>NC_090922.1:582963783-587763783 GCF_040938575.1 Ambystoma mexicanum | reverse complement strand
TGCCGGGGAAGAGAATTCCACAGCTGGGTGCCCCGGACTGGGAAGGAACGACCAAGGCCATTTTCCTTTTTAAAGGGCGGGCAGTAGACAAGGTCAAGGTCAAATGAGCGGAGGCGTTTTCCGGGTGTGTAGGGGGCCACAGCAGATTTGAGATTGGAAGGTGCGTTGCCAGAGAGGCAGCAGTGGACGATGGTACAGGTTTTAAATTTAATGCGGTCCTGAATGGCCAGCCAAAACAGGTCTTTCCAATGCTTTGAGGTCTGCTCCTTCCATGGGATGTTTTTTATAATTCGAACCACCTCATTTTGAATCACTGACATATTTCTAGACTGATGTTATTCGCCACAAGAAGCAGCGCAATACAATTTTTTTTTTTAATTAATTTTATTACTTTCAATAAAAACCTTTAAAATATTACAAAACATCACTCACATCCCATCATAGAACCTTACAGAAGCCAAGTGGTTGGAAGCCGTCTTTCTCTCAAGTCCTTTGTTCCAAAGTCTGTTCGGACTCACAAGACATGTTTAACTTGTCTTCAATCGCAGCTAACAGAGACGTCAACGGGATTACTAGCTTCATATCGGTACCGTTGAACATTTTCAGCCACCAATCCTCAGCACACAAAGATGGGTGTTCCTCACTCCAATGGCCCAAATTAATTGATCTCACATTTCTCAGTTCGGTACAAAACAGCACCAGATGTTTGAGGGATTCCACTTCGTGGGAGCAGAGGTGACAAGATAGATCCGAAGATGCATTACAAGCCTATGTACGTGTCCGCTCTTTAGTTTTAAATGCATTTAAGCGAAACAGTATGAAAAGTCTTCTCGCGTTGGGATTCGGGAACAGCTGAACATATTTTTGGAGGACATTGAATCCTCTTGCCTCAGTAGGTGAATTACCCATCAAACTGGCGGCGGATCTCCCGGAGCACGTTACCTTCCGGTCTGCCTGCCAGATTTTGAATTTCGCTGGATTAGGATTGACATGCAAAGTTTCCAACTTGATGTCATACTTTAGTAGAAGGTTCTCGCAGCGTTTGACCCACATTGAAACCATGTCGGGTCTATTTGAAGATGCGCTGTGAATAATTTGAAATTGAAGAATTTTCTCGCACGCTCATGATTTGCAGAATAGGACCAACAAATTCCAGCTGATTCTTGCGTGTAAAGATATTAGGGCCAGTTCATACCTTATACAAGCTGTTGATATACCGCTTGGTAAACCTAATGCTTTTGACCAAAATGTATTCTCTAGCGTTGACCAGTGAACGTGAGAACAGCCCAGTGCATTTTCAGCTCCATAAGTTAGAATCGGAGACACTTTCTGTTCATAAAAATGCTGTAGTGGTGTTAATGAAAACTTTCCGAATCTTTTATGAAGGAGCAGTGCCTGACAGGCCAGTTGACGGCATTTCCTCTTAGATTCAATGGCCCACGGGCCATCATAAATGCTGGCGTTCAACAGCATGCCTAAGTATTTTACATTGTTAGAAACGCGCAAAGGATCTTGGCCTAACTTCCAGACGAACTTTGAGGCTGTTGTGTGTTGTGTCGCACTTAGGTTTTTGAGCAACAAGATTTCACATTTAGTCGCATTGATTTTCAATTTATTCAGGGTCACATATTTCTGAGCTACCTCGAGCTTTCTTTGAAGACCGATAGGGGTCACATCTAGTATGACCAAATCATCTGCGTAAAGCAGCCAGCTAACGTGTGATAAGTGGAACTTTGGTGGGAATGCTCGCACAGCATTTATGGCATCGCCAATGTCTGAGATAAAAAGACTGAAAATTGCCACCGCCAAAGGGCACCCTTCTTTCACTCCCTTTTGAGTCTTGATCGGTGCGGACAAGTTGCCCAGTTGGTCTAAACGGATTCTGATTGTGGTTTCCCTGTGTAACTCTTTGATTGCCTCTAACAAACCGACAGGGCAGCCCCAAGAACCCATCTTTTGCCAGAGGATCTCACGGTCTATCATGTCAAACGCGTAAGAGAAGTCGACGAAAGCAAGATATACTTTTGTATTAGTACGGAAGGATTCCATCTTCAACAAATTCAGGATTAGTAGGTTTAAAGAGCATCCAACGTTTTTAACAAAGCCAGCTTGTCTTTCGTCTACTTGTTTTGCTGTTAGTGACCATTTAATCAGCTTTTTTTGAAGCACAGTTGCATAGATTTTCCCAAGACGTCTAACAGTGCCACTGGGCGATAGTTTTTAAGGTAAACCCTATTGCTTTTCTTAAAGATTGGTACAATTATGGCAGTTTTTTCTATGAAATGGGTGTCTGGCGATGTAGATTTATTCTCTCAAATAATTCGAGACACAATTTAGCCCAAAGGTCTGGGAACTGTTTAATGATGAAATTTGTCAAACCGTCTGGTTCAGGAGCCCTAGAGATTTTTGCTTTTACTATAATGTCTGTGATTTCATCTTTCGAGAACGTTAGGTCCCACAGTGTTTCATTAAGGACAGAGAGTGCTGAGATATCGTTATTTTTACTATATAAGGTCTCGAAATGAGTCGACCACTCAGTCTTGGTCACCAGACAGGCTTGCAATGCGGTCTGTGATGTTTCAATGTTGTTAATAATGCGCCAGAACTCCCTGCTGTTCTTATTTTGTAAGATCTTCATCATCGCCTCAGCATCTTGTTGTTGTAGGTGATGTTTATGCCCCTTTAGCCAATTTTTATAGCTTTGCTTCGACGCCCGATTTCTTTGAATTCTTATACACACCGGAAACTGGTTACTCCTACGAATCTCTGCTCGCACCAGTCTCTTTCGCTGCAAAACCTCAAGGTTAAAGTAATGAGTCTTAGTGAAGGACAGTTGTTTGAGCCCTATATTTTTTTGTCTTAAACTGAGATAATAAAGATGCGTATTCAATTGATGGACATTTCGTCCTAAACTGATTACATAGCTGTGCAACCTCAGTTTCATTCAGCCTCAATCTTAGTCGGTTGGCTTCAACGTGCACCTTCGTTGTCCATTTAGACCCTGGATGAGATTCGATCACTTATTGGCTGGTCAGCTGGATTTGGGATTATTGAACACATTCTTCCACTGTTAATAGCTTTAGTCCTGCTTTGTAGGTCTCCTAAAGAGTGGGGCAGTCTCATCTTAGAACACGCACTTGAGTTGTCTGAGGGGGTTATTGATGAAACCTCTCTTCGCGCCTCAGGCAAATCAGGCATTCCTGTGTCGTCACCTCCTAAAGATAGGAAAGGCACCTGCTGAATTGACTGGGTCAATAGCAGTGACTTTGGTGGCACTGCTTGAGTCGGAAACTGGCTTTCGAAGTACAGAACTAGCCGCAGCTTGGTCATTGAGATTTCTGCAGCGTTTTCCATTACATGATTATCAGAGGCTTGATCACGTTTGGATGTAGCTGATAAAAGGTCATTGATCGAGATACCCTTTTCTACACCCCTCTCAGACTCAGAGAGCCTTGGAGTCTCACCTTTTGAAGCTGCAGTGATATTGACCTTGAGGCCTGTGTTTTCAACCGGGAGCGCTAGCGATTGTTCTGAGGCAACAGTCTCCAGGCCCAATGCAGAAGTTGGCGGCTCCGGCTGTTCATTTGGAAGCGGAGTTGGGTCAATTGTTGTAATACACAAGCCATTTAAATGATTGGGTTCAAAATTCACTACTGGATCCGTGTGATTTTTACGGAAGAGGGCCAGTGCCTCTTTTGGCACTTCCACAAATAGTTTTTTATCAATGGTGTCATTGCATTTTTGACCATTTGCCGAAGAGAGGGCTGCCAGCAAATTTTGGGTTACCTCATTCTATTTGTTGTTGTGTGAGCTGTGCAGCTCCTGGTAATGCAGCACATTTTGAGTTCATTAGGGCTACTAAGGTCATTAAATCTTTTATGTTTTCATTGACAGCCTCATAAAGTTTGGTGAAAGGCACCAAAGAGATAGCCATTAAAGAGATTAGTGTCGCTTGCACTTCATTCACGGGCACATGAACACATGAGGCCACTTGGTCCCCTGTGACCTTCTGTGCCTCTTCATTGGGGTGAATAATCCAGCCAGTAGCGGTATTAGCCCTCCTAACTTTAGGAAATGGTCAATCGACAAAAGAGGAATCTGAGGTTGAAGTCTCATCTGTAGTAGAATCTGCACCATAGTGCGTTTTTTTGATGAATAATGACAGAGTTGTTGCTTGGAGCTGGAATTGATGTAGAGTCTTTTCTGTGATTCCAGCAAGTTTGCAGGTGACACATGGGTTGGTTCACCTGTAGACAAAGCTTCTGCCGTTCTAGCTCGTTTATAATTGACAGACCCCCAGATGTCTTGATTAGCGTCAGTAAGTTGATTACAGTTTCTTTTCAGCGACATTTATGCGGGCAAATCATTTTCAAGGATAGGATCCTGAGTTTGTTTTAATGAACAAGCTTTGTTTATAACAAGACGATTTTGTAAAACATTAGTTACAACTTCTAATGAATTTCTCCTGTCAGGACAAGCCGCTCCTGACATTCGTTCCTCCTGAAAAAAAACAGTAGATGACGCAGCTGAACCACCATTGACTGATATAGGTGCAGTAGCAATAGAGGCTATACAAATTTCCAATGGTGGCACTACATAACCCATCGTCTTGTAAATGTGACTTCATGAGGTTTTCATACATGGCCATAGCCTGAGCTGATGCCGAGAAGATTTCCTTGTTTACAATTCACACTTCGTGTTTGCGAGCAATTTTATCAGAGCCTGTAGACGTATTGCTGTCTGAACGACTGGGGTTGAACTGGTTATGTGGTGCCTTATCTTGGAAAGAGTTAACCTCGAGGGCAGCAGGGCGTGGTCTCAACCGAGCGTGACCCACGTCAAGCTCGTCGCCAGCCCTATCACGGGCCAACGGCGCACGAAGGAGCTGCACCAGAGCCTCTCCCCACCACAGCAGCGGACGGGACCGCAGAACCTGCAACGAGCCCCGCAGCACCCTCAAGAGAAACAAGGGAGGAGGAGGAAGCGACCGCCCACCGCGCCAACTTGCGCAGAGGCCGCATGCCCACACCCACGGGCGGTCCCCCGAAACTGCCGAGCGGACACGCAGCAGCCGTGCCTCCCACCACGGAAGGCAGCCCCTCCAGCGCCACCGGCGCCGCCAAGGTGAGTCTGTTAGCAAGATGGTCCGAGGGAGGAGCCATTTGGGCTGAAGTAAAAGGCATGGTGCTGTCAGGAATATGGGGTGGTGGAGGCGAAAGAGCTGTTTAAATCTGAAAAGAGCTTAGTATTTGTACATGGGCTGGTTAAACTACATTTCCCAGCAGCCCCTTGTCCATTCCTAGTTCTTGCCATGCGCGTTGGCCAGCTGTCAGTAATTAACAACAGTTTATCACGGGCCAACGGTGCACGGCAGGTGTGGCTTATTGTTTCATGAGGCAAAGCCATCCCGTAGGTTTGTACGGTCCGCGCACGCCTTACATCAGGATTCCGGGTATGTGATCTCAGCAGCACACGGTGAACTACGCGGTCCTAGAAAGAACGAGCGGCGAAGCACAGGAAGTACAAGGAGGACTTGCGTAGCTTCGTTCAGGCTCCGCTCCCATACCGGCACTGACTCTGTGAACGGGGCCTCGCTCGCTTCTATCAAGGCGTCATCATTTCTCGTCTGGGACGGCCTGCGAGTGTTCTGATCTTGATGGTCGTGCAGATTAATAATGACCTCCGTCCCCAAGTACCACACAGGCAAATAGCCAATAACTGCCTGTGCAATCTTTGAGGCCACAGGAATTGTGAGCCGTCAATCAGGAACCAGGAACGCCGGAAGGACCCCCTGACCACTGTAAACCAATGAGTGGTTATTGACAAAGGTGTAATAAGGACAATGTGCAATGTAAGAAGGAATAGGAGTAAGGCTTACCCGAATGCTGTAACACTAGCCTTAGTGTCGTGAAAACAAAGGGAGGGTGGCAAGGCAGATGTCCTGTGTGGCTTGGGGAATGAAACAACACCTGGGGCGGAAGAGCGCCAACAGCAATGTACTGTAGTCCAGAAGACGAAAAGTGGGCAAGAACGGTAGATTCAGAGTTCCAAGATTGAAAGTTCCAAAGCAAAGTTACTGAGCAAAGGATAATCCAAGGTGCAGTCCAGCAAAACAGTTCCAGGGTCAAGAGCCGATGATAAGCGTGAGCAAGGTCCAAGGTAAACAAGCAAATGAAGGGAATCAGCAGAATCAATCCGTTAAACAATCTGTGGTCGTAGTATTCAATAATTCAAAGGAAAACACAAAACGCCAAACAGTCCTTGCAAGGTCAGCTGTGAAGCACCGCTTCCGTATCGTTTGTTGTTTTGCTCGAGGCAGTCACGTGATTCGGATCACGGAAGCATGAGGCGAGGGGAATGTCACGTGATGATGGATGACCGAGGCCGTCGTGACAGCCTCCTTACGTGACACGTGGATGTCCTTGGATACCGGAGGCAGCGCCTGCCACACGGGAGTTTCCATGGCAATTGCCATCGAATGGAAGGTCGGAACACTCCCGGACTGCCGGCCGGTACTTTCCATTGTTTGGTAGGATGTTGCCGCCTCTGTGTGTGGGCGATGGCTGCTCTGCCAGGTGAGTGTGGGTTAGACAGCGTGAAAGTAGGACGCCCAGCAGGGTGTGCATGTGGAGACGTGACAGCGAGTCTCCCAGACGCACAGATAAGTGCTCAATGATTTTGTTGCTTTACGTGTGTTAACGTGGGGCAATGTTTGCATATGAAAGACTTGGAGGAGCATATCATATGGGCCGAACACTTTGATTAGTCCATGTCTAGGAATTACTGAATGTTTCTACTATGGAGGCAATAAGCGGTCAGGATGTACCACACACAGCGTGGCATTAGGCTGCTCCCTCAATGTATATGTTTGTTGGAATCCATTCTCCGTTGGTGTTGAACTCACACCTTTGGTCCTACATGTTCTATGAATGTTTATGTTGCTTCTGCTTGCCCAAAGGGCCATGTGTCATGTTCTTCATGTTGGGAATCATATCCCATGAGTTTGTTTCTTTTACGCTTGCATACATGTATTCTATGTCCTGGTAATTACTACATGTGCCTGTATCAAGGGGTTATTAGAGAGCACAATTACACTAGCTAAGGTCCTTATTCAGCCTGTATTAAGGGGGCATATTTTGTGATCTATGTGTGTGTTATGTGTCATGGTTTACTAGCTACATATTAGACAGTGTAGGGTTTTTTCCCTGTGTTTCCCCCTATCCTATCCACTGTAGGTGTTTGCTAAACCTCTATCCCTTTTCCCTTAATCTCCCCTTCCCCGTCCACAACCTCTCCCTAACCCTCTTCCCCCCATTGGCTGCCACGTGGTATCCTGTATTTTAAATATCAGGTATCTGTGCCAACCACGGGTGGAGGGTCGACTTCATTTGGCTTCTGTGGTTCGGGGGAGAGTGTCAACACTTCCCTCTCTTATGGTGTTTTTGACATAATAAGCCACCCCCAAATTGGGATACTTATAACCACCCGAGCCAAATGGAGGTGACCGCTCTGGCCTTGGAAGATGTGCTTAAGGCGCTTCAGGATATTCAGGTAGAGTTAGTACAAGCAAAACAGGAATCAGACACGTTAAAGGCCCAGGTACAGGGACTGGTAGCTCAGAGAACACTGTTGGAAGGAGCTAATGTGGCAAGAGGTTCCCAGTGGCAAGAGGTTCCCAGAGTCAGAATCCCACGGTTATTGTCCAACCCTCCAGTAGTGTACCGTTGGCAGCGCCAGAGCGCTTTTCTGGTGATCCTAGGAAGTATATGACATTCCTGACCCAATGTCGTCTTAATTTTTTGTGTAAACCTACTGCGTTCGAATCTATTCAGGCTAGGACGGCATTTGTCATTTCATATCTGACAGGAGATGCAGCTGCATGGGCAATGCCGTTGGTGCAGAAAGATGACCCCTTATTATACAACTGGGATGGTTTTCTAGGAGAATTTGGCAGGTTATTTGATCGCAGAGAAGTGTCATTAGCTCAAGATAAGGAGCTGTTGGGATTAAGACAGGGAGGTCGGGATTTAGTCACATATGTTACCCAGTTTAACAGGTTGATCATTGAGACCGAGTGGCCAGTGGCAAAACAGACAGTGTTATTCTACCAGGGATTACTTGAGGAACTGAAGGATGCCATTGCTCAAGTGGAACCACAACCAACCACGTGCACGGCTATGATTGATTTAGCTCTTAGATTGGATCATTGCATGAATGAAAGGAAAGGAGATAAAAAGAGACCGGAAATGGGGCCTTTTGTGCGTTTAGACAGAAGCAGAGGAGGAAGGACAAGTGAAGTGGAACCAATGCACATTGGTAGTGTAAGAGGGCCCTTGTCAGTAGCTGAGAAAGAACAACATCGGTGAATAAACTGTGTCTTTATTGTGGGCAAGCAGGACATTTTATACGTATATGTCCCAATACTCCACAGAAAAGTGGAGACAGTGTGAGAACTACCAAGGAAGTGGGAAAAGAGATGGGCCGGCCTTAAGGGGAACACAAGTGACAGGCCTCATGGAGATTAAGTTCCCCAGATGGGTTGCAAACACAGTGAGGGGTAAGACTTCCCACTTATATATATTGGTGACGTTATGTTTTGCTCATGAATCTACCATGGCTCAGGAGGTTCTGGCCATGGTAGATTCATGGGCTACTGGTAATTTCGTGGATATTACTTTGGCGGAACAGTTAGGATTGCCTCTGTGTGACAAAAGAAAGGCTGAAGGAGTACAGTCAGTGGATGGTTCTCCGTTGGTATCAGGCCCTATAAGAAAGCAGACAGCAAAATTGGAAATGATTTGTGGACAGGGGCATAGAGAGGAAATTACGTTTGATTTAATAGCAGCCCCTCAATTTGGATTAATTTTGGGAATACCCTGGTTGGTGCTTCATAAACCCAGAATTGATTGGGTAAAACGGACAGTGTGGTTTGAGGAGAAGCAATGTCAAGAGCATATCTCTTCGGACACAGCACCAGTGACATGGTTAGTCGAAAAGAGGTCCGAAGATCAAATTGTGGGAGCAGTGGCGGAGGGAATTCCTGCACCATACAGAGAGTTTAGTGATGTGTTTGACAAGAAACTGGCTGAGCAATTACCTCTGCATAGACCTTATGATTGTGTAATAGATTTGAAGGATGGAGCAAAATTACCTTGCAGCAGAATTTATGCCCTTACAGAAAAAGAAAATCAGTATTTGCGGGAATATTTAGATGAAATGTTGACCAAGGGATTTATCAGGCATTCCACATCCCCGGTCTCCTCACCTTTATTTTTTGTTCCCAAAAAAGAAGGGACTTTACGTATTTGTATTGACTACAGAGCCTTAAATAAGGTAACTATCAAGAATAGATTTCCTTTGCCATTGATTTCGGTTTTGTTAGACCAAGTGAGGTCTGCTAAGATTTACACTAAGTTGGATTTGAGAGAAGCTTATCATTTGATACAGGTTAAGGAGGGGATGAGTGGAAGATGGCTTTTAGGACTAAGTTTGGGTTGTTTGAATACCTTGTAATGCCTTTTGGTTTATGTAATGCTCCTGCTGGTTTTCAGTTCTTTATGCAAGAAGTTTTACAGGAATTCATTGATGTTTTTGTTATTGTTTATATTGGTGATATCTTGATTTATTCTGAATCTCCAGAGCAGCATGTGCAACATGTAAAAACAGTATTGCAACGATTACAGGATTGTCAATTATGTGTCAAAGTGGAGAAACGTGCCTTTAATGTAACACAAGTGGAATTTCTGGGAGTTATTCTGACTAATACAGGCATTGTGATGGACCCTAAGAAAGTGCAGGCAGTGAGAGACTGGCCTTCGCCACAATGCATCAAAGATATCCAATCCTTTCTAGGCTTTGCTAACTTTTATAGGCGATTCATCAGCAATTTCTCGAACATAATCACTCCCATCACGCATTTGTTAAAAAAGGCCATGAAATTTACTTGGAGTGATGAAGCTGAAAACGCTTTTCAGAAGTTGAAAGTAGCCTTCACTACTGCTTCTGTGTTACAACATCCTAACATGGAGAGAGTATTTCAAGTTGAGACAGATGCTAGCAATGTGGCGATAGGCGCTATTCTGTCACAGAAAGATGAAAAAGAAATATGGCACCCGGTTGCATTTTACTCCAGAAAGTTGTCAGGGTGTGAGCAAAATTATTCTATAACCGATAAGGAGTTGTTGGTGATTCGAGCAACATTCCTTGAGTGGCGACACTACTTATTGGGTGCTAGACATCAGGTGGTGGTGGTAACTGACCACAGAAATTTGCAATAGTTCAAGACAGCACACACACTTAGTCCAAGACAATTGCGATGGTCTCAATACTTTAATGAATTTGATTTTGTGGTTACTTTTAGACCAGGGAGCAAAAATGGGAAGGCAGATGCACTTTCTAGACAACAAAATTTGGAACATCCAGTAGGTGAAGTTAAAACCGTTATTTCACCAGATAAAATTGTTGGCGCCATTACCACACAAGTCACAGACTTAGTCAAGAAAGCTTTAACATCAAGACAGATGGTACAGTGGCGGTACAGTCATCCGGCACGTATTATACGAGAGGGGTTGCCCTATCATCAGAAGAGATTGTATTTGCCAACGAAAGAGTTGCAGGACAAGGCTCTCTTCTGGTGTCATCAGTCCCCTTTAGCAGGACACGCAGGGTTGAGAACAATGCAGACCATGTTGGAAAAATACTTTTGGTGGCCCTCCCTGAAACAAGATATGGAAAAATATGTGGAATTATGTGAGAATTGTGCAAGGAACAAAGCAGAACATGTTAGAAAAAGAGGGTTGTTACAGCCTTTACCTACTCGTGAGCAACCATGGACACACATTTCTATGGATTTTATTACTGATCTGCCGTCAGATAAGCAATATGACACCATATGGGTAGTGGTAGATTTTCTGTCAAAACAGGCTCACTTCATTCCTTGTGAAGGAATACCTGGGACAGGCAAACTGGCTGAGTTATTTCTACAACATGTGGTAAGTGTAACGCTCACCTGATTCCCGCAGAGGCGCCGGTCTTGACTGGGTGAATGCCGTATCTTCAAAGGTGATGTGTAACACACGGTTGGCTCTTTGGGCTGGACCTCTGTGCACTGTATGTCTGACTCGAAGAGTAAGATGTCTGCAGATAGAAAATATGGGATTAATGAACTGGGGTTATTGGGTGCCTCTCTCCTCTTCCCTTTCTCTTCTCCTGTAGAACCCCAAAGGTTAACACCCTCACCTTAGGTAAGTGAACGCCGAGCTCTCCATCTGCCTCGGGGCAGGGTGCCGTAACCAGTTTCTTCACTGGATAAGGGTGCAGGCCTCTTGACCTCAGAGGACTGCTGTCCGTCGTTAACTGCACGAACGGTAAGTTCTGGGCACTTCAAATGTCTTAAAAGTCTTTTGTAATGATATCTCTTGTTTTGCAGGGTTCCGGCGATGGCGGGCTGATGAGAGTTGAGGATCGAACCCGCGTGAGGAATAGAAGCGCCTGGAAGCACGTAAGTAAGCGCTTGTAGCCTGCTTCACGATGCGCACTAACTGTCCCTTTTATCTTGCAGGTACAAGTTCGGAGCTTTAGAAAAGCTGAAGGGTGCTGGAATACCCACTGGATTCGGCGTGGGAAGGAGTAATGGCACGTGAGTAATAAAGTTGCCCAATGTCTTTAAACGCACCTTCTTTTGTCTTTCAGATGCGGGATGCAGCGCCGAAGGCCTCCGGAGCGTGCGAAGAGCTGGTAAGCTTTTGTCTTTCAGATGCCGGAATGCAGTGCGAAGACCTCCGGAGCATGCGAAGAGTAGGTAAGCCTTTGTCTTTCAGATGCCGGAATGCAGCGCGAGGCGTTGGTGACAGCCGATGGACCATGTAAGAGATGCGCTGCCACTGAAGACCGTAGTGCTAACCTGTTCTTTCTTTGTCTTTACAGGTGCTGCTGAAGACTGGATTCCAGGATGGTAAGCCTTTGTTCCCTTAGGCCCAGGATCAGAAGCAGAAGACACGATGAGCGTTCTGCTGCAGAGAATGCAGAATAACGCAAAGCAAGATTCATCCATCGGGTGTGGTTTAAATAGCCTCCTGTAGTGCTTAGGTGTCTCCTTCCACAGCCACGCCTAGGTAAGAAAAGAGTTCCTGCTTTCCAGAAGAGTTCCAGTGTTCTGAACCTAGGGAGTGGCTCCTGCCCCACCCAACAGGAAAAGTAGTCCCAAACAGAAGAGGATCAGGGGTTCAACTGGCAGGTAAGTAAGCAGCATGGTCTGCTGCAGGTAAGTCCACCCAAGCATTATGAGCCCGGCGCTTCCAGCGCTGGGACTGGGCATCTTTATGAGCCTGGTGCCACTGGCGCCAGGACAGGGTCCAAAAGGTCCCAATTGGGACTGGCTGGCACTCGGAACCGGGGTTATGGGTCTGCTTCCAAGGGAGTCGGGCAAGTCCTGATCTTTTGGAAGCAGAGATCATGACAGCACCCCCCCTCAAGGCCCCTCCCAAACCGGGCTTCTCCGGGGGTTTGGGCTTGTTAGGAAATGTTCAATGAAATCTTTTGATTAGACGAGGCGCGTGGACATATTCTGCAGGTTCCCAGGATCTTTCTTGGGGACCGTAGCCTTTCCAGTCAATCAGGTAAAATAGTTTAGATTTGGAGATCTTGGAATCCAGGATGCTTTTGACTTCAAACTCGAGTTCTCCATCAACTAGAATAGGTTTTGGAGATGTAGTTAGTCGGGTTTGAGGTTGCACGGGTTTTAATAGAGAGACGTGGAAGACCGGATGTATCTTCATGTGAGGGGGCAAGTCCAACTTGACCGCTACTGGATTTACTATGGTAGTGATGGAATAGGGACCAAGGTATCTTGGGTTGAATGTGCGTGGTCCTTTTAGAGGTAGATATTTGGTGGATAACCAGACTTGATCTCCTACTTGATATTGGGGGGCTTCCTTCCGATGTTGGTCTGCTCCTTTCTTGTATTGTTCTTTAGCCCTTTGAAGGTGAGAAACGGCTTCCTTAAAGGCTTGGGTGATTGTAGAATGCAGGTGGTCTACTGCTGGTGTTCCAAGATCTTGGAGTGGATCCAACTCCGAGGTTTGAGGGTGACTACCGTATAAAAGAAAAAACGGGGTCTTCCCAGTTCCCGAGTGGACAGAGTTATTGTAGGCATATTCGGCTATCCAAAGGATATCTTTCCAAGTTTTTTCAGTTTGTTGTAGCATGCAGCGTAAATACTGTTCCAGAATTTGATTGGTCCTCTCGGTTTGTCCGTCGGTTTGAGGGTGGTGGCTGGTCGAAAGTCTCACATCAATTTCAGCCGACCGACAGCAACTTCGCCAAAAATGAGAAATAAATTGACTACCTCGATCCGAAATCAGAACTGAAGGAAAACCGTGCAGTCGGACGATGTTTTCGAGAAATTCTCGGGCCAGAGTTGCTGCTGTTGGTAAGCCTTTGAGTGGAATGAAATGCGCCATCTTGGAGAATAGGTCCACGATTACTAGGATCGTATTGTATCCGGAGCATGGAGGTAGATCGGTGATGAAGTCCATAGAAAGCGTATGCCAAGGGCGAGGCGGGATGTCAATAGGGCGTAAGAGGCCGGCTGGTTTTTCCTTTTGACTCTTGTTTTGGGCGCATACTCCACAGGACATTATAAAGTCTCTGATATCTTTTTTCCAAGACGGCCACCAGAAGTAGCGCTTGATCTTTTCCGAGGTCTTGGTCATACCGGGATGTCCTTCCATTAAAGAATCGTGATAACAAGAGATTACCTTTTTCTGTAAATCTGTGCTGGGCAGGTATAACCGTTCTTGGAAATATAATAGGTTGTCCTTCACCGTAAAGTCCTTTCCCTGCAGATGCCAATTCTGTATGTCTGCTGGAGTTACCAGTAGCCTGGCTTTATCCTTAACTTCCTCTATGGATTGTGTGGCGATTACACCTAGAATTCTTTGTTCGGGAATGATAGGTACAGGTTTAGGATTGATCAAATGTTCTTCCACTCCCATCCGAGAAAGGGCATCAGCTTTACCGTTTTTTGTACCAGGTCGATAGGTAATTATGAAGTCAAACTCGGCAAAGAATAGTGCCCAACGGAGTTGCCTAGAGGATTGAGCTTTTGCGGTTTTCAAATATTGCAGGTTTCGGTGATCTGTAATCACAGTAACGGTGTGTCGGGCCCCCAGAAGAAAATGCCGCCAAGCCTTAAAGGCGGACTTGATAGCTAGAAGTTCCTTATCAGTAATAGTGTAATTGATTTCAGGAGGCGAGAATTTGCGGGACCAAAATGCCACGGGATGCAACTGATTGGTTACTGGGTCCTTTTGTGATAGAACTGCCCCCATGGCAAGGCTCGAAGCATCAGTTTCAACGATGTAGGGGAGTTTTGGGCTAGGATGTTTTAAGACCGGTGCAGAGATAAATCTAGTCTTCAAATTCTGGAAAGCTTGTTCCGCCTCGGTAGACCATTCAAAACGTTTGTTTTTCTTTAACAAGGCGGTGATGGGCTGGACTATTCGAGAGAATTCGGGGATAAACCTGCGGTAAAAGTTAGCGAAGCCTAACATGCTTTGAACACCTTTTACGGAGGATGGCGATGGCCATTTGAGAATTGCATCGACCTTCTTTGAATCCATACGCACTCCGCTAGGTGATAATATGAATCCCAAGAATTCAACTTCAGTCACGTTGAAAACACATTTTTCCAACTTAGCGAAAAGTTTGTGTTGACGCAATCTCTCGAGGACCATTTTCACGTGTTTCCGATGTTCAGTTTCCGATGAAGAATAAACGAGGATGTCGTCAATGTAAACAACAGCACACACATCTATGAGCTCTCTGAGGACATCGTTCATAAAATATTGAAAGGCGGCCGGGGCATTGCAAAGTCCGAAGGGCATGACCTGATATTCAAATAGCCCATACTTGGTGCGGAAGGCCGTCTTCCATTCATCGCCCTCTTTTACTCGTACCAAGTGGTAGGCTCCTCTAAGATCCAGCTTTGTATATATGCATGCTTTTCTGACTTGGTCCAGGAGTTCAGGGATCAAAGGTAACGGATATCTATTCTTAACGGTGATCTGGTTCAGGGCCCGATAATCTATACAAGTTCTAAGGTCCCCTTCTTTTTTTGGAACGAAGAACAAAGCTGAGGAAGCAGGGGACTTGGAAGGACGAATAAACCCATTCGCTAGGTATTGATCCAGGTATTGTCGGAGGTGAAGATTCTCAGGCTCGGTGAGGGCATAAATTCTACTACAAGGAGGAGTAGATCCAGGTATCAGGTCTATCTGGCAGTCATAAGACCTATGAGGAGGTAGAGAGTTAGCCTGATCCTTCCGGAAAACATCTTGGAATTCTAGGTATTCAGGGGGTAACTGAGGAGCCTCCAAGGAAATTGCTGCCAGAGCAACACCAGGTCGAGGGTGACAAGTAGAGACACATTCTGGAAACTGAACCGTTCTTGCTCGCCAATCGATCTGAGGATTGTGCTTCTCTAACCAAGGAATTCCTAGAATAATCTGGAACTGAGGGGCCTTGATCACATCGAACACGATCTTCTCATGGTGTCCATCTTGACTTACTAGCGTCACTTCTTGGGTGGTATGCGTTACTGGTCCGGAGGCTATCTCCGTACCATCCACCGTAGTAATGACGTCCTTTACAGCCTTTGGACAAAGAGTCAGATTCATCCTCAAAACCATTTCATGATCCACATAATTGCCGATGGCACCGCTGTCGACGTAAGCTTCAATCGCATGTAATCGATCCGGATGTTCAGGGCTAATGAGGACCATAGGTATCACGAAATGCGAGGTCACGGAACTGGTTTTAACGCTCGGCAAGAGGACCTCTATTCTTGTCGGGCGAGGTTGTTTCCCTGCTCAGAGTTTGTGACCCTGGTAACTGCAGCTCCTACTGCCTTCTTGGCTGGTTTCACCGGACAGTCTCGAAGAAAGTGCCCTGAGTTTCCGCAATAGAGGCATAATTGCAGCTGTTTTCTCCTTTCCCGCTCCTTTTGTGTTAGTCGTCCTTTCAGGCTCCCTATTTGCATGGGTTCCCCGGAGTCTACTCCTTTGGTAGGAGTTGGTGGTTTGGAAAATACTCGAGCATCAAACTTGGAACGATCGGCCTTCCTGTTCTGCAGTCTGTGGTCAATTTGAACGACTAAGTCAATATAGTCCGAACAGTCTTGTGGGGGATTCACTACTTGGGCTAACACATCTTTGAGCTCTCCACGTAGACCTCTATAAAACAGCGTAATCCTTTTGTCCTCAGGCCATCGAGTTTCCACTATCAGTCTGTTGAAAGACGCAATATAAGCCAAAAGGTCTTGATTACCCTGTCGCAATGAAAGGAGCTCATTGTCCAAGGCCTGCCCCTGTGAATGTCTTGCAAACAGTTTTTCCATACTGAGCTGAAAAGCTTGAAAATCATGGAGAACCGGATCATCTTGATTAACTAGAGGGATCGGCCAGGCTGCCGCATTGCACTAAGGTACGAAAGCACGAAAGCTACCTTAGCTTGATCAGTTGGAAAGGCTGCTGGCCGGCATAAGAAGTGCAACCGGCACTGATTAATAAATACTGCAAACCTCTTTGGGTCACCAGAAAATCGTTCGGGCGGAGCCAGAGGTACATTCCCAGGTAGGTTGATCTGCACTGGGTTCGTAGAGGATGTTGAAGGAAGATTTGCCCCTGATGCGGGTAACGGAGTTTGTCCGGCTTGTGACTGTAGCAATTGTCTAGCGAGATCGTCTGTTCGCTCCTTGGAAATAATCAGTTCCCTTCTTAGAGCATTCGTTTCCTGACGGGCTGCATGCACTTCTGCTCTTAGTTCCCCAAGTAACTGGGCTAGCTGGTCGGTATCCGAGGTTTCCATAGCGCCTGGGTGGGAGTTTTGCGATAGGCTTTGCGTTCTGTAACGCTCACCTGATTCCCGCAGAGGCACCGGTCTTGACTGGGTGAATGCCGTATCTTCAAAGGTGATGTGTAACACACGGTTGGCTCTTTGGGCTGGACCTCTGTGCACTGTATGTCTGACTCGAAGAGTAAGATGTCTGCAGTTAGAAAATATGGGATTAATGAACTGGGGTTATTGGGTGCCTCTCTCCTCTTCCCTTTCTCTTCTCCTGTAGAACCCCAAAGGTTAACACCCTCACCTTAGGTAAGTGAACGCCGAGCTCTCCATCTGCCTCGGGGCAGGGTGCCGTAACCAGTTTCTTCACTGGATAAGGGTGCAGGCCTCTTGACCTCAGAGGACTGCTGTCCGTCGTTAACTGCACGAACGGTAAGTTCTGGGCACTTCAAATGTCTTAAAAGTCTTTTGTAATGATATCTCTTGTTTTGCAGGGTTCCGGCGATGGCGGATGGCGGGCTGATGAGAGTTGAGGATCGAACCCGCGTGAGGAATAGAAGCGCCTGGAAGCACGTAAGTAAGCGCTTGTAGCCTGCTTCACGATGCGCACTAACTGTCCCTTTTATCTTGCAGGTACAAGTTCGGAGCTTTAGAGAAGCTGAAGGGTGCTGGAATACCCACTGGATTCGGCGTGGGAAGGAGTAATGGCACGTGAGTAATAAAGTTGCCCAATGTCTTTAAACGCACCTTCTTTTGTCTTTCAGATGCGGGATGCAGCGCCGAAGGCCTCCGGAGCGTGCAAAGAGCTGGTAAGCTTTTGTCTTTCAGATGCCGGAATGCAGTGCAAAGACCTCCGGAGCATGCGAAGAGTAGGTAAGCCTTTGTCTTTCAGATGCCGGAATGCAGCGCGAGGCGTTGGTGACAGCCGATGGACCAGGTAAGAGATGCGCTGGCACTGAAGACCGTAGTGCTAACCTGTTCTTTCTTTGTCTTTACAGGTGCTGCTGAAGACTGGATTCCAGGATGGTAAGCCTTTGTTCCCTTAGGCCCAGGATCAGAAGCAGAAGACACGATGAGCGTTCTGCTGCAGAGAATGCAGAATAACGCAAAGCAAGATTCATCCATCGGGTGTGGTTTAAATAGCCTCCTGTAGTGCTTAGGTGTCTCCTTCCACAGCCACGCCTAGGTAAGAAAAGAGTTCCTGCTTTCCAGAAGAGTTCCAGTGTTCTGAACCTAGGGAGTGGCTCCTGCCCCACCCAACAGGAAAAGTAGTCCCAAACAGAAGAGGATCAGGGGTTCAACTGGCAGGTAAGTAAGCAGCATGGTCTGCTGCAGGTAAGTCCACCCAAGCATTATGAGCCCGGCGCTTCCAGCGCTGGGACTGGGCATCTTTATGAGCCTGGTGCCACTGGCGCCAGGACAGGGTCCAAAAGGTCCCAATTGGGACTGGCTGGCACTCGGAACCGGGGTTATGGGTCTGCTTCCAAGGGAGTCGGGCAAGTCCTGATCTTTTGGAAGCAGAGATCATGACAGCAAGGCTGCATGGATTGCCGAAAAGTATTGTCTCAGATAGAGGTTTGCAATTTACCTCCAGATTTTGGCGTGCTTTTTGTCGAATATTGGGAATTAACTGTGCTCTTTCCACCAGTTATCACCCCCAGACAGATGGGAAAACAAAGAGAGTTAATCAAACACTTTAACAATATTTACGGGGCTATTTGAGTGATGGTTGGAACTCTTGGGTGCAAGCTTTATGGTTAGCGGAATTTACTTATAAAATACCTACCATACTTCCTTGGGCATGGCACCTAATGAATGTTTATATGGTCATGAACAAAATAATATGATACCAGAAGATTTGCCAGAAATAGGATATATGCCAGTGTTACAGGAGCGCAAACAGTTGCTTCTTAAGGCCAGACGAAAGGCACGAGAAAATCTGGAGAGAGCCAAGAGACAATACAAAAGACAGGCTGACAAACACCGACAGGAAGGTCCTCAATATAAAGTGGGAGACAGAGTTTGGTTATCCACTCGCAATTTGTCTTTAATAGGATCATGAACATTTCTACCTCGGTTCATTGGGCCGTATGAGATTTGCAAATGTATATCTGCAACTTCCATGAAATTGCGTTTGCCTGCATCTTTACATATAACCCAGTGTTCCATGTCACTTTACTTAAACCTGCAGCTCCAGGCATGACCACAAGGCTACCCCCAGCAATCATGAAAGATGGTCAAGAGGAATACGAGGTGCAGAGCATTCTGGATGTTAAAAGAAGGAATATACGATTTTGGTACCTCATTCAGTGGAAAGGGTATGGACCAAAAGATTGTTCTTGGGAACCCGCCGCTGAAGTACATGCTCCACGATTGGTCAAACAGTTTCATCGGCAACATCCTGATAGACCGAGCCCTTGGAAGGGCCCTGAGAGAGGAGGTAATGTCAGGAATATGGGGTGGTGGAGGCGAAAGAGGTGTTTAAATCTGAAAAGAGCTTGTATTTGTACATAGGCTGGATAAACTACATTTCCCAGCAGCCCCTTGTCCATTCGTAGTCCTTGCCGTGCGCGTTGGCCAGCTGTCAGTAATTAACAACAGTTTATCAGGGGCCAACGGCGCACGGCAGGTGTGGCTTATTGTTTCACGAGGCGAAGCCATGCCGGAGGTTCGTGCGGTCCGCGCACGCCTTACATCAGGATTCCAGGTATGTGATCGCAGCAGTACACGGTGAACTACTCGGTCCTAGAAAGAACGAGTGGCAAAGCACAGGAAGTACAAGGAGGACTCGCATAGCTTCGTTCAGGCTCCGCTCCCATACCGGCGCTGATTCTGTGAACGGGGCCTCGCTCGCTTCTATCAAGGCGTCATCATTTCTCGTCTGGGACGGCTTGCAAGTCTCCCAGACGCACAGATAAGTGCTCAATGATTTTGTTGCTTTGCGTGTGTTAACATGGGGCAATGTTTGCATATGAAAGACTTGGAGGAGCGTATCATATGGGCCGAACACTTTGATTAGTCCATGTTTAGGGATTACTGAATGTTTCTACTATGGAGGCAATAAGCGGTCAGGACGTACCACGCACAGCGTGGCATTAGGCTGCTCCCTCAGTGTATATGTTTGTTGGAATCCATTCTCCGTTGGTGTTGAACTCACACCTTTGGTCCTACATGTTCTATGAATGTTTATGTTGCTTCTGCTTGCCCAGAGGGCCATGTGTCATGTTCTTCATGTTGGGAATCATATCCCATGAGTTTGTTTCATTTACGCTTGCATACATGTATTCTATGTCCTGGTAATTACTACATGTGCCTGTATCAAGGGGCTATTAGAGAGCATAATTAAACTAGCTAAGGTCCTTATTTAGCCTGTATTAAGGGGGCATATTTTGTGATCTATGTGTGTGTTATGTGTCATGGTTTACTAGCCACATATTAGACAGTGTAGGGTTTTTTTCCTGTGTTTCCCCCTATCCTATCCACTGTAGGTGTTTCCTAAACCTCTATCCGGTTTCCCTTAACCTCCCCTTCCCCGTCCACAACCTCTCCCTAACCCGCTTCCCCCCATTGGCTGCCACGTGGTATCCTGTATTTTAAATATCAGGTACCTGTGCCAACCACGGGTGGAGGGTCACCTTCATTTGGCTTCTGTGGTTCGGGGGAGAGTGTCGACACTTCCCTCTCTCATGGTGTTTTTGACTGGTGGAGGGTTGACTAGCAGCATATCTCCACATAGGTTGGGATCCAAAGGAGTCATTTAAGTCATTTACAATATTTACAGTAGAAACAGCAATCTCCGAATCACCCTGTTCTTCAGGCTTATGTAAGTCCTCAATGGTAGATGCACATGAAAAGTATCGACTTAAGTGATTCTGTCAGGAGCGCTTTATTATGCGTTCTTCAGGCCTGGCAGAGCGTTTTGTTTGAGCTCTAGTCCGCGGTGATGCCATTACCACCAACACCGGCTCATCTAGCTCAGTAGACATCGTGCGAGATCATCATACAAAGGTAAAGCGATTTCTTCCCTGTTTCCACACGCCACTCACCAAACAGCCAAACAATGTCAGCTCGCCCTTTCTCCTCAGGGCATACGCTGCAAGGACGCGGGAGGCAGCCTTTTATGGTCAGCTGTCCCACAAACTTCTTAAAGGCACACGTACCTCCAGGTACCTCCAGCACAGAGCAAGGAATGTAAGAAGGCAGATGAAAACAGTCTCCACTCGCCACAGCCAAACAGTGTTAGCTCTCCCTTTCTCAAAGGGCTTACGCCGCAAGGGCGGTGGAGGTGGCCTTTTATGGTCAGCTGACCCACGAACTTCTTAAAGGCACACTGTAAAATACTATTCTTGAGTTTAGAATTTCCAGGAATAATAATGGTTCCCCATAAACATGCACCCACTGACCTGATCCAGTAGCTCGAATGTGTTGAATATGAGAAGTCCCCCCGGGGGAATCTTTTCCTAACCCGTGCTCAATTGCACCAGGAAGGAATGAACTCCCCAGGGAAACCCTCTGGGGAAGAAAACCCTGATCGCCTCAGCTGATGGACGTCTTCTCTGTAGAGCAGGTTAGGGCGAATCTCTGACACAATTCCAGGAGACTGAATGCAAATACCACAAGGAAAATAACGAAAGTAACGATTAGAGAATGGTAAGTTGGACTGAAAGACAGAGTGGAAGTAGAATATTAGTTGCCAAATAGTTACCCTTTATAAAGGAGATGGTGCCCTATAAAGTCTCAGGATTGCATGTGTATGAAGTCCTTCTGTTAAACACAGAGTATCTGAACTAGTGGATCTCGTGATGTAACTTTGGGAATCTAATAGGATGTGTAAGGGAAACAAGAAAGACCTGACTTTTAGAAACAGGCTGACCTTTCTGAAATGCCAAAGGAACAATTGAGAAGGGGAGAAAGGTACCTGACGGCAGATTCGGATTGTGATGCAAAGAAAAAACCTTCTGAATTACGCAGTTGGGAAATGAATCAATGTATGCGATGTGTCCAGATTGAGGCAAGCGGTGACAGGTGGAATGAAAAGGATCCGTTTCGAGCCGTTCTAACACTCGAAAGCCGAGGTTATGAGGCGGAATCTCTGCCCTTGGAGTACGATAAGAAAGCTTCTAAAAGACAGAAACAGTGGAAGGTATTAGCAAGGTGTAATGAGCAGTTTAGTAAGAGTCTAAGCCTAGAGGCGAACTTACGAAGCGCTGACTGGGAAGAGTAGCAACGCACTCGAGCGTTGTGCCTGCCGCAAGATAACCAGATCCTTGCTGAGGGGGTGGAGCAAAGGTTGCAAGCATCCCTTGCAAGGCTGGAATACTGCAATCGGATGACGTCGCCATCTTGGGAGAAACAATGGCCGCCACCCTTGATTGGGACCAACGGCGCCACAATGACCATCTCCTTCTGTGGGATATGACAGTATGCCCCCTCCAAAGGGCAGATGTACCCGGTTTGCCGGGATGAGAGCGATGAAACCGGCGAACCAGCTGCGGAGCATGAACGGCAGAAGCCGGTTCCCAGGACCGTTCAGCCGGCGAATATCCACGCCAATCCACCAAGTACTGAAGACGGCCCCGGTGGTAACGGGAATCGCAAATACCAGCTACCTCAAACTCCGGCCCAGAAGGAGTCGACACAGGAGGCGGACGAGCCACCAGATGACGAGAAAAGCGGACCGCCACATCCTGTTTAAGTTGGGAAACATGAAAAACCGGGTGAATCCTGGACCAAGAAGGAGGAAGTTGAAGACGATAAGCCGCCTCACCCAAACGTTGAAGCACAGGGAAAGGACCAAAGAACTTGGGAGAAAGTTTCGAAGGCACAAGGTGCCGAGGAAGAAATCGAGAGGCCAACCATACTCTGTCCCCGGATGCAAAAACAGGAGCTGGAGAGCTTCGGCGATCAGCAAAACGCTTAATCCGTTCCTGAGCGTTCTGAAGAGAAGTCAGAGCCTTCTGATGACCCTGTTGAATATCCTGCAGCAGACAGGCGACATCCGGAAAAGAAGATGTAGATGACACCCCTAGAGGGAAGCAGGTAGGATGGAAACCATAGGAACAGTGAAACGGACTGGATCCCAATGATGTGTGATGTGCATTATTATACGCAAATTCTGCCAAAGGCAACAACTCCGTCCAATTGTCCTGAGATGCTGATACATAGCACCTGAGATAACCCTCCAGTGTCTGATTCAATCGTTCCGTTTGCCCATTAGTTTGTGGATGAAATCCCGAGCTCAAAGCACGAGTAACTCCGAGCATCTTCCACAGTTGCTGCCAATATCTAGAAGTGTACTGGGGACCCCTATCAGAAACAATGGTATCCGGTAAGCCATGAACAGAAAAAATATGAGTGATAAAGATCCTTGCCATCTGCGCCGAAGTTGGTACCTTAGGCAACGCCACAAAGTGGGCCATTTTTGTGAAATAGTCTATAGTGACCATAATGGTTGTACATCCCGTGGATTTAGGAAGATCTACTACAAAGGCTGTGGAAATGATCTGCCAAGGACGAACCGGAACGGGCATTCTAGTGAGCAGTCCTAAGGGAGAACATCGAGGTGTCTTAGATTGTAAACAGACAGTACAGGCAGCCACATATTGCCTCACATCCTCCACGAGATTAGGCCACCAGAAGTTACGGCGGACCAGCTCCGTAGTATTGTTGACTCCCGATGACCTGCCATAAGCGAGTCGTGACACATTGTAAGAATAGTCTATTGGAGTTCCGCCGAAGGCAAAAACAGTTTCTGATGCCGGTAACCACAACCCTGAGAGATAGTGAGCCCCAGTGCACGAAAAATGTCAGGGTTCTCCTGTTGAAAAACCAACGTAGCGTTGGCTACGGACTGAAGGAAGCTAGAAATCACATGCACAAAACGAGCATTAGGAAATAAAGGTTCGGCCCGGAAATGAGCCCACTCATTGGATTCCTTTCTAGATAAAGCATCAGCCTTTAAATTACTCCTGCCAGGAATAAAGGTAAACACAATTTCATACGGAGAAAAAAAATGAGCCCAACGGGCTTGTCTGCTATTCCGAGTTTGTGCATTCTGAAGGGCTCGAAGATTATGATGGTCTGTCCGAACCTCCACCGCAAATTGGGCTCCTAGCAGCAAATGTCGCCATTCCTCAAAAGCCCGTTTAATGGCAAGCAACTCCTTCTCAAGTACTGTATAGTTCAATTCCGAAGGAGAAAGGGTCTTGGACATATACGCAACGGGACACTCCACTCCCTGTTCATTTTCCTGAAGAAGGATAGCTCCAAGAGCGAAGTGGGAGGCATCCGACTCTACAATAAATTTCTTTCCTTGATCAGGAGAGAGTAGAATAGGCCCAGACATGAAACAGTCCTTTAGGGAGGTGAAAGCTCCTTCTGCTTGCACAGACCAATGAAATGGAACCCCTTTCTTGAGGAGAGCCGTTAACGGCAAAATGATCTCAGAAAATCCAGGAATAAATCGCCGATAAAAGTTGGCAAACCCCAGGAATCGCTGAATATCCTTAACACAATTTGGAGAAGCCCAGTCTCGGATAGCAGAAACCTTCCGGGGATCCATAAAGACCCCCTGAGCAGATAGAATGAATCCCAAATATGCCACACTGTCTTGATGAAATTCACACTTTTCCAGCTTACAGAACAAATGATTGTCTAGAAGGCGCTGTAGAACCTCTGTAACATGACCAACGTGTTCAGCGGGTGTAGTAGAAAAAACCAAAATATCATCAAGATATACAATAACAGAATGCAGAAGAATGTCAGAAAAAATATGGTCCATAAAGCGATGAAAGACTGCAGGTGCATTAGATAATCCAAATGGCATAACCCGATACTCATAATGTCCAAATGGCGTCCTAAAAGCCGTCTTCCATTCATCCCCCGCTTTGATGCGGATGAGATGGTAGGCTCCCCGCAAGTCCAACTTGGTGAAAATCCTGGCCCCCTTAATGGCTTCAAGGATGTCCACGATTAGGGGCATAGGATAACGATCAGGGACCGTAATCTTGTTCAATCCGCGAAAGTCAATACAAGGACGAAGTTCACCAGAGTCCTTTTTGGGAATAAAAAATAAGGAAGCCCCTGCAGGGGAAGAGGATTCAGCGATCAGACCATTGCGCACATTTTTGCGAAGATACTCCTTTAGCACTTCCTTTTCCCTAGCGGATAGCACATACAAGCGACCAAACGGAATAGGATGGTCCGGAAGTAATTCGATGGCACAATCATCCCTACGATGAGGAGGCAGTTCGGCATACTCAGTATTGGAAAATACCTTTCGGAAAGAGTGATAAGGCTCAGGAATCCCCTGAATCTGATTTAGCACAGCAGTTTTCAATCCCTCCCCCCCGTGAGACGAGGCAGAAAGTAATTCACCAGCTCCGCGATGAAAACAATGGGCTTGACAATGAACAGAACCCAAAAAATATGTTCCAGCTGACCAATTAATGTAGGGGTTGTGCACTCTAAGCCAAGGTAATCCCAATATCACAGGATAATGGGCAGTCCTGATAATGTCTAATGTGATGACTTCCCTATGAGTGGAAACGGACATCCGTAAGGGTACCGTCTGTTCCTTGATGGGACCCGAAACCAATGGACTCCCATCTACTGACTCCACGGGAATAGCAATAGATGTGGACGAACGAGGAATTCTAAATTTCGCCGCCCAAATATCATCAATGAAATTACCTGCTGCCCCACTATCCACCATAGCGGGTACCTCAATTAAACCCAAAGAATCACAAGAAAAGGTAACCTTCAGGACCAACATAGAGGTCTCAGGGACATCTGTAATGTAGGATGAAATGGAGGAAGAAGGGGAACCGCTCACTGATTCCCTAACCGTGGTTCCCCTGACGGTCGGGTTCGAGCGTTTCCCTGCTTCCGAGAAAGAATGATCGGACAATTTTGTAAAGAATGCTCCTTGGAGCCACAATACATGCATAACCCTAAAGTGCGTCGTCGAAGTCGCTCTTCAGCGGATAAAGGACCACGAGCAGCACCTATCTGCATTGGTTCGTCAGAGACGTTTCCCTTGGGGGAGATAATTGAATTGTCAGGCTGGGACCGAAAATTCCTTTGCCGTCTCTTTTCCTGACGTCTTTCCAAAATTCTGTAGTCCATCTGCATAACCATAGTTATTAATTCGGCCAAATTAGGTGGGCGAGGAACCCGAGAGACCTCATCCTTTAGTTCTTCATTTAAACCCCGCCTAAAAAGTGTAATCAAGGCGTCATCAGCCCAGGACGTTCCTCCTGCTAATTGTTTAAAGCGAGTAATATAGACCAGGAGATCCAAAGACCCCTGATGAAAATCCAATAGTTGTTCTTGGGCTGAAACGATGATCTCCTGCCTACCGAACATGGTCTTAAGACTATTAACAAAGGCAGGATATGAATCCAGAATTGGATTGTTTGAAGTAACTAAAGGAGTAGCCCAGGCTAGAGCGGGACCGGTAAGGTGAGCAATCATGTGTCCCACCTTATCCCTATCAGTGTGAAAAAATGCATTTTTAAAGGTAAACTGCACTGTGCAAGATTCTAAAAACTCTCTCAACTTAACCGGGTCTCCATCAAAACGTCCTCCGGGTAAAGGTCCAGGAGGAAGTTCGGAACAGCTAGGGGACCTCACCATGTGTTGTCGTAATACAGCATTCTCTTGTTTAAGTGTTTGGACTTCGGCCGTTAGCGACTGAACTGCCGCCAACAATTGCTGTTGTTGAGCCGGATCCATTTCAGTGAGCGCGCAAGAGGACAATTAATTATTCCTGGAAACAGAATGTAATATAGAAAAGAACTATGGTAATACTAGTATAATTCTTATTTAGGCGTTGCTAACTGTAACATACTATTCTTGAGTTTAGAATTTCCAGGAATAATAATGGTTCCCCATAAACATGCACCCACTGACCTGATCCAGTAGCTTGAATGTGTTGAATATGAGAAGTCCCCCCGGGGGAATCTTTTCCTAACCCGTGCTCAATTGCACCAGGAAGGAATGAACTCCCCAGGGAAACCCTCTGGGGAAGAAAACCCTGATCGCCTCAGCTGATGGACGTCTTCTCTGTAGAGCAGGTTAGGGCGAATCTCTGACACAATTCCAGGAGACTGAATGCAAATACCACAAGGAAAATAACGAAAGTAAAGATTAGAGAATGGTAAGTTGGACTGAAAGACAGAGTGGAAGTAGAATATTAGTTGCCAAATAGTTACCCTTTATAAAGGAGATGGTGCCCTATAAAGTCTCAGGATTGCATGTGTATGAAGTCCTTCTGTTAAACATAGAGTATCTGAACTAGTGGATCTCGTGATGTAACTTTGGGAATCTAATAGGATGTGTAAGGGAAACAAGAAAGACCTGACTTTTAGAAACAGGCTGACCTTTCTGAAATGCCAAAGGAACAATTG
This sequence comes from Ambystoma mexicanum, assembly GCF_040938575.1. NCBI lineage: Eukaryota > Metazoa > Chordata > Amphibia > Caudata > Ambystomatidae > Ambystoma > Ambystoma mexicanum. Next base: position 587,736,532 of record NC_090922.1, on the reverse strand, counting down.
AGAAGGGGAGAAAGGTACCTGACGGCAGATTCGGATTGTGATGCAAAGAAAAAACCTTCTGAATTACGCAGTTGGGAAATGAATCAATGTATGCTATGTGTCCAGATTGAGGCAAGCGGTGACAGGTGGAATGAAAAGGATCTGTTTCGAGCCGTTCTAACACTCGAAAGCCGAGGTTATGAGGCGGAATCTCTGCCCTTGGAGTACGATAAGAAAGCTTCTAAAAGACAGAAACAGTGGAAGGTATTAGCAAGGTGTAATGAGCAGTTTAGTAAGAGTCTAAGCCTAGAGGCGAACTTACGAAGCGCTGACTGGGAAGAGTAGCAACGCACTCGAGCGTTGTGCCTGCTGCAAGATAACCAGATCCTTGCTGAGGGGGTGGAGCAAAGGTTGCAAGCATCCCTTGCAAGGCTGGAATACTGCAATCGGATGACGTCGCCATCTTGGGAGAAACAATGGCCGCCACCCTTGATTGGGACCAACGGCGCCACAATGACCATCTCCTTCTGTGGGATATGACACACACGCACCTCCAGGTACCTCCAGGTACCTCCAGCAAGGAGCAAGGAATGTAAGAAGGCAGATGAAAACAATCTCCACTCGCCACAGCCAAACACTGTCAGCTCGCCCTTTCTCCTCAGGGTTTATGCCACAAGGGTGCGGGAGGCAGCCTTTTATGGTCTGCTGACCCACAAACTTCTTAAAGGCACACGCACCTCCAGGTACCTCCAGCAAGGAGTAAGGAATGTAAGAAGGCAGATGAAAACAGTCTCCACTCCCCCCACAGCCAAACAGTATCAGCTCGCACTTTCTCCTCAGGGCTTACGCCGCAAGGGCGTGGGAGGCAGCCTTTTATGGTCAGCTGACCCACGAACTTCTTAAAGGCACACGCACCATACTTTTCTGAATTCAAGATGTCCGCCGGCAGCGATTAGACGTGCCGATGGCTGCTCCCGCACCCTGAGGCCTTCGTTTGGGACCCACCACCCCCGGGGGCACTTGGCAGCTGCGGAGGAGGGGTGCTGCGTTGGGGAGGTCGTGCGGCACGGGACATCAGGTGCCGTGGACCCTGTTTCTTTACGGCGGCATCAGCGTGTTTTGGCTGCCGCGAGCAAGTGTGCCCGCCTGCGGCGGTGAGCGCTGGTGGCTCGCCCTTGGCAGGCGAGAGGACTCGCGACACGAGAGGAACGGCGGGACCGCCCGCTGGCGTCTGTCCGCGGAGGAGCTGTCTGGCGCAGATGGCTGTGACAGCGAGCAGAAGGCGTCTCCTGGCGAGCGGGGCAGCACGGCATTTTCCCGCGGCTGGCGGCCACCCACAAATCAGGAACCCACGTTGGGGGTAGCGGCTGCCTGGGTCCTGGGCCGCCCCACCGAAGGAGGTGCTGCCGGATTCGCTGGTGGTTCGGCTGCGTGGCGGCAGGTGAGGCACTGGAAGGGGCTGCCAGGCCTGCGAGGTGGCGAGCGCCTGAGCAGATGAGGAGCGGGCAAGTCTCTGGGGGGGCGAGGATCGGGGGTGACCCCCCTGGCCTGCTCAGGACAGCCCGGGGCAGGCGAACCAGAGTGGCTGCCCTCTGGAGAGTGGAGGAGGAGGGAGAGCCGAGTTGTGGAGGCCCTGACCCGGAGCAGGAACTGAGAGGGGGGGGCCCTGGAGGAGTTGCTTACCGGGCCCCTTCGTCATTCCGACATTTGTGGAGTCCCCGAGGGGGACGGCAGATACTGGTGGAGTGCGCCGGGGCAGGGCTCCCCTGGCTGAGGCTGCTGCAAGAGAGGAGGGGCCCTCTCGACGTTGGTTGCGGTAATTGTTGCCTCGATTGAGGAGTCTGCAGTGGAGGGGGGTCCCTGACAGCGTGCCATGGAGGACTTGGGGGCGCGCTGAGAGTTGCTTGGGAGCGGGTAGACCCCCCATGTCCCAAACCACTGGGCTTTCAGGAGCGCAAAGGATCTAATGCCCTCCAGACCCAGGAGCAGGGCGCTGCGCTCCGGCCAGCGAGTGGGAGACCCCCTGGGCACCCTCCCCTCCATGTGGTCAGCAATGGATGACAGGGGCAACGATGGAGATGATAACGGGCACACAACATGCATACGGCTCGCGATGAAGCCGAGAGCCGGGAGCCTCTGACGAGGGGGGACCCTAAGGGCGAGATGCACGCCCTAGGAGAGACCTTAGCTAAAACCTTACAGGACCAGTTCCAGTTGCTGAGATCTGATTTAAATATGGCCCTGGGGGAGCTGAAACAGGAAGTGGCCCAGTTAGGTGAAAGAACAGACATACTGGAAAGGGGCCTGCAAGAAGTGGAAAAGGACGGTATGGCCAATGGGGAAGCTATCGATCGCCTGGACCTAGCGACTTGCAATATAGAAACCCAACTGGAGGACCTTGAAAATAGGTCGAGACGGGTCAATGTTAGTGTGAAACTCCTTCCAGAGTCGGTAGCAGACAGGGACTTGAAGGGAGAAGTTCAGAGAATTTTCATGGACTTGCTGGGCGAAGAGGACCCCGAAGCAATCGAGCTGAACAGGGTGCAAAGAGTGGGACGGCTCACCCGCGGCCATGACGCTAGACCTCGGGATGTTCTGGCTGCGTTTGCACGGTACGCCCAAAAGGAGGCAGTGCTGAGGGCTGCAAGGCTTCGTGAACCGGTGCAATATAAGGGTCAGGAGATCACTCTGTTTCAAGATTTGGCAAACAGTACTCTAGTGAAAAGGAGGGCCATGTGACCTGTGCTCAGAGAACTCGCTAGGAAAAATGTTAAGTACAGGTGGACTTTTCCATTTGGGCTGGTGTTCGAGTGGGAGGGTGTTCAAAGGAGGGCCACCACCTTGCAGGAGGCGGCCAATATCATCCACCTAGACCTCGAGAGTGGGGGGGGGAGACACTAGGGGAGCCCAGTCGATTCAAGGAGACAGGGTCAAACCATGGGCATGGTCGACTGTAGGTGATAAAGCAAGGAAGAAAACGGCCCGGAAGCGTCTGCAGGAGGGGAGAGAGGAGATCGCTCGAGGAGGGGAGGAGGGAAGGGTGCCTGGCCTGGGATGATCCTGGAGATACGAATTAGGATGGAGTATTAAAAGGGGGTGTTGGGACACTGGCTATTAGTGGAAATGGGGAGGGAGCGGAGGCGCACTTCTTGGATCATGCAAGGACAAGTGAGTCTGGGGAAAAGTGGGGGGGATCTCGGTCCGCCCTCCAAGTTGGGGTTGGGAGGGCAGAGGGACGGGCAGGGGAGAGTTGACCAGTGGGGGAAAGGGGAGGGGAGGTTTGAAGGGGGAAAGATTTGGGGGGTGGCCACAGCACTCAACGTGGAAGCGTTGCCCTGAGGGGCCGGTAAACGGGGGGCTGGCGAGTGTGGAGGAGTAGGGGAGGAACTTGGGCCCCGTATTAGACAGAAAGGGGGGATATTGACCGGATGCCTTCTTGATACCCCGGAAGGTTGGCCGGTAATGACGCAACATGCCCACTTGATACCTTTAAGTGGCAAACACATAATGTGAGGGTGCTCAACTCTCCCCTGAAGCGTTCGAAACTGGAGCAATTTTAGGTCTCACAAGCCAGATGTGCTGGCACTGCAGGAGACCCACCTGAGGAGGCAGGATCAGGCTCGGCTGCGTTTTAAGGGTTATCCCCTGATATGGTTCACGTCTGGCCCCACAAAGAGGGGGGGTGTGGCCCTTGCCTTTGGAAGGAGTATCGACTTTAAGCTTCAGGAGGTTCTCAGAGATAGCAATGGTAGGTATGTCGTGGTAAGGGGGACTATAATGGGTTCCTGCAATACAGTTGCGTCTATATACGCGCCGAATGTGGGCCAAGAACAGTTTTTACGGGATACCTTGAGCACCATCGAGAATTTCGCCAGGGGCCATGTGATTCTGATGGGGGACTTTAACCTGGCTTGGGATAGGGTTAGAGACCGCTCCAGATGTGAAGAGGGGGGGCGTTGTGGCTGGATTGGAAATTCCCGGGGGAGCTTCTGAGGGACCCGTGATATGTAGGGAGCTGGACAACAAGATTCAGGGCTTTTTTGTGAGGAACACGGCCATGGACACGAGTTTGAGTACTAGGTAGGACGCTTTCAAGGCTACTCTGAGAGGGGACCTCATCGCCTTGAAGGCGGAGAGGAATAAAACGTTGAGGGGTTTGGAGACCCAGCTTGAGTGGGAGGTGGAGGCAGCTAGAGCCCAATTGCGGGAAACCCACACGAGGAAGGTTTTTAAGGCGTATAGGCTGGCAGAGGGCCAACTGGGGATTTTGAGAAATAAGAAGGCGGAAGAAGCCATGCTTAGGGTGAGGCAAACCTTTTACGCCAAGGCCAATAAGGCAGGCTCTCTCCTAGCCCGCCTCTTGAGGGGGCAAAGGGAACGGAGGGTAATTACGGCCCTTAAAGACCAAGGGGGTAGACGACTAACCCGTGTTAAAGAGATAAATGTCTGAGGAGTGAATGTAGTCTAGAAGAGTCCAGGGTGTGGTCCCCGCTAAATTCCATCACTAGTTGCGTGACGTCTGCTTAGTTAGTAAAAAAGACACCAAGGCTCTCTAATAGGGAGCAGAGCATCTGGATATAGATGTTAAATAGCATTGGCGACAGACTGGCGCCCTGTGGAACTCCATAGAGGATGGGCGTAGGAGGCGAGAAAGCATCTCCCCAATGGATTCTGAAGATGCGGTGGAGCAGGAAGGACTGGAGCCATTTGAAGGCTCCAATGGAGCAATTACCAATAGATTCCAGGGCAAGAAGGAGGCATTGATGGTCGAGCAGATCAAAAGCAGCAGGAAGTTTAAAAGGACCAGTAGGCCTGCCTTGCCGTTCTCCATGATCCCCAGCATATGGAATTGTAAATCAATCAAAGCCGTTTCCGTGCTGTGCTGGCCTGAAGCCTGATTGGCCCCCATGCAAGATGTTATTGGCTTCGACATAAGATTGAAGTTGTGTTGTCGCTAATTTGTCTTATATCTTCAAAAGGAAATGGCAATTTGTTATGGGCCTGAGATTAGTTGGATCTCTGGGGTCAAGACTGCTTTTTTAGGGAGGGGTGTCATTCCGGAAAGTAGCTTCTCCATATCTGATACCTCAATAGGCCTGAGGGAGAATTTAGTGAGAGTCTGATAGGCCCCCAAAGCCTCGGAAGGATTTTCGAGGGGTTTTGGGTTGGACTGGGCGAGGAGGACTGGATCCCTTGATTTGGCTATTTTTGCTTCAAAGGCTGCCTGGTCGATCCTACAGTCTGAACCTGCAAGCACATAGGGGAGGGTAGTAGCAACGGTAGTTTTCTATTCACTCAGGCAGCTGTGACTTTCGGTAACTGTTTGGAGAGTGCCACTTCAGTGTTATGTTGTTGCGGTTTGCACATAAAAGCTTTTCTAGTCAATTTGAAGCACATGAATATCTCTTTTGGCAGGATCTGGTAGGGAGCTCACGAGGAACACATCTTCCTCACATCGTGGCTAGCCATGCCCCCAACAAAACAATCCTTGTGGCCAGGGGTTGGCTCCCTTCCCCTGGATTATTTTAGGAAAATGGTTCAAAATGTTCAGTTTCAACAATAGCGTCTTGAAGGCAATGAAACTGTCTCTTTCACAGAATTCTTTCCTCAGGATAGCAAAACAAATATCGCTTCCACAACCCTGGCTGGAATATAACAAATAGAAAGTCTCTGTTAGTCTTTCAGGATGACAAAACAGAATGTCTTTTCCACAATATGAGTTAAAGTATGGCAAAAGGCAAGTCTTTTCTAATTCGCTGGTTGACAAAATGTTCAATTGGAACAACAACTTAATATTACAAAGTTTCTCTTTAACACACCAGTTCAAAATGAGTCTTCTGGTATACTGTCCTGCCAGGAAACTTCTCAACTGAAACTCTTGTGAAGAGGGAGACCCTGGTGTGGCCCTCGTGACCCCACCCTATTTGCAGCCCGTTAGCAGAGAAATGAGAGCTGCACATCACTCTTAGGCCATTCATCGCCACTTTTGATGCATCGCAGATGTGAGAAAGGTTACTCTCTTAGACAGCTATTCAAATTGTACCTAATCGACGACATGGAAGAGATACAGTTGTCATTGATCGAGCAAGTTGACTGGCTATAGAGCTGACAGAGCTAATGACATCATCACTGACATCACCGTTGTCACTGACATTATGACAGAGATCCGTTAGACATGAAGTATATAGGCATCCATGCACAAAGCTACACCAGCACTTTAGTTTATTGCTGATAGATACGAAACAAATGCTTATAACTCATAATAGAGGGCCGACACACTTACACAAGCAACTCTTTATGCTACGCATAGACAGCAAGATGCCTAAGAACGCATACAATTAGCTTGCTCATGCTTAATTTGCGACTAATATGAACAGCCATAAGAAACCAAGATGGAAGCAATAGGTGCATTGAAATGAATGCGGAAAGCAAAGTGAACTTTAGAATTTAGTAAGGAGCAGACAGACAGAGCTTGGACAAGCATCACCGAGGACAAACTGAGACGGAAGGTTTCCAGTTCACCAAAACAATAGAGCACCTGCGAGAATACAAGCTAAAATCCTCAAGAGCTCCATTTCGTGGTCCCTACACACATGATCTGAAAGTACAGGACAGAGCCTATTCATTCGAGGTCGATGGGAGAAGAGTTGTTCCCATCGAACCAGAGGTGGAAATATACAATTCACTATCACTAGCATGGCTAACCTTAATATAGACCCAATAGTGCTAGTTGACTTGTATAACACGACTCTTAACCAAGCTATTGATACAATTGCACTACTAAAACTAAGTAAAGGCAAACCACGAGCTCACCTGAACTCATGGCTTATTCCTAGCCTCAAAACTACTCGTAATGAAAAAAGACATGCAGAAGCCCTTTGGAAAAACAACCCTTCAGAGCAGAATAAGGACAATCTCTCTACTTTAGCTGCCAGATACAAAAAGGAAATTCTCCAAACAAAAAAAGACACCTTTAATGAAATAATAATAAAAGCAAACTCTAGCACAAGAGAACTTTTCTCTATTTTAAGGAAATTAGAATCCCCTGACGCTCCCAACGACACATGCATCAAAACCAAAACTTGGTGTACTAATATCCAAGCCTCCCTTGTAAAAAATTCTCTATGCTCCAAGAACAAAATTGCAGCCAAAAAATCTATCCTACATCAGAATGTCCTAAAGGCACAGGAAGCCATATCACAGGAAGCTTGTGACAAACAAACTAAACCGACTAACCAGTTCAAATTTGCACCAATCTCCATCCGAGAAGTGGAAAATATAATTTCTTCACTCAAACCATCTAGATGCCTAGGTGACTCCTGTCCGACGTCGCTAATCAAAGAGGCAGCCCCTTTTGTTACTACTTTAATCAACTCCTCCTTTGACACGTGCATAGTCCCCACAAATCTTAAAGACGCTTGGGTTCTTCCCCCCTTAAAAAAACATAACTTAGACCGAGTATTCGCACAAACTACAGGCCAGTAACAACTGTACCGTTTCTCCTAAAAATATTGGACAAGGCAGCATACCCCCAGTTTCAACCCTATCTGGAGGCTAACAACCTACTTGGAACCCATCAAACGGGCTTCAGACCAAGACAGAGTACTGAAACCACCCTCGTTGATTTGACAAACGAAATGGACAAACGGAAGGATAAAGGAGAATTAGCCATTCTTCTCCTTTTGGGCCTTTCCACCGCCTTTGACTTGGTGGACCATGAAGTTATATGTAACCATCTTACATCCACTGCCCATTTCTCGAGGGATGCCACTGCTTGGATCCAGTCCTTCTTAGACCACAGATCCATGAGAGTGTTCTCCCCCACCTGGGCAGCAGACCAAGTAACGGTTACCTGTGGAGTCCCTCAGGGCTTGTGTGCCTCCCCTACCATGTATAATATATTTACAAAGCCCCTATTCGATATCCTTGATCATCTGAGTGTCTCCTATACTAACTATGCAGATGACACCCAGATTCTCATTCTAATCTCAGGGGACTATGACACTGACGTGGCACTGCTCAACAAAATCTACCTTATCATGCATACCTGGATGGCCACTCATGGCCTTTGTCTCAATGATGATAAGACTGAGCTCTTATTTATTGGGTCTACTAATAAACTTAACAAACTCAACAACCATTACAATTTATTTATCATTGACGGCCAAATAGTTAAAGTCTCTAAGGAAGTCAAAACCTTAGGGTTTTACCTGGACTCTACTTTGAACTTGAATATACAAGTGAATGCTATGGCCTCTGCTACTAGCTACACATGCAAACTTATCTACTCCTGTAAATCATTCCTTTCTACGGATAGCTGCATTACACTAGCTCGAGCCCTCATTTTGTCGAAGCTAGATTATTGCAATGCTCTCTACCTAAGCACTAGTAAACACAATATCAGCAAATTGCAAATTCTCCAAAACAATGTCCTGAGAACGGCGTTAAGCATCTCAAGAACAGCACATTTCAAACACAAGGCGTTCCTCAAATTTGCTAGCCATTAAAGACAGGATAAAGCTCAAATCCTTAAACCTCACTTATAAGTGCCCAGAGGCGTAGGCAGGGTAGGGCCTGAGGGGCAAGGCCCACCCAAAATCTGTAAATGCCCACTCAGCAGCACTGTGTGGGCATTTACAGATATTTGTGTCAGTGCAGTGGGCCCAACTACATTAGCATCATGCCCCATTTGCTAGACAATCCTGGCTACGCCTCTGTAAGTGCCTCTCTAATAGGGTGCCTAAATACTTAGTGGACAAATTCACTAAACACACTTCGGAACGCCCTATCAGAACTTCGCAGACCAATAGCCTCAGGATCCCTAAATTTAAATTTAAGAAAGTAGGAGGGAACAGTTTCACAGTCATGGCATCTCAACTGTGGAACTCCATGCCTGACTCCTTAAGAGCAAGCCCTTCATTTCAAATATTCAGGAAGGATGATACGTTGTGGCTGTTCTCTCTTAATCACTGAAACCGGCCACTCACTCTAGTAAGATTTCAGAGTTAGAATAGCTCCTGAAAGTCTCACCCGTTAGGATAATGTCTGTAAGTTGCTCTTTCCTTAATATCTTTTCACCAGCTGCCACTGCTATGTATATACAGATTGTTTGTAAATACTCTGTACGATTATGTTACTAACCTTGATGTTAACTCCTCCCTATGAGGTATGACCTATGGTGTATGACATACTATGTAATGTTTACCTAAGGTGCAACTACTCACCTGGGATGTACATATTTCTGATTTTATGTAAAATGCCTGTAACCTTTTGCAACCTGTAATGCGCCCTGATACCTCAGGGTTCAGAGCGCCATATAAATGAATAAACAAACAAACAAACAAACAAACAATTACTATACAGGTTCAGAAGCTGGATATACTGTCTCAGGGCTTGGGTGATCAGAGGTGGCAACATGTTGGGAACATACAGCACCTTCATGATTGTTCCCATTTCCTTGAGAGTTTCACTCAGCATGGTAGCTGTCCAGGGTCTGCAAGAAAACCAAGAGTATTTCTCCATCAACCCCTTGGTACCCCCTTTTAAGGTGACCGGAGAAGGGTCATCGCTGTTAGGTCCGGAACCAGAGATGGTGAAGGAGTCTCATGGTGAGACATGGGATCTCCCTTTTCGTAACACCTCCCTAAACGACATTCCCGCTGTGGCCATACACCATTTCAGAACCCACACCGTTAACCCCTCCAAAATTCCAACAGATACCAACTCGAAAGGGATGCATAGGAGAACCAGGAAAAGGAATTTACATATGTCAACCCGTGCCCTACAACAACAGGACTACCCCCCTTTTCCCCACAATAATCTCCTGGATGTATCTAAAACTATTAGTGAAAACTACCATTCCCATAATTCCTCCCCAATGTTCGTTTCTAAAGTTACTGGGACGAAGAAGAGGAGGACCAGAGCTATGAAGATTGCCCATACGAACCAATGTACCATGGATTCCGATGGGCAATCTCCATTTTGTCCCGCTAATGCGGACAGGCAGAGTCAGGCATTCCCTTCCAACCACTCACACCTGGTTCTAGTTAAAACTCCCACGAAGTATAAAAGGCGGAACTGGAAAGCACTCTCTGAGTGAGTTGGGGATGCTGGAAGGTGCTAGGAAGCAGGAGAAGGACCTATCGAGCTGCAGAGACCCTGGGAGACCTGGAGGAGGAGGAGACAGCCCAAACACTGGCCCTGCTACTTAAGAGGTGACTGCAGTGTGGAGGAGGGAGCTGTGGCAGCTGGAGTTGCTTGGCGGTACCCACAGCAGAACTCCTCCCCTAGGCCAGGCAGGCAAACCCAGGTATCTGAGGGGCAGATGGAGAGACCCTGACCTCCAATTAACATCCCCTTTTGGCTCCTGCAGTTCCCAAGGCTAGAAAACACCATTTTGGGGAGCTGTGAAGTGGGAGCGAAATTAGCCCAAGTGCGTTCTGGAACTAGTGGGCCCAAACCCTTTTTTTGTGCAAATTGTGAACTTTGAAGGGAGGCTCAAGCTGAGGGAAGATTTCATTTGTGAACATTGAGAGCTGGAAAGGAGGTGAACCATGCCTGACTATGAGTTGTGAATTTTGAAAGGAGGTTCAAACCCCACTGAGGGAAGCCTGCAAGGTGAACTGTGCAGCGTGAGAGCAGGCTCGAGCCCGGCTGAGGGAAGCCTTTATTTGTGAGCCTTTAAAGCAGGAAGGGAGGTGAAGCCACCTGAACAAAAACCTTGTCCAGTAGAGCAACGTCAACGAGCTCAAAACAGCCGGTGAATCGGGAGAAGTTGATAACCAGCTGGGCTGTGTGATGCTCAAGGTTGCAAGCGGCAACATTGTACAGAGACAAGCATCTCAACCCACCTTGGTGATCAGCGGAGGAGGGTCTTGTGTACCGTTGCCATCTGCTACAACACACGCTGGCTATTGTTCGTGGTCTTATGATTCCTTCTGCTGAGGTTTCACGGACCTTGGTCGGAACGGACAAGGTCGCTTCTCTCTTTGTCACCCTCTCGGTATCCAGCGTCATTCTCCTCCTCTTGAACTGCCATGCTGAGTTAGCTCTCACATTGTGCGGTCTATCTTGCCCGTCCTGTGCTCTCGTGCTCTACCTTTTATCCCTGTGGGGAAGGGAAAGGGCTGTCAGGTGCGTGTGATTCACGTCAATTGATGACTTTCCCTGACCCTTGTATTGGGACATGTCAGGTAAACAGCTCTGGTGTTAATCCGTTGTCTTTCGTGTTGTGCGAAAGTATTCGTATCGGAAAAGGGGGGGCAGTGTTTTGGAATATTCTACGTGATAGGATGGGGAAAAGGTGTTGAAAGAAGGGGGATACCGCGTCGTTTATAGTTAAAACGGTGTGACACGTTTGGAGGACAAGAGCCTTTGAAGACGCTATGTTGTTCAATTGCAATCAGTGTCATTTTGTTCGATATTAAAGACAGTAAACTTTGCCTTATGGTTTGAGTCTCCGTTCTTGTGGCTGGATTTGTTGGGCCCAAGTACACTTTTGCTGGTAATCGGGTTGACTGCTAAGAGTGCCCCAGCCGCTCTATTACAAGTGGTAGCAGAAGGATGGTTGCTAAGACCTTTCTGTATTAAACCGCCTCACCCCGCTGCATGCCTGAAGGGCTGCACAGTGACTCACGAGGACCGGACACCAAGACCACGAGTGGGAATAACTGAAGAGGTCATCAGGAGCCGCCTTGGAGAAATTCCTGCCCGCTACCCATGGGATGCCAAGCAGACCGGATGGCAGAGTGGCAGATTCTCTGAGATGCTGTGCCTGAGGGGGCGTTCAGCAGATCGCAGAGTTTAAGTACAGACTCAACTATACGGCAAATATTGCGAGGGGAAAGTTTTGTTTAGTGTTATTTTTCCGTATTCTTGTGGCGGTTAGCCATTATTTAGGCAGTCAGCTTAGGAGGTCAGCTTAGTAAATGGATGAAAAATATAAAAAATAGTATACAAATATTACCTGTGATCTAGGCGTTAGCTTGGCTTATGGATGAAAACTATTTTTGAAAAAACGTACAAAAAGGATACCTGTGAGTTAGGTATTAGCGAGAGGCACTAACATTGGTCACGGAAGGGGGTTTCTTAATTCATCTCATTGAGATGTATTCCTATATGCGGCAGTATGAAAGAAGGACCACGTGATTTTTTTGGATCTTGGTGAAGAAGGAAGACGGTTGTGTGTTATGTTATGTTTGTCATTGTATTTGTGTTGTGAAAAAGTGGGAGTATATTTCGAAAGTATCAGGGTCTTGTCTTGAGGGTGGTGACATTATATGTGAGGTTGGTCAATAGGACTTGAGGTGCTTAGAAGGTGGTGTATTTCATGTGTTGAACTGTTCATTGGATTGGTGAAAAGTGCTATGCCATTTGGGCGGAGCTAGAGGAGCACGTGAGAGAAGTTACGGTTTTGGCCTTAAGGGCGGAAAACGCAGTGCGGGCGGTGCGTTGAGCATGCTCTTGTTGATGGTGAGCCAAAGAGGCTGTTGGAAAGGTTTGATAATTGTTAGGGTTTTTGAGAATTCGATTGAAAAGTGAAAATGACTATGTGAAATGTGAATTGATACATTTTGCTTTTTGGTTTAAAAGTCAAATCTTGCTGTTTTTGCTTTTTGGTTTTAATGTCAGATCTTGCTGCACTTTGCTAACTTGCTCTGCACTTTGCTTGTAACTGTTGCTTCTCTGTAACTTGCTGGCCCATTGACCTCACCGCTCTCTTTATTCCACCCCTACCTGCCTTCTCCCCCACCCACCCTCCTGCTTCTCCCTCCTTTCCTCGCTACCACACTCATGGCGTTTTCTGTTTCTCCTACCTTCTCTGAGTGCTTCTCGATTGACTATCCTTCCCTTCTCACTAAGTCTGGTAAGAAGAAGTTCAAAAAGGATATCCTGACTTCCAACCATGGTCTACCTACTGCTGACACCTACTCCAATGCTTCCTCCAGACAGACCCTCCCTGATATCCTCTTTAACATTCCTTTTGCCAGATCTATGGACTCTTCATATGATCTCTGTTCTCTCTCTTGTCTCCTCCTCTCCCATTAATGGTGGCACCCACTGGGAAGTTCTCATGGCTTCCTTCGACTCCTCTAAAGTCGTCATTAATTTCTACCGTCGTGGTCCAAGGCCCTCAGGCCAATATCCTCCTATTTGATAGGCGCTTTCCTTGTCTCATCAATTTCCTTTCATCTCCTGCTGTCCCCTCCTGTTCCCCCTTGGCTACTTTGCCCTCTCTTTCCTCATCCTCTACCCCACCTTGGGCTCCTTCTCCTCCGCAGGGCGTACCTCTGATTTGTACCCCTCCACGGAAGGTCTTTAAGGCTGGGAGCCTTCTTCATCTTGCCACTCTCAACTCTTGCTCTGCTGTCAAACACTCCTCTGACATCTGCTACCTCCTTGAAGAACTTAACCTCGATGTCCTCGATCTTACCAAGACATGGTTCACGGCCAGCTCTGTCACAAGTTTTGACACTCTCCTCCCTGATGGCTACAAGATCCTCTCTTCACCCAGATCCTCTTGGTCTAGAGGGGGTGTAGCCCTGATCTTTCCTGAGTGGATTCCTGCCTCTATCATTCCCACTCAGACTTACTCCTCTTTTGAATGCCTTGTCTGCAGGCTCTCTTTCTCTCCTAGCCATTCTCTTTCCGTGGCTACTATCTACCGGCCGGGTCAAATCACCTAATTTCTCTCTGAGCGGGCAGACCTCTCATCCTCCCTCCTGGCCTCAAACACTCAACTCCTCCTTCTTGGTGACCTCAACATCCATCTAGACTCTCCTTATTCCTCCTCTGTACTCTTCCGCGACCTCTGCTACACCCTATCCCTTTGCATCCTCCTCTCTGGCCCGATTCATTCTGCAGTGCACACATTTGTTAATGTTCCCTCTAAGCTGTGCGCATGTGCGCTTGCCCAGCTTCCTTCTGGGTGCCGTTGAGAAGATTTTTAGCAGCAACACAGACAATTCTCACCTATTCAAAAAGATTTCATAAAGCACAAGCCACAGCAATCACCTGAAATGTTCTTTCTTTTAAAATAAGCAACTAGTCTTGATATTCTGCTCATTTGCATTACACTACTATGCAAGGGTGACTGTAAACACCTAAAATCCCTAACAGTAAAATACAAAACAACAGTTATAAACTACTATGAAAAACTAGCTCCATGAACAGAAGAATCTAACCAAGATATGCCTGCATACATTAACCAGAAATGTTCCGACCCCACCCATGACTCCTAAACCTGACTCTACCACACTTTTACCTTATGACTCTAACTTCTGCCTCAGAGCACATTAAGATACTACCGGACAACCTTGACTCGTCCTCTCTTGGCTCTGCAAAAGGTTAGCAGACATGTAGCTACATCCACTTGTTTTATGTTTGTTGTAACATGAATAAAGTTCACGCACCAGAATTTATGTTACTCATTGTGCCTTACCGAAAAAGGCACCCAAAGTATATATTCGAACTGCCAGCTCAAATGTCGGTTACTGACTGTAAGTAAGCAGGCTACTTGGATGTGTAACCAAATCCCATGCTTCCTCTTCTTTGTATATATGTCACGCAAGTGCTTTCAAGCGTCCCCATTGTAAGTTAATGCATTATAAAACTCAAACATTAATTTGCCCTCTAAAGATTTTGTAAAGACAAATGTGATGCTCAGCGTCTCCTACTTAAGCATTACTAACATTACCCTATAAGTGGAGAGCAACATTGCATTATCATTTATTTAGCCTACAAGGGATAATGGGTATGAACTATGCCTGGGATTACTCGTCCATTTTATTATGGCACTGGATATTCAGACCGGAGAATGCTTTTCACACAATCTGCATAATTTCCAAGTGTTCAGAGTTCCTTTGGGCATAGACCTTCACACATTATATGGTAAATCGCTTCTATACAAAACAGTATCATTAAGCATGTGTGTAATCCTACACAATGATACAAGGCTGGTGTATATTGCAAACAATATTGTATGCACTGCAAAAGAATTGTGTACATTCAGAGTCATGACATTCTTAAAATGCACATCATATGAACTAAACTAACTAAACTATGTTGAGGCATTTAAACAAGCCTTGCTTGCAAAGTATTAGTTTTGTGGGTCTGCAAAGATACCAGTGAGTGTTTACTGCTACAAAACCTCACGTTTTGCAGTGCTCTATAAACTAGTATAGGAGACAAGCACAGGGGAAGGAAGGGTATGGGTGGAAGCATCACTCCTTGTGGGTGATGAACAAAGCAGCACATTTCAAAGACCAAGTTAGATGTTTCGGCAGTCACTGAAGGAAATGTGTTGCGTGTTTGTTAAAGGATAGGAAATTCCGGTACCAATCTAGATAACAGCAACTTCTTTTTCTTTCTATTCTCAACTGCTGAGGGCTTTTCAATATAACCATGTGCTTTGTGTGTACAGTCTCTAGCATCTCCCTGCATCTTATTTAACTGATCACAAATAATTACTGAAGAGGGATCTATAGTTACAGAAGAAGGCACTCAATCAGTTGTATGATGAATTGATGCAATTAACTTAAAAGGCATATATGTGTGATTTTCTTCAACAGTGCTCCATAATAAACCTCAGTAAGGGTCTTGTTTAATTTTATCTAGGCTGTGGTGCGGAAGGGTGGGCAAAACTATACCCTTTGTTATGTGCCCTGTCATTTCACTTCCTATGTCAGGGGTACAAGCAGGGCTCTAGTCAGATTGTGCTCCCTACTTGGTGTCATTGTAATTGTAATTGTTTATTTGTAAAGCGCTTATACACACAAGTGAAGTGCTTCAAAGCACTTCAAGGCGGGAAGGGTACAAGGGGCTAAAGTAGTTGTTCTTAGGCCTTGAAGATTCCAAATGATCTAACAAAAATAACTAGCATACTTGGTGAGAGGCATTTCTACTGGTATAGGTCTGTGCCAAAGAGTGGGGAGAGAAGGGAGGTTGTGGGGGGTGAGCAGGAAAGGGTGAAGTACATACAGAAACAAGCTAGTGAGGAGAGATAGAGGGAGGACTGGATAGACAAACCTGCTGGGCCTATTTACATTCACGATTGTGCAAGTCCGCAGACAGGAAGTGCGAGGGAGGAGTAGGGGGACAATTGCGCCCAGTCCACAGGGGCCTGGGTTAAGTACACAGTGGTTGCAATCACATTGAACATATTCTGAGTACAGTAGTACAAAGCAGAGTGGAGGAGCCCGGAGACAAGTGCAGGACTGGCGGGGAGCCTGGGACCCGTGAGGCTGTTGAGGTGCACCAGGCGACCAGTCAGCGAACTGAGCAGGTTGGAGAAGAGAAAAGGGAGAGAAGCTGGAGAGATGAGAAAGGAGATTAGCAGGGGAGAGACAAAGAAGAAATTGAAGAGGAAGGTCTTGAGGAATTTCCAGAACTTAAGGAGGTTCGGCTCAAGATGGAGAGAGGCAGGGAGGCTGTTGTCTGAAAATGATTTTTCAGGGAGTAATAAAGTAATTAGCTTTCCCAATAGGGATACTTTCTGCTTAACAAAAGGTGTTATTTCCCCTTAAAATTCCTCTTGAGATCAAGCATTAATATTATTAGAGTTCCTTTCTATGCCACTGCTCTACTGATCACTAATTTAAAAAATATCAGTGGAGCTTTGTGCATTGAAGCAATGATATGTTCATTGTTTCTCGTTTTAGTTAGGCATATTTTCCTTTTTTTAGGGAGTAAAAATGAATGGTGCATATGTCTCTTAGCTCTTTTTTTGTGGTTAAAACAAAACCTTTACAAGAAATTACTCATATAAAATCACTCATATAAAATTCACAACATAAAAATTATATCAAATCAATACAATACAATATAATTGGTATGATCAAACAATTTAAAAGAGCATAAGACCTGTGCATTGAGCAGAAACAAACACAAAATAATGAATGTGTCAATTGCCATTGTATCTGTTACACTCAATTTAAAAGAGCATAAAACCTGTGCATTAAACAGAAGCAAACACAGAATAATGAACGTGTCAATTGCCATTGCATCTGTTAAACTCAATTAATTGACAATGAAGATATTTCGACTTCAATCTTCTTCAGTAATTCTACTAAAGCAAAGATGAAAGCTTTTTCATTTCCTAACATCATTCTATTCCACAGTGAGTCTACACAATCCACACGTTCAGTGTTGATGAATCTTATTAACAAAATTGTTCTCAATACTCTAAAATGAGGAAATTCCAATATTAGATGTTTTAGCGTTTCCTCTGGTTCCATACAATTAGGAAATCTACACGACATTATGTTATACTTGCCTTTTCAGTTTCCCCCTTTCTTTATCCTTTCAAGCGTGTGAAATTGATTCATTTTGTAGTGCATAATGTACATACGGGTGACCGTGCAAGGGAAGATAGCTAGTTAAGAGCAGCACCTTTGTCTTTTCCGAGGGAACCTGGCGTATTCTTTGTAGGTACTGTACTTATTAAGTTCCTCTATTGTCCTATGCCAGTCTTGTTCAAAAAGTTTTTTTTAACATAGCCAGGACGCAGGCATAGATCATTTTGGTCTACCCCAATTTCTTCCAATAGTAATTTCACCCTTGCATTATAGACCCTAATAGAGCGGGAACTGCTTTCCATTGACATTTTATTCAGATCTTGATAAAGGGAGTTCCCAGATGGACCTAGGATTCTATTGTAATTGGACAATGCTCTCCATTCCCATCGGCATGCAAGAGATAGTATACCCAACTCATGACGGATTACACAATTCGGTATGGAAGCAGCAAGATGGAGGGCAGATTTTAAGAAGCGCCCCTGTAAGGTATTAAGATATGGGTTTAAATTAAACAGACACATATCCAGAGCATACAGAAGAACTGATTCTACTTTTAATGACATAAATTCCAGCAAAGGAATCAGAGAGAATCTGCAGTATTTGTGGAAGAGGATCTTCATTTGGCTTAATAACGGTCTTGCCTTTGAGTGGAGACAATCAATCCAGAGTTAACTGGAAGATGTATTACTTAAATAGTACCCAAGGTAAGTGATTTCAGTAAATTGTGATATGTCTTCCCCATTTATCTTCCATGTGTAATGCTTTCATTTTTTGCCAGCATCAAACACAATAATGCTAGTCTTTGAAGAATTTAGTCTGAGATTATGTTGGACTGCAAATTCCCCAAATAACTGCAGCTTCTTCTGCAGGCCTGACGGAGTAAGATCGAATAGGACAATATCATCCACAAAAGCTAACCTGTAACACTTCTTAAGTTTTAATTCAGTTCCAAAGTAAACGTTTTCACAGTCATTAATGCAGAACTCAGATTAACAACAAAAAAACAACACTAACCTGATGCTGTTGGAATTCGTTAAAGCTGAATTGAAGGCTCCCCTATCCTCCTCTCCCCGCGCCGGAGAAACTCGGCTCAAAGAGAAGAAGGCAGGGAAACCCTTGTGCGGAATAAAACCCTGTTGTGCCGGGAAGTCGGAATCAGCTGTGTGTGTGCTTCGGTTCCCAAGGAGTGACTTCGGGAGTTGGACTTCTCGCTATCACGGACTATCCTAAATAGAGAAACCAGACTGAATGTATGGGCTGGAGAGATAGCGAAGGCAGAATCCTGAAGTGCGATGTACCTTTAAATCTGAATGTCTGCAGACGGGATAGAGGTTGAATGGCACGGAAGTTGTAGTCCGTTGAGTTTGTCCTGTGTGTTGGAAAAAGTAATTCCCAGGCTGTGCAGGAGAGACTAAAAGAGTATGGACAATTAGCATGCGAATGGATGAAGGGATATGTGAAAGAGTGGAACAGAGGAACCATACGTACTGAACTGGGTTGCGCGAGTGCCTCCTGTGAATGCGTGTAGAAGAATGGCAATGCGGATGTTCGAGGAAAGAGAGGATTGACACTATAGAAATGGGGAAAGGTAAGAAAGATGTTTAACAAGAAAAGCTTTCCTAAAGTAACAGGGAGCGTGGCCTCTGAGAGCAGTAGCAACGCGCTGCTCCGAAGACGCCGCCGAAGGAAATCCCTGCTCCGAGGCTGGGGGCGTAGTCACCTGGTACTTCCTGATTCGGAAGGCTGGAGCGCTGCTCTTCCTTGTGACCTCCATGTTGGAGGTAATAGGAGCGATGCAAGAAATGTGTCTCCACTTGTGCCATAAGGACTACGTCCGCCGACCCCTACCGGGAGCAGATGTGACAGTATGCCCCCCCCTGAAGAGCGGCAAAACCGGGCTTGCCCGGGTTCAGTCGATAGAACCTGCAAACCAAACGGGGAGCATGAACAGCAGAGGCGGGTTCCCAAGAATGTTCTGCCTGAGAAAAACCCTTCCAATCGATAAGGAACTGTAGCACACCTCTCTGATAACATGAATCGCAGATCGAGGAAACTTCGTATTCCGGCCCCTCTCCAGTTAAGACTGGAGGGGGAGTCCCCTTCTTCGGAAGATGAAATCGAGAATGTATATCAGACTTCAACTGAGAAACATGGAAGGTAGGGTGTATACGTTTCCAAGAAAAAGGAAGCTGCAATTTGAAAGCTGCTAGCCCTTTACTTTCAAGGACCAAAAAGGGCCCAAAGTATCTTGGGGATAGTTTGGAAGGCATCAGTCTCTTAGGGAGATATTTGCTAGCCAACCATACCATTGTCTCCCACCTGTATGGTTTATGAGCATCCTTCAAAGCTTCCTGTGCATTACGATGCCCTTGTTGGATGAAAGCTATTAACCCATCCAGATCCGGGTAAGGAGTAGCCGTGGGAACTGCTGATGGGTACACCTCAGGATGAAAGCCAAATATACTAAAGAATGGACTTACTCGTATGGTGGAATGAACAGCATTATTATATGCGAATTCTGCAATTGGCAGCAAAGTCTTCCATTTATCTTGTAGAGCGGATATGTAACATCTTAGATAAGCTTCCAATGTTTGGTTCAAACGCTCCGTTTGGCCGTTGGTCTGAGGGTGATAGCCTGAACTGAGTGCTCTTGAGATCCCTAGGATGTATAATCGGATGTATATTGTGGTCCTCTATCAGAGATAATGACTTCCAGGAGTCCGTGGAGTGAAAAAATGCGATCCACGAAAACTCTTGCCATAATAGGTGCAGATGGAACAGACGGTAGAGGGACAAAATGCGCCAACTTAGTTAAAGAATCTATCGTTACCATTATGGTATTACATCCCTCGGATCTTGGTAGATCAACTATAAAGTCCGTTGATATTATTTGCCAAGGTTTCGTAGGAATTTGTGTTAAAACTAGTTTCCCAATAGGAGGAATCCTTAGTGTCAGGATTAATCAGGTGATTACAAAGGCAGAGAATATGGCAAGGGAAATGTGCACAAAATCGCACAGTGAATAACCTTGAATCAAACAACATGCACACAAGAACCAAGACTCATGTATACTAAAACCCAGGAGTGCAGATAGAGTGAAACAATAATACAAATATATGAAAAGGGATGTGGGGTAAGCACTTAGAACATCCTTATGACTGAAAGGAAAGTCAGCAAACTCCTTACCCACTATGCTATTACATAGCGCTAAACCCACGTAGAGGGCAAGCAAGGACAGGATCTGTGAGCTGACACTCTTGATGATATTGAAATAAAGAACTTAAAAACAGTACTCACGAGGACTGGAAATACCACTAGAATGTCAGTAAGCCCACGAACCCTGTTGGTCAAACAGGGACCCAGAAGGCTATAACAGCATTGGGTGGAGGATAACTAAATGCATAAGACTCAAGACAAGGGGCAAGTAAGAATTGTGATTATAGAATAGTGAGGAAAACAAAGGCATTCACACAGGAGCTAGCTACAACAGCACACCACACCTAATAATCAATGGAAATAAATGCAGAAGTGCAAGGGAAAACATGGAATGGATTCCAATAGAAAGTAAGGAGCAGGGAAAACGATATTACAAAAGGCAAACTTCTCCCACCCCTCCAAGGAAGAAAAAAGGCAGGAAGCTAAATCTATAAAGGGAAAGACTAAAGCATCAAGTTTTTCAGTAGCAAAGGACAACATCAAAGAAAAAGAGAACACAGGCAAATTGGGCTGCATCAAAGGGGAAAGCACTGAGAAAGGCTGCCTGCAGACAGAGGAAGACAGAAAGGGAAATCTAGAAAGCAGAAATCAATTAAGCACATAAATTAGAAATCCAGGGTAGAGGAACAAGAAACAGAAACTAGGAACTAGGCGCAAAGCTAAGAACCAGGAACAAGGGACCAGTCACAACAGGAACACTGCAACAATGACCAGCGCTGGACTGAAGCAAACTGAGGCTTTTAAAGCTGCTTGACGAGCACACCCCTCAGGTGTGCCGCTTGCTGCACCTGCAGCCACAGGTGTTGCCTATCCTCCACCCAACCTTGTCCTGCAAGGGAGGAGATGAAGCAGTGAGCCAGGCATTGTGGGAAGCATAGTCATTAGATTAAAGAAGCATGCTGGCTGCCAAAAACCTGGAATGGATCCGGAAGGGAAGTAACTTGGGAAATAAGGTTTTAGCGCTCCCAATTCATCACAGCACTGTAGCATTAGGTTCGAAGGAAATGTCCAGTAGGGAATAAACCCCAAAACATGCCCACAAGTGGCGGGAACGGAAGCGAAGGGAGCGAGTCGTGACACTTAGAGTCTTGGTTTGTAAGCAAACCGGACAAGAAGCGACATAGTCCTGTATGTCTTTGTGAAGCGTTGGCCACCAGAAGTGTCTTTGGATCTGTTCTGTGGTATTGAAAGTCGCTCTATGCCCAGCTGCCTTAGAGTCATGACACATCTGAAGAACCTCTAATTGTAGATCTTGGTCGGGAATGAACATCTTATCTTCCTTAAAAAGAAGGCCCTGGCTGGGAGTAAGTCCTAATTTGTGAAGGGACTCGGGTTGTGTAGCTTCCAAATTTCTTGTCTTATTTGCAATCTTTTGAAGAAATGAGTGGATAACAGGCACTATGACCAAGTTAGGAAACATGGGTTCTGGCTGAAACTGAGCACCTTCTCGTGGATTACTGCGGGATAAAGCATCAGCCTTGAGATTGGATTTGCCGGGAATGAAGGTAAAGGTAACACGAAATGGCGAAAAGAAGTGAGCCCATCTGGCTTGTCTGCTGTTGTTGGTTGGTTTGGGCATATTGAAGTGCTCTGAGATTGTGGTGGTCGGTTCTAATTTCAATGGGAAACAATGCTTCCAAAAGTTAATGACGCCATTCTTCGAAGGCTCTTTTTATCGCTAGTAATTCTCTTTCCAGAACCGTGTAATTGACTTCCGCCGGGGACAATGTCTTAGAGAGGTAAGCGATGGGCCTTTCAAAACTCTCGTCGTCCGGTTGTAAAAGAACAGCTCCAATACAATGGTCTGAAGCATCTGATTCCACAATGAACCTGCGGTGTTGGTCAGGCATTGCCAAAATAGGAGCTCTAGTGAATAGAGTTTTTAACTCCTGAAAGGAGGCTTGAGTTTCATCCATCCATCGAAGGTGACACCTTTTTTTAGAAGATGAGTGATTGGTTGTGTAAGAGTAGAGAAGTGAGGAATAAATTGTCTGTAGAAATTTGCGAAGCCAAGAAACCGCTGTATTTCCTTGACTGACTTGGGTGATGGCCAGGCGAGTATAGCTGACACTTTCGATGGATCCATGGAGATACCCTGAGCGGAAAGGATATACCCTAGATATGCCACTGGGTCTTTATGAAACTCGCATTTCTCTAATTTGCAATAGAGATGGTTCTTCTGTAGTCTGAGTAAACCTTCCTTTACATGGATGACATGATCTGAAAAGGTGGATGAAAACACCAGAATGTCATCTAAAGTAGCACAATATCTGCAAAGATGTGGTCCATAAACCTTTGGAATTTTGCAGGTGCATTGGCTAGTCCAAAGGGCATTACACTGTACTGGAAGTGACCGAAGGGTGTCCGGAAACCGGTTTTCCATTCATCCCCCTCTCTAATGCGGATGAGATGATATGCACCGCGTAGGTCCAGTTTTGTGTAGATCCTTGCTCCTCTAAGTGCCTCCAAGATATCCAGAATAAGCGGCATGGGGTACTTGTCCGGGACAGTGATCTTATTTAATCCTCGGAAGTCAATGCAGGGACGTAACTCGGAAGTGTTCTTCTTTGGAATAAAGAAGAGCGAAGCCGCCGCAGGGGAAGTGGATTCGGTTATTAAGCCATTCTCAAGATTTGTCTTCAGGTATTCTTTCAGTGCTTCTTTCTCCTTGGCGGACAGAATGTACATGCGTCCAAAGGGAAGAGGACTATTCGGAATTAAATCTATACCACAATCATCCCTGCGATGAGGCGGTAATTCGGTATATTATGTTTTAGCAAAGACATTGTGGAATTCCTGATATTCTCGAGGAAGAGTGGACACTTCGTTAAGCATCCTATTCGTGATACAAGGTGAATCCTGAGACGGATTGTTCCTGAGTGTAGGGACTGCCAACTCATGACAGTGGTGAACACAATGTTCTGACCCCAAAAAGAGAGTACCTGCTGTCCAGTTAATATAAGGGTTATGTAATCTTAACCATGGTAACCCTAAAATTAAAGGATAATTCGCAGTCTTGATTAAATCTAATTCCAGGATCTCTCGATGTGCGGCTATTGTCATAGTGAGAGGAGAAGTGTGGTCTTTTATGGGACATGAGGTAAGAGGGCTACCATCGACACTTTTGACCGGAATCATTAAGGTCTTGGGTACTCTTGGGATCCCCTGTCTTGTAACCCAAGTGTCATCTAGAAAATTGCCTGTTGCTCCGCTATCAATAAGTGCGGGCACATTTACCAATCTCGTATTGCCCCAGGCTAGAGTAACCTCAAGGACTATCATCTGGTTTTCCGAAGATTGGCCTTGTTGGACCTTGGGAGTGTTCTGAAGGGAACTAGTTATCTTGGAACCCTGCACTGTTGTTCCCCTTACGGCGGAGTTCTGGCATTTCCCGCTTTCCTAGGGGGAGTAAGGGAACATTCTTTGACCGAATGAGAGCTATCCCCACAATACATACACAGTCCCTGAGTACGCCTTCTGGTACGTTCTTCCATGGATAAAGGACCTCTAGTGCTACAAATTTGCATCGGCTCATTGGTAGGGGCTGGTCTAGTAGGAGACATTGTCCCTTTGGGGGTTTGTCTGCTACTCTTTCCTTTCTTTCTTTCTTTCTGTCTTTCTTGCAATCTATAATCTAATTTCTGACCAATGCAATATACTCTGCCATGTTGTGTGGACGTGGGACTCGGGACACTTCGTCTTTTAAATCCTCTGAAAGTCCTCTTCTGAATATGGTCAACAAAGCTTTGTCGGCCCATGCTGTATCGGAAGATAATTGTTTAAAGTGTGTGATGTACGTAAGGAGATCCAGACTACCCTGTTTACAATCCAATAACCTTTCCTGAGTGGCTATGGTAATCTCCTGTCTCCCAAACATACTTTTTACGCTGTTGCAAAAGGCAGGGTAAGAATCAAGTATGGGATTGTTGTTGGTCACTAACGGAGTAGCCCAAGCTAATGCAGCTCCCAACATCTGGGCAATCATATGACCCACCTTGTCTCTGTCTGTCGGAAAAAAGGCTGCCTTAAAGGCAAATTCTACTGAGCAGGATTCAAGAAACTCCTTGACCGCATGTGGATTACCATCAAAACGACCTGACGGTAACAGGCCTGGAGGTACTTCAGAGCTATCGGCTGGTCGTCCTACCTGTTGTCTTAGATTGGCGTTCTCTTGTTTTAATTGCTGGACCTCGGTTGACAGGGATTGAACCGCTGCCACCAGTTGTTGGATTTGTTGCTCCATAATAATGGAATCCACTGACCCTACCAGTAATGACTGTGAGGCCAGAGAGTGTTTCTAGCCCTATCTTCTTTTAGGCGTTGCTATCTGTAATTGCTTTATCGTTTGTTGCTTTGAACTTCATATTTTTTTTATATATGAAGTTCATATCCAGGCTTTTCCATATTCGACTCGCTCTCAGACTCCTCATTTAATTTTTGTTCTATTATGTTAGTAAGCGCTGTAGGGCTATCCAAAAGCTCCTC
Source organism: Ambystoma mexicanum (assembly GCF_040938575.1). Classification (NCBI taxonomy): domain Eukaryota; kingdom Metazoa; phylum Chordata; class Amphibia; order Caudata; family Ambystomatidae; genus Ambystoma; species Ambystoma mexicanum. The sequence goes on along the minus strand of NC_090922.1, from coordinate 587,711,558 downwards.
CCTCGGCTGAGCTGTGTGAGTCATTAAATTAGCATTTGTTTGACCTAAGTTGATTCATAGGTCATTGACCTAATTTAATTTCCTAATTCAACCAGTGGATCGCTTACGGTCAATTTATTGTCATATTTGGATTTGCCATGCGCATCAGCATTCATACCTTCTCCTGATTCCAATAGGACATCATCAGTCCATTGTGCGCCTTGTTCATGAGTTATTTTCGGTTTTATTGATACTGCTATCACCTCTTGGTTATCAATCTTACCGCATGTTTCTCTTGCAATTACAAAACCTTCCCGGCGATTGAGTTTTGCAAGAATGTCAATGATGGTATGTTTGATGTAACGCAGTTCCAAATGTGTGACATCGTGACCTTTATGTAACAAGTTTAAGATGCAACTGGGAATGTTTATGGATCCTGAAGTCCTTGAGAGTCGGGAGTGGAAGAGAGGTTTGGATTGGCGACAGTGTGTCACACGGGTCTGCTATGTCCTCTTCCTCAAAGGAGGACTCCGTTTCAACTCCCTCCCCTTCCACCTCACCTTTGTCTTTTCTCCTGGGCTTCCTTTTCTCTTTGCTCCCGGGTCTCTCCTTTTTTGTATGCAGATAGGGACGTCCACGGAAGGACGCCATAGTGCCACCGTATAGGTGGGGCGGTGGACGATCCTCTGTGACCGTCAAAGAGGGGAAAAAGCCAATGGCATAAAAAACCCCTATGAGAATTCCACAGGCTGGAGCAGAGCGGTCTTAGGTCCACGGAAAGGCAGGAAGATGCAAGACGTGATAGAAGGTAATCCAGAGGCTAGTAAGGATTCGGTACACAGGTGAGCAAATGATGCAGTTCGAATGACAGAGGCAGTCCAGAGGCAAACAAGGGTCCGGTACACAGGTAAGCAAGAAGATGCAGTTCGAATGGCGGAGGCAGTCCAAATTCAAGCAGGGGTCTGGTGCACAGGAGGGCCGAAAGAGAAAGTAAGAGGAGGGAAAGGAATGAGCAAGGAGGAGGAAGCTCGAAGAACAAAGGGCAGAAAGGAAACGGACGAGAAGTCCGAAATGGAACGAAAGGAAAAAACAGAGCGAGGAGGGGCAAGGAAGGAAAGAAAGGAGCGGAAGGGCGGCAGGAAGAAGCGGAACACAAAGGGGAGAAATACAGAGGAAAAGAGCAGGAGGAAGCAGAGAACCTCACGGAAGAAAGCACACAAGCGCTGGCAACTCAGGCAAAACCAAGGAAACGTTGCAACACGTCCGTGAAACGGAAGCAGCAGAATAAGTGCTACCGGTTACGTGCACAAAGCAAAAGAACTAGACCCGCACAGGTCGTACGGGGAGACGTGAAGGAACATTCAATGGCGGACCGCCGCACCAGCGATTCCAAACCCGCCATCTCCCCCAAGGCGTGACACGGTGGTATGTGAGATATTGTTAATAGCCTCTTCATCTGCAATCCAAACTTTAGCTGATTCTAGTGGGGCTTGATTCAAGGCTTCACTAGTAATTGCTTCCATAACCACCAGAGTATTTTCACAGTCGCATATTGGAGTGAACGCAGCAATTCCACAGGAACGTGGGATCAATGGTGTCAGCAAGCCAATTGACAGGCGGACACGCTGGTCCAATTCTGCCATTGCAGTCAGTCCAAATTCTGCTATTTCAATTGAAGACACGTGGTTAGTAACTGGGGTATTAGGTGAGCCAGATGTACTTAACTACCCAAAGCACCTTCCGTAGCAATAGGATAATCCATCAACTCCAGGTCCGTTAATTCCTGGGAAGGGAGACCAGACATGGCAAAGTTGATGGAGTCCTTAACCAGTCAATTCTCTTGAGCAGTGTGGGGTGGCTGGATTACGCTACCCACCGCTGCGCCCTTCTTATCGCACTTCGCAATGATTTCTGCATTATTTGAAAAATATAATTTCCCCTCAGCCCCGGTAGGGCATTCATTATCCCTTATGCTTGTGCTCAGATCAATAAAACTCTTATTGTGTGACATATTGGGGCAGATGACTGCGTCGGGCTTGATGCTCTGTGAGATTGCCAAATCAGTGCATCTCCCGCTTCACATGCCCCTGGCCATTTTCCTCCCAACTAGTAGAGTGATAGGTAGTCGCACAAACCGTTTGTAGCACAATTACGCCACCCATATCAGATTTCAAATTTATCATCCAACAGTAACCAGGTATTGCCTACTCACCCACTCTCCCACTCACCCATACACCACAACACCACACTTCCAGGCATGTCTTAGCTCTAAGGCTGGTGTTGTCACTACCCACAGGAGAACGTAATGTGGATAGTAAGCAGAGGCACAGGAATCTTTGATCATCATATTCTAAGGTGCAGTTATTCTGATGCAATTATCATCCTTACACAAATTATTAGAAGCTTGTTCTCCTGGCCCTTGAATTACTTCATTAAAGTGGCACTTGAACTCCTTTCAGCATGTTTTTTGACACATTGCTTTTAATTGCCATTAATACATCAGCAAATATATTCTGTTTGAGTTTCTTGACAGCCACATCAGTTTCAGTTATGACAAGAGATATTTGTGTTTTGTAATACGAATTAGTGATTTCCAGTGGCATAAAACATTAAGGGTCTCAACACGAGTTGGGGTCGGTATCCCGTCCTGGTGTAACTCCACCGGAATACCGCTCAAATGAATTACTGTTATTACCACTTGGTCCGGAGGAATTTCCGCCGGATTACATGTAGTGGTAGCAGTGTAATTACCCATTCATATTGGACTCAATAGGACTTTTTGGCGGAATTACCATGGCAGAAATTCCGACGATTCTGCCGATTTGTCAGCGGTGAGCTGAAGGATTTACCTGGAAGAAAATCCTCCACTCCAGGTCCGAAATTGTAATTTGGTGTAGTGGTAAAGTTAGCGCTAATGGAATTACCGCCAACTTTACCACTTACCGCTAAACTCGTAATGAGGCCGACATTTTTCTCTGCACAGAATTACATTTACAAAATACTATGGCAGATATTGAAGTCTTGGACTGATTGATGAGTTTTCTGTATAATCAGATATGACATATTTTATTTTAGCCTATGTGTTTGGAAAAAGTGTTGTAAGATTTTTAAAGAATTGCAGTGGCGGGGAAGAGGAAATTCCTTTCCAAATTCTCTTCTGCGACAGTAGATCACAAAGTGGCTTACCTCATTAGTCAGTTGCGCACATGGAAAATAATGTGCGCACAACAACCAACCAGTTTGCACATATGTGATGTTATGTTATGCAAACTTCTTAAGTGCACGTTCACCAAAGCCATCTTGGCGCTGGGAGGGAGAGAGGAACAGAGTGCAAAGTGATTTTTGAAATTTTTCAGATGGAGCTGAAGTCCATTCCAAAGATGGGGTGCAGCAACCGAAAAGGCCCACCCACCACAGTGTGAACGGCGAAAGGTAGGATCAACAAGCAAGCCAGTAGAGGCCGACTGCAGAGACTGAGATAGGATATAACGTAGAAACTTAAAGCAGAGATATTCCGGCCCCTGAGACTGAAGGGCACGATGAACCACGCAGAGAGTTTTGAAAACAATGCGCTTGTCAACTCGCAGCCAGTGAAGGGTATGCAGCACCGGAGAGATGTGGGCACCATAAGGGGAGCGCTGCCATATTCTGTAGCCGTTGCAGCCGCTGAATCAATCCCTTAGGTTGAGATAGATAAAGGGAGTTACAGTGTCTAAACGGCTTAGCACAAGAGCAGTCACCACAGATGAATGGAGATGAATAGGGACAAAGGGAAGAACCTTCCTAAGAATACGCAGGTGGAAATGGCCTGCTTTACATATAACGGCAACCTGGGGATCCATAGCAAGAGAGGACGAGATTATTACCCCAGATTCCTAACCTTATCAGCAGGAATCGGAAGGGGGCCCAAAGAAGAGGGCCAGAAGGAAGACACCCAGAGTGAAAGATCAGGGGGGGATCCCACCACCAGTACCTCAGTCTTTTCCCCATTCCACTTCAGCCAATTGTGGTTCATCCAATCCCCGACAGCTGTCAAACATCCCACCAGGCACGATGACATTTCAGCCAGTTCTATATCCAGTTGAATCAGGATCTGAGTGTCGTCGTCATAGGAGTAACATCTAACGCCGAAGGAGTGAATGAGGCACACAAGAGGCCAGATGTAGATATTGAAGAGGATGGGGGACAGGGCAGAACCTTGAGAAACACCACAAAGAAGAGAAAAAATAGAGGATAGAGATGGGGGGAGTGAGAGAGTCTGGGTTTGATCCACCAGGAAGGAGGCAAACCAAGTGTGAACCTGGCCTGAGATCCCAGCTTGGGCCAGGCGGTCGAATAGGATGGAGTGATCAACAGTGTCAAAAGCCACTGACAGATTGAGTAAAATCAGGGCATCCACCCCCCTGGCGACCAGCCTGGCCATATCGTCCAGGACCGAGACCAGCACACTCTTGGTGTCCCGGCCTGGCCTGAACACAGATTGGGCAGGATCGAAAAGCCCAGTAGCCTCCATGAAAGAGGATAGCAGAGGAGAAGCCAGTGACACAAGGAGTTTCATAAGGAATGGCAGCAGTGAAATAGGTTGATAATTAGAAACAGGGGAGTTGCTAGGTCTGGAAAAGACCCGGGGCTAAGCTGATGTCGGAACTGTTGGGGCTGGGGGCTAGCTAGTCTTTTGGCTGTAGCTCCTAAGATTCTATCCGGGGCTAGAACCAAAAGATCAGGGGCTATAACCCCCTTAACCCCCCCGTAGCAACGCCCCTGATTAGAAAACACAGAGGGAACAAGTGTTTTTTTTTTTAACAATGGGATAACTGTGGCAGCTTTAAGTTCAGAGGGGATAAAACTAGTTTGGCAGGAATTATTCAATGCCTTGGTGATCTCAGCCAACAATTCAGAGGAGATATCTTTCATGATAGGCAGAGGGATAGCATCAGAGGGTGACCCCGATTTAATACAAGAGATAGCAGACTGGACATCAGATTGGGTAAAATGGGGAAATACAGACCATCCCTCTGAGCGTGGTAGGTCTGTGCAGGTAGAAAGTCTGGGGATCATAGACAAAAATAATTAGAGGGAGCATTGCACTTGATATCTTGATCTCCTCTGACCTCCCCCTCTGTATCCCCCTGACCACTCCTCTCTCCTGGAGTGATTACTCCTTCCTCTCCTCTTATCTATCCCTCTCTTCTCCCAGGCCAAACCTACCCCAACTTTGACACCCACCATCACGGACATCTGTCCCATGAAGCGTGTGTCACTGAAAGCTTTCTCCACCACCTTCTCTCCCTCCCCCTCCACCTCTGGCTGACTCACATCCTGACACAGCCCTGTCTTTGCTCTACTCTTCGATTTCTGATACTCTTGATGCTCTTGCCCCTGTCATGAGGATCTGTTTGAAGCCCAAAGCCAAGTGCAATTCTTGGTATGACTCTGACCTAGCTACACTTAAACGTAAGAGTAGGGCGGCTGAGAAGAAATGGATGGCTTCTTGTTCATCCTCTGACAAACTTGCCTGCCGCCTGCTCCAAAGGCAATACTGACTCTCTGTCCACACCAAGAAGAGAGCCCACATCCAAGCCCTTGTCTCTGCGGCATCTAACAACTCTACAAGGGGCGGGCTAACCCTGCTGCAATCTCTACCTCTCCTATTGCTTCCCAGGCCCTTTGCACGGCCCTTGCTTCTCACTTCATCTCTAAAAGCCAGGATATCCTGTCCACCCTCTTGTACCCTCCCCCTCTCTCCCCTCTCCTTCTTTGAACTGTGGCCCTTCCACAGCCACCCCCACCCTCTTTCTCTTCATTTCCTTTCTTCTCCCCTGACAAGGTCTCTAGACAAGTCTGATCTATGAAAGCCTCGTCACAATGGGTTCATACCTGTTCTTCCAAAACCATCAAGGATCACATTAACACCCTCGATCCTGCCCTGGATGATTTCTGTAACCTCCCCTTCGCCTCAGGAGCCTTCCCCTCCCCTCTGAAGCGCTCTCTTGTGCACTCTCTTCTCAAGCAACCCACAGCTGACCCGTCTTGCCCGGCTAACTGCAGCCCAATCTCCATCACTCCCTTTTTGGGCAAACACCTGGAAAAGCTGGCCATCTCGCAGCTTAACCTTCACTCCGATTCTGTTGACTGTCTCCACGACCATCAATCTGGCTTTAGAGCTGCCAGAAGCACGGAAACTGCTCTCCTGAACATCCGTGAAGATCTGCTCTCCAACCTTGACTCTAACATCCCCTCTGTCCTTATCCTACACAATCTCTATTCTGCCTTTGACACGGTCAATCATACCATCCTGCTCAACCGTCTCCCTGACAACCTGTGCATCCCCGATCAGGCTCTGGCCTGGCTGACCTCTTTACTCTCTGTGATCGACCCTCCCAGGTCCAACTTGGGTCCTTCCTTTCATCTATCTCCCTTTCTACCTGCTGTGTTCCCAAGGGGTCTAACCTCTCACCATGGCCCTTAAATCAATATCTGGTAACTCTCACCCACCGCATTGCCATTTTCTGCTCCAACTTCCAGTGCTATGCTGATGAAACTGAACTAATTTTCATGCTCCTCTCTACCACCTCCTCTCCTTCTCTCATCTCTGAATGCCTATCTGCCATTCAGGGTTGGTGTGCTGCCAACGATCTCTGCCTGAATGCCAGCAAGACGGAGATCCTCCTCATCGGCACACCTTCACCCTCCTTTCCTGTCACTCTCTGGCCGGCCTCCCTTGGTCTTCCTCCTACTCCCACCTGTGAGGCTAAGAACCTCAAGGTCATCTTTGACTCCACGCTCTCCTTCTCTCTCCACATCTCTGATGTCTCAAAAAAGTCAAACTTCCTACTGCACATCCTCAGAGGTATTCTGCCTTTCCTCTCCTTCCCCCAAATCTCACTGTCTCTCGAGCCCTAGACTACTGTAACAGCCTCTTTCTTAATGTACGTGCTTCTACTCTCTGCCCTTTGCAACTTATGCAGAACAGGACTGCGAGACTTGTCCTTGGCCTCAAGCCCTGGGATCGTATCTCTCCAGCCTTGAAATCTCTCAATTGGTTCCCCGTGCCTGCAAGGATTAAATTCAAAACCCTTTGCATCGTCCACAGGGTTATCTGGGGCCTGGGTCCAAAATGCCTCCAGCTGTCCCTCTGTAAATACCTTCCCTCCTGAGCCCTTCGCTCCTCCACCTCTAACTTCCTCAGGGTCAGTCGTTTTTCATAGAAACAACCCGGGGGTAGATCTCCATCTTCGGCTGGGGCCTCCCTCAGGAACAGCCTTCCTGCAACTCTGAAACTTGAGGAGAACCATCTCTGGTACCAGAAGCACCTCAAGACCTTCCTCTCTGCTTCTGCTTTTGCTCCTCCTCTACCCTGCTGACCTGCTCTGTTCTCTGCACCGTGCACCTGGCTTCCCTCTGACCTTTGGGCCCAGATACCTGCTCACCCTGCCACCCACCCACGCTGCCTCCTGGTTGGTGATCCCTTGCACTGGGGTCTGTATCTGTAACCATACAACCCCGCACCCCTTTTTCTTTTTTCTGCACCTATGAGACACAACATGTCTGTTGCCCTATGCCTAGCACTTGCCACTTGCTGGCTGCCCCCTACCACTGTTTGTTGCTTTTACTATTTATTTATGTATTTATTTATTTATTATTTATTCTGCATTCCTTTGCTCAGCACTTTCCACTTCTCCCCCCTCCCATACACTTCCCCCCTTTTCCTCTCCCATGACCTTACGCATTCTCAATATCACTGGGCCTAGTAAAATCGTTGTTTTTTTTTTTACTCCCTTGTTCCCTTCCCTTGCCTCGTTGCGCTCTGAAACACTTTTGCACAAGCGCGATACAAATAAAATATCAATATCAATATAAAAAAGGTATCTAAACGTATTGAAATCCCGATTTGAGGTCAAGTTAGTATTGACGATTGCAAAGTAACATGTCAAAATGAGGGATACACACATTCAACATTTGTGTTAGTCCCTCCCGCAGTGTCAAGACAAAATACGCAACAATAGGACACAATGGACTGGCAATACAGAGCGCAAAATGGCACAGTCATGGCCCAAAGACGAAAGTTTTTCCAAATATGTTGTAAGGCACTCATGGTGGCAACAGTAAAGACAGACACAAGTGATCACAGTTCAAGGGTGTTTATTGAACTTTATAATGGGTGAGAAAAACGCCTAAACTAAACCTAAAGCTAATATGGGAGCAAGCTACAGCCATCAAATAAGGCAGTCCTAATAGCTTCTTGTCAAATAAAAAGGGCCTATATGAAAAAAAAACTACTGCCAATCCTTACTACTAAGTTACCGGTGTGGGATAATGTTCACCAGAAAAGAAAGAAGTGTTCACAAAATGACAAGTTAGGGTGGTATGGCTGGGTCTCCCTTCCCCATGTTTTTAGCACAGGACAAGGCGGGACTTCTGAGCACAGCATACTCCTGGACCTCTCCAGCACGAGGCTCACAATTCTAGTTCAACGATTACAGAACCTTCAGGGGTCAAAGACTCTCTGCAAAGTCGCTTGCCTTAGAGGGCCTGATGGGTTAAAACAACAAACAAACGTAAGTTCCTTCAGTAATCGTGTACCTTGGGCGATTACTCTTCGCCCCTTGGATCTCTTTAAGGAACTCATGGTGGCAACAATAAAGACAGACACAAGTGATCACAGTTCAAGGTTTTTAATTAAACTGAAAATGCAGGGTTGAAAAATGCCTAATCTAAACCTAAATCTAAGATGGGAGCAAACTTCAACCATCAAATGAAAAATAAGTCAGTTCCTTGTGACATCTTGTCAAAGTAAAAGGCCTATACAAAAAAAACTATTGGCAAATTCTTACAACTAATTATAGAAAGAGTGTGGGATAGGGTTTTCAATAAAGAAAGAAGTGTTCACAAATAATAAGTCAGGATGCAATTTTCAGGGTTCTCCCTTGCCCACGTTTTGAGCACGGGACAAAGTGGATCTCCCGAGCACAGAACACGCTCGAGCTTTCCAAGCATGAGCCGACAGTTCCGTACCAGCTATCAGGTTCTTCGATGGTTAAGTCTCTTTCAACAAAAGTCTCTTGCCTTCGAGGGCCTGGTGCATTCAACAAACAAACAGTTCAGTTCTACATATATGTTGGGTGATGGCTTCACCCCTGGGTCCCCCTCTTCTGGGTGCAGACCCCTCATGATTCATATTTAACAAAACAAATAAACAGTTCCTTTCTCACTGGACTTTGGGCGATTACTTTCCACCCCTGTATCTACCTCTTTCGGGCTCGGACTCCTTCCAGACATCATCCTCCCTCCTTCGGGTTCACTATGGCCTTTCTTGCATTCACAAATCTTAATGTCTTTTTAAACAATTCTTCAGGCTATGCTCCTTTTTTTCAGCTTCCCTCTGGCGGGTTCACTCTTGCCAACAGTTCACTATGGACACCCCTTGGTCGGGTTCACTTCTGTCAACACATTATTCATAGGGACTTCAGGCCTCGCCCCTTTTTGTTAGCATCCCTCCGACGGGTTCACTTCTGCCAACCTTTGCTAAAATGTGTTTCGGGACTTTAGTCTTTGCCCCTTTTTGTTAGCATCCCTCTGCCGGGTTTACTCTTGTCAACCTTTGCGCCACACTGTTCATGCGCTAGTTTCACCAAGTGTTTTTGTTAGCATCCCTCCACCGGTTTCACTCTTGCCAACCTTTACAACGCACTGTTCATATACTAATTTCACCATGCAGGATTAATTTCCTTTAGCTTCACAATCATCTGTCGGTCAAAGACTTTCGACGGTACAGAGGATTTTACAAGACCCCTGTATGACCACTTTTACCTGTCTTTGCCTCTTCCCAAGGCCTTCTGGTTACAGGAGTCTCTACCATCGGGTAATCGGCCAGAGTTTCCTGCATGAGCACCCACGTGGTGCCGGACTCCCCTTTTGCTGGTTTTCCCCCTTTTTCATCAATAGCTCTTTAAGCCTTTCATAGTTCAAATTAGCCGTTGACTACTTTTCGTTCAACAAAGTTCGGTTTCTTATCGATTCTCCCCTCGACTCACCGGCTGTGATGAACCGCCTGGCTTTCCTTCTCTTTGGAGTCAAGATTGGTATCTCCGACACAAGCGTCTCTCTCCAACTTGGTAATCAGCGGAGGAAGGTTTCGTGTACCGTTGACATCTGCTACAATAGACGCTGGCTATTGTTCTCAGTCTTATGTTTCCATCTGCAGAGATTTCACAGGCCTTGGTCGGAAAGGGCAATGTCGCTTCTCTCCTTGTCACACTCTCGGTATGCGCCGCTTTCACCTCCTCTTGAACTGCCGTACTGAGTTAGCTCTCATGTCTTGCGGTCTGCCTTGCTCGTATTGTGCTCTGTTGCTCCACCTTTTATCCCTGTGGGAAAAAGAAAGGGCTGTCAGGTGTGTGTGATTTTGGTCAATTGCCTGACTTTGCCTGACCCTTAGTCAGATGAACAGCTCTGGAATTAGTATGTTGTCTTTCGTGTTGTGCAAAGGTGTTCAAGTTGGAAGGGGGGGGTTAGAGTGTTCGAGTATCCTAAGGGATATAGAGAGGAAGAAGTGTTGTATGGGATTATAGTTCTTGTCATAGGCGTTTGGGTAAATTCGGAGGAGTGAGATTGGTAGGGGTTGTGGACTGAACAAAAATTACTAGAGTTTTTATCGTGACCTGAACAGGGGGGATTGTGGGAATGGTAGGGTGTTGTTAATGTAGGTTGGGAGTGTGGGAAAAAATAATCAGAGGGACGTGAAAAGGAATGACTGGGAGTATTCAGGTAGGCAACTGAAAATCATGTATTCTGGGAATTGTAGTTTTTGAGGGTAATGGGGTGTGGGTTTACCAGAGGTGTAGGGGTGTTTGGATTTTATTAAGGGAGCTTCTTTGGAAGGGGGTAGTATGTGGAATGATATGATATATGATATGATATGGCATTTATAATGAGCCTATACACAAGTGTTTCGAGGCGTGACGAGGCAAGGGAGGGGAACAGACGGAGTACGGACAACGACTTACTAGGCCAGGAGTCATTCAGATCGCACAAGTGTGTGAGAAGGGGGAAGGGATAGTGCTGTACATGAGTAAGTAACGGCCAGCAAGTGGCAAGTGCAAGGTAAGTGCAGACATCAGGTCTCAAAGGTTGGAAGGGGACTATAGGGATACAGAAACAGTACCAAGTGTGGGGGTGCCAAGTGGGCAGTGCAGGTGTGTGACACTGGCAGGGGAAGGACCTGGGTCCGAGATCAGAAGGTATCCAGGTCGCCACTGCAGTTCAGGTTACAGCCAGGAGGTCAGCAGATTAGAGGAGGAGAAAAAGCAGAAGCAAATAGAAAGGTTTTGAGGTGTTTCCGGAACCAGAGATGGTTCTCCTCAAGTTTGAGGAAGGCAGGTAGGCTGTTCCAGAGGGAGGCACCAGCCGAAGAAAGAGATCTACCATCAACTCGTTGCTTAGAGAAGCGACTGACTCTGAGGGAGTTGGAGGCGGATGAGTGAAGAGCTCAAGAGGGAAGATATTTAGGAAGAGAGAGTTGAAGATATTGAGGCCCCAGGCCCCAGAAGGCCTTGTGAACGATGCAGAGAATTTTGAACTTAATCCTCACAGCCACTGGGATCCAGTACAGAGATTTCAGTCCTGGAGAGATACGATCCCTGGGCTTGAGGCCAAGTACAAGTCTTGCAGTCCTGTTCTGGAAAAGTTGCAGAGGGCGGAGAGTAGAAGCAGGCAGATTTAGAAAGAGGCTGTTACAATAGTCCAACCTAGAGAGGACCAGAGCTCTGGCGACAGTGAGCTTCTGGGGGAAGGTGAGGAAAGGAAGAATACCTCTGAGGAGGTGCAGCTGGTAGTGTGACTTCTTAGAGACGTCCGAGATGTGAGAAGAGAAGGAGAGTGTGGAGTCGAAGATGACCCCAAGGTTTTTAGCCTTGCAGGTGGGAACCGGAAGAGGGCCAAGAGAGGCCGGCCAGAGAATTACAGGAAAGGAGGGAGCGGGTGTGCCTATGAGGAGAATCTCAGTCTTACTGGCATTAAGGCAGAGGTCGTTGACGGCACACCACTCCTGGATAGCAGACAGACAGTCAGAGATGAGGGAAGGAGAGGAGGAGGCAGAGGGTAGCCTGAAGATGAGCTGGGTGTCATCCGCATAGCACTGAAAGTTGGGGCAGATAGCGGCGATGCGGTGTGCAAGGTATTGGTTGAACAACCAGGGAGAGAGGTTAGACACCTGGGGACACCACAGGTAGAGAAAAAGATAGCAGAGAGGAAGGACCCAAGTTGGACCTGGGAGGGTCTGTCGGACAGGAAGGAGGTCAGCCATGCCAGAGCCTGACCAGTGATACCTAGGTTATCATGGAGACGGTATCACTGGTCAGGTTCTGGCATGGCTGACCTCCTTCCTCTCCCAAAGAAAATCTCAGACGTTGTCCTCATCTCCTTCTTCCACAATGTAGTACCACATCTCACCTGGGGCATTCCCCTGATCATAACCCCGGGCTCCCCAACCCAGGTGCCCCTCCCTCGCTCGTCCACCCCCCAGTGTTGGGATTTGAGAGTATCAGCCTTCGCCTGTACACCTGAATAAGGGATTCCTGTGGTCTACTTGCGAGAATACCCTCAGGTTTCTCACATCTCCCTCCACCGGGCTCGGACCCTTCTGCAACTAGGGCCTAACCCCATCGGGTTCACTTCAGCCTTTCAAATGCAGCTTGCAATATTCAACAGCCTTAATGTCTTTTTAAACAACTTCCCACTGCGAACAACCCTCGGCCGGGTTCACTCTTGTCTACACAATGTTCACAGGTGTATTACTTTTCACCCCAACTGACAGGCATCCCTCAACCGAGTTCACGTTTGCCAAATATACAGTTCACTTTACTTTCTCCTGATATGGAATGTACTTCCCTTAGCTTTCTCTTGGCAATGGGTCAGAGAATTTCGAGTGTACAATGGATCTGACATGACCCTTGCAGGACCACTCCGACACCTCACACCGCCCTTTCCTAGGGCCTTCTGGTACTTAGAGTTTCAACAGAAAAGGGGCCAGCAAGAGTCCTTCAAATGAGCACTTCTGTGGTACCTGACCACTCTGCAGCTGGCTCTTCTCAGGCTTTCCCAAAAGTTAAAATACACACAAGTTCTTTGTTCTCAAGTTCTTGCGTTCATCTAATGTTGCCACTGGCAACCTTGGGATCAATACACTTCGGGTTGCTATCAGCTTCCTTTGACTCACCGATTATGTTGAGTCCACTGGTTTGGCAGGCTTCTGGAGTCAAGAACGGTACCACGGTAGCCAGCATGCCTCCCTGCCTGTGTTATCAATGCAGGAGACTCTGTGCACTGTTGTCATCTGTTCCTCCACACAACCGCTGTAACTCCCGGTTTTATGAATTCCCTTTCAGAGGCTTCGCAGGTCTACATTGAAAAGGGCAAGGCCGGTTTCCCCTTTGTCATCCCCCCAGGTCTCACCACCTTTCAACTCTGTTTGAACTGCCGGTTCCATGTAGCTTTTTCCTCGTGCATTCAGCCTTGCTCATAGTGGGCTCTCGTGCTCTGCTTTTTATCCCTGTGGGGAAGGTAAAGGGTTGTCAGGTGTTTGTGATTATTGTCAATTGCCTGACTCTGCCTGACCCTTGTGTTGGGACATGTCAGGTAAACGGCTCTGGTGTTAGTCCGTGGTCTGTTACGGTGCAAGAAAGTGTTCATGTCGGGAAAGGGGGGTAGAGCTTCTAAATATCCTACAGGGTAGGATGGGCAAAAGGCGTGACAAGGAAGGGGGTAGCGCGTTTCAACCTTCATTGTACCACTTCCACTCCCTGAGGACCCCACATCGAGGTAATCCTCCCCCAATGGTCCACCCCCCAGGAACTGGATCCAATAGCGATGGCCATGTCCTAGCCACCTGGATGACAGATCCCTGGGGACCAGCGGGTGATACACCTTCAGGTTTCTCACAATGTGCAGCAACATATGACCACCTATTTACAGGCAGCATATAAGGGGAAGAAACTGAGTAACCGTTCGGCTATATTAGAGCTATGGAAAATGTTTCAGGATGAGGAAGGAGACCCATCCCATAAGCAATGGGTGCTGGGCCAACGCAATGTCTGAGGCAAAGCACCGACTGCTCCTCCTCCTCAAACTGCAGACATAGACTCAACTGTAGAGAGCCAGGGATTTTACCCCTTAAGGGAATTGAAAGCTGCGGCAGGTTGCAGAAACCCCATTTTTACACCATGCGCGTATAGCAGCGAGGACACACTCAGTGGCATGAAGCAGGCAAATAAAAAAGCAGAAGTTAAAGTGGTGAGCATAAGGAGCGCAGCGACTTGTAAGTGAAACTGAGAAAAGACGATCCCCACTATGTCCTGTCCATCCCTCATCATGAGGCGACAGTCCCGACAATCGAATGGGTAGGCGGACAGATACTGGTTAAAATGGACAAGAAGAGTACAAGCGAGCTAGGACACATGGGAGAGGAAACTTTGAGTCGTAAGGATGTAGTGGACGAAGCCAAAGAATGGGCGGAGGTAATGGAGGAAGTACAGAGAAGAGAGAGAGAGAGAGAAAGAGAAGAAAATGTGGAAAGAGCACCGTAAGTGCCTGGAAGTGTAACAGGCTGTTTCTCTGGAGCTGCTGCTGGATCCAATGGACTCTGGATTTGTTGACTTTTCAGCAGAGCCGTCGGCAAGAGGAAGTGCCTGCTACTCGCAATGTGCCGCATTGGAACTGCATGAAGTAAATAGCTTTGTTTGATCCTTGAATTTTGCACTTTTACTGGGAGTTAGTGACTGGGAGTTAGTACTTGTGCTTGTGCTAACAGTCATTTTCCTGTCCCATTTATTGTCTACCTCTCTTTTTCAGCCACAATCCCCGGTGCCGCTGGTAGACCCGCCCCCTTTCCTCTGGGACTGGTGCTCTTTCTTTTGAAAACAGCCATACGTTCCTGGAAGTATAACAGGCTGTTTGGCTGTTCGGCTGGGCGGGTGGGCGAATTTAGCCTTAATACAAATCGGTATCATGTCTGCAAGACCCCCCATGCTGATAATATAAACCCGAACCAAGGTAGGACCGACCATTGAAAGCTTTATGCTATTTTGTGAATGCACTGAAAATCTATTACTGCGAGGCCTAACGTGTGTATTATTACCTTTGCACTTATTCAATCATTATAAAAGATGGCCAGCGGTTTGAGAAGTGGCAAGTGTTCTGTTATGGTGATGCCCTCTAGCCTTAACGATGAGACTGACCATTGTGTAGTACCCTCCTCAAATGATGATGATGCCAAGAATACTCACTAAGATGCATAGAATATAGAACCTAATGCTTCAACTATCGTGTCTCCAGGTTCTGTCAATGAAGGCAACTCGCTTAATAGCGACTTTTATATCAAAGCATTGGCTGACCTGGATTCCCGCATTAGGTTATCAATTGGCCTGTTGACCCCACTCATACCTAGAAATCGTGACCTGCAAGATAATGTATACGGCAATGGTGTTTACACACCGTCTAGTCCTCATTTGCCTATTTCAATTGCAAACAATACTGTGATTGGTAATGCTTCTGAATCGGAACTTCCATTAAGTCCCGATCCTGGCGTTTCCTATTCACAGAATAATGGTAGGGAACCTAGTTCTTACTCCTAAAGACCAAGAACCTTTCACTTTTCCAGTGATAATAAGAATACTAGACTTGCTAGACAAAGGTCACGATGTCACGCATTTAGAACTGAGAGACATTAAACATACTATGAGCGATATCGTGTCCAAAGTCACTAGGATGGTAGGTTTTATTCTTGCATTAGAGGGACTCAATTTAGGTGCTAAGATTCCCCTTTAGGCTAAAATTAAGATCCCACATGAACAAAGTACGCAATTGTCGGGAACCGAGGGTGGAAGATTTGGAATCAATGGAGGCACTACCTTACTGCACTGATACGCTCTAGTCCTCATCAAACATGGCGGATTCTAATATAAAGCCTGGCTCTGCCCCTAGTTTGGTGCGTTGTATCTGTGTACTTTCACTTTGACGCTCCGTATTTCACCTGCTGTACTTGCATACCTCTCTCGGCTCTTAGTAGTCGTGTGTTTGTTTGTATTCCTTGTTTTATACTGCCAGTCCACCTTAGTTAGTCCGTTCCTCTCTTGTTTGTTTTCCTTAGTTTCAAGCCCCCTGTGCTGTTTTTCTTAGCTATCGCTTCGGCGTCCTTCGCCGTTCACGGCTCAGCCGCCGGCGGTCTATTGACTGCGTTCGGCTCTGCTCTTCTCTTTCCCCCTTCCTTCTTACTTTCCACTTCGGCATCCCTGGCCGCTCTCGTATTCTGCTGTCTGCGGTCGTTTGACTGCATGCGGCTCTGCAATTCTTCTTCTCTCTTTTTTCTTACCTTACGCTTCGGCGCTCTCTCACTTTCCTGGCTCTACCGCCCGTTGTATTTCTCTACCTCTACTAGTTGTCTGTCCTAAACATCTCTGTTGACTATCAGTTGTGACTTACCTTCTTCCCGGATTCTTAGTATCTAGTGTTTTCCCTGGATTTCCCTCCTAGCGTTTGTGCCTTTTCTGGGCACATCCTCTTCCTTTGGCCTCAGCCTCCAACCCAGTCAACATCTGCATCCACAGTGCATTCTTTGGGCAACTCGGCTGTTTGAAGTACATCCTTCACTACTCATTGGTTCTGGAATTCTGCTTACCACTTCTCCTGCAAACCAGATCTCCAGGGTTTTTCTGCCTTCCGGCTTTTTCCCTGGTAATTGAGACTGGCCCCCTGGGAGCCCCCGAGGGCAGGGACCGATCACTGTCAGGGTGGCCTCCGGAGGGGCCAGACCTTATTTACACGAGCGGAAGGTCCAGACTCAGAAGGACAAGTCTTCCAACAAGAAGAAGAATCGTCCAAGGCTTAAGGCAGCATCCAAGGCCCAAACATCCAAAGACTCAGGTGAGGAGAAGGGGGAGGTGGAACCGAAGCCTGACAGCATACAACGCCCATCTTTAACCATCCTTGGAGCAGTATCAAGAACTAGTAGCTGCAATGCAGAATCTTACTGCATAGGTCCAAGCCTTGAGAACGGAAAACATCGCTCTTCGCCAACAGGTGGTATTACACCGAGATGACCATGGAGACTTACCTACTATGCCTCTCTCGTTTGGCAAATATGATGGCCATCCAGGAGGACTCAAGGATTTCCTAGACGCTTGTAAAGTATACTTTACTTTTCGACCCCATCCTTATGAGACTAGCCGATCCAAGGTTGGTTTCATCATAGCTAATCTCACAGGAAATGCCTTATCCTGGGCTACACCGTTGGTCTCTAATGATGATCCTTCCTTGAATAACTATGACCAATTCGTAGTAGCCTTTAAGGACCGGTTTGACAGACCTGAAGTGTTGTACTCTTCTTTGGAGGATATTTTGAATGTTCGCCAGGGAAATACTGATGTCCAAACCTATATTTCCCGCTTTCTTAGGCTAACCGCCAAGGCGGACTGGCCCGACTCTGCCCAGCAGACGATTTTCAGAAGAGGGCTCCAAGATGAGATCAAGGATGAGCTTGCTCGGGTAGCCCGACCCACTTCATTCCAGGATTTGATGACTTTGTCTCTCCAGATCGAATTTAGGTTGCATGAACGTCGGTAAGAGAGAAGGCAAATTCGTGGAACCTCACAGGCTATCGGTCTACCTTCCCAGACTCCTGCTCAGAGACCAACTCCCTCTACAGATGAGCCCATGCAGATTGGAGCCACTCGTGGACCTCTTACTCCTGAAGAAAGAAGACGCCGTCGAGATGCAGGGTTGTGCATGTACTGTGGTTCCTCAAAACATCTATTACGAAATTGCCCAGAGGTTCCCCCTAGGAGGAAGGAAAACTCCAACCCCCGATCTGCTGCAAGGGAAGTTTCGGGGGATCTTCCAGTCACCCTTGCTACAACTCACGAACATTAGAAGAGACTGAAGAGAACAGTTTGATGGTTTTTAAGGTCCTCTTGTGGTTATCCGATTTGGCTCCCACTGAAGTGTTGGCAATTTTAGACTGCGGGGCAGCTGGCAATTGTATGGACCTTAACTGGGCCAAGGAGAACCTTGTCCCCACAAGACCCATTCCAGTTGAGGGGGTGGATGGTAAGGCCCTGTCCTCGGGACCCATCCTGAGAGAGACGATTCCTCTGCAGATGAAAGTGGGCAACCATCAGGAATTCCTAGTATTCGACCAGATCCGAGCAGCTCACTTTCCTTTGGTAATTGGGATACCTTGGTTAAGGAAGCATAACCCTCTCAATGATTGGTTTGCCAATAGGGTGTGCTTCAACTTGCTGTTTTGCAGATCAAACTGCATGAACTCTTCTACTAACAAGGCAGTAACCAAGGAAGGAACCAATACCATTGATCCTGTAATTGTATCCGCAGTTCCACTCCAGTACCAGGAATTTACTGAGGTATTCCTGGATACGATACCCCGGCAACTACCACCACACAGAGCAGAAGACTGCAATATTGACCTGATACCGGACTCAATGGTGCCTTTTGGAAGGATGTACCCTTTGTCTCTCCCAGAACGAAGAGCTCTCCGAGACTATCTTGATGCCAATCTCAAAAATGGGCTCATTCAGGAATCAAAGTCATCCTGCGGTGCTTCATTATTCTTTATACCAAAGAAGGATTCTGCTGAGTTACGCCCATGCATTGACTACAGAGGTCTCAAAAAGATAACTATCCGAGACAGATATCCCATGCCCTTGATACGGGACATCTTTGAGGCAGTTCAAGGTGCTGTGTACTTTACCAAGCTTAATCTAAGAGGTGCATACCACCTCCTGAGAATAAAACAAGGAGACAAATGGAAGACGGCTTTTCGCACCCCCTTCGGCCTATATGAATATAGGGTAATGCCGTTCAGACTTGTGAACCCACCAGCCGTTTTCCAGAGATACATGGATAAGGTATTTGCAGACATGTTGTTCCTGTCAGTGGTGGTCTATTTAGATGACATCCTGATATATTCTAAGACGTTAGCCGAACATAGGCAACTGGTCAAGAAGGTGTTGAAACCTCTGCTAACCCATCAGCTGTTAGTCAAACCGGAAAAGTGCCAGTTTGAGTCAACTTCAGTGTCTTACCTTGGGTTCATCTTATCACAGGAAGGTATCGAAATGGATCCAAATAAGGTCAAGGCAATCCAAGAATGGAGGGAACCGGTAAACATAAAGGAGCTACAGAGTTTCCTGGGACTAGCCCACTTTTACAGGCGGTTCATTCCCAATTTCTCTCAGACTGTACTACCTCTTACCTCACTACTCAAGAAAGGTGTAAGATTTACCTTTGATGGTGAACCCAAGAAGGCCTTCCTTACCCTTAAGGAGAGGTTCTCCACAGCACCCATTTTGGCCCAACCCGATCAGACCAAACAGTTCATCCTGGAAACCGATGCCTCTATAGGAGCAGTAGGGGCCATCCTACTTCAAGAATCAGAAGACGGCTATGAAAATCCAGTAACTTACTTTTCCAAGACCTTGACTAGCAGTGAACGGAACTTTTCTGTACTGGAAAGAGAGCTATTGGCAATAAAGTTGGCTTGCCAGGAGTGGCGCCATCTCCTACAAGGAGCTGCACACTGCTTTCTGATTCGTACTGACCACCGAAACCTTAAGTTGTTAAAGCAGTGGAATGTACAAATGCACAACACGCCAGATGGGCCTATTTTTTCCTACAGTATGACTTTGTTATTACCTATATTCCCGGAACAGAAAACAAGAAGGCCGACGCTTTGTCACGAAGTAATGGAGAAGGCTCAGGGTCCTATCAGGGGCATGACTTGGTATTTCCAGAGTTTAAGATTCTAGCTTCTACTACCACATTTCTTAAGGAGTTGATACCGCAGTATCAGACTTGCACTGACCTTCCTTCCTTGATAATACAAGGAAATGATGGGTTGTACCACCATGAAAAGGCTCTCTTTGTTCCCACCAAAAGACTCCAAAGGATGGTTCTTTCCTGGTGCCACGATACACCCTTGACCGCACATCCAGGTATCAGAAAGACCTATGACTTATTACGTCGGGGTTTTTGGTGGCCTACCCTCAGAAACGACGTGCACCAGTACGTCTCTACCTGTTCCGTACGTGCCTCCAACAAGAACCAGACGGGTAAGCCTCTAGGACTGCTGCAATCTTCTTTACCAGAACATCCATGGGAACACATATCCATGGATTATATAGTGTATCTTCCCCAGTCCTATGGCATGACAGTAATCATGGTCATGGTTGATTCTTACAGCAAACTGGCACACTTCTCAGCCTTCCAACAAGTACCTTCTGCCACAGATACCGCTGCAGTCTTCCTTCGAGACATAGTCTGTCTGCATGGTCTGCCTAGGACAATAGTCTCGGATCAAGGATCCCAATTCACCTCAAGATTCTGGGCTACTCTCTGCCACATCCTGGGTATCCATAGGGCTCTTTCCTCGGGGTATCAAGGAAAATCTGGCGGCACATAAGATGCGATTGATGTAGCACAGCTTTCTGTGGAAAGTCAATCACATCTTGGGGCTGACCATGGGAAGGTGGCAAAGATAAAAGAAGTCAAATAAATGCCAAATCATTGTTGCCATCTAAACACAGTTACTGTTGAAGCACACTCTGATTATGCAAATACTTCAGACATGCACAAAGTAAAAATCGGCTCTGTTAATGTGATTGAGGACGAAGGAGAAGTATTGAAAATTCATTAAAAAAATACTTCCCAACTATTTTCAGAGTGCCGGAAGGAAACATACCTCTAATAGATCTAGATCATCTCCCAATCAATCTACTGAACTGAGTAAAGTAACTATACTGCCCATTGCTGTATCACCAAAAATGGTTTAGCTACTTTATTCGGAAACTTTATTGAAAAAATCTGAGATGGTTCCAGTTACGAATACCATTAATGTACCTATTACTCTAAATGGGAGAGGAAAGCTTACTATGTTACCTAATGATTCATCTAATGGTAATCTTCCTTCCCAGAATGAAGGTGAATCTGGAGTTCCTGTTTGTGCTGCACATGAAATAGATAAACACTCATTGCAGAGTATGAATTCTGATGTATCGAACGTGCATGAATCCATGTGCAACGCTTTAAAAGCTGGGATTCCACCACTTGAGATAATCAATCAGCTCTTAAATACACAAGCTTTGGGGAGCGCAACCATCGCACAGTATAATTCAACTCGCCTACCTCTTGCAAATGCTCCATTATGTACTCAACTTAAGTCATCAGAACCTGCTGATAGACCTCCTAATGAAACTCTAACCAATTTGAAAAATATCTTGAATCTTGATGATCCTATGTTTGGAGCAAAGGACCCTGCCAATGTCCTCACAGGTAATACACAGGCTGTGCAAGGCAATACTGCTGATGCGCGGCCTTACCCAGCTAATGTTAATAATAAGAAATGCATTAATATGTTAGGGCTGGAAGGCAAGCAGGAAATCTTAGGTGGGGTACGAATCAACAGAAGATATCTCCTAGATCTTCTTTATGCAATTCCATCACTGAGAATTATAGCATCTAGTGATATTGATCATATTGCTTTAGCTCCAATCAATAATTACCGTATGACATGCCATCTGTTCTCTGAACATGTATTGAAACTTATATGGTCATATAGAAGGAAGCTATATGAAATGAGATTTTCATTATTTACATTCAATGATGAAAAGCTGGCAGGTGAATTTTTATATGATAATCAGAGATCTGCTGAGCAAAAAATGAATGGCGATCTGACAATTAGTGCTAAATATTAAAAATTCTGTATATCTCAATTACTATCGATTGCTCGCACCAATAGTGAAATGGCATGGATAGAACCGCTGTTAAAAACAATATTTGCGGCAAATCCTACCTTATTTCCATCATAAGCTAAGGAGAAGCCAGTCCTTACTGTACTGTCATGGAACTCATGTGGTTTCAGTAATATTCTGATCTGGCGTTCTACTCTTGATAAACTACCATCAATTTTTATGTTCCAAGAAACAATGAAAATTGATCCCCTAGTTATCTCTGATTATCATTCATATTGCTCTCTTGCCTCTAAAGGTGTGGAGGGTAGGCCTTATGGTGGCCTAGCAATCGCTGTTAGTAATGCCGTTGCCTGCAAGATAACTTTGGTGTACTCATCCATTCATGTTTTAGCGGTAATTTTCTGCTTGAATGAGTAAGATAAAAAAGTACTTCTAGTCATTAACGTATATTGCAATCCTTTGAAATACACATTTTTGGAGATTCTCGATGATATAGATTGTTGTTTTGATCAAGCCTCAACCCTATATTCCAACTATGATACTATTGTGGGTGGAGACTTTAATTCTCAATGTATAGGATTGCCTGCAAATCATTACGCTTCTAATCAAGCTAAAACAAATAGCCTTAAAAGAGGAGGTGAATTTTGTGATTATTTTGAGAACTGGGGCATCACTTTCGTAAAGTTTAGTGAATCTTCTAATACTCATACTTGGAAAAGAGGTAATACTAGTTCCATGATTGATTTCTTCTGTGTCTCTGATTCATTGTTATCAAGCACTGTCTCTGCTAATATTGGGGATATTGCTTATAGTGATCATGTCCCCATTGATCTCAACACTTCTATTGATATCAATCAATGGCATTCTAACCACTGTTTACGTCCGATTGAGATTAAAAGGGACAATATTTCTCTTAGATGGAATCCTACTTTATGTAGGAAGTTAGCAGAGCATGTGCTAAAACATCTTAAACTTGTGATTAACTGTGACACACCTGATTTATATTCTATTTAGTACTTAAATCTGATTATTAATAATTGCATTGAAGACGTTCTTAATCGATTTAGAACATATCTATCGCCCTTTGCGATTATTCATAAACACAGTTTTAATTACAAAATCAAAATTTTGAAAAGATCCAAAAATCAGGATATTAGAAGGCTTGAATTAAGGAATCTACCAGTTTACAACACTTGTTAAAAAAGAAGCGTATTGTTCAAGAATATAAATTTAAAATTAAAGGAGTACACATCGAGCAATATAACAATCAAAATTGTAAAATGATCAAGGCCATTTGTTGTCGCAATTCACGTGATATCTGGACTGTGCTTAAAAAAGGAGATGCGCCAGTCTATCCAAATAAGTTTACAATAAATGCCGAAACATGGATAACTTATGTCAAGAAAAACTTCCGCTACCGGCCCATTTTGCCAAATTACAAGAAGATATGGATCAGACTCCCCCAACTACCCAATTTGTTTGGTCCACGTTTGACATCATGTGGGCCATCAAAAAATAGTCCAACTCT
This sequence comes from Ambystoma mexicanum, assembly GCF_040938575.1. Lineage (NCBI taxonomy): Eukaryota > Metazoa > Chordata > Amphibia > Caudata > Ambystomatidae > Ambystoma > Ambystoma mexicanum. Next base: position 587,688,293 of record NC_090922.1, on the reverse strand, counting down.
CGCGCTCCAGGCCCCGATGGGATTCCATCTTGCGTATATAGATCTGACCCAATCTTTTGGAGTATGATTCTAAAAATCAAGTTTGATAGTATTCTACAAAGTGGCACTGTTCCGGTGTTGTGGGTTACTTCTATTCTAATCCCACTTCATAAAAAAGGTGACTCTAGTTTACATGAGATTACAGACGTATTTCTTTGACAGATGCAGCGGCAAAGGTCTTCTCTATTTTAGTCATCCATGAGCTTGAAAAACATCTTGCTACCTATAAGATCTACTCCAAATGCCAAGTAGGATTTAGACGCCAGATGGGAACCACTTTAAATGCCACAATAATAGCACATTTGATTGCTGGAGTTAAAAAAATGGAACTCAGTACCATTTACATTGCCTTGATCGATATGTCTTCTGCGTTTGACACAGTCGTGCGCAACGTGTTATGGACTAAAATACGCAAATTTGGAATTCCTGAATATCTTATATATTGGATTACTAAATTCCACACTAACACATCATGCAGAATTCGTTTGACTCAAGGGGGCGCTCTGACTGAATCTGTTCAGCTTCATCTTGGATTAAAGCAAGGCTGCAATTTTGCAGCTTTGCTGTTCAATCTTTATCTTTCCGATATAGACAAACTTTGGGAATCAACGATTACGTTTCCAGCAAGACTATGCTCATTAAGAATACATTGGCTAGCCTTTGCAGATGATTTAATTTTTTTTATCTAACACCAGCAGGTCTCCAATCTAAACTAGATATATTCTCAAAATTTGCCTATGATCACAATCTTGAACCTAATCCATCCAAGACATATATAATGATCCTTAAATCCAGCAAGAAACTTAAGAAGTATAGCTGGAGATTTGGAGTATTCCTATACATGAATTGCAAGAGACCTTCTATTTAGGATACCGCCTGAGTAATGTGACTACTATTAATTCATGGGTAGACTATTTAAAGCAAAAAGCCAGACCTCTCTTGAGCCAAATGAAATTTATTTTTACCAAATTCTGCACATTTTCAATTACACCGTTACTCGAATTCCTTACCCTAAAGGTAGAACTAATTCTTTTATATGCATTGGATATTTGTGTTAGTAATTTGCATAAGCAATTGGATTCTTTACAGGGTAGTTTGGTCAAAAAGCTGTGCGTTTGTTGCCAACAATTCCTAACTGTATTATTAGACATGAGTTGGAATTGATTTCTCTATCTACTAGGCTAACTTGGCGGGCCCTATCTAACTATTCTAAAATACTTAACTGCCCCGATAATTCAATTTATCAAGAATTTCGATTACCAGTTATTATGAAATCATGGTTAAAATTATAATTAGTTTGGGTGTCGATCTAGATGATTTGTATATTCGTCTGAATTATGCAAAACACAAATTATTTGAGAACGATTGGTGTAAAACCCTGGAAAAAAGAGATGGCTGTAGGGGCTATCTTGCGATGTTTCCATGTTACATAATCAGAATGTACTATATGAGATTTAGATTAAATCAGTACCATACTCTCGAAAGAACAAAGTACTGGGGTACTGAAAATGATAATCTGGGTGTTTCGAAATGTCATTTTTCAAAATGTACAGAACAGAAAGAAACTTTAAAACATCTGATTTTAGAATGCCCACATTTCAGAGATGTAAGGACTAAGTTTTTTTTAGGATTTATAAATGTGAATTATGTAGATTGTATGGTATATCTCTGGACTCGACTTATGCAAGGAAATGAGAGAGCTATAATTTTTGCTTTGGTTAATTTTCTGAAAGTAATTGAAAAGGAGATTTTGCTATTCTAATGTTAAATTCCTTTTTATTTTAAAACTGTTTTAATTGTATACTTTTTAATAATGAATTGTTTTGTAATTTGATATGAATATGTATTGATGTGATATTTTGTAAAGGTTCTGTGAACCACACACAAATAAATATACAAAAAAAAGAGCGAGAGGAGACAGAGGAAGAGAAGGAGAGACAGTTGCAATTGAAGAGGTCAACGAGAAGGTTGGAAGTCGAGCGACTTGTTAAAGAGCACTGACGCAGAGAAGAAGAAGAGGACAGGACAGGACACGTGAGCGAGAAAGAGACACAAGTAGAGAGAGACATTCCAAGAGAGCAGAGAACACCAAGACGGAACTGACACATCTGAGTGACGATGAGGGAGAGGGAATATGGAGAAGAATAGGGGACCTCTATAGGAGCAGAAGGGACAGCTCAATTGCCCGTAAAACGAGTAGGAGCATGGCAGGGTCTCCATTAAGGGCGGAACGTGATTTTGGGGACAAAGCAAAGGGGAACCGATGGGGGAAAGGGACATTAAGATGACTTAAGATGACTTAACTTTGTGGATGAGAGAGAAGCAGACAGTGACAACAGTATTGGGCTCATGGGTTCAGACGAAGATTGACAGGAAAGTAACGATGATGAGGAAGAGCGGTCTCACTGCTACTCTAGGGAAATGGGCCCTGACAGAGATATACTGTGGGGACAAGGGACTGTAACGCTCACTTGATTCCCACGGAGGCGCTGGTCCCGGCTGAACTGCTATAGTCTCTTCAATTGAGAAGCGTAGAGCTCGGATGACTCTCTGGACTGGGCTTCCTCTTATTGACCATCTGGCTTGCAGGGTAAGGTTTCTGCAGGCGGAAGAAAAAAGGGTTAATGACCGTTTGGCTGGACTTCCTCCTCACTAATCGCCAACTCTCCGAAAGTCCAATGTCCTGGTGAGCTCTCACCTTAGGCGTATAAATGCTGGGCTCTCCATCCTGCGACTTATGCAGGGGTGCGTGGGTTCCAGTTACGTCACTGGAGGTCCTCAAAGTCTGTTGTGGCCTTAGAAGTGGCACAGGTGCTGAGATGCCAAAAGGTGATGCCGCCGTAACTGCACGAGCGGATGCCAGTAGGTATAAAGAGTTTATATTCTTGAAGAGATGGGCACCTTTAATGAAGTCTTTGCATTGTCTTTTTCAGGTGCCTGGATGCTGAGGGCGTAGTCACTGAGAGCGCGACACGTGCGTTTGTACGTAGGTATGGGAATTTCAATGACACCTCAATAAAGTCCCTTGTTTTCTGTTTTCAGGTCTTGAGATATTGCGGGCGTTGTTCGTCCGTTGCCGTTGCACGTGCGAAGTACGTGAGTATAATGATCTGTGACCTTATTATAGCACCTCTAACAATGTTCTTTTCTTATTTGCAGGTGTCGGGACCTTGCGGGCATTTTCCCAGTCGCGGATGCACGTGGGGAAACACGTAAGTGTTAGGCTTTCTTGCAGTCTTTAATGGCACTTAAATAATGTATTTTCTTGTTTTCAGGTGCCGGGCTGCTGCGGTTGAAGAGATCGTAATACGCGCACAAAAGCAGGTAAGAAAAGTAAATGCGGACGCCTTTACCCAATTCCTACTTAACAATGTTCTTTGTCTTTACAGGTGCCGTTAGGCTGCTGAAGAGAAGGCCGCGAAGAATCCGTGAAAGCACAGATGGATCAGGTAAGCGAGCGTGGCTGCGAACGTGTTGCAACTTGCTAACCTTATGTTTCTTTTGCTTGCAGGTTCTGCCGGTGTCTGGATTCCTGGATGGTAAGTATAGTTCTCGTGTCTTTCTTCCACAGGTTGCTGAGCTGAAGCTGGAGATGTCACTGGAATGCTGGAGCTAACTCAGTGAGCGTCCTGCTGCAGATGCAGAATAACGCGAAGCACGTTTTCCCAATCGGGTGTGGTTTAAATAGTGTCGGAGTGATTGGGTGTCTTCTTCCTCAGCCTCGCCCAGGTAAAAGAGTTCCTGTGTTCCAGAGCTAAGGAGTGGCACCAGCCCCACCCAGGTAAGAAAGTAGTCCCAGTTCAGGGAATAGTTCCTCCCAGCAGAAGGCTGGGGACTTCATCCTGCCAGCATTTGCAAAGGTGAGTATGCAGCATGGTCTGCTACAGGTAGGTCCACCCAAGCACCTTTGCAAGAATTATGAGCCCGGCGCCCCTGGCGCCGGGACTGAGGTTCCTTATGAGCCTGGCGCCAGAGGCGCCAGGACATGGTCCAAAGGGCCCCAATAGGGGTTTGCTGGAGCCGGGGACGAGGGTCGTGAGCCTGCTTCCGGGGATGCTGGGCTTCACTTGGCTTCTCGGGAGCAGTGCTCATGACAGGGACACATACGGGTGGAGACAAGGGAGAACCAGAGGCAGCTGAATTAGTGGCCCTCATAATGAAACTAGAAGTGTGTGAGGACAGGGAGATTACAATGTATTTCGATGGCACAGGATAGGCTTCTGACATGCAGGCGGCACACCAGTGCAGCATGCGCCCCTAGTGGGCAGACTCATAGACGCACTACAACTCCCATCCGCCGTAGCAGTCGTAAAGTGCAAAGCACGCACGAAAAGGAGGACTTAGTCTCCCATGGCAAAAAAGCTGCAGACACGTAATCAAAGCGTGCAGTATATTTTACAGAAATTAATGAATTTGCCACTCCATCTAACACACGTATACGCATGCACAATATGATTTTGATGGAACCTGCCTGCCACACAGATATTGTAGTTTTAGAGGAAGGGACCAGCAGAGTAAGATAACTATGGACACGTAGGGGATGTTAAATATCTCCTACAGATGTATTATGACGACAGGAGAGCACCGGCAAGCTAGTGATTACAGTAGCATTGTTGCATGTTGCACTCACACAGTTGCATCATCCCACTCACTTAAGTAGGGACGCACAAGTTGAGGAAGATTGTTTTTTTCCAAATATCGCAGAGCATATAGCCACATTCATGGAAAATTGTACAGTTTGTAAAAAGTATAATGTTGGTCATATTTTCTATGCATAGTTTGAGGGCTTTTCCAACATATCCATGTGGATTATGGACATGATGCAAGTCTGCCAAGGCTACCGCTACATGATAGTAGCTGTATGCCCTTTTTCCAGCTGGATCGAAGCTAGTCTGTGCTCACGCCTTGAAGCTCTCAGAGCAGCTAAATTCCTCATTAGAGAGTTGTTCCCATGATTGGGGGTGTGTGAGGTCTTGCGGTCTGACAATGGACCTCATTTTTTAAATTTTTTTATTACTTGATTTAATTGTTAAAACTAGAAAACAATTTTTACAAGATTCCTTGTTAAATAACTATCTCTTGGTCTAGAGTTTTCACAGTTAGTCCCATTCACACCAGCCTCCACCGACTACAGGAGGAAATTGTTCCCCTCAGATTATAGGTTTTCTTTAAGTTCTGGGCGTATCATCAAGCCAAGGCTTTCAAAGAAGCCCACCACTGCCATGGTCCATCTGGTGTTTTCTCCACTCATCAGGTTGTTCTATCTTTCCTCTTCATCAAAACAGTAGGCATTGCTGAATAGGTGGCCCAGATGGAGGGTGCGTACCCCGTCCACCCCTCTACATCTTAGTAGCAAATGCTTAAGTGTTTCGATCGTGTCCGGTTCAGTGCAGAATCGACAGAGGCTGGTGTTTGCTTGTTTTCGTTTAGCCAATGTTTCCTTTGTGTATAAGATGTTCAATCGAGCATGCAGGAAATTTTCAAGGAGCTTCGTTGATGGGCATTTTTGTAAGTAGGATCTGGTTCCGTTAACTTTTGCCGGGTTGTCAGGTCACTCCTTTGTGAGTTTTACAGCTTGTGCTTCATCCAAGGTTTGAATCCAGTCTCTCTCCATCACGTGCCTCTTTACTTTTCTTGGATTGGAGATGACATCCTCTTGGGAGCAGCCTGCCCAGTCTAGTTGTTGCTTGTTGTTCTCCACCCAGTGTTGAAGCATCTTGCACGTTCCTGCCCTATCGGTGTTTGGGCCATCAAGATAACGTCATCTGCATATAGCAGTCTTGATATTTTCTCTTCTCCCAACCTTCGTGGAAAAGTGCGAACTTTGATTTCCTGCTCCTTGTAATCCGCTATATATGCATTATAGAGTGCTGGTGCAAGGGGGCATCCTTGATTCACTCCCCAGCCAGTTGCTATACAGGATGACAGAAGGCCTTGCTGGTTCATTCTTACACACATCGATGTTCTGCTGTACAGTTTCTTGATGGGATTCAGGATTACTGGTGGACAGTGATATTTATCCAGTTTTTTCCATAGGAGTGACCTGTCCATACAGTTGAAGGCCTGAGTCAGGTCGATGAACGGCATGTAGATTTTGGGATGGCCTTCTATTACTTTAGCCTTCAAGACACTCATAGCCAGGATATTGGCTGTCATTCCTAGGTTTTTCACAAAACCTGCTTGCAGTGGGTCGATCATTTTGGCGATAGCTGCCCAGCCTTGGAAACTTTCCAGGATGAATGATGCGAAGAGTTTCCCGATTGAATCTAGTAAGGCTATAGGTCAGTAGTATCTTGGGTTATCTCTTGTGCCTTTTTTAAAGATCGGTACTACTATGGCCTTCTTCCAGGATGGTGGGATGGCTGCCAAAGTGTTGCAGTTTTTGAATACTTCCCCAACAAACTTTGCCCAGCTTTCGGCCCTTTGTTTTAGATCAAAATTGGTGATGCCGTCCGGCCCCACTGCACGCGAGCCGTTAAGTTTTTTAATTTTACTAATGATGGTTTCCCAATCCATTGGAATCTGCCATACGACTTTTGTTGCTCATTGTGCGGGTGCCGGAGGTTTCTTGGGGGCTCTGTACAGTTGCTCAAAGTGTTTGATCCACCTCGGTTCTCCCACTGCGTTGGTGAGTAGCTGGTTGTCACCGTTTGCATTGGCGTTGACTAACGACCAGAAGTCCCTTGTTTTCTTGCTGCAAATTATCCGCAGCATCGTTTCTGCGTCGTCTTGATTTCTCTGGTGTTTGGTGGCTCTCAGGCAGGACTGGTACTGTTTGACTGCTTTCTCTCCTTTTGTTTTAGAGCCTGATTTATTTGCTTCTCTTTTTAATTTTCTGACGTACTTCCTTCTCTCCACCAATTGTCTATTGAAGACGTGGGTTGTCGGAGTTGGATGGTTGGAGGATTTTTTTTGCAGTACTCTTGAAGACTCCCAGGGCTGTCAAGTAGTCTGCAGTGTTCCTGGAGCCTGTGCTGTTCTGAGTCGTACGCGCTACATAATCTTGCGTCAGTGCGTTGATTGCGGAGTCCGAGAGGCGAAGGCGGGTGCCTTAAGAGTTGACATCTAAGGTGGTGTTCATTACCCATTTTTCCGTATTGCTTGTATGCCACTCATAGGACACTAGATTGTGATCACTGTGAGCTGTCTTTGTTACTTTGAAAGAGATGATGTATTTCAGCAGGCTTCTGGACACGTAGATGTAGTCTATGGCTGCCCCTTTCCCGTTTCATTCCCAAGTTGGAGTGTGACTGAGCTTTGTGTTGGTTATTAGATGCAAGTTGCGCAGGTCTCTTGATTCCATTAATTTGGACCACACCACAACACGGCCCGGCCTCCCGGGCTTGCCTGACGCGTAAGTAGGCTGACATTCAAGTTCCCTGCGATCATTATGTGTCTGACATCTTCCTCGATTAAAGCCGAGTCGATGGTCGACTCCAGCTCAGTCACGAATCTCTCATTTGGAATTTGCAAGGGCAGTGGTCGAAGTGTACGAAAAGAAGTAGTGGAGCTATGTTCCCTGCCACTCTGCCCAACCCTCCACAAACACCATCGCTGTGCCCCCTCCCACACACAGTCCAAACCCCCAAACAAGCACACCTATTATTTAAGGGAATGTTCAGTGCAGCAACTTCTTCCTACACCTTTATTTTAAAACTAAACCTTTCCGGAACGGTTTATTTTTAAAATAAAAGTATAGGAACAGTGAAACTGAAAAATAAAAAGTATAGGAGCACCGCTCCCGACCGCTCCCGCCCACTTCGACCTCTGCGCAAGGGGTTCCAATAGATGCTTAAGAGTAAGATCTTCTCTTGGGTCTTTCTCTTGATACTTAGAGAGGGGATGGACCAGTCGATAATGGATGCCAGGATGAATTTGGTTCCTTCAGTAACCTTTGCCAGAGTCAGGGTGCTGCCTGATTTTATCACTGTTATTAATCCTGAGCGCGGTCTACCTTTGGGGCCCTTGTGGGCAGGGGAGTGGGCCAGCTCAAATCCGTTCAGAGAGGGTTTTCGAATGAGCCACGTCTCTTTCAAACACCGTACATCAAATTAGGTAGGTGGACGTCAGATTTTGTAGTTAAATGCGAGAAGCCCCTTGTGTTCCAAGAGGCCAGTAGCAGTGTCGATGTAGTGTCAGATCCCCAGCAAGTTTTTGTGAGTCCAAGAGTTTGTTTTTCCTTGAGTGGTGGCTATTTGGTTCTGAGTTTGTCCACTTGGGTCTTGAACCAATCACTGTTTTTTTCATTTAGAATTCCATTCTTGTTCCCCCTGGGGATCCACCTTTTTTACTCATTGGGGTCCCAGATGCTTTCAGTCGTGTTGCATTGTCTTTTGCAGTCAAGTTTCTCCACACTTCTTTCTTTCTGATGCTGTCTGTCCGAAGAGGCGGAGACTCGTTGCGGGGACTGCGTGTTGTTGGTCCGGGTTCCTTTTACTGCGCTTTTCCCTTTTTCTTCCCGTGGTGTACTGGCGACCTTCCTGGCTATGTTCCTCTATTAGTTTGACAGGTCCCTGATGAAGCTGTGCTTAACAAAGTCAAAACCCCCCACCCCATACTCCTCCCAACTAGAAGCATTGGTCGCCCAAACAAAGACTCTATGGCGTCAACTGGACACCAAACATGCACTGAACTTAATATCAAATAAAGGTGGCCTTCCTCTGGGAGGAGCCCAAGGGGAAGGTAGTACTCCTCTAAAGGTGATCCCCGAGGAAATCCACGCATAAACTACGCCTGGAATCTATTGTACTCTCAGGGGGGGTTAGGAGGGGCTCTCTTTCTATCGTAGGGTTTAGGGCGTACCGCGGCCGCTACAGATGGATATGTGCTGCCTATCATTGTGTGTGTGTGTGTGTACTGTGGGAAGATCTATGGTTTGACTTGAGTATCTCCGTATGGACACAGGATTGACAGCCGTGGTGAGGGGTTGGGGGTTATCACCCCCCTAGGTCTTCCGGTGGGTCCTGCGGTGGTGGTCGGCGGGGTTCTCGCAGCTGGTCTGGCGGAGGTCTTCGATTTCTCCCCCTATTTTCGCGGGGGCGGACCAGTCCCCCTCTATGTTTTGCTCGGCCCAGCGCCAAGCCTCTCTAGGGTCACTAAAATGGACTGTTGTGCCTTTATAGTAAATCTTGAGCTGTGCAGGGAAGAGCAGGCCGTATTTCACGCCCATCGTGTGTAGCTGTCTTTTCAGGGAATCGAAGGATTGCCTTGCCCTTTGCACTTCCCTCGTGTAGTCCGGAAAAAACGCGATTTTGGAGCCATTGAACGTGACCGCTCCCTTGGCGCGCGCATGTTGCAGCAGGGCGTCACGGTCTCTGTAATTTAAGAATCGTGCTATCACAGTTCGTGGAGGGGCGCCAGGCGGCGGCCTGCCCGTGGGAACCCTATGTGCCCTTTCTATGGAAAAGAACTTTGAAAAGGCATCGGGCTCGTATAGGTCAGAAAGCCATTGTTCTAGAAAGAGTTCCATGCAGGGACCCTCTGCCTTTTCGGGTATACCCAGGATACGTACATTATTGCGCCTGGACCTGCCCTCTCCCTCTTCAATTCTGTCTTCCAGCACCTTCAGTTTGGACATTGTGTTATGAAGCTGCTGTTGCACTGTGTTCATCCTGTCCTCCGTAGTGGAAATGCGCTGCTCAGCTTCCCCGGTGCGCGCCGTCAGTTTTTGGAGATCGTGCCTGAGGAGGGAGACATCCATGCTAATTCCGTCCATTTTCTGCTCCATGGACTTGCGGGAGTCGGTAATGGCGGCTATGATGTCTTTGAGCGATATTCCTTGGTCCGTCTCCATGTCGTCTGAGAGTTGCGGGTGGTGTTCAGTAGGCTGGGGAGGAGGAATGGTGTACTGATCCATTTTGCTTTGGGCGTGAAGCTTTCTCGGCTTGTCTTTCCCCATAGCGCCCAGTCCACCGTGTACGCTATATGGGCCGATGTGGGCGCCCGTCTAGCCAGTTTTGCCTGAGCACCACATTGCCAGGTGTGCCCCCTGTCTATTTTCCCCTGTTGGCAAATCGCACCCCTGGCAGCTGCTGTGCTCCGGGGATATGTCTTAACTCCAGGGCCGACGGAACCGCCTGTCTCCCAGCGGCAGCACGCCTCCCGGGGCAAGGCGTGTCCCTCGCTCTCGCACCGGCCCACGGGTCCACGCGTATAATACTGGGGACACCTTTCCGGGCCACCCCACTCCCCTATTGTCGGAGGGCAGGGCTCACAGGGGTGTGCGGTCCTCTCTCCCCTTGCAGGCCTTCTTGTCTTCCCGGCCAGTGATGGTGCTCCAGCCAGGCCCCCGAGGGGCGAGAGCCGGCGCAGAAGGCCTAGGCTTCACTCTTCGGCAGGCTCTCCCGCTGCTTTCTTGTCTGTGCTGTCCTGCAAGAGCGTGTCCGCCGATCGGGGCCTCCCCGGGCCCTCGCTGGGTCTGCACCTTTCTCCCGCTGTGATCGACCAGTCCGTTGCGGTTTGGCCACCGTCTCAGCGCGGCCTCGCTGGGTGTGCACAGGACGTTGAGCTGCATGCCCCCGCAGCCATTTTGAAAGCGGGTCAGCTGCTGTCGCTACAACACTTCACACGGTCGTCTCTGGGGAATCCGACTGCGGTTCTCTTCGATCTTCGCTGCAGATATGCCCAGAGGTGTTCGCTATCGTATCGGGGTATTTCCAATTCTTATTACCCCTGAAAACAGGCTTCTTTATATCAGAATGTTAGTGCGGCCGGGGGAGCCGAGCAGACGCACGTCTACTGCATCCCGCGGTTAGCCACGCCCCTCTCTCTTGTTGTCATGTTTGTTCTGACTACAGACAGAACAGGCTTGGACGTACAGCTGTACGTCAGTCTTCATTCTAGGCCACCAGAATTGTCTTCGTATGAGACGGAGGGTATTGGTAATGCCACGATGTTCAGAGTGAAGTGTATCGTGGCAAAGGTTTATTATCCTTTGTTGTAGTTTCTGTGTGGGAATGACTAACGCATTATCTTTGAACAAATATCCATCCTTGGTTTTCATGTCCCATTGATTCTTCCTTGAAATGTTCTTCCAGAGTTCAGAGGACTGGGTTTGTAAGCGAATTTCTTCCAGGAGGCTGATTGCGTGAGCTACAAATATCGTGTGGGGAAACATCTTAGGGAATGTCCGGTCTTCAGGAGGCTCGTAATCAGGACATCGAGATAAAGCGTCAGCAATTATATTCTGCGTTCCAGGGACATGGTGAATCTGGAACTGGTATTGGGCAAAGAAGAAGGCTCAACGGGCTTGACGGCTATTTCTGCATTCCAAGGCCTGTAATACTTGAAGATTTCGATGGTCCGTGCGAACCTGGACTGGATGTTTTGCTCCTAAGAGTAAATGACACCACTCGGTAAAGGCTTGACGGATGGCTAACAGTTCCTTTTCTAAAACAGAGTAGTGGGTTTCACTGGGAGTTAAGGTCCGTGAAAGATAAGCAATAGGATGTTCCAGTCCGTTGTCGAATTCTTGTTTCAGAACTGCTCCAATAGCATAGTTAGAGGCGTCTGTTTCCACTAAGAAGGGTCGATTGATATCAGGTTGAGCAAGGATGGGAGCTTGGGTGAACTCTGATTTCAAGCGTTGGAAGGCTTCCTCCTGAGCTGTTGCCCAATGAAAGGGAGCGTCTTTCTTCAACAAGGCAATAATCGGTTGGACTATCTCGGAAAAGGAAGGTATACATTTCCTATAGAAATTAGCTAAGCCCAGGAAGGACTGGATCTGTTTCACGGTGGTCGGACTTGGCCAGGATAGTATAGCCTTTACCTTGGATTGATCCATTCCAATACCTTCTGGGCTAAGAACAAATCCTAGATAGTGGACAGTAGGGACATGAAAGAGGCACTTCTCTGGTTTTGCCAGGAGCTTGTGTTCACTTAGCTATTGTAACACTGCCTTAACATGTTCCTCATGCTTGAGTGGGTCCTTCGAGAATATTAAGATATCGTCCAGATACACGATGACAAAAAGGAATAGCATATCCAAAAACACCCGATCCATGAAACGTTGGAAGACCGCCGGGGCGTTAGCAAGTCCGAAAGGCATGACCAAGTATTCATAATGACCAAAGGGTGTTCTGAAGGCTGTCTTCCATTCATCACCTTCTCTAATACGGATCAGATGGTAGGCACCTCTAAGATCCAATTTGGTGAATACTACGACTCCTCTTACTACTTCCAGGATGTCTGAGATCAAGGGCAACGGATACCAATCCTTTAGGGTGCACTGATTTAGGCCTCGATAATCAAGGCAAGGTCTGAGCTCATTGGTGTCTTTCTTTGGAACAAAAAACAGTGATGCTCCTGCTGGAGATTTGGATGGTCGTATGGTGCCATTTTCAAGGTTAGTATCTAGGTATTCACGGAGGGCCTTTTTCTCGGGTTCGGATAAAATGAACATCCTCCCAAAGGGAATCACAGCTGAAGGTTCGGTTTCAATAGCACAGTCTTCTGGTCTATGAGGAGGTAAGGCTTGAACAATGGCAGAAGAAAACACATCAGAGTATTCCTGATAGACTTCAGGAACCTGAATGAGGTTTGAGACCGAGAGTGGATCTAGATGGTTTGCTGAAAGTCCTTCCGCTGGTGTCGGAGCGGGCTCCAGGGGTAGGCAATGAGACATGCAATGTTCGGAACCCAGGAACAAGGAACCTGCTGCCCAATTGATGTATGGGTTGTGTCTTTGTAGCCAGGGCATTCCCAAAACCAATGGGTAATGGGCGGATTTTATGATGTCAAACCTTATCTTTTCTCGATGGTGGTTTATTGCTAGCTCAATTTCCTTAGTCTGGAGGGTTATTGGTCCGGAAGAAAGGGGTCTCCCATCAATTGCTTCTACAGGTTGCATGACATTCTGGCATTCATAGGGAATATGGTGTCGTAAATCTCCCCCCGTCTCACCTGTGATCGGGAACTCCCTGGTTCGGCCGCAGGACTCTTCCTGGGTGAATAAGATGGAATCTTCTGAGCAAACGAGGGGTCTTTAAATTAGAAACTGGTTCCGATGTTCTCTCACTGGGGGGGTAGCCTTTCCACTCGACCAGATATTGTAGTCGACCCCTCCTATACCTGGAATCACATATCCTGGACACCTCATATTCCAACTGGTCGTCCACAACAACAGGTGTGGGTTTGAAGGGTTTTCGAGTAGAACTAACGTAGGGTTTCAACAGGGAAGTATGGAAGACTGGATGTATCTTCTTCCAGGAATCGGGGAGCTTAAGTCGGAAGGAGACAGGATTGATGATCTCCTTTATAGAAAATGGACCATAATAGCGAGGAGCTAATTTGTTTGGTCGTAGATGTCCAGGTAACATTTTCGAGGCTAACCAGACTTGATCGCCAACTGAATAGAAAGGTGATGGTCTTCTCTTAGAGTCCGCATATCTTTTGGTTCGAGTCTGGGCTTGTTCTAACTGATCCTTGGCCTCTCTTTGTAAGTCGATCAGGGTCTGAATCCAAGAGTCAAGGGTAGGTACCGGAGTAGATTCTGGAAGAACTGATGGTAAAACAGACGGGTGATAACCTTGACTGCAATAGAAAGGGCTGATCTTGAGAGCTGAATGATCTGAGTTATTGTAGGAGAATTCGGCTAAAGGTATAAGGAGAGACCAATCGTCTTGAACCTTGGTGGCAAAACAACAAAGATATTGTTCCAGGGTTTGATTTACTCGTTCCGTTGCCCCATTGGTTTGTGGATGATAGCCTGAAGAAAGGGCACGTTGGATTCCTAGAACACGACAGAGATGTTTTCAGAATTGTGAAATATACTGAGGTCCCCGATCCGAAATAATCTTGGAAGGAAGGCCATGAAGACGAAAAATATGTTCCAGGAAAATTCCAGCAAGTTCTGAGGAAGATGGTAGTTTATAAAATGGTATAAAATGAGCTAGATGAGTGAACAAGTCAATGGTTAACATGATGGTTGTATATACTCGGGAAGGTGGTAATTCAACAATGAAGTCAGTGGCAATAACTTCCCAGGGTCTGGTTGGCAACGTAGGTTGTAGAAGCAGACCCGCCGGCCTCTGATTATCGTATTTGTTCCGACTACAAATAGCACAGGTCTTGATGTATTGAACTACACTGGACTTTATCCCTGGCCACCAGAACTGTCTTTGTATAAAACGGAAGGTGTTGGTTACTCCTCGATGGCCGGAGTGAAGAGTATCATGGCATAGATTCATTACCTTCTGTTGAAGTTCTTTGTCGGAATGACCACTGAATTGTTCTTGAATAAATATCCTTCCTTGATTGTTAGACGCCAGGGATTTTTCTTCGATATGTCCTTCCAGAGTTCAGATAATTGAGTCTGTACTCTGATTTCTTCCAGGAGATTGATTGCTTGAGCTACAAAGATTGTGGGTGGAAACATTTTAGGATAGATCTTATCCTCCAAGGGAACGTAGTCGGGACGCCGAGAAAGGGCATCGGCAATCAAGTTTTGCGATCCAGGAACATGTGAAATTTGAAATTGATATTGAGCAAAGAAGTAGGCCCATCGAGCTTGTCTACTGTTCCTGCACTCCATGGATTGTAGGACCTGAAGATTTCGATGATCAGTACGGACTTGAACTGGATATTTAGCACCCAGGAGTAGATGTCTCCATTCAGTGAAGGCATGACGAATAGCCAATAACTCCTTCTCCAAAACTGAGTAGTGAGTCTCGCTGGTGGTCAGGGTCCGTGAGAGATAAGCAATGGGATGTTCCAACATATCATCGGATTCTTGTTTTAAAACTGCTCCTATGGCGTTATTGGAGGCATCAGTTTCCACTAGAAAAGGACGATTTATGTCAGGTTGGGCCAGGATGGGGCCTGAGTGAATTCTTCTTTCAAGCGTTGGAATGCCTTTTCTTGTGGTATAGACCAGTTAAATGGAACGTCTTTCTTCAGGAGATTAACAATGGGTTGAACAATCTCGGAAAAGGTGGGAATGAATTTCCGGTAGAAGTTGGCAAGCCCCAGGAAGGATTGTATTTGCTTAACAGATGTTGGGGCGGGCCAAACCAGTATGGCCTTCACCTTTGAAGGGTCCATACTAATTCCTTCTGAACTAAGGACAAACCCCAGATAGTGAACTGATGTAACATGAAACAAACATTTTTCTGGTTTGGCTAAGAGTTGCTTTTCACGGAGACATTGAAGTACTGCTTTTACATGTTCTTCATGTTTCAAGGAGTCCTTGGAGAAGATGAATATGTCATCCAAGTAGACGATAACATTGAGAAATAACATGTCAGAGAACACCCTATCCATAAAACGCTGGAAGACTGCGGGAGCATTAGTCAGACCAAAGGGCATGACTAGGTATTCAAAGTGACCAAAGGGTGTTCTAAAGGCTGTTTTCCATTCGTCTCCTTCCCGGATACGGATCAAATGGTAAGCACCTCGGAGATCCAGTTTCGTGAATATCACTGCACCTCTCACAGCTTCAAGGATACCCGAGATCAGGGGTAGTGGGTATCTGTCTTTCAGGGTGTATTGATTTAGGCCCCGATAGTCCAGGCAAGGTCTAAGCTCTTTGGTATCCTTTTTTGGAACGAAGAACAATGAAGCACCAGCTGGTGATTTTGAAGGTCTTATGGTGCCATTCTCAAGATTAGTGTCTAGGTATTCCCGGAGGGCTCTCTTTTCGGGTTCTGAAAGGATAAACATCCTGCCAAAGGGAATCACTGCTGAGGGGTCAGTATCTATGGCACAGTCTTCGGGTCTATGTGGAGGTAAGGCTTGAACAATGGCAGTAGAGAATACATCAGCATACCCTTGATAGATCTCTGGAATTTGTACAATATTGGAAACCATGAGTGGTGTCTCTGGACACCTTGGTAGACTTATAGGAGCTGTGAATAAGGTATCCAGGTTTAAACAATGGTTCATACAGAGCTCCGAGCCCAGGAATAAGGATCCAGCCGTCCAGTTAATATATGGATTGTGCCTTTGTAACCAGGGCATGCCCAGAACCAAGGGGTAATGGGCTGATTTTATAATGTCAAACACAATTCTTTCTTGGTGATGATTTATGGAAAGATGGATCTCCCTTGTTTGCAGATTTATGGGTCCTGAGGAAAGAGGTCTTCCGTCAATTGCTTCCACTGGCTGTGAAAAACTTCTTGCTTCATATGGAATGTTATGACTTCTGACCCAATCTTGATCAATGAAGACTCCCATTGCTACGCAATCCACCAAGGCCAGTATGGGGTAGACCTTGTCCTTGGATGGCGATAAAAAGGCCTGTAATATCACCAATTTGTTTTGTCCAGGAGAGTTCAAGGATGGAATTGATGTGGAGCAAACATCGCTCTCCCGAAACCTTGCTCCATTTAGGATCGGGAGCTGGCGTTTCCCCGAGCGTCGGGGAGGAGCCAGAGGACACTCTTTAACTAGATGTTTATCTGAGGCACAATACATGCATAAGCCTGTGTGTATCCTTCTTAACCTTTCCTGCGGGGAAATTGGACCACGAAAGGCTCCATGTTGCATGGGTTCAGAATCAGTGCTCGGATTCTTGGCAGATTCTGTCCTTGTAGTATTCTCTGGGGAGTTTCTTTGAATTGAGACTTTATTCTTTTTGGCCTTTCTTTCTTGGATTCTGAGGTCTATTTGCATAGACAAGTCCAGGAGGGCCTGGAATGAAATAGGACGTGCCACCCTGGCTAACTCGTCCTTAATCTCTTCATTTAGACCTCTGCGAAACAAGGTAAAACTGGCTTCCAGGGGCCAGTCCGCCCCTTTGGCTAGCTGTTTGAATCTGGTAACATAGGTCAACATGTCTTGGGATCCTTGTTGGAAGTCAAGTAACTTCTCTTGAGCACGATGGACCAGCTCTGGTCGTTCGAACATGGTCTTGAGTTCCGCGATGAACCCTTCATAATCATCCAGGAGAGCATCCCCTGAATTGAGTAAAGGAGTGGCCCATGTAAGGGCATTACCGGAAAGATGCGATATTATGAAGCCCACCTTAGCCTTAGGAGTTGAGAAATAGTAGGGCTTGAAGGTAAAATGTACCAAACAAGAATCCAGGAATCCACGTAAGGTCTTTGTTGAACCGTCGTATTTATCAACCACTCCTCCCAATAATACGCTGTCCTTGTTCGCGGAGTCACGTGACAAGACAAGCTGTCTTAGCACAGCATTCTCGGCTTTTAAATTCTGCACCTCTGTGGAAAGTTCTTGCATTCCGCGCATCAGGTCCTGAATAGCATTCTCCATGGTACAATCCGTATTGATCGTTTGGCGTCTCAAACTGTCGTAAATCTCCCCCCGTCTCACCTGTGATCGGGATCTCCCTGGTTCGGCCGCAGGACTCTTCCTGTGGATGGTTTGGGTCTTGAATAGGCTCGCCCGAGCTTCGTCAGGTTGTAGGACGCGTTCAGAGTTCCGGGAAGTTCGTGGTTCTGGGGTATCCAGGATAGCGATGAACGAGTAAGTAGGGGGGGAAATCCAGGAACAGGATAAAAGGCAAGGAAGGAAGTAAGAGGATCAAAGGAAACCAATGTAGAGAGTAAACACACGTCGGGTCACTACCGAAGATAGCGTTGAGACGTGCGGACACGCAGGGGCGTGACCAATTTATAGTACGTGCCACGACGTGAAAGCTAGTGCGTAGCACGGAGCTTGGTACGGCCATGTTGGGAGGAACAAGGAGTACAAGCCCTTCGTGACAATGACCATGAGGTCCAGAAGGGGCAATTTCGCTGGGTCATGACATATGGTGTTTAAGGACCCATTCTTGGTCTATGAATATTCCCATGGCTCCACAGTCCACTAGTGCCAGAATGGGGTAGGTGTTCTTCTTGGATGGCAATAGAAAGGCCTGTAAAATTACCAGTGTTCTGTCCAGGAGAGTTCAAGAATGGTATAGATGTGGAGCCAACATCTCTCTCCCGAAACTGCGCTCCATCAAGGATCGGGAGCTGGCGTTTCCTGAACGCTGTGGAGGAGGTATAGGACACTCTCTCACTAAATGTTTGTCCGATGCGTAATACATGCATAAGCCGGTATGGATCCTTCGTAATCTTTCTTGGGGGAATATAGGTCCACGGAAGGCCCCTAATTGCATGGGTTCAGGTTGGTTAATAGGGTCAGAGCTGTCTTTGGATTTCGTGGGGATCTCTATGGGATTCTTCTGGAAGGGTGACTTGGTTTTCTTTTTCTCTGCCTTCCTTTCCTGTATGCGAAAGTCAATCCGTAGAGCAAGATCCATAAGGGCCTGGTATGAACTTGGACATGCCACGCTCGCCAGTTCATCCTTGATGTTTTCGTTCAACCCTCTTCGAAAGAGGGTGAAACAGGCTTCAGAGGACCAGTCTGCTTCTTTAGCCAATTGCTTAAATCGTGTAACATATGTGAGCATATCCTGGGAGCCCTGCTGGAAATCGAGAAGGCGTTCTTGAGCACTATAGACCTGATCTGGACGGTCAAACATGGTATTAAGTGCTCGAATGAATCCATCATAATCATCCAGGAGGGCATCTCCGGCATTAACTAATGGTATGGCCCAGGTTAATGCATTCCCTTGTCCTTAAGGTATGAAATGATAAAGCCCACTTTAGCCCTGGGGATGGAGAAATAATATGGCTTAAAAGTAAAGTGGACCAAACAGGAATCTAGGAATCCACGAAGGTTCTTTGCTGACCCATCGTATTTGTCAACAATGCCGCCCAATAGTACGCTCTCCTTCGTGGCAGAATCGTGGGATAAAACCAATTGCTTTAGCGCGGCATTCTCTGCCTTTAGGTTTTGTACTTCGGTCGTTAGTTCCTGCATGCCGCGCATAAGATCCTGAACGGCCGCCTCCATGTCTGTTTCGACTTCGGTCAGGTGGCGTCTCAATCTGTCACAGGTTTCCCTCTTTCTCACCTGTTTTCGCTGCTTGATGGATTCCGTTGTAGAAGTTTTCTTCCTTATGGTTCGGGTCTTATACAAGCCCGCTCGGCCGTCTTCGGCTTCCAGTGTTCATTCAACTTCTTGTCCGGGATCGATAGTAAACTCCAGGAAATCCAGGAAAAAATAAGGGGAAGAAGCACTCGGAGGCGGGTGCATGGATTCCGGGAGAAGGCTGGGTAAGAAGGAGAAGGGATAGAATGGAGAGGGGTCCTGGAACCAGGAAAGCAACAAAGTTCCACGAAGGCGAACTATGGAGCACACGTCTAGCCACAGCTAACAATAGCATTGAGACGCACGGAAGCGCGGAGGGGTGGCTATTTTATCGAGTGCGCTGCAATGAACGCGAAGACTGGTAGGCAGCGTTCAGTGTTTGCGGCCATATTGATAGTACAACAGAGAGCAAGCCCCAGCGTGACAGGGACCAGGAGGTCCAGAAGGGGCGTGTCCGATGGGTCATGACAAAGACGGGGCAAAATCTTCCGTGTGGGGGTATTATGACTGGATACAGTGTTCTTTTGAGTAGTGTTAGGTTTCGCGTTGATCAGTCTTCTCCTGGCAGGTGGTATCCCCCTTTGATCAATTGATGCAATGTTTTGACTTGAGGTTGTTTTCTTATTAGGGTCCTTTAGAGTTGAGCCCTTGTGAGAGAAGATGTCAAATGTGGGGAAAATGTGATCAGCCGTGAAAGTAAAACTTGCTAACGAGGATTTCTTTTTCAGACTTAAGTTCTCTTTATGTGTGACTTCTCCTGTTCTTTTTTTGTGACTGGAGTGTGACCGCGTTTCTCCTGGTAGGCCAATCTGTGGGGTTGTAGGTAAGGAGACGATGACTGAGTGTGGATCTTCAGTTCGGGGTTTGGTGGTGCGCCCTGGTGCGCACAGTGTAGCGGTGTTTGACGCTTTAGGTGTGGGGCATAGAGTTGGGGCCAATGTGGCCTCGGTTTGGGTGTGGTGGGATCGTGTTACCTTGGTCTCATAGTCTCTGGTGTTGAATTCCATGCTTGATTGCGCCATGTTTTCCCCTTTGTCTCTAGTGGTTTGCGTCTCTTGCTGAGAGTTTCTTAACTTGGCCATTACAAATCCCTCTAAATAGATGAGCTTGGTGTGCATAAAGGCTATCAACGTGTTTTGGTCTTTCAATGAGTCATTGAAGGATTTGTACAGTATTCCGAATGGTGGCAAGGCGATTGTCACTGTAGAAAGGATTGTCATTGGATCTAATTTCTTTTGGGGAGAATCCTGGGTCGGTTTACTAGATATTACGCTCAGCCGTCTATTTGCCATTGGAGTGTATGCGCTTGAATCTCTATTATTTGTCGACGTTGCTTTGTCGGCGCTTTTTCTCTTTTCAGTAGCTTCAGATAGTGATGAACTGGAAGTATTGTGCGCTGAAGGTGCTTGCCTCTTCAAGGGCGTATTGATTATTATGTCTCTCCCTCTATGAGCCTTCTCTTCTCCATGGGTTTCCTGTAGATTTCTTAGATCTAATGACTTTGCGGGTGGAGCTGAGCCATTACCGTCTGTGACGCTCGATGGCGACGAAGGGGGCATTATGAGACCCTCTGGGTAAGTTTTAGGCTCTGTGAGATGGAGAGGTTGATTCTGTTATGCTCATTCACTGTTGTCAGCGGTTGATGTGGTGACTCCGCTGGAGTTTTTGGGCTGGTTGGATTTGACGCTGCATCAGGTTTAATTTGGAGTAAAGGATCTTCTTTACTTATGGGGAGTATGAGAGGAATATTTAGACCTGTTAAGTGCATTGCAGTGTCTTCTACGATAGCCAGTAGCTCTGCATCTGTGATGTCTTGGTGGGTGGCTCCCACTTTGCGCCCTTTCTGGCCAAAGTACTTTTTGAGCATGGTCATGGATGTAAGTGGTTTTGTAACGCTCAATTTTTGTTGATTTTTAATTGTTCTTCTGTAGGGTGCTGTAGACCGTGTGGTCTTTCGGGCTGTCATTTTCTTACTGTTGCCCACTGTTTTCAATGTAGGTTATTGACCTGATAAAATTCTTTCCTCCTTATTGGTGGAGTCCCCCACTTCTGAAATGGTGTGAGCAATCAGGCCACCCATACCCACCATTGGGGCTGAGGTGCCACTCAGTGGGGAGACCCCTCCCCCACCCCCACCCAGCCACGCCTCCATACCGCACCGCGGGGGCGAAACACCTAGAGGCAGGGACCGCTCTCCTCACGTTGGGGACAACGGGCCTGAGGGCGAGAGCATGGGCGGCGGGGAGGCCCCGCCAGGAAGGGAGGCAAAGTTGACGACCTCAGGATGAGGATGAACAGCAACGAGGACGCTCAAGGAGTTGGTCGCGGGACACGCCTCCGAAAGAGTTGGAGCCGGTGCCGCGCACGCCGCCATTAGAGCCCCCGCATCGTCCCACGAGGTGAGATTGCTTGGCGGCGTAATTTCTCTGCGTTTAGCCTTGGGGGTCATAGCTGTCAGTTCTGTTGGGGGAATTCCTGCTGTAATCTCAGACGGCATGTGAGTTGTTTGACTAATCGCGACTGCCGCACGTTGAGGTTGCTTTGTCTCCTCCAACTTTTTTGGCTGTGTGTTCCGGACTGTTGGTGACAATGGTGTCGCGGACGGCACTTAGTTTTCTATAGAGCTTCCTGCCAATCCTGCCATACTGTGCGGGTAGTTATGCGTTGGAACTTGTGACAGTGTAGTTCTCAGATCCCCAGCATTAGACAGGTGTTCAAATTTAGGCTTGCCATCGTTGTTCATGTGCAGCTATTGGGGGTTGTGTTGATCTTGCTGGTCTGTGTGCAGTTCTCTAGTAGGGTGGCTTTGAGGGGCCACTTGAGAATCCGTAGGCAGGGACGTTGTTGGGTGCCTGGTCTCCTCCGTGCTATCGCCTGCAAGGCCTGGTAGGCGAGCTCTCTTGCTTCTAGTGCTTCTTACCTCGCCCTCGCCCTCCAGGGCTCGGCATCTTGCTGTCGCTGCCATAGACTGCAGAGACTGCTATGGCTCTGCGACGGCTCCGCAGCTGCTCCTTGGCCTGGCTGGGGATTAAGAACCTTCCCCTTTGGTAAACACGGTGAAAAGACTCAGTACTGGGTCTCTGAGGTAGGAGTGGTAGCGTTGACTGCAGAGACTGCTATGTGACCTCAAAATGGACCTCATTTTGTAAACAAGTCTTTGAGCACATTACAGCTCTATTGGGGATCAAGCACACGTTTTCCGGTGCTTATCACCCACAAGCGAACAGATTATACAAGCATTTCAATGGCATGCTAATAGAAAAATTAGCCAAAATAAAAGCAACATTCAAAAAGGGGTGGCTTTATTGCCTACGCTTAGCAGTGTTCACATTGCGCAATCAGTCCGGATCTCACCACTGCCTAACCCACCATGAAATGGAGACAGGACGCTGCATGCGACTCACACTTGCAACTCCCACTAGAGCACTGACAGATGCCCACAGTTCTGCTATTGTTTTAGGAGATGAAATGCATGATTACCTCGCTTTGATGATGGCTAGTGCCTCTTTTATCTCTCGACAGCTGCAGTCTCGGTGGCAGAAGGTTGAGAAAGGAAATGCACCAGAAAACAAACTCAGAGCTGCTAACGCAGCCACTACTTTATCCAGGGGACTCCATCTATTTGGGACCTTTTGTCAGGCCGTGGTACAAGCCTAGGTTTGAGGGACCATTTTCTGTAGAGCAGGCTGCTGATAGGGTAGTCAAATTGTTTGGGGAAAAAGGCCTGATATTACATCAGAGACATTAAACCCTGCCCAGGTGAGACCTCCTCCCACCTATGGTCAGAGTTAGGGAAGAACAACACACAGAGCTAGAGTAGGCATGCTTTCTTTTCATCACACTAGGTCTCCAGGTATTCATTGTGAAAGTAAAAGGACTGCCTTAAATACATGATTCCGTACCTGCACACAACCTTTGAAGAGCACCTTATTGGATTTGTAATTGAGAGAGAGCGGATGATGCCACCCATATTGTTTGTTCATGCCTTTCTTCTTATCTGGCCTTGTGGATACTACAAATGACTACAAATAAAATGGGAACTGCAATTTGAAATGTTGTGTTGATGTTTTGTACTTTCTGTTGTCTCTACTTCTTTACCCTCTTTGCATTACTCAAGATTTTCTTTTTGTATGCACGTGCTTTGGTTCCCACTAACACAACTCCTATCCATGCTTTCATAGAGGCCATATCTTGGCAGATGACTGATGCTGGTAAATAGGTAAAAAGATCTAAATGTAGTACAAATGTAGACTTTGAACAGGTAACCTCTAATTGATTCGGCCGATGTGTCCAACAAAATGTGGTACAGGCACATGACCAAGGTGGGGAAAGAAACAATGAAGGAGAGCTGTTATGTCTCCTCTCTGATCCCCTATGCCATGAGCACATCCAGAACATTTGTATCAACTGGAAATCCAACCGACAGAGCACAGTGCCTCATGCACCTGTCGCTCTGCACAACCAGAGACCGATTTCAAAGGGGGTGGGCCACATTGAGGTGGATGTCCAAGAAGACCATCACATATTAATGCAGTTATATCAAGACTCAAGAAATGATAGATGATTATTGTAGCACTGACAAAACAATAGAATACATTCCTCACGGTCCACAAAAAAGAGTCTGAGTAGTGACAAAGAAGGAGTTACGATGCCGAAAACAGGACAAGGGGAGATAGGAGGAATGCCAGGGTGCTGGGAAAGGCCACAGTTACTCGTATATGGACAAGCATACACAACCAAAGGATGGAAAGAGGGAATGTTTGGGAGAAAAGCACGTGCGCTGCTAACAGTTCCAGTAGAAGTAGTACACAAGGAAAATGACGTGTGCCTCAAAGAATGGGATGCAAATGCACCACGACTAACCCGGATGGAGAATGAAGCAGGGCCTATGCCAATTCTACCACTCAAGAATGCTTCATTGTGTTTCCAGAATGATGGCCCAGTGAAGGTTGGAGAGAATAAAGGATGCAAGCGAATGTCGAAGATCGAAGGCATGAAGGTCGGCACAGCAGTACTGATAGACCACTACTGGGCCTGCGGATCAAAGGCATACATGCAACTGCCGTCAAATTGGGGAGGAATATGTTCCATAATACAGCTAAATACACCAGCATTAGTAGTACCCAGGAAGGACATACAAGTAGGCGGGTGTAAAGACTGGAGGGGGGTATCTGTACTCCTGCTCTCCATATGGCAGAGTCGAAGCACAGAGCACCCCAGTAAAGATTATCTATTTGGTATACGTGGATGAGAAACCAAGGCTTAATGTTAGTGAAAACACATTCTTTATATAAATAAGGTTCATATTATATACACAATCACAATAACACACTTTGTGGTCAGGCAATACTATAATGGCAAATATACACATGTCTATGTGGTATCACTCTTTAACTATCGATTCCTTTGAAATGCGTCAACTGCTAACAGTTCAAATGACATATGAATCAGATTGCAAGATGAACAAACGATAGACCACAGAAAGAAGACAAGGTAAATTAAGCAATGGCAGAATACTGATTCCTGTTACCCTAGAGACAGTTCTGTTTAAGGATCCGTCCACCTGGGCAACCTGTAAATAAAAGTGTATTGACAAGCCCAGTCCAGATATGCTTAATATAGTCTCGATTCCTTCTACAGGTTCTACAACCCCAAGGTACCTGGTTTCGTAGAGTTCTTCGATGAGTCGTCGATGGGCCCTTCTTGAGTGATCTCCCTTTAAGGCAGGAGCCACGGGTCGTCGCGATTCCGTGAAGAAAAGGTGAACACTGTTGTTGAGGCAGCAGCTTCGGTTCTGGCGGTGCTCGTTGATGATCGGTCAAAAACGCCCTGCAAGATGAGGCATGCGGTGCATCTCAATGACGATAGTTTGTTGCCGCAAAGAGTCAATGAAGAACTTTGGCCTGTCGGGTCATCAGCGTCTGGCATCAGCGATCGGGACGTGACCATGGCTGGCTTTCGGCTCCTTGTCAGCATCTTAGAGGTCTTCGTGTGGCGGGGGACCCATCGGTGGATTTTTCTCAGTCGTCGGTGACCTTGACTTTCTCCATCCGGACAAAGTGGTCGACGATGATGAGCAAGGGAGTCCGAGAATCAAATGTCTTAGGCAATGGAGTGTTACGGCTCTGGTCATTGAGCAGCACGCTGTCAAGCTGTCCCCGCTTCTGGGCAACATGACTTGACGGGCTTCCAGCGGTTATAGCAAACATGCGAACCCTGGTCGACGATGATGGACTTGGTTGTCTGGGTGCTTTATTTCGGATTCTGCGGCGGTCCCCATCTCCGGTCGGCAGCCTTTCGAGGGTCTGACTTCCAGGGAGCTTGGGCAAAGATCAGCAGGTGCACGATTGTCCCTCGTAGCTCAGGAAGAGTTCCCCTAGCCATGTCCTCTCTTGGATCCGTTCTTGAAGACGCAACAGCTTTCAGTTGGTGAAGGAATGCGGCAGCAGATCTTCTCGTCCGGCTGGGCTTCAAGGTTAAGCATCAAGTTTTGACGTTAGCTTCTGAACGATTTCCACCAGTGAGAGGTCCCCAGATATACTGTTTGGTCTCTCATTCACTCTGCTGGGTCACACTCAGGCAACCAATCATTCAGAAGGGCATTCAGGCAGGCAGGCCGCCAATCAGGCTCACAGTGCATTCAGGCCATTCTTCTCCATCCAGACACTCACAACACGGAATGTGGATTCAGACAAGAACCCAGCCATTCAGCACTCCACACTGCATTCATACCAGTTTCAGGCAGGGCTGGCTCAGTCTTTGGGCCTCATTACACGGTAGGCGCTAAAAAACGGGATTTACCGGCATGGCGCTATTAGCGTGTCCGCCCTCACAGGAGACCGCCAATTGCGCACCATTACGAGTAAGCGGACACGCGCATAGCGCCATGCCGGAAAATGACCCTACCGCCATGGCGCAAAAGCACCTTACCGTGCCCGCCCAAAGTGCTGATAGCACCTCCGCCCTCACTGTACATGCTATTTGCGGTCACCGCTATTAGCGATGACCGCTATTAGCGGTGACCGCTAATAGCATCGACCGTTAAATAGCGGAAGCGGAAATAGCGTCATCGCACCGGAACGGGAAAGAGCACGGCGGCCATCTTTAAAAACACAATCCATTGCCATCCTCTGCCCCCTGGACCATATTGGAGTAGTGAGCAGTGTGAAATCGACCGTGACACCTGCATCATGCCCAAGGCCCTGAAGAAAACATGTGACAGGCAGCGGAAGGAAAAGTACACCAACGAGGAACTGGTCATGTTGACGCAGACCCTTGCAGAGCATGCAGAGGTCGTCTTTGCAAATGATATGCGCCGTGCCACCTTGCTCAAGAAGAAAGCCATCTGGGAGGAGGTGGCAGTCAAAGTCAGTGCCGTGGGCACCAGCACGCGCACTGTGCGTGAATGCAGGAAGAGGTGGGACGACCTCAGGCTGCGGGTGAGGGGCATCCTGGCGGAGAACCACCGCATTGCCACTGCTGGCGGAGATGGCTCCCCAATACACCTGAAGGAATGGGAGGAGACATGCGCCAACATGATAGCCACCGAGAGCATTGAGGGAGTGGGCAGCATGGAGGTCGGCGTGGCTACCACTTCTGATGCAGGTGAGTGTACACATGACAGGATGCGGTGTGAATGCACAGTCACCCCCATATGTGAGCCCAGACCCCACTCATGCATGGACACACATCCACACATGCACCCATCCATCACCATGTCAGTGTCAGACCCAAACACACACACATGCACACATCACCAGAGACAAGTCCCAAACTCAAACATGCATGGATGAGGCACTGAACTGGCACATCACCTGCATCCATAACTGCTAAGTCCAAATGTCCACAACTGCATGAACCCTGTGATTTACATTGAGTATATTGAAACGCAACCAATGCCATCCCCCTTCTCGTCCCTGACAGGCTCACATACAGATGGGGAGGATGCTGCTGATGCATCAAAGGCACCACCTACATCAAAGAGGCCAAGGGCACAGGAGCCGGAGGAAACCCCTGCAACATCCAGGGGCAAGGGTGGAAGGCCACACCTGAAGAGTGGCAGCCTACGTCACAGTGCCACTGCCAGGGCAGCAGTAGCTGCACCACCAACTGTGGGCCCACCACCGGAGGCAAACACACTGGCAACAATGCCAGACACCCAGGGCCCACCATCAGCTGCGGCAAGCTCTGCTGGTGAGGCAGCCGCCACTGGCCCCCAGTCCGATCCAGAGGACACCCTACTCCAGCAAATGGAGATGCACACCCCAAGCCCCCCAGGAAGCCCAGAGCCCATGGCATCCCAGACCCCTGGTTCTGATGGGACTTACGAGGACACCAACCCTGCAATAATGTCACCCATGCTACCATCACCAGTTGCATTGGAGCCATCTGTGGGCACGGCATCCAATGCACGGTCACCCGGCACTGATCAGCAATTCACCGCCATCCTGCAGCGCCAACAGGAGCTGACCGTGCTGGTTGGGCAGCATGTCGCTGAGGCAGCAAATCTCACCGAGAAGATAGTCCAGACGGCGAGGCACTCCACTGAGCGCATGGACGCCAACACAGACAGGATCTGCAATGAAATTGCAAGTCTTAGGGAGGTGCTTGTCCGCATGGCAGACACAATGGACCGCCACTTTCACCCACAAGGCCAGTCTGCCCCATCCTCGATTTCCGGGTCGACTCAAACAAGCCCCCTCAGGCGCTCGATGAGAACCACCAGGCGCACGTCTGGCAACCCTCAAGACCCTTCCAAGGACAATTGCAATTAGGGGGCTAATGGGGATACCCCGGTGTGCATTGGCCATGGCAGAAATGGCAGCGACATGAGGGACTGTTGTGGGGGGTGGTGGGAAGGGTGTTATGGGTCTGTTGGGGGGGGTGTTATGGGTCTGTTGGGGGGGGAAGGGTGTTATGGGTCTGTTGGGGGGGAAGGGTGTTGGGATGTTGTGGGGGGGGTGGGAAGGGTGTTATGGGTCTGTTGGGGGGGAAGGGTGGTGGGATGTTTTTGGGCTTGCACTACTACACCTTCATGTCACTCAATACACTGGTTTCTGAACAAAACACAGGCTTGGACATCTTCATTGTGTGTGTGTACTTTATTGGCAACAGGGTCCATTGCGTGCTTCAAAACATACACCAGTGCATTACCCCCCATATCCATGTGACAGTACGGAAACATGTTTCTCAGAATATTTGGTGGATCAGATGCCGTCTCACAGCACGTCCCTCCTGGCCATCCCCTCTTGCAACACCTGCATCCCCTTCACCTCCGTCCTCATCACCATCATCATCCTCATCAGGTACTTCTATTTCTACGTCAGGGGGCAGTGGCACATTCCGTCTGATACACATATTGTGCAGCATGACACATACCATGGTGATCTTGGACACCTTCTCATGTCCATACAGGAGAGCACCACCAGACCTGCTAATGCACCTGAAACGTGACTTCAATAGTCCAAAAGTCTGCTCGATCACGATGCGGGTACGGGTATGTGCACGATTGTATTCCTCCTCGTGCCTGTTCTGTGGGTTCCGTACAGGTGTGAGGAGCCAGGGCTTCAGGGGATAGCCCGCATCACCTGTATGGGGGAATGAACGGGGTCCTGTTACTGTTCACCTCAAAATCGGCCTGTTCACATCACACAAATTGACATTGCATTGTGATTCAGGTACTAAATTGACAGCATTCATGCAGATGGTCTGTGTGACAGCAACGTGCAAGGGGGAGGTCGACCCTGCAAGTAGAAATGCCACATTCATGCCTCCAACAGTAATTGACATGTCATGGGTGAGGCCAGGTCTTAGGTGTCCCTGGCCCATACAAATTAGGTAACACACTGCTAGTGTACTGACATCCTGACACCGATGTTGCCATGCTGTGAAGCATCACTTCAGTGGTGCCATAGGTGTGTGGTTCAGTGCTATGTCTAGGGGTGATCCCTTTGCATGCATTCAAGGGCGCGTTGCTGGATTGATGTTGTGCTGCACTGATTCTGTATTACGGTCTTGACACCATGTTGCAGGTTTGTGTAATATGTGGCGTGGCATGATGTGCAATGTGGATGGATGTGTGATATTTTGCAACCTGCATTGTTCTCAATGTTCTGCACCTTCGAATTGCATGTGGGTTCCTCTCAAGTACATCGTGGCCAGCAATGTGTGATTATCTTGTTGGCGTCACATACCATTTGGACATTGATAGAGTGGAATTGCTTCCTGTTTCGGTACACTACTTCATTGTGATGTGGGACCACCAATTCCACATGGGTATGTCGATGGCCCCGATGCAACTTGGAATGCCTGCCAGTGAATAGAAGCCAACTTTTGTGTTTGCAATCTCCTGGGCAGTCTGTGGCATGGATATGTGTTCAGGTGCATGCTTCAGGAGTGCATCGAGTACCTGGTTCAGCGTGCGTGAGAATACTGGTTGTGAGATGCCATGCATCTGTCCCACTGTATGCTGATAGGTGCCTGTGGCCAGGAAGTGGAGCACACTCACCACCTTCAGTAGCGGGGGGATGGCAGTTCTGATGTCTATGAGGATCACAATGTCGTCGTGGATCATGTCCACGATGCTGGTGATGGTAGCCCTGTCCAGACGGTACAGGATGTGTATCTGCTCGGAGGTCAGGTTGAATGGACTGGCTCTGATCCTGGGTATTGGTGGCTGCCTCTGTGGTATGATTAGGTGGCGTTGTGGTGCCTGCTGTGCCTGTCTTGCCCTCCTCCTCCTCCTCCTCCTGCGTCTCCTTTGTGCTGCCTGTTGTTGTAGCAGCTGCGCTGCAATGAGGTCCTCCAGGCCATGTAATGCTGCCAGTATTGGAACCATCTTGGTGTGGGGAGGGGTGTGGGAAGGGGTGTGGTGTGCTCCTTTTGAGCTGCCACAGTCTCCATTGCCTTCACCTGTGCTGATTTGGTGCACCTGTGGCAGGTGGGAACACTGCTCATTTCCCTTAACGGGTGGTCCGCGATGCCGGTATTTGCACCATGGCGGTCAGGGGTTTGGGGGGATTTACCATGCCGCTATTAGCATGTGCACTGGCCTTGTGATGCTATGCTAATAGCGGCATGGCGTAATTAACGGGATGGAGGGTCGCGCGCACGCGGACTGCCCGCTATTAGTGGCACCGTAATTAGCGGTGCCGCTAATAGCGGTGTGCCGGGTCGTGATCCACATGGGGATTTAACGTTACCGGTAATACATTACCGGTAACGTTAAATCCCTACCGCCATCCGTGTAATGAGGCCCTTTGTGTCACACACCAGATACTAGACACCCATAACATGAAATGCGTATTCGTCACACACTCCATTCACCCAGGTCCCACCCCATGGGCATACCCACAACATACAGTCATTGGGAAGGCTCCAGCCAGTCTGGCCTGGACTTCCCCACAATGCCATATATCGAACTTCCACCCAACAGCCAGTCAGGGGAAAGGACAGAGTCAGGGCTTCCCGGGACTTTGGGAAAACAAGGTAACAGGCAACAGAAAGCAAGAAGCAACAGGGGCCATCTTATCTCCTATCAGGAATCAACTGATTCCAATGGCAGGGCCTGGGTATCTCAAAATGGAGGATACTGAGAGCATATGTCAATTCAGCATGGATCTGCCACAAGCCGTGCTCTGTGAGCCACACACAGGTGCTCAAAAACATACACTAGGGGTACAGGGTTGTACCCCCACCCATAGGTGCCATAAGGGTATCCCAAAGGTCTGTTCACCGCGACCAAAAAGAGGAAGAGCTGCACTGCCAGGAGTCCCGCATGGACTCCTGTGCAGAAAATAACACAGAACACACATGATAAAAGGAGTACAGGACAAGAACATGGAGGCCCTGTCCCTTCAATGCATTTCCAGCGTCACAATCGATTCCCTAAAATGGATGCTCATCAAAGAAAGAAGAGGTCTGTAGAGCTGACACGAGTAAAGAGAGGGAACTATGCGTAATCAAAAATGGAAGATGCACTAGACACAATACCACAAGAACATAGACTGTTCAGCAGGACCGAGATGTTCTTTGCGCCATTGTTCCAGATATCCAAGCCAATGTGAATGCCAATTGGCTCCAAATAACGTGATAGGAGTTGATTCAGATGATAAACTTAACCGTCAAGGGGTTCAATGCCATCAAAGAAGAGTTGAGAGCTGTCAGATAAATGGCCCTTCAGGCCGTTATGTCTGGACCTTCTTACAGCCAGGGAAGAAGGCGTTTGCACCAATATCGGTCCTTCCTGTTGCACCTATCAACCCGGCCACGATGAAGAAAATGGGACCCTGACAGAAGCTATTATTCAACTATCAGACCTGTATGCTAAAATGGAGTTAGGGACAAATGCTATAGGGTCAAATGATGACTGGTTGTCATACATCTTTTCATGGATACCATCATGTTATGTTATGTTATGTTATGTTATGTTATGTTACTATACTTTTAGAGTGCAGCATTCGCCTGAGGGCATCTTGGTGCTAGACCATCAACCACTAACCAGAGCAGAAAGAGAGGGAACCGAATCTAAAACAGATGAGTCTTCAGCAGTCTGCGGAAGGACAGATGGTTTTCAGTAGCCCGCAGCAGGAACGGGAGGGAGTTCCGACATTGGCTGCCGCCACCGAGAAAGCCCGCCCTCCTACATGAGAACGCTTCACACAAGGGACCCTTATAGTGAGGGATGACTGAGAGCGGAGCACTGTAGGAGGAACATAGGGGCAAAAATGATCCTGGATATATTCGGCTCCTACTTTATAGAAGGCTCTATGGACAATGTATGAGGATTCAAATAAGATATGCTTTTCAATAGGAATCCAGTGCAGCTGGCAGAGACATGGGGACATGTGCGAGATAAAGGAAGGATGTAACACCACCCTAGCTGCCATATTTTGTAACAGCTGAAGGTGTCATGATTCCTGCCCCTCATGTCCCCAGCCCTCCAAGATGTCAGGCTGGAGCCAGGCCACGATCACCTACATGGCCCTCAAGGGCCTCTCCATCCCTCCAAAGACCCACTTGGAGTCAGACTTGGCACTTGTGGCACCAGACTCACTCACTCCCATAGGATAACATTGGGGATTGGACTTGTAGTGCATTGATGGGGACAAGATGGATGCCCCCACATATTTCGGTTCCCGGAATTGCATGTGCAGTCTAGTCTTTTGGGTGTGGTTCAGCCCAGAGACACCTGGGATACCTAGAGACTATTTAAGCCATGCCCAGGCTGAGAAACATGCTTTGTGTTTTCTGCACCTGCAGCGTGACACTCACCGTGTTCGGATCAGTCTCCAGTAGGCCTGCATCTTTCTTCTGCGCTCAGCTCCTGCAAGAACAAGAACACCGTTAGGAACAGCTTTACCTTTCAGCGCTTCTGCCGTTATTATTCATTGCTCCTTCTGTTCTGCGGGCATCTTCGGCGGTGTCATTCTCATCCCGGCACGCCACTTCCTAAGGAAAAGGGAAAAGAACAGAAAAAAGGCATTAGTAAGCATTCTGCAAATCTTCGCTTATTTTTAAATACTGTACGAGCTTCAAACGCTTACCTGAATCCCAGCCACTCAGGGGGAACTCTGTGTCCGGAACTTCTCATCCATCTGCAAGAGGGAAAAGGCACTCTAGGTTAGTGTGGAAACATCTAGAGGCGCCGCATACCGCGCTTACTCACCCCATTTGTTCTTCATAACCGCCATCCACGCTGAAAACGTTGCGGCACCTAAAAGACACAGGAAAAGAACTCAGTTCAATACAAATATGAAAGGGGTGCATCGCACATCACGCTCTCACTCACCTTCAGCGCTACTCATCTCAGCAGCACGCTGCCATCCCCAGACACCGGACATCATCTAAGGAAGGAAAGGAACGAAGTTGGAGAACCGTCCAAAAGACTAATTATACTTACCTGTCAGACTCTTGCCAGTGAAGTAACTAGGCAGCAGCGAGCCCGCATCAATCAACGCGCCCCTGCGCTGAAAGCAGGACGGAGAGCACACTAACCAAGAAAACAAGGTGAGCTGTGGATCAAAGGGAAGGGTTGGACCCTGGGGAAGAAGGGGTTCAAGCACACAGAGACAATAGGGAGTTAAACTCTACCAATCCTGTGTTTCAGGCCCATTCTCCAGTCGAATAGCCTCCAGGGAAAGGTTCAAGGTCGTAAGAGGTCAGAACAGGCTGAGTGGCGTCCCCGTGGATACCAGGTGAGCGCTACAGAACACAAAGCCTCACATCAAAATCCACCTGGGCGTCATGGAAACGTCAGAAACCGACCAGTTAGCCCACATGTTGTGGCAGTTACGTTCCGAAGTACATGCAGCCAGGCAAGAGACCAACACCCTGAGGAGAGAGCTGATAGTAGCCAAAGAACGCACTGATGATTTAAGAGGGCAACTTCTCCAGTCACAAGCGAGCCATGCACCATTGCCGGGAAGCGTGCCCTCGATGCCAGCGCCATCAGCCAATCCCGTTCAGATAACCCTTCCTGGGGCAGTTCCCTTGGCCCTGTCCGAACTATTTATGGGGTATCCCAAGAGGTTTGCAACGTTCACGAACCAGTGCCGCCTGCACTTCCTTTGTAGGCCAGGGGCCTTTCCGAATGACCAATCATGGGTCGCTTTTGTGCTATCCTACCTGAGTGGTAGCACTGCGGACTGGTCTGTACCCTTTGTGGCCCAAGACGATCCTTTGCTGCATGACTTCAGGGGCTTTCAGCAGGAGATGGAAAAGCTGTTCGCCCGTCGTACTCATGGGCAGGCATTAGACAACGAACTTCTGTCCCTACGCCAAGGGAATCAAGACCTATTAGACTTGTAGTTGAAGCAGAATGGCCAGTGGAGAAGAGAACCACGTTATTTCATCAGGAGTTGTGGGGGGAGCTCAAGGATGTTCTTGCACAAGTAGTGAACCCCCCGAAAGACTGCTCAGAATTCATTGACCTTGTTGTTCAACTGGATCATAGGTTGCAGGACCGAAGAGCAGATAGAACCAGACCGAACCCTCGCCCTATGTATGTGCGTTCAAAGGACAATACTGCCCGAACAACGGAAGGTTCAGGAGAACCAATGTAAATCGGGGGGGGCAGATCCCCCTTGACTAAAGCGGAAAGGGATATAAAAGGAGACAGCAGCAGTTATGTCTGTACTGTGGAAGGTCAGCTCATTTCCTTAAAGAGTGCCCTGTGAAGCCACCGAGGAGGACGTTAGGGGCCACGACCAAGGAAGATACCATCAAGGAATTGGAAAACTCCCCAGCCCGGCAAGTGTAGTGGTCCACTTGTCAAGCGAAGAAAGTGAACTACAGTCCTCCCATTTTGCACTATCTGTCGTCTTGATCAATCACCAACAACCATCTCGGATGCACGCAGTAAGAGCGTACATAGACAGTGGAGCCGTTGGGAATTGCATCGACCAGGATCTTGCGGCAAAGACGGGGCTTCCGTTATGCCCTAAATCAACCACCGACACTGTTACCACTGTCTACGGCACGGAAATAGATTCTGGTCCAGAATCCCAATGCACTGCAGCTTTAACCCCTCTGTGCCAGGATGGACACCAAGAATCTATCGTTTTCGACCTCATTAAGGCACCAGAGTTCCAGTTGATTTTGGGAATGCCATGGTTGGTAGCTCACAATCCTCAAATCGATTGACGAGCAAAAGAATTGGCCTTTCCAGAGACTTGCGCCAACACATGTTATCGCCAAGAGAAACAACCAATAGATACCAGAACCTCCACGCTTGCGACTGTGGCAATCGGCACCCTACCAAGTGAATACCAAGACTTTCAAGATGTCTTTCAGAAAGAACAGGCTAATACCCTGCCACCGCATAGACCATACGATTGCCAAATCGACCTGATACCCGGTGCACAAATCCCTTGTGGACGAATTTACGCACTCACGGAACCAGAAAACCAGCACCTGAAGGCCTATCTTGACCAATACCTGGCCAACGGGTTCATCCGTCCCTCGAAGTCTCCAGCAGTCAGTCCTCTATTCTTCGTACCGAAAAAGGAGGGGGACTTGAGAACGTGCATTGACTATCGCGCACTGAACCAGATTACCGTAAACAAATGCTACCTCCTGCCACTGATCCCTAAATTGCTTGATCAGGTCAAAGATGCCCATATATACACAAAACTAGACCTGAGGGGGGCATATCACCTTGTTCACGTAAAACAAGGGGACGAATGGAAAACCGCTTTTCGCACCAAATACGGCTTGTACGAATATCAAGTAATGCCCTTTGGCCTTTGCAACGCACCTGCTGCATTTCAATACTTCATGAACGATGTCCTACGGGAATTGATTGATGTCTGTGATCTAGTGTACATCGACGAAATCCTAGTATATTCTGCATCAAAGCAGGACCACGTTAAACGTGTCCGATCCGTATTGGAGAAACTCTGTCAACACCAGCTCTACGCCAAGCTTGAAAAGTGCTCATTCCACGTCTCCGAGGTGGAATTCCTGGGCTTTATTCTCAGCCCGAATGGAATCCGAA
This sequence comes from Ambystoma mexicanum, assembly GCF_040938575.1. NCBI lineage: Eukaryota > Metazoa > Chordata > Amphibia > Caudata > Ambystomatidae > Ambystoma > Ambystoma mexicanum. The sequence goes on along the minus strand of NC_090922.1, from coordinate 587,652,880 downwards.
TGGATGTACACAAGGTTGATGCTATCCTGAACTGGTCATCCCCAAATTAATTCAAGGGGGTTCAAAGTATGCAGGGTCTTGCAAACTTCTACAACCGGTTTATCCCAGGATTTTCGCAAATCGTGCATCCCATCACGTCATTACTAAGGAAAAGCAACAAAAAGTTCCAGTGGACAACAGAAGCCAAGGAGGCTTTCCAGGAACTCAAAGCAAGATTCACATCTGCCCCAATTATGCCACCCTCACCCTGATCTCCCATACCTGGTGGAAACAGACGCCTCAAGCATGGCTATGGGAGCCGTCCTCTCACAAATGGACCCTGAAACGGGCCAGTTACACCCTGTTGCCTTCTGGTTGCGTAAATTCACACCCCCTAAACTCAATTACGCTATCATAGACAAAGAACTCCTGGCCATTAAGTCAGCCTTTAAGGCATGGCGGTACTACCTCTTGGGCGCCAGACACACAATCACCGTAATAACTGACCACCGGAACATCCAGTACCTAAAAACGGCAAAGGCCCAATCCCCACGACAACTACGTTGGGCTCTTTTTTTTGCTGAATATGACTACGTGATTACATTTCGACCAGGGGTGAAAAACAGGAAGGCCGATGCCCTTTCCCGTATGGGGGTGGACGAGTAATGGTATCAGACCCCTGACCCAATAGCAATCATCCCGAGTGACAAGCTCCTAGGAATCACAGCAACCATAACTCAGAAAGAATTACATGAAGAAATCCAAAACCTGATGAGTCCGGAGCAAATACAAGCGTGGAGTTCACAGTGGAGAACATTACATGATAAAAGATCAGTTGCCCTACTTCAGGAATCGTTTATTCTTACCAAACCAAGAACTACGAGAACAAGTCATGTAAAACGAAATTATTGGTGGCCCACGTGGCGTAAAGACATTATCCAATTCATCCTATTTTGTGGAGTGTGTGCTCAAAACAAGTCATCCAAGCAGAAACCGGCTGGGCTATTAAAACCATTGGAAATCCCACCAGCACCCTGGCACACGTTGTCCCTTGATTTTATTACTGACTTACCACCCAGTCAAGGGTTTAACACTATTCTTGTGGTAGTGGACCTATTTTCAAAAATGGCACATTTCATTCCTCTTAAGGGGCTCCCAAATGCTTCCACTCTGGCAAAGGTATTTCTTGAAGGCATCGTACGGCTCCATGGGTTTCCTTCAGTTTTGGTCAGTTTTGGTCTCAGACCAAGGTACTCAATTCGTATCTAACTTCTGGAGAAAATGCTGCTCTATGGCCCAGATCGACATCCGGCTATCCACCATTCACCATCCCCAAACAGATGGTCAAACTGAGAGGAAAAATCAGACGCTCGAGCAGTATCTGCGTTGCATGTTACACCAAGCTGAAGGAAGCTGGTTCGACCTATTATGGATAGCTGAATATGCTCATAATAATTCCCTACATACCAGCACTGGGCAGACACCCTTTTTTTTATACCATGTATGGCAGGCACCCACGTACTTCTGAGATGGACGTTCCTACAATCCTGGAAATGCCAGCAGTCAAAACCTTGCACACAACCATTTCTCAAACCTTTAAAAGGGCAGCTGAACACCTACTTCAAGCTAAGAATCACCAAAAGAAGTTTGCTGATCAACACCGAGCAAAGGCCCCCAACTACCAAGTGGGAGACAAAGTCCGGCTGGCGTCTAAACACGTGTCCATTAAAGGAACCCGAACTTTCCGTCCAAGATACCTGGGTCCATTCACCGTCACCTCTGTAATAAATCCTGTGGCGGTCAGACTAGCTTTGCCGTCAAACATGCAGATTCATCCTGTGTTCCACGTGTCTCTCCTTAAACCTGTTCAACCTGGGACCCGGGTAGCAACGCCACCGCAGCCAGTAGTAGTCGCCGGGGAGCCAGAATTCGAAGTCAAAGACATCCTAGATTCAAAGTACGTCAGATCCAAGTTATACTAGTTAGTAGACTGGAAGAGGTATGGTCCACAAGACAGGACATGGGAGCCTTGTGAGTACATCCATGCACCTCGCTTGCTTAGACGATTTCACCAAAACCATCCAACCAAACCAGGACCAGACAGAAGAGCCACCTTGAGAGGGGCCTTGGGTGTCATGACCCACAGAATGCGCCCTTTTTGGACTTCATGGTCCTTATCACAACGGGGCTTGTACTCCTTGATACTTCCAACGTGGCCGTCTAACGGGGAACACATTCCTCTGTCTTTACGTCAGACGTAGCTTATTTTACAAATAGGCTGCACCCCCGCGGCCCCATGCGTCTCAATGCTATTGCAAGCAGCGACTAGACGTGTGCTCCGTAGTTCGCTACTCTGTTATCCTTGTTCCTGGACCTCCTAATTCCATTCCCATACCCCTCTTCCTTCTTCCTTGTTTCCTGGACTCGTGCGCCGTGTGCGCACCTTCTTCGTTCCTGGATCCCAGAGTATCTGAATCCCGAAACTCTGAACGCACGCTGGAGTCAGAAGAGGCTTGCGCGGGCTTATACAAGACCAGGTCCGTGTGTAAGAAGACATCGCCCAAGAAATCCTGCAAGGATCGCTCCCGGGTGAGAAAGGGGGAATTCCGCGACAGTTTGAGACGACAAACGACCAAACTCGAAGTCGACATGGAAGCGGCTGTTCAGGATCTCATGCGTGGCATGCAAGAACTAACAACCAAGGTACAAAATTTAAAAGCGGAGAACGCCGCACTCAAACAATTAGTTCTATCCCGTGATTCTGCCACAAAGGAAAGTGTATTGCTGGGCGGCATTGTTGACAAATACGATGGGTCGGCAAAAACCCTTTGTGGATTCCTTGATTCTTGTTTGGTTCATTTTACTTTTAAGCCCTAGTACTTTTCAACTCCCAGGGCTAAGGTGGGCTTCATAATTTCACACCTTTCCGGAAATGCTCTAACCTGGGCTACACCCTTAGTCAATTCCAGTGATGCCCTCCTGGATGACTACGATGGTTTCATTCAAGCCCTTAAAACCATGTTTGACCACCCAGAGCAGGTCTATAGTGCCCAACAGTGCCTGCTAGACTTTCAACAGGGATCCCAGGATATGCTTACGTATGTAACCCGATTCAAGCAATTGGCCAAGGAAGCTGAATGGTCTCCTGAAGCAAGTTTTACTCTGTTCAGAAGGGGACTGCATGAGGAGATCAAAGATGAGTTGGCCAGAGTGGCTCGCCCAAGCTCATTCCAGGCTCTTATGGACCTTGCCATGCAAATAGATTTTCGTATCCAGGAAAGAAAGGCAGAGAAGAAGAAATCCAAAGTAACCCCCCCGAAGGTATCCTTCGAGACTACCTCCAAAACTGACAATAATCCAGGGTCAGCTACTGAACCACAACCTATGCAGATAGGAGCCTTCCGTGAACCCATATCCCTGCAAGAGAGGATGAGAAGGATTCATACGGGGTTATGCGTGTACTGTGCCTCGGATAAACACCTGGTTAGAGAATGTCCTCTAGCCCCTCCTCGGTGTTCGGGAAACGTCAGCTCCCGATCCTAAATGGAGCAAGGCTTCGGAGAGAGATGTTTGCTCCACCTCTATTCCATCTTTGAACTCTCCTGGACAAAACAGCCTAGTGATTTTACAGGCCCTCATATCGCCATCCAAGACCTACTCCATTTTGGCCTTGGTTGACTTCGGAGCTATGGGAGTATTCATTGATCAAGATTGGATTTTTAGTCAACACATTCCATACGAGACTCGAAGTACCATGCAACCGGTGGAAGCGATCGATGGAAGACCCCTCACCTCAGGACCCATAAGCTTGCAGACTAAAGAGATCCAGCTTTCAATAAACCATCACCAGGAGCTGATCAGATTTGACATCATTAAGTCTGCTCATTACCCCATGGTCCTGGGTATGCCCTGGTTCCAGAAACATAATCCTTATATCAACTAGGCAGCAGGATCCTTATTTCTCGGATCTGAGTTTTGTATGTCTCACTGTCTATTCCTGGAATCCTCCTTGACACCTTCCAAAGAACCATCAATAGATCAGCAAGTACCACTCATGGTTTCCAATATCGTACAGGTTCCAAAGGCCAATTAGAGTTATGCTGATGTGTTTTCAACTGCCATAGTCCAGGATCTACCCCCTCACAGACCTGAAGACTGCGCCATAGACACAGAACCTTCAGCAGTGATTCCCTTCGGGAGGTTGTTCATCCTATCAGAACCTGAAAAAAGAGCCCTACGAGAATACTTGGATACCAACCTTGAAAATGGCACCATAAGACCATCGAAATACCCAGCTGGAGCCTCGTTGTTCTTTGTTCCCAAAAAGGACACCAAGGAACTTAGACCTTGCCTCGATTATCGTGGATTAAATCAATGCACCCTCATGGACCGCTACCCTTTACCCTTGATCTCGGATATCCTGGAAGCGGTTAGAGGAGCTGTAATCTCCACGAAACTGGATCTCAGGGGTGCCTATCATCTGATTCGTATAAGGGAAGGAGACGAATGGAAAACAACTTTTAGAACACCCTTTGGACACTTCGAATATCTGGTCATGCCCTTTGGACTTGCTAATGCCCCTGCCGTCTTTCAACGTTTCATGAATAGGGTGTTCTCTGATATGCTGTTCCTCTTCGTCATCGTCTACCTGGACGATATCCTGATCTACTCCAAGGACCCTCTAAATCATGAAGAGCATGTAAAAGCAGTATTACAACGACTACATGAACATAGACTCCTAGCCAAAACAGAGAAATGCCTGTTTCGCGTCACCTCTGTTCATTACCTAGGATTTGTCCTTAGTCCATAAGGAATTGGTATGGATCATTCGAAGGTAAAGGCCATACTATCTTGGCCGGCTCCCACTTCCGTGAAACAAGTTCAATCCTTCCTGGGGCTTGCCAATTTCTACTGGAAGTTCATACCCACCTTTTCTGAGATTGTTCAGCCGATCATTGCACTCTTGAAGAAAGACACTCCCTTTCTCTTGTCTACACCTCAAGACAAGGCATTCCAACGTTTAAAGACAGAGTTTACTCAAGCCCCCATCCTAGCCCAACCCGACATTAATCGGCCATTCCTAGTGGAGACGGATGCCTCTAACTACGCCATAGGAGCAGTTTTGAAGCAAGAATTTGAGGACAAGATGGAACACCCCATTGCTTACCTTTCACGAACCCTGACTCCCAGTGAGACACATTATTCCGTCCTGGAAAAGGAACTGTTAGCCATCCGCCAAGCCTTCACCGAATGGCGACACCTACTCCTGGGAGCGAGACATCCAGTCCAGGTCTGCACGGACCGTCGGAATCTTCAAGTTCTACAATCCTTGGAGTGTAGGAACAGTCGTCAGGCCCGTTGGGCCTTCTTCTTTGCCCAGTACCAGATCCACATCAGTCATGTCCCTGGATCACAAAACATAATTGCTGACGCCTTATCTCGACTTCCTGACTACGAAACTATTGGAGATCGGATCTATCCCAACATGTTTCCCCATCCGATTTTTGTAGCTCAAGCAGTCAGTCTCCTGGAAGAAATTCGGATGCAAACCCAATCCTCTGAGCTCTGGAAGGATATTTCAAGGAAGAATCAATGAATCTGAGAACCAGGGATAGATATTTGTTCAAGGATAATGCTCTAGTCATCCCCACACAGAAATTACAACAAAGGATAATAAACCTCTGCCACAATACCCTTCACTCCGGACATCGTGGCATCACCAACAGCCTCCGCCTTATACAAAGTCAATTTTGGTGGCCTAGAATGAAGACTGACGTACAACTGTACATCCGAGCCTGTTCTATTTGTAGTCAGAACAAACACGATAACAAGAGACCAGCAGGTCTCCTACTGCAACCTACACTACCAACAAGACCATGGGAATTCATCGCTACAGACTTCAGTGTGGAATTACCACCTTCCAGCGGATACACGACTATCATGGTTACCATTGACTTGTTCACTCATATGGCTCATTTTACACCCCTGTATAAACTACCATCCTCATCAGAACTCGCTGGAATCTTCCTGGAACACATTTTCCGCCTTCATGGACACCCTTCCAAGATCATATCAGACCGAGGACCTCAATACGTTTCACAATTCTGGAAACATCTCTGTCGCATTCTAGGAATCCAACGCGCTCTCTCATCAGGTTATGATCCACAAACCAACGGAGCTACGGAACTTGTAAACCAGACCCTGGAACAATACCTTCATTGTTTCGCCACCAATGTTCATGATGACTGGTCGCTCATAATACCTGTGGCTGAGTTCGCATACAGCAATTCCGATCACTCAGCAATTAAGACCAGACCCTTTTTATTGCAGTTAAGGATTCCATCCATCAGTGTTACCCTCTGTTCTTCCACATCCCACACCAGTTCCTACCGTCGACTCCTGGATGGAAACACTCATCAATGTACACAAGGAAGCCAAAGAACACTTAGAGGAGGCCAGAATACATACTAAGCGATATGCAGATTCTAAAAGAAGACCAGGGCCTTCTCATGCAGTTGGTGATCAAGTCTGGTTGTCCTTGAAGCTACTACCCTGATATTTACGACCAAACAAATTGGCCCCCCGGTACTATGGTCCATTTTCCATTAAGGAAATCATAAATCCAGTCTCATACCAGCTCAAGCTACCCGACTCCTGGAAGAAAATTCACCCAGTTTTTCACACTTCTTTATTAAAACCCTACATCCGATCCTCCCGGAAATCTTGCAGACCCCCTCCTGTGGTGGTGGACGACCACGTGGAATATAAAGTGTCCCGAATATGCGATTCCAGGTATAAACGGGGTCAGCTTCAATACCTGGTTGAATGGAAAGGATATCCTCCAAGTGAAAGAACCTGGGAACCAACTTCTAATCTGAACACCCCTCGATTGCTCAGAAGATACCATCTCATACACCCTGGCAAACCCGATGGAATGGGTCTCCGGAGGAGGCATGCTGTCATGACCCACAGAATGCGCCCCTTTTGGACTTCATGGTCCTTATCACAACGGGGCTTGTACTCCTTGATACTTCAACATGGCTGTCTAACGTGGAACGCCTTCCTCTGTCTTTACGTCAGACGTAGCGTATTTTACAAATAGGCCGTGCCCCGCGCGTCTCAATGCAATTGCAAGCAGCGACTAGACGTGTGCTCCGTAGTTCGCTACTCTGTTATCCTTGTTCCTGGACATCCTAATTCCATTCCCATACCCCTCTTCCTTCTTCCTTGTTTCCTGGACTCGTGCGCCGTGTGCGCACCTTCTTCGTTCCTGGATCCTGGAGTATCTGAATCCCGGAACTCTGAACGCACGCTGGAGTCAGAAGAGGCTTATACAAGATCAGGTCCGTGCGTAAGAAGACACCCCCCAAGAAATCCTGCAAGGATTGCTCCGAGGTGAGAAAGGGGGAATTCCGTGACATTGGGGGGGAGTGCTGTCATGATTCCTGCCCCTCATGTCCCAAGCCCTCCAAGATGTCAGGCTGGAGCCAGCCCATGATCACCTACATGGCCCTCAAGGGCCTCTCCATCCCTCCAAAGACCCACTTGGAGTCAGACTTGGCACTTGTGGCACCAGACTCACTCACTCCCATAGGATAACATTGGGGATTGGACTTGTAGTGCATTGATGGGGACAAGATGGATGCCCGCACATATTTCGGTTCCCAGAACTGCATGTGCAGTCTAGTCTTTTGGGTGTGGTTTAGCCCAGAGACACCTGGGATACCCATAGACTATTTAAGCCACGCCCAGGCTGAGAAACATGCTTTGTGTTTTCTACACCTACAGCGTGACACTCACCGTGTTCGGATCGGTCTCCAGTAGGCCTGCATATTTCTTCTGCGCTCAGCTCCTGCAAGAACAAGAACACGGTAAGTAACAGCCTTACCTTGCGGCGCTTCTGCCCATTATTCATTGCTCCTTCTGTTCTGCGGGCATCTTCGGCGGTGTCACTCCCATCCCGGCATGCCGCTTCCTAAGGAAAAGGGAAAAGAACAGAAAAAAGGCATTAGTAAGCATTCTGCAAATCTTTGCTTATTTTTAAATACTGTACGAGCTTCAAACGCTTACCTGAATCCCAGCCGCTCTGGGGGAACTCTGTCTCTGGAACTTCTCATCCATCTGCAAGAGGGAAAAGACACTCCAGGTTAGCATGGAAACATCTAGAGGCGCTGCATACCGCGCTTACTCACCGCATTTGTTCTTCATAACCGGCATCCACGCTGAAAATGTCGCGGCACCTAAAAGACACAGGAAAAGAACTCAGTTCAATACAAATACGAAAGGGGTGCATCGCTCATTGCGCTCTCACTCACCTTCAACGCTACTCATCTCAACAGCACGCCGCCATCCCCGGACCCCGGCCATCATCTAAGGAAGGAAAGGAACGAAGTTAGAGAACTGTCCAAAAAGACTCATTATACTTACCTGTCTGACTCTTGCCAGTGAAGTAACTAGGCAGCAACGAGCCCGCATCAATCAACGTGCCCCTGCACCGAAAGCAGGACGGAGAGCACACTATCCAAGAAAACAAGGTGAGCTGTGGATCAAAGGGAAGGGTTGGACCCTGGGGAAGAAGGGGTTCAAGCACACAGAGACAATAGGGAGTTAAACTCTACCAATCCTGTGTTTCAGGCCCAGTCTCCAGTCGAATAGCCTCCAGGGAAGGGTTTGAGGTCGTAAGAGGTCAGAACAGGCTGAGTGACGTCCTTGTGGATACCCAGTGAGCGTTACAGAAGGCGACGGATTAGATATACAGGTTGCGCCAGATACAAAGAGTTGCAATAATCAGTACCACTCAAAACTAGAGAGGATACCACTGGAGCAAAAAAATAAATGTGCAGGGATGTTGGGAAGAAGCCACTGTAGGAAATGTCTGGTTTGGCAAACAGTCACAACCTGATCTTTCATCGATAAACAGGCCGAGATTTTTACGCCTAGATCTTTCACCACTGCTACCAGGGAAGGGCAAGGGCCACGTGTGGATGGCCAGAAGTGAGGCATCACAAAAAGAGAGGGACAGTTAGAGCCTACCACGAGAACCTCTGTCTTTTCCACATTCAACTTTAGCCAGTTGTCAGCCAGCCATCCTCCCACGGCCTGAAGGCAGCCCCTTAGCCGGCGAGCCATCTCAGAAGAAGAGAGAACGAGCCGCAGAATAATCTGCGTGTCATCAGCATAGGAGTAGCACATGAAATTGTGGGAGAGGATAAGTCTCACAAGTGGCTGGATGTAGGCGTTGAACAAAATAGGAGATAATGCAGAGCCTTGGGGGGCTCTGCATGTGAGAGGAACAGGTTTTGAGCGGAAAGGTGAAAGAAAGACGGATTCTGTGCATCCTGCCAAAAAGGAGGAGAACCAGGCAAGCACCTACCCAGAGAGTCCCGCCTAGGTCAGCAGGGCAATCAGGGTGGAGTGGTCTACCATATCGAAAGGCAGCAGAAAGATCTAAAAGGATCAGTGTTCCCACTCCACCCTGATCAACAAGGCAAGTCAGAACATTTACCACCGACACAAGCACTGATTGCATCCCCCTGCCAGGGCAGAAACCAGACTGAAGCAGATTGAAAAAGCCAGACAATTCCAAAAAAGAGCTGCGATGGGGAGAATATAAGGATTCCATTAACTTCATAAGGAACGGGAGCAGTGAAATAGGACGAAAATTGGATAATACCAAAGGGTCCAGAAGTCGCTTCTTCAGGAGAGGGATTATTAGGAGAGGGAGTATGAAGCATGCTTCAGCTTGTCAAGGATAGACCCTGATGTAAAAGATTTGTTTACTGCTAAGGTGATCCACAGAGCGATCTTGACCGAGATGTCTTTGAGTGTAGCCAGGGGGATCATGGATGGCCAATGGACTGAAAGTACTGGTAGCAGCATTGATGATAGTGCAATTTGCCTTTTGTGTTATCAGAGTAGCAATATCACAATGCAGGATAACTACTGAAAAGACTGTAGGCGACAGAGTGTCAGAAGCGGCCTCAGAGATGTGGAAGGGGAAGAGGTGCGGCTTGACACGTGTGTGGGTCCTTTCCTCTAGCAAACGAGGCGAGGCGAGTGAGCCGTGGCGAGCGAGCGAGCGAGGAGGCGAGCGAGCCGTTTGAACCTGCGCTCTGTGGGGCGGTCGGATACGACAGTGGTCCGTGGGTACACCGTGAGACTAGTAAGTACTGTGGGCTGCCTTGGTCCCTGGGCAGTGCGGACACACGAGCCAGCGTACCACAAGGAGGGCTGGGACGGCAGTAGTCCGTGCTGCGCCAGTGAGCACTGGGAACACGGCACCGGGTGCTCAGACGGAGCTCAGACGGAGCGTGTGAGCGACACAGCGCTCGGCAGGGCGACCCGCGAAAATCGTGGCCCGTGAGCACAGTGATTTGCCCCTGGTGCTGAGACAACCTCCTACCTAGGGTATTGGTGATATCCGGGGGAAGAAAGAGGGCTCCTAGTAAAGAAGCATAAAGAAGCCTCTGCAGTACTCAGCGCACAACACTGGAACTTATACCTCCGGTGAAAGGTGGCGTTGAGCTTAGCAAGGCGTAAGCAATTGAAGTGGCCATTAGGTTGAGGGGCATAGACCGAAGGGATCACTTCCTAAGGAGAGTCCATCGAAGGAGCTGCCTCTGTGATAATAACAGAGCAGTACCCTGGACTGGGTAGCTAATATTCTCCGGTCCCCTGGGCGCAGATGTGAGTCCTAACACTTCTTGAACTGCGCTATATCCACTTTCTGTCTGCTATAAACAGAGCAGTTTGGTGCAACAGACAGACCCCGGGACTCTCCCAAAACATTAAAGGGGGCCTGCACATTAGGTATGCAGCGGGGGAAAAGAGCCTTGCACTCAATTTATAATCTAAGGAACAAGGTACAAGCAAAAGTCCAGAAAGAGCCTATGGAGCCGAAAAAAAAGGGGCCAAACGCAGGAAGAACACCAAATATGAGCTCCAAGTAGTGTATGGTGCCATCACGGAGTTTTTCCCGGTGAACCCACCCCCTAAGATAAACTCCACCATAATTGATGAAGAACCTGTGCTGAATGAGGAGCCGGCGCAAATGTCCAGAGTAAGTCAGTCTAATAACTCTTCAAATTATGACGATATTGACAACAACTCCCTCTTGGACCTGTGCCTTACAATACAGAGGGGAATGCAACCACTTACCCCACAGATCATCTCTAGTGGCTCCCCGACCCAGAATGACAACAGCAGGAACATTACAACGGAGGAGCATAATGCAGCAGGCCACCGTGAACGCCTATCCGCATCCCCGAATTTGGTAATGGTCTCGATGGAGGACGAGTCAGATGAGGAGACTATGGGGGATAAGGGATCGGTAGCCGGTCCCATTCAACTTGCTGAGCTACAAATGTCGGTGGGGGCCCTCCAATTTGCCCTAAAAATACTGCTGCAGATGACAGGCCGTATCTTGGCAAACTCCGATGCCATTGTATTGGCATTGGAAATGAAGAACTCACCGCAAGAGGATGTGGAAGAAAACCTAGCAGAGGCTCTACAAATTGCCAAGGAGATGGAAGAAAAGACAGACGAGAGAGAGGCGAGTGTGGGTATGGAGGAACCGGAGCTTAATATCTCGAATGAAGAAGTCCCCGCTGAGGAAATAGATTGGGAGCAGAATGACAGTCCACAGGTCCCGTTAACACGGAAACAGCAAAGACTGGCAAAAAAGGCTCGCAAAAAGAAGCCTTCCAAAGTAGGCCGGGTGCCTCATACGGGGAGTAATGGCCCTGTGATCGAAACTCGATCTAAAAAAGCCCGGAAAAGGATGATGAGAGCAGCTGCGAGGACGGCAGGGAAAAAAGGTCCTCTGGAAGATTGGTTGAAACCCAAAGAGAAACAAAATGAGGAGGACCCTGACCTTACTACCGGGGAGATCACTGAAATAGAATGCGAACTAAGTAAGATAACTCTGCCTGAGACCCCAGCAAGAGAACCATCAGAGCCTATACCTTCAGAGAAAACGAAGGGGGCCTCGGATAACCACATGAATCGTATCTGCCTTATAAAGAACTTATATCCAAGGGACAGCCACTCCTGGCTGGCACGATCGGAGTTATTGACTAGGTTATACCATATACCTCAACTCCGTGTATTAAAATCAGAGGATTTCTTATTCATCGAGCCTTTAACGGGCCCGAATCCCAACGCTTCTGCCCTCCACTGTGTGTTCTTGAACACTGCACAACTCTTAAGAGAACATGAGGAAGAGCTGAAAGCAGTAGACATTGCTATAGATGTGGATCTACAAGAGAAAGACCTAACAGCAATTCCTGAAACCCCAATTGAAATAGCGAACGTTGAAAATGCTCCCGGTCAGGTGACAGAGGAGAATCCACTATTAGCTGAAGTACAACAAGCAATCAAGGCTCTATTGGAGTCACTTCCGCAGTTGGTGCATAAGCATTGAAGCCTATCATTACTATCATGGAATTGTAGAGGCTTCTCCCATCTATTGAGGGCAGAGGGCTCGTCTGATCTTCTGCTCCAACATACCTTCATCTGCCTACAAGAGACTTGGGCTCGGGAACCCCTTCTCTTGGATGGATATGTTGTTTATCAATCACTGGCACAGAGGGGAAGTATAGGACGTCCTTTCGGGGGTCTACTTACGGGAGTTTCTAATACCATGCTGTCACAGAAAATCCGTTGCCGAGCGGAGGACCAATTACTGGCAGTAGAAGTGACGTACCCTCAAGAAGAGGGAAGTGGTAAGCTATTGCTTATTAACCTTTACAATCCTCCTGGTGCAGGTATAAGAGAGTCCTTGCAAGAAGCCATACAGGATCTACTGTCTTCCTGGTTACTAGGATTAAACAACACCGCAGTGATGGTAGTGGGGGACTTTAACTGTCATATGGAAGATAAAACTAGCATATCTACTAATCCTGCCCTGAGTACCAGATGTAAGATGACCCATGGGAAAAGAGAAAAGGAAGGTCTGGGTTGGCTGCAATTATTTGAGTCTTGGGACCTGGCTATGATCAACGGCCGCACCATGAGTGATAGGCCGGGGACACACACTTGGGCTAGCGGATCTTCAAGGAGTACTTTGGACTATGTATTCATGTGCCCCCTTATGCAGACTAGAGTGGCTGATATGTGGGTAAAGTCCAACAGCTGGAGCGATCATGCGGCAGTACTGTGCTCATTCAGGACTCAGTTTCCTGACACTCCCAAGATAAACATTGGAGGTATTGCAACTAACTGCACAGGAACCAGAATAGTTTGGTCTGAAAAGAATCTCAGAGCGGCCACAGAAACACTAAAGGGCGCCTTGGAGGACAGTGGGCGAGACTTTCACACTATGTCCGCCAATGAAATTGAAGAGTGGATATCCAGATTCTCAGGCCTACATGCAGCAACCAAAAAGAAATATGTTATACAAGATGGAAAAGTGCCACTTCCCTATAATAGGAAAATTAGAGATGCTAAAAGAGAAATGAGAAGAAAGATACGTAGCCTAAAAGATCAGAATATCACGGTAGTTCGACACCAACAGAAATTAAGAGCAATCAAAAACTGTTATAGGTCGGAGGTGAGAGGTATTAAGGCGATAGAGAAGAATATTGGCTACCAACGTTGGGTCAAAACTATCTGCTCCAGAAATTCGAGAAGCATATGGGTGTTATTGAATGAAAATAGAACCAAGGTCAAAGGCGCAACGACTAACCCAATAAATAATAAAGTCTGGGAAAAATTCCTTCTAGACCGTAATATGGAAGAAGAGGGGTCGGCAAATAGGACCTCGGAAAAACCACCGATGTCTCAAGCATTTGATATTTCTTCGGAGGCAATACTCAACATAATTATGATTCTCAAGTCCTCCAGAGCCCCTGGCCCTAATGGGCTGGCGAACGTGGTTGTAAAAAGTAACCCGGCCTTCTGGGCAGAACTATTCTCTGTACTCTTCGATAAGGTATTTGCAGGGGGAGAAATCCCTTGAACCTGGCAAACGGCGATCCTGATCCCGGTGTACAAAAAAGGCAACCGCACTGATCCTAACAACTACAGACTATTATCGATGCTGGATGTGTCGGGCAAATTTTTTGCTTCCCTTTTGCTTAGCGAACTGCATAAATGGGTGGAAGATAAGCAAATACTCAGCAGATTTCAATGTGGCTTTAGACGGGAGTTCTCGACAGCACATAATCTTCTTGTAATGGACATACTACGCACGAGAGCACTCAGCAAAGATCAGCCACCATTGTATGCTCTGTTCATTGATTTCAAGGCCGCTTTTGATTCAATTCCTAGAGCCAGGCTTTGGAATAAATTAGAAGCATTGGGTTGCCCCATAGGTTTGTTTTATTATCTCAAACTACTACATCGAGATACCATGGTGAGCCTCCGACTTAATTTGGAGGGGCATTCAACTCATAAGGTTATTCAAAATAGAGGGGTGAAGCAAGGCTGTGTAACAGCCCCCCTCATATATAATCTGTATGTACATGACATTCCTGCGATACTTGCGGAGGCAAATAATTGTCCTCCAAAACTTGGTGGGGAAAAGTGTGTGGTCCTGGCATATGCAGACGATCTGGTAGTACTAGACAACACTATTGGCGGTCTCAGACGCTCTGCACATGTCCTCTGGGAATATGCCAAGCTTAATGGTTTGACCATCAACCTGCAGAAGACCAACGTATTAAGATTCACTAAGAAAAGAACAACTCGTGTGAACCTGATAGTACATGAACAGATAATTGTGTATGCCCCTTCTTATCGCTATCTCGGAGTGGAGATAGAGCCCCTAGGTGATTATACACTTTGCAAACAGGATCGGAACAGCAGGGCCCTCCAAGTGATCTCGCTTATAGCATCCTTTACCAATAAGCAAGGGGGCTTTACTCTGTGGGGAACTCGCCATCTCTACATGCAAGTCTTCGCACCAATGGTCATTTATGGCCTGGAGTCACTGCTGACGATGAATTTGGCATGGTTACAAGTACTGGAAGGAAAGTTCTGGCGACGTATGCTGGGACTACCACCGGGGGTGCCTATGGCCTTGATAAGACTGGAGCTGGGTCTTCCTTCACTCAGGGCTATGGTACTAAAAAGAAGAGCTGGCTTCTACCTTAAAATGACAAGTGGTTCCCCTAATGCCCTGTTAGGGATACTCCATCAGGAATTAGACAAAAAAATCTACCACTGCATCCTTATACAAAGATATGGGTACATTTCTTAATGAAATTGGCTGGATGCATAGAGAGGCAACTGTCACTAAAGATATGCTAAATGCCCTGAGGAAAAAGGTAGACCTATGGGATTGGTTAGAGAACTTTGCCCACTTGGAATCCCTCAAATCCTATCATTTTGTGACTTACAGAGTATACAAGTTCATGAAACCACAGGACTATCTTCTCCTATGTCCTACTAGAAGACTCCGCCGTTTCATCATCTTATTCAGATTGGAACAACTCCCCACCCTATCCAGAATAGGAGTAAGGGAAAACATACCTGCAGCAGAGCGAACTTGCCGAGTGTGCAAATCTCCTGTATGTCTGGAGACGACAAGACATGTATTAACGCAATGTAGAGCACTCATGAAGACTATTGTCCACTATCTGGGAGAATTTGTGCATGATCCGCTATCTATACCCAAACTTATGTTTTGGCGCTATTGCACTAATACATCGAACATGCATTTATTCATAGCCCTGTATAATGTCTGGCAACAGATAGAACATGAAGTGGAAAAATGAGCAAACTCTATCATTGACGTTTGGGTAATGATCTGTAGAGGCTTTTATACTTGACATAGCTGTCCAAATACTAGTTTCGAATAATATGAAGGTTGTATCAGCAATTATGTTTATTCTGATCCCCTACCCCAATTCCCACCCCTCTTGTTTGGATTTTAGATTTTAGATTTGTTTTGTATCTGGTGTTAAATATTAGTAGGACGAGTCTAGATGTATGATTTTATATGTATGATTTTCATTTTTAATGTCTATTGATATATGTGTAAAGTTTGAATTTATTTTTCATACTATACCACATTAAAGAATTTAATTTAATTTAAGGTGTTACTAGACAGAGGAAGAAGACGAAGAAACAAAGACACCTAATGCACAGAAATCAAAGCTGACTGAGTGTCCTGTGTTCCCGCTAGGCACAGTGTTCAAGTTTCCTGCCAACGCATGTGACTATTGGGGGAAATGGGTGTGGTGCAACCCTGGTGGAGATTGCAGCTACAAGACCTGGAGTTTGGATGACCACGCGAAATATCATGGACATCTATGAGGTGTTACAAAGGTCTGGGTCCCGAGACCTTTTGTAAATAGGGAGGGTTGTCTAGGTAGAGTGGTCGATTCATCAACCAGAGGGGGATTGAAGAGGGAGACCCTGGTGTGGCTCTCGTGACTCCAACCCGATTTGCAGCCCATAGGCAGAGAAATGAGAGATGTACTTCACTCATAGGCCCTTCATCGCCATCGTTGATGTATCACAGATGTGTGAAAAGTTACTCTCTAAGACAGCCATTCAAAACATACCTAATCGACGACAAGGAAGAGATACATTTCTCATCGATCGAGCAAGTTCACTGACTATAGAACGAACGGAGCTGATGACGTCATCACCGTCATTACTGACATTATCTCATAGATGCGTTAGACATGAAGTATATAGGCATCCATGTACAAAGCTACATAAACACTTTAGTTTATTGTTGATAGACACGAGACAAATGCTTACGACTCATAGTAGTTAGCGGACTGACACACTTACACCAGCAACTCTTTAAGCTATGTGGAAACAGCAAGATGCATAAGAATACATACAATTAACTCTTCATGCTTAATTGCGACTAATATGAATGGTCATAAGAACCAGGATGGAAGCCACAGGTGCATTGAAGTGAATGGGGAAAGCAAGGCAAGCTTTAGAATGCAGAAAGAGGCAAATAGACAGTGCAGAAACTGCACAGCATCGCCAAGGGCAAACTTAGACAGAATGTTTCCAGTTCACCAAGACAATAGAGCACCTTTGAGAATACAAGTTAAAATCCTCATATTTACACACAGGAAAGCTCAATTTCTTGGTATGGTCCCTACACACCTGATCTGAAAGTGCAGGACAAAGCCTGTGAATTTGAGGTAGATGGGAGAAGAGCTTTTCCCATCGAACCAGAGGTGGAAAGATACAATTACTATATAGGTTCAAAAGCTGGATTTACTGTCTCAGGGCTTGGGTGATCAGAGGTCGCAACGTGTTGGGAACATGCAGCACCTTCGTGATCGTTCCCATTGCCTTGAGAGTTTCACTCAGCCTGGTAGCTGTCCAGGGCTGGAAGGAAAGTTCTGGCGACGTATGCTGGGACTACCACCAAGGCTGAGAAGACCTGTTCTGTACAATCCTTAGCTACCTTTCACGTTAAGTATATTTTGTTGCAGCTGCCCATAATTTCTCTGCTAACCTGCAATGTTGTATTTGTTACATTCAGAGGTGGTGCTAGGAGGAGCCACCAGATATGGCTACCCATTGGGTATACTAACCCCTATGTAGTATACATGTAGTTTTCCTAAACGGACCAATTCCTTTCCCTGATAGGTTTTGCGGATGCACTGTGTTTTTGTGATGTCATTTATAATTAAAACGGTGTGACACCCATTTGGTGGACGGAAGCCTTTGGAGAAGCTGTGTGGTCCAATTGGGATCCCTGTCATTTTGTTCGATATTAAACTTTGCCCTATGGTTTGAATCTCTGTTCTTGTGGCGGGTTATGTTGGGCCCAACTAATTTCTTGCTGGCAATTGGGGTGACTGCTAAGAGTGCCCCTGCCGCTCTATTACACTTGATTTCTTGGTTTACTCTCCTGCCAGGAATATTACCCTGTGCCTGCTGCGCACAGTTTACCTTGACCTCACCAGAGTTCCTCCTCTCTTGTCCTAAACACCTCCAGTCCATTACTGGCAGACGTTTCCTGCTCTTCACGCGGCTCTTCTCTGTGAGTTTGCCTCTGCCTCTGGACTCGCTTCCCGCTCTGCACACTCTGCAGCCTTTCTCCTCTCTACTTCTCCGGTCTGTCAGCTGCGGTTGATTTCCAGGTTTAAATGTCCTGTGCAGCTAACTTGGATCTTCACAACTAGACTGCAAAGTTGTACTTGGTGTCACATTCCTTCCAAATTGACTCCTTGATCCTCTTTCCCGTCTCAGTACTTGAGTCTTTCTGGGACTTGGAGTCCAAGGAAGTTTCAAATGAGTTAAAGTTAAATTTTTTGATAGTTTTGTTTAAGTAACAATCACCATAAACATGAGATGTTGTATATGTTCTAGGCTTATCATGTACACATGAAGACTGAATAGGGGTTTGTTTGAAAAAAGTAGTTTTCAGATTCGTATTAAATGGTTCTGAGTAATGACAACAAGCTATCAAAAACTCTGGAATTAAGGGATCTTCCTTGCAAAAAAGAGAAGAATATCGCTTCTCTCCTGTTGGAGTCACCACTCTCCCCTGACACCCATCTGCTCCTATGTGATCCACCCTCAGAATACCACCCCGAGCGTCAGGATCAAGTAGCGGCTGCCTTTCCCTGGCCACATGGGAGTAGAATTTATGCTGGGGATCAGTGATGGCTGTGCAGGATTCATCACACCTCCTGGAGAATTCTCTCCAGTGCTGCGGGGGGCCTTGTCGCCCCTGTTTTCATAATCAGACTATGTAGCCAATGGCTCAGTTGTTGATAGCGGAATCCCTTCCCTTCATCTAGCCCAAAGGATTCCTTGCACTCCCAAATGTTTTTTTCTTTTAACAACTTTATTTTATTTTTTGTAGTCAAGGGGTGAGCAGTACATTACCATATATTCGGCATTAGTCATTTAATCAGTAGTACAAAATATGAATATTCCTTTTTCCCTTTCCAACCCTTTGAGATTGCTGCCCTTCCTACCCATTCTCCCCCACTCTGGTAAAAGTTGGCCAGGAAGAACCTTCTTCAAATGTTGTTCCGAAGGAACAGGTCTGGAAGCCGCAGTGTGACAATGAGCCAAAATAGGCGGTTAAAGGGAAAAAAAAATGTTGGTCTTTATTCAGATTTAACCAAATAATGCTGGTTAGCAAAATTAAATTATTTTCCCAGAGTCCTTCTGGGTGTTCTTTTTGTGGAGCAAATGTTTTCCTCTGTTTTCTTGTAGGGTACGCTATAAGGACCTCTGACAATCTTCTTCCACTTAGTCCTCATGCGCCCAGGTGCTTCCTGTAGTTCCAGAATCCAGGTCTGCTCGGCTCTGCAAGGAGAACAAGAATGAGCACCCATCTTCCAACTATCTGGCTCTTTATATAGGCAGGTAAGAATGGGCCAATCAGGGTCTACTTCTGTCTTGGAGCATAAAAACCCCCATAGGCCCCGCCTCCTTTTCCTTGTGAGCCACCCTCCGTGTTCTTCCCTGACCCTGTTCCCCTGGATGTCCTGCTGCCGCCCAGGTAAGTGTCTGCTGTTTTGGTTGCCCCCATGTTCGGGCTGTGTATCCCCGGTAATAGAACTCCCCCTGTGGGTCTGTGTCTTTGCTGAAGCGGATCGCCTTCCTCAAGTCCACTGGTTCTGCGGGACACATGGTTGGTGTCCTGCTCTCGGTTGCAATACACGCAGACCGCGTCTCCATGCAGAGACTGGGCTTCTTCCATCCGGCGGCCGGTTGTAGTCAGTTCCTCATCGCGGCTACAGTTTCCTTCCTCCCTCCTGCTGGTCGCCAGTGCCGCTCTGACAAGGCGAGTCTTCCCCGGCTGGACTCGGCGCTCTGCTTCTCGCTCCGAGAACTTGGGGGTGGGGGCTTTGTTCCAGCGGGGACGGCTACCCTTCCTTCTTGCCATCAGTGTCGCTCTGGCGAGGCGGGACCTTCCCCGCTGGACATGGCTCTCTGTCTCTCGGCCCGTGGAGTCGGGGTTTTTGTCCTCGCGGGGACGTTTCGGTAACCTCGTCTGCAGGCTGACCCATGGTCGGCTGTTCGGGGTTCTTATCATTATTCCATGCATTCCCAGGCACTGATGTTATGCTCTCCCACTCACTTAGTTCCTCTGTTCGGGGTAGGTTGGGTTTGCCTGTGTGTTCCCACCACTCGCCTACCATACAGGTCGCATTTGATTCTTTTCCCAGCCCGTAGGTCTCCCTTCCATATTCCTGGGTTGTGTGGACCCCCATGTCTGGGTCATTACATACACCCCCCGAAGATTTCAGCCGATCGGGATGATCAATGCTTCTTGACAGATAGTCAGGTACCAGCTGGAAGGCAGCCGGTTTGTGTATGGTTTCGAAACAAAACTCCTGAAGTGTAAGAAACCACCTTAACACACGTTGGTTGGAATCTTTGTGCTTGGCCAACCATTGTAGAGGGGCATGATCCGTGAAGACAGTAAACTTACGTCCCAACAAATAGTACCTGAGTGTCTCGATTGCCCATTTTATCGCTAAACATTCTTTCTCAATGGTAGAATATCCTATTTCATGTGGCAAAAGCTTGCGACTGATAAAGGTTACGGGATGTAGGTGGTCCTCAACTCCTTGTGAGAGTACGGCTCCTAAGCCTACTCCTGAAGCATCCGTTTGTACAAAAAAACGGTGGCAAAAGTCTGGACATCTCAGCACTGGTTGTGCAGATATTATTTTCTTGAGTTCCTGAAAAGCTTGGTGAGCTTTCTTGTCGGTCAACACGTTTTCATGGTAGGTTGATTTAAGGGCTTCTGTTAAAGGACTGGCTATAGTTGAGAAATGAGGTATAAACTTCCGGTAATATCCAATAAACCCTAGGAATGCTCTAATCTGTTTCTTGTTGCAGGGCATGGGTAGTTTCTCAATAGCCTCTATTTTATCGAGTTGAGGTCTGATAACCCCGTTTCCAACCAGATGTCCCAAGTATTTAGTTTGATTGGTAGCCAACACTGTTTTCTTTGGATTGATATTGAGACCGGCTTTTTTGAGAGCTGCCACCACTGATGTTAGATGTTCTATATGTTCACTCCATGTCCTGCTGAAGACCACTATGTCATCCAGATATGCAGCACTATACCGGTGATGGGGTGCCAACACTTGGTTCATAAGTGCCTGAAAAGTTGCAGGTGCCCCGTGTAGCCCGAATGGCAAAACCGTGAACTGGAATAGTCCGGACGGGGTGGAGAAAGCAGTTTTTATCTTGTCTTCCGCCCATAGAGGTATCTACCAATAGCCCTTGGTTAGATCTATGGTGCTGATATACTGGGCAGATCCTAACTGTTCAATGAGTTCGTCGATCCTGGTCATGGGATATGCTTGGTATGTTGATATGGAGTTTAACTGTCTGTAATTCATGCAGAATCGAATGCTTCCATCGGATTTAGGCACCAAAACAATGGGAGAGGACCAGTGTCATGCCCGCGCTGCTGGTGCATGTATTGGCAACCATCATGGACTACTTGGTACTCATTTATCCTCCTAATACTCTTTGAACAACTCCTTTTCACGCCTTGGTCTTTTATTTCCATTTGCTCAACTTTGGTTCTTTCTTATTTTATTCAATTAACTACATTTACCATAATGCACCTGGCTGAAGTCCTCAATTCCTGGCTATTCTCATTCATCGTTATTGGGACCACAATCCCCAGAAGCCCTAGCGGCCAGTGCTGCTTCCACCTGCTCAGGACCAGAGAGGGAGGAGGCAGATTGTCTTCAGGTGTGCTGCTACAGGTGCTGTCAATTAACCTGCCTCAAAACAGGGCAGGGCTGTATATAAGCAGCTGCCTGCAGGAGCACAGTGTCTTGCATCTTGAGTTCTCCCCGCTCCTGTTTGCCTTGACCCTTTACTTTGTATGCTGTTCCTGTTGCTGCATTATCCTGTTTTGTTCCAGTGCCCTTTCCGGGCTCCCTGCCTTGCAGCCGATCACGCTCCGCTGCCTTCTACCTACAGCCCTTGTCCTCTGGGCTTCCTGCCTTGCAGCCTATTACAGTCCTCTGCAGCCCTCTACAGTCAGCTGCCCTGCTCCTCTGGGTTCACTCCTTGCTGCCCTGCACCTCTGGGCTCCTTGCCCTGCAGCCTGCCTCACTCTGGCTGCCTACAGTCCTTGTCCTCTGGGCTCCCTGCCCTGCAGCCTGCCTCACTCCGGCTGCCTACAGTCCTAGTCCTCTGCAGCCCGCCTTGCAGCCTGCCTCACTCCGGCTGCCTACAGTCCTTGTCCTCTGGGCTCCCTGCCCTGCAGCCTGCCTCACTCCGGCTGCCTACAGTCCTTGTCCTCTGGGCTCCCTGCCCTGCAGCCTGCCTCACTCCGGCTGCCTACAATCCTTGTCCTCTGGGCTCCCTGCCCTGCAGCCTGCCTCACTCCAGCTGCCTACAATCCTTGTCCTCTGGGCTCCCTGCCCTGCAGCCTGCCTCACTCCGGCTGCCTACCGTCCTTGTCCACTGGGCTCCCTGCCCTGCAGCCTGCCTCACTCCGGCTGCCTACAGCCCTTGTCCTCTGGGCTCCTTCCTTGCAGCCTGCTCCCTCTGCTGCCTTCAGCCCGTGTCATCTGGGCTCCTTCCTTGCAGCCTGTCTCCCTCCGCTGCCTACAGCCCTGCTCCTCTGGGCTCCTTACCTCGTGGCCCTATTCTTTTGGGCTCTGTGTCTGTCGCTTACTACTAATCTCTCTCTGTCCTGTTCTTCTGGACTCCCTGCCTTGCAGCCTACTACAGTCCTCCGCAGTCCAATACAGTTTGCCTGCACCTAATGCCACTCTTGACTGCAGACCTGCTTCCTACTTTGCAGACCTTCTGTTTTCCTGACTGCTGCTCCTTGTTCTCTTCCTTGAGTCCTCTGTACTCCACCTTAGGTTATCTATTTCAGTCTAACTGCCTTTCCTTCATTTCCTTCTGCTAGATTGTTCATTGACTTCCTTTTCGCTGGATATTTCTGTTCTTGTCTTCTCATGTGTCTTATGTAATCCCTTTGTACAGAGCTTGCCTGTTGGTTTCCGGCAGGCAACCTCTGCCCCTTCCTTTGTCGCGTTTTCAGTGTTACAGACACCCACTGCTGTTGTTCCCAGCCATGAGCATACAGCGTGGGCCTCTGTTATAGCAATCTGTGCAGAAGGCTGGAGTTTCCTAAGGTGCGTGGAACACTCTTTCCCATTTCAGCATACACCCCAAGAGGGAATCCAGTTTGTTTGTACCTTTGTATCCTTTGCCCCTTTTGGCTCACAGCTACTGTTTCCTACTCTTCTTTCTTGTTGAACTTCCTGCTGTGTGTGCTTATCTGCTACCTTACTTCAGCACAGCCACCCAAACCCTACCTGGGTACCCTGTGCCACTCTTGACAGAGTGCCATTCGTGACAACCAGTGGCCATTTCTTTTATTTCCTCTTGTACTGCCTCACTTTTTGATTCTGGAAGCCGATAAGGCCGGATTCTTACTGTTTTACCCATTTCGGTTTCTATTTTATGTTCAGTTAAATGGGTTTTTCCTGGAAGGTACGAGAACACGTTTCGGAATGGGTGTAACTGTTCTTCCATTTCTCGTCTCTTCTTGTCGGTAAGCTGTTTTCCCCACTGGACGGCCGAAAAGGCCAAATCAGATTCTTCCTGCTTCATTACCTGAATGCTAGCGGTACTCCGGACCGATGTCTTCCATTCTTTTAGGTGGTTTATATGGTACTTTTGTAGCTTGGTTTTCCGATCAGGTTGTTCTACCATGTAATTGACTGGGCCCAATACTCCCGTCACCTTGTAAGGCCCCCTCCACTGGGCCAACATTTTGTTATGGCTTGTAGGTAACAGTACCAATACTTGGTCACCAATTTTGAACTGTCTGATTCTGGTCCCTTTATTGTAGTGCTTCTCCTGGGCTACTTGTGACCTTCCCAGATTTTCCCTTGTGGCTTCTCTGAGTTTGGTTAGGGTTTCTCTCCTGTCTATAACATAGTCTGTTAGAGTAGTGGTTTCTTCCTGTTCCTCCCACTCTGCTCTTGCAAGGTCCAATAGTGTATTTGGTTGGTGTCCGAACAGTAACTCGAAGGGTGAAAACCCAGTGGATGACTGCGGGGTGTCCCGAAGTACCATATGGACCCATGGTATCGCTCGGTCCCAGTTCTTCCCGGTGGGTGCTGTCACCTTCTTGAGCATTAACTTGATGGTTTTGTTATAACGTTCTACCAGGCCGTCAGTCTGAGGATGATACACCGATGTGCAGATCTGTTTGATATTCAGTTGCTGACAAACTTTCCGCATTACTCCTGACACAAAATTCTTGCCTTGGTCCGTTATGATTTCTGAAGGTATTCCCACCCGTGAAAAGAACGGAACTAACTGGTTACATACTTGCTGAGAACTAATACCCCTCATGGGAAATGCTTCGGGATATCTCGTTGCGTAATCTACGATCACCAGCAGATACTGGAATCCATGACTGCTGGGTTCCAAAGGTCCCACCATATCCATTCCAATCCTGAAAAATGGCTCTTTTATTAGGGGCATAGGCTGTAGAGGAGCATGTGGAGGTTTATATGGGTTTATCTTCTGGCAAGTGTCACACTCATCACAATATTTGGCCACTTCTCTGTAGATACCGGGCCAGTAAAACCTTTTTAGTATTTTCTCTAGGGTTTTTTCCCGAGCCATATGACCCCCTGTTTGGTTGTCATGTCCCATCTCCTGGATGGACAACCTAAAACTGTATGGCACTATAAGCTGTTCTAGGATTTGATCATTCTGGTTCTTGGTGATCCTATATAGCAACCCCCGCTTAAATGCGAATTTTGGATATGAATGTTGACTGTCTGGGTCTTCCATTGCTCGTTCTCTGGCATTCTTTAGGGTCGGGTCTGAGAGGGTTTCGCTTCTAAAGGAGACCCTTTTATCTTCTGGTATCCAGTCCACTAAAGCAATGAACCTTTCTGTCCATTTTCTTTTTTCTACCCTCACTTCTCTTCGGGTTTTCCTCCCCGATCCTCTTTGATTTCCTGCAACCTCAAAATCGGCAAAGGGAGCGGTGGTTAACCATTCTGTTTCTCTGATACAGTCTTTAACGTTGGGTAAATCAGTGCCTACTAATCAGTTTAAGAGCATGTTCTTTGTTCGTCACACAGGCTGAGGAGTAGCTTCTCGCGCAAATCTCCACCCAAGGATGGTTCTCCATTGGGCAACCCAGGTCTTTCTCCCATTGCGTCATGTATGCAGGGCGAAGAGTCAGCATATCTTCCTGCACCAACTTGTATAGTTTGGATACGTTCCCCCCAGTTAGTCCCTCCCCCAAAGTGAGTTAAATGGGGTCGAGGTGAGGTATGGCCCTCTGTCGGACCAGCGGGTGTGTGTACCAATGACGGAGTTGGGAGTAGGTGAATCTGCCGCTCTCGGTCAGCTGGAATGTCCCCTTACAGTGCGTGGTTGGCCGTTTTCAAATAGCTGTGCCATGGATTGCACCCTCCCCTCATCAAGCTCTTCAAGTTTGTGGGGTGCATGCGTGGAGTAAAAGATTGGATTATGGAACACTGGGGCGTGCGAACCCAATCCGGTCGGGGTGCCCTTGGATTTCATCACCCAATCCCAGATTCTCACTGTGGATTTTGTGGAGAAGAGTATACCAGGTCAGTATTTTCACACGGATTGGGGATATGTGGGAGGGCACAGAGGGTCATCGGCAGTCATGATTGTTCAATATCCACCCATTTTCGGGAGGGTCCACCGGGAAGAGCCACACCTGGAAGCGCACCAGTTGTGCAGCTATGCGAAGGTCAGGAACCCCCAGCCCATCTAAACGAGCTTTGTCCATCAGTACCCTTTTAGGGATCCTGGCTTTCTTACCCCTCAATATAAACTGTAGCATTTTCTGTTGTAGGCGAAGGAGACGGGGGGTAGCAGGACTACCACAGGAGGAGTGGAACAGAAATATAGGAACCTTGGGAGTAGGTTCATTTTACAGGCCGTAATCTGCCCCATTCGCGAGATCTCTTGAGTGGTCCACCTTTTCCGGTCAGTCTCCAGTCCTTCAAAGAGGGGCGGGGGGCGAAATTTGCTGCGTACACCTCACCCGGGAGGGCTGGGATGTGCACCCCTAAGTAGTCTATAGACTTCTTGTTCAAGTGAATAGGACAGGAGGGTTGGAGGGCATGTATTTCCTCTGAGATTTATGATAGTTAATAGCGAACCCTGCCAAAACTATGTACTTCTAAAAGGGATTGTTGAAGAGAGGGCTGGATGTTTGTTAAAGTGAGTAGGACATCGTCCGCAAAGAGAGAAAGCTTATGGTGCGTATGGCCTACCCGGATCCCTTCAACTGCAGAGTTATTCCAAGTTTGCTGGGCTAAGGGCCCCATTACTAGGGCGAAGGGAGATTGAGGGCACCCTTGCCTAGTCCCACAGGTTAGTGATATGTCGCTGTCTGTCCCTGGTTAACCTGCAGTCCCAGTTTTTGGTGAGCTATAATTGGCTAGGACCACCCTGTGAAAGAGTGGGCCAAACTGAAAGACCTCGAGAGTTAAATGCAGGAAGGACCAGTGAATGTTGTCAAAAGCCTTGTTTGTGTCTAAAGACAGAAGCACACATTTTCAGCAGTCTGGGGCCGCTACCTCCACCAGGTTCAGGGCCTGCCGAATGTTATCCCCTGTAGATCTGCCAATTATGAAGCCAGAACTTTAGAAAAGATATTGGTGTCTATATTGAGAAATGTGATGGGCCTATATGAGGCACAATCTCTAGAATCTTTGCCGGGTTTCAGCCGAAGGATAGTTGAGTAGATCTGCATTGATGTATTTGTGGAGCCAGATTGACGAAAAGAGTTGAAAAGGGCTGTGAGAGGGGTCAGAAGTTGAGGGCGAAAGAGCTTATAGAATGTAGTTGAGAACCCATCAGGGCCAGGGGTTATTGTTTTTAAGGATTTGATGACTGAATCTATTTCCTCACTAGTGATCGGGGAGTCTAGAGCTTTGCTGTCTACCTCTGTGAGGTGTGGGGTGGTAGCGCCTTCAATAAATTGTGTTTTTTCGGCCGAATTGCAGGGGGGCGCTGTCATGGTTTCAGTCAGGTGGGCTGCTGCTAGTTGTAGTTTGGCCTCTTCCATATATTGGACCTTACCCTGTCAGTTTCATAGGCCAATTATTACATTAGGCCATTTTATTTTTGCCAATTTCTCATCCAGGAATTTATTAGCTTTGTTATTTTTGAAATAGGGCCTCATTACACGGTAGGCGGTAGGGATTTAACGTTACCGGTACTGGAATACCGGTAACGTTAAATCCCCATGCCAATTACGACCCGGCTCACCGCTATTAGCGGCACCGCTAAGTACGGTGCAACTAATAGCGGCCAGTCCGTGTGCGTGCAACCCTCCATCCCGTAAATAAAGCCATGCCGCTAATAGCACACCATCACAAGCCAAGCGGTCATGCCAATACCGGCATGGTAACGCCCCCAAAATCCCTTACCGCCATGGCGCTAATACCGGCATCGCGAACCACCCGTTAAGAGAACGGAGCAGTGTTCCCACCTGCCACAGGTGGACACAATCGGCACAGGTGGAGGCAATGGACACTGTAGCAGCACAAAAGGAGCACACCACACCCCTTCCCACACTCCTTCCCACACCAAGATGGTTCCAATACTAGCAGCATTACATGGGCTGGAGGACATGATTGCAGTGCAGCAGCAACAACAGGCAGCACAGAGGAGACGCAGGAGGAGGAGGAGGGCAAGACAGGCACAGCAAGTACCACCACGGCACCTAGTCATACCACAGAGGCAGCCACCAATCCCCAGGATCAGAGCCAGTCCATTTAACCTAACCCCTGAGCAGATACACACCCTGTACCGTCTGGACCGGGATACCATCACCAGCATCGAGGACATGATACATGATGACATTGTGAGCCTCATAGACATCAGTACTGCCATCCCCCCTCTACTAAAGGTGGTGACCGTTCTCCACTCCACTTCCTGGCCACAGGCACCTACCAGCATACAGTGGGGCACATGCATGGCATCTCACAACCAGTATTCTCACGCACGCTGAACCAGGTACTCGATGCCCTCCTGAGGCATGCACCTGAACACATATTCATGCCACGGACTGCCCAGGAGATTGCAAACACCAAAGTTGGCTTCTATTCACTGGCAGGCATCCCAAGTTGCATCGGGGCCATCGACTGTACCCATGTGGAATTGGTGGTCCCACATCACAATGAAGTTGTCTACCGAAACAGGAAGCAATTCCACTCCATCAATGTCCAAATGGTATGTGACGCAAACAAGATAATCACACATTGTTGTGCCCGATTTCCCGGATCAATCCATGATTCCATGGTCCTGCAGAACTCAACCATCCCACGCTACATGGAGCGACAAGCCGGACAACGTTCGTGGCTACTTGGTGAGTAGCAGGGCAAGCACATGGCAGTGTGATTGGGGGGGAGATATATACTCCAACTGGGTGTGATTGGGGGGGAGATACATACTCCAACTGGGTGTGATTGGGGGGGGGATACATACTCCAACTGGGTGTAGCTTGTCATCCATAGGACAAATGCACATACACATGTACGCCAATGTCCATCTGGGAAGGCCGCAATCTACCTGAGATGAACCGACATGCAAGTATAAGCTACACAACATAGCGAAAAATCTAGGTCTACAAACATCAAACATCCATCCACATCCACATTGCACAACATTCAACACCACAAAATACACAAGTCTCCTGCATGCCGTCGAGACAATCATACAGAATCAGCGCTGCACAACCACAATAATGCAATGTGCCCTTGAGTGCATGCAAAGGGATCACCCCTACCCATAGCATTGTACCACGCACCTATAGCACCACTGACGTGATGCCTCTCAGCATGGCAACATAAATGTTTGAATGGCAGTACACTAGCAGTGTGGTACCAATTCTGCCTGGGCCCAGGGACACGTAAGATCGGGCCTCACCCAGGACATGTCAATTACTTTAGGAGGCATCAATGGGGCATGTTCACTTGCAGGGTCGAGCTCAACTTTGCACATTGCAGTCACACAGATCGTCTGCATGCATGCTGTTAATTGTGGACTTCAATCACAATGCAAAGTCAATTTGTGTGATATGAACAGGCCGCTCTTGAGGTGAACAGTAACCAGACCCCATTCATCCCCCCATACAGGTGATGCCGGCTATCCCATGAAGAGGTGGCTGCTTACCCCTGTACGGAACCCACAGAACAGGCACGAAGAGGACTACAATCGTGCACATACCCGTACCCGCATCGTGATCGAGCAGACTTTTGGCCTTTTGAAAACAAGGTTTAGGTGCATTAACAGGTCTGGTGGCACTCTCCTGTATGGCCCTGAGAAGATGGCCAAGATCACCATGGCATGTGTCATGCTGCACAATATGTGTATCAGACGGAATGTGCCACTGCCCCCTGACGTAGAAATGGAAGCACCTGATGAGGATGATGATGGTGATGAGGACGGAGTTGACGGGGATGCAGGTCATGCAAGATTGGATGGCCAGGAGGGACGTACTGTGAGACAGCATCTGATCAACCAAATATTGTGAGTTACATTTTTTCTTTTGGTAGGAATGGATATGGATAGTAATGCACTGGTGTCTGTTTGGAAGCGCACAATGGACCCTGTCGCCAATAAAGTACACATACACAAGGAAGAAGTCCAAGCCTGTGTATGGATCAAACACCAGTGTATTAAGAAATGTAAAGATGTGAGTGTATGTCCCCAAACATCCCACCACCCTTCCCCCCTCCCCCCACAACAGCCCAAAAACACCCTTCCTCCCACCCCCCACAACAGCCCAAAAACACCCTTCCCCCACCCCCTACAACAGTTCCTTATGTGTCTGGCACAATGTTGTCGTCCAGCTATACACGTGGAAGCTTGACCATGCATTCCCTATTTGCCATTGCCACCACCAGCATTAGGAGGCTGGCTAGACGTGTGCCTGGTGGTGCGTGAGGAGCGGCGGAGGGGGCTTGTCTGCCTCGAACTGGCGGATGAGGAAGTGGCTCACTGTCCTGGTGGTGGTGGTGGTGGGAACTGGCGGTCCATTGCGTCCGCTATCCGTTTGAGGATCTCCCTAAATTGCACAATCTCCCCACACAGCCTGTTTGTATAGGCCTCTATCGCCTCCCTGGAGTGCCTGGCTGTCTCGGTAATCTCTGCCCTGAGACGGGCAGCCTCCTCCACATGCTGCCCAACCAGCACAGTTATGTCCTCTTGGCGCTGGCTGATGCTGGCCAGGTCGAGGGCACTGTTGCGTTCTGGTGGTGTGGCTGCTGCGCCTTCTGATGCAACCAGGACGACAGGTGAAGCCACCGGTGGGCTACTGAAACCTCCCATGTTGTCCTCGCCAGGGACACTGGACCCAGGTGTCTGCTGTGGTGATGGCTCAGGGGTCCCAGGGGGGGTTGGGGTGTGCATCTCCATGTGGAAATCTGTAGTATCCTCCACATCTGAGAGTGGTGCAGTGGCTGCCTCCTCTCCTGTGGAACTAGTTGCAGCTGAGGGTGGGCCCTCCGTGGCTGGGATCTGTGGTGGTGGGTTCACCTCAGGAGGTGGGGCAGTTGTTGGTGGTGTGGACAGTTGCATCTTGGCAGTGGCGCTCCACGGATGTTTACCACTCTGCATGTGGACTCTTCTACCTTTGCCCCTTGATGTCGTGGGGGTGTCCTCTGTGTCCTGTGCCCTTGATTTTTTACTCGCAGGGGGTGCCTGAGATGCAGTGCCAGTATCCTCACTGTCTGTATGTGAGCCTATCGGGGACAAAGAGGGGATGGTATTGGTTACGGTTCTATGTACTTAATGCAGTATACGTTAATAATGCAGTTGTGGGCATTTGGACTTCATTGGTAAGGATGTAGGTGATGTGTCAGTTCAGTGGCTCATCCATGCATGGTTGTGTGTGGCACTTGTCTCTGGTGATGTGTGCATGTGTGTGTGTGTTTGGGTTTGACACTGACATGGCCAGGGTTGTATGCATGTGTGGATGTCTGGGCATCCATGAGGTGATTCTGGGCTCACATTTGGGGGGACCTGAAGATTCACAGTGCATACTTTCATGTGTACACTCACCTCCATCTGAAGTGGTTGCCACGTCATGCTCCATTGTCCCGACTCCCTCTATTGATTCCACTCCAATGAGGTTGGCGCAGGTCTCTTCCCACTCCTTTAATTTAATGGGCGAATCAGATCCACCTGCTGTGGCAATGTTGTGGTTTGCAGACAGGATGCTTCTGACCCAGAGGCAGAGATCATCCCACCGCTCTCTGCACTCACGCACAGTGCGGTGGTGGTGCCCACAGCACTCACTTTCAAGGCAACCTCTGCCCAGATTGCCTTCTTTCGTATGAGGGTCTCCCGACGCATGTCGCTCCCAAAGACCACAGCGGCATTAGCAGCAAGGGTCTGTGTGAGCATTATTAGCTGCCGGTCCGTGGTTTTTTTAACAGCCTTGGGCATGTCAAGGGTGTCCCTGTGGATTTCCAATTGCAAGCAACTCAAAACAGGTCCAGGGGGCAGAGGATGGCTATGGATTGTGTTTTTAAAGATGGCCGCCATGCTCCTTCCCGTTCCTATGCGATGACACTATTTCCGGTTCCGCAATTTAACGGTCACCGCTAATAGCAGTGACCGCTATTTGCATGTAGTGTGAGGGCGGAGGTGCTATCTGCACTTTCGCCAAAAGCCGGTAAGGGACTTTTTGGAGACTTTAGCGGCATGGCGGTAGAGTCATTACCGGCATGGCGCTATGCTCGTGTCTGCGTACTCGTAATGGTACGCTATTAGCGCCCTCTTGCAAGGGCGGACACGTTAATAGCGCCATGCCGGTAATTTGCGATTTTTACCGCACAACGTGTAATGAGGCCCATAGTATCCTTGTTTGGTTTTAAGTAGGGAATGTGCTGTTTCTTCGGCATAGTGGGATTCTAATTTGTTTCAGGCCACCTGCAGGGAATGATGAGCCTTAGGAGACCACCCCTTTTTATGTTTTCCTTCGGCTTCTACTATTTCCCTCTCTAGCCGGGTTTGGACCTCCGGCCTGCACTTCCGATAGGCTCAAGCATGGGATATGAGTCCTCCTCTGCTGACAGCCTTCATGGTGTCCCGTGTGATTGTCGTGGGGATCTCCTGAAAGTAGGACCGAATGGCTTTAGCGATTGCATCATTCCAGATTGGGTCATAAAGGCTCCATTGTGGTCTAGGGGGGGTTTCCAATCGTGAAATCGAGATGTCAAGAGAACTGGAGCATGATCGGATAATATCCTTGGTTTTATGATCACCTCATCGACGTAGGACATGAGCTCGGGGATGCCAAGAGTAAGTCTATTTAGGAGGAAGTTCAGTGTAGGTGTGAGAAGTCCTTCTCTCCCGGGTGTAATACTCTCCACGTAATAGCTACCCCCAGAGCTTTGAATAAGTCAAGAAGACCCAGAGCAATTTTGAAATCTTTTGATGTGGGTGGGTTTTGTCTATCAGAGGGTCTGAACCCCATTAAAGTCTCCCCCAATGATCACCTGACCCTCGAGAAAGGGGAGAAACTTAGATTCCAGTTCCAGTAGAAAGGCTTCTTGCCCTTCATTGTGGGTGTAAACTGAGATCAATGTATATAGTTGGCCAAACAACATACCTTTGACCCCTATGTATCGGCCCTCTGAGCTGTACAGCATTTCCAGTTCCCTGAACGATACCCCCTTCGCCAGAAGAATTGCTGTAGTGCCTTTTTCGACCCACTGAAGGCCAGATATGGAGCTGGAAAGTTTCTTTTTGCAAAGGCAGGCAAAGTCAGGTGGAAGAAGATGGCTCTCTTGCAAAAATACCACTGAGCCGTTGAGGTCTTGTAGGCGTTGAAGCGTGGATCTGCGCTTGGCTGGAGAGTTTACGCCCTTAACGTTGAGCAATGTGAAGTTCCGTTTTTGGTGGGGTGGAGGCATCGCCAAGGAGATTGACTCTGCACTGGAAGGGGTGGGGGGATCCAGATAGATCTCACCCACCATCTAGTTCTGTTATTGCTTCAATTCCATTTAGCAACCTGGTTTTTAACTTACAACTCCAACTGGTTACCAGTAACCATAAAACAACAGTAGGATTGGGCTTATCGCCCTGTTGGATTCTGTGTGGGATCTAAACCATGTTTGGGCATAGGCCGCATCAAGCCAGGTGCCCAGATTGACTTCCTTGATAGATTGTGCCGGTTCGGTTGCAGGGTGGTCATGCACCAGAGAATTTCTGCTGATGGTTGAACAGAAGACATTCAGGTTTGCTGTGAGGGCATTTTGGATTTTCGGCCTCTGGCTACTTTCGCCCAGGTGTACGTTTGGGCAAGGGAGCGTCTTTCTTCGGTGATGTAACGAGGTTGGAGAGGGAGCACTGCCTCTGGTTGGGGGTGTGTCTGGTGGAATACACTCTTCCTCCTCCAAGAAGTTGATGGTACGGGTTGTGCCATCTAGCACTGTGAGAAACCTGAAGGTGTCTCCCTAGCTAATCCCTGATCTGTCATCCAGGTGGCCAGGACACGGTCATCGCTATTGGATCCAGTTCCTGGGGGTGGAACAGTGAGGGAGGATTACCTGGATGTGGGGGTCCTTGGGGAGTGGGATTTGGACACCGACGGGTGAGACGTGGTATCCCCCTTCTTTCGACACATTTTCCCCATCCTACCACGTAGGATATTCCAAAACAATGCCCCCCCTTTTCCGACACGAAAACCTTCGCACAACACGAAAGACAGTGGACTAACACCAGAGCCGTTTACCTGACATGTCCCAATACAAGGGTCAGGCAAAGTCAGGCAATTGACCAGAATCGCACACACCTGACGGCCCTTTCCCTTCCCCACAGGCATAAAAGGTGGAGCATCAGAGCACAGGACGAGCAAGGCAGACCACACGACGTGAGAGCTAACTCATCACGGCAGTTCAAGAAGAGGAGAAAAATGGCGCATACCGAGAGGGTGACAAGGACAAAGGTGACCTTGTCCTTTCCTACCAAGGCCTGTGAAACCTCTGCAGATGGAATCATAAGACTGCGAAAAATAGCCAGCGTGTGTTGCAGCAGATGTCAATGGTAAACAAGACCCTCCTCCACTGATTACCAAGCAGGGGAGAGACGCTTGTCTCTATGGTACCACCCTTGACTCCAAAGAGAAAGAAAGCCAAGCGGTTTATCACAGCCGGTGAGTTGAGGGGAGAGTTGATAAGAAACCGAACTGTGCTAGACGAAAAGTAGCATACGGCTAATTTGAACCGTGAAAGGCTTAAAGAGCTATTGATGAAAAAGGGGGGAAACCAGCAACAGAGGAGTCTGGCACCACGTGGGTGCTCACGCAGGAAACTGTGGGCGATTACAAGATGGTAGAAACTACCGTAACCAGAAGGCCTTGGGAAAAGGCAAAAAGAGGTCAAAGTGGTCATAGAGGGGTCTTGTAAAATCCTCTCTACTGTCGAAAGTCTTTGACCGATAGATGATTGTGAAGCTAAGGGAAATTAATCCCGCTTGGTGAAATCAGCGCATGAACAGTGTGTTGCAAAGGTTGGCAACAGTGAACACGGCCGAGGGATGCTAACAAGAAGGGGCGAAGCCTGAAGTGCCATGAACAGTGTGTTGACAGGCGTTAACCCGACCAACGGATATCCACAGAGAATTGTTTGAAAAGACATTAAGATTTGTGAATGCAAGAGATATTGTAAAACCAGGGGAAGTAGATTATCCACTTTGGCATTTGGATCCGAGTCCGACCGAAGGAGATCCAGGGGTGAACAGTCATCACCCAAAGTCCCTCTGGAAAGGAACTTGTTGTTTGTTTGTTTTGTTGAATATATCAAGCCCTTGAAGGCAAGAGACTTTCCATTGGAAAAAGACTTCACCATCGAAGAACCTGATAGCTGGTACGGAACTGTTGGCTCGTGCAGGGAAAGCTCGAGTGTGTGCTGTGCTCAGGAGATCCGCTGTGTCCCGTGCTCAAACGTGGGAAAGGGAGACCCCTGCCAGTCACATCCTGACTAATTATTTGTGAACACTTCTTTCTTTATTGAAAACCCTATCCCGCACTCTTTCTGTAATTAGTTGTAAGGATTTGGCAATAGTTCTTTTTAGTATAGGGCTTTTACTTTGACAAGACGCTGCAAGGACTGCCTTATTTTTCATTTGGTGGTCGAAGCTTGCTCCCCATCTTAGATTTAGGTAAGGCGTTTTTCCAAACTGCATTTACAGTTTAATAAACACCCTTGAACTGTGATAACGTCTTGTGTCCATCTTTACTGTTGCCACCATGAGTTCCCTATGTTGTATCTGAATAAGGGACACAGCCCCTTTAAGGGAAGAGACACACACCAAGGCGGGAGGAGGGCAGAAGGGAAGGGACATGGGAAAGGAATGAAAGAAGAGGTTAAGGAGTAAAGATAGTTGATGCAAGACGTGGCTCCTGGCATTCTTGGTGGGACCATTGTGAGTGAGTGATAGAGCTAACACCAACACCTTACAGCACAAATTGTAGAGTGGCAGGTGTTAGGGAGAATTCTCAGAAATGTGCTAATTCCCTTCTACCTTAAAGACCCCCAGCTCTTTTGCTGGATTTAGGACTTTTTAATTTCTAACCTGGGGAGAGTGAGACCTTTTTCCCACTCTCTCATGTATTTTTCTGTCATTTGGACTCTGTGGGCCTCATTACACGTTGTGCGCTAAAAATCTCAAATTACCGGCATGGCGCTCTTACCGTGTCCTGTTCTGAGTAGTTTGCAGTAGGAAATCCACAGGGACACCCTCGACATGCCTAAGGCAGTAAAAAAAAACACTGACCGGCAGCGGAAGGAAAAATTTACCACAGAGGAGATATTAATGCTCACCCAGACCCTAGCTGACAATGCCGCCGTGGTCTTTCCCAGCGACATGCGGCGGGAGACACTCATCAAAAAGAAGGCAATCTGGGCTGAGGTCGCCTTGAAAGTCAGTGCTGTGGGCACCACCACCCGCAATGTGCGTGAGTGCAGAAAGAGGTGGGATGACCTCAGACTCCGGGTGAGAAGCATCCTTGCAGAAAACCACAACATTGCCACAGCAGGTGGATCTGGTTCGCCATTAAAACTGAAAGACTGGGAGGAGACCTGCTCCAACCTCATTGGAGTGGAATCCATAGAGGGAGTCGGGACGATGGAGCATGGCGTGGCAACCACTTCAGATGGAGGTGAGTGTACACATGAAAGCATGCAATGTGAATCTACTGGTCCCCCCCAAATGTGAGCCCAGAATCACCTCATGGATGGCCAAACATCCACACATGCATCCAACCCTGGCCATGTTAGTGTCAGACCCAAAAACACACACATGCACACATCACCAGAGACAAGTGCCACACACAGCCATGCATGGATGAGCCACTGAACTGACACATCACCTGCATCCTTTACAATGAAGTC
Organism: Ambystoma mexicanum; assembly: GCF_040938575.1. Taxonomy (NCBI): domain Eukaryota; kingdom Metazoa; phylum Chordata; class Amphibia; order Caudata; family Ambystomatidae; genus Ambystoma; species Ambystoma mexicanum. The sequence goes on along the minus strand of NC_090922.1, from coordinate 587,616,554 downwards.
CAAATGCCCACAACTGCATTATTGATGTATACTGCATTAAGTACATAGAACCGTAACCAATGCCATCCCCCTTCTTGTCCCCGACAGGCTCACATACAGACAGTGAGGATGCTGGCAATGCATCTCAGGCACCCCCTGCGCATAAGAAAACAAGGGCACAGGACACAGAGGACACCCCCACAACATCAAGGGACAAAGGTAGAAGGGTCCAGATGCAGAGTGTGAAACATTGGTGGAGCGCCACTGCCAAGACACAAGTTGCCACACCACCAACTGCCCCACCTCCGAGGTTAAGCCACCACCACCGATCCCAGCCACGGAGGGCCCACCCTCAGCTGCAGCTAGTTCCGTAGGAGAGGCGGCAGCTACTGCACCACTATCAGATGTGAAGGATACAACCAATTTCCACATGGAGATGCACACCCCAACCCCCCCTGGAACCCCCAAGCCATCACCACAGCAGACACCTGGGTCTAATGTCACTGGCAATGACAACATGGGAGCTTTTAGTAGCCCCCCGGTGGCTTCATCTGTTGACCTGGTTGCATCACAGGGCACAGCAGCCACACCACCAGAACCAAACACTGCCCTCGACCTGGCCAGCATCAGCCAGCACCAAGAGGACATAACTGTGCTGGTTGGGCAGCATGTGGAGGAGGCTGCCCGTCTCCGGGCGGAGATTACGGAGACAGCAAGGCACTCCAGGGAGGGGATGGAGGCCTTTACAGACAGGCTGTGTGGGGAGATTGTCCGAGTTAGGGAGGTCCTCACACGGATAGCGGACGCAATGGACCGCCACTTCCCACCACCACCACCAGGACAGTCAGCCACTTCCTCATCCGCCAGTTCGAGGCAGACAAGCCCCCTCCGCCGCTCCTCACGCACCACCAGGCGCACGTCTAGGCAGCCTCCCAATGCTGGTGTTGGCAATGGCCAATAGGGAGTGCATGGTCAAGCTTCCGCGTGCATGGCTGGATGGAAACATTGTGGCAGACACATGAGGAACTGTTGTGGGGGGTGGGGGGAAGGGTGTTATGGGACTGTTGTGGGGGTAGGGGGAAGGGTGTTATTGGACTGTTGTGGGGGGAAGGGTGTTATGGGACTGTTGTGGGGGGTGGGGGGAAGGGTGTTATGGGACTGTTGTGGGGGGTGGGGGAAGGGTGTTATGGGAGTGTTGTGGGGGGTGGGGAGAAGGGTGGTGGGATGTTTGGGGACATGCACATTTTCTTCTTTACGTTCCTTAATACACTGGTGTTTGATCAAAACACAGGCTTGGACTTCTTCATTGTTTATGTGTACTTTATTGACGCCAGGGTCCATTGTGCGCTTCCAAACAGACACCAGTGATTTACTACCCATATCCATGTGATAGTACGAAACCATGTTACTCAGAATATTTGGTTGATCAGATGCTGTCTCACAGCACATCCCTCCTGGCCATCCCCTCTTGCATGACCTGCATCCCCTTCACCTCCGTCCTCATCACCATCATCATCCTCATCAGGTGCTTCTATTTCAATGTCAGGGTGCAGTGGCACATTCTGTCTGATACACATGTTGTGCAGCATGACACATGCCATGGTTATCTTGGCCACCTTCTCATGGCAATACAGGAGAGTGCCACCAGACCTGCTAATGCACCTAAACCGTGTCTTCAAAAGGCCAAAATTCTGCTCGATCACGATGCGGGTATGTGCACAATTGTATTCCTCTTTTTGCCTGTTCTGTGGGTTCCGTACAGGGGTGAGGAGCCACCTCTTCAGGGGATAGCAGGCATCAACTGTATGGGGGGACGAATGGGGTCCTGTTACTGTTCACCTCAAGAGCGGCCTGTTCATAACACACAAATTGACTTTGCATTGTGATTGAAGTACACAATTAACAGCCTACATGCAGATGGTTTGTGTGACTGCAATGTGCAAAGGTGAGCTCGACCCTGCAAGTAGACATGCCCCATTAATGCCCCATAAATGTATGACATTTGTGTATTTTGTGGCGTGGAATGTTGTGCAATGTGGATGTGGATGGATGTTTAATGTTTCTAGACCTGGATTGTCATCTATGTTGTGTAGCTTATACTTGCATGTCCGTTCATCTCAAGTACGTTGCGGCCTTCCCAGATGGACATTGGCGTACATCTGTATGTGCATTTGTCCGACGGACGACAAGCTACACCCATTTCGAGTATGTATATCCCCCCCCCGATCACACCCAGTTGGAGTATGTATCTCTCCCCCCCAATCACACCCAGTTGGAGTATGTATCTCTCCCCCCCAATAACACCCATTGGGAGTATGTATCTCTCCCCCCCCCAATCACACCCAGTTGGAGTATGTATCTCCCCCCCAATCATACACAGTTGGAGTATGTATCCCCCCCCCGATCACACCCAGTTGGAGTATGTATCTCTCCCCCCCAATCACACCCAGTTGGAGTATGTATCTCTCCCCCCCCCAATCACACCCAGTTGGAGTATCTATCTCCCCCCCCCAATCACACTGCCATGTGCTTGCCCTGCTACTCACCAAGTAGCCATGAACATTGTCCGGCTTGTCGCTCCATGTAGCGTGGGATAGTTGAGTTCCGCAGGACCATGGAATCATGGGTTGATCCGGGAAATCGGGCACAGCAATGTGTGATTATCTTGTTGGCGTCACATACCATTTGGACATTGATGGAGTGGAATTGTTTCCTGTTTCGGTAGACTACTTCATTGTGATGTGGGACCACCAATTCCACATGGGTACAGTCGATGGCCCCGATGCAACTTGGGATGCCTGCCAGTGAATAGAAGCCAACTTTGGTGTTTGCAATCTCCTGTGCAGTCCGTGGCATGAATATGTGTTCAGGTACATGCTTCAGGAGGCCATCGAGTACCTGGTTCAGCGTGCGTGAGAATACTGGTTGTGAGATGCCATGCATCTGCCCCACTGTATGCTGGTAGGTGCCTGTGGCCAGGAAGTGGAGCACAGTCACCACCTTGAGTAGAGGGGGGATGGCAGTTTGGATGTCTATGAGGCTCACAATGTCATTGTGTATCATGTCCACGATGCTGGTGATGGTATCCCGGTCCAGGGTGTGTATCTGCTCAGGGGTTAGGTTAAATGGACTGGCTCTGATCCTGGGGATTGGTGGGTGCCTCTGTGGTATGATTAGGTGCCGTTGTGGTGCTTGCTGTGCCTGTCTTGCCCTCCTCCTCCTCCTCCTCCTGCGTCTCCTCTGTGCTGCCTGTTGTTGTTGCGGCTGCGCTGCAATCATGTCCTCCAGCCCATGTAATGCTGCTAGTATTGGAACCATCTTGGTGTGGGAAGGAGTGTGGGAAGGGGTGTGGTGTGCTCCTTTCCTTTTGAGCTTCCACAGTCTCCACTGCCTCCACCTGTGCTGATTGTGTCCACCTTTGGCAGGTGGGAACACTGCTCAGTTCTCTTAACGGGTGGTTCGCGATGCCGGTATTAGTGCCATGGCGGTAAGGGGTTTTGGGGGCTTTACCATGCCACTATTGGCATGTCCGCTTGCCTTGTGATGCTGTGCTATTAGCGGCATTGGCGTTATTTACGGGATGGAGGATCGCGCGCACGCGGACTGCTCGCTATTAGTGGCATCGTACTTAGCGGTGCCGCTAATATCGGTGAGCCGGGTCGTAATTGGCATGGGGATTTAAAGTTACCGGTATTCCATTTCCGGTAACGTTAAATCCCTACCGCCTACCGTGTAATGAGGCCCTGTGTCTCTTTTGACTTTGGAGTCTGACAAACTCCATAGGCATCATCTTTACATTGTGACACACAGCACCTTCAGTGCAGTGACACAGGGAAGTCTCTTAGATTTCCCAAAGGTTTAAATAAATTATCTATGTGAAACTACTGTTTCCAAGAGCAGTGAAGTGAAATTGACTTTACTTACATTTTGTAACTTTCTAGACACAGCACACACTATTTTACAATAGGGTCCTGGAGGGGTTTTTTCGTATGCCCTTTGTCTAGTTTCTCATGTAACATTTTTATGTTACCCTTTCTACAATTAATGGCTGGTGGCAGTGGTTTAATTTTTCCTACCATTGTGTGTTTCTACCGCGGGCTGCAATTGCAGCTGCAGTAAAGCACCCATGAGTGCCCATTTTTCAAAATGGCCCCAGTCTTCTTTTCTCGCCATTTCCTGTTGGAAAGGTCCTTCTTGAGAATTACTCTGCACGCCAAACCAAGTTTGGCCCCTTTGTTCATTTTGTCTTTGGCTGGATTCACTGGTGAAGCCCGCCTCTGGCTCCAGCGTGTCTGGCAGGGCAGGAAGTGAGGGAGGTGCCCGAAACTCCCTTTGCTTAATCCCCTTAGTTACAGGAATGCACCCAAAGGTGATTGGTGAGCTGGCTGTCCTTGGAGGACAACCACCCTGCTGTGTGAGTGACATCTAGGCTGCAGATGAATGGGAGAAACCTGCATAAAAGGCAAGGCTTTTTGCTTGGAAGGCAGAGTCGACCACTGGACGAAGGAATCCAAAGAAGAACTTGGAAGAGACACTTGCTTCAACTCCTGGACTGTTGGTTTGCCCGGTGAAGCCCTGCTGCATTGCTGAAGCTCCGAATTTGCCTCGACTAGAGAAGCCCTGCAATGGACGACTTCTTCCCTTGGGTTGATGGGGCCAATCAACCCCAAAGCAAACTCGTCTGGACATCCTCTCGGAGCTGGCTGTACTTCCATTGCTGCTGCAGGAACCGATTGCCAGGGAGAGGAACACCAGATCAAGCGCATGGTTTTTAAGTCAGACTCGAGCTCCAGGAAGATCCTACGAACTCCCATGAAGCAGGACTGACCAAGCCTGAGCCACCTCAACAGAGTGCTGAATCCCAGATGCAAGGAAAGTCCATAAAGGTATCCGAGAACCGTGGTGGTGCTGTTCGCGAGAACCATAAGGAGCTGAAACCACGAAGTGCCGCTGATCTGAAGTTTGCACATTGCTGCCGCCGACCTTCAATTCGTAGTGCAGGAGTCGCCAGACGTCCTCCCTCTTGTACCCATGACTGTGGGCAAGGAACAACAGGATCTGCAGACCTACACAGGAACAGAAGCCAGCTGGAACCAGCTTTCTTCAAACCAAAGGTAATGTAAAACTAAGAGGTTGCTTACCTCTTGTTGTGTAGCCTTGCTAGCTCTCAGCTGATGCTGGTCTTGATTGCTTTTGCAGAGTTGCTTGCAGCTTTGCCCCACACAAGCCTCCCAGCTTGCGGCCATACAGTGACCATATTTTCTTCAAAGACTTCTAAAACTTTGTGTAAGACTTTTACTTACCTGCAAGAAGTACATCAGTTCACGTAGACCTTTTCTCAACTAACATTGGCTGTCCTGGCTTCCTGAAAGACTTCTTACCTCTGACTCTGTGCTTTAACGATTCCCCAGGAAAGGGTTAACTTTTTTTAAAAAAACAATTTTATTCATTTTATTATAAACAAACCACATACAACCAAAACTTGCAGTACATGTTCGACTTTTCGAGGTATACATCAATTCTCCCGCGTCTACTGCTTACCCTTTCCCCACCCCCCAGGTCGAGCTTACTATACTACGCCTTTCGCATCTCCTTCTTCGAAAGGGGTTACTTTTCCTTCGTCCTCAACAGAGTCCTGGTCACTCGACCAGTCCTAGCCCGTATAGTGTGGCCTCTAGATGTCTCCAGGCTAACAGGGTTTCTGCCTCTTGCTCCCCTCCTCTGTTCCCCACTTCTTGCCACACTGCCGTTTCAGCTTCAGTCCATTTCTGGAGGTCTCTCCACCATACTTCTATCCTGAGTCTATTGCATGCCTTCCATCCAATGGCAATCATCTGCTTGGCAAGTATGTATGCCAAGTCCTTCAGTCTGCTCACATGTTTTAATTGACGTGGCCTAGGGAATCCACCCACCAGACGTGCCCATACTGATTCCACATCTATCTTGATCCCTTTCTCCTCTAACCGGTGGGTTATTTCTTCCCAGAATTTCCGATTTCGGGGCATGCCCAGAACATATGCGTCATCCCCACATTCTCTTCCCGGCATTTGGGGCATTCCTGTCGTTCTGAGTTTTTAAATTTCGCTATCCTTTGAGGTGTCATATATGCCCTATGGTCTATGTATAGCTGTATTTGCTGTAGTCTAGCATTCCTAGATACCTTCTTATGATACCCTTGGGCCCGTTTCCACATCCTGTCACTCATAGGTATCCCAGCTTCTTCTTCCCAGTCAATTTTCAGTTGCACCACTTCCTTCCCCACTTTGGACATCGGACATCAATAGCTCATATGTTCTGGAAATCTCATGCCCTCCTTCTGCTATATCATAAATTGTGTCCATGGCGGCATCTGGTTGTCCTACTAATGTTATTTCCGACCACGTACCTCTGATCCGTCGTACCATTCTGTTATATGTTATGTGTTGCCCTTTATGCAACCCTGTTTCCTCTACTAACGTCCCAAACGCCTTTATCTCTCCTTCGTGCCATACATCTCCCATTTTTACAACTCCCACCGGTTCCCAGTGCCTCCTTATCAATTCCCTTAATTGTCCTTCCCCTCCAGTCAGTGCAACCAATGGCACTTGTGGTGAGCACAGCGCTGGGTTCTCCATTACCTTACAAGCTCTGATCCATATCTCCCATCCCAGCAGCAACATCTTTGAGCGCTCTTTTATCTCTGATTTGGGCAGCCATATCATTTCTTTCAGGAAGTACAGGGCAGACTCTAGTCTCAACAATCTTGATTCTGAGGTTGGGTCCTCTGATAACCATTTGGCCACATATTGTAATTGACTAGCTAAGTAGTAAATCTCATAGTTCGACAGTTTTATGCCTCCTTTGTTGTACGTGTTCTGCAACTTCCAAAGGGCGATTCTATTCCTAATCCCATGCCATAGGTATTCCCTACATATGCTCTGTAGTCTACTGACAAATTTCTTTGGTATCAGGTATGGTATATTCCTGAAAAAATGTAATAATCTCGGTAATACCACCATCTTCAGCGGCGACCCCCTTCCCATCATTGCAAAGGGGAGCTTAGTCCAAATCCTCCTGCTACTTTCGATATTCTTCACCGCTTTCTCGGTGTTGTGCCAGTGTTCTGCCTCAACCGTGTGGTAAATATCTATCCCAAGGTATCTGAACATGTCTATTTGCCATGGTATTTGCAGGACTGGTAGATTGTTTAATTGTTTAATGGGACACCTACATACCTTCCAAGCGGGAATATGCATGATTTTCTGGGGTTCTGGTGGAGGAGGGCAAGCCCGGCACCAGCTCTGCCAGCATAAAAGCGTTTTGCGGGGCCTTTAATTGTTAGTCATTGTTCTTTTTTCTTTTTTGCCCCCTCAAGGGTATTCCTTCCTTCTTCTCACCCTTATGCTGTCTCCAATTTTGCTTATTTAGTTATGGGGGGTGCACCTTCTTTCACTAAAGTCTACTGTTTGTATGACTTCTACTGTGGCTTAGTTCCTCTGTCCCTGTGCGGCCTTTTCTACTCAGCTGATCGATGCCCAGTCTTGGCCAGCGCCCTCCTTTGTGTTCAGCTGTGCCCCACTGCGCCTGTCTTCTTGCTACCTGTCTCTCTGGCCCCTGTCTATTGTTGTGAGGGGTGCATCCCTGGGCGGTCGCCTTTCTCAGCTTTAAAGTCTGTTCCCCTCTGCCTCCTTTCAGGGCTCTGCTCCTCAGTATTTTGGCCCCTGTTGTTTCCGCACTGCTCCGGTGCCTGTGCCTGCCCAGCCTTTTTCCATGAGCAGTTTGCCTCGTTTGGTGGACTTGCTATATTCCACTTTTTCGTTGTGCGGAGGTGGGGGGGCTCACCACAACCCACCACAGTTCTGGTCTCCGAGTTGGGTCGCTCCTGCCCATTCCTTATTGTCCCCTTATTACCAGCAGAATCACCTCTGTTATCCCCGTCTGCTCCTTGCTACGCATCGTGCTCACTGCTGCCGATGCTCGCCCGCGGTGCTCGCGCTTGAGGCGTCCCCTTCGTTGTCTGCGGGCGCACGCTGTACCCAGGCTTCTGCCGCGCCTCTGTGTCCCCCAGCGCCATCAAGGTCCTTCAGGCGCTGCAGACTAGCTTTGCTCTTGTTAGCCTTTTCCTCCCTATCCAAAGCACTGGGGGTCCCGCTCGCTGCAATCTCTGGAACCCTTCGGCAATACTCTGTAGCCGTGAGCGCGCAGGTGTTCCAGGGCATGCAATTCAGTCCACGGGTCCGCTTGATGACCTTGTCTACTATTTATTTTAATCAGCTGCAGCCATTGTCTGCCTGGATTACCAGTGCAGCCGTGCTCCTCTGCTTTCGCTCCGCATTCGGTTCTTGTCACTAGTAGTTTCTTTGTTGCAAGGCCGCCATTTTGATTCCAGGTTCCAAAGCGCTCGCGGGGGAAACAAAGTTGCAGAACTCCTAAGGTATTCTTTCAATCCACATGCGTCCGCGTTCCTCAGAGCCCTCATGTGTTCCTACACCTTTGACTTCATTCTTCTGTTGTTTTTCTTGCTAAAAGTCGGTGCGCTCGTACGGATTAATATGCAGATCCACGGAGCTCACTCTGAAGGCAACCTAATCCATGGCCGCCAAGCCACGCCCCCTGGAAAGGGTTAACTTAGTTTGCATTGGAGGGTTCAAAATGTACTTGCCTGTTTAAGAATATTTGTTAACCATTGTTTTATTCCCTCCTCTCCTTTTGACACTAAACTCACTATTGCTCTAAATGTACCAGTGATATATCAATGTCCACAGTGTGCTAGTTATTTAAGTCACCTCAGGGTGTAGGAAGTATCTCTGTGCCATCCCAAAGGGGTACCTACCGATTTATTGAAACTGAATGTGTGTAGTTTGGAAGTATAGTTTTGTGTTACATACATTTTCTCCCTTCTAAAGAAGGCTTATTCAACTGACTGTTAAATTAATAAATAATTGTTTAATCAAGAAACCATGAATGCAAGTGTTTATTTGGATACTTGTCACTTTGAATCTCTGTGTAATGACCCTACAGCTCACATTGACTTCTCTTGAAATAAGCCTGGCTGCTCAGTCACGCTACCAACTTGTGTAGTACATGCTTATACCAAAGGTTGGGTTAACTGTTACCAAGAGGACAAAGCTGGTGCAGTCTCCCACAGGATACTGCATACAATCTTGCCTAACAGCGGGGAACAGCCAGTGGTATCTCACCTTCTGATCCCGCAGAAGTGTGGCCAGGGTCTGAGCATTCTCCTCCTCTGTACAGTGGCTGTAGCAAGGTCCTGGAAGATTTGGACCCCTGGAAGATCAACTCTCGCTTGGCTCGTTGCAAGTATTTCTTGTTTGACTGTGAAGAAGTGGATCCTTGCAATCACGTCTGGTCGAATGGCCAAAGCCGACCCCCTCCGGGAGTGCAGCCTGTGGGTGCGGCCTAGGAGCAACATCGACTTGTCAATAAGCGGGAGGAGTGTTTGGAAGAGGTCCCCTCTATATTTTCTCTCGGCTTGGTTCGAGACCGATGAGGGAAACCTGTGAGAAACCTGAGGGTGTCTCACTCACTAGTCCCCGGGAATCTGTCATCCAGGTGGCCAGGACAAGGCCATTGCTATTGGATCCAGTTCCTTGGGGTAGACCAGTGAGGGAGGATCACCTGGATGAAGGGTCCTCGGGAGTGGAAGTGGGACACCGAAGGTTGAGACACGGTATCCCCTTCCTTGTGACACTTTTTCCCCATCCTACCTAGAATGATAAGTAGAAACTCTACTCCCCACCCCCCTTTCCAACACAAACATTTTCTCACAGCGTGAACGACAACGGACAAATACCCGAGCCATTTACCTGACATGTCCCAACACAAGGATCAGGCAGAGTCAAGCAATTACTGACAACTACACACACCTGACTACCCTTTCCCTTCCCCATAGGGATAAAAGGCAGAGCACAAGAGCACACTCTGAGCAAGGCCGAATACACAAGGAAGCAGTCATTCCAGGATGGCAGTTCAAACGGAGAAGAAAGGTGGCGAGACCTGAAAGGACGTCAAGGAGGGCGTTGCCCTTGCCCTTTTCAACCCAGACCCGTGAAGCCTCTGATGAAAGCAAGGTAAGACCGGGAATCACAGCTGGTAGATGGTGTGATGGATGTCAGCGGTATATGGCACCCTCCCGCACTGATAGCCAGGGCGGGGAGACGTGGTTGTCATCGTGGTACCATCCTTGACTCCAGTGGCAAAGGAACCGCCAACAAGCTCAGCACAGCCAGTGAGTCAGAAGAGCCTGATAGTCGACCGGACTGTGTTAAGCTGAAGGTTGCAGTGGCAACTGTAGGAAGATAAATAGACAGGAGGTATTTTGTGAACAAGCTTGGTGCCAGAAATAGAGTGGTCCAGCGCCATGTGGGTGCTCAGTCGTAGGTCTCTGGCTGGTACCCCTCCCCTGAACAAAGAGACTGTGTTGAACATTGTAAAGAAACTACATGTACCAAGAGGCCATAGGGAAGGCCAGTATAAGGTGTTAAGGTGGTCATACAGGGGGCGAGCCAAATCCCTTATATACTCGAAGGTCCCTGACACATTGCAGAAGTTTAGTTATTGTGGAAATGGCTTTTGTGCCTGGCTGAGGAGAACACAGTGAAAACTGTGATGGTATAGAGCCCACACTTGCTGTAAACTAAAAGAATGACCCAGCGAGAGGAGATCGCCTTTTCGGAAGTCTCTGTTTAAATTGGCAAGCGATCTGGTTGGTCTGAGCCCGACTGAGAGAGGCTGATGACTGAGATGGCAAAGTGTTATGGAGGCCTGAGCCCGGGCAAGGGGGACGTAATGTGAACATTGTGTGATTGTTTAAAAAGATATTAAGACTTATGACTACTATAGAAGAAGAGACAAGCTAAGCAAAGTGATCTGTGTTACTGGGGCAAATGTGAACCCGACTGAGGGACGCCTGAGACTTCATAGTGATGATAGAACTAGGTAAAGCCTGACTGGGGCTTAAGAGGAAGCTCGACTGGGGGCTGAGACCCAGACTTGGGTAAAGGTAGAACCAAAGAGTTCTAGAATAACTTTCATATGAACTGTATTAAAAATGGCAGTGTGAACCCGACTGAGGGACGCCAGAAGAAAGCCAAGGAAAGTGAATCCTGCATGGTGTCAAAACACCCGTGAGCATCGTGATGACAAGTGTGAACCCGACTGAGGGATGTCCACAGTGAGTGGTTGGACTGAGCCCGACTGAGGGAGGCTGACGATTGAGAGACGGATCGTAGCCCGGCTGAGGGGGATCCAATGGTGAAAGTTGGCCAACGTGAAGATTACCAGAAGGAACATTTACTTTGTTGATTTGGCGTATCAGGCCCTCTGAAGCAAGAGACTTTGCATGAGAAGAGACTTAGGCACAGAAGGCCCTAATACTGAGGAAAGAAACTGTAAGCTTGTGCCAGAGAAGCCCAGCAGTGTGCTTTGCTCGAGAGTCCCGCCTTGTCCCATGCTAAAAAAACGTGGAGAAGAAAGACCCCGGCCATAACATCCTGACTTATTATTTTGTGAACACTTCTTTCTTTTCTTGTGAACATTACCCCACACTCTTTTGTAGCATAGCAATAAAGATTGGCAATAGGTATTTTAATATAGGCCCTTTTTTATTTGACTAGACTCCACCAGGACTGTATTATTATTATTTGATAGTCGTAGATGTAGGTTTAGATTAGGCGTTTATCTCACCCATTTTACAGTTTAACAAATACCCTTGAACTGTGATCACTTGTGTCTGTCTTACTTTGATGCCATGCCTTCCTTATATATGGTGTCAGACGTGGGATGTGATTCAACTGATAAAAATGGAAATCCATGCTGATAATTGTTGTACCACCAGAAGGGGAAAACAAATCGTTGAAATCCTTGACTGTGTATCCACATTGAAAGAGGTGTTGTTCTCCCGACTTCGGGTCCTGACTGGTGAACAGGATTTGTTCTTTAAGATTCGGGTATTATTGGACACCCTTCCTCTCTCCTATTATAACATACAACAGTAGGATTGAATAGTACTAAAAGTTAAACCCATCTTTACTTTTATTAGATCTAGTGCTCAGACCCCCCCCCCTTTGGAACCTTTTCTTTTGGCACACAATTGTCATCTGTCGCGCGGCCATGAGGGTTAGAGATTAATCAAACAAAAGTTTTTGTTCTGATTCTGAACCATCCACTGAAGGAACTCTTACACCCTGGAAGAAATGGCCGACCTAGCCAATATCATCACCCAGTTAGCGGCCCATCAGATGCAGGCCGAAGCTAGACTCCAAGAAAATGTGACTAAACTGATCGAATAACAAGCAAGACCCTTATTACCACGGGGGTACTTCATCATATCTTGGATACAAAGATTTAGGGAATTATTTCTTGAACTTTGAACACCTAGCTGAACAACGAGGATGGGAAGAGAACCTCAAAAGATGCTACTTGGGACCTTTGTTGAAAGGAGGACTACAGACCTTCTATCAACTACTTAATCTTGCACATGGCGCCACATTTCTATCCATCAAGGAGGGACTGTTAAAAAGAGTGGGGCAACCCTGCAATTTTTATAGTGGATTAATAAAAATCCTTAGAAGAACTGACAGAGATGTTAACCCTAGAACAGTTCACTAATTCCTTACCCCCTTTTTTCGCAGAAAGCCGTTCTACAGTAGAATCGACCTACCTTAGCCACGGCTATTGAGACTGCACAAAACCACTCAGATGCAGCTAAACAATTCCATTCAGCCCATCAGTGGGAGGAACAGAAGGAGCATAAACCTATCCACCAACCTCAACCTCAAGGAATAGATAAACAAGGGGGGTCATATAGAATTAAAGAAGAGATGACATGAGATAAAATAGAAATTAAAAGAACGGACCCCCAAACCAAAGATGAAAGCAGAAGGGAAGAAATAAAAGGAAGTAGACCACCTCCTCCTGTCTGTTTTTCTTGTAGAGAAACAGGACATGTAGCTAGACCCTGCGCAAAGGGACGAACCTATGGAAATAGGCTGTTTAAAGGGTGAAGAATGGGACAAACCCAAAGAGGAGCTATAGACCTTTAGTATATGTTTATGTCAAGCCTCTACTGACTTTACATACGAAAAGGCCTGGGTAAATGGGAGGCAAGTAAAGGCCTTAATTGATTCTGGTTTTAAGTAAACTGCTATACAGGCTGATTTAGTTACAGCAAAGCACTTTGAAAATGCAGCCCTAGTTAGGGTTAAATGTGTACACAGAGATAATGAGGTATACCCCAAAATACCTGTACACATTACTATCCGGGGTGAATCCTCTGAAACATTGTCCGCCATAATACCTGGGCTACCTGAAGCAGTTATTATGGGGCAGGATTTCCCTGCTACTCTCCTACAGGAAACGCCGCCTCCATTTGGAGACTTTCTACCCCACAGCTGTTGGCAAGCACAACTACTCCCAAAATGCTCCAGTGTGGGATTGAGACAATTCTGAGCCTAGGCGACCTGAAACAACCTTTAAGAACCAATTCATAGGCTATTGTAGGGAAACTAATAAGATCATTACACCTATACCGACATCGGCCACAACAAATCCGGACATCTCTCATCCCTGATCTCTCCCAGGTCTTAACAAAGTGGAACCTGGACATAGAACAGGCATATCCACCTCGCATAGGGGAAGGGTATGTGAGAAACCTGAGAGTGTCTCACTCACTAGTCCCCGAGGATCTGTCATCCAGGTGGCCAGGACACAGCCATTGCTATTGGATCCTCTTCCTGGGGTGGACGTGTGAGGGAGGATCACCTGGATGAGGGGTCCTCGGGGAGTGGAGATGGGACAGAAAAGGTTGAGACGCAGTAGGCCCTTCCTTGTGACAACATTTCCCCATCCTACCTAGAAGGATACGGAGAAACTCTACACCCCCTTTTCCAACACAAACAGTTTTTCACAGCGTAAACGACAACGGACTAATACCCGAGCCGTTTACCTGACATGGGGGTCAGGCAGAGTCAGGCGATTACCGACAACTACACACACCTGATTACCCTTTCCTTCCCCATAGGGATAAAAGGCGGAGCACAAGAGCACAGAAAGGCAGCGAGACCTGAAAGGACGTGAAGGAGGGAGTTGCCCTTGCCCTTTTCAACCCAGACCCGTGAAGACTCTTATAAAAGCAACACAAGACCGGGAATCGCAGCTGGCGGATGGTGTGACGGATGTCAGCGGTACATGGCACCCTCCCTCACTGATAGCCAGGGCGGGGAGATGTGGTTGCCATTGTGGTGCCGTCCTTGACTCCAGTGGCAAAGGAACTGCCAACAAGCTCAGCACAGCTGGTGAGTCGGAAGATCCTGATAGTCGACCGGACTGTGTTAAGCTGAAGGTTGCAGTGGCAACCGTAAAGAGATAAATAGAGGTATTTTGTGAACAAGCTTGCTACCAGAGATAGAGTGGTCCGGCTCCACGTGGACGCTCACTCGGCGGTCTCTGGCTGGTACCCCTCCCTTGGGCAAAATAACTGTATTGAACATTGTAAAGAAACTGCATGGAAGGCTGGTATAAGGTGTTAAGGTGGTCATACAGCGGTCGAGCCAAATCCCTTGCACACTCGAAAGTCCTTGACACATTGCAGAAGTTTCATTATTTTGGAACTGATGTTTGCGCCTGGCTGAGGGGAACGCTGTGCGAACTGTAATGGTATAGAGCCCACGCTTCCCGTAAGCTAACAGAGTGGCCCAGAGAGAGGAGATCGCCTTTCGGAAGTCTCTGTCCAAATTGGCAATCGATCTGGTTGGTGTGAGCCTGACTGAGGGAGGCTGACAACTGAGATGGCAAAGTGTTATGGAGGTCTGATCCCGGACAAGGGGGACCAAATGTGAACATTGTTTGAATGTTTAAAAAGATATTAAGACATATGACTATTATAGAAGAAGAGAAAAGCTAAGCAAAGTAAACTGTGTTACTGGGTCAAATGTGAACCTGTCTGAGGGATGCGTGCGACTTCATAGTGATGATAGAACTAGGTGAAGCCTGACTGGGGCTTGAGAGGAAGCCTGACTGGGGGCTGAGACCTGGATTTGGGTAAATGTAGAGCGAAAGGGGTCTAGAATAACTTTCACATGAACTGTATTAAAAATGGCAATGTGAACCCAACGAGGGACGCCAGAAGAAAGCGAAGTGAATCATGCATAGGTGAATCCTGCAAAGGTGCCATCATTCTTGTATTACTGCATAGTGATGACAAGTGTGAACCTGACTGAGAGATGTCCACAGCGAGTGGTTGGTTTGAGCCCGACTGAGAGAGGTTGACAGTTGAGAGAAGGATCGGAGCCCGGCTGAGGGGGACCCAAGGATGAAAGATACTCACCCATCCTGAAGATTACCAGAAGGAACTTTTACTTTAATGTTATTGTGTATCAGGCCCTCTGAAGCAAGAGACTTTGTATGGGAAGAGACCTAAGCACGGAAGGCCCTGATACACCGAAAAGGAACTCTAAGCTTGTGCAAGAGAAGCTCAGGAATGTGCTGTGCTCGAGAATCCCACCTTTTCCTACACTCTTTTGTAGCATAGAGGTAAGGATTGGCAATAGGTTTTTTTAGTATAGGCCCTTTTTATTTGACTAGACTCCACTAGGACTGTATTATTATTATTTGATGGTTGTAACTTTCTCCCACCTTAGATTTAGATTAGGCGTTTATCTCACCCATTTTGCAGTTTAATAAACACCCTTGAACTGTTATCACTTGTGTCTGTCTTACTTTGATGCCATGCCTTCCTAACACCTCTGATCCGTAGGTTGTTTCTGTGGTCTCTGTTCTCCATATCGTCCTGCTTGCGTTCCATGGCATCACTTCTACCCTGCAACATTTGATGAATTTCATGTTGTAACTGCCACTGTCGCTGCTTGGTCTGTTTGGTCTTCCATCTCCCCCAGCCTCTGCTTCATCTCCAGAACTCGTTGGTCCAGTCGGTCTACCTTTGATGAGATCTCTGTCATCCAGTGGCGGAATTCCAACTTAATTTCGGACATGAGCGATTGTATGTCCTCTTTCGTGGCTAGTTGTCCCCCCCGGGTGAAGTGTAGAAGAGGTTTGGGTCCTCGCTGCATCCAGTTTCTTCCCCTTGTCTGTAGGTTGAAGTAGCGTTGTAATGTCCATGTTTTCGGGGCGTTTAGCCTGCTTCACCATGGCTGATAAGCAGCTGGAGGCTCCCTTTGCGCTGACTAAGTCGTGGGGCGAGCAGTTCTGACAGCACAAGGGTGGGCTTTTAAGGTAAGCCAGCAAGGTGGGTGTTATGGAGTGGGGAGTGGGTGGCTGTCTCCTTCCTGATGCCGTGGGAGTTACGTGCTACTGCTGCTCTTGAGCTGGGGTTCCCACCAGTACCTCTGCCAGCATTAACTTGGATGTGCTCCCTGGCCGTTTCCAGTCTCACTCCCCACCATGCCACACAGAGGGTATTTAGCTGCTCATTCCGGGTGAATTTTCCTCTGTTGCCTCTTACCTGCTAAAGTGATGGGGCATAGGCAGGCTCATCTCAGGCTCCAGGATGGTGATTATGTGGTTGCTCCAGGCGCTGGCATCTCCCTCTCATCAGGGCCTGGACCTGGTAGAGTTAGCTGTCCCTCAGGCGCCCCGCTGCCGTGCTTCTGTTGCTCGCGACGAGCAGTGAGGAGCCAGTCTCTCACCCCTTGGGCCGTTCGGGCCATCAGGGCATCTCTGGTCCCACCGTTCTGGAAACCCTCTCTCCTCTGCCTCTGTGAACCCTGCAGAAGGAACCAAGTGCACGGGTGGTGAGGTAAGAAGGGCAGCCGAGCCATGCACCGGGACTCCGAGTCAGGCAGCCGCCATTTTGCTGGAGCTCTGCCGCAGATGCGACAGAGCTGCAATCGCTTATGCCCCTGCTCCCAGCTGATGTTGGGCCATGTCGCCTAGTCCAAGCATGCAGTAGGTGGTGCCGCACACGATCCGAGTACTGAGGGCACCAGACCGACGTGCGAGCTGGCATGGCTTCATTGCCTTAGGTATTCATGCGGAGGCCATTAAAGCAGCGTCCGCATTGTCGGCGCTGCTAGCTACGCCCCCTCAAATGTTTTAATGATCTCCCATTGAACCATGTACCCTATCTTCCTGCACCCTTTCATCTGTCATTTATCAAACCCTCTACCCCTAAAGAACGGCATGAAGTCCTCATTCCTGTGAAGGGGTATGAAAGGCGAAGGGAATGTTATCTGGTTACTTATTTTATAACTCATATGCCATGCTTCCATCGTCCCCTGGGAATCCCATTTAAGAACACAGCCTTGGGTTCTATTCATCCATGGCTGTTTCCATAAGTGCTGTCCCGCTATAGCTTGTTCTATGAAGATCCAGTGCTTTTCTGATTCTGGTTGTTGCCAGTCTGCCACAACTTGAACTTGGCCTGCCACAAAGTAATTTAACATGTTTGGGCATGCTAACCCCCACCTCTCCCTAGGTGCCATAATTCTTGTATTACTTATCCATGCCTTCTTGACTCCCACTCCAAATAAACCTTAAGATAGTCCTCATAAGGGCACTAAGTTTCACTCCTGGATTTCACTCCTGGATTTGCCAATGGGACGTTCTGAAAAAGATAAAGTATACTGCTTGTCTCTCCAGCCATGAGTTTGTGAGCCTGCTCCAACTATCTACATCTTTCCGAATTTCACTAATTAAGGGAAGATAGTTGGCCCCCTGCAGGTTCCCCCCTCTGCTTGTAATATTAATGCCCAGGTAACGCAAGCTCCCTGTCGCTTGCTTAAATGGAACTACTTGCTTAAGCTGTGAGTGGGTGTCAGGCGTCCCTGTTATATTCAAGACTTTGGGTTTATTGATATTAAACTTGAACCCGGAAACCGCTCCATAACTATCTAGTTTCCCATCACTGCTGTGACGAATCAGAGGATGTCGTCCCTTCTACCCATAGAGAGAGTCCTTTCCAATGGGAGGTGCGTCCACGGTACAATAGTCCCCCTGGGGGTGGTGCATTGGGGAAGGATCACATGAGAATGGTAGCTGCGAGGGGTCAGAAATGAAAGCCGGACACAAAGTTGTCATGTTTTTGGTTAAACACTTTTATTTAAATGAAAATGGGTCAGGAAAATGCCTCTCTGACCCTATTCTAAAGAGGAGTTTTCCTACCTAAAAAATAAAAACTAAGCATCTGTCTGTGTCAGGATGTCAGAAACTGAAAAGCCATCCTTGTGTCCAAAACATCATAACCTGACTCTCACACTACAAATGAAACAATAAAGTGAGAAAGGAAATGTCTTCAACCTGATATTGGCAAAAAGTGTTCATGAATTAAAATTAGAATAGCTCCAACAAATATGTTCTCCAAGGTGAAAAGACCGTGGATCCAGAGGGTGGTTCTCTTCCCCTGGATTATTAAACATGATGGCAATGTCTCTTTACTAACAGTTCCTTTGTGTCTCTCCTTGATTCATAATACTCCTGTTAGGCAACAAGTTCCGTAACAGTCTTTCTTTAACACAAGTTTCCTCCTTGTCTAACAAACACTGTCCTTCTTTAACATTTCTCGTAGATTTGCAAATCACCTGGTATACTCCACTGCCAGGACTCTTTATGCACTTCCAACTGCCTGATATATTCTCCTGTCAGGACTTCTCTTGTTGTTTTAACTACCTTGTATACTCCCCTTCCGGGATGTCTCTCGGGTCCCCTGACCTGATATCCTTCCCTTGCCAGGCCTTCTCTTGTGCTTTCACAGTTCCTCTGTATCAGCAACACTGCATATACCAGTCTTGGCTCAGTAAATCAGCCTGCTTTAATGTTTGTTCAAATCTGTATCACCAAACTGCATATACCTTTCTTGACATGGTATATATGCCTGCTTTAATGTTTATTCAAACTTTGCCCACGCCTGCATCTCATGCATTCGTATTTTACAGGGATTTGGATCTGTACTTTGTCTTTTTCTGCTTTCAAACGATCTTCTTGTGGTTTCGGTATTAGCAATCTCATAATATTCACCTGGTCGTTGGCTTGGTCTCCAGAACACCCTGGGCACCTCACTTGCTTTGGGCTGACTCACTGTTTGCGCTTCTGCGGCGTGGCTCTGCTGCTAACTTCCAACTCTGCTTTGTACGGATGTCCTTCTGTCTTCCTTTGCGGCTCTGCTGTCATACGCCTGCTTCCTTTCAGTTCCGGGTAAGAAGAACCCTGCCTCTTCCAGCTGCCAAGCACCGGGGAACTCACTCGCAGCTCTTGGCATTTCCACAGCACTTCCTGCTTGTGCACTGCGTCTCTCCTGTCTCAGCAAACTCCACTGCTTTGCCACACTGGTTCGTGTCTCCAGCGCTCGTAAGCCCCTGACAAGGAACCAACGTCGTCTCCTGCAATGCTTCAAATCTAAGTGCGGCTGCTATCTTTCAAATGTCCCGTGCACAGGTGGTTTCGTAGAACAACTAGTCTGCACATTGAGCTTCTGGCTCCTATATGCTCGTACCAACTCCTTCATCCTCCTCGTCTCAGTATTTAGATGATTATGAAAGTTGGAATCCACGGTTGTCATTGGACTTACAGTAGTTTGATAGTCTTTCTCAGTGGTTTTACATGAGAGAACAGTTTCACATAAAGGTGCAACAGAAGCAAAAACGGTGTTATTGGAGCTTTAATTCTTCATAGGTAGGGGTTTGACCTAAAGAATATTGGGAAGAGGTTTCTTTACTTCCTATACAAGGAAAATCAAGCACACAGAAATAGGCCATTAGGATCTTGAATATTAGAGGGTCTTTTTCATGGGAAAGGGGGGGATACTGCATCTCGTCCACTGAAGTCATGACATCGCCCTGGTAGTTGTCTCCTCCCCTGTGATCCTCCCTCATATAGCCGCCCCCAGGTCAGGATCAGACAGAGGCTGCCGTCCCCTAGATTGGAGGAGGTCACCGCTGTGAAAACAGTGACGAGTCTATCATATTCATCACATAGCCCCTTATGGGATTAGGGACTACCATTCCCAGAGAGCTCTGTATCCCACCCCCTAAGTAAACCCTTCCTCTTTCCCCAAATCAAGGCCCCCCTTACTTTCTCCATGCAGTGGTAGTATTGGTTATTGTAAGGCTAAACCATGTAATATGACAGACCTGACTAACAACCCTGGAAAGATCAAATGCTTCCCATGTAACTCTACCATGACTATTGTGACGAAGAAGAGGATCAGGATTATGATGATTACTCCAGAAAACTGGAGTGAATAGTCTAGTCTTTCACCATTTTCGATTGGTCTAAACAAATGCAAAAAGGTAGAGGGAAAACAAGATGAAGAGAGCAGTCCCCAAGCGAGGAGTGTGAAAGCAGACAAAGGAGGAGGAACTCCTTTGAAAGCTGCCTGAATGAACCTCTGAGCATCCCAAAGCCTGAGAACCCACCAGGAAGCAAAGCCCAGTCCCGTGAACAAGAACAAGCGAGGAAGACGGTCTGAACCACAGGAGAAGCTGAGAGAGTGCAGAAGGAGGTGTATGCTTGGCAGGACAGTAAACCAAGATATTGCACCCATACAGTGCAAGTTTGGAACCCACACCCATATGAAGATAAAAGACTGAGAGGGTCTGGGACCTTGAGAGAAGACGGAAAGTGCAGAAGTGAGCATATGCTTGACAGGAGAGTAAACCAAGCTATTGCAACAGCACACTGACAGTCTGGAACCCGCACCCAATTAAGAATAAGCGAGAAAGAGAGTCTGGGACCATGAATAAAGCAGATAAGCCACAGAAAGGAGCACATGCTTGGCAGGAGAGTAAACCAAGCTATTGCAAGAGCACAGTACAAGTCTGGCACCTACACCCATTTGAAAGCCGAAGAATAAGCGGGTCTGGGACCCCAATACATATAAAGACAGTCCAAGAGAGGACAAACGCTTGGCAGGAGAGTAAACCAAGCTATTATGTTCAACCTTTGTGAGTGTGAGTGTGGGACTCACACCCAAAAGAAATTTTGAGAAACAGAAGGTCTAGAACCCTGAAGGATATATAAAGACAGTCCATGAGAGGACAAACGCTTGGCAGGACAGTAAAACAAACTGGACATATACTTGGCAGGAGAGTGAACCAAGCTATTATGGTCACCCTTCTGGGACTCCCACCCAAAAGAAGGTTTGAGAACAAGAGGGTCGAGGGCCCTGAAGATAAGAGAGACTCTTTTCGATGAAAAACCCATGCTTGGTAGGAAAATACACCAAGTTAGTATTATAAAGAACTGTGAGTCTGAGATTCACACCCTTATGAAGATATAAAATACAGTGACATTTACCTGAGAAGGAACAGGGTCTCTAGGACTCAAAGAAAAGGAAAGTGGCAACAGAAGGCATCCAGAAGAAAGGCGCAAACCCCTAGAAACCTGGGACTTTTACCTGGTAGAAAATGTCTTTTATCTTTCGGACCACCTAAGACATTGGGCACTTTTCTGTTGGCAAGAGTTATCAGGAACCCTTTATTTGGAAGAAACTAACCCAACACAGTTGATTTAGGTTATTAGTGTTAGGGACAGACGTAGGCATTTGGGAAAGGCCAGTAACAGACAATTTGTTTTGACTTCCTGATGTATTCCTTAGTTTCCTTTGAGGAAGGGAAGCCCCTCCTATTATTTAGGGCTAGAGAGACATTTTTCAAACCCTTTTTTGTCTGAGCCTTCCTTCTGTACCCTTATACTGCCTTAAGAGAATCTAGGGGATCCGATAGTGAGAGAATTACATTGCCAGCTAATAAACTGATTTTATATGCCCCATTTCCCACCGTGATTCCTTTGATATGCCTCAAGGTCCTGATTCGCTCCGCCAGAGGCTTCATCACCAGAGCAAAGAGTATGGGGACAGTGGGCCCCCCAGCCCCATGCCTCTACCCAGAGAGATGGTGTCGGTAAGCACACCACTTACATTACACCTAGCTTTTGGGGCATCATAATTCACCATGATAATCTTGATAAAGTTAGGACACAGTCCACTTTATGTAGCACCTTCTCTAGGAACGACCAATTACCTGGTGAAAATCCTTCTCGGCATCCAAGGCCAGAAGGACCGTTTGTTCTTTCCCTCTTTTTGCTCTGTCAATTAATAGTGTGATCTTCCTTATTGTGATGAATCTGAGGATGTCATCCCTTTTCCCCTAGGGGTAAACGTTTCCTATGGTGCGAGGGCGGTGTGTGCACAGCACAATAGTCGCCCTGTGGGCGGTCCCCCGAAGGGAGGATCACATGGGCAGCGACGCCCCCTATGGGGTTAGGGATGACTATTCTCATGGAATGTTGTATTGCCACACTTTGATACAAAAATAATCAGGATGGAGAGATCCAACAAGAAACAAAGTGATTCTGTGTACGTGTATTTATTTTGCATTCACACTAACAAGTGCTGTGGCCCCCGAGGACACAGCACTAACGAATACACTGCGACATGGGACCAATCCTGGCCTATCCCAGTCTTGCGGGACCCTGAGAGACGTCGGCTCTTAGGAAACGACAGCCGACCCACCCAGTGCCATTGTCGCACCGGAAATCCTGCATCTTTTGAGGATTCCCAAACAGCAACCTTCTGCTACCACAGTAGTAGATTCAACGGATAGCACCGCCACAAGTGCCCCTCCTGACAAAGGACAGCACACAGACAGGCTTCAATCAAGCCCCTTTTTTGGCCGAAACACACCCTGTGTCGATCCCCGTGACACAACTGTACCATCCCCCCTCGTGTATGTTATATGTAAATATTGTTGTGTGCACCATGTGTAAACCATGCCCTGGACCAGTTTAAGTCTCAGGCGCATATTTCCCTGCATAGTAGGGTTTTCCTACCTCATCTATTTTGGGAAATGTGCATTCTAATGACGTTTTGACCTCAATAACCCCAGAAGTCGACACTCATCTGTGTTACCACTATCCACAACCAGCCTTGTCCGTTTGTACTTCCTAAACTTTCGTGCTTATCGAAAGGATTGTAAAGTAAATTGTCAAGTCATCCAAAACCTTCTGTGTTAATGCAAAATAAATACACGTACACAGAATCACTTTGTTTCTTGTTGGATCTCTCCATCCTGATTATTTTTGTATTATACGTTTACCCACCTGGGTAGATCAGGACTCCGCCAGGTGCACTATATTTTTTACCTTGCCCCACTTTGATACATCCATTACCTTTTCAAATACCAAATCCTCCTTCCACCTCTATAAGTAAAGCAAATGCACTCTGTTGCAAGGTCAGTCACTTTAATACACTTGACAAACCAAAAGTAAAAGATAATACTAAGTATCTTGCATCTGTACTGAAAATGAGTACTGTGAAGAAGAAGATCATGGAGAGAATGAGGAACACCCGGAAGAAGCAGAGTGAGCGGCCTAGCTTTTATCAAAATGTCATTTGCCCGAATGAATACAGCTGGCCGGCGCAGGAGTTCAAAAGGTACTCAGTTGTAATACGGAGTGTGAATGATCCGAGGAGGAGGAACTGCAGGACTCCTGCACCCGGCAGGCTGAGAGAAGCCAAAGAGGAGGAAGCCACGAAGTGAGGAGAAGGAGAATCCGAACGCAGCCCAAGCTGAAGAGGCAGGACGTGCAACCGGGGCGAGAGAGATGCTCGCGGAACCGCTGCAGAACCCGGCATTCACCAGCAAGCTGCCAGGGCCTCGAAGAGCAGTGCTGAATTTGTATTTTATTTATTTGTATAGCGCTCCAGGCCCAAAGGCATCCGGGTGCGTATCTTAGAACAACAAGGTACAGTTAATGCAGTGGTTGTAGTTGCAGTTAAGGCAGTGGTTATAGCTACATTGTAATACAGGCATTATACAAGTACAGATTGGGGAAATAAATAACGTACATGGAAATGCCGTAAACAGGAGATAGTTGTCAAGGAGTAAGGCGAAGAATGTGGAGTAGCGGGGTGAGTGGCAGTTAGTGGGGAAACTGGGGAAACTCTGGTACATATTGTAGGGAAGGCATGGAATCACAAGTATTGTCACTGACACGATTAATACAATTTGTAAAACCTTTATTGAAAATGTTGGGAATGAAGAAACTCCTATTCTGCCTTATAACTAAGATGGGAGTAGTCTCGACCATCAAGCGATAAACAAAACAGTCCTAGTGTAGTCTGTCAAATCAAAATGGCCTATACTATCAAAAACCTAATGCCTGCCCTATCGCTTGTACAAAAAGTGTAAAAATAAGAATATGTATGCAAAAGGAAAAGTCAGTGTTCAAATGATAATGTGGTTGAACCAGCTCTCCCCCCCACGTTAGGCCTCACGGGTTAAGGCGATCCTTGTAGGCAGGATGACACACTCTGGCTCAGTTTAGAACACAGTACACAGTTCAAAACCATGGATGGAGCCCGCCTGGCCTTCCACGTTTAAAGTTCCTTTCTCTGACTTTCAAAATAATGTTTCAACCATAACGTCCACAAAGGTCCTCCTCTGCCGGGCTCAGACGTCTTATAATACAGTTCACACAAAGTTGCAAGGGGGCTCCCTTCCCTAAGCCTAATATACTTTGGGTCTCCTTCTGCTGGGCTCGGACCACTTTCGGATGTCGAACTCTTTCGAATGTGTGTGGCTTATCATTACAGAACACCTCAGGACCACTTTGACTCAACCTTCACTATTTACTTTCACTCTTGATGTTTGTTCGCCCTTTAGCTTCAAACAAAGGACCTTTCACATAGACTTTCGAATGGGCTACTTCTTTTCACCTGACCACTTTGTTACTTAGTGTCGCTGATCATGCAGCTGTATTTTACTTTAAAGTTCATTCATGGGTCTGCCTTTAAACACGTCTCATCCACACACGTGCAGCCTTCACTTGTGATATAATGTTGCTACTTTATTCACTTTAAGACACTCCGGTCTCAGGTCGCTTGCCAACTCACCGGCTGTATGTGCTTCTTTCTTTTTTTGCATTTTCCGATTTTCGAGTCAAGGTTAGTACCACAGGCTTGACCTGGCCTCCCCAACTCTGTCGTTCACCTGGAAGGGTTGCTGGCATCCTTGAAACACAAAGCAATCTTCACTTGTGGGTTTTGGCCTTCTTCATATGTCTTTTGTGGTCTGTCGGAGGCATTGACCTTCTGTAGGGAAGCCTTGGGTTTTTCGTGCCGCTGCTCTCGTCCCTTGATCTGTTGGCTCCACTCCAATAGGTGGGCCTTAGTCCCGGAAGTTCTGCTCATTCTCATGTTCCGCCTTGCTCATAGTGTGTCTTTAAGTGTTGCCTTTTATTCGCGTGATGAGAGCTAATTGGTATCAGGTGTATGTACTTAGGGTAAAGTGCCTGACTTTGCCTGACACGATTATTGGTACATGTCCAGTATGATGTGAGAGAGTTATTCTGGTTACTCTCAGTCACCCTCTTCCTCGGCCCAGTGTTTGTGCAAAAAGGGGTGGGGAGTTGGGACTTAGAAAATCCTAAAAAATAGGATGCAGTAGATGAACAAAAAAGGGGGGAATACCGTGTCTCACCATTGGCTATCTCACCCCCACCCCCCAAAGACCTCCCGCACTGGCTCACCGCCAGGGTCTGGATCCAAAGATGATGACTATGCCCTGGCCACCTGAGAGAGACATTCCCGCGGAGTAGCATATGAGACACCCTCTGCTTTCTCACATACCATCCCCCTATGCGATATAGCCGCACCTATTTCACAGGGGAACTGGAAAAGGAAATTGACGTTCCCCTGTTCTTTGCCCTTTTGGTGTTCCACAGTGAAACAGTAGGGTTGCAGGTGTAATTACCATCAAATGGCTCGATGGTTACAGTCCTTCCGTTGACTTATCCATACTAAAGGTTAGTGGACAGTGACAAGTGTGAACTTTCTCCTTAAAACATAATAGCTTAGATTGATGATTGCCCATTTGATGGCAAGGGCCTCTAATTCCAACACATAGTAATTCTTCTCACGTGGGAAGAGTTTATGACTGGTGAAGTGGATGAGATGTTCTAATTCATCATATATTTGTGATAGAATTGTTCCTAACCCTGTGAGAGAGGCATCTGTTTGTAACACACATTTTTTCGAAAAGTCTACTAACTTTAGGATTGGGTTCTGACACAAGGCTTGCTTTTGGTTGTTGTAACATGCATCGTCCTCCTCATTCCAATGAATCTTCTGAGGTTCCGCATTCTTTAGTTTGTCAGTTAACCTAGCTGTTCTGTCTGCGAAATTTGGGCTAAACCTATGGTAATAACCAATCAGTCCTAGGAATGGCCTGAGATCTCTCTTGGTCTTGGGCGTGTGGGAATCTAGGATGGCTTTCACTTTTTCTTGTTGGGGCTGGACACTGCCATTTCCTACATAGAAGCCTGGGTATTTCACGGCTGATTAAGCCAGCCTGCATATGGATGGATTAGCAGTTAGGCCGGTCTCTCTGATGGTCCTGATAATAGTAGAAACATGAAAAAGATGGTCTTCCCAAGTTCTACTATAAATTACTATTTCATCAATATAGGCCCCACAGAATTCAGAGTAGGGCTGTAATATCTGATCCATAAGTCGTTGGAACGTGGCTGGGGCCCCATGCAGGCCAAAAGGGAGGACTTTGAACTGGAATAGTCCAAGGAGTGTCGAGAAAGCTGCCTTTTCCTTATCTGGTCCATATACTGGGACCTGCCAATATCCCTTTGTTAAATCTAGGGTTGATAGGGATGTGGCATTTCCAAGTTTATCTATGAACTCATCGATGCGTAGCATAGGCTAGGCATCGAACGGCGGAGATGGTGGCATTAACCTGCCAGAAGTCTATGCAAAACCTCCAAGAAGGATCGGGTTTAGTTACCAACACAATAGGGGAGGACCAAGGACTTGAAAAGGACTCAATAATGTTTGCCTTCAGCATTCTTTTCACTTCCTTAACCACTATTTGTTTTCATGCTTCTGGGAGTCCATATGGTTTAAATGGACCACTTTTTCCTTTGGAGTTCTGATATAATGATAGGTACCATGTACTCTGCCTGGTTTCTCTGAGAATATATGGGGGAATGCTGTAATAAGGTTGTTCCAATCTTTCTGTTTTTGTTTAGATAGTTCTTGGGGGAATACGTTCAGAGTTATCTATCTCCTCTGGTACCAAACAAGACAATATAAAGGAGGAGGTAGCGGAAGGATTTTCTTCCCACTCCTTTAGGAGATTTATGTGGTAAAGGCGAGTCTTTTGTTTTCTATTTGGTTGGGCTATTTTATAGATACAGGTTCCCGTTTGCTCTAGCACACCATATGGCCCATGCCACTTTGAGACAGGTTTATTTTCAGAGGTAGGTAAGAGGACTAATACCTTATGTCCTACTGAAAAAGATCTTAAATTCACCTTCTTGTCATAGGTGGACTTCTGTTGGGCTTCAGCTTTCTCCATATGAGTATGGACTAGACTCCGGACATGTTTCATGTGCTCTCGTAATCGGGTAGTCTGTGAGAGGGGAATAGGAGCCTCGTCTCTCTGTTCCCTGGTCTCCAGAGCATGTCTAAGACATTTCTTGGTTCTCTACCATAAAGTAGTTCAGAAGAAGAGAATCAGTAGATGCGTGAGGGGTCTTTCTTACTGCAAATAGGGCCCAGGGGATCATTCGATCCCAGTCCTTGCCATCCTCATCTACCAATATTCACAAAATCATGTTAAGGGTTTTGTAAAATCTCTCTACCAGAAAAACATCAAATGGAGATCTGTTTGTGTTGTGCCCAACTTAATTTTCATTTTCTCCTTAGTTGTGAAAGTTCATACCATAAGTATATGCCTTTGATTGGTATTTGGTATCTCATACAAACTTGCAGTTAAAATTTCCAATGCAAAGTTGCAGAGTATAGTTTAACCCTTGACACGTGTTTCTCCATCTAAGGATGATGATTGTTCCTCAGAAGGGGTCAGTCTTAATTTTGACTTAATAAAACAGCTACAAGATGTGAACAAAAATGAAAAGCATTCACATTGTGAGTGTTTACAAATTTTGGTAACATTGCAATTACATTGATATTGTCAGGGTCGCTATCAGTGTAAGGACCTACTTCAAATTCCTCACCTGAACTGATGGCGTAATCAGTCGGTGATCTCCGTCTTCCCATGCTCTTGATGGCTCTTTTCTTTTTATGCAGAAAGAGCCGACCGCGAAACGACGCCACAGTGTTCTGAATAAGAACCAGATGACCTGTGGCCCTGTTTCCGCAGTTGGCAGCAAGGGGAAAAAAGCCAGAGGCACAAAAAAAACCATGAGGAGGTAGGTCCTATGCCATTGAGGAAAGCTTCCAAGATCCAGGAAGGGCTCCTTGCTTGCTGTAGAAGACCAAGGGACTCAAAGTCTGAAGACAGCAGAGTGTTCCAAAGTGAATAGGTTCCAATAGTATCGGGAGAAAACCTGTAGGGCAGACTGGATGGAAAACTGACTGAACAGAGGTAAGCCGCTGTCAGCTAGAGGAAGAAATAGAATGGAGAGCAAAGGCAGGAGGCAGGGAAGATACATGAGGGAAACAGAAATGGGAGTATGCGCCAGAAATACCAGCAAAGGAATCTGGCCCAAGGAAAGAATGGTAGGAAGCTAGGCTAAGAGAGCCAGGCAAGGGAAACGGGAAGCTAGCAGCGGGGATGAAAAAGCCAGAAACGAGGAAGGACAGAACGCGCTTGAGAGGTGTGAGTGAGGAGGAGAGCGGTGAGAAAATGAAACCAAAGGGACAGCGCAGAAGAGGCAGAAAGAAATAAGAAGGGGTCAGAGGCTAGCAAACCGTAAGAGAAATACCTTGAAAAGAGCGTCCGCAACTAAAGAGGATTACCAAAGGCAACAGTTGCAACGTGACGGTCGTCGGAAGTGGGAGGATCTTAAGCTCCCGACGACCGCCATTTGCAAAAAAGACTAGACCGCTTGTACGAGTGACGGATGGAACATAATGGCACATCAATGGCAGCAATGCTTCCAGCGGTCCCACAGACGCCATGAATGCGGGCACATGACAGATATAGAATCAATCTTTTCTGAATTCTGGACTATCTTGCACTGTATTGTGATAAGATTATACTCAATAATATAGGTTTAGCGTTCCATTCAAAAACAGCTTGTTGTGAGAAATCTGATATTGCTGCGTTGCGTTTGCTTCCCAGAGGTCGTACTAAATACGGCGTGGTATTTTGTCCAAATAAACAAGGAAAACTGAATGGTCTGAGTTTTGTTTTCTAATCATGGCTCATTAGTATTAGATTTACTGTAACTATTTTTCTCATTAGGGGACTCTTTATATTCTCGTCAGCCTGCCCGCTTACCTTAAAATTGCTTGTACGGAATTCGAAAGGTGTTTGTAAACGCCACGGCATGATAACGAGCATTTTCTGTTTGGTGAACGCTGCTAATTTAAAGAAGTATGGGAATGTGATCGCGTGTGACTCATTGTCACATGATTGCAAGTCCACCATCTTGGATTGGGCTAAGAGATGCTACTGCAACTGACTTGGCAGTAAACAAAATGCATATTATGCAGACTTAGAAAGGTATATGTAAACGCTGCGGCATGATAACCAGCGTTTTATGTTTTGTGAATGCTGCTGACTTAAAGCAGTATGGGAATGCGATTGTGTGTGACTCGTTGTCACATGATCGCAAATCCACCATCTTGGCTTGGGCTAAGAGATGCTACTGCAACTTACTTGGCAGTAAACAAATTGCATATTATTGTAACTGATAGTCCAGGATTCAATCTTATCTTAATGTTGCTCTTGGCAATTTTGAAAAAATAGTACTTCTGTAATTGCAAAATCAAAGGTAAAATTGATATACACAAATAGAATTTAAGTGATCCGTTGCATTAGTTTGCTCAAAGCTACTCAGGGCTGAACAGACTTATTGTCCTTGAAAAACTTAGGTAAATGGTGTACAAAAAGGTGAAACATCTCTGCGTCGACATTCAGACCGCTTTGACATGTGTCCAGAATACAGATCCAGAAGGCCTCCCTGGATCAAAGAATTTAGATAATGTTACCTCGTCTCTGTGGTTTGAAAAGATGTTCTAGTCCATAGAATTTTATGTTGTTCTTCGGTTCTCCTTTGTGTTCCATTGAGTGGTGACAACCAAGGGGAAACCTTATGTCTTCTTTGATAATTGTTCTAACATGTTCTTGAATTCTTATTTTGAGCGCTCTGATCATGCTTCCAACATATTGTTTTCCACATAGGCATTCATTTACATATAAAACAAATTTAGAGTTGCAGTTCATGAACTGTCTCCCTTTTTTGGTAGTTCCATTTGGTAGCTTAATTTCCTGTCTGCCATTTGCAGACTAGATGCAACCTTAACATTTTTCACACTTGTAGTTCCCTGTAAGGGGTTTAGCGTTCCATAATTGTGTTAGGCCAGACTTCTTCTGTTTGTTGAAAAAGTGTGAGTGACTTAGTGTATCCTGTAAGCTTTTCGTCATGACCCTTGCCCCTGGCCCTCACTGGAAAGCCAGCCTTCCAGTTAGGTCCAGGTCAAAGGCCTTGAAACCTCATCCAAGACTCTCTTGGAGTCAGTCCTGGTGCCTTTGGCGCCAGGCTCATAAACATCATGAAGACCAACATTAGAATGGGACTATTTACTTGGGACTATTTAACTTGGGGGCGTTCAGCCAACATGGAGGCACACATAGCTCAGTTACAAGGAACTGAGCTATGCGGTCTAGTCTTTTGGGTGTGGCAGGCCTGGAACTACTTTAGCTGGACTACTTTGGGTGTGGCAGGCCTTGGACTATTTTACCTGGACTACTTTACCTGAGACTATTTAAACCACACCCAAACAGCAAAACATGCTTTGTGTTATTCTGCTGTGGGCAGCGAAACGCTCAACGTGTCCAGTTCTTTGATGCGAGTTTACCTGAAACCAAGGACCTGCATAGAGTGAAGGAACACTACAAAACTTACCTGGAACAGTATCCTGTCTTCAATTCATCACTGACTTCAGGTCCACTCACCTGAAGGTATGAACTCCATCATCTGACACCGCATGCATCCTGGAATACCATAACCTGGAAAGAGGAGAAAGAAAGACAGCATTAGTAAGTGTTTAGTCCCGTTTCCTCCCGAATGAAGAAAGCCACACAATTCTTACATGGGTAGTTATCTCCTGGTCAGTATCATTGCTGGAACATTACGGCGTTCGGCGAGGAACATCGCAACCTGCAAGGAGAGAAAAGACACAGGTTAGCAATATAAAAGGCGAAACAGTGCCGCGCATCGTGCATTACTCACCGGACAGCTTCGCACACGCCCATGATCATCTTCAAACTGCATGACAACCCCAAAATACCTTTCCATACCTAAAAGGAAAATGCAAGACATTATTATTCGAACTAAGAGGAACATCAGAACTGCATATAAAGACTGTAAAGCAGCAAACCTATGGGGTCGAAGCAGGCCTGGATTCCCACAGGGGGGCTTGCACCAGTGAAGTAACTTGGTCGCTGCTCGCCCCCCACATCTACGCGCCCCTGCCACGAGGAGCAGGACGGAGAATCCACCTTCTACAATATTAAGGTGAGGCGAAGGCCCAAGGGGGAGGAAGGAGTTGAGGCCAAGGGAGGTGGGAAAACATAAAGACAATTTGGTATTGAATCCAGCTCTCCTATATTGCAGACACATCTTTAACCAGAGGCCTTACCAAGGGACCGGGAGAGGGTTCCAGAGTGCAAATCATCCAACCAGGGCTGGGTGGCGTTCCCGTGGATACCAGGTGAGCGTAACACTTTTGGCTTTGCTAAAGGTAATATTTACCTGATAATCAAGGTATTCTGTGATATCTGTATCCAATTTTAATATTCGCCAGTTTTTCTTCAGTGCTTCTTTGATATCTTTGATGTTAGAAGTATAGGTGGTGATGAATCTAATTTGGCTGAAGGATTTGGAAGGAGATGAAGGACATTTGTTGATCAACAGTTCCTCTCTGTCACGCTCACCTCACTTCCCTCTCCACACCAGGCACAAGCACCTAGGTCATGCAGCAATCACACTACAGTCACACTACCTGCAGCCTCACGTTCTGTCACTCACGGTAGTAGGGTGTCATGTGAGCGGGTTCACCCCCGGGGCCGCTGCATCTACATGCAGGCACGCAAATAGGGAACTCCCCGTTTCTTCGTTGGCGCCTCCCATGGCGTCTGCAGGATGATGCTTGCAGACAGCCGCTTCTGCGATCAGTGAGGCGGAACCCGTGCTCACGTGTCTCGCTCGTGGGTCACATGACACGCTTGCCCGTTTCCCTCACGGATTATGTGACACGGGGGCGGCCTCTATTTAAACCTTGAACTGCACGCGAATCCTTACTTCACAGCTGTTCACTTTGGAGGACTCTGTATGGCGATCAGGATTTACTTGTTTTCACGGAACTACGACTTGGATTTCTACACGTACTTGCTCTGGTTATGCTCTTTGGCTTTGCTACCTCGATAGATCACCTGACCTCGGATTATAATACGGACTGTCTTGGTTTGCCCTTATTGGATTTGGCGTTTCGCTTTCCTTGCTACATCAAGTCTTCAAGTCATTTATTCCGGTTCTTCTGCACTCGCTACAGGCGGGTAGGCTTGGGTTTGGACCCAGGCCACTGCTCCTCGCCCCTCTGTCATCGGGGAACCAGCTCACATGCCCCTTCCACGGAACCAAGCTCTCTCTAAGCTGGACTACTGTAACAGCCTCTATCTTAATCTGCCCGCCTCTACTCTCCGCCCTTTGCAACTCATCCAGAACAGGACTGCAAGACTTGTCCTTGGCCTCAAGCCCAGGGACCGTATCTCTCCAGGACTGAAATCACTACACTGGCTCCCAGTGACTGCGAGGATCAAGTTCAAAACCCTCTGCATTGTCCACAAGGCCGTCTGAGGCCTTGGGCCAAAATACCTTCAACTCTCTCTTCCTAAATATCTTCCTTCTCGAGCTCTTCGCTCATCCGCCTCCAACTCCCTCAGGGTCAGCCGCTTCTCCAAACAACGAGTTGGGGGCAGATCTCTTTCCACTGCAGGGGCCTCCCTCTGGAACAGCCTTCCTACCTCCCTGAAACTTGAGGAGAACCACCTCCGGTTCCGGAAGCACCTCAAAACCTTCCTCTTTGCCTCCGCTTTCTCTCCCCCTCTCCCCTGCTAATACTACTGAAACTGCACTGAATCTGCAACTGGGCCATTCACCGTTCTCGGCCCAGCCACTCTCCCCTGCACTGCCTCCACGGCAACCCCTGCACTACGGGACTGTGTCTGTATCCATACAGCCCCCCTTCCCAGCACTTGTCTGCACTTACCTCGCACTTGCCACCAGCTGGCCCTTGTTATTTATCCTGTATGCTGTATGCTTATAACCCTGCACTGCACTTTCCCCTCTCCCTTTCCCCCATGCACTTTTCCCTTCCCCTCTACCCTTGCACTTGCGCGATCTGAATGACACCTGGCCTAGTAAGATCGTTGTCTGTCTCCCCTTGTTCCCCCCCCTGCCTCGTCGCGCCTTGAAACACTTGTGTATAGGCGCGTTACAAATGCCTTATCATATCATATCATATCATATCATATCATATCATATCATATCATAACCAACACCAAGCCCAGGGGATACAGCCATACCACTTCCCTGCTTAGGTAAGCACCCGCTATTATTCAGTCTCTCTGGTTGTACTGTGCTCATTTGGTGCTAATCAAGGCTTTCCTTTGTAGCAGCCTTTGGGTTATCAACGTTCCGCGGTTCCGGGCTTTGAGGCTCACCCACCTATGGCCTCAATGATTGCATAGGGAGTAATCTTGTATTCTCTCTCTGCGATACTTGTGGACAGAGGTTTCATACTCTTCACGACAATCAAGAAACCTGACACTCTCTTGGCCTATTGTATAGTTTTTTGGTATGTTTTGTTAAGATGTCGGAGTTCATGTGTACTTGCTTGAAATTCAGCCATTGATTCGATTGCATGTTGTTCATATTCTTGGTGTTCTGTACAGTTCCTCTTAATCCTCAATAGTTCTCCATAGGGTATATTTTGAATAACATGATTAGGGTGATTACTATCCGCATGCAAGATGGTGTTACCATCTTCTTTCATTCTTCACATAAAGTTCCAGATCCAGAAAGTGAATAGATGTTGCACTTTCTGTGATGGTAAATTTCAAGTTGCATTGATTTGTATTGAGGTAGTTGTAGTATTCCTGTAGGGCGGTTTGGTCTCCATTCCATATTATCAAAACATCATTGATGGATCTGCCCAGAAGATGATGTTGATGTTGGTATTGAATGCTACATGTTGCAGGCGTGCTCTAGCTCAAAGTGTCCCATGTACAGGTTTGCGTATGGGGTGCACATTTTCCAACCATGGCAGTTCCTTGCTTTTGTCTGTAGATTTGTTCGTTGAACATGATGATATTATTGTTCAAAGTGAAATCTAACATTTCTAGTATCATCTCATTCTGCTTGTAATATGAAAGTGACCTAGTCTTTAGAAAGTAATTGGTGGTTTCAAGGACTTTTGAGTGTGGGATGCTAGTATATAAAGACGAGAAAATACATTGGGAAAGAGATTATAGACTCATTACTCTTGATGTCTCGTCTTTATATACTAGCATACCACACTGGCCTTGAAACCACCAATTACTTTCTAAAGACTAGGTCAGTTTCATATTACAAGCAGAATGAGATGATACTCCTTCCTTTCATGCCCCCCCTCGGGCTTCTTCTACATCTCTGCAGGGCGTACTTCTGACTTGTACCCCTCCCCGGAAGTCTTTCAAGGACGGCAACCTTCTCCATATTGCCACTCTAAACTCTCGCT
Organism: Ambystoma mexicanum; assembly: GCF_040938575.1. Taxonomy (NCBI): domain Eukaryota; kingdom Metazoa; phylum Chordata; class Amphibia; order Caudata; family Ambystomatidae; genus Ambystoma; species Ambystoma mexicanum. Next base: position 587,581,864 of record NC_090922.1, on the reverse strand, counting down.
CAGCTGTCAAACACTCCTCTGACATCTGCCGCCTTCTGGAGAAACTTGACCTCGATGTCCTCGGTCTTACAGAAACATTGTTCATGGCCAGCTCTGTCACAAGCTTTGAGAATCTCCTCCCTGACAGCTACAAGATCCTCTCCGCACCCAGATCCAACCGCTCCGGAGGGGGTGTAGCCCTGATCTTCCCTGAGTGGATTCCTGCTTCTGTCATTCCTATGCAGGCCTACTCCTCCTTTGAATGTCTTGTTTGCAGGCTCTCTCTCTCTCCTGGCCATTCCCTTACTGTGGCTACTATCTATCAGCCACCTGGTCGGATCTCCTCCATCCTCTCTGAGTGGGCGGACCTCTCCTCTTCCCTCCTGGTCTCGACCACTCAACTCCTCCTTCTTGGAGACTTCAACATCCACCTGGATGCTTCCTGTCCTTCCTCTGGACTCTTTCGTGACCTCTGTCACTCTCTATTCTCCCCTCTGGCCTGACTCACTGAGCAAGGTATACTCTGGATGTTTTGATCTCCTCAGACTTTCCCCTTTCTATCCCTCTCGCCACTCCTTTCTCCTGGATTGATCACTTTCTCCTTTCCTCCCAGCTCACCCTCTCTGCCCCTCAGGCCAAGCCAATTCCAGCACTGCCACCCACCTTCTCTGTCATCCAACCCATGAAGCGCGTGTCAGTTGACGATTTCGCCGCCATTTTCTCAACCCCCATCACCTTTGGCTGACTCACACCCTGACACAGCCCTTTCCATGCTCCATTCTGCTATATCTGATACTCTCAATGTTCTTGCCCCTGCCATGAGGATCCACCTAAAGCCCAAAACCAAGTGCAACTCCTGGTATGACTCAGACCTCGTCACCCTCAAACGCAAGTGCAGGGTGGCTGAGAGGAAATGACGTGCTTATGGTACATCCTCTGACAAACTGGCCTGCCGCCTGGCAATACCGACTCTCGGTCCGCACCAAGAAGAAAGCTCACATCCAACTTGCGTCTCTGGGGCATCTTACAACTCGGCCGAACTCTTTAAAATCTGCAAGGAACTGGCCAATCCTGACACAGTCTCTACCTCTCATATCCCTTTCCAGGCCCTCTGCACGGCACTGGCTTCTCATTTCATCCCCAAAACTCAGGACATCCTGGCCTCTCTTTCCTCCTCTCCCCATCCTCCCTCTACTCCCTGCTCTTCCTCTGGTCGTTCTTTGGACACCTCTCCTCCCTCCTTCTCTGCCTTTCCCCTCTTTTCCCCAGACAAGGTTTCTAGACAAGTCCGATCTATGAAAGTCTCATCAAAACAGGTTCATCCCTGCTCCTCCAAAACCATCAAAGACCACATTGACACCCGGGCTCCTGCTCTGGCTGACTTCTGCAACCATTCCTTCGCCACTGGAGTCTTCCCTTCCCCCCTGAAGCACTCCCTTGTGCACCCTCTTCTTAAGAAACCCTCTGCTGACCCTTCCTGCCTGGCTAACTATCGCCCTATCTCCATCACTCATTTCCTGGGCAAACTCCTGGAAAAGCTGGCCATCGCCAAGCTCAATCTTCACACGGAATCTGTTGGTTGTCTCCATGATCATCAGTCTGGCTGCAGAGCTGCCAAAAGCACGGAAACTGCTCTCCTAAACATCCATGAAGACCTGCTCTCCAACCTTGATTCCAACACCCCCTGTGTCCTCATCTTACTGGATCTCTCTTCTGCCTTCGACATGGTCAACCATGCCATCCTGCTCAACCATCTCTGTGATAACCTGGGTATCACCGGTCAGGCCCTGGTGTGGCTGATTTCTTTCCTCTCTGATCGACCCTCCCAGGTTCAAATTGGGTCCTTCCCATTATTATTATTATTTTCCTCTCCTCTGTCTTTATCTCTATCTGTGGTGTTCCCCAGGGGTCTAACTCTCTCCCTGGCTGTTCAACCAATACTTGCCCACCTCATTGCCGTGCTCTGCCCCAACTTCCAGTGCTATGCGGATGACACTCATTTTCAGGCTACCTTCAGCCACCTCTTCTCCCTCTCTCATCTCTGACTGCCTGTCCGCCATCCAGGAGTGGTGTGAAGCCAATGATCTCTGCCTTAATGCCAGTAAGACTGAGATTCTCCTCATCAGCACACCCACTCCCTCCTTTCCTGTCACTTCCTATCCGGCCTCTCTTGGCCCTCTTCCTGCTCCCACCTGTGAGGCTACAAACCTCAGGGTCATCTTCGACTCCACACTCTCCTTCTCTCTTTACATCTTCGAACATCTCTAAGAAGTCACACTACCAGCTGCACCTCCTCAGAGGTATTCTTCCTTTCCTCTCCTTCTCCCAGAAGCGCACTGTCTCCAGAGCTCTGGTTCTCTCCAGGCCTGACTATTGCAACAGCCTCTTTCTAAATCTGCCTGCTTCTACTCTCCGCCCTCTGCAACTCATCCAGAACGGGACTGCGAGACTTGTTCTTGGCCGTACTCCCAGGGATCGTATCTCTCCAGGACTGAAATCTCTGCTCTGACTCCCAGTGGCTGTGAGGATTATGTTCTAAACCATCTGCGGTATTGTCCACAAAGCCTTCTGGGGCCTGGGACCTCAATACCTTCAACTCTCTCTTCCTAAATATCTTCCTTCGCAAGCACTCCGCTCATCCGCCTCCAACTCCCTCAGGGTTAGTTGCTTCTCGAAGCAACAAGTTGGTGGTAGATCTATTTCTTCGGCTGAGCCCTCCCTCTGGAACAGCCTCCCTGAAACTTGAGGAGAACAATTTCCGGTTCCGGAAGCACCTCAAAACCTTTTTCTTTGCTCCTGCTTTCTCTCCTCCTCTCCCCTGCTGAATTTCCTGGCTGATACTGAAACTGCACTGGTTACCTGGCCACCTTCTGATCTTGGGCCCTTCCTCCCCCGCCAGTCACACTCCTGCACTGCCTTCCTGGCAACCCCTGCACTGGGGAAAGTTTTCTGTATCCCTTCAGTCCCAGTAGGATCATTGTCTCTGTCCTCCCTCTGTTCCCCCTCGCTTGCCTCGTTGCGCCTTGAAACATTTGTATATAGGTGCGTTATCAATGCCATATCATATCATACTTGAAATGTTAGATTTTACTTTGAACAATAATATCTTCATGTTCAACGAACAAATCTACAGACAAAAGCAAGGAACTGCCACGGGCGCAAAATGTGCGCCCTCATACGCAAACCAGTACACGGGACAGTGTATAGTCGAAAACAATACAGGACTCGGCGCCATCAAGATATATATATATTTTATATCTTATTCCTTTGTTAAACATCACACGTTGAGCCCATATGCGATAACATGTTTCGGCTCTGCTGAGCCTTTTTCAAATCCGGGCTGAATATAATTTTCAATTACATCCCCAACACATTATTATATGCGATGAGCACAAAGAAACACAACATCCAAAAATCATTCATATATATAACATTTTTGAAAGACCATTGCCCCGGCATTCAAGCATCATGCCGAACAATGTACATCATAACATATTGAAAATGTGTGCCAAAATTAGACAGAAAAACAAGGATGGGCATAGGGAATCATTCATGGGTGTAGAAAGAAACAGACACACATCATGTTATATTATTAAATATGAGCAATACATAAAAGGACAAAAGAAAGAGAAAAGGAAATCAAATCATTAATCTTAATACATCGAATCATAAATGCTGTAATCACATTATTCCAATGACCCATAAAATGGTCCAGAAGTTTAAGCAAACTAGTCTGATATCTTTACCCGAAATTAGATGTAACCAATTCGTAGGACTAATGTCCATGTAGTAATAACGGGGTATGATCCCCAGTGACAATCTAAAACAGGGTGAAGATAAGGACAAGGATATAGTATGGTATTTTACGCCCCAAAGTGCACTTCTCAAATGTTGGTCGTTCTTTAACATTGTACTAGTTCCTGGTCTAAGTTGCATCTATAAGAATACCTCTGAATTCAAAGATGAGCATAACTATTATCACATGCACAAATATTCCTTTACCCATTACAAACGATCAGATTAGCCAATGTAATCCACAAACCAACGCTGTATAACCGATATACAGCGTTGGTTTGTGGTTGCTCATCTTTGAATTCAGAGGTATTCTTATAGATGCAACTTAGACCAGGAACTAGTAGGCCAAGAGCTGAACTGTTGATCAACATATGTCCTTCATGGCATTCCAAATCCCTCAGCAAAATTAGATTCATCACCACCTATACTTCTAACATCAAAAATATCAAAGAAGCACTGAACAATATCACAGAATACCTTGATGATCAGGTAAATATTACCTTTCGCAAAGCCAAAAGTTTACAGGACACACTAAGTCACTCACACTTCTCCAACAAACAGAAGAAGTCTGGACTAATACAATCATGGAACTCTAAACACCTTACAAGGAACAACAAGTGCGGAAAATGTAAAAGTTGCATCTGTTCTGCAAATGGCAAACCGGAAATTAAGCTACCAAATGGAACTACCAAAAAAGTGAGTTCATAAACTGCAACTCTAAATTTGTTGTTGTACGAAATTGAATGCCTATGTGGAAACTATACGTTGGAAGCACGATCAGAGCACTCAAAATAAGAATTCAAGAACATGTTAGAACAATTATCAAAGAATACTTAAGGTTTCCCCTTGGTTAACACCACTCAATGGAACACAAAGGAGAACCGAAAGAACAACTTCCAATTCTATGGAATAGAAAAAATGTTCAAACCACAGAGAGGAGGTAACATTGACTTAATTCTCAGATCCAGGGAGGCCTTCTGGATCTGTATTCTGTATACATGTCATTGCGGTCTGAATGTCGACCCAGAGATGTTTTACCTTTTGTAAACCATTTACCTAAGTTGTTGAAGGACAATAAGTCTGTTCATCCCTGAGTAGCTTTGAGCAAACCAATGTTACAGACTACTTCCATTCTATTTGTGTACATCAATTTTATTTTTTGATTTTGCATTTACACAAGTACTATTTTTAGAAATTGCCAAAAGCAACATTAAGATAAGATTGAATCCTGGACTATCAGTTACAATAATATGCAATTTGTTTACTGCCAAGTAAGTTGCAGTAGCATCTCTTAGCCCAATCCAAGATGGTGGATTTGCGATAAAATGACAGTGAGACACACGCAATCGCATTCCCATACTGCTTTAAGTCAGCAGCGTTCACAAAACAGAAAACTCTGGTTATCATGCCGCACCATTTACATACACCTTTTAAATTTAGCATAATATGTATTTTGTTTACTGCCAAGTCAGTTTCAGTAGCATCTCTTAGCCCAATCCAAGATGGTGGACTCGCAATCACGTGACAATGAGTCACACACGATCGCGTTCCCATACTGCTTTAAGTTAGCAGCGTTCATAAAACAGAAAACGCTGTTTATCATGCTGCAGCGTTTACAAACACCTTTCGAATTCCGTACAAGCAATTTTAAGGTAAGTGGGCAGGCTGGCGGGAATATAAAGAGTCCCCTAATGAGAAAAATAGTTACAGTAAATCTGATACTGACAAGGCATGATTAGAAAGCAAAACTCAGAGCATTAATTTTCCTTGTTTTTAGGACAAAATACCACACCGTTTTTAGTACGACCTCTGGGAAGCAAACGCAACCCAGCAATATCAGATTTCTCACAACAAGCTGCTTTTGAATCGAAAGCTAAATCTATATTAGTGAATATAATCTTATCACAATACAGTGCAAGATAGTCCAGAATTCAGAAAAGATTTATTCTAGATCAATGTAATTGCAATGTTACCAAAATTTGTAAACAATCACAATGTAAATGGTTTTCTTTTTTTTTCACATCTTGTAGCTGTTTTATTAAGTCAAATTTAAGACTGACCCCTCCTGAACAAACGTCATCATCCTTAGACGGAGAAACACGTGTCGAGATACCAAATACCAATCAAAGCCATATACTTATGGTATGAACTTTCACAACTAAGGAGAAAATAAAAATTAAGTTGGGTGCAACACAAACGGATCTCCATTTGTTATTTTTCTTCCGGTTTCTAGTCATTCTGATCAGCCTCAGAATAGGAATCTGAATGCAGCCTGACATCCTCTAGCTAGAGCTAACATTTAAACAATCCCAAATACTCAACCAACAGGATCGCCACTAGCTGCGCATAGGCTGAACAACTCTAAATAAGTTTCTCTACCAGTCTTTCCATTTAGGGTGGTAAACAGAGATTCTTAAGGTGGTAATGTGTAGTAATGACTTGACTTTACTCATAAGTCTGCTCATAAAATTTGATCCCTGATACTGTCATGATGCCTACCCCCGAAGCACCAGGCCAGGCCCAGCACCCTCGGGAGCAGGCATCATGCCCCCGGGTAAAAGCCCAGCGGCCCCTTATAGGGGCTCTTTGGACTCTGTCCTGGCGCCTTTGGCGCCAGGCTCATGTTGGACATCAGTCCTGGCGCCATAGGCGCCAGGCTCATAAAGGAAAGTGTTTGGTGAAATTACCTGATGCAGACCATGCTGCATACTCACCTGATGCAGACCATGCTGCATGAAGACCCAAGCCAAATGAGGCTTAGGAGGGACTATTTTACTGAAGGGACTATTTTGTTACTTGGGTGGGGCTGTGGAAGAATACTTACCTGGGACTTCTTCCAAGGCTATTTAAGCCACGCCCAGACAGCCACACGTGCTTCGCGTTGTTCTGCATCCCAGCAGCTGAACGCTCACCGTGTCTGCTCCTGCACCTGGACTCCAGCCACGCCCGCCTCGAACCTGGAACACCTGTAAGGAAAGAAGAGAAGAGAAAGGTGAAAACCAAGAACTTATTCAAACTTCTTACCTGCATCCAGAATCTTCACGCCAGCATTCTTGAAGAAAGACTTCCATTTAAAAGCATTGCGTTGCTCGCTGCAGCGCTGCGCTTCACTCACCTGTCCTCGAGACATCTCCCAGCTCCATCGCGGCTGTCAGCACCGGTCGCCACATCTCTGCACCTAGGGGAGAGAAGAAGAGACAAAAGGTGAGCAGAGGGAACACAGGAGGAAAGCCGAATTTTCAGCCATAATACTTACCGGCTTTTCTTGGTGAACCATTCCACATGTCGGGTCGGCGCCGCTTCTTTGGCAGGTACCGCACCCCGGCCCCTATGGGGAAAGGACAAAAGACATTACTGGGGAATTATAAAGACATTTAGAGGGGTCGCCCTCATCACTAACTCACCTGATTTTACCATCGGCAATTTAACCCCTCAACGCATCGCCCTCGTTCTGCACCTGAAATAAAGGACAGATCACAGGTTAGGAAGACAACATAAAAAGAGGCTCACACTTGAACTTTTGAATCTTCATACTTACGGCGTATCGCTCCGAAAAGTCAAGTGGATTTTGCCAGCGCCATTCTGAAAACCAGTGAAGTAACTGGACGAACGCGCACCCCTGCACCAGAAGCAGGATGGAGAGTTCATCCTTCCAAACCATAAGGTGAGCTTAAACCGGGGGTTTTGGAGGAAGTCAGAGAAGAACGAAGGGGGAAAGGGGGGAGCAAGCACACTATTCTGCAGACAGTTAATCCCCCTTTCTCATCTGCAGAAGGATATTCCTACGGGCCAGACAAGCAAGATTTGGGGGTCCTGATCAATCGGTGGTCCGAGTTCTGCGCATCACGCTCGAAGAGGCCACAGCAACCCAGACTAGACCAGCGCCTCCGTGGGAGCCAGGTGAGCATTACAGAACACAAAGCCTTCCTACAAATTCCCACCCAGGCGCTATGGAAACTTCTGAGACTGACCAGTTGGCCCAACTACTGGGGGAATTACGGGCCGAAGTACACGCCGATCGTCAAGAGACTAATGCTCTCAGGAGGGAAGTGATTGCATACATGCCAACATTCTGTGACCAAAAATCTGTAGGAATCTTAAAGGTTCAAAAATAGTAATTAGCATAATGATAACATCACAGGAAATGATGTCACATCAATTTGACCCAATGAAATGATAGGACATGACATCACAGGAAATGTGACGTGAACTTTGACCCTGTGACCTCACAGAAAATGACCTCAAGTGACATGGCTTTGAAGAGCTCACAGGAAACGACTGCCTGGTGTGGCCTATCCAGATCCTCTGACCCATCATTAGAAAAAAATGTACCAAATAAGTGAGCTGTGCACACTGTGACCAGCTTCTTCCTCATTAACACAGGTTTTCCCCTTCAAACATACCCATAACAATGATGTATACATTCTCCATTCATTTGGGATTATTAGAAGTTAATGAAACCTGGTTAATATTTTATTAGATTAGGACGTGTACTACTTCTTTAGGAATAAAACATTTTAATAGTTTTTCTTAAAAAGAACAACATCTCTGCTAAGTAAAAACAAGCAAAATAAATAAAGTGATAATATTCACACTCAGTAGCTAAATTCAATAACTTTATAAACAACAAACTGTACCATGGGTTCAATGAGATTATCTTTTGCAGAGGCCTAACAAAGCCGACATTTTTAACAAAAGATGAGTAGAAGTGGTGTTAGAAAACCTAACTTTATAGTTAAATAAATAAGTATCAGAGAATTAGGCACAAAATAAGATAAAACAACATATAATACTTATTGTGTATTAGAGCAGAGCACATACTGACCGTACAAAGTGGGAATTGTAAACATGTTGAAACCTGTTTGTTCTAGCATATTTAGTACACTATTTACTTTCTTATAATGTGTGACATATTGCTTCTCCTTTTGGGACCCTTTTCTTGAATGTCTCTCTAACAATTAGACGGATGGTCCTGAACTTGTGCTTGCTGTAGGGCCACTGCTCTCCCTCCTAGCCAATAATGTTTGGTATGTAGACGATTTTGCTTTCTTGATTAACTTGTCAGATGGTTTCCACTTGTGAGGGTCAGTATTGCTAAACACATTGACCTTTGCTGATAAAATGCCACAGAGTGTATTCCTAATACCTGTATGGGCTGCATACACACTGTCAGAAGCATGGCCTTCTTGACTCCGTCCCAGCAGACTCCTCACATCAGTTGTCACTTTCCGTACCATATTGAACAGAGTTTCACAGAATGCATTGCTGTGAGGTATTAACAGAATGTACTTTGACAGAACACACAGCACCTTGAAGCGAAGAGAGTTATCTGCAGGATCCCTCAATCTGGAAAGATCTTCCCAGAACCGATCAATTCTTGTAATTCCATCTTGCCATGTTGGCAGAAGTGTAGTAGACTGATAGTCTAAGAATTCTCGAGAAAGTTGCTGCATATCTTCTTCAGGAACAACATCAGGGAAAACGTTACACAACTCCTCAATACTTGCAAATGACGAGGTCATCCGCATGTTTGGAGACAAAAATGTGGCATTCCTTACCACTGGATCATAGAGGGGAAACTTAGTTTTGATGTATGTTAGCACCTTAATATAAAATTATCTCACTTGTTTCCTAAATGCTCCAACTGTAGGTGTCCCCACGATATCAGAATGCCTTATCGCCTGTCGTGCCCCATAGGCAATGAACAAATCAGAATCACTTCGATGATTGCGCGGGTCATTAAAAGCAACCTCTAAAATGTCATCCTTATGCTGCTCAATGATCTCTGGCTTTACCAGGCATGACAGAATTGACTCATATAGTTTGATCTGTGACTGGTGCAGCACATGTATCATAGGAGCCTCTGTCTGGAGTAGGACATTAAACTTATCAAAATTGGGCATGATAGCATGGAGAAACAGAACATAGCACTTCAGTATAGGGTCTTTGAAAACTTTCACTAGTCGTTGTTCTCTGTCTCCACCTTTTAGATTTTTTTCCCGTTTTCTTGCTGGCTCCTCACTTGGCTCATCATCCTCGTAGTTTGTAAGAAAGTAAGATTTCAAACCATCCCACAATTTTAGAGCTCTTTCAAGACATTTACTGAGGCTCAGCCATCTTGTACTTACATGTTTGAGCACCTTACGAATTTCCTGATCACAAAAAAGTAGGGATTCCCTCAATTTAGATTTTCTTTTTGCACTTTTTTCAAAGTGGTAAAATAAGTCAATAGCAAATTCTTCTGGATTGAAGCGAATGAGAGCCTTCGCTCCATTTTTTGCAGCTAGATGAGAAAGGTGGCATGGGCACCCCATCATATACATAGCTGCCCTATCTATTTTCAGATGCCCAAGAACTCCCTTGCCTTTCCCAGTCATAACAGAAGCATTGTCACAAGACAATGAGGCACACTGTGCAAGACTAAGATTTTTCTCTTCCAATGATCTTTTTACATCAATGTAAATATTTTCACCTGTTGCTTCATTAACAGCTGGCATGTTCAGAAAATAATGTACAACTAGGCCAGATGTTTGGTCTTCATGACTTATAACCACTGGAAAAAACATATCCTCCTCATCTGAACTTCCATCGGTTGCAAGAGAATACCACTTTTTATTGACAGCAAGGAACACCTTTAAATCCTGCATGGCATCAGCAGCAATTGCGTTGATGATATGGCTTCCTTTGGTTCGGCCACATGAGTATGACTGAGCAATTTTGCTGTCTGGAAACATGACAGCAGCCATCTTGGAAAATTCATCATTTACACTAATTGGCAAATTACGCTTGACAATTAGCCCTTGAAAAAAAACTTCTGCTTTTATGACTTTGTGAGAGAGTTGTGATGATGTTTGCATAGAAGCTAATATACTACTTGTTCCACTAACTGCAGAGACATGTGACTTGTGTTTTGAAGTGGCAATATGTTTCTTCAAATCTGCCATGCCACCGTGTCTTATGGAGTAATCACACCTACATATTGTGCAGAGAGCCTCCTTTGTGCCCAGTCTTGAAGGCTTTAGAAATTGATATGTCTCTTCCCATGATGTATTGTATACATTGTCCCACCGAGCTGGCTTTGACATGGTCAATAATAATTTCTGAACTATCTTGCCTGGTTTCTTCCTCTGTCACAATCTGCTTTCATGCAGGGCTCCTGAGACCAGTTCTGAGGGATATAAAAGCTACAATAATACTTTATAATAATGGGTACCAAGACAAAGGATCTCAAGAGGTGCAACATCATGAAAGCTTCTATTAGGGTGCAAAATAAAGTGCAAGACAGAAGATTTTACATTTACTTCTCACAAGTTAGCGAGACAGCGAAACCATGAAAGAAACTACTGTGCCTTAAACTGGAAAAAACCCACCGGCTAAGGAGATGTGGTGAGCAACAGCGGGAAAGTAGAGACATTGCACACTGACAATTTATCACTGGGCCCGCCCTGTGAAAGGTCCATTAGAGTCTAACATAACATATCACTCACTTTCTTAGACAGTCAGTCAGATATCACACGATAAAGATACACTACCGGGGGCCTGTGAAAGGTCTTGACTGTTGTCGCACAAAGGCCTTTGACAGGCCTGGGTAAGCTGGGTTAAAAGTATACATCTTGAAACCATTTAGCAAAGTACAAATGCCAAGATATGCAAGAGTTTGCCCAGAATTCCTTTGTAATGTCTAGCACCCGTGTCTTTTATTGCAAATCCTGCTCTAATGCTCTGATTACGAATGGTTAATCTGCATTACTCATAGCCCAACTCTTCCTTGTCAGAGTACTTATTGAAAGTGACCTGCCTTTCAATAGGACCCTTACCCACATTTTCATAGTTATAGCCCCTCACAGCGCAGGAGGTAGGGGGAGAGGGAATTGTGACAGGGTTCTGTTAGAAGTCAGGCAGACCACCTTCAAGAAGTACTGTGATGAAGAAGGACATGGACGTAATGATATTTTGACATTATATATACACTGAGTACTCTCACAAGAGCAGACATGAATTGAGTGCAGGCCTTTGTAGGGACACGGGTCTCTGTGTGCCCCTTGAAGGTCGTTCAAGGCTTATTCAGATTTCTCTGGTCTCATGGTCTAAAATATGTTGACTTTATCCCTCAACCTTAGGTATTCTAACAAACTCTGTATCACTTTTCACTCAGGTTAACTAAGTGCCACTGAAACATTCAAATGCAACCAATGGCACGTGTGATGTCCAGATATTAACTGTTTAAATGATATTCTTATATGGAGTTAACACCAGGCTATCAACTGGCCAGAATTATTATTTCTCTCAAAAAACAAACACACAGGCAACTTTCAGTTTGCTAACAAAGACTGACTGCCCTTGCCCAGGCCCAGCTGAGGATGTGTGGGCATCCACATCAACATAATGGTTGGGTACCACCCTTGAGTGGAAAACAGTCAGAGGCATCTGTCAGGTGCATATATTACAAGGGAGACAAAGAAATAAAGCAGAGGGTTAATTGACAAAGATTATGTTGAGATGCCCACACAGCAGGGAGCTGAAACATGAAATATCCACTTAACAGCTATACATCCTTCTATGTCAGCAAGGGCCTGCTGTGGAGGAACCGGTGTGAAAAGGCAATGAGGTGAGTACATAGCACTGACCAAGCCCTTGATGACTGAACCACGAGCAATGAGATGTGTGAGTCCCATGCCTCATGCTTTGCATACATTTTTACTGTCATGGTGACTGTTCTGACATGAAATGAGCAGGCTCAGAAGGAATGCACAATTTGACGAATTGGTCATTCTTTAGTTGTAAAAATACACTGTTTTTAAGCAAAGCAGCCAGCATCCTATATTCAGGCTATGGACATTATGTGACACCTAGCTCAGCCCCCTCAATCGCACCCCCACCACTGACAATTCACCTTCCCCCACCCGGGAAGGAGGGTGGTGTTGTCCCCCAGTACAATTTGTCAGTTTCCAGAAAGATGCAATATTAGCCTTTCTCGAGAGGCAAGCAAGGTTTAGAGTAATGATAATGATAATGGTGTGTTATTTATATAGCACCTTAATCCAAAGCGCTTTACAGAGCACATATACAATATCACCCAACCGAAATTGGTACTCATTTATCGACCTCGGAAGGATGAAAGGCTGAGTTGGCCTTGAAAGGGATTTGAACCTGCGACCTGCAGATCACGCTCAGATCGCATCAGCGAGCGCTCAACCCACTGAGCTATCTTACCAAAAAGGATCAAAAGGGGTGAGGTTGGGGGCGAGGGTGTCGTTTCGCTCAGACCCAATCAAAGATTTATTCAGCTCAGAGTGCAACATTCTTCCATAATGGGCACAAGTTTACTCACGCCTGATTAAAGACGTGTCCAGATTTGAATTAGTCATATCTCTCGGCTCAAATATATATTCGGAGAAGAACACAGGATAGTTCTGTATAGGTAGGTATTCACTGTTCATCCATACCCAAAAATGCTATGCTATTGCCTGAAATCGGGCCGGTTTCCTCTCAGACCAGTGCAAAACTGAACAGATGACTGAATGGTTTTCAATGAGGCATAATCTCTGGTGTTGCTTTGAGCAACCCTCCAGACCATCCTTTTTCAGACTGTCATGCCATTACAGAAAGTGAAAGGTCATGTTAAAATCAGGCGTGATCCCTCCACAAAAGGGGCAGTACAGCCCTAACTGCACGGTCACACACATTGAATAGATTGAGCCAAACCAGAACTGTTCGACACAATCCCTAGTAGGGCCCCTGCCTTTAGAGGTGTAGTTTGCCTTGCACCCTTAAAAGAAATAGGGACACAAGCTGAGCCTTTTATATTTAAAGATCTGAAATACAAGGTGTGACCAGCTTTTTATGCAATCAGTTTTTTTGTACTTTTGAGAATGTTGCTTTGCCGTACTTTTGAGAATGTTGCTTTGTCAGACTGGCATAAAGATGTATGCTGCCCCAAGAAAAATGCCATTTTGCTACCCACCTTACTTTAAGGCCAGAAGTCAAGTTTTTAGGGCCAACTCGGTGCCTTCCGCTGCTTGCTATTGCCTGAGTGTAATATTGGGCCTGTCGCTTTGCGCATACATCATAAAACTCTGACAGACCTCTACACACTTACAACTAATTTATATCATTTTGGGTCTGGCGTGTACCAGGGTGAAGACCGATGCACAAGAGCGTCATGCCTGCGCCGACCCTGGTGGGGGGGCAGCGGCAGACTCTGGAGCATGAGCATGGGGAAAGCCGGTAGGTATTCCTGCACTTGAGACGCGCTAGAGAGCATCGCACAGTGGGAACAGGGAAAGAACACTAACATATCACTGGCTCGGCAACCAACCCCACAGTACGAGCTCAGCTCTTTCAGTGCTGGTATGATGCGTTGTTTGGGCGAGTGTGTATGTAAGCCTGTCAGCCTGTCTCTTCTACGCCGCTATTTTCCTGACTCCCTTACCACGACCACACCGATTGTGTCTGCGAGGTTCCGGAGCAATGTATATACATGTGGCACGTTCTAATGAAGTACACACATACATGATGTCTCCCTCTCATCTGAAACAAGCGGTGGCTACGAAAACATTTATTATTGTCAACCAGGCTCCACTTATTTATTTATTTGTTTAGGTTTTGGCATTTGCTGCCACCCGTTCTGTCCACTTAATGTAGATTATTTATTGACAAACGATTTACATCCCCTGTTGCATTTGGTTTCTGAAGATGAAAGCCGCATACTTGGCAGAAAACGTAGGTAGATGAAACACAACACATGATTAAACCAGCTCGAACATTCTGCTTATCAAGTGCCGTTTGCTCGTATTTTGTTGTTTCCCTCAATTTTGTTCTTAGTTAATCTCCAAGCTGGTTTAAGACTTGCAGCACATCAACAATCATGCGTAAATCATTTCAAAGGCCGGGACATTCATGTTGCCTTCCGATGCCGCACTCTAAACCTTTTCGCATTCTTCTTCAACCTCCTCCTCCCACTTATGGCTCAGTTAAAAAAAATGGCCAGCAACCGTGTGGAGGATTCTGCCCGGATGTATTAAGACACCTGGTGTCCATGGGTGGACTGGCTTATAGGGAACTCTGGAGATTTCCCGGTGGGCCTCTGCACCCTGGGCATCTTTTGTGTGGTAGGTCCAAATTGTCTCATAGGAAAAGCATTGGGCTTGCTAAAAATGTGTCACATAGGGCCACTTTGAACTTCATTTCCAGGGCCTCTTTTGGTCCCCAGTAATTATTTCCAGGGTCTCTTTTAGTTCCCAGTCCACCCCTGCTGGTGTCTTAATATATTCCGGGCAGAATCCTCCACAAGGCCACGGTTGCTGGCCATTTTTACACTGACATTTGGGGCACTGAGGCAAACCCACCAAGCCGGGGGAAGCGTGGAAACCAAAAAAAATACTCTAGAAGCTCATCTCAGGCAACACAAACACGTGGGCTTGCGGTAGGAACCATACCATGTAGTAATTTCCTTGGGACCCGTGGCCTACCCCCTCCTCCCACTCCCCTGCCTTAACCTCCTTGCAGCCCCTCTCCCTCCCATCCCACCTTGGCATGCTAGGCCCCTGCTAATGAGCGCAGACCCATTAAAAACACATTACAGCTTGTATTGGGCGCCCCCCTTTCTTTTGTGTAGTGCTTTGGTGGCACAGCGAGGCACAATTGAAACTAAGGGCCTCATTACACGGATGGCGGTAGGTGTTTACCGGTACCGGTAAGATACTGGTACCGGTAAATCCTTACCGCCTTACTACGAGGTCCCTTTGCGGGTTGGGGGATTTAAGGCCTGCTTTTTGCAGGTGTTAAAAACCAACCCGCAAAGGGACCCAGGGAACTAATTACGGTACCGCAATTTGCGGTACCGTAATTAGCGCCTTCCCCATTCCCATTAAGCCCTATGGGGCAAAAATGGGAATGGGTAAGGGCAATGGGTGAAGGGGTAATTACCGCCCCGTCAACCTTGGAATGGGGTGGTAATTCCCCTTTCCGCCAAGGCGGTGCCGGTATTTTACCGGCATGAACTATGGCGCTATTAGCGCCATGGTTCTCCGCCATCCGTGTAATGAGGCCCTAAATCCCTTAATTGCCGGCTCAGAGAGACAATGCTTTCACAATAATAAATGGGCATGAAATGCATGGGGACACGTCAGTGTTTGGGGGACACGATTTCTGCAGCACAGTCAGCGCTGTGACAAGAACTAACACTTATCCATTGACTGCCATGTGGTCACCCAGGTGTAAGGCTGGATCAGCCTTCCTTGCTTTCCAACAGCTGCCAGGCCACTGACAACTCAAGCTTTCTGCAGAAGTCCTATGGAGTGGCAACACCTCCTCGTTGTTCCTCAGCATGAAGTAGAGACAGTGCGTGCAGGCTACAGGCTGTGCACTAGGATCGTGCTGTGATCTAGTTGGCAGGTTAGAGATCACAGCTAACGTGAGAGAGATACTTTGCACTGCCCTTGAGGTGCGCAGGAAATACCTTGATATGAGATGTTGAAAGCCTTGTGCTGGTTAATGGAAGAGTTCATTTGTAACCTGCTTACCTGCTGTTATTTTCGAACTTTCTAGGTGTATGTTTATTTTCAATGCCTAACGATCCATTCAAGGTGGCTGATTAATTGTGCAAGATGCATAGAAAATAAAAGTGGAAACGCAGCACTGTTTCACCTTTGTACTTGTCTTTGGCCACCTGCCCGGGGGCGCCACACTGTCAGGGACTAGCACGGCTCTTACTGTACCCAAATGGCATCGCCCAGCGGAATGTCTACTTTTATTCGTGAGCAGATTCTTTGGAAAACATCTAACCCCGTCACGTGCTTTACACTACTCTACATAGTTGAGTCTCCCCATTACACAATGAAATAGTAGGCGTGCCGCAAACACAACTGCCAGGAGCATTGCTAGTGTTCCAGTATGGGTTTCTAAGCTCCTTATGTCTTTAATGCCATGACTTTTTTCTTTTAAAAAATAAATACCTTTCACACGCCTCCTTCTCCAGGCCGTATTCGTTTCAGCCAGCTGACTCCGCAAGCAGCGCCGTTTCGTTTAGATAGAGGGTGGACATACGACGAACAAGAGGCTGCGTTGGTTCTCAGCAAAGTGAGAATAGGCACTGTGACCAGCACTGCCCGAAGGATGGCACTGACGGCGCTGCAGGAACTGCCACTAATGCAGACATATTATCACACAACCAAGCCTTGCTTGGTGCGCAGCAGGGCAGAGCCGGAGTCACGTGACGGCCGCCCATCTCAGATTTTGATTGATGACAGAGGCGCTGGCGTGCGCCCGGCGCACGCCAGCGCCTCTGTCATCAATCAAAATCTGAAATGGGGCCGCCACGCCCCCAGTGCTCTGGGGCCTCAGACAGAGGCCTGAAAAGGCCGTAGTGCAGCCACAGAAGTCGGTAGGCGGTAGGACTGCTTAAAAAGTGGTATCCTACCGCCTAAATCGGTAGGGTTGGCAAGTATGTGATTGTAACAAAGGAAAGAGCTGATGTCTTGGCTAGACAGTTTTTGCAAGGTCAAGCTGGACAAACTCCTTTACCCAGTTCCGGGGGGAACCCCGCTCCTGTGCTTTCCAGTAACCCGGTGCAGTTTAATCTACCTGAAACATGCTGCTGGCCCCACCCGAACGCTTTGCTGGGGACCCTAAACGATTCGCCGTATTCATGAATCAGTGGCCTATGCAGACCTGGGGCCTTCCCTAATGACCAGACCAAGGTAGCCTTTGTATTGTCATATCTCAGCGGCAGTGCTGCCGATTGGTCAGTTCCACTGGTAACTCAAGATGACCCGATTCTTCGTGATTTTCAAGGATTTCAAGCAAGCATGGAAAGGTTATTTGCTTGTCACTCCCAAGGGCAGGCTCTGGATGACAAACTTCTATCTCTGCGACAGGGCAATCAAGACCTCCTATTCTACATTGCAACCTTTAATAGACTAATTGTGGAAACTGGGTGGCCAGAGGATAAAAGAATCACGTTATTTTATCGAGGTCTACGCGGAGAAGTTAAAGATGTCCTGGCCCAAGTTGTAAATCTGCCCCAAGAATGCTCAGAATATATAGACTTAGTGTTCCAATTGGATCACAGACTGCAAAACAGAAAAGCAGATCGGTCCAAGTTTGAGACCCGGGTGTTGGTCAAGACCCACGCTAACCTCAAGGGGGCTGAAGCCTCTGAGCCAATGCAAATCGGAGAGGTTAAAGGACCTCTAACTCAAAAGGAACGTGAAAGAAGACGGCAGATGCACTTATGTCTTTATTGTTGGTCCTCTGGACACTTTCTACGAGATTGCCCGGCAAAGCCGCCCAAGAAGGTAGTAGGAGCCGCTGATAAAATCCATGAAAACTCTGTATCGGGAAACGACCACGCCCGACAAGCATAGGGGTCCGCTTGCCGAGCTTGAAAACAAACTCTCAGACCTCGCATTTCATTGTGCCAATGATCCTCGTAGATCCGGAACAGCCTAAGCGGTCGCATGCAATAAAGGCATACATCGATAGTGGGGCTATAGGAAACTATGTGGATCGTGAATTGGTCTCCAGGATTAACCTCCCTCTGCGTCCTAAAACCAGCAAAGATGTCATCACCACAGTTGATGGAACCGAAATTGCCTCTGGACCGGTAACACATTCCACAGCTGAGGTGACACTTGTAGGTCCGGACGGCCATCGGGAGGCAGTTGTGTTTGATGTAATCAAGGCTCCACAGTTTCAGGTTATTCTCGGAATCCCTTGGTTAGAGACAAATAATCCTCGAATTGATTGGCGAGCGAAGAGAATAACCTTCCCGGAGTGTGCACAAACCTGCTACCCAGAAAATCTGAAGATCAGTCTAGCATCAGTAACCTCTGTCTCCATGCAACTACCTCCGGAATACCAAGACTTTCAGGACGTCTTCCAAAAGGAACAGGCCAACACGTTACCTCCTCGCAGATCGTACGATTGCCAAATCGATCTGGTGCCCGGTGCACAACCCCCTTGTAGCAGGATTTATGCCCTTACTGAACCGGAGAATCTGCATTTGAGACAATATTTAGATCAATACCTAGCCAATGGTTTCATTCGCCCGTCAAAGTCTCCGGCATCCTCGGCTTTGTTCTTCGTGCCAAAAAAAGAAGGCAACCTTACAACTTGTATCGATTACCGCGCATTGAACCAGATAACTGTTAAAAATCATTACCCTCTGCCTTTGATCCCTGAACTCCTTGACCAGGTGAAGGACGTTTGCGTATACACCAAGTTAGATCTCCGGGGGGCTTATCATCTGGTACGAGTAAAAGAAGGCGACGAATGGAAAACGGCCTTCCGTACAAAATATGGACTATTCGAATACCAGGTGATGCCTTTCGGGTTGTGCAACGCGCCTGCTGCCTTCCAATTCTTCATGAACGATGTCCTTCGGGAACTCATCGATGTCTGTGTTGTCGTGTATATCGATGACATTCTGGTGTACTCCTCTTTGGAATCAGATCACAGAAAACATGTCAGAGCCGTCCTAGAGAAATTGCGCCAGAATGTGTTTTCCATACCACCGAGGTTGAGTTTCTTGGATTCATCCTGACACCTAAAGGAGTCCGACTGGACTCGCGGAAAGTGGATGCCATCCTCAAATGGCCATCACCTAGTTCGGTGAAAGGTGTCCAAAGCATGCTTGGTTTTGCCAATTTTTATCGCAGGTTTATCCCGGAATTTTCACGGGTGGTGCATCCCATCACTGCACTCTTGCGGAAAAATAAACGTTTTGAATGGACCGAGGAAGCTGAACAGGCCTTTCAGGAATTGAAAGCTAAATTTACGTCCGCACCTATTTTGAAACACCCGCGTCCTGATCTCCCATATATAGTCGAAACCGACGCATCCAGCTTAGCCATGGGAGCTGTCCTGTCTCAGAGAGACCCCGAAACCAACCAACTGCACCCCGTAGCATTTTGGTCCAGAAAGTTCTCGCCGCCGGAGATAAATTATGCAATCACCGATAAGGAATTATTAGCCATTAAGTCCGCCTTTAAGGCTTGGCGGCATTATCTTCTTGGCGCCAGGCATACAATCACCGTGATCACTGATCACCGAAATTTACAATATTTAAAAACTGCCAAGGCTCAGTCTTCACGACAGCTCCGATGGGCTTTGTTCTTTGCTGAGTTCGATTTTGTAATCACTTACCGTCCCGGCTGTAAGAATGGCAAAGCGGACGCGCTATCTCGAATTGGAATGGGAGAAATGGTCACAAACTCAGAACCCGTGCCGATAATTCCCGAACAAAGAATTTTGGGGATAACCACTTTACAAACCCTTGAAGACATTCAAGCACGGGTAAAACAATTCCTGGACTCTTCAGCCTTGCAGGATTGGATCAAAAGGGGGTCTTACTTTTCAGTCAACGATGGCTTACCTTACTTCCAAGGACGCTTATTTTTGCCAGAAAAGGAATTGCAAGAACTGGTTATTTCCTGTCATCATGATACTCTGATGGAAGGACATCCTGGCATTGCCAAAACAGAGGAAAAAATTAAACGACAATTCTGGTGGCCTTCCTGGCGAAAGGATATTAAATCTTTCGTGATGTCCTGTGGAGTTTGCGCCCAAAACAAAGGTCAAAAAACAAAACCCGCCGGTCTTCTTCAACCCTTAGACATTCCACCAGCACCTTGGCACACCTTGTCACTAGATTTTATCACGGACCTGCCCTCTTGTAATGGATACAATACTATTCTGGTTGTGGTGGATTTATTTTCCAAGATGGCCCATTTTATTCCGTTGAAAGGATTACCTTCAGCTTTTGTTCTTGCCAAGGAATTCCTCGAAAATATCATCCGTTTGCATGGATTCCCGTCCATACTACTCTCCGATCGGGGAAGCCAGTTTATTTCTCATTTTTGGAAAAAGTGTTGTCAACTGGCACAAATCGACGTAAGACTCTCAACCAGCCACCACCCACAGACCGATGGTCAGACGGAGAGAACGAACCAGACCCTTGAACAATATCTACGATGTATGTTGCACCAATCGGAGGGTAATTAGAAGGATATTTTATGGGTGGCTGAATATGCATACAATAACTCGATACACTCTGGAACTGGTCAGAGCCCCTTTTATACCCTATATGGACATCACCCTCGTACTTCAGACTTGGACTCACATTTGAGCCTTGAAATGCCCGCAGTGGACCATTTGCATTCTACGATTACTCAAGCCTGCAAGGATGCAACTGCACACTTACAACATGCGAAATGGAAATACAAAAAGAATGCGGATCTGCATCGAAGAGAGGCGCCTCCATACCAAATAGGGGATCAAGTATGGCTGGCTACCAAACACGTATCGCTCAAGGGACCTCGGATTTGTAATCCAAGGTATTTAGGCCCTTACTCGATCAAAGCTATAACTAACCCAGTGGCAGTCAAGCTAGATCTACCAGCTAACATGCGGATTCAACCCGTTTTTCATGTGTCACTTTTGAAACCAGTGCAACCAGGGACCAGATTAATAAAGCCACCAGAACCAATCCAAATAGATGGGGAGCCTGAATTCGAGGTGAAGAACATTTTGGATTCTAAGATCTCAAAATCAAAACTTTTCTATCTAATTGATTGGAAGGGGTACGGGCCTCAGCAAAGGTCTTGGGAACCCAGCGACCACGTACATGCACCTCGGCTAGTAAAAAGGTTCCATCGGAATTCCCCAAACAAACCGAAACCTCCAGAGGGAACGACCTTGGGAGGGGCCTTGGGGGGGAGTGCTGTCATGATGCCTACCCCCGGAGCACCAGGCAGGCCCAGCACCCCCGGGAGCAGGCATCATGCCCCCGGGTAAAAGCCCAGCGGCCCCTTATAGGGGCTCTTTGGACTCTGTCCTGGCGCCTTTGGCGCCAGGCTCATGTTGGACATCAGTCAGGCGCCATAGGCGCCAGGCTCATAAAGGAAAGTGTTTGGTGCAATTACCTGATGCAGACCATGCTGCATACTCACCTGATGCAGACCATGCTGCATGAAGACCCAAGCCAAATGAGGCTTAGGAGGGACTATTTTACTGAAGGGACTATTTTGTTACTTGGGTGGGGCTGTGGAAGAATACTTACCTGGGACTTCTTCCAAGGCTATTTAAGCCACACCCGGACAGCCACACGTGCTTCGCGTTGTTCTGCATCCCAGCAGCTGAACGCTCACCGTGTCTGCTCCTGCACCTGGACTCCAGCCACGCCCGCCTCGAACCTGGAACACCTGTAAGGAAAGAAGAGAAGAGAAAGGTGAAAACCAAGAACTTATTCAAACTTCTTACCTGCATCCAGAATCTTCACGCCAGCATTCTTGAAGAAAGACTTCCATTTAAAAGCATTGCGTTGCTCGCTGCAACGCCGCGTTTCACTCACCTGTCCTCGAGACATCTCCCGGCTCCATCGCGGCTGTCAGCACCGGTCGCCACATCTCTGCACCTAGGGGAGAGAAGAAGAGACAAAAGGTGAGCAGAGGGCACACAGGAGGAAAGCCAAATTTTCAGCCATAATACTTACCGGCTTTTCTTGGTGAACCATTCCACATGTCAGGTCGGCGCCGCTTCTTTGGCAGGTACCGCACCCCGGCCCCTATGGGGAAAGGACAAAAGACATTACTTGGTTCCACGTGAGAAAAGCCTCTGTGTAATGTGAGAAACCTGAAGGTGTCTCACTTACTAGTACTTGGGGATCTGTCATCCAGGTGGCCAGGACACATTCATTGCTATTGAATCCAGTTCCTGGGGGTGGACCAATGTGGGAGGAGCGCCTGGATGAGGTGTCCTCGGGGAGTGGAAGTGGGCCACCGACGGGCGAGACGCGCTACTCCCTTTCTTGTAACATCTTTTCCCCATCCTACCCTGTAGGTCATTTAGAAGCTCTACCCCCACTTTTCCGACACAAACACTTTCTTACACCATAACAGACAACTGACTAACACCCGAGCAGTTTACCTGACAAGTCCCAACACACGGGTCAGGCAGAGTTAGACAATTGACAATAACCATGCACACCTGACAGCCCTTTACCTTCCCCACAGGGATAAAAGGCAGAGCATGAGATCACACTACGAGCAAGGCAAAACGCACAAGGACACAGCTATACTGGGTTGGCAGTTCAAACGGAGGAGAAAGGCGGCGAGACATGGAAGTATGACAAAGCGCGAACTGCCCTTGCCCTTTTCAACTCAGACCCACCAAGCCTCCGAAAGGGAAATAATAAGACCGGTAGCCACAGCTGGTGTGTGGAGGAAGAGATGTCAACGGTGCACAGGGGCCTTCAGCATTGATAACACAGGCAGGGAGGCAAGCTGGCTACCGTGGTACAGTCCTTGACTCCAGAAGCAAGACAAGCCAACGGGTTCAACACAGCTGGTGAGTCAGAGGAAGCTGATAGCAAACCAAACTGTGTTGAGCCCAATGCTGCGAGTGGCAATATTATTTGAACGCAAGGAACTTGAGAAGAAAGAACTTGTCTGTGTGTGTCTTTGAACTTTTGGGAAAAGCCCAGACAAGGGCCAGCTGCAGAGCGGTCAGGCGCCACAGGAGTGCTCATTCAAAGGACCCTCGCTGGCCCCTTTTGTTTTGTGTAGAAACTGCAAGTACCAGAAGGCCCTAGGAGAGGGCAGCGTGAGATGTCAGAGAGGTCTTACAAGGGTCACGTCAACTCCCTTGTACAATCGAAAGTCTCCGACCAATTGCAGAGAGAAAACTAGGGCAAGAGAACCCCGCTTTCTGATAAGATTGTGAACTGTGGAATAAGGCAAGTGTGAAACCGACAGAGGGATGCCGAAAGAAAGCTAGAAGAAGGGAACCCACGCTTTCTGATGAAAATGAGCAAATCATAAACTATGTTAGAAATTCATGAACTGTGCTAAAGATGGCTAAGTGAACCCGACGGAGGGATGCCAAGGGCAAAGTTACTGAGAGTGAATCCTGCATCGAGATAAAGTAGAGTGAATTGTATATGTGGCAAACGCGAACCCGGCTGAGGGATGCCTACAAGTTGGGGTGAAGAATAATACACCTGGGAACAGTGTGTCGATGAGATTGAACCGGTTGAGGGTTGTCCAAAGTTTTGTTTGTTTAAAAATACATTAAAGCTCCTGAATGTTACAAGCGATATTAGAGAGGCCGTAGTGAACCCGACGGAGTGAGCCCATTTTGCAAAGAGGATCCGATCCCGGAGGAGGGAGTATCTAGAGGCGAAGAGCAATTGCCCAAGGGTGCAAGAACACTGAAGGAACTTTTGTTTGTTTGTTGTTTTGATCCAGCAGGCCTTCTAAGGCAAGAGACTTTGAGGAAAGAGACTTGACCGTTGAAGGTTCTGGTATCGTAAAATAGACTTGTGAACCTCATGCTGGAAAGGCCTAGGAGTCCTGCGTTGCCCCATGCTAAAAACGTGGGGAAGGGAGACCCTGCCATACCATCCTGACTTATCATTTTGTGAACAATTCTTTCTTTTCTGGCGAACATTATTGCATAGGCCCTTTTTATTTGACAAGAGCCTATTAGGACTGCCTTATTATTATTTGTCGTAGCTTGCTCCCATCTTAGCTTTAAGTTTAGTTTAGGTGTTTTTCTCACCCATGCATACAGTTTAATAAACACCCTTGAACTGTGATCACTTGTGTCTGTCTTTACTGTCTTTACTGTTGCCACCATGAGTTCCTTAGAGTACCGGGTAGCGAAATCAACGATTACTAGAACAAATGTATTACCTAGCCCAACGGTCCAATTATATCCATCCCAATTCGCAAAAAGGGACTTCTATTATCAGCTAGGGTTTAAAGGGGCAGGTAATGGTGTATGTGTGCTGGTTTTCTGGCATATCTTGTGTGTCTGAAGTTGTTTATTTTAGCATGGAAATCTGGCCAGTAGAATTTCCCACTGATGTGAGCTTGGGTTTTAGATTGTCCTAAATCTCCCCCTGTCAAATGAGAGTGTGGAATCTCTAGTACTATCTGTTATAACCTTAGTCAATTAGCTAAGATACGCACCAATCACCTCCACAGATTATACACAAGTGTAAAGATAAGAAATCCTACCTGCTCTACAACAGCAACCGATTGTAGATTAGAGTGGTTTACTTGGCACCTTTCCACCGTGCGGAGGAAGTCCGCACTGTGTGAAAACACCGGGGAAAATCTCAAGGGGAAGAAAACCCTGAAGATGGAGTTTGTCGAGAGTAGGACGTGGAGTGTTTCAGATGGGTGTCTTCCGAGGAAAGCTGGTCACAGTCAAGTCGTCCTTGGGATGAGTGGAGTCTTTCTGGTCTCGGAATTTAGCTATAACGAGAAGGGGCAGTTAGTTTGGGAAAAAAAACAGGTAAATTTGATAACTATTGGGAAATACTACCCTTGATGTTTAGAAGAAGTAGGAGGTATTGTTGGTTGGAGTCCAATGGTGGGAGAGAGTGGGTAACTAAAATGGGAAGATAGACCCTTAACCAAGTTCTGTAAGGAAAGAAAAAGAGTAAGGCAGAACTTCGTACCGAAATCCTAACTGGATGCAGGAAAGAAAGATTTGGGAGATAGTTCCGCGATCAGGTAGAAATGGCGGTTGGTTGTTGTAGTTCGAAGCGGCCAGGATCACATGAGTTGCTAAATAAGCGGAGGAAACAGATTGGTGAATGTGTTCGGGGATAAACTGAAGTTTGGATGACAAAGGGTGAAGATAGTATGTTTACCTAAGAGGTGTGGATCTTGAGAGTATACCGGATCAGGTACTTCCTGAAAGCGCGAACAGGGATATTCGGTCGGGGTGTATGTAATACTAAGAGTGGGAGAAAGAAGTAAGGAGACGTGATTGACGGGTAGCGAGTTTGTAAGGTTCTAGGATTTCCTAGTAGAGATACTCACGGAGCATAGGCTCTGACAACAGAAGCAACGTGAAGCAGTCCTGCGTTGGGTGCCACAAATTCATCATGTTGTTGATGGGCGGAGTCAGTTCAATCGCCTTCCGAACCTCTAGACTATCACCCTGTGGTATAGCGGCCATTTTTGGAGTAGTACTCTGGATGTTTGCGATGCGACGCCAACGGCACCATAAGGAAAACTGTCGAAACATCCTGTGAGGGTGTGAGTTCGTAACACTATTTTCTTTTCTATATAATAATCCCTGTTTCAGGAAATAAAATGGGCCCCCTTTTTCTTGTCCTTCTTCCTCAAGAATCACTTGTAAGAAGGCCTCTGCAAGTGCTGGTTCATTTAGCTGAGCGAAGGCTGGATGGGGAAGGATGGTAGGTTCATCTTCCCTCTTTGCCTCAGTGATAGCGGTTTCATCAGCCTCTCCAAAGCCTAAGCTGCCTTTCTCAGTTTCCTTTGGTTCACTTTCTTCCTTAAAACAGGGAAATAGAGCCTTCTCCAGAATTCCCTGTGCCATTCTGTCCCCACACTGTATTTCAAAAGGATTTTCGCCCTAGTTCTGTAGGAGAACCTTTATGTCTCCTTGAAAGTCTGGGTCTTTGACGCCTGCCAGGACAACTAGACCAAACTTCCAGGCCTTGCCAGATTTTGGGGACAATCTTATTTAACAACCCAGAGGGGGTATTTGGATTACATCTGTGGGAATCATTCCTCCTTTCCCTGGAGGGATAGTGGCTTCTCTGCTGCTACAAATGTCCAAGCCTATGGATTATTTTGTGACGGTAGAGGAGTCTGAAGCTCGGTGACTAAGTTTCTGCAATTTTAGGGTCCCCCAATTTGTCTCAATTGAGTCGTATCCCACACCTGACACCATATGTAGGGAAGGCATGGTATCACAAGTATTGACACTGACACAATGGATACAATAAGTAAAACCTTGATTGAAAATGTTGGGGTTGGAGAAACTCCTATTCTGCCCTATAACTAAGATAGGAGTAGTCTCAACCATCAAACGATAAACAAAACAGTTCTAGTGAAGTCTGTGAAATCAAAATGGCCTCTGCTAACAGAAACCTAATGCCTGCCCTATCCCTGGTACAAAAAGGACACGTGGGAGGAGGCTCTAGAGACGGCCTCTTAAGCCTGCCTCAGCACCTGCTGTTTGCTGGTGATTCGCAATTATACAGGCATGGGCCAAGGGCAGGAGCAGGTGTGCACGCTGAGATGGAGTGGGAGCAGCAGGAGAGTGGGTGAGGTGGCAGCGTGCTTGTGGAGATTTAGCTCCATTACGGTCCCACTTTGTGCTCACACGGAGACCGGCGCATTACAAGCTTGCTTCCCGCAGCAGCGATCGTGGGCTGGTGGGTCCAGTTTTGTGCAACACTCTTTCATCAACAGCCTCCAGACACTGAGAATGGTTCCCCAGGGCAGATATAAGTACCACAAGGAAAATGTACACTATTTGTGAGAATGCATAACGTGTGGTGGCACATTAGGGCAAATTGCTGACACAGGGGCATACAACTAACTTTGTTGAGTTGTCAGAAATATGGATAGCTAATTCCTCACGCAGTGTGGATGCATAATTCACTGAGAGAATGTCAAGAAAGAGTCTGTGTTGCTGCTAAACTCATGGCCATGTTTATACGTTGTACTGTGCCACATGTCTTTGTGCTGCTTCCTTCTGAGCCTGAGACCAGTTATTGTGCTAATATGTTGCTTGTACACTGTCATTGAAATCATCTGCTTCTGGTCATGCTATGCAGAAATAGGCATGCGAAAACTGGAGAACAGTAAAGAGAAAGCATGAGAGCTGAGGACCTTCATTAAGGAGAGGTTTTCTGGCTTCACAGGTGGGCAGAAGTTGTCAAGAGATCCTGAGAGAGAGTAGGCTGGACATCCATGTCAGGGTATGTATGCAAGACTACGACAGGTTACTAGGATTTACGTATGTATGTGTTTCCCTTATGTTACCTACCTATCCATTTAAGTTTCCTAAAACTCTTTCCGGTGTTCCTAATTCCCCCTACCTATACACAACTTCTCCCTAACCCTCTTCCCCCCCACTGGCTGCCACGTGGTGCCCTATTACTCAGAATCAGGAACCCGTGCCATCCTAGGGTGGAGGGTCGACTTCCATTCGGCTTCTGTGGTCAGGGTGAAGTTGTGTTATTACCGCAAGTGGGCTTGACAAAATCACCATCCCCCGATATGGAACATAAAACACCACCCAAGGTTGTGGCTAGCAGTCAATGCAGTAGGGTGGCTCTCTGAACTGCTCCCGCCTGATCTTTTATGATCCGGCGAAAAGGCAAGCCTAATATAGCCATCATAGCCCATGGTAAACGGTGTGCACGTATGAACCATTGTGGGTGCCCAGCTGACAGGCGAGGAATGGAGGTTCTGTGGTTGGGGAGATACGTGACTCAAAACTAGAGGACCCGCTGGCAAAGCCAGTAGGCAAGATGGCACAAGCACTGTGAAGTGAACAGCAGAAGCGTGGAGAAGTCCGGGTGGCCCTGGAAGCCTTGATGACCGATGGTGTTGAGTGGGCAAACAGACGAGGGACGCGCGTCTTAGGGCGGAACGTGGATAAGAGGTGGACGTGGAGCTCTGCTGGTGGCTCGGTTCATCAAGCCCGGGAACGAAGAGAAGTGAGGCAAGTGGAGAATGCGGGCGACGTGCGACAAAGCAGCCAAAGTGAGGTGAAAGCGGTGCTGCTACCCCCCAGACACTACGATCCACTCCCAGGACCGACTGTGACAATTGGCTGATTACCGGCCTATCCGACTGCGGAGGCGGAGATGTGGTACAGCCGGAGGGATCCCAAGGTGGGGTTCCGAAACACGCTGCCAATCTCCATCTGTGATATTGTCAGTGTTACAAGAACGCTTAGAAATCCCTGGAGAAAATGGAAGCTGCATCAACCACGATACACTCAGTGGAATCCCAGATGGCGGCTCCTTGATCATGTTTCTACAAACTAAACCGTCAGGTCTAGTCTTTTCTTCCACCTTAGTCCTTTCTCTCTTTCCGCATTTGTTCGTACTTGTACACCGCGAACTTGCAGGTAACTGCGTTGCTACTCTGCTCTTCAGCCTGTAGCGGATCGCTCGTATTACTTGCCTTCGCCAGTTTTTTCCCCTCCGGAGCATTCCTCGCTCCCTCCTTCTTTTTCCGCTTCCATGGCATTATTATTCTTTGCCGCTAGCGGTTTTTCTTCTGCTTTCCACCCTTGCCGCCCTCGGCCTTTTCTTTTCCTTCGGCTCGGGTCTTCCGAGGCCGGCAGCTTCTGTTACTTGCAGTCGCCCGCGGCTCTGCTTCGCTTTCTTTATCACTCGTTCTTGACTTTACTTACCTCTCCTCTGTTCTAGAGGCCCTCTGCCCTTTCTCTCCTTATCCGCTTTCGTCTCCTTTCCACCTTACTCTCTGATTCTTCCAAATTACCTTCGTTTGTTTATTCAGCACTTCTTCCTTCTGTTGGCCGCAGTCAGGAAATCTCCTTCCTTCTACCAGCCACGACGAACTGGGAGTTCCATCCTACGCAAGAACTGCAGGATCTGGGTTTTCTTCCCCAAGAGGGTTTCCCAGGGGGCGGCCCCCTGGGAGCACAGAGCACAGATTATCTGGCCTCTGGACCTCTGGGGGGACGCCTCCTACCTCCTCATATCTGTCATCATCCGAAGAGCCGTGAGTACCCCATCCGATCACAGTGATTATAAGAGTCAGGAGCAACGTGCAGGAAGACCTCGGAGGACACATGTGAGAACTCGGGCCGGGTGACACATTAAAGTGGCCGGCTTCTGCAGTGCGGAGCCTCGGGCCTCCAGTAATTGAGGAGGTAGGCTGCAGGATGGAGGCAGTCATAGGATGGCAAATATAGGCACCAGGGTCGGGCGGTGAAACAGAGAGAAGGCCCCCCTGGACATTCACTGTCTGCAGCAGCGCATTGTGGCCATATTGGGCTGATAGAAGGCAGCAGTTGCGTAAAGGCTGAGCACAGAGACCTGGGCCGTGAGGTGTGATAAACACATTGCCTCAAAAGTATTAAACCAGACACGGTCTCAAACACACTGGGCCCGCAGTGGTCAGGACTGGAGAAACGGCACTGCCTGGAGAATAGCAGCCATGGGAGAAATGTCAGGAGGAACCCTGCCCGAGAGGTGAACTGTGGGAAGCAGCCTCTGGGTTGCTTGCACAGCAACACTGTGACAATAAACACAAAGCAAAATTCCATATTTCTCCGACAAAGGAAAGTGGGTTCAATTGGATTGCGAGAGTAGCTATTAGAAAATAACCAGACCCTAATACTGGAACATATGTACCAGGCAAGGATCTGGAAGACAAGCCTTGGGAGAGTTAGGAAGGGCAAGCTGCTTAGGAGCACAACGCGTTGGGAAAAGGCATGGATGCCTAACATCCAGCAATTGCTGCCCCCTTGGAAAGACTATACACAGCGGCCAGATTGTGTGGAAGCCAGAGCCAAGGCTCCTTCTATCATTTTACAGGTTTACAGATACAGCTCCCTAGACAATATACGCCGGGGTGCTACAGGGTACCGTCATCTTGGCAGGAAGTGAACAAGGCATTAGGTAGATTGGCTGAATGCCTCCCAAGTCATCGAAAGTCAAGGCAAATTAGCCTACTATGGACAACTTTGCAAGGCCCAAGCAGCAGGCACCTGGAGGCTTCATGGACTCAGAGCAGGAGAAAGAAGGGAGCATAATGGAGTTGCATAAGCAAGTGTTGCTAGCCATAGCAGATTTGAAGGCCTCCTTGGGGACAGAAATTGAGGCGGTGCAACTGGACGTTGGGTTGTTGCATGAGGACGTCATGGGCCTAGCAGAGTGCACTTCCACGCTGGAGACGCAGGTGAAGGAGAACTCAGCGGCGCTCCGGGACACACAGGTGGGTGTTCATGTACTGCAGCGGAAGGTCAGCCTTCTGGAGAACAGAGTGGAAGAGGCATAAGGATGGGCCGTAGAAATAATATATGCATAGTAGGCCTGCCAGAAGGTGAAAAAGGCGCATACCCGACGACGTACATCGAAAACATGCTGCTCCAGGAGACAGGTCCAGGGAACCTCACACAAGGATTTACAATTGAGAGGGCACACAGGACACTAACTAGGAGACCACCCCGCACCCCTGAGTCCGATCATCGCCAAAGTTCTGAACAATAAGGACAGGGAAAAATACTGGCTTACTCCAGGCAAGGCGGAGAACTGAAGAGAACCTTGGCAGAATTGTCGGTCTACCCTGATTATACATTTCAAGTGCAGAAGAGCAGGGCGCTATTTTCGGCAGCTAAAGCCAGACTCTGTATGGAAGGATTGAAATATATGTTGACTTACCCTGCACGACTTAAGGTGATATATAAAAATAGGATCTGGTTTTTTGACCGCCCGGAAGAAACGCAAGCATTAATGTGAAAGACCACAAAATTAGGCTTACTACAAAGAAATGGAAATAGCCAGTCACAAGTTCAAACAACAATGTTTATTATAGTCGCAACCAGGTCTCAGCGCCCCAGGATGCATGTGTAAAAACACCATGGTGGGAAAGAGAGCCCCGAGTTGCCAAAACCACAGACATATATACATTCAGAATCTCATATGAAACACTTGTCCAGCCCCATCATATGATAGGGTCCATGAGGTTTATGACCTTTCCACGCAGATGGTATTACTAAGACAATGGTTTTGCATATTTCCCCGTCCTCCCACTGTCAATTTATAGTCTAGGAGCAGGGCAAATCTGTATGTGTGGGCATATCGTCTTCCCTGGTACAAGGTAACATTTGCTGCACAGCTTATCTATGTTGCTCTTAGAGCCTAAGGTCAGTCTGCTCTAAAGCTTGGGAATAAGGTTTTCACTAGAGGAGCACCGATCAGATGCACATTATTACAATTAATAGTTCAGCGGGGAAAACATGCTCAAGACAGGCGGGCACCTACTTGCAGATTAGCTATGCTCCTGCAAAGGCTTCAAGGTTCTACAGTGTAAGAAAAACAACACGCTCAGCAGAATGTGCATTCCTGTCTCGTAAATATCCGAAAGTTCATGCCGCTGTCTTCTTCTGCGTCAGAGCGAAAACGCAAAATGAGCAGGGCACTGAACATTGCATCCAAGATGGCGGATAAAACAAAATGGCAATGTGACCATCATAATTGCAGCAATAGATTTGTAGTGTGATCTGAATGCGAATGTGCTTAGGCCAATGTGCATACTACAAAGGACACTACATTGAATACATTTTCACAAACCCTCCTTTTGGCCTAAGCCAAGAGCATCATCCAAACATGACATCCTCAGACGACCAGGATGCAGTGTCATCATCAGAACATCCCGAATCATCACTTTCATGAACACTGATGGCCATAAACTCTTTTATAGCAACGTCCTGCATGATCAGTGCATTGGTGACGTGTACAGACAAGTGTGGGCTTGGTTTCAGTTTGACAAATGCACGTGCACAACAAACCCCTATCATGTAACCCAAGACAGGTAGACATTGGAAACAGCAGCTACAGAATAGAACTATACTAAGGATTATAGCTAGAACAGAGAATATCTTCCAACCCCAAGTCTGCAGTAAAGTCCCGAACCATGTACTGAGATCCCAATCCCCTTGGGGAATGTGTACTTCTGAACCTAAAATATGTAATCTCTTGATGGCTTGGAAAATGGTGGGGGCGGAGTCAGGTACGGAAATGCAACACGCGGACCCGACCTTTTCGCATACACCACCATGCTCAGCCAGGATGACATCTAACACCATCCTGTTCTGAAGAGCTACTAGTCTAATGGCTTTTTGTTCCAATGTCATATTGAACATAATATCAGTATCTCATTAATAGTTTTCTCCAAAATCCTAGTGAGTTTCCTAATGTCTTGAGAGTTGATTATCGGTCCCCAGAACGGAACCATGGACTTAGCAATATCCCCCAACACCTGCAGGGGAGTGTCACCTTCTATTTCCCTTCTAGAGTGAGTTTTCAAGATATCAGCGGTGGAAGTGATATATACTCCATGTAAAGTATTCCCAGATAACATGTACCCTGCCAGTCCTTAGATAACCAAGGATAAGCTTCACTCCCGCAAACGAAATAGATGCATAGGCCGGGAACTTTCCTTTCGTAAACAGAACGGGACAGTTTCAGGGTTGTGATTGATAGTGTATTATGGAGGCACAACCTCCTTATTTCCTACTAGAGTCATTTTGAAAGAGATCATCGATTGGTAGAGCCTGGAATATTTGTCAGAATGTTTGGCAGTGGCAGTATTGAGGGTGCTTTTGTTTGCAAACACTGAACATCCTAGAGGCAATAATACTAGTCGATCAAATTCATTAACATGTATACCATCAAAGTTACCAGTGGCACTGTTGTTCCATCGCCCAAAGAACAGTGGCCTAAATGAGGAATAACATACAGTAGACAGAGGGAGGGGGTGAATATACCAACCTATTCCCTTTTCACCATGCTGTGGCAGATGTGAGCAAACCCAACAATTGGTTTTATTCAGAATAGCATGTGTTGCATTCATAATCATCAAGAGGGTGTTGTTACGATAACCCCCTCTATGACAGATCACGTGGACGAGGAGTGTGTGCGTACACATGTAAAGGAGACATTGTGGATGCACTGACAGTTGGAAACAGAGTATCAAGTGGATGTGCACTTTCCAAATACAACAATACAGGTATCAATGTGACCATAATGCAGGTTATCACTGTGAGTATTATCCATTTTGTCCTGGGGGACCATGGCCCTTGATGTACAGGCTCATCAACTTGAAAATGTACCATGTCCTCATTTATTCGAGCAGCCCCAAATGCAGGCATAGTCCTTCAGCGTCCGTTAAGAAGCCTCACTGATAGGATTTAAAAGTTCATCTATTGGTGGCACCTGACCAGGTTGCCAATCTTGATTGTAATCTTCTTTGCCGCTCCCTCTCCCTTATCTCATCTGGAGGGGAATGACGAAGGAATGGCACAACGTTGGTTTCTTGTTGGTGCAATAGTCCTACCACACTTTCCTGTTCTATTACAAAACGTAATGTTAATCCCTGAACTAAATCCGATTTTGTGGTCGAAGGTTGTACCTCAAAGTTCCAGGTACCAAATGATCGATGAACAAAGGATTGTTGATCTCTGAAGAAACAATGTCAGTTGATGTAGAGGAAGAAGAAATAACTGTTTCCCCAAGCCCCACGGACTGAGGAAATGGTTTCGTATCACTCTTGGTGTCGATCAGAACAGGCACATGATGATCAATTTCCTTTTTAATCACACTCGTCGAGAGGCAAAGGCAGTGGCACTCGTTTCATGTGAGTCCTGAGGATCCAATGATGCTTTCCAGACACACGTATTGTTGTCTGCGTGGCCAGTAGCACTTGGTACGGCCCCTTACAGTGAGGTGCAAGGCATGTTTTCCTGTCGAAGTTCTTCAACAGAACGAATTCCCCAGGCCAAATTCGATGGCCTCGGCCCTCATATTTCTCAGGCAGGGCGACTCAATGCTGTTGGTTAATCAAACGCAAGTTTTGAGTCAAATGGTCACAATAGTCAGACAGTAATGGATACTGGATTTTGGCCAACTTTTTAGGTCTCGGTGCATTCCATACATTTGCAGATCTTCCCATAACAATCTAATATGGGGAAATTCCTGTCTTTGACTGTGCGGATGTCCGCATTGCATTGAAAGTAAAGCTATTGGTAAAGCGTCAGGCCATTTTAGATTACTCTGTGCACACACCTTCGCTAATTTATTCTTCAAAATACTGTTGTGGTGTTCCACCAAACCGGCACTCTGAGGATGTCTCGCTGAGTGAAAACGTTTATCGATCTGCAGTCCCGTACATATTTGCAGGATTACATCAGCGATAAAGTACGGCCCAAATGTCTCTTGGCAGGCCAAACCTAGGAAAATATTCCTTCAGCATGGCTTTGGCCGTCGATAGTGCAGTGTTGTCTTTCAGGGGAAAAGCCTCAACCCATTTGCTAAATGCACAAATCACAACTAACACGTATCTGTAGTTTGGCAGCGTTTCATTTCGATACAGTCAAAATTAACCACTTCAAATGGCATGGAGGGAGGCCCAAAACTACCCCTTGGTGTTGGCGTGCCCTTCCCAATGTTGTGTTGTAGACATATCATACAGTTCTGAACCAAACGTTCAGCAATTTTTGGGATATTATCGTTGTACCATACGTGATCTAAATGCTGGCATATCTTTTTTGCACATATGTGCGCTGGGCTATGAGCCATAGTGACTACAGCAGTGACATAAGCATTGGGCAGCATCCATCTTTGCTTCTCATTGTCTACCCAACAACCCCCAACATCTAATCCCGCCAGACCATTACTCCATTGTTTGATCTCCTCTGCTGTAGCTTCAGCTTGAATTTCTTTCACACTATTGACCCCTTCTTCCATCGAATTGGTGTCAGTAACTGTCATGATTCCAGCCAATGAGCATAGTGTACATTCAGGCATCCCAGTTAAGCCAGGAACATTACATAGGTCAGTGGGTCAAAAGTGGGTGTTAGCCTGGCATACATGGCATTTGCACCACTCCCAGCATCAGTTTCCATAGACATTCATAGAGTTAACATTGGCCTTATACTTCAAACATGGCTGCCGCAAGATCTATTCAGATCTGACAGCGCACTCCATTGATATTGCAGAGGGAGCTACTGAAGCCCCACCTCAGCTGAAGCGCTCGCTTCGCGTCTTCTCCGCTGACAGCGGGTAACGCTACCAATGCTTTCTCCTCACAGAAGCAGTCAAAGGAGAGAAATATAAGACATTAGCTTTACAGAAAAAAGGCAACAGAATTTCATAGCGCATAGAAAAACTTACTGAACTGTAGTTTTCATCGAAGCAGCATCTTAGTCAGCAGTGGTCGTTTATTACCACAGCTGCTCCTGTTAGAAGTTTCTCTCACAGCCGCAGCATCACCCAAAGCAGTTTTTGTCCGAAGGCGCAGCATCTACAGTCAGATGTTTTTTCTCACAGCCGCAGCATCATCCGACAGCAGTTTTCGTCCCAAGTTGCAGTATCTCCAGTCAGAAGTTTCTTCTGCCGCCTCTGCAACATTTCCTCAGCTTTCTGAAAATCTGCAGATAAAACAGAGGTATTTCATTAACTAACGAACTGAATAGAAAAATACAAAAGAAAGTTGAATAAGCTTAGGAACCTGAAGTACTGAAGTACTGCAAATGTCTCTCAGCACAGTTGTTTCCGCACTTTCCCTTAGGACTGCAGTTATTCTGTATAGTTGAACTTACGTTGTTTAGCGTTTCCTTAGTCTAAGTAAGTTCATAGTCATTCGCAGCCATAAACTCTTCCGAATTCTGAGAACCTGCAAAAGAAAAGTTAATTATTAGAAACAGAGATCTCTCCAACAAAGGAATAATTACATGATATAAAGAATACAGCGTTTGTTTTTCTCAAGATACCTTAGCCAAAGACATTTCCTGGAAAAGTATAGGCATTTTCAAGGCAAACAACTATTCAGTCCTCAGCATTCCAAGACTCCATTGTATTCCATTATCAACGCGCCCCTGTATAAACCAGGAGGAGAGCTCCACTCATAATAAACGCAGGTGAGAGGGGAGAATACCAAAGTAAATATGTTAAGGCAGTACCTTCTCAGTAATTAGATACAATAGCCATTATATTGTTGTTGTTACCATTTTTTACAGAAAAGGAATCCAAAAAGTGCCCAAGTACAGGTTCACAGGTTGAGAAGGCATTATGCTCCAGAGGAGTCCAGGTAAGCGTTACAGTAACCCATTTTGCCGCATCCAACACATACATTCCTGACTGTGGATCGGTAGCAGTATGTGTGGCAATTTTATCAGCAAAAGCATGTCCTTTTCCTACATCATCCGTCACTTTCTGGTGTGCGGTGCATTTCATTATCGCCAACTGTGTAGGAAGCTCTAGTGCTGATAACAATTGTGCTATCAGAGTACCATGTTGAATTTTGGTGCCATGTGATGTCAAGAATCCCCTCTCCGCCCATAATCGCCCAAAATTGTGAACCACTTCAAACGCATACTGACTGTCAGTATAGATGTTTACGCTAAGCCCTTCAGAAATCTTGCATGCTCTGCTCAATACAATAATCTCTGCAGCCTGGGTAGAATTATGCGGTATCTTTCTGCTCTCAACAACAGTGTCTAATGTGGTAATTGCATAGGCAGCAGTGGAAGTACTACCAGGTAACTTGAAGCAGGAACAATCACAAAAAGTTCCTCATCTGGAAATTTCAAAGGTGTATCGCTTAAGTCAATTCTGCCTTTTGTATCTTGTTCTGTGACATATAGGCAATCATGGGACATGGCATTAATGCAGTCTTCCTCTTGTGGAGATGGCAAAAGTTCAGCCAGATTCAAAGTACAGCATCTCTTAATTTGGATGTGCGGTGCAAATAGAATCAACTCATATCTGTCGTAAATCTCCCCCCGTCTCACCTGTGATCGGGATCTCCCTGGTTCGGCCGCAGGACTCTTCCTGTGGATGGTTCGGGTCTTGAATAGGCTGGCCCGAGCCTCGTCAGGTTGTAGGACGCGCTCAGAATTCCGGGAAGTTTGTGGTTCCGGGGTATCCAGGATAGCGATGAACGAGTAAGTAGGGGGGGAAATCCAGGAACAGGATAAAAGGCAAGGAAGGAAGTAAGAGGATCAAAGGAAACCAATGTAGAGCGTAAACACACGTCAGGTCACTACCGAAGATAACGTTGAGACGCGCAGACCCGCAGGGGCGTGACCAATTTATAGTGCGTGCCACGACGTGAAAGCTAGTGCGTAGCACGGAGCTTGGTACGGCCATGTTGGGAGGAACAAGGAGTACAAGCCCTTCGTGACAATGACCATGAGGTCCAGAAGGGGCAATTTCGCCGGGTCATGACAGCATGCCCCCTCCGAAGACTGGTTCCTCCAGGCTTGCCTGGGTGAATAAGATGGAATGTTAAATTAGAAACTGGTTCCCATGTTCTCTCGCTAGGGGGGTAGCCTTTCTATTCGACCAGATATTGTAGTCGACCCCTCCTATATCTGGAATCACATATCCTGGACACCTCATATTCGAACTGGTCGTCCACAACAACAGGTGTGGGTTTGAAGGGTTTTCGAGTAGAACTAACGTAGGGTTTCAACAGGGAAGTATGGAAGACTTGATGTATCTTCTTCCAGGAATCCGGGAGCTTAAGTCGGAAGGAGACAGGATTGATGATCTCCTTTATAGAAAATGGACCATAATAGCGAGGAGCTAATTTGTTTGGTCGTAGATGTCGAGGTAACATTTTCGAGGCTAACCAGACTTGATCGCCAACTGAATAGGAAGGTGGTGGTCTTCTCTTAGAGTCCGCATATCTTTTGGTTCGAGTCTGGGCTTGTTCTAACTGATCCTTGGCCTCTCTTTGTAAGTCGATCAGCGTCTGAATCCAAGAGTCAAGGGTAGGTACCGGAGTAGATTCTGGAAGAACTGATGGTAAAACAGACGGGTGATAACGTTGACTGCAATAGAAAGGGCTGATCTTGAGAGCTGAATGATCTGAGTTATTGTAGGAGAATTCGGCTAAAGGTATAAGGAGAGACCAATCGTCTTGAACCTTGGTGGCAAAACAACGAAGATATTGTTCCAGGGATTGATTTACTCGTTCCGTTGCCCCATTGATTTGTGGATGATAGCCTGAAGAAAGGGCACGTTGGATTCCTAGAACACGACAGAGATGTTTCCAGAATTGTGAAATATACCGAGGTCCCCGATCCGAAATAATCTTGGAAGGAAGGCCATGAAGACGAAAAATATGTTCCAGGAAAATTTCAGCAAGTTCTGAGGAAGATGGTAGTTTATACAATAGTGTAAAATGAGCTAGATGAGTGAAAAAGTCAATGGTTACCATGATGGTTGTATATCCTCAGGAAGGTGGTAATTCAACAATGAAGTCAGTGGCAATAACTTCCCAGGGTCTGGTTGGCAACGTAGGTTGTAGAAGCAGACCCGTCGGCCTCTGATTATCGTATTTGTTCTGACTACAAATAGCACAGGTCTTGATGTATTGAACTACACTGGACTTCATCCCTGGCCACCAGAACTGTCTTTGTATAAGACGGAAGGTGTTGGTTACTCCTCGATGGCCGGAGTGAAGAGTATCATGGCATAGATTCATTACCTTCTGTTGAAGTTCTTTTGTCAGAATGACCACTGAATTGTTCTTGAATAAATATCCTTCCTTCATTGTTAGACGCCAGGGATTTTTCTTCGATATGTCCTTCCAGAGTTCAGATAATTGAGTCTGTACTCTGATTTCTTCCAGGAGATTGATCGCTTGAGCTACAAAGATTGTGGGTGGAAACATTTTAGGATAGATCTTATCCTCCAAGGGAACGTAGTCGGGACGCCGAGAAAGGGCATCAGCAATCAAGTTTTGCGATCCAGGAACATGTGAAATTTGAAATTGATATTGAGCAAAGAAGTAGGCCCATTGAGCTTGTCTACTGTTCCTGCACCCCATAGATTGTAGGACCTGAAGATTTCGATGATCAGTACGGACTTGAATTGGATATTTAGCACCCAGAAGTAGATGTCTCCATTCAGTGAAGGCATGACGAATAGCCAATAACTCCTTCTCCAAAACTGAGTAGTGAGTCTCGCTGGTGGTCAGGGTCTGTGAGAGATAAGCAATGGGATGTTCCAACTTATCATCGGATTCTTGTTTTAAAACTGCTCCTATGGCGTAATTGGAGGCATCAGTTTCCACTAGAAATGGACGATTTATGTCAGGTTGGGCCAGGATGGGGGCCTGAGTGAATTCTTCTTTCAAGCGTTGGAATGCCTTGTCTTGTGGTATAGACCAGTTAAATGGAACCTCTTTCTTCAGGAGATTAACAATGGGTTGAACAATCTCGGAAAAGGTGGGAATGAATTTCTGGTAGAAGTTGGCAAGCCCCAGGAAGGATTGTATTTGCTTAACAGATGTTGGGGCGGGCCAAGCCAGTATGGCCTTCACCTTTGAAGGGTCCATACTAATTCCTTCTAAACTAAGGACAAATCCCAGATCGTGAACTGATGTAACATGAAACAAACATTTTTCTGGTTTGGCTAAGAGTTGATTTTCACGGAGACGTTGAAGTACTGCTTTTACATGTTCTTCATGTTTCAAGGAGTCCTTGGAGAAGATCAATATATCATCCAAGTAAACGATAACATTGAGAAATAACATGTCAGAGAACACCCTATCCATAAAACGCTGGAAGACTGCGGGAGCATTAGTCAGACCAAAGGGCATGACTAGGTATTCAAAGTGACCAAAGGGTGTTCTAAAGGCTGTTTTCCATTCGTCTCCTTCACGGATACGGATCAAATGGTAAGCACCTCAGAGATCCAGTTTCGTGAATATCACTGCACCTCTCACAGCTTCAAGGATATCCGAGATCAGGGGTAGTGGGTATCTGTCTTTCAGGGTGTATTGATTTGGGCCCCGATAGTCCAGGCAAGGTCTAAGCTCTTTGGTATCCTTTTTTGGAACAAAGAACAATGAAGCACCAGCTGGTGATTTTGAAGGTCTTATGGTGCCATTCTCAAGATTAGTGTCTAGGTATTCCCGGAGGGCTCTCTTTTCGGGTTCTGAAAGGATAAACATCCTGCCAAAGGGAATCACTGCTGAGGGTTCAGTATCTATGGCACAGTCTTCGGGTCTATGTGGAGGTAAGGCTGGAACAATGGCAGTAGAGAATACATCAGCATACCCTTGATAGATCTCTGGAACTTGTACAATATTGGAAACCATGAGTGGTGTCTCTGGACACCTTGGTAGACTTATAGGAGCTGTGACTGAGGTATCCAGGTTTAAACAATATTTCATACAGAATTCCGAGCCCAGGAATAAGGATCCGGCCGTCCAGTTAATATATGGATTGTGCCTTTGTAACCAGGGCATACCCAGAACCAAGGGGTAATGGGCTGATTTTATAATGTCAAACACAATTCTTTCTTGGTGATGATTTATGGAAAGATGGATCTCCCTTGTTTGCAGACTTATGGGTCCTGAGGAAAGAGGTCTTCCGTCAATTGCTTCCCCTGGCTGTGAAAAACTTCTTGCTTCATATGGAATGTTATGACTTCTGACCCAAGCTTGATCAATGAAGACTCCCATTGCTCCGCAATCCACCAAGGCCAGTATGGGGTAGACCTTGTCCTTGGATGGCGATAAAAAGGCCTGTAATATCACCAATTTGTTTTGTCCAGGCGAGTTCAAGGATGGAATTGATGTGGAGCAAACATCGCTCTCCCGAAACCTTGCTCCATTTAGGATCGGAGGCTGGCGTTTCCCGAGCGTCGGGGAGGAGCCAGAGGACACTCTTTAAGTAGATGTTTATCTGAGGCACAATACATGCATAAGCCTGTGTGTATCCTCCTTAACCTTTCCTGTGGGGAAAATGGACCACGAAAGTCTCCAAGTTGCATGGGTTCAGAATCAGTGCTCGGATTCTTGGCAGATTCTGCCCTTGTAGTATTCTCTGGAGAGTTTCTTTGAATTGAGACTTTATTCTTTTCGGCCTTTCTTTCTTCGATTCTGAAGTCTATTTGCATAGACAAGTCCAGGAGGGCCTGGAATGAACTAGGATGTGCCACCCTGGCTAACTCGTCCTTAATCTCTTCATTTAGACCTCTGCGAAACAAGGTAAAACTGGCTTCCCGGGGCCAGTCCGCCTCTTTGGCTAGCTGTTTGAATCTGGTAACATAGGTCAACATGTCTTGGGATCCTTGTTGGAAGTCAAGTAACTTCTCTTGAGCACCGTGGACCAGCTCTGGTCGTTCGAAACATGGTCTTGAGTTCCGCGATGAACCCTTCATAATCATCCAGGAGAGCATCCCCTGAATTGAGTAAAGGAGTGGCCCATGTAAGGGCATTACCGGAAAGATGCGATATTATGAAGCCCACCTTAGCCCTAGGAGTTGAGAAATAGTAGGGCTTGAAGGTAAAATGTACCAAACAAGAATCCAGGAATCCACGTAAGGTCTTTGTTGAACCGTCGTATTTATCAACCACTCCTCCCAATAATACGCTGTCCTTGTTCGCGGAGTCACGTGACAAGACAAGCTGTCTTAGCACCGCATTCTCGGCTTTTAAGTTCTGCATCTCTGTGGAAAGTTCTTGCATTCCGCGCATCAGGTCCTGAATAGCATTCTCCATGGTAGAATCCGTATTGATCGTTTGGCGTCTCAAACTGTCGTAAATCTCTCCCCGTCTCACCTGTGATCGGGATCTCCCTGGTTCGGCATCAGGACTCTTCCTGTGGATGGTTCGGGTCTTGAATAGGCTCGCCCGAGCCTCGTCAGGTTGTAGGACGCGTTCAGAGTTCCGGGAAGTTCGTGGTTCTGGGGTATCCAGGATAGCGATGAACGAGTAAGTAGGGGGGGAAATCCAGGAACAGGATAAAAGGCAAGGAAGGAAGTAAGAGGATCAAAGGAAACCAATGTAGAGTGTAAACACACGTCGGGTCACTACCGAAGATAGCGTTGAGACATGCGGACCCGCAGGGGCGTGACCAATTTATAGTACGTGCCATGACGTGAAAGCTAGTGCGTAGCACGGAGCTTGGTACGGCCATGTTGGGAGGAACAAGGAGTACAAGCCCTTCGTGACAATGACCATGAGGTCCAGAAGGGGCAATTTCGCCGGGTCATGACAATATCTCGTTAATCGAGCAGAAGTGAGATGCTGAGTCTGTGTTCTGTTTAGTAGAACATCAACAGACTGACCTAAAACCATACCCTCACTTTGCTTCACTGATGCAGCAGCAGCAGCCGCATCCACAGTTCTCAAACATTTCGGCAAAGCGCATGCAACAGGGTCTAATGTGGAGGATAAATAGCCGCATAGTCTGCTCTTTCCCCCATGTTCCTCTGTCAATACAGCCAAGGCACAAACCTCTCTCTCAGGCACATACAAAACAAAATCCTTTTCATAATTCGGTGTGCCCAATACTGGTGCAGAACATAACACAGTTTTGAGCAGATCAAAAGCGTTTTGGCAATCTCTGTCCCATGGGAAAGGCAAAGGAACATCCTTCTTTGTCAATGCCAGCATAGGTTTGATCAAAAGTGAAAAATTCAGAATCCACTGTCTACAATAAGAAGTCATGCCAATCAAAGCTCTAACTTCCTTTTGCGTATTTGGAACAGACATGCCAGAGATGCTTTGTATACATTCAGGTGTTAGACGCCTTCCCTCCTTTGACAGGAGATAGCCTAAATAGGTGACCTCCTGTCGACAATACTGAAACCTCTTCAGTAAAATAAGCAGTAAATTAGTACCCTCCTTGCAAGCGTCCTCAGAATCTGCGGCAATGAGCAGATCGTCAATGTACTGCAACAACGTGCAGGTTGACGGCACTGAAGCATATCAAGCTGTTCTTTCAATGCCCTACTATATATGCTTGGGATTTCGGTATAACCCTGAGGAACACGTGTGAATGTGAAAGAACGTCCTCCCAAAGTGAACGCAAACAAGTACCTACTCTCTGTGTGTACAGGAATGCTAAAGAAAGCATTTTTCAAATCAATAACACTGAAATGTGTGGCTGTAGCCGGAATTATAATCAAAATGGTCATAACATCAGGAACAATCAGAAACTGTGGTGCAACAATCTTGTTAATTGCGCACAAATCAATTATATAACGGTAGGTTAAGACATTGGGCCTCATTACACGGTAGGCGGTAAAAAATGTGATTTACCGTCATGGCGCTATTAGCGTG
Organism: Ambystoma mexicanum; assembly: GCF_040938575.1. Lineage (NCBI taxonomy): Eukaryota > Metazoa > Chordata > Amphibia > Caudata > Ambystomatidae > Ambystoma > Ambystoma mexicanum. The sequence continues at coordinate 587,538,473 of NC_090922.1, read as the reverse complement.
TCCGCCATCGTAGGAGACCGCTAATAGCGTTCCATTACGAGTTAGCGGACACGCGCATAGGGCCATGCCGGTAAATGACCCTACCGCCATGGCGCAAAAGCACCTTTCCGGCTCCGACCAAAGTGCTGATAGCACCTCCGCCCTCATGCTGCACGCTATTAGCGGTCACCGCTGTTAGCGGTCACTGCTATTAGCGGTCACCGTAAAACACCGGAACCGGAAATAGCGTCATCGCACCGGAACGGGAAAGAGCCCGGCGGCCATCTTTAAAAACACAATCCATTGCCATCCCCTGCACTCAGGACCTGCAGCAACACCACGACTGGCAAAACCACATCCCACAAGAACAAACAATGCCCAAGGCCCTAAAGAAAGCCGATGCGCGCCAGCGCAAAGAACGCTTCTCAAACGAGGAATTGAAAATGCTGGCAGACACCCTGGCTGCAAATGCAGACGTAGTGTTCGCTAGCGACATGCGGCGCCCTGCACTCCTGAGAAAAAAGGAAATCTGGGCTGAGGTGGCGCAGAAAGTCAGTGCGGTGGGCTCCACCCCCCGCACCGTAAAGGACGTGCGCAAGCGGTGGGATGATCTGCGCCTCCGTGTACGCAGCATTTTATCGGCCAACAGGAATCTGGCCATGGGCACAGGAGGCGGAGGTGGATCCCCGATGAAGATGCAGGAGTGGGAGGAGACATGTGCCAGCACCATTGGCATAGAATCCATCGAGGGAGTGGGCCGAATGGAGTGTGGTGTGGCAACTACGTCAGACGGAGGTGAGTGACCACGCAAAACACAGCAATGCTAAGCATGAGTCCCTCCCCCAAATGTGAAATGGGAATAAGCTAATGGATGGGGTCATCACACACACATGTACACAACCCTGCATATATGCCGTGCACATCCCCACACAACCACATGCATGCAGCACCTCACACACGTGTCACCCTGACACATGTCCGGATGACCCACCCATCTGGCCAACAACCTGCAGGCCCAAACTAGATGTCCAAATCCATAGAACTGCAGCAACAACAACATATGCATGATGCACGTTGACCCATCACTGATGCTATCCCTGTCTTGCTCCCCCACAGGGTCACATTCTGACAGTGAGGAGCTGGACTCTGCAACGCAGGCCCCACCACCCAAAAAGCAGGCCAAGGGAAAGGATGCAGGCACCAGGCCCAGTACATCGAGGGGCACTGGAATATCTGGAGTGGCCCAGCGTTCAAAAGCCACACACGCAACAACCACACCAAGGATCGAAATGCCATCCGACACTGTGGCAGCACCCCCACCACCCACCCCCACCACTTAGGAGCCAGTGCCAGAAGGCACGCCGTCCGCAGCCAATAGCTCCGTCGGGGAAGCAGCAGCCACGGCACCTATGAGTGATGTGGACGACCCATGTCCGACACCGGAAGGGCAGCGTACACCCAGCACCCAGCTGTCCACACTCCACAGCCCATGCAACACATCCAATGGCAGCATCCATGAGGTACATGCTGGAGATTCAATGGATGGGTCATTCAGTCCCGTGGCGAGCTCACCTGATGTCGGCCACATGCAGCAAGCTGCGCCGAGGAGTAACAGGGGCAGGGCCGCAGTCGACACCATGAGCCTGATACGCCAGCGCCAGGAGGAGCTCAATGTCCTGGTTGCCCGGCAAGTGAGCGAGGCTGCCTCGACCAGGGAGGAGATCCGGGTGTTGTCAAGGGACACGAAAGCTGCCATGGACAGCAACACGACGCGCCTATGTGACGAGATGGCCGCTGTGAGGCAGGTCCTAACGCGCATTTCTGAGGCGATGGAGAGCATGCGTCACTCACAGGGAGCAGATCAACCAGCCACCCCCTTGTCTACTAGCTCCGACCAGACAACCATCCTGCGCAGGTCCAGCCGGTCCTTGCGGCGGTCAGACTCACAACCCCCCAATGGTGGTAGTGGAGGAGGGAAGTAGGGCCAGCCTGTCCCTGTTGACACTTGGGAACTAATGCAGCACTGATGTGCACACCATGTTTGGTGGAGTTGTGGGGGGAGGGGGTGAGGGTGTTTGGGGGAGTTGTGGGGGGAGGGGGGTGAGGGTGTTTGGGGGAGTTGTGGGGGGAGGGGGGTGAGGGTGTTTGGGGGAGTTGTGGGGGGAGGGGGGTGAGGGTGTTTGGTGGAGTTGTGGGGGAAGGGGGGTGAGGGTTGTTGGGGTGGAGGGTACATGCACGTTTGAATGACATAATGCTCAATACACACGTAATGGCATGGATAATCACATGACTGGACATTGATCATTGTGTATGTGTGCTTTATTGTTGAAGGGTGCACTGTGTTTATGTCCTCCATACACCCCGTGCCCTGAGCTGAACACCAATTGCACCCTCCTAATCCATGTGCATCCGAAACAATGGTCTATCAGGTGCTGCCGCACAGCACGTCCCTCATGGGCATCGCCACCTGCATGACCTGCAGCCCCCTCTCCTCCATCCTCATCCCCGTCATCATCCTCAGACGGTGGTCGCAGTTCCATGTCAGGGGGCATTGGCACATTCCGTCTGATACACATATTGTGAAGCATGACACATGCCATGGTGATCTTGGCCACCTTCTCATGCCCGTACAGGAGTGCCCCGCCCGACCTGCTGAGGCACCGGAAGCGTTCCTTCAATAGGCCGAATGTCTGCTCGATCACCACGCGGGTACGGGTGTGTGCATGATTGTAGTCCTCTTCGTGCCTGTTCTGTGGGTTCCGCACAGGGGTAAGGAGCCACCTCTTCAGGGGATAACCTGCATCACCTGCATGGGTGCAACAATGGGTATGTGTAAGTGTCTACATAATGTGGAGCGTGCACATATCACACAAACAAACATTGCATATTCAACGACATCCACAGATCCAAGCACGCATGGCAATCAGGGTAACTGCAATGTGGGAAGGTGAGGTGGTCCTTGCAAGTGGACATGCACCATGCATGCATACGGCAGGGATTGCCATGTCCCGCCTGAGTTTAAGTGATTTGTGTTTCCTGGCCCTGGCACCGTTAGTGCCACACTGCTAGTACACTGCCATTCCTTAGTTGATGTCCCCATGCTGTTTGATGGCAATTCAGTGGTGGGGTATGGGTGTGCCTCACCACAATGGCTACAGGGGATCCATTTGTATGCACTCATGTGCGCGGACCATTTCTGATGTTGTTCAGCGTACATTTCAGTTGTGATTTTGATATGCATGTTGCTGATATGTGTAATGGGGGGAATGGTGTGTTGTGCGGTGTGCATGTTGTTTGGAATGGCCTGTTTGGCGTAATGGATTGATATGTTTGTCGTGGCACTCACTTCCAGCATGTGGTTTTGTCTGTGGTCCATTGTGGGCTGCCTCACTGTACAGTGATGCAAAAATGTATGTCCATTCTTCTCATGACACCAGTTCACGCCCAGTTGGAGTATGCATCTCCCCCCCCCATTCACGCCCAGTTGGAGTATGCATCTCCCCCCTCCCCCCATTCACGCCCACTTGGAGTATGCATCTCCCCCCCCACTCACAATCCACATCACACTGACATGTGGTCGGCCTGCTACTCACCAAGTAGCCACGAACATTGTCCAGCATGTCGCTCCATGTATCGTGGTATTGTTGAGTTCCGCAGGACCATTGCATCATGGGTTGAACCGGGATATCGGGCACAGCAATGTGTGATGATCTTGTTGGAGTCACATACCATTTGAACGTTGATGGAGTGGTATAGCTTTCTGTTACGGTACACTGCCTCATTGGCATGTGGGACCACCAGTTCTACATGGGTACAGTCGATGGCCCCGATGCAACTTGGGATGCCTGCCAGTGAATGGAAGCCAACTTTGGTGTTGGAGATCTCCTGGGCAGTCCGTGGCATGTATATGTGTTGACTTGTGTGCTTCAGGAGGGCATCGAGCACCTGGTTCAGTGTGCGTGAGAATACTGGTTGTGATATGCCATGCATCTGACCTACCGTATGCTGGTAGGTGCCTGTGGCCAAGAAGTGGAGCACTGTTACTACCTTCAGTAGAGGGGGGATGGCAGTACGGATGTCAATGAGACTCACAATGTCGTTGTATATCATGTCTACTATGGTGGTGATGGTATCCCAGTCCAGACGGTACAGGGTGTGTATCTGCTCAGGGGTTAGGTTGACTGGACTGGCTCTGATCCTGGGAATTGGTGGCTGCCTCTGTGGTATCACGAGGTGCACTGGTGGTGCTTGCTGCGCCTGTCTTGCCCTCCTCCTCCTCCTCCTCCTCCTGCGTCTCCTCTGTGCTGCCTGTTGTTGTAGCTGCTGCACTGCAATCATGTCCTCTAGCCCATGTAATGCTGCTAGTATTGCATCCATCTTGGTGTGGGAATGGGTGTGGGGAGGGGTGTGGTGTGCTCTTTTGTGCTGCCAGTCTCCATTGCCTCCACCTGTGCTGATTTTGTCCACCTGTGGCAGGTGGGAACTCTGCTGTGCTCTTTTAACGTGTGGGTCGCGATGCCGGTATTAGCGCCTTGCTGGTAAGGGTTCTTTGGGTCTACTACATGCCGGTATTGCCATGTACGCATGGCTCGTGATGCCGTGATATTAGCGCTATGCCGCTATTTCCGGTCTGAGGGGGCGCGCGCTCACGGACTTGCCGCTAATAGTGCCACCGTACTTAGCGGTGCCGCTAATAGCGGTATGTCCGGGTCGTGATTGGGGAGGGGATTTACCGATACTGGTAATCCCTTACCGGTAACGGTATGTCCCTACCGCCTACCGTGTAATGAGGCCCATTATCTCCTTTCTTATATACTGGTAGAATCGGGCTGTTACACACACTCCCAGAAATCTCTTCAATCACACCTCGTTGTATGAAATCTGAAACCATACTCTTCAACGCACGCTCACCTTCTACTGATATTTTGTACTGTGGAATACGTGGCAGTGTAATACCTGATTTCTAGATTATCCGCACTGGCTCAATGTTAAGGATTCCAACATCATTATCATTTACCGCCCATAAATGTGTGGGTACTCTACTCAACTCACTTGATAAAGGCATAGACAAGAATTGTGAAGCAGAATTTTGTTGGGGAGGGATCGTCAAATATGCTCCATCCGGAGAACATTAAATCGCAGCATTCAATTTTTTTAACAAATTTAATCCCAACAGGTTTTTGCTGCAATTCGTTGTCAGTAAGAATGGACATGAATCAGTAAACGGTCCCAATGCATTCAGTACCGGCCGGGAGACCGGACTGACTACTGGCATACCGGAGAACCCTATGGAAACATTGCTCTGCCCTGACAGTGGAATATCTGGAACCCACATATGGTCAATGGAACATTTCTATGCTCCGGTATCTACTAGAAAGATATGCTCCCTATTCACCACCTTCATTTCAGCATAGAGCCCTTTCTGATCTACAGGAATAGGTATCGGTTCCAGAACCTGCTTTGGGCTGTCCTAGCAAAACAATACATGGTCCGATGTAAACCCTTCAGTGAAATAAGCATGAGTAGGATTATCAAAGACATTCCCACTAATCGCATTTTGTGGCTGTCCTCCTCCCTGGCTACCCACATTCGTGTCTTGTGGTTAACTCTGCTGAGTCTATGCAAATTGGTATCTACCAGGACCCCCAATGCCGAGATGACCCTTTGACAGCCTTCCCATCGTACCATATGGGTTATTAGTTCGCTGTTGTAGGGAGAGACAATGTGCCCTCCAATGGCCTTCGTGTCTACAAAACGCACACTGGTTCATGTGTACGGGACTCATATGTGCTCCCATTTGTGGCGCAAACTGACCCCTTGGTTGAGTGTTCCCGCCCCTCGATCCTCGTGCTATTTGCTGTAAAAGGACTCTAGTTTTCAAATCACCCTTTTTCTTTTCCACCTTCTCCTTCTCCGTGTTCACTCTGTTCTCATAATACTGGGCCATATGCAGCACTCCGGATTGTAATTTTGCTTGCCATGCACTTTCAGACGTCATGATCTGAGTTTGAATGCCAGTCAACAATCCTCGTACAAATTTGTCAACAAATAATCTCTTTCCCGGTTCCATACTCAAATCTTTCCCACTAAAATTCGAAAATACTTGCTCAAACCTGTTGAAAAACTCAGTTGCACCGTCTGTCTTTCCTTGCATGCATGCTGTCAATTTGTCCCATATAATTCTCTTCTCGGGCACTAGTCTTCAGTTTGGTCACTATATTATTCTGCAACATCAATATAGCCTGAGACGGTTTCTCGCCCACTTTCCTAGCCCCATCAGCTTGTGTCAAGGCATCCCAAGTATCGCCCATCCCTGCTTGATCATCTACAGTCCTAATCTGTTTCCATAAATCCACAGGTAGGATCACGGGAAACAACAAGTCAATATCCCCTAGGGTGAAAACTGACAAATTCAAAACTGATTCTATCTCTTTGTAGAACCCTGTAGGATTCTTCCTGATGTCTGGAACGGACTGCATAATCATATTCACTTGCTGTCTCGGAAATGGAACATGAACAAACTGAGAAATATAATGCGCTGGAATAGTGGAAGCAGGTATCTGTCCTGCAGCTGGGATTTCTACTTTCGCGTCCAGTGTCGGAGGAACCTCTCTCATACGCAATTGTACAGTAGGGCTTTCTGAACGCTTGTTAAGCAATAGGGCCAAATCGAGCGACAAAGAGGTTAACCTGGTGTCGGGTGAAAATGCTCTTTTATTAATCACCATCATATCCGCCGGACAACACAAGTCTCTCTTCATGCATTCATCTTGTAAATAGTCAACCATCACTTGTAACTCCTTCCGCTGCATAGCCGGTGTATACCGACTAAAGGTATCATGCACTTCAATCGGAGAAATGGAGACATCTGAAATCCATCTAAGTGCGTCCCTTGTACAAATGTGCATTTCTTCGCCAACAGGTTTCAAAGGAGGCAAAAATCGTTTCTATACGTACGATGTGTGTTTCTTATCCCTAATTCAATTCATCTTTATGTGAATGATTAAGTTCCCTCTTATATACGACCAATTTAGCGACATGTTCGCTTATCTTCGTTTCAGTATCTCTTGAGCAAGACAACAAATTGAAATCCTGCAATTCCTGTGGAACCAGTGAAATCACTCCATACATCAGCAAGATACACTCCTATTTGTTCTATCAATACCTTCTGCTCAGGAATACCCCCGTGGTCTGACATTGCACTTACAGCAGCTGTTTTATCACCCACTCCATGCACGTCCCAGCCCATTCACACAGTTTCCTCTTTCTCTCTGCAGATATTGTACTACGTGTCACTATTCTCGAATCAGTGCCAAGCACTTGAAGGGGAGTGGAAGTGGAGGCAGCCAGCAATGATAGCAAAAATAAATCATGCACGCTCGGCGGTGGAGGAAATGTCGCTGTCTCTGTTTGGCGCGGTTGGTATAGCAGCAGCTATTACAATTTTACTGGGTGCTGATGCAGGGGTAGACACATAAGGAGGCGGTGCAGTTGAATCAGCTCCTGAATCAGATCTCCGCTCATTCAGTAGCTTATTCATCAACACATCTGATACATGCAAATCTTGCAATGGGTATATTTTCTGTACATCTAATTAAAAGGCCCTATCCATACTTTTAATGGCTTTGCTCTGTTTCTGCAGGTCATGTATTAAAGCCTGTTCTGCATTCGTCATATGTCTAAGTGCATGCTTTATTTTTTTTAATTTTTTTTTAAATAATTTTTATTATTTTACACAACACACCAAACATTACAACTTTAGGACGTTCATGATCAATATCAAACCAGCACATTATACATTTCCTGTCCTCCCCGCTAACTCGAGCCGTTTCATCAGTGTCATCAACATGAGCATTTTCGGGCATCTCAGTGTTTGTTGACTCATCAGAGTCTTCTGTTTCCTGGCTGACCTGGTGAGGGGTAGCCATCGAGGACACCGGTTGCCTCCAGGCTATCAGGGGACCCACTTCCTCTTCTCCCCCCCTGGTGACCTCTTCAAACCAAACCGCAGTTTCTGCTTCTGCCCATCTCAGGAGGTCCGCCCACCAAGTCTCCACTCTTGGCCTACGGGCCGCCTTCCAGCACATCGCAATCCTGCGCTTGGCCAGGATGTATGCCAGGTCCTTCATTTTGTTGGTCTAAGTGCATGCTTCTCTCTACTTTTGAGTCGTTTATTCGCTTTCTTCTTCCAATCCCTAATAGCGTCAAATGCAGCTAGCCTAGCTTTCATAAGCAATAGTACAGATTCCTAATATTCTATTCTCGCCAACTCAAAACTTCCCAGCACAGGCCACTGAAGGTCTCGAGCATGTCCGCTTTGTCGATGCCAAATATCACTGAATACAATAGCGCCTAAGCTGTGAGACACATACATATCATACGCCGCCGACCCCTTGGGTGGTCCAGGTTGACTATGTTTCAAATTACTAAAACATTGCAAAACAGGATGACAATTTACCAGGCATACTAAATCACAGTCTTACCTGGCCAAAATATTTACGTGTAAATACTACTACAAATCAAATCATCAGGGCGTTTCTTTCCTGAAACAAACTCACCTGATTTCCAATCAAGTCCAACGGACAATCGTCTGGGCTGGCAATTCCTCCAAACAGGCAAAACAAGCCTCGATTCCGGAACCCTCGCTGCGATTTCCTCTAGGTGTTGCAATCGGCCAGAGATCAGGCGTAGCAGTCTGTGAGGAAACACGTCTCTTGTGCAGAGGCCCCTTTTACTCACTGATCTCGATCGAACAGCTTCATCTTCATCCAACAACGAAGGGAACATCAACTGGAGGGTCCCTGTTCGGGTGCCATCTGAAAGACCACAAAATGAGGCTTACTACAAAGAAATGGAAATAGCCTGTCACGAGGTCAAACAACAACATTTATTACAGTCGTGACCGTGTCTCGGCGCCCCATGATGCATGCGTACAAACACTGTGGTGGGTGAGAGAGCCCTGAGACATCAAAACCACACACATATATACATTCAGAATCACATATGAAACACTTGTCCAGCCCCCTCATACGATAGGGTCGATGAGGTTCATGACCTTTCCACGCAGATGGTATTACTAAGACAAGGGTTTTGCATATGTCCCCGTCCTCCTACTGACGATTTACGGTCTGGGAGCAGGGCAAAGCAGTGTGTGGGGGCATATCATTTTCCCTGGTACAAGGTAACATTTGCTGCACAGCTTATCTGTGTTGCTCCTAGAGCCAAAGGTCAGTCTGCTCTAAAGCTTGGGAATAGGGTTTTCACTAGAGGAGCAGTGTTCAGATGCGTATTATTACAATTAATGGTTCAGCAGGGAAAACATGGTCGAGAAAGGCGGGCACCTACTTGTAGATGAGCTATGCTCCTGCGAAGGCTTCAAGGTTCTACAGTGTAAGACAAACAACACGCTCAGCAGAATGTGCATTCCTGTCTTGTTAATATCAGAAGGTTCATGCCGCGGTCTTCTACCGTGTTCAGACTAAAAACGCAAAATGAGCAGGGCACTGAACATTGCATCCAAGATGGCGGATAAAACAAATTGGCAACGTGCCCATCATAACTGCAGCAATAGATTTGTAGTGTGATGTGAATGCGAATGTGCTTAGGCCAATATGCATACTACATAGGACACCAAACTGAATACATTTTCACAGATAGACAGGGAGAGGATTGGATCCAGTGAAGAAGAGGGAGAAGACAAGAGAGGAAGGCGCAAAGGAAGTCCCACCTAACTGGATGCGAGGGATAAATAAGACACTTTGGATAATTGGACCTGTACAGCTGAGGGCTCCAGTGGGTCTGCAATTGAATCGACACCCGAAGTCTAATGGGCTGTTTATGTAGGGGACACCTCTGCGCAAAGTTGGTTCTGGAGGCTTGTAACAGACTTTGATCTATATGTGGCGGGTTTGTTAGCAATTGCTGCTTCTCAACAAAGAAGAGGTGGCCAGGCCCTTAGCTGCGCCCGCTGCGCCCGCTGCGCCCGCTGCGCCCTTCAAGTTCTATTTTTTGAGGAAGCGTGTTATTATGCCCATCCGTTGTGCACCAGTCCCAGGCAGGACCGCCTGGGGCGAATGAGGGAAGCATACATGCCTGAGCAAGGGTAACCAAGCTGGGCAGTTGTTTTTAGTTGGGCAAGTTGGAGGAGTTCAAGGGAGGGATGGGTGTCATGGCCACTCAGGCAGGGGCACAGTTGTTGCCCATCCGCCCTCATATGGGGCACTCCAGAGCCCCTTATGGGGCAGAACATGGAGCCAGGTGGGTTTTGTCCTAGCGCCTCTGGGGTGCCAGGCTCATGTAGAAGACCAGATCATTGGGAACATTCCAGGCCCACTCCGCACGTGCATCTAGAATTAGGTGAGGCAGGGCGAGCCCAGCCAGGCTGCTCAAGGGCGTGGCTAAACAGCCCAGGGCTATATAAGCCCCGCCCTCACACTGATCATGCTTCGCGTTACTTTTCATCTTCATGAAATGTGAAGCTCAGCGCTGCTCGGACCAGCTTACTTACCTTCTGGAAGCCAGCGTTCACCATCTCGTCGCATCTGCATACTCACCTTCTGGAAGCCCGCCATCTCATCGCATCTGCATACTCACCTTCTGGAAGCCAGCAATCACCATCTCATCGCATCTGCATACTCACCTTCAGGAAACCAGCGACCCTGATTCCGGCGCCACGCTCATCATCCAATGCCACGCCCATCGTCCACGGAGTCAGGCCCTGTAAAGAAGCAGAAAGACAAGGTTAGACATTTGAAACTCAGCAGCTGGGGGTCGCGCCGCATAGGGACCATGCACGCATCCTCAGAAGTCACTCACCTGTTGCCAGGCCATCGTGAACTCGTTCCCTGTTCGCTCCGGCTGCCCTCTGGAGAAGATCTTCATCTTCGCAGCTGCCAGATCGTGACATCACCTACACGGGGAAAAAACTAACAACATTGTCAGAACAGATGAAACAAATACTGTAAAGCAGGTTGAAAGCAAAACGGACTATTCAAACAAAAAACTCTCTCCTGGAGAGAATTGGATTAGTCGCAGCTGGACTGGACAGCCACACAGAGGGACCAGTGAAGGAACTAGGTCCTAGTTAAGATAGCGCCCCTGCCGGAACTAGCAGGACGGAGAGCTCATCATTCAAGATAAGCAGGTGAGCCTTCTATGGGCAGTGCAACCTACGGGAACTAAACCCTGGGTGGAAGGGGTCTGGAAGGGAACTCGTATTTACATTTACATAGGAGCAGTTTTGAGCAGCACTACCGCAGTAACTGTACAAGCGCAGATGGAGAAGCCAGATGAGGGCAAACTAATCCCTGGGAGGGCTGCAACCGTGCCCCAATGCCCCACAGACACCAGGTGAGCGTAACAATGGGTTTCCTGCATGTGCGTTCAATGGGTTAGGCAGCACTGCATACTGGGTAGGAGTACAATACGCAGGACAGGAGATGCCCACCGCAATGTCTGGGATGGATGGCAACCCAGTGGGGGATAGAAGAAAATGGCGGGGACTATAAATGTACTTACCTGTCAGGGGGTTGAATGCTTACATAAAGAGGAATAGAGTATTCTCATATCTTAAGAGATGAAAAGTGGATATAGCCTTACTACAGGAAACACACCTCAAGCCGGAAAGACAGAAACTATTAGTGAGTAAATGGAAAGGGCAATTGTTTGGATCCCCGTACTCCATCTATGCTCGTGGGGTCTTAATATGGATAGCACCCTCAGTACTCTTCAAGGTTACCGGCACTAAAACGGACAATGAAGGCAGTAGGGTGCCTGGTTAACAAGAATGCCCCCAATAATGGTGCCGCCAAGTTTTTTCAGACTTACCTACAACTAGGCCCCTATCGAGACAGCAATATGATATGGGGCGGAGATTTTAATTGCACGCTAAACCCGCTCCTGGATAGATCAGATGCTAAATACATCAAACTAGCCCCGCCACCCAGGGTATTACGGACGCTCCTGGATTCCTTTGACTTGGGAGATGCCTGGAGGGGTCTGCAACTGGACGCCAAGCACTATTCACACTTCTTGGCTCCGCACACAGTATATACCAAAATAGATTATTTCTTTGTGGGCAGAGAGTTGGCACACCATATCATGCAAGTCCAGTATAAGAGCAAGGTGTTGTCAGATCACTCCCCACTCAGCCTGCAGTGGTAATATGTCCCCCACTAGGGCCCAAATAACTAAGTGGAAATTTAGGTGTGAATCGCTGAGAGACCCCCCTCCTTTTCGTGAATGCATTCACAAATGCATCACTGAATACGTCTTGCATAATCTGGGCAGAGTACCCAGCACTGGCACCTTCTAGGAGGCACTGAAGGTGGTGTTTAGAGGAGTCGCGATGGCAGGGACTTGCAGCACTCAGGCAATCATCAACAGAGAGCTAGCTACCGCGGAAGAGCGATTGAGGATCCTAGAGCAGACTAGAGTGCAACACCTCGACAGTACAGAGGATGCCAGGGATCTAAAATGGAAATGTATGGATTATGGTGTGAGAGGCTGGGCAAACACAGCTTTTTAAGATACACTGAGAATCAGCAAAAAGAGAAGGGGCTAAACCTGATCGGTTGCTAGCATGGTTATATAAGAAGGAAGGGCATCAGGTCCCCATACACTCGATAAACAAGGGAACTTATGTTATACTCAGAAAGGGATCAATGAGGCATTTTGAGAATTTTACCAACAACTGTACAAGATTGTCCATCAGTATCACCCACCTAACTAGCGAATGTGTTGAAAGAGATTGAGCTACCAGAACTATCCCAGGAAGAAGGAGAGGTCTTAGAAGCACCCATAACCTTGAACGATGTACAAGGTTATGTACAAGGTTTGCCAACGGGAAGACACCAGGCTCGGATGGACTACCTAGCAAATTCTATAAAGAATACACACTAGAATTGGCCCCCCATTCGCTTAGTGCCATCAACGATTCTTACGAGGTGGGGGTCTTACCACTTAACCTGAAAGAGTCGGTTATAATTCCTCTCCTCAAACCCCATAAAACCCAGATGGAATGTGGTTCTTACAGGCCTCTGTCAATCCTGACTCAAGATAATAAGATATTAACGTCGATCCCGAACTCAAGTTACTCAGAAAAAAGAAAGCTAAGGCACAACTCACATGGAAAACCAATCCTTCTGCGGAAAATAAATCAAATCTTACGAATATATCTTCTTTATATAAAAGTGAGATAATTCGCACCAAAAAAGATGCATACAACATCAAGTTTGATCAGGCAGGGTCCACCACTAAAATTATTTAAAATTCTAAAGGAACTTGAAAATCCCAACCCACCTACAGACACCTACTTAAAAGATAAACCTTGGTGCACCAGCATCCAAAACGCCCTTAACAACAAAATCACAGGACTCGAAACTAAAATTGAGGACAAACGCCAACAACTCTCCAACAACAAGCTTACCAACCCTGGCTCACCAACATCCTTCAATACCAAATCGGGCTTCACATTCAAGAAAGTAACTACGGCAGAAGTTCAAAAAATCATCACCTCCCTAAAACCCTTGAACTGCAAAGGGGACAGCTGTCCCGCCCAGATCATAAAAGACGCAGATAGAGATCTATCCCCCTTCATCACTAAACTTATTAACATATCATTCAACAATGACTCAGTTCCCTGCAACCTAAAACAATCATGAGTTCTCCCACTCTTGAAAAAACAATCACTAGACCCAGCCATACCCACTAATTACAGACCCATCACCACAGTCCCATTCCTATTAAAATCCTGAACAGAGTCACCTACCTCCAAATTCAGGAATATCTGGAATCCAACCAACTGCTAGGAATACGTCAATCTGACTTCAGACCTCAACATGGAACAGAAACTGCCCTTGTTGATCTCAAAAGTCAGATTGATGAAATCAAAGACAAAGGCAATGCCGCAATCCTACTCCTTTTAGACCTTTCAGCGGCCTTCGACCTGGTCGACCATAATATCCTCTGTAACCACTTAGCCACCGCAGCTCACTTCTCCCCCTCGGCCTTCACATGGATACAATCCTTTCTGGCAAACAGAACCATGCGGGTTTTCCCTACAACAGCTGCAGCAGACCCCATCCCCATCTCATGCGGGGTCTCTCAAGGCTCCTGTGTCTCCCCCAATTTGTATAACATATTAACGAAGCCACTATTTGACCAACTGGACCATCTGGGTGTCACCTACACGAATTACGCAGATGACACCCAGATACTCCTCACCATCACAGGCAACTACCATGCAGACATCACCTGGATTAACGAAATATTCTCCATCATTCAGGCATGGATGGCCTCTCAAGGCCTTTTCTTGAATGATGAGAAGACGGAGCTCCTCCTTGTCTCCCTCCCCAGCAGATCTAAACTTAATCCCAATTACAACAACATCATTATCGATGGTCACACCATCCCTATTGCCAAAAGCATGAAAACTCTCGGTTTTTACCTTGATGCCAACTCTAACCTCCCCAAACAAACTAACATGATTGCCTCAGCCTCCGCCTACACCGGCGAGCTTATTAGGGCCATTAGACCCTTCATATCATCTAATAGCTGCCTCACTCTTGCTAGAGCCCTCATACAGTCCAAACTGGACTATTGCAACAGCCTGTATCTAGGTGCTAACCAATCTATAATGAACAAATTACATGTACTTCAAAACAACGCACTACGTGCAGCACTTAACATCCCTAGGCGAAAGCACATCTCCACTGCCAGAAAATCGTGCAAATGGCTCTCCATACGACAAAAAATGTATTTAAAACCATTTGCCTCACATACAAGGCATTAAACCACCTAGCCCCACCATATCTCACCAATAAATTTACCATGAAACCCGCCTCCAGAACCACTAGATCCTCCAACAGTTTATGTTTGACAGTGCCCAGATTCTCCTTAAAAAGAGCTGGAGGGACGAGCTTCACAGTACTTGCCTCCCAACTCTGGAACACCCTACCACTTAACATTAAAACTATTGAGTCCTTCCAGATCTTCAGGAAACATATTATCGGTTGGCTCCTAAACAAAGAGTAGCACCACAGATATGTGGGTACACCTCCCTCTGCTTAACTATGTCTGTGAACTATGTAAACTGTTGTTTTTTTGAAAATGTAGTACCCCTCACTGCTTAGCTATGTTTGTATACTCTGTAAACTGCTGTATATTGAATTTGCATATTTCACACTATGTAACAATCTTCTTTAAGCGCCCTTCTAGCTTTCATCTTCTTTGGAGCGCTATACAAATAATAAAACAAACAAACGTCCATATTAGTGGCTAGAATGCAAAGGGTGACACATAAACTAGTGCAGCCGGATCAGACGGGCTATGTCCCATGCCGGAACATGGCCTGGAACCTGAGGAGAATACATCATGTGATAGATAGGACGTCATCCTGGGACCTCTGTGCGCTATAGCCATACTATATGCGGTGAAAGCGTTTTATTCGGTACAGTGGGATTGGCTTTATGCAACTCTGCGTAGAGTGGGATATATTGACCCACTCAACAGCATTTCCCCACATCACCAAGCAGCATTTGCGCAAGAAAAAGCAATATGGCTGCGCTGGCTCCGGTGCGTCCCAGGACCTCCAAACTGCGTTTTTGCATCAAACAAAACTATGGCTGGACCGTCCTGCCAAGCACACTCCAGGCAGTATGGAACAAGGGGACACACTGAAGGAGCGTGCAAGTGTGTTCTGAAACATAAATGGAATGAAGTGGAAAGGCAGCACTGCTTTGCTGAAAACCCCAAATTCCCCTTTGAAATGAAACTTTTCACCCTTTAAAAATGCTCCTGTGACGCTAATTCCATCTGTTCATTCTGAAACCACTGTGATCAAAAAGGCCCTGTCGTGACCAGGATATTTCACTGTACTTCACCAAAACCAGGCATAATTCCTGAGTGACCGACCCAGTCAAACCAACTCTGAGAGAAATCAATAAGCAACTTCACTTTCACTTGCACAGGAACACATGTTTATTTATTTCCAAAAGTATCCAGGCTCAGCAGTTCAAAGAGACTTTAACTCTCTGAGCCAGGTCAGTGTCAATGTATCTAGGCTTCAGATAAAACTTCTGCATTCAAGGAAATGACTATAGCTGCAAAGACACTGTGGAATCTGAGGGAGCTGCTAAACCGAATTTAAAGAAAGAAATGCTAGCAGTTTTCAACACGTGTAATAATGGGCTTTGCTGACTGAAGGAAAAAAAGGGCCTGTTTAAAAATAAACTGTTGAATGAAAGCCTGCTTATTTAGCAATGTGAAGGGGTTTTGTTGCTGGTGAAAAGACATACATGGAATATTTTCTTTCACAGGTTTGTTTAATCCTGGACCCAAAATAAGAAACTGAAGAGTTTAAAACACATGGGCTGAGTTAGCAAGCTCTAAAAAAAACTGTTATTCCAGTTGTCAGCCCTGAAACTTCCCCCTGAGGAAGTGGGATCACATCATAAACTCTCAGCCGAGACTAACAACCCACTGATAATTACAGGTTGGAAAATAATCTATTCTACAGAAACCCACTGACAATGGGACTCCCAGGGAAAGGAAGTTGAAAGTGTGAAGGGGCAATAAAACCTCCAATCAGGATGAGAACCCCCCACCTTGCCTTGAAGGAAATGACAGTCGGTTGCATTTGAAGGAAGAAAAAAAATGATCTAGTGACAATGTACTGCCTTTTGGTTCCAAAAACAGTTTCATAAATAAATTTTAAAGACTATTATCTCAAAAGCAAGACTTTGTAAAAATGTAGAATATTCGCAGCATAAAAGTGCATTTTTGGGCTTTCTTTTCAGACTTGGTAGAATTCACTGACACCTTGGGGACAGAAATGGGAGAATATGGCTGTGCATACATCCCTTGGGATAATTTGCATCTTTGTATAAAGCTATGGAGTTTTAGGCCAAATCTTTCATGTTCAAAATTACCAAAATGTATCAGAAGGGCGAAACAACGTCCCACAGACTGGAGGATTGGGCTGACATGTGCTGCACAAAATATGTAACCTGTGTATATAATTTGCTAAGAGATTGCAATTGTATAAATGTATGTTTTTGCGAAATCGTATTTTAAGTAAAATAATTGTGTGAGTTTTTGGACATTGTAAAACTCATCTCATAAATCGGACATAATTCCCTTGGAAATCCAACCAGTTGAGAGCAAGGCGGAGACTAGCACCCCTGTCCAATCTAAGTAGTTTACAGTCTGGCTTATTTAACCCTGCCTAGTCATACACTGTAATGATGTCATTGGGCATTATAAATAAGAGTTTTTGAAAAGGCTCTAGACAGACAGGCACTCTTCCTGATTCTCCCGCGCCGGCATCCTGTTCCTGTTTCATCTATCCAGACTCCAGATCCCAACTACAAGGCCCAAAACATTGCTGACCCTACTCCAGGGCCCACTGCAAAACTCAAGCATTGCTGATCTTGCTTCAGCAAGGCCTCAATTTTGAAATCCCACTAAAATTCCCAAATAACCAAGGGAAAGGCTGTGGTGTTTGTGGGAAGCATCCCGATCCTCCTAACTGCATGCATACTGCCATCCAGCTGATCTGTAGTAACCAGTGACCGGAATTGCCAGTCCAGAAGTGCTACCCTGTAATCAGAACTGCCCAGTTGTTTGCCAGGCGACCTGCCGTGTATTGACCAGAACCCTTGACTATCCAAAATCCAAAAACTACAAAGTGGACTGTGAGTATCAATTGTCACCCCATCTGAACCCATAGCCTTTCTTGTCTTTGTCCTCATCCCACTCTCTAAGTCACCCTATCCTTATCCTGATACCTTGTTCATACTGTCACAACCAACCTGGTACGACTCAGACCTCACCACCCTAAAAGTGCAGGGTGGCCGAGAGGAAATGGCTCGCTTCATGTACACCCTCTGACAAACTGGCCTGCCGCCTGCTCCAAAGGCAATACCGGCTCTCTGTCCTAACCAAGAAGAGAGCCCATATCCAAGCCCGCATCTCTGCGGCATCCAATAACTCGGCTGAACTCTTTAAAATCTGCAAGGAACTTGCCAATCCGGCCGCAGTCTCTGCCTCTCCTGTCCTTTCCCAGGCCCTCTGCACGGCACTGGCTTCTCACTTCAATTCTAAAACTCAGGACATCCTATCCTCACTCTCCTCCTATCGCGCCCCTCCTTCCATTTCCTGCTCTTCCTCTGGCCCTTCTGCAGCCACCCCTCCCTCCTTCTCTGCCTTTCCCCATTTCTCTGCAGATGAGGTTTCTAGACAAGTCTGATCTATGAAAGTCTTGCCGAAACAGGTTCACCCCTGTTCCTCCAAAACTATCAAGGACCACATCGACTCTCTGGCTCCTGCCCTGGCTGATTTCTGCAATCACTCCTTCACCACTGGCGTCTTCCCATCCCCCCTGAAGCCCTCCCTTGTGCACCCTCTTCTTAGGAAACCCTCTGCCGACCCCTCCTTCCCGGCTAACTATCGCCCAAGCTCCATCACTCCCTTCCTTGGTAAGCTCCTGGAGAAACTTGCCATCTCCCAGCTTAAACTCCACACTGAATCTGTTGGCTGTCTTCGCGACCATCAGTCTGGCATCAGAGCTGCCAGAAGCATGGAAACTGCTCTCCTGAACATCCGTGAAGACCTGCTCTCCAACCTTGATTCCAACACCCCTTGCGTTCTCATCTTGCTTGATCTCTCTTCTGCCTTTGACACGGTCAACCATGCCATCCTGCTCAACCTTCTCCGTGATAACCTGGGTATCACTGGTCAGGCTCTGGCGTGGCTGACTTCTTTCCTCTCAGATGGATCCTCCCAGGTCCAACTTGGGTCCTTCCTCTCCGATATTTTTTTCTCTACCTGTGTGTCCCCCAGAGGTCTAACCTCTCTCCCTGGCTGTTCAACCAATACCTGGCACTCCTTGCCCACCGCATTGCCTCTCTCTGCCCCAACTTTCAGTGCTATGCGGATGATACCCAGCTCATTTTCAGGCTGCCCTCTGACTATTCCTCTCCTTCCCTCATCTCTGACTGTCTGCCTGCCATCCAGGAGTGGTGTGCGGCCAATGACCTCTGCCTTAAAGCCAGTAAGACTGAGATTCTACTCATCGGCACACCTACCCCCCCTTCCCGGCATCTCCCTGGCCGGCCTCTCTTGCACTCATCCTACTCCAACCTGCAAGGCCAAAAACCTTAGGGTCATCTTCGACTCCACACTCTCCTTCTCTCCTCACATCTCTGACGTCTCTAAGAAGTCACACTACCAGCTGCACCTCCTCAAAGGTATTCTTCCTTTCTTTCCCCCAGAAGCTCACTGGCCCTCATTACAACACTGGCGCTAAACCATGGCGCTATTAGCACCATGGTTGGTGCCGGTGTTGTAACGGGTCTGCCATGGTTCAATGGGGAATTACCACCCCATTCCATTGAACCATGGCCCTTCCCCATTCCCATTTTAGCCCCATACAGCGCTATGGGAATGGGGAAGGCGCTAAGTACGGTACCGCAAATTGCGGTACCGTACTTAGCACCAAGGTCCCTTTGCGGGTCCCTACTTTAACGGCTGGTTTAGACCAGCCGTTCAGGTCGGGTCCCGCAAAGGGACCTCGTAGTAAGGCGCTAAGTGTTTAATGGCGCTTCAGCCTTTTACGGCGCCGTTAAACACTTAGCGCCAGGGTCCTAATGAGGCCCATTGTCTCCAGAGACCTCGTTCTCTCTAGGCTGGACTATTGTAACAGCCTCTATCTAAATCTGCCTACCTCTACTCTCCGCCCTCTGCAACTTATCCAGAACAGAACTGCAAGACTTGTCCTTGGCCTCAAGCCTAGGGATCGTATTTCTCCAGGTCTGAAATCTCTGCACTGGCTCCCAGTGGCTGCGAGAATTAAGTTCAAAACCCTCTGCATTGTCCACAAGGCCTTCTGGGGCCTGCAGCTGCAATACCTTCAACTCTCTCTTCCTAAAAATCTTCCCGCTCGAGCGCTTTGCTCATCCGCCTCAAACTCCCTCAGGGTCAGTCGCTTCTCCAAGCAACGAGTTGGTGGTAGATCTCTCTCCTCGGCAGGGGCCTCCCTCTGGAACAGCCTTCCTGCCTCCCTGAAACTTGAGGAGAACCATCTCCGGTTCCGGAAGCACCTCAAGACCTTCCTCTTTGCTTCTGCTTTCTCTCCCCCGCTCCCCTGATGAATTCTTGACAGTAACTGCACTGGTTACCTGGTCACCCTTTCCATCCCGGGCCCTGGCCCACCAGTTGCCCTCCTGCACTGCCTCCCTGGCAACCCCTGCACTTGTGGACTGTTTTCTGTATCTCTGCAGTCCTCCTACCAGCACCTATCCCTGCACTTACCTTGCACTTGCCACCTGCTGGCAGTTTTTTAAATTTATTCTACGATCCCATGTACTGCACTTTCCCCTCTCCTTTACCCCTCGCACTTTTCCCTTTCCTCCTTCCCATGCACTTGCGCGATCTGAATGACACCTGGCCTAGTAGGATCGTTGTCTGTTTTCCCTTGTTTGCCCTCCCTTGCTTCGTCGCGCCTTGAAACACTTGTGTATAGGCGTGTTATAAATGCCATATCATATCATATATTATTCTTGCAACCCTGTCTTGATTCCTACTGTTAGCTCCACATTTCTCTTCATTTCTGTCTTGCATAGATCCTAAGTCATTAGCGATATTGTGTTTAAATAAATTAATTTCCCTTAACAAAAGGGGTACACTGCGTGAAGGGTTACAACTGCAGCGTACATTTTGAGATTCATGGGTGGCGTTCCTCTTTTCTTAGCCATTAAATCTAGTTTAAGTAAGATTTGCATTTCAATTTTAAAACTGATTCCTCTCTTTTCACTGCGCTATTTTCCGAAAAACAAACCTCACTCTAACTTGCATAATTCACTCAATTTACCAGCTAGAGACTTACTCTCACTTCCATAGTGTACCTGTGATCTATAGCTACACCCCGACCAAAAATCTGTTTGGGTAATTTCAGGTGGGAATTACAAAGTTTGCAAAGTTTCCAACGTGTCTTTTGCTACAATTTGTTTCAACCCTCCCACTCATTTTTTAACTGTATGCTTTTGGTAATCCATGCTTTGTGATTGTTAGTGTAATTGCATTGTGGCTTTAGTGAGGAATCATATTTGCTTCAATTTTTTTCACAAACATTCATTATTTATTTGTCCATTTCCGAGTGTCATTTTACAACAATGCAAAGGGTTTAAAATCTGTATTTCTCTTTTATTTGGGGAGGGAAGGTCAAATTTGAATTCTGTTTCCCATTTGTCATTCATGATTACCTGCTGCTTCTGTTTATCCACTCAGAATTGATTATTTAGGGGGGTGTGGCTAGCCAGCGTGAGATGCACACGTAGACTGGTAGAGCTCTGATACCGTTTGAATCCTGTCAAAATCCGATGAAAATAGCTCATGTCGGGACTTTACACTGCTGCTGATTTATGGGGGAAGCCCTAAAGGTGTGAGCGCTGCAGCGGGAAGGAGACTCAGGCAGAGCCACACCAAGGAAGCTGACGGAGAAGGTAGCAGCCATGGAACGCAACGAGAATCTCCAAGATGACAGCCACGCTCCGGTGAGGAGGAGCGATCGGGTCCACCGAGCGCCCGACCTTGGTGCTGCAGTGTTGGGATTGTGGCACGTACAGAAAACGTGGCGACAACATCGGGAGTGCACCGCGGATAGGTGTGGATGCCCGGACCGGCGAGAGTGTAGAGAGAGAGGCTGCCCCTCCCCCGCGTGTGAAGTGGATCCGTGTGTGTGGGCCAGCGGGACGGAGCTCTGGGCAGGAAGAGGGGGCCAGATGCGCCTAGGAGCAGTGGAGGTACGCAGGGTAGGTGAAGAACACTGCAGGGGAGCCACTTTGGGAGCAAGCCACATGGAGTCGCCCGGTGAGAGGGAGGGCTTGCATGGTGGGAACTGAAGTCAGACGGCTCAAGTGAGACTGGGCACTGATGCCTGACAGATACTGGGGTGTCCAACAGAGGGTTGCCCTGTTAGAGTGAGGGCCTGAATTGGGAGCCGGTGCCTGCCTAATGTAGGGGGGGCAAATGAAGTAAAGGATCCCCCTCCTCCCTGACTGCGAAGCGGTCGCTGGAGGCTGCTGTGGAGCCACGGTGGCGCCAAGGTAGGCGCGGAGCATTCTGGCGGCAGGGGGTTGGAGGACATTGTGGGATCCTTCCTTGTTGGGGGCTCACTCAGGGATTGAGGGGTTTGGGGTCTCGCTAGGCCCGGCCACAGGACCCCATCTGGTGGGGTGGAATGCGGACATTGATGCGCAGGGGAGGAGAGGAGAGGAGGTTGAGCGAGGACGGTTGCATCCAAGGAGAGGCATGACAGATCCGACAACGCAGATAGTAGGCGAGACAAACAACATAGGGCAAAAGACTGTGGGGAAATACTGGGGAGAACATTGGAGACAGAAGGAAGGCCTGATATAAACAGTGCTGCCCGAGGGATGGGGAGTTGCACATTCCCCCGTTTGGTATGGGCAAGCGCCAGCAGCGAATGGACAAGTACACGGAAGCGAAGGAAAGGACACATAAGCAGGACGGTTCAGAGCGGCAGACGGGAGAGAGCCCTGCTACTGGGGGGGGAAGTGGAGTGACTCTGGACTTGCTAATGGAGGCGATACAGGCCTCTAAATTTACACTTCAGGAGAGTATCAAGGATGTGGGGGTTGATGTCTTCCTGGGGAGAGCAGACCTCTGCAAAGTGTGCGAGAAGTTTACGGAGGTGGAGCAGAGGGTCAGTACGGTGGAGGATGACATCCAGAAGCTCAAGAATCAAGTGGCAGGTTTGGTGTGGGCGTCCCGAATGCTGGAAGTAAGAGCGGAGGACGCAGAGGGCCGCGCCAGGTGCTGTAACATCCGTCTGGTCGGAGTCCCAGAAAGGGAGGAAGGCCCTAGCCTGAGATATTTGTGGAAAACCTGATCCTGAAGGTGCTGAAGATTAAAGGCATCTCCAAGTTCTTCACTGTGGAGAGGGCGCGCAGGGTACCAAGGAGGCCCCCAGCGCCGAGTGCCCAGCCGAGGGTGCTGGTGGCGAAATATTATTTTGAATTTTTGGGTTTGAGGTGCCGTAGAGTAGGTCAGTATGAAATTGGGCAAGCGAAGTTGAGGATATTTCCAGACTTCATGTTGGATGTGCAGCGTCAAAGAAGGTCATATGACGCAGTGAGGCGACGACTCAGAGAACTCAATTTAAAATAAATGATGTTTTTTCTGGCAAAGCTGAAGGTACTGTCGGGGGGAAGGTTGCGGTTGTTCACGTCCCCAAGGGAGGTATGGGACTGGCTCGAAGCCAGGACACATGGGCCAGACCCCCAGACCAAAGGAACCGGGGCAGAGAAGCGCCGGGCCACGGAGGGATGAGGAAGGTGGAAATGGAGGCGAGGGCCAGGTGGAGCTTTTCAGGAAAGCAGTTGTTTGAGAGTGAAGTGGGGTGTGATATGAGGGGTATGTTACAGGGGAAGGGGGGTATCGGAGGTATAGCGGAATCCCCCTGAACTGGTGACGTCGTTGACTACTGCCCGCGGAGGGAGGGGGAAGGGACAGTAAGGGAGGGAGGCGGGGGGAGGAGAGGGCGAGAGGGCTGGGGGGAGGGTTCTTGGTCGGGTAAGGGTTACAGTTGGGTGCACTGAGTTGGGGAATGATGCCAGGGAGAGGGTGGACCAGAGTCAGGGAGGAGGTAGGAGGAATGGCATGGCAGTACTAAAACATATCGTGAGGCTAGAGACGGTTCTGGATATAGGTGCAGGGGAAGGCAGAGAGGGAGAGTCTGGGAGGAGGATAGTTGGGAGAGATGGGGGTAACTGTTACGCTCACCTGACTCCCACGGAGGAGTGTTGTTGCTTCTTCTATGGTGAAGCGCAGGACCCGGAAGATGGACTGGACCGGACCTTCGAATCTGGCTTGTCTGGCTCGCAGGAATATCTTTCTGTATGTGAAAAGGGAGTATTAACAATCTGCGGGAGAAAGTATAAGCCTCCCGCTCCCTTCTCACCCCTCTACGAAACCCTCCTGCGACCCCCACGTGAAGTCTCACCTTAGGGTTTGAAAGGTTGAGCTCTCCATCCTGCTTCTCATGCAGGGGCGCGTTGTATCCAGTTACTTCACTGGGATTTTGATTGTAGAGGGTTCAAGTTTTGTTTTCCCAGTATAGTACCGTAAGGATTCTGTTAATGAGTATGATTCCGCAATAATAATTGTTTGTTGTCTCTTTTTCAGGTGCGGAAACTATTCCGAGAAGAGCTGTGGAACCGAAGAATGAGTCTCCGGTGAGCTTGATGAGAGTTCTCTCAGTGTCCTTGTATCAATTCGCTCACTAACGCTGATGTCTTTTTTCCCCATAGGGGCCGGGGTCCGGAAATGCCTGGATGCGGCACCGACCCGAAACGAAGCTCAATCCAGAAGAAATCAGGTAAGTCTTTAATGGGCGTTTGGGTAATGTCTTTTCATGCGCCCACTAACGCTGATGTCTTTTTTCTCCATAGGGGCCGGGGTCCGGAAATGCCTGGATGCGGCACCGACCCGAAACAAAGATCAATCCAGAAGGAATCAGGTAAGTCTTTAATGGGCGTTGGGTAACGTCTTTTCATGCGCCCACTAACGCTGATGTCTCTTTTTTCCCCTTAGGGGCCGGGGTCCGGAAATGCCAGGATGCGGCACCGACCCGAAATGAAGTTGGAATAACCCAACAGGTAAGCTTTGTAATGGAAATTAAGGTTTCCTTGTTTTCTTTCCCCTCTCACCTTTATTCTTGTCTTTTTCTCCCTAGGCACGGTGATGTGGCTGCGAGTCCAGATGTCGCCGTGGAACGTGGTGGTACCTTGTACAGGTGAGTGAGATGCGGCGCTGCATCGATCGATGCGATGTGCTTTTAAATGGATGTCTTCCTTTTCAGGACCGTCGGCGAGATGTCTCCGGAATGCGGCTTTAGCAGGTAAGAACTCTTCTTTACCCTTTTCTCTTCTCTTCTCTCTTTGCAGGTGTTCCAGGATGCTGGCAGGAGTGGCAGAAGACAGAATGCAGGAGCAAACACGGTGAGCGTCCAGCTGCTAGATGCAGAACAACGCGAAGCGTGAGTTGCTGCTTGGGCGTGGCTTAAATAGCCTTCAAAGTAGTTCCAGGTATGTATCCTTCCTCTCAGGTATGTATTCCTCCCCTGACCACACCCGTGTGGTTAAGTAGTTCCAAAGATAAAGTAGTCCCATTCAGGCCTCAGAAGGCCTGGATGTTGCAGCATGGTCTGCATCAGGTAAGTTAACACTAAGCACCTTTAACACAAAGTCCCCTTTTATGAGCCTGGCGCCTGTGGCGCCAGGACTGTGGCCCGATATGAGCCTGGCGCCAAAGGCGCCAGGAGTGAGTCCAAAGAGCCCCTACTTGAGGCTGTTGTGACTTCCCTTGAAGACATGATGTCTGCCTCTGGGGTAGCTGGGTCTTGTCTGGCACCTTGGAGGTAGGCATCATGACAGTAACTTGAGTGATTGTATGGGTAAGGTGGGAAGTTTGAAAATCGGGACATGGAATGTCCGGGGATTAGGGAACCACCAGAAGAGGAGGGTGGGGGAGTTCCTAAGGAGGCAAGGGATACAGGTGGCTTTGATACATGATACATAAGGAGGGGCTTGGGAAACTGGGGAAACTATGGGGGGGTGCTTATATGGGTCGCAAGAGGGGTACCACTGAAGGTGGAGGCGGTGCTGAAAGACGAGATTGGTAGAATGGTGCTAGTGAAGGGTTTATGGGAGGGCAAAACACTGTGTCTGGTTAACTCGTATGCACCAAATGTAGATGATAAGGAATATTTTCCGTCGGTGTTACGCATGTTGGGGGCATATAGGGGCGAAATGCTAGTATGGGCCGGTGATTTCAATTGTCACTTGGACGAGCGTCTGGATGGGTCGAGGGGTAGGGGGTTGCCAAAGAAGGGTATGACAGGGTCACTCCACAGGATAATGAAGGATTTAGATCTGGTGGAAGTGGGGAGGAAAAGGGATACTCTTATTATTCGGGCGTATATGGCTAATACTCACGCCTGGAATATAACGGGGAGGGAGCACTGTCAGTATTTTGAGGAGATAAGTTACCTAGGGTGTACCCTGTCAGATCACTCCCCTTTGGTGGCTATGTTATTTGGGACCAACGAGAGCCCCCCGCAGCGGTTATGGCGACTTCATAGAGAGGCACTAGGGGATGGGGCATTTGTCGGAGAGATTAGAAAGGGGATCACAGTGTTTTTTTAGTTGAATGAGGGGTCGGTGGAGTCCAGGGGGCTGCTTTGGGAAGCCTTTAAGGCGACCATAAGAGGGAAGTGCCTATCCATGACAGTAGGTATGTGCAAGCTGCTCCTGGACACGCTGCGTCGAACAGAGGCTCAGGTGGCGGAATTGGATAGGGAGGCGGTGGGGGCGTGGTGGTGGGGGAAGCTCTGGCGCAGAAGTTGGAGCTCCACCAGGAGACCCTGGCAGACCTGTCGCGCTTCGATAGTACTAGGTGGAACGTGAGATTTCACGGAGAGGGGGATAAGGCGGGCAAGCTGCTGGCCTGGTTGATCAGCAAGGAAAACCCGAGCCAGGCTATAACCCAGATCAGGACAAGCTCGAAGGAGATAGTTGGGACCCAAAGGGAAATTAATTAAGCCTTTGTGGCATTCTACATGGAGTTGTATACGAGTGAGGGGGGGGTGTATGTGGATGTCGAGGTGGAGGACCTCATGGAACAGTTACGGTTACCGAAACTGGGGGAGGAGCTACGGGAAGAATTGGAGGCCCCGATCGAGGAGGCCGACATCCGCTGGGCGATTCGCACAATTAGGAGAGGCACAGCGCTGGGTAGTGATGGACTTCCAGTGGAGTTCTACTCCCCGTTTGTCGATCTCCTGGCACCACATCTTAAGAAGGTATTTGAGGAAGCTTTTTAGAGGGGTTGCCTCCCGAATTCACTGAGAGAGGCGCTGATAATTGCGATATTGAAGGAGGTGAAGGACCCGATGGACTGCGCAGAGTATCGACGGATATCCCTACTGAATGTGGATAGAAACATTTTGGGGAAGATCTTGGCTGCTAGGTTGGCGAGGGTAGCACCGACCTTGGTCCACCCGGACCAATGCGGGTTTGTTGGGGGAAGAAAAAAGTCTGGGAATATCTCTCGCCTTCACCATATTATGGATCTAGTGAAGTCGCGGAAGCAGGACATGGCGATAGCCTTGAAGGCGTTCGATTCCCTAGAGAGGAAATAGCTATTCCGGGTGCTGAGGGAATTCGGGTTTGGGGATGACATGTGTAGATGGTTGGCCCTGTTATATACAAAGCCGATGGCTATGGTGAGGACCAATAATTGGGTGTCTGGAACATGGGAACTGGGCAGGGGGACGCGGCAGGGGTGCTCGGCCTCCCCTATTCTGTTTGCCTTGGCCCTGGAGCCCTTGGCTGCATTTTTGCAGGAGGAAATAAGTGAGGCATGGATCGAAGCGGGGGGTCAAAGGCATATAGTTTCTCTTTATGCAGATGATTTAATGTTGTATGTGGTTAACCCCAAGACGCACCTTCCAGAGTTGCTCGAGATATTAAAAAAATGTTGTTTGATGTCTGGCTTTCGCATTAATCCTGGGAAATCGGAATTGTTCCCATTAGGGGGGCTGAGAGACAGACCACGGGAGGAACTGCCAGAATTGGGAATTAAATGGGAGAGGGAGTCATTCCAATATCTGGGGATAAGGGTATTCTATGAGGTGGAGGACACGTTCGTACATAATACAAGAAGGGCACTATCAAAGGTTGGAGACTCAATACAATTCTGGAAAGTCTTTCCCCTTTCTATGATAGTTAGGGTGGCCCTCTGCAAAATGGTGATCTTGCCACGATTGCTCTATTTCTTTACAAGTATACCCTATGTGGCGAAAAAAGTCTTCTTCAAAATGCTGGACGTTAAGGTCAGGGAACTACTGTGGAATACGGGGAGGAGGAGGCTATCCCTGGAGACATTGCAGAGAGATAGGGGAGAAGGGGGACTGGGCCGCCCAAATTATGAAAAATATTTTGTGGCGGCGCAGCTGCAGTCGATATTGGTGTGGGAGCAACCTGGGGGGGAAACCCTGAGAGGATTGATAGGGGATCTACTGCCAAATGGTAGAGCAGTTGTACTACTTTGGTAGTAATATGGGGATAACCACGGTATTTGAGGTGGTGAGAGAGACGTGGAGGAAATATGTTGGTGGTAGGGGTCCGGTGCTCCGAGTTTTGCTGGCGCATATTTCACGGATCTATAAAGCCCTGCGGGAGGGAAACCCGAAGGGAGAGTTGAGGATAAAGGAGAGGTGGGAGGGGGACATGGGACGTCGAATTTCGTAAAAAAGAATGGCCACAGGTCTGGGGATTGGTCTGGCAGATATCACGGAATGCCCGCTTCCAGTTGGTCCAGTTTAATATTTTACACAGGACGAATGTGACCCCGGTGGGGCTTCGGGCAAGGAACAGGGAGCAGTCGGATGAATGCCCCAGGTGTGGTGTGGCACAGGTGGGGTTCTGGCATATGGTATGGGAATGTAGAATAATGTTGGAGGACTGAGGCAAGGTTATTAAGGGGGTGAATGGGCTGTTGGGGACCAGATGGGAACGGAGTCCGGAAATGTGTCTATGGGGTAAACTCCCAGGGGGAAAAAGGCATAAACTACGTAACAGGATGGGCCGCTTCCTATTGAACTTGGCGAAATGCTGAATGGCTATAGCTTGGAAATGTCCACAAGGCCTGGCAATAAATATGTGGCGAGTGGATGCCCGTAGGTGGGGCATGGCAGAACTGACGATTATTCAGAAGGCAGTAACTGATATGGAAGGGGAGAGTCTGTCGATACATTGGACTCAATTGCTGAATGACTTGTCAAAGGACAACGATCTACGGCTGCCGTGAAAAGTGACTGAGGAGGGGGAGGAATGGAGGATAAGGGTGAAGGGGGAGGGCATGGATTAAGGGAGTGGAAGTGGAGCCGTCCGAGTCGTAGAACCATCTCCGATCATGGTGGACTGCACGTGGTGATTTATGGAAGGCATGGAAGCCTGGAGGACATGACCTGGACTCTGGGAGGAGGAGGGTGTGTGGGGGGGAGGGGTAACTCACGGGGTTGTGGTCTCAATGCTGTTATAAAAGGTTAATAGAAAGTTTCAATGGGGGAGTTGGAGGGTTTAGGGGGAAGGAAACTTTGGGATTGTTGTTTCTTTCTGGTTTGTTATTACAAAATGCTAATAAAGAGTGTTAAAAAAAGAATTGATTATTTGTGGGTTGAGGGAACATTGCAGAGGGAAAATCTAACTGAAGTGCTATTTTACCTAAACCAAAAGTACTCCTGTTCTGCTGTGCTGTGCATATGTTCCCCGAGTGAGTTAAACCCAGTGCATTGCTCACTTTCTCATTGTTATTATCACCCTATTGGTGATTGCTGCCCGATATTAAAAAGTGTATGAGTTCTTTTAAATAAATAAATAAATATTATATTTTACCAATCAGCCTGGTTCATGGTCCATTGTGACCCAGGGTATTTAAAAAAGGTGTGTGATAGGAGTGGTATACCATCTTAATATTGAATCGAATATAAAAAAATAACCATTTCAGATGTGCGCTGCATACTAGGCCGAGACCAAGGTGTGTGTCGCCTGATTGAAATCCTTAACAGTAGATTTGGATTTGGTCAGGCATACATTAAATGGGTTCAGCTAGCATACACCAAGCCGATGGCTAGGGTTAAAACAGGCAAACATATTTCGGAAGCATGGGAATTAGAAAAGGGCACGAGGCAGGGTTGCCCCTTATCACCACTGCTCTATGTACTAGCTATGGAGCCGATAGCACAGTACCTCAGGACGGAATACAGGGATACAGGGGAATATCCCTATACGCAGATGACATGTTGTATATTCAGAACCCGAAGGACAATGCCATGGCACTATTTGCGGATCTGTCAGGGATCACAATTAGTATGGATAAATCGGCACTGTTCCCGTTAGCAGGATTGCACAAGATAGAGCAGGGGACATTGCCTGAGTTCACCCTGCAGTGGACAATGCGAACGTTAAGGTATTTGGGAGTTAATCTGTACCATGACCCAGTAGTTGAACACACACAACACACTACAAGCTCTTGAGGGTATCAAGAGCTCCATGAAGTTTTGGACTAAGTTGCCTCTTTCAATGTTGGTGAGGGCGGCTTTGCTGAAGATCGTGGCACTGCCCAGATTACTGTTATTTTTCATAAATGTCCCATTTTATGTATCTAGCCCTGCTTGAAGGCATTGGAGGGTATCTATAGAAGCTTTTTGTGGCAAAATGTGAAGAATAGAATAGAGCTGTCCTCATTGTACAGGCTGCATCCAGAGCGTGGTATCAGGGTCCTGCACTTCGAATTATATTACATAGCAGGGCAACTACAATTTTTGGTAGATTGGCTTGCCGATGACCCTACACCGGATACACTGATTTTGCAGCCCATTGGGCTGCGTCATTATCTGAAAGAGATATTGTGGTTGAAGAAGCCTCGGGGGAAGGGAGGGGTCGTTGGCCTTACCTAGTATCCCTAGGGGTGAAAATGTGGGACAGGGCCCTGGTGGTGATGGGGCAGACCGACCCAATATCAGCACAGATGCCGCTGGTTTCGGTAGTGTCATCATCGACCCAGGTGAGAATAAGAATACACAAGTAGTGGGAAGCTTGCGGGGTGGGCACCATAGAGGATATTCTGCAGGATACAGCCTTTGTACCCTTTGAGGAATTGGCAAGGCGGACGGATATGCACACGGGCCAATTTATGTTATATAGTACAATTAAGAGGGAGATTAACGGAGGTGGCCTACATACAGCGAGATAATGGAGAAACATTTGATTCTGGATACCCTATATGATATAGCTGATGGGGGGCATACCATATCAAGAATATATGACATTTTACTGACTAACGGGCTGCCCCCCCCCCTGCTGGTGATCAAGAGTAAATGGGAGGAGGATTTAGGGGTAAGCTTTGCAGAGGTGCAATGGGAAAGAATACTGGGATATCACAAGAAGGTGTCACGAAATGTGAGACTGAAGCTTATACAACTGCTAGTGATGCATAGAGCATATATGACATCACAGCGGATATCTAGGTTTCCAGGGGCGGTAGCACATGGAAGCCCCAGGTGCAATGAGATGGATGCGAAAATGCTCCATATGTTTTGGGAATGTCCAGTGGGGGGGCGATTTTGGCAGGAGGTGGCAAATAGACTTCAAAAAGGAGGGGTGGAAATGGACGTTCTTTCTCTGAGTGCATGTTTGCTGGGCTGCTTTTCATGTCCCAAAGGCCGGAATCATGTTACTAAATTGAAAGATCGAGCGTGTATACTGGCCAAACTTAGAATTGCTGTAACATGGAAATCGTTTAAAGGCCCTGGTGTGGATGAGTGGTGGAAGGACCTGTTTAGGGGGCGAACGGCAGAAACTCCGGCATGGAAAGGGGCAGTGCAGTGGGACCAGGTGGGAAGTGGGGAGGGGAATAGGGGAATGGGAAGGATTACTGCACTCTCTGTTTGCTAAGACAGCGACGGAAGAAGCAGAGGCAGATTGACCCTTGTGGGATCCTGCATGGCTCCGACCTGTCGAAATGTAGTGCGCCTGTAGTATAAGCCCAATGCTGGTAAACTGGTGGGGGGGCGTGTTCAGTGGGAGGAGGAGGGGATTGGCAAGTGATGTTGGGGAAGGTTTATAAAGTGTTATAAGATGTTGGTGGTGGATACTCCAGTTATAATGTTGTTTGAAGTGTGTTTTGTGTTTGAAAATTAATAAAGAACATTTTTAAAAAACAAAAACACACCACCCAAGCCGACTGGACTCTACCACTCCGCCTTTAGCTGACCTGTTAAAGGCATTACACGATATTCAAGCAGAACTAGTACATGCTCGACAGGAGACAAATATGTTAAAGACTCAGGTTGGGGGATTGTTAGCACAGAGTACCCCTTTGCAAGGTGCTGCCCCTGTCTCTCCTGCTGCCTCGTTGTGATGCTGGAACTGCATTGGCGGGACAGTGCCTCCCTGTCCTTGCTCTGTAGTCCTTTTTCGTGTATGTTCTGTATTGTTTTATGCCCAGGAGTCGATGTGGGACTTCTGGCAGTGCAGGTCTTCCTCTTTTTGGTTGGGTGACAGACCTGTGGGATACCCTATGGCATGTGTGGGGGTACAGCCCTGTGCCCCTATTGTATGTTTTTGGGCACCTATGTATAGCCCACAGAGCAGGGTATGGGCTGGTGGCAGCTCCATGCTGAATTTGACAGGTGCTCTGAGTATCCTCCATTTTGGGATACCCAGGCCCTGTCATTGGAATCAGTTGATTCGTGATAGAAGACAAGATGGCCCCTGTAGTCTCTTTCATTTTGTTGCTTGTTCCCTTGTTTTTCCCAAAGTTCTGGGAAGCCCTGACTTTGTCCCTTCCCCCTGACAGGCTGTTGGGTGGAAGTTCCATATATGGTATTGTGGGAAGTCTAGGCCAGACTGGCTGGAGCCTTCCCAGTGACTGTATGTTGTGGGTACACCCATGGGGTGGGACCTGGGTGAATGGAGTGTGTGACCAATATGCACTTCTTGTTATGGGTGTCTGGTTTCTGGTATGTCATACAATGACTGAGACAGCCTTGCCCGAAACCGGTATGAATGCAGTGTGGAGTGCTGAATGGCTAGGTACTTGTCCCAATACACATTCCTTGTTGTGAGTGTCTGAGAGGGAGGAGAATGGCCTGAATGCACGATGAGCCTGATTGGCTGCCTACCTGCTGAATGCCCTTCTGAGTGATTGATTGTCCAAGTGTGACCCAGCAGAGTGAATGAGAGACAGAACAGTATATCTGGGGGCCTCTCACTGCTAGAAATCGTTCAGAAGCTGAAGTCGAAACTGATGCTTGATCTCGACCACCGAGCCCAAAGAAGAAGGTTGACAGCTGTTACCTTGACTGCAATCTGAAAGCCTCTGTGACATCGAGACTGATCCAAGAGAGGACCTGGCTAGGAGACCTCTTCCCGAGCTACACCACTAACCTTCGCCGAAGCACCCTGGAAGCCAGCCTTCGAAAGACTGTCAAACGGAGACGGGGACCACCGAGGAGAACAAAGAGAAGCACCGGACAGTCGTCCACCATCGTCGACCAGGGTTTGCAGTTTTTCTATAACCACTGGAGGCCCATCAAAGCCATGTTGCCCAGAAGCGGGAACAGATTGACGCCGAACCGCCGACTACCGGAGCCACAACGCTGCATTGATTAAGACCCTTTGAATTCAAGGACGCTCTCACCACACCGCCGATCGCTTTGTCCCTCCGGAGAAAGTTGAGGCCGCCGACTCGCATCTGTCGGTGGGTTTCCCGCCACCCGAAGACCGCAGAGATGCTGACGACTCGACGCCCTTCCTAGGTCAAAGTTCTTCAGTGGCTCTTTGCGGCAACAAACTATCATCATCAAGGTGCACCACACGGTTCGTCTCTGAAAGACGTCCACGACCGATCGTCGACGAGCACCGCCATGACCGAAGCTGCTGCCTCAATGCCTTTGTTCACCATTTCCTCATAGGATCTCGACAATCCATGGCTCCTGCCTTAAAGGGAGCCGCTCAAGAAGGATCCATTGATGACCCTATGTCAAACTCTGCTATTCCAGGTACATTGGGGTGGTAGAACCATTTTAGAGGGAAATAAGGCTCATATAAACAATATGCAGCAACGGAATCCTAAAGAGACGATACAACGAACTGTGCGTATGACACAGTCTGCTGATAAAGCTGCGGCAGCCATTTTAGTTGAGGACTAGACCGGTCACAGTGGATATTGGACCCAGGCTGATTTCATGTAGCAACTTCCACCTCTGCCAACATTTCCAGGGTCGCAGCATGACAACTGCACACCTCGTCTCCGCAGGACGTCCACGACCGAAGCTCCTGCCTCGATGCTTTGTTCATCATTTCCTTGTGGAATCTCGGTGATCCATGACTCCTGCCTTAAAGGGAGCCACTCAAGAAGGATCTGTCGATGACCCGACGCCAAACTCTGTCATTCCAGGTACATTCAGGTGGTAGAACCATTTTAGAGGGAAATAAGACTCATATAAACAATATATGGACTGGGCTTGTGTTATATATTTATTTACAGGTTGCCCAGGTGGGGGGATCCTCATACAGATCCGTGCCTAGTGGTAGGGGCCCAGTATTCTACCTATTGTTTTAACCAACCTGCTTATTGTTGGTTCACTTTATTAGCTGATTTGTATGACATTTGAATTGAGTACAGTTGATGCATTTTAATGGAATCAAAGAGTAATTGTGGAACCACATAGAAACTGTATATATTTACCATTTTAGATTATCTTGAGCACAAAGTGTGTTATTGTGATTGTGTACATAACTTGAGCCTATTTATATAAAAAAAACTGTGTTTTCATTAACATAGTATGTGGACATTCCTTTGTGGGTGTTTGGGGACTAAACTGTACTTAAGAACCAGCCTGCATCACCTCCTGAGAGCTAAGCCTTGATTGCTCGACTACCTTACCAATAATAGAGAATCTTGGCTGGGGTACTCTCTGCTTCGACTCTGGCATATGGAGAGCAGGAGTTCAGATACCCCCCTCCAGTCTTTACACTCGTCCAGTTGGTCAAACACAGTAGTGGTGCAGCAACAATTGGGGGTACCATTGGCTTCAACTGAAAGAATTTCATGGGGACCCAACAAAATGCTCTATTTTCTTCACCCAATACCAGTTACACTTGCTACGTAACCCAACGGCTACTCAGGCAAGGACAGCTTTTGTAATTTCCTATTTTTCCGGGGATGCCACTGCATGTGCCATTCCTTCGGTACAAAAGAATCATCCAATATCGTATAATTGGAATCAGTTCATGGAAGAGTTGAAGCACTTGTTTGATCGTAGGAATGTATCGTTAGCCCAGGATAGGGAGTTATTGGGGTTGAGACAGGAAACTAGGAACTTGGTAATTTACGTCATGCATTTCAACAGATAGGTGGTGGAGACAGAATGGCCCGAACTCAAACAATCAGTATTGTTTTACCAGGGGCTTCGTGATGAACGAAAGGATGCTATAGCACACATGGAGCCACAACCTGATTAATGCAGTACATTGATTGATTTAGCAGTAAGACTGGATCATAGAATCAGCGAGAGAAAAGGGGAAAGGAAGTTGGAAGGGGTTCATTTTGTACAGCTGGACAGAGGTAGTGAATCCCTGGCAAGATCATCTAAGGGAGGGTCTATGCCGATTGGTAGTGTGATGGGGCCGTTGTCTTCAGAAGAGAAAGAAAAGCACAGGTCCCAAACCTCTGTTTATATTATGGTAAATCCGATCATTACATCAGAAACTGTCCCAATACTGCAGCACGCAGAGCAGACAGGAAAAAGATTGAGTTGGGAAAAGAACTGGCTCAGTAGATGGGAGAACGACTACACCGATACACCGAACCTTATTGTAAATGAGTTCCCGAGTTTGGTGGACAACACAATTCAAAATAAGACTCCCCATTTGTATTAGCTTGTGTCATTACTATTCATGAACATGAAGGAGGTAGGCTACGCAATGGTGGATTCTGGAGCAACAGGCAATTTCCTAGATATCACCCTTGCAACCAAGTTAGGGGTTACCTACTAGGCCGAAGGGAGTGACAGAACCAGTACGAGCAGTTGATGGGTCTTGTTTACTGTCCGGACCAATCACGACACAAACCCAACCTCTGAAGATGTTGTGTGCAAGAGGACATGAAGAGACCATAACTTTTGATTTAATAGCAGCTCCCCAATTTGAGTTGATTCTAGGGATGCCATGGTTGGTGACACATAATCCAAAGATTGATTGGGATAAGTGTGAGAAACCTGATGGTGTCTCCCTGGCTGGTCCCCGGGGGGTCTGTCATCCAGGTGGCTATTGGATCCAGTTCCTGGGGGCGGACCAGTTGGAGAGGATCACCTGGATGAGGGGTCCTTGCAGAGTGGGACATTGATGGGTGAGATGTGGTATCCCCCTTCTTTCAACACCTTTTCCCCATCCTACCACATAGGATATTCTAAAACACTGCAACCCACCTTTTCCGACACCAACACTTTTGCACAACACAAAAGATAACGGACTAACACCAGAGCCGTTTATCTGACATGTCCCAATACAAGGGTTAGGCAAAGTCAGGCAATTGACCAGAATCACACACACCTGACAGCCCTTTCCCTTACCCACAGGGATAAAAGGTGGAGCAGAGGGCGAGCAAGGCAGAACGACCGACGTGAGAGCTAACTCGGCATGGCAGTTCAAGAGGAAGAGAAAGACGGCGCATACCGAAAGGGTGACAAGGAGAGAAGCAACTTTTCCCTTTGCGACCAAGGCCTGTGAAACATCTGCAGAAGGACTCATATGACTGTGAACAATAGCCAGCGTGTGTTGCAGCAGATGTCAACAGTACACAAGACCCTCCTCCGCTGATTACCAAGGCGGGGAGAGACGCTTGTCTCTGTAGTACCAACCTTGACTCCAAAGAGAAAGAAAGCCAAGCAGTTCATCACAGCCAGTGAGTCGAGGGGAGAGTCGATAAGAAACCGAACTGTGTTGAACGAAAAGTAGCCAATGGCAAACTGAAAGGTTTAAAAAAAACTATTGTGAAAAGAGGGGGAAAACCAGCAACAGAGGAGTCCGGCACCACGTGGGTGCTCACGTAGGAAACTCTGGGCTATTACCCGATGGTAGAGAGTACCATAACCAGAAGGCCTTGGGAAAAGGCGGGAAGAGGTCAAAGTGGTCATACAGGGGTCTTGTAAAATCCTCTGTACCGTCTGACCGACAGATGATTGTGAAACAAAGGGAAACGAATCCCGCTTGGTGAAACTAGCGTATGAACAGAGTGTTTGTAAAAGTTGCCAAGAGTGAACCCGGCAGAGGGAAGCTAATCAAAAGGGGCGAGGCCTGAAGTCCCTATGAATAGTGTGTTGACCGGAGTGAACCCGACCGAGGGGTATCCACAGTGAACTGACTATAAAAGTTGGCAAGAGTGAACCCGGCAGAGGGAAGCCGACAAAAAGGGGCAAAGCAAGAAGAACTGTTTAAAAAGACCTTAGGACTCGTGAATGCAAGAAGGATTGGAAGATCAGGGGAAGTGAAATGTCCCCCTTGTCATTTGGGTCTGAGCCCCGCAAAGGGAAATTCAGGGGTGAAAAGTCATCACCTAAGTACATTTGGAAAGGAACTCTTTGTTTCTTTGTTTACTGTTGAATACATCAGGCCCTGGTGTAGCTGGTACAGAACTGTTGGCTCATGCTGGGAAAGCTCGGTATGTACTGTGCTCAAGAGATCCACTTTGTCCTGTGCTTAAAATGTTTGCTTACAATGCGGGGAAGGGAGACCCCTGGCAATCACATCCTAACTTATTATTAATTATTTGTGAACACTTCTTTCTTTATTGAAAACCCTATCCAACACTCTTTATGTATTTAGTTGTAAGGATTTGGCAATCGTTTTTTTTTAGTACAGGACTTTTACTTTGACAAGAAGCCACAAGGAAAGCTTTTTTTTTCATTTGATGGTTAAAACTTGCTCCCATCATAGATTTAGGTTAAGGTTCTGTGTTTTTACAGTTTAATAAACACCCTTCAACTGTGATCACTTGTGTCTGGCTTTACTGTTGCCACCATGAGTTCATTACATATGGTGTCAGACTGGGATTTTATTCAACTGATAAAAATTGAAACCCATGCTAATAATTGTGGTACCACTGGAAGGGGGAAATAAAATAGTTGAACTCCTAGATTCTGACCGTGTATCCACCTTAAAAGAGGTGTTATCTTCTCAGTTACATATTCCATCTAGTCAACAGGATCTGTCCTTTAAGACTCAAGTCTTACTAGATACCCTTCCACTCTCTCATTATAACATACAGCTATGGGACCGAATAATTCTAAAAATCTGGCTGGTCTTTTCTTTCATCAAACCCAGTGCTCTAAATCCACCTTGCTCTGAGCCTTTCCATCAGCGGCAGGACCATCAGGGTTAAAACCTAATCTATCCCAGTCCACCCCTTTGACAGACCCAGAATAAGGGGACTCTGAAGATTTTGAAACCTTATCCGAAGAGGTCAAGCGTTGTTTTGATTCTGATTAAGACACCACAGGGGGAACCCTTACACCCCTGGAAGAAATGGTCGATCTAACCAATATCATTGCCCAATTGGCAGCCCATCAGATACAAGCCGAAAGCAGACTCCAGGTAAATTTAACCAGACTAACTGAATTGCAATCAAGGCCGTTACTATCACAAGGAGTACTTCAACTATATCTTGAAGGCAAAGATTTGGGAAATCTTTCCCTAAACTTTGAACTCCTGGCCGAACAACATGGGTGGGGAGAGAACCTCAAGAAATGCTATTTGGGACCCTTGTTGAAAGGGGAATTCCAAACCTCTTATGAGCTACTCAACCTTGCACAGGGAGCCTCCTTCCTATCCATCAAGGAAGGCTTGTTGAAAAGAGTATGGCAAACCTGCAATTTTTATCAGCAGAAATTACGAGCCATTAGGTTGAATCCGGGAGAAACTCCTTTAGAGATGAGCAAACGGATCAAAAACAAGGTGACCCTATGGACTAATAATAAAACTCTAGAAGAACTGGCTGAGATGATTACCTTAGAACAATTTACAAATTCCTTAGACACTTTTTTTCAAAATTCTGTCCTTCAAATAAATCAACCTACCCTAGCCATGGCCATTGAGACAGCGCAAAACCACTCGGATGGGGGGTGGGAGGGTTATATATGATATGATATTTTATTTGTATCGCGCTCATACACAACTGCTTCTGATTCAAGGAAGGGATGCCTCAAGAAAGAGTAGTGATCAAGAAACTTGATCAAAGACCTAAAGATGAAAGCCGAAGGGAGGAAGTAAAAGGAAGCAAACCACCTCCTTTGGTCCGTTTTTCCTGTCGAGAAACCAGACATCTAGCTAGACACTGACCAAAGAATATAAAAGACGAACCTATGGAAATAGGCTGCTTGAAGGGTGAAGAGTGGGAAGAAGCCGAGAAAGAGCTACAGACCTTTAGCATCTGCTTATGTCAAACCCCTACCGAGTTCACCTATGAAAAGGCTTGGGTAAATGGGAAACAGGTAAAGGTCTTAATCCACTCAGGTAGTAAGCAGACTGCTATGCGGGCCGATTTAGTTACAACACAAGACCTAAACCATGCATCCCTACTCCAAGTAACTTGTGTACATGGAGACAACAACATCTATCCTAACATACCAGTACACATAGAAATCCAGGGCAAGAGGTGTGAAATACCATCAGCCATAATTCCAGGGCTCCCTGAGAAAGTTATTTTGGAGTGAGACTTACCCATCTTCTCTACTCTCTTCCAGGAATCTCTACCCCCCTTCATAGACCTTCTTCCCCAGAGGTCCTGGCAGGAAAGTCACGACTCCCAAAATTCTCCAGTATGGGATTGGGAAAACTCAAAACCCATGAAACCCAAGACAGCCTTTGAAACACAATTCGTAGGTTATTGCAGAGAGTCAGAGAAGATCACCTCACCTCTACCTATTAAAACCATGGAATATGCAAGAGTATCTGGACATCTCTCAACCATGTTCTTTGGCCAGTCTTAACGACAGGAAATCTAAACAAAAAACAGGTATATCTATCCTGCATAGGGGAAGGATATGTGAGAAACCCGACAGTGTCTCCCTGGCTAGTACCCGGGGATCTGTCATCCAGGTGGCCAGGACACGGCCATCGCTATTGGATCCAGTTCCTGGGGGTGGACCAGTGAGGGAGGATCACCTGGATGGGGGGGTCTTTGGGGAGTGGGCCACTGACAAGTGAGATGCAGTATCCCTCTTCTTTCAACACCAAGTCCCTATGTATAGTGCGTTGACCGGAATGAACCCGAGCAAAGGGTGTCCACAGTGAACTGTTTGTAAAAGTTGGCAAGAGTGAACCCAGCAGAGGGAAGCCGACAAAAAGGGTCGAAGATTGAAGAACTGTTTAAAAAGACCTTAAGATTCATGAAGGCAAAAAGTATTGGAAGACCAGGGGAAGTGAATTGTCCCCCTTGTCATTTGGGTCAGAGTCTGGCCGAGGGAGATCCAGGGGTGAAAGTCAATCAACCAAAGTCCATTGGAAAGGAACTCTTTGTTTGTTTGCTGTTGAATACATCAATCCCTCGAAGGAAAGAGACTTTTTATTGAAAAGAGACTTAACCATCAAAGAACCTGATAGCTGGTATGGAACTGTTGGATCGTGCTGGGAAAGCTTGAGCGTGTACTGTGCTCAGGAGATACACTTTGTCACTGCTTAAAAAGTGGGGAAGGGAGACCCCTGACAATCACATCTTGACTGACAATTTGTTAACAATAAAAACCCTATCCCACACTCTTTATGTAATTAGTTGTAAGGATTTGGCAATAGTTTTATTTTTAGTACAGGCCTTTTACTTTGACAAGACGCCACAAGGACTGCCTTATTTTTCATTTGATGGTTGAAGCCTGCTCCCATCTTAGATTTAGGTTTTGGTTAGGTGTTTTTCCACCCTGCATTTGCAGTTTAATAAACACCCTTGAACTGTGATTGCTTGTGTCGGTCTGTCTTTACTGTTGCCACCATGAGTTCCTTACAGAAGTATACGCTAACATTTGATTCTCTAAGGTGTGGTGATCATTTGAGTGAGGCACTGGGTCGGACATCCTTCTTGGTGGAGGGAACAATTCACGCAAACATTGGGGAAGTTATTACTTCACTGCCAGAAGAATATCAGGATTTTGCAGAACTAATACACGGCCCAGGCAGTAAGTGAATAACGATGCCGGTAAAGGATTACCAGCATCGCTTACCGCTCCGCACGATTTGGAAACGACAACCCGCTATTAGCGGCACCGTACTTTACGGTGCCGCAAATAGCGACAGGAGCGGGGGCACGCGGCCCCTCATGCCGGCAATAGCGCCATGGCGCAAACAGGGAAACAATCACGAGTCATGCGGACATGCAATTAACGCCCTAGTGAAGGCCGTAAAGTACCTTACCGCCATTGTGCAAATACCGGCATTGCGGACAAGCCGTAAATGGCCATGTGCAGTGTTCCCAACTGCCACAGCTGCACACAATCAGTACAGGTGGAGGCAATACAGACTGGGCCAGCACAAAAGGAGCACAGCCCACCCCTTCCTACACCCAGTCACACTCCACAATGATTCCAATACTACCAGCAATGCTGGGGCTGGAGGACATGATTGCAGTGGAAGTGCTACTACAACAACAACAACAACGACAACAGGCAGCACAGAGGAGACGCAGGAGGAGAAGGAGGGCAAGGCAGGGCCAGCATGCCCCACCAGTGCAGCCAGTGGCACCACGCAGGCAGCCCTCAATCACTTGCATCAGAGCCAGCCCATTCAACCTAACCCCTGAGCAGATCCACACCCTTTACCGTCTGGACCGGGACACCATCACCACCATTGTGGACATGATACATGACGACATTGTCAGCCTGATTGAAACACGCACCGCCATCCCACCCCTACTGAAGGTAGTGTCTGTGCTCCACTTCTTGGCCACAGCCACTTACCAGCACACAGTGGGGCACATGCATGGCATTTCACAACCATTATTCTCACGTACGCTGAACCAAGTGCTTGATGCCCTCCTCAAGCACACAGACAACCACATTTCCTTACCACAGTCTGCCCAGGAGATCGCAAACACGAAAGTTGGTTTCCATTCACTGGCCGGCATCCCTGGTTGCATTGGCACCATCGATTGCACCCATGTGGAATTGGTGGTCTCACATGCCATGGAGGTAGCTTACCGCAACCGTGAGCTATACCACTCAATCAACGTGCAAATGGTATGTGACTCAAACAAGATCATCACACATTGTTGTGCCCGATTCCCCGGATCAACCCATGATTCAATGGTCCTGCGGAACTCCACGATACCACGATACATGGAGCGACATGCAGGGCAGAGATCCTGGCTTCTTGGTGAGTCGCTTGCATACTTCACCTGGCTGAGATGGGTGGGGGGGAGACATGCATACTTCACCTGGCTGAGATGGGGGGGGAGATGCATACTTCACCTGGCTGAGATGGGGGAGGGGGATATATATACTTCACCTGGCTGCGAGTGCCTGAGGGAATGGACCATGCTCATACCCCAAAGCAGCCCAGACTGGACCTGACACCTGACCACATAATGCAAGATGTAAGCAGCCCTACCATGTAAATGATGCAGTATCACAACCATTCCACAGCCATCGGCATGTGCACTGTACCAAATCAGACCCCATCCCTCTCAACACAATGCAGCTACAAGCAATTACTATGGCCAATACACAGCACCAAACACCATCAACTGAAAGGACAGTCCCCCATTACTGCTTGCAAAGGAGTTATATGAGGGTCAAATACATCAATACACCACTACACTGACTCAGAGGTCCAACTGAATTGCATGACACCATTTGTTGTGCATAGTGAGATCATCATGAGGCTGACATCAACGGTGCCAGGAAGAAAGCATACAAATTACTGGACACCAGCCAGATCATGGAAACAACCGTCGTGGAATGACACAGTGCATGAACACTCACAAGGAACTGGACCCCCCTGCCCCCACTAGTTGATGGCACGCACACCAGTCCATAAGAGGAATACACACATAGCAGTCACATCGTGTGTCTCCATTCATGCATGGGAATGTGGTTGCAATCAGGAAATAAATGCATGCTATGGTGTCATTGATCGAGGTCCCATATGATGTGATGATTTACACATACACATTGTTGCCTACATGCAGGTGATGCAGGCTATCCCTTGAAGAGGTGGCTCCTTACCCCAGTCTGGAACCCACAGAACAGGCACGAGGAGGACTACAATCGTGCACATACACGCACCCATGTGGTGATTGAGCAGACATTTGGCCTCTTGAAGGCACGGTTTCGCTGCCTCAGCAGGTCTGGTGGGGCA
Organism: Ambystoma mexicanum; assembly: GCF_040938575.1. Taxonomy (NCBI): domain Eukaryota; kingdom Metazoa; phylum Chordata; class Amphibia; order Caudata; family Ambystomatidae; genus Ambystoma; species Ambystoma mexicanum. The sequence continues at coordinate 587,495,505 of NC_090922.1, read as the reverse complement.
TGAGAAGGTGGCCAAGATTGTCATGGCATGCTACACAATATGTGCATCAGACGGAATGTGCCCCTGCCCCCTGACGCTGAACTGCAACCACCTGACGATGAGGATGAGGAGGGTGGAGATGGGGCAGCACCTCAGGGAGGCAGCGATGCACAGGAGGGACGTGACATGCGTCAGACTCTGATCAACCAATGTTTCTAGCACACATGGACGGGGAGTGTGACATGGAGGTGGCACTCGGGGCACTGGGTGTGTCAGGGACATGGACACTGTAGACAGTTCACCAATAAAGCACACGTACGCAATAAGCAATGTCCACACATGTGAATCATGAGTTACCAAAATGTGTATTAAAGAATTATGGAAAAGTGAACAAGCCCTCCACCCCACACACCCTCTCCCCCCTCCCCCCTCAACTCCCACGCACACACCCTCCCCCCCTCCCCCTCAACTCCCATGCACACACCCTCACCCCCCTCCCCCCTCAACTCCCACGCACACACCCTCTCCCCCTCCCCCTTCAACTCCCATGCACACACCCTCTCCCACCCTCCCCCCTCAACTCCCACGCACACACCCTCTCCCCCCTCAACTCCCCCCAACAACCCCCTTGGCTTTCCAGTGTGCAGTAGCGCGCACCAGTGGTCCACATGGCGGTGTCCGGAGATTTCGTCGAAAGACATTTGGTCGAAAGACATTTGGTCGACGTAATTTGGTCGAAAACCAAATGGTCGAATTTTTTTATTTATTTATATATAGATTTTTTTGGTTGTAGTTTAGGGAAAAAAGGGTTTTTTAGAAAAAAAAAGGGGTTGGGGGACCCCCCCCAACAAAAAAAAAAAGTGAAAATAAAAAATTGTCCTGTCGACGAATGTTTTTCGACGAAATGTCTGGCAACCCCACATGGCACCAGCATGCATGGCTGTGCCTACTGCCCTCCCCCTCTTCCAGCACCAGGTGCCCCCCTGTCCAATCTGCACAGGTTCCTGCTAGACCGACGCACAGGGCTGCTCCTAGTAGAGCTGGCAGATGATGATGGCTCAGATTGTCCTGAGAACTGCAGTGGATGCATGTCCCGCATTGCTGCCACCATTTGCGAGAGGAAGTGGCGCACTGCTGCGAGTTCCGAACATATGTCCTTTGAGGTGGACTCGATGGCTATTTTTATCGATGCAGCACTGTCCCTGATGTCATCCCGTGCACGGGTACATTCAGTAATATGCTTCGTCAGCAGCCCTGTGAGTTCCTCCTGGCGCCTCTGTATAGCCAGGATCCCCTCTTGGGTGGTTGTCACTGTGGCGGAAGTGTGAGATGTTTCAACCATGATCTGGTCATCAGGCACAGTTGGTGTGGGGCTGAAACTTGCTGGCCATGAATCTGCAGGTGACAGCCCGTGCATGCTGCCGTCCACCACGCTGCATGGGGATAGGTGTGGTGAGTGGAGGGGGCCTGTGGCGGGTGTTGGGCCATGCAGCTGTACTTTGCCCTCGTCGTCAGATATGGCTGCTGTGGCAGCCGTCTCACCGACTGTGCTGCTGCCAGCCGATGGTGTGCCCTCTGCCAATGCCTCCTGGGTGATGGTGGCTGGTGTGGGTGTTGTTGTGGGGGCCGTGGTGCACATTGGTGCTGTGGCCTCTGTTTCTCTTGTCCTTCAGAGGTGGTCTAGGTTGGCCTCTGCCCCTTGAGGTTGAGGGGCGGTGTTGACCCTCCTCAGCCCTGGCCTTCTTCCATGGTGTGGCACCGGTGTCCTCATCAACGCTGTCAGAATGTGTGCCTGCGGGGGACCAAAGGAGGGAGAGGGTTAGTGATGGGTCTACGGGCATCGGGCATACATTGGGGTGGCTGCATTGATATGGAATGGTAGATGAGTCACATTGGGGGGAGTGACATACAGGTTGCCTCACTCTTGGGTGGGTGATGCATGGAGGCATTTGGGTTGCAACACAAATGGGGTGCATCATGCATGTGGACAAGGTGATGCTCTGCACTGCCTGTAGGCAGTCTTGTGCTTATGTGTCTGGTGGACCCTACTCTACATCATTGCACTGTCAGTTCAGGTGGACATCATCGTGGTGGTATTGCATTGTTTGATTAGAGACACCTACCTGCATCGGCTGATGACGGGGCTCCTCTCTCCATGTCCCCGACTCCCTCTATTGCCTCGGTGCCTATGGTGGTGGCACATATCTCCTCCCACGGTTGGAGTTTTATGGGCGAACCCGCACCTCCACCTGTCGCCATCCCAAGGTTTCAGTTGGCGGAGAGTATACTTCGCACACGTAGACGTAGGTCATCCCTGTGCTTACGGCATTGTTTGGGTGTGCGGGGTGTGGTGCCAAAGGCACTGACTCTCTGGGCGACCAATGCCCAAATTTGCTTTTTACGCTGCAGTGCTGGACGGGACATGTCATTTGCAAACACCACATCTGCATGCTCCTGCGGTGTCTCTGCTAACATGGTGAGCTCCTCTATGGAGAAGCGCTTATGGCGCAGCCGATGTCCCGTTTTTTTAACAGCTTTTGGCATCCTAAATTGCAACAGGTAATGGTAGAAGTGTGTGGGAGTTCTGAGGGTCAGATGGCTCCTGGTTGTGATGGATGGCAATGGATTGTGTTTTTAAAGATGGCCGCCGTGCTCTTTCCCGTTCGTGTGCGATTACGCTACTTCCGGTTCCGCGTATTTATGGTCACCGCTAATAGCGGTTACCGCTATTTGAGTTGACCACTATTAGAGGTGACCGCCGATGCCGATGCCTAGGATGCCGGAGGTGCTATTTCCACTACAAATGATGCCGGAAAGGGGGATTTTTCGGGCTTTTGCGGCATGGCGGTGAGTTCATTACCGGCATGGCGCAAAGCTCGTGCCCGCAAACTTGTAATGGGCCGCTTTTAGCGGTCTATTGCCAGCACGGACACAAAAATTGCGCCATGCCGGTAATGACCGGTACTTACCGCCCAGGTCCTAATGAGGCCCAGTATGTCTACAAGACAGGTTACTAGAATGTACAAATGTATGTGTTTCCCTTATGTCCCCAACCTATCCATTTACGTTTCCTAAACCTCTTTCCGGTGTTCCTAATTCCCCCTACCTATCCACAACTTCTCCCTATTCCTCTTTCCCCAGCTTGCTGCCAAGTGGTGCCCTGTTACTCAGAATCAGGAACCCGTGCCCACCTAGGGTGGAGGGTCGACTTCTGTGGTAAGGGTGAAGTTGTGTTATTACCGCAAGTGGGCTTGAAAGAGACTCTCCATTTATTTTAGATTATTCGTGTTAGGGACAGACACAGGTTTTTGGACAAGACAGTGATAGTTACTTTATTTTCAAACTTCCTGACAATTTCACCAGTTTCTTTTGAGGCAAGGAGCCCCCTCTTAGATTTAGGGGTAGAGATGCATTTTTCCAACCTGTTTATTAAAAGTTTATATCCAGAAACATGCTACCATTGTGTTGAGCCTAACTTCTGCACCCTTACATTATATTGTCTCCAGTCCCTCTGTTGGATACAAAGCGCCTGTTTGATTGGGGTCAATTAGGGATTGCATGAATGGACACAAGCGGTTAGTTAATATTTTTGTAACCATTTTTGTGTTTACTTTGAGTATGGAAATGAGTCTGTAAGATGTGCTGCTGGTAGGGTCCTTGCCGGGCTTAGAAATCAGGACTAACTGGGCCTCAGTCGGTGAATCTGCTAGCAATTACCCCTCTTCCATAATCAAATTAAAGAGATGTAACATTGTGTCTGCAAGAATATGAATTGGCTGAATAGCCTGAACAGACATCTTCAATTTACCCTAACCATAGAGAAAGAGGCGACTAATTTTCTAGACCTGACTCTGTACCATGAAAATGGCAAAATCCGTGTTAAACCTTTTCATAAAGATACCGAAATAAACTCACTTTTGCATTACCAATCTCATCATATTAAACACCTAAGAGATAATTTGCCCTATGGGCAATTTTTGAGGTTAAAACGCAATAGTTTGAGTAAAGAATCCTATGAAAAAGAAGCTCAACATCTGAAGTCGAAGCTCCTAAACAGAGGCTATCCGAAGAAACTTATTAGAAAGGCGGCAAAACGCACTTTCAATAATAACAGACAAGACCTGCTGGATGAGAAACCTAAAAAACAGCTTGAAGACAGAATACACGAACCAGAATCTGGCCATTCGAAACATTATCTCCAAACAATGGAGAGTGCTAAAAACCATTAAACGCGACCCTGTTGTTCCGCTTTTTGCCTACACCAAATCTGCCTCTATAGGAAATCGAGTTAGCCAAAGCAGATTCCACACTCATACTGTGTCAAAGACCAGCATCACCAGTCTATGGGGTTTACCACCTTGAGATTACAGGAAGTTAACCTCAGCCCGAATAAAGTGTGGACCCAGAAATCATTTTCTAACTGTAACACTGACCATGTAGTGTACATGGTTATGTGCCCCTGTGACCTTCATTACATCGGTAAGACCAATCGGAAAATCAAAATCCGAATTAATGAACATAAGAGTTGCCTTAACAAGATACTCCAAGCTCCGATGGTTAAACTTTTTGTTGAAAAACCACATGGGTTCGAACGTTTCAACTGGACAGTCCTCCTTGTGGTCAAAGCCGATACTTTGGCAGCTCAAAACCATAAGCTTTTGCAAGAAGAACAACTTATTTTTCAAACGCGGAGTGATCTTCATGGTTTGAATGATGCCATTGAGTGGCATAAAGTTTAAATCATTTAAGACACATGTGTCACGCTGTTTGGTACTAGAGATCATTTTGCATTGAAATTGCATTGTTGTTCAGTTTACCTCCACTTTAATCTGGTATCTTTACCTCCACACAGAAACACGATTGAATTCTATTGCAATCCGGTTATTTTTGGGATTGTTTAATGAGTCTCACTGTGTAAGAGTGCTTGGTTTGCATTCCAGTGTATGCGAGTCCTTAAAGGTGTTTTTTTTGCTTTCTGCCACTAGACAGCACTATCCGGACAGACATGTCCTTTTGAATTAAACACTAACAAGGGACTACGACCCTCTGACCTAGCCGGTATTTTCCATCTCAAGTTGGCCCCTTTAGATCGACACACCTCCAGAGCCCAGTAGCCTCTTGGGATTTTTTATGAAGAGTGTACGGGCGTAGACTTTCCAACCAGATGATTGCGAGTTACAGCGCAACCTCGCATTTACAAGACCTCACAGAGCCTTTACAGCCGCGGTCCCCGCCAGACATGCCAACAAGAAACATTATTTCAGGTATTTTGAATTGCTAGAAAAAACGCGATATGCGCCGTTTTGCCGTGCATGGGTGTAACCTGTTGCACGAACCCCCTGAGGTCTGGCATTTTTTCTCTGTCATCTAAACATTAAACAGACCGTTTTTCTTAATTCTTGCAGAGGTTGCATACCTTTGGTTTGTGGTACCTCTTCTTCTGGACGCAGTTTGGAAGTTTATATATATGCCCAACACGAGTGGACGATGATGCGTTCGCGATTTTGCTACCTATGTGAATGGGCTGCAGAACCTCCACATTTAAGTGCAGAGGTAATTAGTTATTCCTTGTTTTCATTCGTCTTCCATGCTATGCTTTTAGTGAACAATATTAGAGCTTTTGGGTTTTTGGTTTTGCCTTGTGAGAAGTAGAACACCTTTTAGAGTGAACACAGGTGGCCAAAATGTCTCAAAACAATTTTAAAAATGTAAAACTCAATATTTAATAGGATGTAGCAAAGACAACCCTATTGATATTATATTGCTCAGGAAAGTCGAACTCAAATTGTTGATGACAATAGTTTTCATGGCATTGGTACACGTTAGAGCTTGACAGACAGTTATTTTAGGCTTCCAATAGTAGTCTGATGCAACTTGTATGCATCTACACAGAGAATTGAACCCTTGAGGGGCGAAATACCTGTTTGAAGACGGAAATCAATCCAGGTTCTTCCCATACTACTACCACTCCTACGCTAGGTAAAGATGCTTCTTTTCTTCTTTCCCTAGTGAGATACAGATTTAATCTGTCTACCCTGTAGCGAATGTCTAGGCTTACAGTGTGTTTTTATATTTGTTTCAGCAGCACTCATCTAGTTCAAGCACATTTTGAAATCTTGATGGACAATACTGAAGTGTAAAGAGAAAGTGATGGATTTGAACATCCTCCTGAAGAAAGTTCTAAATGAAAATATACAAACTGAAACATGTCGAGGCAGAACACCGGTAATTAGCCTTACTGGTTTATGTATTTGGGTCTCAATTGATCATACTTTTTCTCCTTAATGTGTTACATCTACATTTAATTAGGAGATCTTTTTCTAGTACACTGAGAGACTAGTAATGAATTGTTACAATCTATTTGTGAGCATTTTGCTTATTGTCACTTGCACTTTTTTCTTAATTATGTTTTAGCATATATCTGTATTTTATGATGTTTTTAATGACGATTAATAAAATGTATATGTTGCGATATGAACTCTATGAGTGGGTGCTGCTAAATGTTCCTCTTAACCTTATATTTCTATAATTAGTGCAAGAATATGTGCCATACTTGTGTAGTATGGTACTGACAGGCTATCCATCCCCAAACTCGTGCCCTCCTACACCACCTTAATGGCACCATACACCTTGGTATCTCTATTGGCCTATCCAGCCATTCTATGTTTCTTTCTGGTAGAACCGGTAAATCCACTGACCCTAAATATGCTATCTGATCCTTCTCCCACACCCTTTCTTCCATGTTGTAGAAGTTCTGGAAGGCCTTCCGCTTATGATCTGCCCACCCCCTGCCGTTCCCCCTGTCATCCAGTATCTGCTGAATGTAGCTCATATCTTCCCTTGCTCTCAGCCTATTGCCAGCAGTCTGTCCGCTTTGTCTCCCCGCTCGTAGAATCTCTGCTTGGTTCTCAGTAATATTTTCCCTGCCTTATCAACTCTTAACATATTGGGCTGGCCCCTTCTTGTTTTAAGCTCTGTGATGACTCCTGTGTAGGTGGTGGAGAAGGTGTGGATACCCTGGATTCATCATAAGTGTTATGTATGCTATCTTTCCTCTGCTGTTGTAGTCTTTCTGGGTCCATGTTTGATCAGCAGGGTTTCTGGGCTTCGCTGACATTCCAGGTAGTGTTTCTCGTGCATGTGAGTATTGTCTTTAAATTATCTTACATAATACCATCAAGGGTATCAATTCACAGACGCTGTCATTGCTTGTCCTATATGTGGGCTTAGCGCTGACAGTACCTGTAATAGCAATAATTGTGGTTGAGGAACTTGCTGACTTTCCATGTAATCATAAGGTGATCCTAATTGCTTACCCCACAACCCCTTTTCATATATTTGTATTCATATCACAATCTACTTGGATATCCTGGGTGTTAGTGAACATGTATCTTGGTTATGTGACTGTTATGTTTGATATGCATCTTCTCACTTTGTGATATTGTACACATTTCCCTTGATATATCCACTACCCTTTGTCTCTTCATGACAGCATCTTGAGTGATATTATCATCCTCAAACCCCAAATCAACATAATAGAACAAAATAGCTCAGGGGCAACGCGTGTGTCTTGGAAGCAAGACAGCGCAGCACAACACAGGTTCAAATCCTGATCTCACGCTTAGAAACCACTTGTTGGTATTAAGCTTGTTATAAAAGAAACATTATAAGTATAATTATAATTGTAGATATCATGTTCAACTGCATATCTTAAGAAAATCGTCCCTTATCTGGATATGAATTACAAAACTGATTTGACCAGGGCCCTTTCAAGTTTATATTGCTGTAATAGCCTAGACAGCCTAGACAGTGGACTAAAAAATATCAACTTCAGTAACTCCATTTCATCCAAAACAACACAGCCAAGCTTATCCTTGGCTTCAAAACATAGGAGTATGCTTCCGTAGGACTAAATCTCTCAAATGGCTGCTGTTTGGATGCAAGATCATACGCAAGGCTGGGTGTTTAACCTTCCATGTTCTTAAAAGAAGCATTCCCTTCTACTTGAACTCCTTCAACAAATACACCCCTTCTCCCCAAGGGAGATCCCCATCCTTTGAGGCTAGGGAGGTGAACCTGCTCCACAATACTCTACCTAGGTGTAGAGGCAAGTGGGACACCACAGTGAGAGACTCCTCATTCGGGAACAAGGACTCCTGTTCCCAAGAGGAACTCCCTCGGGCAAGACATACCATGGCCTACAAGGGATGTATTACAACACAAGAAGATATGAACTGTTACAACAGGGACAAGAAACTACTAAAAGATATCATTATCTTATAGAAAAGGATCATATGTGCCTTTATTTCATGACATTCACCATACTGGGACGAGTACGCTAAAAGAAGTACGTCCTGAGAATGAAGGGAGAGCAGCAGCTCATGCAGAGAGAGAGAGTTGCAGACACAAGCTGAGCGAGGTACTCAGCTGCATGACAGCTGACGTGGAGAGCGAGGAAGCCCGCGAGTTTCAAACTCACTCGCAGGGGCAATACAGGACGCCAAGCTTGCAGCGGTCCCGGACGCTAAAGAAGCACCAGGGAATGATCCCAAAAAAAGGTGGTGGCAAGACCACAAGAGCCAATCCATTATGGACATCCAGTCTGGGGAACGTTGCAGACACCACCGGCAACAGGAGGTCTAACGGCATCCAGGCGTGCGGTTGAGCACCGGGATCGCAAGAGACAAGGAGAGAGAATCCAGAGACAAATGCCCGAGAACAGACATCATGCGCAACAACTAGAGAGAGACTGAATCCCTGAGAGAGAACCCCTCGGAAAGCATCCTCCTGCAAGACTGAAGGTAATCAAGAGACCGGGATGCATGGGAAGATTCAGAGCAATCATTATCTCGACGAGCTAACTCATCAAAGTTGGGAATGTGAAAGAGAATTTACTTTGAAGCTGAAATACTACAAAAGTTATTAGTCAAGAGACAATCATTATACCATACAGTTAACTTGGGGCAGTAAACAATGTGAAACAGAGTTAACTTCTAAATTAAGTGGATGAAAATTGCGACTCCAGAGACAATCATTATTTCACACACTTCACTCGTCACAATGAAAAATATAAAACAAAGTTAATGTTGAAACCAGATAGATACCAAGTTTGTGAATCATTAAAACAGCTGGATATTAATCTGAAGAGAGAGAGCCAGAGTGAGAAAACACCCTAGGAAAGGGGAAAATGAACTTGCTATCCTGTACAAGAGCAATTTAATGATAAAAGTAAAGAAAGGGATGATCCGAATTATAAAGATGGAACCAGTTGCAAAATCAAGTGACTCAAGAGAACTGGAGCGGTTATGACCTGAGGGTGAAAGAGTTACAGCAAAATCATATTCCCTTAAAAGGGATGATTCAGAGGGAATAAAGAAAGTTCAACTCCACACTAAAGGAGTTAAGGAGATTATTACAAGAAGTCACCAGAGACTATCTGCGGATTACATATCAAAAGATTGGTACTTGCAGTACCCTCAGGAGAAAGGAATAATTCCCCTGATTCAAGTTAGTTTTCTGTTAGTGGTAGGGGTAGTTTTGGACAGCAGACTTATTTTCTCTGGATAATCATGACTAACGAACGGGCACTGTAGTTAGTAAAGTAGGTAGGGATCACCCATAGCCATAGGGAAAGTTAGGCCTTCTATCTTTAATAAAAGAACCTACACCATGTCAATTGAGTGTCTGCATCCTTCCTCTGATTTGCCACACCTATTTAATACACTTGACTGTTAACCTTAAATATAACTTTTAGTATGTTGATGCAGCCCTTCCATTGGCCAATCTGCAAGCCATACGAGGTGGTATAGTTTGCGGTTCTCGTATAGCACACATAGGGCCTCATTACGACCCTGCCGGTCCGGAAAGAAGGGTGGCGGTAAAAACGCTGCCACCGTTCTTTCCGGACTGGCTGATTCAGAGTTCTGCAGGCGGGAGGTGTCACTCCCGCCAGGTCTGACCGGGCAGGAGTAACGCCACCTGCCTGCAGGCGCAAATGGGACTCCATGGGAATGGGGACTTACAGAATTCCGCCTCCAGAACTCCCGGGTCACCGGATCGTAATGCCCAAGTGATTCTGGGAATCAAGGAGGCGGAATGGTAATACGGGTCCGGAGGTAGCCTGCCGGTTTTTCCGGCACGGTTACCACCGGGCTCGTAATGAGGCCCATAGTTTGCTTGTACCACTTTGAAAGACACGCCACCATGTATGGTGCATCTTGTTGCACCTCACCCTTCTGACATACCTAACCCCTGCCAATAGCGCTCTAGTGCGCAAGCGTGATCCCTGCATTGGCACAGCATGGAAGTTTCCTGGGCCGGCATCAGCTCCGCCACTCCTGCTTTGCAGCCCTATCCAGGAGGGCCGCTCGACAGCTTCAAGGACGTCATGTAGGGGTCACCAGGGGTCGCAGCTGCGACCCCTGAGGTCTCCCTTGCTACCCCTAAAAAAAGAGAATAAAAAAGAATATATTTTTTAAAATGATTTCTTTAATGCAACGTCGTGGGCTATGGCCAGCACATCTGGCTTTTTGCTTCTGGAGTGGCTGGCTTTCTTGTTTAGGCCTCTTAAAAATAAAAAAAAAACATTTTAAAAAAGAACAGGGGCTCCACAAGTCTAACATTTTCAGCAGTGATGCTAAATAAGAAAGAATGGGAATACCAAATAATTTGTCTTTCTAGAATTCTATACAATAATTGCTACAGTCATTAAAGGTTTATTTCAGGCACACTTCATGGCGTGAATCACTTATATAGTCTATTCTTAAACACCTCAACTCAGCCTTTCATCCTTCTGAGGTCGATAAATAAGTACCAACACAGGTTGGGTGATATTGTATGTATATTTGTTCTATATAAAACGCTTAAGCGTAAGTGCTATATAATAGCACATCATTATCATTTAGCCATGGACATCTGCTTGCATTCACAGTCATTTGGTAATATGGGCCTATATACACTGATCTTAATGATACATATGGCGATCCATTCTTGTATGAAATGTATATCACATAATAGTGATATCATAACCATATTTTTAGTAGTTTGCTTGGGAACAATGCTATGTGATGCCACTTCCTGTTTTGTCAAGGGGTGAAAGGTCATGTTCCATCGCTTCTCGTGATATCACTTCGGGATGGGGTCAAATGACATCACTTCCTGTGATGTCATCAGCGGTCAAGAGTCATGTGATATCACTTCATTTTGGTGAAATGACATCCCTGGACAGCTTCCCAGAAAAGGGGAGCTGCAACCTCCATTTAACTCCTGTGCCGCAAATACAGGTGTGGAGGAAGAAGAGTGCACACAAAGGTTCTTCTGCAGGAGCTGGCTTTGCCTCCAGCAACCAGTTGGATCAGCCGCACACAGCGCAGAAGCATTAAATGCGTTTTTCTTTGTGTCAATACCACACTAACTTGACTGTCTTAATGAGCTCATGCAGCAGGAATCAGTCAAGCACTGGCTACTTTCACTTAACTTTTTTTTTACCTGCATTCCAAAACTAGATGCCTTTATTAAAGAGTATGTTTTAGGTATTACTAGATAATATAACACATATCCACAGTCGATTTCTCAAAACGAACTAGGCGTATTTTAGTGGCCTAACATAAAACACTGCACAGGATGATGATTGAATGAAGAGTTTAATATCTATGTATATATATATATATTTGTGAAAGTGTGTTTGTATGTTCGGGGTTCACTCCAGCCCCATAACAGTTGGTAGACTGATATTTTGGCCCATGGTCGGCATAAAAGTCTGGGGAGTACTGGTGATAGTGAGATTTGACCATCCCCACCCATTTGACCTGCACAGGGGTGGAGCGGGGTCCGTTCATGTGCTATCAGTAAAGGCGATTCCAGGACTGCGCTATCAGTATAGTTGATTTTGGGAGATTTCCGAAGTTAGGAAAAAAGGTCAACATACCAGTCTGGGGTGTACTGGAGATAGTGAAATTTGACCAACCCCACCCATTCGCCCTGCACAGGGGTGGAGCGGGTTCGGCCCTGTGCTATCAGTAAAGGTGATTCCAGGAGATTGAGATTTTGTGATTTTTCAAAAATAGGAAGTTAGGACAAAATATAACATACACAAGGCTATAGCAGACCCACACGTGCATGTCAGCTACAGACACGGGCAACGCCGGAGTGTATGGCTAGTGCAAATATAAATCAGAATGGATTAGATAATCAGAACATTGCCTTTAAAGTCCTGACCGTAAGTGCTGTAGTTACCTCGCTACAAGTGTGTACAGTCTTGTATTAAGGTCTACTTCAGTGCTAGATAGGGGGCACACCTACCACTGACGGGAGTAAGCAAGAGGGGATGGGGCACCTACTAGGGGGAAAAACTCGGGCACACAAATAAACTGAAGTAACCCTGTGAATGAAGGACTCACAGGGAAATAGAGGGGATAGGATTGCACTGTGTCTGCCATCGGCCTAAAGGGCTTATATATATTACTACGAAATAGGGAAAAATCCCATTTAAACACACTTAGCATGGAGACCCCCAGGTTGGGCCTCACACAAGAAACCTGCCCTGAACACATGATCAACACATCACAGATTAGGGATGAGCGAGACGAAGCACAAGCTACATGGCATCGGCAAACCGAAGCAGCTGAGGCAGCACTGGGTGATGTAATGACGGGGCGGCAAGCCTATCTCACGGGCACTCAGGGGTAGAGGGGAAGTGAACCTCCGCCAGAGAACTGTTCACATAGCGAAGAGTGCCTTCCGGCAGGTGGATATGGGAATGAGGAAGCTGCACAGAGTGGCATGCCTGGGAGGAGCAATCAGATTTTATTTATTTTATTTATTACATTTGTTACTCGCCCAGACCCGAGGGTATCATGGCGAAAAATTAAATAAATTGGAGCCAGTTTATACAGGGTTACAGTTACCATCACATAGAACATATTTTATACTGAAATGCATATAAATCATGCAATCACATTTCTTATACTAAGTTCCAATCGGTCAAAGTAGCAGGTCACATTTTGTTTAAACACTAGTTGCAGATCTAGAGGTGACACCTAGCGGTGCGTGAGGGCCATGGGGCTACGTTTGCTGTTTAGATTCAAAGAAGGGGGTAAACCGGAGGCATTCTATTAGGTTAATATTTGTTAAATAACCAGGTTTTCAGTGCTTTTTTGAATCTTAATAGGGAGTCCTCTTTTTTTGATGCTAAGGGTTAGTGCGTTCCAGTGCTATGGGGCTAGGACTTTGAAACTACTTCCTCCTGCTCTACTGAATTTATAATGAGGAACTTCGAAGAGAGCCAGTTTATTAGATCTCAGTGTCCTACAGGAGATTTTTTTCTTGATGGTGTTGTTGAGGTGGCTAGGCGCTTTGTTGGTGATGCATTTATAGACGGTGCTGAGTGTTTTGAAGATGATTCTTGCTTCAATTGGCAGCCAGTGGTTTTCTCTTCTGATGCTAGATATATGTTCTGACTTCTTTATACCTAGAGGCGCTCTAAGGGCTTGGTTTTGTAATAGTTGGATTTTATTTAAGTTGGTTTTGGAGGTTCCTGGGAAGAGGATGTTACAGTAATCCAATTTCGTTAAGATCAGCGCTCTGGCCAAAGTGATGCAATTTGTGGGGGTGAGAAATTGGCGGCTGAGTGCAATAGGTTTTGCTGTGTAGGCTGTGGAAGAGGAGAGGGTTGCTATTTGTTTGTGCATAGTGAGGTTAGCATCTATATATACATTAAGAGTTTTAACTTGTTTGAGTACTGGGATCGGTGTACCTTCAATGTTGATGTGAGAGTAGTTAGTGTGGAGGGAGCTTATTCTTTTTTAGGAGCCCACGATGAGGATCTCCGTTTTCTCATCGTTAAGGCAGAGACTATTTAGGGCCATCCAATTTTGAATTATAGAATAAACTTTGTTTATAGTGTCAGTGTCTTGGGTGTAATCACCTGTGATGGGGATGAGGATCTGGGTGTCATCTGCAAAGTTGGTGTAGATGACACCCATATCGTCAAGATCCGAGAATAGGAGTTTAGTATATGCATTGGAGAGGGTGGGCGAGAGGCAGGATCCCTGGGGGACTCCTATGGGTACTACTATAGGCTCCGCTGAATAGTTTCCAATGGCAACTCTGGATGTGCGGTCCGTTAAAAAAGATTTGATCCACTGAGTAGCGTTAATAGAGAAATTAAAAAATGTTTTTATGGTCTCGCAAAGTTTGTCATGATCTACCAGATTGAATGCTGCTGATAGGTCCAGTAGCAGAAGGGTGGCTAGTTTGCCTGAGTCTCTGATAGAGTCCAATTGGATTTTCAAATCCAGGAGGGCTGTCTCTGTACTGTGGTTGAGCCTAAATCCAGATTGTCTGGCTCGAAGTAAGTTATTTTGTCCGAGGTGGATTTGTATTTGGTTGTAAGCTATTTTGTCGATAGTTTTAAGTAGGAAGGGGACAGTCGTTATGGGCCGGTAGTTTGTGGGCACTAATGGATCTAATGTAGGCTTTTTTAGTAGCGGTGTGACCCACGCAGCTTTAATGCTAGCTGGGACCTGATTGGTATGGAAGGAGGCTTTCACGAAATTGGTAATTATGAGTGTGAGAGTAGGGGCACATAATTTGATTAGGTGTGCTGGAAAATTGTCTCCTTTGCAGTTTGAAGCTTTAAGTTTAGATATGGTATTAAGTACTACATCATGTGAAACTGGTGAGAAGTTGAAGAGAGGGGTGGTGTCCACTGTGTTCATGGAAATTTGGTTAGACGTGGACGGTTTATCGGAAAGGAGATTTCTTTTGGAGATGACTTTATTTTGTAATAGTTTGATTTTGGATGCCAGGGTATCTTGGATGGTGGTGCACCATTCTTTACTTGGTTGGGCTGGGTTGATTATGGGGATAGGATTCTCCAACTCCTTGAGTTTTGTGAACAGTTCTTTGCTGTCAGAGGATGCATTACTGATTCTGGTGTTGAAGGCATCTGCTTTATGGGTAATGATATCTGATTTATAGATTTTGTTTGCAGAGTTGAATGTTTCCAGGGCTTCTAAGGTATGGGTTTTATTTAGCCAGTGTTCGAGCGATCTTTTAATCCGTCTAGGAGCGACTAGTTCCTCGTTAAACCAGAAAGAGGATTTTATTTATCCTTGCGTTTGGTTTTGTTGACACAGGGTGCTAGGGTATCAATTGTACTGGTGAGACAATCATGATACATTTCAGCTAGGGCACAGGGGTTTTCAGTATTGATCTTTATATTATTAAGGGAGGTGGCTAATAGAGGGTTGAGATTTTCTGCTGTAAGTTTCCGGATGTTTCTTGTTACATAAGATTCCTCAACAATAGTTTTAGGTAGGTCTGGTTCATTACACAAAATAGAAAAATGTATACTGTAATGGTCTGACCAGGGTATCGGGTTAATGGAGTCTATGGATACTGTGGTATTGAGTGGTAGTATCCAGTCTAATGTTCTCCCTTTTGTGCGGGTAGGGGCATTCACTAGTTGTGTGAATGCCATGTCTTTGAGTGCACTGTGTAGTGCTTCTGCTTTGTGGTCTTGGGTGTCATTAAATCCTTAATTCAAGTCCCCTAGGACTAGACATTTTGTGTTCGGTTTAATAAGTGGTGTTAGCAGTAGTGGTATATCTAAATCTGGCTGAGATTTAGCATTGGGTGCTCTATAAATAGTTATGTTTATGGTAGTCTTATGGTTTGTAGCTAACTTGGCTAGCAGGACTTCGTAACCATCTGGGTTCTCAATAGGGCAGGTTCTTATTTTGAGATGGGATTTAGCAATAATAGCTACTCCCCCACCTACTGATTTTATTATGTCTGTCCTAAGGATGGTGTAATCTGGAGGAATGGCAATGTAGAGTGAGGGTCCGGATGCTTGGTGAAGCCAGGTTTCCGTCACTATAAGTAGGTCAAGTTGTTGTTCGGTGATATAGTCATGTATTTTTGTGGCGTGAGCAGGTATGGACCGTGCATTAATGAGTGCTGCTTTGAGGTGTAAAGGGGGGGATGGTTCTTGTGGTGGTGTGGTGATCCTTTTGGGGCATTTATAAGGGCCACTAGTGGAGGTGAGTTTTCTATGATGGCAGAGGAAGAGGAGGCACTTATGCTAGGATGGTTTAAGAATCGGGGTCTGAGTCTTTGGGTTCTTAAGAGTCCTAGCAGTGGGATTTGTTTTGTTTGCTTGACTTTAGGGCAGTTTCTGATTAGAGAGCATAACGTGGTGACGGCCCATGATCTAAGTCTAGAGCGTCATTGTGAGCTGAGGACCGGAATAGTAATTTTAGGTGGTTTATTAGTAGTAGTTGAGTAGGGTGAGCTGGTTCTTTGTGGCTTTTGGATCCCTATGTGGTCTGTAGGACCATTAATCAGGTGGCGATGTTGGGGAAACGGATTGATCAGAGGCAAGAAGGGTGTGGGGCAGGGGATAGGGTGCTGGCGGGGGCATGGTACTCTGGAGAGGCCATTATCATGGATAATAAAGTGGGAGCCTGTGCAGGGTGTATCATACGATACAATACAAAATGGAAACATCATGAGTAGTAACCAACCTGGCATGGTTTAGTTAAGTGAGGAGGGCTGGCTGGGTGCCGGCTAGCCGTAGTGTAACTGGAATGTCACACCTATAGAATGGGTCTGGGCGAGTAACAGTGCAGGAGGCTGCTGCTACGTGATTGGGGGTCTGGAAATGCAAATCTAGGCGGTGCCAGGAGCGTTTGCTTAACACATTACCAGTGAGCTAGGGGTACTAGTGTAGTTATGTGCTAAAAAGTAATAACAAAGGCCAGGCTTATTAATGACATTCCGAACAGTCTAAAGCGACTGTGTGCTTATGAGCTGGAAGTGGCAATAACAGAACTGACTAAACACATCAGAGCAGCCTAAAAGCGATTGTGCACCTTAGCAGAACTGACTAAACAGATCAGAGCAGTCTAAATGCGACTTTGCACCTTAGCAGAACTGACTAAACAGATCAGATTAGTTTAAAAGCGACTATGCACCTATATGCTGGACATGGCAATAGCAGAATTGACTAACCGCATCAGAGCTGTCTAAAAGCGATTGTAAACCTTAGTAGAACTGACTAAACACATCAGAGAAGTCTAAATGTGACTTTGCACCTATGTGCTGGACATTGCAATAGCAGAGCTGACTAAACACATCAGAGCAGTCTAAATGCGACTTTGCACCTATGTGCTGGACATTGCAATAACAGAGCTGACTAAACACATCAGAGCAGTCTGAAAGCGACTGTGCAGAACTGAATAAGCGCATCAGTGCAGTCTAAATGCAGTCTAAAAGCAGCTGAGCACCTATATACTCGAGATGGCTACAGTAGCAGGGCTTGCTCAAAACCTTACAGGCATGCTATATACTACTGTGTATATAGCGATTGAATGATTTAGCAGTAACATTGGAGAGACATGGCAGTGCAATGTTTAAATGTAGTAAGTAATGCTACACGGCACGATATGGCGTTTGGAGCGGTAGAGTACATGGTCAAATAGTCAGTACAACACATCCGTGCATAGAGCGGAACACATATGGGGTACAGGAAGAAGGTAGGGCAGTACGAGTAGTACGCTATGCTTAATTGTTGTGAAGCGAGTCACTGGTATGAATGGAGAGGGGCTTGTGGTATCATACAGTGGAAATTAACATTTGGAATTGTTTGTGGAGTGTCTCACCGTGATAGCAACATTCCTGGAAAGGGGAAGTGTCAAGGCACACCAGGGGAGCTTAGACCTGGGGCAGCCCACAGCGCGGCACGCTCGGTCAGCTCAGTCAGCTCAGTCAGGTGCCTTTCTTCCTGTGCCTTCCTTCGTGGGCCGGCGAGGATAATTTTCTGGTTATTGGAACTGGCTGCCAATCACAAGGCTCCTGGGTCCGAGGCACTGGCTGGGGAGTGTGCAGGGTCCTCAGGGTGCACAATGGCGGCTATACTCAATTTTACAAAAAATGTAGAAAATCCGCATTTCTTTTTCAAAAGATGCAGGTGGATTTTGCTACAGCCACGGATAAGATTATATTTATAATTTAGGTCGCGGGATGAGGAATCATCCGCGATATTAGCTTGGGCGCTATAATGATGCCCAGAGCTTACCTTAGCACCCGGCAGGGTGAAGGTGCTGGAAGAGCTGCTCCTTTTTCTGTGTAGGTTTCTGTGTCCCTGGGAGGTGGCCAGCCTTCAGAGTATGCAGCACAAGGTCTGCAAAGGCCATTATTCGGCAGGTGCCGTGTGAACGTCTCCCTTCCCACCAGAAGCAGGGTGTCTGTTGTCTCTTCCGCATTGGTGCTGAACAATGGCAGAATAAGACAGTCCAAGTGGTAAACACAAATGTTATTTTACTAATTGCAAATTGCTCCAGGGAGGTGTGAGAAGCAATGTAGCGCCACATGGGGAGGCAATGTTTTAGGATACTGTTGACCTGTTTGCTCCAATCACATTTGAACACACGCTTAGTTCTAAGGATATGACATAGTTTAGCCAATGACTTTCATGGGAATGTTGGAAAATATGAATATCTGAGTTGCAATTGTTTCTAATGAATTGACCATTGTATTCGAAGTATAAAACGAATGCTTGCTGCATGCCCAGACGTCAGCTCTCATCAATCAATTCCTTTCCACTGTTCTGTTTCTGTTGTGCTCATGCAGCTGTAATAAACAATGTTGATTCTTGCCCGGTGTGTACTCCTTTTTGGATTACGTTTTATACTGTGGTATCAGAGGACCCCAGATACATTTTTTGGAGGCCCCAGTGAGATACTCAGTCCTCCCGGTATGATGAGGGTATCCAGGCCACCCACCTGGGGGGCATGGTTCCAGCGACCGCAGACCAGACCAACGCGCATAACAGAGGAGGTCCTTCAGATTCTAAGTTCTCGAAAGGTCTGCTGGGTCCCGAGGACCATCCTTGCTCTGCGACAAGGGTGTGCTTGTGCTGGAGGCCAACTGGGCAGAAGGTAGATTGGCTGAATGCATCCCAAGTTGTCGAAAGTCAAGGCAAATTAGCCTACTATGGACAACTCTGCAAGGCCCAAGCAGCAGGCACCTGGAGGCATCATGGACTCAGAGCAGGAGAAAGAAGGGAGCGCAATGAAGTTGCATAAGCAAGCATTGCTAGCCATAGCAGATTTGAAGGCCTCCTTGGGGACGCAAATTGAGGCGCTGCAACTGGACATTGGGTTGTTGTGCCAGGACGTAAGGGGCCTAGCAGAGCGCACTTCCACGCTGGAGACAGAGGAGAAGGAGTACTCATGGGCGCTCCGGACACACAGGCAGGTGTTCATGTCCTGCAGCAGAAGGTCAGCCATCTGGAGAACAGAGTGGGAGAGGCAAAAGGACGGGCCCAGGGAAATAATATACACATAGTAGGCCTGCTGGAAGGTGAAGAAGGCGCAGACCCAACGACGTACATCGAAAACATGCTGCCCCAGGAGATAGGTCCAGCAAACCTCACACAAGGATTTACAATGGAGAGGGCACACAGGGCACCCCAGAGTCCAATCATCACCAAAGATCTGAACTATAAGGACAGGGAAAATATACTGGCTTACTCCAGGCAAAGCGGAGAACTGAAGAGAGCCTCCGCAGAATTGTCGGTCTACCCAGATTATACATTTCAAGTGCAGAAAAGCAGGGCACATTTTTCGGCAGCTAAAGCCAGACTCTGTATGGCAGGATTGAAATACATGTTGACTTACCCTGCACGACTTAAGGTCATATATAAAAATAGGATCTGGTTTTTTGACCTCCTAGAGGAAGCGCAAGCATAGATAGACAAGGAGAGGATTGGATCCTGTGAAGAAGAGGGAGAAGACAACCAAGGAAGGCGCAAAGGAAGTCCCACCCAACTGGAGGCGAGGGATAACTAAGACACTTTGGATGATTGGACCTGTACAGCTGAGGGCTCCCATGGTTCTGCAACTGAATCGACACCCAAAGTCTAATGGGCTGTTTATGCAGGGGACACCTCCCCGTGAAGTTGGTTCTGGAGGCTTGTAACAGACTTTGTTCTTTATGTGGCGGGTTTGTTAGCAGTTGCTGCTTCTTAACAAAGAAGAGATGGCCAGGCCCTTAGCTGCGCCTGCTGAACCCTTCAAGTTCTACTTTTTGAGGGTGCTTGTGATTGTACCCATCCGTTGTGCACCAGCCCTAGGCAGGACCGTCTGGGGTGAATGCTGGAAGCGGACATGCCCGAGCAAGGGTAACCAAGCTCGGCAGTTGTTTTTAGTTGGGGAAATTGGGGGAGTTCAAGGGAGGGATGGTTTGCCTGCATGTACATTCAATTGGGTAGGCAGGACTGCATCACGGGTAGGAGTACAATACGTGGGACAGAAGATGCCCACCGCAATGTCTGGGATGGATGGCAGCTCATTGGTGGTTAGAAGCAAATGGCGGGGACTATAAATGTACTTACCTGAAATGTCAGGGGGTTGAATGCCTACATAAAGAGGAATAATTTTCATATCTTAAGAGATGTAAAGTGGATATAGCCTTACTACAGGAAACACACCTCACGCCGCAAAGATAGGCACTATTAGCAAGTAAATGGAAAGGGCAATTGTTTGTCTCGGAAGGATAGATTATTTTCTGTGGGCATAGAGTTGGCACACCATATCATACATGCCGAGTATAAGAGCAGGGTTTTGTTGGATCACTCCCCACTCAGCCTGCAGTGGCAATATGTCCCCCCTAGGGCCCCAATACCCACGTGGAAACTTAGGAGTGAATCGCTGAGAGACACCCCGTTTCGCAAGTAAATTCAAAAATGCATCACCAAATACGTCTTGCATAATTTGGGCAGTGTACCCAGCTCTGGCACCTTCTTGGAGGCACTGAAGGTGGTGGTTAGAGGAGTCACAATGACGGGGACTTGCAGAACTCAGGGAACCATCAACAGAGAGCTAGCTACCGCCAAAGAGCGACTGACAATACTAGAGCAGTCTAGAGTGCAACACCCAGACAGTACAGAGGAGGTCAGGGATCAAAAACGGAAATGCATGGATTGTTGGGAGAGACTGGGCAAACACACCTTTGTAATATACACTGAGAATCAGCACAGAGAACAGGATAAGCCTGGTCGGTTGCTAGCATGGCTATATAAGAAGGAAGTGCATCAAGCACCCATACACTCGATAAACACTCAATAAACAAAGGGCAAGGGAACTTATGTTATACTCAGAAAGGGATCAATGAGGCGTTTTGAGACTTTTACCAACAACTGTACAAGAAGGTCCCCCAGTACCACCCACCTAGCGAATGTGTTGGAAGAGATTGAGCTACCAGAACTATCCCAGGAAGAAAGAGAGGGCTTAGAAGCGCCCATAACCTTGGAAGATATACAAATATAATTGCGGGTTTGCAAATGGGGTGGACACCAGGCTCAGATGGACTACCTAGCGAATTCTATAAAGAATAAGCACTAGAATTGGCCTCCCATTTGCTTAGTACTTTCAACGATTCTTACGAGGTGGGGATCTTACCACTGAGCCTTAGAGAGTAGGTTATAATTCCTCTCCTCAAACACGATAAAACCCAGAAAGGAATTGGTTCTGCAACGCTTACCTTAGGTCTCCAGTGGAGCGTAATGCCTTTTCAGCTGAGGACGTGTTGTCTGGGCACTGATTCTGTGGAAACAACAATTATAACAAAACCACTATTGTAATCCCCATCCACAAACTGAAACTGTGATACAGTATGAACAATGTCCAAAATGTCTTCTAACGGTATCTTTGGCAAGTCTTTTGGTGAAAATAATAATGATATACAGTTCATCAGATACTTAATGGTCCCTGCGTTGGAGTGATCTCTCTTGCTAGAATTTCCTTTAGTTTTTGCAGGTTTGTGGTTGCCTAACAAGGGCTGATGCTGTGGTATGGCTGCAGCTATACCTAGTTTGTAAAAAAAAACAGAGTAATAGCTGCCTTCAGTAACAAGTGCGGTAAGAAATAAGCAAAGAAAAGCCTTGCTGAGACTTCAGGTAAGCACATATGTAACTTCTTCTTTCTTTCCTTTTTACAAGTTCATTCATTTATTGAATACCTTTGTTTTGCAGGTCTTCGGAAAAAGTGTTGAAGAAAACACCTTCCGATGATGCAGAGACTGCTCAGGAAATCTTTAGGAAAAATACACTGCGACCGTGGATGACAGCTGCTGACCGAAGAAATGCTGCGGCTGCGATGGAGCTTCTGACAGGAGATGCGGAGACTACGAATATAACAGCGGACTGAGGAAAATACTTGGAAAATACTTCGGTTCGGTAAGGCTTTACAATTCTACTGCTAGTCTGTTGATTTTGCTGTGGAAATTAATATCTTGACTCTTTTTCTTCTATTGACAGGTTCTGTCAGAGATCGCTTGAAGTGTTACCCGCTGTCAGCGGAGAAGACGCGAAGCGAGAGCTTTGGCAGAGGCAGGGCTTAAGTAGCTCCCTCTGTAACAGGTGTAGAATGCACTGTGAGTCATCTATGGACTTAGCGACGGCCATGTTGAGGGTAGGGAAGGCAATGTGAGTGTCATGAGCCTATGGGTACAATGCTAGGAGTGTGGTAAATGTCTCTTGTGCCAAGCTTGAAGCCACTGTTGACCCACTGATGCATATGAAGTTCCTTTCCTCCCTGGTTTACCTGAATGGAATCTGTACTCCTGTGCTGGGATCATGACAGTTTCGCCCCCTCCCCCTCAAGACCTCTACCAAGGATGAACCCTCCGGTCCTGGCTTAGTTGGGAGATTTTGATGAAACTTTTGTAGTAGTCTGGGGGCATGAACGTTCGAGCTAGGTTCCCAAGTCCTATCCTGTGGACCAAAACCTTTCCAATCTATCAGGTAGAACAATTTCTTTTTAACTATCTGAGAATCTACAATTTCCTTTATTATGAATTCTAGTTCACCTTTAATGATTTGGGGTCCCTGGATTCAATGGTTTGATCAGAGGGACATGAAAAACTGTGTGGAATCGCATGTGAGAGGGTAACTTTAGTCTTACTGCTTGATTGACAATAGTCTCCACTGAAAATGGGCCTAGGAATCTTGGTTGGAATTTATGTGGCCCTTTGAGTGAAATGTACTTGGAAGAGAACCAAACCTTGTCTCCCACCTTATACTCTGGTGACTCTCATCGAAGTCTATCTGCACATTTCTTTTGGTCATCCTTTGTTGTAGCCAAACGTCGTAGGACTTCTTCCTGTACTTTGGCAATGTTATCATGGAGACTCTGTACTGCTGGCATCTCTTAAGACTGGGATCGAAAGTGGAGGTCCGAGGATGTAAATCGTTCAGTGTGTAGAAAGGAGTGTAGCCCGTGGAAGTATGTTCTGAGTTATTATAAGCATACACTGCGATCCAAAGGACATCCACCCAAGAACAATCTACCTGGTGAAGGAGACATAGAAGATATTGTTCAAGGGTCTGACTGGTTCTTTCTGTTTGACCGTCAGTTGGTGGGTGGTGACTGGTAGATAGAAGCACTTCCATCTTGCCCAATTCACATTTTCTCCAGAATTGGGATACAAATTGGCTCCCCCTATCTGAGGTCACAGTAGATGGAAATCCATGAAGACGCACAATTTGTTCCAGGAAGACCTTTGCTAAGACTGAGGAAGTTGGGAGTCCCTTCAGGGCAATGAAATGCGCCATCTTGCAAAATAAGTCCACTACGACTAGGATAGTGTTATATCCTTGACAAGGAGGTAGTTCCGTAATAAAGTCCATTGAAATGGTATGCCAAGGCACTGCTGGGACGGGCAACGGTTGTAGTAGTCCTGCTGGTGTCTGTTTTAAACTTTTGTTCTGAGCACAAATTCCACAAGTTTGAATATAATCTTTGATGTCCTTGCCCCATGTTGGCCACCAGAAATGTCTCTTAATCTTGGATGTGGTTTTAGCGACCCCAGGATGACCCTCCAACGTGGCTCCATGATAATCTGCCATAACTTTCTTTTGTAACTCCAGATGGGGTAGGTAAAGTCGACCCTTGAAATAAGGTAGACCTTCTTGAAGACTAAACTTAGGTCCTCTTGATTCCCAAGCCTCTAGTTCAGATGTGGTTAAATGAAGTAGAATTTGTGCCTTTAAGTTTTCTTTGGGGGATCCAGTGGCTCCCAGCATCTTTTCTTCAATTATTATTTTTACAGGTTCTGTGGTGCCTTGAATCTCTTCTCTTTCTCCAATCCTTGACAGGGCATCTGCTTTGCCATTACGTACCCCTGGGCGATAAGTGATAACAAAATCGTATTCTGCAAAAAAATAACACCCAACGGAGTTGTTGTGATTATTGAGCCTTGGCATTGTGCAAATATTGCAGGTTTCGATGATCTGTTAAAACAGTAACTGTATGTCGGGCCCCTAACAAATGGTGTCTCCATTCTTTGAAAGCGTCTTTTATTGCTAGTAATTCTTTGTCTGTGATGCTATAGTTAAATTCGGCCATTGAGAACTTCTTGGACCAGAAGGCCACTAGATGCAGCTGTCCGGTTTTGGGGTCTTTCTGGGATAGTACTGCTCCCATTGCAGCACTGGACGTGTTGGTTTCCACAACAAATGGTAACCCTGGTTGTGGGTGTCTCAGCACCGGAGCTGTGGTAAATTGTTTCTTCAATGTCTGGAAGGCCTCTTCAGCTTCCTTGGTCCAGGAGAAGGTCTTATGTTTTCGTAGCAATGAAGTTATCGGGTGGACCAATTGTGAAAATCCTGTAATAAAACGTCTGTAAAAATTTGCAAATCCTACAAAACTTTGGACTCCTTTCACTGAGGTAGGAGAAGGCCAATTGAGAACTGCTTCGACTTTTCTGTTCTCCATTCGGATTCCTTTGGGTGACAATATGAATCCCAGAAAGTCCACTGAGGTTGTATGAAAGGAACATTTTTCTAATTTTACAAAGAGCTTGTGTTGTAGTTTCTGGATGTCACAATCACACTTTGTAGGGGAAGAGAGCTCGACACTCACCCCGTACCACAGAAGCCGAATGAATTCGACTCTCCCACACTGGTTGGAACAGGCACCTGATGTATATAATACAGGTCACCACGTGGCAGCCAATGGGGGGAAGAGGGATTAGGGAGAGGTTGTGGATAGGGTGGGGAAATGAGGAACACCGGAAAGAGGTTGAGGAAACACCTAAATTGGATAGGTATGGGGGAGCACAGGGTAATTTCTAACCTATGAGCATATTTATACATTCTCCTATAACTCAATACTGGAATGCAAACGAACATGAGATAGAATCACACCAATATACCTGTCCCCTGCTTTTACCTAATCAAGCGCACCTTAATGCATGTACAAAATAAACATAAACACATGGTGAACAATTTGCCGTAAGCGTAATGAAACAGACAAATGGGAACGTCGCCAACATGATATGACAAAACGCATGGCCCCTTGGGCAGGCATGAGCAACACATGAGGAAACATAAATAGCACTCAATAGCCAGCACTAGTTTGCAGCACTAGCCGGACTTCAAACAATTGACACGTGTTTTCTTAGCACACATGCCCCCCTGATGTGCGGATTACTTGTCTCTCCACGTTTTCTAACACAATGATTTAGCACCTTACAGTTCATACTTTTCTAACTGCCAAAAGTTCCAGAAAGACACATAGAAAACATTGAGCAGGCCCAGACACCCGTACCGCCTCATAAATCACTCCCCGGTTCATTAGCAACGGCTAGGACTCCCGCACATGTAACTTCATGCCCGAGCCCCTCCTTGTACTTATCTGTAGTCCGGCAGCCCCATGAGACTTCCCAGACGAAGAATGCGCTGCGAAATAGCAGACCCGGCAGAGTTCCTGCCCCTCCAACCTGCGTGCTCCGTCTTGAAGTTCATCAAAACGCCATGTCTAGTAGCGAGCAGGAACCTCCTTCTTCTCCAGCCAACACACGTCTCATAGTCAAAATAAGATGTACCTGCACTGTGCCATTGCCGGCTGATAAGCTGTTCTCAATCAAAGTCAGCTGGCAACGCACGCGTAACCAAGAAACTACATTTGCACTGTAAGGCTGCTGGGAAGTGTAGTCTCTGCCTCCCGCAGCTCCACACACTTCAACGAGCAAATTGCAGCACCCCACGACTGCTCCAGCCCCTATTCCTGACACTGGAGGACTTCTCTTACATGGGTTATGTGCTCTTGGACCGACCTTGGGTATATAAGAATGTCGTCCAAGTACACTACGGTGCAGACGTCGAGTAATTCACATAAAACATTGTTCATAAAATTTTGGAAGGCTGCTGGGGCGTTACATAAGCCAAAGGGCATGACTTGATATTCGTATAATCCTATTTCTTTTGGAAGGCAGTCTTCCATTCATCTCCTTCTTTGATTCTCACTAAGTGGTAGGCTCCTCTAAGGTCTAATTTAGAAAGAATCTTGGCATCCTTAACTTGATCCATCAGTACTGGGATAAGCGCAAGGGGGTACCGGTTCTTGACAGTGACCTGGTTAAGGGCACAGTAGTCTATGCAGGTACAAAGGTCCCCTTCCTTCTTGGGCAAGAAAAATAGAGGAGACGCCATGGGGGGACTTGGAGGGCCGAATGAACACATTGGCCAGGTAATTATCTAAATAGGTCTTCAAATTAATATTTTCTTGTTCAGTTAGGGCGTAGATTCTGCTGCATGGGGTTTTTGAACCAGGGATCAAATCGATTTGGCAATCATATGGTCGATGAAGTGGCAGCACGTTAGCCTGTTCTTCTTCGAATACCTCTTGAAAGTCTTGATATTCCAGAGGAAGGGTTCCTATCTCTCCTAAAGTGGGTGTGTTGCAAGAAATCTCTGTTAACTCTTTCTTCATGGTTCTGCCTTGAACATAGCATGCATTCCTCAGTGAAAACAATGGTCTTGGCTCGCCAATCAATCCGTGGGTTGTGTTTTTCTAGCCATTGAATTCCTAAAATCACCTTAAACTGTGGAGCGCAAATCAGGTCAAAAGATATCTTTTCCCGATATCCTTCCTGGAAAAGCAAGTTGCAAACTTCAGTACACTTCGTCACTGGTCCGTATATTAATTGTGTTCCATCTACTGCAGTGACATTTTCTACCACAGCCTTTGGATGTATAGTAATAGCCATCTTGCTTGCTAGTCGTAATCCATATAGTTTCCAATCGCACCACTGTCCACATATGCTTCCAAAGCATACACCTTGGACGGTTGAAGGTCGCTACTTAGGATTACAGGAACAACGAAATGAGAGATCTGAATTTCCTTCTTTTGGCTCGACAAGTTGACCTCTATACTAGTCGGGGGTTGGAGTTTTCCTGCTGTTCATCCTCTGTGATTTTTCTATCCCCCATGTCTACTACTCCCACTGGCTTCCATGGTGGTTTCACTGGACAGTTTCGCAATTGATGACCCCCTGAGCCACAATAGAGACATAGATTCTGCTGTCTTCTTCTGTCTCATTCTTCTTTAGAGATGGGACCTCAAACTCCCCCTAACTGCATGGGCTCAGGGTGACTTTCAGTCATTGAACGAGTTCCAGAATCTCTAGAACGAACATAAAATTATTTAACCTCTGATCTAGCCCGATCAGAGCGTCAGTTCTGTAATCGGTGATCCAACTGGATGGTTAGATCCATGAATTCGGCACAACCCGTAGGAGGATTCACGACTTGCGCCAAAATATCCTTAAGTTCTCCTCTCATCCCTCGATGAAAAAGTGTGGTTCTCTTCTCCTCAGGCCAATTCGTTTCAGCTACTAATTGATTGAAAGAAGCTATATAAGCCAACAATTCCTGGTTACCTTGGTATAAAGAAAGCAACTGGTTGTCTAAGGCCTGACCCTGAGCAGGATGAGCAAAATGTTTTTCTAATTCCTGCCGAAAACCAGGATAGTTCCTCAGTAATGGATCATCTCTGTTCACTAAGCGTATGGACCAATCTGCAGCATGTCCTCCCAAATAAGATAACACAAATGCCACTTTGGCCTGATCGGAAGGAAAGACCCCAGGTCTACATAGAAAGTGTAAATTACATTGGTTGATAAATACTGCAAAACACTGTGGATCTCCTGTAAATCTCTCTGGGACTGCTAGGGGAATATTTCTGGGTAATACTACTTGTAGTGGAGGGCTGGAAACGGGAGTTGGACCCTGTGAAGCCCCACCAGGAAGTGGTGCCTGCCCTGTTTGGGACTGTAGCAACTGGGGACCCAATTCCTCAGTGCGCTCTCTGTTAACCACCAACTCTCTCGTAAGAGAGTTTGTTTCAGACCTGGCTGCATGAACCTCTGCTGTGAGCTCGCCTAGAAGCTGGGATAAATGATCGATTCCTGAGTCCTCCATTATGCTCAGGTGGAGTTGTTTAAGTACAGCTTTGCATTCTGTAATGCTTACCTTAGGTCTCTGCGGAAGCGTAATTGCCTTTTCAGCTGAGGACCTGTTGTCTGGGCACCGATTCTGTGGAAACAACAATTATAACAAAATCACTATTGTAATCCCCATCCAAAATTGAAGCTGTAATACAGTGTGCCTTGAAATAACCCACCCTTCTCACCTGTGCTTTTGTTTTGTGGAGCTCTCCATCCTGTATTCTACAGGGGCGTGTTGGGTAGGTAACTTTTGATCTGAGGGGGCTGTGGTGTCGAAAAATTCTTAACTGAACAATGTCCAAAGCTTCTTCTAACAGTATCTTGGGCAAGTCTTTTGGTGAAAATAATAATTATATACAGTTCATCAGATACTGAATCGTCCCTACGTTGGAGAGATCTCTCTTGCTACAATTTCCTTTAGTTTTTACAGGTTCGTGGTTCCCTAACAAGGGCTGATGCTGTGGTATGGCTGCAGCTATACTTGTTTTGAGGAAACATTCATTTACGTCAGTTCGTCAAAAGAAACAGAGTAATAGCTGCCTTTAGAAACAAGTGCGGTAAGAAATAAGCAAAGAAAAGCCTTGCTGAGACTTCAGGTAAGCACATATGTAACTTCTTCTTTCTTTCCTTTTTACAAGTGTATTCATTCGTTAAATACCTTTGTTTTGCAGGTCTTCGGAAAAATTGTTGAAGAAAACACCTTGGGATGATGCAGAGACTGCTGAGGAAATCTTTAGGAAGAATACACTGAGACCGTGGATGACAGCTGCTGAGCGAAGAAATGCTGCGGCTGTGACGGAGCTTCTGACAGAAGATGCGGAGACTACGAATATAACAGCAGACTGAGGAAAATACTTGGAAAATACTTCATTTCGGTAGGGCTTTACAATTCTACTGCTATTCTGTTGATTTTGCTGTGGAAATTAATATCTTGGCTCTTTTTCTTCTATTGACAGGTTCTGTCAGAGATCGCTGGCAGCGTTACCCGCTGTCAGCGGAGAAGACGCGAAGCGAGAGCTTTGGCAGTGGCGGGGCTTAAGTAGCTCCCTCTGCAACAGGTGTAGAATGCACTGTGAGTAATCTATGGACTTAGCGGCGGCCATGTTGAGGGTAGGGAAGGCAATGTGAGTGTAATGAGCCTATGGGTACAATGCTAGGAGTGAGGTAGATGTCTCTTGCGCCAAGCTTGAAGCCACTGTTGACCCACTGGTGGATGTGCAGTTCCTTGCCTTCCTGGTTTTACTGAATGGAATCTGTATTCCTGTGCTGGGATCATGACAGGTTCCTACAGGCCGCTGTCAATGCTGAATCAACATAATAAAATATTAACGTCCATATTAGCGGCTACAATGCAAAGGGTGATACATAAGCTAGTGCAGCCGGATCAGAGAGGCTATGTCCCAGGCCGGAACATGGCCTGGAACCTGAGGAGATTACATCAGGTGATAAATGGCACATCATCCTGGGAAACTGTGCACTATAGCCACATTAGATGCGGTGAAAGTGTTGTATTCGGTACGGTAGGATTGGCTTTATGCAACTCTGCGTAGATTTGGTCTGGCATACATTAAATGGGTTCAACTAGTATACACCAAGCCGATTGCTAAAGTTACAACGGGCAAACATATTTCGGAAGCATGGGAATTAGAAAAGGGCACGAAGCAGGGCTGCCCCTTATCACCATTGCTCTATGTCCTAGCTATGGAGCCGATAGCACAGTACCTCAGGACGGAATAGAGGGATGCAGGGGTTGAAATTGATGGGGTCAGACATTTGATATCCCTATACGCAGATGACACATTGTATATTCAAAACCCGAAGGACAATCTGGAGCTGCTGCTGGAAGCCATGGCATTATTTGCGGATCTGTCAGTGATCACAATTAGTATGGATAAATCAGCACTATTCCCGTTAACGTTGCCTGAGCTCACCCTGCAGTGGACAGTGCACATGTTTAGGTATTTGGGAGTTAATCTGTACAATGAGCCAGCGGTTGAACACACATACAACACACTACAAGCTCTGGAGGGTATCAAGACCTCCATGAAGTTCTGGACTCAGTTGCCTCTTTCAGTGATGGGGAGGGCGGCTTTACTAAATATGGTGGTACTGCCCAGATTACTACACTTTTTCGTAAATGTCCTGTTTTATGTATCTAGGCCCTTCTTTAAGGCATTGGAGGGTATCTGTAAAAGCTTTTTTGTGGCAAAATGGGAGGAATAGAATAGCTCTGTCTTTGTTGTAAAGGCTGCATGCAGAGGGTGGTATCAGGGTCCCGCACTTCGAATTATATTACAGCCTTTGTATCCTTTGAGGAATTGGCAAGGCGGACAGGTATGCACACGGGCCATTTTATGTTATATAGTACAATTAAGAGGGAGATAATATGAAGGTGGCCTGCATACGGCGGGCTAACGAGCTAATGGAGAAACATTCGATTGTGGATGCCCTATATATACACAGGCACATCTTCTTTTATCAAAGTGCTTACTGATCTAAATAGGAAGGTCCTAGACATTGGTCCTTTCCACCAATGTGGCCAATGTGGCTACAAGCAAAATGGAGTTAAAAAGCAAGGGGAAAAGATGTCATAAATATTGGAGAATGACATACACGATACTCTACCTAAAGAGCCTAGGGTTCAGGATGGTGAAGATCTACAAATTACCAAGGTAACAATTGGGATGCAGACCAAAGAAATACTGGAACTAAGAACTGATACAGGGAATGTTGGCGGTCCAAGCATTAATGGAAAAAATTGGACTCAAATTGGACTCAAAGGGAAACCAAAAATGAGTGGCTGTCTGGAACTTAAGACAACGAAAGTACCGTTTAAATGGGCTTCCATTTTCAATTGTGGGAAAACAAAGATAATAACAAAAAGGGGAATAAAGTTGAAATAATTACAGAAACCAAATAAGCCCCTAAGATTGGCCCCCATGTTTTAAGTTTCCCTTCCCATATACAACTCGTAGCAGAGGTGGGATTTAAATCCAAGACGAGGGCCAGAGCAATCTTGGCAGTATCCAACTTGCTCTCTCAGTAGGGTTTGGAAATCTTTTCAGACTGTCCAGAAATAAATCTGTCAGTACAAGCAGAGGGTCTTGAGAGGGCAGGGGAGTTTAGCTCAAAGAAAGGCAAGGTGAACTTGGCTAGTTCCGGTATAACAAAACCTAAGGGAGGGCTAGTACCTCAAGAAGACCAGCAGAAGAAAGTTCTTACAATGCTCCCTAGGATTCTGAAACAAGTTCTTTAGAGTCTGGGAGTAGGAAGGGACAAGTGGCATTTCGTGAGATGGAACACGCATGGCCCAACCTCTTTCAAATTGAAAGGTATGAGGGAGGTTCCATTTGACAGTAATTACCTGATTTTCCTGCAGGAGACAGGGCTGTTAAATCCCTTCCATGTAGAAGGCTTAAGGATTTTACACCAGCCAGCATCGATGCAGGGGAGAGGAAGTCCAGCGGGGGGCTTTACGATAGCTTGTAAATCCTCGTTAATTTGGGACGTTCAGGAACTAACTGTTTCGCAGAAGGGAATTCTTGCAGGAAAGCTGTCTCTAAATTTAGACGACGGTCCAAAACAACTAATAGCCATTAATATATATTGGAACCCTGCCTGCACCACGCTCACAATCTTTTTGGAGTCACTGGCTACTTTATTGACAAGCGTAAATCTTGATTCCCTGGGTACTCCAATAATAATGGCGGGAGATTCTAACACTCAATGTGTATTGATGCCAGCAGTGAGAGAGGTGTTAAAGGAGAAGAGAACATCCCTTTTGGGTAGAAGATGGAAAGCCTTCTTTACTGAGTGGGATATGAAGATGCTCAATGGCTCCATTAAGGGGGATATCCCGGCTTCAGCAACATGGAGTAGGGGTAAATCCGTATGTAAAATGCTAGAAATCAGGGTGAGAGATCCGAAGACAGCTGTCAAGTTTTGAAGCTATTTTATTTTGCCTCCAAAACGATTTTGCACAGATGAATATATTTAAACATTTAAAAGACTTTCGAAAAGCACGAAAGTTTTTGGACAGACATTTCTTTTTTAGGGGAAATACAGGTGAGTATCGTCCTCTTCTATTGTCGAGGAACAGTTTCCACAGTGATGCACTAGTATACAGTACAGGTGAGGGATGACATAGGATTTTAACAGGGTGCGACCCAGGATTGTGGTGGGTCCGGGGGTACTAAACACAATAGTGTGCACAACCCTATCTATAAACACATATACACAGGGGTTGTGCCACAAAACATCGACACAGAGGTGTTTCGGCCAAACTGGGCTGGGTATGAGCCCGAGGTTGTGGTGGCCTTCATCAGGATGGTCACTTGATAGGGGTTCTGTCCGTAAAGGTAATCCTCTGCTGTGGTGCAGCGGAGACGCGGTGCTGAGAGTCCTGTTATGGTTGCCGGACTCTTAGAAGCATGTCTGCAAGTGACATGAGAGGACTCGTATCATTCGGGTCACTCAGGCTACTCAATACAGCCTATGGTCTCTGGGAGCGATGCCTGTTCGAGGCGTCTGCGCTCCTCGTGGTAATGGATATATAGGAGATTTGTGCTTTCTCTGCTCTTTTTTTTCCTCTTCTGTTCTTGGCACCATGCCTTTTTTTCTTTCTGTTTTTTTTTTACCTCTGTGTATTTAATTTGCCTTATGAAATATGTAGGATGTTTTAGGGATGGCAGAAGTTACGCTTTGGATTTATAGGCCTTGAATTGATTTTACTGTACTTGTTTTACTTATCTATTCCATTTTCTAACTGTTGATTTATATTAATTTTTCAATGGTTTGTTTTGTGTAAAAATCGATTTTTCAGTTCTAACACACAAATAAATAAAAAATAAAAAAATACCCTATATGATATAGCTCAGGGTGGTCATACCATATCAAGGATACATGAACTCTTACTGACTAATGGGCCGCCCCCCCTGCTGGATAAAGAGTAAATGGGAGGAGGATTTAGGGTTAAACTTTGCAGAGGCGCAATGGGAAAGAATACTGGGATACCACAAGAAGGTATCACGAAATGCGAGACTCCAGTTTATACAACTGCTAGTGATACATAGAGCATATATGACACCCCAGCGGATAGCTAGGTTTCCAGGGGCGGTAGCACATGGATGCCCCAGGTACAATGAGATGGATGCGAGAATGCTCCATATGTTTTGGGAATGTCCAGTGGTGGGGCGATATTAGCAGGAGGTGTGAAATAGACTTCAAAAAGGAGGGGTGGAACTGGACGTGCTTTCTCCAAGTGCATGTTTGCTGGGCTGCTTTTCACATCCCAAAGGCCGGAAACATGTTACTAAATTGAAAGATCCAGCGTGTATACTAAACAAACATAGAATTGCTATGACATGCAAATCATTTAAAGGCCCTTTTGGGATCCTGTGTGGCTCCAACCTGTCGAAATGTAGTGCACCTAGCACCTATAGTATAAGCCAGATGCAGGCAAGCTAGGGGGGGGGTGTCCGGGAAGGGTTAGGGAATGGGCAAGATGGGCGATGTTGGGGTATGTTTATAGGGTGTTATAAGATGTTGGTGGTGTATACTGCATTGATGATGTTGTTTGAAGTGTGTTTTGTGTTTGAAAATGTATAAAAACAAATTAAAAAAAACAAAAAAAACTCCACCCAAGCCGACTGGACTCTACCACTACGCCTGTAGTTGACGTGTTAAAGGCATTACTCGAGATTCAAGCAGAACTAGTACATGCTCGATAGGAGACGAATATGTTAAAGACTCAGGTTGGGGGATTGTTAGCACAGAGGACCCCTTTGAAAAA
Source organism: Ambystoma mexicanum (assembly GCF_040938575.1). Taxonomy (NCBI): domain Eukaryota; kingdom Metazoa; phylum Chordata; class Amphibia; order Caudata; family Ambystomatidae; genus Ambystoma; species Ambystoma mexicanum. The sequence goes on along the minus strand of NC_090922.1, from coordinate 587,461,442 downwards.
GTGCTGCCCTGTTTCTCCTGCTGCCTTGTCCAGTCGGTCAAACACAGTAGTGGTTCAGCAACAATTATTCTGCGAAATACTCTTTGCTATTGACCCAATACCAGTTAAACTTGCTCTGTAAACCAATGGCCTTCGAGGCTACTCAGGCAAGGGCAGCTTTTGTGATTTTCTTTTTGTCCGGGGATGCCGCTGCATGTGCCATTCCTTTGGTACAAAAGAATGATCCCATATTGTATAATTGGAATCAGTTCATGGAAGAGTTCAAGCACTTGTTTGATCACAGGAATGTATCCTTAGCCCAGGATAAGGAGTTATTGGGGTTGAGACAGAGAACTAGGAACTTGGTAACTTATGTCACACATTTCAACAGATTGGTAGTGGAGACAGAATGGCCCGAATCCAAACAATCAGTATTGTTTTACCAAGGGCTTTGTGATGTACTGAAGGATACTATAGCACATGTGGAGCCAAAACCTGATTCAGGCCACGCACTTATTGATTTAGCATTAAGACTGGATCATAGAATCAGTGAGAGAAAAAGGGAAAAGAAGTCAGAAGGGGTTCCTTTTGTGCGGCTGGACAGATGGAGGGAAACCCGGCAAGATCATCTGAGGGGGGATCTATGCAGAATGGCAGTGTGATGGGGCTGTTGTCTTCAGAAGAGAGAGAAAAGACAGGTCCAATAACCTGTGTTTATATTGTGGTAAATCCGGTCATTACATCAGAAACTGTCCCAATACTCCCGCATGCAGTGCAGACAGGAAAAGGATTGAGTCTAGAAAAGAATTGGCTTGGTAGAACAGGGGACGACTACACTGAGACTTATTGTAAATGAGTTCCCGAGTTTGGAGGCCAACACAATTCAAAATAAGACTCCCCATTTGTATTTGCTTGTGACATTTCTATTCATGAACACGAAGGAGGTAGGCTAGGCAATGGTGGATTCTGGATCAACAGGGAATTTCCTAGATATCACCCTTGCAACCAAGTTAGGGGTTACCTACTAGGTGGAAGGGGGTGACAGAACCAGTACGAGCAGTTGATGGGTCTTGTTTACTGTCCGGACCAATCACGACACAAACCCAACCTCTGAAGATATTGTTTGCAACAAGACATGAAGAGACCATAACTTTAGATTTAATAGCAGCTCCCCAATGTGGGTTGATTCTAGGGATTGTATATATAACAACGAGGACTGTTTTGGGATTGCCTACTGTGGGTTACCCAGTTCAATGTTCACACTTAAGTAACACACACTTTCTTTGTTAGAGTAAAAGTTTTGAAAGAGCAACGTGTCTCTAAATAAACTTACAAGCGTATGTGAATGCACTGTGCCGTGCTAAAAAACACATGTTGGACCACAATGGATCATGTGTTTGCCGCTTTCTAGATGAACAGAAACAGAATTTTAATGGATTTTCTCTATTAAGCGGGTGCAGAATGTTAAAACAAGGAAAAAGAAGAATGGTGGAATATTCTTCAATCAATTTCTCAATTTTTCTCTCTCAATATTTTCGTTAAACAACAGGGAATCCACAGAGTTGTTCTATTGGGAATTCAAAAACCAAATGCACTGACTCCAGGTAGTCTTGTTGTACTCTTGGGTCAGGTCATTTTATAGCCGACCGGTTTCTGTGGTAAAGAGTGGTTGAACCACATTCATCAGGGCTTAGAATATGGGCCGGTGAGTAAAAGCCCTCTTCATTACTGTTGCAGTGTTGTCTGCATTAATAATGTTCCTCTACCCTATCCATGTTGCTGGTTGCGCACGGAGGGGTGACAAGCGGCCTGAGTTCTAGGGGCCAAGAGGCAGTGTTTAATGTCGTCATGTTTTGTGCATAAACACAATAGCTTCGATGTATGCTAGTATCTATGTCATTTTGAGAAACCAGAGATTGCAGTTAAATACACTGCTGGAGTGGCCGCCGATGGCATGTCTGCTCCTAAATGCAAGTACACTTCGCGGGCGGGATCCGATCCAGCGGACCCGCCCGCGCACTCATCTCGAACGAGCAAGGGCTGTCTCCCGCTGGTCGGGGACAACACCTGCTGGGTCAGCAAGGGCTTTTGCAAGGGCTTACCTGCTGCTTGAGTCTGGGTCTGGCGAGCCACGCGCGAAAGGTCTCGACGCTGCGGTTCGTCAGACCCTTCTGTTTATTGTTGCCATGGCGCCAGGGTGCGTCACGTGTGTGTTCCCAAAATGGCCACCCCAGATGGAACAATGGTCCTCCATTTTGGGGTCAGGCTGAATTCGGATTGCATACCGCCGCCATGTGTGCAATGTTGCTCATGGGGGTGTGTATGGAACGCCTCATATGACAAGGGCCAAAAGTGACAGTAAGTAGCATCATCTAGCTACAGATTAGTGTAGAGGGGATCAGAAGTCTGGCAGCATGAAAGGAGTGAATGACTTTACACAGGACATCTAGCATATAAATGTATAAACAACATATGAAAATGTGAACAACAAAGTAAAGTGAACACATCTCCTTGTTCATGATGTAGCCAAAGTTTGCCAACTCGTTGACTCATTCAAGCCAGTTTTGTCAGTTTTTAAGTGAAAAATCCAAAGTTGCTCTCTTCTGAAGAGGAGGTCATGGATGTTGCCACCCATCGTGGGTACTTTTATCTTCTCAATGATAAACCATGTGAAGTCCGTTGGATTGTGCTTTAGTTCGAGGAAATGTGTCACCATCGGGGCAGTGGTTTTTGCAGTTCGTATACAAGACCTGTGTTCGGCGAGGCGTGTTCTGATAGGTCTCATGGTCATGCCCACATATCGTTTATTGCAAGGACAGGTGATGACATAAATGATGCTGCTGCTGCTACAGTTTGTCAAGTTCTTTTGTGTCCATGGGAAATGCCAACCAATGTCTATACTGGTTGATCTGGTGGTGCTGGAGCATGCGCTACATGACCCACATGGTGTGTGGCCAGTAGCAGGATTCTGGCCCCACAAGGTATTGAGTTTCGGTTCGATGTCCTTGTAGGAGTGCACCAAGGAGTCTCTCAAATTTTTACGTCTTTTTATGGCAAATCTGGGGGTGTCCAGGCATGAGTCGCCAACATTCAATATAGGCCAAAGTTTTAAAACTTCCTTCTTGATTTTGTTTGTCAAAGGTGAAAAACTGAGCACAGCCATGATTTGGTTGTCTGATTCTTTTTGTTTGCCATGATGTTCCAGGGTTTGCTCTCTGGGAATGTTCATAGCTCTTTTTCGGGCTTGTTTAACTAGACGTTTTGGATAGCCTCTCCATCTCAATTTGGTGGCCAAAGCTGATGATTGGCGGTTGTAGTCTGTCAGTTGTGAGCAGTTCTTTCGATATCTGAGGAACTGTCCAAACGGTAGATTCTTTTTGAGACTGGCCGGATGCTAACTCTTGTATGTGAGTAATGAGTTTCTGTCTATGGATTTGTTGAAGACAGTGCTCATGATGGTCTCATTCCTGACCTCCAATGTTAGGTCAAGGAAATGCATTGTGTTTTTGCTGTGGGTTTCAGAGAATCTCAAGAAAGGATTTTGATTATTAAGCCACTCCATAAAAGCAGAGAGGTCTATTTCATTGCCTGTGAAAATCAGGAGCACGTCATCGATATACCTTGACCAGAGTTTTATTCTGATCAGCCAAGGGTTGTTTGGGTCGTAGATCTTCTCTTCCTCAAAGTTGGCCACGTTTAGATTAGCGAGACTTGGAGCAAACGTGGCGCCCATTGCTGTGTCGGATATTTGTTCATAATACATGTTGTTATAGATGAAGAAGTTCTTGGTCAATGTGATATCCGCTAGTTGCATCACAAAGGTGACCGGGATCTTCATTGGTGGTTCTCTTTCTTGTAAGATCTTTTCTATGACTCTCAAAGTAGCCGTCTGGGGAATTCTTGTGTAGAGTGACTCAATGTCTAGGGTCACTAATAGGTCGCAGGACGAGTCAAAGGGCCGTTCTTCTATGTGTTCTATGACTGCCGTTGTATCTTTGAGATACAATCTAATTTTGGTCACTTCTGGCTTGAGAAAGAAATCCACAAATTGGGACAGGGGTTCCAGAATGGAGCCTATTCCAGAGACAATGGGTCTTCCTGGTGGAGGAGTGATTCCTTTGTGTACTTTAGGGAGTGCATAGAGGGCTGGCTTCCTAGGGGTCCTGGGCTTGAGAAAATCGGATTCTTTGTTACTGATAAATTCTTCAGCGCTGGCTTCTTCCAAGATGGGCAATATTAGTTGTCTGATTGATTCTGTGGGGTCTGACCCAAGTTGTCTATAGCTTGAAGTGTCCTGCAAGAGACTTTGGACCATGAGGTTGTATGCTGAGGTGTCCATTATGACTATTGCTCCACCTTTGTCTGCAGGTTTTGTGGCTATAGATTCATTATTTGCTAGTGATTCGAGTGCTAGTCTGTTCTTCTTGGAGAAGTTTTGGTAGCCAGGAACTAGATCTGCTTCTAGTGTATCAAGTTGTTTTAATAGAGCCTTTTCAAATGTAATGGATTCGGGAGAGATACCGTTCGGTGGAGGATAAAAGGTGGACTTGCCTCGTAGGTTGGTGACACCCTTCTCTCCTGTAGTGTTGGTGATGGAGCCAAAATATTGTTTTAACCGGATTTTTCTCACCAATTGAGCCACTTCTATTCGAGTCTGGAAAGGGTCATGGTCTGCTGATGGTACAAATGAGAGGCCTTTCTCAAGTAGGTCTATCTCGTCTATAGATAACGTGTATTTAGATGGATTGATGACGAGCCTTGCCTGATGTTGGTTATGTCTCTCTAGTTCGCCTTCAAATGTGGGATCTACTCGGCTAGGGGTCCTGGCTTTCCCTGTTGTCCCCGTCCGCGGCCTCTGCTGCGGGTTACAATTGGTGACTGGTTGTGCCAATGGACCTGTGGCTGCCAGTTGCCTCTGCCTTTGTTCTTGCCTCTTTTCCGCCTGCCTTGAAAAAAAGGTTTGGATGGATGGGCAGTGTTGGGTGGGCCTGTGTTGTTCTTGGAGCTGTTCAGGCCGGATGAATTTGAACCACTCCCTGAGCTGCCGCTTGAAAAAGAGCAATTATTAGGTCCGGCTCTATTATTCTGGATCAGTTTTTCATTGTGCTGGTTTAGATGCTGGCCTGGTGGAGCCGGGTTGTTGGCACTCATGTCTTCATAATAGGCGTCTGTGATATATAGATAGATCTTTTCTTGTGTACAGACGGATAGATCTTTTTTGAGTTTAGTTATTTTTTTGTTCAGGTTACAGTCTCTGGACTCCTTCATTGTTGCATCCAGGTCTTCCAGGCTTTTCTTGTATTGAGCTAGTACATTGGAGGATTTCATGGTTTCTTATTTATCTGCTATTTCTTTCATTAGTTTCTCAGAAACTGCTTTTGCAGTGCTTATAATTAGTATCAACCAATCCCTAGTACATTTGTTTGATATATAGCTCCAGTCTTTCCTGAATTCTATATGTTCAAGAAAAATTCTCGGCTCGATTCTGATTATGAGATCCATTGGTGCTGCATGCGCTCTGAGGTACTCGGTCATGATTGCTCCATGGAGCTCTGTCCTAATCAGTTGCTTCTTGAGGACTTCCAATTCGTTCCATTCGTTGCTCGTTGTGCCTGATATGGGTATAGTTATGTCTTCCCCTAGGATTGATGGAATTGCTAGTATTGTTTCTACTAGGTCTTCTGCAAAGGCTAGGCATCTTGCTTCTGTCATGGTTGGCTTTATCGTTGCGGGCTCAGTTCGAGCCATTCAGGATAAGGTAAGGACGTACGTGTACTTGCAGAACTGCAGCCGACTTGAGAAGATAAAAGTACCCACGAGGGGTGGCACCATCCATGACCTCCTCTTCAGAAGAGAGCAACTTTGGATTTTTTGCTTACAAATTGACAAAACTGGCTTGAATGAGTCAACGAGTTGGCAAACTTTGGCTACACTATGAACAAGGAGATGTGTTCACTTTACTTTGTTGTTCACATATTCATATGTTGTTTATACATTTATATGCTAGATGTCCTGTGTAAAGTCATTCACTCCTTTCATGCTGCCAGACTTGTGATCCCCTCTACACTAATCTGTAGCTAGATGATGCTACTTACTGTCACTTTTGGCCCATGTCATATGAGGCGTTCCATACACACCCCCATGAGCAACATTGCACACATGGCGGCGGTATGCAATCCAAATTCGGCCTGACCCCAAAATGGAGGACCATTGTTCCATCTGGGGTGGCCATTTTGGGAACACACACGTGACGCACCCTGGCGCCATGGCAACAATTAACAGAAGGGTCTCACGAGCCGCAGCGTCGAGACCTTTCGCGTGCGGCTCGCCAGACCCAGACTCAAGCAGCAGGTAAGCCCTTGCAAACGCCCTTGCTGACCCAGCAGGTATTGTCCCTGACCAGCGGGAGACAGCCCTTGCTCGTTCGAGATGAGTGCGCGGACGGGTCCGCTGGATCGGATCCCGCCCGCGAAGTGTACTTGCATATAGGAGCAGGCACGCCATCGGCGGCCACTCCAGCAGTGTATTTAACTGCAATCTCTGGTTTCTCAAAATGACATAGATACTAGCATACATCAAAGCTATTGTGTTTATGCACAAAAGATGATGACATTAAACACTGTCTCTTGGGCCCTAGGTCTCAGGCCGCTTGTCACCCCTCTGTGCGCAACCAGCAACATGGATAGGGTAGAGGAATATTATTAATGTAGACAACGCTGCAACAATAATGAAGAGGGCTTTTACTCACCGGCCCATATTCTAAGCCCTGATGAATGTGGTTCAACCACTCTTCACCACAGAAACCACTCGGCTATAAAATGACCTGACCCAAGAGTACAACAAGACTACCTGGAGTCAGTGCATTTGGTTTTTGAATCCCCAATAAAACAACTCTGTGTATTACCTGTTTTTTAACGAAAATATTGAGAGAGAAAAATTGAGAAATTGATTGAAGAATATTCCACCATTCTTCTTTTTCCTTGTTTTAACATTCTGCACCCGCTTAATAGAGAAAATCCATTAAATTTATGTTTTTGATTCTAGGGATGCCGTGGTTGGTGACACATAATCCAAAGATTGATTGGGAGAAGTGTGAGAAACCTGACAGTGTCTCCCTGTCTGGTCTCTGGGGGTCTGTCATCCAGGTGGCCAGGACACAGCCATCGCTATTGGATCCAGTTCCTGTGGGTGGACCAGTGAGGGAGGATCACCTGGATGAGGGGTCCTTGGGGAGTGGGACACCGATGGGTGAGACGCGGTATCCCCCTTCTTTCAACACTGTTTCCCCATCCTACCACATAGGATATTCTCAAACACTGCCACCCCCCTTTTCCGACACAAACACTTTTGCACAATACAAAATACAACAGACTAACACCAGAGCCGTTTACCTGAAATGTCCCAATACAAGGGTCAGGCAAAGTCAGGCAATTGACCAGAATCACACACACCTGACGGTCTTTTCTCTTCCCCACAGGGATAAAGGTGGAGCACAGGGCGAGCAAGGCAGACCGACAGACGTGACAGCTAACTCAGCACAGCAGTTCAAGAGGAAGAGAAAGACGGTGCATACCGAGAGGATGACAAGGAGACAAGCAACCTTGCCCTTTGCGACCAAGGCCTGTGAAACCTCAGCAGAAGGACTCATAAGACTGTGAACAATAGCCAGCGTGTGTTGCAGCAGATGTCAACGGTACACAGGACCCTCCTCTGCTGATTACCAAGCCGCAGAGAGATACTTGTCTCTGTGGTACCAACCTTGACTCCAAAGAGAAAGAAAGCCAAGCGGTTCATCACAGCCGGTGAGTTCAGGGGCAGAATCCATAAGAAACCGAACTGTGTTGAACGCAAAGTAGCCAAGGGCTAATTTTGAACTTCAAAAGGTTTAAAGAAACTATGAGAAAAGAGGGTGGAAACCACCAACAGAGGGGTCTGACACTACGTGGGTGATCACGCAGGAAACTCTGGGCGGTTACCCGATGGTAGAGACTACCGTAACCAGAAGGCTTTGGGAAATTGTGAGTAGAGGTCAAAGTGACCAACAGATGATTCTGAAGCAAAGGGAAATTAATCCCGCTTGGTGAAACTAGCGTATGAACAGAGTGTTTGTAAAAGTTGGCAAGAGTGAACCCGGCAGAAGGGATGCTAACGAGAAGGGGCAAAGTCTAAAGTCCCATAGAGTATGTTGACAATAGTGAACCCGACCGAGGGATGTCCATAGTGAGTTGTTTGGTAAAAGTTGGCGAGAGTGAACCCGGCAGAGGGATGCTAATAAAAAGGGGTGAGGCCTGAAGACCCTATGAATAGTGTGTTGACAGGAGTGAACCCGACTGAGGGCTGTCCACAGTGAACTGTTTGTAAAAGTTGGCAAGAGTGAACCGAGCAGAGGGAAGCCGACAAAAAGGGGCAGAGCCTTAAGAACTGTTTAAAAAGACCTTAAGATTCATGAATGCAAGAAGTATTGGAAGACCAGGGGAAGTGAATTGTCTCCCTTGTCATTTGGGTCCGAGGCTAGCCGAGGGAGATCCAGGGGTGAAAAGTCTATCACCCAAAGTCCATTCGGAAAGGAATTCTTTGTTGGTTTGTTTGTTGTTGAATACATCAGGCCCTCGAAGGCAAGAGACTTTTTATTGAAAAGAGATTTAACCATTGAAGAACTTGATAGCTGATATGGAACTGTCGGCTCGTGCTGGGAAAGCTTGGGCGTGTACTGTGCTCAGGAGATCCACTTTGTCCCGTGCTTAAAATGTGTGCTTAAAACGTGGGGAAGGGAGACCCCTGGCAATCACATCCTGACTTATTATTTATTATTTGTGAACACTTCTTTCTTTATTGAAACCCCACTCCCACACTCTTTATGTAATTAGTTGTAAGGATTTGGCAGTAGTTTTTTTTTTTTTTTTTTTTTTAAGTAAAGGCATTTTACTTTGACAAGACACAACAAGGAATGCTTTATTTTTCATTTGATTGTTGGAGCTTGCGCCCATCTTAGATTGCCGTTTAGGGTAGGCGTTTTTCCACCTTTCATTTACAGGTTAATAAACACCCTTGAACTGTGATCACTTGTATCGGTCTTTACTGTTGCCACCATGAGTTTCTTACATATGGTCTCAGAGTGGGATTTGATTCAAGTGATAAAAATTGAAACCCATGCTAATAATTGTGGTACCACCGGAAGGGGGAAATAAAATAGTTGAACTCCTAGATTCTGACTATGAATACACCTTAAAAGAGGTGTTGTCCTCTCAGTTACATATTCCATTTAGTCAGCAGGATCTGTCCTTTAAGACTCAAATCTTACTAGATACCCTCCCACTCTTTCATTATAACATACAACTGTGGGACCGACAAATTGTAAAAATCCGGCTAGTCTTTTCTTTCATCAGACCCAGTGCTCTAAATCCTCCTCCCTCTGAGCCTTTTTTTTCTCCATGGTATTCAATCGCATCGGCGGCAGGACCATCAGGGTTACAACCTAATCTATCCCAGTCCGCTCCTTTGACAGACCCAGAATCAGAGGACTCTGAAGATTTTGAAACCTTATCTGAAGGGGTTGAGAGTTGTTTTTCTGATTCAGGCACCACAGGGGGAACCCCCTTACACCCCCGGAAGAAATGGCCGATCTAACCAATATCATCGCCCAATTGGCAGCCCATCAGATACAAGCCAAAAACAGTCTCTTGGAAAATCTAACCAGACTAATTGAATTGCAAGCAAGGCCGTTACTTCCACAAGGTGTACTTCAACCATATCTCGAAGGTGAAGATTTGGGAAATCTTTTCCTAAACTTCGAACTCCTGGCCTAACAACTTTGGTGGGGAGAGAACCTCAAGAAATACTATTTGGGACCCTTGTTAAAAGGGGAACTCCAAACCTCTTATGAACTACTCAACCTTACACAGGGAGCCTCTTTCCTATCCATCAAGGAAGGCTTGTTGAAAACAGTATGGCAAACCTGCAATTTTTACTGGCAGCAATTACGAGCCGTTAGGTTGAACCCAGGAGAAACTCATTTAAAGATGAGCGAATCATCAAAAACGGTGACCCTATGGACTAATAATAAAACTCTGAAAGAACTGGCCGAGATGATTACCTTAGAATGATGTACAAATTCCTTACCCCCTTTTTTGCAAAAATCTGTATTTCAATTCAATTAAATTAACCTACCCTAGCCATGGCCATTGAGACTGTGCAAAACCACTTGGATGCGTCTAAATACTTCCAGCCAGCCCATCGATGGGAAGATCGAAGCGATCATAAACCCATCCACCGCCCTCCACCCAAGGGAATAGATAAACTAGGGGGGGTCATATATAATATATTTTATTTGTATCGCGCTCTTACACAAGTTGTCATGACCCACAGAATGCGCCCCTTTTGGACTTCATGGTCCTTATCACAACGGGGCTTGTACTCTTTGATACTTCCAACATGGCCATCTAACGTGGAACGCCTTCCTCTGTCTTTACGTCAGACGTAGCGTATTTTACAAATAGGCCACGCCCCGCGGCCCCCCCATCTCAATGCTAATGCAAGCAGCGACTAGACGTATGCTCCGTAGTTCGCTACTCTGTTATCCTTGTTCCTGGACCTCCTAATTCCATTCCCATACCCCTCTTCCTTCTTCCTTGTTTCCTGGACTTGTGCGCCGTGTGCGCACCTTCTTCGTTCCTGGATCCCGGAGTATCTGAATCCCAGAACTCTAAACGCACGCTGGAGTCAGAAGAGGCTCGCGCGGGCTTATACAAGACCAGGTCCGTGCGTAAGAAGACACCGCCCAAGAAATCCTGCAAGGATCGCTCCCATGTGAGAAAGGGGGAATTCCCTGACAGTTTGAGAGGCCAAACGACCGAACTCAAAGTCGACATGGAAGCGGCTGTTCAGGATCTCATGCGTGGCATGCAAGAACTAACAACCGAGGTACAACATTTAAAAGCAGAGAACGCCGCTCTCAAACAATTAGTTCTATCCCGTGATTCTGCCACAAAGGAAAGTGTATTGCTGGGCGGCATTGTTGACAAATACGATGGGTTGGCAAAACCCTTTGTGAATTCCTTGATTCTTGCTTGGTTCATTTTACTTTTAAGCCCTACTACTTTTCAACTCCCAGGGCTAAGGTGGGCTTCATAATTTCACACCTTTCCGGAAATGCTCTAACCTGGGCTACGCCCTTAGTCAATTCCGGTGATGCCCTCCTGGATGACTCATTCATTCAAGCCCTTAAAACCATGTTTTACCGCCCAGAGCAGGTCTATAGTGCCCAGGAGCGCCTGCTAGACTTTCAATAGGGATCCCAGGATATGCTTACGTATGTAACCCGATTCAAGCAATTGGCCAAGGAAGCTGACTGGTCTCCTGAAGCAAGTTTTACTCTGTTCAGAAGGGGACTAAATGAGGAGATCAAAGATGAGTTGGCCAGAGTGGCTCGCCCAAGCTCATTCCAGGCTCTTATGGACCTTGCAATGCAAATAGATTTTCATATCAAGGAAAGAAAGGCAGAGAAGAAGAAATCCAAAGTAACCCCCCCAAAGGTATCCTTCGAGACTACCTCCAAAACTGACAATAATCCAGGGTCAGCTACTAAACCAGAACCTATGCAGATAGGAGCCTTCCGTGGACCCATATCCCCGCAAGAGAGGATGAGAAGGATTCATACGGGGTTATGCATGTACTGTGCCTCGGATAAACACCTGGTTAGAGAATGTCCTCTAGCCCCTCCGCGGTGTTCGGGAAACGCCAGCTCCCGATCCTAGATGGAGCAAGACTTCGGGAGAGAGATGTTTGCTCCAAGTCTATTCCATCCTTGAACTCTCCTGGACAAAACAGCTGTAACGCTCACCTGATTCCCACGGAGGCGCAGGTCTGGCTTCGAGTGCTGATGCTTCTTCAATGGTGAAGCGCAGGACTCTGAAGATGGACAGGAAGGGCCCTCTACTCTGGCTTCTCCGGCTTGCACGAATATTCCCCTGTGCGTGAAAAGGGAGTATTACCTACTGACTGAGTTATGCTCAAGCCTCCCACTCTCTTCCAACCCTCCACGATACCCTTCCACGATTCCCTGTGAAGTCTCACCTTAGGGTCAGGAAGGATGAGCTCTCCATCCTGCTTCTGATGCAGGGGCGCGTTGAAACCCAGTTACTTCACTGGATTGAGGATTGATGGGAGTTCAGGTAAGCTTGACTATTCAGGTAAGGCTCTGTAAAAGTTCAGTTGCAAGTTCAAAAGTCCAAGCTTAATAATAATGTTCATTGTCTTTTTGCAGCAAGCGCTAATGCTTATGTCTTTTTTCCCCTTAGGGGCCGGGGTTCGGAATGCCGGAGATATGGCGCCGACCCGAAGTGAAGCGTGCAGTTCCAGTTCCAGTAAATGACAGGTTAGTTCTGGATGAGCGCTCGGGAACTGTCTTTGCATATGCTCATTCAATGTCTTTGTCTTTTTTCCCCATAGGGGCCGGGGTCCGGAACATGCCTGGAAGCGGCAAGACCCGAAATGAAATGGGAATGACCCAACAGGTAAGTCTTATTCCCTTCCTTCTCTCACCTCTTATTCTTGTCTTTTTCTCTAGGCTCTGGGAAGTGGCTGTGTATCCGGATGATCGCTGCTGAAGATGGTGGAACCCAGGAAAGGTGAGTGAAATGCAGCGCTGCAGCGATCGTAACGAAATGCTTCTAAAAATAATGTCTTCCCTTTCAGAATAATCGGTGATGTCTCCGTGGTGCAGATTTAGCTGGTAAGGTCTCTTGTCTCCCTTTGCAGGTGACCCAGGATGCTGACAGGCGTGGCTGAAGTCCAGATGCAGGAGCTGACACGGTGAGCGTCCAGCTGCGAGGAGCAGAACAACGCGAAGCGTGAGTTGCTGATCGGGTGTGGTTTAAATAGCTTTGGAAGAAGTTCCAAAAGTGTATCCTTCCTCCGATCAGGTATGTATCCTTCCCCGACCACACCCGGGTGGAAAGTAATCCCACAGGTAAAGTAGTTCCATTCAGGCCTCAAGAGGGCCTGGATGTGGCAGCATGGTCTGCATCAGGTAAGTGCACATTAAAACACTTGAACACATGTCTAGCTTTATGACCCTGGCGCCTAAGGTGCCAGGACAGGGGTCCAACATGAGCCTGGCGCCTAAGGCGCCAGGACTGCGTCCAAAGGGCCCCAGCTTGGGACCGCTGGCACTCCCCTGGGGGAAATGATGCCTGCCTCTGGGGTTGCTGGGTCGGACCTGGCTCCTTGGAGGTAGGCATCATGACAGTACCCCCCCTCAAGGCCCCTCCCAAGGTTCTTCCCTCCGGGGGTTTTGGCTTGTTCGGAAATCTCCGGTGAAACCTTTGTACTAATCGAGGTGCGTGGACATGGTTACTAGGCTCCCACGATCTCTCCTGAGGTCCATATCCCTTCCAGTCAACAAGATAGAAGAGTTTCGACTTTACTACCTTGGAGTCTAAAATGTCTTTAACTTCGAATTCTAATTCCCCTTCAATTTGAACTGGATCTGGAGGCTTGGACAATCGGGTTCCTGGTTGTACGGGCTTCAAAAGTGATGCATGAAAAACTGGATGTATACGCATGTTGGACGGTAGATCCAGTTTAAAGGCCACTGGGTTGATTATAGCCTTGATGGGCTAAGGTCCTATGAATCTGGGATTGAAGGTTTGCGGGCCCTTGAGGGATAAGTGTTTAGTTGCTAGCCATACCTGGTCTCCTACTTGGTAAGGCGGAGTTTTACTCCGGTGCAAATCTGCGTTTTCTTTATACTTTTTCTTGGCTTGCTGTAAATGAGTTGCAGCTTCTTTGAAGGCTCGGGTTATTGTGGAATGCAGATGATTTACTGCTGGCATTTCCAGGGTCAGAGGTGGATCTAGGTCAGAGGTCCGAGGATGGTGACCATACAAAGTATAAAAGGGGGTTTGTCCGGTTCCAGAATGCACTGAATTGTTGTATGCATATTCTGCGATCCAAAGGATGTCTTTCCAATTTAACTCGGATTGGTGTAACATGCACCGAAGATATTGCTCGAGAGTCTGATTGGTTCTCTCGGTTTGTCCGTCGGTCTGGGGGTGGTGGCTGGTGGATAACCGCACATCTATTTGTGCTGGTTGGCAACACTTCTTCCAAAAATGGGAGATAAATTGACTTCCACGATCCGAGACTAATATGGAAGGGAAACCATGTATGCGAACTACATTCTCCAGGAATTCCTTGGCCAAAGTGGAAGCAGAAGGCAAACCCTTTAAAGGGATAAAGTGGGCCATTTTGGTGAATAGGTCCACAATTACAAGGATTGTGTTGTAACCAGCACAAGGAGGCAGGTCGGTTATAAAGTCCATTGACAGGGTGTGCCATGGCGCCGGTGGAATATCCAAGGGTTGAAGTAGGCCGGCTGGCCTTTTCTTTTGAGCCTTGTTTTGGGCGCAAATTCCGCAAGACAGAACAAAAGACTTCATGTCTTTTCTCCAAGAAGGCCACCCGAAGTGACTTTTTAATTTTTTCCTCCGTTTTAGCGATACCAGGATGTCCTTCCATTAAAGATTCATGATGATGGGCAATAACAAGTTCTTGCAATTCTTTACTTGGCAGAAACAACCGCTCCTGGAAGTAGGGTAAGTCATCCTTAACGGTGTAATGAGGACCCTTCTGACTCCATTCCAGTAAGGTTGAAGAGTCTAGAAGTTGTTTTACTTGCGTTTGGATGTCCTCAATAGTGTGCAATGAGGTTAAGCCTAAGATTCTTTGTTCAGGTATGATGGGCACAGGTTCTAAGCTTGAATTAGGTTCTTCCATGCCAATCCGGGATAAGGCGTCCGCTTTTCCATTCTTGCAGCCAGGGCGATAGGTAATTACAAAATCAAATTCCGCAAAGAATAGAGCCCAGCGGAGTTGTCGTGAAGATTGAGCTTTGGCCGTTTTTAAATACTGTAAGTTTCTGTGGTCCGTAATTACAGTGATGGTGTGTCTTGCCCCGAGAAGGTAGTGACGCCAAGCCTTGAAAGCAGATTTGATGGCCAGTAACTCTTTATCGGTAATTGCGTAGTTGATTTCAGGAGGAGAAAATTTTCTGGACCAAAAGGCCACTGGGTGTAGTTGGTTAGTTTTTGGGTCTCTTTGCGACAGGACAGCTCCCATGGCCGAACTGGAAGCATCGGTTTCCACTATGTACGGGAGATCTGGGTGCGGGTGCTTCAATACAGGTGCAGAGGTGAATTTGGTTTTCAGGTCCTGGAAGGCTTGTTCGGCCTCAAGAGTCCATTCGAAGCGTTTGTTTTTCTTTAGGAGAGCGGTGATGGGTTGGACTGTTCGGGAAAATTCCGGGATGAATCTTCGATAGAAATTGGCAAAGCCGAGCATGCTCTGAACTCCCTTCACCGAGCTTGGAGAAGGCCATTTGAGGATGGCGTCCACCTTTCGCGAGTCCATTCGGACTCCTTGAGGTGTCAGGATGAATCCGAGAAACTCAACTTCTGTGGTATGAAAAACGCATTTTTCGAGTTTTGCAAATAGTCTGCGCTGGCGCAGTTTCTCAAGAACTGCCCTAACATGTTTTCTGTGATCAGATTCTGAAGAAGAGTACACCAGGATGTCGTCAATGTAAACAATGAGACAGACATCGATAAGTTCCCGAAGAACATCATTCATAAAGTACTGAAAGGCGGCAGGTGAATTGCACAAACCGAAGGGCATCACCTGATATTCGAAGAGCCCAAACTTGGTGCGGAATGCAGTCTTCCATTCGTCGCCTTCTTTTATGCGCACCAGGTGATAAGCTCCTCGGAGATCTAACTTGGTGTACACACAAGCGTCTTTCACCTGGTGGATAAGCTCAGGGATCAGGGGCAGAGGATAACGATTCTTAATCGTTATTTGATTTAGGGCGCGATAGTCTATACACGTTCTAAGGTCGCCTTCTTTTTTCGGCACGAAGAACAGAGCTGAAGAGATAGGAGACTTGGACGGGCGAATAAAACCATTGGCTAGGTACTGATCTAAATACTGACGCAAATGCAGGTTCTCTGGTTCCGTAAGAGCATAAATCCTACTACAAGGTAGTTGAGCATTGGGTACCAGATCGATTTGGCAATCATAAGACCGATGGGGAGGTAACGTGTTAGCCATTTCTTTCTGAAAAACGTCTTGGAATTCTTGGTATTCTGACGGTAGCTGTACAGGGGTGGAAGTTGCTGAGGCTAGACCCATAGCTGGATTTCTTGGATAACAAGTTGGTTCACAATCAGGAAAACTTATCTTCTTTGCTCGCCAGTCAATTTTGGGATTATGTGTTTCTAACCAAGGAATTCCAAGAATTACTTGAAATTGTGGGGCCTTGATCACATCAAACACGATTGCTTCCCGATGTCCATCCTGACCCACCAGTGTCACTTCAACAGTGGAATGCGTTACAGGCCCTGAGGCTATTTCGGTTCCATCTACTGTAGTAATGACATCTTGGGTTACTTTCGGGCGGAGAGGAAGCTTAATCCTGGAAGCCAATTCACGGTCTATGTAATTTCCAATAGCTCCACTGTCGATGTATGCTTTTATAGCATGCAACTGCTGAGGCTGTTTTGGGTCCACGAGCACCATTGGCATGACAAAATGCGAGGTCAAAGAGTTAGTTTTCAAGCTCGGCAAGCGGACCCCTACGCTTGCCGGGCTAGGTCGTTTCCCGAATCATGTGTCACTAATTCGTTATCAGTAGCTCCAACCACCTTTTTAAGTGGTTTAACTGGACAATTTCGAAGAAAGTGACCGGAAGTCCTGCAATACAGACAGAGTTGCATTTGCCGCCTTCTCTCTTGTTCTTTCTGCGTTAATGGTCCTTTAACACCACTGATTTGCATAGGTTCAGATACGTCGGTACTCTTGGAGTTAGCGTGGGTTTTGATCGGTGCTCGGTTTTCATACTTGAACCGATCTGCTTTTCTATTTTGAAGTCTGTGATCAAGTTGAACCACCAAGTCAATGTAGTCTGCGCAGACCTGGGGTGGGTTTACTATCTGAGCTAGAACATCCTTAAGCTCTCCGCACAGGCCTCGATGAAACAATGTGATCCTTTTGCTTTCTTGTCATCCAGTTTCTACAACCAGTCTGTTAAAGGTGGCTATGTAGGGCAGAAGATCCTGATTACCTTGTCGTAAGGATAGCAGTTCGTTATCAAGGGCCTGTCCTTGAGAGTGTCGAGCGAACAATCTTTCCATGCTGGCCTGGAAGCCCTGAAAATTCTGGAGAATGGGATCATCCTGATTTACCAATGGAATAGACCAATCGGCAGCACTGCCACTGAGGTAAGATAGTATAAAGGCTACCTTGGTCTGGTCGTTAGGGAAGGCTCCGGGTCTGCATAGAAAGTGTAAACGACATTGGTTCATAAAGACGGCATATTTCTTGGGATCCCCCGCAAAACGTTCAGGCGGGGCCAAAGGCATGTGTCCAGGTAGATTAAT
Source organism: Ambystoma mexicanum (assembly GCF_040938575.1). NCBI lineage: Eukaryota > Metazoa > Chordata > Amphibia > Caudata > Ambystomatidae > Ambystoma > Ambystoma mexicanum. The sequence goes on along the minus strand of NC_090922.1, from coordinate 587,444,031 downwards.
TTGTACCGGGTTACTCAAACCCATTGATGTGGAAATGTCCCCGGAATTAGGTAAAGGAGTGTGCCCTGCCTGGGCCTGTAATAACCTTTTGGCTAGGTCATCTGTTCTTTCCTTGGATAAGATCAGTTCTCTTTTGAGAGCGTTAGTCTCCTGGCGGGCTGAGTGCACCTCCGCCCGTAATTCCCCCAAAAGCTGGGCCAGCTGGTCAGTCTCGGAAGTCTCCATAGCGCCCGGGTGGGAAATTGTGGGTAGGCTTCGCGTTCTGTAATGCTCACCTGATTCCCACGGAGGCGCAGGTCTGGCTTCGAGTGCTGATGCTTCTTCAATGGTGAAGCGCAGGACTCTGAAGATGGACAGGAAGGGCCCTCTACTCTGTCTTCTCCGGCTTGCACGAATATTCCCCTGTGCGTGAAAAGGGAGTATTACCTACTGACTGAGTTATGCTCAAGCCTCCCACTCTCTTCCAACCCTCCACGATACCCTTCCACGATTCCCTGTGAAGTCTCACCTTAGGGTCAGGAAGGATGAGCTCTCCATCCTGCTTCTGATGCAGGAGCGCGTTGAAACCCAGTTACTTCACTGGATTGAGGATTGATGGGAGTTCAGGTAAGCTTGACTATTCAGGTAAGGCTCTGTAAAAGTTCAGTTGCAAGTTCAAAAGTCCAAGCTTAATAATAATGTTCATTGTCTTTTTGCAGCAAGCGCTAATGCTTATGTCTTTTTTCCCCTTAGGGGCCGGGGTTCGGAATGCCGGAGATATGGCGCCGACCCGAAGTGAAACGTGCAGTTCCAGTTCCAGTAAATGACAGGTTAGTTCTGGATGAGCGCTCGGGAACTGTCTTTGCATATGCTCATTCAATGTCTTTGTCTTTTTTCCCCATAGGGGCCGGGGTCCGGAACATGCCTGGAAGCGGCAAGACCCGAAATGAAATGGGAATGACCCAACAGGTAAGTCTTATTCCCTTCCTTCTCTCACCTCTTATTCTTGTCTTTTTCTCTAGGCTCTGGGAAGTGGCTGTATATCCGGATGATCGCTGCTGAAGATGGTGGAACCCAGGAAAGGTGAGTGAAATGCAGCGCTGCAGCGATCGTAACGAAATGCTTTTAAAAATAATGTCTTCCCTTTCAGGATAGTCGGTGATGTCTCCGTGGTGCAGATTTAGCTGGTAAGGTCTCTTGTCTCCCTTTGCAGGTGACCCAGGATGCTGACAGGCGTGGCTGAACTCCAGATGCAGGTAGCAGAACAACGCTGACACGGTGAGCGTCCAGCTGCGAGGAGCAGAACAACGCGAAGCGTGAGTTGCTGATCGGGTGTGGTTTAAATAGCTTTGGAAGAAGTTCCAAAAGTGTATCCTTCCTCCGATCAGGTATGTATCCTTCCCCAACCACACCCGGGTGGAAAGTAATCCCACAGGTAAAGTAGTTCCATTCAGGCCCCAAGAGGGCCTGGATGTGGCAGCATGGTCTGCATCAGGTAAGTGCACATTAAAACACTTGAACACATGTCTAGCTTTATGAGCCTTGCGCCTATGGCGCTAGGACAGGGGTCCAACATGAGCCTGGCACCTAAGGCGCCAGGACTGCGTCCAAAGGGCCCCAGCTTGGGCCGGCTGGCACTCCCCTGGGGGAAATGATGCCTGCCTCTGGGGTTGCTGGGTCGGACCTGGCTCCTTGGAGGTAGGCATCATGACAACAGCTTAGTGATTTTACAGGCCCTCATATCGCCATCCAAGAATAAGACCTACTCCATTTTGGCCTTGGTTGACTGCGGAGCTATGGGAGTATTCATTGATCAAGATTGGGTTTTTAGTCACCACATTCCATACGAGACTCGAAGTACCATGCAACCGGTTGAAGCGATCGATGGAAGACCCCTCACTTCAGGACCCATAAGCTTGCAGACTAAAGAGATCCAGCTTTCAATAAACCATCACCAAGAGCTGATCAGATTTGACATCATTACGTCTGCTCATTACCCCATGGTCCTGCGTATGCCCTGGTTACAGAAACATAATCCTTATATCAACTGGGCAGCAGGATCCTTATTTCTCGGATCTGAGTTTTGTATGTCTCACTGTCTATTCCTGGAATCCTCCTTGACACCTTCCAAAGAACCATCAATAGATCGGCAAGTACCACTCATGGTTTCCAATATTGTACAGGTTCCAAAGGCCTATCAGAGTTATGCTGATGTGTTTTCAACTGCCATAGTCCAGGCTCTACCCCCTCACAGACCTGAAGACTGCGCCATAGACACAGAACCTTCAGCAGTGATTCCCTTCGGGAGGATGTTCATCCTATCAGAACCTGAAAAAAGAGCCCTACGAGAATACTTGGATACCAACCTTGAAAATGGCACAATAAGACCATCGAAATCCCCAGCTGGAGCCTCGTTGTTCTTTGTTCCCAAAAGGGACACCAAGGAACCTAGACATTGCCTCGATTATCGTGGATTAAATCAATGCACCCTCAAGGACCGCTACCCCTTACCCTTGATCTCGGATATCCTGGAAGCGGTGAGAGGAGCTGTAATCTTCACGAAACTGGATCTCAGGGGTGCCTATCATCTGATTCGTATAAGGGAAGGAGACAAATGGAAAACAGCTTTTAGAACACCCTTTGGACACTTCGAATATCTGGTCATGCCCTTTGGACTTGCTAATGCCCCTGCCGTCCTTCAACATTTCATGGATAGGGTGTTCTCTGATATGCTGTTCCTCTTCGTCATCGTCTACCTGGACGATATCCTGATCTACTCCAAGGACCCTTTAAAGCATGAAGAGCATGTAAAAGCAGTATTACAACGACTACGTGAACATAGAGTCCTAGCCAAACCCAAGAAATGCCTGTTTCACGTCACCTCTGTTCATTACCTAGGATTTGTCCTTAGTCCAGAAGGAATTGGTATAGATCATTTGAAGGTAAAGGCCATACTATCTTGGCCGGCTCCCACTTCCGTGAAACAAGTTCAATCCTTCCTGGGGCGTGCCAATTTCTACCGGAAGTTCATACCCACCTTTTCTGAGATTGTTCAGCCGATCATTGTACTCTTGAAGAAAGACACTCCCTTTCTCTGATCTACACCTCAAGACAAGGTATTCCAAAGTTTAAAGACAGAGTTTACTCAAGTACCCATCCTAGCCCAACCCAACGTTAATCGGCCATTCCTAGTGGAGACGGATGCCTCTAACTACGCCATAGGAGCAGTTTTGAAGCAAGAATTTGAGGACAAGATGGAACACCCCATTGCTTACCTTTCACGAACCCTGAATCCCAGTGAGACACATTATTCCGTCCTGGAAAAGGAACTGTTAGCCATCCGCCAAGCCTTCACCGAATGGCGACACCTACTCCTGGGAGCGAGACATCCAGTCCAGGTCCGCACGGACCATTGGAATCTTCAAGTTCTACAATCCTTGGAGTGTAGGAACAGTCGTCAGGCCCGTTGGGCGTTCTTCTTTGCCCAGTACCAGTTCCACATCAGTCATGTCCCTGGATCACAAAACATAATTGCTGATGCCTTATCTCGACGTCCTGACTATGAAACTATTGGAGATCGGACCTATCGCAAGATGTTTCCCCATACGATTTTTGTAGCTCAAGCAGTCAGTCTCCTGGAAGAAATTCGGATGCAAACCCAATCCTCTGAGCTCTGGAAGGATATTTCAAGGAAGAATCAATGGAATCTGAGATGGATATTTGTTCAAAGATAATGCTCTAGTCATCCCCACACAGAAATTACAACAAAGGATAATAAACCTCTGCCACGATACCCTTCACTCCGGACATCGTGGCATCACCAACAGCCTCCGCCTTATACAAAGACAATTTTGGTGGCCTAGAATGAAGACTGACGTACAACTGTACATCCGAGCCTGTTCTATTTGTAGTCAGAACAAACACGATAACAAGAGACCGGCAGGTCTCCTATTGCAACCTACACTACCAACAAGACCATGGGAATTCATCGCTACAGACTTCATTGTGGAATTGACACCTTCCAGGGGATACATGACTATCATGGTTACCATTGACTTGTTCACTTAAATGCCTCATTTTACACCCCAGTATAAACTACCATCCTCATCAGAACTCGCTGGAATCTTCCTAGAACACATTTTCTGCCTTCATGGACTCCCTTCCAAGATCATATCAGACCGAGGACCTCAATACGTCTCACACTTCTGGAAACATCTCTGTCGCATTCTAGGAATCCAATACGCTCTCTCATCAGGTTATCATCCACAAACCAACGGAGCTACGGAACGTGTAAACCAGACCCTGGAACAATACCTTCGTTGTTTCGCCACCAAGGTTCAGGATGACTGGTTGCTCCTAATACCTGTGGCTGAGTTTGCATACAACAAATCCGATCACTCAGCAAATAAGACCAGCCCCTTTTATTGCAGTCAAGGATTCCATCCATCAGTGTTACCCTCTGTTCTTCCCCATCCCACACCAGTTCCTACCGTCGACTCCTGAATGGAAACACTCATCAATGTACACAAGGAAGCCAAAGAACACTTAGAGGAGACCAGAATACATACTAAGCGTTATGCAGATTCTAAAAGAAGACCAGGGCCTTCTTATGCAGTTGGTGATCAAGTCTGGTTGTCCTCGAAACTACTACCCCGACATTTATGACCAAACAAATTGGCCCCCCGGTACTATGGTCCATTTTCCATCAAGGAAATCATAAATCCAGTCTCATACCGGCACAAGCTACCCGACTCCTGGAAGAAAATTCACCCAGTTTTTCACACTTCTTTATTAAAACCGTACATCCGATCCTCCCAGAAATCTTGCAGACCCCCTCCTGTGGTGATGGACGACCAAGTGGAATATGAAGTGTCCCGAATATGCGATTCCAGGTATAAACGGGGTCAGCTTCAATACCTGGTTGAATGGAAAGGATATCCTCCAAGTGAAAGAACCTGGGAACCAACTTCCAATCTGAACACCCCTTGATTGCTCAGAAGATACCATCTCATACACCCGGGTAAACCCGGTGGAACGGGTCTCTGGAGGAGGCATGCTGTCATGACCCACAGAAAGCGCCCCTTTTGGACTTCATGGTCCTTATCACAACGGGGTTTGTACTCCTTGATACTTCCAACATGGCCGTCTAACGTGGAACGCCTTCCTCTGTCTTTATGTCAGACGTAGCGTATTTTTACAGCGCCCCCGTGGCCCCGCACGTCTCAATGCTATTGCAAGCAACGACTAGACATGTGCTCCGTAGTTCGCTACTCTGTTATCCTTGTTCCTGGACCTCCTAATTCCATTCCCATACCCCTCTTCCTTCTTCCGTGTTTCCTGGACTTGTGCGCCGTGTGCGCACCTTCTTCGTTCCTGGATCCCGGAGTATCTGAATCCCGGAACTCTGAACGCACGCTGGTGTCAGAAGAGGCTTGCACGGGCTTATACAAGACCAGGTCCATGCGTAAGAAGACACCGCCCAAGAAATCCTGCAAGGATCGCTCCCAGGTGAGAAAGGGGGAATTCCGTGACACAAGTGTTTCCGAGTCAAGGAAGGGATGCCTCAAGAAAGAGTATTGGTCAAGAAACCCGATCCAAGACCTAAAGATAAAAGCAGAAGGGAGGAAATAAACCACCTCTTCGGTTCTGTTTTTCCTGTAGAGAAACCGGACATCTAGCTAGGCACTGTCCAAAGAATGTAAAAGACAAACCTATGGAAATAGGCTGCTTGATGGGTGAAGAGTGGGAAGAAGCCGAGGAAGAGCTACAGACCTTTAGCATTTGCTTATGTCAAACCCCTACCGAGTTCACCTATGAAAAGGCTTGGGTAAATGGGAAACAGGTAAAGGTCATAATCGACTCAGGTAGTAAGCAGACTGCTATACGGGCCGATTTAGTTACACCACAAGACCTAAACCATGCAACCCTAGTCCGAGTAACTTGTGTATATGGAGACAATGAAATCTATCCTAAGATACCAGTACGCATAGAAATCGGTGGCAAGACCTGTGAAATACCATCATCCATAATTCCAGACCTCCCTGAGAAAGTTATTCTGGGTCGAGCCTTCCCCATCTTCTCTACTCTCTTCCAAGAATCTCTACCCCCCTTTAGAGACTTTCTGCCCCAGAGGTAATGGCAGGAAAGTCACGACTCCCAAAACTCTCCAGTATGAGATTGGGAAAACACAAAACCCATGAAACCCAAGACAGCATTTGAAACCCAATTCGTAGGTTATTGTAGAGAGTCCGAGAAGATCACCTCACCTCTACCTATTAAAACCGATTAGTGGAATAGGCGAGAGTATGTGGACATTTCTCAACCCTGTTCTTTGACCAGTCTTAACGACAGAAAATCTAACCAAAAAACAGGTATATCCACCTGGCATAGGAGAAGGATATGTGAGAAACCTGACTGTGTCTCCCTGGCTAGTCCCGGGGATCAGTCATCCAGGTGACCAAGATACGGCCATCGCTTTTGGATCCAGTTACTTGGGGTGGACAAGTAAGGGAGGATCACCTGGATGGGGGGTCCTTGGGCAGTGGCAGCGGGCCACTGACGGATGAGACGCAGTATCCCTCTTCTTTCAACACCTTTTCCCCATCCTACCACGTAGAATATTCTAAAACACTACCCCAACCCCCTGTTTCCGATACAAAACCTTTGCATAACACAAATGACAATGGACTAACACCAGAGCCATTTACCTGACATGTCCCAATACAAGGGTCAGGCAAAGTCAGGCAATTGACCAGAATCACAAACACCTGACAGCCTTTTCCCTTCCCCACAGAGATAAAAGATGGAACACAAGAGCACAGGACGAGCAAGGCAGACAGACCAACGTGAGAGCTAACTCAGCACAGCAGTTCAAAAGGATGAGAAAGACAGTGCATACCAAGAGGGTGACAAGGAGAGAAGCTACCTTGCCCTTTCTGACCAAGACCTGTGAAACCTCCACAGAAGGAAAAATAAATAAATAAATAAATGAATAATCATAATAGCCAGCATGTGTTGCAGCAGATGTCAACGGTACAAGAGACCCTCCTCCGCTGACTACCAAGGCGGGGAGAGACACTTGTCTCTGTGGTACCAACCTTGACTCCAAAGAGAAAGAAAGCCAATCGGTTCATCACAGCCAGTGAGTCGATGGGAGAGTCAATAAGAAACCGAACTGTGTTGAATGAAACATAGCCAATGGCTAAGTTTTAACTTTGAAAGGTTTAAAGAAACAATTGAGGAAAGAGGGGGAAACCAGCAACAGAGCAGTCCGGCACCAGATGGGTGCACACGCAGGAAGCTCTGGGCGTTTACCCAATGATAGAAACTACCGTAACCAGAAGGCCTTGGGAAAATGTGAGTAGAGGTCAAAGTGGTCATAAAAGGGTCTTGTAAAACCCTCTGTACTGTCGAAAGTCTTTTACCGCAGATGATTGTGAAGCAAAGATAACTGAATCCGTCTTGGTGAAACTGGCATGTGAACACAGTGTTTGTAAAAGTTGGCAAGAATATACCCGGCAGAGGGATGCTAACGAGAAGGGGCGAAGTCTTAAGTCCCATACAGCATGTTGACAAGAGTGAACCCGACCGAGGGATGTCCATAGTGAATTGTTTGGTAAAGGTTGGCAAGAGTGAACCTGGCAGAGGGATGCTAACCAAAAGGGGCGAAGCCTGAAGTCCCTATGAATAGTGTGTTGACAGGAGTGAACCTAACCGAGGGGTGTCCACAGTGTACTGTTTGTAAAAGTTGGCAAGAGTGAACCCGGCAGAGGGAAGCTGACAAAAAGGGGCAAATCCTGAACAACTGTTTAAAAAGACCTTACGATTCGTGAATGCAAGAAGTAGTGGAAGACCAGGGGAAGTGAATTGTCCCCATTGTCATTTGGGTCCGAGGCTGGCCGAGGGGGATCCAGGGATGAAAAGTCATCACCCAAAGTCTATTGGGAAAGGAAATCATTGTTTGTTTGTTGTTGAATACATCAGGTCCTCGAAGGCCAGAGACTTTTTCTTGAAAAGAGACATAACCATCGAAGAACCTGATAGCTGGTATGGAACTGTCGGCTCGTGCTGGGAAAGCTTGAGCATGTACTGTGCTTAGGAGATACACTTTGTCCCGTGCTTAAACTGTGCGGAAGGGAGACCCCTGGAATCACATCCTGACTTATTATTTGTGAACACTTCTTTGCTTATTGAAAACCCTATCCCACACTCTTTATATAATTAGTTGTAAGGATTTGGCAATGTTTTTTTCTTTTAGTGTAGGCCTTTTACTTTGACAAGACGCCACAAGGACTATCTTATTTTTCATTTGATGGTTGAAGCTTGCTCCCATCATAGATTTAGGTTTTGGTTACGCATTTTTCCACCCTGCATTTGCAGTTTAATAAATACCCTTGAACTGTGATCACTTCTGTCTGTCTTTACTGTTGCCACCATGAGTTCCTTACAGAAGCATACTCTAACTTTTGATTCTCTAATACAGTATGTCTCCATACAGGTTACTAGAATGTACACATATGTGTGTTTCCCTTATGTCCCCAACCTATCCATTTATGTTTCCTAAACCTCTTTCGAGTGTTCCTAATTCTCCCTACCTATCCACAACTTCTCCCTAATCCTCTTCCCCCACTGGCTACCACATGGTACCCTGTTACTCAGAATCAGGAACCCGTGCTCACCTAGGGTGCAGGGTCGACTTCCATTCGGCTTCTGTGGTCAGGGTGAAGTTGTGTTATTACCGCAAGTGGGCTTGAAAGAGATCATCCTTGCACACTTTTTAGATTGTTAGTGTTAGGGACAGAAGCAGGTTTTCGGACCCGACACTGACAGTTTCTTTATTTTCAAACTTCCTGACAATTTCACTAGTTTCCTTTGAGGCAGGGAGCCCTCTCTTAGCTTTAGGGATAGAGATGCATTTTCCAACCTGTTCTTATTTATTAAAAGTTTATATCCAGAAACATGCCACCATTGTGTCTGAGCCTTACTTCTGCTCTCTTACATTATATTGTCCCCAGTCCGTCTGTTGGGTACAAAGCGCCTGTTTAATCGAGGTCAATTAGGGATTGCATGAACTGACACAATCGGTTAGTCAATATTTTTGTAACCATTTTTGCATCTGCTTTGAGTATGGAAATGGGCCTGTCCGATGTGCAGCTGGTGGGGTCCTTGACTGGCTTAGGAATCAGGACTATCTGGGCCTCAGTCATTGAATCTGCTAGCAATTACCCCTCTTCCCTAATCAAATTAAAGAGGTGTAACAGTGTTTCTGAAAGAATATGTGCCATACTCTTGTAGAATGGTACTGACAAGCTATCCAGCCCCACACACGTGCCCTCCTACATCCCCTTAATGGTATCATACACTTCTTGTATCTCTATTGGCCTATCCAGCCATTCTATGTTTCTTTCTGGTAGAACCGGTAAATCCACTGACCCTAAATATGCTATCTGATCCTTCTCCCCTTCCCTCTCTTCCATGTATAACACCTTGTAGAAGTTCTGGAAGGCCTTTCGCTTATGATCCTGCTGCCCGTCGTTCCCCCTATCATCCAGTATCTGCTGAATGTAACTCCCATCTTCCCTTGCTCTCGACCTATGGGCCACCAGTCTGTCCTCTTTGTCTCCCCACTTGTAGAATCTCTGCTTGGTTCTCAGTAATATTTTCCCTGCCTTATCAACTCTTAACATATTGGGCTAGCCTCTTCTTGCTTTAAGCTCTGTGATGACTGTGATGACTCCTGTGTAGGTGGTGGAGAAGGGGTGGATACCCTGGATTCGTCACAAGTCTTATGTATGCTATCCTTCCTCTGCTGTTGTAGTCTTATGGGTCCCTGTTTAAACTGCATGGTTTCTGGGCTTCGCTGACATTTCAGGTAGTGTTTCTCGTTCATGTGAGTATTGTCCTTAAATTATCTTACATAATACCATCAAAGGTATCAATTCAGAGACCCTATCATTGCTTGTCCTATATGTGGGCTTAGCGCTGACAGTACCCTTAACAGCAATAATTGTGGTTGAGGAACTTGCTGACTTTCCATGTAATCATAAGGTGATCCTAATTGCTTACCCATCAACCCCTTTTCATATATTTGTATTCATATCACATTCTACTTGGATATCGTGGGTGTTAGGGAACATGTATCTTGGTTATGTGTCTGTTATGTTTGATATGCATCTTCTCACTGTGTGATATTGTACACATTTTTCTTGCTATATACACTACCCTTTGTCTCCTCATGACAGCATCTTGAGTGATTTTCTCATCCTCAAACCCCAAATCAACATAATAGCATAAAATAGCTCAGGGGCATCGCGTGTGTCTTGGAAGCAAGACAACGCAGCGCAACACAGGTTCAAATCCCGATCTCGTGCTTAGAAACCACTCGTTGGTATTAAGCACATTATAAAAGAAAAATTATAATTATAATTATAGATATCATGTTCAACTGCATATTTTAAGAAAATCATCCCTTATCTGGATATGAATTACAAAACTGATTTGACCAGGGCCCTTGTACTTTCAAGTTTAGATTGCTGTAATAGCCTAGACCGTGGACTTAAAAAAGATCAACTTCAGTAACTCCATTTCATCCAAAACAACACAGCCAAGCTTATCCTTGGCTTCAAAACATGGGAGTATGCTTCGGTAGGACAGAAATCTCTCGAATGGCTGCTGATTGGATACAATATCACACACAAAGCTTGGTATTTAACCTTCCATATCCTTAAAAGAAGCATTCCCTTCTACTCGAACTCCTTCAGCAAATACACCCCTAAGAGAACCCTACATCTATTCCAAACAACAACCGGAAAACAACAACCGCAATATTGAAACATGCTGGAAATCCCGTAGTGGCATTCAAAGCTAACCTCCATCCAAACCTAAAAGCTCACCCCTATTGGAGGAGGTTCTAGACACATCCAGAATCATTGCTTGCCCGGTAGGCTCCCTAGCAGTCCAGATACTCTTGCATCTAGGGCCTTGGCTGTCAGGAACCGAGGGTGGAAGATTTGGAATCAATGGAGGCACTAGCTTACTGCACTGATACGCTCTAGTCCTCATCAAACATGGCAGATTCTACTATAAAGCCTGGCTCCGCCCCTAGTTCAGTGCGTTGTATCTGTGTACTTTCACTTTGACGCTCCGTATTTCCCCTGCTGTACTTGCATCCCTCTCTCGGCTCTTAGTAGTCATGTGTTTGTTTGTATTCCTTGTTTTATACTGCCAGTCCGCCTATACCTTAGTTAGTTTGTTCCTCTCTTTGTTTGTTTTCCATAGTTTCAACCCCCTGTGCTGTTTTTCTTATCTTTCGCTTCGACGTCCTTGGCCGTTCACGGCTCAGCCGCCGGCGGTCGATTGACTGCGTTCGGCTCCGCTCTTCTCTTTCCCACTTCCTTCTTACCTTCCGTTTAGGCTTCCTTGCCGTTCATTGCCGCTGCGGTCGTTTGACTGCGTTCCACTCTGCTCTTCTCTTTCTTCCTTCTTTCTTACCTTCCACTTCGGCGTCCCTCGCCGCTCTCGTATTCTGCCGTCTGCGGTCTTTTGACTGCATGTGGCTCTGCAATTCTTCTTCTCCCTTTTTTCTTACCTTACGCTTCGGCACTCTCTCACTTTCCTGGCTCTACCACCCACGGTATTTCTCTACCTCCACTAGTTCTGTCCTTAACATCTCTGTTGACTATCAGTTGTGACTTACCTGCTTACCGGGTTCTTAGTATCTAGTGTTTTCCCTGGATTTCCTCCTAGCGTTTGTGCCTTTTCTGGGCACATCCTCTTCCTTTGGCCTCAGCCTCCAACCCAGTCACCATCTGCATCCACAGTGCATTCTTTGGGCAACTCGGCTGTTTGAAGTACATCCTTCACTACTCATTGGTTCTGGAATTCTGCTTACCACTTCTCCTGCAAACCAGATCTCCAGGGTTTTTTCTGCCTTCCGGCTTTTTTCCTGGGAATTGAGGGTGGCCCCCTGTGAGCCCCCGAGGGCAGGTTCCGATCACTGTCAAGGTGGCCTCCGGAGGGGCCAGACCTTATTTACACGAGTGGAAGGTCCAGCCTCAGAAGGACAAGACTTTCAACAAGAAGAAAAATCGTCCAAGGGTTAAGGCAGCTTCAAAGGTCCAAACATCCGAAGACTCAGGTGAGGAGAAGGGGGAGGTGGAACCGAAGCCTGACATTGGCTAAGCTAATTCCACCCACATTTAGGGTTATCGGCCCTACTACCATTTCCTCAATTATGCTAGCACACAAAACGTAGTGATTAACAATTCTGGCCCAATGGCCTATGTGACGAATCAATGGAATTCATCCTTTCTCCCCAAGGGAGAGCCCCGTCCTTTGAGGCTTGGGAGGTGAGCCTGCTCCACAATACCCTACCGAGGGGTAGAGGCAAATGGGACCTCACCGTAAGAGACTCCCCCTTAGGGGACAAGGACTCCTGTTCCCAAGAGGAACTCCCTCAGGCAAGACATACCATGGCCTACAAGGAATGTATTACAACACAACACGACATGAACTGTTACAGCAGGGGCAAAGAAACTACTAAAGGATATCATTATCTTATGGAAAAGGATCCTATGTGCCTTCATTTCATGACATTCACCATACTGGGACAAGTACGCTAATAGAAGTATGTCCTGAGAATGAATGGAGAGCAGCAGCTCATACAGAGAGAGAGAGTTGCAGACACGAGCTGAGTGAGTTACTCAGCTGCATGACAAATGATGTGGAGAGCGAGGAAGCCCGCGAGTTTCAAAACTCACTTGCAAAGGCACTGCGGGACGCCAAGCTCGCAGCGGTCCCGAACGCTGAAGAAGCAGGAGTGCAAGAGCCCAAAAAGAGATGGTGGCAGGACTACAAGAGCCAATCCATGGTGAACAGCCGGTCCGAGGAAAGTTGCAAACACCACTGGCAACAGGGGGTCTAACGGCATCCAGGCGTCTGGTCGAGCACCGGGATTGCAAGAGACAAGGAGAGAGAAACCAGAGCCGAATGCCGAGAACAGACGGCATCCGTAATGACTAGAGAGAGCCTGAATCCCTGAGAGAGAACATCTCTGAAAGCATCCTCCTGCAAGACTGAAGGTAATCGAGAGATTCAGAGCAATCATTATCTCGACCAGCTAACTCATCACAATAGGGAATGTGAAAGAGAATTTACTTTGAAGCTGAAATACTACAAAAGTGGATAGTCAAGAGACGATCCTTATACTATACAGTTAACTTGGCGCAGTAAACGATATGAAAGAGTTAACTTTGAAATTAAGTAGATGAAAATTGCGACTGCAGAGACAATCATGATTTCCCACACTTAACTCGTCACAATGAAAAATATAAAACAAAGTTAATGTTGAAACCAGATAGATACCAAACTTGTGAATCAGTAGAAAAGCTGGATATGAATCTGGAGAGAGAGAACCAGAGTGAGAAAACACCCTGGGAAAGGGGAAGATGAACTCGCTATCCTGCACAAGAGCAATTTAATAATAAAGGTAAAGAAAGGGATGATCCTAAGTAGAAAGATGGAAAACAGTTACAAAAGCAAGTGACTCAAGAAAACTGGAGCTGTTATAACTGGGTGAAAGAGTTACAGCAAAATCATATTCCCTCAAAAGGGATTCATAGGGAAGAAAGAAAGTTCAACTCCCCACTAAAGGAGTTAAGGAGATTATTACAAGAAGTCACAAGAGATTAGCTGCGGATCGCATATTGAAAGACTGGTACTTGCGGTACCCTCAGCAAAAGAAGTAGGTAGGGATCACCCATAGCCATAGGGAAGGTTAGGCCTTCTATCTTTAATAAATAACCTACACCATGTCATCTGAGAGTCTGCATCCTTCTTCTGATTTGCCACACCTATTTAATACACCCGACTGTTAACCTTAAATATAACCTTTAGTAAGTTGATGCAGCCCTTCCATTGGCCAATCTGCAAGCCATACGAGGTAATATAGCTTGCAGTTCTCGTATAGCACATATAGTATGCTTGTACCACTTTGAAAGACACGCCACCATGTATGGCGTATCTTGTTGCACCTCACCCTTCTGACATACCTAGCCCCTGTCAGTAGCGCTCTAGTGTGCAAGCGTGATCCCTGCATTGGCACAGTGTGGGAGCTTCCTGAGCCAGCATCAGCTCTGACTTTCCTGCTTTGCAGCCCCATCCAGGAAAGCCGCTCGACAGCTGCCCAGAAAAGGGGAGCTGCAACCTCCACTTCAGGGATGTCATTTCACCAAAATTCCAGGGGTAGCGGATGTGACATCACATGACCCTTGACCTCTGATGACATCACAGGAAGTGATGTCATCTGACCCCACCCCAAAGTGACATCATGGGAAGCGATGGAACACAACTGTTTGGCCCTTGACAAAACATCAGATAGCTTTGTTTCTGAGTACACTATGAAAAATATGGTTACAATATCACTGTAATGTGATAAACATTTCATATAAGAATGGATCACCATATTTATCGGCAGAAAAAAACATGCTATAGATGAAACTTGCGAAAAGCAAAATACATAGGGCCTCATCACGACTTGGGCGGTAACGGTAACGCTATTAGCGCGGGCGGTATTAGCCCTACCGCTGAACTCCCCGGCGCTAATAGCGCCGGATCACGAGTTTGGCGGTAATGTAAGTCCCCATTCCCCACTGAGCCCATTCAGGAATGCCCCATTCCCCATTGGGCTCAATAGGGAATCTTCGCGCTAATACAGCCGGCTCAGAGCTGGGGCGAAATCCGCCGAAGCCCTGATTCGGCAGACCCTTAAATCCGGCGGTAATAGCGCTACCGCCGGATTTAAGGGTTACCGCCGAAGTCGTGATGAGGCTCATAGTCCGAAATGGATGCTTATTCTACTGTAAATGCTTTTTGGAGGATTTTGTCTTTTCGTCTACATTGTGAATTTGAGATGTTTAAGAACAAACTAAATCAGTGACTCACCCCCTGAAGTGTGCCTGAAAAAAACTTTAATGAGTCTAGCAATTATTGTTTCGAATTCCAGAAAGACAAATTCTTTGTCTTTCCTATTCTTTCTTATTTAGAGTGACTACTCAAAGTGTTACACTTGTGGAACACCCTGCTTTTTTTTGTTTTGTTTTAAGAAGCCTGAACAAGAAAGCCAGGCACTCTAGAAACAAAGAGGTACATGGCATTGGCCACAACCCAGGAGTTTCAATTTGTAAAAAAAACACAACAAAAAATCTTTTTTTAGGGGTAGCAAGGGAGACCACAGGGGTAGCAAGGGAGACCTCAGGGGTCGCAATTGCGACCCCTGGCGACCCTTAAATGACATCCCTGCTCCACTTCACTCCTGTGCCGCAAATATAGGTCTGGAGGAAACAGAGTGCATACAAAGGTTCTTCTACAGGAGCTGGCTCTGCCTCCAGCAACCAGTTGGGTTCAGCCGCACACAGCGCAGAAGCAGTAAATGCGTTTTCTTTGTGTCAATACCACACAAACTTGACTACCTTAATGAGCTCATGCATCAGGAGTCCATCAAGCACTGGCTACTTTGACTTAACTTTTTTTTTACCTGCATTCCAAAACTGGATGCCTTTATTACAGAGTATCTTTCAGGTATTACTAGATAATATAACACATATCCACAGTCAATTTCTCAAAACGAACTAGGCGTAATATAGTGGCCTCACATAAAACACTGCACAGGATGATGATTGAATGGAGAGTTTAATATCTATCTATATATATTTGTGAAAGCGTGTTTGTATGTTCGGGGTTTGCTCCAGCCCCATAGCAGCTGGTGTACTGATATTTTGGCCCATGGTCAGCATAACAGTCTGGGGTGTAATGGTGATAGGGAAATTTGACCAACCCCACCCATTCGCCCTGCACAGGGGTTGAGCGGGGTCCAGCCCTGTGCTATCAGTAAAGGCGATTCTATAATATTTTGTTCTAGCATTTATAATTTCCAGGAATAATAATGGTTCCTTGTAAACATGCACCCACTGACCTGATCCAGTAGCTCGAATGTGTTGAATATGAGAAGCCCCCCAGGGGAATCTCTTCCTATCCCGTGATAGATTGCACCAGGAAGGAATGAACTCCCCAGGGAAACCCTCTGGAGAAGAAAACCCTGACCGCCTCAGTTGTGGGACGTCTTCTCTGTGAGCAGGATAGGGCGAGTCTCTAGCACAGTTCCAGGTGACTGAATGCAACTACCACAAAGAAAATAACAAAAGCATAGATTAGAGAATGGTAAGTTTGCACTGAAAGACAGAGTAGAAGCAGAATATCAGTTGCCAAATAGTTACCCGTTATAAAGGAGATTGTGCCCTATAATGTCTCAGGATTGCATGTGTTCGGATTTCTTCTATGAGACACCGAGAGTGAGAACTCGTGGATAATGTGGTGCAATTTAGGGAATCTAATATGAGATGTAAAGGAAACATGAAAGACCTGAATTTAGAAACAGGCTGACCTTTCTCGAATGAAATAGGAACAGATGAGAAGGAGAGAAGGGTACCTGAGAGCAGATTCGAATTGTGATGCAGAAAAACCTTCTGAATTACACAGTGGGGAAATGAATGAAGAGGCTGAATCGAAGCAATGTATGCGAAGTGTTCAGACCGGTGCGGTTGGAATCGGTTACAGTTGAAACGAAAGGGATCTGTTTCGAGCCGTTCTGGCAACCGAAAACAGAGGTTAGGAGGCGGAATCTCTGCCCTTGGAATACGACAAGAAGGCTTCTAAAAGACAGAAACAGAGGAAGGTATTAGCAAGGTGCAAAGAGAAATCAATTAAGAGTAAGCCAAGGGGCGAACTTACGAAGCGCTGACTGGGGAGAGAAGCAACGCACTCGAACGTTGTGCCTGCCGCAAGATAACCGGATCCTTGCTGAGGGGGTGGAGCCATAATTGCAAGCATCCCTTGCAAGGCTGGAATACTGCACTCGGATGGCGCCGCCATCTTGGGATAAACAATGGCCGCCACCCGTGATTGGGACCAACGGCGCCACAATGACCATCTCCTTCTGTGGGATATGACAGTATGCCCCCTCCAAAGAGCAGACGTACCCGGTTTGCCAGGATGAGAACGATGAAACCGGCGAACCAGCTGCGGAGCATGAACGGCAGAAGCCGGTTCCCAGGACCGTTCAGCCGGCGAATACCCACGCCAATCCACCAAGTACTGAAGACGGCCCCGATAGTAACGGGAATCGCAAATGCCGGCTACCTCAAACTCCGGCCCCGAAGGAGTCGAAACAGGAGGAGGACGAGCAACCAGATGACGAGAAAAGCGATCCGCCACATCCTGCTTAAGTTGAGAAACATGAAAAACTGGGTGAATCCTGGACCAAGAAGGAGGAAGACGTAGACGATAGGCCACCTCACCCAAACGTTGAAGCACAGGAAATGGACCAAAGTACTTAGGAGAAAGTTTGGAAGGCACCAGGTGCCGAGGAAGAAATCGAGAGGCCAACCACACCCTGTCCCCGGATGCAAAAACTGGAGCTGGAGAGCGTCGGCGATCAGCAAAACGCTTACTCCGTTCGTGAGCGTTCTGAAGAGAAGTCAGAGCCTTCTGATGACCCTGTTGAATATCCTGCAGCAGACAGACGACATCCGGGAAAGAAGATGCAGACGATACCCCCACAGGGAAGCAGGTAGGATGGAACCCATAGGAACAGTGAAACGGACTGGATCCCAATGATGTGTGATGAGCATTATTATAGGCAAATTCTGCCAAAGACAATAACTCCGTCCAATTGTCCTGAGAAGCTGAAACATAGCACCTGAGATAACCCTCAAGAGTCTGATTCAATCGTTCCGTCTGTCCATTTGTTTGCGGATGAAATCCCGAGCTCAAGGCACGGGTAACACCAAGCATTCTGCACAGTTGCTGCCAATATCTAGAAGTGTACTGGGGACCCCTATCCGAAATAATCGTATCTGGTAAGCCATGAACAGAAAAAATATGCGTAATAAAGATCCTTGCCATCTGCGCTGAGGTAGGTACCTTAGGCAAGGCCACGAAGTGGGCCATCTTCGTGAAGTAGTCAATAGTGACCATAATGGTCGTACATCCCGCTGACTTAGGAAGATCCACTACAAAGTCCGTGGAAATGATCTGCCATGGACGAACCGGCACAGGCATTCTCGTGAGCAGACCCAAGGGGGAACCTCGAGGTGCCTTTGATTGTAAACAGACGGTACAGGCAGCCACATATTGCCTAACATCCTCCACAAGATTAGGCCACCAGAAGTTACGGCGGACCAGCTCCGTCGTATTGTTGACTCCTCGATGACCAGCCATGAGCGAGTCATGACACATTGTAAGAATAGTCTTTTGGAGTCCCGCTGAGGGCAAAAACAGTTTCTGATGCCGGTAACCACAAGCCTGAGAGATAGTGAGCCCCAGTGCCCGAAACACGTCAGGGTTTTCCTGTTGAAAAACCAACGTAGCGTTGGCTACGGACTGAAGAAAACTAGAAATCACATGAACAAAACGAGCATTGGGAAATAAAGGTTCGGCCCGAAAATGAGCCCACTCAGTAGATTCTTTCCTAGATAAAGCATCAGCCTTTAAATTACTCTTGCCAGGAATGAAGGTAAACACAATCTCATACGGAGAAAAAAAATGAGCCCAACGGGCTTGTCTGCTATTCTGAGTTTGTGCTTTCTGAAGGGCTCGAAGATTGTGATGGTCTGTCCGAACCTCAACCGCAAATTGGGCTCCTAGCAGTAAATGTCGCCATTCCTCAAAAGCCCGTTTGATGGCAAGTAACTCTTTCTCAAGGACTGTATAGTTCAGTTCCGAAGGAGAAAGGGTCTTAGACATATACGCAACGGGACACTCCACCCCCTGTTCATCTTCCTGAAGAAGGATAGCTCCAAGGGCAAAGTGGGAGGCATCCGACTCTACAATAAATCTCTTTCTTTGATCAGGAGAGAGCAGAATAGGCCCTGTCATGAAACAGTCCTTTAGGGAGGTGAAAGCTTCTTCTGCTTGCACGGACCAATGAAACGGAACCCCTTTCTTGAGGAGAGCCGTTAACGGTAAAATGATCTCAGAAAATCTAGGAATAAATCGCCGATAAAAGTTGGCAAACCCCAGGAATCGCTGGATATCCTTAACACAATTTGGAGAAGTCCAGTCTCGGATAGCAGAAACCTTCCGGGGATCCATAGAGACCCCCTGAGCGGATAGAATGAATCCCAAATATGCCACACTGTCTTGATGAAATTCACACTTGTCCAGCTTACAGAATAAATGATTGTCTAGAAGGCGTTGTAGCACATCTGTAACATGACCAATGCGTTCAGCGGGTGTAGTAGAAAAAACCAAAATATCATCAAGATATACAATAACTGAATGCAGGAGAATGTCAGAGAATAGATGGTCCATAAAGCGCTGGAAGACTGCCGGTGATTTAGAAAATCCAAATGGCATTACGTGTTAATAAATTATAGGATACCAATCAAATTATCTATTTCTCACTCTTGATGTTGGCCGATGGGCAACACAATCAAAGTACAGCCTACCTTGTCTTCGGAGCTGCAGGAAGTGATGAAAGTTCACCTGCCGCACTCTCCTCGCGCTTGTAATTAAAGCTCTTGGAGACCACAGCAGGGAAACCCTCGAAAGGGAAAAAACCCTGGGCTGCTTGAGAGCGCTGGTCAATAGAAATTGGGGTGCGTGGCTAGAGAGCGTAGTTTGATCCCCAATGTCTAGCAGGTGTATTCTACTTCACGTGGAGGTAACTATAATATAAGGAGAGAATTACTAAGATGTTCTTGACGGAAAGGTATGTCAAAGGATATAGGAAATGAGGATACCTTTCCGGACTGTATTTCTGTTAGAACGGGAGAATAGACGGATGGGAAGTCCTGCTGTTTGAAACACGCTTGACTCCTTTGGGTAAAAGAGTAAGGAAAAAGAGAGGTTAGAAAGAAGGGAGTAGGAAGTCTTACTCAGAATACCTATTGAGGAGTTTAGTTTACCTAAGATGACGAGGACAAGGTTCGTGACTTGTGGAGAAGGGGTTATGGGAAATGTAGTCTGATACCACCAATCCTCGTTAGCAGAAAGGAACACAACCTGAAAGGGTCGAGAATTACTAACAGCAAAAAGTAGCCTGATGGGAGTCAAGTATCTGACGAGGTACGCGACCTACTTGGAAAGAATCTTCCTTAACAACGGGGAACGCTGCTTGAAAGGGTTCCTGCGATAAGCTCGGGGCCGTGGGAGTACTCTCTGCGCTCGGTGGGCGCGGAGGAAAAGAATACCTGGAAATATAAAGGAGTTGAAAGGTAAGAAGCAGAGGAGTTGCGGAAAGGTAGGGAAGCAGGAGGAAAGTTCGGAACTATTCGATTACTCACGTAACGTAGCTACAGTAAGCAGTAGCAACGCACCCTCCTCCTGGCTTCTGCTTCAGATGTACCGTCTCCAGGAAAGAGGGAGGAGCCTCTTGTCCGCCATTCTGCAGGACTAGACTGTTACTCTCAGTTCGATGCGCCATTTTGGAAGAACTATACGTCAACTTGGGTTTAAAGCGATATGTTGACGAGATGTGACGCCAACGGTGCCAAACCGACCAAGTCCGCCGTCGATGCATAACATTACGCGATACTCATAATGTCCAAATGGCGTCCTAAAAGCCGTCTTCCATTCATCCCCCGCTTTGATGCGGATGAGATGGTAGGCTCCCCGCAAGTCCAACTTGGTGAAAATCCTGGCACCCTTAATGGCTTCAAGGATGTCCGCGATTAGGGGCATAGGATAACGATCAGGGACCGTAATCTTGTTCAATCCGCGAAAGTGAATACAAGGTCGGAGTTCCGCAGAGTCTTTCTTGGGAATAAAAAATAAGGAAGCCCCAGCAGGGGAGGTGGATTCGGCAATGAGACCATTGTGCACATTCTTGTGAAGATACTCCTTAAGAACCTCCTTTTCTCTTGCGGATAGCACATACAAGCGACCAAATGGGATAGGGTGGTCCGGAAGTAAATCAATGGCACAATCATCCCTACGATGAGGTGGCAGTTCAGCATATTAAGTATTGGAAAATACCTTATGAAAAGAGTGATAAGGCTCAGGAATCCCCTGAATCTGATTTAGCACAGTAGTACTCAATCCCTCACCCCCGCTAGACGAGGCAGAAAGTAGTTCACCAGTACCGCGATGAAAACAATGGGCTTGACAATGAACAGAACCCAGAAAAAATGTTCCAGCTGACCAATTAATATAGGGGTTGTGCACTCTAAGCCAAGGTAATCCCAATATCACAGGATAATGGGCAGTCCGGATAATATCTAATGTGATGACTTCCCTATGAGTAGCAATGGACATCCGTAAAGGAACCGTCTGTTCCTTGATGGGACCTGAGACCAACGGACTTCCATCTACTGACTCAACGGGAATAGCAATAGATTTGGAAGAACGAGGAATTCTAAATTTGTCTGGCAAATATCGTCAATGAAATTACCTGCTGCCCCACTATCCACCAGTACGGGAACCTCAATTAAACCCAAGGAATCACAAGAAAAGGTAACCTTTAGAACCAACATAGGGGTATCAGGGACATCTGTAATGTGAGATGAAATGGAGGAAGAAGGGGAACCGCTCACTGATTCCCTAACCGCGGCTCCCCAGACGGTCGGGTTCGAGCGTTTCCCTGCTTCCGAGAGAGAATGATCGGACAATTTTGTAAGGAATGCTCCTTGGAACCACAGTACATGCATAACCCTAAGGTGTGACGTCGAAGTCACTCCTCAGCGGATAAAGGACCACGAGCTGCACCTATCTGCATTGGTTCGTCAGAGAAGTTTCCCTTGGGGGAGACCATTGAATTGTCAGACTGAGACCGAAAATTCTTTTGCAGTCTCTTTTCCTGACGTCTTTCCAAAATTCTGTAGTCCATCTGCATAACCATCGATATTAATTCGGCCAAATTAGGCGGGCGAGGAACTCTAGAGACCTCATCCTTTAGTTCCTCATTTAAACCCCGCCTAAAAAGCGTAATCAAGGCGTCATCTGCCCAGGACGTTCCTGCTGCCAATTGTTTGAAGCGAGTAATATAGACCAAGAGATCCAAAGAACCCTGACGAAAATCCAATAGTTGTTCTTGAGCTGACACTGTGACCTCCTGCCTCCCGAACATGGTCTTAAGACTATTAACAAAGGCAGGATATGAATCCAGAATTGGATTGCTTGAAGTAACTAAAGGGGTAGCCCAGGCTAGAGCAGGACCGGTAAGGTGAGCAATCATGTGTCCCACCTTATCCCTGTCAGTGTGAAAAAATGCAGTCTTAAATGTAAACTGCACTGTGCAAGATTCTAAAAACTCTCTCAACTTATGCGGGTCTCCATCAAAACGTCGCCCTGGGAAAGGTCCAGGAGGAAGTTCGGAACAACTAGGGGACCTCCCCATGTGTTGCCGTAACACCGCATTCTCTTGTTTAAGTGCCTGGACTTCGGCCGTTAGCGACTGAACTGCCGCCAATAATTGCTGTTGTTGAGCCGGATCCATTTCAGTGAGCGCGTAAGGGGAAAAATAATTATTCCTGGAAACAGAATGTAATTATAGAAAAGAAACTAAGGTAAATCCCTTATTATAATTCTTTGAAGGCGTTGCTTACTATAATATTTTGTTCTAGCATTTATAATTTCCAGGAATAATAATGGTTCCCTGTAAACATGCACCCACTGACCTGATCCAGTAGCTCGAATGTGTTGAATATGAGAAGCCCCCCCAGGGGAATCTCTTCCTATCCCGTGATAGATTGCACCAGGAAGGAATGAACTCCCCAGGGAAACCCTCTGGAGAAGAAAACCCTGACCGCCTCAGTTGTGGGACGTCTTCTCTGTGAGCAGGATAGGGCGAGTCTCTAGCACAGTTCCAGGTGACTGAATGCAACTACCACAAAGAAAATAACGAAAGCATAGATTAGAGAATGGTAAGTTTGCACTGAAAGACAGAGTAGAAGCAGAATATCAGTTGCCAAATAGTTACCCGTTATAAAGGAGATTGTGCCCTATAATGTCTCAGGATTGCATGTGTTCGGATTTCTTCTATGAGACACCGAGAGTGAGAACTCGTGGATAATGTGGTGCAACTTAGGGAATCTAATATGAGATGTAAAGGAAACATGAAAGACCTGAATTTAGAAACAGGCTGACCTTTCTGAAATGAAATAGGAACAGATGAGAAGGAGAGAAGGGTACCTGAGAGCAGATTCGAATTGTGATGCAGAAAAACCTTCTGAATTACACAGTCGGGAAATGAATGAAGAGGCTGAATCGAAGCAATGTATGCGAAGTGTTCAGACCGGTGCGGTTGGAATCGGTTACAGTTGAAACGAAAGGGATCTGTTTCGAGCCGTTCTGGCAACCGAAAACAGAGGTTAGGAGGCGGAATCTCTGCCCTTGGAATACGACAAGAAGGCTTCTAAAAGACAGAAACAGAGGAAGGTATTAGCAAGGTGCAAAGAGAAATCAATTAAGAGTAAGCCTAGGGGCGAACTTACGAAGCGCTGACTGGGGAGAGAAGCAACGCACTCGAGCGTTGTGCCTGCCGCAAGATAACCGGATCCTTGCTGAGGGGGTGGAGCCATAATTGCAAGCATCCCTTGCAAGGCTGGAATACTGCACTCGGATGGCGCCGCCATCTTGGGATAAACAATGGCCGCCACCCGTGATTGGGACCAACGGCGCCACAATGACCATCTCCTTCTGTGGGATATGACAGATTCCAGGAAATTGCAGATTTTGTGATTTTTCAAAAATAGGAAGTTAGAACATAATATAACATACACAAGGCTATAGCAGACCCACACGTGCATGTCAGCTACAGACACAGGCAACGCCGGAGGGTATGGCTACTGTAGATATAAATCAGAATGGATTAAGTCATCAGTACTTTGCCTTTGCAGTCCTGACCGTAAGTGCTGTAGTTATCTCACTACAAGTGTGTACAGTCTTGTATTAAGGCCTACTTCAGTGCTAGATATGGGGCGAACCTACCACCGACAGGAGTAAGCTAGAGGGGATGGGGCACCTACTAGGGGGAAAAACTCAGGCACACAAATAAATTGTAGTAACCCCATGAAAGAAGGCCTTGAGGGGAAATACAAGGGGTAGGATTGCACTGTTTCTGCCATTGGCCTAGGGGTTTTATGCATATTATTACGAGATAGGGAAACATCCCAGGTAAACACACTTAGCAGAGAAACGTGCCCTGAACACATGATCAACACATCACAGATTAGGGAGGAGGGAGACGAAGCACCAAGCTACATGGCATGGGCAGACCAAAGCAGCTGAGACAGCACTGGGTGATGTAATGACGGGGTGGCAAGACAATCCCACGGGCACTCGGGGGTAGAGGGGAAGTGAACCTCCGCCAGAGAACCGTTCGCGTAGCCACGAGTGCCTTCCGGCAGGTGGATATGGGAATGAGGAAGCTGCACAGAGTGGCATGCCTAGAAGGAGCAATCAGATGGTAGGTTTCTGTGTCCCTGGGAGGTGGCCAGCCTTCAGGGTATCCAGCACAAGGTCTGCAAAAGCCATTATTCGGCAGGTCCCGTGTGAATGTCTCCCTTTCCCCCAGAAGCAGGGTTTCTCGTGTCTCTTCTGCAATGGTCCTGACCAATGACAGATTAATAAAGTCCCAGTGGTCAAAAAAACAAAAGTTATTTTACTAATTGCAAATTGCTCCAGGGAGGTGTGAGAAGCAATGTGGTGCCACATGGGGAGGCGATGTTTTGGGATACTGTTGACCTGTTTGCTCCAATCACTTTCTTCTAACACGCGCTTAGTTCTAAGGATATGGCATAGTTTAGCCAATGAGTTTCATGGGAATTTTGGAAAATGAAAAATATGAACATCTGAGCTGCAACTGTTTCTAATGACTTGACCATTGTATTCAAAGTATAAAATGAATGCTTAATGCATGCCCAGATGTCAGCTCTCATCAATTAGTTCCATTCCACTTTTCTGTTTGATTTGTGCTCGCACAGCTGTAATAAACAATGTTGATTCTTGCCCAGTGGGTGTGCTCCTTCTTGGATTACATTTTATACGGTGGGATCAGAGGACCCGTGATACATTTTCTGGAGGCCCCAGCAAGATACTCAGTCCTTCCAATTAGCTGAGGGTATCCAGGCAACCGACGTGGGGGTCGTGGGTCCGGCGACTGCAGACCAGACCAACACGCATCACTGAGGAGGGCCTGCAGATGCCGAGTTCATAAAGGTCTGCCCGGTCCCGAGGACCGCCCTTGCTCAGCGGCAAGGGTAAGCTTGTGCTGGAGGCTCGGACAGAGGGGACTCGAGGGTCTCTTGGATGTGAGTATAACCGTGCAAGAATGCGCTGCATAGTGGTTGCATGCCGATGCCAGGTGAGGTATAGATTGTTATGGTGTCTAGGACGCATCATCATCCAACGTAGTATTAGAAAATGAGTGCATACCACCCAATAGGGAGTGGATGCGAGTGTGGTCATGCCTGCATTAGAGCAGGAGAGGTGCTTAGTAGGTGGCGAATCCTATCAGACAGGAGTTGCGCATAGTACCAGCGATTGTATAGTTGCGTCATTGGGGTAAGGATTGTGTCATTACATTTTTTCTGTTCTGGGGTTATAGAGAGGGACAAGCGTGTGGAAGTGAGTGTTGTATTTGGGTGTGGACTCGTCAACACCTGGAGGTACCTCATGTAAAATAGTGCACTTGGCATCAAAGCAGCGGACGTGTGCAGATGGCACAGAGGAGACAAAAGGCTTATGTACTCTAATATTGGGAACTGTGACGCCCTGGAGAGGGCCGTTGGATACTAACAAACAGTGAGTGGTCAGTCCTGTGGAGAGGGCCAGCATGTCGAGTGAAGTGCTTGGGTGGGCCTGTGGAGAGGGTAAGAGAGAACGGTGAGCTAGGTGCAATAGTGAGTGAATGTGTGACGGGAGAAAAGTGCGGGGGGCAAGAAACGTGGGAAGGATACACAGGCTAGCTGGGATAAAAAAACAACAGGAGGAAGGGAAATAATGGCCTCTTTAGATAGGCCCCTGGATTACATGTACCAAATATTGACCAAGTATTGTGATGAAATATTAAAGTATAATTTTCAATGAGCTCAGGAGACGACAGGGAAGTGTTCCCATGCATGGCCTGGAGAGGTCACTTTTGGCAGCAAAATAATAGAGAATATATTTTTGTATTTACTAACACAATACATGGGTTCAAAGATAAAAAGTAGACAGAACATATTGGAGCTCTGGAAATTTTACGAAGAGACCACAGGGGAAAAAGTGAAAAAAGAGGAAGAGAAACTACATGAGCGGGAGGACAGCTCACTGCCCCCGCCCTATGGTTGCTATCCGTCATTATGACCCGAAGTGGCGTACATCAAGCCCAAGCAAGAAACCTTGGGAGGGGACCAGGCAAAAACAACAGGGGAGAAGGACAGAGACGCACACAGGGAGGAAATCCAAACATGGGGAGAGAGGAAATACCTAGCGGACATAGAAAAGAATACATGACAGCAGGTGAACGCATTATTCAGTGTGGCAGAGAGAATAATAGAGGAGGAGGTGCAGAGGGAAAATTAGGAAGATAAGGAGGAATGGATATCAGGTAGAATAAAATTCAAACTGGATGATGAGGAGGAAGAGGGGAAGAAAAAAGAGGCCATAGGACCTGTGACCTCAATGGGACCTCAGATGAAGTACTGCTAGGGAAAGAATGGAGTGATGGAAAGAGCGACAAGTGGACAAGATGGAGAGGGGGAGGAAAGAGCAAAAGTGAAAGGAAAGTGATGATAGTGGGAGGGACTGGTCCACCTCCCTCTGCAGTAGAATAGGGAAGGGAGGGTTGGTAGATGAGTTAAAGCAGTCTTTGCAGACCTCCCTATACTGCTTGCATCCTGTATCCTGTTGTGTAGTCTTTCCACTATTTTTGCTGAAATGACTGGAGGAGAAGCGGCCTCTACAAAAACTCCATTCAGCCGCGGCGTGGCCGCGGAGTTGGCCGCTGACTTACAGCAGTCATTGCAGTCTATGGCAGCATCGGCAGTAATGGCGAAAAAGAAGAAACAGGGCAGTAACTAAACACGATGTAGGAGAGGTCTAGGAGAGGTCCTATGGCTCCCTAAACAACATTGGCCGAAACACATGTACATGAGCTCCATCACTAGATTGGTGGTGGACAATTGGGATAGGCTGGTCGGATAAGAGGCATCACTACCTTTCCGTCCCCGTTCACACCAATATTTAATAAGGGGGACTTCACACCCGGGTTGGAGAGGGGAGCTTTTAAAAAATGGCAGGACGGGGAGTGCAGGAGGATGTGGGACATGTTTATTGGGAAAGAAATCAGCTCCTTTCCCGAGTGTAAAAGGGATTTTGCCCTGGGGAGGAGGAGAGAATGAGGTATTATCAACTACTTCACAGGCTGATGCAGCCAGAAAATAAAGAGGCGGCTATTAGAGAACCTACTACGTTCGAATTTTTTTTAATGTCTAATGATGGCTCAAAAGGGCTGATCTCACAGCTGTACAGGGTTCTAGATGAGGCTACACCGAGGCAAAGCTGGGCCTTTATGGAAAAATGGGAAAGAATTCTTGGAAGAGGAATAGAGAAGATGGAATGGGAGAGACTATGGAAGAAAATTCCAAAATTAGCAAGAGCTTCCCAAACCCAGGAGGCCTGGTACAAAATGATATACGGGTGGCACTACTCCCCAGCCCGATTACACAGACTATATCCAGGGTCATCGAGTAACTGTTGGAGAGGGTGTGGGGCGGAGGGAACAGCGGAGCATATCTGGTGGAGGTGCCCAAAAATAGAGCCCTTTTGGGAGGAAATCCGACAAGCCCAAGAGCAGGCATTTGGACCAGGGAAAAGCAGACTCCCGGAGCTGACCTTGATGGGCATTCTGCACAATGATACGGCATGGGAATCGAGAGTCACAGAAAGAGCGCAGGTGATGCTTACCATCGCAGGAATGACACAGATTGCTCAGAACTGGAAAAGCTCGACCGTACCAATATTTCAGGACTGGCTGCGGAAAATATGGGAACTAGTTGCGATGGAATGCCGACATACGCTATTAACAACGCACTGCAAAGCTTTGCAAGTGAATGGGGGGATATGTTGGCCTTTCTCAGGGATGACTTCAGGATCGGATGGTGTCCACAGCGTCTTAGGCTATTGGACCTACAGTGACTGTTTGGGCTTAGATCGCGCCATAAAGCACCTAGGAACACTGGGAAGTGGCTTGTTTGGGGTTTTTTTCTTTTATGGGGTGAAGAGAGGGAGAGGGGGATAAAAGGGGGAGGGGCGAATGTTGGAATTGTTCATGTTTAAAAATGTAATAAAAGAATTTATAAAAAAAATAAAAAAGCTTGAGGACTGGAATGTCCAAAACCAGTCTTAGAACCAATCCAAGCACTTTATACTAAAACATTGATGAGGGTAAGACTAAATGGCAAAGGCCTACTTTCAGAGGCTATCAGGACGTCAAGGGGAGTTAAACAGGGGTGCCCACTGGCCCCTGGCCTTTTTAATGCGTACTTAGGCGACTTTCAATACTCAAAGAAAAACATTTGTTCTTTTACCCCCTCATTAGGAGGAGTTAAGATAACGTACCTTTTGTACGCTGACGATATGATACTCCTCGGCCAGACCCTGATTGGTCTCCAACGACAACTGAACAACTTGTCTGAATACATAAGAAAACAACTATTTAGAGATCAAAAAGGACAAAACAAAAGTAATGATACTGGAAAAATCTTCACAAAATAAATCTGAAAACCTTCAATGGCATCTTGAAGGAGAGAAAATTGAAAATATGAAGGAATTTAAATACTTGGGTATCATACTGAATAACAGCTCAGTGAAACTGCAGATGCAAGAACTTTTGCTTGGAAAAATAAAAAACTTGACCGCACAAGCTAAAGTCATTGACAAGAAATAAGGTCGCTTTTCTATAATTCCAACTATCAAATTCTACAAGGCCAAAGTGGTACCTGCTCTGATATACGGGATTGAAGCAATGCCAGACCTCCCAACTAAAATCTGGATCAGATTGGAAGACTCCTTTTGGCTGTGTTTGCTTGGTTTACCAACATCGACCCCTATGCCAATCATCCAGCGAAAATTGAGCTTGATGTCCTTGCAAGCCACTGTAGAACGTAACGCCTTGATGCTATATAGAAAAACAATAGCCCCCTCACGTGTAGCGGTCTTTGACATTATTAAAAAAGAGCTCATGGCAGGCAAGAACAGCACTGTGAAAAATTGGGGCGATAGAAACAAAGATATTCTACAAAAACTCGGCAATACGTAAGAATTCTTGTGGATAAACCCGACTAAAATAAAAAATAAAAATCTCAGAAAACAATTGGATAGAAACTCTGGAACGGGCATCCAAATATAAATTGACTGCAGATTTCCCATCAACAACAAAAAGTGTGAATAAGCTCCTAGGGTATATGGAAAAATTTCCGAACAAGACTTTTAGAAACATTTTCCTAAGAATTTGATTGAACTTGTTATCTACGAACGAAATTCTGGAAAAGAGAGGTCTAACACCCACGAAAAACTGCAGATATTGTAAAATCCCTAATCAGACAGAATCAATTAGACATTTTGCAAAGCCCTGACCAACCAAAGAGAGATGTACTTGGGCAATATACTGTCTCAGTACCAAACATAGAGTGATGAAGACTGGTGGTCCAGACAGTTGAATGGGGACAAAACCAACTGGGTGGTGGCGGTGGTGGCTTTTTTCCAGAAGCTTGATTTGTGAAGCCTACCAACTGAAAATCGAATGAGGGAACAAAAAGTGGAAAAAAAACTGTTTTAACGCAAAAAAGTTTAGATCTAATATGCATCCGGACTTAAAGTAGACAAAGGAAACATTTTCTTTTTCAGGATGAAAACAATGATGAATTCTTGTTAAAATTGTAAATCAATTAAACAAGTAATAAAAAAATAAGAAAAAATAGGGAAGGTAAAAATGGGATTAACTCAAGCAACCAAAATAAGAGGAGGGATAGGTCCAAGGACATGAGTAATGTCATTGCTACAGAACGGGAGAGGGGACGCACATTATGTACCATGGCAAACGATGGACAGGGATAATCGAATATGCAGCAGGGGCCAGTAAATGGATACAGCATTTGAAAAAAAGACAACAAGGTTGACATTAGCGATAGAGTACATGTAAAGTTTATTCACAGCCATCATCACAGGAGAACAGGCAGACAAAATATGGGACCAGGCAGCGTACAAAGGGGTGAAATTAAGCACAAATGTCCATGACGGAGCTCCATTTAATAATTGCCGAGCACACATCTGGGAGGTTCTGAGAAGTATGTATCCTGGCTGTCATGACATAGGGACAGTAATGGCTTATTAAATGAAAAGCGAGGATGACCCAGCAGAATTTATCAAACGGGTGCAGGATCGCTGGACACAGGAGACACGAAGGTCCTCGGACGAGTGCATACCTCTATTTTACCACATATTGGTCAAGGGGCTGCCAGCGGAGGTTCAAGCATCACTAGATAAGATTGTGGGAATAGAGGCAAAGGAATGGACAGAAATACAGGCAACAATAGTACATTACTGTAATCGAAAACACGAGAGTGAGAGACAGGCGGCAGAAAATGCTGCTAAAGCAGAAAATAAACTGGTGCCAAAGAAACTGGCAAAGTATACAATGGAAGGGGCAATGCTTATGCCTGATGCTGCAGCAGTGACACCAGCACCACAGGGAGGGTTTCCCTTGCGCAACATGACGCAACAAGGGAGCAACATGCAGCAGAAATATACGCCACAATGGGGAACCCCACAACAAGGGAATAAGATGCACAAGGGATTTTTTCCCATGGGAAGAAGGTACCAGCAATGAGGATGAGGGGGATATAGAGTTAGGTTACAGGGACTTCGGACCGTGGTATATATGCCAGAACATGGGGTATCTGGCACACATCTGCCCTTTTGTGCAGCAAGCCCAGGCACAAGCGATACAAGTGGAACAACAACAGGGGTTCATCACAGTGCAGCCGCAGTGGCAGCAGATGCAGCTTCTTCCAGCACAACCACAGCAGGCACATATGCACACACAGCAGTGTGGGATGTAGGCAAAAGGAGGAGCAACAGATGGCAGGATAACAGCTCCAACTGTGACACAACATCCAGCAGTGGCTGCAAGAAATGCGGTGGTGCTAGAACAGAACCTAGTACCCCACTACACCGGGGTCAGCGCTGTCAGGGGAAATCCTTTTCCTTTCCCACCGGGTGAATTGCAACAATAGGGTGGGGGGGGCAGCAGAAAGCCCAGATGTGTCCAGTCCTAGCAGCAACTGATGACCCCGAAAAGGAACCCGAGGTAGCAGTGAAAATAGGACCGAGAGGATTTTCCTTTCTTATAGGCACAGGAGCAAACAAATCCTGCATCATGGAGGGGGAATTCCCATTATCAAACAAGGTGATGGATACACAGAGCTTCTCTGGGACGGTGGTCATAGTTTCAGTAACAAGTGATCTACCACTAACGATAGGGAAGCAACATATTGTAGTGCCCCCACTATATTTCAAAGACATTCCTGTCCATAAACCAGGGTGGGATTTGCTCAGCAAGCTAAATGCAACAATATCATTCACGGAAAAAGGAACGGTGTGCACAACAGCAGGCATTTATTACACACACATGGCTGCACTCCTCTTGGCAGCGCAAGCTCAGAGCACCGTGAGAGCCCAGCCCAAGCACCCGAGCTTGTTCATGTATGGGGTTGAGATCCTACTGGGATGGGTCTCAGGGATACAACGGAAGGTGTTTCAATTGGTCTCTGAATTTTTGTTCAGACCATAGTGCCAGAAGGACGACATGAAGGCAACTACACTTGTGTTACAGCTAGAGGAGGTGGTGGTACGCAAAGACATGGGATCCTGTGTGGGACAGACAGTGACCGATTTGGAATGGCGCATAGTGTTATGCATCGACCCGACACTGACAACAACAGGAGTATCGGGTGAACAATTGTTCTCCAATGAGGAAGAGGAGGGAGAGATGGTGTTTCAGTTACAGATACCTTGTCCAGTTCAAGTAGTAGAAAAACTGGAACCAATACTAACGAAGTTAGTGAAAAAAGGGAACTAACTCACAGAGGGAGATCTCAAAAAAGTGCCAGGGAAATTATGGAGCATGGGGCCCCATGATATAGGGGTACTGAAAGGAGTAGGGGCGGTTAAGATAAACCTAAAGGAAGGGGAACTATTGCCCAGCGCAAAACAATATCCTTTGTCCAGAGAAGCAGATGAGGGAATATACTTGATTCTACACGCACTGTGGCAGCAGGGCATTATCCAGACATCTCCATCACCATGTAACACAGCAATATAACTGATAAAGAAATCAAAGGGTGGATCGTGGCGATTCATCCATGATCTACGCCCTCTAAACGATGTGGTTGAGGCAGAATTTTGCTTGGTCCCGAACCCTGCCACAATATTGGGCCTCATTGGCGGTAACCCGTAACACCGAATCCAGTGCCTGCGTTCCCGGTGCCACTGGGACATTACAAGTCGCTGATGGCGCGGGAAGCCAGGTGCTGGTTTTGTAACTCCCCATTCCCATAGAGCCCTGTAGGATTCTATGGGAGTGGGGAGATGGAAGCGTGGGTACCGTTACTAACGGTGGCAGCGCTTCCGTGAAGAATCTGCCTACCGAGGCTGCTGTGCCCGGCAGGATCAGACCTGTCGGGCGTAGCAGCCCCAGCAGGCAAACTCGTAGTATGGCGGTCTGGAAACAAGGGTGCCGGGAAGCTTACCGGACTTGTAATGTCCAGGTTGCACCGGGAAGTCAGGTGCCGGATTCAGTGTTACAAGGTTGGCGGCAACCCACCGGTTGCACCGGCGGGTTACCGCCAACCTCGTAATGAGGCCCATTGACTTAAAGAAAGACTTCTTTTCTATCCCATTGCATTCAGATTCAAGATACTTGATACATATCGTGGAACCAGAATTGAGCACACTTGGCTTCCCCAGTGCTACTGTGAGTCACCTACCATTTTTAACCAAGTGATCCAAATGGACCCGAGTAATTTACACATGCTAAGCACAGTGATCCAGTATGTTGATGATTTGCTGATATGCAGTGAGACGGAGGAAGAGTTTAGAGCAGATTTGTTTCATCTTCTAACACTGCTAGCAGTCAAAGGGTACAAGGTGGACAAAACAAAATTGCAATATTGTTAGGAAGAGATTGTGTACCTGGGATAGATCATATCAATCAGGGGGCGCAGGATAACCCCAGAAAGGATACAGGCAATTCACTCCCTCACACGTCCACGCACAGTGAAGGAAATGCAGAGGTTTCTGGGGATATGCAACTATTGCAGGGCATGGGTGCGTCATTAGTCCACATTCACAAACCCCCTATTGCAGGGCCTTAAGGAAGCACAAAAAGAGAATAGGGAACTAAAATGGGCATCAGAAATGAATGAGAGCTTCGCACAGCTAAAAGACACACTGGCCCACGTGCCAGTGCTGGCCACCCCAAACATTCAGATGGCTCAGTGATGACGGCGGTTCTCACACAAAGGAAGCCACAGAGACACAAGCCAATGGCATATTACAGTGGTATTCTCGACCCAATGATGCATGCACACTTCCCCTGCGAACAAGCCCTTGCGGCTGCAGCGTTTGCCATAGAGAAGGCAGCGACAATCACCATGGGGTGCCCTCTCGTACTGTACGTGGAGGACTTGTTATTTTCCATCCTGAAATAATCAAAAAAGCACACTAACAACACAGAGGGCATCAGGTTATGACGCAATACTGAGTAACCCAGCCATTGAGGTTGTGAGGTGCAGTGTGGTCAACCCAGCTACATGCCTAGCACAACCAGAAAAGGAAGGGGACTACATGCACGATTGTGCTGCACACATGGACAGAATGAAATGGAACATACAGGTTAAATAAGAAGAGATAGAAGGGGCAGACCTGGTTTATATTGACAGGTCATCAAGTATAAACCCTGATACTGGGAGGAGACACAATGAGCAGCGGTAGTATGTTACAGGAATGGGAATATGTAATAGCGTCCCATTAGCGATTACATCACATTACTCAGCACAGGTGGCAAAGTTGGTAGTTATGATCAGGGTACTAAATATGATGAAAAGGCATGCAGCCAGCATATTTTCTGATTTTGCCTATGTTCCATTCAGGATTGGCACAATGGGAAATAAGGGGGTTCAGGAGAAGTGACAGGTCCCCAGAACAACACGCGGAGCTGCTTGGGCAATTAACTGAGGCGCTGAAGGTGCCAGTATAAGTGGCCATAAGAAAATGTGCTGCCGACATCGGAAAACAAGACTGAATATCAATTGGAAACAAAATGGCTGACAGGGCAGCCAAAGAAGCAGCCTACTTACCAGAAGGGAACATAACGTGGTACCCAGTGGCAAAGGAAAGAACCCAACTCATGGCAGCAGAAAGAAAGATGGGTCAAGAAGAAGAAAGAGGGGAGAGTTTCAACACATACCCACTGTCCAAATAATAGAGCTGCAAGGAGAGACCCTAAAAGAGGAAAAAGACTTATGGATACAACATAGATGCTCACTCTCACCAATTGACATAAACTGGAGACAGAATAGCACAGGGAAGCCTGTAATGCCCAATTACAACAGCTGCACTTCCCCACCCATATATCCAAAGAAAATATAGCGGCAGAAATAAATGAAGGATGGTATGTGCCAAATTTGCATGAGGAGTGGCAGAGTTCATGGGAAGCTTTGTAACCTGTCAACAATTTTTTTCTAGTCATACTCTGAAAACCATCAGGGGAACAATACCTCGGCCAGAAGGGCCCTTACGGCACTTGCATATCGATTATGTTTGCATGCAAGTGTCATGCAAGGGGGCACCCTCACGGACCTCCTCCTCACCTTGACCCTCTGAGATGCTGTCCTTTGAGTGTGTAGGTTTCTTCCTGCTGGTTCTTCTCGGATGGGGTTCCTCTTCTTCTTTGGGCTTTCTTTCCTTTTTCTTGTGTAAGTAGGGTCTGGCTCCCTTAGAGGCCACCTTGACTGGACTGAGAACCTGGTCACGGGGAACTCCAAGGAGCTGATCCTTAAATCCAGGGAAAAAGCCAAAGGCACCAAAAAACCCTGGTTGATGATGGAGCTGGTACTAGCAGATCGGTAGTGATACTTGTTAGTCTTGCACCGATTCCAGATGGAGCGCTCTCATGTCTGTAACGCCCTTTTGCACACGCTAGGGTGCTACTTGGTATACTCCAGAGGTATGGTATCTTAATACAGGAGAACTGGCGGAGATTGGCAAATTCACGGCAGTGTCCAGAGAGAGTGAACCTCAGGGAAAAGGTAGGTAATAGAAGCAAATAGGAACGTACAGAATACCAGCACCGGAAGAAAAGCCAGTTGGGGAAGTGCTAGATAATAATAAGGGGAAATGAAGCAAGAACCACAGAAGAAGTAATAGACCAGAAAGAAAGTTAGGAGCAAGAGAGATAGGAATTCAGGAAGTGAGCTGTGTCAGTGAAGTCGAGCCTGAGCCGGTAATGGTAAGATGTGCGAGAAGCACCAAGAACTGCTGAAGGATAAGGATAGACCAATGCTAGTGAAATACAAGCACATACCCTACCGAATGAGGAGCGCGAGGAGCGTGGAACAATGACAGAATAAGGAGCGCGAGGAGCACAGAACAATAACAGAATAAGGAGCGTGAGGAGCGCAGAACAATACTAGAGTACAAGGCACGGGAACGCGGAACATTAGGTGATAGAAAAGCGAAAGGAGAATAGGAAATCAAAACTACAAAAGGGAGAGGCGCCGAGGAGGACGTAATGAATGAAAGCTGCCGGAATCAGAAAAGACGGAAATCCAACCAGGAAAATAGGGGGGGCTTGAGACTGGTGTGATACGGAGACATGGTGCGCAGCAGGGAAAACTGTGCAGCGGCAAAGTCCAGGAAGTGACAGATACAATGCCCCGTTACATAGGAACAGTGCATTGATAAACAGTGGGCGGCCATGTTACTTTTGGACTAGACCTCGCTATTAGAAGCATCCTGTCTGCAATCTCCAATGTTGCCACATATTCCAGGGGCAGCGCCTGACAGTATACCCCCTTCCCCTTGGGGGGGCACCCGGTTTGCACGGATGAAGTCTATGGAATCGACTGATGAGTCGAGGTGCGTGGATGTGTCTTCTCAGTTCCCACGTCCTCTCAGACTCAGAATACCCTTTCCAGTGCACCAAATACTGAATGGTGCCCTTCTGATATCTGGAATCCACCAGATAGGCGACCTCATACTCTTCAGGTTCTTGGGGCTTCCTAGCAGTTCTACTTGGCATCTGTCTCTTGCACGGATCCTTCCGATATTCCTTGAGTAACGATGTATGGAACACCGGATGTACTCTGCTGAGATTCTTAGGAAGTTGCAACTTGAAGGTGACTGGGTTGATCTGGGATATAATGGTATAAGGGCCAATGTATCTAGGTGCAAACTTACCAGCATGAACCCATCTGGGAAGGAACTTAGTGGATAACCACACTAAAGTACCTGTCTTCCATTCAAGGTTTGGTTTCCGCTTGAGATCCGCCCATCTCTTGTAACCTTGTCCGCTGGCTTCCAAAGACTTGACAGTGTCTGCTTGTATCTTCTTTAATTCAGAGAGAAGACTGTCAATGGCTGGGGTACAAGTTGCTGTCAAGGCTGCCCAAGGGATGTGTTGCAGATGGTACCCATAGGTACAGTAAAACGGACTCATCTTAATAGCTGAATGCAAGGTGTTGTTATATGCAAATTCGGCCTGAGGGAGTAGAGAGGCCCAATTGTCCTGTTCTCTATTGCAGAAACATCTAAGATATTGCTCCAGACTGGCATTCAGACTCTCTGTCTGTCCGTTGCTCTGGGGATGATACCCCGAGGACAGGGCACGTTGCACACCCAATTGTTGACATAAAGTGGCCCAGAATTTGGAAGTAAGTTGGGTTCCCGTGTCAGACACTATCATCCTTGGTAGACCATCTAGTCTTACAATATCACATAAAAACGTCGCTGCTGTTTCTGGAGCTGAAGGAAGTCTGGGAAGTGCAGAGAAGTGAGCCAGCTTGCTATAAGTGTTGACAGTGACCATGATAGTGTTCATCCCTTCTGACACGGGTAAGTCCACTATGAAATCTGTGGCGATATGCTCCCATGGCAGGGAAGGCAGCGTGTCTTGTTGAAGAAGTTCAATGGTTCTTCCCATGGCAGATTTGTTGGCAGCACAAACAGGAAAAGTTCCCACATACCTTGTGATATCCCTTCTCAAGGATGGCCACCAAAAACATCTCCCTACCAGCTCCATTGTCTTCTTTATTCCCTTGTGACCAGCCAAGGGTGTATCATGACACCACGAGATCACTTGGGTTCGAAGTGACTCTGTGGGAAGATACAATGGCCCTCATTCCG
Organism: Ambystoma mexicanum; assembly: GCF_040938575.1. Taxonomy (NCBI): domain Eukaryota; kingdom Metazoa; phylum Chordata; class Amphibia; order Caudata; family Ambystomatidae; genus Ambystoma; species Ambystoma mexicanum. The sequence continues at coordinate 587,406,612 of NC_090922.1, read as the reverse complement.
AGTTAGGACTACACCATGGAGTAAATAGCTCCATGGTTGGCAACCATGGAGCTATTTACTCCATGGAATACCGGCATGGTGAATGGAGTAATTACCGGTCCATTCCAAGGTTGGATGGACCGGTAATTCCCCATTCACCATAGCCCTTCCCCATTTCTGCCCCCATAGGGCTCAATGGGAATGGGGAAGGAGGTAATTACGGCACCGTAAATTACGGTGCCGTAATTTACTCCAAGGTCACTTTGTGGGTCCCGTAATTTACTCCTGCTAAAAGCAGGAGGTAAAGAGGGACCCGCAAAGGGAACTCGGAATACGGAGGTAAGGGATTACCGCCATCGGTGCCCTTACAGGCGCCGGTAATCCCTTACCTCCAACCTCGGAATGACCCCCAATGCCTTGTTATGGAAATAAAGGCCGTCTTTATTGCTGTACTGCGTCCTTAATTCTGCTGAATCCTTCATCTGTCGGCTTGTAAGAAATCGGTAACAGCTGAAATTATCCACACCCTTGGTAGGAGCTTCTCCTTGTTTTGGTATATACCAATCGCCTATCCGTAAATCCTTGATAATGCGTCTGCAACTACGTTCTTGGTGCCTGGTATATAGGTGATGTGAAAGTCATATTGGGAAAAGAAATATGCCCAACGAGCATGACGGGAGTTGGAGAATTCCATCTGTTGCAAAACTATAAGGTTCCTATGGTCGGTTCGGATCAGAAAGGGATGGTTGGCCCCTTGGAGTAGGTGTCTCCACTCCCCGCATGCATGCTTTATGGTGAGGAGTTCCTTCTCCAGAACCAAATAATTTTGTTCACTGGAAGTCAAAGTCCTCGAGGAATAGGCCACAGTATGTTCCAATCCATCATACCTCTTCTGCAACAATACTGCCCCCAGGGCTCCTCCTGAGGCGTCTGTCTCCACAATAAAAGGTCTGCTCTGATCGGGTTGAGCGAGTATAGGCGCTGAGGTGAACAATCTCTTGAGTCTTTCAAAAGATTCCCGTGCCTTCTGATCGAAGTTAAATTGGACCCCCTTCTTAAGCAGTGTAGTTATGGGCAAAACTAGATCAGAAAAATTGGGAATGAAATGTCTGTAAAAATTTGCTGGGCCCAAAAACCTCTGTACCTCCTTGACATTCCCGGGTTCCTTCCATTGGATAATTGCTCTTACTTTTCCAGGATCCATGCATATTCCATCCTTGGACAAGATATAACCTAAATATGAGACTGAACTGACTTCAAATTGGCATTTCTCGGGTTTGACCAGAATTGGTTCTTTTGAAGGCGACCAAGAACCTCCCTAACCTGTCTGCGGTGTTCAGGTACTGATGATGAAAACACTAGAATGTCGTCTAGGTACACCATAACTGACAGGTAGAGTAGGTCCGAGAAGATCTTGGGCCTCATTACGACTTTGGAGGTAGCCATGGGGCTATTGGCGCCATGGCTGCCTCCAAAACCGTGTCCAGGTTCCCTGAATGGGGAATTACCGGGACATTCCGAGTTTGGAGGGCCTGGTGATTCCCCTTCAGGGAACCCGGGCCCGGTCCTTCCCCATTCCCATTTGAGCCAATGGGGAGGGAGCTAACAACGGGCCCACTCATAATGGGCCCGTTGTTAGCTCCCTGGTTCCCTGGATAACCCAGACATCCACAGCGGGTCCCGCGAGGGAACCTCGTAATATTGTGGAGTGGGTTTAACGGCACCATTACCAGTGCCGTTAAACCCATTCCGCAATAGTTATAATGAGGCCCCTAGTCTATAAATCGCTGGGGCGTTAACCAAACCGAATGGCATTACCTTGTATTCAAATAGTCCTAAAGGAGTGCGGAAGGCCGTCTTCAACTCATCTCCCTCTCTTATCCTCAGGAGATGTTACGCTCCCCTGAGGTCCAATTTTATAAAAATCACAGCTCCTTTCACTGCTTCAAGGATATCGCTAATGAGTGGCATGGGATACCTATCCTTCTTAGTCATACTGTTCAACCGACGATAGTCTATACATGGCCTTAATTCGGCCGTGTCCTTCTTGGGTATGAAGAAAAGAGACGCACCCGCAGATGATTTGGACTCTTGAATTAGACCTTCTTTCATATTGATGTCTAAGTATTCTTTCAGGGCTCTCCGTTCCGGTAAGGAAAGGGGATACATGTGACCAAAGGATATTACAGCATCTGGTACCATATCTAAGGCACAATCTTCAGCCCCGTGTGGTGGTAACTGCCGAGGTACCTTGTCCTCAAAGATTTCAGCGAACTCATGATACTGCACAGGCACAGCGGAAATTGTCCTCTTGTGAGGAGGATCCTGGTCCTCTATCTGAATCGGTTTCTTCTTTGCACTGATGCAGTTCATCTGACAGTATTGGGACTCAAAGCTCATCTTGTTGGAAGACCAATCTATCCTAGGATTGTGCTTTCGCAGCCATGGAATCCCAAGTATTATTGGGAAATGAACTGCCTTTATCATATCAAACACGATAGCCTCCTGGTGTTCTCCCACGTGAACCTGTAAAGGATACGTCTCCATAGTTATGGGTCCCGATGAGAGGAGTGTTCTATCCACTCCTTCAACTGGAATAGGACTGTGTTTGGTATGCAGAGGCAGTTGCTGTTCACGGGCCCAGTCGATGTCTACAAAGTTGCCAGCTGCTCCACAGTCCAACATGGCCAATACCTCTACCTGAGCATCTGTGGATTGCATTATTTGAACACTGAATACCATCAATCTACATTCCTCTGATTCTCTTGTTCGGCTGGTGTGGTTGCAAGGACTGCTGCTGATTCCCCCGATATCTCCCTTGCATAAGATCGGGGGTTGGCGTTTCTCTTACGCCTAGGGGGTACCTCCGGACAATTCCTCAATAAATGTTTTGAGGATCCACAGTACATACAGAGTCTTGCATCTCTGCGTCTCTGACGTTCTTCTGGGGTAAGAGGTCCACGGGTCAATCCAATCTGCATAGGTTCTTCTGAGGCTGGGTTTTCCTTATTTGGAGGTAAGGAGGGACTCAAAGGAGGGTACGATCGGTACTTTCTTCGTTCTTGGCGTCGCCTGCCAATCCGGTACTCAATCTGTAAGGCTAATGTGACTAACTCCTGAAAGGAGGCGGGTCTGGCTACACAGGCCAACTCATCCTTGATCTCTTTGTGTAAGCCCCGTCTAAATATGGTCGGTTGAGCGGAATCAGGCCATCCTGAGTTCGTTGCCAGTTTCTGGAAACGGGATAAGTACAACTGTACGTCTGTGGTTCCCTGTCTTATATCCAGCATAGCCTCAAAGGAAGAATATTGTACTCCTGGGCGATCAAATATGTTCTTAAATAGTTCGATAAAACAATCAAAGTCATTTAGGGCTGGATCATTTGCAGTCACCAAAGGCCTGGCCCATGCTAGGGCGTTACTTGTGAGATTGGAGGTACGGGGTCTAAAGGTGAAGTATACGCAGCAGGCGTCAAGAAATTCCTTGAATTGGTGGGGGTTGCCATCATATTTTCCACAGGGTAAGGCCATATGGGGTAGATCTCCCCGGTGTTCATCACGAGCCACAACCTGTTGATGTAGGGCTACATTCTCAGCACGCAAAGACTGTACTTCGGCCGTCAGGCTCTTTATGGCTCCTACCATTGCTTGATACTGTTCCAAAGATGCCATTGTGGAGGTTGGGCGTTGTTTTCTGTCATGTAAGGGGCCACCCTCCCGGACCTCCTCCTCACCTTGACCCTCTGAGATGCTGTCCTTTGAGTCTGTAGGTTGGTTCCTGCTTGTTCTTCTCGGATGGGGTTCCTCTTCTTCTTTAGGCTTTCTTCCCTTCTTCTCATGTAAGTAGGGTCTGGCTCCCTTAGAGGCCAACTTGACCGGACTGAGAACCTAGTCATGGGGAACTCCAAGGAGCCGATCCTTAAATCCAGGCAAAAAGCCAAGGGCACCAAAAAACCCTGGTTGATGATGGAGCTGGTACTAGCAGATCGGTACTGTGTTGATACTGGTAAATCTTGCACCGATTCCAGATGGAGTGCTCTCAAGTCTGTAACGTCCTTTTGCACACACTATGGTGTTACTTGGTATACTCCAGGAGTATGCTATCTTCATACAGGAGAACTGGAGGAGATTGGCAAATTCACTGCATTGTCCAGAGAGAGTAAACCTCAGGGAAAATCTAGGTAATAGAAGCAAATAGGAACCTACAGAATACCAGCACCGGAAGAAAAAGGCAGTCGAGGAAGTGCTAGATACTAATAAGGGGAAATGAAGCAAGAACCACAGAAGAAGTAATAGACCAGAAAGAAATTTAGGAGCAAGAGGGATAGGAATTCAGGAAGTGAGCCGTGTCAATGAAGTCGAGCCTGAGCCGGTAATGGTAAGATGTGCGAGACGCGCCAAGAACAGCTGAAGGATATGGATAGACCAATGCTAGTGAAATACAAGCCACATACCCTACCAAATGAGGAGCGCGAGGAGCGCTGAACAATGACAGAATAAGAAGCACGAGGAGTGCAGAACAATAACAGAATAAGGAGCGCGAGGAGTGCAGAACAATAGTAGAGTACTAGGCATGGGAACGCGGAACGTTAGGTGATAGAAAAGCGAAAGGAGAATAGGAAATCCAAACTGCAAAAGGGAGAGGCGCTGAGGAGGACGTAATGAATGAAAACTGCCGGAACCAGAAAAGACGGAAATCCAACCAGGAAAATAGGGGAGGCTTGAGACTGGCGAGCTACGGAGACACGGCGCGCACCAGGGAAAACTGCGCAAAACACAGCGGCGAAGTCCAGGAAGTGACGGATACAACGCACTGTACAGTGGGCGGCTCGGCGCCGTGGACGCGGCACCCGCGGATCCGGGGTGCCTGAAACCGGCATCCGGGGATCGAGGTGCCCTGTGCGGCGGCAGTGAGGAGGTGTCGGGGCTAATCAGCACCTCGTGAGGGGCCGGCGAGCTCTGTGCAGCCACAGTGAGGGGCTGCAGCTGTAGAAGCGAACAGCTGACAAGCGGGAGCTGGGAGGGATACATTGTTTCGGATGCGACGTGGGATCCGAGCCGAGCGAGGAGTCGGCTTGGACCTAGCGTTGCAGATTGCCTGATCCCCGCGAAACAAAGGGAACACTGCGGCCGGGCTTGGGAAAAGACAATTGCAGCCTCCATTAATAATGGGCAACAAAACAGTGAAATGTGATGCAAGGCACAATTAAAGTTACGTGTGTACAGGGGAGAGACCAGGCACATTGGAAGCCCTGGGGTCTGGAGGGAGCAGCACTGGCCCAAAGTGAATAACTAACAAGAAAGGAGCACCCAGGTGATTTCCCTGGGTGCTGAAGCATGAGTGGAGGCATTGGCCTGGGGCACAGTAGCACAGCAAGGAGTGTGCACACGAGGAGTTCAAGCAAGCCTACTGCACTGCACTGCACATATAAGACAGTGCCCAGAAACTACACCTGACCCATCTTGAGCAGCAAAATGTTGGCAGCATGTATTGAGTGAAGGAGTCTGGTGAAGAGGACACGGACACTGCAGATGAATCCACGCTGTGGGGGATGGTGGACTCAGTGGCCATGAGGACGGAAGCCTAAGCCACTGACTACTAAGGTGGTGCAACTAATAGGAGCGAGGTGTGCCCCGACACTAAGGACATTAGATACATAGGAGGACGCAATCCATTTGAGACATACCTTCGCTCAAGGAACCGCCTGCCTGGGCGTAGTTTATGGGTGGCACAGTAGACTAACTGAACAGAATTGCAACGCTAAGGACCAAGGGGCCGGAGGCGGAAAACCAAGATTGTGGGATGATGGGAAGAGGAGTTAAAGGCAAGAGCAAGCAGCCCACAATGGAGGTGTTCGCCAGATCGCAGCACTCCCCGACGGCAGTGACGCAGAAGGGAGCAGCCGCACCCGCGGAGAGCACATCAGCGACTGAAAATCAACAGATACTGGCTGCCATAACAGAATTAAAGGACTCCTGGGGAATGGCAATGGCAGACCTGCGAACCTCCCTAGAGGCTAAAATAGACGCTGTGGGCATTGATGTTACCCTGCTGAGACAAGACGTCAGGGCGCTGGCATATAGAAAAAGTAGCCTGGAGAGTGCAGTCAAAACTAACACTGATACTAGCACCAGCAATGCGAAGGAGGTCCACATATTGAAGCAACAGGTGGCTAACCTGGAGAACCGTGCGGAGGAAGCCAAAGGGAGAGCGAGAAGGAATAATATCTGCGTGGTCAGATTTCCGGAAGCAGAAGAAGGCCAGGGCCCTACGAATTATGTGGAGAATCGGATTCTACAAGAATTAGGGGCTGAAAAACTCTCGCAGGGATTCACAGTGGAAAGAGCACACAGAGCCCTCATGAGGAAGCCGAGGTCTGGGGCCCCTCCCCCCGCAATAATTGTGAAGATATTGAACTATAAGGATTGCAAGAGATCTTGGAGTACTTTCGGAAAGGGGGAACAATTGAAAGAGCTCCATCCACTATCACAGCGTATCCGGATTACACAATGCTGGTCCAGAGGCAACGGTATAGCTATGTGGATGTTAAGAGAAGGCTACGTACAGCAGGAATCAAATACATGCTTCTGTATCCTGCGAAACTGAATGTGTTGCACAAAAGCAGAATGTTCTTTTTTGACACCCCAGAGGAAGCAGCGGCGTGGGTGGATCTACAGGGCTGCCCGGAACAAGACATGGACCAGGCCCAGGAAGAACACGATAAGTGATGGGGAGTTTATGTACATTGCAGGGACACATAGCGGAGCACCCCGGTAGAGACTAAGATGTAGATAATGATGAAGGGATGCGGCCGGGCAATGCTGATATTGAGCTGGGATATCCTTGGGATTGTTGAACTTAATGGACTAGAATATAGAATGCTGGTTACATAAGTAGACTGATTAGCAATGCGTGGGTGGATTGTAGTGGATTGGAGCGACAGGACGAAGACACCTTGCCCCCCGAGTAGTAGTAGTAGGAGAGCCACTAGGGCGACCTCACCCTGCTGAGCTGCGAGTACAGGCTATTGCCAGAAAGAGCTAGATGCGGGGGTGCCTGAGATCTAGGGATGGGGCTGGGCAACAGTTGGGGGGGGAGAGTTGTTGGGGATGGGTAGGGAGGTGGGTGGGAGGGAGGTTGGGGAGTTTGATGTGTTTTTAGTTAAAGGGAGTTTAAAGTGGGAAACAAGCCTATATAGTTCAAATTTGAACCTGGAGCTAACATGCACTGAGGGGGGGCGGAGGTGAATTCTAACAGGCCATGGGGGACCGTAAGGTAATTACCTGGAATGTTAGGGGCCTTAATAGCTACTTAAAGAGGAACAAGGTCATGTTGTACCTGCATAGGCAAAAGATACATATTGCTTTGCTGCAGGAGACCCACCTAACGCAGGATAAGATGGACACGATTGCCAAGAAATGGAAGGGGGTGGTGGTGGCCTCGTCATACTCTGCCTATGCTAGGGAAGTGCTCATATGGGTGGCGCCACATGTTCCTTTTCAAGGGTTACAGGAGATAGTGGAAAAGGATGGGAGGATGGTCATTTAGAGGGGGTTAGTGGAAAATAGAGAGATAAGTATTATGAACACGGGGGGCGTGGCTTGATGGCTACGTGAGAGGACGTTCCTTGGAGGAGCTCCCGATGATCTGATCCTGAGAAAAAAGTGATGGTTTTTGGCGGACTTTCGAGCCCACAGTGCATCTAAAGGCGTATGAAAGTGGGGGCATACGGTGCGTGCCCTCCCCAACGGCGAGACTGCATATTCACGGAACTAGACCCCGTAGAAGGTGGCGGTCGCGCGAAGGAAGGGGAGCACCCAAGATGGCCGCCCGTGGACAAAGGGCCATAAAAGGTCCGACGAGCTGAGGAAGACAAGGTTGGTCGGAACATGGGCGAGCCCAACCAGATAGACGGGTCGCATGCCCCTCGGGCTGGAAGCAAGAACATAAGGGCGAGCACCCACTGCAGAGGATACAGCTGGGCGTGTGGGCCCAATCAACGCAACAGGATGTCTTCCAAGGTGGTGCGACCCCGGATCAAGCAGCCTACGATGGAGACCTATGCTAGGTCGCCCTCGGGTGCGGAAGGGGGCAAGAGCAAAGAAACCCCTGCGGCGGCGATGGACCCACCGGGTACCATCCAGGAGGTGCTGGCAGCAATTGCTGACCTGAAGGTGGCCTGGGAGACGAAGCTGGGCCTGGCCATGAAAGAGTTGCAAGAGGGCCTAAACCTCAAGATAGGAGCGGTCCGAGAAAAAGTGAACCTGTTGCGCCAGGATGTGCGAACGATCGCGGAGCGCACTGGGGAACTGGAGAAGGAGTTGGCCCCGACCGTGGAGGCATGCAATACACACGCCAAGGAGCTTCATGCCCTTGTGCAGCGAGTGGGCAATTTGGAGGACAGAGCAGAGCAGGCGGAGGGGCGCGCCAGGCGCAATAACATTCGCATAGTGGGGGTACCGGAGGGAATGGAAGGATCGAACCCCACGGATTTCGTTGAAACCATGCTTTTGCAGGAGATTACAGGTGGAGAGCTGACCCAGGGGTTCGCGGTCGAAAGGACGCATAGGGCCCTGACCAGGAGACCGGCCCCAGGAGCCCCCCCGCGGCTGTTGATTGCAAAGATCTTGAACTATCGTGACCGCGAGAAGATTCTCAAATTTTTCCGGAAAGGGGGCACGATAGAAAGGGGGTCAGCGAATATAACAGCGTATCCGGATTACACGCTGCTTGAACAACGGAGTCCAATGAACTTTGGAACGGTGAAGAGGAGGCTCATCGAGGCAGGCCACCGCTACATGTTGCTTTACCCCGCTAGGTTAAAGGTGATTCATAAGAACAGATCCCTCTTCTTTGAGACGCCGAGCGACGCGATGGAATGGCTGGATATGCAAGGTCGACCACAGGAATCGGATGCCCAGACAGAAGCGGATGGAGATAAGTAGCACGCTGCAGAGGCACCCGTGAGGCCATAGCTATGACATTGGGACTAGAATATAGTCTGATATTGTGCTTGTGTGGGGGAAGTCACGGCATCGGCCGGCGGGTCCCGTTGAATTCACTTCTCCTAAATAGATGACTGGGAGCTCCTGGGGAGCAACCTCTGCACCCGATAGTAGTACACTTAGTTAGGTCACTGTTAGATTGGTGACACCCCGCGGGGTCCTTGTTCTTGGTCACGAGACGGGTCCAGACGTGGGTAGGCCTGAGATCCAGGGATGGAGCTGGGCTATTGTTGGGGGTTGGTGGGGAGGGGGGGGAGTTGTGTGCAGTGGTGTGAGGTTGGAGAAGGGGGGGAGGGGGGCATGGTTCGTTAACAGAAGGGAAGGAGCCAGGAAACGACCCTACATGGGGAACATTATCGGGAGGGATGGGGCGGAGATAGACCGACCAGATGGCAGCGGGTAATCTCAGAATTGTGACCTGGAATGTACGGGGCCTCAACAGCTACCTTAACCGCAACAAAGTGATGATGTATTTAAAGAGGATGCGCGTAGGCATAGCCCTGCTGCAAGAGACCCACCTCACTAGGGAAAGGCTGGAGGTGGTCGGGAGGAAACGGAAGGGCACCGTTGTGGGGGCGGCGTACTCAGCGTATGCCAGAGGGGTTGTCACTTGGGTGGCGCCCCACGTGCCGTTTCGAGTGCTTGATTCTACGGTGGACCCAGAGGGTAGAATGGTAGTGGTAACGGGTCTCTTGGAAAACAGAGAAATACACATCATAAATTTGTACGCCCCCAATAACGATACAGCGGCTTACTTTAGGACACTCTACGGTAAACTTGGCCCCCTGGCGGGGGGTACGGTAGTATGGGGGGGACTTTAACTGTACCGTAGACCCCAGTATGGATAGGTCCAAGGACAGGGCAGGAAAAACGGCACCGGCGGCTAAAGCGCTGAGTACCCTACTGAAAGACCTAGGCCTAGAGGATGCGTGGAGAAGGCTGCATCCCACGGATAGACAGTACTCACACTACACAGCGCCACATGATTTGTACACAAGGTTAGACTACATGTTTGTAACAGCCGGGATAGTGAGAGAAATAGAAGGAGCAGAATACAAAGCCCGAGTGCTGTCGGACCACTCGCCCTTGCTGGTTGACTGGAGACCCCAGCCCCCACGCCCGCAGATCCCTACATGGAGACCTAGGACCGAGGCTCTGCAGGATGAGGGGTTTCGGGAGGGCCTGAGGGACGCCATTGCAGAATATTTTGATACGAACACGGGAAGCGTAAGCTCTGTGGGCACACTGTGGGAAGCGTTTAAGGTGGTGGTGCGTGGGGTAGCTATTTCCCAAGTTAAGGGGCTACAGGGGGGGGGTCGAAAGGGAACTCCGGGAGGCGGAAAGGGAGCTAGAGGAGCTCACGCGTTGCGTGAGCACCGCTCATGATAACAGAACCAAAGTAGAGGAGCTACAGTTGTCCTGTAGTGCACTCTGGGATAGACTGTGCAGACTCAGCTACAGGAAATATACGGAGAGGCTACACGCAGGGGGCGACAAGCCAGGCAGACTGTTGGCCTGGCTGTATAAGAGTGAGACCCCCCGCTCGGTGATTAGTGAGATTCAGGGCGAAGGAGGTAGCATATGCAAAACCCAAAAAGAGGTAAATGAGGAATTCCTTAAGTTTTACAGACACTTGTATGAGGACTCGGGTGAGGATATGGGCCAAGACATATTAGACACATTGGGGGACATTGAGCTGCCCACCTTAGATGATCTAGAACGTTCTAAGTTGGACGCACCCGTCACCTCGGATGAGCTGGAGGTAGTGATTCGGAACTTGCCCACTTGCAAGGCGCCGGTTTCGGATGGGCTGCCCAGCGAGTTCTACAAAACATACCAGCAAGAGTTGCTCCAGCCACTGCTTGCCACTTTCAACGAAGCCTATGAGAAGGGAGAACTCCCGTTGTCCCTCCGTGAGGCTGTAATCATCCCACTCCTGAAACCAGGTAAGCCGGCCGTGGAGCGCGGGTCTTACAGACCGTTGTCCATGCTCAACCAGGACAGCAAAATACTCACGGCGGTGCTGGCTAATAGACTGAAGAGGGTGATTAAGAAACTGATACACCCAGATCAGACGGGATATGTTCCGGGCAGGAACATCACCGATAACCACCGGAGGCTACACCATGTCATAGACCAAACTGAGGAGGACACGGGCGAGCTGGCTATAGTGTCGTTAGACGCGGTCAAGGCCTTCGACTCGGTACGATGGCCCTGGCTGAAAGCGGTCCTGAGGGGGTATGGAGTGGGACCCGGATACCTCAGATGGGTACAGTTATTTTACAGCACCCCGATGGCGAGGGTCAAGACAGGGTCCACGGTCTCAGATTCTTGGCAACTGGGCAGGGGGACCAGACAGGGATGTCCCTGGTCACCTATGCTATATATACTGGCATTGGAGCCGCTGGCAATATGCCTGCGCCAACAATATGGGGAGGTGGGCATAAACACGGCCAGTGGAGAGCATCTGATATCATTATATGCGGATGATATGCTCCTTTATTTACGCTACCCAGAAGAAAACCTACAGTACGTCCTAGAGGTGATATACCGGAGAGGATGGCCTACCGTTCTATCGGTGAACCCTGGAAAGTCCAGCCTGTTCCCTTTGGGTAGATATAGGAATGTCCCGGTGCATAGGCTGCCTGTTTTGCCAATACAATGGCAGCCCGTAACATTTAGGTATTTGGGGATAAACATTTACCACAAGATCGAGACAGAACACAAGCACAACACGGAAAAGGCGATAGAGGGGATTAAGAACAGTATGGTATTTTGGTCCAGACTGCCCCTGACCATGATGGGGAGGGCGGCCTTGCTCAAGATGGTGGTCCTACCTAGACTCTTGCACTTTTTTATAAACGTCCCGTTTCTGATAACCAGGAGCCTATTCGCGAAACTCCACAGCGTGTGTAGGGGTTTTGTGTGGGGCAGCTCTAGGAATAGGGTGGCTCTGTGGAAGCTCCAGAACCCGTGCGACAGGGGTGGGATAGGCCTGCCTAACTTCGAACTCTATTACCTGGCGGGGCAGCTGCAGTACGTGGCCAGGTGGCTCTCGACTGAAGATTCGGCAGAAGCCAGGCTCCTGCGCGAAGATACAGCCCCATACTTTCTGATGGAAGTGGTGTGGTTGGGCAGAGATAAACTGGTGGGCAAGGGGCGGTTACTGAGGTTGGGCTGGGAGATCTGGCACAGGACATGGAAGACTGGGGGGGACTCGGAACCATACTCCCAGCAGGCCCCTTTGGCAGCTCTGTGTGGGAGCGACTCTGAACTACTTGAATCGGTCCATAGATACTGGGAACAGGTATGCCTGGCCACCCTCGGGGACATATGGCAGGAAGGAGAGGCATTGGACTTTCAGAGGTTGCAGGAAGAGACGGGGGTGCATGGTGGCCAATATATAACCTACACCAGGCTGGTGAAAAAGACTAGAGAAAGATGGCCGGAGACAGTGCTCGCGGGGGATCCAGATGCCTCCCTGGAAACCATGTATGATGTATCGGAGGGCGGGCACGAAATATCGAGGATATATGAGCTGCGAGCAAGGGCAGGGAAGGAGTTGCTCCAATTGAGACAAGATTGGAGGAGGTGGGAGGACCCATGACAGATGGGCAGTGGGAACGGGCCCAGAGGTACCATAAAAAGGTGTCCCGTAACGCGAGATTCCAACAGCTTCAATTGTATGTTACCCACAGGGCTTATTTAACCCCCGGGAAGATTGCAAAGTTTGGGGGATCAGCTATACAGCAATGCCCCAGGTGTGGAGAGGTGAACGTGGGACTGCTACACATGTTTTGGGCTTGCCCGGAGGTGCATAGATTTTGGAACGAGGTCAAGACGAAACTGGCTGGCAGGGGGGTGGTGCTGGATGTGGAATCGGCCTGGTCATTCTTGCTTGGACTATTCCCCGGCATTTGAAACACATAAGCAAGATGAAGGACCTGGCCTATGTCTTGGCCAAACGTAGAATCGCCATGGGCTGAAAGGCGGCCCACAGACCTAGGGTGGAGTTATGGTGGACAGACCTCTTGAGGTGGGCGGAAGCTGAATCAGTAGTCTGGTTTGAAGCGGTCACCAGGGGGGGCGAAGAAGAAGTAGGGCCCTTGCTGGCCTGGCGGCAATTGGTGGCCTTGTTGGCAAACCCTCACCAGGGTGACAACGAAACAGAGGACCCGGTTGATGGCTGTCTAGGTAGTGTGCCACCCAGTGATGTTTCCGTAAACGATATGTGAGAACCGGCTCTAGTTTAAAGGGGGAGGGGGGAGTTGGGGAGTTTGAAAATGTGTTGAAATATGATGCTTTCTATGTTTTGAAACAGTTGTAGTACGTTTGTTTGACCTTAAAAAATAAAATAAAAATATATTGCAAAAAAAAAAAAAGTATTATGAACACGTACGCCCCGTATTAGAACACAGCGGAGTACTTTGGAACGATATGTACTGATATTAGCAGGTGTATGGGGAGTGCGGTGATCTGGGGAGGAGACTTCAATTGTGTACTAAATCCTAGGGTGGATAGATCGGACGAGAAAATGGACAGACCCATCCCAGCCGCTAGAGTGTTGCAGACCTTGCTAGATGACTTTGGGCTAGGAGATGTGTGGAGGATGAAACACCCTCAGGAAAGGCAATATTTGCATTATTCTGCCCCGCATCGGTTGCATACGAGGCTGGACTATGTCTTCGCTACATCGGAGGTAATAGCAGAAGTTACGGAAATAGAATACAAAGCGAGAGTCCTATTGGACCACTCGCCCTTGATCCTTGGATGGCAATACTGCCCCCCGAGAGCAAGGATCCCGACATGGCGCCTCCGAGCGGAGACATTGAAAGATCCCTTTTTTAGGGAAGATATGAGGGAGGAGATTATGGCCTATTATGAGACTAATACCGGCAGCATAGACTCGGCGGGCACACTTTGGGAAGCTTTTAAGGTTGTGATGCGGTGGGCGGCCATAGCAAAATCGAAGGGTCTGCAAAATGGGATTTTAGCGGAGCTACGGGAGACAGAGGAGGAATTGGAGGAGGCAATGAGAGGAGGAGACACCACCAGGGAGGGAATGGAACAAATACTTGCGCTGCAGCAGAAATGTGCGGTACATTGGGAGAGACTGTGCAACCTAAATTACAAGAAATATATAGAGAGACAGCACGCGAGAGGGGATAAACTGGGAAGACTGTTGGCGCGGTTATATAAAAGCGAAACCCCTAGACCCACGATTAGGATAATAACCAGGCAAGATGGTAGCGCAGCTAAAACTCAGGAGGGAGTGAATCAGGAGTTTGCAGACTATTATAGGCAACTATATAGAGATGATGGGGAGAGCAGTAGTGAAACTATATTGGAAACATTGGAGGATATAGGTCTGCCAAGGGTAAGCGTGGAGGAAAGAGAGGAGTTGGATGCACCGATTACATTGGAGGAGTTGGAAGAGGTGGTGAAACAGTTGCCTACTAGCAAGACCCCTGGAGCAGACGGACTCCCTAGTGAATTTTATAAAGTCTATAAAGAAGAGGTGCTTCCCCCATTGCTGGAAATGCTGAATGAAGCATTCGATCTAGGAAGATTGCCAGAGTCACTTAGAGAAGCGATTATAATACTGCTTCCCAAACCTGACAAGCCAGGGCATAGCTGTGGTTCTTACAGACCCCTGTCGATGTTGAACCAAGATAGCAAGATACTAACAGCGGTTTTAGCAAATAGACTGAAACGGGTTATTGTTAAATTAATACACCCTGATCAGACTGGTTATGTCCCTAATAGGAATATATCCCACAATCAAAGGCGACTCCAACGGGTCATTGAGTATGGGAACAAAGACGAGGGTGAGATGGCAATTGTATCTTTGGACGCGATAAAAGCCTTTGATTCGGTCTGGTGGCCGTGGTTGTTGGCGTCTGTGGCGAGTTATGGGATGGGGCCTGGATATATGCGCTGGGCGAGAATGCTGTACAGTGAACCGCTGGCTAGGGTTAAGACGGGAGCAGTGATATCAGAAAGATGGCAGCTTCAAAGAGGTACCAGACAGGGATGTCCGTGGTCTCTAATGCTCTATATATTGGCTCTCGAACCCCTAGCAATATACTTGAGGCAACAATATGACATCATAGGCATTGAGATAGGAAGGGAACGACATCTGATCTCCTTATATGCGGATGATATGCTGCTGTACTTACGGCATCCAGAAGAAAATCTTCAGTACATTTTAGAAGTAATGGAGAGATATGCAGGGTTGTCTGGCATAGCAGTGAACCCCCAGAAGTCCAGCATGTTTCCACTGGGGGGATATAGAGGGATCCCGAAGGAATAGCTACCGGTGTTACAAGTACCAATGGGCAATTAACACATTCCGTTACTTAGGAATAGATGTATACCACACAATGGAAGAGGAACATAGGCACAATACAGAGGTGGCTGTTAAATAAATTGAAAGATGCATGAAATTCTGGGAGAAATTGCCCTTGGCAATGATGGGGCGGGGACCGATGCTGAAAATGGTGGTCCTACCCAGGCTCCTGCATTTTTTTGGGAATATACCGCATTTGAAACCTAAGAAGTTTTTTGTTAAACTGAACAGCATGTGCAGAGATTTTCTGTGGCATGGCACACGAAATAGAGTGGCACTATAGAAACTACAGAACTTTTATGAGAAAGGGGGAATACAATTGCCTAATTATGAGGTTTATTATGTAGCCAGCCAACTGCAATATGTCGCCAAATGGCTCCCGGACGAGGTGACCTCCGAATCCAGGCTGTTTGGACGAGATTGCGCCCCATTCTATTTGAAAGAGATGATGTGATTGCCAAAGACAGAAATGGAAGGGCGCTCTGGGATGATGGTCCTTGGGTGGAAGATGTGGCGTAGGGCATGCCAGATGATGGGGGGCCCGTCTCATGTTCCCCCCAGATACCATTAGTTGCACTAACCGGGGAGATAAGCAGCTAAGGATGATCATTAGGAATCACTGGGAACCAGTTGGGGTGGCAATGATGGGCGACATCCGGAGAGAGGGCTCCATCGGTGGGCAGTCATAATGTCGGGAAAAAAAAGTCGAATTACAAAAAAGTAGAAAACGTAATGCGAAAAAAAAAAATTCTAATGCTTTCTTTTTTTATTTATATGTTTTATTTGGGTTCCGCATGTAAAAAAAAAGGTCACAAAAAAAGGTGGGGTATTGGGGGGAACCCCCCATTTCGAATAAAAAACCTAGTAAAAAAGATATTAAAAAAAAAAATGTTGACATTCTTTTTTCAACTTTATGACTTTCGAGTTTATTTAATTCGACTTTATGACTATAAACCGGCTTCATCTTAGATTTTGAAGTACTGGGAGAGGAAACAGGGCTGCACACAGGCCAATATATTACATATCATAGACTGGTGCAGAAAATTAGGAAAACATGGCCTGAAATTGTACTGGAAGAAGAACCAGATGCCACCATAGATGTAATATACGATATAACAGAGGGAAGACATGAGATATCCAGAATTTATGAGATGATGATGTCTAAGGTTGGGAAAGAGGTAACACAATTGAGACAGGACTGTGAAGCGGAAGTAGGAGCCCCGATGGAAGATGGGATGCGGGAGCGAGTTCAAGGGTACCATAAGAAGGTGTCGAGGAATGCCAGATTAAAACAGATACAACTGTATATCACACATAGAACGTATATGACACCCCTGAGGATATCTAGGTTTGCAAATGCAGAACGGCAAGCATGCCCTAAATGTGATGAGGAAGAAGCTGATATGGTGCACATGTTTTGGTCATGCCCGGTTATTGAGCGCTCCTGGAGTGAAGTGGCACAAAAAATTAGCGGAGAAAGGGGTTAGGATTGTGGTGGATACAGTATGGGCTTGTTTGTTAGGGGGGTTCCCTAGATCGCAGAAACTCAAGCATGTGAAGAAGCTAAAAGACCTAGCATACGTGCTTGCAAAGAGGAGAATCACTATGGGGTGGAAGACATGCCACAAACCAAGAGTGTAGGTGTGGTGGAAAGACTTGCAGAAATGGATGAAGGCAGAAACTACGGTATGGCAAGAAGCGAACAGCGCAGGGGAGGAGGGGGAGACAGAGTCTCTGATGGCTTGGAAATTATTAATAGCGGAATTGTTTGGGACAATACAAGACCCGGCAGAAACGAGGAAAGGGGAGACCCCATCACGAGATGCAGGAATGGAAGGTGGGAAGTAATAGGCTCGGAACGAGGGGTGGGATAAGGGAAGCAGTGTTTAGAACGATATAAAGTATAATTGGATTGTTGACAAATGCACTGCATGTTTGGTTTGTATTGTTTGTTTGGAAGACCAATAAAAACTAACTGTGGGCGGCCATGTTACTTGAGGACTAGACCGCGCTATTAGAAGCATCCTGTCTGCAATCTCCAATGTTGCCACATCTTCCAAGGGCAACGCCTGACAGCAGGACAGATGTGCCTCTTAAGGGTACATGATCCCTGTCGTCTGTCCATTCTCACGTTGGCTTGAGGCGGGACCCTGTGCAAAAAACAAAGCGATGTCGGCGGCAAAGTTCTTAGTGAGGGAGGTGTTTCCAAGATGGGGAGTATGTGATGAAATAATATCGGATAATGGCCAATATTTTGCCAATGATTTTTTTGAAGAGGTAACAGCCTCCTGGGAATAAAATATAATCTTTGCATAGTGTATCGACTGCAAGCGTACGGAATTGTTGAAAAACGAAACGGCTTGCTTAAAGCCCGCTTGGCGAAACTAACATCGTCATTATGCCAACATTGGCTTCATTGACTCCCATTAGCGCTTTTTGCACATCGCATCTCACCTAGTGCAGATCATCATTTTACTCCATACGAAATTGTAACCGGTAGGAGGATGAATGCGCCTGTTGCTCCTGCATGTTCAATTTCAGATTCTAACCCTAGCTCAGAGATCGTCAGAGATCAAATGAGAAATTATTTAACAGAAATGAAAAAAAGTCCTCCAATAAATCTCCCGCCAGGTCCAGTGACCTACATGTCGGCTGACCAACGTTTAAGAATGCACAAGTGGCCACCGGGAGGAGGACTTTCCGCAAGCCCAGCCCCTCTATCCCAGAGAAAGAGTTCTCATCTGCAACGTTGTAAGGAATTGGAAGGACCCCAGGTTTTGCAGTCCATTCAAAGTTGTACATGCAACCCCTATGGCGGTAAACATCAAAGAAAGAAGGGAATGGATCCATTTCACCGATGTTCGCAGAGACAACAGCAGCAGCACAACGGAAAGACAAGAGAGAGGCGTCACCTAATGGAAGTTTAACCCAGTTATCATTGACTTTGTGTACTGTTATGAGAAGATGGGCAAGACACTACTAAGAAAAACAAAACTTGATGCAAATGTAATAGGAGTTGGATTGCTCGGTTTCTCTGTCATCTGCCTTCTCTTGCTCTTCTGGATTCTAATGCATAGGGGTGGTGCGGGTACTCCCGCTGATGGTGGAAGGGAGACACGCACCAAAAGAAGTATATCTAGTATTGAAGAATTCTACAATGCTATTGGGGAGGAAGGAGACTTTGTATCTGAAAATGTATGGTATAAAGAGATGAAGAGGCTGCGGCTAGGGAGCACCAACGGCACATGCTATGTGTGCTCTGTGAGAAACCTGAAGGTGTCTCTCTTACTAGTGCCCGGGGATCTGTCATCCAGGTGGCCAGAACACGGCCATCGCTATTGGATCCAGTTCCTGGGGGTGGACCAGTGGGGGAGGATCACCTGGATGGGGGGGTCCTTGGGGAGTGGAAGTGGGATACCGTAGGGCGAGATGAGGGACCCCCTTACTTGTAACACCTTTTCCCTATCCTACTCTGTAGGACATTTAGAAGCTCCATACCCCCCTTTTCCCACATGAACACTTTCTTACACCGTAGCGAACAACGGACTAACACCAGAGCCATTTACCTGACATGTCCCAACACACGGGTCAGCCAGAGTCAGGCAATTGACAATAACCACACACACCTGACAGCCCTTTACCTTCCCCACAGGGCTAAAAGGTGGAGCACGAGAGCACACTACAAGCAAGGCCGAAAGCACGAGGACATAGTTATACTGGACCGGACGTTCAAACAGAGGAGAAAGGCGGTGAGACCTGGAGGGATGATAAAGGTGGAACTGGTCTTGCCCTTTTCAACTCAGACCCTCAAAGCCTCCGAAAGGGAAATCATAAGAACGTGAGTCACAGCTGGCGTGTGGAGGAACAGATGTCAATGGTGCATGGGGCCTCCCGCATTGATAGCACAGGCGGGAAGGCACGCTGGCTACTGTGGTACCGTTCTTGACTCCAGAATCAAGACAAGCCAATGTGTTCAACACAGCCGGTGAGTCGGAGGAAGCTGATAGCAAACAGAATGTGTTGAGCTCAAGGTTACGAGTGCCAACATTATATGAACGCAAGGAACTTGAGAAAGAAAAACGTGTGTGTGTCTTTGAACTTTTGGGAAAAGCCCAGACAAGGGCCAGCTGCAGAGTCGTCAGGTGCTGCAGGAGTGCTCATTCGAAGGACTCTCGCTGGCCCCTTTTGTTTTATGTTGAAACTGCGATTCCCTGAAGGCCCTATGAGAGAGCTGCATGAGATGTCCGAGTGGTCCAACAAGGGTCACCTCAAATCCCTTGTACAATCAAAAGTCTCTGACCGATTGCACAGAAAAAGCTAGGGGCAGAGAACCCTGCTATCTGATAAGACTGTGAACTTTGGAATAAGGCAAGTGAAAACCCAACAGAGGGTTGCCGAAAGAAAGCTAGGAGAAGGGAACAGATGCTTTCTGATGAAAATGAGCAAATCATGAACTGTGTTAAAAATTCATGAACTGTGTTAAAGATGGCTAGGTGAACCCGATGGAGGGATGCCAAGGGGAAAGTTAATGAAAGAGAATTCTGCATCAAGATAGAGTACAGTGAATTGTATATGTGGCAAGTGTGAACCCGGCTGAGGGATGACTACGAGTTGGGGTGAAGTATAATACACCCGGGAACAGTGTGTCAACGAGGGTGAACCCGGTTGAGGGTTGTCCACAGTGTTGTTTGTTTAAAAAGACATCAAAGCTCCTGAATGTTATGAGCAATATTTGAGAGGCCGTAGTGAACTCGATGGAGGGAGGCTCATTTTGCAAAGAGGATCTGAGCCCAGCGCAGGGAGGTACTAGGGGCGAAGAGGAATCGCCCACGGTGTAAGTCCACCGAAGGAACTTTTGTTTGTTTGTTGTTTTGATCCAACAGGCCTTTTAAGACAAGAGTCTTTGAGGAAAGAGACTTGACCCTTGAAGGTACTGGTATTGTGAAATAGACTTGTGAACCTCATGCCGGAGAGGCCCAGGAGTGTGCAGTGCTCAGGAATCCGCCTTACGAACATGGGCAAGGAAGACCCCGCCATACGATCCTAACTTATCATTTTGTGAACACTTCTTTCTTTTCTGGTGAACATTATCCCACACTCTTTTTGTAACTTGGTGGTAAGGATTGACAATAGTTTTTTTGACTATTGTCACTTTTTATTTGACATGACACTACTAGGACAGCCTTATTATTATTTGATGGTCGTAGCTTGATCCCATCTTAGCTTTAGGTTTAGTTTAGGCATTTTTCTCATTCATGCATACAGTTTAATAAACACCCTTGAACTGTGATCACTTGTGTCTTTCTTTACTGTTGCCACCAGAGTTCCTTACAGCTCATAGTAAGGAACGTATGGTATCAAAGTAAGACAGACACAAATGATCACAGTTCAAGGGTGTTTATTAAACTGTATGCATGGATGATAAAAACATCTAAAGTAAACCTAAATCTAAGATGGGAGCCAACTACGACCATCAAATAATAATAATACTCTCCTTGTGGAATCTAGTCAAATAAAAGGGCTTATACTAAAACAACGATTACCAATCCTTACTGCTATGCTACAAAATAGTGTGGGATAATGTTCACCAAAAGAAAGACGTATTCACAAAATGATAAGTCAGGATATGTAGGCTAGGGCCTCCCTTCCCCATGTTTTTAGCACGGGACAAGGTGGGTCACTTGAGCACAGCACACTGCCGGGTTCCTCCAGCAGGCGGTCACAGTTCCTTTCTCCAACATCAGGGCATTCTGTGTCCAAGTCTCTTTAGTGCAAAGTCTCTTGACTTAGAAGACCTGCTGTCCCATAAACAGTAAAGAAAAGTTTGTTTATCAATATTCACGTAGGGCGATTTACTCACCCAGGATTCCCCTCAACCGGGCTGCGATCCTTCTTTCACCGTTAGCCTCCCTCCGTTGGGTTCAGACCAACTTCAATTTGTAAGCATCCCTCAGTCGGGATTACATTTGCTACAAAACCTTCTTAGGTGTTGTTCACCGAGGATCCCCCTCCTCCAAGCTCAGACCCTTTCTTTACAATGAGTCCTCCTCTTCCGGGCTCAAAACAACTTCTCTACAATTAGTCTCCCTCAGCCGGACTCAGACCAACTTCAGTTTATAGACAATCAAAGACCTTTGAGTGTGCACGGGATTCAACACGACCCGTTGCATGACCACTTCGATTTTACAGTTCAAAAATTCTTCCCCACTCAGAAGGGGGGGCTCCAAACAGAGACCTTTGAGTGAGCACCCATGCAGAGCCGGACCGCTCTGTATCTGGTACTAATCTTAGTTTCACAAAGTTCAATTATATTCAAGTTCTCTTTCTTCATACAATGTTGCTGCTTGCAACCTTGAGCATAACACAGTATGGTCTGCTATCAGTTTCTCCAACTCACCGGCTGTGCTGAACTCATTGGCGTGGCTTTGCTGTCAGATTCAAGGATGGTACACAGTGGCAATCGATTCTCCCTGCCCTGGCTATCAGTGCGGGAGGGCCCTGTGTACCTTTAACATACACTAAACTGTTCGTCAGCTGCAATTCCCGGTCTCATGTTTCTTTTCCTCGAGGCTTTTTGAAAGTCACGGTTCTGGGTTGTAAAGGGCAAGGGTAATTCCCTCCTTGTTATCCTCTCAGATCTCACGCCTTTCTTCTCGGTTTAAACTGCTGTCTCAGGATAGCAGTTTCCTCGTGTGTTCTACCTTGCTCAGAGGGTGCTTTTGTGCTCTGCCTTTTACCCGTGTGGGGAAGTGTAATGGGAGAAAGGTGTGTGTAGTTATCTGTAATTGCCTGACTCTGCCTGACCCTTATTTTGGGGCATGTCAGGTATACGGCTCTGATGTTAGTCTGTTGTTGCTCACAATGAATTGCCAGTGAGAACGTGTTTGTGTTGGAAAAGGGGGGGACTGAGTTTCCAGGCATCCTATCTAGTGAGATGGGGAAAAGGTATCACAAGGAAGGGGATACCGCATCTCGCCCTTCGGTGTCCCACTTCTACTCCCCGAAGACCCTCCCATCCAGGTGATCCTCCTGCACTGGTCCACCCATAGGAACTGGATCCAATAGCAATGGCCGTGTCCTGGCCACCTGGATATCAGATCCCCGGGGACTAGCGGGTGAGACAGCCTCAGGTTTCTTACATCACTCATCCCACACCTCGCAGGGACACCGAAACAATTCCTGCCACAAGAAGTGACAGGGGGATGTCTGATGCATATGTCACTGTGCATGCAAAACAAGGGGGCTGTTCCAGGGGCACACCGTAGAAGTGAAATGGATCGATGAGGGGGAGAAGTGTGGAGAGACAATTATATGCAACTAGAAAGCATGGCCCTGGGAGAAACTACGAAGCACATGATATTAGAGTATAACACTGAAGGGTCACAGAGGGGAAAACAGGTGGTCACTGCTCACAAAAGAATATTATTTAAGAACTCAACAGGACATGATATACCGTGGTGCCACACCAGGGCCTTAATGCGAATACAGGGTTTGGTGTATCACAATGGAAAATGGGAAAGAGGGATGGTACTTTGCCACGCAGAAGGGCTGGTGGAGTTTGAGGAGAAAGTAGTGAAGAAAATAGATGGCGGGAGTAGGGGAATATGGAATGCCAATGTACATGCCTTAGCATGCATAGATGAAAAACATTGCCCAGTTTATATAAAACTGCTCACACAGTACTCTTTGTGTTTCAGAGCAAATGGGACGGTGGCGCTGGGGATGAACACCGCCTGCGGAAGGACGATGAGCATCTTGGTGTTGCAGAAAGGGACAGTGGCAGTGATGAACGTATGGTGGGCATATGGGACAAGAGCATATGCCCAGCTATCAACAGGGTAGGGCAAGGTGGTGCCCCGTGCAGATTTGATGCCATTCAATGCACTATCCCCTCAGACATTGAAGCATAAAGCAAAACGGCCAATAGAAATACGAAATAAAGAACCAAAGATGAGGAGGAAGAGAGCAAGCAATTACATATCAGCAGAATCGATCCAGAGCCTGGAAGGAATCCCACCACATTTGAGACTCTTCAACAAGGTGTCTGTTTTTTTAGCGCGCTCCTGCTCCCCAGGGTGCAAACAGCCGCTAACACGAAGTGGATTCAAATAACACGTTACGAGCTGCTCCGATTGGCTAATGCTACTGAAAAAGGACTGAATGCAGTGCGAGAAGAGCTCCGGGCTGTGTGTCTGATGGCCATACAGAATTGTTACGTGTTGGACCATATGACTGCAATGGAGGGCGGTGTGTGCCACAAGGTTGGAAGCACATTCTGCACAGCAACACCAGCTAATGATGTGGTCAACGGAACACTCACGGAAGATGTCAAGGTGAAATGAACAATACATGAAAAAATGATTAAAGAGACGCATAATACCACGTCAAACACTTGGCTTGACTTGTCATTTGCATGGGTTCCAGAATGGCTGGCAGAAATGTTCAAAATAACTGTCCCTATGCTTGTCATGATGCTCATTGCCATCCTTGTCGGTCGGTGGGTCATTGGACACTGTCAGTGTCACCAAAGGAAAGCACATTACATAATGTTGGCAAACGGAATTGAGCTTGGTAAAGAGTTGCGTGAATGAGAGTGAGAATGATGTAGAGTGAATTTTTGCAGTGCCCCCACTAGATTTAGAAAACTACGAGGCACTGCGGGTCGAATTCTCACCAGATGGGAAAACGATACTAGTGTTCGGAGAATACCTAGAAGGGTACGAAGAAGAGGGGGACATGAATAGTGTCACACAGGTGTGGGTTCACAAGGAAATGGGTAAGGAAATCAGTAGGAAGTAGATGTCGATCAAAAGATCGATTGAAGGGGGGAATGTATCAAAGGTGCTACTTCAGCGCCAGATAGGGGGCGCACCTACCATCTATGGGAGTAAGCAAGATGGGATGGGGCAATTCCTAGGGGGAAAGCACGGACACAAAACAAACTGTAGTAATGCTGTGAATGAAGGCTTTGTGGGGAAATATGGGGGTAGGGTTGCACTGTGTCTGCCATCAGCTTAGGGGCTTAGTTATATTACTAGGAGATAGAGAAGAATCTCAGGTAAACACACTTAGCAGGGAGACCCCCAGGTTAGGCCTAACCCGAGACACCTGCCCTGAACACATGATCAACACACCATGGATTGAGGAGGAGGGAGATGAAGCACAGGCTGCGCGCATAAGCAGACCAAAGCAGCTGAGACAGCACTGGGTGATGTAATGACAGGCAGCAAGCCAATCCCATGGGCACTCGGGGGTAGAGCGGAATTGGCCCTGAGCCAGAGAACCATTCACATAGGCACAAGTGCCATCTGGCAGGTGGATGTAGGAATGGGGAAGCTGCACAGAGTGTGTCAGGGGCAAACAGGCAAAGGGACAGAAATAAACAACAAAACCTAAATGAATCGCAGCAACCTTAACCAAACTAACTGACACTAAACCTAGAAATGCTTTTAAACCCATTCTAATTGGCATACACCCTTATGGAAGACTGCTTTGCCCTTTGTGTAGGGAAAAAGCGTACCGAAACTACATTTCCCAGGATACCTTGAGCATCCAGGAACCAAAGAGAGGCCAGATCAGGTGGGGCACGTCAACGCGCATGCGTGAAACTCAAGGCATGGGGCTTGTGCTTGAGGCTTCATCCGGAGAGGATGCATGTCAAGTAGCTCTTACAAAATCCCACGCGAGGGGCCCAACCCCACCAGAGCAGCAGTCCGGCACCTCGCCTCATTTAGATAAGTGCCGCTGCGCCTCTGCATGCAAAGCGGACCCGGGGAAACGTGCAGGGGGCTACAGCCAGCCCACCCCCAGCCCCTGTGCTATCATAGAAGCTAAGTTACCACGCTGATTTTTTTAACCCTTACTTATCTGCTACCATTACTTACCGCATCTGGATTAGTGCACCATACCTAATAACAGTTTCATCAAACCTAATGCGGTCGGGTGTTTCTTGTCTCATGCAACAGACATGATAGCGGCATGAGACGTAAAACAAATGTGCACAAATTAAACAAAAGCCACGTATTGCAAAGCATGCATAGATGACCGTATTTGTTCGCATGGGCCAACTGACAGAAAGCCAAATGCGGCGTCCAAGTTGTAGGTGCAAAGTACCGCTGCATGTTTGTCTATGCTATTTCGGAATAAGCCACGTGCAACAGGGCATGTTGTAGGACACTAAGGTGTATTGTGTGTGTGTTGTGATGAGTGTGGCGTGAAGAGTGAGTGACCACGCATTCTAAAGAGTTCAGCACACTCTAATGATGTTGCTCTTTTTTCAGCATGAACCTGCTCCTGTAAGCAACTGATGTAACACAGGACTTGACGGACCGTTGAAGGAGACAACAGGGGACCACTCCTGAGGGACCATATTCCCTAAAAGCTAAGTGTGCATGCTTATGTAACAACAATAGTGGTGATGACTGGTTCTTTTGTACCAAGCACTGTCTACTGTTTAATGTGTGGATGTCTGTGGATTGTTGCATAGAATGGGCACTGTGGCATTGTAGATGGATTGAACAACACTCTGCAAGAAGCGGAAGAACAGTGTGAAAAGAACTAAGCTTTTATTAAAACCCCCAGGACTGGCCATAATCTCTTCCTAACTCTCTACGCGGTTTATCTAAATCCCCCATACCTATCCAACCATCGATACCCTAACCCTCCTTACCTGAAGTGGTCAAGGAAACCTAGTGTTTCCCCCATAGCGGGGGTGGTTGGTTTGTGCCACTCCTGCGCCTTGGAGCTGTGAACCACAACAGAGTGGCATGCCTGAGAGGACCAATCAGACGGTACATTTCTATGTCACTGGGAGTTGGCCAGCCTTCAAAGTATCCAGCACAAGGTCTGCGAAGGCCCTTATTCGGCAGGTGCTATATGAATGTCTCCCTTCCCACCAGAAGCAGGGTGTCTTGTGTCTCTTCCATAATGGTGCTAACCAATGACAGAATAATAAAGTCCCAGCGGTCAACACAAATGTTATTTTACAAATTTCTCCAGGGAGGTGTGAGAAGCGATGTGGCGCCATATGGGGAGGCTATGTTTTGGGATACTGTTAACCTGTTTGTTCCAATCACGTTTTACTCATTTTATTTTGTTAAAGAAACGTTTGTTTTGACCCGTCAGGTCCTCAAGGGCAAGAGACTTTCAAGTGAAACGAGACTTGGCCATCGATGGCCCTGATAGTTGAAGGCTCGGGAGTGTGTCCTGAAAGCTGCCATTAGAACTGTTGTCTCCAGCTGGAGAAGCCCGAGACCGTACTGTGCTCTGAGCTCCCATCTTACCCCGTGTCCAAGACATGTGGAAGAGAGACCCAAGCTACCGCATCCTGACATATTATTTGAGAACATGTCTTTCTTTTCTTGAGAGCTATCCCCCACTCATTTTTGTATTAGTTATGAGGTTTGGCAATAGGTTTCTTAGTATAGGCCTTTTTATTTTGACACAACGCCACTAGGACTGCATTATTTTTCATTTGATGGTCCCATCCTAGATTTAGGTTTAGAATAGGCGTTTCTCCAACCTGTATACAGCAGTCATTGTTCAATAAACACCCTTCAACTGTGATCAATTGTGTCTGTCTTACTTATTGCCACCATGAGTTCCTCACACCGCTCAATCCCTTGGTCTCGTCTTGTCTCACGCCTTCGGTGCCAAACCACACACAACCGCCTTGTGATCTCGCGAGGCTGCATATCACTGTGATGAATCATAGATGATTCCCTCAGAAAACCTGGCCTGGGACCCTTCTTGTGTGTCCAGGGAAAGGTAGACGCATCCTGACCCTGGCAGTGGTCTTCTGTGGGAGGATCACATGAGGTGGGGGGGGGGAGCAGGTCAGGAAGACTGGGAAATCCCCTTCAATAACTTGCCCAGAAATCCTACTATCCTAATGGCATATTGTAAAGTTGAAACTGTGCAAAGGAGTGAATTGAACATTGGGGACTTCAAGTCTCACGATGCCCAAAGTACTGGGATGAGGAAGAGGGCTGCAGAGGCTCATGAACTATAGGGTTAATTACCCACACCTGATTGAGACTCAGAGGCATAAAGAGTAGCAGCAGTAGAGGAAGGTGTAGTGCTTGTCGCGACTCCACAGCAAGATTTCAGCTGAAAGAAAGCTGAGACCCTGAAACCACGAATGTTTGCTGGTTTTGCCAGGTCTCTTCCTTCAGGGACTCTATTTGCAGAGGTCATGCAGCGGGAAGCATTTTTTGTAAAAGCTTGCCCCCCACACTCCCGAGGATCATGTTTGCAGAGATCGTGCAGCAGAAAGCTGGAACGCTTTCCCCAAGGCAAGATAGGCTTAGGTGGCAGGCAAGCACCTAAAAGCCTGTTGAGCAAGAAACGCTCCCATTTTGAAAGGCGTGAAATGAAGAAAACCGAGCTAAGCAGTGTTCCAGTCCGCCCGAAGCAGGAGAAGCAGAGAACCCGACGGCAGCAGAGCGAGCAGACAACTAGCCAAAGCAGGTGAGTTCACTCGAATACTGTGACCCCAGAGCGCACTGTGACCGCCTGCTAGCCAAATGCAGGCAAGTTAAATACTAAACTAATGAGAAGGAAGTAAAGTGGCAGAAAAGTAAATACTATTTGTATCAAACTGGTATAAAACTGAAAGATAAATAATCTGAATGTCACGTTGAAACAAAGGGGAGAAAGTGGCTAAGTCATTGTGAAATTAAAGGTCACAACAATAGCCAACAACACTCAAGGGCATTATTGTCAGTCCCTTTGGAATCCTCCCTGGAATCCCAAGCCTCCTCTTGCTCCTCACCTGAAGAACTGGCGTTGAGGCTGTTTCTCTCCAGGTGTCTTCGGGATCTATAATCCTTCTTTTTTTTATGGAGGTAGGGCCTACCCCGAGAGGAAGCCACAGTGACTGCCTGCATGAAATGCACGCATGTTTCCTCTCTCCCGAGATCGGCAAAATGGGGAAAAAGCCTCACGTAGGCATAAAAAAACCCAGGTAGCAGGAGGACTGTAGGTGTAGCTTGTTCTCAAATGGGCTTCAGACAGACGTCGATAGGTAGTCCAAGATACCAACTGGAAGGCAGGCTGAGGTCTGAGTAAAGGAAGAATGACTGAGCCGTCTAGCATGAGGGCTGCGTAACTGGACTTTGCGGATCCTGCGAGGGGGCAGGGTGGTTCCACCGGGAGCAGGAAGGGCAGAATGGAGACAGGACTTCAAGGAAGAGAAAAGGAGAGGAGAGCAGGGAGCCAGGAGAAAGCCTGAGAACCTGAGGGATGCGAGCGGGAAGCACAGGAAGGGATCGTTCACGTACAGGTGAGCGAAGGGAAAAAGAGAGAGAAGAGAATGGCGCCAAGCAGGGGAGAGCCTGACGCTCAAAGAGCAAGCAAAGAACGGGAGAGAGAAAGATGGAGAGAGAGAGCTCCGCAGAAACGGGAGCGGAATGCCGCTAGCAACGGAGCCAGGTAAAGAAGAGAGAAGGATAGGGTGTTCCGGTGTGGAACAAAGGTGAAAGGCACTAGCGAAGCGAACCACAACAAGGGGACAAACCTCTAAGGTTGCAGTGCACTGGCTGCTGCGAGAGGAGTGAATAAGAACCTCCTGGCAGTGACCATATTGGATGACAACTAGACTGCTGCACGGCGTGCAGTGAGGAAACGTGGTGGAACATGCTAATGGCGGCCCACCTTCCATTGGTGCCATAGGCGCCACCGACCCAGGAGTGTGAACATTATTTCTAAAAACCGAACCAACAAACTATTGTTAAAGCCAAAAGAGGGCGGCAGTGAATCTAGTTGAAGAGAACCGATGTTGGCAAAGTGAAAAGGAGGCAATAGAAAGAACTGACCTAAATAAGAATTGCCTTGCCCAAACAAGAGCAGGAATGGGAGAAAACCAGTATCAGCCCTTGGTTAAAACCAGAGTGGGAGAACAAGAGTGGTAGGAAGGCTGCCATTCTGACAGAAGGTGTTCAGAAGGAGAGAAGCATAGCCTGCATTGCATGTGACCATCAAAAGTGTGGAACAAGCAGCACCAATGTGTCTCATGTTTTCCCAGATGAAGAAGTCAACACTGAGGTTGTGGAAAGCCACAGACTTTACAAGTTGTATGAAGCAGAACTATACCACTGAAGCACTTGTAATAATGTTAGTAGTAGGTTCAAGTTGTCCTGGCAGAAGAATACACCAGGGCAATGGACTATGTAGTATAGGCCTGGCAGGTGAGTGGACCCGGCGGATCTCATTGGAGTACTGTGGTATTATTATTAAGTGTTGAAGAAGACGTGGGAAGACTACCAAAGCTTATGATTAATTGTTGTGGAATGATCTTGCCATATCAACATTCCTGATGAGAGTGCATTATGAATGGTTGCAGAATCATTTTTAGGGAGAAATCTCTAAAAAGGCTAATTTCCCTTACCTATAGAGTCCCCCAGCAGCTTTGCTGGATTTGAAGGGTTTATTTTTATTCCTGCTAAGAGTGAGACTCTTTTTCCCACTCTTAGACAGATTGCTGATGTGTGTTTTAGGCTATTTTTGTGCTTATGGTCTATGGGGTTTTTCTCACCCTCATAGGTATCATTTTTTTATGTGTGTTACACCGCACCCTCAGTGCAGTAACACAGGGGTGTCATAGTGACCCCCAAACATAGACTCCATACCCTGGGACTGACTACTGTCTCCCAGGGCATGTAAAGTCCCCATTGACTTTATTAGTCAATGGTTATGAACAAAACCAGTACAACCCATCTTACGATGGAAGTACTGGAAAGGGTTAATAGTTTTTCCCTCGTGTTCATTTTCGAGAGGGTAGCGTCCAGTCCCTCTCTCCAAGGTTTCTGGCTGGTGGCAGTGGTTACTACCATTAATATTCGACCGCAAATATTTTCCTACAGAATTTTCTCATTGTTCGAGGCTACCACTTTTACTGACAGCCTCTAACAAACCGCCGGTTTATTTTATTATTAACTTTACTCCGGTAGTGTTTTATTGCCAGATCTTTGATAATATTTCTTTCTCGTGTCTTGCTCTGAAATCCTAACCCAGGTCGGGGATCCTTTGTTCACAGAAGCCCTCCTTTCGGCGCCACTGAGTCTGGGGTAGACAGGATGTGTGGGAGGGGGAATAGGCATCCTGGACAGGGTTACCTAGGCAACCCAAGTCACACTCTGCCCTGATAGGCTGGGGGGTTATCCCGCCGCGATAACCACCCCGCTGTGTAAGTGACAGCTAGGCTGTATGAATGGGGTTTTTTCTGCATAAAAGCAGGGATCTGAGGACTGGAGGACAAGATGTCGCCACTGGACCTAAGAAATCTGAAGAGGAGAGAAGCCAAAGATATCTGCAAGGACTGAACCACCGGTGAAGCCCTGCTGCAGATCCTCACCACTTTTCTCCAACGACTCGAGAAGATCTTCACCTGCAAGAGTCTTCTTCCCTTGAGCTGGTGGGGCCAACCAGTTCACCAATCCACTTCCAGGACCTGCCTTGGTCGAATCACCAGTGCCCAGCACTAGGAGACCGGATAGCCAGGCACCCGTCCACCACGACTGCGATTTAAAGAAGCGTCCCTTTTATTTTATTTTGGCAGCACCGCGGCTGGCTTCATCCCTGGGCAGTGCAGTAATTCGAACCTTCCTCCATGACGAGAGCCTCTCTTCCTCTGCTGGATCTCCCGAACTGCAGGAACTGCCAGGAACTACCGCCACCGCAGGAGCCTCTTCTACTTTCAAGGTACATTGTTCCGCCAGGCCTCCCGTTTCACTGGGTATTGCTAAAGGTGCTTTAAATCCTTTACTTGCCTTCTGGGTTGGATGCCCCTATCGTCTAACATTATCTGTTTGCCTTCCTCAACCGCCTGTTCAAATCTTTAAACAAAGACTTGACTGCAGCTACTAGAACAGTTTGATCCTGGGCACTTTACCTTGTACCACTGACTCTGGCACAGGCCTATTGACACTGGCTAAATCGGTTACAACTGCCTTCTCTAGATTGCTTTTCATCAAGAAATGTGTTGGTGCACCTAAACTCTTATAACCACCTTTTCCTTCCCTTTTTAATATTGTGAAGTGCCATTTTGCTCAGTTTTCACCTAAGTATTGCCTATGCTAAAGTACTACCTTGCCTAACTTGTTCACAATCCAATTGGGAAGTGTTGCTGGTGTGTTTAGGAGTCTAACCCTGTATGACTTGTCCTTTCCCTCCCTCTGAGGAAATTGTTAGAGTACCATTTCTGCTTGTTTTTACATTTTTTTGTGTCATTTTGCTCAGTTTTCACTCTTGCTCAAACTTGTCTACAATTTAATTAGGGAGTTGTGTATACTTTTCTTGACTGTTTTAATTTGCTTTAATGATAGTGATTTGTGGGTGGAATTAAGAGTGTGTAAAATGAATATATATTATTTTTAAAACAAGGCATTGTTCAGTGTTTCCTTGTTCCATAGTATTGTAGTCCCATTGTGTAAACCCTGAATACTGCTCATCTCCCTCTTGAGATATGTCTGACTGCTCAGCCACAGCTACCAACTAAATCTGTGTGGTACAGACTGATACCAAAGATGATGTATTGCATATACATGTAGTCCTCATCTTCTGTAGTGCTCCCTAAGGGAACTACATAGCATTCTGCCTAACAATCATCCTGAGAGAAGTCTTTTTATTGACATTAAGACACTGTGGAATTATACCTTTTTGTTGCTAAGAAGTAGTTGTGTGGAACTCTCTACAACCAGTGGAGAAGTAAAAGACTTGCAGAACATATGTTATTTCCAAGTTGAAGACTTACTGGCGAAAGATGAACTTTATGTGAACTTTGTAATACTACCGGATGTCCTTATCCTTATCCTCGAACATAAACCCGCTTGACCAAATCGTCTTTCTTTTGGCTCCGGTTGGGTTTATTCGCCATTTCTTTTTGTTAAAGTCCTTCTTGTGTTTTACTTTGCGCAGCAAACTAGGTTCGCCTTCTTTGTTCACTGTCTTTTTGAAGCCCTCCTCAAGGCGCCTGGGTGTCTAGGTGGGCTGAATGTGAGGGAGGGGTGTAGTCACCCCCTGCACAGGGTATCCTAGGAAACCCAAGTCGCACTTTGTCATGATTGGCCAGGGTAGTTGTCTGGGCTGGACAACCCCCCTGCTGGGTGATTGACAGCCAGGCTGCGTGAATGGGGGTTTTTCGCATAAAAGGTAGGTCTCTTGGGCTAGAAGTCAGAGAGTCGCCACTGGAACTACAAGGAACCGAAGAGAAGCAGAGAGAACGGCGGCTGCTGCAACTACCCCATCCCATTGAAGCCCTGCTGCAGTCCTGAGCTATCTACCCTTCAACGACTCAGAGAAGATCCAGTCCGGATTCTTCTACCCTTCAGCTTGGTGGGGATAACCAGCTCATCTTCTAAAGCCAGAGGATCCTCTTCCGTGGTCGAAATCGCTGCACACTGCTGTAGTGGTCCGGATAGCCACATGAAAAGCCTCTCCTGTTTTTAAGGAGCGCACCTTTTATTCCTTGTCGCTGCTGCCGGCTTCATCCCTGTGTGGTGCAGACCCTCTTCAGACATCCTCCTTCACAACAAAGCTCCAGGAATCGTGGGTCTGTGGGAAACCAACAGGAACAACTGCCAGGGCACTAGCTGCACCACTGGAACAAGGTACTGTGTTCTGTTAAGGAAACTGGGTGAATCCCTTTTTCTTCATTTCCAAGGTTTGCCCTTGTCTTCCCTCCTTCTTATAACTTTTGCTTCCGGACATTGACAATATCGAAGTACTTTTGGCTACGTTGAATCGTGAACTGTCTGACCGTGTGATCTTCGGCAACTGGCCCCGGTGTCTTTCGACCCTGGCCCTTTGACTTTTGACCTCCTGTCTCTGAGTGTTTCTTGATTCTGCCTGCCTAACCAAAATATTGCCTGTCATTTTTGCCTCCAACTGCCTCTGGGTATCTCAGGTGCTAAGGGTGTTTTTGCCCCAGTAGCATTTCATGTCACGGAAACGCGTTTGTTTAGTAGACCGAACTGTCAAAAAGTGATCGCAATCGTATTCGCGGTAACGTGTTTTGTTCCTAACACTGGTTCATTCAAACACAGGGTACTTACTTTGAGACTTACTGTACAAAGTGAATTGGTTAGTTGTAGTATATTTAACGTGTGGTTTTTATTGAAGTTTAATAGAAGTGTTGTGTTTATAACGAATGGTTACAAAATAAATGTACTTATATTTTTCTACCTGAAACCGTGAGTCAGTGTTTGCTTGAGTCACAGTAATTGTGGTCCCTTTGTGTAATCTCTGCTACTGCTCATAAACTCTTGAGATAAGCCTGGCTGCTCCGCCACTGCTACCACTCTGACATAGTAGTACAGGCTTGTACCAAAGGTAAAAATTGTATTGTCACCTGTAGTCTTAATTGTGTGTAGTGGTCCCTATGGGCACTGCACAGGATTCTGCCTAACATCCTTATAGAACCCTTTGTTGAAATCCTGATTGAATCTGTGTAAAGGGAAGTCACCCGGATTACAATGTGGAACTATTACCAGGTCTTGCAGACAACTGTTCATTTTTGTCATGTTTAAGCTGCTATGCATTACCTTGTTGAGTTCATTGTATGTGCAAGTGTGAGGGACATAATCCTTTTGTTAGAGTGTTTCCTTTGTCTTATTTTATAGGTAGGGAAATCGTTGTTAGGTTAGGCATTTACCAAACCCTTTTGAGTTTAATAAAATGGCATCTTTTGACAACCCTTCACAAAGTTGTCTATCTCACATTTCTGACCCTTCACACTACATACCTCCTTTTGTTGAGCAGCCTAATACTACTCCATCATGACGTTCTTGTACTTTGTAGGCTTCCTCGTCTTATGTTGTGGGCGATTTTCAGCAGTCGATGGCCTTTGGGACGTGGTTCCTGTTCTGTCTGCTCTACCCCTTCCCTCTGGTGTGATGGTTCCTTCATCTCGCACTTCTCTTTCCACTTGTGTGTTTCTCTGGGATTGTTCTTTTCTTGAGGTTCTCCTCTCTCAGTCTCTTGTACTCTGTATGCGTCTGGATCTTCTGGAGTGGGTTCCGGCACAGACGATTTTCTCGATTAAAGCGTCCGCCTACTAAACATAGCGACTCATTCGAGATTCGATTTTCTTCCATCTCTGGTGCATATGTGGTTGGTGCCTTTCTGCACCACTTCCACCAATTGGCTGTACTTGGACCCTGTCACTTGATCCTTTGTGGCAATTTTATTTTCACTAGGTCCCCTTCATTGACCTCTGTTCTCATAGCTGCTCTGCAAGCATCACTGAGTGCTTTCATCTGGTCTTTATTCTTTTGTATTCTCCATACCAGCTCTTTCATGTCGACCCTGTCATCTTGCCTCACCTTGGTTAACCACGGGGGCACTATGGTGGATGCCCTCAACCGTTGGAAAGGTGACACATGCGTGTGACTGAGTTTGGAGTGACTGGTGAGAAAAAACAATAGGCGGTTAGCACGATTATGCATACAGTCATGTTACAATCGTCTCAACTTCATGGATAAGCGGAGGTTCGCCTCGAGCGGCAGGGCTGGGGGTAGGGGGGGTTCGGTGAAGGGAGAAGACAAAAAAAAAGGGGAGCAAGAGGGGGAAAAGGAAAGGAATAAAAGGGAATAGGTCTCGCTGATTGTCCATCCATTTTCCCCAGACTTTTTGAAACTTGTGTGGGCACCTTCTTGCCGTGTAGATTCGCCTCTCCAAAGAAGCGCACCTGTAAACTACATTAGACCATCGAGACTCAGTGCAGCATCAGACCCCCAATTTGCAGCTATCATCCTTTTTCCAGCTCCCAGTGATACTGCCACAAACAGTTTTTCATACTTGGTAAGGCCCAGTTCTCCCCATATCCCTATCAGTATCAGCTTTGGATCCAGCGGTACCTGGGATCCCACCATCCCGGAGATTATGCGTGTGCAGCCCTCCCAGAAAGTCTGTACCACAGTACACTCCCAAATTGTGTGGAAAAATGTTCCCTTTTCATGCTTGCATCGAAGGCAGGATTCCGCGGTCGCTCCGCTCCATTTAGCCAACGTGGTGCGGGAGTAGTAGGCTCGGTGCAATATCTTGAGCTGGATCAGGCGTAGTTTCCCATCTATACCTATTTCGAGAGGGAACATCAGGGCTTCCACCCATTCCTCCTGCGCCAGCTTGTCTATGTCCCTTTCCCATTCTCCTTTCAATATGGTAAGTTCTTTAGTGCCAAATGAGTTAAGCGCCCGATACAACGTGGAGGTAACCCTGAAGGGGATACGCTCCACAAGGACATTAGCTTCTAGCAGAGAGAAGGCGGCACCTCTCCCAAGTCCGAGAACTGAGCGTTTATGGCGTGTGCGAGTTGTATGTACCTGAAATATTCCCCAAGCCTCAAGTCAAAGCGCTCCTTGAGGTTATCGAACTCAACCATGCGCCCCCCCGGAATCACCTGATCTAGTGTATGTATCCCGGTCGGGAATCGCGTTCGCTCTCCCTTGAATTGGAAAGAACACTGTTTTTTGTGTGTTCACCCTGAGGCCGGAGAATAGCTGGTAGTCCCTAAGGATTTGGGACACCACCGAGCATGAGGACATTGGTTTACTGAGGTAAATGAGGAGATTGTCAGCATATAGTGAAACCTGGTCTGCCTCCCCCCTCCGGGCCAAACGAATCCCAACCAATCTTTATCTGCTCGGAGCCTGATCGCGAGTGGTTCTATAGCGAGAAGGAACAACAGGGGAGAGAAAGGACAGCCCTGTCTGGTGCCGCGCCTCAATGGAAATACTTAAGACAGTTTACTGTTTACCCTAACTCTCGCTACGGGGGATTTGTATAGAAGCTTGGCCAATGAAATGAAGCCATGCCCAAAATTCATTCTTTCTAAGATCTCCCATAGGGCGTCCCACCCCACCGAATCAAATTCTTTCTCAAAATCGACCGCCAGCAATGCTAGCGGGTCCGGTATCTCATGGGCGCCGTCCAGAGCGAACTGTAGTCTACGTAGATTCATGCGGGTGGACTTGTTAGGCATGAACCCACACTGGTCGGGGTGCACCAGGGACTCTATCAGTACTAATAACCTGTTCGCTAGGGCCGGGCGAGGATTTTGGCCTCCCCGTTTATCAGTGAGATGGGCCTATATGAGGCACACTGCTCTGGGGGTCAACCCGGCTTGGGTAATACCACGATACAGGACTCCCTAAGGTCCAGGGAAGGGCGCCCAAGTCTCTGCTGCGGAGGAACATGTGGTGCATGTGTGTAATTAGTGTTCCGCCCATGCGCCTCTAGGTTTCCACCGGGAACCCGTTGGGTCCCGGAGTTTTCCCCGTTTGGAGCTGCGTGAGCACGGATTGTACTTCGTCCTCCGTTAGCTCAAGGTCAAGAGCTTTCTTCTGTTGCGTGGAGAGGTACAATCGTGTCTTGGAAGTTTGAGTAACTAGACTCGGGGCTCCCACCGAGGGGCGAGTAGAGTTGTTCATAGTAGCTGGCAAAGGCGTCCGCTATATCGGAGTCCTCCGTCAACCGGTCCCCATTCGTCATTCGGATCACTTGGACATATCCTTTCCGTTGTTCCTGCCTCTCCAGCCAAGCTAGTGTTTTCCCCGCCTTGTCCCCCCAATCATAGATCTGGCTCTGAACCGACCAGTGGGTGGTCCAAGAATTTCTTAGGGCCAGATTTCTTAGGGTCTCTTGTGCTGTTTCCAGGGCCTCCTTTGAGGCCTCAGTGCCTAATTTCAAGAACTGTGCCTCCCGTTCGGACACCTGTCCCTCTGCTTCTGGTAGTGTGGTTCCGCCGATGGGCGGTCACCAAGGAAGTAGTCAGCCCTTCTGCTATTTCCGGGAACCCTAGATAATATGTGTTCAAGCGCCAGGTGGTGTCCAGCTTCTGTTGTTTGCTCTTTAGGGTCACTAGCAGGGGAGAGTGGTCTGAGATACCTCTGGCCAGAAGGGTCACAGATATGAGTCTGTGGGATGAGCTCTGAGGGATAAAAATATAGTCTAATCTAGACATTGTTTTATGAGCGTGAGAATAGAACGAGAACCCCAACTAGTTCACGTGTAGGGTCCTCCAGGTATCCAATAGCCCCGTGAAGTCAGTAAATCTGTGGAGTGCAGTTTGGCCCACTCTGGTCATGGCCATGGCCCCCCTTATGACCGATCCATGGCCACCTCCATTACTTCATTGGAGTCCCCCCCAGGGCCTACACTTCCGCCCTCTCCTCCCATAGTATTGATTGCAAGTCATGGAGGAGGACCCCTGTGAGTGTAGGGGGTGCGTATGCCGCAATAAGACCCCACCGTTCTCCCCCTAAGTCACCCAGCACGACCACATATCGACCGCCAGGATCGGCCCAGACCTTTTTTACCCGGAAGGGAATGCGCTTATGGAAAAGTATCATTGCGCCCCTGGCGCCCCTTGAAAATCCGGCCTGGTGTGACTGCGGATAGTTGGACCTCTTGAAGAACCCTCATTCCGTTCCTACCAAATAGGTCTCTGTGAGGAAGGCCACGTCTGGGGAGTGTCTGTTAAAGTACTGCAATATTAACCTCCGTTTAATGCTTGAGCCCAGCCGGTTCACATTCCAGGTCATCAAAGACAACCGACTGGTTTGCGGTCTGTTAAAGTGCTGAGTGTAGTCAACCATTAAGGAGGATCATATGGATCTTGCGTCCCTCCCGCCCCCCCTCGAGGCCCCGTCGCCGCCCATCCCACCCCCGACAAAAGGTTGTACTTTATGGACTGAAACGTTCTTTAGTATTCGATAAGTCGGACCTTTCAAGCTGGCGCAACCGGCGCCCTGAACACCCGCTGACTTAGCATCCTGCTTTGCGGTGTTCGCTATCCAGGATCCGTGAACTCCCCCCTACCCTGTACTCCCCCCCCCTCAACCGGGAGCACCCCCCCCACCCGCCCAAACCACAACCATAAACCATAAGAACTTGTTCAGGGAGTTCCCCAGGGGGTTAGATCGATGCTCCAACAAACCATACTGGGCTGCCCGTTGAGTGTTTGTATCCCCTGAATTAGACGTCTCCTAGGTAGGCTGGAAGAAAGAGCAAGGACAACATTAAGCCCCCTCTCCCGGAACTGCTTGGCTCATTGGGGGTCTGCTTGTAGCCCGGCGATTCTCATGTCTTTCCATTTCCTCCGGGTGAGTTATCTTCCGTACTGTCCATACTTGAGATGGGTGTTTGCCCCCAAGTCCGGGTGGCGGAGCCGGTCTCTCCTCTCGGTGTGCGGTCTTTAAATCTCAGAGAGGATAGGACCTGATTTTCGAGCCAGTCCCACGCTTCCTTCGGGTTTTGAAACACGTGGACCGTGTTGTTGTGGTACAGCTTCAAAGCGGACTGGAAGAAGAGCGCATATTTAATGCTGCCACTTTTCGCTTAATGGAGTCGTAGGACTGACATGCCTTTTGGACCTCGCGCGTATAGTCGGGGAAGAAGCCTATCCAGTATCCATTGTATGTGATTGGAACCTTTGAGCACGCCATGTGGAGGATTGTGTCCCGGTCACGGAAATTCATGAGTTTGGCTATGACCATTGGTGGTGGCGCCCCGGGTACCGGTTTGCCCGTGGCGACTCTGTGCGCCCTCTCAATGGAGAAAAATTTTGAGAGCTTTTGGAGAGCCATTAAATCCACAAGACATTCCTCCAGGAAGAGCTCCATGGACGGGCCTTCCTCCCGTTCAGGCAGCCCAAGGATGCAGAGGTTGTTCCGCCTGGAGCGGCCTTCACTATTTTCTCCACCTGCGTCAGATGTTCCTCCGTTCTCTGTGCCGTATCTTCAGCGTCGGAGATCCTCTGTTCTGTTTCCCCCACACGGGATGACAGGTTCCGCAGGTCCTGGCGGAGGAAGGAGACCTCTGAGGACAGCCCTGCTTTGGTAGTCCCAAATCCTTAGGGACTACCAGCGATTCTCTGGCCTCAGGGTTAACACACAAAAAACAGTGTTCTTTCCAATTCAATGGGGAGCGAACGCGATTCCCGACCCCTGCCCATACCCTGTTTCCATCTGTGGTTTCAAATACTTAGGTATACAACTCAGTTCCTCGCTAGAGGATTTCCTCCAACTGAATCTGCAGCCTGTTTTGCACAGGCTCGCTACAGACATTTCCCACTGGCAATCTTTACCACTGTCCCTAATATGCAGGGCCGTATTATTCAAAATGTTATCACTCCCGAGACTACTATACGTCATACAGAACGCCCCACTGCCCATTCCCCCGGGGATCTTTGCAACAATAGACGGGCATATAAGGACTCTCCTATGGAAGGGGAAACAGCCCAGCATCGCTCTTAAAACACTGCAACGCTCAAGTTGGGAGGGAGGGATAGGACTACTGTGCATCCGCACACACTACCTAGCTGCACAGACGGGGGTGGTAAACGACTGGCTACACGGGAACACTGAACTCCCCCACATTAGTAGGGAACTATCGGCTGTGCACCCAAGATCCCCCCTCCAGGTCCTGCATGCTCCCCGGGACAAAACAGCTAAAACCCCACGCATGTCACTTCATATCTGCCGCACTTGGGAGGAAGAACATAAACACATCGGCTGGGGCTTTAGACCCACACTGGCCCAACCTATATGGCACAATGCACACATCCCCAAAATTCCAAAAATGGGGCCCCTGGGGAACTTGGAGAGGCGCGGGATACATACACTAGATCAGGTGATTCAGGGGGGGCGCATAGTTGAGTTCGATACCCTCAAGGAGCGCTTTGACTTGAGGATTGGGGAATATCTCAGGTACATACAACTCACACACGCCATAAACACTCAGTTCTCGGACTTGGGAGGGGTTCTGCCTTGGTCCCCGCTAGAAGCTAATGTCCTTTTGGAGCGTATTCCCTCCAGGGTTACCTCCACGTTGTATCAGGCGCTTAACTCATTTGGCACTAAAGAACTTACCATATTGAAAGGGAAATGGGAAAGTGACATAGACAAGCTGGCGCAGGAGAATTAGGTGGAAGCCCTGATGTTCCCTCGCGAAATAGGTATAGATGGGAAACTACGCCTGATCCAGCTCAAGATATTGCACCGAGCCTACTACTCCCGCACCACGTTGGCTAAATGGAGCGGAGCGACCGCAGAATCCTGCCTTCGATGCAAGCATGAAAAGGGAACATTTTTCCACACAATTTGGGAGTGTACTGTGGTACAGACTTTCTGGGAGGGCTGCACGCGCATAATCTCCGGGATGGTGGGATCCCGGGTACCGCTGGATCCAAAGCTGATACTGCTAGGGATTTGGGGAGAACTGGGCCTTACCAAGTATGAAAAACTGTTCGTGGCAGTAGCACTGGGAGCCGGAAAAAGGATGATCGTTGCAAATTGGGGGTCAGATGCTGAGTCTAACTCGATGGTCTAGTTTCCAGGTGCGCTTCCTTGGAGAGGCAAATCTACACGGCAAGAGGGTGCCCACGCAAGTTTCAAAAAGTCTGGGGAAAATGGATGGACAATCAGTGAGACCTATTCCCTTCCCTTGCCCCGCTTACTCCCCCTTTTTTTGTCTTCTCCTCTCACCCAACCCCCCCCACCCGCAGCCCTGCCGCTCGAGGCGACCCTCCGCTTATCCACAAAGTTGAGTCGATTGTAACATGACTGTATGCATAATCGCGCTAACCGCCTATTGTTTTTTCTCACCAGTTTGATCTATGCACTTGTTAAAACTAATAAAAAGTGTTTTTTTTTAATTTTCTAAAAATAAATGAGTAGATGAGAGGTATTACGGGGCCGAAGCCCCTCTGTCTTTTAACTCAAAACATTTTAAGCATTGAACCACACACAGCTTCCTTTTTTTTATTTATTTTTTATTTGTCCATGGTTCAATACAAAAATAGAACCTTTACAAAAGAAAAGATCTATTTACAGTGAATTCAGTTTAAAACATATTTCTCCATTTAACAAATTCATAAAACAAATGCGTAATGCACAATTAATGATTGCATTTAAAGCAAAAACGTCTTTTAACACATTTCATAAAACAAATATATGTCATCCGTTCGTGGTGGCGCCCCGGGTACCGGTTTGCCCGTGGGGACTCTGTGCGCCCTCTCAATGGAGAAAAATGTTGAGAGCTTTTGGGGAGCCATTAAATCCACAAGCCATTCCTCCCGGAAGAGCTCCATGGATGGGCCTTCATCCTGTTCGGGCAGCCCAAGGTTGTGGAGGTTGTTCCGCCTGGAGCGGCCTTCACTATCTTCGGCCTGACCTCGAGATTGGCAAGTTTTTTCTCCACCTGTTTCTCTGTTCTCTGGGCCATATCTTCAGCATCGGAGATCCTCCGTTCTGTTTCCCCCACACGGGATGACAGGTTACGCAGGTCCTGGCGGAGGAAGGAGACCTCTGACAGCCCTTCTATTTTCGTTTCCACGGACGTCCTTGACTCCCCAATAGCGGTCATTAATTATGTCTGTGAGGGACAGCGTCTGGCCCATTTCGCCGGATGGATTGCCTCTCCCACCGTGGTCGCTGGTGGTGGGTAACAAAACATGCACAGACTGTTGCCAGTCGGTAACCCTGTACTGCACTCCTAGTGGGAATGATATCCCAATTAGTGATTAAGCCTGGCTGAAACCAAGGTACTCCCAGATGGGAGTAGTTGTTCAGCTAGGCACATTTTCAACAATTTCAAAGAAAAGCGGTCAGCTTAATCAAGTGTTTCAAGTATTGAAGTGTTAAAGTGGTTCACCTGGTACATCCAGCTCTATCTCGCTGTAGGCCACCAGTCAACAAACAATCCGGCTGGGAGCAAACACAGTTAACAGGCTGACCTGGGTGACATTAAGTCATATCATTCACATTGAAAACAAATTCAACTTCCCACACTTCAAAGAATAAGAGGTGTGAGGATCAATAAATTCAATTCCCAAGATAGTATATCTAAGTAAGTTTATAATTCACAAACAAAGGACAACATTTCAGTTGATCTGGACAGCATGCTCTCTGACAAAAACATATATTGTAGGTAACAAAGGTAGGGTACACGTTTTAGCAGTATAATATGAACAAGTCATTCATATACAAAACAGAACAAAAACAGTTGTCCAATTTCAATTTTCCCGCTTCTGAGCCATCACATTCATTCAGCTCAGAAGTTCTAAAGACACTCCTATTGAGTTGTCAGTGCCAACGCATTTCGGATTGTAGGAAATCCATCTTCAGGGCAGGATGTCCTCCCATGCACAACCGGACAATGCTATGATCCCCACCTATGTACTTACTAGTACGAGCGAAGCAAAACAACTGACAAATCCAATGGCAACGTGGCGCATGCTCCGAGTGCATCCTTAGCAATGGCAGCTGGGACGCGCTCGCGCAACACCACGACAGCCCTGAGTAGAATCATTCTGTTGATCTTCCCATACAAATATGGCGGCCCGGGCGGGGATGCGCGTGTGCGGTTGTTCCCAGGGCAACGGATTTGGCTTGGGTAGGCTGTAGGGCGCGTCCTCGAGGCGGGCGGCTTCGTTCAGCGTCCTACAGGCGATCTTTCTCACAAGTAAGTTAAAGGACAACGGAAGCGAGTACGAGTAATGTTCGAGCGAATATGTTACCAACAGTTAATTAGTAAACAGGGGTGACTTTTTCACCTCTCATCCAACGGCACTAATAGCCATTCAGTAGGAGTACGTATGCATTGAAGTTATCCCCTGTCCTTTCTTCTTGCTTACAGTCGCTCATTGTTGAAGCCACAGCCTGATACAGCCACTACCCCCGGCGAGTCATCTTGGGTCTTCCGACCGGGTGAGTCACGATGAAATTATATTCACATAATTTGAGATTTTGATCCCTCACCAATGATCTGATCCTGACAAGCTGTTTTTGTCATGTCATTTTAACTACACAGGTGGCCATGAATTCTTTATGGGTACCAAGGAAAGCAGGTTAGTTTATCTCTACCTCTGTGAGATACTCATTTTTAGTTTCTCCAAACTCCCCATGAAGCTAATTAGTGTATCCTTATACCCTCAGGAAATCCCACTGAATTTTGAATCTTGTTGAATCTAAAACACATCCTGCCCTGAAG
This sequence comes from Ambystoma mexicanum, assembly GCF_040938575.1. Classification (NCBI taxonomy): domain Eukaryota; kingdom Metazoa; phylum Chordata; class Amphibia; order Caudata; family Ambystomatidae; genus Ambystoma; species Ambystoma mexicanum. The sequence continues at coordinate 587,363,292 of NC_090922.1, read as the reverse complement.
ATGGATTTCCTACAATCCGAAACGCGTTGTCACTGACAACTCAATAAGAGTGTCTTTAGAACTTCTGAGCTGAATGAATGTGATGGCTCAGAAGCGGGAAAATTGAAATTGGACAACTGTTTTTGTTCTGTTTTTCATATGAATTACTTGTTCATATTATACTGCTAAAAAGTGTACCCTACAATATATGTTTTTGTCAGAGAGCATGCTGTCCAGAGCAACTGAAATGTTGTCCTTTGTTTGTGAATTATAAACTTACTTAGATATACTATATTGGGAATTGAATTTATTGATCCTCACACCTCTTATACTTTGAAGTGTGGGAAGTTGAATTTGTTTTCAATGTAAATGATATGACTTAATGTCACCCAGGTCAGCCTGTTAACTGTGTTTGATCCCAGCCTGATTGTTTGTTGACTGGGGGCCTACAGCGAGATAGAGCTGGATGTACCAGGTGAACCACTTTAACACTTCAATACTTGAAACACTTGATTAAGCTGACCGCTTTTCTTTGAATTGTTGAAAATTTGCCTAGCTGAACAACTACTCCCATCTGGGAGTACTTTGGTTTCAGTCAGGCTTAATCACTAATTGGAATATCATTCCCACTAGGAGTGCAGTACACGGTTACCGACTGGCAACAGTCTGTGCATGTTTTGTTCCTCAGTATTCTGAATCTCGAGTGGCCTCGAGCTTCTCCCTGCTGCACCTGAAGCATTACATACAATACCTAAGACCTTTTAGGGTTGACTTACTTTGAGTTACTTTAAATTATAAATAACTAGTAGTGCCTCCCACCTACTCTCTTTCTCTCGCTGGTGGTGGGTACCTTCGCCAGGATGGCTGTAGTGGACTTGTCCAATTTGTTCTGCGCCATGGTTTTGAGAAGCATGTGTCGCCCCATTCAGGGAGGTTGTCTCCGCCCCGCGGGTCCAGGAGTTGGGGACCGGATTATCACCCTGGGGATTAACCTGGCCCAGGCTTCTACGGCCGCTGTGGTGATGTTGGGGGGGGGGGACCAGGGTCACTTTTGATGTCCTTAATTGCTTAGGTCCCCGGGGGGTCCCCAGGCTGTATGCCTTCCGTGGGTTCCTTAATACTTTGTGATCCTTCTTGTCCGCACAGTGGCCCACCGGGTCCCGATCCTCCCCGCGCCCTGTTTATGCAGGTGATATGTCGAGGGCACCGCCCCTCCAGAGTACTGGGTGTCTCCTTTACTTATGCTGCGGCACCAGTTCTCCCCCACAGCCTTGGTGTGTTTATGTGCCCCAGTTGCCCACTGTTCACCCGTGGGATGTTCCACCACTCCTCTGACCAGTGACCACACTGTGTACTGTTGTGGTAGCCCTATGGTTCTTATTTGCTGTTGCAGGGGCTTCCCCATCTCAGCCTGAGAAAATGGCGGCCAGGATGACCGCGGTCGCTTGGGGGTCTGTCTGGGTCCTCCCTTCTGTCCCAACACTCTTCCCGGGAGGACCCCCAGCAGGGCCACGGGGGGTTGGTGCTCGGGCCCAGATTCCGCCGCGGGCAGCAGGAGCACTGTCCAATCCTAGCTTTTTTTGCGCTTCTTTCCTCAGAATCAGGCTGGATTGGAGGGGGTCGGCCGCTCTGCCGCTGCAGGTGCCCCAGTAGGGCAGGGTGTCCCTGTGGCCGCCCGGTCCCCGGCGCTCCGTACCTCCTGCTCCCGGAGACCTCTGCCTATTAAATGCTCATCTCCAGCTTCCCCGCCCGGACCTGCGCCTTCTACCCGGGCAGAATGGAGTTGCCTATGATGGCCCCCGTCCCGGGACCCGGGGAGTCTTACTGGCAACTCCGGGTCCGCCTGTGTCCTCGCCCCCTCTGAGGCCGCCCGGCAGGGCCGCGGGGGGGTTGATGGCAGATGGTCGCGCAGATCCGAATCGGCGGCCCCTGGGTCCGCCGCGGGCAGTTGTGGTGCCGATCAACTGTGCCTCGTCCCTCTTTGGTGCCGCGCCGCAGGCCCTCGAGGCGGGCCGGCCAGAGTGGATTGCCGGGTCTGCTGCTGGAGGCACCTTTGTTGGGGCAGGTTGCCTCAGCCTCCTGCGACGTAAGCCTTCATCTCCTCAAGGCCGCTGCCGCCGGGCTACCCTTATTTGGCTCTGCGGGGGCTGCGGAAGGAGGCGGCGTTGCCCCTCTGCGACCGGCCCAGTCTTTTGGCGCCGTTGTTCGGCCTCCCTCCCGCGTAGAGCCGCCTCAGCCTTCAGTCCGAGTATCTGCGCACCGATTTTCCCCCAATCCTCGTCCGTATGTTGTCGGTCCTCACTACTTCTGCAGGATTATATTTTAAACAAAGTTCATTCGGGATAATACAGGATATTTGCAGGATTACGGGCAGCCCAGACGGAGCAGCAGAGAACTACGTCTGCATCCGTTGGCTGCCAACAGCCCCCCCATCAGCTGCTCATTTCTTACAGAAAACCCCACTCATCAGTGTCCTCAGCCACATTAGCCAGGTGGATTAAGTGGGTTATATAGGAAGCGGGGGTTGACATTTCATCTTTCGGTCCCCATTCGGTTAGGGGGGCTATGGCCTCTAAAGCGCTTTCCTGAGGGGTAGTCTGGTACACATTTTGAAGGCAGCTGATTGGTCCAGAGAGTCAACGTTCAAATCCATTTTACCACAAACGTATTGATCATGTTGCAATGAATGTGATGCAAGGGCTTTAAACTTGCATAATATGAAGCCTCCCGTCTTGACATATAATGGTTAATGCCCTTCACTAACATGAGGGGGGGTTTAGATTCTATTTAAGACAAGGAGGCGAGTATAATCCCACCATTTGTCTTTTGTTTTGCAAGCAGCTTTGGGGTGAGGTGGCCCAGTCAAGAGGATATCGTCATCGTCCCGAGATGCAACAGTGTGCGAGATCCTCAGAGTTGGTTGTGGATCGTGTCTCTGCACTACACCATTTAATCTTCAGGGTTGGCATCAGGTGGGATGCAACTGCAGAAGAGGAGTTGGGATTTGAGGAAAGGACTTTATGGGTTTGGGTCTCTGACTATTGGTTACCTGCAGGGCATGACCCGGCCTCCATGTTGGTTTGGGGATTCTTCCCTTGGATTGCTTTAAGTACTGTTTGAGTTTCTGTTGAACAAACTTAGTTATTTGTTAAAGTTTTTTCTTTGCTGCTGTGGTGTGATAACTAAAGAATGTATGCATAAAACTTGCCTCCTTGTCTTTAATAGAATCTAAACCCCCCTGTAGAGACATCGCGAGAGCCCGCGCTCTCGCGAGATCTCACGGCACCTTCAAGCTCCGCGCCTCGCGCGCATTATGGGACGAGCGGAGGACGCGTCCTGCACAGCCCTCCTGCTACGGGGGCCCGCTCCTTACAAGACTTGGACTGTTACCAAGAGAAGCTTTCTCTCTGCCACCTAGGGCCCGTTGGCCTTTATCATTAGTGCACACACGTTCTGTGTACATTGCATAAATCTGGTTTAGTAATTAAATACATCGTCACCAGATCCGAGGCTCCTGTCTTCATTGAAAGAATTATACTACATAAATTGGCGACGAGGACCACCACTAGAACTCACGGAAGAACATGCAAGGAGCAACGCCACCGCCGCCATTTCTCCAGACTCCAGGTAGGCCTGCCATTCCATGGCCACAATGGCAGCCCCTATTCACGACATATGTGGAGGCCCTAGGTGGGGCGGGGTTTTCAGCGGCGAGGCGCAGGGCCATGCTATTAAATGCCCTGGGGGTGGAAGGACAGAGAATATTCGAGAGTCTCACCCCGATACCAGTGGCTGGCGACGAGGGCGATGTTTTCAAGGAGGCGGTCAGGAGAATCATAAAAAGGTTTGCCAGTAAAGAGAACACAGTGCTCCACCGGATACGGTTTTACACACGTAAGCAAGAAATATCTGAACCAGTCGACGATTACGTCACCAAGCTGAGGGAATTAGCAGCGCTGTGTAACTTTGGCAACAACGCGGAGAGTCTCATTTGTGACATGTTGGTCGTCCACACTAACAGCCGGAAGGTCCAAGATAAGTTTATAGTTGAAAAAGAACTGCAGTTGGAGAAAGCGATTGAGATCGCCAGGGCAGTCGAAGAAACGGCAGGAAGACGTAAGGAGCTTACTGGGGCCCAAAGTTCGGCAGAAATACAAGCAGTGGGTTACCATGCAAGAAGAGAGAGGCTGGCTGCTGACACGAAAGAAGGGAGAGCGAACAGAAAAGAACCCCTAAAGTGTCACAGGTGCACCAGCACGAAACACCTGGCGTTTGACAGGGAGTGCCCAGCCAGAGACAAGGAGTGCTCCATTTGCAAACGCATTGGCCATTTCTCCATTGTGTGTCGGTGGAGGAACAAGAAAGTCTCCAGCCTCAATGCAGATCGCAATCCGGAGAAAGAGTCATCCTCCGACGACGAAGGGAGACCCACTGTCATCATGGTTAACAGCACAAGAGCGAGGAGAGAGAAGCCCCACTGCGTGATCAAAATCGATGGAATAGAAACTAGGGTCATGGCGGATTCAGGGTCCGATCTAACGATCCTTCCCCTTCGCACGTATAAGGACATGGTGGGTAAGGAAAAGGTGCAAGTGCTCACAACGAAGCACAAACCCACAGTGTTTGGAGGGGCGTCAGTCGATCTACTAGGATACATCAACGCCAAAGTCGAATTTAAAGGAAGGGAAACCATGACCAGGGTCTATTTCAGTCATGAAGGCCCAGCAGTGCTAGGGTGGGATGACCAGGACAAGCTGAAAATCAGACTGGATCCCAGCACTGAAGAACAAGTGCTGTCAGTCAAGGCAACAAGAGGACCTGTGGTCAAAAGCAACTACCCAACTCTGTTCTCAGAGGAGCCGGGGCACATCAAGGGATTTCTCCACAAGATAATACTCAAAAGGAATGCTGTCCCTGTAAAGCACCGAGTGAGGCCAGTACCAGCCACGGCAAGGGATACCCTTAGAAGTCAGCTGGAAAAGATGAAAATGGAGGGCGTCATAGAAGAAATCGAAGCATCTGAATGGCTGAGCCCCGTCGTGCTCATAAAGAAACCCCAATCACAAGAACTCAGGGTATGCATAGACTTACGTAGCTTAAATCTGGAAGTCGTCACTGATAACTACCCCCTTCCAAGCATAAATGAACTCATTCTGCTAATGAAAGAAGCCAAGATATTTTCGAAACTAGACATGAGAAATGCATATCATCAAATACAGCTACATGACGAATCGAAACCCCTCACGGCATTCATCACTCCATTTGGCACATACCAATTCACCAAAATGCCATTCGGGTTGTCATCGGCAGCGTCGGCGTTCCAACGCATGATGGACGTCTTGCTGAAGAAAGTCAAAAACGTAGTCTACTTCCAGGACGACATCCTCGTGTATGCGGAGGATGAACAGACGCACGATGCCACGTTGAGAATTGTCTTAAACAAACTACAAGAGGCAGGGGTACGGTTGCGCTATGAGAAATGTCTGCTCAGAGTTAAAGAAGTTGAATACTTAGGATATAAGATTTCAGAAAAAGGGATCAGTCCCAAACAGAATCTCATGCAAGCAATCATTAAAGCACCGGAACCAGTCTGCAAAGAGGAAGTAAGGTCATTTCTGGGGCTGGCTGAGTACTATGCGAAGTTCATACCAAAGTTTTCCGAAACCACGGCACCCCTTAGAGAAGTTCTCAAAAAGGGCTCGGAATTTGTGTGGCAAGAACCCCAAAAGACAGCAATGGTGAAGATAAAGCAGCACATCGTAGAAGCACCATGCCTCCAACCATTTAATCCCGCGTGGGAAACAGTTATCACCACCGACGCCAGTGCCTATGGACTGGGAGCAGTGCTAACACAAAAGAAAGGCGACACCGAACATGTCGTGGCCTTTGCATCGAAAGCATTATCAGAGGCGGAACAGAACTATTCCACCATCGAAAAAGAAATGCTGGCCTGTGCATGGGCGGTGGAACATTTCAGGACATATGTATGGGGCACCAGATTCAAGTTGGTGACGGATTGTAAGCCCCTGATCCATATGCTCAGCCCGGGAGGCACAAAAGTATCCACGCCCAGATTGGCACGCATTGCAGCCAAGCTGCAAGAGTACACGTTCGAGATCCAGCATATTTCAGGCTGGAAAAATTCACAAGCCGACTGCATGTTGAGACTGCCAGAGGGTAAGGATAAAGCCACCACTTTTCTCCATGGAGAATGCAAAGTAGCATCGATTATGGACGTGAGAGCGCCAGAGTACCTGGAACTCAGTGAGAGACACTGGGAAGAGGAGGATGGAAAAGACCCCACCATGGCCATGATCCGCAAATGGACAAAGGAAGGTTGGCCAAGCGAAAAGGTGTTACCCGAGGGCATGAGACCCTACTGGAAGGTCTTGGACGAACTATCGGAAACGGAGGGAATAATCATGAAGTCAGACCAGATTATTCCTCCCACAGGAATGAGAAGAATCATCCTAGGTAGAGCCCACGCGGGCCACCTGGGAAACACCCTGACACGTCGCAGAGTGAGAGAGGCCTACTGGTGGCCATCCATGGACCAGGAAATTCGATCCATGATAGAACGTTGCCATGAATGCCTCAACAGCGACAAGAGACTCAAGGTTCGCCAAGCACCCCTTATACACATAGAAATTCCGGAAGCGGTGTGGTCAAAGGTTGGCATTGACTTCATAGGACCTTTGGAAGCAATGGCACCTGAACACCGGTACGGTGTAGTACTGGTTGACTACCTATCCAAGTGGGTGGAGGCCGCGTTCGTCCCGAACATAACCACGGCAACGGTTATAGAAGTACTCACAGAAATTTTTCAGAGGGAAGGTCTTCCAAAGGAAGTTGTCACCGACAATGGGGTGCAACTAGTCTCGAAAGACATGGAGGAGTTCTTAAAAAGAAACCACATAAAACAAAAGACAGCGGCCCTGTATCACCCACAAGCAAATGGGCTTGTCGAAAGGGCCAACAGGTTCATAAAGGGCGCCATCCAATTGGCGACAGCTTCGGGCATGGACCCGCTCAAAATTACCAAGGAGGCCATAGCAGCCCACAGGCTCACACCCAATGGGATCACCCAAATATCCCTGTTCAAAATGTTGAGAGGGAGGAGTGCAGCATCCACGCTGATCCCACCATGGTTGTCGAAAATACGAGAGGATGAAGCGGTGGACATGGCAGAAGTAGTCTGGAGAATTGAAAGCAATAAGGCACGCATGAAATCATGGAGCGATCGAAGAAGAAGGACCAAGCAGACGGCAGACATCGGAGAGGGAGACTTGGTTAAAATCCAGTTACCGAAGAAGGATCAAAGCACAGGGTCTCGGTTTAGCCGACCCATCAGAGTGACTCACAAAGGGGCAAACCACATCCGCACGGAAGACGGGCGAGCGTGGAATTTAGAAAGGGTAGCATTGTACCAAAAGAATCGAGGAAGAGCGAAGACCCCAGAGAGACCACCCACGCCTCCGAAGAGACTGGAGAGACCACCTGCGGAAACCGAAAGGGACTTTGGAGCAGGCGAGGAAAGAGAACCAGAAGGAGACGACAGAGAGAGGGGTGAAACAGGAGTTGAACTGGAACCATTGGGTGAAGATCCCGATCAGGAGCAGCGAGAGAATTTCACCCGGACTGTTGATCGTCCCAGAAGGGAACACAGAAGACCGGTGAGATATAATGACTATGTTTTGCAATGAGTTTGACGTGTGTGTGAAAAGGGGAGATGTGCAGAGACATTGCGAGAGCCCGCGCTCTCGCGAGATCTCACGGCACCTTCAAGCTCCGCCCCCGCGTGCCTCGCGCGCATTAAGGAACGCGAGAGGACGCGTCCTGCACAGCCCTCCTGCTACGGGGGCCCGCTCCTTACAAGACTTGGACTGTTACCAAGAGAAGCTTTCTCTCTGCCACCTAGGGCCCGTTGGCCTTTATCATTAGTGCACACGTTGTGTGTACATTGCATAAATCTGGTTTAGTAATTAAATACATCGTCACCAGATCCGAGGCTCCTGTCTTCTTTGAAAGAATTATACTACACCCCCTCTCACGAAAGGGATTAACCATTGGTACCTATTTCACCTGCTGTAACTATATCAAGGGGTGCGACATCCTGGGCGTTTAACATAACACCAACAACACCATTCTTTTTCTAATTTACATTTTTCTTTTCATATTTAACTGCTTTGATACAGAATTCCGCGAGTTTGCGTGTTACAACAAAGTTACTAAATAAAATAGTAATTACACTTTTTTTCTACTTCAGCATTTTAAATGTTAACTTTTGTATTTCTGACATGGACGTTTTGGGCCAAACTTCATAGAAATAAAAATGTAATGGAGTAAATCTTTTGGGATAAGTTGAGGTGGACACTGTTTTTGAATACCTCTCTCTAGAGTCCAGATGGTTCTTTTGGGAACATATTTATGTTTGTCGGAAGCTCAGGGGCGGTTTAGTTTTGGCTATTCAGAAGGACTCGCAAGCGTTTCTAGGCAGTGAACATCTGTGTGTTGCAATTGGGTTGTTTTGGGGGCGCACCAGCTTACGCGATACGTCTGTGAGGGGGACAGCTGCGACTATGCTTCACAAAGAAATGCCACAGACTGTGCTTGACGGACCATGGTATATCCGAACTACTAGCTAGAAGGAAAGGAAGGGGACAAGCTGCAGCGACGAACCGCGCAGGAAAGGGCGGGGGAGGAGGAGGAAGCAGGGCCTGAGGCTGAGAAAGGGGAGGAGGCGGTAGCTCCACCATAACAAGAACAGCAGCAAGATGGCAGCGGAGGCCCGGCCCGCGCCCCCCGGGGCTCCCCCCAGTCATCGCAGCCCCCCAAACCGGGCGCCGCAGAGGAGCTGAAGGGGCCCCTGCCCCCACCGCGGCGCTGTGAGTACCTTCTGATTCTGGATTGTGTGCATCTCGGCCTTTCCTCGGCTAGGCCAAAGGCTTTGACGCCGCTCGATTTTCAAGTGCGTTCACCGTGCCGAGTGACAGTGCTGGGTGGCCCGTCAAGGGAGGGCCGAGGCTTCACAGAATTAAGGTGGGCCAGGAGGTAGTGGAGAGGATGGGCAGGGGTGCAGGGAAATGCGTCTAAAGTGCCTTTTGGTGGCCCTTGAAGGGAATAGGGGAGGTGATGCCGGGAGGAGCGCCATTGTTGGGGGCTAAAACGGGCCTTGCCGGGGATGCGACGAACACGGGTTGCTTGCGGTAAAGTGTCCTGTGACAGGAGGAGGTCGTAGGACTGTGAGGTAAGGAGAACGCTATAATTATCGAGAATTGTGAGGCGAGGAAGGGGTCCGGGTTTGCGAGACGACGCGATGTACGCGTAGGGGGAACTGACATGACTTGTGAGGGCTTCATACGGCCTGGAAGCAGGTACACTGATTTCGGGTGTATGCGTAAGATGGGGGAGTGTCTCAAAAACTAGGAAGTGGGTCCGAGGGATTGTCTTTAGAGGCAAATTAGTACACCGTGCCTTGCAGGTTTCTAGGTAGTTTTAAGGTTATTGGTGATAAGAAGATGTTCTGAATCTGGATCCCGAAGGACGAATATCAAGGACGGTGCCCACATTTTACGGGTGGAGGGAGATTGGAATGGAGAGAGCTGCGTGGTTACCTTTCAATTGTGAGCAGTCGCCTCACGCCGGATTTGAGTGAATTACTATCAGCACTTTCACTCGTGGTTGCTCTCATTGGTCCTCCTAACTTTAACATGGTTTTACAACCCTGGTTTCATCCCAAGAACGTACTGCTGCAGTATATCTTTGCTGATTGGCTTATCTATGAGAGGTGATGTCGATGGACATCAGAGCTAAAACTGAAGGTGGGGTAACTCGAAACGTAATTTTTTAGAGAATATTGACTGTTGTCCAGTACCAGGTATTTGTAAATAAGGATAATGCTTAGTCGTGGTAGAATTTGGGGCATGTGGGAGATTAGGTATAACATGAAGAGACTTGTGGTATATGAGAAGTACGGTAGAAAATACAGGATACCAACGTGGGGATTTTGAAGATTATGGGCTGATATAATGTGGTAGACGTTGGGTGGTGATGTGGCATACAACGGTGGGAGGCTGGCACTTTTAGCTGTTATGATTTGAGGGCTATGTATAAGTTCCTGCACTGTCAAGTTTTGGTTAATTGACACACTACTACTGACTGAGGATGACAGCACATGCGTCGGCAGATAAACGCGTGCTGTAGTTTTTTGTAGGCTTCTTGATCGAAGCGTGACAATATACATTGATCTGAATTGTTAATTGAATCTATATTTTCAGTATTGGGTCCAGATGTCTCCTTCAGCCATGTCGCTTTTTGTAGAACAACTGAAATATCCCCTAAACCTTGATGCAGTGAAAGTTAGCCCTCTTTTCCCTTTCTTGCCCACCAAATCTTCTCCATTGCCTGCAGTCCTGTACACAAACATTAAATATTTTGTACTTTTGCTGTAACGTAAATACATTTTAATTTTGTTGCCAGGTTTGCAGTTGATTGCCTTATTTTCGAACTTGTAGGTGATCTGAATTCTTTGGGGAGAGAAAAAAAAGTTCTTTGGGAGATGTTTGACCACTTTGGTGTTCAGTGCTCTGGATTTTGATGCTTGAAAGGGGATCTACCAACTGTGGTTGGATACTGTATTGACTAAAGGGACAGTTTTGAGCACTGTCTGTATGTCATTTAGAGCAGGTGTGGGTGATTAAGAATGGTTAGAGTTCCTTATGCCAATAACTTAATTGGATAAAAACCTTTTGCAGAGAGATTCACTATTTAAGCTGAACTTTTTGATGGCAAGGTCCTTCGAAATTATGCAACACCCTTGGAAGAGTATGTGAGTTGTAGATGGATAGTGAGTGTCCATTATGGATTTGTATGTGGTCTTAAAGCTGATGCCTTGAGGGGAGTTGCAGACAAGGATAGCGATAAGTCATGCAGTTTGATACTGTTGCAAGTAATGTAAAATGCATTACAGCTCCACCAGTGCTATGACCTTGTAGTTGTGTATTATGAGCCGTCTATGTGGAGATATGTAATGTCTGGGAGGTCGGACTTGATCCCTTTCTCCGTGGCAGCATTTGGTACTGGACAATTTTCTTTTGTTATGCTTTGTTGTCTTCAGTGACCGGTGTGAGGCTATGTAAAAACCATATTAGGCGCATGGCGGTAGGAAGGGTAAATGTGCCGTTATGTGCTGTTTGTCTGGGTTGTGGTTTGTCATTGGATAGCAGGACAATTGGTGAACAGCTGAAGATCAAACTGTTGCATTGGAGTACAGATGGAAGATGGATGGGATGGGAGGAGGGATGCACAGCTTGTGGGTTGTGTTGGCTTTTTACCCAATTACTGACTGTAGAAGACCATGTCAATCTTCATGACCACACTCTCCTGGGATCTCTTTGAGCTGGCTTTTTCGCACAGGGACATCAAAATGTGTGCTGTATCGGGCATATCCTTGCAATTTGTAAGACATCTTCTGAACGTAATGGCTTAATTGACATCTATAAATGATCCTATGGTGCAATAAAGATGTCATCACCAATTGTGCCTTCAGCCACTTTATAAGCAGTGTTTGTCCTCACATCTGTTATTGTTTTGGCTTGTGTATGGCATTAGCTAGACACTGCCATCATATATCCAAATACTTGTTTTCCAGCTGTTTGCGTCTTCGTTTAGTTAGTACTATTATGGCAGTGCCTGTTAAATGCCAGAACTGGGTTTGGTTTTGTTACCTTGACGATACTCGGGATTGGATTGTGATGAGCTGGTCTGTTTGGGGGACAAGCCAGAAGGCATAACATTGTTTAATTGGCATGCTGGTGTATGTTACATTTATTTTTTTCATGAACTTATTGTAAACCTTGACGATCGTGGAACATCTACGGAGACCTGAGGAAGGTGGATTTGTAGAAAGGAAAAGTGACCAGGAGGATTACGTTGAGTAAAACTGATAAAGGTAGCGCTCACCTTGTTATGCAATAGGCAATGAAAATTAAATACTACAAATGTGTTTATAGGTGAACGAGAGAAAAAGTGGCTCTGGCACAAAATGTTGCCAAACTAATCAAAAAGTGTCCTCAATTGGTGGACACTCCCGTCCCCTGCACACACTCTAAGCTGGTAATGGTACCAGTCAAGAAGTTAATAATAGATTGCATGCTTGAAATTCATCTACAGGTTGAGATATCACCAGTAAAAAGATGTATTCAATGTGATGCGTTTTAATCAAAATTAGTTGCACAAGGGCTAGTAACAATGTATCTATACTAGCTCCACACGTTTCGGGAAGAACTCCCTTCATTGGGAGCAAAAACCATTAAGTTCAGTGATTTGTAGTCTTCAATCTCCAATCTTATTTCCAAAGCAAATTAAAGACTAGTGTCAATGCATAGTAATTAGTGTATATGTTTCTTAATCACGTATCTGTCTAGCAAAAGACCAGAACCAATGGATGGGTATCCCCTTCATCGTAGGCATCGGGAGAGCAACATTAATACACTACAGGTAGTAATGCCTCACGAGACTGAAATTGTTTCAATTGATTCAAATCGGGGTTAAGATAGTAGTGAAGGAATGCAACGGGCCAATGCTCTGTACCAATTCATTATAACATATATTATTTTTATAAAAATTAAAAAAAAAATCATGAACAAGCCATTATTCATAAAGATATTTAACAATGTGCAAATTCGCCTCACTGCTATATTGTGCAAAGCATACATGAGCAAATTCCCATATGTTAAAATAAATACCAATATTCAATTTATTCATCCGGGCCATTGTCTGAGACCATCTCGACCATGGATTTCTAAAACATTATGCCAATATATGCAAACTGTTGTCCATATAAGAATTGCAACTAAAAAACAGTTTGTCATAGTTATAGCATATTTCAAACATTCGTCAACTAAATTTAATTGGAAGGAGCACAAAATAGAAAAGCTCCTCTGCCTGGGCGTTTCCCTTTTCTCTTAATTTCGATGGTAATACATCTAGTACGAAAAAGGAGCTGTCAGTCTTCCCCAGCACTTGAAAATGGCATATTTTCCTATTTTAAAAAATATTTTCTTGCACCATCCTGTGTTGTCTATTGATCATAAAAAAACCTGTACACAAATGTCACACACAAACATCACACTATCTCTTATGCTCCCATTATTTTAAATTTGGAAACAGTTACCATGTGTTCATTCCTGATCGGGGTGGAGGGGCACCTCCATCTTCAACCACAATTGCAGGGTAAACCTAAATACCTGCAATGACATGATGCCGAATAGGGTATTACCCTCCATTTCTTATCTGTGGTGCTATATCTGAGTATACATTAACCAGTTGTGATATAACAGAGTCACCAACCTCTACTACCCATATAATTTTCCCAGCAGTCTGTTGTATTTCGTAGAAGATATATATAATGTTTTTTTTTTTTCTCTCTCCTGGTCTCATTCCTTAGCTTGTAAACTTTGAGCTTTCAATCATGTCGAACTTCCAATGTGCTAAAAGGAGCCATCTATCGGACACAAAGGGTACATAATGAGACCCTCTGTTGTCTTTCATTTAAAAGAAATGTCTCATTTGTTTGGTTAATTAAGATATTGTATCGCAGCGCGGATCGGAGCATAACTGAGGTTGTGATCTAAAGCATCCATGGTGTTAACAGTTGTAAAACGTGCAGTGAACATCCCTCTCTGACCGCGATTTAAGAGTGGGAACAAACTGAAATTGCCACAGAAAGATGACTAATGGTGGTTCTCAAATGGCCAGCAATGGCGATTGCCATTTTAGAACATATCCCAGTAAACTACTTTGTATAGTCCTGGACCTCAATACCTCGCTGAACAGAGTAGAGTTATAAAGAGTATTTCACCAAGCAGGCCCCTGTCATGGAAAACTGGATCAATGTAAATCCTTTTCCATGGATTAATGCCCGCTGGAAGATAGTTGTCAATATTGTCCTTGTTTTTGAAAGAACCACTGAGGGTAAATTCTATGAATTACATAGTAGGTCCCACGGGTATTAATATATATATATATTCATTCAGTGCCTAGATCCCCTTGTGGGTCTACACATTGGTGCCATTCCTCTTGATTATTCTGTCCGTTGAGGTATCTCTGTGTACGGTAAAGCCACCATTGTGACCTCTGTGACAGCCTTGCTGCTGTATTGTATCCATCATTGCTCCATTGTTTTTCGCTTTCATGATTTTGTTCTATGTGTCCTAATCAAATATCTAACAAAAGACAACCAGCCATCTTCAATGGAATAATAAACATATTGCCTTAGTTGGCTATCTGGAGTAGTATGTGCAGAGCTTGAAGATCATGATTTTAAGGGATATTTGCTTATTTACTGTCATTTGGAAATTGTAAACCACTTGTTTGATATTTTATTACACAGCCCGCGGTAAAGTTTTTAAATCCATAGGAAGAGCACTTTTTGGGGTGGCTTATAACTTTGCACCCCCTGGACGAATCCTCACCAAACTTTGCACAAAAAAAGTATATGGCCCACTCTGAATTATTTTGCTAAGTTCCCTGAGGTTTGGTCAAGGGGGGGGCAAAGTTATACGGGGGGTTCCCAACATTTCTTTTTTTTCCCATAGACCTAATGGGGGAAAACATTTCTGTCGCGCCGACAGCCCAAACCGCTGGACGGATTTTTACCAAATTTGCGGCTGGAGCGGCGGCTTGGTCCCGAAAGCGTACTTTTTGTTAATTTGGTGTAAATCCGTCGAAGTAGTTTTTAAACGACCAAAACGTAAGGCAAAAAAATAAGTGATAATCTATGTCTTTTCCGCGGACACACTTCCCTGTTCGCTCTGCGGACAGGACACTGATTGGATGATCGGCTTACGTTGTGTCCGTGAACACGCAACGTGTTATCTGATTTGCTGGGATGAGGCATGAGGTGCGTCAAATTGTTTCGATGCACTGCCATATTGGATGCGCGGTCATGCTCTGGAAGTGAGCCGAAATCCAATTTTGTGCTGTGTTGGTGTGTATGAGTGCTTGGAGAGGGTGGGGGAGTAAGAGATGGGTCAAATGCTGTATTTGTTTAGGTGGGAGAAGGCTGTGATGTGCTCACGGTGTTCGCGGTTGTCCGCGGACATACTAAACCGTAGGCGCTCTACTCGATAGTTTAGTTTCATGATGATGTTGGTTTTGGGTCGTTAGAAAAGCATGGGGTGAAGGGGGTATGTATTGAAGAGTTTGTACATTGGTTGTAATTATTTTATAGTATGTTAATTGAAGTGCATAGTTTTGAGGTGGATGCATTATGTTTTTTGTTTGTGGTCATTTGGTAGGTGTTTGTTTCTCTGGGTGTGCCATGCTGCGGTGGTTGTAGCCAGGGCCTAGGCCCTGGCCACAACCACCACAGCATAACTCTACAATGCTATCAAACATTTTGATTGTGGTATGCGGGCTGCTCAGGGGATATGTTTTAAAAAATGTGACTACTGATTGGTAGTAGTGTGTGTTTATAGGATACTGAGATGATGTTTATTTGTTGGATTGTGTTCAGATTGTTGGTATTGAAGACTCTAGGCACTTTGGGTTGTATTTTTTGGTGAGGTTTTCGTTTGCATGGCTGTTATGTTGCAGTGTTTTTGAGTTTAATTGTTAAATACTTACTGTTTCCTTTGAGGCTGTATGAAGAGTTTTGGGCAGGCCATGCAGTCAAGATTGTAGTGTTTGACAACAAGCGCTGCAGCATAAAATACCCATAGAAGCAAACATTTTGGATTGTGGTTTATGGTCAGGTGTTTGCTTGAATGGTTATGTTATGCTGTGGTGTTTGTGAGTCCAATCGTTATATACTCAATATTTGTTGAATGCAGTTTTTTCATGACATGGGTAGTTGGAGCACACTTATTTTTTAAAACATTTTTTTTTCCAATCACTGTGATAAAAGAAAATATTGCATGTAGTTTATAACGAGTATTGCATTGCATAGTAGACATTTCTGTTTTTTTTGTCGACCCTCATAGTTCGTACTTTAGAAGCACTATAGTTCAAACCAGTGTACTGTGCAATGTTCTCAGTTCCTGTGTTTGTTGATTAAATCATTGGGTCTGTGGGAAAATAATCCATGCTGGATAAAAAAAAAAACCTTTCTACGTTGTGGTACAATATATTTTTCATTGATTTCAATAGGAGGAATTGAATAGGTGTATGGTTTTTCATTTGGAAGTGGTGGTAGTACTGTTATAATTAGATAGCAGTTGGTGTATTTGTTTGTTTCTTTTTCCATTTTAGTGGTATTCATCTATATGTTGGCTTGTTGCTGATTTTTGGGACAGTTAGATACCTGTTGGTGTACTGTTGACATTCAAGTTTTGTTTATGTTCATACAGATTAGTTAATACATTTTGGCTTTAAGAATATTAAGTAAGCGTTTACAAGATTTGCTGGTAACCTCTGCTTTAGAGTAATGGTACTATCCTTACATTCTAACTATCCACAATTCTTTTTATATATGCAGTGTAGTGACCTGCATTGGTTGTGGCTCCTGCGTGGTAGATTATACCTATCGTTGTGAAGGTTTTCTTACCAAGTGATACTTGACCATGCGTGAATCCAGTCAGCTTGCAGTTGTTTTTGGTACCATCTGCATTATAACGTAAAAGCATTACTATTACGTATTTACTATGTGTCTGTATTTGTAAGGTGGAGCGATTATCGGGATTGCAGGTAGTACATAATCTGCCATGGTTTAAATTTTGTACAAGTTGCTGAAATGGAATGGATACATACACGAAGCGTTCATTAGAAACTTCTTCTTGTACTTCTTGCAAAGAGTGCATGTATGTTTCCACATGTATGAAATCTGGAAGATTTCATTGATGGGTATGTTTTTGTTTGCTAGTACTTGTAGCAAGTACGTCAGAAATTCTTGTGAGTTTATTCTGAATTTGACCATTCCAGCAAAGTAGTCCAATTTTTCTCTTATTCTATGAACACTGTAAGTGTTGTCAGGTTTGTTGGTTGCATTTCTATGAAGGACTAATATTTGCAAACACAATTGGTCTGTATCGTGTAGTAAATGTTGTCAATAATTGGTGGCAATTGGAATAGAATATTTATTGCTAGATTTGCTACACCAGTTGTATTTTAATGGACCTGACAGTTCTATGTCCAAGCCATTTGTTGGGAGTGTGCTTTGCTTCTTTGAAGAGGTAGTTGAGTTACTTTGAGCAGTAGATTCTTCTTTGGTTGTGGTCCTTGATGAAGTATTCGTTTTTTTTTTTTTAACTTTCTTTGGAGGAATTGCTGTGAGATCCTGCATAGATTGAGTCTGAAGTAGTTTTCTTTTACAATGTTTTGCTTTTTGCGGCACAGGATAGGTTTTTAGATGGGGTGGGGGGTGTAGTGTCAGTCTATTGCGTTCTAGAATGCAAGAAATATCGGCATTTTCTTTACTTGCATCAAAGTTGATTAGAAATAGTCCGTCATGTGTACGTAAGCGTGATAGTGCTACATAGCTCATGCCTTTTTTAAAAACTGTGCTACCAATATCTATCAATGCTTTATCTAGGGTAAGACCTTGTGATTTGTGAATGGTGACTGCGTATGCTAGAGTTAGAGAAAATTGTTCTCTGCGTACATGGATGTTTTTGAAAAGAAGGAAGCAGGCTGTTGAGCGCCCCTTCCTTTTAACTTCGGATAGTTTGTCAAAGAGAATATTGACAAACTGTTGTCACGTGGGTATGTTTGAAAGCCAACAACTGTACCAAGTGCTCCATTAACTAGTCCTTGTTCCACTTCAAGGTTACGTTTGAGCATTACTCTACAGTTTAAAGATAATTTTAATATTTTCTCCAAAGCAGATGTGTTAGAGATGGAGTTTTCCAAGGTGTTTAGCCTTGTTGTGGCTTGTTGACACATGGGTGGTGTCATACCATGTACGCCCAGTTTGTCTGTGCAGGCAATTTGAACTATTGGTTGCATTTCTTTTTCTTACCTGGTAATAACATTTTGAACAGCTTGCAAGAGTTGGCATCACGGACATACAATTGACATTTTTGTGTGCTTATTGTTCAATGACAACAGTAGCACATGAGTTATGGCCATAGAGTGCATGGATGTGCCTGGTTTTCAATATAGTCTGTGCTTCTTGAGATAGTACACCAACTTTAATACTTTTTAAAATGTTGGCATATGTCAGGTTTGCAGACTGCCACATATTTTCAGTTAATTCTCTGTATTGGAAATGTTGCCAAAGGTTGACCTTTCCTATGCTGCCAAGAATCTTACAGCACAGTTTGTGCCCTAAGGTTTTAAAAATAGGTTCAGCTTTCACTGGTGTTAATTGAAGATCTCCGAAAACAATACAGTGTTTTTCCTCCAAAGTGTCTGTTTTGAGGACCTCTTGTAGTCTGAGGTGAATTAAAGCCAACATTAGGTTGGAGACCATGCTCACCTCATCAATTGGTAGCATTTTCATTTGTTTGAAAACTCTGCGTAGTTCCATTGCAGCTTCTGTAGAAAGTTTGTATTAGTCTTATTTGTTTTGGTGCTCTACTGGAAGGAGTAGTAATCGGTGTAAAGTTACACCGCCAATGTTGTAGGCAGCTAAACCTGTGGGGGTAGTTAAAAAAAAAAGCTGACAGTTTGTTGTCTGTCAATTGTTGGAGGAACTTGCTGATTTTGATTAAGAATGTTTTGCCTGAACCAGTTTGACCACTCGCATATAGCAGTATAGGTTTGTAATCTTGGCAGGTACGGTTTTTATTTTCATGTTGCACACCATGTTAAATTTGTTTTGTTCTTGGAAAATGCTACGCTGCTCATTGTGTAGTTGTGATTTCAATACAGCAAAGTCTTCTGTAGATTGCTCATACGGACACATGGTGTTTTCTACTTCTGTCATGGCCAATCTGCCTCATTTGCTATTAGTGGCTGTCCAAGTGGTTCTTGGCTTCCTGTTTACAGTAGGTTGCCTACTGTCAGGAGTGTCCACACCTAGTTGGGCCTGGAGTTCTTCCTCATGTTGCTGTTCATTGTGCTGTAACACACAAAACAGACCAAGGAACAAATAAGCTTCACCAGAGCTATTTATTCTATTGTGCAATTAATGCAACCCTAACTCTTTCCCTGCAGGGAGTACACTAGACTGCCCCTGCTTGATGTTTCTAACCCTCAAAAAAGACACTAATGTGCCGGCTGCCGGCAAAACTTACATGGGGACTATTAATACCCTATGTTACAAAAAATGAGAAAACATTTTCACAATGAACTACCACAATACATTTTATACATCTAAATTTCATTAATCCAAACAATTAAAACCAAGACAGTTACGGGAAAGCCATTTCCCGGCTGCACCCTTGGATGAAACAGACGGGTCACGTGGGGCTCGGCGTCACACTCTTTGACAATTTAATTGCCCTCCGTGAGGTGTGTCTCGTTGATCCAGGAGTAATTTACTAAAACATTTTGTAAAAATATGTGTCGCACAACTTCTCAGCAATAAAATGCACTTTATATTCAACTCATTTCTTTACAAGTGCATGAACCATTCTCTTGTGCGAGAATACATGACGGCTTTATAAAAGGAAACTTGAATTCTCTAGGACTAAATCAAACAATTTATGTTGAAAAGTGCATAAGTCCACTTGTGTCACTCTAAATAGGGTGACATCTGTGTATCTGGTCGACCGGTTTCAATGATGTCTTGCGTATATCATATTCTTCAGGACCCATTATTGCTTCTTTCGACCCAATCAGCAAGCCCCGTAGGGGCGGGATTGCGACATATCCTATTGAAAAATAGGAGAGTGTCAGAAATGACTTCTCTCATATATAGGGAAAAGGATACGGCATTTCTTAATAACTCTTATTGGTGGAATAAAGTAATTTTACTTTCCAGAACATTCAACAAGTCAATTTGTGACGATAAAAAGAGGCTATCTTCACCCTACCCCATCACCAATGAGTGCACAATGTTGTTGCTAAACTGATAAACTCGTACCTGTCCAATTATTTTCGTGTGCAAAGGAACAGCACATTCGATTTCTGTGGTGTTGCCACTTCCAGATAGTAGAGTTGGAAAGCCTGAAGTAGTGCTTTATCTGCAACATAAGAACACTCATGGGGTAGGGTGAAGATAGCCTCTTTTTATCGTCACAAATTGACTTGTTGAATATTCTGGAAAGTAAAATTACGTTATTCCACCAATAAGAGTTATTAAGAAATGCCGTATCCTTTTCCCTATATATGAGAGAAGTCATTTCTGACACTCTCCTATTTTTCCATAGGATATGTCACAATCCTGCCCCTACGGGGCTTGCTGATTGGGTCGAAAGAAGCAATAATGGGTCCTGAAGAATATGATATACGCAAGACATCATTGAAACCGGTCGACCAGATACACAGATGTCACCCTATTTAGAGTGACACAAGTGGACTTATGCACTTTTCAACATAAATTGTTTGATTTAGTCCTAGAGAATTCAAGTTTCCTTTTATAAAGCTGTCATGCATTCTCGCACAAGAGAATGGTTCATGCACTTGTAAAGAAATGAGTTGAATATAAAGTGCATTTTTTTGCTGAGAAGTTGTGCGACACATATATTTTTACAAAATGTTTTAGTAAATTACTCCTGGATCAACGAGACGCACCTCACAGAGGGCAATTAAATTGTCAAAGAGTGTGACGCCGAGTCCCACGTGACCTGTCTGTTTCATCCAAGGGTGCAGCCGGGAAATGGCTTTCCCGTAACTGTCTTGGTTTTAATTGTTTGGATTAATGAAATTTAGATGTATAAAATGTATTGTGGTAGTTCATTGTGAAAATGTTTTCTCATTTTTTGTAACATAGGGTATGAATTTGCCAGCAGCCGGCACATTAGTGTTTTTTTTGAGGGTTAGAAACATCAAGCAGGGGCAGTCTAGTGTACTCCCTGCAGGGAAAGAGTTAGGGTTGCATTAATTGCACAATAGAATAAATAGCTCTGGTGAATCTTATTTGTTCCTTGGTCTGTTTTGTGAGTTACAGTATTCCTCTGGTAACAGAAAGGACACATACCGGCCTTTTGAGGTAATGTGGAGTTGAGGAAAATCCCTGTGTTAGTTGCTGTTCATTGTGCAACATTGTTTGGTACTGTGTAAAGTTTACGTCCGTTATAGTGCTTTCACTTGCTTTGAAAGCGTCTTCATAGGAGTCGTACGTATCCAGTAACTTTTCTCCATGGTTTAAAAAGTTGTAGCAGGAACATGTAATACAGTTCTTTATATTGAGGAGTTTTTAATGAAAATTTGATATGATTAATTAAGCTGCGTTTGGTAAGTTTCACTAAGCTGGCTTCACACATTGCTACTCTATCTACCTTTCTTTTCATCTGGTTTAATATCATTTTTTTGTATATGGAGTTTTGGGCTATGTGGTAAGAGATGCATGGTTTCCAAAGTGGTACTCCTGTTTGGGTAGCATGTGTCCAGTAAATTGTTTTTCAAAATGTCTTTGCTGTTGGGATCATTTTTGGCTATTGTTTCTATGTCCTCATATGATTTGAGAACTATTTTTCTAGATTTAGCAGGACCAAGACTTAGCCATACTATATTGTCAGATCTTCCATACAAGGCAGTAGCGGTTAAACGGTCTGCAGCTTCAT
This sequence comes from Ambystoma mexicanum, assembly GCF_040938575.1. Taxonomy (NCBI): domain Eukaryota; kingdom Metazoa; phylum Chordata; class Amphibia; order Caudata; family Ambystomatidae; genus Ambystoma; species Ambystoma mexicanum. Next base: position 587,341,705 of record NC_090922.1, on the reverse strand, counting down.
AGCGGCCACATTCTCTGAGAGAGCATTTTTATGCCTAAGCCGTACAATTTCTGTGATGGTGCTTTGTCAGATGATATGCCATGAGGTCCTGAAGCTCAGATTTCTCTGCTTTGGTTAAGTAGGCTGTGACATATCGTGCAACTGCAGTGGAATTGTCTGCAATGTACTGCACATCTTTGCAATAATTGATGTATTTTGATTCTTCTGTTCTTTTTATGTAATTTGTTCTCGGGTGATTTACCTTTGACACTATGTCTAACTGAAGACATGAAGTTGTTTACTTGACCTGTTGCTGATCTAGGGAAACACAAGGTCTTCTGGGGCCTTGTGCATTGTACACAAGGCCTTCTGGTGCCTGGGGCCAAAATAACTTCAACTCTCTTCCTAAATATCTTCCTTCGCTCATCCGCCTCCAACTCCCTCAGGGTCAGCCGCTTCTCCAAGCAACGAGTTGGGGTAGATCTCTCTCCGCGGCAGGGGCCTCCCTCTGGAACAGCCTTTCTGCCTCCCTTAAAATTGAGGAGAAACATCTCCGGTTCCGGAAGCACCTCAAAACCTTCCTCTTTGCTTCTGCTTTCTCTTCCCCCCCTCTCCCCGGCTAAATTCCTGACTGAAATTGCACTGATCTGCAACTGGGCCGCTCACCGATCTCGGTCCTTGGCCCAGCCACTCTCCCCTTGCACTGCCTACCTGGCAACCCCTGCACTGTGGGACTGTCTCTGTATCCCTACAACCCCCCTTCCCAGCACTTGTCTGCACTTACCTTGCACTTGCCACCAGCTGGCCCTTATTATTTATCTGTTATTCTACTACCCCTGTACTGCACTTTTCCCCTCTCCCTCTCCCTTTCCCCTTCCCCTCTACCCATGCACTTGCGCGATCTGAATGACACCTGGCCTAGTAAGATCGTTGTCTGTCTTCCCTTTGTTCCCCCTCCCAGCGCCTTGAAACACTTATGTATAGGCGTGTTACAAATACCATATCATATCAAACCAAAGAGGCATTTGGTGTATTTGCAACAACAATATTTCCCACTTTTATGTCTTTGAAATTATACATTTGTGCATGAACGTCACTGTAGTGTTAGTGAAGGGATTTCACAAGTGACATATTTATGGATGAACTGCAAATCAGTGGCATCACTGTCCTGACCAAATTTAGGAGCATCTTTAATCCACAAAAGCATGTGGATGTGTGGTGCTCCTCTGGCTTCGTATCTTTTCTCCAAAAGAAGTGTTGCACTTCGCCGAGGGGAGGACCAGTTTTATTACTAATGGAGTGTAGCATAGCAATGAAGGGATGATGGAAATATCTTGATACATTCACAGGATCTAGAGAGCAGAGTTCTCCTGGTGTTTTTATGTTTATTTTGTTTGCTATGCATAGGAAATCGTGTAAATCTTCCCATGCATTTTCTGCACAACTTGATGGCACACCCCAAGTGGGTGGGCCAAGGTTTCTTATCATACAGCGTACAAATCTGTGACGTTGGAACCAGTATTCTTTTGTACCACGCATGATTACTAAAAGATTTGTAATGCTTGACTGTAAAATCTCAACTTTCTTGCACTTTTTGTAGTAATTTCATAGCGGACATATTTTGAAAATGGGTACCTGATTTCAATGTGTTCCCTTTCAAAGAGAAGGTGGAATATGTGTTCAACGTTTTGTTGGAATTTGGGGTCTTCAGAATACATTTGTAAAGACTGGTATTCTGATAATGTTATTTGTGTGGGTCTATCATCGTACCTCCCTCCTTTGCCAATAGGAAATTGTAAAGGAAAGGCATGTGCTTCTATACTTTTTCCCGTATGCTGATTGGAGATCCTTTAGCTTGTCGCATTTGGTATTTTCCAGTGCATCATCTCTGGCGTCTTTTACAGTGTAATGGGTGAATTGTATAAATGGTCTAAAATATTGGATTCTGTAGCAGGATCTAGAAGTTCAAATTGACCAGTTTCTGATGACTCTTGAATTATTTCAGTGGTTACCCTTAGGTTTTCTTCAATATTAATTTATCTGTAGTATTAATTGTTGTAGATATTGCAGGGCTTGTCTAACGTTATGCAAGTCCACGATTTGTTGCCATGTTTTGTCTTTTGTAGGTACGCCATTTACTAAAATAATTAAAGATTGATCTATTCGACGTTGCACTCCTAGAGTGTGTATTTTCTTTGAGATCTAATGGCAAATAAACTACTTTGCCACGAATGCCTTTCACTAATTCAGAGGGAGGTAGTTTTGCTGTTTTTGGTTGAAGGTGTATTATTGCTTGAAATGGGTGCACTGTTTGAATTATGATGCTCTCATATAAGTTGAGTTGTTGCAGGGGTTTTGGTAATGGGAATAATTCCAAGTAATTTGTTATAGCACATGAAGGTGTTTGGTATTTTTTTTTATATATATTTTTTTTTAAAACCTCTGTTTATTAGCATTTTCAAAAAAGACAAAACTTTAAGACCCTTCCAACAAATCCTCCCCACTCCCCCCCAAAACCAAACAAATCGGCCCACCCAAGTGGTCTAAAGTTCCCCCTCCAACGGAAGTGTCCCCCCCTCAGTTCATGAAAGGTCCAACAGTCTAAGCCGCTGCGGGCGCCATCCAATTCTAAAGTCCTCTCTGAGAAAGACCAGCACCCCGCCCCATTTGCCTGCAAAGCTCTGCAATGCATTGTCTACTCCACCGCAACCAACTCCCAGACGACCCTAAGCCAATCCTGAAACGTTGGAACTAACAGGATTTTCCAGTTCCGAGCGATTAGCATCGTACCTGCCAAGGTGATCAGCACTTGAGCCCTTCCCCTTGAGCCCACGGTAGACTATGAATCCTCATTTTGTAAGCCCAATAAAACCTGCTCTGGGGGCCCAGTTGTCCCCGGACCGAAGACCTGTAGCTGAGCGTCCTGAATTTCCCCCCCCCAAAAATGCCCCAACTTGGGACATCTCCACCAGATGTGCTCCGCAGACCCTACCGCTCCACACCCCCTCCAGCATTTCTTTGGAGTCCCAGGGAATAGCTTGTGCAGTCGAGCGGGAGTGTAGTGCCAGCCATATATATGTTTGTACCAAGCCTCTCGAATTTGGGATGCTCGGGCCACTTTGGGATAATCCTCCATAACCTCCCCCACTCGCTTTCATCTATTCCTCTTCCCACCATCCTCTCCCATTTGCACATAAAAGCCTAACTTTTGACCAATTTTGGAATCCTCTAGAATCCCATACAGCTGCGAAATCAACCCCTTTGAGCCATCATTAGACATTAGAAATTTTTCGAATTTGGTAGGGTCCCTACTAGCCGCCTCTCTATTCACAGGATGCAGTAGCCAGTGGCGTAGCTGAAAATACTGCAGTCTTTCCCCCTCGCCTAAGGCGAAGTCCCTTTTGCATTCAGGGTAGGAGCTGATCTCTTTCCCAATGAACATGTCCCGCATCCTCCTACAGCCCCCTTCCTTCCATTTCCTAAAAGCCCCCTCCTCCAGGCCTGGAGAGATGTCCCCATTCCCAAATAACGGCGTAAAAGGAGACGGGAAGGAAGTGATGCCCCGTTGTCTAACCAATCTATCCCGATTTATCCGCTACCAATTTAGTAATGGAACTAAGGTACATATGTGTGGGTCTGAGACTTTTCGGGAGCCATAGCGCCTCATCTAGATCCTGTTTGGTTACCGCCCTGTCCATTTTAACCCAGTGTTTTTGGCCCCCTTGCTGGAGCCATTCCCTTATAACCCTTAACTGTGTGGCTTTGTAGTACAGCCTTAAGTCAGGTAGGGCCTGACCGCCTCTCCTCCTCAGGGCCGTGAGGAGCTGTCTGCTGACTCTGGCCGTTTTACCCTCGCAGATAAAGACCTTCGTCAAGGTTTGCAGCTCCTTGAAAAAACGGTCCGCTACCTTCTGAGGACACGGAGGTTTTGCCACCTCTGAAGATCTTTCCTAATGCTTTTCACTATCGGGGGTGGGGGGAGGGAAAGTTAACTGGTACCCACCCCGACAGTGTTGGGGTAAGTTTCACCCCCAAATAAACAATTCCCCCTGGCAGCCATGCGAAAGGTGAGGTTCTCTGTAGTGTTTCACGCTCCTCCTTCCCTAGCCCCAATTCCATCAATTCTGATTTGCCCATGTTGACGCGCAACCCTGATACCTCCCCGAACTTCTCCAACAACAGTGTACTTGCTAGACAGGACTGAGAAGGGGCTGTAAGGGTAAGTAACATGTCATCTGCAAAAGAAGCTACTTTGTGTTGGGAGCCCCCGAATGGAATACCCCGAATATCCCCGGAGTCCCTGATGGCTTGAAGCAGCGGTAAGTAAATAGGGAATAGTAAAGGGGACAGCCTTGCTTCGTGCCCCTCTGTAATCTAAAAAGCCTGAAGGGCCCCCTCCATTCACCATCACCCTGGCTTTGGTATCATTGTAATTGGCTTTAACCATTTGCAGATAAGCTCCTCCCAGTCCCATGCGTTCCATCACCTTAAAGAGGAAAGACCACTCGACCATGTCGAACGCTTTTTCAGCGTCTAATGTCAGGAGGGCTGCCGGAGTACTCGTCTTCTCCACCAGGTGTGCTATTCTTCTGGTGTTATCTGCCATTTGTCTGCCTTTGATGTATCTCGATTGATTCTGATGGATCAGGCTAGGGAGGTACTCCTCAAGTCGGTTCGTCAGTATTTTAGTATAGACTTTCGCGTCAACATTGATGAGAGCTATTGGCCTATAGGAGGATCTCTCTAGTGGATCTTTCACCGGCTTCCGAATTAAGGTGGAAGGGGTTATATTCCCGGTGGCTCAAAGAGTTGTACAAGTGAGTTAAATGTGACACTAAAAGACCGGCAAATTGTTTATAAAATGCAGCCGAGAAACCGTCCGGATCGGGGGCTTTGCCGTGCGGTTTCCCTATCACTCCCCGAACCTCGTCATCCGTTATATCCTCATTGAGTATAGCTTGGGCCCCTCTCCCCACCACCGGTAACGGGACTGTGTCTAAAAATTGCTCCTGGACTGGCCCTGGGGGCTTTGCGAACTATATTGGGTTTCATAATACTCCGCCATGGTCTCTTGAATGTCCCTGAGATGAGTAACTCTATCCGCCTTCCCTGTATGTAGTGCAGTGACCACATTTCTTGACTCTACCCCTCGTAAAAGACGCGCCAGCAGGGAGCCAGATTGTTGGCACTAGCGTAAAACATCTGTCTAACCGATAAGAGGGCTCCTTCCGCTTTTTTAGTGCGCAAGAGATGTAATTGGCCCACTGCCCTTCTGTAGTCCCTATTATTGCACCTATTAGGAGTGCTAACCACCTTTTCCCTTGCCTCCTCAACCTCCTTTTCGCGTTGGGATTCCAGGGCCGACATTTGCTTCTGCTTTTGTGCGTTAGCTGCTATGATTTCACCCGTATTGTGGCCTTAAAGGCGTCCCATCTGACATCCTCTCCCGTCACTCCCCTTTCATTTCTCGCAAAGTATTCCTTGATCTTGCCCTCCATTTCTCCCAGAATTACCGGGTCACGGAATAGACTGTCAGCATACTTCCAGCCTCATAGCTTCTTTCTCCAAGCCCCCAAATCGAGCTCCATAATTAGAATCTTGTGGTCTGCTATGCCCATGGGTCCCACTTTCACCACCTGTACCTTACCCACCAGATGTGAGGATACCCAGAAATAATCTATACGCGATTGTGTTCCATGTACCTCCGAAAGAAAAGTGAACCCCTCCGCCTCCCCTTTCACTTCTCTCCACACGTCTCGCAAGCCCATCTCTGACATACTGTCTCGTAGAGCCGATGAGGCCACCCTGCCCCCTCCTCTAGTATTACCCCCAGACCTGTCACCAGCCCTGTCCCAAGCAATATTCAAGTCCCCCATCAAGATTATTGGGCCCTTTGCGCGGTCCCCAATCAGCTGTAGTAGCTGCCGAAGGAAAGAATCTTGTCCTGAGTTGGGGGCATACGCCACCACTATTGTGTAGAGCTCCCCCCCCCCCCCCGCGGTGGATCCCAGAGCCAGTAGATATCAGTCCTCTTTGTCTCTAATAGTCTCACTGATCTTAAAATTAGAAAAATTGCCAATTGCCAGCGCAACCCCTTCAGACTTCGTCGCCCCCAAGGTGTTTACAATCTGATCAAAGCCCCTCAGTCTAAGCCTATTCTGGTCACATCTCAGTAGATGGGTCTCCTGCAAGCCCAAAAAGTCTGGGCGATATCGCCTAGTGAACAGCACCAGTTTCTTCCTCTTTACGGGTGAGTTAAGCCCCCCTTACAATATGCGTGATCCATCTAAATGTTAACGGTCAGTGGTGACCCTCATGGTAAGGGCCCAGGGCCCAAGCCCTTTCGCCCGCTGCACGGGGGATCCCCTCCATTTTCCCATACGTCCAAAAGGGAACCCTGTGTTGTGGAACCGATTTTCTCCCCCCCCCACCCGCCCTCAACACTGTCTCCCCCTCCTGCCCCCCCCCCCCCTCAGGGGCCGGCCTGACCGGCCCTCTCACCAAAACCCCTCCTACAGGCCTGAACACCGTTACCGATTCCATGATGTTTGCTCCACTCTCCTCCTACACTCGTGATCGCCCTTTGAGACCACCACCCCCAGTCAACCACTCCCATGGCCGAAGCGAGGGAGCCCGAGGTCCCCCTCAGCCCTGGCGCCCCATGATCCTAATCGTAAGTCGAGCTGTAGAAGGGCCGCCCCCCTCCCGCGGAGAGGTGATTCGCCTTGGAGAACCCTCCCAATCAAATAAAAGCCTGAAGGGGAATGTCCATTTATATTTTATCCCCTGTTCCTCAGTATAGGACTCATCTGCTTCCTTTTGAGAAGGGTGCTACTCGCAAGATCCTGATACAGCTCGATCACCTGCCCATTATATCTCACTGGTTCCTGTCGCCGCGCAGCCTGCAGCACAAATTCTTTCAGCGCATATCTAGAAAAGGCGGCCAATACATCCCTCGGCCGCTGGCCTCGGGCGGTGCTGGGACGGCCCACTCGGTGCACTCTACCAACTCAATCTTGTCTGGGGAGTCGCCACCCAAAATGTCTGCAAAGGGTTTCTGAACCGTCCATTTTAAATCCTTATCCAGAACCCACTCCGGAAGCTGTTTCAGCCTGATATTGATCCGTCCAGACCGGTTTTCTAAGTCCTCCAAGCAGTTCCGCGTGGCCGTATCCAAGCGATCAATTGCTTCACTGTTCTCCCATACCTCCTTGCTCACCACCTGAAGGCCTCTCTCCACCACATCTGTTTTCTCGTCGAGTTGGGCCACCTCTTGTTTGATCTCAGACAGGGCCTGGTTTAAGTCGGTACGCACCAGCTGGAACTGGTCCTGAAAAGTCTTGGCGAACGATTCCTGCAATGAGACCATTTCCCGTTGCAAATCCTGTTTGGAGAGAGAGAGGAGGCGTGTTGCGTCTCATCTGATGGGGGCCTCTCAGGTAACCCCTCTCGTTGGGGGTTCCGTTCCTCCTGGGCGTCCTTGGGGGGGGGGGGGGGGATCCCTGTGGCTGGGGGGGGGCACATGGATATGAGAGGGCCTGATGCCTCGGCTTGCTGCGCTCCTCCCTTGAAAGATCTGCTTTTGTTTTTTGTCGCCATGATGCCTCAGGGATCCCGACCCCCTGATCCCCGCCCCCCCCCACCCCCCAGCCACAGGGATCCCCCCCCCCCCCAGCCAGATCACATCCGGGGCCGTGTCGATCACTTGCCAAACCTCAAGCCTCAACTCTCAGTTATCAGAGGGGGGTATTGTGCCCCGTTTGAGGGGCTGACCTCTTCTCCCCTCTCCTACAATCAGGGAAGACTACTCTGCTCAGCTTCATACAGTCCACGAGAGATAAAGCTCTCTCGCACGTGGCTCCTTATATCGGTGGGACCCACTCACAGAGCGACTCCTTGGATAGGCTTCAACAACAAAATCAAAAAATAAATAAAAAGGGGGGGGACCAGGTGGATACGGCCGCCCCGGTCTCCCACACCAGTCCCCTCTCACCTTTAGGCCTTCTTGGCCCTGTGCTCACACTAGTTCTTCTGGGGAAGTATTGGGTGGAAGGCTCGGAAATCCCCCTGCTAGCGGGATGCCCCTCCTGGCTCACACACACACACCAAGCCTCTCTTCTAGGCCCCGGTCTCACCGGGCCCAGGCGGCTGCCGACATCACCCCCTCCGTGCGCAGCCCCCGAGCCACAGCAGACAGCGGCTTCCCTGCCCTCAGGGGCTCTAGTGTCCAGCGAGTCCTGCCGCATACTCAGCCCCTCCAGCTCCGATCCGAGGGTCCGCTCGCCCAATCTCACGGTACAGCTGCGCTCCTCAATCTCGCCACCCTCCCCAGCCCCTAAGGGGGGGGCAGCAGTCAAAAGGCGCGCCCCAGCTCCTCACCTCACACGGGCGCCGGCATCACTTTCTCGGAGCGCAGCTCACCCAGGCAACTTCGGTCCGCGGGCTCCCTACCTCCTAGACCGCTGATGTCCTGTGGCGCCTGCCGCTGTCACGACTCACGGGCGCAGGCTCTTGGACACGCCTGTCCGCTCCCTCATGGAGATCTTCTCCTCGGTGCGCGGGGCACGAGCGCTCGTTTCCGGCCATATCCCACAGCAGCCGAGGGTGGCAGCAAGCGGAGACGCGCGTCAACCTCCCGCCTTCCGGGTGTGCCCCAAAGGGAGATTAGTCACGCGCCTTGGCCCTGATGCGACCTGGAGGCGTCCCCAAGCCAAGAGACCGGGAGTCGTCGTGGTCCTCTTCCCCCTCTATGGGTCCTCCGGTGGTGTGCCGGACTACAGCGCCATTATCAGGAGCGGGGCCGTCCCGCGTCGCAGCCGCGATGCTCAGCCTCAAAGTGGACAGTCCGCCCTCTGCCTATCGCTCACCAGGCCGGGGGTGGCCAAAAAAATTGCGCTTGAATCCCTCGTTGCCCGAAAGGGCGGGTGGTGAAGTGCCTTCCAGGCTCGAGGGTACCGGTGCGCCGCCGTCTACCTAGTGTCGGTGGCCATCTTGGAATGTAGTTTTGCAGTGCAGTAACTGCAAGTATTAAGGGGTAATTTCTTATTGTTTTCTGCTATAAGCTTTAGAGCTAATTGGAACCATTTGGAATCTTCATTGTCTTCTATTTTGTATGTTATGTCCACAGTTCTTGTGCTATTTTTATAAAGTCCTGCAGCAACATACTCGCAAATCATTGGGTACTTTAAAAGTACATCTGCTGAACTTTAGTATTTCTTTTTTGTATGTGTGTAATGGGAGGTTGCCATCTGTACAGTTGTTGGTAGTCTGTTGTAAATCTATTGCATTTTGTAAGTGGCTTTCAATTCCAAAATATTTTCTCTGGATATGCTCTATTTCTTTGAGTAGTTGTTTGGCTGTACCATGTAGAAGATTGTTATATAAGTTAGCTAGTGCTAAAGCAGGACTTTTGCATTGCACAGTGTATGGACCAGATTTCTTATAGTTGTATGGTGTGTTAATTTTGATATGGTGGAAGGTGCTTTTGCGAATAGGTCCAGGAATGCAGGCTAATGAATATCCTTGTAGTCCTGTGTATTTGTGCACTGGGCAGGGGTCTATATTTTGTAGTAGTTTAATTTTGAATTGTCTTTACCTTTCACATACTGATTGAGGAACTGGCGTAAAGATTTGTTGGCAATGTTACACATTGATGTGCACGGCCATTAGTAGACGGGGCGTATTGGTTCAGTGGAATGGAGAGGTGATACTGAATTTTCTGGGGATAATTGTGTGAGCAGCGTTACTTGTTCCATAATGATTTTTCATACCCTCGTCCACCGCTATGTATGGCAGTTGGGTTTATTTGGTTTTGTTTGTATGCTTCATTGAAATATAGTTCTGTGCTAGTGGTGTGACACCATTCACCTCCACAGATGTTTGCGAAGTTATCTTCGTTGATATTTCGTTTATTGAGAAGTCTTTATTTTTTGTAGTTTAGTACTTAGTTTTGTTAGTGGTTTCATTCTGTTTAAAACTCAAATACATTCCTTTTGCGAAGGATTGCACTGTCTGAGAGCTTCTAGGATAAACTTTCTACGGTAGGTTTTAAGGGTTGTGCATGATTTCTCCTGTTTTTATAAGGTTCGGAAGGACTCTGTGGCAGAAAAATATTTGTTAAATAATGTTTTTGGTATGCTTACTTTCCGGTAGATCAAGATTTATAGGTGCAATGTTAGCACTAGTGGTAGCTGCAGTCTTGTTAATCACTTTGTTTCGATTTACATTTTGAAAGAGGAGGCAAAGTTTCTCTACTGGAAGCTTGTTTTGTTTCGCTTAATGACTGTATTAGCTTTTTGTTAACTTTTTGTGCAAATTCTGCTAGAGGTGGATACTTATTTTGGCGAGTTTTAGTTTAATTCCGTTTACATTTGCGTTGCTTTCTACAGAGTTGCTTTTTGGTAGGCATTCTTTGGGGTCTGTTTGAGAGAGTGGGTCAGGATCTTGTGTGGGTCGGGATGTTGTGCAGAGTATGTGTGCTTTGTGCATGAGTGTCTGAGTATGATGGTAAGGATGTATGTAGAGGTGTGTGATGTGCAATGGGCTGCTACATCAGGTTGGGAAGGCTGTTCTTGTATTTGTGTGTTACTATACTGGTGTTCGGATTGCAATAGAAAGTATGGAGTTGGTGAGGGTAAGCACTAATACTGAATGTTATGTTGCAGGATTAATACAATTGTTTTAGAATTGTACAGTGTTTGAGTGACAGAACATTATGGCAGTATTGCGCTTACTTTTTGGGATGGAATGGAAAGAGTAGGTTTCTTCTGAGTTCTCGTTCGTACTTCAGATGCTGCTTCTTTTCAGGAGAGTGGTCTTTACTGCAATTGTGAAAGAAAGACATTAGTAAATATGTGTGTTAATAGCACTGTTAATGTAGACGCAGATTTCTATTTTTGCAGTAGTAGTGCTTTCTGATAACTGCATAGCATGTACATGCACTTTGCTTATGTGCATTCTGTATATTTTATTTAGAATCTGTTAGTTGAATGTGCTTTAGAAATTAGTACAATAGTAAGCGCACCAAGCACACTTGGCTTTGTAAGGCAGTGTTATTGGATATTAGGAGATAGAAGAAATAATCGTATGGTTTGTTTGCTATTTTTACAGGGGAAATGGCAGGCACTGTATGGAAAAGTATGCAATGTATGTATTTGGGAAGGTGTGGGAAATGAATCGGAAGGATTTGATGGGGTCAGCAGCATATTACTCAGTAGGTGATTACTTAAAGTTACTCACCGTAGTGACTAACTTACTCATAGTCCATAGTCCCCTTTCCTCCATCCTTATGGTACATTCCTCCGTCCTGTGGGACGGGACCAGAGCACTTTGTAAAAAGCATCACATTTTTCAAAAATGTGTCCTTCCCCACTTTTTGCGCGAGGTACCGCACGCATCCATAACCCTGCCCTCCTTAGTTCTGCCCAGCGCATCGCCCATCAGTCCTTTTTCTATCGCCAGTCTGGGATCTTTAAGCAATAACAGAGGAACCGTATTAGAGGGGACGGCGGGCATTTGGAGGAAAGGGTTCTATGGACTAGGAGTAAGGTAGTCACTATGGTGAGTAACTTTATTATACTCCTACGTCCCGTCCCCTTTCCTCCATACTTATGGGAGATTCTCAAGCACTCCTCACAGGAATTACGGGTGGATGGAAACTCCTTACTGAAACAGATTCCTAAGCACAGCTTAACCCAAACTGAGCATCGGCTCTGGAGCTCAGGTCTAGACAGTAATGCCTACAAAAAGCCGATGGGGAGGCACACGTAGCCGCTTTCGCGATGGCCTGGTCTCCCAGGGAACATACTTGTGGAAGGCAACGGCAGCCGCCTTGCCCCACACAAGATGAGCATGAATCCCTTTTGGCGGTTTAAGACCTTGAACAGTGTAAGCCTCTGCAATATAGGCAGCAATCCACCTGGAGATGGTCGCTTTCGAGGCCGGCTTACCTTGTGGATTTCCAAAGGTCACCAAAAGCTGAGAAGAGTTCCTAAACTCAGATGGTCTGTCCAGATCTCTAGAGCTCTTCTAACATCCAGGCAATGCAAAACCCTTTCAGCCTCTGAGGCTGGGTTTGGGAAGAAGACAGGCAAGGAGATTGACTGATTCAGATGAAAATCAGAGACCACTTTTGGAAGAAGGAAGGATTTGTCCTCAGGACAATCTTATCCTTATGAAAAACCAGGAAGGGCTGCTCTACTGCCGAAGTCACAGCCACCAAGAAAGACTTTTTCTATGAAAGATACTTATGGTCGACTGTAGCCATGGGCTCAAAAGGCTTATGGCACAAAGCCGTAAGGACCACGTTAAGATCCCACAGTGGATGCGGTTTGCAAACAGGAGGGTAAAGGTGCATGAGGCCCGCAAAGTGTCTTAATGACTAGATTTGATAGCGAAAAAGAGCACTGATCCGTGGACAGGTAAGTGGCAATGGCCGACGGATAAGTCCTGCAGGACAAGACATGAATGCCAGACTTTACCAGATGCAAGACAAAAGACAGAACCACATAGATCATAGCCTCCCTGGGGTCCAGCTGTCTAGCTAAACACCAGTGGCAGAACCGCAGCCATTTAGTTCTATACTGAGATCTTGTCGGTTTTCCTGGCTGCCTGAATAATGCGCATGTTATCTGCGGACAAATTGAGGCGCTACAAGGATCTGAACTCGGGCACCAGGCCGCCAAGTTGAATGATTGTGGGGAGGGGGTGCCACAGCTGCCGATCGCTCTGGTGAAGCAGGTTGGGAACCAACGGAAGCCTGATCGGCGCGCGCACACCGATGGATGATGAAGTTCCGAAAACTAAAACCTGGCCGGCCACCACAGTGCTATGAACAGAAGAGAATAATTCACTGTGCCCCTCAGCTTGCAAAGCAACCGATGAATCGGAGGCGGAAAATCCTAGGACCTCATGTTGTGCCAGGGAATCTCGAGAGCATCCCCCAGAGAGGAGGCTCCCAGCCCGTTTCTGGAGGCATACAGGGGAAGCTTGCTGTATGTCGACATTGCGAAGAGGTCCACATCCGGAGTGCCCTCACAACGGAAGATCTGTAAGAGGACCTCCATGTTCAGTTCCCACTCATAGCTGACCATTGTTTGTCTGCCGAGGGCATCTTCAGTAACATTCAGCTGGCCCGGGATGTGTACCACCACCAGCCAGATACCATGCTGAACAGCCCATTCCCAAAATCTGAATGGCAAGATCCACAAGAGGAGGGGACTTGGTATCTTTCTCTCCACGGTCAGATATACCCAGGAAAATCGAGCCCTGAGAGACCATCATGGAGGATTTCCGCCAGTTCACTGACGGGCCAAGGTGGAACAGGAGCTGGAGGTGAGACTTGTTTGAGGCAGACAAGGACTGCGCAGCAGCCACTCATCCAAATACGGATATACATGGATACCCTGTCGCCAAAGATAAGCTGCGATGACCGATGACATCTTTGTAAAGACCCCAGTGCCGAGCTGAGGCCAAAGGGAGCACACGAAACTGGAAATGCTCCTCCCCCATATAAAACTGTAGGTATTTCCAATGCGGGCTCATAAGGATATGCATATAAGCATCCTGAAGGTCCATCACGCTGAGCCAGTCGCCATTCTTTAAAGAAGACTTTATCTGGCCGGGCGTGATCATCTTGAATTTACCTTGGGGAAGAGAGATTGAACTGGAAAAGGTCTAGGATGGTGAGCAGGCCAGCCTGGTTGGAGTTAGGCACCGTAAACAGACGGAAGTAGCAGCCCTCCCCTAGGGGAACGAGAGATCCAGAAGCTCCTGGACCTCTGTTCTGAGGGAGGGCGTCCCCGTCTGCTGGGAGGGAGGATTGGAGGGTGGGATAGGGGCAAGCGGAAGCCTGCCCGGGCAACTGACGAGACCCACCGGTCCTCTGTGATGGTCCGCCACACCTCCCAGTGGGACTCAATATGCCCTCCCACCGGGGTCTTGTGCGAGCGCCGAAAACACTAATTTAGCTGGTTTCTCAATTGCGGCACCACCAGATCCTGAGAAGGAGGCTGATGATCGTGAGAAAAACCGGCCTTGTTGCTGACGCCGACGGGAGTTTCCGGTTGGAGTATCCACTCTACGAGTCTTCCAATCCAGAAACCCTCGAAAACCAGAGGAAGGCCGAGGTTGCGAAGACATCCTCTGCGCCCTGAAAGGCAGTTTCACCAAAATGGACAGGGACTTGCCGGTCTGAGTGCTGTCCTTAGTCTTGGTCAGTTCAGCGTCTGTCGACGAATGAAAAAGCTCTTTGCCGTCAAAAGGCAGGTCCAGAACTTTATCCTGCACCCCTTTGGAAAACTTTGTGGCATGAAGCCAGACTTGATGAGAGGTGTCCACGCCAATCATGGGGGCCCGGGCCGAGGTGCCAACATGATGCCCGCAGCCTCAAGCATATCCTGCGCCAGGACCCTGGCATCTGACAAACCCGCTTTAAAATCGTATAGTTTATCTGCAGGGATTAATTCCTTAGACCTCTCCACATTTTCATATTCTCTCCCGCTAACACAAGCTCCGCGTTTGCTTGACGCAACTGCAGGGCTGATTTAGCGAAGATCTTCATTCCCAAAGAGTCAAGAAGCTTGTCCTCTTTGGCCAGAACCTGGGCTGCCGTGGTAGATGACGCTGAAGCCGGCCTGGATTGTAACGTGGCAGCAGCCACCGCCGTGGAGGAAGGGGGCGGACAAGACGCTAAGGCGACAACCTCTTCCGAAGAATGAAGCCTATGATGCGCATCATCTTTCAAACAGTCCAGAGGAGACAACGGGAATGCCTCAAAGCACCTCATCCTGAGGAGTGGGTGCCTCGGGTACTGGAACATCCAGAAGACACATGTCCAGCACCCAGTCATGGAAGGCTCTATCAGAGCGGGGCTGGTCCTCGATGTCCTGATTCTCGCCCAACCCTCCCCCCCTCCCTGTGTGTCCTCCGACACATCCGGGTCAAGCTGTGTCGCATCTGGTCCTGCAGAAGATTTGTCCACTTGAGGCGGGCTGCCGGCTGGTAAAGGCTGAGCTGCCGGAACCACCGGTGCCTTGGCTGGAACCAACGGCGCAGGAGCCACTGGAGGGCAGATTTCCCGAAACAAACCTCAGGAATACTCTTTCATGGGGTTGGAGTGCATAAGCCTTTGAAAAAGGTGTCGTCCGCCGGCGGCTTATGCGTGGCAAGAGGGGCCCTCTCATGAGTGGAATAGCTCCAGGGGCGTAAGGGAGAGGGCTGCCAAAAAGGTCCCTCTCCACTAGAATCAACGTAGATCAAGGGTGCAGATGTCGCAGCGAGCGAGACAGTGTGCGGTAAATGCATCCAAGCGTTCCAGTCAAACACTGGACGGAAAGGATGCACGCAAAGAAAACTATGTTCACCTGAAAAAGCCATTCCCAGCACCAAAAGCCGATGGCATGGGTGTAAGGGAGGAATCCAAAATGGCCACTGTAGTCTTGGTGGGAACGGCCACCATTTTGTCAGCTCCTGAGGAGAACTGCGACACGTGGGAGTGAGGCAGGGGTCTCCACAGGCAGGTCAGTGGGGGGGGGCTTCATTTTAGCCTTGACACAAGGAACCTCGGCAGAGCAGGTACTACGTTCTCAAATACTCAGTTAATGTCTCATATATGCATGTTTTTGTAAGGCAGTAGTTGGGCTAGGCAGTCAAAAGTGCCTCCTGGTAGCTGTTGGTTTCAAGCTAACCAGGCTCTCCTAGGCTAGAAGCAGGAGCTAAATGGCTTCCAGCTATTTCAAACCCTGCAGATGTAGTTGTAGATTAAATTGTTGAGACGTTGTCTCAAAATAGGGGCTAGGAGACGATGAAGGGGAACTGGGTTATATAGACCCTGTGTGTGACTAGGGTACAGTGACTCGACAAAGGAAATTATAGACTATCGCTGGAATGAGAACATGGGTTCTAAATGTATTGCTGATGCAGCGACCATGGATCCAGACAAGACTCCGATTTTAGAAGGGACAGTGGGGTGGGGGCAGGGGGTAAGTGGGGGATGGGACATTTAAACGTTTATTGTTGGGGGTGGGGTGGGAGAAAATAAGCATATGCTGAAAGCTTGGTTGAAATATGAACAGTTGATTTGAAAATGTTGTAAGCCTGTAAACTCACCAATAAATTTAAATAAAATAAAAGGGCCTATGCTAACAAAAACCTATTGCCAATCCTTAAGTGTAGGATAATGTTCTCAATAAAGAAGTGTTCACCAAATAATAAGTCAGGATGTGATTGCCAGGGGTCTCCCTTCCCCACATTTTGAGCACACGACAAGGTGGGTCTCCTGAGCACAGCAAACACTCGATCCTTCCCAGCACCAGTCGACCGTTCCGTATCAGCTATCGGGTTCTTCGATGGTTGGTTCTCTTTTCAATATAAAGTCTCTTGACTTCGAGGGCATTCAACAAATAAACACAAAGTTCTCTTCCACATATACTTTGTGTGACGGCTTCACCCCTGGAGTCCCCCTCTTCCGGGCGCAAACCCCTCACCAGCCGTGGTGATTCATTATCTCCGGGGCTCCTTTTCTCCTGTGCCACTACCCAAATGTACAAGGGCAATTTGAAAGTGCTATTTTTCTTAGGACCGTGTAACATGCACATAAGATGCTTCTGAGCACTGTGCTCAAAAGGGAACAGTGAGACTGAAAGTGGATGCGACTTTGATTCATAGGTGTTTGGAGAAGTCTGATAGTTGTCTGGCTTTTTATCTATGGAAAATGTTTTGCTAAATGCACTCTTCATGTGGATCCATAATTTGTCACTGGTAATTCTAAAAGTCTAGGATTCATAATGTAAATCAAATACATATTGAAACGTCAATAAAGTGCATTATCTACTGCTCTGCATTTTTGTTAACTAATGAATTGATGGATCAGGGAGGGGTTCAAGGGAGCACAAATGTGTCTACTTATTCCATATGGACAGGTTCTATAGACAGAATAGCTGGGTCACACAGTTGTAGCATCACTTGCAGGTAGAGGTACGCACACAAAATATTATCTATACTCCAGAGCGGGGGGAAACACATTTTTTTTTTAAAAAATGTAAAATTATTTATATGAACTTCTCCAGAGAGAAAGGGGAACACACTGCATTTTGACCGAATTCCCCAATGAAATGGGGCAGAGGAACTATTGGCGTTTATTTTGTTGTCGTCCAGGTCCCTGCAGCAACAACCTCATCATGTAATAGTTACTGGTGGCTGGTTTTAAGTGCCAGGGCTCACGGGCAGGAAATATCATGCTCTTTCACTGGTAATGGTCTTGTGTGGTTCATGAAGGAACACAGAGATCTCGCACCTCAGTCACCTGGTATGCTGTGCATATCGCACTCTGCTAACAGGACGACCTTAGCACGTTGATATACTCCCAGGCTCATTTAATGTTACAGAATTTAAGGAAGACCTAAAGTGATGTAGTGATCTACTCCAGCGAGGCAGGTGTATGAGGGGGACCCGGTTGATGAGACGCAAAGGATGGGCAGCAGATAGTTGGCCTTCTTTAGACTTGTGCAATTCCCTGTATTCCACTCCCACATCAGGAATCGGAATTGTTGCTTATAGGGTCTCTATAGACATGTAAATGGTGCGACAGTGTCCTATGCTTGGAGTTAAACGATAAGGTAAAGAGAGGCTTCCCCAGCCTAACTCTTAACCTACGGTGGGCCTCCCATTATTCCAACCCATGCTGTTTCAGGACCCATAATGTTATCTTGTGACTGCCGTTTAACTCTAATTCACTTAACGTCACTGAGCTTGGGTAGTGAATTAATAATACCTCTGTGTATAACTCATTTTCTTTGACTTTTTATGTTTTTTAGTTGCGTTGCACCTACTTCATATCTACAGGTTGTCTCTATGTAGTCTAGCTCTCAGTGCTTCATTAGTTTGCAAGATATTCCCAAACTGTGCCAAGGTAATCATCCTGTTATCTTCCCCTTCCTCCTATGGCTCCATAAATGTCATGATCTTCAGTCTTTACAATAAGTCCTTTAAACTTCCTGTAGGACACTGGTCTTGGGGGTGAGGGGTTGAAGGGTCACTCAAAAGTAGATTTGGGGTGCATTTTAAAGAAAATAAAGTTGAACTTGTTCAGATGCCCTACCAACACTTCTGGCCTTTTCTTTTTCTTTTGTTTTGTTTTTTTGTTGAAATCTTTACTTGATTAGGCACAACATGTTTTGGCAAATGCTGTAGGGCATCGTTAAATCTCGGGGCGTCAAGAAGACACTGTCTTATGGGATTTTTTAAACTTGTTTAATCTTAACAGACAGATATTGACTTATGGTGTTGTACATAAATGAACAGTTTACATGGCCATTCTGCCTAGTAGTTCAAGTTTGCCCTCACTCTAGCAATTAACGTGTGCACAGTTCGTACTGTTGGATAAGTGGGTGCTAGACAGTTTCTTGACTGTGGATTCTTACGGCCTTGTTCTGTGTATGTCCGTTTCATTTCCTCTGTGGGGATATGGGCTTGTGTGGTAGCGAACACCTCTTGTAGTATTGTTCTCCAGCCTTCAATGTCTGTGCTCCCCGCACCTTGCCCATGACTGGTTGCTTCTTTCCGGGCAGTGGTCTCGTCCGTACTCTACTTCTGTAGGTCCCTCCACCATAATCCCACATCCGGCCCTTTTGTGCTTTCCAGCCCATCACTATCCTGCATTTTGCCAGCACATAGGTCAAGTCTTTCAGTTTACTGATGTGTCTTGTTCTTTTGTGCGTGGGAATATCCCTAGCAAACAAGCAGGAGGGGCGGGGGGTTGTATCTTTACGATTAAAGCGGTGTTGGATAGTTTCTGTGCTATTCCTTCCCAATACTGCTGTATTTTCGAGCAGGCCCAAAACATATGTAGCATACCCACGTTCTTCAGACTGCATTTGGGGCAGCATTGCATGTTTGATTGAATTAAGACATATTTTCTGAGGTGTCTGATACGCCCTGTGAGTTAGATACAGCTGTAGAAGTTGGTTTTGTGTTCGAAGACATTCGTTTGTGGTATGAGATCACCTGTTGCATTGTGGTATGAGATCACCTGTTGCCTTTCCCTGTCTGTGAACTGTTTTTGTAGGACTCTTTGCCACATTTGGCGGGCGTGTAGTGCGTTGTCTCGCTGCTGGGCTAGGAGTAGTTGTATAAACTGGATACCGCATGTCCTCCTTCTGAGACCCTTCTGAGACATGTACAGCGTTAGTGTGGCATGCATACAATACTGACCCATGTGTAGCCCCGTCTCTGCTATGAGGGCATGGAGGTCTGCAACCCTCCAGTCTAACAGCAGATCTCCTACTGTCACTACCCCCTTGGGCTCCCAGTGCTTTTTGATGATGATTCTACCCTGCATATTATTCCCCGTCGGTGTAGCCAGCGGGATCTGGGCGGAGTAAGGTGTTGTGTTCCCTATCAGTTTTGTAATCTTCTTCCATAAGCGCCTCCCCAGTGCCAGTAGATGTGGTGGGTGTTGCAGGTGTGAGGTGTATACCCATACCATCTCTTTCAGGAAGAATGGGCTGCAGGTGGGCGGTTGTAGAGGGGTGCCTTGGGTCGGTTCATCAGACAGCCAACTCGTGACAAATTACATTTGGCTTGCTATGAAGTATAATTCAAAGTTCGGGATTCTGATGCTTCGTTCAACGAGGCCACTGCATAGTGGTCTGTACTAGCATTGGTGCAATCTATAATGTGATGTAATCTATGTAAATTCCATGTTGTGTTCCTCCCTGGCACATACCCTGCCTGATCTGGGTGTATCAATTCTGATATTACCTTTTTAATCCTATTCGCTAGGAGGGCCGTCAGTTTGTTCCTATCTTGGTTTAACAGTGAGAGTGGCCTGTAGGAGCCGCACGCGTGCCATGTTTTTTCGACTTGAGTAGGGGAAAAATGGATTCCCTCAGCGATCGGGAGGGCGCCTTTCTCATATGCCTCAATTTGTATATCTCGCAGTGTGGATGTAATTTCGTTCACATACTCCTTCTAGAACTTGCTCGGTAGTCTGTCTGTGCCTGGAGTTTTGCCAGTTAGCCGTTCCCTGATGTGGCTGCTACTTCCTCTATTATAATGGGGGCGTCCAGTGATGCTCCTACTCTAGTGTTTTAGCCTTGGGAGTTCTATGTGTCCACATGTAAGGATGTATAGTATATCAAGAAGGTTGTATTTATGTCTGCTTGTTTGGTGCATAGTGTCATCTTTATCCATGATTGACTATATCATGTCTTGTTTGACCTCTTTTATTTTATTTTTTTATTTTATTTTTTTGTAGAGCCAGGCCTTCCTGGTGTTTCTCGATATATTTTACATAAATGTTAATCTTAGTGCACCTAGCCTGTCCCAGTGTTGAGGCATTCTTGTCGTAGTCTGATCTTATCAGGGGTGCGGTCTGTGGCATCGTCTGTGCTGCTTTCTATGTCTTCTAGTGCTTTCTCTGATAAAATTGTTTGTATCCCCCCCGCCTTTGCTATGGCCTCCCCTCTGATCACTACGTTGAAGACTTCCCACAATACTCCTGTGGATGTCGCACTTGCATAGTAACTGCTCATGGTCTCCCTAAATTGTCCCCTGAATGCTGCATCTTTCAGGGATTCCTCTCAACTTCCAGGTTGGGATACATGCTCGTGGGGCTGGATGCTTGCCATGCGACTATCAGCAGTCATGCTCCGACAGCACACAGGTCTTCTAGTTTGCCTCTGGGAATTCTTCCAATGTCTCTGTGCCTGTAAAAAAGTAGTTAATCTAGTGTGCAAGTTCTGTGGGGTGGTGTAGTCTGAGTATCGTCTGTCGTGTAAGGTGTATCTCTCTCCATATGTTGGGACAGTTTAAATGCTTTTGTCAGCGCATTTAGTGCTTTGGCGGGGGTTGGGATGCGCATATTTGTTGTCTGACCGATCTAGTAATGGGTGCAGTCCCTTCCAGATATGATGCTGCTGTTTCTGACTGGTCCCACGCTGGTGTACAGTGATCGGAAGAATGTTGAGGCATCATGATTCGAGGCATAGGTGTTGATGATGAATACTTTCATATTCTCCCAAAACCCTGAACAAGAATCATCCCACCCTTGTCGTCCTTGGGTCAATTTAAGCAGCCGGAAAGGCACCATAGGTGCTATCCAAATTTAGTACCCCTTTAGCATACGTTGAGTAAGGTGAGCCTAAGGTAGTACCGCTAATTTCTTGGCTGATCCTGCTCGTTTCTCTTGGGTGAGGTGGGTTTCCTGTAAGAGTGCTACGTCTACCTTGTTTCTATGTAGGTATGTCATAACTCTCTTTTCCTTTTTATATAATTATTTAGTCCCTGGATGTTCCAGGTAACTAGCCATGTATGCTGTGTTAGATACACGGCCCTTCCGTAAAGGATCTGGGTGCCGCTGGTGCATCCTCTGTTGCGTACTCTGTGCAGTTGCTTAGTGGCCATCTAGCTCTTATGATGTGAATGTAGTATCTAACTGTGCTATCACCCAACAACTGCCCCCACTAATAGTACCCCATCCCCAACTATTGTCCAGCTATATTCGACATGCTCAGGCATCCCCACTTCTCACTCCTGTACTGTCTAGTCCTGCTCTCCGGCGTTGGTTGTGCAGCGGGTGGATACCCAACTGCTAGTATCCCAAAAGTAAGATGTCTGTGGGTGGAAGGCGCGCCTCTGTAGCTGCTGCTTCTTGTGGTGTTCCTGCTTCTTGCAGCATCCATGCGTCGAAGTGTGTGCTTTGTATTGTAGGCTTCCTAATTGCTACTTCTGGCACTTATTGGTTGACTGTTTCCTCTAACGTTGTGTCTTCATTTGGTGTCTGGGTGTCTGTGTAGGCGACAGGTGCTCAGTGTCCACCCACTTATGTGTGTCCTCCGGGGTTTCTAAGAAAAGAGCGATGGCTTTGTATATGATTTTTAGTTGTGCTAGATATAGCAGCATATATTTAAGGTTGGTGTCCCAGAGTCTTTTTTTTTTTGTATTTTTTTTTGCTGAAGCGAAATACATTCTGCTTTTTTGTACTTGTAAAGTATAGTCTGGATATGCAGTGATATTATTTTTGGTGACACTTCATCGTGCCTCCCATCCTGAAGTACTCCAGTATTTTTTGTCTGTCTTTGTAGTTTAATATCTTCGTTATTATGGGCCGCAGAGGTGCTGTGTTCTGTGCCGGTCCACAGTAAAGCCTTGGGTGAAGTTGGCGGGGCCCATTTCTGGTAATGTTTTCTATATAGTTTGTGGGGTTTGTGCCTTCTTCACCTCCCGGAAGTCCTATTATTCTAACATTGTTTGTCCGAGCCCTCCTTTCTGCATCATCTGCTCGTTCTTCTAGGTTTCTTATCCGCTGCTGCATTCTGTGGCATCTGAGTGTGTTTTTTAGGTCTGCCGTGTTTTTCCCAGTTCTTTCCGCTAGTGCTCGCACATCCTGCCTCAGAGTCCTACATCAGTGATAATGGCGTCCATTTTGGCCTCCAGCGAGGATGTTGGGGCTGCTATTGCTGCCTAGATATGTTTGTCTCCTCCAGTCTGCTACGCTGGTCTCACTTGTGCCGAAGTCTCCATATTAGTGGACGTTGCTGTCCTTCCGGACTTAGCAAATGTGGCTATCCTCTTTACACCCACTCCTGATGCTCCTCTTGCGTTGTTCCCCTTCGCTGCTGGCAGCACCTTACTCGCTGCCCTTTATTGAAGTTTCCTGTGGTGTGGGGCTACTTTGCTGTTGCGGGGCATCCCCTTTGTCTGTTGTCTTAGAACTATCTTGCTTCCCATGTCTCAAGTCATTATTCCCTTCTGATGGGCCCGCTTACAGCACTCTCTGACTTGTGCGCCGCCCGGGGACAGGAGTCTTAGGAAGCGGTCCCGGGTGTAACTTCTTCTCCCTTTGGGTTATTGGGCTGCCTCCTACCTCTTGTTAGAACACCTACCTGTGCTGAGAGGCAGGGGGGTCCTTTGAGTTGAGTCCGGGCTTGTTGGGTGTATCCCCCGGTTCCAGGTGTGGGGGAGATGCACTTTCTTGCACTTCCGGTCTCACGGGGTGTCATTCCGTTCCATGAGGGATGGTGCGCATGCGCCGGCTGCACAGGTCTTTGGGGAATGAGCTTGCGTTCCAAGCCTAATTCCTGCGACGGCTCTGCCTACATGCATGCGTCGGCTCGGGTTGCTTGTCAGGCCTCGTTTGCATGCCGTGTCCTAAGCGATCGGGTCTGGCACCAACTGTGACTCAACGTGGTTCGGTTCCTGACCATTTGCTTCGCTCCTGGACTTCGGCTTGCCTGTTGCCAGGTGTTTCTTGCTCCTTCGTATCCTGCTCCTTGCCCCCTTCCTTGGGGCCTGGTTGTTTCTGTCTCTGTTCCTCCTTCCTCTCCCTGCCTCAGTCTCGCCCTGCTTATTGGGTCCTGCGTTTCTAAGAGCATTGGGTAGGGTGTTCCAGAGCTTGGCGGCAAGGACTGGGAAGCTCAGCTCGTCCACCCCCCCCCCTGCTGTTCGTAGCTTGAAGCTAGGAATGGTCAGTGTGTGAGCCTGAGCAGATCTCAGGGGTCTGGTTGCTGTATGTTGTGTGAAAGGAGAGGATATGTAGGCAGGGGCTGCGTTGTTCTGTGCCCTGTGGGTGAGACGGAGTGCTTTGAGGGATATGCGGTGAGAGATGGGTAGCCAATGTAAGTTACGCCTGGTGTTGGAGATGTAAGTGCGCCTGGGTATGTTGAGAGCGGCCATTATGGTGGTGTTCTGCGTGACCTGGAGTTTATCAAGGTTTCTTTGACTAGTTCCTAGGTAAAGGGCATTGCAATAGACGATTTTTAGACATGAGGGTTCTGGCGAGAATCAGACAGTTCCCCGATGCCAAAAAGGGTCGACAAGCTGTAATCAATTTACAAGTATAGGATGATGCGGAGACAACTGCGTTGGTTTTTTCGATTGAGTGATAAGGTGGAGTCTAGATATATTCCAAGAGTTTTTGTAACGTTGGAGACTTTGATATCATTCCCGTCAATAGTGAAGGATATGTATTTAGGGTTGAGTTTCGTGAGTTTGGGTTGAGAGCCTAGAATGACTTGCTCAATTTTTTCATCATTGAGGCAGAGCCCATGATGTGCCATCCAAGCCTGGATGATGGTGTAGACTGCTTTGAAAGCTTTGGCGTCGGTTACATAGTCACCAGCGATGGGGATGAGTATCTGGGTGTCATCCGCATAATTCGTGTAGGAGACACCCAGATAGTCAAGTATATCAAAAAGCGGTTTGGTAAACACATTAAAGAGAGTGGGAGATACACAAGATTCTTATGGGATTCTGCACGGGACATGGGCAGGATCAGCTGCGGCTAGGGAGGAGAAGACTCTCATAGTTCTGTTTGCTAGGAAGGAGCTGATCCAAGATGTGGCTGCATCCGAACAGTGGGCAGCAGTCTTGAGGTGGTGGCAGAGGATTTGATGATCGACCAAATCAAAAGCTGCTGAAAGATCAAGGAGGAGCAGGAGTGCCTGCTGGCCCTTGTCTTTAAGAACCTCAATTTGGGTTTTCAAATCAATTGAAGCTGTCTCGGTGCCGTGTCTAGGATGGAATCCGGATGGTCTGAGCCTTAATAGGGTAATAGTTGTTGGTTTCGAGGTAATCCTGGATTTGGAGATAGGCTGCTCGATCAAGAATTTTGAGGAGGTATGGCACCTTGGTAATAGGTCTGTAGTTAGACGGGTTACTGGGATCAAGATTAGGTTTTTTCATTAGAGGGATGACCCAGGCATCCTTGGGGTTGTCGGGTACGGTGCCTGATTCGAAGGAGGCATTAATGAATGAGGTAATGAAAGGGGCGAGTCTGTTGTCTTGCCTCCAAATCGCTGGCCCATGTGCCTGAAACCGCTTCCACCTGCCTTATGTTAGATGCCTTTGCACCCCCTTTTTTAAAAACTTTTTTTATTTTTTTAAACACTTTTTGTTTTTCCATATACTAACTTGCACACTGTAATCCATGACATCTTTACATTCAACATATAACTTTTCCCACTCCCCCCTCCCCTCCCCTCCCATCCCAGGCCTACATCGCTCCCATCCTTAATCCTTTCACGTTTCCCCTTCATCTACTCTCCTAATTAGTGTTCCTGCTTTTCGCAATGGCTCTTCCACGTTCTGGATACCCTGCTCAGAGACCGTCAAATCTGCCACCAGTTGCCTCCATGCTCGCACCCCTCCATCCCCGCACCCCTCCATCCCCTTGTTCTGTATTCTTATCTATCGATTACTGCCACACCAGTGTCCGCGTTGGCCCATTTTACCAAATCCCTCCACCACATTTGCACTGCTGGTCTTATTTGTGCCTACTAACCCATTGCAATCCTACGTTTTGCTAGTATATATATGTTAAGTCCTTGAGTTTACTCATATGTTTAGCATGCTTGGGTCGTGAGAAGCCCCTCAACAGACACATTTTGGGGATCCCATATCCAGGGTGATTTCTGCTTCCGCTAATGTTTGGGTGACTTCTCCCCAGAATCTACCAATTTCTGGACACGCCCAAAGCATATGCACCAGATCTGCGTTGACCTCCCCGCACTTCGGGCAGGTCTGTATAGCTGCATGATTGAACTTGGGTATCTTATGCGGGGTCAAATACACTCTGTGAATCACATATAATTGGATCTGCTGTAGCCACACATTCCTTGACACCTTCTTGTGGTATCCCATAGCTCTTTTCCACATCATATTATTATTATCTCATCTGGCACTGGTTCCCGTAAGCTCATCTGTTCTCCCGCCCTACCTTCCTTGGACAGCAATAGCTCGTATATACGTGAAATTTCGTGTCCCACCTTCCGATACATTGTAAAATGTCTCTATGCTCTAGTCTGTCTGTAAGGGCATTTGGGTCTCTGGCCATAGCTTCTCTATAGTCGGGAGCATGTGATGTGTTGCCGACTATGCACCCCAGCATCTTCTATCAGATCTTCAAATTCCTCCGGCCTTCCTATCTTCAGTATATCCCCTACCGTCGCTACTCCCATGGGTTCCCAACTCCTTACATTTAACCCGATCGGTTTATCCTTTCCCTCCACTAATAGTATCTGCGGAGAAGACGGCATTGAGTTCCCCATCCACTGGCATACTCTGCGCCACATTGTGCACCCTAGCCGCAACTGTAGGCTTTTGCCTATCTTGCACGCATCAGTTAGCCATATAACTTCCATCAGGAAGAGCGGCATACTTTCTGCTCGTAATAACTTAAGATTCGGACGTTTGCTCGTCTGACAGTCATTAAATGTACACTCCCAAATACCGAAATGTATCTATGCCCCATTTAATCGGTAACACCAGCAATTTGTGTATGGGCTTTCCAACATACTCTCGCAAGGAGTCGAGGCTCGATTTTTGGGGGTTAATTGTTATACCAGACAGTGCTGCGTAACGTTCCATAGTGTCGAGGATATATTGCAAGTTCTCCTCTGGGTGTTGCAGGTAAAGGAGCATGTCATCTGCAAATGACGAGATCAAATGCCTTCCCTTTGAATTTCTTATACCTGCCTCTCCATACTCTTCTCTTAAATAGACTGCTAATGGTTCTAACGCTAGGATAAAGAGCATCAGGGACCATGGGCAGCCCTGCCTCATGCTTTTACCCAGCTGCCACTGCTCCGAGACCGTGGAGCCCATTTTCACTCCCGCTGTCGGTTCGTTATACAATAGTCCCACTCACTTGATATACGTGGGCCCCATGCCATATTCTTTCAGGACTGCTTTTAGGCACTGCCATCTGACCGAGTCAAATGCCTTTACTGCGTCTCTTGACACTACTGCCACTTTGTGTGCCTCTTCTCGGGTACAATCAATTCTGTGATGTACTCTTCTTAGATTGTGTGCAATAGTTCTGTGAGGAACGTATCGTATCCTGTCTGATCAAAGTGAATGAGCCTACCTATGAGCGGTCTAAGCCTCTTTGCCATAACTGCCGTAAGAATCTTACCATCCTGGTTCAGCAATGAAAGGGGCCTATACGAACCACACTCTGTATCTGGCTTATTTGGTTTGAGTAGGGGGATAATTATCGACTCCCGCAGGGCCCCAGGCAGTTTACCAGTTTCTAGCGCTTCTTTCAGCATTGCCAGCAGTGGGGGATGGATGTTGGCTTGATATTCCTTTATAGAATTCGCTGGTAAGCCCATCTGCCCCCGGGACTTTATTGGTCGGGAGTTCTTTAATCACATTCTCTAGTTACTCTATCATGATGGGAATCTCCAAACTGTCACTCTTCCTGACTCGGCTTGGTAAGATTAATCTCGCTCAGTGCTTCTTGTAAATCCACCTCCTCCCCCCCTCCATGGATTCCGTATACAATTGCTTATAATATTTGTAAAAACACATATTCACTCCATCTTGCGTCTCACGCAAATTCCCTTACGTCCCCATCACTGTTGTAATTGTTTTCTATGTGTTCTCTCTTTTATACAATCAAGAAAAGTCTGCCCTGCTTGTCCCCCTCTGCGTGTTGCCTCTCAATGCATTTTCTGTAGCTTAGATTACCTAATCTTTCCCAGTGTTCCTTGCATTCCTGTTGTAGTCGGGACATTACACTGGCCTCATCTAAGGATCTATTACCTACCTGCATTATAGTTTCTATTTTACCTTCCGTTATTTGTAGGCCCCAAAGTATTACATCTTGGATCCCCTTTGACTTGGCTATAGCCGCACCTCTAACCATCACCATGAAGGCCTCGCACAGCGTCTCGGCTGAGTCCACACTACCTGTGTTGTGCTAAAAAAAATGTCTTCACCTCAGCCCTCAAATGCTCCCTAAATCATGCGTCCTTCAGCGCTTAAACCCTTAATCTCCATGTTGGGACTCTGGCCCGAGGGGGGAGAGCTTTCCACGTAACAATCAGCGGGCATGATCAGAAAGGACACTCGCTTTGTACTCCGCCTGTATAAACTCACTCAGTGCCTCCTCCCCTACAAACATAGTCTAATCTCACAAGCAAGTTCTGCTGGGCGGCATAATGCGAGTATACTCGATCTTGTGGGTGCATTATTCTCTATATTTCTGTTAACTAGCGTGCGCAGCCACTTGTTCAAATCTTTTGCCAAAGGGGTTGGACCAGCAAGTTTGTCATCTGATCGATCTATCGTCTGGTGCCAAAGTACAGATAACATTTCCTCCCCATATCACCGCGCAATCCCTGAATGGGCCAATTTTAGGATACAGAGATGTAAAATATGATTTGGCCATACATAATTAATAACACACATTTCTATACTCGCCACCAACCCCCGCATTATTGCCATCCTACCATCTTTGTCTAGAGAGGTCTGAAGGACCTTGAATGGGACTGTCTATGCCACCCAGATTAGTACTCCTCTAGTGTATGCCGAATAAATTGACCACAGAGTTGTCCCCTCTCCATTTCCGTGCTAGCATGTCTTACTTCTCTTTGGTCAGGTGGGTTTCTTGTAGGAGTGCTACATCTATTTTTTTGACATCTCGGATAGATCATAACCCGGTTCCTCTTAATGTAACTATTCAAGCCCCTCACATTCCAGGTTGATATTTTGAGTTCACCCATATTCATCGTTCCTTCATCCTTCCTTTCATATAGGGTTCTCCCTTCTTCAATCCCTGGTGCGTAATCGGTAGGCCAACTCCCCATTAACTACCCCACTGCCACCCCTCCAGTTTCCCTAACATTTGCCCAGCTCCAGCTTTGGATCTTGGGCATCCCTGCATCTCGCTTCTCTCCCAGCCCTGTACTGGTACTAAAAGTGCAGCAGGAGGATAGTGACCTACTAGTATCCTTACTACTCTAAACTAATGTGGCTAATGGTGTGATTCCTAGCGCTGCTTAAACTAAGCCGCATCTGTGTCTCCTGCCTTTATCTAACCATGAAACATGCATTTGCTCCGCTACATGTGTCTATTGGGTCATTATATATACATCCCCACGTTATTCGAAAGTACATATATAGGACTTTCATTATTGCTGGGTATAGCAACATGTATTTAAGATTGGCGGCACGTAGCCTTCTCTTCGTAGTTCATTTGTCTCTGTACCAAAAAAGTGTAATCTGGGTATGCCGTGATGGACACTGATGCTCGGTTGATTGTACCACATTTTTCGGAAATTTTCTAGGATTCTTCCTCCGTCCTTGTAATTGAGTATCTTTGTGAACCCTTCCTGCAGGAACATATCTTTTAGGTAGTTGGTCGGGTTCGTCCTTTCCTCTCGTTCCGGGAGTCCATTTATTCGTACATGTGTCTTCGTTCCTGTCCTACCGCCTACTCCGCTCTGTTTTCTAGATTCCTCACTTGCTGTTTCAGTACAGAGACTTCCTGGGAATTTTCATTGCAGCTACTGGTTTTCGCCTTCACCTCCTACTCCACTTCTGTACGTTCCGAATATTATTTATTTATTTTGGATGTATAAAGCGCCCAGAGGCATCGTGGCACTGTTACAGGATATTCGACTTAATACATGTTAGGAACATTTCAAAAGCAGCTATAGGTTGTGACTAATATTTCATAGGCAGTAGTACAGGTTAAAATGACAGTGCTGAGGGTGTTCCAAGGTTACAGAGGAACATTATAGGTGGCAGTACTTTTATGCAATTGGTATAGTTAAATTGCTTTGTTTTTAGCACCTTTCTAAATACTGTGAGGGATTCTTCGTTTCTTAAACTGAACGGGAGCGCATTCCAGGTTTTTGGGGTAAGACTTCAAAACTGGTGCCTCCAGCTTTAGCTCTGTTTAATGCTGGGACTGAGTAGGTGAGAGTATTGGTCACATTTTGGTCTGTTGGCCGAAGCCATGTGTATTCTTTCTGCTAGGTAAACTGGGATGGTTTGGGCAAGGCATTTGTGTGTGATCGTGAGGGCCTTGAATGTTATGCGTTCTTTGATGGGAAGCCAGTGGGCGTCTTTCCTCGCCTGGGAGATGTGCTCTCGGTGGGGGTTGCTTAGGGATGCTCTAAGGGCGCTGTATTGTGCAATTTGTAGTCTATTAAGGTTATTTGCAGATGTGCCTAGGAGAAGGATGTTGCAATAGTCGGTTGTGCACCAATTGTTGCTCTGGCGATGTTAAGGCAGTTATTTGGCAACAGGTGGGGTTATTTTTGTTGTAAGTGCCGCTGACGAAGAGATGGCACTGACTTGTCTGTCCATTGATAAGGTGGAGTCCAGTTATATACAGAGTTCATTGCAGTAGAGGCTGTAATAAGAGTTCTCAATACTGAAAGAGCTGTATTTGTGGTCTTATTGTTTTAGGGATTGTTTTGGGCCGATCAGTAGAATGTTTTTTTCAATGCCATTTGTCAATGCTCGAACATCTTGTCTCGGGAGGTTCACATCCACACCGATGGCATCAAATTTGAATTCCAGTGCCGCCTTTAGCTCTGCGATGGCCTCCAGTATTTGCTGAGCAATTCATCCCGGCGCCTCCACCTCACGTGTGTCTTGTGCTGTTATTTTGCCGCCTTCTGTCAACTGTGCTGGCTTGGTGAATGTGTCAATGGACGCCTGCTTCCCTTTACCTTTATTAGCTTTAGATGCCATTGTCGCACTCTCTTGCACTGTATTCCTCTTTGAACTCCAGTTAACTGGGCGCAGCTCCTCGGCTACCACAGTGCAACTTGGGGGAAGCCTCTGTTCCATATGCCGTAGCCCCATCTATCTTATCTGTATGGAGACCTATTCTGGTGTACGCGTATTCCCCTTTACTCTGGCTCCCCTCTTGATTGCCACATTCCTTAGGGTCGTATTGCGTGCGTTACTCACTTTCTTTCTTTGTTCATGGCCGCTGGATTGGTTGCCACCTGGTTTGCTGGTGGACCCCCTTCAATCCTAACTGGTTTGACAAGTCCACAGTTCTAGATGCTATAACATGGGGGTTGTCCTCCCCTCTATGAATCTGAAAGGTGTATGGGAACAATTCAGTGTACACTGGTTATTTAGATTTTAATGGGAACACATATCATTCTGGGCAACCATTAAGAAAAGCAACATGCTTGCTGGTGCTAAACATATGACTCAAACAATATGCAAAATTAGTTTTTAATTTTTCATTTAGCTTACTATTAGCTGGTTTAAAAAAAAAAAAAAATTTTGGTGCAGAAAAAACAAGTTTCTTTTCATAACAGTCCATGATGTCCATACATAGTTGAAAGGTTCACTGTATCAAAAAGAAACTGTACTTAGTGACAATACATGTGAGTTCAACATTTTTGCATATGACCAACATCTTGAAAATCAAAGTATCCCATGTCATTGGGGATAAAAAACACACTGTGAGAATGTAAAGTGAGGAGACGGATGAATCTGTCTCTCCTGTGCCCGGCTGAAGTCTGACCTTATATTCGGTCTACGTCTAGATACAATGTTAGGGATTTAGGAGGCAGCACAAAAGAAAGCCTGTGGAAGGTCTGGGTGAGTGTGCTGTTGACGTTTCGGCAGGATAGGTTGATAGGCTTCTTCTTGGGCCAAAAAAAGTCACTCTGTGTGAGAAAAAGAGAAAGCATGGAAATGACCATGAAGGAAGGGGTCAATGTTAAAAGCAGCAGCAGGGTGCTGGAATGGGTTGATACCTAGTATCCAATACTAAAAACACGGGTCCTTGGACAGGTTCCAAAAGAGGGGGTCCACTCACCACTGGTCGTGCTTCCAGTGAGCGCAGATGAATGCAGTGGCTTCCAAAATGTGGCAAGTGAGGAAGCAGGTAGACGTTGCGTGGGTAGAAGGGGTAGCCAGGAAGATGGGAGGCGGCCCTTGTGCGTGGCTGATGCGGAGTCCCTGAAGCGATGGACAGGGTCCGACGAAAGTCCACGGAAGGTGACACCTTAGGAACACTGGGAAAGAGTAAAACATACAGCAGTTTAGCGACACTGCTGACAAAGTGGTCGTGTGGAACTAACAAATAAGTGGAGAGAGTGTGGGAGCACTCGTGCAGGAGAAGGAGTTTACCTGTGTCAGGTTGTAGGAACACATGGTGCGTAGGCATGGGGAGTCCAAATGGAAAATCACCAAGAGAAAAATCTTCAAGGCTGGGGAGCTCATGGGAGAAATTCGGCTCGTGAGCTGTTTAAATGCAAACAGCACAAAGAGTGGGAATCGGTGTAAATCCAAAAGCTCAGGCTGGGAGTAATGCAGGGTTGCAGGAGATCTAAAGCTGAAAGCTGCCTTGCTCTATAGTGGGAGCAGAGGCACGTACCTGATGCTGTTGCCGGCATGTAGCAACGAGGTGCAGGCATCTCAAAATGGTGCCTTTGCTGGCTCTAAAGTGAAGAGCTCAGTATATGCACTGAGAGGCAGCGCGTCACCGCGCATGCGCCAGAGACTAGTGTCTCGTGGCGATGGGAATGACGTGGCATGGGGGCGGGCAGGTATTGGCTGGCTGCTCGAGGGGCTCACTGTCACCGAGGGAGAGCAGTCTCCGTGGGAGGCATTGTAATGGCAGGACTGCTGAGGTTGCATCTGTGCCGGAGTACAAGTGCTAGTGAGCATAAGTGTAGGTTTAGCTGAAGGAGAAGGGACCATGTGGGGGAGTCACGCAGTGGGCGTGACGGATATTGCAGTCTGAAGGAGGACGAAGGCAAGGCTATGCAGTGGGTGAGTCTGCTGATCGAGTGCTGCGGACCTTCACTGCTGCACATAATGTATGCGGGATGCAGACCAGTCTTGTGACTGCCTGAGCCAATACATAAGGCATGGGAAAGCATGGCATGATTGCACATTAGTGAACAAATTACTGACTAAAGCCCTGCTTCATCAGAGTGGGCATTAATATTAGTCTTCCGGTGGTGCAAGTGCAAAGAATACCAAAACACACATATGTCTGGAGCTTTGAAAAACCGACAGGGACTGTTGCACATAGTGTATGCCAGTCTTGTATAAATGCCTAATAAAAGGTATGGCACGATTACACGTTTGTAAACAAATTACCGACTGGAGCTCTGCATAATCAGAGTGGGCAGTTGTGGTAGTCTGTCAGTGGTACAAGTGTAAAAAAACAACACGACACAAGTACTGTACAGTAATAGATGCATATGCACATGATGTTGAAACCCCAATATATCTGGTTATAACAATTACAAGAACACATTAGTCATGGCAACCAGCTGCCAATGTAGATTCCTGTATTGGGAGAAAGGGAAGTCTTGAATTAGAGAGAGACTGCTGGGAGCAAATGGCTGTTCCTTAATTGAAAGAAAAGTCCAGAGATGTAGAGGGAGCACAGGTTAAATGGGCAGGCGGTCCCCTGTGATAAATAGACGGCCTGTCTGGGAAGAGGAGACTGCCAGGCTGAGTCGGGAGCTCAACGGCAAGCCCTATGGTTGGGTGTAGGGAGTAAAAATAGTGTTAAAAGTGGAAGGTTCCTGGTAAGGCTTCATTCAAGCCAGAAGTGGTGGATTTGAGTTTGTGCATCCACCATGCGTCTTTAAAGTTCAGAGTTCCATGTAGTGGTGGACCAGGGGGGCAGTGGGCGTTTTGAGGCGTATCCTCGATCTGTGTTCGTTGGGTGGTTTTCCCGGGCTGGCTGCATTCTAATGCTACTTGTGGTGAATGTGAGAGAGCAGTCTAATGTGCGCAGCAAGGTGGGTGGTCTCCGAGTCTGCATTCTCGCTACGGTGAGGCATGTGTAGGAGATGTGTGCAGCTAGGGCGAGATTGATCGAGGGGTGTAGCTGCATTGTAATGTTTGTTGATGTAAAAAAAAAAAAAGGAGAGTGAGCATAGTGGTATGAAAGAGTGTCTGCGGTTGGCTCTTGGCCATGACTGTGCTAGAGACGCCACTCGCACGCCTTTGGGCTCGAGCAGTCGTCACGATCACCGGGCACTTTCGAGATGCCGGTCGGACAAGGATGGTCGCTGTAGACATGCCCGTTGCAGGTCCCGGTCCTCAGCACCCTCGAGACAGTCGGAGCCTGTGAGGTCTTCGAAGAAGACATCAGCGCCATCGGCGCTGAGGCTGTCGGAAGGACACGCTCGGGGATCCGCCCTCGAGGACTGTGTTGAAGCCGGCGCCACGCTTGATGTCGATGCAGATTCCCTCGACGCCTTTCGAGGCTGCTTTGTCGAAGGTACCCTGTGGCACGGTGGAACCCCCTAGAAAGGCTTTGGCCAAGGCCAAGAATGTCTTTGTCCCTTTTTCTGTGCCCTCATTCCAGCCTCTGGATTATATTTCTGAGGTGGATGAAGGGTCTGGGAAGGTATGGTTCCTGAGGAGGTACCTGACGAGATTTTGTCTGGTCATAGCCAGATTGAAGCTCTGCGTCAGTCGTTGCACGATGCCAGTGGTCTGGAGGTGGAGTTCTGTAGGCCTGAGCCTGGCACCTATGCCGAGTCCTCGTACCGGCGCCTGATGTCGAGGGTCACGGAATACTTGGGGTGGTCGGCACCACCAGTAGATTTTCTTCAGGATGACCTGATGGATATCCTCGACCAAGGTCCACCAACTGACCCAGTACTGCCCTTCCATATGGCCTTGCAGAGAAGGTTGGCAGCAGCTTGGACTCCTCTTCCGGAGAGTCTCCTGGCAGTGAGCAAGTCTTTGCCGCGAAAATACCGCACAGCCAGTAGCGACCCCTGCTACTTGACCGCGCACCCCACTCCGGAGAGTTTGGTGGTGCAGGTGGCTACAGACCCAGCAAAGCAGGCGTCGTACCCTACCATCCCTCCTGATAGGACGACAAGCATTTTGATGTCTGGACGAAGAGTGTTTTCTTCTTGGGGTACGGCTTTACAGGCAGCCAACTCAGTGTGTGCCTTGTCACGTTTCACACACACTCTGTGGGACTGTGTTTCGTTAACGGTTGAACATATTCCCGAAGGGGAGGAATGGGTTGGTTTTCTTGCTATTGTGCAGGATGGCAAGGATACCATGTGTGAGTCTGTTCAGTCGGGTCTGGACATGGCGGATTGTGTCAGCCGGTCCATGGCGGCGAGCACCGCAATACCAGGTTTGCGTGGTTGCGGAAGTCTGGGGTTTGCTCCGAATGTGCAAGCCTGGCTCCTCAACATGCCCTTTGATAGTGAACATCTTTTTGGCAGCAAGGCTGATGAGAGCCTTGAGAGGTTGCAGACATCCAAAGCTGCAGCAAAGTCGTTGAGCGCTGCAGTTCGCCAACCTCTGCCTTTTCGTCCTAGGGGACTGCAATGGAGGGGAGGTTCCTTTCGATATTACTCATCCTTTGGTAAATCAAGAGGAGCTGCAAGTCAAAGGGGCCACCGTCAGAGTACCAGAGGTGGAAAACAGGGTACTCGAGGTGCCAAGGCCGCTCGGGCAGTTGTCTCTTTGCCCTCGGGCACTGCTGCTTCAGCTCAGTCATGAGGCCATTTCCCATGGTTCGCCGATTGGGGGGAAGGCTGGCGGAGCATCTTGTAGAGTGGCGTGCCATTACTTCAGATGTGTGGGTTCTGGACATCGAGGCCGATGGCTACTGTCTTCCTTTCTGGCAGAGGCCTCACGACAATCCCCCAGGGAATCTCTTTGAAGAGCCTGGATCCGCTCCTTGCGCAGGAAATACAATCCCTGCTGGAGAAAGGCGCCATAGAACTGGTGCCTGTAGCAGAGAGGAACAAGGGATGGCATTCCCCTTATTTTTTGATTTCCAAGAAAGACGGGGGATTGAGACCCATCATGGACTTGCGTGGTTTGAACAAGCTCCTCAGGAAGGACAAGTTCTAGATGTCTTTCTCAAGTCCTCCAGGCCCTTCAACTTCAGGACTGGTTGGTGTCTCTCGACCTCAAGGACGCTTACTTTCATGTGCCGATGCATCCCAAGCACAAGAAGTACCTGAGGTTCACGGTTGGCGACTCGCACTCAGTTTAGGGTCCTTCCGTTCGGATTGACCTCCGCCCCCGAGGGTCTTCACCAAGCTCATGATGGTGGTGGCAGCGTATTTCAGGAAAGGGGGATTCATGTCTACCGCTACCTGGACGATTGGTTGATCAGGGCGCGCTCTCCCGAGCAAGTCCTGGATCATCTGTCCATCACCTGCCACTCCTTTCACAAGCTGAGCTTCTCCCTCAACTTAAAGAAGTCCCACTTGACGCCAACTCAGCGTCTCCAGCACATCGGAGCAGTGCTCGACACGTCCCTGGGGCAGTGTTTTCCTCCCCAGGTGAGGGCTCGTCACATTCAGCAGATGGTGCACAAGTTTCAGCATGCCCAGAGTCTCCCGGCGTTTGAGTTCTTGAGGTTGCTCGGCCTCATGGCATCCTGCATTCTTCTGGTGCCAGAAGCCAGGTTGCGGATGAGATCTCTGCAATGGGCTCTCACGATGCAGTGGTCACAGTCCTCCGGCAGGATGTCGGACCCCATTCAGGTGCCGCCCTTGGTCGCCCCGGACCTTCTCTGGTGGGCCGTCGATGGCGATCCGATAAGGGGGGGGCTCCATTTTGGCTACCCTGGCCGGAGTTGACGATTGTGACGGACGCATCCCTCACGCAATGGGTAGCTTATGCCAACGAGTTGACAGTCAACGGTCGTTGGTCTCTGTTGTAGTCCAGACTCCATATCAATCTGTTGGAACTGAGGGCCGTCAGTCTTGACCTGAAGGCTTTTCTGTTGACTGTGTAAGGAAAGAATGTCCTGAATCTGACGGACAACAGTGGCCATGCACTACCTCAACAAAAAAGGGGGGGGGGGGCAGGGTCACTTCCTCTGTGCAGGGAGACGATGCAGCTTTGGTTCTGGGCCATCCAGCAGGAAATTTTGATCTTGGCAGTTCATCTAGCCAGAGACGAAAACAGGACGGCGTTTGCTCTGAGCAGGCAGAGCACGATTTCTCACGAGTGGGAGCTGGCTCAGGAGATTCTCCTGGAGATGTTCGCCCTTTGGGGGACCCCCCAGGTGGATCTCTTCGCCTCCAGTGTCAACCGGAAGTGCGAAAGGTTCTGCATTTGTGATGGAGTGATCCTTCCTACTGCTGTACACGTATCCTCCAGTCCCCGTCGTCCCACAAGTGCTGCGGAGGTTCGGTTCCCGGATGATCCTCATTGCTCCGGCATGGGCTCGGAGAAGGTTGTAACCGGACCTTCCAGACTTGTCCATCTGCACTCCACGTCGTCTTCCCTACCGACGATCTGCTCTCACGGGGAAAGGGGGGGGGGGTCAGGTTCTCCATCCAGAGGTCAGATCTGTCAACCTTCATGCTTGGCTTCTGAAAGGTTGAGGTATAAGGATTGGGACCTCCTTGAAGACGTGATGGAGGTGTTGCTTTCGGCAAGATGGCCTACAACCAAGTTCCTGTACCGTTGTTGTTGTTGGAGAAAGTTTTGCGACTGGTGCAGGGTTCAGAATGTGGATCCTTTTTCATGTGGCATTCCTGCGGTTCTGTCTTTTTTGCTTTCGTTAGCCCATACGGGCCTGCAAGTGGGTACCATTAATGGTTACCTAGCGGCGCTGTCCATATTTAAGCGCGCGTCGGAGGAGTGTTCTTATTTCAAAATTCCTTTTTAATTTCTCAGTTTTTCAAAGGGCTCGCTAATGTGTTTTCGCCATCACCTTTCCAGGTGCCTGGTTGGGATTTGAACCTTGTTCTAAAATTCCTAATGGGTGCTCCATTTGAGCCTTTACATTCTTGTCCTCTGAGACTGTTAACCCTTAAAACTGTATTTTTAGTTGCGGTCACTTCCGCTCGCAGAGTGAGTGAGTTGCAGGTACTTTTAGTTAAGCCACCCTTCACTGTGTTTCATAAGGGCAGGGTTGTCCTTAGAGTTCATCCTTTTTTTCTTCCGAAAGTTGTCTCGGAATTTCATTTAAGCCAGAAGGTCATTCTTCCGGCCGGCCTTGTATCCTCCTCCGCATCCTGGTAAGGAAGAGGAGAGGCTCCATAGGTTGGATCCTAGGAGAGCTTTAAGTTTCTACATTTCACGCATGTCCCGAGTCAGAGTGGATGATCAGCTCTCTCTAGGTTACGCTGGAAGGTGTTTGGGACAAGCTGTTACTAAGCAGACTTTGTCTAGATGGATTATCTTGGCAATTTCTGAATATTACCGCTTGGCGGTTAAGGACCCTCCGGTTGGCTTACGGGCCCATTCTACTAGGGGTATGGCTGCCTCTACTGCCCTGCAGAGGGGCGTTCCTATTCGTAATATCTGTGAAGCAGCCACTTGGGCTTCGATCCATACTTTTTGTACAACACTACTCCCTAGATTCCATCCATGGGCAGGATCTGGCCTTTGGCAAGGCGGTCCTTTATTCTGAAATTTGATTGGACATTCTAAATTCTTTATCCCTCCTCCATAAGTTGGTACTGCTTTGGGAATCTGTCATAGATATGGAATACGTCGGAGGATCCAATTCCCCTCGAAGAACAAGTTACTCTCACCTGGTAACGGTCTTTTGATGGGATGGTCCGACGACTTATTCCATATCGCTCCCTCCTTACCTGCTCGCTACAGAATTTCTTATGCGATTGCGGCTTACGTTTCCGCAAGGCTTTCTGTGGTCATACTGGCAGAAGATTGGTGCCACACATTCTGGGAAAAAAATACAACTGAGGCTACGGGCATCATGCGTCCTACTTATAACATCTGGTGACATCGGCTCGACGGAGGCCCTCGAGGACAGCGTATCGACGTCATCGACGCAGACGCTGAGAATTTTCCGAAGCAGCACAGCTGTGGTGATTACCTGTCATAGATATGGAATACGTCGTCGGACCATCCCATCGAAAGAACGTTGCCAGGTAAGAGAGTAAGTTGTTCTTCTCGCAGGACAATAGCCATGAGGGGGATGCTATATGTCCCATGGATGGACCTTTTCATGGATTTGGGGAAAAGCCATGTTTTTACTGGTTTACGGAAGGCCATGTAATCCTGTTTGTGCCGAATGAGGGGTAGCAAATTCCAAAGAGTTGGTCCAAGGATAGAGTTGGCTGAGCCAAGTCTGATAGAGTTAGAGGCTGGGATCAAACCAACGCTGTAGCGTCAGCATCGGCTCACACCTGCAAGCTCATTACAGCTTGCAGACCCTTCCTCAGTACTGAGAACTGCATCATTTTAGCTAGAACCCTTATCATGGCAAAAATAGACTACTGCAATGCTCTCTACCTAGGGAAGAGCCAAAAAAACATTGACTAGCTTCAAGTAACACAAAACAACGCTGTCCGGGCTGCCCTTAATATCCCTAGAAGTTCTCACATCTCAGATACTAGACGTAACCTTCACTGTCCCTTCGGTGTCTCGGAAAGAATTTCGCTAAAAACATTAGCTTTAACCCATAAGGCTCAGAATAATCTGTTAACAGCTTATCTAGCCAATCGCTTCACGCAGCAAATAGACCACTCAGATCCGCTTATGTCAACACACTTTCCATGCCTAGATTTAAATTACAGTCTGCAGGGGGATCTAGCTTCCCTGTCCTTGCAGCTAAACTTTGGATCTCCATCCTTCCCACACTTAGATCTGATCCTTCGTTCCACTCTTTCAAAAACAAAACAAAACTTTGGCTTCACAAGCTGGACGAGCCTGCCACTCTCTGATCAGGTCACCATCATTACTACTCACCTACTAACTCCCTATGTATCTGAGTTAGTCAGTGGAATTGTGCAATAATTATGAAACTTGCCTATGTTTATCTGTATCTTCTTTGTAAAGTATGATCCCTTGGAGATCATTCTTTGTTTGCTTACAACTACCTTAGTGTAAGTCCCTTTGGGGTACACACTTTGACTGCTCGTAATCACTTTCTCTTGTATTCATTATGTAATCTATCTCTTGCAACTATGTAACTATATGCCCAGATGTAACCATACGCCCAGATGCCTCATGACAAGGCTGCGCTTTAAAAGGAAATTAATACAAATAAATAGGAGGGCTGTGCTTGACCTTAGTCTGCATGTTGGGCGGTAGCACATAGCACATGGTCTTCTCTTGGAGGTATGATGGGCCACCCTTGTGCACTGCTCGGTGGATGATGTACAGGATTTTGAAGGTGGCCCATCCTCCAATAGTTAGCCAGAGGAGGGTGCAGAGTGCAGGGAGGGATGTGGTCCCTTCGTCCCAGTGCAAGGAGGATTTTGGCGGCTGGGTTTTGGACTCATTGGAAATGGTTAATTTGGTATGCCAGAGCGCCCAAGTACATGGAGTTTGCATAGTCCAGTCTTGACATGACGATTGACATAATAGAAGTCCATCTATTGGGGATGGAGAGCTGAGGGAAGATGTGTCTTAGAAGCCTGAGGTGGTAGTGACCGGATTTGGATACAT
The DNA here is from genome assembly GCF_040938575.1 of Ambystoma mexicanum. Lineage (NCBI taxonomy): Eukaryota > Metazoa > Chordata > Amphibia > Caudata > Ambystomatidae > Ambystoma > Ambystoma mexicanum. The sequence continues at coordinate 587,301,583 of NC_090922.1, read as the reverse complement.
TGTTGCTATGGTGGGACAGGGTTAGGTCTCGGTCCAATATGCAGCAAAGGTTTTTGACTGTGTTGGAGGTAACGGGGGAGAGAGGAGGTGCAGAGGGAGTGGTTGCGGGAGTAGAGCTGTGTTGCCAATACCATGATCTCCGTTTTCCCTGGGTTGAGGAGGAGGAGGTGGTTTGTAGACATATATTGGTCTATATCAATGAGGCAAGCTGCTAGGTCAGGGGGTGATAGGGCTCGTCTTGTGGATTCCCAGGATGATTTGGCTGTCAGTATGATTGTAGCAGGTGAATTGTGTGAGCGGATGATCGCAGGTAGCGGTTGAAAAGGAGCAAAGCCTTGGGGTACTCTGGTGTTCACTGGTCGAGCTGATAAAGTAAAAGGGGGAGGATAGTGATTTCCATTCCTGATGAGGCAATCCAGTTGAGTGCTAAGTCTTTGATTCTAAGCGAGTGGAGCCATTCGAGGAGGATCGAGTGGTTGATGGTGTCAACGGCAGCTGCGAGATCAAGGGGAACCAGAGCGGCGCATTCTTCAGAGTCTGTCGTGACATTGAGGTCGTCCCAGATCAAGATCAGTGTGATTTCAGTTTCATGGCGAGGCCGGAAGCCAGACTGTGCGGGTCTAGTAAGTTGTGGATTCAGCAAAGAAGTTGAGTTGACAGTAGGCAGAGTAGTTAATGAGATTCGCCAGGAATCTGGTGTTGGAGATTGGTCTGTAATTGGACGTTTGGGATGGGTTGAGACCTGGGTTTTTCAGAAGGGGGTTTGATGTGCACGATCTTGAAGGTCTGGGAAGGAGCCAGAGGTGAAGGAGTGATTGAGTTTGAGTCTGGCCTGTTCTCCTACACAGGTGGAGAACATTTCTCTGAGGAGGGAGGTGGGGCAGAGGTCAAGGGGGGGGGCACCCTGAGGGTTTGTTGCTGGACAGTTTATTGAATTCCTTGCTAGAGATCTGCTTGGAGGAGTTGAAGGTCGGTGGGGTGGGGTGGGGTGGGGCTGGGGATTGTGGTCTTGAGCACCGGCAGTAGGGCAGGGGTTGAGGATGCAGAGTTTGCCATGAGGGGCGGCCGTTCTGTCCTGTAGAAGTGATGGGAGAGCGAGTAGCACAACGCTTGCGTGGGTGTGGTGGGCAGCAGTGCAACTGGAGAGCACGAATTCCTAGATGATCCTGTGTAGCTCTTTACTGCTGTTGCGGCAGCTCAGAATTCTATTATAGTTTTTTAATGCTTTTTGGATCTCGCATTTGTAGTTAAGGTGATGGTGGGGGAACATGGATTTGCTAAGGGGTTTTTGATGTTTGAGATCTGCACTCGAGGGAGCGGTTATGGGTTTTGATGATCTTCAGGTGGGGCGTGAACCATTTGGGAATTGGTCCTTTTGTGGGTGGTGTGAGGGGGCTGTGATTTGATGGTGTGAGGGGGAGGAGTGCTTTGTTGAGCCAGGAGTCAAAGGATTCGATAGGTAGAGGTCTATCCGAGGTTGGGAGTGAGCATTGCAAGGCTTTGGCTAATTTTGGTTGTACTTTGACCCTGTTCCAGCTTTTGAGGCTTGTGAAGAATGGCTATTCCGCCACCTCTGATGGCTTTGTTGTGGGCGATAAGTGTGTAGTCTGGAGGGAAGGTTTCATGTGCGATTGGTTGAAAGTCATCCTTAAACCATGTTTCACTGAAGATGAGATCAGGTTTATCAGAGGATAGTAGATCAAAGCTGCTGTCGGTTTCTGGCCACGGAGCGGGCATTTAAGAGGCAGGTAACTTGGTTGGTGGAGTGTCAGGTTAGGCAGAAACCTGTGCAGTTCCCTTAGGGACCACTGCAAAAGATTTAAGACTACAGGTGTTGGCAGTAAACCCACTTGGTAGCAGTCTGTACCACCCAGATTTACCTGGTAGCTGTGGCTGAGCAGTCAGACTTCCCACAAGAAGAGTTAGGCAGTATGCAAAGTATACTCAATAGGCACTCGGATACAATAATACAAGCAAACACTGGCCAGAGCTTTGGTATCAAAGTATATAATTATTTATTTAAAAACACACAGTTGAAACACTCCAGCACTCTTATTGTAAAATATTCTACACACCACTTTTTCCCTTACTAGAAAATCACAGTAAGACACCACTTATTTTCATACAGAGGTGATCGCTTAACTAGATTGCACTATACTATGGTTGTGAAAAATGGAGGGGAAAAAGACAGAATATGCAGGATTACACCATTCTACAATTCAGGAACACTATTAGCAAGGCAGAGAGCCAAAAGTCACTGGTGAGCCAAAGTCCAAAGGCTGGGCCCACTCTTAGAGAGAGCAGAGCACAAATGCGCCCAAGATCACAAAGTTACCCTAGGCTTAGAAAGTCTTGCAGAGGGTTCAGAGAAGAGTTCAGAGGGGCTTTAGAAAAGTTTAGCCATGGTGTCCCAGGCTAACCTAGGTTCGAAAGCCGGGGGCTAAATCTACCCCGTACATTCGGTTGCAAGGGAAGCCAGGCGGGACACGGTACCTTAACTGGGAAGGATCCTCCAGCGGTGGCAGTTGTTCCTGGTAGTGGTTGCAAGTTGCGGCGTCGTCCAGGGGAAGAGAAGATCTCGACGTGGAGGAAAGATGCAGGTCGTTGCACTACCAGGGCAGAAACCAGCCGCAGAGTTTTCCGGTAAAAGGTGGTTCCTTTATCTCGCGGTCGTGGTAAAACGTGGTATCCCGGTTGCCGGGGTGCTTAGCACGGGCAAGGCGGCCACGAGATACGTCGGGAAGCGAAAAGACGGTGAAACTGGTTGTCCCCACCAGTCAAAGGAAGAAGACTATCCGGCGCGAGATCTCCTCTGTCGTTGGGAAAAGTGGTGAGACGGTCCAGCACGGCTCCACCGGTCGTGATGTCGTGGCAGGTCGGCTCAGCTTCTCCCTCGTCGGATCCTTAGGTCCTGTGGCGACTTCTGAAGTTCCAGTCCCCAAAGCCCTGCTTTTATGCAGAAAACCCCCATTCACTCAGCCTAGCTGTCACTCAAACATGCGCTCACCACTTGGGCCATTCAGGTCGGAGTGCGACTTGAGTTGCCTAGGCAACTCAGTCCAGGGTGCCTAAATTCCCCTCCACCCCTCCTAAGTACCCTAGACATAGTGGCACCACTTTGGAGGGCTTCTGTGGAGAAGCCCGCCAAAAAAGTGGAACAAAGTGCTCGACTTGGGTAGACGTCACAGAAGAGAACACAAACGCCATTTTAGAATCAAGTTTTGGCAAAAAATACCAACCGGAGAATTAATATTAATTAAATAAACAGGCGGTATGTTCGAGGCTACCTTTAAATAATTAAATAAAGATAGTAGCCTAAAACAATGGGAAATCCCATAGGAAAATATTTGCGGTTGAATATAAAAAGTAGTATTCACTGCCACCAGCCAAAACTCGATCAGGGGGGACGGAGACGTGCCCCCTCGACTAACAGACCCTGGGGCAATCGAATTGCCCCAGCCAGTACGTCCACAATATGATGGTTTGTACTGGTTCTGTTCACAATTTAAGACTAGTAAAGTCAATGGTGACTTTACATGCCCTGGGAGACAGTAGTCAGTCCCAGGGTATGGAGTCTATACTGGGGGGTCACTATGACACCCCTGTGTTACTGCATGGAGGGTGCTGTGTAACACACATCACAAAAACACATGAAACCCTATGCAGTAAAAGACCCCATAGCCCATTAAACACATCTAGATTCAAAGAAACACACTCAAATCATGTCCAAGAGTGAGGGTAAAAGAGTCTCACTCTTGGCAGGAGAAAAAAATAAACCCCAAAAATCCAGCAAAGCTGCTGGGGGACTCACTAGGTTAGGAAATTCAGCCTAAACAGAGAATTCTCCCTAACAGAGTGGGGGGGGGTGTGAGTGTCGGGGTTTCTCAATAATGCAGATGGGCCTGGTGGGAATGGGTGGCTTGTGGGGAGGGGTCGGGAGCAGTCCCAAGCTTGGTGGTAGGAGAGAGTGGAAAAGTCTGAATAGGCAGGGAATATGTTTGGTGAGGCAGTGAGGTTTGGTTGGAGCGAGAAGAGTTGTGGGTTTGCATGCGATGGAGGTAGGTGGAAGGGTGTAGGGCTATGGCGGGGTGGTGTGGTGTATGGGGGCCGGCAGGCTGGTGGATGGGCTTCAGGACTGGAGGTGAAGTGTAGGTGTATAGATTGTAGGAAAGAGGTGTGTGCAAAGAGGGACGATCTGGGAGTTGTTGGCGAGGAGTTCCAGGGGGTTGGGCTATGGGGGGGGGGTTGGGCTATGGGGGGGTTGGGGTGGAGGACTGATGTAGGTGGGGAGAAGCAAATAGTCGCAGGTGGGTGCCGGTCATTTTTCAAGTATTAAGAGTGTTTTGGTGCTGGGGGGGGTGTGCCAGTGTAGGGGGGGTGCAAGGGGAGGAGGCAATGGTTCAGGAGAGAGCATGTTGAGAGATAGGGAAAGGGGTTGAGGGGGAATGTCTTGCGATGACGGGCAAGTGGATCCTTGGGGTGTTGGTGTGTGTGGATGGGAGTGGATGGCAGTAGCCTATGGAGAGGGAATTTGTTTTGGCTTCCCCTGTGCTGGCTGGATTATTTTAGCATCCGGTGGAGTGAAGATTGTTTGGCTGAGGGGAGGTTGAGGTTTTGGGGCCATGTGAGCGGGTAGGATGTGCTGAGTGCACGCCGGCTAGTGGTGGGGTGTGTGGAAATGGTGATGGGTTGGTGGGGTTAGTGGGGTGACATGGACATATCCCTGTAAGAGTGATTGGTGTTGTTTTGGGGGAGGGGTGCTGAGGTGTGGTGGGATGTGGGCGATGGTGATCTACGGGATGGGATTCTGGACGTAGAAGCCGATGTGGCTGGGGGTTTGTGTAAGGAGCGTCAGCGTGCTCCTCTGGCTTGGTTGTTGGCTGTAGGGCAGAGTGGGGTTCTTGCTGATGTGGGTAGGGATGAAGGCAGCAGATCTGCAAGGGCTGAGGAGTTGGGTCTGGGGATTACAGGGGGGTGCAGGAATTTTCGTGGCAGTTTGGGGTTTGTGGATCGAGTGCACCTCTGGCTTGGGAATTCGAGGTAGCGCAGTGAGTGGCAGGGTTTGAATGTATGACATTTTCTGCAAGCGTCGCTGGTTTTGTCAAGTTGGAATTCATGGTTGTGATGCAGGGAATTGTGGGTGTGCTCTTGTTGGGTGGCTGGAGGAAGGGAGTGGTGTGGTCGGGGGTAATTATGGTGCAGCGAGGGAGACAGTGGTAGAGAGCAGCAACGCCTAGGCTTGAGACACTTAAACTGGCGGACAGTAGTGAATGGAAAAGTACCTAGATTTGTGATGCCTGAAGTTTGGGTACAACAAATTTAAGAAGCCCCGAGGGTTGTGACACCTGGATGGCGGGAAAACATCCAAGATGGGGCAGAGTAGTAAAAGCAACAGCACCTAGTTATGTGATACCTGGGCGGATAAGAAAAATACCATTTAAAATGGGGCACAGTAGTAAGTGTGACGGCACCTAGCTTTGTGACAACTGGGGGATTTGTTTTATACCTGGGCAGTGGGGAAATCATAAAATTTAGTGCAACAACTCGTCTAAGCAATTGCTTTCAGTGGCTCGCTGGTTGTTCCCGATTAGTGGGGAAGTCCTGTGGTTTTGTCAGAATGGCACACAAGGGGAATATATCTAGATAAGAGATACCTGTATAGTGGGAGAAAGGCCTAGGTTTCACAATACAATAGGCTTTTAAAGAATTTGTGTTCACAGCGGATTTCTTACAGAGTGTGACAGATGTGCCTGGTTGTTGAAATGATTGCAAGTGGGGGTCCTGTAGAGTATGGTAGGGAGGGGTGAATGTTAATTTGGTAATTAGTACCAGTGATTCTGCCTACCTTGTTCGTTGGCTCTGGTTGACAGTCTGTTTGTTTCGCACGTCTGGATACTCTTGTAAGCTGCTACTGCTACTACTGGTTGCGGGTGGAATTATGCCTTGGCAACCACCTAGATGAGTAGGGTGCCAGCAGGGAACAGGTTGGCTGTTGATTGGGGAAATATGGAGAGTTTGCCACTGCGCACAAATTACTAGGTGGGAGCACTGCTGGTCGTGTTCCTTGGGCTTCTAGTTCAGAAGAGACTAGGTAGTGGGGCACAGCAGATTGGTTTGGAAATGTGTGATTGAGGAGGTAGGTGGCGGTTTAGGCTGGGTTGTTGTTAGTGGGTGGCAGCTTCCCCTGCTGACAACTGCAGATACGGTTTGGAACCACCACTGTAGGAGCTGCCGTTATCCTTGGGCCCTTAGCTGATGGGGCTGCACGTGCAGAGGGGCTTCCCTGGGAGGATGTATTGAGGGTCTCCTGCCCAATCAGAGGAGGAGGGCGGGGTGGGCGGAGGGAACAGGAGCCGAGATCAGGAAGTGGGAAGGGGGGCAGAGTGATAACGGGCCTCGCACAGAGCGCAAAACCAATTAAAACCGCATAAAGGGTAACGCGCATCAGGCTATGGGGGGCACTGGCTTACCTCTAGAAACATGTGTGCATCAACTAATTCTGCTGCGCTCTTGGAATTGCGTGGCCTTGCCACTTGTCACACCCCATCCACATAACCATTGCAAAGGTTCCGTAGAAAAGCGTCCTGACCCTACGCACACGTTTTTCTGACAACAGTCAAGGCTTTTTCCCTGTGATCGATGGAGCAGAACGAATGGCGCCTCTCTAGCTTTAAACCATGTCGATTAGTAACGTTTTCATTTTCCAAAATAAAGATTCCAATTTGATTTGTGCATAGAATATTTATTTCTGATTTAGCCCTCTGTGGATGACATGTTTTTCGGCATCATAACTTTGCCTTTCTCAAATCCGGGCTGGTCATTGTTGCTGTGGTCCGAGATAAATGGCTGCGTCGTGCTTTTGTTAAATTTATGGGCTCAAATCCCTCCTGAAAAGTGTGTCTCGCGCTTCAAGCGTCGGTTTGGTGGGTCAAAAAGGTGCAAGCACACCCAAACTAACTATTTTTGTACCAACGGAGTAGAGGAACTCCCAAGTCTCTGTAGATGCATACACCCATGCGACATACACAAGGATATATTTTCAAATCAAACTAATTTGGGAAAATAATCTGGTCGCAAGGGTACAACCACAAGATATCACCAAAAAGTTCCTCAAGTTCAAATACCATGTCAATTAGTAGCACTTGTTGCTGAATGTTACCGGTCAAACAATTCAGCATCACTACCAGTTTGTTGGGAAGGACCGAACCATTACCATTCTGGTGTGACCCTGGCACATTTAAGCACTGTTGCCACGGTCATATTCTGCCTCAAGCAGAATCTATATCACAAGCTTAGCATTGGCCAGAAGGTTATGCACCATTGCAAACCTACATGACAACCTCAATTTGCCTACAAAAGAGAGCCTGCTCGCTCTTCCACTGGCCATGAAGCACTCTGATCATCCTTGTGCTTCCTCTGTGTACTACCAATAAACAAGCAGAATTTGTATTTCCCCTATAGATATTCATATCTGGACCATCTTCCATTTCATCATCTTATTTTAAACTCTTTGCCAAGTGTCCTGGTTTCCCATGGTTATCAAATGCGGTTAAATTGGAAAGGCTAAACAATTTAATGTACTTGGGTTTTCCAATTCTTTCAATTTCTAATAACGAATACATCTGTGCAATTTTAATACACAAAGCAAATTCTCTCCCCCGTCAAATTATTAAAATGAATGCCTATTATGGGTAATTATCTATTCAAGCTGCATTAACATTTTACATTTGTAAAGTGATTCCCAGAATGAGATATGGGGGTGGAGGTTTTACAATTTAGGGAGATTGACCAGATGGATGTAGTGGAGGCAAGAATTTGACGAAGGGTATTTAAGCTTCCTGACTGTGTCCCTGCCGCGGTGATACAATCTGAATTGTCTATTAAATCTCCTGAAGGTGGTTGCAAAATGGAAACTCCCAGCGTTTTATCTGAGAATTTTGCAACCTCCCAAAAATGCATTCTTTTGTGAACTGCCCTGCTTATCTCTGTTAACCGGAGGAAAAAAATGTGGTGAGCAGCTTCGCACTAAGGTGTGAAAATATTTTGATTGAAATGGAGATAGAAGCGATGTTCTGATTCAGAACCATGTGAAATGAGCATTATGCCGATTGGGTGGATGCATGCAAAATCTCCCATAAGCATGTCCTCTTTTTCCAATTAAAGAATGGACATACAAGAAGGATAAAGTCTATGCGTTCAAATGTCACAAGATTCAGGCTAAACCTATATCGGAAAGTGGTATCGAAGGAATTATTTTTGTGAAAATACAAATGAAATTGAGAAGTTATATCATTTGTTGATGAAATGTCCTGCCCTATTGGGCATACGTATGATGTCTTTTCAGGAGGTTGTTCAAAGGTCAGATTTTATAGAGGTAGAAAACTTGTGGCAATGGATTTTAGTTATAAGTGTCATTATATATAGCGGTCTCAATATTTTGTAATCAGTTGAAACTTATTTAACATAGTTGGTTGTATTGTTTTATTGAATGGTAAAACATTTTATTAAGCTTGTAGAAGGTTGACAATTTTATGAACTGAATGTAAATAACCATTTTGCAATTTCTTAATCTGTTAAGTAATTATGAGTTCTATTTAGTTTGGTAAATATCTATTTGTTTGCACCGAACTAGAATTCCCATTTTCTCTGTGTTCCACCTATCCTGTATTTGGCCTGAAATGATTGTTTTGCCTAATCCTATTGTTTTATTAAGCATTAATTCGTTTTCAAAAAACGATAAGCAGAATGTGCTAATTAAATGTTCTTGATTAGCAAAGTAACCCTTTGATTAGCAATATTGTACTGCAATGTCACAAGACGTTATTTGTACCTAATACATAAAATAAGCATCAATACAGCATTTTTGTGTACTGCTGAAGTAGGACATTAGTGAGAGGAATCGGGCCTTGCTCTTTCCTTAATGTCTGCTAGACCTGTATGTCGAGTAACTTAGTTTACCTAGTCAACCTAAAAGAAATGCATCCGACCCATGGCAACGGATGACAACAAATGTAAATTTGCTTTCTGTAAAATGGTGCATGTTAACACAAACCCATGATACGCTTGGCACACTGGTGCCAGCCATGCACAGTGACACCTTTTTTATTTGACATTTACTGCAAACAAAAGTATATGTTAAACGTTTCTAACATCACCCTCCAAATGGTACACGCCCTGACTTTGTGAGCCCTGGATAAGTGTCTGTAAAATGTAAATGGTTTGCTGCATGAATGGACACAATACACAAGATATGATAAAACGGCTCCGGCAACAGTTTTGGCAGCTCTCGCCCACAGCTTTCAATATATATTGTAGTCATCCCCATAAAGCAAAGCTCTGGAGGTGAACTACAGTGTATGGTATTGCAGTAGATTTACAGACCAGATGCAACTATTGATAACTAGTTTGCGTAAACATCTCGTTAGCTTTGCGTATTCTTTATGTAACCGGAACAATAGTAGGAGACTAAGCAGAGTAGATGCCGTAGCAAGCAGACAACTGCCAAACTGTGAGGTTTTCTACCCTCTCATTTTCATGGTATCTGGTGTAAAGCAACAGGGTGGTAAGATATGTCAGGGAATAGGGATCAGCACCTGGGTTGAGCACCAGATGCACAGATTTATGCAACCAGAAAGTCGCAGAACTAGGTTTGCCATCAAAAGCACTTGGCCATGTGAGGGTGTTCACTAGTCAATGTGGTGAATCCTCCCCAACAACAGTAATGATTTCTTTCTTATATAGCGCTACACACCCATAGGTCTCGGAGCGCTCAAAATAGCAGAGGACATTACTCCACAGAGAGGTACTCATTTTATTGACCTTGGAAGGATGAAAGGCGGAGTTGACCCTGCCGGGATTCGAACCTACCACAGCAGGCGCACACAGATATCGGGGGCAAGATGAATTATAGTTGACACTGAGAGATTTAGATGCACTTAGCTAAACTTTATAGCATGGAGACAAGTGTGTTACTCTAATTATAGCATGAAGACAATAGTGTTTTACTGTAATTGTGCATTATGCAACAACCTACATTTTTAGGGATGGTATTGCAGGGCTGCCTTATAAAGCAAATTAACAAGGGGGGTGTCCTGGGAGTCCCTCTGCCTGGTTACGAGAGTACAAAGAGACAAAGACTGATATGTTTGGGATATATCTTCTCTGTGGAAGGTAGTGATCTACACATTCCCAAACCTGAAAAGTTAACATAGCTATGTTTTTCTGTCACCACTTTAATGGGGAGTGAAAAGTAGCAGTTGGTTTCAAGCTAACCAGGCACCCCATAGCTACAACAAGGAGCCAAATAGCTGCAAGCTCTTGCCAATTTGGAAAACGTTTGAACAGTATCTGATGAACAATTCCACAATGTGTCGGATTGGAATGAAAGTACTGCTTACTCGAACATGACATCCATACTGAAAAATTGCTTTTTTGTACGTTTTAGGACCATCTAACCTTCCTGAAATCATTACAATCTGTCCATTTACTAAATTAACAACCCAGGTGAATAAATGTCCACTTAACATATGTTGGGTAAGAACAGGTCCTCCCAACTTAAACTTCAGATTCTAGACTTCTGTCAGTAATGCTTACCTCAGTTAAAGAGGCCTACTTGACTCTGATATGCACAATATGCCTCATAATCACAGCTCAAGCATTGAGTGCGTTACTTGGTGGCCCTCTGAGCTGGTAACATAAGGTACAGGCTCCTAATGGGTCTCTTTTTGCTATTTCCTTTTAATGTGTCCATTAGGATTTTTGCATTGCGATACTGGTCATAGACCATGTCCACTGTATATTTGCATATGGGGCAACCTACTCATTTGCCATTTCTTGCAAGATGGTGGAGATTTAATTGTGATACGCGAGTACCAGTTAGCATCGGCACAGTCTGTAATTCTCCTTAATCCACTCAGCATTCTACTTTCTGTCCACTCTACACACACCTACCACGCCACTCATGCGGCATGCTACACAGCTGGCACCTCCTTATGTTGCACACTAAAACCATCAAACTCTAGACATCGCTGACTGGCTTTTTATAACACGTCCCAGATCACACATACTCGCGCTAGGCATGCATGAAGCTCCCTTCTGTCTACACATCTGAAATGCCCTATCCACAACATTGTTTTATTATAATGCGCAACATGCAGTAAACTTAACTGCCTCAGAACCCTGTGCGTGGTTAGGTTTAGGGGATAAAGGGCGGAGGAGGACGTCACAAAGAGGGTATGGGTTAAAACATGAAGGGAGCCTTGTGGCTAATTGTCCATGCTACTAGAGGGCATCCTTCTGTTAGCAGTGTTGAGGGAATTCTGATAGATGTGGTCCGTGTCCAAGCCTCAACTCTTGCATGTATGGACGAAGCGACTTGCAGGCATGTGTTGGAAAAAGGCAAAGGGTGCATAGGAGGTGGCATATTAATCTGTTTTCTCCCTACTCCATGGTATTTGGCAAGCTGGGTAAAGGGTGGTGTGTTCCAATATTCACAAGAAAGGTCTGGCGGTTAATACCAGTTGAGGTGCAGGGTATGGTGGATGCCCCTCTGCCATCAAACTGATACTCTAGAAGGACTTGGTTTGGTTGGCGAAAACCTTAGAAAACAGTTTCAACTCTTTGTTGAATGTCTGTGCGTCTCCGAAGTCTTGGGGCAATGGGCAAACTTTCCACATATTTGGTCCAGCCACCTGGATTCAAATGCCTTCTTTCTGGACTTGTTTGAAACTTGGCACCCTGACCAGGCCATTGGGAGTTAAGTTGCAGGATGGACTGTTCCAGATTCCGAAGTGGGCAAAATTGAGGATATTAAAGATCCTCTACGTGACGCACTAGGCTCTCTTGTTAGCCAATGGATACTATAGTATTCAGACCTCGGCTATTGCTTTCTATTTTCATCTGACCTATGGTCCACTGCACTGTCTGTCCTAGTTTGGTAGGTGTTTGAGTGCATTTAGTGGTTCCCATCTACAGGCTATAACAATAGTCTAACTTGGGTAGGACCAACGCCTGGATTTCATCTACTTTGTGCATACTTCCAAAAGTGGAAGTATTCTGTAAAGTCTTTATGGAAGGTAGTAGGCTACTTTAAATATTAACATGGCATTTGAATGACTGTTAAAGATTGTGGCTTATGCTTGTGACCCATACAGCTGATAGTGGATTGAACGGGTGCCATAGACTGCGGCCAATTGAACAGGCAGCTGGGAGTGTTGATGGGGGGGGGGGAGGGGCACATTATTTTGGGTTTTCTCCAGTTCAGTAGAAGAAAACCATAATTTATCCAGTTGGGATTTTCAAAAGGATTTTCTGCCTTTGTATCCACATTTTTCCAGGTGATTGAGGATAAGTTACTCACCCGCATTCAACTAAACAGTGACACTAATGATTCCAGTGTAGAAGCAAGGGTTTCATACATACTGATAGGGCTGCTCCTTGTGGAAAATCAAAATAGTGGCTTTTTTTAAAAACATGTTTAGCTTCTGATTGAGATTTGGATGTTTTTGTGCGTCGAGGAACATGGAAAACTAGTCTGACGCTATTCTGTAAATTCCCATGTAATTTTTGAGGCAGTCCAAAAAAGAATTTCGTTGTCCTTGGTATCGTAGGCTGTTTATAAATCCACAATTCTGATTCTTTTGGATAATTGTAGTCCAATGATTTTAGAATCTCCTCCAGCATATTGATGAGTAGTGTGACAAATCCCACTAACCTCACACTTAACACTGTTGTAACGTTGTACTTCTAAATGTGACATCCATTACTGTTGATGAGTGCGGATATGACTAATCCAGGGTTGCCATTTTGTGGGTAATAGCCTAGGACACCAGAAAGGGAGGCAGAACAGAGGGCCAGCAGGCATGAGTGCTAATTGAGACCGGTGGGGGTGGGGAGGATAGACTGAGGATCGCCTGGCCAACGAGGCAGATCCTGTCAACCACAGACACGGCAGCTCGCAAATGGATGCTTCCGGTGTGCATGGAAACTAAAGGCGTGTAGTGCGGAGTAGCTTAGTGAAAGATATAGGTTATCGATGCTTTTAAATTAAAAGCCATGTGTTCTGTTATTTACCAATTCAAACATGCGCTTGCTTGCATGACAATATTGTTGATGGGTGTGATGATCTGCTTTTGCTGTAGCGTGTTTAATGAGGTTGAGAACCCACAGAAGATAGGGCATCATATTAAAATTACACTTTAGTCAGGTGTATATTGCAACTAGGTATAATGTTAGCTCAAAGTTGGTCACAAACCCAATTTCTGTGAGAGTATATGTTTAATCCTGTGCATAACACTGGGCCAGACTATCTTTAAGCGCTAGATACATGATCCACAGTGTTTAGAAGATCACAGGTCCATTTTCATAGCCTAGCGCCGAGGTGTAGAGCAGGGAGATTGTGGTCTCGCCTGAACCACAGGCAATCTTGTCTTGGGAGTAAATAAACCTTGCTGAGTTTATCACTGTTAACTAGTGTATACAAATACATGAATCAGTTTGTTTTCCTATATCAATATATTCTACCTCAAATTAAGATAAAGAATACATAAAGATAACTTAAATATACTGTCATCATCCCTATCTTGTGGCTTTGTTCAATTTCTGAAAATACGACTTTTACGACCTAAAACAAGTCATGCTTAGCTATGCAAATATGTTTCTAAATCTGAAGGAGGGGTGGATCTGTTCTGATAAAAAAAACACCACGGTTCTTAAATGGCGATTCAAGCCTACCCTGTGCTATTACTGGCTTTTCTAGTCCTCCACATAAGGACTGAAAGGAGTTGCACTCTATTAAATGTCTTTCTTGAGGACCATTTTAAAACTATGGAGGTGTGTGTGTGTGTGTGTGTGTGTGTTTATATAATTCTCTTTAGCTGATCGTTATGCACACACTATCATGCAACCCATGTTTTGAATAGTAACACCACTTCAATAGAAAATTGCAAATTAATCTATCTTTTACCTTGTTTCATAAATGATCTTTTACCTTGTTTCATAAATGATGGCCACAGATATACACTTCACGCTTAACTCTCTGGTTACCAACATGCAAACTAGACTGACAAATCTCCAAATCGTGGTATTTTATTTTTTTAATCTGCGCGCTATTGTGGAGAAGATGACATACATTGTGTGCATAGACTATATTACTAAGGCCAATTGTTAAACAACCTCCTTTGCTAAAATGATCAACCTTGTTTATCTTTTTATATTGATATATAGATGCCGTCCCTGCGACATCTAACAACTCGCCCAAACTCTTTGAAATTTGCAAGGAGCTGGCCAATCCTGCTGCATTCTCTACATCTCCTGTCCCTTCCCAGGCCCTTTGCACAGCCCCAGCTTCTCATTTCATCACTAAAACCCAGCCCTCTACTCCTCTCCATCCTCCTTTGCTGGCCCTCCTGTGGCTACCTCTCATCCCTTCTCCTCCTTTCCTCTGTTTACCACTGATGACGTTTCTAGACAAGTCCGATCTATGAAATCAACACAGGTTCATTTCTGTTCTTCCAAAACCATCAAGGACCACATGGAGACCCTCGTTCCAACCTTGGCCGGTTTTGCCACGGGAACCTTCTGCTCCCGTCTGAAGCACTCCCTTGTGCACCCCTTCTTAAACCTTCTGCTGATCTCTCCTGTCCGGCCAACTATCGCCCAATCTCAATTATTCCTTTACTGGGCAAACTCCTGGAAAAGCTGGCCATCTGCCAGCTTCACCTTCACATCAAATCTGTTTGTAGACTTTGACTATCAGTCTGGCTTCAGAGCGGCCAGAAGCACGGAAACTGGTCTCCTGAACATCCATGAAGACCTGCTCTCAAACCTGGATTCTAACCTTCCTTCTGTCCTCTCTGTTGAATATTTACTCTGCTTTCGATACGGTCAACCTTTCCATCCTGCTCAGCCGGCTCTGTGATAACCTGGGTATGACTGATCAGGCCCTGACTCGCCGCCTTTCTAACTGATCGACCCTCCCAGGTCCTACTGGGGTCCTTCCTCTCCTCTCATCTATCTCTCTCTACCTGTGTTGTTCCCCAGGGGTCTAATCTTCCTCCTGGCTTTTCAACCATTACCTGGCATCTCTTGCCCCACTGCATAGCTGCCCTCCGTTCCAACTTCCAGTGCTATGCGGATGACACGCTGCTCTTCTTCAGGCTTCCCTCAGCCGCCTCTACTCCTTCTCTCATTTCTGACCGTCTTTCTGCAATTCAGGTGTGGTGTACCGCCAGTGATCTCTGCCTTAATGCCAATAAGACTGAGATCCTCCTCATCGGCTAACACCAGCTCCCTCCTTTCCTCTCACTCTGGCTGCTCACCCTGGGCCCTCTTCGTCCTACCTAATAATACATTCAAGCCCTCAACAAATTCTAAGCTATCTATCTATCTGATGACTACCACTTTTGTGGGAGGGATCTTGTGCAGAATAGCTTAAAGGTTGCTTCAAGGATTTTGGTTTTCCTTGAACAAAATGTAAATATACCAGTATAGTGATTGGTGCTTTGCTGCACAAGTCCTTGATAATGGTTGAGGGTCCATGTTTGGTCGCAAAGAAGAATGCATTGATTTTTCTACTGCCTGCTCTTCCGTAAATAAAATGTCAAGATCATCCGCAATAGACTGATCAACTTACTGAAGTGAATTGAATGGGATACTCGTGGAATTGGGAGTCTCTGTGATGGTTGTGTGATGCTTCATTGGGATGTCTTTGTTACTGATATATGCTCCAATACTATTTGATTCAGCGGTTGATAACTTTTTCCCTATAAGGGGTATTTTGATGTGATACCCATTTAACTTTAGCTGCCCCCCCTCCTTGTCCCCCGCATCCCCTTCAAGAGTGCTAGACTCCTTTCTGTTAATAAAGTGACTATCTCTATGGTATGAGAACCCATGTCTGGCAACAGATCAAACAGTCTTTTATTCAGGTAAACATTACAAGTATTTGTGATGTCTGGCTTGACTGGCGTTTGATTTTCCACGTTTTTATTTACCCTTTCCATAGGTTTCAAATTTGCTGATAAATTATTGTGCGGGTTAGGGAGGGGTGGAGATATGGCTGTTTATAGTACCTAACAATTACCAATTAAAGCATATATGCTAGTCCCATTCCCTTCCTTGGGCGACTGCCCACGTGTTTGGCGTGAAAGATGACTTTGGAGTCAGAGTCAAAATCATGAGTGACATTTTCTTTTTGATGATTAGAACCTGGTTCAGAAACTATCAATCTGACTTAAGTCATTGTTGCTCTGTTACACAAAGACGTCTACTTTTTAGATGGTGCATGACGCCATGCTTTGTTCCATGGTAAGAGTATACGTTTACATTCTTGTGTGCATATCTGGGTTTTGATAAGCTCAAGCATAATACATTCCGAGTGTTGCAGTGAGTGTCAGAAGCAGCCTCTTTGTTTTCTGGTCTACTACATGCAGTGAGGCGCACTCTATGCGCTTCTCTACGCTTGGGGGATTCTTTCCTCTGATGTTGCCGAACAGCAAGAGCTGAGAAGAGACTAATCCCCCCCCCCCCCCCCTTGCGGCTTGACAAACAACCCTACTTGGTTCATGGTTCCAGGGCCGGTACGTTGATGATTCACGTGGCGCGGTCGTCTGGCCCTAGTCAGTGGGAAGCTGCAGCGGGTGAGCCTTGTTAATGGATATTTGTACCACGTAGGGAAGGGGGGCACGTTAGTGGGAACGAGCAGGAAAAGTGCAAGAGAGCAGTGATATGCCATTGGCAGCCTCAGCCTGGTTAACACCGTTCGCTGGGGTTGGGGGTGTCTTCGGTCGTTAGCCGTCTTGTACTGTTGTGCAAGTCTGTGTGGTTTGTTTCGTTGTTGCGGTGTAGTGAAGTCTGTGCTGTTTGTTGTGCTATAGGGTTGTGGCTGTGTTTGACTAGAGCTTGAGGTGTATGCAGAGGGGTGAAATTTTTAGTGGGTTGGTAATTGGCATTGCTGTCTAGAAGTGATGTGCTAAATTTCCACTTTCTTTCTAGATGTGGCGCATGAATATATCTGCATTTCTGTATAGATCCGGCTCTGGCGTCATTCACAATCCCTTCCACATATGATGCCTATCAATATTCACAACTGTATCCAAATGTGGCACTGGCCCAACTGCGAAAGATCAGGCATTGGCAGTATTTTTTTTTCCTACTAGACTAATAAGCTCAGCAAAATGCCCACCAGACTTACAAGCTTTGGGCATGGTGTTCTCGTGTGCATGATCCATTCAGGAACAATATGCACACACAGTTGAAACTGTGTGCCATAGATGGATGTCATTTAAAATTATAATTAGATGTGAGTTTAAAGGCTATTTGCTGCAGGATATGGGGACTGTGGAGGTGAAATCAAAAAACGGATTCCTTTCTTGGCGTCGTATGCATGATCAGAAGAGTGAAACTTTAAAAAGGTGGGGGGGGGTCTAAGCAAATGAGTAGGGAAGCTGCACATTAACTTGCAATGGGAGAAATGCATTTTATCGTGTAAAATAGTATACAATGAAGTCCATTCTAGGATTTTATTAAAGATGAAAGTTAACCACTTCTAACCATACTAAAACGATTTTGGTGGGATAAACTCATCTAAAGTTATTAATGAAAATGTGATTTGGGCCATATTGTGATTTTCATAGATGTGAGAAATTGATAAAAACATGCCCATCATTATTAGTATGACACCCGTAAAGGCGGCATATTATGATTCCTCAGTAAATGATGAAAAATGGTATCTCTGCACAGGAATGACGTACAGACACCCGACTAGTCTCATCTAATGCACTTTAAAATGTAGATGTCAACAATGTATTCATGCATGTAACGTTTTGGAGATTAAGGGTATTGCCATGTAGGGAGATTTTTATGTCCTAAAAGCATGCCAAGGCCAGTCAAAATAAGATGAAGCTCTCTCCTCCCCTAGCCAGTCCAAAGCACTCCCCCGTTCCCTTGTCCTATCAGCACACAGGTGGGAGTGGGGTAGTGGAGGCTAGCCAATCCCTTTCGTGAGAATCATGACACATTAGTGATGTCATTTTCTCTATAACTAAGCCAGCTTGTCTCAGAGGTGACCTGTTGCCGAAATCTGGCGAGAACATCCCAGCAAAGAGCGGCCTGATGTTGCAGTGTTATACGCCCAAACCTGGAGGTATCACGGCATAGGTTACATGAACAGGCTTAACTGGTTACAGGGGAAAGTACAGTGCAGTGAGGGTTAGGGTGGTTGATTAAGCCACCGGCTGCACAGTTCAAGGCATAGCATGGTTATAATACAATACAGGCAGTGCAGTTTGGGGCATAACATAGATATAGTACAATGCAGGCAGAGGGAAATATCCTTGAAGGGTGAAGTGAAATAATGAGGACCTGCTTGTCCTGGATTGTTATAACTTGTTGAAGAGCCAAGTTTTGATGAGGCTCTTGCAGCGCTGGTGGGACAGCGCGTTTCTGATATGCATGTGGAGACAGTTTCAGTTTTTTGGTGCAGCAACAGGAAAGCTGCCCCCCCCCCGCCCCCCTCCCATCCCCCGCTCTAGTGCTTTTCAACCTCGGGACGAAGAGGCTGAGTACTGGAATCTGATCTGAGAGATCTCCGGCCCCAGGAAAGGACTGAGACCCCTGAAGTCCTGTGCATGGCCAGTGTAGGTCATCCCCCGTTTAAAGAGGCGACCACCCTCCCCCTGGGTAAAAGCGCCCTAAGGAGCACTCGCCTGTAAGAGAGCAACCATATGCCTCTGACAAACCACCTAGCATTCTTTTCCAGTGGTACCATTAGCCTTGCCCAAGTATTGGGGTTCCCTGCTCCCTATGCCACCTCTTTGCTGCATCATGTCTGCGGGTCAGATCAGCGGCCTGGTACCGGATCCCCCACGGCCCTGGTTTGCCTTCAAGTTGGAGAGCTGCCACTCGCCCCCACCAGCAGCAGCCCTGGGCACGGAATAAAGAGTCCTTTCACGCCGCCAGTGCTGATGACCAAAGAGGACCAGGCCAGCATCTTGCTCTCTGGGGAGGAGGGGCTCTCCTCCAAGGGCCCATGGGGCTTTGTCAACAGCTATTGTCCCCTACTGATGGGGGGCGGGCGAAAGAGCGACTGTCAAAGCAGTGAGCGCCTTCTGGCCCTGGGGCAACAGGAGTGGAACGTTTGGTGCCCAGGAGTGGTTTCTACAGCTGTTAACACCCCGCAGGCCACGTCTCCCCCAAAATCTAATTTGAGTTTTGAGTCTTATCCCCCCTGCTGAAGAACAAGTTCTCTGATCCACAGGACGGACATGCAGCCTTGCTGCAGCAAAACATTCCTCCCACACTCACCACCCCCCAATTCCTGTAGCCCCTAGCCACTCTCCCGCATCCACTTAACTGTGTCCTGCTCCTTCTCCTTTCATAGAGTATGCTCTGGATACCCTTGGCGGGGTGCACAATATGCCAACCTCCAGACCTGCCTGGACGCTCGGACTACTATGGTGGACACTTGGCACAATATGAAAGCTCTACGACACAACCTAACAAAAGGCTGCTAGACCCCACTAACTATCAGACCCTGACAGCAGCAGGTGCATCACCCGCACAGCGCTTTCTTCCCAGCATATAATTTGTAGAACTGCCAGTTGCCTAGCCCTGTGTTAGATGCTTACAACCTCAGCCAGTCCTGTTTTTCTTAAACATCAGTAATTATGGTAGGAACAATTAAACTACACATCCCAGCATGCAACGTATTGGGTCTCCAAGGGTCAGTCCTGCATTGCATATGGCCACACAACAGCAATACCTACGCAGTGCCGGCGGGTGCAGGGGCCTGCTCTAGGGACATGGGCTGGCATACCCTTTCTGAGACAGTCGGGAGACATGGAGAGAGGCTTGCCAGAAACTCTGGTATATTCTTTGTATTTACTCTTGTCCCCCTTGGGCGGGCCCACTCTTCTATTCGGGGCTAAACACTCAATTGTGAAATTCTAGGAGATGAAATTGTCTCTTGCCTCTGTCAGGGTAACATGGCGGTGTTCGCAGCTGGCAGGGGACACGATGAGTCACATTGTTTTATTTGTTTCACAAATATTTCTCAACCGAAACGTGTTATCATAAGAGTGTTAGCCTGGGGAAAAAAACTTCAGACAGCTCTGTAGGCCAAGTCACCAGAGGCAGAAATCTGTGCATGGCATAAATACAGATCAAGCCAGAAGAAGTGGACCTCTGAGAGGCTAGCACCAAGTACAGGGCAAGCCGTTAGTGGATTTGCTGTGAGAATGAGCAGTCTCCTATGCTCCCTCTACACTTCCAATCACTTCCCTGGCATGCGAGTGCTAACCCCCACATCACGATTTCAATTGCCTAAAAATGTACGCATGCATACGAATGCAAGTGCTAACAGTGAAATGGGTTAAGTTAGTAATTGCAGCCCCTTAGTTTGCAGAACATAACATGCAGAGTAAATTGTTAAGGGTACGGCCACAACATACTTTGTACCACCATTCCCTAGGACTTAACTGCTTTTTCGGTAGAATGCACTATGGCATATATAGTATTCAAAATAACAGAGCAATTGTACAATTAAAAGACAGTTTCAAGGCCGCAGAATAAATGGCTATGTTCTATTTGCTCGAGTGAAAAGTGCTGTTGCTCTAAATATTTGTCTTTTAGTTTTGTGAGGGGTTTAGGGGGGCAACAATAAAATCAGTGCAGGATCATTGAAATGCATTTTCTTGGAGAAATATGTGCATGCTAGTTTTTAAAACTGAGTCAGTATCTGAGAGAGAACCCTGTGCATTTGCATAATGTGCCACCACCATGTCCCTTCCTCTCAAGCTAACTGGCATCAGAGAGAAGTGCAGTGCCCCTGATTTTACAACCCCACCATGCTCCCTAAGACAGAAGAGAAAACCACACACCACACACACACAGCTTTGCAGGCGGACTGCAGAAATTGCTCCCCATTATTAATGTTCTGTCTAATGCGGCAGACTACAAGCGGAAAGCTGCACCCTGACTTTCTCTGGCCCGTGGCTGCCCATGCCGGTCTCGTGCCCCCCTTTCCCTCCCCATCCCCCCTCGCTCCTAGCCCTGTTTTGAGCCGAGGATAGGAATTAGTTAAAACCTGTGGCTAGTTTGTAACTAGGGCTGACGAGCAGGGCTGGGAAGGGGGGGAAAGGGAAGGGAAGGGAAGGGTAGGTAGGGGTACCTTACCTGCTGCTGCATGTACGTAGGCCCCTGCAGGTGCTGCCATTGCAACCGCGATCGTCAATGAGTAGGCCACAACTCTGGCAGTCAACAACCCTGTGCAGGTCCAGTGGGCCTCCGCTCCAGAGTCCAGAAGGGCACTGTCTGAAGTCACACTGCTGCCCGCTCTGTCTACTAGCTGGCATCGTTTTTCAGAGTTCTTCTTGGCGCCACGTGGTGACTGACTTAATGCTGTGTTGATAGAAACTTCTTATATTAACCTCCTCTCTACTGAAGATGGCATGGGCCGCCCGTTTCTGTCTTACATGTGCTTTGGGAATGTTCCAAGCAGTCTGGGCCCGGGCAAACTTCGCCTCCTGTCCCAGGCTCACTGAACAGAAGCCAGCTAGCCAGCCAGCCAGCCAGGTGACTCCCAGCCCTGCTTGCATTCATTGTAAAGTGCACTGCACACGTGCACTACAAAAACATAATTTATATTGGGCTTCGGTATGCCGTTAGAAACAAGGAAACGGTTATTTACAGATAATTAAGTAGTTCACAATGTTTATACCGGTATAACGCTACAACCCTAAGCACCATCATACCTCTGACACACTTTCCAGACCACTCTCTACAAGGCCCACCAGATCTCACTACTCGAACCAACTTGCTGTACCACGCATTAACTGGGTGAAGGCAGGAGGGTTCAGCTTCCCTTATCTTGCCCCTAAACTCTTGACTGCGCTCCCTACCGCCCTCGGACCTGAAACCTCTCTAAATACCTTCCGAAAAAAACTCAAAACCACTCTATTCAACTAACATCTACCATCCCTTCCTGCCCCCTTCCTTATGCCTCCTATCTGCCCTCTACCTTTTGTACATATCATGACTGCATGTTTTTTGTTTTTTTATGTAACTAAGCTATGATCACCTTCTGTACAAGTGCCACAATGCCTCCGGGTGGTTGTGCGCTCTACAAATATAAATAAATGTTGTCACTGTATACTCCAGTGTTCTCTCTGTGTGGATACTTCAAGTCATTATGTTCTTGTGTTGCCAGAACACTGGTGGCTGATGTAATCTGTTCTAATTTGCCTTAATTAATGTATATTTTTTTGATAGTCTTTTTATTGATTTACAACAAACTTGGACGGGCATACCCATCCTTTAAACAACAAACGGTGCATACATAATTAAAGCTGAATAGGTCAGTGGGTCGATCAAAGAGGAAGCGGGAGATCGGTGGATGCAACAGTCGAGCTACTGTGGTTTGGGTTATTATACAGTGTGCAGTTCACCATTGGGGTACACAGTTCCGATAAGAAGGAAGGAAGGAAGGGAGGGGCGGCGGGGCCGTTGCTTATGTCCAGGTGGTACCTTGGGACAATCCCAGTTATACGATGCCAGTCCATTTACCCCATACCTTCAGGAATTTACCTGGGCAGAATGTTTCTCCTGGGTCGCACATCTGTCCATCTCATTAGTCCATTTGTTCAGTGTGGGTCCCTCAGTCGCACCCCATGTGGTGGCTATCAGTCAGTTTTTTAATGAGGCCCAGCGCGACAGCAAGGAATGGTTTTTCCTATTTTTTTTTTTGTTTTTTTTTTTGTCCCCCTTGTGTGTTCAGTCTCCCCAAACCCCCAGCAGCGTGGCCTTGGATTCCAGCTGTGTCGACATAGCTAAGACTGTGTTGATTTCATGAATGCATTCTTCCCAGAATCCATGAATGACCTCCCCCAACATGTGGTAAAGGGTACCTGTCACCCTACGACATTTAGGACAGTTGGCGTCCTCCACTAGCCCACATTTTGCCATTGCCGCCCGTAAATAGTAGGTCGGATGTAGTATTTTGTACTGTATGAGCCTTAGTTTGGCGTTTTGTCTATTTTGCGGGTGGACATTATGGCTTCCACCCACTCCTCCGATTCCAGGGGTCCTACCCAACCCTTCTCACCTCTCCCTCAGACTGGTTAAGTCTGGGGACCCAAATGCAGCGATTACTTGGTACAACGTAGATGTGGGTTTCGTCAGAATTCTTGCATGTAGGACGTTCACCTACAGAGGCGAGCCTTTGGGGATTTCTGCAAGTACCGGGAAATGGGCATGTAGGGCGTGTGTGAGTTGTATGTACTTTTAGATGTCGCCTGGTGGAAGGCTGAACTCCTCCCGTATGGTCTTGAACGGCTTCAGACGTCCGTCCTGCACGACCTCAGTTGGGGGTCAGTATCTCCCGGTCCTCCCAGCTAGGGAAGCGGCCCATTGTCAGGACCTCTAGGATATACCCGTTGTCCCACCTAGGTTGGCCCACCGTCGCCCGCTTCCCCATCCAATGTGTTGGAGGGCCTTGTTCCACACAGACTGATGTACCATCGCTGGGAGGTCAGCAACTGCTGTGTCTGTATGTATGTAACCCAGAGGGCCTTCCTCTCTCCCATGCATCGGGTTTCGTTCCCGACATGGGGAAGAGCCGGGTCTGCGGGGAGCCAATCATTCAAGATGCCCAATAGTAAGCCCGGAGGCAGGATATTCCCAGCACCCCCCCCCCCCTTCTAGTGCTGCAGTGTGGTCGGAGCGATACAGTATTGCCGTCCAACCCCCCACCCCTCCCGACCGAATCAAAGGCCTTTTCAAAGTCCACTGCGAGTAGAGCCAGAGGCTCCTTGATGGTGGAAGCCTGGCTAATTGCGAAGTGGACATTTTCGCTTCATCCTGGTGGATTTAGTCGGCATGAACCTGCATTGGTCCAGGTGAATCGGGGTGCGGATGACCCCAAGCATTCTGTTGGCCTGAACCCGCGCTAGGATTTTAGCCTCCCCGTTAATAAGTCAAATAGGCCTACATGAAGCACAGAGGTCTGGGGGTTTTCCTGATTTGGGAATCACAACTATGGTGGCCTGCATAAGGTCATGTGGGAGCATTCCATCGGAGCGGGAGTGTAGCAACATACGGTGCATGTGACCCACCAGAGTGCCTAACTCGCTGCCATGTGTCCACTGGGAAGCCTTTCAGGCCTGGGGTCTTAGCTGGGCAAAGGCTGCGGCAACTTTCTGTTCAGTAATCTCTACTTCCATCTTTTCAGTCTGAGAGTCTGGGGATCTCGGTGAGTCCAGGCAGTGTGGGGTTGCCCCTGTGGGTGTGATTTCCCTGGAGGCGTAGAGGCTTTTGTAGAAGGTTGAAGGGATTGGCGATAACTGCGTCCTCGAGGAGCAGGTCCCTCTTCTGTTCCTTGGATGGCCCTGATGTACCCACGTGATTCCTTTGCCGTTTCAGCCAGGCCAAGGCCTTGCCAGCTTTGTCCCCAATTGCGTAAATCTGGCTGTGCATGGTAAAATGCGCGGTCCTGGCATGGTCTAGTGCCAGGTTCTTAAAGATTTCTTGGGCCGTGATCATTGCCTCTTTGGACTTTGGTGTGCCAGAAGTTAGGAAGTTTTCTTCAGCCCTAGCAACGGCCTGCTCCTTTTTGGCTATTTCCAGGGTTTGACACCGACGGTCTGTTGTGACCAGAGAGAGAGCCTCATGCCGGAGCACCGCCTTATATCCCTCCCAGAGCGTTACGTGGCTAGCTACCGAGCACTCGTTGAGCCAGAAGTATTCAGTGTTTTTTTTTGCACAAGGGCCTGGCACACCTTGGGGACGCCCAGGTAATATGTATTGTCTCCAGGAGGATGGGGGTTTAGGTCGAGCCTGTTTCATGGTGAGCATAGGGGGGGGAGTGGTTTGAGATACCCCTGGCAAGATAGGTGGCGGTTTTCACCGTATGTACTAAGTCCTGTGGGACAAAGAGGTAATCTATGCGGGACATGGGAGTTGTGGGCATTGGAAAAGGAATACCCCGATTCTGTGGGGTGAAGAGTGTGCCACACGTCCACCCGAAGGAGTGGAGCTTGGTGTGTGTATCGGGATTCCTGTTAACCAAGTGTGTTCTATCCATGGGCACGTCCATCCCTTCGTTAAAGTCCCCATCCAGAGTACCCAGTTGTCAGCCCGCTGTGCCATCATCACCTCCTGGAGGTCGCTAAGGAACTCATGCGTCACTGGTGGGGAGGGGGGGGACATAAGCTGCCACAATACCCCAGGAGCCCTTCCCGATATTGCCAGTGTCCACTACGAAGCGCACCCTCAGGTCTGCATGGAGCCTTTTCAGTTGGAAAGGCACCCTTTTGTGCAAAAGTATCATGGTACCCCGGGAACCGGTGGAGAACCCCCACGTGGAAGGTGGTTGCATAGTTGAACTTCTGAAGAATTTGTTTTCTGTGCCCATGAGGTGCGTCTCGGTCAGGAGAGCTATGTCCGTCGTGTATCTATTTTAGTTGTTGAACTAACCGCCTCTTCACCCCAGAGCCCAGTCCATTTACGTTCCACGTAGAGTGGATATGGGCTGAGGACGCCCATATCCTTCCCCTCCTGGCACTCCCACCATTGTGACGTGGCCCCCCAATAATCCTGACCGGTAAGAGTAACCCAAACCAAGCGCCAACAGGGTGCGTAACTAGAACGTCAACCATTGTGGGCGGTGGCCTGAACTGCGTTAGTGAAGAACCCCTCCTAAAGGCAGCGGCCGCTAGTAACACTCCCCTTTTGGTGAATGCAGACCCAGCACAGAGGTCAGGGTGTGGCGGCCTTCATCCATTTTCTGTAGTTCCTCAGCCTGCCGTGGTGCAGCCTCTGATTCCAATTAATAAATATTCTTAATACACAATAGCCTGGCTCCTAGTCCATTGTGGCACCGGGAATTTGTTGAGGTGGGGTGTGGGACAGATTGGAGGCCTTACCTTACCATGAGTGAACTCTTCAAACAAAGCAAAAGCACTTTTATTGTGCGCCACATTCATTGTGGGGGAAGGGAGTTCCCTGATTTGCGTGTGACCGTATAGTAAACCGCTACAATATTTCTGCTTTCTGTCCTGCATAAGGATCAGGTTACATTATCTACTGGCTAGCCTTTACTGGGATCAGGTAGGATCTAAAATGCCCCAATGTTACTATTGCCTACTCTTAATCCTAATAACACCTCAAACTCTGCGGCAATAGCGATGGACTCCAAGGGAGGGACTCCAATAGCCTATGCTGTATTGACAATAATGGGTCACTCTTAAACCCATGTATGGGCTTAAAGTGGAATTCCTTACCAGCTGAATACGATCAGCCTGTCACAGACTGTGAAGAGGATCTCTCTGCAAGCCCTGATGTAGAGACGCTTGCTACAACAATGGAGGGCCCTTTGGATACTGAGGATTGCAACACTGATTTCTCTGTGTATGAGGACCAGCTGGCTCGCTCCCTGGGAAGAAGTCATGAACGGAGCTGCTCAGTCAGTACTGAAAACGGCTCGCTGTCCCTGGGTCTTTTGGCTGAAAAATTAGATGCTCTGCATCGGCTATGCACCAATTTGAGGCCAAGTGAGAGACCAATCGAATGCTGGGTCTGGTGGCAGACATTGCCATCCCTTGAAATACAAATTGCCTGAGCATCGTAATTGCGTGGGGCATCGTGGCCATAGAGCAGGCCAGTAACCAAAAGGGAGAAGGAAATGCACCCACCTCGGGAGTTAGCTGAGGTTGTGGACTTGGTTATGCAGTTGGACCAGTGTGAAATTGTTGGTGTCACGCCAAACTCCAGGGAGCAGGTGCTTGAGATAATTGCAATGGAGCAAGCCTTAATGAATGCACCAAACGATTCAGGCCGACAAGCACAAAACAAATGCGTTAACAATCCATCTCGCGTGGGGCTCATAGGCTCAGCACATGACCCAAATACGAAGAGTAAAGGTGCCAAATGGCGTTCGCCCAGGACTACTAGTCGGAAGACCTGCGGAAATGTAAAATTTGTCGTTAACGAATTAGCAGATGGCTCCATAAGAAAAGTTTCACTGCAAGGCCCCTTGGACAATTGGATCCACACGCCAGTACTTCTCTCTAGAAATGCTATCAAGGCGCCATCCAGTGTAAGGGTCACCCCAGGCCTCACTCCCCTGAGTATCATTGAGAAAACCGTACCCAATGAGAGAGCTACTGGCTCCTCTAAAGAAAATCAAATGCTGGAGGAAAAAGCTTCCTGCCCCACTGGTCCACAGGCCAGGCACAAAAGTGCAATAAAACAAGCTGGGTGGTGTCACTCTCACCCCGGGGCTGCAAATGAGCGGTACATCTTAGCAGCCAAACAATTCCCTACATTAACTGGGAATCCCAAAAGGTACCCGTCGAAACATCGTACAATTGTGGAATTCTTCAACAGGTCATGCCTATTGAACTTGCTCCATATAAAACCGGATCTGGCCTATTTCGACTGAAGACATTGAATGTGTAGAGCTACCAAAATACAATGGTTTGTCAAATTGGGGTTTGGTAACCCTTGTTTCACCTATGATTACGAAACTGGTTTGTTCAAATGTGAAGTGTTTTGGTGATCTGGGCCTGGACGTTTGTATGTTTGAATCCGCTGATACTTGGAGAGATGAGTGTTCTATGTAGAAGTGGGTCCATGCAAAAAGAGTATAGGTACTACGCTACAAACCCATCCCATATTTCCTGCACAATGCCAGAGTTTGAAAATCATGCAAATGCCGACAGAATTCAGGGCAGATGGTTGAAAGCACAGCCCGAGGAGGAATGAACTTGGGTCGTCCAGTTGGTGGCCTTTACTGTGCTATCTTGGAACACTCTGGGTCATAGTTCCTTTTTGATAAATCCTGCAGGCTGTAACAAATTAAAAAGGTCTGATCTGTTTGTTCTGCAGGAAACGTGGTTAACGCCCCCTTTCCATATGGATGGTTTCTCCACCATCTTCCTGTTGTCCGAGCGTGTAACCAAGGGTTCCCCCAAAAGGGGGGACTTTGTATAGGGGTGAAACATTTCTATACACTCGGACAAGATCAGGAAACCATGGCTCATGAAAATGTACTTGCTGCCGTATTTGTGGGCTTTCCATCAACCCAAAGTGATATCTTAGTGTTTGGTATATGTGATCCACCGGGGGAGAAATCAACATGTGAACACGGAGGCCATTCTTGACATGCTGCATTTGTGCGTGGGACAAAACAGGGGCTTGGGGAGGAGGTGATATCCTTCTGGCTGGGTACTTCAACAGAGATTGGATGAGGGGTTGGTCTCCCCCAATTGAGGGGGGAATGGGTAACAATGGTATTGGCTCTGACAAGGCCTGGATTGCCATTTTGGCGGAGTGTGATCTTGCACTGCTCCCTATCGGGGAGGCAGGTACTGATTACACCCGGTTAAATGGCATTTCTTTTTTCTTGATTAACTTTATATTTGTAAACCGTGTCATCAGAGAACTTGACCCGGCTCTACACACTAAAACTGTCCCGATGAGCGATCATGTCACCCTTAAATTAACTATGCAGATATCTGTTGGTAACCCCAGAATGAAGTTGACCTTAAACCCTACTGTAAATTGGACCCAGTTTAACATAAACAGTTAAAATGAGGAACTAAAGAACAGTAGAAATAAAGAGGACATCCCACTCATGAAGTATGATTGAGACTTCAAATCCATGGTAACAATGCTCAGAGCTCATAAGCGAAATTGGCCAGTACAACTGAAGGGTCACACATCGTGGGTCTGCTATGATGCCGCAATTGCAGACCGAAAGAGTTTGATGCGGAGTGTCGAACAGTGAGGCGCTCCGATGTGCTGTCTGCGGTGGCTATGAATAATAGACTGACTGAAATAAATCAGGATTCTAGTTGATGTCAGAGGTTACAGTTATGAAGATTCAAATGCAAAATGGAAGTATTTAAATCGGATCCTACAAACTCATGAGACTAAGAGATTTTGGCATGATTTGCTCCCTCAGAAGCAGACAGTTGGCCTTGGATATCAGTCCTTTATCTACTGAGGATTGGGCTACCCAAGTAAAAAAAGATTGCCCATGGGAAGCCAATTTGCCTAATATCAAGGATTCTCCCACCCTAACTCCCCCCGATGGTGGGTAATTATGTTGAACTGATCAAGAAAGCGGGCCACTGGCCCTGATGGGTTATCCAACATGTTGCCAAAGAAGGATCTTAACCTATGGACTGAGATGCTGAAAATTCTTTTTATTTGCTTTTGCAAAAGTGTAATTGTCCCAAGTTCATGGTGAGACTCCATCCTGATCCTGGCCTATAAACAGGGTCTTAAGGACTGAAACTGGTTGCTGCAGGTGTCTGGCGATGCTGGACCGTAGCTTGAAATTCTTTTGTGTGGATATTGCTAGACATGCTCACCAAATGGTCGAGGAGAAACATCTCCTCACTAAACATAATTTTGGTTTTAGAAAGGGCTTTGGAACAAAGCATGCTTTGTGGGTCCTTATGAATCTGGTCTCCTACAGGTACCCAGAATCCCTTCTCTGTTTGCTTTGTAGATTTTAGCTCATCTTTTGATTGTTATTCTACCAAAACAATCGATAAATTGAGGGGGTTGGGTATTTCCCCTTCACTGCTATATTTTATTAGACAACTCTATGATGAAACAGTGCAAGTTTGTTTGTCTCGAGACAGCGCTTTGTCCTCTCCCATCGAGACAAATGTGGGCCTGAAGCAAGGCTGTGCTTTGGCGCCACTATTGTACAATTTGTATGTGTCAGATTTGGATAGGGCATTGCTGGCTAATCATAACCTTCCACAATATGAAGGTGAAGCGGTAAACACTCCCATATGCTGACGATATTGCTACCCTGATCCTGGATAAAACACCAATAGGCCTACAACGCTCCTTGAACGCCTTATTCTATTCAGAGGAGAACAGCCTAAGGATCAACATGAAAACTAAAATAATTGTATTTGTTAAAAGATCAGAGGTGGGGAAATACATTAATTTGGGCATTGGGGACAAAAAAGTAGAAAAAACTGGTTCCCACGATTATTTGGGGATTTACGTTTAAGCTACTACCTCATTTACTTAACTGTATGACTCAGTAAAGCCCAAGATTTGGTCTGGCTGGTTGACCCTCACCCTGAAGTCTTTGATAAGTAGGGTACACCCTCACTGGAGGCAAGACTGCAATTGTCCCCGGAATTCTCTATGCTCTAGAGATCTTCCCTAGGAGGTAAATCTGTTGGCTCCCCAAATTGGAGGGAAAAGTCCTGAGATCTGTCTCCACACCAGTCGAAGTTGTAAGACCGGAGTTGGGCCTCCTGTCGCTTATGTTTTGCTGGGTAGTTGCCGCTTGTAAACTGTGGGTGGCTATGAAGTTTGGTGGGGGATGGCATGCCTCCTTACTACACACGAGTGTGATACATGCAGAATGATACACTTGTAGTGTTTGGTTCAGAGAATTGGAGAACATAGTGCTTGCTCATTGTCGAGCCATAGCCTTAACATGCTCCTGCGAACAAGAAGTCTGTTTTTCTAGGGAACATGTATGCTGGGAGCCGTAATTCTGATAGATCACTGACCATTGCACAACTGGAAGGAAGACTCAAATACACACAGTATACTCACCAGGGTTTTTTCCTTATGGCTCGAGGCAATATTTGAAAGTGGCACCAACTAGAACTGATGAGATTTGTTTTATCAATGCGCCTGGATATATTGTCCGTTTTTGGAGTTCGGAGTGCCTGGTTGGGTATCTTTCACAGAACGTCTGTCGACTGTGTGGCTCATACATTGAAACTGTTAAACACGTTTTAACATCTTGTTATAATTTGAGTCAGTATTACATTAAGGCGTAAGCAAACTGCAGTCTATATAAAATGGATCAATTTTGGAGCCTACTTTTTTCTGCAGAGTCGTATGTGGTCGTCTCTGCCGCCTATTAACTTTGGTTAAGGGTTAACCCTATGCTGGAAGCGAAAAGATGTTTGCTTGAATCTAATTAGCTGTAACATGGGAATAATGAAGTTAATCATGTATGCGTTGATGAAATGAACAGTTGGAAAAATGCCTCTTCAATTGTATGTTTTTTATATTTGCTTGTTACTATGAATCTATTTTATTTATTTTTGTCATTTTACTCCTTTTCTAGGATCTTTTAAATTGTATAATAAATGTATAATTTGGTGTAAAAGTTGTGTACAACTGTATGCCCTAATAATAATGCATTCTGGCAGTGGGGATCAGGACAGTTCTTGAAATCAAAACCTTCTCTTCTCCATTGCTTCCTGCTTTACAGCTAGAGCTGAAAAGTAATGTGGTGAAGTGCGGATTCCATGCTAGTAAAAGCTCAAAGCCCAGCACCACAGCTTAACCAAAGATGTGTGATATTGGGATTCAAATTTGTTTATGCCTTACCTTTTCAAATTTGGTTATTCCTAGAAATGAATGAGTTCACTCGTTGCATCATTTAAAATAAATCTTGCAAGATTTAATAGTGGCCATGCATATATTAACACATTAGTCCTTTCTGTCAGTCACTTATGGAAACACCATTTGTTTTATATTGTGCCAGCATGCAGGCCCAGGGTGTTCAATGGTCCATGAAAAAAATCTAATACTATCACATGCACATTTGAAAGGAAAGCACATATATCATCTCGGATTTCGAAAATTGAATTTTTCTTATGTCCGTGTGCTGGCAAACAGCACATTTTTTTTAAGTTCTCCACATTTGGCAGACAGGTGCATTGATTTGGCCAGAATTTCTTACAATCAAGTGGAGGAGTCTGGGTTAGATGCCAGGTCTTGGGAGCCCTCAGTCAACAAATGACTGTGTGAATTCCCCCTCCTTGTAGTGAGTCTGGCGGGCTACAAGGGACTGGGATGATCAGACAGCTACCTGATGTGCATCCCAGAGGGTGGATGGAGTGGAATCCCTATACCATGGCAACCTCCCAGAGAAGCAGTTATAGTCCCAAACAACTGATAACCCTGATAAGGGCGAGATGGACAAAGCCCCAAGAATGCTTTAGTGAACCCTCTTCTAGATGATGCTTTTGGAAGTGAGGCAAGGAAGACACCCTCCCCTCTCCCCAACAGGCTAAACGACAAGAGCAGTAAAGAAGACATACCAAGGATGTTAACCAAGCTCACTTCAGGGAAAGCGTCTTACCGTGGAAGATGGGTACTAGTCTGCGTAAACCTCTTGGTTCAAATAGCCACAATGAACATCGTCCTTTCCAGACTATGTATAGCAGACTGTCATGATTTACAAATGTTACGAACGAGCTAAGACGGCTGTGCCACAGAATACAAAGTACACGGTTGCACAAGGGCTAGTGTCAGAAGACATAGTTAGATTTGCTGTAGACAATATATTGCCAAACGCTTGTGGGTTCAGCTAAGAGCAAGTGCATAGCCTGTTCCTTGGCTTTAGCAAATGTGATTTAACAATACATGATAGATTCCTCTTCCTAACCACAGAATAGCAGCCTCTTGTCTTCAACGGCTTAATGCCTTGAAAATGCACGTGGTGCTGACACCATCATAGTAATAAGCTGTGGATGTTCGTTGGCAAATAGCATGCATTCACATACAATGCAAGCTTGTTTTCCAGACGACACAATCAGACACTAACTGTGGACTCTCACACATGTGCCGTTAGGGGTCAGCTAAAGGCGAACAGTTTCTCCTTTTCCAACAGAAGAAAGCCAACCACAAGTGGCGGCTTCCTGTTTTAGATGAGCTCGTAGCAGAGTCCAGAGATGCTTCTGCGCTGATAAGCAGCCAGGGACAGGAAGCAGGTTACCAAAATACACAGGTGCGGTTAAAGTGTCCAAAGCAATTGTCGCGCCTAAACCCCTTCAGAAAATGCATCCAATATAATGGCATTTGAAATGGGGCACAAGAGATCAGTGCTTTGCTTGGTCGTCAAGCGGAAGCCCATGCATTCTAATTGAAATAATTAAGAAGCAAAGACAGTACCTGTCACTTGAGTTTTCACATGGGTAAATCATGGGTGCAATGCAAAGCTAAACTCAAGAGTATGGGCAGTCTGTAGATGTTTTGTCCAAGGAAATGACGCGCATAGTATATGTAGACTAAGTCGCGTGTTGATATAAAAAGCACAACAGACTAAGGCAAAAAAAAGAAATCTGCAGCTGAGGGCAAACCAGAACCTGGGGGTGGGAAGAGCCTTTGATCGCAGGTCAGAGCAGCAGGTCCCCGTAGTCACTTTGCATGCAAAACAGCAAGACCTGGAAATCGTGAGTTTAAGTGTGCTGGTTGAACTTTAGCATATGTGAGACTGAAGGCGTACTTTGTCACTCCACTCCTGATCATAGCATAGCTTAGACAAAAATAACATGAACTCCATGATTACTCAAGCTGGTGTTTTAAAATGATGAATTGCACTTAATCTTTGTTAGACGCCTATCATGTTTTTAGCTTATGCAATAACGCTTCAGCTTTCTGGCTGTATTTTGGTCTATTATGACAAGGGGTGCAAAACTCGGAACTGTCAAATCGCTAGGCTGAACTCCTGAGGCACCTCATCATAACTCAAGACTTGTGATTCTGTGCCCACCCCACACAGCCCTACATAGGGTCGTGGCGGGTGGGCACGGAATGGTGCCCTAAGGGGGGGCAATCAAGTCAAGACCGCGTGCAAACCAAAACCTCAGCTAAAGCCCCATACAGGTAACCACCTCAGACGCCACTGAGTGCCTCCCTGACAGTGTAATTTCAAGCTAGTACTGATGCTCCATGCCACAAATAGTCTCAAGTGACTGGTTAGTAGTGTGTGCCTCTGTTAAAGCCAGACCAATTGCTGGCCGAGGTCAATGACCATTCATATCTCCAAACGTGTTCCAGTAAACAGCTAAAAACTACCTTTCATAAAAAACTATCCCAGTTTAGAAAATCAGTTTAAGAAATCTAAAAAAGTAGAAAACTTCAACCGGGAAGGAAACCTGAAGGAAATGGATGTGCAAAGTCCTCATCCTTGGATACACTGGGGAAACAAGTGTTCTAAAAGACATCTGGCTCTGGCAGCAAACATGAAGATCTGTTACCTAAC
Source organism: Ambystoma mexicanum (assembly GCF_040938575.1). Classification (NCBI taxonomy): domain Eukaryota; kingdom Metazoa; phylum Chordata; class Amphibia; order Caudata; family Ambystomatidae; genus Ambystoma; species Ambystoma mexicanum. The sequence continues at coordinate 587,267,544 of NC_090922.1, read as the reverse complement.
TGCCGAACCTGGGTAACTTACCAACAGAGCTTATTGAAGTTCCTAGAATCCCTGAAGAGCTTACTCCTGGCAGGAAGGTATAATATGAGCTGGCTGACAAGGACTTTAAATTGGGTGCTGTTGGGGCTTGGAGGATTCCCATTACTGTGACCAGTTGGAGCTAATATGTCAGTCGGAGCGGACTAGAACAAAAAAAAAACTTGCCTTGAAACTCGATCCATCACCTAAGGTGAGATCTTCCATTGAATTTTTTTAAAATTGTAATTCTAATACGTGAATAAAACAAAACCTTGTCAGAGTCCCTTATAATCTCTTACATCCCTGAGATTTCTTTAAGTGGTGGCTTACTGGCTTGGAAAACAGTATATTTTCCGAAACGGGAGGTATGGGTGGGGGCTTTTTCTCTGAAAGGTCAGAGGGAGTGCCAGTACACTTAACAGTACCTCTGAAAGACTAGCGGCACTGTCGCCGAGTTGGGGTACAGGGGAGACTCCTTACCTCCTATGCGTGTGTTAGCCATCCTCTCCTTTACGATTTTACAGAATTTCTTTCCTTGATACCAGAGAATAGTTTCCGATTGTAGAAAAAAAAATGAAAATAAAGAAAACTTTGGTCTTTTTAAGACCATTATAGGGATTGCGGGTATCCTTCTGTTTAAAAAGTTATGTCAAAAGGAAATGCTCGAGTCGGTTCTTAGCCCAGACCGTCTGTGTTTTCCTGGGCCTGTTTAGATCCAGTCCGGACCTGATAACTGAGTGATTTGATGCAGCAATAGGGCCTTTTCTATAATGCTGGATTGGCAGTGCGTTTGTTTTTACATTAACAGTCCTAGTTCAGATCATGTGTTAATACTGCCAAACACCACATCGAATCTGATGCGTCTGTTGGGAGGGCTAGAGTCCCACACATGGAGGCTGGATGGTTCGAAGTTGCCAGGAGCTGGGGGATATTTCGTTTCTGGTTTTGGCCTAGGAGAGCCTGGCTAGCTGGAAGCCGACAGCTCCTTTTTGACTCGTAGGCACATTGGGTGCAACATAACATCTATGTGAGATTAACTCTGGGTCTTTGGGAATGGGTATAAAAGGAACATTGGGGCACAGAAGACATACCATAATGGGCTATATAATTTACAGTTTACCTTGTATGTGGACTTGCATCTCGATATGTGCTAGCCCCCATTACCCAGAGTACGCTCCTGCATACTGGGTAATGCAAGATACCCAGGTGATGCAGTTAATTCCTGCTTGCAACAAATCCTTATTTTGACCCCTGGTGGGGAGGCGGGTCGAAGAGCCGTATTCATATGCAATTGCAAAAACATGGGCCTTTGTGCTTGTTTCTGCTGCTTCCAAGTCATTTCACCCATTGGAGCATTTAGTGTGCCGCCCTCCCCAAACCTTTTGAGGTCAAGTGAGATGGAAATGCCTCTTCCGGCCAAAGAGGGTTCTTGCGTAAAGCGTGATCAAGTTTTATGCCTGCTTCGTGGTTTTTCCTGCCCCACATCTGAGGGATGGGGAAAGTTGCCCCAGGCAAGGGTGATGTCTCCCTTTTTATAATTTAAAAGGTTAACTGACTGGCACCATCTTCAGAGTACTTATATGTTGGGTATTTGGCTCTGGAAGTTAACCATTCTCATTTCACTCTGCCCGATGTATAGCTACATCTCCCTGCTGAATTTACGCACAAGTTATCCGAAAGTTTTTTTTTTTTTTAAAGGACGTGTTTAAAAATAAGAAGAGCCTGGCTGCGGTCGCTTTGGCCCTCGATCAGCAGTCTGAGTCACAGTGACTCAGCAATTTTCCAGACCCAGCTCCAGCTTCTTAATCCTGCGACACCTGCTAGTGTCCTTCGTCAAATACCCGTGCTTGCAACAAAGTATTCATGGGCCGAAATACATAAAAACATTAAATTTTCTTGAGCTGCTGCATTGCCTTCCCTTGAAGGTAATGCCCCATTGTGCAGGCAGGAGGATTTGTCTGCGGGACCTGCTGAGGTGACGTCTATTTCACACCCCGGCATGATCAGTAACCTGAGTTTTTGTACCCTCCTTCAAACTAGTGTTGAAGTGTTTATTTCTTACATTGCGTCTCCCCTTTCCACCCCCAAAACCATCGTCCCAACAAATGGTTCTCTTCCCCAAAAGTTTGTGCCTTGCCACATTGGGAGCTGCTGTCTTCGCCAGTTTCTGCCATTCAATTGGTGAGCTTTGTGATTTTATTTATTTATTTATTTTTCCTCTCCTTGGTTTGACAGTGCTCTAAGTGGGAAAGTGCAGGTCTCTCCAATTTAGGCTTTAAGTGGGCCGGGGCTACGAACTGGTAGCATCCAAAAATTGCTCTTGTGCCAGGGCCCAGCCAGGTCTCCCAGACCCAATTCTAAGAAATTATCCCTGCCAAGTAATCTAGTTCTCGATTTTTCACTTTCATGTGTCCCTTGCTCTTTGTGCCTCACTATCTATTTCTATAACTTTATTTGCGTCTCCTTCCTCAGCCCCTCTGTTATCAACCCTCTTTCACTCTTGGGACACAGGCACACTAAAACATTACAATGAGTGATTCCAACCATGAACTCTGTATAACGGTGTAACTTTTATTTTCTTGCAAGCAATTGGATTCTGTCAGAATAATGCAGTCACTGCCCAGAGACATCCACCAATCACAGACCCATTTCTTTTAAGAAAAAAACCCCCTCCATCCATATGTTTTGGCACCAATATTGCTGTTTAAAAATTAGCATGTTTTGTTGGAAAGGAGGGGTCAGAGACCACTAATATAATATGAATAACTAATGATCTATGGCTAAACTAATGTACTCAATGAAACTCTCATAACCTCCATTTGAAACCTGCTGAGGGTGACTGCATAAAGGAACCAATGAACAGGTGTACAACTTACTTTCAAACCAGAGCATCCTAATGAGTTGCTCTGCAGATGTGTAACTTGACTTAAAAATCTGACCATCTGACTTTACGGAGGGCAACATACTACGCTTACTCCCCGGTTTGAAGGTATTGGTTTTCTTCCCTGTGCTAATTGCAGAGCGAAGACTGCTCTCCTTAACACTGGCACGTTAACAGTCCCTTCCCACCCCATCCACTGTTGATTGCTTGCATCACAATGCGCAAATGCATGGGAATTCAAGTGAACCTGAGTTTCAGTGCATTCTTTGAACTTCATAGTGTAATCGTATATGACTTGCACTAAGTGTTGACATGGAATGAGGCATTTCCATGAATTCTGATGGAATCCTCCAGCTTGTACCAGTTTCTAACAGCTGGCAGGGTGCATAGGAACCCAATGCGTATCTGTCATCTGAATCGGATGTTAATAGACCTGCAGTTGTTTTCTGAAAGATTCAACAGATTGGGGGGTGGTGGCCACGTTTTTGTTCTGGGTACCAACCCGAGACAGTCAACACCTTGAATATCCCTTGACGTGACAAATCCAGTCAAACAAACCCATGAATCTTGTACACATTTCTTTTGTACTCTTTACTGCGCTGGAAGATTGTGATCCCTTTAATCTGGCCTAATGTTGGGGAGGATTTTTTTCCCTCAGATATGGCATAGTGAGAATAAATGATTTTCCCAGGATCGCATACTTTGCTGAAGTGGCAAAGGATTTGAGCATAGCGATTTCAGCCGTTGGCTACATATTTCTGTATGTTTCTGTGTGTGTATATATTTCTGAGGCTTGTGGAATCTGCCTAGATCACATCCTGTGCATAGGCCGACTAATAGTGGAAGCTGCAGAGTAGTAGTTGTTTTTGAAACTCAAAAAGGGACGTCGACGGGGCGTGCCAGTAATACTATCCCTACTGTGGGTCCTCTATACCATGGTCCTTCACGCGTCACGGTCCCTCAAATAAATTTGTTCCGCCATCGTAGACGGACGCTAAAGCCGAGTTCTCCTTTCGGCTTATCGACATTTATTATAACCAATACGAAAAACGATAGAGACAATCTGACGGTGGTGAAAAACAAACGACCGTCGAAGGATCCATTCCGGCCTTGGAAGGCCTCTCCGGTCTTCGGCCCACAAAGTAGGGAGAGAGGGGGAGGACATTTTTAGAATGTCTATACCCCTTTTCGTACACTACATTCGCCTAGCTGCTGTGGCATTCTGTTATGGATAGGACCCCCTTTAAATTGTGCCCTAAGCGCAACAAGAAGTTCCTGTGGGGCCAGCATGTAGACTCTTCAAACACAAGACCCTGAAGGACCGCTTAACTAAACGCTGGGCCCAACGTGCCAGGCAGCTCGAGGCCATGGAAGTTGAAGGGACCTTCAGCGACGGAACAATAGTTTCCTGTTTAAGGAAACCCGCGTCCCCTGCACACTATCAACAAAAGGCTAAAAGCCTGTATAAGAGTTTTAATGGGTACAGTAAGTAACCTAGTAGTTTTCAGTTTTTAAATAAATTTCATTGCTTTGTTTAGCTCACAAAGCTATTCTTAAATCGTCCAATTATTTCTTGACAACATTTGTGTTTATCCAACAAACAGTAGTTTATTCATTTTATAACAAATCATAAATCACAATATAATGTGGCCCAACGCGTTTCGAGTATCAATTTTCACTCTTCATCAGGGGCAATGTGTTCTGTATTCTTAAAATTAAATACAATTTCTGTAGAAAAAAGTAATAAATTAATTAACTAATATGTATTCATGTTTATACTTTTGAACCACAACAAGGTACTTCATTAGTTAGATGGGAGCACAAAAAATGGCATCATCGCATATTTCCAACCAATTACATTAGCTTAAGAGATTCTTGTAAAAAAGAATGAACTTTTTCACCAAATGTTTGGGAGCCTATTGAGTTTGTAGACAAAACCATCAATAGATTGGGAGTGTGATTAGTAACCTATTAGGAAAAAGGGGGAATGGTGTAACCAGGTCCAGATCCTGTGCTATTTAGACATGTAAGAACTACAATGGTGACAAATGCCAAGCACCCGTGGTGAATATGAAGTGTAGAGTAATACCTAGACTTACTCAACGATGTCATGTTAGACACTACCAGTAGTCTTTTAAAGGCATCAGTGAGAACAGGTTGTAGTATTCTAGTAAAAAAGAGAGAAATAGCATGGCTTTATTAAAGAAGAAAAGGTCAAGCCGCTTAAGAAAAGGTAGCCTTGAAAGGATACTTACAGTACAAGAAGGTGACTGCTGGTAAGAGGTAGAGTATGGGCATTCTCCATCCGCACACGAATGTGGGATGAAAGTGGTATGTTTATTTGTAGTCGCGAATGACGTCACCGTGACCAACCTCACACGAGAAAAAAAATCGTGTAGAGTGAATCATGGGAATTGAAGTTTATTTTCCCATCGTACGGTATACAAAAAAATGAAGACTGCAGCATCTGCTAGAACACAGAATGTGCTCTCCTACCGGGAGGCAATAGGTGGTAGTCTGCCCTGTTTGTGTGTAGATGTATCTGTCTGTGTATAGACGCTCCCTAGATAACTCAACCGATCGTGTATGAGTGTTTCTGTATGTAACTTTAAGACTTAAAATAATTGGAAAAACAATTATAAAAAGTGTTATTACACATAATAAATGTCACCGTGACCATTACACAAGCCCTCCTGGAGGTCATGGGGACTAGTGGTGGGAGAGTGGGCAATGTATGTCCATAACCTAACTAAGTGTTGTTAGTAGAATAAGATAAATTTCTAATGAAATTTGGTGAGCAAGTAATAAAAAACTCCAGAAAAATGGAGAGAAAACAAAACAAGATACATTGTCTTAAATACAAAAGAGACTCCCATGCATTTTTCAAATAATGGTATCAGTACACAAATCAGACTGCATCTAGTTGAATCTAACCCATGAATGGGTTTACATTCTAAAAATCAACGTATACACACTTGTAGTAATTTTATATGTCTATTATGTTCCATTTGAACCCAGAATTTAAAGTGTTTTCATCCTATTTGGTAACGAAGTGTAGTTGGACATGCTACAAACTAGGGAACTTACTAAAAATCAATTATATTAAAAAACTGTATGGTATTAAAAATCAGGGGTGGTCAAAGAAATCAACAAATAAGAGAAGAGGTACCATGGCTGTGTTTCCAGATAAGTATACAAGCTCACAAAAATGGACCCAAATAGTATTCCTCATTTAACCCTAAGGGGTACATGGCATCTAGTTTTTGTATCCAATACAATTCTCTTTGGGCTAAGATTTTCTGGAGATCACCACCTCTTGAGAGTGGGTGGACAACTTCAAGAACTAACATTCTCATTTGTGAAATGGTATGTTTTTCATCTTGATAATGTCTGTAGACCGGTGACTTCACATTATTTGTTCTTATATAGGATTTGTGTTCTGTCCACCGTTCTTTTACTTTCCGATTAGTTTTTCCAACATAATATTTTCCACAGGGACAACGAATTGCATAAATCACATTTTTGGTATCGCATGTTGCATAGTCTCTCAAATTTATTTTTTTGCCTGTGTTGGGGTGTCTCACTTGATCTCCTTTTATGATATTATTACAATGTTGGCAGTGTAAACAGGCGAATGTACCTTTTTTCTGCTTCGTAAGAGAAGTCTGTTCTTTTTGGTTTTTCTGCTTTAATCAGTTGGTCTCTGATGTTTCTACCCCGTTTGCATGCCATCATAGGGGGATCTGGAAAGAGTTCTTTTAAAGTATTATCTGTTTGTATGATAGCCCAATTTTTGTAGATAATCCTTTTGACTTGGAAGCTTTGGCTTGAGTACTTTAATGTGTGTATTAGACTTTTGCTTTCCTTCTTTGTATTCCCTTGGAGGAGGTCTTGTCTTTCTTGTAAGTTGGTTCTGACTATGGCTTTTTCCACCGTATCTGCTGGGTACCCTCTTTCAAGAAATCTGTTTCATGATATGATATATTCATTCTGAAGAGTAGATTGATCTGATGTTATCCTCTTTATTCTTAGTAGTTGACTGTAAGGTAAGTTTTCTTTTAGATGTTTAGGATGGAAGCTGCTATGATGAATGCAACTGTTGACATCTGTCGGTTTTCTATATATCTTTGTCTTGAGTGTAGTACCTGAGCGTTCAATTGTGACAATGGTCACGGTGACATTTATTATGTGTAATAACACTTTTTATAATTGTTTTTCCAATTATTTTAAGTCTTGAAGTTACATACAGAAACACTCATACACGATCGGTTGAGTTATCTAGGGAGCGTCTATACGCAGACAGATACATCTACACACAAACAGGGCAGACTACCACCTATTGCCTCCCAGTAGGAGAGCACATTCTGTGTTCTAGCAGATGCTGCCGTCTTCATTTTTTTGCATACCGTACGCTGGGAAAATAAACTTCAATTCCCATGATTCACTCTACACGATTTTTTTTTTTCGTGTGAGGTTGGTCACGTTGACGTCATCACGCGGTACGCGCCGGTGACGTCATCCGCGACTACGAATAAACATACCACTTTCATCCCACATTCGTGTGCGGGTGGAGAATGCCCATACTCTACCTCTTACCAGCAGTCACCTTCTTGTACTGTAAGTATCCTTTTAAGGCTACCTTTTCTTAAGCGGCTTGACCTTTTCTTCTATAATAAAGCCATGCTATTTCTCTTTTTTACTAGAATACTACAACCTGTTCACACTGATGCCTTTAAAAGACTACTGGTAGTGTCTAACTTGACATCGTTGAGTAAGTCTAGGTATTATTCTACACTTCATATTCACCACGGGTGCTTGGCATTTGTCACCATTGTAGTTCTTACATGTCTAAATAGCACAGGATCTGGACCTGGTTACACCATTCCCCCTTTTTCCTAATAGGTTACTAATCACACTCCCAATCTATTGATGGTTTTGTCTACAAACTCAATAGGCTCCCAAGCATTTGGTGAGAAAGTGCATCTTAAGCTAATGTAATTGGTTGGAAATATGCGATGCCATTTTTTGTGCTCCTATCTAACTAATGAAGTACCTTGTTGTGGTTCAAAAGTATAAACATGAATACATATTAGTTAATTAATTTAATTTATTACTTTTTTCTACAGAAATTGTATTTAATAAGAATACAGAACACATTGCCCCTGATGAAGACTGAAAATTGATACTCGAAACGCGTTGGGCCACATTATATTGTGATTTATGATTTGTTGTTATAAAATGAATAAACTGTTTGTTGGATAAACAGAAATGTTGTCAAGAAATAATTGGATGATTTAAGAATTGCTTTGTGAGCTAAACAAAGCAATGCAATTTATTTAAAAACTCTGAAAACTACTAGGTTACTTACTGTACCCATTAAAACTCTTATACAGGCTTTTAGCCTTTTGTTGATAGTGTGCAGGGGACGCGGGTTTCCTTAAATAGGAAACTATTGTTCCATGTATGTATTCCAGCCTAGATACCAAGGCTGAGCACTTCTCCCCTGCACCTCAAATAACATACTATTCCTGACTTAATTAACTTTGAGTCATTACTATATACACTCAAAATAAGTGTGCATGGTGATTATCAAACTTCTTGGGACCTTCAGCGACGCCAGCAATGCTGCAGTATCTGAAGGCGACGGGGTTACTCCGGTTTCCCAAGTGCAGGCTCCTGACCCCAACAGACAGGCCGACAGCCTTGTTAAGGGGACAACACCTGGCGGCGGAAGCACTATCACTACCCCCTCCACCAAACACACAACCCACCGTAGAGACTTGACAGGCATGTCAAGCAAACGGCAGCTCACAACATCTAGGGAGAGGTCAGTTGAATCGTTGTCCTCTGGGCACTAGATCGCCACATGACATGCCCCGACTGTCATAAGACCGAACAGACGTCGATAAAGACATTCCCGATGATTGAATCAGCTTACGAGACTTCCGATCTGACAATAGCCGAAATTTGACATTCAAATGGATTGTCTTCCCACGTATTCCTTATCTTTGATAAATCCATTTCCAGCTTGCTGGCCTCGTAAAACTTTTTTTTTCAGTAGAGGGCGCTGCGCGTCAGTGTCCCTCGACGGTCTCCGTATCGGCGCCGACGTAACCATAGGTATAAATGGTCTTGTGCAGCGTCTGTTGCTCAATTCCGTTTTTCCACGCTTCGTAAGCCTCAGAGACGTAACGCTCGGTTCCTCAGAGAATCTAAATAAAATCTAAATTTCTGTGAAGAAAATCTTCAATCTACGATGGCATCTTTGTCAGTTTCATCGACGCCCCGATTCGGTTTAAAAAATTGCCGGGGTTGTGGTAAAAAGATGTCTTTGACTGATCCTCACAGGGTCTGCCTATGGTACCTGGGCCCAGAGCACCCGTGCTCGGAGTGTGAGGATTGTATGTCTAGGACGGTGAAAGCCTTCACGGAGCATAGGGGAAGCTGGAAAAAGGTAAGGCCGTTAAATCTTCGACCCCTTCAAAATTTGTCCTTGGGCGAGTCGAGACATTTGTCTCCTCGTCGAAGGAGAAAACATTCCTGCTCAAGATCTCGTAGTGGTTCTCACCACTCATGTAAATCGAGACGCAGCAGGAAGAGGCACCATAGATCGCCCTCCTCTTCATCCTCCAGTTCACCAGAAAGAGTGACCTTCCCCACGACACACAGCTCTCCAGCTAAGTGGGAAGAATTTTGCTTGAAAATGTTAAGGGTCTTTGAGAATGCGGTCTTGCCCCACTTGGAGACGCGTAGAGGTGATGCGCTGGGTGAAAAACCCGATAAAAATAAGCACTGTGAGTCGTCTACCTCGGGAAGGCAAAATCCTCGAGAGCATCACGAACCCTAGAGTAGAGACAAGGCCTCTTCGACCCATAAGACGTCGACTACAGCTTCGAAACCCAAGACTGCATTATTGACGCCGCACCCAAGGCATCGAAAGGTCCATCGAGACCATCCTCTCGTATGTCGAGACCATGACGTCTACATCGACAACCGACTCTTTCTCAAGCAGTGATGACCAGTATGTCCCCTTCATCATTTGAAATGGGTTTCACACCTCTCCCACACTTGGATTATTTCAGAGCTTTATCTTCTATTTGAGGAAGGGGATGACTGATCTGATTCTGAAAGACCTTTTGGTTTACAATCCACAAGACCTGCTCTGCCAATGGAGCTGCTATCGGAAGAGGTCAGACTGAGAGAGCTGCAGGAGGCCAGTGGCATAGATGCCTCTCCAGAGGTAGATTTCAGCAAACCAGAGCCTGGTGACCATGCAGAGGTATCTTATAGATCACTTATGGGTAGAATAATGGAGGTCATGAGGTGGTCAACACCTGCAACCACTTTACACCAGGATTACTTAACAGGCATCTTAAATAAGGGACCTCAGGAAGACTATAGTTCCTTTCCCTGCAGAATTACAGAACAAAAAAACTGCAAACTGGGAGACTCCGGAAGTCATTCCTGCCGTTAATAAAAAACTCTGCGAAATACAGAACATCTGTTTCAGACCTCTGTATTTATCAAAGTATCCGACCCTAGAGAGTTTAGTAGTCCAGGCTGTGACTTAATCGGGCAGACAATCGGCATACCCCACAATACCTTGGATCGAGACGACCAGAAATTTGACGCCATATCCAAAAAGATCTTCTCGGCATGCAGCATTTCTATTAAGTCGGCTAACGCCATTTGCACGCTGGCGAGATTCCGCCACACCCTTTGGGAGTGTGCTTCAACAGCGGCTGACCGTCTCACAGAAGGGGAGGAACGAGATGCATTCTTGAATATCAAGGACGGGAAGGATGCAATGTGTCAGTCCCTCCAAACGGGTCTCGACTCTGTTGGCAGCATCAGCAGAGCCATGGTGGCCAGTACCACAATCCGCAGGTTTGCGTGGTTGTGGAAATCTGGTTTTGCTCCTGATGTGCAAGCCAAACTTCTAAATATGGCCTTTGACGGCACCTCTCTATTTGTCAGAAACGCTGATGACAGTTTGGAGAAATTGCAAACCTCCAAAGCGGCGACCAAATCCCTTGGAGCTGCAATTGGGCAAACTCCAAACCACCCCACAGGTACGTAGGGGAGGGGAAAGCCCTTTAGTTTTTACTCTGCATTCAGAAAAGGCAGACGGGCCAGAGACGATTCACCTGTGTTATTTGAGAGGGGAAAAGGTACCAGGTCTGCATCAGCAGGTTCTGCCTTGTCTTCAGCATCTGCGTCAGCTGCTCCAAAACCCCTCTGAGGTCTCGCCACACACAACACCAGTAGGAGGCAAGATACCTCAACATCTGACAGAATGGCTGGTTGTTACTTCAGATTCTTGGGCCATGGAGACAATTGCCCAAGGTTACTACCTGCCTTTCCTACACACTCCTCAGTCATCCACTGGTGAACAACTCTTTGACGTTTCCAGATCCGCTCCTTATGCAGAAGATTTTAGAACTGTTACAGCACCTTTCTCTAGAACCAGTACTTGTGGCGGAGAGGAACGAGGGTTGGTACTCCCCATACTTCCTAATACCGAATAAGGACGAAGGAATGAGACCCATCTTGGACTTATGGGAATTGAACAAATTCCTTTGGAAGGACAAGTTCAAGATGGTAACCCTTCAGGCCCTCCAGTTTCAGGATTGGTTGGTATCTCTGGAGGATGCTTACTTTCATGTGCCTATCCATCTCAAGCACAAGTGCCCAAGGTTCGCCATTGGCAGTTCTCACTATCAATTTAGAGTACTGCCATTTGGGCTGACCTCTGCCCTGAGGGTCTTCACCAAGCTAATGGCGGTTGTGGCAGCAAGTCTGAGGGGAGGGATTCATGTCTACCCCTACCTGGACGACTGGTTGATCTGTCCCCGGAACAAGCTCAGATTCATCTAGATTATGTTTGCCACTTGCTCCCCATGTTGGGCTTTTCCCTCAACTTAAAGAAGTCGCATATGATACCATCACAAACTCCAGTTCATTGGAGCAGTCCTGGCCACATCCCTGGGAAAAGCCTCGCCACCAGAGGTGAGGGCTCAAGATATTTTTCAGATGGTGACCAGATTCCAAAATGCCCAACGTCTACCAGCCTTTGACTTTTTGCGGTTGCTCGGCCTCTTGGCATCCTGCATTTTTCTAGTGCCAGAGTGTCGCCGGAGAATGAGATCTCTCCAGTGGCTGCATGGACTCAAAGGTTGCAATTCTCATGGAAGATGTCAGATCTACAAATCCTTAAGAGTAGCGCAAGACCTCCAGTGGTGGGCCTGTTGGGAGAACATCTTGAAAGGAGAACTGTTTTGGCAACCATGTCACGATCCCTGACCCCATCAGGTATAACAGCCCCCTGGCAGCAGTGGGGTTAAAGCCCTTCACACTGGCCCCAAGGGCCTTAAAACTCCATCAGAAACGTACCTGGAGTCAGTCCTTTATCAGGGATAACGCATTACCAGTTTTGGACCTTAATCCAACATGGAGGCCTATTACACAGCTCAGTTCTTTAGAACTAAGCCATGTGGTCTAGTGTTTTGGGTGTGGCTGTGCCTGGAACTACTTGGCCTGGAACTACTTTACCTCGGCTATTTAAACCACACCCGAACAGCAGAACATGCCTCGCCTTATTCTGCCCTCCTGCAGCGTACCGCTCGCCGTGTCCCTCTCCTGCTCATCTGCTTCTCCGGCGGCCCGATCCTGAAACCCTAGATCCGGATTCCATTAATAACCTGGAAGAACAAGAACAGCATTAGCGAGCAAGAACACTTACTTGTGAAGTAACCGGCCTTGAATCCATCCTGCGCTTCGCTTACCTCGCCCATCTCCAGAGTTCGCTGCAACCTGCAAAGGTAAAGGAACAAGGATAGCATTAATAACAATTCTTACCTGGGCTAGCAGGGAGTCCTGGCAGCACCCTGCACTTCTTTTACCTCGTCCATCTCCGGGTTTCACCGCAACCTGCAAGGGAGAAGGAACAAGGTCCGCATTAACACAGCACTTAACTGGGCAAGCAGCGCTTCCATCGCTCATCACTCCGGAACATCACTGCAACAGGTACAAAGAAGAGAAGACAACACAGGTTAGCAATTAATACCAATAAACAGAGCAGCGCTCCGCATCAATAACTCAACGTGGTCTTTGCCATCGGCGTGGCAACTCTGAGATTGGAACCATCCCTGTGAAAACAAAGACATTGTTAGGGAACAGTGTGGTGGAGCAAGTTGCAGAGAAGACAGAGAAAACGGAGGGAAAGAGACAGAATAGAGACGGAAAAGGCATTATAACTCACCTGGAAGACAGCAAGCATAGCCGGAGTCAAAGCCGGTCTGGACCAGACATGAGGGCACATGGACCAGTGAAGCAACTAGGTCCACGGAACGCCTGCACCAACCACGCACCCCTGCACAGAGACGCAGGATGGAAAGTTCAAAGCACAAAATTCTAAGGTGAGCAATAACCCCAAGGGAGGGTGTTTGGACTAGAGGGAGGTGGGAGTCCGCCCATCACAGAACCAGTATCTTAACCCTCCATTCTCCTGTAATAGGCGCTACCCAACGTCTGGCACATAACCAAGCAGAGAGGAGTCCGGGATAGCCCTTAGACCTCCATTCAGTATCGTGTGGCGCCCCCGTGGATACCAGGGGAGCGTAACGACCATGGCTGGAGAGAACAGTAGTGTCGGACGCCTCACTCATAGGGTGGGGAGACCATACAAACTACTTAACCATCAGCGGTCGTTGGTCGCCATCGGAGTCCAGACTACACATCAGCCTATTGGAGCTGAGTGCAATCGGGGTAGCACTGAAAGCTTTTTTGCCATCAGTACAGGGGGAAAAAAAAATTTGGATAATGACAGACAATACAGTGGCCATGCACTACCTCAACAAAAGAGTAGGCGTAGGATCACTGCCACTGTGCAGAGAGGCGATGCAGCTCTGGTTTCGGGCAATTCAAGAAGGAATTTCTCTATCGGCAGTTCACTTAGCCGGAGAGAAGAACTTGACTGCGGACGCTCTGCGCAGGCAGAGCAGTCTCTCACGAGTGGGGACTAGCTCAGGAAGTCCTTCAAGAGATCTTCGCCCTTTGGGGAACCCCTGAAGTAGATCTGTTCGCCACCAGTATCAACAGGAAGTGCGATCAGTTTTGTTCAAGGGAATTTCCCCTGAGAGGATCTCTAGGGGACGCGTTCGTAGTAGACTGAGAGTTTCCACTTCTATATGCGTTTCCTCCATTCCCTGCCATTTCTCAGATGATCAGGAGGTTGAGAAGATTCCGGAAGACTATGATCCTAATTGCCCCGGATTGTGCCCGGAGAACTTGGTACCCGGATCTTCTGGACACGTCCATCTGCCCTCCAATTCGTCTTCCGCAAAGAGGATCTTCTCTCGCAGAAGGGAGGTTGGGTTCTCCATCCAGACATCAGACCCCTCAACCTTCACATTTGGTTTCTGAAAGGTTGAGATGCAAGGATTGGGACCTCCCGGATGACGTCATGGGGGTGTTGCTTTCAGCTAGAAGGCCAGCAGCAAAGACTTTATACCGCTGCCGTTGGAACAGATTTTGCAGCTGGTGTAGAGAAAAGAATATCGAACCCTTTTCATGCGGTACACCAATGGTGTTATATTTGTTTTGCTCTATTTGGTGAATTCAGGTCTTCAAGTTTGTACGATCAAGGGCTACCTCGCAGCGCTGTCCATCTTTAAGCACACTGCGGAGGAGCCATCATATTTCAAATTACCCCTAGTAATCCAATTTCTGAAAGGGTTAACTAATGTCTATCCCCCAAAGCCATTCCAAGTTCCCTTGTGGGACTTAAATCTAGTCTTAAATTTTCTGATGGGTACTCCTTTTGAACCACTCCTTTCTTGTTCATTAAGATTTCTCACCCTTAAAACAGTCTTCCTAGTGGCTCTAACATCTGCCAGAAGAGTGAGTGAATTACAAGCTCTATCTTGGAAACCTCCTCATACAATTTTTCACAAGGACAAAGTTGTATTACAAGTGAAGCCTAATTTCCTCCCAAAGGTGGTCTCTGAATTCCACATCACTCAGAAAATAACCTTACCTTCATTTGATCCTCCTCCCCATCCAGGGAAAGAGAAAGAGAGGCTACATAGGCTGGATCCAAGGTGTGCCTTGAGTTTTTATATCAGCAGGCTTGCTAGGATACGGCAAGCAGACCAACTGTTTATAGGTTATGCAGGACACAAATTAGGATTGCCAATCACAAAACGGACATTTCAAGATGGATTATTTTAGCCATTCTAGAATGCTACAAATTGGCAGGGAAAGAGCCCCCTCAACATGTTGGGGCTCATTCAACCAGGGATATCGCAGCCTCTTTGGCTCTCCAAAGAGGGGTACTGATTCGGGACATATGTGCGGCTGCCACATGGTCGTCTGCACATACCTTTACAAAATTCTACAGTCTGGATTCCTCCTCTAGCCAGGAGATGAGATTTGGCAAAGCTGTGTTACATTCTGTTCATTCTTAAAGGGAAATATTCCAATTTTGCTCCCACCTCCTCTTTCACACCACTGCTATGGGAGTCTATCAAGATGAGGAATACGTCGGAGGACACGATCCCTTCGAAAGAACAAGTTACTTCTTACCTTGTAACGTTCTTTCAATGGGATGTTCCTCCGACGTATTCCTTATCGCTCCTCCCATCCATCCCGCAGTAAAACTTCCCTTGTAGTTGCAGCTTACGCTCCTTCAAGGTCAATAACCATTCATGCACTGCTAATTTCAAGCTTCAAAACGGAACTTAGCAATGGTCGCTGCCCAAGTCTATTTATACACACGATGAAGTCGGCGCCGAGACGGAGGCTGTCGAGGGACACCAGCTCGAGGGTCGTCGACGTGCGGTGCCCTCTACTGAAAAAATTTCCGAGGCCAGCAAGCTGGGATGTAATCTATCAAGATAAAGAATACGTTGGGGGGGGAACATCCATTGAAACAACGTTACAAGGTAAGAAGTAACTTGTTCTTTTGGAATAAAGTGTTTAAAGTGGTGCGTTTTCAGTTCAGGGTCTCTGGTGCCAGTGTTTGTATTAGACCTCCAATTATATTTGGCATGAGGCAGCTCAGTGGGTTGAGCACGTTTTATAACATGCCGGCACAGTAATAGGTTTCAGCCCAGGCTGTTTGAGGACCTGCCACAGGTGGACCTTGTCGGGAGCTGTCAATGGTGGGAAGTGTGCGGTGCCTGCGCGGGTGGATACTATGAGGACCTGGTGGGGACAGTGTGAGGTGCTGCAGGGCAGAGTGAGGAGCTGACGCTGGAATTGGCAATTCTTCAGAGAGCACACCAAAACCAAATTTCCATTACAAACTGTTAAAATGTTCAAAGCACAGAAACACGAAAAAGGAATGCCACATATCTGCAACAATAACTTAGTGAAGTGCATATGATTGGTCAATAATATAAATGGCGCATCATCTATAGTCTATCAAACTGTTTTTTAAAGACTATAAACTTATGGACTAATAATTTTGTCAAGTAAGGTGCATTAAGAAAAATGTATTTGCCCAATATTACGCACACATTTATTTGTGAAGCTAGTAATTGATCCTAGTCTGCAATGTTGTCCCTTGGTTGACTAGATCTCCTCGTAGCTTTGAGGCCAGATTACAGAAATGGTGCAAGTGCAAAGTTGCACGGTATTGGCTCTAAGGTGAAGTTTGCCTTATTTCTAAAAAAAAAAGCTTGACATCTGAAAACCATTTATTTTTTTACATTTGTAAAGTGCCCAAGGGCATCACATTTGTATGGCAAGTGCAGTTTGGCATGTTTAAAGAACCAGGGCAAAAATTGCCCATTGCCGTTATAAAATTCTAAACTGCATTTCTCGTGGTGCAATGGTTTTCTCAGATGTCCCAGTGTTTTTTTTTAATTGGGAAAACTTTGCCCTAGTGCTAATACCGTGCAACTTTGCACTTGCACCAGTGCAACGTTTCTGTAATCTGGCCCCGTATTGGTAACGATATGTAATAAACGAATATAACAAAAAATAAATACAGTGCAGTGGTTCCAGTTGATGCGGACAAACACCTCTATCTCCTTCCCTTTAAGTTACGTCCATGGGCACTAGTAAAGTCCCGGGGAGAATCCCCTGATCGCTGCCCGGTTTCGGTTGTGCTCAGGTGTGCGTGCGTCAGCCTGACAAATATACGCTTGCAGATACTTCTGAGCAACGCCCTTATTGGTGGTGTTCTGTGCTGAAAGCAAGGCGGGGACAGCTGAACCGATCAAAAAAGAATGAGGAAGAGGAAGCCAAGTGTTCCCTGGAAACAGCACGACACCGATTACCCAAAACATGAGAATGTCTTGAACAAGGGTCCTCAGTTTGAGAGGGCACACATGGAAAGGTAAGAAGGCAGTTGCTTGACTCGTACGCTCTCAGCGAGGATCCGTGGACATGGGCGCGAGTTATGCTGTGAAAACAACATGGGTTTTCACTTACGCTGCAGTTGTCCTGGCTGTAGGGAGTCTAATCGAGCACTTCCTCTTTCATGTTCTGCTATCCCAAGCCCATTCCCGTTGTGTGTTTTGATGGTAGCTTTGTGGTGTATATGGGTAACGTGATGCTCTCAGCTAGTGTTGTTGACATGGACTCTAAGCAAAAAATAGAACAGCCATGAGCTAATCGGAGCACATGTATCACCAGTGAGCAGTAGCTACTATGGGGAATGTGGAGCCATACTAGGTTGCCGCAAATCTGTCTTGCATTTGAGCTGCAAAAAATAACCTTGTTACCCATAATGCAATTATGGTCAATTTGTGAATTTGTATAAATGTTAGTTAGAAATTCTCCAACAAACACTCGATGTCCCATGGTTATACCTGTATGGCATTATTTGACAAGGTAGTCAAAAGTAGCTCTTGGCTATTGTTTAAGTTCAGCTAGTCCCACTTTAAGATACAAAATAGTTCACGATGTCGACCCAAGTGGGTTTTTTCTACGCCCTCTTCCCATCTGAGGAGAAAAATATGCTCTTTCAGTGGCCATCTTCACTGCACCGCCATGGTGCCCGTATGTCACATTCATACAAACTGTTATTCATACACCCTTTAAAATTGATACATGGGTTGTGCTGCTACAGGGTTGTTTGCCACCCGTCTATTAGTTTAGAATCCCAGCAACTGCGGCATGCACTTGAATCGTTCAGATGTCCCGTTTTTATTTTGATTTGGATAAAAAAAACTTGCATCAAAAGACCATCTAATATGTGGTGTATTGGCAAAACTAGAGTATATGGATGGAATATAAAAGTAAACCTTCAGTAAGATTACAACGTTGATTCACATGATGCCGTGCATTATTTATTCAGCACAGTCCTAGCCTGTGAAAACCAGAAAACACCCCGAAAGAAATTACTTTTAAAACATTTTTTTTAGTGTGATGCAGTTGAAAAATAAAAGTTCACACATAATAAAAATACAACTATTACTTATACATTTACACTCGTAGCATTAAAGAGCATCTCCTTATCATGGTCTATAATTAACCACAATTTCATTAATGCTATAAAAAGCAAATGTTTTCCTGCGAAACCTTGCATCCAAAATGTACCTTTTGGGTCAAAGTAATGTACACATTTACTTTTAAAAAAACCTGCTCAGTCATTGGGTCTGTGCATTTGATTAACCGATGCCACACTGTCTCCATTTTGTTATGTAGCTTGCAGAATCGCCACCATCTTTGTTTAAAAGGCACACCTATATGATGTCCCATCACCATCAGGCATGTTACTTGATTAGATATAAGCAGTAATAAACATCATCCTAATGGGGGAATTTTTTGAGTGTGCTTTATTTCCCCAAAGCCATCTGCATGTTTTGTATATTGTCCCAGCGCTTTTCTTTTCTAGTCGACAAAGATGTTTGCGTAGCAAAGTCCATTTGCCAGTCGATTGTCAATCAATTTAAATACATCTTCGTCATTCGAGCGAAAAGTTTCTCAATTCCTACGATCCAGAGATTTAGTTCTAAGTGCAAATATTGGATTATCATCTGTTTGAATACTTTAAGGTATATAACACACGTCTATAAATGAGCCCAGTAGTGCTAAGGGATGTTCATCCCAAACCTTATGTTCTGCACAGGGACGGAATTTGAGATGCCCAAAACTAGTTGCTTCAATCTTGTCCAGCCACTATGATCGTGACCCTAGGGCAATTTCTGCGTGCTCTTGATTTCTTCACGCTAAGGCATTCAGTTTGCATGAGGTTTAGTGTCCTTACTAGGCAGGTTGTGCAGCTTCTCAGGCAGGGACTGCACCATGTGAATGTCGGCATTAGGCTCACAAGGCGCATGGCTGGAAGGGGTCTCACTTAATCAAAATTATGGCTATTGGCCATATCTTCATGAGTCAACAGGGCAGGTGTGACAGATTTAATAGGACATTACACGGATGTGTTTTGGTATTCCGTAACCGCAAACAAGACACTAGAAGGCTTACATGGGGATCCCCTACTTGCCTCCCCTTCGCCTCTATCAAGACTAGTAGCAGTTTTTGTTTTATAGCTGCCAGCTCGGAAAGCACCTGTTCACAATTGCATCCCCCGGACTAAATGCTCCTCCTTGGTTGAAGTTTGCGTGGTAGGATCAGTGCCTTGTCAACCTTGGTTGGTTGATTTAGGAGCCCTGGGGTTAATCGAAGGCAAGAGCTAGAACCTAGACACCATATTCTCGCTCCAGATGCTACCAGCGAGACTCTGAGAGGGCTTGTCTTTAATTACCTCATTAATCTGTGTCCATTTGGATCCAAAGGGGCGTGATGCAGTAGTTGGCGAAGAATAGTCTTTGAAGGACCCGAACACAGGCAGGGAATCAAGAGTCCGAAGGCCAGCCAACAGAGCGGGCAGATGTGGCCACTGCTATTTGAGATTTCTCCATCCCAGAGATGATCAAATCCAATGGGCGATGAAATATAGGTATGGTAGGGGTCAATATAGGGGTGCAAAAGACACTATCCAGGAAATG
The DNA here is from genome assembly GCF_040938575.1 of Ambystoma mexicanum. Taxonomy (NCBI): domain Eukaryota; kingdom Metazoa; phylum Chordata; class Amphibia; order Caudata; family Ambystomatidae; genus Ambystoma; species Ambystoma mexicanum. The sequence continues at coordinate 587,247,684 of NC_090922.1, read as the reverse complement.
TTCAACTGGGGTTTGAAACAGACGTTTGACTTTAGTTTTAGCTTTAACAATATCCATGTAAACTGGTTTACCGGCAGTAGGGACAGAGATTTTGTTTGACTAGTTCTTCCTGGGTTTCAGCTATAGAGCGTTCCTCGAGGCACGGAGCAAACGTGCCCCCTAGATTGCTGATATTACTGGGTGATTGCTCCCACCCCCCACATGGTGGTTATCTGTTACACTTGTTACCCCTCCCAAAGTATCCTGGTTAGCCCCCAGGAAATGGTAGATCTTCTCTGTGCAGTTGAGTCCTGCTTAAGTTTTCCCCAGTGACAGTCAATGTAGGGGTACATTTCCCTACCACGACTTGGTGGAAAGGCCCCCCTAGTTCTTCTCACAATTAATATCTTGTGCTTGGACTTAGGTTCAGGATCATCCTGCATAATGGACTGGGAGGTGAGTTGTTTGCAAAAAAGGCGTGGAGGATAAGGGGAAGTGGACAAGGGCTTCGACGCCTCCATTTGGACAGACCGCGTCCTCCCCACCCTACTTTGGTCTCGCTCTCACCTCACTTTTGTCTTAAGATTCCAGTCAATAACCTTTACTTGTGTTCCAGCAGTTAAATTTGCTGACTCATTCTTCCAGCGCGCTCAGTCAGCTTCATAAGCTGTGGGAGGGGGGAAGGGTTAGTTATCACAGGTTTACGCAAGTTCTCACAAGTTGAGGAATCTGCACAGGATGAACCAGATGGTTCACTGGCAGCTTCTGCTAAAGGATGTTGGTTTTCAGGGAATTGCCCACAATTGGGCCAATAATGCTCTTGGTGCTTGCCACGCCGAACAGTGACCTTTCCCTGCTGCAGGCTTCTCCGCTGCATGGATACTGCTGCCGGTTTAAGCCTGAGGGGGCGTGGCCAAAACAGGATGCGGTAAACAGAGTTTGGACAATCCCAGGACAGCCCCAAACATTGCGCCCTTGCCCCACAAGTCCCATGGGGATGTAATCTAACAAGACAGTCCTCTGTGTACCCCATCCTGGCAATGCCGGTGACTTCTATTTTAGGAGGAAAATTGAGTTAATTGAATATTGGCTATGTAGAGGTAAAGTAATGGGAGAGCTAATACGCATCCTTGTTTCAAACTGTGATTGGTGGAAATCGTACCAGCACCTTTGCCAACATTATCCAACCTTGGACACTGGTACACTATATAGTTGATAATGTGCCTATACACACGTGTTTCAAGTCACAACCGGACAAGACAAACAATCTTACTAGGTCTAGTGTCATTTAGATTGTGCGTGCGCAGACAAGAGTGCAGGGTAGAGGGTACGGGGAGAAGTGCACCCAGAGCAGCAGATCCCCGAGTTAAGTGCAAGGAAGGCTGGGACTCCAAGGGGAATCTCATCCCGGTAGTGCACGGGAGGCCAGGCAGCAGTGCAGCGAGAACAGCAGGTAGGGTCAGGGGGACTGGACAGGGGGCCAGTGCGCCTGGTGTAGAGCAAAAGAGACAAAGAAGAGGAGAAAAGTAAGGTCTTGTGGAGCTTCTGGATCTTTAGGCGGAGAGAGGCAGGGTGACTGTTCCGGAGGGAGGCACCTGCACAGGAGAGATCAACCCCCAATCTCTGCTTGGAGAAGTGACTCACCCACAGAAAATTCAAAGTAGACGAGCAGAGCCCTCTCGAAGGAAGGTACTTGGGTAGAGAGAGTTGGAAATAGTGAGGACCCCAGCCCCCAGAAAGCCTTGTGGAAGATGCAGTGTGTCTTTAACTTGATCCTTGCAGCCACCGGGAGCCAGTGGGAGGGATTTCGGGGCCAGAGAGATGCAGTCCCTGGGCTTGAGGTCAAGGATGAGTCTTGCGGTCCTGTTCTGGATGAGTTGCAGAGGGAGAAGAGTAGAGTTGGGTAGATTGAGAAAGAGGCTGTTGCAGTAGTTCTCCCTAGAGAGAACCAGGGCTTTGGAGACAGTGAGATTATGGGGGTAGGTGAGAAAAGGGAGACTACCTCTATGGAGGTGCAGTTGGAAATGGGCCTTTCTGGCAAGGTCTGTGACGTGTGAAGAGAGTTGAGTCGAAATTAACCCCTGTTTTTTTTTTTTGTCCCTCACAAGAGGGTGAGTGGCCAGGAAGGCTGGCCAGAGTGAGGGGGAAAGTGGGAACAGGGGTCCCAATGAGAAGGATCTCCGTTTTACCAGCATGAAGGCAATGCTCATTAGAGGTGCACCATGCCTGAATAGTGGATACAGTCTGGGAGGAGGCCGAGGGTAGCCTGAAAGAGAGCTGCGTGTCATCTGCATAATACTGAAAGTTGGAGGAAAAGGTAGAAATAGGGCAGGAGGGCCAAAGGGACCAGGTAGACCTTGAAAAGCCAGTGGGAGAGGATAGAGCCCTGGGTAACACCACTGGTGGAGAGGTAGGTGGTGCAGAGGAAGGACCGAAGTTGAACCTGGGATGGTCGGTCCAAGAGTAAAGGGGACAGCCGCATCCGATCCTGATCCGTGAGGCCCAGGGTATCACGTAGACGAGTGATCAGGATGTTTCACTGTGTCCAAAAGCCGAGGATGGGTCGAGTGTGCACAGCTGCTTCCTCCCTCGCGGCATAAATGTCCCCAGAGAGAGTGCCTGTGCAACGGACACACCTACAGCGCTCTTTAGGCAAGCCAGTCTGTGTCCGTCCGGGTCCGCTTCGGGCCCTAGGCTTTTCCTGTTATACTTGATGCAATGACTCAATCCTCGCCACACCTATTCACATAATAGCCTGTCTGCCTTAGCCCCACTGAATCGCTGCTGGCCCAGGGGTTTTACTGTTCCATTACCCCAAGAGGTGCCGGAAAAAGGAAGTCTGATACAGACCTTTTGAAGGGCATTTTAATCAACATCAGGTCAGCTGTTAACCATCGTGGCGACTTCAGAAGAGTTTCAGCCTGACGTTTTAGTTTTGACTGAAACGTGGTTTACAAATGCTCCCTCCTCAATATAATAATCTGCAACTTGACCAGCCTGCCCCTAAAACCTGGGGAAGAGTTGCCATTATTTTAAGAACTCACTAAGTTACTCTACCATCGCTCTGATGAATGAATTACCATGTGTTGGTTAGGATTCAGGCCTCACCTGAAAGCTTGACTCACTTTTTGATAGTTTATTGCCCGCCAGGCCATGCGACTCATCAATTCCTGGATGACTTCGCACAGTTAGTCGCTGACCTCTCCCTGGCTCACTCTAAACTAGTCCTCCTAGGTGATTTTAACCTGCACTCTAACAACCCTAATCAGCAAGCTAACGGACTCTTGTTCGCTTTGGATGACTGTAACTTTACCCTGAGAAACAAAAGTCCCACCCATACGGGATGGAAATCGGCTGGATCTAATTTTCTCAATTTAATGGGCTTCACACCTTCGCTCCCCAGCCCTTGCTATGGTCGGACCACTATGTGCTTCTTTTTTCTCTCCCCTCTCCATTGTCCAGACATAGATTTAATGTCTCATTTAAAGTTTGTCGACCCTGGACAAAGGTCTGCCCTAACTCTATTCCAGATTTGAAGACAGCCCTCACTCAGAGCTATAGTGAGTGAAAATAAAAATCCTTGTGCTCTGATCGATGCTATGCAGGAAACGGCAGACACTTTGGCCCCTCCAGGCTCTCAGCTGGACGCGCTAAGCCTTCTGCTCCATGGTTTTATTTGACAGCACTGCGGCTATTGAAGCAACAATGCTGGCAAGCTGAACGGAGATGGCATAGTCGCCTTGAATACTCTGCCAAGCTAACCTACATACAGGCGCGTACCATATATCAGACTATTGAGAAAAACGAAATCTTGTCATTTTGCTGAGCTCATTTTAACAGCTTCCTGCTCTGGCAAGGAACTTTTTCGAGTTGCTAAGGAACTGACCACTCCAGTACAACCTCCCTTAAAGACCTAACAAGCACATTTTTGGAAAACACATTCCCTCCTTTTTCTTCTTCTTCTTCTTCTTTTTTTTTTTTTTTTTTTTGGGGGGGGGCGAGAAATCTGTGGCATCTGGGATCTGATGAGTATAGGAAGGTCAGTTCCTGTAGATCCTTATCCTGTAACTCTTAACGCTGAGGAGACAGAACCCAATGTCTTTCAACTCAGCAGAATGACACAGTATGGTCTCCTCTGCAGTGTTTAACCGATCTGCTTTTCCCACAGACCAATTCCCCAGGCAGCTTTTAATAAGTCCATTTCTGTTTACTGCTGCATTTCAACACTCCTTTTCGACAAGACATGTCCCCAAACCACTCAAACACACAGTTATCTATCTTCTACTAAAAGACACATCTTGACCCAGCAGTAGTGGAGAAGTACCGCCCTATTTTACTACTTCCAGTTCTCATGAAACTGAGTCAATTGTGACCCATCGACTCTGCCTTTTTGAAATCTAACCACCTCCATCTTTTTTAGTCTGGTTTCCATCCTGGTATGGGGACAGAATCTGTAATGGTCGCTTTTATGGACAACATTGCCTTTCTTCAGGACCGCAGAGAGGTAGGAGCTCTGATTCTCTTTGATCTCTCCGCGGCCGTTGATGGTGTTAACCTTCAGAACCTGCTCCAATGTCTTGGGAAGGCAGGAATCTCTGGCACCCTGCTGAGGTGTTTTACCTCTTTTCTGTCTGACCGGGTTCAAACAGGTTCCCTCCGACTTTGACTCTTCCCATAGCTTTGAATTGCAGGGTCCCCCAGGGGTCTGCTGTCTCCTTTTGTTTAACTTATAAATGCCTGCTCTGGCCAATTTGATCACGAGCCTCGGGGTACAGTTCTACTTGTATGCCAACGACATGCAGATACTTTTTCGCCTTCATGTCCCATCCTCTGACCCCCCACCCCATCTCTAAATTGAAAGACTGCCTGTCTGTGGTCGGGGAGTGGATGGCCAAGAACTGGCTTAAACTTAATGGAGACAAAACGGAGGTCCTTCTGGTCGGCTCAAACAGCATAGGACGGTCTTGGATCTGCGACTATTGGCCAACCTCCCTGGTTCCCTGTCCTGAGCCCCTCCGATAGTGAAGAGCTTAGTGATCAAATTAATGGCCACAGACTCTAGAGAAGTCCAAATCTCTGCTGTTTGCCAGTCAAGTTGGACCAAACTTAAAGTACTGAAAAAGTCTTCCCATTCCTGCCACCTGAGGCTAGGACCAAAATTGTGACTGCGTCCATTATCGGTTCCATAAACTATTGCAACGGCATATGTCTTCGGCAACCTGAGGGGCTCTATTACAACGTTTACCGGTTCTTCAGAATCCAGTCACTTGCCTCGCTCTGGGAGCCCCCAGACTATCGCACTTTCTTGACCTACTTTGCCAACTACACTGGCTTGCCATTAGAAGCTGAGTAGAGTTTAAAATCCTCTCGTTCGAGCCACTCTCATTGCTGTAGCAGGATTTCTACGGTCTAGACTTGAACCCTATAATTCTAGTAGGCTACTTTGCTCGGCTAATCAATCCCTATTATGTACTTGTGTGCAATGGCAGGAGGAAGATCTTTCACAGTGCTAGCTCCTGTGCTCTGGAACACCCTACCACGTGATCTCTAACATCTATGAATAGCTTCTTTTTTGAAACCCATCTGTTAAGACTTTTTGAAGTGGTCCTCTTCTTTCACTCCATTAGCGCCTTGATGCTTTTCAGTCTTTTGTGCTCTATAACTACCCCATACAATAAAATGAAGTGCTTAAGAGGAGAGCAGTAAACTCCAGTGCCCAAAGGCTAATTGCAGAAATCGGCCAAGGCTGGGGTGAGAGAATCAATGTTTTCCTTAATGGTTCTGGAGGGGTGGAGGCGGGGGTGGGTGGGTCACCTGTTTGGATGAGACTTTAATTTGCATTTGTCTTGAAACATCATCAGGTTTGACAGGAGAGAATGTTGGCGGCCAAGGAGGTCCTGAGAGGTAGGGGGGGGAAAAGAAGCTTGGAGTGCGGACAAGATGTCCTGGGTTTTAGTGGTGAAATGAGGCCAGGGCCGTGCAGAGGACCTGGGTAAGTGTAGGAGAGGAAGATACTGCAATAGGATGGGCCAGCTCCTTGCAAATTTTGAATAGTTCGGCTCTGTTGGAGGCCAAAGAAATGCAGGCTTGAATATGGACTCTTCAGAGAAGATGGAGAGTCTGTAATGCTTTTGGAGAAGGCGTCATGCCCATTTGTCAGAAGGTGCACCCGAATCTCCCCATTTCCGTTCAGCTGCTCTGCACTTGTGTTTCAGACCGGCTACACCGGAGTCGTATCAAGAGTTGCACTTTTTGGAAGGCTTCATGCGGATCTTTCTGACAGGGGCAAGGATGTCCAGAGTGTTGAGATGGCAGGATGGCAGTCAGCCGCAGGAGTAGGTGATGGAGAGAAAGTGGAGGCAAAGGGGCCACTGATACTTGCTTCATTGGTCGAATGACCGCAAAGGCAGTTGGTAGTGCTGGGTGGACCTTTGACCAGGGGATGGAAAGCTTCAAGTGAGAAGAGGATTGTAGTCAGTCCAGGAGAGGGAAGTAGTGAGGATTTGAGGGGGGGGTGATGTCTGAAGAGATGAGAGCATCCAAGGTGTGCCTGGCAGAGTCGCACCAGAGAGTAGAATGGGAAAGGGATAGTCGCAGAAGTTGCAGAAAAGCGCAGTGGAGTCTGGAGAGTCCAGGTGGATGTTGAGATCCCCAAGGAGGTGAAGCGGGAGGTAGAGGAAAGGATGGAAGTAGTGATGTCAGCCCATTCAGAGAGGGAGAGGGTAACCTGGACAGGTGGCTGCCTGTAGAAGGTGACCAAGGTCAGAGAGAAGCATGGAGAGTTGGAGAGCTTGCAGGCCCGGCCTTCAGAGGAGTAGGTTTGAGTGGGGATGATGGAAGCAGGAATCCACTCCGGAAAGATCTGGGCCACTCCACCTCTGGACCTGTTGGGCCTGGCCTCTGAGAGGATCTTATAGTCCTATGGGAGGAGTATCACAAATTGTGACAGAGCTGGCCATAAACCATGTCTCGGTAAGGGCAAGTACATCTTGTTCCACGAGTTCGAGGTGGCAGATGCCAGAGGAGTTTTTGACAGCAGAGCGAGAGTTGAGAGTAGCAATGTGGAGCAGGTTGCCATTTTTGCAGGATTTACGTGGAGGCTTACAGTGAATGGAGGTACCCAGCGCAAGTGGCATAGGCGCCTGAGAGGTAAAGGGAGGAGGCGGCATAGGAACCTAAGTGGTAGTGGATGGCAAGGGTGCTAGCGGTGGAGGCGGAGGGTGGCAAGGGAGCGAGAGAGGTGGGAGGGGAGCCGGAATGGTAGAGGAAGGATGTGGAAGAGGACCCAGATAAGTGGTAGCAGGGGAAGGAAGATGATTAGGCGGGGGAGGTGCCTGTCCAATAGGAGGTTGGGCTGAGGCCCCTGGATCTTGATGGTACCATTTAGATGGACATTAATGATGACTCTGGAGGACTGGAAGGAGGCCAAGAGGGCCCTATCGGGTGCCACCATTAATGGGTGAAGAGGAAGAAGAGGGAAGAGGGACCATATGAAGGGTCCATTGGTCTGGTGGAGGAACGACAAAGAGGATGTCAGTGAAAGTCTCTCTGGAGGAAAAACTGACATTTGGGTCAGTGATGGGGAAATGCCTGGGTTGGAGACCAGGGTGTTCTCCTTAAGCTTCTTATGCCAGTCTTGGTGAAAGGAGTAGGATAGGAGATATAGAAACAGCTAGAGACGATGAGGGAAATAGAGAGCACCATAGTTGGTAGGATGGATGGATGGATGGAGGAGAGGGCAGGCGAAAAAGAAGGGAAAGGAACACTTCACAGAGCTACGCGACACAGGGTGCACAAGGAGATACGGAGGCAGGGGTGGGGAGGGCACAGAGCACAAGAAAGAAAGCAGCTGCAGGCTGTGAGAAACGTCAGTGGGAGCCGTCTCTGAACCCCCTTACACGTGTGAGATTGGGAAGGGACATTGGTTTCCCCCTGTAGAAGGTTTTGGTAACAAGTGCACCTTGTTGACTCTTTATATGCAGTTGGTAAGAATTTCTATATTAGATTACTTTATTTATTATACAGGGTGGAACCTTTTTGCATCATTGGATGCCAAGGTTCTTGGCATATAAACGGCCAATTTTTATTGATGCTTTTGTGTTTTCTAAGCCAGTTCGTATAGTTTGTCTTTTAATTGCATTCACACTCCCTTAATCAGAAGATAGTCCTTAGTGATGGCTCTAATAGAACGTCATACTAGTGCTCAAGAGAAAAATGTTACTCACTTATAAAATAGTCCCACTTCAAAATCTTAACAGGAAAACAGAAACGTTTTTGTAATACTTATCTCTTTGTACTTAGTTATTCATGTACATTAAAAAATACAGGTTTACTTCTGATCAGGCAGTAATGGTAATGTCTTAATCTTGTATTAAAAACACTACTGGTCCAAACTTATCCATTGAGCGGTTTGGGTTAAAGCTGGGACACATGTTCCTACGTATCTGTTTCCTATTTTTTGTTGTTTAAAGCAGCTACGCATATAGCATATCTGTGCTTGTTATTGGTGTAAGCGGGGGAAAAAGGACCGATAGAATGTCATATAGATCCACAGATGTCTCTCCTTTAAATTTCCTATAAATCTAGTCAAGAATAACATTTGCACGTATAGTTCATATAATTATTGATGAACGTGTTGGCTTGGGTGCACCAAATTCTGTTGCTTTTGTAATTCTGAAATCGAGGCCCCCAAGGCCCCTACTCTGCCCTTTCTCGGCTTAATTGTATTCAGGATTAAGTTAAGAGATCAATAGTTATCGCTGAGACGATTATGCTTGATGTTTACATTGTCAGCAATTGTAAATTTCTTTAAGCCAATAAAATAGTCCGTCCAGCATGGGCTTCCATGTAGGTTTACCTGGGATGTTTCCCTGCGTACAACCATTAAGCATACATAAATCATTAGTGGACCTGTATTTTAGCTATCTGTGTCCTTTCCTTTTGCTATTGGGGCAAAACAAAACCGCTTTGGATGTAAAATGGAAGCGTTGTAAGCATGTCTTTATCGTAAAACTCTCCAAATTGTGTGTTGAAACCTCTCTCCTCTATTGTTCTTATATTATGTGCGCCCTGATGGTAGAAGTGAAGAGATTAATTTATGGTGTAGTCAGCGGCCTGCTAATTAGTGCATGATAAAAACCACATACTCCAAAAAATAAAGCACAAACCGGCCAAGAAGCATCAGTGGATTATCTCTGATCGAGAGGCCGACATCTGAATGGACTATGAACAGTAGTTTTATCACAAGAAATACAATGGTCGGAAGTCGGGAGAAACACTTCCAAGAAAGAATATTAGTTTTTTTTCTGTGCTTCCCGAGGATTTGATTGGTTTGCAATATCCTCCTCCATTAATTAGTGAAAGCATCATTTAGAGAAAACTTTTCAATAGTTTCCCCATCACCTCACCTCATGTGGTACTACATTTTATTAACCCACCCCGGAATGCCTTATTAATGAAGCAACATTTGTTCTGACCGCTGGAACTTTAATACACTGGCATTGGTCAGCACCATTGAGAACAGGACACAAGACACCCTGCAGCTGGTGGAAAAGGGGACATTCAGACGATGCCTGTTGGATAATGACCTTCCTGGACTCTGGGCATCAACAGTCGCGTGACAGCCACACTGGTACAGAGCCACCCTCCCTGCTACTGTGCAGGGCGGCTTGTTTGGCTGACCGCCCTGCAGTTACCTCACCCAGTTCCGGTTGGCCTAATTCCCATATGACCAGTAAAATGTGCCTCCTTCCCCTTTCCACACCCCTTTCGTTGTGGTCATGTATTTTAAATTGAAAAGTTCCCAGATTCAGCCTGCTCCGAGCGACTTCCCACTACATGTATTTGTGATTGATATTTTTTTCCCCACCCTCCTTTAGCTAATCATAGAGCAATGTGTTGGACTAAGTTTACATCCAATGTATCGTTAACCCCTACCATACCTCGTGAAGTCCTTTTATACAGTGTCTGTGGCTCAGAGAATCTGTTATTTCCCATGTAGCCACCCCCACCGTGCATCTTATTTACTCCCCCAGTTGGTAGGTGCGTCCCTTTAATACAGTGGTATCCATCATTTCCAATGTGAGCCAACCTACAGGAGGGCTAATAGAAATTGTCCAGCAGCAGAGTTTCTTTTGAACAGTTAAGATGGGGGGGGGGGGAGAATAATCACCGGTTTCCTTTTCTTTAGCCTCATAGTGACAGGCTGTCCTAAACATGAGTCAGTCAAACGGGCGGCCCAATTTACCTTTATTGGCCACACGTGAATATGGTATAACCATTTAGATTTTCTATTTTCCTTATAGAAAAAAGTTGGCTTTAACAGTCTGGCATAAACAAGGCTCTTTTTCTGTTGCTAAGGTGTCTGTGACCTCTAGTATTCCACAACAATGACTGCCGGGAAGCAACAACCATTTAGAATTTACCCCAGGGGCATATGAGACGGCACGTTTTGCGTTTTCCCACCACTTGCTTTCCATTTTTGTTCTAAACCATTTTCACATTATGAAGTTCTACATTGTTCATGTAAACAGTCACCATCTTGAAAAGAAAAAGCAAAACAAATGTGAAAATACGGTGCAAAAGACACATGATAAAGCATTAGCGTTGATTTACTGTGAACTCGAGTTCTATATTGCGAGTTGTCCAAACGTTTTACCCAATCATTATTCTTAAGACTCACAAAGATGGGATCATTGTAAGCAATGACAACAAATAATCTGTTTTTAGTCACAAATAGTTGAATTGTTCCGAAATTTAGGGCAGGGTGCATTGCTGCTGTCATCATTCCTGTTACCAGAGGTGCCGACAATTTACCCCAACATAGCGTTTTGATAGGGGGGGGGGGGGGAAGGTGTGTGTGTGTGTCTGAGCTGACAATTTAGAAGTTATAGCAGGCCCGTTGCATAAGGCCTCCTCGGAATGTTTATGTAGTCAATATGTGATCTTTAGTCAAAAATCTCGTCTGGCTTAGGTTTGAGTACCCAGTTCTCTATTGTTCTTGTGTTCATTTTTCTTGGTAGATAATTTAGGTTTTGTTTGCAGTGCCTGTTAGCGTAAAGCTACTTCAAATCTCCTTTAACTCGAATCTATTTGCGGCTAGTGTAATACCAGTCTTTGTACTTTGTTTACTTGGAGTTTAATTATATTAACTTTCTTTCTCCCCTTGCATCCAAAATCGTCGGGTCACCCGCTTTATTGCTGGCAATTCGGCCCCTTATAACTTGATTCTATTAAATTGTTTGTTCGTCATTGCAGATCCCAGAAACAGATTTTATGGCTATTACTTTCACCTGTGGCTATTTTAACAAGGGTCTCCTGTTGAGATTTTTGCATGTCGCTGAACTTGCAGGAAACCATGAGCAGACATTTGAGTACTGCTTTACAATCGGAAAGATGTCAAATCACTGAAGGTTACGAAGTGGGAAGGGGTAGATGTGGTTGGGCTACTATTGCCAGTCCCCTTCACCTGCAAATTTGGTAATATGACAAGTTTCTAACTCATCTTTCACTTGACCAGCAATTGGGTTAACAACGCAACTGTTTTCCATAGTAACCGTTCCTGCCCACAAGGCCTCTTTTTGCAGGCTATAGAATACAGTCCAGTCCAGTAGTAAATTGTTGTCAACTTCGTAAGTTGTATTTAAGACCACATGAGTTTCAGCCTTACTTATTACTAACTGTAGTTCGGGGTCGGAAATAGTTGGCACTTTTATCCTTCATAGAAATCAATTTAGAGGCATCAGACATCACTTTCATGTTGGTTTCTTTAGTAATTACCTCAATGTTAGAAAGTTCCGTGATATATATACAAATGGGTGTTTTACTCTGCATAGTGTGACATCAATAATTAACTCACAAAAATGTGGTATTTAAGACAAAACGGGTAGACCCCTCGGCTCCCACACCCTTGCGCTGATTGCCAGGGGCCGTTAATCATGGACTGCAGACTACTGCACACTGGCTGCTCAAAATGCGCCTGTAATTTGTACTGATTCCAGGTGCAGGTAGGTGGAGCAAGGAAACCACTGTGCTCTGCAATCGGCAGACACAAGCACATGAAAAGAGCAAATCAATGAAATCAATGCATACATTAGCTGATTGGTGAAGGCGCGGCAAATTGGCATGGTTCAAGCTTAATAGAAAAATGGGTTTTGTATGAGCAGATATGAAGGTGACTTAAGTTAGACTTTTCACAGCAAGGCAGATGTGGGTGAGACGAGGGTTTGATTGCTGTATTTGGGCTTGTCAAACAAATGTGCAAAATCCTCTGTTTTCAAAAACCATTTGATGGAGGGTTTTTTATGTATTTGTTTTACAGACTGAACGTTTTACCTTTTTTAGAATGATTGCCTTCAATTCTGATAGTGGATTGCCTTACGGATGACACAGCAGTGTTTGAATTTTAGCTTGTGTACAAATGAAAGTGCGGGTGAGCTGAGGGGGGCAAGAGGGTGAAGATGTAGTAGGGCGAGCGAGACATTTGTGCAGCAGCTTCTTTGCCCCGATGTTTAGCAGGCAATGTGGAGAATGCAAGGCATAAAATAGTGTTGCATATCAATTTGCTAAGCAATTCTGTATGTTTGCTAATTACTTTGACATTTGTGTAGCAATGACAGCTATTTCAGCTACCATGTTCAATGAAAGCGCGCTCACCATGCATCCCTCTTGCCCTTGGGGCTCTCTCCATCCTCTTTTTTTCTGTTCACAGCAAACTCAAAGGGGGGGGGGGGCAATGTAGAGTGTGCAGCAGTAGCCGCTCCTCCACTCTTAACTGCCAAATGCCTGTGTGGGAGTCCTAGGCAAGATTTTTTTTTCCTAATAATTACAAAGCAGACATAATAGGAGAATACTTTTATCAAGCTTACTATAGCCTATCTTGCAAAGACCGGTATGTGCTAACTTAATCTTTTTTAAAGTTATTCAATTCTTCCTAAATTAATTTGTTACATAATGCATGGCATTGCTACTGTAAAACACTGCATTGTCTTAGGCTAGTTTATCTGAATCTCAGTGTCAATTATATTTTATTTTGTTGGGAGCCAAAATTAGCTGCTGGTAACTGTTGGTTTAAAGCTAACCTGGCTCTTCTAGGCTGGTGCAAGCAGGAGCTAAATGTCACCCAGCTCGCTCCATGTACGAACCCTGTTGAACTAGACATAACATGGCTAAATTTGTGGGGCAATAGGATGATGTGTGAATGAAAGGATGGAATTTGTGTCGCAAATTCATCGGGGAAGAAGGAGGGGGCTAGAGTTTGACTGACATTCAGCAGAAATTCCATGTACTAGGACAACTTGAATTATTTAGCAACATGGATCAGCACTCTGTCTTAAGATAAATTCAAGGAATTCGCTGGAGTAGGCACTCTTGGGATGACTAAAAGAGGGGAATGCTTGTGTGAGCCAATGTTAAAATGGAAATTGTTTCTCTATTGCGTTTAGGAAAATGACAACTTTGCCCATATAGAGCATCAGGAAGATAGCGGATCCTCTGCATTTAATTTTGATGTGGCAGTGCTTCAGGTTTTTAAACTCTACAGTAGAGGAAATACTTAGGTAAAGTTTGTGCTGAGCTTAGTTTATTTTATTTGTTTTTAATGTCATTTTTTAAACGGCAAACTAAATATCAACTCGGGTCTGAAAAATAGTTAGTCAATTTTACAGGGAATCAATTGACAGCCTCATGAGTGGCAAAGAAAGACTTGCTCTTTCACTATCGCAACAATGCTTTGTACATGACCAACATCATCTATCAAGCCTATGCCTTTGTTTTAGACAGTCTGAAAATAAAAAAGAAATCGCCGTCTCCCTCTAGTCCTAACCTCATTCAAAACTGGTCTTCAACTATACAGCTCATGAAATGTTTCCCACATCTCCAAACACACTCTGTTTACGCATCATGAATGGTTCATGGCTCCCCAATGTTTGCAAATCCAACAGCCAACTATCTGCCAAAGTTTTTCCAAACTCGAAGTATGTCTGTTGGCCACTACCAGTGTCTTACCAATCCAAACACCATGCCTTCTTGCCACATCACACCTTCTTGATTTTGCAAGCAGAATCGCACCACAGTGATCTAGGAAATGTTGTTCCCAAGATCGTATCCAATCTGTCAAAAACCTCTCTCCAGAAATCAGTCACAGAACATTTCTACAACATATGTAACCATGTGCCTCCCCTTTGACTACTGTCCCAACTTGACTCCTCATTCATCCTACCCGACTTAAACATCAGCTTCGGGGTCCATTACAAATGAAACAGAACCTTCTGACTAATGATTCACAGATTCACGTCCATGTTAGATCTGATGCACACTTGTGACAAGTAAGCTCATTCCTTAGCGGTTATTTTCCTCCCCAATACCTCAGAATCCAATGGCATAATTTTCACAAAAGTTGATAACCTGTGTGGAGGTGAATCAAACCAGTTACAAGCCAATGGCTTTGTTCTTGTTCGAAATAACAAGGGGGGGGTGTCCTGGGAGACTCTCTGTCAGACATTAGTCATGCTTACAAGAGCCTTACCCAGAGTCTTCAGCTCACTATCTTTCAACAAGGTGAAATATTCCAAACCTATCGGTCTTTGTCCTGCCCTGGGGCAGTCCAGCACCGAAATGCCAGGCATTTCTCCTCTGAACAAGAGTACCAACAGCAACCCCAGACACGTGTTTGTCTGGTTGAACCTCATCAGTAGGGTGTAGCAGTGCCTCTTTAAGAATAGTGTGCAAGGGGTCCACGTCTGGATTCCCCTAGTAACTTAGGGTGAGACTCAAAGTTACTTGAAATATGCAAATAAAGGAGTCCTGGGAGACTCTCTGCCAAACATTAGTCGTGGTTACAAGAGCCTTACCCAGAGTCTCATTGGAACATCTAAAATACATTGCCTTTGTGATATGAGTTCACTCAATGCTTCATACCTTCTAAATTCCTTGTGACTGAGGCCCCACAGTCTTCTTTGTCTGCGAAAAAGGACCATTTGTCCATCCCTCTAAACATTGTTGATTTTTAAAATGCCCCTTTTTATACCCAGCTTCTCCCAGCATAGAACCCTGTTCTCTATCTGTAGCCCAGGGTTATTCCATAAAGAGGCTCTGTATTGAATCAGTATGTTTTCACCACAACTCCAATTAGCCATGAAGCAAGTGCATCCCTAGTCGCCTCGATAGAGAGTAATTTTAGCACCAAATTGGAGCATTTTACCCATTGAATACTCCCATCTAGTTTGTATGGTAAACACCTCTTTCGATGGATAGCCAAAGCAGTATTGAATCAACTCTCTCAGCGGTATGAAGAGCACATTATTTTCAGTAGAAAGCCCCCTGTGATAACTCTGTTAGGGTGTCCAAATCCTCCTTCACGCACTGGGCAAACCAAAATATACCTTGGTATCCTCTGTTTCTTATTTACCCCCCATAAAAAGGTCTGCAAGTGCCTTTTTAGTAAACTTCAAAGGAAGTGTCTGACATAAAGAACCTTGGGCACACCATTTTGATCGCGTTAAATTTCGCCCAGATATTAAGCAAAATTCAATCCCATTTATGCACGTCCTTCTTGATCATTTATATACCGCTTAACATAGAACCTGAAGTTCTTCCCTGTCTACCCGTAGACCCAGAAGGCTTGATTCCTGTCTGATATAAGCCACCAATGGCTCTAATGCGAAGTTGAAAAGTAACAGCACAAGTGGGCACCCCTGTCTTGTGCCCCTAGTTAGTTGAAAGGGCTTTGAGAGTTCTCCATTCACACAAAACCTTGCAGTAATTGACGAGTGTAGAGCACCGATCTCTTTCAGAAAGGTAGCTCCGAAGCCCATCTTAATGAGCGTCACAATTTCCCATTTACCCAGTCAAATGCTTTTTCTGCATCCGTAGTATCAATTTTTCCACTTCGTTTTTTGGGAGCCCCAGTGATATTGTCGTAGCCATGCTTGACCACGACTTGAGACTCGTGTATCAAACTACCAATGCATTTATCTACCCTAGTGAAGATCTTCACATCTACGTTGAATAACCAGATCTGCCTATAATTAACTCCACTGAGTGATCGTTGCCTGGTTTTGGTATTAATTGCTTCGTTCATAGATTTACACAATGTTCCCTTCGTTATGCAGCAGTTATACAGTTTGCATAAGATCGGTGCAAAATTGGGGCCACAAGTCCTATAGAACTCCGTCAGAACCTGGAAATTTACCAGTGTTCATCTGACTAAAGGCAAGCATGATTTCTTCCATGTTAATTTGTTGATCTTAAGTTGCTGCATTGTCAGTTTTGGAAGCTCATTCTTCCTGAAGAATCCTTTAAGGGTAGAGTCTGCCGGGAAAACAGTTTCAGTATGAAGGGACTCATAAAAGCTATGAAAGCGTTCATAAATACCACCAAATACCATCTTTAATTCTGTGAAGATACGACCTTTCGAAAATGCCGTCAAGCTTGTTAGCCAGGAGTCGTCCACCTTTATCCCCATCCTCGCAGTATTTCTGTTTAGACCATCCCTTTCACTGTTTGTATATCCATCTCCCATTTCAGTGCCTATTTTGCCCTGTCCATTTGTATGTTATCCTCTAATTTCCTGAGCGTATTGATGTAGTGCAGTGCTGTAGTCTGCGTCTTAATGGGTACACAGAAGCGTCTTAATTCCATGGAACCTGCGTGAGAGAGAACCTTGAGAGTTTGTTTTATATTGACTTGTAACCTATCCGAAAGGGAGGCGTAGATGTACCACCTGGCAGGTTCTGAGAGAACTGACCCATGGTTGATCAAGGCTGCAGAGATGTAGTGCTAGGAGGCAGGGATTGCTTTTACCAAAGCTGCAGATTAGTATTAACCAACATCTGCTTGTTCCCTTGCTGCAGAATAGATGAGTCCATTAAAGTTTGCATGTTTATTGTGGAGGTGGATTTAATTTCTTCTTCTTTCCCTAAATGGATTTAACTGAACCTACATGATGTACAGAAGAGTATGCAGGTTTTGTTCACCAATCGCACCGTAGAGTCCTAGCCATCTACCGCAGTGCAACTAGGCTGCATTTAAAATGAATACATCTCAATGTCTAAACCTGTTCCAGTTAGTCCAACAAAACCACAACCCTGGGGTGGGGGCTGTCGCCAAAGTGTGTGTGGTAAAAAAAAATGATGGTGGGGAAAAGGATTATGTTAGGACTTGTTTAGTGCGAAACTGCTAGTTACAAAGTCTCTAGTTGCTCATATGGATCTGAAACTGAAAAAGCGGAATAGTTGGGGAAGCAGAGGGAAAAGACATGTGTTGGGATTTAATGTTGGTGCACGTAGAACCAGCAACAACTGGCTTCTATGGGAGTTTGTTTCTTAAGTGGATTATGATTTGAATCCTGGAGGCGTTTGTGTGTGGATAGGCTTTGAGAGGATTTAAGTGTTCTGGCCAGTGGTATGGGTTTGCAAGTTAGTTCGAGAGGTCCAGAATTGTGACCCCCACTGGGTGAGGTTGAGGGCTTTTTGTTTAGCAGTTTGAGTTGGTCAGCATGTGTTGAGTGAAGGTTGATTTAAATTTGAGGTTGAAGTTCTTTGTGCGTTTGCTTGCAAGGTTAGTTCGGCATACTTTTTTCTCATTGGTCCTGGTGATGAGAAACCTTGAGGGCTGTCGGTAAATATTGGGTCATGTCTGGAATATAGTTTTTTTTAGTTTTAGTCCTAATGTGTTGTGCTTGAGTCCAGAGGAGTTATGGGTCGATTTAGTTTGTGTAGAACTGGTTTTGTTCCGGTTTCTATTCCTTGGTAAGAGTTTCTTGTTGGGTTTTCCCTCTCCTCAAGTCCATTCAGTGAAAATACTGCCATTGCTGGAACCCGCTAATCTTACGCGGGCAGTGAACCCCCGCATAGAGAAACTGTTTAGACCTGCCCGTTCTGACCCACTGTCTATCGGAGGGCAACTGAAGCCTGATTCATTAGTTGTCACTAGTTTCCTCTAAGGCACTGCCTGACAAGGAAAGCAAGAGGCTTTACACGATGGGCAGAAAAGAGGCTTGCACCGTGGCATTCCAGTCTAGGATTGCCAACAATTCGACCCTGTTGGCCTGTTACAACTGCCACAAATCGGATGATGTCTTGGCCTTACTATCTTCGGTCCCGGAACCACTTAGGTCTTGGCTTGCCCAGGTAGCCGCCGAAGGCAGAGCAGTGTCAAGCTGCTTATTGAAAACCAATCTTGATGCTGCGGACAACACAGGCAGGATTATAGCAGAGGGGGCTCTGTAGGTGTGCAGCAAGTTTTCTTTTTTCTGTATTGCTTGCCCTATTGTCATATGTATTTAACTTATAACTAAGGGTAGTAATAAATTCCTAGCTGCTTGTTAGGAGTCCGGATAGATCCCTGTGATTTCCTAAACACAGTTACCTGTCTACTAACCAAGGCTCGTAACCTATAAATGACCATAATAGATTGTGCACTCACCATGGACCCCACTAAAAAGAAACTTCCCAAACATCCTCTGACTAATGAGAAATTGACATTAGTGTTGCTAAACACCAGATCTTTGGTAAAACATAGGGTTGACATCCATGATGTTATCCTTGAACATAATGTGGACATCATGTCTATTACTGAGACTTGGCTCAGCGATGCACATGGCGCCACCATCGAATAGGCGACGCCCCCTGGCTATGCTTTCTTTGGAAAACACAGAGATGGGCACTGGAGGAGGTGTGGCAGTTATATGTAAAAAAGAATTGGGTATCTATCAAAGTAAAATGGAATGTGTGGGTTGTGATCTCCTATACATTAAGGCACTTGGTGTTTTTAATCACTGCATTAACTTTATCCCGATCTACCGCCCTCCAGGTGAATCCCCCAATTTCAATGACTATATTGTGGACACTGTCACAGCGTTGCTGACCAAACTCTGCTGTGGTGATTTTGGGTGATTTTAGCCTATGGAAGGGTCATTCTAAGGACAGTAAAGCCATTGACCTTGAAAAATCCTTAAACCACCACATACTTATTCATAATAATGAACCTACATTTCTGATGCTTGCTAATCTGCTTAGAATCACATGCTGTGCATATGGTCCGAAATCCAGTGGTAACCGCGGAGTATTGCATCTTGTCTTTCGGGGGACCGAAAGGGGACATCGGCATAGGCGTGTCTGAAACACTATCCCTATCGTGACGTGTGTAGTACCCAAAATCCCTCACGCGCCGAGGTCCCTCCGATTGTTTTTTTCCGCCCAAATAACTGGTCGCCCTATAGCGGAGCTCTTCATGAGACATTGTTTATCTTACTGAATTGTCGGTTTAATCCCCGTTAAGTCACTTCGTCTATCAAGAACATCTTCGACGAAGACTACGGGGGAACCGCCTACGGCTGTGGATTCCGGCACCTAAGATCCGGCGTTCGGACCTCCATGTGGTCGGGCCTTCTGTCCGGCCTACACAGTAGGGAGAGTGGGCTTGGGGTTTGCCATACTGCTAGAAGATGTCTTTCCTCTTTTCCACTTCTTTCCTTTTTGGTCTGGTCACCCTTCCCTTCTGCTATGGAAAGGGCTCCATTTATATTCTGCCCTCTGTGAAGGGTCAGTTATCCGTGGAAAGACGAGCACACTTTGTGTACGCTTGTCTCCCACTAGAGCACTAAAGCGGTGTTCGGCGTGTAAACTCCTAACCTTAAGGAGCGCCGGTTGAAGCGGTGGGCCGCAGACGGTATGTCACACGTGGAACCTCCCTCCCCTGACACCAGCCGAGAGTGACGGGGGTACATCGGATGACCAAACGTCCAACGCGGACGTTGTAGACCTTGAGGCAGATGATTCTAGAGCCGCCACGCCCGTCCCCGACCCTTCTAGGCTCGACTCCGGTCTTGCTATAGGGACCACACCCGGTGACAGGGGCGTACAATCGCACCACACAACACACAACCCAAGCGCCCTCCTCGACGAAGAAGGCTCAAGCGCCATCGGATCAATCTGATCCGAAGCTTTCACCGCATCCGCAGCAGCACATGACGACTGGGCTTAATAAACTTAAGAAAGGTGCTACTCCCCAAACTACACACGCCGAAGTTTCTGAACAAGAAACCCCGACGACTTTCAAGGTTTCCAAGGCTCATGCAGGCCCGAAAACTACGATTAGGCCTCTAACTAGGCCTCTACCCGGGAAGCCATAATCGGAGGCGGCGTCCCCCGAAGATTCGGTAACTATCAGTAAGGGCATCAATAGGATTGCTACGGCGGCTGGCCTTGTACCGGTTTTGCCCACAATTATGGGCCAATCCGTCGAAGACGATCCTGAGGACACTTACGAAGAGAGCCAGGTACCCCTCTCAAGCACCCTGAGGAGATCCTCTGAACGCCTTAGGGCGGAGGACCCGGTTCCTGCTCAGCTGGGTCCATTTGGGTCATCCAAGTGGACCATGGAGCAATTTGAGGGGTATTTGGATCGGCTGCAGCAGGTTTTCGGTGTTTCTGATCAACCTCCGCCGAAAAAAGCTCGGGTAGACCCTAACCCTCATACACAAGTTGCCCAACACCTAGGTGTTCAACACTATGTTGATTATCAAGAAGATGTCCAGAAGGACACGTATAGAGACATCTATACAGAAGAAGAGGAGACTTCTTTTCTGGACAATTATGGGGAAGATCAAGGCGCAACGGACAACTGGGAGGACACCCAGGAGGGCGATCACAATTCTGATATCGTTTGCCTCGACTCTCCCCCATCCACACTGGTTAGGCAGGCTCCCCCGGTGGATGATCAAATGGCTTTCAACAACACGTTGAAAAAAGCAGCGGAATTCTATAAAATTGCCACGCTTGAGGCATTGCCTGAACAGGATTTCACGGAAAACATTATTAATGACAAGCCTCTGGCTAGCCAGTCTATCCCCCTCTTGAGCTCTGTAAAGAGACGGCTGGCCCTTCTTTACTCGCACCCGCTCAGACGAGGGCTGTGAACCCAAGGGTCGAAAAACTCTTCCGGCCCTCCCCCACCGACACGCTTTACATCAAAGGGCACGCAATCCCAGACTCGCTGGTGGTGACCAACACTCGCAAGAGAGCAGGGGTTCCCCTTGCCACGGGAGAGTCACCCCCGGACAAGGAGTCCCAAAGGTTATATGCCTTAGGCAAACGGGTCACGTTGGAGGCTGCTTATACCGTCCGGATTGCCAATAACACTACGTTACTGGCAAGCTATGTTGACGCCCAATTGAACCTACTCCAGGAAGGCCTCCAGGAGGTTCCGGAACCAACCAGAGCCAAGCTTCTCGCCATTGTCTCGGAAGGTAAACTTGCCAATCAAAATGTTGTAAAGAAAACCCTGGACTCCGCAGAGACAGCAGGCAGGTCTCTCGCACAGGGTACTCTCCTAAAGAGACAGATGTGGCTGCGCACGTCGGGTTTCAGGCATGAGACCCAGGCATCCATCATCAATAAACCCATAGAAGAGGCCAACCTCTTCGGGAAGATGGTAGACGATGCGTTGGAGACAGCCAAGAAGGAGCATGAGACTATTAAGTCGCTGCACCAAATTTCCAAAAACCCTCTTTACAGAGGGGCAGCAATTCTCGGCGGTCCTTTCGAGGACAAGCCCGCGCCGCTCAAAATAATTTCGGCACGGGCCACTTCAACGCAAGTCAACCGGCTGCAAGCCCCACTTACTACCCACAGAGTGGTCAGAAGCGCGGAAAGAATAGAGGCAGAGGCTCCAATTCCAGAGGTGCGTCAACCTTGGGTCAGAAATGACCACCAAGTTCAGGTCCCCTCCCATGTCTCCCCGGTCGGGGGGCGATTAACATGTTTCCTCAAGGCATGCGAGGGGATAACTTCAGACCAGTGGGTATTAAAGACGGTCGCCCACGGTTATTGCGTGGAATTCGCCCGACCCCCACAGTTCAGACCGCCGAAGCATCGACGCCTTTCACCGGAACATCTGCATATCCTGGTTCAAGAGGTGGAGGCGCTGCTGGGAAAGGACGCCATAGAAGCTGTCCCGATTCTTCAGGTAAACGAGGGTATTTACTCAATATACTTCCTTGTACCCAAAAAGGATCTCACCAAAAACAAGGGGACTTCATGACGACATTGGATATGAAAGATGCATACTTTCATATTTCAATGCTGCCAGCACACAGAAAGAGAGCAGGGGTTCCCCCAGGATTTCGCGGAAAAATTGACAAGCCTCCGGCTAGCCAGTCTAGCCCCCTCTTGAGCTCTGTAAAGAGACGGCTGGCCCCTTTACTCACACCCGCTCAGACGAGGGCTGTGAACCCAAGGGTCGAAAAACTCTTCCGGCCCTCCCCCACCGACCCGCTTTACATCAAAGGGCAAGCAATCCCAGACTCGCTGGTGGTGACCAACACTCGCAAGAGAGCAGGGGTTCCCCTTGCCACGGGAGAGTCACCTCCAGACAAGGAGTCACTCATCCTAGGAGGATCACTCATCCTAGGAAACATGAACCTATGCATGATCTGCTTGGTAGGAACATGAAGGTGATTACGCCTCCTATCCTCTCAAAATGTCTGGAGATGATAATGAAAATTACTAAGGACTCTGATCGTCCGGAAGTACTTAGTTCTAACAATCAAATCCTAAAAATGCTAGATCGAGTTGCACCACTGAAAGTTAGAAAGGTCAGAGATGCCCCAAACCATCACAAATGGTTTACCCCAGCATTAGCAGAACTGAAAACAGTCAAACGACAGGCGGAACATACCTGGCAAAAAGACAACACCCCAGAAAATTTAGAAATTTGGAAAATTAAGGCCAAGGAATATAAGACGAAAATTGTGGAAGCTAAGCATAACTTCTAAAACAATCAATCCAAAGAGCTTTTTAGTCTCTTGAGATCTTGGGAACACTTGCCAGTATAAACCCGGTTATTAAACCCACGAGGGACGACTGTAAAAAGGTACAAAAAGCCTTTGCTGATTAAAAACAGCCCAAAATAAAATCCTCCAGGAATTAGCCAAAATAACCCCATGTGCTATTTTTAGTGAATCTAATCACGGCAGCATTGAGGATGGTTCTGATGGGGTTCCACACGCATCAACTCTACAGTGTTCTGAGGGAGCCTGATAGCCAATCATTCCATCATACTAATGCCTGGACTTGAAGCTGTCCATGGAAAAGGCCCATCCGTTCTAATCCGCTGGTATCTGTAGCCCAAACAATACGTTCCGATGTAGCAATCTCCCCTGTGAATAATACTAAAGACTTGGCCATGTCTATTTCTGCACGGTGTTATCTGCAAGCCAATATGCAATGATTTAGTATGCAGTTCAATTAAGAAAAGTTTGCCAATGTATTCCAAATGCCTTTCCCAAACGGTTAAGGGCAAGAGTCATTCCTTTATGATCCCACAACAACTATCCATTCCTAAACTGTGTGACATAAAAGGGGATCTGGACTCGCAAAACATTGAACTAATTGATAAAAGCAGTTAACCTCAAAACTGAGCTTTACAACGTTACACTTACACAGTGCTCAAAAGACCCGCCCAGTTCAGGCAGCCCAAAGCCAAAAAAAGAGAAATAACTGCAGGCTTCACTTTACCTCCTCTTTCCATGAAATGTGTTGATTCAACGTTTCCATTCACCCCCTTTCCAAGTTTGTATTGCAGTGTCTGTGCGTCTGAGGTAGGTAATGAGAATCTAAAAAAGGGGGAAACAAAATCCACATCAATTTGAAATAGGCATATGGCCATGTGAAATAGGTACCCAATTGTACACAGAAGGGTAGGGGTGCGGACAGCATTTGACGAAAACAGCAAACCGATTGCTGTCCCCCAAATGTCCCTCCGGACCCCTACAGGTGAAGCCCAAATCGAGGGACCTGTCGCTGAGATAAAGAAGAAAAGGGCTAAGTGGTTCAAAACCACTTAAACCTCTGAGGCAAACCAATTCGTACAACACTGAAAACCTTTTCCATGTGCGGTTTGCAGAAGGTGGAAAACTTCACCCAATCATCCAGAAGTGCATGTAGATATGCACGACTGTGGAGGTCCGGGTGGCATTTTCCAAAGGCAGCAAACCGGTACCCACTGCGGACCCCCATGTCTGATGCCCAAATCAAGGGGCTTTATCAAATTAAAGCCAGGAATTGGCCAATGAGGGAAATTCATTAATTACTAAAGGCCAGAGTCGTATAGTACTTGGACCTTTTTAAGTTTAGGCTTGCCCGGCACGGCTCATTTTGCTCACGGGTCATCCGCTCCCAAGAAGAAAAATGGCAACCTCTAGTTGGTTAGGTCGCATTGTATAAAGGCAGAAAATTGGGGTGGATCCGACGGCAGTTGGTTTCTCTGAACGTGGATAATTGCGTTGCGTAAACCCCTCGCACGAAAGTTTGTGTCCCACCGAACGTAGCCACGATGATGGAAAGGGGCCCAAACTCTGCTTTTTTTTTTTTTTTTTAATTATGGATAACGGACAATTGCCTCTCATAATACACTTCCCAGACGATAATCAAAATTTAGTGGTGGACCCAATCTTCCAACTAAAGAAAGCAAAAAAGTGAAAAGGAAAAAAGGCAAGAGTGATTTTTGTCTCCCTCCCTGAAGGGCTTACACTAGTTGACGGTACAAGAAATCTGAAAGTAGACATTGAAAAATCATATGTTGAGCAGTGAGAAACAGGTGCCCTTGGTCTATACTGGAACGAGAATCTAAAGGCGACGTCGATATGGGCGTGCCTGTAACGCTATCCCTACTTGATGTGTAGCGTACCCAAGATCCCTCACGCGTCGAGGTCCCTCAGTTTTTTTTCCACCCAGATAACTGGTCGCAGAGTTCGTAAGGAACATTGCTATTGTCCAACGACCGTTGGTCGAATTTTTCTATATAGATATTTAATATCATCCCTTCCGTCGATTTCGCAGGTCTTCGGCAGAAGGTGATCCTGCCGGCGTTGATGACCACATGGCTGGGCCTTCTGCCGGCCTATACAAGAGGGAGAGTGGGGTCGGGTGGACATTTCTTTTCAAACTGAAAATGCCTTTCCCTTTCTTCCCTCTTTCCCATTTGGTCTTAGTCACTCTGTGTAACCTCAGCTATGGAGAGGACTCAATTTAGATTTTGCCCTATTTGTAAGAGCAAACTCCCATGGAAAGGTGTGCGGCCTGTAAGCTCCTCCGCCCCAAGACTTTGAAGGATCTTAGAGTAAAACGGTGGGCTACCTACGGTATGTCCAAGGCCGGGACTTCTCCCACAGCCGCTACCACCGAATGTGACGATGGCGAGTGATTATCGGGCCTCCGAACCGGAGGTTGTTGACCTTTCGATGGAACGCTCGCTTTCCGCATAGTCTGTCCCCAGCCCCGATAAGCACTGCGTAAACTCTGCTATGGGGAAGTCACACCCCGGCGACAAAGACAGACCCGTGCATGACACTAGGCACACGACCCCTAGTCTGTGTTCGACTACGTCGAAAAAGACTTAGGTGCCAACAGGTGCACCAGTAATTCCGGTGATACCCGCCGATTGACGAGATCAGCAGCCCTCCCCACAGCCGCATGCACGCCTAGTGACTGGCCAATCCAAGACAAAGGGCGCTACCTCCAAAACACATAGTTCCATCGACACGCATCACACGAAAGCGTACGGCGACGACAAACAAAGGACTCAAGACAAGACCTTACCACCGCCGGAAGTTACGGCACTGCCCGAAAAGGTGGTAGATGGGGGCAAGGCCTGATTCCGCCGTAACAGACTCCCTTACAACCGTCAGATGTACCTACGTGCCTCCCGACTGGTGAGGTCAGTCTGGCAAGAATTGTGGCCGCCGATTGCCATAAATGGCAGGCTAGGGACTCTGAGTCTCCGAAAGACCTAAAGATCTGCCGAGATCTAATGATAGGGTTCAGAAGTCGAGGGAAGGGCACAGGGATACCCCACCTTAATCGGTCCCGCTAGAAGATTTCTCTGAGGGAGAGGAAGGACTTCCTTCAATGCTAAGGCACAGAGCCTGTTTTTCGACGGAAGAGAGTGCTAGGGACACACTTACGACAGAAGACTAGGAGAGTGACACCTTTCCACCCCTAGACCGTTCTAGATCGTAAGTCTGGACTAGGGAAAAGTTTGAGGACTGCATGGAAAGGCTGGACAAGTTCACGTGCACAACAACCTATACCAAGAAGGCCAAGGGAGGAAAGTCCTGCTAACCCTAGGTCTAAATTCCCCAGGCTTTTTGACCCCAATCTAGAAGAGGGCATATATAATTATGACCTTATTAATGAATTTCTACCAGTTAAGGTACAGGAGAATCCCTTCTATAAAGAGGAGGAACATGAGCCCATTGGAGATGAACCTACTGAAGGCTGGGGGAGGATCCAGATGTGGGCAACCCTCAACCATGGCAGTCCCCAGAGCCACACGACCCAGACCCAGATATTTTGGCCTTGGACTCTCCTCAACACACCTACAAGAAATCCTTCTCCTATTGATGATCAACTAACCTTTAATATAATGTTACGTAAAGCAGCTGATCACTTTAAAATTGCCACTGAAGAGGCAGCACCTGAAGCTGACTTCGATGAGGATATACTCAGAGAAGCCGCCACCCAGCCAAGCCATCCCTCTACTCAATTCGATAAAAAAATGCTTTCCTCCTTCTTTGTCTACACCGGCTCTTACGAGCGGTGTAAACCCAAGAATTGAAAAACTTCGGCTCCTCTCCATCAGACCCTCTATATAATTGATCATACTCCTACGTCCCGTCCCCTTTCCTCCATACTTATGGGACATCGCTCCGTCCTGTGGGACGGGACCCGGGACCAGAGCACTTTTGTAAAAAGCATCCATTTTTTTTTCAAAAATGTGTCCATCCTCTATTTCTGCGCGGGGCCCAGCATGCGCCCGTAACTCCGCCCTGCGCATCACCCATCAGTCCATTTCTCCGCTCGTTCGGGACTGGACGCACTTGCATCCTCGGAAGAGTTTCTGTCCTTTTTTCCTCTCTGGCTCTCGCTTGCGATTGTATGCTGGTCTTTCTATGTCGTTCAAACTAGATTTTCCAGATTGTTCATCGTGTCACCGTTGTTTCGCGAGGGCGGATCCCCATCCTCTTTGTTTTGAGTGCTTGGGTCCGGATCACCGTCAAGACTCCTGTTTTTACTGCGACTCCCTTTCAGTCCGGGCACTTCAACGTCGGTTGGAGCGGTGGGAGGAGGTGTTCCGACAAACTCCTCCTTCGCATTTTCAGGCGTTCATCGACGAGAAGGAACAACGCCCGGTAAGTTATTTACTTTTCAGAGCACCCTGGCCGGGAGGGGCGTTGGACGCTCTGCCACCGGGGTTCACTCTGAGGTGCCCATTGGGCCTAATAATTGTACCAGAGTTTGCACCGAGGGTCTCCCTAAGGGGCCTGTAGATACCAGAGTGCGCTCCGAGGCCCCTCCTGTTTGTAGACCCAGTTCTACTCAGTCGTGGGGTAACGGAGCTCGCTCTGAGGCCGTTCTGTCGGCTTCCCTCAAAAATAAGACCGGGGTTTGCCCCAAGGCCTTGGGTGGGCTTTTTGCTACCGAACAGATGTTCGAAGCTCGTGCAGGTAAGGCTGTTACTGGACCTGGGTCTGAGGTCCCTCGTTCGGAGGCTAAAGCTACCAGCAGTTCTGAGAGGCCTGACAAGGCATTGTCAGTGAAAGCTGTTTCTCACCGTTCCTGCTCTTGCGGTGACACCAGACCTGTTGAGGGGGCAAAGAAGCAAAGTTTTTACCGGCAGTGCTGGGGTCCTTCCTTCGAAGGCTAATTTGGCCATTGGTATATCACAAAAACATTCCAGGCCTCACAGTACCGGCTCTGCCGAGGTCCCTTATGTTAAGGCTAAAGTTAAGACCCGAGATCCATCGACGGGGACCCCCTGCCTCACTTCCTCACGTGCCGCAGTTCCCCTCAGTTGATGACAAAATGGTGCCCGTTCCAGCCACAACCGCAGTGGCCATTTTGTGTGCTACCCCTACAACTACGCCATCGGCCTCAGGTGTAGGGCTTGGCCTCTTGGGTGAACATAGAGTACCTTGTGCGCATCCTTATTGGGCAGTTTGACTGGACTGCTGGGATGCCTCTTCCGCACAATATTTCGCTGCCTGCAGGATCGGCACCGTTGATTTACGTGGATACGTCGGTGGGGCCTGTGTGGCACCCGTCCCCAATACGGCCCTGGACTTGTCCACCTCATGAGGCCTCCTCAGGTTCCAAAGCAGTCCCCGGAGGAAGCCTTTTTCGGTAAATCTCAAACACTTATGCGTACCGACCCCATGAGGGAGTATTTCAAAGGGCTATTTAGGGAGATATGCCCTCCCGCGCCTCCAGCTCCACCTGTTCCTCCGGTGGTTCTGCCGGCGCCTCCCTTGCTTACAGTGCCTCCCCCGACTAGTCCGCCTTCGCCCCCATTGTCCCCTGTGGACAAGGCAGCACCCGACACGGTTCAGCAGGACCCTGATCTGTCGGATGACGCACAAGGCGATCAGGACAGCGAGGACCTACCCCACTCTATCAGAGCTTTTTATGGCCGGTGACTGGACATGAACTTCTTAGATGTTCCAGGCCCGAGGTACCTGCTCAGCAGGAGGGCGTGCTTTCTGCGGCATTCACCCTGTCTCCCTTGGAGTGTACCGGCCTGTTCTTGCAGAAGGACTTTCTGGCCGAGGTCTGCAGAGTCTGGGAAAAGCCACACTCTGGACTTTGTGTCAGTAAGAAAATTGACGCTAGATACAGGCTGCATTCTTTGGAAGAGGTGGCCCTGTCATCTTGTCCGCCCCCCTCCTCCACAGTGGTGGCTGCGGCCACTTTGCAGTCCAGGCCTGCAGCATCCTCTTCCACGACGGCTACTCAGGTTCTGGGAAAGGAGGACAAGCTCCTCGACTCCCCCGGGAGGAAAATCTTCGCCAACTCGGCCTTGCAGCTCAGACAGGCCAACGCTGAATTGGTATTAGCGGGAGCTAACATGCGGATGTGGAAAGGTCTGTCGGAGTTTGAGGAGTTTATCCCGGTCAAGAAGCTGGAAGACTTTAGAGGAGGCCTTTCCGACGCCAGGGTCTTGGCTCAGGGTCTCCTGGAGGCTGCGGCTCATCACGTAGACACTTCTGCTGGGGGTTGATACCTCACGGCAGGCGTGGCTGCATGCAACAATTTTCGAAAGAAGTGCAGGACAAGGTGCTGGACATTCCGTTCGATGGGAAGGAGCTCTTTCATGCTACAACAGAGGTAGAGCTCACCAAGACAAAGGATAGCACTCGGACAGCTAAGTTCTTGTCTGTCCTGGTTAAGGGTCCTTTCAAAATCCAGAGACCGTTGTCGCAAAGTCAACCTTCCTCTGGCTTTAGGGGCTTCATCGACCGCAAGTCTCAGAGTGGATACCCAATGCGGGGAATAACCGCCGTAGGCAACAACGGATGCGGTTTTTCTCCCGTTCCTCAGCCGCCTCCTCATGTTCAGGTGGCACTGCCACCAATAAACCTGCTAAATGAGGGTTTTCTGTGCTTGCACGAGACCCCGGTGGGAGGACGCATTGCATCTCATTGGGAGGGGTGGCAGGCCATCACAGAAGACGGATGGGTCTTGTCAGTCGCTCGGGCGGGCTTCCGCTTACCTCTACCCTCTACCCCACCCCTCAACCCTCCTTTTCAGCTGTCGGGCTCGCCCTTCCTCAAAGCCAAGGTTCAGAAACCTCTGGACCTCAGAGTTGTGGAACCCATTCCCCTTCGGGAGCGAGGGGAGGGCTTTTACTCCCGGCTGTTTACGGTGCCCAAACCCAACCAGGCTGGCCTGCGCACCATCCTAGACCTTTCCCAGTTCAATCTTTTCCTACCCCAAGAGAAATTCAAGATGATCATGCCCGGCCAGATAAGCTCCTCCTTGCAGATGGGCGATTGGCTCAGCGTGGTGGATCTTCAGGACGCATACATGCATATCCTGATTTGGAACCCACACAGGAGATATCTCCGCTTCTCTTTGGGAGAGGAGCACTTCCAGTTTCGAGTGCTTCCTTTTGGCCTCAGCTCCGCGCCGCGTGTCTTCACGAAGATGTCGGTGATTGCGGCCTATCTTCGTCTTCAGGGTATCCATGTGTATCCATATTTGGACGACTGGCTCGTACACAGCCCTTGTCCGCTGACCGCAGCGGGCAATCTCCAGTCTCTCCTTCAGCTCCTGTTCCATCTTGGGCTGTCAGTGAACTGGCGGAAATCTTCCATGACGGTCTTGCAGGACCTGATTTTCCTGGGTTTCAGCTGGAACATGATCGACTGCAGAGTGTACCTGACCGGGGACAGAATGGCGGATCTGTTAGCCACGTGTCAGATGTTTGCGCAGTCGGAGAGCATGTCGACCTGGTGGTTCCAGAGGCTTCTGGGCCTTATGGCCTCGTGCTGCTGGCTCTTCCGCTTGCTCGTCTCAAGATGAGACTGACCCAGATGGCTCTTCAGAGTTCCTGGCGTCAGGCTGTGGACCCGGATTCCAAGCTGATAATTCCGGATTCCATGAGAGTGGACCTGGATTGGTGGTAATCTCTCAGCAACCTGTCGGTGGGTGCGGGGTTTCAGGACCCAGCCCCAGCGGTGACGATCACGACGGACTCCTCCTTTCTGGGGTGGGGTGCAAAGTTAAATCTTCTTCAGGTCTCGGACCTCTGGTCGCCTCGGGACAAGCTCCTGCACATAAATCATTTGGAGCTTCTGGTGATTTTCCTAGCGCTCAGGGCATTGAGACCGCTCATTGCCAACAAGGTGGTCCGCATACGCACGGACAATGTGGTGTCAATGTATTATATCAACAAGCAAGAGTGGACCTGTCCATCCAGATATGGGAGTGGGCCGTGCTTCATGGTGTCTGGCTGCTTGCAGTACACATCCCGGGCCAGCAGATTGTCACAGCGGATGCTCTCAGCTGGCGGACAATGGTCAGCTACGAGTGGGAGTTGAAGGTGGGGGTCCTCTCATGGATTTTCCTGCGTTGGGGCACACCGGCGGTCGACCTCTTCACTACAGCGGTAAACAAGACGCTTCCTCAGTATACCTTCAGAGGGGGGTGGGAGCCTCCTCTCTGGGGGATGCTCTCGAGATTCCATGGCACAACATGAGAGCTTACGCCTGCCAACCCCTGCCTCTAGTTCATCGAGCAATTTGGAAGCTGAAGAACTCGGTAAACTGTTCCCTTCTACTCATAGCACCGTGGTGGCCGGCCAGGTTTTGGTTCTCAGAACTTAACACCTGTCGATGCATCCACTGATCAGGTTACCAGTGACCCCCAATCTTCTCCACCAAGGGGAACAGCAAATGTGGCACCCTTCCCCACAATCACTCAGCTTGGCTGCATGGTGCCTGAGTTCAAGTCTTTAGAGCATCTTAATTTGTCTTCGGATAACATGCGTATTATCCAGGCAGCCAGGAAACCCTCGGCCAGATCACAATACAGGAGTAAATGGCTCAGGTTCTGTCATTGGTGTTTAGAAAAGCAGTTGGATCCAAGGGTGGCTACGATTGACACAGTGCTGTCCTTCGTGTCCTCCCTAGCAGAGTCGGGTGTTCACGTTCTGTCATGCAGACCTTACCTTTCAGCGGTTTTTGCTCCTCTTTATACTGAACAATGCTCTTTTTCTCTGAGTAACCCAGTGGTTAAGAGGCATTTTGCAGGCTTGACACACCTCTACCCTCCGGTTCGTAGTCCGCACCC
Organism: Ambystoma mexicanum; assembly: GCF_040938575.1. Taxonomy (NCBI): domain Eukaryota; kingdom Metazoa; phylum Chordata; class Amphibia; order Caudata; family Ambystomatidae; genus Ambystoma; species Ambystoma mexicanum. The sequence goes on along the minus strand of NC_090922.1, from coordinate 587,216,077 downwards.
GCCGTCGGACCTAAATGTAGTCCTGACGGCGCTGTGCCATAAACCTTTTGAACCAATAGCAACAGTTGACCTCAAGTACCTATCATGGAAAGTGTCCTTTCTGGTCGCCGTTACGTCAATGAGGAGAGTGAGTGAGCTCCAGTCCTTGTCAGTGGAGCACCCTTTCTTGGTCGTTCTCAAGGATAAGGTAGTCCGAAGTACAAACCCAGCCTTCCTACCGAAGGTGGTAACTGTATTCCATCTCAATTGGTCGAGCTCCCTACCGGTCTTTTTTCCGAACCCTGCCTCAGAGGCTGAAAGGGTTCTGCTCTGTCTTGATGTCAGAAGGGCTCTTAAGTTCTACCTTGACAGGACTTCCGAGCTTAGGAGTTCTTATCTTTTTGCGACCTTCGGTACCCCTCAGGGTAAGCAGGCATCTAAGGCGACTATTTCTCGGTGGATCGCCGCCTGCATCACGGAGCCTTTCACTGTCCAAGGACTGAAACCTAAGGGTATTCATGCACACCTGGTGCGGAGCAAGGCAGCCGCGGTTGCTTTTCAGAAATGTCCCCTGGGAGTCCATCGCTAGGGCAGCTACTTGGGCCTCCCCATCTGCTTTTTGTAAGCATTGTCTTGACATGAGCTCAAGAGCTGATGCTCAGTTTGGTCAGGCTGTGCTGAAGAACTTGTTTCAGTAGGGGGTATTTCCATACACCCGTAGTTCCTGTAAGGAGTGCTTGGGAATCTCCCATAAGTATGGGGGGAAAGGGGAAGGGACGTAGGAGTATAACCAGGCTACTCACCGTAGTGACCACCTTACTCCTAGTCCATAGTCCCCTTTCCTCCATACGCCCGACCCCCGTCCCCTCTAATAAGGTTCCTCTGTTATTGCTAATAGGTCTTCTACCTGGCGATGGAAAAGGACTGACGGGCGATGTGCGGTGCGGAGCCAATGTGGGCGGGGTTACGGCCGCGTGCTGGTCCCCGCGCAGAAAGAGAGGAAGGACACATTTTTGAAAAAAAAAATTGGATGCTTTTTACAAAAGTGCTCTGGTTCCGGGTCCCGTCCCACAGGATGGAGAGATGTCCCATAAGTATGGAGGAAAGGGGACTATGGACTAGGAGTAAGGTGGTCACTACGGTGAATAACCTGGTTATTCCACTCCAGAATCTTTGGTAGTCACTACCACAAGGAAAAGCGCAGGGGTTCCTTTTATCAACATGCGAGGCTCCCCCTGACAAAGAAGGTTAAAGACTTTATGCCCTGGGTAAGAGGGTTACCACAGAGGCAGCGTACTCCACGTGTTTCGCCAATAACAGCACTTTGTTGGCCATTTACGCAGATGCGCAATGGGCTTTAATACAAGGCGGCCTACAAGAGTCTCCAAAACCTCTACGGATCCGCCTAATTACCACAGTCTCTGAAGGTGGGCAAGTTAACCAAATTATTTTAAAGAACCCTTTGGATTCTGCCGAGAAAGCCATCCGAGCCCTCGCTCAGGGCCTTCTACTAAAGACACACGTGGCTTCGAAATTCAGGGTTTAAACCTGAAACGCAAGCGTCTTATAAACAAACCTGTGGAGGAATCCAATTTGTTTGGAAAGGCGGTCGATGATGCCCTGGAGACCGCGAAAAAAGAACACAAAACCCTAAAGAGTTTGGACCAAATTACTGAGACCTTCCACAAGGCGAGGATTTGGAAACAGTTTTTTTCGTGGCCAACGTTCCACTCAGCAACGATACCCTTCAGGAAACAACTGGAACTCTCCACAGGGAACCAATACTTAAGACGTCGCTGTCACCTTTGGGGGTATGGGTTATTGTAAGGGAAGAAGCAGGAACCCGACCCCTAGAGGTTCTCCTGCCTCAGGCTCCAAATGACACAAAGATTCCTGTCCCTCCCATGCCTCTCTGATTGGGGGCCAGCTGACATCATTCCTGAAAGCATGGGAGGGAATAACCACAGACTAGTGTGTGCTAAAAACCATAGCCCACAGATACAGTTTAGAGTTCAACCAATCCCCAAAATGCAGACCTCCACGTCAACGAAGACTAACACCAGAACATCTTTGCATGCTTCTTCAAAAAAGTCGAGATACTGGAACAAAAAGGAGCCATAGAGATCGTACCTCTATCACAGGTAAAGGAGGGTATTTATTCAGGGTACCTCCTTGTACCCAAAAAGGATTTAACCATGCATCCTGTTCTAGATCTGCGCCCAGCGAACAAGTTTGTAAAACCACAGAAATTTTGCATGGTCACCCTGCAGGAGGTATTTCCTCTGCTCACACAGGGGGATTATATGGCAACTCTGGATATGAAAGATTTCATATTTCGATGTTGCCAGCGCACAGTAGCTCAGGTTTATGATAGAAAACAAACATTATCAGTTCAAGGTACTACCCTTCGGCATAGCATCTGCACCAAGGATATTTACGAAGGTAGTAGCAGCAGCACGTCTGTGCAGGCAATCCATTCCAATTTAACCTTACCTTGATGACTGGCTCATAATAGGGGACTCTTATAAAACATCTGTTAAATACCCAAAAGACGATAGATCTTTTATTCAGCCTGGGTTTCATTATCAACAAGAAAAAATCCAGTTTAGACCCCAGTCAACTCAAACAATTCCTAGGGGCACTAATTCGAACAAAGGACGGCCTGTCTTCCCCTGCAAAAAGAGGGTTCAAAACATGTTATTGCAAATCCCTCACTATGTAGCCAGTCGAGAAGTAACGGTACGCAAGGCTATGCGTCTGTTAGGAATGATGGCGTCCTGTATCTATTTAGTTCCTCACGCATGCATCTAATGCAAGAGTGGCTAAGCAACCAGTGGTGTCAGGCCAACGCACAGTGGGATGATTTAGTAGTGGTCTCGGCGGCCCTAGTTCTCTCGCTGCGGTGGTGGTCGAGGGAAAACCTCTTGAAAGGGAAATCCTTCACCACCCCCACAGTGGAAGCCACTCTAACTACAGACGCCGCCCTTATAGGATGGGGAGCCCACCTGCTCCAGCAGACAGCAAGCTGAGTTTGGTCGTCGGACATCATAAACCTGCTGGAACTACTGGCAGTGTTCAAAGCACTGAAAGAGTTTGAAACACAACTAAAGGAAAAGACTATCCTAATCCTCACACAGCACCACGACCATGTACTATCTGAACAAACAGGGAGGCACTCCTTCTCCAGGGCTGTCCAAACTGGCTCAGAACATTTGAAAGTGGGCTCTCAAACACCTGTTCCTGTTATCACATGTTCCAGGGGAACTCGATCTTCTGGCAGACGTACTCAGCAGAGACTTTCCGTTGCCCAGGGAGTACCAATGGCGAATACACAGACATCGTCGCCAATGTTTTCGCACAATGGGGTTTTCCAGAGATCGATTTGTTTGTGACCCTGGAAAACGCCCAATGCCAATATTAAACCTCCAGGTACCCCCAGAACCGATCCAAGGAGAACGGACTCTGGATAAACATGGTCAGGGAAATTTGTCTACGCTCCTCCCCCAGCCCCCTGACTCCCCTTCTCAACAAGATCGTGCACAAGATGCACCAGGAACCAGTCACAATGATATTGGTGGCCCCCATGTGGGCCCGCCAATCCTGGTTCGCTCTTCTGATGGCGATGTCCCTATCTCCTCCAGTCAAACTGCCTTGCCCGTACAACATGTCGCAAGACAAAGGGGAGACGCTTCACCCATGCCCGCAGACATTGAAGTTAGCGGCCTGGCTCCTGAAGTCCTAGAATTTGGACACCTGCAGCTCCCTCAAAGTTGTATGGACATACTCAGGGAGGCACGGAAACCTAACGCTAGATATTGTTATTCTAGTAAATGGAAACGGTTTGTCATCTGTTGTAACTCGGAAGAGCATCAACCCAATCGACTGCTCTCCCACTCGAATTGTCCTATACCTAACTCACTTACTTGTTTCAGGCCTAGTCTTCAACTCAAAGGTGCTCCTAGCGGCACTTTCAGCATATACAACATTACAACAGAAGGTGTCGTGGTGGAAGATACACCAGTGATTGAGGCTTTCATGGAAAGGATAAAAAGAATTCACCCTCCCATTTCTAACCCGGCTCCCGGATGGGACCTAAATGTGGTGTTAACTAGGATTATGGGAGCTCCTTTTGAGCCCATGCACAAAGCACGTCTTAACCTAACCCTCAAGACTGCTTTTTTAATAGCAATCGCCTCCATTACGGGGGTAAGTGAACTGCAGGAACTCAATTCTAGATTCCTTTGTAACAATTCACAAAGACAAGGTGGTTTTGCACACTCACCCTAGATTTGCGCCGTAATTCATTTCCAAGTTCCATGTGAATCAGACAATAGAGCTACCAACTTTCTTTCAAAATCCCTCAAACCTGGGGGAAAGAACCCTGCACACACTGGATGTACACAGAGCTGTCATGTTCTATATGGAAAGAACTCGTCCACTAAGGAAGACTAATCAGTTTTGTGTGTCTGTGGCCACAGGAAAAGGAGATGCAGTCTCCAAATCCACTATTTCTAGATGGATTGTCAATTGCATTACACTATGCTACCATCTTGCTAAGCGAGAACTGCCCTTCAAGCCTAGAGCACATTCCACTGGAGGTACTGGGGCGTCCATAGCATTCATTGCAAATGTTCCCCTTGAGTCAATTTGCAAAGCGGAAACCTGGAGTTCTGTACACACCTTTACAAAACACTATTGCCTAGACACTCATTCTAGGTCTGATTCTCAGGTGGGACAGGCAGTACTAAGACATCTTTTAACTACTGTTCCTTCTCACAAACCACCTCCAATTCCGGGTACTGCTTGCTAGTATGCACAGCATGTGATTGTAAGTAGATTGACAAACATCAAGCATTTCTGATAGTTGTATCTGCTTAGAATCACATGCGCCCACCCTTCCTCCCCGCTCAGATGGAAGGAACATAGACGTTTTACTACTTTCTCTCTCTTCTGTACTGACTCATGATGGTCATAGGGCTCCCTCTTGGCATAAAAAATACAATCAGAGGGACCTCAACGCGTGAGGGATCTTGGGTACACTACACGTCATGTAGGGATAGTGTTACAGGCACGCCCTTGTCGACGTCCCCTTTCGATTCTCGAACGACAAGATGCAATACTCTGCGGTTACCACTGAATGTCGGACTATGCACAGCATGCGAATCTAAGCAGATGCAACCATCAGAAATACTTTTACGGCAAGTAATGCATGTCATATGGCAGAGATCTAAATCCACAAACAATACAGCAAGGGTATTAGATTATAAAATGCCTGTTACCGTAACAATACGGGCCATTGTATTTCCTCATTGAGGCCTGTTTGTCAGGAAACCAGCTCCCCGTTCTGCCAAACGTTATGCCAAACATGCAAGTCCCGAATCCCCGAGATCTTTGGAGCCGAAGCGTTTCGTCTCCTCACGTTTCCAAACCGTCCGACAATGCTGGGGGTTGCCTTGGAAACGCTACTACGGCGTGTGCAACGTTCCCCTCGCGGTCACGTGACTCTGTATAAATCTCCGCCCTGACCGTAGAACACTGCTGCTGAATTTTGTCATTTGGAGCTCTCTTCTTGTTGTTACCTCTTGCCTTGAACCACGACCATGTTTTTGCCCTACGGATTGATATTGGACACCCCTGGCCTCGTACTTGATACTTCGTATTTCTTGACTTCGGAACGAACAACCATTCCTCTTGCCTTACGTTTGTCTGTCTTGCCGCCTCGGAACTCACTTCCTGCATGTCCTGTTACACTGAATCCATCATCTGTTTTTTACCAGGACCTTTCGCGAGCACAAACTCTCCCCTTCATCCAGAAAAGAACTCTTGTCACTTTTTGAACTTGTCACAAGGAAAGCATTCACTTTGGGAACTTGTCAAGGACTTCCATTTTCCTACAGGCGTACGCGTGCCGGTGGGTACAGGTTTAGGTTGGATTGGCTCTATTTTGGAACCACGCTCCTCGGACGGACTTCCTATTTCTTCTGGGTTTCCACTTCCACTGCTGGAATATTTCACGGACAAGCACCAAGACTGGTTTCCTGGATATCTCTGGCCTTCCGCTCTGCCTGACTTCCTATCATTGCCCAGAGGTATCCCACTACGTCAGTACTTTGGTTTGCTCAGTGATTGTTTGCTCTTGTTTGCTTCGTGAACCCAACTCCTGACACTGTGTTCTCTGTCTAGGCGACTGTGTTCCGACTCAACATAATCTTCCGGGCAATTCCCCTTCCAAACAGTCCTTTGGTACTATTGGGAGTTGCATTGTCAGGAAGATTTCTACGGCTACACTACGCGTTCAACTGAACCCCGGTCTCGCCACCAGGTCTACGTGGGTGATTCCTCACTGTTCCATGGGTTCTTAATCTATTCACCAATTTTCCAGTGTGAGTAATCTATATTGCATTGAGTGTTGACCTGCATCATGATTTAATTCATGATGTAATTGATAGATTACTATCCAGTGCATGCCATCTTCTGTATGTTCAGCTGCCAAATAATGCTGTAGCAATGGCGCAAAGATTTGTTTTGTCCTACTCCGTGACCTGTGCACGTGGCTATCTTGTTGTCATGCCCACATGGATCTGATCACACGGAAATCCACAGGATGGAAATCCACAGGATGGAATGAAGTCGTTTTTGCTGTGAGATAACCTACACTAGAGTTACCACAAGCATGATGGCCCAATACATGTTCTCTTTCGTGGTTCCAGGCAGCTTGTAAGTTATTTTGTGCAAAGCTCGCCCTCGGCTGCTCTAACCTGGAATGCACAAGGCTGTCTCAAAGGTTTCTTGCCCGTTTCAGATAGAGGAAACTAAGTGGTGCATCCGGTACTCCTCACCAAATTCCGATGCTTTTTGATAAGTTTATTCAGTTGGGCCTTTTGTTGAGAGGAGGTGGTCACACACATTATGCATTCCAAGTTTGTTCTCTTCTCACATGGGCATAATAGATGTTCTTTAAGCGTCCAACGTGCTTGCTTTGCTGATTTTATTTATTTTTTTAATTAGTTTACGGGGATATCCTCTTTTCAATAATCTCCCAGATGACCCAAAGTCTATGTACCCCCAGTCAATACTGCCAAGTCAAGTGGTGTAGCAAGGGGACAAAGATTTGGAATCGTGTTAAGGCCCCCTGCCCTCTCGGAGCACCAATTCTCCAACTTTTATCACGGGCAGTTGAACATTGGCCCAATACTAGTCTTCAAATACGTTATATAGCATAGTGACTAATGCTGGTATACCTGCGCCGCGTTCTATTGATGCGCTGCCCGCCCAGAGTGTTCTCAGCATAGGGTTTGGCGCAGATGCTGGATACTGGCAGTGGTTGCCTTCCATATTTAAAGAACACTTTGCCACAATGTCTCTGACATTATGATCCTCTGGTCATGGAAAATGCGAGGCTTTTCCCATCTTTTTAGTGTCCATGGTTTTTTTGTCCCATCTGAATTACTCTGCAATCCTAGCCTTACAAGAGACCTGGCTTGTAGCTTTGGTAGATTTTGACGGTCGGGCTGCCCTCCAGCAGGCGGCCACCAAAGGTCTGTTTGGCCGCCCTGAAGGTGGTTTTCTTATTCCAGTGAAATCCCCATGGTCGATAATTGGGCTCGAAGGATCTACTTCTATGGTCCATGTGGCCAGAGTTTCATTCTCATTAACATTTCTGACCCTCCCAGCAGAAGAGCTACGCTGACAATGTAGCTACAGTAAAGCGTATTCTAAAGTGATTTTTCCAATATGGGTAGTAGATTTCAATGCATACATAGTGTTAAACTCGGATGATTTCAGTGAGACGTTTGCTCCTATTGCAACTAGTTCAAGAGCACCTGTAATCCACCCAGCCAAAGCATGGATTACTCTACTGGAAGCCTGCGGCTTTACCCGTCTCGATTGTTTCTGCCCAGGAGACGCACCAATGGTTATACTTGTGTATGTGGTAAAAGTGCATCCACGTTTGATTATATCTTTGTAAATCAGAGAGCGTTGCCATTGGTAAATGACATAGCTATCGTTCCTAAGGATGAGTGACCACTTGCCACTCTGTCTACTTCTTACTAACATCGATGGTCCTCCGACATCCAGTACCCATGAGCAAATGGTGACATCGATGTTAATCCGAGTGGCAATCGTGTTAGTTGAAATCCGTCAAATGTATTAAAAGAAGCTGAAAGTATCAGAGTCCCTTCTCCCTTCCTTTATATCACGCTTTAGTCCCTGCTGCCCTCTAGCTAGCTCGCTCATGGTGTTAGATTTTGCAGATGTAGTAAGTCGGAATAAAGACTCCACAAAGGAATCTAGGCCATATAAGAGTGTTGCAGAACAAACTAACAAAACTATTAGCAAGCGGGCGAAGTTCGATTTCCAAAATTGCAGAAGCCAAAAGGCTAGCCCGGGCAAATATCTCAGCGGTATTATATACTACTATGAGCCAATACACTTCCTATGAAATAACATTGTTTGTAAAAATGACCAAACTCAATGACCAGCAATGGGTGAAGGACTATAAAGCGAAATGTGAGGCGAGTAAATGGATAGAAATTGCACCCTTGGCTACGCTAAAAAACAAATGGTAGTAAGTTACGGAATGTGTTTCATGATAATAACTTGCAGGCTTTACCCATTAATGGTGTTACTGAACTCGACTGGATTACTCGCAGCTCTTCCATGTTTGGTAATATTTCTCATGGTGAAGCCACCTTTCCAATACCTGATTCCCGCTGGGTTTGCCAAGTAACTATATTAGACCACATAATTGAACAGCTGACTAACTCCATGGCGGCTGGGCCAGATGGGATTTTCAATGCTCTGGTCAAGCTATCCCCGGGAGTATGGGCTCATGCGCTGCATTTACTTTTCATACATATATAGGTACCATTACCGAAACATGACGTTAAAGTAATATACTAACTGTACATAAAAAAAGGCACGTGGAATTTTGCAGGAAATTATAGAATGCTGGATATTCTTACTAACATTTTCGTGAAGGTACTGTTGATTGAGCTAAATGATTGGATTCGAGACAATGAGATCCTCCCACCCCCCAATCAAATTGGGTTTATCAAAAAGGCATCCACGTCTCATAACCTATTGATCTTTGTAGCATCTGTAGAATATGCATGGCGACGTAGTGGGAGAGTGTAGTACATTCATAGACTTCTCAGCAGCATTCGATTCTGTCAACCGGAATAAACTATTGCAAAAACTCTTGATGGGGGGGGGGATGCTTTACATTGCAAAAGTCCTTCCGATCCTATGTTATGGTATTGAGGTGTGGGGACATCAGTACCTGCCGGCAGTAAGGAGCTTTGAAGGCTCAATGCTGCTGGATAACTGAAAGACTATGGGGACCCTGGGTTTACTGCTAGCCACTTATTGCAGGTGGAACAGCGGTTGTTTCTCGCAATCTCGGGGTAGGGGAATGTATGGTAAGAGTCGGGTGAAACAAAAATGTTCTACAATAAGTAAAAAAGAAAATCGTGTTAACCTTTACTCCAAATGCAATAGTGGCTACTATTGTGAGTATGTAACCAAACGTATGTCAAAACCAACCTATTGCATCGCATTTCCTAATAGTACTATTATTGGACAATATTTGCTCCTGAAGTTTAACATCAGCATTGCACTGGTAACCAAGGGGCCACTATATGGTACAGCACGGCCTGACTGTGTATGTCGTCTATGTGGTACAGGAGATATTGAAAACAGTGGAACACCCGTTAACCATTTGCGAGAGTCCTTGTGAACTGAGGGTCAGGTATCGGAAATAATTTAACTACTTGTTAACTGTGCATATGTCATCTCTCTGGCCACGTTTTTTAGAAGCTACTGATCTCAGTCTGATATTTTATATTGTGCTGCTTTATTGGAAATGTGTTAATCTTCAACATTTTATCTTACTGATGTCCACGGTAAATTGTAGTATTTTGTTTTTCTTAGGCAGACTTGATTGTTGAATTAACTTGCTGTAAATGTGATCGTGATTTTAGCTTACCCAAATCCTTTATCAACTTAATGTGTTTTTATGTGTTATATCTGTGTTCTTGTAATATGTTGTATATTCAAAGCCATATGGCTATAAGTATATGAAATAAATAGTTGTTGACGTTGTTTGCACAAATTGAACGCTGTGACAATTGTCTTATTGCACGTTGCATTACACGTACCTCTGCAAATACCCCATTAGAAAACATTCCATAGGGCATTGGGATGCGCCCACATTTGTGCAACACCCAAGCAGGGAAACTGTTTGGAGCAGAGTAATTTACTTCTGTCTGAGAGCGTCCACATCTGTCATCCCGGGCCGGGAGGATTGCTCATGGTCAACACATCCGTCTTGGAAGCAAGACAACTCTGAGCAACACAGGTTCAAATCCTCGTCCCACACATAGACTGGTCTCCGGCATTAAGCACGTTATGAAAGATTAGTTAATTTTAATAGTCTAGCGAAGTGCAATACTCTTATGTCAGAAAGCGTTTAGATAGAATTGGGTTATCGAAAGGTGTGGCACGTCCATGTGTAGAGTAGGCAGTCGTGCACGTTGCTCCACACAATACAGCATTCACTGCCTATGTTTGCAAAAAACGCAAAATACAGATGCAAATATAGGGCACTGCAAGGGGCCCATGTCTGAGCACCCAAGCAGAGAACACATATTAAGAGCATTATGTTTATGTAGGACAACAACTTGATAGAAATACCTTGAGAGGGAACACAACGTGCTTGCGTTTCAAAAACACCTGGATGGAGTACTAGGTGTATTTAGCAGTGTAATGTGCTTAGGTCTGCCAACTCCTAGACAGAAAAAGGTCTTATCTGCGATAAGATGCCAAGAAGTGGCAATGATGGGATTTTAACTTTTTTTTTTTTTTTTTTTTTTTACTTGAATTTTAATTAAAGGTTTTTTAATTTTTACAAGGCGTTTTTCACGTCTTAGAGTCCCGATGAGACGACTTGCTCTTCTCGGCACAAAGTCCTGTCGTTCTTCCAGTTTACTTATTTAATGTCAAGAGGCACCGTGCTCTCCCTCGATTCTACCACTTGATTACGGTCCAAATCTTCTCCGACTTTGCTAGGTTCGTTCACTGATGTTAACTGAGTTATCCTTCGGAAAGCAGCTTCTATTAGTTTCACCAACGTTAAAAATGTAGCATAATAAGGTTGGTAAGCTACGAGTATTGCAATGAGGTCGATCTGTGTTATGGGTTAAGCTAGTTCAAAATGCAAAGCAGTGATGTTGCAATAACTGGGAAAAGAACAGGTGATTCTCCATACCTGAATGATGTTTGTAGTCCAGCAAGCAGTAGGTACCCTTAGCCATGTGCCCACTTCAGCAGCCATTCCATCAGCTGGGCAGGGCACAGATGTCCTCCTTTAAAGTAACAAAACTATCACCAGCAGATATTATCCTTGATTGTGACTTGCACCCTCAACCAACAAAGAACAGCAAACACATTGTGGGAGAAACCACCTTCGGGAACACACATCAATAGCAAGATTGACTCATGATAGACTACTTTCGTTTGAGGACATTCTGTAACTACTTGCATTCACCAATGTTTGACAGACCTAACGGCTACTCTTTACTCAAGGCTTCTATGTCTTACTCTTCCTTAGAGCTGTAGAGTCAAGAGGATAACACTTTAGAGCCAGTGGGGGAAAATGTTTACTCTAACTTGGCCCTGTAACTAATGCAAGCAAATACGGATGACCAGACGGGTCCCTCTGTTCTGCTGCTAAAACTGCAAAGGACAGCTGGTAGAGGTTTCGGCTCTCATCCTTCATCTTCAGCGGAGCACCCTCTACCTCCACTGATATATCAGCAAAGTTTTGATCAGGGCTGGTTACATGGAATTCAAGTGGGGAGGATGCATTTCCAACCACCTTGATTCTTGGATGACCAGCTGCTCAGATGCATGGGTCCTTTCAATCGCTTTCAACTTGCTCTTCCTCCTGTTCTTCCTTCCCCTCCACCTCTTTGCCAGAATGGTTCTGCAGCTCTACTGAGGGAAGTAGAGAAACATTGCTTTATGAAGGCAATAGAGAAAGTCAAACCGACACAAGCGCTGGATTTTATGCTAGTCTATTCACTGTGCCCATGCTGAACCAGGCAGGCCTGCGCACAATATTAGACCTGCCAGATTTCAAACTTCTCCGAAGATAAATACAAGATGATTCCCCCCCCCCCCCCCCCCCCCCTTATGACAGATGTGAACTACTCTTCAACAGGGTGATTGGCTCTACCAGTGGATGTAAAAGATCCCGATCATGATTTGGCTTTGTTTTTCTGTTGGAGAAGCTTATTTTCAGGACGGAGTTCTCCCCTTTTTGGTTTTGGCTTGCTCGAAGAGTTTTTTTTTTTTAACCAAGATGGCAGTGTCTGTATATATCAGACTAAAGGATTACATATCTGTCCATATTTGGACCATTGACTCCTAAGCTCCTGCGTCTAACAGGTCGCCACCTCAATCTTGTTTCACTACCTAGACCTTAAAATGAACTGGATGAAATCCTCCTTGAACTTGAATTTTGCAGGCTTCCATTGGAATACATTGATAAGACAGAATATTGGCCCTGCATCAGACCTGCTCCCTCAAGGGAGCATTCATCCCTGTGATGGGTTTATGGTTCCTTATGTCTCTTGCGTGGCCTCTCTTTAGACTGGCTTTTTTCTGTGAGGGAGTTGTTTCCACAGAAGGTTTTGGCATTGCCACACTCTAAAGAACTCAGCTTCTGAGCGTGGGTCGTTTCCCTCATTTAGCCAGCACACTAGCCTCCTTTGCCTTTCTGTTAGTGTCTTGGCACTGAGGTTCTGGCAGTTGGCACACTCCTCAATGGAGTTGTTAGGGAAGAGGCAATATATCTAGTCATCATGTTTAGCAGGGTCCATGTTATAATGTCCCCGCAATATGTCGCCATTCAAAAAATGTGATCATGCTCTGCATAGGACGACATCTAGTGGAATCTGCAAGAGTATTACAGTTGTTGTTTTCGAAAAGGGATGTCGACGGGGCGTGCCGCTAATACTAGCCCTAGTGTTGCGTCCACTGTACCCATGGTCCTTCACGCGTCGAGGTCCCTCAGATTGTTTTTTCCACCATCGTAGATGGATGCTATTACGCAGAGTTCTCCTTTCGGCATACCGCCATTGATTTACACAAATTGGAGATGGTTTCCCTTCCTATACTTTATATTCTACATCACCGACTATCGAACATCTGACGGCGGTGAAGAAACGACCGTCAAAGACTCATCGAGGGATCTGTCCGGCCTTGGAAGGCCGCTTCAGCCCACGCAGTAGGGTGAGAGGGGGGTGGACATTTCAGAATATATTTACCCCTTTTCATACATTATTCTTGCCTAGCTGCTGTGTCATTCCATTATGGATAGAACCCCTTTCAAATTCTGCCCTAAATGCAACAAAAAATTCCCTTGGGTCGACAAACACTTGGTGTGCAACCTTTGCCTGCCTCGGGATCACGTCGAAGTGACCTGTTGGGCCTGTAAGCTCTTTAAACCCAAGACATTAAAGGACCGTTTAACAAAGTGCTGGGGCCACCATGGATGTGGAGGGGACTTTTAGCAACGGCAGCAACGCCGCGTTATCCGGTGGCGATACTGCAATTTCCCAAGCACAGGCCCCCGACCCCATCAGACAGGCCAGCGGCCTTGTTACACTGACACCCGGCGGCAGTGGCGCTCTCACAGCCCCTTACACTAAGCACACAACCCAAGGCCTGGGACTTTGACCCCTGGGCACTCTATTTCCCGATCGCCACATGACCTGCCCGACTGTCGAAAGACAGAACAGACGTGACTAAATCCATTTCCAAACGTTGCACATCAGTAGACGAGACTTCGGATCATTCCGTAGCCGAAGTTCAACGTTCTTTGTCGAAAACAGTAAAAAAAACCTCAGTCAGGCAGGACTAGCCCAATTGGTTAAACACGTCCCAGAATGCCTAATGAAGGGGAACAAGTCCAAGAAGTCTTCTAAGAACCTTCACCGGGAAAAGTCCCATAAAGATAGGTAGGTCTCCCACACAAGGGTAAGGACTTGCAGGAACAAGATTCCTTTTCTTCAGCCCTAAAGAAAAAGGGCCAGCCCTCCCCACAAGTCCCATCGACTCGTCAGGATTGGGCATTTCCATTTGACCCTATTTCCATTTCTCTCTCTGCCCAATGGACATGTGAGGATATGATAGGGTCATGAGAAGGATGACCTTTGTGGCAAACATTTTTGAATAGGACCCTAGTTACTTCGAGTCTTCAGTCCACCCACCCACAACCACGGTCTTTAGTTCTAAGCTCCCTGTATCAGCCACGTCTTCTCAAACCCCTTCAAAGAGGTCTTGCTCCGATACCCTAACTTTTCCAACGCAGCAAGACCCCTTCTGCCCCTCCCCGAGTCATTGACCTGTATGACCCGGACACCGACACAGAGGACCTCTAGGTAACTCAAGAGGCCGCAGACCCTTACTATGGTGATGATGATGAAGAGCCACGCATGGATGAAATGGACTCTCACGTCAAAAAGGATCCTCCTGTGGCAGATTCACCTATGGGTAACCAGCCATTACAAAATGACATGCTCATCAAGGCCGCTCAGCACTTCCAGTTAAAGACGCATAAAACCCAACAAGACAAGCACTTGGTTGACATTTTAGGGGATAAAAAGGATGCCCCTCCGTTCATTCCCTTCCTGTGGTCTATTCAGCAGAATATAAAACCACGCTGGAAAATCCACCAGACCCGGGAAGTTAATCCCTGCATCAAGAGGCTCTTCCACCCTGCTCTATCAGACCCTCTCTATATCAGGGGACAGCTCAAACCTGACGCTCTTGTAGTTAGAACAAGGAAGGGAGCAGGAACACCCCTAGCCTCTTCAGAAGCACCTCCGGATAAAGGGAGTAAGAAGCTGTACACAATGGGGAGGAAAGTGGCCTCTTCGGCTGCCTTTCAGGTGAGGAGAGCAATAAGACCACTCTTCTGGCGAGTTATAACTGCCATAAATGGGATGAGGTATCGGCTTTATCATCCGCCCCTGAACCCCTTAAAACACAATTGGCCCTGTGGCTGCAGTAGGCAGGGCAGTTTCAAGCTCCATGTTAAAAAGTAATCTGGACCCCGCTGACAATGCGGGCAGGATTATTGCAGAGGGAACAATTATTAAGCGTCATGCTTGGCTACGCCAGCTGACTTCAAGCAAGAGACGCAAGCTACGCTTCTTAATATGCCCATTGAGCCTAATGTACTCTTTTCAAATGCCGTTGAAGACGCCTTGAAAACCGCAAAAGAGGAATATGATACAGTAAAGTCGTTGGGTCCGCTAACTAATAAACCCACTGTCCAGAGAGGCAATAGTACTTTTCGTCGCTCATGTGGACAAAATTCAGAGGGGTTTAGGTTGCAATCGGAATCGGGGCGCATCTTGGGGTAACAATCAAGGCTAAGCCTCACAAGGTTACCAGAGAGGGCAACGCAGGTCCCGCGGCTGGGGGAGGTCCTCATCGACGTGACTACCCCATCAGGTGCCCTCGCCATGGCTCTCCAGTAGGAGGGCGTATTTCAAACTTCACTGAAGCATGGGAGGGAATCATCTCCGACAAATGAGTGCTATCCACCGTGGCAGGCAGTTGTGTGGAGCTCATCAAGCGACCCCGGAACCATCCTCCGTGCCAGAAGACTCACTCGAAGGATGAACAGCGCATGCTTCTCTAGGAAATCTCAACGCTGCTCCAAGAGGAAGCCATTGAAGTCGTCCAGGCCAACCATGTAAACAAGGGTATTTATTCAACCTTCTTCCTTGTGCCGAAGAAAGATTTAACAATGCACCCATTATTAGATTTACACCCTGCAAACAAATGTCAAGCCACAAAAGTTCTGCATGACTACGCTACAAGAAGTAATCCCTCTGCTAGAACTATCAACCAGCTTTTATTTTGAATTTTTTTGTATTTGGTTTAAGAGACAGAAAATTTAAACCTTTACAGAACTTTTAAAATGTGTAAAAATCCAATTAATAAAAAAGGTTTTCAGTGATGCATTAAAACAAACTTCCTGGGAAAATGTCCAATACAGTCCAAGTTCAATCATGTCTTTATTTTTCAAACCATTCCCGCCCCTTGTAACCAGCAATCTTTCATCTAAGCTAGATCCAGAATTCCCTTCCCCTTAAGGGATTATTGTTAATTATTACTTGCTCTGGTCAGGCTCAACCATACTAGTGCCCCCTTTCCAATTATTCTAGTTTAGGAGGTTCAGGTCGCTCAGTATTTCTACTACCACTGATTTAAGGAGCATTTCATGACCTGATATCATTCTGTCCCAAAGGTGATCTGATGTAATTCTTTCACCCCTGAGACAAATCAAATTAATTTATTCAGTCTCAAGAGCCAAGTCCCTTCACATTCCATTAATAAATGACAAAGGGACTGGTTAGACGGGGTAGTGCTGTTTTTACAAAGCTTAACTGCTTTCTCGCCTTGATGTCGTATTTCTAGAATCTTGCCTGTGGGTAGCAGGTTTAGCCTTATTCTTAGAAAATTATTCCTAATCCTGTAATCCGGGTATTTTGCCAGATAGCGAGGGTGATGGCCTGGCTTTTTTTCTGCTGCCAAGAATGTATTACATGGGATGAATTCCTCACTTTTGCTACTGTTTCAATCCAGTCCAACAGTTCAAGTTCCTGTTTTATCTTTAGGGGATTAGTGATTAAGGTCTCTAAATCCAATGCAGTTTTGGCTAAAATAGTTTTCACTTTCTCTTCTGACCTCTCAAGATTCTGGATTTTGAATGGATGAAATGCATTTTGATATCCTCATATAATGAACCTGCCCTAGGTCTCATCTCCCGATAGAGTGAGATTATTTTCCACTCAGCTAAACACCCTAGCGATTTTAGACCTAATTCAAACCGCAGATTCCAACCAGGGGTACATAAAGGTTGGTTCAGGGCCTCCTTCCATACTCTGCCCTCTATTTTAGACCAGTGTGTGCTCCAGAGTTGTTTTGGCCTCTAGGCCATACAGTAGTACTGGAACTATTTTAGCTATGTAATTTATCATAGGCAGGATGGAGAATTTGCAATATTTAATATTGATATTTGTTTTTTCATGTGGGGCACAAGTTTCTTAACTTTTCTCAAAATATCAAGCTCTGATTTATAAACTTTTGGACTTGCATGAATCTTGTAGCGTAGGTATATTAGATCCTCCACCTGTGGAATGACCTGGCCATTCAAAGCCCAATTTTTGAAACTGATTATTTTCCTTGGATGCTTGAAAACCAGGATCTTTGATTTTGTAGGGTATATAACCAGCCCATTTAAAGTGGCATATTCTCCCAATTTGGTCAACAATCCTTGCAGACCTATGGCCGTCATACCTACCAGAACAATATCGTCTGCGTAGGCCTCCCAGAAGATCTTTTTCCCATTTTAATTATGGGCTGGCCAACGCGGATGATTCTAGGTGGTACCCAAAGTCTTCCAAGAATAGGTTGTAGAACAGAGGAGCCCCAAGGCACCCTTGCATACTTCTCTCTCTACCTCCACAGATTCAGAGAGAGGACCTTGATCATCTAGGCGAACCCTCACCGAGGTGCCTCTAGGCAACTCCATCAGCATTGAAAGCAATGTTTCTGGTATGCCCTTAGTCCTAAACTTAGTCCATAGCTTAGTTCGATCAATCTGGTCGAACGCCTTGGATAAATCTATCCAGGCACTGTATAGCGGCATACCCCCCTTTTCCATGGCAAATTCACTTACTAGGTACAGGGTTAGACCGTTCAACGAGTTGTAAAGTCCTTGCCTAAAACCTGTTTGAAAGCGGGACAGGGCCTCTAGCTGCTCCACCCAAGTTAGTAGTTATTTTAATAACTGCTTCATAAAGACCTTACTCTCAATGTCAAGGAGGGTGATAGGACAAATTCAGCAAATTACCTTCCTATCACCCTCCTTGAAAAATGGAATTGCCAACTTTTTTTTTTCCATGAGGGGGGAAATTGTTTGACCCTTAGGATCTCCTCATATAGTTGCTTTAATAGCTTCGAACAGAGTTCCAGATCGTGTTTAAGTACTTGTTAATAAGACCATTGGGGCCGGCAGCTTTTGATGAGGATTTAGTGATTATTTCTGTTATCTCCTCCTCAAAAGTCAATTTCCATATGCTATTTGATGGTCTACTTCTTTGGTCACCTCGTGGCTCTTGAAAAATGCTGGATAAATGTTCTACCCATTTCTCTTTTGGGACTAGGTTGCACAGGGAAATTGCTTGACTGCGATTCAAGTTGGCCCATAACCGACCAGAAGCTTCTCGAGTTGGTCTCAGATTGGAGTTTTAACATGACCTTGCATTCTTTTTGTAACCGAAGCATCCTGTGATTTCTTGACCAGTACTTATAATTGCTCATTATTCCGCTTCTTTTCTATAAGCCTCTTGGCTTAAGTTTAATACTTTTCACCTGCATATGTTGCTTCTTAATACCCATTTTTTTAGCCAAGTTTCGAATTCATGTATGTTTTTGTTTAGTTCCCATAGTTGGCATTTTTTTTGGGGAACCGTGAACCAAATAAAGTTCACAAATTTGTCTGACAAATTCCAGGCTCTATATCGCAAGAACACTGTTTTAATTCTCTATTTAGCTTGGTCCCTCCATGCCCAAATTTCACTAATCTTGAGTTGTCCCTTATTGCCAGTCAAATTCTGCTTACATGTCACTATCGGGGCTGCTGACAGATCTGCGAAGGACAGCTGAAGTCGAGAATGATCGCTGCCTCTGTCATGTTTCACTTCCAATATGAATGTGCGAGAGAAAAGGCCCTCACTGATGACAATGTAGTCTAAGACAGAGGATGATTAGCCTCGTTGCCATGTCCCACAGGGGCCATCATCTCCCCCTGAGCTTATGTTTAACATTTTTAAGTCCCAAGAACTCATGCAATCCATCCATTGTTGCCCTTTTTTGGAGATTTTTCTTGCTATTGATGACTCCCTTTCCTTTGCTGAACACACTCGGAATTAAAATCCCTGGCCACTATAATATTGGCACTTCCCATTTCTGATTCAACTTTTACCATTAACATTGCTAAATTGGCCAGAAATGCTTGGAGTTGCAAAGAGGCGGGGTTCCAGTAAATGTCTATTACTACCAAAACTGGATTAGAAATATCGAAGTTGAGATGGATTTTACATGCCAAAATTCCCAATTCATCTTTAAATATAGGGTTGACTGCTTTTATTTTGATGTTTTTAAATGCTATTAGAAGACCTCCAGCTGGTCTTGCATTTGGTTTTTGGCTGACTGGTAAACAATGTGTTGTGAACCCCTCAGTGCATATATAGAACAGGTGCAACAGCCCTCCAGATAAGGTGCATATAAGGCCTTTTTACACACAGAAATCTTGTCAATACGGCCCTTTTAAGTCTTCCTTGTGTACCACTTAGAGATATTTATGGGAGCACCCCCATAAATAATGTTGATTACTGGCGACATCCTGGCCAGCAGCAGCTTGTTAATCTGCTGTACTTTAGCTATGCATGCAGTTCCTTGAAAGAAGCAACTGGGAAGAGTCCTGGTCTGTTTAACAGACGAGTGTTAAAAAAAAAAAAAAAAATGTATGATTCTATCAAGATAATACTTTGAGTAATGTAAAAGGGGATTTGTGTTTTGTTTGTTGTTCAACTGCCTTCATTTGGTAGGTTAGTGTTATTAAAGCATCTTGAATCAGGAACATGCTTTTCACTTTTCTTTCAGACACCGGTCGTATTGTGTAAAATGAAAATTGTCTTAAACAAGGGCTGCATTTCTGCTTCATTTTCCTCGGTCTTAATCCGCTTTAATAGAGGCAGGGCAGATGCAGCAGCATGTGCATTTTGTACTTTTTCCTTTTCAATCCAGAAGTAGAACAATTGCATTCAATGGCTTCAGGTTCTTGATCTCGAAGTTTTAAGGAAAGCCTTCCACCAAGCAGAATTTTGGCTTTCGTGTTCTATATGAAGATTTATTTTTAGTCTTAAGATTGCATGTCTTCGCGTGCATGAAAGGGCACTATACATGGTTTGTTTTCTTAGAGAGAAACGCATAGCTAGGCATGTGGTCTGAACTTTAACTCCCTTTCTGACCACCCACCGAAAGCAGGTATAATGGCTACAGGTTGAAACAATGCTGTATATATTTTCAGTGGCACAGACTGTACCGGTCCCTCTCCAGGACTGCTATATATTCAGGCAAAGTAGCCTAATTTATCAACGGAGGTGCTATACGCATGTCATGACCCAATGCCAAACATTCACAGCAGGGCTGATTGCATCATGCCCGCATTTCTTAGGACCACTGTTTTGGGACAGTACCTACATTTCTTAACAGAGCTGCTGTTAAAGCATGAACATGTGTTGGCATTTTTTTTGCAGAGAGCTAAAGTACTGTGCAGGAACCGTGTCTGAGCTCTTCCCACCAACCTCAAACAGTGTGAGAAGATCACATTGCTGTCATATACTTCAACCCCTTCTACTCGGTCTTGTCCCACTGCCAAATATATAGCACATTTCAAAGCCTCATTAAGAATCACCCGACCAATGTCGGATAGTCCAAACTGGCTTACAGCTTTTGACCAGTTTGTCAGGCAATCCTTGCATGAAACTGCCAGTGCCCTAACCCTATGTGCCTTTCAGTGTCAACAGCCTGTTGGGAAAGGCAGCTCAGTGGGTCAATATCACTGCTGCAGAGATTGTGTAATGTTAGTTCAAATCCTGTTGATAGGTAAGTTCATGTGTCTGCATCAGAGATACGCATTTAAGATGCAGGTAAGTTTCAATTGTAACAGAGTTGACTTAACGTTTGACTTTTCAAAAGGACGTTTAAATGTTCAGTGATTCAGAACACACACATTTCATCGGGGATACTCTACTTGTAATGGCTCACAACACACACCTCATCAGGGCTGCTATACTTGTAATGACTCAGAACACACAGCTCTTATGGGCTCTTATACCTGTACTGGCATACTGTGTTGGTAAAGCATCTGCATTCAAGCAAATGCTGCATCTGGTCAGACAAACAAATAACTCAACAATTCCCATCCTAATGGCCAAAACGTTTGCACACATGTAAAAAGTAGTGGTAAAGCTGCACTGGATTTTTAAACGGCAAAGGCATTTTCTCCAGCATGGGTCTGGCATGGATTCACATGGTCATGAATATTCCCCGTCAGGCTGGTAATCCTCTGTAAAGAAAAAATCAGTTTCACTTCTGAACTGTCTTTCTCCTAACAACCATTCACTGGTCTCTGGGCCATACTGTCCCCAGCCAATGACTGCCCTCTACCTAAGCCCCTCCTCTGGCAGCCATCTTCAGATTGTTACCGCACGTTCAAGTGTTGGGAGTCCTCGAGCTATAGCTCTCGAGCTTTTACTGCATTCGTGATTTTTCAAAGAGTTTGCTCTTATTTTTTTTGGTCCATCGAGCCTCAAGATCCATCATCTGACTAACTGGGACCCGTTTTTCAGAACTTTCTACGGTCCTCAGGGCGATTTTTTTCATGTCCCCCAAAAACGTCTCCTCTGATTAAGAGGGGGGGCGGGGGCACAGTAGTCCTGCAGGGCACGGACATCTCTGAGGAGCTTGCTGGTCTTAGGACCGTCTTGGATCAAAGGTTCGTCGAGGCCAGGTCCTACGAGAGGGACCCCAAGAAGGCAGATGTGGAGAGTGGCGAAGACCATGACGAGGAGGGGCAGGGCGTTCATGATCCGGAGGACACTACGCCACTGCCGCCGTCCATTCTGCTGCGCTGCCTCCGGCGGATATTTCGGTGGACATCCTTCAAGCTTTGCACACACAGTGCTCAGATTCGGACAAGGATGAAGAGAGTTCATACTCCACCTCCTTACCATCCATTGCCTCCCTCCCCTCCACCGAAGGACGAGACAGAACTGGATACGGCGACAACGGGTACGGACGACGGTGGAGCAGATATCCCGCCCCCCAGAGTCTCGCCGCCCGACGAGTTTGGCTCGTTTGATGCCATGATGTCTCGGAGTTGTTCCAACTTGCTCCCGAGGAAAAGAAGGGCTTCCTCATTGCCTCCCGGCGCTGGTACAGGAAGACCAGGCTGTATATCCCGCTGTTGGACGGCATTTGGGATGAGGGACTGTCGCTCATGAAGTACCGGTCCCTCTTCACCAGGGCCGAGGACGGAAAATGTACAGGGTGCCGGACTCTGCACCCAAGTGATTGAGATGCAGCCTCCCCCGGATTGGGTGATCTCGGTGGCGGCTACCATCTTCCACCATCTTCCCCGAAACCCCCCCCACCCTCCCCCCTCCAGACAGCGAGGGGAAAAAAGCTGGACGCCATGGGGCGACGAGTCCTCTCTTCGGCAGCGACGACATCAAGGCGGCCCTCGCGGCTTGTTAAGACAGCAAGCTCTGGTTCAAGATCTCTTACCCTCCTGGACTTCCTGCCCGTTGACAGAGTGGAAGCACTGGATATCCTTCAGGAAGGCAAGGTGGCATTGGACCATGCCATCACGGTGGCCACGGACAACGCCGACACAGGGTTCCGCCAGATAGGCAACAGCGTTTGCCTTCGTCTGCGGGGTTGGTCGAAGGCCACTAACTTCCACCAGGATGTGCAGTCGAGGGTGTTGGACACGCCCTTCGACAGGAATAACTTGTTTGGCAAGATTGTGGACAAATCTCTTCAGGCTATCAAGGCGGATACTGAGATGGCACGTGCTTTGGGCATGCTTCAGCAGTGACGGCCGTCCTTTTGGATCTCTGGAGGAAAGTCCCAGGGTTCCTCCCAAGGCTTTGGTGGCTTTGCGTCATCCTACCGTCAACCGTCCTGCTCTTCGACCCAGGAGGCCTACAGAGGCCGGAGGAGGTTGCCGTCGTCGCCAAGGTCCCCAAGGCGGCTCCACGGTGAAGCAGGACTGAACTGGCCGGGACGTTGGGCTCCCACCCGCGCACCCCGGTGGGAGGCAGGCTGGCGAACGTTGTCGGCTTGTGGAAGACCATCTGCACCGACCGTTGGGTGCTGGACGCTTGGCCCATGGGCACTATGGCATTCCAACGAAAGTGTCCTTGTATACCACCAGTAGCCAGGCAGGAAAACCACGTCCCTCAGCTTCTGCTGGAGGTGCGAGCCATGCTGAAGGACGCGATGGAGCTTGTCCCAAAGAGGCTCTGGGGCTCCGGAGTGTACTCTTGGTACTTAATCAAGTAGAAGACTGGTGGTTGGCGGCCCATCCTGGACCGTTGCCACTTGAACAAGTACATCAGATCCCAGAAGTTTCGGATGGTCCACCTTCAACACATGCTAGGACAGCTGGAAAAAAGGGGATTTCATGTCGCTGGACTTGGAAGATGCTTACTTTCACATCCCCATCCACGAGGGGCACTGCAAGTTCCTGCGCTTAGTGGTTCAAGGCAGCACTACCAGTTCAAGGCCCTCCCCTTTGGATTAAAGTCAGTGCCGAGAGTCTTCACCAAGTGCCTGGCGCCAGTGGCCGCACAGCTGTGTCTACGAGGGATCCAAGTTTACCCCTACCTGGACAACTGGCTCATCCGAGGGAAATCGAGGGAGATCGCCGTCGCTCACATGTTAGTGCGCGGTACAAATGTTCTTTAACATTATCACCACCGAAGTGGTCCTCTGGCGGCTCTGAAAAAGGGGAGGAAAGGGGGTGGGTTAGTGGGAGTAAGCTGGAAAAGTGCAAGAGAGCAATGATGTGCTGTTGGCAG
The DNA here is from genome assembly GCF_040938575.1 of Ambystoma mexicanum. Lineage (NCBI taxonomy): Eukaryota > Metazoa > Chordata > Amphibia > Caudata > Ambystomatidae > Ambystoma > Ambystoma mexicanum. Next base: position 587,192,363 of record NC_090922.1, on the reverse strand, counting down.
CCTCAGCCCGGTGGGTCCGTTGGCTGGGCTTGAGGGTGTTTTACGGTCCGTAGTCGTCGCGTGCTGTTGTGCAAGTCTGTGTGGTTTGTTTTGTTGTTGCATTGTTGTGAAGTTTGTGCGGAATGCTGCATTTTAGGCTTGTGGTTGTGTTTGGTTAGAGTTTGAGAGGTGTATGCAGAGGGATGGAATTGTTGGTTAGTTGGCATTGCTGTCCTTGCAATTATGGGATTCCATCTAGGTGCGGTACATGCTGACATTCACATTTCTATCTAGATGCGATACAGGCTAAAGTTAAGAATTCTATACGGGTGTGGCACATTCTAACCATTATATTTCTGTCTAGATGCGACCAAGCTAAAGTTAAGAATCCTGAGTGAGGCACAGGCTAACAATGACATTTCTATGTAGATGTGACGCAAACTAAAGTTAAGAATTCTAGTGTGGTGCATGCTAATCATCAAGTTTCATGTGTGCGCGGGCATGCTATCCTTCAATCAAACCTATCTAGATTCGACGCAGGCTAATGTTCCCAATTCTAGTTAAGTGTGGACATGCCAATATTCACAATTCCATCTAGATGTGACGCCGGCTAGTATTCACAATTTTAGCTAAGTGTGGACATGCCAATATTCACAATTCCATCTAAGTGTGGATATGCTAATACTATGGCACTCTGTCATTGACCTTACGCGTGTGGCACATGCTAACATTCACATTTCTATCTAGATGTGGCGCAAGCTAGAGTTCCAAGTTCCTTATGCGTGTGGCACATGCTAAATTTGCAAGTGAGTTAATATGCATCACAAGGCAACATTTACAATACATTTATAGTTGTCACAAGTCTTGCTAAGATTGATTTATTAAAGTCTATGGCAGTCTACGTTATGGAGGGTAAGGTAGAGTGACAGGGGCTTTCTGGAGTAGAGTGATTGCTCTACACCCCACCAATGCCACACTCAGTTTTGTTGGTGTCTGCTGGCTTCCTTGGCGTCCCCTGCGGACACCTGCAGACACATCTTGGGGCTGTCCTTTGCCTCGGGGTCCTTCGCCGCAGGGCTGCTGGGCAGAGGGCTGCCCTAGGGTGTCCTTGATGTGGGATATGTGGACCAATCCGGATGGAGTGGGCGTGTTGGGAGCCGGTCAGAGGGAGACCAGGAAGCGGTGGGCAGGGGGAGAGGGACCGTGTGCGCTATGGTGCTTTTAAGCACCTTTACAAAACGTATTGCTTTTTTGGAGGGAGGTGGGGGTCAGGAGACTCCTTACCTGGGCCTGGCCTCGCTGGTAATCTTACCGGCACCATTGTTTCCAGACTGGAAAATTACAGGTCTACCTGCTGGGGCCACTGTGCACGACAGTCTGACCCTGCCGGGCACAGCGGCCACGGCAGGCAGACCCATCACAGAAGCACCGGCACCATTGACAATGGTGCCGGTGCTACCGTGTCTCCACTCCCATGGGGTCCTATGGGACTCTGCGGGAATGGGGATTACCAAAATTACCAGTGCCTGACTTCCTAGCCGCCGGACTTGGTAGAGCCCGGTGACACTGGGAAGTCAGGCGCCGGTCATTTTTTACAGGTCTGGTGGCAACCCATCAGTAGCACCGGCACAGTTACTGCCGGACCCGTAATGAGCCCCAATTTCTTTTTGAAGTAATAGGGCTCCCCTCAACCCCATGACACGTGTGTGTGTGTGTGAATGTATTGTGAAAGGGTGCACACTTAAATGTATAGGTGGCTGCATGTATGAGTGTACGGTGAAAGGGTGCACACAAATGTATGGGTCGCTGGGTGTGCGTGTACGGTGAAAGGGTGCACACTTAAATGTATGTATGACTGGGTGTGTATATGGAAAATGGTGTGTGTGCTTGTGTACAGGGGCACAACAAAACCTACATTTCGGGGGGCTAACCCTTCAAATGTTGGGAGAGGTGCCAAATTCACGGGTGGTGGGGTGGGGCAAACCTATTTGTGTGGGGGCATCTAACTTCTTTACGCGTTTTTAATGTGACTGTTCTAGTGCAGCTTCAATGTTACAAGCAGTTAACTCTCTCCTTTAAGTCTCCTATTCACTCTCTACCCTTCCAATCATTCCCCTTTCATGCAAGTACTAGACCGACATCGCGATTTCAATTGCCTAAAAAATGTGGCATTTGAATGCAGGTACTAATAGTGAAATGCTTTACGTTGGTAATTGCTGGGCCCTTATTAACAGCAAAACTCAGGTGCTGTTTAACATCTGTCCTGTTCTGTCCGGCAACTGCTCTAAAGGTCAGCCAGATCGAGTCAACATAGCCCAAAATGTCAGGGGGAGGAGTGCTGAAGCCCAGTCGACTCAATGGTGTTGCACCACTACTTGTGTTTAATGTCTTGATTACTCCTAGCCCTATTCACCCTTGTCCCAGTACTTATATATGAGGAAGTACTTGTGTACTCTGCCTCATACACAAGTACTGGGATGAGGTAGAAGTACATGGAGGTTAGCTGCCTGTAATCTTCATTACTCCTAGTCCCACTCTCCCTCATCCCAGTACTTACCTATGTGGCAAGCAGCCTCATACGTAAGCTCTGGGACAAGGAAGAGGGACGTGGAGGTAATTCTTGGCCAAGGAGCTGATTTTGGAGGTTGTGGGTAGGGGGTGGGAGGGAGAGGGGTTATGTGGGGGGGCAGGATTGTGCGATAAATCATAATGGTTGTCCATGTCCAGGCTAAGCAGGCATGATATGTGGTATTAGTGGCTAGAGAGGCATTTTGGTGCAGCCAGTATAGTCATTCCTCTGTTGGGTATGACTTTCTTTTCATGGCGGAAACAGTCCAGCTCCTGACGGAGCTGGTGTACTTGGTGAACTGTGCAAAGTCTTGCTTGGTGCCATCGCAAGACGTGCTGTTTCTGTGGTCTCGACTCAAAACTGTGTTGTGCCTAGCTTCTCCATCGGAGGAGAGGATAGCGGCCATCCTGGGCAAGATGAAACGGCTTTTGACCTGAAGATCGCAAGGGTGAGGTCCATCAAATCCCTTCTCGGCATGATGTCATCTTGTATATACTTTGTTCGACTGTGCAGGTTGCGGATGTGGCCAATGCAAGAGTACCTCGATGCGCGTTGGATCCAGGTATCTGGAAGCTTTGAGGATAATATCTCTCTCGACGAGATGTTCCGTGGGGTGTCTGCACACATCTGTTGGCTGGCACGGACTTCCAGACCCCACTTCATCAGGAGACGGTCATGATGGGCGCCTCCCTGGATGGATGCGGCGCACACATCAGAGGTCTCCACGCAAGAGGCCTGTGGCTGCCAGAGGAGAAGTAGTTGCATATCCACATTCTGGAGCCCCGGGCAGTGTTTTGGGCCCTCAAACCTTTCCTTCCGTCCCTCAAAGGCAAGGTGGTATGGGTCTTCAAGGACAACACTACCACGATCTTCTACATCTGGAAGCAGGGGGGGCACCAGATCCCCAGCACTCTCCAGGGCGGCACAGGACCTATGGCACTGGGCTGTGGGCCAGACGATTTTCCTCGTCCTGTTTCATCTGGCGGGAGTGAAGAACATGATCGCTGACTCCACAGCTGGGAGCTGCGCTCGTGCAGTGAGTGGGAGCTTCAGCAGGATCAAGTGGATCTTCTGTTCCGACGGTGCAGCAATCCCCACATTGATCTGTTTGCAACGGTGACGAACACCAAGTGCCGGAGATTCGCCAACAGGTTTCCACAGCCGGGGAGCATGGGGGGATGCGTTCTCTTTCCCCTGGGACGGCCTGTTTCTCTATGCTTTCCTGTCGTTGCTTCTGTGACTCCTCAATTAACTCAGACGGTCCCGGTGCAGGATGATCCTCGTCGCACCAGCGTTGCTGAGACAGATATGGTACCCAGACCTTATGGGCTTGGCGGCGCACCCTCCAGTCTTGCAGATCTTCTCGCCAGAGAAGTAGGAGCGATCCTGCATTACGACCCAGGGTCGCTGAACTTTCAGGCCTGGCTCCTGCAGCACTAGAGTATGGAGGACACGAGATCCCGGTGGTCTGCAAGGAGGTACTTGCCAAGGCCAGGGCTTTGTCTACACTGAAGTGCTATGGACATAAGTGGAAGAGGTTCACCGTCTGGTGCCGTTCACAGAAGATCAACCTTCTGTCGCTGGCCAAAGCAGGACTGGTGCAGGCTTGCATCAAGATTCATCTGGTGGCTATCTCCCGCTACACTAGAACTCCGGGGCGGTCTTCACTGTGGTTGCACCACCTGTTCAAGGAGTTCATGAAAGGACTTTTCCACTCATTCCCGCCGGTGAAGACTCCGGCCCCGGCGTGGGAGCTCAATGTGGTGCTGACTATGCTCATGGGTCCCCCGTTCGAGCCTATGCATTCGGCGTCGCTGAAATTCCTATTGTGGAAATCAGAGTTTGTTGAGCCCATCACCTCTGCACGACGAGTGGGAGAGATCCAGGCCCTCTCCTGTAAACCTCTGTACTTAACCTTTCACGAAACGAGGGTAGTGCTGCGGCGCACCCCTCCTTCATGCCCAAGGTGCCCTCGGACCTTCATCTTAACAAGCCCTTGGTGTTACCTGTGTTTTTTCTGAAGCCTTCATCACCGGCTGAGTGGACTTTGCACTCGCTAGATGTGGCTAGAGCTCTGAAATTCTACGTGGACTGCACACTTTTTTTTGGAAGACATCACAGTTGTTTGTGGACTTTGGTCCTGTGAACCAAGGGAAGGTATTCTCCAAGGCTTCCATTTCCAGGTGGATCTCCGGCTGCATCACCTATTGTCACCGGTTGGCAAACCGACTGTTGCCTGGCCGTCTTGAGAGCCCATTCGACCAGAACGATCGCTGCAACTAAGGTGTTCCTGTCTGGTGTGCCCCTGCTGGATATCTTCAGGGCTGCTACGTGGAGGTCGACGCACACCTTCACGAGATTCTACTGCGTCGACCGGGATTCCAGGGAGGAGTCCAACGGTCGGCCAGGCTGTGCTGCGCAACCGGTTTGCTTGAAGGTGAGCCTGGTGAGGAGGTAAGAGATGCTTAATGTTTAGTTGTTGAGATGCTTAATGTTGAGCCTTGCCACCTCCAGTGGTTGTGCATGTGTGTACTGCTATGTATTCTTCATGAGCATGTGAATCCATGCCAGACCCAATGCTGGAGAAGGAACAAGTTACTTACCTGTAACTGTTGTTCTCCAACATGGGTCTGGCATGGATTCACATGCAAACCCTCCCGCCTACCCCTCTGAGGCTCTTCTCGTGGGCCTACTGCCACTTTATGTGCAACCAAATCTGAAGATGGCTGCCAGAGGAGGGGCTTTGGTAGAGGGCAGTCAGTGGCTTAGGGCAGTATGGCCCAGAGACCAGTGATTGGTTGTTAGGAGAAAGACAGTTCAGAAGTGAAACTGCATTCTTCTTTACAGAGGATTCCCAGCCTGACAGGGAATAGTCATGAGCATGTGAATCCAGATCCATGCTGGAGAACAGTTACAGGTAAGTTACTTGTTCCTTCAGCTTTTTTGAAATTATTTTAAAAGACAAACGGAAAAACATGAGAGTAATAGCAACTCTGAAACTAAGCAATACATGAGAACAAAGGTGGTGTGGGGCTTGGGCGAAGACACAGAAAATATTAGACAATCCAAAACAAGAATTCGAGCAACGGGAAGAGAGCAGTGAGCTACATGATAGGGCAACAAAGAAAGTGAGAAGGGAAACGGTTAATAATGGGACAAACACACAATTGGAGTGAGGGATAGAAGCAGAGCAAAATAGACATTTGGAGACAGTAAAATAAAACCTAGATCAGCAGGTGGTGAGAGATGGAAATGGAAAAGCAAGACTAGAGAAGGGCAGGCCAACAATATAATTTAGTGCAAGAAAGATCATCAACGGGAGTAGCAACTGCAACTGAGAAATTGAAAGAAACGATCTAGCCAGAGTAATGACACGAGGGAGGAAGAGGTGTATCAACCGATTCAGCGAGATACAAGAGGGGAACCGCAACAATAGAATGCAGAGATGGGAGAGGCACAGTGAGAGCTAAACAGAACACAACACGTGGCATTGCAGCACTTATGGGTGAGAGTCAGAGCGTCAAAGTGAGATACATGGGAAGCAGAGTAGCAAAAGGAAGGAGAGATGGAGCAAAAACATGCAATGGCTGTCAACCAGGTATTGCCAGGCAGCAATAGAAGGCCCAAGAGGCAGAGAAGTGATGCTGGTAGCGTGGGAATTTGATTTATGAATTGCGCAATTTAACTAGCTGCTATCTGTAGCAGCGCTTAGTTTGTGCCCAAGTATCAATGAGATCAAGCTGGGTATGCATCTACAAGGTTCTTGTTGGTGCAATACATTATTTTGAAACACTTTGAAATACAGCTGGTTTGTCACTGTTTTTGAAAAAATAATCGGTTATGCACCAATTGGATAATTGTCGAACACTTTTACTCTTTTGCGAAGGAGGAAACACATTTTTACTCTCTTGAAATTGGATTTCCTCTTCAATTCTCAAAATTGGGAGTAAAATACTCACTTCAAAATCCTATCTTGAGCGCTTTACATCCTTGCGGAGAAGTGACAACATCTCACGATTCGTCAGAATAACTCTATTTCATGACTTCAGTAGTTTATTTTTTATTTTTGGGAGTCTTAATGTTTTAGGAGTTGTGTAGTGTGCCTTCCTTGTACCAAATGACAATCTGCACACTAACTGCCAGTCATTCTATCTTTTGATCTTTTTTGCCCTGTTCAGTAGTGTAGAAATTTCACACTGACCTTCGATGGCGAGCAGGTTGGGCCCTTGACAAACAACAAGGACCTTCCCCGCTCTATCAGAGCTTTCCATGACCGGGTGCTGGACATGAGTTTCTTAGATGTTCTGGTGCCCGAGGCACCTGCTCCGCAGGAGGGCGTGCTTTCTGGGGCGTTCACCTTGTCTCCTTTGGAGCATACCGGCCTGTTCTTGCAGAAGGACGTTCTGGCCGAGGTCCGAAGAGTTTGGGAAAAGCCACACTTGGGGCTTTTTGTCAATAAAAAGATTGACGCGAGGTACAGGCTGCATTCTTCGGAAGAAGTGGCCTTGTCTTGTCCGCCTCCCTCCTCCACAGTGGTGGCTGCGGCTACGTTGCAATCCAGGCCTGCAGCATCCTCCTCCGCGACGGCTACTCAGGTCTTGGGAAAGGAGGACAAGCTCCTGGACTCCTTTAGAGGAAAATCTTTGCCAATTCGGCCTTACAGCTCAGGCAGGCCAATGCAGAATTGATTTTGGCGGGAGCTAACATGCGGATGTGGAGAGGTCTGTCGAGTTTGAGGAGCACATTCCGGTCGAGAAGTTGGAGGATTTCAGAGGAGGCCTTTCCGATGCCAGGGTCTTGGCCCAGGATCTCCTGGAGGCTGTGGCTCATCATGTAGACACCTCGGCTCGCGGTCTGATGCTTGGGGTTGATACCTCGCGGCAAGCGTGGCTGCATGCCACGAAGTTCTCGAAGGAGGTGCAAGACAAGGTTCTGGACCTTCCATTTGATGGTAAGGAGCTTTTTCACTCTTCTACTTAGGTAGTGCTCACCAAAACCAAAGATAGCACTCAGACGGCTAAATCATTGTCTGTTCTGGTAAAAGCTCCCTTCAAGTCTCAAAGGCCGTTGTCGCAAGGTCGACCTTCCTCTGGTTTTAGGGGCTACCTCGACCGCAAATATCGCAGCGTGGATACTCCTGCGGGGATTAACCGCCGTAGACAACAGCATGCGCAGTTTCTCTCCCGCTCCTCAGCCTCCTCATCAGGTTCAGGTGGCACCGCCACAGATAATCCTGCCAAATGTTAATGTTAAATGTTAAAGGTATTTGTACCGCGCACCGTCACCAACGGAATTGGTCCCCAGGCGCTCAGGCGGATCTGCAAACGATAAAGGTGGGATGGGTTAGTAGGTTGAAGAAGGGAGTAGGATAGTGAGAGAGGATAGTGAAATGAGGGTTTTCCGCGCTCGCACGAGACCCCGGTGGTAGAACGCATTGCGTCTCTTTGGGAGGCGTGGCAGGCCATCATAGAAGACAGATGGGGTCTTGTCAGTCGCTCAAGCGGGCTTCCGCTTACCTTTACCCCCTACCCCACCCCTCAACCCTCCTTTTCAGCCGTCTGGCTCACCCTCCCTCAAGGCCGAGGTTCAGAAACTTCTGCACCTCAGAGCTGTGGAACCCGTTCCCCTTGGGGAGCGAGGGGAGGGCTTCTACTCCCGGCTGTTTACGGTGCCCAAACCCAACCAGGCTGGCCTGCGCACCATCCTAGACCTTTCCCAGTTCAATCTTTTCCTACCCCAAGAGAAATTCAAGATGATCACGCCCAGCCAGATACGCTCCTCCTTGCAGATGGGCGATTGGCTCAGCGTGGTGGATCTTCAGGACGCATACATGCATATCCTGATTTGGAACCCACACAGGAGATATCTCCGCTTCTCTTTGGGAGAGGAGCACTTCCAGTTTAGAGTGCTTCCTTTTGGCCTTAGCTTGGCGCCGCGTGTCTTCACGAAGATGTCGGTGATTGCGGCCTAACTTCGTCTCCAGGGTATCCATGAGTATCCGTATTTGGATGACTGGCTCTTATGCCGGGGTGCGCCCTGAGGCCTTGGTGGCGCTTGGTGCTACCGAATGGATGTTCGAGGCCCGCGCGAGTAAGGCTGTTACCGGACCTGGGTCTGAGGTCCCTCGTACAGAGGCTAAAGCTAACAACATTTCTGAGGGTCTGGCAAGGCCTTATTGGTGAAGGTTGTTTCTGACCGTTCCTGCTCTTGCGGCGACACCAGATCTGTTGAGGGGGCAAAGAAGGGAAATTCTTCTTCTTTTACCGGCAGCGCCGAGGTCCTTCCTGAGAAGGCTAATTTGGCGGTTGGTATGTCGCAGAAACATTCCACGCCTCATAGTACAGGCTTTGCCGAGGTTCCTAATGTTAAGGCTAAAGTTAAGACCCCTGATCCATCAACAGGGACCCCTGCCTCACTTCCTCATGTGCCGCAGTTCCCCTCGGGTGAGGACAAAATGGCGCCCGTTCCCGCCACGAGCGCGGCAGCCATTTTGAACGCTACCCCTACAGCTGCGCCATCGGCCTCGGGTGTAGGGCTGGTTTCTCGGCCTTGTGCGCATCCTTATCGGTCAATTTGACTGGAATGCTCGGATACCCCTTCCGCACAATTTTTTTTGCCCGCGGTGTGGGCACCTTTGGTTGATCTGTCCATCCAGATAGGAGTGGGCCATGCTGCATGGCGTCTAGCTGCTTGAGGTGCACATCCCAGGCCAGCTGAATGTCACAGCGGATGCCCTCAGCCGGTGGATAGTGGTCGGCTACGAGTGGGAGTTGAAGGCGGAGATCCTCTCATGGATTTTCTTGCTTTGGGGCACACCAGAGGTGGACCTCTTCGGTACGGTGGTAAACAAGAAGCTTCCTCGGTATGCCTCCAGAGGGGGGCTGAGAGCCTCCTCTCTGGGGGATGCTCTCGAGATTCCATGGCACAACATGAGAGTTTACGCCTTCCCGCCTCTGCCTCTAGTTCGAGTAATTGGGAAGCTGAAGAACTCTGTGAACTGTTCCCTTCTGCTCATGGCCCCGTGGTGGCCGGCCAGTTTGAAGTTCTCAGAACTTCAACACCTGTCGGTGTTTCTGCTGATCAGGTTACCAGTAACCCCAGATCTTCATCAAGGGGAACAGCAGATGTGGCACCCCTCCCCACAATCGCTCAGCTTGGCGGCATGGTGCCTGAGTTCAAGTATTAAAACTTTTTAACTTGTCTACGGATAACATGCGTATTATCCAGGCAGCCAGGGAACCCTTGACCAGATCCCAATACAGGAGTAAATGGGTCAGGTTCTGTCAGTGTTTGGAAAAGCAGTTGGATCCAAGGGTGGCTACGATTGACAAGGTGCTGTGCTTCGTGTCCTCCCTAGCAGAGTCGGGTGTTTACGTTCTGTCATCCAGAACTTACCTTTCAGCGATTTCCGCTTATCTTGATATAGACCAATGCTCTTATTCTGAGTAACCCAGTGGTTAAGAGGCATTTTGCAGGCTTGACACTCCTCTGCCCTCCGGTTCGTAGTCCGCACCCACCTTGGGACCTAAATGTAGTCCTGACGGCGCTGTGCCATAAACCCTTTGAGCCAATGGCTGCGGTTGACCTCAAGTACGTGTCCTGGGAAGTGTCCTTTCTGGTAGCCGTTAAGTCAGCGAGGAGAGTGTGATCTCCAGGCATTGTCGGTGGAGCACCCTTTCTTGTTCTTTCACAAGGACAAAGTACGAACCGAGCTTTCCTACCAAAGGTAGTGAACGAATTCCATCTGAATCAGTTGATTTCCCTTCCGGTCTTTTTTACGAACCCTGCCTCTGAGGCGGAAAGGGTTCTACACGGCCTGGATGTCTGAAGAGCTCTTAGGTTCTACCTGGACAGGACTTCCAAGCTTCGGAGCTCTTCCCAACTGTTTCTGACCTTTGGTAAGCCTCAGGGCAGGCCGGCGTCTAAGGCATCTATTTCCAGATGGATTACTGCCTGTATCACGGAATCTTTGACCGTCCAAAAGCTGAAACCTCCTAAAGGTATCCATGCACACCAGATGCGAGGCAAGGCAGCCGCGGTTGCTTTTCAGAAGTATGTTCCCTGGGAGTCCATCGCTAAAGCGGCTATGTGGGGCTCCCCATCTGCTTTCTGTAAGCATTACTGCCTCGATATGAGCTCTAGAGCTGAATCTCAGTTCGGCCAGGCTGTGCTAAAGAACCTGTTTCAGTAAGGGCTATTTCCATCCACCCATAGTTCCTCTAAGGAGTGCTTGGGAATCTCCCATACGTATGGAGGAAAGGGGACGGGACGTAGGAGTATTACCAGGTTACTCACCGTAGTGACCACCTTACTCCTAGTCCATAGTCCCCTTTCCTCCATACGCCTGGCCGCCGTCCCCTCTAATAAGGTTCCTCTGTTATTGCTAATGGGTCTTTGACCCTGCGATAGAAAAGGACTGATGCGCGGGGCGGAGCCAAGGTGGGCGGGGTTGCGGCCACGTGCCGGGCCCCGCGCAGGAAAGAGAGGAGGGACACATTTTTGGATGCTTTTTACAAAGTGCTCCGGTCCCATCCCACAGGACAGAGAGATGTCCCATAAGTATGGAGGAAAGGGGTCTCTGGACTAGGAGTAGGGTGGTCACTACGACGAGTAACCTGGTCAATTTCTAGGCAGATGCATGCTCTCTAAATAAATCTTAATTCCTCTGATACGTAAGAATCGCCATGGGTACCTTGCAAAAGAATCCTATTGGTTTTGCATTCCTGTGCAACATATTTTTTCTAATGAAATCTATTCCTGTGTGACATGGGAGGAATCCAGTCTTGGTTCCTTGCTGTGTATGGGGTTCAACATTCCAGTCGGACGAGGTAAGAGTACTAGGTCCAGCCGCACCTTTTGTATGTATTCAGGATTTATTTGGATTTCTAACTAGCACTGTGCTTACTTGTATCTTTTTTTTTTTGTTTGTTTTACTTTAAACTGAGTTGATCTTCGGACTGACCATTAAAACATGCATTTGTATTTACAACATGTGAAAACAGTGTTGCAAAAACCACATGCTCAGTTTAACAATCCCCTTCTCCATTTCTCTTTTCAGGATATGTGTCACACTATGTGTTGACCATCTGTACTTACAGAAGATATTTAAGAAAAAGAAAAGGAAAATCCAAATTTTGATTCCAGTGGAATCTGTTCTTAAGATTTCAATTTTGTTTTGTGAATTGTAACTCTGAGGCGATGCCTGTGCAAGCTCCACAGTGGACTGACTTCCTCTCCTGCCCCATCTGCACCCAAACCTTTGACGAGACCATCCGGAAGCCCATCAGTTTGGGCTGTGGCCACACAGTCTGTAAGATGTGCCTCAACAAGCTCCACCGCAAAGCATGCCCTTTCGACCAGACTGCTATCAACACAGACATTGAGCTCCTTCCTGTCAATTCGGCCTTGCTGCAGCTGGTGGGTGCTCAGGTAAGATGCCTTTCAAATTTCCTTTCCAACATTAATGCCTGGCCATTTTTCAGTTTCTTCCTCTCTTCCCTCCTCTTTAGCCGCCTAGTCTGCTTGTTTTCCTTCTTTCATCTCGCCGCATGGCCAGCTGTTCAACGCTGTTTCGTTTGATTTGTCGTTCACTGAATAAAAATGGTTATGCAATGTCAAACGCATACATAAAAAAAAAATCTAGGGTAGAATTGGTACTTTAACCGTTTGAAGATCTGTGGCCAACGTAGAGGGTCTACTCATCTCTACAGACTAGCCATCTGCAAATGTTCATGCAGTGCATTAAATCCATTGAGAAGAAACAGCTGTAATTCTCCTCCTTCACATATGTTGCTTCTGCCTCGTCTCCAGGCCTTTCACTGCTAGTTTCTACTTTGACATTGTTGCTTGCTGCTTTCTCGTCTTCCGGAAGCCTCATTACCGATTACTTCACCCCCTCTCCCCTTGGGCTGATAATTCGCCAATGTTCTAAGCTCTGATTCCTTTCCTTTGAATGTTTGGTCCTTTTTGCCTAAGACTGTCCCAGAGTGTTTTGCAACACCAGCCATTTATAGTACATTCTTTTTAATAAAGCTTTTATGTGAGGCAGGCACATTCGCGCAGCCATGGCCACATTCCCTAGCCCCCACCTTCGCCTTTGCCCTTCAGACCTTTTTCGCAAAGCAGTTGGGACTGGAAGCCTGCAGCATCAGTTTTTTTTCCACCCTTTTCATGCTTTACTTTTATTTGCTTTCCTTATTTTTTTTCTCCCCTCCTTTACTCTGCTTGTTCCTCGTGTTTTCAGAATGTTCCCATCATTCATGCGGGGATTAAAGGGGTGTTCAATTTGTGCTTCCACTTGGCCTTCTTGCCCTGCATTCACTCATCTACTAGTGTGTGGGCATGAACTATTGTTGGAATTACTTTTTTCGAATGGATTGTGTCCTCCCACGCATTCCTTATCTTTGATAAATCCACTTTCAGCTTGCTGGCCTGGGAACATTTTTCACAGTAGAGGGCGCTGTGCGTCGACGTCCCTTGAGTCGATGTCCCTCTAAGGCCTCCGAATTGGCGCCAACGTCACCATAGATATAAATAGTCTTGCGCAGCGTTCGTTGCTCAGTTTTGTTTTTCGGCGCTTCGTAAACCGCGAAGACGCAACGCTCTGTTCTTCTCGAAAAATCTCAATATCCTATGATGGCATCTTCGACCGAAACATCGACGCCACGATCCGGCTTCAAAAAATGTCGAGATTGTTGTAAAAAGATGTCATTAACGGATCCTCACAGGATCTGTTTGTGGTGCCTGGGATCAGAGCACCGATGTTCGGGATGTGAGGAATGTATGTCTATGATAGCGAAAGCCTTGAAGGAGGGTAAGGGGAAGCTAGAAAGAGGTAAGGCAGTTAAATCTTCTACCCCTTCAAAATTTTCCTCGGCTGAGTCGAGACCTTCGTCTCCTCACCATCGAAAGAAACATTCCCGATCGAGATCTCGAAGCGGTTCCCACCACTCTTTGAGATCGCGACACTCGAAGAAGAGCACCGGAAGGTGAAGCCAGCCGCCTACTGCACGGCCCTCCTTGGTAAGGCCCACAACCTGTCAGTGCCCTCTTTCAGAGCACCGCTGCAGCATCGGGAGGGCAGGAGCCCAGCCCGCAACGCAGACAAAACAATCCTGCAGCCACTACCCTCACCTGAGGAAGCATCTACGCCCTACACCACTGGAAGCTCCCACGTTTGATCGCACCAGCTAGAAGCCTGTCCCGCTGACCAGAAGCCCAGAAGCACTCCTTTTCACTGCATCCGCAGTGAGTACGAGCATTTTGAAGGGATTGTCCTCCGATGTATTCCTGATCTTTGATAATTCGTCTCCAGCTTGCTTGCAGACTGAGCCAGGAGAACGTGGTACCCGGACCTTCTGGACATGTCCTTCTGCCCTCCAATTGGCCTTCCACTCAAGGAGAATCTTCTCTCACAGAAGGGAGGTCAGGTTCTCCATCCAGACATCAGAACCCTCAACCTTAACGCTTGGCTTCTGAAAGGTTGAGATACAAGGATTGGGACCTCCCTGATGACGTCATGGAGGTGTTGCTTTAGGCCAGAAGGCCAGCAACAAAGTCTTTATACCGCTGCCGTTCGAACACATTTTGCAGCTGTTGTAGAGAAGATAATTTCGACCCCTTTTCATGTGGTACACCAACGGTGTTATCCTTTCTACTCTATTTGACAAATTCAGGCCTTCAAGTTGGCACCATCAAGGGCTATCTCGCAGCGCTATCGATCTTCAAGCGCACTGCAGAGGAGCCATCGTATTTCAAATTACCCTTAGTAATACAATTTTTAATGGGATTAACTAATGTCTATCCTCCAAGACCATTCCAAGTTCCCTTATGGGACTTAAATTTAGTCTTAAATTTCCTGATGGGTACTCCTTTCGAACCACGCCCCTCTTGTTCGCTAAGATTTACGAGCTATCTTATAAGTCCCCCTCATACAATTTTTCATAAAGACAAAGTTGTCGTACAGGTGAAGCCTAATTTCCTCCCAAAGGTGGTTTCTGAATTCCAGATCACTCAGCAATTTACCTTGCCTTCATTCTATCCTCCTCCCTATCCGTGGAAAGAGGAAGAAAGGCTACATAGGCTGGACCCAAGGCGGGCTTTAAGCTTTTACATCAGCAGACTTACTAGGATTAGGCAAGCAGACCAACTGTTCGTAGGTTACTCGGGCCACAAATTGGGACTACCGATAACAAAACAGACCATTTCTAGATGGATTATTTTGCCCATTCTGGAATGTTACAAACTAGCAGGGAAAGAGCCTCCTCAAAATCTTAGGGCTCATTCAACCAGAGGTATCGCAGCCTCTTCGGCCCTCCGAAGAGGGGTTACAGTTCGAGGCATATGTGCGGCTGCCACATGGTCGTCCGCCCATACCTTCACAAGATTTTACAACCTGGATTCCTCCTCTGTTCAAGAGACTAGGTTTGGCAAAGCCATATTACATTCTGTTCATTGCTAAAGGGAAACATGGCGTTTTTACTCCCACCTCCAATTACACACTACTGCTATGGGAGTCTATCAAAGATAAGGAATATGTCGGATGACTCAATCCCTTCGAAGAACAAGTTGCTTCTTACCTGGTAACGTTCTTTCGATGGGATGGTCCTCCGACGTATTCCTTATCTCCCCTCCCATCCATCCCTGCAGTAATACTTTCCTTGTGGTTGCAGCTTTATGCTCCTTCAAGGTCAACAATTCATGCAGGACTTATCTTATGCTACAAAATGGAACTGAGCAACGGACGCTGAGCATGGCTATTTATGGGCATGGTGACTTTGGCGCTGATACGGTGGCTGTCGAGGGACACCAACTCGACGGACATCGATGCGCAGCGCCCTCTACTGAGAATTTTTTCTGAGGCCAGCAAGCTGGAGACAAATTATCAAAGATAAGGAATAAGTCCCTCTGTATAGTCCTCACAATAATGGCCCTTACGCCGCCCCACATACACCCGGCACACCCCACCCAGCACTTATCTCGCAAGCCACAGCACCAGACTATAACATCACACAGTCTCAGCCACCTAGCCTAGCTGTCCGACTCAACGATCTCAGAAATCGATCACTTCCTAGGTGTTTACTCTGCTCACCCACACCCATCACATCAAGAAATACCAGATTGGGCACCCGCACCGCACCACTACCGCACACCAAGCTGAGCAAATGCACTGCCCCTCTCTCCCCACCACCCCAACTTGCCTCTACATCACCTCGCATGAAGTCCTTCACTACCACACACCACAACAAGCACACTTCACCCCATACTAGTATAAACAAAAATATCAAAGGCACACAATACCCACCTCTCAATTGTGCACTACTGAAAGTAGGCTCCCTACCAGCACATGCCTTAGAGATAAATGACCTACTGTCCACACACAATCTGGATATTCTATGCATCACCGAAACCTGGCTCAATGATGCCTCCTGCCCAGCCTTCGCACTAGCCCTACCCCCAGACTACACCATCCTTAGGCAAGATACTCAACAGGATTGGAGGGGGAGTTGCCCTTATCCACATAGACTCACTGTCCATCAGACTAGTTGACCATAGTACATGGGGTGGAAATGCTGATATTCTATCAGCCAAGCCTATGCTCTCCCCCAATAATCTAATCGATATCCACATCCTATACAGACCTCCTGGACCCCCAGCAGACTTCCAAGAGCACCTCTCCCACCGGCTCAGTAACAGCATTAAAAAATCCTCCAAATTCCTTCTATTAGGAGACCTAAATTTAGGCTACAATGATCCTGAGGACAAATCCGCCACAATCTTAGCTAAAGAACTCGCAGACCTAGGATTCTTGCAAGGAGTCCTCACCCCCACTCATTCCAAAGGCTGCACCCTTGACTGGGTCATGGATCACAACTGTGCATCCAACATTATCTCAAACACTGCCTTCGCATGGACGGACCACACATGCATTGAATTCCTTATCCCCACCAACCTCACTCCCAAGACTCTTACCCACGCTCCACCTGACATAACAAGAAGTTCCAGAAAACTCAACGCAGACAACCTGCAACCCTACCTCATAAGACCCTGCCTACCACCACCTTTCTCTCAGGACCCAAATATACTATCAGCCATTTTTAACGATACTCTCACCAATGCCATAAATTCTATAGCCCCACTTGAAAGCAAGAAAGAAAAAAAAAATCATTTCACTGCAACTCTTGGTTCTCGGATGAACTCCAAACTCTCTGAGCACAAAAGCGCCAGTCACTAAAAAAATGGCAAACGGATCCCAGTGACCTAATTAAGAGCCTTTTCAAACAGATAGCCCTCGAATATAAAAAAGCCATCTTAGTAGCAAAATCCAACTTTCAATGAAAGGATCTCACAGGCCAATTCCCAAGTGAAAGAATTATTTGCTATCTTTAATGAACTAGTCACACCGCAGATGAGATAACCAAAGACAAAGTCTGGTGTGCGAGCATCCAGTCCGCCATGCTCAACAGAATAAAACTCCTCCAGAATAAAATCCAAAACCACTGCAAAGCCCTCCCAGACCTAAAAGCTAACCGCCCTACTCAAGACAAGGGCAGTAACTTCAATCACGCTCAATTCGCTTTCAGAGACATCACTGAACCTGAGGTCCTTGATCTCATCAAAAACCTCAAACCATTTCTTTGCAAAGCAGACATCTGCCCTCCCAAATCATCAAGGAATGCACAAACGACCTAGCACCCCCTGATTACTGCCTTCATTAACGCATCATTCCAAACAAACTGTCCCAAACAATCTCAAGGAAGCCTGGGTGCGGCCACTTCTTTTAAAAAAAAAAAAAAAAAAAAAAAAAAAAGAAAGCCACGCTTGACCCAACGCAACCCAACAACTACAGATCAATAACGACAGTCCTGTTACTCTTGAAAATCCCAGACAAAGCAGCTCATAACCAGATCCAATCATACATAGAAGCTGATTTTGCTCCATACTAGGCAAAAGGCAATCTGGCTTCCGTGTTGGGCATGGAACAGAATCTGCCTTATTGGACCAAAAAAAAAAAAAAAATCTCAGATCGTCAAAGGCAAACATGCCCTGCTCCTCCTTCTCGATCTATCAGCAGTATTCGACTTGGTAGATCACCAAACACTCACCACCCACCTCACTCATGCAGCCCGTTTCTCTAAACAAGCAGACTCCTGGATCACATCCTTCCTTGAAGGAAGAGCCATGAAGGTCTACTCTGACACAGCAAACGCATATCCTACCACTATAAACTGCGGTGTTCCCCAAGGATCATGTCCAGCCCCCACCCTCTATAACCTCTTCACTAAACCCCACTCCATGGGTGTTGCATATACCAACAATGCAGACGATACTCAAGTACTCATACCCTATCACCATGACGCCGCGGCCCTTCACAACATCTATGCTACTATCCAAGCATGGATGGCAATCAATGGCCTATGTCTGAATGGGGAGAAGAATGAAATTGTCATCCTTGGACAGAAAAACACAATAACAAAGGTAAGCCCCCAATACGGCAACTTCAACATAGACAACTCAACCATCTCCGTATCATCCTCCGTCAAGACTCTAGGTGTTCACATTGACGCAAATCTATCGATGAACAGACAAGTCAGCGCCATAGCCTCTGCATCAGCTCTCAGCACCAAACTCAACAATGCCATTAAACCCTACGTATCTGCTCCCAACAGTTTGGCCATAGCTAGAGCAACTATAGGCGCTAAACTCAGAGCAACTATAGGCGCTCAACTATTATTGCAACGCTCTCTTATCTGGCACCTCAGCCAAGAACATTCATAGACTGCAAACCACACAAAACAATGCCCTAAGAGCCGCCATGAGCATCCCAAGAAGAGACCATATATCCCATGCCAGACTTGAAGCACGGTGGCTACAGGTCAAAGACCACATTACTCTGAAAATCCTTACCATCACACACCGATGCATTAACACTGCTCCCACATAATTATCTGAAGCAATATCAAGAACCACTTCCACTCGCCCCAACAGAGCTCAGTACACCAACCAGCTACACATACCATGCATCAAGAGAGCCACAGCTGGCGGTCTAGGCTTCTCATATATTGCACCAAAACTTTGGAACTCACTCCCTGCCAACCTTAGAGCGGAAACATCCATCTGTCTTCCGCAACAACCTCAAGACCACTTTCCTCAACTAGCATTGCGACTTCCTCCTCTATTCCTCTCATGTATATTGTAATATAAACACAAATGTAATATAACTATTTTGTAACTTTGTATATATATATATTGTATCACTGCGCATTATGTAACAAATGTTCTATTCATGACTCTGTAACTAAGCTTTGTACTGTAACAAGTGCCACGATGTCCTCGGGCTGTTGTGCGCTATATAAATATGAATAAAACAAACAAAATAGAGGGGGTCATAGATCTCTCTCCTCTTCATCTTCAAATTCCCCAGAAAGGGTCACTTGCCCCACTAAACACAGCTCTCCAGCTAAGTGGGAGGAATTTCATAAAAAAATGCTTAGGGCCTTCGAGAATGCGGCCTTGGCCCCCTTGGAGATGCCTAGAGGTTATAACCCGGGTGAAAGACCCAAAAAAACAAAAACAGTCGTCGAACTTGGCGAACAAAAACCCTCGAGCGTCATGAACCCTTGAGTAAAGACAAATTCATTGAATTAAAGCTGTGCCATAGACGCAATCGTCAAAGATACCTTCGCACAAATCTGTGTCATCTATGCCGTCGTTGACCCTGATGAAGGATAGGTTCCTCGCAACCTCAACTGCGCCACCGGCACCAGAGGTGTAGAAGGTCCCGCCCAAGGCGATGAAAGTGGCATCGACAATATCAACTACACTGAGTAGGATTCTGGTTTTCTCGAATACATCGAGGGCCTTTTTGAGTTTTTTTACGCCATTTTCGGGTTTGTCGAGACTTATGACTTCTACATCGACAACCACTACATTTTCCCAAGCAGTATCCGCCAATTTGTCTCCTGCTTTCCCTGGAAATGTGTTTTACCCCTTATCCAAGATCTGACTATTTCAGAGCTTTATCCTTTATGTATGAGGAAGGGGAGGACTCTGACAATGAGACCCTTTGGGTTACAAACAACAAGAGTACCCATTCCAGAGGAACTCATTTCTGAGGAGAATAGATTGAGAGATTTACAAAAATCTTTACAAGATGCCAGTTGCATAGATACCTCTCCAGAGGCAGAATTTGCCAGACTAGAACCTGGAGAGCCCTTATGGCAAGAATTATGCAATTTATGGGGTGGACAACACCTGCACCCTCTTTCCAGCAAGATGATCTTACTGACATCTTAGATAAAGGGCCTCAAGAAGTCCCTATAGTCCCTTTTCATGCTGCATTGCAGAGAAAAATAGCTGCAAATTGCGAGAAGTTTTCCCTGCAGTAAATAAAAAGCTCTCTGTGAAGTACAGAGTGCCCGCCTCAGACCCTGAATATTTAAGTAAGCACCCAACTCCAGAGTTTAGTAGTGCAGGCAGCGACGTTGTCAAATAGTAAGTCGGCATACCCCACTATACCACAAGACAGACGACAAAAGATTTGATGCCATGTCTAAAGTCTTTTCAGCATGCAGTATGGCACTTAAGTCTCTTAACGCCACTTGCACGCTAGCTAGATTCAGCCACACCCTTTGGGAGTGTGCTTCATCAGCGGCTGACCGTCTCCCAGAAGGGGAGGAACGCGACGCATTCTTAAACTATCATCAAGGATGCGATGTGCGAGTCCCTCATAGACTCTGCTGACTGCATCAGCAGAGCCATGGCAGCGAGTACCACAATCCGCAGATTTGTGTGGTTGTGGAAGTCTGGTTTTGCTCCTGATGTGCAAGCCAGGATTCTGAATATGCCCTTTGACGGCACCTCTCTGTTTGGCAAAAAGGCTGATGACAGCCTGGAGAAATTGCAAACCTCAAAGGCGGCAGCAAAATCACTTGGGGCTGCAATCTGTCAAACTCCAAATCGCCCCACAGGTACGTCCTGGAGAGGGAAGCCCTTTTGTTTTTACTCAGCATTCACAAAAGGCAGAGGGCAGCCAGCTCAAAGGGGCCAGAGACGATTCACCCTTGGTGGACGGGTCAAAGTTACCAAACCTGCATTACCAGGTGCTGCTTTACCCTCAGCATCTGCGTCAGCCACTTCTAAACCCCTCTGATGTCTCCCCACACAACACCAAAAGGAGGCAGGTTAACTCAACATCTGACAGAATGGCAGGCTATTACGTCAGATGCTTGGGCATTGGAAACAGGGTTACTGCTTGCCTTTTCTACACGCTTCTCAGTCATCCACCAGGGAACAACTCTTTGAAGCTTCCAGACCTGCTCCTTATGCAGGGATTCCAGATCTGCTAGAGAAAAGTGCCATAGAACCGGTACCTGTAGCAGAGAGGAACAACGGTTGGTATTTTCTAACACCGAAGAAGGACAGAGGCTTGAGACCCATCTTGGACTTGCGAGAATTAACCAAACTCTTCAGGAAAGACGAGTTCAAGATGGTAACCCTTTCTCAGATCCTTCAGGCCCTCCAGCTTCAGGACTGGTTGGTATCTCTAGATCTTCAGGATGCTTACTTTCATGTGCCAATCCATCACAAGCACAGGAAGTACCTGAGGTTTGGCATTGGCAACTCTCATTATCAATTTTGAGTTCTGCCATTCGGGCTGACCTACGGCTGAGGGTCTTCACCAAGCTATTGGCGGTTGTGGCTGCAAGTCTAAGGAGGGAAGGGATTCATGTCTACCCCTACCTGGACAACTGGTTGATCGGGAGCAGCGTCCCCGGAACAAGCTCAGACCCATCTAGATTATGTTTGCCACTTCCTCCACAAGCTGGGCTTCTCTCTCAACTTAAAGAAGTCACAGATGATCCCATTACAGAGACTCCCGTTCATTGGAGCAGCCCTTGCCACCAGAGGTGAGGGCTCAAGATATTCTACCGATGGTCATCAAGTTTTGAAATGCCTAGCGTCTACTAGCCTTCGACTTTTTGAGGTTGCTCGGCCTCATGGCATCCTGCATTTTTCTAGTGACAGAAGCTCGCCTGTGAATGAGATCTCTCCAGTTGGTGCCAAGGACCCAGTGGTCACAATAGTCAGGAAAGATGTCAGATCTCCTATTAATCTCGGACAGAGTGGCTCGAGACCTTCAGTGGTGGGCCTGCCGGGAGAACATCTTAAAAGAACAACAGTTTTGGCAACCATGGCCGGAGATAACAGTAGTCACGGACGCTTCACTCAGGGGGCGGGGTGCCCACGACTTGACCATCAGCAGTTATTGGTCTCCATCGGAGTACAGACTACACATCAACCTATTGGAGCTGAGAGCGGTCAGACTAGTGCTGAAGGCTTTCCTGCCATCGGTACAGGTAAAGAATGTCCTGATAATGACGGACAACAGTGGCCATGCATTACCTCATCAAGAGGCGGTGTAGGGTCACTGCCACTGTGCAGAGATGCGATGCAGCTCTGGTTCTGGGCAAATCCAGAACGAATCTCTATCGGCAGTTCACCTAGCCGGAGAGAAGAACTTGGTGGACGCTCTGAGCAGGCAGAACAGTCTCCCACGAGTGGGAACTAGCTCAGGAAGTCCTTCAAGAGATCTTTGCCCTTTGGGGAACCCCTCAAGTGGATTTGTTCACCACCAGTATCAGCCGGAAGTGCGATCAGTATTGCTCAAGGGAATTTCCCCCGAGAGGAGCTCTGGGGGGACGTGTTCGTAGTGGACTGGGAGTTTCCACTTCTGTACGCGTTTCCTCCAGTCCCCGTCATTCCTCAAATGATCAGGAGGTTGAGGAGATTCCGGAAACCCATGATCCTAATTGCCCCGCATTGGGCCAGGAGAACGTGGTACCCGGATCTTCTAGATATGTCCACCTGTCCTCCGATTCGTCTTCCGCAATGAGAGGATCTTCTCTCGCAGAAGGGAGGTCGTGTTCTCCATCTGGATATTGGGACCCTCAACCTTCACGCCTGGTTTCTAAAAGGTTGAGATGGGATTGGGACCTCCCGGATGACGTAATGGAGGTGTTGCTTTCAGCCCAAAGGCAGCAACTAAAACTTTATACCGTTGGAACACATTTTGCAGCTGGTGTAGAGAAAAGAATATTGAGCCCTTTCATGTAGTACACCGATGGTATCTTTTTTGCTATGTTTTGAAAATTCAGGTCTTCAAGTTGGCACAATGAAGGGTTGCCTTGCAGCGCTGTCTATCTTCAAGCGCACTTCGGAGGAGCCTTCATACATCAAATTGCCCATAGTGATTCAGTTGCTGAAAGGGTTAACTAATGTGTTTCCCACAACTCCTTTTCAAGTTCCACTGTGGGACCTAAACCTAGTCTTGAAATTTCTAATGGGTAGTCCATTCGAGCCGCTGCATTCCTGTTCATTAAGGTTTCTCACTCTTAAAACAGTCTTTCTAGTGGCTTTAACTTCTGCCAGAAGAGTGAGCAAATTACAAGCTTTGTCTTGCAAACCTCCACATACAATCTTTCACAAAGATAAGGTAGTTCTCCAAGTGAAGCTGAATTTTCTCCCAAAGGTGGTCTCAGAATTCCACATCGCACAAAAAAAAAACCTTACCCTGATTTTACCCTCCTCCCCATCCAGGGAAAGAGGAAGAGATTACACAGGCTGGATCCAAGGCGTCCCTTGAATTTTTACATTAGCAGACTTGCGAGGATTGTGCAAGCATACAAATTGTTTGTGGGCTATGCACGGCACAAGTTAGGTTTACCTATTACAAAACACACCATCATAAAATGGATTATATAAATTGGTAGGAAAAGAGCCCCCTCAACACCTCAGGGCTCATTCAACCAGGGGTATCGCAGCCTCTTCACCCCTCCAAAGAGGAGTTCCAATTAAAGACATATGTGCGGCTGCCACATGGTCATCCGCACAACCTTTCACTAAATTCTACAGTCTTGATTCCTCCTCTAGCCAGGAGACCAGATTTGGAAAAGCTGTGTTGCACTCTGCATCTTTAAAGGGAAACATTTAGTTTTACTCCCGCCTCCTCTACACATTACATCTTTGGGAGTTTATCAAAGATGAGGAATACGTGGGAGGACACAATCCATTCAAAGAAAACGCTACTTACCAACTAACATTCTTTCGACTGGATGTTCCTCCCACGTATTCCATTATTGCCCCTCTCATCCTTCCCCGCAGTAAAACTTCCCTTATAGTTGCAGCCTATGCTCCTTCAAGGTTATTAACCATCTCGTAAAAGGCAAAAACAGCACCTCAAAACTGAACTGAGCAACGGATGCTGCACAAGACTATTTATACCTGTGGTGAAGTCGGCACCGATACACATGCCTTCGAGGGACACCGTCGTGAGGGATGTCGACATGCAGCGCCCTCTACTGTGAAACAATTTGCGAGGCCAGCAAGCTGGAAGTGGATTGATGAAAGATGAGGAATACGTGGGAGGAACATCCAGTTGAAAGAATGTTACAGTTGGTAAGCAACTTGTTCTTCTGTTGCAACCCTCTATAATTGAGGATGTTCTGGAGGAGATTACAACAAAGGACGGGGGCTCTTCAAATATTTCACAGTTTCTCAAAACTTTATAAACTAAAAGAAGTGCAGCGTAAGGTAAGTGATTTCTTAATAAGAGCACTTCAGGCTGCTGCCCTTTCGGGGGATTGTCAGCTCTATTAGGGACCTGTAGGTCCTTTACACTCGAGATATGTCAACAAGCCAATACTGTTACTGCTGGGGTTCCTTGTCCCATGGCTGACTCCACCGGGGGGAGGAATGGAGGTAGTTCTGGGGATCTTTCTCAAGGGAAAAGTACCACCAAAGCTGCAGAGTGATGACCATTCAGCGTCTAAAATACAGTGTGTCGAGGGTTCCATCTCATCAGCCAACTCTTGTACTGTGGTCTGGCCCAAGGGTGCTTCTTCTCAGAAAGTCAGTATCGATTGTCTGATTGGGGATCACCCCTCAAACATGCTCTGGTGCTCCATTTGGCCCTGAACATTCTTCTGTCGTGAATCGGCCTTATGTCATCTCACGAAGACTTGCGATTGCCCCTCCAAGTACTTGGAGGATTCCTTGGCGTTTAGCGCAACGCCAAAAACACGGCGGTTCTGTGCGGACTGCAGCATCCAGCATTCCGCAGTAGTACTCGACTTGGGCGCTATGGTCACGTGGCACTCACAGACCGTTGTTCGCATCTGTATGCGAATAGTACTTATTCTTGCTGCGCGCACGGAACGGGTGCTCCTTAACTGAGTTGTCTGCCAGTTTTGTAGCATCAGTTTTTTGGCAATCTCGTTGTTTATTGAATCCTGTTTTTGACTCCTTGGCCTGTTACTTCGGAATTACCTCTTGGAACCGTCCCTCATTTCTGGTTTTCTGGCCCCTTTGGATTGATTCCTGTTACCCCCGACGCGGCTCAAGTTACCTGGATTCCTTCTGCCTACCGTTTTGGTTATGTCGCATTCCCGGAACTTTGCAACCCAGCATATTGCTTCCGACACCTGGCCCAGTACCTCCCATTTTCCGCCTGGACCTGTTACTTACCTGCATTCTGCTCCCCTTCAAGTTTCCTTTCTTTTCTCCTCCGCTCTTTGTCTATTTTGTCCCTTCTTTCACACCCTCATACACAGACTCACTTGCCTACTCCTTGGGACGCTTTGCTGAATCACGAGGGTTGTTTACCTTGGATACCTGAGTGACTGACTACTGTGGACGCTCTCCTGTTTTCTTCTTCAGTCACTCCTTACACTAATACCAGGACGCTCTGCAGTACAACACAAACTCTTGTCTGCTTTTCCATTGGGATTACGGAACTTTTCTTGGAACTTCATTATTTGGTTCTGCATTCCATTTCCTCCATTGTGGTCAAGTAGGTTACGGGTCTTGTTCTAAACGGAGCAGGTAAGAGTGGGAAAAGGGGGGTGGTGTCTAATACGGTTGATATATTTGAACAAAGCATTAAAAGAGATCTTATTGTTTCCTCTAGCTCTGTTGCTGCTGCTCCTGCCTTTTCACTCAAGCCTCTAGTCTGTTGGGTGCTTTCTCATCCTCCTACAGACTGCTCATGTGAGGAAAGTCTGGCTGCAAATTGGCTTCAGGCAAAGAGAGGGTTGTGATGAGGACTGTCTGTTTTTAACATCTTCAAACAAGGATGACTGATCGTCAGGTCTAGGTCCCTCATTTGGGGATAAAAGCAATGAGAATTTCGGTCAGGCCATCAAGCTCACTGGTTTTGTTAAGTGTTATGTAGCTAAAATTGGTGTGCCACAAAAATGCCAAAAGCACATAAGCAGCTCTTTTTAGATTGGGGGTGGGGGGCAGGCTGGGGGGAGGAAGAACCCATTTTCTCATTCTGTGGAGTGGGCAGCTGTTAAAAGGCAGAAATTAGGGCTCTTAAGGCTGCAGCTTCCATTATCAGTAATTTATTAGGTTACAGGAAATCGGGATACATCAGGTCATTAAGTATGATAATCAAAGGGTGCTATGGTCATACGGGCGAGCTCCACTGGCTCCTACCACCCAGGCTACATCTTATCACTTGCCTTGGTGAGAGCCTTGGACAAACTTAATTCTTCTCAGTCACTCAGCATTCCACGCTGACATCATTCACATGTAGTAAGCATACAGGTAAGGGAGGAAGACTACAACAGCAGCTCAGACCAAGCTGTTGCTTGCCCCTACCTTGCCCCTACCTTGCCCCTACCTTGTCCCTGCCTGCAGCCTTTTCACCATTATAGCATGTTGATCCATGGCTTGGTCACCCATCATGGCAGCATGTTTTGATAGACCCGTTGCTGTGGCCCACCCTCTTGATAACTTTGTGATCTAGAGTAGAGGAAACAACTCTAGACTCTTCTTTTTCCTGCGTCTGCTCCACTTTCCTCCATGATTATGAGTAGTTTTCTTGTATGGTGACGAGACCAGAGCCTGTTGTGGAGCATCATTGATTTCACAAAAAGCAATGTGGGATGCATGTAGATAGGCTTTGCAAGACCTCCCTTGCGCATTCTCCCTATCTCAACAGCCAGTACTTTTCTATGCACTGGTAGTTTAGGAATGCTTTGTGGATCAGCATGCATTTTCTTTTTTTAAGGTGCATGTATGTTTTTTTTTTTTACTACTGGGGCCCAGGGTTAAATGTTTCAAGTACTTCAGGTCATGTGGGAGACTGTTTTTATTTATTTTCATTTTTTTTGGGTAGGTCCCCATTTGGTGCCTATGCTGCTTCCTTGATTTACTTTCTGTGCATGCTCTTTGGTCTCTTTTTGAAGGGATGGAGGACATTTTGTGTTGGACTCTTCCACAGGAGATCGTATCCTTCGTCTAAGGGAAGATAGGTAGACAACTATTTTCTCAGTTACCTTGTTTGGGTGACTGGTTTCCAGAATGCTGGCTGGAAGGGAATCTTCAGATTAGTCATCACTGGTGCTTGCTGCGAGATGCCCCCAGGGCCTTACACTAGTCTTCCAAATCAGCCTTCTACTGTCCTGATGCGAGGGAAGCCTACTGCTTCTTTCTTCTGCCTGAATGGCTGATGACCTTTCTCTGCACCTAAGATTGGCAAAAAGGACATTCATAGCCCTTGACCATAGAGGTCTTGTTAATCTTTGCTCTAATGCCATTGTTGTTCCATACATTATTGGACTTTTTGAAGTCGTAGGTTTTCGCCCGTACAAGCATGGCAAATTATTCTCTTAAGGATTATACACCCTCTCAAGATCATGGCACATCTTCGACCTGTTAAGGGGATGGGACGTTGCACTTCTTGCCTGAGGATGCTTTACACTACCACAAAACTAAGAAAACTGCCAAGAACCATGCTGCTTCTGGTCATAAAGTAAGGAGGCCTAATCCCGTGATGGCGTTGGTGTTGATCTTCATGCATAATGTTTTACCGCTGCAGTGTTTTACTTGAACAAGTAGGTTTTATTTATTGGATGTTTATGAGGCGCCTCTACACAAAATGGTGTTTGCAAGGTGCCACAAGACAACAAAAAAAGGGGTGGGATGTAAGGAAGGCATGGTTTTGAACAGTAAGACTAACACAAATTATCACAGTTCAAGGGTGTTTATTGAACTTCAGTTGGATTTTATAGAACACCCATCTAATTCTAAAGATGGGAGCAAGCTACACCCATCAAATGACAGTCCTAGTCGAGTCTGTCAATATAAAAGTGCCTGTACTAATAAACCTATTGCCAGTCTTTACTTCTAAATACAAATAGTGTGGGAAACAATGTTATGCAAAAGAAAAGCGTTCAAGAAATTATATTTTGGGATATTCAAGCCGTTGGCTTCCCTTCTCCACGTTTTCAGCATGGGACAATACGGCACATTTTAACTTGGCACACTTTGGTTTCTCTAGCACAAGGATGGGGTTCAAAACCTCAGCATCGGGCCCTTCTGTGCCAAAGTCTCTTTGCCATTCAAAGACTCATATTCCAGAGGGCCCAATGAAACACGACTAACTTTCGTCTTATTATTTCAATGTACAATTTCTTGGGTGATTTTCGGTTCACCCCGGTGTTCATTCCAGCGCTCGCCATACAATGTTGCTGCTTGCAACCTTGGCTTCAACACAGATCGGTCTTCCCAACTCACCATCTGTTGATTTAAACTACGCTGCTTTGATTTTGGACCCAAGGACAGTACCACGACGGCTGCCCTTTCTCCCCGCCTTGATTGACATGTGAGTGCCCTGGGTAACTCTGACACAAAATGCAGTATTCTTCAGCCTGGTTTCCTGGTCTTAAGCTTTCTATTCCTGAGGTTTTGGGAAAGTAACAGTTCCTTGTCAAAGTCGAGGGAACTTCACTCCTTGTGTTCCCCTTCTGTTTTGCCGTCTTTCGTGTCTCGTTAAACTGCCATCTCAGAACTGCTGTTTTCTCATGTGCTTTGCCTCGCTCGGAGTGTGTTCTAGTGCTCGCCTTTTAGACTTTCCAAGACCCGAGCCCCCAGCTCCACAGGAGGGGGTACTTTGTGGAGCCTTCACCTTGTCGGCACATGAGCGCACCGGCCTGTTCCTACAGAAGGACGTCCTGGCCGAGGTCCGTAAACTATGGGAAAAACCTCCTAACGGGCAGAACCTAAACGGAATAGACGCTTGCTACAAGCTTCCCATGTCTGAAGATTTAGGTTTATTTTCATGCCTGCTCCCCTCATTGGCTGTGGTGACAGCTGCTACACTCCAGTCAAAGCCGGCCCTTACATCCTATACTGCAGCATCCCAGATCCTTTGCAAGGAGGACAAACTTCTAGATGCCATTGGGAGAAAAAGGTCTTTCCAATTCGGCTCTTTAGCTACGTCATGCTAATACTGAGCTTATCCTGGCCGCTGCCAATGTGAAACTTTGGAAAGAGCTAGCCGAGTACCAGGAATGCATTCCTCTGCATAGACTCTTAAGATGTCAAGGGTGGCTTATCTGATGCCAGAGTTTTGGCACAGGATCTACTTGAGGCTGCGGCCCATCACGTAGACACTTCCGCTCGAGGCCTTATGGTCAGGGTTGACAACTCCCGTCAATCGTGGCTGAATGCTACAAAGTCTTCAAAGGAAGTTCAAGAGAAGGTGCTTGATCTCCCTTTCGAGGGTAAGGAACTGCGACACCTCCACAGATTAGGAACTTACGAAGACAAAGGCCAGTACTCTATCTGCCAAGTCATTGTCAGTCCTTGCGAAGGTGCCTGCAAAGGCACCTTACACTCAGAGGTCTGGGTCTCGGACAAGGTCCTTCTCTGGCTTCAGAGTGTTTCAGGAGCACTGTGCACACTGCTCTGCTCCAAATGGTGGTCCCCACCATAAACCACAAAGGCAGGGTGGCCGGTTTTTCTTTCGCCAGAAACCTTCTCCTCAACGGATGGCCTCTCGGCTGATAAAACAGCTAAATGATATTTTCTATCGGTTGCATGAGACTCTGATGGAGGACACATTTTGTCTCCTCAGTGTGGCAGACCATCACCGAAGACGGATGGGTTTTGTCAGTCGCTCGGGCGGGCTTTCGCGTGCCTCCCCCCCCCCCCCCCTACGCCACCATCCCGCCCTCCTCTCCAGCAGACTGGGGGGTCACCCTCCCTCAGAGCTGAGTTAGAGAAGCTTCTAGGCCTCAGAGCAGTAGAACCTGTTTGTAACGCTCACCTGATTCCCGTAGAGGCGCCGGTCTTGACTGGGCGTATACCGTATCTTCAAAGGTGATGTGTAACACACGGCTGGCACTTTGGGCTGGACCTCGGTGCACTGTATGTCTGACTCGAAGGGTAAGATGTCTGCAGATAGAAAATATGGGATTAAGGAACTGGGTTATTGAATGTCTCTCTCTTCTTCCCTTTCTCTTCTCCTGTAGAACCCCAAAGGTTAACGCTCTCACCTTAGGTAAGTGAACGCCGTGCTCTCCATCTGCCTCGGGGTAGGGTGCTGTAACCAGTTTCTTCACTGGATAAGGGGAGCAGGCCTCTTGACTTCAGAGGACTGCTGTCCGTCGTTTACTGCACGAACGGTAAGTTTCGAGTAATTCTAATGTCTTTAAAGTCTTTAGTAATGATGTTTCTTGTTTTGCAGGGTTCCCGGCGATGGCGAATGCGGGCTGAAGTGAGTTGAAGATGGAGCCCGTGTGATAAATAGAAGCGCCTGGAAGCACGTAAGTAAGCGCTTGTTGCCTGCTTCACGATGCGCTCTAACTGTCTTTTTATTTTGCAGGTACAAGTTCGGAGCGGCTGCAGGGTGCCGGAATACCCACTGGGTTAGATGTGGAAAGGAGTAATGGCACGTGAGTATTAAAGTTCCCCAATGTCTTTAAACGCACCTTGTTTTGTCTTTCAGATGCGGGATACAGCGCCGAAGGCCTCCGGAGCGTGCGAAGAGTTGGTAAGCTTTTGTCTTTCAGATGCCGGAATGCAGTGTGAAGACCTCCGGAGCGCACAAAGAGTAGGTAAGCCTTTGTCTTTCAGATGCCGGAATGCAGCGCGAGGCGTTGGTGACAGCCGATGGACCAGGTAAGTGAAGAGCTGTCACTGAAGACCGTAATGCTAACCTGTTCTTTCTTGTCTTTATAGGTGTTGCTGAAGACTGGATTCAGGATGGTAAGCCTTTTTCCTTAGGCCCAGGATCAGATGCAGAAGACACGATGAGCGTTCTGCTGCAGAGGATGCAGAATAACGCAAAGCAAGATTCATCCATCGGGTGTGGTTTAAATAGCCTCCTGTAGTGCTTAGGTGTCTCCTTCCACAGCCACGCCTAGGTAAGAAAAGAGTTCCTGCTTTCCAGAAGAGTTCCAGTGTTCTGAATCTAGGGAGTGGCTCCTGCCCCACCCAACAGGAAAAGTAGTTCCAAACAGAAGAGGATCAGAGGCTCAACTGGCAGGCAAGTAAGCAGCATGGTCTGCTGCAGGTAAGTCCACCCAAACATTATGAGCCCGGCGCTTCCAGCGCTGGGACTGGGCATATTTATGAGCCTGGTGCCACTGGCGCCAGGACTGGGTCCAAAAAGTCCCAATTGGGACTGGTTGGCACTCGGAACCTGGGTTATGGATCTGCTTCCAAGGGAGTTGGGGAAAACCCTGACCTTTTGGAAGCAGAGATCATGACACTGTTTCCCTCTGGGAGCAAGGGGAGGGGTTTTACTCCTGTCTGTTTACAGTGCCCAAACCCAACCAGACAGTGCACTATCCTCGACCTCTCCAAGTTCAATCTCTTCCTACCCCAAGAGAGATTCAAGATGATTACACCCTGCCAGATAAAGTTCTCTCTCTTGAAGGGCGATTGAATCAACGTGGTGGACCTTCAGCATGCATACATGCATTTTCTGATCTGGAGTCTGCATCGAAAATATCTGCGGTGGTCTTTGGGAACGGACCACTTCCAGTATCGTGTGCTTCCATTTGGTCTCAGCTCAGCACTGTGTCTCTTTAATAAGATTTTGATCATTGCAGCGTTCCTCAAACTACAGGGATTCATGTATCTCCATATTTAGACAATTGGCTTCTGCTCAGTCTTTGCCCACAAACCTCCCCGACCCATCTCAAGTCACTTCTTCAGCTCTTGTTCCATTTTGGGCTGTCAGTGAACTGGCGGAAAACTTCGATGATGGTCTCTCAAGACCTGGTTTTTCTGGGCTTCTGTTGGGACACCGTAAGTACCAGAGTCTTCCTGACGGAGGACAGTATTGCAAATCTTTCAGCCACGTGTCTGCTCTTCCTGCAGTCCTCGCATATTTCGGCCGGGTGGTTCCAGAGACTTCTCGGCCTCATGGCCTCTTGCGTGCTAGCTCTACCTCTAGCACGCCTGCTTTTCGGAGCTGCTGGTCCCAGGCTACGGACCCGGATTGGTTGTCATCTGCCAACAACTTCTCAGTGGGGACCTCCTTCCAGGAACCCTGCCCACAAGTTACGGTTACCACGGACTCCTCCCTCTTGGGGTGGGGTGCTATTCTGCTCCACCTTGAAGTGTTCGATTTGTGGACGCCCCAAGAAAGGTGCTTCCATATCACTTACCTGTAGCTCCTGGCAGTTATTCTGGCGCTCAAGGCTTTTCAGCCCTCGATCACCAACAGAGTGGTGCGAAAACGCACGGACAATTCAGGGGCAATGTTTTACATCAATGAGCATGGGGCACCAAGTCTCCCCTCCTGGTGGACCTGGCTATCCAAATCTGGGATTGGGCCATCCAGCACAATGTCTGGCTCCAAGCTGTGCACATCCCGGGCCACATCAGTGTGACTGCAGACTCGCTCAGCCGTAGATCTACAGCGAGTTATGAATGGGAGTTGAACACGCATGTTCTCACTGATATCGTCCAGCAGTGGGGCACCCCAGAGGTGGACCCCTTTGCGACATTATTGAACAAGAAATGTCCTCTTTAAGCTTCCAGGGACGGGCTTGGAGTGTCCTCCTTGGTGGACGCCCTTGGGATCCCGTGGGACAACACGAGTGCATAAGCATTACCTCCTCTGCCACTAATATAAGAGTCTCTCTGGAAGGTCAGGAGTGCATCCAACCTGCACTCTTCTCTTCATAGTGCTGTGGTGGCCAGTCGGGTTGTGGTTTTCTAACCTGCCGCAGGTGTTGAGATTCTCTCCAATCAGGCTACTACAGATACCCGACCTTCTCCAGCATGGGGTCTGGCATGGATTCACATGCTCATGAATATTCCCCGTCAGGCTGGGAATCCTCGGTAAAGAAAAACTCAGTATCAGTTTTGTTTCTGATCTGACTTTCGTAGTAGTAACCAATCACTGATTTCTGCGTCATACTGACCACAGCCAATGACTTCCCTCTCCCTAAGCCCCGCCTCTGGCAGCCATCCTCAGATTTTTACCGCACGTTCAAGTGTTGGGATCCTCGTGCTATTGCTCTCGAGCTTTAGTGCGTTTTTGTGCTTTTTTTCATAGGAACATTTTCTCTTTTTTCGGTCAAAGAGCCTCAAGCGCCACCGTTTCTATATCCGATCAACGGGGACCCGTGTCGGATTCTTCTACGCCCCTCAGGGGTGAAGATTTAGTCGAGCCACGCTTTGGAGGCCTCCAGAACTTTCTCAGGCCCATCTCGGACATGGCCCAGGAGAAGGGAAGCTCGACTCCCGGGAAGCTGTTCAGGGTCTGCCCTGCATGCCAGCTTCAGAATGTCTTCAAGGAGGATGAACACTCCCTTTGCCTCTACTGCCTGCATGAGGACAAGACGCACATGGAGAAGCACTGTGCGTTTTGCGGGAACATGTCGGAGCGGACCATAAAGGACCGCCATCTGCGTCTCGCCAACTGGCTGGAAGGGAATAGCCCGTCAGGCGAGAAAAAGTAGTCTGAGCGGTCTTCTAAGACCTTTGAGGGCGCCCCGGCAACGGGGGCCCAACAGAAGGCCAAGCACCGCGGGCACCGGGAGCGCTGAACGGTCGGGCTCTTCGGTTGCCAGGCAGGGCGCAGCCTCCCCGGCGCCATCAACCACGAGCCAACGCTCTGGCTCGGGTAAGAGGAAGTCCGAGCACCCGGCGAAGCTTCTGGAGAGGCCCCGGTCGAGCTCGAAGGCCAATTCGGAGGGGGAGTGAGGACTCGGTCGTCTCTGCAGCGGCCAGGAAGAAAGCGGGGGGGGGCCCCATCGGCCTCCACATCAACTCCCCCCCCCCCCCCGGACGGCGAGGGAAAGAAATTGGACACAATGGGACGCAGAGTCATCTCATCGGCAGCGACGACGATTAAGGCTGCCAACGCCTTGGCTATCGTAGCACGCTAAGACAGGGAGTTGTGGTACAAGATCGCCCCCCTTACTGGACTTGCCCGTTCGTCGTCACAGGAAGCCTACAGGGGACGAGGCAAGTCGGGCGGACCCCGCGGTCGTCGCCAGGGAGGACAAGGCGGCAAAGCCTCGTCGAAGCAGGACTGAACCGGCCGTGGGGTTGGGCCCCCACCGAAGCACCCCGGTGGGAGGCCGGCTGGCGAACTTCGTCGGCGTGTGGGAGTCCATCTCCACTGACCGTTGGGTGCTGGACGCCCTGGCCCAGGGTCATGTGCTCGAGTTTCTAAAGAAGTGCCCGCGCGACCCCTTCCCCGTGGCCAGGAAGGAACATCACATCCCTTAACTTCTCTTGGAGATAAAGGCGATGCTCAAGAAAGGCGCCATCTAGCTCGTCCCAAAGAGGCTTTGGGGCTCCGGAGTTTACTCAAGATACTTCCTTGTGAAGAAGACAGGAGGATGGCGTCCCATCCTGGACCTACGACGACCGAAAAAATTCATCAAGGCGCAGAAGTTCCGGATGGTCACCCTCCAGCACGTCCTGGGTCAGCTGGAGGAGGGCGATTTCCTGTCGTCGTTTTACTTGGAGGATGCCTACTTCCATATCCCCATCCTAGGGGGACACTGAACGTTTCTCAGATTCGTGGTCCAAGGGCGGCACTACCAGTTCAGAGCCCTTCCCTTTGGATTGAGGTCGGCACCCAGCGTGTTCAGCAAGTGCCTTGCACCGGTGGCGGCGCGGCTGCGCCTGGAGGGGATCCACGTCTACCCATACCTGGACGACTGGCTCATCCAAGCAAAGACAAGGGAGCTTGCCGCGGAACACACGCCGAAGACCGTCCAACTACTCACAGACCTGGGATTCTCCATGAACTATGCCAAGTCCCACTTGGTGCCCACGCAAGACGCACTGTTTCTGGGAGCGAAACTCGACACAGTGGCGCTTCTGGTCTCGCCGTCGGAGGAAAGAACGAGGGCCATCTTGGGCAAGGTGCAGCGGATGCTGGTTGCGGACGCGGCCAAGGTGAGGTCCATCAAATCCCTCCTCTGAATTATGTCTTCTTGCATTTATCTCATCCGCCTGTGCAGGCTTCAGATGCGCCCGTTGCAGGAGTTCCTGGACGCTCGCTGGGTCCAGACGGGCAGCTTCGAGGACAGGATCACACTCGACGAGAGTTTCCGACGAGCGATCCGGTGGTGGGGCACCCACGCACATCTGCCGGCGGCATGGACTTCCAGACCCCGGGCCACCAAAAGACAGTGACCATGGATGCCTCCCTGGAAGGGTGGGGAGCGCACACCGAAAATCTGCACGCGAGAGGCCTTTGGCTTCCGACGGAGAAATCCCTCCATATCAACGTCCTGGAGCTCCGTGCAGTGTTTTGGGCCCTCAGGTCCTTCCTTCCGTCCCTCAAGGGCAAGGTGGTGAGGATCTTCACCGGCGACACCACCACCATGTTCTACATCAGGAAGCAGGGCGGTACCAGATCCCCGGCCCTGTCCAAGGAGGCGCAGGATCTGTGGCATTGGGCAGTCGCCCAAGGGATGTTCCTGGTGCCGTTTCATCTGGCAGGAATAAAAAACACCATCGCCGACTCGCTCAGCAGGGAGCTGCGCTCGTGCCACGAGTGGGAACTACGACAGGATCTAGTGGACCGCCTCTTCCGACGCTGGGGCACACCCCAGATCGATCTGTTCGCGACGGCGACGAACTCCAAGTGCCGGAGGTTCGCCAGCAGGTTTCCCCAGCCGAGGAGCATGGGCGATGCTTTCTCGTTCCCCCTGGGAGGGCCTATTCCTGTACGCGTTCCCTCCTTTACCGTTGCTGATCCAGCTCAAGAGGTCACGGTGCAGGATGATACTCGTCACACCCGCGTGGCCGAGGCAGATATGCTTCACGGACCTTATGGACTTGTCAGCGTCCCCGTCGATCAAGCTGCCAGTGGACGCGGATCTTCTCTCCAGGGAAGGAGGCGCCATCCTCCATCACGACCGAAGTCGCTGAACTTGCAGGCCTGGCTCCTGCAGCGCTAGAGTTTGGAGGTTACGACATACTGGCCGACTGCAGAGAGGTTCTTGCAAAGGCCAGGGCGTCCACAACTCTTAAATGCTACAGACACAAATGGAAGAGGTTCTCTGTCTGGTGCCACGCACACATTATTAACCCTCTGCTGATTACGGCTCCGCAAGTACTGCCGTACCTACTGACGCTGGCCAAGGCTGGACTAGCGCACGCTTCCATCAAGATTCATCTTGCTGCGATCTCCCGATACACCAGAACCACGGGACGGAAGTCCTTGTGGTCTCGTCTGGTGAAGGAATTCATGAAGGGACTGTTCAGATCGTTCCGCCGGTGAAGGTGCCGGCCCCGGCGTGGGAGCTCAACATGGTGCTGACCAAGCTCTTGGGACCTCCGTTCGAGCCTCTGCACTCAGCTTCGTTGAAGTTCTTGTCGTGGAAAACAGCGTTCCTTGTGTCCATCACCTCCGCACGAGTGGGAGAG
Organism: Ambystoma mexicanum; assembly: GCF_040938575.1. NCBI lineage: Eukaryota > Metazoa > Chordata > Amphibia > Caudata > Ambystomatidae > Ambystoma > Ambystoma mexicanum. Next base: position 587,156,116 of record NC_090922.1, on the reverse strand, counting down.
ATCCAGGCCCTTTCCTGCAAGCCCCCGTGCTTGACTTTTCACGACACGAGGGTAGTGCTCAGGACGCACCCCTCCTTCATGCCCAAGGTGCCGTCGGACTTCCACCTCAACGAACCCTTGGTGTTGCCTGTTTTCTTCCCGTCGCCTTCGTCGCAGGCAGAGAGAACTTTGCACTCGCTGGATGTGGCTAGAGCGCTGAAGTTCTACGTGGACCGCACGAAGAGCTTTCGGAAAACGTCACAACTTTTTGTGAACTTTGGACCTGTCAATCAGGGGAAGGCTCTCTCAAAGGCTTCCATTTCCAGCTGGCTCTCCGGCTGTATCATGTACTTTCATCGGTTGGCAAACCGACCGCTGCCCGGCCGTCCGAGAGCCCATTCCACCAGAGCGATCCCAGCTACCACGGCGTTCCTATCTGGTGTGCCACTGCTGGACAGCTGCAGGGCTGCTACGTGGAGGTCGATGCACACCTTCACGAAATTCTACTGGGTCGACCTGGATTCCAGGGAGGAGTCCAGGGTCGGCCAAGCAGTGCTGCGCAACCTGTTCGCTTAAGGTGAGCCTGGTGAGGAGGTAAGAGACGCTTAATGTTGAGTTGTTGTATTGCTTAATGTTGAGCCTGTTGCCACCTCCCGTGGTTGTGCATGTGTGTACTGCTAGGTTTTCTCTTATTCATGAGCATGTGAATCCATGCCAGACCCCATGCTGGAGAAGGAACAAGTTACTTACCTGTAACTGTTCTCCAGCATGGGTCTGGCATGGATTCACATGCGAACCCTCCCTCCTACCCCTCTGTGGCTCTTCACTTGGTCATACTGCCACTTCACGTGCTACCAAATCTGAGGATGGCTGCCAGAGGCGGGGCTTAGGGAGAGGGCAGTCATTGGCTGTGGTCAGTATGACGCAGAAATCGGTGATTGGTTACTACTACGAAAGTCAGATCAGAAACGAAACTGATACTGAGTTTTTGCTTTACCGAGGATTCCCCGCCTGACGACGGGGAATATTCATGAGCATGTGAATCCATGCCAGACCCATGCTGGAGAACAACAGTTACAGGTAAGTAACTTGTTCCTCCTTTACCAGCGCAATCACCAGTTGTGGCACCCCCCTCCCCACAATCGCTCAGCTTGGTGGCCTGGTGCCTGAGTTCCGGTAATTAGTGCAGTTCAACCTCTCGGAGGACAACATGCAAATAATACAAGCGGCGCTAAACCCCTCTACGAGAGAGCAATACAGGAGCAAATGGTGGTCTGTCACTGGTGTTTGGCCAAGAGCCTTGATCCCAGGCAGGCGTCTATCAACTCTGTTTTCTTTCATATTGGACCTTGAAGCCTATAGTGTACACCTCTCGTCTTGCAGGACTTATTTGTCCTCCATTGTGGCTTACCTGTCCATGGACAGCCGCTTTTTTTCACTGACCCTGTCATCAAGAGACACTTTGCGGGTCTTCATCTTTTTCCACCTGTAGGAACTTCTCATCCCAAATGCTCACCGCTTTTTGCCAAAAGCCTTTTGAACCTATGGCCACTACTGATCTTGAGTACCATTCTTGGAAGGTTGCTTTTCTGATTGCAGTAACATCGGCAAAGCGAGTAAGCGAGCTCCAAGCTCTTTCTGTGGAACATTCATTCCTCACTTTCCACAAGGATAAGGTTGTGCTTTGCACTCATCCTTCCTTTCTTCCTTAGGTGGTTCCTGATTTTCATTTAAACCAGTTCATCTATTTACTGGTCTTCTTACCGAACCTGGCCTTTGATGCAGGGAGTTCTGCATAATCTAGACATTAGGAGAGATCTGAAGTTTTGCCTGAATAGAAATAGTGAACCCAGAAGCTCCTCACAACGTTTGGCAACCCGAAAGGGACACAAGCCTCAATCATCCATTTCCCGGTGGATTGCGTCATGTATTTCTGAGGCCTACAACATTCAGGGCGTTCAACCACCAAAGGGCATTCGTGCACATCTGGTCCGTGGCAAAGTGGCTGCTGTTGCTTCCCAGAGATGCGTTCCTTGGAGTCCATTGCCCGGGCGGCTTCGTGGGCCTCAACATAGTCTTTTTGTGAACATTACTGTCTCGACCTGAGCTCCCGGGCTGATGGCCAATTTGGCCTGGCAGGTCACAAGAGTTTATTTCAATAAGGGGATTTTCCATCCACCTGTAATATCTATGGTCAGTGCTTGGGAATCTCCCACAAGAATAGAGGAAAGGCGGCGGGACGTGGAAGTATGCCAAAAGTTACTCACTGTAGTGACTACCTTACTCGTAGGCTATAGTCCCCTTTCCCCATAAGCCCTTCCGCCTTCCACTCTAATAAGTTTCCTCGATTGTTGCTAAATGGTCCAGGACCTGGCAATAGAAAAGGACGGAAGGGCGATGTGCAGGGCAGAGCTCAGGAGGGCAGGGCTATAGTCGCGCGTGTGGTAGCCTTGTGTACAAATAAAAGGACAAACCACCTTACTTTTCATGCTTTAAAGGTGCTCTGGTCCCGCCCCGTATGATGGAATGTCGCACAAGTATGGAGGAAAGGGGAGTATGGACTAAGAGTAAGGTAGTCACTATGGCCTCCAACTGCTAACCCATCCCTGGGTTGGGATTTAAATGTTGTCTTTAGCAAGCTAATGGGCCCACCTTTTCAGCCAATGCATAAAGCAAGCCTCAAAGATCTCACTTATGAAGTTGCTTTCCTTACAGCTATTACACAGTAGGAGAATGTGAGATTAAGGCATGATCTGTAAAAGAACATTTTGTCACTATACATAATAACAACGTGGGTGTAAAAAAATGTATTTTGGTAAGGATGCATTAAGTTCCATATCAACCAATCCGTTCAATTGCCAGCTTTCTTTCAAAATCCACACAACTCTGTGGAGGGAACACTCCATATGCTAGATGTTCCAAGGGCAGTCATGTACTAACTTAACAAAACCAAAACCACTCTGGAAAACTGGCATTTTCTTTGTGTCTCTAGCCTTTTGGGAGAGAAGGAGAACCTGTCTCAAAGGCTACAATTGCTAAATGGTTTGTGTAAACAACAGTGTTGCATACTATCAAAGAAAACACTACCAGTTATACCTGAAGCACAGACTACTTGGTGTACAGTTGAAAATCTAGCATTCATTACAAACCTACCAATTGAGGCTATCTGTAAGACCGTTTTTGTTTAGTTCAGTGCATACTTTCACACAATATTACTGTGTTAACACACAACAGAAATGACTCACAAGTGTGACAGGCAGTGCTAAAACATGTAAGTTCCTTCTTCCAACCCACTACCTTCATCTCGTACTGCTTGCTATTTTATGCAAAGCATGTGAATCTAAGCAGATACAGGCATTGGAAAGATGATTACATTTCTGTATTGTTTGTCACAGAGAGAGAGATTGACTGGAGGGATAGAGAGAAAGATGGAGGAGGGGAGAGAAAGATTGACATTTACTGTTTTTTTGTTGAAACATTCGAAAAAGTGTTGATGTAATTAAGTAATGTGCAACATAAATTGTGTTTTTATTAGTCATTTATATAACACCCTTTCCACATGTGTATGGCCTCAATGAGCTTTGTGGTTGGAACGCCCTTGGGGACGCAAGTCCATTTATGGGAGATTCTAAGGGTTATAGCAGCTTGACAGTCGGGCATGTGGGCCTTTTCTTTAGGATAGAGTGCTAGTGGCGTAAACTTGGTGTGCTCAGCTAGACTGACATTTTCCATAAGTTGTTGCTGTATACGAATGGCAAAGGTGTTGAGGCATGTCTGGGCTTTGTGTGGATGGCTATGCAAGCTGCGAGACGGTATTTTCATGGCCAAAGCTGCATTGTATAGTGTATGGATCGTTGGCTGTGCCTGCGGCCTGTGTCCACAGACGTGGTGCAAGTTATCCCTTACCTTAAACTTGGACAGAGTTAATCTTCAATACCACTTGCCTGGTGTCCAATGCGTTTCGCTGGTCTTGCCATCTAAGGACTCCTAGATTGAGAGCCTGAACTGTGGTAGTGGGCACAGCGGAGTGATGTACGAAGGACCATGGGTACAGTAGACGTCACATTAGGGATAGTATTACTGACATGCCCTGTTGACGTCCCTTTTCGAGTTTTGACAACAAAAAATGTAATGCTCCACAGCTACTACTAGATTTTGGCCTTTGCCGAGTATGTGACTCTAAGCAGATACAAGCATCAGAAATAAAATAACAGTGAGTAATGTATCCCATGCAGTGCAAGGGGATTCCAGGAGGAGGAAGGAAAAAGACAGATTTTTGGGCCTTTCTGTTTGCCAGATGATTGTCAATGTTGCGGATGTGGAGGGGCAGAGAGTTCCCCATCCAAGCTATAATCATCTGGAAGGAAGATCTGCCCAGTTTGGTGCAGTTGTAATGGAGGACAACTAGGAGAGATGCTGTGCTGGATCGGAGTGTCCTGGAGAAGTGGTAGCGAGTGAGTTTGTCCCCCGTTTTTGTTGTAAAAAACACTTTTTTTTCCTATACGGAAACAAAAAAAATATACATTTAAAAAAAGGCATTAGACCTTTTTTTTCCATCCTTTTGACTCGACCCTATTGTATTTGAACCTTTTGTTTTAGATCCTTTGACTGGACACCAGCATTGAGGTCAGTGAGCAGGCGCCTAGATAGAGGCAATTTGCATAGTCTAAGTGGGAAAGGATGCTTGAGATGATGGCAGAGAAACAGTGAGGGTAGGTGAGGTATGGGAAGCTACGCCTGAGGATGCCTAGATGGACGAAACGGGATCTGGATAAAGAGTTGGTGATTTGGAAGAGGGATGCATCCATTTCCAGTGTGCATCCATGGTTTCTCACCGAGGTAGAGGTTGCCGGGAGGAAGGGTGACCTAGGGAGTGATGCCAGGGAATAGGTTGGGGAAGGAGCGCTATTGTCCCACAAACTAGGATGTCTGTTTTCCCTGGGTTGAGGATGAGATGGTGTCGTCAACCAGTAGTCCATATCAGAGAGGCATGACGACAGATCTGGGCGGATGCAGCCCAGTGATTGGGGGATTTTAAGGATGATCTGGATATCGTCTGCATAGTCTTAGCAGGTGAGAGTGTGCGAGCGGATGAGTGCGGGAAGTAGGATCAGATAAATGTTGAAGAAGGGGGGAGATAGCGACGCTCCTTGTGGGACCCCTTTCGATACTGATCTGGATGTAAAGGTGAAAGGGTGGAGGAGCATGATTTGTGAGGGTTTGGAAATGGAGGAGCTCCAAGTGAGGGCAGTGTCTTTGATTCTTAACAAGTGTAGCCCGTCTAGGAGAAAGGTGTGGTGTGAGAATGAACACCAATACATCTTTACATTTTCAGATCAAACATTTGCGATCACACACATTTGTAGACTTAATGATTAAATGAACTAATACCACAAGACTGTAGACATTGATGGATCTAATTTGTGACTTCCTATGTTTTCTAATTGGTTTTAATAGATTTTACAAAACTTTTACTAGTAAAAGCATCTGGAAAGACAACGTCGTAGATTAAAAATTTAAAACCAATTAATGTTCAATTCATATTTGTTACCCTTTTAGCATAAATTTTATTTTTATATCTGGAACAATAAATATTTACATTTCAACAGCATTTTGAGTTTGGCTCACAACTTTACCTGAATCATCTTGTGAGTTTGGCTACAAGGGTGGACCCTCAAATGTTGCAATTTCTTTTTGCATAGACTGTGTTCTTGAACTAAAACTTGTTCTCGGTCCGTACGTTTCCAATGCCAAGTGAGATCTCGCAGGAAATCTAAGTGCATTTGCTTAAATATGGGCTTGGCTATCCAGTCTATTATATTTTTTTTTTTATTTTTTTTTATAAATGCCATGTCATAACGCAATAGGCCTGCTGTGCCAGCGGTTCTAGTCTGTTGCCTGCCATTGTTCTTGTTGTGAGCTTGTATGAACCTGCCTATTGTCTATGCCGAAATGCAGTTTGTTGGGCCTGTACTTACACATGTTGTGGAAAACCTCCAAATCGCTAGTGTTGCACATTTCAGCAAAGCCCTGTGTGAGGAGGCGACCCTCTTTTCTTCCTCTACTGTTCGTTACTCAGAGGTGCATGTTGGCACGCATGATAATGTGCGTTTTCTTCACATGAGTGTAAGTTGGTGGATAAGTGACTGGCTCTTTTCCACTGAACTCTCACAGCTTTTGAAACGCCATCACAGATTACAAATTGGCTAAAACCATACTAGTATTTCTTCACAACCACTTTCCTGACGCATTCATTTTATTGGCAGTTGATTTCCACACATGCCATATGTCAAATTGATGGTTTGTGTGGGAGACTCTCACCTGGCCTTTGCAATTCTCACATGTTTGCCGCTATTCTACTTGCAGTTCTCTAGACTGAAGTTAAATTGGTTTTTACAAAACTATGCTTCGAAGGGATTGTGTCCTCCGACGTATTCCTTATCTTTGATAATTTGTCTCCAGCTTGCTGGCCTTGTAAATTTTTTCTCTGTAGAGGGCGCTGCGTGTCGACGTCCGCCGAGTCGATGTCCCTCAACAGCCACCGTATCCGTGGTGACGTCACCATGCCCATAAATAGCCACGCGCAGCGTCCGTTGCTTAGTTCTGTTTTTCCGCGCTTCGTGGGGCCTCGGAATATCGTTGCTCAGTTTAGTCAGATAAACCTTCTAGATTTACTCAAATACCACCTCGTTCTCGATGGCTTCTTCATCGGAACCGAATACGCGGCGAGCCGGCTTAAAAAAATGTCGAGACTGCGGTAAAAAAAATTTGATAACGGATCCACACAGGATCTGCTTGTGTTGCTTGGGAGCCGAGCACCATTGTTCGGAGTGTGAGGACTGCATGTCCATGACGGCGAAAGCCTTGAAGGAGCACAAGGGGAAGCTCGAGAGAGGTAAGTCAGTCAAAACCTCCTTGAAAGTTTCTTCGGCTGAGTCGAGGCATTCGTCTCCTCGCCGTCGAAAGCATTCCCATTCTAGACCTCAAAGTAGCTCCTACCATTCGTCGAGATCGAGACACTCAAAGAAGACAGCTGAGGGTGATACCCCGGGTGAAAAACCCAAAAAATCAAAACGCCGCGAGTCGCTGCACCCGGCGAAAGATTCCACCCGAGAGCGCCACGGGCCTTCGGGTAAGAGGGCACCGTCTTCGCCGTCGTCGAAGATCCCTTCGACGCATGGATCGGCGCCTTAGACGCCGTTGTCGAAGGGTTCTTTGCATCGGTCGATCGACTCGACGCCATCGTCGACGCCGACATAGACGCCGATGAAAGAGAAAACCACGGCTACTTCACAGCCAACAGTGATACCAAGAGCCTCCACCACGACGCCGAGAACGTCGTCGACATCCTCGAATAGGATCCCGATCCTCTCGAGGTCTTCGAGGCCACTTCCAGTTTTCTCGACGCTGTTCTCGGCGCCTTCGAAGCCTGTCACATCGGCGTCGACGACATAGACTTTTTCTCGCCCAATAATGACGAGTTTGGCACCTTCGGCCTTAGAAATGGGTTTTACACCATTTCGGAGGTCAGAGTACCCCGGATTATCTTCAATCTATGAAGAAGGGGAGGATTCTGACCAGGAAACCTTCGGGTTGCAGATACCACAGTCCCTGTTTCAGAGGATTTCACCTCTGAGGAAAGTAGGTTGAAAGACCTACAGGAGTCATTACATGAGGCAAGTGGGCTGGACACTTCCCCAGAAGTGGTATTTGTTAAACCAGACCCAGGGGAACATGCCAAAACGCCCTATAGAACCCTGATGGCAAGGATTATTGAATTTATGGGTTGGTCTGCGCCTTCACCTGTTTTTTTCAACAGGGTGACCTGACAGACATATTAGATAAAGGTCCACAGGAGGATCCTGTGGTCCCCTTCCATGCAGCCTTACAAAGAAAGATTTAATCTAATTGGGAAACGCCTGAAGTTATCCCTGCAGTCAATAAAAAAGATTGCCAGCCAAGTATAGGGTAGCAGTGGATGACCCTGAATACTTATCAAAACACCCGACTCCAGAGAGCCTGGTGGTTCAAGCGTGAACTCCATCAAGTAGCAGGTCCGCTTACCCTACTGTCCCACAGGATAGAGATGACAAAAGGTACAATTCAATGGCAAAAAGTCTTTCCTGCTTGTAGTATCCATCAACGCCACCTGTACGCTCGCTCGGTTCAGTCACACACTGTGGGAGTGTGCTTCATCAGCGGCTGACTGCAAACCCGAAGGAGAGGAAATGGAAGCCTTCCTTAACATTATTAAAGATGGCAAAGATGCCATGTGCGAGTCACTTCAAACTGGGATTGATTCCGCTGACAGTATTAACAGGGCCATGGCGGCAAGTACAACAATCCGCAGGCATGCGTGGTTGCGAAAGTCTGGCTTTGCTCCAGATGTACAGGCCATTTTGAATATGCCCTTTGACGGCTCTTCTTTATTCAGTAAAAAGGCTGATGACAGTCTGGAAAAGTTGCAGACATCTAAAGCAGCGGCAAAATCCTTAGGAGCTGCAAACTGCCAAACTCCTTCTCGCCCCTCAGGAACCTCTGGAAGAGGAAAGTCCTTTCGCTATTATTCCGCATTCGGGAAAGGCAGAGGACAGCCGGCTCAAAGAGGCCAAAGGAGATCCACCCGAGGTGGACGGGTCAAAAGTACTAAAGCCGCAGCAGCAGCAGGTGCCTCTTTACCCACGGCATCTGCATCAGCCGCCCCCAAACCACTCTGAGGTCTTTACACACAAAACACCTGTAGGGGGCAGGTTAACTCACTATCTGACGGAATGGCAGGCTAGAACGTCAGATGCTTGGGCATTGGAGACAGTTGCCCAGGGTTACTGCCTACCCTTTCTACACATTCCTCAGTCATTCACCGGGGCACAGCCCTCTAAAAGTTCCAGATCCGCTCCTCTTGCAGGAAATTATAGACCTGCTAGAGAAAGGTGCTTCCCCCTCTCCCCCTACTTTCTCATACCAAAGAAGGACGGAGGACTGAGGGACTGAGACCCATCCTGGACTTAAGAGAATTTAACAAGTTCCTCAGGAAGGACAAGTTCAAGATGGTAATTCTCTCAGATCCTTCAGGCCCTCCAGCTCCAGGACTGGCTGGTATCGCTTTGCCTTTAGGATGCTTATTTCCATGTGCCAATCCATCTCAAACACAGGAAATACCTGAGGTTCGCAATTGGCGACTTATCAATTTCGAGTTCTGCCATTTGGGCTGACCTCCGCCCGAGGGTCTTCACCAAGCTAATGTCGGTAGTGGCTGTGAGTCTAAGGAGGGAAGGGATCCACGTCTACCCCTACCTGGACGATTGGCTGATCAGGGCTGTATCTTCGGAACAAGCTCAGATCCAGCTAGATTATGTCTGCTACTTCCTTCACAAACTGGGCTTCTCCCTCAATTTATTGAAGTCACAGATGATACCATCACAGAGACCCCAGTTCATTGGAGTGGTCCTGGACACTTCTCTGGGAAAAGCCTCGCCACCAGAGGTGAGGGCTCAAGATATTCTGCAGATGGTCAACAAGTTCCAAAATGCCCAACGTCTCCCAGCCTTCCACTTTTTGAGGTTGCTAGGCCTCATGGCATCCTGCATCTTCCTTATGCCAGAGGCTCGCCGGAGAATGAGATCTCTTCAGTGGGCACTGAGAACTCGGTGGTCGCAATTCTCAGTGAGAATGACAGATCTCCTCCGGATTCCGGACAAGGTAGCCCACGACCTTAAATGGTGGGCCTATCCAGAGAACATCTTGAAAGGAGAATTGTTTTGGCAACAATGGCCGGAGACAACAGTAGTCGTACGCCTCACTCACGGGGTAGGGAGCCCATGCCAACGACTTGACCATCAGCCGTCGTTGGTCTCCATCGAAGTCCAGACTACATATCAACCTATTAGAGCTGAGAGTGATCAGACTAGCGCTGAAAGCTTTCCTGCCATCAGTACAGGGGAGAAATGTCCTGATAATGACGGACAACATGGTGGCCATGCACTACCTCAACAAAAGGAGGCGTAGGGTCACTGCCACTGTGCAGAGAGGCAATGCAGCGCTGGTTTTGGGCAATTCAGGAAGGAATCTCTCTATCGGCAGTCCACCTAGCCGGAGAGAAGAACTTGACAGCAGATGCTCTGAGCAGGCAGAGCACAGTCTCCCACGAGTGGGAGCTATCTCAGGAAGTCCTTCAAGAGTTCTTCGCCCTTTGGGGAACCCCTCAGGTGGATCTGTTCGCCACAAGCACCAACAGGAAGTGCAATCTGTTCTGTTCAAGGGAATTTCCCACGAGAGGAGCTCTAGGAGACGCGTTCGTAGTGGACTGGGAGTTCCCACTCCTGTATGCATTTCCACCAGTCCCTGTTATTCCTCAAATGATCAGGAGGTTGAGAAGATTCTGGAAAACCATGATCCTAATTGCCCCGGACTGGGCCAGGAGAACGTGGTACCCGGACCTTCTAGATATGTCCATCTGCCCTCCAATCCGTCTTCCACTCAGAGAAGCTTCTCTCGCAGAAGGGAGGTCAGGTTCTCCATCCAGACATCAGAACCCTCAACCTTCACGCTTGGCCTCTGAAAGGGTGAGGTACAAGGATTGGGACCTCCCTGATGACGTCATGGAGGTGTTGCTTTCAGCCAGAAGGCCAGCAACAAAGTCTTTATATCGCTGCCGTTGGAACAAATTTTGCAGCTGGTGTAGAGATGGGAATATCGACCCTTTTTCATGTGGTACACCAACTGTGTTATCGTTTCTACACTACTTGGCAAACTCAGGCCTTCAAGTTGGCACTGTAAAAGGCTATCTTGCAGCGCTTTCAATCTTCAAGCGCACTGCGAAGGAACCATCCTATTTCAAACTACCTCTAGTAATAACATTTCTCAAGGTATTAACTAATGTTTATCCTCCAAGACCATTCCAAGTTCCCTTATGGGACTTAAATTTAGTCTTAAACTTCCTAATGGGTACTCCATTCGAACCACTTCCCTCTTGTTCGCTGAGATTTCTCACGCTTAAAACTGTCCTATTGGTAGCACTAACTTCTGCTAGGAGGGTGAGCGAGCTACAAGCTCTCTTGTAAACCCCCACCCATACAATTTTCCATAAGGACAAAGTTGTCCTGCGAGTGAAGCCTAATTTCCTCCCGAAGGTGGTTTCTGAATTTCATATTACTCAGAATATTACCTTACCTTCGTTCTACCCTCCTCCCCATCCGGGGAAAGAGGAAGAAAGGCTACATAGGTTGGACCCAAGGCGAGCTCTGAGCTTTTACATCAGCAGACTGGCTAGGATTAGGCAAGCAGGCCAACTGTTTGTAGGATACTCGGGTCACAAGTTGGGACTACCCATAACAAAACAGACCATTTCCAGGTGGATTATTTTGGCCATTTCGGAATGTTACAAACTGGAAGGGAAAGAGCCACCCCAAAATCTTGGAGCTCATTCAAGCAGGGGTATCGCAGCCTCTTCGGCCCTTCAAAGAGGGGTACCGGTCCGAGACATATGTGCGGCTGCCACATTGTCGTCCGCACATACGTTCACAAAATTTTACAACCTGGATTCCTCCGCTAGTTAAGAGACCAGATTTGGAAAAGCCGTATTACATGCGGTTCATTCCTAAAAGGGATACATGACATTATTACTCCCACCTCAATTACATGCCACTGCTATGGGAGTCCATCAAAGATGAGGTATACATCGGAGGACACAATCCCTTCGAAGAATAAATTACTTCTTACCTTGTAACGTTCTTTTGATGGGATGTTCCTCCGACGTATTCCTTATCACCCCTCCCATCCATCTATGCAGTAATACTTCCCTTGTGGTTGCAGCTTACGCTCCTTCAAGGTCAAAAACCAATTCAGGCATGACTTTTCTTATGCTACAAAACCTAACTGAGCAACGGACGCCGCGCATGGCTATTTATGGGCATGGTGACGTCTGTGCCGATACGGTGGCTGTTGAGGGACATCGACTTGGCGGACGTCGACGCGCAGCGCCCTCTACAGAGAAAAAACTTCCGAGGCCAGCAAGCTGGAGACGAATATTCAAAGATAAGGAATATGTCGGAGGAACATCCCATCGAAAGAACGTTACAAGGTAAGAAGTAACTTGTTCTTCATGTTAACAGAGTATGTACATTTGGTCACGTGCGCAAACAGATTTATATTTTTTGAGTGTTAAAGCCCTGGAAGTGATGAGTGCAGTACTTGGCTGAAAATCCAGGACTTGTGCACTGTCTATTGCCAGCTAGCCAATGCCTTTTGTTTGCGAGAGCTTTGTCAAGTGCTCCCTCTGGATTCTATGCATTCTCTATAGTAGGTCATGGGTAATTTTGCTGACATTAGTATCATACTGATTTCACAAGGAACTAAAAAACCCAAAATGTGCAGAAAATGCATTTTATTAAATGTTGACCCTCTAAACAATAAAGTGCAAGAATGGAGTAAATTTGCAGCCGGTACTTTGCCAAGAGTTGACTGAGAAGACCAAGAAAAACTTGAATGTTCATACACACGGATCCCTATGATCTTCTGGGTGGTTCCTACCACTCTTCTTGTGAAATTTACCAATGGTTTTTCTTTAGTCTTACTAGGTCTAGCTTTGTTGCATTTTATCACACAGCAATCGGACCATGTACTTAGGTTCCTTCAAAAACCATTCTTCCAAAGTTGTGTGCTTCCTTCTCACACCCTGTGGTGTAGTCTGGGTCTTTGTACTTGTTTCAGACTGGCTGAGATACTATAGGCGAAGTACCTCAGTATATTGCATAGATCTTTCAGATGGCGTTGATTGGGTGTGTCGATCCACGTGGAAAGATGTTGCTTCTTTTGTGCAAGTGGTAAAGGGCATTGTGTTTTGTTGCATTGATGCATCATTACTTTCCATGGCTCAGTGTGATATTCAGCACAAATCTTGGCAATTGCACATGGGCATCCTGCATCTGAACATTGGGTAGAATATTATGAATCGCCAACAAAAGGTACTTCCAAGTCGCTGCAGTTTCAATTGCAGGATCCGGTATTTGTGGTGTGGCCGGAGTCCTCCACTTCTTTATCTTTGGTCCCGATCAAAAATGGAAACATTTTTTTTTCAGTTTTCAATTCAAGGTTTAGAAACATATATAAAATGTCCATCCATACAATGAAAATCACCACTAAAAGACACAAATCAATTTTGTGGTTCTGGAATGTTGGGTAAGAATTGGTGCAGTCCAACTGGTGTGGGACTACACAAGACTTATCTATTGGTATTAGGTAACCCACCTTTTAATATAGGCCTGTACTAAACAAGTTGGTAGTGTGACTGAGCAGCCAGGCTTATCTTAAAAAGGGTAACGAGAGTTGTATGACATCAGTAAATACAACTATCTAAGTAAACACACACTTAAAGTTACATAATACGTTATTTCTTATCAAGGATATTTAAAGCTTTCTATAAAAAGCATTAATTAACTGTACCATTAACAGCAAGTTAGGGTTCAATTCATAAAGTGAACAGTTAGTCAGGTGATTCATTCATTGATATGTTACACTTGTTCCAGCACCGAAGGTGACATATTTTGAGGTCAGTATAACATTTAGATAGTATCACCTTTACAGTATGGAGTTATTTAAGGGTTGAAAAGTTGGGGGTTAGATCAGTGCAAACTTAAGTTATAAGAAGAGTTAGATTCTCCCAAAGGGATGAAGGCAGTCTATTATCCCAGCATTAAAGTGTTCAACATTTAAAACCGGTAAGGGAACAAGTACTGCCAAAGCCAATAGGATCAGAAGGAGGTCTTTAGGGAGCCAGGACAGCCACAGTCAATGGGCAAAATCAGAGTTCTGATGCTTTTCTTCTTAGAAATATGTTCATAGTCAGTGTTCAAAAGAGAAATCCCATCAATTCAAGAGGAGGCACCTTTGGAAAGCACACGCTGTAAGGCCAATGCAGGTAAGTTGAGGTCAATTTAGTGTAGAGTTAAATTGTACTTTCAAAGATAGGAAGCACCCCAAATGTCAAAAGGATAAGGTACCCCAAGCCCCACAGTAATTTTTGAAGTTCCAGCTGGATGCAATGCAGCGGACCCTTGTTCCTGGTCATTGGTCGTGGTGATGAAAAGGACGACGTCTGGTGGGCTCCTGCGGCAGCACTTGAGAGAGGGACTCGACAGCAATGTATTTACATCTATTCAATTGCTTTGTGGTGTTAGTGCCTTTTTTCTCAGCACCAAAGAATAACAAAAAGCTATGGTTAGGATTTCCTTTGTTCTTCGGTCCTGGACTCTGGTGAGGGGACTCCGGATGCAGATTTTTTGCTTCTGTAGGGTCATTGGATGCCCACGAAGATCTTGCCGGATTTGGACTTTGGAAGACAATGTACGCACAGGTGGTCGAGGTACCCTGCGTATTGGGCTTCTGCAGCCTTGGAAAGTCGCAGCAAGTCGGGGGTTGTGCCAAAATAGTTTGTCTCGAGGCTAGTTGGTCCCACCAGCCTAAGGGAGGAAGTCGTCCTTTACGGGTCTTCCCTGTTGATTTTGAAAACGGGTCAGCACAGCTGTAGGGCTTCACCGGGCACTTGGTGATCCAGGAGGGTGCTGCTGGCATCTTGTCTCGTCTTCTGCTTTGGATGTTTTCCCCCTGTTCGTCTTTGCTCTTGGTCCCCGAAACCTTGCTTTTTATGCAAGTTCCCATTCATTCACAGCCCTAAGCTGTCAATCACATAGCTGGCCTGCCAATGGAACTGTTTCACTCGGGCACACCTAGAGACAAAGGACAGGGCGGTTTCGGCATCCTCCCTCACTTCCTGCTTTTCTAGACACACTGGACCCTGGGCGGGCTTCAGGTCTAAAGACTGCCAAAGGCAAATCACACAAAGGACTCGGAGTAAAAGCCCTGAAGAAACTAACCAGAATTGGTGAAAAAAGAAGCCTTGGGCCGTTTTGGGAAAATGGTCCACCTTGGGTGCAGCAATGCAGCTGAGGTATCATCCTGCAGATACAGGTCACTAGGTAGTAAAAAAGAACCACTGCCACCAGCCATTCAAGTGAGTTAATATTACATGAGGAATCGGTTAAAGGCGTTACTACATAGCCGTTAGCACCGCATATAGGGTGGTGTGTGCTCAACCCATAAAGTAAAGGTAAGTAAGACAGGGGTCATCTTACTATTTTTGGTCACAATAGTAGATCAGGGCACTTCACAAAAGGTTCTGTGTGTCACAATGCAAAAGCAAATGCCTATGGACTTTACTAGACGCCATGAAACAGTAAGGAACATAGAAAACCATAGTCAGAAAAACACATGAGTGAGAAAAAGATTCCACTCACTCAGGAGTAAAAATTTAAAAGCCCGGAGTCCAGCAAAAGAGCTGGGGGTCTAAGGTTGAAAACGGAATTGGAACAGAAATGAGAATTCTCCCAAACATGGAAATTGCTGAGTATTTCACATGAAGTTTTTGGAAGTTCGAAAAGGGACATCGACAGGGCATAACTTTAATACTATCCCTAGTGTGATGTACCCTGTACTCATGATCAGTCGCACGTCAGGGCCCCTCAGATTATTTTTTTCCGCCATGGTGGCAAGTTGGATCTTTGAGTGCCTAGCAAAAGCTACTTTGAGAGTTAATTCCATACAAATTTCTCTTGCAGGTTATCGATCAGTGCACTTAGACAGCTGACCCCCGGAGCTTACCCTCAGAGCTTGCTGACTGCGCATTTCTGTCCCTGCCCCTACTGCCTTTTTCTTGCTGCCTCTGTGTCCACCTTCCATTATGGAACGCACTCCATTTAAATTTTGCACCAAGTGCAATAAGACCTTTCCGTGCAAAGACACACATAGGGTGTCTAATCACTGTCTTCGACATGCTCACTCTAGTCCCCTTGCACATCGTGCTAACTCTTTAGGTCCAAACCCTTACAGAGCGCTGAACGAAGCATTGGGCGGCATACGCCATGATGGTGGAGTCAGAGACCCCTTTGGGGATCTTCAAATCGGATCACGAAGGGTGAGGCAGCTGAGACTCAGATTTGGAGCTTGAAGACGTTAGAGGAACGTACCGGTTCCCGCACGCCTGTCCCCAGCCTCGAAAGGTAGTCGCAGCGCGTTGCTCTGAGGACGGCCTCTGGGGAAGAAGACTTGCACACAGTCACACCTGCACATAAGCACGCACATCCCCAAGCCGCTCCTCGACAGAGGACTGCATGTAGACGGTAGGCACCCCTCTGTCTACTGGTCCACCATCAACCAAGCCTGCTATGGTTTCGTGTTTACCGCAAGGCGTCTGTGCAGGCACTCCGGTGAAAGGTGTGCATAAACACTGTTCGGCGGTTGAGGCGGAGATGCCTAAAGCATGGCGAAAAAACACAAGCCTCATTCCCATACAGAAAAACACTATAAAGAGCATCATACTCATGGCAATCGGGCCCCTGTGCCCTCTGCATATTTTCAGGAAGAATTTTGACTCTCGTCTTCCATACCGCCTGCTGCAAAAAACAACCCAATGAGCAGGTTGCCTACTCCAGAGAAACCTATGGAGCAACTAGTGGAGCAACCTCCAGTTCCAGTGGTGCCTACTTTACCCCCACGCCCTCCCTCTCTCAGGCTGTCCTGCCCGAGGAAGCTTCACATGGTTCCCAGTAAGGGGATCTGCAGTCCAATTAAGCAGATTAAGACATGTTGGTAGTAGACCAGGATGATCCCAACCAAGATAGTGACAAAACCGATCTGCGAGACGAGGATGTCCCGGATCTCATCTTTTCATATCCAACCGACCCCTCAGCAGCTGAGAACGGTCATACCTCGCCGATAGCAGACCAATTACTCTATAATGAGTTGCTTAAAAATGCAGCTCAACATTTTGGAATTCAAACAGAGGAGACAAAATATACTTAGTCATTCAGGCATGTATGACAGCCCATGGCCTATGCCTAAATGATGATAGAACCGAGATCTTGATCTTAGGAGCCCCAGCTAACCTTAACAAACTTGGCAGCCAACATACCTCTCATCAATGGCATTAATATTAGTCTGCACGGAAACTAAAGCCTTGGGATTCTACTTGGATTCAGCATTGAACCTGGGTAAACAAGGTAACACTACGACTTCTGCAACAAAATGCATATGTAAGCTGATACATGCGTGCAAACCCTTCTTATCCACTAATAGTTGCATCACTCTAGCACAAGCCTTAATCCTTTCCAAACGGGATTATTGTAACACCCTCTATGCAGGAGCTAACTAACAAATTCTAAATAAACTCCAAACACTACAAAAGAATGCACTAAGAACAGCACTAAGTATGCCTAGGAGACAGCACATCTCAGAGGTCAGAAGAAACTGGCTCTCCGTTAAGGACAGGATTCAGTTGAAAATAGTTTCTATCACATATACATGTCTAAATAATGCCGCCCACAGTACCAAAGACAAAAAAATCATTAAATTATTATCGCGTCCTACAAGGGCTGTAAAATCGTGCTGCATAGCAACTCCCAGATTTAATCTCAAAGGCTGATGGTATTAGCTTCCCCGTTCAGGCCGCCCACTACTGGAACTCTCTCCCTATTCATCTGCAAACTGACGAGACCTTCCAAAGTTTTTGGAAAAACAACAAACTGGTTGGTGTCAAATGACATTTGACTTCAAGTACTCCTACTACCTTCAAGTCCACACCAACACTGATCTTGTATTGTACCGTATCCTAGCTTGCTCAACGTGCATGTCAATAGCTGCATTTTATTTTGTTGTAAATATCTACCTGTATAACGGCAACTTGATATTATGAATGTCAATTGCTGCATGTAATATTGCTTGTAAACATCTATTTGTGTAAGTAACTTCTGTAAGTTCTTGCAATGTGCCCAGATAACTACGGGATTGGCGCCCTTAAGAAATCAATAAATAAACATGTCCTGTAGGGACTGACTTTGAGGACATTCTCAACGAGAATACCCATTAGTTAGGCTATGCCTCTCTTGGAATTCATTAAAAAGGTGGTCTCTAGGGCGGTCAACCCAAAGGTTGAAAAAAACATTCAAGCCATCTCCATCTTATCCGCTCTACATCGGAGGACTGGTCAAGTCATATTCTCTGGGGGTTACTACTACCAGAAAGAGAGCTGGTCTACCTCTGAAGCACCTCCCAACGAGGAGTGTAAAAGGCTATCCATGCTGGGTAAGCGTATCTCGACTTCTGATGCATTCATGACCGGATTCTGTGGACAACGCAGCAAGAGTCATCGCAGAGGGAACCCTCGTAAAGAGACACTCTTGGTTTAGGGGCTCTGACTTTAAGCCAGAAACACAGACGGCTCTAATCAACATGCCCATCGAGGAGGGTCTCCTCTTTTGGTAAAGAGGTTGACCAAGTAGAAACCATGAAAAAAGAGCATGAAACCCTCAAGACCCTGGGTCAGATACCCAATAAACCCTTCATTCAAAAGGGGGTATTCAACACACGCCGGAATTTTCGGGCGCATGCTTTCAGCAGACCAGGTCAATCCGGCACGGGCAGGTCTATTGCCTCCTATTACACCCCCTGGGGCCAATTGTCCTACCAATACCAGCAGCGAGGGTTTCGCTGTGAGAAGGGACGAGGCAGAGCTGTGGCCTCTAGAGGCAAAGAAGCACCTGCCTCCAAATGACAGACCTATCCATGTTTCCTCCATGCGTCCCCGGTCGGGGTCGGGGGGTGGGTCATCTAACACTTTGCCCAGCAAAGGGAGGGCACACGCTGTAAGGCCAATGCAGGGAAGTTGAGGTCAACTTAGTGTAGAGGTAAATTGCACTTTCAAAGATGGGAAGCACCCCAAATGGCAAAAGGATAATGTACCCCAAGCCCCACAGTAACTTTTGAAATGAAGTTCCAACTGGATGCAATGCAGCAGAGTACTCTACACAGTGGCCAAGGGATACTTGGTGGAGTTCCTAGAAACCCCTCGTCACCATTCACCTCCAATAGGAAGAATGTCCTCCGAATCCCCCAATATCCTGCAGCCTGAGATAGAACTACGGCTTCAAAAGGGAGCGATCAAACTGGTACCATGCCTCAGTGTAATTCTTTGTTACAAAGAAAGATCTAACAATGCACCCAGTGCTTGAACTGCGTCCTGCAAACACATATGTCAAACCCAAAACGCTCAGGTTGCCAATGTTGCAGCAAGTCATCCCACTACTGAAAGTTATGGATTACATGGCAACACTGGACATGAAAGATGCCTACTTTGATATTTCAATGTTGCCAGTGCACAAAAAATATCGCTGATTCAAACTGGGAGACCATCACTATCAATTCAAAGTTCTACCATTCGTCATTGCATCAGCCCCCAGGGTATTCACAATGGTCTTAGCAGTAGTAGCAGCCCGCTTGTGAAGGCAGTCCATTTCAGTGTATCCTTACATAGAGGACTGGATAATTCTTGAGGACGTGCTCCCAGAGGTGCCTTTCGACCTGCTGTTCCAATTGGGCTTCTCTATAAAATAAAAAACAAGTAAAGTCTAGTGCCCAGCCAATTAAAACAGTTTCTGGGGGCACTAGTCAAAACAGACGGACTAGTCTTCCTCTCTGTTGAGAAGATCCAAAACGTGTTTCAAACACCTCGTATGTAGCCAGTCGTCAAGTGACTGTATGAAAGGCGATGCGCCTGCTAGGAATGCTGGCTTCCTGTATCTGCCTGGTGCCTCACACCAGGCTGCCCATGAGTCAGATGCAAGTGTGGCTAGCAAAACAATGGTCGCAGGTAATCTGGTTGGTGGCACGATCTAGTGGTAGTTTCGCAACCTCTGGTTTAATCACTACAGTGGTGGAACAAAAGCAATCCGCTAAAGGGAAAACCTTTCCACACACCAGCGATCGAGGCCTCTCAAAAGATGTGCCAATGATCGGTTACAGTACTCGCCTCCTTCAGCACTCTAACGGCCTGTGGACACAGGCGCTAACCAGAAAGCACATCAACCTTCTGAAACTACTAGCGGTCATCAAAGTACTTCAAGCCTTCAAGATGCAGCTAGCTCAAAAAATGGTCCTAGTCCTCAGACAGTACCACAGCCATGTTTTATGTAAGCAAACTGGGCGAACGCAATCTCTCCAAGGCTGTCCAAACTAGCCCAGAACATCTGGCTGTGGGCCTACATCACAAAAGTTCCTAGTGGCACAACATTTTCCAGGGGAACTAAATTCTCTGGCAGACGTACTAAGCAGGGGTACATTGCTACCCTCAGAGCACGAGTGGCAACTAAACACATACGTGCTAGACCATGTCTTCTCAAACTGGGGGTTCCTGGAAATAGACCTTTTTGCAACCCTGGAAAACGCACAGTGCCAAGATTACACGTCCAGATTTGCCCAAAAAAAGAATCGAAGGGGAATGAACTTTTGATGAACTGGTCAGGGAAATTTGCATACACCTTTCCCCCAACACCTCTTCTCACCAGAATAGTCCACAAGCTACACTGGGAACAAGTTAAACTAATCCTGATGGCTCCAATGTTGGCACGCCAGACCTGGTTCTTTCATGTAAATCAAACTATAGAATGCCCCGCATTTTTCCAAAATCCAACAAACGCAGCAGAAAGGAGCATTCATACACTAGATATACGCTGATCTGTCATGCTCTACATTGAAAAGAAAAGCTCATCAGAAAAACAGATTGTTTCTTTGTATTTGTAGCCGCTGGAAGAGTAGGGGACCTTTTCTCTAAAGCAGCTATTCCTTAATGGATTGTCGCATGCATCCAACTCTTGTTACTGGATAACATTGCCATTTAAGACTAGAGCACACTCCACTCAAGGCACAGGGGGCAACTCTTGCCTTCATAGAAAATGTACCCGAGATGCCATTTGTAAGGCTGCCACTTGGAGTTCAATACCCACTTTCACCCAACATTACTGTCTGGACACACATCCAAGGGTGATGCACAGGTGGGATAAGCGGTGCTGAAACGTCTTTGCCGCACTACCTTCCAACAACCTCCACCTGCTTCTAGAAGTGCTGCTTGCAGATATATGCAAAGCATGTGATTTTAAGCAGCTCCACAAGCCTCAGAAGGGATACAGTACTCACCGGAATACTATTTCTGATGCTTGTATCTGCTTAGATTTGCATGCGCCCATCATTCCTCCCCTCTTGGAGTTGAAGATTCTTGGGAAATTAACATAGATCTTTACCACCCCATGGTTTCTACCTACAATCCATGCTTACAACTTACACTCCCCCTTGTCAGAAACAAATACACACCTATGTTCCGTCCCCTTTCCTCCATACTTGTGGGACATTCCATCCTTCGGGACGGAACCAGAGCACTTTTGTCAAAAAGCATAAAAAATTTAATTTTGTGTCCTTTTATTTTTACGCGGGTTACCGCACGTGGCTGTAACCCTGCCCTCCTGAGCTCCGCCCTGCGCATCGCATAATCAGAAAAGTTATCAATTTACACGCCAAGTTAACGAGGAACTGCGGTGACAAAGACTTAACAGCTCTGCACATTCAGTTATCCTCCGAAGTACCGCTGCAGGACTCCTCCCGACGTCCCCATGACTGAGGCTCAGGAATACAGGGTCTGCACCGCTGTAGCGTGACAGAATCCAGCTGGAACACTCTTCTTGAAACCAGAGGTATTGTTTAGACTTGGGGTACTTACCTCATTGTCTTTTAGCTGTGCTGTTATCGGTTGGGAATTGTAGTCACTTTCTTTTAGAGTTGATTCTAACTCACTTAGGCTTAACAGCTTGTGACCCTACAAGTGATTGTCTAACAAACTCTTTGTGCAAGACTTTGATTCTAAGTGCCTCAGCTCCATAGACTTTCCAATTGACCTTGGCTCCCTGCAGACACTTGTATCCTATTGATTTCGATGTTGTTTGTCCCTCATAGGTTGTAACTGGTTTTACACTGTAGCTCCTGTGAAAGGCTGGTCCAGATTTCTTTGGAAGATTTAAGTGTCCTCACTTATACTGAGAATCTGAGTAACCTTTTTTCTTCCTTTAAACCTTTCTTTTCTGCAACCTCAGAATCTGCAAAGTATAACTAGTGTTTTTATATATATATATATATATATATATATATATATATATATATATATATATATACCATTCTGAAGCTTGTTAATCTGCTTAGTCACATGCTGTGCGTATAGTCCAGCTTCTAGTGGTAATCGCAGATTATTGCATCTTGCCTTTCGAGGATCGAAAAGGGACGTCGACATGGGCGTGCTTATAACACTATCCCTAACATGTCGTGTAGTGTACCGAAAATCCCTCATGCGTTGAGGTCCCTCAGATTGGTTTTTTTCCGCCCAGCTAGCTGGTTGCCTTATGTGGAGCTCGAAAATTGCTAGATATATTTCTTTGTCCACGACCTCCGGTCGTTTAATATTTGTCATCCTTTCACCAATGACTACTTCAGAACCAACTCTGAAGATTGCTGAAGACTTTATTTCGGCAGCTGGTGCTCCGGTCTACTGCATGGCCTTGGCCCTCCGGCCAGGCCTATACAGTAGGGAGAATGGGGCTCAGGGTTCTGATTGTTTTGTAGAATGTATTTCCTTCTCCCTTCACTTTTCCGTTGTTGGTTTCTTTGTCACTTTTAACCTGAGCTATGGACAGGACATCTTTTTTAAATTTTGACCTTCTTGCAGCGGCAAATATCTCTGCAAAAACACACAACGGAAGTATAACAAGTGTCTACCTCGCAATCATAACGAGCAGTCCTGCAAATCCTGTCTACTTTTACGTCCGAAGACGTTAAAAGATCGCCGGACGAAACGGTGGGTGGCCTACACGATGCAGTAGTCCGAAAGTAGCTTTGGCGCCTCGAGTGACGAGGAAGTAAGCAACAGCCATGGCTCTGATCCAGAGGCCATTGACCTATCTACAGAACAGCCAAGTTCGGAGATGGCCGTCCCTGGCCCTGTCAGGCAAACCACTGGTTCTGCTATGGTGAAGGTACACCCCGGCGACAGGGACAACACACATCACATAAAGAAAAGCACACCACACCCTTGGCATCTTCGACTGACTTGTTGGGAAGGCCAGACTCCAAAGGCTACGCCGCAACACTCAACAGAACCCGCCGGTCCTCAGGATTGCCTGCCCTCCCTCCCTCCCTCCCTAGTCAGAAGGGTGTCAGCACCAAACACCACATGAGCACTGAGATGCCTCATAAGAGCGTGTCAGCGCTGAAGGTTTTGGTGGCGCCGAAAAACGCGACTAAGGCGGTAGGCCCGTCTTAATCGCTCCCAGATACGCCGAGATCCCCAAGAGTCTCGCAAACATCATCTTGTCGGCTAATAAGTCGAAGGACACGTCCAAAGACTCATTGAAGGTCGAGAAGAATATTCTGAAGGTTCCCAGCCCCTGTCTAAGACTGTCGACAGATCTCGAACGCCTACAGACCCAAGTCTCAAGAGTCCTTTTCCCCCTCCAGATCCTTCTGGTTAATCCTTCTGGATCAGAGATGGGTTTGAGGGGTATATGAACAAGCTCTCAAAGTTTGTGGATTTTTCTGAAGAATTGATCACCCCTAAAAGGCCTAGAGAGGAAGTCTCCTACCCTACTATGTTCAAATTTCAAAACATTTCCAGTCAGAATCCTCTTGAGGAGGTGGTTGATCTTACAGAGCCAGAAGATATACACCAGGACCCTTATGACCATGGTGAGGATCCCTTTGACGTGACTGTAGACTACTCTCCAGATTGGGGTGTTGGACAGCCAGTGGGTGAGGCACCATGTATGTCACTGTCCACTACCCCTGATCCAGACACACTGTGCATGGATTGCCCTCCTCACCTCCTAGATGACAAGCCTCTCCCATCGATGACCAGATGGCATTCAATGCTATCCTTAAAGATGCTGAACACATCAGATTGCCACTCAAGAGGCGGTACAAGACACCGACATCGTAGAGGATGTTTTGAAAGAAAAACCACCTTAAAGTCAGGCGATCCCTCTGTTAAACTCCATCAAGCGACGCAGCTCTCCCTCTTTGTTGACTCCAACTCAGATGACCGCAGTAAACCCATGAGTTGGGACTTTTTCGCCCCTCGCCAACAGATTCGCTATATATTCGGGGCTATATATGCCACTCCCAACTCCCTAGTGGTCACAACTACTAAGAGAGCACGAGTACCCTTCTCTATGGCTGAGGCACCTCCAGACAAGGATTGCAAGAAGTTGTATGCCCTGGGGAAGTGAATTATGTCAGCAGCCTATTTCACCAGGATAGTTACCACCACATTGCTGGCTTGTTACAGCAATGTTCAGTGCAATTTGGTCCAGGAGGGCCTTACAGAAGTCCCAGAACCAACGCAATCATGCCCGCTGGCGGTTGTGTCGGAGGGAAGGCAGGTCAATCAAAACATTCTCAAAAACACCTTGGATGCTGCAGAAACAGCAGGAAGAACACTGGGCCAAGGTACCTTGCTAAAAATGCACGCATGATTAAAACGCTTCTTGATTTAAACCTCAAACCCAGGCATCCCTCATCAACAAGTCGGCAGAAGAAACTAACCTGTTTGGAAAGGCAGTGGATGAGGCTTTAGAGGCTGCAAAAAAGGAACATGAGATCTAAACCAGATTACTCAGACCCATCAGCCGCTCCTTTCAGGGACAGTCCTTCTCACGTTCCCCCCCCCCCCCCCACCATGAGAACGGAACGGGAAATGCATTTTGGTCCTCAGGACAAGGGGAAGCTGCCACAAGCCATTATCAGCCAAGAGGGAAGCGACGCGGCAAAGGAAGGGGTAGAAGCACCACCCCAAGAGGCTCCCTGGCCTCAAATAAAAAATTACTTACTGATGGGTCCACTCCCCCGCCTCCCTGGTCAGGGGACTGATAACATTCTTCCCTGCATGGGCGGGGATTACCACACACCAGTAGGTGCTAAAGACCGTCACACATGGTTACTGTATTGAGTTTTGCTGACCACCTCGATACCGACCACCAACAAAGTTGCCCCCATTCTACAGGTAAACATGGGTATTTATTTAGTGTACTTCCTTGTACCTAGAAAGGATCTCGCTGTAACGCTCACCTGATTCCCGTAGAGGCGCCCGTCTTGACTGGGCGTATACCGTATCTTCAAAGGTGATGTGTAACACACGGCTGGCTCTTTGGGCTGGACCTCTGTGCACTGTATGTCTGGCTCGAAGGGTAAGATGTCTGCAGATAGAAAATGTGGGATTAATGAACTGGGTTATTGAATGTCTCTCTTTTTCCCTTTTTTTCTTCTCCTGTAGAACCCCAAAGGTTAACGCTCTCACCTTAGGTAAGTGAACGCCGTGCTCTCCATCTGCCTCGAGGCAGGGTGCTGTAACCAGTTTCTTCACTGGATAAGGGGAGCAGGCTTCTTGACTTCAGAGAACTGCTGTCCGTCGTTTACTGCACGAACGGTAAGTTTCGAGTAATTCTAATGTCTTTAAAGTCTTTAGTAATGATGTCTCTTGTTTTGCAGGGTTCCGGCGATGGCGGATGGCGGGCTGAAGTGAGTTGAAGATGGAGCCCGTGTGATGAATAGAAGCGCCTGGAAGCACGTAAGTAAGCGCTTGTTGCCTGCTTCACGATGCGCTCTAACTGTCTTTTTATTTTGCAGGTACAAGTTCGGGGCGGCTGCAGGGTGCCGGAATACCCACTGGGTTAGATGTGGAAAGGAGTAATGGCACGTGAGTATTAAAGTTCCCCAATGTCTTTAAACGCACCTTGTTTTGTCTTTCAGATGCCGGAATGCAGCACGAGGCGTTGGTGACAGCCGATGGGCCAGGTAAGTGAAGAGCTGGCACTGAAGACAGTAATGCTAACCTGTTCTTTCTTGTCTTTATAGGTGTTGCTGAAGACTGGATTCAGAATGGTAAGCCTTTTTCCTTAGGCCCAGGATCAGATGCAGAAGACACGATGAGCGTTCTGCTGCTGAGGATGCAGAATAACGCAAAGCAAGATTCATCCATCGGGTGTGGTTTAAATAGCCTCCTGTAGTGCTTAGGTGTCTCCTTCCACAGCCACGCCTAGGTAAGAAAAGAGTTCCTGCTTTCCAGAAGAGTTCCAGTGTTCTGAATCTAGGGAGTGGCTCCTGCCCCACCCAACAGGAAAAGTAGTTCCAAACAGAAGAGGATCAGAGACTCAACTGGCAGGCAAGTAAGCAGCATGGTCTGCTGCAGGTAAGTCCACCCAAGCATTATGAGCCCAGCGCTTCCAGCGCTGGGACTGGGCATATTTATGAGCCTGGTGCCACTGGCGCCAGGACTGGGTCCAAAAGGTCCCAATTGGGACTGGTTGGCACTCGGAACCTGGGTTATGGATCTGCTTCCAAGGGAGTTGGGAAAACCCTGACCTTTTGGAAGCAGAGATCATGACACTTGCACTGCGCCTTGTGCTAGACTTGCGCCAGGGAACAAATTTGTCATGCCACAAAAGTTCCGAATGACAACATTGCAAGAGGTTTTCCCTCTACTAACACAAGGGGATTACATGGCAACATTGGACATGAAAGATGCATATGCTGCCAGCGCACAGAAAATACCCAAGGTTCATGATGGAGGACAAGCACCATCAGTTCAAGGTCCTTCCCTTCGGCATTGCCTCAGCCCCAACGGTATTTACAAAGGTGCTGGCAGTAGTATCGGCTCACCTGCGCAGGTAGTCCATTCCAGTTTATCCTTACCTCGATGACTGGCTAATAACAGGGGATTCATACGGAACATGCCTATCAAATGCCCAACGGACGGTAGATCTACTCTTCAGTCTGGTAGTCTCAATAAATGAGAAAGTCTAGCCTAGACCCCAGCCAAGTCGAAACATTTCTGGGGGGCTCTAATTCGGACAGAAGACTGCCTCGTCTTCCCCTCCGAGAGGGTCCAAAACATGCTGTTCCAGATCCCTCACTATGTAGCCAGTCGCAAGGTGACTGTACGCAAAACCATGCGACTGTTAGGGATGATGGCCTCCTGCATTTACTTAGTCCCACACGCAGGTTTGCGCATGTGCCCCATGCAAGAGTGGCTAAACAGCCAATGGTGTTAGGCCAGCGGACAATGGGACAATCTAGTGTTTGTCTCGGCACCCCTCGTTCTCTCTCTCTCTGCAGTGGTGGTTCACCCCTGCAGTAGAAGCCACTCTCACCATGGACGCATCTCTGATGGGGTGGGGGGGGGGGCTCACCTCCATCGCACAGTGGCTGGTCCCCAGCAGTAGCATCCAACCACATAAACCTGTTGGAATTGTTAGCAGTGTCCACAGCCCTAAAAGCTTTCCAAACACAACTACAGGAGAAGACAGTACTGGTCCGCATGGACAGCACCACGGCCATGTATTACCTGAACAAACTGGGCGGGGGGGGGGACACTCTCCAGGGCTATACAAACTGTCCCAGAACATTTTGAAGTGGGCTCTCAAACACTGTCTCGACATGTTCATGGGGAACTCAATCCTTGGGCAGATGTGCTCAGCAGAGACTTCCCTCTACCCACATAGTACGTAAGGCAAATACACGAAGACATGTTCTCCAATGTCTTCGCGGAATGGGGTTTCCGAGCTATCGACCCGTTTGCAACTCTGGGGAGCACACAATGCCAAGATTACGCCTCCAGGTACCCTCAAACTGCTACAAGGGGGGGAACGGTCTCTGGATAACATGGTCAGGGAAATGTCTGCTTTTCCCCCCAAACTCCCCTACTTGGTAAGATCGTGCACAAAATGCACCAGGAACCAGTCACAATGATCCTTGTGGGCCCGACAACCCTGGTTCTTCCATCTGATGGCAACGTCGATCTCTCCTCTGATGAAACTGCCTTGCCCATACAACATGCTCTCACAAGACAGGGGGAAAGGGGTGTTTGGGGACACTCGATCCATGCCCGCTAACTCAACTTAGTGACCTGGCTCCTGTAGTCCTAGAGTTCGGGCACCTCCAACTCCCTCAGAAATGCATGGACATTCTTAAAGCTGCTAGAAAGCCCAGCGGCAGACATTGCTATTCCAATAAGTGGAAACACTTTGGTAACTGGTGCCATTCTGAGAGCATCAATCCCATAGACTGCTATCCAACACATAGTCGTATCCCTGACTCATCTAATTGACTCAGGTCTGGTTTGTAATTCCCTGAAGGTCCACCTAGCTATACTTTAAGCTTACTCTACGTCCCGAAAGAAGGTGTTGTGGTGTAAGATCCCAGTGATCAAGTAATTTATGGAAGGGGTTAAAAGACTTCATCCCCCAGTTTCAAACCCTGCTCCCGGACTGGACCTAAAATATGGTATTAGCTATTGGGATTTCCATTTGAACCTATCCATAAGGCTAGCCTTAAAGCACTCCATTACAAGACAGCCTTCCTAGTTGCAGTCACTTCAATAAGAGTCTGTGAATTGCAAGCCCTTTCAGTTCAAGACCCATTTGTCACAATTAACAAAGATAAGGTGGTTTTGCACACTCGCCCAAGGTTTGTGCCTAATTTCATTTAAAAGTTCCATGTGAACCAATCAATGGAATACGAATCTTCTTCCAGAACCCCAATAACTTGGAAGAAAGAAGCCTTCACACACTTGATGTGCGCAAGGCAGTCCTATATTATCTGGACAAAACCAATAAAGACTAATCAGTTTCTTGTGTTGGTGGCGCTGGTGGAGAAGGGGACCCGGTCTCTAAATCAGCCATCTCAAAGTGGATTGCATCACACTCTGCTACGATCTTGGCAAGAGAGAACTGCCCTTCAAGCCTAGAGAACACTCTACTCTTGCTTCCATGGCATTCATTGCAAATGTTCCCCTTGTGTCCGTTCGCAAGGCAGCAACCTGGAGTTCTATACACACTTTACTAAAACACTACTGCCTAGATACTCATTCTAGGTCTGATTCTGAGGTGGGACAAGCGGTTCTGAGACATCTTTACTACTGTTCCTTCTCACACCCCACCTCCTACTCTGGATACTGCTCGCTAGTCTATGCACAGCATGTGACTCTAAACAGATTCAGAAGCATCAGAAGACATGCATTACTTACCGTAATAGCATTTTTGATTGTATCTGCTTAGATTCACCTACCCTTCCTCGGTGCTTGCAGTAGAAGGAACGTAGACCTCTTACTGTTCTCTATCTGTACTCACGTTAGTCATAAGGCTCCCTCACAGCAGAAAAAATGCAACCAGAGGGACCTTGACGCATGAGGGATTTTAGGTACACTAAAGGTCACGTTAGGGATAGTGTTACAGGTACACCCCTGTCAATTTCCCCTTTCGATCCTTGAAAGACAAGATGCAGTACTCTGTGATTACCACTATATGTCAGACTATATGCACTGCATTTGAATCTAAGCAGATACTATCATCATAAATGCTATTACGGTAAGTAATGCATGTCTTACTGTCCTTGGGATTGAAGTCCCCTCAGGGTGAAGGAATTGTGTAAAAAGCATATCCAAAGATTATCCACTAACTTGTTCCCGATTCTGAAAAGTAATTTTAAAGTAGAATTACATTGTTACATAAAGTGGCTTTTTAAAGAACGCTTATTTAAAAATTGTTACATAAATAACTAACTCAAACACGGAGTGTCAGTGTTACTTGATTACTTGTGTTTAGGAATTTAATTTGTACAGCACTACATCTCACATTTACCACTCTTGAGATGGGCCTGGCTGCTCAGTCACGCTACCAACTTGTGTAGTACAGCCCTATGCCAAAAGGTGGGTTACCCAATACCAAGCAGTTAAGTGTTGTGTAGTCTCACACGGTGGGACTACATCAATTCTTAACTAACAGCAGGCAGGTACAATATAACACCTCGATCCCTGGAGAGAATGTCAACAAGACTGTGTCACTGAGTGAGTGTATGTAACAAGTAATGCTATTTAATGTGTGTCCCTCTCCCCCCTCTTAGAGGATTTGGCTTGCTGATCTTCTCGCATGGTTGTGTAATTAAGATCCCAGGATAGAGCAGGGAAAGTCACTTATTTGTGAGGTATAGTTTCCTTCCTCATGGATATCTTCTAATCTTAAATGACCTACCCTCCTCCCCTTCGTGATGGAGTAAAAAGTTTAAGAAAAAGTGGTAAAGGTATACATCTCACTATAACAAATATAATCAATCAGTCTGTGCTTTGTGGGTTCTCTCTGGAGGCCTTCTTTTGGTGACAGTGGTCTCTTGTGTGTATACCATAAATTGATTACATATATCGTTTGTATTGTTAGTTCCTGTTTGCAAAGTCAGGTTAAGGCAGTCTTCTGATTATATTTCTACTTTTTTGATTTAGGATGGTAGAAAGAAATGCAAATTTGTTACAAATTGGCTCTGTTCCCCAGAGATTTCCTTAATTATGTGTTTTAGGATCCCACTCGTGCACATAGATATTGATCGTTGATTGGAATGCAGATACTTGTGATGGAGGATTAATATTGCAAGTACCTTTTTTATGTTTTGCATTTGTCTGGAATACAGTAAACCTACAACCCATCTGATCTTCCAGATATGTTTGAAAGTGGTCTTTTATGAACAGTGATGCTTCTGAAGGTCTCCACATAAAAAATATGAATCTGATGTGGGATTGGGTTCATTGTGTTTTTCTGGTCAACGTCCAAATGGTCTGTTAATACGTGAGTTGTTGCTCACTTTATATTCAAGAAATACCAAATTATTCTAGATTCGCCTATTCTATGCTAGTGTAGATGTACAACATCCAAAACTTTTATCTAGCTAAAAATGTATTAGAGGCAAATCACGTTTTCGGGTCTTGCCCACTTCTCAGTCTTTGCTCCGTCCTGCTTACTTTTCCAACTGTCTTCTTTTAATTGCATCACCTGATCCCTACACCTGCTGCTCTGGCTTGAGTCTTTGCTACTTTTTTCATATATGGTGAGTTTGAACCTTCTTCCCGCATTGGGCATAGAGAAGAATCTCTTAATATTACATAATTTTCTGTGCAATGCTTTTTTTTGTTTTGTTATTGGTGACCTTGCTCTCACTGTATTGCACTTTATCCATCCTGTGTCTCCAGGTTCCCGAGCAGCAGCCTATCACCTTATGCAGCGGGGTCGAGGACACTAAACACTATGAAGAGGCAAAAAAATGTGTGGAAGAATTGGCGCTTTACCTCAAACCACTCAGCAGTGCCAGAGGTAAGCTTGGGGGTTTGTTAATTACATTCTGAATCTTCTAAAACAATAGTTCGATGAAGCTGGTCTAGTCTGATTTAGTAAACTGAAAGCTACCGTTTGTGAAACTTGGAACAATACAGCTTATGTAATGTTTGGCATTTTTATATAGTGCTCTATACATCATTGGTATGATCTCAAAGCGCTGGTAGGTTCAACGCCCTCGGGGACCGCAGTCCAGGTCAGTAGAGAAAGTGTCGTAGGGTGCGTGGGTGCACCAGTTGTGTGCAGCTGATGCAATTGCCAGATGGTAGCTGCATCCTAGCGTTGAGAGTTGAAGATATCAGTTGAATATGTGCAGTCTGGTGGGTGGACACCCAGACTGGGTTCTGTCTGCGTTAGGCCTGTAGGACGCTTATATGAGCAGCTAGGCCAGATTGTTATGGGATAGCTGCGTTTTATTAGTGATGAGGTGTTCATGGGGTAATGTTCGTATGTGAACAGTTAGGCCGAATTGATATGGGGTATAGCTGCATTGTAATTGTGTGATGTTGTAGAGTAGAAAGTAAGCGTAATGATGTGGGTTGGGAGTGTTTGCGTGGGTTATGCTTGGATAAATATCCTACTGGTTTAGGGCATATTCAATGGAGCTACCTTTCCACTCCTGCAAAACAAACTGCACTAAGCTTTAAGCAGTAGGGATACAGGGTGCCATGGACAAGTCATTTCCCCCCTTCGTGAAAGAGCAATGGTACACAATGCAAACATACGCCAAGCTGTACTTCAACAGTGCAGTCCTACCACCAGTTGTGACAAGTTGAGCTACTCTGATTACTGCCTACCCTTGAAGGCTGCAAGTGTGGAGTGGCCAGGGCTGGCTGCAACCAGTCACCCTCCCCACAATGAAACCTAACAGATGTAGAAATCATGTTAAGCATCCGTTTTATGAAAAGGTCACCCACCTCATATGAAGAATTTAACAAAGGCAGTGGGTGAAATGTGTCACATTAAGGATTTTGTATGTGCATATCCACATTGAGCAGTTTACCAGCAGCCATCATGGCTGGGAGGATGATTGGATGTAGCCTGATTGAACAACCAGGGTTTCACATGAATCCACAATTCATGCAAAGGCAGTCAAAACGGCTGAAACATTTTTAAAACGTGCTGGCAGGACAATGTGTGTGGTGATTCTTCTTGAGCTCTGTGTGAAAATAATCTGTCACTCCCTTCCCTAGTTACGTCCACCAACATCAGTGTGCCTGTGAGCATTCACCAACTTTACAGTCCATTGAGGAAATTGTGGGTACAAAATATCCATGTATCGGTGTTAAATAAGTTTTTAAACGTTTGGGAGGGCAGCCTCTGATCAGCCTGAAAAAACAATGTGCACATTTGTGCCAAAGCCACTTTTAAGGTCACAGGTACATTCCAGGCTTGTGAAGAATACCCGTGGTTCATTAGATGTTGATGAATGATGATGTTTTACCACAGGCTTGCATTGGGGCTGAGGTCTACTCTAAAATTGTCTGTAGGTTTGTATTGAGGTGGGTACTGCCTACGTTAGAGAAATACACACTGTTATGGAGGTGAGGCTTGTTTTTGTAAGCATGTCCCACCCGGAGCATAACTTGTTAAAGTGCGTGGAGGGGCAGGGAGGCAACAGAGTAAGCTTGTTCAGAAGCACTGTGATGTCTTCAAAGCCTTACTAACTCTGGGGGGACAAGTTTTCCAACATATCTGCTTTGTTGGGAAGTTTGCAAAATTCCACATCTTTAAGGTGAACTGTGAGCACACAAAATGTGTCACTGAAACAAAATCCAGTATTGAGCATGCACCTGTTATCCAGGAAGGTAGTGACAGATTATTTTCATGCAGCGCTCCAAGAAGAATGGCCAGTGTGAGTTGAATATTACCAGTTTGCCAACTGACGTTATAACTCCTGTGATGGGGTCAAGAGTAGGACTCTGACACAGTGGCATGCATGTTGGATGCTATAGACTTATATTTGCAGAAAATAACGGTTGTGGAAAATCCTATCTATCCCTAATCCTAAAGGGGATTTCCCTCCCTCAGTAAAACCTAAGCATGGTCTGTGCCAGGATGGTAAATAAAATAGCGTCCTGTGTCCAAAATTCCTAATCTGACCCTTACACTCTAAACTCAATATAATGTTTACAGGGAGGCTCTGTTAAGCTATCTACTTGTAGCTTGCTTCAAAAGTTCTCAACATAAAATGTTCTAAGGTGCAGAACATTAAAGAAATTCAGGGTTCCGGAAAGGGGTCTCTCTTCCCATACAGTCCTTTTGCTAGTTCAAAGTGCCTCTTTCCCATATTTTGGCAGTATTCACAAGGGCATTAATCGTCCTTTGAATTTCCTTAGAGTGAACACAAACTGGTAAATACACTTGCACACCAAATTAATAACAATTCAAATTTGTAAAATGAGGACTGTTCCAAATAATGATTACAGAGTTCAAGGTGCAGGGGAGAAAATACACAGCCTTGGTATCTAGGCTGGAAACATATGCAAAAAAGAGAAAGCAATCCGTGAGGGATAGCCGCGTCCCCTGCACACTGTCTAACAGGCCGAACGGCCTAATGGAGTTGATAATCCGAAGATTATTTTGAATGTTTATGAATTTCTTTATATTCAAAATACAGAAGATTTAGGAAAAACACATTCAATAGACAATTAGTGATCATCAACAGTAAATTCTGTTATTTATTTGTGTTTTCAAGTGCCCAACGCGTTTCGAGTCGAAAAAACTCTTCATCAGGGGCGACATATTCATCAAACAATTTCTATAAAAGGAAAATTATATACAATATATTAGTGCTTTAGATAGACTTAATGGTGAACAAAATCTAACAACAAAATCACATTTGTTATGAAGACAGTAATTAGCTTAAACATTTTAGCTGTATTGGTGGGTAACACATTCTATTGAAAAAAAGCCCAACATTACCCTAGTCTTTCCACATTCACCAAGTTAGTGTGATTATGCCACATATGTGTCTATATAGAAAATAGGTAGCTGCCCCTATATTTTGCCTTTGGCGCAGTGAATTTTGGGGGAATAATTTATTACTAAGGAGTGCAAATTATTGTGCTGCATTGATGCAAAATGACCTCTTACCTTGAGTTATGCTAATAACCAGCAAGGACTCAGAGGGTAGACGATTGTGTATTGTCCACTAGGCTCACGGTAACTAGTTCTTTTAAATCTGTGACCAATGGGGACCGATGGCAGAAGCGAATCTCTCAAGCCTAGAGAGAAGGAAAGATATTTTATAACAATGTATGTGAAAAGCTTTCTAAAAGAAAAAAATAGGCTTAGAGCCCAGAGTTAAGTGCGTTTACTAAGTAGTTTTAAAGTCCGGTCTAAATACTAACTTCGATTCACACCAGCAATGTAGGAGGAGTTCAGGAGTCGTAGGAAACGGCAGTTGAATGAGCCTCTCTCACATTTTGCGTGTTTTTATATTGTTAAGTGTTATGACGTCACTCGCGCATGCGTTGGCGGCGTCACGCTTACGCATGACGTCACCCGCGCATGCGCGGAGTGATGTAAACAATCCCCCATGTTGTGTATGAATTAAAATGCAGCATTCTACCATAGGCGATCCATATGAGGAAGCAACGATATCGATTTTTAATTATATGGCGTTACTTAGTAAAAAAGTGATGGCCGTAAATGTGTATTTCTAATCTAAAATTTGAAATAGCGGTAATCCGTGAACCTCGATATGGGCAAAAGTGGGTCAAACGGGCTAATGATTAGGCTTTTGTACTAGGGCAACTGAAGAGAGTAGGTTGCTCTCTGAATTGTGATGTTATGCAATTATAATTTGTGTATATATCATCAACAATACTGTCGTGGAAACTTTGTTTTACACATTTAGCATTTTTCAGACCCTTATAAACGTTTCTTAGTTAATCAGTGGAGCATAAGGAAAACACACATTTCAATCACAATGACATAGCAGAATCCAAAAAAAAAAAAAAAAAAAGGATAAGGTTTTGAATGTAAAGAATTAAACCGAAAATGGCTTCTAAAAGACATGTAATTGGTTCGGAAAGTTATATCTAGTGTAAGGTTGACCTATGTGAGTGAGACTAAGATGGCTACCTCCTTGTAGTGGGAGTTCATAGGAATGGCCCTAGAAAATAGTCCTCATTAATTCCCAGGGGTGTCATAGCGTCCAATTTGTTGATCCAGAAGAGTTCTCTTTGTGCAAGCTTTTTAGGAAGATTTCCACCTCTACTTGATGGTCGTAGGACCTCCAAAACCACAAATCTCAACTGTGAGATATTGTGTTTTTTCTCTTCAAAATGTCTATAGACTGGGGATTTGCAATTTTTGGTCCTGATGCAGGATTTATGCTCCGTCCATCGGTCTTTCACTTTCCTGTTTGTTCTCCCCACGTAGTATATACCGCATGGGCAACGTATAGCATAAATTACATTCTTGGTATCGCATGTTGCAAATTGTTTTAACGAGATTTTCTTGCCGTTGTAGGGGTGTCTGATATGGTCTCCTTTTATTACATTATTGCAATGTTGGCAATGTAGACATGCAAACGTACCAAGTTTTTGTTTACTGAGAGTTGTCTGTAATGGTTGTAATGGTTGTACACTTAAATACTCAAGCCAAAGCTATCAGATCAAAAGAATTATACACAAAAACTGGGACATTATTAAATCAGACAATACGCTTGCTCAGCTTTTCCCGGATCCACCTATGATGGCTTACAAAAGAGGGCGAAATTTGAAAGATCAACTGATTAAGGCAGAGAAACCAAAACTGCTATGTCATTGTGATTGAAATGTGTGTTTTCCTTATGCTCCACTGATTAACTAAGAAACGTTTATAAGGGTCTGAAAAATGCTAAATGTGTAAAACAAAGTTTCCACGACAGTATTGTTGATGATATATACACAAATTATAATTGCATAACATCACAATTCAGAGAGCAACCTACTCTCTTCAGTTGCCCTAGTACAAAAGCCTAATCATTAGCCCGTTTGACCCACTTTTGCCCATATCGAGGTTCACGGATTACCGCTATTTCAAATTTTAGATTAGAAATACACATTTACGGCCATCACTTTTTTACTAAGTAACGCCATAATTAAAAATCGATATCGTTGCTTCCTCATATGGATCGCCTATGGTAGAATGCTGCATTTTAATTCATACACAACATGGGGGATTGTTTACATCACTCCGCGCATGCGCGGGTGACGTCATGCATAAGCGTGACGCCGCCAACGCATGCGCGAGTGACGTCATAACACTTAACAATATAAAAACACGCAAAATGTGAGAGAGGCTCATTCAACTGCCGTTTCCTACGACTCCTGAACTCCTCCTACATTGCTGGTGTGAATCGAAGTGAGTATTTAGACCGGACTTTAAAACTACTTAGTAAACGCACTTAACTCTGGGCTCTAAGCCTATTTTTTTCTTTTAGAAAGCTTTTCACATACATTGTTATAAAATATCTTTCCTTCTCTCTAGGCTTGAGAGATTCGCTTCTGCCATCGGTCCCCATTGGTCACAGATTTAAAAGAACTAGTTACCGTGAGCCTAGTGGACAATACACAATCGTCTACCCTCTGAGTCCTTGCTGGTTATTAGCATAACTCAAGGTAAGAGGTCATTTTGCATCAATGCAGCACAATAATTTGCACTCCTTAGTAATAAATTATCCCCCCAAAATTCACTGCGCCAAAGGCAAAATATAGGGGCAGCTACCTATTTTCTATATAGACACATATGTGGCATAATCACACTAACTTGGTG
This sequence comes from Ambystoma mexicanum, assembly GCF_040938575.1. Classification (NCBI taxonomy): domain Eukaryota; kingdom Metazoa; phylum Chordata; class Amphibia; order Caudata; family Ambystomatidae; genus Ambystoma; species Ambystoma mexicanum. Next base: position 587,119,301 of record NC_090922.1, on the reverse strand, counting down.
AATGTGGAAAGACTAGGGTAATGTTGGGCTTTTTTTCAATAGAATGTGTTACCCACCAATACAGCTAAAATGTTTAAGCTAATTACTGTCTTCATAACAAATGTGATTTTGTTGCTAGATTTTGTTCACCATTAAGTCTATCTAAAGCACTAATATATTGTATATAATTTTCCTTTTATAGAAATTGTTTGATGAATATGTCGCCCCTGATGAGTTTTTTCGACTCGAAACGCGTTGGGCACTTGAAAACACAAATAAATAACAGAATTTACTGTTGATGATCACTAATTGTCTATTGAATGTGTTTTTCCTAAATCTTCTGTATTTTGAATATAAAGAAATTCATAAACATTCAAAATAATCTTCGAATTTCCTTAGAGTGTGCAGATTCTTTACATTGTTCAAGTTTTTGCATTTTCTGCCCCTGGTGTATTCTCCAGCCAGATTTGTGACTAGTAAACCCTTAAAAAAGGGTTACAAGTCTTTCCTTTTGGTTTCACAACTTCGCTATTTGCCTTCGCACTCCTGGTATACTCCCTTGCCAGGTGTTAGGGGGTGTTGCCAAAGTAGACTTTAGTAAGCGATCCCAGTGGTTTGTAGATCCTCGAACTCTTCGTATCAGTCTGTACTACTCAGGAACCTTTGTAGAGTGGCAGAGCAGTCAGGTTTATCAGAGGAAGATGTGAGCTTTAGGTAAGTACACTGAGCCTAGTTAGTAATGCACATCAAAGAAACACACATTTATATTAAAATATAGATTTATCTTATTTATACAAGTCACTGTTAAATAAACCAACACACATCGGTATAATTTTAGATCATTTCAAAAGGCCATTCCTTAGTTGCTGAACGCTTACAATTGTTACAGGAGTTTGACAGGTCTACCTTGTCATCGGTGGTCACGCACAGCCACAAAGTGATGCAGTAATTGAAATAAGTTTGCAAATACCTATAAGAGTGATTTTTAGGAAGAAAAATAGTTGGTTAAATTTATACTAGCATAGGTTAAAGTTCTAGGAGCAGTTTCGTCGCACAGCAATTCTTTTAAAGTCCAAAACACAACCCTAGCCAAAAGGCAGTTCGGAAAGGCTTAAAATCTTTAATAGTAGCAGATGTCAAATGTCCCTGTGGATACGTTCTAGTCTCTAGGATGGGTAAAAAAAAAGGCAATAAGGCTTAACCAACACCAGAGCCCCTCTTAAAGGACTCGCTAAAGGGACACAAGCAGCAGCTTGGGTCAGAGGTAAGACTGGGTTGCCCTGGATACCTCTACGTGCACTTCAATGCTCTGGAGCGACTTTCTGAAATAAGGTAAGCAGTACCTTTTCGCCACAGTACCTTTGGTTAGAAGAAACTGTTTTCAGCTGGATGCTTGGTGATGTTGCAGCGCTGGACCCGACCTATGGATTCCTTGGTCTGATGACGAAAGGCAGGACAATGGACGGGATCTCTCACCAGCAGTCTCGAGGGAGGACCTATGGCATGGCTTTCATCAACTTCCCTGGTCGGTCTGCGGTTTTGGCGCCTTTACTGCAACATCAACAAAGGATGCGGTTGGCCCAGTCAATCTTCGGATCCTGCAGTCCTGCACTCTGTTGAGGGGTCGTGGACCGGTCGATTTGTGTCTCTGGAGTGTCCTTGAGGGCTCAGGAAAGACTTTTACGAATTTGGCCTTTCCACGATGATGCACTTAAAATGGGTCGCTGGTCTACTGGTATTGGGGTTCTGCGGCTCTGGAAAGCCATAGGACCTCAGAAGATGGCTCAAATTAAAGTTCGTCTTGAGACTGGCCGTTTCCATCAGTCAAAGGGAAGGAGTCGTCCTTTTAGGAGTTCCTCTGTCACATAAAAAACGGCGTCAGGACAGCCGTGGTCTCTTCAGTGTTGCGAAGTGTCTGCAGGCTTCTCTGGTAGTCTTCTTCAGTTATTCAAGTGGTCGACTTGCTTATCACTCAAGGAGCCTCACCTTTTCTACAGTTCCAGCACTCAATCCTCTGCAATCTCTCTCAGCAATTTACAGAAAGGGATGTATGGCTGTTGAATCAGGATAGCTAGACCCCCAGTGCGAGCAGGTTCTATTCAGGCACTCTGGCAGACAAAGGACAGGGGGGTGGAAAACCTCCTCCCCCCCTCTTCCTGCCTGCCCAGACACACTGGAGCCTAGGAGGGGACACCCAAGGTTTTCCTCCAAAGGCAAAAGACGCACACTGACCTCTCTCCCAGATGGTAGAAGGGCTAACCAAGAACAACCACAATAAAAATGGCCAAAAAAGAAGGAAGCCCCCAAGTTAGTACTTGGGTGCCCCTATTGTGCACTACCAGGGCTTTGGCCATAGCCTACAGTAGTAGAATCGCACAATAGTTGGTAGAACACGTCCACTGCCACCTGTCATAACTAGAAGGTTGTCTGTGACTAAAGTCACTGGAGCAGGTAGAAAAGGGACACTGGGTATCTCTTTGGCACTCCACATATGGTGGTGTGTGCCAGTCTCTAAGAATATAAAGTTTTAGGAGAGATACAAAGTATCTCTCTATCCTTAAGAACTGTAGTTATTCTAGGATAAAGAAAAGAATCTGAGGACGCAAAGGGTCCACAGCAACACTGCCCATAAGGAGCTGTGAGCTGCAATAGTAAAATACTGATGCCTTAAAGATGTATGAAGAAAAATAGACTCCATATGACAGAGGTCCAAAAGACAGAGCCCATATGAATGAATGAGTAGAAAAAGGCTCCACTCATTCAGGATGAAAGAAAAAGGTCCAGAAGTCGAGCAAGAAGTGTTGGGGGTTACACCAGGATAGGGGATGAAGCATACAAATGGTAAATCTACCCAACACCTGGATATTATTACATTTCTCACTCCTGGTTTACTCTCCTGCCAGGATATCACTTCGCCTCTTTTCTCCCCATCCTTGGGTCAGTCTGTTTGCCTGGTGCACTTACCTGCCAGGGCTTTCTTTCTTTATTCACTTTCTTACATCCATGTTAAAATGGCTTTCCACAGTTTGGGTCACTGACCCCTTTTCAACTCTGTCCGTATGTATAACTGTTCCTCTTTTACAGTTTTGGGCTTCCGTCTCACTTTCAACAATGTTTGCATACACAATTCCCTCCTTTGGAATACTGGATCACCGACACGTCTTGGACAATGTTCTCACCTATATCGGTTCCTTTACATTTTTCCATGGCTTTCTCTCGTATGCTCAGCGTGACACGGTGTTAGGACAGTTTTTCTTAAGTCCAACTAAGGGCTTAGTAAAACCATTCAACTGAAACCGTACAAGACTCTACACTTAGTGTAAGGCTGTACCACCTGTGTTCATGGTAGCGTATACAGAGCAGCTAGGCTTAGCTTAGGAGAGAGGGCTGTAGGGAAGTACATTGAACTTGTAGTACACCAAGGATACAATAGAAACACTGACAACCAGGAGTATTAGAAAAAATAAAGGTTTATTATAAATACACATATAGGTTAAGTTAGGTCTTTGCGGTAAGTACTAGTCTTAAACACTTTCATAAAAATCACACACCACTATGCTTGAAGGCACACAAGCTAAAGCATATAACCTTATTTGGAACACCGAACGGGAATTCTAGGGACGTCACACCAATAATGACTTTAAGATTACATACAGTAATTCAAGGGTAGTAGACCTCAACCGGTGTACCTTGACGCTCAGCAAGAAATCGCATATTAAGTCAGCTGGACAAAATACTTTTGTGAATACTGACACACTTATTCTAGGAACATTATCAACCTATAACCGCTTTTGGGACAACTCAGTTACACTCTAGGTAAGTAAACCCTTTTGTGTAATGTACCATTACAGCTACTTTTCAGTTCAGTGACACACTAAGACTAGCAACAAATGTGTAACTTATTTTAGATGGGCACTCAGCTAAATCAAGGTATGTGAAACCTCTATACTTTTGTGAGGAGCTACCGGCAACCTAATGGTTAAGTGCAACCTAAGCAGCCTTATTCTGTACAGCCTAACAGCAAGTCAGGGGAAGCAAGACCCAATTGTGGACACTCATAGAAATATCCTAACATGTATAATAAAGTGAAATCAACAGCATTACTTTTGGGAAGAGGGGAACCCAATTCACAGGTAAGTAACTTAACCTTCAGCCTAATTTCAGTTAAAATGGCGAGACGGTTTGTAAGGAAAGCAAGACTTGGAGATAACTTATTTAAAACGGTACACCACTTATTCAAGGTAAGTAAATGCAATTTCGAATGGGTTGTCCTCCCACTCATTCCTCATCTTATGATATTCGTATCCCAGCTCTGGTGAAAAAAAAATTCCGTAGCAGCAGAGGGCGCTGTGTTCGAGGCCACAGAGTCGTAGTCCCTCGAGTGCCAGCGTCGACGTCATCCGCTGTATAAAGGGCTTGAGCAGCAACCATTACCTCAGTTCCATTTTTCCGACGCAACTGCTTCATGTTACGAACGGCGCATCAGATTTCTCCTCGACGATGTCCTCGTCATCTACTCCCACCACACCCAAGACAGGGTTCAAAAATATCAGAAGTGTGGTAGCAAAACGTCTGTAACCGACCCACATCGGAATAGCCTCTGGTGCCTCAGTCCAGACCAATGGATTGACGAGTCTGGTTCCTACCAGGCCATGTACATTAAGGCTCTTCGGGAACGTAGAGGTAAGCTGGCGGTGGGGGAGGAAACCTATAAGTCTTCCAAAAGACAAAAAGATTCGGATGAATCTAGTCGAAAATCTCGACATGAGTCGAGGAGGTCGAGATCAAAGAGTCGCTCAGGGAAATCTGCCTCGTCTTTGACTCCTCTGAGAGGGGAGCAACTTATCCATCAAAGCACGATTCCCCAGAAAAATGGGAGGCCATTAGGGCTTCGATGCTTAAAATATTTGAGAAAGCGACCCAGACCCCCTCGAAGTTGCCACGTGGTGATCATGCCTCTACCCACTCTAAAAGTGACAGAGGGAAATCAAAATCTAAACACGCGAGAGTTGAAAGAGTAGAGTGTCATCAAGGTAAAGTTCCCCGACGCCTCGTACGAAGTCAAAACCTCTGGTGCATAAATCGGTGGTAGAGGAATCGACCTCAAAGTCGAAACTCGACTCGACCCAGTCGACGACTACTGAGTCAAAGCCGTCGATGAAAATGGCACCGACGACTTTAACTATATCGAAGCCGCCTTTGAAAATGTTGAAGCCAGCGTTTTCTTTATCGATGCCTTCGACGCCCTTATCGAGGCATTCATTAATCCCGATACCCAAATCGACGCCATTACCCATGCCTAAGTCGATACCACTCTCTTTACCTGAAAAGTTTTCCATCCTCAACCCAGACAGGAATTTTTCTGATCCATTTTTGAAGAACACTCCTCTGAAGAGGATGTCACTTCAGCTGGAGTGAGGTTTGGAACCAGGAAAGTCCCTGAAGAGCTAGTGGACCCAAATTCCAAAATAACAGATCTTTCTGACTGTCTCAAATGCCAGTGGCCTAGACACTTCAGGTGAAGTGGAATTTGAAAGACCAGACCCCACAGATCATGCTGATCCTAGTTATAGGAATCATATGGGGAAGGGTCATTGATTTTTACGGGTTGGAAGGCAGCTTCCCCAGATTTCGACCAGGATGACATGACGGATATCGTGAGTGAAATGTCCTATAAAAGATCCTGTTCTTCCATAAAGCACTTCAGAAGAGGGTGATGGTAAATTGCAATACTCCTGATTCTATTTCATCAGTAAATGAGAAATGTGTACCAAAATACAGGCCATCATTATCAGATCCGGACTATCTATCTAAACATCCCTCCCCTGAAAGTCTAGTAGTTCAAGCTGCAACCTCCACTAGGCAATCAGCTTACCCATCAATACCACCAGAACGGGATGATAAAGTTGATGCTTGGGCCTGGAAAGTTTTTACTTCAGGCAGCATGGCCCTTAAATCGACTGTCACTTGCACTTTAGCAAGATTTACATATACCATGTGGGACTGCATGACATCAGCAGCTGAACGCTTCCCGGAAGGTGAGTAACGGGATGGTTTCCTGGCTATAGTAAAAGATGTTAAGGAGTCTATGGAGGAATACCTTCAGTCAGGACTGGACACTGCGGATAGTGTAAGCAGGTCCATGGCATCTAGCACAGTCCTACGTAGGTTTGCATGGCTAATGAAATCTGGCTTTGCACCTGATTATGCCCTTTGACGGCTTGAGGTTGTTTGGCAGCAAGGCAGATGAGAGCTTGGAGAAGCTGCAGACATCAAAAGCGGCAGCAAAATCACTTGGCGCCACTTAAGACAGCCTCAACAACACTCTTACGGAGGCTCATCTTCCTGGCAGTCGCCCCTTTTGCTTCTACTCTCTTCTGGAAAAGGGAGGGGGCAGGCCAGTCCGAGAAGCCAACAGAGAAAACCCTTCTGTGGTGGAAAATGGAAAGGTGCTAGATCAGCAGCAGCTACTACCACCTCAGCCACTGCTGCAAAGCCACTTTGAGGTCTTCACCCACAAAATTCCGGTGGGAGGCAGAATCACTCAGTATTTGGACGAATGGCGGGGCATTACGTCTGATGCCTGGGCACTAGAGCTAGTGACCCATGGTTACTGCCTTCCTTTTCATCAAAGACCGCAAGATTATCCACTGGGAGTCAACTCTGTAAAAATTCCAGACCCGCTCCTTGTGCAGGAGATTTTAACCCTGCTAGAGAAAGGTGCATTAGAACATGTACCTGTAGCGGAGAGGAACAAGGGTTGGTACTCCCCTTATTTTCTCATCCCCAAAAAGGACGGAGGATTGAGACCTATCTTGGACTTAAGAAGCTTGAACAAGTTCCTCAGGAAGGACAAGTTCAAGATGGTGACCCTTTCTCAGATCCTTCAGGCTCTTCAGCTTCAGGACTGGCTGGTTTAATTGGACCTTCAGGATGCTTACTTTCATGTGCCAATCCATCTCAAGCACAGAAAGTACCTGAGGTTCGCAGTTGGTGGTTGTCATTATCAGTTTCAGGTTCTACCGTTTGGGCTGACCTCTGCCCCAAGGGTTTTCACCAAACTGATTACGGTGGTGGCAGGGATTCACGTCTACCCTTATCTGGACGATAGTCTAATCAGGGAGAGTTCATCCGAACGAGCCCACGAACATCTGGCCTTGACCTGCCACTTCTTACAGACTGGGCTTCTCCCTCAATTACAAGAAGTCACAAATGATTCCAAGCCAAAGACTCCAATTCATTGGAGCAGTCCTGGACACTTCCTCAGGGAAAGCCTCACCTCCCGAGGAGCGAGCGCACCCCATTCTGTAGATGGTAACGAAGTTTCAAAATGCCCAAAATCTACCGGCATTCGACTTTCTAAGGTTGCTAGGCCTCATAGCATCCTGCATTTTTCTGGCACCAGTGGCCAGATTGAGGATGAGATCCCTTCGATGGGCCCTCAGGACTCAATGGTACCAATTTTTGGGGCAGATGTCAGATCTTCTGCAAGTCTCAACCAAGGTGGCTCAAGATCTCCTGTGGTGGGCTTGCAAGGAGAATATCCTCAAGGGGGAACCTTTTTGGCAACCATGGCCAGAGATAATGGTAGTGACGGACGCCTCACTCACAGGGTGGGGAGCCCACACCAATGATCTGACAATGAACTGTCGTTGGTCTCCATCGGAGTCAAACTACACATCATCCTTTTGGAGCAGAGGGCAATCAGACTAGCGCTGAAGGCCTTTCTGCCTCCTGTACAGGGAAAGAATGTCCCGATAATGACTGGCAACACAGTGGCCATGTACTACCTAAACAAAAGAGAAGGCGTAGGATCACTCCCACTGTGCAGAGGCAATGCAGCTCTGGTTAATGCAAGAAGGATTCTCTCCATCGGCAGCTCACCTAACCGGAGAGCAGAACACAGTGGCGGATGCTCTGAGAAGGCAGAGCAGTCTCCCACGAATGGGAGCTAGCTCAGGAAGTCCTTCGAGATCTTTGCCCTTTGAGGAACCCTTCAAGTGGATCTATTCACAATCGGTGCTAACTGTACTGCTCAAGGGAATTTCCTCTGAGGAGCTCTAGGAGATGCGTTCGTTGTGGACTGGGTATTTCCACTCTAGGCGTTTCCTCCAGTCCCTGTGATTCTTCGGGTAATCGGGTGGTTGAGAAAGTTCAGGAAAACCATGATCCTAATTGCCCCTGATTGGGCCAGGAGGACGTGGTACCTGGACTTTCGGACAGCAACAAAATCCCAGTATTGGTGTCTTTGGAACAAGTTCGCTAACTGGTGCAGGGATAAGAATGTAGATCTATTTTTATGTAATACTCCAACAGTACTTTTTTCCCCTCTTACTCTTGGCCAATTTGGGGCTCCAAGTTGGCACTATAAAAGGATATCTATCTTGAAGCGTTCCTCGGAATAGGTGTCCTATTTTAAAATGCCATTAGTAATTCAATTCTTGAAAGGGCTAACAAATGTATAACACCGTTTCAGGTGCCTATTTGGGATTTAACTTTAGTCTTAGAATTTCTCATGAGTGCCCCTTTCGAATCTTTACATTCTTACCCATTAAGACTTCTCACTCTTAAAACAATTCTGTTGGTGGCTATAACATCAGTCCGCAGGGTAAGTGAGTTGCAGGCACTGTCTTGTAAGCCTCCTCACACCATTTTCCATAGGCACAAGGTTATTCTAAAAGTCAAACCATCTTTCTTGCCTAAAATAGTTTCTGATTTTCATCCGTGTCAAAAAATTACCGTACCTTCTTTTTATCCTCCGCCTCATGCTAGTAAAGAAGTGGAAAGGTTGCATAGACTGGACCAAAAAAGGGCTCTCAGTTTCTACATTTTCAGATTGGAAAATCTTTGACATTGTGACCAACTATTTGTTGGGTATGCTGGACACAAATTTGACCCTGCAGTATCTAAACAAACTCTATCCAGATGGATAATTCTAGCAATCTCTGAATGCTATAAAGTAGCTGTGAAAGAGCCTCCAGTTGGATTAAGGGCTCATTCAACAAGAGGCATGGCAACTGCCACATCTCTTCAGAGGAGTGTTCCGGTGCAGGATATTTTATTACTGCTTGGACTCTACTTCATATCAAGAAGGACTATTTGCAAAAGCTGTCCTTCATTCAGTACATAATTAAAATTTCTAGTACTCCCACCTCCAAAATGACCACTGCTATGGGAGTTTATCATAAAATGAGGAATACGTGGGAGGACACAATCCATTCGAAGAACAAGTTACTTACCAACTGTAACGTTCTTTCTATTGGATGTCCCACGTATTCCTCATTGACCCTCCCAACCTACCCCTCCGTACAGTTTACGCCAGTTGCACTCTAACTTCCTTAAGAGCCCGAGGACTTGATGCGACCATGAACACCCTAAAAACAGAACTGAGGTAACGGGCGCTGCTCAAGCCCTTTATACAGACCTTACTAAGTCCAGACATCAAAGAACCTCCAGCTACACTCCTCATGAGGCGGTGTTTGACCTAAAAAAAAAAAGCCAGAGTTGATCCCTCAGAACCCTTATGATCAGGGAGAGGATACTTTTCAGGAATGTCTAGACCAGTCCCCAGATTGGGGTGATGGACAGCCAGTGGGTGTGGCACCATGGATGTCACCGTCCACTACCCCTGATCCAGACACATTGTGCATAGATCCTCCCTCCTCACCTCCTTCAAGACAAGCCTCTCTCATAGCTGACCAGATGGCATTCAATGCTATCCTTAAGAAAGCAGCTGAGCACTTTCAGATTGCCACTCAAGAGGCGGTATAAGACACTGACTTCGTAGAGGATGTTTTGAAAGAAAAACCACCCTCTGAAGTCAGGCGATAACTCTGTTAAACTCCATCAAATGACACATTTCTCCCCCTCTTTGCTGACTCCATCGCAAACTGGAGCGGTTAACCCTGGAGTCTAAACTTTTGTCCCTCGCCTACAGACCCGCTTTATACCACTGGTGACAACTAGGAAGAGAGCACGAGTACCATTGTCTACGGCAGAGGCACCGTCGGACAAGGATTTCAAGACGTATGCTCTGGGGAAGCGCATTACAACAGCAGCAACCTATTCCACCAGGATAGCTAACGCCACCACATTGCTTGCTAGTTACAGCGACGTCCAGTGGAATTTGCTGCAGGAGGGCCTGCAGGAAGTCCCAGAGCCAACACTATCATGTCTACTTGCGGTTGTGTCGGAGGGGAGTCAGGTTCATCAAAACATTCTTAAAAACACCATGAATGAAATTATATTATATTGTGCTCGTACACAAGTGTTTCAGGACGCGACCAGGCAAAAGGGAGAGGAACAAGGGAGAATAAAAAGAAAGCGGCGATCTTACTATACCCAGTGACATTTAAGAAAGCGCAAACACATTGAAACGGGGAAATGGGGAAAGTGCATGGAAGGGGGGGGGGCGGAGTGGAAAGTGCGGAACAGGAGAGAACAGAATAAATACTAAATAAGGGCAATAAACAATAGTAGTGCAGTCAGCAAAAACGGGAGGGTCTGTTTGGGTACATATACAGAACCCCAGTGCCGGGGGTGGCCTGGAGGCAGTGCAGGAGGGTGGCAGGGTGAGCAGGCACCTGTGCCAAGGTGTACAATGTCAAGAGAAGAAACGGATCAACAGGGGAGGAGGAGGGCAAAGGCAGAGGCAAAGAGGAAGGTCTTGAGGTGCTTCTGGAAACAGAGTTGGTTTTCCTTAAGTTTCAAGGTGGCCGGGAGGTTGTTCCAAAGGGGGAGGCCCCAGCTGAAGACGGATCTACCCCCAGCTTGTTTCTTTGCAAAACGAATAACCCTGAGGGAGTTAGAAGTAGAGGGGGAGGTATTTACAGGGGTATAGTTGAAGGTGTTTTTGACCCAGGCCCCAGAAAGCCTTGAGAACAATGCAGAGGGTTTTAAATGTAATCCTTGCATCCACTGCAAGCCAATGAAGGGATTTCAGGGTGGGAGAGATACGATACCAGGGCTTGGGGCCAAGGATAAGTCTTGCAGTCCTGTTCTGGATTAGTTGTAAAGGGTGGAGAGTGGAGACGGGTAGATTTAGAAAGAGGCTGTTAAAGTAATCCAGTGTGGAGAGAACCAGAGCTTGGGAGACAGTGAACCTTTGATGGATGGAGAGGAAAAGCAGAGTGCCTCTAAGGAGGTGCAATACAAAGTTTGACATTTTGGAGACCTCAGATGTGTGCGGAGAAGGAAAGTGTGGAATCGCAATTAACCCAGAGGTTCTTAGCCACGCAAGTGGGGTTAGGAGGAGGTCCAAGGGAGGCCGGCCAGAGGGTGAGAGGAAAGGCTGGAGATGGTGTACCAATAAGGAGGATCTCATTTGTTGGCATTTAGGCAAAGATCGATGGCAGCACTGGAAAGTTGAGCAGAAAATGGAGATGGAGTAGGCGAGAGTTGCCAGGTATTGGTTGAAAAGCCAGGGGGGACACCAGAGGTGGAGTGGGAGCTAGAAGATGGGAAGGACCTAAGTTGTACCTGGGAGGGTCGATCAGAAAGACAGTCAGCCAGGCCAGCGCCTGATCAGTGATACCCAGGTTGTCACAAAGACGATTGAGCAGGGTGGTATGGTTGACCGTGTCGAACGCAGAGAACAGATCAAGTAGGATTATGAGAGTGAATGCTAGTCAAGGTTGGAGAGCAGGTCTTCACAGATGTTCAAGAGAGAAGTGTCCGTGCTTCAGGCAGCTCTGAAGCCAGATTGGTGGCCATGGAGGGAGCCAACCGTCTCGGAATGAAGATTAATCTGAGATGGCAAGGTTTTCCAGAAGCTTACCCAAAAAGGGAGTAATGCATATTGGGCGATAGTTTGCTGGACATGACGGATCAGCAGTGGATTTCTTGAGAGGACGCACAAGGGAGTTCTTAAGAGGGGAGGGAATGAGCCAGAGACAAAGGAGAGGTTGCAGAAATCAGCATGGGCCGGAGCAAAGGTGTCTATGTGGTCCTTAATGGTTTTAGAGGAACCGGAATGGACCTGTTTTGATGAGGTTTTCATAGATCGGACTTGCCTAGCGACATAATCGGAGAAAGAAGATGAAAGGAGGAGAAAGGGGAGGGGGGGAGAGGTCTGGAAGCCGAGGAGTGGGAGGACAGGATGTCCTGGGTTTTAGAGATCAAGTGAGAGGCAAGGGCATTCCAAAAAGCCAGAAAGGTGAGAGGAAGGGTGGAGACTGAGGCAGGGTTGGCCAGCTCCTTGCAGATTTTGAAGAGTTCGGGATTGTATAGAGAGCGCGGATGAACACTGGCCCAAGGTACCTTGCTAAAAAGGCACACTTGGTTAAAGAATTTGGGATTTAATCCTGTAATCCAGGCATCCTTCATTAACATGCCAGTAGAATAAACTAACCTGTTTGGAAACCGATCGATGAGGCTTTACAGCCTGCAAAAAATGGTACATGAGACCTTGTCACTAAACCAGATAACACGGAGGCCCGATCAGCAGCGAGGGGGTCGCTCTCGCCGCTCCTTTCGGGGACACTTTCCCACATTCCCTCCCACAATCAGTACGGAATGGGAAATACATCATGGTCCTCAGGACCATGGTCCTCAGGATTGGCTTGAGCAACTGCTTCAAGCCAATACTGGCCAAGAGGACAGCACCATGGGAAAGGAAGGGGTAGAAGCATCACCCCAAGAGGCTCCCCGGCCTCAAATCAAAAATGACTTACCGATCCGGGTCCCCTTCCATGCCTCCCCGGTCAGGGGACAGAAAACATCATTCTTCCATGCATGGGAGGGGATTACCACAGACCAGTGGGTGCTCAAGACGGTCACCTGCGGTTAGTGTATTAAGTTTCGCTGACCACCTCAATACCGAACACCAACGTCCAGATGTTTATCGCCAGAACATCTGAAGATCCTACTACAAGAGGTTGAGATCATGCAAGGAAAGGGCGCGATCGAAGTTGTCCCCATTTTACAGGTAAACAAGGGTATTTATTCAGTATACTTCCTTGTACCCAAAAAGTTGGACATGAAAGATGCATACCTTCATATTTCAATGTTGCCAGCGCACAGAAAATACCTAAGGTTCATGATGGAGGACAAGCACCATCAGTTCAAGGTCCTTCCCTTCGGCATTGCCTCAGCCCCAAGGGTATGTACAAAGGTGCTGGGTGTAGTAGTGACTCACCTGAGCAGGCAGTCAATTCCAGTCTATACTTAACTCGACGACTTGCTAATAACGGGATTCGTACGGAACGTGCCCATCAAACACCCAACAGACGGTAGATCTACTCTTCAGTCTGGTAGTCTCAAATGAGAAAGTCCAGCCTAGACCCCAGTCAAGTCAAACAATTTCTGGGGGCTCCAATTTGGACAGAAGACTGCCTCGTCTTCCCCTCCACCGAGAGGGTTCAAAACCTGCTGTTCCAAATCCCTCACTATGTAGCCAGTTGCAAGGTGACTGTATGCACGATGGCCTCCTGCATTTACTTAGTTCCACACACACGTTTGCGCATGTGCCCCATGCAAGAATGGCTTAACAGCCAATGGTGTCAGGCCAGCAAACAATGAGACGATCTGTTGGTTTTCTCGGCAGCCCTTGTTCTCTCTCTCTGCAGTGGTGGTTGAGGGAGAACCTATTGAAGGGAGAAAGCCTTCACCACCCCTGCAGTAGAAGCCACTCTCACTGCGGACGCATCTCTGTTGGGGTGGGTTCACCTCATTCATTGCACGGTGCACAGCGTTTGGTCCCCAGCAGGAGTTGTTAGCAGTGTTCAAGGCCCTTCAAGCTTTTCAAACACAGTACTGGTCCTCATGGATAGCACTACTGCCACGTATTAACTGAACAAACACAGGGCACATGCTCTCCAGGACTATCCAAACTGTCCCAGAACATTTGGAAGTAGGCTCTCAAACACAAGATGTTCCTCCTGTCTCAACACGTTCAAGGGGATCTCAATCTTCTGCCAGACGTGCTCAGCAGAGACTACCCTCTACCCACAGAGTACGAATGGCAACTCTTCAAAGACCTAGTCTCCATTTTTGCAGGATGGGGCTTCCCAGATGTCGACTTGTTTGCAACTCAGGAGAACACATAATGCCAAGATTAGGCGTCCAGGTAACCCCAGAACCGCTCCAAGGAGAAGAGTCTCTGGATAACATGGTCAGGTAATTTTGTCTACGCTGTATGGACCCTTTGACCCTAAGCATAAGGCTAGCCTTAAAGCAGTCACTTACAAGACATCCTTCCTAGTGGCAGTCACTTCAATAAGAAGTCAGTGAATTACAGGCCTTTTCAGTTTAAGGCCCATTTGTCACAATTCACAAGGATAAGGTGGTTTTGCGCACTCATCCTAGGTTTGCGCCTACATTTTATTTCAAGGTTTCATGTGAACCAATCAATAGAACAACCCACCTTCTTCCAGCGCCCTACTAAAATGGCAGATGTGCGCAGGGCAGTCATACGTTATTTGGAAAAGACGAGACAACTAAGAAAGACAAATTAGTTTAGTTTTTCGTTTCAGTGGCTGCTGGTTGAGAAGGGGACCCTGTCTCTGTCGGCCATCTCAAAGTGGATTGTAAACTGCATCACATTCTGCTACACTCTTGCCAAGAGAGATCTGCCTTGCAAGCAGAGATAACACTACTCGGGTCACTGGGGCTTCATAACATTCATTACAATGTTCCTCTCAAATCCATCTACAAAGCGGCAACTTGGAGTTCTGTACAGACCTTTACAAAACACTACTGCCTATATACTCTCTAGGTCTGATTCTCAAGTGGGACAAGCGGTACTAAGACATCTCTTTACTACTGTTCCTTCTCACACCCCACCGGTACTGCTCGCTAGTCTATGCACAGCATGTGACTCGAAGCAGTTTCACAAGCATCAGAAGGCGTGCATTACTCACCGGAATAGCATTTCTGAATATTGTATCTGCTTGGATTCACATGCGCCCACCCTTCCCTGCTCGGAGTAGAAGGAACCGAAAATTCTTAATTTTTCTCTATCTGTAGTCACGTTAGTCATAAGGCTCCCTCACGGAAGAAAAAACACAACCAGAGGGACCTCGACATGTGAAGGATTTTGGGTACACAACATGTCACGTTGGGTATAGTGTTGCAAGCATGCCCATGTCAACGTCCCCTTTGGATCCTCAAAAGACCAGATGCAATACTCTGCGATTACCACTAGATGTCGGACTATATGCACAGCAAGTGAATCTAAGCAGATGAAACCATCGGAAATGCTATTACAGTGAGTAATTGTGATGCTGGGAATGCATTGGAGGGACAGGGCCTCCATATCCTTGTCCTTTACTGCTTTTTATCGTGTGTTCTGTCGTGTTTTCCGCGCAGGAATTCATGTGGGACTCCTGGCGGTCCAGCTCTCTCCTTTGGTTTTGGTGAACAGACCCATGGGATACCCTTATGGCACCCATGGGAGGGTGTACAACCCTGTGCCCCTAGTGTGTTTTTGGGCACCTGTGTGTGACCCACAGGGCAGGGTACGGGCTTGTGGCATCTCCATGCTGAATTGACTGGTGCCCTGAGCGTCCTCCATTTTAGGATGCCCAGACCCTGTCATTGGAATCGGTAGATTCCTGATGGAGACAAAATGGCTCCCATGGCCTCTTGCCTTCCATCGCCTGTTACCTTGATCTTCCCCAAGTCCCAGGAAGCCCTGTTTCTGTCCCTTCCCCCTGACTGGCTGGTGAGTGGAAGTTCCATATATGGTAGTGTGGGGGAAGTGCTGACCAGACTAGCTGGAGCCTTCCCAACAACTGTATGTGGTGGGTACGCCTGTGGGTGGGACCTAGGTGAATGGAGTGTGTGACGAATACGCATTCTGTGTTGTGGCTGTCCAGTATCTGGTGGTTGACACACTGACTGAGACAGCCCTGCCCGAAACCGGTATGAATGCAGTGTGGAGTGTTGAATGGCTGGGTACTTGTCCAATACACACAACTTGTTGTGAGTGTCTGGAGAGAAGTGAATGGCCTGAATGCACTATGCACCTGATTGCCTGCCTGCACGAATGCCCTTCGTAGTGATTGGATGCAAGTGTGACCCAGCAGAATGAATGGGAGATGAACAGTATATCTGGGGACCTCTCACTGCTAGAATTCGTGTTCAGAAGCTGAAGAGTAACTGGAGGGAAACTGAAGCTTAACCTTGAAGCCCTGCTGGAAGAGAAGAATTGCTGTTGCTCTCCTTCACAATCTGTCTCCAAGGACTGACCCAGAGAGGACCTGGTAAGGCACCCTCTTCCCAAGCTACGAGGGACCACCATGCACCAGCTGATCTTTGCCAAAGCTCCCTGGTAGACAGACCTTTGACAGGCTGCCGACCCGAGACCGGGAGCACCGCGGAATTGCAAAGAGAAGCGCCCGGACTGTTGTCCACCGCCGTCGCCGACTGGAGCTGCCGTGCTCCCGTTTGCCCCAGAAATTTCGAATCCAAGGAGCATCCAACGGTGGGTTTCCCGCCAGCCAAAGACCACATAAGCCAACGACTCGACGCCCTTGCTCAGCCACAGTTCTGGACCGCAAAGAGTTTGAAGAACTATCGACACCGAGGTGCCCCGCACGCCTCTTCCTTGCAGGACGTTTACGCTTCCCCGTCAACGAGCACCGCTAGGAACGACGCGGTCACTTCACCGACGTAGCTCGATCTGTCCTCCGTCGGACGTTTGACCTGTGACTCCTGCCTTAAAGGGAGGGCACTCAAGAAGGGCAATCGATTTCCCGATGAGGAACGTTACAACGCCAGGTACTTTGGGGTTGCAGAACTATTGGGAAGTCTAGTGTGAAAAATATATGGACTGGGCTTGTGATACATCTTTGCTTTACAGGTTGCCCAGGTGGGGGGCTCTCCACACAGAACTGTGTAGGTAGTCGGACCAGTATTCTGCCAATTGCTCAACCATCTTGCTTTCCTTCCTCTCTCTACTGTTGGTTTGCTCTTTATTGATCTGTGTGACATTTTGACAGTACAGTTGATGCACTTTAATGAGATCTAATCGTTGTGGTATCACTTTAGAACTGTATATATTTACCATTGTTGATTTAACGAGCACACAGTGCGTTATCGTGATATTGTATATACCTTTTGAATATTCATTATATAAAGACTGTTTTAACCGATAGTGTGCGAACATTCCTTTGTGGGTGTTTGGGGACTACACTGTACTTAAGAACCGACTTGCATCACCTCCTGAGAAGCTAGGCCTTGATTGCTCGACCACGTACCAATAATGGAGAATTTTGGCTGGGGTCCTCTGTGCCTCTCCTCTACCATCTAGAGAGCGGAAGTACAGACACCCCCCCTCCAGTCTTTACAGTAATGCATGTCATATACGTTTCAGCATGGCAGAACATGGCTACGGTAAGTAATAACTTTTTGTAACTATTCATTCTGAGTTTTTAAAGTTGCCAACTGACTCATTTACAAGTAACAACACTTTTCACACTTGTTTTACTTTAAAAGGCAGACCCCCTTAAATTACCCAGCCCTTCCCAATTCTAGTACATACGTTCTCTGAGGAAGAAGAGGGACCCTCGTGGTCTAGGAGCCAACGGTAGGCAGGTTGACGTGAGGCTTAGTTGCAGGGAAAATTCATAGTTGCAGAGGAAGACTAGGCAAATAAGTAGTTGACTTTAAAAGTTAGTTGACAGTCCAGGAGCATTCACAGAAGACAACCTAACAGGATTCCAACAGTGGGCCTGGGTGAACTGGATGGGTGGCCTTCCCAGCACTGCAGCACCCCAAGGATACACAAGAATCACTCGGGCTTCATGCAAGTAAATACCCAAGCCAGCACAGTGAAGAAGAGTTACAGCAAGAAAACGTCAGGAGCTGCAGCCAATAACCCAGGCACGGCCTTCCTTGTCAGTAGGACGGAAGACACGACCCTGTATGGGCTTTTTCAGCAGAGATGGACACAGAAGGCTTCAAGTAAGGGTTTTTTCGTAGTTTACGTGGATTTGGCAGTCATTTTAGGACAGCCAGCCGCCCAGTTTGAACTGGATTCTCATAGGCAGGCTGTGAGACAGAGGGCTGCCGAGTTTTGGACTTTAAAAGAAAAAATGTGTATTGCGCGCATCAGCCTATGGGCATTGCAGCGCTGTTAGAGGTAGGTAAGCTTCTTTAGTTACTGTGGTACTTGTATCGAATATCATGGCTATTACAGGGTAGGTTACATAGTTATAATGGTAAAGGACATAACATATCAAGTGTACAGTTCGTTTGGTTACAGGGAACATCAGCACGCAAGAGTAAGGCAAAAAAACTGGAATGCAGATAGCCAGGTCTTGAGGGCTTTGCGGAATGCAGGGTGGGAGGGTTTATTTTTGGGGGTAAGTGGCAGGGAATTCCATACGTCTGGCAGCAATGAAGGGGAAGGTAGCACTACCTGCGTTTAGTCACATTTGACACTGGGCATTATGAGTTGGTGGCAGTATGGTGTTCTAATGGATCTGGAAGCGCCCGATGTAACTACTTTTGAGGAAAGGTGGGGGGCTGTGTGAGTGATAAACTTGTGTGTGATGGCGAGGCATCAGACTCGTTCTTTGATGGTGAGCTAGTAGGCTTGGCATCTGGCTGCAGAGATGTGTTCTCTTTTGGCAGCTTGAAGTGCGTTGTTTGAGATAATTTGGAGTTCCATTAGGTTTTTGGAGGAAGTACTAGCAAAGGGGATGTTGCAGTGGTCCAGTCTTGAGCCTATTATTGCTCTAGCCATCAGTTCTTGGTGGATAAACATGGTTTGGCTTTGCTAATCACCTTAGTGGAATAAGCCACTGAGGAAGCGATAATGCTGCCTTGACGTGACATGGAGAGGGTGGCATTAAGGTGGACTCATAAGGTCTTGACGGAGGTGTATGTTAATTGTGAAGTTGTGTATTTGCTGGTGATTTTTTAAATTTTTTTATCATACATTTTTGACATTTTCATTAACAACAACAACATGGATGGTAAACTAAAACAAAAGAACCCAACCCTCCTGATCCAACAGGTCCCCTATTTTTACTCTTATGAACTGCACACAGTCCTTTCTCCTATAAAGTCTTTCAGCCATCGAGCCAGGGCGAAACTAGACTGCAGGATCCTACGCTGGCAACGCATTAGCCTCACTGTAAGTGTCCCAACTCATCACAAAGCAGATTCGTCCTGAGGGTTAATAATGCCCAATAATTCCATAGCTTTGGGACACCAGGCCCGACAGGGTCCCGCTTTTAGGTAAGTTAGCCCAGTCCAGCTTAAATCGCATGTGTTCGCCTTGAATAGAGTAAGTAAGCCATTCCACAGCCACCAGAGACCACACCCTAGCTACCCACTTGTGGTCCTGAGGAGGCTCCCTCGACTTCCACCTCCGGGCAAGTACCAGCACCGCCGCCATAACCATTATTATGTAGAGTTTGCGATCCATTCTCGAGGAAGGAGATGTTAAGATGCTGTTAAGGCCTATTAAGGCCAGGCCCCTGTTCCGGATCAACGGAATTCCCAGCACCTGTGAGACGGCTTGATGGATCTGTGACCAAAATGAGTCCATTTTGGGACAATCCCACCATAAATGAGCCCAGGAGCCCTCCGCGCCACATTCCCTCCAACACAACCTCGGGACATTGGGGTATACTTTATTTAACCTGACTGGGGTTAAGTGCCACATCATCATCAACTTCAGCCATATCTCCCGGATTAGAATCGATCTGGCAAGTTTCGGGATCTGTGACCACAGTTTCACCCATTCCTGCTCCTCAATAGCCACCCCCACATCCTGCTCCCAAAGGACCATAAACTTCCTCACTTGCAGCGGTTGCTGGCCTTTAATCAATTTATAGATCAATGACACCACCCCCCTATCCCCAGAGTCGGTATCTAAGTATTTTTCGAATTTGGTGAGGGAACAAGAACTCGCCTGCTTCAGCTCCCGCTGAGACCCAATGCCTGATCTGGAGATGAGAATATCTTTGCTTCTCCCCTATACCAAAGTCCTTCTTACATTGCTCAAATCGTCCCCCACCGCCCTGCATCATATCCCGGACCATCCGACAGCCTCCTTGAAACCAAGGAAGAAACGCCAGCGGGTTGATAATAGGGATGTCACGATATTGATTTTTTGACGGTATGATAACCTTCATTTGAAATGGCGGTATACCGCGGTTATTGCAGTATAGTGCGCACGTGTGTTTATAAGCATGGTCTTAAATATTATTTTGACTGGAAAAGTCACTTTTTCAACAAGACACAATACACAAACAAGAAAACATCACCAAGAAGTTGTCTTAGTTCTTCTTACAAACATTTATTTTAGTTTTAACTCAACGGAGCAGGAGGTCCAATTTTACTTTGTAAACCAATACAACCTTTTTAGAAGTTTAACTAAAGAAGTAGGAGGCCAAGACGTATATGACCGTAGGGTCTCAAGTATGATAGCTGGAAGGTTTTAAAATCAATCAACTGCAGGCATACTTATGCCAAACCTTTTGGTTTGCTGAATTATGTTTTAGCAACACTACCAAGGTAAAACTGCCAAAAGGATCATATATCTGCTTACATTCAAAGTCTGAAAAGATTTTAAGTATTAGAACGCAAGTCTGAGTAAGCAGCAAACAAACTTTTTTTTAGAAAAATGAAAAAATTCACAAATTATGATGCAGAAATGCCAGCATGTTTACATGTTCTGTAGATAGCCTGCTCCTAAAAGGTGATAATATGTAGCCACGGCTACTAAAAACACATTCAGAAGGAACACTAGTTGCTGGGATGCAAAGTACTGCCTAGCACCAGCAACTGCATTCTGCCATTAGAGACAGAGGAGCAGTGCCTGGCCACACACTGGACGACAACACTTTTTGTCATACAACATAATTGAAATTAGAACGTACTGTTTATTGCACAGGCTTGTTACTGCCTTGCAAGGCCACACACGGCAATCACTTAACCACCAAATGTGACCATGATGCTCATTCAAAAACAAATCACTTATATAAATACAGGTCTCTAAACGAAAACCATTCCCAAGAGACAAGTAAGGGAGGATGGATCAGTGGTCGAAGTGTGCGAAAAGAAGTAGTGGAGCTATGCTTCCTGCTGACTTGAACCACGCTCCCCCAAATCCCATCGTCCCACTCCCTCCCACACGCAATTCAAAACCCCAAACAAGACACCTGCTGTTTAAGGGAATGTTGAGTGCAGTGCATTCATGCATTGAGGTGCAAATTTCAACTTCTACCTACACATTTATTTTAAGATGAAACCATTCCGGATTGGTTTCTTTTTAAAATAAAAGCATGGGAAAAGTAAAACGTTTAAAATAAAGTATAGGAGCACCGCTCCCGCCCACCACAACAACACAACTGAATTGAAACACGGGTTTTCAAGGAATGGAAAAAAAAACACACATAAACTGAGCTTTTAACTTTTGTATTTCATGACCGTAGTATTAGCATTGGCAACGCAAAGATCTCTGTTCATATGCCATGTGGGACCCAACGGTAAATAAATACAAAAATAAAAATTAACATTTGTGTGTTTGCTGACAGATTGCCATAGAACTTGGCCAGGCCCAGGGATGAAACGACTGGTTAATTATAAGGCAGGCTTACCTTTAAGTGTGAGGTGCCCTGGGGTGTGCTGAAATCGCACACTAGCAGCAGAATCTTAAGAGGTTCTGTGTCACTCTGCAGACTTCACTGAAGCTCAGGCACATAAAGTGAGTACTTTATTCCAACACGACCTGCACACCTACTGGTCGCATGCATTTAATGTAGAGAAGCACAGACACAGCTGAGACATCACGACCCTTACCCGGGTCAGACAGCAGACGCAGACTTTCTAATAGTTCCTATACTTTTATTTAAAAAAGAAACCATTCCGGAGAGGTTTCTTTATAAAGTAAAAGTATAGGAACAGTGAAATGCAAAAAAGAAAAGCATGGGAGCACTGCTCCTGCACACTTCGACCACTGCATGTGGTACAGACAACAGGTCTCAGAACCTGACAGACTGTCAGTCACCCCAACTATTGGGAACATTGGTGAATGTATGAACCCTAAAGTAGGAAGTCCACCCTCGTACCACTTAATTGCAACTCAATAGGCATATCTCCTTTAGCTCAGTTTGGGACACTATCACACACACCCCTTCTCGTGCTTCCAACTGCAATGCCATTCTTTTTTCTCCTGCAGCACTAGTAGAACCCTCCTCTATTTACGACCTGCTCATTAAACATGTCCTTCATTATCAGTCTATGGAGCGTGCAGCTCAGGGGACAGTTTGTTACGAGCTGGTGCTGACAACTTAGTGTGACAGACAAATTTCCTTGCGTGATGCACCCAAATCGGTTCAATTGTTTAAAAATATAGAATTTCAAATAATAGTAGATAGATAATAACACATTTAAGTAGCAATCACACGTATTAAGGGGGCATTAATCATACAGCACTAGATTTGAACAAAGGGGGAGAAGCAGGACAGAGGGAAAGAAGGCCATGAGAAGGGAGGGAAGAAAAAGAGGATAGCGGTCTTGGTTTGGGGGCTGCTTACCTTCCTGGAACCTTGGCAATCCGTGGCACAGGCAGTCACAGCACGTAGAGTTTGGAAGTGTGACAGCAGGGTATGCAGCCCAAACAGTGACACGTGCACAATTCAGGAATGTTCCAGCCCAGCCTGGGCCTAGTCAAACTCCACCTCCTTCCACTCCCATGCTTGCTGAAGCCAGCCCAGCTTGGGCCCGAGCAAACTCCACCTACTCCAGGGAGTCCGGGCTCCCTGAAGCCAGCCCAGCCTGGGCCCGGGCAAACTCCACCTCCTCCAGTCCCCCAGGTTCAGTGAACAACACAGCCAGCCCAGCCCTATTTGCAATGCATTAATTGAAGTGCACTGCAGTACACGTGGAAAACAAAAACGGGCTTGCTGAAGCCAGCCCGCCTGGGCCCAGGCAAACTCCACCTCCTCCAGTCCCCCAGGTTCAGTGAACACCACAGCCAGCACAGTCCTATTTGCAATGCATTAATTGAAGTGTATTCACTCGGTTTACCGTTACAAACACAGTAACGGTTATTGAAGCAAAATGAAATTGACAACGGTGTTTATACCGGTATACTGTTAGAACCCTAGTTGATAAGTGCTGGAGTGAATTGTGGATTTCCTTGTATGGGCGTGAACGGAGAGGGGAAGGTAGTAATGTGAGCTCTACTAATGGCTTGATCCCATGGTCCACCTGTGGTTGAGGTTATATCACTGCAAAACATTTGCGAAGGCCTGTCCTGCCTCGGGACCCACAACATTCCCCCCCACCCCCAAGTCCTTCCCTACCACCGCTCCATCCATCTGCCTCCACACCATACCCCTATCGTTTCTCTGCCAATCCCCTAATGACTCTAATCTGAGCCGCAAGATAGTAGATCTTGAAGTCCAGCTTGCCCCCCTTTGCCAGGAGAAGCTTTCATAAGGGCAGTTGCTAGTCTTGGGCGCTTTCGACTCCAAACAAACCTATTGGTTATCCTCTGTAGGGTCTTAAAAAAGGATGGGATTTGCACAGGGAGTGCTGTGAAGTGATAAAGGAGCAGGTGCAGGATTGTCATTTTTAGGGGATTGAGTCTCCCCAACCACGAAATTTCCAGAGGCCCCCAGTCCACCAATTTTGATTTCACCTTCTGTAGAAGTGGAGGAAATTTTGCTGCATAGAGGTCGCCCAAGGACCGTGTAAGGGAAACTCCCAGATAGTTTCTTGAAGAGTCAACCCACCTGTACTTATAAGCCTTCCTGAGATCTTGGACTTCAGTTGGTGATAGAGTTGAGGGGTAGCGCTTCAGACTTGTGGGCGCTAATTTTTAGGCCTGCCACTTGACCGAATCTGTGTAATTCCCTAGCCACTAGATTATTTTATTAAGGGTTCTTGGGGACATACTAGGAGGATTTCCGTCTTTTCACCATTGAGGCAAAGAAAGTTGGCTGCCATCCAGGTCTAAATAGTGGAGTAGGCTGTGTTGAGGGCCTTAGCATCAGTTTTGTAATTATCAGAGAGTGGGAGGAGGACTTGGTTGTCATAAGTATAGTTGGTGTAAGGTATGCCAATGGTGTCTAAGATGTCAAATAGAGGCTTAGTGAAAATGTTATAGAGAGTGGAAGAGATGCAGGATCCCGGTTGGTATCGGCAGTGGATGGTGGTGGGGGCTGCACAGGCCTGATCTGAGAACACTCTCGTGGCTCTTCCTTCCCGGAATGAGGTGATCCACGCTGTGGCTTTGGGTGTGAAGTGGGCTGAGGAGGTGTTGTGATGACACAAAATTATGTGGTCCACTAGGTCAAATGCAGCCGATAAATCCAAGAGGAGTACAGAGCAGGGTTGCCTGCATTATTCATCTCATCTAGTTTTTTTTGGTCAAGCAGAGCAGATTGTGCTGTGACCAGGGAGAAAGCCAGATTGATGTGGGCCCAGAATGTGATTGGTTTCGACAAAGTGTTTGACCTGAGTGTAAGCTGTTTTGTGGAAGATTTTTCAAATGAACGGGTCTGTAGTCATGGGCATTTTAGTTGTTGGGGGAGGCCAGGTCAAGTTGAGGTGTGTGGAGTTTTTTTTTGGGGGAGGGGAATTTTTAAAAAGTTTTTCTAGAGGTTTTTGTACCTAAGCTTCCTTGAGGCTGGGGGAACTAGTCCTGAGGCAAAGGAGTTGTTTATGAATGCAGTGAGGAATGGGGCCAGTCTTTGATGATCATGGCTGGGCAGTCCTCACCTTTGAAATGAGATGGTTTGATGTGTTTCAGGAGGTTCAGGACTTTGGGTTCAGTGCCATCCTTGAGAGGGGTGGGGGGGTAGTCCGGGGGGAGGAGGGTAGGGGGACAGTCCTGGGCAGAGGGGTTACTGGTGGGTGTAGCTGTGGTTGTGATCAGTGCGTTCTGGTTGGTTAGGTCTCTGCTATTCAGTAGGTAAAGTTTATTAAGCATGGCGGTTTGGATATTCGAGCACCATGATTGGTATTTGAAGATGACCTGTGTGTTAGGAACTGGTGATTTTAGTTCCCTGAAAATGGCAAAGATCTCCTTAGATCCAGATTTTGCATTGGCAATCTTGGTGTTAAAGGAGGTGGTTTTGGCTAAGATGATTGCCTTTTTTGTATTGGGCAGCCATCTTGTTGAATTCTAGTTTTGTATATTCAAGTGTTAGTTTGCCAAGTGGCGAGGGCGGTGCGTTTCATGGTCCGGAGTTCCAGTAGCTCAGGGGTGGACCAGGAGTTTGCATGTCTAACAGTTTTTGATTTCCTCCCTGACAGTGGGGCTTTGGCGTCAGAATTGTATAGTTCAGCTAGAACTGTAGGGTCACTGGAGAAGGGAGGCCTGAAAACAGGAGTTTTTACATAGGGCAGTAGCCTCTTTTCTTTACTTGAGCTCTGAGCTAGAGTGGGCGTTAGGGGAGTGGTGAGAGGTTTTTGTTTCGTTGGCATCAGGATGGAAAAGAGGATGACATGGTGGTCATCCAGGGGCAGCGGGCGTTGGAGCTGATGGATGGAGAGCAATTGTGATCTGCTATCAGTACAGGATGCGGCCTTGAGAGTGGATTGGGTTTATGATTGTCTGAACCCCAAGGTGTCAAGAGCTTTGGCAAGAGATTTGGCTTGTGAATCCTCCGGATTGTTAAATCCGAGTTTCAGGTCTCCTAGTAGGATGGACTTGGAGGAGATTTTTTGATTGTCAGATAGGAGATGGAGGAGGTTCTCATGGAAGTCAGCCATGGTGCCGGGGGTGTGGGGGGCGGTAAATTTGTATTGTGATGGTGCAGTTGGTGGAAGTGGTAAGCTTGAGGGACAAAATGTCACTGTTGCCTTCGAAGGAGTTGGAGACCTGTCTTGGAGGAAGGTATTCCTTGGCTATGAGGGCAACTCCACCCATTTTAGTGTGTAGGCGGCTCTGACGGTAGATGATGTAGCCTTCGGGTAGGGCTAAGGAGATGGCAGGGCTGGAGACTTCATGTAGCCAGGGATCCGAGATGGGTAATAGGTCCAGATTGTGAGCAGGTCGCAGATTTCCAGGGCGTGTGCTGGGAGGAAATGGGCATTAATGAGGGCACATTGAAATGAGCCCAGGTGTTTGAGGGGGTTCTTGGGGAGCACGGGGCGGGGTGACTGATAGTATCCTGAAGGGTAGTTGTGGTAGGGAGGCTGTGTGAGCTATACTTAATTTGGAGCCAAAGTGGATGGGTTTAGTGGTGCCAGGGTTCAGCCTAGCAGGTGTCGAGTTCGTATCAGCATTTGAGTGCAGAGGATTTGCAAGTGTGACCTTCAGGAGAGTTGGGCCAGCATCTGGGGTCACCAGTTTGGGGGTCAGGTCACAGGCATTGATCAGATTGTGATCAGCAGAATATGGAGTAGGTATATCTGGATTGGCGTGTAGTTAAATTTGTGCTTGGATGGCAAGCAAGAGAGGCAGTCGGAAACTATGATGCTACATCCTGCGTTGGTGAGTCAGTGACTTGGTCAGAGGAGGTGGTCGTTTCATAGGTGGATTTGATGAGGCGTGAGACTTCTTTAGGTGGCTTGGGGGAGGTAGCTTTGGCAGGTACTGCACAAGGTAGTTGGCTGGAGATACCAGTGAATGAGAATATGGGGGTGCCTGGGTTCATATATGTGATGGGCCTATGATCTTGCCTTAGTTTAGGCAGGGAGACCATTCATTTTAGGTGAGTGTGGACGGGGGTTGCTGGGGCAGAGCAGCAACTAGAGTGGGTAGGGGTGTGCTCTTTGTGTACTGATCCAGTGCTAGAAAGTAGAGGCACAGTGAAATGTTGGTGTGCAGTTGGGAGGGTTTTGAGATTAATGCTAGGCACGTGGCAAGTCCAGGAGATGTTCAGTAGAGCTTTGCAGTCATGAGGATGAATGACGCATAGAGCTGTGGTGTTTGGGTGATGTAGGAATGATAACTAATTTCCGCGATATAGCATCTGTGTATGGTCGGCGTGGTGAGGCTGGCACAGCTGTGTTTGGTTGCTAAGACTTGGGAGTGCAGTCTGAGTAGGCGGTTTCTTGTGAAGGGGACTATTGGGCGAGAGGGGCAGTGAACTGGTATGTACGGGCACGCAACATTGTTAGTGTGCAGTTATGCGGCTTCTGTGCCGGCAAGGGGACGGAAGAATACATGGCTGGGTGAGTAACTGTTAGGCTAGATTGTATGCAGTACCCTTTGGGTGCACTACAACAACCCTGACCTCCTGGCAGTAGGAACCCAACCTTTGGTATAAGTCTATACTAAACAGGTTGGTAGCGTGTTGAGCCGCCAGGCTCATCTCAAGGGGGGGTCAATATAAGCTGTACGGGAGTCGCACAGAGAATCACGGTGTCAAGTATTCAAATAAAGTATTACACACAAGGTTTCTTGATTAAACAATTATCAATTTATTTAACAGTCAGTTTGAGTAAGCCTTCTTCAGAAGGGGCAATATAATAACACACATACACTCCAAAATACACACTCCGAGTATACCTAGATCAGTAAATAACCATTTGGAATGACACACAGGCACTTCCTACACCCTCAGATGACTTCAATAGCTAAGACACTGTGGACATTAATATATCACTGTTGCATTTAGGGCAATACTTTGGAGTAGGTCAAAGAAAAAGCTTATTAGAATAAAACAAAAGATCTCACAAATATTCTGAAGCAAGTACATACTTTTGTTAACCCCTCAATGCAAAGTAAGTTGATCCCTTCCTGGAAGGAGGGCTAAACCGAGTCAGAGGGAAGAAGAGCTATTCAGAGAGCCAGGCCCAAGTCAAATCGACAAAAGTCAAGGTGAGCTGAAGCAATGCTTGCAGGTAGGTAAGTCTTGCACAATGTTTTAGAAGTCTTTGTAGAAAATTAGAAATCAAAGTAGGGCTACAAGCTGATTAGATTTGTGAGGTAACGAAGCTGTTAGCAACTCTACAGAAGCAACCAAGACAAGTCTCCACTGAGAAAAAGTGAGGTTACACAACAAGAGATAAGTTCTTAGATTTGATAGTACCTTTGGTTAGAAGAATAGGGCTTTGGCTGGCTTCTGTTCCTGTGCAGCTCATCAGATCCTGTGTTCCTGGGCCTCAGTCATGGGTACAAGAGGGAGGATGTCTGGAGGACTCCTGCACTGCAACAGGACGGTCGGCGACAGAAAAGGACCAACTTGTATTCAGTGGCAATTCGCTGTTTCAGCTCCTCGCATTGCAGCAGATGGCACGACCGTGTACTCTTGGCTGTTGAGATGGGCTTTCTTTGCATCTGGGGTCCAGCACTCTGTTGAGGAGGCTCAGGCTCGGTCAGTCCTGCTTCTTGGGAGTCCGGAGGATCTTCCTGGAGCTCTTGGCCAACTTAAAAGCAACACAACAAACTGGTGTTCCTCTCCCAAGCTCTACGGTTTCCAGCAGTAACTGCAGTGGAAATTCAACAAACTTCGAGAGGATGTCCAGGTGGCTTAATTTTGGAGTTGATTGGTCCCACCACTCAAGAGGAGAAGTCGTTCTTACAGGGCTTCTCTAGTCGAAACGAATTCGGAGCTTCACCGGTACACCAACAGTCCAGGAGTTGCAGCAGGCGTCTCTTCCAAATTCTTCGTATCCTTCGTCCAGTGGTCGACTCTGCCTTCCAAGCCAAAAAGCCTCATCGGTTTATGCAGGTTTCTCCCATTAATTCCATTTTAGCTGTCAATCACCCAGCAGGGTGGCTTTTCTTGCCCGACAGCCAGCCGGCCAATCACTTAAGAGTGCATTTCTGTCTCATAGGAGATTAAGCACTGGGAGTTTCGGCACTTCCCTCGCTTCCTGCCCCCGCCAGACACCCTGGAGCCAGAGGCGTGCTTGACTTGTGAATCCCGCCAAAGACAAAATGAACAAAGGGACCAAACCCGGTTTGGCACGCAGAGTAAATCTCAAGAAGGACCTTTGCATAAAGAAACGGCAAAAAAAGAACACAATGGCCATTTTGATGAAAATGGCACCCTTGGGTGCTTTACTGCAGCTGTGAATGTAGCCCCGTAGTTAAAAGTAAACCACTGCCACCAGCCGTTCATCATGGAAAGGGTAACCTAAAATTGTTACATGACAAGTGAGACACAAGGGGATACTAAGTAACCCCTCCAGCACCCTATATTAAGATAGTGTGTGCTGTCTGGAAAGTTACAAATGTAAGTAAAGTCAATTTCACTTTACTGCTCTGGGAAACAGTAGTTTATCCAAAAGAAGGTATTTAAACCTTTGGCAAATCTGAAAGACTTCCCTGTGTCACTGCACTGAGGGTGCTGTGTGACACAATGTAAAAGATGTCAGACTCCACAACCAAAAAGAAACCGATCAAAATCACATTAAAATACATGAGCGTGGGGAAAAAAGGTCTCTCTCTCTCCAGGTTAATAATTGAAGTCCTCAAAATCCAGCAAAGTTGCTCGGTGTCTCTAAGGTATAACATTAACTAATGGTGTGTTGGGGAAGGTGGATAGAGAGGTGTTTGCAACTGCAGAGGTAACTGGTTTGGTGGGTTTCGAGGCACACGGTGGCTGGCTGTGCTGCCCAGGGCTGGCTGTGAGGGAAAGGAGTTAAGTGGGTGGAGAGGAAGTGTATTGCCTGTTGGATAGTGCAGGGAGGTTGTTGTGAATGGGTAATAGGCTTGATCGTGAGGGGAATCGTTGGAGGGTAGGGAGCGGGACTGTGCTGGTGGGAACATTGCTGGGCTGCGAGGATTGTAGGAATCAGGTAGGTAGAGGGGTAGCATGGTCGACTTTTAAAGTACAATTTTACAAACGGAATATTTTTCCGGGACATCAAGCCGGAACTGTGCATCTTGGCAGGCGGCTTACCTCTTGTGGGCTGCAACGTCGAGCAGCAGAGAGCTTCTGTGCCCTTTAACTTCTCACTTACACTGATGCCGGCTCCACCATCTGGCGTATATGTTCCTGGGCCATAGCAGGATGCAAGGGCCAGTTGGCCTGGTTCTTCTGGTCAGTGTGGCCTGGCAAATTGGCTAATTCGGCGGTGGCCATCTTTGTATGTAGTGTGACAGACATAGCTTCCATTGTGCTGCTGTCTGGGCAGAGCGGAGTGTGTCCTGGGGTTCTAGGACAGGGTATTGGGCTGAGCGGCAGAGAGCTCATGTGCCCTTTCACCTCGCCCTTCCACTGTCGCTCTCTGGATCGTGAGTGGGGAATCCACAGGATTGCTGCCAAAGATAAAAAATCATACAAAGGAATTTCCCACCTTGGAGGTCTGGGGAAGGAACAAGAAAGGACATGCACACTAAAATGTTGAAAAAAGAAGACTGGCCAATTAGGTAAAATGAGTACTCATGGGTGCCTTTAATGGGCTGTCCAAACAGCCTGCGGTAAAGGTACGCCAATTAATAAAAAGGTTCACTGCCACCAGCCATTAAAGGTAAGTTTGTCCTTGTAACATAAATGTTACATTTAAAATGAGAAAGGGTATAATCTGTATCTCCCCCAGCCCTCCACATAAGGTGGGGGAGGCTGGTCTCACCTTTTACATTTGTAAAAGGGATCCAAAGATCCTTTCTACCCTTTGGAACTGTAGTTCTCACAAGGTTAGCCAGACAAAGTTAAAAGGGGAGCCCCTCGGGCAGCCCAGCAACAATAGGCACTTATTGCCAAAAAGTTGTAGGAGAATCATTTTTAAGACATTATAGTGAGTCTTGAAAATGACATCCATAAAAAGAGTAAAAGATTCTGTGAGCGTGGTAAAAGGTTCTCACTCAGAGGTATAGGGAAAAATAATCCACCAGTAAAAGCAAAAAGTTCTGGGGTTGACACAGGTCCGTAAGATTCATCATTGCATGGAAAATCTTACTTCACATGCGGCAATGGCTGTTGGGTGCCCCAGTGACCCATTCCGACTCCCTGGGCTTACCGGACATCTCTGGCGATCTGTGTCTCCTCTGTGGCTTCTTGTGAGTAGGCGTGCGTTTTATCAGCCGGTGCGTCTTGGCTCTGGTCTCCCTCACTCCTGCTGCTCCTCGTCAGCACGCCGCAGGCTGCTGTCGGGTTGGTTAATCCTCAAACCGCCCATTTGAGCCTTAGTTTCTGGTGTCTTTGTCAGCATTTACACCTGTTGCCGATAGTGAGAAACCTGAAGGTCTCACCTGCTGGTCCCCAGGGATCTGCCGTTCATGAGTCCAGGACACAACCATTGTTATTGGATCCAATTCCTGAGGGGTGTGCCAGTGTGGGAGGATTACCTCGATGGGGGGTTCCTCAGGGAGTGGAAGTGGGACACCGTAGGTTGAGACGCAGTACCCCCTTCCTTGTAACACCTCTTGCCCATCCTACCTTGTAGGATATTTATAAGCTCTACTCCCCCACCCCTTTTCCGACACACACTTTCTTACACGGTAACAGACAGACAACAGACTAACACCAGAGCCGTTTACCTGACCTGTCCCAACACAAGGGTCAGGCAGAGTCGGGCAATTGACAATTATCACACTGGCCTGACGGCTCTTTTCCTTCCACACAGGGGGAAAAAAAGCAGAGCACTGAACCGGTAGTTCAAATTGAGAAAGGTGGTGAGACCTGGAGGGACGACAAAGGGCAAACCTCCCTTGCCCTTTTCAACTCAAACCTGCAAAGCCTCCGAAAGGGAATTCATAAGACCGGGAGTTAAAGCTGGTGTGTGGAGGAATAGATGTCGTTGGTGCACTGGGGCCTCCCATATTGATAACAGACGGGAAGGCATGCTGGCTACCGTGGTACCATCCTTGACTCCAGATGCCAGCCAAGCCAGCGGACTTGAGACAATCGGTGAGTCGAAGTAAGCCGATAGCAGTCCTAGGTGTACTGAGCCCAAGGTTGCATGCGACAACATTAGATGCATGCAAGATCTTCAGAATAAAGAACTTGTGTGTATTTCAACTGTTGGGAAAGCAGAGAAGGGCCAGCTGCAGAGTGGTCAGGCGCCACAGGAGTGCTCATTCGAAGGATTATCGCTGGACCATTTTTCGTTGAAACTGCAAGTACCAGAAGGCCCTAGAAAAGGGCAGTGTGGGGGTGTCGGAGTGGTTCTACAAGGGTCATGTCAAATCCCTTTTACACTCGAAAGTCTCTGACCCATTGCCAAGAGAAAGCTAAGAGAAGTAAATCCTGCATAGTGAGAAAGTAATTTCTGATGTTTGTTAATCTGCTTAGAATCACATGCTGTGCATAGTCCGACATCCAGTGGTCACTGCGGAGTATTGCATTTTGTTTTTCGTAGTCGAAAAGGGGACGTCGACAAGGCGTGTCTGTAACACTATCCCTATAGTGACGTGCAGTGTACCCACAACCCCTCACGCGTCGAGGTCCCTCAGATTGTTTTTTCCGCCCAGTTATTGGTCGCCTTTATGCGGAGCTCCTCGAGAGACAATGCGAAATCATTTCCTCGACCCTTGGTCATTTATTATTATTAACTATCAAATAGATCCCTCCCTTGACGTAGCTGCCAAGCTGTTCTCTGCTGAGCAAGATCTTCGACGGAGGGACGAGCGGAGGAGATCCTTCGGCGCTGCTGAACACGTGGCCTGGCCTCACCGGCCTAACACAGTAGGGAGAGTGGGGTTGTTGGTCATTTCTTTGTTTAACACTCTGAGAATGCCTTTCTCTTTCCCCTCCCTCTCTTTCGAGGTCGTAATCACATATCATGTCCTCAGCTATGGAGAGGGCGCCCTTTAGTTTCTGCCCGCGTTGCAAGGGCAAGTTTACCTGGAAGGACGAGCATAAACGGTGTAACCGTTGCTTGCCCCTCGATCACAAAGAGGACGGCTGTGCGGCCTGTAAATTACTTAAACCCAAAACTTTAAAGGACCGCAGGGTCAAAAGGTGGGCAGCCTATGCGATATCTAGGTCTGACTCCTCGCCAGCTGCCGCCGAATGTGATGAGGACAGTGATTACACGGCCTCCGCAACGGAAGTTGTAGACCTCTCGTAGGAGCATTCCCGCTCCTCGTCGTCCATCCCCGGCCCGACAAGCCCGGCTCATGCCCCGCTTATGGGGATGAACACCCTGGCGACAAGGACGGACACAGAAAAACACATAAGCACATACCCCACGGCACGCATTTGTCGAAGACGAAGGCAGCCATAGCGTCAACAGAGGTGTCGGGTCCACTGGCGTCTTCCGCCCACCGTAAGGGTCGCAAGCCCTCCCTGCCACCTCTTCCGCGACCGGCTTTCTGTAAATAAGGGCGCTAACCCCAAATCCTCAGGCGACGCGCCTCGCAAGAGTGTGCACGTTGCCAGTAAAGACTCGGCACTGCCTAGCGTGACAGCGAGCGATCCCTCGACGGAGAAGCTGATCGTCGAAAGCCTTGCACGTATAGCTTCTAAAGACGGCCAGAGACAGATGGTGGGTGACATGTCGAAAACCGCTCACAAGGCCAAAGAAACGCAGAGGACGCCGGAGGGCAGGCTGGGACAGCTCCCGCCGTCGAGAGAAGACCCTAGCCAGCGAGAAGGTTTCTCAGAAGGCGAAGGGACTCGATCCTCAACGCTATGGGACAGAACTAAGCAACTACAGGGAGAGGAAACTCCCTTTTCACTCCCAGACCGCTCTGGCCTACCTTACTGGGCTGTAGACAGGTTCCAGTCATGTATGGACAAGCTAGACAGGTTCATGGCCATCCCAGAGAATAGGACACCTAAGAGCCCAAGGGAGGTACTCCGGGGTGGAGGGGGCCATGGGCTAAATACCCGAAGCTCTTTAACACCCTACAGGAAGACATGAACTCTTACGACCTCACTGAAGAGGACTCTCACTTCCAGGAAGAGGATGAGTTTGTGAATAATGAAGACCAACAAGAGGGAGTAGGTTTTCATGATGACACTAACATAGGTGCGGAGGGCTACGAGGAGGACCCGGGTGAAGGTAGCTCACAACCCTGGCAGTCGCCATCAGGGTCTACAGACCCCGAAATTATAGACATTTCTTCTCCTCAGACCACACCGGTCAGGAACCCATCTCCAGTAGACGATCAGCCCACCTTCAATGCGCTACTGAGGAAGGCAGCAGCGCATTTTGAAGTTGAAACTGGGGAGGTCACCCCAGATACTGATTTCGTCAAAAGGATTATTAAAGAAAAACCTCCCACTGGTTAAACTATTCCTATCCTCGCCTCGGTTAAGAGATGACGCACCCCATCGCTGTCCACCCCCGTGCTGGTAAGAGGGGTCAATCCAAGAATCGAGAAATTGTTCTCACCCTGTCAGTCAGATCCATTATATATCAGGGGTCACTCAGTCCCGGATTCCTTAGCGGTGACTAACGCAAGGAAGAGGGCTGGGGTTCCACTGTCAACCAGCGAGGCACCCCTAGATAAAGAAGGGAAAAAGCTTTATGCCTTGGGCAAAAGAATTTCCGCCTCGGCAGCGTTTTCATTTAGGATTGCCAATAATAATACATTGTTGGCAAGCTATGCTGATGCTCAATGGGGAAAGCTTAAGCAGGACATCGAAGAAGCCCCTGAACCTCTAAGAACTCGATTATTGGCTACAGTTACAGAAGGAGATCACGTCAACCAGAGCATCATTAAGAACGCTCTTGATGCGGCAGAAACTGCTGGCCGTTCTTTGGTGCAGGGAATTCTGCTGAAGTGTCACGCCTGGCTTCGCAATTCCGGTTTCAAGGCAGAAACGCAGGCGTCACTCATTAATAAGCCAATAGAAGCGTCTAATCTCTTTGGAAGGGCAGTGGACGACGCACTGGAAAATGTGAAGAAAGAATTCGACACCATAAAGACCTTGGACCAAATCTCAAAGCCTCCAAACAGGTGGGGATTTGGTAACAAGCGCTTTTTCCGTGGCCAACACCAACAGCAGCAGCAGCAACAGCATTACACTGCGGGCAACTGGCCCTCTAATCAGGGTACCAGCAACCAGTATAACCAAAGAGGACAACGCCGTGGCAAGGGCAGAGGCCGGGGCTCCAGCCCCAGAGGCACCCCAGCAAGTAACACCAAATGACCCGAAGGTTCGGGTCCCCTCCCATGCGTCTCCGGTTGGGGGCCGGATAACATCATTCCTATCAGCATGGGAGGGAATAACATCAGACCGGTGGGTATTGTCAACCGTAGCCCACGGGTACTGTATAGAGTTCAATCGGTCCCCCACCTACAGACCTCCAAGGGGACAACGTCTGTCACCAGAACACCTCGTCATCCTCCTGCAAGAAGTAGAACAGCTGCTACAGAAAGGAGCAATAGAAGTTGTGCCCCTATCTCCGGTAATGGAAGGTATTTATTCAGTGTACTTCCTTGTACCCAAAAAGGACCTAACCATGCGCCCTGTACTAGATCTGCGCCCAGCGAACAAATTTGTAAAACCACAGAAATTTCGTATGGTAACATTACAGGAGGTAATTCCCCTGCTATCTCAGGGGGACTATGTGACAACACTAGACATGAAAGATGCATACTTTCATATTTTGATGTTGCCAGCGCACAGAAAATACCTCAGGTTCATGATAGAGGGCAAACACTACCAGTTCAGAGTGCTACCCTTCGGCATAGCGTCTGCACCAAGGGTATTCACAAAGGTACTGGCAGTGGCAGCGGCCCACCTGCGCAGGTTGTCCATACCGGTATACCCTTACCTCGACGATTGGCTCATAACAGGGGAGTCTTACGAGACATGCTTCTCAAACACCCAGAAGACAGTAGACCTTTTGTTTCAACTGGGCTTCTCCATCAACGAGAAGAAGTCCAGCTTAGACCCCAGCCAAATCAAACAATTCCTAGGGGCTCTAATTCGAGCAAAGGACGGCCTCATTTTCCCCTCCAACGAGAGGGTCCAAAATATGCCGTTTCAGATCACTCAATATGTGGCCGGTCGAGAGGTGACGGTACGCAAAGCAATGTGCTTGCTAGGAATGATGGCGTTGTGTATTAATTTGATACCTCATGCGCTCCTGTGCCAAATGCAAGAGTGGCTCAACATCCGGTGGTGTCAGGCTAGCGGACAATGGGACGATCTAGTGGTGGTCTTGCAGGCCTTGGTTCTCTCGCTACGGTGGTGGTCGAAGGAAAACCTGGTAATAGGGAAACCATTCGCCACCCCCGCAGTGGAAGCCACTATAACCACAGACGCATCCCTCACAGGATGGGGGGGGCTCACCTATCCCATCAGACTGCTCACAGACTCCGAGTGTAGCTTCCAAGCACATAAACTTATTAGAGCTACTTGCGGTGTTCAAGGCACTAAAAGCCTTCCAGACACACCTACAAGGGAAGACAGTGATGGTCCTCACGGACAGCACCACAGCCATGTACTACCTCAACAAGCAAGGGGGCACTCACTCTCCAGGACTGTCCAAACTGTCCCAGAACATCTGGAAGTGGGCTCTCAGACACATGTTCCTATTGTCAAATGTACCAGGGGAACTCAATCTGCTAGCAGACTAACTCGGCAGAGACTTCCCTCTGCCCTCAGTACGAATGGCGGTTACACAAAGACATAGTCTTCGACGTCTTCACAATACTTCTTCGCAACTCTGGAGAACTCACAATGCCTAGATTACGCCTCCAGATACCCACAGAACCGCTCCAAGGGGAACGGTCTCTGGATACCATGGTTAGGGAAATTTGTTTACGCTTTTCCTCCGACTCCTCTGCATAACAAGATAGTGCACAAGATGCACCAGGAACCAGTCACCATGATACTGATAGCCCCGATGTGGGCCTGCCAACCATGGTTTGCGCACCTGATGGAGATGTCCCTGTACCCACCAATGAAACTGCCCTGCCCGTACAACTTGCTGTCACAGGACAAGGGCAAGACACTACACCCATGCCCACAGAACATGAACTTAGCAGCCTGGCTCCTCGGGTCATAGAATTTGGACATTCTCAGAGAAGCTAGAAAACCCAACACTCGCCACTGCTATTCTAGTGTAGAGGTAAGAGCATCAACCCAGTCCACTGCTCTCCCACACAAATTGTCCTTTACCTGACCCATTTACTGGACTCGGGTCTAGTGTTCAATTCTATTAAAGTCCATCTAGCGGCACTTTCTGCATACACCACCTCTCAATTTAAGGTGTCATGGTGGAAAGTCCCAGTTATCAAAGCCTTCATGGAGGGGGTAAAGAGAATACACCCTCCGATAGCAAACCCAGCTCCCGGCTTGGACCTTAATGTGGTACTTGCCAGGCTCATGGGCTCACCCTTTGAACCCATGCACAAGGCAACTCTTAAGGACATCGCTCTTAAGACTGCTTTCCTAATAGCTATCACCTCCATTAGGAGAGTAAGTGAACTACAAGCTCTTTCTATTCTAGACCCCTTCGTAACAGTTTACAAAGATAAGGTGGTTCTACGCACACACCCAAGGTTTGCACCGAAATTCATAACAAAATTCCATGTCAACCAGTTAATGGAACTACCAACTTTCTTTCGAAACACTTCCAATTTGGGAGAAAAGAGCCTGCATACACTCGATGTGCGCAGAGCTGTCATGTTTTATATGGAAAGAACTAGGCCACTGAGAAAGACTAATCAGTTCTTTGTCTCGGTGGCAGCAGGAAGAGCAGGAGATGCAGTTTCAAAATCCCCTATATCTAGATGGATTGTTCAATGCATCACTCTCTGTTTCTCTCTTGCTAAGAGAGAACTACCCTTTAAGCCAAGAGCACACTACTCGAGGCACTGGGGCATCCATAGCATTCATTGCAAACATTCCCCTTGAGTCCATTTGCAAAGCGGCAACCTGGAGTTCTGTACACACCTTTACAAAACACTACTGTCTAGATGCTCACTCTAGATCCGATTCCCAGGTGGGACAAGCAGTATTAAGACCTCTTTTCTCTACTGTTCCTTCTCACAACCCACCTCCAACTCCGGGTACTGCTCGCTACTCTATGCACAGCATGTGATTCTAAGCAGATTAACAAACATCAGAAGACAATGCATTACTATTGTAAAAGCATTTCTGATGTTTGTATCTGCTTAGATTCACATGCGCCCACCCTTCCTTCCCGCTCGGATGGAAGGAACATAGACATCTTTCTACGTCGCTCTCTCTTTTCTGTACTCACTCACGCATAGAAGGCTCCCTCAGGGCAGAAAAAATACAAACAGAGGGACCTCGGCGCATGAGGGATTGTGGGTACACTGCACGTCACTATAGGGATAGTGTTACAGACACGCCTTGTCGACGTCCCCTTTTCGACTACGAAAAACAAAATGCAATACTCCGCAGTGACCACTGGATGTCAGACTATGCACAGCATGTGAATCTAAGCAGATACAACCATCAGAAATGCTTTTACGGTCAGTAATGCATTGTCATATTTAGCAAACGTGAACCCAGTTGAGGGATGCATGCGAGTTGGGGTGAAAAGTAATACACCCGTGAACATTGTGTAGACAAGGGTGAACCCGGCCGAGGGTTGTCCGCAGTGGGAAGTTGTTGAAAAAGGCATTAAGGCTATTGAATATTGCAAGCTGCATTTGCAAGGCTCTAGTCAACTAGACAGATGAAGGCCCAAGTTGCAAGAAGGATACAAGCCTGGTGGAGGGAGCTCTAAGGGGCGAACAATCGCACAAGGTACAAGATTACCGAAGGAACTTTTGTTGGTTGTTTTAACCCATTAGGCCCTCTAAAACGAGATACTTTGCAGAGAAGAACCTTTGACCCCTGAAGATTGTTATTGTCTAACTGGAATTGTGAGCCTTGTGCTGGAGAGGTCCAGGAGTGTGCTGTGCTCATGACCTGCCTTGTCGCGTGCTAAAAACGTGGGGCAGGGAGACCCAGCCAATCGGATGAATAATACTGATTCATGTCCACTTCCTATTCAGTCTTTTTGCGCCTTGATGCCTGCGGGCTCCGGCGCATTATTAGAAAATAAATAAAATACCATCCAGTCTTATCATTTTCTGCACACTTCTTTCTTTTCTAGTGAACTTTATCCCACACTATTTTGGTAACTTAGTGATGAGGATTGGCAATCATTTTTTTTCGTATAGGCCCTTTTTATTTGACCAGACGCTACTAGGACTGCCTATTTGATGGTCGTAGCTTTCACCCATCTTAGCTTTAGGTTTAGTTTAGGAGTTTTTCTCACCCATTAAAAAGTTGAATAAACAACTTTGAACTGTGATCACGTGTCTTTCTTTGCTGTTGCCACCATGAGTTCCTTACAGTAGATGGATATTGAGATAGGATATTATTAGTGTTGTTTGATAGTATTACCTTTTCTCTTACTGTGCTTTTTTGCCGTAAGTAAAGAAATATTATTATACTTGTTTGACTAAGTGTCTTCCTTGACGGTTTCATGTGTGCTCATTGTGGACCTTTTACAAGCTCACCACCCCTTGAGACTTGGTCTAGACCACTCGCCTTACTACCTTGAACTGGTTTGGCTACACCGTAAATG
Organism: Ambystoma mexicanum; assembly: GCF_040938575.1. NCBI lineage: Eukaryota > Metazoa > Chordata > Amphibia > Caudata > Ambystomatidae > Ambystoma > Ambystoma mexicanum. The sequence continues at coordinate 587,080,007 of NC_090922.1, read as the reverse complement.
TAACCAGTGTTTACCCCTTAATCACGACAAGACTGGTTTGTGCGGCTTGCAAGCTCCTGCGCCCGAAAACTTTGAAGGAGTGTTGTGTTAACCGGTGGCCGGCCTACGGAATGTCGCAGGCAGTCTGGTTCGCCCGCTGCCACAACCGCCGATTGTGACAAGGGGCTGAGTGACGCACAAGCTTCCGATTCGGAGGAGATTGACCTCTCGGCAGAGTATTCTCACTCAGCAGAGTCTGTCCCTGGACCTGACTCTTGCCTAGCAGGGCCTGCTATGGGGAATGTACACCCCGGTGACAAAGATGCACGTGTTCCCCACACTAAAGGCCACAACCCCAGGGACGTCTTTGACGAAACAGTCGAAGCGGTGCATAGTGCCAACGGGCACAGCGAAAGCTTCGGCCCTGCCTGACAACCGCAGGTGCGTCTTGCAACTGGGCCTGTTAAATCAAAGGGCACTCACCCCAGTATCCACCATTCCTTCGAAACGCATCAAAAGAAAGCATCCACGGCCGATAAAGCCCCGGTTTCGCCAAAAGTAGTCGCGCAACCGGAGGCCCGTACTGTAGAACTTCCTGATGCTAAAGTGATTTCTGAAAGCATCGCCAGGATCATTTCGGCAGATTCTCACCAGCAACAATCCAAGGATTCATCAAAAGCCAAGGACAAGCACAAGGATTTGTCGAAACTTGAGGATGGGCCGAAAAATTTACCAAAACCTACGCGAAGGCCCACAGAGAAACAAAAGGACACGCACCAACTGTCGGAAACTCAGACTTTTCGGAAGCTCCTGAAGGGATTGCTTCGGCGTTAAAGAAAAAATCTTGACATTTGCAAACAGAAGTTCCAATAGAAGAAACCTTTCCACCCCTGGACCACTCTGGTTCATCTGTTTGGATCAGAGAAAAATGTGAAGGATGCATGAACAGGCTACAGAGTTTTGTAGTTTTGAAGTCCACACCCAAGAGGTCTAGGGAGGAAAATTCCACTCTCCCTGTGGCTAAATTGCAGCTGGTCTTTGACCCTACTCAAGATGAGGAGGAAGAGGAATGTTTGACCTCACTGAGGAGGAGGCTCAAACTGAAGATCTTTTTGTCGACTCTGAGGAGGTACATTTAGATCCCACTGAGGGTTGGCGAGTAGACACGGAACCCATTGATCCTCGCCCATGGCAGTCACGTACTCCAACACTGGAACCTGATGTCTTGTGCTTGGACTCCCCTCCAACCACCCCCACTCGACATGCCACCCCGGTTGACGATCAAATGGCTTTCAACGCCTTGAGGAAAGCAGTGAAACACTTCAACATTGCTACTCAGGAAGCTGCTCCAGAGGATGATTTTGGGGAAGACATTTTGAAAGCAAAACTACCTGCCAGACAAGCTATTCCTCTACTAAATTCAATGAAGAGATTGGTCTCTTCTTTATTAACACCTGCACTTACTGGAACAGTGAATCCAAGGGTAGAGCAACCTTTTCGACCCTCCCTCCCCCCCTTACCCCCTCTACATCAGGGGTCATTCTACTCCAGATTCACTGGTTGTTACAACTACCAGGAAAAGAGCAGGGGTTTCCCTATCTACTGGGGAGGAACCCCCTGACAAGGAATGTAAGACTTCACTCGCATTGCAAATAATAGAACGTTGTTGGCCAGCTATGCCGATGCGCAATGGGCCATGCTAGAGGAAGGCCTCCAGGAAGTCCCGGAGCCACTGCAAGCCCGTCTGCTCTCAAAAGTGGCAGACGGCAGGCATGTTAACCAAAGTATGTTGACGAATACTTTGGATGTAGCAGAGACGGCCGGAAGGTCTTTGGCTCAAGGTACCCTCCTATAAAGGCACGCATGGCCAAGGAACTCTGGGTTCAAGTCAGAAACAAAAGCTTCACTTATAAATAAACCAGTGGGGGAGACTAATTTATTTGGAAAGGCAGTGGATGAAGCCCCCGAAACTGCAAAAAATGCGCATGACACTCTTAATACTCTGGATCATATCACCCAGAGACCTTCACAAAGAAGGGGTAGCAGGAATAGACAGATGTTCCTTTCATGGGCAACGATTCCCTCAAAAGCAATACAGCTCAGGAAATAACTAGTCCTCTCCCCAAGGAACCAGCAGCTACACCTCCCCATACCCTACAAGGGGGCAAAGAAGCAGTAAAGGAAGGGGCCGGAATTCTACCCCTTGAGCCTCACCGGCTTCAGGCCAGAAATGATCCCCTCCAATGCAACCCCGGTCAGGGGCCAGCTAACCTCTTTTCTTCGAGCATGGGAGGGAATAACTACAGACCAGTGGTTGTTGAAGACCATCGCCCATGGGTACTGTATAGAATTCTGCCGGACCCCACAGTTCAGACCTCCACGAGCAAGACGCCTGACGCCAGAACATCTGTACATCCTACTACACAAAGTTGAGACCCTGCAGGAAAAGGGCGCCATAGAGGTTCGTACCTCTTCTACAGGTAAACAAGGATATGTATTCACTGTACTTCCTTGTACCCAAAAAGGATCTCAACATGCGCCCTGTACTAGATCTGCACCAGCGAAAAAATCTGTGAAATGCCAAACGTTTTGTATGGTCACTCTGCAAAAGGTAATTCCCCTGCTCTCACAGGGGATTACATGGCAACATTGGACATGAAAGATGCATACTTTCATATTTCATTGTTGCCGGCGCACAGAAAATACCTTTGATTCATGATACAAGACGAGCACTATGTGTTCAAAGTACTAGTCTTCGGCAAAGCCTCTGCACCAAGGGTATTTACAAAGGTACTGGCAGTGACAGCAGCACACCTGTGCAGGCAATCCATCCCATGTAATCCTTACCTCAACGACTGGTTCATAACGGGATTCCTACGAAACCTCTGTCAAAAACCCAAAAAACCAATAGATCCTTTATTCAGTCTGGGATTCTCCATCAACAAGAAGAAATCTAGCCTAGACCCCAGTCATGTCAAGCAGTTCCTACGGGCTCTAAGGACAGCCTTGTCTTCCCCTCCAACGAGAGAGTCCAAAACATGCTGTTTTCAAATCCCTCAATATGTAGCCAGTAGAGAGGTGACGGTACGCAAAGCTATGCGACTGTTGGGAATGATGGCGTCATGCATTTATTTGGTTCCTCGCGCGCTTGTGCATGCGTCCAATCCAAGAGTGGTTAACAGCCAGTGGTGTCAGGCCAGCCCACAATGGGATGATCTAGTGGTTGTCTCGCCAGCCCTCATTCTCCCGCTACTGTGGTGGTGGAGGGAGAACCTCTTGAGAGGGAATTCCTTCACCACCCCTACAGTGGAGGCCACTATAACTGCAGACGTGTCTCTCACAGGGTGGGGAGCTCACCTGCTTCAACATACAGCACACAGTTTGGACGTCAGACATAGCATCCAACCACATAAACCTTGGAACAGTTGGCGGTATTCAAAGCACTGAAAGCTTTTCAGACTCAACTGCAGGGAAAGACCGTCCTGATCCTCACAGACAGCACCACGGTCATGTACTATCTGAACAAAAAAGGGGGCACTCGCTCTCCAGGGCTGTCCAAACTGTCCCAGAACGTTGCCTCTCAAACACATTTGTTGTCTTAATATGTTCCAGGGGAACTCAATCTTCTGGCAGACGTACTTGGCAGAGATTTCCCACTACCAATAGAGTACAAATGTCGATTACACAAAGACATTGTGTCCAACATTTTCGCGGAATGGGTTTCACCAGAGATCGACTTGTTCGCAAAGCTGGGGAACGCTCAGTGCCAAGATTACACCTCCAGGTACCCCCAGAACCGTTCCAAGGGGAATGGACTCTGGATAACATGGTCAGGGAAATTTGTTTACGCTTTTCCCCCTACTCCCCTACTCAACAAGATGCACCAGGAACCAGTCACAATGATAATGGTGGCCCCCATGTGGGTCCGCAAACCCTGGTTCGCTCATCTGATGGAGATCTCCTCCAATGAAACTGCCTTGCCCATACCACATGTTATCGCAAGACAAAGGGGAGACACTTCACCCATGCTCGCAGACATTGAACTTGGCGGCCTGGCTCCTGAGTTCATAGTTTGGGCATCTGCAACTCTCTCAGATGTATGGTCCTACTCAGGGAGGCAAGAAAACCTAAAACACGATATTGATATTCCAGTAAGTGGAAGCGTTTTGTCATCTGGTGCAACACTAAGAGCATCAACCCTATTGACTGTTCTCCTACACGTTGTTTTGCACCTGACTCATTTACTTGACTCAGACTTGGTCTTTAACTTGCTAAAGGTTCACTTAGCTGCTCTTTCAGCCTACACTACATCACAACAGAAGTTGTCGTGGTGGAAGATGCCAGTTATTAAGGCTTTCATGAAGGGAGTAAAAAGAATTCACCCTCCCATTTCTAACTCCGCTCCCGGATGGGACCTAAACGTGGTGTTGACTAGATTTATGGGGTTTCCTTTCGAGCCCATGCATAAAGCAAGTCTCAAAGATCTCACCTACAAGACTGCCTTTACTTCCATTAGGAGGGTCAGTGAATAACCAGCGCACTCAGTTCTAGACCCCTTTGTAGCAGTTCAGAGATAAGGTGGTTCTGCGCACTCACCCTAGGTTTGCGCCTAAATTCATTTCAAAGTTCCATGTGAACCAATCCATAGAACTACCAACATTCTTTCAGAACCCATCAAACATGGGAGAAAGAAAGCCTGCACACACTGGATGTACGCAGAGCAGTCATGTTTTACATGGAAAGAACTTGACCACTAAGAAAGACAAATCAGTTCTTTCGTTTCAGTGGTATCCGGTAGAGTGGGAGACCCTGTCTCCAAATCTACTATCTCTAGGTGGATTGTCAAATGCATCACACTGTTTCTCTCTTGCTACGAGAGAACTGCCCTTCAGGCCTAGAGCGCATTCTACTTGAGGCACTGGAGCTTCCATTGCATTCATTGCAAATGTTCCACTAGAGTCCATTTGCAAAGTGGCAACCTGGAGTTCTGTACATACCTTTACAAAACACCATTGCGTAGACACTCGTTCTAGGTCTGATTCTCAGGTGGGGGACAGGTAGTACTAAGACATCTTTTCACTGTTGTTCCTTCTCCCATCCCACCTCCAACTCCGGGTACTGCTCACTAGTCTATGCACAGCATGTGATTCTAAGCAGATTAACCAGCATCAGAGGACATGCATTACTTAACATAAAAGCATTTCTGATGATTGTATCTGCTTAGATTCACATGCGCCCACCCTTCCTCCCCGCTCAGATGGAAGGAACATAGACGTCTTACTACTTTCTCTTTTCTGTACTCACTCACAATAGTCATAGGCTCCTTCACGGCAGAAAACATACAATAAGAGGGACCTCGATGCGTGATGGATTTTGGGTACACTACACGTCAAGTTATGGAGTGTTACAGGCATGCCCATGTCAACGCCCTCTTTCGATTCTCGAAAGACCAGATGTAATGCTCTGCGGTGACCACTGGATGTCGGACTATATGCACAGCATGTGAATCTAAGCAGATAGAATCATCAGAAGTGCTTTTACGGTAAGTAATGCATGTCCTATATTCATCAAATTTTGTTGGGGTCTTGTGTCATTTCCACTTCACATTTTAATTGGATTATTAATGTATTTTTTATTTTTTTATCAAACATTATTTATCCCGTTTTCAGTACAAAACATAGGTGTTACCAAGATCAAAGCGCTATCATAAGCTTGACATTTTAGAATTAAACGTGTCATTAAAACCAATTAACAGTGGAACAATCCCCCTGTTCTTGGTTGGTTGTAATCCTTTGAGGTTGGTCGTTGACCGGCCCCTATTTTGGGGGGGGGAGGTGGATTATGGCTTTAATCTGTTTTGTTGCCAGGGTTCGTGTGGTGGCCTTGTTTGCCCCTCTTATCCCCCCCCCTCTCATCCCAGATCCGTAATTGTCGGTTTCCTCTGTTGCTGGATGTTGCATGTTCCTGTCAATGTATCAGCCTTTGGCCTTCCCGCCCTCCCCCCATTCTTCCCAGGGTTTATGATCATTTGTCTTGACCTTGAATGGTCCTGGGGTGGTGCGGTGGTCTTGAGGGCGCCGGTATGGGCACGGGTTTCATGCGGCGCGGTTAGATGTAAGCCTCCAGCAGTTCTCCGAAGCGTTGCCCTTTAGCGGAGTTGGCGGTCATTAGTCTGTAGTATGCCGCTCGTTCTAGCCTGCACATTTTGGTTAATGTTTTGGACCAGTCGGCACGTGTTGGAGATGGTTTCGAGTTCCAGTGTAGAATTAGGAGCTTTCTCGCCGAGAACATGAGATCATTCTACTGGTCAGTGGGTCCTGGTGCCAGTCGTGCCATCTCCTAGCACTAGTGCCAGTGGTGAAAAGGGGACTTCAGCTCCCTCAATGTTAGTATTTGTAGACACTGTAGACGGAGCTTTTGCATAATTTTGAATTTAAAGAAGATGACACTATGATGAGTTTTTAGATTTTCCTTCAAATGGGGGTTTTCTATAGTCCTATATTAGCTCTATCCTGTGAAGCATACCAAAGTATGAACAGATAACTACATAGATTGTGGGTTTTTTGGTCTTTTGTTTCAAACCCAAGGCTATGAATGGACGTGACATGTTTACTAAATGTTTTCAGAGGCCTGTCCTACAGTAATATTCAATGTGTTTGATATGGAAGGAACTATACTGGAAAATGAAGATTACAGTTAAATATTTTCGACCCAACATTTTGTTCTATGCAGTGGCAAGCAAAACTGATTTTGTGCTCCTGGTTTGGCTGTGTCCTTTCTTTAACTCCTGTTCCCTTTTTCAGGTGTGGGTGTGAACAGTAGTACCCAAAGTGTGCTCAGCCGACCGATGCAGCGCAAGCTTGTGACCCTGGTGCACTGTCAGCTGGTGGAGGAGGAAGGTCGGATCCGGGCTATGCGGGCTGCACGCTCGCTGGGCGAAAGGACTGTTACAGAACTCATTCTTCAACATCAGAACCCTCAGCAGCTCTCCTCGAATCTCTGGGCTGCGGTCCGGGCCCGTGGCTGCCAATTCCTTGGACCTGGTATGTTGAAAGTAATTGGGTAATTTGGGAGGACACGAATCTCTAACCCTGTGATCAGAAACCTTTGTAGGGTTTAAGTGACCTGCTGATTAGACCACCATTGAGCTTCATGTAATACATTTTAGGGGTTTAAAACAGACAATGTAAAGAAGGATGTTGTACTGTTTTTTTATTTGTTACTTTTATTGCTGCGAAATTCACATCATTGCAAGGTCATTATGCAGGCTGTTAGCGAAGTTGCCCAATGCCTTCCAAGCTTCAGCATCCCAAAAACCTTGATGTACATTTCAAAGCTTTTGTTCTTCATTAACCTGTTTCAAAAGCAGGGAAATTGTTAAAATGATACTGTAAAATGCTAAAAACCTTGACTTGCTTCTCCACAGCTACCTTAATCAAAAGCAAGCTGCATATGTACCCAATGGGGGACATTACAACTCTTATTAGATGGCAATCCCCTTCTTAACCACTTGGGGAGAATTGAGCTTCATTACACTTGACATCCTATTGTAGATTTGTGAAGGTGTTCGATGAGCCATGTGCATTGTATTGTCTCTACTTGAACTGCCAGTCTTTTCCCCCACCAATTCGTAAGGCACTACTGTGAGTGCATGATTAACGGTCTGCCTCCCTCACCTCCTGACAAAAGAGCCAGTTGTTTCTGGAAAACCTTTTGAATTTTGGGGCCTCGAAGTCTGCTTTGGAACCTTGGGTTAATTAAATAACGGTTGTTACACCACTGCTGACCGAGGGCTCTGCATTTCTGAAGTGGAGATTTTTGCCCTTACCATAGCATTTGTAGATACAATCATGAATGATGCCTTTGGTTTCCAATGGATGTAAAAATGCTTATTCTTGCAATGAAGCCCCCCCCCCCCCTCCACAGATAAGCTAATTGCCTGAGTCCTGACTGATTTTTGTGGTGACTGAGGCACATTCGTTTAGCTCAACTGACTTGTAAAACCTACTCCCATCCTCCCCAACTAAACGACTCCCCTCTAAAATATCCTACCACTTTATGCTACTCTCACAAACCCCCCAGAGAAGGCCACCACAGGACTAGCCCTTAGCACTGTTAAGGAGTTTTGGAAAAGTCCACCTTAGGTAGGACTTTAGAAGAATCACACTTGGGATACAGGTCTCCAACTCTTAGTATAGGCCTGAACCACAGTTATGTTGGTAGCATTGGATGAGCAGCCAGGCCTATATTAGGAGGGTGGAAGGGCTTTAGGGAGGGACAAAGAACTTGGGCTGTACACATAGGCCAAAGAAACACTGACACACTAAGTTATATATAAATATGGTTTATTTTATATATACACGAAGGTAAAGTTGATTCTTCAGAAAGCGAAGTACTAATGCAATCTTTACAGCAAGTAAATCACTTTTGTAATACTTGCAGAATGGCAGTAAGCAATTCAAAGATAAGTAAAACACTTTTGTAAAAACTTTCAGAATCCATTTCGGGTATAAAACAAGCCAACATAAAGCAGGTAGATACTTTTAATAATTTCAAAGGCTGGAGGGTCCAACAAGCAAGGCACAAGCTGTAGATGGTCAAAAGGTTCCAAAGTAAGGAACACTCTTGTTAGAGCAAACACTACAAGGACATCAGGGAAGACTCCCTGAAGGCATACAGGCCTTAGGTTTGGGGGAACGTTGATGGGTGTTGGGCAAGATCTTCAATTGTGTTCATTCTTCCTCACCTGTGCCAACCCCAGAACCTTTTGATGGACTTGGTGATTATTTTCCCTTGTTCCTGTGAGTGGCGACCTACCCCCTGACCCCCCCCACCCCCCCCCCTGACTGTTACTTTTTATGGGTCACCTTTGCATGTCTAGCCATAGTGTGAGATTGGATATATAGTTCTCTATCTTTTGAGCTGTATGCATTTTCTATGTCATCACACAGCATCTTATGTGCAATGTTGCTGGGTTGCCCTTGGGGCTTCCTTTTTTAATTTGTCTTTAATTACCTTGGGTGAGACCAGCGCACCCCACTTTATGTGGGGTGCTGGGGAGATGCTTGGTAGCTCCTTTCTCACTGTAATAGTAACATTTGTGTTACTGTGACAAGCTGCCTCTTCTGGCTAGTTGCAGTATATCTACTTAAATTACTTTAGTCCCTATTACATGCAGGCTGTCAAACCAGCCGCAATAATGCAGACGGGCCACCATTCTCCTAGAATAGTAGCTTCCTTCTTTTTTTTGCCGTTTTAATTGTGCTTTTTGTTTCTTGGGTCTTCTGCTGTCGTCTTATGTGGGGAGGTCCTGATTGAAATGTTGTCTTTGGGGAGAAACCTTTGTGTTTCTCGCCGAGGCTCTTGAGTGTCTGTGAAGGCAGGAAGTGCGGGAAGAGTCCAAAACTCTGCATCCCATTGTCTTCTGGCATGCCTGATAGGACCACAACACCCCTTTGTTTCTGTAAACTGCATGAAGAGTTTGGAAAAGTTGTGCGTGGGTGCCTGGATAGAAGTCTGATTCTGGAAGCTGAAGCCAAGTCGACCACTGGACCTGAATCCGAAGAGGAAGATGAAGAAAAAACTGTTGTAACTTGATTTCAGCGACTGAAGAGCCTGCTGTGTAACAGGAGCCTGTTCTGACCCTTCCAAACGACCCGGGGGTTCCGAAGGTGATGACCACTACCCAAAGGCTGGTGGGACTCACTAGTCTAAAGTAGACATGAAAACCAGATATTCCTCGATGTGCTGCGTCCTTGCTGGGCTGCAAACCGCTAATACCAGCAGACCTTGAGCCTTCGTGCGGTGCATGGTCTTCCGAAGTCTGATTCTTGCCGAACCTTTGGACTCCTGCTGGACCGCCGGAGACATGATTTGGAATCCTTCATATCCCTTCACCAGAGTGCAGGACCAGATCAGCGAAGAGAATTCGACCTCCATTGAATGTTTGTCATCAGGCAGGCACGGACTGGCCTATAGGGCAATGCCTGAGCCAAAATAACAAAATGCTAGTGTGGGCCAGTGGTGGTGTTGAAGAAACTTATCCAACTGGCCCACTTTGACCAACATGCAACTAGTAGTTTGATTAGTGTTGCTGAATAAATATTCTTTAAAATGCACAATTTGCATCACATTTTATCAAAGTCCCCCTTTAGTACTACTCGAACAGTCGGTCACAAAAATAATTAATTTCCATTTGTAATTGTTAGCCACTTTTTCATTGGTGCCCGAAAACCTTTTATGCCTCAGTCTGACCCCCGTCATCGGGTACCTGTAAAAGGGCGTTGACTCCTCATAGCCATTGGAAGCCTTGAAGAATACTTTGTTGTAAGCCTTTCTTGTCGACTGCAAGTTCTCTTCCAGTGTCTACTCTTTCTTCACCACGACCAAGAATCCAGGTACTGGATCCTGTGCTGCTACAGCATGCAGACGTCCGACTCCAAGCTCTTCTTTGCTGAGGTACTGTGTTGGCTTCAGTAACTTTCTTACCTTAAGCCTTTTTGTCGATCCTGTGTGGCTGAGTGGGCGATTCGTGTGTTTGGGAGGTCGCCCACACCATTTGCCCCAAGCCTAATGTTGGAACGCATCTAGGGAGGTTTCTGCGAAGTCCCTGAACTCTTTTTACTAACCCTGAAGCTTCTACTTGTTCGACAAAATATCCTTTGAAACTGATTTTCCTGAATATGAACTCTATCCTGGCCTGCCTACTGCTGGCTTCTACACCACTAGGGTTCAACTTCTGCATCTGAGATCACTCATGTCCAAGAAAAGGAAGGACTTTAAAAGATAAGGCTTCGGACTTGAAACTATAACCAGTGGTTACTTGTAAATGTGTTGAGTAGGTTACGAAGTGTCCTTAAATTGATACTCGCCTTTGGGTTGCTTGTTGCCCCTCTGAAAAGTACAAGAGTTACTTAACCTACCTCTAAATTGTTTCACTCTTCATGAAAGTAGTTGGTATTTCTTTAATTATTTCTAACCGGATGATGGTAAAAGTTTACCACTAATGTTTCCTCGCCTTGAATAGCTGTTGCCATTCTAAAAGTGAACCATTGGGTTTGGCTTACCCTGATATGCTTAGTGCATTTCTAAAATAGTCCTAGAGTTCTCACGTATCCTAGAGTTGCATTCTGCCCCTCTGAAAAGTATACATGTTCTTACTTACCTTGAACTGCTGTTTGCATTTCAGAAAGGTCTGTTAGAGTTCTTAGTTAACTCAGAATTGTGTTGTACTCCTTTTGAATAGCTTCCTTAGCATAACTAACTATTCCTGTAATAGAAATAGTGTTGGGGTTTATAACCGTATAGTTTATTCACCTTGAATAGCGGCTGCTCTTCTAAAAGTGTATATTGGGTTTTACTTACCTTGCACTGCTTAGTGCTCTTTGAACCAGTCTTACTGAGTTCTTATTTATCCGTGAGGAGCAGACGACCCCTATGAAAAGTATATACATTCTTTACTTAGAACTGTGTTCTGAAAAGTAATAGTGGAACTGTATCCATTTCTAACAGCAGAATGTTACATTTGTTGCAAGGTGTATACTTCTAGCAGTGTTGGTATAACTGTAGTAGTCCAGTAAATGAATAACACTGTAGGCTATTGTTAGAATGGATTTCACATTTCTGGCCGGATGGACAGAAGTTTAGGAGGCCTCCCTAGTTTAGGGAAACGGGGGAACCTCCTGGACAAGCCAGACCAATTACGGTAGCTTGGCAGGCATTCAAGTCCAAGTCTCAGGAGGGGTTGAGAGTGATCAGAAACCCACAATGAGCACACACAATAAAGCGACCACAGGTGTATATCCAAAATACATACACATATTTTTAGGCCCAATAAAATTACACAAATTACCAAATTAATAATGCAACAGTTACCACACAAGCATAATACAATTACTGTAGCCAAATGCGTCAAAGGGAGGAAAACATCCACAACCTGTAACAGAAGGGGGGGTTAACACAAATTAACCATTGGGCTGTCTTCAGGGAGGAAACCCTAACTTATTCAGTCCAGCCCTGCGAAGTGGGGAGCCTTGTGCTCAAAGTACAGCAGTGTATTGAAATGTGCAGTATTGTATAAAGCAAAGACAGTACCTTTTCAAGATGCTGGGACAGTTGGGTAAGGATCCTGAAGGGGGTTGCAGTTCCAATCACCAGGGAAGGGTGTTCCCTAGCAGACAGAGCAGCTTCCGACTTTACGAACAGGCCAGGGACCACTGGCTATCCCAGCCAAAGAGAATCCCAAGGAGCCCTTGTGTATAAAAAGAAATGGATGAGCCAGGGGCCACAAGTAAGATAAGCAAGCACTCATCGCCCCTTGCTTCAATCCAGATCAAAGTATGCCAGTTTAGTCAAGGTCGTCTGAGGTTGCAAACAGTGCCTTTGCTCTCCGATCCAGCTCTCGGGTGCTGCGGGACGGGTCAGTCTGTGACGGGACAGTAGCCACAACTCTGCTCATGAAGAGGTGAGGAAGAAAATTGCTGTGCTGCAGGACTTGCAGCACAGAAGATGATGGAAATCCACCCACAGCAATCATCACCCCAATGCAGGGAATGCAAAGTCTTGCAGCGTGAGTGACACACTTAGAACGCAACCCAGAGGAGCTAGGCCTTTGAAATTTGGTACGAAAGTGTCAGGAACCACAAGCCGAGGATTCCCTAAGATTCAAGCCTCAACTCGAAACGGCGGCGCTCATATGCGATGTCCCGGGACAGAGCTGGTCAGTTCACTTGACAGCCCAGTAACACTACTCAAAAGGGTTGAATTGCCCTCGCAGACCTTCGAAGGTTGAGAGCGCAACAGGGGTACGACTGGTGCCAAACCGTCCAGCTAGTCTCCAGCGGGGCCACAGGCTCGCTTCAACTCACAGGATACTCATCTCCTTTGGTAGTTCAGGATCCACTGTAGATCGACGTGGAATGGATGCAGGGCCCCTTCTCTTATCCAAAGTTAGATATGTGATTGAATCTGGACAACCAATAGAAGATATGCTCCCTTGCATGCACGCCAGTCGTGGCCCAAAGATGTTACACTGTGGTCCTCATGCATTCATGCACACCAGACATCCTGGCACCAGAAATATGGATTGGGCCCAGACAGTCCATCCCTCTTCCAGGGTGCTAGCACACGTGACATGCGGTTTTCGTGGGAGGCTGAATGCCCAAATAAGACATTCCTGGGTCAGCTCGACCTGGGGAAAGGCAAAGAGACAAGATGGCCAAAGGACAGAAGAAAAGACTGTGGCATGGCCATTTCGGCACTGACCAGTCATGACATCTGCTGTAAACGTTGTATGGTTTGATTAAAAAGTAGTTAAAATACCAGAAAAGTTAACTGCTGCCATCAGTTTGTGCTAGGCACTTATACGTTCACCATAAATTCCTTTTAGGGTGTCTAGGGCCATAAAACAAAAGGGCCCTGCTGCACGGTACAATGATGTACTTCTGTGCACTGATAAAATGTTACTGAGAAATGGCAACACAGTAGAAGACTAAGGGAAACAGTTTCCCAGTACTGGCAGCCTGAAGGACGTGTCAGTTTCCCCATAACAAATGAGCAAAAGCCCAAGGGAGTGCAGCTGAAGGCTGTGCTCCATTGGACAAAGTCAGGTCAGGATAGCTAAACAAAAGCAATAGGTTTGTGGGGGGGGGGAGGGTCCATAATATGGAGGGAAGATTGCATGTAGAGAAATCTTACCTAAGAGTTATTACCATTGGGGTCAGCCTCCCTTGAAATACCTTGTCTTTCTAAAAGTCTAACTTGGTTTTCCTCCCCAGGAATAGCATGTTGCCATTCTAAATGTGTATCATTATTTTATTTATTTTATTTATTCACATTTGTATAGCGCACTAGCAGCCCATGGACATCGAGGCGCTGTTACAAGTAAGTGTTGGATTCTTAATTCAGCAGATATGCATGAGACCAGAGGTCTTATGGATACACAATTACAGGCATAGTTGCAGGTGAGGCATGATATCCGTAATACAGTAACAGAATGCAGTCAGGTACATTTCATACAAAGAGCTTGGTTTTAACAACTTTGCGGAAGGCTTGGTGGGATTCAATCATTCTGATGTGAGGTGGCAGTGCGTTCCAGTGGGTGGCGGCCCGAGTGGGGAAGCTGGCACCACCGGCGCGCACCTTGCGTGATTTGGGCGTGACAATCGTGTTGGAATAGCACATTCTTAATGGTCTGGTGGCAGAGTGCTTGGTGATTCTTTGGGTCAAGTAGGGTGGAGCAAGTTCATGGAGGCATTTGTGGGTGAGGGCGAGTGTTTTAAAAACCATCCTCTTTCACCGGAAGCCAGTGTGCCTGTCTTCGGAGATGTGGTCTTTTCTCACGGTGCCTGTGGCCGCCCGAAGTGCATTATTTTGAACTCGCTGAAGTTTGGCCAGGTTCTTATTGGAGGTCCCAACGAGTAGTGCATTACAGTAGTCCAGCCTAGATCCAATTATTGCCCTAGCAATGGTGAGGCAATTCTGGCGTGACAGGAAAGGTCTGGCCGCGTTGAGAACTTTCGAGTAATAGGCTGAGGAGGAGGCAATGGCATTGACCTGTCTATCCATTGACAGGTCGGAGTCTAGGTAGACTCCGAGTGTCTTCACGTGATTGGAGACCTTGATGGGAATGTTGTCAATAGTGAAGGAAGTGTACTGTTCACCGAGGTTCCCCAGCGTGGAGGGTGCTCCTTTGAGGAGGAGTTCGGTTTTTTCATTATTGAGGCATAGCCAGTTATCTGCCATCCATGATTGGATAGTGGAGTAGATGGTGGTAAGAGTTTTAGTATCCGCAAGGTAATCGCCTGTGAGTGGGATGAGGACCTGGGTGTCATCCGCATAGTTTGTATACGAAATGCCCAGTGAGTCAAGGATGCTGAACAGTGGCCTCTTTAAGAGGTTGTAAAGCGTGGGCGCGATACATGAGCCCTGAGGCACACCGCAGGTAATGTGGCTAGGGGTGGCACAGGCTGAGTCAGAGAAGACTTTCATGGCCCTTTCTTGGAGGAAGGAGGTAATCCATTCGCAAGCTTTGGGGGAAAAGCTAGCTTGGGTAGCTAGATGGTGGCACAAGGTGTTGTGGTCCACCAGGTCAAAGGCGGCGGATAGATCAAGGAGCAGAAGGAGAGCAGGTTTCCCTGCGTCTCTTAGATCGTCCATTTGGTTCTTTAGGTCCAGGAGAGCCGTTTCGGTACCGTGTTGTGGGCGGAAGCCAGATTGCCGCAGGCCGAGGAGACGGTTTTCTTCAAGGAACTTTTGGACTTGCAGGTAAGCTGCTTTGTCCAGAATTTTCAGCAGGAAGGGTACAGTGGTGATAGGTCGATAGTTCCCCGGGATCGTTGGGTCCAGCGAGGGTTTTTTGAGGAGTGGGCGTACCCAGGCCTCCTTAAGTCCAGTTGGAACATGGCCAGACCGGAAGGATGAATTAATGAATGCTGTCAGGAATGGAGCTAGGATCTGTGCTGAGTCTTTAATGAGACTAGCTGGACAGGCATCTCCCTTACAGTTGGACGGTTTGATGGACTTGAGCAGGGCGATGACCTTGTGCTCAGTAATATCTTTGAAGTCAAAAGATGGGGAAGGATTAGTGGTGGGGGGTATGGTAGGTTGACTATGCAGGTTAGCTATGAGGCGGGAAAGGGCTTTTTGGTGGCCACGGATTTTAGTTTGTAGAGTGTTAAGCTTGTCTAGCATTGCGGCTTGACTCACCTGGACTAGCTGACCTGACCTTCTAAATAAGGTTATACTTAGGTTTGTAAGTATTGTTGGTTTGTATAATTGTTTGAGTACTTACCTTTCCAAGGATTTATCTTTGCCTACATGTATATTAAACTATGCATTGAAAAAACAATGGTTAATTTATCAGTGTTTCTTTGGACCATATGTATGCTGCAATTTCTTTGTACGGATTCGACAGCCCTCTCCCTCCTGCGATCAATCTGGCTTCTCTGTCAACGCTACCAAATATTTTCAGGTGGTACCGTATACTAAGAGTGGAGTTTCTGTATTGGTCAAGTATAGTTTTATGAAGCCCTAAGTTGGACGATTTTAACAATGGGCCAAGTTCCAAACACACGAATTGGCACTCAAGCAACACAGGAGCAGCAGAGCAAGTGTAGGTAAGTTCTGTCAATAGTCTCTGTACTATAAACGTGAAGAGGAGGATGTGGTATGAGAACCTCACGATGCAGCAGACCTGGTCACTAGATTTTTGGTCCGGCAGAAGAAAGACAGGACACTGGAATGTATCTTGCACAAGCAGTGGAGTGAAGAGGCTCAATACAAAAGATTCTTTGTGGTTCTGTGATTTTTGGTGCCCATTTCAAAGCACCATTGAACGGTTACCGCCACGTCGATTTGTGTTGCTTTCTAGGTCCAGCTCTCTGGTCTGGGGGACTTCAAGAAGTGGAACCGTGCTTTTGGAGGTCTGGAAGGAGTCCACAAAAGTTTCAGGAGGATTCCATCTTCGGAAGGCAATGCACTGCACAATGGCCACAGGTCCCAGAGTATTGGCGGTTTGCCGCCAGTGAAGGTCACAGCTCGTGAGATGGCACGAAATGCAGGTTGTCTTGAAACGGATTGGTCGCACCTGTCCAAGTGAGAGAGTGTTAGGGAGAATTCTCATAAATGGCTAATTTCCCTTACCTAATGAGTCCCTCAGCAGCCTTGCTAGATTTTTAGGATTTACTTTTTTCACCTGGTAAGAGTGTGGGCCTTTTTCCCACTCTTACATGTGTTTTGCTGTGTGTTTACCATTTGTGTGATATTCGGCTCTGGAGCCTCACCAACTCCATGAGCAACATGTTTGTTACACAGCACCTTCAGTGCAGTAACACAGGGTTGCCTTTTAGACTTCCTTCTGACTCAATTTTTTCTGGGACTGACTACTGTCTCCCAGAAAAATATAAAGTTGCCATTAACTTTATCTAGCCTTTAAACTACAGACCCAGTACACCCCATCTTACATGGAGTATTGTAAAGGGTTAATTCCTATCCCTTTTTGTCTGTTTCTCTTGGAGCACTGTTTCGCTGCCTTTACATAAAAATTTGGCTGGTGGCAGTGGTAACTACCCTAACATTTCTACCGCGGTTATATTATATAACCATGGTATTGTTTTAGGCTATTATATTAGCCTCGAACATAAACCTGCTTGACCAAATACATTTTATTTTGGCTCTGGCTGGGTTTAGTCACCATTTCCTTTTTGTTAGTCCATCTCGTGTTCTTCTCTGCGCGCCAAACCGGGGATGATTCCTTTGTTCGCTGCCTTTTCGCCGGCTTCTGCACAGAAAACCCTCCTTAAGGCTCCTGAAAGTCTGGGTAGGCAGGATTTGCGGGTGGGGTCTTTGGACCCCTGCCATGGGTTCCCTTGGTAACACAAGTCGCACTCTTTTCTGATGGACTAAGGGGACTGGCCTGCGAAGGCCAGTCCCCTTAGACAGCCAGCCACCGTGCTGTGTGATTGACAGCCAGGCTGTATGAATGGGGGAAAACTGCATAAAAATCAGGTCTCTGGGACTGGAAAGGTAGAAGAGTCACCAATGGAACGCCTGAACCAACGAGGAGCTGACTGTAGAGGACCCCTTCAACGACTGAACCGCCTGGTGAAGCCTGCTGCAGGTCCGAATCGTCAGAATCCGCCGACCGAGAAGATCCTCCAGGAAACTTCTTCCCTTGAGCTGGTGGGACCAACCAGTTCGCCCAAACTGCAAGCCAGTACCCCTCCTCTGGTCGAATTCGCTGTAAAGAACTACAGTGGGCTGGATGGCCAGGAAGGTCGGACCCTGCTTGGGTTTTAAGGAGCGCACCTTTTATTTGTTGCTTTGCTCTGCTGCTGGTTTCTTCCCTGGGTAGTGCAGGACCCTCCAGGCTTCCTAGTTTGTGTCAGTCCGATAGTCGCTTCAAGAACCGTGAGCCTGCAGGAACTACCAGGAACGTCCGCCTCAGCTACAGTCTCCTCTCTATTTTAAGCTACTGTGCAAACCCGGTTGCTCATTTCGTTCAGCCGCGGGGAAAGTGTGTGAAATCTTTGTTCAATCCGAGGGCTTGACCTTCTGTTCTTTTTAAACTACCTTTTCTACCAACAAACTTCGTCTGAAATCTGTGGCACAAACTTTACCGCAAACTACCCTGAACCGTGTGTACTTGAGCAAAAGACTTTTGTCCTATTGACTTTGACCCTAAGCCTTTTCTACCTGATTCTATGACTGTAGTTCCTCTTGTTCTATTGCCCTGAGTACTTACCTGTTAGTGTGGTCTAATTTCTATTAACTTTGTCTTTCCCTCCCTTTTAAATTGCTGGAGTGCCATTTTGCTCCCACTTAATTTTGTGAGCTTAACTTGTCTGGGATTTAAGGGAAGTGGTGTGGTGTATTGAGTGTGTGATTTTTAAACTGCTTATAATAGTGTAATGTTGTACAACTGAAGAGTGAAATAAATGCATATTCATTTACTTGAAAATCTTGAGTCAGTGTTTGCCTGAATCATGGAAATTGCTGTCCTTTGTGTAACTATTTGATACTGCTCACCTACTCTTGAGATATCTGGCTGCTCCGATACTACTACCACTTTAACGGTGTAGTACAGGCTTGTACCAAAGGTGAATTTGTACTGTCACTTGTAGTCTTAATTCTGTGTGGTGTTCCCAAAGGGTACTGCATATAGTTCTGCCTAACAGAGAGTTGTCCTTTTTGGGGCTCTCCTGACACTTTGAAGAAGGGTTCGGATAGTAGGGATTACTCAGAAGGCATCTCCTAGCCCTCCTCGTTTGTTCAGTTCCAGTGGTCAGCTTGTCTTCAGCCTTGGAATCCATGCCTCTTATGCAGGAACCCAGCCAATTGACACCCATGCACCATTCAAACTTTGGGTGGACAGCACAGCCTCCCAGTTGGAACTGGTACCAGGCATGCACAGCAGAAGACCAAGAACAGTTGAGTTTAGGAGTCCTCCCCTGTTTGCTGCATTCAGACACAATGGCGCCTTGGCGGGCTTCACAAAGGGATCACGCTGAAGACAAAAGGGAAACTAGGACCTCCCCCACCCTGCGTGGCAGAAGGACCAAAAAAGGACAAGCCATCTTGAATTGGCGAAAAAAGAACACTCCCCATTTTGGGTCAATGGTGACCCTTCCATGCACTACTGCGCCTGTGAATACAGCCTTGGAGTAAAACACTGCGCAAAAGTAGCTAGGATAAAACCACTGCCACCAGCCATTCAGATTAACTTGTCACTGTAACCAAAAAGTTACTGGAGCAGTGAGAAAGGGAATACAGTGTAGCCCCTCAGCACTCTGCATAAGGTGGGGTGTGCTGATCTTGAAATAGAAATATAGGAAGGATACAAAATATCCCCCTGCCCCTGGGGACATGTGTTCTCACAAGGAAAATAACATAAAATAAAAAGGAAAGCCCAAAGGGCTCCAGCAACCTTCCAACAGAGTGCTCTGTGCTGCAAAAGTCACAGATGCCACAAAACATGGAGGAAAGCATTGCTCCAAGAAAAAGGTATAAAAAGAAATGTCAAGGGATCCCAAAAATGGGGTAGAAGAATGAGTGATGGTGGAAAAAGGTTCCCACTCAATCAAAACTGACTAAAAAAATAGGTAGTTAAGCAGAAAGTGCCAGGGGATTCACGTGTGAAGGGATTTCGCATAAATAACAAAAATCTACCTAACAAGCACATCAACACTAACCAAGACACAACTAAGCTCTCATCTTTATCCCTGTCGCACACTCCCACATCAGCTGCTAACTAGACATAAAGCGCAGTAGTGGATTCGATCTTGGGCTCTTACCTAGGGATAACCAATTTCCAAGGATTTTGTGCCAAACCCAAAGAAAGCAGGTTGGTACTCAGAAGCCAGGTTCTACCGACCTTAACCCATCAACACCAGTTTTCGCATCTGCCTTTCCCACTGCTTGGGCTAGCAGTGCATAATTGCCTTTTTATATAGACGGTCTAAGCAGAGTGTTAATCCAGGATACAAATGGGAACGAAACACAAAAATTCTCAGACAGACATTGGGTATTCAAAACATCCCGAAGAAGATTTATATAAAAAGCGCAAAATGTCCTGTTTTAGTGTCCATGTGCTCTGTCTTGAGCCGGAGCACCTGAAGACCCTGAAACTCCTTAAAACCTTCCTCCTTCGAAGGGGATTGTGTCCTCCGACGTATTCCTTATCTTAGATATCGCCTTCCAGCTCTGCTGGCCTCGGAAATGTTTTCTCTAGAGGGCGCTGCGCGTCGACGTCCTCCGAGTCGATGTCCCTCGACAGCCGCCGTATCGACGTCATCCTGCCTATAAAGGCCGCGCGCATCGTCCGTTGTTCAGTTCCGTTTTTCCGCGCTTACTCAGTGCCTCGGAATACCGTTGCTCAGTTTTGTCAGGTTAATCCTATTTACCTCGAGTTATTCGATCCGTACTCGATGGCTTCTTCGTCGGAACCGACAACTCCTCGGTCCGGCTTCAAAAAAATGCCGAGATTGTGGGAAAAAGATGTCGCTGACTGACCCTCACAGAGTTTGTCTGTGGTGTTTGGGAGCTGAATACCATTCGAGGACTGTATGTCCATGACAGCTAAGGCCCTGAAGGAGCGTAGGGGGAAGCTGGAGAAAGGTAAGACATTTAAAGCTTCTTCTTCCTCGACGAAGTGGAGACATTCGTCTCCTCGTCACCATTCGCGCTCCAGGTCTCGGAGTGGGTCCCATCACTCCTCGAGATCGAAGCACTCGCAGAGGAGACGTCGAAGATTCCCTTCTCGGTCTTCCTCTTCCTCTGCTTCTCCAAAGAGAATCCCTTGCCCCACAAAGCATAGTTCCCGGGCTGAATGGGAGGAATTCCACAAAAATATGATGTGCGTCTTCGAGAAAGCGGCCTCAACCCCCTCGAAGACTGCCGAGAGCGATGCTCTGGTCGAAAGACCCGAATGTCAAAAACGCTGCGAGTCGCAGTACCCGGCGAAGGAAACTTCTCGAGTGCGTCTCGAACCCTTGAGTAAGACTATGACCTCAAAACCTTCTTCGAAGGTTCCGTCGATGCCGAGGTCGGTGTCTTCGACGCCGTTGTCGAAGGGACCTTCGACACACGGGTCTGTCGACTCGAGCCATCTTAGACACCGGCGTCGACACCAAGAAAAGTCACGGTTACGACACACCCAGTGGCTATCCCCAGGTCCTCAATGACGATGGCGTCGAGATTGTCGACTTCCTCGAGCAGAATCCCAATTCTGTCGAGGTCATCGAGGCCTCCGCCTTTGTTTTCGACGCCACGCCCGAAGCCTTCGTCGACGACATTGATGTTTTCGAGGTCGATTATGACAAGTTTGGCACCCTCTGCCTTGGAGATGGGGTTTACACCCTTTATGAGTTCAGAACAATTGAGAACTATGTCCTCAATTATGGAAGAGGGTGAATTGTCTGAACAGGAAGACACATTTGAGTTGCAGGGACCTGCAACCCCAGTTAGAGAGGAGTTATCCTCTGAAGAACGCAGGTTAAAGGATCTTCATGATTCCTTACATGAGGCAAGTGGGTTAGACACTTCCCCTGAGGTGGAGTTTGCTAGGCCAGACCCGGGGTAGCATGCTGAAACCCCCTATAGAGCCTTAATGGCCAGGATCACAGAGTTTATGGGGTGGTCTGCACCTTCAGTCTTTCCAACAAGATGACCTCACGGATATTATTGACAAAGGCCCACGGGAGGATCCTGTAGTGCCCTTTCATAAAGCTCTTCAGAGGAAGATTATGACGAACTGGGAAACCCCAGATGTCGTCCCGGCAGTAAAAAAAAAAAACTTGTCTACTAAATACAGGCTATCTTCTGTAGACCCGGAATTTTTGTCAAAACACCCATCCCCAGAAAGTCTGGTGGTACAGGCAGCATCTTCTACTGATGTCAAGACTGCTTACCCTACCATCCCACAGGACAGGGACGATAAAAAATATGATGCTATGGCAAAGAAAATTTTTTCGGCATGTAGCATGGCGTTAAAATCTGTTAAAGCTACTTGCACCCTTGCTAGATTCAGCCATACACTTTGGGAGTGTGCTTCTACAGTGGCTGACTGCATCCCGGAGAGAGAAGAAAGGGAGGCGTTCCTGAATTTCTCCAGCATGGGGTCTGGAATGGATTCACATGCTCATGAATATTCCCCGTCGTCAGGCTGGGAATCCTCGGTAAAGAAAAAACCAGTATCAGTTTCGTTTCTGATCTGTCTTTCGTAGTAATAACCAATCACTGGTCTCTGCGTCATACTGACCACAGCCAATGACTGCCCTCTACCTAAGCACCGCCTCTGGCAGCCATCTTCAGATTTTTACCGCACGTTCATGTGTTGGGATCCTCGTGCTATTGCTCTCGAGCGTTAGTGCTATTTTTTTCACGTTTTTTCTCAAAAACTTCGTTTTTTCGGTCAAAAGAGCCTCAAGCTCCACCGACTCTCCATCCGATCAACGGGGATCCGTGTCGGATTCGTCTGCGCCCCTCAAGGGTGAAGATTTCGTCGAGCTACGCTTTTGGAGGACTCCAGAAGTTTCTCAGGCCCGGTCATGGCCCAGGAGAAGGGAAGCTCGACGCCCGGAAAGCTGTTCAGGGTCTGCCCTGGATGCCAGCTGCAGAACGTCTTCAAGGAGGACGAACACTCTTTTTGTCTTTACTGCCTACATGAGGACAAGACGCACATGGAGAAGGACTGTGCGTTTTGCGGCAACATGTCGGAGCGGACCATGAAGGACTGCCATCAAAGTCTCGCCAACTGGCTGGAAGGGAAGAGCCCGTCAGGCGAGAAGAAGAGGAAGAAATCCGAGCGGTCTTTTAAGACCTTTGAGGACGCCCCGGCGACGGGGGTCCAACATAAGGCCAAGCACCGCGAGTCCGCTGGCACCGGGAGCGCCGAACGGTCGGGCTCTACGGGCGCCAGGCTGGGCGCACCCTCCCCGGCACCATCAACCACGAGCCAACGCTCTGGGTCGGGTAAGAGGAAGGCCGAGCACCCGGCGAGGCTCCTGGAGAGGCCCCGGTCGAGCTCGAAGGCGGAGGGGGAGCGAGGCAGTGTCCCCACCTCAAGGATAAGGCGGTGAGCGCACCTAAGGTGGTGAAGGCCTTAATCCATCCGGCCAAGCCCTCTATCGAAACTGTCGCGGCGGCCCTGGCTCAGCCTGTGGAGGCTACACCAGTGGTGGCGACCTCGGGGCTCAGAGTCTCCCTGCCACCTCGGAGGGAGTCCTCTTTTGTGCCCATCAATAGGACCCCCGTGAAATCCCCCGTGGGGAAGAAAAAGGGGGGGCAGGGCGTCGTAGATTCGGCCTCAACCTCGGAGGAGGAGCTGGTCGAGGTTTTAAGCCACGGCCTCGGCGTGGAAGAAGACCGGCCCGTCGGGATGGATCCCGACGCAGGTGACGATGACATCGTCGAGGGTACCGACGGGGCCCCTGATCGACCGTCGGATTCCCCTCTGCCAGCGCCGCGAGACAACTCGGCGGCCATTTTGTTGGCTATACAGTCCTTATGCTCAGAGATAAGGACGAGACTACCGTTGCCGACGGAACCTCTCCCGTCGGGGGACCCAGAACCGGGACCTTCTAGGGCTCCCCCTACCAAGAAAAGAAGGATCCACCCTCCGCCTCCTTTTCAGCCGTCGCGCCCCTTCCAGCCCTCCTCCCCGTCCACCCGAGGGGATGATACGGGGACTGACACGGCAGCGACGGGTACGGACGACGAGGTATACGACGAGGATGTACCGTCGTCGCCTCCCACCAGGGCTTCTCCGCCCAACGAGATTGGATCATTCCACTCCATGATCACCAGGGCATCCGAGCTTTTCCAACTCTGCCCTGAGGAGAAGAAGAAGGAAGGTTTCCTTTATCAGCGGCACGAGGCCAAGAGGAAGACGGTCCTCGCTGTGCCTCTATTGGACAACATTTGGGATGAGGGCCTCACCCTCCTCAAGAACCCTTCCACGACGCCAGCTAGAAGAGACCGGTACGAGAAAAAGTACCGGGTCCCGGACACGGCCCCCCTGTGCCTCCGGGCGCAGCCTACCCCTGACTCTGTCGTCTCTGCGGCGGCCAGGAAAAAAGCGGGGGGGGGGGGGGTGCGGCCTCCACATCGACTTCCCCACCGGACGGCGAGGGAAAGAAATTGGACGCTATGGGACGCAGAGTCATCTCGTCTGCAGTGACGACGATTAAAGCTGCCAACGCCTTGGCTATCGTGGCCCGATACGACAGGGAGCTCTGGTACAAACTGGCTCCCCTTCTGGACTTCTTGCCGGACGACAAGAGGGCAGAGGCCCTGGAGATCCTGCAGGAAGGTGAGGTGGCTTCGGACCACGCCATTACCGTTGCGACGGACATCGCCGACACTGGGTTCCGCCAGTTGGGCAACGGCGTTTGCCTTAGGCGGCGTGGATGGCTCAAGGCTACGGACTTCCGTCAAGACGTTCAGACCAGAGTCCTGGACATGCCCTTCGATGGGAACAACCTGGACGATTCCCTTCAGGCCATTAAAGCGGACACCGAGATGGCCCGGGCCCTTGGAGTTCTGCAACAACGACGGACGCCCTTTCGGAGCAGCGGAGGCAAGGGCGCCTCCAAAGGTTCCGGCAGTGGTTTCTCCTCCTACCGTCAAGCGGCCCGCTCGTCGTCTCAGGAGGCCTACAGAGGACGAGGCAAGTCTGGCGGACCCCGCCGTCGTCGCCAATGAGGTCAAGGCGGCAAAGCCTCGTCGAAGCAGGATTGAACCGGCCGTGGGGTCGGGCCCCCACCGAAGCACCCCGGTGGAAGGCCGGCTGGCGAGCTTCGTCAGCGTGTGGGAGTCCGTCTCCACCGACCGTTGGGTGCTGGACGCCTTGGCCCGGGGCCACGCGCTCGAGTTTCAAAGGAAGTGTCCGCGCGTCCCCCCCATGGCCAGGAAAGAACTTCACGTCCCTCAACTTCTCCTGGAGGTAAAGGCGATGCTCAGGAAGGGCGCCATCGAACTCGTCCCAAAGAGGCTTCGGGGCTCCGGAGTTTACTCGAGATACTTCCTCGTGAAGAAGACGACGGGGGGATGGCGCCCCATCCTGGACCTGCGACGTCTAAACAAGTTCATCAAGGCGCAAAAGTTCCGGATGGTCACCCTCCAGCACGTCCTGGGTCAGCTGGAGGAAGGAGACTTCCTGTCGTCGTTGGATTTGGAGGATGCCTACTTCCATATTCCCATCCTAAAGGGGCACCGAAAATTCCTCAGGTTTGTGGTCCAAGGGCGTCATTACCAGTTCAAAGCCCTCCCCTTCGGACTACGGTCGGCACCCAGGGTGTTCACCAAGTGCCTCGCACCGGTGGCGGCGCAGCTGCGCCGCGAAGGGATCCAAGTCTACCCCTACCTGGACGACTGGCTCATCCGAGCCAAGACAAGGGAGCTCGCCGTGGTTCACACGGCAAGGACCGTCCAACTTCTCACGGACTTGGGATTCTCTGTGAACTGCGCCAAATCCCACCTGTACCTGCGCAAGACGCTCTGTTTCTGGGAGCGAGGCTCAACACAGTGTCCCTTCTGGCCTCCCTGTCGGAGGAGAGGACCAGGACCATCCTGGGCAAGGTGCAGCGGATGTTGGTGGCCGACGCGGCCAAGGTGAGGTCCATCAAGTCCCTCCTCGGAATGATGTCTTCCTGCATCTACCTCATTCCCATGTGCAGGCTCCGGATGCGCCTGTTGCAGGAGTTCCTGGACGCGCGCTGGATCCAAACGACGGGCAGCTTCGAGGAAAGGATCACACTCGACGAGAGTTTCCGACGAGCGATCCGGTGGTGGGGCACCCGCGCGCATCTGACGGCGGGCATGGACTTCCAGACCCCAGCCCACCAGGAGACTGTGACCACGGATGCCTCCCTGGAAGGGTGGGGAGCGCACACCGAAAATCTGCACGCAAGAGGCCTTTGGCTCCCGACGGAGAAATCCCTACATATCAACGTCCTGGAGCTCCGTGCAGTGTTTTGGGCCCTCAGGTCCTTCCTTCCGTCCCTCAAGGGCAAGGTGGTGAGGATCTTCACCGACGACACCACCACCATGTTTTACATCAGGAAACAGGGCGGAACCAGGTCCCCAGCACTGTCCAAGGAGGCGCAGGACCTGTGGCATTGGGCAGTCGCCCAAGGGATGTTTCTGGTGCCGTTTCATCTGGCAGGGATAAAAAACACCATCGCCGACTCACTCAGCAGGGAGCTGCGCTCGTGCCACGAGTGGGAACTACGGCAGGATCTAGTGGATCGCCTCTTCCGACGGTGGGGCACACCCCAGATCGACCTGTTCGCGATGGCGACGAACTCCAAGTGCCGGAGGTTCGCCAGCAGGTTTCCCCAGGCGAGGAGCATGGGCAATGCTTTCTCGTTCCCCTGGGAGGGCCTGTTCCTCTACGCGTTCCCTCCTTTGCCACTGCTAATCCGGCTCGTCAACCAGCTCAAGAGGTCACGGTGCAGGATGATCCTCGTCGCACCTGCGTGGCCGAGGCAGATATGGTTCCCGGACCTTCTGGACTTGTCAGCGTCCCCGCCAATCAAGCTGCCGGTGGACGCGGATCTGCTCTCCAGGGAAGGAGGCGCCATCCTCCACCACGACCCGAAATCGCTGAACTTGCAGGCCTGGCTCCTGCAGCGCTAGAGTTTGGAGGATACGACATACCGGCCGACTGCAGAGAGGTTCTTGCAAAGGCCAGGGCGTCCTCGACTCTTAAATGCTACGGACACAAATGGAAGAGGTTTTCTGTCTGGTGCCACGCACAGAAGATTAACCCTCTACTGATTACGGCTCCCCAGGTACTGCCGTACCTGCTGACGCTGGCCAAAGCTGGACTGGCACAAGATTCATCTTGCTGCGATCTCCCGATACACCAGAACCACGGGCCGGTCGTCCCTGTGGTCTCATCGTCTGGTGAAAGAGTTCATGAAGGGACTGTTCAGATCGTTCCCGCCGGTGAAGGCGCCGGCCCCGGCGTGGGAGCTCAACGTGGTGCTGACCAAGCTCATGGGACATCCGTTCGAGCCTCTGCACTCGGCCCCGTTGAAGTTTCTGTCGTGGAAAACAGCGTTTCTTGTGGCCATCACCTCCGCACGACGGGTGGGAGAGATCCAGGCCCTTTCCTGCAAGGCCCCGTACTTGCCTTTTCACGACACGAGGGTAGTGCTCAGGACGCACCCCTCCATCATGCCCAAGGTACCGTCGGACTTCCGTCTCAACGAACCCTTGGTGTTGCCTGTGTTCTTCCCGTCGCCTTCGTCGCCGGCTGAGAGGACTTTGCACTCGCTGGATGTGGCTAGAGCGCTGAAGTTCTACGTGGACCGCACGAAGTGTTTTCGGAAGACGTCACAACTCTTTGTGAACTTTGGACCTGTCAATCAGGGGAAGGCTCTCTCGAAGGCTTCCATTTCCAGATGGCTCTCCGGCTGTATCATGTACTGTCATCGGTTGGCAAACCGACCGCTGCCTGGCCGTCCGAGAGCCCATCCCACCAGAGCGATCGCAGCTACTACGGCGTTCCTTTCTGGTGTGCCCCTGCTGGACATATGCAGGGCTGCTACGTGGAGGTCGACGCACACCTTCACGAAGTTCTACTGCGTCGATCGGGATTCCAGGGAGGAGTCCAGGGTCGGCCAAGCAGTGCTGCGCAACCTGTTCGCCTGAGGTGAGCCTGGTGAGGAGGTAAGATGCTTAATGTTGAGTTTGATGTAATGCTTAATGTTGAGCCTTTGCCACCTCCCATGGTTGTGCATGTGTGTACTGCTATGTATTCTTTATTCATGAGCATGTGAATCCATGCCAGACCCCATGCTGGAGAAGGAACAAGTTACTTACCTGTAACTGTTGTTCTCCAGCGTGGGTCTGGCATGGATTCACATGCGAACCCTCCCGCCTACCCCTCTGCGGCTCTTCACTTGGTCATACTGCCACTTCACGTGCTTCCAAATCTGAAGATGGCTGCCAGAGGCGGTGCTTAGGTAGAGGGCAGTCATTGGCTGTGGTCAGTAGGACGCAGAGACCAGTGATTGGTTATTACTACGAAAGACCGATCAGAAAAGAAACTGATACTGGTTTTTTCTTTACCGAGGATTCCCAGCCTGACGACGGGGAATATTCATGAGCATGTGAATCCATGCCAGACCCACGCTGGAGAACAGTTACAGGTAAGTAACTTGTTCCATCATACAGGACGGTAAAGACGCTATGTGCGAATCCCTCCAGACTGGGATTGATTTGGCTGACAGTATCAGCAGAGCAATGGCGGCAAGTACTACAACCAGGAGATTCGCTTGGTTGAGAAAGTCTGGTTTTGCCCCTGATGTGCAAGCCAGGCTCTTGAACATGCCATTCGATGGCTCTTCTTTGTTCGGGAAAAAGGCGGATGACAGTTTAAAGAAACTGCAAACTTCAAAAGCAGCAGCAAAATCCCTAGGAGCTGCAATCCGTCAGACTCCTTTTCGTCCCACAGGAACCTCTGCGAGGGGCAAGTCCTTTCGCTTCTACTCCGCATTCGGAAGAGGTAGAGGACGACCGGCTCAAAGGGGACAAAGAAGAACTACCCGAGGTGGACGGGGTAGATATTCAAAAGCCGCAGCAACAGCAGGTGCCTCTTTACCATCGGCATCTGCATCAGCCGCCCCAAAACCACTCTGAGGACTTCCCTCACAGGACACCTGTAGGAGGCAGGTTGACTCAACATCTGGTGGAATGGCAGGCTATCACGTCAGATGCTTGGGCATTGGAAACAGTTGCCCAAGGTTACTGCCTGCCTTTCCTACGCATACCTCAGAGTCATCCACCGGGGATCAGCTCTCAGAAAGCTCCAGATCCGCTCCTCTTGCAGGAAATTTTGGACATGCTAGAGAAAGGTGCCATATAACCGGTACCTGTAGCTGAGAGGAACAAGGGCTGGTACTCCCCTTACTTTCTCATTCCAAAGAAAGACTGAGGACTGAGACCCATCTTGGACTTGCGAGAATTGAACAAATTCCTCAGGAAAGACAAATTCAAGATGGTCACTCTTTCTCAGATCCTTCAGGCCCTTCAGTTCCAGGACTGGTTGGTATCTCTGGACCTTCAGGATGCTTATTTCCATGTGCCTATCCATCTCAAACACAGGAAATACCTGAGGTTCGCAATTGGCAACTCTCATTATCAATTTCGAGTGCTGCCATTTGGGCTGACCTCCGCCCAGAGGGTCTTCACCAAGTTAATGTTGGTAGTGGCGGCAAGTCTAAGGAGGGAAGGGATTCACGTCTACCCCTACCTGGACGATTGGTTGATCAGGGCTGTATCTTCGGAAGAAGCTCAGATCCAGCTAAATCACGTTTGCCACTCCCTTCACAGACTGGGCTTCTTCCTCAATTTAAAGAAGTCACAAATGATACCATCGCAGAGACTCAAGTTCATAGGAGCGATCCTGGACACTTCCCTGGGAAAAGCCTCGCCACCAGAGGTGAGGGCTCAAGATATTCTACAGATGGTTACCAAGTTCCAAGATGCCAAACGTCTCCCAGCCTTTGACTTTTTGAGATTGCTAGGCCTCATGGCATCCTGCATTTTCCTAGTGCCAGAGGCTCGCCTGAGAATGAGATCCCTCCAGTGGACACTGAGTACTCAGTGGTCACAATTCTCAGGGAGAATGACAGATCTTCAGGTTCCCGACAGGGTGGCTCGAGACCTTCAGTGGTGGGCCTGTCAGGAGAACATTCTGAAAGGAGAACAGTTTTGGCAACCCTAGCCAGAGATAACAGTAGTCACAGATGCCTCACTCACGGGGTGGGGAGCCCACGCCAACGACTTGACCATCAGCGGTCGTTGCTCTCCATCGGAGTCCAGACTACATATCAACCTGTTCGAGCTGAGAGCCATCAGACTTGCGCTGAAGGCGTTCCTGCCAACTGCACAAGGGAAAAATGTCCTGATAATGACTGACAACACAGTGGCCATGCATTACCTCAACAAAAGAGGAGGCGTAGGATCACTACCCCTGTGCAGAGAGGCGATGCAGCTCTTGTTTTGGGCAATCCAAGAAGGAATCTCTCTATCGGCAGCTCACCTAGCCGGAGAGAAGAACTTGACAGCGGACGCTCTGAGCAGGCAGAGTACAGTCTCCCACTAGTGGGAACTAGCTCAGGAAGTCCTTCAAGAGATCTTCGCCCTTTGGGGAACCCCTCAGGTGGATCTGTTCGCCACCAGCGTCAACAGGAAATGCGATCTGTTCTGCTCAAGGGAATTTCACCCAAGAGGAGCTCTGGGAGACGCGTTCATAGTGGACTAGGAGTTTCCGCTTCTGTACGCATTCCCACCGGTCCCTGTCATTCCTCAAATGATCAGGAGGTTGAGAAGATTCCGGAGAACCATGATCCTAATGGCCCCAGATTGGGCCAGGAGAACGTGGTACTCGGACCTTCTAGACTTGTCCATCTGCCCTCTAATTCGACTGCCACTCAGAGAGAACCTACTCTCACAGAAGCGAGGTCAGGTTCTCCATCCAGACATCAAAACCCTCAACCTTCACGCTTGGCTTCTGAAAGGCTGAGGTACAAGTATTGGGACCTCCCGGATGATGGTATGGAGGTGTTGCTTTCGGCAAGGAGGCCAGCAACAAAGTCTTTATACCGCTGCCGTTGGAACAGATTTTGTAGCTGGTGTAGAGAACAGAATATCGACCACTTTTCATGTGGTACACCAATGGTTTTGTCCTTCCTACTATATTTGGCGAATTCAGGCCTTCAAGTTGGCACCATTAAGGGCTATCTCGCAGCGCTATCCATCTTTAACCGCACTGCGGAAGAACCATCCTATTTCAAGTTACCCTTGGTAATACAGTTTCTAAAGGGGTTAACCAATGTTTATCCCCCAAGACCATTCCAAGTTCCCCTATGGGATTTAAACTTAGTCTTAACTTTCCTGATGGGCACACCTTTCAAACCACTCCATTCTTGTTCGTTAAGATTCCTTACCCTTAACTGTTTTATTAATACCACTTACATCTGCTAGAAGGGTGAGCGTATTACAAGCTCTTTCTTGTAAACCCCCCTCATACAATCTTTCACAGACAAAGTTGTCCTGCAGGTGAAGCCTAATTTCCTCCCAAAGGTGGTTTCTGAATTCCATATCACTCAGAAGATTACCCTACCAGCTTTCTATCCTCCTCCTCATCCGGGGAAAGAGGAAGAGAGGTTACACAGGCTGGACCCTAGAAGGGCTTTAAGTTTTTACATCAGTAGACTAGCCAGGATAAGACAGGCAGACCAGCTGTTTGTAGGTTACACAGGTCACAAGCTGGGGTTACCAATAACTAAGCAGACCATTTCCAGATGGATCATTCTAGCCATTTTGGAATGTTATAAACTGGCAGGGAAAGAGCCCCCTAAAAACCTTAGGGCTCATTCGACCAGAGGTATTGCAGCTTCATCTGCCCTCAAAAGAGGTGTGCCGGTTAAAGACATCTGTGCGGCCGCTACATGGTCGTCTGTCCATACCTTTACACGATTTTACAACTTGGATTCCTCCTCCAGTCAAGAGACTAGGTTTGGAAGGGCTGTACTGCACTCTATTCATCAATAGAAGACAGCGTGAAGTCAATACTCCCTCCTCCAATAATAGAATATTGCTATGGGAGCCTATCTAAGATAAGGAATACGTCGGAAGACACAATCCCTTCGAAGAACAAGTTACTTCTTACCTTGTAACGTTCTTTCGACGGGATGTTCCTCCGACGTATTCCTTATCGACCCTCCCATCCATCCCCGCAGTTCTACTTCCCTTGTTGTTGCAGCTTACGCTCCTTCAGGGTGATTAGTCTAGTCCAGACAGTAATACTGTGGGCTACAAAACGGAACTGAGCAACGGACGCTGCGCGCGGCCTTTATAGGCAGGATGACGTCGATACGGCGGCTGTCGAGGGACATCGACTCGGAGGACGTCGACGCGCAGCGCCCTCAAGAGAAAAATGTTCCGAGGCCAGCAGAGCTGGAAGGAGATATCTAAGATGAGGAATACGTTGGAGGAACATCCCGTCGAAAGAACGTTACAAGGTAAGAAGTAACTTGTTCTTCTCGTCCCTCCCCTGCTAACCTCCTCTGTTCTCTTTTCCCCAACCTCCTTTCTCCTTCTCCTTCCTAATTGTTATTTTTCTGCTGACTGGTTGCCTGGTTCACCTCCAGAGCCTTACAGGTCTAAGGCCCCCTGCTAGTCTTCGCACTAGCCTCCGTGCCACTGCACTATGTTCAGCATCACTGCACTTTCTGCTTACACTCTATTAGCGAGGCAACCACTCTGCGCTTATCCCAGGGGCTTGTAGGACTGGACTAGTTGGTCACCCCCCCTGCCCCCCAACCTTCTCTTTCCCGCACCTCCGTCTGTATGCATGCATTGCCTAAAAGTACGAGAACTAGTAAGTTTCTGTCCTGGCCCCCTCCTCTTTTTCCCTTGTGCCCTTCCCGCCTTGACGCGCTTTGAATCACTCCACCTGTGTAGAAGCACTATATAAAGAAACAATTAGTTTGCAACCGGGATCCCTATGCAAGGCAATATGGCTGAATTGGTCACTTCTCTCCTCCTCCCGAACAGTTGCTCTCCCCCATCCCCCCACTTCCTCTTTCACAAAATAATTCACATTCTGCTACAGGAGAGTATGGCACGTATACTCATTTCTTCAATGTGTGCATGGTAAGCGTGATATCCTCACCTCCTACACATGTCTTTTCAGCCACTGATCAAGTTGTGTCCTGTACCCAATCTTCTGACCCAAGAAAATCCACACAACACAACGAAATCCACAAACTATGAACATGTCAACTTTGCTCCTGAGGTCATTGAGGTTAGTTACTAACACCTCTGTGATTTATAGAAAGAAATACTATGCTATGCAACCAAACATAGGACACTGCAACAAGTGATAATTATAATATGGTGTATAAGTAAGCAAATCGATCAAATTGAATGTTCCCTGGCAGGGCTTTCATGTAAGGAGTATAGTGCATTTTTCCAGCATGGGGTCTGGCATGGATTCACATTCTCATGAATATTCCCCATCAGCAGGTTGGGAATCCTCGGTAAAAAAAAAAGAAAAGCAGTCTCGCTTTAGCCTGAACTGCTGGTCTCCTCTATAACAATAACCAATCCCTGTCCTCTGGCTCCTACTGCCCCATCCAATGCAAGTCTCCCTAAGCGCCATCTTTGTTTTTTTTTTACTGCATGTTTCAGTGTTGGGCGTACTCGTATTGCTCTTCATGTATTTTGCTATTTTTTTTCGAACATTTGTTACTTTCTGACTTTTTCCCCATTGTCGATCCACTATCGGCCGCGCGGATCTGTTGTCAGCGAAGATCGGATTTCATTCCCATATTTTCACTTTAAAGCTTCATAAGGCCCAGGCTTGTGCCTACTTTGCACTTTGATTTCCGAGGATAATAGTAGTCTCTTCCTACTCTGTGCCAAATGTGGAGTGTGGAATGTCCATGTTGAGGACTGGCACCTCAATTGCCTATATTGCCTGAATCCAGACCACAATGAAGATGGATAATGTAGAGGCTGCCAGCTGCCCCGGTGCAGGGCACAGTCAGTGATCCCCCCCCCCCCGTCCCCCCCTCACCCAGACCACCGACTAGAAGTCTGCCCGGGTCTAGTTCACCAAGGCCAAAGCACCTACCTAGCCCTGCTGGACTGAAGCAAAAAGGCTAGCCCTTCAGGGCTGAGATGCCAACTGGCACCTCTGCAGCTGGCACAGTCCCGGGCGGGGAGGGGGCATCTTCGCCTCGATGGCATCCACGTCTACCCTTATCTGGAAGACTGGCTCGTTGCTTTTGGGCATGATGTCCTCCTGCATCCGCCCATCCCCTTTTGCTGGCTGCATATGAGGCATCTTCAGGAGTTTCTGGATGCATGGTGGCTGCATGCCACGGGCTCTTCGACAGATGCGATTGCCCTCATTCAGGAGTTCCGGCAATGATGGGGGGGAGTGCTCCCGCATCTCACGCACATAGCTCCCTTTCCGATCCCACTGTACCAGGAAACGGTCACCACGTATGACTCCTTGGAGGTTTGGGGGGGGCCCACACGGGACAGTTGCATGCCAGAGGCCTCTGGCTCACAGAGGAAAAAGACCTTCACATCAATGTCCTGGAACTCTGGTGGTCTTCTGGCCCCTCAAATTATTCCTGCCACCACCAGGGAAGGTGGTGAAAATCTACAGACAACACCACCACTATGTTCTATATCCAGAAGCATGGAGGGACTTGCTCCCTGGAAGCAGTCCTTGTGGCTCTGGGCCATTCTTCAGGACATGCTCCTCGTCCCATTTCACCTGGCCGGCACAAAGAATACCATTGCAGACTTGCTCAGCAGGGAGCTGCATTCCTTCCACGAGTGGGAGCTTCATCAGGATAAAGTATTTATTCTCTTCTGCAAGTGGGGTCAACCCCAGATCGACCTCTTTGCGACAGTGGCCAACTCAAGTGCTTGAGGTTCCCCAGCAGGTTTCCTCAGCAGGGAATCCTGGGAGATGCCTTTGTGTTCCCATGGGAGGAACTTTTCCGGCATACCTTCCCTCCGATTCCGCTCGTGCTAGATGTGATCAACACTCAGACATTGCCATTGCAGGATGAGACTCCTAATTCGGGTATGGCCTTTGCAGATCTGATACTTGGACCTGCTCTGTCTGTCGGTGGCCCCATCCATCTTGCTGCTTCCACGTCTCAACCTTCTCTCCAGAGAAGATTTGAATACTGCACCACGATCCAGCACCGTTGCGCATCTCATCCTGCTCCTGCAGCTCTAGAGTTTTGGCATTATTCACTGCCTCTGCAGTGCAAGAAGATCTTGGCCAAGGCTAGAGCTTCTGCTGTTGTCCTGCTGCAGCCACAAATGGAAACGCTTTACAGTGTGGTTTAGGACTTGAATGATCACACTGCCGCGAATCACAGCTCTGCAGCTCCTTCTGTATCTGCTTTTCCTGGCCCAGGCTGACCTGGCTCATGCTGTTATCAAGGTGCATCTGGCTGCCATATCCTGTGTCACACCAGGGCGCCTGGTAAGTCCTCCCTGTGGCCGCACAGGTTTGTCAGTTTTTTTCCCCCCCTCGATTCTTTTTATTCGTTTTCAACAGGTAAAAAACAAACGGTGAACACAACCCCATCCCTTTTCCCAGCTATGGGAATTCTCCCCACTCCCACCCCCGGGCTGATATAAACATCTGTTTGGAAATGGTCGCAGCCTTGTACCCCAGCTAATACAGATCCAGTAGTTTTGGGCATTGCCGACACCATTGGACTCGGTTGTCCACCCTTAGGAATGCCAACACGTCACCCCCAGTCTCTGGTAAATTGAGTTAAGTTATTATTCTTTGCGTATGTAGCGCATTCCAGAGCCACTCTTGGATAGTGGTGCTGGCCGCACCCTTCCTGCGCTGGGCAATGAGGAGCATTACCACTATTGTGAGCATTGGTCATGCTTTCCTTTGCCCTCTGAGCTCTCCTTCCATGGCTTCTCCACCCATCCTCAGTAGTATCTCCTCTGGAGACTCCCTTGCCCCCTTTCCCCAAAGCCCTGGGATTCTCCCTCCAAAAGGTTTTGATTTCCAGGCACTTCCACAGATGTGAAACCACGTGCCAACCTCCCCACACCCTCTTCAGCAATCCTGCAAGGTCCCGAAGTAAATCTTGTGAAGACGGATCTGGATATAGTGCCTCCTGAATAACACTATACTAATTTTCCTGCAATTGCGATGCCTTGGCCACCATTGCCATCAGCCTCCACAGCCTCTCAATCCTATGCCCTCCCTTGTTCTCGCCCAACTTTCTGTATAGGGCCATTTTTTCCAAGGTGTGGCCTCATCTAGGATTTTATAGAGGTTCAATAGGAGGCCCTTTGACTCATGCGTTGTGAGGAATTTTTCAAAAGGGGTAAGCTGGTGGGTGGCCGCTGCCTTGAGCTCTAGGTTCTGGAGCCCGTGCTGCATCTGAAAATACTGCATCCCCTCATTCTCCCCCACTCCATAGCATTGTTTGCAATTGGTGGAGGGCCTAATGTTTGGGCCTTCAACCATACCCTGAACATATCCTGTAGAATGTGACACCCTACCAATCGGTGTGTAAATGCCCCCTGTGGTGTTCCTGGTGGGAAATCCGGGTTATTATGAATGTGGACGGGAACGTCCCGTACTTCCACAGCCTGCCTATCCCATTATGACACTCATCCACACGTGCTGCGTCCTGTGCTGGCGCAGGAGCCACAGTACCTCCCTCAAGTCATGTCTCGCCACCGCCCGGTCCATAGCCACCCACTGCTGCTTCTTGAGTCCCAAAAACCATTGCCGTATGATTCTCAGTTTTGATGCCTCATAGTATAGTTGGAAATTAGGGAGCGCCATCAATCCCTCCCTCCTTTGGAATGTCAACAGGGAATGTCTTACCCGTTACCTCTTGTTTTACCATATAAAGTGACCTGTAATTTTGCCTAACTCTCCGAAGAAACTATTTGGGACCGCTAACTGGCTGGCCTGGAATTAGTAAAGCAGCCGGCGGAGTCACCATTTGTAAAGCTGCTATTCTGCCCACTCACAAGATCCTAAGGGTCCTCCACCTTTGGAGATCTGCATCAATAAACACCAGCATGGGTGGGTAATTTGCCACATCACCAACGGGTGAGTAGAGGGGTCATCCGAATTCCCAAGTACTTGATTTCCCCCCTGCCACCTGGGGCTCAATAAGAACAGTGAAGAGGCTTTCAACTGCGCCACTTTCCTCTCTTTCACGGAAGATTCTTTAATTCTGGCTTGGTTTTATTGGTCTTGAGAACCGATATCACCCCAAAGTCAGACAGTATCTCACTACATGCTCCCAATGACTTGCCCGCCCTCGTAAATGAATCCCACATAGTCAGCGAAATCTGCTATTTTGTCTTTGGTGCTGCCGAAAGGGATACCTTGAACCTCGCCAAACTCTGAAGCAGTGGATCCTAGTAGATTGCATAGAGCAGAGAGGAAAGAGGACAATCCTGCTTGGCCCCCCTCTGTAGGTGTAAGACCTATTAATTGACCATTTGTAAAAAGCCCCCTGCCAACCCCATCATTCCAATCAGTTTGAACAGGAAGGGCTACTCCACTCGGTCAAAGGCCTTGTCGGCGTCAAGTGATGGAAGGGCTGAGGGAGTTGAGGTTTTATTTGCTTTTGTGCCACACGCCTGATATTGTCGAACATCTGCCGCCCATGTACGAATCTCACATGGTTCAGGTGAATCGAACTCTGGAGGAGTCCTTGTAGCCTGTTGGCTAGTATTTTTGTATATATTTTGGCATCCACATTTATCAGCACTATTGGCATATACGCTGTGCACCTGGTGTGATCCTCGTTGGGCTTGAGGAGGGTGATTTTCTCTGTCTCCATGGATGCCGAGATTCTACATGTAGCCTGAAAATGGTTGAATAAACAGACTCTTGTGAATGCCTTCTAGTATGCCGTTGTGAAGCCATCCGGCCTGGGTGCTTTATTTGGCGAAGGGATGCTTTAACTCTCCGTACCTCTTGCTCCGTGATGTCCTGCCCCAGCTCTTCCCCAACCTCTGCTTACACAGAGGGCATGTGGATCCTATCTAAAGTCATTCTGCAGCTGGGTTGCTGGGCTCTCGGGCATGTACAAATCTGCATAGTAGGTGGCAAAACATTCCTGGATTTCTGAATCTGTGATGGACTGTTATAGCATTGTCTTTAATAGTAGCAATGGTATTGCTACCCATTGCTACCCACTACTCCCCTCAGAAGCCGCGCCAGAAGAGTCTTATTGGCCTTCGCATAGTACCGCTGACGGACCAATGGCAATTAGCTCTCTGCACTCTTAGTTCTAAGTCTTGGGAGGATAGCTCAGGGGCAACGTGCCTTGGTAGCAAGACGACATGGAGCAACAGAGGTTCAATTCCGGGTCTGCACTTAGAAACCTCTGGTTATTAAACGCGTTATAAATAACCTATTATATAAGAAAGT
Source organism: Ambystoma mexicanum (assembly GCF_040938575.1). Lineage (NCBI taxonomy): Eukaryota > Metazoa > Chordata > Amphibia > Caudata > Ambystomatidae > Ambystoma > Ambystoma mexicanum. Next base: position 587,042,053 of record NC_090922.1, on the reverse strand, counting down.
TCATCTGGCTCCTTGCCTGACAATAATCCTTCATTGTCCTCCTTGAGGGGCCCCTGGCTGCTTGTTTCCTGGTCAACTCCAACTCTGTCTCCAGCTGCGACTTAAGCTTACTCATCTGCCTATCCCTCTGAGCCTTTGCGGCTATAAATTTGCCCGTGAAAGGTTTAAGTGCGCCCCAGCGAATACTCTCCCCCATGTCTATCGCCTTGTTGGTATTGAAGAAGCCTTCGATGTTTTCCTCCTGCCCCCTCCCCCTCTGGGTCCCACAGCAGCTCTCCCGGTACCCACTATCCCCAGATCCCAGGCCTACGACCGGGCAGGCACAGACCACTGCATGTTCCATTATCCTGAGCAGGTCCACCTCAATGCTCTCGACCACTCGCACAAGAGGGTCCGATACTCACAAATCTATGCAGGACTGAGTTTGTGTATGTTGGAAAAGAAAGTAAACCCCTTGTTGTCCCACCTCACCACCCACTAGATGTCCCGCAGTCCCAGCACTTGAAACCTATCCATTATTGACGCAGAGGTCACTGATGCTCATAAGAGCAGCTTCCCGATCTTCTGTCCGGTTCCCTCGACCAGGCCAGGTTAAAGTTGCCCATTAGGAGTTTGACCTTTTGCAAACCCCTCCTGTATGTTGAGTAGTTCTTCAAGAAGGCTTTCTGCCCTGAATTAGGGTCATATATGGAGGCCAGCGTGTATGTGACCTCTGTGTATTCTCCCATGAATATTATATTATGAATATTATAAATCTGCCCCCTTTATCTGCCTTCGAATCTTTTATCCCAAGATCCATCCCGCTGCGAATAGCCAATGCCACCCCACTTTATAATCAGGCTGGAAGTTGAGCCCGCTTACATTGTGCTGACTATTTCAATTATTTATTCTTTTGGGTCCCCTTAACTCCTCACCCCACAATGCAGCCCCTTCTCCCCCTACCCAGTGGCCTCCTACCTGCCCCAGATTTTCTTCCCCACCCCCCCCCCCAACCAGTTATCGTCCCCTTCACCATCCCCTCTTGCCCTGGCCCCCAACCTCCGGTGCCCCCTCTCCTTTCCCCTAATGAACCCGCCCCATCCCCCTGGTCCATCCTGCCTACTTCTACCCTCTCCTGGGGCAATTACGCCCTAACAGAAACCAAGATGGAGCGGCGTCCTGCACCCCCACAGCCCTATATCCCGCGGTCGTGTTCCACCCTGGATTGATTGACTTCTCAGAATCAGGTAAGCAATACTTTTTTTTCCCCTTCAGTACCTTGAGTTTGAAGAAAGTGTTTTTGTGCAATGTGGCAGCTCTGGACCCGACCGCAGGATTCCTTGGTCTGGTGACGAAAGGCAGGACAATGAACGTTGTCTTCCAGCAGTAGTCTAGAGACTGGACCCGTCACGCCTTTCAGCATATTCTTGGTTCACTCTGCAGTTTTGGTGCCTTTTCAGCAGCACCAACAAAGGACACGGATCGTCCGGTCAATCATCTTTGCTTACTGCAGTCCCACACTTTGGTTAGGGGGCCTAGGGGAGTTGGATCGCGTCTCTGGAGTGCCCTTACGGGCTCAGCACAAATTTGCATGGATTCGGCCTTTCCACAATGATGCACTTGAAATGGCTGCCCATAGGGTAGAGATGGTGCCCACTGCGTCCGTCCTTGAGGCCTTTGCCATCTGGCCCACTTCTCTGGGGGTCCAAGCCTTTGGCGGTCTTCTGTGGTGGGGAGGTCCCTTGGTGGCCCTTCCTCGAGTAGCTGTGCGTCCCCTTTCTGCTGGTGCTTGTATGCATCTTATCCTCCCTCTTATCTTGGGATTCACCGGGTGGGATTTGGGGGTGGGGAGGTTAAGCCCCTCCTATTTGTCCACCTGACGGCCACTCCTTTCACACCCCCGGCCCAGCCAGGCACCTCTACCCTCGGAGTGCCGCTAGTTTTGAGCCTCCCTGTAATACCCTTGAGGGGCACTACTGCACCAGCAGCTGAAAAAAGAAAGTGTGGGCCCTCTCCCCATGGCTGGGGGGTGGGGGGTCGCTCTTCTGTGTGCCCTTGAGTCTGCTCACCAAGTTGTTTCTTGGGCCCCCCTTTGGAGGGAGCACCTCCTTACTCCTACGTCCCGTAACCTTTCCTCCATATTTATGGGACATCTCTCCGTCCTGTGGGACGGGACCGGAGGACTTTGTGAAAGGCATCCAAATATTTTGCAAAAAATTGTCCTTCCTGTCTGTCTTGCGCAGGGCCTGGCACACGGCCGCAACCCCGCCCACCTTGGCTCTGCCCCATGCATCGCCCTTCAGTCCTTTTCTCTGCTCGTTCGGAATTGGACACACTTGCATCCGCGGAAGATTTTCTTCCTTTTTTTCCCCTCTCTGGCTCTCGCTAGCGATCGTGTACTAGTCTGTCGTTCAAACTAGACTTTCCAGATTGTTCATCGTGTCACCGACGCTTCGCGAGGGCAGACCCCCATCCTCTTTGTCTCGAGTGTTTGGGTCCGGACCACTGTTGGGACTCCTGTTTTTACTGTGATTCCCTTTCAGTCCAGGCACTTCAACGTCGGTTTGAGCGCTGGGAGGAGGTGTTTCGACGTGCCCCTCCCTTGCCTTTTCAAGCTTTTATCGACAAAAAGAAGACACACCCGTTTCTTTGGACCCCTGCCTCACTTCCTCACGTGCCGCAGTTCCCCTCAGGTGATGGCGAAATTGCGGCCGTTCCCGCCAGGGCCATGGCAGCCATTTTGAGCACTTCCCCCTATAACTACGCCATCGGCCTCAGGTGTAGGGCTTGGTTCTGTGGGTGAACATAACATTCCTTGTGCGCATCCCTTTCGATCAGTTTATGACTGGAACGCTCGGTTGCTCCTTCCATACAATGTTTTTTTGCCTGTGGGGTCGGCACCTTTGATTTTTGTGGACACTTCGGGGGATGGGCCCATTGCATCCCTGGAATTATCCTCCTCATGAGAGGCCTCCTCCGGTAGCTCCAAAACAGTCCCCGCAGGTCGCTTTTTTCAGCAAATTTCAGACTCTCATGTGTAACAATCCCATGAGGAAATATTTCAAAGGGCTTTTTAGGGAGATATGTCCACCCGCGCCTCCGGCTCCACCCGTTGCTCCGGTGATCTGCCGGCGCCTCCCTTGCCTATGGTGTCTTCCCCCGACTCTTCCACCTTTTGCCCCCATTGTTCCCCGTGGACAAGGCAGCGCCTGACACGGCTCCGCAGGATCCTGACCTGTCAGATGATGCACAGGGCAATCAGGATGACGAGGATCTGCCCCTCTCTATTAGAGCTTTCCATGACCGGGTACTGGACATGTGAGGCACCCACTCCGCAGGAGGGTGTACTTTCTGGGGCGTTCACCCTGTCTCCTTTGGAGTGTACCGGCCTGTTCTTGTAGAAGGACGTTCTGGCCGAGGTCTGTAGGGTTTGGGAAAAGCCACTCTCTGGACTTTTCGTCAATAAGAAAATAGATGCGCGATACAGGCTGCATTCTTCGGAAGAGGTGGCTTTGTTGTCTTGTCCGCCCCCCTCCTCCACAGTGGTGGCTGCGGCTACCTTAAAGTCCAGGCCTGCAGCATCCTCTTCCACGACGGCTACTCGGGTTCTGGCAAAGGAGGACAAGCTTCTTGACTCCCTTGGGAGGAAGATTTTCGCTAACTTGGCCTTGCAGCTCCGGCAGGCCAATGCCAAACTAGTGTTAGCGGGGGCTAATATGCGGATGTGGAAAGGTCTGTCGAGTTTGAGGCTTTCATTCCGGTCGAATAAAGGGAGGATTTTAAGGCGGGCTTATTCGACGCCAGGGTCTTGGCCCATGATCTCCTGGAGGCTGCGGCTCACCACGTAGACCCCTCGGCTCAGGGCCTTGTGCTGGGGGTTGATGCCTCACAACAGGCGTGGCTATATGCCACTAAGTTTTCAAAGGCGGTGCAGGACAAGGTGTTGGACCTTCCGTTTGACGGTAAGGAGTTGTTTCATTCTACAACGGATGTAGAGCTGACCAAGACGAAGGATGGCACTGTCATGATGCCTACCTCCAAGGAGCCAGGTCCGACCCAGCAACCCCAGAGGCAGGCATCGTTCCCCCCAGGGAAGTGCCAGCGGGCCCAAGCTGGGGCCCTTTGGACACAGTCCTGGCGCCTTAGGCGCCAGGCTCATAAAGCTAGACATGTGTTCAAGTGTTTTAATGTGCACTTACCTGATGCAGACCATGCTGCTACATCCAGGCCCTCTTGAGGCCTGAATGGAACTACTTTACCTGTGGGACTACTTTCCACCTGGGCGTGGTCGGGGAAGGATACATACCTGATCGGTGGAAGGATACATACCTGGAACTTCTTCCAAAGCTATTTAAACCACGCCCGATCAGCAACTCACGCTTCGCGTTGTTCTGCTCCTCGCAGCTGGACGCTCACCGTGTCAGCTCCTGCATCTGGACTTCAGCCACGCCTGTCAGCATCCTGGGTCACCTGCAAAGGGAGATAAGAGAATTGGAGAGAAAGAAGACCTTACCTGCTAAAGCTGTATCACGGAGACATCACACCGACGATCCTGAAAGGGAAGACATCATTTTTAAAAGCATTTCGCTTCGATCGCTGCAGCGCTGCATTTCACTCACCTTTCCTGGGCACCTCCATCTTCAGCAGCGATCATCCGGATCCGCAGCCACTTCCCAGAGCCTAGAGAGAAAAAGACAAGAACACAAGGTGAGAGAAGGAAGGGAATAGGAAAAGCTCAGTTTCCTTCTAAGACTTACCTGTTGGGTCATTCCCATTTCATTTCGGGTCCTGCCGCTTCCTGGCATTCCGGACCCCAGCTCCTATGGGGGAAAAAAGACAGACATTGAATGAGCGAATGCAAAGACATTACCCGAACGCTCATCCAGAACTTACCTGTCATTTATTGGAACTGCACGTTTCACTTCGGGTCGGCGCCATATCTCCGGCATTCCGAACCCCGGCCACTAAGGGGAAAAAGACATAAGCGTTAGCGCTTGCTGCAATAAGACAATGAACATTATTATTAAGCTTGAACTTTTGAACTTGCAACAGAACTCTTACAGCGCCTTACCTGAATAGTCAAGCTTATTTGAACTTCCATCAAACCTCAATCCAGTGAAGTAAATGGGTTTCAACGCGCCCCTGCATCAGAAGCAGGATGGAGAACTCATCCTTCCAGACCCTAAGGTGAGACTTCACGGGGAATCGTGGAAGGGTATCGTGGAGGGTTGGAAGGGAGTGGGAGGCTTGAGCATTATTCAGTCAGTAGGTAATACTCCCTTTTCACGCACAGGGAAATATTCCTACGAGCCAGAGAAGCCAGAGTAGAGGGGCCCTACCTGTCCATCTTCAGAGTCCTGCGCTTCACCATTTAAGAAGCATCAGCACTCGAAGCCAGACCTGCGCCTCCGTGGGAATCAGGTGAGCGTGACAAGCACGCAGACAGCGAAGTCCTTGTCAGTCCTGGTAAAAACTCCCTTTAAAACCCAGAGACCCCTATCGCAAAGAAGGCCCCCCCTCGGGTTTCAGGGTCTTCCTTGACCACAAATCTCGTAGAGTGGATACCCCTTCAGGGAATAACCGCTGGAGACAACAACTGACTCGGTTTTTCTCCCGCTCCTCAGCCTCCTCCTCAGGTTCAGGTGGCAATACCACTGAAAAACCTTCAAAATGAGGGTTCTCGGCCCTCCCGGAATGCTGAGGTGCATAAACTTCTGGACCTCAGAGCGGTGGAACCCGTTCCTCTCGGGGAACAAGGGGAGGGCTTCTACTCCCAGCTGTTTATAGTGCCCAAACCCAACCAGGCTGGCCTGCGCACCATCCTAGACCTTTCCGAGTTCAATCTTTTCCTACCCCAAGAGAAATTAAAGATGATTACGCCCAGCCAGATACAGTCTTCCTTGCAGATGGGCGATTGGCTCAGTGTGGTGGATCTTCAGGAGGTGTACATGCATATTCCGATTTGGAGTCCACACAGGCGATATCTCTGTTTCTCTTTGGGAGAGGAGCACTTCCAGTTTCGAGTGCTTCCTTTTGGCCTCAGCTCAGCGCTGCGTGTCTTCACGAAGATGTCGGTGATTGCGGCCCATCTTCATCTGCAGGGTATCCATGTGTATCCGTATTTGGACGACTGGCTCTTACGCAGTCCTTGCCCTTTGAGAGCCGCATGCAATCTTCAGTCTCTCCTTCCATCTTGGGCTGTCTGTGAACTGGCGGAAATCTTCCATGTCGGTCTCGCAGGACTTCATTTTCCTGGGTTTTCGCTGGAACACGATCGACTGCAGGGTGTACCTGACCGGGGACAGAATGCCACGTGTCAGAAGTTTGCGCAGTCGGAGAGCATGTCGGCCTGGTGGTTCCAGAGGCTTCTGGGCCTCATGGCCTCGTGCATGTTGGCTCTCCCTCTTGCTCGTCTCAAGATGAGGCGAATTCAGATTGCTCTTCAGAGTTCTTGGCGTCAGGCTGTGGATCCGGTCTCCAAGTTGATAATGATTTCGGCTTACATGAGTGGAGTGGTGGTCTTCTCTCAGCAACCGGTCTGTGGGTGCAGGGTTTCAGGACCCAGCCCCTACGGTGATGGTCACGACAGACTCCTCCTTTCTGGGGTGGGGTGTGACCTTGGATCTTCTTCAGGTCTCGGATCTTTGGTCGCCACAGGACAAGCTCCTCCACATAAATCATCTGGAGCTTCTGGCGATCTTGCTAGCGCTCAGGGCGTGCAGACTGGTCATTGCCAACAAGGTGGTCCGTATATGCACGGACAATGTGGTGTCGATGTATTAGATCAACAAACAAGAGGGAACCAAGTCTCCCCCTCTTGTGGACCTGTCCATCCAGATCTGGGAATGGGCAGTTCTACAAGGTGTTTGGCTGCTTGCAGTGCACATCCTGGGCCAGCTGAATGTCACAGCGGATGCCCTCAGTCGGCAGACAATGGTCAGCTACGAGTGGGAATTGAAGGCGGAGGTTCTCTCATGGATTTTCCTGCGTTGGGGCACACCGGAGGTGGACCTCTTTGCTACGGTGTTAAACAAAAAGCTTCCTCAGTATGCCTCCAGAGCGGGGCTGGGAGTCTCCTCTCTGGGGGATGCTCTCGAGATTCCATGGCACAACATGAGAGCTTACGCTTTCCCGCCTCTGCCTCTAGTTTACCGAGCAGTTTGCAAATTGAAGAACTCTGTGAACTGTTCTCTCCTACTCATAGACCCGTGGTGGCCGGCCAGGTTTTGGTTCTCAGAACTTCAACACCTGTCGGTGTACCCACCGATCAGATTTCTGGTGACCCCCGATCTTCTTCACCAGGGGGAACAGCAGCTGTGGAACCCCCCTCCCCACAATCGCTCAGCTTGGCGGCATGGTGCCTGAGTTCAAGTCTTTAGAATATCTTAACTTGTCTGCGGACAACATGCGTATTATCCAGGCAGCCAGGAAACCCTTGTCTAGGTCAGAGTACAGAAGCAAATGGCTCATGTTCTGTCATTGGTGTTTAAGCAAGCAGTTGGACCCAGGGGGGAGGCCTACAATTGACATGGTACTGTCCTTTGTATCCTTCTTAGCGGAGACGGGTGTCCACGTTTTGTCATGCAGAACTTTCCTTTCAGCGGTTTCGCTTACCTTTCTACGGACCAATGCTCTTACTCTCTGTGTAACCCAGTGGTTAAGAGGCATTTTGCAGGCTTGACACGCCGCCTTCCTCCAATTCGTAGTCCACACGCGACTTGGGATCTAAATGTGGTCCTGATGGCAGTGTGCCGTAAACCTTTTGAACCAATGGCCACTGTGGACCTCAGTACCTATCCTGGAAAGTGTCTTTTTTTTTGGTTGCCGTTACGTCAGCAAGGCGGGTGAGTGAGCTCCAGGCCTTGTCGGTGGAGCATCCCTTGTTGGTCTTTCACAAGGATAAGGTGGTCCTACGGACAAATCCTGCTTTCCTGCCAAAGGTGGTATCTGAGCTCCATCTGAATCAGTCGATCTCCCTGCCGGTCTTTTTTCCGAACCCTGCCTCAGAGGCAGAAAGGGTTCTGCATTGGCTCGATGTCAGAAGTTCTAGCTGGACAGAACATCCGAGCTTAGGAATTATTCTCAACTGTTTGTGACCTTTGGTAACCCAAAAGGTAAGCAGGCAACTAAGGCGACTATTTCTCGGTGGATCGCCGCCTGCATTATGGAGTCTTTCACTGACCAAGGGCTGAAGCCTCCTAAAGGAATTCATGCACACCTGGTGCGGGGTAAGGCAGCTGCGGTTGCCTTTCAGAAATATGTCCTCTGGGAGACCATCGCTAGGGCAGCTACTTGGGCCTCCCCATCTGCTTTTTGTAAGCATTGTCTAGACATGAGCTCAAGAGCCGATGCTCAGTTTGGTCAGGCTGTGCCGAAGAACCTTTTTCAGTAAGGGGCATTTCCATCCACCCATAGTTCATGTAAGGAGTGCTTGGGAAGCTCCCATAAGTATGGAGGAAAGGGGGCGGGGGACGTTGGAGTATAACCAGGTTACTCACCGTAGTGACCACCGTACTCCTAGTCCATAGTCCCCTTTCCGCCATACGCCCGCCGTCCCCTCTAATAAGGTTCCTCTGTTACTGCGAATAGGTCTTAGACCTGGCGATAGAAAGGACTGATGGGCGATGCGTGGGGCGGAGCCAAGGTAGGCAGGGTTGCGTCTGCATGCTGGGCCCTGCGCAAGAAAGAGAGGAAGGACAATTTTTTGCAAAATCTTTGGATGCTTTTTACAAAGTGCTCTGGTCCCGTCCCACAGGACAGATATGTCCCATAAGTATGGAGGAAAGGGGACTATGGACCAGGAGTAAGGTGGTCACTACGGTGAGTAACCTGGTTATTTCTTGCTTCAGAGGCTCCTTTTCCTCTAGCCGATGGCTGGGACTGCCGCCCCCACTTTCAGGTTCACTGTTGGCGGTGCACCGCCGCCGCCCAGGATGGTGGGAGCCCTACGGGGTTCCACTCCCGTAGCAGGCTCCCTGTCGGTGCCACTGAGTCAACGGGCTTCTGCTAGCTTCTCCAGCTGCACGGCTCGACCGGCTATGGGCCCTCCTCATGCAGCTCGCTCAGCGTTGACGGAATGCACCCTGCTTTCCCTTTTAGTGCTCTGTTTCCCCTCCTCCGAGGGCCCTTAACTTGGTATGGGTGACCTGGGGCCGACTCCTGCACTTGCCCGTTCGTTTGTCTCCGCCTCACAGTAGGCTTGGTGGCGGTCTGCGGCAGCACAGTCCCACTCTCTGCTTCGGCCGGATTACTGGTAGATGTAAAACTATTCAACTGAGGCAGTACAAGACTCCACTCTTCGTATAAGGCTGTGCCACCGGAGTTCAGTGTAGCATAGACAGAGCAGTTATTACATTTGCAGGTTGCCCCACACTACGGTGATACTCCCTCCTACCAAGTGGGGATATAACATCTATTTTATCAAAAGACAGAGCAGCCACGCTTACCTTAGGAGGGAGAGAGGGCTGTAGAATCAGTACAATGAAATTGTAATGGACATGGTCCAAAGAAACAGTGAAACACTAATTGTAAAAAAAATAAATGGTTTATTTAAATACAAGTAGGCCTAATTTGGGTAAGACGTCCTTTCTCGAGGTATGTTTTTTCACTGGGTTTTTTTACCGCAGATTTATTTCACAAAAAAACTCAATTTTTTTTCGAAAATATAATATATTTGGGTTGTGGGTGTTCGGGGAATATATAAACAAAATGAAAGGGGATGGGGTTTTGGAGGGGCCCCCCTAAAATATAATAAAAATCAGTTTTTTGTTAAATCTGCAGAAAAAAAACTCAGAAAAAAAATCCCATGATGAAATGACATGGAACCCCTAATTTGGAACACCCAGCGGGTGTTCTAGGGAAGTCAAAACCAATAGTTAGTTTTAGATTACTTTAATTAATACCAGGGTAGTAGTCCCTATCAGTTGAACTGTGACGCTTGGCAAGAAATCAGATAGTAATATCAACTGGACAATTGGACAATATACTTTTCTGATCGAATGAAACGGATTCTAAGAACAGTATAAACCGATAACTTTAATTGAGGATAACATTATTCTAGGGGAGTTGGACCTTGGGGTGTAATAATCAATTTCTCTTGCTTTTCAGTTCAGACTTAGGGAAGCAAGAACCTATTTTAGGATCAGTTATGCTCAAGGTAATTAAAACCTATACACTTTTTACAGGGGCTATAAGCAACTGAAAGGCAGATATACACCTAAGACTGTTTTTGTGTCTTGTCTAAAACAAACCAGGGAAAGCAAAACTCAGTGTTTCACTTTATGAATGACTCGAGGTTATATTCTAGGTAGGTAAAACCTAATGCAGACTTATTCTGGACAGGCTAACAGCAAGTCAGGGGTAGCAATACCCAGTTGGGGACACTCATACATTTATCCTAACAGGAATAGTGAAGTGAAACCAACAGCATTACTTTTGGAAAGAGGGACAACCAAATCATAGGTGAGTAATCTAACATCTAGTTTGTTAGAATGGCGAAACAGTTTCTAAGAAAGAAAGATGTTACATATACTTTTCAGAGTGGCAGACCATTTCTAAGGTAGTTATGGAGTGAAGGTAAACCCAATGAGCGGTTCCAAAAAGTATTCAGGAAAGTCCAAGCTGTAAAGCAGGGTCATGTGCTTATGTGCACAATGTATTGGTCATAAACAGCCGACACGTGTTTCGACCAATCCGGTCGTTATCAAGGCGGCTGTCCAAATGGTCAATTAACAATTTGTCAAGGTAATATGTAAATGGTGACTCAAGGAGAGTATCACCATAGGTAAACCATAGAACTTGATAATTGGTGGTACTAAATAGCGCACTGCTACCTTACGACCCCTAGTTTGCTTTTTGTGTTCATTTCTAAGGCAGGTAGTAACTTTTGAAACTTAATTCTGAGTTAGTTACCAACCAACTTTTAAAAATGTATTCTCTTTTCTAGTCAAAAAGCATAATCCTTTAAAAGTATTTTCGAGTGGATTGTGTCCTCCAACGTATTCCTCATCTTAGATGTATTCCATCCAGCTTTGCTGCTCTTGGGAAAATCATTTGGCAGAGGGCGCCGTGCGTCGATGTCGTCGAGTCGATGGTCCCTCGGAGGCCTCCGTCGAGGGTGACGTCATCGGGTGTAGAAGTAGCATGCACGGTGCCCGTTGGCCTTAGTTCGTTTTTCCGCAGTTACGTTGCTTCGGACATTCGGCGCGCCTCGAGTTCTATGAAGAAATATAATATAATCAGAAGAAATATGTCCTCGTCATCACGCCGACCACAACCCCGAGATCGGGTTTCAAGAAATGCAAGTCGTGCGGCTCAAAAATGTCGATCACGGACCCGCACCGCCAGTGTTTGTGGTGCCTCGGAGAAGGCCACGACATGGAGGCCTGTTCGAAGTGTCAGGCGATGACGGGGAAGGCCTTGCGAGAAAGGAGAGGAAAGCTACAGGTAGGTCAGAAGGATCGAAAAGCCTCTAGCGTCGAGTCGAGACCCCATGAGGAAAAATCTCTTCAACGCAAAAGGCATCAATCTAGATCCCGAAGCGATTCTCATCGCTCATCGTCAAAAAAATCGAAGAAACTACGCTACAGGTCTCCCTCCACCTCGTCGTCGGACGAGTCTCCGAAAAGGATGAAATGCCCCACAAAGCATTAGTTTTCCGAAGAGTGGGAAGCATTCTGGGTCAAAATGATGGAGGTGTTTGAGAAGGCGAAGCCTCGGTCCGCTCCTTGTTCAGAAGCCGGCCAGGAGCGTCATCGCTCCGACACTCGCGTGCCTTCGAGCTCGGGGGATTGTAAAAGGAAGGATAGGGAACCTTCCAGGACGCCGAGCGGTAAATGCTCGAGTCGACCGCTCGAGGTCACCAACGCCGTCCGAGACCTATCGCACCTCGAAGGGAAAATCGTTGAAGACTACCTCGACGCCCTCAAAGCAAAACCTGTCGACTACCACTATGTCGTTGACGCTGTCAACGCCTTTATCAACGTCGAAACCCTCTGCGCCAAAGGCTCCAGCCAAGCCAGGGAAACCAGAAAAAGAGAAAGTTACAAAACATGCCATTTCTACAGAGCCTGGTACTACTCCTCTTCCTCCTCCTCTCCCAGAGAAGGTTTTCAAGCCTCTCCCTAGGAAGGAGTTTTTCAAATCCTTGACCTCAATTTTTGAGGAACAGGAGAGATCTGATGAGGAAAATGTACCTTTTTGGATTGGAATATGGCACCCCAAATGTCCCAGAATGCTTGATCTCAGAGGAGAGCAGAATGAGGGATTTGGTGGAGTCTTTACATAATGCAAGTGGTATTGACACTTCTCCTGAGAATGACGGTAGACCAGATCCAGGAGAGCATGCTAGTCCATCTTACCGTCAGTTAATGACCAAGGTGGTGGATTACTTGGGATGGGCTAGACCACCAGCCCAATTCGTCCAAGACGATTTAACAGATATATTGGACAATGGTCCCACTGAAGACCCAGTACTACCTTTTCATGTAGCCTTACAAAACAGGGTGGCCAAGAATTGGGAAACTCCGGATTCTATTCCTCCGGTAAATAAGTCCTTCGCATCAAAATACCGCCCAGCCAGTAGCGACCCGGGCTATCTGTCAAAACATCCAACTCCAGATAGTCTGGTCATGCAGGCAGCCACAGCTTCCAACAAACTTGCGTACCCGTCTATCCCTCCAGACAGGGACGATAAGTGTGTGGATGGTTGGGCACGGAAGGTATTTTCAGCCGGGAGCATGGCATTAAAATCTGGCAACTCCACATGTGCCTTGGCAAAATTTTCGTGCACTCTGTGGGAGTGCATCGCAATGGCAGCGTAGCACATAACAGAAGGAAGAAAGGGAAGGTTTCCTAGCCATTGTTGGAGATTGAAAGGAAGCCATGCAGGAATCCCTTCAATCTGGGTTGGACACTGCGGATAGTGTAAGCAGGTCCATGGGGACTAGCACGGTAATGTGCAGGTTTGCCTAGTTACGGAAGTCTGGTTTTGCACCGGACGTACAGAACCGCCTTCTGAACATGCCTTTTGACGGGTCTCACCTTTTTGGCAACAAGGCTGACGAGAGCCTTGAGAGGTTGCAGACCTCAGAAGCAGCGGCCAAACCTTCAGGAGCTGCTATTAGGCAACCTCAGCCTTTTCGTGCGCAAGGGCAATCATGGAGGGGACGATCCTATCGTTATTACACCTCCTATGGAAAGGCGAGAGGAATGGCCAGTCAAAGGGGCCAAAGAAAGGCCACTCGTGGTGGACAAGGAAAACGTGCTAAGCCAGCTCTAGCTGCAGCCTCTCTGCCATCAGCGGCTGCAACTTCCGCCACAAAACCACTTTGAGGACTTGCACCACAAAACACCTGTAGGAGGCAGGCTGTCGCAGCATCTGTAAGAATGGCGAGCCATTACTTCAGATGTTTGGGCTCTAGAAATAATAGCCCAAGGCTACTGCCTTCCTTTTCTAAAGCAACCTCAAAGCAATCCACCAGGGAGACACCCGTTGAAGTCTTCCAACCCGCTCCTACAGCAGGAAGTTCTAACCCTGCTGGAGAAAGGTGCCATAGAACCAGTACCTGCAGCGGAGAGGAAGAAGGGATGGTACTCACCGTATTTTTTGATCCCCAAAAAGGACAGAGGACTGAGACCCATCTTGGACTTAAGAAACTTGAACAAGTTCCTCAGGAAGGACAAATTCAAGATGGTTACCCTTTCTCAGATCCTTCAGGCCCTTCAACTTCAGGAATGGTTGGTGTCATTGGACCTCCAGGATGCTTATTTTCATGTGCCGATTCATCTCGAACACAGAAAATACCTGAGGTTCGTAGTTGGCGACTCCCACTATCATTTTCGAGTCCTGCCATTCGGGTTGACCTCTGCCCTGAGGGTCTTCACCAAGTTAATGGTAGTGGTGGCAGCGCACCTCAGGAGAGGGGGGTTTCATGTCTACCCCTACCTGGACGATTGGTTGATCAGAACGCGTTCTGCCGAGGAAGCACTGGATCTAAAAGTCACCTGCCACTTTCTCCACAAACTGGGCTTCTCCCTCAATTTCAAGAAGTCACAAATGACACCTTCTCAACAGCTTCAGTACATAGGAGCTGTACTAGACACATCCTTGGGAAAGAGCTTGCCTCCCAAGACGAGGGCTCAAGACATTCTTCAGATGGTTTCCAAATTCCAAAATGCCCAAAATCTCCAGGCTTACAACTTTAAGGTTGCTCGGCCTCATGGCATCCTGCATCTTCCTGGTGCCAGAGGCACGCTTGAGGATGAGATCCCTTCAATGAACTCTAAAGACTCAGTGGTCCCAGTTCTCGGGTCAAATGACGGATCTTCAGATTCCGAACAAGGTCAGACAAGACCTTCTATGGTGGACCTGTACAGAGAACATCCTGAAAGGAGAACCTTTTTGGCAACCATGGCCGGAGATCACAGTAGTGACGGACGCCTCACTCCTAGGGTGGGGAGCTCATGCCAACAATTTGACAATGAACGGTCGTTGGTCTCCATCGGAGTCCAAAATACATATCAACCTTTTAGAGCTGAGGGCAATCAGACTAGCGCTGAAGGTTTTCCTGCCATCTGTCAGGGGTAAGAATGTCCTGATAATGAGGGACAACACAGTGGCCATGCACTACCTAAACAAAACGGTTGTGGGGTCACTACCCCTATCCAGAGAGGCACTGCAGCTTTGGTATTGGGCGATTCAGGAGGGAATCTCTTTAACGGCAATTTATCTAGCCGGGGAAGAGAATATGACGGCAGATGCTCTGAGCAGGCAGAGCATGGTGTCCCACGAATGGGAAGAGGCCCAGGAAGTCATTCAAGAGATCTTCGCCCTTTGGGGAACCCCCCAGGTAGACCTATTCGCAACCAGTACCAACTGAAAATGCGAAAGGTATTGCTCAAGGGAATTTCCCCCGAGAGGTGCCTAACACAATTCTTAAAAGGTCTCGCTAATATGTTTGGTTTTCAAAGGAATTGCAAGACAAAATTCTGGACCTTCCGTTTGATGGCAAGGAATTGTTCCATTCTTCTACAGACAAGGAACTCGCAAAGACGAAAGCGAGTACCCGAACCGCCACATATTTTATCGTTCCTGGCGAAAGCTCCAGCTAAGGCCCCTTATACGCAGAGGTCAGGGTCCCAGACTTCGTTCTTCTCTGAATTCAGGGGGTTTCAGGATCGCTGTGCGTGCCTAACTGAAGCTCCGGTTGGCGGGCTCTGCCGAAAGCAACAGCGCAAGGTGGTCGGTTTTTCTCTCGCCCATCAGCTTCCTCTCCAGGGACAGATCGTCTCCCTGCCAACAAATCCTCAAAATAATTATTTTTGTCGGTCACACAAGACTCCGGTGGGAGGATGAATCTTGTCTCATCTGGAGGTGTGGCAGACATCACCGAAGACCAGGGGGTTTTGTCCATCGCTCGGGTGGGTTTTCGCTTGCCCCTCCACACCCTTCAAACCACCCTTCCAGCAGATCCGGTCGGCCTCCCCCAGAGCCGAGGTACAGAAACTTCTAGACCTCAGAGCGGTGGAGTCTGTTCCCCTCAGGGAACAAGGGGAGGGTTTCTACTCAAGTCTGTTCAGTGCCCAAACCCAATCAGGCTGGCCTTCGCACTATACTCTTTCCCAGTTCAATCTTTCTCTTCCCCCAAGAGAAATTCAAGATGATCACACCTTGCCATATAAAGTCCTCTCTTCGGAATGGCGGCTGACTCAGTGTGGTGGACCTTAAGGACGCATATATGCACATCCTGATATGGGGGCCACATGGCAAATATCTGTGGTTCTCCCTGGGAGGGGAACATTTCCAGTTCTTTGTGCTCCTTTTTGGTCTCAGCTCGGTGCTGCGTGTCATTACGAAGATGGTGTCGGTCATCGTCACTTTCCTTAGACTGCAGGGCGTTCATGTATACCCCTATTTGGATGATTTAGCTCCTGCGCAGTTCTTGCCCACAGACTGCATTGATCAATCTCCAGTCTTTCCTCCAGCTCCTGTTACTCCTTGGACTGTCGGTGAACTGGCAGAAATCTTCCATGACGATCTCTCAAGACCTGATTTTCCTAGGTTTCTGTTGGAATACGATCAGTACCAAAGTGTTTTTAACAGCGACAGGATTGCAGACCTATCAGCCACGTGTCTCTTCCTCCAGTCTTCGCACATGTCTGCTTGGTGATTCCAGAGACTTCTGGCCTCATGGCTTCTTGCTGGTTAGCCCTTCCTCTTGCACGTTTGAAGATGAGGCATACTCGGCTTGCTCTTCGGAGCTCTTGGTCTCCAGCTTTAGAACCCGGATTCCAAGATGATCCCAGTTCCGTTCTGCATGACGGCGGATCTACAATGGTGGTCTTCGACCGACAACCTTTCAGTGCGGGCCTCCTTCCAGGAGATCTGCCCACAAGTGACGGTTATCACAGACTCCTCCCTTCTGGGGTGGGGCGTGACGCTGTCACCTCAAGGTATTCAACCTTTGGACTCCTCAGGACAGACAGTTTTATGTCAATTATCTGGAACTCCTGGCTGTTTTTGTAGCTCTCAAAGCTTTTCAACCGTCCATCACAAACAAGGTAGTCTGCATTCGCACAGACAATTCTGTGGCAATGTTTTACATCAACAAGCAGGGTGGCACCAAGTCACCCCTCCTTGTGGATCTCGCCATACAGATTTGGGAATGGGCCATTCAGCACATTTGACTCTTGGCTGTACACATTCCGGGTCACATCAATGCATCTGCAAACTCGCTCAGCGGTCAGTCAGCAGTGAGGTACGAGTGGGAATTGAACACCGATTTTATCTCCATTTTTCACCAATGGGGCACTGAAGAAGTGGACCTCTTAGCGACTTTTACAAACAGGAACCTTCCTCTGTATGCATCCAGAGATGGTTTCGGGGTGTCCTCCCTGGGAGACGCTCTCCAGATTCCATGGCATAACATGAAGGCTAACGCCTTTCTTCCACTGCTTCTGATTCATCAGTCAAACTGCAAGCTCCAAGCTCAGGAATGCATCAAATTGCACCCTCCTCCTCATAGCTCCTTGGTGGCCATCCATATTCTGGTTTTCGGAACTTCAGCATCTGTCGATTCTTCCTCAGATTTCTGTCGATTCCCAACCTGCTTCACCAGTGCGATCACCAGATGTGGCACCCCTCCCCACAATGGTACAGGTTGGTGGCCTGGTGCCAGAATTTGGCGCAGTTTAAACTGCCCGAGGTCAATATGCGCATTATCCAAGCGGCCAGAAAACCTTCTACGAGGCCTCAATATAGCAGCAAATGGCTCTGTTTTTGCCACTGATGCTTAGCTAAATAGCTTGACCCCCAGGCACGCTACGGTGGACAATATTCATTCATTTGTGTCTCACCTCGGAGCTTCGGGCATTCATGTCTCGTCTTGCAGGACCTACTTATCTGCCATTGCGGCCTACCTGTGCACTGACAGCTGTTCCTTTTCTTTGACTAATCCGGTCATTAAAAGGCAATTTGCGCGTTTTCTGCATCTTTTCCCGCTGGTACGTACTCCTCACCCCAAGTGGGATTTGAATGTGGTACTCGCCGCGTTATGCCATAAACCATTTGAACCTATGGCCACTACCGATCTCAAATACCTTTCGTGGAAAGTCGTGTTTCTGATCGCAGTGACATCGGCAAGGTGAGTAAACGTGCTCCATGCTCTTTCTGTGAAACATCCATTCCTCACCTGCCATAGGGATAAGGTTATGCTCAGCACTCATCCTTCTTTCCTGCCTCAGGTGGTTACCGATTTTCATTTGAACCAATCTATTTCCTTACCTGTCTTTTCTCCTAACCCGTCATTGGATTCCGAGAAAGTCTTACACAACCTGGATGTCGGACGAGCTCTGAAGTTTTACCTCGACAGAAAGATTGAACTCATGGGCTCCTTGCAACTATTTGTCACATTCGTGGACCCGAAAAGGAATCAGTCTTCCAAGGCAACTATCTCCTGATGGATTACCTCCTGCATTTCAGAAGCCTATACCATCCAAGGCCTTCAACCTCCGAAAGGCATTCCAGCTCATCTTGTATGTGGCAAAGCAGCTGTTACCTTCCAAAAGTATGTTCCTTGGGAAACCATCGCCAAGGCGGCTATGTGGGCTTCCCCATCAGCTTTTTCTAAGCATTATTGCTTGGACCTGAGCTCCAGGGCTGATGCACAGATTGGCGAGGCTGTTCTTAAGAACTTGTTCCAATACGTTTTTGTTTTTTTTGTTTTTTTCATCTACCCTAACTACCATTTTCTTAGTTACGCATTAGTGGAAAGAAAAGGTTTGCAGGCATGGGTGAGCTTGCATATATAAGCTGTTGCTGATGCAGTTGCACTCGCTTCTGCATATTTAGCGCAGAATCTAATTAAAAACCTAGTGTTTTTACTTCTTTGTCGACATTGATGTCATTTCCATCAATATTGAAGGCGTGGTATTGATTGCTCATTTTTGTTCTTGTTGGTGGGAGTGGCCAAGAGAAGCAACTCAGTCTTCCCATCATTCAGACATAGACCATGGGTGGCCATGCATGCCTGAATGATGGGTTAGAATTTGTTTATTGGGACTAGGTCTGTGTCATAGTCACCAGTCAATGGTATGAGGGTCTGAGTGTCATCTGCATAGTTGAAATCATCAGTGGTTTAGTAAACACATTAGACATGGTAGGCGATGCACAAGATCCTTGTGGGACTCCGCAAGAGATGGGTATGGGATCAGCTGCTGCCTAGGTTGAGAATACCCTCATGGATCTGTTGCTTAAAAAGGATTGGCTCCATGATGTTGCCTCTGCTGAAAAATGGGCCGCTGTTGAGATGCTCGCACAGCACCTTGTGATCTACCAGATTGAAATCGGCTGACAAATTCAGCAGGAGCAAGAGGGCTGATTTCCTTTGGTCTTTTAGGTCGTCAGTCTGGATCTTCAGGACAATCAATGCTGTTTCGGTGTCATGTTGGGGCCTGAAGCCAAACTGACCGAGTCCAAAAACTCCAGGTATGTTTGGCAGCTTCTTTACGATGTATGCAGGACATGAATTGCCTTGGCAAATGGATGGTTTAAGTGAGGATATGATATTTTGCACTTCTTGGGTGGACACTGGGGTGAATTTGAAGCGCTGGGGAGGTTTGGGTAGAGGGCTCTGTTTAGGTGTATTATCCTGGGGAGGCAGACTGAGTTTTTTGGCAGTTATTTTCTTTTGGAGCAATGCGATTTTGTTGGATAAGGCATCTTGAATTTTGGTGCACTAGTTTTTATCTTTGTTGAAGTTATCTATAATGGGTGTGGGGAGAGTTATTTTAGAATGGTAAAGAGTTCTTTGGTACTGGAACTGGCTTGATCAATCCTATCGTTATAGGTATCACTCTGAGCTAGAAGAATGTATTATTTGTAGTTAGCTGAGATTTTTAGAAAGAGGGCTTTGTTGACTGTTGAGGTGTAATTTTTCCAAGTGGTTTTGCATTTCCTTTTTTCAATTCTTAAGGCTTTGAGTTTAGGCGTGAGCCAGGTATTCAGATGCTTTTATGCATTTTTAGAGGCACAATGCAATCTAAAGCTGTGGTAATGGTTTTGTTACAGAGATCAACTAGTTCTGTTGGGTTGATTGAGTTGGGAAAAGGTTGTAGGAGAGGCAAACGTTTATCCAAGGTAATATTATTTTTGTTCCTAGTTGGAATAGGAGGAGTGATGAGGTTTTCTCTGTTAGGAGGAATGCAATCTTGCAATTAAAGGACAGTAGAAGGTGGTCAGTCCAAGGTTGTGGTTCGATAGATGTTATATTGGTTACACAATTGAGGTCAGCTTCCCAATCTAGGATTCTTCCTTTTTCATGGGTAGGGTAGAGGGCTCGCTGATTGAAGCCTAGTTCTGCCACTAAATTGGCCAGCGTTAGTGCAGATTGGTCAGTGGGATCATTAAAACCTAAATTAAGTCGCCCAATATGAGGATTCGTAAGGATGGCTTCACATTGGTGGAGAGAAGGGTACTGATTTCTTCTTGAAAGAAGCCTAAAGGTCCAGGAGGTCAATAGATAAGATGGTTTATAGTCAGTTTCGAATACGTAGTTTCGAAATGCAATACTTTCGAAACCAAAGGATCGTCCCAAACCCCTGTTTTTTGGGGAAAAGCCACACATTTTTCCTTTATTGAACCCCCAAAAAAATACCTTTAAAAATAAAAGCATTCGAACATTTTTTTTTCTGATCCTTTTTGTTTTGAAAGTATTGTATTTCGAAACAATGTATTCGAAACTTTGACTGGACACCATAAGAATGCATTGTTATATTGTGTGAATTATTAAGGGGAAGTTTTACCGACAATAGTTTGCACGATTTGGTTGGGGCGAGTGCGGCAATTTGGAGTCCCAAAGTAGTTTTGGCTATGAAGGCAATTCTGCCTCCTCTAGACTATTCTCTATCAGATCTGAGTATTGTATAGTTTTCTGGTGTACCAATGAGGAGGGAAGGGCCTGCTTCTGCATGTAGCCAGGTCTCCATGATGGCTAGGAAGTCCAGTTTTTTTCTTAAAATCATGGCGATGTCTACTACATGAGCGACCAGGGATCTAGCATTGATCAGTGCACCATTGATGGAAGTAGGGCTGATGCTGTGGGCTGGGAGATCTGGTGTGATCGGTGAAGCTCTAGGTCTCTTAGGGGCTTTGTAGCTTTTTGGTGAGGTTTTTATCGGGCATTGTGGGTGGTTGTATAAGGTCTGAAGGAGTTTTGTAAGAGTTGCCTGGTGTTTCTTGCTGAAGTGGGGCGTGAGTGATGCGGGGCAATTGAGATGGTTGAGGTTAAGGAATTGGGACTAGCCTCAGAGCTGCTAGACGTAGTAGTGTTTGAGTTGGCTGAAGGGAGATGGTGGTAGTTGAAGGTGTTTTTCACTAAAGGTTGTGAGGCTATTTTGGTTGGAGTAATGTAAGGGGTGGTGGCTTCAGAGTGGTTAGAAAAGGTGTGGGCTTGATCTTGAGTGGTAGAGTCATGGGGGAAGAAAGTAGGTGGGCTTGATGCAGTGGTCGATAGTGGAATGCGTGGCCATGGTGAGGAAACATCTGGGCATGAGGGTGTAGGTACTACTGCTAACGAGGCAAGCTTTGGGCTGGATGGTAGTCACGTATAACACTGATGAGAGTAAAAAGGCTGAACGGTAAGGCCCAGTGTTGTCTGGTGGAGGTATATCTAGTTAAACGCACCAATGTAGGCAAGTACAGAGTTCAAACATTAGTTGCCTAGGAGTGCACTTGAGAGGCTGGTACAATGGGTGAGTATATACTGGTTATAGCGGCTAGTAGAATAAGCATTACCCATCACTGTAATCAGTTATGGTTGTATAGTACACAGACATAGGAGTATATAGACAATCACTGGGTAGGGTGGTAGCAGTACCTCAAATTAGGTCATACCAGGTAGTTTTTTTTATCTTGCGTATGGGTGTGAACCGTAGATGGCCAAGTCATGTGAGTACATAGGGGCACAATATGTGGTATCAACTCACCGTGAGCAGTAATGTGGGATAACAGGTGTGCAGAGGTTTATCCAACTGAGGCGGGCGTATTATGCGGCACGGCAGGTATTCTATACTATAATACGGTGGGAGGCGGTAGGTCGTTGAACTATGGCAAATGGTGGGACAGTGGCAGTGATGTAGGTAGTGACCCCAGGAGGGTGGGCAGTAGCGTGCCAGATGGTACTGAGTGTGCTTCACAGAAGGCCACGTAATGCCTGTGGAGAGGGAGCGGATACTAACACAGGATGCTGCTGGCTTGGCGGGACGGGCGTCCCTTTAGTAGAATAGTGTTTTAAAAGGTTCGGTGATGAGCAATGGTTCTTTGATGGGTATAGTAGACAAAGGTACATGTCGTGGAAGTCCCGCGCTGCCCGTGGGGAACAGAGTTAAACAGTGCCTTTTTCTGGCTGCCTTCATTGGCCGGTGCTTCTGTCTGCGGATCTGACTGGCTACTGTAGGCCCCCGTTGCTCGGCAACGGACTGAAAACAGCCTCGCTTTGGCGCAGCACCTGAAATTTTGGAAATGGGCAGGTGATTACAAAGGTGATCCCGGGCACAGCTCCACACGCAGGAGGCTGTAAATGGATGATGGGGGCAAACAGGCTTCTGCAGGCCTGAAAGGGTGCTCCAATTCTTAAAAGCCTCACCCTTATTTAGGTCAGCATGGCATCTGGTGTAGGAGGGGCTGCAGGCAGCAGCGATGATGCGGCGAAAGGCCCGTGGCTTCAGGTGAAGGAGGAAGCTCCAGGAGATGAATGGTGGGGGCTCCTGATCTCTCCACCTAGAGGTCTCAAAACTCATTTACATTCGGGGGCGTGTTACACCTGAATCACTAGTAGTTACAACTACTAGAAATTGTGCTCGAGTCCCCTTGTACAATGCAGAAGCACCTCTAGCAAAAAGCTTTATGCATTAGAAAACTTCTGCTGCTGCTTGCACTATACACATTGCTAACTCTCCTTTGGCAAGTTACAATCATGTTTAATGGGGGTTACTTCAGAGCAATTTAGATAATGCCCCTGAGCCTACAAGGTCTCAATTGCAAAAAATTGTTAAGAAGGTAGGAAGGTTATACATCTTGATGAATTCTCGGAAACAGCGGGCATGGCCCTTGCAGAGGGTACCTTACCAAAGACACTCGTGGCTTAGCAATTTTGGGTTCAAACCAGAAACCCAAACCACTCTTAAGCCAGTTCAAGAGACTGTCTTTTTTGGAAAAGCTGTGTACGATACACTTGAAGAGACTATTGGTGCACACCTATATTCGAGATCAGGAGAATGTTTTCTTTTTTTTTTTTTTGGTATAAAATTAATACATTTAAAGGTGATGGGGAGGAACTGTGATCCTGGCACAAATCCACCACATAATATAGAGAAAAGAAGACTATTCAAAATTTGAACCCTCCCGTCCCCTGCACACCGTCAAAAAACTTTAAAGTAAATTTAAAGGAATTCATGAACATCTCAATATGGCACTCAAATTATCCATCAATGAACGGCATGTCACATGTGTGATTGTAAAAAGAATTTATATTAGATGTTCAAACTAAGCAACTACTGTGCAAAGAAAAAAAAGGCTGGGAGTCAGTTTTCAATGGCTGACGCGTTTCGAGGATCACTTCCCCTTGCACCAGGAGGTTCCCTCGCATGAAGATAGCCACACTTGAATATTTTGAGCACAAGAGAATTCCATTTTGATTTCAAAACATCTAACAACCTCCACATCTTTGATGTATTCCACATCTTTGAGATGTAATGTCCACAGCTGTGCTGCTTCGGAATTTTTTTTGGCAGAGGGTGTCCTGCGACGATGCCATCTGGTCGATGTCCCTCGTAGGTCTGCGTCGATGGTTACTTCACCGGATGTTACAAATGGGATGCACAGCGCCCATAGCCTCAGTTCCGTGTTTGCTTCGAGAGCTCGGTGCACCTCGTGTGATCTTCGAAGAAAATGTCTTCGTCTACACCTCCGAATCCGCGGTCTGGGTTTAAGACATGCCGGGACTATAAGTCCAAAATGTTGATTACGGACCTGCACTGCATCTGCTTGTGATGTCTGGGTGAAAGTCATGATACCGACAACTACTCGAAGTGCCGGTCGTTGACTGCCAAGGCCTTGCTAGAGCGTAAGCCGAAGTGACGGGTTGGTCGGGTTTCTACACCCCGCAAATCCCAAAAAACTGTGGGTATTACCACTGACAACCCGAGGGTTGACTCTCCTTGTCAGAAGGAGTCCCTGGGATCTGTCCCGGAGTGGGCCCCACCACTCGTCCTCGTCTCGGCACTACTGTAAGCGGCGTCAGCGGTCGCTTTCTCCGTCCTCATCGGATGATGGTTTCGCGAGAAAAGTTGCTTGTTTCACTAAATCCTCGACTCCTTAGGAGTGGGTGGCATTCAGGGACTAAATGCTGCCGATTTTTCAATCCCAGGGCACAGTTCCGTCCGCGCCTTCGGAAAAAGCCGGCAGGGAACGTTCTCGGTCTGATGCTTGTGCACCCTTTGGGCCCGGGCATGATCAACATCAGGAACTGTTGAGGTCCAGTTCGGACAAGGCTCCGGTGGATCACCAGAGACGTGTCAGGTCCAGATCTCGGTCTTCCTCCTCAGCGAAACCGCAGAAATCTGGAAAGGGCTTGAGGTTAGCTTTGGCTGTCGAGTGCGGCTGTCAGAGCTTTGCCTTCAATCCAGCCCTCGGAGGCTTCGGCACCGTTGTTGACGCTGAAGGGGGCGACTACTTGGCAGACCCCGGAGGCTCTTTCCCTAACAAAGTGTGTATGCACTACCCTTTGGGACCACTACACGCAACTAGGACTACAGGTGTAAGCAAAACCAACCTTTGGTATAAGTCTGTACTACAGTTTTGTGGTAGCATTGCTGAGCAGCCAGGCTTAACTGTAGAGGGAATGTGATCTGTAAGGATGTTACACATAGGTCTATATTAATTACAAGTATTCAAATAGACTCTTATACTCGAGGTTTTTTGGTAAAACACTTATTAATTTATTTCACAGTCAGTTATTAAACATTCACTAGAAGGAGGCAATCTATATCACACAAATATACTTCAGTACTTCACAATGTCAGGTTCTGAGGCATTTAAACTACTTTGAAGGAGGAGCAAAATGACATTCGGAGCATTTCAGGTAGGAGCAAAAAGGCATAAGTTAATAAAACAAATATTAAAGTTACTCTGAAACAGTGCAAATAGTTAGAATTCACCAGAGGAGTTGATTCAATCCAATAGGTTAGGCTAAAGTCTTGTATAGGATAAAGCAGTTCTGGAAGTTAAACAGAAAAGTATTTGCCAAAGTTCTCTGAAGTCTTTCGTAAAAGAAAGATTCATATATTGGATCACAAGCGGACTAGGCGTGCAGTTGCCAAAGTTTTAAGCACTTTCGCAGTGAGAGGTAAGTTCTCTCGGGTGGGCTTTCACAGTACCTTAAAATGAAGGAAAAGATGCAGCTGAAGAAGTCTGTTCCTGGCAGTTCCTGCAGATCTCGTTGTTCCTGAGCGTGAGCCATGGGGACAAGAGGGAGGACGTCGGGGGACTCCTGCACTGGGACTGGTCAAACAGCTGGCAAAGGCAAATCTTCAATTCTGGTAGCTGTAGTCCAGCACACAAACTGGTGTACTTCTCCCTGGCTATTCTTTTTCCTGCAGCACTCTGAGGAAAATACAACCGGCTCCGAGAATGGCAGCCACGTGGCTTACGAGTTAATTGGTCCCACCAACTCAAAGGGAGAAGTCCTTGAAGGGCTTCTCTTTTGACATGAACTTGGCGATTCGGACCTGCTGCAGTGCTTCACCAGGAAAACCAACGGTCCAGGAGTTGCAGCAGCCATCCTCTTCCAGGTCGTCTTCGGTTCTTTCCTTCCAGTGGTCGGCTCTGCCTTCCAAGCCAAGAGACTCGCCTTTTATCCAGTTTCCTCCCATTCATTCGAGCGTAGCTGCCAGTCACCCAGCAGGATGGCTGTCCTTGCTGGACATTCAGCCAGCCAATCACGCTAGTGTGCATTTGGGTTTCCTATGAGGCTAGGTACAGGGAGATTCAGGCACCGCCATCATTTCCTGCCCACCCCAGACACTCAGGCGCCAGAGGTGGTCTTCAGTCCTGAAGCCCGCCAAAGGCGCAGGAACAAAGGGACCTGGTTTGGCCTGCAGAGACAAGCTCTAGAAGGACCTTCCCAAAATGAAATGGCGAAAAAAGTCCAGGACCTGTTTAAATAAAGGGGGCTCAGACGCCATCTGGAAAAATATGGCTCATGCGATTTTACGCTACCGTTGTCCGCGGTCGGGAAAAATCTAGTTTGTTGTAAAACCACTGCCACCTGCCATTTCTAGAGGAAAGGGTAGCATAGACATAGGGGGATACTGGGTAACCCCTCCAGCACTCTATTGTAAGATAGGGTGTGCTGGGTCTAGGAATTTGGAAAGACTAAAGTCAATTTCACTTTACTTTCTCTGGGAAACAGTAGTTTATCCCAGAGAAGATATTTAAACCATGGGACAGCCTAAAAGGCTTCCCTGTGTCACTGCACTGAGGGAGCCGTGTGACTCAAATGATGCCTATGGCATTGTCTAAAACTCCATAACCAAAGAAAACACTAGTGAATGCACATAAAAATACATGAGAGCGAGGGGGGAAAAAGGCTCACACTCTCTCCAGGTAATAAAATCAAGCCCTCAAAATCCAGCAAAGTAGCTGGGGGTCTCTAAGGTTGAAGGGAATTAGCACATTTATGAGAATTCTCCCTAACTTTCTTCCGGCGGTCAACAAGTCATTAACTCAGAAATACCGCCCATCTAGTAGCAACCCCAGCTACCTATCCACTCACCCCACTCAGAGTTTGGTTGGCCACCTTGAGGCAGGCAGCATACCCTACCATCCTTCCTGATGGGGACGACAAGCGCTTCGATGGTTGAGCACGCAAGATATTTTCTGCTGGGAGTATGGCAATGAAGTCGGCCAATTCCACTTATGCCTTGGCAAGGTTTTCACACACACTGTGGAATTGTCTCTCTAGCAGCTGAGTTTATTCCTGAGGGGGAAGAAAGGGATGGGTTCCTTGCTCTTGTGCAGGATGGCAAGGATGCCATGCGTGAATCCCCTCCGTCTGGGCTGCTAGAGAAAGGCGCTATAGAACAAGTTCATGTAGTGTAGAGGAACAATGGATGGTATTCCCCATATTTTTTGATTCCAAAGAAAGACTGAGGACTGAGACTTATCTTGGATTTGCGTTGGTTGAACAAGTTCCTCAGGAAGGACCAGTTCATGATGGTCACTCTTTCTCAGGTCCTTCGACTTCAGAATTGGTTGGTGTCTATGGACCTAGAGGATGCTTATTTTCATGTGCCGATTCATCCAAAGCACAGAAAATATGCTGGGCTTCTCCCTCAATTTCAAGAAGTCGCATATTACACCTTCCCAACAGCGCAGTACTTCGGGGCTGTGTTGGACACGTCCTTGGGGGAGGAGTCGGGGGAGGGGGAGAGAAGTGCTTGCCTCCCAAGGATAGTCAAATTGTACAGATGGTCAACAAATGTCAATGTGACCAGAATCTTCCGGCTTTCGAATTCTTACGTTTGCTCAGCCTCATGGCATCCTGCATTTTTCTGGTGTCGGAGGCCAGACTGCGGATGAGATACCTTCAATGGGTTCTCAAGATGCTGTGGTCGCCATTTGCAGGCAAGATGTCAGATCCTGTTCAGATTCCACTTGCAGGATCTTCTGTGGTGGGCCAGCGAATGGAATCTGATGAAGGGGGAGCCGTTTTGGCAACCGTGGCCGGAGGCGATGGTGATGACGGACGCTTCCCTCGCAGGATGGCGAGCGATCTGACCAGCTATCGTTCGTGTCCGTCGGAGTCCAAACTCCACATCAACCTTTTAGAGCTGAGGGCCATCAGGCTGTCCCTGCAGGCTTTTCTGCCGTCTATGCGGGGGATGAGTATCCTGATCATGACGGGCAACACAGTGGCCATGCATTACCTAAACAAAAAAGGGGGTAGGGTCGCTCCCGCTGTGCAGAGAGGCGACGCAGCTCTGGTTCTGTGTGATACAGCAAGGAATATCACTCTCGGCTGTTCATCTGGCCGGAGAGGAGAATGCGGTGTTGGACGCTCTAAGCAGGCAGAGCACAGTCTCTCACGAGTGGGAGTTGGCTCAGGAAGTCCTTCTGGAGATCTTCCCCCTTTGGGGAATCCCTCAAGTGGATTTGTTCACGACCGGTGCGAACCGGAAGTGTGAGATTTTGCTCAAGGGAATTTCCTCCGAGAGGAGCCTTAGGGGACACATTTGTCATGGATTGGTCATTCCCACTTCTGTGCGCATTTCTTCCGGTCCCTGTCATTCTTCAGGTGCTAAGGAGTTTGCCACATGATCCTCATTGGTCCGGATTGGGCCAGGAGCGTGTGGTACCCGGACCTTCTAGAAATGTCCATCTCCCCTCCACGTCGTCTTCCCCACAGAGAGGATCTTCTTACACGTGCAAGAGGGGATTGGTGGGGGGAACTCCATCCAGAGGTCAAGACTCTCACCCGTCAAGCTTGGTTTCTGAAATTTTGAGATATTAGGATTGGGACCTCTTGGATGACGTGATGGAGGTGTTACTTTCGGCCAAGCGACCAGCAACCAAATCCCTGTACCGTTGCCATTGCTAAAGGTATTTGCACCGCGCACCATCACCAGCGGAGTTGGTCCCCAAGCGCTCTGGCGGATCTGCAAACGAGAAGGTGGGATGGGTTAGTAGGTGAAGCGGGAGTAAGATAGTGAGTGGAGTGGAGTGGAGTGGTGTTTTGTTGGCAGCTTCAACTCGGTGTGCAGCGGGTGCTGAACTTTGGTGCGAGTCTCGGATCGATGTCGGTCCTCATGTGCTGTCGGCGTTGCATATGTGTTATTGAAGTGTTGTGAAGTGCATGCGGGTTGTTGTGCGAGAGATGGTTGTGTGATATTTTTCAGTGAGATGTCTGCAGAAATGCTTTTTGTTAGTGGATTGTATGAAGTTTAACATGTCAACATTCAGAACTCCATCTGAGTGTGGCGCTCGCCAATCCCTCCCCTCCCCCCCACCTCATCAGGGTGGTTACCATTGACTTTACTAGTCCTAAATTGTGAACAGAACCAGAACAAACCATCATATTGTGGAAGTACTGGAAGGGGTTAATTATATTGCCTCTGGGTCTGTTTTCAAGGGGGCACTGTCCAGTCCCCCCTTGTTGAGTTTCTGGCTGGTGGCAGTGGTTACCACGCAAAATATTCCACCAGAACATTTCCTATGGGATTTTCCCATTGATTTTAAACGGACCACTTTTAGGTGCAATGTTAAAGATACCGCCGGTTTATTTAATTTTAAATTCACGGTTGGGTCTTTTTGCCAGAACTCTTTTCTAGACCTGTCCGTCTCTGTAACTCTGACCAAGGTCGAGCCCGTTGTTCCACTTTTTGGCGTGCTTCTCCACAGAAGCCCTCCAAATGGTGCCACTCTGTCTGGTTTCCACAGGATGGGTGGGGAGGGGAATTGGCACC
Source organism: Ambystoma mexicanum (assembly GCF_040938575.1). Classification (NCBI taxonomy): domain Eukaryota; kingdom Metazoa; phylum Chordata; class Amphibia; order Caudata; family Ambystomatidae; genus Ambystoma; species Ambystoma mexicanum. Next base: position 587,013,055 of record NC_090922.1, on the reverse strand, counting down.
CTGGACTGCGCTGCCTTAGCAACTCAAGTCGCACTCTGTTCTGATTGGGCCAGCAGTGAGCCGGCCGGCTCACCACTTGGCATGTTTGAGTGACCGCTAGTCAGTTGAATGGGGGGTTTTCTGCATAAAAGCAGGGCCTTTGGGACTGGAACTTCAGAAGTCGCCACAGGACCTAAGAATCCGAAGAGGGAAGAAGCTGAGCAATCTGCAGCGACGACACCACCGGTGGAGCCCTGCTGCAACAAACTCACCACTTTCCTAACGGCAGGAAGATCTTCTGCTGGACGAGTCTGCTTCCTCTGAGCTGGTGGGATCAACCAGTTCGCCCTTTTCGCTTTCCAAAGACGTCTCTTGGTCGAATCGCCCGTGCCAAGCACCCCGGCGGCCAGATAACCAAGCTTCACCACTTTGACCGCGAATAAAAGGAACGCACCTTTTATCGAATAACTGCGCAGCTGGTTTCATCCCTGTGCAGTGCAAAGACTCCACGTTTCCTCCTCGATGAGATCCTCTTCCTCTGGTCGAAACAACGAACTGCAACCACTGCCAGGAACAACTGCCACCGCTGGAGCTTCCTCTCTGTTTAAGGTACTGTGTCCTGCCTTTCTTCGGTTTGCCCAAGGTGACCCTTAAATCCTTGGCTTTCCAACTGGGTTGGCCCCAGACCTTCTAACTTTACCTTTTTGAATCACCCCAACCTCTTTTGAACATTCTGCAAAGACTTTTAGTGCATTTTAAACTGTGATCCTGGGCACATTTCGCTTTGCTCCATTTAAAGTGTGCCTGGCCTATGAACTTTGGTTCTACAGTATATACTGCCTTTCTTCTCTTGCTGAGAACCCCTATAAGTGTTGGGACTTGATTTTATTTCTATGCTCTCTTTTTCTCTCCCTTTAACTGAACTATTGGAGTGCCATCAGGTTATGCGCTCACATCTGTTTAACAAATCGTGGTGTTTTAATTATGACTTCTCTAATAGGTGTGTTTACTTTACCTGACTGTGTGTTAACTTGCTTTTGATTGAGAGTGCTAGTATATTGGCTAAAGTGTGTTTTAAATAATTATATACTTTTTATACAAAGCTCTGGTCAGTGTTGGTTTGCTATACTGCGTTGTTAGCCCTGTTGTGTATACTCCATATACTGCCCTACCTGCCCTGCCTACTCTTAAGAGAAGTCTGACTGCTCAGCCACAGCTACCAGGTAAATCTGGGTGGTACAGACTGCTACCAATTGGGTTTACTGCTTACTCCTGTAGTCTTAAACTTTTTGCATTGTTCCCCAAGGGAACTGCACAGGATTCTGCCTAACATGGACTCCTCTCACAAACTGTCTATCTAAACGCATCTGCTGGCGTTTTGAATATGGTATGTCAGGGGGGAGTGGGTGAGTTTTTTAAGGGCATTCGTCTCGGGCTGAGTATGTGATCAGTCTTTGGTGACCTCCTTTTGTTGCTATTTCCCATGTTATCTTATGGTTTGTCGTGGGGTCCGTTCTTTGGGTTCAGTGATTCTCCATTTTGGGAATGACCGGGGTTTGTGTTATTTTCATCGTTGTTTAATGGGGTGGGCATTCTAGTGCGTCGCTGTTGTGTTTACACTGTGAAGAGCCATGATTTGAGGAGTTTCCTGAATGCTAGGTGGTTTGTTGTGTTCTGTATAGTCTTAGGTTGGTCATTCCAGGTTTTTGGTGCCTGGTGAGAGAAAGAGGATCCTCCGAGTTTTCTTCTTTTGTAGTGTTTTGGTTCCAGGTGGATGTCGGTGCTTGATCTCAGTGTTCTTGTCGGTTGATGTAGGCATAGTTTATTGCTTAGGAATTCATGCGCCTTGTTGGTGTATTGCTCTGTGAGTGATGCACATGGACTTGAACTTTATTCGTTGTCTCAATGGTAGCCAGTGTAAGATTTTTAGCGCAGGTGTGATGTGTTCTCTTCTGGGTAGCTTGAGGAGGAGTCTGGCTGCCACATTTTGTATGCGTTGTAGTTTTTTTAGAAGTCGTTCGAACATGCCGAGGTGTAGGCTATTGGCGTAGTCTACTCTGGACATGATCAGAGCGATGATGGTAAGTGTTTTGTTGGCGAACGGTAGGATCCTTTTTGCTGCTCGCAGGAGGAAGAAACATTTCTTGAGTAGAGCGTTTACTTGTGGCTCTAGAGTGAGTTTGTTATCCATCAGGACCCCTAAGTTTTTTACAGTTGATGATGGTGCTGGTGTGATGCCAAGCTCTTTTGGCCAGGGGATGTAGCTGATGCCTCCTCCCTTTTTTGAAACAATCATTATCTGTTTTTCCTGGGTTGATTTTGAGGTGGTTGAGGTACATCCAGTTGAATATATCGCGAAGGCAATTCTCTAGTGTTTTCTTCTCAGGTGTCTTGTATGTTGAAGATTGTGAGTATCGTCGGCGTAGTTGTAGCATGTGAGGCCATGTTGTTTGATGAGTTTGATTAATAGGTATATGTAGATGTTGAATAAAAGCGGGGAGAAGGATGATCCTTGTGGTACTCTGCACGTGGAGCCTCTAGGTTTGGACTTAAAAGGTTTCATCCATACTCTTTCGTTTCTGTTTGTTCGGAAGGATTTGCTCAATAGTAGTAGGGTGGTGTCTGTAATCCCTAGTCGTTCTAATCTCTTTATGTATGAGGATGTCGTGGTTGACCGTGTCAAAAGCTGCGGACAGATCAAGGAGGATCAGGGCGGTACTGTTGTGAGAGTCTGCGTTCGTTTTTAGGTCATCCCATATTGACAGGAGAGCTGATGCTGTTCCTCTCATTGGTTTGAAAACAATTTATGCCTGGTCTAGTAGGCAGTGCTCTTCTATGAATTCTTGGGTTGTTTTGTAGACGTGCGTTTCTAGCAGTTTGGCTATGTAGGGTTTGTTGGAAATGGGTCTGTAGTTGGATAAGTCCTCTAAGTTTCCTGCTGTGTCTTTGAGTAGCGACTTAATGTAAGCTGATTTGAAGGCCTGTGGTACTTTACCTGATGAGATTGAGAGGTTGAGGAGATTCCTGTGATATTCCGTGGGGGTTCCTTGTTTAAGTGTTTTGTAGATGTCTGGGGGGCAAGAGTCTTCAGGAGAGCCTGATTTGTTGCTTTGGTTTACCAGTTTGACGAAAGTCTCCACTGGTATTTCTGGGAAGCTTCGTAGCGTGTTTGGATGTTCCGCGAAGTCGGTTGGGTTTGAGGTGTGATCGCTTGGCATGGTGTGTTGGATGGAGGTTATTTTGTTTTTGAAGTGGTCTCCTAGGTTATCGCAGAGTTTCATTGATGGAATTGGCGTGGTGTTGCAGCCCGGTGGGGTTTTTTCGTTTATGATTTTGAAGAGTTCTTTTTGTGAGTTTGGTGGTCTGAAGATTCGGTTGTCGTAGTGTTTCCTCTTCGCTTTTTGTATTTCCTTTTTATATGAGCGTATCTGTTGCAGGAATTTCAATTTGTTTGCAGTGGTGGTGTTGTTGTTCCTCCATTCAGATTCTAGTTTTCTATATTTTTTTTTTATGGCGCCGAGTAGTGGGGTGAACCATTTTGCTGTTTTCTTAAGTGATGGGGTGAAGGGTTTTTCCTTGGCGATGTTGTTTAGAGTTGTTGCGATCCAGGTATGGAGTAGGGCAACTTTTTTTGTCTAGGGCAGCATCTTCAATGGTTGTTGCGTGTGGTTTGCGGAGTTCCAGGAGATCGGTTAGGTTGGAGTTTTTTTTGGTTCTCCAATTTCTTTTAATCATAATCGATGAATTTATTTGTTGGCGCGGCCTATGTGATTATGAATGGAATGATCAAGTGGTCGCTCCAGAGTATTTGTATTGGGGGTGCCGTGGTGATGAGATCCTTGTTGGCGAAGATTGCGTCAAGTGTGTGCCCTGCTGAATGTGTTGCTCCTTTGACTAGTTGTTGTAGGTTCATGGCTGCTAGTTGGGCGGTTAAGGATTTTTGTGTGTTGTGGTTTCTTCGTCGAACCAGGTGTTGAAATCTCTGAGGATGATCAGATGATTGTACTTGATGGCCAGGATGGTGATTGCTTCCGTGAAGGCGTCTATGAAAGTCGCATCGTAGGTTGGTGGTCTGTATATCAGTATGAATTTCATGTTAGTTTTGGGGTTTTCTGATAGCCGTAGTATTAAGGATTCGCATTTATCAATGTTTAATGGATCTTCCATTTTGATGACCAGTTGTTCATTGTGGATGATTGCTAGTTCCCCCTGCCCCCCCTCTTTTGGATTTCCTGTTTGCTTGGAAGCATTTGAGGTCTTCTGTTGTGGGTGAGCCATGTTTCAGTTACAAATAGTATGTCTATGCCTCCTTCTGATAGGAGGTTGTATATTTTGGTTGAATGTTTGGACATTGACCTTGCATTTATTAAGTTACAGTAGCTTCTCTGGGTTTGATTTTGTTTTGTTATTCGTTGTTCTGTTTGTAGTTGTCCGGTCGTGGTGTTTCCGCATTTATGTCGGTAGGATGAAGAACGGCGACAGCTGCTTCTTTATTGAGGAGATCCAGTAAGTTGATAACAGGGCTGATCGGTCGCGGTGTTTCTCCTGTGATGCTGTTCGGTTGAAGATCAGCAATGGCTTCTTCTTCATTCAATCCGATTGTTAGGTCGGAGGTAGCATTGTTGGTTGTCGGGGCTTTGTCGTATTGTGTGGGATGTTGTGGAGATCGATGGTGCCTGTGTTCTTGTGATGTAGGGGGTAATTGGGTTGGAGACATCCCACTCTTGTTGAGTGCACCCGTCTTTTTTCCGGGTGTTTCGGGAAATTCTTTGTGTCTCGAGGTTTCCGTGTTGAGGTGTCTGTGTTCCGTGGTTGTCGCGAGCTAAGGTGTGAGTTATAGGGATTTTTCGCTTACAAACTTTGTTCCGGTTATGACTGCGTTAGGTGTGTTGATTTCCAATGAGGCTGCTTCTTCTGGGTTCTGTTGGTGTTGTGTGTTCACCTCCCTTGTTGCACGTTCCTGCTCTTTCTCAGCGTCCTTTCCTGGGTCGGGCCATTTTTCAGTTTAAGGTGCAGACGTAGGTCCTTTATGCTGTGTTGTGCAGGCGCAGTATGGGCGTTAGATGATCCTGTTGAAATGGAACTCATTTAAGTTGGGTAGTGATGGGTTTCCGGGATTAATAGAGTACTGAACTAAGCACAGTTGTATAAGGGGCCCTGAATAATGGGGGAAAGGCTTACACCTAAGAAGGCGACAGAGTTCTGGACCTAACACAGCTAGACTTGAGGGTCAGCCGAAACGCTGGAGCACGATACCATACCGTGGGAGAGAGGCCCACGTCTAGGAGAGCAACAAGGTATCAGACTAAACTATATTTGAGGGTCAGTTGAGACAGTACTGTATGATAGCCAACACAGCTAGATCTGAGGGTCAGTTGAGGCAGTGAAGCATGATACCAAACGCAGCTAGATCTGGGAGTCCTGTACAGTTGACGTCTCCCTGAATGTGGTTCACCGTGGTGGGCTAGCCATGTAGGTTCAGGGGGGACATGTACTAGTTGAGGAATGAGTTTGAGGGGGCGCAGCTAGGACTTACTCCCTTATTGCAATCCGGCCACAGAAGTCCTGCTAGAGTTAAGAGACAGGACTCTCGATGCAGTCTGATTATCAGACAATGCGATCTGGACACAAAACCCAACTGGATTTGAGAAACCTGTGTAGTGGGAGGGCGGCCTATCAATGCAATCTAAATACCATGCAATGCAACTTGGACAGAACCCCTGCTAGGCTGGAGACCTGTATAGTCGGAGAGAGGCCTATCACTGCAATCTAAATATCATACAGTGCAGTCTGGACACAGAATCCCTGCTAAATTTGAGAGACCTGTATAGGTCTATACAGAGGAGGGGAGTCTGTGCCTAGCCAAATTGGTACAGTATTAAATAATTCATTTTGAGACTGAGGAAAAGAGGGATGCAGAGGGGGGGTAATCGCTTTGTTTACTATGGGTTTGGTAAGTGGCTTGGAATCGAGGGTAGAGTAGTAGCTCTACTCCTGACCCAGGCCACTCCTACCTTACTGGTCCTTGTGGATGATGGTTGACGCCTGCCACTGCTTCCCCTGCAGACAACTGCGACACTTCCTGGAGCCTCCTCTGCTGGAGCCGCCCTTGGCTGTAGGGCCCTTAGCCGATGGGCAGCACTGGCAGGGGGCTTCCCTGGGGAAACCAGTGATGAAGACTGAGAGGACCAATGAGAGCAGTGTTGCGCGGGTCGGGAGGTGGGGGGGGGGACCAGGAAGAGGGTGTGGGGTGCGAGCGGGCTGCTGGGGTGTTGAAAAGGCCTCGTGGCCTACAGATATTTGGGTATTAGGGTGCTCCTAGGAGGACCCTGGCACTCACCCTGCTCGCGCAAGGCCTAAAGGGGCTCAGGGGGGTCACCCACACAGCCCAGGTGGAAGTAGCGTGCAGGTTGAGGTGGGGTAAACAAACAAGGATCGGTGCAACCTATCGGGGACAGTGGGAGGGAGCGGAGACAGGCACCAGGGGAAGCTGGAAGGGATGCGACCTGCGCTGGGGAGCAGGTAGGGGCTTGGGCACTAAAGGGGTACGAGGTCAAGGCCTAGAGGGCTCAGGGGGGTCACCCCCTCACCTGCACGGCCCGTACGTTTTGCGAATGGTACAGAGGAAACATGTCGATCCTCCTTTAGTGTTCTATTCTAATGGTTCTTTTTTGCTTTCTTTGGCCCACAGGGATCTTCCAGTGGGTACCATTTAAGGGTTACCTGGTGGTGCTGTCGATTTTGAAGCACTCGTCTAAAGAATGTTCTTATTTTAAGATTCCTTTAATTTCCCAATTTTGAAAAGGTTTCACAAATGTGTTCCCGCTGTCCTCCTCAGGTGCCGGTTTAGGATCTGAATTTAGTCCTGAAATTCCTGATGGGTGCTCCTTTTGAACCACTGCACTCTTGTCCTTTGAGACTGTTGTCTTTCAAGACGGTTTTCTTGGTTGCAGTTGCATCAGCTTGCAACATGAGTGAATTGCAGGCACTTTCAGCTAAGCCACCCTTTACTACTGTGTTCCACGAGGATAGGGTTGTACTGAAGGTACGTCCGTCCTTCCTAGCTAAGGTAGTGTCTGAGTTTCGTCTGAGCCAGAAAGTGGTACTTCCTGCTTTCTAGCCTCCCCCTCATCCTGGTAATGAAGAGTTGAGACTTCAGAGGTTGGACCCTAGGAGAGCTTTGAGCTTTTATATCTCTAGGCTGTCCAGGGTCAGAGTAGACTACCATCTTTTTGTGGTATTCGCTGGACACCGATTGGGCCAGGCTGTTACTAAACAGACCTTGTCCAGGTGGATTATTTTCACTTTTACTGAATGTTAGATTGTCGGGCAAGAACCCTCCTGAGGGATTGAGAGCCCACTCCACTAGTGGCGTGGCTACATCCACAGCCCTGCAGCGGGGTGTTCCTATGAAGAATATTTGTGATGCAGCAACGTGGTCTTCCACCCACACCTTTTTGTCAAGCACTGCTCCCTGGATACTCTCCATGGTCAGGATATGGCCTTTGGTAAAGCGTTGCTTTATTCTGCCATCTGATTGGGTATTCTAAATTCTTCTCCCTCCTCAGTTCACTGATACTTCTTTGAGAGTCTGTCAAAGATGTGCAATACGTTGGAGGACACAATCCATTCGACTAACATTCTTTCGACTGGATGTTATTCCACATCGCCCTCCCAGCCTGCCCCTCTGAAGAATTTCCTCTTATTGCAGCTTGGGTTCCCGCAAGGCAATGTGCAGTCAAGCAGACGTTGTCTAAGAGCATGTTCTCCAGCATGGGGTCTGGCATGGATTCACATACTCATGAATATTCCCCCGTCATCAGGCTGGGAATCTTCGGTAAAGAAAAAATCAGTTTCGTTTCTGAACTGTCTTTCTACTAATAACCAATTACTGGTCTCTGGGTCATACTGCACCCTGCCAATGACTGCCCTCTACCCAAGTCCCTCCTCTGGCAACCATCTTCAGATTTGTAAGCATGTTAAGTGGCAGTAGGACCAAGAGAAGAGCCGCAGTGGAGTTGAAGGGTTCGCATGTGAATCCATGCCAGACCCATGCTGGAGAACAGTTACAGTTAAGTAACTTGTTTCTTCAACTTGTTCCTTCTCCAGCATGGGGTCGTCTGGCATGGATTCACATGCTCATGAATACAAGCATACATAGCAGTAAACACATGCACAACCACAGGAGGTGGTTAAGCATTTCAACAACTCAACATTAAGCATCTCTTACCTCCTCACCAGGCTCACCTTCAAGCGAACAGGTTGCGCAGCACTGCCTGGCCAACCCTGGAATCCCGGTCGACGCAGTAGAAGCCCGTGAAGGTATGCGTCGACCTCCACGTCGCAGCCCTGCAGATGTCTTGCAGGGGCACACCAGACAGGAATGCCGTAATAGCAGCAATCGCTCTGGTTGAATGGGCTCTCGGGCGGCCGGACAACGGTTGGTTTGTCAACCGGTGACAGTGCATGATGCAGCCGAAGAGCCATCTGGAAATGGAAGCCTTCGAGAGGGCCTTCCCTTTGTTCACAGGACCAAAGTTCACAAACAGCTGTGATGTCTTCTGAAAACCCTTTGTGCGGTCCACGTAGAACTTCAGCGCTCTAGCCACATCCAGCGAGTGCAAAGCCCTCTCAGCCGGCATCGAAGGCGACGGGGAAAAAACAGGCAACACCAAGGGCTCGTTGAGATGGAAGTCCGACAGCAATTTGGGCATGAATGAGGGGTGCGTCCTGAGCACTACCCTCGTCTCGTGGAAGATATGGAGGTTCACAGGAGAGGGCCTGGATCTCTCCCATTCGTCGTGCGGAGGTGATGGCCACAAGAAACACTGTCTTCCAGGACAGGAACTTCAACGGTGCCGAATGCAGAGGCTCGAATGGCAGGCCCATGAGTCTGGTCAACACCACGTTGAGCTCCCACGCCGGGGCCGGAACCTTCAACGGCGGGAACGATCGGAACAGTCCTTTGATGAACTCCTTCACCAGGCGATGAGACCAAAGAGATGACCGTCCCGGAGTTATGGTGTAGCAGGAGATCGCCACCAGATGGATTTTGATGGAGGTGTGCGCCAGCCCCGCCTTGACCAGCGACAGCACCTGAGGGGCCGTAATCCTCAGAGGGTTGATCTTCTGTGCACCACACAGAGAATCTCTACCATTTGTGTCCGTATCACTTAAGAGTCGAGGGCACCCTGGCCTTCGCAAGCACCTCCTTGCAGTCCACTGGGATATCGTACCTTCCGAACTCTAGTGCTGTAGGAGCCAAGCATGCTGGCACTTGGTGTTCGCCGCCGTTGCAAATAGATCGATCTGGGGATTGCCCCATCGTCAAAATAGGAGATCCACTTGATCCTGCCAAAGCTCCCACTCGTGGCAAGAGCGCAGCTCCCTGCTGAGGGAGTCGGCTATGTTCTTTATTCCAGCTTGATGGAAGGGTACCAGGAACATCCCCTGGGCAACGGCCCAGTGCCACAGATCCTGTGCTTCCTTGGATAGGGCTGGGGATCTGGTGCCCCCTTGCTTCCGGATGTAGAACATCGTGGTTGTGTTGTCGGTGAAGACCCTTACCACCTTGCCCTTGAGGGACAGGAGGAACTACCTGAGGGCCCAGAACACGGCTTGGAGCTCCAGGACGTTGATGTGTGGTGACCTCTCCTCTAGGAGCCAAAGGCCTCTTGCATCGAGATCTCTGGTGTGCGCTCCCCATCCTTCCAAGGAGGCGTCCATCGTCACAGTTTCCTGATGTGCCGGGTTCTGGAAGTCCATAGCCACCGCTGCTGCCCGCTGCTTGCATCCAACGGGCATCGAGGAACTGCTGCAGTGGCCGCATCCGCAACCTGCATAGGCACACTAGGTAGATGCATGACGACATCATGCCAAATAGGGACTTGATGGACCTCACGTTGGCCCTTTCCATGGTCAACAGCCTTTGTACCTTGCCCAGGATGGCCTTCGTCCTTTCCTCCGACGGTGAAGCCAATTGCGCCACTGTGTCGAGTCTGGTTCCCAGGAACAGGGCGTCTTGCGACGGTACCAAATTCGCAAAGCTGATCGAGAATCCCAGATCCATGAGGAGTCGGACGGTCTTCGCTGTGTGATCGCCGGCGAGTTCTCAGGACTTTGCTCGGATGAGCCAATCGTCCAGGTAGGGGTATACGTGGATCCCTTGCAGGTGAAGCCGCGCCGCCACTGGTGCGATGCACTTGGTTAAGAACCTTGGCGCCGACTTCAAACTGAAGGGTAGGGCCTTGAACTGGTAGTGTCACCCTTGGACCACGAACCGTAGGAATTTTCAATGTCCTTTGTGAATGGGGATGTGGAAGTAGGCATCCTCCAAGTCCAGCCACAACAGGAAGTCGCCCTCGTCCAGCTGTCCCAGCACGTGCTGAAGGGTGACCATCCAGAAATTCTGGGACTTGATGTATTTGTTGAGGTGGCAATAGTCCAGGATGGGTCGCTAACCACCAGTCTTCTTTCGGACGAGGAAGTACCACGAGTATACTCCGGAGCCCTGGAGCCTGCTCGGGACAAGTTCGATCGCGCCCTTTTTTTAGCATTGCTCGTATCTCTAGATGTAGCTGTGGCACGTGGTTTTCATTCCTGGCCACGGGGACACTTTCTTTGGAATTCCATAGTGTGCCCGTGGGCCAGAGCATCCAGCGCTCAACGGTCGGTGGAAATGGACTCCCACACGCTGATGAATCTCGCCAGCCGGCCTCCCACCAGGGTGCTTGGGTGCGCGGCCCGACGTCACAGCCGGTTCAATCTTGCGTTGCTGAGGCCTTGCTGTCTTGGCCTCCTTGGCGACAACGATGCTGTCCTCCGGCCTTGCTGCGGCCTCTGTAGGCCTCCTGCGACGATGTGCGGGCCGCTTGGCGGTACGGCGTGGAACTGCCGCCGAATCCTTTGGAGGAACCTTGAGACTTGCCTCCGGGGGTCCTAAAGGACAGCTGTCGTTGCTGGAGAACCTAAGGCCCGGGCCGTCTCGATGTCTGCCTTGATGGCCTGCAGCGACTTGTCCACTGCCTTTCCAAACAGGTTGTTCCCGTCAAAGGGTATGTCCAGTACACTGGTCTGCACATCCTGACAGAAATCGGGGGCCTTGAGCCAACTGCGGCAGCGAAGGCAAACGCTGTTGCCCATCTGGCGAAAGCCGGTGTCGGTGATGTCAGTGGCCACTGTGATGGCATGGTCTGATGCCACCTCGCCTTCCTGCAGGTTTTCAAGGGTTTCCGCCCTCTTGTCTGGGAGGAAGTCCAGGAGGGGAGCGATCTTGAACCACAGCTCCCGGTCGTAGCTTGTGCCACAATCGCGTGGCTGTTGTTCGCTTTGATGGTTGTCGCTGCTGACAAGATGACCTGTCGTCCCATGGCGTCCAGCTTCTTCCCCTCGCCGTCCAGTGGGGAAGTGGAAGTTGATGCCGTCGCCCCTGCCGATTTCTTCTTGTCTGCCGCGGAGACCATGGAATCCGGGGACGGCTGTGCTCTGACGCAGACATCGGCGGGGTCTGGGACCCGGTACTACTTCTCGTACCAGTCCCTCTTCGTAGGAGCCGTGGTCGGGTTCTTCAGCAGTGCCAGTCCTTCGTCCCAGATGTCGTCCAGTAACGAGACTAAGGACAGTCTTCCTCTTGGCCTCTCTTCATTGGTAGATGAAACGAGGATTCCCAGCCTGAAGACGGGAAATATTCATGAGCATTTGAATCCATGCCAGACCCATGCTGGAGAACAACAGTTACAGCTAAGTAACTTGTTCCTTATACGTTATGGAGGAAAAAACCTAAACTGAGGCTATGGGCGCCATGCGTCCTATTTATAACATCCGGTGATGTCATCCTCGACGGAGGCCTTCGAGGGACATCGACCCGACGCCATCGATGCAGGACGCCCTCAACCGAAAAAAATTCTGAAGCACAGCTGTGGATATTACATGTCAAAGATGTGGAATACGTTGAAGGAACATCCAGTCGAAAGAACGTTACCAGTTGGTAAGTAACCTGTTGTTTGTAATAAGGGGGTCTCCAATTTGGAATTTACTTTCTCATGGATAAACATCGGGTCCAGCCAAGATGGCTCCATGTGGCAATCGGGGTCTCGCATATGATGTTGAACGATTTATTATTTATTAATGATTAATAAAATGCAAATAAATAAAAATTGAACATATTTTACTTTGCATATAGTACCTCTGGCTTATTCTGCATAATTTCATGGTCTAATGTGTATGATATGCAACAGAGCCTGCACAACAGATGAATGTATTAATTTGCTCAATGTTTAAACTGCTTAAGATCGTTGTTCTTTACCTAGGATCGCTAAGCAGGATGATTATTGATCATTTTGAGATGGACTAACAATGTCACTACTTTTTCTCATGTCAACGGTCATTTGACTGGAATCTAGATGCATTTAATCAGAGTGAATGATTGTTGCAGGGCGACTTGTCACAAAAATGCATCAAAGATCCTGAAAAACCTAACAGAGGAATGAGCATGTTACTGGGGGTGCCCTTGCTTAATGTGGGGTATAATGCTGTGAATATTAAAAATCAATTTCGGTGAACTACCATTGCAGGTAAGTAAATCGTTCTGAACTATAACCTTGTTTTGGCAGCTCAGTCTTAAAATCACATCTATCCACCCAGTGTTGCCAAAAGTGTCCAGGTTTAGCAGTAACAAACAGAGCATTTATTTGTAAACAATTAAAGTTTATTTTGTAATGGAACTCAACTGACTTGAATTGGGTGTGAGCATTGTCAGCAATGTTTTGCAGCTTATGAATGTTTTTAGAAATGTCCTCCATATGTTTTAGTTACGGATTACTTAAGTAAACTTTAGCAATACACATCACACACACAAACCACTACATTGCAATAGAGGCCATGCAGCTGAACCTAAAATTGATAATCTGCGAAAATACTGTTCAAGTTAAGTAAATGCTTCCAAGAGCGTTGAAACGGTTATTGGATGATATGTAAGCAAATGTTAAGGGATTTATTTGGTTTTGATTTGTACTTTGTTCTCTGACATCCCAAATTGCTTTCTGTTCCCAGCTATGCAGGAAGAGGCACTGAAGTTGGTCTTGCTGGCCTTGGAAGATGGCTCTGCGTTGTCCCGGAAAGTCTTGGTGCTCTTTGTGGTCCAGCGTCTCGAACCACGCTTCCCTCAGGCTTCCAAAACTAGCATTGGGCATGTTGTCCAACTACTTTACCGTGCATCCTGCTTTAAGGTGAGGTCCACACTAGTGAGTGGTCGTGGAAGAGATTGAAACTTCCTGCGATAAGGCAATCCACGGAATTGCAAATGCTCAAAATGTATGTATAATGGTGATGGGGTTATGCAAAGTTTTGATATTGACGGCACAGTTAAATGACTGAATCAGGTTCCTGAAGAGGTGTGGACCACAAATAAGAACATGACTGTTGGGTAAGAATTAAGAATTGATGTAGCAACCCTAGGGGGGGGACTACACCAGTCTTGTCCTTTTGGTATTGGGTAACCCACCTATTGGTATAGGTCTGTACTACACAAATTGGTAGTGTGACTGAGCAGCCGTATTTATCCTGAGATGGGTAAATGTGAGCTGAAGGGCTGTAGCATTGAATGTCACCAATATAAGTATCCAAATAACACTTACACTCAAGGTTTTCTAGTAAAATAATTGTTTAATGGTCCATTTTAAATAAGCAGTCTTCAAAAAGGGCGATGTGCCACAATCAAAATACACTTTAGAATACTTTCTCAGAATCAAGGCAAAGCAAGTAGACGCACTTTAGAGATTCTTCATACACACTTCCTAGACCCTTTGGGGACTTCAAAAACTATATATCTCTTGTGTTGTTGTTAAATTATGAGGTTGGTAGAAAGGAAATGTTAAAGGAAGGATAAAGGTTAAACAACGCTCTAAGTAGCGCTGTTTGCTGTCCATCTACGCTACTCTACGTGCACAAGACCTGCCTGGACTGCCTGACCCTGCCTGGACCTTGCTGATCCCGCCCCCCGCCACCGGAAGTGTTCTTAATCTCCTTCCTGCGCGCACTTGCGCGCGCGCATTAAGTACGCGCTCTAAGTAGCGCTGTTTGCTGTTCGCTGCTTTGCTGCGGGGCGCGGACACCCCCCATGGTTCCTATCTTGTTTTAGGTTCCTTACCAGTTTTGTGGCGCATTTTGCAGTCTAATATTCTTTGCTTTTTCTAATGCGCTAATATATCCTTAGCTGGTTTTGTCCCTTCTATGACCGCTCCTGCCAATCATTAAAAGAGTAAGTTGTTTCTTTCTCCTGTACTTCTTTTATTTCCATTCTCTGTGAGGCTGTAGCCGTAAAAATGGCAAATGGTTTAAGAAGCGCTAAGGGCAAATTCATCGCCCCTTTTCCGCTCTCAGTAACGACCATTGATTCACTGGTATGTCCGGGAACCCCCTCTTACATTGAATCATCTGTCCCGGAAGCTCTAGTGACTATACCTAGCCAAGATGCGCCGTGCTCACCCTGCTCTGCAGTACATGTTGTGCAAATAAATGCCCAAAAAAACCCATTGCTTCCCTTTCTTTCTTCGCCCCCGGCTTCTCCGGTGCCTCCTATTTCTCCTCCCTCAATCAGCCCTGAAGTACGTAAGGCTATCGATGATTTCAAAAGTTGTTCTGAATCCCCGCTGGCCGCCGAGACGGATCAATGCCAATTCGATCTAACCATGGCCAAAATGGAGGCATTGGATAAGGCGGTTTGTCGTTCAATAGGCACCCCGACACCCATAGTCTTTAATTCCGTATCAAACCGTATGGTTTCCAAATCTCACGTGTCACACGATCCCAAAACTCTTGTGGATATGAGGGTTGGTTCGGCCAATATCATCAATAAAAAACTTTCTTTTCCGCACTCAATGCTTTCACCTGAACCCGCCTCCTTAGCTAATAATGCGGAATACTCCGCACTACCACTTCCTGAATGTCAAACTCAGCATTCTTTTGAGGGGAATCAATCCCAATACTCTCCTAACTCGTTTCCAGTGATTATCCGTATTCTGGATCTCCTGGATAAAGGTCATGATCTGACCCATCTTGCACTGAGGGAGATCAAGTCGACACAGTTACTGATCACTTCAAAGATGGATCGGATCGAAGGCTTCATTATGGCAGCCGAAATGCTTAAAAATTCCAACAATGTATGCCCCACGATCCATCCACCCGCGACTAACTCGCCTATGAAAAACAAAAGCACTCAGTGCTGTTTGGCCCTGACCCCAGAACTGCCTGCTATACATTCAGAAAAGCTAATAGATTCTACCTCGTGCAAATGTCACTATCCTGCCTGCGACCTGAAATCTGTCATAGAGAAACTGAATACTCTATTAGCTCTATACCCCCCGGTAAGCCCAACCTCTATGAATGGCCCTGACAGTCCTACTATTCTTCTTGCAGCACTTGAACATATGCAATCTGAACCTCCGATTCCTGATTCCAGTGGCAATCATGCTGGTTTCATGTCGCGGAGAGCTAAGAGACTTCATCAAAGAGCTGAAAAAAGAAATGCTAAAAGAAAGAAGAATACTGCCATAAAAGGCCAGCATCCACCACCTGATTCGATTACTAAGATCTCTGTCGATCCTCCAGTAGATGAGGATCACATTGACCTTAACCAACTTTCGAAAGAAAGTCAAGATGTCTTAACTCCATCCATAATATCAGATTTGTTTGAAAGCAATGCTGCAGTTCATTTTTGTGAAACGACTGGGCCTCCTGCCGGAACACTCACAACTAATGACTCTAGCTTGACCACTCTTGATCCAAATCGAGTGGAGCAACAGCGAACTGACTCCATTGAAATATCCACCTTAAAACGGAAAACGAGAAACAATAATGTAATACCAATCAATTCATCTTTTAAAGGACAAGTACCATCTCTACTGACAGGAACCAAATCAAATCTAGCCTCCTACTTCCCGGTCTGCGGGAGAAATCGTACCACCAGGCACGATAAAATCGTGCCGGTCGATTGTTCACCTAATTCCATTCTCAGAACATATAGTGAAGTATGTACCGCACTTCCTGGAAGTAATGAAAACGTCACCACTAATAACTCAATGAACGTTGCCAAGGCACAAGTAAATGCACCGATATCCTTCTGCCCGCCATCCGTACATTTACCACTTCCACGCTCGATTAACTTACAATTTAGTAGCAATAAGGAGACATTACCCGCACTCCTGATCAATGACCTTAACTGTCCCCCCACTTTGTATGGCAATGCTGATCTCCCCAATAGTATTTGCTCCGCGATGTCCGGTAACGGACTAGGAAAGGTAGCACTGTGGGCCCCCGAATCTGCTATGGAGCCTATTGCCCTTCCTCCTAACAGTCAGCCCCAATGCACTATACCTCCTTCTCTGGTTCCGAACTGCACCTCTATCCAGAGCTCTTTAACAGGTAGCTGCAACTCTGATTCTCAAGCTGCTACCATGTTATCTCATCACGTAATTCTAGACATCCTCCGGAAAGAACTCGATGAAAGATCATTAAAATCGAACTTCCCCGATGTAACTTCTCATCAAGATCCAGCTATGATCTCTCACCATGTTCCGCTTTGCGAAACCGCTTCTGATCCCCACATAAAATCATTCGATCAGTTATCTGACATGAATGAACAAATCATCCCAGAAAAGCACCATTTAATAGGATTTGAGGGGAAAAGAGATCTACTTGGTAGAAATAGGATTAATCGGGCTTTTCTTCTGGCACTATTCAGCCGCATCCCTCAACTACGGATGTTTAAATCGGGAGACATTTTAAGTGTCATTAGCCACGGACAATAACTATTGTGCTGCAATTCACTTAGCCTCAGAGGCTGTAAAGAAATATCTATGGTTCAATAGGGAAGGTATTTATGAAGAAGGCCTCATTTTAACCTCATTGGAAAATGAACAAGAGGCCACTAAATTTATTGAATTCAAATGTCCCCAGGCTACGAGCCCCAAATCGCATGTTCCATCACAATCCGCAAATCATATGGCTGCTAATGACGCAATCACTGAGCTTCTGCCTAAAGCAGGCATCTCTCATGACCTGCCATGGCTTGCCCCCATGCTGAATTCCTTTCTAAAAACTACGGATCGCCCCCCTATCTCATAGCCGTCTTCTAAAGCCTTTCTCTCCGTTCAATCGTGGAATTCATGTGGACACCGCAATCTTATGAAATGGCACTCAACTCTTGACTGCCTCAGTCGCCCATCAATACTAATGATTCAGGAGACCATGAAAACCACCTCCTTTCTTTTGCCTGATTACGCAACTCACCACATTCCTGCTATACGTGCTCCTCCCGGTCGTCCATCTGGGGGTATCATGATAGCCATAGACAATGCTCTCACGTCTAAGTCAAAGATTGTCTGGCATGCTAACAATTTACTAGCAGTATTACTGGAAGTCAACACTTATTATCATCGTCACTTAATTGTCATGACCATGTATTGGAATCCGTCTACCACCCCCATTGAGGAGATGATTGAGACAGTTGAGAACTGCTTAGAATTTGTGACTCACGAATATGATAATATTGAAATCATCTTTGGCGGTGACTTTAACTGCGACTGCAGAACCGCCAATGAAATTGGAGGATCGCCCAGAAATTCCCTCGCGACAAGCAGAGGTAATATATGGAGATTCTTCCTGAAAGACTGGGACCTAGATCTCATTCCTCCCGCCGACCCGTTAAATTGGACCACATGGTCAAGAGATGGAAAAAGGTCAACAATTGACTTCATATTTGTTAGTCACAACCTGCTTCTTCGATCTTCCCCTCTAAGAATCTCCATGTTGCCTTTTGGTGACCATGCTGTGTTACTAGGCACCTTGAAATTTGATTTTTCCATTACTGGAGTTGACCATTCTACTGCACTGTGTGATGTAGATCGTCCTATGACTTCTATCAGATGGTCTATGGCACTCTGCAAGCAATTCACTCAATTTGTAAAGGCAGCTATTGCACTTCAGAGCAATTTGGAACATTTGCCCACGAATGTTCTTGAGCAGCGATATGTTGAAATAACGCACATAGCATTAACATACTTCAGCAAAAAGAAAAGAACTGATAGCAAAAACTGCCACTCCTTTGATCCACTTTGCAAAGCACAGAAGCGGGAAAAAACAAGGCTCTTAGGGCCTTGAAAAAATCTATCGAACTTTCGCGGGAACAATATCTTACGCGGCGCAAATCTATCGTGTCAACTTACAAACATAGCCTGAAGCAGCTAAGGCTAATAAGGCACAATGAAATAAATTGTAAACTTGTTAGAGCCATCTCAGCTCATGACACTCGAACTATATGGCGAATGATTAAGAGCCATTCCTCTCAAGTATCGCTTTCTATGCCGAATGTTATATCGGAATCCACCTGGTATGAGTATATCAGACACAAATTCCAGATTCCCGTGCAATTTTCGAATATAACGACACCAAATATATTCCAAATATCAAACTGGATTTAGTAAAGGTATGTCCACTGCGCTTAATGCCATGATTATGACATTCACTATCGCAGAAGCCAAGAAACCAACATCTAACCCGGTTTATATTGCTCTTATTGACATATCCTCAGCCTTCGACACAGTGATTCGTAACTTACTATGGACGAAACTTACCAATATGGGAATTACATCTGTCCTCATCTATTGGTTCAAAGCCTTGCATACCAACACCTCCTACAGAATTAAGCTTACTTCAGAGGGACGTATCACTAAAGCCATCAGCACAGAGGTAGGCTTGAAGCAAGGTTGTAAATTTGCCGCCACCTTCTTCAATCTATACCTCTCTGATCTTGATAAAGGTTGGGATACAAAAAACCTCTTCTCTGCTAAAATTGGCTTGATTCGTCTTAAATGGCTCGCCTTTGCAGATGACATTATTTTATTCGATCCCACCCCATCAGGTCTCCAACTTAAACTACGGCTATTTGAAGAATTTGCATTAGCACACAATTTGGTGCCTAACCCTGCTAAAACAGCAGTAATGCAATTTGGTGTACGGAAGCGAACTGGCAAGTCACAATGGCACATCATGCAGATCCCCATCCCCCTTATTACAGAAACGATCTATTTGGGTTATCTCTTAACTGAGAAAAATTCTATCTTAATGTGGACTGACCTTCTCAATAAAAAGATCAGACCCTTGATATCCCAATCCAAATTAATCTACGCGAAATATTGTAAATTTTCATTAATGCCCCTCATCGAGTTTTTTACTTTGAAAATTGAAAGCGTGATTCTGTATTCTCTTGACATGTGCATGGGTGAAATGGGCCCCATTTTAGACCAACTGCAAGGATCTGCCCTGAAACGTGCCATGTCGCTACCGATGTCCCTACCCAACGCAATCCTGAGGCACGAATTAGGTCTAGTAGCACTATCCACCCGTTGGAAATGGCGACTCGTAACAAATTTTGCAAAGATCGGCTACCCTATAGCGAACTCCCTATATGCTGAGCTGAATTGTACCATCAACTCGTTGCCCACGTCCTCCATGGCTCTCTATGTGACTAGAATGGCTGCAATACTCAAGATGGCTAACATTACTGTGGATGATGTTCACTATAGACCAGGTTACGCAAAAAAAAAGGTGTTTGAACTCGATTGGTGTACCACCCTCGATAGAATGGGATCGTACAATCTTTACAAGGAATCACTTATTTACACGCAAACGTATACCTAGATATGATTACATTGTACTCTTTCCTTGCAACTCTACTCGGAGGATGTTTCTCTGGTTCAAATTCAATTTGTTCCACACCAAAGAAAGAGTAGTCAAATGGGTTGGTCATAAGCTGTATGCCTCGAGTCCGCACTGCAGATTTCCTATGTGCACTGAATCCATTGAAACATTAAAACATCTGGTTTTATACGGTCCCCATTTTAAGAATCAAAGAACGATATTATTGATGGAATTTGTAAATATTAATTATACTGACTACCTGCCTTTCCTTTGGGCCAGAATGATGCAAGGCAACCATAAACCACTGATATATGCTCTAACGAAATTATGTAAAGTAATTGCAAGAGAATTGGAAAAAGACTGTTACATGAATACTATTTAAATCACCTATTCTCACTCTCTCTTTTCCTCATAAATCAGTAAGAAAATGACGATGTATGCCCATTTTAACGAATCTTTTAGCATTTTGTCATAGGAACTCAATTTTACTTGTATGATGGTTTATATGTCTATGTACTGTAAGGTTCCATGTCTGAAGGTATTCTTTGCAATGATTCTCTCACTATATTTGACTGTATTTTCCTTTTTTTGTAAAGACTCTTACTTGTTAGGAGAGTCAAACACAAATAAAATCTTTAAAAAAAAAAGGTTAAACAGGTTCTCTGAGCATTTGAGCACTTTTAAATCTCCCAATAAAGTCTAGATAAAAATCCCTCCCAGCAATATTAGTTAAAAACCAATGAATCACTTATGAGGGACATTAAGAATCAGTCAATGGAGTAGAAGAGTCTGCAGGGAGCCAGGATAGCCATAGTCAATTGGAGCAAAGTCTATGGAGCTGAGGCACTTCGTAGATAGCAAAATGTCTCGCACAAAGTTAGAGAGGTGTTGTAGAAAATCGATGTTGGGTCACAAGCTGTTACACTTGTGGAAGTTAGAGCTGAAATCAACTCTAGAAAAGCAGCTACTGCAAGTCTCAACTGAGAAGAGCAGATTGACAGAAACAGTGGTTAGTACCCCAAAGTCAGAACAGTACCTTTGGTTAGAAGAAGAGGATCCATCTGGCTTCTGTCTGGTTGCAGTGATGCAGATCCTGCGTTCCTGGCCCTCAGTCGTGGGGATAAGAGGGAGGACATCCTGCACAGCAATTCACAGGTCGGCGGCAGCTACGGGCGTTCCTCGGATCAGCTGCACTTTGCGGTGTCATCGCTCGGTAAACAGCACAACCGCGGATCTTGTCCACCAGATGGGCTTCCTTCATTCCTTGAGACCAGCACTCTGGTGAGGTGACTCTCGCTTGGGTCGTCTTGCTTCGGCAGGGTCCTGGGGTGACGCCTCGACCTTTTGGCCGGCTTACAGATGCTGCACTAGACTATTGCTATCTCGAACCCTGGCACTCTGTTCCAGTGCAGCAGTAAAGAATTACAGCCAGTTGGGGGAGGTCTTACTGCAGTTTGTCTCAGTGTTGGTGTGTCCCACTAACCCAAGATAATGTCGTCCTTTCCCACAGCTTCAGTTTCAGCACAGCAGCAGGGCTTTACCGGGCAGTTCAACAGTCCAGGAGGATGCAGCAAGCTTTGTTCACGGTTTCTTCATTGGGGTGTTCTTCCCAGTGGTCGACTCTGTTTTCAGTTCAAGAAGCTTCGCCTTTTATGCGTGCGGTGTAAAACCCAAGAAAGACCCCACAAGCAAGAAATGGCAAAAAAAGACTACCAGGCCATTTTGACAAAATGGGCAGCCATGGGTGCACTACTGCAGCTCAGGGTTTAGCCTGCGGTAGAAACGCACAATGGTAGGAAAATTAAACCACTGCCACCAGCCATTTAATTTAGTGAGGGTAACATAAAAAATGTTACATGAGTAAGTAGGAAAAGGGGCTACTAAGTAAATTCCCAGCACTCTGCATAAAATGGTACGTGCTGGACATAAAAAGAGAAAAGGTAAGTAAAGGCAGTTTCACTTTAGTACTCTTGGGAAAAGTAGTTAACCCAAGAGAAGGTAATTAAACCTTATGAGAAATCCAAAGGAATTCTCTGTGACACTGTATTGAAGGTGCTGTGTCACAATACGAAAGGTAGATGCCTATGGAGTCAGTCTCCAAAAACAAAGAAAACAGAGTCCAAATCAGATAAAAAAACACATAAGTGAAAGTCTCACTCACTCCAGGGCTAAAATTAAATAGTCCTAAAGTCCAGCAGAAGAGCTGGGGGACCCTAAGATTGAAGGGAATTGGCACAGAAATTACAATTCTCCCGAACAGTCCCACCAGTCCGAAGGTTGAAACACTGCACAGGACCTTCACAGATCAGGTATTCAAGCAGGGCTTCACCGTGCCAAATGCAGGTTGCCAAGCCTCTTTGAGAGTCATCCACGGATCTTCAGTCGTCTGCTCTTCTACACACGATACCTGACTCCAACGCTGATCTGAAGAAATGGCTGCAGGAGTCATTCTTAACCCACATCCTGGCTGGAACCAATGGTAAGGTTCTGCATCATTCATACAGTTCGCACTGGTACACCAATGCATGCCCTCCAGATTCGCTGGCACCACAGATGTGGATTTGGACCAGCCAGTCTCAGCCACTACCTGGGCCCACACACACATGACATGCACTAGCCTGTGACAACAGCAGATTTCTCTGGCCAAATGCGTGACCATATTGGGTATTTCCTGACCTGGGAAGGCAGGAAGAAGGCCAAGAAACAATATGGCCAAAGAATCTTGTGGCAAGACTATTTCAGGGCACTAGCCACGTTGTTGGGACTGATTTTCTATAGTCTGTCCTTTTGCACAGATGTATAAAAGGCCAACCTATATTGTGACAGGGAAATCTCTGGGGAGTTGTAGCCAAACCAGTTCAAGGTAGCAGTGGCAACGGTCTAGGCTAATTCTCAAGAGGCGGTGAGCTTGTAAAACATCCACAATGAGTACACACAATGGCAATCACAGACTACACTTAGACAGTATTTATAAAAAATACTTATTTATGGCCAAACGCTGGAAAATGACTCCTAACCAGTGGTCTAAGTGTACACAAAAGAGTAGAACTAGGTTACCTGCTGGTCTGCCCCGCTCTCCACAAACCCCATTGCCAGTCCCCCTCGCATGCGCAATCCAAATCCTCAAACACCTACCTGCTGTTTAAGGGAATGTTTTGTTGCACTGACTGCAAGTTTCAACTTCTTCATACACTTTTATTTTAAAACTAAACCATTTCGGAACTGTTTCTTTTTAAAATAAAAGTATAGCAACTGTAACTTTTAAATAATAAAAGTAGAGGAACAGTGCTCCCTCCCACATCGACCGCTGCTCCTAACCAATAGAAATATCACACAACACAAATAATAGAT
This sequence comes from Ambystoma mexicanum, assembly GCF_040938575.1. Classification (NCBI taxonomy): domain Eukaryota; kingdom Metazoa; phylum Chordata; class Amphibia; order Caudata; family Ambystomatidae; genus Ambystoma; species Ambystoma mexicanum. The sequence goes on along the minus strand of NC_090922.1, from coordinate 586,990,030 downwards.
TACATATATACAGTTATTGAAGTAGGCCTTAACGTGAATCAAACAATTTGATTATGTACTACAGGTCCACAGAGAATTAAACAGAACTTCAAAAGTCCTCCCCTAAATTGTCTGGGGCCTTAGGCTGAAAAGTTCTGACAGTTTGTAACGCTGGGAAAAAAATGAAGGTGGTCTCTGGGCTCCAGCGAACGATTCCAAGGGTTGGATGACATGTTGTTCTTTTTTTTTTAAATATGTTTTTATTTGCATTTTCAACTACAAGACAATTGCAATAATGGTTGCATCAACAATGTTCCCTTGTATTATTTTCGTGTAACATTTATATAAGAAACATAGAGAAGGGAGAAGTGCAAAGCAATGATGAACTCTAGTCTTGTGTATCTAATTCCCCTCTCTCCCCCTCCCCATCCTCCCCCCCACTCCCCCTCCACTCGACACGTTCGCTTGGTACACAACTCAGAACAAAAATTCAAAACAACTATAGGCATTTCAGTATTGCGTGTGCTCTGCAAGTTGCCACTGAAAGAAAGGAAAAAGCCCATACAGAGCTTGGGGTGAGCAATCGTCGGGTGGCATGGGGCACTGCCCTAATTCCTTTGGTTGGCTAAGATGGTGAACAAGTGTCCTTAGTCTGTGGGCTCCCAGTATGCCGTATAATATTCTAGAAAGGGCAACCAAATCATTTCGATATTTCTGCGTGATTCATTTACCGCTGCCGTTAGGCTTTCCATCTCGTATATTGCGTGGGCCTTTATTAACCATTCTCTCTTTGAGGGTAAGACCATCGATTTCCATTTTATGGTTAGGCACACTCGGGCTGCTAATAGAAGATTGTGTGGTAGGTACATTAGTGATTCATATGTTTCGTCATCCTCCGACTCTACTCCAAACAAAACTAGTGTGGGCGTTGGGGTTTCTGAGGACCCCATCTATTCCTCGAATCCAGCCCAGCACTTCCCGCCAGTACACCTGGACTCTGTCACATCCCCACCATTGGTGCCAGTAGTCACATTGCTCACCGCAACCCCTCCAGCAGTAGGGAGATGTCCCGGGGAACATTTTAGATAGGCGAAGGGGTGTGTAGTGCCATCTCATCAGTAACCGCACGTTGTGCATTTTGTATTGCATGGAGACCGATGATGACCATACCGCTCTATATATTCCTTTCCATACCTCCCCTTGGGTTCCTATGGATAGGTCGGTTTCCCATTTCACCTCTGAAGGTGGACGTGGACAGTGACCCCTCGTGATTAGTGATCTATACAACTTTGATATGAGACCTCTTGATGCTTGGGGGGAGCTTAAGATTTGCTCGAATGGTGTCAAAGGGCGCTTTAACGAGTCACCCCACCTAGGGTCGTGCATGGCACTTCGCAACTGGAGGAAGGACAAAGGGGAGACATTCATGCCCTGCAAGTCAGCCTGCAATTCTTCCCTGGTTGTAAACACTTCATTTTTCCACAGCTGTCCCGCCCGACTTAGACCCGCCTCGTACCATGACTGGGATTGCTGGATTGCTCTCAGTGCGTTTTGAATAGGTGGGGACCAGATGCAACTCAAAGGTGAGGGCCACGTTGTGATACCCTGCATGGCCCGGGATGGACGCCAGAGAGACCATAATACCTTCAGAATGGGGTGTTGCTTAATCCTTTGTGTCATGGCTGATCTCGGGGCCCATAACCACTCTCCCAGGGTGATCGGAGTGAAGATGTCGTTCTCTATTGCCACCCACTGTTTCTCTGGGTTTTCCCACAGATGGTCCGGGAGTATGCGGAGTTGTGACGCTCTATAATATTCTCCCAGGTCTGGAAAGCTCATGCCACCCACCTCCTTAGGTTGGATCAGTGTGGAGTATGGGATCCTTGCTCGTTTATCAGCCCATAGAAATCTTAATAATGTGCGCTTTACTTCTTCTAAGAAGGATTTGGGAACAATGACCGGGAGGGACTGGAATAAAAATAGAAATCGTGGGAGAACATTCATTTTGATAGCAGTAAAGCGCGCCGCCCATGACATGGAGAGTTTGCGCCATCTGGAGATGTCATTTTGAATGGCTACCCACAGTGGTGTGTAGTTGGCTTCGAAAAGGTCGGACGGGAGACTGTTATATTAACCCCTAGGTAGCGGACTAAGTCGGTTTGCACCTTGAAATTCCAATCTGCCTCTAAACGCAGCGCTAGGTCGGTGTTGTCTTTTAAGGGGACAGCTATAGTTTTTTGTAGGTTGACCCGGAAGCCTGAAAGGGGTCCGTATCGCGACAACTCTTGGAAGAGAGCGGGGATAGAAGTAGAGGGTTCGGCCAGGTATAAAAGGATGTCGTCGGCAAACATTGCCAGCTTGTACTCCCTGCCACCTCGCGGGATTCCTCTGATGCTCGGGTTGGACCTGATGGCTTGGGCGAAGGGTTCACTCTCCCCTCTTATTTATGCACTGGTCATTGGACAGCCTTGTCTCGTACCTCGAGTAAGGTTGAAGGTTCGCGATGAAATTCCATTGATTGATACTTTGGCCCGGGCAGAGCGGTATAGTGCTTTCGCTCCTTGTGTCCACGCAGCTCCCAACCCCACCCACTCTAGAACAGCTCTCAAGAAGGATCACTCTACTCGATCAAAAGCCTTTTCGGCGTCTACTGATAATAAGAGGGGATCCTCACCGGCTTCTTGGAGTGTTGCCATGAGGTCTAGGGTTTTTCTAACATTATCTGCCCCCTTCCGGCCTCTTACGTACCCTACCTGGTCAGTGTGGATTTGTTGTGGGAGAATCTGGGCGAGGCGGGCGGCCAATATGCTGTAGTAAATTTTTGCATCTACATTTATGAGGGAGATTGGCCGGTATGATGCACACTCTGTGGGGTCTTTACCTTCTTTGGGGATTACGATGATGATAGATTCAGTGAAGGAGTCGGGAGCTCGTCCCGATTCTAAGATGGAAGTAAATAGTTTGGCGAGGAATGGCGCGAGTGTGCCAGAGTTTCTTTTGTAAAAGGCTGGCGTGAAACCATCCTGTCCCGGGGCTGAGCCTGCCTTAAGGGCTGAAATTGCTCCCTGCACCTCTGTTGCCGAGATTGGGGCGTTTAGCATTTCTAGGTGTTCTTCAGTGATGGGCGGGCGTGACATACTGGTTAGGTATTCTTTGATGTCAGGGGAGGTACCATCAGTCTCAGCAGCGTATAGGTCTGCATAAAAATTGGAGAAGCGAGACACTATGTCTTGGGGATTTGTGAGTGGGATACCTTGTTCATTTTTTACTTTGTGGACTGCTCTATCTGCCCTCTGTTTACGGAGTCTGTTCGCTAGCATGGTGTGCGCTTTATCTCCCTTTTCAAAGAACTTCTGTTTGAGGTACTTAATCTGGGTGAGGGCTTTGCCTTTCCATATATCTTTTAGTTCTCTCATTTTCCTAATTCTCATTTCAGTATCATTATCGCTAGTGGGGAGCTCCCTAAGGGAGCGTTCCAGTCGAGTGATTTCTTCCTTAAGTTCTTTCTCCTTGAGTAGCCAGAGTCTTTTTTGGGCGGCTCCCTTAGATATAAGGATGCCCCGTTAATGTAGCTTTACCTGCTTCCCACACTGTGTTCAGTGACATACCGTCAGTGTCGTTGATGTCAAAGTATTCTGTGATGGCTTCAGAAAGGAACTCCTTGAAAATTGGGTCTCTGCATAACAGGTCGTTACATCGCCACCGGCGGTCCAGGGCGGGCAGTGGGCCCAGGTCTAATTCTAGGGCGCACAGGTCATGGTCTGACCAGGCTACTATTTGGATGGATGTACTTAGGATGTCACCCTCGTTTTCCGCCCCCAGTAGTAGGTAATCAATCCTGGAGAAAGAGTGGTGTGGTGGAGAATAAAAAGTAAAGGCTTTTTCCCCTGGGTGAGTTGCACGCCAGGTATCTATTAAATGATGTTCCCTGAGCTGACTTGAGAATCTGTCGCCCTGAAGTGTGCTTGGGGGTAAGGAATTTGGTCGAGCTGAGTGCCAATCGCATTCACGATCTATAACTACGTTGAAGTCTCCCCCACAGATTAGTGAACCCTCCCTCCATTCTTCAATAAAGTCGAACAGGGGGTCAGTGAAGCTCGATTGCCCCTGGTTGGGGGCATAGACTGCGCACAGTGTGACGGTACGTGTTCTCAGTGTCCCCTTAAGTGCGACGTATCTCCCGTGTGTGTCCCTGTGTATATGTAGAACCTGCATTCCCAGGGACCTACGCAGCAGAATACCCACACCCCCCTTCTTCTCCGGGCCAGATGCCCAGATTGCTTCCCCTATGTCTCTCCCAAGGATCTTTCTTTCTCCACCCTTAATGTATTTCGTTTCCTGTATGAAGAGGACATCTAGTTTGGATTGTGCGAACTGTCTCGCTAGCATTGATCTTTTTTGCGGGGAATTTAAGCCCTTGACATTGAGGGAACCAAAGACTATGCCCTGTGAGTTAGCCATATTCTCGGGTTAGGATAGCGTTTTTTGTATTGTGGCTTGCTTGACCCCTTTGTTCCATTTAGAGCTAGTAAAAAACTGCCTTGTATTGTGGTACGTTTGAGTTGGTTTTTTGTGCGCTACGAGCTTGCTGTGTTGAGTGGTTAAATGAATCCCCTCCGCCCCTTCCCTCGTGTGGAATGCTATAAGGGGCATCCTCACCACAAAGAAAGGGAAAAGAGTAAAAAAAAAAAAGACGCCCTCATCCGAAGAGGGACCGCTTTAGGAGAGCCCCTCTTCAAGCCCTAGTTATGACTTTGATCTTTGTGCAGGGACAGAGTACACAGGAGTCCGTAATAGTGGACAAGGACCTAGTGTGTCTCCAAGCCCCTAACCCAACCTAGGCAAACAAACATTAAAGAGAAAAAACTTCAATAGAGCTCCATGGCGACCGTTTCGGCCAGATTTAGAGCACCAAAACAGTGTACAGACACGAGATGCAGTGGAGGCAGTTCAAGGAGTGTTCAAACGTTTAAATTTCCATTTCTCCAGCATGGGGTCTGGCATGGATTCACATGCTCATGAATATTCCCCGTCGTCAGGCTGGGAATCCTCGGTAAAGAAAAAACCAGTATCAGTTTCGTTTCTGATCTGTCTTTCGTAGTAATAACCAATCACTGGTCTCTGCGTCATACTGACCACAGCCAATGACTGCCCTCTACCTAAGCACCGCCTCTGGCAGCCATCTTCAGATTTTTACCGCACGTTCATGTGTTGGGATCCTCGTGCTATTGCTCTCGAGCGTTAGTGCTATTTTTCACGTTTTTTTCTCAAAACTTCGTTTTTTCCGGTCAAAAGAGCCTCAAGCTCCACCGACTCTCCATCCGATCAACGGGGACCCGTGTTGGATTCGTCTGCGCCCCTCAAGGGTCAAGATTTCGTCGAGCTACGTTTTGGAGGACTCCAGAAGGTTCTCAGGCCCGGACATGGCCCAGGAGAAGGGAAGCTCGACGCCCGGAAAGCTGTTCAGGGTCTGCCCTGGATGCCAGCTGCAGAACGTCTTTAAGGAGGACGAACACTCATTTTGTCTCTACTGCCTACATGAGGACATGACGCACGTGGAGAAGGACTGTGCGTTTTGCGGCAATATGTCGGAGCGGACCATGAAGGACCGCCACCAACGCCTCGCCAACTGGCTGGAAGGGAAGAGCCCGTCAGGCGAGAAGAAGAGGAAGAAATCCGAGCAGTCTTTTAAGACCTTTGAGGACGCCCCGGCGACGGGGGTCCAACACAAGGCCAAGCACCGCGAGTCCGCTGGCACCGGGAGCGCCGAACGGTCGGGCTCTACGGGCGCCAGGCAGGGCGCACCCTCCCCGGCACCCTCAGCCACGAGCCAACGCTGTGGGTCGGGTAAGAGGAAGGGCGAGCACCCGGCGAAGCTCCTGGAGAGGCCCCGGTCGAGCTCGAAGGCCCCATCGGAGGGGGAGCGAGGCGGTGTCCCCCCCCCTTAAGGATAAGGCGGTGAGCGCACCTAAGGTGGTGAAGGCCTTAATCCATCCGGCCAAGCCCTCTATCGATACTGTCGCGGCGGCCCTGGCTCAGCCTGTGGAGGCTACACCAGTGGTGGCGACCTCGGGGCTCAGAGTCTCCCTGCCACCTCGGAGGGAGTCCTCTTTTGTGCCCATCGATAGGACCCCTGTGAAATCCCCGGCGGGGAAGAAAAAGGGGGGGGCAGGGCGTCGTCGTAGATTCGGCTTCAGAGGAAGAGTTGATCGAGGTCTTAAGCCACGGCCTTGGCGTGGATGAAGACCGGCCCGTCGGGATGGATCCCGACGCAGGTGACGACAGCGTCGAGGGTGCCGACGGGGCCCCTGATCGCCCGTCGGATTCCCCTCTGCCAGCGCCGCAAGACAACTCGGCGGCCATTTTGTTGGCTATACAGTCCTTATGCTCAGAGATAAGGACGAGACTACCGTTGCGGACGGAGGAACCTCTCACGTCGGGGATCCTGAACCGGGACCTTCTGGCGCTCCCCCGCCTAAGAAAAGAAGGATTCACCCTCCACCTCCTTTTCAGCCGTCGCGCCCCGTCCAGCCCTCCTCCCCGTCCACCCGAGGGGATGATACGGGGACTGACACGGCAGCGACGGGTACGGACGACGAGGTATACGACGAGGATCTACCGTCGTCACCTCCCACCAGGGCTTCTCCGCCCGACGAGATTGGATCGTTCCACTCCATGATCGCCAGGGCATCCGAGCTTTTCCAACTCTGCCCTGAGGAGAAGAAAAAGGAAGGATTCCTTTATCAACGGCGCGAGGCCAAGAGGAAGACGGTCCTTGCGGTGGCTCTACTGGACGACATTTGGGATGAGGGCCTCGCCCTCCTCAAGAACCCTTCCACGACGCCAGCTAGAAGAGACCGGTACGAGAAGAAGTACCGGGTCCCGGACGCGGCCCCCCGTGCCTCCGGGCACAGCCTACCCCGGACTCCGTCGTCTCCGCGGCGGCCAGGAAGAAAGCGGGGGGCGGTGCGGCCTCCACATCGACTTCCCCACCGGACGGCGAGGGAAAGAAATTGGACGCTATGGGACGCAGGGTCATCTCTTCGGCAGCGACGACGATTAAAGCGGCCAACGCCTTGGCTATCGTGGCCCGCTACGACAGGGAGCTATGGTACAAACTGGCTCCCCTGCTGGAGTTCCTACCGGACGACAAGAGGGCGGATGCCCTGGAGATCCTACAGGAAGGCGAGGTGGCGTCGGACCACGCCATCACTATTGCGACGGACATCGCCGACACTGGGTTTCGCCAGTTGGGCAACGGCGTGTGCCTTAGGCGGCGTGGATGGCTCAAGGCTACGGACTTCCGTCAAGACGTACAGACCAGAGTCCTGGACATGCCGTTCGATGGGAACAACCTGTTTGGGAAAACAGTGGACGACTCCCTCCAGGCCATTAAAGCGGACACTGAGACGGCCCGGGCCCTTGGGGTTCTGCAGCAACGACGGACGCCCTTTCGGAGCAGCGGAGGCAAGGGTGCCTCCAAAGGTTCCGGCGGCGGTTTCTCCACCTACCGTCAAGCGGCCCGCTCGTCGTCTCAGGAGGCCTACAGAGGACGAGGCAAGTCCGGCGGACCCCGCCGTCGTCGCCAAGGAGGTCAAGGCGGCAAAGCCTCGTCTAAGCAGGATTGAACCGGCCGTGGGGTCGGGCCCCCACCGAAGCACCCCGGTGGGAGGCCGGCTGGCGAGCTTCGTCAGCGTGTGGGAGTCCATCTCCACCGACCGTTGGGTGCTGGACGCCTTAGCCCGGGGCCACGCGCTCGAGTTTCAAAGAAGGTGCCCTCGCGTCCCCCCCTTGGCCAGGAAAGAGCTTCACGTCCCTCAGCTTCTCTTGGAGGTAAAGGCGATGCTCAGGAAGGGCGTCATCGAACTCGTCCCAAAGAGGCTTCGGGGCTCCGGAGTTTACTCGAGATACTTCCTCGTGAAGAAGAAGACGGGAGGATGGCACCCCATCCTAGACCTGCGACGTCTGAACAAATTCATCAAGGCACAGAAGTTCCGGATGGTCACCCTCCAGCACGTCCTGGGTCAGCTGGAGGAAGGAGACTTCCTGTCGTCGTTGGATTTGGAGGATGCCTACTTCCATATTCCCATCCTAAAGGGGCACCGAAAATTCCTCAGGTTTGTGGTCCAAGGGCGTCACTACCAGTTCAAAGCCCTCCCCTTCGGACTACGGTCGGCACCCAGGGTATTTACCAAGTGCCTTGCACCGATGGCGGCGAAGCTGCGCCGCGAGGGGATCCACGTCTACCCCTACCTGGACGACTGGCTCATCCGAGCCAAGACGAGGGAGCTCGCCGTGGAGCACACGGCAAGGACCGTACAACTTCTCACGGACCTGGGATTCTCCGTGAACTACGCCAAGTCCCACCTGGTACCCGCGCAAAACGCACTGTTTCTGGGAGCGAAGCTCGACAGTGTCCCTTCTGGCCTCCCCGTCGGAGGAAAGGACCAGGTCCATCCTGGGCAAGGTGCAGCGGATGTTGGTTTCCGACGCGGCCAAGGTGAGGTCCATCAAGTCCCTCCTCGAAATGATGTCTTCTTGCATCTACCTCATTCCCATGTGCAGGCTCCGGATGCGCCCGTTGCAGGAGTTCCTGGAGGCGCGCTGGATCCAAACGACGGGCGGCTTCGAGGAGAGGATCACACTCGACGAGAGTTTCCGCCGAGCGGTCCGGTGGTGGGGCACCCGCGCGCATCTGACGGCGGGCATGGACTTCCAGACCCCAGACCACCAGGAGACAGTGACCACGGATGCCTCCCTGGAAGGGTGGGGAGCGCACACTGAAAATCTGCACGCAAGAGGCCTTTGGCTCCCGACGGAGAAGTCCCTCCATATCAACGTCCTGGAGCTCCGTGCAGTGTTTTGGGCCCTCAGGTCCTTCCTTCCGTCCCTCAAGGGCAAGGTGGTGAGGATCTTCACCGACAACACCACCACCATGTTTTACATCAGGAAACAGGGCGGAACCAGGTCCCCAGCACTGTCCAAGGAGGCGCAGGACCTGTGGCATTGGGCCGTCGCCCAAAGGATGTTTCTGGTGCCGTTTCATCTGGCAGGGATAAAAAACACCATCGCCGACTCACTCAGCAGGGAGCTGCGCTCGTGCCACGAGTGGGAACTACGGCAGGATCTAGTGGATCGCCTCTTCCGACGGTGGGGTACACCCCAGATCGACCTGTTCGCGACGGCGACAAACTCCAAGTGCCGGAGGTTCGCCAGCAGGTTTCCCCAGGCGAGGAGCATGGGCGATGCTTTCTCGTTCCCCTGGCAGGGCCTGTTCCTCTACGCGTTCCCTCCTTTGCCACTGCTAATCCGGCTCATCAACCAGCTCAAGAGGTCACGGTGCAGGATGATCCTCGTCGCACCTGCGTGGCCGAGGCAGATATGGTTCCCGGACCTTCTGGACTTGTCAGCGTCCCCGCCAATCAAGCTGCCGGTGGACGCGGATCTACTCTCCAGGGAAGGAGGCGCCATCCTCCACCACGACCCGAAATTGCTGAACTTGCAGGCCTGGCTCCTGCAGCGCTAGAGTTTGGAGGATACGACATACCGGCCGACTGCAGAGAGGTTCTTGCAAAGGCCAGGGCGTCCTCGACTCTTAAATGCTACGGACACAAATGGAAGAGGTTCTCTGTCTGGTGCCACGCACAGAAGATTAACCCTCTACGGATTACGGCTCCCCAGGTACTGCCGTACCTGCTGACGCTGGCCAAAGCTGGACTGGCACACGCGTCCATCAAGATTCATCTTGCTGCGATCTCCCGATACACCAAAACCACGGGCCGGACGTCCTTGTGGTCTCATCGTCTGGTGAAAGAGTTCATGAAGGGACTGTTCAGATCGTTCCCGCCGGTGAAGGCTCCGGCCCCGGCGTGGGAGCTCAACGTGGTGCTGACCAAGCTCATGGGACCTCCGTTCGAGCCTCTGCACTCGGCCCCGTTGAAGTTTCTGTCGTGGAAAACAGCGTTTCTTGTGGCCATCATCTCCGCACGACGGGTGGGAGTGATCCAGGCCCTTTCCTGCAAGACCCCGTACTTGACTTTTCACGACACGAGGGTAGTGCTCAGGACGCACCCCTCCTTCATGCCCAAGGTACCGTCGGACTTCCATCTCAACGAACCCTTGGTGTTGCCTGTGTTCTTCCCGTCGCCTTCGTCGCCGGCTGAGAGGACTTTGCACTCGCTGGATGTGGCTAGAGAGCTGAAGTTCTACGTGGACCGCACAAAGTGTTTTCGGAAGACGTCACAACTCTTTGTGAATTTTGGACCTGTCAATCAGGGGAAGGCTCTCTCGAAGGCTTCCATTTCCAGATGGCTCTCCGGCTGTATCATGTACTGTCATCGGTTGGCAAACCGACCGCTGCCTGGCCGTCCGAGAGCCCATTCCACCAGAGCGATCGCAGCCACCACGGCGTTCCTGTCTGGTGTGCCCCTGCTGGACATATGCAGGGCTGCTACGTGGAGGTCGACGCACACCTTCACGAAATTCTACTGCGTCGATCGGGATTCCAGGGAGGAGTCCAGGGTCGGCCAAGCAGTGCTGCGCAACCTGTTCGCCTGAAGTGAGCCTGGTGAGGAGGTAAGGTGCTTAATGTTGGGTTTGATGTAATGCTTAATGTTGAGCCTTTGCCACCTCCCGTGGTTGTGCATGTGTGTACTGCTATGTATTCTTTATTCATGAGCATGTGAATCCATGCCAGACCCCATGCTGGAGAAGGAACAAGTTACTTACCTGTAACTGTTGTTCTCCAGCATGGGTCTGGCATGGATTCACATGCGAACCCTCCCGCCTACCCCTCTGCGGCTCTTCACTTGGTCATACTGCCACTTCACGTGCTTCCAAATCTGAAGATGGCTGCCAGAGGCGGTGCTTAGGTAGAGGGCAGTCATTGGCTGTGGTCAGTATGACGCAGAGACCAGTGATTGGTTATTACTACGAAAGACAGATCAGAAACGAAACTGATACTGGTTTTTTCTTTACCGAGGATTCCCAGCCTGACGACGGGGAATATTCATGAGCATGTGAATCCATGCCAGACCCATGCTGGAGAACAACAGTTACAGGTAAGTAACTTGTTCCTTCTGTTGCGCACGGCCTCTTCTCGAGGGCTTTTCAGCTGGATCTCGGTGCGGGCCCTTTGGTTCTCTTCGGCCCTCTACGTCTGAGTCCCTAGGTGGCGGCGAGCTCATTCCGCCTCTTCCACCGAGGTGAGCCTATATTCTTCGCTATTGTACTCGAATGTGAGGGAGAATGGGTGGCCCCATCGGTACTTCACGCCTTTCTCTTGGAGCCAGATCGTGAGGGAACGACACCCTCTCCTTTTTGCTAGGGTCATCGCTGAGAGATCCTGGTATATCTTGACTGTAGAGCCGGGGAATTCGATCGTGTCCTTTATTCTTGCTTTTTGTAGAATGTCCTGCCTTTGCGTGTAGTATTGGCATTTGATTAGGACCGATCGAGGGCCTCTCGCTGAACCCCCTGCCCTGTGCACTCTGTCGAACTCGAGGTTCGGGGGGTCGGTTTCTTCGTAGGGACACAAGATTAGGGATTTCACCATGCTCTCCAGGCCTGACTGTGTCTCTCCTCGCTCTTCTTCCAGACCGATTATGCGGATGTTGGAGCGTCGCTCCCGATTTTCAAGATAGTCTACTTTTGATTCCATGTCCCTTTCCTTCTGCTCGAGGTCTAGGAGCCTAGCCTCGTATTGCATGGTAGCGATGTCTCCTGATTGTTGGTTGTTTTCAACCGCTTCCAGGCGGTCCTCAGCTTTGGCCACTTTCGTTTGTAGGTCTGATACTATTTCAGTTAGATTGTTTCTCATTGATCTGATCTCCCCAAGCAGCAGGCGGATATCTGACTTTGTTGTGCTGTCGCCGTCGTTGCCAGGAATATCTGAAGTGCTTTGGGCTTCTTCCGCTTCCATGGTTGCGTTAATACGTCTAAACTTTCTCAGGGTTGCTAAGGTTTGTGGATCCAGCTTTGTTACCTACGGAGGCCCCAGGCTATTGTTGCAGTGAGCAAGGACTGCTGTGCAAAGGTGTGCTTGTTCCCTCTATTGTGTTTCTGTGGTTGGTTTTTCGGCTGGAGTCTCTCTCAGCTCCGTGGTGGGCTGCCCCAAACTTCGTGGCACGTTGCCAGCGTATTTGCCCTAAGTAACTTTGGTGCGGTCTCAGTTTCGCCCCCACCCCCTAAAGCACCACTCGGGTAAATCAGGTGCCCCGCTGCACGGCTGTCTCTGCGCCCTGTGAGGTGCGTGGAGGACCCTTGATGGTCCTTAGGTTGGCTGCAAGGCTCCGCTAGTGGTGGCGAGCTTCCACAGGGTTAGGTGCTCGTAGGGATCCGTGGTGTGGGAGCGGCGGGTCGAAGCTGTTGGGGTGGACACCGTGGTCACTGTGCGTTTAGGTTCGCGGGAATGGCCGCGCTGCGCCCTCGTTGCTTGGTGAGGCGGGGGGAGCCGCGGTTGGGCGAAAGAAGCACGGGCCTCATTCCGTGGGTGGCCGAGTGTTCGTGGCTGACTGCCGCGCACAGCCCGCCAGGAGAAGGGTGGAGATGATGTCTGGCGGCCGTGTGCCGGGGCCCGCGAGGGTTTGCTGGGCGGAGGTACGGCGTGGCCAGAATGAGCTCGTAAGCGTTAAGGTGAGGCGTGGGTAGAGGGAGAAGGCCCTCGCTTGCGGTTCGCACCGCACGACTGCAGGATCTGAGGAGCGGGCTCCGATGGAGGGGGGGGGGGGCGGGCACCAAAGCGGAAAAGCCCGCGCAGGGCACTGCTTACCCTCACCGAGCCGCCCACTTCGGTCGCTGCCTGCCTGGCCGGCCACCCAACGTCCTCCGGCAAGCCGGCCGCCGCGGTCCGCTGTGACTGTCCTTGTCGCCGCCGTACCTCGTTGAAGGGCAGGAATTCCACCTGTCCGCTGGCGGCAGGACGTTATTGGCGGGCTGGTACCATTGAGTTTCCTCTTACGCGCGCGGCGCGTATTTCAGATGGCGGCGGCCATTTTTTCCCCCTCTCCTCGCTTTTCTGGGTACGGGCCTTCTGTGCTGCCCGGGGGTTCCCGATCGAGAGCTGATTTCTGCGCCTCCACGCAGTTTCGTCTCCTGGGTTATGGCTGGGTGGGTGCTGAGTCGCTTTATCTACTCCGTCGGCTGGTTTTTCCTAACTTTGGTTGCCCCTGCACTGCTCGAAAAGATGACTTTAGCGGGCTTGAAGAGGGAGACGGTGGCTCAAGCGACCATCGCGTCTCCGCCCCCTGGTGGTCTCCGATGACATGTTGTTCTAACTAACAAAAGTGCCCCCAACTTTCGAAAACTGCACTGGTTACCTGGCCACCCTCTGATCTCGGGCCCAGGTACCTTTTTCCGCCAGTCGCACACCTGCCCTGCCCTCCTGGCAACCCCTGCCCTTGGTGACTGTTTTCTGTATCCCTACAGTCCCACTACCAGCAGTGGACACTTGATGCCAGCACTTACCCTTGCCACCTGCTGGCCGTACTTTGCTATCATTTATTCTATTATCCCATGTACTGCACTGTCCCCTCCCACCCTTGCCCACTGCACTTGCGTAATCTGAATGACACCTGGCCTAGTAAGATCGTTATCTATGTTCCCACTGTTCCCCCTCCCTCGTCGTGCCTTGAAACACTTGTTTATAGGCGTGTTACAAATGCCGTAATCATATCAAAGCCAAAATATTCTAAAAGATTTAGAAAGGTTAGCAAAACTTTTAAAGGGAGTTTTGGGGCAGGTAAGAACCATTGTAACTTACCCCCGTACTCTGATTCTTCACAGGACGTGGCAAGTCCATGGAAGAAGGTACAAGCTTGCTTTTACCGCCGTCCGCCTCAGTCCTTAATTCACAGGGGTTGCAGGTTCGGGCAGCTTTCTGGTCGGTGTCTTTAGCTAGTGCAATGACTCGGGTGAAAAATGCAGAAAAACACATTGCAGGACCCCTTTCAGGACTGGACTCGACTCGGGTAAGCTGTTTCGCACGGTGGCCACAGCAGCAAGGCAACGCAAAGGGACTTGCTGGTCACAGTCAAACTCTTCCTATCTCTGGTCCCCTTGATGCCAGGACTCCGAAATTTTGCAGAGGTAAGTTTTGTAGGCAAGCTGAGGTTCCCTCAAGGTCCAGGCCTCATTGCAGAATGGCGACGGCCTCAGCACATTAGCCCAAATTCAAAGCTGGTCAGCCACAGAGCAGTCCCGGGGCACTGCTGAAAGCTCTTCTTCACAGGGTACCGAGCAGACTTTGGGAATGGATGTTCCCTTCACTCCACGAGTCGCAGCTCCCTCAACAGACTGCTGAAGATCAATAGCAAGACAGGGCTCTTCCAGGACAAAAGTAGATGTTGGTCTCCAGGCCCCCTTCAGGCGGGTTTCCGGTCTCCTCACAGGTTTCACAGCTGGACAGTCAACTTGGCTCCTTCAGGTTACACCAGGATCTCTCTAGAGTGGGTGCAGGGGTCCTCTTATCCCAAAATCCAGGTAAGAGCAGAAACTTCCACTAGCTAATAGAACTAGCCCCACACACAACCCAGCAGTGGTCTAATCAGGACCACTGGCAGGAACACTCATGCATAACGCACACTGAAACTAGTTTGTGGATTGGGACCAGAAAGACCGAGCCACATCATGCCATGAAACACACACAGCCCTCCAGTAGCCTGCCGAAAGCCTCTGCTTTCCCGGGCACTGGAAATCCATATAAGGATTTTCCTTCCTCACAGGCCAGGAAGGAGGCTAGAAGACAAGATGGCCAAAGGACTAGCGGAAAACTTGTGGCATGGCCATGTTTGGTCACTAGCCACAGTTAGTAGCCAAACGCGGTAAACGTAGTAAGGCGAAAACAAAAAGCACCTTAAAATGGTACAAAGTCACTGCTGCCACCAGCTTGTAACCAAAAATCCTATTGAGTGTTAGTCTAGGACAAAAACAAAGTGTACCCCATTGTACTGCATTGTAAAATGCATTGTACAGTTTTAAGTTACCACAAGTGATAAGTTACTAAAAGTAGTAACCAAGTAATTGGGCTAAGGAAACCAGTGTTTCCCAGTACTGACAGCCTGAAGGACATGTCAGTTTCCCCATAACAGATGAGCAAAAGACAGTGTAGTGAAGCGTAAGGCTACACTGCACTGCAAAAAATTCAGGATCAAAAATAAAATGGAAGCGTTTGAGGGTCCATTAAAATGGAAGTAAAGGTGCAGAAAAGAGAAATCTTTCCCAAGACACGTTTAGTAGCCAAATGTGGTAAATGCGAATGTGCACATTGAAAGTACTGTGAAAATGGTAAAAATGTAGCTGCTTCCTCTAGCTTGTCTTTAGACAGATCTATAAGTAACCAAACCTCCCAAGTGTCAAAGATGAGGGTGTTACACAAGTATCCCCACTGCACTGCATTGTAAAATGCATTGTGTACTGTTAAGTTACCCCAACGGGTAAAAAGATTAAAGGTTAACAGTTTCCCTGTACTGACCCTCTGAATGACTGATCCGTTTCCCCATGACAAATGAGCCAAAGGCAATCTGAGGCCTTCACTTCCCTGTAGAAAGTCAAGACCGGTTAAACGAAAGAAAATGTTTCGGGGTCCATAGAATATGGAGGGGAAGTTGTCTAAAAGAGATCTTTCCTAACTTCTACCTAATTAGCTCCTATTCCTTCCCTTGGGTAGATCTAGGCCCCACGTTCTAACACCCTTTTTTTCAATACTTTTTATGGTGGTTGAAGGATATTCACATTTTTTACATGTATAGTCTCCTACTTAACCCTCTTGCAATTGAACTTCGTGCTATAGTCTTACACTATGCAAACAGTCTTTCCTCCTGTGCTGTTATTCAATAGCTACCATCAATCAACGTATCTGTGGGATGTGAGGAAGATCCTTCCTCCTTTTTGCAGTAATCTCTCCACTTAGCTGGAATGGAAAGATTGACATATTACACATCCATGCCCCTCACATTTTCTGATCTTGTTTGGTAGTTTTTTTTTCAGTACCAATCAGTTAATTTTGTTTCTTTCCACAGGTGACAAAGCGTGATGAAGACTCCTCTCTGATGCAGCTGAAGGAAGAATTCAGAACCTATGAAGCCTTGCGGCGGGAACATGACTCACAGATTGTGCAGATTGCCATGGAAGCAGGTTTACGTATCGCACCTGACCAGTGGTCCTCACTCTTATATGGGGACCAATCTCATAAATCCCACATGCAGTCTATAATAGACAAGGTAGGAGAATCTCTTATGTTTTCTTGAACTTGCCTTTGATGTGGCCGGGCTATGGATGGTGCTGCTTGCATGGGGGCAGGAGTAGTTGTGGTGGTGTAGTGTCCTGCTGTGTTCTCCCTAGTTATTTAATTTCTGATGCTTAATTTAGTTGTGAATAGACCTGTTCATGAACCTGGGGCTTGTCAGGGATGTGCAGCTCCTGTACAGAGGACTCTCCCAGCCCTGAGTTCACTGTATGGGATTACCTTTCTGACCCTACGCAAATGCGGAAATGGACAGACTTTCAGCTTTCCTTGGCTCATCTAGTGGTAGCTGTTAAGAAATGTTGAGTGACGTGCAATTATTTTTACGACTTATGAATCTGTTTTAGGTTTACATGATCTGCACAGTATGCCATCTATTGGTTGGCTCAGAGTATTTCAACTTAACTAATTTAGAGTTTCACCTTGACTGGGATTTGGCTTGCATGTGCGTTGTATCCACAATGCTCCTTCTGTCGATCAAAAGATGGCGGTGAGTGAAAGTTGATGGGTCGATCGAGAGATCAGAAAGGTCTTGCTGGTGGTGGGGCCTGGAGCAGGTCATATGAAAGTGACAAGGACATGTAGTTTATTTTGTTGATAATATTGATCTCATGTGTCCAAAAGGGTTTGACACTTATGGAAAAGATTCCTTTTGTTTTGCTGCATGTCCATGGCTTATTAGCATAGTAGGTGTGAAGGCAAGTCCGTCTTAAGCTCATGCCAGAAAGAATACAACCCTCTAGGGAAAAAGTCAGAGATGCCTGCAAAGATAACCAGGTTTTATTGTACAAAAAGTAAAGGTGTCAGCAGAGGACTCAGATGGTTGAACGTTTTGCCTGAATTATCATTAACAGTACATTGTAAGATTCCACAGCGTCAACAAGGACGTCATCCATAGGGTCTTAAACCCCCACAGCTGATTGGTGAGACCATATACAATATCCTGATCCATAGAGGATGCCAGGCTATGATTGCATTTAGTGTCCGCTGACTCCAAGTTCCCAGGTGGGTCAGCTGGGTTCATCTCTCCGGGGACTGAAGGTCAGGCTCTTCACATGTTGCTGTTCCACGACTACTATTGTGTGCTAATGCTACTACTAAATCATTATGGCATGCACCTGGGAGGCTCGGGGACTGGCACCAGGGGTGAAGTAAGGAATACAATCCTGCTGACCCACACATTATTATTAGTTCTGGCCATATTGCACTCCACGCACCCAAGGCTTCCACCCTCATTTTAATCTAAAATGTATGCCTCCCTGTACTTCGTACTACAAAGGGTGTATTTAGGGAAGGTGAAATGGTCATGCATGTTCAGATCTTTTATGGCCATTGGTTATATTGCTTATTTGCTTGTTTTGTTTGGTTGAACTCTGATAAAGATCATCAGTAAAATAATTTTAATTTCTAAAATTGGTTTTCTGTGAACACTGATTGCGGCTAGAAATACTTGTTTCTAAAACTCCTGAATTTTTATATTGTGAACATTTTGAATTAGTGAAACCATTGAAATTTGTTTGGAAACATATTTTTTAAAAATATTTTTCCACTATTGAATGGTGTGCAGGGGACGGGAGTTCGTATTACCTATAGGAACTTTATTATGTTCATTGATTATATTGCTGGCTTACTGAAGTCACCACTATCGTGGAATGGAGGGATTCTTGGAGTGGGTCACAAGTGGGTGCCATTACTCCTAGTGGGTGGGCGGGCTGGGTGGGTGTTAGAGGTGTGCTGTTGGCCTGGCTGTGATGAATGGTCGTTGCGAGGAGCCTGGTTCTGTCTCATGGCCTTGCAGGGCACATTCCTTTCTGCAATATTAAGTAGTTACAACAGTTAAAGGACAAGGGGAGGTTTCTGCAAAATTAGCAGCGCAGGATCATCTGTCCTCAGTGTTTGGGCCTGTTCAGGTTTCTCCACCGGGCCGAAATATAAAATGGCATATCTTTATATGCACGCACTAAGTCTTTGCATCTGGAATTCCTTGATATTGTATCCGTGCTGGGTTTCCTAGCACAGCCCCCCCACCCCTTTCACATTGCACGGCTGTCTGAGATTCGCCTCACTCTAAAGTGCCTAGGGGGCATGGGACAGACTCCTTTCCATCCCAACAGGTATTAGGGAGATTAATACTTTGTATGCTTCATTCCCTCTCCTAGTGTGACCCCCAGCACCTTTTGCTGGACTTCTGGACCTTTTTTCTTTTAATCCTGAATGAGTGGAGTCTTTTTCCACTCTTTCATTCTCATGGGCTCTCTTTTGGAACTGTTATTTTGTGTTTTACCTTTACGATGGATGGAGTCTACTTTCCTCCATATCTCTTAAGGCATGTGTATTTTACTATTGCAGCACACAGCTGACAATGGTCTGTGTTGCTGGGAACCCTTTGGGTTCTCCTTAGAGAATCTTCCTTTATCCTTACTTGCTACTTTTCTTAAGGATAGAGGGATATTTTGGATACCCCCTAAAACTTGGTTCTGAGAGATTGGCACACTGCACCTTATGTGGAGTACCAAGTGGATGCCCAGTATCCCCCATCTCTCTGCTCCTTTGACTTTTTTTAAAGGGACTGAAGTGCTACTTGGTGACGACTTCCTTTTTTTGCCATTTCTAGCGTTGTTTTTCTTTGTTAGCCCTTATACCATTCTGGGACGGGGAGGTCTGTGTGTTTTTTTTGCCTTTTGCAGGAACCCTTGTGTAGCCGCGCATAGGCTCCATTGGGTCTGTGCAGGCAGGAATTGGGGGAGGCGTTTTTCACTCCCCTGCCCTTTGTCTGCCTGAATGAAACCAGCTCCCACTGGGGGGGGGGCTGTCCTGATTGGACAGCCAACCCAGCCCTTCCTATAAACTGCTGCGAGATTGCTGAGGAGTTTGTGCTGAAACTGAATAAAAGGTGAGCATCCTGAGTTGAAAGGCAAGTCGACCACTGGAAACTGAAGTAACCGAAGATGACCAGAGACACCTGAAGACCCATCGAAAGAACATAGAACCGTGCCATGAAGTCTGATAGCCTTGGCGCAGAATGTCCTGATAAAAGCTATAGTGGTATTCGAGTCCAATGCAGACTAGGAAAATTAATTCTTTCAAGACACCTAAAGTACCCACAAGTTATGATGCTGTGAAAGTGACTTCCATACTTGTACAAAGTCACATTCCCATATGAAAGACTTCCTAAAATACATTGTAATAGGGCCATTTTCTTCTTTTTGCAGCTTTCCCATCATTGAGTTCACAGAATCTGTAGCAGTGTGTCTGTTTTGGAATCCTGGATGACTTTTGGTCACCCAGGAGGTATGTAAAGCATTTGTAGATTCAGTTATCTCGCCAAATGTCTTTTGGGGTACCGATTGACAACCCAAGGTTGCCAGTGTAAGGAGATAGTATCTTCCATGTACCCTTTCCAGTTTTCATTTTGTGACTCGGTGGAGTGTCGCAGTGGTACTTTGTATGCCTTTTCTACTGGCAATTTCATTTTTGCATTTTATCTGCCTGGGTCAGGCAGGTGGGAGTTTTACCTTTTTCCAGTATACTATTGCACTCCATTTTTTTTTTTTTTTTTTACCACATTTCAGTTTTTGCATATCAAATATCCAAAATGGCATCCCCATGTGGCCTGTCTGTCGGGTAGATTTTCATTCTTAAGTGAAATTCTCCCCACTTTAAGTCCCCTAACATTACTGCTGGAGTATTGGATTTTTGGATTATTCTCCTGAGTGAGTGGGAACATTTTTCCACACCCAATCATTATTTTACTCTAACCTTGTGAAACATTTTTAACCTTTTTTTTGGTGCTCTTTAATGGAGTTCGGGATTCCCCCATGTTTTCTGGACTCTACATTTTATTGCAGTACACTGCATTTACTTTGCAGTGTTGCTGGAGGCTCCTCAAGCTTTCTTTTTTATTTTGCCTGTGTTAGCATGTTACTAGGGCAAGTGTGGGGGGTGCCCTTTTGTTCCCTCCTGTTTTCTATTTAGTGAGATCAGCACACAGAGCCTTATGTGAAGTACTGAGTTGAAACATGGTCTCCCTTTTCTCACTTTACCAATAACTTTCAGTTACTGTTAAGTTCATCTAACTCGTGAATGTGGCTGTTCCTCAGCACAGTAAGCCCTGTTTCCCTCCTCTGCCTGTGATCACCAGGACTTGCTCTCTCCTTTTTTGGCCTCCTTTACTCCTCCCCCACCCTCCACCACTTCCTTTCCCGGACAGACTGGTTGATGCGGCCACCACGTGACCAGGTTCCGTTCTCCTCAAAGTCTCTCCAAGAGCAGCCTTACCAGTGCATGCCGGTAAAGGGTCAGAGGCAAAGGAGCAGCTCCTTTCTGGGTGTCTCAGCTCCCTGGTCGCCAACTGATGCCTGACAAAGCACCCTACAGCAACACTAAGGTATGGTGGTGAGCACAGCCATTTACTATCCTCTATTAAAACCTTACCACTTCTTCATTACTACAATCTATTCAGAATATTGTGTAGATTACCTGCTGCTCTCCTTAGACTATCAGGCTATGTATCACACTTGAATGGTAATGGGGGCCAGCATTGTCTCGAGCTTGAATGGATTTTGGGAATAGGCTTTGTGTCACACTTAGATGGATTTAGATGGACTTGTGTAGGTTAGCACATGTACTGCTCGTTGAAGAAATGGTATAGGTTTGCACATGAAGAACTGTGAAGGTTAGTCCGATTTGAGGGTGAGCAGTGTGTTGCACTTAGATGGATCTGGGAGTGGATATTTGTGATGCCCCTTATGTTAGCCTGTCCATCACGCTATAAAATATGATGGTAACCCATCTATTGTACTTGGAAGATATGACTTGGCCATTGTAACACATAGAAGATATTTGCAGGTATCCTTGTTGCATTTAGAAGATGCATGATGATAGCCTATTATAGAACTTAGTAGATGTATAGTAAGACTATAAGGGTACCTTGTCTTCTGCGCTTGAGAATCCTATGATCCTAGATCTTATGGTAGCCTGTGTTCAGCCTAGAATGATGTACTATGGTAGCCGGTCTATATGCGCAGACTTTGAGAGCCTTACTAAGTCCCGTCCCCTTTCCTCCATACTGCATGGGCGTCCCTTCCAAGGGACAAGAGATGGAACCCTTTTCACCAGAACGCACGTGGGGGGTGCGGCCTTGGGAGAATGCGCTGCCCTGACTCCACCCTCTGGCGCCACACCTCTGTCCCCTTTTCCGTGTCGACAAGAACAGGGCGAATTCACCAGCGCTCCTGGATTTGGCTTTGGCCATGTAATTCCATGCGCGGATACCTCTTCTATTTCTTTTTATCTTTCTTATTATTTAGGTACTCGGTCCTCATGCGTCTCGGTCCTCATGCGTCTCGGTCCTCATGCGTCCCGCTCCTCTCCGGCGCATGTCTTCCACAGGGTTCAGCAGGTGTCCATCCTGCAACAGGCTCTTCCCATCTTCAGACCCCTCTGCCTACGTTGCCTTGGCCCAGACCACGGTTGGCAAGCTTGTACAGCATGTGGCGCGCTGTCATCAAAATCGCTGAAGAACAGGCTAGCTAGGTGGAGGGAGCTCTTCCAGAAGTCTCCTCCAGAGGACCTCAAGAACTTTCACTGAGCCAGGCCCAAGGTAGGGCCGCTATTTTCCATTGCACCTCGCAAAGGAGACTCCTTCCCAATGACTCTCCCGCGCGGGAGTGTTCGGTCTGGTCCTTGTACCAGCACGTGCACCGAGGCTGCTGCAGCTACCGGCCTTGGGGCCGAGGGATCCTTGGATCCTCCCGGTGGCAGTTTTGAGGGACCGGAAGGTTCTTGTACCGGATTGTCATCTGATGGTCTCTGCCCTTGTACCAGCAATATGGCTGAGGGGCTACGCCCTGGTACCTGCAATACGTCCGAGGGGGCGCCTTATCGCAGCTGTACCGACCCCCTGGTCGAGGGTGTCCCACCTACCGGTTCTAGACCCGAGGAGCAGGGTAGGCCTCGTGATTCACACGCAAGAGTTTTGGACAAGGCTGTGCCCAGCGAGCCGAGCAACACGTCGCAGACACCTCGACAAGATGGCCGCCGCGCCAGACGGAGGCACCCATCCAATGCCATTCCAGGAATTCGGTGAACGAGTGTCAAAGTGGGACTGGCCTCAACCAGTGTAAGTGGCCTACAGCCTATCCTCCTTATGCGCAGGGCAGTTGCCCACTGCGTCCATATGGGCATGGTATACAGCGGCCCCTGCAGCTCCTGGCTACCCCGTCAGTACCCCCTACCACCTCTCTGGCCAGTGAAGAGGGGTTCTTTGAGAGGTTCCTCGGGCTCATGAAGTCATCTTGGATGGGGGTTATCCCCAAGGACACCATCAGGGAGGACCTCTCTACGATGCTACCGGCACCACAAGCTCCTTCGCCGGTGCCCCCCGCCCCAGCGCAGCCGATGCCTCTGGCTCCCCAGCCAATTCCTGGGACAGTTCCGTACAAGCCACTGCCGCCTCAGCCTTCCGGACGCAGTCACTGTACCCCAGCCTCTGGCTCCAGCTACTTGTCCACCTCCACAGGATCCTACTGATCCACAAAATACGGATGAGGAGGAGGATCTGGACACGCCATTCTAAGCCAGGGCCTTCCACAAACGTCTTGCAGGGCTGGCTGAGTACCTGGGCCTACCCCAACCCGAGGTTGAACAGCCGGCAGAGGGGGTTCTGGTTGAAGTCCTCATGCAATGCCACTCTGCCAAACCGGGAATTCCACTGCAAACTGATGTAGCCTCCCTGACCAAGAAGGGTTGGCTCAAGCCCTACTCGGTCCAGCCGGTCAATCGATGCTTGGACGCGAAGTACAAGCAGATGGAGGGGGAAACACTCTTGCATTGGCCCTTCCACAGCCACACTCCTTGGTGATCGCTGCGGCATCACTATGCTCCAAGCCTCAGTCGTCCTCATCCGCCACAGCAGCAACGCTATTAGGCAAGGAGATCTTGGAGGCGTGCGGGAAGAAGCTGTATTCCAACGCGTCCTTGTATCTTGGTCAGGCTAACGCCATTGCCATGCTGGCCGCTGCTAACCAAAGGTTATGGCGGGAAATTGCGGACTTGCTCATGGAACTCCCTATGCAGTGCCAATCACGTTCTAAGGCGGGACTGGCTGAAGCCATGCTGGTGGCGCAGGCCCTCACGGAATCCACTGTGGCCCATATTGACACCTCTGGCCGTGCCATCTGTATCGCCACGGACATAAGGACAGCCTGGCTGCGGGCAACAAAATTCAATCCCGGATGTCCAGGAATGCATATTAGATCTACTGTTCGAGGGTGGTGGCCAACTTCCACTCCACCTCGGACGAAAAGCTGGACAAGAAGAAAAACGGCTCACAAACGGCCAAGTCTTTATCCTTCTTGACAAAAACTACACCCAAGTCGTACACCCAGTCACAGCAGCGCTCCGACATGGGACGTACGTAAGGAGGGTTCTGCGGCTTCCAGGAACGGAGATCCAGGCAGCCGGATCACTCACCGTCTCAGATCCGGCGCAAGCAACAGAGGAGTGGGGGGTGCGCGCGCGCGTAAGGGCTTTTTCCAGACCCCCCCCCCCTCCTCCGTGACAGCCTCCGAGGGAAAGAAGGCATGACACGCCCCTTCAGGTCCATGTGTCTCCAGTGGGGGGCAGGCGTGCTCTCCATGCACATTTATGGCAGCAGAATTTTGCGGACCCCTGGATCCTCTCCGTAGTAACCAGAGTTCCGCCTACCCATCGCAGCCTCTCCTCCCCTCCACTTCCTTAGGTTGGGACAGCAACCCTTCTGGTGGAGATCCGGTCGCTCGTAGAGAGCCAGGCAGTGGAGGAAGACCCAGCCTCCCTGGGAGGCTTGGGCTTTTAATCCAGGATTTTCACCATTCAGAAGAACCAGGCGGGCCTGAGAGTTTTGCTGGACCTTTCCACCCTCAAACTCTACTTACTGCTACAAAAATTCAAGATGGTTACGCCAGCTTTTATAGCGGAGACATTGTGCAAGGGAGACTGGATGTGCTCCCTGGATCTGAAGGACGCGTACCTACATGTCCCGATTTGGCAGCCCCATCGTTCTTTCCTACGGTTCAGGATCATGGGCTACCATTTTCATTACAAGGTCCTTCCTTTTGTCCTCGACTCTGCCCCCAGGGTCTTTACCAGGCTAATGAATATGGTGGCTGCCCCCCCTAAGAGCGCAGGGCCTCACATCTCCCCATACCTCGACGACTGGCTCGTCACGGCTACATCTCCGGAAGCGGTTCGCCACTCTTCCCACGCCCTTATGAACACACTGCACAATCTACGCTTCTCGCTCAACATCAAGAAGTCGCAGCTGCAGCCCACACAGACTGACATTCTTGGGCCTCATCTGGGACACCTGCTGCGAGAAGGTATTTCCGTTGGAAGTCAAGATCTTGGCCATCAAGAGGGCCACCACCCACTTCCTCAGCAGAAAGGTGACCTCGGCATGGTGGTACCAGCATCTCCTGGGTCTCTTGGCGGCGGTCCTATTAGCCATTTCATACACAAGATTGAGGATGAGGAGTATTCAGCTGACTTTGCGGCCTCATGAAACCAGGAGCGAAGCTCCCAATCCGTGGTAATCAACTTTACTCCAGCTCTCCATCCGGACCAAACCTGGTGGTCCAGGGACTGCAACCTACGGACGAGCAAGCCCTTTAGGCCACCCACTCTGCAGGCCACCATCACCACGGATTCCTCGCTCGAGGGCTGGGGAGCTACCCTGGACGATCTCTGTCCACGGCACCTGGATCCGACAGGAGCAGGAATACCACATACATTGGTTAAAGCTGAACGCCATCTGGCTAGCGCTCAGAGCATTCATACCGCTTCTCAGGGGCAAAGTTGTCCTCATCCAGACAGACCAACCAGCATGTACTACGTCAACAAGCAGGGCGGCACCAGATCCCCTCCTCTGTGCAGACCGGCAATCAGCATGTGGGAGTGGGCCCTGGAAAACATCTACCTCACGTCGGTCCACCTCCCGAGGGAATCCAACCTGGAGGCGGACAGGCTCAACAGGTTGTGAGCAGACAAGTGGAAGCTAAACAACCTCGTTATTCAGGAGATCTTGAACAGGTGAGGACATCCCCCAGGTGGATCTCTTTGCCACGTGGCACAAGACGTGCCCTCAGTTTACCTCCTGGCAGGGACAGGGTCCCGGCTCCCTGTGCGATGCATTACGGCTTCAGTGGAACGGCATGAAGGCTTATGCCTTCCAGCCCACTCCGCTCATTCAGTGATTTGCAAGATCAACAAGTTTTGCCAACTCAACATTATTTTAATAGCTCCATGGTGGCCGGCCAGGCCATGTTTTTCGGAGCGGCTCAGCCTCTCGGAGAGGCCCTGATTCACCTCTCGACAGGCCCAGCACATTTTCTGACTCAGCAGGGGGGGGGCAGGGTCATCCACCTGTGCCTCAAACTAGCCCTCACAGCTTGGTGCCTGAGCAGGTAACGCTGTAACACTTTAGCCTCTCCCAGGCTAATCTGGAAATCAAACGGGGCGCAAGGTACCAGGGCCCAGTATAAAAGTGAATGGACCAGGTTCTGCCACTGGGCCGACTCCAAGGAAATCGACCCCCCTGGCATGTACTTTGGACGACGTGCTCTTTCTCGGTGCACCTCGCCCCTCTCGGGTGCGTAGATTGACACCTGCCGTACATACCTCACAGCCATCGGGGCGTACAGGAACTCGGAGGGGATTTTATCCTCCTCCAATCGTATCGTCAAACATTTGACTGGGCTCGCAAGGCTCTACCCGCTCAGCAAGATGCTGCACCCCGTGTGGGACCTTAATGTAGTCTTGGGCGCACTCGCGCACAAACCGTTTGATCCAATGGCATCTGCGGACATCTGGATGGTCACCATCAAGATGGCCTTACTAGTCGGTCTCGGCTCGTAGAGTCAGTGAAATCCAGGCGCTGGTCGCCTCGGAACCATATAAGACCATTCACAGGGACAAGGTAGTCCTGCGGACACACCGAGCATTTCTGCCAAAAGTGCCGTCTGCTTTCCACTTGAACAAGGAAATAGTCCTTCCTACTTTCTTTCCTGACGAAGCACAGAGTGCTGCACTAACTGGATGTCAGGCGTGCCCTGAAAATCTACTTGGACAGGACCAAGGTCTTCCGCAACTTGGACGTCTTGTTTGTCACTTTCGGAGGCTCAAGACCAGGCTATCAGGCCTCCAAGGCATCCATATCCCGCTGGATGGTGTCAGCCACCAAGGAAGCGTACGAAGGCCAGCACAGGCTGCTTCCAGCCAACATGCATGCCCACGCAGTTGGGGCCAAGGCAACGGCCATTGCTTTCCAGCGCCATGTCCCTTGGCAAGTCAAAAGCAGGGCTGCCATTTGGGCCACTCCCTCAGCTTTCTGCAAGCATTACTGTTTGGATCTCGGCTCTAGATCCGATGTGGCTTTCGGACAGGCGGTTCTCAGGAACCTATTTGCTTAAGGAGGGGTCTCCTCTCCACCCTGGGGCTACATTCAGTTGTAATCGCCCATGCAGTCTGGAGGAAAGAGGACGGGGCGCAAGAGTAATTATAAATTACTCACTGTAGTGACAAACATACTCTCCTCCATACATCTCACCATCCTCCCCCCCTAATACTACCATCCTCTCCCCTAATACTACTGGTGCCATTAGGTAATTTTCAATCTATTGTTGACGTGTCAATGGGGACTAAGGTGTGGCGCCGGAGGGCGGAGTCAAAGCAGCGCATGTTCCCAGGGCCGCACCCCTGCATTCCTCTACATTTTAATGGGGAAAAAGGTTTTTTTTCTGGTGAAAACTGTTCTGTCTCTTGGAAGGGACACCCATGCAGTATCGAGGAAAGGGGACTAAGGACTAAAAGAGTATGTTAGTCAGTACGGTGCGTAATTTATAATTTCTATAGTGTCTAGAAGAGTCTGAGGTTAACTTGTGTTTCGAATGGATTGTGTCCTCCAACGTATTCCACATCTTAGACATGTAATGTCTGCAGCTGTGTACTTCGAAAACATTTTTGGCATAGGTCGTCCTGCGTCGCTGGCGTCTGGTCGATGTCCCTCGAAGGCCTCCATCGAGGACAATGTCTCCAGATGATATAAATAGGACGCACAGTGCCTGTAGCCTCAGTTATGTTTTTTCCGCAACCGTGTTTGCTTCTGAGACTCTGCATACCTCGTGTATTCCTCATGAATATCTTCCTCTTCAACCCTTCCGACTCTGCGGTCTGGCTTCAAGACTTACCGGGACTGCAGGTATAAGAAGCTGATTACCGACCCTAACTTGTTTGTGATGCCTGGCCGAGAGTCATGACACTGACAATTATTCCAAATGCCAGTCGCTGACTGCCAAGGCCTTGCGGGAGCGTAAGTAGAAGCTCCAGGTAGCTAGGGGTTATAAACCCAGGAAGTCCCGTAAAGCTTGTAAGGGAATGTCCACCGACAGTTCAAGGGGTGACTCTGTGTCAGAAGGAGTCCTGGGGATCTCGGTTTCGGAGTGATTAACGCCATTCGTCCTCGTCTCCGCATTCCAGGAAGCGCCGTCACTGATCACCTTCCCCGTCCTCCTCGGAGGATGGAGCCGTGAGAAAAGTGGCTTATCCAACTTAAGTCCAAGACTCCGGAGGAATGGGCTGCCTTTAGGGAGCAGATGCTGGCGATTTTCCAATCCCAGGGAAGAGTTCCGTCCGTGCCTTCGGAAGAAGCCGGCAAGGAACGGTCTCGATCCGTGGCTCGTGCGCCTTCAGGCTCGGGTCCTCGGCGCGATGCTCATCGGGAACCTTCGAGGTCCCGTTCAAACAAGGCTCAGGATGGTCACAAGTGACGTGCTGCCAGGTCACGGTCCTCGTCCCCAGCGAGACCGCAGAAACCTGGCAAGGGCTCCAAGTCGGTGTTGACTCAATCAGCGCCTTGTCTGTCGGATACGGAAGTCAAAGCTTTGCCTTCGCACCAGCCCTCGGCTCCGTTATCGACACCTAAGCCGTCGGCACTCTCGATATCGAAGCCATTGGCGCCCTCGGGGCCTTTTGGCCGGAATTTGCCAATGGAGATACCTGGTACTGTGGGTCCTCCAAGGAAGGCTACTTCCAAGTCTGTGAGGCCTGTTAAGGAATCCAGACCCTCTTATGTCCCTAGGCAGGACTTTGACCTCTATGAGGATGAGCAGAGGTCAGATGTAGATTTTGACCCTGTTGAGCCTGATGTGGCTCCTGTTTTTTCTGGGGACAGTCAATTGGAGTGGAGTTAAGGCAATCTTTTCATGGACACTTCTCCGGAGGTGTAGCTTGGCAGGCCTTAACTTGGGGCTCATGCTGAGTCGTACTACAGGAGACTGATGGCTAGGGTCACTCAGTATCTTGGTTGGTCCAGTCCCCCTGAAGCTTTTATTCAGGATGATTTAAGATATTTTGAATCAAGGTCCGTCCTCTGACCCAGTGTTAACTTTTTCATTTGACATTGCAGAAAAGGGCGGCGGCGGCTGCTGCTTGGCAGACACCGGAATCTCTTCCGGCACTTAACAAATCTAAACTAAAAAATACTGCCCTTCCGGTAGCGACCCCAGCTAACTTTCCTCTCATCCCACTCCCGAGAGTTTGCTGGTTCAGGCGGTTACGGCCACCTCGAGGCAGGCGGCGTACCCTGCCATTCCCCCCCTGATGGGGACGACAAACGCTTTGACAGGTTGGGCACGCAAGGTGTTTCCTGCATGGAGTATGGCGCTGAAATCGGCCAACTCCACTTGTGCCTTTAGCAAGATTTTCACGCACTCTGTGGAACTGCTTCTTTACCGGCTGAGCATATTCCCAAAGGGAAAGAAAGGGATGGGTTCCTTGCTCTCGTGCAAGATGGCAAGGATGCCATGTGTGAATCCCTTCAGTCAGGTTTGGACACACCCGACAGTGTTAGCCGGTCCATGGCTTTCTAGCACCGTTATACACAGATTTGCGTGGTTGCGGAAGTCGGGTTTGCCTTGAGAGGTTGCATACCTCAAAAGCTGCAGCAAAGTGTTTGAGGGCAGCTGCGTGTCAACTTCGGCCTTTTCGTCTTAGGGGACAACAGTGGAGGGGAGATTATTTTCGTTATTACTCCTCTTTTGGTAGGACAAGAGGAGCCGCCAGTCAAAGGTGCCAACGAAAAAATACTCGTCGTGGTCTAGGAAATAGGGGTGCCAAAGCTGCTCAGGCAGCTGCCTCTTTGCCTTCAGGCTACTGTCTTCCCTTCCTAAAGCGGCCTCATGACAATCCACCGGGGAATCTCTTTGAGGCTTCCAGATCCTTGTGCAGGAAATCCTGACTCCGCTGGAGAAAGGCGCTATAGAACTGGTGCCTGTAGCAGAGAGGAACAAGGGGTGGTATTCCCCATATTTTTTGATTCCTAAGAAGGATGGGGGATTGAGACCCATCTTGGACTTGCATTGGTTGAACACATTTCTCAGGAAGGACAAGTTCAAGATGGTCACTCTTTTTCTCAAGTCCTCCAGGCCCTTCGTCTCCAGGATTGGTTGATGTCTCTGGACCTACAGGATGCTTACTTTCATGTGCCGATGCATCCGAAGCACAGACAGTACCTGAGGTTGGGGCTGGCAGCTCGCACCTTCAGTTTCGGGTCCTGCCATTCGGATTGACCTCCGCCCCAAGGGTCTTCACCAAGTTCATGGTGGTGGTGGTGGCGGCAGCGTATCTCAGGCGAGGGGGGAGTCATATCTACCCCTAACTGGACGACTGGCTGATCCGAGCACGTTCTTCTGAGCAAGTTCTGGATCATCTGTCTCACCTGTCACTCCCTCCACAAGCTGGGCTTCTTCAATTTCAAGAAGTCTCATCTGACACCTTCCCAACAGCTCCAGTACATCGGGGCTGTGTTAGACACATCCTTGGGAAAGTGCTTGCCTCCCAAGATGAGGGCTCATCACAGTGTGCAGATGGTGGACAAGTTTCAACATGCCCAGCCTCTCCCAGCATTCAAATTCTTAAGGTTGATCTGCCTCATGGCATCCTGCATTTTTCTGGTGCCAGAGGCCAGGCTGAGGATGATATCCCTGCAATGGGGCCTCAGGATGCAGTGGTCACAATTCTCAGGCAAGATGTCGGATCCCGTTCAGATTCCACTCTCGGCCTCCCAGGATCTTCTGTGGTGGGCCAACGAGGGGAACCTGATGAAGGGTGAGCCGTTTTGGCAACTGTGGCCAAAGGTGATTGTAGTGAGGAGGCTTCCCTCACAGGATGCGGCGCTCATGACGACGATTTGACCTCCAGCGGTCTTTGGTCTCCAAACTCCACACCAGCCTGTTAAAGCTGAGAGCCATCAGGCTAGCCCTGACGGTTTTTCTGCCGTCTGAGTGGGGGAAGAGTGTACTGATCATGACCGACAACACAGTGGCCATGCATTACCTCAACAAAAAAAAGGGGGGGGGGAATAGAGGTCACTCACGTTATTCAGAGAGGCAATGCATCTCTGGTTCTGGGCAATCCAGCAGGGAATTTCACTCTCGGAAGTTCATCTGGCTGTACAGGACAATGCGACAGAGGACGCTCTGAGCAGGCAGAGCATGATCTCTCACGAGTGGAAGTTGGCTCAGGAAGTCCTTCTGGATATCTTTGCCATATGAGGAACCCCTCAAGTGGATCACTTCGTCACCAGTGCCAACCAGAAGTGCGAGAGATTCTGCTCAAGGGAATTTCCTCCAAGAGGAGCCTTGAGAGACTCATTCGTACTGGATTGGTCATTCCCTCTTCTGTACGCGTTTCCTCCGGTCCCTGTCATCATTCCTCAAGTGTTAAGGAGGTTACTGAGGTTTTGGTCCCACATGATCCTCATTGCTCCGGATTGGGCCAGGAGAGTGTGGTACCCAGACCTTCTAGAAATGTCCACCACGCAGTCTTCCCTACTGAGAGGATCTGCTCTCGCAAGGGGGGGGTCGGGTTCTCCATCCCGAGGTCAAGAATCTCAACCTTCACGCTTGGTATCTGAAAGGTTGAGGTATAAGGATTGGGACCTCCCCGGTGACGTGATGGGGGGGGGGGGGTGTTGCCTTCGGCCGGCAACCAAATCCCTGTACTGTTGCTGTTGGCGTAAGTTTTGCGACTGGTCCAGAGGACAAAATGTTGATCCTTTTCGGTGTTCCATTCCTGTGGTTCTGTCTTTCTTGATTTCTTTGGCCCACAGGGGCCTTCAAGTAGGTACCATTAAGGGTTATCAGGCGGCGCTTTCGATCTTCGAGCGCTCTTCTGAAGAATGTTCTTACTTTAAGATTCCTTTGATTTCCCAATTTCATAAAGGGCTCCCTAATGTTTTCCCGCCGTCCCCATTCCAGGTACCGGTTTGGGATCTGAATTGGGTCTTGAAATTCCTTATGGGTGCTCCAGTTGAACTGTTGCACTCTTGTCCTTTGAGACTATTGTCTTTCAAGACTGTTCTTGGTTGTGCTTACTTCCGCTCGCAGAGTGAGTGAATTGCAGGCACTTTCATCTAAGCCCCGCTTTACTGTGTTCCACAAGGATAGGTTTGTACTGAGGGTACGTCCTTCCTTTCTACCTAAGGTAATGTCTGAATTTCATTTAAGCCAGAAAGTGGTACTTCCTTCTTTCTATCCTCCTCCTCATCCTGGTAAGGAAGAGGAGTGACTCCATAGGTTGGACCCTAGGAGAGCTCTGAGCTTCTATATTTCTAGGATGTGCAGGGTTAGAGTGGACGATCATCACTTTGTGGGGTATGCTGGATGTTGGGCAGAATCATATGCAGTACCTTTTGTGAACGCTACACACAATTAAGACTAGAAGTACAAATTCACCTTTGGTACAAGTCTGTACTACACAGTAAAGTGGTAGCGATGGCTGAGCAGCCAGACTTATCTCAAGAGCAAATGAGCAGAAGTTACAGAAAGAACAGCAATTGCTATGGTTCAAACAAACACGGACTCAAGGTTTCTGAGTAAAAGAATATACATTTATTTCCGCCATCAGTTATAAAACAATTCACTAATATAAAGCAGCAGAAAATCACAATCTTAATATACTACACAACCCCGAATGAATTCTGGACAAGTTGAGCTCAAAATGAGGTGTGAGCAAAATGGCACTCCAGCAATTTAAAAAGGGATGGAAAGACAAGGTTATTCAAAATCAAGCAGCACCAACAAGTAGGTAGGCAGGGCAGCCTAGAAAAGCCTTACTACAACTAGGATTCAAATCAAAAGGCCTGGGCCAATGTTAATGGTTCAGAGTATTTGCAGAGGATCACACAGTTCAGAGTAGTTCACGGTTAAGTCTTTGCCAAGAGTACGAAACGAAGTTGGTCGGAAGAAAAGTTATTTAAAAGAGTAGAGAAGGAAAAGCCCTCGGATTAGCGAAAGATTTCAAACACTTTCACTGCGGACGGACGGAATAAACGACAGGATTTGAACAGTACCTTAGTTGAAGAAGGCTGTAGCTGAGGAAGAAGTTCCTGGCAGGTCCTGCAGGCTCACGGTTCCTGAAGCGACTGTCGGACTGACAAGGCGGAAGACTGGAGGGTCCTGAACTGCCAGGGAAGAAACCAGCAGCAGAGCAAAGCAATGAATAAAAGCTGTGCTCCTTAAAACACAGACAGGGTCTGGTCCTCCTGACTATCCGGTTCACTGCAGCGGTGCACAGCAAATTCGACCAGGGGAGGGAGGCCTTGGTGTTTGGTGAACTGGTTGGTCCCACCAGCTGAAGGGAAGAAGATTCCTTGCAGATCTTCTGTCATCAAAGTTTAGGAGATTTGGACCCACAGCAGGGCTTCACCGGAAGGTTCAGTAGATGCAGTAATCCTCTTCCTTCAGCGTCTCTTCGTTTCTCTCGATCCAGTGGCGACTCTGCCTTTCAAGTCCCAGAGACCTGGTTTTTATGCAGTTTTCCCCCAGTCACACAGCCTGGCTGTCAATCACACAGCAGGGTGGCTGTCCTGGTAGGACAGTCACCTAGCCAATCAAACAAGAGTGTGACTTGGGCCTCCAAGGAGACCCTATGCAGCGGGCCTACGACCCCTCCACACATCCTGTCCACCTCTACACTCGGGCGCCTAAGGAGGGCTCGGTGAACAAAGGAACCAAACCTGGTTTGGCGCACATCCTGTCCACCTCTACACTCAGGCGCCTAAGGAGGGCTCGGTGAACAAAGGAACCAAACCTGGTTTGGCGCGCAGAGTAAAACACGAGAAAGACCTTTACAAAAGAAATGGCGAATAAACCCAGCCAGAACCCAATAAAATTAAAAGGGTTCCAGCGGATTAAAGTTTGAGGCTACTAAGATAGCCTAAAAACGTACCAAGGCTATTTTCATGGTCCTTGGTAGGAGAAAAATGGTAGATAACACTGCCAATCGGCCAAACCTTAGTGAAAGGGGAACGAAATAATGTTCCATGAGAAACAGACAAAAAGGGATAACTATTAACACTTTTCAGTACTCTACGGAAGATAGTTTGTACTGGGTCTGTGAATTTAAAAAGACTAATAAAATCAATGGCAACTTTACATGTTCTGGTAGACAGTAGTCCATCCCAAAAAATGGAGTTTAAATTGGGAAGCCTGAAAAAGACAACCCTGTGTCACTGCACTGAAGGTGCTGTGTGACACAGTAAAAATATGATGCCTATGGAAAAATGTAAAAAAAAACACAGCAAAACACACGTAAGAGTGGGAAAAATGGCTCACTCTTACCAGGTGAAAAAAATAAATCCTAGAAATCCAGCAAAGCTACTGATGGACTCAGTAGGTAAGGGAAGTTAGCCATTCTGTAGAATTCTCCCCAACACTGGACACCGATTGGGCCAGGCTGTTACCAGACAGACCTTGTCCAGATGGATTATCGTCACCATTACTGAATATTACCGGTTGGTGGGCAAGGACCCTCCTGATGGGTTGCAAACTCATTCCTCTAGGGGCGCGGCTGCTTCCACAGCCCTGCAGCGGAGAGTTCCTATTAAGAATATTTGTGATGCAGCCACATGGGCTTCTAGCCACACCTTTGTTAAACATTACTCCCTGGATACACTCCATGGTCAAGATATGGCCTTTGGAAAGGCGGTTCTTTATTCTGCCATCTGATTGGGTACTCTAAATTCTTTTTCCTCCTCCATTTTCTGGTACTGCTTTGGGAGTCTGTCAAAGATGTGGAATACGTTGAACGCAATCCTTTTGAAGAACAAGTTACTTACCAACTGGTAACATTCTTTCGACTGGATGTTCCTCCAACGTATTCCACATCGCCCTCCCAGCCTGCCCCTCTGGAGAATTTCTTATGCTATTGCAGCTTACGTTTCCACAAGGCTATGTGCAGTCAAGCAGGCATTGGATATGTGATGTCACACGTTATGGAGGAAAAACAAACTGAGGCTACGGGCGCCGTACGCCCTATTCATAACATCCGGTGACGTCGGCCCTCGACGGAGGCCTTCATGGGACATCAACCCGACGCCAGTGACGCAGGGCGCCCTCTGCCGAAAGTTTCCAAAGTACACAGCTGTGGACATTACATGTCAAAGATGTGGAATACGTTGGAGGAACATCCAGTGGAAAGAACATTACCAGTTGGTAAGTAATTTGTTCTTTTTACACAGACTATCTGATCAAACAGCAACATCAAACATAAATCTTCGTCTGAGATCAAGGTACATTTAAACACACCACTTTGGTGCATATCTGCCGTAGGCATGGCTATCAATCCACACATTAGAATGCAGCATCAACCACGACACAATTCGGTCTAGCTAGACACAACTAGGTACACTCATGCACACTCGTGACATCCATCAGCACCCACCTACATGCCCGATCTCTTGGATTGCTTACTGGAGCCTAGCCAGCCTACCTAATTTTTAGTTTTGGCCAAATATACACACTCAAAGCTTTTCCTAGTTGTTTCTCATACTTGGACATTAATCTCTGAGGGGGTTCCCACCACAAACACATTGAGACCATACTAATGGGGAAAGGTGGTATTTATAATTTTTATATAAATGACTACCACTACCAGCCTAGTGGCAGTGTACCTTTTTGCACACTTATTTGTGGACTTCTGCAGCAGGCTGCCATTGCAGCTGCAACAAGGGACACTAGAGCCACCATTCACTTAAAATGGTCTTAACATTTTTAAGCCTTGTTCATGATGTTATCCATGAGCCTTCTACTGGTCTGGATTGGAGATGTCTTGATGGGTCTTTTGTGGGTTTCCCTAGGAGTTCCTGAAAGGACAGGAAGTGGGGGAGGTGACAAACTCCCCTGGTCTTAGCCCTGCAGTGTGCCTTCCCGGAACCAGATTGTCCTGGGAGGCTGTCTGTTCCCAATTAATAGCCACCCGAAGTTTGAATAAATGCATGTTTGGTGATTGGTAGGCTCAGCAAGTTTTCCTGCATAAAAGGCCCAGGGTCGTAAAGCAGAAACTGAGTCAACCACTCGAACTGAATATCGAAGGATGTTCGCAGCCACCTACAGCAACCGCCAAAGCTGTCTTGAGTAACTGCTGCTGTCCTGACCTCAACTCCTGAGCGATCAAGAATCTCAAGTGGGCGACTTCCTCCCTTGTACTGGAGACCTGAACCAGTCCTAAGGCAAAGTGCATTTTGTGCCCTCCCTGGAAGAGCTGCAACCTCCACATTCTGCAATTAACCAATAATTGTGCCATTTTGCCGTGCAACATCAACCGAAATGTGCTTCTGTCGGTAACTTTGCAGGCATCCTCCAGGAACTCTAGAGAGTGTACCCCACTCCTGACAGTACCCTCTGCTGAGATGAGTACTGAGAACCGGAGCAAAGTTGAGTGTACAACAGACCTCCTTCACCTGAGCCTTGAGAAAGGCACCAATGAGTTAGCGCAGTGAAGATCTTCTGCTGGGTGTCCAAGTACTTGAGAGCAACCATCGCCTCTATTGCAAGTTCTTCTCAGTCGCTAGGACCAAGAAACCCGTACCAGGGTCTTTTGTCGCCTCCTTTGGGAACTTCCTGCTGGACAAGCGTCTTTACTATTAAAGTCCTTTTTAGCCCGTAGTACTTAACTGGGGCATGCTTTGTTCCTGTGCTTCGGAGGGTTGCAGTTGAGCTCTTAAGTGCATCCCCTCCCAGGCCAACATTTAGCTACATTGCGGTGGACAACTGTGAGAAACCTGAAGGTTTCTCACCCGCTCGTTCACGAGGATCTGCTCCCAGGGATCTGTCATCCAGGTGGCCAGGACACAGCCATCTCTGTTGGAGCCAGGTCCTAGCGCTGAGGGGCCGCAAGGCTCGATTATTGGTCTTGGTCTCGAAGGACTTTTCCCTACTACTGGATCCATGTCCGAGGGGGCGCCTGTAAGCAGCACTGGCCATATGGGAAAAGGGTATCTGGGAAAGGATTGATGATATCCGATTCATCACTTATGCTCAGAGTACTGTGTGCCGGCCTACAGCCCTACTCAATCCTAGACTGAGCCTGGCCTAGCGGGTTTCCCCCTATTCATCCAAGGTGGGCTTTCTAAAGTCTCATCACAGGCACAACTTTTGTACAATCTCCTAACACTATTCATTGGCAATCTTCCTTTTTGGTCCATATTCCTATCATCTCTGATTGGAAACTACCACATACGGGCATGCCCATTCTAAGGGTCCTCCTCTGGACTCTGGGGCAAGTCCATTTTGTGATCGAACTGGTTGAATCTGGGCTTGGACAGTAGGGGGGGGGATGTCTGTTGGTTGATAGATGTGGGGTAAGTGGCTGGCCATGATTGGACAGCGCTCATCTATTTGACTGGTGCAGAAACTTTCCATTCATGTGCTGGCGCAACCCCCTGCCTTTGCTATTCTGGAAGGTGCCCACATGATTCAAAGATCTGATGATCAGAAGGTTGCAGACTGCTGAAAACAATTTTTGGGGCAGAATTCAATTTTTAGGGGTTCTGTAGTCTGATTTTTTGGGGCACCCCGCTCTTTTTATTTCCTCTTTATTGTGTTGGCATTTCTAATTTATTATGGTTTTCAAAGGGACTTTTAAAACCCCTTGCCCCGATTTTCCCGTTCTCCCTTAAGGTAAATGGTATTTGGTCGGCCATAAGGTGCCCAGTCCCAGGTGTCTCTAAGACACTCGATTGTGTGGTTTCATCTATCTACATTAGTTTTAGGGGCAGGCTAGTAGCAGTAATGTTTAGTTTAGGCTTCACCAGGTGTTCAAGCCAGCTGCATTAGAAGCCCAATGTACATTTTATTGTTGACACCTTGGCGCACAAGTCTAAGGCGCTGATGATATAGGGCCGGTGGCATACTATCCTATTCTACGTCTGCACCGAAGAAAACCATGACACCTGAACAAAAGTCCAAAAGGGACATTTTGGTGCCTACGTTTCCCAAATCACACCCTTAACAGTCAGAAGGTAGGAAAATGAGGACTGTACTGGGTCAGATTTTGAGGAAGAGGAACATATTCTCTAAGAGCCACTCCAGCCTTCCTCAAAGGGAAACCCTTTGATGGAGGAAAGGTTCCATTTTCTATTTGGGACGATTGAGTCCTTCATGGAGTTCTGTGACTGATACCTAAAGACGACAAAGGAAGAACACGGACTGGAATACTGCCCCAAGAGTGTTCAGATGGATTTCTAGAGTCTGGTCTGATGGACAGATTTTAGGATGTCACCCTTGTTATAGTGAACAGGGAAATCTGAATGGTTACCCAAAGTCCAATCAAGGTAGCCATGAAGAGCAAGTGAGTGTGAGTGTGAGAGTGGGGTCAGGGGCCTTCAATGAGCCCACACAGTATAGCACACAACTCAATTTAAAGTATATTTATTGACTTTCCATGTGTTACAACATAATTGCTCCCCCAGCACAAAACCAGTGGAAATGTCTATGGGAATGGGTTGACAGCCAGAAGAATTGGTGAATACCAATGATGTAGAGTTTCTTGCGACACACAGCTGCTCTGTAGTCCTTGTGGAAGAACGACAAAACCCCAGTCGTTTTGAAATGGAATTGTGCTGCCTTGCAATATGTAAGTCAACAACTCTACGGCAACACAAGACCAAAGTTCTGAAATCCAATTATGTTTTTCGAATGGCTTGTGTCCTCCCACATATTCCTCATCTTTTGATATTCGATATCCAGATCAGCTGCTTTGGAATTTTTTTTATGCAGAGGGAGCTGTGCGTCGATGTAGTTGCCTCGGTGTCCCTTGTGGGCCTCAGTTTCGAGTGTGATGTCATCTAAGGTGTATATATAGCACGCACAGCGCCCGTTGGCTTCAATTCTGTTTTTTCCATGTAAGCTTACGCTTCGAGAAACTGCAGAGTGCTTCCATTGTTCAATATACAATGTTTTCTTCCTCGACACCTACTTTACTGAAGACTGGGATGAAGAAGTGTCAGGACTGCGGCTCCAAGATGTCGATAACGTACATTTGTGATGTGTCTGGGTGGAGCACAAGACCTCGGACTACTCCAAACGCCAGTCGATGACCGGAAAGGCTCTGAAGGAGCGAAAGGGGAAATTGGCGGTAGGTAGAAACCCTAAAAAGTCTCCATCGACTACCCTGTCGAAGAAACTTTCTACGGATGAACTGAGCGGCGACTCTCCTCAAAGGAAGAAGGTAAAAAGATTCATGTCGAGGAGTGGCTCCCACCACTCCTCGTCAAACAAGTCAAAAAAGAGGCACCACAAGTCGCTCTCTTAGACTTCGTCGTCAGACATTTCGCCTGAGAGGGCTATATCTTGTCCCACAAAGAGCTCCACCCCTGCTGAATGGGAAGCATTTAGGATTGAAATGCTAAAAATATTTGAGAAACAAACCCTCGGCAACCAATGCTCCTACCGCGCTTTCTAATGCCAGTGAGGAAAGGGATCAAGCCAAATCCTGCACAAACTCGAGCCCGGGACGAAGGCCAGATCCTCATCGAGAGCCGTCGGGGCCTCAACGCAATGAGAAATCCAAGGATCCTTCGAGCCATAAATTGAAGCGTAAGTCTATATCGGCGACACTGACTTCAGCATCTACACCAATGGCATTTTCAACACCATTGATGTCGTCGAAGCAGAAAACTACTTCAGTAAAAATATCGATGACTCGTTGTGCGCCGAGTTCAAAATTTCCGAAACCTTCGATGCCCATTCCAGATAAGACATATATTCCTTTGCAAAGGAATTTCAAATCACTAACCTCAATTTATGAGTAAAATGAGCCACCCGATAATGATGTGCTATTTGTGCTACAATATGTACTCCTATGTCCCGTCCTCTTTACTCCATACTGTATGGGCGACCGCCGCTAGGGACAGGAAACGACCTTTTTCACCACAAAAATCATCTTCCCCTTTAAATTTAGATAGACGCAGCCACAGCGGCGTGTGCTCCCCTGACGCCGTCCACTGGCGCCACTCCCCTTTTTTTTCCACGTCGATGGGAACAGACTGCTTTCACCAGCGCTCCTGGGTTAGGCCTCAGCCTTGTAATTCCACACGCTCTTCCCCAGAAGAAGTTATAATCTTTGCTTTTTCTCTTCTAATTGGCAGTTACTGCTCTGTCCTCTGATGCCACGCTCCTCCCCGGCGCATGTCGCCAATGGCGGGTTTCAGCAGGTGTCCCGCCTGTGCGGTTTCCTTTTCTACATCCGACTCCCAGGCACTCTGCCTCTGGTGCCTTGGCCCAGACAATAGCTGGGACGGCTGTACCGCGTGCAACACCCTTACCCTATGCGCTCTGAAGAATTGGTTGGCCAAGTGGAGAGAGCTCTTCGAAAAGGTCACCTCCAGAGGACCTCAAAGCATACGTGAAGAGGAACACCAGGCCCAATCTCTGCACCCCGTATGGGTGACTCATTCCCCAGGAAGTTCCCAAGTGGGAGGGACAAACCAGGTCCTAAAACCAGCAAGAAGACATAGGCTACTCCAGCTACCGTGCCGATGGGTCACAAGATCCTACTGGTCCTACCGCTGATGGGCAGCAAAGCTCTATTACCGGGCTCAGTCCCGAGGGACTTTGCCCTATTACCGGATCCATGTCCGAGCGGGCGTCTGTACGCAGCACTACTGTCGCCATGGCAGAGGGCACTCTGCCTCCCAGGTCTCAACCTGAGGTGCAGGAAAGGTCCCAGCCTTTGTTCTTCAGCGTGCAGGTGGAGACTGGACCCAGCTCAGCAAGCGCCAGGTTTCAGGCACGTGGCGCTGAGCAAACCAAAATGGCCACCAGACCAGACAAAATGGCGGCTCACCCCACACATCGATCAGGCAGGGGAGGGCGCATCCAGATGGGATTGGAACGCTTGTTACCTTGTCCACGTTTTATCCCTCCACTTTGCTGGGAATGTGCGCCTCCCCAAATTTGATGAGACAAGGCCTGCTCTGCACACTGCTGCCTCAGGGTCTGGTCCATGTGTGCTCGGAAGTCCCTACACTATATAGAACCCCTCCTGCTTGCCAAGATAGGTTCTTTGAGAGGTTCCTCGCCCTCATGAGATCACCACAGATGGATACCATCCTCTGGGATTCAATCAGGGACATGCTCCCTCCGGTACAACCCCAAGCTCCTGCTGGGGTCCAGCCGTTGGGTCCAGCTCAGCCCTTGGCTCCCGTGCCAATGACGGTGGATCAGCCAC
Source organism: Ambystoma mexicanum (assembly GCF_040938575.1). Taxonomy (NCBI): domain Eukaryota; kingdom Metazoa; phylum Chordata; class Amphibia; order Caudata; family Ambystomatidae; genus Ambystoma; species Ambystoma mexicanum. The sequence continues at coordinate 586,949,265 of NC_090922.1, read as the reverse complement.
CTCAGCAGCACCCGGCACTGCCAGTCAGCACGCACAGCTGCCCGCGCCCAGCCTGGATCTGCAGGATGCAACTGCGGACCCGGACGAGGAGGAAGGCCCAGGCACACCATCGAGCTAAAGCATTCCATGAGAGGCTAGCGGGTCTGGTTAAGTATCTAGGCATAACTTGGCCCTTGGCGGAGCAACCAGAGGTGGGGGTCCTGGCCGAAGTGCTTACACTTCATCCAGCCACAAGAACCGGCTTACCTCTCCATAAGCATGTGTCATCCCTAGCCAAAAAGGGCTCGGGGTCAAGCCACACTCCACCCAGCCCACCAATAAGCGCCTGGACGCTAAATACAGGCAGATGGGAGGGCACTCCCTCTTATTGTCGGTGCACCCCCCTGCCACACCTCTGTTATAGCAGCGGCACCACTATATTCCAAACCAGTGTTCCTCAGCTGCATCTACGGCACAGAGGAAAAGCTTTTTGGAGGAATTTGGTAAAAAAAATCTCCTTGAATGCCACGCTCCACCTGAGTCAGGCCAACGCAGACGCCATCATGTTGGTGGCTATTAATCTGAAGTTGTGGCATACTTCCTTCCAGTGCTCCCTGCTTACAGCCAGGCAAGGTTCTTGGCAGAGTCCAAGATTGTGTTAATGTTAAAGGAGGTTTGTACCGCACACTATCACCACCGGTGTTGTCCCCTGGTTCTCTGGAGGATCGGAAAAGGAAAGGGGGTGTGGGGTGAGTTTGAGGGAATGAGCGGGATAAGTGCAAAAGAGCAGTGATGTGCTGTTGGCAGCTTTAGTTCGGTTAACACCGTTCTCTGAGCTTGGGGGTGCTTTGCGGACGGTAGCCGTCGGGTGTTTTTGTGCAAAGCTGTGTGGTTTGTTCTGCTTTAGGGTTGTGGTTGTTTGGTTAGAATTTGAGGTGTATGCAGATTAGTTGATTGGTTTTTGGCCTCGCTATCTAGAAGTGATATGTGCTAAATTTCCACATTTTTTCTAGATGTGGCGTGTGAATCTAGGCATTTCTATCTAGATCCGGCACTGGCAAATATTCACAATCCTGTCTATATATGACGCACGCCAATGTTCACAATTACATCCAAATGTGGCATTGGCCCACCTTCGAAAATCCTGTCTAGATGCGAAACAAGCTATAATTCACAATTCTATCTAAATGTGGAATTGGTAATATTCCCAATGCAGTCTAGTTCTGGCACTGGCTAACATTCACAATTCTGTCTGGGTCTGGCGCAGGCCAATGTTCACAATTGTATCTAGTTGTTAAGCAGGTTAGTGTTAATATCCTGGTCTGCTATGGTCTGAGGGCAGGTAGAGTGGCAGGACTTCTGAGTAGTGATTGCTTTACTCCCCACCGAGGCCACACCTACCTTGGTCCATAATATAATGGAGTCTACGGTGGCCCACATTGACACTTCAGGCAGAGCCATATGTATTGCCACCGACATGAGGACTGCTCGGCTCAGGGCAACAAAATTCAACCCAGAAATGCAGGAGCACATCCTCGACCTACCCTTTTAGGGGGGAGACCTGTTCCACTCTACAACAAACGAGGAACTAGGCTACAAAAAGAATAGCTCCCAGACAGCTAAATCCTTGTCAACTAAGTCCATATGCAAGACCTACAGCCAGGTTCACACACGCTCGGACAAGGGTCGGTCCTTTGGAGGCTTCAGGGGCTTCCAGGAGAGGCGCTCAATGCAACCTGACCGGTCTCCGAGCCAATACTGGCGCAAGCAGCACAAGGCGGCTAATGAGGGTTTTTTCCAGTCCCCCTTCCTCAGCACCGGCCTCAGACGGAAAGAAGTTGTGACGGGTCCATAAGTCTCCGTTGGAGGGCAGGCTTGCCCTTCACGTACACTTCTGGTGGATAATGTTCGCAGACCTGTGGATCCTCTCAGTAGTTTCCACGGGCCTCCGGCTACCGATTCCTCAGTTCCCGCCTTCCTCGCCTCTGCTCTTGTAGATTGGGACAGCAACACTGTTGGCGCAAATCTGCTCGCTCGTATTACGTCAGGCGGTGTAGTAAGTGCCAGCTTCCCAGCAAGGCAGGGGCTTCTATTCCCAGATAGTCACCATACACAAAAAAGAACCATGCTGGCCTGAGTTGCACCTTTGATCCTTGAACCTTTCCCTTCCCCCTTCCGAAAGTTCATGGTTACCCCAGCCTTCATTGCAGCAACTTTGTGTGTGGGAGACTGGATGTACTCTCTATCTTAAGGATGCTTACCTGCATGTCCCGATTTGGGAACCCCATCGGACCTTTCTGCGGTTCATGATCATAGGTTTCCACTTTTAATAGAGTTCTACCCTTAGGACTCCACTCCGCCGAGCGTCTTGACAAGACTAATGAACGCTATGGCAGCTCTACTCTGGGCACATGGCCACCACCTTATCCATACCTCGATGTCTGGCTGGTCAGTGCGGAGCCTCCGGAGGGAATATGTCACATGACTAATGCTCCTATGCATACCCTATACGATCTGGGAATTTCAATCCATCTCAAAATATCACAGCTATTGCCCACTCAGGCTGACATTTCTGGGTTTTATATGGGATACAAGGACCGAGAGGATCTTTCCCTCAGCGGACAAGATCGCAACAATCAAAAGGGCTACAAGGCATTTCATCAGCAGAACAGTAACCTCAGCCTTGTAGTACCAGCACCTTCTGGGGATAATGGGGGCATGTCCCATCGCTGTACCGCATACGAGACTCAAGATGAGGCTGCAGCTTCATTTCTCAGCTTCCTGGAATCAGGAGAAGGGTTCTCAGGCAGAGCCAGTCAGCATACCAAAGCATCTCCACCAGGACCTAGTCTGCTGGTGTACAGACACCAACTTGCTGGAAGGCAGGCCATTCCCGCAGGGTTTACCACAGGTCTCCATGACAACAGACTTGTCCCTAGAGGAATGGGGGGAGGCTACCCTGGACAACCACAGCATCCATGGAATCTGGTCTCAGCAGGAGCAGCTGGAACTCATCAACTGGCTCGAGGTGATGGCCATCTGGCTTGCTCGCAAGGCCTTTTCCCCTCCCATGATCAGTTGCAGATCGGTCTGCATCCAGACCGCTCCAACTGCATGTATTACTTCAACAAGCAGGGCGGTACAAGGTCCCCGCCTCTCTGCAGGCTATTGATGGACATCTGAGAATGGACACTGTCGAACAGCATTCATTTGTCAGTGGCCCACCTTACTGGGGAAGCCAACCTGGAGGTGGACAGACTCAGCAGACTGGGGATGGACAATGAGTGGGATGAGTGGCAACTGAATGAAGAAGTCCTCCAGGGGCTCATCAGCTGGTGGGACCACCCTCGGATGGATCTCTTCGCCACCAGTTCCAACAGGAATTGACCTCAGTTTGCCTCATGGCTCGGATAGGGCAGGGGCTCATTGGGTGACGCATTACAGATCCTGTGGAACAACATGAACGCGTACCCTTTTCTCTCCACTCCATTGGTTCACAGGATCATTTGCAGGATCAGGGACTCTATGATCGTCTGGCTCATCCTGGTAGCACCGGGGTGGCCTGCGAGACCCTCTTTCTCAGAACTAGTCAGTCTGTCAAATCAGACCCTGTTATACCTCCCAGTGGGCCCAGCCCACTTATTCTTCCAACAGGGGGGGCAGAGTGGTTCACTCTGCCCTGCAGAGGTTAGCCCTCGCAGCTTGGTTCCTGAACAGGTTGCCCTGAAGCATCTGCACCTATCGCATGATTACCTGGCTTTCATACAATGGGATAGAAGTGACTCCACCAGGAGTCAACGCAAGAGCACTAGATTTTGCCACTGGGCAGAATCAAAGAAGAATGGTCCATTAAGATGCTTGCTGTTATATGCTTCTCAGCGCATCTGGCTCAATCAGGAGTGCAGGTGGGCACAAGCCGGACAGATCTAGCCCAAATAGGGCCCTACAAGAACATTGACTATATTGTCTCATCCACCAATCCGGTGGTTGAGACACCTGGCGGTTCTGACCAGGTTATATCCCCATATCAAACTGCCATGTCAAGTCTGGGACCTTATTGTGCTGATCGGCACCCTGGCGCACAAACCATTAATGTCCATGGCATCCGTTGACATCAAATTGGTTATCATGAAGATGGCTCTGCTGGTGGGCCTTACATCGGCATGCCGTATCAGCTAAATTCAGGTCCTGGTGGCTTCAGAGCCATACACATTTCACCGGGACAAGGTGGTGCTCAGAACGCATCCCTGCTTTTTTCCCAAGGTCGTCTCCTCCTTTCACTTAAACGAGGAGATAGTACTCCCAACGTTCTTCGCTGACCCAAAGGATGAGGCCCAGAATGTATTGCACTGTCTCGATCAGGCGTGCCTTAAGATTTTATCTGGACATGAGTAAGAGCTTCTGTAATTAGTTTGCACTATTCATCACATTTGGAGGATCAAAACCAGGTTGTCAAGCATCCAAGGCTTCTAAAGCAAGATGGATGGTTATGGCCATCAAGGTGGCGTACGAGGGGTAGAACAAGCTTTTGCCAGCAAACCTGCATGCCCACGCTATCATTTATTTATTTCATTTATATAGCGCACATACAACCCTGAGGCGCTGATGCAGGTACAAGTCAGGTTATGTCATAGCACTGGGTACAGACATGTCACAGGCAGGTGAGCATAGGTGCAGTTAGACGGTACCCTAGTGTCTTTGATGGCAGACATTGTCATACATATAGCACAAATTTTCATATTTTTTTTGGGCGAGACAACAATGTTAGGTTAGGAGTAAAGCAGAGTTTTTAGAGCTTTACAGAAGATCAGTATAATTTCTCAGCCCTCAAGGATGGTGGGAGGTCGTTCCAGAGTTTCGCAGCAAGATGAGGGAAACTAGAGCCTCCTGTTTTGCATCTTTTTACTTGAGGGATGATTAGTCATTGAAGGGAGCCCTAGTGGGTCTGGTGGAGTCAACTTTGGTTATTTTTTTGGGATAGGTGGGGGTGCACAGTATTGGAAAGGGACGTGTGGGTTTAGGAATGTTTTAAAGGTGATACACTCCTGGGTAGCCAATGTGCTTCTTGGCTGGTTTTCGAGATGTGCTCTCTTTTCAGGATATTGAGGGCTGCTTTCAGGGCGTTGTTTTGAATGACCTAAACTCTATGAATGTTTGTAGCTGAGGTGCCTGAGACTGGGACATTACAATGGTCAATCTTTCAGCCAATGATTGCACAGGCAGTGGAGAGTAAGTCGTTTTTTGAGAGGAAGGGTCTTGAGGCATTGAGGACCTTAGTGGCATAGGGTGCTGAGGATGCAAAGGCGTTTACTTGTCTAGTGAAAGTTTGAGAGGCATCAAGGTAGACTCCTAGAGTCTTGACTGTAGTTTAGACAGGGATTAGACACGTTTCAATCCGAAGGCAGTGTATTGATTATTGAGAGCTTTGAGGGCATTTGGTGAGCCGACAAAGGATTTGTTTTGTCACTGTTGAGACACAGGTGGTTTTTCTGCCATCCATGCTTGTATTGTAGCGTAAATCTTGTTGTGAGTGTTGGTCATCTGTGTAGTTGCCTGAGGGTGGAATCAAGATTTGGGTGTCGTCATAGTTGGTGTATGTTATGCAGGGGGAGTCAAGGATATTGAAGAGTGGCCTGGTAAAGATAATGTAAAGGTGTGGGCTGATGCATGATCCTTTGGGGTTGCCACAAGTGATGAGTGGGAGAGGCGTTGGCAATCCTCAAAGACCCCCATGACCCTTCCTTGCAGGACGGGTGCTATCCAAGCAGTAGCTTGTATGGGAAAATTGGCATATGTGGTGAGATGTTGGCAGAGGATTTGGTGTTTGTCTAGGTTGAAGGCGACGGATAGGTCTAGGAGGAGGAGGATGGCAGAGTTGGCTGCATCTCTGATCTCGTCTAGCTGATTTTTCAAGTCCCAAGAGGGCAGATTCAGCACTGTCCCCCGGGCGGAAGCCAGACCGACAAATCCCTAGTATTATCTTCCAGGAACTGTTGGAATTGCACGTAGGCTGCACGGTCCAGGATTTTTAGTAGGAATGGGTTGGTGGTGATTGGCCTGTAGTTAATTGGGATGGCTGGGTCTACTGAGATTTTTTTTCCAGGAGAGGGAGGACCCAAGCTTCTTTGAGGCTTGCTGGAACGGTACTTGGCCGAAGGATGCATTTATGAAGGCTGTGATGAAAGGGGCTTGCACGTCAGCACAGTCTTTGATTAGAGATGCAGGGCATATATCTCCTTTTTCATTTTGATGGTTTCAAACTTCTGATCAGTTTTAGTCCTTCACTTTCAGAGAGGTCTCTGAAGAGGAATGGATTAGAAGAGGGGGTGGTGGAGGCAGAGTCCAGCTGTTGCTTACGGCTGTGGCGTCATTATTGGGTTTTGCCTGTTGTGCAAAGATTTTCAGGTTCAGGATGTCAATTTTGCCTAGTAGTGCTGCTGCTTGGCTCTCTGAACACCAAATTACATCTTTAGAGATGGTTGTGGGGCGGCAGATTAAAGTTCTCTGAAAATAGTAAAGGTTTCTTTAGCACTGGAGTTGGCATTGTTGATTCTAGAGTTGAAGGAATTTGATTTAGCTGTGATTGTGGTGGATTTGTACTGTTTGTATATTATGGTGAACTCCCTTTTCAGCGTGTCGGAGGGTTCCTGTAGCCAAGCTAGCTGGGCTTATCTTTTCTGGTTACATAGTACCAGAAGGTCAGAGGTGAACCCAGAGCTGCAGTGTCCGACGGTTTTGGATTTGTGTGAAACTAGGGGGGCTGTGGTGTTTATAGGATTGCAGAATAAGTGTCCACTAAAATGTTGGGATTGTAATTGAAAGGGGCCTGGAGGCCAGGGGTTTTGAGCAGAGGCAGGATGTTGTCTCTAGTGAGCTTCCCTGAGCTTCGTGTTGTAGCTGGGTGTAGGGGTTGGAGTGTGCATTTGGTTTGGAGGGCTGTGGGATGGAGAAGTGGATGATATAGTGGTCTGACCAGAGACGGGGTGTGATGGCAGTGGTAGAGACATTGCAGTTGTAGTCAGCAATCCAATCTAGAGTGCCTCCTTTCCTGTGGGTGGGATTGGCGGTGTGCTGGCAGAAACCTACAGTCTCTATGGCTTCGGAGAGCGAAGTTGCATGTGGGTTGTTGGGGTTGTGAAGGCCCAAGTTAAGGTCTCCTAACAGGATGACTTTAGAGGAGGCTTTTAAGTTGTCCTGGAGAATGTGAAGCAGGTTTGACTCGAAATTGTAGAGGGGCTGGGTGGCGGTAGAGGGGGTGCATATGTGGGTGACCATGAGAATTTGAATGAGGGCAAGTCCGTGTTGCCATTGATCGATGTGTTGCACTGTCTGAAGGCAATGGATTATTTTGCTATCAGAGCAACACCACCTCCTTTTGGGTAGGCTTTATCATTCCGAAGACAATTTACCCTGGGGGCATGGCTAGAGATGAGGCAGGGCCACAGGCCGCATGAAGCCCGGTTTCGGAGATGGCGCGGGTGTCCAAGTTGTGTGTGATAATCAGGTCCTTGATGTCTAGAGCATTTGCAGGTAATGAGCGAGCTCTGATGAGGGCGCAGGTCAGGAGGAGGAGGGTGACTATAGTGGGTGCGAGTTGCCTTGAGTCAGAGGTTGTGCCCTGATTAGGAGTGATAAGGCGAGAAGGGGAAAGTGCCTGTGGTATGAGTGAGGGTTTATTAGTATGGCTGTCATTTGGTAAGTTTGCCTTCTCTCTCATCCTGATGGGTGGTTGAATGTGGTTGGTCCAGGTCTGGCAAGTAGCAGCTAGCACGTTGGTGTGGTGGCAAGGTGTCCCAAGGGTAGTCCTTAGGCTGACTGGGGAGCTGGTGGAGGGGATGTGTGGGGGGGGATATGATAGTTTATTCACATAGCGCCTGTTGATTGATATTTTATTTCTATCGCGCTTGTACACAAGTGTTTCACTGTGCTTCAGGCAAGGGAGGGAACAAGGGAAAATACTGTGACATTCTTACCAGGCCATGAACAGAATGTGAAATTAACTATTGTATTCAGCCTGGCAACATTTCAGATAGTGCAAGAGCTAAACACAGTTAAGGAAGGGATGGGGTGGGAGGGAAATGGAAACAGACGGGCAACTACCATACTGGGCCTGACGACATTTCAGATAGAGCTGGAGGGGGCAGGGAACAAGCAAGGGAAGTGGGAGGAGATAAGAAAATTGTTGCCATCATACTAGGTTCAAGGACAATTCTGATAGAGTAAGTGCATAGAAAAAAGGAAGGGAGGAGGAGAGGAGGAGGGAATAAGATGATAAAAACAGTGAAGGAGCAGAGAAGCAGGGGGAGCGACTACAGTTGCAGAGGTCGGTAAAAAACAAAATGTTGGGGGAGAGCAGAAAATGTAAGCAAGGATTCAAGGTAACGGTGTGCACAGCATGATACAGGGCCACCATGCATACAAGTTGAGAAGGTGAGGCACCAAGATTCAGTGTCCATAAAGTCAATCATTGGCAACAGGTTGGTGATGGTGAAACCATGGTGAATCAAGACAGCTCCTGCAGTGATTAGGTGTAAGGGGGGACAAGGGAGAGGGAGAGCAGGAACAGAACAGGAAGCAGGGAGGGGTGTGGGGGAACGGACACCATGGGGTGCCGGGGAGGGCACAGAGGACATCATGGGGGACAGCGAAGAGGGTGAGGGGGGCACAGAGGACATTATATATAAACCAGGGGAGTGGAGGGGACCTGCACGATCCGGTAACGGACAGGTAACAAACGTGGGCGTTAGAAGGTGGCAAGTTTTCACTAAGAGTGCTGAGTTCTTTGTTCTTTGGTCTTGTCACTGTATTATTCCTCCACTATGGAGAGCACTCCATTTTAGGTTTTGTCCTTCATGCGTGGCCATATTCCAAGGGAAAGACGAACACCTTAAGTCTAATAGGTGTCTTCCCCTTAACCACAACGAAGCGGCCTGTGCGGCTTGTAAGCTCCTGTGTCCGAAGACACCAAAGGAGTGCCATGTTAGGCGGTGGGCAGCAAACGGAATGTCACAGGGCGAGAGTATTTTTGCCCCTACTCTGGACATTCTGCAGCAGAAGACCCAACTAGAAGAGCCTTTCCCACCCTTTCACTCCTCTGGTTCCTCAATATGGACAAGAGAGAAGTTTGAGGAGTGTATGAATAGTTAAGAGGTTTGTGGAACTCTCAGAAGTCCACACCCAAAAGGCCTTGAAGAGTTGTTTTCCCCCTGTTGCAAAGTTTCAAGACTTTTGATCCTTTTCAGGTAGAAGAGACTTATGAACTCACTGAGGATGTGATCCCTGTAGACCAATTTAATCAGGATGGATATCCATTTGGGGATCCTGTGGATGAGCACATTGACCCCACAGAGGGGTGGGAGGACAACCACGACCGGGGTCGACCCTCAGCCATGGGCATTACCTACTCCAACACCGGAACCTGACGAATGTGCATGGATTTACCCCCCTACCACACCCACTCGAAAGGCCTCCCCAGTTGACAACCAGATGGCGCTAAACACAATCTCAAGGCGGGCAGCTGAACTTTTCCAGATTGCTACTCGGGAAGCTGTACCAGAGGCTGATTTTGTTGAAGACATCCTGAAGGAAAAACCACCAGCTAGCCAGGCTTTTCATTTGTTGAACTCAATCAAGAAACGCTTGGCTCCTTCTTTGTTGACACCCGCCCTAACAAGGGCAGTCAATCCTAGAGTAGAAAAACAGTTTCGCCCTCCCGCTTTTGATCGCCTTTACATCAGGAATCATGCTACTGCAGATTTCCTGGTGGTAACTACAACCAGGAAGAGGGCGGCGGTCCCCCTGTCCACAGGGGAAGCACCCCCTGACAAGGAGTGCCAAAGTTTGTACGCACTAGGGAAAAGGGTCCCAACTGCTGCAGCTTTTTCCACACGCATAGCTAATAAAACAACTTTGTTGGCTAGCTATTCAGACGCTCAATGGAACATGGTACAAGAGGGCCTTAAAGTAGTCCCTGAACCGCCGCAGGCCCACCTGCTTTCCATTGTAGCTGAGGGCAAACGGGTTAATCAGAGAAGCCTCAAAAATACTTTACAGAAACAGCTGGCAGGATCTTGGCACAAGGTACCCTCCTAAAGCGGCATGCATGCTTAAGAAGCCCTGGTTTCGAACCAGAAACCCAAGCTTCATTAATAAATAAGCCGGTGGAGGAGACAAACTTATTTGGGAAAGCGGTTGATGAAGCACTTGAAACAGCTAAAAAGGAGCAAGACACCCTCAAGACCCTGGATCAAATCACACAGAGGCCTTCCGCAAGGAGGAGCGGTTTAAGACATTCCTTTCATGGCCAACACTTCCCTCGCAACCAATATGGCTCGGGAAATAACTGGTCCTCGCCCCAGGGAACCAGCTTCACCACCCCGTATCCCCCAAGAGGTCAACGATGTGGAAAAGCAAGGGGCCGAAATTCCACCCCAAGAGGCTCCCGAGCCTCGGGTCTGAAATGACCAGCAGATATGGGCCCCCTCCCATGCCTCCCCAGTAGGAGGCCGGCTAACATTTCTTCAAGCATGGGAGGGGATAACAGACCAGTGGGTACTCAAGACGGTCGCCAACGGGTACTGCATAGAATTCTGCCAGACCCCCCAATTCAGACCTCCACGATCAAGATGCCTGATGCCAGAACACCTGTGCAACCTGCTACAAGAGGTCGAGATCCTGAAGGAAAAGGGCGCCATCGAAGTTGTTGTTCTACAGGTAAACAAGGGTATTTATTCGGTGTACGTTCTTGTACCCAAAAAGATCTCACCATACGCCCTGTACTAGATTTGCGCCCAGCGAACAAATTTGTCAAACCTCAAATGCTTTGTATGGTCACTCTGTAGGAAGTAATTCCCTTGCTCACACAGGGGAGACTACATGGCAACATTGGACATGAAAGACGCATACTTTGATATTTCAGTGTTGCCAGCGCACAGAAAATGCCTCAGATTCGAAGCACTATCATTTCAAGGTACTAGCACCGAGGGTATTTACAAATTTACTGGCCGTGGCAGCAGCACACCTGCGCAGATTATCCAACCCAGTTTATCCTTACATCGACGACTGGCTAATAACAGGAGAGTCCTATGGAACATGCCTGTCAAACACTTAAGACGATAGACCTCTTATTCAGCCTGGGATTCTCCATCAACGAGAAGAAATCCAACTTAGACCCCAGCCAAGTCGAGCAATTTCTGGGGGCCATAATCCGGACAGAAGACGGCCTGGTTCCCCCCCCCCCCCACCCGCCCACACCCTCCCACTCCTCAGAGGGTTCAAAACATGCTGTTTCAGATCCCTCATTGTTAGGGAGAATTCTCAGAAATGTGCTATTTCCTTCTACCTTAGAGACCCCCAGCACTTTTGCTGGACTTTACGATTTTTGATTTCTAACCTGAAGAGCATGCCCTTTTTTCTCACCCTCTCATGTACTTTTGTTGTAATTTGGACTGTTTCTTTTGACTTTGGAGTCGCCAAATTATATAGGTCTGCAATGGGAAGGTCAGCGGCAGTAATGGGCAAACTTCAATTCAGCGTTTCAGCTCAGATCTGACTTCTAATAGAAACACTGCGGTTCTTGGATACCACTTCAGACTTGCCTTGCATCTGGGGTCCAACACTCTGAGGTGGCTCAGGCTTGGTCAGTCCTGCTTCAGCAAATCCTGAGGATCTTCCTGGCGCGTGGGTCCAACTTAAAAGCAATGCACACAATCTGGTGTTTCTCTCCCTGGCACTTTGGTTCCAGCAGCAGTGAAAGTACAGCCAGCTCAGAGAGGATGTCCAGATGGGCTTACATTGGAGTTGATTGGTCCCACCAACTCAAGGGGAGAAGTCGTCCTTGCAGGGCTTCTCTAGTTGAGGCAAATTCAGGGGCTTCACCAGGCAAACCAACCGTCCAGGCATTGCAGCAGGTGTCTCTTCCAAGTTCTTCCTTTGATTCCTTTGTCCAGTGGTGGACTCTGCCTTTCAAGCCAAAAAGCCTCACCTTTTTTATGCAAGTTTCTCCCATTCATTCCAGCCTAGCTGTCAATCACACACTAGGGTGGCTGTCCTTGCCGGATAGCCAACCGGCCAATCACCTTAGGGTGCATTCCTGTAACCAAGTAGATTAAGCAGAGTTTTAGGCACCTCCCTTGCTTCCTGCACCTTCCAGACATACTGGAGCCAGAGGCGGGCTTCACTCATGAATCCCGTCAAAGACTAAACAAAGGGACCAAACCTGGTTTGGCGCGCAGAGTAAATCTCAAGAAGGACCTTTCCAACAAGAAATGGCGAAAAAAGAACATTGAGGCCATTTTGACAAAATGGGCACCCTTGGGTGCTTTATTGTAGCTGCAAACGCAGCCCATGGTAAAAACGCACAATGGTAGTAAAAAGTAAACCGCCACCAGCCATTAATTGTAGAAAGGGTAACATAAAAATGTTATGAGAAATTAGACAAAGGGGGTACTAAGTAACCACTCCAGCACCCTATTGTAAGATGGTGTGTGCTGGGTAGTAAGTTTCAATTGTAGGTAATCCATTTCACTTTACTGCTCTTGGAAACAGTAATGTATCCAAGAGAAGGTATCACAATGCAAAGATGATGCCTATGGAGTTTGGCAGACTCCAAAACCAAAAAAGAAAACGTGTTAAATCACAGAAAAATACATGAGCGAGTGGGGAAAAAGGTCTCTCTATCCAGATTGAAAATGAATATGTCCTAGAGTCCAGCAAAAGTGCTGGGAGTCTGTAAGGTAGAGAGGAATTAGCACATTTCTGAGAATTCTCCCTAACGCTGGAGTTCTGTACACACCGTTACAAAACACTATTGCCTAGACACTCGCTCTAGGTCTGATTCTCAGGTGGGACAAGCAGTACGAAGAGCTCTTTTCACTACCGCTCCTTCTTGCATCCTACCACCAACTACGGGTACTCCTCGCTAGTCTATGCACAGAAAGTGATTCTAAGCAGATTCACAAGCATCAGAAGACCAGCATTACTTAACATAATAGCATTTCTGATGATTGCATCTGCTTAGATTCACATGCACCCACCCGTCCTTCCCCGCTCGGATGGAAGGAACATGGACATCTTACTACTTCTTTTCTCTTTCTGTACTCACCCTTGATAGTCACAAGGCTCCCTCACGGAAGAAAAAATAAAATCTGAGGGTCCTTGACGCCTGAGGGTTTTTGGGTATACTACACGTCACGTTAGGGATAGCGTGGCACACCCATGTCGACGTTCCCTTTCGATCCTTGAAAGACAAGATGTATTACTTAGCGGTTACCACTAGATGTTGGACTATTTGCAAGTGAATCTAAGCAGATACAATCATCAGAAATGCTACTACGGTAAGTAATTCATGTCTTTTCGTGTATTGCCCGTTTCAATTTTTTAGCAAGGACCACAAGTGCTGATAGAGAGGACCATATATGTTTTGCGATAATGTCAATGTAGCTGCTCCTAGCCCACCGGCCTCAACACAGTCCTGTGTCCCTTTGGATGTGAGATCCAAATATCTTTCATGCTCACGTTGACCATCTCCCAAAACGGTACCAACCTCGGGCAGTACCACCATATATGTCTCAGTCCGTTTCTGCCCCACACCCCCTTCAACTGAGCACCTATATCGCATAATTGAATCTGGGTAATTTCACAGGGGTGTAGTGCCATTGCACCACCATTTTTCACCAAATATCTTGCACCTGGATCGCCCAATTAAGTTTTACTTCATTGGACCATTTTTCCCAGCTGTCGAATGAGAGAGGATGATCCAGATTACGTTCCCATCTTGACATGTATGACCACTTGGGTTGTAGATGAATGTTTATGAAGATTTTAGATGGCAACAACATCAGGCGTTTATCCCTTGTTTGTTTGATATCTTTTTCCAGGGGGGATTGTTAGGACTCATTTTCTATATTCTGGGCTGGGGAACAGATGTATAGAAAGCAAACCTATATTGTAATGGGGACACCTTTGGGAGCTGTAGCCAAACCAGTTCAAGTTAGCAGTGACGAGTGGTCTCGGCTAAGTTTTAAGAAGTGGTGAGCTTGTAAAGGATCCAAAATGAATACACACAATGGGAGTCACAAATTACACTTTACACAATGTATAAAATAGTTATTTATGGCAAAACAACCTTATGAAAAATGACTATCTGGTAGAAGTATCGCATAACACTAATAATAGAATACATAAATGCAGTCACTAGAGTCAGCATAATACAGATCAAACTCCTGTAAAGGAAAGTATTGATTAGTTTATGTACTACAGATCCAAAAGTTCTGACAGTTTGCAACGCTGGAAGAAATGAAGGGTTGGGTCTCTGTGGTCCAGTGGACGATTCCAAGGGTTAGAGGACAAGTGTCCCCAACTTTCGTAAGGCTTGCGCAAGCAAGGAATGGCAAAGCCAAAGTATTGTGAAAGTTTAGAATATTTAGCAAAACTTTTAAAGGGAGTTTAGGGACAGGTAAGAACCACTGTAACTCACCCCCGTACTGATTCTTCACAGGACTTGGCAGGTCGATGAAGGTCAGAGGTTGCTTTTCCTGCCGTCAGCCTCAGCTCTTGATTCGCAAGGGTTGCAGGTTCGAGCAGATCGTCGGTCGGTCTAATTGGCTGGTTCAAGGACTCTGTGGAAGAATGCAGCAAAACATGATGCAGGACTCCTCTCCGCACTGGACTTGACTCTGTTTTGGACGGCCGTCACCGCAGCACGGCGATGCAAATGGACTCTCCGGTCTCGGTTGGACTTTCCCTCTATCTGGTGCCCATGACGCTAGGATTCTGAACTTTTGCCGAGGTAAGTCTTGTAGGACAAGCTGAGTGGATCCCTCAAGTTCCAGGCCTCAACTCGGAACACTGACAGCAGCAGCACAGTAGCTAAAACTAAGCTGGTAAGCCACTGTGCGGTCCCGGGGCATTTCCTAAGGCTCTTCTTCGCAGGGTACTGAGCAGACGACTGGATTGGATGTTTCCTGCTCCCTTGCAGGACTGCTGAAGATGGATAGCTAGACAGTGCTTTTCCAGGACAGCAGCAGAAGTTGGTTGCCAGGCTTCCTTCAGGCGGGTCACATGTCCCTGCATGTCTCACAGCTGGGCAGGAGTCTTGGCTTCTTCAGGTATCTCCAGGATCTCTCCAGAGTGGGAGCAGGGGTCCTCTTATCCCAAAAGCCAGCTAAGAGCAGAAACTCTTACCAGCCAATAGTAGAACTAGCCCCACACACAACCCAGCAGTGGTCCAATCGGGACCACTGGCAGGAACACTCATGCATAACACTCAGACTGAAACCAGTGTTTGGATGGGGAGCAGAAAGTCCCAGCCACATCCTGCCACGAAACGCACATATCCCTCACGTAGCCCGCCAAAAGCCTCTGCTTTCCTGGCCATTGGAAGTCCATTTAAGGATTTTTCTGGCCTCACAGGCCAGGAAAGTTGGCTAAAAGAGGAGATGGCCAAAGGACAAGCAATAAACTTTGTGGCACGCCACATTTAGTAGCCATACGCGATGAGGCTAAAACGAAAAGCACCAAAAAAACAGTAAAAAGTCACTGCTGCCACCAGCTTGCCAATTTAGCACACAGAGTAACCAAAAATCCTCTTAGTGCAAGCCTAGGGCAAAACAAAGTGTAACGGGAGGATAACTCGGGAGCAACATGCTCACCTTGGAAGCAGGACGATACGGAGCAACACTAGTTTGATCCACAGGTTCACGCCTGGAAACCTCTGGGTATATAGTGCATTATAAATAACCTATCATATCATACTGCATTGTAAGATGCATTGTGCAATGATAAAAAGTTACTACAACTGATAGGCTAGTTACTTACTACTTTTAGTAACTTAAGGGAAATCATGTTTCCCAGTACTGACAGCCCAAAGGATATGTCAGTTTCCCCATAACAGATGAGCAAAGGACAGTGCAGTGAAGTTGCAGGCTTCACTGCACTGTAAAAAGTACAGCTCAGGATCAAAAATAAATGCAAATCATTTGGACCTCCATCAAAATGAAGGAAAGTTGCAGTAAAGAGAGCTTTCCTAACACAGGAGAATGCTCTACTAGCCACCGCTTTGTTGGTTTTGGCATGCTAGTGCTGCATTTGAAAGTATATCAACCTTTCACCCTCCCCTATACCCAAGTCTGCTTTGCATTGGTCAAAGATGTTTATGCCATGACCCTGCTTAATGTCTCACTCTAATAACCTTGTGCGCTAATCCATTGGGAGTATGCTCCCTTTTCCATGTGTGGCGTAAATTGGGGGTTTTGTAATATTGGAGTAAACTGGAAGGGGAATTTGGTAGCCCTGCCTTTTCTCAGAGTATCCCACACGTACCCCACTAGAGCCATGATCTTACTCCATTGCATATTTGGTGGCCTATCCGAGTTGGGCAGCCACAGGACCTCCCCCAGTAATCTCCCTACGACTGGAATGTCCATTCCACCCCATGGCGTCCCTGTGTCTCCCGAAAAACCAAACTTTGAGTACCCGAAGTTGGGCTGCCACATAGTAGAGGTTAAAACTTGAAAGAGACCCTGAGTTTATGGCACAGAGCAATCCGTGTTTACAGTGCTGTTCTGGGCCATTTGTTTTGCCATCTGAAGGCTGCTATCACCTTGTTGAATTTTAGTTAACTAACCTGGGAGGGGCCTGAAAGAGGTATAATATTCATGGAAGAGTGACCATTTTTGTGTTAATCCTACCCAACCTTGACAGTGTCATCTGTGTGCATTTATATAGTTGTTGATTAATCGATTAAAGTAATTGGTCCTCGTTTATCGAGAATAAGGAGTCCAGGGAGCCTGTGTTGTGTCGAATTCTCATTTCTGTGCCAATTCCATTTAACCTTAGATACCCCCAGCTCTTTTGGTGGACTCGGGGCTTTTTAATTTGTACTCATGAGTGAGTGGGACTCACACCCCCTCCCCAAAATCCCACTATGTGCTTTTCTGACTAGGATTTTTGGTTTCTTACTGTTTGATGGAGTCTGTTAAACTCCATAGGCATCTGCTTTTGTGCATGGTCACTGAGAATTCCCTTGGACTGCTCTTAAAGTTTAAGTAAAATTTTCTTGGGTGAACCCCTGTTCCCAAGAATACAAAGATGACCTTTTCATTACTTATCTTTTCTTTTGTGGGTACAACACACACCACTCTGTGGATTGCTGGTGGCGGGGTTTACGTAGTAACTCTACATAGTAACTCCTTATCCCACTTCTCATGTAACAGTTTGTTACACTAGCTAACTTGAATGACTGGTGTCGGTGGTTTCTTTTTTACTACTTTTGTGCTATGTATATGCAGGCTGATTTCTCAGCTGCAGTACAGCACCCAAGATGACAATTATTTCTAAATGACCTGTCGTCTTTTTTGCCATTTCTTGTCAGTTAGTTCCTTCTGGGATTTTGCTCTGTTTAAACCAGGTTTGAGTCCTTTGTGCCTTTTGCCTGTGGTGGGCTTCAGCCCTGAAGCCCGCCCATGCTCCAGTGTGTCTGGAAAGGCAGGAAGTGAGGGAGGGCCCTGAAACGTTCCTGTCCTTGTCGCTAGGTGTGTCTGAGTGAATCCAGTACGGATTGGCCGGCTGGCTGTCCGCCAGGACAGCCACCCTGCTGGGTGACAGCCCTAGCGCTGTGAATGAATGGGAACTTGCTTAAAAGGCAAGGTTTTTGGGACTAGAGGCAGAGTTGACCACTGAAGGACAACATCTGACGAAGATGTGAAGCGACGCCAGTAGCACCCTCCTGGACTGCAAAGTGCCTGGTGAAGCCCTGCAGCTGTGCTGACCCTGTTTTCGTTTCAATTGGGAAGACTTGCAAGGGACGACTACCTCCCTAGGGCTGATGGGACCAGCTAGCCTCGAGAAAGGTTTCATTTTGATTTAACCCCTGACTGGCTGTCACTTTCCAAAGCTGCAGAATGCCAGTACCCGGGGACCCCTGACCATCATAGAGTGAATTGTCTCCAGAAGTGTGAATCCAGCCAAAACTTAGTGGGCATCCAGAGGACAGACCCTACACCAGCGGGACATCTTCATCCAGAGTCCCCTCCACCAGAGTCCAGAACAGAGGGATCAAGTAACTTCCAACCAGAGCTTTTCTTTCTTCTTTGATGCATAGAAAAGGGCGCCAAAACCACAAGGCCGCTGAATCCAGGAGAGTCCATTGCTGCAGAGTCCCCATCTCGAGTAATGGTGATCACAAATAAGTGCTAATACTGTCCTCAAATGAAGTCACTCAGTGTGCTGGAACATGGTTAGCATAAGAAAAGTTTACCCACCTACTTTATTGCTTTTGTAGAGCTGAATCCTAACTTTTGATTTAATGTTACTATTAGTTGGTGCTTTTTAAAGATTGACTAATTGACCTTGTGTATATATAAAGAAATATTTTTCTGATGCTTAGAATCACATTCTGTGCATATAATCTAGCATTTAGTGGAAACCGCACAGTATTGCATCTTTCTTATGGAGATCGAAAGGGGGCGTAGACATGGGCGTGACTGTAACACTATCACCAACGTGACGTGTAGTGTATCCAAAATCCCTCACTCGTCGGTCCCTCAGATTGTTTTTTTCTGCCAGTTGGTCGCCCATGCAGAGTTCGCAAGAGTTTAAAATTGCTAACTTTGTCCCCACGACCTTTGGTCGTCTGGTCTCCCGACTAATCTTCTCGATGACTGCCTTGTGGGATTATTGCCGCTGAAGACATCTACACCTGTTTAACTGTTGGACTGTCGACCACTTTGCCTTGGCCCTCCGGCCAGGCCCTTACAGCAGGGTGAGTGGGGCCCCGGGTTTATTCTTCTCCAAGAATGTATTTCCTTAACCCCTGTCTTGCTCTTCTTGGACTGGCTGCTGCTACCCACTGCTATGGAGAGGGCGCCCTTTAAATGTTTCTTGTCGTGTAACAGCAAGTTTCCTTTGAAAGGACACCCATCGCCAATGCAATCAGTGTCTTCTTCGAGACCACGACGAGCGCTCATGCAAGTCCTGTAAACTCTTTTGACCGAAAACGTTGAGATAGGCGAACTAAATGGTGGGCGGTCTACCGAAAGGCATTCCCCTGTTGGTACCGTCGCTTTGGACGATGAGGGATCAGCCGGTAGCCATGGCTCCGAATTGGAAGCCATCAACCTCTTAGCGGAGCGTTCAGGCTCACAGATGCCGGAACTGACAGACAGGCCAACGACTCTGTTATGGGGAGTTCACACCCCAGTGACAAAGGCACACGCACCACAAATACAAAAACGCACAACCCCAAAGGCCACTTTGGAGTTGTCGAAGCACACAACGCCAACAGGGCCGTTGGAAATTTCAACTCGCCTTACGAACCTCGCGCTTCGGCACCCTTCACACAGCTGCCTTCGAGGCATGCATCTCTATCCCTCTGGAACGGGCTTTCATCCTAAAAAACATACCATTGTGGACACATCGTCCAAAGGCACATAAGCGCCTAAGGCCTCAGTGGAGTCACCGACCACGACAGCGCTGTCAGGCGTGTCGAGACCTTTCATTCAGCTGCTGAAAATCCACAAAAGCCTTGTGGCCATCATTTCGGCAGCCACAGAGCACAAGGGCACCCCTTCTCATCGAGAGGAGTATTCTGAAGTCCCCTAGCCTCTCTCGAAGGACTTATTGGGAAAATCACCCCCTTCTGGGTAACCTTTTCCAAGTCCGGACCCTTCTGTCACTGAACAATACATGGACAAAATGGCCCAGTTTATTGACTTTTCTGACGGGTGCATTACACCCAAAAGACCCAGGGAAGACCACTCTTGCCCCATTCCTTAAAAACTGCAGACATTCCCCATCTCTGCACAGGGACACCAGGAGGATATCTTGGATGTCCGAGAGGATCCAACACAGGAGGATACCTATGATACCTTAATCCCTTTGCACAAGACACAGCTGATCAGGACCCAGACTGGGATCAAGGTCAGGCAGGGCATCAGGGCCCTTGGCTATCACCTACACATACCTCTGACCTGTACATCTAGATCCCCTTCTTTGCCTCCACAGAGTGATTCGTCACCTGTTGACGACCAGATGTTGTTCAATGCCATTTTCAAAAGAGCAGGTGATCATTTCCAGATTGCTACACTTGAGGCAGCTCTAGATTCAGACTTTGTTGAGGAAATCCTGAGGAAGAAGCCTCTTGACTACTCAAGCCATCCCCTTAATGAACTCTATAAAGAGATTCCTGGTCCCTTCCTTAATGTCGCCGTCTCTCACACGGGTGGTCCCCAGGTTGAAAAATTATTCTGCCATCACCTTCCAACTCACTCTATATAAGGGGTCATGCTGCACCGGACTCCCTGGTGGTAACTTTCACTCGGAAAAGGGCAGAGGTTCCACTGTCCTCCCCTCCAGACACAGGCTGTAAAAAGCTTTGTTCTGGGTTAGCAGGGCACCGCCTCTGAGGCCTATTCTACTAGGATCGCAAACAATACCTCTCTCCTGGCAAGTTAGAGCGATGGCCAGGATGACCATCAAGATGCCCCAGAGCCCACCCGATCAAGCTTGCTGGCGGTTGTGGCTGAGGGCAGACAGGTTATCTATAACATATTGAAGAACACTCTGGACTCTGCTGAGACTGCTGGACGCACTCTAGCCTAGGGCACCTTACTTAAGACACACCTGTTTAGAAATCTCCGGCTTTAAACCCGAAACTCAGGCCTCTCATCAAAAACCAGTTGAGGACTCCAACCTTTTTGGAAAGGCTGTTGTTGACACCCTGGAGACTGCGAAAAAAGAACCCAAAACACTTGTCGCTCAGCTAGATCACGGCTAAGCCCTTCCACCAGCGTGGAGGCTCTAACTCACGCTGGTCCTTTCATGGGCAATCTTTTTCCCGCTCTCCCCATGGACAATACAGCTCAGGGCGTAACCCCTGGTCCTCCGGCCAAGGCTCTTTATTAGGGAGTATTCGAATTTCTGTGCTAATTTCCCCTCTACCTTAGACCCCCAGCTCTTTTGCTTGACTTTAGGACTTTTTATTTTTACATTGGAGTGAAACCTTTTTCTCACTCATGTTTTTTAAAAATCTAATTTGGACACAGTTTCATTTGGTTTTGGATTCTGACAAACTCCATAGGCATCTACCTTTTGTATTGTGACACACAGCACCCTCAATGCAGTGTCACAGAGAAGTCCTTTGGATTTCTCATAAGGTTCAAATGCCTTCTCTTGTTGGGAACTAATGTTCCCAAGAGTAGTAAAGTGAAATCGACTTTACTTAAATGTTTTTCCTATGTAGGTCCAGTACAGCCCATTTTATTTGGAAATACTGGGGGGTTACTTAGTAGCCCCTTTTCCTACTTGCTCATGCAAACATTGTTACCCTCAATACATTTAATGGCTGGTGGCAGTGGTTTAATTTTCCTACCATTGTGCGTTTTTACCGCAGGCTGAATCCTGAGCTGCAGTACAAGGCCCGTGAGTGGCCATTTTGTCAAAATGGCCCTGGTCTTCTTTTTTTGCCATTTCTTGTTAGTGGGGTCTTACTTGGGTTTTACTCTGCATGCCAAAACAGGTTTAAATGCACCCTTTTGTTCATTTTGTCTTTGGCAGGCTTTAGTTCTGAAACCCTCCTCTGGCTCCAGTGTGTCTGGCAGGGCAGGAAGTGAGGGAGGTGCCTGAAACTGTCCTTGGTCTCCTTGTTTACCTGAATGCACCCAGTGCTGATTGGCTAGCTGGCTGTCCTTTCAGAACAGCCACCCTGCTGTGTGAATGACTATGCTGTGCATGAATGGGGGAAACCTGCATAAAAGGCTAGGTTTCAAAGCCTGAATGACAGTTGACCACACAACGAAACATCTGAAGAAAGAAACTGGAAGAGAAGCTTATGCACCCTGCTGGGCCATTGGTTTGCCCGGTGAAGCCCTGCTGCAGTAATGAAGCTCCAATTTTCAGATCGACTATAGAAGCTTGGAACCGATGACTTCTTACCTTGTGTTGGTGGTACCAACTGTGAACCCAGGACGAACTTTGCTGGAAATTCTCTCCCTGCTAGAAGTACTTCTACGCTGCTGCTGGAACCCAGTGCCAGGGCTCGGGAAAACCATAACCTATTGCATCGTCTTTAAGCTGGACCAGAGCTCTATGAAGATCCTGAAGACCATCCCGGAGCATGATGACCCAACCCTGAGTCACCTCCCCGGAGTGCTGGACACCAGAAGCAGGGGTAGCCCATCAAGTGTCAAACATCCGCAGTGGTGCTAAGGTACTGTCTTAACTAAGGGTTTGGTCTATAGCTTGCTTGTTCTCACTGAAGACTTGTAGTAGGTACTTTTTGCAGAGTTGAGTCCAGCTCTTTCACAAGCTTAACAGCTTATGGCCCAACAGTGATTCTTTGTTAAACTCTCTTCAAACATTTTGCAAGACTTGTGTGCTATCTAGTTGCTTGGTCAATCTGCTCTGACCTCAACTGAATGACCCACAACTTCCTGTTTTCTCTGCCCTTTTTTGTGTCCTGCCACCCCCCTATTTCTGTCATTGGGTATCCCCGTCTGGTTCACTGTTCCAATTCATCCTTGGACCCCCCCACCCCTCTTCCTGAGGTGTTGTAATTAACAGAATACACATAAGAGGGTGCAGTTACCGGCACTGTCTCGCGTGCGGATCACCCGAAGCTTGTCAATGGTTAGCCTCTATAGTAAAACTGGTAGTTCCTGTGAGGGTTTCTAAGTCTATGCTTGGTCACAGGTAAGCATTTGTTCACCCGGGAGCAGACTGCAGTCTTGGTCTGGGAGCCGCTGCACGGCTTGGTTGCAGGTGAGCGCAGTCGCTGTATGGCGCTCATGGATGTTGGTGTTGCATGTATGCTTTGACAGCTGTTAGCTCTGCAGTGTCATGTAGCAGTTTCTTTGCATTGTGCTGCTGGTTTGAGTGCGCTGGTACACGGTCCCCTCTTCTGAATGCACTTGTGGGATATTTTCTCTTCGGCCCGCCGCTGGAGGTGCTGTTTGCTGGGTAAGAATTGGTGCATTCACACTCTGTGAGACTACACAGGAATTATCTGCTTGCCAATGAAGTCTAGATGAGCCTTTCCCAGCAGTAACAGTATACACCAAGCTACAACCTATGAGGGACAAGCAATATCGGTCAATAGATTTAGAAGAGTGCCGTTAGGTAGCCAGGACGGCCAAAGTCTTTTGGACAAAGTCTATAGTTCCAATGCACTTTTTGGATGAAAGTACTGCACAAAGTTGGAGAGTTCACAAAACTCACCTAGTGGAACACGAGCTGTTAAACCACCTGTGCAAAGGGAGTTAAAATCAACTCGGAAAGTAAGCAGGTGCAAGTCTCAAGTGAGACAGCACAACATAAGGCAGAAAGGGGTCCAGCTGAATGTCATTTTGCTACACCAAGCAGACCCTGGTTCATGTCCCTCAGTCGTGGGTACAAGAGGGAGGACGTTTGGAAGGCTCCTGCGGCGGTACCCTGGATCCTTGTCGGCAGCTACAGGTTTTCTTCATTTCAGCGGCACTTCACTTTTTCAGCACTCCGTAAACAGCACTGAGGCAGAATGATGGGACCAGTTGGACTTTCCTTGCTCTATCAGTATTGCATTCTGGTGAGGGGACTCTGGGTCGGGATTTCCTGCTTCTGGAAGGTCCTTGGAAGGTTCCTGGAGATTTTGGTTGGATTTGTTTCCGCGGCAGAGGTTGCACTCGACAATGGCCACTTGATCCCTGGCATTGGGCTTCTGCAGCAACGGAAAGGCACAGCAAGTCGGGGATTGCACCAAAGTGGAGTTCATCTCAGGGTTAGTTGGTCCCACTAACCCAAGGGGATAAGTCGTTCCTTCTGAGCGTCTCTGTCGAGGTTAAAAAGGAGGTCTGCAGCAGCGTGGCTTCACCAGGCAATTCAAGGTCCCAGGAGGTTGCAGCGGGCTTCTCTTCTCAGTTTCTTCAGATGTTTCGTCCAGTGGTCGACTGTAGTCCCAAGAACCTTGCCTTTTTAAGCAAGTTTTCCCATTCATGCACAGCCTAGGCTGTCCATCACACAGCAGGTTGGCTGTCCTTTCATGCCAGCCAGCCAATCGGGACTAGTTTCATTCAACCATTCCTAGAGCTAAAGGACAGGGGAGTTTCAGGACCCTCACTCACATCCTGTCCTTTCAGACATACTGGAGCCAGGGGTGCGCTTCAAGGCTGATGCCTGCAAAAGGCAGAACAAAGGGCTTAAACCTGTTTGAACGCACAGAATAAAAGCCAAGAAAGACCTCACAAACAGAAAAAGGCAAAAGAAGACCGGGCCAATTTTGACAAAATGGTCATCCATGGGTGCTGTTCTGCAGCTTTGGGTTCAGCCTGCTGTAGAAAAGCACAATAGTAGGAAAAACTAAACCACTGCCACCAGCCATTGTAAAGTCGTGAGGGTAACAACATTTTTTACATGGGGAAAGCAGGATAAGGGGCTACTAAGTAACCCCCCAGCACTCCACATAATATGGTGTTTGCAGGACCTACAAAGATAAATGGGAAGTAAAGTCAGTTTCATTTTATTGTTCTTGGGAACTGTAGGTCATACAAGAAACATGAGACATCCAAAGGATTTCTGATTGATGGTGCACTGATACAAAAAGCAGATGTCTATGGAGTTAGTCAGACTCCAATAACAGTGAAAACACACAAACCAAATCGGGTAAAGCGAGATTGAGGATTAAGGTCCAACTCAGGTGGTAGAATTAAAAAGTCCTAAATCCAGCAAAAGAGCTGGGGTTCTCTAAGGTTGAAGGGAATTAGCACAGAAATAAAAAATCTCCCTAGCACTGGTATTTATGGTTCTCTAAAGCATAGAAACTGGCCAGCATCTTGCAACAGAGGTATGGGGTGATTGTAGAATGGCACTGTTGTCACGCTCATGCGCACATAAATAAGGGACAGGGACGATCTGAACAACCACCTCTCCCTTTCTTGGGTAGGACTAGCTTCCACCCCAGTAGTCGTCCTACTGCAGGCTGAGAGGGGTCATGTCCCCCTCTTGACAGGGTTAGGCTACTGACCCCATCAAAGTCATACATTTTTTTTAAAATCAAAAATGCCACCAGACACAATTGGGGATTTGGCATTAAAAAAAAATGGTACAATTTTGCGTACATCTTCTAACCCCTCGCAATCTGAGTATTTTAACTGGAATACCGTTTTAATGCACTTTCCCCAACTATAAACGCACTGCCACTGTATGCAATCTTATGGGTATGTTTACAGGCATTGCCACCAAAATGCATATTTATTTGGCACTTTTGTAGACGTTCGACCCATTACTGACCACCCACCTCCTCTTCCGCCGAAATGGTTGTGTGCAAAAGAGTACTGGAAACTAATTTCTTAAACACGATCTACACCAACTACATGCGTTCTCAGTCATTCAGCCATGGTGTAGGTTTGCGAAATATTTGGACATTCCTCACGTTCCCTTAACTAACCAGTCTGCTCCCTTTCTTGTAGTCCGCAAAGCTCATGGGCCCTACTGATTGGTTGACAGGTGTCTGCGGACATGGAACGAGGAAGTGAGTTTGTGGGCCAGATTGAGAGCACTATTTTCTTTGCCTAAATAATGGTGATTTTCTTTTTAACTTGCTGAGTGGATTTACTTTTAGAACCAGAACGTCAATCCGTGAACACATTTGTTGAAAACCTGTCCATTCAATGCAACTTTTGGCACCCCTATGTCTTTGTCCCACCCCCTTGATAAATCTGCATATAACCTGGCAAACGCAAGTCACGCCCTTTCGACGTCCCTTTTCCGAACTTCGAAAGCTTCATGTGCAATACTCTGCCTCTTCCACTAGATGTCGGCCTTTGCAAAGCATGTGAATCTGATCAGATCAAGCAACAGAAATACTATCACGTTGTGTAATGTATCGCACATTTGTGTTTTCCTCCTGGTGACCATTGCTATTTAAGGTAATAGTGTGTTGTTCTGTATTCATTTGACTGCTTAACCACGGATACCACTAGATGAGCCAGGGATTGTTTTAAGGATACATTGTTTGTCTTAAAGTAACGCCATAACGAACAAAGGTCTGTGGCAATCCTAACATCACTTGAATGGCCAAAGGTTAAATATAATTGTATTAGATAATTGGACAGTTTATTGAAGGGTAATAAAGGCAAGTTATGAGTAATTTTACTCGTGTAACATTTTCTTAATTGTTGAAGATAAAATTTTCATGACTGAGCACCTATCTTTGCTCTGCTCATGTTCCTAGTTTGACATGTATTCTATCTTTAGACGTTTATATTTCTATTGAACACATACGTGTATTGGCACATTAATTCTCTTATGAACCGTTTTGAAAACTTTGTGGCTTGCTTTCTACTATCCCATTTTTGTAAGTTGATTATTACAATAAACTTTTTTAAGTTGCAGACCCCAGCCTCATTCGCACAGAGTGTCCAGGAATTGACCATCGCCCTCCAGAGGACGGGAGACCCGGCCAATCTCAATCGCTTACGACCACACCTTGAACTTCTGGCCAACATTGACCCTAGTCCAGGTACTTTATCAGCAATTGACTTTATGGCATGTAGCATGCTCCCCTTGTAATGTGAGGGTGTTTGGGTGTATGAAGGTTATCTTTGCACGAACGTGAACGGCATTAGGGAGGGCGAGTAATATGACCACCCTCATGTCAATGAAAACCCCATGCCCTGATTAGCGCACATGGCTTGCCAATGGAGTAACTACACTACCCAAATGCGACCACCAACTGCCTCTGAGATAAATGTTGCGGCCTTTGCTTCATAGTGAACCGCTGTTTTGGAGATTTACCTTAAGCTGTGGTGCTGGTTATTGAAGTATGTCTTTGACTTGAAAGTAATTGTGATTCCATCACATGGCTATCTAAGTGGTAGTGTGGCAGAGTAGCCAAGGCATAATTCTGAAGTGTTGTGGTTCTCAGATACAGTGTACATTTTTCACAAATAACAGATAACAGTATTTTTATAAAATATAATCGGTGTAAAAAGTTAAAAGTTCAATCACTGCACTTGCTCCTATGTAATCTTTGTAAAATGTGCCACAATGTATCAAGTAAATGAAACCGTTTCAACATGAGTTCTCAGAGTTAAATGAAGACTTTCCTAGAAGGTTAAATGCAGTAACAGATGAGCAACCCACCATTCCCATCTGGAACTGAACGTTTCAAGAGACTGAGAGAGACTAGTTATGCAGGTTTGGAACAGTCTTTGGTGGTAAAGATTTAACTTTGCAAAAGTGTCCCAAGGAGCAGTTTACTGGAGTTTGAACTGCATAAGACCCTTTGTGATGAGGAGGGTCCAAGAGATTAGAAATAGAAGTTTGTCATTTATATAGCAACTTTATCCCATTAGTATGGCCTGAACGCGCATGTGGGTGAACGCCCTGTGGGACCAAAGTATGTAGATTGTTGGACTGAGCTAGGGGGGGTTGGCCTTGCACCGCTAAGCAACCCAAGATGGTCAGACATTTGGATGGGTGCTGGGGGAAGTCAGGAGATTGAGAGAGTGCAAGAAATTTGCTATGGGACCAGCTAAACCGAATTTTATCGAAGGTGATAGCTGTAGTCTGATGGTTGTGGTTTGTGTATTAGAGTGGGGTGTATGGATGCGAGTGCATGTGGGTTAGTAGCGGTGCCTGCGACTGGTGTCCACCTAGTGGTGTTTGACTATGTACCTTGATGCCTCGCTCAGCGCTTTTCTTTTGGTTTTACTTGAGCTTATCCTATTTGTCGCAATTGTTCAGAGAGTTGCACTTTGCCTTGCAGTGGAAAATATTCTTTGATATAAAGAATTGACAGAGGCGTATGGTGCTGTGCAGAGGAAGAATAGGAGGGGGAGGAGGGAGAAACTTCAGGTTGCTGAAGGGAATAACCACGTTTTGAGGACCTTTCCAAAGGAGAGGTTTTCTTCACTGCGGTGGATGTGTAATGGAAGGAAGTTTTGATGGTGGGTGCTTGGATGGTGAAAGCGTATCCAGTGGTTGAAGTATACGAAAATAAGTAGTTCAACTATGCTCCCCACTGTTAGGCAAAATGGTATGCAGTATCCTTTGGGTGCACTACAACAACCCTGACCTCCTGGCAATAGGAATCCAACCTTTGGTAGAAGTCTGTACTACACAGGTTGGTAGCGTGTTGAGCTGCCAGGCTCATCTCAAGAGGGGTCAATGTGAGCTGGGAGGCAAGTTGCACAGTGTTTCACAGTGACAAGTATTCAAATAAAAACTTATACACAAGGTTTCTTGAGTAAACAATTATTAATTTATCTGTTAGAATAAGCCTTCTTCGGAAGGGAGCAATATAAAAGTAACACACACATACACTCCAAAACTACACACTCTTAGTTTATAAATCAGTAAAGACCCTTTTGGGATGGCCCACAGTCACAACCTCTCAGGTGACTTCAATAGCTAGGGTGCCGGGGACATTAATATCTTACAGTTGCATTTAGAACATTCCTAGGAATTCGTCAAAGGAAAAGATTATTAGAACAAACAAGAGATTACAAATATTCTTAAGCAGGCAAATACTTTTGGATCCCCCTAAGCAGAGTCATTCAGTGTAACAGGTTAAGCCAAAGTCAATGGGTAAAAGTCAACATGAGCTGAAGCACTTCTGATAGGTAAGCAAAAAAGTCTTTGCACAATGTTTTAGAAGTCTTTGAAGAAACAAAGAATGTAGGGCCACAAGCTGTTTAGACTTGTGAGTAGTAGAAGATGCAAGCAACTGTACAGTAAAAGCGAAGTTCTCTCAGACTTTACGGTACCTTTGGATTGAAGAAAAGGTGCAGCAGATGACTCTTGTTCTTGTGCAGCTCTGCAGATCTCACTGTTCCTGGGCCTCAGTTGTGGGGACAAGAGGGAGGACTTCTGGGGACTCCTGCACTGCAATGGGATGGTCACCACTCGCAACCGGCAATCTTCAAACAAGTGGCACTTTGGTGTTTCAGCTCCTCGCCACTAGCGCAAATAGCAACACTGCGGTTCCTGGGTGACGAGATGGACTTCCCTTGCTTTTGGGGTCCTGCACTTTGTTGAGAGGGCTCAGGTGTGCTCAGTCCTGCTTCCTGAGAGTCCGGAGGAACTTCCTGGAGCTCTTGACCAACTTAAAAGCAATGCACAAAATCTTGCATTCTTCTCCCTGGCTATTCGGTTTCCAGCAGCAATTCTGTGGAAATTCAACAGCTGTGAGAAGATGTCCACGTGGCTTACTTTGGAGTTGATTGGTCCTGCTTGCAGGGGCTTCTCTGTCGATTTGAATTTGGAGTTTCAGCACAGCAACAGGGCTTAACCGGGCAAACAAACAGCAGGCGTCCTCTTCAAGTTCTTCTGTTCCTTCGTCCAGTAGTCGACTCTGCTTTCCAAACCAAAAAGCCTCGCTTTTTATGCAGCTTTCTCCCATTCATTCCAATAAAGTGGCTGTCCTTGCCGGACAGTGAGCCGGCCAATCACCAGAGAGTGCATTTGGGTCTCCTAGGAGACTAAGCGCAGGAGGTTTCGGGCACCTCCCTCACTTCCTGCCCCCGCCAGACACCCATGAGCCAGAGACGGGCTTCACTTGTGAATCCCGCCAAAGGCAAAGTGAACAAAGGGACCAAACCTGGTTTGGCACAGAGTAAATCTCAGGAAGGACCTTGCCACAAAGAAATGGTGAAAAAAGACCGACCATTTTGACAAAAATGGCACCCGTGGGTGCTTTACTGCAGCTGCCAACGCCACCTGCGGTAAATGCACTCACCAGCCTTTCAGTGAGTAAAGGGTAACATAAAATGTTACCTGAGAAGCTGGAGAAAGGGGATACTACGTAACCCCTCCAGCACCCTATTGTAAGATTGTGTATGCTGGGTTTAGAAAGTTAAAGTAAAGTCCATTTCACTTTACTGCTCTGGGAAACAGTAGTTTATCCCAGAGTAGACATTTAAACCATTGAGAAATCTGGAAGACTTGACTGTGCCACTGCACTGAAGGTGCTGTGTGACACAATAGAAAAGATGCCGCCTGTGGAGTTTGTCAGGCTCAATAACCAAAAAACATAAAGTTCAGAAATCACATTAAAAAACACATGACAGGGTGGGAAAAAGGGTTGCACTCTCTCAGGTTAAAAAAAATCAATTCCTCAAAATCCAGCAAACTTGCCGGGGGTCTCTAAGGTGGAGGGAATTGGCACATTTCTGAGAATTCTCCCTAACAGACAGCTCGGTTCCTCAGCGGTTCACCTGCAGCACAGGCTGTGCTTCTTCTGGTCTCTTGCCTTGCTGGTAGGAAGCGCCTGCCTCCTTCCACACAATCCGCTCTCATGTGGCTGCCTTTGGATCTGCTTCCCGCTGTGCATCAACAATTTCCTCCTTTGCTCTCAATTTGCAAAGGCGCACCATTTTTAAATGTCCCGCACAGCTGTGTTCTATTACAACTAATCTGCTCATTCAGCTTTGTGTTTCTGCTGCTCCACATTAACTTCTGTCTGCTCTTCCTCATCCCAGTACTGGAGGGTTTATGGGAGTTGGTGATCATAGGAGTTTTCGACTGTTTAACACATCACTGTTGTGAATAGAATGATTGTTTGAAATAAAACACTCAGATAGCTGATGTTAAATAAGCATTGTGTAAGAGTAATTTGGGACCGTTACTTGCGACAAAACCATCAGAGACAAAAGAAGTTAAATGTGAATCGGGTGTACCTGAGGTGTGGAGGCTTTTCTGCCTATAGAGTCTTGCAGAAAGGTTTCTTGGGGGTCCTACAATGGGAGGGACTTTTAAAGTGACAATATGCCTTTAGGAATTATAGGGTCATCCTCACCATTAAAAGAATACCACTGTGTCACCTGATGGGGTCACCATGTCTCCTAAGCAGCCTTCTCCTCCCATGTGATCCTCCCTCACAATGCCCCCCACACTTCCCAGGGTCTGGATCAAGTAGTGGCTCACTTCCCCTGGCCACATGGGAGGAGATCTTAGGCTGGGGATTAGTGATTATTCCACAGGATTCATCAGAAAACTGAGTAGTCGGAGAGGTAGGAGGGGTGCTGATGGAGCTATTGTATTGTGGTCATTTACGTAACGTCATTTCCCCATTTGTACGGCCTTAATGCGCTTTATGGTTGGAATGCCTTTGGCGACCGAAGTACAGGTATGGTAAATTCTAAGAGTTTAGTTTTAGATGCGTATGTGCAATCTGCCAGTATTAGGACTTAGGAGGGCTAGCTAGGCTCCAGTAAGTAACGCACAGGTCAAGCACATGGATGGCTGCTGTTGGTGGTTGAGGTACAGTGCTAGTGCAGAAAGACTAGATGCGTGCCCAGCCAGACCGAAATTTTTTGTAGTTTGACTCTGCATACTGTTAAATATTTCAATCGGGCCATACATCCTGGTCTCAGCCTACTATGCAGTGCACAACCAAAATGCTTATTTTATTATGTCTTTAGGTCCAATATTTTGAGTGGTATCGCACCCCTACTCCTACGTCCCGTCTCCTTTCCTCCATACTTACGGGACATCTCACCGTCCTGTGTGACGGTACCGGAGCACTTTGTAAAAAGCATCCAAAAATTTAGCAAACATTTGTCCTTCGTCTCTTTCTTGCGTGGGGCCCGGCACGCAGCCGTAACCCCACCGACCTTGGCTCCGCCCCGCGCATCGCCCATCAGTCCTTTTCTCCGATCGTTCTGGACTGGACGCACTTGCATCCGCGGAAGATTTTCTTCCCTTTTTCCTCTCTGGCTCTCGCTAGCCATCGTGTACTAATCTGTCTGTCGTTCAAACTAGACTTTCCTGATTGCTCATTGTGTCACTGACACTTTCCTAGTTCGGATCCCCATCCTCTTTGTTTAGAGTGTTTGGGTCCGGATCACCGTTGGGACTCCTGTTTTTACTTCGATACCCTTTCGGTCCAGGCTCTTCAACGTCGGTTGGAGCGGTGGAAGGTGGTGTTCCGACGAACTCCCCCTTTGCATTTTCAAGTGTTTATCGACGAAAAGAAGCAGCGCCCGGTAAGTTCTTTACTTTTCAGAGCTCTCCCGCCGGGAGACATCTTCCAGGGTTCTTCTCGTGTCATGAGGGGCGTTGATCGCTCCGTCACCGGGGATTGCCCTGAGGTGTCTGCTGGGGCTAATAATTGTACCAGAGTTTTCTCCGAGGGTCTCCGTAAGGAGCCTGTGGATACCGGAGCACGCTCCATGGCCCCTCCTGTGGGGGCAGCTTGTAGACCCAGTTCTACTGAGTCGTGGGGTACCGGAGCATGCTCTGAGGCCTCTATCGGCTTCCCTCAAAAATAAGACCAGGGTGCGCCCTGAGGCATTGGTTGGGCTTGGTGTTAAGGGGATGTTCGAGGCCTGCGCTAGTAAGGCTGTTACCGGACCTGGGTCCGAGGTCTCTCATACAGAGGCTAAAGTTACCAACATTTTTGAGAGGCCTGGCAAGGCCTTATCGGTGAAGGTTGTTTCTCACCGCTCCCGCGGCGACACCAGATCTGTTGAGGGGGCAAAGAAGGAAAATTCTTCCTTTACCGGCAGTGCCGAGGTCCTTCCTGGGAAGGCTGATTTGGCGGTTGGTATGTTGCAGAAACATTCCTGGCCTCATAGTACTGGCTCTGCCGAGGTTCCTTTCGTTAAGGCTAAACTTAAGACCCCTGATCCATTGACGGGGACTCCTGCCTCACTTTCTCGCGTGCCGCAGTTCCCCTCAGGTGATGACACAATGGCGGCCGTTCCTGCCACGACCGTGGCGGCCATTTTGGGTGCTACTCTTACAACTACGCCATCGGCCTCAGGTGTAGGACTTGGCTCTGGGGGTGAACCTAGAGTTCCCTGTGCGCATCCTTTTCGGCCAGTCTATGACTGGAATGCTCGGATGCCCCTTCCGCACAAGGTTTCGTTGCCTGTGGGGTCGGCTACTTTGATTTTTGTGGATACTTCGGGAGATGGGCCGGTGTGGCAACCTTCCCCGTTACGTCCCTGGAATTATCCTCCTCATGAGAGGCCTCCTCCGGTTCCGAAACGGTCCTCGGAGGATGCCTTTTAAGGCAAATTTCAGACGCTTATGCGTACCGACCCCATGAGGGAATATTTCAAAGGCTTTTTCAGAGAAATATATCCACCTGCGCCTCCGGCACCACCCGTTCCTCCAGGGGTTCCGCCGGCACCCCCTTTACCTACTGTGCCTTCGCCTACTCTTCCGCTTTGCCTCCATTGTCCCCCGTGGACAAGGCAGCGCCTGACACGGCTCAGCAGGATCCTGACCTGTCGGATGACGCGCGGGGCGATCAGGACAACGAGCACCTACCCTGCTCTATTAGAGCCTTTCATGACCGGGTACTGGACATGTGCTTCTTGGATATCCTGGTGCCCGAGGCACCCGCTCCGCAGGAGGGTGTGCTTTCTGGGGTGTTCACCCCGTCTCCTTTGGAGCGTACTGGCCTGTTCTTGCAGAAGGACTTTCTGGCTGAGGTCCGTAGGGTCTGGGAAAAGCCACACTCTGGACTTTTCGTCAATAAGAAAATTGACGTGCGATACAGGGTGCATTCTTAAGAAAAGGTGGCCCTGTCGTCTTGTCCACCCCCACCCCCCCTCCACAGTGGTGGCTGCGGTCACTTTACAGTCCAGGCCTGCAGAATCCTCTTCTACGATGGCTACTCAGGGTCTGGGAAAGGAGGACAAGCTTCTTGACTCCCTTGGGAGGAAGATTTTCGCCAACGCGGCCTTGCAGCTCCCGCAGGCCAATGCCGAACTGGTGTTAGCTGGGGCTAATATGCGGATGTGGAAAGGTATGTCGGAGTTTAAGGAGTTCATCCCAGTTGAGAAGCAGGAAGACTTTAAAGCAGGATTATCCGACGCCAGTGTCTTGGCCCAGGATCTCCTCGAGGCTGCGGCTCTTCACGTAGACACCTCGGCTCGAGGCCTTATGCTGGGAGTTGATACCTCATGACAGGCGTGGCTTTATGCCACCAAATTTTCAAAGGAAGTACAGGACAAGGTGTTTGGACCTTCCGTTTGATAAGGAGCTCTTTCATTCTACAACAGATGTAGAGCTGACCAAGACGAAGGATAGCACTCAGACAGCTAAGACCTTGTCGGTCCTTGTTAAAACCCCTTTTAAAACTCAGCGGCTGTTGTCGCAAAGTCGACCCTGCTCTGGCTTTAGGGGCTTCCTAGACCAGAAATCTCGCAGAGTGGATACCCCTTCAGGAAATTACCACCGGAAGCAACAACAGACTCGGTTTTCTCCCGCTCCTCAGCCTCCTCCTCGGGTTCAGGTGGCAACACCACCGAAAAACCTACAAAATGAGGGTTCTCCGCGCTCGCACGAGACCCCGGTGGGAGGACGCATTGCGTTTCATTGGGAGGCGTGGCAGACCATCACCGAAGACAGATGGGTCTTGTCAGTTGCTCCGGCGGGCTTCCGTTTACCCCTACCCCACTCTTCAACCCTCCTTAACTGTCGGGTTCGCCCTCCCTCAAAGCTGAGGTTCAGAAGTTTATGGACCTCAGAGCTGTAGAACCCGTTCCCCTTGGGGAGCGAGGGGAGGGCTTCTACTCCCGGCTGTTTACAGTGCCCAAACCCAACCAGGCTGGTCTGCGCACCATCCTAGACCTTTCCCAGTTCAATCTTTTCCTACCACAAGAGAAATTCAAGATGATCCCGCCCAGCTAGATGCGGTCCTCCTTGCAGATGAGCGATTGGCTCAGCTTGGTGAATCTTAAGGATGCGTAGATGCATATTCTGATTTGGAATCCACACAGGAGATATCTCTCTTTCACTTTGGGAGAGGAGCACTTCTGGTTTCGAGTGCTTCCTTTTGGCCTCAGCTCTGCGCCGCGTGTCTTCACGAAGATGTCGGGGATTGCGGCCTATCTCGTCTGCAGTGTATCCATGTGTATCTGTATTTGGACAACTGGCTCTTACGCAGTCCTTGCCCTTTGAAAGCAGCATGCAATCTTCAGTCTCTCCTTCAGCTCCTGTTACATCTTGGGCTGTCGGTGAACTGGCGGAAATGTTCCATGACGGTCTCACAGGACTTGATTTTCCTGGGCTTTCGCTGGAACACGATCGACTGTAAAGTGTACCTGACCAGGGACAGAATGGCGGATCTGTTAGCCACGTGTCAGATGTTTGCGCAGTCGGAAAGCATGTCGGCCTGGTGGTTCCAGAGGCTTTTGGGCCTCATGGCCTCGTGCGTGTTGGCTCTTCCACTTGCTCGTCTCAAGATGAGGCAGACTCGGATAGCTCTTCGGAGTTCTTGTCGTCAGGCTGTGGACCCGGATTCCAAGTTGATAATGATTCCGGCTTCCATGAGAGTGGACCTTGAGTGGTGGTCATCTCTCCGCAACCTGTCGGTGGGTGTGGGGTTCCAGGACCCAGCCCCTATGGTGACGATCACGACGGACTCCTCCCTTCTGGGGTAGGGTGCGACGTTGGATCTTCTTCAGGTCTCGGATCATCTCAGGACAAGCTCCTCCACATAAATCATTTAGAGCGTCTGGTGTTCTTCCTAGCACTCAGGGCGTTCAGACCGATCATAGCCAACAAGGTGGTCCGCATACGCACAGACAATGTGGTGTCGATGTATTATATCAACAAGAAAGGGGGGGAACCAAGTCTCCCCCTCTCGTGGACCTGTCCATCCAGATTTGGGAGTGGGCTATACTTCATGGTGTTTAGCTGCTGGCAGTGCACATCCCGGGCCAGCTGAATGTCACAGCGGATGCCCTCAGCCGGCAGACAGTGGTCAGCTACGAGTGGGAGTTGAAGGCGGAGGTCCTCTCATGGATTTTCCTGCGTTGGGGCACACCAGAAGTGGACTTCTTAGCTACGGCAGTAAACAAGAAACTTCCTCAGTATGCCTCCACAGGGGGGCTGGGAGCCTCCTCTCTGGGGGATACTCTCGAGATTCCATGGCACAACATGAGAGCTTATGCCTTCCCGCCTTTGCCTCTAGTTGGAGCAATTTGGAAGCTGAAGAACTCGGTGAACTGTTCTCTTCTACTCATAGCCCTGTGGTGGCCGGCCTTTTTTTGGTTTTCAGAACTTCAACACCTGTCGGTGTACCTGTTGGTGCATCCGCCGATCATGTTACCAGTGACCTCTGATCTTCTTCACCAAGGGGAACAGCAGCTGTGGCACCCCTCCCCACAATCGCTCAGTTTGGCGGCATGCTGCCTGAGTTCAAGTATTTAGAAAATCTTAGCTTGTCTGGGGATAACATGCGTATTATCCAGGCAGCCAGAAACCCTCAACTAGATCCCAGTACAGAAGCAAATGGCTCAGGTTCTGTCATTGGTGTTTGAGCATGCAGTTGGACTCTGGGGGGCTACAATTGACAGTTCTGTCCTTTGTATATTACTTAGCAGAGTCGGGTGTCCATGTTCTGTCTTGCAGAAGAACAAGTTACTTACCTTGTAACGTTCTTTCGATGGGATGTTCCTCTGACGTTTTCCTTATCTTTGATAATTCGTCTCCAGCTTGCTGGCCTCGGACATTTTTTCTGTAGAGGGAGCTGCGTGTCTACGTCCGGCGAGTCGATGTCACTTGACGGCCACCGTATCGGCACTGACGTCACCATGCCAGTAAATCGCCACGTGCGGCGTCCATTGCTCAGTTCCGTTTTGTAGCATAAGAAAAGTCATGCCTGAATTGGTTATTGACTTTGAAAGAGCGTAAGCTGCAACCACAAGGGAAGTATTACTGCAGGGATGTATGGGAGGGGCGATAAGGAATACGTCAGAGGAACATCCCATCGAAAGAAGGTTACAAGGTAAGAATTAACTTGTTCTTCGAAGGGATTGTGTCCTCCGACGTATTCCTTATCTTTGATAAAACTCGGATAGCAGTGGCATGTAATTGGAGGTGGGAGTAAGAATGTCATGTATCCCTTTAGGGATGAACCGAATGTAATACAGCTTTGCCAAATCTGGTCTCTTGACTAGTGGAGGAATCCAGGTTGTAAAATGTTGTGAATGTATGTGCGGACGACCATGTGGCAGCCGCACATATGTCTCTGACTGGTACCCCTCTTTGGAGGTCCGAAGAGGCTGCGATACCCCTGGTTGAATGAGCCCTAAGATTTTGGGGTAGCTCTTTCCCTGCCAGTTTGTAACATTGCAGAATGGCCAAAATAATCCACCTGGAAATGGTTTGTTTTGTTATGGGTAATCCCAACTTGTGACCTGAGTATCCCACAAACAGTTGGTCAGCTTGCCTGATCCTAGCCATTCTGCTGATGTAAAAGCTTAGAGCTCGCCTTGGGTCCAGCCTATGTAGTCTTTCTTCCTCTTTCCCTGGATGGGGTGGAGGGTATAATGAAGGTAAGGTCATTTTCTGAGTAATATGAAATTCAGAAACCACCTTTGGGAGGAAATTAGGCTTCACCTGTAGGACAACTTTGTCCTTGTGGAAAATTGTATGTGGGGGTTTACAGGAGAGCGCTTGTAGCTCACTCACCCTCCTAGCAGTTGTTAGTGCTACCAATAGGACAGTTTTAAGCGTGAGAAATCTCAGCGAACAAGAGTGAAGTGGTTCAAATGGAGTGCCCATTAGGAAGTTTAAGAGTACATTTAAGTCCATAAGGGAACTTGGAATGGTTTTGGAGGATAAACATTAGTTAATCCCTTGAAATTGTATCACTAGAGGTAGTTTGAAATACGATGGTTCCTCCGCAGTGCGCTTGAAGATTGAAAGCGCTGCGAGAGAGCCTTTTACAGTGCCAACTTGAAGGCCTGAGTTTGCCAAGTAGTGTAGAAACGATAACACCGTTGGTGTACCACATGAAAAAGGATCGATATTCCCTTCTCTACACCAGCTGCAAAATTTGTTCCAACGGCAGCGGTATAAAGACTTTGTTGCTGGCCTTCTGGCCGAAAGCAACACCTCCATGACGTCATCAGGGAGGTCCCAATCCTTGTACCTCACCCTTTCAGAAGCCAAGCGTGAAGGTTGAGGGTTTTGATGTCTGGATGGAGAACCTGACCTCTCTTCTGCGAAAGAAGATTCTCTTTGAGTGGAAGACGGATTGGAGGGCAGATGGACATATCTAGAAGATCCGGGTACCACGTTCTCCTGGCCCAGTCCGGGGCAATTAGGATCATGGTTTTCCGGAATCTTCTCAACCTCCTGATCATTTGAGGAATAACGGGGACTGGTGGAAACGCGTAGAGGAGTGGAAACTCCCAGTCCATTACGAACGCGTCTCCTAGAGCTCCTCTCGGGGGAAATTCCCTTGAACAGAACAGATCGCACTTCCTGTTGGTGCTTGTGGTTTACATATCCACCTGAGGGGTTCCCCAAAGGGCGAAGATCTCTTGAAGGACTTCCTGAGCTAGCTCCCACTCGTGGGAGACTGCGCTCTGCCTGCTCAGAGCATCTGCTGTCAAGTTCTTCTCTCCGGCTAGGTGGACTGCCGATAGAGAGATTCCTTCCTGAATTGCCCAAAACCAGAGCTGCATTGCCTCTCTGCACAGTGCCAGTGATCCTACGCCTCCTCTTTTGCTGAGGTAGTGCATGGCCACCGTGTTGTCCGTCATTATCAGGACATTTCTCCCCTGTACTGATGGCAGGAAAGCTTTCAGCGCTAGTCTGATCGCTCTCAGCTCCAATAGGTTGATGTGTAGTCTGGACTCCGATGGAGACGAACGACCGCTGATGGTCATGTTGTTGGCATGGGCTCCCCACCCCGTGAGTGAGGCGTCCATGACTACTGTTATCTCCGGCCATGGTTGCCAAAACAGTTCTCCTTTCAAGATGTTCTCTGGATAGGCCCACCATTGAAGGTCGCGGGCTACCTTGTCCGGAATCCGGAGAAGATCTGTCATTCTCCCTGAGAATTGCGACCACTGAGTTCAGTGCCCACTGAAGAGATCTCATTCTCAGACGAGCCTCTGGCACAAGGAAGATGCAGGATGCCATGAGGCCTAGCAACCTCAAAAAGTCGAAGGCTGGGAGACGTTGGGCATTTTGAAACTTGTTGACCATCTGCAGAATATCTTGAGCCCTCACCTCTGGTGGCGAGGCTTTTCCCAGGGAAGTGTCCAGGACCGCTCCAATAAACTGGATTCTCTGTGATGGTATCATCTGTGACTTCTTTAAATTGAGGGAGAAGCCCAGTTTGTGAAGCAAGTGGCAAACATAATCTAGCTGGATCTGAGCTTGTTCTGAAGATACAGCCCTGATCAGCCAATCGTCCAGGTAGGGATAGACTTGGATCCCTTCCCTCCTTAGACTCGTAGCCACTACCGACATTAGCTTGGTGAAGACCCTCGGGGCAGAGGTCAGCCCAAATGGCAGAACTTGAAATTGATAATGAGTCGCCAATTGCGAACCTCAGGTATTACCTGTGTTTGAGATGGATTGGCACATGGAAATGAGCATCCTGAAGGTCCAAAGATACCAGCCAGTTCTGGAGCTGGAGGGCCTGAAGGATCTGAGAGAGTTACCATCTTGAACTTGTCCTTCCTGAGGAACTTGTTCAATTCTCGGAAGTCCAGGATGGGCCTCAGTCCTCTGTCCTTCTTTGGTATGAGAAAGAGGGGGGGGGGTGGAGTACCAGCCCTTGTTCCTGTTCGCCCCCTACAGGTGTTTTGTGTGGAAAGACCTCAGGGTGGTTTGGGGGCGGCTGATGCAGATGCCGAGGGTTAAGCGGCACCTGCTGCTGCGGCTTTAGTACTTTTGACCTGTCCACCTCGGGTGGATCTCCTTTGGCCTCTTTGAGCCGGCTGTCCTCTGCCTTTCCCGAATGCGGAATAGCAAAAGGACTTTCCTCTCCCAGAGGTTCCTGAGGGGCGAAAAGGAGTTTGGCGGATAGCAGGTCCTAAAGATTTTGCTGCTGCTTTAGATGTCTGCAACTTTTCCAGACTGTCATCAGCCTTTTTTCCAAATAATGAAGAGCCGTCAAAGGGCATATTCAAAAGTCTGGCCTGTACATCTGGAGCAAAGCCAGACTTTCGCAACCACGCATGCCTGCAGATTGTTGTACTTGCCGCTATGGCTCTGCTGATACTGTCAGCGGAATTGATGCCAGTTTGAAGTGACTCGCACATGGCATCTTTGCCATCTTTAATAATGTTAAGGAAGGCTTCCTTTTCCTCTCCTTCGGGTATGCAGTCGGCCGCTGATGAAGCACACTCCCACAGTGTGTGACTGAACCTGGCGAGCGTACAGGTGGCGTTGATGGACTTCAACGCCATACTACAAGCAGAGAAGACTTTCTTTGCCATAGAATCATACCTCTTGTCATCTCTATCCTGTGGGACAGTAGGGTAAGCGGTCCTGCTGCTTGATGAAGTTGCCTCTTGGACCACCAGGCTCTCTGGAGTCGGGTGTTTTGATAAGTATTCAGGGTCAGCTGCAGCTACCCTATACTTGGCTGACAATCTTTTATTGACA
Organism: Ambystoma mexicanum; assembly: GCF_040938575.1. Classification (NCBI taxonomy): domain Eukaryota; kingdom Metazoa; phylum Chordata; class Amphibia; order Caudata; family Ambystomatidae; genus Ambystoma; species Ambystoma mexicanum. The sequence goes on along the minus strand of NC_090922.1, from coordinate 586,908,948 downwards.
GCAGGGATAACTTCAGGAGTTTCCCAATTAGATGAAATCTTTACTTGTAAGGCTGTATGGAAGGGGACCACAGGATCCTCCTGTGGACCTTTGTCTAATATGTCTGTCAGGTCATCCTGTTGAAAAACAGGCAAAGGCGCAGACCAACCCATAAATTCAATAATCCTTGCCATCAGGGTTCTATAGGGTGTTTCAGCATGTACCCCTGGGTCTGGCTTAAATTCCACTTCTGGGGAAGTGTCCAGCCCACTTGCCTCATGTAATGACTCCTGTAGGTCTTTCAACCTTCTTTCCTCAGAGGTGAAATCCTCTGAAACAGGTAGTGTGGTCCTCTGCAACCCGAAGGTTTCCTGCTCAGAATCTTCCCCTTCATAAATTGAAGATAATCCAGGGTACTCTGACCTCTGAAATGGTGTAAAACCCATTTCTAAGGCAGAAGGAGCCAAACGCGTCATTATTGGGCGAGAAAACGTCGGTCAGCGACGCCGATGTGACAGGCTTCGAAGGCGCTGAGAACGACGTCGCGAAAACTGGAAGAGGCCTCCAAGAACTCGAGAGGATCGGGTTCCTACACGAGGATGTCGACGACTGTCTTGGTGTCGTGCTGGAGGCTCTTGGAATCACTGTTGGCTGTGGAGTAGCCGTGGTCTTCTTTCATCGGCGTCTGTCGGCGTCGACGATGGCGTCGAGTCGATCGACCGATGCGTCGACGAACCCTTCGACAACGGTGTCTATGGCGCCGATCCATGCGTCGAAGGAATCTTCGACAGCGTCGAAGACGGTACCTTCTTACCCGATGGCCCGTGGCGCTCTCGGGTGGAATGTTTCGCCGGGTGCAGCGACTCGTGGCGTTTTGATTTTTTGGGTTTTTCACCAGGGGTATCACCCTCAGCTGTCTTCGAGGGGGTTGAGGCCGCTTTCTCGAAGACGCTTAACATTTTCTTCCTGAATTCCTCCCACTCAGCCTGAGAGCTTGGTTTTGTGGGGCAGGAGACCATTTCTGGGGAAACAGAAGACGACGAGGAAGGGGATCTTCGACGTCTCTTCTTTGAGTGGCTTGATCTCGACGAATGGTGGGAGCTACTTCGAGATCTAGAATGTTTTCGACGGCGAGGAGACGAATGCCTCGACTTAGAAACTTTCGAAGAGGTTTTGACTGACTTCCCCTTGCGCTGCTTCAAGGCTTTCGCCGTCATGGACATGCAGTCCTCACACTCCGAACAATGGTGCTCGGCTCCCAAGCACCACAAGCAGATCCTGTGTGGATCCGTTATCGACATTTTTTTACCGAAGTCCCGACATTTTTTGAAGCCGGATCGCGGCGGCGCCGGTTCCGATGAAGATGCCATCGAGAACGAGTTGGTATATTCGAGTAGATGTAGGTTTATTCTGACTGAACTGAGCAACGATGTTCCGAGGCCCCACGAAGCGCGGAAAAACGTAACTGAGCAACGGATGCCACGCATGGCTATTTATGGGCACGGTGACGTCGGCACCGATACGGTGGCCGTCGAGCGACATCTCGGCGGACGTCGACGCGCAGCGCCCTCTACAGAAAAAATTTGCAAGCTGGAGACGAATTATCAAAGATAAGGAATACGTCGGAGGACACAATCCCTTCGAACTTACCTTTCAGCAGTTTCCGCTTACCTTTCTATGGACCAATGCTCTTACTCTGTGTAATCCAGTGGTTAAGAGGCATTTTGCAGGCTTGACACGCCTCTATCCTCCAATTCGTATTCTGCACCCGTCGTGGGATCTAAATGTAGTCCTGATTGCGTTGTCATAAGCCTTTCGAGCCAATGTCCACGGTGGACCTCAAGTACCTGTCCTGGAAAGTGTCCTTTTTGGTCGCTGTTACCTAAGCAAGGCGGGTGAGTGAGCTCCAGGCCTTGTCGGTGGAGCATCCCTTTTTGGTCTTTCACAAGGATAAGGTAGTCCTACGGTGGTATCTGAATTCCATCTGAATCAGTCGATCTCCCTGCCGGTCTTTTTTTCCGAACCCTACCTCAGAGGCAGAAAGGGTTCTGCATTGTCTCAATGTCAGAAGGGCTCTTAAGTTCTATCTGGACAGAACATCCGAGCTTAGGAGTTCTTCTCAACTCTGTGACTTTTGGTATCTAAGGCGACTATTTCTTGGTGGATCGCCGACTGCATTAGAGTCCTTCACCGTCCAAGGGCTGAAGCCTCCTAAGGGTATTCATGCGCACCTGGTGCGGGGCAAGGCAGCCGTGGTTGCTTTTCAGAAATGCGTCCCCTGGGAGTCCATCGCTAGGGCAGCTACTTGGGTCTCCCCATCTGCTTTTTGTGAGCATTATTGTCTTGATATGAGCTCAAGAGCTGATGCTCAGTTTGGTCAGGCTGTGCTGAAGAACTTGTTTCAGTAGGGGGTATTTCCATACACCCGTAGTTCCTGTAAGGAGTACTTGGGAATCTCCCATAAGTATGGAGGAAAGGGGACGGGACATAGGTCGTAGTATAACCAGGTTACTCACCGTAGTGACCACCTTACTCCTAGTCCATAGTCCCCTTTCCTCCATACGCCCGCCCGCCGTCCCCTCTAATAAGGTTCCTTTGTTATTGCTAATAGGTCTTAGACCTGCCGATTGAAAAGGGCTGATGGGCGATGCGTGGGGTGGAGCCAAGGTGGGCGGGGTTACGGCCGCGTGCCGGGCCCCGCTCAAGAGAGAGAACACATTTTTGCAAAATTTTTGGATGCTTTTTACAAAGTGCTCCGGTCCCATCCCACAGGACGGAAAGATGTCCAATAAGTTTGGAGGAAAGGGGACTATGGCCTAGGAGCAAGGTGGTTCCTACGGTGAGTAACATGGTTATTCTCAAATACCCCAGGTCAGGATGGACCAAGAATCGGGCTGGTTGGTAAAGGTAATATTTATTTAAAATTCAAATCAAACATATACTTTTAATAGGGAGCAGCAATCACCAATGTGGTGACAATAGCAGATGGGAAGGTAGGTAATGCACTTAAATTCACTCTTTAGCAACACAAATATAGAACACCAGAGAAAAAAACACTTGGCTTGTTTGGAAAGATAGCATTTAAGTTAGGATTTCCCCCTGCAATATTCCTCAACCCACAAATAAATAATTCTAAATAGATATAAGGAAGCGGCAGGTAATCAGGATTAAAGAATAGAAACTAGAATTTGAATCCAACCTTACCTCCCCAAACGAGAGAAAAACGGATCTGAAATCTTAAACTTTAAAATTAAGTTCGGAAATGGCTGTGTAAAACAATAAATGTGTGCAAAAATCCTTAAATCAGTAGAAATCTCTATTGCAGCAACGTTGTAAAGATGCTAACAATCATGAGCTATAGTTCGAGTAATAGTAAACACTTTAAATCCAAATGGAAGGTTAAAAATGATTCAGAAATAAAAATCACACATGTAAAACTTAGAAAAATTGTGGATTCCCACCTAAAATTAACCAACCCGTTTTTAAGAAAAATGGGTGAAATACACTAATTTGTGGATTTTGGGTTGGGATGTAGCTGTAGGTCTTGGGTATAATCCAGAGTTGAAATGAAGTCTCTAGCTACAAAGCTGAGGAAGATATACAAAGTTGAATGAGAGGCATTTTTAGAAAAATCAGGTAGTGAATACAGAAAAACTCAGTTTGGACAAGAAAATATTTACTATAGTTTTACTCAAAGCTAGAGCTTTCCGGCCAGAATACCAAGGAGGGACACAGTAAGCTCTAGAGTTGATTGATGTCTTCAACACAAGAGCCCGCCCCGGCAGAACCAGTCGGATCACTCGAAGTAGGATTGATAGTTTAAGATGTACACAAGATAAAGATGATTACAGAAATGGCGCTTAGCAAGATAAATCAAAGACCGGATTGCAATAAGGATTCTGACAATGTTACAAGTTATTAAGGTAAGGATAGGATGGTTGAGAGATTGGGATAGGGCAGGGCAAGGTATGCTATTGTTTTTTTGTGATTCCTATTAATATTTACAGTCCACTTTAATTTAGGATTTTGGACCGTCAACGGTTCTGGTCCTCACACGGATCAGGTCTAACCAAGGACAGCTGGGCAAATCTGGCGGGATAGGATCATCTGGGCCGTTGGTCACCGGACTGCACTGGACTGGCCATTCTGGTTACTGCAGACTGGAGATCAGTGGGATGGCGACTTTGTAGGCATGCACCAAGTTGCGTCAAGCCAGCTGGATCAAGATGCTTCCCTTGGGTTTTTGGAACTTTTAGAATTTGAGGCCTAGTTGAAAAGGGGTTCAGCAATGCATAGGCCTTGGCTTTGCAATGAAATCTGGAATCGGGATCAAGCAGGATGAAGAAATCGGGAACAGGACATCACGCAGGAAATCGGGAAGTAAGTCAGGAATCGGTGTCTTGTGTGTTGTCAGGTTCCTTTATTTATCTTGCCAAATGACATCACTACAGTATATGGCAGGGGCAGGCTTATTACCCACACCCATAATGCTAGGATTGGACAAGAGCATAGTTTCTGCCTTGCTCTTCGCTGATTGGATCGCGGAATTGGATGTCATGTTTATGCGATGATTTTTACAATGACTAGAAACCTCCCCTAGCTACTGGAACCAAAATCTAACTTTTCCACAAATACATATTTATACAGTTATAACCTCTGAGAAAATCAGATACACAGGTTACATATTTTCTCCAGCATTGGATCTTTCATGGATTCACATGCTAAGAATATTCCCTGTCGCCGGGCCGGAAACCCTCGGTATATTTATTAAGACGTTTTCCATCGGAAAAAATTTGACACTTCTGTGTCCCATCTGTCGTTTTGGGCCACTTATGCATGACCCAATAGGATGTACAGTATAAATAGCCCCGCCCCCGTGGATCCATTCAGATTTCAACCGTCTCCAAAGTAGCAGGAGCACCTTGTGTTTTCACTTCTTAAAAGGTTGAGCTTTGTCTTTCCCAATGTCTGGGAAGGCGTTATTCCGGCCGTGTGCCACGGGCGGACTGAAGAAAGTCTACGAAGGAGATGGGCACATGGATTGTCTGTATTGTCTTCACCCGCACCATTCGGCGGACAGCTGTGAGATTTGTAAGGGATTCTCACAGAAAACCCTGAGAGACTGTAATAGGTGTCTGGTGATGTGGCTGAACGAAGGGGGAGGACCGAACCCTTCATCGGAGGTAGGATCGGCACACATTTTTGGCAATGAGGCCTAAATCTCTGATAGTTCTTCGCCGCTCTGTATCTGCAGAGCCTCTGGCGAAGAAGCCACGTTCTACAGAGAAACGCCCTCACAAGAAAAACATCTGGCGAAAATCATCCTCGTCACCGAAACATGGTCGGTGGGAAGACCGCAAACAAGGAAAATCTTCCTCTTAATCTTCGTCAAAAAAGGATAGAAGAGATCCCATAACACCTACTCCTCAGGGGGACCATCACAGGTCTTCCTCGAGTAGAGACTCGACGAAGCATAGGTCTACCTCAAAAAAGGTGGGAATCGCCTAAAGAGGCTGCGTCACAACCACCAATGTAGTCAACGGGAATTCTGTTGTCGACGGGTTAATCACCGCCGGCGCAGGCAATGCCTGCTTTGGCTTTGTCGACCCCAGCAGCGATGATTGAAGGGGCTCCGAGATCTTCGGTGAATCCACCAGAGGTTTGGCAGCCTGCAGTGTACAACGTGGTTTTGCCAGATACCCTGTTGCGGCAGGAATCGATGTTCTCAAGATCGTTGATGGAGGAAGACCGCAAACAAATTGTTTGTCCAGCGGATCTGGGCTTGCAAGGTGTTGGCTTGTCGACTGTCTCGGGAATGCAAAGTGTCCCTGTTACATCGTCTTTGCTAAATCCTCAGTCTGTTTTATCCTTACAGATGTTGACCACACTGCAGTCTTTATTGAGCCAATTGAACGCAAGGTTACTCCCCATAGGTACACCTCCTGCGGTACCGGCAACACCCACTGATGGCGAACCAGGTCCCGCGCCGCGGTCAATGTCAACAGCCGGTTTGCTGGCCTCCCGTCCAGTTAGCAGGACCTCCCCCGCTCACACCGGGAAGAAGGGGAGTTGCAAGATTCAGAGTCAGACCAAGGGCCTAGAGACTCTTTTTTTCTGACATTTCGTCGTCCCCTTCGAGAGATCCTACATGGGAATCGGAGGCAGAGGTGGAAGCTCCAAGAAGCCCGGCTCAGCCGTCAACGCCAGATGACATCGGCTCCTTTCACGCGATGATGGGTAAAGTCTGTATTGAATTTGGTCTGACCCCAGAGGAAGTAAAGAAGGAATGCTTCTTATTTCAACATATCGGGAAGAGGAGGAAGTCGGTCTTCTCGGTCCCCATCCTGGACCACGTCTGGCAGGAAGGCCTGCAGACCATGTGCCATCCAATTTCGGAACCTGCAATCAAGGGCAGGTTAAAAAAGAAGTTTAAAGACCCGGATTCTACTCCTAAAAGTTTCACTGCACAGCCCTCCTCAGAATCGGTAGTGTCGACAGTAGCGGCCAGAAAAGCCAGATCTCAGCATAAATGTACAACCACCCCCCCACCCCCAGACAGTGAGGCTAGAAGGGATGCTTTTGGAAAAAAGGTCTCGTCAGTGGGAGCAATGACGGTAAAAGCAGCTAACTCCCTGGCTATCATGGCAAGATACGACCGTGAAATGTGGCATTGCTTGGCCCCAATCCTGGAACACCTGCCGGAGGAGCACAGAAAAACAGCTATGTTACTAGTTCCTGAGGGGGAGCAGGCATCAAACCACTTTATCAATATCGCCGTGGACTTGGCCGAATCCTGTTTCAAGCAAATAAATAACGGAGTGGTTTTGAGAAGACAAGCCTGGCTGAAATGGATGAACTTTAGACCGGAGGTGCTCGATATGCCATGTGAGGGCGAACAGTTGTTCTGGGACAAAGTGAACGAGGCCCTTAAGGGCATGAATGAAGATTCGGACACTGCAAGATCGCTCGGAGCCCTGCAAAGTGGTAGAGCATTTCGGTCCTTTCGCCCTTTCCGCGGAGCGTCTGGGAATTCCCGATTTACGGCATCCAGGGATCGGAGTTTCAACAGGTCATCATACTCCTCCCAAGGTTACTGACTAGCTGTCCAAGCCACGCAAACAAGCCAACACTTCCAGGCCTCTAGGAGAAGAGGAGGACAATCTTCGTCCACCAAAGGCAAGCAGTCCAAGTCCAAGCAGTGACTAGTCTTAGGACGTCCTGGGAGGCAGTGTCCCATCGCATTGACGAGTGGGAAAACATCAGACCGTTGGGTGTTGGACACTGTAAAACTAGGCCACTCTTTGCAGTTCAAGAAGGTACCATCTCATATTCCACCTGTGTATTCGGCGCAACCCCATCTTCACATATTACAACAGGAAGTGGAGCTTATGCTGCAAAAAGGGGCTATAGAATTTGTTCCGGTGGCCGAGAGAGGTCTGTGAGTTTACTCCCGTTACTTCGTGGTCAAAAAACCCAACAGTAAGTGGAGACAAATTCTGGACCTTCGGGGTCTGAAGACTCTGCAACACCTGAAGTTCAAAATGCTTACACTTCAGGAGGTTATCCAGTCTATACAGCAGGGGGATTTTCTGGCTTTGTTAGACCTGCAAGACGCATATTTCCACATACCCATGCGTCGACGACACAGGTTTCTAAGGTTCGTAGTTGGTCAGTCATTACCAATTCAAAGTGCTTCCATTCGGACTAAAATCGTCTCCCACGACAATCACAAAATGCTTGGCTCCAGTGGCTGCGTGCTGCGAAGGAAAGGTCATCATGTTTACCCTTACCTGGACGATTGGCTGGTAAGGGGCTCGTCGCCAGGAGTGGCACAAGCAAGCCTACAAGCCACCATGCAACTTCTGCGGCGGTTAGGCTTTGCAGTCAACTTCTAGATGTCCTGCTTAGCTCCCTCAAGGAGCTTGGTATTCTTGGGCGCGGAATTCCAAACTCATTTAGGGCTAGCGAAACCGTCCTTGGAAAGAGTTAAAAAAACTCCAACATAAGGCGAAGGAGTGGAAACCTGGCACCAGAGTGTCATTCAGGAAATACATGTCACTGCTAGGGGCCATGGCGTTGTGCATTCCGTTAGTGAACAACTGTCGGCTCTTCATGAGACCAATACAAGAGTTTCTGGTGGACCGATGGTCTCAAAGTCGCGGATTGTGGTCTGACAAGTTGAGCATCGAGGACGACCTACAAGCGCTTCAGTGGTGGCAGCTCTCAGACAATCTAACGAGAGGGATGCACTGGATTTTCAGTTGACGGTGGTAACGGATGCATCGCAGACAGGATGGGGAGCCCATCTGGGATCCCTGCAGGTTCAAGGCCAAAGGTCCCCAAAAGATTCGTTGCTTCACATGTGCTGGAGTTAAGGGCGGTACGTTGGGCTCTGAAATAATTTTTACCACGGATACGGGGATCAGTTGTAAGAATATTAACAGACAATACTACAACAATGTTCTACCTCAGGAAGCTAGGGGGCACTCGTTCTAGAACGCTCTCGAGCAAAGCTCAGGAGATATGGCGTTGGGCTCTCGAGCAGGAAATGAGCATAATGGCTTACCATTTGCCAGGGGTGAACAATGTACAAGCGGACTCTCAGCAAAGAGGTGAATCGACTGCATGAGTGGGAGTTGAAGGATGAACAACTGGGGCACATCTTCAAGAGGTGGGGTCATCCTCCCCTGGACCTTTTCACAACCCGAGAGAACAAAAAGTGCGAACATTACGCGAGCTGATGGCCACAACCCGTTTCGCTAGGGGAGGCATTCTCCTTCTAGTCGTGCCTTACTGGGCGAGACAGTCGCGGTTTTCGGACCTTCTCCAGCTGTCGATAACGGAGCCACTGAGCTCCCAGAAGATTCCGGACCTTCTATCTTAAGACAAGGGAGCAGTTTGGCATCACGATCCAGGCGCCCTCAGCCTGACAGCCTGGCTCTTGACTTCTCCGTGTTTGGGGCCTTGAACATTTGCTTGGATTGCCGCCAAATTTTAGAGGCAGCGCGGGCTCCGTCCATGAATACTTCATAGGCATGCAAGTGGAAAAGATTCTGTGTGGTGCAGGGACCAACCGGGGTAGACCCGCTAAACATTCCATATTTGCTACACTTAGCGAAAAGTCGATTATCATTCTCCTCCATAAATGTTCATTTGGCAGCCATTTCAAGATTTACTCGTAAAAGGCATTCAACTCCGCTGTTCAGCGATCGACTGGTTAAGCATTTCCTGAGAGGCTTATTTCGGACCTTCGCTCCGGCCAAAAAGTTCCCTCTAGTTGGAGTCTCAATCTAGTACTGGCAGGACTAATGAAGGCTCCTTTTGAGCCTATGTCATCGTCATCCTTAAAATTTTTGTCATGGAAAATGGCTTTTTTAGTAGCTATTACGTCAGCAAGAAGACTCAGAACTGCAGGCACTGGTGATAGATCCCGCATACTTGCGTTTTCTCAAGGACAAGGTGGTGCTGGCAACCAACCCTCATTTCATACCAAAAGTTCCAACTGCATTCCACAAGCATTCTTCAATTGTGCTACCAAAATTCTTCATAGCGGCCTCTTTTGTGGAAAAAGCTCTCCATACCTTGGATGTCAAAAGAGCTTTGAAGTTTTATCTCAGTCGTACTCCAGTCTCTAGGCGTACGAGACAACTGTTTGTGGCTTATGGTAAAAGGAAAACCGATCTCCAAACAAGGACAAGCCCAGTGAGTGTCGTCGACTATTGCTTTCTGCCACCTTTAGCAGGGAAGCCTTTAGAAAGACATCCAAAGGCTCACTCAACAAGATCCACTTCAGCATCGGCGGCATTGTGGTCCGGAATCCCGGTGGTGGACATCTGTCAAGCGGCATCCTGGTTGGTGCCGCATACTTTTACTTGGCATTATTGCCTAGAGCAACAGCATGGAGCGGATGTGCAGATGGGGAGAGCAGTCCTGCAACACCTGCTTCAGTAAGTTAAGCCCCACATAGGGGTGTATCCTCCTGTCAATGTACCATGATTGGGGTTTTGGATTGCTAACTGCATTTGCGACCCTGATAATATTGGTTTGCACACCTCCAGTTTAGGAGTACTTCTATGTAGTCTATTCTAGGCATGTGAATCCATGAAAGATCCAATGCTGGAGGAGGGAGTATTTTCTTACCTGTAGCTCCATTTCTCCAGCATTGGTATCGTTCATGGATTCACATGCGCCCCCCGGCTTCCACTGTATGCAGACTTGATATGCCCCTAATACTTTGGGGGTTCAAATTTGAACAGAGCCGCGGGGTGGGGCTATTTATACTGTACGTCCTATTGGGTCATGCGTAAGCGGCCCAAAACGACATAGATGGGACACAGACGTGTAAAATTTTTTCCGATGGAAAACGTCTTAATAAATATACTGAGGGTTCCCGGCCTGACGGGAGGGGGGGGGGAATATTCTAAGCATGAGAATCCATGAAAGATACCAACGCTGGAGATATGGATTTACAGGTGAGAAACTACTCCTTTGTGGGTCACATTTCAATCCAAACCCACGTCTGTGGGACCTGGTTCTGCCTTTCTGCTACATTTTGGCAATTTTAACCTTGAAAGATTTGGCCTAAAAGTTCCCAACTTTGTAGACAAATGCGCATTTACCCCTGGAATGTGTGTACCAAATGTTGTGTGCAATATCAATACTTTCACCACAATCAGTCATTCTTTACAACTTCTGTTCCTTATGCAGTAATGAGCTCTACCAAGTTTCCACAGAAAGAGCATACAGTTAGACTACCAACCTTTCATATTTTTCCTCATTCTTGCTGTAAAGTTAAATGTCTTTAAAGTTCAGTTACAAAATAAGCTTTTTAAAACCAACAGGAAGTCTATTGTCACTTAATCCATTTTTTTTCTTTCCCCCAACTGTAAGCAAATGTCAATTCCTTTGAAGCAGGATGAGGGGGCCACTCTCTTGATTGAAGTTTACTGCCCCTCACACTTGACAGGTGATAGTCTCAGCCTGCTTTTGTCTCAGCCCAGAGCAAAGACGAATATCTGATGACGACTTGGGAAGTCCCTTTGGCCTGGGTATTCAAAGCCTCCAAGCTAGCAATTAGCCACTTTCTTGTTGCAGATGTTTGAGGGGTCACCCTTTCTCAGGGCTAGCAACTGGCAAAGTGTATTTTTTTTAAATATAGTTTGCCAACTCAGCCTGGGTTTTAGCTTTGATTTTCTCCTTTTAAATCTTGATTTTAAACCTATGGAATTAAAACAGTTTATAGGTGTATTTTTAACAGTAACAAATCCTTTTACATTTCTGAGTAATCAGGCCTTTACACAACAATGTACTTTTAAATAGGAGATTTTCTTGCTTCAGTCAGGAAAAAGCACAGTTTACTATTTCTTAAATCCGGTTTTCATTTACACTGTCTGCAGCTATAGTTCTTGTCTTGCGTGCTGGAGTTGTTTTGCAGCATTGATAGTTACAGGCATCTATTTAGAGTCTTTCTCTGCACAGCTGATTCTTGATACTGTTGCAGAGAAAATAGACGCGTTTCCCTTGTAAAATGAAAACAAAGCCCCTGGTTGATCTTTCAAGGATACATTTGACAGGAGCTGCCATTCAAATGAGGCTGGTTCCTCTAAGACACGATGAATGATCCTGGGCATTGCAGAGCCTTTTTAATCACAGTGGTTCATGAGAAATTGATGAACTTAGCACCAAGCAGCACTTTTAAGGTTGGGAAAGACATTTTAAAGGGGCATTCTGGGTTTTCAGCAAAACAATGCTGCCTATTTCACTTCACTCCATGTTAACTGTTGCAGAGCACTCTGGCACATTTCTGCAGTGAGTTCTCTGCCCCCCCACCTACAATGTGTGTGGAAGGGGGTGCAGCCATTTTCTGGTTGTTACAAAAGGCGTTTTACAGATCTTGGCACGCACAGGAGTCAGCGCGGCCATTTTGTGCTGTTTCTTGCACCAATGCAGCAGAGTGATATAGCATATCGCATCTGAGTGGGTCAAAATATTCCACAATAATAATGGCAGAGTTATTGAGGTATTGAGGCACGTCAGGGGTTGCAATGTGTAGGGTTATGCATGCAGCTTGATCAGATTTATCATAGCCGTAGCTGCATTCTAGAGTGCATGGATGGGAGCAGTGCCTGCGGCATCTGTCCACATATGTGTTGAGATTTATACATACCTTTAAACTCGGAGTTCATTTTTGTTGCTTTCCCCGGTCCAAACTGTTCGGCTGGTCTTGCAGACTCTGTAGATTTGAGAGCTGGAGTAGTGGGAGAGACGCCAAAGTCTGAGGCACAGCAGCAAATGGAGAGCCACCCAGACCCGAGGCATTAGAGCAGCGCCCGATTCAGAGGCAAAGTAGTAAATGGAAAGCGCACCCAAATATGAGACTCAGCAGTAAATAATGAACCCAGAATTGAGACATTTGATCACTTGGAGAAATGGCTAGGTTTGAGACAAAGAATTGGATGGAGAGAAGTAAAGTACATGGCAGGCCCCTTTAAGAACATTTGCTGGTACACTTTCCTCCAAACCTCCTGCTCCTTCAGAGGGTAGGGCATGTAGGGGGGAAAGTCATAAGCACTGAACATGAGCAACAAAAAGTGGAAAGGCGGCACTGACATTTTTAATACATTGTACTTTGTTTTGGTGGAATCTTAGTCTAGTCCCTAACAAGTCTGTCTCACTCAACATATTGAGTCGCCATTTTGTCGTGCCACAGGACCCATTTAGTGCCTCAATTATTGGGCATCTCCCCTCTGCTCCCCAACATAACATCTGGGCTGCGTTAACTATTTTCCCTCTGGGGAGTGATGGGAACCCGGCCGTGGCTCCCCGCGACCGCCGTGGAGGTTTGGGACGGTCAAACCAAATGGGAGACAGGCATTCAAGACTGGGGGCATCACCTCCAACCGCTTGGAGCTCTGGCCGGCTGGCTGCATTACATCTTTCCCTTCTCGGAGTGACAGGGACCCGGCCGGGGCTCCTCGTGACCGCAGCTGAATTTTAAGTGTGCAGTATCTGAGAAACTTCAAAACATGAACAGTGCCTGAAAAGATAACTGGATTCTAAGTGTCAACTGTGCTTGACTGAGAGGTAGATAAGAACCAGGATCCGTGTTTGTGAGAGCAGTCACCTGACACTTATGTGGTGTCTACAGTCTGTCAGTATTAAAGTAACATAGATGATTGGAGAGGAGGGCTACATTTTTTGATGCGTTATGTATACAAGGGTGGCTTCCCTATACTGAAACAAGTATTCTGCTGTAGTTAATCTCCAAGGTTTAATGTGAAATACAAGAGGAAATGGACGAGGTTCACCTGGAGGAGGTTGTTTGTCTAGGAGGCACCAAGGAAACATAACAAGATAGCGTGCAGTGCCACTCCTCTTTAGTTGTCGTTGCAGAGTGCTCAGTCAGGCTTCCATGGGCGAACCGGGGAAAACTGGGAGCCCTTTGCTGGAGCCCTTTGCTGGAGCCCTTTGCTGGAGCCCTTTGCTGGAGCCCTTTGCTGGAGCCCTTTGCTGGAGCCCTTTGCTGGAGCCCTTTGCTGGAGCCCTTTGCTGGAGCCCTTTGCTGGAGCCCTTTGCTGGAGCCCTTTGCTGGAGCCCTTTGCTGGAGCCCTTTGCCCGGGCATGGCTGCCCTGGGAGAGCCTCTGAAGGCGATTTAGGTCACTTGGCCAGGTTTAGCATCCAGTGGAAACCTAGGATGCCAAAAGGGGCAGGCCAAGGCAGGACAAGGAGAGACTAAGGCTGGCAAAAGAAGGGAAAGAAAGCTAAAGCCATTTAATGGCGTGATGCACACGGTCAAAGGGACTGTAAAATCATCAGCAAAATAGAGCTTTAAAGTGCAGTGAGCTTTTCCTTGCAGGGTGGCAGCCTGAAATTAACACTGATACACTAGGTATTGTAAATATTAATGGTTTTATTTGAAATCAAGATAAATCTTGGGTAAATAAGTATTATCACATATATATGAAACAATTATTAAAACCAACTCAATACTTAGGAGATACAACTCAAAATATAACCTTATTGAGAATAGCAATCAGCAGTTCAAGGCGAGTCAAATATACCACGAATTCAGGATGGCAGTCAGCTATTCATGGGGAGTAAAATTAAGTTATATATACTTTTCAAATACAATCAGTAGTTTAAGGGTAGAAGACCTTGTCAGTCGTGCAGTGACACTCAGTTTCCAAATCACATAACAAACCAACCTGGCTACAAGTATATTCCTTGCAACATTATTTTTTGGGACTCAGTTTAGAGTTGGTAATCAACTGACATACTTTTTGGAGGGGTCTTCAGCTACTCAGTGACAAGTATGAACACTTGATAACTATTTTAGAATGCACTAAGGAAATTGGGGAAAGCAAAACCCTATTACAATTTAAGAATAACATAAGGTTATTCAAGATAAGTAATTTACCTATTGGTACATAACTATCCGCTACTTAATAGCTAGTTATACAAAGTATAATTTAAAGAAGTGTATATTCTGATGCTTGTGAATCTGCTTAGAATTGCAGGCTGTGCATATGGTCCGACATCTAGTGGTAATTGCGGAGTATTGCATCTCGTCTTTCAAGGATCGAAAGGGGACGTCGACGTGGGCATGCCTGTAACACTATCCCTAATGCGATGTGTAGTGTACCCAAAATTCCTCATGCGTTGAGGTACCTCAGCTTATTTTTTTCAACCCAGCTAGATGGTCGCCTAATGCGGAGCTCCTTAAATTGCTTACTAATATCTTTGTCCACGACCTCCGGTCGTTTTTATATTTTCGCTCACTCAATCGACGACTATCTACCTACCACCGCCTACGATCGCAGAAGGCAACTGCAAACTTCGGCGGCCCGTGCTCCATTCGATGCTGTCGACCGAGTGGCCTTGGCCCTCAGGCCAGGCCTACACAGTAGGGAGAGTGGGGTCTGGGGCTCTGTTTCTGTTCAAGATAGTATTTCCTTCTCCCCTCTTTTACCTTCTGGTTTTGCTGTCGCTATAAACCTGAGCTATGGACAGGATACCTTTTTTAAATTTTGATGTTCTTGTAAAGGCAAGTAACCCTGGAAGGACACGCACAGGAGGTGCAATAATTGTCTCCCTCGATCACCATGAGGCATCCTGTAGGTCTTGCCAGCTCTTGCGTCTGAAGACGATTAAAGAACGGGGAGTTAAACGGTGTGCGGCCTATGCCATGATGCATGCCAAGGGTAGCTCCCCTGTCGCTGCAGGCGTAGAGAGTGACAAGGAGTTCAGCGACAGGTCGATGACATCCGTATCGGAGCCATGGCTATCTGTGGAGCTGCCGCGGTCTGTGTCGTCCGGCCAGGCAGGCATGCAGGCCACCGGTTCTGCTAGGGGGAGTGTACACCCCAGCGACAGGGACGCACACACATCTCACAAAGGTAAACGCACAACCCCCTTGACTGGCCGATCAGCAGGTTCCCCCCCCCCACCGCTCACCCCTCCGAACAGCATAAGCGGCATGTGTCCGAGCAATCCACTGACAAGGGCGTCGGCACCAAGATTCATAAGGGCGTCAAGCCGCCTCTTAAGAGCGCGGCGACTCAGAAAGTTCCGGCAATGTTGTACTATGGCAAAGCCGAAACCTCTCCCAGACATGTCGAACATCCAGGAGAGTCTCGCGAAGATAGTTTCAGCGGCTAGTAAGCCCAAGGACAGGCCAAAAGACACATCCACATGCCGAGAAAGACAGGAAGCCTATTCTGAAGGCCCCCAGCCCTGGCTAAGACCCTCTCTGATAAATCATGACAGTCTAAACACATAGATCCCCAAGTGGAGCCCAACACTATTCCCCCCCCTCCCCCTCCCCCACCCACACCCCCGACCCCTCTGGCTCATCTTTATGGACCAGAAATAGGTTTGAGGGGTGTATGAATAGACTTTCATAATTCGTGGACTTCTCAGAAAGGTTTACCACTCCTAAAAGGCACAGTGAGGAAGACTTGTACCCTACTGTGTCTACACTTCAGAGGACCTCCTGCCCTCTTCATGAGGTGGTGTTTGATCTGATGGAACCAGAAGAGGACCTGCATTTACAGGAAGATGATCCCTTTGAGGACCCTACCAACCACTCCCCAGATTGGGGGTGACCAGCCAGTGGATCATCCACCATGGCTGTCACCTACTAATGCCCCTGATACAGACACATTATGCATGTAACCTCCTGCATCGCCTCCCATTAGACAGGCATCGCCCATTGATGACCAGATGGCATTGAATGCCATTCTGAAGAAGGCTGCAGAACATTTTCAGATGGCCACGCAAACAAGTGAAAGACACTGATTTTGTGGAGGATATTCTGAAGGAGAAACCACCTGCAAGCCAGGTTATATACCCTTACTGAACTCCACTAAACGGCGTATCGCCCCTTCTTTGCTGATGCCTTCACAAACAAGCGAAGGCTTGTCGCCAGATTCCCTTGTGGTGACTACAACTAGGAAAAGAGCGGGAGTACCCTTGTCCACAGGTGAGGCACCGCCGGACAAGAACTGCAATAAGTAGTATGCCGTGGGGAAGCGTGTCACTACTCCGGCAGCCTATTGTACCAGAATCGCCAAAAATGCTAGGTTGTTGGCCCGCTACAGCGACCTTTGGAATCTGCTCCAGGAAGGCCTTCAAGAGGTCCTGAACTAACACGGTCAGGCCTGCTGGTGGTTGTGTCAGAGGAGGCAGGTGAATCATAATATTCTTAAGAACACCCTAGATGCTGCAGAGACAGCAGGGAAAACTCTGGCCCAAGGTAACCTTTTAGAGGCACTCATGGTTGAAGAATTAGGGGTTATACAGAGACTCTGGTATCCCTCATCTACAAACCTGTGGCGGAATCCAACCTGTTTGGTAAAGCTGTAGATGAGGCGCTAGAGACTGCGTAAAAGAGAACATGAGACTCTGAAATCTTTAAACCAGGTAACTCAAAGGCCTTTCAGCAGCGAGGTGGGGGCTCTCGCCGCTCCTTTCACGGACAATCTTACCCTCATTCCCCACACAACGGTATGGAACGGGTAACGCATGGTCCTCAGGACAGGGGTCAGCTGCCTCAAACCAGTATCAGCTTAGAGGCCAGCACCGTGGCAAGGGAAGGGGTCGAAGTACAACCCCTAGAGGCTCCCTGGCCTCCAATCAGAAATGACTCTCAAATCCGGGTTGCCTCCCATTCCTCCCATGTCGGGGGGGAACGATAACATGATTCTTCCATACATGGAAGGCAATTACCACAGACCAGTGGGTGCTCAGGACCGTTACCCACGGTTTCTGATTAGAGTTCAGCCGACCACCTCGATACCGACCACTAAAGCCCAGACATTTGTTATCAGAACATCTGAAGATCCTACTGCAAGAGGTCGAGATCCTCCAGGAAAAGGGCACAATCCAAGTTGTCCCCGTTCTACAGGTAAATAAGGGTATTTATTCAGTGTACTTCCTTGTACCCAAAAAGGATCTCACCATGCGCCCTGTGCTAGACTTGGACCCAGTGAACACATTTGTCAAACCACAAAAGTTTCGAATGATAACATTGCAAGAGGTAATCCCTCTACTGATATTACGGGTGGTGGATTACATGGCCACATTGGACATGAAAGATGCATACTTTCATATTTCAATGTTGCCAGCACACACAAAATAGCTAAGGTTCATGATGGAGAAAAAGCACTATCAGGTCAAGGGCCTTTCCTTCGGCATTGCCTCAGCCCCAAGAGTATTTACAAAGGTGCTGGCAGTAGCAGCGACGCAACTGCGCAGGCAATCCATCCCAGTTCATCATTACCTCGACTGGCTCTTAACGGGGATTTGTACGGAACATGCCTTTCAAACACCCAGAAGTCGATAGATCTACTCTTCAGTCTGGGATTCTCAATAAACGAGAAAGTCCAGCCTAGTCCAAACATTTCTGGGGGCTCTGATTTGGACAGAAGACTGCCTCGTCTTCCCCTCCAACTAAAGGATTCAGAACCTGCTGTTTCAGATCCCTCACTGTGTAGCCAGTCGAGAGGTGACGGTACGCAAAGCCATGCAACTGTTAGGCATGATGGCCTCCTGCATTTATCTAGTCCCACACGCACGTTTGCGCATGTGTCCTATGCGAGAGTGGCTCAACTGACAATGGGGTCAGGCAAGCGGAAAATTAGAAGATCTAGTGGTTGTCTCTGCAGCCCTCATTCTCTCTCTGCAGTGGTGGTCGAGGGAGAATCTCTTGAAGGGGACGACTTTCACCATCCCCCGCAGTAGATGCCACTCACTAAGGATGTATCTCTCATGGGGTCGGGGGGGGCCTCACCTCGTTCAGTAGGCGGCTCACAGCGTTTGGTCCACAGCAGTAGCATCCAACCACATAAACCTGTTGGAGCTGTTAGCAGTGTTCAAAGCCCTGAAGTCCTTTCAGACAGTTACAGGGGAAGTCAGTACTAGTCCCCTCAAACAGTACCAGAGCCATGTATTACCTGTACAAGCTAGGGGGCACTCTCTCTCTCTCGAGGGTTATCCAAACTGTCCCAGAATATATGGATGTGGGCTCTCAAACACAAGGTGTTCCTCCTGTCTTAACCTGCACCAGGGAAACTCATTCTTCTGGCAGACGTGCTCCGCAGAGATTTCCCGGTACCCCTAGAGTACGAATGGTGACTATACAAAGTCAAAGTCTCCAACGTCTCTTTGCAGAATGGGGCTTCCCAGATATGGACTTGTTGGCAACTCTGGAGAACTCACAATGCCCAGATTACGCCTCCCAGGTACCCTCAGAACCCATCCAATGGGATGCTCTCTGGATAACATAACATAAACCCCCCCCCCTGACTCCCCTTCTCGACAAGATAGTGCTCCAGGATCCAGTCACCAAGATATTGGTGGCCCCGATGTGGACACGCCAACCCTGGTTCTCCCGTCTGATGGAGATGTCTGTCTCCCCTATGATGAAACTACCTTGCCCATCCAACATGTAATCACAGGACAGGGGGAAACACCTCCTCCATGACCGCAAACTCTAAACTTAGTGCCCTGGCTCCTGAGGTCATAGAGTTCAGACACCTCCAACTTCCTCGATGCATGGACATACTTGGAGAAACAAGAAAGCCTGACACCAGACATTGCTACTCCAATAAATGGAAACCTGTCGTCATCTGGTGTAATTCCAAGAGCATCAATCCCATAAACTGTCCTCCTCCTCATATTGTACTATACCTGATTCATCTACTAGACTCTGGTCTGGTTTTTAATTCCCTGAAGGTCCACTTAGCTGCACTTTCAGCCTATACTACGTCACAGCGAAAGTTGTTGTGGTGGAAGATCCCAGTAATTAAAGCTTTCATGGAAGGGGTTAAAATAATGAATCCCTCTATTTCTCACCAGACTCCCGGATGGAATCTAATAGTGTTCTTAACTAGTGTTATGGGATCTCCCTTTGAACCTATGCACAAGGCTAGCCGCAAAGCACTCACAAGACCACCTTCCTAGTGGCAGTCACTTCTATAAGGAGAGTCCGTGAACTACAGGCCATTTCAATTCTAGACCCTTTTGTCACAGTTCAGAGATAAGTTGGCTCTGCGCACTCACCCACGGTTTGCGCCCAAATTCATTACAAAGTTCCATCTGAACCAATCGCTAGAAATACCCTTATTCTTCCAGAACCCCAATATCGTGGCAGAAAGCCTACACACACTTCATTTGAGCCAGGCAGTCATATGTAATCTGGAAAAGATTAAACCACCAAGGAAAACAGACCAGTTTTTCATTTTTGTGCCGGCTGGTAGAGAAGGAGACCCTGTCTGTAAATCGGCCATCTCAAGGTGGATTGTCAATTGCATCACACTCTGCTACACGCTTGCCAAGAGAGATCTGCCCTTCAAGCCAAGAGCACTCTACTTGGGGCACTGGGGCTTCCATAGCTTTCATTGCAAATGTTCCCCTCAAACCCATTTGCAAGGCAGCAACCTGGAGTCCTGTACACACCCTTAAAATCTATTGCCTAGACACTCACTCTAGGTCTGATTCTCAGGTGGGACAAGCAGTACTAAGGCATCTTTTCACTACTGTTCCTTCTCACATCCCACCACCATCTCTGGGTACTGCTCGCTAGTCTATGTACAGCATGCGAGTCTAAGCAGATTCACAAGCATCCGAAGACCTGCATTACTTACTGTAATAGCATTTCTGATGCTTGTTAATCTGTTTAGAATCACATGCTGTGCGTATGGTCCAACATCCAGTGGTAACTGCTGAGTATTGCATCTTGTCTTTCTAGGATCGAAAGGGGACGTCGGCATAAGCGTGTCTGTAACATTATCCCTAATGTGTAGTGTACCCAATATCCCTCATGTGCCGAGGTCCCATAGATGTTTTTTTTTTCTGCCCAGATTACTGGTCATCCTAATGCGGAGCTCTTACAAAGAGATGGCATTAATGTCATTATCGATTTTGTTGTTCTTCCCATTAAGTCACTTCGACTGTTGAATCCTGTGAACAACGCCAAAGAGTCCTGTGGACTTTTGACGCCTGTTGATCCCGGCGGCGCTGCCGTCCACGTGGCTGGGCCATCCGGCCAGCCTACACAGTAGGGAGAGTGGGGTCGGGGTGGACATATCCTTTAAAAGTATGCCTTTCCTCTTTAACCCTCTCTGCTCCCTGGGTTTCGTCATCGTTCTAATAGTCTTTCGCTATGGAAAAGACGCCATTTAGGTTTTGTCCCTCGTGCAGGGCCAAATATCCTTGGAAGGACGAGCACGCTCGGTGCAACAATTGTCTGCTCCTTGACCACAAAGTGGGTTGCGCGGCCTGTAGACTCCTGTGCCCTAAAACGTTTAAGTGGTGGCCGGCCTATGGCATGTCACAGGCTGAATGTTCTAGCCCCCCCACCCCCGCCCTCTTTTGCAACTCTCCGAAAGTGATAGGGGAACTAGCGATGACCAGGCCTCTGTGTCGGAAGCCATTGGCGTAACTGCGGACCACTCTCGGTCCAGGACGCCCATCCCCGACCTCACCAGGCCTGACATTAGTCAAGCTACTTGGAAAACACCCGGTGACAAGGGTGCACACGGTCATAAAACCAATCACACAACCCAAGGTTCTGCTTCGGCGACTGTGTCGAAGCGTATCAAAGCGCCAATGGAGCCTTCAATCTTCGACAGGATCCTCTGATCAGCAGCCTTCACCGCAGTCGCGACCTGCGACTGGGTAATCCAAAGTCAAGGGCGCTAACACTAAAAGCACAAGGCTATCTAAGCGCTCCAGGAGGACCTGCAGATGCCGCTTAAGGGCCGGGTGGTGGCGAAATCCACCGCTAAGCCCCTGGCTCACCCCCCGGTTCATCCGGTGGTGGTGAAATCTTCCGCTCAGCCTCCGGTTCAGCCGGTAGACCGCCCAGATTCTCCTACCATTGCCGACAGCATCGCTAGGATTACTTCGGCAGTTGGGAGCAGTCGAAGGAGGCAGCGAAACACAAAGAACGGCTGAGAGACGTGTCAAAAGATAGACCACAGCTCTCAGAACCCCGCCAGGCCTACGTGGAGAGTCCTGTGCCTTTGTCAGGCACATTAGGGGAAAAATCTTGACACCACAGGGAAGATGATGAACCCTTTCCTCCCCTGCGCTCCTCGGGTTCATCCTCATGGACCAGGGAGAAATTTGAGGGATATATGGACAGATTAAAATTTCTCCTATTCTGATGCCCTTGCTCCCAAGAGACCTCGAAGACTTTCCTTCTACCCCAGTTTCGAAGGACCTTGGAGGAGGATCCACATGAACAGTTTACTTGTGTCCTCACAAATGACGATGATATGGACGCTTATGATCAGTATGAAGATGGCACCTTTCAGGAAAACTACAATGTGCATGGTCAGACAGGTCTTATGGACAATTGGGAGGAAAGCCGTCAGGTTGATGATCAGCCCTGGACGCCCCCTACTCCCACCCGGACCCCGATATCCTGTGCTTAGATCCCCCCCCTACACTCAGACTCGGCGAGCCTCCCAAGTGGACGATCAGATGGCGTTGAGCGCCATCTTGAAGAAGGCGGCTGACCATTTTCAGATCGCAACTCAAGGGGCCTAACCAGATTCTGATTTTCTGGAGGATATACTCCAAGAAAAACCTCCGGACAGCCAGGCCATCCATCAAGAGGAGTTTCGTACCTTCTTTGCTGACACCGGCCCAGACCAGGGCGGTAAACCCTAGGGGTGAGAAACTGTTACGGCCTTCCCCGAACGGCCGTGCCTATATCAAGGGTCATGCCATTGTGGATTTGTTAGTGGTTGCCACCACTAGAAAACGGGCTGGTGTTCCACTGTCTACAGGAGATGCCCCAGCCGATAAGGAATCCAAGAGATTTTATGCACTGGGGAAGATCATAACGGCTGCTGCGTTAACCACCCGTATAGCCAATAACACCACGCTATTGGCCAGCTATGCAGGCTTCCAGTGGAACTTTCTACAAGAAGGCCTCCAGGAACTGCCAGAACCTGCAAGGACCAAGTTGCTCGCCATCGTTTCCGAAGGCAAGCAGGTGAACCAGAATGTCTCAAGAACACTCGCGACGCTGCCGAGACGGCGGGGAGAACCTTGGAACAAAGTACCTTGCTCAAGAGACATGCATGGCTAAGGAACTACGGTTTCAAGCCAGAGACCCAAGCATCACTAATTAACACGTTGAGGAAACCAACCTGTTTGGTAAGGCAGTGGACGATGCTCTTGAAACAGCCAAGAAAGAGCATGAGACACTCCAGTCCCTTCAACAGATTACCCAGAAACCCTCTCCTCAGAGAGGAAGCGGCTCCCGCCTGTCCTTTCGTGGGCTATCTTGTTTTTCCCAGACCCAGTATAATGCACAAACCTACTGGAATGCGGGACAAGGGTGGAACACCTCCGCCACTTAGCCACCCAGAGGTCAGCGGCGTGGAAATGGTAGAGGACGAGGTTCCAACCCCAGAGGCATACCGGCCTCTAGTCAGAAATGACCAGCAGATCTAGGTCCCCTCCCATGCAACACCGGTCGGGAGGCATATACAATCTTTCATATTGCATGGGAGGGGATAACAGACAGTGGGTACTAAACACAGTCGCCCATGGGCACTGTATAGAATTTGCTGGACCACCCCAATACAGACTGCAAAGTACAAGACGCCTGATGCCAGACCACCTGCAAATCCTACTGCAAGAGGTGCAGACCCTTCTAGGAAAGGATGCCATAGAAGCCGTTCCCTATTCTATAGGTAAGGTAGGGTATCTATTCTATGTACTTCCTTGTACCCAAAAAGGATCTCACCATGTTAATGTTTAAGGACATTTGTACCGTGCACTATCACCACCAGAGTGGTCTCCTGGCGCTCTGGCGGCTCTGAAAGAAGGAGGAAGGGTTAGTTAGTGGGAAGAGGCTGGAAAAATGCAAGAGTGCAGCGATGTGCTGTTGGTGGCCTCAGCCCGGTGGGTCTGTTGGCTGGGCCTGGGGTGTTTGCGGCCTGTAGTCGTCGTGTACTGTTGTGATTCTGTGTTTTTTTTAAAACATTTTTTTAAAATGTTTTTGTTGTAGTGAAGTTTGTGAGGTTTGTTGTGCTGTGGGTTTGTGGTAGTGTTTGGTGTGGAATTTGAGGTGTAGGCAGAGGAGTTAATTAGGCATCTCTATCCTGAATCGACGAGTTGGGCTTGCATAATCTCTCAGGTGGGGTGGAGGGGCACCCTGCGCCTCTGGTTAGGTCTGGGCCCATCCTGCATTCGAGGCCCCTTTCACGTCTCGGTGCCACCTCCACTAGCCTCCCTAAAAACCCCAAATGTCCCCCGCCCCAGCTACATGGCCAGTGCACCTGCCAGTGTCCACAACTCAGTGTGGTGATTGGTAGTATCTCGACAATTCCACAACATGGTGGTACCTAGTAGCAGCTAAGGGGCGGGTGAAGAAGTTGGATGTATGCGCCCTGTGCTAGACTTGAGCCCAGTGAACAAGTTTGTCAAACCTCAAAAGTTTAATATGGTCACTTTACTGCACATGAAAGATGCATACTTTCATATTTCAATGTTGCCAGCGCACAGAAAATATCTAAGGTTCATGATAGAGGACCAGCACTATCAGTTCAAAGTACTACCCTTCGGCATTGCCTCAGCACCGAGGGTGTTTACAAAGGTACTGGCAGTAGCAAACCTGCACAGACTTCACGGTTTATCCTTACCTCGACGACTGGCTCATAACAGGGGAGTCCTATGAAACATGCCTATTAAACACCCAGAAGACAATGGACCTCTTTTTCAGTCTGGGATTCTCCATCAACGATAAGAAATCCAGCCTAGACCCCAGTCAAGTCAAACAGTTTCTAGGGGCTCTAATTCGGACAAGAGAGTGCCTCGTATTCCCCTCCGAGAGGGATCAAAACATGCTGTTTCATATCCCTCAATATGTAGCCAGTTGGGAAGTGACGGTACGCAAGGCCATGTGACTGTTAGGGATTATGGCGCCCTGCATTTACTAAGTTCCTAACGTGTGTCTGCACATGCGTCCCATGCAATAGTGCCTCAACAGCCAGTGGTGTCGGGCCAGCGGACAATGGGAAGACCTGGTAGTCGTCTTGCCAGCCCTCGTTCTCTCTGCAGTGGTGGTCGACGGAAAACCTCTTGAAGGGGGAAGACCTTCACCACCCCCGCAGTAGAAGCCACGCTAACTACCGACACATCACTCATGGGGTGGGCTGCTCATCTGCGTCAGCAGATGGCTCACGGCGTGTGATCCCCACAAGTAGCGTCCAACCACATAAATCTGTTGGAGCTATTAGCGGTATTCAAAGCCTTTCCGACACAGTTACAGGGGAAGACAGTCCTGATCTTGACAGACAGCACCACAGCCATGCACTACCTGAACAAACAAGGGGGCACACACTCTCCAGGGCTATCCAAGCGGTTCTACGTTATTACATTGCAGGACTTTTCATTGCAGGTTTTTTACTGCATATTTTTTTTTAAAAAAACCTCCCGTACACCCACACCCATTTTTAAAAATGTTTACCCCCCAAAAATAACACTTTTTTTCGAAAAGAAAATGCAGTAAAAAAACCTGCAATGAAAAGTCCTACGATGTAATAACGGTATACCATCCAAGATGTCCTAAAACATTTGTATATGGGCTCTCAAACACAGGATGTTCCTGTTGTGCCAACACGTGCTCTGCAGAAATTTCCCACTGACCGTAGAGTAAGAATAGCGAATACACAAAGACAGTCTCTAACGTTTTCGCAGAATAGGGTTTCCCAGAGATCGACTTGTTTGCAAATCTGGGGAACGCTCAATGCCAAGATCACACCTCCAGGTACCCAAAGAACAGCTCCAAGGGGAACGGGATCTGGATAACATGGTCAGAGAAAATTGTTTACACAGTCCCAGCAACACACCACTGCCCCCCCGGCCCCGTCAACTCCCTTACTCAACAAGATTGTGCACAAGATGCTCCAGGAGCCAGTCACCATATTTGTGGCCCCCATGTCGGCCTGCCAACCTGGTTCTCATATCTAATGGAGATGTCCCTCTCCCCGCCGATGAAACTGCCCTGCCCGTACAACATGTTGTCTCATTACAGGGGAGAGACACTGCACGCATGTCCACAAACTCTGAACTTAGCGACCTGGCACCTGAGGTCATAAGAGTTCGGACACCTTCAACTCCCTCAGAGATGTATGGACATACTCAGGGAAGTGAGAAACCCCAACACCCGATACTGCTATTCCAGTAAATGGAAACTCTTTATCTGGTGTAATGCCAAGGGCGTCAATCCCATTGACTGCTCACCTCTCATTTTATTGTACCTGAACCACTTACTGGATTCAGGCCAGCTTTTTAATTCCCTAAAGGTTCACATAGCTTCTTTCTCAGCCTACACTACGTCACAGCAAAAGGTGTTGTGATGGAAATACCAGTTCTCCAGCATGGGGTCTGGCATGGATTCACATGCTCATGAATATTCCCCGTCGTCAGGCTGAGAATCCTCGGTATAGAAAAAATCAGTATCAGTTTAGTTTCTGATCTGTCTTTCTTAGTAGTAACCAATCACAGATCTCTGGGTCATACTGCCCCCAGCCAATGACTGCCCTCTCCCTAAGCCCCGCCTCTGGCAGCCATCCTCATATTTTTACCGCACGTTCAAGTGTTGGGAGTCCTCGTGCTGTAGCTCTCAAGCTTTTGCTGCATTTTCGCTTTTTTTCAGATTTTTCTCATTTTTCGGTTAAATAGAGCCTCAAGCTCCACCGTTTCTACATCCGATCAATGGGGACCCATTTCTGAGTTTTCTACGCCCCTCAAGGGTGAAGATTTCGTCGAGTTACGCTTTTGGAGGATTCCAGAAGTTCCGAGGCCTACCCCAGACATGGCCCGTCAGGCGAGAAGAAGAAAAAAAAGTCTGAGCGGTCTTCTAAGTCCTGTGAGGGCGCCCCGGCGACGGGGGCCCAACAAAAGGCCAAGCACCGCGAGTCCGCAGACACCGGGAGTGCCAAATGGTCATGCTCCTTGGCTGCCAGGCAGGGCGCATCCTCCCCGGCGCCATCAACCACGAGCCAACGCTCTGGCTCGGGTAAGAGGAAGTCCAAGAACCCGGCGAAGCTTCTGGAGAAACCCCGGTCGATCTCGAAGATTAGGGCAGAGGGGGGAGCGAGGCTCGGACCCTGCCCCCAAGGTGAAGGCCCCAGGCGTACAGAAGGTGACGATGGCCTTAATTCACCTTGCTAAGACCTCGATTGAGGATGTCGCAGCGGCCCTGGCTCAGCCTGTGGAGGCTACACCAGTGGAGGCGACCTCAGGATCCAGTCTCCCTGCCCATCGAGAAGACCCCCACGAAGTCCCCGTTGGAAAAGGAGGGGGATGTGCATATGGACACGACCTCTGAAGAAGAGCTCATCGAAGTCGTGGAGGATGCCCAGCCCATCGGGAGGGATCCCGACGAGGGCGACGACGGGAGTGACGGTGTCGCCGACGAGGTTCAAGAGCCCTCGTGCCCGTCATTTCCGGTGCCGCAGGACACTTCGGCCTTTTTTCTTTTTCAGCAATTCAGTCCTTATGCTCGGAGATAAGGACAAGTTTGCCCCTCCCCCTGACGAAGGTACCTGAGCCAGACCCGACGGGGGAACCGGAGCCGGGATCTTCGGAAAGTCCACAGCATAAGAGGACGACGCATCCTCCGCTACCTCTCCCACCTCTGCGGCCTGCTCTGCCTTCCCCCCGGTCTACTACCCACGGGGATGATACAGGCACAGACACTGCTACGATAGGTACAGATGACGACGGAGGCGATGACGGGATGTGTCGCCTCCTGCTTGGGCGTCCCCGCCCGACGAGATTGGATCCTTCCATGCCATGATTTCCAGGGCATCCGAGCTCTTCCAGCTCTGCCCCGAAGAGAAGAAGGAAGGGTTCCTTTACCAACGGCGCGAGGCTAAAAGGAAGACGGTCCTCGCCGTTCCACTTCTTGATGACATCTGGGATGAGGGTCTCGCCCTCCTCAAGAACCCTGCCACGGCGCCATCAAAGAGGGACCGGTACGAGAAGAAGTACCGGGTCCCCCATGCTGCCCCCTTGTGCCTTCGGGCGCAACCTACCCCGTATTCGGTCGTCTCGGCTCCGGCGGCAAAGAAGAAAGCTGGGGGGCATCGACTTCAACTTCCCCGCCGGACGACGAGGGCAGGAAGCTGGACACAATGGGACGACGGGTCATCTCATCCGCAGCGATGACTATCAAGGCGGCCAACGCCCTGGCTATCATAGCCCGCTACGACAGGGAGTCGTGGTCCAAAATTGCCCCTCTATTGGACTTCCTCCCGGACGCCAAAAGGGCTGAGGCCCTTGAAATCTTACAGGAAGGTGAGATTGCTTCGGACCACGCCATCACAGTGGCAACGGACATCGCCGACACCGGTTTCCATCAGTTGGGCAACAGTGTTTGCCTGAGACGACGAGGATGGCTCAAGGCGACGGATTACCCTCAGGACGTACAAACCAAAGTTTTGGACATGCCATTCGACGGGAACAACCTCTTTGGGAAGGCGGTTGATGAGTCCCTTCAGGCTATCAAGACAGACACAGAGACTGCCCGGGCACTGGGAGTGCTCCAACAACGACGGCCGTCCTTTCGGAGCTCCGGAGGCAGACAAGGTGCCTCCAAGGGATTCGGCAGTGGCTGCTCGACGTACTGCCAAGTGGCAAGATCTTTGTCTCAGGAGGCCTACAGGGGATGCGGCAAGTCAGGTGGTGCCCGTTGTCGTCGACGGGGAGATCAAGGAGGCAAGGCGGCCTCCAAACAAAATTGAACCGACCGCCGAAGCACCCCGGTGGGAGGCCGGCTGACAAGGTTCGTCAGTGTGTGGGAGTCCATCTCCACCGATCGTTGGGTGCTGGACGCCCTGGCCCAAGGGCACGCCCTCGAGTTACAGAAGAAGTGCCCTCGCGTTCCACCCGTGGCCGGGAAGGAAAATCACGTCCCTCAACTACTGTTGGAAGTAAGGGCGATGCTCAAGAAAGGTGCAATCGAGCTCGTCCCAAAGAGGCTTTGGGGCTCCGGAGTTTACTCAAGGTGTTTGCTTGTAAAGAAGACAGGAGGATGGCGTCCCATCCTGGACTTGCGACGACTGAACAAGTACATCAAGGCACCCTCCAGCACGTGCTGGGACAGCTGGAGGAGGGCGATTTCCTGTCGTCGTTGGACTTGGAGGATGTGTACTTCCACATCCATTCTAAAAACACACCGAAAGTTCCTCAGGTTCGTGGTCCAAGGGCGGCACTACCAGTTCAAGGCCCTCCCGTTCGGATTGAAGTCGGCACCCAGGGTGTTCACCAAGTGCTTTGCACCGCGCGCGGCTGCGCCTGCAGAGGATCCACGTCTACCCCTACCTGGATGACTGGCTCATCCGGGCAAGGACAAGGGAGCTCGCCTTGGAGCACACTGCGAAGTCCGTCCAGCTGCTCACAGACCTGGGGTTCTCCATCAACTTTCCAAAATCCCACCTGGTCACGTCGCAAGTCGCCCTGTTTCTGGGAGCCATGCTTGACACAGTGGCGCGGCTGGCCTCCCCGTCTGAGGAAAGGACCAACACCAACCTGGGCAAGGTGCAGCGTCTGCTGGCCACGGGCATGGCCAGGGTAAGATCTATCAAGTCCCTCCTCGGGATGATGTCCTCCTGCATTTATCTGGTGCGCCTTTGCAGGCTTCGGATGCGCCCCTTACAAGAGTTCCTCGACGCCCGTTGGGTCCAGACGACGGGCAGCTTCGAGGACAGGATCCCACTCAACGAGACGTTCCGTCAGGCGATCCAGTGGTGGGTTACCCGCTCTCATCTGTCGGCAGGCACAGACTTTCAGACCCCAGCTCACCAGGTGACCGTGACGACGGATGCCTCCCTGGAAGGCTGGGGAGCGCACTCCGGAGATCTTCACGCGAGAGGCCTTTGGCTCCTGGAGGAGAAGTCACTCCACATCAACATCTTGGAGCTCCATGCAGTATTCTGGGCCCTCAGGTCTTTTCTTCCGTCCCTCAAGGGCAAGGTGGTGAGGATCTTCACCGACAACGCCACCACAATGTTCTACATCCGGAAGCAGGGCGGAACGAGTTCCCAAGCCCTATCCAAGGAAGCCCAGGATCTTTGGCATTGGGCCGTTGCCCAAGTGATGTTTCTGGTGCCTTTTCATCTGGCAGGAATAAAACACCATCGCCGTCGCACTCAGCAGAGAGCTGCGCTCGTGCCACGAGTGGGAACTACGCCAGGATCAAGGGGATCGACTCTTCTGACGATGGGGCGAACCCCAGATCGATCTCTTCGCGACGGTGACGAACTCCAAGGGCCGGAGGTTCGCCAGCAGGTTCCCCCAGCCGAGGAGCATGGGCGATGCTTTCTCGTTCCACTGGGACGGCCTATTTCTTTATTCGTTCCCTCCGTTGCCGTTGCTGCTCCGGCTCATCAACCAGCTCAAGTGGTCCTGGTGCAGGATGATCCTCGTCGCACCGGCGTGGCCGAGACAGATCTGGTTCCCGGAACTTCTGGACTTGTCAGCGTCCACACCAGTGAAGCTGCTGACGGACGCAAATCTTCTCTCCAGAGAAGGAGGCGCCATTCTTCATCACAACCCAGAGTCGCTGAACTTGCAGGCCTGGCTCCTGCAGCACTAGAGTTTGGAGGGTATGACATCCCAATTGACTGCAGAGAGGTTCTGCACAGAAGATGAACCCTCTGCGGATTACGGCCCCTCAGGTATTGCCGTACCTACCGTAATTTGCCAAGATTGGACGAGCTCACGCTTCCATCAAGATACATCTGGCCGCCATCTCACGATACACCAGGACTACGGGACGGGCGTCCTTGTGCTCTCATCGGCTGGTGAAGGAATTTATGAAATGATTGTTCCCATCATTCCCGCCGGTGAAGGCCCCTGCCCCGGCGTGGGAGCTCAACGTGGTGCCGACCAGGCTCATGGGGGCCCCATATGAGCCTATACATTCGGCACTGTTGAAGTTTCTGTCGTGGAAGACAGCATTTCTCGTGGCCATCACCTCCGCACGAGTGGGAGAGATCCAGGCTCTAGCTTGCAAGCCACCATACTTGACTTTTCTCGACACAAGGGTGGTGCTGAGGACGCACCCCTCTTTCATGCCCAAGGTGCCGTCGTACTTCCACCTCAACGAACCCTTGGTGTTGCCAGTTTTTTTCCTGTCGCCTTCGTCGCCGGCTGAGAGGACTCTGCACTCGCTGGACGTAGCTAGAGCGCTGAAGTTCTACGTGGACTGCACGAAGAGTTTTCGGAAGACATCACAGCTGTTTGTAAACTTTGGACCTGTGAATCCAGGGAAGGCTCTGTCGAAGGCTTCCATTTCCAGATGGCTCTCCGGCTGCATCATGCACTGTCACCGGTTGGCAAACTGACCGCTGCCAGGCCATCCGAGAGCCCACTCGACCAGTGATCACTGCTACCACGGCGTTCCTATCTGGTGTGCCCCTGCTCGACATCTGCAGGGCTGCGACGTGGAGGTCGACACACACCTTCACGAGATTCTACTGTGTCGATCGGGACTCCAGGGAGAAGTCCAGGGTCCGCCCAGCAGTGCTGCGCAACCTGTTCGCTTAAGGTGAACCTGGTGAGGAGGTAAGAGATGCTTAATGTTGAGTTGTTGTATTGCTTGATGTTGAGCCTGTTGCCACCTCCCGTGGTTGTGCATGTGTATACTGCTATGTATTCTTATATTCATGAGCATGTGAATCCATGCCAGACCCCATGCTGGAGAAGGAACAAGTTACTTACCTGTAACTGTTGTTCTCCAGCATGGGTCTGGCATGGATTCACATGCGAACCCTCCCGCCTACCCCTCTGCGGCTCTTCACTTGGTCACACTGCCACTTTATTTGCTACCAAATCTGAGGATGGCTGCCAGAGGCAGGGCTTAGGGAGAGGGCAGTCATTGGCTGCGGGCAGTATGACCCAGAGACCAGTGATTGGTTACTACTAAGAAAGACAGATCCGAAACAAAACTGATACTGATTTTTTTCTATACCGAGGATTCCCGGCCTGACTGGGAATATTCATGAGAATGTGAATCCATGCCAGACCCATGCTGGAGAACAACAGTTACAGGTAAGTAACTTGTTCCTTATAAAGGCTTTCATGGAAGGGGTTACCACCCCATTTCAATTCCAGCTCCCGGGTGGGACTTGTGGTTCTCACTAGACTCATGGGGTTCCATCTTTGAGCCTATGTACAATGCAAGTCTAAAAGACCTTACCTATAACACAGCCTTCCTAGTGGCTATCACATCTATTAGAAGGGTTAGTGAACTACAGGCCCTTTAGTACTAGACCCTTTCGTTACTGTTCAGAGATGAGGTGGTTCTGCACACTCACCCTCGATTTGCACCTACATTTATTGCCAAATTCCACGTGAACCAATCAATAGAACTGCCCACTTTCTTCCAGAACCCCACTAATATGGCCGAAAGGAGCCTAGGCACGTTAGATGTGCGCTGGGCAGTCATGTTTTACCTGGAAAGGACAAAACCACTGTGGAAAACAAACCAGTTTTTTGTTTCAGTGCAAGCTGGCAGAGAAGGGGGTTCCTGTCTCTAAAACAGTCATCTCAAGGTGGATAGTCAAATGCATCACACTTTGTTTCTCTCTTGCTAAGAGAGAACTGCCCTTCAAGCCTAGAGCACATTCTACTTGAGGCACTGGGGCTTCCATAGCATTCATTGCAAATTTTCCCCTAGAGTCCATTTGCAAAGCGGCAACCTGGAGTTCTGTGCACACCTTTACAAAACGCTATTGCCTAGATACTCATTCTAGGTTTGATTCTCAGGTGGGACAAGCAGTACTACGACATCTTTTCAATACTGTTCCTTCTCACAACACACCACCAACTCCAGCTACTGCTCGCTAGTCTATGCTCAGCAGATTAACAAGCATCAGAAGACATGCATTACTTACCGTAATAGCATTTCTGATGATTGTATCTGCTTAGATTCACATCCGCCCACCCTTCCTCCCCGCTTGGGTGGAAGGAACATAGATGTCTTACTACTTTCTCTTTTATGTACTCATTCACGTTAGCCTTGGACACCCTCATGGCAGAAAAAATACAATCGGTGGGACCTTGGCGCGTGAGGGATTTTGGTTACTTGACAAGTCACGTTAGCGATAGTGTTACAGACAAGCTAATGACAACATCCCCTTTCGATCCACGAAAGACAAGATGCAATACTCTGCGGTTACCACTGGATGTCGGACCATATGCACAGCATGTGATTCTAAGCAGATACAATCCTCAGAAATGCTTTTACGGTAAGTAATGCATGTCATAAACCCGCCTTTGGCTCCAGAGTGTCTGGGGTAGGCAGGAAGTGGGGGAGGTGCCCGACACTCCCTGTGCTTAGTCTCCTAGGAGACTCAAATGCACTCTGTGGTGATTGTCTGGCTGCCTGTCCGGCAAGGACAGCTAGGCTGAAATGAATGGGAGAGAACTGAATAAAAGGTGAGTCTTTTGGCTTGGAAGACAGTCGACCACTGGACGAAGGAACTGAAGAAGAGTTTAGAGGACGGCTGCTGCAACTCCTGGACCTTTGACCGGTGAAGCCCTGCTGTAGGTCTGAATTGCCAAGTTCGCATCGACAGAAGCCCCTGCAAGGACGACTTCTCCCTTTGAGTTGGTGGGACCAATCAACTCCCAAGTAAGCCACCAGGACACCCATCTCCGAGCTGGTTGAATTTCTTCAGAGTGGGTGGAGGAAACCGTAGAGCCAGGGAGAGGGACACCAGATTGTGTGCGTCACTTGTAAACTGGCCTAAAGCTTTTGGAAGATTCTCCGAACTCTCACGAAGCAGGACTGACCAAGCTTAATCCCACCCTCAGTTGAGTGCGTGACCTCAGATGTGAGGAAAGCCCATCTTGACGGCCAGGAACCGTGCTTATTGCTATTAGCTGTACCGCATGGAGCTGAAATGCGAAACAGCCACTGAAAGTAAAGTTTGCCGGTTGCCAGCTTTGCCAGTGCAGTGCAGGAGTCCCCCGAGGTCCTCCCTCTTGTCCCCACGACTGAGGCCCAGGAACAGTGAGATCTGCAGAGCTGCTCAGGAACAGAGGTCTTCAGCTGCATCTTTTCCTCTTTACTAAGGTACTGTAAAACAAGTATAAGAGAACTTACCTCTTGCTGTGGAAGTGCTTCTGCAACTCACAAGTCTATTTTTAGCAGACTCCTAAGAACTTGTGCAAGGACTTTTCCATTTGCTTACCTGAAGTTCTGCATCCTATACAAAGACTTTGGCCTATTGATTTTTGGCGTAGCCTATGAAATTTAATGACTCTTTTGTGCAAGCTGAAAGCATTTGCCATGCTTATGAATATTTGTACTGTATTGTGTTCTAATAACCTTTGCGAGTATTCTGAACGCCAACAGTCAGATATTAATGTCCCCAGCCCCTTTGTTATTGAAGTCACCTGTGGGTGTAGGTTGTCTGGCCCATCCCAAAAGGGTCTTGTCTGATTCAGAAACTGAGTGTACAGTGTTAGTGTTGAAGTTTGTTTGTTCGTATTCTATTGCTCCCTTCTGAAGAAGGCTTTATAACTGACTGATAAATTATTCAATGTTTATACATGAAACCTTGAGTGTAAGAGTTTATTTGAATACTTGTAACTGTGAATCTTTGCAACTCCACTACAGCTCACAGTTCCCCACTTGAGATAAGCCTGGCTGCTCAACACGCTACCAAAACTGTGTAGTGCAAGGTTATACCAAAGGTTTGTTTGCCTATACCTGTAGTGATAGTTGTTTGTATTGTTGTCAGAGGGTACTGCATTCAAACTTTGCCTAACACCAAAGCAATTCAGGGAAGCACAACCCCAGGTTACAAGTTTCGAAGTGCAGCAGCTACTCAAGGTAAGACCTATGTACTTTTAGGATGGGCTCTAAGACAAGTATTAACTCGGACTGTTTTAGGTCTGTATAAAGCAACACCCAATTATTCACTTTCAGAATGACAAGGTTATTTAAGGCAGGTATACCCTATTGGTAAGCTTTTACACTCATTCATTTACTCAATGCAATGATAGACAGTACCAACTCATTACTTTTTAGAAAGGGAAAAACACCATTCAAAGTAAATAAAGCAACTTATACACTTTTACAGGGGAAGAATGCAACTCAAAGGTAAGCCTAAACTTAATGACACTTTGTGACTTGTTTCATACAGATACAGTTACCACACTGTTTTCAGCAGGTAAGTGATTTTACACTTGTTATACTTTTCAAGACAGAAGTCTTTTCTAAGCCTGTCCTTCCCTGCTCTATTGCATGAGGTCTTTCAGAGGCAGAAGAGGGACCCTAGTTGTTTAGGGGCCAGCTGTAGGGTTGATCTAGGTTTCAATTGCAGGAAAGTCAAAGTTCCACAGGAGATCTTCTTGCATAAATAGGGACTTGAGAAGGCTATGTGTTCGAGCATTTTTCCTCGACAAGTGGTAAGGGCAAACTCCCAACCACACAAATCACCCACTCAGCTTAACAGGATGCACACCAGACTTAAGGTAAGTATTACACAATCCCACACAGTACCTTAGAAGAATTATTATAATTGTTCCTTTAGAACACGCTTAATACCAGAGAGGTTTCTAAGCCCGAGACCAGGATTTGAATCTGTGTTGCTATGTGTTGTCTTGCTTCCAAGACAATTGTGTTGCCCCCAAGCTATTCCCCCGAAAAGAAGAGCTTCTGGGTGGATACCTTCAGGATGTAGCAGCACAGGACCCGGTCCCTGGATTCTTGGTCTGGAGACAAAATAACTGGACACCTGATGGGAACTTACAGTAGCAGTCATCAGAGGAAGCTTCCAGCAACGGATAATTCAGGGATTCTCATGGCTCTGTGGTATTGGCGCCTTTATACAGCAGCCAGATGGACGAATATTGCTGGACGGATTCTCTTCACAATCTCAGTCCTGCATTATGGTGAGGGGACTTGAGGGATTCAAAGCGTTTCACTGGAGATCCAGCATGAGTCCACCAAAGTTTCAGCTGGATTCGGACTTCACAAGACATGAACACACTCCAGCTCGAGGTCCCTGAGTATTTCGGTATTGCGTCCGAGCAAAGTCGCAGAACGTCATGGGATGGCTCAACATGCAGTTCTACTTGAGACTAGTGGATCCCACCAGCCTCTGGGTTGGATTTGTTGCATTCGGGACACTGGGCTCCATTTACACAACAGGCTCTCCGCTCGCTGGAAATAGCTACAGACGTCTTCATCTTTGGATTCAGCTGCAGTGGTCGACTTGTGAGGAGCTTCCAAGTACAGAGTATTAACTACAGGACAATTGATGGAATCTCTCCTTGCCGTTTACAGAAAGGAGCGTCTGTCTGTCCAATCAGGACAGCCAGTCCCCCATTGAGATTGGTTCCCTTCAGGCAAGCTGAAAGACAAAGGGCAGAGTGGTTTTGGACTCCTCCCTGGCTTCCTGCTTTCTCACACTATGAAGCCTAGGTGGGGAATACAAAGGACTCCTGCTGAAGACAAAACTTCCACCTCAGCAACAAGAAGCATACTAAAAAATGGCGAAAAGGAATGAACACACCATTCTAGCAGAATAGTGGCCCTTCTGTACATTACCGAGGCTGAAATAACAGCCTGTGGGTAAAAATGACTAAAGGAAAAACCACTGCCACCAGCCATTCAAGTAAATTTGGAATTGTAACAATGTTACCAGGTAAGTAAGAAAGGGGATACATTGTATCTCAGCACTGTACATAAGGTGGTGTGTGCTGGCTCACTGCTACAAAATGTGAAAGGGGGTGAAAATCCCTATTTACTGCTTGGTAACAGTAGTTCACCCAAGTACATGAAAGATAAATTAACAAGAAAGCCCAAATGAGCACCCCACCCTAAGCCCCAAAGTTATAGTTAACTAGAACTCCATACAACCACTATGGAGAGACATAGAAAGGTCACCCATAAAAAGAGTAAAAGACTAGGTAAGAGGGAAAAAAGATTCCGACTCAGCTAGGGACAAGGTAAAATATTTACCAGGTCCAAGCAAAAAGTTCTGGGGCTGACGCAAGTCCCAAAGATTTAGCACCAATATGAAAATTGTATCTAACAATTCTTGCACCCCCTCGCCCCCACACACCCAGGCCGTCAGTCAGCCGTAGGATAACATTGGGAACAAGTAATTTTGTCTCATGGCTCCCCCTCACTTTTTGTTTTGAAACTGGGTTGGGTATCCTGCCCCTGGGTTGCCCTTGTATCTGAAAGAACAAGAATGTACCCATCCTTGGGTAAATTGTACTTTGACTTTCAATTAATTAGAAACTAGTCGCCGCAGGCCCATTTCATCCTTTTAAATAGAAAAATAGAACTCCTAACTGTGAGAATTATTGTGTTGAACAGCCTTTTGGGCACAAGGCTGCAATCATTTTAGGGTTTGGACTTCAAAAGCTAGGATAATCTACTTGTTGGTTCCTCACTTCATTCTATCTACAGTACTTGCCTGATACATCATTGGATACATTATTTGATGTCTATTCAGTGATCTTAATGTTGATTGTATATATTTGTTTAATAGAGTATTGTGTGATGGTACTAACTGCTTGTTTCATTTTTGAGTTTCTTCTCCAGGTCTAAATAGATGTATTTTTAAACTGTCGACAATGAATTAACATTACCCTGTGTAGACTTATTGAGGGTCCCGACCCCACTCATTCTCTCCTGAGAATGAGCTTACACTGCTCATCTATGTAACCTGATTGGGTTTTAGCTAACCACCGAAGCTCCCCGTTCATCCTAACTAGGTGGCCTCCTAAAATCTGTTCAGGCCAGATTCTAGAAATCTATTGTTAGGGAGAATTCTCAGAAATGTGTTAATTCCCTTGTAACTTGGAGACCCCCAGCTCTTTTTGTATGTGTTGCTTTTTTATGTGTTGCTTTTTAAGGTGGACCCGAGCAATAGGAAGGTCCTTCGACTTCCATGATGCAGGACTGACCAAGCCTGACCCACGTCAAGAGTGCTGGACCCCAGATGCGAGTAGAGTCTTAAGTGGTATCCGAGAACTGCAGTGTTGCTATTTGCTGTCAGACGCTAGTAGATGAAACACAGAAGAACCGCTGAATCAAAGTTTGCCCATTGCTGCCGCTGACCTTCCCATTGTAGAGCAGTAGTCCCCAGACGTCTTCCCTCTTGTCCCCACGACTGAGGCTTAGGAACAAAAGTATCTGCAGAGCTGCACAGGAGCAGAAGCCAGCTGGAATCATTTATTATAACCAGGGGTACTGTAAAGTCTAAACTTACCTCTTGTTGTGTAGCTTTACTGGCTCTGTTGAGAGCTGTCTTGGTTACCTTGCAGAGTTGCTAAAGCTTTGCCCCTCCACAAGCCTCCCGGGTTGTGGCCCTTCAAGTGTTCCATTTTCTACAAACATTTCTCAAAACATTGTGCAAGACTTTTTACCTACCTGCAAAGACGATCCTCCGCCCCCTTTTGACATTGTGCAATTAACATTGGCTGTCCTGGCTCCCTGAGAGACTCCTCTTTACCTCTGACTTGGTGCTTAGCCTTTCCCCCAGGAAAGGGTTAATTTACTCTGCTTTGGAAAGTTCTTAAAAGTACTTACCTGTTTATGAATTATTTGTTAACCTTTGTTTTATTCCTCTATTCTATCTTTTACATGCGACTCAGTATTGCTCTAAATGTACCAGTGATAAATCAATGTCCATGGTGTCCTAGCTATTTAAGTCACCTGAGGGTGTAGGAAGTGTCTGTGTGCCATCCCCAATGGGTATTATCTGATTTAGAGAAACATTTGTGTTTATAAGTGTTATCTATATATTGCTCTCTTCTGAAGAAGGCTTATACAACTGACTGTGAAATAAATTCATAATTGTTTTTATCAAGAAACCTTGAGTAAGTGTTTATTTGAATAACTGCTGCTGTGAAACTTTCGCAACATTACTGCT
Organism: Ambystoma mexicanum; assembly: GCF_040938575.1. Classification (NCBI taxonomy): domain Eukaryota; kingdom Metazoa; phylum Chordata; class Amphibia; order Caudata; family Ambystomatidae; genus Ambystoma; species Ambystoma mexicanum. The sequence goes on along the minus strand of NC_090922.1, from coordinate 586,870,536 downwards.
CACATTGACCCATCTTGAGATAAGCCTGGCTGCTCAGCCGCACTACCAACCTGTGTAGTTCAGATTTATACCAAAGGTTGGGTCCCTATTGCCAGGAGGTCAATGTTATTGTAGTGCACCCAAAGGGTACTGCCTACAATCTTGCCTAACATCTATCTTAACAATAATCTAGTTGTTGATACCCAGCCACGGACGCTTCATCGTGATCTCTAAATGTATTGCTTATGTTGGTTTTTAATAGATGCTCCACCTCCGACCTGGGAGCAGCTGGAGAATGGACTGGTGGCTGTGAAGACAGTGGTGCATGGACTGGTGGATTATATCCAGAACCATAGCAAGAAAGGAACAGACCAGCAGCAGGTAATTAGTAGGCATCCTTTTTACATTGCTCGTCTTTCAAATGTGGATGCCCAATTGCTCCAACTTTAAACAAATAGAGTGTAAAATACCCCCTTTTCAAATCTTATTTTTAACACTGTTTTAGATTACCTGCTTGTTTAATTTTTCTAGTGTTCTTGAACCTATAATAGAGTATATTTGTGCTTGCTTGTCTAAGCAGACTTGTGTGGTTCACTGTGTGGACTAATTATGGAATCCACTCACACTCTCCTGAGAATACCCTTGACCACTTTCCGTCCTTAACTTGATTCGGTTTGGCTAACCGCTTTTTACCTGTCCACTAAAACTCAGGTGGCCTCCTGAAATCTGTCCCATCATGCAAGATTTTATAAATCCATCTCAACAGTAACCAGTGGAAGTGGGGGGAGGGAGGGGTGCAGTGCACCGTGCCCTCACTGATATGTAAAGCAAGCGAGTGAGTTTAAACATTTTTCACCCCAAAAATCAGGGTCCAATTTCATATCAGAAATGCTTGGATTTTTTTAGGTAAGAATTAGTGCAGTCCTACTGGTGTGGGACTACATAAGACTTCGATCTTGGTATTAGGTAACCCACCTTTTAATATATGCCTGTACTACACACGTTGGTACTGACACTGAGCAGCCAGGCCAGGCAGGGGTAATGTGAGCTGTGCAATGAAATCAGTAAATAGAAGTATCCAATTAAACATTTAGACACTTAGTTAAATAATGCATTATTATTTGTACACATGAGGTTTAAAGCATTCTTTAAAAAGCAGTATTTGGCTGTAACATGAATCCCAAGTTCGGACTCAATTAAAAAAGTTAATAATAAAGCAGGCAAGTAATTCATTCATATGTTACATGTTCCAGCACCCAGAGGTGATGTCATTTGAGGTCAGTGTAACACTTATCCCCTACATACTTGTGGGACATTCCGTCCTTCGAGACGGGACCGGAGCACTTTTGTAAAAAAAGCATAAAAATTGAAAATTTTTGTCCTATTGTTATGTGGGGTACCGCACGTGGCCGTAACCACGCCCTCCTGAGCTCCGCCGTGTGCATCACCCTTCAGTCCTTTTCTCTGTGCGGTCGGGGCTGGAGGCACTAGCATCACTGGGAATTCTTATTTTTATTCCCTTTGTCCTTCATTCCTGCTCTGCTTCTTCGGTCATCTTGTCATCCGTCTATTTTTTAAATTAATTTTACATTTGGATAGCGCACAGGCAGCCCCTGGGCATCGTGGCGCCGTTTACTTGTGCACACCATAGTTAGTTACATCATTGTTTGAGGCTGTTACATTTATATATCATAATAGTGTGCATTTTCTTACAGGTTTAATTACAGGCTAGAGGGGTGCAGTGAGAGGTGATCAAGCGAAGATCATGTTTTTACAGCTTTTCTGAATTCGAAATTGGAGTTTTCAGCTCGCATGGGTGGTGAAAGGGCATTCCAGTGCTGTGCTGCTAAGCAGTGGAAGCTGGCACCGCCTGCTCTGGCTCTCTTGATTTTGGGTAACTTGCACGTGTTTGAGTAGGGCATTCTGGTTGGTCTTGTGGATGTGGAGAGGTGTATTCTTGCAGAGATGTAAGGAGGGGCAGTTTGGTGGATACACATGTGTCAGGGTAAGAGACTTGGAGTACTCGCTCTCTGATTGCGAGGCAGTGAGCTAACTTCCTGGCAGCAGTGATGTGCTCTCTTTTAGGAATCCCAATGGCTGCGCGCAGAGAGTTGTTTTCTATGACTTGTTGTTTTTCCAGGTTTTTTTTAAATGTGCCTTAGAAGAGGGCATTGCAGTAATCTAGGCTCGCTCCTGTAATGGCTCTAGCAATGGTGATGCAGTTGTCCTTGGATAGGAATTGTCTGTCTGATTTAAGTTTATTATTTATGGTGTGTTTTTTTTTTGTTTTTTCTTTCCCCAACAGCGGGAGTACCCAAGCGTCCTTGAGGCAAGATGTGACTTTCCCATTCGTAAAGGAGGCATTGATGAATGCAGTGAGAAATGTGATCGTTCTGGCGCAATCGTTGATGATTGCGGCAGGGCAGATATCTCCTTTACAATTTTATTTATTTGTATTTATAAAATGTTTAGAGTGCTTTATGCCAAAGCGCTTTACATTACAACAACACGACTACATTACAATAAATTGGAAGCATAATTGCAAAACATGAGACAAACCAATTTACCTAAAAGAGAAACAGAACAGAGTAAGAGGGAAGTAATGAGGTTAACAGGACGGGGGATGAAGATGAGATTGCAAGGAAGAACAGAAGGAGGGGTTTAAGGAAATGGAGCAGATAGAGGGGTTAGAGTGGTTGTGTAGGGGGGCAAGGAGCTGAAGGGATCGGAAAGGAGAAGGGGCACAGGGAGGTGGGCGAACAGTGAATAGGCAGAGATCAGCAGATTGGAGGGGGCGAGAGGAGCGTAGAATGAGAGGAGAGGGGAAAGGTAGGGGGGCGAGATCATAAAGAGATTTAAAGACGAGACATAGGAAGTTAAATTTAAGTTGAGAATGGAAGGGAAGTCAGCGAAGATTAGAAAGCGAGGGAGAAATGGAATTGTGTGGAGAGAGAAGTCAAAGGGTACGGGTAGCAGAGTGATAGAGGTATTTGAGGGGAGCAAGATGAGAGGCAGGGAGGCTAAAGAGGAGAGTAGAGCAATAGAAAAGACGAGAGATGAGGGAAAAGTTTAAGAGTTTAGTGGCACGGAAGGTGAGGGAGGAACGGATTCTGTGAACTTTTGAACAATTGGAAGGCTTAATGGATTTCATGATATTGATCATGTCCTTTTCCTCAATTTCTTTGAAGGAGAAAAGTGGCAGTGTCTTTGGCTGTTGACTGCATGGTGACAGGGGTTGGCGTGTTCGCCAGCGTCTGTCGGGTTGTCTGGATTTTGGTTTGTAGGGTGTTAAGTTTGTTAGTCATGGCTGTTTGAATTGCATCACACAAGTCTTGTCTTTTTTGAGTTTCTAAGTCCCTGAAGATGGAAAAGTTCTCTTTGGTGTTGGATTGTGCTTCCTGGATCCTAGTTTCATATCAGATGACTTTAGCCTAAATGATGGCTTTTTTATATTATTTGGACAAGATTTTGAAATCTAGTTTAGCTGCGTCTGTGTGAGTTGTTTACCATAGGGAATAGGACTGCCCGTTTCCTAGTCTGGAGTTCCAGGAGGTCGGCAGTGAACCAGGCATTGGTGTGGCTGGTGGGTTTGATTTTCCGGGGTTTGAGTGGAGGGATTGCTCCAACTGCTAATTTCATCGCTTTGTCATAGTTGAAAACAAGGGTTTCTGGTTCAGTCTAGAAGGGGGAGGTCCGATGGCTGGTCCTTGTAAGTATGGCAGTATCCTTTCCTTGTTGAGCTGCCAGGAGCTTCTGGAGAGTGTTTTAGGCAGGGACTGTGGGGAGAGGTGCTTGTTCCTGGCCGTTGTGATATTAAAATGGATGGCATGATGGTCCGACCATGGAATGGGGGCGTTGCCACTGATGGTAATGGGGCAGTTACGTTGGGCTGCCCAATTAAGGGTGCGGCCTTGAATCTGGGTGGGGCCAGATATGGCATTGCTGAATCCCAGGGTCTCAAGTGTAGAGTTCAGTGACTTGGCTGCCGGATCCTTGGCGTCACTGAGGCCCACGTTAAGGTCACCAAGTAGGCTGGATCCCATGGAGTTTTTGAGATTGTCAGACAGGAGGTGCGCGAGTGCTGACTAAAAGTCACCCAGAGGTCCTGGGGGGCGGTAGATGAGATGAATGGATATAGTACATTGGTGTGAGAGGTTGATTTTAGTAAGTAGGTAGTCCCTATTATTTTCCATATCTTTGTCTGAATTTCTGATAGAGTGGGACTCTTTAGCTATCAGCGCTACACCTCCACCTTTGGGGTGGCGATCCTGTCTAAAGATTGTGTACCCTGGCGGTATGGTGAAGGATAGAGCAGCCTTTGATATGGTCCCAAGAAAATGTTTATAGTCTTAACTCGCCACCCTGAGTTGCCCTGCTGGCATTTTGTACTATCTTAGACTGTTGCACTATAACACCTCAGTCAGGTTGAAATTAGACCAAGAGGGACATCTGACAAAGTACAACAGAACAGGGGGGTGAAACTGGGTTGTGTGACTGCCCCTCTGATGTACAATCTATACGTCCACGATATACCGGTGGCTATAACTGCCGCTTGCAATTGCCCTCCTAAAATTGGGGATGCGGTTTTCTCTTTTCTGGCGTACGCAGACGACCTGGCCATCTTTGATCATACGATCAGTGGTCTGTGTAGATCGGCTATGGCTTTATGGGATTATGCTAAATGTAAGGGTCTCACCATTAACCTTGATAAAACTAAGGTACTGAGATTCACCAGCAAAAGAGTTTCCTGCGTCCACCTTATCGTGGGCAATGTCCTAATCCCCTACGCGCCACAATATTGCTATTTGGGGATCGATTTTGAGCCCAGTGTGGAGTATGTGGCATGCAAACGTTTCCGGACTACGCGCGCAGCGCAGATTACAGCTTTAATTGCTAGCTTCACAAATAAACAAGGAGGTTTTACGCTATGGGGCACACGTCAACTTTATCTGCAAGTATTCATCCCCATGATGACCTATGGAATAGAGGCACTATTTGATCTAGATCTCAGCTGGCTTAAGGTCATAGAGGGGAAATTTTGGCAGCGGGTACTGGGCCTAGCACTGGGAATTCCAATGGCCATTAAACGCTTGGAGCTGGGAATACCCTCGCTGAAAGTCATCGTTCTGAAAGAGGTCTGGTTTATTCCTGTAAATGCGTAGTGGTACAATTCATCCTCTGCTGATGGCAATTAACCAGGAACTATGCAAAAAGCAAAATCCCCTCTCACCTGCTGTTAAAATGACAAAATATCTTGCAGATATAGGCTGGACTTGGCGAGAAGGGGGGCTACTCTAAGCAGGTCCAGAATGCTCTTGACAAGCGTGTTGAAATGTGGGATTGGCTGGAGAACTTTGCCCACCTCAGTTCATTGAAAAGCTTTAAATTTAGGCTATATTCATTTATGAAACGGCAAGACTATCTCAACCTTTGCCCCTCCAAAAGACTGCAACGCTTTATACTCCTATTAAGGATGGATCAGCTCCCAATCTTATTGCTGGTGGGTAGAAGAGAGCAGATACCAATGGAACAACGTACCTGCCGGTTGTGTAAAGTAGACAATGCACTAGAGTCAGCCCAACATGTATTGACACAATGTGGAAGTATGATAGACGTAATTCATCGCCATATTGGAAAGTATACTCATGATCTGGCAACAAATTGATTCATTATTTTGGCATCATTGTATAAATTCAGAGAGCATTTGAGTCTTGACTGCTTTTTACAACATCTGGCTTAGGATTGTGGAAATTGTGGGCATCAAAATTTGATCTTGTCCATATCAAACATTAGACTCTACCTATGCCATGGAATGTTGCAGACTGTTGACACACGAGAACTATAATGTTTTGATACTCTGAACAATGTTTTAATTTAGGTTTACTCTTGCTCCTCTTTAGTTAAGGTGACATACTTTGGATATATTCTAGGTATGGTTGTTTATCTTTTGTTCCTTATTTTACTAAAAGTGGATATCTTTTGCTATTTTATTATCTTATATTACGTTATATCATTTGATCTTAGAATTATTCTAGGTCTAATAGTTTGTCATGTGTAAAGTTTATTAACTAAACTGTAACACATTAAATAAACTATTATTATAGAGCAGTTCCTGAGGCGTTGTGTAACCATGATTTGGTTATAACTCTTATGTAGAAAGAGAAATCACAATGGGCAGCATGCCTTTTCAAAACCAATGCCTAAAAGCTTTTCAAAAAAAATTGTTTGGTTTAAAAAAACCTATACAAAATTATTTCACATCAATATAAAACATCCCTTCACCCAAATTATTTAGTTAAAATACTCTAAACATTTAGTCATAAAACAGAATTTCATCAAGATATTGCTATTTTGCAGCATTTAAAAGAAAATTCAAGATAGTACTATTAATCAGCAGTCAAGTAAACATTAAGTAGTGAGTTTCCTCAAATATTCTTAAATGTAATTATGTAACTCCAACTCATATTCATTTACTTTCAGGAAACTAACCAATGCAAAAATCAAAGGGGTGTGAGTTCCCAACATCAACCTGTTCCATAAGCAAAGTCAATATTTACAAATTTAATTCAGAACTTTGTTCTGGGAAACCTAAAATGTTTGCAATCGAGTACTAGATGCTTTAGCCTTTCATTCAATTCCACACACCCAGAAAAGCGGCACAAACAGTCCTGTTTTTTAGCAGTTGGGTCGCCTCAATACTTTGCGCGTTCCCTGGTGCGATATTGATTCAATCTGAAACAAATGTACTGCATGCGTATCCGGTTGCAAGGTAACATTACTATGTATGTGCCTTGCAAATCTCGCTTCTGAGGATTCATTGTCTACTCAGTGTACGAAGAATAACACTTCATTCCATCTAGTGTGCGGCTCCAATCAAGTTGAAATATCATTTTCTTGACATACACTGGTCTATAACATAAATCATCTGTAGTAAGCCGCAATTCATCCAAAATATTCTTCTTTTGTGATACTGCATAATTAAACTTGTACTATCACCGTTAATTATTAAATGTTGTCTTGGTAAAGGGAATTTTTTGGGGGATTAAGCATCTTTGCATAGTTAATTAATGCTCGCTATTGTTTCCTGCATGATAACGATATTAGCTTAATTTTGTATCTAATTATGCAATTTGGGATGGCTAGATGGAGGCGCAATGCAGTTTTCAACAGGCAACCCTGTAGTACATGACGATTTTTTCCAAGATCGTACAGACGGATCAAGGGCATACAGGATCTCCGGCTCAACCTTTAGATTTAGAAATGTAAGCAATGGTTGTAATGATAATTTACAGTATTTGGCAAAGATGAGTTTCATTTGACTCAGGAGAGGCCTTGTTTTTAACTTAAGCCTGTCATTCCATAGCTTAGCTGAAGATGCATTTGAAACCAAATACCCAAGATAGATCATCCCATCTAATGGAGCAATGCGAATTTCGTTCAAATTCCAGCTATACCGTTTTGTTTTCTTCTTGGCACTAAAGACCATCAGTTTAGTTTTGAGTGGGTTTGGTCTCAAGTTGTGTTCATATGCAAACTCCGAAGGGATTGTGTCCTGTGACGTATTCCTTATCTTTGATAAATCACTTCCAGCTTGCTGGCCTTGGATAATTTTTTCAGTAGAGGGCGCTGCATGTCGACGTCCATCGAGTCGGTGTCCCTCGACAGCCTCCGTATCGGTGCCGACGTCATTATGCGTATAAATAGACTTGCGCAGCGTCTGTTGCTCGGTTCCGTTTTTCTGCGCTTCGTGGGCTTCGGAATCGTGTTGCTCAGTTTGTTACTCAAAGTATATTATACTTATTCCTCGAGTATTTCTTACTCGCTTCAATGGCTTCCTCATCTTAACCATCGACACCACGGTCCGGCTTCAAAAAGTGTCGAGATTGTGGAAAGAAAATTTCGTTGACGGATCCTCACAGGATCTGTTTGTGGTGCCTGGGATCGGAGCACCAGTGTTCAGAATGCGAGGACTGCATGTCAAATGACGGCCAAAGCCTTGAAGGAGCGTAAAGGGAAGCTCGAAAGAGGTAAGACTCTGAAAACTTCTAAAACTCCTTCGAAATTTTTCCCGGCAGAGTCGAGACATTCGTCTCCTCGCCGTCACGGTAAAGATTGTCGTTCGAGGTCTCGAAGTAGTTCCCATTACACTCTTCGAGATCCAGACATTCGAAAAAGAGGAGTCGAAGATCTCCCTCTTCTTCTTAGTCTTCTTCTGTTTCCCCTGAAACGGTCACCTGCCCCATGAAACATAGCTCTCCAGCCAAGTGGGAGGAATTCCGAAAAAGGATGCTTAGCGTCTTCGAGAAAGCGGCCTCAACCCCCTCGGAGATGGCTAAAGGTGATAACCTGCGTGAAAGACCCAAAAAGTCGAAACGCTGCGAGTCGTTGCACCAGTCGAAAGAGACTGCTCGAGAGAGTTCCGAACGCCCAAGTAATAGCAGTAAGTCTGCGTCATCGACACCTTCGTCGAAGGCTCCTTCGACTCATAAATCTGCGTCATCGACGCCATTATCAAAGGGCCTGTCGACGCATAGATCTGTTGAATCGACACCGATAAAGAAAAAACCTACGATTGTAACTACCTCACAGTCAATAGTCATACCGAGGGTTCCCATCATGACCTCAAATGTCGTCGACAACCTCGACGACTCGGAGTAGGATTCCGATCCTCTCGAGTTCTTCGAGGTTGCTTCATACCTTTTCAACGCCCTTTTCTTCGAAGCCTTTGACTTCTGCGTCGACGTTTTCTCAACCAGTTACCACAGGCTTAGCCCTTTCTGCTTTAGAAATGGGTTTCAAGTCTTTTCCAAGGTCAGATTATTTCAATGTCTTATCCTCCATTTATGAAGAAGGTGAGGATTCTGACCAGGAAAGACCTTTTGGGTTGCAGAGAACTGCAACACCTGTACCAGAGGAATGTATCTCTGAAGAAGATAGGTTGAAGGACTTGTAAGATTCCTTGCATGATGTAAGTGGGTTAGATTCTTCCCCAGAAGCAGAACTTGCCAAACCAGACCCAGGGGAAAATGCTGAGACCCCTTACAGAACTTTAATGGCCAGAATAATAGAATTCATGGGTTGGTCTACACCTTTACCTACTTTTCAACAAGATGACATTACAGACATCTTGATTAAAGGTCCACAGGAAGATCCTGTGGTTCCATTACATACTGCATTGCAGAGGAAAATATCGTCTAACTGGGAAACACCTGAGGTTATCCCGGCAGTTAACAGGAAACTATCTACCAAATATAGGGTATCTGCTTCTGACCTTGAATATTTGCCAAAACATCCAATGACAGAGGGTCTGGTTGTGCAAGCAGCAACTTCATCGAACAGTAGATCTGCATACCCTACTGTTCCACAGGACAGGGATGACAAGAGATTTGACGCTATGTCAAAAAAGGTTTTTTCTGGATGTAGCATGGCACTTAAGTCCATTAATGCTACTTGTACGCTCGCAATATTCAGCCATACACTTTGGGAGTGTGCTTCATCAGCGGCTGACTGCCTCCCGTAAGGAGAAGAAAGGGAAGCTTTTCTGAACATCATTAAAGATGGTAAAGACGCAATGTGCAAATCCCTTCAAACTGGCATTGATTCTGCTGACAGTATCAGCAGGGCCATGGCGGCAAGTACTACAATTTGCAGGTTTGCATGGTTACAAAAGTCTGGTTTTTCTCCAGATGTTCATGCCAAACTTTTCAATATGCCCTTTGACACAGCTCTTCTTTATTTGGTAAAAAGGCTGATGACAGTCTAGAGAAGTTACAAACTTCTAAGGCAGCAGTGAAATCCCTTGGAGCTGCAATATGTCAAACTCCCTATCGCCCCTCGGGAACCTCATGGAGAGGTAGGTCCTTTTGTTTCTATTCCGCATTCGGAAGAGGAAGGGGACAGCCGGCTCAAAGAGGCCAAAGAAAATTCACCCAAGGTGGACGGGGTAAAAGTACAAAAGCCGCAGCAGCAGGTGCCTTTTTACCCTCTGCATCTGCATCAGCCACTTCTAAGCCGCTCTGAGGACTCTCCTCACAAAACACCACTATGGGGCAGGTTAACTCAACATCTGACGGAATGGCAGGCTATTACGTCAGATGCTTGGCCATTGGAGACGGTGCCTAAGGTTACTGCCTGCCTTTCCTACGCACCCCTCCGAGTCATCCCCCGGGGAAGAACTCTTTGAAGTTTCCAGATCCGCTCCTTTTGCAGGAGATTCTCGACCTGCTAGAGAAAGGTGCCATAGAACTGGTACCTGTAGCGGAGAGGAATTAGGGTTTGTATTCCCCCTACTTCTTGATACCGAAGGAGGACGGAGGACTGAGACAGGATTGAACAAATTCCTCAGAAAGGACAGGTTCAAGATGGTAACTCTCTCTCAGATCCTTCAGGCCCTCCAGCTTCAGGATGCTTATTTGCATGTGCCAATCATCTCAAACACAGGAAATACCTGAGGTTCGCAATTGGCAACTCTCACTATCAATTTCGAATACTGCCATTTGGGCTGACCTACGCCCAGAGGGTCTTCACCAAACTAATGTCGGTAGTGGCTGCAGGTCTGAGGGAAGGGATCCACGTCTACCCCTACCTAGACGATTGGTTGATCAGAGCAGTATCTTTGGAACAAGCTCAGATCCAACTAGATTATGTCTGCCATTTCCTTCACAAACTGGGCTTCTCCCTCAATTTAAAGAAGTCCCAGAGGATGCCATCACAGACTCCAGTTCATTGGAGCGGTCCTGGACACTTCCCTGGGGAAAACCAGAGGTGAGGGCTCAAGATATTCTGCAGATGGTCACCAAGTTTCAAAATGCCCAACGTCTCCCAGCCTTCGACTTTTTGAGGTTGCTAGGCCTCATGGCATCCTGCATTTTCCTTGTGCCAGAGGCTCGGCTGAGAATGAGATCTCTTCAGTGGGCACTAAGAACTCAGTGGTCGCAATTCTCAGGGAGAATGACAGATCTCCTTCAGGTGCCGGACAAGGTGGCTCGAGACCTTCAGTGGTGGGCCTGTCAGGAAAACATTTTGAAAGGACAACTGTTTTGGCAACTATGGCCGGAGATAACAGTAGTCACGGATGCCTCACTCACGGGGTGGGGAGCCCATGCCAACGACTTGACCATCAGCGGTGGTTGGTCTCCATCGGAGTCCAGACTACATATCAACCTGTTTGAGCTGAGAGCAATCAGACTAGCGGTGAAGGCTTTTCTGCCATCTGTACAAGGGAAAAATGTCCTGATAATGACGGACAACACAGTGGCCATGCACTACCTCAACAAAAGAGGTGTAGGATCACTGCCTCTGTGCAGAGAGGCGATGCAGCTCTGGTTTTGGGCAATTCAAGAAGGAATCTCTCTATCGGCAGTTCACTTAGCCGGAGAGAAGAACTTGACAGCGGACGCTCTGAGCAGGCAGAAAAGTCTCTCACAAGTGGGAGATAGCTAAGGAAGTCCTTCAAGAGATCTTTGCCATTTGAGGAACCCCTCAAGTGGATCTGTTCACCACCAGTATCAACAGAGTGCTATCAGATCAGAATTTCCCCCGAGAGGAGCTCTAGGGGACGCGTTCGTAGTGGACTGGGAGTTTCCACTTCTGTACGCGTTTCCTCCATTACCTGTCATTCCTCAGATGATCAGGAGGTTGAGAAGATTCCGGAAGACTATGATCCTAATTGCCAAAGACTGGGCCAGGACAACGTGGTACCTGGATCTTCTGGACATGTCCATCTGCCCTCCAATTCATCTTCCACACAGGGAGGATCTTCTCACAGAAGGGAGGTCAGGTTTTCCATCCAGACATCAGAACCCTCAACCGCTTGCTTTCTGAAAGGTTGAGATACAGGGATTGGGACCTCCCAGATGACGTCATGGAGGTGTTGCTTTCAGCCAGAAGGCCAGAAACAAAAACTTTGTGCCGTTGGAACAAATTCTGCAGCTGGTGTAGAGAAGGGAATATTGACCCCTTTTCATGTGGTACACCAATGGTGCTATCCTTTCTACTCTATTTGGCGAATTCAGGTCTTCAAGTTGGTACAATCAAGGGCATCCTGGCAGCGCTGTCGATCTTCAAGCGCACTGCAGGGGAGCCGTCATATTTCAAATTACCATTAGTAATACAATTTCTGAAAGGGTTAACTAATGTCTATCCCCCGAGACCATTCCAAGTTCCCTTATGGGACTTGAATTTAGTTTTGAATTTCCTGATGGGTACTCCTTTCGAACCACTCCACTCTTGTTCGTTAAGATTTCTCACCCTGAAAACTGTCTTATTAGCGGCCTTGACATCGGCCAAGACGGTGAGTGAGTTACAAGCCCTATCTTGCAAACCAACTCATCCAATTTTTTACAAGGACAAAATTGTTCTACAAGTGAAGCATCATTTCCTCCCAAAGGTGGTTTCTGAATTCCACATCACTCAGAAAATAACCTTACCTTCATTCTATCCTCCTCCCCATCCAGGGAAAGAGGAAGAGAGACTACATAGGCTGGATCCAAGGTGAGCCTTGAGTTTTTATATCCGCAGACTAGCCAGGATCAGCCAATCAGACCAACCATTCATAGGTTACACAGGGCACAAACTAGGATTGCCAATTACAAAACAAACCATCTCCAGATGGATTATCTTAACCATTCTAGAATGTTACAAATTGGCAGGGAAAGAGCCTCCTCAAAATCTTAGGGCTCATGCAACCAGGGGTATCGCAGCCTCTTCGGCCCTCCAGAGAGGGGTACAAATTCGAGACATTTGTGCGGCTGCCACATGGTCATCCGCACATACCTTTACTAAATTTTACAATCTGGATTCCTCCTCTAGTCAAGAGACTAGATTTGGCAAAGCTGTGTTACACTCTGTTCACTCTTAAAAGGGAATATGGCAATTTTACTCCCACCTCCGTTTACACATCACTGCTATGGGAGTCTATCAAAGATAAGGAATACGTCGGAGGACACAATCCCTTCGAAGAACAAGTTACTTCTTACCTGGTAACGTTCTTTTCGATGGGATGTTCCTCCGACGTATTCCTTATCTCCCCTCCATCACCTCAGTAAAACTTCCCTTGTGGTTGCAGCTTACGCTCCTTCAATGTCATTAACCAATTCCTGGACAGATAATTCCAAGCTACAAAACAGAACTGAGCAATGGACGCTGTGCGAGTCTATTTATACGCATGATGACGACGGCGCTGATACAGAAGCTGTCGAGGGACGTCGACGTGCAGCGCCCTCTACTGAAAACATTTTCCGAGGCCAGCAAGCTGGAAGTGATTTATAAAAGATAAGGAATACGTCAGAGGAACATCCCATCGAAAGAAAGTTACCCGGTAAGGAGTAACTTGTTCTTCTCAAAGAGTTGAAGTTTTGCCTGTAAACCTGATGGTGTAGAGTCGAACAGGATTATATCCGCGAAGGTTAGCCAATGTAGCCTTGGCTGTCCACATCTTACTGCAAATACCCTTGGGTCTGACCACAGGGCATCGAGACCACATAAATACAAATTGAACAGCAATGCTGCTAAATTGCACCCTTGCTTCACCCCAAGGTGCGTGAACACCGATCTAGTAAGTGCTCCTTCCATTGTTAGCCTAATCATGTATGCTGTACAATCCTTTATAAAAGACATCCAGGGATACCAATAGCTAGCATTTTCCTCCACAACCTATTTCAAATAACATAGTCAAACACATTGGTCATATTGTAAGTGGTTTCTACCCAGCACTCCACCTAAGTTAATGCCTAGCTTGAGATGCTTAGCTGGAACCCTTAATTATATATTTTATGTCTAAAGTTTTTATTTCGGAATGATGTACCCATGTATCACGTCCCTCTTTGACTCCCACCTGGTCTCACTGAACCAAGAAGTAGGTTGTTTTTCAAAGATAAAAGATAAAAGATTTATTTGATGAATTGAACAATATATATATCACACTTTTATGAATATGAACAATATCTAAATATCACACAATTCATATTTCTACAATGATCAGCAATGGGTAATATTACAATCAACAATCTCTTTAATCAATAGGAGTATGGATGAGAAGAATAATGTAGCATAGAATAAAACTTTGTGTGTTCAATCAAATGCAATGTAATCACTCTTTCCGCCTCATACTACTCAATCCCCCCCCTAATATGCAATATAGAAATGGAAGGAGAGAAAACAGGTTTCAGGAATATACACACTCAACAAATGCAAGTTCAATCCCAATTCCCCCCAGCAAGCTCAGAGAAACAGGAATGATTTTAAAACCGGCCAATTGCTTTTGAATGTGGCTTTAAATGAATGGGAAACATGCTAAAGATCAATTTAATTCTATAAAAATTGATTCAGAACTAATGGGAGCCGCTTTGGGTAGGTTCAGGTAAACACTAGCAATGATGTTTGAATGACTGGCAGATAGGAAACTGAATTCAGAGGTTGAATGCAAGAAATAGCTGTTTTATATGGGATGAAATAGAAATTGAGCCAAATGCAGAATCGCGGCAAACTTTTTTGTGCGCGTTAAGCGTGATTGTGGCAAAAATATAAGGAGTGGGTTTGTTTGAAAGCTGAGTATGTTAGCTTCAATTTGGCACTTACATTTCGTTCCTCGCATGTACGGTTCAGATGTTATGAAGGTTTTAGTAAAGGTCAATTTTTCTCAGAGTTGAGTTCAAATGAAAGATGCGCTTTTGAAGATGACAAACAAGGATTGGCTTTACACTAAGGGGCTATGAAGATGCGGGATACCAACGGTACAGCCACCAGTCCAGCGGCGGCTCTGTCTGATCTTTGCTCGCTGCAACACTTGCCTTTCTTCAGCAAATATATATTAGTGCAAAGATGATTATCACTACAATTATCACAGGCCTATTTGGATGAGAGAAGTATTCAGGACAGACAAGAGGTTCTACAATGCAGTTCTGGATATGATAGAAAGGTTTGGGATTGGATTACTTAAGGATAAGAGATTGGCTATGGACAATTCTATGCTAAATACTCAAAACTATGGTTTTGGAATAGGCCCGTCGGGATCTGGTCAAAGGGTTTTGGAATGGAATCTGTTAACCACCGGACAGGATTCAGGCGCTTGGTTCTGCACTCAGCAAGGCACGCTGGTCTCTGCACGGCCTCTTGGACTGGATCTGACGGGTTGGTTCTGGGTTACAGCTCTGCTCTACTGGTTTGGATCTCTGGGTTCTAGCAAGAGTTCTTGGCAAGAACCAGAAAAAGCACAGCCCGGCTGTTCAATTTGTTGTGCCCCTTGGAAGTTTGGGGTTAAATCAGGTTGCAAGATTTTAAAGGCCAGCTGAGAAGGGTTCAGCTTTGGATGGGCCTTCTGCTTTCAAAGTTCTTGAGTCTGGATTCTCCTGCAGAGCGCTTAGCCAGTAAATCAGTTGATGGGTGAATGTGTGAGTCTGTCCAATGTCAACAACTTGTTAATAATACATATTCACATCACAGATTTAATAAAGCACGTATCTGTCCAAGTCTCATCTGCAAGAGTTTCGGTTCACAATTGAGTTTTTCGCGCTTTTGGTTGGTTACCCAGCGTCAGACCTGTACAAAATTTTACACATACATGCGCATAACATCTGGGCATACTCCTGTTAAGTTACATATTTTTAGCATTATCACAATGGTTACAAAGTCAATATTTTGGTAGTTATGTCTCTGAACATCGCACAGATTCCAGAGTAGTTTTAAACTGTGAGCCACATTTTCATTTTATCAATCTATAAATTTGAGATTTTTACAAGTTTGGCACAGTTTTCTAGGAGTCTTTTTCTCAAAACTATATTTTCTTCAGTTCCAGATGCACAATTCAGTCTAGCCCCGCCTCCAAGGTTTGGCTGAGCCAACAGCAACCTGAGCCTCTTCCTGCCAGCAGCTGGTGTCTGTTGACCCCCAAATTAGCATTTCCTTTCAGTCAAGGGAGTCTTTTGTCTCCTGTCAGAGCAACAGTCCCCTCCCACTTCCTTTCACAACTCCCTGCCAGTTCCTCAGCAGAGAGCAGGGGGACGATTCCTTTGTGAGAAACTGTGGAATGTCTTTGAAGCCCAGTGCGGCTGGCTTAAACTCACTTTTAAAACACTGTTTAAAATGGTCTTTTTCTAAAATACAATAAACATTTTTAACAAATATAGCCACAAATCTCTTAATTCCAGCTTTCTAAAACATAGAGATTGAATTGTAAAACCTATATTACTTTTGATGGGAAGTCTCTTCTTTTCCATACTTTGATTTTAATATACAAGTTTTAAATGACAGTATAGGTAAATGCCAGCTTCTGACACAAGCGAGCGGCGGTACTGCGCCCATTTCTGACACATTTTTCCTATGCAAGCACCTTTTCAATGTTGATTTTCTTATGATGAAATGTACTTCTGCTGACTTTGTGCTTAGGTGGATTCTTTAAATAAAGTGATGTTTAACACCCAACAAGGATGTTGGATCTTTTCTGCTGTTTGAGAATCATTATTTTTCAAATTTAACATCCAGGGAAAAACGGATTTTTAAAGCAGTTTTGTGTTTCCCTTGCAAGCAGCACTGCTTTTTCAAGTAGTTTCATTTTACTCTGTGGGCAGCCCAATGATAGGTTTTGGCAGTGGTCTCCTGTGTTACCACTGACATAGGAAAAATGGATTGGCATCCTATTTTTCAGGTTTTCCTGTGCACTTTCAGAGATTTTTAGCGCATAGATCTTTTGGCGGCCATCCTGTTTTTGATGAAAACAGCGCGCAGTGATGTTGCAGGGCATAGACCAGTGGGTTAGAACATCCCACAATATCAATACCAGCAATGTAAACCGGGCATGCACCTTTTTGTTTTTGAGTTCGCTAGTATATGTGCTACAGTGGTGGCATTCAGCACTGTACTCGTACTTTTTCTAAAACCTATTTGGAATTTAGAAAAGATGTCATGGGAAGATATATATTTCTCCATGTCATGTAGGAGTAGAATCGCAAAATGTTTGGCAGCTCCATCCAGAAGTGAAATAGGGCAGTAATTTTCAGGATTACCTGGATCTCCCTTTTTAAGAAATGGGTACTATGATAGATGTTACCCAGGAGTGAGGTAATTTTAATGTAAGCATGATATCACATTTTATTTTTAAAATTTCCGCCCTTAACAAGTTGGCCTTATAAACACATGGTGGAATGCCATGAGGCTCGTCCGCTTTGGAGTGGTTGAGCTGGCCGATTGCCCATTCAATATCTTGGACTGTCCAGTTATTTTTTCTTCCATGCCCAAGGTAAACCCAAATGTACAATTCTGAAAGTGCACGGGCATACAATATTTGTTAGGTGTGATTCCCAATCCTCTGCAGATATGTTTGGAGTCAGATTGTTCACCTTGTTGGATTGTCGAAGAGTTTCCCATATACGCTGTGAATCATGTCTGCAAATTGCTGTTATAAGAACATGATTTTCTTGGTTGTATACCAATATTTTATACCTCTAATTTTATTCTTAAAATCTTGGATAATAGTTTTTTTTTTTTTGCCATGTATAAAGATGGGATTGAATTGTCATGTTTCAATAGTCGCAGTGCTCAATTGCTTTACAAGCGTTACTTTATAATCGCACTGCTTATTCGGAAAATATTGCTTATTTTTCTGACCAACCATTAATTCTAGTAGTGAGCCCTTAACTATATTAGACAAGATACATTTTTTTTAAATTTATTGTTTGGCTGTATGAAACAACCGTTCAATAATTACAAAAATGAATAAAAACATATCATAAACATATTACAAATCAATTCATCAGTATATAACAACATTTCACAAATGACAACCAATGTATATAAAACTTAATAGCAGCATTTTTTTTATCACCTTCCCCTCATAAAACCATTCACAATTACTTTGGGTATAATTCATTTAAAAAAACCGTTGTTGCTAATCTAATTGACATTCTCTTTGCACCAAAAATCAGTAGCCATAATTCTTCCATATCGGTTATCATTTGCCCTTTAAAGCAATGGAAGTAGTATTTACGACGTATAGCATATAATGCAGGACAGTAAGCGATGACATGTTTCAACGTTTCTGTGGTATCAAGGTCCTTACAAAATCGACAGATGTTCTCACTGGCATCTATTAGTTTTCGCCTAAATAGTATATCCTTTGTATGCCACAAACAAATATAGTCATCTCTAAATTTTGGAGATGGATATTTTAAGATATAAGATTCTGTAACTCTAAATTTTTTGTGGCCAAACTGGGCAATGTTCCAGTCTTTAGAGTAGGAACATTTTTCCAAAGTATATACCCAATCTTGCCGATACAGTTTAATTTTAGCTTGCGTCGGATTGTGGATTAAAGTATCTAAAGAGATGTCCGCATCAGAAAGAATATTTATAGCTGTATTTAACCAGCGTTTAGGGTATTGATGATCTGAATATAGTAAACATTTACCCAAAATACAAGATATGTCTACACATTTTAATGACAGAATGCATTTCCTCAACAGAGCTATCAATTTCCATGCAATAGTACTGTATAACGATAGCAGCCCTAATTCAAAACGAATCATTGCAATGGGGACACAGGTAGGCAAGTTAAAAATTGAGCGCCAGTATTTACCCTCCAATCGATCCCACACTAAGCGGGGCAACATCGATGCAGCTTCAGAACCATACGAGATAATGGGTTTTGCTTTCATGGAATAAAATGATATTATATGATTGCACGTAAACTTTCCAAACTTATATAATATAACCCTAGATTGGGAGATTAGGGTTTGCAGTTTCAATTCAAATTCTTTTTGAAACACTTTATCATTGTTAACCTGGCTAATCATAATACCCAAGTATTTATATATTGAAGTTGAGAGAATGTGCTCCTTTTTTATATACCACTTGAATTGAGAGTATTTTGTCATTTTACGATTTTGGCACATCATAATTTGTGTTTTCGTTAAGTTTATGGTCATAGCATTTTCTACGGTATACTCCGATAACCCATTAATGAAGCGTTGCAAACCTGCCGGAGTTTTTGACAATAAAACAAGATCGTCTGCATAAAGGATCCATGGAATCTGTTCTTGATCTAGTTTGGGAGCGTCAGAGTTAACATTCTGAAATTTTTCACCCATATCAAGGATAAATAAGTTAAATATAGTAGCCGCCAGGATGCATCCTTGCTTCAGTCCTCGATATGTTAAGATGGGAGGAGTTAACAACCCATCGCGAGTAAGGCGGATATGAACTGATGTGTTTTCATGAAAGATAGAAATCAATTTGACCAGTGAATAAGGGCAGCCCAATAACAGCAGTTTATGCAGCATTAGATTGCAGTCTATAGAATCGAATGCTTCCTTGAAGTCTACAAAGGCAACGAATAACGGTTGCCTTTGCTGACAGCTGAGAGCCTTGATTGCAGTCAAGGAGACGATATTTATAGCCGTTCCCTTACCAGCCACAAATCCTGTCTGAAACCTATCTCTCATGTTCGATGAGTTGATCCATTGTTGGAGATCTCTTAAAATAAATGAAGCAAAGATTTTCCTTGGAACGTCTAATAAGGCGATTGGCCTATAATTTGTGGGGTTTTGTCTATCGCCTTTTTTATAAATGGGTACAATCAATGAGTTACACCACGATTTAGGGAACTTTTGGGTAATTACAACTTGAGTGAAGATTTCAAACAGGATGGGAGCCCATAAGTCCGGAAATTCTTTCAGCATGGCATTAGAAAGCCCATCAGGGCCTGGAGCACTGGATCTACTAGCTTTGTGAATAAAATAAAGAATATCGTCTATTGTGAAAGCTATTGAAAAAGGTCCCTCAATTTTTACAGAAGGTAAGCAGTTGGTAGGAGGGAGAAGAGCATAAAGACATGGGAGATCCATAAGGAAGAAGCAACATCATTAATCTGCATTTGACATTGGGTGGTATGTGTCTGTTATTAATGACCAACATCCTGCAGAGTTTTTTGTTAAGACTTTAACCAACATTGCCTCACCATCTTTTTGATATAATAGCAAACGATAAGTTCTTCTCCAATTCCTATGTTTGTTCTTAATTGCTTTAAGAGCAGCCCAGCGCTGATCAACTGGTAGAGATTGGACCGATTTCTTATTTTTTCGCAATAGAGCTTTCGCTTTCTGCATATTTTGATTGTAAGAATGTGAGACAACTGAAGATCTTGTTATCTTAGTAAAACCAGTAAATTGATACATTAGTTTTGTGTAATCAAAATCTGAATTCCAATCATTTAGCAAGCTTTTACATGATATTTTAAGGCGATCTGTAAAATGCAATAGTTTGGTACTGGACCATCGTAAACGGTTTCGACCAGGATTTACATCAAAAGTACCCTCCATTGTTATAGAAGACACAAGTGGAGTAATTCCTTGGTTACCAGAATTCAGTGGCCAATGGAGATGCAACATATGATCACTAGCCGAAGATGGCAAAACCTGAAACCCCTTCAAAAGATGGAACAATGAACGGCTAACATAAATGAAGTCAATGGTAGCCACAGAACTACCCCTTTTCCATGTCGGGTGGGGAGGAGAGTCCTCAGGAAATGAACCATTCACCATAAACATATCTTTTTGACTGTATAAACGCATTCCAGCTTCGCAGTCGATCGTCAGATAATACTTTACTATTATTTAAACAATTGAGATTTAAATCTCCCGCTAGAATTATATGCAATTGTTTCTTGTATTGGTATATTTTTTCCCATAAACGCTCAAGAGAGCGTGTCACGTGATGCGTCACGTGGCAAAACAAGTTCCGCCTCCTTGGAGAAGCGGACTGCAGCAAGAGCAGAAGCTTGCAATGCTGCTAGTAAAGGAACACGTCTGGCACAGGAGTAAATTCAGCTAACAGATGCACTTTTAATCCAGCAGCAGAAGCCAAGACAAGATAAATTCTTTGAGAGCAAAGCTCAATCGCAATACAGAAATCAGGTCATGAAATTTCACAAATTTACACTCGACCATTGTAACGCTCACCTGGTATCCACTGGGACGTCACTCGGCCTGTTCTGACCTCTTACGACCTCGAACCCTTCCCGGGAGTCTACTCGACTGGAGACTGTGCCTGAAACACAGGATTGGTAGAGTTTAACTCCCTATTGTCTGTGTGCTTGAACCCCTTCTTCCCTGGGGTCCAACCCTTCCCTTTGATCCACAGCTCGCCTTGTTTTCTTGGAAAGTGTGCTCTCCGTCCTGCTTTCAGCGCAGGGGCGCGTTGATTGATGCAGGCTCGTTGCTGCTTAGTTACTTCACTGGCAAGAGTCCGACATGTAAGTATAATGAGTCTTTTAAACAGTTCTCTAACTTCGTTCCTTTCCTTCCTTAGATGATGGCGTCCAGGGATGGCGACGTGCTGCTGAGATGAGTAGCGCTGAAGGTGAGTGAGAGCGCGATGCGACCCTTTCGTATTTGTATTGAACAGAGTTCTTTTTCTGTCTTTTTTGTGCTGCGACGTTTTCAGCGTGGATGCCAGTTATGATGAAGAAATGCAGTGAGTAAGCATGGTATGCGGCGCCTCTAGATGTTTCCATGCTAACCTGGAGTGTCTTTTCCCTCTTGCAGATGGATGAGAAGTTCCAGAGACAGCGTTCCCCCAGAGCGGCTGGATTTCAGGTGAGCGTTTGAAGCTCGTACAGTCTTTAAAAATAAGCGAAGATTTGCTGAATGCTTATTAATGCCTTTTTTCTTTTCTTTTCCCTTTTCCTTAGGGCGCGGCATGCCGGGATGGGAATGACACCGCCGAGATTGCCCGCAGAACAGAAGGAGCGATGAATGATGAGCAGAAGCGCTGCAAGGTAAGGCTGTTCCTAATGGTGTTCTTGTTCTTGCAGGAGTTGAGCGCAGATGAAAGATGCAGGCCTACTGGAGACAGATCCGAACACGGCGAGTGTCACGCTGCAGGTGCAGAAAAAACAAAGCATGTTTCTCAGCCTGGGCGTGGCTTAAATAGTCTCTGGGTATTCCAGGTGTCTCTGGGCTGAACCACACCCAAAAGACTAGACTGCACATGCAGTTCTGGGAACCGAAATATGTGGGGGCATCCATCTTGTCCCCATCGATGCACTACACATCCAATCCCCAATGTTGTCCTATGGGAGTGAGTGAGTGAGTCTGGTGCCACAAGCGCCAAGTCTGACTCCAAGTAGGTCTTTGGAGGGATGAAGAGGCCCTTGAGGGCCATGTAGGTGATCGTGGCCTGGCTCCAGCCTGACATCTTGGAGGGCTGGGGACATGACGGGCAGGAATCATGACAACCATATTGACTAGTTTATGGATGAGGTTCGGATTCCCCCTTAAAGATATATTCGGCCGGTCAATTTCCAATAATTGCAACAACTCAATTAATACATGTTGAGTACTGAATATCAATGCACAGTTCGATAGGTGCCTGGTCGCTATATATGATTGTGTGTACAATCAAAGGTTTAACTATCTTAGCCACTGAGTGTGACGCACAGAAATATTTGATCCTTTAAATCCGCGATACTCTGGACCATGTGAATTTTGGGTTTGACTCTGCACAGTTGATAAAACAGTCTTTAATCCTCAAAGAATTGCACCCATTTCATCCCTCTCATCCTGTGTATCTTTGGCACATCATTCACATTCTACAGTACACTTAAAACAGTATGAGTTGAAATCTCCTCCTAAAATATCAGCGTAGCCTTCACAGACCCATGCAGTTTCAAGACGTTAATCAACTTCTTCAAACATTGCATCTATGTCTATTTTCAGGGGGTTCCAATATAAATTAACGAAGAAAAGAGGTTTTTGTTTGCTAGCTTCAAGAGTGATACCAACGGCCAATACATAATTGGATAAATAAACAAGCTTTTGAAACACACTCAATACTATTATGAACGGCAATTGCAATACCTCCTACTGGTCGCCCCTCTTTTGCTCTAAGTGCATATGCGTAGAATGTACAATATCCTTGGATTACCAATTCATCACCCTTGATGGTTTTCTGAAGTAGCATGAAATTGGCCTTTTGCAGAGGCGAGAGTTGGTCTAACCATTTAGAAATGTTTTTGAAACCAGAGGAGTTCCATGAATATATAGAAAGCTTATAAGTCAATTTCTGCTAATTTGCAGATTTCACACTCTTGTTGGTAAGTATTGCTTTCAGCATGGCCTCAATCCAAGTGAGCTCATTATTTGCTGCCATGGACATCAGTTGAGTTATACACATTTTCTCATCGGAATTATTACCATAGTAGGCCCTGCATCCCTCCCACTGTTTGAAGGAAGCTGTTGCAGGAAATCTGATGCGACTGTTTTATCACAGAATGTGTGTAATTTAAAGCCAAGTTCCAACAATTCAGATCTATATGCCCAGATGAATTTTAAGATGCTCACAGAAGGGACATGGCAAGTCATTTTGTAATTATTTACACGAGGTAAAGAGATTTTCATTCAGACGTAGTCAGCATTCTTAATGGAAGAATCCAGGCCAATAGATCTAACAAGTATTTTCTGTTAATTCGAACACCAGCTAAAATTGCCGCTTTGCCCTCCAACCCAATTATATTAATTGGTCTGACAGAACAATCTCCTTGATCATAGTGATGATCTTTAGAAGTACTATTACAAGGATCCCCAGATGTATTTTCAGGATAAAAGCCAGAACCTGTTTCTTCTAGTTGCACCTTAAGTTTAGATACTTGCACTGTTTCCCCTGTTAGTCACAAGCCTACTTTCAACTCCTTTGGCGCTAGATTGTCTATTCTCACTATTAGTAGAATTCATCTGTAATTCAAGTTATTTAATCAATATTTCGCGAGTAATCTGACCTTTTTCATAAGAGCATATTGTGGAACCTATCAGGTCATTTGGCTGGCCAAACGTAACTGGCGCAACTGGCATACATGCTTGGGCAATTGGCAGCTCCTGCCTATAACAGGCTCCATGGTTGCCATTAGAGGACACCACCTGTTCAGTCTGATCAAGGCTATCACCCTCGTGTACAGCTTTCTTTAGAACAGATAAACGTCCTGGTATTGGATCACTGGTCGTTACGTACGGTCCAATAATCTGTTTGTGCTACATTACTCCTCCATTAGCCTCCTCCTTAGTTATTTTTGTCTCATCTAGTTCTCTAGATTTACCAAAACCTTTCCTTATGGAGAACCTCTTCTTAGCTTTCTCAGGACACTCCCTTCATTGATCAAATTCTTTACCCACTATTTTTAATTTACTTAAAGCAGATTATTTATCAGGTGCTGAGACCTCGAAGAGTATTACTTGTTGGAGCTTCCCACCAGATCTCTGATCAACCAGCCCAACATTAGTTCCTGAACGAAGTTTCCTGGTTTTTCCGGATCCACTTAGAATAATAGTGGTTTCTGAGGGCAATCTGTCTGAGTAATTGCTTCCCCCGTGCATATTTGTGCATATGAACAGCCCTTGTCATTCCATATTGGTGAACTTCCATTCATCACGTTTCTAGTTGTGATGCAAAGTTGAGAGGGTAATTCCACAGCATTGGTCATGGGGACAGTGGACGTCTGCTTCCTTTCTTCCTTACTAAAATAATTATTCAAGTGCATCTGCTTTTACCCCACTTCCACTGATGCTTCAATTATACCAGCTGGAGCCATTTCTTTAGTAGAGCTATTATTAATCCCAACTTCAGTCCTAAAGCTTGTTATTTCAGGCGTTATATTTCTTGTATGTCTGCATTTTATTCTGCAATGCCGCTGAATTTCTTCACTTAGTTGTTCAACATCAATTTGATTGGCCTTCTCTAGTGCTGTCATTAATTTTAGTAATTATATTTTTTTTTTACTTATTCCTTGGCAGCTTTCTGTTTTTTTCTGCTTTTTTAATAGCACTATTCTGAAGTTTCTTCGTGCATCGTGACATAAATACAGCCTTCTTGGGACTAAAGCTTTCACTATCATCCTCTGCCTCCATTTGTTCTATTATTTTTGTAAGAACAGTTGGGCTATTCAACGATTCGTCCACATTTTGCGGACTTGGAGACGAGGGAACAGCCATGCTCTGTTGAACCGTGAGTTTGATATTATATAGGATGCTTTTAATTTCGATTAGATCGTTGGCAATTGTAATGTTGCTAAAAGTACTAGGCTCACAATACTGCATGCTTTTTTATTTAAAGTCGGGATTTTGTGTTATCGGTGGCATTTCTTTTACTTTTTCATGACAGGTTCCCCTTCCAATGATGAATCCCTCAAGCCTATTTAATTTGGCAAGAATGTCAATCATAGTTGATTTAATCATCCTGATCTCATAATGAGTATAATCGTGACCCTTGTCCAACAGGTCCAGAATCCGTATGACAGGGAAGGTAAATGGAGCCTCTGATGCAACCGGTGGGGACATGTTAGTATTTGGTTCAACACCATTATACATAGTCTCCCTTTCATCCTCTCTATATGTTTATTAATTTATTTAACGGTTTCAAATTATTGGACTCCAATGTGAAGCCATTCTCCTCAGTGAATAGATGGCAAAAGCCATCCATCAGGTTTCACAGAGATGGATTTATGTACCAGACCAGAGCTTACGTCCCCTCTTTCATAACTCAGTGGGACATCCAAATTAAAGTTCTTGAGTGATTCAGTAAAGTGAGTATGCGGTATTAATGGAGTCAAAATGCCTATTAGGTTTTTCCAGTTGTATCAGCTTATCAGGGCCAATCATTGAAAGCTCTTCCATAAAATGATTAGCTCCTGTGGAAGTATTTGTTGTATCCATTGTAAAATCCTGTGCAAGTTTGTATCTACAGGCAGCCTCGTCGTACATTAAGGATGCATCAGGCTGCAAACATGCATTACGATTCGCCTCTTGTAACTGACATTGTTCACTAGAGGGTTTGTGTGTATTGCCCATAGTTGAGTCAGAACAATGAATCTGAACCAAATGGGCAGACTCGTTAACGTGTCCCCCTTCACCCTCTTCATTGTTTTTGTGAATGGTTGGTACTAAGGGAGGATCTGGAGCATCAGGCACCACTCCCTGGAATTCATGTCTGAATAGGTATTCCTACCATCACACACCGTTGCATCAACGTTGAAGTTGTTGATGGGATTACCTGATAATGGAGTCACGCGCATTTACCGCTGCGTAAACCGCTTGCCATTGTTGTAAAACTTCCACTAAAGATCAGTCTATAGTTATTTCTTTAACAGAGAAAAAACACTTTTTATTTAACTAAACTTATTCCCAGGGCATGAGCAGGGTCTGCCGCTCCACCTCTACCCTCCCACCCTAACAACCCAACAGCACACTTGTTGGCACTTGCATTGCACGTGCGGCAATGCGCGTGCACAGCAAGTTTTGAAGGAGTTTTCCATATGTTTGGGGGCGGTATCACAACGCAAGCAGACACACATCTGCTTTTACCCTAGTCAAGCGCCAGTAGCTTCTAACAGGACTATCCTGTGATTTGGTTATAAAGAGGATGTCATGGTTGTGGGAGATGAGGACATGTATGTATAAGGCATGGGTGTTGATGGAGCGGACATTGATCAGTGCATCCCAGAAGAGAATTGTCACCCTTGCAGGTAGTGTTCATGACATTACGTGAGTAGCATACCAGTGTTTTTGGTAGCCATATTTACATTGCTAGGTGGCGTCATGTCTTTGGTTAGGGAGGGCATACAGGTGTTTACAACAACCTCATTTGCATTATTAGGTGGGTCAATGACTAGGAATGAACATACAGACATCTACAGCAAAATCCTTTGCATTATTAGGTGGGTCAATGTCTTGGAAGGGTATACAGTTATCTACAACATCATTTGAATTGCTAGGTGAATCATTGGCTGGGAGGGGCATATAGGGGCTTACATCATCCTTAACTTTGTTATGTGGAACTTTGTGCCGGAGCGTCTGGGATTCGTGTCCTGTTATTCATGCGAATGTCCCCTTCACTAGGGCGGATCCCCACTCTCTTTGCTTGGAGTGCCTAGGCCCGGAACATCGTTGGGATTCGTGCTTCTACTGCGACTCCCTCTCCGTCCGGGTACTCAAACGTAGTCTTCCTCAGTGGGAGGTGGTGTTTCATCACGTTCCTACACCTCAGATCCAGCTTTTCATCAATGAAAGGAAGAAATGCCTGAAGTTCTTTACTTTAGGGCGTCCAGGCCAGGGACTCCTTCCCGGGGTCTTCCAGTTCCAGGAGGGGCTTGTATAGCTCTGTCACCAGGGTTTCCCCTGAAGTGCCCCAGGGGCCTAATGGGCATACCGGAGTGTTCTCCGAGGGTTCCCACTGTGAACCTGACAGTACTGGACATCGTTCCGAGGTTCACCATTTGGGTGCTAAGGTTAAGCCCAGCTCGTCTGTGGTTCTGGATATCAGGGTCCACCCTGAGGTCTCCATTTCTGGAGCTTTCTACACAGACAATGGGGGCAGAGGGGTACACCCGAAGTCTGTTTCAGGAGCTTTACATACCGAGTCACGGCTCAAGGTCCCTCTTGAGGGAGCTTTACGTACCGGGTTAAAACCTGAGGTTCTTTTTGTTATGGCTAAAGTCAGCACCGACAGATCCCTCTTTGTAGGACTTGTCGGTGAGGAATATCCCTCAACGGTCCCACCAGGGTCGTGGTGGTACCAATTCTGTTGAGGGGGCAAAGAGGGCAGTCACGGACCATTACCCCTCCAACACCTGAGGTTCCTCCTCTGGAGGCTAAATTTGTGGCTGGTTCTAAGATGTCCAGTAAACATCCAAGATCACCCAGTACCCGATCTGCCGAGGATCCTTGTGTCAAGGCTAAGCTGTTGCTTAAGTCCCGGACTCCCCTGAGGAGACAATTGCCTCATCTCCACATGTGACGCAGGTCTCCTCAGGCGTCGACAAAATGGCAGCCCAACCTCCATGGTCCACCGCGGCCATTTTGGATACCTTTCTTACACAGAAGTTCACGCCGTCTGGTGCTGGGGACTGGGCAGCTTTTTCCACGCCATGTGGACAACAGAAATCCGTTCCGTCCGTCGTTTCACTGGCATGCTCAGACACTGCTGCCTCATACAGTCTCGCTACCTCCTGCTTCCGCTTCACTGATTTGTGGACCCGTGCCTTCATGGCAACCATCCTCTGCTGAGGATTACATTTTTTGGTGAAGTTTCAGATGCTCATGCACTCTGACCCTATGAAGGCGTATTTCAAGCGTCTGTTCAGGGAAATGTACCCTGAGCCTTCTGTCCCACCTTCAGCCTGACTGTTCCGATGCAGGTTCTGGTGGTGCCACTCGCTGCACCGCTTCCTTCTGGACCTCCTCCATCTCTTCCTCTTCTGCCCCCATATACTGCTATAGAGAAGACACCGGCGGACCAGGACAACATTTTAAAGCCTGAGGCGATATGCGTGGTGGACAAGTCTACAGTTCCCGCCTCGTCGTATGAGCCTCAAGCGGATCAGGACAGAGGTGAGCAGCCCGCTCGATGAGAGCGCATTCCATGACTGGGTCCTGTATATGATGGTGGTCCTTGACATTTCAGTACCTGAGCCTCCCATTCGTCAGGGTGTTTTTTCGGGATCCTTTACCCTGTCACCTCAAGAGCGTACCGTCCAGTTCCTCCTGAAGGGGGTCTTGGTTGAGGCCTGCAAAGTCTGGGATAAATCCCACACTGGGCTACACATCAAGAGAATTGAAGCTCGATACAAGCTTCACACCTCTAAGGAGATAGCCTTTTCGGCTTGTCCGCTCCAGTCCTCAATGGTGGTCACTGCGGCCACCCTACAGTCAAAGCTGGCCTCTGCATCTTCAATGGCAGCGGCCCAAATCCTATCCAAGGATGATAAACTTTTGGACTCCTTGGGCAAACAGGTTTTTGCCAATTCTCGCTCCAACTTCAATTGAACACCAAGCTTATCCTGGCAGCAGCCAATTTGAGCCTGTGCAAAGAGTTAGCTGATTTCCAGGCGTGCATTCCTGCAGATAGGCTAAATGACTTTAAAGCTGGTCTGTCGGATGCCAGATTGTTGGCACAGGAAGCTGCGGCACACCACATGGATAACTCAGCTCGAGGCCTTATGGTAGGGGTTGACGCCTCCTGCCAGATGTGGCTCCACGCGACAATGTTTTCGAAGGAAGGGCAAGACAAAGTACTGGACCTTCCTTTTGATGGCAAGGATTGTTTGATTGTTCCACTGACAGGAAGCTCTCAAAGACCAAAGTGAGTACCCAAACCACCAAATCTTCATCGTTCTTGACGAAAGCTCCAGCTAAGGCCCATTATACACAGAGGTCGGTGTCCCAGAATTGATCGTTCTCTGTGTTCAGGGTGTTTCAGGATCGTTGTGCGCGGCAGCTGAAGCTCTGGTTGGCGGGAACCCCCCCGAAAACAGCAAAGTGGTCGGTTTTTCTCTCGCCCATCAGCATCTTTTCCAGGGACAGGTAGTCTCCCTGCCGACAAATCAGCAAAATATTTTTTGGCCGTGGCACAAGACTCTGGTGGGTGGACGAATCTCGTCTCATCTGGAAGCATGGCAGACCATCACTAAAGATCGGTGCGTTTTGTCCATTGCTTGGGCTAGCTTTTTGCTTCCCCAAGAGAAATTCAAGATCACGCCTTGCCAAATAAAGTCCTCTCTTCGGAAGGGCGACTGGCTCAGTGTAGTGGACCTTCAGGACACTTGCATGCACATTCTGATATGGAGGGCGCATCGGAAATAGCTGCGGTTCTCTCTGGGAGGAGAACATTTTCAGTTCTGTGTGCTCCCTTTTGGTCTCTTACAGGGTGTTCATGTATATCCGTATTTGGATGACTGGCTCCTACGCAGTCCTTGTCCACAGACCGCATTGTTCAATCTCCAGTCTCTCCTCCAGCTCCTGTTCTACCTTGGGCTGTTGAACTGGTGGAAATCTTTCATGAGGGTCTCCCAAGACCTGATTTTCTTGGCTTTCCGTTGGAATATGATCAATACCAGGGTGTTTTGCAATCCTGTCCGCTGTAAGAATCTATCCCCCACATGTCAGCTCTTTTTCCAGTCTTCGCACATGACGGCTTGGTGGTTTCAGAGACTTCTGGGCCTCATGGCTTGGTGCTTGCAAGCCCTTCCTCTTGCACGTCTGAAAATAAGGCGTATTCTGCTGGCTCTTCGGAGCGCTTGGTCTCAGGCCACGGACTCGATTCCAAGATTATCCAGTTCCATCCTGCATGACGACAGATCTACTATGGTGGTCCTCGACCAACAACCTATTCCTACGTCCCGTCACCTTTCCTCCATACTTATGGGACATTATTCCGTCCTGTGGGACGGGACTGGAGCACTTTGTAAAAAGCATTACATTTTTCAAAAATGTGTCCTTCTTTTTGCGTGGGGTACCGCACGCAGCCGTAACCCCGCCCTCCTTAGCTCTGCTCAGCGCATCGCCCATCTGTCCTTTTCTCCTGTCGATCGGTACTGGACGCACTTGCATCTTTGGAAGATGTTTTCCTTCCAGTGCCGTCAGCTCCTGCTCCGGTTTAGCGGTCGTGTGGCAGTCAGTCTATGCCGGTTCAGTTAGATTTTCCTATTTGTTCTTTACTTTTTAGGGCACCCTGGCCGGCAGACTCCTTCCCGGGGTATACCCGGTCCGGGAGGAGCATCAAAAGGTATGTTACCGGGGCTTGCCCTGAGGTGCCTTCTAGGCCTTAAAAGTGTACCTGAGTTTTCTCGGAGGGCCTCTGTAAGGGGCCTATTCAAACCGGATTACACCGGATTTGTGGGCCCATTTCTACTGAGACGGCGGGTACCGGAGCTTGCTTTGAGGTCTCCTTGACTGGAGCTTCCCGTAAAGCCACAGGGGTACGTCCTGAGGCCTCTAAGCTTTTCTGTACCGAACTAAAGTTTGAGGCCCTTCGTGAAGGGGCTTTTACCGGGCTTGGGTCCGTGTGTCCCTCGTTGGGAGGCTAAGGTGACCGACAGTTCTGAGAGGCCTGTTAAGGTCTTGTTGGTGAGGTGTACTCCTCGTTCCCACTCAAGTGATGACAGCAGTTCTGTTAAGGG
The DNA here is from genome assembly GCF_040938575.1 of Ambystoma mexicanum. Lineage (NCBI taxonomy): Eukaryota > Metazoa > Chordata > Amphibia > Caudata > Ambystomatidae > Ambystoma > Ambystoma mexicanum. The sequence continues at coordinate 586,839,626 of NC_090922.1, read as the reverse complement.
GGGACGGAGTGAGGTCTCTGACCAGAAGTCCCCTGTTACCGGCGTTGCTGAGGTCTTTCGGTTGAAGGCTGTTCTAGCCAATAGCATGTCTCAAACATTCTAGGCCACGCAGTCCGGCTCAGGCGAGGTCCCTTGTGTGAAGGCTATGAAGACCTCTGACCCATCTGTGGAGACCCCTGTCTCAAGTTCACACGTGTCGCAGTTCTCCTCAGGTGCTGACAAAATGGCAGCTACTCACGCCAAGACTATGATGGCCATTTTGGATACCTCCCTTACATCTACGCCATCGGCGCTGGGTGTGGGGAGTGGCATTTCAGGTGAACATCGTTTTCTTTGTGCGCATCCCTTTCGTCCAGTTTTTGACTGGAATGCTCAGATGCCCTAACGCACAACGTGTCGCTCCCTGTGGCATCTGCACCCTTGATCTATGTTGGTAACAGTGGAGAAGGGCCCTCTTGGCAACCTTCTCCCTTACTTCCATGGAGTTACTCTGCTCATGAGGCCTCCTCCAGTCGCCCCTAAATCGTCGGTGGAGGACACTTTTTTTCGGCAAATTTTAAAAGCTAATGTGCTCCGACCCCATGAAGGAGTATTTTCGAGGCTTGTTTAGGGAGATATGCCCTCCTGCGCATCAGTCCCAGTTGTGGCACCAGTGATTCTGCCAGCGCCAGCTCTACCAGCCGGGCCCCCACCGGCCCTCCCTATCTTGCCTCCATTGTCTCCAGTGGTCCAATCTCCAGCAGTGCCAGATGTTGTGCAGCTTGATCTGGATGTGTCGGACGACGCACAGCGGAATCAGGACAGCGAGGACCAGCCCCGCTCTGTTAGAGCTTTTCACGACCTGGTGCTGGACATGTCTCTTTTGGATGTTCCAGTACCCGAGGCACCCGTTCCACAGGAAGGGATGCTTTCAGGGGCATTCACCTTGTTTCCTTTGGAGTGCACCAGCTTGTTCTTGCGAAAGGACGTTTTAGCCGAGGTCCGTAAAGTCTGGTTGGAACCACCCTCTGTTTTAAAAAAAAAAAAAAAAAGATTGACGCTCGTTATAGGCTCCATTCTTTGGAAGAAGTGGCCTTAGCGCCATGTCCGCCCCCTTCCTCCACGGTGTTGGCTGCTGTTAAATTACAATCCAGACCCGCTTCATCGTCTTCTACATCGGCAACGCAGGTTCTGGCCAAAGAGGACAAGCTTCTTGACTCTTTGGGGAGGAAGATTTTCGCTAGTTTATTCCGGCAGTTACATCGAGCTAACGCAGAATTGGTATTGGCGGGGGCGAATATGAAAATGTGGAAAGGTCTGTCAGAATTTGAGGAATTCATTCCCGCTAATAAACTAGAGGATTTTAAAGCGGGATTGTCAGATGCCAGGGTCCTGGCGCAGTATATGCTGGAGGCTGCGGCGCATCATGTTGACACCTCGGCCCGGGAGCCTTATGCTTGGCATGGACACCTCTCGTCAGGCTTGGCTGCACGCTACCAACTTCTCTAAAGAGGTAAGGATAAAGTTCTGCACCTGCCTTTTGATGGCAAGGAGCCTTTTCACTCAAAAACAGATGTTGACCTGACTAAGACTAAGGACAGCACCCAGACCGCCAAGTCCTTGTCTGTCTTGGTGAAACCGCCTTTCAGGGCACAGAGAACGTCTTCGCAGCCTCAGTCTTCCTCTGGTTTTAGGGGATTTCTGGATCGGAAGTCCGGTAAGGGTTGATACTCCCATCAAGAAATTCTCGCCAATGGCAACAGCGGGGCAGGTTTTTCTCCCGTTCCTCAGCCTCCTCTTCAGGTTCAGGTGGCGCCACCACTGATAAGCCAACTAAATTGAGTTTCTCTGTGCTTGTAGGAGACCCTGGTGGGAGAGCGCGTTGCGTCTCATTGGGAGGCGTGGCTGTCCATCACCGAGTACTGGGGGGTCTCGTCAGTCGCTTGGGTGGCCTTCTGCTTGCTCCTTGCTACCCCACCCTTCAACCCCTCCTTCCAGCAGTCAGGGTCACCCTCCCTCAGAGCCGAGATACAGAAGTTGCTGGTTCTCAGAGCGGTGGAACCCATTCCCCTAGGGGAGTGAGGGGAGGGCTTCTACTCCCGGCTGTTTACGGTGCCCAAACCCAACGAAGCTGGCCTGTGCACCATCCTAGACCTTTCCCAGTTCAATCTCTCTACCCCAAGAGAAGTTCAAGATGATCACACCCTCAGATAAAGTCCTCTTTACAGAAGGGTGATTGGCTCGGCGTGGTGGACCTTCAGGATGCTTATATGCATATTCTGATTTGGAGTCTGCATCGGGAATACCTACGTTTTTCCGTGGGGGAGGAGCATTTCCAGTTCTGAGTGCTCCCGTTTAGCCTTAGCTTGGCACTGCGTGTCTTAACGAAGATGTCTGTTATCGCAGCTCATCTTTGGCTTCAGGGTATCCATGTGTATCTGTATTTGGACGATTTTCTGCCGCAGTCCTTGTACTCAATCAGCCTTGAGCAACCTTCAGTCTCTCCTCCAGCTCCTGTTCCATCTCGGGCTGTCAGTGAACTGGTGGAAATGCTCCATGACGGTCTCTCAAGACCAGGAAAATCAGGATTTTCGGTGGAAAACGATCGACTGCAGTGTATCTGACCGGGGACAGAATGGCGGATCTGTTGGCCACGTGTCGGGTGTTTGCGCAGTTAGAGAGCATGTCGGCCTGGTGGTTCCAGAGGCTTCTGGGACTCATGGCTTCGTGTGTGCTGGCTCTTCCTCTTCTCAAGATGAGGCGAACCCAGATGGCTCTTCGGAGTTCTTGGTGCCAATCAGTGGACCGAGACTCCAAAATGATTCCTGTCCCATTTTTCATGAGCGCTGCTTTTCAGGATCCCGGCCCGCTAGTGACAATCACAACGGACTCTTCCCTGCTAGGATGGGGTGCGACGTTGGACCTTCTTCAGGTTTCCCATCTCTGGTCACAGCAGGACAAACTGCTTCATATAAATCACTTGGAGCTCTTGGCGATCTTCCTGGCGCTCAAAGCGTTCCAGCCTGTCATTGTCAACAAAGTAGTTTGGATCTGCACGGACAATGTGGTGTCCATGTTTTATATCAACAAGCAGGGGGGGGGGGGTTACCAAGTCCCCTCCTCTTGTGGATCTTGCCATTCAGATATGGGAATGGGCGGTTCAGCATGGCATCTGGCTGGTGGCAGTGCACATCCCGGGTCAGCTAAATGTTACTGCGGATGCCCTCGGCCGACGTACAATGGTCAGCTACGAGTGGGAACTGAACTCGGAGGTCCTCTTGCAAATCTTCTGGTGTTGGGGCACTCCAGAAGTGGACCTCTTCTCAACAGTGTCAAACAGGAAACTTCCCCTGTATGCCCCCAGGAACGGGCTGGGAGACTCCTCTCTGGGAATGCCCTCATAATTTTTTGGTTCAACATGAGAGCATATGCTTGCCAGCCTCTGATTCATCGGACGCTGTGCAAGCTGAGGAGCATGGTGAACTGTTCTCTTCTGCTCATAGCACTCTGGTGGCCGGCCAGGTTTTGGTTTTCGGAGCTTCAGCATCTGTCAGTGTGTGCACCGATCAGGCTTCTGTTGGTTCCCGACCTGCTTCACCAGAGATCGGCAGCTGTGGCACCCCTCCCCACAATCGGTCAGCTTGGCGACATGGTGCCTGAGTTCAGATCTTTAGAACACCTCAACTTGTCCGCTGATAACATGACTATTATTCAGGCAGCCAGGAAGTCCTCGACGAGATCTCGATACAGGAGCAAATGGCTTTGGTTCTGCCACTGGTGCTCAGCCAGACAGCTAGACCCCAGGGGGGCTACGATCGACAATGTTCTTTGTCTCTCATCTAGCAGAGTCGGGCATCCATGTCTTGACATACAGGACTTATCTTTTGGCTGTTGCCGCATACCTATCCATTGATCAGTGCTCTTTTTCACTGTCAAACCCAGTGGTTAAAAGGCACTTTGCGGGTTTTATCCGTCTTTACCCTCCTGTTCGCAAACCGCATCCGACGTGGCATCTGAACGTGGTCCTTACGGCCTTGTGCCATAAGCCTTTTGAGCCAATGGCTACTGTAGACCTTGAGCACCTTTCGTGGAAAGTATCTTTCTTGGTCGCTGTGACTTCGGCAAGACGTGTGAGTGAGCTCCAGGCCTTCTCGGTGGAGCGTCCCTTTCTGGTTTTTCATACAGTTAAGGTTGTCCTGAGGAGGAATCCTTCTTTCCTTCCAAAAGTGGTTTCAGATTTTCATCTGAATCAGTCAATCTCCTTGCCGGTCTTCTTTCCAAACCCAGCGGCAGAGGTTGAGAAGGTTTTGCATTGCCTGGACGTTAGAAGAGCTCTTAAGCTCTATCTGGACAGAACATCTGAATTTAGGTGTTCTTCTCAACTCGTTGTGACCTTCGGTAATCCGCAGGGTAAACAGGCCTCCAGAGCGACTATTTCCAGATGGATTGCTGCCTGTATTATGGAGTCTTACGCTTTTCAAGGTCTTCAACCTCCAAAAGGGATTCATGCACATCTGGTACAGGGCAAGGCAGCTGCTGTTGCCTTTTCAAAAGTATGTCCCCTCGGAGACCATCGCGAAAGCGGCTACCTGGGCCTCCATCGGGTTTTTGGAAACACTATTGTTTGGATCTGAGCTCCAGGTCTGATGTTCAGTTTGGCCAGGCTGTGCTTAAAAACCTTTTTCAGGAAGGAGTTTTCCATCCACCCGTAATTCCGTAATTCCTCTAAGGAGTGCTTGGGAATCTCCTATAAGTATGGAGGAAAGGGGACGGGATGTAGGCGTATAATAAGGTTACTCACCGTAGTAACCACCTTACTCCTAGTCCATAGTCCCCTTTTCTCCATACGCCCGCCGTCCCCTCTAATAAGGTTCCTCTGGTATTGCTTAAAGGCGATAGAAAAGGACTGATGGTCGATGCGCTGGGCGGAGCTAAGGAGGGCGGGGTTACAGCCACGTGCGGAACCCAGTGTAAAAAGAGAGGAAGGACACATTTTTGAAAAATGTTATGCTTTTTACAAAGTACTCCAGTCCCACAGGACCGAGGAATGTCCAATAAGTATTGAGGAAAGGGGACTATGGACTAGGAGTAAGGTGGTCACTACGGTGAGTAACCTTATTATTTCCATGGGGCATCCTTTCAGGAGCCCATCCTTCAAATGACGGTTACCATGGACTCCTCCCTTCCTGGGTGGGGCGCAACACTGGATCTTCTCCAGGTATTCGATCTGTGGACAATTCAGGGCAGGCAGTTTCGTATCAATTATCTGGAACTCCTGGCTGTTTTTCTGGCACTAAAAGATTTTCAACCATCCATCACGAACAAGTTGGTCCGTATTTGCACGGACAACTCTGTGGCAATGTTATATATATTAACAAGCAGGGTGGCACAAAGTCACCTCTCCTTGTGCCATTGAAATTTGGGAATGGGCCATCCTGCACGACATTTGGCTGTTGGATGTGCACATTCCAGGTCACATCAAAGTAACTGCAGACTCGCTCATCACCCGCCAGGCAATGGCCAGCTACGAGTGTGAATTGAACACAGGTTTTCTCGCCACCATTTTTTGCCAATGGGGCCCTCCAGAAGTGGACCCTTTTGCGACTTTTATAAATGGGAAACATCCTCTTTATTCATGGTCTCTGGGTATCCTCCTTAAAGGACGCTCTCGATATCCCATGGCACAACATGAAGGCCTATGCTTTCCTGCCACTGCCTCTGATTCATCAGTCTCTCTGCAAGCTCAGTAATACATTGAATTGCACTCTCCTGTTCATAGCTCCTTGGTGGCCATCCAAATTCTGATTCTCGGAACTTCAGCATCTGTCAATTCTTCCTCTGATCAGATTGCCATTAATTCCTGACCTGCTTCACCAGTGCGATCATCAGATGTGGCACCCCTCCCCACAATCGTTCAGCTTGGCGGCCTGGTGGCTGAATTCAGATCGTTGGCGCAGTTTAACTTGTCCGGGGACAATATGCGCAATATCCAAGCTCCCAGAAACCTTCTACGAGGTCTTTATATAGGAGCACATGTCTCAATTTTTGGCACTGGTGCTTATCTAAGCACATTGGCCCTAGGCATGCTACGGTTGACACCCTTATCTTTCGTGTCCCACCTTGCAGCTTCAGGCATTCATGTCTTGTCTTGCAGAACTTATCTGCCATTGCGGCCTACCTGTCGACAGACAGCTGTTCTTTTTCTTTCACCAATCTGGTCATTAAAAGGCATTTTGCAGGTCTCCTTAATCTTTTTACACTTGTGCGCACCTCTCTCCCCAGATATCTTTCATGGAAGGTCGCCTTCCTAATTGCAGTGACATCGGCGAGGCGAGTAAGTGAGCTCCAAGCTCTTTCTGTGGAACTTCCGTGCCTTCCCTTTCATAGAGATAAGGTGGTGCTCCACACTCATTCTTCCTTCCTACCCAAGGTGGTTACCTATTTTCATTTGAACCAATCGATCACATTACCTGTCTTTTTTTCCGAATCGGCATCAGATGCCGAGAGAACATTGTACAACCTAGATGTCAGGAGAGCCTTGAAATTGTCACTAGATAGAATGAGCGAAATAAGGAGCTCCTCACAAGACTTTCCAAAAGGGAAACTGGCTTCCAAGGCAACCATCTCCCAATGGATTGCATCCTGCATCTTGGAAGCTTACAGCATTCAAGGCCTTCAACCACCCAAAGGCATCCATGCTCATCCAGTACAGGGCAAAGCGGCTGCTGTTGCCTTTCAGAAATGTTCCTTGGAAAACCATTGCCAAGGCGGCTATGTGAGCTTTCCCATCTGCTTTTTGTAAGCAATATTGTTTTGGTCTGAGCTCCAGGGCTGATGCCCAGTTTGACCAGGCTGTGCTAAAGAATTTGTTCCAGTAAAGGTTTTCCATCCACCCAGACTAATTCAAGTGCATGCTTGGGAATCTCCCACAAGTATGGAGGAAAAAGGGCGAGACTTGGGTTTATAATAAATGTACTTACCATAGTGACTACCTTACTCCTAGTCCATTGTCCCCTTCCCTCCATACGCCTGCCGTCCCCTCTAAAGAGTATCCTCTATTATTGCTTAAATGGTCTCGGACCTGGCGATAGGAAAGGACTGAAGATGCGTCGGGCGGAGCTCAGGAGTACAGGGTTATGGCCATGTACGGTACCCTGCATAAAAATAGGATTTTTGTTTCTTTTTCACAAAAGTGCTCCGATCCTGACCCGAAGGGCGGAATGTCCCACAAGTATGGATGAAAGGGGATTATGGACTAGAAGTATAGTCACTACGGTGAGTGACTTTATTATTTTGTATCCCCTTTGCAATATTGAGTTAAGGAGGGAAAGGTTAGGGTTAGATCAGAACAGACTGGTTGTCTATACAACCAGTTAGATTCTCCCAAGGGGATAAAGACAGTCTTTTATACCAGCATTAAGTGTTCAACAAATAAAACTTGCAAGGGAACAAGCACTTTCAAAGTTAATAGGTTCGGAAGGAGGCCTTCAAGGAGCCAGGCCACAGCCCGAGTCAATGGGCAAAATCAAAGTTCTGATGCTTTTCGTAGAAAAAGGTTGTTAGTGTGAAAACAAGAAATCACAGGGAAGTGCCACCAGGGGGCGCACAGACAATCATGCTCTCCGTGTGAGCTCCGCTACCACGGCCCAAAAAGAGGATTGAGCCCCCAGTTTTGGACCCCCTCAACGGATGGACATTGAGCAGCGGCAGTGGGAACAAAGCCATATCTCCCCCCACCCTAAGCTGTCAAACTCTGCCTGAAACCTTGCAGGGGCCGCGAGTGAGGCAGGGGCGATAATTAACACCAAGGCACCACTACAACCCCACGGCCCGTGGCACCCAGGAACACACAAACCTGTACAATCCTACATCGATCACTGGAGTGGCACAAAAACGGTCGAGCACACCGAACGGTTGCGACCGCATAAGTTAATAGCAGACCCTGACCCACTCCACGGCCCCATAAGGCCGGGGCAGGGAACCAAACAGCAAGCAGAGAGCAAGGCAAAGAGAGGACAAACTGCCCAACCACATGAAACCAGTCGGAAATTGACTCTCACAACGTAAGTGCAGCGGCACTAGTACACTGAAATGTACAATAGCAACTTCTTATTGCACGGCAGTAAGAGAAAGGGTCCTTTAGAACCCTCCCATAACAGGGTAAAAAAGAACCCTGAAAGGAGTGAAAAGAGAAGTGGAGGAGAACCCATCGTAAGGGATAGAGTACCATCACCCCCCTTTTTTTTTCTCCTCCTCAAAGCGAACAGAGTGCAATGACTCCTAGGGACAGACACATCTGAGGCCGACTCGACAAAAGCCTTAACACTGCTGCCTGCTCCTGGAATCATTCTGAAGACACCCTACAAATTAGACAAAATCAAAGGAAGAAAAAGTGGTGCAGTGGGAAAACTTGGCACTACCCCCACACGCCAACTAGACATCGGTTGAACTGCCTCCGCCTTAATGACAGGTGTACCAAACTGAAATCCTGCCGATAACACTGGCGAGATCCAGAAAGAGGCATAACCAAACACTGAACTCTGCAGCGCACTGTGAGATTACCCAACACTCACTTAGATCCTCCACCACGTGTTTCGACGACCTGCTCCTAACGCAATCACTATCCAGCGCCAAAACGCCTACATAAGTTTACATGAGCGTGCAACAAAAACTAGCCCCCTTAGCCTACATCCCGACATCACCTTGCTTCAATAGCTTCACTATGGCAGCAATGGATGCCACAGGAAACGAATTGGCGGCCACGAAAGGAGACATTGCAGCTCTGTTGGGTGTGATCAAGAACATGGGGGCCAGCATAGGAGGCAAAATAGGCAAAATTACGCAGTGCCTGAACAACATGGAACAGAGACTGGAAGGGGTAGAAAACAATCAAGCATCAATAGATACCCTAGAAACACAACTTGAGCACAGGATAACAGACCTGGAGCAACAAGAAAACGACTTTAAACTCAAGATGGACGATTTGGAAAATAAGGAAAAACGGAATAACCTGCGCATATTTTGGATCCCAGAACGAGAAACCAAAAGCGACCTCAGGAAAACGCTCCACGACATGAAGCTCCTGATTGCCGATGATGTAATAGATGAACCCAAAACAAAACAAATCCAGAGCCTGGCGCCCCCCTGGAGGAACAAGGTCAGTACTCGCATGATTCCACCACTTCCAAGGCAAGGCCAGAGTGCTCGAAGGCAAGAAGTAGCAAAGCGATCACTCTGGGAGGCGCTCATATATCAATATATCAAGACCTATCCTCATTGACACTCACCCTTAGGCGGATGTGCGGACTCCTCACAAAATGGTTGAAGGAATGGAACATTCTTTCGTGCTACCCCTTCTCCCTCTCCTCCGAACATGAAGGAACAAAGATACGAGTAAGATTGGAAAAAGAAATCAAGGCGTGCATCTCTGATCTAATCGGACCTCGGGAAGAGGTGGGCGATCGGGAAGAACGCGGATGGCGTATCCAGGGTCCCAGAAGAAAGTGGGTGAAAGGCTCGAGAAAATATCAGAGGGGCAACACCTCCCCAAAAGGGGAAAACTAAGCACTGTTGAACTTGGTAAGATAGAAACACTTTACTGTAAAGAATATAACTTGCATAGGCGGCCAATCCAAGAACTGAAGTACTGACACGACAAGTGAATTGAGGGGGCGGGAGGGACACAACAGGGCCTCAATTAATATTGAGGCTTCCTATCCGGTCATGGGCCGTGAAGTAACGGCCCCCGCTGGTGGTTCGATGCAGGGCCAATGCCACCAATTTGGCTCGATCGGACGCCTCCAACTGGGTAATGGGAGGGACAGGGGAGGGAGGAGGGAAGGGGACGGGGGTAAACGGAGGCACAGGGCCGAAGCAGCATCTCTATTGGCTCAAAAAGAGAGCTATAGTGTGATCCGTGATGAACAAATTAATTATTGGTCACGGAATGTAAGCCAATTCCCCACAAAAGTACCCAATGGCACCTACTAGTGATGCAAGGGGAGGGGATGCCATAAGGTTATTGACACTCAACGTGAAAGGCCTCAATTCACCAACTAAGAGGTCACTGGTATCTAGAGAATTCTGCAGGACCAAGATGGATATTCTCATATTACAAGAGCCCAAATATGCCAAGGGGGAAGAGTGGCAAATCCTTGGGATGCGCATGAGTTCAGAATTGTGGGTATCCGGTCCACTAAAGAAGGGAGGAGTGGGAATCCTTAGAAAAGGAATAGCGTTTGAGCTCGCCAAGACCTGGTCTGATGTAGAAGGTTGTGCCCTATTGGTGACGGGGACCATTGGGAAAGTCAAGGTCATGATTGCCACAATCTGCTCCTCCAATTAAGGACCGGCCCGATACCTGGCTAAAACAATCCCAAAAATAATGTTAGAGGCCTCAGGTCACATCATTTTAGGAGGGGACTTGAACCAGTGGGCAGATTAAACGTGGAATGGAGGCCTGGTAACCCGGAGGCGAGAGACCAAAATGGGGGTGAAGGCACAGAGTTTGCTGAAATGATGGATACATACAATATGAGAGATGTATGGAGAGATATGCACCCAAACGAAAGTAGTTCCACTTTTTATTCCACCCCCCACAACACATTCACCCGGATCGACTACATATAGTTATCCAAAGATCTTTCAGACATCACAACACAATCAGAGATAACCCCCCTCACATGGTCCGACCATGACATGGTGGTAGTTGACACCCGGTGGGACCACTCGCCCGTCACAGGAGCAAAATGGAGATGTAATGAGATTCTTTGGAAGGACCCTGTCTTTAAGGCCGAATTGGAGACGAAGATTAGTGAATATTTTAAATCAAACACCACTGGTGAGATATCCAAACAAGTAGTCTGGGAGGCGGGGAAGACTACCTGGAGAGGCGTCTTAATAAGGGAAGGGTCCCGCAAGAAAAGGGAGAGACAGATTATCCAAAACAGGCTTAGAACCCAAATCTGTCTGCTGGAAGGAGAAATTAGGAGGGAAGATGAAAATGACCCCAACAAAAAGAATGCGGCAAAAAAGAAAAGGGAAGAACTGAGACTATTAGAACACGAGTAGATAGTGCGTAAGCTACGACTCCTAAAACAGACATTTTATGAGAAAGGAGACAAAGCTGATGCACTCCTAGCCACCAGACTTAGACAATAAAGAGCCGAGAGAAAAGTATTAGAAATAACTTGAGACGACCCTGCTCCAGACGATATCATTCCTTATATCCCAGAATTATTTGCCACTTGCTACGAGACCCTATACACCTCCGAAACACTCTAATCAAACAGATACCAAAATCTATCTGTCCTCTATCATTATGCCTAAGATATCGGGCCCCGACACGGAGCTCTACGAATCCCTTATAATAGAACAAGAAGTCCAAAACGCAATAAAAAAGTTAATCTTGGGCAAATCCCCAGACGACGACGGTTACACAGCTGGATTTTATAAGACTTTTAGTGCATAACTCGCACCATTCATTGTAGAACTTTTCAACGATAACTTGGAATCAGGGAAAGTCCCAGACTCCTACCCCCGCGCACTGATCAGGCTAATCCCCAAAGAGGGAAGAGATCCCAAAAAATGTTTATCATATCGCCCCATATCCTTGCTGAACCTAGATGCTAAAATCTAAACCAGGGTTCTGGCCGCCAGGTTAGAGACACTGCCTCATCTCATCCAACCCGATCAGGTAGGCATCATACTGGGGAGACAGGGCGCTGATACACAAAACACTTAATCTAATACATGCCTCCCAAAATTTGCCCAACAACCCCATCCTCCTTTCAATAGAGGCAGAGAAGGCCTTTAACAGGGTAGAATGGTGATTTCTTAAAGCAATCCTGCCTAAGTTTGGCATAGGCCCAAGGTTCAGAAAGGGAATACGGGCGGGGTACAGTACACATCTCCTAAGGCCTCTATATTTGTGAATGGAGAATACTCCAGATGGTTTGAGCTAGAATGAGGCACACGGCAGGGATGCCCCCTCTCAACAATCTTCTTCTCTCTCTCCCTGGAACCCTTGGCACAAAAGATAGGGGCTGACTCCTGGGTTGAGGGAATGCATTTGGGGGGGAATTGAACACAAAGTGGCCCTCCATGACGATGACATACTCTTACACATGACCTGCCCCATGACATCCATCCCCCAGGCTCTTTAACTACTAGAAGACTATGGTCGACTTTCTGGGTTTAAAGTGATCAAAGCTAAGTAGATTCTCTCCCCCCCCCTACAAGGTTCAACGAACACAAACATGGACAAATTCTCTGTATTAGATCTCCAGATCGAATATCTTAAACTAAAATACCTAGGCATACAGTTCACTAGAGATCTAAATGGTCTGTACAAAGCCAATTTCCCACCCCTTCTCCAAAGATTCCGTGCAGACCTTAGTAAGTGGAGCAAACTGCAGATCTCATGGTTGGGGCGACTCAATGCCGTCAAAATGGCGTGTCTCCTCCCCTCCCCCCCCCCAATTCTTGTACCCTTTCCAAATGCTCCCCATCGAGATGCCAATGCATTTCTTTGTGGAGACCAAGAAAGCTATTGTGGGCTTCTTTTGGCAGGGGACGAAGGCTAGAATCGCATACGATACTTTAACACTTCCCAAGGACAAAGGCGGGGTAGGTCTCCCAGACCTAAGAAAATATTATAATGCGGCCCAGTTACTAGTCCTAATCCCCCATCTACGCAACCACAATGAATCCTAATGGATTTCCATGGACAACCATCTATCACTGGCCACAGTTTCAAAGTTGCTATGGGCCCCCAGGAAAAAGCTTTCTAACAGGATCAAACATCACCCGATACTGAGCACTATATGGGGGATCTGGAGAAAGGGCACGAGGGTGGAAAAAATCACCAAATGGCCATCTCCACTGAGACACTTATGGTCCCCTGGTATTAACGAACACATTCCAAATGTGTAGAGGTTTCAAAAGTGGTACGAGGCGGGGCTAGAGAGGGTGGGGCAGCTCCTGAAAAAGGATTCCTTCATAACACTCCCAGAACTGAGAGGCCCCGGGGGATAGACACATTGCCAGTGTTTCAGTACCTACAGATAAAAGGCATTTTGATGAAAGTGGATTAGAGGGACAAGCTGAGGAGGGACCTTACCCCCTTTGAAACATTATTGGACACCAGAACAGAGATGAAGGGCTTGATATTGGCCAAGTATAAAGAATTGGTAGAGGCAGGAGACGGGACTACGGAACTATTGAGCGGTAGATGGGGAAAGGGACATAGGTGGATATATAAGCCCAGTCATCTGGGGAAGGATGTGCAGGCCAGCCTCGCAAACATCCATATTGAGTCAATACAAATTATATGCTATCAAACTATTACATAGATGGCAATATGACCCTCTCAGGCTCTCTAGGATGTTCCAAACAACCAGCCCTCAATGTTGGCGTTAATGTGGTGAGGTTGCTGACTATTTGCATATGTTTTGGGGCTGCCCTCGAATAAAGGTATATTGGGACGAGGTCCTGGGTTGGATCAGAGATATAGATGGCAGCCAACGATCTGCAGATCCCCATCTTGTACTGTTTGGCCTTGAAAAAAGCGAAGACGAATGGAGAAGGATTAAAGGTTTGGCCCCACAGCTATTGCTAGCCGCCCGTGCAATACTTGTGACAAAGTGGAAGTCTAGAATGACCCGAGTGAAAGTGAATGGATTAATGTGGCCTCCAATATATGTTTAATGGAAAAGATTACAGGATCCCTTCATGGAAGAGCCCCACAATGCGAGGCCCTATGGATGGACTTCTCGAGTAAACACTTGTCAAGTGCACCACAGTAAGGATTAGAGGAGTGGAAGAGGAAGGTTCCCCCCCCTCACCAAACCAAAATTAACTAAGCTGTTGGGCTGTAATGAACCATATGTGATCAAAGAAACACCGAATGCAGATACAAGAACCCTTCCAGTCAAGCAGTTCCCCTGCCCACACGACCTGAGCAATCATAGACGCACACAGACATGTTAATAAAGATACCTGCTCGGCACATGGGGAGGGTGGAGGGAGGGAGAAGAGAAAGTCATGCTGAAATCTTAGTCCGAAGCCGGTTCCACTTAACCAATGTATGATCAGACAACACTTTTGAAAAGCTCCGACTTTGTTCTGTATTATTGTTAATGTAATGTTGTTTTCATGACTGACACTGTACAAAACTCAATAAAATTGAATTAAAAAAAAGAGAAATCGCAAAAACAAGGAGTCGCCTTCAAGAAAGCACAGGCTGTAAGGCCACTGCAAGTGAGTCGAGTTCAACTCAGAGTATGGTTGAATAGCACTCCCAAAGGTAGGAAGTACCTCAAATGGCAAAAGGATATTATACCCCAACCCCCACAGTACCTTTGAACTGAAGTTGTTCCAGCTGGTTGCCTTCTGGATGCAATGCAGCAGACCCTTGTTCTTGTTCCTTGGTTGTGGTGACGAAAGGGAGGATGTCTGGTGGGCTCCTGCGGCAGCACTGGAGAGAGGGACTCGGCAGCAATGGATTTATGTCGATTCAGTGGCTCGTGGTTTTGGCTCCTTATTCACAGCGCCAAAGAAGAACAAACAGCTCTGGTTGGAAGTTCCTTGATCCCTCGGTCCTGGATCGGGAAGCTGAGCTCCTGCTTCTGAAGGTCCTGTGGATGCCCACGAAGGTATGGCCAGATACTCACTTTGGCATTGGGATTCTGCAGCTTTGGAAAGTTGCAGCAAGTCTGGGGTTGTGTCAAATTAGTTTGTCTTAAGGCTAGTTGCTGCCACCAGCCTACGGGACAGTCATCCCGTGCTGGTCTTCCCGGTCGATTTGAAAACAGGATCAGCACAGCTCTAGGGTTTCACTGGGCACTTCGCGGTCCAGGAATGTGCTGATGGCGTCTTCTGCTTTGGATTTTGTCCTCCAGTGTTCAACTCTCTTGAGGTTTTTATGCAGAGAGAACTTGCATAAAAACCTCACTTTTTATGCAAGTTCTCATTCATTCACAGCCCTAGGCTGTCAATCACACAGCAGGGTGGCAGTCCTCCAGGACAGCCAGCTGGCCAATTGGAACTGGTTTCACTCAGGCACACTTAGAGACCAAGGATAGGGAAGTTTTGGGAACTTCCCTCACTTCCTGCCTTTCCAGACACGCTGAAGCCTGGGTGTGCTTCAGGGAGAATTTTCGTTTGTGCCAATTCCCTTCAACCTTAGAGACCCTCAGCTCATTTGCTGGACTTCGGGCTTGTGGATGTTTTCCTCCCGAGTGAATTCGTGTATTTTTTCTTGACTGGGATTTTTGTGTTTTACTGTTCTATGGTGTCTGACAAACTCCATAGGTCCCTTGGACTTTTCTGAATGTTTAGATACATTTTCTTGGGTGAACTACCGTTCCCAAGGAATAGTAAGATGATCCCTGTTTTACCTTTCTCTGTAGGAAGTGCACTTGCCACCTTATGTGGAGTGCTGGGGGTTACTTAGTAATTCCTTTGTTGCACTAACTTTAGATGGCTGGTGTCTGTGGTTTAATTTTACAACCAATGTGCATCTTTATCGCAGGCTGAACCTTCAGCTGCAGTACAACACCCATGGGTGTCCATTTACCCAAGATGGTGGAAAGGTAGGAAGTGAGGGAGGGTTCCGAAACTTCCCTGCCCTTTGTCTCTAGGTAAGCCTGAGCGAAACCAGTCCCGATTAGCCATCTGGCTGTCCTAAAAGGACAAACACTCTGCTTTGTGATTGAAGGTATAGGCTGTGAACGAATGGGAAATCACATAAAAGGCGAGGTTTTTGGGAATCGAGGAAGAGTCGACCACTGGAGAGGAACATCCGAAGAATGTGACGCCAGCAGCACCCTCCTGGACCAAGAAGTGCCCGGTGAAGCCCTGCAGCTGTGCTGCCCCGTTTTCATATCGACTGGGAAGACCCATACACAAAGACTTCCTCCTTTGGGCCGGTCGGACCAACTAGCCTCAAGACAAGCTTCCATTTGGTGCAACCCCTGACTTGCCGGGCCTCACCATAGCTGCAGAAGCCCGATTTCAGGCGTCCTCTGACCATTGAAGAGTGCATCTTGCTAAGTCTGAATCCGACCAAGTCTTCGTGGGCATCCCGAGGAGCCTACAGAGACAGCAAATCTTGATCCAGGGTCCAGGACTGAGGGAGCAAGCTTCTGCCAACTGGAGATATTCGTTTTTCATTGATGCTGAGGAAAAGGTGCCAAAACACAGCTACTGAAACCTGTAGCAGAGACCCTCTCCCGAGCATTGCCTCAGGAGCCAGCCAGACGTCCTTCCTTTTGTCACCACGACCAAGGTCCAGGGACAAGGGCGCGCCAAGCTGTAGCAAGGAGTAATCCAGCTGGAACATATTTCTTCGAATCACGGGTACTGTAGGACTTGGGGTGTTCCTCTTTTAGCCATATGCGAGCTTCCGATCTTGCAAAGTGCTTTCGTTCCACTTAAGAGTTGATACCAACTCTCCTGCACTGACCTGAACAGCTTGTGTCCTCTACAAAGTAGCTCACTTGAGTTGCAGTGATTTCTGCTGAACTTATTAACTTTGTCAAGACTTTACCTAAGAAGTGCATCAGAACTATTGACTGTGTCCATTAACTTTGCCAGTCCTGGCTCCCTAAAGGCACCCTTCTGACCATACTGGCTTTGGCAGTACTTGTTCACTCATAGGTTATAATTGTGTACATTATTATTGCTGGGATAAATGTTAATCGGCCTCCCTTTGTGAGATAGTAATTGTTTTACATTGTTGAAAGTATGTTCAAAATCGGATTCTAACCTTTCCTTCCTTTACAACTCAATAACTGAATTGGTTACTGAAAATAAGTGCAATACTGACATTAACTGAAGTCACACTTGCGTGCTGAAACATTTATTGTCCTTTACAAACTGAATCCTAACTTTGATTGAATGGTATTAGTAGATACACATTTTTTTGAGAATGCTTATATAAAACTTGTGTATAATTATAAATAAATATATAGTGTGTGTTACTTGGCTATTTGTACTTATTGATTTCAATTGTACAGCTCACATTACCCCTCTTAAGATAACCCAGGCTACTGAGTCACACTACCAACTTCTGTAGTACCGGCCTATATTAAATGGTGGATTAACTAATAGCAAGAGATGTCTTGTCTAGTCCTCACCAGTTGGACTGCACCAATTCTTACCTAAAAGGCAGGATAATCACCTTTGACTTGATCTGTTTGTACTTGCTATCCCTCCTTCAAATCATCCATGCATCTGTCCTCATAAGTATATAATTTGATTCAATCTGCCCATGGAATAGGGGATGGCAGCGACATGTTTTAAACCATGTGTGACCGTTCTACTAAATAAACACATGTTCTGCATGTGAAGGGGACACAATGTAGAGCTTTAAAGTGGCAGCACATCTTTTACAAGTGCAGAAGGGCCTTTTAGATGCAGACATATCCCTAACAGGATGTGTGGATGGTGAGCAAGGACTTAGTCTTGGAATGGTGGAAGGTAATCATTATTCTGGTAATTTTCTTTTTTCCCATTGCGTTATGTAGATTAACATTAAAAAAAAGAGCACAATTGTTCTGCGATCACAAGATGCTCTGTGATTCAGTTAGTGGACTCCGGTTAGTGAGAATAACCACCAAGTTTGTTAGTATTTACCCTTACTTTAATTTACCATCCTGTTTACTGTTTATCCAGCCTCCTCAGCACAGCAAGTACAAAACCTATATGTGTCGGGACATGAAGCAGCGTGGTGGGTGCCCCCGTGGGGCCAGCTGCACTTTTGCACACTCCCAGGAGGAGCTCGAAAAGTAAGTGCCTTTGGTTGAATGTCACACTATAATCAGCTTCCAGATTATGTGGATGTTACTGTAATGTATGGGGTATTGTGGTCTGTAATTGTGCATCTGAAAGGGTGCATCCTTCATGCATTCAGCTGGTTATTTTGTCTATTGAGCTATGAGACTTATTTTGATGTTTTAGAAGATATCTTTGTGAGAGTGAGCTAGTCTGTTAAGTTTTCCCACCCGTTATTTCCTGTTGACAGGATGCGATTGTCACATCTATTATATAACACAGATAACTTGTTAGGAATATTGCTGCTAGTGTTCAAGAACCGCCTTTCCTTTTGTACCAAAAAAGCTCCCTCATAGCACATAAATATCCTATCATATCATATCAGTGCGTCTTTCTCTACATACAACCGATTGCGGAGGTAGGTGGTGATGGACAGTTGGAGCTGATGGGTGAGCAGCTACCAGTGAAAAATCATTGCAGTGTATATATTTTTCTTTTTTTTTTTTTACAAACTCACTCAATTTCCTTTTTTTGGTGATGTGGCTACTAAAAGCAAAAATTGTATAGTATCAATATTTTTAAAAGAAAGCAAAAACTTGGTAGAACTCCTTTCCCAAATAACTTGGACGTGGTCCACTTCAGTTTGGGAGCCAGTGAGGTTGTCCTCATTACCCTGTGTACAATGTTTTGACTTGTAGTTCGGCAAAGGTCGTATTCATTTTTCCATTCAAGAGAGTTGGCAAACACTAAGGATTGATTCTTGTGCCTTATTTGTTATACAAGGTATACATCAAACAACCCAGTTATCCCCCTCCGATATCCTCTTGCACATGAGGATTTTTGGACACGCGTGTTTAGTATTTTACTTGTTTTTGCTATTTGCACCTCTTGTATTGTCATATTCCAGTTTTTGGACCTTATGTTCTCCAGCTTTACTTTTCATTTGGCTTCTTGTGCAGGAGCAATATTGTTAAGAAAGATGGACTCTTAAAATGCATTCACTTTAATGGTTCAGGTTTCTTGCTGGTGTGAGGAACCAGGAATAAGCTGCAGACACAGAGGAGTCATACCTTTTGGCTATACACTTTTATTCAAAATTAAAAGGGGTGGGGAAATTTATTTGTCATGCGCGACCAAAAAAGGCCCGGTGGCATACAGGCGCAAGTCTTGTCCTTAGCACTACCACGACCCAGGGAGGAGGCCCAATCCTCATTTAAAGAGGTGAGTCTTGAGTTTATTTTTAAACTCATTGATTGTCCTCCAGTTTCTCATGGCTGGTGGTAAGGCTTGCCTTACGATCCCTATCCTAGTAGCTCTTTCCCACCTCAACCAAAAACGGTTTGTCTTTAAAGATGTCCAAAGTAAAAATGCTTCCTGTGTCCAAAAGCCTATTCTTGCCCTCACACTGTAAACATTAACTCAAAGGTGCAAATGGTATTCTTTATAGATCTCAAGGTGCACACATGTTTCAATCCAATAAAAAAGATAAAACTCCAACCAAAAGTTCATAGTTCCAGGACATTGCTCTCTTCCCCAGGTTCCTGTTACCAATATACAAGTTGCATGTAGCCCAAAAGCATGGCTTCTCCCCCTTGGCTCACACACAGTTCTCAGGGAAATGGTTATTTTCCCCAGGTTCCTTTTTTGCAGAAAGTTCAAAACAAAGAATCACATTTCAAATAGTTGAAGATCATAGGGCATGCAACTTTCTAAGGATTCTCTTGTAGTTTAACACACACGATTTGGCCTTTTATACTCCCCTACCCGGACTTCCTTAACAGTCTTATACATATTTTAACTTCATCTGTTATTTTCGCCTTACCAGGACTTCCATACAATAAATCTCTTCACCTGGTGTACTCTTCTGTCAGGACTTGCATATCATATCTTTATTACAATTATCTTTTACCCCTGAAACCATACGACCCCAATATTGTCCTATCATTTTGTTGAATGGTTTTCTCTTTCTGCCACTTTAAGATGCAGGTTCAAATGCAATAGCTTATGGGTCTTTCAGATTCTTCACATGCTTAACTTTGCTTGTGGATGGCTATTTTGAAGCAGCACACACTTTCAGGCAACCTGGTAACCCTCTCTGCTTCCCTGGGGTTACCGGGTGCTTCAAGTGTCTCTCGTGCCACTCTGCTAATGTTCTCCTTGTATTGCTGGTTTGGCGTGCCACTTGTCATCCACTGCGCATCTGCCGTGCCGGGTTTGGTTTCTGCTGCCTTTCCCTCTCTGGCAGCACGTCCTCTGCATTCCGGTGTTTCCTCCTGCTTGGCGGATTACCTTTTGGTAGCATTTCCCACAGTGTCGTCTCCTCCCAACATTCGGATAGCTGCTTTTGCAGATAACTGCAGAGCTCAGCGTCTGCAGCTCTTTGCTAGACTGCAGCGTAGGTTTCCTGGCCTTGGTGATCTTTACTGTTTGTCTTTTCCTCTTCTAAGTAGTTGATGAATGTTTCTTTGTGGTGTTGCAGAACTGGTATGAGACACTTTCAGGAGTAATCATTACTGCCCTCTGCCTCTTCCTCCTCTCGTTAATTTATTGCTCTGGTTATGGCAGGGAATATTAATACTGAATTCAGTACATGGATGAGTGGTATAATAGGCTATTGAGACTTTAGGAATGGAGGGGGGGCATCATCCCCAAAAGGGGTTTAAGGGTGCGGGGGTGTATGTGACTTTACCCAATTTTGTCCTCTCTTCTCCCGAAGGTCACCTCCCTCCTGGTGGCCCTCCCTCATATAACCACCCACAGGGTCAGGCTTAGGTAGTGGCTGCTGTCCCCTAGCCACATAGGGTAGATACTAACTTAGGGAAATGATTGAGGACATCATTAGAATAATTACACTGGGCAAATGCCTAATTTAGATTCTGGTCTCAATCCAGAGATCCTTCACAAAGTGTTTAGATCTTCTTATGACTGCTGCCTTATAACTCTGAGACCAGCATAGCCCTGATCATATATGGCCACATCTTTATCATATACATACACGCATATAGAAGCAATGCCAAGTTGCTGTGCTCCGCACACTTTCACATGGGTCAGCGGTAGTACCCCAGTTTTACTGCATAGCTGTACCATGTCAAAAGCGGTAACCAAGTAAAATCTCAAAAGTCTGCTATGGAAGTTTAGTTGTATTTGGGCAGTGGGGTGCATGGTGCGTCCCCAGACCCTAAGTGGCTTCGTGATTTTCAGCAGAAGCGTGCATTTTGCAAGTCCTTAAATTTGACCTTGACCAAGTGTTGAGATGGAGATTTTAAATTGGCCCTCTGGACAGATTCTGAGAAGCCATCCTTTTCTGGTGAACAGGGAAAGACACTAAAGTATAGCCAGAATCTGTCAAAGGAAAGGGGTAAGTAGTTCAGTTGGAAAACACAAATGGTTTTCTTAATAATACAGGTGAGGCAGAAAGTATGCCATTAGTTCGATTTATTTAAGCCTTGCATAACTTTTATCAATTAAACCATTACAGTAAGTGAATCCCAGAGTATACACTACTGAAATATGTAAATTCCTTTAGGGGTGCTTGTTAGGAAAGATGTATATACATTTGTAACTTTCATTGCATAGTTTCTTATGGAAACCCATTCCTTTTGATGTTTTTGATCCTGTTGTGACTTATTGAAGGGAAATAAAGCTTTCATCTCCATTTTTTTCATGTTATGTCACACCTGCGGACAAATGTTAGAGGAGATACTGATCAAAGAGACCACTGAAAGCGACTAATAAGTCACCAAGAAAGCAAGATGAAATGGATACCACAGATGACAACCTTCGCGTCCTGCAGGCGCCAAGATATGTAATAGGAATAAGTAATTCAAGGATTCAATGGTTAAGAGTATCAAAGGTCAGCGTCGCTGGGAGACAAAGGGGCAGGGCTTCAGCTAGGTCGGGTAGTACCTTATTTGTCTTCATATGTGAGGGCAGGGAGTGCCATGGGTGGAGGGGCTGCTGTGTGGATGGAGAAAGGGATGGCAGAGTGGTCTGGCCAGGTAAGCTCTATGGAACTTAATAGAGAGACATGGTCATAGGAGCTGAAGATCGCATCAAGGGCGTGACCACCAGTGTGGGTTGAACCAGTGGTATGTCGGGAGAGGTTGAGTACCTCAAGACTGTCGACCAGGGATTGGGTCATGGGGTTGTTGGGCACATCGAACCAGACATTGAAATCTCCCAGTAGTGAGTTCTGGGTGATTTACCTGAATGGTAGCTATTGGGGTCACAGATTGTTGGCAAAATGTCTGTCATAACCAGGAAGATGTGAGTGTTGATGGTAGGCAGAGTTTTACTAAAAGGGATTCATAGTTAGCATTGCATGTCTGGGTTTCGGCGAGTGAGATGGAGAAGTGAGGTTTGTGGAGGATTGCCACTCCGCCACCTCTGGAAGGTCTGTTGTAGGCGATAAGCGAGTAGCCAGGGGGGGAAGGCCTTGTGCGTGACTGGTGCAAAATCGTCTGAGAACCAAGTTCAGTGATAAAAATTAGGTCCGTATTGTCAGAGGATATGAGGTCAAAGATGCTGTCTGTTTTTTGCCATTGAGTGGGCGTTGAAAAGGAGGCATGTGAATTCATGAGGTGCAAGGGTTTTCTTGACGCTTGTCACATGGGTGCCCTGTGAGATGGGAGGTGTGGTAGTATCAGTCTTGGTGGTTGATACTGACTGAGGGGTGATAGTGTGGGGTCTGGACGCAGGTACTCTTTGAGGGGGGTTAGTGGGGAGTGGGGTAGGTCGATGGGGAGCGGGAAGAGAAGGCCGGCAGTGGTTGGTATATGAGAGACGTGGTTGTGAGGATCAGGTGGGGTTGGTGAGTGGTGCATGTCTGGTGTGTGGGGTTAGGCAAGGAGTTTGTTGTTTGAGTCTGGAGGGCGCTAGGGGTTTTGGTGTACTGGGTGAGAGGTTGAGATCAAGTGGGTGGAGATGGGGAGAGAAGGGTGTGATGGGATGTTGGACCGATCGAGGTGTCGTGAGGTATAGAGCCGGGTTACCCTTTCAGCGTTTTGTGTGTTTGGCTGCCAGAGGTGTGTGAGAGAGGGTAGTAGGGTCAGAGGGGAAAGAAGATGGAAGCGACTGTTTTTACTAAAGGCAAGATGTGCTACTTTGAGAGAAGGGAAAGGGTTTGAAGGGGCAGGTTAGGGGGTGGGGGTCGAGTAGGAGCTGAGGGTGGGGGGAGAGGGCGGTGAGCGGGTATCACAGGTGAAGAGGGGGGTGCCGGGCTGTGCAGAGTTTGTGGGGTGCAGTTGTCCTCATTGGACCGTGCTGTTAAAGGGACACTGGGTTTTCGAGGGAGAGTTGTTGGTGGTGAGGAAGTGTGGGACTGATGTGGGGGGCGTGGATGGAGTGTGTTGGTAGAGAGATGACGATGTTGATGTGATGTAAAGCTCTATACAAGTGGGTGCTGGTGTCAGAGGGGGATTAGCGTGGGCCAGGAGGGCTGAGGTGGCGGGGGTTGGTCTGGTGGATGGGGGGGGGGTTCCTGAGTGAGTGCCACAGTAGTGGCGGGGGACTCGTGATGTTTGGAGCGCCAGAGCGCTCCTCTGATCTTGGAGTTGGTGGCGGAATGATTAGTGTCTCAGTGTTTTGAGTGCAGAGATGGGGACCCGATGTGGGATATTTTGGGGGGGGGGGGGGTTTCTTGAAGGTAGGTGCTAGTACAGTGGGCATGCGCTGGGGTGGGGGAGATATGGTGCAGATGAGGCGGCAGAGAGGCAATCTATGTTAATGTGTTATCCCTATCAGGGAGTGGAGGTCAGTCATGGTTGTGGGATCGAGTAGTCCAGCAGTTGAGCAATGTGGAGGTCAAGGACACGCGTCCAGAGGGCAACGACGGAAGGTATCTGGGTCGAGGTACCTAAGACTTAGTTGGCAGGGAGTGTACTGAGTGATAATGCAATAGCAGAACCTTGAAACCGAGTCGCCTGTATAGAGGGAGAAAGGGCGAGTGAGATGGAGAAGTGAGGTTTGTAGAGGATTGCCACTCCGCCACCTCTGGAAGGTCTATTGTGGGCGAAAAGCCTAACAGAGGGGTCAACAGCAGATGTAATAACAGTAATTGTAGTGAGAGTAGATGTAATAGCGGCACCTAGATCTGGGTCACTTGGAAAGAGGGAGAAAGAGCTTAACACTGGGAACAGTAAGTGCAATAGTAACCGCTAGATTTGTTGCACCAATACAATAGCGCCACCTAGATTTGGGACACCTGGATATCACGAAGTCCAATAGCAGTAGCAACAGTAGCAATGAGGCAGGTAGTCTTCAGAAAGACACCTTTTTTTAAATTCCTGGATAGTGCTAGCTGTCAGTCAGGCCAATTTTGATGGGCCGCTGTCTGTCCCAATCCGGTTGTCTGGGACAGTCCGGCTAGATTTGAGAGGTTTCTATCTGGCACATGTGGCTGGGGTACAGTATACTGAAAGTGATGTTTGGCTTGGGGCCGTCTGCAGGCACCACAGGCAACAATGGCTGTTAGGCAATATTGTATGCAGTACCCTGCGGGAGACTGCACCAGCCTTGTTCTCTTGGCAATAGTTAACTCAACCTTTGGTATAAGCATGTACTACACAAGTTGGTAGAGTGACTGAGCAGCCAGGATTATCTCAAGAGGGGTCAATGTGAGCTGTAGGTTTGTAACGCAGATACCCATTTGGGATGGCACACACACTTCTTATACCCTTAGATGACTTAAATAGCTAGGACACTGTGGACATTGATATATCACTGGCACATTTGGAGCAATACTGAGCTTAGTGTCAAAAGGAAAAGCTGAGGGAACTGAACATTGGTTAACAAATATTCTTTAGAGGAGAAGTACTTTCTGAAACTCCAATGCAAAGTAAATTGACCCTTTCCCAGCTACAGAAGTTATAGAATCTGACTTTTGTTGAGGGATAGTTAAAGCACAAAGTCAGAGGTTAGCGTTTTTCAGGGAGCCAGGATCGCTCAATGTTAATTGAGCAAAAGTGTAGGTGAGCTGAAGCACTTGTTGCAGGTAAGTAAGTCTTTCACAATGTTTATACAAATCGTTGTAGAAAATGAAATAACTTTAGGGCCACAAGTTTGGAGGCTTGTGAGGGGCAAAGCTGCAAGCAACTCTGCAATGGAAACCAAGAAAAGTCTCCGCTGAGAGCCATCAAGGCTACACGATAAGAGGTAAGTCCTCTTAGGTTTACAGTACCTTAGGTCTGAAGAAATTGGTTCCAGCTGGCTTCTGTTCCTGTTTCTCAATCGGCGGCAGCAATGGGCAAACATCAGATCACTGGCACTTCGCGGTTTCAGATTCTCGCGAATAGCGCCACTGCGGTTCTCGGATACATTATGGACTTCCTCGCATCTGTGGTCCAGCACTCTGTTGTCCCTCATGTGTGGTCACTCCTGCTTCATGGGAGTACGGAGGATCTTCCTGGAGCTCAGGTCCAACTTAAAATCGATGCACTCGATCCTGGTGTTCCCCTCCCTGGCAATCGGTTCCTGCAGCAGCAATGGAAGTACTGCCAGCTCCGAGAGGATGTCCAGACGAGTTCGCTTTGGGGTTGATTGGTCCCACCAACCCAATGGGAGAAGTCGTTGTTTGCAGGTCTTCTCTAGTCGAGGCGAATTTGGACTTCAGCACTGCAGCAGGGCTTTAACGGGCAAACCAACGATCCAGGAGTTGCAGCAGGCGCCTCTTCCAAGTTCTTCTTCGGATTCCTCCGTTCAGTGGTCGACTCTGCCTTCCAAGCAAAAGACCTCGCCTTTTATGCAGGTTTCTCCCATTCATTTGCAGTTTAGCTGTCAATCACACAACATGGTGGCTGTCCTCCCAAGGAGATCCAGCCAGCCAATCATATTTGGGTGCATTCCTATAACCAAGGGAGAGGGAGTTTTGGGAACTTCCTTCACTTCCTGCCCTGCCAGACACGCTGGAGCCAGAGGCGGGCTTCAGCAATGAACCCAGTCAAAGGCGAAGCGAACAAAGGGACTGAACCTGGTTTGACGCGCAGAGTAAATTTCAAGGACCTTTCCAACAAGAAAGGGCGAAAAAAGAAGACTGGGCCATTTTGACAAAATGGCACCCATGGGTGTTTTACTGCAGCTGGGATTGCAGCCTGCGGTAGAAACACACAATGGTAGGGAAAAGTAAACCACTGCCACCAGTCATGAATTGTAGAAAGGGTAACATACAAATGTTACATGAGAAACTAGACCAAGGGTATACTAATTAACCCCTCCAGCACCCTATTGTAAGATAGTATGTGCTGGGTCTAGAAAAGTTACACTTGTAAGTACACTTGTAAGTAAAGTCAATTTCACTTCACTGCTCTGTGTTACAATGTAAAAAGATGATGCCTATGGTGTTTGTCAGACTCCAAAACCACAAGAAACAGAGTTCAAATTAACCAAAAATATTTGAGAGAATGGGGTAAAAAGGTCTCACTCTCGGCAGGATAAAAGTTGAAGTCTTAAAATCCAGCAAAAAAGAGCTGGGGGGTCTCTAAGGTAGAAGGGAATTAGCACATTTCTAGGAATTCTCCCTAAAACGGGCCAACACGGTCTGGAGCTGGTATCTTTTACCTCACGCCCTTCACCACAGGGATTGCACGGGTAGCGGCTGCTCTGGATGTGTGCTCCAAGTGGGTTTCTGAAGACCAGTTCGGGGTTTGGGTGCAGGATGGGAAGGAGGAGGAGTGAGGGAAACGAGGGGGGGGTGGGAGAGATTAAAAAAAATAGTCAATGCAAGCAAACCGGGGCCCAGGAGGGTTAGCACTCACCTGCAAACGCCTAGGAGTAATGCCCAAGAATGAGGGGGGTGTTGGGCAAGATTGTATGCAGTACCCTTTGGGTGCACTACAACAACCTGACCTCCTGGCAATAGAATTCCAACCTTTGGTACACATCTGCACTACACAGGTTGGTAGGGCGTGGAGCAGCCAGGCTTATCTCAAGAGGGGTCAATGTGAGCTGTAGGGGAGTTACACAGCGATTCAGTGACAAGTATTCAAATAAACTTAAACACAAGGTTTCTTGATAAAACGATTATTAATTTCAGTCAGTTAGAATAAGCCTTCTTCAGAAGGGAGCAATATAAAACGCCACTCAAATATATTTCAAAACACACACTCTTAACTTTCTGAATCATTAAGTACCCTTTTGGTATGGCCCACAGACACAACCTACACCCTCAGGTGACTTCACTAGGTGCTGGGGACATTAATGTATCACTGTTGCATTTAAAAGTACTTAGGAATTGGGTTAAAGGGAGAAGCTTATTAGAACATACAAGAGATCACAAATATTCTCAACCAGGTAAATTCTTTTGGATCCCCCAACAAGTTATTCAGTGGAACAGGCTAAGCCAAAGTCCATGGGCAAAAAATCTGTATGAAATGAAGCACCTCTTTGCAGGTAAGCATGAAAAGTCTTTACACAGTGGGCCTTGTTACGAGTCCAGCGGTAACTTGCCGGTTTTTCCGGCTCGGTTACCGCCGGACTCGAATTACCATTCCGCCTCTGTGATTCCCGGAATTACCAGGGCATTACAACCCCGGTGACCTGGGAATTCCGGAGGTGGAATTCGGTAAATCCCCATTCCCATTGAGTCCGATAGGACTCAGTGGGAATGGGGACCATGGAAACACCGGCACCATCTCGTGATGGTGCCGGTGTTTCCACGTCCGCCTGCAGGCGGGCGGTGTTAAACCCACCAGGTCAGACCTGGCGTGAATGACACCTCTGCCTGCAGGACTCCGAATCACCTGGTATGGAAAGAACGGTGGCGGCGGGTTTACCGCCACGTTATGTCCATACCGGGTGACTCGTAATGAGGCCCAGTGTTTTTTGAAGTCTGTGAAGAAAAAGAATCAATGTAGGGCCTCAAGCTTTTAGACTTGCGAATAGTAGAAGATGCAAGCAACACTACAGCAAGAGGTACTTTCTCTCAGACTTAACAGTACCTTTTTCGATTGAAGAAAAAGTGCAGCAGATGACTTCTGTTCCTGTGCAGCTCTGCAGATCTCACTGTTCCTGTGCCTCAGTCGTGGGGACAAGAGGGAGGACTTCTGGGCACTCCTGCAATGGAGCGGTCACCGCTCGCAACGGCTAACTGCAAACGAGTGGCACTTTGGTGCTTCAGCTCCTCGCCGTTAAGGAGATTTCTCAAAAATGTGTCAATTCCCTCCACCTTAGAGACCCTCAGCAACTTTGATGGATTTTGAGGACTTGATTTTTTTTACCTATAGAGAGTGAGACCCTTTTTCCCACTCATGTATTTTAATGTGATTTTTATACACTGTTTCCTTTGGTTATAAAGTCTAACAAACTCCATAGGAATCATCTTCGAGAACTGTCACAAAGCACATTCAGTGCAGTGACACAGGGAAGTCTTCCAGATTTCCCAAGGTTTAAATACATTCTCTGAGACCAACTACTTTTTCCCGGAGCAGTAAAGTGAATTTAACTTTACTTGGCATTGGAACTTTCTAGACCCAGCACACACTATCTTCCAATAGAGTGCTGAAGGGGTTACTTGGTATCCCGTTTGTCTAGTTTCTTAGGTAACATGTTTTATGTTACCCTTTCCTCACCGAATGGCTGGTGGCAGTGGTTTTCATTATGAACTACTGTGGTTTGCATTTACCGCGACCATTCGTGGTTCCGGTAAAGCAACCGCCGGTGCCATCTTTTTCATAATGGCGCAGAGGAATCTTTGATACAGTGACCCCGGTCTTCTTTTTTCTCCATGTCTTTGTGGAAAGATCCTTCTAGAGAGTTTCTCTGCGCGCCAAACAAGGTTTGGTCTGTTTGTTCATTTCGCCTTTGGAGGGGTTTCTGAGAAAAACCAGTCTCTGGCTCCAGAGTGTCTTGGGTAGGCAGGAAGTGAAGGAGGTGTCCAAAACTCCCTGTGCTTAGTGTTCCAGGAGACCCAGGTGCACTCTGTGGTGATTGGCTGACTGTCCGGCAAGGACAGACACCCTGCTGGGTGAGCGACAGCTAGGATGGAATTAATGGAAGAGAACTGAATAAAAGGCAAGTGTTTTGGCTTGGAAGGTAGAGTCGACCACTGGACGAAGGAACCGAAAGAAAAGCTTGAAGAGGATGCCTGCTGCTACTCCTGGACCGTTGGTTTGCCTGGTGAAGCCTTGCTGCAGTGCCAACTTGCCAAGATCATATCGATGGAAGCCCCTGCAAGGACGACTTCTCCCTTTTGAGTTGGTGGGACCAATCAACTCTCAAGTAAGCATCCATCTCGGGGCTGGTTCATTTTCCTCAGAGTTGCTGCAGGAAACCGAATAGCCAGGGAGAGGAACACCTGTTTGTGTGTGTGTGTTGCTTTTAAGCTGGCCTAAAGCTTTTGGAAGATCCTCTGGACTTCCACGAAGCAGGACTGACAAAGCCTGACCCCCCTCACCCCCCGTAGAATGCTGGACCCCAGAAGCAAGGAAAGTCCACCTTGACAGCCAGGAACCGTGCTTGTTGCTATTTGCGGTAGCCACGAGAAGCTGAATGTCGAAATAGCCACTGAAAGTTAAGTTGCCGGTTGGCAGTTTTGCCATTGCAGTGCAGGAGTCCCCCGACGTCCTCCCTCTTGTCCCCACGACCGAGGCCCAGGAAAGGTGAGATCTGCAGAGCTGCACAGGAACAGAAGTCATCAGCTGCATTTTTTCTTCTTTACCAAGGTACTGTAAAACAAGTCTAAGAGAACTTGCCTCTTACTGTGGAAGTGCTTGTAATTTCTGCAATTCACTAGTCTAATCAGCTTGTGGCCCCGCATTTCATTTTTATCAACTCCTAAGAACTTGTGCAAAGACTTTCCCATTTACTTGCCTGAAGTGCTGCATCCTATACAAAGACTTTTGCTACTTGACTTTGGCTTAGCCTATTGAATTGAATGACTCTTCTATTGCAATCTAAAAGTATTTGCCCTGCTTAAGAATATTGATGAGCTCTTGTGTTCTAATAACCTTTGCCTTTTACCAACTTTTAAGATTATTCTAAATGCCAACAGTAAGATATTCATGTCCCCAGCTCCCTTGTTATGTTATTGAAGTCACCTATGGGTGTAGGTTGTGTCTGTGGACCATCCCAAAAGGCTCTTGTCTGATTCAGAAACGGAGTGTACAGTGTTGAAGTGTATTTGTGTGTTACTAGTATATCGCTCCCTTCTAAAGAAGGCTTTATAACTGACTGATACATTAATAATTGTTTATGCAAGAGTCCTTGAGTGTATGAGTTTATTTGAATACATGTAACTGTGAATCCTTGTGTAACTCCAATACAGCTCACATTTCCCTTCTTGAGATGAGCCTGGCTGCTCAACACGCTACCAAAACTGTGTAGTACGAGCTTATACCAAAGGTTGGGTTGCCTATACCTGTAGTCAGTTGTTTGTAGTGTTGCCACATGGTACTGCATTCAAACTTTGCCTAACACTCGCGAATACCGCAAATAGCGACACAGTGGTTCCTGGCTGTCAAGATGGGCTTTCCTTGCTTCTGGGGTCCCGCACTCTGTTGTGGGGGCTTAGGCTTGGTCAGTCCTGATTCCTGGGAGTCTGGAGTATCTATCTGGAGCTCTTGGCCTGCTTAAAAGTAACGCATTTGAACTGGTGTTACTCTCCCTGGCTATTCGGTTTACAGCAGCAAATCTTTTGAAATTTAAACCGCTCTGAGAGGATGTCCGGGTGGCTTACTTTGAAGTTGATTGGTCCCATCAACTCAAAGGGAGTAGTCGTCCTTGCAGGAGCGTCTCTGTCGATATGGAAGTGGAGTTTCAGCACAGCAGCAGGGCTTGACCGGGCAAACCAACTGTTCAGGAGTTGCAGCAGGCATCTTCAAGTACTCTTCGGATTCCTTCGTCCAGTGGTCGACCAGAAAGCCTCACCTGTTATGCAGTTTGCTCTCATTCATTCCAGCCTAGCTGTCAGTCACTCAGCAGGGTGGCTGTCGTTGCCGGACAGTCAGCCGGCCAATCACCAGACAGTGCATTTGGGTCTCCTAGGATACTTAAGCACAGGGAGTTTCGGGCACCTCCCTCAATTCCTGCCCCAGCCAGACACCCTGGAGGCGGGTTTCACTTGTGAAGCCCGCCAAAGACCAAACAAACCAAGGGACCAAACCTGGTTTGGCACTCAGTAAATCTCAAGAAGGACTTTTCCACAAAGAAATGGCGAAAAAAGACCGAGCCATTTCGACAAAAATGGCACCGATGTGTGCTTTATTGTAGTTGCGAACGCAGCCCACAGTAAAATTCCATAATGGTAGTAAAAAGTAAACCACTGCCACCAGCCATTCATCGAGGAAAGGGTAAAATGAAAATGTTACATGAGAAGCTAGACAAAGGGGATACTAAGTAACCCCTCCAGCGCCCTATTGTAAGATAGTGTGTGCTCGGTCTAGAAAGTTTTCAAAATGTAAGTAAAGTCAATTTCACTTTATTGCTTTGGAAAACAGTAGTTTATCCCAGAGAAGGTACTTAAACCTTGGAAAATCTGAAAGACTTCCCTGTGTCACTGCACTGAAGGTGCTGTGTGACGCAATGTAATAGATGATGCCAATGGAGTCTGTTCGACTCCACAGCCAAAAGAAAGAGTACAAAACCACATTAAAATACTTGAGTGGGGAAAAGGGTCTCACTCTCTCCAGGTTAAAAAAAAATCAAGTCCCAAAACCAAGCAAAGTTGTTGGGGGGGGGGGGGGGTCTTTTAGTTAGAGGGAATTGGCACATTTCTGATAATTCTTCCTGACAGGGGTTATGGGTTATCCAGATGTCTTTGAATACTATACAGCGTCACAACTACAGTTTCAGATTACCTGTGGAAAAACACAAAATCAGTGGGTAGGTCTTGAAAATGGAATGTTGTCCCCTCTGAATCTAGGCAAATAGTTATGGTTCCCTTATAATTCCATGCCCCGCAGAATTTGTGAACATCCCGTACTGGCAGTCTTGTGGTCCCTTTGGCGTCCATCACAGGTTATGTAGGGAGTGATAACATGGCTGTCTCCACTTAGCTGCATTTGGGCCCCATCTATTAGTTTTGTTAGTCGATCCAATCCATTTTCAGCCTCAATATGAGGGCGGTCTGGTGAGAGCAGGGCAAATGGGGAGGGACGGCACCTTCATGACGAAAGATGAATTGGCACTAGCTCAACAGGGTGCCAGCATTCCACCGCTGCAATACCTACAATTGCAAAGTGTATTGCTGGATCCATTTTAGGGGCGAGTGCCTCCGACGATCACTCACTCCCTTGGAACGTTCCCTAAACGAACGTCATGGCTCCAGAGGATTAATTGCAAGGTTAAACACCTCTTCAATAGGGGCCATTTACTGATGCCAAACACACAAACCTGATGAGATGCAGAATTAGACTTACAAAACAACTGTGACACCTGGGCAGTGATATACAGAGCGGTATGGCCCACCTCAATCTCCATGCAGTACAAGATGCATAATGGGAGGCTATTAATGCAATGGCACCTGACCCCTCAAAGATTAGCAAAAATGTACCCAGGTGCGCCCCATATTGTTGGAGAGGTTCCCTGAAGTATGTGATTACTGGCATCAGTGGTGGAGCTCTCAGAAAGTCCAGACCTATTGGAAAGAAATTCTGGGTTGGATGCGAGCCATTGACGGAATTCATAGGAACTTTAACCCATTATTGGTATTATTCAGAGTAGAAACAAATGCAGAGGGGATGAACACAGTGTTGTCGTATATGCCTAGAAATCTACTCCTGGCAGCCAGAGTCTAACAATTCTCTGGAAACGCAATATGCTGGCCATGAAAAGGGATTGGTTGAGGAAAGCCCATGGGATAGTCGAGATGGAGAGTGTCACAGCTGCATTGTTAGAAACACACTCCCATATTGATGAGACATGGCTCCCCTTCCTGGAGTATTAAACTGTGCACAAAGATCCACTTGTGCAGGCAGCGTTTTAATATGTGAAGGGTGGCCCAAACACCGATGTACCCATTTAGATACATGACCCTTGGTCGATCAAAAAGGTGAAATTGTTTTACTAATCTTTGAAATTAACATGTTTTTACAAGTAGCAAATGTGTTGTGAAAAGAATAGAATTAGTATTGAAAATGTATTTTATTCCCAGATGGTGGGTGGGTTGTTGCGATGTGGAAGGGGGATCCTTTTTTTGGTTACCGAAAGCAATGATGCCATCAGGGTCACAGCCTAACAATGAGAAGTTTCTTGATCAGTCATACCTTAAAATATTATGCATACTTTGCAATGTTTCACAGTGTACATGGCATCTGATATGGCAGTACCTACATGTTGTGGGTTGGATTAATGTTGGTGATGAAATCAATAAAATAACATAAAAATTAACAAAAAATGCAACAGAATTGGGTGCAGAGTCAGTGTACTGATAATGCCCCCCCACCCCCATATATAATTTATTTGATGGCACTCCCTTTGCCAGATATTGTCCTTATTGTGCCTCACGATTGAAAACTCATATGGAATTCTGAAGTTTAGTAGCGACCAAAATTATGTTAATTGAGCATAAATATTCGTGCTACATTATTTACTTTTTCTTGGTGTAAAATTTGGAAATCAGTATCATTATTCAGGAGGTGGGCATGGTTTGCTCCAAACACTCCCACAGCCTTTTCTTGAAGGACCCTCTGATCCAAGATGCACGTTACTGGTTATTTAATGGATGGGAACATTTCCAAGTTGCAACTCACTAGCAGATACAAAAAGTCACTTGATTACTTCTACACATACACACAGCACTCCATTTCTTACTCACCAAGAGTTATCCTTAGCCAATGGCACCTGTGGCGAGTGTACGTTTTGAGCCCTGGTGATTGTAATGACTGGCATACTTTATTTGTTGAAAATTACAGGGAAAATACTGCATTCATGGCATAAAAATGTGTAGAAAACCTTTTACATTGATTTACAGAGCAGAGGATGGGCATCCTTAACAATAGGTCAGAGGATGTGGCTATAAAGACCAGATGATGCAGGCAAAGCTGACACGTGATACAGGAACAGGATCGTGGAGGAAGTGCTGAGATTTAGGATGAAGGATAAGTGCTGTGGGGTTGTCGCATAGAGATACAGGGAGGGAAGAATGCTGTAAAAGTGGTTCTTCAGAAAGGAGAACAGAATGGGGTTGGGTTTAAATACAAATAGAGTGGGAATAGTGCAGAGGAGAGGAAGAATATTTCAGAGTAAAGGAGCAAGGAGAGTAAGGGAGCGCAAGGGGCACGAGAGGTGGCAAGGATGTGAGCTGAGGATTATCATAGAGAGCCAAGGGGAGAGTAGGGAGCGAGTTGAGCCGATAGGGTGTGGGAATTCAGTGTATAGTTTTCAAGATGATGACAATGAGTCTATACTTTGCCCTCCAGCTCATATATAACCAGCCTAACTGATGACGGGCCGGGTAGATGGAGGTGAAGCGGGGAAGGTTGTACGCACAGCAAAGGCTTCGTTGAGAGATGAAAAAGCATAGTTGGGAAGGCCATAGAGTAGACTGGCACACTAGCCAGATCGAGACAGTACTAAACAGACCCTCCAGGATTTTTGTGGCATGAAATGGCAAATTTTTGCGGCATGAAATGGCAAATTTTGCGGCACAAACTTTTATTTGTGGCAGCATTTTTGGAGCACAATTTCTATTGACTGGAGGGTGCAAGATTGATGCATTGCAGGAAAGAGGCTGTGTGCAAGGCTACAAGAGAGCCAGGGTGTCAATATATGGATCTTTTGTATCAAATAGGAAGAGTCCTAGATGTCTCTGGCTTGGCAGAACAGTGTTTGTTTTGGCTACATTTTTGGGTTTAATGTGCATGCCTATTTAATATTATTAATGTTATTAATCATTATCAGTTTTAATGCTGAAAATGTTCTTTTTATGTTCCCCAATCCCGCAAACACCCACAAACCTCTCATCCAACACACCTCACACGTCTCACCAATTCCCCATCACAACTTGTATTTTTGAACCTCACGCTCAGTCATACATAATCGCATGCTCTGTCACACTTCCAAGTCACAATTTGCGCTCTTTAGTCCCTACCAAACTCCAAATTGTACTCCCAACTCAACACCGTACACCCCCAATTCCTCCCGCAGTATAAGTCCTTCATTCTTGCATGCTACTTCTGCACCTTCTCCCAGTCTATCACACTCTTCCCTCATCCTTTCTCCCAATCTGTAGCTTACTGCCCCTTTCCCGCCAACCCCTCTCAGCTTTTGGCCCACTACTACCCATGAACCCACGTTCCTTCCACTTTCTGTACCTTCGCTCTTTCTCTGATTTCTGGCTCACCGCCCCACTGCATCCGGTCTGCTCTCTTGCCCACTGCTTCCCCCTCTGACCCAATGATCTCCCTCTGATCTCCCTTTGCTTTCTTGACTACCACGCCACAGCTCACCCATCACTTCTCCTCTCACTCCTTTCTCTCACATATTGTGACCATTTTAAAACATTTTAAGAAAACTGTAGATTTTGAACCAAAAAAATGGAGCATCTAAAAATAGAGTAGAGTATGTGCTGTTTTTGGATAGCCCATTTTTGGAAATAAGCAGGCCACCTTAATCTCAAAGGTGACCTGCGCATTTCAACAGGGCTGAGCTGTTGTGCAAATGATGTGCTGGCCAGCCGCCTTGAATATGTTTGGTTTGGCAGCGTTCTGCCGACAATGGTCTACAGGCTCCCCGTGCATTTCACCGTGACTGGACCTTAAAGGCCCTGCCACTGTAAAATGCAACCCAAAAAACACATTTCTATCCCATTTGGGGAACAGAAATGCAAGTGAGACAGCTGCTGTCACACTTAATGTTTTTTTAAAAAAAAAATGTTTTGCATGAGTCAGTTGGCATTGGCACCCCTCCTGCACGTATTTAAAGTGGGCGCATAGGGTGGCCTACAATTTCTGCACATTTAAAAGCGCATCTTGCTTGTCAAGTTGGGATCCACTTTTAAATGTGCAGAAACGCTCTCTGATTTGCGCAAAGGGGTGAAAAAGGACATCTAAATGGGCGCATATAAGAAGCGTCCATTCAGATGTCCTTTGTGGATTGGACTGCTTTTTTGCTCAAGTGATGTGCTTGTGCATTGCATTTCTTGAGTAAAAAAAAAGTTTAGAAACTGGCCCCTTGAATATTTTTTTTAATTCTTTTTTTGTTGCAAAAACTTACATTTTTGCGCTTTTTTGAAAAAAATGACAATTTTTCGCGGCTTTTTGCGGGATTGCAAAATCGCTATAAACTGGAGGGTCTGAAGGAGATTAGGTGCTTAGCAGTATTAAAGGGAAGATGTCGTGTTTTTCTCATGATGATGAGATGAAGTCTGGCCGCAGCAGTGGATTTGGAGATGAAGAGGGAGAAGTTTTGAGATGGGTGGAAGGGGACACCAAAGTTGCGAGTGGAAACAGACTAGGGAAGGCAGTCGGGAGATGATATAAGAGGGGGATAGGATGAAATAACCTTTTTAGATGGGAAGTAGACAACTTCAGTCTTGGTCAGGTCGAGCATGAGCAAGTCAGATGCCATCCCATATTTGAAAGCGGAGAGAGATGTTTTTGACTGTAGCTCGTCAGATAAGGTAGGAAAGTAGAACAAAATCTGAGTGTCATCAGCAAAGAGTTGATTGGAGAAGCCATAGCCATATGTTTAGAGTACCACGGAAAAAGTCAATATAGAACAAATGGTAGTACAGCCTACGCATATGATGTCGCAACTAGAGGTTGGTATGAGTACCTGCAGATATTATGACCAATGTCCATCGTGTTTTCACATGAACCAAAGCTATATGCTAAGGCACTATATGTTTTTGATACATATAGAGCCATTTGGGCAACATTTTTTCCTGTGACTTAACACCACTGTGCAATTTATGAATGTATTCATTTGTACAAACCTACCAATTTAGAGTTTAACTGGGACATATTTTCAAGGTTACTAAAACCTAGGTTTAAATGGGTCAGTGAAGGAAAAGCAACAAAAGGAAGACATTTTCTGCTAGGATTATTGAATCCCTCTACACCCCATGCAACGCAAGCTTCCTCCAGTCTACTCGTCTGGTTTTCTCCACAGGCATAGTTTGAGTATACCAAAGCAATTCTTCTAATGCAGTGGTCATGATGGCTATTGCATAGTCTCTGGGTGCTTATTCCAAAATATAAGTAATGTCTCAAAATTATCTAGCTATTTACCTGGTGTCACTTATGGTCTCTGGGGAAATCATACAGTTTGCCTACTGGCTGATTTATAAACTTCAGGGTTGAAGGGTCCTGGGTATGGCTGCAGTTCCCCAGCCCAGCTTGTTTCTGGGCAAGCATATAAAATTCACGAGAAACATGAGCCTTACTGCCACATAGTTTCACAGTTCTTGCCAGAAGACATCACAATTCTCTTTCAGTTATGGAGCACCCACTTCTGGACCGGGGCCCTGATATTCCATTAGCTCAAGGGCGTTGAGTGTATGGGCACGTACCCAATCAGTCTTTTCTCCAAGTAGCCCATCTCTTGACTAGGAAAGTACAGATTGGCTTGGGTGCCCCATCACCTGCTTTTTCCTCCTCTCCTATGAACTTTGCCGGTCTTGCCCAGGTTGTTTCTTTTCTATGCCCCCTTCTCAACACCACCTCTGGTGTTCTGAATACCTCTGGTGCTCTCCACCAGTACCTCCACTTTCCTCAGCCTCTCTCCACCACCACCTTCTTTTCTTGCATCGCCTCCACCCTCGCCTTTCTCAAGCCCCTCTGAAATCCCTATGTCTCTTGCTCCAGATACACGCTCTCTGGACCTCCTTTATATG
This sequence comes from Ambystoma mexicanum, assembly GCF_040938575.1. Lineage (NCBI taxonomy): Eukaryota > Metazoa > Chordata > Amphibia > Caudata > Ambystomatidae > Ambystoma > Ambystoma mexicanum. The sequence continues at coordinate 586,802,107 of NC_090922.1, read as the reverse complement.
CGCAGTCTGTACCACTTATGCCAGACTCAGTGAGAGGGCCTGCACACATGTAGGATTCTGTGTGCTACTTTCTTAATTAAATTCCTACTTAAAGTGCTTCTGGTTTGCTAGCAGAGGCTGCATGCTTTTTCCTGGACTGGCCCTATACAAGGCTTGTCCTCCTTCGTCAAATCTTTAATAATCTTTCACAATCAGATCCTGCACAGTTCACGTAGCAGCTGCTACAAAGAACGCTCTCCTCATCACTATGCCAGGGAGTGTTAATCCTGAACTGTCTGCACTGCAGTCACTAGTATTTTCCTGTAATTGATGAGGAGTTGGAATGTGGATCAAAGAGGACTGCAGTTTTTCGGGGTAAGTTTCTTTATTCTTCTAATAACAGTCCTAAGTATAACAGATGATGGAAGATGTGATCGTGTCAGGTAAGGAAAACCAGCTGCGCCCACCACCTGGCTGATCACCATCCAACTGACACTAGAGGAACCCTGGTATCAAAAGGTGCTCCCGGCATTCTGTGACATCAGTCAGCAGAACAGTTCACCACAATTCGACCCATGGGGAGAGGCAGGGTGGGTGGCCTTCTTAAAGAGGTCACAGACTTATTTTCATTACCACCAACAGCAATGATTTATACATTCTTACTAGGGGGCCAGGTATCATAGCCGGTCAAGTGGCACAGCGAGTAGAGCGCTCGCTTTGACATCCGTGCAGAGCCTGTTAACGCAGGTTCGAATCACGGCAGGGCCAAACTCAGCCTTTCATCCTTCCGAGGTCGATAAATGAGCACCACACACCGTGGGTAATAATAAGCAGCGCTCAGATACCTGAGGGTTTGTAGCGCTATATAAATGCCTAATTATTATTATTATTATTATTTATTTATCATGAAGGAAATATTCCCCCACACAAAATCTAGGTTCTGTATCACAGGTCACGTGGGGACATGCAGCTCCTATCGTTGTGGGACATTGTCTCTGATATTAAGAATTGCACATTTCACCTTTCTGTTAAAGTCAACCTTATGCTTAATGGAACAACTTTGTGAAAGGGTGAGATACTGTCGCTGCAAGTGAGCGACTGCATTCGCACTGCCACATACACACGCCATGAGCCCATGAACGCCTCCTGTCTAAAGGCAAGTTAACAGCCAGTTTCTAAGTGTACATTGAAATAACAGTAGGTTTCAGTCTATTGGGTTTGATTGCCATTCCTTGAATGTAGGCAAGTCAACTGGCTTAACAGATTTCAGCAAAGTAAATATTTTTTTATAAACAGAAAAAGGTGTTGGCATAGCTATTAATACTGTACTGTCATTTGACGCTACTCAATGTATTCCTCAGCTAGATGGTACAGGTTGTCATATTAAAATACTCTAAAATGCCGAGAAACAATTTGCCTGTCGTCATAAATGTATAGTGTTTCCGTTTAAAGGACCACACAAAACCCAAATAAAATACTGGGTACTTACAAAATATCCTGTCTACATGCCATGTTCACATTCTGGGAGGATGCACCAATACCAATAACTTTCCAGACAATCTCTTAAGCATTTCTATGTGCATCAGACATTTTACTTAATGAGAAGGGCAGCATTACTGAATGGGGTGTGCTGTATGTAAGCCTTTTTGCTGTACACCCACCAAAGGTAGTTAACCTATGCCTCTCTGGATGTTTTGACCAACGATTTCCATGACCGGTCACCATTAATTTTGGCTAGGACTAATCCAGATGTCTGCTATCACATACTAGTCAAACCAATCATTTCATTCTGCACATAACTTCCAAGCATGCTAATCCATACATGGCAATATTATTCATTCCATTCGGGAGACAGTAGTCCAGTTCGTTATTAAGTTTGCGTTCTGGGACTTGCAGTCCTGGGTTTCCCCATTAGACACCCACGACACAAAGTCCCTGAATGCAAAGTTTTCACATGGCTATAGTATGTGTTGTCAACTTTGATTAACCAATTCACATTAGAAAAAGACAGAAAAAAAACACTGGAATCGACAAGTGTCTCCCGAATATAATGTATGCTGATCGTGCCCATCCTACTACCCCTCACGGCCAAATGTCTTTTCTTCCCTCATTCACGTTCACTACCTCAAATTAAATATACCCCACCTCGCTCTTACTCCTCATTCAGGCTCTTTATCGCTCCGATGTTTAACCTGGCCATGCGTGAGAATGTCATCCATTCATGGTTTTTCTCTTTAGGATTTTAAGACTTGTAGTTTTTCCTCCCATTTCAAAATTTATGAATACTACCAATCAAAAAAAACAAGAACAGATTGCCATCTCACCCATACCCACTGGAAACTTGAGATCTCTGGTCTCCATAAGCTCCTCCTTTACTCCGCCTTTAGCTCCTACGTTGGTGGCTCCAAGACGTGTCTGCAGGTGTCAGCAGGGGTAGTCAACAGACACCAACAAAAACTGTAAGTGTTGCATGGGTCGGCTGTAGAGCAATTACTGTACTCCAGGAAGCCCCCACCACTCTACCTCACCTATCCATAACGTAGACTGCCATAGACCTACACCATGCATACTTGGAGAGATTTGTGACCACCAGGCTAAATCTATTCATGGCTGGACTGTAAATGTTGCATTGCATTACTCACTAACTTACTTGCCAATGTTAACTAGTGCCATCCCTAGAGAGAACTGTGAAGATTGGCCCGTGTCACACCTAGATAGGATTCTGAATGTTAGTATGCGCCACACTTAGATGGAATCTTGATCACTAGCCTGCCTCACATCTAGATAGGATATTGAGGATTAGCAGGTGCCACACTCAGCTGGAATAGTGAATGATGGCAAGCATCACTCCTAGACATAATTGCAAGGACAGCAATACAATTAACCAATCCACTAACAATTTCACCCCTCTGCATGCACCTCTCAAACTCAAACCAAACACAACCGCAAGTCTACAGCACAACAATCCACAAAAACTTCACTACACTGCAACAACAAAACAAACTACACATAGACTTGCACAACAGCACACAGCGACTAACGACTGTAAAACACCCCAAGCCCAGCCAACGGTCCCACCGGGCTGAGGCTGCCAACAGCACATCACTGCTCTCTTGCACTTTTCCAGCTTATTCCCACTAACTCCCCCGCCCCCCTTTTCCCTTTTTCAGAGCTGCCAGAGCGTCCGGGGACCACTCCGGTGGCAATAGTGCGGGGTAGAAATATCCTTTAACATTAAAAGATAGTGGACCTTGCTTTAGCCCACTCCTTACTACTACCCGCTGCCTATAGCGTTCTCTTCCTGCAGCTCCTCACCCCAATAGTTCCTTCCACTACTCTCCTCCTCTTCAAAACCTTTTATCCCATTTATGCTTCTCTCCCCCGGCATCTTTCCCTGCCTCATGCTCCCAACCCTCCTGCCTAGTTTCTAGTTCCAACATGTTTCTATGTATATCCCTGAACGCCTGCCTTCTCCTCTCCCTCACCAATCTTCTGGCCACGATACCGCTCCACCTTACCCGAGTCCCCCAGCCTCATCTCCATCCCAACCTTCAGCCCAATTCTACCTTCGCCCCTCCCCACCCCCAACCCCCCACACATCCTTTGTGTTTGGGGAAGGATGAACCCCTTTGAGCTCAGTGTCAGGATGTGAACTTTCGTCTTGGATACTCTGAGCTCTAAAAACACGGCACCTAACCACGGTCTTCCCCAGAGGCTGTCAAACAGTGTATTACCTTCCTGCCTCGCCAATCTCCATCACAAACCTGCATTGGCAGGTCATGAAATCCCTTATAAGGTATGCACTTGCCCAGGAAAGCTGCTGCATTCATGGGCTAGTGATGCGTGCGTGTGGCGCCCAGTTGAGGGGTGGGAGGGACTGGTTGGTACCAGAGAGTCTAGGTGTGGGTCAAGAGTGAAACCAGAAGTTGTCCCAGATTGGACAAGTATGGGCTCTTTGAATGGTGCAGATTCTTACCATTGGTGGGCTAGCTTCCAGCCTGGACTTTGGATAAGAGGACTCCTGCATCAATTTCTTAAGATCAGCGCTGGAGTCCAGAATCCCTCGTAGATGAACAGCCAACTGAAGAGACCTGGGATCCCTTTCTGTGTCTGGCCCGGTGAAGCCCTGTTGGACTAGCTGTTCGCTGATGACCCCGAGTGGTGCTTCTGTCCTTGCACTAGTGAGACTAACTAGTTTCAATGCCTTCTCGAGGATCCAGCCGTCCTGAGCTTTCTGCAAGAATTCAGGTTTCTGCGGTTGCCCCAGTAACTTTGTAATGCACACATTTCTATTGCAATGCCACTGGCAAAACGAAGATGGATGCAGGGGGGAAAGAGGAACTGTTTGGCTTATGAATTGATGCATTTGAAGATGGATTTCTAGAATATGTCCTGGTGGACAGATTTTAGGAGGCCAGCCTAGTTATAGTGTTCAGGGCGGATTCAGAGTGATTATATTTATCTAGTGTTTATTTGAACAGCGCTTATACACAAGTTAAGTGCTTAAAGGCGGGAAGGGAGCAAAGGATTACAGTAGTCATTCTTAGGCCTTGAAGTTCTGAATGATCTAACAAACAATTAGCTACCATACTAGGCCTGACAGCATTTCTCCTAGTGCAAGTGCCTGAAGTGTTGCAGGCGCAACCAGACTAAGGAGGGGAGACAATGGGCGGACAAGACAGAGCTTAATAGTCCTAGTAAATTTGGGCCATGCAGTGTACAGATGGATATGTGAGGGAGGGAGGGAGTAGGGGAAGGGGAAAGTACGCCCAGGCAAGCAGTGCCCTGGCATAAGGGCACAGAGGTTACACCTCTTGTGGAGAATATGCTGAAAGTGCAGAAGTCCAAACATAGTGCGGAGGCAAGTGCAAAGTCTGGCGGCGGAGGGTGTTCTCGGACCTGTGAGGCTCTGAAGGTGAACCAGGCGATCAGTCAGTGAAAACTGAACACAATTAGAAAAGGGAAGGAGTAGTGAGGCAGGAGAGAGAGAGGAGGTTAGGGGAGTGGGAGAGAGGAGGAAGCGAAGAGGAAGGGCTTAAGGAGTTTACGGAACTTAAGGAGCTCCGTTTCAAGGCGAAGGGAGGCACAGAGGCTGTTCCAGACGGAAGCTCCTGCAGAGGATATAGATCTACCCCCAATCTCTGCTTAGAAGAACTTCTCAAAGAGTTGGAGGATGCCGAGCGGAGGGCTCTAGAAGGAGAGTATTTAGGAAGAAAACACTGTAGAAGGTGCAGGCCCCGCCCCCAGAAAGCCTTGTGGACTATTCAGAGGGTTTTGAACTTGATCCTAGCACCCATTGAGGCAGAACTCATTAGCAGCACACAGACTGAATTGCCGAAATACAGTCAGGAATGAGGGAAGAGGAGGCTGTGAGGGTAGCTTGAAAGAGAGCTGCGTGCCATCCACATAACACAGGTTTGAGTTGAAGGTAGCGATCCTTTGGGCCAGAGGGGCCATGTAGAAATTGAAGAACCATGGGGATAGGTTAGATCCCTGGGGGACAAAACAAGTAGAGAGAGTGATGGAGGAGAGAAAGGGTCCAAGTTCCACCTATGAAGGAGGGTCCGGGAGAAAGGCCAGCCACGCCAGGACCCGATCTGTGATGCCCAGTGTATCGCATAGACAGAAGATTAGGATTTTGTGGTTAACCATGTCGAAGGCAGAGGATAGATTGAGAAGAATGAGGACAGAAGGAGAGTTTGTCAAGATTTGGGAGCAGGTCTTCACGGGTGTTCAGAAGAGCAGTTTGCATGGCTCTTGATGCACTAAAGCAGACTGAGGGTCCTGGAGACAACCAACAGATTCAGTGTGGAGGGTAAGCTGTGAGATAGCTAATTTCTACAGGAGTTTGCCCAGGAACGGAGTGATGGAGTTAGGTAGATAATTTGCTGTGATAGAAGGGTCAGCAGTGGGTTTTCTGAGCAGAGGGTGCCCAAGAGAGTGCTTGATAGAAGTGGGGAAAACTAAAGTGGTGAAGGAGAGGTGGCAGAGGTTGGCCAAAAGGAGAATCCGTGTCGTCCTTTGTTTTTAGGAGTGCAAGGGTCAATCTTTTTGGAGGAGGCTTTCATGGAATGTCTAGAGACCTCCTCAGGTGTGACAGGGGAAAGGGTGGAGAGTGGCTGAGGGGGGCCTAGGAGATGTGGGTGAAGGTGCAGGGCAAAGAGGACAGAATGTCCTGTGTTTTGGCAGTGAAATGTGCAGGAGAGTAGGTTGAGGCAAGGGCAGCCACTGTTAATCTTTTCATGGATCGGATGACCTTTAGGACAGTAGGTAGTGAAGGATGTGCCAGTGCTAGAGAAGAGAGCTTCAAGTGGGAAGAGAGTAGAGAATAATCAGTCCAGGAAAGTGATGTAGTGAGAAGGGTAGAGAGAGGATGTCTGTGGAGATACAAGCATCTTGGTTGGTCAAACACAATCCGGATAAGCATGTAGAAATGGTCAAGGCTAGTCTCGGGAGATTGAGTGGAGTCAGGGGTCCAAAATGAGTCCACACAGTGAAGCGCACCATAATTCAATTTCGTCTGGTAAGTACAAAACTACTATATTTATTCTAGGCCAAAACACACAGTAGGAAATTAAACCAGCAGGTGATATGGCACAACACCCACGTATAGAACCTATTTCAGATCTGCTTGAATCACATACTATCCATAGGCCCACATCTAGTCGTAGTTGAGAGTAATACACGACTTGTTTTCGAAACGCAAAGGGACATCAACTGGGCATGTTTGTAATAATATCCCTAGTGTGACGTCAATTGTACCTATAGTCCTTCACATGGCGAGGTCCCTCAGATTGTTTCCGCCATCATAGATGGTCGCGTGTTGCAGAGATTCCTAGCAATATGCCTTTATTAGTACAATTTTAATATTATTTTGGTCATTCCATCTCTCATTCGACTCTGGCTTCAAAGCAACGTTTGGCAACACTCTGTAGACGACTCCAGTTACCTGATTCAAAGATAAATCTTCCTTCGAAGAACTCTGACTGCATCTTACTCAGGCCCTCGCTGGGCTTCGGCCCTTTACTGTAGGGAGTGTGGAAAAAGGACATACTCCATATAGAGAATGCCTATTTTCCTCACATCACTTCTAGTTTATCGTCCTACTGCCTTTCTCTACCATTATGGAAAACACCCCTTTTAAATGTTGCCCTGCTTGCGTTCGAAAATATCCCTGGAAGGGGGACACACTGTGTATGCAAACATTGTCTTCCACAGGATCGCAACGAAACACACTGCAAGTTCTGCAAGACGCTAAAGGAAAGACTCCTAAGACAATAGGCCTACCACGCAGGCCCGGTCCTCCATCGACGTGGTGGGTGAATCCGACCAAAGCAGCAACGACTTTCTTAGTAATGCTGACGATCGTGGGTCAACACAATCCCAAGTGTTTGTTACGCTCACCTGGTATCCACAGGGACGCCACCCAGCCGGGTTACTCACTGGTATGCTTCTCAGCTTGCTCTGATGTATTTTGCGGGGAAGTTTCTGCCTTGTGGTAGAATTAGGCGTGCTCTCCGTCCTGCCTTCTTTGTAGGGGCGCGTTGTCTTTCATGGGCGAGTGCGGTCCAGTTACTTCACTGACGCCGGCCCGTTTGATATTGTTCAGGTAGGTCTTATTGCTGTTCTTTAGTTTTGTTGCTATCCTGCATGCCTTTCTTTGTTTAAAATGTCTTTTTTTCTCCCCTAGGTATGCGGAGCTTCAGCGCGGCAAACAGGGTTGGTTGAGCTCTGCTGATAAATGATGGCGCATTAAGAGCGCTATGATGCGGTAATTAAGCGCTATGTGCAGCGCTGCAAAGTCTTGCCTTTGCTAACCTGTGTTTTCCTTCCTTGTAGGTCGCAGTGTTCTTCAGCGCGAGTGGAATGTCCGGAGTGGTGCCAGCCGAGAGGCGACCAGCCAGGTAAGCCTTTTGAGCAGTTCGTCATTTGTAAATGTGTCTACAGCTTTCTTTAATGTTGCCTCCATCTTCCTCTTTCAGGTCGTTCTGTCCGGGAGGCGTGCAGATTCGAGGAAGCTGTTCTCAGTAGCTGCGAGTGTTTAAAGATGAAGACTGCAGGTAAGATGCTGCTGCTAATGATGTTCCTTTCGTCTCCTTGCAGGTTCTGCTTCTCCGAGGTTCGAGGGAATAGCTGGACACGGTGAGTGTCACATTGTAAGCTGCAAAGTAACGCAAAGCGTGTTGTCTTGCTCGAGTGTGGTTTAAATACCCCAACAAAATAGTCCAGGTAAAGTAGTCCCTAGGCTACCGCACCCAAAACACTAGACTGCATAGCTTGGTTCTGAGGAACCAAGCTATGTGGATGCCTCCATGTTGGCCGACAATACAATAAAGTAGTTCCCAAGCACATTGTTTTTCATGGTGTATGAGCCTGGCGCCATGAGGGCTTTTGAAGAGGCTGCCAGGCTCTAGAGGCCCGAGTCCTGACTCCACCTGGCCAATGGGTTTGCCAGAGGGGGTTTTGGGCGAGGGTCGTGACAGTGTTAGCCCACGACTCCAATAAGCAGGCCAGCAGTCCTGTCATGAAGACACCCAGCGGCAAAAGCGCACACTATCACAAACCTACTAGGCACACATTCCCGAGCTTAACACACTATCGGCCAAACACAGCTACAGAGTTTCGAAAGAGAAGGAAGAAACACACCTGCTGTCCTCTGAGCCCTCGGCACACTGCAGCCCTGAAGAAATGGTGCAGAATAGGCCCGTTTCTGACACCATACCTAAAAAGGCCCTCCCTTTGCACACCGAAAAGTTAACATTGAAAGAGAAATCTTCGAGACACTCGTCAGGCATGTTGAAAAACAGAGAACAAGGATCACTACAAAAAGACTACACATCCTCTGAGGACACCTAATCGGAGGCTGTTGGGGAGAATTCTCAGAAATGTGCCAATTCACTCTACCTTAGAGACCCCTATTAAGGATTTTAATCGGGAGTCACACCGGACCAGGACCCTCGCCCATAGCCTTGTAAGTAGCGCTCAGTTGAGATGCCTTTTCTCTTTATTATCTGCGAATTCAAATGGAGCCGATACCCAAACCATCTCACACCCACTTTTACAAATACCCCAGGTTACAATGGAACATGAACCGGGCCGGTTGGTGGCAATACAATATTTATTATTTTAATTTCAAAGAAAATCTCACAATTTTTATATTGGGCAGCAATCACCAATGGGGTGGTAATTACAATGAAAACCTCTGAAATACACTTAGGTAACCTTCTACAAGAACCTATCCAAAGCACAATTTAATAGGAGCACTTTTTCAATTCGGATACATAGTACCAGAGTTAAGATTTCCCCCTGCAATGTTCCATCAACCGACAATTTAATTCTGAGTGAATAGAAAGAAGCTGCAGGTAGTCCTTCACAAAATAAGAGGCAAACACCCTTTGCAATGGCCTAAAATGACACTCTGATTTTAACAAATAATTGATTATATGTGTAATTAAATAATGTACATATGTGTTACTACAGTATGAGGGATATTATACCACTAGCAACTATAAGTCAATGTATCTCCAAAGGCATACAGTTCACAAAGCAGATTGAAATTGAAAACACAGTGCAACCAAATCACACATGGAAAAATTGCATTTACACATTTGCAGTTTTAAATGTCAAAACACTGAATCGGAATGCGGTTTTTGGGCTGGGGTATAGATGCACATCACAGGGACAGTCGAAGTGAAAGGAGGGGTATAGCTGAAAAACTGGATGAGATTTGCAAGATAACATGAGGGTCGATTTTTGTAAAATAAAGCCGTTAAAGGGAGGATATCGGTTTGTAAAGACAAAGGACAAGTTTTACTTAAACTAGATTATTCAGACTAAATTGTTAAAGAAAGACACGCTACGATCCCAGGTTAATTTGCAACTTAACCCTTTCACCCCACGTTCAGATCTATGTGGGAATTTAAATGATTGTAAATGAGTTAGAAGATGAGGTGTATGAAAGAATTGCGCTAACACTAGAAAAACAAGGACAGTCTGCAAAGAGAATTCTAACAATCTTAAACAAGTTACCAAGGCAAGGATAGGATTACTTGGAAAGTATAACGAAGACACAGTATCAAGATGGGGTAGACCATGTGTGGCTATGGGATGGAGAAATACTCACAATCCACACTTGGATTTGGACAGCCAACCTGGTTGTGGACTCAAAAGGTTCTGGTCACTGGATAGCTGGCGCACACCCCTAACGGCAAACAGCTGGGCAAATCTGGTCACTGGATGATGGGAAGGATACAGCAGGCATGTAGGTAGTGGGCAAGAAGCCGGTCTGGTCACCGGATGCTTCCAAAAAGTTTACCACAGCTTTTCCCCTTTGTTGTTGGGATTTCAGTGGAATATCTGGATCATTGGCCTTGCTGGGATAGGTTCAGCATTACTTTGGTCTTGCTGGGAGTCTGGAATTTTGCAAAGGTGGATCTGGAAATTCAGGAGAGACTGTCTAGAGTTCTGTCAGCTATCCTTATTTATAAGGCATGGTGACATCAAATTATATGGTTGGGCAGGCTTAGCTGGGCACACCTCTAAACAACTGGATTGGTTCGGGGTGATTGTTACCGCCTTGCTGTCAGCTGTTTGGATTCTTATGGACATGACATCAGCTTTATGATGTGGGCTTACAATGCATAGGATCATCCCACAGTTACTTTAGCTAAAATCCACTTTTGACATAAATGGCACATTTTTACGGTTGTGGCATCTTAACAAATTACATAGGCAGATTACATATTTTACCCAGAGCATGCCAGTTCAACTCGACAGTTTGTAAGACTTTGTTTTGTCCACTTAATTTATCGTAGTTTTCAGTGAGAATTATTCGGCCTAAAATTCTGTAACTTTATACATGGGTATAGATTATCATAAAACATGTAAGTATTGAATTTCAAAGTGGCATCATGTACACTTTCCTCAGAATGGCCAATTCTCTGCCATTTTTGTTCCTAGTATGGCAGTGAAGGCTACGTTTTAAATTAAAGCCATCAAAATTACATTTAAACAGTAAACTTTTTACATTCCTGCAAAGTCCTGTTGCACAGAAGTCTTAAAAGATTAATAAAATAGTCTTTTGAAACAAATGGTCTGCCTTTGTCCTCCAAATATGGTCATGTACTTCCAGGCTGATCTTGAGTTGGCTTTGAAGCTCTCAGTTAAAGTTGCGAGGACGTGTGACTTTAACTTTCACACCTGTGTCCCAGAATCTCTATTGTAAGAGGCCTCTGCCCAGACAAATATCTGACAAGTGTGTGACATTTCTTTGTCTTGGTCTATTCAAAGTTTTCAAAGGTAGCGGTTAACAGGTAGGTGTCCTAGACTACGTTGTAGCTCCTTATTTCGGGGGTTAGGCCACTCTTATCAGCCAAATGTCTCTGGAGTCATGGCACAAACATGTTTGGGCTGATTTCCCAGTACAGCCAAAAACATGTATTTCTTTAGTTTATTTTGTTTTGAATCAGGAGCAAGCCTGTTGAATAAAACATCCTATGTTTCCCAGCAAAACTCACTTACATTGCTAGTCCAGGACAGGTTTTTATTCAACATTGTACTTTTAAAACATGAATTTTCTTTTGGGTTTGCAAAAGCACATTTTGACATAGTGCTGGGATTTCTCTTTTAAAATGTTTGCTCTTCAATCTGACTTTCCAATATGATTCTGCAGCCTCACCAAGTTTCTCTCATACAGCAATCTTAAGACATAGGTCCACTGAAATTGACCTATGCACAGAGAGCTAGAAGCAGATTAAAAGAGCAACAGAGCGGCATCATTTTAAATGTAAAATATTTACCATTTTCAATGGGAGACTTTGGGGTTGCAGCAAAGGAGCGCTGCTTTTTCTCTCCGCTTCTTTAGTACACACAAGAACACACTCTGGTGGCTTTTCTTGGGTGCTCCCTGTTCCATCTAGCCCAATGGCGCTTGGCACAACAGTGCAGTCATCCTTTTGTAGCTGCAAAACACAATTTTGATGCGAGGCAGTGGTGCTCAAAGGAGCCAGTACAGCCACTTTACTTTTTCTGCTGAAGTGCAGCTTGGTTATGGATGTGAATAATGCTGAGTGGGTAAATACATCCCACACCTCCCAGCAACTTTGCTGGATTTTGAGGACTTTATTTTTTTAACCTGGAGAGAGTGAGATCCCTTTTCCCACTCATGTGTTTTAATGTGATATTATTATTTTTTTTTAACACTTTCTTTTGGTTGTGGAGTCTGACAAACACCATAGGCATCAGCTTTTACATTGTCACACAGCACTTTCAGTGCAGTGACACAGGTAAGTCTTCCAGATTTCCCAAAGGTTTAAATACCTTCTCTGGGATAAACTACTGTTTCCCAGAGCAATAGAGTGAAATTTTTTTTTCTTACATTTGTAACTTCCTAGACCCAGCACACTCTTACAATATGGTGCTGGAAGGGTTACTTAGTATTCCCTTTTTCGAAGGGATTGTGTCTCCGAACTATTCCTTATCTTTGATAGATCATCTCCAGCTTGCTGGCCTTGGAAACATTTTTGAGTAGAAGGCGCTGCGCGTCGACGTCCCTCGAGCCGATATCCCTCGACGGCCTCCGTATCGGCGCCAACGTCACCACACGTATAAATAGACTTGCGCAGCGTCCGTTGTTTAGTTACGTTTTTCCGCGCTTCTTGGGGCCTCGGAATATCGTTGCTCAGTTCTTCAGTCAAATATATCGATATATTCCTCGTGAATATAGACTCTTACTCGATGGCTTCCTCACCCGAACCGACGATGCCACTGTCCGGCTTCAAAAAATGTCGAGACTGTGGAAAGAAAATGTCATTGACGGATCCTCACAGGATCTGTTTGTGGTGCCTGGGAATCGAGCAACATTGTTCGGAGTGCGAGGACTGCATGCCCATGACGGCGAAAGCTTGAAGGAGCATAAGGGGAAGCTCGAGAGAGGTAAGGCAGTTAAAACTTCTTCTAAAGTTTCCTCGGCGGAGTCGAGACATTCGTCTCCTCGCCATCATAAAAGACATTCTCGTTCTAGATCTCGAAGCAGTTCCCATCACTCTTCGAGATCTAAGCATTCAAACAAAGAGACGTCGGAGATCCCCTTCTTCGTCTTTTTCCATTTCCCCCAAAAGTCTCCTGTCCCATAAAACACAGCTCTCAGGCTGAGTGGGAGGAATTCAGGAAAAAGATGCTAAGCGTCTTGGAGAAAGCGGCCTCGACCCCCTAGAAGACTGCTCAGGGTAATACCATGGGTGAAAGACCCGAAAAATCAAAAAGCTGCGAGTCGCAGTACCTGACGAAAGAAGCCACTCGAGAGCGTCACAAACCTTCGAGTAAAGGCAAAGTTGCGTCTTCGTCGTCAAGGATCCCTTTGACACATAGAATGGCATCGTCGATGCCGTTATCGAAGGGTTCTTCGACGCACAGGTCAGTCGAGTCGACGCCGTCTTTGACGCCGAGAAAGGACAAACCCACGGCCACCTCACAGCCAGTGGCCATACCCAGAGCCTCGAGCACGAGAATGTTGTCGACAACCTAGAGTAGAATCCCGATACTCTCGAGTTCATCGAGGCCTCTACCACCTTTCTCGACGCCTTTTTCGATGGCTTTGAAGCCTTTAAAGTCTGTGTCGTTTTCTCAGCCAATCATGACAAATCCGTCTCCTTCTGCTCTGGAAATGGGGTTTATACCATTTTCAAGACCTGACCACTCCAAGGTCTTATCTTCTATTTGTGAAGAAGGGGAGGATTCAGATCAGGAAAGGCCTTTTGAGTTGCAGGGATCTGCAACTCCTGCACTAGAGGAATTTACCTCTGAGGAAGGTAGGTTGAAAGACCTCCATGAAACCCTACAGGAAGCAAGTGGGTTGGACACTTCTCCAGAAGTGGAATTTGCCACACCAGACCCAGGGGAACATGCTGAAACCCCTTATAGAACCTTGATGGCAAGGATAATAGTTTATGGGATGGTCCACACCCTCACCCGCTTTTCAGCAAGACGACCTCACAGACATCTTGGTCAAAGGTCCACAGGAGGATCCTGTAGTGCCATTTTATGCGGCATTACAAAGGAGAATATTGGCAAACTGGGAAACAGCTGAGGTTATCCCAGCAGTTAACAAACTATCAGCTAAATATCGGGTGTCTTCTACTGATCCTGAATATGTATCCACAGGACAGGGATAAGAGATATGACTCTATGGCCAAAAAAGTATTTTCCACATGTAGCATGGCGTTGAAATCCATCAATGCTACTTGTACGCTCGCAAGGTTCAGCCACACACTTTGGGAGTGTGCTTCATCAGCGGCTTACTGCCTCCCGGAGGGAGAAGAAAGGGAAGCGTTTCTCAACATCATTAAGGATGGTAAGGACGCAATGTGCGAATCCCTTCAGACTGGCATCGATTCTGCTGACAGTATCAGCAGGGCCATGGCGGCAAGTACAACAACCAGGAGATTTGCTTGGTTGCGAAGTCTGGTTTTGCTCCAGATGTACAAAGCAGACTCTTGAATATGCCCTTTGACGGCTCTTCTTTGTTCGGTAAGAAGGCGGATGACAGTTTAGAAAAACTACAAACCTCAAAGGCAGCAGCAAATCCTTAGGAGCTGCAATCCGTCAGACACCATATCGCCCCTCAGGAACCTCTTGGAGAGTTAAGTCCTTTCGCTTCTATTCCGCATTTGGAAAGGGCAGAGGACAGCCAGTTCAAAGGGGTCAGGAGAAATTCACCCGAGGTGGACGGGGTAAAAACACAAAAGCCGCCGCAGCAGCAGCAGGTGCCTCTTTACCCTCGGCATCTGCATCAGCCGCCTCCAAACCCTTCTGAGGACTCTTCACAAAACACCAGTAGGGGGCAGGTTAACTCAACATCTGACGGAATGACAGGCTATTACGTCAGATGCTTGGGCATTGGAGACAGTTGCCCAAGGTTACTGCCTGACTTTTCTACGCATCCCTGAGTCATCCACCGGGGGAACAGCTCTCTGGGAGTTCCAGATCCGCTCCTCTTGCAGGAAATTGTAGACCTGCTAGAGAAAGGTGCCATAGAAATGGTACCTGCAGCGGAGAGGAACAAGGGCTGGTACTCCCCCTACTTTCTCATAGCGAAGAAAGACGGAGGACTGAGACCTATTTTGGACTTACGAGAATTGAACAAGTTCCTCAGGGAGGACACGTTCAAGATGGTAACTCTCTCTCAGATGCTTCAGGCCCTCCAGCTCCAGGACTGGCCGGTATCTCTGGACCTCCAGGATGCTTATTTCCATGTGCTAATCCATCTCTAACACAGGAAATACCTGAGGTTCGCAATTGGTGGCTCTCATTATCAATTTCTAGTCCTGCCATTTGGGCTGACCTCCGCCCCGAGGGTCTTCACCAAACTAATGTCTGTAGTGGCTACAAGTCTGAGGGAAGGGATCCACGTCTACCCCTACCTGGACGATTGGCTGATCAGTGCTGTATCTTCAGAACCAGCTCAGATCCAGCTAGATTTTGTCTGCCACTTCCTTCACAAACTGGGCTTCTCCCTCAATTTAAAGAAGTCACAGATGATAACATCAGAGTCTCCAGTTCATTGGAGCGGTCCTGGACACTTCACTGGGAAAGCCTCGCCACCAGAGGTGAGGGCTCAAGATATTCTGCAGATGGTCACCAAGTTTCAAAATGCCCAACGTCTCCCAGCCTTCGACTTTTTGAGGTTGCTAGGCCTCATGGCATCCTGCATCTTCCTTGTGCCAGAGGCTCGCCTGAGAATGAGATCTCTTCAGTGGGCACTGAGAAGTCAGTGGTCACAATTCTCAGGGAGAATGACAGACCTTCAGATTCCGGACAAGGTGGCTCGAGACCTTCAGTGGTGGGCCTGCCAGGAAAACATCTTGAAGGGGGAACTGTTTTAGCAACCATGGCCGGAGATAACAGTAGTCACAGATGCCTCACTCACGGGGTGGGGAGCCCATACCAACGACTTGACCATCAGCGGTCGTTTGTCTCCATCGGCGTCCAGACTACATATCAACCTGTTAGAGCTGAGAGAAATCAGACTCGCGCTGAAGGCTTTTCTGCCATCTGTACAGGGCAAACATGTCCTGATAATGAAGGACAACACAGTGACCATGCTCACCCTCAACATAAGAGGAGGCATAGGATCACTACCACTGTGCAGAGAGGCAATGCAGCTCTGGTTTTGGGCAATTCAAGAAGGAATCTCTCTATCAGCGGTCCACCTAGCCGGAGAGAAGAACTTGATGGTGGACGCTCTGAGCAGGCAGGGCACAGTCTCCCACGAGTGGGAACTAGCTCAGGAAGTCCTTCAGGAGATCTTCGCCCTTTGGGGAACCCCTCAAGTGCATCTGTTTGCCACCAGTACCAACAGAAAATGCAATCTGTTTTCCCCCGAGAGGAGCTCTAGGGGAGGCGTTCGTAGTGGACTGGGCGTTTCCACTCCTGTATGCGTTTCCACCAGTCCCTGTCATGCCTCAAATGATCAGGAGGTTGAGAAGATTCCGGAGAACCATGATCCTAATTGCCCCAGACTGGGCCAGGAGAACGTGGTACCCGGACCTTCTGGACATGTCCATCTGCCCTCCAATTCATCTTCCACTCAACGAGAAACTTCTCTCACAGAAGGGAGGTCAGGTTCTCCATCCAGACATCAGAACCCTCAACCTTCATGCCTGGCTTCTCAAAGGTTGAGATACAAGGATTGGGACCTCATGGAAGTATTGCTTTCGGCCAGAAGGCCAGCAACAAAGTGTTTAAACCGTTGCCGTTGGAACAAGTTTTGCAGCTGGTGTAGAGAAGAGAATATAGACCCCTTATCATGTGGTACACCAACGGTGTTATCCTTTCTATACTACTTGGCAAATTCAGGCCTTTAAGTTGGCACTATCAAGGGCTATCTCGCAGCGCTATCTATCTTCAAGTGCACTGCGGAGGAACCTTCGTATTTCAAATTACCCTTAGTATTTCAATTTCTAAAGGGATTAACTAATGTCTACCCTCCAAGACCTTTCCAGGTTCCTTTATGGGACTTAAATTTAGTCTTAAATTTCCTGATGGGTACTCCTTTCGAACCACTCCACTCTTGTTTGCTAAGATTTCTCACCTTTAAAACTGTCTTATTAGTGGCTTTAACATCTGCTAGAAGGGTGAGCGAATTACAAGCTCTATCTTGTAAACCCCCTCATAGAATTTTCCATAAAGACTAGGTTGTCCTACAGGTGAAGCCTAATTTCCTCCCAAAGGTGGTTTCTGAATTTCACATCACTCAGAAAATTACCTTACCTTCATTCTATCCGCCTCCCCATCCTGGGAAATAGGAAGAAAGGCTACATAGGCTGGACCCAAGGTAGGCTTTAAGCTTTTACATCAGCAGACTTGCTAGGATTAGACCAGCAGACCAACTGTTCGTGGGTTACTCAGGTCACAAGTTGGGACTACCGATAACAAAACAAACCATTTCCAGATGGATTATTTTGGCCATCCTGGAATGTTACAAACTGGCAGGAAAAGAGCCTTCTCAAAATCTTAGGGCTCATTCAACCAGGGGTATCGCAGCATCCTGGGCCCTCCAAAGAGGGGTTCCGGTTCGAGACATATGTGCGGCTGCCACATGGTCGTCCGCGCATACCTTCACAAGATTTTACAACCTGGTTTCCTCCTCTGGTCAAGAGACTAGGTTTGGCAAAGCCTTATTACATTCGGTTCATTCCTAAAAGGAAACGTGGAGTTTTACTCCCACCTCCATTTGCACACCACTGCTATGGGAGTCTATCAAAGATGAGGAATAAATCGGGGGACACAATCCCTTCGAACAACAAGTTACTTCTTATCTTTTAATGTTCTTTCGATGGGATGGTCCTCCGATGTATTCCTTATCGCCCCTCCCATCCATCCCCGCAGTAATACTTCCCTTGTAGTTGCAGCTTACGCTCCTTCAAGGTCAATAACCAATTCATGTACAACATCTATTAACGTCAAAACGTAACTGAGCAACGGACGCTGCGCAAGTCTGTTTATACGTTTGGTGACGCCGGTGCCGATACGGAGGCCGTCGAAGGACATCGGCTCGAGGGACGTCGATGCGCAGCCCCCTCTACTAAAAAAAAATGTTTCCGAGGCCAGCAAGTTGGAGATGATCTATCAAAGATAAGGAATACGTTGGAGGAACATCCCATCGAAAGAACGTTACAGGGTAAGAAGTAACTTGTTCGTCTAGCTTCTCATTGTGTGTTTATACCGCGGGCTGCAATTGCAGCTGCAGTAAGACACCCATGGGTGCCCATTTTGTCAAAATGGCCCAGTCTTCTTTTTTCGCCATTTCTTCCTGGAAAGGTCATTCTTGAGATTTACTCTGTGTGCCAAACCAGGTTTGGTCCTTTTGTACGTTTTGCTTTTGATTCACTGGTGAAGCGCGCCTCTGGCTCCAGTGTGTTTGGCAGGGGCAGGAAGTAAGGGAGGTGCCCGAAACACCCTGTGCTTAATCCCCTTGGTTACAGGAATGCTCCAAAGGGGATTGGCTGGCTGGCTTTCCTTGGAGGACAGCCACCCTGCTGTGTGATTGACAGCTAGGCTGGAATGAATGGGAGAAGCCTGCATAAAAGGCAAGTATTTTTGCCTTGGAAGGCAGAGTCGACCACTGGATGAAGGAATCCGAAGAAGAACTTGGAAGAGACGCCTGCTGCATCTCGACTGTTGGTTTGCATGGTGAAGCCCTGCTGCTGTGCTGTGCTGAAGCTCAGAATTAGCCTCGACTAGAGAAGCCCTGCAATAGACAACTTCTCCCCATGGGATGGTGGGACCAATCGACTCAAAAGTGAACTTGTCTGGACATCCTCTTGGAGCTGGCTGTACTTCCATTGCTGCTGCTGGAACCGATTGCCTGGGAGGGGAACACCAGATCGAGTGCATCGCTTTTCAGTCCGATTCTAGCTTCATGAAGATCCTACAGACTCCCTTGAAGCAGGACTGACCAAGCCTGAGCCACCTCAACAGAGTGCTGGACCCCGGATGCAAGGAAAGTCCAGAGTGGTATCTGAGAGACCGCGGTAGTGCTATTTGCTATAGACACGAGGAGCTGAAACCGTGAAGTGCCACTGAATTGAAGTTTGCCCATTGCTGCCGCTGACGTTCGAATTGTAGTGCAGCAGTCCTGAGACGTCCTTCCTCTTGTCCGCACGACTGAGGTCCAGGAACAACAGGATCTGCAGAGCTACACAGGAACAGGAGCCAACTGGAACCATTTCTTCTATCAAAAGGTACTGTAAAGTTAAGAGGACTTGCCTCTTGTGGTGTAGCTTTTCTTATTCTTATTCTCAGTTGAGACTAGTCTTGGTTGCCCTGCAGAGTTGCTTGCAGCTTTGCCCATACAAGCCTCCCAGCTTGTGGCCCTTCAGTGAATTAATTTCTACAAGCTTTTGTAAAAACATTGTGCAAGTCTTTTACTTACCTGCAAGATCTTCAGCTCGCCTATACGTTGCTCAACTAACATTGGCTGTCCGGGTTCCCTGAGAGACTCTTCTTCCCTCAGAGTTTGTGCTTTTGTCTTTCGCCCAGGAAAGGGTTAATTTACTTTGCATTGGAGGGTTCAAAAAGTACTTATCAGTTATTTGTTAACCTTTGTTTTATTCCCATATCACAAAACACAGTATTGCTCTAACTGTAACAGTGATAAATCAATGTCCACAGTGTCCAACTATTTAAGTCACCTGAGGGTGTAGGAAGTGTCTGTGTGCCATCCCCAATGGGTATCATCTGATTTAGAGAAAGTGTGTTTGAAGTACATTTTGAAGTGTTACACGTTTTGCTCCCTTCTGAAGTCGGCTTATATAACTGACTGTTAAATGAATAATTGTTTAATCAAGAAACCTTGAGTGTAAGAATGTATTTGAATACTTGTCATTGTGAATATCTGCTCACTTTGACCCCTCTTGAGATAAGCATGGCTGCTCAACCACACTACCAACCTGTGTAGTACAGACTTCTCTGATGCTTGTTAATCTGCTTAGAATCATATGCTCTGCATATGGTTCGACATCCATTGGTAACCGCGGCATATTTTATCTTGTCTTTCGAGGAACGCAAGGGGACGTCGGCATAGGGTTGTCTGTAACACTATCCCTAACATGACATGTAGTGTACCCAAAATCCTTCACGCGCCGAGGTCCCTAAGATTGTTTTTTCCGCCCAGACCACTGGCTGCCCTAATGCGGAGCTCTTACATACATGGTGTACAGACACCCAACTTATGCTGCATCCTTCGTCGACAACTTTATAGAAGCCATAACCAACATAGCCATCAACCACGAACACCTAATCATACTGGGGGACTTCAACATCTGGTTCGAAGACAGTCATGCCAACTCACAAAACTCACTGATTGAACAACTCGCCATCATGAAACTACGACAGCTAGTAAAAGGGGCAACTCATTCGGCAGGACACACCTTGGACGCAATATTCGCAGAGGAAAAACTCATCACCACGGCACCGCCGATACAAATACTGTGGAGCGACCATCTCATCATCCCATTCGTAATCACTCTGCCTACTGAAGCCTACATCCAACCTCCCAAACTCACAGCCACCACAAAATGAAACTGGAAAGATGTCAAAAAAGGCAACCTATTCGAACAACTGGAGTTAACCAAGCCCTCAACAACAGAACTAGACCTAGCTGACCTAGACGGGAAAGCTGAGATACTACACAAATGGGTTGCAGATACAATTGACAAGATGGCCCCAGAAAAACCATTCCCACCATCAAAAAAGAGAGCAATGGCAAAATGGTTTACCCCACTACTAAGCACCATGAAAAAAGAAAACAAAAAGATGGAAATGGAATGGAGGAAAGATTACAACCCAAACATAAAAACAATGTTCCAGAAGCAAACTCGCACATACAAGAAGGAAATTCAAAAGGCAAAGAGAAGGCATTATGATGACAGAATCACAAATGCCACCAACACACAAAAAGAAATGTTCCGTATCATTAAAGAAATGAGAAACCCACCAGGCTGTGACAACACCCCAATCCCCTCGGAGAAACTATGCAACAACCTTGCAGACCACTTCAAAAAGAAAATCAATGACATCCCACAAACCATCCAACAGAGACCAACCAGCAGCGACTTACAACCAAACAAACCTAAATCAGAACCGCTGCACAAACTCAATAACTACCCAGAAATATCAGCAGAGGCATTTGCAATGCTGATAAAACACAGCAAGAAAGCGGGCTCACCGATGGATCCCTGCCCCCCGGACATCTATAAATCGATCCTCGGACAAGGAAACACCAGCAGAATACTTCAGAACCCTTCGAAATCTATGACTGGCAAGAGGAACAGTACCAAGGATCTTCAAATCGGCTTACATCAAACCACAAGCGGGGACGTAGATGACCTCTCCAACTACAGACCAATCTCAAACATCCCCTACCCGGCCAAACTCCTCGAAACCTACGTATACAAACTAACCCAAGAATACGTTGAAGAACACCACCTGCTAGACCAAGCTCAAGTCGGCTTCAGACTTCAGTACAGAAACAGCTCTACTATCCATCTGGGATGACCTAAAAACAAACGCAGACTCCAACACAACATCTGCCCTTATCCTGCTCGACCTCTCCGCAGCCTTCGACACAGTTAGCCATGACACCCTAACCAAAAGACTAGAAGACATAGGCATAACAGACACAGCGATACGCTGGACTTGATCATTCCTAGCAGACAGAACTGAAACCGTCTGGATCAAACCCTTCAAATTCACCCCACGAGTCAACGACTGGAGTACCACAAGGATCCTCACTATCACCACTGTACTTCAATATCTACCAAACCCCAGTAATCAGAATCTTCAAGAAACACATCAAATGCTACAACTACGCAGACGACACTCAAATCTACAAGATGGAAGACACCCAAGCCGATCATTCAAACTTAACCGACTGTCTAAAAGAAGTCTTCTACTGGATGAATGCCAACAACCTGAAAATCAACCCAGGAAAAACCGAAATCATGATCATATCCAAAGACCAAGAGAAGGAAACCGCCATCCCGTGGCCAACGGAAATGGGATCTGCACCTTCACCATCTAAGGTAGTAAAAAATCTGGGAGTCCTGATGGACAACACCCTAACCTTAGAACCGCAAATAAACGCAACAGTCAAGAAATGCTTCTTCCTCCTCCACACGGCAAGAAAAATACTACCTTTCCTCTCCTTCACACACAAAAAACTCACCATCGTCGGCCTCATCATGTCAAGTATCGACTATGCAAACAGCCTCTACCTCGGTATACCGGAATACCTACTGAAGAAGTTACAACGGATCCTAAACACAGCAGCCAGACTACTCAAACTATCCAGAAGAGACCTCATCATCCTGGCCCTAAAAACACTACACTGGCTCCCAGTAAAACAGCGTATCATCTTCAAAACAATGTGCATAACGCACAGGGCAATCAGCGGACAAGGAGCTGAAATTCTACAAAAAAAATAACAATCTACAAGCCAACGAGACCGCTCAGATCAACCAACGAAATCCGATTGGAACAAAAACCTTACATCAAGAAGAAACTCGGAGGCACCGCTTTCTACCACTTAGCCGCGAAAACCTGGAACAACATCCCAAAAGTAATCAGGAACACCAAAGATCACCTTAAATTCAGAAAATTACTAAAAACCTACCTCTTCAACACTAGAGACTAAAACCGAAACAACAATAAGACAAACGACTCAAAAAAAGGACATTGACAAACCCCTAGAACGACAGAAGTACTCAGAGCACCAGTAGGGCAGACGCTGGACACGGGTCCACCCGCGAGACCCAAGGAGACTGAGGCAACAACTCCAGCCAACCCTTACCATCCCCCACCACCCGTACAGCCACAACTAGGTACCACAGGGCTGTGGAACGGACGAGATACCACCAATCACCCCACAATTGGAAGTATGGACACTAGCAGCTGCGCTAATCATGTGGGGGGGGGGGGGGGGTGAGGAGCATGCAAAGTTATTAAGGGAGCGGGCGGATGGGACAGCTAAATCCTCAAACGGCCTCGAATGCAAAAACGGGCACATACCTCTTGAGGCACAGGGCGTACAAGCATCCCGTCGTGTAAGATTACACGAGCCCAACTGGCTCAATCCAGGATAGAGATACCAACTTACCAATACCACTAACAATTTCCTTCTCTGCATACCTCTCAAACTCCAAATCAAACACAACCACAAACCTCTACCGCAGCAAACCGCAAGAACTTCACTACACTGCAACAACAAAACAAAATACACATAGACTCGCACATCAGCACACGACGACTACCGGCCGCATACACCCCAGGCCCAGCCGACGGAACCACCGGGCTGAAGCTGCCAACAGCACATCACTGCAATCTTGCACTTTTCCAGCCTCCACCCACTAACCCACCCCTCCCTCCCTCTTTCAGAGCTGCCAGAGCGCCAGGGGACCACTCCGGTGGTGATAGTGCGTGGTACAAATTACCTTCAACATTAACATTGTCATTATTATCGACTTTGTCGTTATTCCCATTAAGTCACTTCCGCTTTTGAATCCTGTGAAACCACGCCGAAGACTGCTGTGGATTTTCGACGCCGGTTAATCCCAGCGGCGCTGCCATCCACGTGGCTGCGCCTTCCGGCTGGCCTGCACAGTATGGAGAGTGGGTCGGGTGGGCATATCCTTTACAAGTATGCCTTTCCTCTTTCACCCTCTCTACTCACTGGGTTTTGTCATCACTCTAATTGTCTTTCGCTATGGAAAAGACGCCATTTAGGTTTTGTCCCTCGTGCAGGGCCAAATATCCTTGGAAGGACGAGCACGCTCGGTGCAACAATTGTCTGCCCCTTGACCACAAAGAAGCGTGTTGCACGGCCTTTAGACTCCTGTGCCCTTAAGCGCTTGAGGAGCACCGCTTAACGCGGTGGGCGGCCTACGGCATGTTGCAGTCCGAATGTTCTTCCCCCAATGTTGCAAATAACCAAAAGTGATGGTGGAACTAGCGATGAACAGGCCTCTGTATCGGAAGCCATTGACCTAACTTCGGAAAAAACTCTCGGTCCACGAAGCCCGTCCCCGACCCCACCAGGCTTGACGTGGGTCACGCTACAGCGAAAACACCCGGCGACAGGGGCGCTCACGATCAGAACACCAAACACACAACCCAAGGTTCTGCTTCGACGACTGTGTTGAAGCACACCAAAGTGTCAACGGAACCGTCAAAATCTTTGACGGGATCCTCTTATCGGCCTGATGGGCACCCTTCCCTGCAACCGCAGTCGCGGCCTGTGACTGGGCAATCCAAAGTGAAGGATGCAAACACTAAAAGGGACGTGGGCGTCGAAGCTCTCCAGGAGGACACGCAGACGCCGCTTAAGGGCCGGGTGGTGGCGAAATCCACTGCTCAGCCCCCAGTTCATCCAGTGGCGTCAATCTTCCGCTCGGCCTCCGGTTGTCCTGGTGGCAGTGAAATCCTCCATGCAGCCTCCGGTTCAGCCGGTAGACCGCCCGGATTCTCCTACCATTGCCGACAGCATCGCTAGGATTACTTTGGCAGTTAGACTGAAGGAGCTGTCGAAGGAGGCCGCGAAACACAAAGAACGGCCGAGAGACATGTCCAAAGATACGCCGTAGTGCCCATAACCCCACCAGGACTAAGTTGAGTCCTGTGCCTTTCGCAGGCACATTAAGGAAGAATCTCGACGCCACAGGGATGATGAACCCTTCCCTCTCCCTACACCCCTCTGGTTCATCCTCATGGACCAGGGACAAATTTGAGGGATGTATGGACAGATTAGAAAAATATCTCCTATTCTGAGGCCCTTGCTCCCAAGAGACCTCAAAGACTTTCCTTCTACCCCTGTATCTAAGTTTCGAAGGACCTTGGAGGAGGAGGATCCACATGAAGAGTTTACTTGTGTCCTCACCGATCAGGATGTTATGGACACTTGATCAGGATGAAGATGGCTCCTTTTTGGAAAACTACAATGTGGATGATCAGACAGGTCTAATGGACCATAGGGAGGACAGCCGTCGGGTTGATGCTCAACCCTGGACGTCCCCTACTCCCGCCCACGACCCCGATGTCCTGTGCTTAGGACCCCCACCCGCCCACTCCGGCTCGGCAAGCCTCCCCAGTGGACGATCAGATGGCTTTCAACGCCATCTTGAAGCAGGTGGCTGCCCATTTTCAGATTACCACTCAAGAGGCCTTACCAGATTCTGATTTTGTGGAGGATCTACTCAAAGAAAAACCTCCAACCAGCCAAACCATCTCCTTGTTGAACTCAATCAAGAAGGGGTTGGCACCTTCTTTGTTGACACTAGCCCAGACCAGGGTTGTAAACCCTAGGGTGGAGAAACTGTTTCGGCCTTCTCTGGCTCTACCTATATCAAGGGTCATGCCATTCCATATTCGTTAGTGTTTATCACCTCTAGAAAACAGGCTGGTGTTCCCCTGTCCACAGTAGAAGGCACCACCTGATAAAATACCCAAAAAACTTTATGCACTGGGGAAGAGAATAACAACGCTGCTGCGTTTACCACCCGTATAGCCAATAACACCATGCTGTTAGCCAGCTATGCGGATGTCCACTGGAACCTTCTACAAGAAGGCCTCCTGGAAGTGCCAGAACCTGCAAGAACCAAGTTGCTCGCCATCGTTTATGAAGGCAAGCAGGTGAACCAGAATGTGCTCAAAAACACTCTGGACGCTGCCGAGACGGGTGGGGAAGAACCCTGGCACAAGGTACCTTGCTCAAGAGACATGCATGGCTAAGGAACTACGGTTTCAAACCAGAAACCCAAGCATCAATAATTAACAAACCTGTTGAGGAAACCAACCTGTTTGGTAAGGCAGTGGACAGTGCTCTTGAAACAGCCAAGAAAGAGCATGAGACACTCCAGTCCCTTCAGCAGATTACCCAGAAACCCTCTCCTCAGAGAGGAAGTGGCTCCCGCTGATCCTTTCGTGGGCATTCTCGTTTTTCCCAGACCCATTATAATGCAGGAAACTGGAATTTGGGACTAGGATCTAACACCTCCGCCACGTATCCACCCAGAGGTCAGCCGCCGTGGGAAAGGTAGAGGACGAGATTCCAACCCCAGAGGTGCCCTGGACTCTGGTCAGAAATGACCTGCAGATCCCGGTCCCCTCCCATGCAACCCTGGTCAGGGGGGCGTATAACATTTCCTTATCGCAAGGGAGGAGATAACTACAGACCAGTGGGTGCTAAAGGCGGCTGACCAAGGGTACTGTATAGAATTTGGCCGACGACCCCAATACAGACTACCAAGAGCAAGGCGCCCGACCACCTGCAAATCCTACTGCAAGAGGTGTAGACCCTTCTAGGAAAGGACGCCATAGAAGCCGTCCCTATTTTACAGATAAATGAGGGTATTTATTCAGTGTACTTCTTTGTACCCAAAAAGGATCTCACCATGCGCCCTGTGCTAGACTTGTGCCCAGAAATCAAGTTTCTCAAACCTCAAAAGTTTTGTATGTTCGCTTTACAGGAAGTAATCCCGCTGTTGAAACAGGGGATTACATGGCAACACTGGACATGAAAGATGCATACTTTCATATTTCAATGTTGCCAGCACACAGAAAATACCTAAGGTTCATGATAGAGGACAAGCTCTATCAGTTCAAAGTGCTCCTCTTTGGCATTGCGTCGACACTGAGGGTGTTTACAAAGGTACTGGCAGTAGCAGCACACCTGCGCAGACTATCGGTCCCGGTTTACCCTTACCTCGACGACTGTTTCATAACAGGGGAGTCCTACGAAACATGCCTATTCAACACTCAGAAGATAATAGACCTCTTATTCAGTCTGTGATTGTCCATCAACGAGAACAAATCCAGCCTAGACCCCGTCAAGTCAAACAGTTTCTGGGGGCTCTTAATTCGGACAAAAGCCGGCCTAGTCTTCCCCTCCAATGTGAGGGTTCAAAACATGCTGTTTCAGATCCCTCAATATATGTAGCCAGTCGAGAAGTGATGGTAAGCAAGGCCATGCGACAGTTAGGAATGATGTTGTCCTCCATTTACTTAGTTCCTCACCCGCGTCTGATTCCCATGCAAGAGTGGTTAACAGCCAGTGGTGTCAGTCCAACGTACAATGGGAAGATCTGGTAGTTGTCTCGCCAGCCCTTGTTCTCTCTCTGCAGTGGTGGTAGAGGGAAAACCTCTTGAGGGGGGGGGGAGAAGACCTTCACCACCCCTGCAGTAGAAGCCACTCTTAACGACTGACGCTTCACTCACAGGGGTTTGGAGGGAGCGGCTCATCTGCTTCAGCAGACTGCGCACTGCGAGGTAGCGTCCAACCGCATAAATCTGTTGGAGCCGTTAGCGGTATTCAAAGCACTGAAATCCTTTCAGTCACTTACAGGGGAAGGCAGTCCTGATCTTGAGACAGCACCACAGCCATGCACTACCTGAACAAACAAGGGGGCACACATACACTCCAGGGCTATCGAAGCTGTCCCAAAACATTTGGATATGGGCTCTCAAACAAAGGATGTTCCTATTGTCCCAACACATTCCAGGGGATCTCAATCTTCTGGCAGACATGCTCAGATTTCCCACTGCCTGAAGAGTATGATTGGAGACTACACAAAGACATCGTCTCCGTTTTTGCAGATTGGGGTTTCCCAGAGATGGACTTGTTTGCAACTCTGGAGAACGCTCAATGCCAAGATTACGCCTCCATGTACCCACAGAACTGCTCCAAGGGGAACGGGCTCTGGATAACTTGGTCAGGGAAATTTGTTTATACCCCCTAACTCCCAGACTCCCGTACTCAACAAGATAATGCACAAGATGCACCAGGAGCCAGTCACCATGTTGTTGGTGGCCCCCATAATGGGTCCGCCAACCCTGGTTCTCTCATCTGATGCAGATGTCCCCCTACACTCCGATGAAACTGCCCTGCCCGTACAACATGTTGTCTCAGGACAAGAGAGTGACTCTTCACCCATGCCTACAAACTCTGAACTGTGCGGCCTGGTTCCTGAGGTCATTGAGGTCAGACACCTTCAACTCTCTCAGATGTATGGACATACTTGGGGAAGTGAGAAAACCCAATACCCGATATTGCTATTCCAGTAAATGGAAACACTTTATCTGGTGTAATGCCAGGGGTGCCAATCCCATTGACTGCTCTCCTACTCACATTGTATGGAACCTGACCCACTTAGTGGATTCAGGCCTGGTTTTTAATTCCCTAAAGGTTCAACTAGCTGCTCTCTCAGCCTACACTGTCAAAGCAAACGGGGTTGTGGTGGAAAATACCAGTTATCAAGGCTTTCATGGAAGGGGTTAAAAGGATTCATTCCCCTATTTCAAACTCACTCCCGGATGGGACTTAAATGTGGTTCTGACTAGACTCATGGGTCCCCCTTTGAGCCTATGCACAAGGCAAGTCTAAAAGACCTTACCTATAAGACAGCCTTCCTAGTGGCTATCACTTCTGTTAGAACGGTTATTGAACTACAGGCCCTTTCAGTACCAGACCCTTTCGGTACTGTTCAGAGATAAGGTGGTTCTGCGCACTCTCCCTCGATTTGTGCCTACATTCATTTCCACGTGGACAAATCAGTAGAACTACCCACTTTCTTCCAGAACCCCACTAACATGGCTGAAAGGAGCCTACATACGTTAGATGTGCGCTGGGCACTTATGTTTTACCTGGAAAGAACAAAACCACTGAGGAAAAACAAACCAATTTTTCGTTTCAGTAGCAGCTGGCAGAGAAGGGGATCCTGTCTCTGTCAGCTATCTCAAGGTGCCTAGTCAAATGCATCCCACTTTGTTATACTCTTGCTAAGAAAGAGCTGCCCTTCAAGCCTAGAGCACTTTCTACTCGAGGCACTGGTGCTTCCATAGCATTCATTGCAAATGTACCCCTACAGTCCATTTGCAAAGCAGCCACCTGGAGTTCTGTACACCCCTTTACAAAACACTATTGCCTAGACACTCATTCTAGGTCTGATTCTCAGGTGGGAAAAGCAGTACTAAGTTATCTTTTCACTACTGTTCCTTCTCACAACCCACCTCCAACGCTGGGTACTGCTTGCTAGTCTATGCACAGCATGTTATTCTTAGCATATTAACGAGCATCAGAAGTGTTAGGCAGAATCCAGTGCAGTGCCCTTAGGGACCACTACACACAATTAAGACAAGTGTCAATACAAGTTTACCTTTGGAACAAGCCTGTGCTACACTGTTAAAGTGGTAGCAGTAGCAGCCAGACTTATCTCAAGAGCAAATGAGCAGTAGTAGAGATTACACAAATGGATCACAGTTACTGTGACTCAAGCAAACCCTGACTCAAGGTTTTTGGTTGTAAAAGTACATTTATTTTTGACCATCTGTTTGCAAAACGCTTAACCTCTATTAAAATTAAAACCACACGTAAAATACACTACACACAACCAATCCACTTTGAATGAAACAACTCAAGGTAAGTACCTTAGGATTTTCCAGACCGGTATTGTGAAACAAAAGACGTTACCGGGAATACCTAAGAGATCACTTTTTGACAGTAATGACAGTTCAGTCTTACTAAAGACACGCGTACCCGCGGGAAGAAATGTTAACGGGGTAAAACCACACTTAACACCTGAGTTACCAAAAGAGAGTTGGGGCCAAAAAATCATCAGCAATACTTTTGTCAAGGCAGACCGAATCAAAGAACACTTTCTAACCCAAAGATAAAAGTTTATAGGCCTGCGCCACTGTTAGATGGAACAGGGTTTCTGTTGTCGATCACACAGTCAGTTCCCGATTCAAGGATGCCAGGAGTACTTGGATATTGTCAAAAGGGGAAGCAAAAGTTATAAGGGGAAAAGACGAGGAGGAGCCTTGGAGGAGGAGAAAAAGGGTTCACCCTTGTTCCTCGCTGTCGGACACAGTACCTTATTCTCTGATGAAGCTGGTGCCACGGCAGTTGTTCCTGGTATTCTCCTGCAGACTCAGTTGATGGCTCTTCAGTCGTGGGGACAAGAAGGACGATGTCTGGAGTGAGCTGCACTACCCAGGGATGAGGCCAGCAGCAGCGACGGTGCATAAAAGGTGCACTCCTTTAAAACAGGAGAGGCTCTTCAGATGGCTATCCGGACCACTACAGCGGTGTGCAGTGATTTCGACCACGAAGAGGATCCTCTGGCTGTGGAAGATAAGCTGGTTGACCCCACCAGGTTCAAGGGAAGAAGACTCCGGACTTGATCTCCTCTCGTCGTCAAAAGGTTAGATAGCGCAGGACAGCAGCAGGGCTTCACCGGGACTTGGTAGTTGCAGTAGCCGTCACCTTCTCCGCTTCTCTTCGGTTCCTTGTAGTTCCAGTGGCGACTCTGACTTCCAGCCCAAGAGTCCTGCCTTTTATGCAAAAATCTCCTATTCACACAGTCTGGCTGTCAATCATAGCAGGGGGGTTGGCCGGCCTGGACAACCACCCCAGCCAATCATGTCAAAGTGCGACTTGGTTTTCCTAGGATACCCTGTGCAGGGGGTGACTACACCCCTCCCTCACATTCAGCGCACCTAGACACCCAGGCGCCAAGAGGAGGGCTTCTCTGCAGAAGCCCACCAAAAGACGGTGAATGAAGGCAAACCTGGTTTGCCGTGCAAATTAAAACTCAAGAAGGACTTTAACAAAGTGGCGATTAAACCCGACTGGAGCCAAAAGAGTATTTGGTCAAGCGGGTATATGTTCGAGGCTAATATAATAGTCTGGAACAATACCAAGTTTATATAGTAAATATAGTTTATATAGTATAATCGCGGTCGAAAAGTTAGGGTAGGTAGCACTGCCACCAGCCAAGCCTAAATGTTAAGAGAAAAACAAAACTCACAGGCACAGACAAAGGGATAGTAATTAACCCTTTCCAGTACTCCATGTAAGATGTGCACTGGGTCTGTAGTTTTAAAGTGACTAAAGTTAATGGCAACTTTACCTATTTCTGGGGGACGGTAGTCGGCCCCAAAAAATGGAGTCAGAGGGAAGACTCAAAGAAAACCCTGTGTTAATGCACTGAAGGTGCTGTGTAACACGCAAAAAACTGAGCTAATGGAGTGGTGTTCTCCAGAGCCCAAGATCACACTAACAGGAGAAATACACATGGCAAAGCACTGGTAAGAGTGGGCAAGAGGCTCACACTCTTAACAAGTGGAAAAAAATAAACTCCAGAAATCCAGCAAAGCTGCTGGGGGACTCAGTAGGTGAGGGAAATTAGCCATAGAAGGAGAATTCTCCCTAACAAGAAGACATGCATTACTTACCGTAATAGCATTTCTGGTGATTGTATATGCTTAGATTCACACGTGCCCACCCTTCCTACCTGCTCGGGTGGCAGGAAGTCTTACTACTTGCTCTCCTTTATGTACTCACTCACGTTAGACTTGGGCTTCCTCATGGCAGAAAAAATACAATTGGAGGGACCTCGGCACGTGAGGGATTTTGGGTACACTACACGTCACATTAGGGATAGTTTTACAGTCACACCTATACTGACATCCCCTTTCGATCCTCGAAAGACCAGATGCAATACTCTGTGGTTACCACTGGATGTCGGACCATATGCACAGCATGTGAATCTAAGCAGAAATGCTATTACAGGAAGTAATACAGGTCATACCAAAGTTTGAGTTGCCTATTGCCAGGAGGACATGGTTGGTGTAGTCTCCCAAAGGGTACAGCCCACAATCTTGACTAACTATGCTCGTAGCTGATTCTCTTCTGTGCAGCAGCGTCCTCAGTCTGGTGACGAAAGGAATGACACAGAATGGAATGTCTCAGCAGCACTCTCGAGAGAGGTAACTCTTGCATATTTTTCTTCTATCTTCTTGGTCAGTCTGCGGTTTTGGCTCTTTTTCCCTCAGCACCAACAAAGGACGTATACGCCCAATCGATCTTCGATTTTGGAGTCCTGCACTCGGGTGAGTGTCTCTGGAGGTGCCCCTTGAGCTCAGCGAAGACTGCACATGGGTCTGAGGTCTTATGGTATTCTCGGTCTGCAGCTCAAATTGCAGTTAGTCTCAGGACTGGTTGGTCCCACCAGCCAAAGGGAAGGAGTCGTCCTCTTTGGAGCTCCTCTGAGTGGAAAAGGGGTCATAACAGCAGTGGCTGCTTTAGTGATGCAAATGGTCTGCAGGTGTCTCTGGACGTTGTTGTCTTCGGTTACTTGGGTTTCCAGTGGTGAACTTGACCTTCACCTCAGGAATCTCACCTTTTTATTCAGTTTCAGCACACACTTCTTGCACTCTTGCAGCAGTTTACAGAAAGGGGCAGGTGGCTGTCCAATCAGGATAACCAGCCCTCCAGCATGCACTGGTTCCATTCAGAAACTCGGACAGACAAAGGGCAGGGGAGAGAAAAGCTCCTCCCATCACTTCCTGCCTGCTCAGACACATTGGAGCCTAGACGGGAACACCCAATTGTTCCTGCCAAACCTAACATCGCCCCCCACACCCGCCCTAACCCCCCCCACACACACACCCAGAATGGTAGAAGGGCTAACAAAGCACAACCACGATAGAAATGGCGAAAAAAGAAAGGAGCCACCGTTTTTAAAGCTAAGTGACCCTATTGTGCACAACCGAGGCTATGAAAACAGTCTGCGGTGAAAAATAGCATAATAGTTGGTAGAACACGTCCACTGCCACCAGCCATAACTATAAGTTTGTCTGACTCAAACATCACAGGAGCAGAGAGAAGGGGGTACTAGGTATCCCTTTAGCACTCTACATAAGGTGGCGTGTGCTAATCTCCCATATTATAAAGGTTTAGGAAGGATATACTGTATCCCTCCATCCTTCGTAACTGTAGTTTCTCGAGGATATTACACATCATCTCGGAGAACCCAGAGGGTTCCCAGCAACACTGCACATAAGGTGCTGTGTGCCGCAAAAGTTAAACACATATGCCTTTTAAAGAGATGTGGTGGAAAGCAGACTCCATAGAAAGTTAAAACAGAGAACAGAGTTCCAAAAGTTAGAGCAAATAATAATTTATACCCGGGGGAGGAGGCTTTTGTATGGGTGGAAAGAAAAATGTCCGGATAGCCAGCAAAGTGCAGGGGCGGTCTCACTAGGAGAGGGGATGAAGCATAACGATGATACATTTCCCTAACAAGCCTTCCAAAGTGTCCCTGGGTCATCCATTGGACTAGCCTTCGCCAATTTGGGCTACCGCAGTAGAAGAGTCGTCGTTTCGGCTCAGAACTCAATGGGTTGTCGGCTTGTCCTTCAGGAGTTCTTCCTCTGAATTTACAACATCCCAGCATCGCTGGGGCCTGAGAGAGGACAGACTTCGACTCTGACATCTGTATCCTCTGTCCCTTGCTTTCACTGTGCAGTGGTGACTGTCTCTGAAACCGACTTTCTCACATCTGGTTGACCATCCTGTAGAGACTTGCATGATTGCGGTTAGGACTGATTTTTTTCGATACTCTGGCATGGTGGACAGATGTATAGAAGGCCAACCTAGTTTAGTGGTGGGGCAACTCTGGGAGCTGTAGTCAAACCAGTTCAACGCTGGTAGACGAGTGGCCTAGGCAAAGTCTCAAGAGGTGATCTTGACAGGTGTCCTCCATGAGAACACAGTAAAAAGTCAGGTGACTCACTTAAACAATGTTATAAAAATATTTATGGCCTGTAAACACAATGAACTACTAGTAGCGTGTAATATTATCACACAAGACTAAATAAGATAAATATAAACAATCACTGTATTAGGGCAAAATACATTACCCCCAGAAAAGGAAGGTAAGTATTATTATGCAAATCTACAGGTCCACAGAAATAATTAATAAAACATTAACTTTAGAAGTCCATCCCCAAGATGTATGGGGCTGTGTTCCCAAAAGTTCACCAAAGTTTCGCACAGTTCTGTGAGACGTGAACAAATTAGTGTAGGGCATCTCGGCTCCAATGAAGAGTTCCAGTGGTAGAGGACAAGTTATTCTTACTAACCAATTTTCCTAACTATCGGAGTGCTTGCATGATCAAGCAATCGTATAGCCAAACTGTTGTGAAAGTTATCAAACTTTTAAAAGGAAGCTGGTGTTCAGTTAAGTATCGTTATAACTCGCCACCCATACTCAGATTCTTCGTAGGACTTGGCAGGTCTCCTCAAGAGGTTCAGCGGTCTCTTTTCCCAACTTCAGCTCTGGTCCTTGATGCTCAAGGGTTGCAGGTTCAAGCACTTCTCTGGTAAGCAACATCCTGGTGCAAGGTCTTGAGGTTGGAGAATGCAGAAGAACTCGTTGCAGGGCCCTTCTCAGCACAGAATTGGATGCAGGAAAGTGGTTTTGGATGATGGCCACTGATGCACTGCAACACGGGGAGGGGGTACACTTTTTTTGCGATTTAGACTTTGCCTCCTAGCTCGGTTCCCCTTCATGCTGGAACCACAAAATTTCAATGGTGAGTCTTGTAGCACAAGCTGGCAATCCCTCAAGTTCCAGGCCTCAACGCGGAACAGTGACGTCTGCAGAATGGTAGCCCAAACTCTAAGCTGGTCTGCCATTGTATTCCAGAGGCACTTCTGAAAGCTCTTATTCGCAGGACTCCGGTCTGACTTTTACAATGGAGGTTCCCTCACTCAAAGGGTTGCAGCTCCACCGCAGGACTGCTGCCATCTTTAACAAGACAGGGCTTTTCCAGGACAGGAGCAGAAGTTTGTCGCCACACCTTCTTTCAACGGGGTCCACTGTCTACTTGCACGTCTTGCAGATGTACAGGATAATTAGCACCTTTGGTTTCTTCCAGCATCTCTAAAAAATGGGTGCAGGGGTAGTGTTCTCCAAAAAGCCAGGTAATAGCCGAAACTCCCACTAGCCAAACAAAGATCTGTCGTACACACACCCCGGTAGTGGTCTAATCAAGACAACCTGTGGCACAAGTCATGAATACCGTTTAGACACACCGAAACCAGTTAGGGAATTTGTAACACAGTCTTCCTGGCAGCAAAAGCATTTTCCTGGCCTTACGTGCCAGGAAGAAGTGTTAGTGACAAGATGGCCATGGGAGAAATGAGAATCCTTGTGGCACTGCCATGTTGGGACACTAGCCACAGTAGGTAACCAAACACGGTAAACACGATAAGGCTGATGTAAAATATACCAAAGAAATAGCATAATTTAACTGCTGCCACCAGCTTGTCCTTTAGGCACACCTAAAGTAACTGTTAGTCCAGGGCATAAAAAGTGTACCCCATTGTATTGCATTGTAAAATGCATTGAACAATTTTATAAAAAGTTACCAAAAGTGATAATGTAT
Source organism: Ambystoma mexicanum (assembly GCF_040938575.1). Classification (NCBI taxonomy): domain Eukaryota; kingdom Metazoa; phylum Chordata; class Amphibia; order Caudata; family Ambystomatidae; genus Ambystoma; species Ambystoma mexicanum. The sequence continues at coordinate 586,766,845 of NC_090922.1, read as the reverse complement.
CAAAACTAAGGAAATCCATGTTTCCCATTGTTAGGCAGAATCCTGTGTAGTTCCCTTGGGGACCACTGCAAAAAGTTTAAGACTACAGGAGTAAGCAGTAAACCCAATTGGTAGCAGTCTGTACCACCCAGATTTACCTGGTAGGTGTGGCTGAGCAGCCAGACTTCTCTCAAGAAGAGTAAGGCAGTATATAGAGTATACACAATAGGGCTAAAAACATAGTGGAACAAGCAAACACTGACCATAGCTTTGTATCAAAAGTATATATTTATTTAACACACACTTAAGAAAATACACTAGCACTATAAGTCAAAGCAAGTTCAAAACACAATCACAAACGTATTTATACCTCCCTTAGCAATTACTAGACAAGTCTAAGTTAAAACACCACTTTTTGTCAAAACCGAGGTGAGCGTGTAACTTGGATGGCACACCAATAATTATGTTAAAGGGGGCAAAAAGGCAGAGCATAAAAATAAAACAGTTCCCAACACTTTTCTAAGTCCAAGCAAGTCAGTGAAGGCAGTATACACTGTAGAGCCAAAGTTCATAGGCCAGGCCCACTTTAAATGGAGCAAAGCGAAATGTCCCCAGGATCACACGGTTTAAAATGCACTAAAAGTCTTTGCAGTGTGTTCAAAAGAGGTTGGGGTGATTCAAAAAGGAAAGTTATAAGGTCTGGAGCCAACCCAGTTGGAAAGCCAAGGATGTAAAGTCACCTTTAGCAATCCAAAGAAAGGGAGGCCAGGTGGAACACAGTACCTTAAAGAGAGGAAGATCCACCGGCGGCAGTTGTTCCTGGCAGTGGGTGCAAGTCTTGGATTCGACCAGGGGAAGAGAAGATCTCATCGAGGAGGAATCTTGTAGTCGTTGCACTGCCAAGGGAAGACACCAGCCGCAGAGTTCGTTGGTAAAAGGTGCGTTACTTTTATTTGCGGTCAAAGTGGTGGAGCTTGGCTATCCGTTCGCCGGGATGCTTTGCATGGGTGAGTCGACCAAGAGGCGTCTTTGGAAGGCGAAAGGGGCGAACTGGTTGATCCCATCAGCTCAGAGGGAGAAGACTCTTCCAGCAGAAGATCTCCTCTTGTCGTCGGGGAAAGTGGTGAGGTTGTTGCAGCAGGGCTCCACCGGTGGTGGTGTTGTTGCAGATGGCTCAGCTTCTTCCCCCTTCGGATTTCTTAGGTCCTGTGGCGACTTCTGAAGTACCAGTCCCAAAATCCCTGCTTTTATGCAGAAAAACCCCAATTCAACAGCCTAGCTGTCACTCATATATGCTAAGTGGTGAGCGACAGAATAGAGTGCGACTTGAGTTGCTAAGGCAACGCAGTCCAGGGTGCCAATTCCCCTCCCCACACAACCTGTGGAACCCAGACAGAGGAGCACCATTTGGAGGGCTTCTCTGGAGAAGCCCGCCAAAAAGTGGAACAAAGGGCTCCATCTTGGTCAGAGTTACAGAGACGGACACGAACGCCATTTTAGAAAAGAGTTCTGGCAAAAAGACCCAACTGTGAATTTAATATTAGATAAATAAACTGGCGGTATCTTTAACATTGCACCAAAAAGTGGTGCGTTTAAAATCAATGGGAAAATCCCACAGGAAATATTCCGGTGGAATATTTTGTGTGGTAACCACTGCCACCAGCCAGAAACTCGACAAGGGGGGACTGGACAGTGCCCCCTTGAAAACAGACCCAGGGGCAATTAACCCCTTCCAGTACTTCCACAATATGATGGTGTGTACTGGTTCTGTTCACAATTTAGGACTAGTAAAGTCAATGGTGACTTTACATGCCCTGGGAGACAGTAGTCAGTCCCAGAGTATGGAGTCTATGTTTGGGGGTCACTATGACACCCCTGTGTTTCTGCACTGAGGGTGCTGGTAACACATTCCCAAAAAATAGATGATACCCTATGGAGTAAAAAGAAAACCCCATAGCCTATAAGCACGTAACAAGTCAGAGATATACATCAAATCATGCCTACGAGTGGGAGTAAAAGACTCATCACTCTTAGCAGGAGAAAAAAACAAACCCCCAAAACATCCAGCAAAGCTGCTGGGCGACTCACTAGGTTTGGGAAATTAGCCTTGTACGAAAATTCTCCCTAACACCCAGTACAGATAGCCTGAAGGACATGTCAGTTGAAAAATCCAGTGTGGTGAAGCTGAAGCCTTCACTGCACTGCATGAAGAGTAGACCAGATTCAAAAATAAAAAGCAAAATGTTTGGCGGTCTATAAAAATGGAGGGAAAGGTGCTGTGAACAGAAATCTTTCCTAACTGGTGCCTGCTGCATTATTTGTTGAGAAGAGATTGGACCAAGCTCCTGTACAGACCAACTTTTCTTGCACCCACAGCTCCTGGCCTTCTTTGACCGGAACCAACAGCAGGAGAGCCGACCTCATGCAACCCTCCAACGGCCTGCCAATTCTGGAGAAAAACTGGAGTGTGGGTTGGAAGTTGTAGCATTACTTGCCTCTCCTCCTGCCCCATCTGCACCCTTGAAAAGTTTGAATATCTTTTGAAACCTTTAAAACTGTTTGGCAAAACTTGTTACCGAAAGCTGGGAACAGTTTTATTCACTAGAATACGTTCTCTTCTGACTTTTGGAACCTACCTTGCATCCTCAGGACCCTCCTCCTAACTATTCCACACTCCCTTAAAAAAAGAAAAAAAAAAGACTCATACAACTTGGATATGGAGTTTACAGTTAATGCTGTTATTCCTGTGGCTTGTTGGTGTAATAATTTAATAATTATTTACTTGCCTTCCCTTTCAGGTATTGGAGGGGCCGGGGGGTGAACTGAATGTTTTATACTAACTCACCGTGATTGCAGATATGTATTTTATTATTTAGTATTGTGATATTACTATCTGCTATTAGTCATTGTTGATAGTGTGTTCTTTGACCATAAATATAGTATGTTTGCTTACCTGTATAAGTGTAATCCTTGATTGCACATTGTGTTAGACTCGTTGCGGACCCCTTACCATGCTCATTCGCTCCTGAGACTTAGCCTTGGCCACTCTCCATGCGACCTGGATTTGTTTGGCTACAGCTTCCAGAGTTGCCCATGTTGACTTTAACTGGGTTGGCCTTCTAAACTCTGTCCACTAGGCCAGAGTTTAGAAATCATCCAATCAAACCCTAAACAAAGTCAGAAGGCCCTTTTGCAGTTCTTGTACACAGTTTGTCCCAGGGTATTGAAAAGGCTTAAGCTAGTATTGAAGGTATGAGTATGTTCATTTTTGTTATGTTAAAGGACCTTTTGTATTGCACGCCATCACCGCTGGAGGGGTCCCCTGGTTCTCTGGTAGATCTGGAAGGAACGACGGTAGGGTGAATAAGTAGGGCATACCGGCAAAAGGCAGCTAGAGTTGTGATGTGCTGGTGACCGCTTCAGTTCAGTTAGCACCGTTTGCTGAGCATGGGTGCGATTTTCTCGATTAGTAGTGTTGGGCAGAATTCTCATTTCTGTGCCAATTCCCCTCAGATACCCCCAGCTCTTTTGCTGGACTTTAGGACTTTTAATTTTTATCCTGGAGTAAGTGAACTTTTTCTCACGCTCATGTATTTTGATCTGATTTGGACTGTTTCGTTTGTTTTTGGAGTCTGACAAACTCCATAGGCATCTGCTTTTTGCATTGTGACATACAGCACCTTCAGTGCAGTGTCACAGAGAAGCTCTTTGGATTTCTCATAAGGTTTCAATACCTCCTCTTGGGTGAACTACTGTTCCCAATAGCAGTAAAGTGAAATTCACTTTACTTAGTTTTTCCTATGTAGGTCCAATACAGCCCATCTTATGTGGAAGTACTGAGGGTTACTTAGTAGCCCCTTTTCCTACTTATGTAACATTTGTCATGTTACCGGTACTACTTTTAATGGCTGGTGGCAGTGGTTTAATTTTCCTACCATTGTGCGTTTTTACCGAAGGCTGAATCCTCAGCTGCAGTATAGCACCCAGGGGTGACCTTTTTGCCAAAATCGCCTTTTACTCTTTTTTCGCTATTTCTTGTTAGGGAGGTCTCTCTTGGGTGTTACTCTGTGCACCAAACCAGGCTTAACCCTTTTTGTTTGGTTTGCCTTTGGCAGGCTTCAGTGCTGTAAATCGCCTCTGGCTCCAGTGTGACCGGGAGGTCCAGAAGCGAGGGAGGTGCCTGTAACTCCCGATCCTTAGTCTCCTTAGTTACCAGAATGAACCCAGTGCTGATTAGCTGGTTGTCCTTGCAGCACAGCTTGGCTGTGCATGTGTTAGGTAACATTGTATGTAGTACCCGGTGGGAGACTGCACCAGCCTTGTCCTCTTGGCAATAGTTAACCCAAACTTTGGTATAAGCATTTACCTCACAAGTTGGTAGTGAATGAGAAGCCAGGCGTATCTCAGGAGGGGGTCAATGTGAGCTGTAGCATTATTACACAGATTCACAGTGAAAATTATCCAAATAACCACTTACTCTCAAGGTTTCTTGATAAAACAATTATTAATTAATTTAACAGTCAGTTGAATATGCCTTCCTTGGAAGGGAGCACATATGTAACACAATAATATACTTCAAAATACACACTGTTTGAATAAATCAGTAGATACCCATTTGGGATGGCGCACACACTTCCTACACCCTGAGGTGAGTTAAATAACTAGGACACTGTGGACACTGACCTATCACTGGCACATCTAGAGCAATACTGAGGTTAGTGTAAAAAGGAAAGGATGAGGGTATAAAACAGTGGTTAACAAATGTTCTTCAGCAGGTATGCCCTTTTTGAACCCTGAAATGCAAAGTAAATTAACCCTTTTCCAGCTACACAAGTTATCTAATGTGTGACTTTTGTTGAGGGATAGCTAAAGCACAAAGTCAGAGGCAAGTAGTGTCTTTCAGGGAGCCAGGACAGCCAACGTCGATTGAGAAAAAGTCTAGGTGAGCTGGAGCACTTCTTGCTGGTAGGTGAAAAGTCTTGCGGAATGTTTTAGAAATCTTTGTAGAAAATGAAATCACTGCATGACCACAAGCGGGGAGGCTTTTGAGGGGCAATGCTGCAAGTAACTCTGCAAAAGCAACCAAGACAAGTCTCGACTGAGAGCTAGCAAGGCTACACAGGTAAGCAAACCCTTAGTTTTTATAGTAGCTTTGCTTTGAAGAAATTGATTCCAGCTGGCTTCTGTTCCAGTTGTAGGTCTGCTGATCCTGTTGTTCCAGGGCTTCAGTTGTGGGAACAAGAGGTTGGATGCCTGGGGACTCGTGCACTACGAAATGAAGGTCGGCGGCAGCAATGGACAAACTTCAGATCAGCGACGCTTCACGGTTTCAGTTCCTTGTGACTCGCAAATAGCACCACTGTGGTTCCTGGATACCTTTTATGGACTTTCTTCGCATCTGGGGTCTAGCACTCTGTTGAGGTGGCTCAGGCTTGGTCAGTCATGCTTCCTGGGAGTCCAGATTATGTTCTTGTAGCTAGGGGTCCGACTTAAAAATGAGACACTCGATTCTTGTGTTTCTCTGCCTGGCAATCTGTTCCTGCAGCAGCAATGGAAGTACAGTCAGCTCAGAGGATATCCAGACGAGTTTGCATTGGGGTTGATTGGTCCCACCAACCCAAGAGGAGAATTTGTCGGTTGCAGGGTTTCTCTATTAGAGGCGAATTCGGAGCTTCAGCAATGCAGCAGGGCTTCACCGAGCAAACCAACGGTCCAGGAGTTGCAGCAAGAGTCTCTTCCAAGTTCTTCTTCAGATTCCTTTTTCCAGTTGTCAACTCTGCCTTCCAAGACAAAAGCCTCGCCTTTTATGCAAGTTTCTCCCATTCATTCCAGCCCAGCTGTCGCACACAAAGCAGGATGGCTGTCCTACAAGGACAGCCAGCCAGCCTATCACCTGTGGATGCATTCCTGTAACACAGGGAATTTGCACAGGGAATTTGCACAGATTGCACAGAGTTTGCAATTTGCACAGTGAGTTTTGAGCACCTCCCTCACTTCCTGCCCTTGCCAGACAGGCTGGAGCCAGAGGCAGGCTTCACCAGTGAATCCCGGCAAAGACAAAACTGACGAAGGGACTGAACCTGGTTTGGGGCGCAGAACCTTTCCAACACGAAATGGCAAAAAAGACTGGTGCCATTTTGACAAAATGGGCCCCATGGGTGCTGTACTGCAGCTGCAATTGCAGCCTGCGGTAGAAACATATAAGGGTAGGAAAATGTGCCACCAGTCATTAATTGTAGAAAGGGTAACAAGAATGTTACACAAGAAATTAGACAAAGTGGGCTACTAAGTAACTCCTCCAGCACCCCTTTGTAAGATGGTGTGTGCTGGGTCTAGAAAGTTACAAAATGAAAAAAGAAAAGTCAAGTTTCACTTCACTGCTCTTGGAAACAGTAGTTTTAGCAAGAGAAGGTATTTAAACCTTTGGGAAATCTAAGGGACTTCACTCTGCCACTGCACTGAAGGTGTTGTGGGTCACAATTTAAAGATGATGCCTATGGAGTTGTCATACTCCGAAGTCAAAAAAGTGTTCAAATCAGTGTAAAATACATGAGTGGGAAAAAGGTCTCGCTCTCTTCAGGTTAGAAAATAAAAAGTCCTGAAGTCCAGCAAAAGTTCTGGGGGTCTCTAAAGTAGAAGAGAATTAGCACATTTCTGAGAATTATCCTGAATAGCATGAATGGGAGAAACATTCATAAAAGGCAACGCTTCTAGGACATCCTACGAATGAATCTTTAAGAGAAGCATGCTGCACCCTCCTGGACCATTGAACTGCCCAGTGAAGCCCTGCTGCAGTCTTGAAACTCCAATTCTGAATCGACTAGAGAAGCCCTGGAACGGATGACTTCTTCCCTTGGGTTGGTGGGACCAACTATAACCCCAAGACTAACTTTGGTGGAGGACATTCCCCAATTGGCTGTACTACTTTGATGCTGCTGGAAATGAGTGCGAGGGGTCCAGATATCCGTAGTCGTGTGCATTGCCTTTTAGCCAGACCAGAGCTCCAGGAAGATCCTGAGGATCTTCCTGAAGCAGGATTACGTAAGCCAGAGTCACCTCACCAGAGCGCTGGACTCCAGAAGCAAGGGAAGCCCATCACGTGTCCAAGATCTGCGATGGTGCCATTTGCGGGTATCTGAAACTGCGAAGTTCCGCCCCTCTTAAAAATAACCCATAGCTGCCACTGACCTTCAAACCCCAGTGCAGGAGCCCTCTAGATGTTGTCCCTCTTGTCCCCATGATTGAGGCCCATGAACCCAGGATCTGCAAGACTGCAACCAGAACAGAAGCCAGCTGGATCCTCTTCTTCAAACCTAAGCTACTGTCTTGACTAAGGGGGTACTTACCTCTTTGTCTGTAGCTTGCATTACCTCATTAGAGACTTGCAGTAGCTACTTCTTGTAGCTTTGATCTCAGCTCTCTTTCACAAGCCTAACAGCTTGTGGCCCAACAGTGATTCTTTTTCTACAAACTCTCTAAAACATTGTGCAAGACTTGTGTGCCATCTAAAGAAGTGCCTAGGCTCCATAAACATTGTTCAAAGACTCTTCTGACCCATTTACTTTATTTCTAACTGTCCCCCATAGGTATTGCATAAGTTTAAATTGTATTGCTGGGAAAGATCTAATCTAGACTTCATTGGGAGATTGAAAAGTATTCACATGCTCTGAGAACCTGTAAACCTTTTTCCTTCCGTAATCTTTGGCTTTTGCACAACCTCAACATTTTACCAAGTACAAAAAGTGATATATTACTAGGACAGTATTGGCATTTATATTTCACCTCAAGGTGTAGGAAGTGTGTATGAAGCATCTCTAAAGAGTATCTACTTGCTAATCTTAAATATGAGGAAGTGTTATCAAGTGTATTTTTATGGTTCCATATTGCCTTTTTTAAAGCAGGATTATTTAAAAATGACCGTTAAATTATTTTACTAGAAAACCTTGAGAGTAAGCGTTATTTGTATACTTGTATTTGTGGATTTCAATGCCACAGCTCACATTTACCCCTAAATCTGGATGCTCAGTCACTCTACCATCTTGTGTAGTACAGACCTATACCTGTTAGTTAACTAATGACAAGAGGAAAAGACTGGTGGTGTCTCCCACAGGGTTACTGCATACAATTTTGCCTAACCGGTAGCTCGTCATGTGCTGTTGTGTGAGGCTGTGTGATTTGTTTGGTTGGTGCAGTGTAATGAGGTGTGTGCGGATGGCTGTGTGGTAGAGCGGGTGTGTTAGAATTTTAGAAGTGTATGTAGAGAATTGAGATATTAGCAATTGGTTTAGTTGGTCGCTCCATCGTACCTCCCTGTCTCGGCCAGCTGTGTTGGGTATCCCTGCCTGTGTTGCGTATTAAGGCATTCCGTGATGGGTCACTCTTAAAGTTCTGTGCAGAGCTGTGGCTGTCCTGGGCAGCTCCTGCCATCGCCTCCTGGGCTCCAAGAGCAGGATACCTGCCCAACCATGAGTGATCAGTGTTTCTATATTTGCATCTTGTATCGCAATGATAATCTGAGGGTAGCCCCATTTGTATACTTGCAAGATGGTCAGGGTCTACGAGACAGATCTGTTAACAAACACTGCATTGGATATGGTTTGAAAAGATTCTGCATTCCATTTTAATCATGAGACTACTATACAACTAGTTTTCGCCCCCGACTATTGCAGCATTGTTCTTTTCTGATCCATCCTTTTGAAGCTCCTCCTGAGGTTGGTGAGGTCTCCTTCATTCCAAGTTAGGTGTTTGCTGCAGACCTATGGGCCAAGCCGCGTACTTACTCCTCTGTCAGTAAGCCCATGTACAATCCCCTTCACCTGGCTCCTACCAGTGGGATTTGCTACAAGATTGAGAAAAGGATTTTACAAGCACTGCCAGCTCCATTCTGGTAACATCCTGGGGCCCTGTGACTGCCTGGTCCCCCTCCCGGGTGACCCTGTTGCTCCGGCTGACTCTGTTGCTCAGGTAAGTGGGCCTCTCCTCCTTGGGCTTTGGCTTTTGAGGTGATTTGTGAGTACCATCTATCCCAGGGCTCGCTCTCATCTGGTGGGTGTTGGTCATGTTGCATGAATGCTCAGCTCTGTTGTGATGGTGTGCCCGGGTTCTGTGGCCTCGTGGAGATGAGTCATTCCTTCATGTGATCCGCTCCCTATCCTGGGCGGCCTCTATGCAATACTGTTCAGATGTTTTTGGTGGCTGTAAAAGGCGTGTTGGTGGCCCGGTGTTCAAGTGGGTCACCATGCATCTCACAATGTCGAATGGATCTGGTGTTAACCAGTTGCTATTCAGTACTCCATGTTGAATCTCCAATAAGTGACACAGTTGTGTGCTTTGAGCTTGGTTGGATTTATTAATCCATTCATTTAGTTACACGTTTTTGTCAAAATTACTTGATACATGGGTGGTGTACATTTCTGCGTACAGTTTAAGACATATACCATACGCTGTTTGCTTTAGCTTAGAGTGCTGACACGTGTCTCAACCAAAGGTCTTTTTCAAGGCATGAACTATTAGTGATCTTTGGACCTGTGAACCATGGGAAAGCTCTGTCCAAGGCTTTAATTTCCAGGTGGCATTCTTGCTGTATCACGCACTGTCACCGGTTGAAAAATCGACCGCTGCCCCGGCCGTCTGAGAGCCCATTCCGCCAGAGGGATTGCTGTGACTAGCATTCCTGTCTGGTGTGCCCCCTGCTGGACATCATCAGGGCTGCTACGTGGAGGTCTATGCACACCTTCACAAGATTCTACTGCATCGACAGGGATTCCACAGAGGAGCCCACGGAGGAGTCCAGGGTCGGTGAAGCAGTGCTATGCAACCTGTTAGCTTGAAGGTGAGGCTGTTCCGTAGGTAAGTGTAATTGCTTCTGTTTGAGTTTTGCCACCTTCCGTGGTTGTGTAGTGATGTAAACCTATGTATTCTTTAGTCCCGATCATGTGAATCTATGCTAGACCCCAGGCCGGAGAAGGAACACGTTACTTACCTGTAACTATTGTTCTCCAGCATGGGTCTGGCATGGATTCACATGCGAACCATCCCTCCTGCCCCTCTGCAGCTCTTCTCTTGGTCCTAATTCCACTTTACGTGCAACCAAATCTGAAGATGGCTGCCAGAGGAGGGGCATAGGTAGAGGGCAGTCATTGGCTGGGAGCAGTATGACCCAAAGCTCAGTGATTGGTTTATAGGAAAAAGACAGTTCGTAAGTGAAAGTGAAACTTTTTTTTCTTGTACCAAGGATTCCCGTCCTGCCGACGGGGAGTATTCATGAGCCTGGGAATCCATGCCAGACCTATGCTGGAGAACAATAGTTACAGGTAAGTAACTTGTTCCTTCTGATTGACAAGAGAAACTCTGGAAGGGACGACTTCCCTTGGGTTGGTTGGACCAACTAACCCTGAGACACACTACACTGGACAATCTTCCTTGACTGGCTGTACTGCTTTGTTGCTGTAGGAACCAAGTGCCAGGGGTCCAGAAAGACTTAGTCTAGTGCAATGTCTGCTATGATATGGCATTTGTAACGCGCCTATACACAAGTGTTTCACAATCTGCCCAGTACCTCCAGGAGTCTCCTAAGGACCCTCCAGAAGCAGGACAACCAGAGCTCGAGTCTCCTCACCAGAGTGCAGACAGCAAGGAGTAAAGGAAGCCCAACCGGTATCCAAGATCCACAGTGGTGCTCTTTCCCGCACGCTGAAATTGCGAAGTGCTGCTGATCCGAAAAGAGCTATAGCTGCTGACAACCTCAAAATTCCTGCCGCAGTATGTTAGGAAAGATTTCGTAATTGTAGGTAATTTTCCTTCCATGTGGCAACCCCTAAACTTTTTGCTGTTGTTTTTCACCTTGTTTTCGACTTTGCCAGAGAAGTGCAGCCTTCTGCCGCACTCCTCTGGGCTTTCGCTCCTTTCTTACGGGGAAACTGACATGCCCTTAAGACAGTCAGTACCGGGAAACGCTGTTTTCCGTAGTTTCTTTTATCATGTTGCGGCTTTCGTGCAACATGACACGAGGGCACTGTAAGCTAAGTTACTGCTCTCTTGGGTCTCTAGCCTTCTACAGGCCCTAGATACTCGTTTAGGATTGTAACTGATCGGTGCAAGTGATTCACGGACGGGAATGGTGGCAGCGATCGTCTCTTGTGTTTTGAGCTCCTTTTGGCGTTTTAAGCGAGTTTCTCGCGCTTAACCCAAAACGGTGGCCTGGCTCCCAAAATGGCCAGACCACGAGGCTCCTTTGTCCTGTCCGCTGATCGTCTTGCTCCCTTCACCTTCCCCAGGTCGAGCCGACCCGGGGCCTTCCTTATTTGGGCATGTACTTTCCCGCGAAACACGGATGTCAGGTCCCAATACACATCCTGGGTGCCAGAGAGTCTGGGGTGGTGTGAATGCCCGGGACCACCGTGGTCCGTGATAGGTCCACGTATGGTGTGAGTGTTGATGAGCGGATCTCCCATTGGGTCCCCTCCGTTTTGGCGCGAAGGGAACCGTGGATAAGAGGGGGCTGGAAACACCACTACCAGGTCGATCTCCTGAGTTCTCACGAACGAAGGAATACAGGAGCCAAGTATCCTGCAACCAAGAGGCTGAACCGAGGAATCGCTGGTGACCCGCTGAAGGACTGCTCCTCTGCACTGCTGTCGCCTTGTGAAACCCTTTTCACCTTTGATCGAACCAAAAGGCCTGTACTGTTACTTTGACCCTTGGAATAGCGAGGACAGCTATTCTCGGCATCTTCACCATCTCCTGCTAGTAAGCCTTCGGAAGCGTCTCTGGGCCATCCAGCAGACTGACCAGCCTACACAGGAGTCTTGCTCTGTAACTGCCGCCAGGTTGTGTAGTATTTCGAGTCCTTGTCACTCTCACACGATTCGTACACTTGGCGTTCCCAGGTCTGAAGTGAGTAGTGTACATTTGGCTGATACACATGGCCGCTCCGTTGCCCTGCTGTGGTAACAAACTGTGCGGGTTCCTTCGATTGGGACGTCTTTTACTCAACTCTGCAGCTGCAGACTCAACACGACGACGAGACGTCCACTGCTCTTCTGAACCTGCCAGCGACTGAAACTGTCGCGGAGAAGCCTGGGTCTGCTTGCATCGGGGACCGGTGAGTAGCATAGCTAGGAACTGGTCGCCCTCCTGTAGGAGGCCATAGCTTTTCCCCGCTGTGTCAAAACAGCACGCCTTTCCGTACTCCCGCTCTGCTTCTGCCCACAGTGGAGGCTGCGCTTGAGTCGCGGAACACTGCATGATTTCCCTCGAAGAGACTCCCCTTTTGCCCGTTGGCACCAGCGTGTGCAGGTACTTTTGAGCACAAGGCCCACTCTTCGTAGGGCTCAGACTTCCTTTTAGTTGGGTGCCTCTGAAGCCGGACTGGGTCTAAGCATTATTTCGCACTGCCTGTTTTCCTTCCCTTTTAGGTGGACTACACATTTCGTGCATCTAACGCTTGAGACTTGTTTGTATTTGTATATATATTGTATTGGTATGGTATGTGTTGGTTTACTAGAGTTGTATTGTGACTTCTCGCCACGCCCATTGTTTTAAAGGCCTTGGAATAAATGTGTATATATTTTTAATATAACACCTGTTTGGAGTAGTTTGTAAGTGTCCTTGCTTTGTGTGCTCATTGCGGGCTTTGTCACCCTCACCCCTCTTGATCCCTAGTCTTGACCGCCGCGATCGCTACCCTGATTGGTCTGGCTTGTCCAGAGGTTACCCTGTTCCAAGTAATTAGGTTGGCCTTCTGAACTTCTGCGCCGCCAGGACAGAGGTCAGAAATCCGTCTTAACACAGTAGTCCTCCAGGTGGCCTCCCTCTTGTCCCCATGACTGAGGCTCAGGAAGCCAGGATCTGCATCGCTGCAACTGAACAGAATACAGCTGGCCCACTCTTCAAACCAGAGGTGCTGTTCAGACTTGGGGTACTTAACTCAATGTTGTTAGCTTTCCTCTTCTCAGTTGAGATTTGCAGTGGCTATTTTTGTTAGGGTTGATTTCAAATCTGCTTTCCACAAGTGTAACAGCTTGTGACCCTACAAGTGATTTCTACAAAACTTTCTAACTTTGAGCAAGTCTTGTATTAACTACGAAGTGCCTCAGCTCCATAGACTGCTCCAATTGACTTTGGCTGAGGCACTTATTAGTTAACCAAGTCTTGGACAAAGTTTGAGAGTTTTGTTAGACCAGTCCTGTCCTCTTGGTATTAGGTAACCCACCTATTGATATAGGTCTGTACTACACAAGTTGGTAGTGTGACTGAGGGGTCACTGGGGTGAGCTCTGACTGTCCTTTCAGGGATGTTCTTGTCCTGTGAACAGGTTTAGGTTTCAGACCTTTCTTTCTCCCGGAGACTTTTGATTTCTCCTTTGTCTTTCTTTTTCCTGGGAATAGAAGGGTGGCCTCCCTGTGGACTGGGGGTAAGAGTAATCTTCTCACCCACCCATTGAAAGTCTCCTAAGGTTGCCTCTCTGGCCAATCTTGTTTGCTCCTACTTCCTTTTATTGGGAGACCTGGGGTACTAGATGCAACTCCAAGAATTTTAAAATCATTCCCAAACAGGACTCTCCCAGGCACTTCATTCTGTACACAGGCAGGTATTTTAACAATCATACTCTTGCATCCCGCCCCCTTTCCTCCATACTGCATAGGCGTCCCTTCCAAGGGACGGGAGACGGAACCTTTTTCACCAGAAAAAATCTTCTTCCTCTTTAAATTTAGAGGTGCGCGCGGGTGTGTCCCAGGGAGCATGTGCTGCCCTGACACACCCCAGTCCCCTTTTCCACGCCGACGGGAACAGGCCGAATTCACCAGCGCTCCTGGGTTTGGCTTTGGCCATGTAATTCCACGCGCAGATACTTCTGTCTTTTTATCATTCAGGTACTCGGTCCTTAGGAGCCATGCTCCTCCCACGCGCATGTCGACTTCCACAGGGTTCATCAGGTGTCCATCCTGGAACGGGCTCTTCCTAACTTCAGACCCCCTCTTCCTACGTTGTCTTGGCCCAGACCAGGGTTGGCAAGCTTGTGTCTCTCTGTCGTTGAAAGCGCTGAAGAACAGACTAGCCAGGTGGAGGGAGCTCTTCCAGAAGTCGCCTCCAGAGGACCTCAAGAACTTTGTGAAACAGCGAGCCAGGCCCAAGGAAGGGCAGCTATTTTCCATCACATCCTGCAAAGGAGACTCCTTCGCAAGAACTCTCCCGCGTGGGAGGGACTGTCCAGGCCCTTGTACCAGCACGTGCACAGAGACTGCTTTAGCTACCAGCCCTCTGGCCGAGGGATCCTCCCGGTGGCAGTGTTGAGGGACTGGAAGGTTCTTGTACCGGATTGTCATTCGAGGGGCTCCAACCTTGTACCGCCAATATGGCTGAGGGGGCTACGCCCTAGTACCGGCAATACGTGCGAGGGGGCGCCTAAACACAGCTCCAACCAACTCATGAAGTCACCTCGGATGGGGGTTATCCTCAAGGATGCCATCAGGGAAGTCCTCCCGACTATGCTAGTGGCACCACAAGCACCTCCCTGACGCCCCCGGTGCAGCTGTTCCCGGCTCCCCAGCCCACTCCTCAGGTGGTTCCGTACCAGCCTCTGCCGTCTCCCCAGCTGCGGCCCCTGTGCCCCAGCCTCCGGCTCCAACTACTCCTCCACCTCTGCAGGATCCTCCTGATCCGCAGGACACAGATGATGATGATGAGGAGGAGGAGGAGGATGATCGGGGCACACCATCCTCAACCAGGGCCTTCCACCAACGTCTTGCTGGGCTGGCGGAATACCTGGACCTCCCCCAGCCCGAGGTCGAGCAGCTGGCAGTGTGTGATCTGGCTGAAGTCCTCATGCAACGTTCCTCTGCAGACAGATGTAGTCTCCCTGGTTAAGAAGGGTTGGCTTAAGCCCCACTCTGCCCAGCCGGTCAATCGACGCCTGGCCGGAAAGTACAGGCAGATGGAGGGGGGTGGGGAGGGGGATACACTCTTGCTCTCGGCCCATACTCAGCCACCCTCCTCTGTGATCATTTCAGCATCGCTATCCTCCAAGCCTCAGTCAACCTCAATCTCCTCATCTGTGGCTCTACTAGGCAAGGAGGAGAAGATCTTGGAGGCGTATGGAAAGAAATTCTGTTCCAACGCATCCCTGCACCTTCGTTAAGCCAATGCCATGCTGGCTGCCGCTAACCAGAGGTTATGGCGGGAAATCGTGGACTTCCTCCTGGAACGCCCTACGCAGAGCCAATCACGTTTTAAGGTGGGGCTGGCAGAGGCTAAGCTGGTGGTGCATGGCCGCATGGAATCCACCGTGGACCATATTGACACCTCTGGCCGTGCCATCTGTATCGCCACGGACATGAAAAGGATGGCCTGGCTCTGGGCCTCAATTCAACCCGGAAGTCCAGTAACGCATATTAGATCTACCGTTCGGGGAGGAGGGAGAGGGGGGGAGACCTCTTCCACTCCACCACAGATGAGGAGCAGGACAAAAAGAAAAACAGCTCACTAACGGCCAAGTATTTATCCTTCTTGACAAAGACAATGCCCAAGTCGTACACCCAGTCACAGCAGCACTCTGACAGCGGGCGTACGTATGGAGGGTTCCATGGCTTCCAGGAACGGAGATCCAGGCAGCCGGACCACTCGCTGTCTCAGAACCGGCGCTAGCAACAAAAAAGGGGTGGGGCGAGTGGGTAGTAAGGGCTTTTTCCAGTCCCCCCTCCTCCACGACCGCCTCAGTGGGAAAGAAGGAATGACACGCCCCTTCGGGTCCACGTCTCAGTGGGAGGCAGGCTTGCTCTCCATGCTCAATTCTGGCACCAGAATTTCAGACTCCTGGATCCTCTCTGTAGTATCCACGGGGTACCGCCTACCCATCCTAGCCTCTCCTCCCTCAAGTTAGGACAGCAACTCTTCTGGCGGAGATCCAGTCGCTCGTAGTGAGCCAGGCAGTGGAGGAAGTCCCAGCCTCCCAGGCTTTTACTCCAGGATTTTCTCCATTCAGACGGGCCTGAGAGTTGTGCTAGACTTTCCCACCCTCAACCTCTCTTTACCCCTACAAAAGTTCAAGATGGTTATGCCAGGTATTATAGCGGAGACATTGTGCAAGGGAGACTGCATGTGCTCCCTGGATCTTAAGGACTCGTACCTACACGTCCCGATTTGGCAGCCCCATCGTGCTTTCCTACAGTTCAGGATTATGGGCTACCATTTTCAATATAAGGTCCTTCCTTTTGGTCTCAACACAGCTCCCAGCGTCTTGACCAGGCTCATGAATATGGTGGCTGCCTTCCTCAGAGCGCAGGGCCTCCATCTACCCGTACCCCGATGACTGGCTTGTCGGCTACATCTCCGGAAGCCGTTCACCACTCTTCCCATGCACTTATGAACACACTGCACGATCTGGGCTTCTCGCTCAATCTCAAGAAGTCACAGCTGCACCCCACGCAGACTGACATTCTTGGGCCTATTTTGGGACACTTGCTCAGAGAAGGTATTTCTGTCGGAGGACAAGAGCATCTCCTGGGTCTCTTGGTGGCGGTCCTATTAGCAGTTCAACTCATGAGATTGAGGATGAGGAGGATTCAGCTGCACTTCACGGCCTCATGGAAGCAGGAGCGGGGCTCCCAATCTGAGATGATCAACATTCCTCCATCTCTCCACCTGGACCTAACATGGTGGTCCAGGGACTGCAACCTACGGACGGGCAAGCCCTTTGCGCCGGAATTTACCTTTACCTGGTTTGCCACACTCATTTGGATGGTTTGAATTAGAATTCTCGTTTCCCTCTTTCTTGTGCTGCTTCCCCTCTTCCTTCTTGTGAGCTGCCCCAGAGTCCTTGTGAGTGGCCATGTTGACCCTGTTGGCTACCCACAATTCGGCAGCCTCTGCTAAACTTTTTGGGATCAATCTCTTGAGTCCGCTACAAGCTGTCTCGGCTCAGGAGAGCAGGCATCAAAAATAGACTAACAAAAATAGATTTGTCATTCCTTCAAAGGGATTGACTCTGCAACCCTTAACCCAACCATCTAAGTTATTAAACACTCACATACCTAGGTAGCCCAAGGGGTACCATCAGTCTTTTTGAGGGTCCTAAAACTCTTAAGTGAAGGAGGTTCCCAAATCTGGCTATTAATGCCTACTTCAGATTCATAATTATTTCTCTTAATGGCACCCAACTCCATTACAGGGGCACAGCCATTCAGGGGGAGCTTAGACAACAGCCAAGGAGTTAATCATTTCCACTGATTCCTTGAAGACCATAGGTGTATTCAGACTTACCGAGCCAATCCAACACATTAGGTTTTGGTTCATACATACTCGTTGCTTCTTTAGGCAGGCAGGGCCTCTATGGACTACAAGACCCAGGGGACCCTGAAAGGGAAGCCGAATCAAGGTACAGTCTTTTCATATCTAGTTCATGTTGCATCTCGCTCTCTCCGAGTTTGACATCTTGATATTTGGCTTCAGCTTGAGCATTTAACTTTCTGAACTCCATCTCTAATCTTATCCTTTAAAGAGAAACATACTCTGGGCTTAAAACTGGACCTTGTGGGGTCCTAATGGAAAGAGGATGAGGCATAAGGACAGGCTGTGGTGGGGAGAGTCACTTTTCCTGGGACTCTTCCACCTCTCCTGACTCCTCTTGCAGATTGGAGCTTGACTCTAAACATTCATTCTCATCCTTATGTTCCATATTTAGGTGTTACAGGCCTACCACCCAGACCTCTGGCTTTGGACATATCGATCAGTTGATGTACTGTCGGAACAGTCAGGGCTGCCTAATTGAAGTTATCCATATTAGGCATGTTATAATTGCTTCACTCTTTGTTGGAGCATAGCCTTGTGGCTGGTTTAGTTGGGCACAAGTACAACAAATAGTCAATGTAACCACGCTACACAAATCCCACAGCTGCCACCAGTGTTAGGCAAGAATTGATGCAGGACCCCTGTGGGAGACTACGCCAGTCTTCTCCTATTGGTATTGGGTAACCCACATTCTGATATAGGTCTGTACTACACAAGTTGGTAGTATGACTGTGCAGCCAGACTTACCTCAAGAGGGGTAAATGTGAGATGTTGCACTGTAGCAACGCAATCCACAAATACAAGTATCCAAATAGCACCTCCACTCCAGGTTTTCTAGTAAAATTATTAAAAAATCAATTTTAAATAAGAATTCTTAAACCGCAATGTGCAACAATAAAAATACACTTCAAAATACTTTCTCTGAATCAAGGAGAAGCAAGTAGATACTCTTTAGAGGTGCTTCATACACACTTCCTACAACCTGGGGTGACTTCACTAACTAGGACAGTATTGGCATTTATATCACTTCTGTACTTTGTAAAATTCTCAGGTTGGTAAAGAGGAAAGGTTCAGGGATAGGAAAAAGGTTAACAGGTTCTCGCAGCATCTGAGCACTTATAAATCTTCAAATGAAGTCTAGATAAAAACCCAGCAAATATTAGTTAAAAACCAATAAAATCACCTATGAGGGATTTTAAGAATCAAAGTTAATGGGATAGAGGAGTCTGCAGGGAGGCAGGACAGCCAAAGTCAATTTGGAGCAAAGTATATGAAGCTGAGGCACGTCTTAGATAGCAAAATGTCTTGCACTAAGTTGGAGAGTTGTTGTAGAAAATCACTGTTGGGCCACCAGCTGTTACTCTTGTCAAAAAGCTAGATCTAGAAGAACTCTAGAAAGGCGGCTACTGCAAGTCTCAACTGAGAAAAGCAAGCTACAAAGAGGTAAGTACCCTTTAGTCAGAACAGTACCTTAGGTTAGAAGAAGAGGATTCTACTGGCTTCTGTCTTTGCTGCAGTGTTGCAGATCCTGTGTTCCTGGGCCTCAGCCGTGGGGACAAGACGGAGGACGTCTGGAGGATTCCTGCAGTTCGGAGGTCGGCGGTGGCTACAGGCTCTTTTCAATTCAGCAATTCAATTTGCCGGTAGGTTTCAGCTACTGGCAAATGGCTCAACCTCGGGTCTTGCACACTGGATGGGCTTCCTTGACTCTTTGAGTCCAGAACCCTGGTGAGTTGACTAGCGCTAGGGTTGTCCTGCTTCGGGAGGGTCCTCCAGTATCTTCTTGGAGCTTCGGTCTGACTTAGACATTGGCAGTGGTCAAGAAATCTGTAGTTGAGTGCAAACGGTTCCAGCAGCAGCAAAGAAGTAGAGCCAGTTGGGGAAGGTCTTCCAGTAAAGTTTTTCCTGGGGTTAGTTGGTCCCACTAACCCAAGGGAAGAGGTCATCCTCTCCAGAGCTTCTCTGTTCGATTTGGAAAAGGAGTTTCAGAACAGCAGCAGGGCTTCACCGGGCAGTTCAACTAACGGTCCAGGAGAGTCAATCAAGCTTCTCTTCACAATTCCTTTGTTGGATATTTCTTCCAGTGGTCGACTGTCTTCAGTCCAAGAAGCCTTGTTTTTTGTGTAGGGTTCTCCCATTTGTGCACAGCCTAGCTGTCACTCACACAGCAGGGTGGCTGTCCTGCAAGGACAGCCAGCCGCTCATCAGGACTGGGTGCATTTAGGTAACCGAGGAGTCGCCGGACAGAGGAGTTTTGGTCACCTTCCTCACTTCCTGCCCTGCCAGACACTGGAGCCAGAGGTGGATTTCAGTACTGAAGCCTGCCAAAGCCAAAACTAACAAAGGGGTTAAACCTGGTTTGCCGCGCAGAAGAAAGACCTCACAAACATGAAATGGCAAAAAAAGACCAGGGCCATTTTGACACAATGGTCACCCACGGGTGCTATACTGCAGCTCAGGATTCAGCCTGTGGTATAAAAGCACAATGGTAGGAAAATTAAACCGCTGCCACCAGCCATTTAAAGTAGTGAAGGTAACATAAAAATGTTGTGTAGGTAGGAAAAGGTGCTACTAAGTAACCACCCAGCACTCCACATAGGATGGGGTGTTACGGAGAATTCTCAAGAATGTGCGAATTCCCTTCTAACGTCGAGAACCCCAGCTCTTTAGTTGGAAGTATCTTAGATTTCCCAAAAGTTTTAAATTCCGTCTCCTGGTGAAACTGTTTCCAAGAGCAGTGAAGTGAAATTGACTTTACTTACATTGTGTAACTTTCTAGACCCAGAGCACATCTTTTGTACCATATGGTGATGGAGGGGTTACTTAGTATCCCCTTGGTCTAGTTTCTCATGTAACATTTTTATGTTACCCTTTCTACAATTAATGGCTGGTGGTTTACTTTTTACTACCATTTTGTGTTTTTACCGCAGGCTGCGTTGGCAGCCACGGTAAGGCACCCATGGGTTCCCATTTCGTCAAAATGACCCTTTTTTTGCCATTTCTTGTTGGAAAGGTCCTTCTTTAGATTTACTCTGCGCGCCAAACCGGGTTTGCTCCCTTTGTGCATTTTTGTCTTAAGCGGGATTCACAAGTGAAGCCCACCTCAGGCTCCAGTATGTCTGGCAGGGGTAGGAAGTGCAGAGTGCCCGAAACGCCCTGTACTCCTATGTCCCGTCCCCTTTCCACCATACTTGTGGGACATCTCTCCGTCCTGTGGGACGGGACCGGAGCACTTTGTAAAAAGCATCCACATTTTTCCAAAAATGTGTCCTTCCTCTCTTTCCTGCGCGGGGCCCGGCACACGGCTGTAACCCCGCCCACCTTGGCTCCGCCCCGTGCATCACCCCTCAGTCCTTTTCTCCGCTCGATCGGGGCCGGACGCACTTGCATCCTCGGAAGATTTTCTTCCCTGTTTTCCTCTCTGGCTCTCGCTAGCGTTCGTCTTCTAGTGTGTCTGTCTTTTAAATTAGACTTTCCAGACTGTTCTTCGTGTCATTGTCGCTTCGCAAGGGCGGATCCCCATCCTCTTTGTTTAGAGTGTTTGGGTCCGGAACACCGTTGGGACTCCTGTTTTTACTGTGACTCTCTTTCGGTCCGGGCTCTTCGTCGTTTGGAACGGTGGGAGGAGGTGTTCCGACGCACTCCCCCATCTCATTTTCAGGCGTTCATCGACGAGAAGAAGAAACGCCCGGTAAGTTCTTTACTTTTCAGAGCACCCCGGCCGGGGGAATACCTTCCTGGGTTCCTCTCGAGCCGGGAGGGGCGTTGATCGCTCTGTCACCGGGGTTCGGCCTGAGGTGCCTGTCGGACCTAATAATTCTCAGTTTTCTCCGAGGGTCTCCGTAAGGGGCCTGTGTACACCGGAGTAACTTCCGAGGCCCCTCCTGTGGGGGCTGTGTGTAGACCCAGTTCTGCTGAGTCACAGGGTACCGGAGCTTGCTCTGAGGCCTCTTTCGGCTTCCCTCAAAAACATGACCGGGGTGCGCCCCGAGGCCTTGGCTCGGCTTGTGTTTACCGAACAGATGTTCGAGGCCCGTGCCGATGAGGCCATTACCGGGCCTAGGCCCGAGGTCCCTCGTACAGAGGCTAAGGCTACCAACAGTTCTGAGGGGCAGGGCAGGGCCCTGTCGGTGAAAGCGGTTTCTCACTGTTCCCGCTCTTGTGGTGATACCAGATCTGTTGAGGGGGCAAAGTAGCAAGGTTCTTCTTTTACCGGCAGTGCCGAGGTCCTTCCTTCAAAGGCTCAGTTGGCGGTTGGTATGTCGCAGAAACATTCCAGGCCTCATTGTACCGGCTCTGCCGAGGTTCCTTATATTAAGGCTAAAATTAAGATCCCTGATCCATCGACGGGGACCCCTGCCTCACCTCCTCACGTGCCGCAGTTCCCCTCAGATGAAGACAAAATGGCGGCCGTTGCCGCCATGACCACGATGGCCATTTTAGGTACTACCCCTACAACTACGCCATCGGCCCCTGGTATAGAGTTCGGTCCCTTGGGTGAACCTAAGGTCACTTGTGCGTATCCTTACCGGCCCGTTTATGATTGGAACGCCCGGATGCCTCTTCTGCACAATGTTTAGTTGCCTGCAGGGGCGGCCCCTTTGATTTATGTGGATACGTCGGCGGAGGGCCCAGCGTGGCTCCCTTCTCCGTTACGTCCCTGGATTTGTTCAACCTCATGAGAGGCCTCCTCAGGTTCCGAAGCAATCTCCTGAGGACGCTTCTTTCAGTAAATTTCAAGCGCTTATGCGCACTGACCCCATGACGGAGTATTTCAAAGGGCTTTTTAAGGAAATTTGTCCACCAGCGCCCCCGGCTCCACCCGTTCCTCTGGTGGTTCCGCCGGCGCCTCCTTTGCCCGTGGTGCCTGCCACTGCTCTTCCGCCTTTGCCACTGTTGTCCCCATTGGACAAGGCAGTGCCTGACACGGTTCAGCAGGATCCTGACCTGTCGAATGACCCTCAAGGCGAGAAGGACAACTAGGACCTTCCCCGCTCTGTTAGAGCTTTTCATGACCGGGTACTGGACATGATGAATTTCTTAGATGTTCTGGTTCCCGAGGCACCTGCTCCACAGGAGGGCATGCTTTCTGGGGCGTTCACCCTGTCTCCTTTGGAGCGTTCCGGCCTTTTCCTGCAGAAGGATGTTTTGATCGAGGTCCGAAGAGTCTGGGAGAAGCCACACTCAGGACGTTTTGTCAATAAAAAGATTGACGCGAGGTACAGGCTGCACTCTTCGGAGTAAGTGGCCTTGTCTTGTTCGCCTCCCTCCTCCTCAGTGGTGGCTGCGGCCACGTTGCAGTCCAGACCTGCAGCATCCTCTTCCGCGACGGCTACTCAGGTCTTGGGAAAGGAGGACAAGCTCCTGGACTCCCTAGGGAGAAATCTTTGCCAATTCGTCCTTGCAGCTCAGGCAGGCCAATGCCGAATTGATTTTGGCGGGAGCTAACATGCGGATGTGGAAAGGTCTGTCGGAGTTTGAGGAGCACATTCCGGTCGAGAAGCTGGAAGACTTCAGAGGTGGCCTTTCCGATGCCAGGGTCTTCGCCCAGGATCTCCTGGAGGCTGCGGCTCATCACGTAGACACCTCTGCTCGGGGCATGATGCTCGGGGTTGATACCTCGAGGCAAGCGTGGTTGCATGCCACTAAGTTTTCGAAGGAAGTGCAAGACAAAGTATTGGACCTTCCATTCGATGGTAAGAAGCTTTTTCATTCTTCTACTGATGTAGAGCTCACCAAAACCAAGGATAGCACTCAGATGGCTAAATCATTGTCTGTTCTGGTTAAACCTCCCTTCAAGACTCAAAGGCCGTTGTCGCAAGGGCGACCTTCCTCTGGTTTTAGGGTATTCCTCGACCGCAAAAATCAGAGTGGATACTCCTGTGGGGAATAACCGCCGTAGACAACAGCGTACGCGGTATTTCTCCCGCTCCTCAGCCTCATCAGGTTCAGGTGGCACCGCCACCGATAAACCTGCCAAATGAGGGTTTTCCGCGCTCGCACGAGACCCCGGTGGGAGGGGCATTGCGTCTCATTGGGAGTCGTGGCAGACCATCACAGAAGACAGATGGGTCTTGTCAGTCGCTCGGGCGGGCTTCCGCTTACCTTTACCCCCTACCCCACTCCTCAACCCTCCTTTTCAGCCGTTGGACTCGCCCTCCCTCAACACTGAGGTTCAGAAACTCCTGGACCTCAGGGCTGTGGAAGCCGTTCCCTTTGGGGAGTGAGGGGAGGGCTTCTACTCCCAGCTGTGTACGGTGCCCAAACCCAACCAGACTGGCCTGCGCACCATTCTAGACCTTTCCCAGTTCAACCTCTTTCTACCCCAAGAGAAATTCAAGATGATCACGCCCAGCCAGATACGCTCCTCTTTGCAGATGGGCGACTGGCTCAGCGTAGTGGATCTTCATGACGCGTACATGCATATCTTGATTTGGGCTCCACACAGGAGGTACCTCTGTTTCTTTTTGGGAGAGGAGCACTTCCAGTTTCGGGTGCTTCCTTTTGGCCTCAGCTCGGCGCCGCGTGTCTTCACGAAGATGATGTCTGTTATTGCGGCCTATCTTTTTCTTCAGGGTATCCATGTGTATCCTTATTTGGACCATTGGCTTTTACGCAGACCTTGTCCGCTGGCGGCAGCGGGCAACCTCCAGTCTCTCCTTCAGCTCCTCTTCCATCTTGGGGTGTCGGTGAACTGGCGGAAATCCTCCATGACGGTCTCTCAGGACCTGATTTTTCTGGGTTTTCGTTGGCACACGATCGACTGCAGAGTATACAAGACCGGGGACAGAATGGCGGATCTGTTGGCCACGTGTCAGATGTTTGCGCAGTCGGAGAGTATGTCGGCCTGGTGGTTCCAGAGGCTTCTGGGCCTCATGGCCTCGTGTGCTGGCTCTTCCTCTTGCTCGTCTCAAAATGAGACGGACCCAGATGGCCCTTCAGAATTCATGGCGTCAGGCAGTGGACCCAGACTCCATGCGGATAATGATTCCGGATTCCATGAGAGTGGACCTGGACTGGTGGTCATCTCTCAGCAATCTGTCTGGGGGCGCGGGGTTTCAGGACACGGTCCCTATGGTGACGATCACGACAGACTCCTCCCTCCTCGGGTGGGGTGCGACGTTAGATCTCCTTCAGGTCTCGGACCTCTGGTCGGCCCAGGGCAAGCTCCTGCACATAAATCATTTGGAGCTTCTGGCGATTTTCTTGGTGCTCAGGGCATTCAGACCGGCCATTGTCAACAAAGTGGTCCGCATAAGAACGGACAATGTGGTGTCAATGTATTACATCAACAAGCAGGGGGGAACGAAGCCTCCCCCCCCTCGTGGACCTGTCCATCCAGATTTGGGAGTGGGCCGTGCTTCATGGTGTCTGGCTGCTTGCAGTGCACATCCCGGGCCAGCTGAATGTCACAGCAGATGCCCTCAGCCGGCGGACAGTGGTCAGCTACGAGTGGGAATTGAAGGCGGAGGTCCTCTCAGGGTTTTTCTCGCGCTGGGGCACACCGCAGGTGGACCTCTTCGCGACAGCGGCGAACAAGAAGCTTCCTCTGTATGCCTCCAGGGGGGGGCTGGGAGCCTCCTCTCTGGGGGATGCTCTAGAGATTCCATGGCACAACATGAGAGCTTACACCTTCCCGCCTCTGCCTCTAGTTCATCGAGCAATTTGGAAGTTGAAGAACTCGGTGTAATGTTCTCTTCTACTTCCGTGGTGGCCGGCCCGGTTTTGGTTCTCAGAACTCCAACACCTGTCGGTTTATCCGCCGATCAGTTTACCGGTAACTCCCGATCTTCTCCACCAGGGGGAGCAGCAGCTGTGGCACCTCTCCCCACAATCGCTCAGCTTGGCGGCATGGTGCATGAGTTCAGGTCTTTAGTGCATCTGAATTTGTCTGCGGATAACATGCGTATTATCCAGGCAGCCAGAAAACCCTCGACCAGATCTCAGTACAAGAGTAAATGGCTCAGGTTCTGTCATTGGTGTCTAGAGAAGAAATTGGATCCAAGGGGGGCTACAGTTGACACGGTGTTGTCCTTCTTGTCCTCCCTAGCAGAGTCAGGGGTTCATGTTCTGTCATGCAGGACTTACCTTTCAGCTGTCTCCGCTTATCTTTCTACGGATCAGTGTTCGTTTTCTCTGACTAACCCAGTGGTAAAGAGGCATTCGCTGGTTTAACACGCCTTTCTCCAGCATTGGATCTTTCATGGATTCACATGCTTAGAATATTCCCCGTCGTCAGACTGGGACCCTCGGTGCACATATATAGCCTTTTCCTTTAGGAAAACTTCCGACACTTTTGTGTCCTATCTACGTCCTTTTAGGACCCGCCTAGGCATGCTCCGTAGGCCGTCCCAGTATAAGAGGCCCGCCCCGCGGCTCCCCTTCTGATTTCAACCGTCTCCAAAGTAGTGGGATCTCCTGGCATCGTCTTACTATTTTGTACAAGGTTGTGTACCTGGAGTTCGAGGACATTTTTCCTCCATGTTAGTAAAAGCGCTGTTCCGTCCATGCGCGACGTGCGGCTTGAAAAAAGTTTACGAGGGGGGCGGACATATGGATTGTATATACTGCCTCCACCCTCATCATTCGGCTGATAACTGTGACATATGCAAAGGGTTTTCTCAAAAGACCCTCAAAAGACCAAAATCGTCGGCTGGTGGCATGGCTGAATGATGGGGCGGGGGCATACCCCCCTTCGGAGGTAGGCTCCACACAATCGGCGAAAACATCACACCGCGCTGCCTCGTCGGAACCACCGGCGAAGAAATCTCGACCGACGGGAAAAGAGTCATCTCGGAGTCAATCAGCTAGAGAGTCCTCGTCGAAAAAATCGTCATCTTCATCAAAAAAGTATGACAAGGAAAGGCCCAAATCCTCCTCGGGCGATCACCATAGATCGACTTCGAGTCGAGTAAAGGCAGGCCAAGTGTGGAAAAGGCGGGACCGCCTAAACCACCTGCCAAGTCACCGTCGACGGCGGTCCAGTCATCGGCCACCCTGCCACTGACGCATGTGGTATCCACCGTCAATGACTGCGACGGTGGCCTCATCAACGGGGGTTCTACAGGAAGCCTGGAGGCCTGAAGTTTTTGATCCAATCCCCCCGGATACTTTACTGCAAGAACAGGCTGTGTCGCTGTCCTCTGGGGAGGACGAGAGCTGGAGAATAGCTGGCACGGCAGACCTAGGGCTACGAGTGGTTGACAAGTCGTCGACGAGGGGATCCGGTATACCGGTATCTGCCCCTCTTCTCAATCCTCAATCTGTCTTGTCGTTGGAAATTCTGTCCACGCTTCAGTCTTTGGACCAGAGACTACCTCAGGCAAACCTGCCACAGTCACCCGTCGACGAGTCGGGCCCGTCCTGTCCACCGACGCACTTACGCACGCCAATCTCAGCACTGGCACCCCAAGAGGAAGGTGAGCTGCCAGATTCGGAGTCTGACAGGGGAGCCATGTCGGATATCTTATCATCCCCCTCCAGGGATCCAACCTGGGAGTCAGAGGTGGAGTTAGAAACCCCAAGAAGCCCAGCTCACCCGTCCCCTCCGGACGACATTGCATCATTCTATTCTATGATGGAGAAGGCGTGTAAGGAATTTGGTTTGTCCCAGGAAGAACAGAAAAAGGACTGTTTTTTGTTCGACCACATGGGTAAGAGAAGGAGGTCTGTGTTCTCAACACCAATACTAGACCACATGTGGAAGGAGGGGTTGCAGACCATGCGTCACCCCTTTTTGGAGCCGGCAGTGAAAGGACGCCTCGAGAAAAAGTTTAAGGCTCCAGAGTCTACCCCCAAGTGTTTATCCCCCCAACCAATGCCGGAATCGGTGGTGTCGGCGGCAGCGGCGAGGAAGGCGAAGGCCCAGCACAAGTGCACGACTCCGCCTGAAAACGAAGCAAGACGCCAGGATGCCTTTGGCAAAAAAGTGCTCTCCGTGGGAGCAACCACAGTAAAGGCCGCAAACTCTCTGGCTATTGTAGCCAGATACGACAGAGATGTGGCACAGGCTAGCGCCGTTGCTGGATCATCTTCCGGAAGAGCATAGGAAGGCAGCGATGTTATTTGTTGTGAGGAAGCCTCCAATCATGCAATAAACATCGCGGTGGACCTCGCTGAGTCAGGCTTCAAGCAAGTCAATAATGGGGTCGTATTACGACGACAGTGATGGCTTAAGTGTACCTACTTCAGACCAGAGGTACAATACAAAGTATTAGATATGCCTTTTGAGGGAGACCTTCTATTCGGAGAGAAGGTAGACGAGGCCCTAAAGGGAATGAAAGAGGACTCGGACTCGGACACGGCACGTTCATTGGGTGCCCTCCTACAAGTCTTTTCGTCCCTTTAGAGGGGCTTCATGTAATTCCAGATTCTCTGCTTCTGGAGACAGATCCTTTGGCAGGTCGGCTTACCCCTCCCAGGGATACAGGCGTGCTTCCCAAACGGCAAACCGACGCCGGAACTTCCAGACCTCCAGGAAGAGACCATCCTATCCGTCGTCGTCGTCGAGAGACTGGCAAAATAAAGATCAGCAGTGACAGACAACATACCATTCTGGGGGGGAAGAGTGTCAGCATATGTCGACGAATGGGAACGAATAACGACGGATCAATGGGTGCTGGACACTATAAGGAACGGGCACGCTCTACAATTCAAGCACAGCCCTCCGCACATTCCACCTGCGTTCACCGCTCATTCCCATCTGAGGATACTGCAACAAGAGGTAACTCTCATGTTAGCAAAGGGCATGATAGAATTAGTTCCAACATCACAGAGAGGTCAAGGAGTCTACTCAAGATACTTCGTCGTAAAAAAGCCGAACGGCAAATGGCGTCCCATTTTAGACTTACGCGATCTCAACAAGTCTTTAAAGAGCCTAAAATTCAAAATGCTCACGCTGCAGGAAGTGATTCGTGCCATTCAAGAAGGGGGTTTTCTAGCGTCCCTGGATTTACAGGACGCGTACTTCCATATTCCAATGTGTCGGAAACACAGGAAATTCCTGAGATTTGTAATAGGGCGGACTCACTACCAGTTCACGGTTCTTCCCTTTGGGCTCAAGACCTCCCCCAGGACGTTCACAAAATGCCTGGCCCCAGTAGCGGCCTGGCTAAGGAAGCAAGGCCACCACGTATACCCATACCTCGACGACTGGCTGGTAAGGGGATCCTCCCCAGCGTCGCCCAACACAAGTTTGCAAGCCACCATGCAGCTTCTACAACAGCTGGGATTTTCCATAAACTTCGAAAAATCCTCTGCGGCCATCGAGAACGTTGGTGTTCCTGGGGGCACAGTTCGAGACCCAGTTAGGGCTAGTGAAGCCTTCTCTCGACAGAACCTCAAAACTCAATCAGCTGGCGAGCCGATTACGACAAACCTACAGGCTCTCAGTGAGGAAATACGTTTCGGTCCTAGGGGCCATAGCATCCTGCATCCACCTAGTGGCAAACTGTCGCCTATTCATGAGGCCAGTCCAGGAATTCCTCGCGGACCGATGGACGCAGGCCCAAGGATCGTGGTCAGACAAGATAACCATCGACGACGACAAGCTGCTTCGGACCCTTCAGTGGTGGCAGAGTTTCCACAATCTGAACAACGGTGTACACCTACAGGAACCGGAGTTTCAGCGAACCATAGTCACGGATGCATCCCTAACCGGATAGGGAGCTCACATGGGTACCCTTCAAATGCAAGGTCGCTGGTCTCCAACGGAGTCACTCCTACACATAAATGTGTCAGAGCTCAGAGCAGTACGATGGGCCTTGAAGGCATTCCTACCACACACCAAGGGATCGCGAGTACGAGAACTGACCGACAATACGACGGCCATGTTTTATTTGAGAAAACAAGGAGGGACTCGATCAAGAACTCTTTCCATAGAGGCCCAGAAAACATGGCATTGGGCATTAAAGCACGAGATTTCCATCGTGGCTCACCATCTCCCGGGAGTGAGGAATTCGCAAGCAGATTCCCTCAGCAGAAGCAAGGCCCAGATACACGAATGGGAAATGGACACAGTTCAGCTGAGGAAAGTGTTCGAGAAATGGGGTCGCCCCCCTCTGGACGCTTTCGCAACCAAGGACAACAAGAAATGCGAGCAATTCGCAAGCAGATGGCCTCAGGAGGGTTCCATGGGGGAGGCATTCTCCTTCCCATGGACGGACATGTTCCTTTATGCTTTTCC
The DNA here is from genome assembly GCF_040938575.1 of Ambystoma mexicanum. Taxonomy (NCBI): domain Eukaryota; kingdom Metazoa; phylum Chordata; class Amphibia; order Caudata; family Ambystomatidae; genus Ambystoma; species Ambystoma mexicanum. The sequence continues at coordinate 586,737,396 of NC_090922.1, read as the reverse complement.
TCCGTTCCCCCTCATACGGAGGACAGTACAGTGGATACGCAGATACAGTTGCCGGGTAATTCTAGTGGCACCATACTGGCCGCGGCAACCGTGGTTCTCCGACCTGCTTCACCTGTCGCTGGAACATCCAATAGCGTTTCCGAGAGTCCCGACCCTACTATCCCGGGACAAAGGCACGGTGTGACATCACGACCGGACAGTCTCAACCTTGCAGCCTGGCTCCTGACTTTACGGATTTCGGTGCGTTAGACGTTTCGGAGGATTGTCAAAAAATTCTGCAGGCGGCTCTAGCCCCTTCTATCAACAAATCTTGTACCTATAAGTGGCAGAGGTTCTGTGAATGGTGTCGAGGACAGCAAGGCCTACAACCGTTGACGGTGACGCCGGAACAAGTTCTACCTTACCTTCTCTTGGCGGAGAGGGGTTTGTCCTTCACATCGATAAAGGTGCACCTGGCGGCCATCTCGAGGTTCACGAGGAAGAGACAGTCGTCTCCTCTATTCAGCGACAGACTTGTGAAACACTTCATGAGGGGTTTATTTCGAACTTTTCCCCCGGTAAAACGTTTCCCTCCAACTTGGAGTCTCAACACAGTGTTGGCAGGCTTAATGAAACCGCCCTTTGAGCCTATGGCCACGTCGGACATGAAATTCATATCGTGGAAGTTGGCATTCTTAATTGCTATCACATCAGCTAGTAGAATCTCGGAACTGCAAGCGCTGGTCGTAGACCCGCCATACTTAAGATTCTTTAAAAACAAGGTGGTCCTGGCAACTAATCCTACGTTTGTCCCAAAAGTTCCGACAGTGTATCACAAACACTCGTCCATTGTTCTACCTACTTTCTTCGCAACCCCATCATCGGCAGCAGAAAAAGCTCTTCATACCTTGGACGTTAAGAGGGCTCTGAAATTTTACCTACATCGTACACAGGAACTCAGGTCTACTCGACAACGCTTCATCGCATATGGTCCGTCGACGAGGGGGAAAAGCGATCTCTAAACAAGGATTGGCTCGATGGGTCTCATCGACGATTGCGTTTTGCCACTCCAAGGCCGGAAGGCCGCTGCAAGGGCATCCTAGAGCCCATTCTACAAGATCGTCCTCCTCAGCAGCATTATGGGCAGGAATTCTGTTAATGGATATATGCCAGGCTGCGGCATGGTCAGTGCCCCACACGTTTACCCGCCACTACTGCCTTGCCAGGCAGCATGCGGACGAGGTGCAGATGGGAAGAGCTGTCCTGCGCCATCTGTTTCAGTAAGGTAAGCTCCACGCTGTGGAGAGTCTGTTTTCTACCTTTTGATGACAGTATACTGTATGTGGGTAAGGTTATATGAGTAAACTTTTCCTGCTGTACATATGCATTGTGTATTATGGTGAGGGTATATTACATTACATTCTCACTGCCGTTTCAGGTGTTACTGCTATACAATCTATTCTAAGCATGTGAATCCATGAAAGATCCAATGCTGGAGAAGGGAATAGTTTTTTACCTGTAACTCCATTTCTCCAGCATTGGTATCTTTCATGGATTCACATGCGCCCGCCAACCTCCCCGGAATGCAATGTATTTGCGTGATAAGTTTAACGCTTCCTACTTTGGAGGGGCCGAAATCTGAAGGGGAGCCGCGGGGAGCGGGCCTCTTATACTTGGAAGACCTACGGAGCATGCGTAGGCGGGTCCTAAAAGGACGTAGATAGGACACAAGTGTCGGAAGTTTTCCTATAGGAAAAGGCTATGTATGTGTACCGAGGGCCCCAGTCTGACGACTGGGAACCTTCTAAGCATGTGAATCCATGAAAGATACCAATGCTGGAGAAATGGAGTTACAGGTAAGAAACTATTCCCTTACCCTCCAGTTCGTAATCCGCACCCACCATGGGACCTGAATGTTGTCCTGACGGCGCTGTGCCATAAACCCTTTGAGCCAATGGCTACTGTGGACCTCAAGTACTTGTCTTGGAAAGTGTCCTTTTTGGTCGCCGTCACATCGGCAAGGAGAGTGAGTGAGCTCCAGGCATTGTCGGTGGAGCATCCTTTCTTGGTCTTTCACAAGGACAAGGTAGTCCTTCGAACTAATCCGGCTTTTCTGCCGACAGTAGTGACCAAATTCCATTTGAATCAATCGATCTCCCTACAGGTCTTATTTCCGAACCCCGCCTCTGAGGCGGAGAGGCTTCTACACTGTCTTGATGTCCGAAGAGCTCTTAAGTTCTACCTGGATAGGACTTCCGAGCTTAGAAGTTCTCAACTTTTTGTGACTTTCGGCAACCCTCAAGGCAAGCAGGCGTCTAAGGCAACTATTTATAGGTGGATTGCCGCCTGCATCATGGAGTCTTTCACTATCCAAAAGCTGAACCCTCCTAAGGGTATTCATGCACACCTCGTGCGGGGCAAGGCAGCTGCGGTTGCTTTTCAGAAGTATGTTCCCTGGGAGTCCACCACTAGGGCAGCTACTTGGGCCTCTCCATCTGCTTTCTGTAAGCATTACTGCCTCGATATGAGTTCTAGAGCTGATGCTCAGTTTGGTCAGGCTGTGCTGAAGAACCTTTTTGCAGTACGGGGTATTTCCATCCACCCGTAGTTCCTGTAAGGAGTGCTTGGGAATCTCCCACAAGTATGGTGAAAGGGAACGGGACGTAGGAGTATTACCAGGTTACTCACCGTAGTGACCACCTTACTCCTAGTCCATAGTCGCCTTTCCTCCATATGCCCGCCCGCCGTCCCCTCTAATAAGGTTCCTCTGTTATTGGCAATGGGTCTCTGACCTGGCAAAGAAAAGGACTGAGGGGCGATGTGGAGCCAAGGTGGGCGGGGTTACGGCCGCGTGCCGGGCCCCGCGCAGGAAAGAGAGGAAGGACACATTTTTGGAAAAATGTGGATTCTTTTTACAAAGTGCTCCGGTCCCGTCCCACAGGAAGGAGAGATGTCCCACAAGTATGGAGGAAAGGGGACTATGGACTAGGAGTAAGGTCACTACGTTGAGTAACCTGGTAATTTAATTCCTTTGGTTACAGGAATGCACCCAAAGGTGATTGGCCGGCTGGCTGTGCGGCAAGGATAGCCACCCTGCTGTGTGATTGGCAGCTAGGCTGGAATGAATGGGAGAAACCTGCATAAAAGGCAAGGCTTTTAGAGTCTACCACTGGACGAAGGAATCTGAAGAAATTCGAAGAGACGCCTGCTTCAACTCCTGGACTGTTGGTTTGCCCAGTGAAGCCCTGCTGCTGTGCTGAAGCTGCAAATTCGCCTCAACTAGACAAGCCCTGCAAGGACGACTTCTCCCTTTTGAGTTGGTGGGACCAATCGACTCCAGAGTAAGCTTGTCTGGACATCCTCTCAGAGCTGGTTCTACTTCTGCTGCTGCTGGAACCGAAGTGCCAGGGAGAGGAACACCAGATGGTGTGCGTTGCTTTTAAGTAGAACCCGAGCACCTGGAAGATCCTCCGGACTTCCATGAAGCCGGACCGACCAAACCTGAGCCACCTCAACAGAGTGCCGGACCCCAGATGCAAGGAAAGCCAGATTGGTATCCAAGAACCGCAGTGTTGCTATTTGCTATTAGACGCGAGGAGCTGAAACACTGAAGAACCAATGAATTGAAGTTTGCCCATTGCTGCCGCTGACCTTCCCATTGCAGAGCAGGATTCCCCAGACGTCCTCCCTCTTGTCCCCACGACTCAGGCTCAGGAAAAAGAGGATCTGCAGAGCGGTACAAGAACAGAAGCCAGTTGGAACCATTTCTTCTAACCAGAGGTACTGCGAAATCTAACAGAACGTACCTCCTGTTGTGTAGTCTTACTTGCTCCCAGTTGAGACTTGTCTTGGTTACCTTGCACAGTTGGTGAAGCTTTGTCCCTCACAATCCTCACAGCTTGTGGCCCTTCTAGTGTTCCATTTTCGACAAACATATCTAAAAACATTGTGCAAGACTTTTTACCTACCTGCAAAGATCTTCAGCTCCCCTAGACATTGTGCAATTAACATTGACTGTCCTGGCTCCCTGGTTGACTCTTCTTACCTCTGACTCTGTGCTTTCTTTTCCCCAGGAAAGGGTTAAACTTATTCGACATTGGTAGCTTTCAAAATGTACGTACCCATTTGTGAATTATTTGTTAACCTTTGTTTTATTACCCTATCTATCTTTAACACCAAACTCAGTATTGCTCTAAATGTAACGGTGATAAATCAATGTCCACACTGTCCTATCTATTTAAGTCACCGGAGGATGTAAAAAATGTCTGTGTGCCATCCCCAATGGGTATCATCTTATTTAGAGAAAGCAAGTGTGTTTTGAAGTGTATTATAAGTTTGCAATGTAACAGAGTAACTGTGGCAGCCAACTTCAGATTTTTACCGCACATTCAAGTGTTGGGAGTCCTCGTGCTTCGCTCTCAAGCTTTTACTGCCTGTTGCATTTTTTCAAAGAGTTTACTCTTATTTTTCCGGTCCAATTGAGCCTCAAGCTCTACCGATTCATCTTCTGATTAACGGGGACCCGTTTTGGAAATTTCTACGCCCCTCAAGGGCGATTTCGTCGAATTTCACTCCCTGGAGGATTCCGGAAGATCTTCGAAGCCTACCCCGTGTGGACATGGCTCAAGACAAAGACTCCACGCCCGTTGGATCCAGGCTGTTTAGGTTCTGCCCAGGATGTGGACTACAGAACGTCTTCAAGGAAGATGAGCACTCCTGGTGTCTCTACTGCCTGCACTCCGACAAGTCGTACGTGGAGGAGGACTGTGCGTTCTGCAAGAAAATGTCCGTCCGGACCACGAAGGACCGTTGTAAACGACTCGCTGACTGGCTGGAGGCGAAGAGCCCGGCAGCAGCTGAGACGTCTGAGCGGTCTTCCAAGACCTTGAGGGCACACCGGCGACGGGGGCCCAACAGAAGGCAAAGCACTGCGAGTCCACGGTCACTGGGAGTGCCGTTGGTTCAGACTTCTCGGCTGCCAGGCTGGGCGCAACGTCACTGGCGCAGTCAACCACGAGTCAACGCTCCGGCTTGGTGAAAAGGAAGTCTGAGAACCCGGTTAAGCTTCTGGAGAAGCCAAGGCCGCTCCCGACAGAGAAAGCCAAGGGGGAGCGAGGTGGTGACCCCCCCCCCCCCACGGTGAAGGTCGTGAAGGTCCAGATTCACCCGGCTAAGGCATCGATTGAGGGAGTCGTGGCGTCTCTGGTGAAGCCCGCGGAGGCGACCCCAGTGGAGACGGCCTCCAGGCCTAGAGTTTGCCTGCCATCATGGAGGGAATCTTTCCAACTGATCGAAAAGACCCCTGTGAAGCCCCGGGCCGAGAAGGAGGGGGGAGGGAGCAGTAGTCCTAGCATACTCTGATACCTCCTCCGAGGACGAGCTGTCTGTCATCAAGCCTGTTCTGGACAAGAGGTTCAACGAGGTCAGGGCCTACGGGAAGGTTCCAGACGAGGCGGACGTGGAGAGCGAGGGTAGAGCTGATGAAGAACAGCAGGTTGATGAGGAACCGGAGGGCTCCACGCCTCTGCCGAGGCTCCCGTCGCAACAGATGTCACCACTGTCTGGCAGGTCGGAAGACTTCTTGCTGGCGGTGCACACCCTGTGCACAGAGATGAGGACAAGGTTGCCCTTACCTCTGGCGGACGATCCAGCAGCGCCTGGACCATCAGGGAGTCCTCCAATCAAGCGGAGGCGAGTCCATCTGCCCCCACCCTTCCAAACTTCACCTCCATCCCCTCCACCGAGGGATGAGACGAAGACTTAGAGGACGGGGATGGACCATGGCGACAGACAGCGGCGACGGAACGTAACTCCCATCACCCCCTCCCGGGCTTCCCCTCCCGACGAAATTGGCTCGTTTCACGCCATGATCGCCAGGGCCTCGGAGCTCTTCCAACTATGCCCCGAAGAGCATAAGGAGGGATTCCTTTATCAACGGCGAGAGGCCAAGAGGAAGACCATACTGTCACGCTGTTGGACGACATTTGGGATGAAGGACTGTCCCTTCTGAACCCGTCCACGGCTCATGCGGAGAGAGACTGGTACAAGAAGTAGTACCGGGTCCCAGACTCCACTCCGATGTGCCTCAGGACGCAGCCGTCCCCGGACTCAGTGGTCTCCGCGGCAGCTAAAACGAAATCAGCAGGGGTGACTGCATCGACTTCCACTTCCCTGCCGGACGGCGAGGGGAAGAAGCTGGATGCCATGGGACGTCTGGACATCTCGTCGGCAGTGACGACCATCAAGGCGGCCAACGCTCTCGCTTTCGTGGCCCGTTAAGATAGGGAGCTGTGGTTTAAAATGGCCCCCTATGGGACTTCCTCCCGGATGACAAGAGGGTGCAAGCCCTTGAAATCCTACAAGAGGGCAAGGTGGCTTCGGACCACGCCATCACGGTAGCCACAGACATCGCCAACACCAGGTTTCGCCAGATGGGCAACAGCGTTTGCTTTCACCGACGTGGTTGGCTCAGGGCCACTGACTTCCATCAGGACGCACAGACCAGGGTACTGGACACGCACTTTGACGGGAACAACCTGTACGATAAGGCGGTGGACGAGTCACTGCAGGCCATCAAGGCAGACACTGAGACGGCCCGTGCCTTGGGTACGCTTCATCTGCAACGGCCGTCCTTTTCGACCTCCGGAGGCAAGTCTCAAGGGGCCTCTAAAGGATTTGGCGGCAGCTCTTCATCGTACCATCAAGCTGCCTGCTCTTTGTCGCAGGAAGCCTACAGAGGCCGCAGCAAGGCTCGTGGACATTGTCGTCGTTGCCAAGGGACCCAAGGTGGCAAGGCCTCAGCGAAGCAGGGTTGAACCGGCCGTGACGTCGGGGGGGGGGGGGGGCCCACCCGAGCACCCTGGTGGGAGGCCGGCTGGTGAAATTCGTCAGCGTGTTGAAATCAATCTCCACTGACAGTTGGGTGCTGGATGCCCTGGCCCACGGGCACACTCTGGAGTTCCAATGGAAGTGCCCATGCTTTCCACTGGTGGCCAGGATAGAAAACCACATTCCACAGCTACTTCTGGAAATAGGATCGTTGCTGGAAAAGGGCGCAATAGAGCTTGTCCTGAAGAGACTCCGGGGCTCCGGGGTATACTCGCAGTACTTCCTCGTCCGGAAGAAGACTGGCGGCTGGTGACCCATCTTAGACCTCCGTCGCCTCAACAAATACATAAAATCTCAATAATTCCAGGTGGTCACCCTTCAACACGTGCTGGGACAGCTGGAAGAGGGGGACTGCCTCCCGTCGCTAGACCTGGAGGATGCGTATTTCCACATCCCCATACAAAAGACATTGAGAGTTTCTGTAGTTCGTGGTCCAGGGACGGCACTATCAATTCAAGGCACTCCCCTTCGGTTTGAAGTCTGCACCAAGGGGTTTCACCAAGTGCCTGGCACCGATGGGGGCACGGCTGCGCCTCCAGGGTATCCTTGTCTACCCCTATCTGGACGATTGGCTCATCAGAGCGAAGTCAAGAGAACTCGCCGTCGACCACACAGCGAGGACCGTCCTCTTGCTTATGGAACTGGGGTTCTCTATAAACTATGCGAAGACCTGCTTGGTGCCATCACAGGACGCCATGTTCCTGGGGGAGCCAGGCTGAACACTGTGGCACGGCTAGCTTCACCATCAGAGGAGAGGTTAAAAGCCATCCTGGGCAAGGTACAACGGCTGTTGACCATGGAAGTTGCCAGGGTGAGGTCCACCAAGTCCCAGCTCGGCATGATGTCGCCATGCATCTACCTCGTGCGTCTGTGCAGGTTGCGGATGTGGCCACTGCAGAAGTTCCTCGACGCCCGTTGGATACAAGTGGCGGGAAGCTTCGAAGACAACAAGGCTTTCCGACAATCGATCCGTTGGCGGGGCACCTGCGCCCCCCTCATGGCGGGCATGGACTTCCAGACCCCAGCGCATCAGGAAACTGTGATGACGGACGCCTTCCTTGAGATCTCCACGCAAGATGCCTCTGGCTCCTAGAGCTGCACATCAACGTCCTGGAGCTCCGGGCTGTGCTCTGGGCCTTCGGGTCCTTCCTTCTATCTCTCAAGGGCTAGTGCTACAGGGCTTCATCAACGCCACCACAATTTTCTACATGCGGAAGCAGGAGGGGGGGGGGGCACCAGATCCCCAGCTCTCCAAGGAAGCGCAGGATCTGTGGCACTGGGCCGTCGCCCCGGGGATGTTCCTGGTACCCTTTCACTTGGCAGGAGTGAAGAACAGTCGCTGACTCACTCAGCAGGGGGCTGCGCTCTTGCCACGAGTGGGAGCTTCGACAAGATCAAGTAGATCTCCTATTCCTCCCAGATCGATCTGTTCGCAAGGAACACCAAGTGCTAGAGGTTCGCAAGCAGGTTTCCCCAGCGGGGGAGTTTGGGGGATGCATTCTCCTTCCCCTGCGACGGCCTGTTCCTCTCTGTGTTCGCACCCTTGCCTCTGCGACTCATCAGTCAACTCAAGACGGTCCATGTGCAGGATGATCCTCGTTGCACTGGCGTGGCTGAGGAAGATATGGTTCCCGGACCTTCTGGACATGTCGGCGTCCCCTGCAGTCAAGCTGCCGGCGGACGCAGATCTTCTCGCCAGGGAAGGAGGCACGATCCTGCATCATGACCCAGGATTGCTGAACCTACAGGCCCTGGCTCCTGCAGCACTAGAGTTTGAAGGCTACGATATCCCGGCAGTCTGCAAGGAGGTTCTTGCAAAGGCCAGGGCGTCCTCAACTCTCAAGTGCTATGGACCTAAATGGAAGAGGTTCTCTGTCTGGTGCCGTGCACAGAAGATCAACCCTCTACAGATTACGGCCCCTCAAGTGCTGCCGTACATGCTGTCACTAGCCAAGGCAGGGCTGGCGCATGCCTCCATCAAAATTCATCTGGTAGCTATCTCCCACTACACCAGAACTCCGGGCCAGTCGTTGATGTGGTTTCACCGCCTGGTGATGGAGTTCATGAAAGGACTGTTCTACTCGTTCCCGCCGGTGAAGGCCTCGGCATGGGAGCTAAATGTGGTGCTGACCAGGCTCATGGGGCCTCCATTCGAGCCTCTGCATTCGGTGCTGCTGAAATTCCTATCGTGGAAGATGGCGTTTCTTGTGGCCGTCACCTCCGCACAACGAGTGGGAGAGATCCATGCCCTCAGTATCGAACATTCCACGAGATGAGGGTAGTGCTGAGGACGCACACCTCCTTCATGCCCAAGGTGCCGTCGGACTTCCATCTCAATGAGCCCTTGGTGTTACCTGTTTTTTTTACCGTCGCCTTCGTCACTGGCTGAGAGGACTTTGCACTTGCTGGATGTGGCTAGAGTGCTGAAGTTCTACGTGGACCGCACAGATTTTTCGTAAGACATCACAGCTGTTTGTGAACTTTGGAATTGTGAATCAAGGGAAGGGCCTCTCCAAGGCTTCCATTTCCTGATGGCTCTCCGGCTGCATCATGCACTGTGACTGGTTGGCAAACCAACCGTTGCCTGGCCGTCCGAGAGCCAATTCGACCAGAGCGATCGCCGCAACTACGGCGTACCTGTCTGGTGTGCCCCTGCTGGACATCTGCAGGGCTGCTACTTGGAGGTCGACGCACACCTTCACAAGATTCTACTGCGTTGACCAGGATTTGAGGGAGGAGTCCAGAGTCGGCCAAGAAGTGCTGCGCAACCTGTTCGCTTGAAGGTGAGCCTGGTGAGGAGGTAAGAGATGCTTAATGTTGAGATGTTGAAATGCTTAATGTTAAGCCTTGCCACCTCCCGTGGTTTTGCATATGTGTACTGCTATGTATTCTTTATTCATGAGCATGTGAATCCATGCCAGACCCCATGCTGGAGAAGGAACAAGTTACTTGCCTGCAACTGTTGTTCTCCAGCATGGGAATGGCATGGATTCACATGCAAACCCTCCCACCTACCCCTCTGCGGCTCTTCTCTTGGTCCTACTGCCACTTTACGTGCTACCAAATCTGAAGATGGCTGACAGAAGAGGTAGAGGGCAGTCATTGGCTGGGGGCAGTATGACCCAGAGACCAGTGATTGCTTATTAGAAGAAAGACAGTTCAGAAACGAAACAAAGCTGAAACTGATTTTTTTTCTTTACCGTGGATTCCCAGCCTGAAGACTGGGAATATTCATGAGCATGTGAATCCATGCCAGACCCATGCTGGAGAACAAAAGTTACAGGTAAGTAACTTGTTCCCTGTCTTACATACTGTATGGGTATCCCTGGCTAGGGATGCAAAATGGAGCTTTTTGTCTTGCGCTTTATATTCTGATACGTGTGGGAGTCTGGCCCGGGACCATGCACACCGCTGACTCCATCTCCCAGTACCACTCCCCAGTCCTTTTTTCTGTGTTGTTGGGAGCGGACAGATTTCACGAGCGCTCCTAGGTTAGACCTCTGGCCTTGTAATTCCACACACTCTTCCCAGGGATATTTTTTCCCTTTTTTCTTCCATAGTAAACTCTTGAGAATTTAAGGTACTCTGTCCTCTGGTGCCATGCTTCTCCCAGGCCCATGTCGACGATGGCGGGGATTCAGCATGTGTCGGGCCTGTGAGGGTTTCTTCCACGTCGGATCCACACGCACTCTGCCTCAAGTGGCTTGGTCCAGACTACGGCTGGGATGGCAGCTCGGTGTGCAATGTGCTCAACCGCCTGGCCAGGTGGAGGGAGCTGTTCAGAGGATCACCACCGGAGCTCCTAAAGGATTGTCGGGAGGAAGACCAGGTAGGTGCCCTGATGTCCTATGCACTCCGCAAGGGTGACTCCTTCCCTGGAAAGCGTCCAAGCGGGAGGGGCCTTACAGGTCCTACAACCAGCAAGGGTGCTGAGGCTTTAGGAGCTACCGGCCATCAGGCTGAAGGGGGTGGGGTCCACAGACCTTCCCGGTCTCACCGCTGAGGGGCTGCAGGGCTTTGCCCGGTGGTCTTCCCGAGGGGCTCTGCCCAATCCCGAGGGGCTGCCTAAACGCATTGCAAGCACAACTGGTGCCATGGCCGAGGGTGCAGGGAAGGTCCAAGCCTTCGCAATCAAGCGCAGAGGCTGGTCCCAGTACAATGGTCGGCACACAGCAAGCGTGTGGTGCAGTACAAGACAAAATGGCCACCCTGCCAGACAAAATGGTGGCGTTTCCCGGGTCTTCAGATTCCAACACGCAGGCATCGGAACGCCTGTCCAGGTGGGATTGGTCAACACCAGTTACTTAGGCTACCTCGTATCCAACTGCATCCACACAAGGGCGATTCACAGACCTTAGCTATGCTAGACGAGTGACGGCGACAGCACAGCAGCAAGTAAAGGTTCAAGGACCAGCTGTTAGGACTGACTTTATATACGCCAACCTTATGGACAGAAGTATAGAAGGCCAACCTATGTTGTGACAGGGACAACTCTGGGGAGCTGTAGCCAAATCGGGTCAGGTAGCAGTGACAGTCGCTCTAGGCTTAGATCTTCAGAGGTGTTGAGCATTTCAAGGGTCCACAATGAGGTCACCCAATGGGAATCGCGGATTACACTTAGACAGGGTGTGTAAAAAAAAGTTATTTATTGGCCAAAACCCACTTTGAAAAATGACTAGTTGCAAGTTGGTTATCACACAAGACTTATAAACATAGATACATATATACATTCACTTGTAAAAAGGGCATACTATTCAACACAAACTCCTGCAAAGGAAAGGTAGGGTCATATTATGCACTTATAAATACAGAGATTGATCCCTAACTAAAATTGTCCTGGGCATTTTGGCCAATAGTTAAGGTAAAACTTCCACAGCAGTTATGATGCAGGAGAAAATGCAGGGAGGGTCTCAGGGGTCAAGTGAAGGGTTCTTGGGGTTAGGGTACGAGTAAAAGTAACTACCAAAAGTAGCCCCAATTTTCAGAGGTCTTGTGCAAGCAAGTAATGGCAAAGCCAATATTTTTAGCTTTAAGGTTTATTATAAGCCCATTGATTTATAATGGGATTATAGGGGTTGGTAAGAAGCTCTGTAACTTACCACCCGTACTCCTGATTCTTCCCCAGACTTGTCAGGACGAAGGAAGAGGGTCCAAGCCTACTTTTCCCGACATAAATCAGTAATCGATTCACAGGGGTGCTAGGTTCCAGCTGATCTCCTGTTGGTATCTTTGACTGTTGCAAGGATTCTTGAATGATGAATGCAGCAGAACTCGATGCAGGACCCCTCTTAGGACTTAACTCGTGTCAGGTAAGTGATTTTGAACGGTGGTCACCACAGCACGGCAACGCAAAGGGACTCAGCAGCCGTGGTACGACTTTCCCTCCTATCTGGTCCCCTGGTCAGTCTCGTGCTGAGGATTGACAAAGTTTCAGGCCGAAACTTGGAACAGTGATGCCGGCAGCATGGTAGCCCAAAATCGAAGCTAGTCAGCTACAGGACGGTTCCTGGGCACTTCTGAAAGGCTTCCTTTGGCAGGGCACCAAGCAGACATATGGAATGGATAGTCCCTCCACTCTAAGGACAGCAACCCAACCCCCCCCCCCCCCCACACACACACACACCAGCGGTGGTCCAACCCTGACAGGAACTTTCATGCATACCACTCTCACTGAATGAATGAAACCAGTTTGTGGATTGGGACCAGACAGTCCCAGCCCACATCCTGCCAGCAAATACACACAGCCCTCCAGTTAGCCTGCCAAAAGCTCCTGCTTTCCAGAGCACTGCAAGTTCTTATAAGGATTTTCCCGGCCACTCAGGCCAGGAAGAAGGCTAAAGAACAAGATGGCAGAAGAACAAGCGAACATTTTGTGGCATGGTCATGTTTGACCAGTAGCCACAGTTAGTAGCCAAACACTATAAGGCTAAAACGAAAATTCCCAAAAAGTGGGAAAGTCACTGCTACCACCAGCTTATCCTTTAGCACACCTAGAGTAACCAAAAATCCTCTGAGTGTTAGTACACCCCATTGTACCGCCGTGTAAGCTGCATTGTACAATGATAGAAAGTTACCATAAATGATACAAAAGTAGTAACGCGACAAAGGGAAACGAGGTTTCCATGTGCTGAAAGTCTGAAGAACATGTCAGTTTCCCCATGACCTATGAGCAAAACCCAGTGCAGTGAAGCTGACTGCTTCACTGCACTGTAAAAAGTACAGGTCATATTCAAGAATAAAAACAAAGTTTGGGGGCTCCATAAAGATGGAAGGAAAGGTGCAGCAAAGAGAAATCTATCCTAACACAAGTTCACCCACAGGCTCCTCACCAGTTTGCGAGGACAGGTTCTTCGAGAAGTTCCTAACCCTCATGAGATCCCTTGAAATGGGCACTATACATGGGGGGGGGGGGGCGGCCATCCAGGAAATGCTCCCTCCTGTACTGCCTCAACCTCCTATCATGGTCCAGGCCATGGTACCCCTGCTTGCCCAGGCTACCGCACACCCCTGTCCCCCCAGGTGCCTATCGTCACAGAAACTCCACCCCCGGAGCATCCACTGATGCAACCACTGACCCTACCCTGCCAGTCAGCACTACACAGCTGCCAGCAGCGCCCCCCCAACATTCCACCATCCGTACCTGACCTGCGGGGGACACGGATGACGATGAGGACCACTTCCTCCTCCACCTAAGGCCTTCCATGAGAGGGTGGTTGGCGTCGCTGAATATCTGGGGAACCCTCAGCCGCAGGTGGGTATTGGCAGAGGTACTGACAATCCGCTCAACCACAAGAACCGACATCCCTCTGCAGAAGGATGTCGAAGCTTTAGCCGAAAAAGGCTGGCTGAAGCCACATTCCACCTAGCCTACTAACAAGCGGTTAGATGCCAAGTGTAGACAGGCGGAGGGAGATGATCTGGTTCTGACAGTGCACGCTCCACTCAGTTATAGCGGCACCTTCTATGTATTCTAAACCGCAAGCCCCTACATTGGCCCTCTTCGGAAAGTAAGAAAAGCTCTTGGAAGCCTATGGGAAGAAAATATGTTCCAATGCCACGCCCCAACGAAGACAGGCCAATGCTGACACCATGCTTGCAGCGGTCAACCAAAATCTATGGCGGGAGAGAACAGACTTTTTTCCAGAGCTTCCGGCACACAGTAAGGCAAGAATCAAGGCACGTCAGGCAGAAGCAAAGATAGTGGCCCTGGATAGCATGGAGTGAACTGTGGCACACATCGACACCGCAAGCAGGGCGATTTGTGTCGCCACTGACATGAGAACAACCAAATGTAACCCTGACGTGCAGGATCACATTATCAACTTGCCATTTGATGGGGGGGGGGGAGTGGGGATCTTGTTTGATTCAACAGATGAGGAGCTGGATCCAAAGAAAAAAAGTTCCCAGACAGCCAAGTTTCTGTCACTTCTAGCCAAGTCTGTGCCCAAGACCTACAGCCAGAGTCACCCACACTCTGTACCTTTGGTGGTTTCAGGTGCTTTCAGGAACCAAGGTAGAGGTAGCCGGATAGTTTGCCCAGCCAGCACTGATGCAAACAGCTCAAATCATCAAATAAGGGGTTCGTTCTTCCAGTCCCCCTCCCAGGCACCAGCCTCAGAAGGAAAGAAACAGTGACAGTGCAATCCAGATCTCTGATGGGGTGGGAAAGCTTGCCCTTCATTTTCATTCCTGGCGGGCAAAGTTCACAAACCCATGGATTCTCAGTGGTTCCGTCAGGCTTCCGCCTGCTAATGCCTACATTTCCTCTTTCCTGCCCCCCACCCACAACAACTCTTCTGACAGAGATCCGCTCGCTCATGGCGAGTCAGGCAGTGGAGGAGGTTCCCGCCTTCCCCAAACAGAAAAAGAACCCGGCGAGCCATAGCGTCGTACTGAACCTTTCATCCTTGAACCGTTCCCTTCCCTTTAAAAAGTTCAAGATGTTTACTCCAGCGCTCATCGATGAGACAGTGTGGGGAAGACTGGATGTGCTCCCTGCATCTGAAAGATGCGTACCTGCATGTCCCGATTTGTGAGCCCATTCGTTCCTTCCTCCAGTCCAGGATCATGGGCGGTCATCCAATGCATGGTTCTCCCTTTTTACCGCAGTTTGGCGCTGAGGATCGTTACAAGGTTAATTAATGCGGCAGCAGCACTGCTCCGGGTGGAGGGCCACCACATTATCCATACCTAGACAACTGGTTCGTCCGAGCAGAGTCGGTCGAGGGAGTACAGCGCACAGCTTCCACACTTATGCACATGCTATACGATTTGGGGTTCTCCATAAATCTCAAGAAGTTTTACTTCCCACACAGTCTTAACATTTCTGGGTCTAATTTGGGATATGAGGGTAGAGGAGATCTTCACCTCGGAGGACAAGATCAAGGCAATCGAGAGGGCCAAGGGGCATTTTCTCAGCAGACCAGTGACCTCGATGTGGTCGTAGCAGAACCTGCTCTGCATGTTGGCGGCTTTCCACCTGACGGTGCCACACCCAAGGTTCAAAATGAGGCGGCTGCAGCTACATTTCTCAGCCTCCGGGAATCAGGAGACTGACTCTCAGTCAGCATACCACAACCCCTTCACCAGATCTGTCCATGGAGTCTGATCACGGCAGAAACAACTGGAATAATTCAACTGGCTCAAGATGATGGCCATCTGGCGGCTCTCAAAGCATTACTTCCCATTGTCAACGACAAGTCAGTTTGCATTCAGATATACATCTCTACATGTATGTATAACAAGCATTGAGGTACCAGGTCTCTTCCCCTCTGCAGGCTGTTGATCGACATGGGAGTGGGTGCTGGAGAACAATATTTACTTATCAGCAGTCCACCACCTGGGGGAATCCATCTTGGAGGCGGACAAGCTCAGCAGGCTAGGGGTCGACATACGAGTGGCAGTTGAACGAGGAGGTTCTGGGAGCTATCTTAATCTGGTGGTCACACGGTCAGGTGGACCTATTCGCCACCAGGAGCAACAGGAGATGCCACCAGTTTGCGTCATGGCTGGGTCAAGGCTTGGGCTCTTCGGGGGTTGTGTTGCAGACTTAATAGAACGACATGAGTGCATAAGCTCTCCCTCCTGCCCCACGCTGTTTACTTAAAGGGTCATCTGCAAAATAAAGGAATCACAGGGGCTTCGGCTCATCTTGATAGCGCTGTGGGGGCGAGCCAGGCGTTGGTTCTCAGAATTCCTCAGGCTGTCGGATCAGCCTCCGGTCCCCCTTCTGGTGGGTCCAGCCTCCTAATATCCCATCAGGGAGGTACAGTGGTTCACCCCGCTCCAGAGGTTAGCCTTGGAAGCGTAGTTCCTGAACAAGTCACCCTGAAACATCAGCACCTGTCACCGTACAACTTGCCTATGATTCAGGTGGTCAGAAGCAGCTCCATAAGGAGTCAGTACAGAAGTAAATGGACCAGGTTATGTCACTGGACCAAAACAAACAAGTTAGATCCTCTGGCATGCTCACTTGACAATTTTATTTTTCTCGGCACATCTAGCTCACTCTGGGATGCAGACAGCGCCTGTTGTACATATCTGGCAGCCATATGTGCCTACAAAAACTCAGGTGGTAACATCTTTTCTGATGTTTGTTAATCTGCTTAGAATCACATGCTGTGCATAGGTCCAACATCCAGTGGTCACTGCGGAGTATTGCATTTTGTTTTTCGTAGTCGAAAAAGGGACGTCGACAAGGCGTGTCTGTAACACTATCCCTATAGTGACGTGTGTTGTACCCACAATCCCTCACGCGTCGAGGTCCCTCAGATTGTTTTTTTCCGCCCAGCTACTGGTCGCCTTTACGCGGAGCTCCTCGACGGAGGGGACGAGCGGAGGAGATCCTTCGGCGTTGCCGAACACGTGGCCTGGCCTCGCAGGCCAAACACAGTAGGGAGAGTGGGGGTCGTGGGACATCTCTAATTCTTTTCTGAGAATGCCTTTCCTTTTCCCCTTCCTTTCCCTTGGGGTGGTTATCACGTTTTATTGCCTCGGCTATGGAGAGGACACCCTTTAGGTTTTGCCCGCTTTGCAAGGGCAAGTTTACTTGGAAGGACAAGCATTCACGGTGTAACCGCTGCTTGCCCCTCGATCACAAGGAGGAAGGTTGCACGGCTTGTCGGCTTCTTAAGCCGAAGACTCTAAAAGACCGTAGGGTCAAAAGGTGGGCGGCCTACGCTATGTCGAAGGCCGACGCTCCACCCACCGTCGCTACCTCCGACAGTGACGAGGAACGTGAAACCACGACCTCCGCTACGGAAGTCGTAAACCCCTCTAGGGAGCGCACACGCGCTTCGTCGTCTGGCCCCGGCCCCGACGGGCTCAGCTCACGCCCTGCTTATGGGGATGAACACCCCGGCGACACTGACGCACACAAGACCACACATAAGCACACAACCCATGGCTCTTCTTTGCCAAGGGCAAAGAGAGCATCAGCGCCCAAGGAGACGCAGGTTTCACCGGCGGCCTCCTCGGACCGTTCGGGTTCGAAGCCCCTCTCGCAAACGCAGCCGCGACCAGCGACTGGGCTTTCGGCAAATAAGGGCGCCGCCCCCAAATCATCGGCCGGACCTTCTCACCCCTGGCAATCACCATCTATATATTCCGACACTGATGGCCTGAACCTAAATCCTCCTGACATCTCACCTGGTAGAAACACGTCTCCCATTGACGATCAACCCACATTTAATGCCCTGTTGCGTAAAGCAGCAGCACACTTTGACCTGGACACTGGGGAGCTCTCCCCTGAATTAGACTTTGTAGAAAGGGTAATTAAGGAGAAACCCCCAGTTAGTCAGACAATTCCCTTCCTTGCTTTTGTGAGGAGAAGAATCATCCCTTCGCTGTCCACACCCGCACTAATCAGAGGGGTCAATCCTAGAATTGAAAAACTTTTCACTCCTTCACCCTCAGACCCGCTGTACATCAGGGGACATTCCATTCCAGATTCCCTGGTAGTAACCAACACAAGAAAGAGGGCAGGGGTACCACTTTCCACCAGTGAGGCACCACCTGACAAGGAGGGCAAGCGGTTATATGCCCTTGCGAAAAGAGTTACATCCTCGGCCGCCTTTTCGGCAAGAATTGCCAACAACAATTCTTTGCTCGCTAGCTATGCGGACGCGCAGTGGGCCAAACTGCGCAAAGACGCCGAAGAAGCGCCGGAACCATTACGTACACGCCTGCTTTCAACTATTGCCGAAGGAACCCAGGTCAACCAGAGTATTGTAAAGAGCTCTCTGGATGCGGCAGAAACTGCGGGACGTTCCCTAGTTCAGGGAATAGTCCTAAAACGACACGTATGGCTGCGCAACTCAGGGTTCAAACCGGAGACACAGGCGTCTTTTAATAAACAAACCTGTTGAAGACTCTAACCTCTTCGGGAAAGCGGTGTATGAGGCTTTGGAGATGGCTAAAAAAGAGTTCGATACTATCAAAACTCTGGACCAAATCTCTAAGCCCTCTACCAGGCGCGGCTATGGCAACAAACGCTTTTTTCGTGGCCAACGCCAACAACAAAACCAGCAGCAACAGTACCCTGCCACCTATTTCCAGACCAATAGTGGCCAGTACAGCCAAAGGGGACAGCGCCGGGGCAAAGGAAGAGGGCGAGGGTCCACCCCCAGAGGTTCCCAAGCCCCTAACAACACCAAGTGACGCGAAGATTCGCGTCCCCTCCCATGCAACACCGGTCGGGGGCCGGATAACATCCTTTCTTCCAGCATGGGAGGGTATAACGTCAGACCGCTGGGTACTTTCCACCGTAGCCCACGGATACTGCATCGAATTCAACAGTTCCCCAACATACAAACCCCCGCGGGGACGACGCATGTCACCGGAACATGTTGCCATCCTTCTACAAGAAGTACAACAACTGCTGGAAAAAGGAGCCATAGAGGTCGTGCCGCTATCTCGGGTAACGGAAGGTATTTATTCAGTGTACTTCCTTGTACCCAAAAAGGATCTAACCATGCGCCCTGTATTAGATCTGCGCCCAGCGAACAAGTTCATCAAACCCCAAAAGTTTCGTATGGTGACCTTACAGGAAGTGATCCCACTGCTTTCACAGGGAGATTACATGACAACATTGGACATGAAAGATGCATACTTTCATATTTTAATGTTGCCAGCGCACAGAAAATACCTCCGGTTCATGATAGAGGGCAAACACTACCAGTTCAGAGTGCTACCCTTCGGCATAGCATCAGCACCGAGGGTATTCACGAAGGTACTGGCAGTGGCAGCGGCCCACCTGCGCAGGTTGTCCATCCCAGTTTACCCTTACCTCGACGACTGGCTCATAACAGGGGATTCTTACGAAACATGCTTCTCCAATACCCAAAAGACTGTAGACCTTTTGTTCCAGTTGGGCTTCTCCATCAACGAAAAGAAGTCCAGCCTAGACCCCAGCCAAATCAAACAATTCCTAGGGGCTCTAATTCAAACAAAGGACGGCCTCGTCTTCCCCTCCAAAGAGAGGGTCCAAAACATGTTGTTTCAGATCCCTCAATATGTGACCGGTCGAGAGGTGACGGTACGCAAAGCAATGCGCTTGCTAGGCATGATGGCGTTGTGTATTTATTTGGTACCTCACGCGCGCCTGCACATGCGCCCAATGCAGGAGTGGCTCAACAGCCAGTGGTGTCAGGCCAGCGGACTATGGGACGACCTAGTAGTGGTCTCGCAGGCCTTAGTTCTCTCGCTACGGTGGTGGACAAAAGAAAACCTAGAAAAAGGGAAACCCTTTGCCACACCCGCGGCGGAAGCCACTCTAACCACAGACGCATCCCTCACAGGATGGGGGGCTCACCTATCCCATCAAACTGCTCACGGGGAGTGGACTCCAAACCTAGCATCCAAACACATCAATCTTCTGGAGCTACTAGCGGTGTTCAAGGCGCTAAAAGCCTTCAAGGAACACCTACCAGGCAGGACAGTGATGGTCCTTACAGACAGCACCACAGCCATGTATTACATCAACAAACGGGGGGAACCCACTCTCCAGGACTGTCCAAAATGGCCCAAAACATATGGAAGTCGGCTCTCAAACAGAATATGTTCCTTCTGTCACAACATGTACCAGGGGAACTCAATCTGCTGGCAGACAAACTCAGCAGAGATTTCCCCCTGCCCGAAGAGTACGAATGGCGACTGCACGAAGACATCGTCTTCGACGTCTTCACGCAATGGGGGTTCCCAGAAATAGACCTGTTCGCAACCCTGGAGAACTCACAATGCCAAAGTTACGCCTCCAGGTACCCCCAGAACCAATCCAAGGGGAACGGTCTGTCGATTCAATGGTCAGGGAGATTTGTTTACGCTTTTCCCCCCCCCGACTCCCCTTCTCAACAGGGTAGTGCACAAGATGCACCAGGAACAAGTAACCATGATACTGGTGGCTCCAATGTGGGCCCGACAGCCATGGTTCGCTCACTTGATGGAGATGTCTCTATCTCCCCCAGTGAAACTCCCCTGCCCGTACAACATGCTGTCACAAGACAGGGGCAGGACTCGGCATCCATGCCCCCAGAACATGAGCTTAGCAGCCTGGCTCCTGAGATCATAGAATTTGGACATCTACAGCTCCCGCAGAGATGCATGGACATCCTCAGGGAAGCCAGAAAACCTAACACTCGCCACTGCTATTCTAGCAAATGGAAGAGATTTGTCATTTGGTGCAGAGGAAAGAGCATCAACCCAATTGACTGCTCTCCCACACATATTATTCTATACCTGACCCACTTATTGGATTCAGGTCTGGTGTTCAATTCCATTAAAGTCCACCTAGCGGCACTTTCTGCATACACCACTTCCCAACTCAAAGTGTCGTGGTGGAAGATCCCTGTTATAAAGGCCTTCATGGAGGGAGTAAAGAGAATACACCCCCCGATAGCTGACCCAGCTCCCGGATGGGACCTTATCGTGGTACTTACCAAACTCATGGGCTCACCATTTGAACCCATGCACAAAGCATCTCTTAAAGACCTCACTCTTAAGACTGCTTTTCTAATAGCTATCACCTCCATCAGGAGAGTAAGTGAACTACAGGCTCTTTCTGTTCTAGACCCCTTTGTTACAGTTCACAAAGATAAAGTGGTTCTACGCACTCACCCAAGGTTTGCTCCAAAATTCATCTCAAAATTCCACGTAAACCAGTCTATAGAACTACCAGCGTTCTTTCAAAATCCTTCCAACTTGGGAGAGAGGACTCTCCACACACTAGATGTCCGCAGAGCGGTCATGTTCTACATGGAAAGAACCAGACCACTGAGGAAGACTAATCAGTTCTTCGTCTCGGTGGCAGCAGGAAGAGAAGGGGATGCAGTTTCAAAGTCCACTATTTCTAGATGGATTGTTCAATGCATCACTCTCTGCTATACTCTTGCTAAGAGAGAACTGCCCTTTAGGCCAAGAGCACATTCTACTCGAGGCACGGGGGCGTCCATAGCATTCATTGCAAATGTTCCCCTTGAGTCCATCTGCAAAGCGGCTACCTGGAGTTCTGTGCACACCTTTACAAAACACTACTGTCTAGATGCACACTCTAGATCTGACTCCCAGGTGGGACAGGCAGTATTAAGACATCTTTTCTCTACTGTTCCTTCTCATAACCCACCGCCAACTCCGGGTACTGCTCGCTAGTCTATGCACAGCATGTGATTCTAAGCAGATTAACAAACATCAGAAGACAATGCATTACTTACCGTAAAAGCATTTCTGATGGATGTATCTGCTTAGATTCACATGCGCCCACCCTTCCTCCCCGCTTGGATGGAAGGAACATAGACATCTTTCTATATTTCTCTCTCTTTTCTGTACTCACTCAGGTCTAGAAGGCTCCCTCAGGGCAGAAAAATACAAACAGAGGGACCTCGACGCGTGAGGGATTGTGGGTACAACACACGTCACTATAGGGATAGTGTTACAGACACGCCTTGTCGACGTCCCTTTTTCGACTACGAAAAACAAAATGCAATACTCCGCAGTGACCACTGGATGTCGGACCTATGCACAGCATGTGAATCTAAGCAGATACAACCATCAGAAATGCTTTTACGGTAAGTAATGCATTGTCTTCCTCTTACAATCCGGCGGCCAAAAAGCACTTGGTGGGCCTGACTAGAATGTATTCCCTCGGTCAAGTGCCCTCATCCGATTTGGGACCTTAACGTGGTGCTGGGCGCCCAAGTCCACAAGCCTTCTGAGCCTATGGCGTCGCCGCTTTTGAGGCTTGTTACTATAAAGACTGCTCTTCTGGTTGGCCTTACATCAGCATGCAGGATTGGTGAGGAACAGGCGCTGGTGGCGTCTGAGCCGTATAACGCATTTTACTGGGACAAGGTGGTGCTTAGGACACACCCTACATTTCTCCTCAAGGTTGTGTCAACGTTTCACCTAGAGGAGATAGTACTTCCAACATTTTTACATCGATCCAATGGATGAGGCTGAGTATTGCATTTTCTGGATGTCAGGCGTGCTCTTATTTTATCTGAACAGGATGAAGAGCTTCTGTAAATTGGATGCTTTATCACTTTTGGCGGATCAAAACCAGGCAAGGTGGATGGTGATGGGCATCAAGGTGGCATATGAGAGGCAGCACAGGTCTTTGCCGGCAAACATGCATGCCCACGCCATCAGTGCCAATGCCACTTCTGTTGCCTTCCAGAGTCAACGTTCCATGGCAGACGATCAGCAAGGCGGCTACTTTTGCAAACTCTACTGCTTGAATGCCTGTGGGCCACACATATCTAAATTTAAAGGTGAAGACGTGTTTTTCTGGTGAATAATGTTTCCTGTCCCTAGCTAAGGATGCCCATACAGTATGGAGGAAAGGGGACTGTGGAGTAGGAGTACGTTAATCACTAGGGTTAGGAACTTATGATTTACTCGCCAGCAAGGTCGAGTATCATGCAAAAAAAACTACTCACCAATGCTAGTCGGCTAGTAGATTTTGCGAGCCCTGGTTACAGGAGCTACTTTCGCATTTATTGCAAACACCCCTCTAGATGCCATTTGCCAAGCAGCTACTTAAAGTTCCATAAATACATTCACTCATTTATTTTTACATTTCTATAGCGCACCAAACACTTGGGCATCAAGGCACTGTTACATACATGTTACATTCGGTGCTTAGGTTACAGTTTATGGCAGAGCTACGCCTCGTGGCATGGGCTCTACTGCCAGAGTAAAGGTAAGCATGTTGCAGGCCAGATTATAGGTACAGTGTGAAGCTGCGGGAGTCAAATCCATTAGCTACAAGTAGGTTAAATGCAAATATAGCACAGGTGTTCGGCAATAATTGATGAAGTAACCCTGTGGGAGACTACACAACCCTTGTCCTCTTGGTATTGGGTAACCCACCTTTTGGTATTGGCCTGTACTACACAAGTTTGTAGTGTGACTGATCAGCCAGGCTTATCTCAAGAGGGGTAGATGTGAGCTGTAGCAATGAAATACACCAATACAAGTAGCCAAGTAACACTTATACTCAAGGTTTTTGTTTTAAATATTTTTTTTTTTAATTTTACAGTTTTTAAATGAGCAGTCCATAAAAAGGGCCATTTATGTAAAAATCAAATACTTTAAAATACTTTCCCAGAATCAACAAAAAGCTAGTAGATACTCTTTAGAGATGCTTTTTACACACTTCCCACATCCGGAGGTGACTTCACTAACAAGGACAGTAGTGGCATTTATATATCACTAGTACACTTTGTAGATTCGTAGGTTTGTAGAAGGGACAGGTTAAAGGAAGGAAAAAAGGTTCAACATGTGAGCACTTGAATCTTTCAATGAAGTCTAGATAAAACCATTTCACAGCAATAATAGTTAAACAACAAGTTATAACCTATGAGGGACAGTAAGCATCAGTCAAATGGACTTGAAGAGTCTGCAGGGAGCCAGGACAGCCAAAGTAGATTGGATCACAGGCTATGCTGCTGAGGAAGTAAAGTCTTGCACAAATGTAGAGAGTTTGTTGAAGAAAAATTACTGTAGGGTTACACTTGTGAAGGGTAGAGCTGAAATCAACTCTAGCAAAGTAGCTACTGCAACTCTCAACTTTGAAGAGCAAAGCTAAAGACACTGAGTTAAGTACCCGAAGTCAGAACAGTACCTTTGGTTAGAAGAAGAGTGGTCCAGCTGGCTTCTTTCTGGTTGCAGTGATGCAGATCCTGGGTTTGTGGGCCTCGGTCGTGAGAACAAGAGCGAGGCCGTCTGGAGGACTCCTGTGGCAGCAATTGGAGGTCGGCGGCAGCTACTGGCTGTTTGCAGATCGGCGGCACTTCGCGGATTCAGCGCTCGGTAATCCACACCACTGCAGAACTTTGGTACCGGTTGGGCTTCCTTCACTCATTGAGTCCTGTACTCTGGTGGGGGGGACTCGAGCTCTTGGTGTACTGCTTCTGGAGGGTCCTGCGGAAACTCCTGGAGCATCTGGCCGGATCAGACATTGCACTAGACTGCGGATTTCTCGACTCCTGGCACGCGGTTCCTACAGCAGCAAAGAAATGCAGCCAGTGAAATTCGCCTCGGGGTTAGTTCTTCCCACTAACCCAAGGGAAGAAGTAGTCACTTCTGGAGTTTCTCTTGTTGATCAGAAAAAGGAGTTGGAGCACAGAAGCAGGGCTTCACTGGGCAATTGAAAGGTCCAGGAGGATGCAGCAAGCTTCGTTCATGGTTGATTCGTCGGGTTGTTCTTCCCAGTGGATGACTCTCTCGAGTCCCAAAACCCTTGCATTTTAAGCAGGTTTCTCCCATTCATGCACAGCCTTGCCGTCACTGTTAGGCAGAATCGTGTGCAGTGCCCTTAGGGACCACCTCACACAATTAAGACTACAAGTGGCAATACAAGTTCACCTTTGGTACAAGCCTGTACTACACTGTTAAAGTGGTAGCAGTAGTGGAGCAGCCAGACTTATCTCAAGAGCAAATGAGCAGTAGTATAGATTACACAAAGGACCACAATTACCATGACTCAAGCAAACACTGACTCAAGGTTTTTGGTTAAAAAGTAGAAGTACATTTATTTTTGACCATCTGTTTTGTAAAACACTTCTATTAAATTAAGACCACACGTAAAATACACTACACACAATTCACTTTGGATAAATCAACTCAAGGTAAGTACCTTACGATTTTTCGGACCGGTGTTGTGAAACAAGACGTTACCGGGAATACATATGCAATCACTTTTTGACAGTAATGACAGTTCGGTCTTACGAAAGATGCATGTATCAACATTACACATCCACATCACACTTAACACCTGAGTTAACAAAAGAGATTTGGGGGCAAAAATCATCAGCAATACTTTTGTCAAGGCAGACTGAATCAGAGAACACTTTCTAACCCAAAGATAAGTCAAAAGGCCTGCGCCAGTGTTAGGCGGAACAGGGTTGTCGAGGATCACAGTCAGTTCATGATTCAATGATGCCAGGAGTACTTGGATATTGTCAATGAGAGGAAGCAAACGTTATAATGGGGAAGGAAGACAAGGACAAGCCTTGGATGAGGAGAAAAGGGGTTCACCCTAGTTCCTTGGATTTGGACACAGTACTTTATTCTCTGAAGAAGCTGGCACCACGGCAGTTGTTCCTGGTAGTTTGCTGCAGACTCACAGTTCCTGGAGCTTCAGTCATGGGGACAAGATGGACAGCGTCTGGAGTGAGTTGCACTACCCAGGGATGAGACCAGCAGCAGCGACGGCGAATAAAAGTTGCACTTCTTAAAAACTGGAGAGGCTCTTCAGATGGCTATCCGGACCACTACAACAGTGTGCAGCGATTTCGACCATGAAGAGGATCCTCTGGCTGTGGAAGATGAGCTGGTTGACCCCACCAGGCTCAAGGGAAGAAGACTCAGGACTGGATTTTCTCTGGTCGTTGAAGGGTGGATGGCTCAAGACTGCAGCAGGGCTTCACCTGGACTTGGTAGTTGCAGCAGCCATTGTCTTCTCCGCTTCTCTTCAGTTCCTTGCAGTTCCAGGGTGGCTCTGACTTCCAGCCCAAGAGTCCTTATTTTACACGAAAATCCCCCATTCACACAGCCTGGCTGTCAATCACTCAGCAGCGGCCCGGACAACCACCTCGGCGAATCATGGCAAAGTGCGACTTGGGTTTCCTGGGGTAGCCTGTGCAGGGGGTGACTACAACCCTCCCTCACATTCAGCCCACCTAGACACCCAGGTGCCAAGAGGAGGGCTTCTTTGCAGAAGCCTGCCAAAAGACAGTGAACAAAAAAGGCAAACCTGGTTTACCGCGCAAAGTAAAACTCAAGAAGTACTTTAACAAAAAGAAAGAGTGAATAAACTCAACCGGGGCCAAAAGAAAGAGCATTTGGTCAAGCGCGTTTATGTTTGAGGCTAATATAATAGCCTGGAACAATACCACATTTATATAATATAATCGCGGTAGAAAAGTTAGGGTAGATACCACTGCCACCAGCCAAGTCTAAATGTTAAAAGAGCAGAACAAAGCTCAGAGAGGCACAGACAAAAAGGGATAGTAATTAACCCTTTCCAGTACTTCATGTAAGATGGGGTGCACTGGGTCTGTAGTTTTAAAGTGACTATGTAAAGTTAATGGCAACTTTACCTATTTCTGGGAGACGGTAGTCGGCCCAATAAATGGAGTCAGAGGGAAGTCTCGGAGACAACCCTGTGCTACTGCACTGACGGTGCTGTGTAACACACAAATAGGGCTCATGGAGTGGTGTGCTCCAGAGCCAATGATCACACAAACAGTAGAAAAACACATGGCAAAACACAGGTAAGGGTGGGAAAAAGGCTCACACTCTTACCAAGTGGAAAAAATAAACTCCAGAAATCCAGCAAAGCTGCTGGGGGACTCACTAGGTGAGGAGAATTATCCATAGGATGTGAATTCTCCTTAACAGTCACTCAAACAGCAGGGTGGCTGTCATGAAAGCCAGCCAATCAGGACTGGGTGTATTCAGGCATTCCTAAAGACAAAGGACACGGGAGTTTCGGGAACCTCCCTCACTTCCTGCCGTGCCAGACAGACTGCAGCCAGAGGCGGGTTTCAGTACTGAAGCCCGCCAAAGGCAAAACTAACAAAGGGTCAAGCCTGGATTGGCGCGCAGAGTAAAACCCATGAAAGACCTTGCAAACGGAAATGGCGAAAAAAGACCGGGCAATTTTGATAAAATGGTCACCCATGGGTGCTATACTGCAGCTGAGGATTCAGCCTGCAGTAGAAAGCGCAATGGTAGGAAAGTTAAATCACTGCCACCAGCCATTTAAAGTAGTGTGGGTAACATACAAAATGTTACATGAGTAGGTAAGAAAAGGGGCTACTAGCTAACCCCTACCCCCAGACCCACCCCCAGCACTCCACGATGGTGTGTGCTGGACCTACAAAGAGAAAAGGTAAGTAAATTCCATTTCACTTTTATTTTTGGGAACCGTAGTTCACACAAGAAAATGGATTTAAACGTTGAGAAATCTAAAGGATTTCTCTGACACTGCACTGAAGATGCTGTGTGTCACCATATAAAAAGTAGATGCCTAAGGAGTTTGTCAGACTCCAAAAACAAAGGAAACGCATAATCCAAATCAGGTCAAAACACATGAGAGGGAGAAAAAGAGATCACTCTCTCCAGGGTTAAAATTAAAGTTCTAAAGTCCAGCAAAAGAGCCGGTGGCCTCTAAGGTTGAACGGAATTAGCACAGAAATGAGGATTCTCACTAACATTAGGCTGCAAAAAAAGTCAAAGTAATTCTAGAAGCGAGGTTCTAGCATATGGGGAAGATGGCGTGAGCGCATGTGACGTTGTGCACAGACCTCGGTATGGAGCAGCAGAAGACCAACCTAGTGCATCTGGCCAGGGAATGTAAAGCCTCTTTGAATGAGGCGGTAAGAAGGGACTGGCATCGGCTGCCAGCTTGTTTTGTGACAATAGGGATGGCTGACGGGGGAGCTTGTGGGCAGTTTTGAGAGGCAAATTGAATGTTTATGGGAGACTGAATAGAAGAGGAAGACCTCTTCTTACCTTAGGCTTCGTAGTTGGATACTCGCTGGTCACCGGAGCAGCTGATAACTAGCTGATTAAGTGTGGGTTTGAGCGCCGGAACGGGCAGCAATAAGGGCATTATGATATCGAGGTGGGTGGCATTTAATATGCCAGACATGCCTAGACAGGCACAATAGCCCTTGGATGTAGCCATTTGGTGCCCTTAATGCAATGACGCATTCTAAAGCAGATTCACAGGTGGGAAAAGCTGTGCTAAAATATCTATTTGCCGCCATACCTTCTGACAACGCACCTCCTTCTCTAGATAGTACTTTCTGATCTATGCATAGCATGTGATCGAAGCAGATTCACAAGCCTCAGAAAGGACAAATTACTCATCGTAATCCTATGTCTGATGCTTGTATCGGTTTAGATTCAAATGCACCCACCCTTCCTTTCCCCTCTTGGAGTAGAATGTGCATAGATGTCTTTGTTGCTTTATCACGTTTTATCAGCTTGATTACACTTGTACTCGCGCTACACTTCATGCTACCTCATCTCAGACACAAAACAATCTGAGGGACCTCTACGCATGAAGGACCTTGGGTACAGTGGAAGTCACACTAGGGGTAGTACTGACACACAATCAGTTCAAATCTCTTAGCTTTCAAAGAGGTTTGGAGTTCAACTTTATTATTCAGGCTCTCCAAACAGTTCATACAGATTGCTCTCTTTCTCATTCACTTCAGCAACCTGGGACCAAAATACAGTTTCTTTGCTTTCCTTGGCAATTTCCAAGCAGGGGTTTCTCGGTCTAGGCGCAGTTGTCTGACCACACGGTCTACCCATTATAGGCCACGCAACCAATAACCCTTGCCACTTTGTTATACTTTGTATTGTTTGGGCTTTTTTGCCAATGAAGGTTTACTTTCTGTGGATCTGTCCTCTATCAACACTCCTTTAGTAATCTCCTTGGCAGTCTCTTGGCTTTGCCACAACGTGTCTTTCACACAACTCCCTCTGTGGTGTTTACCGGTTTCCACCACCTTGCTTTCACCTTGTTCATGTATGCTCTTTATTTGCTTTTTTATCACTTGTTCTGTATTCTCATTTGTTCATTCCATCTCTTTCAGCTCGGTATTCAAGATTACTTGCTGGACTCTTAACAGTACTAATGTCTTTGCAGCTTGTTCAGTAGTCAAAAAGACAGTCACTTTGGCTTCCAAAACCAACTGTTATAATTCTCAATTCGTTCGGCATTAACATATGCCTTCTCACTGCCCCTGGAGCACACCAGTATGAGTATTCACGTCTTTGCACTCACCAGTATGCGTTCGCTCCTCCGGGCATGGTCTTCTCCTGCTTCCTTTGGCTCTGCTACTGCTTTTCGGGACTCAGAAGAGCAGCGCTTGCCGTCTTTGAACCTTGCTGCCAGTGGCCTGTGATGCTCGCCAATCTTCTGTGTCCCACAGCTCTGGCTGTGGGCACAAGGCAAGGGGAACTGTAGTTGTCTCAACCCTCTCGTGGCCTGCTTGGGCCCCTGCATCTGTCTCCCTGCTGCTGCACACGGCGTCCTTCCTGCTGTGCCCTCTCCAGCCAGCTCCACGTCTGTCAGCCATGTTCATATCTCCACGCAGGTATCTACCCTGTCTTACATGGCGGTCTCACATTTTGTGCACCTGGGGCCTGTTAAACGGTTGCAGGTGCAATTCCTTGTCTTCAGTTGCCTGACCATAATCAAGCTTATTAGTTGGACATATGGCCTTGGCATTCCTCCACAGCCTCTTCAACACAATAGGAAAGTGGTGTGAATGAATGGAAGACTGTGTAACTCCCAGTTGCCTGTTCCTCTTCCCAGTCTTAAAGTAAGATGTTTGTGGGCTATTTTTGTAAGAGAGGGATAATGTCTGATAATCTATGAATGCAGGGGGAGGGTAGGGTTCATTCTAACAAGGGAAAGGGGATACCGTTACTCAACCAAAGACATCCTCACCCCACTCCCCAAAGTCCCTCCACCTAGGTGATGCTCCCTCGCGCGTACACCCCCAGGGTTGCATGAGAAGAGGATCTAGGGGGAGTCGAAGTAAGGATGCCCTTGGGTTCCTCAAAAGTTCTAAATAGATGGATTTTAGAAAAACTTTGCAACAGTGGGGTGTGCTGATCTCACGAAATAAAACATATTCATTTGGTTTGTCATTTGTAGAGCATGCCGAACCCAAGGGCATCTGGGTGCTTGTTACATTAAAGACGTGCTACAGACGGCCCAATTACTTGCTCACATATCGGGTTGCTTGTTACAGAAAAGCATGAAACTGACTGGGGTGCTAGCATTTGCATTCATTAAGGTTTTGCATACAGAGTATAATGTTATTGCATCCTTGGATTAAGGATTGTGCGTGAATAGCCATGTTTTGAGGCTTTTTTGTAGAAGGACCAAAAGGAATAATCTGACCTAGATGGCGGTAGTGCTTTCCAATGTTTCGCTGCCACCACTGGGAAGCTGCAGACCTTGTGCATTTTGCAGCTTGAATCTGGTGATGGAGCGTAGGTGCGAGTGGGCAGCCCAGGTGGGTCTGTTAGTTTGTGTTTTGACACATTTTCTAGATAAGTATTTGGGGGCAGTATTTGATAGGAATGTGTGCGTAAATGAGCGAGTTTTAAACACTATGCAATCGCAAGCCAGCAGCGAGTGGGCATTTCGTCTGGCAGAAGAAATGTGGTCTTTTTTTGAATGTTTAGTGCTGCTCTTGGTGCATTAGGATAAAGTATCCCCTGCCGCCTTAACTTTAAAAGTCTGCCAAGTAAAGTAAAAACAATCGCCTGGAGGCCCTAGAAGCCTCCTGCAACACTGCACAGAAAGTGCTGTGTGCTGCTTTATTAACTTGTCTATGACTTTTAAAATTGGAGAAAAGCATGACTCTAAAAAAAAAAAAAAATACCAAAGGGAGGTCAAACGGGAGAATCAGTCAAAAAATGGAATAGTCTAACAAAGTGCTGGAGGAATCTATAGTTGGAGAGAATTTCGCACAGGATGAAAATCTACTTTAACAGAAACTAGGGCAAAGGGTTACTCAATAGCAGTTTGAAGGCTAAGTCGAGCAGGAGGAGATGGCAATTGTTGAACTGTGTGACCAGGAGAAAGTCATTCGCCTGGTGTTCACTACAAGTGCAGAACTTGGACTGTTATCAGAGACTAATGGAAATACGCCCCAGGTGCTGATCCCATTGTACCAGGAGAAGCGACTCATTCTCCTGGAGCCGTTTGTTAATGTCTTTTGTAAGTGGTAGGGCTAGAGTAGGTTAGTTTGGACAGAGGATGGACATTTTGATTTTGACAACCACCCTGATGACTAGCACTCACGTTTTTCTTTAGTTGGGTAAGGAAAACCCTTAGAGTTGGGTTGGGGGATGGGCATTTTTCATTATTATTTAAGTAAATGTTGTTGTAACCATGCTACCCCTTTGTCCGACTTCTTACCCCAGCCCACCACACCCTACGGTTCCTTAATTTGCTGTGCACTCTTCTATAAAGTCTTTACACGAGCCCAGCAGGTGGAGATGCATTGGTCACTTGGTGTTGGGATTGGGTCTGGCTAGTCTGCGTTTCCTTACTCTGGTGTGAAAGGTCCTGTTGCTGGATGACTAAGCACAACGAGATGACCACAATTCCCACAATGTCAGGAAACGCCCAGACATAAAGGTGGGCAGCAACGAAGATCACAATGCTCAGGCGGAGAAAGATGACACTTGTGGCAAAGACAAAGAAGCTATTCCTGTAAGACCGCTTCATTCTGGAGATCAGCAACAAGCTGTTGCTTAACTCTCAAATTAAGAGTCTGAAGTACGACAGCAACCGATGTAGCGAAAGGGCTTAGGAGGGAGTAGGTTAGTCCACAGGATGGTCCTGGGACATTTCAGAGCCCAAGGGCCGAATCCTTGATCAGTGGTCTGGACTTGTTGGTACAGAGTTTGGAGCACTTCAGGAGATCAGCACAGAGCAGCAGGGCTTTGCCAGATCTTTGTTGGGGGTGATGCTGGTAGGCTGCAATAGGTGCCTTCAGTGGGATGTACCTCTTCAAATGGCTCTCTGCGCTAATGACGATCTGAAGAATGTCTGTAAAAGGTGTCCTATCATAATTCTAGCTGTTCCAACCTCACCAATGCTAAGGATCTGCACCATTCAAACTGGCAGTGGTCATTGAATCATGGACGGCCGACTGCCTTCAGATGTGCCCATCAACAGATGCACTTTGGCCAAAATGTGGATTGAGACCAGACAGGCCCAGCAAGCACATCATGCCAAGAACACACAACAACAACACTGCTGCTTTGCCAGGAAAAGCAAAGGCTTTGCCTGTGAAGGGTCTTTCAGGATCCCAAGGGATGGGAGGGTAGTGGGGGGTTGGGGGGTGGGGGGGCGTTGAGGAGGGCCAAAGAACAGGTGGGAAAAACGTGGTCTAGCATTTTGGCACTTGAAATTGCATTATGAAATTATTAAGATGAAAAGGTGCAAATAAGAAAAATAAAACTCAGAAGAATAATATCCTCTGCTACCAGCCTGTCTTGGACACATTGCGTTTTGGAATAAAGACTATATAAACACAATAAATACGTTGTGCAAGTAATAGAAATTATATGTTAAAGAAAACAAAGTACCCTTTCTGCCCCATGCTGTAAAGTGATGTGTGCAGCTTAAAAACAATGAATTTCGTAATGAGGAACAAGGTTCACCTGCATTGATATCCAAATGAAGTGATCAGTGCACCCAAAATAAAGGTGCAAAGCAAGTTATGTAAAGCAAAAAGGCTTTAATTGCCTTTAGAAGTCAGGCCAGAATTCAAACAGTAGCAAAAAGGTGGTGAGTGAGGTTTCCATATGAAGGTGGAAAAAGCATAAATAAAATCTTTCTTAATGCTTGGTCAACCTTGATGCCTTCAGATTATAGTGACCCTAACTTGGTAGGGTCAAAACTCAACTATCCGTTTTACCAAATTACTAAACTTTCATTCTTCTCTAACCCCATTTCTTTCACAGCAAAACTAAAGATCTATTTAAAGTGATATATTTTGTGTCTATTCTTTATCCAGTGTTCTAAAGTGTTCATTATACCTTTTAACTTCTCTTCTACCCTTCTTTTAAGTTCTGCCGTGCAAGCTCGTTCATGTTAACCAATAAGAGAATCTCGTTGACTTAATGGTACCCATATTGCCAAGTTGTAAATTGACTCCTGCCACTTCCTGAACATAGGGACTGTAACAGGATTAAGCTTGCTCTATCGCTCCAAGGCGTTGGAGAAAATAACTATTTCCGGGAATCCAATCTCCAGTACAGAAAGCTGGTAATTTATTAAG
The DNA here is from genome assembly GCF_040938575.1 of Ambystoma mexicanum. Lineage (NCBI taxonomy): Eukaryota > Metazoa > Chordata > Amphibia > Caudata > Ambystomatidae > Ambystoma > Ambystoma mexicanum. The sequence continues at coordinate 586,704,205 of NC_090922.1, read as the reverse complement.
CTCATTCATAGTATACCTTTCATGTTCCCAAGAAAGTCTTGTTCTGCCAAACTTGAGTCTCATATTTTAAATTAATTGGAGAATCCTTGTCCTGTCTGGAATTTTCATTTATTTTAATCCTCACATTTTTTTCAAATTTTCTTTTAAAGCAGTGTCTTAATCTTTTTTTACCCCGAATTCTTCTTTTGAGCTACAATACTTTTTATAACCTTTACTTTTGAAGTTCTATGGTTTTATATGAATCCAACTTGCCGTTTAACTTCAGGTAACAGTTTATAGTGTAAATTGGCCTGAACTCTTGCAGGGAATCATCCAGGACTTGGGATTGTTATTCGGTAGGCCTCATACACCAGAGTAGCATTACTTCCAGGTTATTCCACAAGCATAATTCCACGCATGTATTTTTAGATGCTGAGCCTGGTTTTGCTGCCTCCCTGAGATGCAACCTGATCGCTACTGTGTGTTTCGCAATCATTTGGTATGTGCTCCTTAATCTTCTGAACATTGTTCATTCAAGAGGCGTTATCTTGTTTGATCAGGCCATGTAGAAGAGACTTGGTTAGATCTAGTCTGGGTTCCGCAGCTGCCCCAATCTGGATTAATCCATGCTTGGTAACGTTTGTTTACGATTGGGGTGGGTTGTAAAATGTGCAAATTACTCCTCTGATGCTCTGCCCCCTTCTGTCAGATAGACTAAGGATAGGATGGCCTCTTAAATGTAACGGGAAAGCTGAAGAAATTAAAATATCGGAGCTGATTTTAGTTAGTTAACATGTAGTTGCAACAGTCACAGACTGCTCCATTGAAACTATGCACAGTGCTAGCTCTATCTCTGCCCACCTTGTAGCAGTGATTCTCAAACTGCCTCTTCGCGATTGCCCTGAAAGCAGAAGAAAATTTGGCAGCCATTTTGAAAATGTTTTCAGTTTTCTTTGCAATTTTACTCTGTAAGTTAACAGCTGTATTTCTGCTCAACTAATCTCTTATTTGTAATAATCACCAGCATAAGATACTTTTTGTAAAGCAAAGCAGCAGTGCTTTACAAAAATATTTGAAAAGTAGCCTGGTTATTTTGACACGCTGATCCAACTGAAATGTTCTTATCACGTTTATTCTACTTTGTCATTCCCAAGTTGATTCAAACCATTGAAAGCTCTTTTGCCATACAAACTACCACCATTCTCTATTTAGGTACTTGCCAGGGGTAATGATTTGCTTCTTTCATGGACTATAGCGAGGTGAGGTTTTGGGGTTGGTAGCAGCCAGAACCATTTACAGTTTAAAAGCATCGTTAGGGTAAAGTTGGATTTAGTACAAATTGGGAAAGGAACGAGCCCAGTATTAAAATAAATAAAAGAATACTCATAGGGAAATTTTGCTAAATTTCGGTAATGCTGCTGCTTTATGTTAACAGACTGGTTCCTAAACAGTGTGACAATATTTTGCCTGTTTTTTTTTTTTACATTTCCAAAGCTTCCATTGGCATTACTGAGTCTTCCATTGAGAAATGGCTGCTGTTGTCTGTTTGCTTTGGGGTAGTGTCTCGAGTGTCTTTTCATAGACCCAGTTCTGCTTTCGTCCATGATTACAGGCAAACTGTTACTGTTTGGTTTGTGTTTTTTCTTTCTCTCTCTCTCTCTCTCTCGCTCACAAACAAGAGACAAACCCCTTCCTCCTGCCCTATCCTTGTTAAATGGCCTTCTGCCGGAGAGAGAAGCTCGCTCGCGGCGGATAAGCGCGGCGTTCGCCTGTGGAGGAGCTGACTGTGGTTTTGTTTGTCTGCCGCCAGATTCCGTAAAATGAACAAGCGCCTGGTTCCCAGAAGACCGCTGAGCGCCTCCCTGGGCCAACTGAATGAAGTGGGCCTACCCCCGGGGACCATGCTCTCCGATGAAGGGCCAGTCGACATGCCCAGCCGGAAGCCTTCGGGACTGCCAAACGGTATCGTGGCGGGAGGGAGTGCAGTGACCCAGCTCATCTCGCGGGGAACAGATTCTGGCTACGAGCCCACAATGAAGCAAGGGACGATGGATCACCTGAGCACCAGTGCCCCCGGGTCCCCTCCTGACTTGTACGCATCTTTCAGACTCCTTTGCCACATTGTTACATCATGAATCATGGAAGTATTGTTGTAGTTGGGTGCATGTGTGGGGTTGGTTAAGGGTGTTTAGCTTTTGTAATATCCTTGAAAGCCATATATTTGGTATTTTGCTCTATTCAGTGAAAAATAAACATTAATGGAAGTAATGTTATTTTTCTCAAAACTTACTTGGGTTGAAGAATTGCAACCATTTAAATGTCTCAAGTCATTAGCTTACCTTAAAATCTTTAACATTAAATTTCCTCTCCATTCTTAAACTCTGCTAGTTCCAACAGTATTGTTTTTTTTTATCGGTTGTGCAGAAAGCTTGTCTGGGTTAGACCAAATTTCAGAGCTCCCTTTTAATAACACTTCACTTTTGGGAAGACTTTGACGGAATCTTAAAGCAGCAGTATTACCAAATTCTTAGCTTAATTGTCCCTTCAACAGCCAATATTGAAGCATTGCTCTAAACCATGTTCTACAGTGATATTTTTTCAGAAGAAATACAAATGTTATTCCTTACATTTTTTAGTTAATTGACTTACTGTAAAATGTGTATAATATGTGGTGCTATTGAGACCTGTGATTAAAAGTTGGGTGCCAGCTTGTCAGCGTGAAATTAAAACGGTCTTTTGAGTGTAGGGATTAGGACTTCAAAGAAAGACCAAAAGGTGATTTTTACTTTCTTATTAGGTAACCAGATGAAGGTTTAAAACGATCTATAAAAAGGTAGAATGGAGCAGACTCTCTATTTCAGAGCAGTACACAAATTGGTCAATAGTTAGACAAGAGATTAACAGAATGGCAATGGGACAATTACAGTTGGACCTGTGATTCCTTTCACTCTAACAGTGCTTACATTTTTTCCAATTTAAAAATATTGTGCTTTTGTTTTGATTTTCAGAGGCATGGTCCGCACAGTTACAACTTTAAAAGTGTAGCATCAACACACACAAACAATACAGTGGTGAAATATTTTAGAAGCAAATTTAAGTTATTCTGCCCATTCCTGTATTTTTTTCAAATTTTTCAGCATCCATGTTACTTTCAAATAAATCATGATGAATGTAGAGTAATACTTGCAGTAAATGATAACTAAGATCATGGTAATATAAAAAGCACAAAAAGTAAAATTGAGCCAAAAGCCACGGTTTACCCAGGTCACTTGCAATAGAAGTGTAAACCATTTTGGGTGGAGCTTTTAAATCCTTGATTTGTTTTGTATTGCAGCTATTTTGTAAAATAATTTAGATCAGTATGTTTTGGTGCTACATTTAAATGGCATGTTTAATGAAAACATTTTTGGTGGAACATGCTCGTTTATATATGAAGAGCACATTCTGGTGTGGCTTTGGGCTGATATTTGGTGTCATTTTAAGGTTTCCTCATGCCTGTTATCTGAGGGCTTAGCTGCGCCTGGTTTAGCACTACATGCGTTAATGCTAATGTTAAAGGACAATTATATCGCACACTATCACCGCCAGAGTTGTTCCCTGGCGCATCTGAAAGGTAAGAGGGTGGGATGGGTTAGTGGTGTATAGTGGGAAAAGGTGGAGTGAGAGTTGTGATGTCCCGTGGACCGCTTCAGTTCGGTTAACACGGTTTGCTGGGCATGGGTCTGATTTTAGGATTGATAGACTGCCATGTGCTGTTGTGCATGACTCTGGTTTTTGTAGTTGCAGTGTAGTGAAGTGCATGCGGATTGCTGTGCAGAGATTTGGTTGCGTTAGTTTTAGTGTTGGAGAGGTGTATGAAGAGAATTGAGGTTTTTAGCGGGTGTGGTTAATGGGCTTTTCTTACAGTGATGCTTTGGACATTAGGTCTCTCTACCGGGCCTATGTACTTGGGTGTTCCATGGTGTTTATCGCCGGGTTCTGTGCATAATGGTGGCATGCCTCTGTAACTGTCTATTGTTCTGTGGGCCAGAGGGTGGTGAAGGCCTCCTCCACCCCTTGGTTGAGATGGATATGGTTGCAGTGTTCGCTCTTGTATTGTCAAGGGTGCCTGCCATCGCCTCCCGTAGCTTCCTAGTTGGGATCCCCTCCCTCCGAACATTGCTTTGCCTGGCCTCCTGGGCGCTAGGTGTGTTATTAGTCCTTCGTCTGCAGCTTAGGTTCCTGACCCTATGGAAGTGCTTAATGTAGGGGAAACACTTGGGGTGGGTAAATCCTGGACATGTGTTGAGGCACATTCTATTTCTAGTCATATTCGTTTTCTAGTAATTACCTTCTGGTTCTGAGGTGAAGAACCAAGTTTTATGTGATTTTTCTGAATTTTTTTGTGGTTCTTTGCATTTCCCTTTTCTTTTGGGAGGTTCCAAGTTTTTGCTGCCCGGTGGGAGAAGGAGGACCCTCCAAAGTTTATTTTCCATCTTGTGCATGGCTTTGGTTCTAGGCAGATGTTGCTTGATCTAAGTGATCTTGTCGGTAGGTAAGTGGTTATGTCCTTTTGTAGGAATTTTGCTCCTTGGCCATTGTTGGGCAAGATTGTATGCAGTACCCTTTGCGCGCACTACAACATCCCTGACCTCCTGCCAATAGAAACCCAACCTTTGGTATAAGTCTGCACTACACAGGTTGGTAGCTTGTGGAGCAGCCAGGCTTATCTCAAGAGGTCAGTGTGAGCTGTAGGGGATTTAGACAAAGATTCACAGTGACAAGTATTCAAATAAACTCTTACACACAAGGTTTCTTGGTAAAACAATCATGAATTTATCAGTTAGAATACGCCTTTCAGAAGGGAACAATAGAAAACACCACACAAATGTACTTAAAAAATACACTCTTAGTTATCTAAATCAGCAAATACCCATTGACACACAGGCACTACCTACAACCTCAGGTGACAAATAGCTAGGGTGCTGTTGACATTAACATATCACTGTTGCATTTAGAATATTCTTAGGAGTAGTGTTAAAGAGAAGAGAGTTCGGAATAAAACAAGTACTGTCAATATAACCCCCCCCTCCTCCCAATGCAAAGTCAGTTAACCCTTTCGTGGATGGAAGACACAACACGAGCAGAAGAGAGAAGTCATTCAGGGAGCCTAGGTCAGCCAATGTTAAGTTAGGAAAAGTCAGGGAGAACTGAAGCACTTCTTGCAGGTAAGTAGAAAGTCTTTTCCAATGTCTAAATGTCTTTGTAGAATAGAAGCAATCAAAGTAGGGCCACAAGCTGATTAGGTTTGTGAAGTAAAGAAGCTGGCAGCAACTCTACACATGCAACCAAGCAAGTCTTAAACGAGGACAAATGGCTACACAAGTAAGGTAAGTTTTCTTAGACAGTACCTTTAGGTTGAAGAAAATGTGCAGCAGATGACTTGTGTTCCTGTGCGCAGATCTCGCTGTTCCTGGGCCTCAGTTGTGGGGACTCCTACACTGCAATGGGACAGTTTCAGCTCCTCACGTCTACCACAAATAGCAACACTGCAGTTCCTTGCTGTCGAAATGGGCTTTCCTTGCTTCTGGGGTCCCGCACTCTGATGAGGTGGAAGGGCTCAGGCTCCGACAGTCCTACTTCCTGGGAGTTTGGCGGATTTTCCTGAAGCTCTTGGCCAGCTTAAAAGCAACGCACACAAACTGGTGTTCCTCTCCCTGCCTATCTGGTTCCAGCAGCGACTGCAGTGGATACTCGACCAGCGTTGAGAGGATGTCCAGGTGTCTTACTTTGGAGTTGATTGGTCCCACCAACTCGAACGGAGAAGTCGTCCTAGCAGGGCTTCTCTAGTCGAGCTGAATTCTGAGCTTCAGCGCAGCAGCAGGGCTTCACCGGGCAAACCAACGGTTCAGGAGCTGCAGCAGGCATCCTCTTCAAGTTCTTCAGATTCGTTCGTCCAGTGGTCGACTCTGCCTTCCAAGCCAAAAAGCCTTGACTTTTTATTCAGGTTTCTCCCATTCATTCCAGCCTAGCTGTCAATCACACAGCAGGGTGGCTGTCCTTGCCGGACAGCCAGCCGGCCAGTCAGCTTTGGGTGCATTCCTGTAACCTAGGGGATTAAGCACAGGGCGTTTCGGGCACCTCCCTCACTTCCTGCCCCTGCCAAACATACTGGAGCCAGAGGTGGGCTTCACTTGTGAATCCCGCCAAAGACAAAACGTACAAGGAGACCAGATCTGCTTTGGCGCGCAGAGTAAATCTCAAGAAGGACCTTACCAACATGAAATGGTGAAAAAAGACCGGTAATTTTGACAAATTGGGCACCCATGAGTGCCTTACTGCAGCTGCGAATGCAGCCTGCGGTAACAACACACAATGGTAGAAAAAAGTAAACCACTGCCACCAGCCATTAATTGTAGAAAGGGTAACATAAAAATGTTACATGAGAAACTAGACAAAGGGGATACTAAGTAACCCCTCCAGCCACCCTATGGTAAGATAGTGTGTGGTGGGTCTAGGAAGTTATAAAATGTAAGTAAAGTCATTTTCACTTTATTGCTCTTGGAAACAGTAGTTTCACCAAGAGAAAGTATTTAAAACTTTCTTTGGGAAATCTAAGACACTTCCTTGTGCCACTGCACTGAAGGTGCTGTGACCCCCAATGTAAAGATGCCGCCTTTGGAGTTTGTCAGACTCCAAAGTCAAAAGAAACGCAGAGACTAAATCTCATTAAAATTACATGAGAGATCAAAAGTCCTAAAATCCAGCAAAAAGAGCTGGAGATCTCCAAGGTAGAAGGGAATTAACACATTTCTGAGAATTCTCCCTAACAAAGAGTAAGTATTACTTCTTGATTATTGCGTTTACTTGCGGTTCCAGTGTTAGCATGTTGTCCATTAGGGCTCCATTGATTGTTTTCCTGGTTTTTGGATATAAACGTGATTTCTACCTTGCCTGGGTTGAATTTAATGCTGTTTGTGTTCATCCATCCATAGAGTTCTTTGCCAGTTTTCCAGCATTGTTGAAATGATGGATGCCACACCAATTTGGGAGGTACAGCAGGCTTTATTGTGGGTTTAATGTAGTACACGAAAGACCCTTAACTCTTTTCTGATCTCCCAAGCCAACTGCCTCCCCTCAACCGTAAACATTCTTATCATAGAACTATTGTACATCATAACCCCATACATTCTATTCATTACTCTACTGTACAGACCAGCTTTACATAACACATCCCCTTCCCTTGTATACAAAATATTTCATTAACATTATCACAATATATACAAACTAATAACATCTCTAATGGCAATCAACTATACAATGAAAAGAAAATGATAAAACATATGTCACCATTTCAAACATATTTAAACAAATTTCATGGTATCTAATAGATCTAGCAAAATTATAAGAACTTTATTTCACCATCTTTATCATTCCACTCACATTTCACATGAATTCTTCACTCACCTATATCACTATCCTTTTTAAGTTTAGCAAACCTTGACATGTTCCACATTTGTCCGCTTTCCAACCTGACAGCTCCTTTGAGCACTTGCACCACCCTCACAGGATCAGATTATAATGGATCTCCTTTTTTCGATACCACGCCCTGCTTCACCCGTACCATGTCACCAATCTCCACAACATTTACTCTCGTTGAAAATCTTTCATTGGTTCTTCTCACCCACCGTTCTTTCCGTTCATCCATTCTTTTTCTGATCTCTTCCACAATTCCATCTGTTTCCCTTGCCTTCCCCAACCATGCCGGAGTCAAAATCGTATTGGGTCTCCTACCTCTCATAAGTTCAAACGCACTCATCCCTGTTTCCACATGGGAAGCCATACGCATAGCATACAAACGCTCCTTCATAGCCACCTTTCTATCACTGCCGCGCACACCAGCCAGCCTAACCGCATCCATAATGCTTCGATTCAGTGTCTCAACCATTCCATTGCTTTGAGGCAGATACAATGCAGTGCGCTTATGCTTTATGCTACATTTCCTCAGATGTTCCTTGAAATAACTGCGGACCATTATCAGTAAGTATTGTTCGGTGTGCAGTGAAAAAGTCGAAAACATTGTCGAAAGTCATAATGTGGGAAAAAAAAAAAACATTTTTGAATGTTTTTTCTTTTTTTATTTACATGTTTTTTTTGGGTTCCGCAAGTAAAAAGGGGTAAAACAAAATAAAATTACAAAAAGGGGGGTTGGGCGGGAACCCCCCAGTTCGAACAATAAACAGACAAAAATAGACATTCCCAAAATAAAGTTTGACTTTTATTTTCAACCTTCTGACTTAATGACTTTCGACATAATGTAATTCGAAATTATCACTATAAACCGTATTGTTCTAGGTAAACCCTCCCTTTCAAATCTGTTCTGTCCACACTTTTTACATTTCCCACAAATTGTTCTCCTCCCTGGGCCTATCGGAGAGGTGGATAAATGCCTTGCGCTGCCACATCGGAAACATAACCTTTCCTCCCTTTATGTGCCTTTTCCCATGGCTTTTCTTTGCCTTACTTTATTTCCTCCCCTCTAATGTATATTTTCATTTCTTTTTACAGCTTTTTCCTTGGATTTCTTCTTACCCTTGCGAAAATCTCTTTTCTGGTCTACCACTCTCAAAATCTCACCCACCTGAGGTTTCACCTCCTTGACTGCTAACTTAGCAACACACTGCAGGGTATGTTCTAACGTCTTCGCTATCCCTATGACCTCTTCGAGATCTGGGTCATCTTTCAACCATATGTCCTCACAGATCCAATCATTTGAGCAATGAAGCATGAATTGGTCTCGAATGTGCTCATCCCATTTCACTCTAAATTTACAATTCAAAGACGGGTGTCTCAAAGCAGTAAAACATTCTTCCACAGTTCCCCCTCCTGTTGTGCCCTCATAACAAAATGGTATCGTTCTAGAACTTATCCATCTTCAACAAAGCCATGCAAAGTCATTTCCACCACCTTCCACATTCAGTTCTGCAATATCCGGTAGCGTCTCATATATCCTTTGACCTTCATAACCTATGAAGTGCATTAGCATAGATACTTTGTGTTCCATAGACATCCCATAACCCTTAGCCACCTTCATGTAGTGTAGAAAACCCTTCTTCCAGGGACCCCTCTTTATTTTAGGATGTCCCGGTGTAGGCATAAACATCTGAGGTCCTGGAGCGCCCGCCATTGCCATTATGGGAGGCTACACACCAGATATGTGAAATACTGATTAATTAGTCACACCCAACTGCTGGGATGATACCCAACACCACTGTATGATAATGATGGGTTAGTTAACATCCAAAATAGAATATCAAGTTCTATTTATATAGCAGAGTACGTGGCAAAGCAAATGTAATGTATTTGTACCTCACTTTACTGTCTAATCGCCTTCCCAAGATGGCCCTGGGCGAAGTGTTGCGTTCCATGACAAGACGCTTATTAGAATAGGCTCCAGACAGCCCGCAACGCTCAATGCGTAGCTCGCCAGTCCTTTTTCTTCCAGCGAATCAGATTTCTTTCCGGTGAAGTGTTAAGCCTCGCCTGTCTACTGCACAGCGTCACGGAGCGACGTCACGTGGTTGGCGCGTTATCAGCATTAAACTTTCAGTTGTTTCCTCCGAAAGCATATTCTCCATAATGGATCCGACGATCCAAGGGGCCTGGGGCATACAGACTAGAAGCAGAGCAGTCTGCACCCTCCTGATATTGCAATCCACAGACTGCACACCTGCAGCGTCCACCCACGGGCGGCGGGTGGGGTTCTGTCAGCCCTGTGAGGCCACTGCGGTTTTGCTCTTCACGGACCTCCGCGGACCTTCACAGGCAGTTGGGCACACAGCAAATGGTCCTTCGCACATCCCCCGCAGCCGGAGGGGCTCACCAGTCGGTGCCGTGGGGCGAGGTGCGATGGGGCCTGTCTCCAGTCGGTGCCACAGGTAGGGAGAATCGGCCAATCCAAGTCAGCATATTAGGAGAGGCAGGGGTCTTGACATCCCCGTCTCCAATGAAATGATGGATGCCACACCAATTTGGGAGGTACAGCAGGCTTTATTGTAGGTTTAACATAGCACACTAAAGACCCCAAACTCTCACTTCTGATGTCCCAAGCCAACTGCCTCCCCTCAAGCGTAAACATTCCTATCGTAGAACTACTGTACATCATAATCCCCATACATTCTATTGATTACTCTACTGCACAGACCAGCTTTACATAACAGTTGTGGTCTCTTGTGTCTTCGATTGTGAAGATTTGTCTCGTCTGCGTAGTTGTAGCATGTAAGACCGTGTCTTTTGATGAACTTGATTAATGGAGTCGTGTAGATGTTGACGAGCAGTGGGGATAGGAACAATCCTTGTGGTAATCCACAGTTGGTGTTCCGTGGAGTGGATTTGAAAGTTTTTATCCAGCCACTTTGTTCTTTCAGTTAGGAATGATTTCATCCAGAGCAGGGCTAGGTTGATTATACCCATTTCTTCTAGCATCTTAATGAGGATGTCTTGGCTGACTGTGTCAAAAGCTAGAGAGGTCGAGTAGTACCAGAGCTGAGTTTGTTTCAGGAGTCTGTGTTTGTCTTTAGGTCATCCCAGATAAGATGCATGAAAATATGTTCTTGACATTTTTAAAATGGATATCTTTTTCTCCAGCATGAGGTCTGGCATGGATTCAAATGCTCATGAATATTCCCCGTCGTCAGGCCGGGAATCCTCGGTATAGAAAAAAATCAGTATCAGTTTCGTTTCTGATCTGTCTTTCTTAGTAGTAACCAATCACTGGTCTCTGGGTCATATTGCCCCCAGCCAATGACTGCCCTCTCCCTAAGCCCTGCCTCCGGCAGCCATCTTCAGAATTTTACCGCACGTTCAAGTGTTGGGAGTCCTTGTGCTGTAGCTCTCGAGCTTTTGCTGCGTTTTCGCGCTTTTTCAGGAGATTTTTCTCATTTTTCAGTTAAATAGAGTCTCCGCTCCACCGTTTCTACATCCGATCAATGGGGATCCGTTTCGGTGTTTTCTACGCCCCTCAAGGGTGAAGATTTCGTCGAGTTACGCTTTTGGAGGCTTCCAGAAGTTCCGAGGCCTACCCCGGACATGGCCCAGGAGAAAGGAAGCTCGACGCCCGGGAAGCTGTTCAGGACCTGCCCTGGATGCCAGCTTCAGAATGTTTTCGAGGACGAGCATTCGTTATGCCTCTGTCTCCATGAGGACAAGATGCACAAGGAGAAGGACTGTGCGTTTTGTGGGAACATGTCGGGAGCGGACCATGCAGGATCGCCACCTCTGTCTCGCCAACTGGCTGGAAGGGAAGAGCCCGTCAGGCGGGAAGAAGAAAAAGAAGTCCGAGCGGTCTTCTAAGTCCTGTGAGGGTGCCCCGGCGACGGGGGCCCAACAAAAGGCGAAGCACCGCGATTCCGCGGGCACCGAGAGTGCCGAACAGTCGGGCTCCTTGGCTTCCAGGCAGGGCGCATCCTCCCCGGAGAATTCCGGCAGAGGGGGAGCGAGGCTCAGACCCTCCTTCCCCCCCCCCCCCCCCCAAGGTGAAGGCCCCAGGCGTCCAGAAGGTGATGATGGCCTTAATTTACCCTGCTAAGACCTCGATTGAGGATGTCGCCGCAGCCCTGGCTCAGCCTGTGGAGGCTACACCAGTGAAGGCGCCCTCAGGACCCAGAGTCTCCCTGCCACCGCGGAGGAAGTCGTCTTTCATGCCCATTGAGAAGACCCCCACGAAGTCCTCGTTGGAAAAGGTGGGGGAGGGACTGGTGGCCATCGTGGATACGGACACGACCTCTGAAGAAGAGCTCATCGAAGTCGTGGAAGAGGCCCAGCCCATCGGGAGGGATCCGGACGAGGGCGCCAGAGCGACGGTGTCGCCGACAAGGCTCCTCAAGAGCCCTCGCGCCCGTCGTTTCCGGTGCCGCAGGACACCTCGGCGGCCATTTTGTCAGCGATTCACTCCTTATGCTCGGAGATGAGGGCAAGGTTGCCCCTTCCCCCGACAGAGGTACCTGAGCCAGACCAGACGAGGGAACCAGAGCCAGGACCTTCGGAGAGTCCACCGCATAAGAGGAGGACGAATCCTACGCCACCTCTCCCACCTCTGCGGCCTGCTATGCCTTCCCCCCGGTCTACTACCCACGGGGATGATACAGGCACGGACACGGCTACGACAGGTACAGATGACGACGGAGGTGACGACGGGATGTGTCCCCCGTCGCCCCCTGCTCGGGTGTCCCCGCCCGACGAGATTGGATCGTTTCATGCCATGATTTCCAGGGCATCCGAGCTTTTCCAGCTCTGCCCAGAAGAAAAGAAGAAAGAAGGGTTCCTTTACCAAAGGCGCGAGGCTAAAAGGAAGACGGTCCTCGCCGTACTGCTTCTTGATGTCATCTGGGATGAGGGGCTCGCCCTCCTCAAGAACCCTGCCACGGCGCCGGTAAAGAGGGACCGGTACGAGCAGAAGTACCGGGTCCCCGACGCTGCCCCCTTGTGCCTTCTGGCACAACCTAACCCGGATTCGGTCGTCTCGGCGGCGGCAAAGAAGAAAGCTGGGGGACAGCGAGGGCAGGAAGTTGGACACGATGGGACGACGGATCATCTCATCCGCAGCGACGACTATCAAGGCGGCCAACACCCTGGCTATCGTAGCCCGCTACGACAGGGAGTTGTGGTTCAAAATCGCCCCTCTGTTAGACTTCCTTCCGGATGCCAAAAGGGCTGAGGCCCTTGAAATCCTACAGGAGGGGGAGATTGCTTCGCCCACGCCATCACGGTGGCAACGGACATCGCCGACACCGGTTTCCGTCAGTTGGGCAACAGCGTTTGCTTGAGACGACGAAGATGGCTCAAGGCCACCGATTTCCGCCAGGACGTACAAACAATGGTTTTGGACATGCCCTTCGACGGGAACAACCTGTTGGGGAAGGCAGTTGATGAGTTCCTTCAGGCCATCAAGACAGACACAGAGACTGCCCGGGCACTGGGAGTGCTCCAACAAAGATGGCCGTCCTTTCGGAGCTCCGGAGGCAGACAAGGTGCCTCAAAGGGATCCGGCAGTGGCTCCTCCACTTAACGGCAAGATCTTCGTCCCAGGAAGCCTACAGGGGACGCGGCAAGTCAGGTGGTGCCCGTCATTGTCGACAAGGAGGTCAAGGAGGCAAGGCGGCCTCCAAACAAGATTGAACCGACCCATGCCAGACCCATGCCAGACCCATGCTGGAGAACAACAGTTACAGGTAAGTAACTTGTTACTTGTTAGGACAGTTTTTCTGAAGTGCTAACAACTTCGTCAAAACTTTTCAACTGAGGCAGTATAAAGCTGTACCACCGGAGTACATGGTAGCATAGACAGAGCAGCCAGGCTTATCTTAGGAGGGGAGAGATGGCTGTAGACTCAGTACAAATTAAATTTTAATACAAATGGTCCAAAGCAACACTGTGTATGTTAAAATAAAGGATTTATTTAAATACAGATGTACCCAGATAAATCTAGGGGTAAATAAGCACTAACCCATTATATCAAATCACATTTCTAAAAAAACACAACACAATGGCAGAGAGGGGCGTGGCTTGGAGCCATGACAGTCGGTTCGGCTCCGTAAGAGCGCCCAGCTAAAGCCACGCATCCAGCCTTAATGCACCGGTGAAAGAGGGTCCCCGAGTAATCCAATCGGGGCATCTAATGCCCAAAGCAACGAGGCATAGAGGGGTCTAACTGCCAGCACTCTAAGACGCCTAGAACCCAGGATATACCGAGCTGTTAGCGGAGGCGGGGGCAGCATTAGCCCGCTTCCAAAATGGCGGGCGTCATCTTCAGACTCAACTGATGGCAGGGGGAGGCACTGAGGTGAAAGCAGTCCCTGAGCGGGGGAACAATTGACCTGCTTCGAGAGTGGCCACCACCGGCGCAACACCTGGAGGGAGTCGAGCACAGGCTACTCTATAAGAGGTGCCCCAGTCGGACCAGCGGAAGGCGATGTCATCCGCCGGTGGGCGGCAGAGTGGATCCGACGTTGCGTACCATTGTAGAGCCAACGCACGGACCAGGTGCAGACACCCCGGAAGAACCCCAGGAGGGCTTCCAAACCAGCAGCAGCAAACCGGAGTCCGGAGGAGCTTCTACAACCACGAGAGGCGTGAGTGGAAAGTGGCACCCAGCTCGGCCACAGCGTTCCATGGTAGCCGACAGCAGCCCGCGCAGCACCATGCTGAAGAGGTGAGGAGCGGGAGAGAGCCGCAGCGACCCACTCCCCTTACAGAGGGCTAACAAACTCTGAACACTTGAGCGCCATAAGGGTAGTGGACACACGGGGAACAGGTAGTCCCCAACGCGGAGCAGGCTCAAGCCTGCACCACACAGTGCACTCTGGCCTGGTGAAGCGGCCCACCGCCCTAGCCCACGCCGCAGCTCCCACCACCAAAGCAGTGCCAGACCACTCACAACCCGGTCCCCTACCTCAATGCCACCTCCCCCCTATGGTGGTAGTGAACCCCGGCCCACAGGACACGAACACAGGGCAAGTAAGGACCTGGGGGTCCGGACGCCTCCAACAACGCGACAGGGAAGGCAACTCTAAAAGGGGTACTCCAGCCGGTCCAGCGAAACAACACAGTCATCCCGCAGCAGGAGGCTGACCTAAACCCGATGTTGCACATCACCGTGGAGCCCCCGGATGGTCGGGGCACAGACACTCCAGAAGAACCCCAGGGGGTCTGCCAAATCAGCGGCAGCAAACCGGAGCACAGAACTGCCTCCACCGACCTGCAGTTCGGCCGCAGCGCTCCCTGGGAGCCGACAGCAGCCCACGTAGCACACTGTGCTGAATAGGTGAGGAGCGAGAGAGATCTGCAGCGACCAATCCCCCCTACAGAGGACCAACAAACCCTGGGCACTTGAGCACCACAGGAGTAGTGGAAGCTCGGGGAACAAGTAGCCCCCAACGCGGAGGGAGCCGCAGTGGTCTCAGGCCTGCACCAGAAAGTGCACTCCAGCCCAGTGAAGCGGGCTGCCTCCCCAGCCCATGCACCCACTCCCACCACCGAAGCAGAGCCAGACCCAGACCCACTCTCTGCCTGGGCTCCCACCACAACACCACCCCCCCCTTTGGGGAGGCAGGGAACCCTTGCCTATAGGACACGGACACTGGGGAGCGGGGATCTGGAGGTCTCCAACAACGAGACAGGAGAGGAGACCCTGGGGCACCCAACCATCAGCGACACACTAGCCCTGACAAAGCAATGTGCTGGTCAGCAGGTAGATAGCAGGGGGACTGCTCAACAGCACAAGCGGCCGGGGCACCCACACAGCAACCCCAGACTGGAAACACTGGACCTAAGCAGCACTCCGGGAGGGGACAGAAAGCCCCCTGAAACGAACACCTACCAGTAAGCCCCAAGCCACACACTACAATCCAACCCGAGGAACAGGACGCATCGCCACCCTGGCTGCAAGGCCCCCGGAGGAGACCCCACCCCAACAACACTCAGAAAGGGTCAAACCAACCGCCACCGGCCATACCTAAGCCCACCAGGCATTGACGCAAACAATAGCGGCCGTAAAATGATGAACCAGGCCATCCCTCTGGGAATCCTGCCCACCGGGCTGGTCCTGTTCGACGCCAACGGGGAAGATCTACCAAACTAAACCCCGACAGGGTCTGGTGGCAGCAACACGCAAACTGCCAGGGGCACCACGGATCCCCCTGTACACCGGAGTGACCCACAACTCGGGAAGCACGCTGTCTGTGGCCGATCCCCGGCACAGGTCATCTGCATTAGCAGCACAGGGAGTAGCTGCACCCAGGGAGTCCCAAGGGGCAAGCAACCTTCACACTTGCGAGCCCCCCAACTGAGGAGCGCCCAACCAAAGGCAGCCGGGCATACCCGGACAAAACCCCCGCCCTGAAGCCTGAAAGCAAATACCCGCCCATTGCTCTCACCTGCAACCCCAGCTCGTGGCATTCCAACCAGCGCGACAGCCCGGAACTCACCATGGCTAAAAAGACAACCAAACAAGCGGACATAGCAACCCTGCTATCCACTCCGGCAGCAGGCAGATCCAGAAGAGGGGACCGCCCGGAGCCAGGGGAAACGAGCACAGCAGGCTTGCAAACTGAACCAACCTGGGAAGCCCCGGCCCAGTCGGTCACAAAATCTGACCTCCAGGACCTTCTGGCAGCACTAACCAAGGAATTCCAGAGGGGCACCCAAGAGGTTAAGAGCACCATCACAGTCCCTGGAAGCGAGGGTGGGGGAACTGTAGACAAGGACAACAGAAGTGGAAACAAACCTATGCAAGCACAGCTATGAGAACGAGAAGGGAACGGACAGGTTAGCCGCGTTAGAGGCCAGGTGTGAATCCCTTGAACTTACAGGAGTCCCACCGCAATAATATACGTCTGAGAGGAATCGCCACATCTATCCCAGAAGCAGACTTGGAACATTATGTGAGAGAACTCTTTCACTTTATCCTAACTCTACCAGACAACCCCCCTGCCCCCCCCTCCCGTTGCTCGACAGGGTCCACAGGACCAGAGTGAGGTCCAACTCCTCGGCCCCACCAGATGTCCTCGCTAGACTACACTATTTCAAAGTCAAGGAAGAAAGCATGTTGGAAGCGAGAAACTCCATGCGAATACTATTCTGAGATGCCTCGATGTCCCTATACCAAGATCTGGCATCATCCACACTGCTGAGAAGGAAAGCACTGAAACCAGTCACGGAATGGCTGAGAGCGAAAGGCATACCATACCACTGGTGCTTCCCCACTGCCTTAATCTTCACCTGGAACAGGAGCTTCCGCCACATATGTAAAGTGCACTAAGCAGAGAGATTGCTGAACCCAGATGCGGGATCAGGATCTAACGAAGAGTTCCCCTCAGAACAGGAAGAACCACAGAACCCCCAACTGCTCATGGCCGCGAGTTGAGAGGCGGCACTCGGAGGGAAACGCCCAAGTAAAGATGGCTAAAGCGGGGCGATACCGATGGCCTAAACCCTCAGATCCAACTAGCACCACCAAGCTCCAAACAGCAGCCATAGCCGCTGGCCACATTTTGCACCCCCGCAGCAGGATGTGTTGGCCCAGCCGGAGTCCCTGTTGGTCGAAGGCCGGCCCAAACGACCAAGTTTTGTTCTATTAGGGGGTGAAGAGGGGTGGACACCGTAAGGTAAGGGGCACTAATCACCATGACAGAACCAAACTCAATCGAAGGACACCTACACAGGCCGGTGGAACAGAGAGCACAGCAGCACCAACCATACGCATCCAAATCACCCAAAAATAGGGTCACTCATTAAAAAAACGATCACCTGGAATGTCCAGGGCTTAAATTCCGCCAGGAAACGGAAGTCGGTGGAGCCCAACAAGAAGCAGATATAGTCTGCCTACAAGAAACCCACCTCCTGGCCGCCGGTGAACATCGCATCAAATACCAAAGATTCCCTAAAAGGTATTTTGGATCCTCTGGACAGAAGAGAGGAGGGGTGGCGATCCTGCTCAGCCAATCAGCAATTCTGTCAAGGGTCACAGTCAAGAGGGACCCCCGAGTGAAGGTTTTTGCTAATCAGGGGCCTCCTGGTTGAACTCCCAATAACCATCATAGTGATTTACTGCCCAAATGAGGCCCAGCAACGCTTCCTGCGCAGGTCTCTCCCAGTAATAACATCCTTCACAGAAGGTAAACTACTGATTGGTGGCGACGTCAACCTCACCCCGGACCCAGCCACGGACAAAACCCTTCTGCGCACTGGAACAGACTTCTCGAAGGCATTAGGGCTCTCAGAATTTCTGAGAGATACGGGAAGTGGTGGACACGTGGAGGTTGGCGAATGACAAAGCTCGCGACTACACCTTCTCGCATGTCAACATGGGCCTCTCCAGAATAGACCTCCTACTCTTATCAAGCAAGCTGTTCTCCTACATTGCAGACATCCACATTGGGCTAAGGGTACTCTCCGACCATGCCCCAGTTATCGCGCAACTCCAGACAGAATGTCTACTAACACCACGACAAAGGGCCTGGAAGTTGCAGGGCTACCTCCTAGTGGACATAGACAGTCGGGAGCTTTTGGAAGCTTTAATCAAATACTTCACAGAGAACATAGGCAAAGGACCCACGGAGGTTACGGTATGGGACGCCATGAAGCCAGTGATTCGAGGGGTGGCCATGAATTGCTCAGCGGAACACAGGCGCAGACACCAGCTGGAAACGGAGGTGGCACAGAAACAAGCAAACCACAAAAAACGCCAATCGAAAAGGTCATGGAATGAGCTACGCAAAGCAAAAGTAACCCTGGAAATGCACCTAGCAGACCGAACAGCTTGAGCTTTAACATACACGAAGCATTACTACCATCTCTGAACAGCAGCAAGGCCAACCACCTGCTTGTGCACAAGCTCAAAGTGCACACCAGAAACAACATCGCAGTCCTACGGGACATAGATAGGATCCCCCGTGCTCGGACCCTGAAAAGCGAACCATCATGACCAAGCACTACCCGAACATGTCAGGGAAGCCCACAGAGGTGGTAGCACATGCCACCTACCTGCGAAAGGCCCCAAAACCACCCCACCATCCGCAGATCGACACAGGCCACAACACCCTGAACAACATCAGGCGCACCTTAAACATCATAGAGACGGCCAACAGAACTGGAGGGGAACTGGCAGTGGTATCACTCGATGCACATAAGGCGTTCGACATGCTGGACTGGGCCCCCTTGTGACTGTCTTTTTTTAATATAATGGTTTTGTAGCTTTCGTAGTTTTGCAACACTATCGGATCGGCCTGAAAATTTCGAAAATGGACAACGGCAAATTATAAAACCCCCCCCACAAACTTGAGAATCAACGGAGCCATATCCTCCAGGATCGAAATCGCCAGAGGAACCCATCAAGGCTGCCCCCGATCATCTCTCATCTTTGCCCTGTCAATGGAGCCGTTTGCCGCCACGATCCGACAGAGCCCCGTAATCCAGGGACTCTAGTATAAGAACGACACCTACAAAGCAGCCCTGTACGCCGATGACGTGCTGCTGAGACTATCTCAACCAGGCACATCCCTGGCAGCGCTTTGGGAAGAGCTGAACAGCTTCAAAACGGCATCCGGATTCTTGATCAATCTCAAAGTCCGCAGCACTACGGATCACCATTCCGAAAGCAACGCTGGATTCACTATCAGCCAGTCTCCCGATCCCTTGGACCAGATCCCACCTAAACTACCTCGGCATACACCTACCCAAGTTAGCAGAACGTACCTATAAACTAAACTGCTAGCCCCTGCTGAAAACTGCAGTCGACATGTCTCGCTGGCAAGATCAAGAGAGGGGGGGTGGGGGGGGGGGGGTGGGCGGGGGGGGTTTGGGGGGGGTCGGGGGGGTGGCAAAAAACCCCAGGTGATGAGGGGGGATGGGGGGCAAAAAACCCCGGGTGATGAGGAAAGTCATGCTCAGGAGCCCTGCGTCAGGAGGCATGGGAGTCCCCGAGGTTGAGAGGTGCTGTCTAGCCGCCCAGCTCTCTGCAGCATTCATGTGGCAACAGGGCACCGACAGACCCCCCCCCCCCCCCCCCCAAACGTCAGATCTTTATCGACCACCAGGAACATGGTAAACAATTGGAAGCAGGCAGCCAAGAAGTGGAAATGCAGAAGCACGGTAGGCCCACTCGCCCCGGTCTGGGAGAACCCGGACTTCACGTCAGGGACAAAATACCTTCCCCCAAATGGAAGGCGGGAGGCCTGAAGCACATGGCAGACTTCTACGAGGGGGACACCTTCGAGAACTGCAAAAGGAAATTCCAGGTGCCAGAACGCGAGAGGTTCCGCTACACCCAACTCCAACACTGGCTGTCCCATGACACGATGAGTATGCACGGGCACAGAGAACTCACAGCACTGGAACGCACGCTAATGGAAACCCCTCCCAAGGCGAAAATATCGACCCTGTACAGGTTATTGGTCAGAACAGACCATGAAACGGTGGGAGAGCGACCTGGGCAGAGAACTAGATATGACCAGCTGGGACCGCGTCTGGACAAGAACCCACAAGACCGCCAAATGTGTGATGAATAAAGAGGCAGCCATTATGGTTTGCTACAGGTGGTACATGACACAAGAAAGGCTACACAAATGCAACCCCGCCATAATGCCGAACTGCTGACAAACGCAGAAAGGTTCTGCAGGGGGAGGTCCTGGAACAATCTGACAGATCACAGGCCTATCAATCCCGTGGGAACCAGGCATTATTCTACTGGGAGATACAGGAGAAGGACAGTTTCGCCAAATTACCAGTCATCTGGATCTCTGCACGCACCTGCTAAGCGCAGCTAAAATCTCAATCGCCAATCTATGGAAGGTTCAGGAGGGCCTAGCGACCCCGGTGTGGTGGGTAAAGTGGTGGGACATGGCCGCAGACGAGAAAATAACGTCCATCCGCCTGGGTAACAGTAACAAGTTTTACAACACCTGGGACCCTTTTTCCGACTTTGTGCAGAGATTTCCAGGCGTGGCCAGACCACCACCGTCTCTCCGTTGGCTGACCAAACTGGACTAACAGACTAATTGCACCCCCCCTCCCCCCGGCCTGGCCACAGAGCGGTCTAACCAACTGCATTCATTGAACTAGAGCCCTGTAACACTGATCCGAGACGGTTGCATCCCCCTCCAGTCCACCCCGGAACACCCCCTCTCCCCAGTGTTCACATTCGCCTCAGTTGAGGTCATGTTGACTCTTGTTATGTTACAGTTTAACAGCATGTCATAAATCACGATAAATATTTGAAATTTATAAATGGCAATAAAGACATGTTGGAAAAAAAACACAACACAATACTTGAAGGTACACAGACTAAGTATAAACGTTATTTGAAATACATAACAGTAGTTCTAGGGAAGTCAAAACCTTTTCATACACATTCAGTATAGTTCACATCTATTCTTGAAGTAAAAACCAATGATTACTTTCACAATTACATTCAGTAATACAAGGGCAGTAGACCCTACCAGTTCCACAGTGACTCGCGGTTAAAATCACATAATCAGTCAACTGGACAATATACCGGTTATGAATAGTGGTACAGTAAAAACCATTAACTACTTTTGTGATAAGTTATACCAGGTAAGTAAAACGTAAGGATGTAATATTCAATTACAGGTGATTTTGAGATCAGATGGAGATAAGCAGTAACTCTTGTAACTTATTTTTGGGAAGTCACACAGCTAACTCACAGTAAGTAAAACCTATATACTTTTTATTTCTCACTAGCAGTCCAGATTAGATCTTCCCCAGCTATAAGGATAACTGAAGTATGACTTATCGGGGACAGTTGGAACCACAGACTCTAGGTTATATAGCACAGGGAAAGTAAAACCCAATGTTACACTTTATTGAATGACTCAGTTATTCTAGGTAGGCAACAACCTAATGCAGACTTATTCTGGACAGGCTAGCAGCAAGTCAGGGGAAGCAAGACCCAGTTGGGGGTTACACATACAATTACCCCGCAGGAATAATCTGGTGAAACCAACACTTTACTTTTGGGAAGGGGTACAACCTAAGCACAGAGTAATATACCTTCACATCTACTTTCTTTTAGACTGTCAAAACAGTTTCTAAGGAAGAAAAGATTTAAGCTATACTTTTAAGAATAGTGCATCACACATCCAAGGTAAGTAAGAACGTTTATAACTGTTCACTCTTAGAATTACAGTTACCAACTAACTCTTTACAAGTAAGTAACTTTTAAACACTTATTTATTTTTCTCGCAGAAGTCCCAATCCCTTGAAAGTTTTTCCCTTCTTCCTGGCGCATGAGTATTCTCAGTGGCAGAAGGGGGATCACTAGGACTTGTGACCAACAGGCAGTGTCAGAATAGGTTCTTTAGTAGCTAAAGTCTGAGTTCCTTATGAAGACTGGGCAAACAGGTGAGTACTTTACTTCTCAGTTAGAAGAGGGTCCAGTGGCTTCGCAGAGGACACCTTAGCAGGATTCTAGCAGTGGGACTGGGTGCAATGGATGAGAGGCCTCCCCATCACAGAAAACACCCCGCAGCTACACAGGAATCTTAACAGAATTAAGGTAAGTACATAACCAAGCCAACACAGTACCTCAGCATTGAAGATGATTTTTCAGCAGGAGAACTTCAGGGTCTGCAGCCAACTACCCGGTCAGTGGATTCCTTGTTGTTGTGACTGAAAACAGACCTTGGAAGGAACTTTGCAGCAGAGATCGATGAAGAAGGCTCTAGGCAAGGTTTTCCTCTTGGATGAATGCAGTTCTGCGGATTTGGCGCCTTTTCAAGGAGCACAGAAGACAGAAAATAGCGGAAAAGGTCCAGCATTCTGTTGAGGGGACTCTTCGGACTCGAATCGTGTCTCGGGAAATCCACCAGAATGCCCATGAAGTTCAGCGAGATTTGGAAGACATAGGTCGAGGTCCCAGGGTATTGGGGTATTGCAGCAACGCAAGGACGCAGCAACGCGTGGCATGGTTCAAAATGCAGGTCTTCTTGCCTCTAGTGGGTCTTAACAGGCTCTGAGACGACGTCTTCGTTTTCAGAGTCCCCAGGTCGATTGGAAGGAAGGGCTACAGCAGGCTCTGGTTACACAGGAGGCTCTCCGGTTGCTGGAAATCCTTTCTGCTGCTTTTCCTTAATCATCCTCTTTCGTTTCGGTTCCAGTGGTCCGACTATTCTTCAACTTCCAGGTTTGCAGTATTTATCAGGAACTACAGCACAAACTCTCCATTCTCTCCCCGCATTTTACAAGAAGGGCAGTCTGGTTGTCCAATCGGGACAGCGTTCCACCCACTGGGATTTGTCCCCATTCAAGCAAGGTGGAAGACAAAGGGCTGTGGAGTTTTGGACTCCTCGCTCGCTTCCTGACCTCAGACAGACTGGAGCCTTGGGGGGTGGGGGCGAGGTGTGGGGGACTCCCGCTGAATATAAAAATGACAGAAAGGAATTTCCCACCCTGGATGTTTGGGAAAGGAACAAGAAAGGACATGAAACACTTACGCGGCGAAAAAAGAAGACTGTCCATTTTGATAAAATGAGCATCCTTGGGTGCCTTTACTGCAGCTGTGCACACAGACTGCGGTAAAGGTGCACCAAATTAAAACAAGGTATCACTGCCACCAGCCATTGAAGATAAGCTTGTCCCTGTAACTGAATTTAGGTTTAATGTGACGGGGGATACATTGTGTCTCCCCAGCACTACACAGAAGTTGAAGTGTGCTGGCTTCACAGAATAAAATGTAAAAGGGATCCAAAGATCCTTTCTACCCTTGGGAACTGTAGTTCTCTGAAGGTTAGTAAAGGAAAGTTAAAAGTTGAGCCCCTATGGCAACCCAGCAACAACAGCCAATAAGTTGTTAAAGATGATAAGTTTAAAAAGACACTACGGAGAGTCAAAACAATTACACCCATAAAAAGAGTTAAAGATTCTGCGAGTGTGGAAAAAGACTCCCACTCACTGAGTTAATGAAAAATATCCCACTAGTAAAGCAAAAAGTTCTGGGGTTGACCCAGGGCAGGAATATTTACCAGTTCTGTGAACATCTTACCTAACACTACTTTTGGTTCAGTTAAGACTATACAAAAAGAGAGCTAATCTGGTACAGTTAATTCTGCATTGTTCATTTGCAATTTCACTCAATGTCTACACCAAATGTATTCAGTTTGCTCAGTCATAACAAGTCACCCATTTCTAGTCACTGACAAATGCTGAAAATCTACTTTGAAGAGACAGATGTTGCATCTAGTATGCTTCCACCTTTCCAACGGTCTTTAAAATGTTCATCAAATGACCCCATCCTTAAACCAACTGCCCCTCCACATCATGGCCCCGTGCCAATCTTCTGAACCCCACTAAAGCCACCACCCTCAACCCAACTACCCAGACATTCCTTTCAGTCTTCCACCAGCAAATTCTACATCCGCCTGTCCCCCCCACAAACGGCAAGGCCAGGGTTGAAGTTGTTCTTTATCAGCCTTGTCCTCTGATCAAATGAACTTTCTCCTCTGCTTACGAGTGAACTTAACAAGAATATGTTGATGTGCACTTTTATCAGACTTTAGCGTGGCGCACAACCTTCTTGATGAATGGCTTATTTACAGGTTGGTCATATATATCAAATGTTATGCTGTTGCTCTTTTCAATTTTCCCAAAGCAGTCCCGACTTGCTCAGCCTGCTTCATTATTCCCCTTTTCTACACATACCCAAAATGTGTTCATGGTACTTCAGTTGATAATTGGTAGTCAGTGTTGTGGAGTTTTACCAAAGTCCACCTGTTGTCGGACTGTAGAAGACTAACATTTGGGGTACAGGGCTCGAACTCTTAGTATAGGCTTGGACTACACAAGTATGTTGGTAGCAATGGCTGAGCAGCCAGGCTTTTTCTAAGAGGGAGAAGGGCAGTAGTTGAGTACAAATACCTTTTAGCACGCTTATAGTCAAGGAAACACTTTGACATTGTAGTTATATAAAATAGGCTTATTTATTTTATATACTAGGCAATGTTAACTTCAAAGTAATTCAGGTAAGTAAATAACAGCTCACACAGATATTTACACTTGATATTTGCTTCAGCAATACTAATTTTAAACAGACCTTTTAGATGATGATCTGGTAAATACAAGAGTAGTTTCAGGATAGCAAATCACAAATTAACAAACATTTACTGAATTAGCAATACTGGTGGTTTAACGAGGAAATCCATATCTTTTAGAAGTACTACCCTATCTGGGGAGTGAGTCTCAAAAGTCAGATGGGGGCAACGGGGGCCTGTAACCCTTGGGTGGTAGAACAAGGGAAGTTCCACACTGTCAACATTGTTAAATGTACAGGTGGTACTTTTCGTTAAGAGTAAGTATCACATTTTGTTTGAAAATGTACAGGGTGACAAAGTAGGCCACCTGAAGCTTTTCAGGCCCTAGGATGGATGTCCTTAGTCACGTGAACACGGTTGGGTCATCCACCCCACCGTGTCTCAAGACGCTTGGGAGGAGTGAATAGCAAAACAGAATTTGGCTAGATAATTAGCCAGGAGTTCAACAGTACCTTCTATGTTGAAGTATGTCACTGGTGGTTCCCTAAGGTAAAACGGCTCCTGTTCTGGCCTTGGCTGCTGGATGAAGAACTTTTGGCGGGAGCAGATGGTCGACTCACACAGATGACAGGCAGACTACCTTCATGGCACTTTGTTGTGCGGAGGCTCGACACAGGCTTCGTAGCAGCAATGGTTGTCACCTGGCAGACGTTGAACTTCTACCATCAGGATGGTGTCTCTGTTGGCTTTGGAAGATGCCCTCAAGTTTGCAGCCGGAACTGGTCCCGACGAGACAATGCACCGCAGCAGTGCCAAAAGTCCTAGGTATTCAGGTTTTACAGGCCTGGAAGGTCGCTGCACTAAATGGGATGACTCATACTGCAGATAGTCTCGAGACTGGTTGTACACCATTCCAAGAGAGGAAGTAGTCTGATCGGGATCTGTTGCTCAGAAGAAAGGGCTGGTGCTGCCACGGTCTCAGTGGCCTTGCATGTCACTGGAGGTGGCTGCAGACGTCTTTCCTTCCTCAGGAATGTTTCTTCCAGTGGTCAACACTGGCTTCAGCATCAAGACCCTCGCCTTTTATGCAGGAACCCAGCCAATCGGCATGCATGAAAAATTCAAACTTTTTCCAAGGGTACAGCCACCACCCACCCAGTTAGAACTGGATCGAAGCAGACAGACTGGAATACAAAGACCTGAGGAGTATCGGAATCCTCCCAGCATCTTGTCCTCCCTGACACTGCACGCTCCAGGTTGCCTTCCCAATGGGAGCCAGTCGAAGACAAAGGAGTGAGCAGGACTCTTCACCCCACCCACCTTCCACTGGTTGGCATGTAAAACCAAAATCTGGTAACTGCGCTGGTTTATTTGCTTCAAGATGAATCATGTTCTACCCAGCAACCGCTGTGCAGAATTGAGAAACTTGCATAAAGAAATGACATCCTTTTATGCACCCTAGTTTACATGAATTCTGCTGCGAGTGTGATGTCATAGATTAGTTTACAGCTCCATACTACATATAGGGTTTTCTGTGAAAACATACATTTCTGTGTGTGATTTCATGCTTGTACATTTTAACTTTCCGACCTTGTAAGACAACAAACTGTTCGCGCTGAAAGGAAAACTTTCCTACTAACGTCTTTTGTTTCAATGTCCAGAGCATATCGGCATATTTTTAGTTTGTTTAGGGTAACCCTTTCCTATATAGGGGAGCTTAAGGCTAACATGAATAAAAGCATTTGCAGAAGCATAGGAAGGCTCAAGAAAGGGCACACCATTGTGAGTTGGGGGGGTGGGGGAGAGGCAGGCTCCCTTTGTAGGTCAAGGGAGACCCATGTGTCCTTTACTGCAGCTTCCATAGCGGCCTATGTGTAAAAGTCACAAAAAGTCGGTAGAAAATATCCACTATCAGCCACTCATACCTGCCAATGTAACTATAAAGTTACAGGAGAAGTGAGAAAAGTAATACAATGTGTCCCTTCAGCACAAAAGAAAAGTATAGGTAGGAAACAAAAAATTCCCCTATACCGGTAACTTTAAGTTAGCACAGGTATATAGAAAACCAAAGAGGGAAGCTCAAGGTGCTTCCTGCATCAATGTACAGAAGGTGCTGTGTGCTGCAATAATAAAATACAGATGCCTTATATAGATGGAGGAAAGCAGACTCCATCAAAGATGACCTAAAGGGGTTCCCAGAGTTAAATAACATGAATGAGTGAGAAAAAGGTCCCTACTCACTCAGGGGAGTCAGAAAAAAACATATTAGCCGAGAAAGTGCTGGGGAACCCACTAAGTGGGGAGAAATACAAAGGAAAATCTACCCAAGTCTTTGGCACTAATTTAATGGTGCCAATATTGAAACCATTTGGACCTGTCGAAATTAACCATCATACCAAATCTATTTTTTGGGTCTCTAAAATTGCAAAATGGTGCAGGTATAAAATGTAAGTGTTTATTGTGACCTGATTTTATTACTGAACCTATGAAGTTGTAGAAATAAAATGATAGCATCTTCTATTCGTTAGTCTGGAAATATAGCCATAGTTTTTTAAATGGTATTTGAATGTTTGGAGATAATTGAAAATGCTGCATCTTTGGGTTATCTATCTAACTGGTTAATTGAGAGACACTTTTACAAGCATTGATTTATTTGGTGTTGGGTGTTCTTTTACTAAATTTCAACTAAGGGCTTCATAAAACCATATCTGAGACAGTACAAAACTCCACTCTTAGTCTAAAGCTGTACCGTCTGAGAACCTTTGGTAGCGTAGACAGAGCAGCCAGCCTCATCTCAGGAGGGAGAGAGCGCTGTAGCTTGGTACACAGACATTGTAGCATACATACAGTCCAAAGGAACACTGATAAACTATTTTTTTTTTGGACAATACATAGTGTATTTAAATACAAGTAGGCCAAGATGATTCTTGGTTAAGTTATTTATATATATATGTCTGAGGCTTGTGGAATCTGCTTAGATCACATGCTGTGCGTAGGCCGACATCTAGTGGAAGCTGCGGAGTAGTACAGTTTGTTTTTCGAAACTCGAAAATGGGCGTCGACACAGGGCGTGCCAATAATACTATCCCTAGTGTGACGTCCACTGTACCCATGATCTCTCACGCGTGTAGGACCCTCAGATTGTTTTTTTCCGCCATACTTGTCGGAAGCATTGCGCGGAGTTCCCTGGCTTTCAGCCATATTTTGCTAAATATCGTATAATTTCCCCCTTCTTCCACTCCCACGTCGAGACATCGAAGTTTGAAGATCGACACTGGTCCGGAGAACAAACAACCGTTGAGAGCCGCACGACGGACTTTGGGCCTCGGAAGGCCTCTGGGCTTGGCCCGGACCTTGGAAGGCCTCTGGCCTCAGCCCTGCAAGTAGGGAGAGTGGGGGGTGGAAACATACTGTACACTCTTATTTTTCCTACACACACTAGCCCGCTGCCACAGGGTGTGTATGGAGGGTACCCCATTTAAATTTTGCCCCAAGTGCAACCGCAAGTACCCTTGGGTTGACAAACACGCCACCTGTAACCTCTGCTTGCCGAGGGATCAACCCAAGGCAAACTGCAGAGCGTGTAGCCGGTTCAAGGCTAAAACACTATAAGACCACTCAACCAAACTTTGGGCCCACCACGGCAGGCAACTCGAGGCCATGGATGCAGAGGGCGCCTTCAGTGATGGCAGCGACGCCGTACTTTCGGAAGGCGAGGGCAAAGAGGTGTCGAAAGACGCCCAAGCGCAAGTCCCCGACCTCGGAAGATTGTCCGGCAGCGCCGTTATGAGGAACAAACCCGGCGACACAAGCGCTACCCATACTACTTCTACACCTAAACACTCGAAGTCCAACCGAGACTCGACACGCGTGTCGAGTTCTCGGAAAGAGGCACGGACAGAGTGATACACCGAATCGGTGTCCTCTGGGCGTTCCCGGTCAAGATCGCTGCACGTCCACAGTTGCCAAAGGAGCCTCACTCACCCAAGTCACGGAGGTACGCTCGTCAGAAGATGAATCCGACCTCCAGCCCCAGGCTACCGACCAGAAGTCGGCTCTGGCAGACCGTTCGGCGGCTGCTTCCAAGTCCCAACGTGCTCACTCGAAGGAAAGAGACACTAACTCAGAATCTCGACACCAGGCGTCGAAAAGCTCAGAGAAGGTGAAAACATCAGGGAAACACCCTTTTACTCATGGGGAAGGGTGTAAACGGCAGAAGAAACCATCTCACCCTTCTTATGCACCACAGAGACATAAGGACAGTTCAAAGTGTTCAGATAAGCATAAATCCAAGACCCCTATCCAGGCCCCTAAGTCCGAGCAAGGAATAGAAGGGGAACCCTCTCAGGAAATGGTCATTCTCAGCTCCAAAAAATGGACCAGTGAAGATATAGACAGGGTAATGTCTAGAATGTCCTCTCTAGGGGACTTCTACTCCAAGAACCCAGAGCACTTCCTCACCTATACCCCGGACAGTGCTACTCTTTCAGGATCCAGGGACCCTCAGCCCCCTACTAAGAAACCTCGGGTTGAGACTCCAACTCAGGGACGGACTTCAGACCCTTTTTACATACAGCCTTACACTCAGTATGGTGAGGATCCACAACAGTACGATGAGGATCCAGACTTGGTAATGTTGGATGACCAAACTTGGGTGGACTATTATGAGGATGACCAGGGCCAAGAGGGGGAGGAAGATGACGTCGCAGAAGTCTACAGGATAGACTCTCCTGTTCACAAAGAACCTAAGGTTACAGACTTTTCAGTAGACAACCAGCCACTCCTAAATGAGGTCTTGGCTAGAGCGGCGGAGCACTTCTGCATAGACACTCGGGGGGGCACAGGAGCAGAGGGACTTTGCAGAAGAAATAGTGGGAGAGAAGAGACCCATTGCCCAAGCCATTCCAATTCTCAAGTACATCCAATGGAGAATTGATCCTTTCTTACTCCTAACCTCACCAGGGCCGTAAACCCCAGAATCGAGAAACTCTTCAGGGCCGCCCAGCCAGACCCACTTTACATAAGGGGTCAACTGAAGCCCGACTCCTTGGTAGTTACTAACACCAGAAAGAGGGCGAGGACACCTCATCATCTGAGGCCCCCCCAGACAAGGAGAGCAAGAGAATTTACGGGTTGGGAAGGAAGGTAGCCTCCACTTCCGCTTACCAGACGAGGATTGCCAACACAACCACTCTGCTGGCAAGTTACAATTGCCACCAGTGGGAGCAGGTAGCTGCCCTCATTGACTACGCACCGGAACCACTAAAGGGTCAGGTGGCCCAGGTCACGTCGGAGGGGAGAGCTGTGTCCGGTTGCATCCTTAAAGCAACCTTTAATGCCGCCCATAACGCAGGCATGCTCATAGCAGAGAGCACGTCATTAAGAGGCATGCTTGGTTAAGACGTTCAGGGTTTAAACCCGAGACACAAGCATCCCTAATTGACATGCTGGTGGAACCGAATCTCCCATTTGGCAAGGCGGTGGAGGACGCATTAAAAACTGCCAAAGACGAGTATGATACTCTGAAATGCCTAGGACATTTGACCAACAAGCCCCTAATCAAAGGGGCAATGGTAATTTTCGTTGGCCACGCGGCCAAAATTCACAAAGGGGCTCCAATTATACACAGGGGCAGGGTACATTATGGGGTAACAACCAGCAGACTACCCAGCGTTACAACAGAGGAAACAAAAGGGGCTGTGGTAGAGGCAGCCCCAGCAGAGGCGGCACGCCTCCCGCAAAACAGTGACGCTGCGCTCAGGATCCCTTCTCACGCATCCCCAGTAGGGGGAGGCATTTCCAACTTCACCCAAGCTTGGGAAGGGATCACTTCAGACAGATGGGTGCTGTCCACAGTGTCCGCAGGATACTGCATAGTACTGCTCGAGCGTCCCCGAAACCACCCTCCATGTCAAAGGATACATTCCTTGGACCACCAAAAGATCCTCTTTGATGAGATCGTCAATCTTCTAGCAAAGGACGCAATAGAACTCGTCCCAGGCAACCAGGTAAACAAGGGTTTTTATTCAACTTACTTCCTTGTGCCAAAGAAAGATTTGACAATGCGCCCTGCAAAAAAGTATGTCAAGCCCCAAAAGTTTCGCATGACTACTCTCCAAGAGGTAATCCCCCTCCTAATAAAGGGGATTACATGGCAACTTTGGATATGAAGGATGCCTATTTTCATATTTCCATGTTCCCAGCGCACAGAAGATTCTTGCGCTTCAAGGTGGACAGTCAGCACTACCAGTTCAAGGTGCTGCCCTTCGGTATAGCCTCGGCTCCAAGGGTATTCACCAAGGTACTGGCGGTGGTGGCGGCACACCTGCGCAGGGAGGCAATCCCGGTGTATCTTTACCTAGACGACTGGCTCATCACGGGGGAGACCCCAGTAATTTGCAGATAAAAAATTGAGAACGATCAACCTCTTCTAATTGGGTTTGTCCATATACGAGAAAAAATCAAGTCTGGTGCAAAGCACCTCCAAACAGGTCATAAGAGCTGTCTTAAACACTCGAGAGGGGTCGGCCTTTCCATCAGAGGAAAGAATTCGGAATCTACTACTGCAAATTCCTCTATACCAGCCCGGTCGGCAGATAAGGGTGCGCAAAGCGATGCGTTTGCTAGGCATGATGGCATCATGTATTTACCTGGTCCCCCACGCGCACCTGTGACCCATGCAAGAATGGTTGGCGAAACAGTGGTCTCAGGCAAGTGGTCAGTGGGACGATCTGTGGTAGTTTCGCCAACACTTGTACAAAGTCTTCACTGGTGGACAAGAGAGAACCTGTCAAAGGGGAAACCCTTTCACGATCCAGAAGTACAGGCTGTAGTCAAAACAGACTCATCCCTGTCAGGGTGGAGAGCACACCTCCTTCACACAGCTCAGGGTCTCTGGTCTCACACAATAGCCAAGAATCATATCAATCTGCTAGAGCTTCTTACAGTATTCAGAGTGCTTCAAGCGTTCAAGCCCCACCTGTTGAACCCGTCAGTGCAGATCCTGACGGACAGCACAACAGCTATGTTTTACCTAAACAAACGGGGAGGGACTCGTTCGCCAAATCTGTCTAAGCTTGCCCAGAAAATTTAGATATGGGCACTCGGACGGAACAGTTACCTGTCATCTCAACATGTTCCAGGGGAATCTCAATTAGCTAGCGGACGCTTTGAGCAGAGATCCCCTCCCAGAAGAACACAAATGATGTCTTCTCAGAGAAGTTGTAAAAGAGATCTTCTCACAGTGGGGTTTCCCCACTACAGACCTATTTGCCACAAGCGAAAACAGGCAATGCCCAGGATTCGCATCCAGGTTCCCTCAGCCAGACTCCAAGGGGAACGCCCTGTGGATGAACTGGTCAGGAATGTTTGCCTACGCTTTTCCACCAACCCCTCTCATGAGTAAGGTGGTCAGCAAGATGCACAGGGAATCGGTGATGCTCATCCTAGTTGCTCCCATGTGGGCGAGGCAACCGCGTTTCCCACACCTACGCAGACTAGCTGTGTGTGAACCCATCTGACGCCCGTGCTGGTACAACCTACTGTCCCAGCACCAAGGTCAAACGGTGCATCCTCAACCCAGCGCAATGAACCTGGCAGCATGGCTCCTGAAGTCATAGTTTGGACATCTCAACTTACCACAGAGATGTATGGACATCCTAAAAGAATCTAGGATACCTAACACGAGGCACTGTTACTTTGACAAATGGAAAAGATTTGTTATCTGCTGCCAGAATAGGCAAATCAACCCGGTTGATTGCACTCCTTCCAATATTGTCACATACATGCTCCACCTGCTGGATGCAGGGTTGGTATTTAACTCACTCAAGGTACACCTGGCAGCGCTGTCAGCCTACACCACCTCCCACAACAATGTTTCGTGGTGGAAGGTACCAGTGGTTAAAGCCTTCATGGAAGGGGTAAAGAGACTCCACCCTCCAATTTCAAACCCACCGCCCGGATGGGACCTTAATGTGGTGCTTGCTAAGCTCATGGGCCCACCCTTTGATCCCATGCATAAAGCCAGTCTCAAACACCTGACATATAAAACTGCCTTCTTAGTAGCCATTGCATCGATGAGATGGATCCGTGACAATTCAGGCTCTGTCAGTGCAGGATCTTTTCTTTACTGTTCATAAGGATAAACTGGTTCTACGAACACACCCTAGGTTCTCACCTAAGTTCGTTTCTAAATTCCACGTTAACCAGTCCATTGAGCTTCCGGCCTTCTTCCAAGAACCCAAAAGCTCTGCTGAGGTGAAACTACACACTCTAGATGTGCAAAGAGCGGTCCTCTACTATGTAGACAAGACCAGGCCGCTAAGAAAAACAGACCAACTGTTTGTCTCCGTAGCTACAGGCAGAGAAGGAGATCGCGTCTCTAAAGGTGCCATCTCCAATTGGATAGTCAATTGTATCCAGCTATGTTACTCCCTTTCTGAAAAGACTCTGCCTTTTACGCCAAGAGCCCACTATACAAGAGTCATTGGGGCCACGCTGGCTTTCATTGCAAATGTACCCCTTGACACCATTTGCAAAGCAGCTACATGGAGCTCTATTCACACTTTTACTCAGCACTACTGAATTGACGCTCATTCCAAGACAGATACTCAAGTGGGACAAGCGGTTCTAAGACATTTATTTGCTCATGACCCTTCTCACATCCCACCTCCTTCTAACACTGCTCGCTAATCTATGCACAGCATGTGATCTAAGCAGATTCCACAAGCCTCCAAAGGGATACATTACTCACTGTAATCGTATTTCTGATGCTTGTATCTGCTTAGATTCACATGCACCCACCCTTCCTCCCCTCAGGGAAGGCGCATGGATGCTTGTAGTCTAATCTATCTGCTTGGATAATCTGTACTCACGCTACACCTCATGCTACCTCATGTCAGAAAAAATACAATCTGAGGGTCCTAGACGCGTGAGGGATCATGGGTACAGTGGACGTCCCACTAGGGATAGCATCACTGGCACCCACTGTGTCGACGCCCATTTTCGAGTTTCGAAAAACAAACTAATACTCCGCTGCTTCCACTAGCTGTCGGCCTATGCACAGCATGTGAATCTAAGCAGATACAAGCATCAGAAATACGATTATGGTGAGTAATGTATCATATATATCACAATACTGCCTTACGTGCCGGAAATTCAAGCTGCACTCTCCACAGCAATTAGGCAAACCAATTTGGAGAAATGATGCCAGGTCCACACCACGGTTTTCCGAAATATCTTCCTTTATTCTTTATCCTGTGAAAATGGTAGTTTTACAAAACATGGAAATCTGTTTTAAAATTACAAAAATACCAAAGTTCATAGGTCCTCTCAAGTGCAGCAATCTGTCTTGCTGAGACGTTCACGCATTCCGCGGCCAACTCGCTGCTTTCTCACAACAGTTTGTCTCATTGTCAAACCCCCATTTCAAACACGAGGGAAAGGCAGTGGAAAGAGTTTAGGTGTAACAATGGTAAAAGGACTTGTTTGCCCAATTTGCTCCAAAATCCAGATTACATTTCGGCCATCTTAGCCTATTATGCCTTTGCATTTGGAATGTGAATGATTGCTTACCAGACATGATTTTTATGCAATTCCTATCTGTGTATCAAATGTCCAGCTGCAATGCCAGTTTTAATGCTGATCAAGTGGTGTGCAATTTGAAAATGCAATATCTATTCTGTGTTTTAGTACAAAGTAGACCCAGCATTTTCTTAACAAATAGTAATTCATCCATCATATTATGTGCAAGTGTCAAGAGCGCCTTGCTAGGAAAAAGGCATATGCGCATGTGCCTAAAAAATACCTAATTATAATGTCTAGTAATTTGGGAACATTACATATAGAGACCCTAAATAAGGTTGCTAGGTGCTCTGGCTGCGTACTTGGTACTTAGTTCAATCTAATGTGCCAGGTTCAGTAGGAGCATATTCACAAAGGAATAAAGTTCATAGTGCAAAAAATCTTTAACATAGTCATCAAAACCTGTCTCACATACTAGAATCAAACGGCGTACTCGAATGAGTTACAGGTGCCTGATGCATTAGCGGCATATTAGATAGGGGAGATATATATATTTTTATCTCCCCTATCTATCTCCCCTATCAACCCGCTACCTAAGGTATAACCTTAATTAGATTACAATCGGCAGTCAAGGTGAGTCAAACCTATAACTCATGCAGAATGGCATTAAGGCATTTTTGGGGAGTAAAACCAGGTTAGGTATACTTTCAGAATACAATGTAACTTTGCAATGCGCCCAGACACCTCAGGGTTTGGTGCATTATGTAAAGAAACAATAAGTAATTCAAAGGTAGCAGGTCCTATTGGTTAGAACATATGCACAGTGATATTCAGTAATAGTAACACTAGATTAGACGAACTTTGTTTATAACTATATCTTGCGTTATATGTAACTTTATTCTATCAAGAACTAATACAGTTAAAACACCAATGTTAATTTTTAGTACACCGTTCAGAGTGAGTAACTTAACTTGTATACTACCTAGAGGCCTACAGCTTCGCAAGGATAAGCATGGATACAGTATACTGTATTATAAGTGCCCAGAAGCAATTTGGGGAAAGCAGAACCCAACAGGTGAGTAATTTACCATGTACTCTTCTAACCCCACAGTCAGCCAATTATGATTACTTCTTTGAATTAACAATATGACAATTTAAGAAGAGCAGCAGCTTTTCAAGTTAAGTAACTTACTTATTATACTCGTAAATCCTGTCCCCTTCCCTCAGTACTTGTGGGTGTTCCCCCAACATGGGGGCGGTACCGCAACCTTTGGCAGCGAAAAATTGAGCTTCCCCTTTAAATGTAGTATACCATGCTGGTGCGCATGTTCAGGTGTGGGAATGCTCCGCCGAGGCTCTGCCCGCATTGCCTCACCTCAGTTCCTTTTTCCGCATGGCCGGTTTCAGACCTGGCAGCTAGACACTGAGACTATTTGACTTTCAGCTTTCACTCCATTTTGTTTTTCAATCTTCTTCACCTCCCTTTGGTACCTCGCCTCCAAGGTGCATGTCGGCTGCAGCAGGATTCACGAGATGTGCGTCGTGTGAACGCTCGTTCCCGGCCTCGGATCCCCATGCACTCTGTCTTGAGTGCCTGGGACCCGACCACTGCTGGGACGTGGGCATGGCTTGCAGCACGCTCGGTCACTAGGTATTGAAGAATCGGTTGTCACGTTGTAGGGAGATCTTGCACAATACTCCTTCGATTACAAGAAATCCCACTAATCAGCTTCCTTCCCTTGCCGGACAGAGTGAGTCAACTTAGATGTATATGTACTTAATTTTTTGCATTCTTAAACCCAAACAAAAGGGCACTTCACCATTTAATTATCAGAAAATACACATATTTTAATATTTATCATACCAATTTGACAATTCCAATATACAACGTTAAAAATGTTCCAAACATCAATTCAACAATCAATTTTGTGTGTACATCTTTCTTCATTGCGACTAACAGCATAGAACTATATGCTTAAAAAACCTTTTCTATGCCTTATTGGGGTGTATTCTCTTTTATAGAAAAGACCCCGCTCTTATTTAAGCCCTTCCCAATTTCTCTGGGCCAAACGGACTGTGCCAACACTTTTATAGAAATGTGTTTCTAGGACCAGCATGGGAATATATCTTTTAAGAATAGGCAAGGCAAGTAATCCCTATTGCAAATCCTGCTGGTGCTGTCTTCAGGGCACTTAGGTTTTTGTTCATATTCTGGTTTTCACACCCTTAACGGTTTGCCGTAATGTACAATCTTTCTAAAAGACAAATAAAACATTTCCACTTTAGAACATAAACAAGTAAAACATTTTTATGCAAAAAATACATCAGATACATCTATTACAACTTCATCTCTATTACCAATATAGACAGCAGGGATGCATTAATACTCAAGTGGTCTAAATTATCCACTACTACACTTTCTCTCATATTCAATATGGTTTGTTCTCTCCATTTCATGTGTCTGCAAACATGCATTTTAGCCTTTAAAGCTTAATTTCCTTGGGCTGACCGTCTCTTTCCAGCACAGACATAAAAAACTTTTGCTGAAAGGGGGGGAGGGATATGTTTTAATATTCCTATCAAATGTCCCTATATGTTTACCTATCACCCAATTATTAATTTAAGCAAGCTGAACGCTCACCTTTTACTGGATCTTCAATTTCTTTCCGATCGGGCTACTTCCTCTAAGTCCCGTGTGGGCACTATTACTGCCCAATGGTGTTCTCTATGTCACGAGCCAGGGTGGTCTCCCTACTAGTTTGTAGCTTAGCTCTGTAACAGGAGGAGAGAAGCCACCATTACTTATCACAGGAATATCGGTGATCACCTCAACATTCTCTTGTTTAAAATTGAGTGAAGCTTACCCGAGTGATCAAGTCCACTGTCTTGAAATTTCCTTTATTTCTATTGGGGGATTTTATCTCTCGTCACCCTTCATGGAACCGCCAAAAGCGTGTTCTAAATAAACCAGCACAAAGGGGAACAGCGTTAAATTCCCTTTTAATGGATACCGCATTACTCAATGTGTCCATTGTCCCTCTCTCTTACCTCATGGGTACATCTATGCCGGCTGTTGTCCCGTGCACAGTGTATCTGAAGCCGGGCGTGCCGCGATGAACGTCTGCTGCTCGATAAAGCTGCGGGCCTACTGTCGCATTTGGTCCATTTTAAGTAGTGGTCATGTCACATGATTTTACGCGCGTATCTACGTGATATCACGTGATCCGCAACCCTTCTCTTAAAGGTATACCACTTTCTTTTGGTTTAGTGTCGCTGATAATCAAATAAAGCAAAAATGCGCAATATACCAGTATTACACATTAAGCAAGCTGGATATTCACCTTTTACTAGATCTTACGTCCCGTGTGGGTACTGTTACTGCCCAATAGGGTTCTCTATATCAGGGGCCGCCCGAGGCGTGTTCTAGTTGGACCAAAAATGATCAAAGGTAACAGCATTAAATTCCCTTTTAGTGGATACCTCATTTATTCAATGTGTGCATTATCTCTCTATCTATCTCAACAATACTCCTTCGAGTCATCTTAAGGACTTTGTGTCCAGGACCTCTCGTTAAGACAAAGTAGGCCCTTTGTTCAGTTCGACTCTGCAGTGGGGAGCCTCCTTTCCACGGGTTTCCAGGGGCAATGGTTTCTTGGAACAGGATTCTGGCAGGCCCAAGGCCTTTGAGACTACCGGCTAGCAAGCATAGGTGCCCGGGGCTCTACCGGGCAGCCCACAGAGGGGTGATTAAGTTCATCTTCTATGGCCCCAAGGGGCAAGGGATTGTCGTGTTCCACCTCCAAGAGTCAGTCTTCAGCACAATCCAGCATGACTACTGGCGCAGCTGAGGGCGCACAGCCTACCGGAGCTTCCTCCAAGGTCGTGAGTCGAGGCGTTTTGACTACCGGTCCACAGGCCAAGGGCTTGGCGCCTACTAGAGTGAAATCTGAGATTGACACTTATGGTTCGGGTTCAAGACCCAAGGTGTGTCCGCCCATGTCAGAAGTGGCACATGGTACACGGCCTTCGTGCCCTCCAGCCGAGGGCATGGCACAAGGCCCCAAGATGGCAGATAGGCATGTGGCGGACCCTGCCAGGCCGGCGGGCGTTTTCGATTAGAGTCGGGGTCTACCTGTGCTCTTTCCCATTGAATGGGCCCTGCAAGAAGGTTCCAGTGCCCTTCCGTCTGGAAATGGCAGTGGACTGTACGGTACAGGTGGGTGGTCTCTGCAAGGTTACATCTACCCTTCGCAGCCTTTTGGCTAAACACCTCGCGTGACTCAGCGCTTTGATCAGGAATGGAGGCCTAGCACTTCTTAGGACCGTGCCCCCTTGGACCCGGTGGCTTGCGAGGACTGCTTCTTTGAGCTCTTCCTCCTTCTCATGTCATCCCCAGAGATGAGGGGGCACCTCAACAACATGGTCAAGGAGGTGATCCTGTGGGTTGTGCCATCCCGGCCTCCTATGGACCCCCGCCTGTTCCTCCAGCGCTGCCTGTGCCAGTTCCTCACGGGTCCAGGCCTTGCCGGTTGTCCATACAACTCTGCCGCCTCCTTTACCACCAATACCTCCCACTCAGCAATCGTTGGATCTATCTTTGGTCCCGGATCAAAGGGTGACCCCGCTGACACCTGTGTCCCAGGGCCCACACTCCCCTCAGTCTGCTATAAAGGTGTGGGGGGTGGGGTGATTCAGCACCTGTAAAGGCCTTTCATGACCGCCTTCAAGGCCTCGCAGAGTTCTTGGGGTGGGGGGGGGGCTTCCTCCCTGAGGATGCCCCTCTGGAGTCGGGAGTGCTAGCAGATGTTTTGGACAACTGCACTAAGATCAGGCATCCTGCTCCAAAAGGATGTCCTGCAGCTGGTGAGGTGGGTCTGGGAGAAGCCCAGGGCCAGCGCCCAGATGAACAAGAAGTTGGACAGCAGGTTCAGGCTGACGGATGGGATGCCAAGCCTCCTGGCCTCCCACCCTTTGCCTCACACCTCGGTGGTGGCTGCAACATCTCTTTTCTAAACCATAGTCTTTGTCGTCTTCCTCTTCGGGAGACTCCACCAGTTGTCTTTCTACAGAAGACAAGTTCCTTTAGTTTTAGGGAAAACTATGTTATGCCATGTCAAGGCATTTGCAGCAGGCCAACGGCAACACCCTATTGGCCGCCGCTAACCAGAAGCTGTGGAATGAGCTTGGGGAGTTTCTGCCGGACCATCCCCTGGAACATCAGGCCTTCAAGGCCAGTCTGGCAGATGCCCGGGCTGTTCCACAGGACCTCATGGAGTCCTCAGTCTCCCACATTGACACAGCCAGCAGAGAGTTGTGCCTGGGAGTCGAGATGAGAAGGAAGGACAACATGGATGCAGGCCACTAAATCTTCTGCTGACGTGCAGAAGCAGTTCTTAGATCTTCCCTTCGAGAGTGTGGACCGCTTTTATTCGCCAACCAAGTTGACAAAGAAATCCTCTACACAAACCACCAAGTCCTTTGCCATCCTGATTAAACTGGGGCAGAAGTCCTTCCTCAGGCTTAGGGCAGGGTGGAATTCAACCCCAGCGCCTTCACTGGCTTCAAGGGGCAGCACTGGTTTTTCTGCTCCCCCCTCCTCTGCTCCTCCATGTGACGCCAAGAAGCAGTGACATCACAATCTGGATATACAGCTCCCCAGTAGGGTCGGCCGACTGGCTTTTCCAGGACAGCTGGAAGAGTTTTTTTCAAGAGTCCTTCAATCCTATCTATAGTCTCCACAGGCGTTCCTCTTCCTCTTCCTTTTCCTCTACCATCCTTTCCTCCTCTTTGTCAGATTGGATCACCGGCTCTTTTACGGGAGGTCCTTTCACTTTTGGAGATGCAGGCGGTGGAACCAGTTCGTCTGTCAGACAGGGCTTCTGGTTTCTATTCCAGGATTTTTGGAGTACCCAAGAACAAACAGGCTGGCCTGAGGGTAGTCCGGGACCTGTCAATTCTCAATCTGTTTGTACCGCTCGAACGCTTCAAGATTATTACTCACACGCACATAGCCGAATCTGTGTACCTGCATGTCCCTATCTATCAAGCGCATGAAAAGTTTCGGCGGTTCAAGATTGTCTTACCACTTGCAGTGCAAGGTGCTTCCTTTTGGGCTGAACTCGGCCCCTCGTGTCTTCAAGAAGCTGATGAAAGCAGTGGTGGGTCTCCTCCGCCTAAAGGGCCATCACCTATAACCTTATCTGAACGACTGGCTTCTTTTTAATAGTCAATTTGTTCAATTTGATTGCTTTAGTCCTCTCCTGTTTAGTGACTTCGGAGGCAATTATAGTTTTTTTTTTATGGAAGCTTCTTGCTTCGTTACCACGGTAGCGGTGGGTGGTTGAACCGCAGATACGTTTTGGCTCCCTCACTCTTCTTGTTATGCCAGTTTGAGGAGGTGCCCTGAGATGGCCTGCTTGATTTATTTCCCTCCTTCTCAATAGAATTGCTATCCTGTGCGAGTTTGAGACAATCTGTGTTTAATTTATGATCCGTGATTGCCACTGTGGCATTATGAAGGGTAACCGTTATAGTACCTTCCTCTGGGCCAGCACCACCAATGGTATTCTCCGAAGAGGTGGTATGGCATTGGTTAGAATGATCACGGATTACCCTGCTGTCTCAGTGTGGATAAACAGTAGGTTAGGTTGGGATACACTGGTACTTAACTCGCCGTTTTCCTTTTTATGATTTATATCAAAGGTTGGTATGTTATCCGCCTCACAATACGCCTGGGCCATGATGTAGCCTTCTACGAATATCACTTTAGAGTGCATCATCTCTAGGAGGGTGGTGTGGTTAGCCAAGGTTACCTGGATGTCTTCATAACGCTTCATGACGAGAACCATTGCAATGGTGATCGTGGCCATTTGCGCCAGGGGATCTTGTTTAGATGGCCTAGAATGCTTAGCATCTGATTGCGTTGTTGTAGATGGACTTAATATCTGCACTATTCAAGCTGGCAAGGAATGTCCAGCAATGAACAGCCTCTGGCCAACACACCTGCCCATCAACAGACATACTTTGGCTTAAATGTGGACTAGGTCCAGACACACCCAGCCACTACATCCTGCCATTTAGGGGAGTTTTCCTAAAGTTACTTTGCAGGTAGACTTCATAAAACTATCCCAATGCTCTGTAGATCCCAAACTTAGTATCAGTCTGTACTACCCATAGAACCTTGGCAGAGCAGTCAGGCTTATCATAAGAGGAAGATGTGAGCTGTAGGTAAGTACACTGAACCTAGTTAGTAATACACATCAAAGAAACACACATACATTTATATTAAAATATATATTATATTTACACACAATTTGCTTTAAGATACTTGGAACAATTAAATAAAACACTTAGGAATACTTTAGAAGACTTTTAAAAGGCCACTGCTTAGTTTAGAGTTGCTCGCAGTTACAATTGTTAAAGCTTTTGACAGTAACAGTTCTACCATATTATTTGTACAAACCAAACTCGCACTTGTGAAACTTAGTAGAAAAAAATGTTAAGTACATTTACTCTGTAAAACCACATAATGTGACTTTTAGTAAGGAAAATAGTTTGTCATACTAGCCAGGCTTAAGGTTATAGAGGCAGTTTCTTCGCAGAGCAAGGCTTTTAATGTACAAAATGCAACCCTATTTAAAGACGGTTCGCAAGCATCTCGAAGTCTTGACAAGCAACATAACAACAAAACCGCCTGTGGATATTGTCTAGTCTCTAAAATGCAAGAGGATTGAACTAACGGAGACCCTGTTAAAGGACTTGCTAAAGAGACACAACCAGCGAGTTGGGTCGGAGGTAAGAGGGGGTTGCCCTGGACATCTCTATGTGCACTCCAATGCTCTGGAGTGACTTTTTGGGATAAGGTAAGCAATAACCTTTTCCCCAAAGGACTTTTTGGTTTGAAGAAATGTTTGTGCCTGGATTCTCCTCGATGTGCCAGTGCTGGATCCCGACCTCCTTGTTCCTTGGTCTGGTGACTAAAGGCAGGACAATTGTCAGACTCCTTCAGCGGCAGTCTCGAGGAAGGACCTCCGGCACGGATTTCAGAAAGATCTCTGGCCACTCTGCTCTTTGAGCGCCTTTCTGCAGCACCAACGAAAGACATGATTCACCCGGTCAACCTTCGATTCCTGCAGTCCAGCACTCTGCTGAGGGGACTTGGATGAGTCGGATTATGTGTCTGGAGGTTCCCCTGGAGCTCAGCATAGACTTGGACGGATTCAGTCTTTCAACGACTTCATTTGGGTGGGAGGTCTCTTGGTATTGCGGTTTCACAGCTCTGGAAAGTCACAGGACCTAGCGAGATTGCTCTGATTAAAGTTATTCTTGAGACTGGATGTTCCCACCAGCCAAAAGGGAAGGAGTGGTCCTCTGGAGTTCCTCGGTTGCATAGAAAACAGGGTCAGGACAGCAATGGTCGCTTCAGTGTTGCAAAGGGTCTGCCAGCGTCTCTGGTTATAGTCTTCGGTTTCCAGTGGTCAACTTCACTTTCCCTTCAGAAACCTCACTTTTTATTCAGTTTCAGCACACAATCATTTGCAATCTCGCTAATTTGCTTTCAGAGAAGGGGCGAGACCAGTGGGAGCGGGATTCCATTCAGGCACTCTGGCAGATAAAGGGCAGGGGAGTGAAAAACTCCTCCCCACTTCTTGTCTGCCCAGAAACACTCGAGCCTAGGTGAGGAAACCCAAGGGTTCCCGCCAAAGACAAAACGCACACACAGAACACCCACCCTCGACCACTCTCCCAGAATGGTAGAAAGGCTAACTGTTAGGACAGTTTCAATGAATTGCTTTTCTCCCGCAGATTCCTCATCTGATAGATATTCCCTCCAGCTCTGCTGCTTCAAAAAATGTTCGATATGGGTCATAGTGGACCTCAACACAGTAGTCGACCATTGATCCGTCTTGCTTGGCGTCTGTCGTCTTCTCTGAACGTGATGTCAGGAGTACCACGCCACTACGCCCCAAACTCCGTTCCTTATTTCTGCGTTCTTACACGCTGCTTGGGAACACAGAGCGTACACTCTTTTGATCATCATAAATCTTGTTTTTCGTCTAATTCCTCGATGCAAGTTGTGGATCGCAAGGGTTTCCGGTTTCAAGCCATGTTCAGACTCTGGCACCAGGATGCCCCTCACTGACGCACACAAGTTGACTCTGGTGCCTTGTCACAGGACAGATGGGTGTCCTTTGTGCGCCAAGATGAAGCTGAAATCCCTTTGCGACTGTGCTGCTAAACTCTTGATGGATCCACTGCTCTCAAACTCTGGTGTGGTCGATGGTTCAGTCTTCAGAGGCTGAAACCGAGTGGCATATACCCCCGAGAAAAATCAGTGGAAGAAAAGGTCCCACTTGAGGAGCCACTCTTCCTGGTCCCGAAAAAAGGCGTCACTGCCATTGACGGCACTCCGAGTCGTCGACGGAACAAGGTAAGCCATTGGCTGGGACTACCAACTGGCAGGAGTGCCCCATTACCAAATTGGTCTGCGCTGATTAATCTTTTGACGTCTAAACAAATATTATGGATGCCAGTTTACCCTGGTGCGTCCAAGGAGGTCATCCACCAAGTTGGCACCAAAGGGCAATCCCGAGAAGGTCTTTACTCCACAACCCTGGTCCGAATTTTTCGCCACAATGACGGGCATCTTCGGTGGTCACGCCACTAATAACCGAGATGCCGACCCGATTATCTTTGGTTCAGGAGGGGTCGACTATTTTGACAACCAAAACAGGCTGCTACAACTAGCTAAAGGCCTCCAAGATGCTGGTGATCTGGACACCTCCCCTGACCTCGAGTTTCAACAATCCCAGCCCTA
This sequence comes from Ambystoma mexicanum, assembly GCF_040938575.1. Lineage (NCBI taxonomy): Eukaryota > Metazoa > Chordata > Amphibia > Caudata > Ambystomatidae > Ambystoma > Ambystoma mexicanum. The sequence continues at coordinate 586,660,369 of NC_090922.1, read as the reverse complement.
CCAGCACAATATATCTAAATACAGGGCTCTAGTAGAAAGGGTCATCGACACCCTGGAATCACTCAACAGTGGCGGCTGTGCAAAGGTATGACCTTACCAGCATCCTAGACGAAGATCTTGCCACTGAACGTAACATGCCTCTGAACCCGGCCTATGGCAAACTCCATGTACAATTCCTCCTGTCGGCTCCACCATTTCTGGGTAGTACAGGCCGGCTAGAGGAGACCTCTCGTACCTCTCCTCTCACCCTTCCCCAGAGGGGCTTCTCATTCAGGCTGCTACAGTCTCTTCTAGACCTGCATCTTCTAGATCTACTCTGCTCCAGACAGAGCAGCAACAAAAGTAGATGGCTTGGCAAAGAAGACATTCACCTCGGGTAGAATGGCCTTCAAACCTACGAATGTGGCAAGTTTTGCCAAATACTCCTTCGGTCTAAGGACAGCAGTGGAAAACGCTGCCCAGTATGTACCAGGCGGTGAGACGCGAGATGGCTTCCTATAACTAGTGGAGGATGGGAATGAGGTGGCCAATAGTTGCTGCAAACGGGCCTGGACATCGCCAACTGTGTGGGCCGATCTATGGCTCCGGCTATAACATTGAGAAAGCAGACCTGCTTGAAAACCTCCTGGGTTTTCACCTAACGTCCAAATCAAACTTTTGGACATGCCCTTCGAGGGCATTCTTCTTTTTGGCCACAAAGCTGACGATTCCTTTGAGAAATTCAAGGAATCAAAACTTGCTGCCAAATCCTTGGGCCTAGCTGTGCAGCCGGACAAGCCTGCCTTTAGCTTTGCCTCTAGGGCATGGGGCTACAGGAGATATGCTCCTTATGGCAGAAGAGTGCTGCTCCCATCGGCCAGGCAAGGGCAGAAGCACTGCTCGCGCTGCGGAAGGGGCAGAGGGGCTTCTAGAGGTCAAGAGGCAGCATCAGCGGTGGGTTCAAGAAACAGCCTATTAAGCCGCTTTGATTTCCCATCTCGCAGCACACTGGTTGGTGGACGGTTGACTGAGCACTTGCTCCAGTGACAGGGAATAACTTATGCCTTTTGCTCTACGAATCATCCAATAGGGGTATTGTCTGCCTTTTCTAAGAAAACCACTGGACAGACTGCCCCTGCCTCCAATCCAACTGGGACAGGAGCTCCAGGAAGAACTGAGAGCCCTGTTGTTGAAGGGTGCAGTGGAAGAGGTACCTTCCAAATAGAGAGTATCGGTTTGGTATTTCCAGTATTTCCTGGTGCCCAAGAAAGGAGGTGCTCTCTGTACCATTCTGGATTTCGGGGCCTTGAACAAGTTCTTGAGTAAAAACTAATTCAGGATGGTAACGTTGAGGAAGATTCTCCAGGGGCCAACTTGTGTCTGAGATGACTGCTCTGTTTGCTGAGAGAAGAGTGGTCTCAGTACCTTTCGCACTCTCTGATCACCTCCGTGTCCGTGGTCAACGACCTGTCCTGGTGGGCAGACCACAGCCGTCTTTTGGCAGGGGAACCCTTCTGGCCTCCTTGGCCTCAGACCCGAGTGGTCACGGATGTATCCTTGAAGTTCTGAGGAGCTCACAGCGAGGATCTGCAGGTGAGTGGCCTCTCGTCCACTAACAAAAGCCAGCTGGTACATTAACAGACTGGATTTGCGAGCCATCAGGCTAACCATGAAAGTGTTCGCCCCGTCTCTGAAAGAAAAGCATGTCCTCGACTTGACGGACAACACAGTGGGGATGCACTACCTCAACAAGCAAGGTGATGTGCACTTCCGCCCCCTTCTGCACGGAGGCGATGATGCTTTGGTTCTGGTTGCTGGAGAACAGGATCTCGGCAGTTCATTGGACGAACACAGAGAACATCTTGGCGGATGCTCTGAGCAGGCAGAGCATGGTCTCACACGAGTGGGAAGCGTGGTAAATTGTCCTAGAGGAGGTCTTCTCTCTCTGGGGTACCCCAGCAGTGGACCTGTTTGCAACAGAGTCCAACAGGATATGCGCACTGTTCTGTTAGAGGATAATTCCCAGCGAACGGAGCACTTGGGGATGCGTTTCTTGTGGATTTGACCTTGCCTCTCCTCTACGCATTCCCTCTTATTCCTGTCATTCCATGGGTTCTCCAGAGGTTGAAGAGGTTTTTAGCGACCATGATCTTGATGGCTCCGGAGTGGGAGAGGAGAATGTAGTACTCCACCTCTTGTATTTGTCCATTTCACTGTTTGTCTCTGCGCCCACATCTCCTAACCCAGCCAGGAGGCTGGATACTCCATCTGACCCCAGAATCCCTCAACCTACAAGCATAGCTCTTGAGAGCATGCGATATGATGACTGGGACCTCTCCAAGGAAGTACTCGAGCTGTTCCTGGCGTGGTGCAGGGAATGCGAGATTGACGCCATCTCTTGCCCCACCACTACAGTGATGGAGTTTCTTCCGTCACTGGTCTCTCCAGGCCTTCAGGTCAACACGGTCAAAGGAGATTTGGCTGCCTTGTCGGTGGTCACGTGATCCCTGGATCAAGGTTTGTTTTTTACGACCCCGGGAATGGCACAATTCCTGAAGGTCCTTGTAAATAAGTTCCCGCCAACTCCCTTTGTTGTCCCATATTGGGATCTTAATCTGGTTCTTACATTTCTGATGGCAGCTCCTTTTGAGCTTATGTACTTTTGTCCTTTACAGCTTCTCTAGTTGAAAACTGCTGAGTGAGCTACAGGCCTTATGCTGTAAGCCACCCTTTTTGCTCTGTATCTGGGAGAAAGTTTCACTCAGGGTAAGGCATGACTTCCTTCCCAAGGTTGAATCAGAATTTCACTTGTCACAGTCCATTGACCTTGCGGTCTTCTATCCTCCCCCTCACCCTTCTAAGTAGGTGGAACTGTTCGACCTTTGTCTTGACCCTAAGAGGGGTTTGAGTTACTATGTTGCCAGGACAGCTGATTTTAGGAGAGCTGACCAGCTCTTCATGTCTTTTTCTTTAGCCCGTAAGACCCTGCCCATAACGAAGCAGACTTTATACCATTGGATTAATCTCTGCATAGATGAATGCGATCAGGCCGCTCGGAAAGAATTACCAGCAGGCATTAGGGCCCATTCCAAAAGGGTGGTCTCTGCATCCACTGCATTGCAGAGGGGGTGGGGGTCCCTGTCCGGGAGACTTGTCATGCTGCAACATGGTCATCTGTGCACACCTTTGCACAACACTATAGCCTGGATGTGGCTCGTACTTCTGATGCATGTTTTGGCAGGGCAGTGCTGCAAAACATTTTGATGTAACTTTCTGCCCACCTCCATTCGTTACTGCATTGGGAGTCTATCAAATGAGGAATCTGCGGAAGAAAAGCAATCCATTGAAGGAGAAATAACAGTACCATAATGTTCTTTCTATGGATTCTTATCCCGCAGATTCCTCATCTCTCCTCCCATCCATCTCCGATCAGTCGGTGGTTGGTGCACATCTTTCTATTTCACGTTGACTTGGTGATGGTGCTCTGTTTTCTGTCTTCCTGCCCAGTCCTAAAATCAACATTTTTCGAACACTACCTTAATGTTTTTTCAAGTGTTCCTCCTTCGGAGATCTATATTACTTTATTTTAAAGGGCTCATCTGCCCGTTTGTTCTGTTTTCCTATGCAGTGTGTGGTGCTCTGGAAAAAAGGGGGAACTGAGGTGGGGGCGTAGTGACGTGGTACTTACACGAATCCTGACGTTGCGTCCGGAGCCGACGACCAGACTCTGAGCAAGGCAGATTGATGGTCGACCGGGTCGAGGTCCACTACGCACCCCATCGTAAATGTGCCAAAGTAGAAGAGCTGGAGGGAATATATATCCGATGAACAGATGCGGAATCTGCGGGAGAAGAATCCATAGAAAGAACATTACGGTAAGTTAATTTCTCCTTTTCTGAAGTCCAACTAAGGGCTTAGGAAAACCATTCAACTAAGACAGTATAAGACTCTGCTTTTAGTATAACGTTGTTCCACCGGAGTATATGGTAGGGTTGGCCGAGCAGCCAGGCTTATCTTAGGAGGGAGAGAGGGCTGTAGCAAAGTACACTAAATATTCAATAGAAACACCTAAAACCAGAAGTATTATGAACACAAAGGTTTATTATAAATACAAGTAGGCCAAGTTAAATCTTGGGGTTACTGCTCAGTCATAAACACATTTTTATAAAACACACCACAAGGCCTGAAGGTACACAGACCAAAGCATAAAACCTTCTTCAAAATACCTAACACTAATTCTAGAGTAGTCAAACCACTTAATACACGTTCAGTATAGGTCTCACCTATTTTTAGGGAGTAAAACCGTAAGTTACGTTTAGCTTACTTTCTGTAATGCAAGGTAGTAGAGCCTGTCAGTTATGCAGTGACGTTCAACAAAGGAATCACATAGTAAACCAACCCTTTTACCAGGATACTTTTAATAGTGGTGCACAGATTCAAGGGGCAGTATATACCGATAACTACTTTGAGGAGAAGGTATTCTAGGTGAGTAAGACCTTTTTGGTGTAATATACAATTAGTTGCTTTTCAGATCAGTGGACCACAAATTGAGGTGAGCAAAAACTCTTTAACTATTTTAGGATGGCACACAGCTAACTGAAGGTAAGTAAAACTGTTATGCAATATTTTGTGCAGTAACCTTTGGGAGACTACAGCAACCTTGTCCTCCTTGCAATAGGTAACCCAACCTCTGAAGTCTGTACTATGCAGGTTGGTAGTGTGGCTGAGCAGCCAGTCTTATCTGAAGAGGGGTCAATGTGTGCAGGAGGGTTTTTACACAGAGATTCACAGTGACAAGTATTCAACTAAACTCTTACCCTCAAGGTTTCTTGCTTAAACAATTATTAATTTATTTAATCGGTTCTAAAAGCCTTCTTCAGAAGGGAGCAAAACATGTAACACTTTAAAATATACCCCAAACACTTAATTTCTCTAATCAGATGATACTCCTTGGGGATGGCACACAGACGCTTCCTACCCCCTCAAGAGACTACAATAGTTAGGACACTGTGGATATTAATTTATTACTGTTACATTTAGAGTAATACTGAGTTTGGTGTAAAGGTTAGATTGGGGAAATAAACAAAGGTGAACAAATAATTCATAAAATGTTAAGTACTTTTGGAACCCTCCAATGCACAGTAAATTAACCAGTTCCTTGGGGAAAGGGTAAAAGCACAACGTCCGAGGTAAGAAGAGTATCTCAGGGAGCTAGGACATCCAATGTTAGTTGAGCAAAGTCTACGGGGCTGGAGATCTTCTTGCAGGGAAGTCAAATCTTGCACAATGTTTTTGGAAAGGTTTGTAGAAATGAAATCAATGAAGGGCCACAAGCTGTTAGGCTTGTGAGGGTCAAAGCTGCGAGCAACTCTGCAAGTGCAACCAAGACAAGTCTCAACAGAGAACAAGTAAGGCTACACAACAAGAGGTAAGGCCTCTTAATTTTACAGTACCTTTGGTCAGAAGAAATGGTTCCATCTGGCTTATGTGCCTGTGCAGCTCTGCAGATAGTGTTGTTCCTGGGTCTCTTGGATACCACTCTAGCCTTTCCTTGCATCTGGGGTGCATTCTGTTGAGGTGGCTTTGGCTTGGCAGTCCTGCTTCCTGGGAGTATGGGGGACCTTCCTGGAGCTCGGGTCCAACTTAAAAGCGATGCACTCGGTCTGGTGTTCCTCTCCCTGGCACTTCGGTAACTGCAGCAGCAATGGAGTGCAGCCAGCTCCAAGAGGATGTCCAGACGAGTTCACTTTGGGGTTGATTGGTCCCACCAAACGAAGGGGGGAAGTCGTCCGTTACAGGGCTTCTCTAGTCGAGGCAAATTCGGAGCTTCAGCACAGCAGCATTGCTTCACCTGGCAAACCAACGGTCCAGGAGTTGTAGCAGGCCTCTCTTTGCCTAGAAAAGAAAATACGTGTTTAAAAGTAACTTAATTTTTAATAGAGCTGGTTGGTAATGAACTCTTAAGAGTGAGCAGTTCTTACTAAGCTTGGTGTTTGATGCACTATTTTTAAAAGTAAGGTTAACATCTTTCTTTCCTTAGAAACCATTTAGCCCTTATAATAGAAAGTAGATCTGCAGATATATTACTCTCCTGTGTTTATGCTGTGCCTCTTCCCAAAAGTAATGTGTTGGTTTCACCAGATTATTCCTGTTAGAATAATTGTATAATTGTCTCCCAACTGGGTCTTGCTTCCCCCGACTTGCTGCTAGCCTGTCCAGAATAAGTCTGCATTAGGTCCACCTAATTTTATTAACTTTTCTTCATTCAGTAAAGTGTAACGTTGGGCGGGAGGGTGTTCGAGAGCCCAGCCAAAATGGGCGCGAGCCCGTGAGCTCCCAGCCACCCTGAGAAATCTGGTCAGAATTCGGAGCTCCCCCCGGCAGCGTTTTGCCTCGGTGAGTGGGGCATGTCTTCATGAAGGTGCCGTCCTCGGGCTGGTGGCGTTTTTAGCGGCACAGAAGGTCGGAAGGGACAGTTTGCGGAGGTCTGGCCCTCCCCTGCGGATAACAGCCCTGAGCAGCCTCGGAGAGCTCTGAGCGGGCGGAGGGTTCGGACGCGCTGTTGCTTGGTGGGTGGCCCTTGTGACACGAGCACGGCCAGTAGAATAGGCAGGCACCCCGGGGTCCCACTTCTGGAGGACGAATGGAGCGCGGAGGACAGAGCCGGCGGCTTGCGGGTCCTCAGCCACCGGCCGCCTGTGAAGAGGTGCCCGATCATCTAGGCTGTTGACAGCTGAGTGGAGGAGACCCTGGGACTTTTCCGGCGGGTGCGCCCGGACTCCCTGCCAGAAGAGCGGGAAACAGGTGGCTGCTATCCTTCCCTACATGCTCCCATCCCGGTGGTGCACCCCCCCCTAGACACTGAGACCGAGGCTAGGGTTGGCCTGGGGGACTGCCGGGCTTGGAGACTGTGATTCTGGCAGTTGGTCTCGGGACACTCCCCTGGGTGCTCGCGGCGACCGGGATGCAGAGGTACAAGGCAAGAGGATACACTGGAGGTGGACCCCGGGAGGTTGGTGACGGAGGTGGGCGTGATCCTCCGTTAAACTGTGCGTGTCTCTGCCCTGTCAGGGCGCGCCGGCAGGCGCTGGAACCGCAATCGTTGACCGCCTGGGGAGACCCTGGGAGTGTGGTGGGCTCCCGCCCAGGCCCCAGCCTTGATCTGCGGTGGGGCCCGCAAAGCCGCGGGTGAAGAGGAGAGTGGAGCGGGCACGGCATCAAACGGCCGTAAAGGTGCTTGGAGAGGCGAGGACTTACTGACCTGGCCGAGAAAGGTCCCACGAGGGGCTGAGGAGTGGCAGTACAGCCTATGGACACAGGATTGGAGACACGTCGACATAGGAGTGAGCCCGTGCATACTCTGATGAGCGATTGAAGTCCACGTTACAAGCCTCTGGATAACGTCAACCCAGCGTCGGTGGAGGTTCCCGCGGAGGTGAGGTCCGGGTGTGCCACTGGGCCCCGGGGAAGCGGGGCCTGAGCAATACATTGGAATAAGGCCCCTGGCAGCGGTGCAACAGCTGAGTGACATTCTCAAAAGAAACCCCCCTCAAGCCAAGCCATTCCTCTCCTGAACTCTGTCAAAAGAAGGTTGCCCCCCCCCTCCCGTGTCACACCAGCTCAGACCCGGGCATTGAATCCAAGAGTGGAAAAACTTTTTTGGCCAGCTCCTATGACCCTCAATATATTAAAGGCCACGTCACCCCTGACTCCTTGGTAGTCACTACCACCCGGAAATGGCAAGGGGTACCCCTTGCTACGGAGGATGCACATCCTGATAAGGAATCTTAAAGGTTGTACGCCTTAGGTAAACGTCTTTACTCGGCAGCTGCATACACCACACGCGTAGCGAATAACACTACACTGGTTGCCATTCATGCAGACGCACAATGGAACCTTGTACAAGGTCTAAAGGAGGCTCCTGAACCCGCTAGGTCCAGACTGCTCACCATCATGGCCAAGGGCAGACAGGTAAATCACAATCATTTTAAAACTCTGGACTCTGCTAAGACGGCAGACCGGTCCTTGGCCCAGGGCACTCTACTCAAGTGGCACGCTTGGCTATGCAACTCGGGGTTCAAGCCTGAAACACAGGCTGCTCTTTTTAACAAACCCATAGAAGAGACCAATCTCTTCGGGAAAGACGTCGATGATGCTCTGGAGACAGCCAGGTAGGAGCATGAGACTCTTGAGTCATTTCAACAAATAACTCAGAAGCCTTCCACCCAAACGGGAGGCGGTACTTGTCAGTCCTTTTGAGGCCAATCCCGTGCAGGTCAAAACTACAATACGGGTAACTGGAATTCTGGACAAACGGCCGGAAGCCCCGCCAACTACCCATCTAGAGGTGAACGACGTGGCAAAGGCAGAGACGGACACCAACCCCAGAGGAGCCGCAGCCTCTGGTCAGAAATGACTAACGGATCCAGGTCCCCTCACATGTCACCCCGGTCGGGGGGCGTTTAACATCTTTACTCGCGGCATGGCAGGAGGTAACTTCAGACCAGTGGGTCATAAAGACGGTCGCCCACGGGTACTGCATGGAATTCGCTAGACTACCTCAGTTCAAACCGCCACGTTCACAACGCCTCTCGCCGAACCATCTGCCGATCCTGAATCAAGAGGTGGAAGTGCTTCTGGGAAAGGACGCCATAGAAGCCGTCTCTTCTTCAGCTAAACAAGGGTATTTATTCGGTGTACGTACTTGTACCCAAAAAGGACCTCACCATGCGTCCTGTTCTAGACCTGCGCCCAGCGAACAAATTTATAAAACCTCAAAGTTTCATATGGTAATGCTACAGGAAGTCATCCCACCGTTGAAACGGGACCACATGGCAACATTGGACATGAAAGATGCATACTTTCACGTTTCAATGTTGCCAGCACACAGGAAATATCTAAGGTTCATGATGGAGGACAGGCATTACCAATTCAAGGTGCTCCCCTTGGGCATTGCCTCGGCGCCAAGGGTGTTTATAAAGGTCCTGGCAGTAGTGGCAGCACACCTGCGCAGACTATCCGTCCTGGTTTACCCTTCCCTCGATGACTGGCTCATAAAAGGGGACTCTTACAACACATGCTTTTTGAAGACTGTAGACCACCTGCTCAGTCTGGGATTCTCTATCAACGAGTAGAAGTCCAGTCTAGTCCCCAGTCAAGTAAAACAATTTCGAAGGGATTGTGTCCTGCGACGTATTACACATCTATGACATGTAATGTTCACAGCTGTGCTCTTCAGAAACTTTTCAGCAGAGGGTGTCTTGTGTCGATGGCGTCGAGCCGATGTCCCTCAACGGCCCCCGTCGAGGGTCGACGTCACCGGATGTTATATATAGGACGCACAGCGCCCATTGCCTCAGTTCTGTTTTTTCCGACAGTGAATGTGTATAGATTCGTGAAACTCGGCGCGCCTCTTGTGTATCTTCTACCTTTATGATGTCTATTTCTTCGACCCCCTCCGACTCCAAGGTCCGGATTCAAGTCTTGCCGGGACTGCAAGTCCAAGATGTCGTTGACCGACTCGCTCCATATTTGTTTATGGTGTCTGGGTGAGTCGCACGACAGACTGCTAGAAATGCCAGTCTCTAACCGCCAAGGCCTTGCATGAAAGGAAGGGGAAGTTCAAGGTAGGTAGGGGGGGGGCCTTTAAGTCCCATAAATCTGGATTGAAGTCTAGGGTTTCCACCGACGACTCAAGGGGCGACTCTCCGCGTCGAAAGGAGGCTCGAGGTTCTCGGTCCTGAAGTGGTTCCCGCCATTCCTCGTCCTCGTGGCACTCTAGGAAGCGCCAGCACCGGTTACCTACCCTGTCCTCCTCGGATGATGGCACCGTGCGCAAGATAGCCTGTCCCACGAAGTCCTCTACTCCAGAGGAGTGGGTGGCAGATGATGGAGATTTTCCAGTCGCAAGACACGGTTCCTGTCGCGCCTTCTTACAAAGTCAGCAGAGAACGCTCTTGAACAGTGGCTCGCACGCCTTCGGGCTCGGGTTCGGACCGTGACTCGCACAGGGAGCCCTCGAGGTCCTGTGTGGACAAGAGCAGTCGCCGGGACAGTCTGACTCGGACAATGCTGTTCCGTCCCATCAGCCCACGCCTGTAGCAGCGTCAACGCTGAAGGTCTCGCGTCGACAACCACGGCGTGGATTCCAGCGTCGAAGCCCTCGGCTGTCTCGACATTTATGTTCTCGATGCCCTCGCGCCGATGTTCTCGATGCCCTCAGCGCTTATTGGGCTTAATGTGTCTGAGGAGTTTCCCGAGCAAGTGGTTATGCCTAGGAAGGCTTCCTTGAAGTCTGGGAGGCCGGTATCGGGCCCCAGGCCCTCTTCTGTCACTTTGGCTGGGTTTTCCAAACCTTTGGCTGTCATTTTTGAAGAGGAGGAAAGGTCGGAGATTGAAGACCCTGCTTCGCAGGATGATGCTCCGGGATTTTTTGTCACTTGGAGGAGTTGGCAGACCCTCCATGATGCCAGTGGCCTGGACACTTCTCCCAAAGTTGTTTGGTAGGCCTGAGCCGGTGGCTCATGCAGACTGTTCCTACAGGTGGCTCATGTCTAGGGTCTCCGAATACCTGGGTTGGACTAGTCCTCCTGGGGATTTTATTTAGGACGACCTTTTCTCGACATCTTTGACCAAGGTCCCCCCTCTGACCTGGTATTGCCCTTTCATCTTACATTGAAAAAAAGGGTGTTCTCGGCTTGGCAGGCCCCGGAATCGTTTCCGGAGGTCAATAAGAATTTGTCGAAAAAGTACCGCCCATCTGTTAGCGACCCCAGCTATTTGTCTACTCACCCCACTCCTGAGAGTTTGGTGGTTCAGGCCGCTACGGCCTCCGTGAGGCAGCAGGAGTACCCTACCATTGTGCTGGATAGGGACCACACGCACTTCGACGGATGGGCTTGGAAGGTCTTTTCTCCAGGGAGCATTCACTGAAAGCTGTCAACTCCACATGTGCCTTGGCAAGATTTACACACTGTGTGGAACTGTTCTTCCTTAGCAGCTGAGCATATTCCCGAGGGGGAGGAAAGGGATGGCTTTCTAGCCCTTGTGCGTGATGGCAAGGATGCTATGTGTGAATCCCTTCAGTCTGGTTTGGACACAGCAGACTGTGTCAGCCGGTCCATGGCTGCGAGCACCGTCCTACGCAGGTTTGTGTGGTTGCGGAAGTCGGGGTTTGCTTCTGATGTGCAAGCCCGTCTTCTGAACATGCCCTTTGATGGCGTTCATTTATTTGACAGCAAGGCTGACTAGAGCCTTGAGAGGTTGCATACCTCCAAAGCTGCAGCGAAGTCTTTGAGCAGTACGTCAATCTCTGCCTTTTCGTCCTAGGGTACAGCAATGGAGGGGAGGTTCCTTTTGTTTCTACTCCTCTTTTGGTAGATCGAGAGGAGCTGCCAGTCAAAGGGGCCAACGTAAAGGGTACCCCTGCTGGACGGGGAACTCTGGGTGCCAAAGCCACTCAGGCTGTTGCCTCTTTGCCTTCAGGCACTGCCGCAGCCGCTCCAGCTCAGTCATGAGGCCATGTCCCATGGTTCGCCGGTTGGGTGCATACTTGCGCAGCATCTTGGAGAATGGCGTGCCATTACTTCAGATGCCTGGGTTCTGAATATCATAGCCCACGGCTACTGCCTTCCCTTCCTTCAGCGGCCTCAAGACAATCCACCGGGGAAGCTCTCCTTGAAGAGTCCTGATCCGCTCCTCACGCAGGAAATCCTATCCCTGCTGGAGAAAGGCGCCATAGAACTGGTGCCTGTAGCGGAGAGGAACAAGATTTGGTATTCCCCTTATTTTTTTATCCCAAAGATAGACTGGGGATTGAGACCCATCATGGACTGGTGTTGATTGAACAAGCTTCTCAGGAAGGACAAGTTTAAGATGGTCACTCTTTCTCAAGTCCTCCAGGCCCTTCAACTTTAGGATTGGTTGGTGTCTCTGGACCTAAAGGATGCTTACTTTCATGTGCCTATTCATCCCAAACACAGGAAGTACCTGAGGGTCGCGGCTGGCGACTCGCACTTTCAGTTTCGGGTCCTGCCATTTGGATTGACCTCTGCCCTGAGGGTCTTCACCAAGCTGATGGTGGTTGTGGCAGCGTACCTCAAAAGAGGGGAGAGTCACGTCTACCACTGCCTGGGCGATTGGCTGATCAATCGTGCAGGGGCGCGTGGTTGGTGCAGGCGTTCCGTGGACCTAGTTGCTTCACTGGTCGGTGTGCCCTTATGTCGGGTCCAGACCGGCTGTGACTCCGACTCTGCTTGCTGTCTTCCAGGTGAGTTATAATGTCTTTTCTGTTTTTATTCTGTCTCTTTCTTTCCCTCTGTTTTCTGTCTTCTCAGCGTCTTGCTCCACTACGCTGTTCCCTAACAATGTCTTTTTGTTTTCACAGGGATTGTTGCGATCCAGGAGTTGCCACACCCATGGCAAAGACCACGGTGAGTTATTGATGCGCGGAGCACTGCACTGTTCATTGGTGTTCATTTCTAACCGGTGTTCTCTTCCCTTCTTTGTACAGGTTGCGGTGATGTTCCGGAGTGATGAGCGATCGTAAGTGCTTTGTTAATGTTGACGTTGGTCCTTCTCCCTTGTAGGTTGAGGTGAAACCCAGAGATGGGCAAGGTAAGAGAAGCGCAGGGTGCTGCCAGGGCTCGCTGCTTGCCCAGGTAAGAATTGTTAATAATGCTGTTCTTGTTTCTTTACTTTTGCAGCAAAGTCCGGAGATAGGCGAGGTAAGCGAAGCGCAGGATGGATTTAAGACCGGTTACTTCACAAGTGTTCTTGCTAGCTAATGCTGTTCTTGTTCTTCCAGGTTACTAATGGATTCCAGATCTAGGGCTTCAGGATCTGGCCGCCGGAGAAGCAGATGCAGATGCAGGTGCTGGACACGGTGAGCATGTCGCTGCAGGAGTGCAAAATAACGCAAGGCGTGTTCTGCTGTTTGGGTGTGATTTAAATAGCCCAGGCCAAGTAGTTCCAGGCACAGCCACACCCAAAACACTAGACTGCATGGCTTGGTTCTAAAGAACTGAGCTGTGTAATAGGCCTCCATGTTGGATTAAGGTCTAAAACTGGTATTGCTTTATTCCTGATAATGAGCCTGGCGCCAAAGGTGCCAGGACTGACCCCATGTATGTTTAGGATGGATTTTTAAGGCCCTTGGGGCCAGTGTGAAGGGCTTCAACCCCACTGCTGCGAGGGGGCTGTTATACCTGAGGGGGTCAGTGGCATGGTTCGTGACACACGTCACTGGGTAGGTGTTCACCTCCCCAGCTGAGGGCTCATCACATTCTGCAGATGGTGGACAAGTTTCAACGTGCCCAGAGTCTCCCGGCTTTCGAATTCTTAAGGTTGCTCGGCCTCATGGCGTCCTGCATTATTCTGGTGCCAGAGGCCAGACTGCGGATGGGTTCCCTGCAGTGGGCTCTGAAGAGGCAGTGGTTGCAGTTCTCCGGCAAGATGTCGGCTCCGGTTCAGATTCCGCTCTCGGACGCCCAGGATCTTCTATTGTGGGCCGACAAAGGAAATCTGATGAAGGGTGCACAGTTTTGGCAACCATGGCTGGAGGTGACGATCGTCACGGATGCCTCCCTCACAGGATGGGGCGCTCATGCCAACGAATTGACAGCCAGTGGCCGTTGGTCTCCGTCGGAGTCCAGACTTCACATTAATCTGTTAGAGCCATCAGGCTGGCACTGAAGGCTTTTCTGCCATATGTGCGGGGGAAGACTGTCCTGATCATGACGGACAACCCAGTGGCCATACATTTCCTCAACAAAAAGGGGGTAGGGGGGGGGGATCACTTCCGTTATGCAGGGAGGCGATGCTGCTCTGGTTCTGGGCCATCCCACATGAAATCTCGATCTCGGGGGTTAATCTGGCTGGAGACGAAAACGCGGCGGCAGGCAGAGCACGGTCTCTCACGAGTGGGAGTTGGCTCAGAAAGTCCTTTTGGAGATCTTCGCCCTTTGGGGAACCCCACAAGTGGATCACTTTGCCACCAGTGTCAACCGGAAGTGCGAGAGATTCTGCTTGCAGGAATTTCCCCCAAGGGTAGCCTTAGGGGACGTGTTCATAGTGGAGTGGTCTTTCCCACTGCTGTATGCGTTTCCTTCAGTGGCTGTCATTCCTCAGGTGTTGCAGAGGTTACGGAGGTTCGGTTCCCAAATGATCCTCATTGCTCCGGATTGGGCCTGGAGAGCGTGGTACCCGGACCTTCTCGACATGTTCATCTGCCCTCCACGCCGTCTTCCTTACCGAGACGATCTGCTTTCACAGGAAGGGGGGAGGGGGGGTCAGGCTCTCCATCCAGAGGTCAGGTCTCTCAACCTTCATGCTTGGTATCTGAAAGGTTGAGATACAAGGATTGGAACATCCCGGATGACGTGATGGAGGTGTTTTTTTTCGGCCAGGCGGCCCACACCAAAATCCCTGTACCGTTGCCGGAAGTTCTGCGACTGGTGCAGGAGTCAGAATGTGGATCCTTTCCAATGTTCCATTCTTATAGTGTTGTCTTTTCTGCTTTCTTTAGCTCACAAGCGCCTTCAAGTGGGTACCATTAAGGGTTACCTGGCGGCTCTGTCCATATTTAAGCGCTCGTCTGAAGAGTGTTATTACTTTAAGATTCCTTTGATTTCACAGTTTCTGAAAGGACTGTCTAATGTGTTTCCACGGTCCCCTTTCCAGGCGCTTGGTTGGGATTTGAATTTGGTTTTAAAGTTCCTGATGGGAGCTCCTTTGGAGCACTTACAGTCCGCTTAGACTGTTGTCTTTTAAAGCTGTGTTTTTAGTTGCAGTTACTTCCGCACGCAGATTGAATGAATTGCAGGCACTTTCTGCCAAGCCACCCTTTACTGTTTTCCATAAGGACAGGGTTGTCCTGCGGGTGCAATCTTCTTTTCTGCCGAAGGTTGTGTCTGGGAATTTCATTTGAGCCAGAAGGTGATTCTTCCGGCATTTTATCCTCCTCTGCATCCTGGTAAGGAGGAGGAGAGGCTCCATAGTTTGGATCCTAGGAGAGCTTTGAGCTTTTATCTTTCACGGATGTGCCGGGCCAGAGTGGACAATCAGCTCTTTGTTGGTAATATTGGACACCGCTTGGGTCAGGCTGTTTCCAAACAGAACTTGTCCAGAAGAATTATCCTAAATATCACTGAGTGCTACTGTTTGGCAGGGAAGGATCCTCCGGTAGGCTTACGGGCTCACTCCACTAGGGGTGTGGCTGCCTCCACTGCTCTACAAAGGGGTGTTCCTGTTCAGAATATTTGTGAAGCAGCCACATGGGCTTCTGTCCATACTTTGTTAAACACTAGTCCCTGGATTCCATCCATGGGCAGGATTTGGCCTTTGGTAAGGTGATCCTCTATTCAGCCATTTGATTGGGTACTCTAAATTCACATTATAAATGCTTTCCCTCCTCCATAGTCTGGTACTGCTTTGGGAGTCTGTCATAGATGTGAAATACGTTGGAGGACACAATCCATTCGAAGAACAAGTTACTTCCCAAACTGGTAACGTTCTTTTCGATGGGAGTTTCCTCCGACGTATTCCACATCGCCCTCCCAGCCTGCCCCTCTGGGGAATTTCCTCTGTGCTTGCAGCTTGCGTATCCGCAAGGCCGTTGGCAGTTATACTGGCAGGTCACTGATGCCACACGTTCTGGGGTAAAAAAACTAAACTGAGGCAACGGGCGCCGTGCGTCCTATATGTAACATCTGGTGACATCGACCCTCGGGGGACATCGTCTCAACGCCATCGATGCAAGACGCCCTCTGCTGAAAAGTTTCCGAAGTGCACAGCTGTGGACATTATATGTCATAGATGTGGAATACGTCGGAGGAACATTCCATCGAAAGAACATTACCAGTTTGGTAAGTTACTTGTTCCTCTGGGGGCTCTAATCTGGACGAAGGACGGCCTCTTCTTCCCCTCCAACGAGAGGGTTCAGAACATGCTTTCTCTTATCCCTCAATATGTAGCCAGTCGGGAGGTGACGGTACGCAAGTCCATGCGGCTGCTATGTATGATGGCGTCATGCATATACTTGGTTCCCCATGAGCGCCTGCGTCCCTTGCAAAAGTGGTTCAACAGCCACTGGTGTCAGGCCAGCAGACAATGGGAAGATGTGGTAGTTGGCTCACCAGCCCTCATTCTCTCTACAGTGGTGGTCGAGGGAAAACCTCTTGAAGGGTATGTCCTTCACCACCCGCACAGTGGAAGCCGTTCTCACGAGGTGGGGGGGGCTCACCTGCTTCAGCAGATAGCGCATGGAGTGTGGTCCCCACAAGTAGCATCCAACCATATAAATCTGCTAGAGGTATTAGCAGTGTGCAAGGCACTGAAAGCCTTTCAGACTCAACTACAGGGGAAAACAGTTCTGGTTCTGACACAGCACCACAACCATGTATTATCTAAACAAACAAGGGGGGCACACTCTCTAGGTCTATCCAAGCTGCCCCAAAACATTTGGATGTGTGCTCTCAAAAACAAGATGTTTCTGTTGTCCCAACACGTTCCAGAGGAACTCAATCTTCTGGCAGACATGCTCAGCAGAGAATTCCCACTGCACGTAGAATATGAATGTCGTCTACATGAAGACATTGTCTCTGTCTTCGCAGAATGGGGCTTCCCAGAGATTGACCTCTTCGCAACTCAGGAGAACGCCCAATGCCAAGACCACGCCTCCATGTACCCCCCAGAACCGCTCCAAGGGGAACGGACTCTGGATAGCATGGTCAGGGAAATTTTGTTTATGGTTTTCCCTGACCCCCCCTCCCCCTTACTCAACAAGATGGTGCACAAGATGCACCAGGACCCAGTCACCATTATATTGGTTGCCCCCATGTGCGCCCGCCAACCCTGGTTAGCTCATCCAATGGAAATGTCCCTCTCCCCACCAGTAAAAGTACCCTGCCTGTACAACATGTTGTGCCAGGACAGCTGTGCAGTCAAAATATTGAAAAAAATGTCGGAAAAAAAACATCGGAAAAAAGTTGAATAATTTTTTCTTTATTTATAGTTATTTTTTGGCTTTCGTATGTAAACAAAAAAAAAAGGTAACATCAAAAATAAAATAAAAACAAGGGGGGGTTGGTTGGGAACCCCCCCATTTTGAATAAAAAACGTTACTTAAAAAATGCGACTTTTTTTTACCTTTTTTTTCTATATTTTGACTTTCGACATTTTGATTTTCGAGGTTTTGACTATGAACCCCCAGGACAGGCGGGGGAGACCCTACACCCTTGCCCACAAACTCTGAACTTGGCAGCCTGGCTCCTGAGGTCATAGTTTGGACACCTTCAGCTCCCTCTGAGATGCATGGACATTCTCAGGGAAGCTAGGAAACCGAACACCCGCTATTGCTATTCCAGTAAATGGAAACACTTTATCATCTGGTGTAATACTAAGGTCGTCAATCCCATCGATTGCTCACCCACACAAATTGTGCTGTACCTAACCCATTTGTCAGATGCACGACAGGTCTTCAATTCCCTAAAGGTTCATCTTGCTGCTCTCTTAGCCTACACCATGTCACAGCAAAAAGTGTCATGGTGGAAAATACCAGTTATGACGGCCTTTATGGAAAGGGTTAAGAGAATCCCCCCCCCCATTTCTCACCCAGCTCCTGGATGGGATCTAAATGTGGTTTTTACCAGACTCATGAAATCTCCCTTCGAGCCAATGCATAAAGCAATTCTAAATGATCTTACTTACAGGACGGCCTTCCTAGTGACTATCACTTCTATTACAAGGGTTAGGGAGTTACAGGTCCTTTCTGTCCTAGAACCTTATGTTGGAGTCCACAGGGATAAGGTAGTTCTGCGCACTCATCCCAGATTTGCACCTAAATTCATCTCGAAGTTCCATGTGAACCATTCGATCGAACTTACCAAAAAGGTAGCAGGCGCCCCTCTCTCGAAAAGAACACGGCATGATAACCTGTTCAGTGGTTATTAACCAGTTTGAGAATTCGCAGCCATCTGCTTTTTGCTCACTGTAACTTTCACAGATGGGAAATATCCATTTGCATATCAGTGTTTGTCCCACCCACATGGACAGTCCTGCGAACTCTCAAAGTGGTTAAAAACCACTCAACTGGTTATCATGCCGTATTCTTTCGAGAGAGGGGCGCCTGCTACCTTTTTTGTGCAATCGATGGAACTACCCACTTTCTTCCAGAATCCCAAAGCTTAGCCGAAAGAAGCCTGCACACACTAGATGTGGGCAGGGCAGTCATGTTCTACCTGGAAAGAACGAAACCACTGAGGAAAACAAACCAATTTTTCGTTTGTGGCAGCTGGTAGAGAAGGGTGTCCTGTCTCTAAATCAGCTATCTCAAGGTGGATTGGCAAGTGCATCACACTGTGTTACACTCTTGCTAAGAGAGATTTGCAAAGCGTCAACCTGGAGTTCTGTACACACCTTTACAAAACACTATTGCCTAGACACTCATTCTAGATCTGACTCTCAGGTGGGACAAGCAGTATTAAGACATCTTTTCTCTAATGTTCCTTCTCCCAACCCATCTCCAACTCCTGGTACTGCTTGCTAGTCTATGCACAGCATGTGATTCTAAGCAGATTAACAAGCATCAGAAGACATGCGTTAGTCATGGTAATAGCATTTCTGATGATTGTATCTGCTTAGATTCACATATGCCCTCCCTGCCTCCCCGCTCTGGGTGGAAGGAACATAGACGTCTTTCGACTTTTTCTCTTCATGTACTCACAATAGCCTTGGCTCCCTCATGGCAGAAAAAATACAATCAGAGGGACCTCCGTGCGCGAGTGATTTTGGGTACACTACACATCACGGTAGGGATAGTGTTACGGACACGCCTATGCAGACCTCCCCTTTCGGTCCTCGAAATATGAGATGCAATACTCTGCAGTTACCACTGGATTTCAGACCATATGCACAGCATGTGAATCTAAGCAGATAGAATCATCGGAAATGCTATTACGGTGAGTAACGCATGTCATCTGTTTCTCTTTTGCTTTTTCAGTTCTCCCCCCTTTCATGCACTTCTCTCCTCTCCCGTACACTTGCACCTTCTCAATGTCACTGGGCCTAGTAAGATTGCTGTTTTGTTCTCCCCCCACCCCCCTTGCCTTGTCGCGCTCAGAAAACACTTGTGTACGAGCGCGATAGAAATAAAATATCATTTCAATCAATTCACTTCTGGGTTGGGGTTGCCGTTTTCGCAGTCCCCAGGTTGATTGGAAGGAAGGGAACCGCAGTCTCCAGTATCACAGCAGGCTCTCCGGTTGCTGGAACTCTGCTCAGCCGTGTTTTCTTCATCTTCCTCTTTGGATTTGGTTCCAGTGGTCGACTACCTCTTCAGCTTCCAGGATCGGACTTCTATGCAGTTACCCAGCCAAGCCATTCAACATTGAAACTTGGGTGGGTTGACAGTCCTTCATGACATCCAGCCTCCCAGTTTGAACTGGATTCTGAATTGCCTTCACAGGAACTCTGGAGCCTGGGTGGGGAATCCACAGGTTTTTGCCTGTTGGAGAAGATTTCTATTCAATACACCTTTCCTTCCATTTTATTGTACCCCCATACTTTTTGCTTTTATTTTGATCCTGACCTGTACTTTTTACAGTACAGTGAAACCGTAAGCTTCAATGCATTGTCTTTTGCTCATCTGTTATGGGGAAACTGACATGTTCTTCACGCTGTCCGTATTGGGAAATATTGTTTCTCTTAGTCTTGTTACTTAGTTTCTACTTTTAGTAACTTATCACTTGTGGTAATAATTTCAATGTACAATGCATCTTTCAAGTGGGTGCACTTTTGTTTTTGCCCTAGATTAACACTCAAATCATTTTTGGTCAGTCTAGGTGTGCTAAATGGACAAGCTGGTGGCAGCAGTGACTTTTTACCATTTGTTGGTGCCTTTCGTTTTAGCGTTACTGCGTTTGGCTACTAACTGTGGCTAGTGACCAAACATGGCCATACAACGAGGTTTTGTCCTTTTGCCATCTTGTTTTTCAGCCTTCTGCCTGGCCTCTGAGGCTAGGGAAATCCTTATTTGGACTTCCAGTGTCTGAGAAAGCGGAGGCTTTTGGAGGGCAATGTATGTTTTCTGGCTGGATGTGGGCTGAGACTGTCTGGTCCCAATCCACAAACTGGTTTCTGTATGTCTGAGTGTTATGCATGATTGTTCCCGCTAGTGATCCTGATTGGGGTCACTACTGGGGCTAGTTCTTGTATTGGCTAGTGGGAGATTCTGCTCTTATCTGGCTTTTAGGATAGGAAGAGGACCCCTGCTATGACTCTAGAGAGATCCTGGAGAACCCTGAAGGAACAAAGACTCCCTTCCAGCTGTGAGACTTGTGAGGATGCCAGTGACCCATCTGAAGGAGGCCTGGCATAGAATGTTTGCTGTTGCTGTCCTGGAAGAGCCCTATCTTTCTTCTGCAGTCCACTTGAGGGAGCTGCAACCCGTGCAGTGGAGGGAACATTCATTCTCTTCGTCTGCTTAATACCCTGCGACTAGGAGCCTTTGGAAGTGCCCCTGGACCGCAATGTTGCTGACCATGTTCCTGACCAGCTCTGAGCTTGGGCTACTGTGCTGCCGACGCCACTGTTCAGTTTGAGGGAACTTGGGTGATCCTGCGCTCGTCCTACAACCTCAGTGATATTTTGGAGTCCTAGCATCAAGCGGACCAGAGATGGGAGGGAAAGTTTGACTGCGACACAAGTGAGTACATTTGCTTCGCCGTGCTTACTGTGACCACCATCCGAAACAGCTTACCTGAATCGAGTAAAGTCCTGAGAGGAGTCCTGCATTGATTTTAGCTCCAGACTACCACTGAAGTTCCTTAAACCAGCCAAAGACACTGACCACATATCTGCTCGAACTTGCAACTCCTGCGAATCGGGGACTGAGGCCGACTGCAGTAAAAGCTAAAACTTTTACACTACTTTGGCTTTGCCCATGCTTGCTTGTGCAAGCCTTCTGAAAGTTGTGGACACTTTGGTTAGTTAGAATAACTTGTCCTCTAACCATTGGAATCATTGACTGGACTTCAGAGACCCTACCTTCATTTTTTCCAGCATTACAAACTGTGTCTGAACCTTTGGGCATATGGCTCCAGACAACTTAGGGGAAGGACTTTTGAAGCTAGGGCTAATTCTCTGTGGACTTGTAGTGCATACACTAATCTATACTTTCCTTTACAGGGGTTTAAGATGTCTTATGCCCTACTCTAGTGACTGTATATATGTTTCCGATGCTTGTTAATCTGCTTAGAATCACATGCTGTGCATATAGTCCGGCATCTCCGCGATTACCACTAGTATTGCCTCTTTCTTTCAAGGATCGAAAGGGGACGTCGACATGGGCGTGACAAACACTATCCCGAACGTGAATTTTAGTGTACCTAAAATTCCTCACGTGTCAAGGTCCCTCAGATTGTTTTTTAACGCTGTAAGAGAATTCTCAGAAATGTACCAATTCCCTCTACCTTAGAGACCCTCAGCAACTTTGCTGGATTTTGAGGGCTTGATTTTATTTTTTTTACCTGGAAAGAATGAGACCCTTTTTCCCACTCATGTGTTTTAATGTGATTTTGGTTGTGGAGTCTGACAAACTCCAAAGGCATCACCTTTTACATTGTCACACAGCACCTTCAGTGCAGTGGCACAGGGAAATCTTTCAAATTTCCCAAAGGTTTGAATACCTTCTCTGGGATAAACTGTTTCCATGAGCAGTAAAGTTAAATTGACTTTGCTTGCATGTGTAACTTTCTAGACCTAGAATACACGATCTTACAATAGGGTGCTGGGGGGGTTACCTAGTATCCCCTTTATCTAGCTTCTCAGGTAACAGTTTCATGTTAGCCTTTCCTCACTGAATGGCTGTTGGCAGTGATTTCGTTTTTACTACTGTCAAAATGGCCCTGGTCGTCTTTTTTCACCATTTTTTTTTGTGGAAAGGTCCTTGAGATTTACTCTGCGCGCCAAACCATGTTTGATCCCTTTGTTTGTTTCGCCTTTGTCTGGATTCACAATTGAAGGCCGCCTCTGGCTCCAGGGTGTCTGGGGTAGGCAGGAAATAAGGGAGGTGCCCTAAACTCCCTGTGCTTAGTCTCCTATGAGACCCAAATGCACTCTGTGATGATTGGCTGGCTGACTGTCTGGCAAGGACAGTCACCCTGCTGGGTGAGCGACAGCTAGGCTGAAATGAAAGGGAGGAGAACTGTATAAAAGGTGTGTCTTTTAGTTTGGAAGGCAAAGTCGACCACTGGACGAGGGAACCGATGAAGATCTTGAAGAGGACACCTGCTGCAACTCCTGGATCGTTTGTTTGCCCGGTGAAGCCCTGCTGCAGTGCCGAAGCGCCATGTTCGCATCGACCGAGAAGCCCCTGCAAGGACGACTTCTCCCCTTGAGTTGGTGGGACCAATCGACTCGAAATTAAGCCACCTTGACAACCATCTCGGAGCTGCTTGAATGTCCAGCGTTGCAGCTGGAAACGGTAGAGCCAGGGAGAGAAACACCAGTTTGGTTGGCCAAGAGCTCCAGGAAGATCCTCCGGACGCCCAGGAAGCAGGACTAACCGAGCCTGCGCACCTAAACAGAGTGCGGGACCCCAGAAGCAAGGAAAGTCCATCTTGACAGCCAGGAACCGCGGTGTTGCTATTTGCGGTAGACGCGAGTAGCTGAATCCCTGAACAGCAACTGAAATGCGAGATTTGACTGTCCCAGTGTGGTGCAGGAGTGTCCCAACGTCCTCTCTTTAGTCCTCCCTCTAGTCCTCACGACTGAGGCCCAGGAACAGTGAGATCTGCAGAGCTGCACAGGAACAGGAGTCATCTGCTGCATCTTTTCTTCATTTTAAAGGTACTGTACAAATTCTAAGAGAACTTGCCTCTTGCTGTAGAGTTGCTTTCATCTTCTACTACTCACAAGTCTAACAGCTTGTGGCCCTACATTGATTCATCTTTTTCTTCAAAGACTTCTGAAATATTGCGCAAATACTTTTCTACCCATCTTCAAAGAAGTGCTTCAGCCTAGACTCTTGCCTATTGACTTTGGCTTAGACTGTCTGTGTGTAAGTGTCTACTTGAATACTTGTCACTGTGAACCTCTGTGTAATTCCCATACAGCTCACATTGACCCTTCTTGAGATAAGCCTGGCTACTCGTCCACACTACCAAACTGTGTAGTACAGACTTATACCAAAGGTTGCGTTACTACTGCCAGGAGTTCAGCGTTGTTGTAGTGCACCCTAAGGGTACTGCAAACAATCTTGCCTAACAAACAGCCGACTAGTTGGTCGCCTTAGGACGAGCTCGCAAGAGTTGATATTGCAAAACAGTTATTTCGTTGGCCCACGACCGATGGTCGTCTAGTCTCGACTACTGCTTTGTGGACCCCTATGCCGTAGACATCCACTGCTGTTCGGTGACTGGTGCATCGATCGCCTGTCGACTGCGTGGCCTCGGCCCTCCGGCAAGGACCTTACAGTAGTGAGTGGGGGGCCCTGGGTGGATTCTTTCTGAGAATCCATTTCCTTTTCCCCTTGCTTACCCTTTCTGGTCTGTCTGCCGCCTTTCACCTCTGCTATTGAGAGTACTCCATTTAAATTTTGTCTGTCGTGCAACGGAAAATACCCTTGGAAAGACCCTTGGAAAGACAACCATCACAAATACAATAGGTGCATACCTTGTGACCACGACAAGCATTCCTGTAAGTCTTGCAAACTCTTTCGTTCTAAGACGTTTAAAGATAGGCAGACAAAGCAGTGGGTGGCCTTTGCAATGCAGACCAAATGTTGCTCCCCCTTTGGTTATGTCGCCTTGGAGGACGAGGAATCTACAGCAGCCATGGCTCTGACCTGGAGGCCATAGACCTTTCGTTGTAACCTTCTGGATCCCAGGTGCCCGTCCCCGGCCGACAGACCACTGGTACTATAATGGGGAGTTCACACCCCCGGTGACAGGGGCACACACGCGCCACACATGGCCCAAATCTTCAACTGCTGAAGAGCCTTTTCCCTTCTCCAGTCCCCTCTGGTTCATCCCTGTTAACTAGACAGAGGTTTGAAAATTACATGGATAAAATGTCCCAGTTTGTGGACTTCTCAGAAAGGTACGTTATTCCCAAGAGCTACCTAAGCTGCTGAAGCTTCCAATTCAGACAGAGTTGTCAGGACGATGTTTGAATATTCTGAGCCAGAGGAAACATATGAGGATCCTTTTAGTCAGTTAGACGATCCTTTTGGTCAGGACACAACTGACCAGTACCCAAACTGGGAACAAGATCATCCAGCAGATGAACAGCCTTGTCTCACACCCACTCTTATCCCAGACGTTATTTGTCTGGACTCGCCTTCCTCACCATAACAGAGGCAGTCATGGCCTTTAGATGACCAGATGGTATTGAATGCCATCCCGAAGAGGGCAGCAGACCACTTTCAGATCGCCACTCAAGGGGGCTGTTCAGGACTCCGATTTTGTTGGGGACATTCTAAAGGAAAAACCTCCCACAAGTCAAGCTATCCTCTGCTGAACTCCATAAAGAAGCGCTTGCTCCTTCCTCATAGTCTCCCTCCCTTTCAAGGGCTGTCCACCCTCGGGTTGAGAAACTGTTTTTCCCCTCTCTATCTGACCCTATATACATTCGAGGTCATGCCACATCAGACTTTGGTTGTCACAACCACCAGGAACAGGGCTGGGCTGCCACAGTCTACTGCAGAGGCTCACCTACAAGGACTGCAAGAAACTCTATGCCCTTGGCAAGTGTATAACCATGTCTGCAGCCTATTCTACCAGAATTCAACGTAATACCACCCTTCTCGCTAGTTACAGCGACATGCAATGGGGCCTGCTCCAAGCGTTCCCTAGACCTACGCGATCACACCTGTTGGCAGTCTTTTCCGAGGGTAGACAGGTGATCCACAACCTTCTCAAAAACACTCTACACGCTGCTGAGATGGCTGGACACACTCTGGCACAGGGTACTCTACTCAAGAGACATGCCTAGCTAAAGAATTCAGGTTTCAAGCCATAGATTCAGGCCTCCTTAATAAATAAGCCTGTAGAGAAGTCTAACCTGTTTGGTAAGGCTGTGAATGATGCCTTGGAAACGGCCAAAGAAGAACATGAAACACTGAAATCCCTCTATCGGATTACAGCCAAGCCTTTCCAACTGTGGGGGAGGTTCAAACTCTTACCGTTTCTTTCGAAGCCAGTCCTTCTCCCAATCTCCATACGGGCAATATGGCACCGGAGGTATCCCATGGTCCTCCGGACAAGGTTCAACTGGCATCAAAGGGGACAGCACAGAGGCAAGGGCAGAGGCAGATTTTCCACACCCAGAGGCTCCTCGGCCTCAAAATGACTCGCCGTCAGTCTGGGTCCTCTCCCATGCCTCCCCGGTCGGGGGATGGTTGTCCTCATTCATTCACGCATGGGAGGGGGATCACATCACACCAGTGGGTGCTGAAGACAGTCAGTCACCCACGGTTCTTGCACCGGCCACTTCAATACCATCAACCAAAGAGCAGACGCCTATCACCAGCACATCTGCAAATCCTGCTGGAAGAAGTGCAGATCCTTCAGGAAAAGGACACCATAGAAGTCGTCCCCATTCACCAGGCAAACAAGGGTATTTATTCAGTTGTACTTCTTTGTACCCAAAAAGGATCTCACCATGCGTCCTGTGTTAGACTTGCACCCAGCGTACAAATTTGTCAAACCTCAAAGGTTCAGAATGGCAACATTGCAGGAAGTAATTCCACTGCTGCTACAGGAGGATTACATGGCAACATTGGATATGAAAGATGCATACTTTCATATTTCAATGTTGTCAGCGCACAGAAAGTACCTAAGGTTCATGATGGAGGACACATACTATCAGTTCAAGGTTCTTCCTTTCTGCATTGCCTCAGCTCCCCAGGTGTTCACAAAGGTTCTGGCAGTAGTAGCTGCTCAACTGCGCAGGCAGTCCATCCCAGTCTACCCTTATCCCTAAAACTGGCTAATAACAGGGGATTCGTACGGAACATGCCTATCAAATACCCAGAAGACGCTAGATCATCTCTTCAGTCTAGGGTTCTCGATCAATGAGAAGTCCAGCCAAAACCCCAGCCAAGTCAAACAGTTTCTCGGGGGTTTAATTCGAACTAAAGATGACCTTGTCTTTCCCTCCAACGAGAAGGTTCAAAACATGTTCCAGATCTCTCACTATGTAGCCAGTCTCGAAGTGACGGTACGCAAGGCCATGCCACTGTTAGGGATGATGGCCTCCTGCATTTACCTAGTTCCACACGCATGTCAGCACATGCGCCCCATGCAAGAGTGGCTCTCGAGCCAATGGTGTCGGGCCAGCAGACAATGGGACGATCTAGTGGTTGTCTCGTAAGCCATTGTTCAGTTTCTGAAGTGGTGGTCAAGGGAAAACCACCTGCAGGGGAAAACCTTCACCACCCCCACAGTACAAGTCACTTTCACCACATACTCATCCCTCACGGGGGCTGGATGGGGAGCTCAGCTCCTTCATCAGACATCCAACCACATAAACCAGTTAAAACTGCTAGCAGTGTTCAAAGCCCTGAAGACATTCCAAACACACCTCCAAGGGAAACAATCCTAGTACTCACGGACCATACTATGGCCATGTTTTATCTAAACAAACAAGGGGGCACTCACTGTCAGGGGCTATCCAAATTGTCACAGAACATATGGAAATGGGCTCTCAAACACAAGATGTTCCTTCCTGTCACATGTTCCAGGGGAACTCAATCTTAATGCGGACATACTCGGCAAAGACTTCCCACTGTCCGTAAAATATGAGTGGCAATTACACGAAGACTCCCCTGTTCAACATGATAGTGCGCAAGATGAACCAGTCAGGATGATTCTGGTGACTACGATGTGGGCCCTCCAACCTTGGTTCTCCCGTCTCATGGCAATGCCAGTCCCCTCGCCCCCAGGAAGCTGCCATGCCCTTAAAACATGCTTTTGCAAGACAAGGGGAAGACACTGAATCCATGCCCTCAAATACTCAACTTAGCACCTTGGCTCCTGAGGTCATAGAATTCGGGCACTTCAAACTCCCTCTGAGATGCATGGGCATACTCGGGGAAGCACGTAAACCGTACACCAGAAATTGCTACTCCAGCAAATGGAAATGCTTTTTCATTCGGTGTAATAGCAAGAGCATCAATCCAATTGCATGCACACCAAGACACATTGTCCTGTACCTAACTCGCCTGAGCTTCAGGCCTGGTTTTCAATTCCCTAAAGGTCCACTTGGCTGCACTTTCAGCAAACACCACATCCATATGGTATGATATGATAGGTTATTTGTAACGCGCTTAATACCCAGAGGTTTCTAAGCGCGGATCCGGGGTTCGAACCCGTGTTGCTCTGTCGTCTTGCTTGCAAGGCGAGCACGTAGCCCCTGAGCTATCCTCCCATGAAAAATGTGATTTTAAGCTGATTAATGAGCATCAGCAGACATGCATTACGCACCGGAATAGCTTTTATGATGATTGTATCTGCTTAGATTCACATGCGCCCACTCTTCCTCCCCTCATGCGGTAGAAGGAACATAGACATCTTACACCTTCTCTCTTCGGTATTCACGCATGCTGATCCATAAGGCTTCCTCACGGCAGAAAAAATATAATCGGAGGGACCTCGACGCGTGAGGTATTTTAGGCACACTACACGTCACATATGGGATAGTTTTAGTCACGCCCATGTCGACGTCTCATTTCGATCCTCGAAAGATGCAATGCTCTGCGATTACCACTAGATGTCGGACTGTATGCACAGCATGTGATTCTTAGATGCAATTAGAAAGGTTATTACGGTGAGTAAGGCATGCCATTCTATTAGTGTTGTGTTCCTTCTACCTGATGGTCATTTTTCATAGTGTTGCTTGGCCATGAATAAATAACTGTATTTTTATACAGTCGAAGTGTAATTTGTGACTCCCATTGTGTGTACTCATTGTGGACCCTTTACAAGCTCACCACCTCTTGAGACTTAGCTTAGACCACTCGTCACTGCTACCTTGAACTGGTTTGGCTACAGCTCCCAGAGTTGTCCCTTTCACATTATAGTTTGGACTTCTATACATCTGTCCTCCATGCCAGAGTATAGAAAATCAGTCCCAACACACCCGAAGACAAAATTTACATAAGATTTTCACGCCCTGGAGGTCGGGGGAAGGAACAAGAAAGGACAAGGACAAGTAATGGAAATGGTTAAAAAAGAAAACTGGGGCCATTTTGGTAAATTGTGGAAACAGCCCATGGTAAAGGTGCACCCAATTAGTAAAAAGGCTTCCTACCACCAGCCATTAAAGGTAGGCTTGTCCCTGTAACAGAAATGTTAGTTGGAATGAGAAAGGGGGTACATTGTATCTCCCCAGGACTCCACGTAAGGTGGGGTGTGCTGGTTTCACCTAACAATGTAAAGGAATCCAAATATCCTTTCTACTATTGGGAACTAATTCTCACAAGGTTAGCCAGAGAAAGTTAAAGGGCAACCCTGCAACAATGAAAAGGTATACACCAATGTTAGGGGGAATGCTCATTTGTGTGCCAATTCCCTTCAACCTTAGAGACCCCCAGCTCTTTTGCTGGACTTTAGGACTTTTATCCTGGAGTGAGTGAGACCTTTTTCTCACGCATGTATTTTTGATCTGATTTAGACCCTGTTTCTTTTGGTTTTGGAGTCTGACAAACTCCATAAGCATCACTTCGAGGGGATTGGGTCCTCCGACGTATTCCATATCTATGACATGTAATCACCACAGCTGTGCTGCTTCAGAAACTTTTTTCTGCGTCGATGCGCCGTCGTCGAGGACCTCCTCCGACGTCATCCGATGTGATAAGTAGGACGCACGACGCCCGTAGCCTCAGTTCCGTTTTTTCCGCGAACGTGTTGCTTCGTGAATCTCGGTTAACGCCTCGACTCTTTGGAGTTCTGTTCTTCTCGGTTCTTCGAACCTGTTCGTTTTGTGAAAATCCTTCGTGTGAAGATGTCTTCTACTTCGTCTTCGATCCCGCGTCCGGGTTTCAAGAAGTGCGAGGAGTGTGGGTCCAAGATGTTGGTGACGGACTCGCACGACGCCTGCCTCTGGTGCCTCGGGGAGGCCCACGACACGGATGACTGTATCGACTGCCAGTCGCTCACGTCCAAAGCCTTACGCGAACATAAGAAGTTGTTGTCGGTAGGTCGCGGGTCCAAGCCCCGGAAGTCGAAGTCTGCGGGGCTTTCGATGGATGATTCGAAGGGTGACTCTCCGCGTCATCGTCGGAAGTCTCGTGGGACTCCTTCTAGGAGTCGGTCTCACCACTCCTCAGCCTCTTCGAGGCATTCTCGGAAGCGCCGACACCGGTCGTCTTCCAGGTCCTCTTCGGAGGACTCTGCCCGGCACGTCGCTTACCCCACCAGCCGTGCGACGCCGGAGGAATGGGCTTCCTTCGGGAAAAAAATGCTGGCGATTCTTGAGTCGCAGGGTACTAAGCCGTCCGCGCCCCCGAGTGGGGTCGGTCGTGAGAGGTCGAGAGACACCGCTCTTATGAGTGGTCAGCACGAGTCACAGGAGAGGTCCCGTTCGGACAAGGAGACTCGTTCTCGACGTACCCGTTCCAGGTCCCGGTCCTCGACGCGTTCGAGACGGTGTGCACCTGTGAGGTCTTCGAGGAAGACGTCGATGTCTGAGGTGTCGAGGGCGTCGACATGCTTTCTCGAGGCTACGGCTCCGAGGAAGTCGTCGAAGCCGTCGACGCTCAGGTCGTCGAGGGACACGCTCTGGGCTCCGGCTTCGAGGGCTGTGTCGACGCCGCCGATGCTGGCGGCGCTGCATCTGACGTCGACGCTGATTTTCTCGACGCTGATTTCCTCGACGCCGATGCCTGTTCTCTCGACGTCGGCGCCGATTCGCTCGACGCCTTTCGTGTCGGAGGTACCCCGTGGCAGGGGGGAACCCCCTAGGAAGGCTCTGGTTAAGAGCAAGCACTCTCGGGTGCCTTCTTTTCGCCACCTGGAATATATTTCAGAGGCGGATGAGGATTCTGATGGCCTGGTTCCTAGTCAGGTTCCAGATGAAATTGTCTCGGGCCATAGTCAGTTTGACGATTTGAGGCAGTCACTGCATGATGCCAGTGGACTGGACACCTCTCCGGAGGTGGAGTTGTGTAGGCCTGAGTCTGGCTCTCATGCCGATTCCTCGTACCGGCGCCTTATGGCTAGGGTTTCTGAGTACTTGGGATGGTCTGCTCCCCCAGGGGAGTTTGTGCAGGATGATCTGACGGACATCCTTGATGTTGGTCCCCCAACTGACCCGGTACTGCCGTTCCATATGGCTTTACAGAGAAGGGTGGCGGCGGCTTGGACTGCTCCGGAGAGTTTCCCGGCGGTGGGCAGATCCTTGTCACAAAAATACCGTCCAGCCAGTAGCGACCCCTGCTACTTGACCAGGCACCCCACTCCGGAGAGTTTGGTGGTGCAGGCGGCCACGGCCCCGGCAAAGCAGGCGTCGTACCCTACCATCCCTCCTGGTAGGGACGACAAACGTTTAGATGGCTGGGCGAAGAAAGTGTTTTCTTCTGGTGGTATGGCGCTTCAGGCGGCCAACTCCATTTGTGCCTTGTCTCGTTTCACACACACTCTGTGGAACTGTGTTGCGTTAGCGGCTGAACATATTCCCGAAGGGGACGAACGGGATGGTTTCCTTGCTATGGTCCAGGATGGTAAGGATGCCATGTGTGAGTCCGTTCAGTCGGGCTTGGACTTAGCTGAATGCGTCAGTAGGTCCATGGCGGCGAGCACCGTGATACGCAGGTTTGCGTGGTTGCCGAAGTCGGGGTTTGCTCCTGATGTGCAGTCCCGGCTCCTCAACATGCCCTTTGACGGTGAACACCTTTTTGGCAGCAAGGCTGACGAGAGCCTTGAGAGGTTGCAGACCTCAAAAGCTTCAGCGAAGTCGTTAGGCGCTGCAGTTCGCCAACCTCCGCCTTTTCGTCCTAGGGGACAGCAGTGGAGGGGTGGTTCCTTTCGCTATTACTCGTCCTTCAGTAAAGTGAGAGGAGCTGGCAGTCAAAGAGGCCAATGCAGGGGTACCAGAGCGGGACGACATGGTACCCGTGGTGCCAAGGCTGCTCGGGCAGTTGCCTCTTTGCCCTCAGGTAACGCCGCAGCCGCTCCCACTCAGTCATGAGGCCATGTCCCATGGTTCGCCGGTTGGGGGAAGGCTGGCGCAGCATCTTGTAGAGTGGCAAGCCATTACTTCAGATGTGTGGGTTCTGGAGATCATAACCCACGGCTACTGTCTTCCCTTTCGGCACATGCCTCGCGACAATCCACCGGGGAACCTCTCCTTGCAGAGTCCGGATCCGCTCCTTGCGCAGGAAATTCAAGCCCTGCTGGAGAAAGGCGGCATAGAACTGGTGCCTGTAGCAGAGAGGAACAAGGGATGGTATTCCCCTTATTTTTTGATTTCGAAGAAAGACGGGGGATTCAGACCCATCATGGACTTGCGCGGTTTGAACAAACTCCTCAGGAAGGACAAGTTCAAAATGGTTACTCTCTCTCAAGTCCTCCAGGCCCTTCAGCTTCAGGACTGGTTGGTGTCACTCGACCTCAAGGATGCTTACTTCCATGTGCCGATCCATCCCAAGCACAAGAAGTACCTGAGGTTCGCGGTTGGCGACTCGCACTTTCAGTTTCGGGTCCTGCCGTTCGGATTGACCTCTGCCCCGAGGGTTTTCACCAAGCTCATGGTGGTGGTGGCAGCGCATCCCAGGAAAGGGGGGATTCACGTCTACCCCTACCTGGACGATTGGTTGATCAGGGGGAGCTCTCCCGAGCAAGTCCTGGATCATCTGTCCGTCACCTGCCACTCCCTTCACAGGCTGTGCTTCTCCCTCAATTTAAAGAAGTCCCATTTGACGCCAACACAGCGGCTCCAGTACATCGGAGCAGTGCTCGACACTTCCCTGGGGCAGTGTTTTCCTCCCCAGGTGAGGGCTCTTCACATTCAGCAGATGGTGCACAAGTTTCAGCATGCCCAGACGCTCCCGGCGTTCGAGTTCTTGAGGTTGCTCGGCCTCATGGCATCCTGCATTCTTCTGGTGCCAGAGGCTCGCCTGCGGATGAGATCTTTGCAGTGGGCACTCGAGACGCAATGGTCGCAGTCCTCCGGCAGGATATCGGACCCGGTTCAGGTGCCGCCCTCGGTCGCCCGGGACCTTCTGTGATGGGCCGTCGAAGGCAACTTGATGAAGGGGGCTCCATTTTGGCTTCCCTGGCCGGAGGTGACGATCGTGACGGATGCATCCCTCACGGGATGGGGAGCTCATGCCAACGGGCTGAGAGTCAGCAGTCGTTGGTCTCCGTCGGAGTCCAGACTCCATAACAATCTGTTGGAGCTGAGGGCCATCAGGCTAGCCCTGAAGGCTTTTCTGCCGACTGTGCGAGGAAAGAGTGTCCTGATCCTGACGGACAACACAGTGGCCATGCACTACCTCAACAAAAAGGGGGGGGCAGGGTCACTTCCTCTGTGCAGGGAGGCGATGCAGCTCGAGTTCTGGGCCATCCAGCAGGAAGTTTCGATCTCGGCAGTTCATCTGGCCGGAGACGAAAACGTGACGGCGGACGATCTGAGCAGGCAGAGCGCGATCTCTCACGAGTGGGTTTTGGCTCAGGAGATTCTCCTGGAGATCTTCGCCCTTTGGGGGACCCCTCAAGTGGATCTCTTCGCCTCCAGTGTCAACCGGAAGTGCGAAAGGTTTTGCTCGCAGGAATTTCCTCCAAAAGGAGCCTTAGGAGACGCGTTTGTGGTGGAGTGGTCATTTCCGCTGCTGTACGCGTTTCCTCCAGTCCCCGTCATCCCGCAAGTGCTGCAGAGGTTACAGAGGTTTGGTTCCTGGATGATCCTCATTGCTCCGGCGTGGGCTCGGAGGACGTGGTACCCGGACCTTCTCGACTTGTCCATCTGCCCTCCACGTCGTCTTCCCTACCGAGACGATCTGCTCTCACGGGAGGGGGGGGTCAGGTTCTCCATCCAGAGGTCAGATCCCTCAACCTTCACGCTTGGCTTCTGAAAGGTTGAGGTATAAGGATTGGGACCTCCCTGAAGACGTGATGTAGGTGTTGCTTTCGGCCCGAAGGCCAGCAACAAAGTCTCTGTACCGTTGCAGTTGGCCTAAGTTCTGCGACTGGTGCAGAGTTCAGAATGTGGATCCTTTTGAATGCGACATTCCCATGGTTTTCTTTTTTGCTTTCTTTGGCCCACAGGGGCTTGCAAGTGGGGACCATTAAAGGTTACCTGGAGGCGCTGTCCATATTTAAGTGCTCGTCTGAAGAATGTTCCTATTTTGAGATTCCTTTAATTTCGCAGTTTTTGAAAGGGCTCACTAATGTGTTCCCTCCGTCACCTTTTTTTTTATTTAAACCTTGTTCTTAAGTTTCTTATGGGTGCTCCGTTTAGCCTTTACATTCTTGCCCTTTGAGGCTAACTCTGAAAACTGTGTTTCTAGTTGCGGTTACTGCCGCTCGCAGAGTGAGTGAGTTACAGGCACTTTCAGTTAAGCCACCCTTCACTGTATTTCACAAGGACAGGGTTGTCCTTAGAGTTCGTCCTTCTTTTCTTCCGAAGGTAGTGACGGAATTTCATTTGGCCCAGAAGGTGGTTGTTCCGGCATTCTATCCTCCTCCGCATCCTGGAAAGGAAGAGGAGAGGCTCCATAGGCTTGATCCTAGGAGAGCTTTAAGCTTTTATGTTTCACGCATGTCCCGGGTCAGAGTGGACGATCAACTTTTTATTGGTTGCGCTGGAAAGCGTTTGGGGCAAGCTGTGACGAAACGGACTTTGTCTCGCTGGATTATTTTGGCCATCTCGGAGTGTTACCGCTTGGCGGGTAAGGACCCACCGGCTGGCTTGCGGGCCCATTCTACCAAGGGTGTTCCTATTCGCAACATCTGTGATGCAGCCACCTGGGCTTCAGTACATATATTTGTACGTCACTATTCCCTCGATTCCATCCGAGGACAGGATCTGGCCTTTGGCAAGGCGGTCCTTTGCTCTGCTATTTGATTGGCTATTCTAAATTTTGATTATAAATTCTTTCCCTCCTCCTTGCTCTGGTACTGCTTTGGGAGTCTGTCATAGATATGGAATACGTCGGAGGACCCAATCCCCTCGAAGAACAAGTTAATTTCTTACCTGGTAACGTTCTTTCGATGTGATGGTCCGACGACGTATTCCATATCGCTCCCGCCCTGCCTTCCCCGCTGCAGAATTTCTTTTGCGATTGCATCTTATGTTCCGCAAGGCTTTGTGTCTGACTGGCAGTTGACTAATGTCACACGTTCTGGGGGAAAAAACTACAACTGAGGCTACGGGCGTCGTGCGTCCTACTTATCACATCGGATGACGTCGGAGGAGGTCCTCGACGACGGCGCATCGACGTCATCGACGCAGGACGCAGACGCCGAAAAAAGTTTCCGAAGCAGCACAGCTGTGGTGATTACATGTCATAGATATGGAATACGTCGGAGGACCATCCCATCGAAAGAACGTTACCAGGTAAGAAAGTAACTTGTTCTTCTTGTATTGTGACACACTGCACCTTGAGTGCAGTTTCACAGAGAAGTCCCTTGGATTTCTCCTAAGGTTTACTTGCCGTCTCTTGGGTAAACTACTGTTCCCAAGAGTAGTAAAGTGAAATTGACTTTACTTGCCTGTTTTTCCAATGTAGGTCCGGTACAGCCCATCCTATATGGAAGTACTGGGGTTTTACTTAGTAGCCCCTTTTCCTAAATACTCATGTAACATTTTTGATGTTACCCTCACTACATTTAATGGCTGGTGACAGTGGTTTAATTTTCCTACCATTGTGCATTTTTACCACAGGCTGAATCCTGGGCTGCAGTATTACACCCATGGGTGCCTGTTTTGTCGAAATGGCCCTGGTCGTCTTTTTTCACTCTTTCTTGCTTGTGAGGTCTTTGTTGGGTTTTACTCTGCACACCAAGCCAGGTTTGGCCCTTTGTTTGGTTTGCCTTGGGCGGGCTTCAGTGATGAAACCCGCTTCCTGCTCCAGTGTATCTGGCAGGGCAGGAATGTGAAGGTAGGTGCCTGAAATTCCCTGTCCTTAGTTTCCTTGGTTACATGAATGCACCCAAAGGTGATTGGTTGGCTGTCCTTGGAGGACAGCCACCCAGCTGCTGTATGAGTGACAGCTAGGCTGTGACTGGATGGGAGAAACCTGCATAAAAGTCGAGGTCTCTTGAACAGAAGGCAGAGTTGACCACTGAATGAAGGAACCGAATAAAGAAACGGGAAGCGATGCTTGCTTGCACCCTCCTGGACAGTTAGTTTGCCCGCTGAAGCCCTGCTGCAGTGCTGGAGCTCCACATTTGTCAACCGAGGCTGAAATGGACGACTTCATTTGCGTTGGTGGATACTGTACTTCTTTGCTGCTGCTGGAACAGAGTGCCAGGGTTCAGGGACACCAGAAACGAGTGCATCGTCTTTAAGCCGGACCCGAGCTCCAAGAAGATCCTAGGACCCTGTCGAAGCAGGATGACTCAAGCCTGAACCACCTCAACAGAGAGCTGGACCCCAGCAGCAAGGGATGCCCACAAGGCGTACAAGAACAGCGGTGGTTGGTCTCTGCCGCCAACCTTCAAACTGCAGTGCAGGAGTCCTCCAGACGTCGTCTCTTGTGTCCACGGCTGAGGCCCATAAACTCGGGTACTGCAGGACTGCAACCTGAACAGGAGCCTGCTGGATCCTCCTCTTCCAACCTAAGGTACTGTCTTCAGTAAAGGGGTACTTACCTTTTTGGTCTGTAGCTAGTTTGTCTCACTAGAGACTTGCAGTAGCTGCGTTTTCTGCAGTGTTGCTTGCAGCTTTGCCTTCACAAGCCTTATAGCTTGTGGTCCAACAGTGATTCTTTATCTACAAAATCTCTAAATAAGGATCTATTTGATCACTGACCCGCCCATAACTGCACCAGCCGAAAATGCCGATGTCAGTAACGGCGCAGCGTTGTGATCATATAGACACTGAGCCTGCTTCCCCTGGCCTGCTTTTACCTTCCCACCCCGCCACCCCACTTACCTTTACGGCGGCACACTTCTGTGTGTGCCGCCCACACCATTCTATCCCTGCGGTGCCAGCTCCCCCCACTAATTTGGGTTAGAGCTGACGATGCAGTGTGCTTTTTTTTTTTCTTCTCCCACGCTTACCAAAATGGTGTAATGGTGGACACCCCCGCAATCCCTGCTCTGCTTGGGCACAGTAAATGTCACCCTCATTTTGTGCACCCCCCAAAGTCACAGTGACTGCAGGGGCGCACAAATGAGGGCGACATTTAAGTACAAAGCCTCTAAATAACATTGTACAAGACTTTTGTGCTATCTGAAGAAGTGCCTCAGCTCCCTAGACATTGTCCCAATTGACTTTGGGTGTCCTGAGACCCTGCAGACACTTCAGACTCCTTGACTCTGTTTTTAACTATCCCTCATAGGTGGTGCATACATTACTTGTATTGCTGGGAAAGGGTTAACCTACACTGCAGTGGGAAGATTGCAAAGTATTCACATATTCTGAGAACCTGTTAACCTTTTTCCTTCCCTAACCTTTTCCACAACCTTAGTAGTGCATTCAGTGTTAAGTGATATATCAATGGCCACAGAAAGGGTATCAACTTGCTTAACTTAAATCTCAGGTAGTGGTTTTTGAAGTGTATTGTTGCCAAATGACCCTTTCTGAAGAAGGCTTATTTAAAACTTAATTATTTTACTAGAAAACCTTGAGTATAAGTGTATTTGACTATTTGTATTTGTGAACCTCCATGTTGCATCTCTATAGCTCACAATTACCGCTCTTGAGAAGTCTGGCTGTTCAGACACTCTACCAACTTGTGTAGTACAGACCTATACCAATAGCTATGTATCTATTTCCAAGAGGGCAAGGCTGGCGTAGTCTCCCACAGGGTTACTACATACAATCTTGCCTAACACCTTTAAGTTGACAAAGAGGATACCATTAAAAAGACACTATGTAGAGTCTTAAAAATGACACCCATAAAAAGAGTAAAACATTCTGCGAGTGTTTGAAAAAGGTTCCCATTCACTGAGATATAGGGGTTGACAGTTTATCAAGATTTATCATTGCTATGAAAATCTTACCCAACACTAACAGAGGACAACCACGCTAGAAATGGTGAAAAAAGAAAGGAGCCACCAAGTTTGTACGTGACACTATATTGCACAACCGGGGCTCTGGACATAGCCTGCAGTAGCAAACGACACAATAGTTGTTACAACACGTCCACTGCCACCAGCCAGAACTAGAAGGTTCTCTGTGACTAAAAGGTCACAGGAGCAGAGAGAAGGGGAATACTGGGTGTCCCCTTCACACCCCACTTAAGGTGGTGTGTGCCAGTCTATCAGAATATAAAGTTTTAGGAGAGATACAAAGTATCTGTATCCTTATGAACTGTAGCTGCTCTAGGATAAAGATAAGAATCTCAAAGGCGAATGCAAAGGTTTCCTAGCAACACTACCTTTAAGGAGCTGTGTGCTGGAATAGTAAAATAATTCATTGACGAGATACGGAGGAAAGTAGAGTGTATAAAATACAGAGAACAGAGTTCCAAAAGACAAAGCATATAAGAATGAATGAGTGGAAAAAGGCTCCACTCATTCAGGATTAAAGAGAAAGGTCCAGAAGTCCAGTAAAATGTGCTGGGGGTCTTGCTGGGAGCAGAGATGAAGCATAAAAATGAGATCTCCCGAACATTGCTACACACAGGCTGCAACTGTACCAGGGAAAGCAGCAGATTTGCCTGAGGGCTTTATATATATAGCAATGCCAGACCCAAAAGGGCAGGACGATGGCCAAAGTACAAAATGGCTAACGGACAGACAAATATCTTGTGGCACAGACATTTTATATTCCATCCCAATGCCCAAATGCAAAAGTGCACACGAGAAAAGTTGAAAGGCATTTACAATGCTAACAGTTTGTGCTGTTCTGTAGGCATGGGGAAGGCACATGCCATGCACTGCAGTGGTGGTATTAACTGGCCATTGTTGTTACTAGGTTAGCAGGTGCAAAATGGTTGAAAGACCATATCAAGGAAACACTTTCCCAGTCAAATCAGCAGCATGTTTACTTGGCCGGATGTGGGGGGCTGTGACTGTCTGGCCAGTCTCAGCCCACTTCTTGTCCATAGTGTCTGGTCCTGTGAAGGCAGGAAGCTAACCATAATTGGTTAAACCCAACCAGTTTGAATGGTGCAGATCCTTGCCGCTGGGTCCCCTAGCTCATATTTAGTACAAACGGACTACTGTAGCCATTTTGGATATTGTATGATCCAAGAACCCTTCGAACAGGTGCTAGTTGATGATCTGAGGAGGTCCATTTCAGCCAACCACCATTGCTTCCAGCAAAGTCCAGCCTTCTTTGCTGATCTGTTGATCGGTAGGAGAAAAAAGTCTCAACCAGTGTGCAATGATCCTGCCCTTGCAAGTATCAATAGTGTCCTGGAACCACCCTTTGCATTGACTTGATCGCTCCTGGGCCCCTTTGCTGCACCAGTTCTCTTTCAAAGTTTCAACTTGTGACTCTGCAGACTCAGCTTGAGACAGAAATCATCCTCTTGACGTTGCTGGTCTGCAGAAATTAATAGGTCGTTCAGGACCACGTTCTCTGTCTCTGCCGGAGGGTTGCCTTCTGCAGCCCGAACACCGTGATCTTCACTGCTGCCCGCCTTAGTGTTCTCTTGGTCTCCTGATGTTGTGATTATCGTGGTTGTCTTAATCTCGTTGTTCTTTGGTCATCCAGCTGTCCAGTGAAAGGAACCATCTCGCCTGAGTGCGGAACCACCAGCTAGCCATCCCCAATCCCGACACCAAAAGTGACCACTGCCCCAGTACCCCCTTCAACAGGACATTTTACAGACTTAAGTGTGCTTGAAAAATTGGACTATAGGGGACTGTTGGGGGGGGGGATGGTGGGGGTTGTAATTTGTGCTGAATTGTCTACCTTGCATAGTTCTCTACCGCTCTCGCACCATAGCATTAAAAGGACCTGAAGTCCTAAACCTAGATCGCCTTTGCCTGGTCGTGATTTGCAGAGTTCTGTCCAAGAATCCCACTTCCCCCAAGGGGGTGCTCTTAGAGTGGTGATATTGGGATTGAACCCCTAAAGAACTGTACTTTCGAAGGGATTGTGTCCTCCGACGTAATCCTTATCTTTGATGTTATCCATTCCAGCTTTCTGGCCTCGGAATTTTTTTTCCAGTAGAGGGCGCTGCGCGTCGACGTCCCTCGAGTCGGTGTTCCTCAACAGCCTCCGTATCGGCGCCGAAGTCGTCATGCGTATAAATAGAATGGCACAGCGTCCGTTGCTCAGTTCTGTTTTTCTGTGCTTTGTGGGCCTCGGAAACGTAACGCTCGGTTCTCCAGCCTGGGGTCTGGCATGGATTCACATGCTCGTGAATATTCCCCGTCGCCCGGCTGGGAATCCTCGGTAAAGAATAAATCAGTATCAGTTTCGTTTCTGATCTGTCTTTCTTAGTAGTAACCAATCACTGATCTCTGGATCATACTGCCCCCAGCCAATGACTGCCCTCTCCCTAAGCCCCTGCCCTGGCAGCCATCCTCAGATTTTTACCACACGTTCAAGTGTTGGGAGTCCTCGTGCTTTAGCTCTCGAGCTTTTACTGCGTTTTCACGCTTTTTCAGAGATTTTCTCATTTTTTCGGTTTAATCGAGCCTCAAGCTCCACCGTTTCCACTTCCGATAACGGGGACCCATTTCGGAATTCTTCTACGCCCCTCAAGGGTGAAGTTTTCGTCGAGTTACGCTTCTTGGAGGTTCCAGAAGATCTGAGGCCTACCCCAACGGACATAGCCCAGGACAAGGGAAGCTCGACTCCCGGATCCAAGCAGTTCAGGAGCTGCCCGGGATGCGGATTGCAAAAATGTTTTCAAGGAGGACGAGCATTTGAGATGTCTCTACTGCCTTCATGATGACAAGACGCACGTGGAGAAACTGCCAGTCCACGGGCACCGGGAGCGCCGAAAGGTCAGGCTCTTCGGCTGCCAAGCAGGGCGTGACTTCCCCGGCACGATCAACCACGAGCCAGCGCTCTGGTTCGGGGAAGAGGAAGTCCGAGAACCCGGGTAAGCTTCTGGAGAGGCCCTGGTCGATCTCGAAGGGAGGCGAGGGGGAGCGAGGCGATGACCCTCCCCCAAAAGCGAAGGCCCAGGACGCACCTAAGGTGGTGAGGGCCTTGATCCACCCGGCAAAGGCCTCTATTGAGGTTGTTGCAGCGGCCCTAACGAAGCTGGCAGAGACTACGCCAGTGGAGGCGGCCTCGGGGCCCAGAATTTCCCTGCCACCGCACTTAACGATGGGCTCTTTCCGGCCCAGCGTTAAGACCCGGGTGGAAAAAGAGGCGGGGGGCCGGTGGCCATTACGGACTCAGATTCAGCCCCGAGGAGGATCTGGTGGAAACCGTGAAAAGCCTCAACAAGAGGTTCGAAGGCCTCAACGAGAGGTTCGAGAAGGTTCGATCCCAGGGGAAGGTTCCTGCTGATGTGATCGAAGATAGCGACGATGAGGGCCCAGTGGAGCAGCCATCCCGCCCGTCGCAGCCATTGCCCGAGCCCCAGGATAGCTCGGCGGCCATTTTGTTGGCGATGCAATCCTTATGTACTGAGATAAGGACGAGGTTACCACGGACCCCGACGGAGGATCCAGAACCAGGACCGTCAGGAAGCCCTCCAACCAAGCGGAGGAGAGTCCTCCCCACACCGCCCTTCGTGCCCATGAGGCCTGTGGACCCCTCATCCCCCTCGCCGGACCCTCGGGATGATACGGCGACAGATACAGTGACGGGGACGGACGACGACGGTGGCGGTGATACAACGGATGTTCCTTCATCACCCCCGCCTCTCCGCCCGACGAAATTGGCTCTTTCCACGCCATGATAGCCAGGGTATCTGAGCTCTTCCAGCTCTGCCCCGAGGAAGAGAAGACGGGAGGCCAAGAGAAAGACGGTCCTCGCTGTAGCGTTGCTCGGCGACATCTGGGACGAGGGGCTGGCTATCCTGAAGAACCCTTCCACGACACCTGCCAAAAGGGAAAGGTACGAGAAGTAGTACTGGGTCCCCGATGCCGCCCCCTTGTGCCTCAGGGCCCAGCCTACGCCGGACTTGGTCGTCTCGGCAACGGCCAAGAAGAAGGCGGCGGGTGCGGCGGCTTCAACTTCCACTTCCCCGCCGGACAGCGAGGGGAAGAAGTTGGACTCCATGGGACGACGAGTCATGTCGGCGGCGACGACGATTAAGGCGGCCAATGCCTTAGCGATTGTGGCCCGTTACGACAGGGAGCTTTGGTTCAAGATAGCTCCCCGGCAAGACTTCCTACCGGACGACAAGCGGGCGGAGGCCCTACAGATTCTGCAGGAAGGTGAGGTGGCGTCAGATCACGCCATAACGGTGGCAATGGACATTGCCGATACTGGATTTCGCCAGCTGGGCAACGGGGCTTGCCCTCAACGATGAGGATGGCTCA
The DNA here is from genome assembly GCF_040938575.1 of Ambystoma mexicanum. Taxonomy (NCBI): domain Eukaryota; kingdom Metazoa; phylum Chordata; class Amphibia; order Caudata; family Ambystomatidae; genus Ambystoma; species Ambystoma mexicanum. The sequence goes on along the minus strand of NC_090922.1, from coordinate 586,618,826 downwards.
GGCCGATGGACTTTTGTCAGGACGTCCAGACCAGAGTGTTGGACATGCAGTTCGACGGCAACAACCTGTTTGAGAAGACGGTGGATGAGTCCCTCCAGGCCATCAAGACCTACACAGAGACAGCCCGAGCCTTAGGAGTCCTTCAGCAACGGCGGCCCTTTCGGAGCTCCGGAGGCAGACAGGGAGCCTCCAAGGGATCCATCAGTGGCTCCTCTACGTAGCGCCAGGCGGCCCGCTCCTCGTCCCAGGAGGCCTACAGAGGCCGCGGCAAGCAAGGAGGGTCTCGCTGCCGTCGTCAAGGAGGTCAAGGCGGCAAGGCCTCTTCCAAGCAGGACTGAACTGGCCGTAGCGTCTGGGCCCCCACCGAAGCACCCCGGTGGGTGGCCGGCTGATGAAGTTCGTCAGCGTGTGGGAGTCATCTCCACCAACCGTTGGGTGCTGGACACCCTGGCCCGCGTACACTCGCTAGAATTTCAAAACAAGTGTCCTCGCATTCCTCCCATGGCCAGGAAGGAGAATCGCGTCCCTCAATTGCTGTTGGAGGTAAGGGCGATGCTCAAGAAAGGTGCCATCGAGCTCGTCCCCAAGAGGCGCTGGGGCTCCGGAGTATACTCAAGGTACTTCCTCATCAGAAAGAAGATGGGCGGTTGGCGCCCCATCCTGGACCTGCGTCGGTTAAACAAGTAAATCAAGGCACAGTAATTCAGGATGGTCACCTTCCAGCACGTGCTGGGACAGCTGGAGTAGGGCGACTTCCTATCGTCGTTGGACCTGGAGGATGCTTACTTCCACATCCCCATTCTAAAAGGACACAAAGTTCCTCAGATTCGTAGTCCAGGGGCGTCGCTACCAATTCAGAGCCCTGCCGTTCGGATTATAGTCGGCACCCAGGGTTTTCACCAAGTGCCTCGCACCAGTGGCGGCACGGCTGCGCCTACAGGGGATCCACGTCTACCCCTACCTGGACGACTGGCTAATCCGTGCAAGGTCAAGAGAACTCGCTGTCGAACACACAGCAAGGACTAGCCGCCTGCTCCCGGACCTGGGATTCGCTATCAACTACCCCAAATCCCACTTCGTTCCATCGCAGGTGGCACTGTTTCTGGGAGCAAAGCTCGATAGTGGAGCGATTGGCATCTCCGTCGGAAGAAAGGACGAAGACCATTTTGGGCAAGGTGCAGCGCCAGTTAGCCACGGATGTGGCCAGGGAAAGGTCCATCAAGTCCCTCCTCGGGATGATGTCCTCATGCATCTACCTTGTGCCCCTTTGCAGACTTCGGATGCGTCTGCTACAAGAGTTCCTCGACGCCCGCTGGTTTCAAGCGGTGGGCAGCTTCGAAGACTGGATCCCGCTCGACGAGGAGTTCCGTCGGGCGATTCTATGGTTGGGTACCCGTGCGCACCTCACGGCAGGCACGGGGTTTCAGACCCCCGCGTATCAGGAGACGGTGACGACGGACGCCTCCCTGGAGGGATGGGGGGCCCACACCGGAAGTCTCCACGCAAGAGGCCTCTGGCTCCCGGAGGCGAGGTATTTCCACATCAACATCCTGGAGCTACGAGCCTTTTTCTGGGCGCTCAAATCGTTCCTTCCGTCCCTCAAGGACAAAGTGGTGAGGATCTTCACCGACAACACCACCACAATGTTCTACAACCAGAAGCAGGGAGGCACCAGATCCCCAGCCCTATCCAAGGAGGCCCGGGATCTGTGGCACTGGGCCGTCGCTCAGGGGATGTTTCTGGTTCCCTTCCACCTGGCAGGAATAAAAAACACCATCGCAGACTCACTCAGCAGGGAGCTGCACTCGTGCCACGAGTGAGAACTACGCCAGGACCAGGTGGATCGGCTCTTTCAACTATGGGGCAAACCCCAGATCGACCTGTTCGCGACGGCGACGAACTCCAAGTGCCAGAGGTTCGCCAGCAGGTTCACACAGCAGAGGCGCATGGGCGATGCTTTCTCGTTCCCTTGGGACGGCCTGTTCTGTACGTGTTCCCTCAGTTGCCGTTGCTGCTCCGTCTCATCAACCAGCTCAAGAGATCCAGGTGCAGGATGATCCTCGTTGCACCGGCGTTGCCGAGACCGATATGGTTCCCGGACCTTCTGGACTTGTCAGCGTCCCCACCTATCAAGCTGGCGACGGATGCGGATGTTCTCTCCAGAGAAGCAGGCGCCATTCTTCATCATGACCCGGAGTCGCTGAACTTGCAGGCTTGGCTTCTGCAGCACTAGAGTTTGGAGGATACGATATCCCGGCTGACTGCAGAGAGGTTCTTGCAAATGCCAGGGCGTCCTCAAGTGCTATGGACATAAGTGGAAGAGGTTCTCTGTCTGGTGCCGTGCACAGAAGATTAACCCTCTGCGGGTTACGACCCCTCAAGTATTGCCGTACCTACTGTCGCTGGCAAAAGCTGGACTGGCTCACGCCTCCATCAAGATACATCTGGCTGCCATCTCCCGATACACCCGAACTACAGGACGGGCGTCCTTGTGGTCTCATGGCCTGGTGTAGGAATTTATGAAGGGACTATTCCGATCGTTCCCGCCGGTGAAGGCCCCTGCTCCGGCGTGGGAGCTCAATGTGGTGCTGACCAGGCTCATGGGGGCCCCATTCGAGCCTATGCATTCAGCGCCGTTCAAGTTCCTGTCGTGGAAGACAGAATTTCTCGTGGCCATCACCTCCGCACGACGAGTGGCAGAGATCCAGGCCCTATCTTGCAAGCCTCCATACTTGACTTTTCATGACACGAGGGTGGTGCTGAGGACGCACCCCTCCTTTATGCCCAAGGTGCAGTCGGACTTCCACCTCAACGAGCCTTTGGTGTTGCCAGTTTTCTTCCCGTCGCCTTCGTCACAGGCCGAGAGGACTCTGCACTCCCTGGACGTAGCTAGAGTGCTGAAGTTCTACGTGGACCGCACGACGAGTTTTCGGAAGACATCACAGCTGTCAGTGAAATTTGGACCCGTGAATCAAGGGAAGGTGCTCTCGAAGGCTTCCATTTCTAGATGGCTCTCCGGCTGCATCATGCACTGTCACTGGTTGGCAAACCGACCGCTGCCCGGCCGTCTGAGAGCCCATTTGACCAGAGCGATCGCTGCTACCATGGCGTTCCTGTCTGGTGTGCCCCTGCTGGACATCGGCAGGGCTGCTATGTGGAGGTCGACGCACACCTTCACAAGATTCTACTGCGTCGATCGGGACTCCAGGGAGGAGTCCAGGGTCAGCCAAGCAGTGCTGCGCAACCTGTTCGCTTAAGGTGAGCCTGGTGAGGAGGTAAGAGATGCTTAATGTTGAGTTGTTGTATTGCTTAATGTTGAGCCTTTTGCCACCTCCCGTGATTGTGCATGTGTATACTGCTATGTATTCTTACATTCATGTGCATGTGAATCTATGCCAGACCCATGCTGGAGAACAACAGTTATAGGTAAGTAACTTGTTCCTTCCTTTCTTCAGGAAAACCTTCTTATTCTTCGAAGATTATTACCATTACACAATGGCTTCTTCATCCGAACCATTGACTGCACGGCCCGGTTTCAAAAAATGTCGTGACTGTGGGAAGAAAATGTCATTAATGGATCCTCACAGGATCTGTTTGTGGTGCCTGGGATTGGAGCATCACTGTTCGGAATGTAACGACTGTATATCCATGACTGACGGCGAAAGCCTTGAAGGAGCGTAAGGGGAAGTTAGAAAGAGGTAAGGATTTTAAAACTTCTACTCGCTCGAAAGTTTCTTCGGCCGAGACATTCGTCTCCTCGTCGACAAAAAAAATTGTCGTTCAAGATCTAGAAGTGGTTCGCACCAGTCTTCGAGATCAAAATACTCTAAGAATAGGCGTTGTAGATCTCCCTCTTCTACTTCCCCGGAAAGGGTCACCTGTCCTACGAAACACAGCTCTCCGGCTAAGTGGGAGGAATTCTGTTAAAAAAATGCTTAGTATCTTCGAGAAAGTGGCCTCGACCCCCTCGGAGAAGTCTAAAGGTGATACCCTGGGTGAAAGACCCGAAAAATCAAAACGCTGAGAGTCGTTGAACCCGGCGAGAGAAAATACCCAAGAGCGTCATGAACCCTCGAGAAAAAGCAAGAAGACCGCGTCATCGTCGTTGACGATTCCTTCGATTCACAAATCTGCGTCATCTATGCCTTTGTCGAAGGGCCCTTGGACACATAAATCAGTTTCATCGATGCCGTCTTTGACACCACTGTTGACCCTGATAAAAGACAAACCTACAACTGTCACTACGTCACAGGCAGTAGATGTGTCGAAAGCTCCGACCAGGACGTCGAGAATGCCATCGACAATCTCGACGACACCGAGTAGGATTCCGATCCGCTCGAGTGCATCAGGGTCTTTTCAAACTTTTTCGACGCCTTTTTCAGGATTGTCGAAGCCTACGACATCCACGTCGACAACCTCGACGCTTTCTCAGGCAGTGACAACAAATTTAGTTCCTTCTGTTCTAGAAATTGATTTTAAACCATATCATGGGTCTGACTACTTTAGAGCCTTGTCCTCTATATATGAGGAAGGAGAGGATTCCGACAATGAGAGACCCTTGGGTTTGTAAAGGACTACAATACCTATGCCAGAGGAATTAATCTCTCAGGAGAACAGGTTTAAAGACCTTCAAGAGTCTCTACATGAGGCAAGTGGTTTGGATAATTCTCCAGAAGTAGTTTTTGCTAAACCAGACCCTGGAGAGCATGCTGAGGCTCCTTATAGGATTCTGATTGCCAGAATAATCGAATTCATGGGATGGACTACACCTACACCTTCTTTTCAGCAGAATGACCTTACTGATATTTTAGATAAAGGTCCACAGGAGGATCCTGTTCCTTTTCATACTGCTCTGCAAAGAAAAATATCTGCTAATTGGGAAGCTCCTGAAGTTATCCCTGCAGTAAATAAAAATCTTTCTGCTAAACACAGAGTATCGGCTTCAGATCCTGAATATCTGAGCAAGCATCCAACTCCAGAGAGTTTAGTTGTACAAGCAGCGACTTCATCGAACAGTAAGTCGGCATAAGACACTATTCCACAGGACAGGGATGATAAAAGATTTGATGCCGTGTCAAAAAAAGTATTTTCGGCATGTAGCATGGCGCTTAAGTAGATTAACGCCACTTGCACGCTAGCAAGATTCAGCCACACACTTTGGGAGTGTGCTTCATCTGCGGCTGACTGTCTCCCAGAAGGAGAAGAAAGGGACGCATTCTTAAACATTACCTGGGATGGAAGGGATGCAATGTGCGACTCCCTCAAAACAGGCATTGATTCTGCTGACGGCATCAGCAGGGCCATGGCGGCAAGTACCACAATCCGCATATTTGCGTGGTTGTGGAAGTCTGGTTTTGCTCCAGATGTACAAGCCAGACTTCTGAACATGCCCTTTGACGGCACTACTTTATTTCGAAAGAAGGCTGATGACAGTCTAGAGAGATTACAAACATCCACGGCAGCAGCAAAATTCCTTGGGGTGCTATCCGACAGACTCCACATCTCCCCTCAGGAGCTTCCTGGAGGGGTAGGTCCTTTTGCTTTTACTCCGCATTCGGAAGAGGCAGAGGACAGCCTGCTCAAAGGGGCCAGAAGCGATTCACCCATGGTGGATGGGTCAAAGGTACAAAAGCCGCAGCAGCAGGTGCCGCTTTACCCTCGGCATCTGCGTCAGCTGCTTCTAAACCCCTCTGAGGTCTCCCCTCACAAGACACCAGTAGGGGGCAGGTTAAATCAACATCTGGCAGAATGGCAGGCTATTACGTCAGATGCTTAGGCATTTCAGACAGTTGCCCAAGGTTACTGCCTGCCCTTCCTACACACTTAGTCATCCACCGGGGAACAACTCTTTGAAGCTTCCAGACCCAATACTTATGCAGGAGATTTTAGAGACCCTGCTAGAGAAGGGTGCCATAGAACCGGTACCCGTAGCGGAGAGGAACAAGGGTCGGTATTCCCCCTACTTCTTAGTACCAAAGAAGGATGGAGGACTGATACCTTTCTGAGAATTCTCTTTAACAGGCAACTCAACAGATTTCCTAGACAGAATATGCGCACGATGGGGGTCACCCCACCAGACTTTCGCCACAGACCTGAATGCGCAATGCCCAGACTTGCTTTCAGGTTTCCCCAACCAGGATCCAAGGGGAACGCCCTGTGGATTAACTGGTCGGTGAAATAGGCTTACGCTTTCCTCCCCCCACTCCCCCAACACCACTCCTGAGCAAGATGGTGCACAAGATGCACCAGGAACAAGTAACTCCTATCCTGGTTGGTCCTATGTTGGCGAGACAGGCTTAGTTTCCACACCTGCTCAACCTGCCAATGTGCGACCCAGTTAAGCTCCTGTGCCCATACTACAGGTTGACACAACACAAAGGGGCATCACTCCACCCACGCCCACAGTCTATGAACTTGGCAGCTTGGCTCTTGAAGTCATTGAGTTTTGCCACTTAAACCTTACACAAAGGTGTATGGAGATACTCTAAGAAGCATGAAAACCCAACACCAGGCACTGTTATTTGAATAAGTGGAAAAGATTTGTGATATGGTGCACATCACAATCACTAAATCCATTAGAATGTTCTCCAGCTAACATTCTACACTACATGCTTAATTTACTAGACTACAGCTTCGTATTCAGTTCCTTAAAGGTACATCTGGCGGCCCTATCGACTTACAGCTCTTCACAGAACAAAGTGTCTTGGTGGAAAGTCCATGGCCTTAAGGCGTTCATGGAAGGGGTAAAGAGGCTATGCTCCCAATTTCCAACCCTGCCCCAGGTCGGGATCTCCATGTTGCTCTCTCTAAGCTCATGGGCCCACCGTTCGAGCCTATGCACAAGGCCACCCTAAAACATGTTACCTATAAAACTGCATTCCTGGTAGCTATCACCTACATAAGACGAGTCAGTGAGCTACAGGCTTTTTCTGTACAAGATCCCTTTTTCATCATACACAAGGACAAGGTTGTCCTCTAAACACATCCTAGGTACTCGCGTAAGTTCATCTCAAAGTTCCATGTAAACCAATCCATAGAACTTCCCACCTTCTTTCAGAATCCATCAAACTCAGCAGAAAGAAGCCTCCATACACTTGATGTACGGAGGGCGGCCTTGTACTATAACGAAAGCAGACCAACTTTTTGTTGCCATACCACCTGGTAAAGAAGGCGATTACATATCAAAGGTTGCCGTCTCCAAATGGATTTTCAAATGCATACAACTCTATTCCCTAACCAAAAAGATTCTAGCTTTTACCCCAAGGGCACACACTACCGGAGGTACAGGGTTTACCTTCGCTTTCATTGCAAACGTCTCTCTAGACGCCATCTGCAAAGCTGCTACATGGAGTTCCATCTATACGTTCACACAACATTACTCCATTGACACACATTCTAAAGCAGATTCACAGGTGGTACAAGCAGTTCTAAAACACAAGGCATTGAAGAAGGCCCTGCAAGAACAAATAAATAAGGTATTAACACATCAGAGCTCAACGTGTAGGTCATTCTGGAAGATCTGGGTATGACAGAAGAAATGCTACTAACTCAACCCGCAAAGAAAAAAAACCTTCTAGACCTGGACTGGATCTTAACTGAAAAAGTAAGAACCTTTAAAATATGTGGTCAGAAAGCTCCTGTATACGGTTCTAGAAGTAATATGAGGCGATACCTAAACGGATACCCTTGTTCTAAACGAAGAATGAACTTTGAGATTCCGTATGAACTTAATGCCAACTATATGGATGGAAGTGATGAAGGCAGTAAACTTGAGATACTATAGCTGCAGAATATGTAAGAACCAGAATGAGACCCTACTTCATCTAATCATGTTTTTCCCTAGTCTAAAACTAGAACATGACAGATGGTTGATTACATTCTTCACAAAATATACCACACAAACTTCAGAGGATTGGTGGCTGGAGTTGCCCTTTTGGCTTTCCTAGAAATTGTTCTCAATTTACAGGAGAAGGATCATTTGGTTGCCAACTGTTTGACTGAAAGCAGAATCTTGAGCGTGGAGGTTTCTTTGCTTTGATTATTTTAAGATGGTTATTCTTTTCTCTGATTAGAAGTCTATTGCTGTGTTAGGCAGAAACCTGTGCAGTTCCCTTAGGGACCACTGCAAAAGATTTAAGACTACACAGATTTACCTGGTAGCTGTGGCTGAGCAGTCAGACTTCCCTCAAGAAGAGTTAGGCAGTATGCAAAGTATACTCAATAGGCACTCGGATACATTAATACAAACAACCACTGACCAAGAGCTTTGGTATCAAAGTAGATAATTATTTATTTAAAAACACAGTTGAAACACTCCAGCACTCTGATTATAAAATATTCTAAACACAATTACTATTAGGAAATATATACCCCTTTTTCCCTATTAGAAAAATCACAGTAAAACACCACTTATTTTCATACAGAGGTGAGCGCTTGACTAGATTGCACTCTAATAAGTTTGTGAAAAAGGGAGGGAAAAAGACAGAATATGAAGGGTTACACCACTCTACGATTCAGGAACACAGAGAGCAAAAAAGTCACTGGTGAGCCAAAGTCCAAAGGCTGGGCCCACTGTTAGAGAGAGCAGAGCACAAATACGCCCAAGATCACACAGTTACACTAGGCTTAGGAAGTCTTGCAGAGGGTTCAGAAAAGAGTTTAGAGAGGCTTAGAAAAGTTTAGCCAGGGTGTCCCAGGCTAACCCAGGTTCGAAAGCCGGGGGCTAAATCTACCCCGTACAGTCGGTTGCAATGGAAGCCAGGCGGGACACGGTACCTTAAGTGGGAAGGATCCTCCAGCGGTGGCAGTTGTTCCTGGTAGTGGTTGCAAGTTGCGTCGTCCAGGGAAAGAGAAGATCTCGACTTGGAGGAAAGATGAAGGTCTTTGCACTACCAGGGCAGAAAACAGCCGCAGAGTTTTCCGGTTAAAGGTGATACCTTTGTCTCGCGGTCGTGGTAAAACGTGGTATCCCGGTTGCCGGGGTGCTTAGCACGGGCAAGGCGGCCATGAAATACGTCGGGAAAGCGAAAATACAGTGAAACTGGTTATCCCCACCCGTCAAAGGAAGAAGACTCTCCGGCGGGAGATCTCCTCTGTCGTTGGGAAAAGTGGTGAGACGGTCCAGCAGGGCTCCACCGGTCGTGGTGTCGTGGCAGGTCGGCTCAGCTTCTCCCTCGTCGGATTCTTAGGTCCTGTGGCTACTTCTGAAGTTCCAGTCCCCAAAGCCCTGCTTTTATGCAGCAAACCCCCATTCACTCAGCCTAGCTGTCACTCAAACATGCTAAGTGGTGAGCCGGCCGGCTCACCACTTGGGCCAATCAGGACGGAGTGCGACTTGAGTTGCCTAGACAACTCAGTCCAGGGTGCCCGCCAAAAAGTGGAACAAAGGGCTCGACTTGGGTTGGAGTCACAGAAGAGAACACAAATGCCATTTTAGAATCCAGTTTTGGCAAAAAATACCAACCGGAGAATTAATATTAATTAAATAAACCGGCGGTATGTTCGAGGCTACCTTAAATAATTAAATAAAGATAGTAGCCTAAAACAATGGGAAATCCCATAGGAAAATATTCGCGGTTGAATATAAAAAGTAGTATCCACTGCCACCAGCCAAAACTCGATCAGGGGGGACGGAGACGTGCCCCCTCGACTAACGGACCCTGGGGCAATCGAATTGCCCCAGCCAGTACGTCCATAATACGATGGTTTGTACTGGTTCTGGTCAGAATTAAAGACTAGTAAAGTCAATGGTGACTTTACATGACCTTGGAGACAGTAGTCAGTCCCAGGGTATGGAGTCTATACTGGGGGGTCACTATCACACCCCTGTGTTACTGCACGGAGGGTGCTGTGTAACACACATCACAAAAACACATGAAACCCTATGGAGTAAAAGACCCCATAGCCCATTAAACACATCTAGATTCAAAGAAACACACTCAAATCATGCCCAAGAGGGAGGGTAAAAGAGTCTCACTCTTGGCAGGAGAAAATAATAAACCCCAAAAATCCAGCAAAGCTGCTGGGGGACTCACTAGGTTAGGAAATTCAGCCTAAACGGAGAATTCTCCCTAACATGCTGTCGCTTGGTGATTTCCTTGTTTCCTGTTGCTTGTCTGTTTTTTGTCGTCTGTTTCCTACAAAACCTTTAACTATTTTCTTCCTAGTACATAGCTGAAATTTGAATTTAAAGTTTTTGAGATTTGTTTAGCTAAAATAAGCTTACGGTTTTCTTTTGTAAAACCAAATGCTAATATTTTTTTTTTTAAAAACCTCTTTGCCTCTGTACAGTCTAACTTCCCACCTCATTCTCCAAATACTGCTCGCTATTCTATGCAGAGCATGTGATCTAAGCAGGTCCACAAGGGATACATTACTGACCCTAATCATATTTCTGGTGCTTGTATCTGCTTAGATTCCCATACGCCCACCCATTCTCATCTACTGGAGTAGAAGGCGCATAGATGTTCTGGGTTATCACTGTTTCTGCTTTACAACATCTGTACTCGCACTATATTTCATGCAACCTCATGTCAGAAACAATCTGAGGGACCTCGACACGTGAAGGCCCATAGGAACAGTACATGTCACACTAGGGATATTATTAATAATCACGCCCTGTCAACATCTGTTTTCAAGTTTTGAAAACAAATCTTTTTAATACTCTGCGAATTCCACTTGATGTCGGACTATGCATCGCATGTGAATCTAAGCAGATATAAGCACCAGAAATACGATTACAGTGAGTAATGTATCCCATATGGATCTAATTTTGAGTATTGAGTGATAACATTACCTAATTGTAGTCATTTTTCATTGTGCATTTTGACCATAAGTAAAGAAGTATTTGTATACCTTATTGTAGAAGTGTAATTCTTGTCTGCTGCACTGTGTGTACTCATTGTGCACCTTTTACAAGCTCACTACCTCTTGAGACTTAGCCTAGACACCTTGCCTTGCTACCTTCAACTGGTCTGGCTACAGCTCCCAGAGTTGTCCCCGTCACACTATAGGTTGGCCTTCTATACTTCAGTCCACCAGACTAGAGTATAGAAAAATTGGTCGTAACAGTCGTGCTGCATGCACCCAGCATAATGTTTTCCACCTTATGATCCTGAGCTAAACGCATTGGAACAGTTCTCTTCCTAGTGATAATACCCTTGAATTATGGCATAAATGGGTATAAGGCTTAAGAATAATTTGTTCTTTTGAGTAAATTATACTGTTACACTTTGTCAATCTCCATTGATCAGTGTTCCCATTCTTTTCAGGCTAGAAACTGTCCCCAAGACTTCTATCTCAGTGTTGCCTGCTAACTCACACCCTGTACCCTCTCGAACACCGAGCGATATGACCCCGCTCTCTGCCAGCAAGCAGCTTCAGATGGTGCCGCGCGGCTCCCAGCTTTATCCACCTCAGCAACCTGACGTGTTCTATCAAGATCCTCGGGCCACAGCCCCACCATTCGAGCCTGCTGCCTTCCCACAAAGTAAGTGTATACTTCTGATTGATTGGTAAATCGCCGTGTACCTCATCAGCTGGATTAATTTGGTTGCTGAGAGAGTGCAAGTGTCCTTGTTTTTAAATATTGTTTGATGTCCCCTTACAAGAAATGGAAGGAATTATACAGGTCATTATTGTAACTTGAACCATACCAAAGACCTTCCTAAAACAAATGAAAACATAGAAAACCATCATGCTTTAGTATTTTCTTTTTCAAAAGTATAATTTACTCTTACGTCCTGTCCCCTTTCCTCCATACTGCATGGGCGTCCCTTCCAAGGGACGGAAGACAGAACCTTTTTCACCTGAAAAAACCTTCTTCCCTTTTAAATTTAGAGGCGCGCAGAGGTGTGGCCCAGGGAGAATGCGGGCCCTGACTTCGCCCTCCGGCGCCACTAAAGTCCCCCTTTTCCGCGTCGACGGGGACAGGCCGAATTCACCAGCGCTCCTGGGTTTGGCTTCGGCCATGTAATTCCACTCGTGGATACTTCTTCTTTGTCTTTGTTTGTCTTTTTATCATTCAGGTACTCGGAACTCAGGCGTCCCGCTCCTCCGCAGCGCATGTCGACTTCCACAGGGTTCAGCAGGTGTCCATCTTGCAACGGGCTCTTCCCAACTTCAGACCCCCATTTCTCTGCCTACTTTGCCTTGGCTCAGACCACGGTTGGCAAGCTTGTTCAGCGTGTAGCTCGCTGTCCTCCAAAGCGCTGAGGAACAGACTAGCCCGGTGGAGGGAGCTCTTCCAGAAGTCGCCTCCAGCGGACCTCAAGAAATTCGTCAAACATTGGACCAAGCCCAATGTAGGGCCGATATTCTCTATTGCACCCGCAAGCGAGACTCCTTCCCAGGGACTTTTCCTGGTGGGAGGGACATGCACCGAGGCTGTTACAGCTTCGGGCCAAAGGATCCACGGATCCTCCCAGTGACAGTGAGGGGCTCCGCCCTTGTACTGGCATCATGGCAGAGGGGTTTCAAACTACTACCAGCAATACGTCAGAGGGGGTGCCTAAATGCAGATGTACCGACCCCCGGGTCGAGGGTGTCACACCTACCGGGCCTAGGCCCGAGGAGCAGGGTAGGCCTCGTGATCCACAGACAAGAGTGCTGGAGAAGGCTGGGCCCAGCTGGCCGAGCAACACGTTGCAGGTATGAGGCAGCCAGCTCGACAAGATGGTAGCCGCGCCAGACAGAGGCACCCGTCTGACGCCACACCAGGAATTCGGCGAAGGAGTGTCAAGGTGTTACTTGTCTAAACCAGGAATGTGGCCTATGACCTATCCCTCTTTTACGCAGGACAGCTTTCCTTTGCGTCCGTATGGGCAGGGTACGCAGCAGCTCCCCACTACCCCGTCAGCACCCCCGGCCACCACCTCGGCCAGTGAAGAGGCTTTCTTTGAGAGGTTACTCGGCCTCATAAAGTCTCATCAGATGGGGGTTATCATCAAAGACGCAATTGGGGTAATCCTCCCTGCAATGCTAGTGGCCCCACACACTCGTGCTGACGCCACAGGCCCTGGCGCAGCCGGCTCCTCAGGTGGATCTGTACCAGCCTCTGCCGCCTCATCAGCCTCCAGCCGCGGTCCCTGTACCCCAGTCTCTGGTGCCTTCTCCTCCTCCTCCACAGTATTCCCCTGATCCGCAGGAGACGGACGAGGAGGATCCAGACACGCCATCCTCCGCCAGGGCCTTCCATAAACGTCTTGCTGGGCTGGCGGAGCGGCCCCAACCCGAGGTAGAGCATCCGGCAGAGGGGGTCCTGGTTTAAGTCCTCACGCGGCACCCCTCTGCCAAATCGGGGATTCCTCTGCAAACCGATGTAGTCTCCTTGGCCAAGAAGGGCTGGCTCAAACTCCACTCGGCCCAGCCGGTCAATCGAAGCCTGGACGCTAAGTACAGGCAGGTGGAGGAGGATACACTCTTGCTCTCGGCCCATCCACAGCCACACTCCTCGGTGATCGATGCAGCATCACTATACTCCAAGCCACAGTCATCCTCAGACTCCTCCTCTGCGGTGCTGCTAGCCAACGAGGAGAAGATCTTGGAGGTGTATGACAAGAAGCTCTATTCCAACGCTTCCTTGTATCTTCCTCAGGCCAACGCCATGCTGGCTGCCGCCGACCAAAGATTATGTTGGGAAACTGCGGACGTCCTCCCAGAACTCCCCACCCAGAGCCAATCACGTTTTACGGCGGGACCAGCTGAGGTCAAGCTGGTGGCTCAGGACCTCATGGAAACCACTCTGGCCCATATTGACACCTCTGGCCGTGCCATTTGTATTGCCACGGACATGAGAAGGACAGCCTGGCTCCGGGCAACAAAATTAAACCCGGACGTCCAGGAACATATATTAGATCTGCCCTATGAGGGTGGCGGGGACAGCTCTCAAACGACTAAGTCTTTATCCATCCTTAGAAATTGTACACCCAATCTCAGCAGCGCTCCGACAGGGGTCGTATGTACGGAGGATTCCGTGGCTTCCAGGAACTGAGATCCAGGCAGCCGGACCGCTCGCTGTCTCGGAACCGGTGCAAGCAACAAAAAGGGGGGCGGAGGGGAGGGTGTTAAGGGCTTTTCCAGTGCCCATCCTCCACAACAGCCTCTGAGGGAAAGGAGGCATGACACACCCGTTCGGGCCCACATGTCTCTTATGCTTGCTCTCATGCACATTTCTGGCACCAAAATGTAATGGACCCCGGGATCCTCTGTAAAATCTACGGGGTACCGCCTCCCTATCACAGCCTATCCTCCCTCCTCCCCTCCACTCCCACAGGTTGGGACAGCAACTATTTTGGAGGGGATCTGGTCACTGGTAGAGAGCCAGGCCGTGGAAGAAGTCCCAGCTGCCTAGAGAGGCTTTGACTTTTACTCCAGGATTTTCACCATTCAGAAGAGGACCCAGGTGGGCCTGAGAGTTGTGCTGGATCTTTCCACCCTCAACCTCTCCTTACCCCTGCAAAAGTTCAAGATGGTTATGCCAGCTTTTATAGCAGAGACATTGGACAAGGGAGACTGGATGTGCTGCCTGGATCTGAAGGATGCGTACCTAAACGTCCCGATTTGGCAGCCCCATCGTTCTTTCCTACGGTTCAGGATCATGGGCTACAACTTTCATTACAAGGTCCTTCCTTTTGGCCTCAACTCAGCCCCCAGGGTCTTTACCAGGCTCCTGAATGCGGTGGCAGCCCTCCTCGGAGCACAGGGCCTCCACATCTACCTGTACCCCAATGACTGGTTCGTCAGGGCTACATCTCCGGCAGCGGTTCACCACTCTTCCTATGCCCTTATGAACACACTGCATGATCTTGGCTTCTTGCTCTATCTCAAGAAGTCAAAGCTGCTGCCTAAGCAGATTCCATTCCTGGGCCTCATCTGGGACACCTGCTCCGAGAAGGTCTTCCGTCAGAGGAGACTGTCTCGCCCATCAAGAGGGCCACCACCCACTTTCTCAGCAGGGAAGCTATATCAGCATGGTGGTACCAACATCTCCTGGATCTACTGGCAGAGGTCATATTAGCCGTCCGGCACACAAGACTGAGGAGGATCCAGCTGCACTTGGTGGTCTCATGGAACCAGGGGTGGGGCGCTCAATCCGAGATTATCAACATTCCGCTGTCTCTCCACCTGGACCTAACTTGGGGAGACTGCAACCTATGACGGGCAAAGCCCTTCCGGCCGCCCACTCCGCAGGCCACTATCACAACAGATTCCTTGCTCGAGGGCCGGGGAGCCACCCTGGAAGATCTCTCAGTCCACGGCACCTGGACCCGACAGGAGCAGCAATTCCACATCAATTGGCTAGAGCTGAACGCCATCTGGCTAGCGCTCAGGGCATTCCTAACACGTCTCAAGGGCAAGGTTGCCCTCATCCAGACAGACAACTCAACCAGCATGTACTATTTCTACAAGCAGGGGGGCACCAGATCCCCTCCTCTGTGCAGACTGTCAATCAACATGTGGGAGTGGGCCCTGGAAAAAGACATCTACTACACGGCAGTCCTCCTCTTGGGGGAAGCCAACCTGGAAGCGGACAGACTCAGCAGGCTGGGAGCGGACCATTACGAGTGGCAGCTAAACAACCTCATTCAGAAGATCTTCAACAGGTAGGGTCATCCCCAGGTGCATCTCTTTGTCACCTGGCACAACAGGAAGTGTCCCCAGTTCATCTCCTGGCAGGGGTTGGGCCCCGGCTCCCTGGGCGACCCATTTCGTGGTATGGTATGAAGTCCCACCTTTCCGCCCACGTGCTAATTCAGAGTAATTTGCAAAATCGAGCAGTCTTGCCAACTCCACATCATCCTAATAGCACTGGTGGCCAGTCAGGCCATGGTTTTCGGAGCTGCTCAGCCTCTTGGAGAAGCCCCCGATTCACCTCCCGATGGAACCAGCTCATATTCTGGCAAACAGGGGGGGCAGAGTCATCCACCCGCACCGCAGAAACTAGCCCTCACAGCATGGTACCTGAGCAGGTAACGCTTCGGCACCTCAGCCTCTTACAGGCTAATCTCGAGATCATACAGGGCGCCAGGAGCCCGGCTACCAGGGCCCAGCACAAGAGAAAATGGACCCAATTCTGCCATTGGGCAGACTCCAAAGAAATCAATCCCATGGTGTGCTCTCCTTCTCAGCGCACCCTGCCCACTCTGGCGGGCAGGTGGACACCTGCCGCACTTACCTCGCAGCCATCGCAGTTTACAGGAACTCGGAGGAGGGCATCTTCTCCTCCTCGAATCCTATTGTCCAGTAATATCTGACAGGACTCGCAAGGCTCTACCTGCCCGTCAAGAGGCCGCAACCTGTGTGGGATCTTAACTTAGTCTTGGGCGCCCTGGCGCACAAACCATTCGAGCCAATGGCGTCCGTGACATCAGGCTGCTCACCATCAAGATGGCCTAACTAGTCAGCCTTACCGCGGCGCGTAGGGTCAACGAAACCCAGGCGCTGGTCTCCTCGGAACCATATACTAACTTTCACAAGTACAAAGTAGTCCTGCGGACGCACTCAGCTTTTCTGCCCTAGGTGTCGTCTGCGTTCCACTTGAACAACAACATAGTCCTTCCTACATTTTTTCCTGATCCTAAGGATGAAACACAGAGTGCTGCACTGTCTGGATGTCGGGTGTGCCCTAAAACTTTACTTGGACAGGCCCAAGGGCTTCCGCAAATCGGACACCCTGTTTGTCACTTTCGGAGGCTCAAGACCAGGCTATCAGGCCTCCAAGGCTTCCATATCCCTTTGGATGGTCTCTGCCCTCAAAGAAGCGTATGAGGGTCAGCACAAGCCGCTCCCGGCCAACATACATGCCCACGCAGTCGGGCCAAGCCAACGACCATTGCGTTCCAGCGCCATGTCCCTTTGCAAGTCATAAGCAGGGCGACCACATGGGCTCCTCCCTCTGCCTGTTTGAATGCTGGCTCTAGATCCGATGCGGCTTTCTGGCAGGCGGTTCTTAGGACCCTATTTGTTTAAGGAGGGTCTCCTCTCCACCCTGGGGCTACATTCATTTGTAATTGCCCATGCCGTATGGAGGAAAGGGGACGGGACGTAAGAGTAATCAATCATAAGTTACTCACCGTAGTGACTAACATACTCTTAGTCCATAGTCCCCTTTCCTCCATATGTCCCACCAATCTCCCCCCTAATAATACTGGTGTCAATAGGCAATGTTAAATCTATTGTCGTCGCGTCAATGGGGACCGAGGTGTGACACCGGAGGGCGGAGTCAGGGCAGCGCATGCTCCCTGGGCTGAACCCCCGCGCACCTCTAAATTTAAAAGTGAAGGTTTTTTCTAGTGAAAAAGGTTGTTTCCCGTCCCTTGGAAGGGATGCCCATGCATTATGGAGTAAAGAGGACTATGGAACAAGAGTACATTAGTCACTAGTTGAGTAACTTATAACTTATAATTTATAATTGACCTGTTTCCATTATGGCCTGTTATGCAAATATTAAATAGCCACCCCTATGGGTTGGATCTTTGAACCATTGGATCCTGGCTCGGGACCTCAACCGGTTCCTTCATCTTCAGAGTTGGTCCGTGTTAGGCAAGATTGTGTGCAGTACCCTTTGGGAACACTACAACAACCCTGACTACAGGTGATGGGAAACCGAACCCATGGTATAAGCTTGTACTAAACAGTTTTGGTAGCTTGTTGAGCAGCCAGGCTTATGCCAAGAGTGGGGTCAATGTGAGCTGTAGGGGAGTTGCACAGAGAGTCAGTGACAAGTATTCAAATAGACTTACACTCAAGGTTTCTTGAATAAAGAATTATTAATTTATCAGGCAGAGCAAGCCTTCTTCAGAATGCAGCAATATAATAGTAACATTCACATATGCTTCACAAAATACACTCTTAATAATTCTAAATCAGTAAGTACCCCTTTGGGATGGCCCACAGACACAACCTACACCCTCAGGGGACTTAGATAGCTACGGTGCTGGGGACATTAATGTATCACTGTTGCATTTAGTCATTTAAGAGTAAGTCAAAGGAAAAAGGTTATTAGAACATACAAGAGACCACAAATATTCTTAAGCAGGCAAATCTGTTCAGATCCCCCCCCAATAAGAGTCTTTCAGTAGAACAGGCTAAGCCAAAGTGATTGGGCAAAAGTCTATATGAGCTGAAGCACATCTTTGCAGGCAAGTAAGAAAAGTCTTTGCACAATGTTTTAGAAGTCTTTGAAGAAAAAGAAGAATCAATGTAGTGCCACAAGCCGTTAGACTTGTGAGTAGTAGATGATGCAAGCAACTCTACAGCAAAAGGCACGTTCTCTCAGACTTTTAAAATACCTTTGTATTGAAGAAAAAGTGCAGCAGGTGACTTCTATTCCTGAGCAGCTATACAGATCTCATTGTTACTGTGCTTCAGTCGTGGGGACAAGGAGTGCTTCTGGGGACTCCTGCGCACTGCAAGAGGACGGTCAGCGCTCGCAACCAGCAATCTTCAAATAAGTGGCTGCTAAGTGTTTCAGCTGGTCACGTCTACTGCAAATAGTAACACTGCGGTTCCTGACTGTCGAGATGGGCTTTTCTTGCGTCTGGGGTTCCACACACTGTTGAGGGGGCTCAGGCTCGGTCAGTCCTGCTTCCTGGGAGTCCGGAGTGTCTTTCTGGAGCTCTTGGCCATCTTAAAAGCAACGACACAACACAGGGTGTTCCTCTCCCTGGTATTTCGATTTCCAGCAGAAACTCTGTGGGAGGTCAACCAGCTCAGAGAGAATGTCCAGGTGGCTTACTTTGGAGTTGATTGGTCTCACCAACCTAAGGGGAGAAGTCGTCCTTGCAGGGGCTTCTCTGTCGATATGAATTTGGAGTTTCGACACATCAGCCAGGGCTTCACCGGGCAAACCAATGGTCCAGGAGTTGCAGCAGGCGTCCTCTTAAATTTCTTCGTCCAGTGGTTGACGCTGCCTCCCAAGCCAAACGCCTTTCCTTTTATTCAGTTCTCTCCCATTCATTCCAGCCTAGCTGTCAGTCACCCACCCAGCCTAGACAGTCAGCCGGCCAATCACTACAAAGTGTATTTGGGTTTCCTAGCAGACTAAGCACTCGTGAATCCCGCCAAAGGCAAAGCGGACAAAGGAACCAAACCTGGTTTGGCACACAGAGTAAATCCCAAGAAGGACCTTTCCACAAAGAAATGGTGAAAAAAGACGACCGGGCCATTTTGACAAAAATGGCACCCTTGGGTGCTTTATTGCAGTTGCGAACGCAGCCCGCGGTAAATGCACACCACAGTAGTTCAAATTAAACCACTGCCACCCGCCATTCAGTGAGGAAGGGGTAACATTAAAGTTACATGAGAAGCTAGACGAAGGGGATACTAGGTAAGGCCTCCAGCACTCTATTGTAAGATAGTATGTGCTGGGTCTAGAAATTTACAAATGTAAGTAAAGTCAGTTTCACTTAATTGCTCTGGGAAATGGGAGTTAATCCCAGAGAAGGTATTTAAACCTTGGGAAATCTGAAAGACTTCCTTGTGCCACTGCACTTAGGGTGCTGTGTGACACCATGTTAAAGATGATGCCTATGGAGTTTGTCAGGCTCCATAACCAAAAGAAACACAAAGTTCAGAAATCACATTAAAATACGAGTGTTAAAAGGTCTCACTCTCTGCAGGTTAAATAAAATCAAGTCCTCAAAATCCAGCAAAGTTGCTGGGGGTCTCTAAGGTAGAGGGAATTGGCACATTTCTGAGAATTCTCCCTAACAGTCAGTCAAGAGGGTTCTAGTCCTCTTCCTTCGGGGAGTGGTGCCGGGCCCTACACAGGAGGTTGGTCTCCTCAGATTAACATTTATCCCTCTCAGCCTTTTGGATACCCGCTCCAGGCTCCACTGTGCTTCGATCGGGAAAGATGACCCAGTGCAGCAGAGGGCCGTGCCCCCCGTGATCCAGCGGGCTACGAGGATAGCTTTTTGAAGCGATTCCTCATGTGCTCCCCCAAATTTCGGGTCTCCTCAAGGACCCCAAGGAGGTGGTTGCAAAGGTTGTACCTCCTATGTTTCGTCCCCTCTCTGGTCCCTCTGGGAGTCCCAGTGCCAACGCCCGCTACCCCTACGGTCCAGGCCATACCGGTTCTTCCAAGCCTTCCGTCTCAAGTACCACCAACTCCTCCTCCTCTGCAGTCACTTGTAGATGTCCAGTCGCCTTCTGGCTCTGACCATGGGGGGGGGGCACCCTTCCGGCTCCTCTGCAGGGCACCAACTCCACTCTGTCTGTCTGTCAAAAAAGGTGGTGGGGAGGGTTGGATTATGGGGACGACGTTGCCGCACAGGTTGAAGAGCCTTTGGTGTCGGTGAAGACTACATAACCGTCTTGAGGGTCTTGGAGTCTTTTTGGGAGTCCAGGGCAGGCCCCCAGGAACCAGGAGTGTTGGCGGAGGTCCTGGCCCAGCGCGCCATGAGGTTCTCGGGTATTGCCCTTCAAAAAGATGTCCTCTAGGTGGCTAGAAAGGTCTGAGAGAAACCCTGGGCCAATACCGACATGAACAAGAAACTGCACTCTTCAGTCCTGGCGGTGGTCTCCTTGCATTCAAGGCATCCTCGTAGTCTTCCACGGTAGGCGCCGCGTCCAGCTGTCTGTGCAAAGAGGACAAGGTACTAGAGTCTTTTGGCAAGAGATGTTAGCTCAACCCCGTGCTGCACCTCCGTCAGGCTAACGCTGATACCCTTCTAGCAGCGGCGAACCAAAAGCTGTGGTGAGGAATTGGAGAGTTCTTGCCTGACCTCCTTCTGGAGAGTGAAGCATCCTATAAGGCCAGTTTGGCGGAGGCCCGCACGGTTGCCCAGGATCTCATGGAGTCCTCCGTCTCAGGTCGCCACAGCCAGCCGAGGTCTCTGCCTGGGTGTCGAGATGAAGTGGACGGCGTGGATGCATGCCATGTAGTTGTCCTGATGTGCTTGAGAGGATTCTTGACCTTCCGTTCGAAGGGACGCACCTTTCATTCTTTCACTGATGACAAACTGACCTCAACGCAGACTGCTAGGTCCTTGGACATCCTGACCAAAGCAGGGCAAAAGTCCTTCCTTCTTTGAGACCTGCGAAGAAACGGGAGACCCGTCTGAAGGAAGGCTGGCTATCAACTTCTGCTGCTGTCCAGACGGAGCCTTGTCTTGCTGAAGATCTCGTACACAAACCGCGTACACCAAACGGTGTATACAAACTCTCATAACATTTGACAATTCTTCTCTCTTTAGCAATCTCTTTATAATGCAACAAACTTCAAATGTTATGACAATATTCATCATTATATTTATACATAGAAAAAAAGCAAGATTGTATGCAGTACCCTTTAAGTGCACTACAATAACCTTGACCTCCTGGTAATAGGGATCCAACCTTTGGTACAAGTCTGAACTACACAGGTTGGTAGTGTTGCTGAGCAGCCAGGCTTATCTGAAGAGGGGTCAATGTGAGCAGTAATGTTGTGACACAGTTTCACAGTAGCAGTTATTCAAATAAACACTTCCACTCAAGGTTTCCTGATAAAAAGCCGTCTTCAGAAGGGAGCAATATATGTAACAATTAAAATGCACTTCAAAACACACTCTTGGTTTCTCTAAATCAGATAATGCCCATTGGGGATGGCACACACACTTCCTACACCCCCAGGTGACTTAAATAGCTAGGACACTGTGGACATTGATTGATCACTGGTACATTTAGAGCAATACTGAGTTTGGTGTAAAATAGAGACATAAAACGGAGGTTAACAAATAATTCATAAACGGTTAAGTACTTTTGAAACCTTCCAATGTTCAGTAAATTAACCCTTTCCTGGGTAAAGAATAAAGCAGAGTCGGAGGAAAGAATAGTCACTCATGGCGCCAGGACAGCCAATGTTAATTTCAGAATGTCAAAGGGAGCTGAAGATCTTCTTTCCAGGTAGGTAAAAAGTCTTGCACAATATTTTTAGAAATGTTTGTAGAAAACTAGAACACTTGAAGGGCCACAAGCTGGCAAGCTTGTGTGGGGCAAAGCTTTAACAACTCTGCAAGGTAACCAAGACAGGTCTCAACTGAGAACACGTAAGGCTACACAACAAGAGGTAAGTTCTCTTAGACTTTACAGTACTCCTAGTTCTAAGAAATGATTCCAGCTGGCTTCTGTTCCTGTACAGCTCTGCAGATCCTGTTGCTCCTGAGCCTCAGTCATGAAGAGAAGAGGGAGGACGTCTCGGATACCACTTCAGACTTTCCTCGCATCTGGGGTCCAGCACTTTGTTGAGGTGGCTCAGGCTTGGTCAGTCCTGCATCCGGGAAGTCAAGAGGATCTTCCTAGTGCTCAGGTCGACTTAAAAGCAAAGCACACAATCGCCTCTTCCTCTCTTTGGAACTTCGGTTCATGCAGCAGTGGAAATGCAGCCAGCTCCCAGAGGATGTCCAGACGGGCTTACTTTGGAGTTGTTTGGTCCCACCAACTCAGAGGGAGAAGTCGTCCTTGCAAAGCATCTTGAGTCAAGGTGAATTCGGAGCTTCAGCACAGCAGCAGGGCTTCACCGGGCAAACCAACGGTCAAGGAGTTGCATCAGGCGTCTCTTCCAAGTACTTCTTCGGATTCCATCTTCTAGTGGTTGACTCTGCCTTCCAAGCCAAAAAGCCTTGCCCTTTATGCAGGGTTCTCCCATTCTTTCGAGCATAGCTGTCAATAAACACTGCAGGGTGGCTGTCCTTGCTGGACAGCAAGCCGACCAATCACCTTTGGGTGCATTCCTGTAACCAAGGGGATTAAGCACAGGGAGTTTCGGGCACCTCCCTCACTTCCTGCCCTTGCCAGGCATACTGGAGCCAGGGGCATTCTTCTTTCGTGAATCCCTCCAAAGACAAAACTAACAAAGGGACCAAACCTGGCTTGGCGCGCGTAAATCTCAAGAAGGACCTTTCCACAAGAAATGATGAAAAAAGACCAGGGACATTTTGATGAAATCTCAAGGTTTAAATACCTTCTCTCGGATCAACTACTGTTACCAGAACAGTGGAGTGAAATTGACTTCACTTAGCCCTGTAAAATTCTAAACCCAGCACACCCGATCTTACGATAGTGCTGGTGGGGTTACTTAGTATCCTCTGTCTAGTTACTCATGTAACAGTCAAATGTTACCTTTTCCTCTTAGAATGGCTGGTGGCATTGGTTTTGCAAAAAACTACCATGATTTACCCTGACCGCAAACTATTCGGCGCTCCGGTAACGTTAAATCGCAGGATCTATGTTTTTCAAGATGGCACCTGAGCCTCCTTTGTTTAAATGGTTCCTGGTCTTCTTTTTTCACCATTTCTTTGGGGAAAGGTAATTCTCGAGTTTTTCTCTGCCTGCTAAACAAGGTTTGGTCCCTTTGTTCATTCGCTTTTGGCGGGCTTCAGTAGTGAAACCCGCAACTGGCTCCAGAGTGTCTGGGGTAGGCAGGAAGTGAGGGAGGTGCCCGCAACTCTGTGCTTAGTCTCCTAGGAGACCCAAATGCACTCTGTGGTGCTTGGCTGGCTGACTGTCCGGCAAGGATAGCCACCCTGCTGGGTGACTGACAGCTAGGCTGGAATGAATGGCAGAAACCTGAATAAAAGGCAAGGCTTTTTGCTTGGAAGGCAGTGTCGACCACTGGACGAAGGAACAGAAAGTGCTCAAAAAGTACTGCTGCTGCAACTCCTGGACTATTGGTTTGCCCGGTGAAGCCCTGCTGCAGGTCCGAATCGCCAAGTTTGCATCGACAGAGAAGCCCTGCAAGGACGACTTCTCCCTTTTTGAGTTGGTGGGACCAATCAACTCCCAAGTAAGCCACCTGGACACCCATCGCAGAGCTGGTTGCATTTCCTCAGAGCCATAGAACCGTAGAGCCAGGGAGAGGGACACCAGATTGTGGGCATTGCTTGTAAGATGGCCGAAAGCTTTTGGAAGATCCTCCGGACTGCCACGAAGCTGGACTGACCAAGCCTGACTCCCCACACCCCCCATTTCAGTTGAGTGCGGGAGCTCAGATGTGAGGAAAGTCCACCTTGACAGCCAGGAACCACGCTTATTGCTATTTACTGTACCGCAAGGAGCTGAAACTCGAAACAGCCACTGAAAGTCAAGTTTGCTGGTTGCCAGCTTTGACGGTGCCAGTACAGTGCAGGAGTCACCCGACGTCCTCACTCTTGTCCCCACGGCTGAGGCCCAGGAACAGTGTGATGTGCAGAGCTGTACAGGAACAGAAGTCTTCATCTTTTTCTTCTTTACTAAGGTACTGTAAAAATTAGCCTAAGAGAACTTGCCTCTTACTGTGGAAGTGCTTGTAACTTCAGCAACTCACAAGTCTAATCGGCTTGTGGCCCTACATTTGATTCTTCTTGTTCTCAAAGACTCCTAAGAACTTGTGCAAAGACTTTTCCATTTACTTACCTGAAGTGCTGCATCCTATACCAAGACTTTGGCCTATTGACTTTGGCTTAGCCTATTGAAATGAATGACTCTTCTCAGAGCTATCCGAAAGTATTTGCCCTGCTTATGACTATTTATATTTCTTGTGTTCTAATACCGTTTGCCTTTTACTTACTTTTTAAAGAGTATTCTGTATGCCAACAGTAAGGTATTAATGTCCCCAGCACCCTTGTTACTGAAGTCACCTGTGGGTGTAGGTTGTGTCTGTGGGCCATCCCAAAAGGGCCTTGTCTGATCCAGAAACTCAGAGTGTACAGTATTGAAGTATATTTGTGTGTTAATATTCTATTGCTCCCTTCAGAAGAAGGCTTTATAACTGACTGATAAATTAATAATTGTTTATGCAAGAAAACTTGAGTGTAAGTTTATTTGAATACTTGTAACTATGAATCTTTGTGCAACTCCACTACAGCGCACATTTCCCCTCTTGAGATAAGCCTGGCTGCTCAACATGATGCCAAAACTGTGTAGTACTGTTATTAGCGCTAACTTCTGTGTGCAGAGTTGGCGAACTGCAGGCCCTGGCGTCATGCGAGTCCTTCACTACCTTCCACAATGACATGATCATCTTGCACACTCCTCAAATACTTTTGCCCAAGGTGGTCTCCCTTTTGCATGTGAACCAGGAATTAGGCCTGCCGGTGTTCTTTCCGAACCTGCAGTCAGAGCCTGAAAGGGCTTTGCATGCCTTAGATTTGAGGAGAGTGCTCAACTTCCAGCTCTCCCGGACGAGATCTTTCCGTAAGTATAAGGCGTTGTTCATCACCTTCTGAGGCGTGGCTCACTGCACCCAAGCTTCCATTGCCCGTTAGATGGTCCAGGCCATTTCGAAGGCGTACGTGGCCGTGGGTAAGCAGTATAACCTGGATACCTGCTCCAGGCAGGATGCAGAGTTCGGCTGTTCTTAAGAACTTTTTTGCTTTTTCAGAAGCATGAGGCAGATTGTCTTGTTCGGTGGAATCACCCACAAGGATGAAGGAAAGGGGACAGGATGTATAAGTATTTAAAATTCTGATGCTTGTTAATCTGATTAAATTCACATGCTTTGTATATGGTCCGACATCCAGTGGTAACCACAGTGTGTTGTATCTTGTTTTTTGAGGATCAAAAGGGGACGTCTGCATAGGTTTGTCTGTAACACTATCTCTATTGTGACCTGTAGTGTACCCAAAATCCCTCATGCACCGAGGTCCCTCAGATGTTTTTTTTTTCTGCCAAGATTACTAGGCTGCGGACTTTCGACACCTGTTGATCCCGGCCGTGCTTCTGTCCATGTGGCCGGACCTTCTGGCCGGCCTGCACAGTAGGGAGAGTGGGTTTGAGGTGGACCTATTCTTTGCAAGTATGTCTTTCTTCTTTCACCCTCTCTGCTCCCTGGGTTTTGTCATTGCTTCAACTTTCTTTCGCCATGGAAAGGATGCCATTTAGATTGTGTCCCTCTTGCAGGGCCATATATCCTTGGAAAGACGAGCATGCTCGGTGCAACAATGGACAATTCGGAACACAGCCGTCAGGTGGATGCTCAACCCAGGGCGTCCCCCACTACCACCCAGGACCCTGACGTCCTGTGCATAGATTACACCCCCCTATCCCCCGCACTCCAGCTCGCCAAGGCTCCCCAGTGGATGACAAGATGGCATTCAACGCCATCTTGAAGAAAGAAGATGACCATTTTCAAATCGCCACTCAAGAGGCTTTACCAGATTCTGATTTCGTGGAGGTTATACTCAAAGAAAAACCTCCACCTCCGTCCTGCCAGGCCATACTTTTGTTGAACTCGATCAAAAGGAGGTTGGCATCTTCCTTGTTGACACCAGCTCAGATCAGGGCGGTGAACCCTTGGGTGGAGAATCGGTTTCTGCCTTCTCCGACCAACCCTGCCTACATCAAAGGTCATGCCACTCCAGATCCTTTAGTGGTTACCACTACTAGAAAACGGGCTGGTGTTCCCCTGTCTACAGGAGAAGCACCACCTGATAAATACTCTAAGAGACTGTATGCACTGGGAAAAAGGGTAACCACCACTGCTGCTGCTTTTTCCACCCGTATAGCCAATAACACCACACTATTGGCCAGCTAGCTATGCAGACGTCCAGTGGAACCTTCTGCAAGAAGGCCTTCAAGAAGTGCCAGAACCTACACAGACCAAGTTGCTCGCTATCGCTTCCAAAGGCAAGCGGGTGAACTAGAATGTGCTCAAAAACACTCTGGATGCTGCCGAGACAGCAGAAGGACCCTGGCACAAGGTACCTTGCTCAAGAGACATGCATGGCTGCGGAACTCCGGTTTCAAGCCAGAGACCCAAGCAGAACTGATTAACAAACCTGTTGAGGAGACCAACTGTTTGACAAGGCAGTGGACGATGCTCTTGAAACAGCCAAGAAAGAACATGAAACACCAGAGTCCCTTCAACAAATTACACAGAAGCCCTCTCCCCAGAGAGTAAGTGGCTCCCACCGGTCCTTTTCAGGGACAATTGCGTTTTTCCCCAGAACCAGTATAATGCAGCTAACAAATGGAATTCGGGACAAGGGTCTAATACCTCCACCACTTATCCACCAAGAGGACAGCGGCGTGGGAAAGGTAGAGGACGAGGTTCCAACCCCAGAGGCACTCCGGCCTCTGGTCAGAAATGACCTGCAGATCCAAGTCAAATCCCATACCACCCCGGTCGGGGGGAGCGGCGGCGTATAACATCTTTCCTTACTTCATGGGGAGGGGATAGCAACAGACCAGTGGGTAGTAAAGGCGGTCGCCCACGGGTACTGTATAGAATTTGCCCGACCACCCCAATTCACACCGCCAAGATCAAGACGCCCGACCACTTGCAAATCCTACTGCAAGCGGTGCATATCCTTCTAGAAAAGGACATAGAAGTCGTCTCTATTCTACTTGGAAATGAGGGTATTTATTCAGTGTACTTCCTTGTACACAAAAAGGATCTCACCATGCGCCCAGTTCTAGACTTGCGCCCAGCGAAATGTGTCAAACCTCAAAAGTTTTGTATGGTCACTTTATAGGAAGTAATCCCGCTGTTGAAACGGGGGATTACATGGCAACACTGGATATGAAAGATTCATACTTTCATATTTCGATGTTGCCAGCGCACAGAAAATGCTTAAGGTTCATGATGGAGGACAAGCGCCTTCAGTTCTAAGTACTCCCCTTCGGCATTGCCTGAGGGTGTTTGCAAAGGTACTGACAGTAGCAGCAGCACACCCGTGCAGACTATCCGTCCTGGTTTACCCTTAACTCGATGACTTGCTCATAATAGGGAAGTCCTACGCAACATGCCTATATTGAACACTAAGAAGACAATAGACCTCGTATTCAGTCTGGGATTCTCCCATCAACGATAAGAAATCCAGCCTAGACCCCAATCAAGTCAAACAGTTTCTAGGGGCTTGTTTTTCTCTCCAACGAGAGGGTTAAAAAAAAATGCGGTTTCAGATCCCTCCGTATGTAGCCAGTCAGCAAGTGATGGTACGCAAGGCCATGCGCCTGTTAGGAATGATGGCATCCTGCATTTATTTAGAACATCTGCGCATGCAGCCCATGTAAGAGTGGCTCAACAGCCAGTGGTGCCAGGTCACAGGATAATAGGAAGATCTGGTAGTTGTATCGCCAGCCCTCATTCTCTCTCTGCAGTGGTTGTCGATGGGAAAACCTCTTGAAGGGAAAAACTTCACCTCCGCCCAGTAGAAGCCACTCTCACCACTAACTCATTTATCACAGGATGGGGAGCTCACCTGCTTCAGCAGATTGCGCACGGTGTGTAGTCCCCACAAGTAGCGTCCAACCACATAAATCTGTTGGAACTATTAGCAGTATTCAAAACATTTCAAAATCAGTTACAGGGGAAAACAGTCCTGATCTTGACAGACAGCACCTCAGCCATGTACTACCTGAAAAAACAAGGTGAGACTCTCAGGGCTATCCAAGCTGTCCTAAAACCTTTGGATATGAGCTCTCAAACACAGGATGTTCCTGTTGTCCCAGCATATTCCAGGGGAACACAATCTTCTGGCAGACATGCTCAATAGAGTCCTCCCACTGCCTGTAGAGTAAGAATGGCAACTACACGCAGACATTGTCTTCATTGTTTTCACAAAATGGGGCTTCTCAGAGATCGACATGTTAACAACTCTGGAGAACGCTCAATGCCAAGTTTATGCCTCCAGGTACCCACAGAACCGCTCCAAGGGTTATGGGCTCTGGATAGGATGGTCAGTGAAATTTGTTTACGCTTTTCCCCCAGACTCCCTTACTCAACAAGATTGTGCACAAGATGCACCAGGAACCAGTCACTATGAAATTGGTGGCCCCCATGTGGACTGGCCAACCCTGGTTCTCATCTGATGGAGATGTCCCTCTCCCCATCTATGAAACTGCCCTGCCTGTACAACATGTTATCTCAGGACAGGGGAAAAACACTGCACCCATGTCCGCAAACTCTGAAATTAGCAGCCTGGCTCCTGAGGTCATAGAGTTCGGACACCTTCAACTCCCTCAGAGATGTATGGACATACTCAGGGAAGCGAGAAAACCCAACACCCGATACTGCTATTCCAGTAAATGGAAACGCTTTGTTATTTGGTGTAATGCCAAGGGCGTCAATCCCATTAACTGCCCTCCTACTCACATTATATTGTACCTGACCCACTAACGGGTTCAGGCCTGGTTTTTAATTCCCTGAAGGTTCACTTAGCTGCTCTCTGTCTACACTACGTCACAG
Organism: Ambystoma mexicanum; assembly: GCF_040938575.1. Taxonomy (NCBI): domain Eukaryota; kingdom Metazoa; phylum Chordata; class Amphibia; order Caudata; family Ambystomatidae; genus Ambystoma; species Ambystoma mexicanum. Next base: position 586,589,680 of record NC_090922.1, on the reverse strand, counting down.
CAAAAGGTGTTGTGGTGGAAAATACCAGTTATCAAGGCTTTCATGGAGGGGGTTAAAAGGATTCATCCCCCCATTTGTAACCCAGCTTCCGGATGGGACTTGGATGTGGTTCTAACTAGACTCATGGGGTCCCCCTTTGAGCCTATGCACAAGACAAGTCTAAAAGACTTTACTTATAAGACAGCCTTCCTAGTGGCTATCACTTCTATTAGAAGGGTTAGTGAACTACAAGCCCTCTCAGTACTAGACCCTTTCGTTACTGGTCAGAAATAAGGTGGTTCTACGCACTCGCCCTCATTTTGCACCATATATTTCAAAGTTCCACGAGAACCAATCAGTGGCACTGCCCACTTTTTTTTCCAGAACCCCACTAACGTGGCCGAAAGGAGCCTATACACGTTAAATGTGTGCAGGGCATTCATGTTTTACCTGGAAAGAACAAAACCACTGAGGAAAATAAACCAGTTTTTTGTTTCAGTGGCAGCTGGCAGAGAAGGGGATCCTGTAAGTCAGCTATTTCAAGGTGGATAGTCCAATGCATCAAACTTTGTTTCTCTCTTGCTAAGCGAGAACTGCCCTTCACGCCTAGAGTACATTCTACTCTAGGCACTGGGGCTTCCATAGCATTCATTGCAAACGTTGCGCTAGAGTCCATTTGCAAAGCGGCAACCTGGAGTTCTGTACACACCTTTACAAAACGCTATTGCCTAGACACTCATTCTAGGTCTGATTCTCATGTGGGACAAGCATTACTAAAACATTTTTTCACTACTGTTGCTTCTCACAACCCACCTCCAACTCCTGGTACTCTAAGCAGATTAAGAATTATCAGGAGACATGCATTACTCACCGTAATCGCATTTCTGATGATTGTATCTGCTTAGATACTTGGAAGGAACATAGAAGTCTTGTCTTACTACTTTCTCACTTTTATGTACTCGCTCACGTTAGCCTTGGGCTCCCTCATGGCAGAAAAATGACAATCTGAGAGACCTCGGTACGTGTGGGATTTTGGGTACACTACCCTACACTTCACGGTAGGGATAGTGTTACAGACACGCCTATGCCAACGTCCCCTTTCGATCCTAGGTAGACCAGATGCAATACTCTGTGGTTACCACTGGACGTCGGACCAATATACACAGCATGTGAATCTAAGCAGATACAATCATGAGAAATGCTTTTACGGTGAGTAATGCATGTCTTACTCACTGTAGTGACTAGATAACTCCTAGTCCTTAGTCCCCTTTTCACCATGCAGAAATCCCCCCCCTACCCCCTACACCCCGCAATCCCCTGCTATTGTGGTAGGGGCGAAAATGATCTTCATAGCCAGGCATTCAAGCGTCCGATATGTAAAAAGGAGGACTGAGTTGAGGTGCCATAGGGCAGGGTCTCGGGGGCGCACCCCCACGTGCTATGTCAAATTTAAAGGAGTAGCTACTTTTTTACTGCCAAAACTTCCGGTACCGTCCCCATGTTGGGGGACACCCACAAGTATGGAGGAAAGGGGACTAAAGACTATTAGTACTCTAGTCACTACAGTGAGTAACTTTAATTTCGGTGCAGTGTTGCTGGGGAGCCCTTTGGGCTTGCCTTATTATTTTCTCTAATTGGATTTGCACAGAACTGGTAAATCTTCCTGACCTGGGTCAACCCCAGAACGTTTTGCTTTATTAGTGGGATAATTTTCCATAATACCACAGTGAGTGGGAACCTTTTTCCACACTCCCATAATCTTTAACTCTTTTTATGGGTGTCATTTTTAAGGTTCTCAATCGTGTCTTTTTAAAGTTATCCTCTTTAACATCTTATTGGTAATAAGTGCTTGTTGCTGGGTTGCCCTATAGGCTTCCCTTTTAACTTTCTTTTGCTAAACCGTCGGTGAACTATAGTTCCCAAGGGTAGAAAGGATCTTTGAATACCTTTTACATTTTAAGTCAGACCAGCACACCCCTCTTTATGTGGAGTGCTGGGGAGAGGCAATGTATCTCCTTTCACACTAAAACTGTAACAGTTCTGTTACAGTGACAAGCTTACCTTCAATGGCTGGTGGCAGTGATACCTTGTATTAATTTCTTGCACCTTTACCACGGGCTGTGTTCACAGCTGCAGTAAAGGGACCTATGGGTGTCAATTAGCAAAATGGCCCCCGTCTTCTTTTTTTACTATTTTAGTGTTTCTTGTCGTTTCTTAGTCCTGCCCCTGACATCCAGGGTGGGAAATTCCTTTGTGTGATTTTTATCTTCGGTGGGAGTCCCCTGGACTCCCCGCCCAGGCTCAAGTCTGTCTTGTGAGAGCATGAAGTGAGGGAGGAGTCCAAAACTCCCCAGCCCTTTGTTTTACACCTTGCTTGAATGGGGACAAATCCCAGTGGGGGACTGGCTGTCCTGATTGGACAACCATACTGCCCCTTCTTGTAAAATGCGGGGAGAGAATGCAGAGGTTGTGCTATAATTCCTGATCAATACTGCAAAAATGGAAGCTGACAAAAAGTCGACCACTGAAACCGAAGAGGAAGATGAAGGAAAAGGGGCTGAGACGATTTCCAGCGACCGGAAAGCCTGCTGTGTAACCGAAGCCTGCTGTAGCCCTTCTTTCCAATCTACCTGGGGACTCCAAAAACGACAACTCCGCCCCATAGCCTGGCGAGAACCAATAGACTCAAGAAGACCTGCATTTCGAGCCATCCCCTGCGTTGCTGCAACCTTGCGTTGTTGCAATACCCTGGGACCTCAAGCCATCATGCGGTGCAGAGTCTTCCGAATCTCGCTGAAACTTCGTGGGCATCCTGTTGGATCTCCAGAGACTCTATTAGAGTCTGAGAAGTCCACTCACCAGAGTGCTGGACCTTTGTAATGACGAGATTTCAACCGCGATTTTCTGTCTTCTTTTGTGCTCCTTGAAAAGGCGCCAAATCCGCAGAACCGCATTCGTCCGTGAGGGGAACCTTGCCTAGAGCCTTCATCAAACCCTGCTGCAAAGTCCCTTCTGAGGTCTTGTTTTCAGTCACCACGACAAGGAATCCACTGACCGGGTATTTGGCTGCAGACCCTGAAGTTCTCCTGCTGCAAAATCTTCTTCAATGCTGAGGTACTGGGCTTTGGTATGTACTTACCTTAAGCCTGTTAGGATTTCTGTGTAGCTGTGGGTTGTGTTCTGTGATGGTGAGGCCTCTCATCCAGTGCACCCTTTCTCACTGCTAGAATCCTGCTAGGGTGTCTTCTGTGAAGCCCCTGGACCCTCTTCTAACCCTAGAAGTAAAATACTCACCTGTTTACCCAGTTTTCCTAAGGAACTCTGACTTTTGCTACTAAAGAACCTATTCTGCCACTGCCTGTTGGTCACTTGTCCTAGTGCCCCCCTTCTGCCACTGAACACTCATGCTCCAAGAATAAGGGAAAGACTTTCAAGGGATTGGGACTCTGCCTAGAAAAGAAAATGAGTGTGTAAGGGATCACTAGGAGCAGGAGTTAGGTTAACAAAAAGTTGTCTTTATTGACTTCAAAAATGGTAACAAAAGAAAATTAAGTTGGGTAAGAACCCCTGTTTACAGTCCAAAATTCGTTATCAGCAGGCTTGGTTAGAGTATAAGGGAAAAACCGTAGTTTAGTCTTTGTATGCCCACTGGAACCTCTCGGCTGCTTCCTCACTCTCTGCTGACCTCTGCAACAGAAAGGAAATGAATCCGTCAGTTTTTCCTTTTCTCCACCCTTATATAGGGGCTTGGACAATTCCACCCAATCAGGATGCTTCCCCGCCCGAAAGCTTGAAAAGCCCCTCCAAGCCCCGCCCCCTTCCCTGGAGGATCCTGGTTGCCATAATGGAGCCCGCACTGGTGCCTCGTGGAGAATGCTTGTTTTCATTGTAAAAGTACACGGTAAGTTCTGTGATACAATAAGGCTGTTTTCTACAGTTTTCTGTGGTGCTTTCTTTTGTTTAATGACACGATCGTATGGTTTTCTATTCCGGTCTTTATAAGTGCGGTTTGACTTCGAAAGGAACTTGCTACCCTTAATTTGAAAACATGTTTTTCCCTCGGCTGCCTGAGCCGGCGCTGACTTCAGAGGGAACGTGTTGCCTTTGATGTGTAAACTAATTACATGAGTCATGTCTTTTCCCACGGCTGCCTGAGCCGGTGCTTTTATGAAGTCTGTACTTGTACGGCCGCGGCCGTGAATATCAGGGCCTGTGTGTTTCGTTTTCATGATCTAGCACTGTTTTATTTTCTGTCTCTTGTCCCCACAACCCTCCTTTGGGTTTTCTGTGTCTGGAGCTTCTGTCAGGTTGTCCGAGTGTTTCAAAGTTACTTACTTGTAAAGAGGTGGTTGGTAACTGTAATTCTAAGATTGAACAGTTACAAAAGTTCTTACTGATCTTGAATGTGTGATGCACTATTCTTAAAAGTATGGTTAACATCTTTTCTTCCTTAGCAACTCTTTTGCCTGTCTAATAGAAAGTAGATGTGAAGGTATTTTACTCTCCTGTGATTAGGTTGTGCCTCTTCCCAAAAGTGAAGTGTTGGTTCACTAGATTAGTCCTTTGAGGGTAATTGTAGGAGTTTCCCCCAACTGGGTCTTGCTTCCCCTGACTTGCTGTTAGCCTGGTCAGAGTAAGTCTGCATTAGGTTGTTGCCTACCTAGAATAACTGAGTCATTCAGTAAAGTGTAACATTGGGTTTTACTTACCTTGTGTTAGCTGTGCGTCAGCCAAAAATTAGTTACAAGAGTTACTGATTTTCTCTATCTGGGGGCTCCCTGATTTCAAAAGCAGCACCTGTTATTGTATATTGCATCCTTATGTTTTACTTACCTAGTATAACTGTGTTATCACAAAAGTAGTTATAGGTTTTTACTGCAACTAGAATAAGTGTTCCACTATTCACTAAAAGTATATTGTCCAGTTGACGGATTATGTGATTTGTAGTGAGAATCATTATACAACTGGAAGGGTCTACTGCCCTTGCATTCCTAAATGAAATTGTAAAAAGTAACCATTGGTTTTTACTCCCCAAGAATAGGCTTGACCTATACTGAATGTGTATGAAAAGGTTTTTGACTTCCCTAGACCTACTCTTAGGTACTTCAAATAAGGTCTATACTTGGGTCTGTGTAATTTCAAGTATAGTGTTGTTTTTATACTGTGATTTCATATGTTTTAGTGCTTACTTACCCCTAGATTTATCTGGGCCTACTTGTATTTAAATAAATCCTTTATTTGTACATACATAGTATATCAGTGTTTATTTGGATCATTTGTATGACAATTTCATTTGTACGGATTCTACAGCCCTCTCTCTCCCTCCTAAGATAAGCATGGCGCTACCATGAACTCAGGTGGTACAGCCTGTTAGGGAGAACTCTCAAAATGTGCTAATTCACCTTAGAGACCCCCAGCAACTTTGCTGGATTTTGAGGACTTGATTGTTTTACCTGGAAAGTGCACTCTTTTATGCATTTTGATGTTTTACTCTTGTGTTCTTTGATTATGGAGTTTTAAGATAATTCCATAGGCATCTTTTCATTTGTGTTACACAGGACCCTCAGTGCAGTGACACAGGGGGGTCCTTTTAGACTTCCCAAAGGTTTAAATACCTTTTCTGGGATAAACTGTTTCCCAGAGAATGTAAGGTTAAATTGACTTTACTAGTCTTTTTAAATTCCTAAACCCAGCAAACACCATCTTCCTATAGAGTGCTGGAGGGGCTACCTAGTATCCCATGTGTCCAAAAACACATGTAGCAGTCAGATGCTACCCTTTTCTATCGAAATGGCTGGTGGCAGTGGTTTTACAACAAACTACCATTATTTTTCCTGTCTGCGAACACCGGTTGCTAAAAATTGCAAAAGCCATGTTTTTCACGATGGCGCCTTAAGCCCATTTGTTTAAACTGGTGCTGGTCTTATTTTTTCGCCATTTCTTTTCGGAAAGGTCCTTCTAGTGTTTGTCTCTGCGTGCCAAACCAGGTTTGGTCCCTTTGTTTCTATGCCTTTGGCGGGCTTCTGGACTGAAGACTGCCTCTGGCGTCTGACTGAGTGTCTGGGGTGGGAAGGAAGTGAGGGAGGTGCCCGAAGCTCCCTGTGCTTAGTCACCTAGGAGACCCAAATGCACTCTGGGGTGATTGGCTGGCTGGCTGGTTGGCTGGCTGGCTGACTGTCCGACAAGGACAGCCACCCTGCTGGGTGAGTGGGAGCTAGGCTGGAATGAATGGGAGAAAACTGTTTAAAAGGCGAGTCCCTTGGACTGAAAGCAGTCGACCACTGGAACGAAAGAACCGAAGACAAGCTGGAAGAGGATGGCTTCTGCAACTCCTGCACCATTGGTTTGCCCGGTGAAGCCCTGCTGCAGGTCCGAATTGCCAAGTTCACCTAGTCGGAGAAGCCCCTTCAAGGACTACTTCTTCCTATGAGTTGGTGTGACCAATCAACTCGTAAACCACCTGGGTACCATATCCGGAGCGATTAGGATTAACCAGGGGGAAGGACACCAGCTTGTGTGCTTGATAAACAGCTACTAGAACTGAAGTGACTCCATTTTGTCAGCGTTGTCCGAAGATCGTGTTTAGTGCAGGAGTCCCCTGACGTCCTCCCTCTTGTCCCCACGACGGAGGCTCCGGAACAGTGAGCTCTGCAGGAACTGCCAGGAACCAAAGTCTTCAGCTGCATCTTTAGCTTCATACTAAGGTTCTGTGCCAACCTGATTGAGAGAACGCTTCTCTCGCGGTGAAAGTTTGTGGAACTTTCCCAACTTGCAGGCCTAATCAGCTTGTGATCCAACATATGATTCTTTTTCGTACAAACTACTTATGAGAAGTTTGTCAAAGACTTTACCGTTTACTTCAAGAACTGCTCTTTCCTGTCTTAAGACACTAGTTCATTAACTTTGGCCTAGGCCTTTTGAAATGAATGGAGTCCTCTGGTGAAATATAACTATTCGCACTGCCTAAGAAAGTATTTATCTATTCTGTTAAATTGTGACTTTTTACTCCCATTGAAAGTAACAAATGTCATTTTGCTCCTATTTCAGGGGAACCTAATTTGTTCAGAAACTTATTGTTTTGCTATTGAAGTGTTTGTTTAATACTAAGTTGCCTCCTTCTAGTGAATGTTTTCTAAATGATTGTTTAATAAATTAGTGAGTGTTTTACCAAGAAACCTTGAGTGTCTACTTGAACCACTGTGATTGTAAGACCTCTGTGTAACCTCTTGTACTGATTACATTCCCTTTTGAGATAAGCCTGGCTGCTCAGCCAGGTACCACAAAACTGTGTAGTACAGACTTGTACCAAAGCTTGGTTTTGCTACACCTGTAGTCCTAATTGTATGTGGTGGTCCCAGAGGGTACTGCATGCAATTCTGCCCAACACAGCCTTATACTAAAAGTGGAGTCTTGTACTGCCTCAGTTGAATGGTTTTTACTAAGCCCTAAACTGTCCTAACAGTGTGAACTAATGTTCCCAAGGGTAGAAGGATACTTTTTATCTTTTCTACAATTTCCTTTGTGAGATCAGCAAACCCCACCTTATGTGGAGTGCTGAGGGGAATCCACTGTTACACGTTTCTCACTGCTCCTGTATTGTTTCTGTTACGGTGACCAGCATACCTTTATGGCTAGTGTCAGTGCCGACTTTTGTGCAATTCTTACTCGTAAAATGTCTCCACAGCTGCAGCAATGCACAGAAGGGTCACCATTCATCTAGAATAGTGGCTGTATTCTTCCCCCCGCCTCTCCCCCATTTTTCATGTGCTTGTCCTTTTGTGGTCCTTCTGCCTTCCTCGGAGGGGGAGATCGTGGGTTGATTTTTGTCTTTAGCTGCAACCCTTTGTTTCCCATAGAGGCTCCAGCGTGTGAATACAGGAAACGAGGGAGGAGCCCAAAACTTGGCAGGTCTTTGTCTTCTGGTGTGACTGAACAAAATCAGTTTCTACTCTGGGAGGAGGGGGGAGGGGTGGGTGCTGGCTTACCCAATTGGACAGCCACACACCCCTTTCTGTAAACTGCAGGGAATGTTTGCAGAAGTTGAATAAAAGTCTGATCCCAGAAGCTGAAGACTAATCGGTCACTGGAGCTGAATCCAATGAGGAAGATGAATGACAGACGGCTGTAACTGATTTTAGTGACCAGAGATGCCTTCTGAATATCCGGAATCTCTTCTGACCATTACTGCCATCCCACCTAGAAGTCTCAGACTATTTCGACCTTTAGGCTGTTGAGACTCGCTAGTCTTGAGACCTGCAAAAGAGCCATCCCTCGACGTGGTGCACCCTTGCTGGGCTGCAAACCACCAATACTAGGGTATTTCTTGAGGTCCCCTCACCAGAGTGCAGGACCAGATCAGCAAGGAGAATCTAACCGACAATATCCTTTCTTCATCAGTTACCTGGAAAAGGACGCCAAAGCCACAGAGCCGTGGGAAGCATTGAAGATTCCTTTATTGGGAGCCTTTCCTGTCGATTGCTGCTGCAAGTTCCCTTGCAGTGTCTGCTCTTTTGTCACCAGAGCCAAGAATCCAGGTACCAGGTCCTGTGCTTCTGCATTGTGAAGATATCCATCTTCATACTCCTCTTCTTTGCTGAGGTACTGTTTGTTTGGGTAATACCGTAAGTCTTGTGTCGATCCTGTGTGGCTGGCTGATTCGGGCGTTTGGAAGTTCCTCCATACCGTTCACCCTGTTCCAAAGCTGGAAAACACCAAGGGAGCCTTCTCTGAAGTCCCTAACACTTGCTACTAACTTTGAAGTCGGTTCTCTGACTTGTAAATATATTACCAGTTTTGCAAAGTACTTGTCAATGTGTTAGTGTGCAACTTTAAGTTATAAAGTGTTGTGAAGTTCTTACTTACCTTTGAGTTGCTTGTTGGCCCTCTGAAAAGTATAAGAAGTTATTTACTTATCTGAAATGTGTTATAGAAAGTAATTGAGTTGGTATTTCTTTATTTTTCCTGAACTGAATAAGGGTAAAAGTCTACCAATGGGGTTTACTCACCTTGAATAGCTGTTGCCATTCTAAAAGTGTACCATTGGATTTTGCTTAACTTGATCTGCTTAGTGCATTTTGCCTTTCCAGAAAGTCTGCTAGAGTTTTGACTGACCTGAGAATTGCATACCACTCTTCTGAAAAGTATCTTTTTTTATATCTATTTAGTGGACATAAATAGTGTAAGAGTTTATATAGCAATAGGTATTAGGGCAGTTTTTCTGAAGTCCAACTAAGGCCTTAGTAAAGCAATTCAACTGAAGCAGTACAAGAGTCCACTTATAGTATAAGGCTGTAGCACCTGAGTTCAGGCTACCGTCGACAGAGCAGCAAGGCTTATATTAGGAAGGAGAGAGGGCTCTAGAATCAGTACAAAGAAATTGTAATACAAATGGTCCAAAGAAACAATATGTAGTTGAAAAATAAATGGTTTATTTAAATACAAGTAGGCCCAGATAAATCTTGAGGAAATCAGTACCATCACATTATTTCTGGGGCTTGTGGAATCTGGTTAGATCACATGCTGTGCATAGGCCGACATCTAGTGGAAGCTGCATAGTATTAGTTGTTGTTTTGGAAACTCGAAAATGACACCGACAAGGCGTGCTAGTAATACTATCCCATGCGACGTCCCCATGATCCCTCACGCGTCAAGGTCCCTCATTGTTTTTTTCCACCATTCTAGATGGACGCTTATAGCGGAGTTCCTCTTTTGGTTTATAGCCATTCACTAATTTACAATTACCAATAGTTTATTCTTTCTATCCTTTACCACCGTTATCGAAACATCACACTGGTGAAGACCAGAATAACAACCGCCGGAAGACTCCTGTAAAGGATCCGTTTCGCCCTTGGAAGGCTGCCCTGGGCTTCGGCCCACACAGTAGGGAGAGAGGGGGCGAGGTCATTTTAGAATGTATATGCTCCTTTTCTTAAACTACATTCGCCTAGCTGCCATATCCCTTTGTTATGGGCAAGACCCCCTTTAAATTCTGACCCAAGTGCAATAAGAAATTTCTGTTGGTTGATAAACGCCTAGTCTGTAACCTGTCTCTCCCGAGAGACCACGTTGAGGGTTTTTGTCGAGCGTGTAGGCTCTTCAAGCCCAAGACTTTGAAGGACCAATATACCAAACACTGGGCCCACTATGCCAGGCAGCTCGAGGCCATGGAAGTAGAAGACACTTTCAGCGACCGCAGCAACGCCATGGTTTCTGAAGGCGAAGGCGACAGGGTGGCCTCGGTTAACCAAGCGCAGGTCCCCGATCCTGGAAGACAGGCCAGCGGCCTTGTTATGGTGACAACACCCGGCAGCGGAAGCCCTATCACTTCATCCACCCCCAAGCACACAACCCAGGACCGAGACTCAACATGTGTCGACAACACACGACATCCAGGTAAAGGTCTCTGGAATCTCTGTCCTCTGGGCACTCTCGTTCGACATCGCCACATGACAGGTCTTGGGCGTCGAAAGGCAGTACGGACGTCGTGCAAAACACTCCCAGTGCCGGTTGCAAGTTTTGACCATCCCAGTGCATTGCAGGAGTCCCCCGACGTCCTCCCTTTTGTCCCCACGACTGAGGCCCCAGAACAGTGAGATCTGCAGAGCTGCAAAGGAACAGAAGTCATCAGCCGCATCTTTTCTTAATTTCTAAGATACTGTAAAAAGTCTGGGAGAACATACTATAGAGTGCTTGCAACTTCTACAACTCAAGTCTAATCAGCTTGTGGCCCTACATTTGAGTCTTCTTTTCATCAGACTCCGAAAAACGTGTGCAAAGACTTTTCCATTTACTTACCAGAAGTGCTTCATCGTATACAATACCTTTGCCAATTGACTTTGACTTTGGCTTAGCTTAGTGAATTGTATGACTCTTCTTGAGGGATCCAAAAGTTTTTGCCTGCTTAAGAATATTTGTGGTCTCTTGTTCTAGTAACCTTTGCCTTTTACCAACTTTTAAGAGTATTCTAAAGGCCAACAGTAAGATATTAATTTCCCCATCAGCCTAGCTATTCAAGTCACCTGTGGGTGTAGGTTGTGTGGGCCATCCCAAAAGTTTCTTTACAGATTTAGAAACTAACAGGCTGATTAATGGAATAAATGTGCGCTGAAAAGGGGAGCGCAAGCGGGAAAATCACAGCGCAAACGCGTGCCAAAGCCGCGCACATCGATCCATGGAATTAAGTGCGCGTGTAAATCCTGGGATATGCGCTAAAATCGGTGCTGGCGCACACGTCATTAAAAGCGCAGCGCACACAACAAAAGTGGGCAGAACACGGGGTGTAACACGCGGAATGGGGAACAACACACGAAAATGTGGGTGTTACGGGGGAAGTACAGGAGGTAAATGCCTGCAACGCCTACACGCGCGCCAACATGTATTCATGGAATCGAACAGGGTAAAGGCGTGTGCCAAAAAGATGCGCTAATCCGGAAACACGTAAGCCAGCAGGAAGCGGGCGTAAGCGGGCCCGCGCAGCATAAAAGTGCACGCAAACAAACAAGCTCAGACGCTACTATGAATATACCTTTCCTCGCAGCAGTGGTCGTCGGACACTGCAGGAGGAGGAGGTTAGCCAGGCCCTGCATTTTTTTACCCAGGACCAGCCTTTTTGGGATGCCTGATGACCAGGTGTATGGGAGGTACAGGTTTCCACCACACATAATCCTAGACCTGGTCAGGGAGTGGTAGGATGACCTCACATCACCCACCCTGTGCTCCCAAGCACTGAGCCCCTTGGAAAAGGTGCTCAATGTACTGCACTTCTTGGCTACTGGGTCATTTCAGCGGACAAGTGCCATAGTGGTGGGGGGGGGGGGGTGTCACAGGACACGCAGTCACGCTGTCTACACCTGGTTTTGGCCATCATGACTAACCGCCCCTCAGTCCGCAGGCACATATACATGCCCAGAACACCTGCAGAAAGGCAGGCCGTGGTCCAGGACTTTTACGGGGTGGCACACTTCCCCAAAGTGCTAGGTGCCATTGATTGCACCCATGTGGCGCTACGTCCTCCCAGGGCCACTGAGCACATATATCGAAACCGCAAACACTGGTATTCAATCAATGTGCAGGTTGTATGTGATGCCAAGGGAATAATAACTTCAGTATATGCCAACTATCCAGGGTCAAGCCATGATAGTTACATTTACAGAATGTTGCCCCTAAACCGGGACCTGGAAGCTGGCCGGCATGGCGACACATGGCTAATTGGTGTGTATAAATGCCTCTGCACATGCATGCATATCAGAAACTGAGAAAAGGGAAAACCCCAATAATGAGAACCATAATCACTTCCCCAGGGGATAGTGCCCCCTCTGATCACCTACATGATGACGCCAATTCGGGACCCCACCACACCACCCGAGGTAAGATGCAACACAGCCCATATTGCAACCCGGGGCATAGTGGAGCGCACATTTGGAGGGCTCAAGTCACGCATTCGCTCCCTTGACCGCTCTTGTGGGCAGCTGCTATACTCGCCCACAATAGTGTGCAGGATCATAGTGGCAGCATGTGTCCTGCGCAACTTTGCAACACACCGAGCCGTGCCAGTGGACATGATGGTGCCCCCACATCCACAACCACATGCACGGCCGCTGTGCATGGGAGGTGAAAGGGCATGTGGTGAGGCAGCCCGTACCCAGCTTGTGGCAAATTACTTAACCTAAAATCACACCCCTGCAGAGTGCACACAACCCTGGCACATACCAGCTGAGAATCAATGATGATGGCAAAAGGGACAGTCAGTTGTCACAAGCATACCAGCCTGAGATTGTTCTCCTGGAAGTGTTACATTGTGTGCATCCCTACCTACTCAGACACCCAATGCTGTGTCACAAAAAGAGACACATTCATGCAGCATGAAAGATTACCTCCTTGCAAAGTACCACATCAAAATACTGCCATGTAACCCAACCCCTCCCCATCTCAGCTACCCAACACACCATGGCATGCAATGCAATGTGAAAGCAAGTAAATGAATGCACAACACATGACACAAGTGTCACAAAGTGCAATGTTCCAAATGTAAACAGTCCACAGACAATATGCTCTCAGTAATCAATAAGACACACCACACATGAACAAATACTTACCAGCAACACAATACATCAGCTCAGGAAGAAAGTGTGGCAATACAAGACAGGAAAAAATCAAAGTAGTGCAAGTATCACAACCTGACCAGGGCAGCACATCGACCCCTTCCAACTGCATAGTGTTGCTGTCAGGCAAATGTGTCGGTGTACTGCATACGGGAAGAAAGGGTAGAAGATGCACACTCTTACTTCAGATGTCAAAGGTAAGTGATATTTTAGAGACAAATGTGGGTAACTTGTGGGTGCGGGGGAAGAAAAGTGGCCCTGGCACAGGGCTACCTAGGTAAACAAAGGAAGAGAAAAGAGGATCCAAACTGGAACCCTCCCGTCCCCTGCACACCGTAATAGTGCGTCTAAATGACGCCTTAATCGAAATTTCAAATACTTTTCATTATAAGCATATATTTCTTCAAATTTGAATGTAAAAGAACCAAGTTAAATTAGAGTTAAATAATGCCATCCATTCTTTGAATGTACAAAACAAATGACGCTTTATTCCAAACATAGGAAAAACAGAAGATTCAGTTCTTTAGAATGTGGCTGACGCGTTTCGAGAGGCAAACTCTCTTCTTCATGAGCCTGTAGTCTTGTGCAAGAACTGAATGTCAAAAGATATAGAAAAAGAAAGTCAAGCTTGTGTTGCTGCCAATGAGTTTCCACAGCATGTCTAATATTAGGTATCATACATTAAAGTTAATCTAGTGAGAGAACATTCAAAATGTTTTCATAGTTACTTCAAACCAACAAACCAAATAATGGAATCTTGAAAGAGGCTCTATACACCTTACAAATTAGAATTGTATCCAGAGCCACTAGCAACCAGGACCGGTGATTAGCTACGGGTTAATGTGGAAGAGGCTAAGATGAATGCTCATCATACCTGACTGAATGCTTCAGGGTAGTGCGAGAATAAATAATTCAGCGTGTGCAGAAGAACATAAGTTCTGATGTGCTTTCAGTGTAAGTCAAATATCCCAGAGGCTGAAATAAATGGAACCGGTGCGCTATAAAAAGACATGTCTTCAATGCAATAGCAGTCTGATTATGCAGTAAAAAATGAACACTCACCCCGTCAAAAAACAAATTGTATCGGGGCGTGGCGGTGCTTGTATGCGAGTGCCAAGAGCGGCATATCGTCGCCTGTTGAATGCTGGTATGTTTCTGACGGTCGGGTCTGCAAGTAGTACAATAATCGGGTGAGTGCGACTGTGTACGCATCACAGTAGAGAGTGGAGTTTAGTCGGTAGCTAAATATGAGTAAATAGAACAGGTACCAAAGAACCCTGGGTGCACTTACTGAATGCGACACAGTGTGATCGGCATGCAATCCCAATGTAGTGCGTCTCGCTAAGCTCAATTCCGGGTTCGCTTCTTCCCCGTGGTGATAGTTGCTAGGAAGGGGACGCTTCCCGTCTAGAGTGAGACCCTTGAGCGTGTCTCGAGTGGTTTGCAAAATACAAGGAGCGTCGAAATGAATGACAGACTCTCTGTATGATGTGAAGCCAACATGCGGTGTAAGGTGATGTGTATCACACGGCGGCCATGTTGGAATGTGAGTGTCATATAATCACTCTGGCGAGTGGAATAGTCGATGCTATCAGAAGATAGCTATAAACTGCCGTTCTTGATCTCTATGGGGAAAAAATAGTTATGGATGTACTGGTTGGGTGGCTGTGGATTTACAAAGACCAAGGTGCATAAGTATGCTGACTGTTGCATCAGATCCATATAGGTTGTAACAATCATTTATGAACAGTCACACATTTCTAAACGGATAATATACTTCCTGTATATATACCAGTAGCGGTATGAATCTCAAATGAGGAGACACTGTATATAAAGATACATAATATTGGTACTGAGGTTCAGTGAACAAACAAGTTCTATGAGTCCATTGGCATTAGGGCAATCAACTGCCCGATTGTCATAGAGAGGGGGAGATCAATTGGAGAGTCCTATTCAAACAAAACATTTCAACGAGAATTCATCATTGAGACCCTTGGGGAGCAGTGTGTTCAATGTGTGGATCGAGTATTTTTCTCTGCATGAGAGTATAGATTGGTAGTCCCCACCTCTATAGGGTTTTTTAACTACTTCAAGGACTTGAAATTTAATTTGAGCCACAGTGTGGTTATTCTCCTTAGTGTCTCGAGAGGGGTGATTTCATATTTTGACACCTAATGTTGGATTTATGTTCTGTAAGCCTTTCTTTGACTGATCTTGTTGTCTGACCTACGTAGAGCTTGCCACATGGGCATTTGATCGCATAGATCACTGTGGTCGACATGCAAGTGGCGTAATGGCGTAATTTGATCTTTTTGCCTGTGCACGGGTGAATGATGTCGCCTTTGGTTACATTGTTGCAGTGTGAGCAGCAAAGGCCCATTTTCCTGGTTTGGAGGACCATTTGTTTGTCCTTGGTGGTATTTCTGCTCTAACCAATCTATCTCTAAGATTCTTACCACGCCTGAAGGCAATCATAGGTGCTTTGGGGAATAGCTCCTTGAGTGTCTGATCATTATGGAGGGTACTCCAATGTTTTCTGATGGTTTTGCCTACTTGAAAGCTTTGTCTGGAGAATTTTGTAATATGCAAAAGTGGTGTGTCCTTTGTCTTAGTCTTAGGTGTCAAGAGTTCTTCTTTGCTGATATGTTCTGATCCATCTTTCGCTTCCTCTAGTTTGGTCTTTGGGTATCCTCTGGCTTCACATTTTTCAAGCAATTTACTGCTTTCTGTGTCCAAGCCTGCAGGGTCAGAGATGATGCATTTTAATCGTAAAATTTGGCTATATGGCAGACTTTTCAACATTGATTTCGGGTCATGGCTTGTGTAATGTAACAGGTTGTTGGCATCAGTTGGTTTGTGGTATACTGTAGTACTGATGCAGTTTTCTTTGATTTCCATATCCACGTCTAGAAAATGTAGATGCGGTGCCCCCTATCTCCATGATGAATTTGATGTTGTCATGGATGTTGTTCATATAGTTGAAAAAAGAATCTAGTTTGTTGCGTGTCCCAGACCAGATGCCGAAAATGTCCATGTATCATTTCCACATCAGGATCTTATATCACCACTCGGGGTGATCCAGTACATGTTGATGTTCAAGTCTATACATGAATGTATTGGCATGTACTGGTGCAATGGAGGAGCCCATGGAGGTGCCTGTTATCTGCAGATAGAATCTGCCCTGGAACCTGAAGTAGCTGTTGTAGAGTATTATTTCCAGGAATTTCAAGATCAAGTTGTTGTTTCCCATATTGTGGTGGTTGTTGGAGATTAACCATTGAACTGCTGATATGCCTTCCTTGTGTGGGATTGACAAATGGATCAACAATAAGACAGGTGAATTTCTATTACGCACTATTACGGTGTGCAGGGGACGGGAGGGTTCCAGTTTGGATCTTCTTTTCTCTTCCTTGGTGTACTGCATACAACATGAACTGCATCTGGAAAGAAGACGGCCTTGTGAAGACATGAAGAACCTACATGTAAACAAGGAGAAAGACATGGATGCACAAGCACATATCAATACACCATGCATTGTAGAATCCAACAACAATCCCGACTAGGGATGCACACACAGGTTTGACTACAGACTGCCCACACAACTCATGGGAGCCCAATGTCACTGTGTAAGTTACTGTCACTTGGTCACACCCTTTGCAAGCCCATGGAAAGGGGAAGCAGGAGGGGTGTGTGTCTGGAAACCAAGCATCTAACCCAAAGACAGGACAAGCCTGCATGTGCCCCGCTTGAATACACAGTAGATGCCCACGGGAGCCACACAAAGCAACACACTGTAAAAAAAAGTTCAAAAAATAAAAAATGGCCATGTGTGGGGGGAGGGGGGGGGGAGTTGGTCAGAGGCCACCCAGGAGGCACGAGGAACAGGGTGCATCCCAACACCCACATGCATGGATGTTTGGAAAAAAAATACCTCCATCGGCTCATGGCCTGCACGGCTACGCTACAGTGGGAGAACAGCCGTCGCTCTCTTCACCCTCTGCTGCTACGTCAGGAGGTGGCCGTGATATGGGAGGCAGCCCATGCAAAGCCCTGGTATGGTCCTCCATGGCAGCAAGCATGCGGGTCTGGTAGGTTTGGTTCTGCAGGATAATGGTACAGAGATCCCCATGCAGCACCTACGGGTTGCCTGCATTTCTGCATACATGGCCTCGCGTGATGCCCGTATCTCCGCACGGGTTTCCTGGAGCTCAGCTGAGAGTGAACCTTTGAGCTGCTCCAGCTGCTGTTCTGACCTAAAATTCCGGGAAGCCTCAAGTTCACTCAGAGTATCTCTGAGGAACCCGTGTTCTAACCTCAGGGCTTCCCTGTGGGCCTGTGACTCTATAGAAACGGCTTCGTGCAGAGCCTCCAGTCCAGCCAGTCGGTCCCTGTTGGACGCCAACATGCCCTCCCTGTGTGAGTGGCAAATGGCCTAAGCCATCATTTCACACGATGCTCCCTGTTGTGCTGCAATACTGTACATGGAGTTCTCCCACACTGTATTGCCCGCGTTGACGGGCACCACACCTGTTTGGGGCAAGGCGATCTGCACCTTGCTGTGATGGCACTGCCTGAGACTGCAGGACTGCATTCCTCCTTTGATCAGCTGCCCTAGGAAAAGGAGCAAACATTGTAGAGTGTGACCCTGCACCTGTAACCGCCACAGGCGGACTTTCCAACACTGACATCCCCATAGAGGGGTCTACCCATGGTGCAGGTGGGTTGGACATAACAGCATCCCTGCCAGAAACACTCACCTGCGATGGCACATATGTCTCACTGTCCGATTCAGCACCTGAATCATAGAGGTCTGCGGAGGGGTCCCCAGAGACACCCGTGGACGACATGGTCTGCATGAGGAATGGGCTTTCACCCACCACCACCCCACGTCCTCCACTCGTGCCCGGTTGTGGCTGAGATTCCTCCTGGGTCTGCACCATCCCCTCCTCATCACCTGCAAAAACATGACAGACAACAAATGGAAACGGGCATGAGCACCATAGCACACACATAGGCCTGACAAGACAGAGATCCAGTACATAAATTGCACATGTCCCACATGAATATAACTCTGGCATGCATGCAGTGTCAATGAGTTGGAATGGGAGGCAAAAAGCTCACACTGAGGACTCCAAGATGGAAAAGCAGCACATGTGCAGCATGCTTGATTGCACTGGCAGCACACATTAGCCTGTGAGTGGCATGTCCAATACACATACATGACACATGCCATCACACAGATGTCACGTAGCATAGCCATGGTACATTTGACTACATTCACATGTTAGTGAATGAGTACTGTGACCCATCCATGTGAGATGGACATGATGAGATGAAACCTGCAAAATAGTGTGACAAAATACGCATGTGCCACACACTGCAACACATCCAGTGTTCAATTATACAGTGATGGCAGGCAGATGCATCAATGGTTGGTCACTTCAACATGACAGAAGACAACAGTCATGTTCTACATACAAACAGGGCCCAAAAATGATTGTGAGCAGGCCATTACTCAATCAGCCTGAATGGTTAAATCATTCCCATAACAAGGTAATACATGTGGGCCATTTTGGGGTGTAATCTATGACAGAAGCATGTCACATATGTGGCAGTAGGGCAGAAAAATTCATTGTAAAAATGGCAAGGATTGAAACAATCAGGCTGAATGAACAGGAAAACATTATGAACAATGTTGCAAGAGGACAGTTGATGGGTAACTGCAGTAATCGGGTGCAAATTGGCTACTGTGGTCAGAAGGGATACTGTCATACCCATACCCAAACCCATGGCATGCACGGCTACGCTACAGTGGGAGAACAGCCGTCGTTGAATGGTTTGGAGGAAGCACATGAGACCTATACCAGTCATGACTACACACCCTCACCTGGCACTCAATCAGAACACATCACCCAAGCAACTTACACACACATCTGATCTGTCCCTCTTTGACGAAGGTTCCAGCGACACTCATGTTCTGGGAGTTGGTCGTCCTCTGGTGGAGACCCACCGCCAGTCACCAGAGTAGAGGCATGATTGGAAGTCAGCTTGTTCTTTGCTCTGCGTTTCAGATAATTCCACCGCTTGTAGCAATCATCAGCTGTGCACCTCACAAATCCAGGGGCACTAATGTGGTCCGCGATGGTCAATCGACAATGTCCTGGCTGGGAGACTCGGAGCTGGGGTGGATTGAGCTGCAGCTGCCCCTGCAGCCTCCTCACCCTTGCTACTTGGGGCAGTAGATGACATTGCTGCCCCAGATCCACATGGCCTGGTGACAGCAACTTTCACCGGCACACGTGGCTTAGACTTGGTGACCTGGAAGTCAGCCTGGGAGTCATCCTATGCCGGTTCAGTTGACAAAATGGGCCGGTTTAACAAGGGCTGAGCTGGGATGGTGTCAGCTACATTTCCCACAGCCATTGGGGGGGGGGGGCATAGGTGGCCCCGATTGGTCCTCCGCACACTGGCCTCTTTGGGCACCCTGCACATCCTGGCCACGTGCCCTACCGCGGCCCCCTTTTGGAGGTCGGCCACCTTTCCCTCCCTTACTGCTTGGTCGCCTCCCAACCATGGCACTGATGTTGTTGTGCGTATGGGAGTTGCAGTAAACAATTGTCCTGGGCAATTGGGGTGAAATGGGTAGGGTACTAAATGGACTTCGTACCCTAGTGTTCTAGCAAGGCTGTCAGTGACCCCTGGGGGAAGATGACGGGGGTCACAACGCACAGGCACCCCAAAAACAAAAGTAAATGTGCACGCAGCATGGAAAAATGAACCCGCACAATGCTGTGGCACCCAGAAACACAAAAATAAGCGTACACGTGTTACACGCAGCCTACAATGACCTCTGAAGGGGTATGCGACACACTGGGGCAACCACAGTTGGAAAATATGTGCACGACTCACCGTCTGCCTGGAAAAAGAATGTGAAAAAGACGTCATGTGCGTGTTGGCAACACCCCCGCCAAAAGAAGAAAAGAACGCAGTCTGAGGAAACGGGCGTACGAACTGGAACCGTTGTGAAGTAATCGCGCGTGAACCGACAAGGAGTACAAGAATCACCCGCTCGCTCTCCACAAAAAGCATGTACAAGAAAATGGCGTCCTACACTTGCCTTTTAAGCCAGCCCACACGTGTGACGTCACTTAGGCGCCTACGCGCTAAGGGCCTTTCCTCCAATCACACGCAGTGACACCCGGACGTGCAGTTTTTTCACATGTACAATTAACATGCACCCGTGTTGTGGGAAACGCCCGTGCGTCTAACGTCACAGGCGCGCATACGCGCTAAGGGCCTTTCCTCAAATTACACGCTAACGTGCTGTTTTTTCACATGCCAAATCACTCCATATCAAGCTGGCCACGCAACAACACATGGAAGACCACGCTCCTGCCCAGAATGCCGAATTACTGCCCCCCAGAACCCCAAGCACGCTCCCACCTGCTGCCTGCCTGCTGGCTACGTGCCCTGCTATTTGGTGCCTGCACGTCAGCCATCTGCAGGGGTCCAGTTGCTGTGACCACCCCTGCTGGAACAGAAGACTCCCGACTGGAGTACATTCTTGCTCCTTAGCCCAGCCCCAGGACCCAGTTGCCCACCCACACCTGCCTCGGGGGTTGCCATGTCGGACACACCACCATCTGGCACCACTGGCAACCACCAGTCAGAGGCAGAGGGCTACCAGCTTCACTGCTGCAGAAATTGGTAACCTGGTGGAGCAAGTCCTGGGCCATTATGATGCCCTCTTTGGAAGTTCACGCGCCGACAATGTAGGACGGAAGAGGAGCTGGACGGATATCGTGGCTGCCATCAACGTGGAGGAGGTGGCAGCCCGCGACTTGCAACAAGTCCGGAAGTGCTGGGAGGACTTCAGGTCCAGGACCCTCAGCAAGGCCCAGCGTCTCCTGAAGGCAAAGCATGCAAAGGGGCGCCGGGTCCGCCTTACTAACATGCAGATGAGGGCCCTGGAACGTATAGACCCAGCGCTTCACCTCAAAGTCCTTGGGAGTCAGACCTGTCCGGAGTCGAGCGGTAAGTGTGCATGCGTACTGATTGGATGCTATGCATGTTGAGGTGTGGCAGGTGTGTGCAGGTTGCACATGTCTTGGAAGGACCATGTATGGATGTGTATCTACAGGGACATGAGCCTGCCGCATCAGTCATGTGAGAGTCACATCAACGGTGTATGTGTACAAAAGCATTATGTCCAAATGCATGTTGGGGTGCACACATGCTTACATATCTGTGTATGTACCATGGCATGGTTGGGGTGTGACACATGGATGCGGGTTCCACCTTCATGTACGTGCATGGTGTACGTGTGTGTGGGTATTTGACATGTGTGCCACTGTGATACACCATGGATGCATGTGACACTGACATGTAGGAGGCTGATTGGCAGATGTGACATGGATGCCGAGGATTTCACTGCAACAGGTGGTGTAGATGTACAGATGCATGTACGTCTGGTGGCGTGTGTGCATGTGTTTGCCAATCCCCGTGTTGCATGTGATGTCAGGCTAACCTTTGGATGGTCATGGTCTTGTATGTGTATGGATGGTGCTGGCTGCTGCAACATTCCTGTTCATTTGCGCATGTGTGTTGATAGAAATGATGTGTGTTGGGGAGTGTGAGGCCATGTGTGAAGTTTGAGACTGCCACTCATCTGCAACTGTCATGTGTATCAGACCATTGTACAGTGCCCTGATGCCTGTGTACTCTCGCCCTGTCTGCAGCGTCAACTGATGAAGAGGGCGGAGACGGTGCTGCGGAGCACACAGGCAGGGATCCCACCGCCAGCCAGAGAGGCAAGGCCCAGCTCCCCTCCCAGGTTGCCATCTCGTCGGGGAGTGAGGAGTCTGGTGCTGCCTCCGCAGCTGCCGGGGGTAGGTCCAAGAGGCGGAGGTGGATTCCTCGGCAGGAGAAGGGGCAGCTGAGACCCCACATGGCCCTACGGAGGAAGATGGCAGTGTCATCCAGGTTGGTAGGGGGTTTGGTTGAGGAGGCGGCCGTGGAAGTCACACACACAGGGCCTGGGGGGGGGGGGGGATTCCACTGTTGCCAGTAGTGCAGTCCAGGGGCAGGGACAGGAGGCAGCACAGGCCGCCGCAGAGGTGCCTGTGTAATCCTGTTCCCGATCCTGCGACTGCATCATCCGGCACCAGCAGGGATGCCTTAGTCAAGACCTGTTTTCAGGGAGGGGATAGCCGCACAACAACTGGCCTTCCTCTCCCCGTGGACGTGGCAATCCGGGACCGGATTGAGCCTGTCCTGGGTGGGGTGGCGTTGCGTGTTCGTGACATTCAGAATGAAGTGCGGGGTTCTTGCGAGGACAGCGCACGTCATTTCGAATGTCTCGGAAGACAGTGTCAACCTACTGGGCGGGGTCACCAGTGCTGGGTTCCTCCGTGTGCTGGAGCTTCGGCCGACCCCCCCCTCCTCAACTGAACTCCCTATGCGCCAGTTGTCCTCCGTGCCATCTTCCTGCCCAAGTGTCACCCGGGCACCCTGTGGAGCTGTCCCTGACCCAGCGGCCAGGCTGGTGGAGGACACATCCCTGCCTCAGTCGGGAGTCGGAGGTCCAGCAGGGGTAGCCACCCCAACAACTGGACCCCAGCAGGTGGATGACATGCAGGCAACAACGGGCAGGGCACATGCATGGCAGCAGCAGGCTCAAGGTGGGAGCGATGATGTCTCGGGCCAACATCATCAGAGGGGCAGGCATCGGCCAGAGGGCAGGAGTACCCCGGATTGCAAGTGTCATCCGTGTGGCAGCGGTTGGGCCAGGCCATAGATGCGGAACGGGGGCAGGCGGAAGAAGCACGGCTCACAATGGCCAGAGCGCAGAACTCCATGCGCAGGGCGCTGAGGGGGGCCGAGTGCCTTGAGGTAATTCACAGGGAGTTGGAGTTGAACATGTCATCGTCCCTGCGAAACCTCGCGGACATGGAAGAGGCCCGCCTCCAGGACATAGACCAGGAGTTCGATGATGCCCTGGCCCGGGAAATCAGAAAATGAGCCGTCGGACTAGCCTGCCCCCATTGTATATAGTTTGTAGTGTTAGGTTTCATTTTCATTTATTTTCGGGTGATTGGACTATGCCCCACACTTTTGTATATAGTTTTCTTAAGTAGTTTTTTGGATAGGTTTCATTTCTTTCGTTGGGCTCATGGACCCTGGATGAAATCGGTGTACATAGTTGAACAGTGGATTATGTGAGGATTTTATTTTATTAATCACCATGGATCAATTGATTTTTCAATTTACGTTTCCTTTGGATGTCATTTGGTGGACCGTGAGATTGGACAAATTTTGTTTTTCATCACTTTGGATTGGTTCTTCACATATTTTTTTATTCTGTTTTGGACATACATTTCATTTCATGTTTGAAATATGTTTTATGCTTTCAATTCATTCATTTTGTTCATAATACATTTTTATTTCTTACTTCCATGTGTGGTATTCGCTCATTGGGTTGCTGCATTTGAAAAAGTGGATTTAGACAATCACTGGCACCCTGTGTGTGTGTGTGAGACATGTTTTGATGTGCATAGTTGACCTTCGGTTTGTGTCATGGAATAGCAATTTCAGTGTGGGGTGGATTGAGGACTTGATTGCCTCTCAAGACTGGGGTAGCGTGCTGTGGGATTTTGGTGGACATGAGGCCCATGATTGTGCATCTTTATGTCGTGTTGGGGGGAGGTGAGACACAAATCCGGGCCTGCTGGCATGGGCCCGTCAATGCTGGGTTGGTGGGGGTGCAGAGGGACATGAGTCAGGGCCTGCTGGCAGGTGCCCGTCAATGCTGGGTGGGTGGGGGTGCAGAGGGACATGAGTCAGTGATCACTAGTGCAAGGTGACAAGTGGGCTGGCTGGGGTCATGCCCATGGTGGATGGGCTGCCTTCGGGACATGACCAGGGGTGCAGGGTAGTCCCTTGTGGTGTGGGCTGCCTGCAGGGGCTGGGGAGGGGATCGAGGGCACACCTGGTAGGACCCACACTGCCAATTCACGTGTGTAACACCCCGCGCACCCCACTGGAAACACGTACCCCGCTCTGCAAGCGAAATCGCGTGTGGTAGTACCTGTGCACCCCTCAGAATACATGTACCCCGCTCGCCAAAGGCCTATCGCGTGTGCAACTTCCCGCGCCCCCCAGGAATACTTGTTCCCCGCTCGCGTGATTGCAGTGTAGCGGCCCTGTTAGCTGGTCCAGGGTTAGTGCGGCCCTTTGCGCTGCATTGGGGATTTCATTGGTTGTTCCTTACACAATGGGCGTTCTTGGGGGCGTAACTGGCGCTGCGGGATGTTCTCTGCGCCAGCGCTCAAAATGCCTTGGCAATTCCATGAATACACGGTGCGGCAGAATGCTGTTTAGCACACACGGCTGGCGCACGCTCCCTCTCTGCGCTGCTCGCGTGCGCTGCCTCTGCGCTGAAATCTATGAATTACCACGTTAGAGTCTACAGTATTGAAGTGTATTTGTGCATTACTATTACATTGCTCCCTTCTGAACAAGGCTTATTCTAACTGACTGTAAATTAATAATTGTTTTGTAAGAAAACTTGAGTACAAGAGTTTATTTGAATTGTTGTAACTGTGAATCTCTGTGCAACTCCACTACAGCTCACATTGACCCCTCTTGAGATAAGCCTGGCTTCTCAACATGCTACCAAAACTGGGTAGTACAAACTATAAATCAAAGGTTGGGTTTCCTATACCTGTGGTCAGAGTTGTGTGTAGAAGTCCCAGAGGTTACTGCATACAAACTTTGCCTAACAGCTGTTCACTGTAACAGGCGGATATTGCATAGAACTCCTCGAGCAACCCGGAACCAGCCCCCACGACAAAATACCAATTCCAAGGAACACCAGCGTATCCTCAATCAAGTCGCCATGCTTCTACTATAGGACGCCATAAAAATTGTCCCAGTCAATCAGGTTAACAAGGGTATTTATTCAACTTACTTTTTTGTGCCAAAGAAAGATCTAACATTGCGCCCATTATTAGATTTGCGCCCTGCAAACAAATATGTCAAGCCACAAAAGTTCTGCATGTCTACGCCATAAGAGTTAATCCCTCTACTAAAGAAGGGGATTACATGGCAACATTGGATATGAAAGATGCCTACTTTTTTTCCCACTTATTTTTTATTGAACAATTTACTACAACAAGCAAAAACCAATAGTGGTGATTATTTAAAACAAAGAACAATTTCCCCCCACCCCCACTCCTCTTCCCAACCCTTCTCCTGCTCATAATTAACCGGGCCTGAATGGGCCTTGAGGAAACAGAAAACCGAAAGACAGGAACCATTGAGTTTTTAAAAAACAAATAGGCTGACATCTTGGGTTCGCAGCAGAACATAGAATATTAGTGATTTAGGCTGCCACAACAGGAGTGAGTACACTCAATTGCTTTTTGGGCAATAGTTTGAAAGTCTCATTGAACCACAGTCCTCGTGCAAGAGCACCACTGTCCAGTCCTGTAGGAAAGCACCCATAGAATCATGTACCAGGGCTGTTGGCTTCTCATAAGTGAAAATAACACAGAGCTTAGTCAGCCAATCTGTCTTGGACGGGGCTTCTCTGCTTCTCCATTTCTGTGCCAGGGCTAACCTCCCCGCTCTAAGCATAGCCTGAACCACCCTAGGGTAGACTCTCGACTTCAAGGCCAGGGAAGGGAACAAAAACAGGATGTCCATGGAACTCAGGGGTAGTAAGGCCCACTATATCTTTAATCCAGCTCAAGAACTCCGACCAAAAGATCTGAATAACTGGGCATTCCCACCACAGATGGTACCAAGAACCCCTCTGGCCACACTCCCTGGGACAGAGAGGGGAGGAACCGCTAAACATTCTGGACACACACTCAGGGGGTACTTGGCAGGTGTGAAGGAATTTAAATTTGTGCTTCATGGCAGCCGTGTAGAGGGAGCCAGACAGTATCAACCCAAAGAGTCTGGACCAGGCGTCCTCGTCTAAGGATTCACTCCATTTCTCCTTCCAGAACCTCTTAAAACCCTGTCTACTCTCAAATTGAGCTGAGATTAAGATTTTACATAATTTGTGGAGGAAACTTCTTCTTGAGGTGGCCTCCACCAACCATCTTTCCAGGGGTTTGAAAGGGCGCACCAGATCCACCCCCACTTGGGGTCGGTCAGGATACCCTTCACGCAGAGAAAGTCAAAATTAGATATCGGGTGGTCCCCCATGGATTCCGCTAAGGAGGGGTAGTCAATAAATGCGCCATTCTGGAATAACTGAGCGACCCGTTCTAGCCCCATATCGGACCAATTCTGGGTATCTCTGAAACCTCTCCTACCCAGATCTAAAGGAGGACCCCATAGGGAAGAGAGAGGGGATGGCCAGGAAGGAAGGTGAATGTTGGTTCTATCTTGCCTCCATAGTGTCCACAGGACTTGCAACGTTGGGTGAGTTTGTACCCTGTCCGGGATTTCCCACGACGGGGCCGGGAAATCTTACTTTCCTAGGGTGGGTATGGGTATCTTCTCTATACCACCAATAGGTCTGCATGTCCTCCCTCATATGCTCCAACATAACCCTCAACTGTGCCGCCTTATAGTATAAGCGGAAGTCGAGGAGCCCAAAACCCCCATGGGACTTAGGAAGGGATAGGGTGGCAAATTTAACTCTTGGCTTTTTACTGTTCCACACACAGCGCAATGCCGTGGACTGGAGGGCCCTAAAAAACGAGTCTGGTATCGTAGGAAGGGCAGAAAAAAGGTCAAGAGGTGGGGCAGAATGTTAATCTTCAGGGAGGTGGTGTCTTATAGCTATAGCTAGGGGCTCCAAAGCGAGAGCATATAAGAGGCGACAGAGGACAGCCCTGGCAGATACCTCGAGAGAGGGGAACGGCGGACGAGAGCGTGTCGTTAACAGAACCCCTGGCAGAAGGGCCATTGTACAGAGCAGAAATCAACCCACAGAATTTTACCCATAAACCCATCTTCCTCAAAACTTTTCCCATATAAGACCACTCTACTCAGTCGAAGGCCTTTTCAGAATCCAACTACAACATGTAAGCCTGAAGACTTTTACTGCCCAATTCGTGCATCAGACCAAGGGTTTCCCTAATATCGGAACCCTGCCTCCCAGGAATAAACCCTACCTGGTCGCCATGGATAAGCGAGGGAAGATGTTGGGCCAATCTATTCGCGAGAAGTTTTGCAAGAATTGTTACATCAATGTTTAACAGTGAAATAGGCCAATAGGACTGACAGTTCATTGGATCCTTGCCCTCTTTTGGAATAACTACAATGCGGGCCGAAAGCATGGATGGGGGGAGCTTTCCTTGGTTAAGAACTGTGTTAAATAATTTGGATAGGAAGGGGGCAAGAATAGAGCCGAATGACTTGTAAAGGAGAACAGTGAAGTCATTGTCTCCTGGAGTGGTCCCCCCTTTCATGGAGCTGATAGTATCCAGCACCTCTTGGGGTTTGATGGGGCTCTAACGGTTCTGCCCTGTCTGGGGGAGGCAAGGGATCGAGATAGAGTCAAGAAACTGGTTGGCCTCTGGACCCCGTCTACGCACTCGGATTTATAGAGGCTTTCATAGAAAGCTCGGAATTGTTCAGCAATACCTGGGTCGTCCAGGCATTTCCCACCCTCCGGGAGGCGCAGCGCATCAACCTTCCTACTGCTCCTAAGTTCCCTTAATCTCCAAGCCAAAATGTTATCTGCCTTCTCCCCCTTCTCCATGTACCTTTTAATTGAGGAGAGACCATTTTCTCTGGGTCTGTCCGACCATAAGTGTGGCTAGCTTCGCCTTAAGCTGTTGGAATTAATTTCATTGACCCGGAGACATCTGGGATCGGGTTTTACCCCCTGGTCGTAACTCGTGAATTCCATCTTTGAGAGCCTTTTCCTCCCTAGTTCGGAGTCGCTTCCTTGCTGCCCCCAGCCCAATCAAAACTCCCCGGGTTGTTGCCTTAAAGGCCTCCCAAACTCCCGCTTCCCCATTATCGTTAAGCTCAAAGTATTCCTTGATACTCACGAGGAGGGTCTGGGCAGACTTTGTTTTTCAACAAGAGGTCGGTGCACGTCCATGTAGAGGACGCAGGGTGACCCGCAGAGATACCCACCTGGACACGGACTAGGTCATGGTCCGACCAGGGGATCAACTCAACCCCAAACTCTGTGATGCACGCAAGCAGGGCTTTATCTAACAAAATATAATCGATCCACGAAAAGGATGAGTGCGGCTTGGAGAAAAAAGTAGAGAGCGGGTTCTGGTCCTGAGGAACGGAATGAGAATCCACCAGACCAAGCATCTCATTCGTTGCATGAAAAGATGCAGCCATTTTCCTCTAGTCGTAGAGGTCCATACCAGGGCGAAGAGACTTCCTATCGAGCTCAGGGTTAAGAACCATGTTAAAATCTTCCCCCACCAAGAGAAGCCCCTCCGCAAAACCCATAATCTGTGTTTGTGTCTTCCCAAAAGTGATCCTGGGCTTCATTGGGGGCATAGATGGACACTAGGGTTACTTTCCTCCCTCTGATCTCTCCCTTCACCATTACAAATCGGCCATTGAGATCCTCCCAATGGGCCCCAGCACAGAAGGTGGCCTGGGGGGAGACCAATATCGCTACCCCTCTTATCCTAGTCGGGGCTGAGGCCCCGAAAACTTCCTGGATAGTTCTGGATCTGAGGGCCATCTCCCTACTCCTTGCCCAGTAAGTATCCTGCAAGAATAAGACATGCAGCTTTAATCTATTAAACTCCTTCATCACCAAGGATCTTTTATTGGGAGAATTCAGCCCCCGAAAATTAAGTGAACCCAGAGTCCGCGAAAGGAGGTCAGCCATTAGGTAAATAAAGATCACTGCAGGGCCCTTCAAAAGAGGCGACACACCCCACTCCAGTATTCAGGGCCTGCTCTTCACTGAAGTACCCACCAGGAATGGTTCTCTGCGAATTCAGACTCCTAAACGATGGTTGAAAACAATGGTGACCCTCACAAAACAAACAGTAGTAAACTTTTCTAAACTGTAAAAAAACCCTCAACCCCCCACCCTCCCTTATCCCGAGGGCCTGGACTATCTGTGGCATCGATATTGCCGCTCAACCAGGCCACCATCGATTGCCTCCACCTGGGCGATCAACCACTGAAAAAGCTCATGACATTCTGAGCCCCCCCCCCTTTGAAAAACAGGCCCAACTACATATTTCTCTCCCACCCCCTGAACAAAAAGGACCTTAAGAGCTTGAACTTAGCCCTCAAGAGAACAAAGCCCCCCCCCCCCCACGATCCAGGGAGAGCTTTCCAGTCCTAACCTTGATCTCAATCAGTTGAAATCAGAGCCAGAAGGCCTCGGGGCCAAATCACGGCGCTGGCTGTTCGGGAGAAGATGGCACCACTTTTCTAAATGTTCTTTACCCTCGAACTTCGTGCCTCTCCCCAGGCTTGTTAGCACTTCGAAGCTCCAACATGGTTTTCCCTCTTTTCGGTTCTCTATCCCCCGAGGCGGGGTCACCCAGGGGCTCCCGGGACACCCTCTGGATATCGTCCTCCGTAACAAGGGAATACTTGCAGCCTTTCACTTCGAACGAAAGGGAAAATGGATGACCCCACCTGTATCTCACACCCCTGGATTGGAGCCATTTCCTTGGAGGACTACATAACCGCCTGCGTGTCAAAGTTGAGGGCTGACAGATCCTGATAGATAGCGACTTTGGTGCCCTCCCATTCAATAGGCCCTTTCTTCCGGGCGAGCTCCAGGATCTTAGCCTTCTCAGAGTAGTAGTGAAATTTTGCCAGGATCGATCGGGGTCTATCCTCTTCAGCTCCCGCTCCTATGGGACCTGTCAATTGTTGGCTTGTTGGTGTTCCCCTCGTCAAGTAGTTTACCCACTACTGCATTTATTATCTTGGTCACATCTGCCGGCGTGTCTCCTTCTCGCTCCGGTACGCCCAAGAACCTCAGGTTACTGCGCCGCTCTCTATTTTCTAAGGCATCCAGCTTGAGGTTGACCTTTTCCTCTCTCCTCTCTATTTCCGAAAGAGACATATCAAACTGAGTCTCAAGGAGATCAACTGAGTTTTGGTTGGCTTTCAGGGTTTGAACTCGGTCCTCCACAGCATCCACCTTTTTGTCCAGTGAGTCTAGTCTCCTGCCAATGTCAGTCCTGAATCCTCTGATCTCCAACAGAGCAGCCATGGCTCTACTCGTTGATTGGCAATCCAGGTTTTCCAATTGACTTCTAACAGACATGGTGTGGGTACCCCCAGACGACTTTGGCATTTGACGAAACCTTTCCAGAGCTCTCGCCTAGTCCACTGGGAGGGGGAAGGAGAGAACACAGTGGCACCCAAAAAGACCTCAAAAGAACCAGGGAAGGGAACTGCGGAGCAACAACTGAAGAGGAGCGGGGATCCCAGAGCAAAGATAATCCAAGATCCCGCCAGCGCCTGGGAACTCTGAAACCCTCGGGA
Organism: Ambystoma mexicanum; assembly: GCF_040938575.1. Classification (NCBI taxonomy): domain Eukaryota; kingdom Metazoa; phylum Chordata; class Amphibia; order Caudata; family Ambystomatidae; genus Ambystoma; species Ambystoma mexicanum. Next base: position 586,559,144 of record NC_090922.1, on the reverse strand, counting down.
CAGCAGCCAACCCGACGAGGGCTCCAAGGTTCCCCAATCTCCTCCTGGAATACAATCCGGGGTCAAAGGGCCTGGACCGGGGGGGGAAGTTAGAGAGCAGGGTGGGTGGTAGTTTTAAAATATTATGCTGTAGTAGGCAGGGAGGAGTCTCTGGAGAGCCCCGGGGGGAAATCAAGACACTCTGGGTTGACCACCTTACAGGACTATGGCAGACGGAGGGGCAGGCTGTCAAAAGCAGTTGATTCTCAATGGGACAGCAGCTGAATATTCAGTGTCAACGAAGATGCACAGGGGTGCGCCCAAGCCCCCATGAAGAGTTCCGGTGGCCCCCAATGTCCTATCAGTGTGTTCAAGTCAGAAACCTGCCCTCGGCTTTCTCCCAATGCAGACAGGTCCAGCTCCCATCATCCCCCAACCAAAACCGCCACTAGCCGATGCCAGTCTTTGGGTGCGGTCAGGGGAGCCAAGGAATCAAGGATCCCCAGATGCACAACTCAAAGTTCCTCAAGGGGGCCAGACAGGAAAATCTCTCCCTATTTCAGCGTGGCACTTCCCGGGTACCCTCAAAGGAGACTGGTACTGACCCTCTGGGGATTCGCCCCTCTCCCGTCACCACCAACCTGAACTTTGGGGGAACGAGCGCCCGCTCCTCGGCGCCTCAGCGACGGCCCTGCGCCCACACCAGCCAAGTGCCAAGCAGAAGATTCACAGGCTCATCAATCCGGGCGGGTACTTCTGCTTTGGCGGCTTTCGTCGGGGTCTCACCTTGGGTTGCCTCCTCAGACCAAAACCCCCACAGACCTCCTCTTCCTGTCCCCTGCAGCCGCTTCTTGGGGGTCACGTTGGCTCGGGCAGCAGTGCAGCCGCGGGACTCCGCAAGGCGAAGTCCGCTTCAGCCCCTCTCTCCTTCGCAGCGCCAAACTTCACCACGGCCGTTGGGGAGATTTGACCAGGCTGCTCTCCACACTGCCCCTTCGGGCCAAGACAGTAGCGGCCCGCCGCACAGGGAGCCCCTCCCCCACCAGGCTCTGGCACCAACTGTCGCAGCTCCACCGGCGGGGGAACGGGCCTCCAGCAGCTTCCCCGCAGTCACGACAGTCAGTTCTCCGGCCCCTCATCTCCGCCGACCTGCAGATTTTTGCACAACTGATGCCTGGGGGGTCCGGAGCATCACCGGTGGGGGGGCAGGTCAACTCAACTGGGGGCCTAGGGGTGGGCTCAGACACTTAATTAACCGCCCCAGGGAGGAGAACTGCAGAGGTGCTTCACTCAAAATGCCTATTTTCATATTTCGATGTTCCCAGCGCTCAGAAGATTCCTGCATTTCAAGATAGCGAACCAGCACTACCAATTCAAAGTGCTATCCTTCGGAATAGCATCTGCTCCAAGGGTATTCACGAAGGTACTGGCGGTGGTGGCAGTGCACCTGCGCAAGGAGGCAATCCCAGTGTACCCATACCTGGGTGACTGGGTGATTACAGGGGAGTCCCCCTCTGATTTGCAGGCAAAACATTAAGAGAACTATCTACCTACTCTTTCAATTGGGTTTTTCCACTGAGAAAATTCAAGCGTTCTGCCAAGCACAACCAAGCAGTTCCTTGGAGCCGTCATAAACAAAAAAGGGGTTGGTCTTTCCACGAGAGGAAAGAGTCCACAATATGTTACTGCAAACACTACATTATAAGGCCGGCCGCCAGATAAGGGTGCACAAAGCGATGCGTTTGCTAGCCATGATGGCATCTTGCATTTACCTGGTCCCTCATGTGCGAATGAGACCAATGCAGGAGTGGTTGGCGAAACAGTGGTCTCAGGCGAGTGGTCATTGGGACAATCTAGTGGTCGTTTCGCCAACACTAGTACTAACTCTTCGCTGGTGGACAAGTGAAAATCTGCTGAAGGGAACAGGTTTCTACGATCCGGAAGTACAAGCGATTGTCACGGCGGACGCCTCGCTCGCTGTGTTGGGCCTCGCTCGCTGTGTTGGGGGCTCACTACCTTCACCACACAGCTCAGGGTCTGTGGTCTTGCGCGGCAGCACAGAACCACATCGATCTGCTAGAACTACTGGCAGTGTTCAAAGCACTTCATGCGTTCGAATCTCAACTAGCGAACCAATCTGTACAAATCCTGACAGCACTACAGCGATGTTTTAAATCAACAAACGGGGGGGCACATGTTCTCCAAATCTGTCCAGGCTTGCGCAACAAATTTGGAAATGGGCAATCAAATGGAAAATATTCCTATCGTCACAGCACGTTCCAGGGGAACTCAACTCTCTAGCAGACTCATTGAGCAGAGATCCCCTACAAGAACACCACGAGTGGCAACTACATGCAGGGAGTAGTAGAACACCTCTTCTCTCAATGGTGTTTCCCCACAATAGACATGTGTTGCGAAGACGCTCTGGACACAGGTAAGTCTTCACGATAAGTATTTATTAGGATAACGGGAGAGAAAGACCCCCCACAACAACAGAGGACCCCTCTACTCCAACAAGTAGCTTCAACTGACAAACTGTAGAACTTTAAAAACAACATAAATACATACAGGTTCTGTGACCTCACCAGAACCTGAACCAATAAACATTCCATGGCATAGCTTCCCATACCACAGTGTCCCTAGGTAATGAACATCATAGCACATCTCCCTTTCTTTCCAAAAATTCATACACACCACCACTGATCCTCACACTTGACCTCTTTTCACAGTAGCGAACTTTTGTTCCAAACCTGACCGCCTTCCACACGCACCACACGCTTCATAACAACTACTCTGACTGGATCTGAGTATAATGAGACTCCTTTTCTCTTCACACCCTTCTTTATTCTTACACAATCACCTCGCTCCACATGCAATTCCTTTCTTCATCTTTTGTTTTCTCGCATGACCCACTCACTCTTCTTAAGTGCATTTCTCACTTCATCAATAACCACATCCGACTCCCTGCTCCTCCCTAACCATGGAGGACACGCCATCGAGAAAGGCTTTCGGCCCCTCATAAGTTCGAATGGACACAAGCCAGTGGTCGCGTGAGGTGCCATGCGCAACACCCACATTCTGTTTTGAATGGTCACTAATTTATCGAAGCCACACTGCTCTCCCATGCGTACGCTTTCCATCACACATCTATTTAGTCTTTCAACTATCCTGTTTGTTTTAGGATGATAAAGAGCTGCCCTCTTATGGCTTACTCCACACCTTTTTAAATATGCAGGAAACAACCCACCGGTGAACTGAGTTCCATTGTCAGTAAGGACACTTTCAGGTAGTCCCTCACTCGCAAAAATCTCTTGTAAAACCTTCGCCATATTTTCTGCCGATATTTCACGCACAACCTTGAAATCTACCCACCTGGAGAATAAATCAACCACCAGAACCACACACCTTCCTCGCCCATATCCTAGATCAACCGGACCCAGGATGTCCATTGCTATGACACTACAAATTTTTGTTGGAACACCAACATCAATCAGAGGTTGTTTTCTAGCCTCAACCCCCTTCCCACTCTTGATAAAAAAATGACATTCTGCTAGACGGTTCTCAACCTCCTTGTCGAATCCTGGCCACCAATAATCTGATCTTAACACCCCTTTGGTCTTGGTAACGCCAATATGGCCACTATGAGCTAGGTCGATAATCCTCTTGCGAATACCTGCTGGAGCAACTGCTCTCTCCCACCTGAACAGTACGCCATCCGCAACAGATAGTTCATCTTTGACCTCCCAATAAGGCCTCTCACCCTCGTCCAATTCAGATTTGTTAGGCCAAACAGAAGCCGTTACATATGTGATCACCTTATTAATTATCGCGTCCATCCCTACCTCCACCAACCACTCTTGTCTGGACACAATTCCCCTCTGTGTTCACAAACACCATTTCCATTTCCATCTCCTCATCTAACCCTTCCTGGGATGCAACCCTTACCCTTGAAAGATTGTCGGCAAGCATGTTGTCCTTCCCAGGTTTAACCTCCATTGTGAAATTGTGCACCTGCATCCTGGTAACCCACCCGGCTACTCTGCGCGAAACCTTGTCTAAACCCTTACTTTCAAAAATAACTTTCAAAGGCTTGTGATCCGTCCGTAGAACAAATTCCATACCCCACACAAAATTTCTAAACCGCTCAACAGCCCAATAGCATGCCAAAGCTTCCTTTTCGAGAACAGAATATCTCAACTCTGCATCTTTCAGGCCACGTGACGCATGTGCTGTCACCTCTTCCCACCCATCATCTTGTCTCTGCGAGAGCACTGCTCCCAGCCCACTTTCGCTGGCATCAACAGTAATAATAGATCGTTTCTTCGTGTCAAAACATCCTAATGGACGAGCCATATCAATCTCTTGCTTGATCCTTGTAAATTCCATATCACACTCTCGATTCCATATGAACTCTACCCCTTTCCTTAGAATCGTCCTCATTTCCAACACCTTGGACGCATAGTTCATTACAAATTTTTGATAAAATTCTGTCATACCTAAGAATGAACGTAGTTCACTCTTATTGGTTGGCCTTTCAATTTCTTTTATGGAATTCACAATACTCTCTTTAGGTTTTACCCCTTCATATGATACCTCGTGGCCTAGGTAATCTACCTTGGAAACAGCAAATTTACACTTTTCTTGCTTCAAGGTGATCCCCCTTTCTTTAAAAATTTTCAACACCTCATACAAACTTTTGTCATGTTCTTCAAGGGTTACCCCACAAATCAACACATCGTCTTGGAAGCAAAATACCCCCTTCACACACTTGAGTAACAGGTCCATGATTTTATGAAATATCGATGAGGTTGATGCCAACCCAAAAGGCATCCTTCTGAATTGAAACACACCTTCATGGGTGATGAAGGCGGTACATTTTCTGCACCCTTCCTCCAATTAAATCTGGTGATAGGCAGACGCCATATCCAATTTCGAAAAAAACTTCCCTCGCCCAACCATGGTCAACATCTCACACATATTCGGCAATGGGTGCCTATCAACCATCACACATTTGTTGAGCTCACGCATGTCTATGCATAGTCTTAGATCCCCAGAACTCTTCTTGACAACCACCACTGGGGATACCCATTCAACTCCGCCTGCTTCTCAATGACACCCAACTGTAATAGTTTCATCAACTCTTTCTTGACCCCTTCCCTTAAAGACAAAGGTACTGGCCGAAGTTTCGCAGCAACAGGCACGCTATTCTTTTTCAATATGATTTGGTGTATAAAACCTTTCACCTTCCCCATACTTCCATCAAATACTTCTCTGTGCCCGACCACATATTTGCACGAACCTGCATGTGGTTCTGACACCCGATATACTTGTTATTCTTTGTTAGGATCTAATCTGATGGCAAGGCTTTTCTGCTCCCTCCATCCCAGTAAGGATTGACCCTTTTTGGTTATGTATACTTTGCCATCGCATTTCCGGCCCTTAAATTCGAACTCGCTCCACGCATACCCCAACAGTTCAATTTTATCCTGATTGTATCCACCTGGATTTATATCAGTTTTTGACAGGCCGGGCACCTTACCATCCATGTCCTTCTCAAATACACTTCTAGACACCAAAGTAATTTTAGACCCAGAATCCACCATCATGGATACCTCATGATCATTCACTTTCACCAGTGCATACGGACGCTCACAATCATCTGTACTTTCACCCTCCATGACAACATTAACAGTATTGACAACAACATTCTGCATTGGAAGTGTTATTTCCTTCTTGGACGACCTTCCATCTTCTTCTTCATTCACATAAAAAACCTTCTTTTGCGCAATTTGTCCGAATTGAAAGTTTTTGCAACAGTTCGCGTAATGACCCTTCCTTTTACACCTCGCACATGTAGCTCTGCGACCCGGGCACACAACAGAAGATGCTAAGTGTGTGTTACTCGCGCATCGGAAACAGTCTCTCATCCTTTTTTTCTGACTTCTGCGGTAGATCTTGATTTCTCTTCTCCTCCACAGCCACACGATTTGACGGCCAATTTTTGGACTTCCTTTCACTCTTCCTGTCGGTCACATTTAAAACTTCAGACTTGCTCTCCTTTGACTCTCCCAATTTGTTTCTGGATAATTTGGCCACACATGCTAAGGAGTGTTCCACTCGCCTTGCAATGTCCAACACTTCGTCTAAATTTGGCTCATCCCTTAACCATAGTTCTTCGCGAATTTTGTTGGCCCTACAATGTGTCATGAATTGATGTGTTCGTCAAATGCTTCTTGAAATTTGCAGGACAAGGTGAGATGTCTCAGCGCCGTCACATACTCTTCCACCGATTCTCCAGACGCCTGTACACGCATGCGGAAATTATAACGCTCCAATATTGTGCTGGTCTTGGGATTGAAATGCTTCTCCAACTTCATCAAAGCTTAATCAAATTTGCTCACGTCATCCCCACCGCCATCTCCAAGAGGTTGAGGAAGTGTTTCGTATATTCTTTGGCCCTCATATCCTAGAAAATGCAGCAATAACGCCAATTTCCTTTCACTGGAATAAGAAGTTCCACCAGCTGCCTTCATGTAGTGTAAAAACCCCTTGCGCCATTGAGCCCACATGATCTTTGCTGGACCGGGAACTGGCATTTGTGGTCCTGTGATACCCGGCAAACCTGCCATAATGCAAAGCTGTGTGATCTGCTGATCCCCTGTCCTCCTTCAATAAGATAAATACCCTCCGGATGGCACCTGCTATCAACAAGGTGACCTGCTGCACTCCTGGACTTCAACTGCTTGACATGCTGTCCCTTTTACGTCTTTAGATAGAAACTTGCAAACTCGAAATTCCCCGTAAATTGCAGTTCAATCCAAACAACAACGCAATCCACAAGATTAATGATTTTCTTCTATGTTGCGCACCACCTTCTGACTGTACGGTAATTCCCTGCCTTGACCACTCAATAGTCTTTCGAGTTGCGCCCCTCCTACCGAATGTATGGTAATGAGCTCCGCTCGGTCTTGGCTGCTCACTTTTCTTTCGTGCTGTACATCTCCTCTCCGATGTACGGTGACGTGGTCTGCGGCGACTCTAGGCTGCACACCCCCCCTTCAGGGAACGCAAGTCCGATTGCGGCAACAACGTCTCCGAGCAGCTGCGACAAACAGTACTGGAGATGCTACACGGGTTACAGCTGCGGGATTGGCGAGGCCTCTTGGGAGGGGCGAAACGAGCAAAAAACGGACTTGTCGCTCGACGGGGAGCTAGCGGGCAGCGCGGGCACTTACTTGCTATGAGACAGCAGACTCCGGAGGGCGGCACACTCTGGATGGCAGGGCATCCGTTTTCTAGTCTCGGCGGCCGCTGCAACGCTAGGATAAGCGGAGCGGGCCAGAGCACGAAGCAGCTCACGATGGGGTCTCACTCCCTCGGCGGTCGCTTCTACGCTTTTGGGCAGTGGAGCGATGTGCAGGCAGATTAGTTTCAGGAGGTCTCCTGTCATCCCATCCTCGACGCCATTGTTGCGAAGACGCTCTGGACACAGGTAAGTCTTCACGATAAGTATTTATTAGGATAACAGGAGAGAAAGACCCCCCACAACAACAAAGGATCCCTCTACTCCAACAAGTAGCTTCAACTGACAAACTGTAGAACTTTAAGAACAACATAAACACATACAGGTTCTGTGACCTCACCAGAACCTGAACCAATAAACATTCCATGGCATAGCTTCCCATACCACAGTGTCCCCAGGTAATGAACATCATAACTTGTTCGCTACAAGCAACAACAGACGATGTGCAGACTTCGCGTCCATGTTCCCCCAGCCAGGCTCCAAGGGGAACGCGTTAAGGATGAACTGGTCAGGGAAATTTGCTTATGCTCCCCCCCCCACCCAATGCCTGTAATGAGGAAAGTGGTGAACAAACACAGAGAGTCAAGCTTAACCTCTGAGGTTCCAGCTCCCCTGAATTCTAGATTTAGGCTTCCTCTAAAAAGAGGGGCTCTTCTCCACGATGTACCTCTCTGCTGTTCAAATCCAAAAACAGGCAAAGGTGTCAATCGTCTAAAAGAGCGGGGAAAACACGCACCGCCAAACCAATGCTGAAAAGGAACCACAATAGTAGTAGTGGTGGTGTGCAATTATGCAACAAGAAAATAATACAGTAACAGGACTACCTAGAGGAGGTTTGTGATGGAGTACCCCTTTCTTTGTGCAGAACCTACAAAGAAAACAGACCCAATACTATAAAAGTGATGACAACTAAGGTAAACTGCCTTATTAAAGATTAACCACACAACAGACCTGAAGAGCGATTCCCAAATAATGATGACCACTGGTGAACTTTAGTACAAATCAACATCGGGGAGAAACGTCTGCGAGAAAATAACAAATGGGGAAGCTTAGTATGGGAAACATAACCCAGGCGGCACGAGGGTCGCACTAGGGACGGGTTGGTGCATACAGGAAAGCGTCACACAATCATGCACTTAGCAGACAGTTATTGAGGAAACGATGGCGTCAAGCAATTGTTCCAGGAGTCAGGTAATATGTTCTTGGAATCCCAGTTTAGGTAATATTGAATTATTGTAAATAAACAGTAATCCCCACACAGCACGAGTGATGTTCTTGTTTACATTATACCGGCAGAACTCTGGCACTGGAGTAGCGGAAGAGCCCGTATGAGCAGGAGGGGCTGTACCGCTACAAACTGCAGGGAAGCAGTGAACATGGAATGGAACAGTCCCGGAGGTGAGCAGAGACCCGCGTGGCGAGCAACCCAGTGTAACGGGAGAAAGCAATCCGAGGACGGTCCGGGTCAATACGTAACATGCTAGAAGCAAAGCCAAAAAGGAACAGGCAAGCAATCCGAGAAACAGGCAAAAGACAAAAGAGCCAGGAAGTCGGTAAGGAAATCGCACAAGGATGATGCGAAGGGACTGGAGCGTAACTGGGGGAAAAAAGGGTAACGCCACAATTGGCAGCAACAAGCTGCTGGGAGAGAACGAATCTTCTACTGCAGGGGGCGGGGCTTCTGTGCATGTCCGGCACGCAGGGAGTGAGTCGGCTGACACGACTCCCCATGCCTGGCCGAGAGGCGCCATGGCAACCGATAGCTGTTCCATAGCGAAGCCCGCAAATGCATTTTGCCTCCGAGCGAACTCGAATTACACGGATGCACGGCCGATCGTAGCCGAGATGTGGCCGAGATGTAACAGCGATGCTCATCTTAGTTGCTCCTATGTGGGCAAGACAACCCTGGTATCCACATCTGCGCAAACTTGCGATGTGCAATCCCATCAAACTCCCGTGCCTGTACAATCTGCGCACTCAACACGGGGGACTAACAGTGCACCCTCAACCTCACTCAATGAACTTGGCAGCATAGCTCTTGAGGTCATAGTTTGGACATCTTAATCTGCCACAGAGATGTATGGATATCTTAAAAGAATCGAGAAAGCCTAATACTAGGCACTGTTATGACAAGTGGATGAGATTTGTAATTTGGTGCCAGTCTAAACAAATAAACCTCCTAGAATGTACTCCTTCCCACATTCTAACTTGTATGCGCCACTTGCTAGATGTGGGGTTAGTATTCAACTCCTTAAAGGTCCACCTGGCGGCTTTGTCAGCCCATACCACTTCCCACAATAAAGTCTCATGGTGGAAGGTACCTGTCATCATTCATGGCGGGAGTAAAGAGACTCCACCCTCAAATTTGGAACCGGCCGCCGGGATGGGATCTCAATGTTATACTCGCTAAACTCATGGGGCCCCCTTTCCAGCCGATGCACAACTCTAGTCTCAAACACCTGACTTATCAAACTGCCTTCTTAGTGGCCATCACTTCCATAAGAAGTTAGTGAAATACAAGCATTGTCTTTGCAGGATCCTGTCTTTGTTGTGCACAAAATCAAGCTGGTTTTACGTATTCGCCCTAGGTTCTCCCTTAAGTTCATCTCTAAATTTCATGTAAACCAGTCTATTGAGCTACTGGCTTTCTTCCAGGAACCCACCAGTTTAGCTGAGGTAAAACTCCACACACTAGATGTGAGGAGAGCAGTCCTCTACTATGTATTCAAGACCAGGCCGCTAAGAAAACCAGATCAACTGTTTGTCTCCATAGCGCCATGCTGAGAAGGTGACCGCATTTCAAAGAATGTCATCTCTAGGTGGATAGTCGGATGTGTACAACTGTGCTATTCCCTGTCAAACAAGGCACTGTCTTTTACGCCCAGAGCTCACTCCACAAGGAGCACAGGAGCCACTCTGGCTTTCATTTCAAATGTCCCTGTTAGGGAGAATTCTCATAAATGTGCTAATTCCCTTCATATTGCTGACCCCCAGCAACTTTTCTGTATTTTGAGGACTTGTTTTTTTTACCTGAAAAGAGTGAGCGCCTTTTTTTTCTCCTACTCTTTCGAATTTTTATGTATTTTTTTCACTTGTGTTCTTTGATTATGGAGTTTTACATAACTCCATAGGCATCATATTTTCATGTGTTAAACAGCACCCTCAGTGCAGTGACACAGGGATGTCTTTTAGACTTCCCAAAGGTTTAGATACCTTCTCTAGGATAAACTATTGTTTCCCAGAGAATGTAAAGTGAAATTGACTTTCTGATGCTTGTTAATCTACTTAGAATCACATGCTGTGCATCTGGTCCGAAATCCTGTGGTAACCACAGAGAATTGCATCTTGTCTTTCGGAGACCGAAAGGCGACGTTGGCGTAGTGTGTAACACTATCCCTATCGTGACGTGTAGTGTACTCAAAATCCCTCATGTGCTGAGGTCCCTCAGATAGTTTTTTCCGCCCAGAAAACTGGTTGCCCTATTGCATAGCTCTTTCCTAAGAGACATTGTTATACCTCGTATATCGTCTTTGTCGATTATCCCCTAATAGTAACTTTGGTGCTTCCTGTGCTACGCCGAAGACAACGGGGGACTTTTAACGCCGAAGAGTGCAGTGGACTTCGACGCCTAAACTCCAGCGGCGGAGCCATCCACATGGCCAGGCCCTCTGGTCGGCCTGAAACAGTAGGGAGAGTGGGGTCGGGGTGGTCATATCCTTTCAGCTATGTCTCTCCTCTTTCCCCTTCTAGGTCTGGTCATCGTCTTTATGACCTTTTGCTATGGAAAAGACACCATTTAGGTTTTGCCCCTCTTGCAGGGCCAGATACCTTTGGAAGGACGAGCACGATAAGTGCAGTAATTGTCTACCCCTTCACCACGACAAAGCGCAGTGTGTGGCCTGCAGACTCCTTCGAACTAAAATGTTTAAGGAGCGCCGCGCCGTCTACAGCATGTCGCGGGCTGGATCTTGTTCCCCCACCGCCAGCACCCGCTGAAAGTGACGGGGGCACTGGTGATGACCACGCATCTGTGCCTGATGCCATTGACCTCACAAAAGACACCTCTACGTCCGCCAAGTCCATCCCTGACCCCGCTAGGCCTGACGCGGATCACACTATGGGGAAAACCTCCGGTGACAAGGGCGCACAAGATCCCATAAACACTAAACACACAACCCCTGCCCTGGTTTTGATGGTACAGTTGAAATGGGCGAAAGCGCCGACAGGACCGCCGAAAGTTTCAACAGAATCCTCTGATCCTCAAGATCACCAGCCTACCCCTATATCTGCAGCAACGTCTTGCGACTGGGCCTTCAAAAAATAAGGTTGCTCCCTCCAAACCACATTCGGCCATCGAAGCATGCTCCTCTGACTCTCAAACACCCTCTCAGGCCCCGGTAGGGGGAATATCTACCGCTAGGCCTCCTAGTCATACGGCATGCCCCACTTCGACGAACATCACCGAAAGCATTGCTAAGATTGCTTCTGCAGTGGGGCTGAATCCTAAAGACGCAACGAAGCACAAGAAGGCCACGGACACGTTAAAAGATGTGCGGCAACTCCCCGATGCTTAAGAAGATTGGGGAGAGTCAGAAGCCTTTGGCCAGCTCTATGGGAAACACATTTGGGCGCCATGAGGAGGAAAATTTAAGTTTTCCACCTTTTGACCCTTCTGGTTCATATAAATGGACCAAAGAAAAATTTGAATAGTGCATGGTCAGTTTGGAAAGTTTGTCTCACTTTCAGAGCCTCAGAAGGGATACATTACTCACCGTAATCGAATTTCTGATGCTTGTATCTGCTTAATTGCACATGGGCCCACTCTTCCTTCGCCTGTGGAGTAGAAGGTGCGTAGATGCTTTCTGGCTTTACCTACTCTTATCTGCTTTATTACAGCTGTACTCACGCTACACTTCATGCTACCACATGTCCGAAACAAAATAATCTTAGGGACCTAGACACATGAAGGACCATGGGTACAGGAGATGTCACACTAGGGCTAGTCTTACTGGCACGCCCTGTCTATGTACCTTTTCGAGTTCCTAAAACAAAAAATGTACCACTCCGCGGCTAGATGTCATCCTATGCATACTATGTGAATCTAAGCAGATGCAAGCATCAGAAATACGATTACGGTGAGTAATGTATCCCACGTGCTGCAACCTTGTCTATTGGCACCTATAAAGTAACACAAACATCCCAAAAATGTAGAAGATTAAAGAGAAACTTAGTTTCCCAATACTCAGTCTGGAGGAATGATCAGATTCCGGATTCCCTATAACAAATTAGCAAAAAGCACCCCCCTCAAAAAGTCACAGCAGGTTCATAAATAAAGCAAAACAATTGGGGGTCCATAGAATCTATGGAGGGAAAATACCCAAAAGAGAAATGTTTCATAACACTGGTAAGTGCAAATTAGTCCTAATGTACAAATGTTGATCAAAGTGTGTACCCACATTCCACCCATAGGTGGCGCTACTCAGGAATAAGTGAATATACATGTAGAGACCCCTTGATGTAGAACTAGGACTAAAAGGCGATCATTTTCCTTTCATTTTAATTCACTTAATGCATTATTGAATTTGTTCAATAGCAGATACTTTAAGCCAGTACAAATGCAAAGTGGTTTAAAATTACTTTGATTTTTTTGCTTGGTCCTAATGACCCTTTTATTATCTCCTTGGTTGCCTACAGATGTTTACTACACTCCCCAGACCTCGCAGTGTGTCTCCAGATTTGTCAGACCACCACCGTCTGCTCCGGAGCAAGGCACTCCTTACATGGATCATTACCCTCCCTACATCCAGGACCGCGTAGTGAATACCCAGTACGGTACACAGCCCCAGCAGTACCAGACTATGGGGCATCCCATGTACCCGCCACACTACGATGGTCGCCGGGTGTATCCTCCCACGCAGCCCTATCAGCGGGATGAGATGGTTCGTGCCAGTCCTGTACCCATCGACATGCCGCCTGCTGTATCTTCATATGTTGCAGAGTCCAGGGAACGTTACCAGCAAGTGGAGGGTTATTATCCTGTTGGCCCACATCCAGGGCAAATAAGACCCTACTACAGAGTAAGCATTTTGTATTGCCTTTTGTTTGTTTTAAAATCATTGTTGATCTCAATGTGGAAAGGGGCTGGTTGCATGCGCAGGATGGAAATGCAGTTCCTTTGAATGAAGAGTGCATTTCAATGCGGGACGTTTTGTTAAATCATGATTTCATTGGCTTGATATGTTTAAATGTTGTGCCCTTATATTGACCTTGTCTTGATCATATGACCCTACTGGGCTCTAGTCACAATTACACTTTTTCTAATGGATTACTCCTTTTGGTCCACAAGGACAAAAAGAAAAAAAAAGCACTGCAGAAGGTATTGTTCACATGATGGATGTTCCAAACACCATTCTTCCTGTTTGTGGAAAAGGTTTCACCATTCTAGAGACTACTCTAAATATAAGGCACCTCATGTACCATTTCCCATCCAATCCTTTTTCCTTCAGAGACGTGGGAGGCCTTGACGCTTAAGATGCTTGACATCTTTGTTGGGCAAGAATTGATGTAGTAACCTTGGGGGAGACTACACAACACTTGTCCTTTTGGTATTGGGTAACTCGCCTATTGTTATAGGCCTGTACTACACAAGTTAGTGTGACTGAGCAGCCAGGCTTATCCTAAGAGGGGTAAATGTGAGCTGTAGCAATGATATCCACCAATACAAGTAGCCAAGTAACACTTCTACTCAGGTTTTTTGTTATAAATGGTTATTTAACATTAGTTTTTATATAAACATTCTTCAAAAACGGCAATATATGTAGCAATCAAATGCTTTAAAATACTTTCTCAGAATCAACCCAAAGCAAGTAGATACTCTTTAGTGATGCTTCATAAACACTTCCTACACCCTGAGGTGACTTAATTGACTAGGAAAGTAATGGCATTTATATATCACTTGTTAAATTCTGAGGTTGTAGAAAGGAAAGGTTAGAGGAAGGAAAAAGGTTAAACGGTTCTCAGAGCATGTGAGCACTTTTAAATCTCACAATGAAGTCTAGGTAAAAAACCTTTCCCAGCTATTAGTTTAAAACCAATGCATCACATGTCGGGGACTGTAAGTATCAAAGTCAAATGGAATATAAGAGTCTGCAGGGAGCCAGGACAGCCAAAGTGAATTTCAAACAGGCACTTCTTACATAGTAAAAGTCTTGCACAAAGTTAGTTTGTTGAAGAAAAATCACGGTAGGGTCATAAGCTGTTATACTTGTGGAGGGTAGAGCTGAAATCAACTCTAGCAAATAAGCTACTGCAAGTCTCAACTGTGAAGAGCATAACTACAGACAAAGAGGTAAGTACCCCAAAGTACGAACGGTACCATAGTTTGGAAGAAGAGTGGTCCCCAGATCGTGTGTTCCAGGGCCTCCGTCGTGGGGACAAGAGGGAGGACATCTGGAGGACTCCTGCACAGCAGTTTGTAGGTGGGCAGCAGCTACAGGCTCTTTCGGGTCAGCGTGACTTTGCAGTTTCAGCGCTCTGCAAACAGCACCACCACGGATCTTGGACACCGGTTTGGCTTCCTTCACTCCTTGAGTCCTGCACTCAGGTGAGGGGACTCGAGCTCTAGTCGTCCTACTTCTGGATGGTCCTGGGGGAGACTCCTGGATCTTCTGGCCGGATCAGACGTTGCACTCTGCTATGGATTTCACAACCCCTGGCACTCGGTTCCTGCAGCAGCAAAGTAGTACAGCCAGTCGGGAAAAGTTGTCCAGTGGAGTTCGTCTCGGGGTTAGTTGGTCCCACTAATCCAAGGGAAGAAGTCGTCCCTTCCGGAGCTTCTCTTGTCGATTAGAAAAAGGTTTCAGCAGAGCAGCAGGGGGATGCAGTAAGCTTGGTTTACGGTTTCTTCGTCTGGTTGTTCTTCCCAGTGGTCGACTCTGTCTTCCGTCCCAAAATCCTTGACTTTGAAGCCTGTTTCCCCCATTGATGCACAGCCTAGCTGTCACCCCAACAGCACAGCAGGGTGGCTGTCCTAAAAGGACAGCCAGCCAGCCAATCGGGACTGGGTGCATTCAGGCTTTCCTGAAGACAAAGGACAGGGGAGTTTCGGGAACCCCCCTCACTTCCTGCACTTCCAGACACACTGGATCCAGAGGCGGGTTTCAGTACTGAAGCCCGCTAAAGGCAACACAAACAAAAGGCTCAAACCTGGCTTGGCACGCACAGTAAAACCCATGGAAGACCTCTCAAACAGAAAATGGCAAAAAAGTTAGACCGTGGCCATTTTGACAAAATGGTCACCCATGGGTGCTATACTGCAGCTGAGGATTCAGCCTGCGGTAGAAAATCACGAAGGTAGGAAAATTAAACCACTGCCACCAGCCATTGAAAGTAGGGAGGGTAACATACAAATGTTACGAGAGGGTAGTTTAAGGGGCTGCTAAGTAAGCCCCCAGCACTCCACAGAAGATGGTGTGTGCTGGACCTACTAAGAAAAAAGATGAGTAAAGTCAATTTCACTTTACTATTCTTGGGAACAGTAGTTCACACAAGAAAAGTTATTTGAATCATATGAGAAATCGAAAGGATTTCTCTGACACTGCACTGAAGGTGCTTTCTGTCACCAATCAGAAAGTAGATTCCTATGGAGTTTGTCAGATTCCAAAATCAAAGGAAACACATAATCCAATTCGGGTCATAACACATGAGAGAGTGAGAAAGGGGGCTCACTTACTCCAGGGCTAAAAAGTCCTAAAGTCCAGCAAAAGAGCTGGGTGTCACGAAGGTTCAAGGGAATTAGCACATACATGAGAATTCTCCCCAACACTTGTCTGCTTGTATTTTCGAATTTCATTGCTACAGCTCACGTTTACCCCTCTAGATTGGCCTAGCTGCTCAGTCACACTACCAACTTGTGTAGGACACCCCTAAACTAAAAGGTGAGTTACTTAATGCAAAGTGTTGTGTAGTCACACAGTGTTACTACATCACTTCTTACCTAACACCTGGCAACCAACTTCTGCTGCTGTCCTTGAAAAAGCCCTTTCTTGCTGTCGATATTCAGCAGCCCCGCGAGGGTGCTGCGACCCGTGGAGTGGAGGAAACATGCATTCCCGCCATCTGCTCAGTACCCTGCGAAGAGCCTTGAGAAGTGCCCGGACTGCCCTGTGGCTGTCGAGCTCTGAGTTTGGGCTACCACGCTGCCGACATTGCTGTTCCGTGTTGAGGCCTGGAAATTGGAGGATCCTCGGCTTTTCCTACACGACTTAACAAATTGAAATTTCGGAGTCCTATCGTCAAGGGGACCTGAGATGAGGGCAAGTCCAACTGCAACAAGTGAGTACCTTTGCGTCGCCGTTCTTCGGTGACTACTGCCCGAAACAGCGTACTCTAGTCCAGTCCAGTCCTGAGAGGGGTTCTGCATCTTGTTTTGCTGCATTTTGCCACAGAGTCCTTGCACCAGCCAAAGGCAGTGTTAGGCAAGATTGTATGCAGTACGCTGTGGGAGACTGCACCAGCCTTGTCCTCTTGGCAATAGTTAACCCAACCTTTGGTATAAGCATGTACTACACAAGTTGGTAGGGACTGAGCAGCCAGGCTTATCGCAACAGGGGCAATGTGAGCTGTAGAGTTGTAACAGAGATCCACAGTGACAAGTATCCAAATAAACACTCACTCTCAAGGTTTCTTTATTAAAGAATTATTAATTTAACAGTCAGTTCAATGAGCCTTCTTTAGAAGGGAGCAAAATGTGTAACACAAAAATATACCAAAAACAAAGAGGTGATGGCTGGAAGATTTAGAATTAATCTGAACCACTGGCCTTGCTCTGGGCAACCCTCCAGACCATTGTTCTTCACCTGCCAAGCCATTACAGAAGGGGAAAGACCATATACAAATCGGGCTTGGTCCCACCCCCAAAGGGGCAGAACAGCCCGAACTGCAAGGTCACATCCCTTCTGCACAAGACCACAAGCATCCCCAAACATGTTTTGGCCTTGTTGGGAGTCATCGGTGAGGAGTAGCTTGGGTCTCTAAGCCCAGCAGGCACAAGACCCACGTCTGGGCATACCCGTCCAACTCAGGGTGACAAAGCAAAAACAAAGAGGTTATGGCTGGAAGGTTTACAATGAATATTAACCACACAACTGGCCACGACTTCAAAATATACATACTCAGTTTCAATAAATTAGTAGATACCCATTTGGGATGGCACACGGACACTTCCTACACCCTGGGGTGACTTAAATAACTAGGACACTGTGGACATTGATATCACTGGTATGTTTAGAGGCATACTGAGTTTGGCGTCAAAAGAAAAAGGTTTGGGAATAAAGCAATGGTTAACAAATATTCTTAAGCAGTTAAGTACTTTTGAACCCCCAATGCAAAGTAAATTAATCCTTTCCCAGCTACACAAGTTATAGAATGTGTGACTTTTGTTGAGGGATAGTTAACACAAAGTCAGAGGATACAGTCTTTCAGGGAGCCAGGACAGCCAATGTCAATTGAGCAAAGTCTAGTGGAGCTGAAGCACTTCTTTAAGGTAATTAAAACGTCTTGTAGAATGTTTTAGAATTCTTTGTAGAATATGAAATCACTGTTGGGCTGCAAGCTGCGAGGCTTGTGAGGGGCAAAGCTGCAACTCGGCAAAGACAGTAAATGCAAGCCCCATCTGTGGACAGGCAAACAGCACAGCAAGGGGTAAGTACCCCTTACTTTACAGTACCTTAGGTCTGAAGAAATTGGTTCCAGCTGGCTTCTGTTCCAGTTGTAGTATGGCAGATCCTGTTGTTTATGGGCCTCAGTCGTGGGTGTTGGGCAAGATTGTATGCAGTACCCTTTGGGTGCACTACAATAATCTTGACCTCCTGGCAATAGTGACAAACCTTTAGTAGAAGTCTGAACTACACAGGTTTTTAGTGTGGGTGAGCAGCCAGGCTTATATCAAGAGGGGTCAATGTGAGCAGTAAGGTTGTGACACATTTTCACAATAGTTATTCAAATGAACGCTTACACTTAAGGTTTCTTGATAAAACAATTGATTTATTTCACAGTTGTATAAGCCTTCTTCAGAAATGGAGCAAAACATGTAAGACTTATAATACACTTCAAAACACAATGTTAGTTTCTCTAAATCAGATAACACCAATTGGGGATGGAACACACACATCCTACACCCTCAGGTGACTTAAACAGCTAGGACACTGTGGACATTGCTTTGTCACTGGTACATTTAGAGCAATACTGAGTTAGGTGAAAAAGATAGAGAGGAATAAAACAAAGGTTAACAAATAACTCGCAGGCAAGTGCTTTAGTCTCTCAGGGAGCCGGAACAGCCAATGTTAATTGCACAATGTCAAGGGGAGCTGGAGGTCTTCTTTTGCAGGTAGGTAAAAAGTCTTGCACAATGTTTGTAGAAATGTTTGTTGAAAATAGAACACTTGAAGGGCAGCATGCTGGGAGGCTCGTCAGGGCAAAGCTTTAGCAACTCTGCAAGGTAACCAAGTCAGGTCTCAACTGAGACCAAGTAAGGCTAGACAACAAGAGGTAAGTTCTGTTAGACTTTACAGTACTTCTGGTTAGAAAAAATGGTTCCAGCTGGCTTCTGTTCCTGAGCCTCAGTCATTGGGACAAGGTGGAGGAAGTCTGGGGAATCCACTCTGCAACGGGACGGTCAGCGGCAGCAATGATCAAATTTCAATTCAGCAGTTCTTCAGTGTTTCAGCTACTCGCGTCTGACAGCAAATAGCTACATCCCGGTTCTCGGATACCATTTCAGACTCTCCATGCTTCTGGGCTCCAGCACTCTGTTGAGGTGGCTCAGGCTTGCTCAGTCCTGCAACAGGGAAGTCCGGAGGATCTTCCTAGAGCTCGGATCCAACTTTAAAGCAACGCACACAATCTGGTATTCCTCTCCCTGGCTCTTTGGTTCCAGCAGCAACTGCAGTGGAAATACAACCAGCTTTGAGTGGACGTCTGGACGGGCTTACTTTGGAGTCAATTGGTCCCACCAACTCAAAGGGAGAAGTCGTCCTTGCAGGGCTTCTCTAGTAGAGGCGAATTCGGAGCTTCAGCACAGCAGCAGGGTTTCACCGGTCAAACCAATGGTCCAGGAGTGGCAGCAGGCATCTCTTCCAAGTTCTTCCTCGGATTCCTTCGTCCAGTGGTAGACTCTGCCTTAGTAGCAAAAGACCTTGCCTTTTATGCAGGTTTCTCCCATTCGCAGCATAGCTGTCAGTCACACAGCAGGGTTGCTGTCCAAGGACAGCCAGCCGGCCAGTCACCTTTGGGTGCATTCCTGTAACCAAGGGGATTAAACACTGAGTTTTGGGTGCCTCCCTCACTTCCTGCCCTGCCAAACACGCTGGAGCCAGTGGCGGGCTTCAGCAGTGAATCCCGCCAAAGACAAAACGAACTAAGGGACCAAACCTGGTATGGCGTGCAGAGTAAGAAGGACCTTTCCAACAAGAAATCGTGAAAAAAAGACGGGCCATTTTGACAAAATGGGCACCCAGGGGTGTTTTACTGCAGTTGCAATTGCAGTCTGCAGTAGAAACACACAATGGTAGGAAAAAATAAAAAACTGCCACCAGCCATTAACTGTAGAGAGGGCAACATCAAAATGTTAGGTGATAAAACTAGACAAAGGGGATACTAGGTAACCCATCCAGCACCCTATTGTAAGATAGTGTGTGCTGCGTCTAGAAAACTTACAAATGTAAGTAAAGCCAATTTCACTTCGCTGCTCTTGGAAACAGTAGTTTAACCAAAAGAATGTATTTAAACCTTTGGGAAATCTAAAACTTCCCTGTGCCACTGCTCTGACGTTGCTGTGTGTCACAATGTAAAAAGATGCCTGTGAAGTTTCAGACTCCAAAACCAAACAAAACAGTTTTCAAATCAATTAAAAATACATGTGTGCGGTGAAAGGTCCCACTCTCTCCAGGATAAAAATGTAAAGTCCAACAAAAGTGCTGGGGGGTCTCTAAGGTAGAGGAGAATTAGCATATTTCTGAGCATTCTCCCTAACAGGCACCGAATGGAGATCTGCTCGAGCCTGCAACCCATGCGAATCAAGGACTGAAGTTGACAGCGGGAAAAGCGACCTTGGACATTCTTCAATCAAACTGCCAAGCACTGTGAAGAATCGGAGTATGTGTGGGTGAGTTACATAGGTTCTTACCTGCCCCTAACCTCCCTTTACAAGTTGTCCTTACTTGTACAAACATTTACAACACTTTGTGTTTGCCATTGCTTGCTATCTGAAGCCTTCCGAAAGTTGGGGACACTTTTGTTAGAATAACTTGTCCTCGAACCCTTGGAATCGTTTACTTGACCCTAGAGACCCTTCAATGTTTCCAGTGTTACAAACTGTGTCGGAACTTTTCCTGAACATTTGGGCATAAGGCCCCAGACACCTTAGGGAAGGACCTTTGAAGCTAGGGCTAATTCTCTGTGGACCTGTAGTGCATAATCTAATTTGTACTTTACTGGGGTTTTATCTGTATTATGCTTTACTCTAATGACTGTATATATTTTTCTGATGCTTGCTAATATGCTTAGAATCACATGCTGTGCATATAGTCCGATATCTAGTGGTAACCGCGGAGTATTGCATCTTGTCTTTCGAGGATCGAAAGGGGACGTCGACATGGGCGTGCCTGTAACACTATCCCTAACATGACGTGTAGTGTACCCAAAATCCCTCACGCATTGAGGTCCCTCAGATTGTTTTTTTCTGCCCAGCTAACTGGTCGCCTTATGCGGAGCTCGTACTTATTGTAAAATTGTTTTATTTCCCGACCTCTGGGCGTTCATTTATTATTTGTCCTCTTTTCGATGACTACTTCAAAACCACCGCCTAAGACAGCAAAGAACAGACTTCGACGGCTCAAGCTCTGGTCGGCACTGCCGACCGTGTGGCTGGGCCTTCTGGCCGCCCTATACAGTAAGAGTGGGATCTGGGGGTTTCTATTTTTTTCAAGCATGTCTTTCCTTCTCCCCTCACCTGAGCTATGGACAGGACACCATTTAAATGTTGCCCTTCCTGTAAGAGAAAATACCCCTGGAAAGACTAGGACTGGCGGTGCAATAAGTTTCTTCCTCTCAATCACAAAGAGGTTTCCTGTAAGTACTTCTAACTTCTGCGTCCTAAGACTATCAAGGAGCATAGAGTCAAGCGGTGGTGGGACTACGCCATGTCGCAGTCCAAGGGTAGCTCCCCCCGCCGCAACAGCTGCCAAAAGTGATGATGAGCTAAGCGACAACCATGGGTCCAATCCGGCTGCCATAGACCTCAAAATGGAGCGCTCGCGCTTGACGTTTGTCCCCGGCCGCACCAGGCCTGACTATTGTCCTGCCATGGGGAAGGTACACCCCGGCGATAGGGATGCACATGATACCCATGGGACCAAACGCACAACCCCTGGTACCACCGCGGCAGGTCAGTCGAAGTGAACCAAGGCGCCCAGTTCCTTGACGACACCTGCCACTTTCTGTGATTGGCAGCCCTCCCCGCAACTGCTTCAGCGGCATGCGGCTGGGTAGTCAGAGCAAGGGTGCCAGCATCAAAACTTACAAGGCCGTCGAGACGCCTCCTAAGAGCACACTGACGCTTAAAGCTCTGGTTGCTTTGAAGTCTATAGCGCAACAGTCTAAACAGCTTAAACACCTCCCGGTAACACTGAACATCAGCAAGAGTCTGACGGCAGGCAGTAAACAAAGGGACAGGTCTAAAGACACGTCTAAAAACCCAGAAGAGCGGGAGCGTTATTCTGAAAATCCTTAGACCTTATCAGGACCCTCCTTGACAAATATTAGCACCCTATGCTGGAAAATCCACAGGAGTAGCCTTTTCCCCCTTGGGTTCATCCCCATGGACCAGAGAGAAATTTGAAGGGTGTATGGACAGGTTGGCTAAATTTGTGCATTTTTCTGAGAGGTTCACCCCTAAGAGGCCTAGTGAAGATGACCTTTATCCTGCAGTGACAATATTTTAGAACACATCCTGCCCTCTTCATGCGGAGGTCTTTGACCTTACGAATCAAGAGCCCCTTGACCCTTATTTGCAGCAGGATGATCCCTTTGTGGATGCCACTGATTAGACCCAGGATTGTGGGGGATGACCAGCAGGGGATGACGCACCTTGGCTGTCACTACCCATACTCTGGACCCTTATACCATATGTATGGACCCTCCCTCCTTCACTCCTCTGCGTCAGGCTTCACCTGTAGATGACCAGATGGCGTTTAACGCCATTCTGAATAAAACAGAAAAAACCTCCAATTAGCCACACAAGAGGCGATGTTAGATTAAGATTTTGTGGAGGACCTATTAAAGGAGAATCCTCCTGCCAGCCAGGCTATCCCTTTACTAAATTCCATCAAGAGGCGCATCGCCCCTTCCTTGTTAACGTCCTCTCAGACCAGGGCTTTGAAGCCTTGGGTGGAACAGTTGTTTCGCCCCCCTATTTCTGACCCTATATATATATATATATATATATATATATATATATATATATTTTCGTGGTTATGGCACCCCAAATTCTCTTGTGGTTACGACTACAAGAAAAAGAGCAGGGGTCCCCTTGTCCACGGGCGAGGCACCGCCGGACAAAGAATGTAAAAAGTTGTAAGCTTTTGGGAAAAGAATCACTACTGCGGCAGCATGTACTACCCGCATAGACAACACCACCATGCTGTTGGCCAGCTATTCTGATGTCCATTGTAACCTGCTGCAGGAGGGTCTACAAGAGGTCCCTGAATCAGTGCAGTCTCGTCTGCTTACAATTGTTTCATAGGGTAAGCGGGTGAACCACAACATCCTCAAGAACACTTTGGATGCTGCTGAGACGGCAGGGAGAACCTTGGCCCAGCGTACCCTTTTAAAACGCCACGCCTAGACCCAGGCGTCATTAATCAACAAACCGGTGGAAGACTCAAACCTATTTGGCAAGGCTGTTGATGAGGCACTGGAAATGGCCAAGAAGGAACACAAGACTTTAAAGACTTTGAATCAGATCAGTCAAAGACCCTTTCAACAGAGGGGGAAGTTCTTGCCGCTCCTTTCGTGGGCAATCCTACTTTCATTCCCCACACAACCAATGTGGCTCTGGCAACAATTGGTCCTCAGGACAGGGCTCTGCCTCTGCAAACCCATATCCACTCAGAGGACAAAGCCATGGGAAAGGAAGAGGTTGCACCGCCACCCCAGAGGCTCCCCGGCCTCAGTCCGAAATGAGACTCAAATCTTTGTCCCCTCCCATACCTCCCCAGTCGGGGGACGTATAACATCATTCCTGCACGCATGGGAGGGGATTACCACAGACCAGTGGGGGCTCAAGGCCATCACCCACTGTTATTGCATAGTTAGCCAGCCACCTCGCTACAGACCTCCAAGATCCAGGCACCTAACACCGGAACACCTGAAGCTCCTGCTGCAAGGGGTCGAGTTCCTGCAGGAAAAAGGCACAATTGAAGTTGTCCCCGTTGTACAGCTAAACAAGGGTATTTATTCAGTGTACTTCCTGGTACCCAAAAAGGATCTCAACATGCACCCTGTACTAGACTTGCGCCCAGCGAACAAATTTGTTAAATCACAAAAGTTTTGAATGGTAACAATGCAAGAAGTCATTCCTCTACTAACAGAGGGGGATTACATGGCAACATTGGACATGAAAGATGCATACTTTCATATTTCAATGTTGCTTGCACACAGGAAATGCAAGAGTGGCTCAACAGCCAGTGGTGTCGGGCCAGCAGACAATGGGACGATCTAGTGGTTGTTTCGGCAGCCCTTGTTCTCTCTCTGCAGTGGTGGTTGAGGGAAAACCTCTTGAAGGGGAAAACCTTCAGCACTCTTGCAGTAGAGGCCACTCATGACAGACGCATCTCTCATAGGGTGGGGGGACTCCCCTCCTTCGACAGACGGCGCACACCGTTTGGTCCACAGCTGTAGCATCCAACCACATAAACCTGTTGGAGCTGTTAGCAGTATTCAAAACACTAAACGAAAGACGGTACTGATCCTCACAGACAGCACCACTGCCTTGCACTACCTGAACAAGCAAGGGAGCACTCACTCTCCAGGCCTGTCCAAACTGTCGCAGAACATTTGGAAATGGGCTCTCAAACACAAGATGTTTCTCTTGTCTTAACACGTTCCTGGGAAACTCTACGTTCTGGCAGACGTGCTCAGCAGAGACTTTCGTTGCCCTTCGAGTTCGAATGGCGACTAAACGGACACATGGTCTCCAACTTTATCGCAGAATGGGGCGTCCCAGAGATCGACTTGTTCGCAAGTCTGGAGAACGCACAATGCCCAGATTACGCCTCCAGGTGCCCTCAGAACCGGCCTAAGGGGAGCGGTCTCTGGATAACTTCATCAGGAAAATGTGTTTATGCTTTTCCCATCTGATGGATAGGTCTCTCTCTCCTCTGATGAAACTGCCTTGCCCATTCAGCATGCTATCTCAGGACAAAGGGGAAACACTTCATCCATGTCTGCAGACTCTCAACTTAGTGGCCTGGCTTCTGAGGTCATAGAGTTCGGGCATCTCCAACTTCCTCAGAGATGCATGGATATACTTGGGGAAGCAAGAAAGCCTGACACCAGACATTGCTACTCCAATAAATGGAACCACTTTGTTAGCTGGTGCAATTCCAAGAGCATCAATCCCATTGACTGCTCTCCTACTCATATTGTGTTATACCTGACTCACTAGACTCAGGCCGGGTTTTAATTCCCTGAAGATTCACTTAGCTGCACTCTCAGCCTATACCACGTACCAACAAGGTGTTGTGGTGGAAGATCCCAGTTATTAAAGCTTTCATGGACGGGGTTAAGAGAATTCATCCCCCCATTTCTAACCCGGCTCCCGGATGGGACCTAAATGTGGTATTAACCAGACTTATGGGGTCTTTCTTTGAACCTATGCATAAGGCAAGTCTCAAAGCCCTTACTTACAAGACTGCCTTCTTAGTGGCAGTCAGTTCGATAAGGAGAGTCAGTAAATGTTAGGCAGAATTACATGCAGTGCCCTCTGGGACCACCGCATACAATTAGGACTACAGGTGTAAGCAAATACCAACCTTTGGTATAAGTCTGTACTACACAGTTGAGCTGAGCAGCCAGGCTTATCTCAAGAGGGAATCTGAGCAGTACAAGAGCTTACACAGAGGTCTTAAAATCACAGTGGTTCAAGTAGACAATTACATTCAAGGTGTCTTGGTAAAACACTTATTAATTTATTACACAATCATTTAAAAAACATTCACCCGAAGGAGACAAGTTAATATTATACACAAACACACGTCAATATTAGACCAATGAGTTTCTGAACAAATTAGGCTCCACTGAAATAGGAGCAAACTCGCATTTCATTTACTTGAAATGGAAGTAAAAACGTGTATCTCACCACCAGATGGACTGGCCGGGGCGTTGAGAAGACAGAGTACCCAATGAACCGGGAAACTTCTGTCACTGCTGAGAATAGCCCAAACGGACCCCTCAGACCGGACTACCTCACTTGAGGCAGCGCTTTACGATAATGGACCCCCTTGACTGTACACATAGAACAGGCAGGTTGGTTTATTACCCAAAAGAGCGGGAGAACCACGCCGCCACACCAAGCTGCAAGGAACAAGATTACAGGTTATGCTGAAATAAGAACCAGAACTACAAGAAGTCTAGGAAGTACCTGAAAAGGATTGGCAGTTAGTTGAATAGAAGAGATCTTAAATAAGGAAAAGAAGAAAAGGTCACACAATTGAAGTTCGATTCAATGGGTAGATTAAATAGTAGAATATGGAGAAGAGCCGTTCTTGAAGTAAACTGTAAAGTCTTTGTGAAAAGTTCTCAGAAGTAGTTTGTACGAAAAAGGATCATATGATGGGTCACAAGCTGATTAGGCCTGCAACTTGGGAAAGTTCCACGAACTTTCACAGCGAGAGAGGCAGTCTCTCAATTTGTTTGGCACAGTACCGTAGTATGAAGCAAAAGATGCAGCTGAAGACGTTGGTTCCTGGCAGTTCCTGCAGATCTCACTGTTCCTGAGCCTTACTCGTGGGTACAAGAGGGAGGAGGACTCCTGCACTGCACGGGATCATCAGAAAAAGCTGAGATTGAGTCACTTTGGTTAGCTGTAATTCAAGCACACAAGCTGGTGTCCTTCCCCCTGTTTAATACTAACCAGCTGCGAGAATGGTATCCAGGTGGCTTACGAGTTGATTGGTTCCACCTACTCAAAGGAAGAAGTCGTTCTTTAAGGGGCTTCTCTGTCGAGATGAACTTGGCAATTCGGACCTGCAGCAGGGCTTCACCGGGCAAACCAATGGTCCAGGAGTTGCAGCAGCCGTCCTCTTCCAGCTCGTCTTAGGTTATTTCGTTCCAGTGGTCGACTCTTGTTTTCCAGTCCAAGAGACTCGCCTTTTAAACAGTTTTCTCCCTTTCATTCCAGCCTAGCTGCCACTCACCCAGCGGGGTGGCTGTCCTTGCTGGACAGTCAGCCAGCCAATCGCACCAGAGTGCATTTGGGTCTCGTAGGAGACTAAGCACAGGGAGTTTTGGGCACCTCCCTCCCTCCCTCACTTCCTGCCCACCCAGATACTCAGGTGCCAGAGGTCTGATTTGGCGCGTAGACACAAACACTAGAAGGACCTTTCAAAAAAGATTTGTTTTTCCCAAAATATATCTTTTTGCAATCTACTGATCAAGCTCTTTCTGCTGTGTTTCTGGGCACAGAACACACTTTCTTTCACCTAAAATTCGTCGAGTGAAATCCTCTTCAAAACATGGCTGAACTTCCATCTGTCAAAAAGCCTTCCCTGTTCAGGGACTGCACGAGGTGCATGAAGAAACTAGTCTACATGAAGGACCCTCCTGAGCAATGCATCTGACTGTATCCTCATGATATAAATAAATGTGACATTTGCAGGACTTTCTCCAATAAAACCCTGCAGGACAAACACAGAAGACTTCTCCATTTAGAAGCTAAAGGTCGATCTTCTGATGAAGTATCTGCCAATACAGATCCTGTACATTCTACTAAACCATCTGAGAGGCAGACTTCTAAGAGATGGACCTCTTCAGTGGAAAGGAGTGCCTCTCCCTCCTACAACAGAAAGAGTAAGGTGGAGATACCCCTTTTGGGCTCTGGGGATCACAAGAAACGGCAACCTGAGGAAAGAACCACCTACAAAGGTAAGGGGGCATTTTTCAAAAACCCGAGTAGGCAATCTTCAACGGATAAGCGGTCTACGAGCGGCCATAGCGATACATGCCCATCGACCAAGCCATCGACGAAACCTGTATCATCCACGACACTTCAAAACTAGTCATCCACAACCAAATCTTTGTCGTCAAAATCAGCCTCCACGAAACATTCGTAGACGGAGTCCCATCGCTCGTCCACTATCGCTCGTCCACTAAGATCTCATCGACGGATAAACAGTCAACCGTCCACGAAGCCACCGTTGACGAAGCATACACCTACGCCATCGAGGACAACGTCAATTCCTTTGTCCATGGAGAAAACAAAACCCAAAGCAACCGCCACAGACACCACTGCTACACCATCCAATGATAAAACAGCGACTCCTATATTAGAGACGCCTGAACCAATAGGAGCACAACTTTCTCCTTTAGGAGAGATGGCAGAACTCCCAGACAACCTTCCTTAGGAGGAGTTTTCAGACACATTTGTTGGCGAGAAACCTTTTCTTACCCCCAAGGAACACAGTCCTCCCTGGCAACCATCTGTGGAGTAATCTGCTGATCCTTACCATCCAACTTTTAGAATTGATGCAAAAGATCATTGACGAATTCAACAGATGTCAAATGGAAAAGAATAAGTCATCCATAAGGAAGGAGGTAACGCCTCCACAGAACAGCATCTCCCCTTGGCATAGCACACCTAGAGTCTCTTTCCAGGAGCAGGCCACAGAACCTCCTCGCAGATCCAGGAGCAGGACGCTCAGTGCTTCAACGACAAGGGTCCCATCTCCAAGATCACCTGTTCGAGATCCTACAATGTGCCTTCAACCGCATCAGTCTTAGACTGGCAAGAGGATCCTTTCAGAGATTTTTTAGACCCTGAGGAAGGGGAGATTACTCATGAGCCTGACACTCATTGCGAATGGCATGATTACATAGTTGAAAAACCTAGAAAGAAAGACTCTCCAGGAGATTCTTCACCACCAGACGATTTGGTATCTTTTCACACCATTATCGGCAAAGCTGCAGACCTATTCAAGTTACAAGTGACATCTGAACAGAAAGTCAGTGCTTTATGAGCACAGGGACAAAAGTAGGACTGTTACAACCATCCCTCTTCTTGATACCATATGGGAATCCAGATCGAAGATATTGGCTACACCTTTATCTACTCCCGCTCTGGTTTGAAGACCAGAAAAGAAATACAAAGCCCCGGACACTGCACCACTTTGTCTAAGGGGGCATACTGAGCCAGATTCTGTCATCACTGTGGCAGCCAGGAAAAAGTTGGCCAACCCTTCATCGCCATTCTCATTACCTCCTGACAAGGAAGGCCGCAGGTTAGAGGCCATGGGCAGCAAGGTATCTTCGTCAGCCTCTCACCTTTAGAGCGGGCAATGCACTAGCCATGTCACGCGTTTTAACCGCGCGCTATGGTTGCGTATGTCTAAACTAACCAAGCATTTACCAGTGGATCTCCCGGAAAAAGGCAGAACAATCATAGCTGTCGGGGAATCTACCTCAGATCGTATGATTGACGCAGCAGTGGACGCGGCGGAGTTAGGTTACAGGCAAATGGCTCACGGTACTGTACTGAGGAGACAAGCCTGGATGAAAGCTACAAACTTCAGACCGGAGGTCCAAGCTCAAATATTGGCCATCCCTTCGATGGGCAAGACTTATTTGGCAAGAAGTTCGATGACCACCTCAACGGAATCATGACGGACACAGCTCGAGCCATCAGTTCCCTTAAATATAAGGACAAAGACCGTAGATCTTTTCCTCCTTTTCGAGGCTCATCCTCCAAATTCAGAATCTTTAATCGTCCCTCCTATAGCCAAAAAACGCAGGGAAACACCTTCCAGGACAACAGATACCACCAAGCCTCTAGCAGGTACTCTCAAAGTGGAAGGCATGGCTCTGCACAGGGCAAGACCCAGAGCAAGAAAAATGTACAGATCATGTCTTTCCCCTAAACATCACACCCCGGTGGGGGGGAAGAGTACGCCGATTTCGAATGGATTGTGTCCTCCAACGTATTGCTCATTTTAGATGTATTTGCCCTGCTTTGGCTGTTTTGGAAATTTTTTCTCGGCAGAGGGCGCCATGTGTCGATGTTGTTGAGTAAAGGTCCCTCTGAGCGCTCCGTCGAGGGTGACGTCATTGGGTATACAAGTAGCACGCACAGCGCCCGTTGGCCTCAGTTCTGTATTTGCGCAGTACATGTTGCTTTCGGAGACTCTGCACGCCTCGATATTTCTGTAACGCAGTTATCATTGTGAAGATATTCGAGATGTCCTCCTCATCGACCCAGACTACCCCGCATTCGGGGTTCAAGAAATGTAAATCTTGCGGTTCCAAAAGGTCTATCACAGATCCGCACCGAGAATGTCTGTGGTGCCTCGGCGAAAACCACGACACGGGGGCCTGTGCAAAGTTTCAGGCTATGACAGGCAAGGCCTTGCGAGAGAGGAAGGGAAAGCTACAGTTAGGTTGAAAACCCGAATGAAAAGCCTCAAGCCTCAAGTGTCGAGTCGAGAACCGGTTTATAGTGATCATTTCGAAAGTCGTAATGGCGAAAAAATTTGTTTTCTAATGTCTATTTTGGTTTGTTTTTTGTTCGAAATGGGGGGGTTCCCCCCTAACCCCCTTTTTTGTAATTTTTTTACCCCTTTTTTTTACTTGCGGAACCCAAAAAAAAAATGTAAATAAAAAATAAAACATTCACATTTTTTTTTTCGACATTGACTTTCGACATGTTTTTGACTTTTTCACTGCACACCTCGATAACCCATGAGGAGAAAGCTCCTTGATGCGAAAAGCAAAGACATAGGTCTAGGTCCCGAAGTGGTTCCCACCACTGTTCATCTTCGACAAAAAAAAGTCTAAAAAGAGACACCACCGATCCTCTTCCACCTCGTCCTCTGACGAATCCCCCAAAAAGATGAAATGCCCCACAAAACATTCTTCCTCCGAAGAATGGGAAGCATTTAGAATTAAGATTATGGAGGTTTTTGAAAAGGCGAAGCCTTGGTCCGCGCCTTACTCGGAAGCCGGCCGAGAGCGCTACCGTTCCGAAACTTGCGCGCCCCCGAGCCTGGGTGATCGAAGGAGAAAAGATCGGGAACCCACCAGGACCCCGAGTGATAAATATCGCTCGACTAGAGTCGACCGCTCAAGGTCATTGATGCCATCCGGAACCCGACACACCTCGAAAGACAAGCCTTCGAAGAGCGTCTCGACGCCTTCGAAGAGCGTCTCGACGCCTTCGAAGTCAGCTCTGTCGACGACTGTTTTCGACTCCATCGACGCCTTTGTCTACCTCAAAGCCTTAAGTGACCATAGTCAAAGGCTCCAGTTCCATCATAAACGGACAAAATAGCAGCAAAAGAAAAAGCTGCAAAGCCTTCAGCCTCCACTGTAACAGCCCCTCCAGAGAAGAGGTATACTCCTCTGCCAAGGAAAGAATTTTTCAAATCCTTGTCTTCAATTTTTGAAGAACAAGAAAGGTCTGAGGAGGAGGAGGATGTTCCTTATGACCTAGAGTATGGCACCCCTAATGTCCCAGAATGTCTAATTTCTGAGGAAAGCAGAATGAGGGATTTAGAGGAAACTTTGCATAACGCAAGTGGAGTTGACACATCTCCTGAGACGGAATTTGGCAAACCAGAACCAGGGGAACATGCCAGTCCCTCATATAGACAACTGATGACAAAGCTGCTGGATTATTTAGGATGGGCTAGACCACCAACTCAGTTCATCGAGGATGACCTGACCTACTGGATCAAGGCCCCACCGAAGATCCGATTTTACCCATCCATGTAGCCTTACAAAATAGGGTGGTCAAAAATTGGGAGACCCCAGTCTCAATTCCTGTTTTGGCTCTAGAAATAATAGCCCAAGGTTACTGCCTTCCTTTTCTAATGCAGCCTCAAAGCAATCCACCGGGGAGACTCCTTGAAGTTTCCAGACACGCTCCTGCAGCAAGTAGACTTAATCCTGCTAGAGAAAGGTGCAATAGAACCAGTATCTGTATCGGAGAGGAACAAGGGATAGTACTCCCAGTATTTTTTGATTCCCAAAAAGGACGAGGATTGAGACCCACTTTATACTTAAGAGACTTAAACAAGCTCCTAAGGAAGGACAAGTTCAAGATGGTCACTCTTTCTCAGATCCTTCAGGCCCTCCAACTTCAGGATTGGTTGGTGTCATTGAACCTTCAGGATGCTTATTTTCATGTACCAATCCATCTCAAGCACATAAAATCCTGAGGTTTGTGATTGACGACTCGCACTATCAGTTTCGAGTCCTACCATTTGGATTGACCTCTGCCCCGAAGGTCTTCATCAAATTGATGGTAGTGGTGTCAGCGCATCTCAGGAGAAGGATTCACGTCTACCCCTACCTGGACGATTGGTTGATCAGGGCCCTCCATGGCCACTGGGCAAGGATCACAAGCTCCACTACATAAAAGGTCCAGTTGGACCCAGTCCTGGCGCCTTTAGCGCCAGTCTCATGAGTATGTGCGCTCTGCACACTTTCTTCTGGTGCACGTTTCTTTTTATTTCCCTGCAGGGCCTCCACTTGCCTACAGGTCCGGCCTGGCCATAGGAGTTAATTGGGCTGCAGGTGCAGCATTCTCTAGCAGTGGCAGGGTGGGGCCACGAGTCGGAACAAATGGGCGTGTCCGGGACCAGGCTATTTAAGCCTGCCCGCATGCAGTCGCTTCGCGCCAGTCTGCTTACAGCAGCGTTATGCTCCCTGCCGCCTGAAGCACATTCTTACCTGATTGCAGCAGATTACCTAATTCCAGCAGCAACCGCAGTCGGAGCGCATCCTTACCTTATTCCAGCTCCAACACTACTCAGGAGCCCACTTTCGGCCAGCTTCATCGTGGATCCAGGCATCCTTCATCTGCCGGCAGATCTCCGGATAACCGCATTCCCGTCTGACTTCGCCAGGCCATCCCTGCAAGAGAAAAGGTCCGAATAAGGTTAGAAAAACTATAAAGACATTACGCTAAGGTCGCACTCAAGCCAATCCTCGCACTTGACCTAAGAACAAAACTTACCACCTATTGGGACATAGTGAACTCCCTTTTTCTCCATTGGGGCTCGCTTCTTGCACCGCAACTACTGCTGGGCCTCATATCACCTATTGGGGAAAAAGGAAAGACATTACAAGATACGGACAATAATCAAGGAAAAAGACATTACAAAAGGATATGGACAATAATCATAATCTAAGGACACTTACCTTTGAAGTAGTTCAGCCACAGCCGGTCTGGGCTGCCACGCACATGGACCAGTGAAGAAACTTTTTCTATCTAAAAGCGCCTCTGCAGTGAGCAGCAGGACGGAGAGCTCGCCATCATAATTAAACAGGTGAGACTATATGGGTAGGTGCATGCTCACCACATTCTGGGAAGAAGGGTTTAAGGGAGACCAGAGTCATATCACAGCATTCTGGCGGCCTCTCGTATTCTCGCAGGGGCAGTACCAATGACCAGCGCAGTCCACAACACAGGAGCAGGGGAAGAAGCCTGACCAAGGGGAGCCAGTTCCAGGGAGGGATTCAACCGTGCCCCAACGTCTCCGCAGAGGCAAGGTGAGCTTAACAGGCGCATTGTGCCGAGCAAGCCCTGATTCATCTGAAAGTCACCTGCCAGTTCATCCACAGACTGGGCTTCTCCCTCAATTTCAAGAAGTCACAAATGACACCTTCCCAACAGCTCCAGTACATCGGGGCTGTATTAGATACATCCTTGCGAAAGAGCTTGCCTCCCAAGTTGAGGGCTCAAGACTTTCTTCAGATGGTTTCCAAATTTCGAAATGCCCAAAATCGCCCAGCCTATGACTTCTTGAGGTTGCTTGGCCTCATGGCATCCTGCATTTTCCTGGTGCCAGAAGCACGCCGGAGGATGAGAACCCTTCAGTGGGCTCTAAAGACTCAATGGTCCCAATTCTCAAGACAAATGACGGATCTTCAGATTCCAAACAAGGTTTGGCAGGATCTTCTGTGGTGGACTTTCCCAGAGAGTAAGCACAAAATTGATGGATGGAAGGTTTTGAATTAATCTGGACCACTGGCATTGCTCTGGGCATTGGTTCAGATTCATTCAAAACCTTCCCCCATCAATTTTGTGCTTACTGTTGTCTCACTATGTGAGAGAGGGTATGCCCAGGCATGGGTCCCTTGCTCGCTGCGCCATAGGGAGGTGTTGCTTTGGGCAAGAAGGCCAGCAACAAAATCTTAGTGCCGTTGGATGACGTTTTTCAACTGGTGCAGGGAAAAGAATGTTGATCCTTTTCTATGTTCTATCCCAGAGGTGTTCTTTCCTCTCATCACTGGCGCATTGAGGTCTCAATGTTGGGACCATTAAAGGTTACCATGCAGCGCTTTCCATTTTCAAGCGCTCTTCGGAAGAATGTTCCTACTTTAAAATTCCTTTGATAATACAATTCTTAGAGGTACTCACCAAATGTGTTCCCTCCTTCTTGTTTCCAAGTCCCAGTTTGGGACCTTAATCTGGTTCTAAAGTTTTTTGTGTGTGCCCCTTTTTGAACCTTTGCACACATGCCCATTAAGATTACTTACGTTGAAAACAGTTCTCTTGGATGCTTTAACATCTGCACGAATAGTGAGCGAGTTGCAGGCGCTGTCTTCTGGGTCACCCTATACTGTGTTCCACAAGGACAGGGTTGTATTGAGGGTAAAACCCTCATTCTTACCTAAAGTTGTGTCTGATTTCCATTTGAATCAGAAGATCATTCTGCTCGCGTTCTATCCTCCTCATCCCAGCAAGGAGGAGGAAAGATTGCACAGGCTGGACCCGAGAAGAGCTCTAAGCTTTTACATTTCTAGGCTCTCCAAGCTTAGAGTGGTCGATCAACTTCATTGGCTACACTGGAAGGAAGTTGGGTCAATCAGTGTCAAAACAAACCCTATCACGTTGGATTGTGATTTGCATCTCAGAATGCTACACATTAGCGGGCAAAGATCCACCCGAAGGCTTGAGGTCCCATTCAACCAGAGGCATAGCCTCTTCTACAGCCCTTCAAAGAGGTGTTCCCATCAAATCTCTTTGTGATGTGACGACTTGGTCTTTGCTGGACACGTTTTCTAAATTCTACAATCTGGATGCTTCCCACTCTAAAGAGCTTGCTTTTGGTAAAGTAGTGCTGTATTCAGCTCTATATAAAGAAAACTAAAAACAATTCTACTTCCTCTTCCAAAAACCTTTACACTGTTTTGGGAGTCTATCTAAGATGAGGAATATGTTGGCGGACCCAATCCATTCGAAGAACAAGTTCTCCAGCATGGGGTCTAGCATGGATTCACATGCTCATGAATATTCCCCATCGTCAGGCCGGGAATCCTCGGTAAAGAAAAAATCTGTATCAGTTTCGTTTCTGATCTGTCTTTCTCAGTAGTAACCAATCACTGGTCTCTGGATCATACTGCCCCCAGCCACTGACTGCCCTCTCCCTAAGCCCCGCCTCTGGCACCCATCTTCAGATTTTTACCGCACGCTAAAGTGTTAGTCCTCGTGTTTAGCTCTTGGGCTTTTGCTGCGTTTTCGCGCTTTTTCAAAGAGAATTTCTCATTTTTCGGTCAAATAGTCTCAAGCTCCACCGTCTCCACATCCGATTAACGGCGATCCGTGTCAGATTTTTTTCTGCGCCCCTCAAAGGTGAAGATTTCGTCGAGTTACGCTTCTTGGAGGATTCCAGAAGTTTTTGCGGCCTACCCGAACATGGCCCAGGAGAAAGGAAGCTCGACGCCTGGAAAGCTGTTCAGGGTTTGACCTGGATGCCAGCTGCAGAATGTGTTCAAGGAGGACGAGCACTCGAAATGTCTCTACTGCCTTCATGAGGACAAAACGCACATGGAGAAGTCTATGCGTTTTACAGGAACATGTCGGAACGGACCATCAGGGACCGACACCTTTGTCTCTCCAACTGGCTAGAAGGAAAGAGCCCGTCAGGTGAGAAGAAGACGTCCGAGCGGTCTTCTAAGTCCTGTGAGGGCACCCCTGTGACGGGGGCCCAACAGAAGGCAACTCACCACGAGTCCGCGGGCCCTGGGAGTGCCATACGGTCGGGCTCTTCGGCTGCCAGGCAGGGCGCACCTTCCCCGGCACCATCAACCACGAGCCAACGCTCTGGTTCGGGGAAGAGGAAATCTGAGAACCCGGGTAAGCTTATGGAGAGGCCCCGGTCGATCTCGAAGGATTCAGCCGAGGGGGAGCGAGGCGATGACCCTCCCCCCAAGGTGAAGGCTTCAAGCACGCCCAAGGTGGTGAAGGCCTGGATTCACCCGGCCAAGGCCTCTATCGAGGAAGTCGCGGCGGTCCTGGCGCAGCCTGTGGAGGCTACACCAGTGGAGGCGACCTCGGGGCCCATAGTCTCCCTGCCTCCGCGGAGGGAAGCCTCTTTGAGACCCATCAAAAAGACCCCTGTGAAGACCCCGGCGGAAAGATGGGGGGGCGGTGGCCATTGTGGACACGGACACAGCATCCGAGGAGGAGCTGGTAGAAGTCTTAGAGGGCCTCGACGAGGGCGTCGAAGAGGCTTGTCCCCATGGGAGGGATCCCGACGAAGCTGACGAAGAGAGTGACGGCGGCACCGGTGAGGGTCCTAGTCACCGTCGCTTCCGGAGCCGCAGGATAACTCGGCAGCCATTTTGTTGGCGATACAATCCTTATGTTCGGAGATAAGGACGAGATTGCCCTTACCACCGACAGAGGATCCGGAACCAGGCTCGACGGGAAGCCCCCCCGAACAAGAGAAGACGGATCCATCCAGCCCCGCCTTTCCAGCCTGCTCAGCCTTTACCCACGTCCCCCGTCCCTGGGGATGACACGGGAACGGACATGGCCACTACGGGTACCGACGACGACGGTGGTGACTGGACGGAGCCCCCATCGCCCCCAGCCCGGGCCTCCCCGCCCGGCGAGATCGGATCTTTCCATCCAATGATTGCCAGGGCATCCAAGCTTTTTCAGATATGCCCCGAAGAGAAGGAAGGTTTCCTTTACCAACGGCGTGAGACCAAGAGGAAGACAGTCCTCGCCATGCCTCTACTGGATGACATCTGGGAGGAGGGTCTCACCCTTCTCAAGAACCCGTCTACGGCACCTGCCAACAGGGATCGGTACGAGAAGAAGTACCGGGTCCCCGACGTGGCCCCTTTGTGCCGTAGGGCACAACCGACCCCTGACTCGTTCGTCTCAGCGGCGGCCAAGTAGAAAGCGGGTGGGGGAGGTTGGGGGGCGGGGGGAGAATCAGCCTCAACGTCAACTTCCCCGCCGGACGGCGAAGGAAAGAAGCTGGACGCAATGGGACGACGAGTTATCTCATCGGCGGCAACAATGATTAAGGCGGCCAACGCCCTCGATCGTGGCCCGCTACGACAGGGAGTTATGGTACAAGATCGCCCCCCTGTTGGACTTCCTACCGGATGACAAGAGGGCCGAAACCCTGGAGATCTTGCAAGAAGGCGAAGTGGCAACGGACCACGCCATTACAGTGGCAACGGACATTGCCGACACCGGTTTCCGCCAGCTAGGCAGCAGCGTTTGCCTTAGACGAGGGTGGCTCAAGTCGACGGATATCCGCCAGGACGTACAAGCCAAGGTTTTGGACATACCTTTAGACGGGAACAATCTGTTTGGGGAAAACAGTGGATGAGTCCCTCGGAGACAGCTAAGGCCCTAGGCGTTCTCCGGCAACGAAGGCCGTCCTTTCGGAGCACCGGAGGCAAGCAGGGTGCCTCCAAGGAATTCAGCGGTGGCTCCTCTACGTACCGCCAAGCGGCCCGCTCCTCGTCGCAGGAAGCCTATAGAGGACGAGGCAAGTCGGGTGGACCCCGCCATCGTCGCCAGGGAGGCCAAGGCGGAAAGGCGTCCTCCAAGCAAGATTGAACCGACAGCGGTGTTGGGCCCCCACCGAAGCACCCCGGTGGGAGGCCGGCTGGCGAAGTTCGTCAGCGTGTGGGAATCCATCTTCACCGACCGTTGGGTGCTGGACGCCCTGGCCCAGGGGCACGCCCTCAAATTTCTAAAAAAGTGCCCCTGCATTCCACCCGTGGCCAGGAAGGAAAATCACGTCCCTCAACTGCTATTGGAGGTAATGGCAATGCTCAAAAAAGGTGCCATCGAGCTTGTCCCGAAGAGGCTCCGGGGCTCCGGAGTATACTCAAGGTACTTCCTTGTAAAGAAGAAGACAGGAGGATGGCGCCCCATCCTGGACCTGCGCCGACTGAACAAGTACATCAAGGCACAGAAGTTCCAGATGGTCACCCTCCAGCACGTGCTGGGACAGCTGGAGGAGGGCGATTTCGTGTCGCCATTGGATTTCGAGGATGCGTACTTCCACATCCCCATTCTAAAAGGACACCGAAAGTTCCTCAGGCTCGTGATCCAAGGACGGCACTACCAGTTCAAGGCCCTCCCGTTCGGATTGAATTCGGCACCCAGGGTGTTCACCAAGTGCCTCGCACAGGTGGCGTTGCGGCTGCGCCTGCAGGTGATCCATGTCTACCTCTACCTGGACGACTGGCTCATCCGAGCAAGGACAAAGGAGCTCGCCGTAGAACACACAGCGAAGACCGTCCAGCTACTCACTGACCTTGGATTCTCCATTAACTTTCCCAAATCCCACCTGATCCCGTCGCAAGTCGCACTGTTTCTGGGAGCCAAGCTCGACACAATGGCGCGTCTGGCCTCACCGTCAGAGGAAAGGACGAAGGCCGTCCTGGGCAAGGTGCAGCGCCTGCTGGCCACGGACGTGGCCAGGGTGAGGTCCATCAAGTCCCTCCTCGGGATGATGTCCTCCTGCATATATCTCGTGCGCCTGTTCAGGCTTCGGATGCACCCTCTGCAAGAGTTCCTCGACGCCCTATGCATCCAAGCGACGGGCAGCTTCGAGGACAGGATCCCGCTCAACGAGATCTTCCGACGAACAATCCGGTGGTGGGTCAACCGCACTCATCTGGCGGCGGGCACAGACTTTCAGACCCCATCCCACAAGATAACTGTGATGACAGATGCCTCCCTGGAAGGGTGGGGAGCGCACACCGGAGAACTTCACGCGAGAGGCCTTTGGCTCCCAGAGGAGAAGACGCTCCACATCAACATCCTGGAGCTCTGTGCAGTGTTCTGGGCCCTCAGGTCCTTTCTCCCGTCCCTCAAGGGCAAGGTGGTGAGAATCTTCACTGACAACACCACCACAATGTTCTACATCCGGAAGCAGGGAGGAACCAGATCCCCAGCCCTCTCCAAGGAAGCCCAGGATCTGTGGCGTTGGGCTGTCGCCCAAGAGATGTTTCTGGTGCCTTTTCATCTGGCAGGGATAAAGAACACCATTGCCGACTCACTCAGCAGGGAGCTGCGCTCGTGCCACGAGTGGGAACTATGTCAGGATCAAGTGGATCGACTCTTCCGACGATGGGGAAAACCGCAGATCGACCTGTTCGCGACGGCAACGAACTCCAAGTACCAGAGGTTCGCCAGCAGGTTTCCCCAGCTGCGGAGCATGGGCGATGCTTTCTCGTTCCCTTGGGACGGCCTGTTCCTTTGTGTTCCCACCGTTACTGCTCCGACTCGTCAACCAGCTCAAGAGGTCCCGGTGCAGGATGATCCTCGTCGCACCGGCGTGGCCGAGGCAGATCTGGTTCCTGGACCTTCTGGACTTGTCAGCGTTGCCACCAGTCAAGCTGCCAATGGACGCGGATCTTCTCTCCAGAGAAGGAGGCGCCATACTTGATCATGACCCGGAGTCGCTGAACTTGCCGGCCTGGCTCCTGCAGCACTAGAGTTTGGAGGGTACGATATCCCGGCTGACTGCAGAGAGGTCCTTGCAAAGGCTAGGGCGTCCTCAACTCTCAAGTGCTACGGACATAAGTGGAAGAGGTTCTCTGTCTGGTGCAGTGCACAGAAGATTAACCCTCTACGGATTACGGCCCCTCAAGTGCTGCCGTACCTACTGTCGCTGGCCAGTGCTGGACTGGCTCACACCTCCATCAAGATACACCTGGCTGCGATCTCCCGATACACCAGAACCACGGGACGGGCGTCCTTGTGGTCCCATCGCCTGGTGAAAGAATTTATGAAGGGACTGTTCCGATCGTTCCCGCCAGTGAAGGCCCCTGCCCCGGCGTGGGAGCTCAACGTGGTGCTGACCAGGCTCATGGGGGTGCCATTCAAGCCCCTGCATTCGGCACTGTTGGAAGTTCCTGTCGTGAAAGACTGCGTTTTTTGTGGCCATCACCTCCGCACGACGAGTGGGAGAGATCCAGGCCCTATCCGGCAAGCCTCCATACTTGACTTTTCACGACATGAGGGTGGTGCTGAGGATGCACCCCTCTTTTATGCCCAAGCTGCCGTCGGACTTCCACCTCAACGAGCCCTTGGTGTTACCAGTTTTCTTCTCGTCGCCTTCGTCACAGGCCGAGAGGACTTTGCACTCGCTGGATGTGGCTAGAGCGCTGAAGTTCTACGGAAGACATCACAGCTTTTTGTGAACTTTGGACCTGTGAACCAAGGGAAGGCTCTCTCGAAGGCTTCCATTTCCAGATGACTCTCCGGCTGCATCATGCACTGTCATCGGTTGGCAAACCGACCGTTGCCGGGCAGTCCGAGAGCTCATTCGACCAGAGCTATCGCTGCTATCACGGCGTTCTTGTCTGGTGTGCCCCTACGGGACATCTGCAGGGCTGCTACGTGGAGGTCGACGCACACCTTCACGAGATTCTACTGTGTCGACCGGGATTCCAGGGAGGAATCCAGGGTCGGCCAAGCGGTGCTGCGCAACCTGTTCGCCTAAGGTGAGCCTGGTGAGGAGTTAAGAATTGCTTAATGTTGAGTTTTTGATGTAATGCTTAATGTTGAGCCTTTTCCACTTCCCGTTGGTTGTGCATGTGTTTACTGCTATGTATTCTTTATTCATGAGCATGTGAATCCATGCCAGACCCCATGCTGGAGAAGGAACAAGTTACTTACCTGTAACTGTTCTCCAGCTTGGGTCTGGCATGGATTCACATGCGAACCCTCCCTCCTACCCCTCTTCTGCGGCTCTTCACTTGGTCATACTGCCACTTTGCGTGCTACCAAATCTGAAGATGGCTGCCAGAGGCGGGGCTTTGGGAGAGGGCAGTCATTGGCTGGGGGCAGTATGACCCAGAGACCAGTGATTGGTTACTACTAAGAAAGGCCGATCAGAAACGAAACTGATACTGATTTTTTCTTTACCGAGGATTCCCGGCCTGACGGGGAATATTCATGAGCATGTGAATCCATGCCAGACCCATGCTGGAGAACAACAGTTACAGGTAAGTAACTTGTTCCTTACTTAGCAACTGGTAACGCTCTTTCGACTGGATGTTCCTCCCACATAGTCCCCTCTGTAGATTTTCCGGTGTTATTACAACTTCAACTCTCGCAAGGCTGACACCTGGCTACCTGCACTTTCTATACAAAGGAACAAGAGGTGGAAAAACAGAACTGTGGTCAACGGCCACCACACGTGCTACCTCTATACCCGATGACCTCACCCTCGACGGCAGCCTCTGAGGGACCTAGACTACATCGCACAGCGCCCTCTGCCTCGAAAATTCGGAAGCAGCCAAAGCTGGGCGAATACATCCAAGATGAGGAATACGTTGGAGGAACATCAAGTCGAAAGAACGTTCTCCAGCATAGGGTCAGCAATGGATTCACATGCTCATGAATATTCCCCGTCGTCAGGCTGGGAATCCTCAGTGAAGAAAAAATCAGTTTGTTTCGTTTCTGAACTGTCTTTCTACTAATAACCAATCACTGGTCTCTGGGTCATACTGCCCCCAGCCAATGACTACCCTCTACCTAAGCCTCTGGCAGCCGTCTTCAGATTTTTACCGCACTTCAAGTGTTGGGAGTCCTCATGCTATAGCTCTCGAGCTTTTATTGCGTTTTGCTTTTTTCCTAAGAGTTTTTTGGTCAATTCGAGCCTCAAGCTCCTCTGTTTCTTCCGATCAACGCGGACCCGTTTCGGAATTTTTCTACGCCCCTCAAGGGCAAATTTTTGTCAGGGTTTCTCTTCTTGGAGAATTCCGGAAGATCTTTGAGGCCTACCCCACGTGGACATGGCCCAGGACAAAGGAGACATGATGTCCGTTGGATCCAAGCTGTTTAGGATCTGCCCAGGATGTGGATTACATAATGTCTTTGAGGATGAGCACTTCCGGTGCCTCTACTGCCTTCTCGACGACAAGCAGGAGAGGACTGCACGTTCTGTAAGAACATATCCGTCCGGACATTGAAGGACCGTCAGACTCCACTCACTAACTGGCTGAAGGGGGAAGAGCCAGCAGCAGGTGGGAAGTAGTCCAAGCGGTCTTCTAAGACCTTTGAGGACGCTCCGGCGATGGGGGCCCAACAAAAGGCAAAGCACTGCGTGATGGCGGGCACTGGGAGCGCCGTTGGTTCGGACCCTTCGGCTGCCAGGCAGGGCGCGATATTACCAATGCCATCATCCACGAGCCAATGCAGGGAAAAGGAGGTCAGGACAAGGTTGCCCTTAACCCCAGCGCATGATCCAGCGGCGCCTGGACCGTCGGGGATCCCCCCCTCCCCCTGACGAAATTGGCTCTTTTCAAGCCATGATCGCCAGGGCATCTGAGCTTTTCCAGTTTTGCCCCGAAGAGCAGAAGGAGGGTTTCCTCTACCAATGACGGGAGGCCAATTGGAAGGCCGTCCTCTCAGTCCCGTTACTGGACGACATCTGGGGACGAAGGACTGTCACTGCTAAAGAAAGAACCCATCCACGGCTACGGTGAAGAGGGAACCGTACGAGAAGTAGTACCGGGTCTCAGACTCCACCCCTATGTGCCTCAGAGCCCAGCTGGACGCCCTGGGACGGGAGCTGTGGTTCAAGATTGAAGCCCTTG
Source organism: Ambystoma mexicanum (assembly GCF_040938575.1). Taxonomy (NCBI): domain Eukaryota; kingdom Metazoa; phylum Chordata; class Amphibia; order Caudata; family Ambystomatidae; genus Ambystoma; species Ambystoma mexicanum. Next base: position 586,516,723 of record NC_090922.1, on the reverse strand, counting down.
AAATCCTACAGGAAGGCGAGGTGGCTTCGGACCACGCCATCACGGTGGCCATGGACATCGCCGACACCGGCTATTGCCAGATGGGCAACAGCGTTTGCCTTCACCGGCGCGGTTATCTCAAGGCCACCGACTTCCGTCAGGACGTACAGACCTGGGTACTGGACATGCCCTTCGACGGGAACAACCTGTTCGGCAAGGCAGTGGACGAGTCACTGCAAGTCATCAAGGCGGACACTGAGACGGCCTGGGCCTTGGGTTCTCTCCATAAAATGCGGCAGTCCTTTCGGACCTCCGGAGGCAAGTCTCAAGGTGCCTCCAAAGGATTTGGCAGGCGGTTCCGTGCCATACCGCCAGGCAGCCCGCTCCTCGTCGCAGGAAGCCTCCGGCCTTGCTGTGGCCTCTGTAGGACACAGTCATAGTCGTCAAGGATGCCAAAGTGGCAAGGCCTCGGCGAAGCAAGACTGAACCGGCCGTGATGTCGGGCCTCCACCCTAGCACCCTAGTGGGAGGCTGCCTGGCGAACTTCGTCAGCGTGTGAGAGTCTATCTCCACCGACCTTTGGGTGCTAGATGCTCTGGGCTACGGGCACACTCTGGAGCTCCAAAGAAAGTGTCCCTGTCTACCACGCGTGGTCAGGAAGAAAAACCATGTGCCACAGCTTCTTCTAGAGGTCTGAGCAATGCTACAAAAAGGGCACGATAGACCTCGTCCCGAAGAAGCTCCAGAGCTCCGAAGTGTACATGCGGTACTTCCTTGTCCGAAAGAAGACTGGTGGGTAGCGGCCCATCCTAGACCTTCGGCACCTCAACAAATACATCAAGTCCCAGAAGTTTCAGATGGTCACCCTTTAGCACGTGCTGGAGGAGGGCGACTTACTGTCGTCGCTGGACTTGGAAGATGCCTACTTCCTCATCCCTAAACACAAAGGACATCGAAAGTTCCTATGATTCGCAGTCCAAGGGCGACACTACCAGTTCAAGGCCCTGCCCTTCGGGTTCGAAGTCTTCGCCAAGGGTCTTCACTAAGTGCCTGGCACTTTTGGTGGCGCGGCTGCGCCTGCAGGGGATCCACGTATACCCCTACCTGGACGATTGGCTCATCCAAGCAAGGGAAAGAGAACGGACTGTGGATCACACAGCGAAGACTGTCCAACTGCTTACGGATCTGGGATTATCGATCAACTTCGCGAAATCCCACTTGGTACCGTTGCAAGACGCCCTGTTCCTGGGAGCCAGACTCCACACAGTGGCGCGGTTGGCTTCACCGTCAGAGGAAAGGACTAAGGCCATTCTGAGCAAGGTACAACGGCTGTTAGGGAGAATTCTCTGTATAGGCTAATTTCCCAAACCTAGTGAGTCCCCCAGCAGCTTTGCTGGATTTCTTGGGGTTTCATTTTTTATCCTGCTAAGAGTGAGACTTTTTCCCACTCTTAGGCATGATTTGAGAATGTCCTTTGACTTTGTAATGTGTTTTATGGGCTATAGGGTCTTTTACTCCATAGGGCTTCATGTGTTTTTGCTAAGTGTGTTACACAGCACCCTCAGTGCAGTAACACAGGGGTGTCATAGTGGCCCCCAAACATAGACTCCATACCCTGGGACTGACTAGTGTCTCCCAGGGCATGTAAAGTCACCATTGACTTTACTAGTCTTAAATTGTGAACAGAACCAGTACAAACCATCATATTGTGCAAGTACTGGTAGGGGTAATTCGATTGCCCCTGGGTCTGTTTTCAAGTGGGCACAGTCTAGTCCCCCCCCTTGTCGAGTTTCTGGCTGATGGCAGTGGTTACCACGCGAAATATTCCACCGGAATATTTCCTATGGGATTTTCCCATTCATTTTAAACACACCACTTTTTTTGGTGCAATGTTAAAGATACCGCCGTGTTAATTATTTAATATTTATTCCCTGGTTGGGTCTTTTTGCCAGGACTCTGTTCTAAAATGGCGTTTGTGTTCGCCTCTGTAACTCCAACCCAAGTCGAGCCCTTTGTTCCACTTTTGGCGGGCTTCTGCACAGAAGCCTCCAAAAGTGGTGCCACTCTGTCTGGGTCTACAGGATGTGTGGGAGGGGGGGGAATAGGCACCCTGGACTCAGTTGCCTCGGCAACTCAAGTCGCACTCTTGTGTGATTGGCCCAGTGGTGAACCGCCCGGCTCACCACTTAGCATGTTTGAGTGACAGCTAGGACTGATGAATGAGGGTTTTCTGCATAAAAGCAGGGCTTTGGGGACTGGAACTTCAGAAGTCGCCACAGGACCTAAAGAATCCGAAGAGGGAGAAGCTGAGCCGACCTGCAACGACTACACCACCAGTGGAGCCCTGCTGAACCAAACTCACCACTTCCCAACGACAGAGAAGATCTTCCTGGAGAGTCTCCTTCCTTTGAGCTGGTGGGGTTAACCAGTTCGCCTTTTTTGCCTTCCTGGATCGTCTTGTGGTCGAATCTCCCGTGCCAAGCACCCCGGCGGCTGGATAACCACGCTTCACCACTACCGCGAATAAAAGGGTAGTACCTTTTAACCTGGAAACTCCGCGGCTGAATTCTTCCCTGGCAGTGCAACGACCTCCAGCTTTCCTCCACGTCGAGATCTTCTCTTCCCCTGGATGAAGCACCGACTTGCATCCGCTGCCAGGAACAAAAGCCCCGGCTGGAGCTTTCTCGCCATTTTAGGTATTGTGTCCCGCCTGGTCTCCCTTGCAACAGACTGTTCAAGGTGTCCCGTAAATCCTTGACACTCTATCCTGAGGTGACCTCGGACCTGTTAACATTACCTTTCTGAACTGATCCCACTCTTTTTTGAACTATTTGCAAAGACATTTAAAGTGTACTTCAACTGTGTGATCTTGGGCACATTCCGCCTTGCTCTCTCCAAGAGTGGGCCTGGCCTATGAACTTTTTGCTCTACAGTAGACCCTGCCTTTCTTGACTTGCTGTGGTTCTTTAAAAGTGTTGGTATTGTGTTTTCCTATTTCTGCCTTTTCTCTTCCTTTTTAAATCATTATTGGAGTGCCATCTATGGTTACGCACTCACCTCTGTTTTGCTAAATAAGTGATGTATTAACCTAGGCTTGTCAAATAATTAATTAGGGAGGTGTATATATTTCTAGTGACTGTTTGAGCTTGCTTGACATGTTAGTGCCAGTGTATTTTTACAAGTGTGTTTTTAAATAAATAATTATATACTTTTTTCTGATGTTTGTTAATCTGCTTAGAAGCACATGCTGTGCATAGTCCGACATCCAGTGGTCACTGCGGAGTATTGCATTTTGTTTTTCGTAGTCGAAAAGGGTATGTCGACAAGGCGTGTCTGTAACACTATCCCTATAGTGACTTGCAGTGTACGCACAATCCCTCACGCGTCGAGGTCCCTCAGGTTGTTTTTTTCTGGCCAGTTATTGGTCGCCTTTATGCGGGGTCCTCGAGAGACATCGCAAAATCATTTCCTCGACCCTTGGTCGTTTACTATTATTTATAACCATACACATAGATCCCTCCCTCGACGTAGAAGCTGTTCTCCGCCGAGCAAGATCTTCGACGGAGGGACGAGTGGAGGAGATCCTTCGGTGTTGCCGAACACGTGGCCTGGCCTCGCCGGCCTAACACAGTAGGGAGAGTGGGGTTGTGTGGTCATTTCTTTGCTTTACTCTAAGAATGCTTTTCTCTTTCCCTCTCCCTCTCTTCCGAGGTCGTAATCACATTTGATGCCCTCAGCTATGGAGTGGACGCCCTTTAGGTTTTGCCCGCTCTGCAAGGGCAAATTTACCTGGATCACAAAGAGGATGGCTGTGCGGCCTGTAAGTTACTTAAACCCAAAACCTTAAAAGACCGCAGAGTAAAAAGGTGGGCAGCCTATGCGATGTCTAGGTCTGACTCCTCGCCAGCTGCTGCCGTCGCCGAATGTGACGAGGAAAGTGATTACACGGCCTCCGCAACGGACGTTGTAGACCTCGAAGGAGCGTTCCCGCTCCTCGTCGTCCGTCCCCGGCCCCGAGGGGATGAACACCCTGGTGACAAGTACGAACACAGGAAAACACATAAGCACATACCCCACGGCACGCATTTGTCGAAGATGAAGGCAGCTATAGCGTCAACTGAGGCGTCGGGTCCACCGGCGCCTTGCGCCGGCCGTAAGGGTCGCAAGCCTTCCCCGCCACCACTTCCACGACCGGCGACTGGGCTTTCTGTAAATAAGGGCGCTAACCCCAAATCCTCAGGCGACGCGCCTCGCAAGAGTGCGTATGTCGCCAGTAAAGACTCGGCACTGCCTAGTGCGACGGCGAGCGATCCTTCGACGGAGAAGCTGATCTCCGAAAACCTTGCGCGTATAGCTTCTAAAGACGGCCAGAGACGGACGACGGGTAACATGTTGAAAAACCGCTCACAAGGCCAAAGAAACGCAGAGGACGCCAGAGGGTAGGCTGGGACAGCTCCCACCGTCGACAGAAGACCCTAGCCAGCGAGAAGGTTTCTCAGAAGGCGAAGGGTCGCTATCTTCGACGCTATGGGACAGAACTAAGCAACTGCAAAGAGAAGAACCTCCCTTTTCACTCCCAGACCGCTCTGGCCTACCTTGCTGGACTGTAGAGAGGTTCCAGTCATGTATGGACAAGCTAGACAGGTTCATGGCCATCCCAGAAAATAGGACACCCAAGAGGCCAAGGGAGGTACCCCAGGAGGGGCCAAGGGCTAAATACCCGAAGCACTTTAACCCCCTACAGGAAGACATGGACTCTTACGACCTCACTGAAGAGGATTTTCACTTCCAGGAAGAGGAAGAGTTTGTGTTTAATGAAGACCAACAGGAGGAAGAAGGTTTTCATGAAGTTGAAGAGGGCTACGAGGAGGACCCAGGTGAATGTGGCTCACAGCCCTGGCAGTCACCATCAGGGTCTACAGACCCCGACATTATAGATATTTCTTCTCCTCAGACCACACCGGTCAGGAACCCATCTCCAGTAGACGGTCAGCCCACCTTCAATGCGCTACTGAGGAAGGCAGCAGCGCATTTTGAAGTTGAAACTGGGGAGGTCACCCCAGATACTGATTTTGTCGAAAAGGATTATTAAGGAAAAACCTCCCACTCGTCAAACTATTCCTATCCTCGCCTTAGTTAAGAGACGTCTCACCCCATCGCTGTCCACCCCCCGTGCTGGTAAGAGGGGTCAATCCAAGAATCGAGAAATTGTTCTCACCCTCTCAGTCAGACCCATTATATATCAGGGGTCACTCAGTCCCGGACTCCTTAGTGGTTACTAACACAAGGAAGAGGGCTGGGGTTCCACTGTCAACCAGCGAGGCACCCCCAGAAAAAGAAGGGGAAAAAACGTTATGCCTTGGGCAAAAGAATTTCCGCCTCGGCAGCGTTTTCAATTAGGATTGCCAATAATAATACATTATTGGCAAGCTATGTCGATGCTCAATGGGGAAAGCTTAAGCAGGACATCGAAGAAGCCCCTGAACCTCTAAGAACACGCTTATTGGCTACAGTTACAGAAGGAGCTCTGGTCAACCAGAGCATCATTAAGAACACTCTTGATGCAGCAGAAACTGCTGGCCGTTGGCGCCTCCATACCTGGAGAGAAGATCCGCATCAGTCGGCAGTTTTACTTGGGGGGGGCCGCTGACAAGTCCAGAAGGTCCTGGAACCATATCTGCCTCGGCCACCCCGGTGCAACGAGGATTATCCCGCACCGGGATCGTCCGAGTTGATTGAGTCGCAGAAGCAACGGCATTGGTGGGAACGCTTATAGTAACAGGCCGTCCCAGGGAAAGGAGAATGCATCGCCCATGCTCCCCGGCTGGGGAAACCTGCTGGCGAACCTCCAGCACTTAGTGTTCGCCACCGTCGTGAACAGGTCGATCTGGGGACTGCCCCATTGTCGGAATAGGCGATCCACTTGATCCTGCCGAAGTTCCCACTTGTGGCAAGAGCACAGCTTCGTGCTGAGTGAGTCAGCGACTGTTTTTCCACTCCTGCTAGATGAAAAGGTACCAAGAATGTTACCAGATAAGAAAGTAACGTGTTCTTCTGATGGTTGTATCTGCTTAGATTCACATGCTTGCATCCCCGCTTGGATGGAAGGAACATAGACATCTTTCTACATCTCTTTCTCTTTTCTGTACTCACTCAAGTATAGAAGGCTCCCTCAGGACAGAAAAAATACAAACAGAGGGACCTCGACGCGTGAGGGATTGTGGGTACACTAAACGTCACTATAGGGATAGTATTACAGACACGCCTTGTCGACGTCCCCTTTTCGACTACGAAAAACAAAATGCAATACTCTGCGGTGACCACTGGATGTCGGACTGTGCACAGCATGTGAATCTAAGCAGATACAACCATCAGAAATGCTTTTACGGGAAGTAATGCATTGTCATACCAAAGCTCTGGTCAGTGTTTGCTTGTGCTACTGTATTTTTAGCCCTATTGTGTATACTCTATATACTGCCTAACTCCTCTTGAGAGAAGTCTGACTGCTCAGCCACAGCTACCAGGTAAATCTGGGTGGTGCAGACTGCTACCAATTAGATTTACTGCGAACACCTGTAGTCTTTAACTTTTTGCAGTGGGTCCTAGGGGAACTGTACAGGTTTCTGCCTAACAGCTGTTAACCATGGAAGTGTCCAGGGTGAGGTCTGTCAAGTCCCTACTCGGCATGATGTCATTGTGCATCTACCTCGTGCGTCTATGCAGGTTGCGGATGCGTTCACTGCAGGAGTTCCTCGACGCCCGTTGGATGCAAGCGGCGGGCAGCTTCGAAGAAAAGCTCTCTCTCAAGGAGACGTTCCGTCAAGCGATCTGGTGCTAGGGCGCCTGCACGCACCTCGCGGTGGGCATGGACTTCCAGACCCCAGCGCATCAGGAGACAGTGACGACGGACGCCTCCCTGGAGGGGTGGGGAAGCGCACACCAGAGATCTCAAAGCATTTTTATTTCCAGCTCTAATTCCACTGGAGGATTTAGCCCCGGGGGAATTATCACTGGTTTTCATTATTTATTCCTCCAGCGCTCATTTCTTCTGGGTTAATTCCACCAGAGGAATTAGTGTCCATTTTCAATAACCCTTATATCAGCAGATTGATCAAAGTGGCGCTAATTCCATTACTGCAACTTTTTTCCCTTAGAGATCAACTTGTAATGAAACCAAATGAGTATCAATTAAACATCAACTTTGTGAATATTTTTTGAACAATCAGACAAAATGTGATGCCAACATTCAATTAATTCACATATCCGACTATAGACAAGATGACATCCGTGCACATAATGTGTTGTCTTGACAGTGTAGAATTCAATTTCATCACACACCACCCCTATGGGGACTTCAACAAAATCACAGAAAAATAAGAAAGTAAAGTAAGTCATATTGTGATTCGTTTATTACAAAAGTAGTCAATGCTTGAAATGAATCTGGAAGTGTGTTGTGCAATCAATGAGGGAAGATTTACATTGCATATCAATTATATCCAATTCTGTAAACATACAAAATACACAAAAAACAGCTTAATTTCATTATTTTACATTTAAATGCAGAGTTCAGGCAATTTAAAACATAATTGTATTTGTGTATAAATGGTTCCCATGAATCTGCTGTCTGCTGCCTAAGCATGTAGGGCATCCGATGTATCAAGTGTGTTTAAATTCCTGTCCGTGTGTTGATGACTGCAATACCACACCCAGCCTGCGGGGGCAGAGCTGAGTAAAAGATCAACACACCAAAATAAACACAGGTCCCCACAAGGCCATTTTTTAAAAAGTTATAAAAATTTGGCACATACGACTTTTAAGTTGTTTTAAATCATTTGGAAGGCATTACCATGTGGGGACTTGGGTTTAGGTCCCCACAGTGAAATGAAGTCCCCACAGTGTGTGTGTGTTTTCATACCCAAGTCCCCGGACAGACAGACAGACAGACAGACAGACAGACAGACAGACAGACAGACAGACAGACAGACACCTACATCACGACCCGGGATTGCTGAACCTGCAGGCCTGGCTCCTTCAGCACTAGAGTTCGGAGGCTACAATATCCCGGCGGACTGCAAGTGAGGTACTTGCAAAGGCCAGGGCGTCCTCTACTCTTAATTTCTATGGACATAAGTGGAAGAGGTTCTCTGTCTGGTGCCGTGCACAGAAGATCTACGGATTACGGCCCCTCAACTGCTGCCGTACTTGCTGTCACTGGCCAAGGCGGGGCTGGCACATGCCCGCATCAAGATCCACCTGGCGGCTATCTCCCGCTACACCAGAACTCCAGGGCGGTCGTCGCTGTGGTCTCACCGCCTGGTGAAGGAGTTCATGAAAGGACCCAAAGTGGGAGCTCAACTTGGTGCTGACCAGGCTCATGTGTCCCTCATTCGAGCCCTTGCACTCGGCATTGCTGAAGTTCCTATTTTGGAAGACAGCGTTTCTTGTGGCCATCACGTCTGCACGTCGAGTGGGAGAGATCTAGGCCCTCTCCTGTAAACCTCCATACCTGACATTCCACGAGACGAGGGTGGTGCTGAGGACGTACCCCTCTTTCATGGCCAAGGTGCCGTCTGACTTCCATCTCAACGAGCCCTTGGTGTTACCTGTTTTCTTCCCGTCGCCTTCGTCGCCGGCTGAGAGGACTTTGCACGTGCTGGATGTGGCTAGAGCGCTGAAGTTCTACGTGGACCGCACAAATAGTCTTCAAAAGACCTCACAGCTGTTTGTGAACTTTGATCCTGTGAACCAAGGGAAGGCCCGCTCGGTGGCTTCCATTTCCATATGGCTCTCCATCTGCATCATGCTTTGTCACCGGTTGGCAAACCGACTGTTGCTCGGCTGTCCCGAGAGCCCATTCAACCAGAGCGATCGCTTCTACCACAGCGTTCCTGTCTGGCGTGCCCCTGCTGGACATCTGCAGGGCTTGTACGTGGAGGTCGACACACACGTTCACAAGATTCTACTGCGTCAACCGGGATTCCAGGGAGGAGTCCAGAGTCGGCCAGGCAGTGCTGCGCAACCTGCTTGCTTGAAGGTGAGCCTGGTGAGGAGGTAAGATGCTTAATGTTGAGTTGTTGAAATGCTTAATGTTGAGCCTTGCCACCTGCCGTGGTTGTGCATGTGGTTACTGCTATGTATTCTTGTATTCATGAGCATGTGAATCCATGTCAGACCCCATGCTGGAGAAGGAACAAGTTAATTACCTGTAACTGTTGTTCTCCAGCATGGGTCTGGCATGGATTCACATGCAAACCGTCCCTCCAACCCCTCTGCGGCTCTTCGCTTGGTCCTGACTGACTTTTTCTTTACTGAGGATTCCCTGCCTGACGGGGAATATTCACGGACATGTGAATCCATGCCATACCCATGCTGGAGAACAAGTTACAGGTAAGTAACTTGTTCCTTACCAGTTGGTAAGTAACATGTTCTTCTCCCACTTTGGCAGTCAATAACATCGGACAAGTGGGTGTTGCAGGTGATCCGCAAGGGTCACACCATAGAAGTTCTAAATCAACCTCCATCCTTTGCTCCCACCCCTCGCAAGGTACATCTTTTAATACATGTCCTGCCCAAATTTCAAAAACTGCTTCAAAAAGCAGCTATCGAACCAGTCCATGACCAACAGAAGGGAAAAGGTTTCTACTCCTGTTTCTTCCTGATCAAAAAGAAAAACGGTCAGTGGGGACCTATACTGGATCTAACAGCGCCCAACAAGTTAATTAAGCGCATCAAATTCAAGATGATATCCCTGCAAAGCGTCTTACCTAAACCAGCACGACTTCTTGACCACTCTAGATTTGGAAGACGCCTACTTGATATGATATGGTATTTGTAACGCGCCTATACACAAGTGTTTCAAGGCGCAACGAGGCAGGGAGGGTGAAAAAAAAAAGGGAAGACGGACAGCGATCCTACTAGGCCTGGTGTCATTCAGATGGCGCAAGTGCATGGGTGGAGGGGAAGGGATAAGTGCAAGGGGAAAGCGAAGAGGGGAAAGTGCAGTACAGGGGTAGTGAATAACAAGATAAATAAGGGCCAGCTGGTGGCAAGTGCAAGGTAAGTGCAGAATAAGTGCTGGGAAGGGAGGCTGTAGGGATACAGAAACAGTCCCGCAGTACAGGGGTTGCCAGGGAGGCAGTGCAGGGGGAGAGTGGCAGGGCAAAAGAGGAAGGTTTTGAGGTGCTTCCGGAAACAGAGATGGTTCTCCTCAAGTTTCAGGGAGGCAGGAAGGCTGTTCCAGGGGGAGGCCCCTGCCGTGGAGAGAGATCTACCCCCAATTCCTTTCTGGAATCTTCCACATTCCCATTCACCCTGCCCACAGACGGTTCCTCCGGTTTGCAATAGGGGAGTTACACTTCCAATTCAGTGCTCTCCCGTTCAGCCTAAAGTCAGCACCAAGAGTTTTTACTAAGTGTCTTGCACCGGTAGAGGCAAAACTAGGACAGGAACAGAAGTCTTCCCATATTTGGACGACTGGTTGATAAGGACAAGCTAATAGAAACTCGCACTCTTGGCAGTTTCGAGAACAATAAACTTCTTAAAAGGGTTAGGTTTTTCAATAAACTAAATGAAATCCTGTCCAGTAAGACAGTTCTCTTCCTGGGTGCGGACCTTGACACTGGCATCCCCAGGGTAAGACCCTCGGCGGACAGAGTAGCAGCTATTCTTCCCTTGACCTCATGGTTCTTAGAGTGGCAACCACTGTGCTCTCTTTCAAATCTCTCCTGGGCATGATGTCCTCATGTATTTTTCTCATACCAAATTGCAGACTTTGCATGAGACCAATCCAGAAGGCCCTGGACCATCAATGGAAACACTCTGTTCATGGGAGGATACCGTCCTATTACCGCAGACATCACACAAGGCACTTTGATGGTGGAATATACCTCAAAACCTGTTACAGGGAATGCCATTTCAGGCACGAACATCTACCCTTCTCTTCAGGACAGATGCATCTCTTTCGGGCTTTCAGGGCTCACCTAGATGACCTCCAAACCAAGGGCACATGGTCCACTCAGGAATCTCAACTGCACATCGTCACAGAGATCAGGGCAATACGGTGGGCGCTAAAAGCCTTCCGCCCGGTATTGGCTGGGCAGGTAGTGACCATCCAGACAAACAATACGACCTCCATGCATTATACAAACAAGGAGGCAGCAAGTCAGATCTTGTCACAAGAAGCTCAACAGCTATGAGCATGGGCATTGCATCACAGAGTCCAAATCAAAGCGGTACATCTTCCGGGAGTGGACAACGTCCTAGCGGACAAACTAAGCAGATGTTACGCTCACCTGGACCTCACAGGGGTGTCGATCGGACCCGGACAGCTGCGGTCTCCGTCAACATGATGCGCAGTGCAGAGATGACTGTCTGGACTGGCCCGCCTAGTCTTGTCTGCTGGACCCGAAGAAATATTTTCCTGCAAGTGGAGACAGGGATTAACCACCTGTGGGTTTTAGTGATGGCCTCCAAACTGTTCTCGCTCTCCCCCACTAATAACCTCCGATATCCCCTTAGTAACCTCACCTTATGTTTGTAAAAGATGAGCTCTCCATCCTGCGTGTCTTGCAGGGGCGCGTAGATACCGGTTACTTCACTGGTTTTGAAGGCGTTGGGAGAGTTCCGGTAAGCATTGACTCTGAAGTCCCAGGCGGGATTGGTAAGTATCAAGTTCAAAGAGTTCAATGTGCCCGATGTTCACTCTTGTCCCCTTCCTTCCTTAAATTGGAACTGAGTTTGTGAGAAGGTCTCCTAGCTGCTGCTGGCGTTCAGGTAAGAGTCTGTTACCCAACGCTGTCCGGTAACTATTGCATGCGTTAACGTGTTGTTTTTCTCCCTCTTTACAGATGCGGCATATGAAGATATGGAGAATAATACCGCCGGTGGTAAATCAGGTAAGTCTATGGTGGTAAGAGGTATTTGTTGATTCCCTTGGCTCACCTTGTTATTCTTGTGCCCCTAGGTGCTGGAGTACGGCGAAGAAATGATGGAGACCGTGCTCGATCGAAAGATGCTGTGAGAACTGGTGAGTATGGCGCCGTGCTGGAGCTGGCGAAGCGACGTGTGCAGGACTGATGTACTTTCCAGGTCGGGAGATGAAATGGATCCGGAATCAGGTGAGGATTTTGAAATAAGTTTGTTTTCTAACCTTATCCTTTTCTTCCTCTTTTTTTCTAGGAGCTCCAGATTCGAGGCAGGCGTGGCAGAAGACTGGATGCTGGCTGCAGGCACGGTGAGAGTCACGCTGCTGGATGCAGAATAACACGAAGCATGTGCTGCTGTTCGGGGCGTGGTTTAAATAGCCTCCAAAGTAGTCCCAGGAAAGAAGTTCCCCAGGACCACACCCGAGTAAAAAATAGTCCCTGTATTAAAATAGTCCCATCCAGGCCTCACGTTGGCTTGGATTTAGTTGCAGCATGGTCTGCTTGAGGTAAGTAATGTCTATGAGCCTGGCGCCTATGGCGCTAGGACTGATTTTTATTATGAGCCTGGTGCCTACGGCGCCAGGACTGAACCCCGACAGCCCCTAGCTGGGGCTGCTGGGGTTTTTGTAAATGTCTGGATGCCTGCTCCCGGGGCTTATGGGCTTGATCCGGATGCCCGTGGGTAGGCATCTTGACAGCAGATAGTTCACAACATCTCACGAGTGGGAACTGGCCAAGAATGAAGTCCAATGAATATTTTGCGAATGGGGTCATCCACAGATCGACCTTTTCACCACCAAAGCCAACAAGAAATGCCAAGAATTCGCCTCCAGGTACCCAGAGCATCGGTCAATAGGAGATGCGTTCTCGATGAATTGGACAGGGAATTTCCTTTGTCCCCATCCCCATCCCCCCCCCTCATAGTGAGAGTGCTACGCAGACTGAAGGAACAGAATTTTTCCATGATCCGGATGGCGTCGGATTGGGCCCGGCAGTTCTGGTACTCAACTCTACAACACCTCTTTTTGACGCCACAGAACTGCAAGTCCACCACAACCCAGCAAGCCTATCTCAAGGCCTGGTTCCTGAGCAGTGAAAACAAATGAATCTGGATCTCCTTGCAGATTGCTGGGATATTATCAAGACATCTAGGGCTCGGTTCACCTATAGCTGGAAATTGACTCGTTTCTCCAAGTGGTGCGAAACATCATCAGTGAACCCACGCACAGCATCTGTCGAGCAAGTACTAACTTACTGTACTTGGCCAGAGCTGGACTATCCATACCCTCTATCAAGGTTCATCTATCAGCCATAGCGGCATATGCAACAAATCCAGATAAAGTAATTGCTCACTCTGCCAGCTGTTAAGATCTTCCTGAAAGGGCTGATGCGTACTTACCCATCTACGCCAACATCAGTTGCATCCTGGAGCCTAAACACGGTACTGAGAGCTTTAATGGAACCACCTTACGAGCCTATTCATAGATGTGACATGAAATTCTTAGCTTGGAAAACCGCTTTCTTGACAGCCATCACATCTGCCAGGAGGATCAGTGAGTTACAAGCTTTATCATCAGAACCTCCTTTTACCTTGTTCCACAAAGACTGAGTCATTCTGAGAACTCATCCAAAATTCCTTCCCAAGGTTTTGTCAGAGATGACTCTCACGGAGCGCATTGTCCTCTTGCATTCGCTAGATGTGGCGAGGGCTCTAAAGTTTTACTTACAGAAAATAAGGAGTTCCGCGACTCCAACAGATTGTTCTTTGCTTTCTCTGGTCGCACTAAAGGTCAACATATTTCAAAACAAAGTTTGCCACGTAGGGTTTCTCAATGTATCACCCACTGTCATCAGTCTAAAGATGACCCCCCTCACCAGGCCTCCTTCGGCACACTCCACCAGAGGGATGGCAGCTTCAGTGGTGTTTCACGCAGGGGTAGCATTGAAGGACATTTGCAGAGCTGCTACCTGGAGCACTCTGCACACGTTCGCCAAGCACTACTGCCTGACAGAAGATACCAACATAAAATCTGCAATTGGCCAGGCAGTGCTCCGCCACCTCTTTATCTAAGGTAGAATCAGCCTTCCCCGTGCCTTTCCCTGGGTATGTAACCTTTGTGTTGCTGTATGGCAAAGGCTCGCAGAGGTTTTCTGCATATCTATGTATATATGATGGTAGCATGTTTTAACTGCTTGGTATTCTATTCAAGCATCTGAATCTATGAAAGATCCAATGCTGGAGAAGTCTTAGTTACTTACCTGTAACTGTATTTCTTCAGCATTGGTATCTTTCATAGATTCACATGCGCCCACTCGCTTCCCCTAGAGGCTGCTCCTGCCTTCAGCTTCCATCATACCATAATCTATACGGTTCAAAATCTGAAGATGGCTGACTGGGGCAGAGCTACCCTGCCACCTCATTGGTTAGGGCCATAAAGGACCAAAGTGAGGTGGAGGGACTATACAAGTGAATGGCTCATAGACCATAATGGGCTATCTACAGTCATATTTCTATGAAATAATGTATGTATTTAAAAATTTTAATAATTATTTAAATCACTGAGGATTCCCGGTCTGACGGGGAATATTCAAGCATGTGAATCTATGAAAGATACCAATGCTGAAGAAAAACAGTTGCAGGTAGGTAAAAAGTCTTGCATAATGTTTTTAGAAATGTTTGTAGAAAATAGAAAACTGCAAGGGCCACAAGCGGAGAGGCTTGAGGGGCAAAGCTTAAGCAACTCTGCAAGGTAACCAAGACTGGGCTCAACTGAGAGCAAGTAAGGCTACACAACAAGAGGTAAGTTCTTAGACTTTACAGTACTCTGTTTAGAAGAAATGGTTCCAGGCGGCTTCTATTCCTGTACAGCTCTGCAGATCCGGTTGTTCCTGATCCTCAGTCGTGGGCACAAAAGGGAGGACGCCTGGGGACTCCTGCTCTGCAATGGGACTGTCAGTGGCAGCAATGGGCAAACTTTAGTTCAGCGGTCCTTCAGTGTTTCAGATCCTCTTGTCTGACAGCAAATAGCAACACTGCGGTTCTCAGATACCACTTCAGACTTTCCTTGCTTCTGGGGTCCAGTACTCTAAGGTGCTCAGGCTTGGTCAGTCCTGCATCAGGGAAGTCCAGAGGATCTTCCAAGCGCTTGGGTCCTCCGACTTAAAAGCAACGCACACAATCTGGTTTTCCTCTCCCTGGATCTTTGGTTCCAGCAGCAGTGGAAATGCAACCAGCTTCGAGAGGATGTCCAGACAGGGTTTCTTGGGAGTCTATTGGTCCCACCAACTCAAAGGGAGAAGTCCGCCTTATAGGGCTTCTCTAGTCGAGGGGAATTCGGAGCTTCAGCACAGCAGCAGGGCGACACCGGTGTTATATTTATTTATTTGCATTTTTAAACACTCACGCGGGCATCGAGGCGCAGTTACAGGAATGGTTTGTTTTTTAGTTGCGTATTTATAACACGCTTAAATACCCAGAGGTTTCTAAGCGCAGACTCGGGGATCGAACCTGTGTTGCTTCGTGTTGTCTTGCTTCCAAGGAGAACACGCCACAGAACTATCCTCGCGGGGTCTTTAGTTAGGTTGAGGTGTTAGGGAGAATTCTCATAAATGTGCTAATTCCCTTCACCTTAGAGACCCCCAGAAACTTTGCTTGATTTTGAGGACTTTATTTTTTTTAACCTGGAAAGAGTGTGTGCCTTTTTTCCCACTCATGTATTTTGATGTGTTTTACTCTTGTGTTCTTTGATTATGGAGTTTTAAGATGACTCCATAGGCATCTTTTCATGTGTTATACGGCACCCTCAGTGTAGTGACACAGGAATGTCTTTTTAGACTTCCCAAAGGTTTAACTACCTTCTCTGGGATAACTACTTTTTCCCAGAGAATGTAAGGTTAAATTGACTTTACTAGCATTTTAAATTCTTAGACCCAGCACACACGATCTTCCTATAGAGTGTTGCAGGGGTTACCTAGTATCCCCTATGTCTAGAAACTCATGTAGCAGTCAAATGCTACCCTTTCCTATTGGAATGGCTGGTGGCAGTTGTTTTACAACGAACTACCATGATTCTTCCCGACCGCGAACACTGGTAGCTAAAAATCGCGGGAGCCATGTTTTTCAAGATGGCGCCTTAAACCCCTTTGTTTAAACAGGTCCCGGTCTTCATTTTTTGCCATTTCTTTTGACAAGGTCCTTCTAGAGTTTTTCTGCGTGCCAAACTAGGTTTGGTCCCTTTGTTTCTATGCCTTTGGCAGGGTTTAGGCCTGAAGATCGCCTCTGGCGTCTGAGTGTCTGGGGTTGGCAGGAAGTGAGGGAGGCGCTTAGCCTCCTAGGAGACCCAAATGCACTCTGGCGTGATTGTCTGTCTGTCTGTCATGGACAGCCACCCTGCTGGGTGAGTGGCATCTAGGCTGGAATGAAATTGAGGAAACTGTTTAAATGTCAAGTCTCTTGGACTGGAAAGCAGAGTCAACCACTGGAACAAAAGAACCGAAGACGAGCTGGAAGAGGACGGCTGCTGCAACTCCTGGACTGTTGGTTTGTCTGGTGAAGCCAAGTACATCTCGACAGAGAAGCCCCTTCAAGGACAATTTTGTTGGGACCAATCAACTCGTATGCCACCTGGATACCATTCTCGGAGCTGGTTAGGATTAACTAGGGGGAAGGACACCTTGTGTGCTTGACGACAGCTACTCGAACCGAAGAGCTTCCATTTTGCCAGCTTGTTTGACCCGTCCCCATGCAGTGCAGGAGTCCCGTCACCCTCATCCCATCCACCCCACCCCCCCCCCCCCCCCACCCGTCGTCCTGCCATTTGTCGCCACGACTGAGGCTCAGGATCGGTGAGATCTGCAGGAGCTGCCATGAATCAACTTCTTAAACTGCATCTTTTTCTGCATACTAAGGTACTGTGCCAACCCGATTGAGAGAACTGGCCTCTCGCGGTGAATGTTCGTGAAACTTTGCCAACTTGCAGGCCTAATCGGCTTGTGACCCAACATATGATTCGAAGGGATGTGTCCTCCGACGTATTCCTTATCTTTGATAATTCGTCTCCAGCTTGCTGGCCTCAGAACATTTTTTTCTCAGTAGAGGGCACTGCGCATCGACGTCCGTCGAGTTGGTGTCCCTCGACAGCCACCGTATCGGCGCCGACGTCACCATGCCCATAAATAGCCACGCGCAGCGTCCATTGCTCAGTTCCGTTTTTCTGTGCTTCGTGGTGCCTCGGAATATCGTTGCTCAGCTCTTCAGTCAAATATACTTCATTATTCCTCGAATACCGACTCGTACTCCATGGCTTCCTCATCCGAACCGACTCCTCCACGGTCCGGCTTAAAAAAATGTCGAGATTGTGGAAAGAAAATGTTGTTGACGGATCCTCACAGGATATGTTTGTGGTGCCTGGGAGTCTAGCACCATTGTTCGGAGTGCGAGGACGGCATGTCCATGTTGGCGAAAGCCTTGAAGGAGCGTAAGGGGAAGCTTGCGAGAGGTAAGGCAGTTAAAACTTCTTCAAAAGTTTATTTGGCGGAGTCGAGACATTAGTCTCCTCGCCATCACAAAAGACATTCTCGTTCTAGGTCTCAAAGCAGTTCCCATCACTCTTCGAGATCTAAGCATTCAAAAAAGAGACGTCGAAGATCCCCTTCCTCGTCTTCCGTTTCCCCGAAAAGGGTATCCTGCCCCACAAATTATAGCTCTCAGGCTGAGTGGGAGGAATTCAGGAAAAAGATGCTTAGCGTCTTCGAGGAAGCGCCCTCGACCCCCTCGAAGACTGCTGAGGGTGATTGGGCGAAAGACCCAAAAAATCAAAACGCAGCGAGTCGCAGCACCCGGTAAAAGAAGCTACTCGAGAGCGCTACAAACCCTCGAGCAAAGGCAAGGTCGCGTCTTCGACGCCATCGTCGAAAGTCCCTTCGACTCATAGATCTAAGTCTTCGACGCCATTATCGAAGGGTTCTTCGACGCACAGGTCAGTCGATTCGATGCCGTCTTTGACGCCGAGAAAGGACAAACCCACGGCCACCTCACAGCCAGTGGCCATACCAGAGCCTCGATCACGAGAATGTCGTCGACAACCTCGAGTAGAATTCCGATACTCTAGAGTTCTTCGAGGCCTCTACCAACTTTCTCAACGCCTTTTTCGATGGCTTCGAAGCCTTTAATGTCCGCGTCGTCGACGGAGCCTTATCTATTTATGAATAAGGGGAGAGTTCGGATCAGGAAAGAACTTTTGAGTTGCAGGGATCTGCAACTCCTATACCAGTGGAATTTACCTCTGAGGAAGGTAGGTTAAAAGACTTCCAAGAATCCTTACATGAAGCAAGTGGGTTGGACACTTCCCCAGAAGTAGAATTTGCCAAACCAGACCCAGGGGAACATGCTGAAACCCCTTATAGATACTTGATGGCAAGGATAATAGAGTTTATGGGGTGGTCTACATCCTCACCTGCTTTTCAGCAAGACAACCTCAGACATTTTGGTTAAAGGTCCACAGGAGGATCCTGTGGTGCCATTTCATGCAGCATTACAAAGGAAAATATTGGCGAACGGGAAACCCCCTGAGGTTATCCCAGCGGTTAACAAAAAATTATCAGCCAAATATAGGGTGTCTACTGCTGACCGTGAATATTTATCCAGACACCCAACTCCGGAGAGTCTGGTTGTTCAGGCAGCAACTTCAACATCAGGTAGTAAATCAGTTTACCCTACTGTTCCACAGGACAGGGATGACGAGATATGACTCCATGGCCAAAGAAGTCTTTTCTGCATGTAGCATGACATTGAAATCTGTCAGTGCTACTTGTACGCTCGCAAGGTTCAGCCACACACTTTGGGAGTGTGCTGCATCAGCGGCTGACTGCCTCCCGGAGGAAGAAGAAAGGGAAGCGTTTCTAAACATCATTAAGGATGGTAAAGACGCAATGTGCAAATCCCTTCCAACTGGCATCGATTCTGCTGACAGCATCAGCAGAGCTATGGCGGCAAGTACAACAACCCAGAGATTTGCTTGGTTGCGAAACTCTGGTTTTGCTCCAGATGTGCAAAGCAGACTCTTGAATATGCCCTTTGACGGATCTTCTTTGTTTGGTAAGAAGGCGGATGACAGTTTAGAAAAGCTACAAACATCAAAGGCAGCAGCAAAATCCCTGGGAGCTGCAATCCGTCAGACACCATATCGTCCCTCTGGAACCTCTTGGAGAGGTAAGTCCTTTCGCTTCTATTCTGCATTCGGAAGAGGCAGAGGACAGCTGGTTCAAAGGGGTCAGAAAAGATACACCCGAGGTGGATGGGTTAAAAATACAAAAGCCGCAGCAGCAGCAGGTGCCTCTTTACCCTCGGCATCTGCATCATTGTTAAGACGGATTTCTGAACTCTGTCCTGGTGGCGCAGAAGTTCAGAAGGCCAACCTAATTACTTGGAACAGGGTAACCTCTGGACGAGCCAGACCAATCAAGGTAGCGATCGCGGCAGTCAAGACTAGGTCTCAAGAGGGGTGAGGGTGACTGAAAGCCCGCAATGAGCACACAAAGCAAGATCACTTACAAACTACTCCAAACAGGTGTTATATAAAAAATATATACACATTTATTTCAAGGCCTTTAAAACAATGACCGTAGCGAGAAAATCGCAATATAACGATAGTAAACCAACACATACCATATTAACACGATATATATACAAATACGACAGTCGCAAGCGTTATATGCACGAAATGTGTAGTCCACCTGCAAGGGAAGGAAAACAGGCAGTGCGATACAATGCTTTAGACTCAGTTCGCCTTCAGAGGCACCTAACTAGATGGAAGTCCGAGCCCTGCGAAGAGTGGAGCCTTGTGCTCAAAAGTACCCGCACACGCTGGTGCCAACGGGCAAAAGGAGAGTCTCTTCTAAGGAAATCAGGCAGTTCAGTTCAGTGCACAAATGAAGGAGAACAAGTTCCGCGACTCAAGCGCAGCCTCCACAGTGGGCAGAAGCAGAGCGCGAGTACGGCAAAAGGGTGCTGTTTTACACAGCGGGGAAAAGCAATGGGCTCCTGCAGGAGGGCGACCAGATCCTAGCTAAACTACTCACCGGTCCCCGATGCAAGCAGACCCAGGCTTCTCCGCGTCAGTTTCAGCAGCTGGCAGGTTCAGAAGAGCAGGGAACGCCTCGTCGTCGTGTTGAGTAAAAAGACGTCCCAATCGAAGAAACCTGCACAATTTTGTCACCACAGCAGGGCAACGGAGCGGCCGTGTGTATCTGAGCCAAATGTACACTACTCACTTCCGACCTGGGAACGCCAAGTGTACGAAGCGTGTGAGAGTGACAAGGACTCGAAATACTACACAACCTGGCGGCGGTTACAGAGCAAGACTCCCGTGTAAGCTGGTCAGTCAACTGGATGGCCCAGAGACGCTTCCGAAGGCTTACTGGCAGGAGATGGTGAAGATGCCGAGAATAGCTGTTCCCTCTATTCCAAAGGGTCGAAGTACCAGTACAGGCCTTCTGGTTCGATCAAAGGTGAAAAGGGTTTCACAAGGCGACAGCCGTCCTTCAGCGGGTCACCAGCGATTCCTCGGTCCAGCCTCTTGGGTGCAGGATACTTGGCTCCTGTATTCCTTCGTTCGTGAGAACTCAGGAGATCGACATGGTAGTGGTGTTTCCAGCCCCCTCTTATCCACGGTTCCCTTCGCGCCAAAAACAGAGGGGACCCAATGGGAGATCCGCTCATCAACACTCACACCATACGTGGACCAATCACGGACCACGGTGGTCCCAGGCATTCACACCACCCTAGACACTCTGGCACCCAGGATGTGTATTGGGACCAGACATCCCAGCCCACATCCTGGAGGCACACACAAGACATGTAGAAGCCCGCGAAAGCATCTGTGTTTCGCGGGAAAGTACATTCCCAAATAAGGAAGGCCCCGGGTCGGCTCGACCTGGGGAAGGTGAAGGGAGCAAGACGGTCAGCGGACAGGACAAAGGAGCCTCGTGGTCTGGCCATTTTGGGAGCCAGGCCACCTTTTTGGGTGAAGCGCAGAAAACGCGCTTAGAACGCCAAAAGGAGCTCAAAATACAAAGAAACGATCGCTGCCACCATTCCCGTCCCTGAATCACTTGCACCGATCAAATACAATCCTAAACGAGTATCTAGGGCCTGTAGAAGGCTAGAGACCCAAGAGAGCTGTAACTTAGCTTACAGTGCCCTCTTGTGTCATGTTGCACGAAAGCCGCAACATGATGAAAGAAACTACGGGAAACAGCGTTCCCCGGTACTGACTGTCTTAAGGGCATGTCAGTTTCCCCATAAGAAAGGAGCGAAAGCCCAGAGGAGTGCGGCAAAAGGCTGCACTTCTCTGGCAAAGTCAAGAACAAGGTGAAAAACAACAACAAAAAGTTTAGGGGTTGCCACATGGAAGAAAATTACCTACAATTACGAAATCTTTCCTAACAATCATCCGCCTCCAAACCGCTCTGAGGACTCTCCTCACAAGACACCAGTAGGGTGGCAGGTTAACTCAACATCTGACGGAATGGCAGGCTATTACGTCAGATGCATTGGGCATTGGAGACAGTTGCCCATGGTTACTGCCTGCCTTTTCTACGCATCCCTTAGTCATCCACCGTGGAACAGCTCTCTGAAAGTTCCAGATCCGCTCCTCTTGCAGAAAATTGTAGATCTGCTAGAGAAAGGTGCCATAGAACCGGTACCTGTAGCGGAGAGGAACAAGGGCTGGTACTCCCCCTTCTTTCTCATACCGAAGAAAGACTGAGGACTGAGACCTATCTTGGATTTACGAGAATTGAACAAGTTCCTCAGGAAGGACAAGTTCAAGATGGTAACTCTCTCTCAGATCCTTCCAGCCCTCCAGCTCCAGGACAGGCTGGTATCTCTGGAACTCCAGGATGCTTATTTTCATGTGCCAATCCATCTCTAACACAGGAAATACCCGAGGTTCGCAATTGGCGGCTTTCACTATCAATTTCGAGTTCTGCCATTTGGGCTGACCTCCGCCCCGAGGGTCTTCACCAAGTTAATGTCGGTAGTGGCTGCAAGTCTTAAGGAAGGGAGGGATTCACGTCTACCCCTACCTGGACGATTGGCTGATCAGGGCTGGATCTTCGGAACCAGCTCAGATCCAGCTAGATTATGTCTGCCACTTCCTTCACAAACTGGGCTTCGCCCTCAATTTAAAGACGTCACAGATGATACCATCACAGAGACTTCAGTTCATCGGAGCGGTCCTGGACACTATTATGGGAAAAGCCTCACCACCAGAGGTGAGGGCTCAAGATATTCTGCAGATGGTCACCAAGTTTCAAAATGCCCAACATCTCCCAGCCTTTGACTTTTTGAGGTTGCTAGGCCTCATGGCATCCTGCATCTTCCTTGTGCCAGAGGCTTGCCTGAGAATGAGATCTCTCCAGTGGGCACTAAGAACCCAGTGGTCGCAGTTCTCAGGAAAAATGACAGATCTCCTTCGGATTCTGGACAAGGTAACCCAAGACCTTCAATGGTGGGCTTATCGAGAGAGAATTTTGAAAGGAGAACTGTTTTGGCAACCATGGCCGGAGATAACAGTAGTCACGGACGCCTCACTCACGGGGTGGGGAGCCCATACCAACGACTTGACCATCAGCGGTCATTGGTCTTCATCGGAGTCCAGACTACACATCAACCTATTGGACCTGAGAGTGATCAGACTAGCGCTGAAAGCTTTCCTGCCATCAGTACAGGGAAAAAATGTCCTGATAATGACGGTCAACACAGTGGCCATGCACTACCTCAATAAAAGAGGAGGCGTGGGATCACTGCCGCTGTGCAGAGAGGCAATGCAGCTCTGGTTTTGGGCAATTCAAGAAGGCATCTCTCTATCGCAGTTCACCTCGCCGGAGAGAAGAATTTGACGGCGGACGCTCTGAGCAGGCAGGGCACAGTCTCCCACGAGTGGGAACTAGCTCAGGAAGTCCTTCAGGAGTGGTTTGCCCTTTGGGGAACCCCTCAAGTGGATCTGTTCGCCACCAGTACCAACAGGAAGTGTGATCTGTTTTGTTCAAGAGAATTTCCCCCGAGAGGAGCTCTAAGGGACGCGCTCGTAGTGGACTGGGAGTTTCCACTCCTGTTTGCGTTTCCACCAGTCCGTCATTCCTCAAATGATCAGGAGGTTGAGAAAATTCCGGAGGACCATGATACTAATTGCCCCAGACTGGGCCCGGAGAACGTGGTACCCGGACCTTCTGGACATGTCCGTCTGCCCTCCAATTCGCCTTCCACTCCAGGAGAATCTTCTCTCACAGAAGGGAGGTCAGGTTCTTGTCATGCCTACCCCCGGGGACCCAGACCACGTCCAGCAACCCCGGAAGCAGGCATCAAGTTATCCTAATCAAGCCCAACAAGCCCTGCTAGCTCCTAGATTAAAACACACCTGATGCAGACCATGCTGCAAGAGTTCCAAGCCAAAAGAGGCTTGGAAGGGACTACTTTACTTAGGGATTATTTTTTACTCGGGCGGGGCTGGGGAGGAATACTTTCCTGGGACTACTTTGGAGGCTATTTAAACCAGCACACGCTTTGTGTTATTCTGCATCCAGCAGCGTAACGCTCACCGTGCCTGCAAGTCTGCATCCAGCCTTCTGCCACGCCCGCCTCGAGTTTGGAGCTCCTAGAGAAAGGAGAAAAGGTTAGAACAAGAGCAATACCTTTAATCCTTACCTGAATTCCCGATCCATCGCGCCTTCGAGCTGGAAGAAAGAAGTTATTTTATGCGCGTCGCCTCGCCTGCTGCAGCGCCGTGCTGAACTCACCGGCCTTCGCAGCATCTTCACATTCCACCGCATCCTCCTGTATGTTCCCGCCGCACTCCGGCACCTAAGGAGAAGACCAGAACAGCAAGGTGAGCCAAGGGAATACACAGAGGCAATATAAGTTACCCTCCCCCCCCATAGACTTACCTGATTTTACCACCGGGGGTACTATTCCTCTTCACTCGTCGGCGCAGCTTCCACTGCATCTTCGCCGAACCCCGGCCTTTAAGGGGAAACAAAAGGACACCAAGGTGAAACAAAGGGACTAACAAGGGGAACCCTCCTCACCACAATAGACTTACCTGATTTTACCGCCGGAGGTGGTATTCCCCAAGACTTCATACTTTCTCTCAGCGCCTGAATAAGGGAGAAAGCAACAGGTTACATACATTATTTTATCGAACTGTGTTGGAAAATACAAATCCTTACCAGAATACTACCGGTTGCCACGAACAACTCTTCATTAGGATCAAGATCCAACCTGCAAGGAATCGGGCAAGAGTGAAAGTCGGGCATTTGAACTCTTACGAACTTTATAATTGCGGCGTCTTGCCGGGAATCTCGGAGTCAATATTGTTCTGGAACTCACCACCTTCGAGCCAGTGAAGCAACTGGTCATCAACGCGCCCCTGCGCTCAATGCAGGATGGAGAGCTCATCTTTTCAAACCATCAGGTGAGACTATAAGAGGGGACATCAAAGGTGATGGGGGTGGGGGGGATTTATGCTCAATCCCCCCCACCCTTTCTTAATTCCCTTTCTCCATTTGCAGAAGAATATTCCTACGGGCCAAGCAAACGAAGCTAGGTGGGCCAGTCCAGTCAGTCATCTCAGCCCTACGCGTCACATTGGTGGAGACCGCAGCTGTCCAGTTCCGATCGACGCCTCTGTGGGAGCCAGGTGAGCGTAACAGTTCTCCATCCAGACATCAGAACCCTCAACCTTCACGCTTGGCTTCTGAAAGGTTGAGATACAAGGATTGGGACCTCCCTGAGGACGTCTTGGAGGTGTTGCTTTCGGCCAGAAGGCTAGCAACAAAGTCTTTATACCGCTGCCGTTGGAACAAATTTTGTAGCTGGCGTAGAGAAGAGAATATCGACCCCTTTTCGTGTGGTACACCAACAGTGTTATCCTTTGTACTCTATTTGGCAAATTCAGGCCTTCAAGTTGGCACTATCAAGGGCTATCTCGCAGCGCTATCGATCTTCAAACGCACTGCAGAGGAGCCATTGTATTTCAAATTACCCTTAGTAATACAATTTCTATAGGGATTAACTAAAGTCTATCCTCCAAGACCATTCCAAGTTAATTTATGGGATTTAAATTTAGTCTTAAATTTCCTGATGGGTACTCCTTTCGAACCACTCCACTCTTGTTCTATAAGATTTCTCACCCTTAAAACTGTCTTATTAGTGGCACTAACATCTGCTAGAAGGGTGAGCGAATTACAAGCTCTATCTTGTAAACCCCCCTCATACAATTTTTCATAAAGACAAAGTTGTCCTACAGGTGAAGCCTAATTTCCTCCCAAAGGTAGTTTCTGAATTCCACATCACTCAGAAAATTACCTTACCTTCATTCTATCCTCCTCCCCATCCGGGGAAAGAGGAAGAAAGGCTACATAGGCTGGACCCAAGGCGGGCTTTAAGCTATTACATCAGCAGACTTGCTAGGATTAGGCAAGCAGACCAACTGTTCGTAGGTTACTCGGGGCACAAATTGGGACTACCAATAACAAAACGGACCATTTCCAGATGGATTATTTTGGCCATTATGGAATGTTACAAACTAGCAGGGAAAGAGCCTCCTCAAAATCTTAGGGCTCATTTAACCAGGGGTATCGCAGCCTCTTCGGCCCTCCAAAGAGGGGTTCCGGTTCGAGACATATGTGCGGCTGCCACATGGTCGTCCGCACATACCTTGACAAGATTTTACAACCTGGATTCCTCCTCCTAGTCAAGAGACTAGGTTTGGCAAAGCTGTATTACATTCTATTCATTACTAAAGGGAAACATGGCGTTTTTACTCCCTCCAATTACACACCACTACTATGGGAGTCTATCAAAGATCAGGAATACGTCGGCGGACACAATCCCTTCGAAGAACAAGTTACTTCTTACCTGGTAACCTTCTTTCGATGGGCTGTTCGTCTGACGTATTCCCCATCGCCCCTCCCATCCATCCCCGCAGTAATACTTCCCTTGTGGTTGCAGCTTACGCTCCTTCAACGTCAATAACCAATTCATGCAGGACTTATCTTATGCTACAAAACGGAACTGAGCAACGGACGCTACGCATGGCTATTTATGGGCATGGTCACGTCGGCGCCGATACGGTGGCTGCCGAGGGACACCAACTCGACGGACGTCGATGCGCAGCTCCCTCTTCTTAGAATTTTTTCTGAGGGCAGCAAGCTGGAGACGAATTATCAAAGATAAGGAATACGTCGGAGGAACGTCCCATCGAAAGAACGTTACCAGGTAAGAAGTGCTTCGTTTTCATACCAACTACTTCTGTGAACATTGGCAAAGACTTTACTGTTTACTATAAGAACTGCTCTTTCCTCTCCAAGACACTAGCCCATTGACTTTGGCATCGGCCTATTGAACTGAACTGAGTCCTCTAGTGAACTGAAACTATTTGCACTGCCTAAAAGTATTTGTGATCTATTAACTTGTGCCTTTTTACTCCCATTCAAAGTAACTGAAATGCCATTTTGCTCCTATTTCAGGGATTCTAATTTACTCAAACTTATTGGTTTGTTATTGAAGTATATTTGTGTATAATAAGTTGCCTCCTTCTAGTGAATGTTTTCTAAACGACTGTATAATAATTTAATAAGTGTTTTACCAAGAAACCTTGGGTGTAAATGTCTACTTGAACCATTGTGATTGTAAGACCTCTGTGTAACATTCTTGTACTGCTCACATTCCCTCTTGAGATAAGCCTGGCTGCTCAGCTCGCTACCACAAACTGTGTAGTACAGACTTATACCAAAGGTTGGTTTTTGCTTACACCCGTAGTCGTAATTGTGTGGTGTGGTTCCAGAGGGTACTGCATGCAATTCTGCCTAACACCGGGCAAACCAACGGTCCAGGAGTTGCAGCAGTCGTCTCTTCCAAGTTCTTCTTCGGATTCCTTCGTCCAGTGGTCGACTCTGCCTTCCAAGCCAAAAAGCCTTGCCTTTTATGCAGGTTTCTCCCATTAATGCCAGCCTAGCTGTCAATCACACAGCAGGGTGGCTGTCTTTGCCATAACAGCCAGCCAATCAACTTTGGGTGCATTCCTGTAACCCGGGGGATTAAGCACAGGTAGTGTTGGGCATCTCCTTCACTTCCTGCCCCTGCCAGACATACTGGCGCCAGAGGCAGGCTTCACTCGTGAATCCCGCCAAAGACAAAACGAACAAAGGGACCAACCCTGTTTTGGCGCGCAGAGTAAATCCCAAGAAGGACCTTTCCCACAAGAAATGGCGATAAAAGAAGTCTGGGGCCATTTAGGCAAAATGGGCACCCATGGGTGCCTTACCTTGGCTGCGAGCGCAGCCCGCAGTAAGAACACACAATG
Organism: Ambystoma mexicanum; assembly: GCF_040938575.1. Lineage (NCBI taxonomy): Eukaryota > Metazoa > Chordata > Amphibia > Caudata > Ambystomatidae > Ambystoma > Ambystoma mexicanum. The sequence goes on along the minus strand of NC_090922.1, from coordinate 586,489,455 downwards.
GTAGTAAAAGGTAAACCACTGCCACCAGCCGTTAACCATTAATTGTAGAAGGGGTAACATAAAAATGTTACATGAGAAACTAGACAAAGGGGATACTAAGTAACACCTCCAGCACCCTATTGTAAGATAGTGTGTGCTGGGTTGAGAAAGTTACAAATTCTAAGTAGTCCATTTCACTTTGTTGCTCTAGGAAACAGTAGTTTCACCAAGAGAAGTAAGTTAACCCTTTGGAAAATATAAGAATTCCGTGTGCCTCTGCCCTGAAGGTGCTGTATGACACAATGTAAAGATGATGCCTATGGAGATAGTCATACAAGTTAAAATAACCGAGAACAAATAACATTAAAATTATGAGAGAGAAAAAGTCCTCAAGTCCAGCATAAAGCTGGGGGTTTCTACGGTTGAAGGGAATTAACACATTTATGTGAATTCTCCCTGACAATTTACCTGGTTCTTTTTTCTATTTGCTTAGTCTTCTACCCTACAGTACACTGAAAAGTATTTTGGACTATGCTTAAAAGTAAAGATTTGTTTTTTTATCGCTCCGCCCGAAGGTGAATGAGTTTATATTAACAGTGAATGTTTGTGTGCGTTACTTGTGGTTTTTGATTGTGAATAGTTGTTGAAGCTCCTAAATAAATAATTGTATTTTTTTTACCTTCTGCGAAACTTGGATTATTCATAGTGCTGTGTCGGTTCTTACCTGAACCCTATCCACCATTCTAAGTATAGGCCTGGCTCTTTAGTCACATTTCCCAGAAGAATTTGCTAGATAGATAGGGTTTGCCCCTCTTCATCAGAATAGTATTGTGTTTAACCTGTACATGTAGTACAGGGTTAAGGTAATTGGAATGCCTAGTTTTTCACTGAACTTTCAGTTCTGGTAAACAAGTAACCCTCAAGCCACACCACTGGATGGAATATTCATGGCATGAGTCTAAAACGGCTATCATCTTAAGAAAGACTTACTGTTATGTCACATTCGTCCCATGTCTATATGGTTTTCCCGGCTAGGTCCAGGTGTATGTACACAAAGGGGGCATGACATTCAATAAATATTGCACAAAGTGTACATAGCGTAAACATATCACTACAGTGGTTAACATTTGCTTTCTGTCATGGTCAGCATGACTTTTGGGTTTCTGAACATTCTAACACCACCTTTCCACAGCCCCAATGCTCCTCTGTTGGGGAAGTGATGGGGTATAGGAGTGTTGTGCTGTTGTACCCACATGCTCATTGCTACCAGAAGATGTTTTGACCTTGCTTGGTCTGTTATTGCATACTATTGGATGTGCTGGTTAATCTGTGTCTTCTACATTCTTTTCCAGGAGCCTTATAGTCGTCTGCCACCACCTCCCCAATCCCACACCAGCTTAGATGACCTTCACCGACGTCGGAAGGAGATCATGGCTCAACTAGAGGAGAGGAAGGTCATATCGCCCCTTCCTTTTGCACCGTCGCCAACATTGCCTCACCCGTGCCACCCTGATGAGGTATTTTGATTGCATTTTTTTTACGTGGTTTTCCTTCAACCTCTATCCTTCCTGCGGTAATTTAATTCCTTAGTATGATTGCAAAAAATCAATAGTTACAAGCAGTAGTTGTTGGCTCGATTTTTCATTTTTATGTGAAATTCACTTCACACTCAAGTCCCCCATCCCTTGTTGCCGGACTACTGGATTTTTGTCGGTTCTCCTTTTTTCCATACTCTGTCATTCTGTGATCCTATCCTTGGGATCATTTTATATTTCTTTTCATGCTTTTTCTCTTGGCGTAAAGGTTTCCTCCAAGTTTTGTGGCATCAGTGTTTGTCTTTTGAAGCACACAGCACTGTTTGCAGTATTCCCGGGAGTCCTTTGGGTGTCCCTTTTTATTTACTGATATTTTCTTTATGGGAACACGTGTTTCCAAGGGCAGGGGGATATTTTTATCCTTCCTATCTTTTCCTATTCTGAGATCAACACACCCATACTTATGCAGAGTGCTGAAGGGCTTTCTCTGCTCCTGTAATATTCGGGTTACAGTACAAGCTAATCTGAAAGGCTGGTGTTTTTTTTGTTAATTCAAGATGGATTGTCCTTTCTTAGTTCTTCTGCCGTGCAGGGAGGGGTAGGTCCTGGTATGTCTTTGATCTTTGGCAGGATCCCTTTGTGAAGCCTGTCAAGGTGCCAGTGTCTGTGAGGACAGCAAACCCAGGAGGACTCCGAAACTCAGCTGCTGTTAGTCTTCTGCTGTGCCTACCTGGAACCCGTTCCAACTTGGAGGCTGACTGTCCTGAAAGGACAGCCAACCCCCAACGTTTGATTGGTGCATGCGTGCTGATAGCCTCGTTTCCAGCATAAGATGCATGGATCCTAATACTGAAGGCAAGCTGACCACTGGAACTGAAGAACCGACATGGAAGAAGAGAGCCGCCCGCAGCCGCTTATGCCTTCTGAGTAATGGCTGCTGTCCGACCCCTTCTTCCAAGCGTTGAGCACCTCGAAAAAGGACTCTCCCTTAGACTGGTGGGACCAATCAGTCTGAAGATGACTTGAATTTTGTGCAATCCCCCAACGAGCTGTGATCGTATCCTCCCAGAACTTTGGATTCCTTCCGGACCTCCAGAGGCAAGGTTCCACTCTTCGTAGTACCTTCAACAGAGTGCTGGACTGATGAAGAGATAAATCGACTGGGTGGTTACCTTTCTTCAGTGCTGTTTTGAAAAGGTTACCAAAATCATAGAACAACGAAGAATCCTTTGTGTGCAGCCTTTTCACTGGATTGCTGCTTCGAGATCCATTTGTGTCCTGTCTTTCGTCTGCCTGACCAAGAATCTGGTAACCAGGTCTGCTGCTGCATCGCTGGGGCATTGTGCTGCATCCTCTTCTTCACTTTTAAGGTACTGTGAGACACTTGGTTGAATTTGCCTAGAGTTGTTTTGTTGCTCCTGTGTTGCTGGAGTGCTGATTTATGCGTTTGGGAGTTCACCACTTCATTTTCGCCCAGGCCCAAAGCTTTTGTACCTTCAGGGAAGGGATGAACTACTAAAGCCTATGGCCACTATGAAATTATTACTAGTATTTGTTTACTTCATGTTGGTCGTGTTTCATTAATTCTCACCTGAAAGAGATTCTAAAAGTTATTACAAAATATTTGTATTTTACCTTTCAGTTACTTACTGCCATTGTACAAGTATTACAAAAGTGATTCACTAACTGTGAAGATTGCTTCTGTTTCTCTGTTACTCATTGTGTTATAGTACTTAACTTTCTGAAGAATCACCTTTACCTTAGTTCATTTATAAAATAAACCATTATTTTCATTTAACTTGTAGTGTCTGTTTCTTTGGCCTATGTGTATACTTAAAGTTCTTTGTACCTTCCTAGAGCCCTCCATCCTAAGATAAGTCTGGCTGCTCAGCCATTGCTACTACCATACTTGTGTCGTTCAGGCCTATACTAAGAGTTTGACCCCTCTGTCCCAAGTGTGAATCTTCTAAAGTCCTACCTAAGGTGGACTGTTATGAAACTTCTTTGGGGGTGTAGGAGTAAAAGTCGGACACAAGGTTGGCATGTTGATTGCTAAGACTTTTATTAATAACAAAAACTGGATTTTTGGAGGAAACCCCAACTAGCCCTATCTCTAAGAGGGGTTCCCCTGCCTCAACAAAAGTAGCTAATGATGAACCTGTCCAGAGTTCAACATCCTATGTCCAAATCCTAACCTATCTCTCAAAAACTAAACTTATATAAAGGGAAAAGGGGCAATGTCTCTTCACTGGCAACGTGCAACTTTGCTTTGTGGTTCTCCATCCAAGTTCAAATGAAAGAAGGTACTCCAAACAAAGTTCCCCAAGGTTGAAAAGGCTTGTTTTCCATTAACTTCTACTTGCCTGTTGGGGAGAATTTTCATTTCTGTGACAATTCCCTTTAGCCTTGGAGACCCCCAGCTCTTTTGTTGGACTCAGGGCTTTTTAATTTTGATTCCTGGGTAAGTATAACCATTTGTTTTATGCAGCCTGGTAAACTCCATAGACATCTAGCTTTGCACCGTCACACACACCACCTTCTGTGCAGTGCCACTCAGAAGTCCCTTGGTCTACATTTTCTTGGGTGGACTACTGTTCCCAAGAATATTAAGACGACCCCCGTCTGTCTTGGGTCCAGCCCACACCACACTATGTGGAATGCTGGGTGGTTACATAGTAATTCCTTTAACCCATACCTAATGTAACATTTTGTTACACTAACTCACTTGAATGGCTGGTGACAGTGGTTTCCTTTTTTTACTACCTAGTGACATGCATCTGCAGGATGATAGCTCATCTGCAGTGCTGCACCCAAGGGTGACCATTTTCACAAAATGGACCCTGTCTTATTTTTTCACCATTTTCTGTTTGTGACATCGGTCTTGGCTTTTACTGTGTGCTTAGACTGGTTTAAGCCCTTTGTTTGATCTGCCTTTTGTGGTCTCCAGCCCTTAAGCCCTCCCCTGTCTCCAGTCTATCTGGTTGGACAGTATGTGTGGGTAGGGTCCCGAAACTCCCCTGTCCTATGTCTTTAGGAATTCCTGAATGAAACTAGTCCTGATTGGCTGGCTGTCCTAAAAGGACAGCCACACTGCTGTGTGATTGAGAGCCTAGGTTGCGCATGAATGGGAAAACCTGGTTGAAAGGCAAGGCTCTTGGGACTACAGGCAGAGTCGACCACTGGAAGAAACATCCAACGAAGAAACTGAGAAGGGAAGCCTGCTGCAACCTCCTGGACCTTGACCTGGACCTTGAATTTCCCAGTTAATCCTTGCACCTGGTCGGACTTCTTTTTTCACCTCGAAAGAGAAGCTCTGGAGGTATGATTTCTCCCCTTGAGTTAATGGGTCAAACTAACCCCGAGACAAACTCCACTTTGGCTCAATCCCTGACGTGCTCTGCCTCTCCGTTGCTGCAGAAGCCCAATGCCAGAGGTCGAGTGTCCGTAGTCGAGGTCAACGTCTGCCGTGAACGAATCAGGCCAAAATCTCCAGGAACCTACTAAGGACCTTCCAGACGCAGGAAATCCAGACGCATAGTCCCCTCACCAGAGTGCAGGACCGTGGGAGCAAAGAAAGTTCAACCAGTGTCCATTGTTCTGCACCAGTGCTGTTTATGGAGCACTGAAACCGCAAAGTGCTGCTGGAAGAAAAAAACCTGTAGCTGCCCACGACCATCCCGAGTACCACCGCAGGAGCCCTCCGGACATCTTCCCTCCCCCACGACTGAGGCTCAGGAACCAGGGCCTGCTTGGCTGTAGCAAAAAGAAATCTAATTGGACCCCTTTCTTCTAACCAAAGGTACTTTTTCGGGCTTGGTGGTACTTAACCTCTTGCCTTATGTTGTACTGTGTCACTTGAGACTTGCACGTGCTTGCTTTCCGAGTTGATTTCAACTCCCTTTGCACAGGCTTAACAAAGCTTATGTTCCTACCAGTGATGTTTCTGAACTCTCCAACTTTGTGCAAGACTTTTATCCAAGAAGTGCATCAGACCTATAGACTTTGTCCAAAAGACTTTCGCTGTCCTGAAAGGCTGTCTTCAAAATCCATTGGCTTTGATATTGCTTGTCCTTCATAGGTTGTAGCTTGTTGTAAACTGTTACTGCTGGGAAAGGCTTATCTGGACATCATTGGAGGATTCAGTTGTCCTCACATGTTCGGAGAAATTGTTCTAAACTTTTTACTTCCCTTAACCCTTCCCTTCTGCATCTCAGTTTACCAAGTATTGTTGTGATATATAAATGCAAATATTATCCTTGTGATTTAAGTAAAGTAGGGTGTGCTGTATGAAGGATATCCAAAGATTATCCACTAGCTTTACTTATTCTGAAAAGTAATTTCAAAGTTTGCTTTTGTTATAATCAATTGCCTTTTTAAAGAATGCTTATTTGAAACTGATATTTATAACTGAATTGAGTAGAGATGTTTCTTGGCTACTGTTAATAACTGATTGCATCTGTACAGCTCACATTTACCCCTCTTGAGGTGGACCTGGCTGCCCACACTCACTACCAACTTGTGTACTACAGACCTATACCAAAAGGTGGGTTACCTAATACCAAGCAAATGAGTCTTGTATAGTCTCATACCGTGTGACTGCACTAATTCTTACTTTACAGTGATTTGTTTGTCTTATTTCTTTTTTGACTTATGGATTTCCTTTTTGTATGAGTGGATTTGTCGTTGAAATATTGTTTTTTAAAATTATTTGCCTAGTGTTTTTTTTTCCTCCATTCTAGTTACAGCTTTTCGTTTTTCTTTTTCATTGTGCTGAGAAGCACAGTAAACAATTTTGCCGTTGCTCTCTTGCACGATGGGGGTGAAAGGTTTTTCCTTGGAGACATTGTCGATTGTTCCAGTGATCCATTCATGAAGTAGTTCTGTTTTTTCTGTCAAGGTCCACTTCGTTCAGGTTTGTGGTTGGCGGTTTTGTGATTTCAAGTTCTTCTAAGTTGCTAGCTTTGATGGTCCTCCAGTTTCTTTTCATGATTGTTGGCAGTTTGTTGGGTTGCTTGGCTGCTTTTATTGGTAGCATGATGAGGAATGGAATGATATGATCGCTCCAGAGGATCGGTTTTAGTGGTGCCGTGGTGGAAGATTTTGCTGGCAGAGCTTGCGTCAAGTTTTTTCACCGCTATGTGTGTTGCTTCTTTGGCCAGCTGATTTAGTTTCATTTTCATCAGTTGTTTGGCAAGTTAGTTAGCGTTTTCTTCTTCAAACCAGCTGTTGATGTCCCAGAGGATTATCAGTTGTTCCTGCTCGATGGCTAGGTTGGGGATGGCTTCTTTGAGGGTGTCCACAAAAGTCGCATTGTATGTCCGTGTCTGTAAACCAGAATTCATTTGAGGCTTGTTTTGGGGTTCGCTGTCAGGTGAAGGATTGGGGATTGGCAGTTTGTGATGTTTAGTGGTGCATTTGCTTTAATTTTCAGATGTTCTCTTAATGCTATTGCAAGTCGTCCTCCTCTTGTCTTTCCTATTTGCCTGTGAGCACTTGAAGTTGTCAGAGAGACATTTGTGTAGTGTGATTTGTAGTAATCAAGCCATGTTTCTGTAATGAATAGGATGTCAATACCTGCGCCGCATAGTAGTACGTCCATGTCTGTGGCATATTCGGACGTTGATCTTGCGTTGCTTAGGTTGCTGTGGATCCTTTCAATATTTTTGTTTATTTTTTAATATTGGTCTTGCTTTGTGGTTGTTCTGTTTTTCTCTTTCAATGTTGCTGTCAGGATGTGATGGGTGCTCCGTGGGGTTTGCCTCATCGTTGAAATGGTCTGTTGGATTATTTATTGGGTTGCTTATTTCTTCTGCTTATTCTAGGTTTTGTTGCGGTTAGTGCTGGTGTCCTCAAGTTTTTGTGATTAAGGGTCAGAGCGTTGGTTTCTGTTGGGGAGTGGAGACCCCCAGCAAGTTTACTGGATTTTGAGGACTTTATTTCTTTTAACCTGGAGAGAGCGGGACCCTTTTTCCCACTCATGTGTTTTAATGTGATTTTGTATGGTTTTTCTTTTGGTTGTGGAGTCTGACAAACTCCATAGGGATAATCTTTTACATTGTGCCACACAGCCCCTTCAGTGCAGTGAAACAGGGAAGTCTTCCAGATTTCCCTAAGGTTTAAATACCTTCTCTGGGATAAACTGTTTCCCAGAGCAGTAAAGGGAAATTGACTTTACTTACATTTTGTAATTTTCTATACCCAGCACACCCTATCTTACAATAGGGTGCTGGAGGGGTTACTTAGTATCCCCTTTGTCTAGCTTGTCATGTAACATTTATGTTACCCTTTCCTCACCGAATGGCTGGTGGCAGTGCTTTACTTTTTACTAACGTTATGGGATTTTACTGTGGGCTGTGTTTTGCAGATACGGTAAAGCACCCATGGGTGCCATTTTTGTCAAAATGCCCCAGGTCGTCTTTTTTTCGCCATTCCTTTGTGGAAAGGTCCTTACTGAGATTTACTCTGCGTGCCAAATCAGGTTTGGTCCCTTTGTTCGTTTTGCCTTTGGCGGGATTTACGAGGGAAGCCCGCCTCTGGCTCCAGCGTTTCTGGCACAGCAGAAAGTGAGGGAAGTTCCCGAAACTCCCTGTGCTTAGTCTCCTTGGTTACAGGAATGCACCCAAAGGTGATTGGCTGGCTGGCTGGCTGGCTCTGTTGGGCAGAATTGCATGTAGTACCCTCTTGGACTACCACATACAATTTGGACTACAGTTGTAAGCAAAACCAACCTTTGGTAAAAGTCTGTACTACACAGTTTGTGGTAGCAAACTGAGAAGCCAGGCTTATCTCTAGAGGGAATGTGAGCAGTAAGAGGTTAGAGGTTTTACAATCACAGTGGTTCAAGTAGACACTTATACTCAAGGATTCTTGGTAAATCAATTATTAATTTATTACAGTCGTTTAGAAAACTTTCACTAGAAGGAAGCAACTTAATATCATACACAAATATACTTCAATACCAAACCAATAAGTTTCTTTGTAAATTAGGTTCCCCTGAAATAGGAGTAAAAAGGCATTTTAATCACTTTAAATGGGAGTAAAAAGGCACAAGTTGATAGAATAGATCACAAATACTTTCTTAGGCAGTGCAAATAGTTAGGCCTAGGCCAAAGTCAATGGGCTAGTGTCTTCAATAGGAAAGAGCAGTTCTTTTAGTAAACAGTAAAGTCTTTGCCAAAGTTCTCAGAAGTAGTTTGTACGAAAAAGAATCATAAGTTGGGTCACTAGCTGGTTAGGCCTGCAGGTTCGGAAAGTTTCACAAACTTTTACCGCAAGAGGCAAGTTCTCTGTCGGGTTGGCACAGTACCTTGGTATGAAGAACAAGATGCAGCTGAAGATGTTGGTTCTTGGTAGTTCCTCCAGATTGCACTGTTCCTGAGCCTCAGTCGTGGAGACAAGAGCGAGGATGTCGCGGGACTCCTGCACTGCATGGGAATGGGTCAAACAAGCTGGCAAAAATGGAAGATCTTCGGTTCGAGTAGCTGTTGTCAGGCACACAAGCTGGTGTCCTTCCCCCTGGTTAATCCTAACCAGCTCAGAGAATGGTATCCAGGTGGCATACGAGTTGATTGGTCCCACCAACTCAAAGGAAGAAGTCGTCCTTGAAGGGGCTTCTCTGTGGAGATGAACTTGGCAATTCGGACCTGCAGCAGGGCTTCACCAGGCAAACCAATGGTCCAGGAGTTGCAGCAGCCGTCCTCTTCCAGCTCGTCTTAGGTTCTTTCGTTCCAGTCGTCGACTCTGCTTTCCAATCCAAGAGACTAGCCTTTTAAACAGTTTTCTCCATTTCATTCCAGCCTAGCTGTCACTCACCCAGCAGGGTGGCTTCACTTGCTGGGCAGTCAGCCATCCAGTCACGTCGGAGTGCATTTGGGTCTCCTAGGAAACTAAGCACAGGGAGTTTCGGGCACCTCCTTCAATTCTTGCCCACCCCAGACGCTCAGATGCCAGAGGCGGTCTTCAGTCCTGAAGCCCGCCAAAGGCATAGAAACAAAGGGACCAAACCTAGTTTGGCGCGCAGAGACAGACTCTAGAAGGACCTTTCCAAAAAGAAATGGTGAAAAAAGAAGACTGGGACCCGTTTTAACAAAGGAGGCTCAGACGCCTGCTTCAAAAACATGGCTTGCGCGATTTAACGCTACCGGTGTTCGTGGTCGGGAAAAATCATTGTAAAACCACTGCCACCAGCCATTTCGAGCGGGAAGGGTAGCATTTGACTGCTACATGAGTGTCTAGACATACGCGATACTAGTTAACCCCTCCAGCACTCCATTGTAAGATAGGGTGTGCTGGGTCTAGGAATTTGAAAAGATTAGTAAAGTCAATTTCACTTTACTTTCTCTGGGAAACAGTAGTTTATCCCAGAGAAGATATTTAAACCTTTGGACACAGTGCTCTGTGAAGCATGAAAAGATGATGCCTATGGAGTTGTCTAGACTCCATAACCAAAGGAATAAACACAGAAAACAAACGGAATTAAAAAGTACAAAGTCCCAAAGCCCAGCAAAAGAGGTGGGGGTCTAACACATTTTGAAAGTTCTCCTTAACTGTGTATAACGTTCCCAAAAAGTTGGTAGAAATCATCCCTTGCCTCGAGCCACTCAGATTAACTTTTCACTATAACTAGAAAGTTATTGGACAAGTGGGAAGGAGATACATTGTGTCCTCTCAGTACTTCATATAGGGTGGTGTGTGCTGATTCCACAATATAAAAGTAAGATAGGGTAAAAAGTATCTGCCTCTCGTTAATAAAGTTTATCACAAGGAAAAAATAAAAAGGGCAGTTTAGGGAGCTCCAGCAACACTGCACAGAAAGTGCTGTTTGCTGCAATAATAAATTGCAGATGCCTTTTAAGGTTGGAGGAAAGCATCACTCCAAAAAGATACAAACAAAAGGGTTGAAAAAGGTTCCCAAAGGTTGAGTAAAGACTGAATTTGGGAAAAGGTTCCCACACACTCAGTACTGGGAGTCCAGCAAAATGTGCTGGGGGGACTTGCAAGTGGGGAGAATTAAACCCACAAAGGAAATTCTACCTAACAAAGAGCAGTCTCTTGGGTAGATTTTCATTGTTATGCTCAATCTCCTCCATCTGTGAGCCCACCAGCACTTTTAGCTGGACTGCTGGATGTTTCGTAATTTCTCCTGAGTGAGTGGGAAACGTTTAGATACTCAATCTTTTACTCAGTTTATGGGAACTTTTTTAAAAAAAAAAAATGGCTTGGAGTCATGCTTTCTTCCAAGTTTTGTGGCATCTTTCATTTACTTTTACAACACACAGCACACCCTGTGCAGTGTTGCTGATAGACCTTTGGGCTTCCCTGTTTAGTTTCTGTTTTCCTTGTGCAAAGTCCTCTTCCCCAAGGGCAGGAGGATATTTTTCATCCTTTCTATCCTTTCTATTGTGAGATCAGTACACTTCACCTTATGCGGAGTGCTGAGCCATTACACTGTGTATCCCCTGGCTCACTGCTCCTGTAACATTTTGGTTGTAGTGATAAGCTAATCTGAATGGCTGGTGGCATGGTTGTATCCTACCTACCTTTTGTGCAATGTTTACCCCCAGGCTTTACCCACACCTGCAGTAATGCACAGAAGGGATTGACTCAAAATGATGGGAGTTTTCTTTTTTCGCCAATTCAAGATGGCTTGCCCATTCTCTGCTGTGCAGGGCGGGGGAGGTTTTTGACTTTTGTCTTTGGCTGGGTTGCATGGGAACGCCTGACAAGGCGCCCAGTGTATGTGGAGACAGGAAACAGGGGAGGACTCCGGAAATCTGCTGGGTGCCTGCCTGGACCCAGTTCCAAATGGGAGGCTGGCTGTCCTGAAATGCATGGCTGCTGATTCGCTGGATTAAAGGTATTGATCATGATGCTGAAGCTAAACTGACCACTAGAACTTAAGAGTCGACCACTGAAAGTTTCATTCTGAAGAGGACGACGTCTGGAGCAACCTCCAGGGAAAGCCGGAGCTACCTGAGGGACCGCTGCTGCTCAAGCCCTCTTTTCCAGGTGACAGGGAACTCCGATCAGAACGACTTCCTGCCCTAGACTGGTGGACCAACTAGTTTGAAGACCACCTGCATTTCGAGCCACCCCACGACAAGCTGTGACCTTCACCGGCTGAAATCCGCCAATACTGTGGTACCTGTGGCCAGTGTGAAGTGCATCGCTTAATCTCCTGTAACTTTGGACTCCTTCTGGACCTACAGAGTCAAGATTCTGCTCCTTGAAAGTCCCCTCATCCGAAGGCTGAGCTGAGAAGGCAAGTTGAATAGACCGGGAAGTAACCATTCTTCACTGGCGCTTTGAAAAGGGCACCAAAACCACAAACTCGAAGAATCCTTTGTTGAGAGGCTCCCCACACAACTTCTGCTGTGAGATCCATTCTGTGTCCCTTTTTCAGTCTTCTTGACCAAGAATCCGGTGACCGGGTCTGCTGCTACATCGTGGGTGCAATGTGCTGCATCCTCTTCTTCACTTTTAAGGTACTGTGAAACCGTTGGTAGAGCTTACCTAGGGTTGTTTTGTTGCTGCTGTGTTGCTGTAGTGCTGATAAGAGTATGAGAGATTTCCCATAAATGTTCACCCGAGCCCAATGCCTGAATGCCTACAGGGAGGCCCCTGAAGCTTTTTCCCCAACAAAGAAGTGTTCTTACTTGCTTCAAGTCTTCTTTTGGAATTGTTGACTTTCTAATTCAGTCGGACACTGAGACTCTCATAACTAGATAGGGATGGACTTCTAAGGCCTCTTTGAAATTGGTGCAAGGCTTACCTGCTCTGTGTTGCTCTCGATTAATTTCTTCTTTGCTGAAACAGTGATTCTGAGTTTATTTGCTAAAGTGCTTTTACTTACTTTGTATTGCTTAGACTATTCTAGATGTGTGTGTATAGTAATTTTACCGACCAGTGTTCTCATTCTGTGATGGGTGGCTGGTGAATGCTTTTGCTAACCTGAAGAAACTCTTTTCCTAACATGCATTCTAACTTAAGGTTTGCCATTGAATTGAGTTACTATTGCAAAAGTCATACTGTATATATATGTATAAAGTTTCTCTTCCCTGAACTGAAAAGTGAACTTAACACTTCCTTGACTGTTTAATAAATAATTATATTTCTGATGCTTGAGAATCTGCTTAGAATCACATGCTGTGGATATAGTTCGACATCTAGTGGAAGTCGCAGAATATTCAATCTTTCTTTTTGAAGATCGAAAGGGGACTTGACATGGGTATGTTAGTAATACTATCCCTAGTGTGGCGTGTACTGTACCCATGGTCCTTCACACGTCAAGGCCCCTTAGATTGTTTCTTTCCGCCAATGTGGTCGTCGCAAGTTGCAGAGTTCCTTTCCAGGCTGATGCCTTTTGATTAATTGAAAGTTCTCCAGCAAAGGGCCTGGCATGCTCATGAATATTCCCCTTTGTCAGGCTGGGAATCCTAATTAAAAGAATAAGCTTTCACTTATAAACTGTATTTCCCCTCTCAACCAATCACTGCACTCTGGGTCAGACTGGCCTCTCCCTAAGCCACTGCTCTAGCAGCCATCTTTTAGATGTTTACTGCACGTTCAAGTTTTGGGAGTCCTCGAGTTTTGCTCTGTGAGGTATTCTACGGTTTGCACTCTTTTCTAGAGAAAAAGTCCTATTTTTGTCAAAACAGAGCCTGTCTGCTCTTCTCTTCATCGACCGACAAGCGGGGATCTGTTTGTGTTTCAGCACCCCTCAAGGGCAAGGATTGCTGAGTTTTCGTGGAAGTTTCCAGAAGGCCATCAGGCCTTCTCTACACCTTCGACCATGGCGGACGAGAATAAGGAGGGAAGTTAACCTTTCAAGCTCTACTCAGCTGCGGAACGTGTTTGTGGAGGACAAACAACTTAAATACCTCTACTGTCTTCAATGGGACCACAAAGATGGGGATTAAAAGATCTGCCTCGGGTTCTCCAAGAGAACGATGAAGGATTGTCGCAGTGGACTGGGGGTGTGGCTTAGCACTAAGGTCTCTGTCCCATGCCCAAAGCAGGGTCATTCTTCACCCAGGACCAGCCAGTCGGAGGAGCAGGCTTTTATGTCCTTTGAGGGCGCTCCATCTGTGGGGGCTGAAGACGAGGCACCGCAGGTGCATTTCCGGCAGTGTTGCCATGCAATCCCGTCCCGTGATGGGAAGGGCACTATCAACATCACCATCTGCATCCATCGATCAAGCTCCTCCTCAAAAAGGAAATCGACCAACGGGAGCCCGAGAAGCCTAGGCTGGAAGAAAAGGTGGCCGAATTGCCCAAGAAGGCTCAGCCAGCACAGGAAAAATCATCAATGACGATTGTGATGGTGGCGGCCGCTCTCTACGGCCAAAGGGGCTGACGCAATGAAGGTAGCCCTGACGGCACCCAGGGTGTCCCTACTTCCGAGTCAGGAGGCCTCGGCAGGGGCATGGTGAAGACGTGAAGTCACCGTAAAAGAGTATGAAGTCGCTGAGCCTGGAGGAGACCCCTCAAGGTGAAAAAAGGGGGTGGGGGCAATGAGGTCCCAGGCCAGCCACAGGCCGTACCCCCAAGACATAGGTCTCTTCCTCTGATGAGGACCAGGAGTCCGTACACATGATCCATGAGGACGTGGAAAACGATGATGGAGAAAACACCAAGGGCGACAACGGCGCGGGGCCTAGTATGCCTACCACTGCTACTCCGCCGAGAGATGCATCTGAAATTCAGAAAAGGATGCCGCAGGTCATGGCCCCGGATCGGCCTCCTACGAAAAACAGTAAGCGTCATCCAACGCGGCTGCATCAACCTCCACACCCGCGCCAAGTGCCCTCCACCCCGAGGGACATGGGGACGGACACGGCGACAACGATGACATTGTCACAGCGGGCTAGGGCATCACCACCAGATGAGGTGGGATTGTTTCAGGCTATGGTCGCCCGAGCTTCCAAGCTCTTCCATTTGACACCTGAGGAGACCAAAGGAAGGCTCCCTCTACCAGAGGTGGGAGGCCAAGAGGAAGACCATCATGGCGGAGACCTTCTGGACGACGTGTGGGAAGAAGGACCTTGCTCTGTTGCGGAGTCCTGCCAGTTCGCCACCCAAGCGGGATAGGCTAGAGAAAAAGTGACGGAGTCCGATCCCAGGTGCCTACGTTCGCAACCGTCGCCAAACTCGGTGGTGTTGGCGGCTGCGAGGAAGAGCTCTAACCCATAGTTATTGTCCTCGGTCCCTCCGGATAGTGAGGGGGAGAAGTTTGATGCCATGGGGAGAAAAGGTAATCTACTCCGGCGTAGACTGTTAAAGCGGACAACGCGCTGGTGATCCTGGCCAGGTAGGACAGGGAGCTGTGGTACAAACTGGCCCCGATTCTGGAGTTCCTGCCCGATGACAAATGGGGGGAGGCGATCAAACTCTTCCAAGATGCGTAAGTGGCTTCGGACTATGCCATCACGGTGCCCCTGGACATCGCTGACAAAGGTTTCCGACAGATGGGGGTGGTGGGGGGAAAGTGTCTGCCTCTCTCGTTGTGGCTGGCGGAAGAACAACAATTTCCGTCAGGAGGTCCATACGAGGGTACTGGACATGGCCTTCGATGGGGAGAACCTCTTCGTGAAAGGAGCCGCGGAGTCTTTGCTAGTCATCAAGGCAGCTCGTGCCCTGGGTACTCTCCAACATCACTGCTCTTCTTTTCGAACCTCCAGAGGATGGTCTGGCCGAACGGCGAAAGGTTTTGGTGGAGGCTTTTCATAGCATCAGCCCTCCAAGTCCACGACCCAGGAGGCCTACAGAGGCTGTTCCAAGGCTTTCGGTGGAGGTGGTCAGCACCGTCATCGCCCCCAAGGCGGAACGCTGGCGCCGAAGCAGGACTGAACCAACCCAAGCACCCCGATGGGAGGCCCGCTGGTAGGATTAGTCAGTGCCTTTGGAAAAGTTCTCTGACAGATGGGTGCTGGATGCTCTTGCCCACGGACATACCCTGGAATTTCAGCAAAATTGTCCATGGATCCCTCCGGTGGCCCAGCAGGAGCAGCACATCACTCAGCTCCTGCAGGAGGTACGGGCCATGCTAAAAGGGGTGATGGAGCTAGTTCAAGACAACCCCGGGGCTCTGAAGTCTACTCCAGAACCGAGGGCTGCAGTCCCATTCTAGACTAGCGACGTCTCAACAATTGACTCTAATGCCAAAAATTCAGGATGGTCACATTGCAGCATGTGCTCGGCCAACTGGAGGAAGGCGACTTCTTGACGTTGCTGGATCTGGAGGATGCCTATTTCTATGTCCCCATTCACAGGAAGCATCTGAAGTTCTCCCGCATGGGGTCTGGCATGGATTCACATGCTCATGAATATTCCCTGTCAGGCCGGGAATCCTCGGTAAAGGAAAAAACTGTTTCACTTACAAACTGTCTTTCTCCTATAAACCAATCACTGAGTTCTGGGCCATACTGCCCCCAACCAATGACTGCCCTCTCCTGGCAGCCATCTTCAGATTTTTACCACATGTTCAAGTTTTGGGAGTCCTCGTGTTTTGCTCTGAGAGCTTTTCTACGTTTTAGCGCTTTTTGGTGACAAAGTTCCTATTTTTTGTAGATCTAAAGTTCCTTTTGTCAAATAGATCCATTGTGCACTTTTGCTCCTTTGAACGGCAAGTGGGGATCCGTTTGTCGGGGTCTTTAATTGCCACATCGAAGACTCCAGAAGACCATTGGGCCTACACCGCACTCCGGACCATGTCGGAGAAGGACAGAGGTTCTCTCTTCAAGCTCTTCTACAGCTGCGGATTGAGGAACCTGTGCCTCTGCTCTCTCTCTGAACCACAAGGAAGGAGATTGTGAAATTTGTCTGGCTTTCACCAAACGCACCGTCAAAGATCGGCACAGTAGATTGGGGGCGTGGCTCAACGCCAAGGCCTTTATCCCGTGTGGCAAACCAGGGAATGCCTCACACGGGACCAGCAGTTCCTAAGAGCGGGCTTCTAAGTCCTTTGAGGGCGCTCCATATGTGGGGGCCCAAAACGGCCAAGAACTGGGAGTCCCTTTCTGTCAGGGCGCTGCGCAAGGAGCAGGTTGTGCTCATCTTCACCATCTGCCTCCATCTCAAGCCATCGCTCCAACTCCTCCTCAAAGTGCTAACTCTGGAATGCTGCGGGAGAAGCCATAGAAGGCCAAGGCGTAGGGTAAGGTGTCCGACCTACCCTTGAAGGCCCAGGTAGTCCAGGAAAAGTCATCCTTGAGAATTGAGCTGGTGGCAGCTGCCTTCTCGAAAGCTAAAGGGGCTGACCCGGTCCAGGGGACCCCTGCGGCACAGTGTGTCCCTTCCTTCCAGGCAGGAGGCTTCGGCCATACCGGTGAAAAAAATGCCAAAGAGGAGGATGCCGTCTTTGAGCCAGAGACCGACCCTTCATGAAGCAAGAAAAGGGGGGGGGGGTGCTCTAGGGCACAGATATTTCTTCTTTGGACGAAGAGGACATGGTGTCTGTTCACACCATCCCGGAGGGCGTGGGGAACAACTACTACCACAGCGTAAATGCTGAGAGGGGGGGGGGTGTTGACTGAGCCGACGTAGGCGCTGGGCCCAGCAAGCCTACCCCCCCCGTCATTTCCCAGGGACCATATCACTGGACATCTTACATCTTTTCCACTCTTCACACGCTGGTGTCGGAGATGTAGAAGAGGATGACGTTGCTGGCCCTGGTGGCACCAGGTCCCCTGGCGAAGAAGAGGAAGTGGCACCCTATGCTGCCTCATTAACGGCTGCATGTGCCTCCCCGAATCTCCTCCACCCCCCCCTAGGGGCGCAGGGAGGAAAACTGCCATGACGGACACAGACACCGGTGAGGTCTAATCGCCACCGAGAGTATCTCCCTGGATGAAGTGGGTTTGTTCCACTCCATGGTCTACCGCGTGTCTGAGCTCTTCAAGGAGTTGCCAGAAGAGACCAAGAAGGAACGCTTTGTTGACCATCGAGGGGTTGGTGGTGGGGGGTGGGGGTGGTGCCTCGCTTGGACGACGTTTGGGATGAGGACCTGGCGCTGATCAGTCTGCATCGAAGTGCCTGCAGTTGCAACCATCCCTTGGACTCGATGGTCTTGGTGGCTGTGAGGAAGTAGTTCTCAAATCCATCATATTTGGCCTCCGTTCCACTGGACAGCGAGGGGAAGAAGTTGGACACCGCGGTTAGAAAGGTGATCTACTCGATGTCGCCGATGGTCAAGGCAGCGAACGCTGTGGGGAGCTGTGGTATAAAATGTCCCAGCTGCTGGACTTTCTCCCTGACTATAAACTGGTCGAGGTGCTTGAAATTCTCCAGGAGGGCGAGGTGGCATTGGACCATGCCATCACTGTGGCCCTGGACATCGCGGACACAGGTTTCCGACACATGGGAAACAGTGTCTGCCTCAGTCGTCGTGGCTGGTTGAAAGCCACCAATTTTCGGCAGGAAGTTCAGATGGGGGTCATGGACATGCCTTTCGACGTGGTCAATCTCTTTGAGAATGCCGTTGACGAGTTGTTAGTTTATCAAGACCTACAGAGATGGCCTGGGCCCTAGGCATGCTTCAGCAGCATCAGCCTTGCTTTCGTGCCTCTGGAGGAATATCCGGCAGATC
This sequence comes from Ambystoma mexicanum, assembly GCF_040938575.1. NCBI lineage: Eukaryota > Metazoa > Chordata > Amphibia > Caudata > Ambystomatidae > Ambystoma > Ambystoma mexicanum. Next base: position 586,471,356 of record NC_090922.1, on the reverse strand, counting down.
GTCGAAGGTTTTGGCGGGGGAATCATCCTCTTACAGCCAGCCCTCCCGTTCTATGACCCAGGAGGCCTATAGGGACCGTTCGAAGGCTTTCGGAAGTGGCTGCCGTTGTCGCTTCCAAGGCAGCATGCAGGCCCCAAAGCAGGATTGAACCGGCCAGGATGTCGTGGCCCCCACACATGCACCCCAGTGGGAGGCCGGCTGGCTGGCTTCGTCAACGAGTGGTACAAGATCTCCACCGAACAATGGGTCCTGGACACTCACCCATGGACACACTCTAGAGTTCCACCAGAAGTGTCCACGAATACCACCGGTGGCCCGGCAGGAGCAGCACATCCCTCAGCTCCTGCAGGAAGTACGGGCCATGCTAAGAAAAGGGGCGATGGAGCCGATTCCAAAGCGACTCCGGGGCTCCGGCATCTACTCCAGATTCTTCTTGGTAAGAAAGAAGACCAGGGGCTGGAGGTCCATTCTCGACCTGCGGCGTCTCAACAAGTACCTCAAGTCCCAAAAATTCAGGATGGTCGTGTTGCAGCACATGCTCGGCCAACTTGAGGAAGGAGACTTCCTGATGTCGCTGGCTCTAGAGGATGCTTACTTCCACGTCCCCATTCACGAGAAGCATCGGATGTTCCTGCGCTTCGTCGTACAGGGAAAGCACTACCAATTCAAGGCCCTTCTCTCTGGACTTAAGTCCACGCCCAGGGTGTTTGCGAAGTGCCTGGCACCTGTGGCGGCCCACCTACGTCTACAAGGGATCCACATGTACCCGTACCTTGACGACTGGCTCATCTGGGCCAAGTCAAGGGAAATGGCAGTCGTACACACTGACAGGACTGTCTGGCTACTGATGGTTCTGGGATTTTCTGTGAACTAACCAAAGTCATGCTTGATTCCAATCGCAGAACGTGCTGTTCCTGGGGTCCAATCTCAACATGGTCTCCTTTCTGGCAGCCCCCCTCGGAAGAAAGGTTAGCGGCCATATTGGGCAAAGTGCAACGGCTGTTGTCACTGAAGATTGCCGCGGTGCGGACCATCAAGTCGCTGCTCGGCATGATGTTGTGTATTTACCTGATCAGACTCTACAGGTTGCTGATGCAACCCCTTCAGTAATTCCTGGACACTTGATGAATCCAGGTGTCCGTAATCTTGGCGACAGGATTGCTCTCCACGAGGAGTTCTGTCGAGCTAGAAGGTGGTGGGGTGTGCGCTCCAAAACTCTTGGGGCATGGATTTCCATAGCCCCCCATACCAGGAGATGGTCACCACTGACACTTCCCTGGAGGGCTGGGGAGCCCACACCGGACGTCTCCATGCCAGAGGCCTGTGGTGACTTAAGGAGAGGGATCGCCACATGAATATCCTGGAACTGAAAGCAGTGTTTTGGGCCCTCAAGTCGTTCGTTCCGTCCCTCAAGGGCAAGTTGGTGAGGGTCTACAGGGACAATACCACCACAATGTTCTAAATCGGGCAGTAGGGGGGGCACCATATCTTCAGCGATCTCCAGAGAGGCGCGGGACCTGTGGCACTGGGCCGTCGCCCAGGGGATGTTCTGCATTCCTTTTCTGGAGTAAAGTACACCATCGCAGACTCCCTCAGCAGGTAACTACACTCTTGCCACTAGTGGGAGCTTCGACAGGATTTAGTGGACAGCCTCTTCCTCTGGTGGGGCAGACCCCAGATCGACTTGTTTAAGACTTTGAATAAATGCCAGAAATTCGCAAGTAGGTTCCACCAACTGAGGAGCATGAGGATGCGTTCTCCTTCCCGTGGGAAGGCCTGTTTCTGTACGCGTTTACCCCATTGCCTCTCCTGTTGCGAGTCATCAGTCAACTCACAGTGCTGATGCAGGATGATATGCGTTGCTCCGGAGTGGCTGAGGCAGATTTGGTACCCGGGCCTTCTCAGCTTGTCTGCATCGCCTCTGGTCAAAATGCCAGTGGTTGCAGATCTGCTCACCAGGGAATGGGGCGCAATCCTGCACCACGACCCAGGATCATTAAACCTGAGGGCTTGGCTCCTGCCGCCCCAGAGTTTGGAGGATTCAAGTTGCTGGCGGACTGCAAGGAGGTGCTTGGCAAGGCCAGGGCGTAGTCAGCTCTTAAATGCTACGGTCCCAAGTGGAAGTGTTTTTCTACGTGTGTACGGTCGCAGAAGATCACCCTTCTGAGGGTCACGACCCCGCAGATCCTTCCCTACTTGTCCTTGGCCAAGGCAGGGATGGCGCACTCCTCTATCAAGGTGCGTCTGGTGTCTATCGCCCGCTACACCAGGTCTCCTGGAAGATCTTCTCTTTGGTCCCATCGTCTCGTCAAAGAGTTCCTCAAAGGACTGTTTCAATCTTGCCCGCCGGTGAAGGCTCCTGGCGTGGGAACTCCACATGGTGCTGATGAGGCTCATGGGAGCCCCCTTCGAGCCTATGCACCAGGCCCCTCTCAAGTTCATCTCGTGAAAAATGGCTTTCCTTGTGGCAATCGCCTCTGCCAGGAGGGTGGGGGGAGATCCAGGCCCGACTTTCCACGAATCGAGGGTGCTTCTGTGAACGCACCTGTTCTTCATGCCAAAGGTTCTGTCGGAATTCCACCTCAACGAACCTTTGGTGTAATCTGTTTTTTCTGAAGCCTTCGTCACGGGCTGAAAGGGCCTTGCACTCACTGGATGTTGCTCGTGCCCTGAAGTTCTACATGACGCGCACAGTGTTTTCGGAAGAAGTCTCAACTGTTTGTGGTCCTGTGAAATCTGCAGGGCTGCTATGTTCGAGCTCCATTCACACCTTCACAAGGTTCTACTGCTTCGACTGGGATTCCAGGGTTGGCCAATCAATGCTAGGCACAGGCCTCTACATAAGGTTTGTACCAGGCCTTTTTACGCATGAAAATATTGTAAATACGACAGCTTGATTATTTCACTGTGTACATTTACGCACGTTTAGAGTAGAGGGCAGTGCAAAGGTCAGGTTACTTGGCAGAAACCACAACGCTGCTTTTGATTTTTATTTTTTTTTATTTTATACGGTTTATACAAACCTTTAAAATATTTTACATACATCAACAATCCCCAGATGCCATACATTCAAGATCGCCACCTCCCTTTCTCCCATTTCATCGGCCTTCTTGTTGCCCAATAGTCCTTCATTCGCTTCCTAAGTATCAGAAGCCGTACTTAGCTGATGTTTCATTGTTGCTAGAAATTGTGTCAGCGGAATTAACAATTTCAGATCTGTTCCATTAAACATATGGCCCCACCATTCTTCCGCACACAAAGAAGGGTGGATTACCCCCCCCAAGGACCCAAATGCAAAGTTCTTTCATTTCGAAAGCTGTTAAAAAATAACACTAGATGTTTCAGCGACTCGGGTGCTTTTGTGCAGAATCTGCACCCGTGGTTTATATTTTTATTACATTTCCATGTTTGTAACCGCTCTTTAGTTTTGACCAGATTCATACGAAATAACATGAATCGTCTCCTTGCATTGGGTTCCGGAAACAGACTGTTGTAACGCTGGGGCGTGTTTAAAAGAACGAACCTCTAGAGTGGCATTTAACATCAGTTTTGCCATTGCTCTTTCAGAGCAAGTTCTCTCCCAGTCCAAACGCCAGCTTTTCATTTTTGCAGCGAGTGCATTTTCATGAAGTAAATTGCTCTTGATGTTGAATTCTTCCAGTAAACTTTCACATCTGTGCATCCACAAGGCCACCAAATTATGACCTTGCGCCGTTGCACTTTGAAGGAGTTCAAATTGAAAGATGTTTTCTCGGGCTCGAGTCTTTCGGAATAGAGATAACAAGTTCCAAGTAATCCTTGCCTGTAATGAAATGAGAGATAACTCGTATCTAATACACAAGGTCGTTGTCCCTCTAGGAGACACAACACCTTTATCCAGAATTGGTTCTCCAGGGAAGACCACACCTCGTGAGAACATCCTAGGGCATTTTCTGCTCTGTAAATCAACACCGGCACAACTTTTTGTTGATAAAACATCCGTACCGGCTCCAATGAGAATTTCCCAAATTTCTTTTTCATAAGCAATGCTTGATTTGCTAGCTGGGTAGATTTCCTTTTAGTGTCTGCCACCCACGGGGCATCATTAATGCAGGAACTTAACACCATTCCTAAATATTTGACACTTTGTGATATCGTCATTGGAGTCCCACTCGGATACCATTTAAGATTTTTTGCTTTCCTCGAGGTTGCCCCTTTCAGGTTTTTGAATATTAAAACTCCACTTTTGTTTGCATTAATCAACAGGCGATTCTCTCTTACATAGGTCTGAATTGCGTCTAGTTTTCTTTGCAATCCGACAGGTGTTAAATCCATGATAACAAGATCATCAGCATATAGGAGCCAGCTTACATGTGTTTTGTTTATTTTCGTTGGGTATGAGATCACTTCATCTATCGAGTTACCCAAATCCGATATATATATGCTAAATATTGCTGCAGCAAACGGGCACCCTTGCTTTACCCCTTTATACGTTTTGATTGTCGTTGACAAAGACCCCAGTTGGTCAAGTCGAATCTTGATACAGGTATCCGTATGAAGCTCCTGGATTGCGGCTCCCAAATCTTCAGGGCACCCCCACTGACGCAATTTCAACCATAGTAGATCGCGGTCGATAGTCTCAAAAGCACTGGAGAAGACAATAAAGGCCAGGTAAGTGATGGTATTTAATTTCAAGGCCTCCATCTTAATCAGGTTGAGTAGTAATAGGTTTAAGAAACAACCCACCTGTTTGACAAACCCAGCCTGACGGGCGTCAACGTGCTCCGATTTAACAGCCCATGCTACCAATTTTTGTTGCAAGACAGTAGCATATATCTTAACCAAGACGTCTAATAGGGCCACTGGTCGGTAATTCCCGGGGTTCGATCTATCTCCTTTTTTGAATATTGGTACTATGACCGCTGATTTCCATGATTCAGGGGATTTGTCCGAGTTGTTTATTCTTTTGAATAGGGCCACACACAACTCAGCCCAGATCTCAGGATGTTGTTTGATGGTATAGTTAGTTAGTTAATCCATCCGGACCAGGAGCTCTCGAGTTGTTGGCCTTCAAGATTATGGATATAATGTCCTCTTTGCAGTAATCGATTGTTCTGGGGGGAAACAACGGTTCATCTCCGCTATCGGCAATCTTGTGGCCCTTGTATAGTTCTTTAAAAGTGGGAGAGCCAATCCTTCTCCGTCACCAAACACATTTGCAAAGCCTTTTGCGGTGCCTGCATGTTATTAATGATCCTCCAGGATTCTCCTGAATTTTTATTCTTCAGTGTAGTTAACATGGATTCCGCATCATTTTGGATGGTCAGGTGTTCGTGGGCTTTTAAACAGTTTTTATATCTGTTTGGCGATTTTAAAGGCCTTTTTCCGAAAAAAACTGGTCCATTAGATGAGCCTGGCGGATGGCTTGTCTCATCTGCCTTTTATGAATCGTATCTCTGGATCGAACCAGTGTTTACGTACGATGTTTGGATGTTTGAGCCCTGCACTCTTGCTTTTAAATTTGAGCAATAGCTGTGCATAGTCCGTTTGGGTGCTGTGGTGACAATAAGCTGTTACCAACTTGGCGACCTCATGCGTCTCCAGACGTAGTCTGACCCTGTTTGATGTAACTAAGATCTTATGTTGCCACGTTGAAGTAACCTCTTTTGGTGTCATTATGAGACTTGTTGTCAGCATGTTGTGATCGCTACTGATTTGATTCCTAACCTTAAAGGACTTTATTCGGGCATGCAAGTTTCTAGACACTAACATATAATCAATTATAGAGGTAGTGTCAGCTCGATGCCATGTTGCTGCCGGTACCAGGTCACCAAACGTGTTTCCATTTTACATTTGCAAGTGTCTAACTTTCATTTCTTCCAACCAGTTGTGACTCAGCACCTTTTTGCCGTTTGTAGTAGGTTTGAAAATATCAATGTTCAAATCACCACAGATCATGATGTTTGCACTCTCTTTAAGCACCAACAGGGAATCCAGTATTTCTGCAATTTGGTCTACGAGTTCTGTTCTTCCTGCCCTCTGATGGTTCCAGTACACATTTAGAAGTGTTATTTCATCCGTATCTTCGGGACGCGCCTTTTCCTTTGTAACCGTGATTTCCTGTATGAAGGGAGAATGATTGATCGACTTGCTAATCCTGAAGCCAGAGGCCTTATTAACTAATGTTAACAAACCCGCCATCGGGCGACCTCTCTCCAGCTTTATTGCAGGATTAAGTGCCACTTCATAGTCACTTGTGAGTGGACTTTCATTTAGCCATGTTTCCTGTAAACATGCAATAGATATTCCTTCCAACCAGTTCGTGTTAAAAAGGTGGATAAATCCTCGGGTGTTTCAAGAGGCTATCAAACACTCGCTTAAGAATGGTGCTTCGTGACATTGTTGGGCGTTTGTGTTGAGCGTTGCTGCTACCCAACCCCACTCACAATTGGGATCCTTAGTGCTCAGTCTATTGGTGCCTTTGACTGGTATTGATCTTGAATTAAGGCCTCCACATATCGTGATTCTTATGTCTGTTTTTGTTGCCTCCAAAGGACTCAGGTTATTGTTAGGTTTTGACCGGAGATCTTTTTTCTCATCAAGTCTTCCATTTTCGCACAGCGCTCTGGTAGCGTGGCTACTAACCTTTTCTTTATCCTCGTTATCCTCCGAACTGAGTTCTGATTCATTATTATGGCGACGTAATATAGCACTTTGTTGTAGGCAGCTTGAGATGTCGCCGTTACCTCGTTCAATTCTATCAGGAAGATTCACACTCTGGGCTGCCAGCTCATAGACTTCGAACCCCAATGAAAAAAGTGCAAAGTTCGCTTCCATGATTGTTTTAGCTATTAACGATGAAGTCACATGGAGAATTACCTTATCGTTCCGGTTTTCGTTGGGGAATTCAACAATCTTGACATCATTTGACTCGATGGCACGTAAACTTGGAACCAAGTCAAATAGCTGGATAATATTAGCACAATTTAAAATCGGCTTATCCACAGGGTCAAGCCTCTCAATCAGCAACTTAAAGACTGGCGTTGCTCTTTTGACTTTTGTAGCTTGATCTCTATTCCTTTCGCGAGCAATCACTCGTGAGTTGGGTTTTGCACTTGGTAACTTTTCATTCCGATGGATATTAGAAGACTCGCCAACTGCCTCTGTGCTTCCTAGAGCACAGCCGACGTCCAATTCTACATTTCTCAGCATATCAGAACGGGACTCATCCAGTCCGGTAGAATGTATACATTCTTGTTTAGTACATAATAGCAACCATCTTACATGCATGGTCGAAAATGGTGGACTTGTCGGGACAGTTAGGTCTATTGTCGAATTCTCTGGTTCAGCGACAAGACAACAGGTTCTAATGTTCTTACCTCCAACGGTTAATAGAGAGGCTACTCTTTCTACACTCCTTGGGCTCTGACCCTCCTGCACGGGTATCTCCATCACCTTGGGGTCTTGGGCTGCCCTAAGCAAAGTCATTTGGACCGGTCCATGAGATGCTTGGATACCCATGTTCACATTATGTGGCCTCTGTACACCTACAGTAGACAAGGTCGTTGGAGCCGGTCCATGAGGTACTTGAGTACCCATGTTATTGCTTTGAGGCCTCTGCACATTTACAGTGGACGAGGTTGAGTGAACAGTTCCATGAGGTGCTTTCATTGTCCATAAACTCACTTTGAGGCCTCTGCAGGCCTGATAATGCAGCCTCAGTTACATCCGCCTCATCGTATGTGGACATATTTAAAAGCTCTTCCGGAATGCTCTTTAGCAACACTTCATTCTCATCCAGTGTTTGTTGACAAATACCTTTTTCTGGCTGCTCCACTTTTTGTGTTTTTTCTCTCAAATCAGATTTTACAATTTTCCGTCACAATTTGCACAAATTTGATGTTCCTCAGGAATTTTCTTTTTAGATTTATTTGTGGGCTTTGCAGCTTTTTTTGGTTCCACCAATTTTAAACTGCTTGGAGAACCTCCAAAGATGGAGAATACATTGCGTTTTTCCCCACTTTGGTTGGTAGTTGGTACATTTTTCTCCGTACTTAATTGAGCTTCCGTGGTCGATGTAGTTGGCATTTGCTCATCAATGTCCAGCCGTTTTTTGCAAGCTCTTGCTTGTTCGAAGGCTGTGTTGAAAGAAATGTCAGCAATTTGATCGCACTCTTGTTCAGTGCTGTCAACTTCGACCTGCGAATTAGGTATTGTACTGGTCCTGCCCAAATGAAGGTGAGTTTCCATATCTGCACTCTTAGCACCCATGTGATTAGTTATATCTTCTTGTGGGAATCGTGGCACTGCTACAGGAGCTTGAACCACCTTCGTTGCTCCACTAAAGTCGCCATCTAATGCAACTGTAACCACTTGCGGCGTTAATTCTGAGGACACAGCCGTAGATTTTGTAGATCTTCCTAGTGCTTCAGCCAACGCTTCACGGGCAACTTCTGTCAGTAGTTTTTTATCAGTTGCATCGTTTCTCTTTTGCTTGCATGATACTTTAAGTGAAATATCTAGAGTTTTCAATACTTCATTCACCTTCCCTGAAGATTGGCTACATATTTGCTCCAGATAAACCACTTTGGAGTTCATTAGAGCGGTCAATGTTGTAAGATCCTTCAATGAATCGTTCAAATTTTCGTAGAGTTTCATAAAGGGGGCCATAGAAATCGCTATTGATGAAATTATTGCAGATTGTAACTCAGTAGTTATCCCAAAATTCTTAGACTCCAACAAATTTGCCTCATGGGTGCGCTTCATCCTCTTTTGAGTCCTATGGACTCTTCTCCTCCTTATTTTTGGAAAGGGGCGCTCGATGAACGAAGAATCAGATAAATCACATGACCCCGATATAATTGAACTAGAATGCTGTAAGGTTCGTAGACTCTGATGCGTTGAATTCAGTTGTACCTGTTTAGGGCTAATTGCTCTTTTTTGTGAGTTTATCCGATTGAAGGACGATTCCTTCGAAGAGGCGGAGCTTCTGCTCTCTTTTGGGTCACTAACCGACGACTTCCTATGTTTATATGAGACAAAAGTCCATATGCCTTTGTTGGAGCCGATAAGCTGCCCATTATGACGTTTCAAAGGTAATTTTTGGTTTTGCTCGCATTGTGACAACATGCCCTTCCCTATACTGCTTTGTGCTTTATTCATAGAAATCAAGTTAAGTAAAATATTGTTTGCGACATCCAACGAGTCGCGACCTTCATCACATTTGTGATTGGTTTGTCCCTTCACTAAAACTCTACCAATCTCCAAATCCGGAGTAAACCGGACCTTTGACCTCTCATATACAGGAGAGAACACTTCATCATCAGGGTCATCATTCAAATGTGTCTAGTGCTCAGCCCTGCGCTCGCTGCTTGAGCTGCCGACAGCGCCTTCTGTTCTGACCTAATTTGGCAGTGTCCCTCGATGACTCCGGAGGAACGGTCCCTGGCCTCTCACTCGCTCCCCCATCAGCCCTTGGCAAGACAGGAGGGACCAGAGCAGCCCCAGAGGGCCCGCTCAACATCGAGAGCGCAGCCGCAGTCCTCACCAGCTGCAGGCGACTCAGCTCTGCCCATACTTCCTGAGCCGTCAACGGTCTGCGACGCTGTTTCCGTCCCATCGGCACCACCACGTGTTGACTCTGCGCGAGTCTGCAGGTCTGCACCAGGACCGCGTGAAAACTCCTCCACCCGATCACCGGCGCACGCCCCTCCCGCCATACACGGCCCCATGATCGCCGCACCACGCAAGCCCCAGAGTACCGAAGCCACCCCGGGTAAGTGATCGTTATGCGACCCAAGATAACTTGAGATCGCACTGGGGCCCGCCTTGAGTGGGGATGAGCAGGCCGGCTCGAGTATTATCATAGCGTGAGTATTGTGGTTCAAGCTCATTGGCCGGCTACCATTAGCAATGACAAAGCCCTGATGGTCCTGAGACAGATTTCCTCAACTCTGACACTTGACCATCATCTGAAGTGTTAGTGTTGGTGTTATTATTAGAGATGGCAATGTTCACATCTTCACATGTAGAGACGCATGAATAAAAGCGACTTAATTTCCTTGCAGATGCTCGATTGTTTGTATTGACTTCAGACCCCCCTGGTCTCTCGCGTTTTCTTTGCGTCCGTGTCTGAGCACGGGCGAACCTTGTTCCACCATCTGCATATTGCTGCTACTCTGCCGTCACTCGTCACAGCCTAACAGGCAATATGTCCAGCCCTTCCTCCACAAGGGCGGAAGAGGCAGCCTTTTAAGGTCAGCTGTCCTGGAGTCCTTAAAGGCACATGCACCTCAGCAGTGATTAGTAGTCCACAGGATACACTCGCCACAGCCTAACGGGCAATATGTCCAGCCCTTTCTCCACCAGGGCTTACGCCCCAAGGGCGGAAGAGGCGGCCTTTTAAGGTCAGCTGTCCTGGAGTCCTTAAAGGCACACGCACCTCAGCAGTGATCAATAGTCCACAGGATACACTCGCCACAGCCTAACAGGAAATATGTCCAGCCCTTTCTCCACCAGAGCTTACGCCAGAAGGGCGGAAGAGGCGGCCTTTTAAGGTCAGCTGTCCTGGAGTCCTTAAAGGCACACGCACCTCAGCAGTGATCAATAGTCCACAGGATACACTCGCCACAGCCTAACAGGCAATATGTCCAGCCCTTTCTCCACCAGGGCCTATTTGTATCTACATGGATGTATTTGCAAGCTATGGCGAAAAGCCTCGAACTGAATTTTTCTCAGAAGGCTTTCAAAAAAAGAAACTGCAGTGTGATGAAAGGAGTAGTTTCCTTCCATTCAGCTTGTTCATGGAGCTAACGGAAGCACACTGCATATTTATTTTCCTAGAATTTTAGAATCGTATAATTAATATGATGAAACTAGTTGCAATTGAGCAGGAATTTTATGTAACAAATTGTTTTTCTTTTCAGTGCAAGCAAACCAGTATTGCGCAGTTGTATTTTTCAGAGTTCCTGTGCTGAGTGCATAATCATGCAGAGGCAGTTCATTTTTACACTTTTAATTTACACTTGAATTATACAAACAGTGTGTAAAATGAGTATGCATGGTCTAGTTTACATCGAATGAACATTGCAGTCAATGAGGTACATTAAATGGTCAGTGGCAGCAGTCTTTGCTCAAGGGTGAGTGATTGTCACTACAACAATCACAGGTGTTACAGCCTCTCAAATCTTCAACACTACAATTAAATCATCCAAAACCTGACACTTCAGGAAGCGCTGTTCAAAAACAAATTAAGTTTAATTTGTAATTGAAATATAAACTCGGCAAAACCTGTCCCTGTGATAATCCAGATACGTATTTAACTTCATGTTGGTACGTTCAACATCTAGGCACCGCGATTATTATACCTCAGTCGGTACTCAGTTTACCGGCCTCTGAGGGATTTTAGCCAATAGGATAGCACAGCGGGTTGAGTGATTGTTGGTGCGATCTGTGCATGATCTGTACAGGTTGCAGATTCGAATCCCTGCAAGGCCAACTCAGCCTTTCATCCCTTTGAGGTTGATAAAGGAGTACCAACTTAATTTTGGTAATAATTGTGATAAATGTGTTCTTTGTACAGCACTTTGCCAAAAGCGCTATATAAACAGCCATTTGACCATGAGATTAGGTATAGAATTTAGCATGGAGTCCTTGCCTCTCTGCACTTTTGTTCATAACATTGGCATACTATTAGGTAGTAATTGCTCCAGGAAATGAGGACTTTCATTAAACATCAAAAGACAATTCTGCTATTGAACATCAAAACACACAATACAATTCATGTTTGCTTTACTATGTTGTTGGCTAGGTTTTTGTGTTTTCAACATTTAATTGTATAATGGAGATCAAATGGCCAGATCTTAGAGAAATAATGAAAGGTGTATTTTGTCAAAATGCAGAAAGCTGCCACATGGTAATGATTTCCATACAGTTTTTGCACAAGTTGGCTGGATGTCACATATATTTTACTCTCTTGCAAGGGAGAAAAGTCATGTTTACTCTCTTGAAATCACATTTACTCTCAAAGTTTAAACATGGGGAGTAAAATACTTATACCTCACAATCTTATCTGGAGCACTGGCTATGCAACCTGTTCGTTTGAGGTGAGTCTGTTCCAGAGGTAAGAGTTGATTGCTTCTTTTGAGCCTTGCCACCTCCGGTGGTTGTGTAATGTTGTACTGCTCTGTATTCTTTATTCATGAGCATGTGAATCCATGCCAGACCCTGTTAGGCAAGATTGTGGGTAATACCCATTGGGAGACTACACCAACCTTGTCCTCCTGGCAATTGGTAACCCAACCTTTTAAAAAAATAAATTATTGAAAGTTGATTTAATCAAGAAAACTTGATTTTTCAACATAAAAACACTTTCTTTACAAATTTTAAAAGAACAAAAAACATAGTATACCGCATATACAAAATGACATAATATATAAGATATTTACAAATGATTCAAGGTAATCATTTTTTTCTGTAACCCCAAACTATACCAGTAATTAAGTATAGCATATCTTACAATTTTCAGATTGCTATGAAATAATAAATTCCAGCATTGCCTTTGTGTTTGTCATATATCCAGAAAACAAATGAGCCAAGTGTAATATTCGTTTTGATAATAACATTGGGCATTCGACACATAAGTACATCATTGTTTCAGGGGCAAATTGGCAAAACCGACAGCGTATTTCAATACTTGTTATAATTCTACAGGCACACAGGACTTCCTTTGTAGGCCAAATATTCAGGCGAAATCGCAAAAAATAATTTCCCTGACTTGAATTATGGAAAATAATTAGATAACTCTCCGTTTCCCCTTATCGTTTTAAGGCGAAATGGTTGTTCTTAAGTTTTTGATATAATTGGCATGCAGACCTGGTTTTTATCCAGTCGTCTTACCAGAATCGTTTTTTTGCTTTGTCTGGATTTTCTAACAGTAATGCAAGAGAAAAGCCCGCAATGGGAATCTTTTTGGCCGTGTTGCTCCACAGTACCGCAAATGCATCATCAGATCTTAGAAGATGTGCTGATATAAGGCCCAATAGGCCAGGTTAATATAAACTCATTGCACATTTCCGATACAACGAGCATAATTTACACTTATAGATTGAATAAAGAGATAGAAGTCCCAGCTCATGTCTAAGAATACATATAGGTTCTGACAATGGAAGGTTCAGGGCATGCTTCCAGTAACACCCTTCTAAAATAGCCCAATAGTGGTAAGATTTACCTGGGACAGCCTCGGTTCCATACAGAATCACTGGAATAAACTTTTGCTTGTAATAAACTAACAAAGTGGTTATTGAAAATTTGCAATATTTACTCCTAATTAATCGGCTTTGTGAAATTGCGGTCGTTAATTGCTTCTTTATACGCTGATGATTAGCATGCTGTTTTTGGGAATTACATATATACCCAAATACATATAGGAGGTGGCTGAAGCTAAATTAATGTTTTGCAGTGGCCACCTATGGATGGCATTACATTGTTTTTGTTTGCTAAATTGTATAATCTTTGTTTTCATCAGATTAAATGTGATACAATTTTTCTTAGCAGTTGACATTTTATTTGATTACGCTGTACACCAAATTAGTACAGAGAATTAAGTTGAGGAGTTTCTTAGCAGCATGGATTCAGGTTTTAACTTGTCAGTAAATTATTTCTGAACAATGTGTTACGGACTGATAATTTGAAGCAGCGGTTGGTTTATGTCACAAGCCAGTTGATTTACAAGCATATAGCACCAAAGCACAGAATATGTCTGCACCCTTAATCAAATTATGTAATTAGCAGTACAATTGTAAATGGTTATTTGACATTTCTGAAAGCTAATGCATTATGATTTTTTAGGAAGGAATGGGTTTTAAAAAGTTGAGATCTTTGTGGGGTTTTTTTTAAAACTTTATTTACAAAGCTATAAAAAAAATCCACATACACTAGAATACATCCCATAAGACATGCAGAGAACCTAAAACCACCAAAACATTTTTTAAACAACTATGTACATTGTAACATAAACACACAGTCCCAATCTAATCCACCACATCCCCCAGTTACCTCCCCCAGCCCCTATTTACATAAGTACAACACCAAGTCTAGTATAGCTGAAGAAATATACCCCACATTTTCTCAAATACAATTTTTCTTAGTATAGCCATCCAGAGCACTCAATAGAGCACATAACCCTTAAGAAGTCTTAGAGAAAAGCACCAGGTCATCAGCGTAAAGCAGGTATTTCACATTGACCCCATTACCTCTCGGAGAATCGGACACAATGTTATCAAAGCTTAATCCGATATCTGAGATAAAAAAAGTAAATGCTGAAGCTAACAGATAACCTTGTTTCAACCCACACCTGGTCTTAATTGGATCAGACAACAGACCATCATTCGACAGTTTGATCTGAATAGAGGTATCTGCATGTATGCCAATAAGCCATTTTACAATACACCAACGACATATTTTGTCCCTTCGTTTCTTATAAAGGAGCTCACGGGGAATAGCATCGAATACCATTTTAAAATCTATAAAAGCAGTATAGAGTGGCTGCTGATGCTGTTGCGCCTTCTGAATAATACTGGTTAGAGTAATAGTATTTAAAGCTGTCCCATTGCCTGAAAGAAACCCTGTTTGGAATAGATCACAAAGCATATTCTCATCCAACCGTTTATAAAAATTATAAAAAATTAGGCGTGCAACATTTTTTCCCGGGCAGTCCAGTAACGCAATTGGGCGGTAGGAAGCTGGATCATCACAATTACCTTTTTTGAATATGGGTAGAATTATAGAACATTCATTTGGATGATCTTTAATTGTGCCATTACGAAGGCCATCTGGTCCCACTGCTCGTGAGCGACTCAGGTTTTTAATACAAAGCTGAATATCATCAATTAAGATTATAAAATGATTTGACATACATGTAACTCCTGTATTTAGATTCAAATTCGGAAATGTCAAGGAGTATAGCTTGCCACAATGTCTGCCAGATCTCATTTGGGATCGCGTTTATCTGAACTGCTTCTTGCGTTTTGTGCGTGTCCTGATTTAAGCATGCCCAAATGCTGCTTGTGGATTTCTTAAGGATATGGCACAGCATTATCGCCCCATTATATTGGTAGTGCAGTAAACTTTGACCCTTTAGCCATGTTCTGTAGGAGGCATTAAGCTGTTTTTTTTAGCTGATGAACGATTAGCTTCTCGAAAGAACCTCAAATTACGTATAGCTTTACGCAAGTCTGCTTTCTTGCCCTGCAGTACAGGATCAAATGGGTGGCAATGTTTGTCTAACACTCAAATCCGGCATTTTGAGCTGCTCGAATATCTGCATCACCGTAAATAACAGTTTGTAGGTACATGATCATATTGACTGAATGACTGTAAGAGTGCTTGATGGAACTGTTCCAATTTATTGGGATTCCATCGCACTTGTGTGCCACTATTAAGATTTTGATGTACGTGGTCATGTCTTATGCACAGGACTGCTACTTGATATATCAGGAAGCGCATGACAAGCTTGTCATGGTCACTATGGTTCGTTTTTACCACCTGCATAGAATACAATTGATTTAGAACATATAAACATAGTCCAGGGTTGCTTGCTGGGACCCCCTACTCAAAGTAGAATGAGCCGGGACAACCCCACAATCGCACCAGTCAACATAACAAATCATTTTTCTTTCATGGTATTAAGCCAATACAATTCATCAACTGCCCACACTAAGGCACCTTGTCGTATCAGATGGAGATTTAAATCCCCTACTATTATTGTCTGGCATATACTCCGCTCAAGCGCCAAGCAGTCAATCAAATTCAAATGCCTAAAAAAGGAGTCAGATGTAATATTACTTTTGCTCCATTAAATGTTAACAATCCCTATAATCTGGTTGTTTCTACGCAGCTTTACAATTTGGAAATACAATGAGAGAGAGAAGCGAGTTTCTCGCCCACAAACCCAGAGGTTTTACTGATGGCTAGCAGGAGTCCACCACTGGGGCGACCCCTTGCATTCTGAATAGCAGGTGTCATGATAATAGTATGACTCCCATATGGGATTTAGTGAGCCAAGTTTCCTGAAGGGCTATTAGGTCATATTGTGCCAGATCATTAAGTCTGTACTACACAGGTTGTTAGGTTGGCTGAGCAGCTAAGCTCATCTCAACAGGTGTCAATGTGCTCAGTTGGGTTTTTACAGATATTCACAGTGGCAAGTATACAAATAAACAAATTTGGCCCCTATTTATCCCACATGTGGGCGGTCATAACGGCACCCAGGAATCCTAGGTTGCTGTAGAGGGGGGGGGGGGGGGGGGGGGAGAAAATAACTAAAAAGGGAGAACATTTGTAGTTTTTTTCTGGGCCAATTTGCGCAAGTCAGACCTTTGTGGATTCCCACGGGTGTTCTCTTTTCAGAAATGCATGGGGTTCCCAGTATTCCTTGGTGGCTTGGACATCCTAGGCCCAAATATGTATGGTGTGCACATGAGTCAAAATCCTGCAATTCTGCTGTGCGAAGAGAGTTGGGGGTTACCTGTCTTTTTGGCTTCGCCCTTTGCGCCCAGGTAGGTGCACCCACGCATGTGAGGTACCGTTGTAGTCGGGACACCTGTGGGAATGCGGGACGGTAGGCCATCTGTTGTTGGCACTGTGTTTCAGTAGGTGACCAGATTGTGATGTGCGGAAATTGACACCCCGCCCTCAATTTGGACTTTTCCAGGGGTTCTGGTAGTAAATTCTAGGGCGATTTGCGCAAGTCAGACCTCTGTGGTTTCCCACAGGTGTCCTCAATTTGGAAATACAGGCGGTTCCCTGTTTTCCTTGCTGGCTTCAACACCCTAGGCCCAAATCTGTAGGTTGTCACTCCAAACAAGTGGTTTAGCCTTTTTCCTTTTGCGTCCAGGTAGGTGCACCCACACGTGAGGTACCTGTGGGAACACGGGAAGGTAGGACATGTGGCGTTGGCGGCATGTTTTGGTGGGTGGCCATAGAGAAATGTCTGAAAATTGTGTTTTTGCAACAGTTTGGACTTTGCAAGGGATTGTGGGTAATAGATTCTGGTGCGATTCGCGCAGAGCAGGCCTCTGTGGATTCCCACGGGTGTCCTCTTTTGGGAAATGCATGGGGTTCCCTGTTTTCCTTTCTGGCTTCGATACCCTAGGCCCAAATCTGTAGGTTGCCCACATGAACAAAATGTGCTGTGCCGAAAGGCTTGGGGTTAGCCTTTTCCTTTTGAGCCCAGGTAGGTGCACCCACACATGAGGTACAATTTTCGTCTGGACACCTGTGGGAACGCGGGAAGGTATGACATCTGTTGTTGGCGACATGTTTCGGTGAGTGGACAGAGGGAAATGTCTCTGGAATTGGCTGGAAATAAACACAACTCCAGGACGGTTGGAGGTGATGTCCCCGGCCTTGGACATACATTTACCATGTGGGTGTACCGTCCCCTAAGCACATCAGCAGCTCCAGGGAGCCCCAGCAGTATCCTCATTCCTCCCCAGAGGTGACATCTGTAACGTAGCACAGCCAGAGGTGCAGCCTAGGCTTGCAGACGGACAACCCACATGGGAGACATTCGCTACCAGGGAAACACCAATGTTCTGCTTGCATGGTGGCAATTTGTGGCCTGCCCCTGCAATTGTCCCAGCCCACCAAAATATCTGCCCCCATGGAGGGCTGCATGAGGTGCCCCCCCCACACCATTTGGGGTGTGGGGAGGGCCACCAAAAATGTGGGACAGGCCCCACAGTGGGTGGGGCAGTAATGTTTGGGCATCCTGGGGGCAGATTGGCACACCAATGTGCCCATCTGCGCCAAGGGGAGTTGGGTAAACAAAGAAAAACATAGAAAATGGTAGGCTGCACTTTGGGGGGCAGGTGGCTGAGGGACACCCTAATGTGCCGGGGAATTTTGTAATGTAAAGGGGGATGCACCTCTCCACCCCCACCCCAAATGGAGTGACGGGCCTTCTCATGTATCCCTCCCGGGAGGCAGATAAGGTGGGGGGCTGTCATGCACTCCTCCCTGGGGTCAGGTTTCCCTTCCTAGGAGCTGATATCTGCCCCCCAGGGAGGGCTGCACGACATGCCCCCCACTCCATTTTGGGTGGGGAGCAGAGGGCCACCACCCCTTCCCTTTAGAAAATTCCCTGGTGCTTTGGGGTGCCCCACAGCCTCCCTAAAATGCTGTCTACCATGTTCACTTTTTTCCTTGGTTTACCCAACTCCCCTTGGGCAGATGGGCACAATAGTCTACCATTCTGCCCCCAGGGTGCCCAAAACCTACTGCACCACCCATAGGGGGGCCTGTCTGACATGTTGTGGGGGGACCTCATGCAGGCCTCCCTGGGCCTCCTACATACGGCTGCGTGAGGTACACCGCCCCCGCCCCCCTCGATTTGGGGCTTGGGGGGGGGGGGGTGTAGAGGGCTACCAAAAAATGTGGGACAGTAAGGTTTGGTCACCCTGGGGGCAGATTGGCACACCAATGTGCCCATCTGATCCAAGGGAAGTTTGGTATACAAAGAAAAAAATTGAAAATGGCAGGCTGCACTTTAGGGGGGGCCGAGGGGCAGCCTAAACCGCCAGGGAATTTAGTAATGTAAAGGGGTGCCCCTCTCCACCCCCAAATGGAGGGGTGGTGGCATCTCATGTAGTCCTCCCTGGGGGCAGATAAGGGGAGGGCTGTCATGCACTCCTTCCTGGGGTCAGGTGTCCCTTCCTAGGAGCAGATATCTGCCCCCAGGGAGGGCTGCATGACCTGTCCCCCTCTCTATTGTGGGTGGGGAGAGGGGGCCACCACCCCTTCCCATTAGAAAATTCCCCAGCTGTTTGTGGTGCCCCACAGCCCCCCCGCTAAAATGTTGTCTACCATTTTCACTAGTTTCATTTTGTTTACCCAACTCCCCTTGGCGCAGATGGGCACAATAGTGTGCCATTCTGCCCTCAGGGTGACCAAAACCCAATGCCCCACCCATTGGGGGGCCTGTCCGACATTTTGTGGTGGCCCTCTCTGTAAAGACTGGAGGGTGGGGTGTCTCTACTTCTTCTCTCTCTATGATAGAGGAGAGGCACGGAGGACCCCAGCCAAGATTCTCTGTTATGCTAGCAATGGACAAGCAATCAAGGTGTAGCTTCTCAGGAGGTGATGCGGGATGGTTCTTAGGTACAGTGTAGTCCCCAAGCACCAACAAAGGAATGTCCGCACACCGTATGAGTCTTTATATAATGAAGTTTCAAGGTATATACAGTCACAATAGCTCACTTTGTGCTCAGTTAATCTACAATTGCAAAGATATACAGTTCTAAGTGGTACCACAATTATCAGATTTCATTAAACTGTACTCTGGTCAAATGTCACACAAATCAATTAATAAAGGTAACCAACAATAGACATAGAAGGCAAGCAGTTGGTTAGAACAGTTGGCAGAATCTGGCGGGATAAGGCGGTCAGCGGTGTGGACGAGCACGTCCGGGAATCTAATGTCTTCGGCAAGGGAGTGTTGAGGCTCCAGTCGACGGCACAGCATCAAGCGGTCCCTGCTTCTGGGCAGCTAACTTTGATGGGCATCCAGCAGTTATAGCAAACCTGCGAAACCTGGTCAACGGTGGACGGCTGTCCGGTCCCCATCTCCAGCTGACAGTCTTTCGTAGGCTGACTTCAAGGGCGCTTAGGCGAAGGTTAGCAGTGCACAACGGTCCCCTGTAGCTCGGGAAGAGGGCACCTAACCAGGTCCTCTCTGGATAAGTTCTTGAAAGCACAGCAGCTTTCAGATCGACGTAGAGCAACAGCAATACTGCTCTACCAGAAGGGCTTCAAGGTTAAGCTTCAGTTTCAATGTCTGTTTCAACTCCAGCTTCTGAACGATTTCTAGCAGTGAGAGGCCCCCAGATATACTGTTGATCTCCCATTCAATCTGCTGGGTCACACTCGGGCAACCAATCCCTCAGAAGGGCATTCAGGCAATCGGTCAGCCAATCAGGAGCAGTGCTTTCAGGCTATTCTTCTCGATCCAGACACAACACAATGTGGATTCGGACAAGTACCACGCCATTCAACACTAAACACTGCATGCAGTCATACCAGTTTCGGGCAGGGCTGTCTCAGTCATTGTGTCAACCACCAGATACTAGATATCCACAACACAGAATGCGTATTCGTCACACTCCATTAACCCAGGTCCCACCCACCGGCATACCCACAACATACGGTCGTTGAGAAGACCCCAGCCAGCCTGGTCGGCACATCTCCACACTACCATTTATGGAACTGCCACCCATCAGGCAGTCAGAGGGCGGGGACAGAGTCGGGGCTTCCTGGGACTTCGGGAAAACCAAGGTAACAGGCGATGGAAGGCAAGAGGCTACGGGGCCATCTTGTTTCCATCAGGAATCTACTGATTCCAATGATGGGGCCTGGATATCCCAAAATGGAGGACACTCAGGACACCTGTCAATTCCGCACAGAGCTGCCACCACTCCATATCCTGCTCTGTGGGCCACACACAGGTGCCCAAAAACATACACTAGGGACACAGGGTTGTACCCTCACCAATGGGTATCATAAAGGTATACCATGGGTCTGAACACCAAACCAAAAGAGCTGCACCGCCAGGAGTCTAACATGAACTCCTGCGCGGAAAACACAGCAGAACACATGATAAAAAGCAGTAAAGTACAAGGCTAAGGAGGCCATGATGCATTTCCAGCATCACACTCTTCCTTCTCCCCGCCCCCCCAAATGGGAGGGGGGCACCTCATGCAGGCCTTCCCAGGCCTCCTACGTACCGCTGCTGAGGTCCACCCCCCCTCCATTTGGGGTGGGTGGAGAGGGCCACCAAAAAATGTGGGACAGGCCCCCCCCCTCAATGGGTGGGGCTGTAAGGATTGGGCGCCCTGAGGGCAGTTTGGCACACCTATGTGCCCATCTTCACCGAGGGAAGTTTGGTAAACAAACTTTGAAAATGGCAGGCTGAACTTTAAGGGGGGCGGCTGAGGGGCACCCTAAACCAATGCAGTCAGGCCTTTCCTCTCCAAAGAGAACTGCACAAACATAGCCAGAGCCATCACCGGCTCCAGGCTAGACTACTGCAACATACTCTTCCTAGGAACCTCAAAAAAAACTTGGAGAGGCTACAAGTCATCCAGAATAGTGCTCTCCGAGCAGCCCAAGGTATTGCCAAAAGGGACCACATCTCGGAAGCCAGAAAACTAGCCCACTGGCTCCCAATAAAGGAAAGAATAATCTTCAAAGCGCTCACACTGACACACAAATGCATCCATCTCACTGCCCCCGATTACCTCTCACAAAGAATCCACTCCGTCGCCTCTACAAGACCAACAAGATCACCCTACACCAACATGCTCTCTGTGCCATTAGTAAAAAGATCCAGAGCAGGTGGATCCAGCTTCCCCTATCTCGCACCCACTCACTGGAATGCCCTACCTCCCACCATCCGCGGTGAGCCCTCCCTCCTAGCCTTCCGCTGAAAACCACTCTTCTCATAAGGTCCCTCGCAGCTGCATAATACCAACCATATGGCCCATTACCTAAGTTGTATTGACCAACCGCATAAGCTGTAATGATAACCTTGCTTGTTCCTATCTGTATTATGCCTCTTACTGATACCATGCCTGTAACTAAGCTCATGCAAGTAACAGCGCCTCAATGCCCCTGGGCTGCCTGCGCGCTATACAAATTTAAATAAATAAATAAACCACCAGGGAATGTTGTAATGTAAGGGGGGGGCTCGCCCTTCTCCCACCCCACACCAAATGCAAGGTGGCGCATCTCATTCAGCCCTCCATGGGGGCGGATACGAGGGGGGCCATCTCATACAGCTTTCCCTAGGGTCACATGCCCCTTCCTAGGAGCAGATAACTGCCCCCAGGGAGGGCTACATAACATGGCCCCAGTCCATTTTTGGATGGGCAGTCACCTCATGTACTCCTCCATCTGCCCCCAGGGAGTGCTACAAGGGGTGCCCCCCCCTTTCCACGTGGGTGGGAGGGAGAAGTCCACCACCCTTACATGTCCAAAAAAAATCCATGGTGTCTAGTGCTCCCCCAAACCCTTCCCCTGTTCCCTTTTCGTTTGTATTTTTGTTTCAAATACCCCCACTCCTGGGGGCAGATGATCACCCATCTGCCCCCAGGGGGTCTCCATACCAGTGGCCCCATGCTTTGGTAAGCAGTGGAACCCCCCCCCCCCCGCTTCTAAAAGGGATCCCTGGTGGTCCTGTGGCATTGCTGGTTACAGATTGAGAGCTCTGTGCCCGATCCGCAGCCAGCAATAGTTTCACACATGGTGTCGTTAGGGGAGAATCTTCCCCATGACACCTTCCTCGATCTCCGGCTTGAAATACAGCTTGAGATTGAGGCAGAGCAAGGTGGACACTAACCTTGTGTTTTCACTGTGGCAGCCGAAATTTGCTGCCGCAGTGAAAATACTTCACGCCGACGTGAAACTGAAGATAATCCAACCCCTCACATAGCCCGGGGGTTGGATTAGTTTTGTGTGATCCATGCTTTGCAGGGATCGCACAAAAGAGTGCCTAAAAGGACGAGGTATCTCGTCCTTGGCAGCAGGGAGGTATTCCAAGGACGTGATACCTCGCCCTTGGCTCTTAAGGGGTTAAACCATTATTAACAGTCAGTTGAATAGGCCTACTTCAGAAGGGGGCAATATATATGTAACACAAAACTACACTTTAAAATACACACCCTTAGTTTCTCTAAATCAGCAAGTCCCCATTTGGGATGGCACAGATTCTTCCTACATCTTCAGATGACTTATTATATCACTGGTACATTTAGATTAATACTGAGTTTGGGGGCAAAGAAAAAAAGTGTTTTACAATAAAACAGAGGTTAAACAAATATTCTGAAGCAGGTAAGTACTTTTGAACCCCCCAATACAAAGTAAATTAACCCTTTGCTGGAGGAAAGGTACAGCACAAAGCCAGAGGGAAAGAGAGTCTTTCAGGGCCAATGTTAATTGAACATAGGTCTAGGTGAGCTGAAGCACTTCTTGCAGGTAAGTAAGTCTTGCACAATGTTTTAGAAGTCTTTGTAGGAAAATAGAATCACTGTAGGGCCACATGCTGTGAGGCTTGTGAGTGGCAAAGCGTCAAGCAACTCTGCAAAAGCAACCAAGACAAGTCTCAACTGAGAACTAGTAAGGTTACTCGACAGGGGTGGACTGGCCATTAGGGAACTCTGGAGATTTCCCGGGGGGCCTCTGCACCCTGGGACTCTTTTCTGTGGTATTTCCAAATTTTCTCATAGGAAAAGCATTGGGCTTGCTGAAAATGTGTCATATAGAGCCACTTTGGACTTCATTTCCAGGGCCTCTTTTGGTCCACAGTAATTATTTTCAGGGCCTCTTTTAGTTCCCAGTCCAGCCCTGTTACTTGACAAAAGATAAGTCCCCTTAGTTTTCCAGTACCTTTGGTTAGAAGAAATAGTTGAAGCTGGCTTCTGTTCCTGTGTAGATCTGCCGATCCTGTTGTTGCTGGGTCTCAGTCGTGGGGACAAGAGGGAGGACGTCTGGGGACTCCTGCACTACGAATTGAAGGTCACCGACAGCAATGGGCAAACTTCAGATCAGCGGAACTTGGCGGTTTCAGCTCCTTGCGATTCTTGCAAATAGCACCACTGTGGTTCTCGGATACCACTATGGATGTTCCTCTCATCTTGGGGTCCAACATTCTGTTGAGGTGGCTTAGGTTTGGTCAGTCCTGCTTCCTGGGAGTCTGGAACATCTTCCTGAAGCTCGGGTCTGACTCAAAGACACTCCCTCTTCTGGTTTTCTTCTCTTTGGCAATTCGTTCCAGCAGCAGCAATGAAAGTACAGCCATCTCTGAGAGGATTTCCAGATGAGCTTGTCTCGGGGTCGATTGGTCCCACCAACCCAAGGGGAGAAGGCGTCCTTTGCAGGGCTTCTCTAGTTGAGGCAAATTCGGAGCTTCAGTACTGCAACAGGGCTTCACCGGGCAACCAACGGTCCAGGAGTTGCAGCAGGCGTCTCTTCCAAGTTCTTTTCAGATTTCTTCGTCCAGTGGTAGACTCTGCCTTCCAAGCAAAAAGCCTCACCTTTTATGCAGGTTTCTCTCATTCATTCAAAGCCTAGATGTCAATCACACATCCTCTGAGGACAGCCCTCCAGCCAATCACCCTTGGGTGCATTCCTGTAACCAAGGAGAGTAACCACAGGGAGTTTTGGGCACCTCCCTTGCTTCCTGCCCTGCTACACACGCTGGAGCCCCAGGCGGGCTTCACTCGTGAACCCCGCCAAAGACAAAACGAACAAATGGACCAAACCTGTTTTGGTGCGCAGAGTAAATCTCAAGAAGAACCTTTTCAACAAGAAATGGTGAAAAAAAGACTGGGGCCATTTTGACGACATGGGCATCCATGGTTGTCTTACTGCAGCTGCAATTGCAGCCTGCAGTAAAAACACACAATGGTAGGAAAAAGTAAATCACTGCCACCAGCCATTACTTGTAGAAAGGGTAACATAAAAATGTTAGGAGAAACTAGACAAAGGGGATACTAAGTAACCCTTCCAGCACCCTATTGTAAGATAGTGTGTGCTGGTCTAGAAAGGTACAAAATGTAAGTAAAGTCAATTTCACTTCACTGCTCTTGGAAACAGTAGTTTCACCAAGCGAAGGTATTTAAAGCTTTGGGAAATAGAAGAGACTTCCCTGTACCACTGCACTCAAGGTGCCATGTGTCACAATGTAAAGATGATGCCTATGCAGTTTATCAGACTCCAAAGTCAAAACGGAGTCCTAATCACAGAAAAATGAGTGGAAAAGGTCTCACTCCTTCCAGGTTAGAAATTAAAAGTCCTAAAGTCCAGCTAAAAGAGCTGGGAGTCTCTAAGGTAGTGGGGAATTAGCACATTTCTGAGAATTCTCCCTAGGAGACCCCATGCTGGAGAAGAACAAGTTTCTTGCCTGTAACTATTGTTCTCCAGCATGGGTCTTGCATGGATCTACATGCGAACCCTCCCTCCTAACCCTCTGCGGCTCTTCTTGGTCATACTGCCACTTTACGTGCTTACCAAATCTGAAGATGGCTGCCAGAGGAGAGGCGTGGGGAGAGGGCAGTCATTGGCTGGGGACAGTTTGACCCAGTGTGCAGTTATTGATGTAGAGGAGAAATACAGTTTGTAAGTGAAAGTGAAACTTTTTTCTTTTACCAAGGATTTCCGGCTTGACGACAGGGAATATTCATGAGCATATGAATCCATGCCAGACCCATGCTGGAGAGCAGTAGTTGCAGGTAAGAAACTTGTTCCTTTATTTGTAGACTCCTTTCTTTATCTAGTGCCACCTCTTGCTGCAGAGTCCCCTAACTGCTCAATGGACAACTCCATCGTCGTTGACGACTTGACTGAATCGATGACCAGACGTGGCCTTCACGGGTATTGGCCCTTACAGTAGGTAAAGAGGGGGGAGGTCTTCATACGGACTTCTTTTAGAGAGTGCAGTTACTGTCTCCTTAGGGATCACCCGTCAAAGGTCGACGCACCAAATGCTGGGCCATCCACGCAATGCAGGCCGAAACCTCTATCGAAGTGACGGAGGACTCCGGCGAGAGGCGTATCGTGTCCTTAGTGACACCGAAGGTGAGCAGGGTTCGTCGGAACCACATGTGCGGCCCACGACTCCAATAAGCAGGCCGGCGGTTCTATGCCGAAGACGACACCCAGCGGCCATAGCACACACATCCAAGAACATCAAACACATTCCCCACCGTTGAAAAT
This sequence comes from Ambystoma mexicanum, assembly GCF_040938575.1. Classification (NCBI taxonomy): domain Eukaryota; kingdom Metazoa; phylum Chordata; class Amphibia; order Caudata; family Ambystomatidae; genus Ambystoma; species Ambystoma mexicanum. Next base: position 586,445,610 of record NC_090922.1, on the reverse strand, counting down.
TGACGCCAGTGTCGAGACCCACGCGCTGTCCTCGGAAAAAGCCTCAAGATCTTCCCTGAACTCTGGGCCATCGCTTATGCTTCATCTCACGACAGGTCTCCGAAAACAGACCGCAAGGTCGGTTTAGACACCGCATACAAAAAGGCCCTCCTTTTGCGCGCCGAAAAACAGGTGGTGAAAAGCGCATCAGAGTCCTCCAAACAAACGCCGAAAATGCAAGAATTGATTAAAAAAACACATCTCTGCTACCCTGTTAAACACTACATCACCAAAAAAGTCAAAACTCTCAACGCCTTTTTACCTGCATGTTGTGCTTAGTCGACTTTATGGACAAGCATCCAGAAAAATGAACTTCCCATAGATATGGCGCACAACCATGGGCTTCAACACTTCAATTCCCCCCCCCCCCCCCACCCCTGGCAAAAAACCTTGTCTTGAGCCACAGCCTAGCACCTCTGACCTAGGCCCCCTGGCTTCCACTTTCCAAGACCCCTCTCAGGACATGTATGATGTGGATCTCTGCATCAAAAGAGCCTGGCTCTCAAGGGGACCTGTATAGTAAGGACCAATACTACTACTTCGAAGGGATTGTGTCCTCCGACATATTCCTTATCTTTGATAATTCGTCTCCAGCTTGCTGGCCTCTGAAATTTTTTCTCAGTAGAGGGCGCTGCGCATCGATGTCCGCCGAGTCGATGTCCCTCGACAGCCACCGTATCGGCGCTGACGTCACCATGCCCATAAATAGCCACGAGCGTCGTCCGTTGCTCTGTTCTGTTTTTCCGCGCTTCGTGGGGCCTTGGAATATCGTTGCTCAGTTCAGTCAGATAAACCCTCTACATTTACTCGAATATCCCAACTCGTTCTCGATGGCTTCATCAGAACCGACAACGCCGCGATCCGGCTTCAAAAAATGTCGAGACTGTGGTAAAAAAATGTCGATAACTGATCCACACAGGATCTGCTTGTGGTGCTTGGGAGCCGAGCACCATTGTTCGGAGAGTGAGGACTGCATGCCCATCAAGGCGAAAGCCTTGAAGGAGCGCAAGGGGAAGCTCGAGAGAGGTAAGTCGGTCAAAACCTCCTCGAAGGTTTCTTCGGCTGAGTCGAGGCATTCGTCTCCTCGCCGTCGAAAACATTCCCATTCTAGATCTCGAAGTAGCTCCCACCATTCGTCGATATCGAGACACTCAAAGAAGAGACGTTCAAGATCCCCTTCCTCGTCATCTTCTGTTTCCCCAGAAAGGGTCTTCTGCCCCACAAAACACAGCTCCCAGGCTGAGTGGGAGGAATTCAGGAAGAAAATGCTAAGCGTCTTCGAGAAAGCGGACTCGACCCCCTCGAAGACAGCTGAGGGTGATACCCCGGGTGAAAAATCCAATAAATCGAAACGCTGCGAGTCGCTGCACCCGGCAAAAGATTCCACCCGAGAGCGCCACGGGCCATCGGGTAAGAAGGCACCGTCTTCGACGCATGGATCGACGCCGTTGTCGAAGGGTTCTTCGCATCGGTCGATCGACTCGACGCCATCGTCTACATCGACGCCGATGAAAGAGAAAACCACGGTTACTTCACAGCCAGCGGTGGTACCAAGAGCCTCCGCCACGACGCCGAGACAGTCATCGACATCCGCGAGTATGATCCCGATCCTCTCGAGTTCTTCGAGGCCTCTTCCAGTTTTCTCGACGTCGTTTTCGGCGCCTTCGAAGCCTGTCACATCGGCATCGACGTTTTCTTGCCCAATAATGATGAGTTTGGCTTCTTCTGCCTTAGAAATGGGTTTTACACCATTTCCGAGGTCAGAGTACTCCGGATTAGCTTCAATCTATGAAGAAGGGGAGGATTCTGACCTGGAAACCTTCGGGTTGCAGAGGACCACACTACCTGTTTCAGAGGATTTCACCTCTGAGGAAAGAAGGTTGAAAGACCTACAGGAGTCATTACATGAGGCAAGTGGGCTGGACACTTCCCCAGAAGTGGAATTTAAGCCAGACCCAGGGGAACATGCCGAAACACCCTATAAAACCCTGATGGCAAGGATTATTGAATTTATGGGTTGGTCTGCGCCTTCACCTGTTTTTCAACAGGATGACCTGACAGACATATTAGACAAAGGTCCACTTGAGGATCCTGTGGTCCCCTTCCATGCAGCCTTACAAGTAAAGATTTCATCTAATTGGGAAACGCCTGAAGTTATCCCTGCAGTCAATAAAAGATTGTCAGCCAAGTATAGGGTAGCTGCGGCTGACAATGAATACTTATCAAAACACCCGACTCCAGAGAGCCTGGTGGTTCAAGCGGCAACTTCATCAAGCAGCAGGTCCGCTTACCCTACTGTCCCACAGGATAGAGATGACAAGAGGTACGATTCAATGGCAAAAAGTCTTTTCTGCTTGTAGTATGGCGTTGGAAGTCCATCAATGCCACCGGTACGTTCGCCAGGTTCAGTCACACGCTGTGGGAGTGTGATTCATCAGCGGCTGACTGCATACCCGAATGAGAGGAAAGAGAAGCCTTCCTTAACATTATTAAAGATGGCAAAGCTGCCATGTGCGAGTCACTTCAAACTGGCATCGATTCCGCTGACAGTATCTGCAGGGCCATGGCAGCAAGTACGACAATCCGCAGGCATGTGTGGTTGCGAAAGTCTGGCTTTGCTCCAGATGTACAGGCCAGACTTTTGAATATGCCCTTTGACGGCTCTTTATTCGGTAAAAAGGCTGATGATAGTCTGGAAAAGTTGCAGACATCTAAAACATCGGCAAAATCGTTAGGAGCTGCAATCCGCCAAACTCCTTTTCGCCCCTCAGGAACCTCTGGGAGAGGAAAGTCCTTTCGCTATTATTCCGCATTCGGGAAAGGCAGAGGACAGCCGGCTCAAAGAAGCCAAAGGAGATCCACCCGAGGTGGATGGGTCAAAACTACTAAAGCCGCCGCAGCAGCAGCAGGTGCCTCTTTATCCTTGGCATCTACATCAGCCGCCACCAAACCACTCTGAGGTCTTTCCACACAAAACACCCGTAGGGGGCAGGTTAACTCACCATCTGACCGAATGGCAGGCTATAATGTCAGATTCTTGGGCATTGGAGACAGTTGCCCAGGGTTACTGCCTACCCTTTCTACACATCCCCGAGTCATCCACTGGGGCACAGCTCTCTAAAAGTTCCAGATCCGCTCCTCTTGCAGGAAATTATAGACCTGCTAGAGAAAGGTGCCATAGAATCGGTACCTGTAGCGGACAGGAGGAACAAGGGCTGGTACTCCCCCCTACTTTCTCATACCAAAGAAGGACGGAGGACTGAAACCCATCCTGGACTTAGGAGAATTGAACAAGTTCCTCAGGAAGGACAAGTTCAAGATGGTAACTCTCTCAGATCCTTCAGGCCCGCCAGCTCCAGGACTGGCTGGTATCTATGGACCTTCAGGATATTTCCATGTGCCAATCCATCTCAAACACAGGAAATACCTGAGGTTCCCAATTGGCGACTCTCATTATCAATTTCAAGTTCTGCCATTTGGACTGACCTCCGCCCGAGGGTCTTCACCAAGCTAATGTCGGTAGTGGCTGCGAGTCTAAGGAGGGAAGGGATCCACGTCTACCCCTACCTGGACGATTGGCTGATCTGGGCTGTATCTTCGGAACAAGCTCAGATCCAGCTAGATTATGTCTGCCACTTCCTTCACAAACTGGGCTTCGCCCTCAATTTAAATAAATCACAGATGATACCATCTCAGAGACTCCAGTTCATTGGAGCGGTCCTGGACACTTCCCTGGGAAAAGCCTCACCACCAGAGGTGAGGGCTCAAGATATTCTGCAGATGGTCAACAAGTTCCAAAATGCCCGTCGTCTCCCAGCCTTCGACTTTGAGGTTGCTAGGCCTCATGGCATCCTGCATCTTCCTTGTGCCAGAAGCTCGCCTGAGAATGAGATCTCTTCAGTGGGCACTGAGAACTCAGTGGTCGCAATTCTCAGGGAGAATGACAGATCTCCTCCGGATTCCGGACAAGGTAGCCCACGACCTTCATTGGTGGGCCTATCCAGAGAACATCTTGAAAGGAGAACTGTTTTGGCAACCATGGCTGGAGATAACAGTAGTCACAGACGCCGCACTCACTGGATGGGGAGCCCATGCCAACGACTTGACCATCAGTGGTTGTTGGTCTCCATCGGAGTCCAGACTACACATCAACCTATTAGAGCTGAGAGCGATCAGACTAGCGCTGAAAGCTTTCCTGCCATCATTACAGGGGAGAAATATCCTGATAATGATGGACAACACGGTGGCCATGCACTACCTCAACAAAAGGAGGCGTAAGGTCACTGCCACTGTGCAGAGAGGCAATGCAGCTCAGGTTTTGGGAAATTCAGGAAGGAATCTCTTTATCGGCAGTCCACCTAGCCGGAGAGAAGAACTTGACAGCGGACACTCTGAGCAGGCAGAGCAGTCTCCCACGAGTTGGAGCTAGCTCAGGAAGTCCTTCAAGATATCTTCGCCCTTTGGGGAACCCCTCAGGTGGATCTGTTCGCCACATGCACCAACAGGAAGTGCGATCTGTTCTGTTCAAGGGAATTTCCCCCGAGAGGAGCTCTAGGAGACGCGTTCGTAGTGGACTGGGAGTTCCCACTCCTTTACGCGTTTCCACCAGTCCCTGTTCCTCAAATGATCAGGAGGTTGAGAAGATTCCAGAAAACCATGATCCTAATGGCCCCGGACTGGGCCAGCAGAACGTGGTACCCGGACCTTCTAGATATGTCCATCTGCCCTCCAATCCGTCTTCCACTCAAAGAGAATCTTCTCTCGCAGAAGGTAGGTCAGGTTCTCCATCCAGACATCAGAACCCTCAACCTTCACGCTTGGGCTTCTGAAAGGGTGAGGTACAAGGATTGGGACCTCCCTGATGATGTCATGGAGGTGTTGCTTTCGGCCAGAAGGCCAGCAACAAAGTCTTTATACCGCTGCTGTTGGAACAAATTTTGCAGCTGGTGTAGAGAAGGGAATATCAACCCCTTTTCATGTGGTACACCAACGGTGTTATCGTTTCTACTCTACTTGGCAAACTCAGGCCTTCAAGTTGGCACTGTAAAAGGCTATCTCGCAGCGCTTTCAATCTTCAAGCGCACTGCGGAGGAACCATCGTATTTCAAACTACCTTTAGTAATACAATTTCTCAAGGGATTAACTAATGTTTATCCTCCAAGACCATTCCAAGTTCCCTTATGGGACTTAAATTTAGTCTTGAACTTCCTAATGGGTACTCCATTCGAACCCCTCCACTCTTGTTCGCTGAGATTTCTCACGCTTAAAACTGTCCTATTGGTAGCACTAACATCTGCTAGGAGGGTGAGCGAGCTACAAGCTCTCTTGTAAACCCCCCCCATACAATTTTCCATAAGGACAAACTTGTCCTACAGGTGAAGCCTAATTTCCTCCCAAAGGTGGTTTCTGAATTTCATATTACTCAGAAAATTACCTTATCTTCATTCTATCCTCCTCCCCATCCGGGGAAAGAGGAAGAAAGGCTACATAGGCTGGACCGAAGGCGAGCTCTGAGCTTTTACATCAGAAGACTGGCTAGGATTAGTCAAGCAGACCAACTGTTTGTAGGATACTCGGGTCACAAGTTGGGACTACCCATAACAAAATAAACCATTTCCAGGTGGATTATTTTGGCCATTCTGGAATGTTACCAACTGGCAGGGAAAGAGCCACCCCAAAATCTTAGGGCTCATTCAACCAGGGGTATCGCAACCTCTTCGGCCCTCCAAAGAGGGGTACCGGTCCGAGACATATGTGCGGCTGCCACATGGTCGTCCGCATATACATTCACAAGATTTTACAACCTGAATTCCTCCGCTAGTCAAGGGACCAGATTTGGAAAAGCCGTATTACATGCGGTTCATTCCTAAAAGGGATACATGACATTATTACTCCCACCTCCAATTACATGCCACTGCTGTGGGAATCTATCAAAGATAAGGAATACGTCGGAGGACACAATCCCTTCGAAGAACAAGTTACTTCTTACCTGGTAACGTTCTTTCGATGGGATGTTCCTCCGACGTATTCCTTATCGCCCCTCCCATCCATCCCCACAGTAATACTTCGCTTGTGGTTGCAGCTTACGCTCCTTCAAGGTCAATAACCAATTCAGGCATGACTTATCTTATACTACAAAATGGAACTGAGCAGCGGACGCCGCGCGTGGCTATTTATGGGCATGGTGACGTCGGCGCCGATACGGTGGCTGTCTAGGGACATCGACTCGGCGGATGTCGACACGCAGCGCCCTCTACTGAGAAAAAATTTCCGAGGCCAGCAAGCTGGAGACAAATTATCAAAGATAAGGAATATGTTGGAGGAACATCCCATCGAAAGAACGTTACCAGTTAAGAAGTAACTTGTTCTACTCTGACAATGATATCTGTCATCCAGTCGCCTTACCACCAGGAACAGGTTTGTTGCAGACTCTCCTGTAGGCACCCTTGTACAATACAATCAACTGCTTATTAAGGCTGCTCAACACTTTAGTATTGATTACCTAAGTGGCACAAGTGGACAAGGACTTTGTGGAGGACGTTCTGGGAGACAGGAAGTCCACCACTTAGTTCATCCAGCTGTTCCAGTCTGTACAAAGACGTATAAAGCCCTCACTACTTGCGCCTAATCTCGCAAGGGCGGTTAACCCTAGAATAGAGAAATGATTCAGGCCAGCGCCCACAGACCCTCGATACATTAAGGGTCAGCTAAAACCTGATTCACTAGTTGTCATCGCTACCAGAAAGAGGGCTGGCACTCTGCTAGCTTCAGCAGAAGCCCCGGCCAGACGAAGGAAAAAAATCTATACTTTCAGGAGGAAGGTTGCCTCCTCAGTGGCACATCAAGCTAGAATCGCAAACAACTCCACACTTCTGGCTAGTTACGGCTGCCACAAGTGGGATGGCTTGGAACACCCTGTTAAAGCAGTTCCAGAACCCCTAAAATTGCAATTGTTGAGCAACATTGCAGAGGGAAGGCAGTTATCAAACTGCATCCTCAAAAATAATCTTGATGCAGCAGATAATTCAGGCCTCATCATCGCAGAAGGCACGCTCATCAAGACCCATGCCTGGCTCCGATAGTCTGGTTTTAAGCTAGACACTCAGGTCACCCTCCTTAACATATGCCGGTGGAGCCTAACTTTTCGGTAAAGATGTCGAAGACACCCTCAAAAGCGCTAAGGAGGAGTATGACGCTCCTGAATCCCTTGGCCAGTGTGCTCTTATTTCAGAGGAGGAGCGCTCTGAGAGGGGAGCATTTATCTTTCCTGCCTGTTGTGCCTGTTGTTAGTGAAACACGCATTTAGAAGCAGCAAAAGACTTCGTTCCGAAAACGCTCGTTTCCTGGAGGAGGCGGAGCTTGGCCAGATCAGCTGTTTGATCACGTGACCTTCTGCCCAGACAAAACGAAGCACAAACCACCCTTGCGGCGTTAAGCCCGACGGTGTCAAGGGCGCTGACTGTTTTGCGGCTGTTTGGCGCGGGTGGCGCATATGGCCCTATAAAGGATCACCCATCATACCTACATCGGAAACCAAACAGAGCCTGCACTATCTAACAACAAATCAAGTGGAACCGAGGTAAGGGGCCCTCATCATACTTGTATAGTATTGTACTTGAGATTGGATACCGCGCGAGACTGCGGGATATTATTTCCTTTGATCGCGCTGGTTTTGCCCAATAAGATTCGGGACATACTTACCTCTCTGGGCTTTGGAAGGGGTTCATCGATAGACTATCGTGACACACACATCCTAGGTTGCAAGCATCTCTGACACAGAAAGCTTCCATTCCATCCAGGTCTCAAACTACTATATACGCATTATTTTGCAATTTTTATAGAGTGTTTTGTAACCCAAAAAGAGTTGAATGAAACTTCGTAGCACAAAAGAAATGGAAGGAGCAAGGGACGGATCATATTTAAGTAAAAATCAGGAAGCAAATACATCAACTGCTCAACATGTGCAGGAGAATGTAAATCCAAATACCCCGCAGCAAATCCAAGTACTGATACATGCTGAAGAATCTCATACCACTCCAGTAAAAAGCTCCATGGAGAAAAACCCAAACATTGCAATAGTGAACAACTGGAAGCGGGGTTTGAAATATACTGTTACAACAAAAAAGATACAAAGCAAAATAGAAAGTCATTTTGGGAGAAAACGACACAAGCCATAGCGACATCGAAGGAGAATCACTCATCCTCTGGGAAGATCTAAGGCAATCCCAAACTCTGGCTTCTAGCACAGAAATGCAGCCCACATTACCAAATCTGGAAAAAGAAGCCCCTATTCAATTTGAGGAGGATAATGTGACTCCTCCATCGTTACAAAATCCACAAGCAACAAAAAAAGTTACACAATTCTTTCAGGAACAAAGTGAAGCAGATCTCAAAGATGATGAGAAGACAAAAACAAAGTTAAACACAGACACATTGAAAGCCTTAAACTTCGTTCTTAGCTCTTTGGTCACAGTCTTTGAGATGTTAAAAGGAGAGGTCCAATCGCAAAGCGGGACATTGTTAGAAATGACAAAAGAAATCGCATTATGTGATTCTACCTTAGTGGGCTTGGCAAACGTCTTTAACACAAAACTGAGCACTCCAATTCAGACTCTAAACCTCGAGATTGTAAAACAAGGACTTGATATTTCCTCCATCCAGCAATCATTGAAGGAAAAAAATGAAATTGGAAACCGTAACAACAGATTGTTACAAGAGGTTCTCTTAACCTTGAAAGGACACACGTCTCCAACCCAAGCAGAGAAAACTCCAGAAAAAAAATCGGGAGTATTCACTTGATGACACACCGCTGTCAGACTCGATAATGGAAGAATTTCTAAGACTCGCTATCGTAATGGAGGAAGATGCAGATATTGGAAATAACACACAAGAAACAGATTGTGATCATCGGAAAAATATACAAGCGGGTGAATCACAAGAATGTCAAGAACAAGGGGAAAAAACATCAAGAGGTAGAAGAAAAAGAAGGAATCGTTTCGCAAAGAGAGAGCGATCCAAGTCTACACACCTTAAAGGGAAAAGAAAACAAGATAAAGGGTGCTAAAATGCAACAAAACCGAAAAAGAGAATGGAAAAATACATCACAAAATACAGCCAACTGGGTACAGTGAGGAACAAGAGAGTATTACGGGCGACTTTACAACATTTCAAAATCATACAAAAAGAAATAAATCCGTCGCAGGAAAGGGAAACCAGAAGTGTAAGACTGCCACCCCGAAGAAGATCAAAACAATGGAAGGGAACAAACTGGATGATATAGCTTTGGTAACAAAAGCAAGCATCGGTCTGCAAACGGAGGAGGAGACAGAGCAAAAGGATAATCTAAAAAAATAAATAATAAAGAGGCTGATAAGGACCCGAAAGGGCAGCCAAATTCAGAAAAATTACCAGCAAAAAACAACTTAAACGCTCAACTCCAAAAGGAGCCCACAGTAAAATGGGCCCCTATCTTTATAAAAAAAAAAAAACCTCCAGCTCGAAGAAAATAAATCCAAAGGGAAAGCGATTGCTCTAAGTCAACATGAGAGCAGGAAAATCGCCCCTATCTTCCTATTAAAGAAACTGGTGGCTACCAAGGAACCAAGCCCAACTCTCTCCAATTCAATTGTCTTAGCAAACGTGGTGGAAAAAAACATCTAAAACAAGTGATATTAAAATTCAAAATGGAGAAGGGAAATTTGTAAGACTTAACATCCCTACAAAGCATGAGGAGATCACTGCAGGCATCCCCCTCTATAATATGCAATCAGTCAATCCAAAGCATACCAAGGGAAAACATTATTCAAAGGGTTTGGCTGAGGCTGCGATCAAACTATGGGCACCATAAATCCTTGAATCGGGGAGTGATTTTAGGCATAATACACAAAATTAAAAATCTTCATTCCTTTAAATCTGAGGACATTGAGAGCGTGAAATTTCCAATGTCAAATGATCCATTTCTGGTAGAACTTATACTGACGTCTGAAAAAACAAAAAACGCTATCCTACAAAACTCAATTGAAATGGAATCCTATGGTTTAGAGGTCTCATGCAATGAAAGAAAAAAAATCTTCATGAGTGAACATCGCAACCTTGTATGCCCAAACAAAGGTAGATCATCCCAAAATGAGGCGATTGTTACAGGGAAGAGAAACGCAGAAAAAGACCCCAAGACAAAAGACAATACTCTCATGCTCCTTCCAGAAATACTGACACAAGTATTACAGAAGCTGGGATTGGGCACGCAGCGACTTTAGAAGGAAAAACATAAATATCTTTAGTTGGAACACAAGAGGCTCTAGTGTCATCAGAGGTAAAGAAACACAGACATATCTATTCAACCAGGGAGATGCAGTCCTATTACAAGAAACCTGGCTGGTAAATCCTTTAACTATAGAAGGATATACAGTGAACTGTTTATCAGCTGCACAAAAACCATTAGGGCGTCCTTCAGGAGGCTTATTGATAGCATTGAAAAACCAAGTCTTTAAAAACGTAATAGAAATATGGAAAAATCCCCAAGGTATCCAAGCATGTAGAGCTGAAGTAAACTTACAAGAAACCACTAAAACCTGGATCTTTGTAAATATTTATTGGAACCCAGTGACATCAAAACTAAGTTGTTTTTTGGAAGATCTAGCATCACTTTTTGAACTATTTAAAAACAACCTTAGCAACCAGTAAAATTGTGGTAGCAGGAGACTTCAACTCGAACTGTTCATATCCACAGAAAGGAGATTCAGATCGAAGGTCTCACGGAAAAGTGAGCAGGGGAAAAAAGTGGCAGGATTTCATGGAGCAATGGGATCTTCACATGGTAGCTGGCACACAGGATGGTGAACCGTATATAACATGGCGAAGAGGGAACTCATCCTCTTCATTGGATTTTATTTTTGTTTCAAAAACCTTGCAGGCTTTGCCTTCCACTCTAATAATAAAACAAGAAACTGGCAGTGACCACAGCAGATTGGAGCTGTCATTTGAAAACATTTTTACAACAGAAGTTGAAAGAGAATTACAGTTGTTAAAAGAAAAAAAAGGAAAACTCAGAGTTGTCAAATACAAAGATGGGTGAGACAAAATAAATGGAAAACTCAAAGGGATCCCTGAACATATCTGGAAAATACAATGTAACCCAGACCGATTCACCAACTTTTTATGGGCGACTCTGGCGCCCAAATATCTAGCGAGAGAAATAAAACAAACATCTACATGCCTTTGAACCTACACAAAGGAGAAAAAGAGAGCATAGAAAAGCTCTGAGAGACATTCGAAAAGCAGGATATTCGTTTGAAGAAATGCAAATCGCGATAAAACACCAAAAAGCAAATTATAAATCATGGTGAATCTCACATAAAGCACTTCGGATGCAGACAGATGGTGAGCATATACTCACTACCCTTAGAGAAAGCAACAGCAAAAACTTCTGGGAAATAATGAACCAATTTGAAGGGGATCACACTCAATCACTATGTAATTTAGTGCCAGAAGATGGTTGGGTGAGATATTTGACAGAGACATATAAAAGCGACAACAATCGTGAATTTAGAAGCAAGCCAGAACTCCGCTGGCAACTTAATTTCAATGAAGAGGACATATACGAAATCATAATTAATTCCTCAACATCCAAAGCCTCGGGACTAAATGGCTTGACCTATCAGGCATTAAAAAGCGAACCTATCCTGTGGTTTGATTTTATTTGCTCTCTTTGATGAAATACTAAAAAAACGGACTTTCCCAGCATCTTGGAAAACGGCCCTTATAATACCCTTCTTTAAACATGGGGATTGTCGTGCAGCAATGAATTATAGACCAATAGCATTGCTGGACATTGAAAGCAAAATTTTTATGAAGCTTCTACTAAATAACATCTCAAAATGGGTGGAAGACTTCAATATCTTATCACGCTTTCAAACAGGATTCCGCAAAGGCCATTCAACATCTCTTAATGGCCTGATTTTAAGCATCTTAAGTGAACAAAAAAGAGGGGGAAGAAAAACATTGTACGGAGCCTGGATAGACTTGTCCAAAGCTTTCCACCAAATAGAACGAGTCTTACTTTGGGAGAAACTCCGGAAATGGGGAATGCTTGAATCACTATTGTCCATCTTAGTGGAATTACATAGGGAAACTAATCTGAGAGTAAGGCTCGATGCAATGGCACACCTTTCAAGACTGGTTGAAGTAAATAGGGGGGTCAGACAGGGGTGCTTGGGAGCGCCTCTGTTCTTCAACCTGTTCTTAGCAGATATGGGCCTTTTTTTGCAACCATCTGCTTTAAGTCCAATATTAAATGGGAGAAAAATATGTTGGCTCGCGTACGCGGATGATATAGTTCTCCTCGACAGAACAGCAATTGGTCTACAACATTTACTTGACAAACTGAGTGAGTATGTGGGAGTAAACAAACTGACAGTAAACCCGGCTAAATCAAATATCCTGATTTTCAAACATCCGCTACTAAAAACAAAACACATAAACTGGAATATGGGAGGAGAACGGATAAGAACAGTAGAAACCATAAAATACTTGGGATATAACATCGATGCCCATCCAGCAATATACAAAGCAGAAAGTGAAATCATGGCTAAAGTAACACAATTCACATCACAAATGATCAAATTAAACTATAAACTCTGTAAATTTTCTATTCTCCCATTGGTAAAGTTCTACCTTGCCAAAGTGGTCCCAGTCATCCTGTATGGTTTAGAAGCCAAACCCGATCTTTGGTTCATAAACTGGGACAATTTTGAGGGCCGCCTATGGAAAAAAGCTCTGGGTCTCCCAAACTGTGCCTCCTCAAAAAGCTTGAGATTTGAGCTAGGTCTAAAATCGCTGAACTGTATGGCAGACTGGAAGCTGATTACATTGTCTCGAGAAATAGCAACAAGCAAGGACTCGACACTGTATGGAGACCTCAGACATGAAACATTGCAAAAAAAAATCAACTATCCTTACCTTGTTAGAGGCGAGAACACTGGAAAGACTGAAGACTTTAGATATAAACAAAGAGACCTTAATCCTAAACCCACTCAAAATGAAAAGAAGACTAGAACAATTGGATTGGATCGAAACAGTAGAGAGAGTAAGAGATAAACCAACTCAAAATCCATTTTTGAAGGGAGAAAAGAAGCTTGGGTGTCTCTTGCTATCTACTAAAATCCCCAAACAGGAAACTGCGCTCAGACTTTCTTAGAATGAGACTGAACCTTGTCCAGTGTGGGGCTGTTCTGGAAAAGCGCAACCAAGGGGACGTGGCAAAAAAACTATGTTCAATCTGCATCAACCCTGCCAAACAAACATTAAGGCATGTTCTAATGGAATGTGAAGGCACATGGCCTCAACGACTAAGACTTTTCAGAGACTTTGTGTGGAGAGAGGAAGATATAATTTCAGACCTCTTTTGGGACAGAATTACCTCAGGAAGCAACGCAGTTTTGATGTTTGCAGCAATCCAGGTGATAACAGAAAATGGACTGATCATCTAGCAAAATAAAATAAAGGATAAAAGTCTTCAAAACATTGATCTAGCTGAAAAATAGAAAATTGGCAGGGTTGGGGGGAAAACAATGAAATTTAATGTAATTTTTATGTGTTTTATGCTAACAATTTTGTATTATTTTTGTAAAGGCTTAAGCCAAAACAAATAAAAAAATTAAAAAAAAAGAATCTGTTGGCCAGTTGACAGACGAGCCCTACGTACAACGGGGCTCCTCAAATTCCAGAACGTTTCGGAGTCAAGGTTCACAACGCTCTCCCGGATGCACTCAGGGTGGACAGTCTTGATCTTGGGGCCCATCACAAGAACAATGTTCCTCTTCCGGTTTTCAAAGAGGAAATAAAATATCCAAAGGAAGAGGCAGAACCTCACCCTGGAGAGGCTCCACCCCTCCAAACAAGGAAGCACCACTGCTGGTCCCCGCCATGCCACTCCAGTAGGAGGTCGAATTTCACATTTCACCTCAAATTTGCAAACAAAATACAGAAAAGATAATGCTCCTTCTTTTCAATCAACAAAAAGAAATCGAGTCTAGTCCCTGGCCAAAGAAAACAATTTCTGTGAGCAATTCTAAAGACAGAAGATGAGTTGGCATTCCAGTAAAATGAGTATAAAACATGCTGTTGCAAGTACCTCACTACAAGACCACTCGGGTTGATAGCCTCATGCATTCACTTGGTTACACACGCGTGCCTGCACATGCGTCCAACGCAGGAATGGTTAGCGAAACAATGGTCTTAGGCAAGCGGTCATTGGGACGATCTAGTGGTTGTTTCGCTAACCCTGGTACAAGCTCTTCCCTGGTGGTCCAAGGACAACCTGCTAAAAGGAAGACCCTTCTGCATTGCAACAGCACAAGTGATCCCAACTACAGACCCCTCACTCGCCAGATGAGGGGCTCACTTCCTTCACCACACAGCCCATGGCCAATGGATACGTGCTAGAGCCCATAAACACATCAAATTCCTGGAACCTTTGGCAGCCCTCAAGGCTCTTCAAGCCTTTCAGCATCATCTTAAATGTCAGAGTACGTCCTTACAGACAGCACCACTGCCATGTTCTACATAAACAAGCAAGGAGGCACACTCTGTCTGTTAAGCTAAGTGGGCACTCAAGCGTGACATGTTCTTAACCTCTCAACATGTACCAGGAAAACTCAATTCTCTGGCAGGCACTTTAAGCAGGTACCCTGTACCAGAAGGACATGAGTGGCAATTCAACAGATATTCTAGATGGAAAGTTCTCCCAATGGGGTCACCCCCCATTAGACTGGTTTGCCACGAGCATACGCGTGCAATGCCCAGACTTCGCCTCCAGGTTTCTCCAACCAGGGTCATAAGGGAACGCCATGTGGATGAACTGGTCAGGGAAATGTGCTTACTCTTTTCACCTCCGGCACCACTCTTGAGCAAAATAGTGCACAAGATGCACCAGGAACAAGTAACTCTAATCCTGGTTGCTCCTTGTTAGGGGGAATGATAATTTTTTTAATGCTGAATTCCTCCCACCTTACCGACCCTTGAGTTAGTGAGACCTTTTTCTCACTCATGTGTTTTGACCTGATTTGGATTATGTGTTTCCTCTGTCTTTGGAGGCTGACAAACTCCATCTACTTTTTGTATGGTGACACACAGCACCTTCAGTGCAGTGTCACAGAGAAATCATTTAGATTTCTCCTAAGGTTTAAATACCTTTTCTTGTGTTAGCTACAGTTCCCAAGAATAGTAAAGAGAAATTGAATGTACTTACCTTTTCTCTTTTGTAGGTCCAGCACACCCCATTTTATGTTGAGTGCTGGGTGGTGACCCAGTAGCCCCTTACCCTACATTTTCCTGGACAAAATGTTATCCTTACTACTTTAAATGGCTGGTGGCAGTGGTTTAATGTTCCTACAATTGTGCTTTTCTACCGCAGGCTGAATCCTGAGCACCAATGGGTGACCATTTCGTCAAAATGGCCCTGTTCTTTTTTCCTTTTCTGTTTGTGAGGTCTTTCTTGGGTTTTACTCTGAACGTTGAGCCAGGTTTGAGCCCTTTGTTTGTTTTGTTGCCTTTGGCGGGCTTCAGCCCTGAAGCCTGCCTCTGCCTCCTCCAGGGTGTCTGGAAAGGCAGGAAGTGAGGGAGGTTCCCAAACCTCCACTGTACTTTGTCTCTAGGGGTGCCTGAATGCAACCAGTCCTGATTGGCTGGCTGTCCTTTCAAGACAGCCACCCTTCTGTGTGATTGACAGCCTAGGCTGTGTATGAATGGGAGATACCTGCTTAAAAGGCGAGGGTTTTGGGACTAGAGGCAGAGTCGACCACTGGGAGAAACATTAGATGAAACCGTGAACGAAGCTTTCTGCATCCTCCTGGACCTTTGAATTTCCCGTTGAACCGCTGCTGCTGTGCTGGAACTCCTTTTTCAATTAGACGGTGGAGCTCCGGAAGGGATGACTTCTTCCCTTGGGTTAGTGGGACCAACTAACCCGACACAAACTCCACTAGACCATCTTCCCTGACTGGCTGTACTTCATTGCTGCAAGAACCGAGTGCCAGGGGTCGAGATATCCATAGTTGAGTGCAACGTCTGAAATCCGGCCAGAAGCTCCAGAAGTCTCCCTAAAGACCCTCCCGAAGCAGGACGAGCATAGCTGAGTCCCCTCACCAGAGTGCAGGGCCCAAGGAGTGAAGGAAGCCCACCTGGTATCTGAGATACGCAACAGTGTTCTTTACTAAGTGCTGAAGCCACGAAGTGCCTCTGAACCGAAAAGAGCTTGTAGCTGCCAACAACCTTCAAAGTGCCTCCTCAGGAGCCCTCCAGAAGTCCTCCCTCTTGTCCTCACGACCGAGGCTCAGGAACCCAGGGCCTTGTGTTAGGGAGAATTCTCAGAAATGTGCTAATTCCTCTGTACCTTAGAGACCCTCAGCTCTTTTGCTGGACTTTAGGACTTGTAATTTCCAACTTGGAGAGAGTGAGACCTTTCCCATTCTCATGTATTTTTCTGTGATTTGGACTGTTTCTTTTGATGTTGGAATATGACAAACCCCATAGGCATCATCTTTACATTGTGACGCACACCACCTTCAGTGCAGTAGCACAGGGAAGTCTCTTAGATTTTCCAAAGGTTTAAATACCTTATCTTGGTAAAACTTTTTCCAAGAGCAGTGAAGTGAAATTGACTACTTACAATTGTTAACTTTCTAGACCCAGTACACACTATCTTGCCATAGGGTGCTGAAGAGGTTACTTAGTCTCCCCTTTGTCTAGTTTCTCATGTAACATTTTTGTCACCCTTTCTACAGTTAATGGCTATTGGCAGTGGTTTACTATTTTAATACCATTGTTTGTTTTTACCGCTGGCTGCGTTCGCATCTGCAGTAAGGCACCCATGGGTGCCCTTTTTGTCAAAATGTCCCGGTCGTCTTTTTTCATCATTTCTTGTTAGAATGGTCCTTCTTGAGATTTACTCTGCACGCCAAACCATGTTTGGTCCCTTTGTCGTATTTGTCTTTGGAGGGATTCACGAGTGAAGCTCACCCCTGGCACCAGTATGTCTGGCAGGGGCAGGAAGTGAGGGAGGGGCCCGAAACTCCCTGTGCTTAATCCCCCTTGGTTACAGGAATTCATCGAAAGTTGATTGGCCTGCTGGCTGTCCAGCAAGGACAAAGCACCCGACTGTGTGGTTGACAGCTAGCCTGGATTGAATAGGAGAAACCTGCTTGGAAGGCAGAGTAGACCAATGGACGAAGGAATCCGAAGAAGAACTTGGAAGAGACGCCTGCTGCAACTCCTGGACTGTTGGTTTGCCCGGTGAAGCCCTGCTGCTGTGCTGAGGCTCCAAATTCGTTCAGACTAGAGCAGCCCTGCAAGGACGACTTCGCCCCTTGAGTTCGTGGGACCAATGGACTCCAAAGTGAACTCGTTTGGACATCCTCTCAGAGCTGGCTGTACTTACACTGCTTCTGCTGCTGGAACCAAAGGGCCAGGGGGACGGACACCAAATCGAGTGGATCGCTTTTAAGTCTGACCCGAGTGCCAGGAAGATCCTCTGCACTTCCCTGAAGCAGGACGGACAAGGCCTGAGCCACCTCAAAAGAGTGCTTGACCTCAGATGCGAGGAAAGTCTGAAGTGGTATCCGAGAACCGCAGTGTTGCTATTTGCCGTCAGACGCGAGGAGCTGAAACACTGAAGTGCCACTGAATTGAAGTTTGTCCATTGCTGCCGCTGACTTCTCCATTACAGTGCAAGAGTCCTCAGATGTCCTCCCTCTTTTCCACACGACTGAGGCCCAGGAACACCAGGATCTGCAGAGCTGTGCAAAAACAGGAGCCAGCTGTCTAACCAAAGGTACTGTAAAGTCTAAGTGAACTTTACTCTTGTCGTGTAGCATTACTTGCTCTCGGTTCAGACTTGTCTTGGTTAACCTTGCGGAGTTGCTTGCATCTTTACCCCTCACAAGCCTCCCAGCTTGTGGCCTTCAAGTGAATCTTATTTCTACAAACATTTCTAACCACATTGTGCAAGACTTTTACTTACCTGCAAAGAAGACCTTCAGCTCCCCTAGACATCGTGCAACTAACATTTGCTTTCCTGGCTCCCTGAGAGGCTCTTCATACCTTTGACTCTGTGCCATTACCTTTCCCACAGGAAAGGGTTAAATTTAATTTTCATTGTAAGGTTCAAAAAGTACACTGTTTATGAATTATTTGTTCACCTTTGTTTTATTCCCCTATCTAACCTTGGCACCAAACTCAGTATTGCTCTAAATGTACCAGTGATAAATCCATGCCCAGTGTCATCGCTATTTAAGTCACCTGAGGTTGTAGGAAGTGTTTCTGTGCAATCCCCAATGGGTATCATCTAATCTAGAGAAACAGATTGTGTTTTGAAGTGTATTATCCATTGTTATGTTTTGCTCCCTTCTGAAGAAGGCTTTTATAGCGGTCTGTTAAATTATTGTTTAATCAAGAAACCTTGTGTGTAAGTGATTATTTGAATACTTGTCACTGTGAATCTGTGTCATAACCCTACTGCTCACACTGACCCCTCTTGAGACGAGCATGGCTGCTCAGCCACATTACCAACATGTGTAGTACAGACGTATACCAAAGGTTGGGTTCCTATTGCCAGGAGGTCAAGGTTGCTGTAGTACACCCAGAGGGTACTGCACTCAATCTTGCCTAACAGCCTGCATCACTACAGAATCCAGCTGGGCCACTCTTTTTTAACCAGAGTTGCTGTTTAGACTTGGGGTACTTTCCTCAGTGTCTTAAACTGTGCGCTTCTCAGTTGGGAATTGCATTGGCTTACCTTTATAGTTGATTCCATCTACCTTTGCACAGGCTAAACGGCTTGTGACCCTACAAGTGATTTCTACAAACTCTCTCACTTTGTGCAAGACATTTTATCTAAGATGTGCCTCAGCTCCATAGACTGTGTCCAATTGACTTAAGCTGTCCTGGTTCCTTGCAGACTCTTCTAGCCCATTTACTTTGATATTGTTTGTCCCTCATAGGTGATAACTTGTTTTAGACTGTTATTCCTGGGAAAGGCTTGTCTAGATTTCATTGGAAGATTTAAGTGTCTTCACATCTACTGAGAAACTGTTTAACCGATTTCCTCCCTTAACCTTTCTTTCTGCAACCTCAGAATCTGCCAAGTATAACTAGTGTGATACCTAAATGTATTTACTGTCCTTGTGATTGAAGTCACTGCAGGGTGTAGGAATTGTGTATGAAGCATATCCAAAGATAATCCACGAACGTGTTCTGATTCTGAAAAGTATTTTAAAAGTATATTTACATTGTTACACAAATTGCCTTTTAAAAGAATGCTTATTTAAAACGGGATGTGAAATAAATAACTATAACTGAAACCTTGAGTGCAAGTGTTAATTGGTTACTTGTATTGACGAATTTAATTGCTACAGCTCTACTGCTCACATTTACCCCTCTTGATATCTGGCTGGATGCTCAGTTCTCCAGCATGGGGTCTGGCATGGATTCACATGCTTATGAATATTCCCCGTTGTCAGGCCGGGAATCCTTGGTATAGAAAAAAATCAGTATCAGTTTCGTTTCTGATCTGTCTTTCTTAGTAACCAATCCCTGGTCTCTGGGTCATACTGCCCCCAGCCAGTGACTGCCCTCTCCCTAAGCCCCGCCTCCGGCAGCCAACCTCAGATTTTTACCGCACGTTCAAGTGTTGGGCGTCCTCGTGCTGTAGCTCTCGAGCTTTTGCTGCGTTTTCGCGCTTTTTCAGGAGATTTTTCTCATTTTCCGGTTAAATAGAGCCTCAAGCTCCACCGTTTCTACATCCGATCAACGGGGATCCGTTTCGGAGTTTTCTACGCCCTTTAAGGCTGA
Source organism: Ambystoma mexicanum (assembly GCF_040938575.1). Taxonomy (NCBI): domain Eukaryota; kingdom Metazoa; phylum Chordata; class Amphibia; order Caudata; family Ambystomatidae; genus Ambystoma; species Ambystoma mexicanum. The sequence continues at coordinate 586,425,726 of NC_090922.1, read as the reverse complement.
AGATTTCGTTGAGTTACGCTTTTGGAAGATTCCAGAAGTTCTGTGGCCCAGGAGAAAGGGAGCTCGACGCCCGGGAAGCTGTTCAGGACCCGCCCTGGATGCCAGCTTCAGAATGTTTTCAAGGAGGACGAGCATTCGTTATGCCTCTACTGTCTCCATGAGGACAAGACACACAAGGAGAAGGACTGTGCGTTTTGTGGGAACATGTCGGAGCGGACCATGAAGGATCGCCACCTCCGTCTCGCCAACTGGCTGGAAGGGAAGAGCCCGTCGGGCGAGAAGAAGAAAAAGAAGTCCGAACGGTCTTCTAAGTCCTGTGAGGGTGCCCCGGCGACGGGGGCCCAACAAAAGGCTAAGCACCGCGAGTCCGCGGCCAACGGGAGCGCCGAACGGTCGGGCTCCTTGGCTGCTAGGCAGGGCGCATCCTCCCCGGTGCCATCAACCACAAGCCAACTCTCGGCTCGGGTAAGAGGAAGTCCGAGAACCCGGCGAAGCTTCTGGACAGGCCCCGGTCGATCTCGAAGATTCCGGCAGAGGGGGAGCGAGGCTCGGACCCTCCCCCCAAGGTGAAGGCCCCAGGCGTCCAGAAGGTGACAATGGCCTTAATTCACCCTGCTAAGACCTCGTTTGAGGATGTCGCCGCGGCCCTGGCTCAGCCTTTGGAGGCTACACCAGTGGAGGTGCACTCAGGACCCAGAGTCTCCCTGCCACCGCGGAGGGAGTAGTCTTTCAGGCCCATTCAGAAGACCCCCACAAAGTCCTCATTGGAAAAGGTGGGGAAGGGGCTGGTGGCCATCGTGGATACGGACACGACCTCTGAAGAAGAGCTCATCGAAGTCGTGAAAGAGGCCCAGCCCATCGTGAGGGATCCCGACGAGGGCGACGACGAGAGCGACTGTGTCGCCGACAAGGCTTCTCAAGAGCCCTCGTGCCCGTCGTTTCCGGCGCCGCAGGACACCTCAGCGGCCATTTTGTCAGCGATTCAGTCCTTATGCTCGGAAATAAAGACAAGGTTGCCCTTTCCCCCGACAGAGGTACCTGAGCCAGACCCGACGGGGGAACCGGAGCCAGGACCTTCGGAGAGTCCACCGCATAAGAGGACAACGAATCCTACGCCACCTCTGCGGCCTGCTATGCCTTGCCCCCAGTCTACTACCCACGGGGATGATACAGGCACGGACACGGCTACGACAGGTACAGATGACTGAGGCGACGACGGGATGTGTCCTCCGTCGCCTCCTGCTCGGGCGTCCCCACCCGACGAGATTGGATCCTTTCATGCTATGATTTACAGGGCATCCAAGCTTTTCCAGATCTGCCCAGAAGAAAAGAAGAAAGAAGGGTTCCTATACCAACGGCGCGAGGCTAAAAGGAAGACGGTCCTCGCCGTACCGCTTCTTGATGACATCTGGGATGAGGGGCTCGCCCTCCTCAAGAACCCTGCCACGGCGCCGGCAAAGAGGGACCAGTACGAGAAGAAGTACCGGGTCCCCGACGCTGCCCCCTTGTGCCTTCGGGCACAACCTACTCCGGATTTGGTCGTCTCGGCGGCGGCAAAGAAGAAAGCTGGGGGGGGCATCGGCCTTGACATCAACTTCCCCGCCAGATGGCGAGGGCAGGAAGTTGGACACGATGGGACGACGGATCATCTCATCCGCAGCGACGACTATCAAGGCGGCCAACGCCCTGGCTATCGTAGCCCGCTACGACAGGGAGTTGTGGTTCAAAATCGCCCCTCCGTTAGACTTCCTTCCGGACGCCAAGAGGATTGAGGCCCTTGAAATCCTACAGGAGGGGGAGATTGCTTCGGACCACGCCATCACGGTGGCAACGGACCTCGCCGACACCGGTTTCCGTCAGTTGGGCAACAGCGTTTGCTTGAGATGACGATGATGGCTCAAGACCACGGATTTCCGCCAGGACGTACAAACCAAGGTTTTGGACATGCCCTTCGACGGGAACAACCTGTTTGGGAAGGCGGTTGATGATTCCCTTCAGGCCATCAAGACAGACACAGAGACTGCCCGGGCACTGGGAGTGCTCCAACAACGACGGCCGTCCTTTCAGAGCTCCGGAGGCAGACAAGGTGCCTCCAAGGGATCTGGCAGTGGCTCCTCCACTTACCGCCAAGCGGCAAGATCTTCGTCCCAGGAAGCCTACAGGTGACGTGGCAAGTCAGGTGGTGCCTGTCGTTGTCTACAAGGAGGCCTCCAAACAAGATTGAACCGACCATGGGGTCGGGCCCCCGCCAAAGCACCCCGGTGAGAGGCCGGCTGGCGAGGTTCGTCAGCGTGTGGGAGTCCATCTCCACCGACCGTTGTGTGCTGGACGCCCGGGCCCAAGGGCACGCCCTCGAGTTTCAGAAGAAGTGCCCTCGCGTTCCACCCGTGGCCAGGAAGGAAAATCACGTCCCTCAACTACTGTTGGAAGTAAGGGAGATGCTCAAGAAGGGTGCCATCGAGCTCGTCCCAAAGAGGCTTCGGGGCTCCGGAGTTTACTCAAGGTACTTCCTCGTAAAAAAGAAGACAGGAGGATGGCGCCCCATCCTGGACCTACGACGACTGAACAAGTACATCAAGGCACAGAAGTTCCGTATGGTCACCCTCCAGCATGTGCTGGGACAGCTGGAGGAGGGCGATTTCCTGTCGTCGCTGGACTTGGAGGATGCATACTTCGACATCCCCATTCTAAAAAGACACCGAATGTTCCTCAGGTTCGTGGTCCAAGGGCGGCACTACCAGTTCAAGGCCCTCCCGTTCGGGTTGAAGTCGGCACCCAGGGTGTTCACCAAGTGCCTCGCACCGGTGGCGGCGCGGCGGCGCCTACAGGGGATCCACGTCTACCCCTACCTGGACGACTGGCTCATCCGGGCAAGGACAAGGGAGCTCGCCGTGGAGCACACTGCGAAGACCGTCCAGCTGCTCACAGACCTGGGACTCCATCAACTTTACAAAATCGCACCTGGTTCCGTCGCAAGTCGCCCTGTTTCTGGGAGCCAAGCTTGACACAGTGGCGCGGCTGGCCTCGCCGTCGGAGGAAAGGACCAGGACCATTCTGGGCAAGGTGCAGCGTCTGCTGGCCACGGACATGGCCAGGGTAAGATCTATCAAGTCCCTCCTTGGGATGATGTCCTCCTGCGTTTATCTGGTGCGCCTTTGCAGGCTTCGGATGAGACCCTTACAGGAGTTCGACGCCCGTGGATCCAGTCAACGGGCAGCTTCGAGGACAGGATCCCTCAACGAGACGTTCCGTCAGGCGATCCGGTGGTGGAGTACCCGCACCCATCTGTCGGCGGGCACGGACTTTCAGACCCCAGCTCACCAGGTGACGGTGACGACTGACGCCTCCCTGGAAGGTTGGGGAGCACAATCCGGAGATCTTCACGCGAGAGGCCTTTGGCTCCCGGAGGAGAAGTCTCTCCACATCAACATCTTGGCGCTCCGCGCGGTGTTCTGGGCCCTCAGGTCCTTTCTTCCGTCCCTCAAGGGCAAGGTGGTGAGGATCTTCACTGACAACACCACCACGATGTTCTACATCAGGAAGCAGGGCGGAACCAGGTCCCCGGCCCTATCCAAGGAAGCCCAGGATCTGTGGCATTGGGCTGTCGCCCAAGGGATGTTTCTGGTGCCTCTTCATCTGGCAGGAATAAAAAACACGATCGCCGACTCACTCAGCAGGGAGCTGCGCTCGTGCCACGAGTGGGAACTATGCCGGGATCAAGTGGATCGACTCTTCCGACGATGGGGCGAACCCCAAATCGATCTCTTCGCGACAGCGACGAATTCCAAGTGCCGGAGGTTTGCCAGCCGAGGAGCATGGGCGAGGCTTTCTCGTTCCCCTGGGACGGCCTATTTCTTTATGCGTTCCCTCCGCTGCCGTTGCTGCTCCGGCTCATCAACCAGCTCAAGAGGTCCCGGTGCAGGATGATCCTCGTCGCACCTTCGTGGCCGAGGTAGATCTGGTTCCCGGACCTTCTGGACTTGTCAACATCCCCACCAGTCAAGCTGCCGACGGACGCAGACCTTCTCTCCAGAGAAGGAGGTGCCATTCTTCACCACAGCGCGGAGTCGCTGAACTTGTAGGCCTGGCTCCTGCAGCACTAGAGTTTGGAGGGTATGACATCCCGGCCGATTGCAGAGAGGTTCTTGCAAAGGCCAGGGCGTCCTCAACTCTCAAGTGCTACGGACATAAATGGAAGAGGTTCTCTGTCTGGTGCCGTGCACAGAAGATTAACCCTCTGCGGATTACGGCCCCTCAAGTACTGCTGTACCTACTGTCGCTGGCCAAAGCTGGACTGGCTCACGCCTCCATCAAAATAGATCTGGCGGCAATCTCCCAATATACCAGGACAACGGGACGGGCGTCCTTGTGGTCTCATCGCCTGGTGAAAGAATTCATGAAGGGACTATTCCGATCATTCCCGTCGGTGAAGGCTCCTGCCCCGGCGTGGGAGCTTAATGTGGTGCTGACCAACCTCATGGGGGCCCCATTCAAGCCTATGCATTCGGCGCCTTTGAAGTTCCTGTTGTGGAAGACCGCTTTCCTCGTGGCCATCACCTCCGTACGACGAGTGGGAGAGATCCAGGCCCTATCTTGCAAGCCTCCATAGTTGACTTTTCATGACACGAGGGTGGTGCTGAGGACACACCCATCCTTTATGCCCAAGGTGCCGTCGGACTTCCACCTCAACGAGCCCTTGGTGTTGCCAGTTTTCTTCCCATCGCCTTTGTCGCCGGCTCAGAGGACTTTGCACTTGCTGGATGTAGCTGAGCGCTGAAGTTCTACGTGGACCGCACAAAGAGTTTTCGGAAGACGTCACAACTGTTTGTGAACTTTGGGACTGTGAATCAAGGGAAGGCTCTCTCGAAGACATTTCCAGATGGCTCTCCGGCTGCATCATGCACTGTCACCGGTTGGCAAACCGACAGCTGCCCGGCCGTCGGATATCCCATTCGACCAGAGCGATCGCTACTACCACGGCGTTCCTGTCTGGTGTGCCCCTGCTGGACATCTGCAGGGCTGCGACGTGGAGGTCGACGCACACCTTCACAAGATTCTACTGTGTCGATCGAGACTCCAGGGAGGAGTCCAGGGTCGGCCAAGCAGTGCTGCGCAACCTGTTCGCCTAAGGTGAGCCTGGTGAGGAGGTAAGAGTTGCTTAATGTTGAGTTGTTGTTGTATTGCTTAATGTTGAGCCTGTTGCCACCTCCTGTGGTTGTGCATGTGTGTACTGCTATGTATTCTCTTATTCATGAGCATGTGAATCCATGCCAGACCCCATGCTGGAGAAGGAGCAAGTTACTTACCTGTAACTGTTGTTCTCCAGCCTGTGTCTGGCATGGATTCACATGCGAACCCTCCCTCTAACCCCTCTGCGGCTCTTCACTTGGTCATACTGCCACTTTACGTGCTACCAAATCTGAGGATGGCTGCCGGAGGCGGGGCTTAGGGAGAGGGCAGTCATTGGCTGGGGGCAGTATGACTCAGAGACCTGTGATTGGTTACTACTAAGAAAGACAGATCAGAAACAAAACTGATATTGATTTTTTTCTATACCGAGGATTCCCGGCCTGACGACTGGGAATATTCATGAGCATGTGAATCCATGCCAGACCCATGCTGGAGAACAACAGTCACAGGTAAGTAACTTGTTCTTTACACTACCAACTTGTGTAGAAAAGACCTATACCAAAAGGTGGCTATCCTAAATAAGTGTTGTGTAGTCTCACACAGTGTGACTGCACCAATTCTTACCCAACAGCGCCCATGCTTCCTCTAATACTGAAGTAGAAGGCGCATAGATGTTTTTCTGGGTTATCATTGTTTCTGCTTTATCACATCTGTACTCCCGCTACAGTTTATGCAAACTCATGTCAGAAACAATCGGAGGCACCTTGACGTGTGAAGGACAATGGGTACAGTACATGTCAAACTAGGTATAGTGTTACTAACATGCCCTGTCGACATCCATTTTTGAGTTTCAAACAAATATTTTAATACCCCGCAACTACCACTAGATGTTGGCCTATGCAGAGCATGTGAATCTGATCAGCTACAAGCTCCGGAAATAAGATTACTTGAATAATGTATCCTGTATAACTGCAAGCATGTAAGTGTCTTCTCCACTGTTTGTGGGCTCAAATGTATTTGTACTATACTACAGCCCTTCTCCCACCTACACTATGCCTGGCTGCTCAGTCATTGCTACCAAACCTTTTGGGTAGCTCAGGCGTATACTAAGAGTTGGAGCCCTGTATACTAAAAGGAGCCCTTTACATTCCTACCATAGGTGAATTTCAGTGAAACTCCATAACAGTCAATAAACAAGTCTTACTGGAACAAATGGATCAGCGTTCCTTTTTGATTGTTCATCAAAAGCTGCACCCTTTATTGGTAGTCTACTGTGGTGGCTCAGAGGGCAGATATTGATCTGTGCACTACTTTCAGATATCTGTGTAATACATACACTTGTTCGACTCCCACTTGGGAACTACTTAGTATGTCATCTCCCGATGTTTGTAAAATGAAGTGACTGATTATAGCATCTGAGTGGACTTGTACTATCCCTGTAAGTGGCTGGGGACAAATAAAAGAAAATGGGCAAACAGGGTTTGGCTGTGGGACCTACCCATCTTTCCTTTCCTTTGGAAATGTACATTTCAGTTTGAGCAGTCTTGGTCCCCTGTAATCAAGAGTTTTATCACTTGTTTGTCACCCTCTGTTTGTAGAACAGCAAACATGATTTTCCTTTTTCTTTTTTCTCCCTTTGTGAACCTCTTCACGAATAAAATAACATAAATGAAGCAACAGGAACTATGTCTGTGCCCCATCAGACAAGGCGCTAACCCTGTTTTCAATAGGTTGTGTAGACACCTTTGCAGAAGAAGCTAACTGTCTTGAGTTTTCCTCGCAGCTTCTCCTTTCTTCACTGCTCACCTATATTTGCCTCCTCTTCCCCTTTAATGTTATGTCTTGTCTCTGCTTCCATATTTTTCCTACACTTTTGCCTTCTAATGTCTAGCCTTGGGCCTTGCAACCAATCCTACCCTCAGTCTCTTTAAGACTATATATTGGCAACAGAAGGAATTGTAGGAATATACTGAACTAATTCTTTGTGTTTTTTAAGGCTTCCCCACCAGAACATGTCCAGTTAATGATGCAATGAAACAAAAATGTCTTGCCCAAAGCATAAACCTTCTTTTTCACTGTTGCACCTGCCTGGCCAAGCCCCTTATTTTGTGGCCATCATTACAGCAAAATAACTTTCTGATAACAATCCCTCTGTAAAAACATCATGTTGACAGAGGCACCTTATCATGGTTTGAAAGTCCCCACAAAAAAATGTTAAGTCACACCGGCAAAGGTTTATGCTGTGTTTGAGTTACAATCTGAAGAGATCATCCACGTGCATTTTTCTTCCTCGAAGAAAGAAAGTACTGCATGAGCTGGAGTGACTTGACATTTAGTAAATACATCCTTTTCTGAGTTTCCCTATTAACATATCTTTGCTTATTGCCTATATGCTTTTCTTCTCCCCACTTCTAGTTCACTGATGAAGAAGTAAAGATGGCTGGAAAATTCAAACTCAACGATTATAGCCAGTACTCTCCCTGGTCCTGCGAGACCATTGGCTCCTACATTGGGACCAAAGATGCCAAACCCAAAGATGCTGGGGCGGCTGGGAATGTCGAAATGACGGTAGGTACCCAGCAGGGAATTTGTTAATACCGTCATCTGCTGCAACCTGTAGCCTCCATAAAAGCTATGGGACCATGCGTTTTTGCATTGCTCTCAAACCACAAGAACGCTGCTCGACGTTGCTTCCCTATTGGTTATTGGACACTGTTTTAGGAAAATAGCTGCCAAAAATCCCTATGTTTCAGAACCTTTGGATTATGCCTATTTTGCAGTTGGGCAAAATATTGCAACTCGTTGTTCTGAGGTCATGCGTTAAAATGAATACTTAAAGATGAATTGTGTGTTTATTGTTCAATAAAGATTTCGGCTCATTGGCCTGTATCTCTGTGAAATGTGTGTTGTTTTGAAAGTACTAAAATAGTTGGGACATTGCACCCGACCCAAAGAGCTGTAATATGCCTCCCAAGGAGAAGTTCTTGAAGGGTGTGAAAAACCTGACTGGATTTCACTACTCAGTCCCCGGGGATCCCTTATTCAGGTGGCTAGGGAAGAGCCATCAGTATTGTATCCCGACTGTGGGTATGGACAAGTGAGGGGAGGATAATCTCGGTAGGTTTCCCTTGGGGAGTGTGGAGGAGGCACCGGAAGCTGAGACATGGTAGCCCCCCTTTCCTGAGAGTTCACCCCATATTCTCTATACCTTTTTGGGACACTACAACTCCCATAACACTCCTCCTTTCCTAATCAGCCCAACTACGGAGTTGAGCAAGACTGAGACTATGAAGATTACTACTAGTAACATGCACTGGCCTTGTCCCACTAAGGTCATGCAGGGTCAGGCACTCAATCACCATCACATACACACCTGAAACTCATGGACCATTTTCCAAACTTTAAAAGGTGGAGCACAGAAAAAGACAGAGCTAGGCAGGGGCCAAGAAGGAAGGTGAAGTGGATCGCGAGACGGAGGAGCAGCTTGCGCTGCCGAGAATCAGGCCAGGAAGAACGGGACGCTAAAACGCTGACAGGCTGCTAGTGGAGGCATGAGGAAGCGTGGCGAGGTAGCAGTCTCCAAGAAGCAGGGAGAGTTCAGAGAAGGGAGCCGAGGAGGGCTGGCTTGTCCCTTTCCTCCATGCACCAGCAAACTGCTTGTTGCCTCCACTGGGCCGGGAGTGTCTGAGGGAGAGGTGTGCAAGACCCTGATCTTGACAAGCTGAAAGCAGAAGGTTGTGCAAAAGCAAGGCCTGTCGGTGAGATAAAAGGAAGGGAGAGCCCGCTTTGTGATCTGCGATTATGGAAAGCTACAGTGTTGCACGCAAGGCTACGCGTTAAAGAATAAAGACTTTGAACTGAAAGCTAGAATGTGTTTAGCCTGGCGAGGGAGCTGATGAGAAACCAAGTAACAGAGTGGTGCTCTGAGAAGGTACGTTGTCGAACGCTTCTTGAAAGAGAACAGTTATAACAGAACAGTGAATACTAAAAGCGAAATGTGATGTAAGCCATTGAAGGGAAGGGAACGAGGGTAAGAGAATGTACAGAGATCCCGAAAGACTAATGTGAAAAGGAATGGATATTTATGTGAAATGATGAACAGAGTGGCCGAGCCCCCGTTCTACGAAACGAAGAACAAGATTGGCTCCTATTTCCCATGAAATAGGAGCCAAATGGCAGTTCAGTTAGTTAAAAGTGAGCAAAAAGGCATAAGGTAAGTAGAATAGATCACATATACTTGTTAGACAGTGCAAATTGTTTCAGTTCACCAGAGGAGTTCAATTGAAGTCAATAGGCCTAGGCCAAAGTCAATGGGCTAGTGTTCTGGATAGGAAAGAGCAGTTCTGGTATCAAAAGTAAAGTCTTTGCAAAAGTTCTCAGAAGTAGTTTAGGCGAAAAAGAATAGTTTGTTGGGTCACAAGCTGATTAGGCCTGCAAGTTGGGAAAGTTTCATGAACTTTCACTGCAAGAGTGGTGTTCTCTCAATCGGGTTGGCACAATACCTTAGTATGAAGAAACAAATGCAGTTGAAGTCGTTGGTTCCTGGCAGTTCCTGCAGATCTCACTGTTGCTGAGCCTCAGTCGTGAGGACAAAAGGGAGGACGTCTGACTTCTGCACTGTATGGGATCATCGGAAAACGCAAACAAGACTGAGTCACTTCAGTTGGAGTAGCTGTTCTTCAAGCACACAAGCTGGTGTCCTTCCCCCTGGTTAATCCTAACCAGCTTCGAGAATGGTATCCAGGTGTCTTACGAGTTGATTGGTCCCACCAACTCAAAGGAAGAAGTCATCCTTGAAGGGGCTTCTCTGTGGAGATGAATTTGGACCTGCAGCAGGGCTTCACTGGGCAAACCAACTGTCCTGGAGTTACAGTAGCTGTCCTCTTCCAGCTCTTCGGTTCTTTCATTCCAGTGGTCGACTTTGCTTTCCAGTCCATGAGACTCGCCTTTTATCCAGTTTCCTCCCATTCATTGCAGCCTAGCTGCCACTCACCCAGCAGGGTGGCTGTCCTTGCCGGACAGTCAGGGGAGGTGTTGTCAGCCGTCCCCTACAGCCCCTCCAGCCTGTGACGAAAGGTTCTTTGAGAAGTTTGTCAGACTCATGAAGTCCCCTCGGATGGGGGTGATCCCTGGGGATGCCATCAGAGGTGTGCTCGCGCCAATGCTTCAAGCACCTCAGGCTCTTCTTCCAGCCCCCCCCCGTCCCCGGTGCAGCCTTTGCCACCGGCTCTGGCCCCCCCCAATCGATTCCTCAGGCGCTCCTGTACCAGCCTCCGGCTCCCGCCACTCCTCCACCAGTGCAGGATCCTCCTGACCCCCAGGTGGACACGGACAACGAGGAGGACCCGAACACGCCATTGTCTGCCAAGATCTTCCATGAACGCCTTGCAGTGCTGGCTGAGTTCCTGGGCCTTCCTCAACCAGAGGTTGAGCAACCAGCATAGGGGGGTCCTCGTAGAAGTCCTTGCTTGACGCCCCTCTGCTAAAACGGGAAATCCACTGCGGACTGATGTAGTCGCCTTGGCCAAGAAGGGTTGGCTCAAGCCCCACTCTGTCCAGCCGGTGAATCGACGCCAAGTACAGGCAGATGGAGGGGGATATACTCTTGCATTGACCCATCCTCAGCCATACCCCTCTGTGTTCGCTGCAGCATCACTAATACTCCAAGCCTCAGTCGTCCTCAGCCGCCTCCTCTGCGGCGCTGCTAGACAAGGAGAAGATCTTGAAGTAGTATGGAAAGAAACTCTATTCCAGCGCGTCCTTGCATCTTCGTCAGGCCGATACAATGCAGGCGACTGCTAACCAGAGGTTGTGGCGGAAAATTGCGGATTTCCTCCCGGAGCTGCCTACGCAGAGCCAATCACAGTTGAAGGCGAGACTGACTAAGGCCAAACTGGTGGCGCAGGACATCATGGAGTCCACCGTGGCCCACATTGACACCTCTGGCCGGGCCATCTGCATCACCACGGACATAAGAACATGCTGGATCCGTGCAACTAAATTTAACCCAGACGTCCAGGAACGCATATTAGACCTGACGTTCGAGGGGAGTGACCTCTTCCACTCGACCGCGGACAAGGAGCCGGACAAAAAGACAAACGGCTCAAACGGCCAAGTCTTGATCCATCCTGACAAAGACTACGTCCAAATCGTACACCCAGTCACAGCAGTGCTCCGACAAGGGTCTTTCATACGGAGGGTTCCGCGGCTTCCAAGAACGGAAGTCCAGGCAGCTGGACCACTCGCCGACACCACATCGGCGCAAGCAACAAAAAGGGGGGTTGGAGGGGTAAGGGGTTTTCCAGTCCCCCCCTCTGCAACAGCCACTGAGGGAAAGAAGGCATGACACGCACCTCTGGGTCTACGTGTCTCCAGTGGGGGTTAGGCTTGCTCTCCGTGCACATTTCTGGCACCAGAATTTCACAGACCCCTGGATCATCTCCATAATATTCATGGGGGACTGCCTAACCATCCCAGCCTCCCCTCCACTCCCTCAAGTTGGGACAGCAACTCTAATGGCGGAGATCAGATCGCTCGTAGAGAGCCAGGCCGTGGAGCAGGTCCCAGCCTCCCAGCGAGGCTTGGGCTTTTACTCCAGGATTTTCGCCATTCAGAAAAAGAACCGGGCGGGCCTGAGAGTTGTGCTGGACCTTTGCACCCTAAACCTCTCCTTAACTATACAAAATTTCAAGATGGTTACGCCAGCTTTTATAGCAGACACATTGTGTAAGGGAGACTGGATGTGCTCCCTGCATCTGAAGGACGCGTATCTACACGTCCCGATATGGCAGCCCCATCGTTCTTTCCTATGGTTCAGGATCATGGGCTACCATTTCCAATACAGGGTCCTTCCTTTTGGCCTCAACTCAGCCCTCAGGGTCTTTACCAGACTCATGAATACTGTGGCAGCCCTCCTCTGGGCTCAAGGCCTCCACATCTACCCGTACCTTGACGACTAGCTCCAGGGCTACATTGCTGGAAGCAGTTCTCCACACTTCCCAGGCTCTTATGAACACACTGCACGATCTGGGCTTTTCGCTCAAACTCAAGAAGTCGCAGCTGCATCCCACGCAGAATCTGACATTCTTGTGCCTCATCTGGGACACGTGCTCCGAGAGGGTGTTCCCTTCGGAGGACTAGACCACAGCCATCAAGAGGGCCAGTACTCACTTCCTCAGCAGAGAGGTGACCTTGTTTACCCAGGTGGATCTCTTTGCCACACGGCACAACAAGAAGTGCCCTCAGTTTGCCTCCTGGGAGGGATAGGGCCCTGGCTCCCTGGGTGACGCATTTCGGATTCAGTGGAACAGCATGACAGTTTACGCCTTCCCGCCCACGTCGCTGATTTGCAGAGTCATTTGCAAGATCAAGGAGTCTTGCCAGCTCAACATCATTCTAACATCTCCATGGTGGCCTGCCAGGCCATGGTTCTCGGAGCTACTCAGCCTCTCGGAGTTGCCTCTGATTCAACTCCCGACGCGCTAAGCACATCTTCTGGTGCAGCAGGGGGGCATGGTCATCCACCACACACCACAGAAGCTACCCTTCAGTGTGGTTCCTGAGCAGGTGATGCTAAGGCACCTCAGCCTCTCCTAGGCTAATCTGGAAATCGCACAGGGCGCAAGGGACAAGGCTACCAGGGCCCAGTATAAGAGTAAATGGACCAGTTTCTGCCACTGGGCAGCCTCCAAGGAAAGTGACCCCCTGTCATGTACTCGACGTGCTTTCCTTCTTGGCGCACCTTGCCCACTCGGGCGTGAAGGGGGACACCTGACGCACTTACTTTACAGCCATCGGGGCATACAGAAATTTGGAGGAGAAGAGTTTTTCCTCTTCCAACCCATTTGTCAAGAGACATTTGACGGGTCTCGCCAGGCTCTACCTGCCCATCAAGAGGCTGCACCCCGTGTGGTACCTCAACATAGTCTTGGGTGCCCTGGCGCACAAACCATTTGAACCTATGGCGTTGCAGAATCGGGGAAATTCAGACGCTGGTTGCCTTGGAGCCATACACTAAGTTTCACAATGACAAGGTAGTCCTACGGATGCCCCCGTCATTCCTTCTGATGGTGCAGTCCGCATTCCATCTGAACGAAGAAATTGTGCTGGCCACGTTTTTTTCTGAGCCCAAAGACGAGGCACAGAGTTCTGCACTGGCTTGATGTTGGGCGTGTCCTGAAATTCTATCTGGACAGGACAAAGGGTTTCTGCAAGTCAGATGCTCTTTTTGTCACCTTCAGAGGATCCAAACTGGGGTATCTGGCCTCCATAGCCCGTTGGATGGTCTCGGCCATCAAAGAAGCCTACGAGGGACAGCGCAAGCCACTGCCGGCCAACATGCACACCCACGTGGTCCAAGCCAAGGCAACAGCCATCGCTTTCCAGCAGCATGTCCCCTGGCAAGTCATAAGCAGGGTGGGCGCATGGGCCACCCTTCTTGCTTTCTGTAAGCACTACTGTTTCTATGCCGGTTCTAGAGCGGACGCGGCTTAAGGACAGTCTCCTCTCCACCCTGGGGATACACTCTGTTGTAATCGCCCATGCAGTATGGAGGAAAGGGGACGGGATGTAAGAGTAATTAAGTTACTCCCCGTAGTGACTAATGTACTGTCCTTAGTCCCCTTTCCTCCATACGTCCCACCAGCCCCCCACCCCCTAATAAAACTGGTGTCATTAGGCAATGTTAAATCTATTGTCGATGCGTCTATGGGGACTTGGGTGTGGCGCTGGATGGCGGAGTCAGGTCAGCGCATGCTCCCAGGGCTGCACCCCCATGCGCCTCTAAATTTAAAGGGGAAGAAGGTTTTTTCTGGTGAAAAAGGTTCCGTCTCCTGTCCCTTGGAAGGGACGCCCATGCGGTATATAGGAAAGGGGACTAAAGACTAAGAGTATGTTAGTCACTACGGTGAGTAACTTGTAATTTATCAGTTAGAATAAGCCATCTTCAGAAGGGAGCAATGTAAAAGCAACACAAAAATACACTTCAAAATTACACACTCCTAGTTTCTAAATCAGTAAAGAACCTTTTGGGATGGCCAACAGTCACAACCTACACCCTCAGGTGACTTCAATAGCTAGGGTCCTGAGTATATTAAGATCTTACTGTAGCATTTGGAACTTTCTTAGGAAGTGGTCAAATGAAAAGCTTACTAGAACAAACGGAGCACCAATATTTTTAAGCTGCCAAATACTTTTGGGTCCCCTAAGCAGAGTCAGTAACAGCATAAACCAAAGTCAATGTGCAAAAGTGTATATGAGCTGAAGCACCTCTGGTAGCTAAGTAGAACTGTCTTTACGTCATGTTTTAGAAGTCTTTGAAGAAAAGAAGAATCAAAGTAGGGCCACAAGCTGTTTAGACTTGTGAGTAGTAGAACATGCAAGCACCTCTACAATAAGAGGTAAGTTCTCTCAGACCTTACAGTACCTTTTTAGAATGAAGAAAAGTACAGCAGATGCCTCCTGTTCCTGTGCAGCTCTGCAGAGCTCACTGTTCCTGGGCCTCAGTCGTGGGGACAAGAGGGTGGACGTCGGCGGATTCCTGCACTGCAGTGGGACGGTCTCTGCTCGCAACCGGCAATCTTCAAACAAGTGGCACTTCAGTGTTTCAGCGCCTCACGACTACCTCAAATAGCAACACTGCGTTTCCTGGCTGTCGAGATGGACTGTCCTTGCTTCTGGATTCCTGCACTCTATTGAGGGGTCTCGGGCTCGGTCAGTCCTGCTTCCTGGGAGTCTGGAGGATCTTCCTGGATCTCTTAGCCAATTTAAAAGCAACGCACACAAGCTGGTGTTCCTCTACCTGGCTATTCAGTTTCCAGCAGCAACTCTGTAGAAATTCAACCAGCTCAGAGAAGGATGTCCAGGTGGCTTACTTTGGAGTTGATTGGTCCCACCAAAAAGGAAGAAGTCGTCCTTGCAGGGGCTTCTCTCTCGATACGAATTTGGAGTGTCATGACAGCAGCAGGGCTTCACCTGGAAAACCAACGGTCCAGGAGTTGCAGCAGGCGTCCTCTTAAAGTTCTTCTTTGGTTCCTTCGTCAGTGGTCGACTCTGCCTTCCAAGCCAAAAGCCTTGCCTTTTATTCAGTTCTCTCCCATTAATTCCAGCCCAGTTATCAGTCACCCACGAGGGTGACTGTCCTTGCCGGACAGTCACCCGGCCAATCACTACAGAGTTCATTTGGGTCTCCTAGGAGATTAAGCACAGGGAGTTTCCGGCACCTCCCTCACTTCCTGCCCACCACAGACACCCTGGAGCCAGAGGCAGGCTTCACTTGTGAGTCCCGTCAAAGGCAACCCGAACAATGGCACCAAACCTGGTTTGTCGCGCGGAGTAAATCTCAAGAAGGAGCTTTCCACAAAGAAATAACGAAAAAAGACCACAGCCATTTGGATAGAAATGGCACCCTTTGGGTGCTTTACTGCAGCTGCGAACGCAGCCCTCGGTAAATGCACTCCACCATAGTTAAAAGGAAACCACTGCCACCAGCCATTCAGTGAGGAAAGGGTAACATACATGAGAAGCTAGACAAAAGGGAGTACTAGGTAACCCCTCCAGCACCCTATTGTAAGATGGTGTGTGCTGGGTCTAGAAAGTTACAAATGGATGTTACATCAAGGTCACTTTACTGCTTTGGGAAACAGCAGTTTATTCCAGAGAAGGTATTTAATCCTTTGGGAAATCTGAAAGACTTCCCTGTGCCACTGCACTGAAGGTGCTGTGTGACATAATGTAAAAGAAGATGCCTATGGAGTTTTTCAGGCTCCATAACCAAACAAAACACAAGTTCAGCCATCAGATTAAAATGCATGAGCGAACGAGGGCGTGGTTATCTAGCCATGGTGTAGGACATGCCTTGCTGTGTAGCTCCTGCAGATCCGAAGTTGATCCTCAACAACGTGTTGAAAAATGACCTACGACCTCAAGAAATGAAGGCAAGTGTGTCGTAAGATTTGCTCTACATTAACTGAAAAGGGCGAGTGAACCGTGAGGAGTACTGTGTAAAGGAGCTTTGGAGAAGCAGCCACTCATGCACAACGGAAACAAAATGGCAGATAACAAAGGAAATGAAAACATGGGCGCAGAAGCGAATAATTAGATCTGTGCGGTGGAAACTTGGGAAAGAGATCGGCACTCAGAGCTCATACGGTGCGCTGACTTAACCTCGGTCTACCGGCAATAACGTAAGCATCTGCTACTCGCCGCATGAGATCGCAGCAGAGGCACCCACGAACTGAGGGGCATGGAGCTGCAGGGTGATTATGAGGAGCCGGCGCTATAACGTGCCACCGGCAAGAGGGAACCGAGAAAACATAACCATGGTATGCATCAGCGAGTTGTAGCAGAAGCAACATGGTGGAGAGCAATTGGGCCTTGGATGGAAGACAAAAAAACTAGCCTCACAGTTAATAGCGCTGTGTAATGATCTGGACAGTCGCAGACCCGCAGCAACGTAGAATACAAAGCGTGATCTGCAGGGGAGTCTGTTGCCATGCTTGGTAAACATCAGGGACTGCAGCAGTGGAGTTCGAGGAATGAACAGTCAGAGTTGCGCGGATGGATATATTGTATCAAACACGCAAACACAATGAGGAACTTCTGAGCGGACAGAAGGAGCAGTCAGGGCCGATGAGACTGTAGATAGTGGAACGCACGAGCTGCGTCCATGGCTACTGATGCAAGCAGAGGGCAAAACGAATAGTAACTCTAAGAGTTACATGGTAGCATCTCAGTCGGGAGTTCGGAAGTGAAGAACGTACACGTGATATACAACGTGCACCAGCAGGACCAGGAGACATTGCTGTGGGCGATGACTCACACAAGAGACCTTGGGGTGCCTACAAGCACAATAAAGACGGAACACAAATGTGGCACAGGCATACCGGCTGCAAGGTATTGTGGATGTGATTATAAGCCAAAAGCGCCCGGATACTACGTCCAGAGAGAGGCCAGAGAAGCCAGGGGGTTCACATGTAGGGAACACTAAATATGGACCATGATGGTTAGCAAACCACCATACAGAGTACAACCGGATGGGAGAGGCCAGCCCAAGAGACCCCTAAATACTGTGAGGAGATGAAGGAGGTGAGCATCCCCCGCAAAAGGTCAGAGTGCCAGCAAGAAGCCAAATAAGAGGATAAAAAGGAGCGCTCGCATAAGGGATATTGCTCGCGTCCAAGTTACCTAAAGGCAAAGATAAACAATCCACCATGGAGGAGTTCGCCAAGTTACTGCATGTGACTGAAGGAGCAGGTGGGAAAGGAGTGGGCACACGGGAAAGCGCCAAAACGGGGCCCAACAATCAACAGATATTGGACGCAATAACGGTTTTGAAAACATCATGGGACTGCAAGATTTCAGATTTGAAGACTGCGCTGGAAGCTTAAATCAACGCAGTGAGCATTAATCTGAACCTATTGTGGCAGGATGTACGATCACTGGCTGACGGATGGGAACCCTTGAGAAGGAAGTGAAACGGAGCACGAGCATGACAAATGCTAAAGACATCAATGTGTTGCAACAGCAGATGCGGAACCTAGAGAATAGAGCTGAAGAAGCGGAGGGGCGGGCTCGAAGAAATAACATGCGCATAGTTTAAGCTGCCGGAGGGGGAAGAAGGCTCGGACCCAACGAACTATGTAGAAAGCATGCTGCTGCAGGAGATTTCTGGCGGAGTACTGAGCCAAGGATTTGCAGTAGAAAGGGCACATCGGTCCCAGACGAGGAGGCCGCCTCCGGAGCAAGATTTTAAACTATGAAGACAGGGAAGGTCTTAGAACACTTCCGTAAACGGGAACAACAAGTAGAGCATCGGCCACCATCACTGCGTATCCGGACTACACACTTTGTTCAGAGGCAAAGCTTGAACTATGTGGCAGTGAGGAGATTACGTGAAGCAGGGCACAGATGCATGTTGTTGTACCCGGCAAAAATGAAGGTGCTCCTGAAGAATAAAGCTGTGTTCTTTGAGACACCGGCGGATGTGACAGCGTGGCTGGACTCGACGAATTACCCGATGGGAGAGGAAGTACAGACGGAGAGTGCAGCTGAAAAATGAACTAGAGTACCCACGATGCACCAGAAGAACTTTGGCGGAGATAAGTACGGCGCACATAGTGACAATGGGACTGGAATATAGAAAGTGGCATAGGAGAACGGGAGTTAGCATGTCTGATCCTAAATTTAAAAGGGCTGTGAGCACATAGCAGGAGGTGCAGTACCAAGAGTCTCTCTACCAAACCCCTGAGATAGTTTTAGTTGGGATACTGTTAGGGCGGTATCCCCCTACTGAGTACCGAGTATCGGTTATACCGATAACCGGGCTAAATGTGGGGTAACCCGTGATCCAGGGATGGAGCTGGGCAACAAGTTGGGGAAGTTGGAGGGGGGTGGGGTGCGGAGCTGAGGTTGGGAAGGGAGGGAGGGCATGGGAGAGGGGTGTTTGTAGAGTTGTGGGAACAAGCTTGTAACTGGATGCAGTCATGTAAGGAACGAAAGACCAAAGTGGTGAAGGGGGGGGGGGTCGGGATATGGATAGAATGGGAAACCTGAGGATAGCCACCTGGAATGTCAGGGGGCTTAATAGTTTTTTGAAGAGAAATAAGGTCATGATGTACCTGAAGCGGCAAAGAATTGATATCGCGCTACTACAAGAAACACATCTCACGAAACAGAAGCAAGAAACATTGAGTAGAAAGTGGAGGGGTACCACTATAGGAGTGACATACTTGGCGTACGCCAGGGGTTATCACTTGGATAGCACCAAACGTCTTTTACGCTGTTACAGACCACAGTAGAACCTGATGGGAGGATGGTGCTGATGAGAGGCCTGGTAGAAAACTAGGAAGTGAGCATTATTAACGCATATCCCCAATCAAGATAAAGTGGGTTACTTGAAGTCCTTGTACTGTAAAATCGGCCCCAACATGGGAGGGGAAGTCATTTGGGGTGGGGACTTCAACTGTACACTGGACCCCAAGATGGACAGTTCAGACAGCAAGATGGTGAGGCCTCACTATGCAGCACTGCTGGGAAAACGCTCACACTCACTCACACACTTCCCCTCCCCACCGGGGAGACTGTGATTTAAATTACAAAAAGTACATAGAAAGACAGCACTCCGGGGGAGATAAGACGGGCAGGTTGTTAGCCTGGTTATGCAAATGTGAAACACCTAAGCAGCCAGTTAGAGCCATTAGAGATATTAACAGTTAAAAACTAGATAATCAGGAGGGTGTGAATGAAGATTTTGTAGAGTTTCACCAGCAACTGTATGCAGATACGGGAGCGGAGTCCGAGGATGATATATTGGAGACGCTAGAGGAAATTGGTCTTCCCAAATTGGAGGCAATGGACAGGGAGAACTTGGAGGTCCTGATCACCGTTGAAGAGCTAGAAGCGGTGATTAAGCTCTTGCCCACTGGGAAAGTACAGGGTGCAGACGGACTTCCTCGCAAATTTCACAAAACGTATAGGATGGAACTGCTCCCCCCGATGCTGGCAGTGCTGAATGAAGCATTGGAGAAGGGAGAGTTGCCAGAATCCCTGAGGGAGGCGGTTATAATCCCGCTCCTTAAGCCGAATAAGACCGGTTTGGATTTTGGGTCATATAGACCACTATCCCTATACAAGTAAGATCTTAACTGCAGTGATGGCGAACAGGCTGAGACCAGTCATCAAACTCATACATCTGGATCAGACTGGGTATGTCCCGCATAGGAACATATCAGATAACCTCAGGAGGCTCCACCACATCATAGGGAAAATGGAGAAGGATGCAGAAGAAATAGCAATGGTGTCATTGGATGCGGTTAAGGGCTTTGACTCGTTCAAATGGCCATGGCTGATGCCGGCCCTAAGAGGATATGGGATGGGGCTGATATATTTAAGATGGGTACACCTGTTATATAGCACGCCACTGGCCCGAGTCAGGACAGGCGCGATCATCTTTGATCGATGGATGCTTGGCAGGGGCACCAGACAGGGTTGCCTGTGGTCCCCGATGTTGTTCATCTTGGCTTTAGAACCTCTGGCGATATATCTGAGGCATTATTTTCACGAAGTGGGGATATCTACGAAGGGGGTGGGGGACTACACTTGATCTCAAATGTATGCCGAAGATATGTTGTATCTAAGATACCCTGAAGAGAATTTGGAATACAGATTGGAAGTGATGGACAGATATGCATCGTTCTCTGGAATAAAGGTGAATCCTGTGAAGTCATGTATGTTCCTGTTGGGCAGATACAAGGGCATACCACAAAATGAGCTACCGGTACTGCAAATACAGTGGGAAACCGAGACCTTTAGATACCTGGGGATTGATATATAGCATACGACGGAGGATAAACATAAACACAACAGTGGAGTCGGTGGCTAATATAGAACGTTGCATGAAGTTTTGGGCCAAGCTCCCCTTGACCATGATGGGGAGAGTGGCATTATTGAAACTGATAGTGTTGCCAGTTTGCTGCACTTCTTCGGAAACATACCTCACATGATACCTAAGAGATTCTTTGTCAAGCTCCACAGCCTGTGATCACAAAAGTGATGAGTGGAAGGTTTCAAATGAATCTGAACCACTGGCAATTGCTCTGGGCAACCTTCCACATCACCGTTTTTTGCCCGTCTGCGCCATTGCAAAAGGGGTCCAGCCATGTGCAAATCAATCGGCTGCCGCCACCAATGGTAGCAGCCCAGCCCGAACTGCTAGGCCCCGTCCCCTCTGCACAGAAAACCAAGCAACCCCAGACATGTTTCGGCGTGACGGCTGGACCCATTTTGCAATGGCGCAGACGGGCTAAAAAACGGTGATGTGGAAGGTTGCCCAGAGCAATTGTCAGTGGTTCAGATTCATTCGAAACCTTCCACCCATCACTTTTGTGGTCACAGTTTGTCTCTCCATGTGAGAGGGGGTATGCCCAGACGTGGGTCCCTTGCTCGCTGCGCCATTGGGAACCAGGCTGCACCTCACTGAGGAGGTCCAACAAGGCTGAAACATGTCTGGGGTTGCTTGGTTTTCTGTGCAGAGGGGACCTGGCCTAGCAGTTCGGGCTGGGCTGCTACCATTGTTGGCGGCAGCTGACTGATTTGCACACAGCTGGACCCCTTTTGCATTGGCGCAGACGGGCTAAAAAACAGTGGTGTGGAAGGTTGCCCAGAGCAATTGCCAGTGGTTCAGATTCATTCGAAACCTTCCACCCATCACTTTTGTGGTCAAAGCTCCACAGCTTGTGCAGAGGATTTTTATGGCACAATACTAGAAATAGGTTAGCATTATGGAAATTGCAAAATACATATGATAAAGGGGGCATTGGGTTGCATAATTGTGAGCTGTTTACCAGCAAGGCAATTACAGTATGTCACTAAGTGGTTGTCAGATGACCCAACACCAGAGTTTAAACTACTAATGGCTGAATGTGCGCATTTCTTCCTAAAAGAATGGCATTTGGGCACCAAAGGCACGACAGAAGGGATGCACGTGGCTATTGGGTCTGGGAGTGAAGATATGGCAGAGAGCTTGCCAGGTGATGGAGAATCCGACCCCGTGGTCCCCACAGATACCACTGGTGACATTGACGGGAGTGGATGAACAACTGAGAGAGATAACCCGTAGACAATGGGAACCGAATGGGATTGCAACATTTGGAGATATGTGGCAGGTTGGGAGATGTTGGAATTTGACGAGCTAGTACAAAACACTGGGCTAAAGAAAAGGCAATATATTACATACACCAGGTTAGTGTGACTGAGAAGAAACACATGGGCAGAGACATGTGACTCTGTAATAGAAACGGTTTGATGTATCAGAGGGGGGACATGAGGTCTCCTGTGTTTACGATCTGCTTATGTCATGTCCAGGGTAGGCAGAGAGGTGACTCGGGTGAGAGAGGACTTGGAGGAGGAAGTTGGTGAACCCCTGGGTGACGGGATGTGGGCAAGAGTTCAAAGATATCACAAAAAGGTATCTAGGAATGCCAGACTGCAGCTAATCCAGTTGTATATTACCCACAGGGCGTATATGACCCCACAGAGGATTGCGCGATCTAAGAATGCAGAGATACAAACGTGCCCTAAATGCGTAGAAGTGAACGCTGGTATGATGCACATGTTTTAGGGGTGCCCCGAAATAAGGAGGTTTTGGGGGAGGTGGCACATCGCCTGAATGAGAAAGGGATTAAACTGGAGGTAGATTTGGAGTGGGCGTGCATGGTGGGGGAGTTCCCCAGACAACGCAAGTTGAAACATGTCTGCAAGCTTAAGGACTTGGCATACATATTAGCCAAAGGTAGGATCACCATGGGGTGGAAAACTAATAGCAGACCAAGGGTGGAAGTGTTGTGGCGGGACCTACGTAAATGGGTGGAAGCTGAAACTGTGGTGTGGAGCGATGCAGTCAATAGAGGGGGGGGAATGATCCGGGGGAGGCATTGACAGCCTGGAGACACTTAGTGGCAACAATGTTTGAGACCACCCAACTGGATGCTAACGAAGAGGAACCCCTAATAGAATTGGTAGAGAATACACCCCCAGTGGTATTCTCGCTAAGGACGGAAGGGATCAGGCTCGCGGGGAGGCGAGGGTTGGTGGGAAATTATAATAATCATGTAATTGTGGCTGTATGATAATGTTTGAGTTGTCTAGTAGTTTGTTTGAAAAATTCATTAAAAAAATGCATGAGCGAGTGGGGGGAAAAAAAGGCCTCACTCTCTCCGGGTTAAAAAGTCCTCAAAATCCACCAAAGTTGTTGTGGGTCTCTAAAGTGGAGGGAATTGGCACATTTCTGAGAATTCTCCCTAACATGATGGAATATATGGGATAGTCTAGGCCTGCACCGGTATATGAGCAAGATGACCTCATGTACATGCATGATAGAGGATGACAATAAGATCTTATTGTACCCTTTCACAAAGCCTTACAGAAAAAAGTTTCCACCAATTGGGAAACACCAGAGGTGATTCCTGCAGTAAGAAACTATCAGCAAAATATAGAGCTTCAGCTGCAGACCCTCCATGCATATCACCCAACCCCAGAAAACTTGGTTGATCAAGCTGCAACTTCGTCAGGATGACAAACTGCATATCCCACAGGATTGTGACGATAAAAAGGTTGACACCATGGCCAAGAAGGTTTCTCGGCATGCAGCATGGGGCTAAAGTCTGCAAACGCCACATGCACGCTGGCAAGATTCAGCCACACCGTTTGGGAGTGTGCTTCAATGGCAGCTAACCGTCTCCCGGAAGGGGAGCAACGAGACGGTTTCTTCAATATTATCAAGGACTGGAAGGATGCGATGTGTGAATCCCTCCGAACCGGTCTCGACTCTGACAGCATCAGCAGAGACATGGCTGCTAGTACCACAATCCGCAGATTTGTTTGGTTGCGGAAATCTGTATTCGCTCCTGATGTACAGTCCAGACTTCTGAACATGCCCTTTGATGGCACCCATCTATTTGGTAAAAAAAGCTGATATCAGTTTGGAGAAGTTGCAAACTTCCATGTTGGTGGCCAAATCCCTTGGAACTGCGATTAGACAAACTCCAAAAACGCTCCACAGGTAAGCCCTGGAGGGGTAACTCCTTTCGCTATTACTCAGCATTCAGAAAAGGCAGAGGACAGCCAGCTCAAAGGGGCCAGAGACGATTCGCCCGTGGTGGACGGGGCAAAGGTACGAAGTCTGCATCGGCAGGTGCTGCTTTACCCTCAGCATCTGCTTCAGCAGGCCCAAGACCTTTCTGAGGTCTTACATCACAAGACATCAGTAAGAGGCAGGTTAACTCATTATCTGACAGAATGGCAAGCTATTACTTCAGATGCTTGGGCATTGGAAACAGTTGTCAAGGTTACTGCCTGCCTTTCTTGCACACACCTCAGTTATCCACCGGGAACAACTCTTGATGTTTCCAGACCCACTCCTTATGCAGGAGATTTTGGACCTGCTAGAGAAAGGTGCTGTAGAACTAGTACCTGCGGCCGAGAGGAACAAGGATTGGTACTCCCCATATTTTCTAATCCTGTAAAAAGGACAGAGGAATGAGACCCATATTGGATTTGCGAGAATTGAACAAGTTCCTAAGATAAGACAAGTGCAAGATGGTTACCCTTTCTCAGATCCTTCAGGCCCTCCAATTAAAGGATTGGTTGGTATCTATGGACCTTCAGAATGCTTACTTTCATGTGCCAATACATCCGAAGCACAGATTTACCCGAGGTTCGCCATTGGCAGCTCTCACTATCGGTTTTGGTTTCTGCCATTTGGGCTAACCTCTGCCCGCGGGTTTTCACCAAACTAATGGCCTTTGTGGCAGCAAGTCTCAGGAGAGGGGGGATTCACGTCTACCCCTACCTGGACGATTGGTTGATCAGAGCGAGTTCCCCAGAAGCAGCTCAGGATCATCTAGACCTTGTTTGCCACTCCCTCCACAGGCTGGGCTTCTCCCTCAACTTCAAGAAGTCCCATATAATACCATCACAGAGACTCCAGTTTATTGGAGCAATCCTGGACACTTTCTTGGGAATAGCCTCGCCACCAGAGTTGAGGGCTCAAGACATTCTACAGATGCTGACAAAATTCCAAAATGCCCAATGCTCCGACTTTCTGAGGTTGCTCAGTCTGCGGCATCATGCAACTTTTTGGTGCCTCATGCCTGCCTGAGAATGAGATCTGTCCAGTGGGCTCTCAGGGCCCAGTGGTCACAGTTCTCGCGAAAGATGTCAGATCTCCTTCAAATAGCAAAAAAATTGAGTTGCTCTAGACCTTCAGTGGTGAGCTTCTCGAGAAAACATCTTGAAGGGAGAACCTTTTTGGCAACCATGGCCGGAGATAACAGTAGTGACGGACGACTCACTCACGGGGTTGGGAGCCCATGCCAATAATTTGACCATCAGCGGTCGTTGATCTACATCGGAGTCCAAACTACACATCAACCTTTTAGAGCTGAGAGCAACACGATGGCCATGTACTACCTCAACAAAAGGTGGTGGTGTAGGGTCACTACCACTGTGCAGAGAGGCAATGTAGCTCTGGTTTTGGGCAATATAAGAAGGAATCTCTGTCGGCAGTTCACCTAGCCGGAGAGATGAATACGGCGGCGGACGCTCTGAGCAGTCAAATCGCAGTATCCCACGAGTGGGAACTAGCTCATGAAGTCCTTCAAGAGATCTTCGCCATTTGGGGATCCCTTCAAGTAGATCTGTTTGCAACAAATGCCAACAGGAAGTGCGACCTGTACTGCTCCAGGCAGTTTCCCCCAAAAGGAGCTCTAGGGGATGCGTTTGTGGTGGACTGGGAATATCCACTCCTTTACGCATTTTCTCCTGTCCCCGTCACTCCTCATGTAATAAGGAGGTTGAGAAGGTTCTGGAAAACCTTGATCCTAATTGCCCCTGATTGGGTCAGGAGAACGTGGTACCCAGACCTTCTAGACATATCCATCTGTCCTCCGATTCATCTTCCACAAAGAGAGGATCTTCTTTCACAAGAGGAGGGTCAGGTTCTCCATCCAGATATCAGGACTCTCAGCGTTTCTGAAAGGCTGAGGTACAAAAGATTGGGATATCCTGGATGAAGTAATGGAGGTGTTGCTTTCGGCCAGAAGGCCAGCTACCAAATCACTATACCGCAGCCGTTCGAACAAGTTCTGCAGCTGGTGTAGAGATCAAAATGTTGACCCTTTGGAATCATGCAATACACCAACAGTGTTATCTTTCCTTTTACACCTAGCAGATTTCGGACTCCAGATCGGCACAGTTAAGGGTTACCTAGCAGCGCTGTCCATTTTCAAATGCACTGAGGAACCCTCATATTTCAAAATGCCCTTGGTTATACAATATTTGAAGGGGTTGACCAATGTTTACCCACCACTCCTGCGTCCCCCCCCCCCCCCAACTCCTTTTGTAGTTCCCCTGTGGGGCTTACATTTTGTCTTAAACTTTCTAATGGGTACTCCTTTCGAACTGTTTAATTTGTGCCCATTGAGATTCCTTACCTTCAAAACTGTCTTTCTCGTGGCAATAACTTCTGCGCTGTGTGTGAGTGAGTTACAGGCTTTTTCCTGCAAACCCCCTTATGCTGTCTTTCATAGATAAAGTTGTTCTGCAAGTAAAGCCTCATTTCTTCCTAAAGTTTGTGTCAGAGTTTCATATTGTGCACAAAATAACATTTCCTTCATTTTACACTCCTCCTCATCCGGGGAAATATAAAGAAAGCCTGCACAAACTTGATCCAAGGCGTGCTTTGAGTTTCTATGTTAGCAGACTGGCAAAGTTAAGACAAACTGACCAATTATTTGTGGAATACACAGGTCACAAGTCAGGCCTAGCCATCACCAAGCAAACAATGTCATGGTGTATCCTTCTAACTAGGAAGGGACCCTCCAGACCACCTGAGGGCTCATTCAACCAGGGGTATCGCAGCTTCGTCAGCTCTCCAAAGGGGAGTTCCAGTAAAAGGCATTTGTGCAGCTGCCACATGGTCGTCTGCACACACCTTTACGAAATTCCTCCACTAGACAGGAAACATTTGGAAAGGCAGTATTGCGTACTGTGCATATTTAAAATAAAAATTGTACTCCCTCCTCCTTTATACTTTTCGAGTCTATCAAAGATAGGGAATACGTGGGAGGACACAATCCATTCGAAGAACAAGTTACTTACCCATGGTAACGTTCTTTCGACTGGATGTTCCTCCCACGTATTCCTTCTCGCCCGTCCCATCCTTCCTGCAGTAAAACTTCCCTTGTAGTTGCAGTCTGCGCTCCCTCAAGTGTAGTAGCCATTTCATCCCTCACAATACCTAACTCTTAAAAATGGATCTGAGCAAAGGACTCTGCGCGAGACTATTTATACCACCGATGACGTAGACATCGACTTGACAGTAACCTACGCGCCGGGCCCTGTACTGAAAAAAAAGCCAAAGTAGCAAGCTGGAAATGGAAATATTGAAGATGAGGAATACGTGGGAGGAACATCCAGTCGAATTAAAGTTACCATGGGTAAGTAACTTGTTCTTCTAAATAAGCCAATGGATGAAACACACTGATTTGGGGCACAGGTAGATGAGGCTCTAGAGAAAGCAAAAAAAAAACTTCACAACACCCTAAAACCTTTAGGACCCATCACTGGGCGATCTGTTCCTAATTGGGGTTTCCTGACAAACCGTCCTTTCGGGCTGCAACATATACACTGCAAATTTCCCACCAAACACAAACCCTTTTTGGTTCATGGGATCTGAGTCAGCAGAACACATACCCTGCATCCTCACATTATATATGCAGAGCTAAACCTAGGGGTAAAGGATAATCCTTAAATCATGTAAGGTACCTCTTTTGGGCCACTCGACGCACCACCAATGGCCAGCATTGGTTGGAACCGCATCACCACAAGGAGGTAAGAACAGTCTGGACACAGAAGCCTGCTCTAGTGATCAGTCTGTTTCAAAGCTTGGCAGCTGCTGGTTCAACAACAATGGCCTAGCTGCTCCCTTGCACCAATAATCTGACCATGCCACCCCAAACCACGCAACTATCTTAATGCCCATGACTCCAAACCCGAGACATAATACCTGCTCTTACACTATGACTGGGCTCGCTCATTGTCCTTGATCAGACATGCACCACGCTCTAAGACCAGGAGATGTTTTCTCTATCTGGAAACCAACAACCCGACACCAAGCCGGAATCCTAACAGCACTTCTATTCTTCACCGCGACTGAGCTTAATCATTATCTTCATCTAAGTATGCAATGTGTTATCAGTCCAGGAGATGCCAACCTCTGTCAGTCTTACTTATCTGTGAATGAATGCGTAGAACTACAATCCCAGTGCCTAATGGCACTTATGTCTCAAACATAACGACTGAGGAAGATCTTGTGATCCACCGGGAAAACAAGATGGTCTCTGATCAAGTCCGGTTACCCTGATCTGTCTAGGAATTAATGCCATGAACTCCTTCACCTGGGGCGCGGTAGCAACTATGCTTGGCTGGACTTGCTCTTTTCTCTATTATAGATATGCACTACGCCTTCCAATCAGATGAGCTCTCTAGCACTCTTAGCTCTCGAAGGGACAATGATGCAATATAATTCAACAAATTAAACAATAAACTGTGACAGGAATATCCATCCATTGTAAACAATTACCCGAGACCTGGAAAATGGTCCCACTAGCCTAGACTGACTCTGTTCCACTTCGAGGGAATATGCTCTGAAACAGGCAAAATCTTGCAAGGCAATGTCCTGCAAGTGACATTGAGGTGCGGCAGCCTGTCGTCAACACTCTAACCACACACACCAGATCAGAAACACACTAACCCTTGCTGCATATAACAATGACAGATCTTTACAACAACCACCAAACACCGCGGAGTTGGAAGCTGAGGTGGAAGCAGTCTGGTGCAGTCCGGGGCGGCACGGTGCGGTTTGCCTGCCCCCACGAATGGAGGACGCTGGGCGCCGCCTACGGGACAATCGACCAAGCCATGAGGAATCCAGCTTGGATTTGAGGAGCCCTCTTAAGCAGCTCCCCAGAAAGCGCCAAAGATGCCCTGCACCTGCGTCATCAACTGTGCTATCAACTGACATATTATCTGAGACAGGTACACAACAAGCTGCCTTTCCTTTTCCAACAGTCATTCCCACCTGTACTTTTAACTCAACTTGTTCTGTTCCCCTGACACATTGGGGCAAAGAAAGTGAAAGCTCCTTAAAGGACGTTCTGACTTTGATGGAGGCTGAGAACTCGGAGATTGGCGACACTGATTATGATCCAGGCAGCGACCTAGCCTCTCACCCAGACCTGAATAAACAAATAGCCCCACAGCCTCATTACCCCCGCCCCCTGTCTGTCTTGTTGCCCCCCCCTTACCTGGTGATGGACTCGACGAGGAGGGGACAGGGGCTGCGGAGTTCCACTCTCTCCCCGACGCTGCCGGAGCCGCACCGCATGGTGTGAATGGGCGAGAGGCCGTGCAGCGGCCCCTCCCGGGAGCGTCGCCGCCGTGTCCGCGGGAGTCTCCGCAGTCCGGGGCTGAGGTTGAGGAAGCTCCCGGTCGGGAGGAGAGGGGAGAGTGGGAGAATCTTTACGTGGGGACAACGGGGCAGAGGGAGGGGATAGTGAACCTGCCAGTCGAGGCTGGAGGGGCGGAGACCCCAGGCCGAACGTCAGCAGAGGCAGCCCGGGGAGGGGCCAAGGCAACAAGACCGAAGGTCGGATCTGTAGAACTGGGAAAGGATCCACCTACGAACGTGCCTCAGGCAGCTCAAATAGTGACTAGGGCAAAAGTAATTCCAAAAAACCTAACAAATGTCAGTGTGCAGATGCACCCAGAAACGTCACAAGATCTGATAAGCCCATTTGAAGAAACTGGGATGGAGAATCCTACATTACAAAACTGACTTACATGCTTCAGAAGTCACGAAAATAAATGTTTTAAATATTGACAAAAAAAACAGGGAAGACAAAGGTAATATGGATGGGACCGGGGAAGTCCAGGGGGTTAACATCTCTTCTTCGGGAGAGGGAGATCTGATTGCTACCTCTTCAGACAAACATACCCAGAAAAACTTTGTTAAAAAAGCCAGTACAAAAAGATTAACGACATGGCTGCATAAAGTACACCAGTACGAAAATTCAAAACTAATAAACAAGATAGCAATATGTAAGAATATTGCAAGCCGAAGGTCAAAGCTTGTGGCCACACATTCTGTTGCAAGATTTTTCCAAAAATCGTTAACAAGACACCAGATCCAGACGGAGGAAGTGTCTGATGCTGATCTATTAGATGGGGCAAACATCCTCCCCAATGAAAAATCATTTGGAAAAGACTGTGCATGGCCAGGAACAAGAGAGAACCCGCCTCACGCAGTTTTAAGAACAGGGATTCTACAACTCAATAGGAGCCTCCAGACCCGATCTATGGTAAATAAGCGATCACAGGAGGCTTTTTTGAACCCGCAGACACTTAGCTCAGGAGGTAGTATCAATAACACGGGAAACAGCCGTGATATGGTCCTGTGTGACAATACCATGACAAATATAGACAAGAAGCTGGACACAAATCCCATCCAGGAAGTATTTGAGTCTTCAGTACACGTTAACGACTTCCCTTGAAGTGAAACAAATCTGACACCTACCCCAAAAGGAATCATCGACCGTGAATGAACTACAATGGAAGACACCGGTCAGAGCCTCACGGGAAGAGGATAGCTGTGTGGAAAAGCACACAAAGAGTAAAGAGCAGGAAGTGAACAACACAACCGGGACTCAGACACCTTCCCTGCTGCGAAGCAGAAGATCTTCAATCATGACTTCCAGCAATGAGAAAAACTCCCCAAAGAAAAGTGGACATGTTCTCAGTGATGTCAGCTATAACCATCGCCCTCACTCCCTTTTGTAAACTATATGAATCGATTCACGACACCTTGAAGGATCAAACAACGCTGGCGGCAATGCTTCATTCAAAAATGATTTACATTGAAGGGTATATTACAGCTTTGGGAGGGGGGCCTGGTTTAAACAACAAATCACAGAGTGAGAAAACAGGAAGTTCAGAAAAACCAGTTCCGGGAGAGGGGTACAAGCTGACCTCACGGAACCGCTAGATTGCTGTTCAGACAGAGGAGCTATTTAAAACTGCCTCAACCAGCAGTGCTGTAGAGGGTGGTCAACCTTCGATAGAACATCAGAATAAAACAGTTCCACTGCCTCCCCGAGGGGAAATCGGGGAAGCCTCCAAATCAGTCCTTACAACAAAAGTACGGAAAGAAGAGGGTCTAACCCCCCCCTCCCCACCCCGCCTCTTGACCTCTACCAAGAAACAACAACCTAATGGATGTGTAATTATGCCCAAGGAAATTAGCACATTTCCTACAGTAGAAATTGATGATGAACCGGAAACTTGAGTCGCAAATCAATCACCAAGTGGCTCCAACCAAAGAGGCACTGACAATCGAGGGCTGACCTCGAAACTATACCCGATCTTTGCAAAGGGTTAAAGACCTACGAAAAATCAAGGAGATTGTGTGGTAACAGTCGAAGATCAGTCCTCAAAAATGGCCCAAACAAAGGGCCAAAAAGACATCCAGAGAATTAAACCAGGTAAAGGAAATGAGGTAAGAAACAGATCAGTGGTCTTTCAGGCTACGGATCCACTCAAGGTGATCGGCGACAGGCTAACAGACCAGAAAGGAAACATCAGGAGTCTGACAACTCTGAAGAGAGTATTGATCTATTAGACCTATCGATATACTCGATAGAAAGCTGCCTGATTCCCCACGAGAGGTCCAAAAAGTGAAGGCCTGGGGCAAAGATTGTGGAAAGGAAGTAAATCGAGATATTAAACAACTAAGTCCATACCTCACTTTGGCAGAACGACAGGAAAAAGTCATAAAAGCTGATGGTGGAAAGAAGGTTTCGAGCCTGCACCCATGGGAAAGTGAGAACTTGTAGAACGAATATAAAAGGAGCGGACGGATCAATTTGGTAATAAAAGTAAGGCCCACATCTCCATCCACTGACGGAGAGATCAATAACCAGAGCAGAGAGAAGGCTCGCTTACCAGCCTACAACAAAAAAGAGGAAGAGAGAAGATCTATACCAGATCAAACCAGAGGAAAAACCGTAAGAGATGACAGAAAACAACCTACAACTAAAGAGAAAATCACCCATATCCCGTACATTAAAAAACTAGGGAGTGAAAGGACCTTTAAGCTGGAACGGGTGGGGGAGATTCATGATAACTTGATCTTGAACCGGAAAAACATTATGGCATTAATTAATTGTATTCCAAAATTGAGACAGATCAATACGAATGACATCAAGATTGTGGAATTCAGCTCCACTGGTAAGATTGTGTCTACTTGCACATTCCAAAACCTATAATCGGATCAATGCTGATTTCGGAACAAGAAAGCTTCCATATGCTAGGTTATGACCTATGGGACTGTTGAACAAGCGGTGTCAACTTAGAACATGAACAGCGACTACCGACACAATCTGACAACCCACGATCAACACAAAGGGGCCGGCCTACTCGACAGGATGACACCACACCACGACCAACTAAAAGGCCGACTCCAAGAAAGGAAGTCAATACAAAAGAGGCCCACCGTAGCTCCCTAGAAAGGGTCGTCCAAAGAGAAATCAAACAAACTGATCGAAGATGGAAACATCCACCGTGATGAAGTGAACGACAGATATCCAAAAGGCCCCCTAAGGAGGATAAGAATCACATTCGCTCAAGAAACCATTGAAACAGAGAACGAGGGATTAGCCGTTAACACAAATCTCAGAGGAGACAAAGCTGTGGAAGCAAGAGGGCTTGGTACTTTGAAAGCCTTAGAAGAAAGAAGCTAGCCATGCAAGGCACAGAAGGATACCATGAAGGATGCCGGGGCGGAAGGCTCCAAGGCCTCGGAAAGCGACCATATTACCATGGCATGTTGGAATACTCGAGGGTTTAGCCACCTCCAGGAAAAAAGTGATGTCAATTTGGGAGAGTTTGACATTTGCCTCCAGGAGATGTAAGCGATATTCAATCAATACTACACCCAAGTCAATGCCTAGTCTGGGATGCTGAGGAAAACCCTTATTAATGTATTTTTATGTCTAGTTCAGTACTCTGGATGACCACCCTTGTATAACACCCCCGTCTTAGAATCCCCCTGACCCCACTGAGCCAAGAAGTAGGTTTGTTTTGCAAATTAGAAATTTTATTTGAGAATTTAAACAATATATATATATATCACACTTTATAATACATTAATATCTGATAGTACACTTAGACATATGATGTTGATCAACAATGGGTAATCTGGCACTAGCACACTTGTTTACAATCAATGAGGAGTTAGTATAGGATGGATAAAGTAGCAAAAATACTTTTATGATTTCAAGGGAAAAGCAATGAGGAATAAAATGCAGTACAGAAATACTTGATATGACTTTAGCAAAAGATAAGATAATCACTTTTTCTCTAGCAATTCACCCCCCTCCCCTATGCAATGTAAGAAATGGAAGGAGATGGAAAGAGGAGCACACAGTTCTTAGGAATGCAATCAAATACAATACAAAATTCAGTTCCCCCCCAGCAAGCTTAGAGGAAACAGGTAGGAGTTTGAAACACAGGCCCAAAATGCTTTTTAAATGTGATGGCAATGGATGGGAAAATGTGCCAATGATTTTAATTCCCTCTAGAGATTCAGGGTGAGTGGGAGATGTGTGTTGGTATTAGTTCAGGCTCACTTTAGCAATGCTCTATGAGTTATTACCTAGTTGCAAACGGATTTTAACAAAGGAAAGAATGGAGCTGCTATTTTGAAAAGTGGAGAAATTGAGCCAAAATCGCAAATCGCGGTAAATTCGCGAGTGCGTGAATCGTGATTGCGGCAAAAGTATAAGGAGTAGGAAAGCTTGGATCCTAAGCTTTCAGAGGAAAGTTAAATCTCGTTCCTAGCCCAAACGGTTCCAGAGAAACGGACGATTAAATAAAGGTAGTTTTTCGGATTTAAAGTAAAACTCAAAATGGCAGGTGACAGCTTGCAGCTTCAGAATTGACAGGTGACAGTTGTGCAGCTTTACAAATGACAGATGACACGATTTCTAGGAGGCTGTTCTACTTAGGTTAAAATAGTTTGGATTAGATTATTTTAACTAAGAGATTGGTTCTGCACAGTTCTGCTAGGTACTCGCAATATAAATTTGAAATAGGCCTCACCACGGATCTGGTCAGGTTTTGGACTGGACTCCGGTTCTGGTCTCGGCACTTCAGTGATCTGGGTCAGCTCTCTGGTTCTGCTCACAGCGGTCTAGCCTCTCCGGATACTGCTCTGCTTTCCGGTCCGGATCCAGTGGATTCTGGATGTAACAGTGGGCCTTCTTGGTTCAAAGTTCTGTAGTCTCTGTTTAGCTTGGAAGTCTAAGTGTTGGATCTCTGGATGTGAAGTCGTCGGTCAGCATGCTCCGCAGCAAATGGAATTGAATGTCTGTACCTGTCCCAGCAGTCTCTTTTTATGTGTTTTGAAAATGGGTGTGTGCCTGGGCCTAGCTAAGCCTGCCCCTCTCTACTTGTCATTGGCCCAATTCTCCCCTCTCCCATGATTGGGGGAAGGAAATGGATTGTCATCATGATGAGGTCTGTTTATGGGTCAGAGGATCCTCCCCTGGTCAGTTTGCCCACAAATCTATATTTGATTCAAATACATCTTTCCCAGATATACAATTTGTGGAAATTACATGTGCACATTATATATTCCTTATGGTCCATGCTTGTCCGCCTCTGATCTTCCTGGGGGCTTGCATTCAAAAATGACAACATTTTGCGCTTTTTAACTGGTTTTGCAATATCGGACATTTACCCAAAATTGCGCACATGTGCGCAAGGAGTATGGACATTAATTAATGAAGTGTCCGATTTTTAACATGCAGACATTTGGAGTGAGACCCTATTTTCCGCTAGCAACCCCCCAGAATACACCACAGGGTCCTAACACCTCTCAAAATGTTCACAGAAAAATCACAAAAATAATGATATTACTTATATAATTCTGACAAGTCCGCACTATGAGTTATCTATCTTTTTAAAATTATGTCCTGGTCAAAAAGGGTTGTGGCTACCCACATCACAGGGTGGAATATCTGGTTTATCCACTTCCCCCAAGCTCAGCTGCTAGCAGAGGCACTGCCCCTCGCAGTTTCCCCTAAGAGGAAGCCACTTTACGACGCCCCCAATATAACATTTGCCTGAGTCAAGGGAGTTGCATTGTTCTGTTCCTTCCAGTTCCCAGGTGCTCCACCCCTAATCTAATCAGAGAGGTGACAACTCCTTTTGGCAAGGGGCAGCAGGATGCAGCTAGGCCTGGGAAGAGTGGCTGAACAGGTTTCTCCTGTCGGGGGTAGTTGTCAGGCAGAATCCAGTTTCACTAAGCCAGGTTTCAGCTAAATGTCACTTTTTGTTCCCAGTTTTCTACATTCAAATCAAACTGACAATTTTTACCTATACATTAAATAATTACTCCCTTCAAGTCATTTCAGAATATAGTTTTACATTGTATCTACCTCTTAGCAAGTCTTTCCTTGGTCTGGTTTTGTTTCATTTGTTCAGTTTTACACAAAAGTCTGGTGGTTTTAAAACGCCGGCTTTCTGCTAGTGGTGAGTACTGGTAATGCAACCATTTTTGGGATTAAGAAAATGAATTCCCCACAGTTCCGAGTTGCTTTTTTGGCAATCAGCATTGCCATTCCCAATGGTTTCAGGCTACTCTGTGTGTAGCCCAATGGTGGTTTTAGGCAGTGCCCTCCTGTGCTCATAACATAGGCAGAAATGGGTGGCAGCCTATTCTTCATGTTTTCCCTGTGCACTCTCTGGGGAGTTCTGGCCATCATGATGTTTTCCATGCCAGTACTGCACAGTTTTATTGTAGGGCTTGGATGCATGGGTAAAAACATCCCACAGAGACGTGGCTTACGAAGAAGCCTTACCTGGAAGGATATGAAACTTACCTGGTTCCAGCTGTCTGTTCAGGAAAAGGATGACCTTCCTCGGGTCTGCTGACTGCTATTAGATCGGGATCAGGAGTACAGTATGTAGAATCAGCAATTACAAACATCAATTTTCAAGTGTCTTGTCTGAACTGGTCAAGACAGTTGCCAGAAACAAGCCAACATAAACTAAAGGTTGAACTAATAATTGTACTGAACACATATTGGAACCCTGCAGTGATTTAAAAATGAGGACTACCTGGACATGGGAGTTAACATATTGGAAAGAATACACATGGAGTGGACGCCGAAATATATTATCCTGTCCGAAATATATTATCCTGTGTGGAGACCTCAACGCGGTCTGCCCTAAATCAAAACAGACACATGAGACCGACAAAAAGGTGCCATTGAACATGGTACGTGGCCACCTCTGGATTAAGATGATGTCCTTTTGGAACCTTTATAGCCTAGTAACATCAATAGACAAGAACACCCTGAGAATACCGACATGGGAAAGAAACAATTTGGCAGCAAACTTAGATCATATGTTTGTTCCAATGAGCTGTTAAAGATCATAATTGAATACGAGGTGGTGAGAACAGTTAATAGTGACCACAACCTCTTAAAAGTAAGATTGACTACCACAAGAAAAGTCAGATCGATAATGGCAGCAGCGATCGAGGCGTGTAAGGGTGGCACAAAGTTAAGATTATCGGCCACTGCAGTCGCAGAATTTACGGACTCATACATAAACATCTGCAGAACAAATCGGCAAGTAGGTTTGGAAAATAATATTGACTACCAACCTCTGCTAGAAGTCTACGAAGTTAAAAGAAAGAATTGGCCAAATAACAACAAGCTACACATCCACCTACACGAATTCAACAAAAGTGTTGAGAGAAAAAAAAACGAAGGAAACTAAAGCGACAAGTAAACAAAACATCTACTCCTGAATTGGTAAACAAATTAAAAGTAGCAACCAGGAACTACAGAAGCTGGCTTAGACATCAAAAAGAGAATATAAATCAAGCTGATGCCGCAGGCATGCTGAAGACAGTCTGTAGTAAGAAAACTAGAGATTTCTGGACTTTAATCAGAACTACCTCAGACTCACAAAGCTATTTAATAAACAACTTTGTGGGAGAACAATCCTGGACGGCCCACTTTACAAAGTTATTACAGAAAGTGGGAGATCCCTATGTGCCCAAACAAGAATGGGTAAACGTATCCCAAAACCAAGATCTGTCAAAACCATCATGGATAACACCTGGGATTTGGAGAATATAAAAAGACAACTCGTCCCACTGAACAACTCAAGGGCCCCGGAGCCCGATGGGATTACCAATGCAGATCTGAAGGAAAACCTCCCAGAATGGACAATCTTCACCCATGAGGTAATTAAAAATTGTATGGTCAGCGTAGTTGTAGCAGGTTAGGCCGTGGCTTTTGAGGATTCGGATAAGTAGATACAGGTAGATTTTGAAAAGTAGCAGGGTGAAGGATGATCGTTGTGGTACTCCACAGGTGGAATCTCTCAGGCTGGATTTGAAGGGTTTCATCCATACGGTTTCCCTTCTGTTTGTTGGAAAGATTTGATCCATAGTATGGCGGTGTCTGTTATTCCAAGTACTTCTAATCTCGTTATGAGGGTGTCATGGTCGACTGTGTCTAATGCTGCCGATAGGTCTAAGAGTATCAAGGCAGTGCTGTTGTCCGCGTTGAATTTTAGATCGTCCCATATTGAGAGTAGAGCTGATTCCGTTCCTCTCAGTGGTCTGAAGCCAACTTGTGCCTGGTCTAGTAGGGCCATGCTCTGCTATAAACTCTTGGGTTGCTTTGTATGTGTACGTTTGGAGCAGCTTAGCTGTACACAGGATATTGGAGATCGGTCTGTAGGCGGCGAGGTCCTCTACATTTACCGCTGTATCCTTGTAGTGGCCTGATGTATGCAGTTTTGAAGGCTTGTGGCACTTTCCCAGTTGCGATGGAATGTTTGTGGACGTTCCTGTGATTTCCATGGGCGTTCCTTGTTTAAGACTCGATTTGTGTATGTTTGGTGGGCAAGGGTCTTCGGGGTACCCCGAGTTATTGCTTTCGTTCACAGTTTGATAAATGTCTCCACTGATATTTCTGGAAAGCTTCGTAGTTTGTTTGGATGCTCCTCCTGGGTGTAGGTGGGGGTTGTGGTCAGATCAGACGGTCTGCTTTGTATGGTTTGTTGGATGTTGGTGATTTTGTTTTTGAAGTGGTCTGCAAGGTCATTGCAGAGTTTTGTGGACGGAGTTGGTGTGTTACATCCCAGAGGGTTTTTTGATTTCATTTATGATTTTGAAGAGCTCTTTTTTGGTATTTGGTGCTTCGAAGATTCGGTTGTCGTAGTGTTTTCTTTGCTTTTTGTATGCCCGGTTGTGTTGTAGGAATTTCAGTTTGTTCCCTGTGTCGTTTTGTTTCCTCCAATCAAGTTCCAGTCTTCGGTTTTTTCTTTTCATTGTGCTAAGTAGTGGGGAGAACCATCTTGCCATTGACCGTTTATTAGAAGAGCAAAGGGTTTTTCTTTGGCGATGTTGTCTATAGTAGTTAAAATCCAGGAATGCAGCAGAGTTACCTTTTTGTCTAGGTCCTCGTCTTCCATGAATGTTGGGTGTGGTTTGTTTAGCTCCAGGAGTTCATTCAGGTTGGAGTTTTTGATGGTTCTCCAATTTCTTTTCATGGTGTTCGTTGTTTTTTCCTGTTTGTTAGAGTGGTCATTTTGATTACGAAGGGGATGATGAGGTGGTCGCTCCAGGATATTTGAATTGGGGGTGCCGTGGTGAAGAGTAGTTTGTTCGCGAAGATTGCGTCAAGTGTATGCCATGCCGAGTGGGTTGCTCCTTTGACTAGTTGTTGGTTCATTGCTGCTAGTTGGCTGGTTAGCGATTTTTGTATGGTCGTGGTTTCTCCTTCGAACCAGATGTTGAAGTCTCCAAGGACTATCAGGTGATTGTGTTTGATGGCTAGGACAGTGATTGCTTCTGTGATGGAGTCTACGAAGGTTGCAGCATAGGTTGGTGGTCTATATATTATGGATTTCAGGTTTATTTTGGGGTTTACTGCTAGACGTATGATTAGGGATTTGCATTTATCAATGTTTAATGGGTCTTCCAGTTTGATATGCAGGTGCTCCTTGTGAATGATTGCCAGAATGAAGTATTCAGGCAGGTTCCTAGTGACATTTTCGAATGTCATATTTTCAAAATGCCTTTTTTTTCGACACCAAAATGCGGAAAAAAACATTTTCTGAATGTTTTAAAAAAAAAACCATCAAATATTTTTAAAAAATTGGGAATTTATTTTCGGCAAGTTTTTTCGATAATTTAACTGGATACCATTCAGGCAAGCAGTTGTTGAGGGTGATCTTGTAGTTGCCGTCTAGCCAAGTTTCTGTTACAAATAGGATGTCAATCCCTCCGTCGAAGAGCAGATCGTATATCTCGATGGCATGTTTGGACATTGACCTTGCATTGTGAGGTTGCAGTAGATCTTTTGGTGTGGTTTTGCTTGTTGGTTGTTAGTTGTTTTGGTTTGTGATTGTTTGGTTGCGGTGCAACGTTATTGGCTTTGGGGGTGGGTGAGGATCAGCGAAGGCTACATCTTCATTGAAGCGGTCTGCTAGATTGAAAGTTTGGCTGTTCAATGGTGTTGCTTCTCCGTTTGTGCTGGTTAAGTGAAGGTCTGTGAAGGCTTCTTCGTTGACTTGGTCAGTTAGGTCATGTTTGGGTTGTTGGTTAAAAGATCATCATCTTTATGTCCAATTTGGCGCGTGTGTTGAGGGTGTCTTTCTGTTCTTGTGATGTATGGGGTCGGACTCAAGCCACATTCTTCTTGGGTGTTCCCATCTTTTTCCTGGCTGTCTGGGGATGTTCTTTGTGTGTCTTGGTGTCTGTGTCGTTGGGGTATCCTGGTTCTGGGGTTGTAGCGAGGTATGGTGTGAGATTTAAGGAATTTTCCGTTTGGAATTTTTTGGTGTTGTTTCCTCTATTTGTGGTTGTTCCTTCTGTGGTAGGTTGGATTTGTGTGGCTGTGTCCAGTGCGGCCTTGTCTTGTGCCCTTTCTCGGCGTCCCTTTCTGGTACAGGGCATTTTGGTGCTCAGTGCGGAGGTGCTGGTTGAGTGGTTACTGCTGTGTTTTGTGATGGGAATGCTGGTATTTCTTCTTGTGTTGGTAAGCTTGGGTGCTTTTTGTGCCATCTGTTGTTTCGGTGGGATGGTTTGTGTATCCTCCAACCGCTGTCCGGTGGGGTTTTGGTGCTGGACGTACTGTTGTCAGGGGTGTAGTTCAAAGTTCAGTGCGGTCTATGTAGGTCTCTCGGAAAAGGTGAGGGCGGTAGTACTATTCCATCAGGGTTTGGTCCTCACTAGGAGTCTAAGGTGGATAAGCTAAGTTTGTCCTTGAGACTAAGTCTGACTGTGTTCTAGCGTCTCGTATGGTAGGAGGGACCCTAATGAGTATTGTACTCCTTATGATGCACATTTTGGGAGCAGAGTCCTTGCTAAATTTGGGAGACCTGTATAGTGGGAGAGAGAGGCCTATCAATGCAATCCGAATATCACACAATGCAATTTTAAGGACAGAACCACTGCTAAATTTGGGAGAGCTAGTGGGAGAGAGGCCTATCAATGCAGTCCAAATAGCACACAATACAATCTGGGAACAGAACCTCTGCCAAATTTGGGAGACCTGTATAGTGGAGAGAGGCCAAACAATGCAATGTGAATATGACACAATACAACTTTGGGGATAGAACCCCTGCTAAATTTGGGAGGCCTATATAGTCGGAGAGAGGCCTATCAATGCAATCTGAATATCATACAATACAATTTGGGAACAGGAATCCTGACAAATTTGGGAGACCTGTGTATTGGGAGAGAGGCCTATTGATGCAATCTGAATATCATACAATACAATTTGGGAACAGAAACCCTGATAAATTTGAGAGACCTGTATAGTATCTACTATAGTGTATAGTGTCTATAGCTAATACTGTTTTATATCATTTTTTTAAGAGGCTAGGATTATAGGGTAGAGTGGTTGATCTACTCCTAACCCAGGCCACTCCTACCTTACTGGTCCTTGTAGTTGATGGTTGACGGCTGGCCACTGGCTTCCCCTGTGGACACCTGCTGATGCTTCCTGGAGCTGCCTCTGTTGGGGCCACCCTTGGCCTTGGGGCCTCCCTTGGCCTTGGGGCCTCCCTTGGCCTTGGGGCCTCCCTTGGCCTTGGGGCCCTTAGCTGCAGGGGCTGCCAGACAGACGGCTGCCCTTGGAAGACCAGTGAAGAAGGCTTCCCAGTGAAGGAAGCAGGGGCTGCGGGAGGGGGGCAGTGGGCAGCAACGGCGCTGGAGCGCTGTAATGGGCACAAAGTAAAATGCTATGGGCCCAGGGGGCTCTCTGGAAGCGGCCGCACCTACATCTGGGATGGGTCGGGAGGCGAGACGGAAGGGAATAACAGGAAGAGGGTGCGGGTGGGAAAGGACTACTGCGGGTTAGGAAAGGGCCTCGGGCCAACACAGATGTTGCTGAGGGACAGTTGAATGAGGGAGCGACACTCACCGTGCATCTGGACAAATGCAAATGTCACACAGAGCGAAGCTCCAATCAGGGCTCGGGGGCGGGATGGGAGGCAGGAGGGCTGGGATCCAGGAAGTGGAGCTGGGAGGGTTGTAGGAGAGCTGGGGAGGGAAGTGGGGCCTGGTCAAAGGAGTTTTTAGTTATTGGGGTGCTGGGGGGCCTGGGAGCTGTGGGCAGCCTTACCAAGCCTTAAACAAGTGGGCACGATATGGGAAACATAAAAGGTAGTGATTAGAGGCGAGATGATAGACAAGGCAGGGGGGGTGGGTTCGGAAAAACATCACCAATGAACTAAAGGAAACAGAACTAAAAATTGCTGAAATGGAAAGGAAGGTTAGTGCCGGGGAGGACCATTTGAGGAGGAAATTAGGTTGAGGCCGATGTGTCTGGCATAATGGGACAGGCTGGTTAAGTTTAATTGCGTGAAATATTTAGAGAAGCCACGCACAAGGTAATAATAAACCAGGGAGGATTCTTGCTTGGCTGTACAGAGGCAGGAACAAGAAATCCCCAATATACTCCATCCAAACTGCAGAAGATAAGGTGGAAAACATGCAGGCAGGCATTAAATAAGTGTTTCAGGAATATTACATACTGACTCTCATGTAGACCGTGAAGAAGAGCTATGCGAGGCGCTGGATCTTGTTACTCTGCCACACCTAGACGATCAGCAAACAAATATATTATAAGAGCCCATAAGCACAGAGGAGGTACTAGCCACAATAAGGTTACTGCCCTTGGGAAAGACTCCAGGCACGGACGGGTTGTCAGGGGATTATTATAAGGAATATGCCAGCATCTTGGTGCCATTCCTAGCCAGAGTGTACAATGAAGCATTCGAATCGGGGATCCTCCCAGATAGTATGAGGGAGGACCTGATCATTCCACTCCTAAAACCAAACAAGAACGCAACAGACTGTGGTTCCTATAGACCACTGTCTTTACTAAACCAAGACCGCAAAATCCTCACAGCAATACTAGCTAACAGACTCAGGAAAGTAATAACAAAGATCATACACCTAAATCAAACCGGATATATCCCAGGTAGGACTATCTGATGAATCTTAAGAAGGCTGCATCATGTCATAAACAGTACAAGAGGCAGGACGGAGCACTGCGCCGTAGCTTCATTGGACATGACCAAAACGTTTGAGTCGACTG
Source organism: Ambystoma mexicanum (assembly GCF_040938575.1). Taxonomy (NCBI): domain Eukaryota; kingdom Metazoa; phylum Chordata; class Amphibia; order Caudata; family Ambystomatidae; genus Ambystoma; species Ambystoma mexicanum. The sequence goes on along the minus strand of NC_090922.1, from coordinate 586,383,352 downwards.
GGCTGGCTGTACGCTCAATGGTCAGAATGGGTATAAGACTGCATTATGAGTTGGGTGAAGCTAATATACACCCAACCAACAGCTAGGGTCAGAACAGGGACCACATTCTCGGATAGATGGGAGTTGCACAAAGGAACAAGGCAGGGTTGCCCTTTGTCCCCAATGCTGTACTTAGTTGAGGTGGAGCACACTGCGGCATTCCTACGCTAGGAATAGACATTGACAGGGTCAAGCATATTGTGTCCATGTATGCAGACGACATGCTATTATACCTACGAAATCCTGAAGAAAACCTGCAATATGTGTTAGAGGTAATGGACAATTTTGGCATATTGACAGAGATGGGAATAAACCAAAACAAATCCTGCCTTTTCCCGCTAGCAAAATTAGCCACACATGGTGACACAGAGCTGCCGGTTCTTCCCCTGCCATGGAGCAAGAACTCTTTCAGATACCTTGGGCTGAACATATACTACAACCCCAAGCTAGAACATGAATTCAATACAATACAGGCTAGAGAGATTGATCAAGTCGGTGCAATTCTGGGGCAAGTTACCCTTTTTGGTCCTGGGGAGAGCGGCCCTACTAAAAATGGTAGCACTGCCGAGGCTGATGCATTGCATAGGGAGTTTCCTGCACAGTGTGCCAAAGAAATTCTCCTTAGACCTAGATAAAGAATGCAGGAGCTTCCGATGGCAGGGTGGAAGGCACAGAGTTGCACTCGACATATTGCAAAGGCCGTATGCACAGGGAGGGTTAAAGATCCCCAACTTTGAGCTGCATTTCCTGGCGTGTCAGTTGCAGTATGTAGTACACTGGATGGGTGATGACCCCACAGCAGATCCGACACTCTTACAGCCAGCAATAAAACGATTACGCTAGAGAGACCTCATATTGGTCGCCCCACAGGAGTCGTCCTCACATCTAGTGGAGTTAGGTATACAGATATGGCAGAGGACCTGCAGAACCATGGGAATCGGAGACCCAATATCGCGGCAGGAACCACTGGTGGCACTAATGTCAGACAAACGGGGATTAAGAGCTGGGGTGCGGGCACATTGGGAGACTTGCAGTATTGCTACGAAACGAGACCTGAGGAGCGAAAATAAGCTGCTGGAATTTAAGGAATTAAAGGCAGGTACGGGTATACATGCATGCCAATTCCTACTACTTAGGCCTATACTAGGCACAATAAAGAGTACATGGCTAACTGTTAGAGGACACAGTACAGTGCAAAGACAGAAAAATAAAGACATAGAAACTATCATAAATATCTGACAGGGGGGCATGCCATATCCCGAATATGAGGCATTGATAGAGCGTAACTCGAGGATGAATTGAAGTGCAGAGGTGGATGGGGAAAACAAATTGGCAAAGCCATTCGAAGACGAAGAATGGCAAAGCATAGCTTTCTATTATAAGAAAGTCTCCAGGAATGCTAGACTGCAGCTGTTAATATACATTACTCAGAGGGCATACCTAATGCCAGCAGCAATAGCAACGTTTAAAGGGGCAGGCAAACAGGTTTGTCCTAAATGCAAAAAAGACTTAGTATTATGACACGCATGTTTTGGGAATGCAATAACATACAGGAATTCTGGATGCACATTTGTAAACAAAGTGGCCCCGGGAGGTATTAACCTAGACATTCATTCTCCAGCATGGGGTCTGGCATGGATTCACATGCTCATGAATATTCCCCGTCGTCAGGCTGGGAATCCTCGGTAAAGAAAAAACCAGTATCAGTTTCGTTTCTGATCTGTCTTTCGTAGTAATAACCAATCACTGGTCTCTGCGTCATACTGACCACAGCCAATGACTGCCCTCTACCTAAGCACCGCCTCTGGCAGCCATCCTCAGATTTTTACCGCACGTTCATGTGTTGGGATCCTCGTGCTATTGCTCTCGAGCGTTAGTGCTATTTTTCGCGCTTTTTCACAAAAAACTTCGATTCTTTCGGCAAAAGAGCCTCAAGCTCCACCGATCCTACATCCGATCAACGGGGACCCGTGTCGGATTCGTCTGCGCCCCTCAAGGGTGAAGATTTCGTCGAGCTACACTTTGGAGGACTCCAGAAGCTTCTCAGGCCCGGTCTCGGAGATGGCCCAGGAGAAGGGAAGCTCGACGCCCGGAAAGCTGTTCAGGGTCTGCCCTGGATGCCAGCTGCAGAATGTCTTTAAGGAGGACGAACACTCTTTCTGCCTTCATGAGGACAAGACGCACGTGGAGAAGGACTGTGCGTTTTGCGGCAACATGTCGGAACGGACCATGAAGGACCGCCATCAACGTCTCGCCAACTGGCTGGAGGGTAAGAGCCCGTCTGGCGAGAAGAAGAAGAAATCCGAGCGGTCTTCTAAGACCTTTGAGGGCGCCCCGGCGACGGGGGCCCAACATAAGGCTAAGCACCGCGAGTCCGCTGGCACCGGGAGCGCCGAACGGTCGGGCTCTACGGGCGCCAGGCAGGGCGCACCCTCCCCGGCACCATCAACCACGAGCCAACGCTCTGGGTCGGGTAAGAGGAAGGCCGAGCACCCGGCGAAGCTCCTGGAGAGGCCCCGGTCGAGCTCTAAGGCAGAGGAGGAGCGTGGCAGTGCCCCCTCCCTCAAGGATAAGGCGGTGAGCGCACCTAAGGTGGTGAAGGCCTTGATCCATCCGACCAAGCCCTCTATCGAAACGGTCGCGGCGGCCCTGGCTCAGCCTGTGGAGGCTGCACCAGTGGTGGCGACCTCGGGGCCCAGAATCTCCCTGCCTCCTCGGAGGGAGTCTTCTTTTGTGCCCATCGATAGGACCCCCGTGAAACCCTCCGTGGGGAAGAAGAAGGGGGGGCAGGGCGTCGTCGTAGATTCGGCCTCAACCTCAGAAGAGGAGCTGATCGAGGTCTTAAGCCACGGCCTAGGCGTGGAAGAAGGCCAGCCCGTCGGAATGGACCCCGACGCAGGTGACGACGACATCGTCGAGGATACAGACGGGGCCCCTGCTCGCCCGTCGGATTCCCCTCTGCCAGCGCCGCAAGACAACTCGGCGGCCATTTTGTTGGCCATACAGTCCTTATGCTCCGAGATAAGGACGAGGCTACCGTTACCGACGGAGGAACCTCTCCCGTCGGGGGATCCAGAACCGGGACCTTCTGGTGTTCCCCCTACCAAGAAAAGAAGGATCCATCCACCACCTCCTTTTCAACCGTCGCGCCCCGTCCAGCCCTCCTCCCCGTCCACCCGAGGGGATGATACGGGGACTGACACGGCAGCGACGGGTACGGACGACGAGGCATACGACGAGGATATTCCGTCGTCGCCTCCCGCCAGGGCTTCTCCGCCCGACGAGATCGGATCTTTCCACTCCATGATCTCCAGGGCTTCCGAGCTTTTCCAACTCTGCCCTGAGGAGAAGAAAAAGGAAGGCTTCCTTTATCAGCGGCGCGAGGCCAAGAGGAAGACGGTCCTCGCAGTGCCTCTGTTGGACGACATTTGGGATGAGGGCCTTTCCCTCCTCAAGAACCCTTCCACGACGCCAGCTAGAAGAGACCGGTACGAGAAAAAGTACCGGGTCCCGGACACGGCCCCCCTGTGCCTCCGGGCGCAGCCTACCCCGGATTCCGTCGTCTCCGCGGCAGCCAGGAAGAAAGCGGGGGGGGGTGCGGCCTCCACATCGACTTCCCCGCCGGACGGCGAGGGAAAGAAATTGGATGCTATGGGACGTAGAGTCATCTCGTCGGCAGCGACGACGATTAAAGCGGCCAACGCCTTGGCTATCGTGGCTCGCTACGACAGGGAGCTCTGGTACAAGATAGCTCCCCTGCTGGATTTTCTGCCGGACGACAAGAGGGCGGAGGCCCTGGAGATCCTGCAGGAAGGTGAGGTGGCCTCGGACCACGCCATCACCGTGGCGACGGACATCGCCGACACTGGGTTCCGCCAGCTGGGCAACGGCGTTTGCCTTCGACGTCGTGGATGGCTCAAAGCTACGGACTTCCGGCAGGACGTCCAGACCAGAGTCCTGGACATGCCCTTCGACGGGAACAACCTGTTTGGGAAGACAGTGGACGATTCCCTTCAGGCCATCAAGGCGGATACTGAGACGGCCCGGGCCCTTGGAGTTCTGCAGCAACGACGGACGCCCTTTCGGAGCAGCGGAGGCAAGGGCGCCTCCAAAGGTTCCGGCGGCGGTTTCGCTTCCTACCGTCAAGCGGCCCGCTCGTCGTCGCAAGAGGCCTACAGAGGACGAGGCAAGTCTAGCGGACCCCGCCGTCGTCGCCAAGGAGGTCAAGGCGGCAAGGCCGCGTCCAAGCAGGATTGAACCGGCCGTGGGGTCGGGCCCCCACCGAAGCACCCCGGTGGGAGGCCGGCTGGCGGGCTTCGTCAGCGTGTGGGAGTCCATCTCCACCGACCGTTGGGTGCTGGACGCCCTGGCCCGGGGCCACGCGCTCGAGTTTCAAAGAAAGTGCCCGCGCGTCCCCCCCGTGGCCAGGAAAGAACTTCACGTCCCTCAACTTCTCCTGGAGGTAAAGGCGATGCTCAGGAAGGGCGCCATCGAACTCGTCCCAAAGAGGCTTCGGGGCTCCGGAGTCTACTCGAGATACTTCCTTGTGAAGAAGAAGACGGGAGGATGGCGCCCCATCCTAGACCTGCGACGTCTGAACAAGTTCATCAAGGCGCAGAAGTTCCGGATGGTCACCCTCCAGCACGTCCTGGGTCAGCTGGAGGAAGGAGACTTCCTATCGTCGTTGGATTTGGAGGATGCCTACTTCCACATTCCCATCCTAAAGGGGCACCGAAAATTCCTCAGGTTCGTCGTCCAAGGGCGTCATTACCAGTTCAAAGCCCTTCCCTTCGGACTACGGTCGGCACCCAGGGTATTCACCAAGTGCCTCGCACCGGTGGCGGCGCAGCTGCGCCGCGAGGGGATTCACGTCTACCCCTACCTGGACGACTGGCTCATCCGCGCCAAGACGAGGGAGCTCGCCGTGGTCCACACGGCAAGGACCGTCCAACTCCTCACGGACCTGGGATTCTCCGTGAACTACGCCAAATCCCACCTGGTGCCCCCGCAAGTCGCACTGTTTCTGGGAGCGAGGCTCGACACAGTGTCCCTTCTGGCCTCCCCGTCGGAGGAGAGGACCAGGACCATCTTGGGCAAGGTGCAACGGATGTTGGTGGCCGACGCGGCCAAAGTGAGGTCCATCAAGTCCCTCCTCGGGATGATGTCTTCCTGCATCTACCTCATTCCCATGTGCAGGCTCCGGATGCGCCCGTTGCAAGAATTCCTGGATGCGCGCTGGATCCAGACGACGGGCAGCTTCGAGGAAAGGATCAAGCTCGACGAGAGCTTCCGACGAGCGATACGGTGGTGGGGCACCCGCGCGCATCTGACGGCGGGCATGGACTTCCAGACCCCAGCCCACCAGGAGACTGTGACCACGGATGCCTCCCTGGAAGGGTGGGGAGCGCACACCGAAAATCTGCACGCAAGGGGACTCTGTCTCCCGACGGAGAAGTCCCTGCATATCAACGTCCTGGAGCTCCGTGCAGTGTTTTGGGCCCTCAGGTCCTTCCTTCCGTCCCTCAAGGGCAAGGTGGTGAGGATCTTCACCGACAACACCACCACCATGTTTTACATCAGGAAACAGGGCGGAACCAGGTCCCCAGCGCTGTCCAAGGAGGCGCAGGACCTGTGGCATTGGGCCGTCGCCCAAGGGATTTTTCTGGTGCCGTTTCATCTGGCAGGGATAAAAAACACCATCGCCGACTCACTCAGCAGGGAGCTGCGCTCGTGCCACGAGTGGGAACTACGGCAGGATCTGGTGGATCGCCTCTTCCGACGGTGGGGCACACCCCAGATCGACCTGTTCGCGACGGCGACGAACACCAAGTGCCGGAGGTTCGCCAGCAGGTTTCCCCAGACGAGGAGCATGGGCGATGCTTTCTCGTTCCCCTGGGAGGGCCTGTTCCTCTACGCGTTCCCTCCCTTGCCTCTGCTAATCCGGCTCGTCAACCAGCTCAAGAGGTCACGGTGCAGGATGATCCTCGTCGCACCTGCGTGGCCGAGGCAGATATGGTTCCCGGACTTGCTGGACTTGTCAGCGTCCCCGCCGATCAAGCTGCCGGCGGACGCGGATCTACTCTCCAGGGAAGGAGGCGCCATCCTCCACCACGACCCGAAGTCGCTGAACTTGCAGGCCTGGCTCCTGCAGCGCTAGAGTTTGGAGGATACGACATACCGGCCGATTGCAGAGAGGTTCTTGCAAAGGCCAGGGCGTCCTCGACTCTTAAATGCTACGGACACAAATGGAAGAGGTTCTCTGTCTGGTGCCACGCACAGAAGATTAACCCTCTACGGATTACGGCTCCCCAAGTACTGCCGTACCTGCTGACGCTGGCCAAAGCTGGTCTGGCACACGCGTCCATCAAGATTCATCTTGCTGCGATCTCCCGATACACCAGAACCACGGGGCGGACGTCCTTGTGGTCTCATCGTCTGGTGAAAGAGTTCATGAAGGGACTGTTCAGATCGTTCCCGCCGGTGAAGGCTCCGGCTCCGGCCCCGGCGTGGGAGCTCAACGTGGTGCTGACCAAGCTCATGGGACCTCCGTTCGAGCCTCTGCACTCGGCCCCGTTGAAGTTTCTATCGTGGAAAACAGCTTTTCTTGTGGCCATCACCTCCGCACGACGAGTGGGAGAGATCCAGGCCCTTTCCTGCAAGGCCCCGTACTTGACTTTCCACGACACGAGGGTAGTGCTCAGGACGCACCCCTCCTTCATGCCCAAGGTACCGTCGGACTTCCATCTCAACGAACCCTTGGTGTTACCTGTGTTCTTCCCGTCGCCTTCGTCGCCGGCTGAGTGGACTTTGCACTCGCTGGATGTAGCTAGAGCGCTGAAGTTCTACGTGGACCGCACGAAGGGTTTTCGGAAGACGTCACAACTCTTTGTGAACTTTGGACCTGTCAATCGGGGGATGGCTCTCTCGAAGGCTTCCATCTCCAGATGGCTCTCCGGCTGTATCATGTGCTGTCACCGGTTGGCAAACCGACCGCTGCCTGGCCGTCCGAGAGCCCATTCCACCAGAGCGATCGCAGCTACCACGGCGTTCCTATCTGGTGTGCCCCTGCTGGACATATGCAGGGCTGCTACGTGGAGGTCGACGCACACCTTCACGAAATTCTACTGCGTCGACCGGGATTCCAGGGAGGAGTCCAGGGTCGGCCAAGCAGTGCTGCGCAACCTGTTCGCCTGAGGTGAGCCAGGTGAGGAGGTAAGATGCTTAATGTTGAGTTGATGTGATGCTTAATGTTGAGCCTTTGCCACCTCCCGTGGTTGTGCATGTGTGTACTGCTATGTATTCTTTATTCATGAGCATGTGAATCCATGCCAGACCCCATGCTGGAGAAGGAACAAGTTACTTACCTGTAACTGTTGTTCTCCAGCATGGGTCTGGCATGGATTCACATGCGAACCCTCCCGCCTACCCCTCTGCGGCTCTTCACTTGGTCATACTGCCACTTCACGTGCTTCCAAATCTGAAGATGGCTGCCAGAGGCGGTGCTTAGGTAGAGGGCAGTCATTGGCTGTGGTCAGTATGACGCAGAGACCAGTGATTGGTTATTACTACGAAAGACAGATCAGAAACGAAACTGATACTGGTTTTTTCTTTACCGAGGATTCCCAGCCTGACGACGGGGAATATTCATGAGCATGTGAATCCATGCCAGACCCATGCTGGAGAACAACAGTTACAGGTAAGTAACTTGTTCCATCCCTGCAGGCATGTATACTGGGGCTCTTCAAGAGAGGCACCAAACAAAAGGCTATTGGTATGATCAAAGATCTAATATATGTGTTGGCCAAATGCAACATAGCCATGCAGTGGAAGACCAAAAAAGGTCTGAGTATCAATAGATGGTGGGAAGACCTAAAGAAAAGGTGCACAGCGGAAACGGGAGTTTGGGAGAAGGCGCTAGGGGAGCAAAAACAGGAACCTGGAGCAGATATACTACAGTGGATCGCCTTAACTGTAACATTGTTCAGCCAGGGCAAGGGCAAAAGCGTGGTCCTGACGGTACAAGACAAGGCCGAGGCGAGTGTGATCCAGGACGAGAACTGAAAGCTGCAAGACTATACTCGGGCAATTGGGGATGGGGGAGGGAAGTTGGAGGGTGAAGAGAACCAAAATTGTTTTGGAGATGTGTAAAATCGTGGTAATGTATTGTAACCTTTCTATGTTTCAAAAAGTTAATAAAGATATATTTTTTTAAAAAGTTGATATGCTCTGAAGTTCTATCTGGACAGAACAACTGAACTTGGGGGCTCCTCCCAACTCTGTTACTTTCGGAGACCTGAAATGGAAACCCGCTTCAAAGCTGCTATCTCCCGATGGATTGCCTTTTGTATCTCAGAGGCCTATACCATTTAGGACCTTCAACCTCCGAAGGGCATTTATGGCCATCTTGTACATGGCAAAGCTGCTGCTGTTGCCTTCTGAAAATATGTTGCCGCGCAGACCATTGCCAAGGCGGCTATGTGGGCCTGCCCATCAGCTTTTTGTAAGCATTACTGCTTGGAGCTGAGCTCCAGGGCTGATGCTCAATTCGGTCAGGCTGTTCTTAAAAACCTTTTTCAGTATTGAGTTTCCATCCACCCGTACTTCCTGTGAGGAGTGCTTTGGAATCTCCCACAAGTATGGAGGAAAGGGGACAGGACGTAGGAGTATAACAAAGTTACTCACCGTAGTGACTACCGTACTCCTAGTCCATAGTCCCCTTTCCTCCATACGCCCGCCTGCCGTCCCCTCTAATAAGTATCCTCTATTATTGCTTAAATTGTCACAGACCTGGTGATAGAAAAGGACTGAAGGACGATGTGTGGGACGGAACATTTTGAAATGGTTATGCTTTTTATCAAATGTGCTGCCGTCCCGAAGGACGGAATGTCCCACAAGTATGGAGGAAAAGGGGACTATGGACTAGGAGTAAGGTAGTCACTATGGTGAGTAACTTTGTTATTCACACACTAGGGTTCACCATTGAGACTACCATCCTCGAAGAAACAGTCCCTACGTGCAATAATAGACTCTGAACAAGCACTGCCTTACCCATCGGAGGCAAGGGTACAGGCAATTCTAGCAAAGATCCCTGAATACCAGATGGGGTTAGAGATCAGTACAGATAGTAACGATATTGCTAGCCATGATGGCATCCTGCATACACATTGACCCACACTCACACCTAAACATGCCTACACTACAGCAGTTGCTCTCAAGCGGATAGCGTTTGGAAGGATCTAGTGATTATAACATAGGAGGTCATAGGGCCTCTGCAATGGTGGGGAAGAAAAAACTTGTTAAATGGAGAACTATTCAGACAGCCACTAATCCATAAAACATGGACCACAGACTATTTACTGCTGGGGTGGGTGCACATTGCCAAGAATTGACAGCCAGGGGGCATGGTGACACAGGGAAAAGGAGTGCCACATAAATGTATTGGAATGCCTAGCCATCAGAAGGGCATTACTATTTTTCCAGAAAAAAATTACCAACAGTGTTAGTAATGCAAACAACGCCACAGCAATGTCCTAAATAAACAGGGGGGGTTGGGTGGAGGGAGGGAGGGACACAGTCTGTAGTTCCATCCCTTCTGACACAGCGCATATGTAGTTGGTGCATCAAAAGTGGTATTTATATCAAAGTACAAAAGTGTTCCCAGGGAGAACTGCCTACCAGACAGCCTAAGCAGAGTGTTAAAACAAAATCCTGAGGGGGAATTTAACACAAAAACAGATTTTCAAGAAATGGGGTCACCCCCCAGTGGATCTTCTCAGTTCATCAGTAAACACAAAATGCCCCTCCTTCACATCCAGGTACCCAGTGAAATGGTCACCAAGGAATGGACTATGGATGAACTGGCCAGGGACATTTGCTTACCTCCTTGCCCCCCCCCCCCCCCCCCTCAATTCCACTTCTAGTTAAGATGTTACACTGTTACACGAACAACTCCTCCTGATACTAATGGCACTAATGGAGGCAAGACAGATATGGTATCCACATTTCCTGAAGATGCAATTAAGGAGAATTCTCATAAATGTGCCAATTCCTTCACCTTAGAGACCCCCAAATTTCCTGGATTTTGAGGACTTGATATTTTTACCTGGAGAGAGTGCAAGCCTTTTTTTCCCACTCTCTCATGTATTTTGATGTGTGTTTTACTCTAGTGTTCTTTGATTGTGAAGTTTTAGACAACTCCATAGGCATCTTTTCATTTGTCACACAGCATCCTCAGTGCAGTGGCATAGGGAAGCCTTTTAGGCTGTCCCAAGGTTTAAATACCTTCTCTGGGATAAACTGTTTCCCAGAGAAAGTAAAGTGAAATTGACTTCACTAGTCTTTCCAAATTCCTAGACCCACCACACCCTATCTTACAATAGAGTGCTGGAGGGCTTACATAGTATCTCGTATGTCTAGAAACTCATGTAGCTGTCAGATGCTACCTTTTCCTCTCGAAAATGGCTGGTGGCAATGATTTTACAACAAACTACAATTAATTTTCCCGACCGCGAACACCGGTAGCGTTAAATCGCGGGAGTCATGTTTTTCAAGAGGCGTCTGAGCCCCCTTTGTTTAAACAGGTCCCGGTCTTCTTTTTTCGCCATTTCTGTTTGGAAAGGTCATTCTAGAGTTTGTCTCTGCGTGCCAAACCAGGTTTGGTCCCTTTGTTCCTACGCCTTTGGTGGGCTTCCGGACTGAAGACCGCCTCTGGTGCCTGAGTGTCTGGGGTGGTCAGGAAGTGAGGGAGGTGCCTGAAACTCGGAGACAGGAATAAACTCTTAGGTGATTGGCCGGCTGGCTGTCCGGCAAGGACAGCCACCCTGCTGGGTGACTAACAGCTAGGCTGGAATGAATGATAGCGAGCTGCGTAAAAGGCGAGGCTTTTTGGCTTGTAAGGCAGGGTCGACCACTGGACAAAGGAATCCGAAGAAGAAGTTGAAGAGGACGCCTGCTGAAACTCCTGGACTGTTGGTTTGTCTGATGAAGCCCTGCTGCTGTGCTTTAACTCCAAATTTGTTTCGACCGAGAAGCCCCTGCAAGGACGACTTCTCCCTTTGAGTTGGTGGGACCAATCAACTCCAAAATAAGCCACCTGGATATCCTCTTGAAGCTGGTTGAGTTTCCACTGCAGTCGCTGCTGCAACTGAATTTCCAGGGGAGTGGAACACCAGTTTGTGTGTGTTGATTTTAAGCTGGCCAAGAGCTCCAGGAAGATCCTCCGGACTCCCAGGAATCGGGACTGACCGAGCCTGAGCACCCCTCAACAGTGCGGGACCCCAGACGCAAGGAAAGACCATCTCAACAACCAGAAACCGCGGTGGTGCTATTTGCGGTAGATGCGAGGAGCTGAAAAACTGAAGTGCCACTTGTTTTTTAGATTGCCGGTTGCGAGCGGTGATCATCCCATTGAAGTGCAGGAGTCCCCCGACATCCTCCCTCTTGTCCCCACGACTGAGGCTAAGGACCAGCGATGTCTGTAGGGACTGCCAGGAACAGACTTCTTTCGCTGCGTCTTTTTCTTCATTGTAAGGTACTGTGAAAACTCGACCGAGAGAACTTACCTCTCACTGCGAAAGTGCTTGAAACTTTGGCAACTTGGAGGCCTAGTCACCTTGTGACCCAATATATGAATCTTTTACGAGCTACTTCTGAGAACTTTGGCAAAGACTTCCGTTTAACTTTCTGAACTGCTTTATCATATGCACGACTTTAGCCCAATTACTTTGGCCTAACCTATTGCATTGAATTAACTCCTCTGGTGAATTCTAACTATTTGCACTATTTCAGAGTAACTGTAATATTTGTTTTATTAATTTATGCCTTTTTGCTCCTACTTCAAATGCTCTGAATGCCATTTTGCTCCTCCTTCAAAGTAGTTTAAATGCATCAGAACCTGATAATGTGAAGTACTGAAGTATATTTTTGTGTGATATAGATTTCCTCCTTCTAGTGGATGTTTTAGAACTGACTGTGAAATAATTTAAGTGTTTTACCAAGAAACCTTGAGTATAAGAATCTATTTGAATACGTGTAATTATAGACCTCTGTGCAACATCCTTACAGCTCACATTCCCTCTTGCCTGACTGCTCAGCAGCGCTACCACAAAACTGTGTAGTACAGACTTCTACCGAAGGTTGGTTTTGCTTAAACCTGTAGTTCCAATTGTGTGTAGTGGTCCCAAAGGGTACTGCATACCAACTTTGCCTAACAGATGCCCACTGTTAAGATGGCCTGGTGGACAGATTCTAGGAGGCACCCTAATTATAGAGAACTGAGGACTCTGAGAGGTGTGCCAATACTCAATCAAAGTAAGTTGATGAGCAGTCAAGGCTTTTTCTCTGTAGAGTGCGAGTGGGGTCAGGGGCCCTGAATGAGTCCACACACTGTAGCACACAATACTTCAACTTAGACAGTCATGTATAAAAATAGGTATTTATGATAGATTCATTTTTCAGTGTGTTTAGAAGGCCTGACAGGTGGTATGATCTCGCAACACTCTCTAGGATACAAATATATCTCACCATAGGCTCAAATATACATTCAATAACTTAGCAGCTTAGTATTTTAGATGGAGTCAATGATGGAACCAGATCAAGACAATAATTCTAGTTTAAGAAATCCAAAATCTAGGATGAATGAGGCTTTGTGTCCAAAAGTCACAGCAGCCACATTGTTTCTCTGCAGAATGGAGTCTCTTTAGTTAAGTTCAATAAGCTGGTGTTGGTGACAGTTTAAAATTTCTACAACTTTTTTAGCAAAGGTAAGTATGCATTTTTCTTTCTTCCATACCCAATGCTAACCTAATGTCAGGCTACTCAAACCAGGTTTAATGGCCAAAAGGCGAGGGGAAGGAAATGGAATAGGGAGACAAAGGGACTTGTTTCCAATTTTCACCTATGGAGCACATGGGTAGAAAGATACAATGCGAGTTTTACAAATGTCTGTCTGTGGCGGTCGCTGGGGGCTCAATCTTCCACCATTGTTTCCGGTGAGAGGTGCCTAGGAGTTGTGGGCTCAAGGATTCCTCCGGTTGGGTGCATCTGCAAGATGCAATCGGTTGAAGTGCAAGAACCACTGATGCAGGCCTCTTCAGGCACTTAAAAGATTGGAGTAGGGCGAGTTCCAGCAACGGTCTCCACACACAGGCGTTGGTCCATTCGCAGTCACACCAGGTACTTCAGGACAGGTTCCCTTGAAGATGAAAAGCTGAAATTCGTGCAGAAGGCTACTATTGGCACAAACAATCGACCACTGACCTTCTCGACTCGAACATGAAATGGAGACACTTCTGGCAAGGTAGCCCACAAGATAGCTGGTCAGCCGACTGGGCAGTCCAGAGACACTTCTGAAGACTCAGAAGGGCAGGATCCTCGAGTATGCTGAGATTAGTTGGTCCCAATAGTCTAAGGGCTGAAGCACCACTCACGGTCTTCTGAGATGAGGCAGACGAGTGGGGCTTCACCACGCTGGCTATTAGAAAGGATGCTGGGCTACCTCAGGAGTCTACAGCATGCTGCTCCTTTTTTTTTTACGGTTTGTTTGTTTCTATGTAGATCTGCAGTTGTTCTTCAGAAGTCTTTCTTTTTTCCAAAATGTGTGCTAGAAGCAAGTGCACCAATGGTAAGCATCTTCACCATTCAGTTTTCCAATAAGTTGCAACTACTGGTTTCACATGCGCCCCAGAAGCAAACTTGCTGGCACCAAGGATGTGGACTCTGTCTAAACCGCCTTGGCCCCCTTCCTGAGACAGACACACACAACACACACACAGACACGCACACTAGTGCACACTAGCCCGCAAAACCAGAGAGGGCAGATTGAAGGATAAAATATAATGGGGCCCAAGAACAAGTGAAAATCTTGTGGCACAGCCATATTGGGGAACTGGACACGTTTAGTAGCCATATGGGGTAAATGCAACTTTGCACAATAAAAATAATGCAAAAAATGTAAATTCACCAGCTTGTCTTTAGGCACAGATAAAAGCCTCTGTGGAAAAATGTAGGGCTGCGCATATAGTCAGTCATCTAGTGGTAATCACAGAGTATTGTTTCTTTTTTTTCTAAGACCAAAAAGGGATGTTGACTTTGGCATAACTGTAACACTATCCCTTCTGTAATGTTGAGTGTACCCATGATCACTCAAGCATCTAGAGACCCCAGATTTTGTTTTTCCGTGATAATGGTCGGTCAAATAAATGTGCAGCTTGTGGCAATGAGATGTACTGCAACATTAAATATCCATATCACTTTTTGATGCACCTTTTCATCATTGAACAGCCGTTTCTGGGTTCCTGCTATTGAATTCTCGATGGCTGGCTGCGTCCTTCATCATCAGGCTTCGGCCTTCACATTAGGGAGAGTGGGGGGGCCTTTTCTTCTCTCATCCTCCATTAGAGCCTCCATTAGAGAATGCCTTTTCCTATTCTTCCTCATCTTGCTGCGATTTTACTAGTTAATAATGGAGAGAATTTCGTTCAAATTTTGCCCTTCCTGTAATAGGAAGTTTCCTTGGAGGGACACTTAGTTACAAAGAGTGTAACAATTGTTTACCTCATGCCCAAGACTTCTGGCATTTGCAAGGCCTGTAAACTCTTTAAGCCCAAAACACTTATAGAACGGTGCACTAAGCGGTTGCCGGCCTACGCCATGCAGGCAGAATCCTATTCCCCACTGGCGCGGTTGCTTCACACGAGGAACCCGCCAGCAGCCCTGGCTTCAGTTCAGAGGCCAAATACATGGTTGCAGAGTCTGCAGACGCCTGCATGCCCATTCCCAGCCCCTCTAGGTATGCCGAACGCTCTGCTACAGGGAAATCGCCCATTGGCGACACAGGCACACGCGCTCCCACCAAGGCAAAGCACAACCCCCAACATCCTTTGACGGTACCATCGAAGAAGACTGTACCCACAGGCCCGTCAAAATCTTTGTCAAAAACTGATGAATCGTGTTTTTCGACGACATGTGCTTCCGTCTCTGCGTTTAGCGCATGGTTCGAAATCTTCAACTTCGAAAGGATTCCACATCTTTGACAGTAATGACCACAGCTGTGCTGCTTCGGAAAACTTTTTCGGCGTAGCCGTCCTGCTTCGATGACGTTGATACGCTGTCCCTCAAGGGCCTCCGTCGATGGTCGAAGTCACCGGATTTTATATCTCGGACGCAGGACGCCCGTAGCCTCAGTTTCGATTTTTCCGCAAACGTGTTCGCTTCGGAATCTCAGCGTGCCTCGGTTCTACTTTGAATCATGTCTTCTTCTACCCCGAAGTCGGACTTCAAAAAAAGTGTCTAGACTGCGGTTCCAAAATGTCCATCACGGACCCGCACGATGTCTGCCTCTGGTGCCTCGGCGAAAGCCACGCCACCGACGACTATGATGGCTGCCAGTCCCTGTCATTGAAGGCCTTGCGGGAGCGGAAGAAGAAATTGTCGGTAGGTAGGGTTTCTAAAACCCGTAAGTCGAAATCTGCTGGTCTTTCGACCGACAACTCGAGGGGCGAATCTGCGTCGGCGTAAGTCCGGTGGGTCCCGGGTTTCCGAGTGGGTCCCGCCATTCCTCTGCCTCTTCTAGGCATTGACGGAAGCGCCGTCACCGGTCGCCTTCCCCGTCCTCGTCTGAGGACTCCGCCAGACGGCAGGTGGCTTGTCCCACCAAGTATTCGTCGCCAGCCGAATGGGACGCATTCTGCCAGCAGATGATGCCGATTTTCGAATCGCAGGGCACTGTTCTGTCCGCGTCTTCGAGAGAAGGTGGCAAGGAACGAGCTAGAGCCACCACTCGCACGCCTTCGGGCTCGGGCGGTCGGCGCGATCATCGGGAGCTGTCAAAGGTCCCGATCGGACAAGTTTGATCGCCATAGCCGTGCCCGGTCCTGGTCCTCGACGCCGTCGAGACCGTCTGAGCCTGTGAGGCCTTCTAAGAAGGCATCGACGCCGTCGGCGGCGAGGCCGTCTAAGGACACTCTCGGGGCTCCGGCCTCGAAGCAGTTGTCGAAGTAGTCTTCGCCTCGGTCGCCGTCAATTCAATGTGCGCCCTGGATGCTTTTTGAGGAGTATTTACCGGAGGTGCCCCGGAGAGCTGTGGAAGCTCCAAGAAAGGCTCTCAGTAAATCTGAGGCATGTTTTTGAGGCCTACTCTGTTCCTCCTCCCACGGTGGATTTGTTCCAACCCTTGGAGTATATTTCAGAGGTGGAGGAAGGGTCTGTTGAAGAGGGTTGTGCCTCCTGAGGTTCCTGATGACCCGTTGTCTAATCATAGTCAAATGGAAGACCTCCGTGTTAGGCAGAAACCTGTGCAGTTCCCTTAGGGAACACTGCAAAAGATTTAAGACTACAGGTGTTGGCAGTAAACCCACTTGGTAGCAGTCTATACGACCCAGATTTACCTGGTAGCTGTGACTGAGCAGTCAGACTTCTCTCGAGAAGAGTTAGACAGTATGCAAAGTATACCCAATAGGCACTCAGATACACCAATACAAGCAAACACTGACCAGAGCTTTGGTAGAAAAGTATATAATTATTTATTTAAAAACACACGGTTTGAAACACTCCAGCACTCTTGTTGTAAAATATTCTAAACACAATTACTATTGTAATATGTACACCCCTTTTTCCTTATCAGATAAGTCACAGTAAAACACCACTTATTTTCATACAGAGGTGAGCGCTTAACTAGATGGCACTCCAATAAGTTTGTGAGAAAGGGAGGGAAAAAGACAATATGGAAAGGTACACCACTCTAAGGTTCAGGAACACTGTCAGCAAGGCAGAAAAGCAAAAGTCACTGGTGAGCCAAAGTCCAAAGGCTGCGCCCACTATTAGAGAGAGCAGAGCACAAATGCGCCCAAGATCACACAGTTCCTCTAGGCTTAGAAAGTCTTGCAGAGAGTTCAAAAAGAGTTTAGGGAGGCTTAGGAAAGTTTAGCCAGGGTGTCCCAGGCTAACCCAGGTTCGAAAACCAGTGGCTAAATCTATCCCGTACAGTCGGTAGCAAGGGAAGCCGGGTGGGACACGGTACCTTAAGTGGGAAGGATCCTCCAGCGGTGGCAGTTGTTCCTGGCAGTGGGTGCAAGTCGCGTCGTCGTCCAGGGGAAGAGAAGATCTCGACTTGGAGGAAAGATGAAGGTCGTTGCACTACCAGGGAAGAAACCAGCTGCAGAGTTTTCCGGTTAAAGGTGGTACCTTTGTTTCGCGGTCATGGTAAAACGTGGTATCCCGGTTGCCGGGGTGCTTGGCACAGGCAAGGCGGCCACGAGGTACGTCGGGAAGGTGAAAAGACGGTGAAACTGGTTATCTCCACCAGTCAAAGGAAGAAGACTCTCCGGCGGGAGATCTCCTCTGTCGTTGGGAAAAGTGGTGAGATGTCCAGCAGGGCTCCACCGGTGGTGGTGTCGCGGCAGGTCGGCTCAGCTTCTCCCTCGTCAGATTCTTAGGTCCTGTGGCGACTTCTGAAGTTCCAGTCCCCAAAGCCCTGCTTTTATGCAGAAAACCCCCATTCACTCAGCCTAGCTGTCACTCAAACATGCTAAGTGGTGAGCCGGCCGGCTCACCACTTGGGCCAATCAGGACGGAGTGCGACTTGAGTTGCCTAGGCAACTCAGTCCAGGGTGCCTAAATCCCCCTCCACCCCTCCTAAGTACCCTAGACAGAGTGGCACCACTTTGGAGGGCTTCTGTGGAGAAGCCCGCCAAAAAGAGGAACAAAGGTCTCGACTTGGGTTGGAGTCACAGAAGAGAACACAAATGCCATTTTAGAATCAAGTTTTGGCAAAAAATACCAACCGGAGAATTAATATTAATTAAATAAACCGGCGGTATGTTCAAGGCTACCGTAAATAATTAAATAAAGATAGTAGCCTAAAACAATGGGAAATCCCATAGGAAAATATTTGCGGTTGAATATAAAAAGTAGTATCCCCTGCCACCAGCCAAAACTCGATCAGGGGGGACGGAGACGTGCCCCCTCGACTAACAGACCCCGGGGCAATTGAATTGCCCCAGCCAGTACGTCCACAATATGATGGTTTGTACTGGTTTTTTTCAGAATTTAAGACTAGTAAAGTCAATGGTGACTTTACATGCCCTGGGAGACAGTAGTCAGTCCCAGGGTATAGAGTCTATACTGGGGGGTCACTATGACACCCCTGTGTTACTGCACTGAGGGTGCTGTGTAACACACATCACAAAAACACATGAAGCCCTAGGGAGTAAAAGACCCCATAGCTCATTAAACACATCTAGAGTCAAAGAAACACACTCAAATCATGCCCAAGAGTGAGGGTAAAAGAGTCTCACCCTTGGCAGGAGAAAAAAATAAACCCCAAAAATCCAGCAAAGCTGCTGGGAGACTCACTAGGTTAGGAAATTCAGCCTAAACAGCAAATTCTCCCTAACACTCCGTCAATCTTTACATGATGCCAGTGGTCTTGACACCTCCCCGGAGGTTGAGTTTGGCAGGCCTGATCCTGGTACAATGCCGAATCCTCGTATAGACATCTCATGTTGACAGTGACTGAGTACTTGGGGTGGTCTGCGCCATCTGTTGATTTTCTTTAGGATGATCTGACAGACATCCTGGACCAAGGTCCACCCACTGATCCGGTGTTGCTATTTCATATGGCGTTGCAAAGAAGAGTGGCGGCGGTTTGGACTGCTCCGGAGAGTCTCTCGGCAGTGAATAAGTCGCTTCCTAAAAATACCGCCCAGCCAGTGGTGACCCCTGCTACTTGTCAACGCATCCTACTCCGGAGAGTTTGGTGGTGCAGGCGGCTACAGCCCCAGCAAAGCAGGCTGCGTACCGTATCATCTCTTCTGATGGGGACGACAAGCGCTTTGATGGTTGGGCGAAGAAGGTATTTTCTTCTGGGGGTATGGCTTTAAAGGCAGCCGTTTGTGCCTTGGCAAGATTCACTCACACTCGGTGGAAGTGTGCACCTTTGGCGGCTGAGCATATTCCCGAAGAGGAGGAACATGAGTTTTCTAGCCCTCATGCATGACGGCAAGGATGCCATGTGTGAATCCGTTCAGTCGGGTCTGGACATGGCAGACTGTGTCAGCCGGTCCATGGCGGCGAGCACCGTGATGCGCAGGTTTGCATGGTTGCGGAAGTCTGGGTTTGCTCCTGATGTGCAATCCCGGCTTCTCAACATGCCCTTTGATGGTGTCCATCTTTTTGGCAGCAAGGCTGACGAGAGCCTTGAGAGGTTGCAGACCTCCAAAGCGGCAGCAAAGTCTTTGAGCGCTGCAGTGCGTCAACCTCTGCCTTTTTGTCCTAGGGGACAGCAATGGAGGGGAGGTTCATTTCGGTACTACTCTTCCTTTGGTAGATCGATAGGAGCTGCCAGTCAAACGGGCCACCGTAGGAGTACCAAAGGTGGAAAGCAAGTTACTTGAGGTGCCAAAGCCGCTCGGGCAGTTGCCTTTTTGCCCTCAGGCACTGCCTCGTCCGCTCAGTCATGAGGCCTTGTCCCATGGTTCGCCGGTTGGGGGCAGACTGGCTCAGCATCTTGGAGAATGGCATGCCATTACTTCAGATGTGTGGGTTCTGGAGATCATAACCCACGGCTACTGTCTCCCTTTTTCGGCAGAGGCCTCACGACAATCCACCGAGGAAGCTCTCTTTGAAGCGTCCGGATCCGCTCCTTGCGCAGGAAGTCCTATCCCTGCTGGAGAAAGGCGCCATAGACCTAGTGCCTGAAGCAGAGAGGAACGAGGGATGGCATTCCCCTTATTTTTCGATCCCGAAAAAAGACTGGGGATTGAGACCCATC
Source organism: Ambystoma mexicanum (assembly GCF_040938575.1). NCBI lineage: Eukaryota > Metazoa > Chordata > Amphibia > Caudata > Ambystomatidae > Ambystoma > Ambystoma mexicanum. The sequence goes on along the minus strand of NC_090922.1, from coordinate 586,363,545 downwards.
ATGGACTTGCGTGGGCTGAACAAGCTCCTCAGGAAGGACAAGTTCAAGATGGTAACTCCTTCTCAAGTCCTCCAGGCCCTTCAACTGCAAGATTGGTTGGTGTCTCTAGACCTCAAGGATCCTTACTTTCATGTGCTGATTCATCCAAAGCCTGGCCTCTGACAATTTTTAAAGCCCGACTTTGGCGTAGAAGACGACATCATGATTCAAAGTAGAACAACCGAGGCACGCTGAGATTCCGAAGCGAACACGTTCGCGGAAAAAATGAAACTGAGGCTAGGTGCGTCCTAGATATAAAATCCAGTGATGCCGACCATCGACAGAGGCCCTCGTGGGACAGCGTATCGATGTCATTGACGCAGGACGCCTACGCCGAAAAAGTTTTCCGAAGCAGTAATGTTCGATCTCGGCAGTTCATCTGGCCGGAGACACAAAGGTGGCGGCGGACGCTCTGAGCAGGCCGAGCACAGTCTCTCACGAGTGGGAGTTGGCTCAGGAAGTTTTGTTGAAGATCTTTGCCCTTTGGGGAACCCCACAAGTGGATCTCTTCGCCACCAGTGTCAACCGGAAGTGCGAAAGATTCTGCTCACAGGAATTTCATCCAAGAGGAGCTTTAGGGGGACACGTTCATAGTGGAATGGTCCTTCTCACTGCTGTATGCGTTTCCTCCGGTCCCCGTCATTCCGCAGGTGTTGCCAAGGTTACAGAGGTTTGGTTCCTGGATGATCCTCATTGCTCTGGCATGGGTCAGGACAGTGTGGTACCCGGACCTTCTCAACATGTCCATCTGCCCTCCATGCCGTCTTACTGCCAAGACGATCTGCTCTCATGGGAGTGGGGTCGGGTTCTCCATCCAGAGGTCAAGTCCCTCAGCCTTCAAGCTTGGTATCTGAAAGGTTGAGGTATAAGGATTGGGACCTCCCCGAAGATGTGATGGAGGTGTTGGTTTTGGCCAGAAACCCAGCAACGAAAACTGTGTCATTGGAGAAAGTTCTGCGACTGGTGCAGGTTACAGAATGTGGATCCTTTCCAATGTTCCATTCCTTTGGTTTTGTCTTTTTTGCTTTACTTAGCCCTTAAGGGCTTGCAAGGAGGTACCACTAAGGGTTACGTGGCGGCGCTGTCTATATTTAAGCGCTTGTCTGAGGAATGTTCTTATTTTAAGATCACTTTAATCTCAGTTTCTAAAAGGGCTAACTAATGTGTTTCCGCCATCGCCTTTCCAGCTGCCGGGATGGAATTTGAACTTGGTTTTAAAGTTCCTAATGGGAGCTGCGTTTGAGGTCTTACATTATTGTCCGTTGCGACTGTTGTCTTTTAAAACTGTATTTTTAGTTGAGGTTACTTCCGCATGCAGAGTGAGTTGCAGGCTGTTTCCAAACAGACCTTATCCAGATAGATCATTTTGACGATCTCCGAGTGTTACCGTTTGGCGGGAAAGGACCTGCCAGTAGGCTTACGGGCTCATTCTATTGGGGGTATGGCTGCCTCCACTGCCCTACAGAGGGGTGTTCCGATTCGCAATATTTCCAAAGCAGCCACATGGGCCTCTGTCTATACTTTTGTGAAACATTATTCCTTGGACTCTATCCATGGGCAGGATTTGGCCTTTGGTAAGGCAGGCCTCTATTCTGCAATTGATTGGGCATTCTAAATTGATGCAATTGTAAATTCTTTTCCCACCTCCATACGTTCGTACTGCTTTGGGAGTGTGTCAAAGATGTGGAATACGTCAGAGGACACAATCCCTTCGAAGAACAAGTTACTTATCTTACCTGGTAACGTTCTTTTAATGGGATGTTCCTCCAACGTATTCCACATCGTACCCTCCCCGCTTGCCCCTCTACAGATTTTCTTATGCGATTTCAGCTTACGTTTCGCAAGGCTTTCTGTTGATAGAACATCCGGTGATGACGACCATCGACGGAGGCCCTCGAGGGACAGTGTATCGACGCAGGACGCCTACGCCGAAAACGTTTTCCGAAGCAGCACAGCTGTGGTCATTACTGTCAAAGATGTGGAATACGTCGGAGGAACATCCCAACAAAAGAACGTTACCAGGTAAGATAAGTAACTTGTTCTTCTCAGGCTGTTCCAACTAGATCTTCCATGCCTGTTTCAGACACGTCAAAATTCACACTATCGGTTAAAACACAGCCTAAATTAAGGGAGAAGTTGTATAGGACACTTTCAGCCTTGTTCCCATGTTTCTGGCCCTTAGGCTTCTCCAGTTTTACCTCTGGTGTATGTCCAGGCCTCCTCCATAATGTCAGTCCTTACACGGTCAAAGAGGTCCTGTTTAGAGGTAGTTGAGAGGTAGCTTTCCCACTCCCTGAAACTCCTACTACAGGGACCTGGACTAGGGCATGGTTTGAGGAATGTGTGGAAAAGGTGTCAGAGTTTTCATTTCTCAAGACAGATTTGATAAGAGAGCTCATAAGCGGATTTCTCACTTAGATCAGGACCGTAGGCCCTTCAAGCCACATACACTTCGGTCCCCTGTTATCCACACTACCTATTCTGCACATCACCTAAATGATCCTTCAGGGGATATATTCCAAGCTGATCACTATTTTCAGGATGAAGAGTTCTAATATATTCCAGACCAGGGAGATGACTCCCAAGGACCTGATGCATGGCTGAAGGTCACTGATGACCAGGGGGGCTTGGCCCACTACTCCTGCTCACGGGGCAGAGCTGTACAACATCTTTGTAGATGCCACACCTGTCATAGTCCAGAGACGCTTTTCCTATTGACAACCAGCTGCTCTTTAACAATATTCTTAAGAAGGCAGCAGATAATTTCAAAATACTCTCCCAAGACTGACTCTTACTTTGTGGAGGATATCGTCAAAGAGAAAAAGCCTGTTGGCCAGTCAATCCCCCTTCTTAATTCTAAGCGCATCCCCCCCCCTTTACTCGAGCCTTTCCCGACTGTTAACCCACGCATTGAGATGTTCAGGCCTACTCCTTCCCACCCCCTTCATATTCAGGGACACACTGTTCCAGATTCACTGGTGGTCACCACAACCAGGAAGCATGCAGGCTTTTTGTCAACTGAGGCTGCTCCCGACAGTGACTTAAAAAAATTATATGCCTTAGGCACTTAGGCAAAAGAATTGTATCTTCTGCGGCCTATAATGGCTGCATTGCAAAGAACACCACCTTGCTCGCCAGCTTCAATGATGTCCAATGCGGTCTTCTGTAGGACGGGCTAGAATGCTCCTAAACCAGCCAAGTCACAGCTGCTTGCTATTGTTCAAGAAGGACAGCAAGTCACCAAAATATTTTTTGTAATACTTTGTACTCTGCCGAGACAGCCAGGAGAGTGTTAGCTGAGGGGACTCTTCTAAAGCGCCACGCTTGGTTAAAGAACTCTGGTTTCAAACTCGAGATGCAGGCCTCCCTTATTAACAAGCTGATAGAGGAGTCATTTTATTTTGAAAAGCGGTGGACGACACACTTGAAACGACGAAGAAAGAGGACGAGAGTGTATAATCTTTGAACTAGATTGCCAGCCAGCTGTACGTGCAGAGTGCGGTTTTTAACACCCGCCACTTCTTTTGGGAGCAATCTTTTTCCAGACCAGCCTCTTCTGGCATAAGTTCGCCCTGGTACTCCAACCAAGTATCATGCCGTGCCCATCAAGCTTGTTAATGAGGGTGTTGGCATGCCAAAGTAAGGGATAGGAATGCAGCCACAAGAGGCTCCACTACCCTGGACAAAAAATGACACTCCGGTCAGGGTCCCCTCCCATGAATTTCCAGAAGGTCGGATAACATACTTCACCCATGCAGTGGGTGCTCAAAACAGTCGGCGAGGGATACTGTATCGAGTTTCATCTAGACTTAGTACCACCTGCCCCAATTATAGTCTGAGATCTAGTGGTAATCGTGGGGTATTGCATCATCTTTTCGAACATTGAACAGGGATGTTGTTAGGAAGAATTCTCAGAAATGTGCTAATTCCCCTCTACCCTAGAGGCCCCCAGCTCTTTTTGCTGGACCTTAGGACTTTTCATTTCTAACCTGTAGAGGGAGACCTTTTTCCCACGCTCTTATGTATGTTTTTGTGATTTGTACTCATCTTTACATTGTGTCACACAACACCTTCAGTGCAGTAGCACAGGAAAGTCTTAGATTTCCCAAAGGTTTAAATACCTTCTGTTAGGCAATGTTTGTATGCAGTACCCTTTGGAACCACTACACACAAATATGACTACAGTTGTAAGCAAACCAACCTTTGGTATAAGTCTTACTACACAGTTTTGGTAGCGGAGCTGACCAGCCAGGCTTATCTGAAGAGGGGGAATGTGAGCAGTAATGATGTTGCACAGATGTCTACAATCACAAGTGTTGATATAAACTCTTACACTCAAGGTTTCTTTGATAAATATGTATTAATGTATCTGTCAGTTATAAAACATTCATTAGAAGGAGGCAATATAATCGCACACAAATATACTTCAATACTATTTCAGAATACTTTTCAAGAGGAGTAAAAGCCAAAGATTATTAGAACATGAAAGGTTACAATTATTCTCAGGCAGTGCAAATACTTTGAGTTCACCAGAAGAGTCAATTCAATTCCATAGGCTAGGCCAAATTCAATGGGCTAAAGTCTTGGATAGGATAAAGCGGTTCTGGCAAGTAAATGGTTAAGTCTCTGCACAGGTTTCTTGGCAGTAGTTTGTAAAAAGAAGAATCCTATGTTGGGTCACAAGCTGATTAGGCCTGCGAGTTGCAAAAATGTCAAGCGCTTTCACTGCGAGAGTCGAGTACTCTCTTGTTTCACAGTACCTTACATAGAATAAAAAGAGGCAGCTGATAACTTCTGTTCCTGGCAGTTCCTGCAGATCTCGCTGTTCCTGGGCCTCAGTCATGGGGACAAGAGAGAGGACGTCTGGGGACTCCTGAACTGGGACTAGTCAAAAAGCTTGCAACTGGCAAACCTCAATTCTGGTGGCTGTAGTAAAGCACACAAGCTGGTGTCCATCTCCCTGGTTCTAAGGTTTCCTGCAGCAACTCTGAGGAAAGTCAACCAGCTCTGAGATCGGTATCCATTTTTTGATTGCTCCCACCTACTCAAAGGGAGAAGTCATCCTTGCAGGAGCTTCTCTGTCGAGGTGAACTTGGTGATTCGGACCTGCAGCAGAGCTTCACTGGGCAAGCCAACGGTCCAGGAGTTGCAGCAGCCTCCCTCTTCAAGCTCGTCTTCGGTTATTTCGTTCCAGTGGTAGACTCTGACTTCAAAGCCAAGAGACTCGCCTTTTATTCTATTCTCTCCCATTCATTCCAGCCTAGCTGTCACTCACCCAGCAGGGTGGCTGTCCTTGCCGGACAGCCAGCCAGCCAATCACCACAGAGTGCCTTTGGGTCTCCTAGGAGACTAAGCACGGAGTTTCGGGCACCTCCCTCACTTCCTGCCCACCCCAGACACTCTGGCACCAGAGGCGCTCTTCACTTCTGAAGCCCGCCAAAGGCGAATGGACAAAGAGACCAAACCTGGTTTGGTGCGCAGAGACAAACTCTAGAAGGATCTTTCCAAAAATAAATGGTGAAAAAAGACGACCAGGACCTGTTTAAACAAAGGGGGCTTAGTCGCCATCTAAGTGATATAACGTTACCGGAGTTACAAGCATTTGACTGCTACATCACTATCTAGACACAGGGGATACTAAGTAACCCCTCCAACATTCTATTGTAAGATCGGTTGTGCTGGGTCTAGGAATTGGAAAGACTAGTAAAGTCAATTTCACTTGACTTACTCTGGGAAGCAGTAGTTTATCCCAGAGAAGGTATTTACCTTGGGAAGGCATGAAAAGGCTTCCCTGTGCCACTGCACGGAGGTTGCTGTCTGGCACAATTGAAAAGATGCCTATGGAGTTGGTTAGACTCCATAACCAAAAGAAACACACAAGTAAAACGCATGCAAGAGTGGGAAAATGGGTCGCACTCTCCAGGTAAAAAAAATCAAGTACTCAAAATCCAGCAAAGTTGCTGGGGGTCTCTAAGGTGAAGGGAATTAGCACATTTATGGGAATTCTCCCTAACACCTTCTCTTGGTGAAACTGCTGACTTTACTTATATTTTGTAACTTTCTAGACCCAGCACACACCATCTTACATTAGGGTGCTGGAGGGGTTCCTTAGTATCCCCTTTGTCAGGTTTCTCATCTAATGGTTATTTTACCCTTTCTACAAATAATGGCTGGTGGCAGTGGTTTACGTTTTACTACCATTGTATGTTGTTACCGCGGGCTGCAATTGCAGCTGCAGTAAGACACCCATGGGTGCCCATTTTGTCAAAATGGCCATGTCTTCTTCTTTTCACCATTTCTTGTTGGAAAGGTCCTTCTTGAGATTTACTCTGTGCGCCAAACCAGGTTTGGTCCCTTTGTTCATTTTTTCTTTGGCAGGATTCACTGGTGAAGCCAGCCTCCGGCTCCAGCGTGTCTGGCAGGGGCAGAAGTGAGGCAGGTCCCCGTAACTCCCTGTGCTTAATCCCCTTGGTTACAGAAATGCACCCAAAGGTGATTGGCCGGCTGACTGTGCTTGGAGGACAGCCACCCTGCTGTATGATTGACAGCTAGGCTGCGAATGAATGGGAGAAACCTGCATAAAAGGCAAGGCTTTTGGCTTGGAAGGCAGAGTCGACCACTGGACGAAGGAATCTGAATAAAAACTTGGAAGAGATGCCTGTTACAAGTCCTGGACTGTTGGTTTGCCCGGTGAAGCCCTGCTGCTTTGAAGAAGCTCCAAATTCACCTCAACTAGAGATGCCCTGCAACGGGCGACTTCTCCCCCTGGGTTGGCGGGACCAATCGACCCCAACTTGAACTCGTCTGGACATCCTGTCCGAGCTGGCTGTACTTCTATTGCTGCTAAAGGAACCAAAGTACCAGGGAGAGGAATGTGCATTGCTTTTAAGTCGGACCTGAGCTCCAGGAAGATCCTACGGACTCCCTTGAAGCAGGACTGACCAAGCCTGAGCTACCTCAGCTGAATTCTGGACCCCAGATGCAAGGAAAGTCCAGAGTGGTGTCCGAGAGATGGCCGTGGTACTATTTGATATAGGCTTGTGGAGCTGAAACCGGGAAGTGCTGCTGAATTGAAGTTTGCCCATTGCTGCTGCCGACCTTCAAATTGTACTGCAGGAGTCCCCAGACGGCCTCCCTCTTGTCTCCACGACCGATCCCCAAGAACAAGAGGATCTGCAGAGCTACACTGTTGTGTAGCCTTACTTGTTCTCAGTTGAGACTTGTCTTGGTTGCCCTTGCAGAGTTGCTTGCAGCTTTGCCCCTCACTAGCTTCCCAGCTTGTGGCACTCCAGTGATTTTCATTTCTACAAACTTTTCTAAAAACATTGTGTAAGACTTTTACTTACCTGCAAGAAGATCTTCAGCTTCCTTAGACTTTGCTCAACTAACATTGGTTGTCTTTACTCCCTGAGACTCTACTTATCTCCGACTTTGTCCTTTTGTCTTTATCCCAGGAAAGGGTTAATTTACTTTGCATTGAAGGGTTCAAAGAATACTTACCAGTTTATGAATTATTTGTTAACCTTTGTTTTATTCCCATATCTTAACCTTTGCACCAAACTCAATTTTGCTCTAAATGTACCAGTGCAAATCAATGCCCACGGTGTCCTAGCTATTTAAGTCACCTGAGGGTGTAGGAAGTGTCTGTGTGCCAGCCCCAATGGGTATCATCTGATTTAGAGAAACGGTGTGTTTGAAGTATATTTTTTTTAATTCGATTTTATTACATTTTTATACATACAGGTCACAAGAAAAAATGCAAGCAATTAGGTGCAGAACAGAGTTGAGGTCTTTTCCAATTAGTATCCAAACATGAACCTTGTGAATTCTAACAACTTCAGTCTGCAAATCTTCGAAGTGACCATTCTCATCCCCTTCCCCCACTCCCCCCAGGCTAAGCATTTATTATACAAGACAAGACATGTGTGAGTTTATCTTTAAATTATCGCGTTTTAAGTTTCAAGGGACTCCGCTGGTGTGAAAGTTTTGTTTTACGTTCCTGTCATTTCAGGTTTCATGTTAGACAACATCAAACATTGTATAGGGTATTTCAGTATAACCCAAGTGGCGGGGTAATCACCGATCTGTACTCTTAAATGTTAATGTGTTATTCCTGGCATGTATTTGTTCGTGAGGTCCATCCACAGAGTATCACATTGCGTGGATCTCCCATATAGATATGATATTTTTTCCATGGTGCATATATTTGAGGCTACATTAACCCATTCATGCTCACTCTGGATCATTGTGGATTTCCACTTCATAACCAACCAAGCCCTGGCGGCTAGCAATAACTGTGTGACCAGACCTTTAATCCTTCTCCACTCCACTTCATACTTCTCAAAGCCAAACAAAATGAGGTAGGGGTCTGCAGCTCTGTGGACACCATCTAGATCTCTGATCCAGCCCAGGACCTCATCCCAGTAAGACTTAATCCGGGGACATCCCCACCACATATGCCAATAATCTGCGACTTCACCACATTCATGCCAACATAGTGGGCTAGCTGTCTGGTACATTTTAGAGTCTGTGTGGGTCGTACTGCCACCGGTGCAGTAGTTTGATAGCGTGCAATTTATACTGACTCGATGTGGATGTTTGAGGTGTGGCTCGGCACATTTATTCCCACATGTCTGGGTCAATATGATCACCAAAATATCTCTCCCATTTCCTTCTTAGGGATTCAGTAGTTCCCTTTCCCGCCTCTACCAATTCTTTTTACATGTGAGATATTAAATCCTTCATCTCTGTCCTGGAGTTTAATAATATTTCAAAGTGGGTAAGTCCTCTTCAGTTTATCCTTCCACTCCACTCTACTCTCATAAGGATGCCCTTAATCTGCAGGAATTGTAAGGTAGACAACGCGCCTATTCCCAAGGCCTCTACTAACTCCGGGAGCGTGAAGTAGTCGTTTTTCAATAGTTGGCCCACTCTTTCCAAACCCGCTTCGTTCCAAGTTTGAAATCTCTCTACATTAGGGATGTGTTCGTTAATACCTGGGGACCACAGGTGGCTCAATGGGGATGTCCATGTGGAAATGTTCCTCAGCTCTGTGCCCTCCCTCCAAATTTCCCATATGGTTTCTAATATCGGATGATTTTTTTAATCTATTTAAGAGTTTCCTCCTTGGGGCCCACAGCCACTCTGAAAGTGTAGAAGGGGATAGGTAGTGATTGTCCATAGCAATCCACTGGGGCTCTTTGTGGTTACGTAGATGGGGGGAGGGGGTTAAAACCTGTAATTGGGCTGCCTCGTATTATTTCCTAAGATCTCGGAGACCCACCCTTGTCCTTGGATAGTGTCAGGGTGTCGTATACAAATCTGGCCTTCTTCCCCGATTCTAAGTGATCCGACCACAGCTGATTTTGCCACGGCAGGAATGTTCGCATAAGAAAGGTACTTACCTCCAATGCTACCACCAAAGGTTCGAACTTTTGGTGTTCGAACCTTTGCTGGAAGCATTTTTTGGTCGTTTTTTATGGTCGGACCTCTTTTTTTCGGTCCGAACGTACAAAACCTTCTTCCCCTGCCAGAGGAATCTTACAATAGCTCTCTTGACTTCTTTGAAGAAGTGTCCTGGCATCTTGATAGGGAGAATTTGAAAAGGATACAGGAATCGTGGGAGACAGACAATTTTTAGTGCATTGAGCCGTCCCAGCCAGGAAATTGTCAATTTGTTTCTCCTAGTAAGGTCTGCATGGAACCTTTGAACAAGTAAAGGGAAGTTGGCTTCATATAGTTCCTCTAGCTTTCTTGTAATTTGTATGCCTAGGTATTTTAATTTACAATGTTCAATCGTGAGAACCAGTGAGGAGAATTTGACTTCATTTGTCTCTGCAGACCCCTGTAGGGGGAGCAAAATAGACTTGGCTTTATTTACTTTAAAACCAGATAGTTGGCTGTATTCCTCAAGGAGGTGCAGGGCTCTGGGGATAGATGTTGCCGGATTAGCCACATGAAGGAGTATGTCGTCGGCATACAGTGCCACCTTATACTCAGTCTCACCTAGTCGCAGTCGTTCCACCTGGGGGTCTTCTCCCATTCTCTATGCCAAGGGTTCCAGAGAGAGAGCAAAGAGGATAGCAAAAAGAAGGCATCCCTGCCTGGTGCCTTGTTTTAATTCAAACCATCTAGAGTATTTCACCATTTACAAATACAGATGCTTTGGGTGATGTGTAGACCGCCCGTATCCCTCTTATACCTTTTGACCCTATCCCCACCTTATGTAGGACTGCCATAAAGCAGTCCCATTCTACCCTGTCAAAGGCCTTCTCAGCATCGATGGAGAGCAGGGCAGGCTCATTGATCATATTCTGGGATGCGTTAACAAGATGCAAGGTCTTTCGCATTCTATCGGCTCCTTGTCTCCCAAGTATGAAGCCCACCTGGTCAGAAAGGATGAGTTGGGGCATGAGCGACTCTAATCGAGAAGCTAGTACCCGGGTGTACATTTTCGCATCCACATTGAACAAAGATATGGGGCGATACGATCTGCACTTTTTGGTGTTTTTTCCATCTTTGGGGGTTACTGTGATAAAGGGCTCTAACAAAGGAGTATGGGGCCCTCCCTGAGTCTGGGATTTCGTTAAACCAGCCAGGAATGGTATAAGGTAGGCACTAAAAGATTTGTAGAATCCGGCCGTGTAGCCATCTTCTCTTGGGGATTTGCCAAAAGCCAACCTTTTTATTGCATTTTGAATTTACTCTCCTATTATGCAGGATTCTAAAAGCAGAGTCCGGGCCTGTTACCTTGCTAATAGCAGCCAGGTAATTTTCTATGCAAGGCTGGTCTGGGTCTGCCTATCGGGTGTACATTGTCTCATAGAAGGCAGCAAAGACCTCCGGGATGGTGGATATGGTTGTGACTGGGGAGAGCCCTTCTTCTCCAGCATGGGGTCTGGCATGGATTCATATGCTCATGAATATTCCCCGTCGTCAGGCTGGGAATCCTCGGTAAAGAAAAAACCAGTATCAGTTTCGTTTCTGATCTGTCTTTCGTAGTAGTAACCAATCACTGGTCTCTGCGTCATACTGACCACAGCCAATGACTGCCCTCTACCTAAGCCCCGCCTCTGGCAGCCATCTTCAGATTTTTACAGCACGTTCATGTGTTGGGATCCTCGTGCTATTGCTCGCGAGCGTTAGTGCTATTTTTTCACGTTTTTTCTCAAAAACTTCGTTTTTTCGGTCAAAAGAGCCTCAAGCTCCACCGACTCTCCATCCGATCAACGGGGACCCGTGTCGGATTTGTCCACGCCCCTCAAGGGTGAAGATTCGTCGAGCTACGCTTTTGGAGGACTCCAGAAGTTTCTCAGGCCCATCTCGGTCATGGCCCAGGAGAAGGGAAGCTTGACGCCCGGAAAGCTGTTCAGGGTCTGCACTGGATGCCAGCTGCAGAATGTCTTTAAGGAAGACGAACACTCCTTTTGTCTTTACTGCCTACATGTGGACAAGACGCACGTGGAGAAGGACTGTGCGTTTTGCAGCAACATGTCGGAGCGGACCATGAAGGACCGCCATCAACATCTCGCCAACTGGCTGGAAGGGAAGAGCCCGTCCGGCGAGAAGAAGAGGAAGAAATCCGAGCGGTCTTCTAAGACCTTTGAGGACGCCCCGGCGACGGGGGTCCAACATAAGGCCAAGCACCGCGAGTCCGCTGGCACCGGGAGCGCCGAACGGTCGGGCTCTACGGGCGCCAGGCAGGGCGCATCCTCCCCGGCACCATCAACCACGAGCCAACGCTCTGGGTCGGGTAAGAGGAAGGCCGAGCACCCGGCGAAGCTCCTGGAGAGGTCCCGGTCGAGCTCGAAGGCGGAGGGGGAGCGAGGCAGTGTCCCCCCCCTCAAGGATAAGGCGGTGAGCGCACCTAAGGTGGTTAAAGCCTTAATCCATCCAGCCAAGGCCTCTATCGAGACAGTCGCGGCAGCCCTGGCTCAGCTTGTGGAGGCTACACCAGTGGTGGCGACCTCGGGGGCTCAGTCTCCCTGCCACCGCGGAGGGAGTCCTCTTTTATGCCCATCGACAGGACCCCTGTGAAACCTCCGACGGAGAAGAAAAAGGGGGGGCAGGAGGTCGTCGTGGATTCAGCCTCAACCTCTGAGGAAGAACTGATCGAGGTCTTAAGCCACGGCGTTGGCGTGGAAGACCACCAGCCCGTCGGGAGGGATCCCGACGCAGGAGACGACATCGTCGAGGGTACCGACGGGGCCCCTGACCGCCCGTCGGATTCCCCTCTGCCAGTGCCGCAAGACAACTCGGCGGCCATTTTGTTGGCTATACAGTCCTTCTGCTCAGAGATAAGGACGAGACTGCCGTTACCAGTGGAGGAACCACTCCCGTCGGGGGACCCGGAACCAGGCCCTTCGGGCAGCCCCCCTCCTAAGAAAAGAAGGATTCACTCTCCACCTCCTTTTCAGCCGTCGCGCCCCATTCAGCCCTCCTCCACGACTCGAGGGGATGATACGGGGACTGACACGGCCGCGACGGGTACGGATGACGAGGTGTAGGACGAGGATCTGCCGTCGTCTCCTCCCACCCGGGCTTCCCCGCCCGACGAGATTGGATCTTTTCACTCCATGATCACCAGGGCATCCGAGCTCTTCCAGCTCTGCCCGGAGGAGAAGGAAGGTTTCCTTTATCAGCGGCGCGAGGCCAAGAGGAAGACGGTCCTCGCGGTACCTCTACTGGACGATATTTGGGATGAGGGCCTAGCCCTCCTCAAGAACCCATTCGGGACGCCGGCTAGAAGAGACGGGTACGAGAAGAAGTACCGGGTCCCGGACGCGGCCCCCTTGTGCCTCCGGGCACAGCCTACCCCGGACTCCGTCGTCTCCGCGGCGGCCAGGAAGAAAGCGGGGGGGGGGGGTGGTGCGGCCTCCACGTCGACTTCCCCGCCGGACGGCGAGGGAAAGAAATTGGACACGATGGGGCACAGGGTCATCTCGTCTGCAGTGACGACGATTAAGGCAGTCAACGCCTTGGCTATCGTAGCCTGCTACGACAGGAAGCTGTGGTACAAACTGGCTCCCCTGCTGGACTTCCTACCGGACGACAAGAGGGCGGATGCCCTGGAGATCTTGCAGGAAGGTGAGGTGGCGTCGGACCACGCCATCACGATTGCGACGGACATCGCCGACACTGGATTTCGCCAGTTGGGCAACGGCGTGTGCCTTAGGCGGCGTGGATGGCTCAAGGCTACTGACTTCCGTCAAGACGTACAGACCAGAGTCCTGGACATGCCGTTCGATGGGAACAACCTGTTTGGGAAAACAGTGGACGATTCCCTTCAAGCCATTAAAGCGGAGACGGCCCGGGCGCTCGGGGTTCTCCAGCAACGGCGGCCGCCCTTTCGGAGCGGCGGAGGCAAGGGTGCCTCCAAAGGTTCCGGCGGCGGGTTTTCCACCTACCGTCAAGCGGCCCGTTCGTCGTCGCAGGAAGCTTACAGGGGACGAGGCAAGTCAGGCGGACCCCGCCGTCGTCGCCAAGGAGGTCAAGGCGGCAAAGCCTCGTCTAAGCAGGATTGAACCGGCCGTGGGGTCGGGCCCCCACCGAAGCACCCCGGTGGGAGGCCGGCTGGCGAGCTTCGTCAGCGTGTGGGAGTCCATCTCCACCGACCGTTGGGTGCTGGACGCCCTAGCCCAGGGCTACGCGCACGAATTTCAAAGAAGGTGCCCGCGCGTCCCCCCTGTGGCCAGGAAAGAGCTTCACGTCCCTCAGCTTCTCCGGGAGGTAAAGGCGATGCTCAGGAAGGGCGCCATCGAACTCGTCCCAAAGAGGCTTCGGGGCTCCGGAGTTTACTCAAGATACTTCCTCGTGAAGAAGAAGACGGGAGGATGGCGCCCCATCCTAGACCTACGACGGCTGAACAAGTTCATCAAGTCCATCCTAAAGGGGCACCGAAAATTTCTCAGGTTCGTGGTCCAAGGGCGTCACTATCAGTTCAGAGCCCTTCCCTTCGGTCTACGGTCGGCTCCCAGGGTATTCACCAAGTGCCTTGCACCAGTGGCGGCGCAGCTGCGCCGAGAGGGGATCCACGTCTACCCCTACCTGGACGACAGGCTCATCCGAGCCAAGACGAGGGAGCTCGCCATGAAGCACACGGCAAGGACCGTCCAACTTCTCACGGACCTGGGATTCTCCGTGAACTACGCCAAGTCCCACCTGGTACCCGCGCAAGACGCACTGTTTCTGGGAGCGAAGCTCGACACAGTGTCCCTTCTGGCCTCCCCGTCGGAGGAAAGGACCAGGGCCATCCTGGGCAAGGTACAGTGGATGTTGGTTGCCGACGCGGCCAAGGTGAGGTCCATCAAGTCCCTCCTCGGAATGATGTCTTCTTGCATCTACCTCATTCCCATGTGCAGGCTCCGGATGCGCCCGTTGCAGGAGTTCCTGGATGCGCGCTGGATCCAAACGACGGGCGACTTCGAGGAGAGGATCACACTCGACGAGAGTTTCCGACGAGCGATCCGGTGGTGGGGCACCCACGCGCATCTGACGGCGGGCATGGACTTCCAGACCCCAGGCCATCAGGAGACAGTGACCACGGATGCCTCCCTGGAAGGGTGGGGAGCGCACACTGAAAATCTGCACGCGAGAGGCCTCTGGCTCCCGACGGAGAAGTCCCTCCATATCAACGTCCTGGAGCTCCGTGCAGTGTTTTGGGCCCTCAGATCCTTCCTTCCGTCCCTCAAGGGCAAGGTGGTGAGGATCTTCACCGACAACACCACCACCATGTTTTACATCAGGAAACAGGGCGGAACCAGGTCCCCAGCACTGTCCAAGGAGGCGCAGGACCTGTGGCATTGGGCCGTCGCCCAAAGGATGTTTCTGGTGCCGTTTCATCTGGCAGGGATAAAAAACACCATCGCCGACTCACTCAGCAGGGAGCAGCGCTCGTGCCACGAGTGGGAACTATGGCAGGATCTAGTGGATCGCCTCTTCCGACGGTGGGACACACCCCAGATCGACCTGTTCGCGACGGCGACGAACTCCAAGTGCCAGAGGTTCGCCAGCAGGTTTCCCCAGCCGAGGAGCATGGGCGATGCTTTCTCGTTCCCCTGGGAAGGCCTGTTCCTATACGCGTTCCCTCCACTGCCACTGCTGATCCGGCTCATCAACCAGCTCAAGAGGTCACGGTGCAGGATGATCCTCGTCGCACCTGCGTGGCCGAGGCAGATATGGTTCCCGGACCTTCTGGACTTGTCAGCATCCCCGTCAATCAAGCTGCCAGTGAACGCAGATCTGCTCTCCAGGGAAGGAGGCGCCATCCTCCACCACGATCTGAAGTCGCTGAACTTGCAGGCCTGGCTCCTGCAGCGCTAGAGTTTGGAGGATACGACATACCGGCCGACTGCAGAGAGGTTCTTGCAAAGGCCAGGGCGTCGTCGACTCTTAAATGCTACGGACACAAATGGAAGAGGTTCTCTGTCTGGTGCCACGCACAGAAGATTAACCCTCTTAAGGATTACGGCTCCCCAAGTACTGCCGTACCTGTTGACGCTGGCCAAGGCTGGACCGGCGCACGCGTCCATCAAGATTAATCTTGCTGCGATCTCCCGATACACCAGAACCACGGGGCGGACGTCCTTGTGGTCTCATCGTCTGGTGAAAGAGTTCATGAAGGGACTGTTCAGATCGTTCCCGCCGGTGAAGGCTCCGGCCCCGGCGTGGGAGCTCAACGTGGTGCTGACCAAGCTCATGGGACCTCCGTTCGAGCGTCTGCACTCAGCCCCGTTGAAGTTCCTGTCGTGGAAAACAGCGTTTCTTGTGGCCATCACCTCCGCACGACGAGTGGGAGAGATCCAGGCCCTATCTTGCAAGCCACCATACTTGACTTTTCACGACACGAGGGTGGTGCTCAGGACGCACCCCTCCTTCATGCCCAAGGTGCCGTCGGAATTCCACCTCAACGAACCCTTGGTGTTGCCTGTGTTTTTCCCGTCGCCTTCGTCGCCGGCTGAGAGGACTTTGCACTCGCTTGATGTGGCTAGAGCGCTGAAGTTCTACGTGGACCGCAGGAAGTGTTTTCGGAAGACGTCACAACTCTTTGTGAACTTTGGACCTGTCAATCGGGGGAAGGCTCTCTCGAAGGCTTCCATTTCCAGGCTCTCCGGCTGTATCATGTACTGTCATCGGTTGGCAAACCGACCGCTGCCTGGCCGTCCGAGAGCCCATTCCACCAGAGCGATCGCACCTACCACGGCGTTCCTATCTGGTGTGCCCCTGCTGGACATATGCAGGGCTGCTACGTGGAGGTCGACGCACACCTTCACGAAATTCTACTGCGTCGATCGGGATTCCAGGGAGGAGTCCAGGGTCGGCCAAGCAGTGCTGCGCAACCTGTTCGCCTGAGGTGAGCCTGGTGAGGAGGTAAGATTGCTTGATGAGTTTGATGTAATGCTTAATGTTGAGCCTTTGCCACCTCCCGTGGTTGTGCATGTGTGTACTGCTATGTATTCTTTATTCATGAGCATGTGAATCCATGCCAGACCCCATGCTGGAGAAGGAACAAATTACTTACCTGTAACTGTTGTTCTCCAGCATGGGTCTGGCATGGATTCACATGCGAACCCTCCCGCCTACCCCTCTGCGGCTCTTTACTTGGTCATACTGCCACTTCACGTGCTTCGAAATCTGAAGATGGCTGCCACAGGCGGGGCTTAGGTAGAGGGCAGTCATTGGCTGTGGTCAGTATGACGCAGAGACCAGTGATTGGTTACTACTACGAAAGACAGATCAGAAACGAAACTGATACTGGTTTTTTCTTTACCGAGGATTCCCAGCCTGACGGGGAATATTCATGAGCATGTGAATCCATGCCAGACCCATGCTGGAGAACAACAGTTACAGGTAAGTAACTTGTTCCTTCTACTTTCTCCAGCACTCTTCACTCTGCCCTTTTGTTCCCTAAGTCTAGCAGCTAGCAGTGCATCGGGTGTGTCCCCTTTTTCGTAAAATTTCTTCTTCACAGGTGCAGTCTGATCATGTTCTAGGAGGCGAAGTTCCTCCCTTTTCATTTTCGCTTCGTTGATTTTGTTGGGGTCCGCCGTATCGTCTCTCCTAACCACCTTGTCCAACTGGCTAATATCCTTTCGGAGTCTTGTTTTCAATCGGTGTCCTTTCTCTTTTCTTACGCAACCCTTCTCTTATTAGAATGCCTCTCCAAGTTGCCTTCCCCGCCTCCCACACCACTTGTTTGGAAACCTCCCCGGTGTAGTTCAATTTAAAGTATTCTGTAATCTCGGTTTCCATTTCGGGCCTGAAGACCGCGTCTTTCCAAAGGGCCTCATTACATCTCCATTCACCTCCACTGACTTGCAGGTTTTCCCACTGGGTGTCAACAATATCATGATCCGACCACGTGATTGGGGTAATCTCAGATTGTGTTGTAATGTTATATAGATCTTTTGAAAAGTAAATCTAGTCGATCCGAGTAAAGGTGTTGTGCGCGGTTGAGTAAAAGGTGTAACCTCACTCATCTGGATGCAATCCTCTCCACACACCACTCATCCCGTACACATCCATCATGTCTGCAAACTCATTACGTTCCATCTCTCATGACAGTGTTACCAGACTTCCGATCCATAGTAGGATCTGCCCATAGATTGAAGTCGCCGCCCAGAATAACATGCCCTGTGGCCTCAAGCATTTTCGTTTTAGTCAAATATCTAACTCTGCCTACGTTGGGGGAATAAATCGTGGTAATTGTTACATTTGCATTCCTGATAGATCCTATTACCAATAGAGCTTGGCCTTCTGCATCTGACCATGTCTTTTCGACCTTAAACTCTATCCCTTTCCTAATGAGAATTCCTACCTGCCCTTTTCTCAATGGTCCAGAGCCCCAGAATTCTGTTCCTATACGTTTCCCAAGAATCTGTCTTTCTTCTCCCTTCATATATTTGGCCTTCTGCAGAAGGAGGACGTCAGTCTTTGCTCTACAAAATTCTCTGGATACTAAAGATCTTGGTGAGTTGAGACCCTTGACGTTAAGCGTTCCCACCCTTAGGGAGTCGCTTCCCCTTGAATCAGCAGTTATCGCTATTTTTCAATATCAGGTTGAAAAAGGTTTTTAACCTCAACTACCAACATGTCGTCTGCTCAACATGCCACACACCATTTCTTCTTCAACCGCTAAGAATGTTGATTTAGCCCTTTCCCCTTCCCCGCCTTTTGGCCATAACTCACTCCCCCCCCACCCACTTTTCCTCCTCCCATTTGGTGGCGTTCGATAGTCCAATTGAAAATACTGGTCCAGCATCGAACCATCAGCGAAGACTGTTACCTCACGGTCCATTGCATAGATAAAACCAAAATGGAAATGAGCCCCCATTGCGTCCCCCCGCTCTAAACATGTCTTGTAACTAAACAACAGTGACTAGTTAGTCTAATAACCAAATCTCACATTTTGCAGTAAAATGAACTTGGGTATATCGAGTCTGACCAGGCTTAATTTTCTTCATCTGGGGAGATGTTGCCTCTTCGATATTTCCTCGAGCCTTTCAACCGCTTTCTTGTGGGGCTTTGAATGCGCCATTCCCTTCCATCTGAATGCGCCATTCCCTTCCATCTTGTCTCGATTCCGCTCGATCACCCCTTTCTCCATGTGATTAAATTAGCTCTGATATGCACACTTTTATCTCTTTCTCTGATCTCAATCTGATCTTTGTTCCTTCGTGTTCAAAGGAGAGGGAGAAAGGGTATCCCCATCTGTAGTGAATGTCTCGTTCCTTCAACCATTTCGTGAG
Source organism: Ambystoma mexicanum (assembly GCF_040938575.1). Lineage (NCBI taxonomy): Eukaryota > Metazoa > Chordata > Amphibia > Caudata > Ambystomatidae > Ambystoma > Ambystoma mexicanum. The sequence goes on along the minus strand of NC_090922.1, from coordinate 586,344,760 downwards.
GGGTCCACACATCCGCCTGAGTGCCAGTGTCAAGGAGGATAAGTCCTGATATATCGTTATCTGCGCCCCTCCAAGGGTAATCGTTCCGCAGCTTCTTGCCTTTTCGAGCACCCTGATCTTGTCCTGGTAACGGTGGAATCGATTGAGGACCGATCTTGGACCACCAGGGGGAGGCGGGGGGCAGCTCTATGGATACTTTCAGTTTTGGGTTTGTCAATCACGTCATCAGCGACCAGGAGCTTAATGATGTCGTGGAGCATTTTCTTGAGGTCATCCTCCGTTTCCCTTTCCGGGATTCCGAAGCAGCTCAGGTTATTTCGCCGTTCAGTTTTCCAAATCATCCATTTTGAGCTTGAAGTCCTCCCTCTGCTCCAGGTCGGCTATTCTATGTTCCAACTGTGTCTCGAGTGTCTATCGATGCTTGGTTGTTCTCGACTCCATCTAGCCTAGCCTCAATATTGTCTAGGCGTTGTGTTATTTTGTCTATTTTTCCACCTATATTTGTCCCCATGTTCTTTATTTCACTTAAAAGGGCGACAGTCTCCTTTCGTGGTGGCTGATTCGATGTTTGTCGTTTCTGTTGCCATGTGGAGGTTGCCGGTGCAGGGAGGTGCCGGGTCGTACGCGTAAATGGCAAGCTTTTGTTGTACGCTCATAGGCCCGGTTACGCTTTGATGACTCGCAGAGACCTTGATTATGTCGAGGCGAGCTGGAGGGCTGATAGTCGTTCAGGGGAGTTAATTCAATCTCTATGTGGACACCGGGCTCAGTCGTTTCGTCTTGCCGCCTTGAAGCGGACGTCTATATTGTTGGCGGCGAAATCGTGCGTGGTAATTGTCCATTCGCTAGGTTTGGAACGTTGTGGATGTGTATCTATGATATTGGGTGTGGTGCTGGGCATCTGCACACTTTCCTCGTGAGATTAATTGTTTTCTTAGTTCTCGCTCATCTGCGTGACTTCATGATCTAGTGCCTTCCCCCAAAAAGGCGATTTCAGACTCGGATGACCCCAGTATGGTTCCAGGAAATGGCGGCCCATTGTGTTTGTGTTTTACAAGTTACTTTGACACCTCCAGAGTCTGTGATTCTTGCCAATAGTTCTCTGTCTCTTAGATGAGTGCCCCCTGCATGCTCCTCTAGGTGTGCCTCGTGCAGGGGAGCAAGATCCCTGTCAAGTCACCCTGAGTAGGGAGAGAGTAGAGGGTACCCAAGTCGGGTTACTTACAGTGCTGTGGCTGTGATTTATGTCTGGTCTCCGCTGCTTGGCAGCCAAGTGTGGGGGTGGGTCATTTACAGAGGCCGCAGTGTCCGATGCTCTGTGATCGTTTCTACGCTGCTTCCCCGTCAGTGTACACGGGCTCCTTCTGGTAATGCTTCCCCAGGTCCCCGATGCTGTGCGAGCGTCTTGTTCTTGGGTGGGAAGAACGTTTGTGAGCTTTCTGCCTCAAATGGGCTCCTGAGTTGTGCAGGAGCCCGTGTGTCCACAGTGCTCGCTGAGGCACAGCGTTGTTTATGCCTTGGTGTGGGAGAGGAAGTCTCTTTACGTGCTGGTAGACCCCCTATATGCGCAGTCGGGGCTTGTCTTTTGGGTTCCAGTCCCTATTCCTGGCGCCTCACCCATCCTCGGGGGGAGGGGGGTCTAGTGGGTTAGGCTTGTATTGCACTGGAGGGGCCCACTGAGGTGTGTTCGTGTGGGGACCGCTGGAGGGGTTTCAGCACCGGAGGCTGTGGGGGGTATGCTTTGCACGGCTCAGTCGTGCCTAGGCCACCGCTCAGATTCCACCAAGTGAAGTCGTGTCACTCACCCTGTCACGGCGCGGTGCCGGCGTGGTCTTTTGCTGCCTCTGCTCTGCTCCTGGAGGCTCTGACTGCGTCGGGAGAGCCCCCGAGTTGTCCACGGGGCTCTTAGCTCCACAGGATGCAACAGTCACCACCTTGGTCGTTCAGGGTAGAGATTCACATGGCAACGCTGTCCATATTCTCAAGGGGAGCGGATTTCTCAGGGAAGGCAGGTCCGATTTAATTTCTCTCCCTGGTTTTCTCCCATGCGGTGGGGGGATCTCTTCCGACTTGGAGTTAATCACCTTTCAGCCGCGGGGAGGGGGGGTCCATCAGCGGGGGCTCTAACCACTTATCTGGACCCGAGGTGCAGAGCTCACACGGAAGAGGGACACATCTGTGCACCCCCTGGTGGCCAACTGAAGCATATTTTGAAGTGTACCGTTGTGCTCCCTTCTGAAGAAGGCTTACATAACTGACTGTTAAAGAAATTAAAAATTATTTAAGAAACCTTGCGTGTAAGAGTTTATTTGAATACTTGCCACTGTGAATCTGTGTCAAAACCCTACTGCTCAGTGGTGTACTCTCCCAAAGGGTACTGGCCACAATCTTGCTTAACAGACGTCGACAATGGCGTGATTGTAACACTATCCCTAATGTGACATGTGTACCCAAAATCCTTCACGTGTCTAGGACCCACCAGATTGGTTTCTGCCTAACTATTCAGCGGCACATAATGCGGAGCTTGGACGAGTTTATATTGCTGATCATATTCTTCGGCTGTTTGCTTGTCTTTTGACTACTTCGACGGCTGCTCGACGCTTGATCGTACCTGCCGATGTTCCTTCCTTGACTGCTCGCTAATGATTTCCACGTGGCCTTGGCCCGGTCTTTACAACAGGGAGAGTGGGGCCCTGTTCTTACTGACTTCCCTCAAGAATGCCTTTTTACCCCTTCTCTTCCTTTTTGTTTGGTATGGCTGCCGTTTCCCTCTGCTATGCAGAGGACACCTTTAAATTCTGCCCTTCTTGCAATAGAAAAATTCCTTGGAAAGACGCCTATCACTGATGCAATCTGTGCCTCCCTTGTGAACACGACAAGCGTCACTGTAAAACTTGCAAACTTTCTCGCCCTAAGACCTGGAAAGCCCAGCATACAAAACAGTGGGCAGCCTATGCAATGCAGGCTGAGAGTCACTCCCCCGCTGGCGCCGCAGATGCGGAATCTGTCAGCAGCCATGGCACAGATTCAGACGCAGTTAACAGAACTGTGAAACCCTCATGTACCCACTTGTCTGTCCCTGGCCCAGACAAGCATGCCACTGAAAGTGCCATGAGGAAGTTGCACCCCATGGACAAGGACACACACGCACTTGCACACGCACACAACCCCTAAACTTTCCCTGGGGAATCAGTCAAGAAAAGCTTCTACGCCCACAGGCCTGTGGAAATCTTGGGCGGGGCCTTCTGAACCTTGTGGTTCAGCGCCCTCTGCGCACCCACCATCGTAGTTTACGCACATCAATGGCCACAGTGCGATTGGTGCGTCAAAAGACGCACCAAAACATGTCCACTTGTCAAACGCTCCTGAAGCTTCAAAAGAAACTTTCTAAAGCCAGTTAAGCATTCTGGACCCCAAGAAGGCCTCCCCTTTGCCTGAGGACTATTCTCTGGCCTTTCCTCCTCTTCCCAGGGCCATGCAGCAGGACCCAGATCCACCTGTCCGGTCCTTTCCCCCTGCTGATGCTTCAGTCGACCAGGGATACATTTGAAACCTGTATTGAAAAGATGACGAGTTTATTAATTTCTGAAGCCAGTTTGCCATTTTAAAACTACATGGGGCTGTTGATTCCTGTCCTGTCCCTCTCAAGTCAGTCTCCTCTCCCCAGGTGCTCAATTTTCATCCCTGGTAGAATCACATACTCGGGCACCCCATGAGGATGTCTTTCTGGATGACCCAGAGGACGCCGACCAAAACTTATACTATGTCCAGGACCTACCTATCTTGATACAGACTAGAAGTCCGCGAATGACCAGGGCATGTAGAACTCCACACCCCCTCATGACCATTTTTTTTTTTTGTTGCATTCTTAAAGCGCTCACACAGCCTGCGGGCATCGAGGTGCTGTTACAGGAATGTTTTTTTTTTTTTGTTCGGAATTGTTTTTTTTCTCTTAGTTGCGTATTTATAATGCGCTTAAACACCCAGAGGTTTCTAAGCACGGACCTGGGGATCGAACCTGTGTTGCTCTGTGTCGTCTTGTTTCCAAGGCGTTAAAGTTGCCGCTGAGCTATCCTCCCGGGAACCCGTGAACAAATTTTGGATGCTCCTCCTGTCACTCAACCCAGGGACTCGTTGCCTATCGACAACCAGATGCTTTTTAATACCCTTCTTAAGAAGGCGGCTCATCATTTTAAAATCGGCTCACAAGAAGCCGTCACTATCTCAGACTTTGTGGAACACATCCTTAAAGAAAAGGTCCCGGTCAGCGAAGCAATCCCCCTGTTGAACCTGTTGTGAAGAAACGCCTAGCCCCCTCCTTTCCCACACAATAGCTCACTCGTGTGGTCATCCCCGTGTGGAAAAAATGTTCTGTCGGCTACTTTAGACCCGCTGTACATCAGGGACCATGTCTTCTCGGAATCCCTGGCCATCACAACTTCACGGAAAAGGGGTTGGAGTACCACTATCCTTGCCAGAATCTCCTCCTGACAAGGACTGCAAGAAATTGTACACCCTTGACAAATGTGTTACCACCTCTGCTGCCTTTTGCACCTGGATTGCCAACAATACCACGCACCTGGCAAGCTACAGTGATGTTCAATGGGGACTCTATCAAAACTGCCTCCAAGATGTTCCGGAACCCGTTCACACGTGCTTTCTAGCCATAGTTGCAGAGGGACAGAAGTCGCGCAAAATGTTCTTAAGAATACCTTAAACTGATGCAACTGCGCGATGCGTCCTTGCCCAGGAGACTCATCTTAAGCGCCACGTCTGGCTGAAGAATTTTGGATTTAAGCTGGAGACGCAGGCTTCACTCAAACAAGTGGAGGATGCCAACATTTTCGGTAAGGTGGTCGATGAAGCTTTGGAAACTGCCCAGAAAGAGCATGAGACTTTAAAATCGCTCTATCAGATCTCGGTCCAGAGAGGAGGTTTCAACACCCGCCAGCCCTTTTGTGGGAAGTCCTTCTCCCGCTCTCCACAAGGATAGTACGGCTTGTGGGGTGGGGGGACAGTGTGCTTCCGGGCAAGGCTCCTCTGGTGGTTTTGAGTCTCCACAAGGAAGAGGGTTTTGACGAGGGAAAGGCAAAGGTAGAAACTTTGATTCCAAAGGCTCCCAGCCTTGACCCACAAATGACTCCAGGCTCCCAGCCTTGACCCACAAATGACTCCGTTGTACGTGTCCCTTCCCGCACTTCCCAGTCAGACGTCTAACATCCTTTACCCATGCGTCAGAGGGGATCACATCAGATCAGTGGGTACTCTAAGGAAGGCATGGTATCAAACAGTAAGACAGATGGAAGTCATCACAGTTTAAGCGCCAATATAATCCTAAATCTATAGCTTGGCGCAAGCTACGATCATCAAATAATAACGCAGTCCTATTAGTCTGTCAAAATAAAAGGGCCTATACTAATAAACCTATTGCCAATCCTTACTTCTAAATACAAATAGTTTGGGAAACAGTGTTATGCAAAAGAAAACTGTTCAAGAAATGATATGTCAGGATATTCAAACCGTTGGCTTCCCTTCCCCACATTTTCAGTACGCGACAAGGCAGCACACTCAAGCTTACCACACGCTCTGGCTACTCTAGTATGAGGATGCAATTCAAAACCTCAACATCAGAGCCTTCTGTGCGAAAGTCTATTTGCCACCCAGTCTCTTATTTCAGAGGGCCTGATGTAACACAACAAACATTAAAGTTCTTTTCTTCTTAGAATTTCACATACACAACGTCTCGGGTGATTTACTGTTCACTCTGGATACCCCTCCGCCTAGCTCAGACCAAATGTATCTACTTCATCTAAATCGAAGACTTTCGACTGTGCTCAGGCTTTTGCTTGACACATCGCAGGACCACTTTAATTCACAATTACGTGTTTTCTTCTTGATATAACCTTTTTCCCACTTTTGCTTTTGCCACTTCTCAGCTGGATACCTTACAGAGACCTTCGATTGGGAACCCACACTGTGTCGGACCACTCTTTCAAAGGTATTGTATCTTTTTTTTAAAGTTCAATCACTCATCAGCAGTTCAACTTTACTTGCGTCTCTTATCACATGCGTTTTAACAATGTTCTTTTCAGCGCTCGCCAGGCAATGTTGCTGCTTGCAACCTTAGCTTCAACACAGACCGGTCTTGGATCGGTCTCCCCAATTCACCGGATGTGTCGATTTCACTGACACTGCTTTGTCCTTTGAGCCAGGGACGGTACCACTGCGGCTGGTGATTCTTCCTGTCTTGCTTGACGCGGGAGGGTACAGGGTATCTCCGGCACACAATGCAAGATTCTTCAGCCTGGTGCCCTGGTCTTGCGCTTTCTATTCACAGGGCTTCAGGAAAGTAATGGTTCCTTGTCGAAAAGGTCAAGGGAAATTCCCACCTTGCAATCCCCTTCGGTGTTAAGCAGAATCCTGTGCAGTTCCCTTGGGGACCACTGCAAAAAGATTAAGACTCCAGGAGTAAGCAGTAAACCCAATTGGTAGCAGTCTACACCACCCAGATTTACCTGGTAGCTGTGGCTGAGCAGTCAGACTTCTCTCAAGATGAGTAGGGCAGTATACAGAGGATACACAATAGGGCTAAAAACACAGTAGAGCAAGCAAACACTGACCAGAGCTTGGTATCAAAAGTATATAATTATTTATTTAAAACACACTTTAGGAAATAAACTAAGCACTATAGATCAAAGCAAGTTCAAACACAATCAGAAAAGTATACACACCTCCCTTAATAATTATTAGACAAGTCTGGGTCAAAACACCACTATTTGTAAAAACAGATGTGAGCGCGTACCTTAAATGGCACTCCAATAATTAAGTTAAAGGTAGAGAAAAATGCAGGTCATGAAAATAAAACCGTTCCCAACGCTTTTCTAAGACCACAGCAAGTTGGTGAAGGCCGGGTCTACTGTAGAGCCAAAGTTCATAGGCCAGGCCCACTTTAAATGGAGCAAGGTGAAATGTGCCCACAATCACACAGTTTAAAAAGCACTCCAGTCTTTGCAGGAATGTTCAAAGGAGGTTGGTTTGATGCGAAAGATAATGTTAGGTCTGGGGGCCAACCCAGTTGGAAAGCCAAGGATTTAAGGGTCACCTTTAGCAATCCGCAGAAAGGGAGGCCAGGCGGAACACAGTACCTTAAAGAGTGAGAAAGCTCCAGCGGTGGCAGTTGTTCCTGGCAGCGGGTGCAGTTCGTGGTTTCGACCAGGAGAAGAGAAGATCTTGTTGAGGAGGAAATTTGGAGTCGTTGCACTCCCCAGGGAAGAGACCAGCCGCAGAGTTCGTTCGGTTAAAAGGTGCGTTCCTTTTATTCGCGGTCACGGTGGTGAAGCTTGGCTATCCGGCCGCCGGGGTGCTTGGCACTGGTGATTCGACCAAGGGACGTCCTGGAAGGTGAATGGCGAACTGGTTGTTCCCACCAGCTCAAAGGGAGAAGACTCTTACAACAGAAGATCTTCTCTTGTTGTCGGGAAAGTGGTGAGGTCGGTGCATCAGGGCTCCACCGGTGGTGTTGTTGCAGATGGCTCAGCTTCTCCACTCTTCGGATTTCTTAGGTCCTGTGGCGACTTCTGAAGTTCCAGTCCCAAAAGCCCTGCTTTTATGCAGAAAAACCCCCATTCAACAGCCTAGCTGTCACTCATACATGCTAAGTGGTGAGCCTGGCGGCTCACCACTGGGACAATCAGAACCGAGTGCGACTTGGGTTGCTAAGGCAACGCAGTCCAGGGTGCCAATTCCCCCACCCACACATCCTGTGGAACCCAGACAGAGTGGCACCAGTTGGAGGGCTTCTGTGGAGAATCCCGCCAAAAAGTGGAGCAAAGGGCCGGACCTTGGTTGGAGTTACAGAGACGGACACAAATGCCATTTTGGAAAAGAGTTCTGGCGAAAAGACCCAACCGGTGATTTTATATTAAATAAATAAATCAGCGGTATCTTTAACATTGCACCAAAAATGAATGTGGTGTGTTTAAAATCAATGGGAAAATCCCATAGGACATATTCTGGTGGAATATTTTGCGTGGTAACCACTGCCACCAGCCAGAAACTTGACAAGGGGGACTGGAAAGTGCCCTCTTGGAAACAGACTCAGGGGCAATCTAATTAACCCCTTCCAGTACTTCCACAATATGATAGTTTGTATTGGTTCTGTTCACAATTTTGGACTAATAAAGCCAATGGTGACTTTACATGCCCTGGGAGACAGTAGTCAATCCAAGGGTATGGAGTCTGTTGGGGGTCACTATGACACCCCTGTGTTACTGCACTGAAGGTGCTGTGTAACATACACTAAAACAGATGATACCCTATGGAGTAAAAGACCCCATAGCCCATAAGCATACAATGTCAAAGACATACCTCAAATCATGCCTAAGAGTGGGAGAAAAAGAGTCTCACTCTTAGCAGGAGAAAAAAACAAACACCAAAAATCCAGCAAAGCTGCTGGGGGATTCACTAGGTTTGGGAAATTAGCCTTATAAGAGAATTCTCCCTAACACTCTGTTTTGCCATCTTCTCTCGTTCAGCTGCTGCCTCAAAACTACTGTTGCCTCGTGTGCTTTGCCTCACTCAGATGGTGCTCTCGTGCTCCACCTTTTATCCGTGTGGGGAAGCTTAATGGAAGTCGGGTGTGTCTGATGGTCAGTAATTGCCTGACTTCACCGGACCATTGTATTCGGACAAGTCAGGTATACTGTTCAGGTGTTAATCTGTTTTCTCTCATAGCGGGCTGTCAGTCAGAAAGTGTTTGTTGTAAAAGAGATGGGGGCGTACAGTTGCTATATATCCTACCTCGCAGGATCAGAAAAGTGTTATAGGGAAGTGGATACTGCGTCTCACCATTCGGTCTCCCACTCGGAAGACCAATCACCCAGGTTATCCTACCTCACTGGTCCACCCCCAGTAACTGGATCGAAAAGCAATGGCTGTGTCCTGGCCACCTGGATGATGGATCCCCTGTGACTATTGGGTGAGACACCTTCTGGTTTCACACAGTACTCAAGACAGTCGCCCAAGCACTGTATCCAATTGCTCCAGCCACCCTGCTACCATTCACCCGGAAGCAGATAGACTGTCACCAGATCATCTGCGTATCCTGTTGGACGAGGTCCATTTCCTGCTGGAAAAGGGCACCATTGAAGTCGTCCCTCATCTCCAGGTAAACAAGGGTATTTATTCAATATACTTCCTGGTACCCAAAAAGATCTAACCATGCGCCCTGTTTCAGATCTGCCAACTGTCAAACAGCAAAAGTTCAGGATGACGACTCTTCAGGAAGTAATCTCACTGCTACATCATTGAGATTACATGGCCACATTGGACATGAAAGATGCATACTTTCAGATTTCAATGTTGCCAATACTTGAAGTTCAAGATAGAGGACACACACTATCAGTGCAAGTTTCTCCCCTTCAGCATTCCCTCAGCCCCAGGGGTGTTTACAAAGGTGGTAGCAGCGGCGCACCTGCGCAGGCAGTCCATCCCTGTGTATCCTAACCTTGACGACTGGGTCATACCTGGAGATTTGTACGGAACATCTTTGGGGGAATACCCAGACGACAGTAGAACTTCTTTTCAATCTAGGGTTCGCTATCAACGAGAAGTCCAGTCTGGTGCCCGCCAAGTCAAACAGTTTGAGGGCCCTAATTCTGACAGAAGACAGGCTTGTCTTCCCCTCCAACGAAAGGGTTCAAAACCTGCTGTTACAGATCCCCTTTATGTAGCCAGTCACTGGGTAACTGTACGCAAGGCCATGCGGCTGTTGGGGATGATGGCATGCTGCGTCTTCCTAGTTCCGCACGTTCGCCTGCGCCCCTTGCAGGAGTGTCTCTCGAGCCAACGTGTCGGGCCTGCCGCCAATGGGATGATCTAGTGGTTGTCTTGAATAGTCCTCATTCAGTCTCTGCAGCGGTGATCAAGGGAAAGCCTTCTGCAGGGTAAAACCTTTACCACCCCTTCAGTAGAGACCCCTCTCGCCACAGACTCTTCTCTGTCTGTGTCGGGAGCTCACCTCCCTCAACATACAGCGCACAGCATGTGGTCCCCATCAGTAGTACCCAAACACATCATATCTGTTAGAACTGATTGCAATATTCAGAGCCCTAAAAGCCTTCCAAGCACACCTACAGGGGAAGACTGTTCTTGTCCTTACAGAGGGGGGCACTCGCTCTCTAGGGCTAGCCAAACTGTTCCAAAACCTCTGGAAGTGGGCACTAAAACACAAACTTTTCCCATTAGCACAAAATGTTCCGGGGAACCCAATCTTTATTGTACATTGTATGGCGCCTATACACAATTGATTTCAGGCACCACAAGACACATTTGGAGGGAGGTTGGGACATAGGAAGGAAAACTACAAAAACAACAATAATGGTTATATTGCCCATGTGACAATCCTACTGTGCAAGTGCCAGAAAAAAGATGGCAAGTGCGGTGGCTGGGAGAGGAAGGAGTGGAGGAGTGGGGGCTGAAAGGAAAGTTCTGGGGTGGGGGGGGGCAACCCGGTAAGTCCCAGGGGAAAGAGGGATAAGGACGGATGAGTGCGATGAACCGGGAGGGCTAGGTTGGGCTAGATGAAGGAATGGTGCCCAAGGCAAGTGCTGCCAAGGGATCATGTGAGGACTGGTTGGGGGGTGGTTTGGACCCTTTTGACTTAGAAGGGACCAGGCCCCAGTTTCAAAGGGACATTGGCATGGGAGGGAGTAGAGGGAAAGACGAGAAAAGTAAAGTCGTGAGAAGTTTCCGGATCTTAAGAAGATACGGTTGAAGCCTGAGCGGGCAGCGAGACTGTTCCAGAGGGAGGAACCATCAAGGTGTCTACCTCCCACTCTCATTTGAGAAACATTTGAGCCAGATGACCGAAAGAACTCTAGTAGGGAGGCATTTAGAGAAGGGAAGCTGGATGTAGAGAGGTCCCAAACCCCAGGCAGACTTGTGGATGATGCAAAGGTTTTTTTTTTTATCCTTGAGGTCACTGGGAGCCAGTGGAGAGATTTTAGGGCTGGACAGATGCAGTACCTGGGCTTGAGGACAAGGTTAAGTCTTGCAGTCCTATTTTGATTTAGTTGAGGGGGGCGGAAGGAGGAAAGACGTAGATTGAGGAAGAAATAGGCTGTTACAGTAACCCACCCTAGAGAGAACCAGGGCTCTGGAGACGTTGAACTTCTGGGTGAAGGTGATGCAAGGTAGAATGCTTCTGAGGAGGTGGAGCTGAAAGTTGGACTTCTTGGCAAGTTACACAATGTGTAGGAGAGAGAGGAGTCGAAGTTGACCCCAATGTGTTTTGCCTCACGGGTGGGTGAGGGGAGGCGGCCCAAAGAGGGTGTCCAGTGAGGGGGAGGGGAGAACAAGGAGCAGGCATCCCACTGAGAAGGATCTCTGTTTTACTGGCATTAAGACAGAGATTGTTAGCAGAGCACAATGCCTGAATAGCAGACATGCTCAGCAGAGACTTTCACCTACCCGTAGAGTACAAGTGGCACTTGCAAGAGCAAATTCTAAATTCTACTCAAGGTTTATTACAGAGTGGGGTTAATTGCAGAGTGGGGATTTCCAGAAATAGACTTGTTCGCGACTCTGCAGAACATCCAAAGACCGGATTATGCCTCCAGGTACCCACAGACGCAGTCCAAAGGGAACACTCCGGAAAAAATGGTCCGGGAGATTTGCCTACGCTCTCAACCCCAAATTACCCTTCTCAACAGGATAGTGCACAAGATGCACCAGGAACAAGTAACAATGATCGTGGTAGCAACAATGTGGGCTCGGCAGCCATGGTTCTCCCATCTCGTGAGAATATCAGTGTATTCTCCCAGGCAACTGCCATGCCTGTACAACATGCTGTGGCAAGACCATGGAGAAACACTGCATCCGTGCCCCCAAACACTCAACTTAGCAGCTTGGCTCCTGAACTCAGAGTTTGGGCATCTCCAACTCCCTCTGAGATGTATAGACATACTTGGAGTGGCACACAAACCCAACACCAGACAGTGTTACTCCAATAAGTGGTAACGATTTGTCATGTGATGTAATTCTAAGAACGTTAATCCTATTGACTGTTCTCCTAAAGATGGAGTCCTTTATCGAACACACCTTTTAGCCTCGGTATTTGTTTTCAGTTCTGTAAAAGTCCATCTTGCTGCTCTCTGCGTATAGCAAACCTCAGAGCAAGGTTTCATGGTGGAAGATTCCTGTGATTAAAGCGTTCATAGAAGGGTTAAGAGACTTCACTCTCCTATTTTGAACCCTACTCCCTCGTGGGACTTGAATGTTATTATCACAACATTAATGGGCCCTCCTTTCGAACTCATGCGCAAGGCTAGTTTTAAGGCTCTCACCTATAAGACTGATTTCTAGTGGCTATTTCCTCAATAATGAGAGCTGGTGAACTGCAGGCCCTCACAGTTCTAGGCCCATTTGTGACTTTTCACAAAGACAAGGTGGTATTGCGAGCACACCCACGTTTTGCGCCTATATTCATCTCGAAGTTCCATGTGAATCAGACAATCTATCTTCCCTTTTTCTTTAAAAACCTCACTAACTTAGAAGGATGAAGCCTCCATACACTAGATGTTTGGAGAGCAGTGGTGTATACTACTTTGAAAAGGCCAAGCCACTGAGAAAGACAAACCAATTCTTTGTCTCTTTGCAGCTGGTAGAGAAGTGAATACTCTCTCTAAATCAGTTATTTCAAAATGGATTGTTAAATGCATCACACTGTTAGTCTCTTGCCAAGAGACCTACCCTTTACGCCTAGAACTCGCTCTACTTGGGACAGTAGGGTACCATAGCATTCATTGCAAATGTTCCTCTAGATTCCATTTGCAAAGCAGCAACCTGGAGTTCTGTTCATACTTTCATGCAACACTACTGCTTAGAGACACACACTAAGTCTGATTCTCGGGTGGGACAAGCAGTACTAAATCATCCCTTTGCTACTGTTTCTTCACACATCCCGCCACCATCTCCTGTTACTGCTTGCTAGTCTAGGCGCAGAATGCGATTCTAAGCAAATTCACAAGCGTCAGAAGACCTACATTACTCACCGTAATCGTATTTCTGATGATTGCATCTCATTAGATTCATGTGCACCCACCCTTCCTCCCCTCTTGGAGTAGAAGAAAAATAGACATCTTACACCTTCTTTTCTTCTGTAATCTTTCACGGACTCTGTAAGGCTCCTTTACGGCAGAACAAAAACAGGGACCTCGACTCATGATGGATTTTTGGGTACACTACACGTCACAATAGGGATAGTGTTAGTCACTCCCATGGCAACGTCCCTTTTCGATCTTCGAAAATAAGATGCAATACTCCGTGATTACCACTAGCTTTTTTTTCACATTTCTGATTATTGTATGTCATTAGGCAGGTAGGGATTCAGGAAAAAAACAAAAGGAAATCCTGTTCCCTCTAGTATGGACGGTCTGCCTTGCATTTTCCTTCTAATTTCTTGACGTCCTGAATCCAGTCAAACAAACCTTCACATTTGGTCACCGGTGGTTCTGGGAAGATGCTACAACAGAACCTCAATCATCTTCTTTGAATTAATTTTCTTCCAGCTGCTTCTAGACAAGACCCAGCAATTCACAAATGAATGAAGCAGTGTTACAGCACTTCTCGCAGCTGAATGTACATTTGGCTTTTAGTCAGGGTAACTTTATGTCAGGTAAGATTTTCATAGTAATGGTAAATCGTCCTGACCTGTTTAAACCCCAGAACCTTTTACTTTGCTGGTGGACTCATTTCCTTATACCTCTGTGAGTGGGAACTTTTTCCACACTCTCAAATCTTTTACTCTTTTCATGGGTGTCATTTCATAGACTCTCCATTGTGTTTTTTCAAAACTATCCTCTTTGACAACTTTTCGGCAATAAGTGCCTGTTGTTGCTGGGTTGTCCTAGGGGGCTCCCCTTTGACATTTCTCTGGCTAACCTTGAGAGAACTACAGTTCCCAAGGGTAGAAAGGATCTTTGGTTCCTTTTTACATTTTATTTGGTGAAACCAGCACACCCCACCTTATATGTGGAGTGCTGGGAGATGCAATATATGCCCTTTAAAACTTAAACTGTAAGCATTCTGTTAGAGGGACAAGCTTACCTTCAGTGGCTGGTGGCAGTGATACCTTTTACTAACTCGGTGCACCTTTACCGCAGGCTGTGTTCACAGCTGCAGAAAAGGCACCCTTGGGTGCTCATTTTACCAAAATTGCCCATCTTGGTTTTTTTCACCATTTTAGTGTTTCTTGTCCTTCCTTCTTCCTTCCCTTGACATCCAGGGTGGGAAATTCCTTTGTGTGATTTTTATCTTCAGCGGGAGTCAACTGGGCTCGCCGCCCAGGCTCCAGTCTGTCTGTAAAGGCAGGAAGTGAAGAGTCCAAAGTTCCACAACCTTTTGTCTTCCTCCTTGCCCGAATGGGGACAAATCCCAGTGGTGGTTTGCTGTCCTGATTAGATAACCAGGCCACTCCTTGTTGTAAAATGCAGGGGGAGAATGCAGCAGTTGTGCTGTAGTTCCTGTTAAATACTCCGAATTTGAAAGCTGAAGACAAGTCGACCAAGAGTATGAAGAAGGAAAAGCGTCTGAGATGATTTTCAGCGACCGGTGACCCTGCTGTGTAACCTGTGCCTGCTGTAGCCCTTCCTTCCAATCGACCTGGGGACTCCCACGCCGTACTGCGACCTTGCTGACTGTAATACTCCAATACCCTGGGGCCTCGAGCCATTGTGCGGTGCACATTCTTCTGAATCTCTCTGAAACTTCAAGGGCATTCTGCTAGATATCCAGAGACCCAAATCAAGTCTGAATAGTCCCCTTACCAGAGTGCTGGACTTTTGAAACAACGAGAATCAGACTGGCGATATTCTGTCTTCTGTGCTCCAGAAAAAGGCACCAAATCCAGAGCGGCATCCAGCCGCGAGGAAAACCTTGCCTAGAACCTTCTCTTTTGATCCCTGCTGCAAAGTCCCTATCAAAGTTTTTTTTTTTTCAGTCACTGCGACCAGGAATCCACCAACCAGGTTTTTGGCTGCAGATCCTGAGGTAGTCCTGCTGCAAAATCTGCTTCTGTTCTGAGGTACTGTGCTGACTTGGGTATTTAGTTACCTTAAGTCTCTTGTGATTCATGTATAGTTGTGGGGTATTTTCTGTGATTGGGTGGCCTCTAATCCAGTTCACCCATTCCCACTGCTGGAATCCTCGTAGGGTGTCTTCTGTGAAGCCCCTAGCCCCTCAACTAACTCGAAAGTAAAATGCTCACCTGTTTCAACAGTCTTCCTAAGGAACTCTGACTTTTGCTACTTAAGAACCTATCCTGGTGCTGCCTGTTGGACACTAGATCCTAGTGCCCCCCTCCCTCCTGCCACTGAAAACGCTCATGCTCCAAGAATAAGGGAAAGGCTTTTAAAGGATTGAGTCTTTTGCCTAGAAAAGAGTACGTATTGAAAAGTTAATTACTTGTAAAAGAGTTGGTTGGTAACTGAGAGTGAACAGTTAAAGTTCTTACCTTGAATGTGTGTTGCACTACTCTGAAAAGTATATGTAAAATCTTTCTTTCCTTGGAAACGGTTTCGCCATTCTAACCAAGTAGATGTAAGGGTATATTACTCACCTGTGATTTTGTTGTGCCTCTTCCCAAAAGTAATGCTGTTGGTTTCACTTTATTAATCCTGCAGGATAATTGTAGGAGTGTCCCCCAACTGGGTCTTGCTTCCCCTAACATGCTGTTAGCCTATCAGAATAAGTCTGCATTAGGTTTTAACTACCTAGAATAACTTTTGACTGTCATAGTGTAACATTGGGTTTTGCTTTCCCTGGTCTGTTTTAGACAGACACAAAAAGAGTCTTGGTTTTATACCTGCCCCAACTTGCTGATGGCTCCTTGAAGAAGTATATGGGTTTTACCACCTTGAGTTAGCTGTGTGCCATCCAAAAATAAGTTACAAGAGTTACTGATTATCTCAATCTGTGTTTCACTGATCTCACAAGCACCAGTATTTGAATATTTCATCCATAGGTTTTATTCACCCAGTATAACACTGTTATCACAAAAATAGTTATAGGTTTTTACTGTAACTAGAATTAGTGTTCCACTATTCACAAAACGTATATCGTCCAGTTGACTGACTGACTGATTTAATACAGAGCGTCGTGGTACAGCTGGTAGGGTCTACTACCCTTGAATCACTGAATGGAATCTGAAAGTAATCATTGGCTTTTACTCCACAAGAATAGGTGTGACCTATACTGAATGTGTATGAAAATAGTTTAACTACCCTAGAATTACTGTTGGGTGTTCCAAATAAGGTTTATGCTTTGGTCTGTGTACCTTCAAGCATAGTGTTGTGTTTTTATAATTATGATTACATATAATGTGATGGTACTTATTTCCCCCAAGATTTATCTGAGCCTACTTGTATTTAAATAAACCATTCATTTTTACAGTATATAGTTTGTGTTTCTTTGGACCCTTTGTATTACAATTTCATTTTTACTGATCATACAGCCCTTTCTGACTTAAGATAAGCCTGGCTGCTCTGTCTACGCTACCATGAACTCCGGTGGTACAGCATTATACTAAGAGTGGAGTCTTGTACTGCCTTAGTTGAATGGTTGTATTAAGCCCTTAGTTGGACTTCAGAAAAACTGTCATAACACTTTCCATTCAAACATTTGGTGTTCACGCAATCATTTATGGTTTCCACAATCAAACTTTCCCAGGCAAACTCGCAGGGTGTGGATCTTCCTTGAAATCTTAAACACTGATTTACAGATCCCATCATGACTGTACGGAGTACCATCTTAAAATGTCAGCAAGGCCATATCCGTATATGGCACACATTCTCTTAGACTCGGGCTAACAAATCATCAATGTGGAATCTCACTCGAGTCCAACACATTTTTGACATTTTAAGGGGACTAGCAGGAAAACGCAAGACATTTCACCAGCTAGTAAGCAGAGCAGCACACCTAGTCAATCAGTGGTACATTCTCATGGAAAGACTACGGGATTCCTTTCGGACCTCATACCCTGGGAGTCTTGGACTGCTGGGGAGCATAATACATTTACATCACCAGTAAGGCCGTCAGTGGTGACTGACTAGGAATAGAAGCCTTTGGTGAATGTGTGAAGGCAAACAAACATGTTGGGGCACTTGCATAAGATATATGATATGATAGTTTATTTATATAGCGCCTATACACAATGTGTTTCAAAGCGCTTCAAGGAGGGAGGGGACATAGGAAAATACAGTAACATTCAGCAAAAGTCCTTGAAACAATACAGAATGTGAAAATAACTATCATAATAAGCCTGTCGACATTTCTGATAGTGCAAGTGCATAGAACAAGTAAGGCAAGAGGTGATGGAAAGGAAGGAAAACAGAGCAAGCCGTAACATTACTAAGTCTGACAACAATTTACACAGTGCAGGTGGTAACAAGAGGCGGGGTGGGAGGGGGGGGGGCAAGTGGACGGAGGGGGGAAGGAGAACAAGACACGCTACTGAGCAAAAAGTCAGTGACAAATTGAAAAGTAGGGGAGGGGGAGAACAAAAAGGGGGGGGCAGACAAGCTGCTATCAAGAGTCAAGGAACAGATGATAGGAGTAAGTGCGAGGAGGCGGAAGTCTAAGAGGGGGGAGAAAAGGAGGGGGGAGTAGGAGGGAAGTTGAAGAGGATGGAAATGAGGAGGGGGCGTGGAGCGCAGAGCAAGAGGGGGGGCAAGCAGGGTGAGGGCACACAGATACTCACGGGGGTCAGGGGGGCACACAGATACTCACGAGGGGCAGGGGGGCACACAGATACTCACGGGGCAGGGGGGGCACGCAGATACTCACGGGGGGCAGGGGAGGCAGGAGGGGCACATAGATATTCACGGGGGCAGGAGGGGCACAGAGATACTCACGGGGGGCAGGGGGGGGCAGGAGGGGCACATAGATACTCACGGGGGCAGGAGGGGCACAGAGATACTCATGGGGGGGCACACAGATACTCACAGGGGGCGGGGGGGCAGGAGGGGCACATAGATACTCACGGGGGGTAGACAAACTCACATGGGGCCGGCGATCCGGCGTACCGCGGTGGACAGCGGTAGACAGGGGCCTTAGGATCGGGCCTTTGGGGGAGGGCCGACCAAGCCTGCCGGCCGCCTCATTGGCCAAGATGTAAAGGGCCATGGCCAATCCTGGACCCCATGCACACACCAGCCCTAGCACTCCAGTGCATAGCAGGCGCACACAGCCATCTTGAAATGGCAAGTAAGCAAGAAAACAAAATAGCGCACACCCAAACGGTGACAAAGCGGAGCGTTAACAGGCTCCAAAAGTAGCACAAAGTCAAATGTTGCTGAGCATCAGGTCCATTACTACAATTGTGTACCTTCATTTCGTTTTTCTGCACAGGACGTGTGCCACTCGCCGAGGACCAGGGGATGCATGCCTGCAGCATGGAGGTGCACCCAGTGCACTGCGAGGCTCCCAAGCAAATGTCTTATCTTTGTTGTGCAGGGGATTTTTTATGGTTCTCCGACCTGCATGCAGAGAGACTGGGAAAGTGTGACATGTATTTTCTATGTTTGCCCATATTAGCCATGCTTACTATGGCCTGTGATCTGAGTTGCAGATCAGGCCTTGTACAGTGTGCGATGAAATCAGTTTAATAAGTGAAATGCAGGTCTCCTTGCTATAATGCTCAGCACCATGTAAACACATTTATATGTAGTGAAATGCAAGCTGCGAGGCAATATTTATTTTTCCATGTTGTGATGAATTACTAGAGTTTTTTCTAACAGTCTGGGCTGCGAACCAATGACCTTGGGGCTGGTACAACACCTTCTGATTGTGTAAACGATGTCAGTTAACTGCTATGTAGTCCAAAGGAAGCCATTGTACTCTGAAAACCTACATACCTGTGAACTACAAAAGGCACAGGCCTTCTGTAGTTCTTTTATGTAATTTTGACGACAACATCTCTAGTTTGCTGGCAAGCTCCTGGAGCAATTCCTAGTGGCCTCTGAAGGACCGACAGTAGGCATGGAAGGCTTGAAATGGGGACAGCACTAGGGGTATATAACAGAATAAGCGCAGCCCCTGCCCATTGCTGTTCGGGGTGATGGAGCTGGCAGGAAGACTGGACAAACGCAGATGGCTGGAAGGAGAGGAAATGCAGCAAGTCTTCCCCAGATGGGAGGGGGTCATCCCACTCCTAATTCTTTTTCTGGATTTATAAAGCCCAAAGCTCAGTTCCGACTATTTTTAAACATTTTTAGCAGAGCACGTTTCATTTTAACCTGCTTGTGTAAGGATCTTTTGCTCGCCCCCCCCCTCTCCCCCCAAGCCACTTCAGCTTACAGCCTAAGGGCCAACACCTTATTCTGGATTGGCTGTATGCTGAGCACCCATAAGTCAATGGACCTTTAATTCTTTATAAAGCATTTTATCCTAATTGTATGCATTTGTGATGAGAAGCCTATGGTGCATTAATAGGTGTCTTTTGGGATATTTTCCAATTATCTTTTTTTCCGTTTTCACATTTTAATTTGAATTGTGGAATTTTTACAGGCATAGTCTTCTTTTTCCAGGCCTCTTCAACTCCCTATCTTCTACAGTTATGATGATGAAACTGTGTTTACTCTGCATTTGATAACACATTGAGAACGGTATTGATTGATTGATTGATGCAGATGCCGATGAGATTGCCGATCATGATTTCAAGAGGCAGGTGCTATGTTGACTAGCATGTTCTGTGAGGTTGCGTATCGCGACCTGTTGAGACAGCCATTTGGTTTTTAAGGTGACTGATTTCTTGGAGAAGATTGATCAGTCTTAGTCTTGATTTCAGGTAGAGGCAAATGATAATGGTTCAGCTTTTCTATTAATAAATTATTGCATTTTCAGTGTGTTGTGTATAGTGATGTTTATTACATATTTCTCATATTTAAAGATTTATTTTTTATATGCTAGTTTGACATTCAGTGTTTTTACTGAGTAGCAGTTGACTTTGAACATGATTATTAAGTGTGGGGCATCTGTTTAAACTACTGTGTATTTATGTGTTAGAGAAGGTGTATGTATTTTAATACATACCAAAGGGCTATCAATAAAAATGTGACATTGGTAAACCTCCTGTGTTGGCAATTGAGAGAAGCTGCCTACTGCACAGATTGTTGCCTGCTCTCATCTCTGTAGGGGTGGTAGAAATCACATCAAGTGGAATGATGGTAAAACAGGTCTAATTTACACACTGACTCGCGTTAGTGATTTTTCCCAGGCTTAAGAGCCTCCAGCGTTTAACATGAGGAATGCGCTGACACTTTTATCTGGTTTGCACATCAAAAAATTAAAACATCAAATGTTAAGACATATATTTAAAGAGGCTTTCAAAATGTCTATTGAATTTGGGTTGTGTGATGTAATATTTGTTACATGTGTGCCCCACCACCCTTATGAAATCTATGCGTATACTGTTGGGACCTGGGCATTAATGATATTTCTTTGGCATGCCTATTGGTGTTCTCAGCCCCACATTATGCTAATACTGTATGATAGATGTTGATCAAGAAGTCAGTGTTTTATTCAGGCAAGCCCTGTAAAAGAAATATTTGGCTTGGTCCGTTCCAAGATTACTTATAATATTCCCCGGTAGTTTTCATTATAAGGACCCATACAACACATTTGAATTGGGCTGGCTATAATTGTACTTTTTTTTTTTATAGTAACCCCAGGGAGTTGGTGCTTCAGCAACCTTTCCTTTACATGCAACAACCTGTAATTTCTTCTATCTTGTATGCATTGTAAGGTAAACCCTTGATGACTATTCTAAGAGAGGCACAGCTCCACCCTACCGATGAGGTCCAACCAGACCAAAACACACGTCTGGGGTTGCTGTTGGTACTCTTGTTCAGAGCAGAATTGCCTAGCATTTTCGGTGCTGGACTGTCCAAGGGCAGGACACAGACAGATATGTTTTGGATATTTCTCCTCTGTGAAAGATAGTGAGTTAAGAATCTGGCTAAGGCTCTCGTAACCGTGACTAATGCACGGCAGATGGATTCCCAGGACCCTCCCTGTTTGTAAGGTAAACCTCCAGAGAAGCATGCCAAAGTAAAAAAAATCCTCGAACGAAAAAAGCTTGGTGCGCCCCTTTGAAAGGAAACAAGATGTATTCCGTATACAGAAAGGAAAAAGGAGACATAGGGTGCCGTAGAACCCAACGGCCACTGTGCACACTGGCTTAGTTCAAGTAATGCAGACAGTTAAATAGCAAATCGTCTCTCGTGACACATCAGTATAGTGTCACAGACATTCATATTCCTTTTGAGTTTTGCAGGCCTGCAACACGAGACTATTACATTTTGTGTCTGGCCTGTCGGCCTCTACGAGTGGTTTCCCTGCTGGGACAACTAGTCAAAGGGGCAACACACTCGGCCGGACACACCCTTGACGCAATCTTCGCCAAGGAAAAACTAATCACCACGGCGCCACCAATACAAATACTGTGGAGCGACCTTCTCATCCCATTCGTGATCACTCCGCCATCTCAAATCTACATCCATCCCCCTAAACTCACAACAAAGAAAAAACTGGAAACACGTCAAAGAAAGCAACCTATTTGAACAACTGGAGATGACCAAACCCCCAACTACAGAACTAGAGCTAGCTGACTTAGACGGGAAAGCAGAGATACTACACAAATGGATTGCAGATACAATTGACAAGATCGCCCCGGAGAAACCATTCACCCCATCAAAAAAAAGAGCATTAGCAAAATGGTTCACCCCACTACTAAGCTCCATGGAAAAAGAAAACAAAAAGATGGAACTGGAATGGAGGAAAGAATAAAACCCAAAAACAAGACTGTTCCAGAAAAAAATCTGTGCATACAAGAAGGAAATTCTAAAGGCGAAGGGAAGGCATTATGTTGACAGAATCACCAATGCCACCAACACACAAAAAGAAATGTTCAACATCATTAAAGAGATGAGAAACCCACCAGGCTGCGACAACACCCAAACTCACTCGGAGAAACTGCAAGACCTGGCCGACCACTTCACTTCAAGAAATAAATCAACGCCATTCGTCAAACCATACAAAACAGACCAACCAACCACAACACACAACCAAACAAACCCACCACAGAACCACAGCACAAGCTGCAAAACTTTCCCGAAATATCAGCAGGGGCATTCGCATAGTTGGTAAAACACAGCAAGAAAGCAGGATCACCCATGGATCCCTGTCCCCCGGACATCTACAAATCAATCCTCGCACAAGGAGCACCAGCAGAATATTACAGAAACCTTCTAAACCTTTCACTAGCAACAGGAACTGTACCAAGGACCTTCAAATCAGCATAAATCAAACTACTTTTAAAAAACACAAGTGGCGACGTAAAGGACATTTCCAACTACAGGCCGATTTCAAACATTCCCTACCCAGCAAAACTCATAGAAACCTACGTATACAAACTAACCCAAGAACACATAGAAAAATACCACCTGCTAGACCAAGCTCAAGTCGGCTTTAGACCCGCAAGAGGAACAGAAACAGCACTACTAACCATCTGGGACGACCTAAAAACGAACACAGACTCAAACACAACCTTGGCCCTCATCCTGCTTGACCTCTCCGCAGCCTTCGACACAGTTAGCCATGACACCCTAACCAAAAGACTAGAACACATAGGCATAACAGACACACCACTACTATGGACTAAATCATTCCTAGCAGACAGAACAGAAACCGTATGGATTAAAACCTTCAAATCCACCACACAAGTTGACTGGATTGCCACAAGGATCCTCACTATCACCACTGTACTTCAAAATCTACCAGACTCCAGTTATCAGAATCTTCAAAATATTCAATATTACATGCTACAAATACGTAGATGATACTCAAATTCTCTACCAAATGGGAAACACCCATGTTGATCACTAAACCCTAATCGAGTGTTTAAAAGAAGGCCAGCAACCTGAAAATCAACCCAGGAAAGACAGAAATCATAATCCTATCCAAAGACCAAGATAACGACACCGCCATCCCATGGCCAACAGAAATGGGAACCGCACATCAGCATCTAAGGTAGTAAAGAATCTGGCGGTCCTGATAGACGAAACCCTAACCTTAGAACCACAAATAAATGCAACAGTCAAATGCTTTTTCCTCCTCCACACGGCAAGAAGAATCCTACCTTTTCTCTCCTTTACGCACAAAACACTCACTATCGTTGCCCTCATCATGTCAAGAATAGACTACGCAAACAGCCTCTACCTTGGAATACCAGAATACCTCCTGAAGAAATAGATCCAAAATTCAGCAGCCAGACTACTCCTCAAACTATCCAGAAGAGACCACATCTCTCCTGCCCTAAAAACATTATACTGGCTCCCAGTAAAACATCACATCACCTTCAAAACAATGTGCATAACGCACAGGGCAATCGGTGGACAAGGAGCAGAATTCCTAAAAAAAAATTAACAATCTACAAGCCAATGAGATTCCTCGGGTCAAGCAACGAAACCCGCCTGGAACTAAAACCACACCTTAAGAAAAAACTTGGACGCACCTCCTTCTACCACTTAGCCGCAAACACATGGAACAACATCCCAATACAAATAAGAAACACCAAAGATCACCTAAAATTCAGGAAATTACTTTAAAAAAACCTGGCTCTTCAACACCACAGACTCAAACTGAAAACCAAAAAAGAATGACTAAACCGAAGAGGACACTGACAACCCCCAGAACCGACTAAGAAACTCCCACCAAAACTAGACCGGCAACACCAAGTCAAATAGAACACAAGCGACACCCTTTAAGAATGAATCAAACCCCGCCAACATCATCACTCACCCCATAAGTGCTACCAGGTGCCACACTGTTAAAGAGTTTTCTATATGTTAGCAATCACCACACTCCAACTCAGCTGTGGACCGTAGCAGTTAGTTATTTAAAAGGAAGGCAGGTAAGGTTATGAAGGAAGTTGATGGAAACTGATGACAGATGGGAAAAGGACTGTGAATACCGGACAAACCCAGATCAGGACAGAGGCGCAGAAATGTCCCCACAACCCTTCTGGGAAGATTACGGTAACCCAGCGCCTCACTTCAAGACAGAAATGCCAACTAACCAATCCACTAACAATTTCCCCCTCTGCATACACCTCTCAAACTCCAAACCAAACACAACCACAAACCTGCAGCACAACAAACCACACAAACTTCACTACATTGCAACAACAAAACAAAAACAGTACACGACTACCTGCCGCAAACACCACAGGCCCAACCAACGGATCCACCGGGCTGAGGCTGCCAACAGCACATCACTGCTTTCTTGCACTTTTCCAGCTACCTCCCACTAACTCCCCCTCCCTTTCCCCTTTTCAGAGCCGCCAGGGGACCACTGCGGTGGTGATAGTGTGCGGTGCAAATGTCCTTTGACATTAACAAGTGAAAGTGATTGGAAACTCATTGTCATGTCTCGCTGCTACTTGCCATGGCTTGCAGGGAAACCTAGGACTTGCTTTAAATATGGTGGTACCTTAGTATTTCTCGCAGCAAAGACCAGGACCTACATTTGCATGATTATACACTACAATTCACTTATTGGGATCTAACATTATTCATGCCCTATACTGTGGCCTACCAACGTTTACATGACTATTTAAAAACACTATATTTGTTATTCCCGTGTTGCGTGCCCCACCCTCTGGCAGTCACGCACATGCATTTCCTTGTGCATTATTATATTTTCCTCAATGTAAATTGTTGGGGGACACGGGACCCGAACGTGCACCCCAACAGTATCCATTCTTGCCATCCTTTGGCATAGCTAATGAAACTAGGTGGTGATGCTGATGAGATGTACAGGAAACTGATTTCTTTTTATATTGCAGCACATACTGTACTCTTGTTTCATCATATAAGAAAAATCTACTTCTTTTTAAAGCAGTGATGCCTCAAGGGCATCGCAAATGTCGTTAAAGTAGCAGTAACCTGTTGAATGAAGGTAGTCAGGTAGTCAGGGATGTGTAAGATGGATAAGACATGTTAGCTTTATCCAGAAGCTTTGGACTTGGAATGCTTGCAATATACTTGTTACATTTATGTCCAAGAAATGTTTGACTTGTAAAAAGTGAGTGAATTGTAGGATGACACTAGCCTCTGTACTCTTGTGGGCACTCAAGGATAATCCAAATTGCTTGTTGTAAGTTAATGCTTCATTGTTCATCAATAAGTTATTTTTTATTTGTAGAATGCTGAAGCCAAGGGCTTGCGAGATCAACGCCTCGAGCTGCAGCGAAGGGTGGCAGAGGCTAGCGATGACGACCTCATTCCCTTTGGAGACAGGCCAACTGTGTCTCGGTTTGGTGCCATCTCACGGACTTCAAAGGCTCTGTATCCGACGCCAGGCCAGATGCAGACAATTGCTGGCCAAGGGGGGCCCACCAAAACTATGGGCCTATCAGGTGCGTCTTAGAACTAGAGTGGGGGGTGGGTGGGTGGGGAGGGTGGGGTGGGAGAGGGGGTGGGGGTGGGGGGGGAGTATTCACTGCCCAGCAAATGCAATACAGACTTCCAAGGCTATAACTTAAGAAAAACTGCTTCTCTCATTGTAAATTCCATAGAATTCCATTTTCTCTTGCTTGTGGGCCTGTCTTCTGATCTCATAGGATGTTTTTGGGAGGTCACTCTGAGGTCCTCTTTTGAGGGATAAGAAAACAAATAGTCTCTTAGGATGGTAGGTACTGGTACAAGTTCCAGCTATCCACTGACAAGCCCTCCAAGGTAATCCCTGTTAGGCAGAATTGCATGCAGTACCCTCTGGGACCACCACATACAATTAGGACTACAGGTATAAGCAAAACCAATCTTTGGTATAAGTCTGTACTACACAGTTTTTGGTAGCGCGCTGAGCAGCCAGGCTTATCTCAGGAGGGAATGTGAGCAGTAAAAGAGGCTACACAGGTCTTTCAAGCACAGTGGTTCAAATAGACACTTAAACTCAAGGTTTCTTGGTAAAACACTTATAAATTTATTTCACAGTCAGTTATAAAAAATTCACTAGAAGGAGGCAACTTGATATCATACACAAACACACGTCAATACAAAACCAATACGTTTCTGAGTAAATTAGGCTCCCCTGAAATAGGAGCAAAATGGCATTTCAGTCACTTTAAATAAGAGTACAAAGGCACAAGTTAATAAAATGGATCACAAATACTTTCTTAGGCAGTGCAAATAGTTTTAGTTCACTAGAGGACTCCATTCAGTTCAATAGGCCTGGGCCAAAGTCAATGGACTAGTGTCTTGGATAGCTAAGAGCAATTCTTGTGGTAAATGGTAAAGTCTTTACCAATGTTCTCAGAAGTAGTTTGTACGAAAAAGAATCATATGTTGGGTCACAAGCTGATTAGGCCTGTAAGTTGAGAAAGTTCCCCGAACTTTCACCGCAAGAGGTATGATATGGCATTTATAATGCACCTATACACAAGTGTTTCAAGGCACGACGAGGCAAGGGAGGGGAACAGGGAGGACAGAAAAAGATCCTACTAGTCCAGGTGTCATTCAGATCGCGCAAGTACGTGGGGAGGGGGCAGGGATAGTGCAGTACATGGGAAAAGATAGCAATAATAAGTAAACGGCCAGCATGTGGCAGGTGCATGGGTAAGTGCGGGCATAAGGATTCAAGGGCTGGTAGGGGGACTGTAGGGCTACAGAAACAGTCGCCAAGTGCAGGGGTTGCCAAGTGGCCAGTGCAGGTGTGTGATGTTGGCAGGGGAAGGACCTGGGCCCGAGATCAGAGCGTGTCCAGGTAGCCAGGGCAGTTCCGGTTACAGCCAGGAGGTCTGCAGAGAAGAGGAGGAGAAAAAGCAGAAGCAAAGAGAAAGGTTTTGAGGTGCTTCCGGACCCGGAGTTGGTTCGCCTCAAGTTTAAGGGAGGCAGGGTGGCTGTTCCATAGGGAGGTGCCAGCTGAAGGAGATCTACCACCAACTCGTTGCTTGGAGAAGCGGCTGACCCTGAGGCAGTTGGAGGCGGATGAGCAAAGAGCTTGAGTAGGAAGATATTTAGGAAGAGAGAGTTGAAGGTATTGAGTCCCCAGGCCCCAGAAGGCCTTGTGAACGATGCAGAGGGTTTTGAACTTAATCCTCGCAGCCACTGGGAGCCAGTGCAGAGATTTCAGTCCTGGAGAGATACGATCCTTGGGCTTGAGGCCAAGGACAAATCTCACAGTCCTGTTATGGGTAAGTTGCAGAGGGCGGAGAGTAGAAGCAGGCAGATTTAGATAGAGGCTGTTACAATAGCTCAGCTTTCGAGAGAACAAGGGCTGTGGAGACAGTGAGCTTCTGGAGGAAAGGGAGGAAAGGAAGAATACCTCTGAGGAGGTGCAGCTTGTAGTGTGACTTCTTAGAGGTGTCAGAGATGTGAGGAGAGAAGGAGAGTGTGGAGTCGAAGATGACCCTGAGGTTTTTAGCCTTGCAGGTGGGAGCAGGAAGAGGGCCAAGAGAGGCCGGCCAGAGAGCTACAGGGAAGGAGGAAGTGGGTGTGCCGATGAGTAGAATCTGTCTTACTGACATTAAGGCAGATGTCATTGGCGGCACACCTATGTTCTCTGTCGGGTTGGCACATTACCTTAATATGAAGAAAAGATGCAGCTGAAGACGACGGTTCCTGCAGATCTCCCTTCTCCTGAGCCTTAGTCGTGGGGACAAGAGGGAGGCCATCGGGACTCCTGCACTGCACGGGGACTGGACAAACAAGCTGGCAAATGGAAGATTTTCTTTCCCAGTGGTTAAACCTAACCAGCTCAGAGAATGTTATCCAGGTGACTTACGAGTTGATTGGTCCCACCAACTCAAAGGAAGAAGTCGTCATTGAAGGGGCTTCTCTGTCGAGATTAACTTCGCAGTTTAGACCTGCAGCAGGGCTTCACCGGGCAAACCAATGGTCCAGGAGTTGCAGCAGCCGTCTTCTTCCAGCTTGTCTTCGGTTCTTTCGTTCCAGTGGTCGACTCTGCTTTCCAGTCCAAAAGACTTGCCTTTTAGACAGTTTTCTCCCTTTCATTCCAGCCTAGCTGCCACTCACCCAGCAGGGTGGCTGTCTTTGCCGGACAGTCAGCCAGCCAATCACGCATGAGGGCATTTGGGTCTCCTAGGAGCCTAAGCACAGGGCGTTTCGGGCACCTCCCTCACATCCTGCCCACCCAGAGACTCTGGTGCCAGAGGCGGTCTTGAGTCCTGAAGCCTGCCAAAGGCGTAGGAATAAAGGGACCAAACCTGGTTTGGCACACAGAGACAAACTCTAGAAGGTCCTTTCCGAAAAGAAATGGTGAAAAAAAGACGAACGGAATCTGTTTAAGCAAAGGGGTCTCAGAAGCCGGTGTTCACCATCGGGAAAAATCATGGTAGTTTGTAGTAAAACCACTGCCCTCAGCCATTTTGAAAAGGTGGTAGCATTTGACTGCTACATTCGTTTCTAGACATAGGGGATACTAAGTAACCCCTGCAGCACGCCATTGAAGGTATTTAAACCTGGGGATATCCTAAAAGGCTTCCCTGTGTCACTGCACTGAGGGTGCTCTGTGACACAAATGAAAAGATGCCTATGGAGTTGTCTAAAACTCCATTACCAAAGTAAACAAATGCAGAAAATACAAAGTTTAGCAGAAGAGCTGGAGGGCTCTAAGGTAGGGGGAATTAGCACATTTATGAGAATTCTCCCTAACACTCGCCATCGTGGCTCGTTACGACCGGGAGTTGTGGTTTAAGATCGCTCCCTTCCTGGACTTCCTCTCCGACAAGAGGCCAGAGGCACTGGAAATTGTGCAGGAAGGTTGAGGTGGCATTAGACCACGCCATCACAGTGGCCATGGACATTGCCGACGCGGGATTCCGTAAAATGGGCAACAGCGTTTGTCTTCATCGTGGCTGGCTCAAGGCCACGATCTTTAGGCAGGACATTCAGTCGAAGGTGCTTTACAAGCCCTTCGACAGGGACAATTGGTTTTGGAAGGCTGTGGATGAGTCTCTCCAAGCCATAAAGATGGACACAGAGACGGCAAGTGCTTTGGGCACTCTTCAGCAACAGACTCCGTCCTTTCGGACGCCAGGCATCAAGTCCCAAGGATCCTCCAAGGGGTTCGGCGGGGGAATCCTCTTCTTATTGCCAACCCTCCCGCACTTCGGCTCAGGAGATGAACCAGGGATGCTCCAAGTCCTTCGGAGGAGGACGTCGTCATTGCCAGGGTAATGTAAAAGTAAGGTAACTAAGAGTATGTTTTGTAACAGCGGCACAATGCCAGAGAGCTGCTGTGTGCTTTAGAAATGTAAAAAAATAAAATAGGGTCCCCAAGGCGGCCCTCGGCTAAGCAGGATTAAACCGTCTGTGGTGTCGGACCCCCACCCGTGTACCCCGGTGGGAGGCCGGCTGGCAAACTTAATCAGCGTTTGGAAGACCATCTCCACTGACCATTGGGTGCTGGACGATCTCGCCCACGGACCACCCTCAAATTTCAACAGAAGTGTCCCAGAATAACACCAGTGGCCTGGCAGGAAAACCACACCCCTCAGCTGTTGCTGGAAGTGCGGGCCATGCTAAAGAGAGGCATGATAGAGCTCGTCCCAAAGAGGCTCCGGCGTGTCCTCAAGGTACTTTCTCGGCAGAAAGAAGACCGGGGGCTGGAGGCCCATTCTCGACCTTCGTTGACTAAACAATTACATGAAGTCCCAGTTCTCCTGCATGGGCTCTGGCATGGATTCACATGCTCATGAATATTCCCCTTCGTCATGCTGAGAATCCTCGGTAAAGAAAAAATCAGTTTCGTTGCTGAACTGTCTTTCTCCTAATAACCAATCACTGGTCTCTGGGTCATACTGCCCCCAGCCAATGACTGCCCTCTACCTAAGCCCCTCCTCTGGCAGCCATCTTCAGATTTTTACCGCACGTTCAAGTGTTGGGAGTCCTCATGCTGTAGCGCTTGAGCTTTTACTGCATTTTGCGAATTTATTTATTTTAAGGAGTTTAATCTAATTTTTTCGGTCATTCGAGCTTCAAGCTCCACCATTTCTACTTCCGATCAACGGGGACCCGTTTTGGAATTGTCTACGCCCCTCAAGGGCAAGGTTTTTGTCGAGTTCCGCTTCTTCGAGGATTCCAGAAGATCTTTGAGGCCTAACCCGCGTGGACATGGCCCAGGACAAAGGGAGCACGACGCCCGGATCCAAGCTGTTCAGGAGCTGCCCTGGATGCGGATTGCAGAATGTTTTCAAGGAGGATGCGCATTCTAGTTGCCTCTACTGCCTTCACGAAGACAAAACTCACGTGGAGAAGGACTGTGCGTTTTGCAAGAGCATGTCGGAGCGGACCATGACGGATCGGCGGATCTGCCTCACCAACTGGCTGGAGAAGAAGAGCCCAGCAACAGGTGAGAAGAAGAGGTCCGAGCAGTCTTCTAAGTCCTTTGAGGGCGCTCCGGCGACGAGGGCCCAACAAAAGGCAAAGCACCGCAAGTCCACCGGCACTGGGCGCGCCGAATGGTCGGGCTCCTCGGCTGCCAGGCAGGGAGTAGTTTGACTGACGCCATCAACCACGAGCCAACGCTCTGGCTCGAGGAAGAGTAAGTCGGAGAACCCGGGTAAGCTTCGGGAGAAGTCCCGGTCAATCCCAACGGAGACAGCCGAGGGGGAGCGAGGCGCCCCCCTCCCTCCCCCCCCAGGTGAAGGCCAAAGTCGCGAAGGCCTTGATTCACCCGGCTAAGGCCTCTATCGAGAGTCGTGGCGGCCCTGGTGAAGCATGTGGCGGCTACCCCAGTGGAGGCGACCTCGGGACCCAGAGTTTCCCTGCCACCGCGGAGTGAATCCTCTTTTCAACCCATCAATAAGAACCCTGTGAGAACCCCGGTGGAGAAGGGGGGGGGGAGTGGTCATCACGGACACAGATACAACCTCTGAAGAGTAGCTCGCTGGAGTCGTGAAGATCCTTGACTAGAGGTTCGAGAAGGTCCGATCCCACAGGAGGGATCCCGACTAGGCGGACGAACAAAGCGACGGTGGTGCGGAGGATTCTACTCCCCAACCGTCGCGCCCGTCGCAGCCGGTACCTGGGCCACAAGGCTACTCGGAAGCAATCTTGATGGCGATCCAGGCCATGTGTATGGAGATAAGGACAAGGTTGCCCTTACCCCCAACGGACGATCCAGCGGAACCTGGACCGTCGGGAAGCCCTCCAAGCAAGCGGAGGAGAATTCATCCTCCCTCGCCCTTCCAGCCTGTGCAGCCCTCACAGCCTTCATCTCCTTACCCAGATCCGAGGGATGACATGGGAAAAGAGACTGCCACGACGGGGATGAATGACGACGGTGGTGAAGACGGGATAGGCCTTCCATCACCACCTCCTCGGGCCTCCCCGCCCGACTAAATTGGCTCCTTCCAGGCCATGATCACCAGGGCATCCGAGCTCTTCCAACTCTGCCCTGAAGAACAGAAGAAGGAAGGTTTCCTCTATCAACGGCGTGAGGCCAAGAGGAAGACAGTCCTTTCGGTCCCGTTACTTGACATCTGGGATGAGGGGCTTGCGCTCCTGAAGAACCCGTCCACGACCCCTGCCAAGAGACCGGTACGAGAAGAAGTACCTGGTCCTGGATTCCGCCCAATGTGCCTTAGGGCGCAGCCGACCCCGGATTCGGTCGTCTTGGCGGCGGCCAAGAAGAAAGCGGCGGGGGTGACGGCTTCAACTTCGTTCTCCCCATCGGACGGAGAGGGGAAGAAA
Source organism: Ambystoma mexicanum (assembly GCF_040938575.1). NCBI lineage: Eukaryota > Metazoa > Chordata > Amphibia > Caudata > Ambystomatidae > Ambystoma > Ambystoma mexicanum. The sequence goes on along the minus strand of NC_090922.1, from coordinate 586,312,988 downwards.
CTGGACGCCATGGGACGACGGGTCATCTTGGCGGCAACGACGATTAAATCGGCCAACGCCCTCGCGATTGTGGCCCACTAAGACAGGGAGCTGTGGTTTAAGATCGCTCCTCTGCTGGACTTCCTCCCGGACGACAAGAGGGCTGAGGCGCTGGAGATCCTGCAGGAAGGCGAGGTGGCGTCGGATCACGCCATAACGGTGGCCACGGACATTGCTGACACCGGCTTCCGCCAGATGGGCAACAGTGTTTGTCTTCGCCGGCGTGTTTTGCTCAAGGCAACCAATTTCCTCCAGGACGTGCAAACCAGAGTTTTGGACATGCCTTTCGACGGGAACAACCTGTTTGGCAAGACAGTGGACGAGTCACTGCAGGCCATCAAGGCCGACATGGAGACGGCTCAGGCCTTGGGAGTTTTGCAGCAACGACGGCCGCCCTTTCGGAACTCCAGAGGCAAGCAAGGTGCCTCCACAGGATTCGGCAGAGGCTCCTGGATGTACAGCCAGGTGGCCCGCTCATCGTCGCACGAGGCCTACAGAGAACGCGGCAAATCAGGAGGATCTCTTCGTCATCGGCAAGGCTGCTACCAAGGGTGCTGGATGCCCTGGGCTGCGGGCACTCTCTCGCACTTCTAAAGAAGTTCCCCCTGCATTCCACTCGTGGCCAGGAAGGAAAACCACATCCCTCAACTGCTGCTGGAAGTAAGAGCTATGCTGAAGAAAGGAGCCATCAAGCTCGTCCCAAAGAGGCTCTGGGGCTCCAGATTGTACTCTCGATACTTCCTCGGAATAAAGAAGACCGGCGGCTGGCGACCCATCCTGGACCTTTGTCGTTTAAACAAGTACATGAAGTTCCGGATGGACACCCTCCAGCACGTGCTGGGGCAGCTGGAGGAAGGCGACTTCATATCGTCGCTGGACTTTTGAGGATGCCTACTTCCACATCCCCATTCTAAAAGGACATCGAAAGTTTGATTCCTAGTCCAAAGGCGGCACTACCAGTTCAAGGCCCTCCCCTTCGAATGGAAGTCGGCGCCCAGGGTATTCACCAAGTGCCTAGCACCAGTGGCGGCGCGGCTGCGCCTGCAGGGGATCCACGCTCAACGAGACCTTCCGCCAAGCAATGCGCGTTGGTTGTCCACCACCGGATCTGGCGGCGGGGATGGACTTCCAGGCCCCGGTACATCAGGAGACGGTGATGACGGATGCCTCCCTGGAGGGATGGGGAGCGCACACCGGAGATCTCCACGCAAGAGGCCTTTAGCTCCTGGAGGAGAGGTCACTATACATCAACGTCCTGGAGCAACGAGCTGTGTTCTGGGTCCTTAGGTTGTTGCTTCCGTGTCCCTCAAGGGCATGGTGGTGAGGATCTTCACCAACACCACCACCATGATTTTCTACATCCAGAAGCAGGGAGGCACCAGATCCCCAGCCCTATCCAAGGAGGCCCAGGATCTGTGGCATTGGGCTGTCGCCTAAGGCATGTTTCTGGTACCCTTCCACCTGGCAGGAATAAAGAACACCATCGCCGACTCACTCGCGCTCGTGCCACGAGTGTGAACTGCGACAGGATCCAGTGGATCTGCTATTCCAACGATGGGGAAATCCCCAGATCAACCATTTCGCGACGGCGACGAACACCAAGTCCCCTGGGACTGCCTGTTCCTCTATGCGTTCCCGCTGTTGCCATGTCTGCTGCGACTCATCAACCAACTCAGACGGTCCTGGTGCATGATCCTCGTCGCACCGGCGTGGCCGAGACAGATCTGGTTCTTGGACCTTCTGGACATGTCACGAGTTTCTTGTGGCCATCACCTCCGCACGACAAGTGGGATAGATCCAGGCCCTCTCCTGTAAGCCTCCACACCTGACTTTCCACAAGACGAGGGTGGTGCTGAGGACGCACCCCTCTTTCATGCCCAAGGCGCCATCGGACTTCCATCTCAACGAGCCCTTGGTGTTACCTGTTTTCTTCCCGTCGCCTGCCGAGAGGACTTTGCACTCGCTGGATGTAGCTAGAGCACTGAAGTTCTATGTGGACCGCACACAGAGTTTTCGGAAGACATCACAGCTGTTTGTGAACTTTGGACCTGTGAACCAAGGGAAAGCCCTCTCGAAGGCTTCCAGTTCCAGATGGCTCTCTGGCTGCATCATGCACTCACCGGTTGGCAAACCGACCGTTGCCCGGCCGTTCGAGAGCCCATTCGACCAGAGCGATCGCTGCTACCACAGCGTTCCTATCTGGTGTGCCCCTGCTGGACATCTGCAGGGCTGCTACGTGGAGGTCGACCGGGATTCCCGGGCGGAGTCCAGAGTCGGCCAGGCAGTGCTGCGCAATCTGGTCGCCTGAAGGTGGGCCTCGTTAGGAGGCAAGAGGTGCTTAATGTTGAGCCTTGCCACCTCCCATGGTTGTGCATGTGTACTGCTATGTATTCTTGTATTCATGAGCATGTGCATCCATGCTGGAGAAGGAACCAGTTACCTGTAACTGTTGTTCTCCAGCATGGGTCTGGCATGGATTCACAAGCAAACCCTCCCTCCTACCCCTCTGCGGCTCTTCCCTTGGTCCTACTGCCACTTTACGTGCTACCAAATCTGAAGATGGCTGCCAGAGGAGGGGCTTAGGTAGAGGGCAGTCATTGGCTGGGGGCAGCAGTATGAACCAGAGACCAGTGATTGGTTATTAGGAGAAAGACAGTTTGGAAACTAAACTGATTTTTTCTTTACCAAAGATTCCCAGCCTGACAGGAAATATTCTTGAGCATGTGAATCCATGCCAGACCCCATGCAGGAGAACAACAGTTACAGGTAAGTAACTTGTTCCAAATTCTGCATGGTTCCTCTTCAGCACGTGCTCGGACAGCTGGAAGAAGGGCACTTTCTGTCGTTGTTGGACCTGGAGGATGCATACCTCCACATCCCCATTCACAAAGGACACCTCAAGTTCCCTTGCACCACGAAATGCAGGAAGCACTACCAATTCAAGGCCCTTTTCTTGGGATTGAAGTCGGCGCCAAGGGTCTTCAAGTGCCTGGCGCCAGTGGCGGCGCAGCTGTGACTACGGGGGATTCACGTCTACCCTTATTTGGACGACTGGCTCATCTTTGTGAGCTCTAAATGGATCGCCGACGAACACACGGCGAAGATGGTGCACCTGCTGATGGAGTTGGGGTCCTCGGTCAACTATGCAAAGTCCTGTTTGATTCCATCTTTGGATGCGCTGTTTCTGGGATCCCAACTCAACAATGTTGTGCCAGGCGTCCCCGGAGGATAGGATAGCGGCCATCTTGGGCAAACTACGACTGTTGGCCCTGAAGATCGCGGGGGTGAGGTCCATCAAGTCTCCGCTTGGCATGATGTTGTCATGCATATATCTCGTTTGGCTGTGCAGGCTATGAATGTGTCCGCTGCAGGAGTTCCTCGATGACAGTTGGATATAAGTATCGGGGAGCTTCAAGGACAAGATCACACTCGACAAGAGTTTCCGTTAGCGATTCGGTGGTGGGGAGTTCGCACACATCGGTCGGGAGGTGTGGATTTCCAGACCCCACCCCACCTCACCAGGAGACGGTCACGACAGATGCCTCCCTGGAAGGATTGGGAGCTCACTCCGGAAGTCTTCACGCAAGAGGCCTGTGGCTACCGGAGGAGAAGATGTTGCACATCAAAGTGTTGGAACTGCAGGCAGTGTTTTGGGCCCTCAAGTCTTTCCTTCCGTCCCTCAAGGGCAAGGTGGTGGGGATCTTCACGGACAATACCACCACCATGTTTTACATCAGGAAGCAGGGGGGCACCAGATCCCTGGCGCTCTCCAAGGAAGCGTAGGACTTGTGGCAGTGGGCCGTCGCCCAGGGGATGTTCCTCATCCTGTTTCATCTGGCAGGAGTGAAGAACACTGTCGCCAACTTGCTCAGCAGGGAGCTGTACTCTTGCCACGAGTGGGAACTTAGGCGGGACCAAGTGGATAATCTGTTCCGCAGGTGGGGCAATCCCCAGAACACTCTATTTGCGACAGCGACGAACACTAAGTGCCGGAGGTTTGCCAGCAGGTTTCCCCAGGCAGAGAGCATGGGGGACGCATTCTCATTCCCCTGTGATGGCCTGTTTCTGTATGCGTTTCCTCCGTTGCTGTTGCTTCTTCGACTAGTCAATCAATTAGGACGGTCCTGGTGCAGGATGATCCTCGTCGCACTGGCATGGCAGAGGCACATATGGTACCCAGACCTTCTCGGACTATGTCAGCGGCCCTCCAGTCAAGCTTCCGGTGTTTGCAGATCTTCTCACCAGGGAAGGAGGCACAATCCTGCACCACTACCCAGGATCGCTGAACCTGAAGGCCTGGCTCCTGCAGCATTAGTATTCGGGGGGTTACAACCTTCCAGCGGACTGCAAGCAGGTGCTTACCAAGGCCATGGCATTGTCCACTGTTAAATGCAATGGACATAAATGGAAGATATTCGCTGTTTGGTCCCGTGCACAGAAGATTGACCCTCCAACGGATCACGACTCCACAGATGCTACCGTATTTGCAGTCATTGGCCAAGGCAGGACTGGCCCATGCTTCCATCAGGGTTCATCTGGCGGTTATCTCCCACTACACCATGTCTCCAGGACGGTCGTCGCTGTTTTATTTTATATTTATTAACATGTATATAGCACACAGCAGCCCTAGGGCATTGTGGCACTGTTACAGTGAACAAATCTGGTCACAAGGAGTATAATAGTTTACAGAGACAAGCAGGCTTTAATACAAAACAATCTGTTAGGTTATACATACTTGGTTACGGTCGACACAACAGGGTGAAAGGTACTGCAGGTGAGGTTGTGTGTGTGTCAGTTGAAAAGTGTGATTTTGAGGCTTTTGCGGAAAGTGGTGTGGGAGGTTTCAACTCGAAAGGTGTGGGGCAGGGCTTTCCGTAGTTTGGGTGCTAAGTATGGAAAGCCTATGCCTCCTGCTTGAGCTCTTTTGATGGGCAGGATGTGCAGTTGGTTAGCGCGGTGCATTCTTCTGGGCCTTAAGGAGGTGTCTCTGTAGATGGTTTCAGATAGGTATGAGGGGGGCAGAGAGGCTAAGGCATGAGTGTTAAGGTGAGGGTTGTAAATGTAATTCTTTCCTTAACTGGGAGCCAATGGGCATCTCGTCTAGCTTGTGAGATGTGATCCCTTTTGGGTTTGTTAAGTGCTGCCCTGAGCACGTTGTTCTGGACAGTTTGGAGCTAGTTTGTTTTCAGTTGCGGTGCCTGCAAGGAGAGCATTGCAGTAATCAAACTTGGCCCAGATAGTGTCCCTAGTAGTGGAGAGGCAGTTTTGGTTGGAGAGGAATGGTTTGATGGCATTAATAAGCTTGGTGGTGTGGGCGGAGGCGATGGCACTGACCTATCTGTTCATGGATAGAGTGGAATCGAGATAGACCCCAAGGGCCTTTACAGAGGAGGAACCGCAGATGGGGATGTTATCAATAATGAAGTTGTGGTATTTCTGGTTCAGTTTGTCAAGTATTGCTTTTGGGCCTAAGAGAATCTCTGTTTTGCCTCTGTTGAGGAATAGACCATTGGCTGCCATCCATGCTTGGATGGTGGAGTACATTTGGAGAAGGGCTGCAGAGTAGTCATACGAAGTGGTAAGGGGAAGGAGAACCCGAGTGTCATCGGCATAGTTTGTATATGCCGAAGGAGTCCAGTTTGTCAAAAATGGGCTTAGTAAACGGGTTGTAGAGGATGGGCGCAGTGCAAAAACCCTGTGGGAGAAGCGTTGGCAGAATCTGAGAATACTTTGATAGCTCTGCCTTCTAGGAAGGTTGTTATCCACGAGAAAGCCTGTTTAGAGAAGTGGGTTGCATTGGTCAGATGGCAGGTGACTGTTTTGTGATCTGCAAGGTCAAACGGGGCTAATGGGTCCAATAGTAGTAGGAGGGCCGGTTTACCTTAGTCCATTATCTTTATTTTTTTTTAGGTCTAAGAGGGCCGTTTTGGTGTCATGGCCGTTACGGAACCCAGATTGTCTTTTGCCAAGAAAGGAGTTGGTTTCAAGGAAGTGCTGGATTTTGTTGTGTGGATTTATATAGGATTTTGAGCAGGAAGGGGAACAGTGGTAATGGGTCAGTAGTTGTTGGGGGAAGAGGGATCAAGGGATGGCTTTTTAAGAAGGGGGGCAGACCCAAGCTTCTTTTAGAATGGAAGGGACGGTACCCGGAGTGAAAGAGGCATTAATAAATGTCGTGATGATGGAGGGCCAGCGAGTCGGCGCATTCTTTGATCATGCTAGGTGGTTAAATTTCACCTTTGCACGTAGATGATTTGAGGTGTTGGAGAAGAACTGTGACTTCGGTTACAGAGACGTCTCTAAATGCAAAGAGAGGTGGGGATTAAGCATAGTGGTGGTGGCAGGAGGGTCGGGGTTGGGTAGAGCATTACGTTGAGATTGTATTTTGTCTTGGAGTAGAGTGATTTTATTTAAAAGTGCTACTTGTATTCTGGTGCACCATGCTTCGCCTTCAATGATTTCGTGGGGGTGGTGGGGGCGTGGTGAGGTCTTTGAAGATGGTGAACAGCTCCTTGGACTTGGAGTTGGCTTTAGAGATTCGGACGTTGATGGCATTGGACTTGGCAGTGAAGATAGCTTTTGTTGTATTGCTTTGAGATTCTTTTGAATTCCTCATTGTTGCCATCACAGGGGTTGGACTGCCAGTTGGTTAGGACTGTACGTTTGTTGGAGCGGAGGGTAAGTAGGTCATCCGTGAACCATGAGTTGGTGTTGATGGATTTCTCCTCTTTTTTTGCTTCATACGGGGCTATGTTATTGATGGCTCTAGTGAGCGTAGATGTCGGCAAGGGTGTTAGGATCTTTGACGAACAGAGGTTTCAGTTCCTTGACATCTAGAAGGGGGCGGAGGTTGTTAGCTGTGAGTTTGTTTGAGCTTCTGACTATGGCTGTGGGTGCATGTGAGAGTGGTTTGGTGGTAGGCTTAGTGGGGGATGGAGAATTGGATGCAGTTGTGATCCGTCCAAGGGTATGCCTTGTTGGATGTTATGGTGGTGGAGCAGTTATGGTCTGCCACCCAATCCAGGGCACGGCCTTTAAAGTGTGTTGGGAGCATCACTTTTTGTGTGAAGCCGAGGTCATTCAGTTCTGTCGAGGGCTGAGGCTGCTTTGTCCTTGGGGTCGGCAAAACCAAGAATGAGGTCACCCAGTAAAATGGATTTGGTTGAGTTTTTTAGATTGTTCCTTAGGATGTTGGGACCCTTGGAGGTTGGGGGGCGTGCTAGGGGCCTGTAAAGAACATGTATATTTATAGTGCAGTTGGTAGAGGGTTAGTTTAGCTGAGAGTAGGTAGGTTTCATTTTCCCAGGTGGTCTGATGGTGAGCTTGTGAGCTTGTCCTTGGTTATGAGAGCAACACCTCCACCTTTGGAGTGTTGTCTGTCCTGTTGTCTGTCCTGTTGGAGGATGGAGTAGCCCTGTGAAAGGGCGAGCGTGATGGCTGGGCCTGAAGCCTCGTTGAGCCATATCTCCGTAATGGCAAGTAGGTCTAGGTCAGGAGTGGTGATGAGGTTGTTAATTTCTAGGGCATGCGCTGGGAGGGATCGAGCATTGACGAGGGTGCATTTGAGTTGGTGTGAAGGTGGCCTTTTTTGGGTTGGTGGAGTGAGGGGGTTTCGTTGGTGGGGCATTGGGGGGGGTATAGATGATGTAGTGGGCTGAGTACAACTAGCCAGGGAAGGTATGTTGGAGGGTTGTGAGCTGCGGTTCTGAGGGGTGGTCTGGTGTGCTGGTTTTTGTGGAATGAGTTTGGTCGCGACTTGGTGGGAGGATGTGTGATTTGCTATAGTGCCGGAGCCTAACTTTAGATTTCTCCTTGACCTCTGGTTGGGGAGGCTAGGGTGAGGTATGGGCTCGGTACGAGCTCAGACTTGAATTCCTGATTTTGTCTTGTTTTGCGAGGCCTATGTGGGTGAGGATCTTGCTCATGACGGTAAGGTTAGTAGGTTTGATGAGCTTATGTGGTGTGAGATGAGAGAGGTGTGTAGGAGGTATCCGGTGTGCTAGTGTTTCTGTGCATGAGTGTGATCATAGTGAATGCTATTGTGAAGAGTCAAGTTGATGATGCTGGTGGTGTGCGAGGTGTCTAGATGGAAGGCATGAGTAGTGGATGGTGATGTGTAGTGGGATACATTGGGTAGGGTGAGTATTAGGCACAGTGGAGGATGGTGGAAGTTCTGAGCGTAGAGTGCCAAGAGGTGATAGTCACTATTAGAGGATAAGGTAGGCTAGGTGCAACGTCCAGTGTTGACTGCACAGTGGGTTAAAGTATAGTAATCAATGGCACACTGGGTTGTAGTAGTTCTATGGTTTCGAACACTGTGTGCTGGATGCAATTTCTATGTGGAGGGCGCAGCAGGCTAAATGCAGCTTGCATTGTTCATGCAAAGGGGGCTGAGTGAGACACTCATTCTAGGCACAGTGGACTAGAAAGCATCATACATCTTATAGGCATGGTAGTCTAAATGTGATTTACAATGGTCAAGGACATGGTGGTCTAAATGCGATTTAAAATGGTTAAAGGAACAGTGGGCTCGATGCGATTTTGCAGTAATCGCGGCACAGTAGGCTAGAAACGACTTTCTAAGAAGGTGGTGCAGTGGGCTAAAAGCAGTTTTACTAATCAAGGCACAGTACATTGAATGCAGCAAACATGTTAAAGGCACAGACTGGATGCTGTGGTCACACCATCTGGTTAAGGAGTTTATTAAGGGACTGTTCCGTTCGTTCTCGCCGGTGAAGGCTCCAGCCCCGGCGTGAGAACTCAATGTGGTGCTGACTAGGCTCATGGGCCCTCCATTCGAACCTATGCAGAAGGTTCCACTGAAGTTTTTGTCATGGAAGACCGCGTTCCTCGTGGCCATCACTTCTGCACGAGGAGTGGGTTAGATTCAGGCCCTGTCCTGTAAGCCACCTTATTTGATATTTCACGACACAAGAGTGGTGCTGCGGACTCACCCCTCCTTCATGCCCTAGGTGCCGTCGGACTTTCATCTAAACAAGCCGTTGGTGTTTCCTGTGTATTTTCTGGCGCCTTTGTCGCCGGCCGAGAGGACTTTGCAATCGCTGGATGTGGCTAGAGCGCTGAAGTTCTACGTGGACCGCAAGAAGAGTTTTGGGAAGACGTCACAACTTTTCGTGAACTTTGAAGCCTGTTAATCAAGTGAAGGCCCTCTCCAAGGCTTCCATTTCCAGGTCTCTCTCGGGCTGCATTACCCATTGTCACTGGTTGGCAAACCGACCGTTGCCTGGCCGTCCCAGAGCACATTCGACCAGAGCGATCTCTGCAACTACGGCGTTCCTGTCTGGTGTACCCCTGCTGGACATCTGCAGGGCTGCTACGTGGAGGTCGACGCACACGTTCACAAGATTCTACTGCGTCGACCGGGATTCCAGAGTTGGCCAAGCAGTGCAGCACAACCCGTTTGCTTGAAGGTAAGCCTGGTGAGGAGGTAAGGGATGCTGATGTGGAGTCTCTGCCACCTCCCGTGGTTGTGCATGTGTACTGCTGTGTTCTTTATTCATGAGCATGTGAATCCATGTCAGACTCCATGCTGGAGAAGGAACAAGTTACTTACCTGTAACTGTTGTTCTCCAGCATGGGTCTGGCATGGATTCACATGAGAACCCTCCCGCCTGCCCGGCTCTTCTCTTGGTCCTACTGCCACTTTACGTACTACCAAATCTGAAGATGGCTGCCAGCGGAGGGGCTTAGGAGGAGGGCAGTCATTGGCTGGGGGCAGTATGACGCAGAGCTCATTGATTGGTCATTAGGAGAAAGACAGTTCAGAAATGAAACCAACTGTTTTTTTCTTTAATGAGGATTCTCAGCCTGACTATGGGGAATATTCATACGCATGGGAATCCATGCCAGACCCATGCTGAAGAACAACGGTTACAGGTAAGTAACTTGTTCCTTCCTTGACTAGCCCAACTAGTGCAAAAACATGTCCCAGAGACACTCCTAAAAGGGAGAGCATCAAAAAAACCATTCCTCTGAGCCATCAATCCTCTGTCTCGCCATTCCCACAAGGAGAACGGTAGGACACCACACAAGGAAAAGGGTATTGATTCCCAAGGGGAGGGTATTTTAGCAGGTCCTATGAGACCCAAGCAACCTACTCCAGAAATAACAGACTCCCATCAATATTCCAAGTTAATCTACCATACCTAGCTCTCCCAATGGGCCTGTGAAGACATTGATAGGGTAATGCGCAGAATGACAGATTTCTTGTAAATAATCCACAGGCAGTACACAGCCTACAAAATACACCAGCCACTAGTGCTGCAGACACCCTCTTAATCAGGCCCCAGCTAGCAGTGCAATATGATCTAAATGATACAAATTTAGACACTGAACAGCAGGATACCCAAGGAGGGGGGGAGCGAGGGGGAGATCACTTACGTTGAGGCGGATGTTTACATCCTACCCTCTCCGATCATCTTGACGCACCAGCTGCAGACTCAACTGTGGACAATCAACCCCAGTTTAATGATAGGCTCATTAAATCGACAGAGCATTTCCAAATCCATACCCTGGAGATGCAATTGGATGAAGATTTTGTACAGGACAAATTAGGGGATAACCCACGTATTGAAAAGATGTTCTGCCCTGTGCCTACAGATCCACTTTACATAAGGGGTCAACTTACACCAGACTAGTTAGTAACCACTACATGAAAGAGAGCAGGAACACTGTTGGCATCATCAGAAGCTCCCCCAGATAAGGATTGAAGCTCCCCTAGATAAGGAAAGCAAAAAGCTTTACACTCTAGGGAGGAAAGTGGCCACCTCAGTGGCCTTTCAGACAAGAATTGCAAACAATACCACATTATTGGCGAGTTACAACTGCCATAAGTGGGATGAGGTTGCAACTCTAATGGCATCAGCACCTGAACCTCTCAAGTCCCAACTCTCCCTCGCAGCAGCGGAAGGGAAAGGCGTTGGCGAACTGCACCTTAAAAATAACTTGGATGCCGCCGGTAACGCAGGCAGAATCATTGCACAAGGGACATACTTAAAACGCCATGCTTGGCTTCGCCGGTCAGGATTCAAACTGGAGACACAGGCAACACTCCTCACAGGCCAATTGAACCCAATGTCCTGTTCGGGACAGCCATTGAAGCATTAAAATCAGCCAAGGAAGAGTATGACACTCTGAAATCGTTAGGCCAGCTAACTAATACGTCACCACGCCAAACAGGCGGAAGCAATTTTCATCGCTTTTCGAGGGCAAAACTCGCAAAGGGGTTCCGGTTATCGAAAAAATCGCAGCTCATCCTGGGGAAACAATCGGGGACAAGCCTTGCAAAGTTTCCAAAGGGGCCAGCGTAGATCTCGTGACCTGGGGAATGTCCTCCACTTCCAGAGGTGGAGCAACACCTCCTAAACAATGTCCACCCACTCCTGGTTCCCTCCCATGCCGCTCCAGTAGGAGGGCATATAACACAATTTTGCCGCGCATGGGAGGGAATCGCTTTGGACAAGTGGGTGCGGTTATTGCGTGGAATTACTTAAGGGACCATCAAACCATCTTCCACATCAAAAACCAACCACTACGGAGGAGCAACGCATCCTTCTAGAGGTCGTCGCAACGCTGCTGCTTAAAGATACCATCAAAATTGTCCCGGCGAACCAGGTAAACAAGGGTATCTATTCAACCTACTTCCTTGTGCAAAGAAAATTCTAACAATGCGCCCAGTAATAGACCTACGCCCTGCAATCACCCATTTCAAGCCACAAAAATTCTGCATGACTACACTACAAGAAGTAATCCCACTGCTAAAGCGGGGTGGACTACATGGCAACCCTGGATATGAAAAATGCCTATTTTCATATTTCAATGTTCCCAGTGCACATAAGATTCTTGCGCTTCAAGATAGCAAACCAGCACTACCAGTTCAAGGTGGTACCCTTCAGCATAGCATCTGCTCCAATGGTATTCACCAAGGTACCGACGGTGGCGGCAGCGCACGTGCGCAGGGAGGCAATCCCAGTGTACCTCTACCTGGACGAATGGCTGATTACAGGGGAGACTCTCCTAATTTGCAGGCAAAATACCCAAAGAACTATCAACCTTCTCTTCCAATTGGGCTTCTCAGTAAACGAGAGAAAATCAAATATTGTATCAAACAAAACCAAACAGTTCCTAGGAGCTATCACAAACGCAGAAGAAGGGTTAGTGTTTCCATCAATGGAAAGAGTCCAAAACATGCTACTGCAAATAACTCATGAAGCCAGTCACCAGATAAGCGTACGCAAAGCAATGCGTTTGCTCGGCATGATGGCTTCTTGCATTTACCTGGTCCCACACGCACGTTTGCGCATGCGCCCCATGCAGGAGTGGTTGGCGAAAGTGGTCTCGTGCAAGCGGTCAGTGGGACGATATAGTGTTCGTTTCTCCAACACTAGTACAAGACCTTCGCTGGTGGAAAAACAATCTGTTGAATGGAAAACCCTTCCACGATCTGGCAGTGCAAGGCGGTAGTAACGGACAAGTCACTTTCCAGGTGGGGGGCACATCACCTTCATCTCACAGCACATGGTCTGTGGACTTGCATCATGGCACAGAATCACATCAACCTGCTGGAACTTCTAGCGGTATTCAAAGCTCTTCAAGCATTCGAAGCACAGCTGACAAGTCAGTCAGTACAAATCCTAACCGACAGCACCACTGCAATGTTCTACATCAACAAGCAGGGGGGCACACATTGTCCAAGTCTGTACAAACTAGCACAGAAAATATGGACATGGGCACTCAAACGGGGGATGTTCCCATCTTCCCAACACGTTCCAGGGGTACTCAACACTCTAGCAGACTCGCTGAGCAGAGATCCCCTACCAGAGGAACACGAATGGTGACTAGACACAAATGTCTAAAGCGACATCCCTGTGTTATTGCAATGAGGGTGCTGTGTAATACATGAAAAGATGCCCATGGAGTTATCTTAAAGCTCCAAAGTCAAAGAACACAAGAGTAAAAAACATATCAAAATACATGAAAAAGTGGGAAAAAAAGCTCACTCTTTCAAGGTAAAATAATCAAGTCCTCATAATCCAGCAAAGTTGCTAGGGATCTCTAAGGTGAAGGGAATTAGCACATTTATGAGAATTCTCCCTAACAGACTCTCGCCCTTACTTTTATCCACCATTCCCCTGCTCCTAAAACTGCACCATGTTACTTAGGCTTGGACCTTAGAAAACAAGGGTGGTTATTCCTGTGTACTGTCATTGCAAATACTTATTACTTACCTTCCCATTCAGGTATTGTGGGGGAGGAGGAAGTGAAATGATTATTTGGCACGGACTATTGTGATTGTAGATTTGTATTTTATTATTTAGTATTGTATGATATGACTACCTGCTATTAGTCATTTTTCATAGTGTGTGTTTTTGGCCAGTAATAAAGAGTATTTTTGTACTTACCTGTCTAAGTGTAATCCTTGATTGCTCATTGTGTGGACTCATTCATTGTGGACACCTTACCACACTCACCTCTCTTGAGGCTCAGCCTTAGCCACTCACCATGCTACCTTGATTAGTATGGCTAATCGCCCCGAGTTACCCTGTTCACTATAACTAGGCTGACCTCGTAAACTGGTCCACCAGGCGAAAGTTTAGAAATCCAGTCTAACAGCCCAATTATCTACATTTGGGGCCACTACCATATATGTAGGCACCCAAAATAAATTAACCACGGATGGAAAGGGTATTAGTAGAAGGGAACCACACAACCTAAATAAACTTGTAAAGACCAATATGGGCATGCACAATCAAGTGCAGCGTCCTAGAGATAAAAAAAAAAACAGACACCTGTTATATATGGAAGGCTCTAGGACTGGTGATTGTTAGGGACAGGGTTTCTAAAGTCCAACTAAGGGTTGCATAAAACCATATCTGAGGCAGTACAAAGCTCCCCTCTTACTATAAGGCTGTACCACCAGAGAACATTTGTTAGCATAAACCGAGCCCGCAGGCGTTATCTTGGGCAGAAGGGTGTCTGTAGCTTGTAAAAGTGTAGCATATGTAGGGTCCAAAGAAACATTGAAACACTACGTATTGTAAGAATAAAGGGTTTATTTAAATACAAGTAGGCCAATATAAATCTTGGGGGGACAAAGTACTTTAACATAACATACGGCATACATTACTCACCATAATCATATTTCTGATGCCATTATCTGCTTGGATTCACATGCTATGCATAGGCTGATATCTAGAGGAAGCTGCAGAGTATTACAGTTTTCAAAATTCCAAAAGGGACGTCGAAAGGGCATGCCAGTAATATCCCTAGTGCAATGTCCACTGTACCCATGTTTCTCCACGCACCGAGGCCCCTCAGATTTTTTTGTTTGACATGATGTAGCATGAAGTGTAGCGTGAGTACAGGTGTATTAAAGCTGATATGATTAGATACAGCTCTTATAAACATCCATGCACCTTCTCTCCAAGGGGAGGAAGGGTGAACGCATGTGAATCTAAGTAGATACAAGAATAAGAAATACAATTACGCTGAGAAATGTATCCCTTCTGAGGCTTGTGGAATCTGCTTAGATCACATGCTATGCATAGATTATCAAGCAGTGTTAGGAGAAGGTGGTGGGTTATGAGAAAGTCCAGTGGCAAATAGATGTTTTAGAACTGCTTGTCCCACCTATGTCTGCTTTGGAATGAGTGTCAATGCAGTAGTGCTGAGTGAAAGTGTGTACTGAGCTCCATGTAGCAGCTTTGCAAATGGTGTCTTGCAGGACATTTGCGATAAAAGCCAAAGTAGCTCGTATGCCCCTTGTGGAGAGATCTCTTGGTGTGAAAGGCAGTGTCTTATTTAATAATGAGTAACAGCTGTATGTATTTTACGATCCATCTGGAGATGGCATTCTTGGAAATGTGATCTCCTTCGCTGCCTGGTGCTACAGAGACAAACAGTTGGTCTGTTTTCCTGAGCGGCCTGGTCTTGTTTACATAGTAAAGGACCACCCTCCTTACACCTAGTGTACGGAGCACCCACCTTAGATCTAGTGTATGGAGATTGTTCCCAGCTGAGCTTGTTGAGTTCTGGAAGAAGGCCGGTAGCTCAATGGATTGTTTCACCTGAAATTTGGCAATGAATTTAGGTGAGAACCTAGGGTGTGTTGGTAAAACCAATCTATCCCTTCTGTATGACAAAGGACGGGTCTTGCACAGACAATGCTTGAAATTCACGAACTCTTCTTATGGATGTGATAGCCACAAAGAAGGCAGTTGTATACGTCAGCTGTTTAAGACTGGACTTATGCATAGGCTCAAAGGGAGGTCCCATGAGCTTTTCAAGTACTACATTGAGAACCCAGCCTGGCGGTGGGTTTGAAATTGGAGGATGGAGTCTCTTTACTCCCTCCAAGAATGCCTTAATGACAGAAACTTTTCACCACAATACTTTACTCAGAGGTGGTGTAAGCTGATAAAGCCGTCAGGTGGACCTTTATAGAGTTGAATACTAACTCTGAGTCTAACAAGTGGAGCATATAGTTTAAAATGTGGGATGGAGTACATTCTATGGAGGTTGATTTGTTTAGACTGGCACCAAATTACAAATCTCCTCCACTTGTAGAAATAACAGTGGCTGGGGTTTGGTTTACGTGCCTCCTTGAGGATATCCATACACCTCTGTGGTAGATTTAGATGACCAAACTCTAGGACCTCAGGATCCATGCTGCCAAGTTCATTGAGTGACGTTGACGCTGTACTGTTATTCCCCAGTGTAGGGTCTGCAGATTGGTCTGACGCGTGAGTTTGGTGGGATCGCACATCGCCAGTTTGCGCAGATGTCGATACCATGGTGGTCTTGCCCACATGGGAGCAACTAGGAAGAGAGTCATCTGTTATCTGTGAATCTTGTTCACCTCCCTGCTCATAAGTGGAGTTGGGAGAGCAGCATAAGCAAATTTCCCTGACCAGCTCATGCACTTTCGGTTGGGCGATATTGTATGTAAATATGTGCTCTGTAAAGCGCTTTGGATTAAGGCGCTCGTTTTCTAAGGTCCAAAACCCTCGTTTTCTAAGGTCCAAGCCTAAGTAACATGGTGCAGTTTTAGGAGCAGGGGAATGGTGGATGAAAGTAAGGGCGAGCGTCTGTTAGGGAGAATTCTCATAAATGTGCTAATTCCCTTCACCTTAGAGATCCCTAGCAACTTTGCTGGATTATGAGGACTTGATTATTTTACTTTGAAAGAGTGAGCTTTTTTTCCAACTTTTTCATGTATTTTGATATGTTTTTTACTCTTGTGTTCTTTGACTATGGAGCTTTAAGATAACTCCATGGGCATCTTCATGTGTTACACAGCACCCTCATTGCAATAACACAGGGATGTCGCTTTAGAATTCCACAAGGTTTAAATACCTTCTCTGGGATAAACTACTGTTTCCCAGATAATTTAAGGTTAAATTGACTTTACAAGTCTTTTTAAATTCCTAGTCCCAGCACACACTAGCTTCCTATAGAGTGTTGAAGGGGTTACCTAGTATCCCCTGTGTCTAGAAACTCATGTAGCAGTCAAATCTACCCATTCCTATTGAAATAGCTAGTGGCAGTGGTTTTAGAACAAACTACCATGATTTTTCCCGACTACGAACACCGGTAGCTAAAAATCGCGGGAGCCATGTTTTTCAAGATGGCACCTTAAGCCCCTTTGTTTAGACAGGCCTGGTCTTTTTTCGCCATTTCTTTTTTGAAAGGTTCTTCTAGAGTTTGTCTCTGCGCACCAAACCAGGTTTGGTCCCTTTGTTTGTATGCCTTTGGCGGACTTCAGGAATGAAGACCGCCTCTGGTGCCGGAGTGTCTGGGGTGGCCAGGAAGTGAGGCAGGTGCCCAAAACTCCGAAAGACCCAAATGCACACTGGTGTGATTGGCTGGCTGACTCCGGCAAAGACAGCCATCCTTCTGGGTGAGTGGCAGTTAGGCTGGAATGAAAGGGAGAAAACTATTTAAAAGGCAAGTCTCTTGGACTGGAAAGCAGTCGACCACTGGAACGAAAGAAACGAAGACGAGCTGGAAGAGGACGGCTGCTGCAATACCTGGACCGTTGGTTTGCCTGGTGAAGCCCTGCTGCAGCTCCGAATTGCCAAGTTCATCTCGACAGAGCAGCCCCTTCAAGGAAGACTTATTCCTTTTGAGTTGGTGGGACCAATAAACTTATAAGCCACCTGGAAACCATTCTCGGAGCTGGTTAGGATTAACCAGGGGGGGGAAGGACACCAGCTTGTGTGCTTGACGACAGCTACTCGAACCGAAGATCTTCCATTTTGCCAGCTTGTTTGACCCGCCCCCGTGCAGTGCAGGAGTCCCCCAGCCCCCCCTCTTCCCCCCGCCAACAGCCTCCCGCTTGTTCACCATGACTGAGGCTCAGCAACAGTGACATCTGCAGGAACTGCCAGGAACCAATGTCTTCAGCTGCATCTTTTTCTTCATGCTAAGGTACTTTGCCAACCCGAATGAGAGAGTGAAAGTTTGTGAAACTTTCCCAACTTGCAGGCCTAGTCGACTTGTGATCCAACATGATTCTTTTTCGTACAAACTACTTCCGAGAACATTGGCAGCGACTTTACCGTTTACTACAAGAACTGCTCTTTCCTATCCAAGGCACTATCCCATTGACTTTGGCCTAGGCCTATTTAACTGAATCGAGTCCTCTAGTGAGCAAACTATTTGCACTGCCTAAGAAAGTATTTGTGATCTATTCTATTAAATTGTGCCTTTCTACTCCCATTCAAAGCAACTGAAATGCCATTTTGCTCCTATTTCTGGGTAGCCTAATTTACTCAAACGTATTGGTTTGGTATTGAAGTGTGTTTCTGTATAATAAGTTGCCTCCTTCTAGTGAATGTTTTGTAAATGACTGTGTAATAAATTAATACGTGTTTTACCAAGAAACCTTGAGTGTAAGTGTCTACTTGAACCACTGTGATTGTAAGACCTCTGTGTAACATCCTTGTACTGCTCACATTCCCTCTTGCGATAAGCCTGGCTGCTCAGCTCGCTTCCAAAAACTGTGTAGTACAGACTTATACCAAAGGTTGGTTTTGCTTGCACCTGTATTCCTAATGGTATCTGGTGGTCCCAAAGTGTACTGCATGCAATTCTGCCTAATAGGGTCCTGTGGATGTGTAGAAGAGTGAGTAAGAATGTTCCCAGCTTTTGGAGGACTTTCGGCACCCAGTTTTGCCAAAGCCCAACTGTTGTAAAACTTTTTAAAAGTTGACAAACTTTTAAAGGATTGAGATAGGGGTGCGGGTAAGTATCACTGTAACTTATCCCCGTACTCCGAATGTTGGCAGGTCGTTTGAGCGTTGCCTGAGGTAAGGTCTCCCCGCTATTGGTTCCAGTCAAAGAACCCCAGGAGCTGCGCTTGCAAAAATAGTTTCAACCGTGTCCAAGAGCTGGCGCAACCTATTTCAGTGTATGAGTGCAGCACACACTGGTGCAGGCCGCCTCTAGGCAATCAGCAAGATGTGTGAAACCCTGTTTCAGGGACGGTCGCCGATGCACGACAACACAGATATTGTGGTTGAAGTTGGCCCTATATCTCGGGCACTGTCGATGCTAGGACGCCGAAACTTCGCAGGAAGTACTGTTTCAGACAAGCCGACTTTCCCTGGAGTTCCGAGCCAAAGCACAGGGCGACTGTTATAGCGCGGTAGCCCAAACTGGAGCTGGTCAGCCACTTAATGGCCCAGGAACGCTTCCGAAGATGGTTCTTCCCACCAATGCCATGAGTCGAAGCACCATTGAAGGTCTTCTAAGATCACTTGGTTGGCAGGACTACTTAGGGTCCACTGGTGGTCTGAAGTCTTGACGGCTATGCAGGCTATTTGGCTCATCGCAGGATCTCTGGGGAATAGCTGCAAAACTATTCTTCGAATGATTGTGTCCTCCTACGTATTCCTCATCTTTAATATTTGATATCCAGCTTCAGTTGTGTCAGAATTCTTTTTCCGGCAGAGGACGCTGTGCACTGATGCAGTCGACTCAGTGTCCCTCGAGGGCCTCCATCTTAAGGTTGATGTCATTGAAAGTATATATATTTCTGAGGCTGGTGGAATCTGCTTAGATCACATGTTGTGCATAGGCCGATATCTAGTGGAAACTGCAGAGTATTAAATTTGTTGTTTTCGAAATTCGAAAAGGGCCGTCGACAGGGCATGCTGGTAATATTATCCCTAGTGTGAGATCCACTCTACCCATGGTCCTTCACGCGTCGAGGGCCCTCAGATTGTCTCTTTCTGCCATTGTTAACAGACGCTATTTCCCAGAGTTCTCATTTTGGCCATTTATTTATCAAATTAGTTTGTTACTCTTCCTATCATTTATATCTTGGTTCACAGACTATCGATAACATCTCCGACAGTTGTGAAGAATACTGCATTCGGCCCACACAGTAGGGAGAGAAGGGGGAGGACATTGAGAATGTGTTTACCCCTTTTCATTCACTACCTTTGCCTCGCTGCAGTTTCATTTAATTTTGGATAGAACTCCTTTCAAGTTCTGCCCTAAGTGCAACAAAAAATTCCCCTGGGTCGACAAACTCATAGGGCCTCATTACGACCCAGGCGGTAAGTTACCGCCTGGGTCGTACCTTTACCACCATGGCGTAAACTACGTTTACGCCATGGTGGTTGGCGGACTTACCGCCCCATTCCGAGGTTGGCGGGACGGTAAGTCCCCAATCCCCATTTACCCTTCCCCATTCCCATTTTTGCCCCATAGGGCATAATGGGAGTGGGGAAGGCGTTAATTACGCCACCGTAAATTACGGTGGCGTAATTAACAACAAGGTCCCTTAGCGCCATGGATTTTAACACCTGCTAAAAGCAGGTGTTAAAACCTCCATGGCGCTAAGGGACCTCGGAATCAGGCGGTAAGGGTCGGCGCTGTTTACGCCGCCGTAAACCCCTTACCGCCTGGGTCCTGATGAGGCCCATAGTGTGCAACCTTTGTCTCCCTAAGAACCACGTCAAAAGGAACTGTCGATCCTGTAAAACCCAAGCCGTTAAAGGGCCCTTTAATTAAATACTGGGCCCACCACGCCTTGCCGGCCGAAGCCACCATGGACATAGAGGGGACAGACAGCGACGGCAGCAACACTGCCTTGTCTGCTGGCGAAGGCGACTGGGAAACTTCGGTTTCCCAAGCGCAAGCCCCCAACCCCAGCAGAGAGGCTGGCGGCCCTATTACTGGGACGACCATCGGCGGCACCAGTCTTCACACAGCCCCTTCCACTGAGCACACAGCCAAGGGGCGGGGACTCGACACGTGTGTCGACCAAGTACCCACACACGTCTAGGGAGAGGTCTGTAGATTCACTGTCCTGGGCACTCGAGGTCCCGATCGCCACATGACCGGCCCGACTATCGAAAGACAGAACAGATGTGCCTAAATCAGTTCCCGCACGTCGGCAGACGAGACGTCTGGTCACCCCACAGCTGAAGTTCGACATGCCTCGTTGACAAAGGCTAAAGACTCTATACAGTCGGGATTAGCCCACCTAGCAAAGAAACGCGTCCCTAAAGTCCTACGGAAGGGGAAGGAGTCCAAAAATCACTCTTCTGAGACCCCTCACAAGGAAAGGTCCCACTCTACACCCAGAGAGAGATTCCCATCCACATAAAGACAAGGATTCACTTCCCCAAGTAGAAGAAGAATCTTTGTCATCAGCCCTAAAGAGTAAGGGTCAGCCATCTCCTATAGCCCCAGTCACACCTCAGGCTTTCCCTTTAGGCCCAATGTCCAGCCCAAGCTTGGCCCAATGGACATGTGAGGACATTGACCGAGTCATGAGAAGGATATGATATGGCATTGTAACGCGCTTATACACAAGTGCATCAATGCGCGATGAGGCAAGGGAGGGGGGGAACAGAGCGAAGATAAAAATCTTACTAGGCCAGGTCGCGCAAGTGCATGAGAAGGGGGAATGGGAAAAGTGCAGGGGGAGGGGGCATTGCAGTACATGGGATAATAGAATAAATAAAACAATTAATAAATAAATATGGCAAGTGCAGACATCAGGTGTCGGGTGCTGGTAGCGGGACTGTAGGGATACAGAAAACAGTCCCCAAGTAGCAGAGGTTGCCAGGGAAGCAGTGCAGGTGTGCAACTGGCTGGGGAGGTGGTTTGGGCCCGAGATCAGAGGGTGGCCAGGTAACACGTGCAGTTTCAGTTTCAGCCAGGAATTCAGCAGGGGAGAGGAGAGAAAGCAGAAGCAAAGAGGAAGGTGTTGAGGTGCTTCCAGAACCGGAGATGGTTCTCCTCAAGTTTCAGGGAGGTCCCAGCCGAAGAAAGATCTATCACCATCCTAGGAAGGGACACCTGACCCCAGCGAGGACTGCATGAGATGTCCCCCTCCATTTGGGATGGGGGGGAGAGGTGCACCCCCCTTTACATTACAAAATTTCCTGGCAGTTTAGCGTGCCCCTCAGCACCCCCTAAAGGGCAGCCTACCAATTCCAATGTTTTTCTTTGTTTACCCAAATACCTGGTGGCTAGTGCCCCCCCCCCCCACATCTTCGTTTACATGCTTTATTTAATTTGTGCCGCCTTCCCTGGGGGCAGATGAGCACCCGTCTGCCCCCAGGGGTCCCCATAGCTGTGGTCCCAAGATTGGGGGTCTCGGGGGTGGGGTGCTTACCTAGTAAGCAGCCCCCCCGTATCATAAACGGATTCCTGGTGGTCCAGTGGCATTTCTGAGCACGGATCGAGCGCTCTGCACCTGATCCACGCCAGCAATGCTTTAAAAAAGGTGTCGTTGGAAAGGGGAGTTCCCCCCCCCCCATTCCAACGACACCTCCCTCGATTTCCGGCTTGAAATACATCTGGAAAGAAAGGTGGACCCACCACCTCTTCTTTATTTATTTTTTATCGCGGCAGCCGAAAATGGCTGCTGCCGTGAAAATACTTTGTTTCATGTCGGCGTGCATTACGCATGCCGACGTGAAACTGAAGGTAATCCAACCCCCGGGCAGTGAGGAGGGACCTCCCCCTCACATAGCCCGGGGGTTGGATTACAGTATTGTGTGATCCCTGAACACAAAACAAAGTGCCTAAAAGGACGAGCTATCTCATCCTTGGCAATCTGTAGGGAATGCCAAGGATGAGATACCTAGTCCTTGCCACTTAAGAAGTTAATAAAAAACATTCTTGGTAATTGCTTTCGCCTTGATTCGTCTTGGGTCGGTCCAAGAATTTCACCTCTAGCTGCACAATACAAATGCCCCCGGCCATCCCTCTTAAGAGACTCTTCAGAGCAAAATTGATAGCTTTGTTGCACACACTGTTGTCTTTGCATATTGTCATATCAGTGGCCCCTCCTGAAACATTCGGGTGTGCGCCACGCATTGTCATGTTTGGGGATGTTCTGATCTACAATACTTATATCGGCAATCCCAATTAAGCGAGGTGCACAAGACAGATGTTTGCCACAGACAACGCTCTACAAACACCCCTGCTGCGGGTGAAGGTCCACTGCCAATACTATTCCTGGCGTTTCTGCATGACCTCTGGGCTTCATTTTGAAGCGAGTAGCAGAGGTTAAGAGTTTGTTGTTATAGAACTCTGATGTAATACAGGTACATAATCTGTTTAGGTCCACATCCAGATTTACTGACTCGTAATCCAAACCTTTGCCGCTTCCTTTGATTCTAGGAAATACTTCGTGAATTCCCCATCAACACGGCTAGCGGTGTCATGATTAACACCATCTGCAATGCCTGGATTACCCGCATTGCCGGGAACTATAGACACCCTCCCGTGCTAGCCATATTCCAATCTTGAAACAATGCTTTATGCTGTTTTCTAGGAGCGTGCAGATTATAATTGCATTTGAGCAATAAATGGCTATATGCTGCACCGGAGTGTCTAAATATTATTTCAAGGTAGAAAAGGTAAAGAAACGCCCACACTCTTTCGTATGCCCCATTTGTCACTTGGATCTGATTCACAGAAACATCTGAATGTTCCCAGAATTCGCAGAGCCTGAGCAGGAGGTAGAGCTTTTTCGTTTGACTCCCTCTATGTGGAACTCTCTTCCACTCCAGCTTTGCGAAATGGCTGATCGCCTTGGTTTTCATAAATCTTTTCTGAGCTTTATGTATCATAAGTTTCCTCATTTTTTTCAGAAGGTGTTCTCTCCCTAGTCTACCCTTTTAGCACCTAGGTGCCTTCAGGCCTTAGCACTTTTTAAATGCTGCTACATTATTCGCTGCCAGATTGCTCAACTGCCATCACTTAAGTATTCCTAATTATAAGGGTGTCCCTAATTATGCTCACACAGTAAATTGCATTCCTATAGGGAAGTAAGGCTGAGAGTATCTTGCAAGGATCAAGTTTATTCTTTACGAAAATGAGGATGGGGCAAAGAACTCTGCTCCCTGAACGGTCTTCTTCTGTCCCTCACCTTTCTCCTCCCAAACTGGAGCCAGGCAGGGGTTTATATACTCATGGCTTGCTGCAGTTGTCACTGGATAAGGGCATGGCTTCATCCCAAACCATCCTGCTTCCATACAAGGGATGCTCCAGTCTTCCATTCTTCATGGTCATCCATTTCTGTCAGGACATGCTACTTTATATATTGGTAGCTGATGCAAGAATACACTGTAGCTCATGCTTTCCTTCATTTTGTTACCTATGAACATTTATATATAAAAACATTTCCCCATCATTTTCTCCATATTTCATTCATTCTACCTGTTTTTATCTGGTCCTGTCATTTCCTTTAAACCTTGTTTTCATAATTCTGCATGTTGTGCATCGAGCCTTAGCCTGCATGGGCTTTCGACAGACAGCAAACAGCTGGTGGGTCACTTTGTGCTGCACAAACACTGTGTGGAAGCCTGTTGTCTATTTTCAGCACAGGTGCATTATTCTCGGCAGAGAGCTTGCCTCTACTGTGCTTTAAGATTTTCGAAATGCATAGGTTTTGACATTTGCAAATGTATTCAGCTAATAGTTATTTGCACCTTATATTTAAATAACTGCCTTCTTTTAGTGCATGCCCATGTCTGTGTATGTGATTATATTTGCATGAGAGCGCTTTCTCAGTGCCCCGCCCTCCCTAATCCATTGTAGCCCTAAAATAAGTGAAAAGAAATCTTGCCTAATTCTAACACACTTGGGAATGTGGGAAGACACTAGCTCCTTCCCAACACTTAGCCCAACACTTGCACCAAAAGCAGTACAATCTGTGACCTAGTCTTTGCAGAACGCAATCAATTTAGTAACCGCTGTTCATAACCTCTGCTACGCATCCATACAATCCAATCATGGATTGCTATTATTCTTCCTTGGCAATACTAAGGCTGAGACCACTTAAAGCGCCTGTTAGGCAGAAACCTGTGCAGTTCCCTCTGGGACCACTGCAAAAGATTTAAGACTACAGGTGTTTGGCAGTAAACCCACTTGGTAGCAGTCTGTACCGCCCAGATTTACCTGGTAGCTGTGGCTGAGCAGTCAGACTTCCCTCAAGAAGAGTTAGGCAGTATATAGAGCATACATAATAGGTACAGAGGCACAGAAGTACAAGCAAACACGGACCAGAGCTAGGTGTAAAAGTATATAATTACTTATTTAAAAAACACACTCATAAATTACACTAGCACAGAAAAGGTAAGTAAGTCAAAACACAGTCACTATTACTTATATGTACATCCCTAGTTATTTGTTGGACAAGTCTAAGTTAACACCACTTATTTCCAAACAGGTGAGCGCTTAACGTTAGATGGCACTCCAACAAGTTAGTTAAAAAGGGAGGGAAAAGGCAGAAGTAATGAAAACAGCAAGGTAAAACACTTTTCAGAGATTCACAGTAAGTTTAGAAAGGCAGTCTATTGCGGAGCAAGGAAGTTCGGTTGCCAGGCCCACTCTAGGGAAAGCCAGGCGAAAAGATGTCCAAGATCACACAATGTCACAAGTCTTTACAGGTGAGTAGAAAAGGTTTTACCAAGTTTAGAAAAGTTTAGTTAGGGTGTCCCAGGCTTACCCAGGTTCGAGAGCCGAGGGCTAAATCTACCCCGTACAATCGGTGGCAAGGGAAGCCGGCGGAACACGGTACCTTTAAAATGGAAAGGATCCTCCAGCGGTGGCAGTAGTTCCTGGTAGTGGGTGCAAGTCGCGGCGTCGTCCAGAAGAAGAGAAGATCTTGACGTGGAGGAAAGCTGAAGGTCGTTGCACTACCAGGGAAGAAACCAGCCGTGGATTTTTCCGGTTAAAAGGATGTTACCCCTCTTTGGCGGTTGAGGTAAAAAGTGGTATCCCGGTTGCCGGGGTGCTTGGCACAGGCAAGGCGGCCACGAGATGCTCCAGGGAGGCGAAAAGAAGGCAGAAACTGGTTGTCCCCACCAGTCAAGGGAAGACGACTCTCCCGGCTGGAGATCTCCTCTGTCGTTGGGAAAAGTGGTGAGACGGTTCCGCAGGGCTCCACCGGTGGTGTCGTCTTGGCAGGTCGGCTCGGCTTCTCCCTCTTCGGCTTCTTAGGTCCTGTGGCGACTTCTGAAGAACCAGTCCCAAAAACCCTGCTTTTATGCAGCAAACCCCCATTCATACAGCCTAGCTGTCACTCAAACATGCTAAGTGGTGAGCAGGGCGGCTCACCACTTGGGCCAATCACACCAGAGTGCGACATGAGTTGGCAAGGCAACTCAGTCCAGGGTGCCTAAACCCCCTCCCACACCGCCTGTGGTACCCAGACAGAATGGCACCACTTTGGAGGGCTTCTGTGCAGAAGCCCGCCAAAAGTGAAACAAAGGCTCGACTCGGGTTCAGGGTTACTGAAGTGAACCTAGACGCCATTTTGGCGGCGAGTTCTGGCAAAAAATCCCAACCGGTGAATTTATATTAAATAAATAAACCGGCGGTATCTTTAACATTGCACCAAAAAGTGGTGCATTAAAATCAATGAGAAATCCCATTGGGAAATATTCCGGTGGAATATTTCCGTGGTATCCACTGCCACCAGCCAGAAACTCGGCGAGGGGGGACGGGACAGTACCCCCTCGACAACAGACCCAGGGGCAATCAATCTAATTGCCCCTACCAGTACTTCCACAGTATGATGGTTTGTACTGGTTAAGTTCCTAAGTTAAGACTAGTAAAGTCAATGGTGACTTTACAGACCCAGGGAGACCGTAGTCAGTCCCAGGGTGTGGAGTCTATGTTTGGGGGTCACTATGACACCCCTGTGTTACTGCACTGAGGGTGCTGTGTAACACACATTCAAAAACCAATGATAGCCTATGGGGAAAATATACCCCATAGCCCATAAGCACATAGCAAGTCGCAGAAACACTCAAGTCATGTCCAAGAGTGAGGGTAAAAGAGTCTCACTCTTGGCAGGAGAAAAAAATAAACCCCAAAAATCCAGCAAAGCTGCTGGGGGACTCACTAGGTTAGGAAATTCAGCCTAAACAGAGAATTCTCCCTAACAGCGCCTTATGACTAACTGCCCCTTTTAGCATTGCTTCACTGCCTCGTTGCCTTGTAACAAGCAGTTGACGTGGGTATGCGTAGTTTAAATCAGAAAAAGTAAACCCAGTGTAATGAAGCTGTGTAGCAGCAGGCGGGGAGTCCTATGAACACCCGGCTACCCCTGGGTTTGGAGCGCATTATCAAATAACGAACTAAACTAAGGAGTACCCCCTGATGTAAAGGGTCGAAGAAGCAATTCAAACCAACAGGGCAAGAATGTATGAACAGGCCCATGGTTTAGAAGGTGATAAAACTTCATTGAGCCACACGCAATCACCCACAGCACAAAAAATGCCCAGGCACAAGTACCCGCTGAGGAGCACTACTGTACTGTGCTCTGAGGACCTCCCACAATGCATTCAGTGGTGCTCCCGGCTGTTAGCGGTAGGGAAGCAGGGGTAAACGGCCAGTCAACCCTGTTACCTCTTCTTGCACGCTCCAAGCTGCACTGTTCACAGCTCCTGTTCCTGCTAATCGGCTTCAGCTCGTCGGTACTAAAGAAAAGGATCTTGGGATTTTGGGAGTTTACAGCACGTCAAGCTGCACTGCTGCCTTGCAACCGCTTCCGACAAACCAACAAACGACTATGGTCTCCGTGTCATCATGGGCAAGTGCTAAAGGGAGAAGCTAGCCATCAACAGTCTTTGTTAAATTAAGTGCATGCAGCATCTTAAAATGCAATGTGGATACTTTTGTATCACCCTAGTCTTACACTTGGCCTTTTGCTCACTTTTATATGTGCCTAGTGACAACCTGTTGGCACCGGATACACCCATTTTAGTCTATTGTGTCTTGCTGCTAAACATGGCTAGTGCCCGTGGCATGAGATATTTTTGCTGATCCTTTGGCTATGTTGTGGTTGGGCCTTCGCTCTGCCTTCTAGGGGTCAGGAAATCCAATAAAAGGTCATGCACTTGTCTGTGAAATCTGCTGCTTTTGCAGGTTTTGTGTGAGTTTTCCTAGAGACCCACCTGGAGGTAAGACCTCAGTAAACTATCCCAGTGGTTTGTAGATACCCAACTCTTAGTATCAGCCTGTACTAACTCAGGACCTTGGTAGAGTAGCAGAGCAGTCAGGCTTTTCTTAAGAGGAAGATGTGAGCTGTAGGTAAGTACACTGAACCCAGTTAGACATGTACATCAAAGAAGCACTTAAACTTCTAATTTATATAAAAATAAATATTTATTATATTCACACCTACTTAGCACATGAAATCATACACACAGATAAGCCTTTCAATACTTTCAAATATGCACTTCTTAGTTGGTAGTTGCTGAACGCATACGATTGTTGCAGGAGTTTGACAGTTAATTGGTAATACCGCGCACCCACAAAATAATACAGTAATTGTGTTTAGTCTGCATACACAAATAAGATAGTGATTTCTGGGGAGGAAAACAATTGGTTAGTGTTATCCTAGTAGAGCTTCAGGTTCTAGAGGCATTTTCGCAGCACAGTATGTCCTTTAAAGTCAAAAATGCAACCCAAGTTAGAAGGTAGTTTGTATCGGGTTTAAAGTCTTGCAAAGCAGAAGTCGTCAAAAGTTCCTTTGGATACTTTCTAAAGGATATCTAAAGGGACACAAGCAGTGGCTTGAGTCGAAGGTACGAGGGGGTTACCCTGGACACCTTAACATACACTCCATCGCTCTGCAGCGACTTTTTGGAATCTGGCAAGCCATACTTTTTTCACCATAGTGCCTTAGGCTAGAAAAACATTTTTGTTCTGGATGCTCCACGATGTTGCAGCTCTGGGTTCGACCTCTGGATTCCTTGGTCTGATGACTGAAGGCAGGACAATGGACGGGATCTCTCTGCAGCAGTCTCGAGTGAGGACCTGGAGTACGACGTTCGACCACTTATTGGTTCACTCTTTGGTTTTGATGCATTTTCTGCCGCACCAACAAAGGACGCGCATCGCCCAGTTAATCTTTTTCGCTTCCTGCAGTCCCACACTCTGAGCGGGTCTGGGCGAGTTGTTTTGGATCTCTGGAGTGTCCTTGAGGGCTCAGCAAAAACTTGGACGGATTCAGCCTTTCCCCAACGATGCAATCGAAATGGGCACCAGGTCGCCTGGTATTGGGGTTCCGCAGCTCTGGAAACTCGTAGGACTTTGGGGGATGGCTCAAGTCAAAATTCGTCTTGGGACTGGTTGTTCTCACCAGCAAACGGGAAGATATCGTCATCTTTGGAGCTCCTCTGTCGCACAGAAAACAGGGTCAGGACCGAAGTAGTCGCTTCACAGGGTTTCAAAGGGTCTGCAGGTGTCGCTGGTAGTCTTCTTCTCCGGTTACTTCAGCTTCCAGTGGTCGGGTTGCTTTTCACTCCAGAACCTTCCCCCTTTTGTGCAGTTCCAGCACATACTCCTCTCCAATCTCTAACCATTTTACAGAAAGGGATGGTTGGCTGTCAAATCAGGACAGCCAGACGCCCTGCGGGAGCTAGTCCTATTCAGGCACTCTGCGCATACAAAGGACAGGAGTTTGAAAACTCCTCTACTACTTCTTGCCTGCCCAGACACTCTGTGGCCGGGACACCCAAGGGTTCCAGCCAAAGGCAAAATGCACACACTGGCCTCCCACTCCCACAATGGTAGAAGAGCTAACAAATAACAACCACGCTAAAAATGGCAAGAAAGCCCAAAGTTGGTACTTGGGTGCCCCTATTGTGCACTACCGAGCCTATGGACATAGCCTGCGGTACACAAATTACACAATAGTTAGTAGAACACGTCCACTGCCACCAGCCATAACTAGGTGATTGTCTGTGACTTAAAAGTCACAGTAGCAGAGAGAAAGGCGATACTAGGTATCCCTTTGGCACTCCATAAAGTAATGTGTGCCAATCTCCGACTATAGAATTTTGGGAAAGATTCTATCCTTAGTAACTGTAGTTACTTGAGCATGCAGAAAAATAATCTTAAAGGAGGACCGTAAGGGTCCCCAGCAACACTGCACATAAGGAGCTGTATGCTGCATTTGCAAATCCACGGATGCCTTTAAGAGCTATTGCAGAAGACTGACTCCATAGCACAGGTGGATTACACATAATACAGTTCCAAAAGGCAGAGCCCACAACAATGAAAGAGATGAAAATTGGCCAACTCATTCAGGATTGAAAGAAAAAGGTCCAAAAGTCAAGCAAAAAGTGCAGGGTGCCTCATTGGGAGAGGGGATGAAGCATAACCAACCACGACTGGAAAACTTCTGCCATTGAATGTGTGCAGAGGCCGTTGCTGGAACTCAGCTTTCCCTGTCTGGTGAGGTCTCCTGAAGAGGTCTGCATCGATGACTTCTGTATTTCTACATCGCTACGGGTGGCACTCTGCTCCTGGGACCAGAAGAATGCTTGCACCCGCAGCTCCTGGGCACCTCTCATTGGCACCAACAGTGGGAAAATCTACATCCAGCGACCATCCCCCCCGACCCACACCTCCAGTCGCACATTTAGTAATCTGGGAAAATCGGAGTCGGGGGGCTAAGTCAACACATAGCATTTGTGCCCCCCTTCTTCTCCGTAGAATAAACGTTCATTACGTTTTAAGGCAGCTATACCTGAAAGATACAAAGATAACTTTATCTATCCGTAACTTTGTAGCTTCTCTTGAACATTCACCAACACAAGAACCTTGCATGCATCAGATATTTTCTGGGGAGAAGCATTGACTTTTTGGTATAGTGCCCCAATCTTCATAGGGATTGGACTTTAAGTTAAGGCACATTTCTTGTGACTTGGTTCCATCTTACTTCTTCAATTGCATTCTTTTGCTAAAGTTATTGAATGCATTCATAAGAACATATGGCGACTGTATATATGTTTATAACTGATTGTTTTGTAAAATCACATCTTGTTTCATTTTCCAGTGTGTGTGTGTGTGTGTGTGTGTGTTAGGCATCCGATAAAGAGTATGTTTGTACTTAACTGTCTAAATTGAATTATTGTGTGCTTCATGGTGTGAACTCCTTACCCTTCTATTAGGGAAATGTATCATGTGTATGCTTCACCCCCTCTTAGTGAGATCCCCAGCACTTTTTGCTGGACTTCTGCACCTTTTTCTTTAAATCCTGAATGTGTGGCGTCTTTTCCCACTCATTAATTCTCAGGGGCTCCATCTTTTGGATCTCTGGTCTCTGTCTTACCTTCACTATGGAGTCTACTTTCCTCTATCTCTTTTAAGGCATCTATTTTATTTTTGCAGCACATAGCTCCTTTTGGGCAGTGTTGCTGGGAACGTCTTGAGATTTTCTTTATCCTTTTTACTGCTCTTAAGGTTTGAGATACTTTGTATCATCTAAAACGTTATATTTTGAGCGATTGGCACACACCACCGTATGTGGAGTGCCATAGGTATACCTATCCTTTCTCTGTGCACCTGTGACTTTTTAGTCACATAGACAACCTTCTGGTTCTGGTTGGTGGCAGTGGACGTGTTCTGCCGACTATTTTGCTATTTTTTACTACAGACTGTATTCACTGTCCTGGTTATACACAGTAGGGTCACCCAAGTTCTAACTTGGTGGCTTCTTTCTTTTTTAGCCATTTCTAGCGTGCCCATTTGTTAGAACTACCATTCTGCGAGTGGTGGGACTTTCAGTGTTTGTGCGTTTTGCCTTTGGCAGGAACCTGTGGGTGTCCGTGCCTAGGCTCCAGTTTCTAGGCATGCTGGAAGTGGTGGAGTTTTTCACTCTTGCTGAGTGCCTGAATGCCTGAATAGAACCAGCTCCCACTGGGGGTCTGGCTTTCCTGGCAGCCACCCACCCCTTTTTTTGTAAACTGCTGATGGAGATTGCAGAGGAGTGTGCTGAAACTGAATGAAAGTTGAGGTACCTGAGGCGAAAGGCAAGTTGACCACTGGAAACTGAAGTAACCGAAGAACACGACCAGACACACCACTAGACCCTTTGCAACACTGTGAAGCGACTACTGCTGTCCTGATCCCATTTTCTACGTGACAGAGGAACTCCGAAGAGGACTCCTTCTCTTTTGCTGGTGGGACCAACCAGCCCTGAGACGAACTGCAATCTGAGCTATCTCCTGAGGTGCTGTGGTGTTCCAGAGCTGCAAACCGCTAATACCAGGAGACCTCTGACCAATGGCAGTGCATCGTCTTGCCAAGGCCGAATCCCTCCAAGTCTTTGCTGAGCTCTAGGTGAACCTCCAGAGATGCAATCCGACACATCAAAGTCCCCTCACCAGAGTGCAGGATTCCAGGAATCGAAGATGATTGACCAGGCAAGTAGTGTTTTTTGTTGGTGCTGCAGAAAGGTGCCAAAACCGCAGACTGACCAGAGAAGCTTAATAAATTTGTGGCAGGGGTCCTTCCTCGCGACGGCTGCTAAGACATCCTGATCAGAGTCCAGCCTTTCATTACCAGACCAAAGAATCCAGTGACTTGAGTTCAGCAATGCTATCCAGAGGGGAATCCAGCCACTAACGTTTCTTCTAACCTGAGGTACTTGGGGGAGAAAAGGTATTGCTTACCCTAATCCAAGAAGTCGCTGCAGAGCGTTGGAGTTCACATAGAGGTTTCCACGCTTAACTTTGACCCAAGCTGCTAGCTTATGCCCCTTTTGCGAGTCCTTTAATAGGGTCTCCACCGTTGAGCTATTCTTCTAGTATATTTACCTAGAGACTGAAAGTATCCACAGGACCTTTTGCTATACTGCAGCTTCGTAAGACTTTGATCTCTCTCCGATTTAGATTGGGTTGTGAATTGGACTTTAAAGACCTTAGTGGGGGGCGAAGAAACTGCCTTTAGAACCTTAAGCTCTGCTACTATTTGACTAGCCAACTGTTTTCCTTCCAAAAATACTTTGTGGTTTTGCTAACTAAATACAATTACCGTACATCTTTGATTGTGCGCGTTAACGATACGGCAGAACTGTCAGTGTCAAAAGTTGTAACAATTGTAACCATGAGCAACTACCAACTGAGCAGTGACCTTTGAAAAGTATCTAAAAGTAATCGTGTCTGTTTTGGTTTAATGTGCTAAAGTATTTTAAAACCTCTCTTGTGTAAATATAATATGTTTTATATACATTTATTTATGTTTCTTTGAGTTACATTACTAACTGGGTTCAGTGCACTTAACTACAGCTCAAGTCTTCCTCTTGACTGCTCTGCCACTCTACCAAGGTTCCATGAATAGTACAGACTGATACGAATAGCTGGGGACCTGTATACCATTGGGTTCGTTTTATGAAGTCTTACCTCAAGTTGACTTCAGGAGGACTCACCTAACACCTACTCCTCAGAATAGCTTTGATTGCTCTCCAGTACTACCTTGATTGGGTTTTGGCTAACCATTCAGTTTTTTCTCTAGAACTAGGGTGGCCTCTGTTAGGTAGGAATTGATGCAGTCACACTGTGTGAGACTACACAAGACTTATCTGCTTGGTATTAGGTAACCAACCTTTTGGTATAGGTCTGTACTACACAAGTTGGTAGCTTGACTGAGCATCCAGGCCTATGTCAAGAGGGGTAAATGTGAGTTGGAGAGCAGTAGCAATGAAATTTGTCAATACAAGCAACCAAGTAACACTTTCACTCAAGGTTTTCTAGTAAAATAATTATTTATTTAGTGGTTAGTTTTAAATAAGCATTTTTTATAAAGGCAATGTGTCAAACAATGTAAATATACTTTAAAAATACTTTGCAGAATCAGAACAAGTTAGTGGATAATCTTTGGGTGTCCAGCATAGTGTTGGGAGTCCTTGTGATTAGCTTTCAAGCTTTTACTGAAGTATTTGCTTTTTGGAAGAGTTTTACCCTATTTTCAACCGAGCCTTGTGCTCCATCGATCACCCTTCCGTTTAACGGGGAAACTGTTTTTCAGATTCTTCAGCGCCCCTCAAGGGCGGATTTTGTCGAGTTTCTATGTGGAGGCTTCCAGAAGATTCTTCAGGCCTACGCCGCGTGCACCATGTCGGGGAAGGATTCCCCCCCTTTCAAGCTTTGCTCAGAATGCGGCATACAGACTGTTTTCTCGGACTACAAACCTTCCCAGTGCCTTTTCTGCCTGTACCTGACGCACAAGGAGGATGATTGTGCATTTTGCCGTGAATTCTCGACATGCATTTTGAAGGATCGACGTAAGCAGCTGAATGAGTAGCAGCAGAACAAGGCCTATGCACTGGGTGGGTCCCAGGAGCATGCCTCTCCCAGGTCCGGGAAAGCTGACCAGGCTTCTAAGTCCTTTTGAGGGCGCCCCTCCTGTGGGGGTTCAACAAAAGGCCAAGCACTGATAGTCCGCTGCCACCGGGAGCACCGTTGCGGCGGGCTCCTCTGCGGCCAGGGTGCGTCCGACATCTCCAGCAACTTCGGCCACCAGCCAATGCTCAGGATCTTTGTCAAAGAGGGGGTGCGAGGGGTGGGCAATCGGACCATCTGGGCAAACTCAGGGTGGCCCTGGAGACAGCCAAGGAGAAGTCCAAAGCCAGCCTGCCTTGACGGAGAAGGCCAAGGGGGTTGAGGCTCCGACATGCCCCCTAAGGAGAAGGCCAAGCAGGACGAGGCATCCGGGACGGCCACGATGGCTGTTAGGCAAAGTTTGTATGCCATACCCTTTGGGACCACTACACACAACTATGACTACAGGTGTAAGCAAACCAATCTACTAAACAGTTTTGGTAGCGAAGCTGAGCAGCCAGGCTTATCTAAAGTGGGGAATGTGAGCAGTAATGATGTTACACAGAGGCCTACAATCACAAGTGTTCAAATAAACTCTTAGACTCCAGGTTTCTTTGATAAATATTTCAGAATACTTTTCAAGAGGATTAAAAGGCAAAGATTATTAGAAGGGTTACAATTATTCTTGGGCAGTGCAAATACTTTGAGTTCACCAGAAGAGTCAATTCAATTGGTTAGGCCAAAGTCAATGGGCTAATGTCTTGGATAGGATAAAGCGGTTCTGGTAAGTAAACATTAAAGTCTCTGCACAAGTTCTCAGAAGTCGTTTGTAAACTACTCGGTCGTCGCATTGGCGGCCGTCGCTGCAGAATACATAACGCGTCGTCCCATGACATCCACTTCCCCTCGTCGGGAGGGGTCGACGCTGCCTAGGTGGAAGCACCCGACGACGACTTCTTGGCCGTTGCAGAGACCACTGAGTCCGGTGACGGTTGGGCCGGCAAGCACTTGGGCGCAGAGTCCGGCACCCTGTATTTCTTCTCTAGGCGGTCCCTCTTTGCTGAGGCCTGTTAAGAAAGAATTCATAATTGTATGTAATTTGTGTCCACCCCCAAACATTTTGCTGCTGTTTTGACACCATTGACTGACTTTGCCAGAGAAGCACAGCCTTCAGCTGCACTCCTCTGGACTTTCGCTCACTTTCTATGAGGAAACTGACATGCCCTTAAGACAGTCAGTACTGGGAGACTTTGTTTCATTTAGTCCTTTCCTCATGTTGCAGCTTTTTGTGCAACATGTAACAAGTGTGCCATGTATTTTACCATACAGCACACTTGGGTCTATAGTAATTTCCAGAGGCCCTAGAAACTCTTGCTGAACTTTTTATGAACTGTGCAGATGTGTCATGGACAGGACTGGTGGCAGCTATCTTTTTTTTCTGCCATGTTAACCGCGAATAGGTGGCCTGGCTCCAAAATAGCCATGCCAAAAGGTCCTTTGTCCTGTGCTTTGGCCATCTTGCCCCTTCACCTTCCCCAGGTCGAGTCGACCTGGGCCAGTCCTTTTTTGGTCATGCACTTTCCCGCTAATCCCAATGCTTTTGCAGGCTTCTGCATGCCTTGTGTGTGTGCCTCCAGGATGTGGGCTGGAATGTCTGATTCCAATTCACATCCTGGGTGCCAGAGAGTCTGTAGTGCCATGAATGCCTGGGACCACCGTGGTCCGTGATTGGTCCACGTAATGGAGTATGTGTTTGTGAGCAGATCTCCCATTGGGTCCTCTCCGTTTTGGCGCGAAGGGAACTTTGGATAAGAGAAGGATGAACACACCACTACCATGTCGATCTCCTGAGTTCACACCGAGCAAAGGATAGGATCCAAGTATCCTGCAACACAAAGCCGAGTCGAGGAACTGCTGGTGATGCCCTGGAAGATTTGACACCCTGAGCCCACTGTGGTCTGGTGAGTACCCCCTGCATCTGGTCCTCCTAGAAGGTGGACTGACCAGCTTACCCAGTTGCTTTGCTCTGTCACCGCCGCCGTTTCGAGGAGTCCCTCGAAACTTCGTAAACTCTTAGCTTTGTGTCCCCGGCACCCTCACACCGAATTTCGTACACTTGGCGTTCCCAGGCCTGAATTGAGACGAGTGCGCCCAGACCGGAGTAAGCACCGTTACCCTGTTGCCCTGCCGCGGCAATGTCCTTTGCAAGTTTGCTGCACTTGTGACCCTCTTGCCCCTGAAGCCTGCTGCAGTG
This sequence comes from Ambystoma mexicanum, assembly GCF_040938575.1. Classification (NCBI taxonomy): domain Eukaryota; kingdom Metazoa; phylum Chordata; class Amphibia; order Caudata; family Ambystomatidae; genus Ambystoma; species Ambystoma mexicanum. The sequence continues at coordinate 586,277,084 of NC_090922.1, read as the reverse complement.
AACTGGATTCCTCCACCTGGAGCGGGGAAATCGCCACTGTCCTGTTTGTGAATCATCGCTGTATCTCAGGAACTGACAGGTGCTGAGACGTCCTTTTTGCCGCATTCGAACCTGCCAGCAAAGTGGACTTCACGGGCAAAGTTTGGATCTGCTTGCATCGGGGACCGGTGAGTACTCATTACCCCAACCGGTGGCCCCTAGCGCAAGAGTCAATTTTTACGCACGAGTGGCCCCTCTCCTTTCCACAGCTATTGCGAAATAGCGACTCCATCCCGCACTCTTGAACTGCCTCTGCCTTCAAGCGGAGGTTTCTTGAATAGTGGGAACTTGTTCTGCATTGCCTCATCCACCTTCCTGAGCTGCTAGACCCTTGAAGAGACCCTACTCTGCCCACTGGCACAAGCGCGTGCATGTACTATTGAGCACAAGGCTCCTCTCTTCGTAGGACATGGACTGCTTCTTAGGTGTATTGCTGATGTTGAACCGGGTCTAAAGACTATCTGCACTGCCTGTTCTCTTCCCTTCTAGGTTGTCAGCATATATTTCGTGCAGTTACCCCTTTGGACCCATATAGTCTTGTATATATCTTGTATTCATTGTGATGTGTTGGTTTACCTAGTGATGCTGTGATTGATTTACTATAATCTATGTTGCAAAGGCCTTGTAAAAAAATGTGTCTATTTTTAATATAACACCTGTGTGGACTAATTTGTAAGTGTCCTTGCTCTGTGTGCTCATTGAGGTATTTCAGTCACCCTCACCCCCTCCTGAGACTTAGTCTTGATCACCTGCCAAAGCTATCTTGATTGGTCTGGCTTGTCCAGAGATTACCCTGTTCAAGAAACTGGGTTGGCCTTCTCTTCTGAACTTCTGACTACCAGGTCAGAGTTCAGAAATCCTTCTGAACAGGGTTGCAGAGGGGTTCTTCATGAGGAACAGGCCCTCGTCCCAAATGTCCTCCAAGAGTGGGACTGAAAGTCTTTCTATTCGCCTCGCTGCTATAAGAAGCCCTCCTCCTCTGGCGCGAGCTGGAAGGGCGCCGAAGCTCTGGAGATCATCGCATGAAACTAGCCTATCTCGTCCGGCGGGGAGGATCTGGGTGGCAGTGATGTGGAAATCCCCCATCCCACCGTCGTTCTCTTCTTAGCTGGCGGTCCCCCCACCTTGCCAGAGGGTCAGCCGTCACTGGCGCCGCAGGCGGGCTGTCGGCGTAACAGGCATCCTAGTATACTAGTGTATGTAGAGTAGAGCAAATGTCCACAGAGAGGCCTCTAGGAGGCAGCCGAGGTGGAGGGCAAATAGGAAGCTGAGGCGCAGGAAGAGAGCCGAGGCCCTCGTCACCCTGAGGCTCTCCGTTGCCTTCCTCAATGGTATCTTCGTTGTCTTCACCTTCATCGCCGCCCTCGTCATAGGGCCTGATCCAGACGTTTCCCTCGTCACCTTCGCCTTCCTGGATGGTCTGAAGGCAGACTAGTTCCTCCTCAGACGGTTTCGAGGAGATGACCGGCATCATCTTCTCCGGGGTCTTCTCAATGGGCTGGAATGAAGACTCCCTCGTGGCAGCAAGGGACACTCTTGCCTTTGGAAGTGTGCCCTGCGGGTCCGCCTCTGCAACCAACAATTTTATGTGACCCTTTCCCCGATGAATGGCTGGTGGCAGTGGTTTACTTTTAACTACTTTGGTGTGCTTTTACTGTGGGTTGCATTCACAGCCACGGTAAAGCACCCAAGGGTGCCATTTTTGTCAAAATGGCCCCGGTCTTCTTTTTTCGCCATTTCTTTGTGGAAAGGTCCTTTTTGAGATTTACTCTGCAATGCAAACCAGGTTTGGTCCCTTTGTTCGTTTTGTCTTTGGGGGGGATTCACGAGTGAAGCCCACCTCTGGCTCCAGGGTGTCTGGCGGGGGCAGGAAGCAAGGGAGGTGCCCGAATCTCCCTGGGCTTAGACTGTTTGCAGACAGGATTGAACTCTTGGGTGATTGGCCTGCTGGCTGTCCGGCAAGGACAGCCACCCTGCTGGGTGACCGACAGGCTGGAATGAATGGGAGAAACCTGCATGAAAGGCGAGGCTTTTTGGCTTGGAAGGCAGAGTCGACCACTGGATGAAGGATTCCAAAGAAGAACTTGGAAGAGATGCCTGCTGCAACTCCTGGACCGTTGGATTGCCCGGTGAAGCCCTGGGAAAAGACGCTTGCTGCAACTTCTGGACCGTTGGATTGCCCGGTGAAGTCCTGCTGCTGTGCTGAAGCTCCAAATTCGTAATGACAGAGAAGCCCCACAATGACAACTTCTCCCCTTGAGTTGGTGGGTCCAATCAACTCCAAAGTACGCCACCTGGACATCCTCTCGAAGCTGGTTGAATTTCCTGCAGTCGCTGCTGGAACCGAATGGCCAGGGAGAGGAACACCAGATCATGTGGGTTGCTTTTAAGCTTGCCAAGAGTTCCAGGAAGATCCTCCGGACTCCCAGGAAGCAGGACTGACCGAGCCTGAGCCACCTCAATTGAGTGCTGGATCCCAGATGCAAGGAAAGCCCCCTCTCGACAGTCAGGAACTGCAGCGTTGATATTTGCGGTAGACGCAAGGAGCTCAACACTTGTTTGAAGATTGCCGATTGCGGTCGGTGACCGTCCCATTGCAGTGCAGGAGTCCCCAGAAGTCTTCCCTCTTGTCCCTACGACTGAGGCACCGGAATACCAGGATCTGCAGAGCTGCACAGGAACAGAAGCCATCTGCTCACTTTTCTTCAACCTTAAAGGTACTGTACAGTCTAAGAGAACTTGCCTCATGTTGTGCCACCTGATATGAGTTGAGACTTGTCTCAGTTGCTCTTGTAGAGTTGCTTGCATCTTCTACTACTCATAGGCCTAACTGCTTGTGACTCTACATTTGATTCTACTTTTGCTACAAAGATTTCTAAAACATTGTGCAAGACGTACTCACCTGCAAGAAGTGCTTCAGTTCACCTTGACTTTTGCCAAATTAACCTTGGTAGGCCTGGCTCCCTGAATGACTCTCCTCTCTTCTGCTTATGTGTTTTGCCTTCCTTCCAGGAAAGGGTTTATTGACTTTGCATTGTTTTTGTCTTTTTAAAGTACTTACCTGGTTAATAATAATTGTGTGATCACTTGTCTTACTCTGAAACCTCTTTTCTTTGACACTCCTCTCGTATATTCTAAATGCAACAGTGATATATTAATGTCCACAACACCCTAGCTATTGAAGTCACCTGAAAGTGTAGGTAGTGTCTGTGGGCCATCCCAAATGGGTATTTGCTGATTTAGAAAACTAAGTGTGTGTATTTTAAAGTGTATTTGTGTGTTGCTTCGTTTTACTCCCTTTTGAGGAAGTCTTATTCAGACTGACTGTTAAATTAATAGTTGTTTAATCAAGAAACCTTGTGTGTAAGTTTATTTGAATACTGGTCACTGTGAATCTGTGTAACTCCCCTACATCTCACATTGACCCCTCTTGAAATTAGACTTTCTACTCGACCGCACTGAAAAGCAAATAGGTTAATAGGTGCACACGTAATCATTTCAAATAGGTAAGTCCAGTTAAGCTGGTTTCAAATTATTATAGGTGCAAGGGAGGAAAATAAGGCATTGGCACAAGGCCCCGTTATACACATGAAAGAAGATCGATGATCCAAAAGTAGGAACCCTCCCGTCCCTCGCACTGTCAACGATCCACCAAAAACGTGGTAATTAGTTGTAAATGGAGGTTAACATATGCCCACACATGGATTCAATAGGTGCAATTACAAATATGATAATCAAGAGATTATTCTGAGAACACAGATTTCTTAAAATACACGAGAATTTGAAACACATTTTCAATGTGACAACAAGCAAACATATATTTCTCCAGTTCAATGTGTGGTGGCATTACGCGTTTCAAGGGAGACCCCTCTTATTCAGAAGCCTAGTTTAAACTGTTCACAGTTGATGGTAGATAATGTTGCAAAGCAAAAAAAAAGGGAAGAAAGCAAAAAGTATCATGTCATCAGGAGAGGCCTATCAGTGTTCAAGCTCTGCATCAGATTACATGTTGGTATATTAGATCAGGGTACACACATAATTTCCAGAATAAAGGCTCATCTATGAGAGGTTTCTATGCATTACAGTAAAAGGTTTACATTAGGAGGAAGGTCGTTTATAGTCTCCTATTTGTAGCATTCAGGTACATTCATGATTGGCAATTCTATACAGAAAGTAAATGACCGAACACTTATTGCTCATTTCGGTTTGTAAATTAAATTTTCAGTTGAAAGAAGTGAGGTATCATTCACTATAGTCTGGCTTGTAAGAAACAATTAGTCTGTTGATATTTTTAGTGACCGAGGTAATGAGAGGTTAAAAAACCAATGCAGTACGTGCACTAATGATGCGTTAGAACTGTTGTACCACAAAGAGTACACCAAGTTATGCAATCACGTGTAAACAATGACCCCTAAAGTGACATTTTTTTTATGTTACGCTCACTATTTTAGATGGCTGGTGGCAGTGGTTTAATGTTCCTACCATTGTTAATGTTAAAGGTCATTTGTACCGCGCACTATCACCACCGAAGTGGTCCCCTGGCGCTCTGGCGGCTCTGAAAGGGGAGGAGGGGGGGTGGGTTAGTAGGAATAAGCTGGAAAAGTGCAAGAGAGCAGTGATGTGCTGTTGGCAGCCTCAGCCCGGTGGGTCCGTCGGCTGGGCTTGGGGTGTTTTATGGTCCGTAGTCGTCGTGTGCTGTTGTGCAAGTCTATGTGTGGTTTGTTTTGTTGTTGCATTGTTGTGAAGTTTGTGCGGATTGCTGCGTTTAAGGCTTGTGGTTGTGTTTGGTTATAGTTTGAGAGGTGTATGCAGAGGGATGGAATTGTTAGTTGGTTGGTTAGTTGGCATTGCTGTCCTTGCAATTGTGGGATTCCATCTAGGTCCGGTACATGCTAACAGTCACATTTCTATCTAGATGTCGCGCAAGCTAGGTTCATAATTCTAAGTGTGGTGCATGCTAAGAGTCACATATGCTAATAGTCACATTTCTGAAATTCTATCTAGGTGTGGTATTTGCTAACAATCATATTTCTATTTAGATGCACCGCGGGCTAAGTTTGAGAATTCCGTCTAAGTGTGGCACATGCCAACAATCATGTTACTGCCTAGATTTGGCGCAAACTAAGCTTGAGAATTCCATCTAGGTGTGGCATATGCTAACAGTCACATTTCTGAAATCCCATCTAAGTGTGGCATATGCTAACAGTCACATTTCTGAAATCCCATCTAAGTGTGGCATATGCTAACAATCACATTTCTGAAATTCCATCTAAGTGTGGCATATGCTAACCATCGTATTTCTATCTAGATGCGACGCAGGCTAAGCTTGAGGATTCCATGCAAGTGTGGCACATGTTAACAATCACATTTCTGTCTAGATTTGGCGCAGACTAAACTTGAGAAATTCCATCTAAGTGTGGCATATGCTAACAGTCACATTTCTGAAATTCCATCTAAGTGTGGCATATGCTAACAATCACATTTCTGAAATTCCATCTAAGTGTGGCATATGCTAACAGTCACATTTCTGTCTAGATTTGGCGCAGACTAAACTTGAGAAATTTCATCTGAGTGTGGCATATGCTAACCATCGTATTTCTATCTAGATGCGACGCGGGCTAAGCTTGAGAAATTCCATGCAAGTGTGGCACATGCTAACAATCACATTTGGTGCTTCTATCTAAGAGTGGACATGCTAACATTTAAAGTTCTATAAAGAGTGGATGTGTTAACAATCACAATTCTATAAAGAGTGGACATGTAAGTATTATGGCAGTCTATGTTCTTGGTAGGTAAGATAGAGTGGCGGGGGTTTTCTGGAGTAGAGTGATTGCTCTATTCCCCACCCATACCACACTCACGGTTTTTGTTGGTGTCTGTTGGCTGCTGGCTTCCTTGGCGTCCCCTGCAGACACCTGCAGACACATCTTTGAGCCGCCAATGTCGGAGCCGCCCTTGGCCTTGGGGCCCTTAGCCGCAGGGGCTGCCGGGCCAGGGGGCTGCCCTGGAGTGTTCCTTATGGCCGCGCAGAGCACCAATCCGGTCGCGGGGGCGGTGCGGGAGGCGGGCACAGGGAGTCAGGAAGCGGTGGGGCTTGCTGGGACAAGCAGTCGCCGAGTGCGCTGCACGTGCTTTTAAAGCACAAGTAAAATAAAGATGGGATTCTCTGGGGGGCTGGGGGCCTGGGCCTACTCACCACGCCAGGGGAATTCGCAAATGGCGCGGGTGCGGCGAGCCAGCAGGGATTTTAGGGCCTCTGTTGCTGGGTGCTTCCAGGCACCAATCCGGTCGCGGGGGCGGTGCGGGAGGCGGGCACAGGGAGTCAGGAAGCGGTGGGGCTTGCTGGGACAAGCAGTCGCCGAGTGCGCTGCACGTGCTTTTTAAAGCACAGGTAAAATAAAGATGGGATGATCTGGGGGGCTGGGGGCCTGGGCCTACTCACCACGCCAGGGGAATTCGCAAATGGCGCGGGTGCGGCGAGCCAGCAGGGTTTTTTAGGGCCTCTGTTGCTGGGTGCTTCCAGGCACCAATCCGGTCGCGGGGGCGGTGCGGGAGGCGGGCACAGGGAGTCAGGAAGCGGTGGGGCTTGCTGGGACAAACAGTCGCCGAGTGCGCTGCACATGCTTTTAAAGCACAAGTAAAATAAAGATGGGATGCTCTGGGGGGCTGGGGGCCTGGGCCTACTCACCACGCCAGGGGAATTCGCAAATGGCGCGGGTGCGGCGAGCCAGCAGGGATTTTAGGGCCTCTGTTGCTGGGTGCTTCCAGGCACCAATCCGGTCGCGGGGGCGGTGCGGGAGGCGGGCACAGGGAGTCAGGAAGCGGTGGGGCTTGCTGGGACAAGCAGTCGCCGAGTGCGCTGCACGTGCTTTTTAAAGCACAGGTAAAATAAAGATGGGATGCTCTGGGGGGCTGGGGGCCTGGGCCTACTCACCACGCCAGGGGAATTCGCAAATGGCTTTAATTGTGCTTTACTACCGCAGTCTGAAACCTCAGCTGCAGTATAGCACCCATGGGTGACCATTTTGTTAAAATGGCCTGGTCTTTTTTAACCATTTTCTGTTTGTGAGGTCTTTCTTGGGTTTTACTCTGCACGCCAAGCCAGGTTTGAACCCTTTGTTCATTTTGCCTTTGGCGGGCTTCACTACTGAAACCCACCTCTGGCTTCGGTGTGTCTGGAAGGGTAGGAAGTGATTGAGGTTCCTGAAACTCCCCTATCCTTTGACTTTAAGAATGCCTGAATGCACCCAATCCTGATTGGCTGGCTGGCTGTCCTTTCAGGATAGCCACCCTGATGTTCGAGTGACAGCCTAGGCTATGCATGAATGGGAGAAACCTGCTTAAAAGGTGAGGGATTTGGGACTAGATGCAGAGTCCACCACTGGGAAGAACACCCGACGAAGAAACCGTGAACAAAGCTTAAAGCATCCTCCTGGACCTTTGAATTACCCGGGGAAGCCCTGCTGCTGTGCTGAAACTACTTTTTCTGATTGAGAGAAAATCCGGAAGGGAGGACTTCTTCCCTTGGGGTAGTGGGACCGACTAACCCTGAGACTAACTCCACTGGACCACCTTCCCCGACTGGCTGTACTACTTTGCTGCTGCAGCAACCGAGTGCCAGAGGTCAAAGAAATCCATAGTTGAATGCAACATCTGTCAACGAGACAGAAGCTCCAGGAGTCTCCCCAGCACCCTCCAGAAGACCGACCAGTGCTCGAGTCCCCTCACCAGAGTACAGGACTCAAGGAGTGAAGGAAGTCCAACCGGTATCCAAGATCTGCGGTGGTGCCGTTTACTGCTTGCTGAAACCACGAAGTACCTCTGATCCAAAAAGAGCCTGTAGCTGCCGCCGACCTCCAAATTGCTTCTGCAGGATTCCTCCAGACGTCCTCCCTCTTGTCCCCACTGTTGAGGCCCAGGAACCCAGTATCTGCATCGCTGCAACATGACAGAAGCCACCTAGACCACTCTTCTTATAACCAGAGGTACTGTTACGACATGGGGTACTTACCTCGGTGTCTTTAGCTTTGCTCTTCTCATTTGATAGTTGCAGTAGATATTCTTTTGTTAGTTAAATTCAGCTCTACCCTCCACAAGTGTAACAGCTTGTGACCCTACAGTGATTTTCTACAGAAACCTTATCTTTGTACAAGACATGTATTAACTAAGAAGTGTCTCAGCACCATAGACTGAGCTCCAATTGACTTTGGCTGTCCTGGCTCCCTGCAGACCTTTGACCTTTGTCTGTCAGAGGTGATAACTTGGTTTAAAGCTGTTATTGCTGGGAAAGGTTTTTTCTAGACTTCATTGTAAGATTTAAGAATACTTGCATGCCCTAAGGACCTGTTTAACTTTTTTCCTTCCTTTACCCTTTCCTTTCTGCAAGGTGTACTAGTGATATATATTATATTATATGATAGGTTATAAATGCCATTACTCTCCTTGTGAATGAAGTCCCCTTCGGGTGTAGGAAGTGTGTAAAACGCATCTCTAAAGAGTATCTGCTAGTTTTGTGCTGATTCTCGAAGTCAGGGGAGTTACTAGGTCTGGAAAAGACCCGGGGCTAAGCTGATGTTGGAACTGTTGGGACTGGGGGCTAGCTAGTCTTTTGGCTGTAGCTCCTGAGATTCTATCCGGGGCTACAACCAAAAGATCAGGGGCTATAGCCCCCTTAGCCCCCCCCTAGCAACACCCCTGCTCGAAGTGTTTTTAAAGTAAATTTGATAGTTACTTATATTGCCCTTTTCAAATAACGTTTATTTAAAAACTGATGTTAAATAACTATTTTTCTGATGTTTGTTAATCTGCTTAGATTCACATGCTGTGCATAGGTCCGACATCCAGTGGTCACTGCGGAGTATTGCATTTTGTTTTTCGTAGTCGAAAAGGGGACGTCGACAAGGCGTGTCTGTAACACTATCCTTATAGTGACGTGTGTTGTACCCACAATCCCTCACGCGTCGAGGTCCCTCAGATTGTTTTTTTCCGCCCAGCTACTGGTCGCCTTTACGCGGAGCTCCTCGTGAGACATTGCAGATTTCATCTCCTCGACCTTTGGTCGTTTTCCCATATTAATATAGAACTTATCGATCCCCCCCCTCGACGCTGTTGTGAAGCTGTCTCCACCGAGCAAGATCTTCGACGGAGGGGACGAGCGGAGGAGATCCTTCGGCGTTGCCGAACACGTGGCCTGGCCTCGCAGGCCATATACAGTAGGGAGAGTGGGGGTCGTGGGACATCTCTAATTCTTTTCTGAGAATGCCTTTCCTTTTCCCCTTCCTTTCCCTTGGGGTGGTTATCACGTTTTATTGCCTCGGCTATGGAGAGGACACCCTTTAGGTTTTGCCTGCTTTGCAAGGGCAAGTTTACTTGGAAGGACAAGCATTCACGGTGTAACCGCTGCTTGCTCCTCGATCACAAGGAGGAAGGTTGCACGGCTTGTCGGCTTCTTAAGCCGAAGACTCTAAAAGACCGTAGGGTCAAAAGGTGGGCAGCCTACGCTATGTCGAAGGCTGACGCTCCACCCACCGTCGCTACCTCCGACAGTGACGAGGAACGTGATACCACGACCTCCGCTACGGAAGTCGTAAACCCCCCTAAAGAGCGCACACGCGCTTCGTCGTCTGTCCCCGGCCCCGACGGGCTCGGCTCACGCCCTGCTTATGGGGATGAACACCCCGGCGACACTGACGCACACAAGACCACACATAAGCACACAACCCATGGCTCTTCTTTGCCGAAGGCAAAGAGCATCAGCACCCAAGGAGTCGCAGGTTTCACCGGCGGCCTCCTCGGACCGTTCGGGTTCGAAGCCCCTCTCGCAGCCGCGACTGGGCTTTCGGCAAATAAGGGCGCCGCCCCCAAATCATCGGCCGGAAGGCATCAGCAGAAGGCGCATGCCGCCTTAGAGCGTTCGACACCCGTAACGTCGAAACCACAGCTTTCCGCTGACAAACAAGTCGCTGAGAGCTTGGCGATGATCGTGGTAGCCGACGCCCACAAGCGTACGCCGAAAGACACGCCGAAAACACAGGGACGATCTCCTTCAGTCGAAGGGATTGCTAGCACACCTGAAGGCTTTTCGGAGGGCGACGGGACACTTTCCTCGACGTTATGGGAGAGGTCGAGTCGTTTTCAACTACAAGACTCCTTTTCCCCCACTAGACCGCTCAGGGGTACCCCATGAAACCATGGAAAGGCTCCATCTCTGCATGGAAAGAATGGAGAGGTTTATGAATGCCCAAAACCCTCCCACTCCAAAGAGAATAAGAGAAGGGCCTCAGGAGGACCCCAGAGCCAAAATTCCAAGATTAGTCAATCCTCACCAGGACACAGCCTCAGGCTTCCACAGTGTGTATGACCTCACTGGGGAAGAACATTATCTTGAGGAAGAGGATGATTTTATGGACGAGGAAGATGGACTGAACCAGGAGGAAGGTCTGGAAGACAGCCCAGACTTGGTAGAAGAAGGCTTCGGGGAAAATCCAGAAGAAGGACCTTCTCACCCCTGGCAATCACCATCAATATATTCCGACACTGATGTCCTAAACCTAAATCCTCCCGACATTTCACCTGTTAGAAATACGTCTCCCTTTGACGATCAACCCACATTTAATGCCCTGTTGCGCAGAGCAGCAGCACACTTCGAACTGGACACTGGGGAGCTCTCCCCTGAATTAGACTTTGTAGAAAGGGTAATTAAGGAGAAACCCCCGGTCAGTCAGACAATTCCCCTCCTCGCTTCGGTGAAGAGAAGAATCATCCCTTCGCTGTCCACACCCGCACTAATCAGAGGGGTTAATCCTAGAATTGAAAAACTTTTCACTCCTTCACCCTCAGACCCGCTGTACATCAGGGGACATTCCATTCCGGATTCCCTGGTAGTAACCAACACAAGAAAGAGGGCAGGGGTACCACTTTCCACCAGTGAGGCGCCACCTGACAAGGAGGGCAAGCGGCTATATGCCCTTGCAAAAAGAATTACATCCTCGGCTGCCTTTTCGGCAAGAATTGCCAACAACAATTCTTTGCTCGCTAGCTATGCGGACGCGCAGTGGGCCAAACTGCGCAAAGACGCCGAAGAAGCGCCGGAACCATTACGTACACGCCTGCTTTCAACTATTGGCGAAGGAACCCAGGTCAACCAGAGTATTGTAAAGAGCTCTCTGGATGCGGCAGAAACTGCGGGACGTTCCCTAGTTCAGGGAATAGTCCTAAAACGGCACGTATGGCTGCGCAACTCAGGGTTCAAACCGGAGACACAGGCGTCTTTAATAAATAAACCTGTTGAAGACTCAAACCTCTTCGGGAAAGCGGTGGATGAGGCTCTGGAGATGGCTAAAAAAGAGTTCGATACGATCAAAACTCTTGACCAAATCTCTAAGCCCGCTACCAGGCGCGGCTATGGCAATAAACGCTTTTTTCGTGGCCAACGCCAACAACAAAACCAGCAGCAACAGTACCCTGCCACCAATTTCCAGACCAATAGTGGCCAGTACAGCCAAAGAGGACAGCGCCGGGGCAAAGGAAGAGGGCGAGGGTCCACCCCCAGAGGTTCCCAAGCCCCTAACAACACCAAGTGACGCGAAGATTCGCGTCCCCTCCCATGCAACACCGGTCGGGGGCCGGATAACATCCTTTCTTCCAGCATGGGAGGGTATAACATCAGACCGCTGGGTACTTTCCACCGTAGCCCACGGATACTGCATCGAATTCAACAGTTCCCCAACATACAAACCCCCGAGGGGACGACGCATGTCACCGGAACATCTTGCCATACTTCTGCAAGAAGTACAACAACTGCTGGAAAAAGGAGCCATAGAGGTCGTGCCTCTATCTCAGGTAACGGAAGGTATTTATTCAGTGTACTTCCTTGTACCCAAAAAGGACCTAACCATGCGCCCTGTATTAGATCTGCGCCCAGCGAACAAGTTCATCAAACCCCAAAAAATTTGTATGGTGACCCTACAGGAAGTAATCCCACTGCTATCACAGGGAGATTACATGACAACATTGGACATGAAAGATGCATACTTTCATATTTTAATGTTGCCAGCGCACAGAAAATACCTCCGGTTCATGATAGAGGGCAAACACTACCAGTTCAGAGTGCTACCCTTCGGGATAGCATCAGCACCGAGGGTATTCACGAAGGTACTGGCAGTGGCAGCGGCCCACCTGCGCAGGTTGTCCATCCCAGTTTACCCTTACCTCGACGACTGGCTCATAACAGGGGATTCTTACGAAACATGCTTCTCCAATACCCAGAAGACTGTAGACCTTTTGTTCCAGTTGGGCTTCTCCATCAACGAAAAGAAATCCAGCCTAGACCCCAGCCAAATCAAACAATTCCTAGGGGCTCTAATTCAAACAAAGGACGGCCTCGTCTTCCCCTCCAAAGAGAGGGTCCAAAACATGTTGTTTCAGATCCCTCAATATGTGGCCGGTCGAGAGGTGACGGTACGCAAAGCAATGCGCTTGCTAGGCATGATGGCGTTGTGTATTTATTTGGTACCTCACGCGCGCCTGCGCATGCGCCCAATGCAGGAGTGGCTCAACAGCCAGTGGTGTCAGGCCAGCGGACTATGGGACGACCTAGTAGTGGTCTCGCAGGCCTTAGTTCTCTCGCTACGATGGTGGACAAAGGAAAACCTAGAAAAAGGGAAACCTTTTGCCACACCCGCGGCGGAAGCCACTCTAACCACAGACGCATCCCTCACAGGATGGGGGGGGCTCACCTATCCCATCAAACTGCTCACGGGGAGTGGACTCCGAACGTAGCATCCAAACACATCAATCTTCTGGAGCTACTAGCGGTGTTCAAGGCGCTAAAAGCCTTCAAGGAACACCTACAGGGCAGGACAGTGATGGTCCTTACAGACAGCACCACAGCCATGTATTACATCAACAAACGGGGGGGAACCCACTCTCCAGGACTGTCCAAACTGGCCCAAAACATATGGAAGTGGGCTCTCAAACAGAATATGTTCCTTCTATCACAACATGTACCAGGGGAACTCAATCTGCTGGCAGACAAACTCAGCAGAGATTTCCCCCTGCCCGAAGAGTACGAATGGCGACTGCACGAAGACATCGTCTTCGACTTCTTCACGCAATGGGGGTTCCCAGAAATAGACCTGTTCGCAACCCTGGAGAACTCACAATGCCAAAGTTACGCCTCCAGGTACCCCCAGAACCAATCCAAGGGGAACGGTCTGTCGATTCAATGGTCAGGGAGATTTGTTTACGCTTTTCCCCCGACTCCCCTTCTCAACAAGGTAGTGCACAAGATGCACCAGGAACAAGTAACCATGATACTGGTGGCTCCTATGTGGGCCCGGCAGCCATGGTTCGCTCACTTGATGGAGATGTCTCTATCTCCCCCAGTGAAACTCCCCTGCCCGTACAATATGCTGTCACAAGACAGGGGCAGGACTCTGCATCCATGCCCCCAGAACATGAACTTAGCAGCCTGGCTCCTGAGATCATAGAATTTGGACATCTACAGCTCCCGCAGAGATGCATGGACATCCTCAGGGAGGCCAGAAAACCTAACACTCGCCACTGCTATTCTAGCAAATGGAAGAGATTTGTCATTTGGTGCAGAGGAAAGAGCATCAACCAAATTGACTGCTCTCCCACACATATTATTCTATACCTGACCCACTTATTGGATTCAGGTCTAGTGTTCAATTCCATTAAAGTCCACCTAGCGGCACTTTCTGCATACACCACTTCCCAACTCAGTGTCGTGGTGGAAGATCCCTGTTATAAAGGCCTTCATGGAGGGAATAAAGAGAATTCACCCCCCGATAGCTGACCCAGCTCCCGGATGGGACCTTAACGTGGTACTTACCAAACTCATGGGCTCACCATTTGAACCCATGCACAAAGCATCTCTTAAAGACCTCACTCTTAAGACTGCTTTTCTAATAGCTATCACCTCCATCAGGAGAGTAAGTGAACTACAGGCTCTTTCTGTTCTAGACCCCTTTGTTACAGTTCACAAAGATAAAGTGGTTCTACGCACTCACCCAAGGTTTGCCCCAAAATTCATCTCAAAATTCCACGTAAACCAGTCGATAGAACTACCAGCGTTCTTTCAAAACCCTTCCAACTTGGGAGAGAGGACTCTGCACACACTAGATGTCCGCAGGGCGGTCATGTTCTACATGGAAAGAACCAGACCACTGAGGAAGACTAATCAGTTCTTCGTCTCGGTGGCAGCAGGAAGAGAAGGGGATGCAGTTTCAAAGTCCACTATTTCTAGATGGATTGTTCAATGCATCACTCTCTGCTATACTCTTGCTAAGAGAGAACTGCCCTTTAGGCCAAGAGCACATTCTACTCGAGGCACGGGGGCGTCCATAGCATTCATTGCAAATGTTCCCCTTGAGTCCATCTGCAAAGCGGCTACCTGGAGTTCTGTGCACACCTTTACAAAACACTACTGTCTAGATGCACACTCTAGATCTGACTCCCAGGTGGGGCAGGCAGTATTAAGACATCTTTTCTCTACTGTTCCTTCTCATAACCCACCGCCAACTCCGGGTACTGCTCGCTAGTCTATGCACAGCATGTGATTCTAAGCAGATTAACAAACATCAGAAGACAATGCATTACTTACCGTAAAAGCATTTCTGATGGTTGTATCTGCTTAGATTCACATGCGCCCACCCTTCCTCCCCGCTTGGATGGAAGGAACATAGACATCTTTCTATATTTCTCTCTTTTCTGTACTCACTCATGTCTAGAAGGCTCCCTCAGGGCAGAAAAATACAAACAGAGGGACCTCGACGCGTGAGGGATTGTGGGTACAACACACGTCACTATAGGGATAGTGTTACAGACACGCCTTGTCGACGTCCCCTTTTCGACTACGAAAAACAAAATGCAATACTCCGCAGTGACCACTGGATGTCGGACCTATGCACAGCATGTGAATCTAAGCAGATACAACCATCAGAAATGCTTTTACGGTAAGTAATGCATTGTCATATCTGAAACCTTGAGTGTAAGTGTTACTTGGCTACTTGTATTTGTGAATTTCATTGCTACAGCTCACTTTTACCCCTCTTGAGATGAGCCTGGCTGCTCATTCACTCTACCAACTTGTGTAATACAGACATATACCAAAAGGTGGGTTACCTAATACCAAGAGGACAAGTGTTGTGTTGTCTCCCACTGGGTTACTAAATCAATTCTTGCCTAACACTGCACTGGAGGTGCTGTGTGTCGGCATACAAAAAGTAGATGCCTATGGAGTTTGCCAGACTCCAAAAACAGAGGAAACGCATAATCCAAATCAGGTCAAAACACATGAGAAAAGGGTCTCACTCATTCCAGGGTTAAAATTAAAAAGTCCTAAAGTCCAGCAAAAGAGCTGGGGGCCTCTTAGATGGGAGGACTTTAGCACTGAAATTAGTATTCTCCCTAACAGCCTACTAAAATGTGTTGACCAGGTTAGATTCTAGGAATCCATCTTAATACTAAGTGAGCAAGGGAAATCTTGCAGAGAATTCGGTTTCTTTGCTGTGCCTGAATTCCTCAGACAGTGGGTGGAAATGAACGGTCCTAAGTACTAGAGGTTTTATTGGAGAAGGGTCTAATACTTCTAGGAGCAAAACATTGTCTGCTGGTCTGCAGCTTTGTGTGTTCCTTGTCAGTTACTGAAATCAGCGTTTGGGGTTAATTCAAAGGTCATGTAACAATCTTAATTTGATGAATCCACTTTGTACTTGATTACTTATTATACCGAATTCTTTGCAATTGTGACTGAGCATTTAATCATAATGTCTTCTATTTTGAATTATCTAAAAATAAAAAGTAAACCCACAAATAAATGCAATGGTGTACAAATGGCAGTTCCATTTTATCTGAATCTTCGATAATGAAGTGATCTTTTGATTATAGCTTTCTTTATGCATTTGCCAAACACAGTGCAAAGTGTAGCTTTCCCTTTACAAAGTGAGCTGACTGATTATTTTCTTTGGGAATTAGGTAAATGTTTGTCGGTAACGTTTACAATGATAAAGAGCTACACAGATCGACCAATGTCAAATTTGTTTTCCTTGCAGCCTTTCAGAAGGCTAATCTACCATTTTCTTCTGCCACAGTGTGCATCCTTGCACTCTTTGGTGTAGTGGTATGAACTTGAAGTTCAGCATGTACAAGACCTTGTCTTTTTTCTTTTACAGACTACAGTCCATACGGCGCGCACAGCAGCTGGGGTGGTCCTGCGTATAACACCCACCAAAATATCTCTACTCAGGGACACTTCACAGAGAGGTATTGGGATTCTGCATTCATTGAGACTAGTTACATGATGCAATGGCTTGCCATTTCTGTTGTCACCCTGTATGTCTGGCATGTTCTTTTACTGATCACGCAGGTCTTCTAATAATGCATTGCTGCTTCAAATGTTTGAGGCTTGTTGATTTTAATTCTTTCTGCCTCTTAGCACACCCATTCAGATTAGTAGCTTCCAATTCCATAGTTTGGACACAATTCATATGACAATTATTCCTGTTTAGAATGTTAGAATTGTTGGTACTCCTGCCAACACATTTTGTATTCATTTCAGAAGACTAGAGGGTCAGGAGTAGCAACAAGAATGAAACGCAGCATTGTGCTAGCTTTTGGAATGCTACGCCGTGAATTGTGTGCTGTAGTGTTAAGTGCACGATGGGTCATTTGTGTGCTGCTTGTTGGTGAGAATTCTCATTTCTGTGTAAATTCCCCTCGACCTTCGAGACCCTCAGCTCTTTTGCTGGACTTTAGGTCTTTTTATTTTTACCCTGGATTGAGTGAGACCTTTTTCTCTCTTGTATTTATTCAGATTTGTAGAGCACGCAGCAGCCTGGAAGCATCGTGGCACTTGTTACAGACAGACAGCTTAGTTCCAGGCAAAGGACAGAGGACAAAAAGTTCAGTTACATACATGCAGTTTTGCATAGAATCTTTTACACGGGTAAGAGCATACAGAGGGTTAGCTATAAAATGGAAGGTTTTGATTTTTTCTGGAAGGCAGGGAGAGTTTTCCGCTCTGATCGCTGGGGATAGATCATTCCATAGTTTGGCAGCTGTGTAGAGGAATCCCAGCCCTCCAGCTTCAGCTCTGTTGATGCGTGGAATGTGTAGTTGGTTGGCATAGTAAGTCCTAGTGGGTCGTGTCGTGTTGAGTTGGATTTGGTTATAGTCACTGCAAGGTATGATGGTGCTGTGAGGTTAAGACATTTGTGGGTGAGTGAGGATTTTAAATGTAATGCGCTCTTGAACTAGAAGCCAGTGAGCTTCCTGTCTGGCAAGGGAAATGTGTTCCCTTTTGGGAAGGCTCAGGGTAGTTCTTAGGGCATTGTTTTGCGTGACTTGGACTCGTTTAAGGTTTTTTGTGGATGTGCCTGCTAGGAGGGCGTTGCAATAGTCTAGTTTAACGCCAGTGGTGGATCTGGCTATGGATAGGCAGTTTGGCTTTGATAGGTATGGTTTAATTGCATTGATGAGTTTGGTTCTGTGGGCTGAGGCAGAGGTGATGACGCTGACCTGTCTGGTAATAGTGTTGAGTCTATGTAGACACCTAGAGTCTTTACAGATGTGGAGACAGGAATGGTCGTATTGTCAATGGTGAAGTTGGAGTACAGTTAATCTAGTTTGACTAGTGTGGTTTTTTAACTGACCTAATATGATTTCGGTCTTCTCCCCATTGAACGGTGGTGTATCTAGAGTGAAGAGCTTGGGTGTCCTTGTTGTAAGAGCCCGTCAGTGGTATGAGTACCTGAGTATTGTTGGTGTAATTGGTATACGTGATACCTAGGGTGTCAAGCTTGTCGAAGAGGGGCTTCGTAAACAAGTTGTATAATGTGGGTGCTGTGCAGGAGCCTTGTGGGACTCCGCAGTGGATGGTGGTGGGGGCAGCGTTGGATATGTTGGAGAATACTTTCATTGCCCTGCCTTCTAGGAAGGAGGTGATCCCTAGCGCTGCTTCATTTGAGAAGTTAGCTGATTGGGTGAGGTGTGCGTTTTATGATCAACCAAATCAAAAGCTGCCGACCGGTCAAGTAGTAGGAGGGCTGGCTTCCCTTTGTCCATGATTTGGGTGATCTGGTTTTTTAGGTCAACCAGAGCTGTTTCTGTACAGTGACCTTTGCGGAACCCTGATTGCCTAGTCCCGAGAATGGAGTGAGACTCTAGGAATTGTTGGATTTGGCAGTGGGCTGCTTTATCCAAGATCTTGAGGAGGAACGGCACAGTGGTTATGGGACGATAATTGTTGGGCTGTGCTGGGTCTAGTGTAGGCTTTTTCAGAAAGGGGCGTACCCATGCTGCTTTAAGGCTGGCGGGAAGGGTGCCTGTTCTGAAGGAAACATTAATGAAGGCTGTCAGGAGCGGGGCAAGGAGGTCTGTGCAGTCCTTTGAGTTTGGGTGGACAGATGTTCCCTTTGCACATGGAGGGTTTAAGGTTTTGGAGGAGGCTGATGTCTTCGGGGTTCAGTGTCTCTGAAAGTGAAAAGAGGTTTGGTAGAGTTTGGTGTAGGGGAGGTGGGGTCAAATAGTGTAGGCTTGGCATGGTGAGGTAGAGAGAGCTTTGTAGTGGTCCTTAATTTTTTTTTTGGAGGAGTTCAATTTGATTGAGCATGGCAGATTGGATACTGGAACACCATGCTTCATCTTTGATGATCTCATCTGGAGTGTTTGGAGGAGAGGTGAGTTCATTGAAGATGGCGAAGATTTCCTTAGATTGTGAGTTGGCATTGGAGTTTATTTTGGCTTTAATAATAGCATCTTCATACTGGCGGGAGATGAGGTTAAAGCAATTCTTAGTGTTGTCGCTGGGGTTGGTTTGCCAGCTTTTCCGAGCCTCCCTTTTAAGGGAGCGGAATGACTGTAGTTCCTCAGTGATCCAGGATTTTTTGTGTAGCGACTTTTTTTCCTTTTTGTATTCAAGTGGTGCTAAGGCATTGATGGCTGTATAGAGGGTATCTTTGTATATGTCCGCTAAGGTGTTCGGATCGTTGGAGAAAGGTGGGGCTAGTGCCGGGATGTTAAAGTAAGGTTGTAGGTTATCCTGTGTGAGTTTTTTGGAGCTTCTTACTTGAGCAGTGGGGGCCGGTGTGTGGATTTTTGGCGTGGAAGAAAAGGGTAAAGTGAACACAATACAGTTGTGGTCTGTCCATGCCAAGGCTGTGTTGGCTGTGACAGTGGTGAAACAATTATTGTCTGCAACCTAATCAAGGGTGCAGCCTTTGGAGTGTGTAGGGGTTGAGACTTTTTGTGTGAATCCTAGGTCGGTGTGCTTTTCAATGAGGGAGATGGCGGCTTTGTCATTGGAGTCATTAAATCCTAAGTTTAGGTCTCCAAGTAGAATCGTCTTAGTAGACGCTTTGATGTTATCGCTGAGTAGGTGGGTGAGGTGTCCCTGGAAGTCTGATGGGAGGCCAGGGGGGGCGGGATATAGTAGTGTATGTTGGTGGTGTTATTTGGGGACAGTGCAAGCTTGACAGATGGGGTCTGAATGCAAGGGTTTCTTTAAAGATGAGGGCTGCTACTCCTGTGCGACCTCGTCTGTCTTGTCTGAAAATGGTGTAGTCATGGTGGAGTGAGAGAGCGACCACAGGGTCATGTAGCCATGTTTCTGTGATGTCCAATAAGTAGAGGTTCTGGTTGGAAAGATATTTCTAGGGCGTGTGCTGGAAGTCATCGAACATTGAGGAGGGCACATTTAAGGTGTGGAGTGGGTGCGGAATTGGGCTTGATGCTGGCATGGATGCGGCCTGCGTCAGGCGTGTTGTGGGAGTGAATTTCTGTATGTGAGTGTGTATGAGTTGTGTGTGGTGCGATTGAGCGAGGAACGGGAGCCTAGGCAGAGATTAGGGTGAGCTGTGGAGATGGAAAAGTAAATGAGATCTAATGGTTGAGTTCTGGTTCTAAGTCTGGTGAGCATGAGGTAACTATGTGTGGGCTTAGAGGTTGTTGGGTGTTGATGAGGCTGGACATGATGGTGTGAAGTTGGGGAGTGGAGTGGTGCAGTGGTGGTTGAAGGTAGGGAGAGTTAGTGAGTGTAATGATATGGTGATGGGTGGCTAGAGTGAGTAAGAGAGCAAATGCTGTGGTGATGGAGGTTGAGCGACTGGTGAGTATCTTCCAATCAAGCTTACTTGTGAGATTGAGCAGCATGGTGCGGGTGGGAAAGCAGAGGCCAGGTGTTGCAGCAAGCTGCAATTAACATAGTGGGCAGGCAGCAGTGAGCAGATATCACTACGGTCCACTATTACACGTAGATAGCAGGCTGCAGTGGGCAAAATAGCATTACAGGCTACGGAACAGCAGTGACCAAAATATCATTGCAAGCTACTGAGCAGCATTGGGAAAGATAGCACTACAGGCTGCAGAGCAACAGTGACCAAAATATCATTGCAGACTATGGAGCAGTATTGAGCATAATATTAGCAGTGGTTTGCACAGTGAGTAAACGGCAAAGGGCAGATATCACTACAGTCCATAATTATACATGGTGAGCGGCAGCAATGTGCGAAATGTCATTACAGGCTGATGAAGGCAATCAATTGCTTAATGAGTCTGGGAGCTTTAGTGTCTGGACAAGAAGTAAAGCATTCAGAGGATATGATTTATGTGTGGTAGATAGCGCGAACAGGGGCAAGCAGGGCCTTAGATGGCCTTCGATGGGGCCAGCTCTTCTGCCTGTCGGCGGATATGGGGCAATTTCAAAACACTGGTTGCTTAGCAACCACGAGGGCGCTCAGCCTCGTTGTGGCGCCACATCACGCCCGACATTTTGTTTTGCTAAATCAATGTTGGCGCTGATGCAGATGTGCAACCTGGGCTGCCTAGGGTGAAATGGTGGTGCTGGATGGGATAAATGCTGCAGGATGAGCAGTTTACTAATGTATTTTTGGGATCACAGAGGATGCTGAATAAACTATCTCTTCTCCAATGAAAATAATCTAAATATCAATATTAAAAATAACAAAAATGTTTGGGGTGGCCAAAAGGAAGAGGGGTGAAAACACTTTCAGATGGTACATCAACTCCGAAATATTGGAGGTGGTGGACATCTACCCCTACTTGGGTATCCCTATTATGAGTAACCCCCCCCGCCCCCATCCACAAGAATATTTTTCCAAGAAATGGTAGATTACAAAGTGATGAAGTGGAATGTTATACGAAAATATGTCAAGTGGTGGTGGATATTCCATTGAAGGCTATTTGAAAGTGTATAGAAGTTGTATCCTACCCGGGGCACTTTATGCATTGGAAACAGTGGAGGGTAAATATATGACTAATCTAGGGATACTAGAAGGGAAATTATGGAGACCTCTGCTAGGTCTTGTTGGGGCCACATCGATTGAGTTGATAAGGTGTGAATTGGGATTAACCTCGTTGGAGTCTCTGTGGAAAATAAGATGTTGTAAACTCTAATAAGGCTCTCTTCCTCCGCTTCCCACATCATAATCCTAAAATAAAGATGTTGTAAACTCTATTTTAGGATTATGATGTGGGAAGCGGAGGAAGAGAGCCTTATTGGACTCATTGCAAAAAATATGTTGGGCAAAGGAAAAATGAACACCTTTATGGAAAGCTTAAGACATTAATCTCTTTCCTCAAAGAAATGGATTTGAATGCTCCCACCGAAAAAGAGGAGGTTATGTTATTTAAACATTTTAAGAAAAAAGCTTTAATCTAGGACCTGAGCCAAAACTTGACATATCTTTATACAAAGAAACAATATGGAATATATATGCCCTACAGGGGTTTAATCCTGCTACACCATGGGGTTATCTGATAAAAACGGGAAATGGAGAGATGGTGAGATGTATTATTGAACTTTGTTTGAATATTCTTCCATGCAAAGAATATACGGGGCGCTGGAAGAAAATCCCTTGGGGAGAAAGATTGTGTAGACATTGTAATATAGAGGTTGACACCACCCGACATATACTCACTAAATGTATAAAACTACAAGAATGGTATCAAAAAGGATACAGAAATCTGGTGAATGATATAAAAATGATATCATCTGACCAGTTTTGGCCGACCATCTATGAGGCCGAGATTATGGAATACATTGGGACAGCTTTTTATATATTGATGAAGGCAATTTTTTAATGGTTTTCTTTTCTAATGGTTAAATAATGTTTTAATGTTTTATCATTGAATATATGCTATATTTTGGCACTTATTAATAATTGAAGGAATAATATATAACCCATATTTTAGAATTTGTTGTGTAGTACACATGGAATAACACGAGTAGGGAATATGTACTTGACGGGGAAGACTTCTGCCCCTTCTTATAGAAAAATGTTAGTTGAGTAATAGCTGTAATGTCTTATCTTTATCTTTGCCATCTGTATAAATGATTTGGTTTTGTATATGTTAGTGTATAAGGTTTTAATTCACCAATTTGCACTTTACAGTAATATTTTTTTTACAACATTTTTTTTTACATTTTTTTATTTTTGATCTGATTTGGAATGTTTTCTTTGGTTTTTCTAGTCTGACAGACTCCAGCACCTTCAATGCAGTGTCACAGAGATGTCCATTGGATTTCTAATCAGGTTTAAATACCTTCTCTTGGGTGAACTACTGTTCCCAAGAGAAGTAAAGTGAAATTGACTTTACTTACCCGTTTTTCCTGTGTAGGTCCAGTACACACCATTTTATGTGGAAGTACTGGGTTGTGGGGGGGTTACTTAGCCCCTTTTTTTAACTTACTCATGTAACATTTTTTATGCTACCCTCACAGCGTTTAATCGCTGGTGGCATTGGTTTAATTTTCCTACCATTGTGCGTTTTTACCGCAGGCTGAATCCTCAGCAGCAGCACAGCATCCATTGGTGACCTTTTTGTCAAAATGGCCGCAGTCTTCTTTTTTCACCATTTCTTGTTAGTGAGGTCCTTCTGGGGTTTTACTCTGCCCGCCAAACCAGGTTTAACCCTTTTGTTAGTTTTGCCTTTGGCTTTTCAGTGCTGAAACCCGCCTCTGTCTCTAGTGTGTCTGGCAGAGCAGGAAACGGGGGAGGTGGCTGACACTCCCCATCCTTAGTCTCCTTGGTTACCTGAATGCACCCAGTGCTGATTGGCTGACTGGCTGTCCTTCTAGGACAGCCATCCTGCTGTTTGAGTGATAGCCTAGGCTTTGCGTGAATGGGATAAACCTGTATAAAAGGCAAAGTCTCTTGAACAGAAGGCAGAGGTGACCACTGGCCGAAACATCCGAAGAAAGAAACTTGAAGAGAAGCTTGCTGCACCGTTGGTTTGCCTGGTGAATCCTTGCTGCCGTGCTGAAGCTCCAATGTTCGTATCAACTTGAGAAGCCTGGAACAGACAACTTCTTCCCTTGGGTTGGTGGGACCAACTGACCCCAAGGATACGTTTGCGGGAAAACCTCTCCCTGCTGGCTGTACTTCATCGCTGCAGCTGGAACCGAGTGCCAGGGGTTAGGAAAACCAGAATAGAGTGCATCGTCTTTAAGCTGGACCAGAGCTCCAGTTAGACCCTGAGGACCCTCCCGAAGCAGGACGTCCAAGCCTGAGCCACCTCAACAGAGTGCTTGACCCCAGAAGCAAGGGGGAGCTCATCAAGTGTCCAACATCTGCGGTGGTGCTATTTACTGGTAGCTGAAACCGTGAAGTGATGCTTAAATGGAAAGAGGCCGTAGCCACCCCCCAAACTTCGAACTGCAGTGCAGGAGTCCTCCAGACGTCCTCCCTTTTGTCCCTACGACTGCAGCCCAGGAACCAAGGATCTGCAAGACTGCTAGCAGAACAGAAGCGCAAGCTGGACCCTCTTCTACCAACCTACGGTACTGTCTTGACAAAGGGGTTCTTACCTAATGTCTGTAGCTTGCCGTAGCTGGTTTTTGCAGATTTGATTCCAGGTCTGCCCTTCACAAGCTTTACAGCTTATGGCCCACCAGTGATTCTTTTTACTAGAAACTCCCAACATTGTGCAAGGCTTTTGTGCCATCTAAAGAAGTGCCTCAGCTCCCTAGTCATTGTCCCAATTGGCTTTGGCTATCCTGGCTCCCTGCAGACTCTTCTGACTCAATGACTTTGGTTCTACATATGTTTAACTTGTATTGCTGGGAAAGGCCTAACCTAGACTTCATTGCGAGATTGAAAAGTATTCACATGCTCCGAGAAACTGTTAACCTTTCCCTTCCTTAATGGTTTCCCAAGTGATATATTAATGCCAAACCTTGTCCTACCAAATGAAGTCACCTCAGGGTGTAGGAAGTATGTGTATGGCCTCCCAAAAGGGTATCGAATTGCTTATCTGAGCTCCGAGCAAGTGTTTTGAAGTCTAATTGTATTGTTGCATATTGCCCTTTCTAAACAAGGCTTATTTAAAAACGGACCGTTAAATAATTAATTTACTAGAAAACCTTGAGTATAAGTGTTATTTGAATACTTGTAATTGTGAATCTCAGTGTTACATCTCTACAGATCACATTTTAACCATCTTGAAGTAAGTCTGGCTGCTCAGCCACCATACCAGCTTGTGTAGTACAGACCTATACCAATACGTGGGTTAACTATTACCAGGAGGACAAGGCTGGTGTAGTCTCCCACAGGGTTACTGCATCCAATCTTGCCTAACACTAATTAGGAAAGATTTCTCTTTTTGCAACTTTCCATCCATAGTTTCTATGGACCCCCTTTCTTTTTGCTTTTTGCTTTGTTTTTAAACCTGATCCTTCTCCGGGGGAAGTAAAGCCTTCGGTTTCAGCTTCCCCAGTTCCCTTCCCTTTTGCTCATTTGTTATGGGGAAACTAAGGTATAAATTAATAATTTCTGTTGCTTGTGTGATCTGCTTAGATCACATGCTATGCACAGGCCGACATATAGTGGAAGCTGCAGACTATTAGTAGTTTTTCGAAACTCGAAAATGGTAGTCGAAATAGGGCGTGCCAGTAATACTATCCCTATTGTGACATCCCCTTTACCCATGAGCTCTCACGCATGTAGGTCCCTCAGATTGTTTTTTTCTGCCATTGTGAAAGGTCGCAAAATATAAGCGAGTCCTTTTTCGGTGTACACCATTGCACTTTAATAATTTAGTGTTTCTTCCTGTCCTTTGCCGACGACATGACTTGACGCGGTTAAGACTGAAGAAGACTTTGAAGCTGACCTTCGGACAGAGACTTTGACGGCGCCACCTGACCTTGGAAGGCTCTTTTGGCCTCGGCCTTACAGTAGGGAGAGTGGGGGGTGGTCATAAACATGTATATTCCCACCCTTTCCCATAGTCGCCCAGCTGCCTACATATATTATGGAGCGTCCTTCCTTTTAAGTTCTGCCCGTCCTGCAATAGAAAGTTCACGTGGGTCAACAAGAGTAGGGTTTGTAATCTCTGCTTGAATAGAGACCACAACGAGGTGCATTGCCAGGCTTGTAAGCTTCTCTGACTGAAAACCCTCAAAGACAGGCGAACTAAACGTTGGGCCCATCACGCCATGCAGGCCGAGGCCTCCATGAACGTCGAAGAGGCATCCAACAACGGCAGCGACGCTGTCCCTTCGGACGGCGAGGGTGACTGGGAACTTCCACGTTCCTCAGTGCCAGCCCCCGACCTTAGCAGACAGGCCGGCGGTCCTGTTACAGGGAAGACACCCGGCGGCAAGGGCACCGCACTGCCCTGCAAACACACCCCACGGCGATGCGATTAAGGTCGCACAGTGACAGTGAGTCGATAGTGAAGGGCAGATCTTCCTATCAGATGTCCTCTGGGCATTCCGAGCGGCCGCCGCATGACAAGCCCGCCAAGACAAAGGTCACCCGACTCAAAACTCCCCGTCTGGTCCCACGACTGCAAAAAACACTGTGCAAGCCATCCCCGCGGTCGAAGTTTGGCCTACGGACAAGCCCAGGGAGTCCTCCAAAACCCCCTCTTTGACCCCGAGCTCCATAAAATCGTCTAAGAGCAGGGACCATAAAGAGAGGGCAAATCCAGCTCTGCTAGAGAGAGGGACTCACTTAGCAAGGAGAAGGCTAGGGAGCAACCCTCTAGCCAACATAAGACTATGCCCCTACAGGACACTATAGTAGAGTCTGATCATGCACATCAGCCTGACTCCATCAGTCTTGATGATGAAGGGAAACATACCCCCACTTCTGCCTCCTCTGACCCAGGGTTTATACCCGGTTCAGCCACATGGTCTGCACAGGATATTGACAGTCATGAGTCGCATGACCTGCTTAGCAGACTTCTTTGAAAAACATCCACATGTTCTAGACTTGCCCTTTAAGCCTACCACTACACAGGCGTCTGGTTCCAACATACCACCTACAGCCTCTCAGTCCCAGGCAACATAAAAAGAGATCTCGTCCCCCAGTAGAATTGTTTGTTGAACCACCACACAACTCCTCGCCTCTCTACAAACAGGATGTAGGAGAGGATGAATACTTAGACGAGGGTGAACCCTATTATGGTGACATCTAGGGTTACGACGCGGGGGGGGGATCAAGATGACACCGACTCTGGTTTTTGAGATGGACTCTCCAGTCCCGCAAGACCTTGGTTTACCAGACTCCCTGGTGGAAAACCAGCCACTAATCGACGATATACTCATAAGGACTGCAGAGCATTTCGGCATAAGAGGCCCAACAGGGCAACGATTTTGCAGAGAACATGTTGGGTGATAAAAAAACGGGCAACCCAATTTATCCCCCTGCTAAAATCAGTCCAGAGAAGGATTCAACCTTCCCTAGAACTACCAAAAAATACTAGGGCGGTGAACCCTTGGATCAAGGACCTCTTCAAACCAGCACCTTCCGACCCCTTATATATATGGTGGTAACTTTGACCTTACTCTAGTTGTTACCACCACCCGCAAGATAGCTGGTACCCCCTTGGACGACTCCGAAGCCCCTCCGGACAAGCTGAGCAAAACATTATATGCCATGGGTAGAAAGATAGCGTCCACTGCAGCATACCAGGCGTGTATAGCAAACATTACACCTTGCTATCCAGCTATGACTGCACAAAGTGGGATGAGGTAAAGGCGCTGGCAGAGTCGGCGCCAAAGCCACTAAAGGCCAAACTCTCCATTCTGGCTGCCAAAGGCAGAGCTACAGCAGGCGTCATCCTAAAAAATAACTTTGACGCAGCTGACAACATTGTACGCGTTATTGCAGAAGCCACCATTTTAAAACGCCATGCCTGGCTTAGGCAGTCAGGCTTTAAATTTGAGACTCAAGCTACCCTACTAAATATGCCAGTTGAGTAGTACATTATTTGGAAAGGTAGTTGAAGACGCCCTCAAGTCCGCCAAGGATGAATGACACC
Source organism: Ambystoma mexicanum (assembly GCF_040938575.1). Classification (NCBI taxonomy): domain Eukaryota; kingdom Metazoa; phylum Chordata; class Amphibia; order Caudata; family Ambystomatidae; genus Ambystoma; species Ambystoma mexicanum. The sequence continues at coordinate 586,249,739 of NC_090922.1, read as the reverse complement.
CTCCAATCCCTTGGCCAACTGACTAATAAACCACCAGGCTAAAGAGGTGGTAGTAATTTTCATTGCTTTCGGGGGCAAAACGTGCAGAGAGCAACCGGATACAACCAAAACCAAGGTTCGTCTTGGAATACCTATCAACAAGCCACCCAGAGTTACCCCAGGGCCTGCAGAAGAGGGAGAGGCTCCCCCACCAGAGGTGGAGGGACACCCTCGAAGCAATGACTCCACGCTACTGGTCCCCTCCCATGCCTCCCCAGTCGGTGGACGAATATCTTTTTACATCCACGCATGGGAGGGTATGAATTCGGACAAATGGGTGTTGTCAACAGTGACAGGGGGTTATTGTATAGAGCTTCAAGGAAGACAGTCAAACCTCCCCCACACTCCCAAGAGAAACCATCTCAGGAGGAACAACTTATCCAGCTAGGAGAGGTGAAAGCTCTACTCCTCAAGGACACCATCGAGGTCGTGCCACACAAAGGTGTAAGCAAGGGTATTTATTCAACATACTTCCTTGTTCCAAAAAAAGATCTGACCATGCGCCCGGTACTAGACCTGCGCCCTGCAAACAAATTTGTAAAACCACAAAAATTTTGCATGACAACTCTACAAGAAGTAATCTTTCTGTTAAAAAGGGGAGATTACTTTGCAACATTGGACAAGAAAGATGCCTATTTTCATATCTCAATGCTCCCAGCGCACAGAAGATTTTTGCGATTCAAAGTAGCAAACCAACACTATCAGTTCAAGGTGCTGCCCTTCGGAATAGCCTCGGCTCTAAAGGTGTTCACCAAGGTACTGGCGGTGGTGGCAGCGCACCTACGCAGGGAGTCAATCCCAGTGTACCCCTACCTCATCACGGGAGAAAACTACCATCTTTGCAAAGTAAACACGCAAAGGACAATAGACCTTCTCTTCCAATTGGGCTTCTCAATAAACGAGAAAGTCAAGTCTGATACCAAACGCATCAAAACAGTTCCTAGGAGCTGTATTAGATACAAAAACAGGCTTTGCTACCCATCCATGGAAAGAGTGCAAAATATGGTTTGGCAAATACCCCCGTATCAAGCCGGTCTCCGGATAAGCATACGCAAAGCAATCCGCCTGCTAGGTATCTAGTGCCCCACGCGCGCCTGCTCTTGCGAGCAATGCAGGAATGGTTGGCGATCAGTGGGATGATCTAGTGCTTGTTTCGCCAACACTGGTTCAGAACTTAAGCTGGTGGTCAAGGGAAGAATCTGCTCAAGGGGAAACCGGAAGAACAAGCGGTCGTCACAACAGACATGTCCCTTTCCGGGTCGGGGGCCCACTACCTTCACCACACAGCACACGACCTGTGGTCACAAGTGACTGCACAGAAACACAGAAACGTTCTGGAGTTATTGGCAGTCTTCAAGGCCCTACAAGCCATCGAAGAACACCTGACGAACCTGTTGGTACAAGTCCTAACAGACAGCACCACCGCAATGTTCTATGTCAACAAGCAAGGAGGTACACACTCTGCAAATATGTCCAAGCTGGCATGGAAAATATGGAAGTGGGCACTCAGACGAGCAATGTCCCTGTCCTCCCAACATGTTCCAGGGATTCTGAACACACTAGCGGACTCTCTCAGCAGAGACCCTCTACCAGAAGAGCACGAGCGGAAACTACACACAGACGTCGTAGACCACATCTTGGCATTTTGTGACTTTTTAACATTGTATACTGCATCTTAAAATGCTTTGTAATGGGGGTACATTTGTATCACCCTAGCTTTTTACACTTGGGTTTTTGTCACTTTTATATGTGCTTAAAGAAAGCTGGTGGCAGCAGATATATTTGACCATTTTTGCATGATTTTTTATGTGCACTTTTGTTTTAGCTACTAAATGTGGCTCGTGCCCGAAAATAGCCATGCCATGAGATTTTCACTTGTAGTTTGGCCTTCTTCCTGCCGTTCCAGGTCAAGAAATCCTGGGCCAGTTTATCGAGTTGTGAGGTATGAGTGAAACCAGTAGTTGGCATCGATTGCAAAACTACTGGCTGTTTGAATGGTGCAGGTCCTGACCATTGGTGGGCTTGAACTTGCTTCCTGCCTGGATTCTGGATAATAGGGACTCCTGCATGTTAGGACTGATTTTTGTATACTCTGGCCTAGTGGGCAGAGGTAAAGAAGGCCAACCAAGTTAAGTGACACGGACAACTCCGTGAGCTGTAGCCAAACCAGTTCAAGGCAGGTAGACAAGTGGTCTAGGCTAAGTCTCAAGAGGTGAGCTTGACTGGTGTCCTCAGTTAGAACGCACAGTGAAAAGTCCAGCAACACACTTAGACAGTTATAAAAATACTTACAGCCATATCACACTGAAAAACGACTACTACCTTGTAATATCACACAAGACTAAATGAAAGGTACATGTATACATTAACAGGAGTAGGGCAAAGTACATACCAAACACCTGCAAAGGAACGTGAGTATTAGTATCCAACTCTGCAGATCCACAACATTAACTTTAAAAGTCCATCCCTGTTATGTATGAGGCCTTGTGCCTAAAAGTTCACCAAGTTCCACCCACTTTTGTGAGACTGGGAAAAAGTTAGTGAAGGGCTACTGGGGTACAATGAAGAGCTCCAAAGGGTAGAGGACAAATTATTCTAGCTACTAAGTGTCCCCCACTTTCAAAATGTTTGCGTCAACAAGCAATGGCAAAGCCAAACTGTTTTTAAAGTTTCTAAAAGTTAGCAAACTTTCAAAAGGGAGTTGGGGCTTCAGGGCAAGTACTGCTACAACTCTCCCCTTGCCCCTGTACTGTGATTCTTCTTAGTCTTGGCAGGTCTGCAAAAGTGGGTCCAAGGTCACTTTTCCCACCTTCAGCTCTGGTCCTTGATGCCCAGGGATTGCAGGTTTCAGCACTGCTCCAGTCGGCAACAATTGCTGGTGCAAGTTCTTCAGGTTGGAGAATGCAGAAGAACTCTATGCAAGGGCCCCTTTCAGCATAGTACTGGATGCAGGAAAGCTGTTTTGGATGGCAGCCACTGATAGACGGGGACACACTAGTCGCGGTCGGACTTTGCCTCGTGTCTCGGGTCCCCTTGATGCTGGAACTACTGAATTATGCAGAGATGAGTCCTGTAGCACAAGCTATGGATCCCCTACGTTACAGGCCCCAACGTGGAACGGTGACATCTGCAGCACGGTAGCCCACACTCTGAGCTGGTAAGCCACTGGGTGATCCAGCAGCCCTTGCAAGGGCTTTTTTTTGCAGTACTCTGAGCTGATGACTAGAATGGATGTTCTCTCCACTCCAAGTATCGATGCTCTTTTGCAGGAGTTGCAGATTACCTACAAGATGGGGCTATTCCAGGACAGCAGCAGAAGTTGGTCACCAGGCCGCCTTCCAACGTGTCCACAGTTTCCTTACGCGTTTTGCAGCTGGACAGGGCCTCCTTGAGATTTTTTCCAGGATCTCTCTGGGATGGTGGTGGGGAAGATTGTATGCAGTACCCTGCGGGAGACTGCACCGGCCTTGTCCTCTTGGCAATAGTTAACCAAACCTTTGCTATAAGCAAGTACTACACAAGGTGGTAGAGTGACTGAGCAGCCAAGCTTATCTCATGAGGGTCAGTGGGAGTTGTAGTGTTATAACCTAGAGATTCACAGTGACAAGTATACAAATAAACACTTACACTCGAGGTTTCTTCATTAAACAATTAATTAACAGTCAGTTTGATTAAGTCTTTAGAAGGGAGCAAAATATGTAACACAAAAATATACTTAAAAATTGCACACTTTGTTTCACTAAATCCGTAGATACCCATTTGGGATTGCACACACACTTCGTATACTGTGGGATGACTTAAATAACTGGGACACTGTGAACATTGATATATCACTGGTACATTTGGAGCAATACTGAGTTTGATGTCAAAAGGATCAGATGAGGGAATAAAACTATGGTTAAGAAATATTCTTAAGCAGGTAAGTACTTTTGAACCCTCAATGCAAAGTAAATTAACCCTTTCCTGAGGAAAAGATAAAGCACAGAGTCAGAGGTAAGAGGAGTCACATAGGGAGCTAGGACAGCTAATGTTAATTGCACAATGTCAAGGGGAGCTGACCATCTTCTTTGCAGGTAGGTAAAAAGTCTTGTACAATGTTTTTAGAATTTTTTTGTAGAAAACTAGAACACTTGAAGGGCCACAAGCTGGGAGGCTTGAGAGGGCAAAGCTTTAGCACATCTGCAAGGTAACCAAGACGGGTCTCAAGTGAGAGCAAGTAAGACTACACAACAAGAGGTACGTTCTGTTAGACTTTACAGTACCTCTGGTTATATGAAATAGTTCCAGCTGGATTCTGTTCCTATACAGGTCTGCAGACAGTTGTTCCGGAGCCTCAGTCTTTGGGACAAGAGGGATGACGTCTTGGGATTCCTGCTCTGCAATGGGAAGGTCAGCGGCAGCAATGGACAAACTTCAATTCAGCTGCTCTTTGGTGTTTCAGCTCCTCGCGTCTGACAGCAAATAGCAACACCACGGTTCTCGGATACCACTTCAGAATTTCCTCACATCTGGGGTCCAGCACTCTGTTGCGGTGGCTTAGACTTGGTCAGTACCGCATCAGGGAAGTCTGGAGGATCTTCCTAGTGATCGGTCCAACTTAAAAGCAACGCCCACAATCTAGTGTTCCTCTCCCTGGCACTTCGGTTCTAGCAATAGCAGCAGTGGAAATATAGACAGCTCCGAGACTATGTCCAGATGGGCTTACTTTGGAGTTGATTGCTCCCACCAAATCAAAGGGAGAAGTCGTCCTTGAAGGGCTCCTCTAGTTGAGGCGAATTCAGAGCATTTACACGGTAGCAGGACTTCACCGGTCAAACCAATGGTCCAGGAGTTGCCGCAGGCGTCTCTTCCAGGTTCTTCTTCGGATTCCTTCATCCAGTGGTTGACTCTGCCTTCCAAGCCAAAAAGCCTCGCCTTTTATGCAGGATTGTCCCATTCATTCCAGCCTAGCTGTCAATCGCACAGCAGGGTCGGACAGCCAGCCGGCCAATCAACTTTGGGTGTATTCCTGTAACCAAGGGGATTGAGCACAGGGAGTTTCGGCACCTCCCTCATTTCCTGCCCCTGCCAGACATACTGGAACCAGAGGTGGGCTTCACTCGTGAACCTCGTCAAAGACAAAACGAGCAAAGGGACCAACCCTGGTTTGGCGCGCAGAGTAAATCTCAAGAAGGGCCTTTCCAATAATAAAATGGCAGAGAAAGACAACCGGGTCTATTTTGACAAAATGGGCACCCATAGCTGCCTTATTGTGGCTGCGAAAACAGCCCTCGCTAAAAACACGCAATGGTAGTAAAAAGTAAGCCACTGCCACCAGCCATTAATTGTAGAAAGGGTAACATAAAAATGTTACATGAGAAACTAGATAAAGGGATACTAAGTAATCCCTCCAGCACCCTATTGTAAGACAGTATGTTCTGGGTCTAGAGAGTTACAAAATGTAAGTAAAGGCAATTTCACTTGACTGCTCTCGGAAACAGTAGTTTCACCCAAGAGAAGGTATTTAAACCTTTGGGAAATCTAAGACTTCCCTGTGCCACTGCACTGAAGGTGCTATGTGACCCAATGTAAACATGCCGCCTGTGGCGTTTGTCAGACTCCAAAGTCACAAGAAAGACAGAGAATAAATCACATTAAAATTGTATGAGATAAAAAGTCCAGCAAAAAGAGCTTGGGGGCTTTAAGGTAGAAGGGAATTGGCACATTTCTGAGAATTCGCCACATAACACTTCTCTCCCCCCAACAGACTAAGGGACAGGAGGATTTAATCCACTCTTGGATGAATATCCTTACTCCGGTCGATCAAACTTTCTGGAGAGACATCAGCATTTTGGTGATTACATACTGACTTATGTTCTATAGTACAATCAAACCCCTGAAGGCTGATTGACATCTTACCCATTTAGGATTCTTCCCCTTTCATCTGCATTAACCATCTCAACGGTTGGTGGTCTGTTTGAATTACAAATGTAAACCCATACAAGTATGGTCTAAACTTCTTCAAAGACCACACAATGGTAAAACATTCACGTTCTATGGTTGCCCACCTTGTTTCTCTGTCCTTCAGTTTCCTACTGATGAAGCAGATGGTGTTCCCTGCCTTTCTCATCCAGCTGACTCAGAACTGCACTTATACCTGTATTGGAAGCATCAGTTTGTACAATAAAGGATTGGTTGTAGTCGGGAGCTCTCAAACTGGAGCTTGACAAAGGGCGTTCTGAAGTCCTTGAAATGCCTTGGTGCACTCCTCATTCCAACTAACCTTCTTGTGGAATTTGGGTGAGGGGATCACATTCAAGGGAGAAGCTATGGTCTGTGGGGAGCCCTCTACAATGGAACTTCCAGGACACACAAGTGCAATTGGAGAAGAGGAAATCAAATTTCAATCAAGCTGGGAAACCCCCACCTTACTGTAGAGGAAGTGGCAGTTGGTGGTTGCTGAAAAAGAAAAAAAAATGGTCTAGTGCAGGACAAAGGATGCCCATTTGTTTCAAAAGACTATTTTATTAAGAAACTTTGAAGACGGTTATCTTTGCAACAAGACTTTGCAAAAATATAAAAAATTAGCAGTTTAAATGTGATTTTTTTTGTGGCTTTCAAATAAGGTCTTGGCTGTCAATAGCATGTATGGGACACAAATGGCAGAACAATGTGAATAATGGGGAAAGGACATATGATGGAATGTAAAAAATTTACAGAAATACAGTATGTACGCGTGCGTAAAGTTGCAGAATGTTAGGCCGGACATTTCACACTGAAAATGACCAAAGATTATTAAATGTACAAAAAAAGTCTCACAGATTGCAGGGTTGGACTGCAATGGTCTGCATAAAATATGTAATCTGTTCATGTAATTTGCTAAGAGACTTCAACTGTATAAATGTACCATTTGTGGCAAAATCGGATTTTAGCTAAAGTAACTGGGAGGTTTTTGGACCTTGTAAAACTTCCATCATAAATCTGCCCTCCTACCCTTTATATCCAACCAGCCGAGAGCGAGGCAGAGACTAGCACCTGTGACCAATACAGTGGGTTAGAGGTGTGTTTAGCTAAGCCTTCCCAGCCATATACTTCTATGATATCACTAGGCATTATAAATAAGAGTTCATGACCAGACTCTAGACAACCTTCTTCCTGAAGTTCCTGCGCTGCGTTCCTGATCTCCATTCATCTTGCTGACTCCAACTACAAGGCCAAGGCATTGCTGGCTGTACTCCAGAGCCCACTGCAAAACCCAAGCATAGCTGATTCCAACTCCAGCAAGGCCATTGATCCAGAATCAACCCACAAATCTGTGGTACCTTTTGCATCCTGAACCAGCCTGGCTTGCTGTCCACTAACTGCATGCCCGCTGCCATCCAGCTGACCTTTAGTAGCCAGTGACCAGAATTGCCATCCAGCTGTCCTTGCCATCTGGTGACCAGAACTGCCCGGCTGTTGTAAGGCGTGCCTGCCATGTTGTGACCAGACACCGCTGACTGTCCAAAAATCCCAAAACCAAAAGTGGACTGTGAGTATAATCCTTACCCCATAGAAACACATAGTCTGCCTTGTCTGGCCTTTGTTCTTATCCCTCTCGAAGTAGCCCTATTTATACCCTTTTTTAAATTGTTGAAAATTATCTGCGTATCCGGTCTTTAATTTTGAGTGCTAGCGCCATCTCTTTTCAATTTTGTCTGGTGTAGATTGTAAGCCCTTAGTTATATTTGGAGTAATCTAACTTATTTCCATATATTTTATTGTTGAAGTTGAGCACTGGGGTGACAAGGTTGACCTCGTGAATCAACCTTGGAGCTTTCTGTGTTCCTCCTTAACAATATAGCCTAGATAATTTAGTGTAAGTAACATTTCCTTTCTTTTAAAACCGAAGTTTTCATTTTAACTGCTCTATTTTCCTAAGAACGAACCTCACTCTACCTTCCAAATCCCTCTCAATACACCAGCTAAAGACCTATTTTCACATCTGTTGTACCTGTGATATAAAGCTACCCCCTCAGAACAAAAACCGCACTCCAAATCAGAGTATTTCACCCGTTTTTATCAAAAACGGTTTTGGTAATTTAAAGCGGGAATTGAGCAAATTGCAACTTTCCTTTCCAACGTGTCATTTGGTTGCAACATGCTCTAAACCTTTGATTTATTTTCAAATTGTATGCCTTTTGCTGATCCATTGCCTTGTGATTGCCAGTGATATAAAATACATGCAATTGTGATCAAACATATGTATATTATAATTTAACCACATAATTATTTGTAAAATGTGAGTGTTATTTTAGGCCATTGCTAAGGGTTTAAAGTCTGTTTTTGCCTCTTATTCTGTGAGGGATTGCGATTGTTTTCTCCCTCTTATTTCTGACTACCTGCTGCTTCTTTCTATCCACTCAGAATTCGATTATTTGTGGGTTGTGGGAACATTGCAGGGGGAAACCTTAACTTAGGCGCCATCTTTCCTAAAATCAAAAAGTGCTCCTATTAAATCGTGCAGTGTATGTGTTCTGGGAGAAGGTTAATTAAGTGCATTGCTTCCATTTTCACTGTAGTTATCCCCCATTGGTGATTGCTGCCCCATATTAAAAATTGTATGATTTCCTTTGAATTTTAAAAATAAATAAATATTGTATTTTCACCAACCGGCCTGGTTCATGGTCCATTGTGACCCAGGGTATTTGAAAAAGGGGGTGTGATACAAGTTGTGTACCATCTCAAATTGAATTCGCATAAAATAAAGAGAAAGGCATCTCACACTAGGCTGAGCCCAAGGTGTGTGCCGCCTAATTGAAATCCTTAACACTGGCTTGTGGGAAGGAGCACTCTCCGACCCCTCCTTGATTAGGGCCAGTGGACCTCTAACCGGAGGACCATAGAGAAGCTCAAGGGGGCTGAAACCGACCCTTTCTTGCAGGACTTCTCTATAAGCAAAGAGAAGGCATGGCAGTAGAAGGTCCCACTTTCTTCTAAGTGGTTATTCTAAAGTACCTATCAAGCTCTTTATAGTTCTATTAAACCTCTCCACCAACCCGTAGGGTTGGGGATGGTAGGCTGCTGAGAACGTGTAGGTCACTCCAGTGTTTCCAGAAGGCTTGCATGTAATGGGATGTAAAATGAGTCCCCCTGTCTGAGATGACCGCCTTAGGGAAACCTACGGTTAGAGAATTTTCAGTTTAGTGCTAAATTCCTCCCACCTTAGAGACCCCCAGCTCTTTTTCTGAACTTTGGGAATTTGTTCTTTTAATTCTGTGTGCTTTCTGTGTTGCGTTTGACTTTGGAGTCTGGCAAACTCCATAGGCATCATCTAACATTGTCACCCAGCACCTTCAGCACAGTGGCACAGGGAAGTCTCTTAGATTTCCCAAAGGTTTAAATATCTTCTCTTGGTGAACCTACTGTTTCCAAGAGCAGTGAAGTGGCATTGACTTTACTTTAATTTTGTAACATTCTAGACCCACCCCACACTATTTTACCATACGGTGCTGGAGGGGTTACTTAGTATCCCCTTTCTCTGGTTTCTCATGTAACATTTTTATGTTACCCTTTCTACAATTAATGGCTGGTGGCAATGGATTACCTTTTCCTACCATTGTGTGTTTTTACCGTGGGCTGCGTTCACAGCCACAGTAAGGCACACATGGGTGCCCATTTCGTCAAAATGGCCCCTGTCTTCTTTTTTCACCATTACTTGTTGAAAAGGTCCTCCTTGAGATTTACTCTGCGTGCCAAACCAGGTTTGGTCCCTTTGTTCCTTTTTGTCTTTTGCGGAATTCACAAGTGAACCCCGTCTCTGGCTCCAGTATGTCTGGCAGGGGCAGGAAGTAGGGTAGGTGTCCATAAATCCTGTGCTTGATCCCCTTGGTTACAGGAAAGCATCCGAAGGTGATTGGCCGGCTGGCTGTCCGGCAAGGATAGCCACCCTGCTATGTGATTGACAGTAAGGCTGGAATGAAAGGGAGAAACCTGCATAAAAGGCAAGGCTTTTTGGCTTGGAAGGCAGAGTTGATCACTGGACAAAGGAATCAAAGAAGAACTTGGAACATACGCCTGCTGCAACTCCTGGACCTTTAGTTTGCCCTGTGAAGCCCTGCTGCTGTGCTGAAGCTCCGAATTCGCCTAAACTAGAGAAGCCCTGCAAGGACGACTTCTTCCTTTGAGTTGGTGGGACCAATCAACTCAAAAGTAAGCCAGTCTGGACATCGTCTCGCAGCTGGTTGCATTTCTGCTGCTGCTGGAACCGAAGTGAAAGGGAGAGTAACACCAGATTGTGGGAGTTGCTTTTCTGCCAGACCCCAGCGCTAGGAAGGTCCTCCAGACTTCCGTGATTCATGACTGACCAAGCTTGAGCCACCTCAACAGAGTGCTGGACCCCAGATGCGAGGAACGTCTGAATTGGTATCCGAGAACCACAGTGTTGATATTTGCTGTCAGACGTGAGGAGCTGAAACACTGAAGAACCGCTGAATTGAAGTTTGCCCATTGCTGCCGCTGACCTTAACATTACAGAGCAGGTGTCCCCAGACGTCCTCCCTCTTGTCCCCACGACTGAGGCTCAGGAACAACAGGATCTGCAGTGCTATACTTCTAACCCAGGGTACTGTAAAGTCTAAAATAACTTACCTCTTGTTGTGTAGCCTTACTTGCTCTCATTTGAGACCTGTCTTGGTTATCTTGCAGAGTTGCTAAAGGTTTGCCCCTCACAAGCCTCCCAGCTTGTGGCCCTTCAAGTGTTCTATTTTCAACAAACATTTCTAAAAAACCTTTCAAGACTTTTTATCTACCTACAAAGATCTTCAGCTCCCCTTGACATTGTGCAATTAACAATGGCTGTCCTAGCTCCCTGAATGACTCTTCTTACCTCCGACTTTGTGCTTTGGCCTTTCCCCCAGGAAAGGATTCATTTACTCTGCTTTAGAAGGTTCTTAAAAGTACTTACCTGTTAATGAATTATTTGTTAACCTTTGTTTTATTCCTCTATTCTATCTTTTACACATAACTCAGTATTGCTCTAAATGTACCAGTGATGCATCATATTTAAGTCACCTGAGGGTGTAGTAAGTGCCTGTGTGCCATCCCCAATGGTTATCTGATTTAGAGAAACTCTGTGTTTTGAAGTGTATTATAAGTGTAATCTATATATTGCTCCCTTCTGAAGAATGCTTATGCAACTGACTGTGAAATAAAGTAATACTTGTTTTTAATCAGGAAACCTTGAGTGGAAGTGTTTATTTGAATAACTGCTACTGTGAAACTGTCAGAACATTACTGCTCACATTTACCCCTCTTGAGATAAGCCTGGCTGCTCAGCCACACTTCCAACCTGTGTAGTTCAGACTTATAACAAAGGTTGGGTCCCTATTACCAGGAGGTCAAGGTTATTGTAGTGTACCCAAAGGGTACTGCATACAATCTTGCCTAACACCCACCCTGGTAAAAATACCAAGGAGAGCCTTAGTCACTGTCTGAGCAGTAACATTTCTCACAGGTATTGCTTCAGGATACCTGGTAGCATGGTCTACCACAACCAATATAAATCGGTTGCCTGAAGATGTGGGAGGGTCTAGGGGACCAACAAGGTCAATCCCTACCCTCTCAAAAGGAACTCCCACCACTGGGAGAGGCAGCAAGGGTGCCACATTCCTGGCTCCACTCTTGCCAGAAGTCTGACAAGTGTGACCGCTTCTACAGAACTTATCTACATCAGACCCCCATATTAGGCCAGTAGAAATAAAGAGAAATCATTTTGTTAGTCTTCTTAAAGCCTAAGTGACCAGCTAAAGGAATCTCATGGGCTAACTGTAGAAACTGCGGTCTTACCGCCTGAGGCACTACCAGTCTTCTGTAGTCCCCTGGGGTAGACTCCATAGGCTTCCCTGCCTCTTGCCCTTCCAGCTGGGAAGCTGGCTGTTGGTGAAGTCCTTCAAGAGTAGGACACGTTCTCTGACCTGTGCTGAAGTCTGCCCTACACGGGCCACCTTCTGCAAGAATAGTCTGCAGCTCAGGATGATCTTTAGGATCCAGATCTCCAACAGGGGGAAGGTCGTCTTCTAGTTCTGTTTCACCAGTAACTGTTTCATCATCCCCTGGTTGGTCCTCCCACTCAGCCTCAGCTGGTGGAAGGGAGGCGGTGGGGGGGTCACAGGTGTGACCTTGCACTGTACTCTCTGGGATGCCCTTGTTTTGTGCACAGGGGTGATACTTTTCTTTCTTCCTGAGACCTTTGGTTTCCCCTTTTGTCTGTTTTCTTGGAGTGAGAGGTTTGTTCTTCCTGTGAACTGGGTGTTATAGGTACCTCTAACAACCCATTGAGTGATCCAAAGTGAGCTCTCTGGCCTTCATAGTCTGCTTCTGCTTCCTTTTACTGGGAGGCCTGGGGGTGCTTGATACAACTCCGAGCTTTTAAGTCATTACCCAACAGGACTCTCCCAGGCACCTCATTCTGTACACTGACAGGTATTCTTACAGTGATATTGTTGTACTGGATGAGGGCTGGTAGTATTGGAAACATCTGGATAGGGCCTCCAGCAAGCTTAGTGGGGCCTGTGGGTACCTTGGAAACATCCTCAGGTTTGAAAAAGGTTCCATCCACTACTGTAATGCTGGCCACAGTGTCTCTAATGGCAGGGGTTTCCTGGCCATTAACAAGTACACTGTCCTTGTAATATTCTTTTGTGTTATCTGTAATAGTTATACACATCTACATTCTGATGTTCCCACAGACCCAGTGACACCCAAGAAACTCTGGCTGAGGCGCCAATGGGATCTTCAGCCAATAGACGAAGGTTTCCACGTGCCATATGTACTTCTACCTGGATCAATGCTGAGGAGGCAGTGTGGACCCCTGAAAGTTTACCCTTGCATCTGGGATCCCCTTTCACATGGTCAGTTGACCACACGCATAACATTTCCCAAAAGCTTTCTGGAACAGGGGCTTTTGCTGACCCCCCTCTGGTTTGACACCAGAGGTTTCACTAGACTGACCTGTTTCCCCATATGATTTACCCTTATGTTTGAGGCCCACTTTTGGGTGGTTGGATTTAGAATTCTCTTTGTCATCTTTTCTGTGCTGCTTCCCCTCATCCTTTTTGTGAGTGGCCCTGTTGACAACACACAAGTCAGCAGCTTTTGCTAGCTTCTTGGGATCAATCTCTTTTGAGTCAGCCAAATGCTCTCTCAGCTCAGGAGAGCAGGCATCAAAGATAGATTCGAAACAAAAACAGATTTCTCATTCCTTCAAAGCTAGTTACTCTGTAACTCTTAACCAATCCAAGTTTTTCAAACATTCACACACCCAGGTAGCCAAAGTACCATCAGTCTTTTTGAGGGTTCTAAACCTCTTAAGGTACTGGGAAGGAGTTTCCTCAAATCTAGCCATCCAAGCTAGCTTCACATTTTCTTACTCCAATCTTTGAAGTGCCCCCACCTCCATTACAGCATCAGTTGCAACCTGGGGAAGCATAGCCAAAAAGCCAAGGAATCAACCGATTCCCTGTGAGACCTTGAATCCCATGATTGTATCCAAAAGCACTGAACCAATCCAAAATATCAAGTTTTGCATCATATATACTCACTGCTTCTTTGGGCAGGCGAGGCCTCTTTGGACTGGAAGACCTAGAGGACTATGGGTTAGAAACATTTTCAAGAGAAATCTTTTTTCATTTCCACAGCATGTTGCATTTCTAGTTCCTTGAGTTTGATGTCCTGATGTTTGGCTTCGGCTTGAGCCTGTTTTCTTTTGAATTCAAATTCAAGTCTCATTGTTTTAAGAGAGACATATTCTGGACTCGTTGATGGATGTTGGGGAGAATTCTCAGATATTTGCTAATTCCTTCTACCTTAGAGACCCCCAGCAACTTTGCTGGATTTTGTGGACTTGATTTTTTTTTTAACCTGGGGAGAGTGAGGCCCTTTTTCCCCTCTCATGTATTTTACTGTGAATTTTACCTCTGTTTCTTTTGGTTATGGAGTCTGACAAACTCCATAGGCATCATCTTATACATTGTCACGCAGCACCTTCAGTGCAGTGACACGGGGAAATCTTCCAGATTTCCTAAAGGTTTAACTACCGTCTCTTGGATAAACTACTGTTTCCCAGAGCAGTAAAGTAAAATTGACTTTCTTACCATGTAACTTTCTAGACCCAGCGCACACTATCTTACAATAGTGCTGGAGGGGTCACCTAGTATCCCCTTTGCCTAGCTAATCATGTAACATTTTTTGTTACCCTTTTCTCATTGAATGGCTGGTGGCAGTGGTTTAGTTTGAACTACCATGGTGTGCGTTTACCGCGGGCTGCGTTCACAGCTTCTGTAAAGCAACCGCGGGCGCCATCTTTGTCAAAATGGCTCCTGGTCTTCTTTTTTTGCCATTTCTTTGTGGAAAGGTCCTTCTTGAGCAAACCAGGTTTGGTCTTTGTTCATTTTGCCTTTGGCAGGCTTCACAAGTGAAACCCGCCTCTGGCTCCAGAGTGTCTGGGTTAAGCTGGAAGTGAGGGAGGTGCCCGTAACTGCCTGTGCTTAGTCTCCTAGGATACCCAAATGCACTCTGTGGTGATTGGCTGGCTGACTGTCCGGCAAGGACAGCCACCCTGCTGGGTAACTGACAGCTAGGCTGGAATGAATGAGAGAGAACTGAATAAAAGGCGAGTTCTTTGGCTTAAAGGGCAGAGTCGACGAATGAACCGAAGAAGAGCTTGAAGAAGATGCCTGCTGCAACTCCTGGACAGTTGGTTTGCCCGGTGAAGCCCTGCTGCAGTGCTGAAACGCCAAGTTCGCATCGACAGAGAAGCCCCTGGAAGGACGACTTCTCCCTTTAGTTGGTGGGACCAAACAACTCCAAAGTAAGCCACCTGGACATCCATCTCAGAGCTGGTTTCATTTCCACAGAGTTGCTGCTGGAAATTGTATAGCCAGGGAGAGGAACACCAGATTGTGTGCGTTGCTTTTAAGCTGGCCTAGAGCTTTTTGAAGATCCTCCGGACTCCCAGGAAGCAGGACTGACCAAGCCTTAGCCCCCTCAACAGAGTGCTTGACTCCAGAAGCCAGGAAAGTCCATCTCGACAGCCAGGAACCGCAGTGTTGCTATTTGCGGTAGAAGCGAGGAGCTGAAACACTGAACAGCCACTGAAAGTGAAGTTTTCCGGTTGCAAGTTTTGACCATCCCAGTGCATTGTAGGGGTCCCAGACGTCCTCACTCTTGTCCCCACAACTGAGGCCCAGGAACAGTGAGATCTGCGGAGCTGCACAGGGACAGAAGTCATCAGCTGCATCTCTTCTTCATTTCTAAGGTACTGTAAAACAAGTCTAAGAGAACGTACCTCGTACCGCAGAGTTGCTTGAAATTTCTACAACTCACAAGTTTAATCAGCTTGTGGCCCTACATTTGAATCTTCCTTTCATCAAAGACTCCTAGGAACTTGTGCAAAGACTGTTCCATTTACTTACCAGCAGTGCTTCATCCTATACAATACTTGTCTTTGCCCATTGTCTTTGGCTTAGCCTATTGAATTGAATGACTCTTCTTGGGGGATGCGAAAGTATTTGCCTGCTTAAGAATATTTGTGGTGTCTTGTGTTCTAATAACCTTGGCCTTCAAGTCCTAAAAGTATTCTAAATGCCAACAGTATGCTATGCCCCCAGCACCCTAGTTATTGAAGTCGCCTGTGGGTGTAGGTTGTGTCTGTGGGCACATTAAGTGTATTGAAGTGTATTTGTACTACTATATTGCTCCCTTCTGAAGAAGGCTTTCTAACTGATAAATGAATAATTGTTTATGCAAGAAACCTTGAGTGTAAGAGTTTATTTGAATACCTAACTGTAAATCTCGGTGTACCTCCAATACAACTCACATTTACCCCTCTTGAGATAAGCCTGGCTGCTCAACACACTACCAAAACTGTGTAGTAGAAGCTTATACCAAAGGTTGGGTTGCCTATAGCTCTGGTCAGAGTTGTGTGTAAACCCACAGGGTACTGCATACAAACTTTGCCTAAATGGGCCTTGTGTTCTTTTTTCGCCATTTCTTTGTGGAAAGGTCCTTCTTGAGATTTACTCTGCGCGCCAAACCAGGTTTGGTCCCATTGGTCGCTTTGCCTTTGGCGGGATTCACGAGTGAAACCCGCCTCTGGCTCCAGGGTGTCTGGGGTGGGCAGGAAGTGTGGGAGGTGCCCAAAACTCCCTGTGCTTAGTCTCCAAGGAGACCCAAATGCACTCTGTAATGGTTGGCTGGCTGACTGTCCGGCAAGGACAGCAACCCTGCTGGGTTATTGACAGCTAGGCTGGAATTAATGGGAGAGAACTGAATAAAAGGCCAGCCTTTTGGCTTGGAAAGCAGAGTTGACCACTGGGCGAAGGAACCAAATTAGAACTTGAGGACGCTTGCTGCAACTCCTGGACCGTTCGTTTGCCCGGTGAAGCCCTGCTGCTGTGAAGAAATTCGTGTCGACAGAGAACCTCCTGCAAGGACGACTTCTCCACTTGATTTGGTGGGACCAATCAACTCCAAAGTAAGCCACCTGGACATCCTTCTCGGAGCTGGTTGAATTTCCGCAGAGTTGCTGTTTGAAATCGTATAGCTAGGGAGAGGAACACCAGATTGTGTGCGTTGCTTTCTTAAGTGGTTTCTTAGTCCTAGTAAGATTCATTCCCTCAGTCTTATAGGACTAAAAGTTCTCTTGTATATTATCCTTCTCTCTTTATTGGCGATTGATTCTCAAATGCTCATCATTCACCTCTTCCCAAAGTGGGGTTCTATATGTACGATTTGCTCTTATGACCTCACTTGGGGTAACTCCTCCGGTACCTGTTGGGGGTTTCTTTCGATCTCTTTTTGGCTGCTCCGCGATTCACACTCTGTGGCGTCTGCTTCATACACGGCCAGCTACAATGCCGTTTCAGATCCGTCACTTTCTCCCAATGGTTGTCTCTGCGTCGTCGTACGGCTCGGCTGCCCACCGCGGTTCTCTCATGGTCACGCCACCACCAAGCTTTCTAATCGAGGGCCCTTGGAATTCGCCTGTCTTTCTTGCACGCCAGCTTCTCAGTGGTTCTCGATCTGTCTCGCCCTGACATCTCGAATTACAGGTGCTCAGTGCTTAACACCAGCTTCGCCTCCTTCAGCCATATTACCCTTCCACTGTCTCTCTGCTCTTTGCTCTCACTGGTTAGCTGTTTCTTTTCAACCTCCTCGACACAGTCCTTTGCGTGTTCACATTTAAAGGGATAGCTTCTCCCCAAAGGGGGAGTCTCTCACATTGAGGTCCCAATTGCCTCGACCCCTATGGAGTGTGTTGCTGTGCAGGCTCACCTCCCTAGTATCACAGGGGACGTGGAGGATGAGAATGGGGGGCTCCCCAATGGGGAGAAAAGATAAATTCCCTTGGTTCATCAAAGATGGTATTACAGACATGCCCCGCCAACAACCCTAATCGAAAACAAATCGGGTAATACACTTCAACCACTAGATGTCAGCCTATGCAAAGCCTTTGAATCCAAGCGGATGCAAGCATCAGAAAGATGATTACAGGTATGTAATGTTGGTTTTATAGTAAGTGTGAGACAATATTTGCTTAGCGGTTTCATTGCTTATTCTGTTTTTAAACGGCCTAACAAATAATTGTATCTATTTTTGTACTTGCCTGTGTAACTGGAATTACTAGTGTTGCTTTGTGTGGACTCATTGTAGCCCTATACCACTCCCACCCCCTCCGAAGTCGAGACTTTGCCACTCTATCTACCTTGATTGGTTTTGGCTAGACATCCGTGTCTTTCCTGTTCACCATAATAGGTTGGCCTCATAAAATCCACCACCAGGTTTTATATATATATTTCTGATGTTTATTAATCTGCTTAGAATCACATGCTGTGCATAGGTCCGACATCCAGTGGTCACTGCGGAGTATTGCATTTTGTTTTTCGTAGTCGAAAAGGGGACGTCGACAAGGCGTGTCTGTAACACTATCCCTATAGTGACGTGCGTTGTACCCACAATACCTCACGCGTCGAGGTCCCTCAGATTGTTTTTTTCCGCCCAGCTTATGGTCGCCTTACGCGGAGCTCCTAGAGAGACATTGCTAAACAATTACTACGGACCTCGGTCCTTATATACTTATTGTTAAAGATCCCTCCCCTCGACGTTAGCTGTGAAGCTGTTTCTCCGCTGAGCAAGTTTTTGACGGAGGAGAAGAGACGGAGTTGATCCTTCGGCGCTGCCGAACACGTGGCCAGGCCTCGCCGGCCAACATACAGTAGGGAGAGTGGGGGTTTCGAACTTTTACCTTCTCGTCGAGAATGTCTTTCTTTCTCCCCTATCTTTCCCTTGGGGTTGTTATCACCAGTTTTTATTGCCTCAGCTATGGAGAGGAGACCTTTTAAGTTTTGCCCACGCTGTAGGGGCAAATACACTTGGAAGGACAAACACAAGCTCTGTAATCGTTGCTTGCCCCTCGATCATAAAGAGGACAGCTGCGCGGCCTGTAAGCTCTTGAAACCAAGAACTCTTAAAGAACGGAAAGTTAAGAGGTGGGCGGACTACGCGATGTCGAAGTCAGTTTCCTCACCCGCCGCCGTTGTTACAGAAAGTGACGAGGAGGGTGATAACTCGACGTCCGTTACGGAAGTCATTAACCCCCAGAAGGAGCGCTCACGCTCCTCGACGTCGGTCCCCGGCCCCGACGGGCTCGGCTCACGCCCTGCTTATGGGGATGAACACCCCGGCGACAAGGACGCACACAGACCCCATAGGCCTAAGCACACAACCCACGGCTCTTCTTCGTCCAGGACGAAGGATCCACCAGCGCCGAAGGGGACGCAGGGCACTCCAGCGTCGACCTCAGACCGCAAGGGTCTCAAGCCCCACCCGCAGCCGCGACCAGCGATTGGGCTTTTATCTAATACGGGCGCTACCTCAAAAACATCCGACGTAACGCTCCATAGAGCGGCCGTCGAAAAACAACGCGCAACGCAGGCAACGCCGACTCCAGAACCCTCGTCTGACGAACTCGTCGTCGAGAGTCTGGCGAGAATTGTTTCCGAAGTCAAACGTAAGCGGACGATGAAACAGACGTCGAATACCGCACCCAAGGATATAGAAACGCCGAAAAAGCACAAGAGTAGCCAGGAACTGCCACATCCATCTAAAGGCACTTCTGAACTACCGGAGGGCTTTTCTGAGGGCGACGGAAACCTTTCGTCGACGTTGTGGGAGCGTTCGAAGCGTTTTGAAGGTGAAAACACTGATTTCCCCCCTCTAGACTATTCAGGGGTTCCCCATGAGACCCTGGAAAGACTCCATTCTTGTATGGAAAAGATGGAGAGGTTTTTGGGTAGCCAAAACCCACCCACACCCAAAAGACCAAGAGAATGGACCCAGGATGACCCTAGGGTCAAGATTCCTAGGCTGTTTCCCACAGATACATATGACCTCACTGAAGAGGAGCAATACCTCCAGGAAGATGAGGAGTGTTTAGGTGGAGAGGAAGAACTTGAGGAGGAGAGGTTTGAGGAAGACCCTTACACTAGCGCAGGAGCTTTTGAAGAAGATACAGCTACCTCACAGCCCTGGCACTCCCCATCAGTGCAGCCTTGGCAATCCCCATCAGCGCATTCAGACCCTGATGTCTTTCATACTTCTCCTCCCAAGGACTCACCTATTGGGAACACCTCCCCCATAGGTGACCAGCCTTCACTTAATGCACTATTGCGCAAGGCAGCAGCGCATTTTGAAATAGACACAGGGGAGACCCTTCCGGACATAGACTTTGTAGAAAGGGTTATTAAAGAAAAAGCCCCGGTCAGCCAGTCCATTCCGCTCCTGGCTTCTATAAAGAGAAGAATAACTCCTTCTCTTTCCAATCCGGCCTTAGTCAGAGGGGTCAACCCTCGGATAGAAAAGCTCTTCAGCCCTTCGTCTTCTGACCCTTTGTACATCAGGGGACATTCTATTCCGGACTCTCTGGTAGTGACTAACACAAGAAAGAGACTACCACTATCTACTATTGAGGCACCACCTGACAAAGAGGGCAAGAAGCTCTATGCACTTGGGAAGAGAATCACGACATCCGCCGCCTTCTCAACCAGGATCGCGAATAACAATTCCCTATTAGCTAGCTACGCAGATGCACAGTGGAACAAGCTGCGCAGCGAAGCAGAGGACGCACCAGAACCCCTGCGTTCACGCCTGTTGGCTACTATATCAGAGGGAACTCTTGTAAACCAGGGCATCGTAAAGAACTCCTTAGATGCCGCAGAGACAGCTGGCCGCTCCCTGGTTCAGGGAATACTTCTCAAACGCTATGTCTGGCTGCGCAATTCTGGATTTAAGCCAGAAACCCAAGCTTCCCTTATAAATAAGCCCATAGAGCAAACACATCTGTTTGGGAAAGCAGTTGATGAGGCCCTAGAACATGCGAAGAAGGAGTTTGATACCATCAAGACTCTTGACCAGATTTCTAGGCCACCTAACAGACGCAGCTATGGCAATAGACGCTCCTTTCGTGGCCAACGCCAGCAGCAAAGCCAACAACAATTTTACTCTGCTACCAACTGGCCCTCTAACCAAAGCACCCAGTTCAGTCAAAGAGGCCAACGTCGTGGCAAAGGAAGAGGGTGTGGCTCCAGTCCAAAAGGCCCCACGCCCAATACCAACAAATGACCCAAAGATTCGGGTCCCCTCCCATGCATCACCGGTCGGGGGCCGGCTAACATTGTTCCTTTCAGCATGGGAGGGAATAATGTCAGACAGCTGGGTATTATCCACCACAGCCCACGGATACTGCATAGAATTCAACGGTTCCCCGAAATACAGACCCCCACGGAACCGACGCATGACACCGGAACACCTCACTATTCTTCTTCAAGAAGTAGAAGAGCTACTGAAAAAAGAAGCTATAGAGGCTGTCCCCCTATCTCAGGTAACAAAGGGTATTTATTCAGTGTACTTCCTTGTACCCAAAAAGGACTTAACCATGCGCCCTGTATTAGATCTGCGCCCAGCGAACAACTTTGTCAAACCCCAAAAGTTTCGTATGGTGACCTTGCAGGAAGTAATCCCACTGTTATCACAGGGGGATTACATGACAACACTAGACATGAAAGATGCATACTTTCATATTTTAATGTTGCCAGCGCACAGAAAATACCTCAGGTTCAAAATAGAGAACAAACACTATCAGTTCAGAGTACTACCCTTCGGGATAGCATCTGCACCAAGGGTATTTACAAAAGTACTGGCAGTGGCAGCGGCCCACCTGCGCAGATTATCCATCCCAGTTTACCCGTACCTCGACGACTGGCTCATAACAGGAGATTCTTACGAAACATGCTTCTCCAATACCCAAAGGACCGTAGACCTTTTGTCCCAACTGGGCTTCTCCATCAACGAAAAGAAGTCCAGCTTAGACCCCAGCCAAATCAAACAATTCCTAGGGGCTCTAATTCAAACAAAGGACGGCCTCGTCTTCCCCTCCAACGAGAGGGTCCAAAACATGCTGTTTCAGATCCCCCAATATGTGGCAGGTCGAGAGGTGACGGTACGCAAAGCAATGCGCTTGCTAGGGATGATGGCGTCATGTATTTATTTGGTACCTCACGCGCGCCTGCGCATGCGCCCAATGCAAGAGTGGCTCTACAGCCAGTGGTGTCAGGCTAGCGGACAATGGGACAATCTGGTGGTGGTCTCGCAGGCCTTGGTTCTCTCGCTACGGTGGTGGACAAAGGAAAACCTGTTATTAGGGAAAACTTTTGCCACACCCGCAGTGGAAGCCACTCTAACCACAGACGCATCCCTTACAGGATGGGGGGCTCACCTATCCCATCACACGGCTCACGGAGTATGGACTCCGAGCTTAGCATCCAAGCATGTAAACCTGCTGGAACTATTAGCAGTGTTCAAATCACTGAAAGCCTTTCAGGAACACTTACAAGGAAAGACAGTGATGGTCCTCACAGACAGCACCACAGCCATGCACTATCTCAACAAGCAAGGGGGCACTCACTCTCCAGGACTGTCCAAACTGTCCCAGAATATATGGAAGTGGGCTCTCAAACACAACATGTTCCTACTATCACAACATGTACCAGGGGAACTCAATCTGCTAGCAGACAAACTCAGCAGAGACTTCCCCCTACCCAAAGAGTACGAATGGCAATTACACGAAAACATCGTCTTAGACGTCTTCACGCAATGGGGTTTACCGGAAATAGACCTGTTCGCAACCCTGGAGAACTCACAATGCCAAAGTTACGCCTCCAGGTACCCCCAGAACCAGTCCAAGGGGGAACGGTCTGTTGATTCAATGGTCAGGGAAATTTGTTTACGCCTTTCCCCCCGACTCCCCTCCTCAACAAAGTGGTGCACAAGATGCACCAAGAGCAGGTTACCATGATACTCGTAGCCCCAATGTGGGCCCGGCAGTCATGGTTCGCTCACTTGATGGAGATGTCCCCATCTCCCCCAATGAAACTTCCCTGCCCGTACAACATGCTGTCACAATACAAGGGCAGGACACTGCATCCATGCCCTCAGACCATGAACTTAGCAGCCTGGCTCCTGAGATCATAGAATTTGGACATTTACATCTCCCTCAGAGATGTATGGACATCCTCAGGGAAGCCAGAAAACCTAATACTCGCCACTGCTATTCTAGCAAGTGGAAAAGATTTGTCATCTGGTGTAGAAGTAAGAACATCAACCCATTTGACTGCTCTGCCACTAACATTATTCTGTACTTGACCCATTTACTGGATTCAGGTCTAGTGTTTAATTCCATTAAAGTCCACCTAGCGGCACTTTCTGCATACACCACTTCCCAACTTAAAGTGTTGTGGTGGAAGATACCAGTTATCAAGGCCTTTATGGAAGGGGTAAAGAGAATACATCCCCCGATAGCTAACCCAGCTCCCGGATGGGACTTAAACGTGGTATTTTCTAGACTCATGGGCACTCCTTTCGAACCCATGCACAAGGCAACTCTTAAATACCTCACTCTTAAGACTGCTTTCCTAATAGCTATCACCTCCATTAGGAGAGTAAGTGAACTACAGGCTCTTTCTGTACTAGACCCCTTCGTATCAGTTCACAAGGATAAGGTGGTTCTTCGCACACACCCAAGGTTTGCACCAAAATTCATCTCGAAATTTCATGTAAACCAATCTATAGAACTACCAACGTTCTTTCAAAACCCTTCCAGCTTGGGAGAAAAAAGTCTGCATACACTAGATGTACGCAGAGCTGTCATGTTCTACATGGAAAGAACCAGATCACTGAGAAAGACTAATCAGTTCTTTGTCTCGGTGGCAGCAGGAAGAGAAGGAGATGCAGTTTCAAAGTCCACTATATCTAGATGG
Organism: Ambystoma mexicanum; assembly: GCF_040938575.1. NCBI lineage: Eukaryota > Metazoa > Chordata > Amphibia > Caudata > Ambystomatidae > Ambystoma > Ambystoma mexicanum. The sequence goes on along the minus strand of NC_090922.1, from coordinate 586,226,370 downwards.
ATTGTGCAATGCATCACTCTCTGTTACACTCTTGCTAAGAGAGAACTACCCTTCAAGCCAAGAGCACATTCCACTCGAGGCACTGGGGCTTCCATAGCATTCATTGCAAATGTTCCCCTTGAGTCCATCTGCAAAGCGGCTACCTGGGGTTCTGTGCACACCTTTACAAAACACTACTGTCTAGATGCACACTCTAGATCTGACTCCCAGGTGGGACAAGCAGTATTAAGACATCTTTTCTCTACTGTTCCTTCTCATAACCCACCGCCAACTCCGGGTACTGCTCGCTAGTCTATGCACAGCATGTGATTCTACGCAGATTAACAAACATCAGAAGACAATGCATTACTTACCGTAAAAGCATTTCTGATGGTTGGATCTGCTTAGATTCACATGCGCCCGCCCTTCCTCCCCGGTCGGATGGAAGGAACATAGACATCCTCTACTATATTTCTCTCTTTTCTGTACTCACTCATGTCTAGAAGGCTCCCTCAGGGCAGAAAAATACAAACAGAGGGACCTCGACGCGTGAGGTATTGTGGGTACAACGCACGTCACTATAGGGATAGTGTTACAGACACGCCTTGTCGACGTCCCCTTTTCGACTACGAAAAACAAAATGCAATACTCTGCAGTGACCACTGGATGTCGGACGTATGCACAGCATGTGAATCTAAGCAGATACAACCATCAGAAATGTTTTTACGGTAAGTAATGCATTGTCATATTTCTGAGGCTTGTCGAATCTGCTTAGATCACATGCTGTGCATAGGCCAACATCTAGTGGAAGCTGCACAGTATTAGTTTGTTTTTCGAAACTCGAAAATGGGCGTCGACACAGGGTGTGCCAGTAATACTATCCCTAGTGTGACGTCCACTGTACCCAAGATTCCTCACTCGTCTAGGATCCCCAGATTGTTTTTTTCCCCCTTACTGGTCGGAAGCATTTTGCGGAGTCCCCTGGCCTTAGCCATACTTTTGCTAAAATATTAATTTATTTACATCCTTCCCCATCCCAACGTCGAACTTCGACACTCGACGCCGGCTGGAGAAGAAATCGACCGTCGGCTGCTGCACGACGGATTTGGGTCTCGGAAGGCCTCTGGCCTCCGCCAGGGCCTTGGAAGGCCTCTGGCCCCGGCCCTGCAAGTAGGGAGAGTGGGGGGTTGTACATACTCTACACTCTTGGTATATAGGTACACCTTATACATTTCCTACACTTAACAGCCCGCTGCCTCAAGGTGCGTATGGAGGGTACCCCTTTCAATTCTGCCCCAAGTGCAATCGCAAATACCCTTGGGTCGACAGGCACGCCACGTGCAATCTCTGCTTGCCGAGGGACCACCCCGAAGCGAACTGCAGAGCGTGTACTAGGTTTAAACCTAAGACACTTAAGCACCATTCGACGCATTGGGCCCACCACGCCAGGCAGGCGGCCATGGCAGCGGAGGGCGCCTTCAGCGACGGCAGCGCCGCCGTACTTTCGGACGGCGAGGGCATTACGGCGTCAAAAGGCAGCCGAGCGCAGGTCCCCGACCTCAGAAGGTCGTCCGGCAGGGTGGCTCTGGGGGAAGACCCCCGGCGACACAAGCGCTTCACACACCACACACACTAAACACACGAAGTCCAACCGAGACTCGACAACGTCGAGTTCTCGGAAAGAGGCACAAACAGAACGGTCCGATTCGGTGTCCTCTGGGCGTTCTCGATCGAGATCGCCGCATGACTCGAGGCAATCATCCACTCTTGCCAAGAGTGCCTCGCTCCCTAGGCTAACAGAAGTTCGATCGTCGGAGGACGAAGACGACTTCCACCCCCAGGCCGCGCTCCAGGAGTCGGAGCCCGCAGACAAGATCAGCGAGGCCCCACGCTCGAACGACAGGGACTCTACCCCCGATCCTCGACGCCAGGCGTCGAAAACCTCCGGAGCCACAAAAGGACAGGGAAAACACTTTTCCACTCACGGGGAGGGGGGGGGGAACAGCAGAAGCAGCAGCTTTTGCACTCTTCCACACCTGTGAAACACGCCAATCCCCCTAAATAGACAGACAGACAAGACCAGGTCTTCTGATATGTCTAAAACCAGCAAATCTACTCAAGATAAATCGCCGAGACTTGCTGAGAGAGTCATTCCCAGTTCCAAAAAATGGTTGAGTGAAGACATAGATAGGGTCATGTCAAGGATGTCTTCTTTGGCTGACTTTTACGATAAAAATCCAGACCATTTCCTTTCGTATGATCCACAAGGGGCGACACCCTCAGGCTCTAACGATCCTATCTCCCCGAGTAAGAAGCCCCGGTTTGAGAGACAGATGAGGTCTACAGACCCCTTCGAGGTACAACCATACTCGCGACCATACTCACTGTATCAAGGAGAGGCTTCCTTTGGTGAGGACCAAGAATTTGGCATGGTAGAAGAGCAAACCGGGACGGGCTACTATGGGGATGATGAGGACCAAGAAGAGGAAGACCCTGAAACCTACAGAGTAGATTCCCCGGTAGAAAACAAAGCCCCGGTTACCGACTCACCTGTCGATAACCAACCCCTCCTAAATGAGGTTCTCGCACGTGCAGCAGAACATTTACATATTGACACCCACGATGTCCAGGAGGAGAGGGACTTCGCCGAGGAGTTAGTGGGAGAAAGGAGGCTTGTTGCCCAGACCATCCCTATCCTTAAATCCATTCAGCGAAGAATAGACCCGTCCCTGGTGAACCCGAACCTCACCAGAGCAGTCAGTCCCAGGGTTGATAAACTTTTCAGGGCAGCCCAGTCTGACCCTCTCTCTAGAAGAGGACATCTGAAGCCATACTCCCTAGTTGTCACTAACACTCGTAAGAGGGCTGGAACACCCTTGTCATCGTCCGAAGCTCTTCCAGACAAGGAGAGCAAAAAACTATATGGTTTCGGCAGGAAAGTAGCCTCAACGTCCGCCTATCAAGCAAGGATTGCAAACTCCACAACCCTGTTGGCCAGCTACAACTGCCATCAGTGGGAAGAAGTTGCGGCACTCATAGCCTCTGTTCCAGAACCTTTAAAGGGCCAGTTAGCTCGGATTTCCGCAGAGGGTAGAGCCGTGTCTGGTTGCATTTTGAAAGCAACATTTGACGCCACGGACAACGCAGGCAGATTGATAGCAGAAGGCACTGTTATCAAGAGGCATGCGTGGTTACGGCAGTCTGGTTTTAAGGCAGAAACCCCAGGCATCATTGTTGGAAACACCGGTGGAAGCCGATCTGTTGTTTGGTAAGGCGGTCGAGGACGCACTGAAAAATGCCAAGGACGAATACGAGACACTCAAGTCCCTTGGCCAGTTAACCAATAAACCCCCTAACCAGAGAGGGAATAGTCATTTTCGTCGCCCACGCGGCCAAAATTTCCAGAGAGGATCTAACTATTCACAGGGGCAGGGTACACAGTGGAACAACAGCCAACAGTCTACCCAGGGTTACAGCAGGGGTAATAGTAGAGGTTGTGGTAAAGGCAGAGGCAGCCCCAGCAAAGGAGGCGGCACGCCTCCACCAAAGCAGTGACGCTCAGTTCAGGGTCCCTTCTCACGCAACCCCAGTAGGGGGACGCATTTCCAACTTCACCCAGGCTTGGTAAGGGATCACATCAGACAGATGGGTGCTGTCAACAGTATCCACAGGGTACTGTATAGAACTACTGCAGCGTCCCCGGAACCATCCTCCACGACAAAGAGTACACTCTTTAGAACATCAGAAGATTCTCCTCGAGGAGATCGCCATTCTGCTAGAAAAGGACGCAATAGAACTCGTCCCGGGACACCAGGTAAACAAGGGTATTTATTCAACTTACTTCCTTGTGCCAAAAAAAGATTTGACAATGCGCCCAGTATTGGGCTTACGGCCTGCCAACAAGTATGTCAACCCCCAAAAGTTTCGTATGACTACGCTACAAGAGGTAATCCCCCTCCTAAAAAAGGGTGATTACATGGCAATCTTGGATATGAAAGATGCCTATTTTCATATTTCCATGTTCCCAGCGCACAGAAGGTACTTGCGCTTCAAGGTGGACAGTCGGCACTACCAATTCAAGGTACTGCCCTTCGGGATAGCTTCAGCACCAAGGGTATTCACCAAGGTACTGGCGGTGGCGGCTGCACACCTACGCAGGGAGGCAATCCCGTCGTACCCTTATCTGGACGACTGGCTCATAATGGGGGAAACCCCAGTAATTTGCAGGACAAACATTCAAAGGACTATCGACTTCCTCCACGAATTAGGCTTCTCAATCAACGAGAAAAAGTCAAGCCTGGCGCCAAGCACCTCCAAACAGTTCCTAGGAGCAATCCTAGATACTCAAGAGGGGTTTACATTTCCATCAGAGGAAAGAATTCGGAATATACTACTGCAAATTCCACAATATCAGTCCGGTCACCAAATAACGGTACGCAAAGAAATGCGTTTACTGGTCATGATGGCGTCATGTATTTACCTGGTCCCCCACGCGCACCTGCGCATGCGTCCCATGCAGGAATGGTTGGCGAAACAGTGGTCTCAGGCAAGTGGTCAGTGGGACGATCGAGTGGTCGTTTCGCCAACACTAGTGCAAAGCCTTCACTGGTGGACAAGAGAGAATCTTGCACAGGGAAAACCCTTTTACGATCCCGAAGTACAGGCAGTAGTCACTACCGATGCATGTCTGACGGGGTGGGGAGCTCCCCATCTCCACCACACAGCTCAGGGTCTCTGGTCTCCCTCAGTTGCCAAGAACCACATCAACCTGCTAGAGCTTCTGGCAGTATTCAGAGCGCTTCAAGCGTTTGAGCCCCACCTACTAAACCTATCAGTGCAAATCCGGACGGACAGCACAACAGCCATGTTCTACCTGAACAAGCAAGGAGGGACTCGTTCGCCAAATCTGTCCAAGCTTGCCCAGAAAATCTGGATATGGGCACTCAGACGGAACATCTTCCTGTCATCACTACATGTTCCAGGGGAGCTCAATTCCCTAGCGGATGCTCTGAGCAGAGACTCCCTCCCAGAGGAACACGAATGGGTTCTACACAGAGAGGTCGTAGAAGATATCTTCTCTCAGTGGGGTTTCCCCACTATAGACTTATTCGCCACAAGCGAAAACAGACAATGCCCAGGATTTGCATCCAGGTTCCCCCAACCAGACTCCCAAGGGAACGCCCTGTGGATGAACTGGTCAGGGATGTTTGCATATGCTTTTCCACCAACTCCTCTCATCAGGAAGGTGGTGAACAACACCAAGGTCAAACAGTGCATCAGCAACCGAACTCAATGAACCTGGCAGCATGGCTCCTGAGGTCATAGAGTTTGGACATCTCAATTTACCACAAAGGTGTATGGACATCCTAAAGGAATCTAGGAAACCAAACACAAGGCACTGTTCCTTTGACAAGTGGAAGAGATTCGTTATCTGGTGCCAGAGTAGACAAATCAACCCAGTTGATTGCACTCCTTCCACTATTGTTACATACATGCTCCACCTGCTAGACACAGGATTGGTTTTTAACTCACTGAAAGTACACCTGGCAGCCCTGTCAGCATACACCACTTCCCATAACAAGGTCTCGTGGTGGAAAGTACCAGTAGTTAAAGCCTTCATGGAAGGAGTAAAGAGACTTCACCCTCCTATTTCAAATCCACCATCAGGGTGGGACCTTAATGTGGTGCTATCTAAGCTCATGGGACCCCCTTTCGAGCCCATGCATAAAAGCAGTCTCAAACACCTGACTTATAAAACGGCCTTCTCAGTAGCTATTACTTCTAGAAGAAGGGTCAGTGAAATTCAGGCTCTGTCAGTGCAGGATCCCTTCTTTACTGTCCATAAAGACAAACTGGTTTTACACACACACCCTAGGTTCTCACCTAAGTTTATATCTAAATTCCACATAAACCAATCCATCGAGCTTCCGGCTTTCTTCCAGGACCCTCAAAGCTCGGCTGAGGTGAAACTACACACCCTAGATGTGCGTAGGGCGGTCCTCTACTATGTAAATAAGACCAGACCGCTAAGAAAAACAGATCAACTGTTTGTCTCCGTAGCTACAGGCAGAGAGGGGGATCGCGTCTCTAAAGGTGCCATCTCGAAGTGGATTATTAACTGTATCCAGCTGTGTTACTCACTCTCTGAAAGAACTCTGCCTTTCACGCCAAAAGCCCACTCTACTAGAGGCATTGGGGCCACTCTGGCTTTCATTGCAAATGTACCCCTTGACACCATTTGCAAAGCAGCTTCTTGGAGCTCTATTCACACTTGAACTCAGCATTACTGCATTGACACCCTTTCCAAGGCAGATACACAAGTGGGACAAGCGGTTCTAAGACACTTATTTGCTCATGACCCTTCTCACATCCCACCTGCTTCTTCAGGTACTGCTCGCTAATCTATGCACAGCATGTGATCTAAGCAGATTCCACAAGCCTCAGAAGGGATACATTACTCTCCGTAATCGTATTTCTGATGCTTGTATCTGCTTAGATTCACATGCGAACCACCCTTCCTCCCCTCTGAGAGAAGGCGCATGGTTGCTTGTAGTCTTACCTTTCTATCTATCTGCTTGGATTATCTGTACTCGCGCTACTCCTCATGCTACCTCATGTCAGAAAAAATACAATCTGAGGATCCTAGACGCGTGAGGGATCTTGGGTACAGTGGACGTCACACTAGGGATAGTATTACTGGCACGGCCTGTGTCGACGCCCATTTTCGAGTTTCGAAAAACAAACTGTAATACTCCGCAGCTTCCACTAGATGTCGGCCTATGCACAGCATGTGAATCTAAGCAGATACAAGCATCACAAATACGATTACGGAGAGTAATGTATCCCATATATAACACACAAGCCCCTGCGCGGTTGACCACCCAGTGGGCATGCGTAGAAAATACTCCAGCACACAAGACCTAGCTATTTAGAATATCATATTTATTGTTGCTTAATACAGCACATTACAAAAAAAGAGGTGAAATCATTTGCCTCTGTGACAGCCATAAGGTTGAACAAAACACTCACCCCACGGGTGGAAGATGGTCACGCGTTCCGCCTGAATGCTCAGGCTTCCTCAGACCTTTAAAATCCAAATGCGGCATGCACATCATAGAGTTTAAAAAGAAAAGCAGTTACAGAGCGTCCCCATTCGTGTCACATCACGTGCAAAAACGGTCATGTGACTGCTACAAGGAAACAATAGTGAAATCTATCACATACGATGACCACCATATTGGAATGGTCAAAGTCCTATAAATAAGGTATATACGATGAAAAGATGCGTAAAAGTTACGCGTAAGGAAGTCACTTAACACCTATATTAGCTACCGCAATGTGAACTACACCAAGGAGACGCTCTAGACTACTTATTTAAAATATTGTTGTCAAATTACAATTGATGTGTAACAAATGAGCACAAGTGTGCCTGTTCATAATCCGATGACTGAAACCATCTTAGATAGCCGCTCTCAGACATACGCCCCCACATAGGGTCAGTGTTTGCAAGCCAGGGACTACGCGTACAACGGCCGCAGCCAAATCGTCAATAGGCAAGTGCCCTGTTATTCGAGAGTGTACCTATAATAGGCATTGTATAAACAGGCAGGTGCCCTATTGCTTAGTAGATGCACAGGTGGACCCGGAGTCTGGAAAGTGAATAAAATTGTTTCATCATATAGCTCCTCCCAATGTGCAAATAGCAGTTCCTAAGTCAATGATTTTTTTTTTTTTTTTTTTAATTATTTATTGTTTGGCTGTATAGAACAACCTTTCAACAATTACAAAATAGATAAGAACATATCGAAAACATATTGCAATTCAATTCATCTATATATAACACACTTTTTAAATTTTGCACCCGACACCCAATATATAAAAGATTTTTATAGCAGCAGCATTTTCTTTTTTTTTTTTTTCTTTTTTCCTTTCTTTCTTTCCCTTCTATCACCATTCTCTCATGACAGCATTCACAATCACCTTGGATATACTTCATTTAAAAAGCCCGTTGTAGCTAATCTAATTGACATTCTCTTTGTACCAAAAATCAATAGCCATAATTCTTCCATATCAGTTACAGTTTGCGTTGTAAAGCAATGGAAATAGTATTTACAACGTATGACATATAATGCAGGACAGTAGACAATAACATGTTTCAGCGTTTCTGCGTTTGCAGGATCCATACAAAAACGGCAGATGTTCTCGCTGGCATCAATTTGTTTTCGCCTAAATAAAATATCCCTTGTGTGCCACAAATTTAGACGAAAACGAATATAGTCATCTCTGAATTTTGGAGATGGGTATTTTAAAATGTATGGTTCCGCAACTCTAAATTTTTTATGGCCAAACTGGGCAGTGTTCCAATCTTTAGAGTGGGAACATTTTTCTAAGGTATGTATCCAGTCTTGCCGATATAATTTAGTTTTAGCCTGCGTTGGATTATGAATTAAAATATCTACGGAGATGTCCGCATCTGAGAGGATATTTATAGCTGTGTTTAACCAGCATTTTGGGTATTGATGATCGGAGTACAGTAAATATTTACCCAAGATACCGGATATGTCTAGACATTGTAGTGACAGAATGCATTTTCTCAGCAAGGCTATCAATTTCCATGCAATAGTACTGTATAGCGATAGCAGCCCTAATTCAAAACGAATCATTGCAATGGGGACACAGGCAGGCAAATTAAAAATTGAGCGCCAATATTTTCCTTCTAATCGATCCCACACTAAACGGGGCAGCATCGATGCAGCTTCAGAGCCATACGAGATAATGGGTTTTACTTTCATGGAATAGAATGTTGTTATATGATTGCATGTAAACTTTCCAAATTTATATAAGATGGCCTTAGATTGGGAAATTAGGGTTTGCAGTTTCAGTTCAAGTTCTTTTTTGATCACCTTATCATTGTTACCCTGGGTGATCATAATTTATATGTTGAGGTTAGAAGAATTGGCTCTTTTTTTATATACCACTTATATTGAAAGTGTTTTGTCATTTTACGATTTTGGCATATCATAATTTGAGTTTTCGTTAAGTTTACAGTCATAGCATTTTCTACAGTATACACCGATAATCCATTAATCAAACGTTGCAAACCTGCAGGAGTTTTTGATAATAGAACAAGATCGTCTGCATAAAGGATCCATGGTATCTGTTCTTGGTCCAATTTAGGAGCATCAGAGTTAACGTTCTGAAACTTTTCACCCATATCAAGGATAAATAAGTTAAACAATGTAGCTGCCAGGATGCATCCCTGTTTTAGTCCTCGATATGTTAAAATGGGGCGGGTTAATATCCCGTCACGGGTAAGACGAATATGAACTGATGTATTTTCATGAAAAATAGATATTAACTTAACCAAAGAATAGGGGCAGCCCAATAGTAGCAATTTTTGCAGCATTAGATTGCGATCTATAGAATCGAAAGCTTCCTTGAAATCTACAAAGGCAATGAATAGCGATTGTTTTTGATGAAAACAAAGTGCCTTGATTGCAGTCAAGGAGACGATATTTATAGCCGTTCCCTTACCAGCTACAAATCCTGTTTGAAACCTATCTCTCATATTTGATGAATTAATCCATTGTTGAAGATCTCTTAGAATTAATGAGGCAAAGATTTTCCCAGGAGCATCTAACAGGGCAATTGGCCTATAGTTTGCAGGGTTTTGTCTGTCGCCTTTTTTATAAATGGGTACAATCAATGAAGTACACCATGATTTGGGGATCTTTTGGGTAATTACAACTTGAGAGAAGATTTCAAACAGGATGGGGGCCCATAGGTTCGGAAATTCTTTTAGCATGGCATTAGAAAGGCCATCGGGGCCTGGAGCACGGGATCTACTTGCTTTGTGGATAAGATTAAGAATATCGTCTATTGTGAAATCTATTGAGAAGGATCCCTCAAGTTTTACAGGAGGTACGCAGTTAGTAGAAGGGAGAAGAGCATAGAGATCAGTAAAATGGGAGATCCATGTGGTAGAAGCAACGTCATTAGTCTGCATCTGACATTGAGTGGTGTTATATGTGTCTGATATTAATGTCCAACATCCTGCAGTGTTTTTAGTCAACATTTTAGCTAACATTGCCTCACCATCTTTCTGGTATAATAAAGAACGATAAGTTCTTCTCCAGTTCCTATGTTTGGTTTTAATTGCTTTAAGAGCGGCCAAGCGCTGATCCACTGGTAGAGATTGAATCGCTTTCTTATTTTTTCGAAATAGAGCTTTCGCTTTCTGCATATCTTGGTTATAAGAGTGTGCTGCAACCGAAGATCTTGTTATCTTAGTAGAACTGGCAAATTGATACTTTAGTTTTGTATAATCAATATCAGAATTACAGTGGTTTAGCGAGGTTTCGCTTGATATTTTAAGAGAATCTGTGAAATGTAATAGTTTCGTACTGGTCCATCGTAGGCGATTTCGACCAAGATTCGCTTCAATAGTTCCTTCCATTGTTATAGGTGTCATAGGTGGAGCAGAGCTTTGAACAGTACAGTTCGGTGGCCAGTGGAGATGTAACATATTGTGGTCACTGGCGGAAGATGGCAGAACCTGAAACCCTTTTAGGAGATAGAACAAGGAGCGGCTGACATAAATGAAATCTATAATAGCCACGGAACTACCCCTTTTCCATGTCGGATGGGGAGGAGAGTCCTCAGGAAATGTTCCGTTTACCATGATCATGTCTTTCGATTGTATAAACGCATTCCAGCTTCGAACTCGATCGTCAGATAACACTTTGCTACTATTTAGACAATGGAGATTTAAATCTCCCGCTAAAATTATGTGCGTTTGTTTCTTGTATTGATGTATTTTTTCCCATAAGCGTTCAAGGGAGCGCAAGTAGGAAACAGTAGAAAGAGCAACTGGATTCCAATATGTATTAATCAAAGCGTATTGACAATCGTCAATAGATAGTTGTGCTAGCTGGAGATACGGAGTCAAGGATTCATGTGAAATAACACTCATGGATGGCGATGTTTTCAGCATGATTAACAGGCCAGACATTGGTCGACCTTTATTTGCAGAAATAGCAGGATTTAGGATGGGATAATATCCATCCCATGATGGGCAGTTAGTTAGCCATGTTTCCTGTAATAATATAAAATTGTACTCTCTTAGTTTAATGACAGCATCGGAGAAAAGATGTTTGAAGCCTCTAGTATTCCAGCTTAACAATGAAAGATGCTTACTAGGGGAAACGCTATGCTTGGGAGGTAGAACACCGACATTCACAATGTTGTTTACATTGTGAACCACTCGAGTTCACTTTAGTGGAGGTGACCAATGTTAGTTGTGCATCTTTATATGGGACTGTAATAGCAGAGCTTCTTTGATAGTCAATCGTAAGCTCAAAACCCAGATCCCACAGGGCTGCGCGAGCGGCCCAAAGAGTGTTTAGGACCACTCTTGAGCGGAGCCAGATTCGTACTAAGGACAGGTCGTTATTATTTAAGAATTCGACTTGTTCAATATCGGCAGAGTTGATATCCTCCAAAGCGTATATATCACCAAAAATAGCTAGAAGGCTAGCACGATTCAAATCATATGAGTGATACGGCAAAGGTCTACATTTAATAATTAGTGAGTGAAGATTTTGTTTTACATCGGATTTTTTCAGTCTGTTTAGAGTACTCTCTGGATTCGAGGTGAGTGTCGCATGAGGACTTACGTGTTTAGTAGGGGCAAATGGAGTTTGTTTTGAAGATGAGGCAGCAAGTACAGATTGGTTTAGATTCGAAGTGGTAATAGATGAAGGTAATTTCTGCCCGCCTTCACCATACTTAGTGCCATTATCAGAGGACTGGTGATATTTTAACATGTATTGTTCAATGGCTGAAGCTATAATATGATCTAAGGTTGGTGGCACGGAGGATGAATTACATTGATGCGTTTTATTCGCATCTGCCAAGGAGGGAAGGGAAAGCAACTGTGGTACTGGTTTTATTGTAGTGGGTAATCTGAGTTGAGATAACTTATTGGCTCCAATTTGGGAAGGAGCACTATCTTTGTTTTTAGATCTACCACTAATGTTAGATTCAGCCGGAGTAAGTTTAAGGCTTTTAGCTTCTAAATAAAGGTCTATTTCTTTACGCAGCTCTGAGCGTTTTAAACATAACTCAGTATCAGATAGATCTTTCACTTTTGCAGCACTGGTTGATGTTGGGTGATTATCAATTATCGCAGACTCATTGTCAATCAAAGCCACAATATTATTTAGGGGTGAATGTTCAGCTGGAGGTTGTATATTTACAGGTTCTTTTAAGCTTTTCTCTGCAGCGATTTTTGCATATTTATCTCGTACTGCTTTAGCAGCTAAAGTCATTTTATTTTTGGCAGGTGGTTTTAGCCCTTTCAAAAAGGATTTGGCGATCGAGGAGGGAATGTGCTGCTTTGGTTGATTTTTTGTTTTCTTTTTTAAGGGGTTAGTATGAGTCTGTTTGGTCGGGACAGCACCCGAGAAAATTGTGAATAGTTCTTTAGAAGGTTGTGATTCATTCGCTGATGGTGAGAGCAACAGAGTATTAGGTAATGGACATACAGGAGCACACTTCTCAGTAGTGGAATGAAGTTCCCGAATAATATGTGGAAATGTAGGGAGGGTAAATTGGGCAGATGTAGCCGTATTTGTCATGGACAGTTTTGGTTTTTCTGATGGATTATGGGAAGAATCATTAGTTGGTTCCTGTTGTAATAATACAGCAGAAGTTAACTTTGGTTTTTTAGGAGAGAAGGGGGCAGTGTCATTAAATGATTTCAACTGTTGTAAACGTAGTTGCGATTGCCATCTAATTAATTTAATAAGTTGCTTATCTTGGATTTTAAGTTTTTCATCCAAGGACTCACATAGTTTAAACAATGATGATATAGCCAGATTCATAGCGTGCAAGGTGGTTTCAATTAGTACTGTAGAAGATAGACATGCAGTAGAAGGAGGGAGTAAAGAAGGCAAGGGCATGGAAGGAGAAAGAATGGGTTTCGGCATGGTGTCAGACCGTCTGGGAGTAGGTGCTAAATATGAGGATACAGACATATGTTTCTCATCATCAGAGTATATGTGGGAGATTTCTGGTAGTTCGTAGTTTGCTTCAAGCACCACATTAGTATCGATAAAGGATGAATTTGGACAGTGGTTAAGTTCATCTTGAACCTTAATAAACTCATCAGCCAATACTATAACCGTAGGGTTAAAAGGTGTACCACACATAGAAGGAATACATGAAGCAGCAGGAGTTAATAGACCATTTGACCCAGATGTAACTAAAGGCTTGCTAATGGGCATAGATGTATCATTCTGCGGTAACTGTGTGCTCACGTCTTTTGTGGTCTGTGGATCTTTGTCGCTTACTGATTTCCCCAGATCAGTATAGGAATCTGGCAAAGAAGCCGGTTGTATCGGAATTTCGCTATCTTTCAGCATAGTTATATCTGAAATAGAGCGCTTGGGTTTAGGCTGCATTATAGACAATGGAGTATCAGACATAGCACAATTATCAGGTAATTCGCTGCTACAAGGCCTTTTGTCTTTGCCCATAATGGCAAGCATCTCTTGTATATCACGAGACGCTACTTTTGCTTTAGATCTCGCAATTTTAGGAACTCGGGAAGCTGAGGTCACTTGTGGACGCGGTGTACTGCCCATTATTGTTCTTTTCTGAGAAGCTGAAGGAGGGGAAGAGGGTGGAGCTGCCGCCAGCTTGTTTGATCTAAGATAATAAAAGCGCCGGCGCATTTAATACACCACCCAGAAGAGCATTCGAATGGCTATTTCAATTAGAAAGGATGGATTTTTTTTTTCCTCTTTCTTCACGAAGCAATGATATTCATCTAAATAGTCTGAGGCAGTTATTCGGTTTCCAGGGAAGGGAACGCCCGACAGCTTGTGGAGCTGCCAGAGTCCGACTCTCCACCCCAAACCCTGAAAACTAGTCAGATAAATGGAAGTGTGGTAAGCAGGTGAGAGCTTTGATTCAGACCACTCACCGCCGAACAGCCAAACAGCGGCTCCAGCCCTTACTGCCTCCAGCCCTTACTGCCTCCAGGGCTTAACGCCGCAAGGGCGGTGATGCCGGCAATGTGAGGAGTGAGGAGATCACGTGATCCGTCACGTGATGATGGTAGGCCCCGCCCCCTCCAGGAAGCGGCCAGGCAGCAAGAGCAGCGCTCGCAGTGCTGCGTTCGTCAGAAAGTAATTAGTCAGAGGAGCCGACGTGCACAAGACCAAGCACTCCTTCCAAATGAGTAAGAACACGCCGCAAGGGCGGTGATGCCGGCAATGTGAGGAGTGAGGAGATCACGTGATCCGTCACGTGATGATGGTAGGCCCCGCCCCCTCCAGGAAGCGGCCAGGCAGCAAGAGCAGCGCTCGCAGTGCTGCGTTCGTCAGAAAGTAATTAGTCAGAGGAGCCGACGTGCACAAGACCAAGCACTCCTTCCAAATGAGTAAGAATGATTTAATCCATAAAAGTAGCAGCATAATACAATAAATACACAGAAATAGGATCCACTACACCTCTGAAATGTCCATTGTGCGAATAGCAATTCCTATGTCAATCAATCAATCAACAGCTCAATACATAGCAGTGTGGAGATGTTTTACTCTCACTTCTCCCAATGTGCAAATGGCAATTTCTATGTCAATAATACAGTACAGTTCATACTAATATAAAGTGATTGCCTAAGGGTCATCCTGTATATCAAATGTCCAACTGTCCAACTATTACTCCCTTGTGCAAATCGCAGTTCCTATGTCAATGATAAAGTGCAAGAGAATAGCAGCCTCATTGAATATGCAATCAGCTTATCGATACATAGCAGTATGGAGATATGTAACTCTCGCTCCTCCCAATGTGCAAATAGCAATTCCTATGTCATACAGTACAATTCATACAGATATAAAGTGATTGCCTAAGGGTCATCCTGTATTCAAAATAACCCCTAACCATGTGTGCAAATGCAAATTAAGAACTCTTAATGAATATAGACAAATGCTTCAATAACGCCCTTATGATGATAGTATGCAGGGATCTCAACACATCTTAAATCAAGGTTGTGGGCAACCCTCATATTTTTGAAAAGCTCAAGTTTGCAAGAACGCATAAAGTTCTGCATCTATGTTCAATCCTTTCGGTCTCAAGGTGTCAAACTTACAAATGAGTGTTGTTTCTAATTGCCTCAATTTCAATTTTCGGTTGCCTAATCTTTTACTGGGAGGTATGTAGGCCAACCCCGTAAAGGATAGAGATTTCACATCACCATTATGCTTTTCTTGAAAGTGGCTAGTGAGAGGGTATGTTAAATCTCCATTTTTGATGACTCTGTAGTGTTGGAGAATCCGCATCTTTAAAGGACCTATTGTCGAGCCTATATAATGAAGGCCACAAGTACATGTAATCACATAGACCACATATTTCGTGGTACAAGAAATTCTGTTTTTCCAACAAAGGCCATTCACACTCTGAAAGGGAACCTTAGAAACATGATTGCACAATTTACAGTGAGTACATTTGTAGAAACCAGTTCTTCCACTCTGAATCATTCCTGTATTTTCAGCTGGTTTGGTTATTACCATACTGGGGGACAGCATGGTTTTGAGCGTGTGAGCCTTACGATAAGTGACCTGAGGGAAGTCCTCAAGCACTAGCTTGAGATAGTCAGTGAGCAGAACTTTCCAATGTTTATTCATTATCATTTTGATTTCTTTAGCTTGATGGTTAAATCCTGTGATTAGCCTGATTTTTTTTTTTGTCTTTCACTTATCTAGACAACAAGGATTCTCTAGTGGGTATTTTTGCTTTCATAACACTTTTGGAGATAACATGCTTTTCATATCCTCGTTTAATGAATCTCTGACCGATTTTTTTTCTGCTTCACTCATATAGTCATCGCTATTGCTGCAGGCTCTTTTCGCTCTCAAAAATTCCCCATAGGGTATGGAGTCTATTAGGGCTCTTGGGTGATGACTTTTGGCGTGGAGAGTTGAATTGGAACTGGTGGGTTTCCTGTATAATTTGGAGGTCAGCCTATCTTTCTCTACCTGGAATTCCACGTCTAGAAATACCAGATTACGTTTGCTGATAACCGTGGTTAGTTCCATATTTAATGCGTCGTCATTAAGTGTCTTCACATATTCCTTTAGCTCCAACTCGGTCCCATCCCAAATAATAAGCAAATCATTGATAAATCGATACCAAATTTTTATATGTTGGGTCCAATGTTCCAATTCTTCTGCCCACGTCTGATTAGTCTCCCACCATCCCATATAAAGGTTGGCATAAGTTGGGGCCATGCACGACCCCATTGCTGTCCCACGTATTTGCTTGAATAGCTGATTGTCATGAAGGAAGTAGTTGTGTTCAAGACAAAATTGCAACATGTTCAATAGCATCTTATTATGTTGGCGATAGCTGATCGATCTACTTTCCAAGAATGATTGGCATGCCTTCATGCCTGCTGCGTGCTGTATCGAGGTATACAGAAATACTACATCTAATGATACAAGTAGATACCCAGACTCCCAATTGATGTTTTCCAACTTCGCAAGCAAGTCCGCAATATCTCGTATGTATGAGTTGAGACTCAAAACAAACGGCTGGAAGAAGTCGTCCACGTATTTGGATGTGTTCTCGAGCAGACTGCCAATCGAAGAAACAATAGAACGACCTGGAGGATTCATTAGGCTTTTATGGATCTTGGGGTTAAAGTAGATCAAAGGGGTTACCGGATGGGAATTTTGTGAGAGAGAAATATTCATCTTGATCTATAAGCTCCAAATCACACCACTGTTTCAACATTCCATGGTATATCATTTTGGTGTCCGATAGCGTCTCCATTTCTATTGGTATATAGTCGGTACTGTCACTCAGTTGTCTCTTAGCTTCATGTTTGTATTTGTCGCTATCCATGACAACAATGCCTCCACCTTTGTCCGAAGGACGAATGACTATGGAATGATCGCTCTTCAACGTTTGTAGTGCCTGGAATTGCGAGTGATTGAGATTGCGATTGGCCGGTGCGATGTGACTAGATAGTTTCTTGAGATCTTTCATTACTAGTTCCTCAAAAATGTCAATGGGTCCACATGCTATATCGGACAGAAGATAGACTGTGGTTTGAACTTGGTGGGACAGTTCAGATCAGTAGGGATTCCAAACGTTGCTTCTAACATGGACTCATTCATTGTGATGTTATTGTCCAAATTGGATTCCACAGTTTCTTCCATATTGGCCAAACATAAAAGGCTAGTCAGATCTTTTTCAGATAATATGGAGACCTCTTTCACTGCCTGTTTTTTCTTAGTTCCTAGATTTTCTTCAATCTTGGTGGCGTGAAATTTGGTCAATTTGAGTTTTCTGGTAAATTTAAATAAATCTACCCTGGTGGAAGTATAATCAAACATATGAGACGGGCTAAAGGAGAGACCCAGGGAAAGCACTGATGATTCATGATCTGTCGGGTTTCTCTTCGAAATGTTGAAGATTTTTAATTGGAGGTCTTGTTGCCTCGGGGTTTCCCCTTCTTCTTGGCTCCAGATCTCATTGCCATGGGCGATTGGTTGTCTGTGTTTTTTCCCCCACCTCGTCTTCCTCTGCCCCCTCTTGTTGCTGCTCCTCTTCCTGGTCCTTTGTATTGGCCTCTTCCTCTTCTTTCTGATTTGCTGTCCAAAAAATGTAATTTTTTGTGCCCGTTCCTTCTGTTTCTGATGAACTCATTTCAGAGCTGCTCGGTTCTTCACTTAATGGGACTGATGCTTGAGCATTGTTGGTTTCCATTTGTTGCAATCTGATTTTGATGGGATTATCAAATCTCTTGGCAAAAGTATAAATCCTCCCTTGTTCGTAGTCTATACGATCTCGTTTGAACTTGTGCTGTTTTCTCATTCTGATTTCTCCCTCATGTCTCTCCAGATTTTCTTCCAGACGCGACGGTCTCCTCTTACATTAATCGCCATCTTCTGAAGTAAAAAGCTGTTCCTCCATCACTTCAGTGTCTTTAAGTAGTTTGGTTCTATCTATTTTCGCATATTTGACCAAACTTTGAATCATCTTGAAGGAGCATGCGTTGGTGTGGTCTGTCCATTCTTTAATTAGCTCAGGGTTCATATCTTCAAACGTTGGGATCGTGAGGATTCTTTGTCCTCTAGGGATTCTTTGAACCTCAAGATATGTTTGCAGAGTCATGGCCTCCCACCATTTCAATATCTTTTTTCTTGATTTTTTCAAGCTTGTCCAATTTTTGCGGTACATATCAGTTGTTGTTGCCTCTTGGTTGAAAAGGATGCTTGCCGCCGCTCGTCTCCTGGCTTCAACCTGGTCTGTCATAGCTGTGGGCTAGAGAAAACTGTAACCCGCGCTAGATCTATTGCATGTGCTGTATGAAAAATAGCTGAATGACTAAGCTCGATAGCACTGGGCAAGTCAACTCGTGCTATACCCTCCTCACTCCACTAGATCGTGGCTAAGAAGTGCTTAGTTGGTCTCCCCTTGGTCAGAAAAACATCACCAGATACAAATCTCATATGCGTTTACCAAATACAGGAAAACACAATGACCCTCGTACAGAGAAAGGGGACCACACCTTGACTAATACAGGATACCAGGTTACTGGGCTTTTCCAAAGTTCCCTCTACCAATGTGTTTAGTCAAGGGAGGTGTCAGCCATAAGCTTAATATGAGTAAATAGATTTAGCTAAAAGATGGCACTCTACCTCCTTAAGTGGCTGGTGCTGGAGTGACGAATTTAGCCAAATTCGTAAATATGAGAAAAACACACAAGCCCCTGCACGGTTGTAACACTGCAAAAAACCACCCAGTGGGCATGCGTAGCAAATACTCCAGCACGCAAGACCTAGCTATTTAGAATATCATATTTATTGTTGCTTAATACAGCACATTACAAAAAACAGAGGTGGTAGAGTAAAACATCTCCACACTGCCTATTATAGGTACACTCTCGAATAACAGGGCACTTGCCTATTGACGATTTGGCTGCGGCCGTTGTGCGCGTAGTCCCCGGCTTGCAAACACTGACCCTATGTGGGGGCGTATGTCTGAGAGCGGCTATGTAAGCTGGTTTCAGTCATCTGATTATGAACAGGCACACTTGTGCTCATTTGTTACACATCAATTGTAATTTGACAACAATATTTTAAATAAGTAGTCTAGAGCGTCTCCTTGGTGTAGTTCACATTGCGGTAGCTAATAGAGGTGTTTAGTGACTTCCTTAAGCGTAACTTTTACGCATCTTTTCATCATATATACCTTATTTATAGGACTTTGACCATTCCAATATGGTGGTCATCGTATGTGATAGATTTCACTATTGTTTCCTTGTAGCAGTCACATGACCGTTTTTGCACGTGATGTGACACGAATGGGGACGCTCTGTAACTGCTTTTCTTTTTAAACTCTATGATGTGCATGCCTCATTTGGATTTTAAAGGTCTGAGGAAGCCTGAGCATTCAGGTGGAACGCGTGACCATCTTCCACCCGTGGGGTGAGTGTTTTGTTCAACCTTATGGCTGTCACAGAGGCAAATGATTTCACCTCTTTTTTGTAATGTGCTGTATTAAGCAACAATAAATATGATATTCTAAATAGCTAGGTCTTGTGTGCTGGTGTACTTTCTACGCATGCCCACTGGGTGGTTTTTTGCAGTGTTACAACCGCGCAGGGGCTTGTGTGTTTTTCATATATATATTTGTTTTTTTTATTTATTATTTTTTGTTGTAACTAAATCCATCCTAACAATACCTTATTTAGAATATAGTTGGGAATCTAAGGTAAGGTTTTTGTGGTACCCTTGGATTTCAAACATAATGTTAATTAGTGTGTGTAATATTGTGTAGCAGTCCACTCTTAAGGTGCATCTGGAATTCTATACGTATGGCTTTTGCTACCAGGTATGGGGCTTACCTTACGGTTGAGAGGGAGTTGGGCCTTAACTGCCCATTTACCCTTTTTACTTGCACTATGCTCTGCTCTGTATTCTGTGTAACCGGATTACTTTTTTCCCCAAACTGAACATTTTGTGTGTGACCTAATAAATAAAGTGTATGTTTCTTCAGTATCCCAGTGTGGTTTGTACTTTTGAGTTGTCCATTGCAGTAAACTGTACCTCTCTTCTAGCCTTGCACCCTCCGTGAAGTTAAGGTTAACTGCTGCACAGCTACCACTGGAGAGTATGGTCTTTCCTTTTTGGTAACAATGTTATATCTTTCGGTTAGATGATTACACAGCCTTCACCAGAGGGTTGTGCAAATTCCTTGCTAATATTGAGGCAGGGGTGGCTTTCCCAATGTCCACGTTATGCTTTGATTATTTTGTTTGCCGTCTGAGTTACTGCTTGTGTTCTGTATGCTGGGATTTAATGTCTTCCTATGTGTTAAACCGTCAGCAGGGAGAGAATACCCACATCTGAGAGGGAGCAACTCCGCCTGGAATTGCAGCAGCTGAACCATCAGATCAACCAACAGGCACAGATGAGGGGACTGGAGGTACTGATTGCTAACGTTTGGTATGCAGTTGGGGGGTGGGGGTGACAGAGATTGTGCTCCTATTTCCACTGCCACGCCCTCTTGCTCCCTGTTGCTTCCTTCTAGGAGTTTTGTTGTAGTGTTGTAACACCCTCCTTTCTACATTAATGCATACCTACTGCCACCATTTTGATTTCTCCTTTCACTTGTTGCACTGTAGTCGGATTCTTAACAGGTTAGTAGACCTTGCTATTGAATTATTCTAGCAGAGCTTCTTTGGTATGTAATTTGTGGCTTTCATAGGTGCACACAAGATGATGTATGCCAGTTTATAAAGTGGAATTACATGTTTTTTTACTTCAAGAGTGCACTAGGTATCAGCAATGTGCTGTTCTGCCTA
This sequence comes from Ambystoma mexicanum, assembly GCF_040938575.1. Taxonomy (NCBI): domain Eukaryota; kingdom Metazoa; phylum Chordata; class Amphibia; order Caudata; family Ambystomatidae; genus Ambystoma; species Ambystoma mexicanum. Next base: position 586,205,513 of record NC_090922.1, on the reverse strand, counting down.
GAGTTGGTGTTAGGGAGAATTTCTGTGCCAATTCCCTTGAACCTTAGAGATCCCCAGCTCTTTTGCTGGACTCTGGGCTTAGTAATTCTTACTCCTGAGTGGGTGGGACTTTTTTCTCACTTGTGTGTTTTCCTGACCATGATTTCTGGGGGTTCTGGTGTTTCTTACTGTTCCATGGAGTCTGGTAAACTCCATAGGCATCTGCTTTTTGCGTTGACATACAGCACCTTTTGTGCAGTGCCACTGAGGTCCCGTGGACTTCTCCTAATATTTAACTGCATGTTCTTGGTTGAAATACTGTTCCCAAGAAAAGTAATATGACCCCTGTCTTACCTTACTTTTCCTTTGTGGGTCCAGCACATGCCACCCTATTTGGAGTGCTGGGGGTTACATGTAACTCCTTTAACCCGTTCCTCATGTAACGTTTTGTTACACTAACTCACTTGACTGACTGGTGGCAGTGGTTTCTTTTTTACTACCTTGTGTCATGTATCTGCAGGCTGATACCTCCGCTGTAGTACAGCACAGCACAGCACCCAAGGGGGACCATTTTCACAATATGGCCCGTGTCTTTTTTTCGCAGTTTCTTGTCAGTTTCTTCTGTTCTTTTACTCTGAATCTGGTTTGAGTCCTTTGTGTGTTTTACCTTTGGCTGGTTTCAGCCCTGAACCCTGCAGTTAGTGAGGGTCCCGAAACTTCCCTGTCCTTTGTCTCTGTGTGCCTGAGTGAAACCAGTTCCAATTGGCCGGTTGACTGTCCTGTAGGACAGCCACCCTGCTGTGTGATTGACAGCCTACGGCTGTGAATGAATGGACAATTGCTTTTTTTGGGGGGGGGGGGACTAGAAGCATTCGACTGGAGGACAACATCTGAAGAAGAGAAGACGCCAACATCACCCTCCTAGACCATGAAGTGCCCGGTGAACCCCTGCAGCTTTGCTGGCCCAGTCTTCGAATCGACAGTGAAGACCTGTACGGGACGACTTCCGTAGGCTCATGGGACCAACTAGCCTCAAGAGACACTATTTTGGCGCAACCCCCGACATGCAGCGACTTTCCAAATATGCAGAATCCCAATATCCGGGGGTACCCCCGACGATCCGTGAGTGCATTGTCTTCCGAAGTGCAAATCTGGGCAAAACTTTGTGGGCATCTAGAGGACCCTACAGAAGCTGGAAATCCACATCCATAGTCCCCTCACCAGAGTCCAGTACCGAGGGATCAAGGAAATTCTAACCAGAGCTGTTCATTCTTCTTTGGCACTGAGAAAAAGGCGCCAAAACCACAAAGAGCTGCTGAATCCTGAGGAATCCATTGCTGCAGAGTCCCTCTCTCTCTCGAGTGTTGCCGCAGGAGCCCGTCAGACAGCCTCCCTTTCTTCACCACGAGCAAGGACCAGGAACAAGGGTCTGCTGCACTGCAACCAGAAGGCATCCAGCTGGAACAGCTTCAATTCAAAGGTACTGTGGGACTTGAGATACATTATCCTTTAGCCTTTTGGGGTGCTTCCTGTTAAGATTTGCACAGAACTGGTAAATCTTCCTGACCTGGGTCAACCCCTGAACTTTTTGCTTTACTAGTGGGATATTTTTCCTTAATACCTCAGTGAGTGGGAACCTTTTTCCACACTCTCATAATCTTTAACTCTTTTTATGGGTGTCATTTTGAAGACTCCATAGTGTCTTTATAAAGTTATCCTCTTTAACAACTTATTGGCAATAAGTGCCTGTTGGTGGGTTGCCCTAGGGGCTCCCCTCTTAACTAACGTTTGCTAACCTTGAGAGAACTACAGTTCCCATGGGTAGAAAGGATCTTTGGATCCCTTTTTACATTTTATTCTGTGAAACTAGCACACCTCACCTTATGTGGAGTGCTGGGGAGATACAGTGTATCCTCTTGCACCTTAAAACTGTAACAATTCTGTTAGTGACAAGCTTACCTTCAATGACTGGTGGCACTGATACCTTGTATTAATTTGGTGCAACTTTACCGCGGGCTATGTTCACAGCTGAAATAAAGGCACCTAAGGGTGCTCATTTTACCAAAATCGCTGTCTATTTTTTCACCATTTTAGTGTTTCTTGTCGTTTCTTGTTCCTTCCCCTGACATCCAAGGTGGGAAATTCCTTTGTGTGATTTTCTGTCTTCGGCGGGAGTCCCCTGGACTCCCCGCCCAGGCTCCAGTCTGTCTGTGAGAGCAGGAAGTGTGGGAGGAGTCCATAACTCCCCAGCCCTTTGTCTTATTCCTTGCTTGAATGGGGACAAATCCCAGTGGGGGGGCTGGCTGTCCTGATCGGACAACCAGACAGCCCCTTCCTGTAAAATGCAGGGATAGAATGCAGAGGTTGTGTTGTAATTCCTGATAAATACTGCAAACCTGGAAGCTAAAGAAAAGTCTACCACTGGAACGGAACCGAAGAGGAAGATGAAGGAAACGCGGCTGAAATGATTTTCTGGACCGGAGAGTCTGCTGTGTAACCGGAGCCTGCTGTAGCCCTTCCTTCCAATCTACCTGGGGACTCTGAAAACGACAACCCCGACCCAGAGCTTGGTGAGACCCACTGGACTCAAAAAGACCTGCATTTTGAGCCATCTAATGCGTTGCTGCGATCTTGCGTTGTTGCAATACCCCGTCTTCCGAATCTCGCTGAAACTTCGTGGGCATCCTGGTAGATCTCTTGAGACACGAATTGTCTGAAAAAGTCCCCTCAACAGAGTGCTGGACCTTTGTAACTACGAGAATTCAACTGCGATTTTCTGTCTTCTTCTGTGCTCCTTGAAAAGGCGCCAAATCCGCAGAACTGCATTCAGCCACGAGGGAAACCTTGCCTAGAGCATTCTTCATCAATCCCTGCTGCAAAGTCCCTTCTGAGGTCTTGTTTTCAGTCACAATGACAAGGAATCCACTGACCGTGTAGTTGGCTGCAAACCCTGAAGTTCTCCTGCTGCAAAATCCTCTTCAATGTGGAGCTACTTTGTTGGCTTGAATATGTACTTACCTTAGGTCTGTTAAGATTCCTGTGTAGCTGTGGGTTCTTTTCTGTGATGGGGAAGTTTTCATCCAGTGGACCCAGTCCCTCTGCTAGAATCCTGCTAAGGTGTCTTCTGCGAATCCCATGGACCCTCTTATAACTCGTAAAGTACTCACCTGTTTGCCCAGGTTTCCTAAGGAACTCTTGACATTTTCTACATAAAGAACCTATTTTAACACAGCCTGTTAGTCACTAGTCCTAGTGACCTCCCTTCTGCCACTGAGAACACTCATGCTCCAAAAATCAAGGGAAAGACTTTCAAGGGATTGGGACTTCTGCCTAGAAAAGAAGTTACTAACTAACTTGTAAAGAGTGGGTTGGTAACTGTAATTCTAAGATTGAACAGTTACAAAACTTCTTACTGATCTTGAATGTGTGATGCACTATTCTTAAGTATGGTTAACATATTTTCTTCCTTAGCAACTGTTTTGCCAGTCTAATATAAAGTAGATGTGAAGGTATTTTACTCTCCTGTGATTAGGGTGTGCCTCTTCCCAAAAGTGTGTTGGTATCACCAGATTAGTCCCTTGAGGATAATTGTATGAGTGTCCCCCAATTGGGTCTTGCGTCCCCTGGCTTGCTGCTAACGTGTCCTTAAGTCTGCATTAGGTTGTTGCCTACCTAGAATAACTGAGTCATTCAGTAAAGTGTGACATTGGGTTTTACTTTCCCCTTCATTGTGAGGTTAAAAATGTATGTGGTTTTTACTTACCTTGTGTTAGCTGTTTGACGTCCAAAAATAAGTTACAAGAGTTACTGCTTAACTCAATCTGGGGTTCCCTTATTTCAAAAGCACCTGTAATTGTATATTACATCCTTAGGTTTTACTCACCTAGTATAACTGTTATCATAAAAGTAGTTATAGGTTTTTACTGCACCTAGAATAAGTGTTCCACTATTCACCAAAAGTATATTGTCCAGTTGACTGATTACGTGATGTTTGTTTGTTTTATGTTTTTTTTTAATTATTTGTAATGCACCCCTGACCCGGGGTATCTGGGCCCAACAGTTAAAACAATGTGCAAAGCCTAGTTACAGTGATAAATAGAATAAAATACAGTACATAAACATGTGGATGAAGACTAAGGAACTATGGGAGGATTTACAAATATTGCAAACAATACAAAAATTGTAATTCTTCCCATAGGGATCGCAAGCAGGCTGTGCTATATAACATCTTAGTAGCAAAGATATAGGGTCATTCCTGAGTGAAGGTTGCACCGCCAAGGTTTACTGGTCAGAGGATTTGAGCCATGTGATACTGTTGGATATGAAGTTCTGGTAGGATTGGTCTTCTCTAAGTGAGGGGGGCAGGGAGTTCCAAAGTTGGGCAGCTTTGATGCGGAAGCTCCTGCCTCCAATCTTGGATAGCTTGAATCTGGGAATGGACGGCAGTTCAGGTTAACTAGCCTGGATGGTCTCAAGGATGTCCGTCTGTGGAATCTCTTAGAGAGATAGGTGGGTGCGGCATTGTTTAATGATTTGTGAGTGACACCATTTTTAATAGGATTTTTATCATTAGTCGAGAGTCAATCGTTTTGTCGCCTGCTCTCAGAGATCTGATCTCTTCTGGCTATGCCAAGGGATGCTCTTAAGGAGTTATTTTGTAGGGTTTGGATTCTCCTGATGATGGATTTATTAGAGCCTATGTACAGGGCATTACAATAATCTAACCGGGACAAAATAAGGGCTCTGGCCAGGATGATGCAACTATTGTTAGAGTGAAAGGGTTTGCCAGTTCTAATAATTTTACACGTGTACACGGTGGTGGACGGACGCTAGTGTGTTTACTTGTTTAGAAAAGGACAAAATGGAGTTGAGGTAGAATCCTAAGGTCTTTTCCTCCTTGGCCACTTTGATGAGGTTGTTGTCAATGTAAAGGAGGAGTATTGAACGCCTAGTTTTTTTAGGTTAGTGGGGGTACCCAGGATGAGTTATTTTTTATCATTCAGGCATTGACCGTGCGTTGCCACTCATGCCTGGATGATGTGGTACACTCTGTTCACCAAGGCCAAATCCTTGCCATAAACCCCTGAAAGTGGGAGGAGAATCAGAGTATCATTTGCATAGTTGGTGTAGGTGATACCAAGATGGTCCAGATCATCAAAAAGGGGCTTGACGAAGGTGGAAGGTGGGCGAGACGCAGGACCCCTGAGGCACCCCGCAGGTGATGGGTATAGGGTCTGCCGCTACTGAGAATCATTATACAACTGGGAAGGGTCTACTTCCCTTGCATTACTGAATGTAATAGTGAAAGTAACCCTTCTCCAGCATGGGGTTTGGCATGGATTCACATGCTCATGAATATTCCCCGTCGTCAGGCTGGGAATCCTCGGTAAAGAAAAAAACCAGTATCAGTTTCGTTTCTGATCTGTCTTTCGTAGTAGTAACCAATCACTGGTCTCTGCGTCATACTGACCACAGCCAATGACTGCCCTCTACCTAAGCCCCGCCTCTGGCAGCCATCTTCAGATTTTTACCGCACGTTCATGTGTTGGGATCCTCGTGCTATTGCTCTCGGGCGTTAGTGCTATTTTTTTCACATTTTTTCTCAAAAACTTCGTTTTTTTCGGTCAAAGGAGCCTCAAGCTCCACCGACTCTCCATCCGATCAACGGGGACCCGTGTCGGATTCGTCCTCGCCCCCTCAAGGGTGAAGATTCGTCGAGCTACGCTTTTGGAGGGCTCCAGAAGTTTCTCAGGCCCATCTCGGTCATGGCCCAGGAGAAGGGAAGCTCGACGCCCGGAAAGCTGTTGAGGGTCTGCCCTGGATGCCAGCTGCAGAATGTCTTTAAGGAAGACGAACACTCCTTTTGTCTTTACTGCCTACATGAGGACAAGACGCACGTGGAGAAGGACTGTGCATTTTGCGGCAACATGTCGGAGCGGACCATGAAGGACCGCCATCAACGTCTCGCCAACTGGCTGGAAGGGAAGAGCCTGTCAGGCGAGAAGAAGAGGAAGAAATCGGAGCGGTCTTCTAAGACCTTTGAGGACGCCCCGGCGACGGGGGTCCAACATAAGGCCAAGCACCTCGAGTCCGCTGGCATCGGGAGCGCTGAACGGTCGGGCTCTACGGGCGCCAGGCAGGGCGCACCGGCACCATCAACCACGAGCCAACGCTCTGGGTCGGGTAAGAGGAAGGCCGAGCATCCGGCGAAGCTCCTGGAGAGGCCCCGGTCGAGCTCGAAGGCGGAGGGGGAGCGAGGCAGTGTCCCCCCCCCCCCCTCAAGGAGAAGGCGGTGAGCGCACCTAAGGTGGTGAAAGCCTTAATCCATCCGGCCAAGGCCTCTATCGAGACAGTCGCGGTGGCCCTGGCTCAGCCTGTGGAGGCTACACCAGTGGTGGCGACCTCGGGGCTCAGAGTCTCCCTGCCACCGCGGAGGGAGTCCTCTTTTATGCCCATAGACAGGACCCCTGTGAAACCCCCGACGGAGAAGAAAAAGGGGGGGGCAGGAGGTCGTCGTGGATTCGGCCTCAACCTCTGAGGAAGAACTGATCGAGGTCTTAAGCCACGGCGTTGGTGTGGAAGACGACCAGCCCGTCGGGAGGGATCCCGACGCAGGAGACGACGACATCGTCGAGGGTACCGACGGGGCCCCTGACCGCCCGTCGGATTCCCCTCTGCCAGTGCCGCAAGACAACTTGGCGGCCATTTTGTTGGCTATACAGTCCTTATGCTCAGAGATAAGGACGAGACTGCCGTTACCAGTGGAGGAACCACTCCCGTCGGGGGACCCGGAACCAGGCCCTTCGGGCAGCCCCCCTCCTGAGAAAAGAAGGATTCACCCTCCACCTCCTTTTCAGCCGTCGCGCCCCGTTCAGCCCTCCTCCCCTTCCACGACTCGAGGGGATGATACGGGGACTGACACGGCCACGACGGTTACGGACGACGAGGTGTACGACGAAGATCTGCCGTCGTCTCCTCCCACCCGGGCTTCCCCGCCCGACGAGATTGGATCTTTTCACTCCATGATCGCCAGGGCATCCGAGCTCTTCCAGCTCTGCCTGGAGGAGAAGAAGAAGGAAGGTTTACTTTATCAGCGGCGCGAGGCCAAGAGGAAGACTTCCTCGCGGTACCACTACTGGACGATATTTGGGATGAGGGCCTAGTCCTCCTCAAGAACCCATCCACGACGCCGGCTAGAAGAGACCGGTACGAGAAGAAGTACCGTGTCCCGGACGCGGCCCCCTTGTGCCTCCGGGCACAGCCTACCCCGGACTCCGTCGTCTCCGCGGCGGCCAGGAAGAAAGCGGGGGGGTGGGTGCTGCCTCCACGTCGACTTCCCCGCCGGACGGCGAGGGAGAGAAATTGGACACGATGGGGCACAGGGTCATCTCATCGGCAGCGACGACGATTAAGGCGGCTAACACCTTGGCTATCGTAGCCCGCTACGACAGGGAGCTGTGGTACAAACTGGCTCCCCTGCTGGACTTCCTACCGGACGACAAGAGGGCGGATGCCCTGGAGATCTTGCAGGAAGGTGAGGTGGCGTTGGACCACGCCATCACGATTGCGACAGACATCGCCGACACTGGATTTCGCCAGTTGGGCAACGGCGTGTGCCTTAGGCGGCGTGGATGGCTCAAGGCTACTGACTTCCGTCAAGACGTACAGACCAGAGTCCTGGACATGCCGTTCGATGGGAACAACCTGTTTGGGAAAACAGTGGACGATTCCCTTCAAGCCATTAAAGCGGACACGGAGACAGCCCGGGCGCTCGGGGTTCTCCAGCAACGGGGGCCGCCCTTTCGGAGCGGCGGAGGCAAGGGTGCCTCCAAAGGTTCCGGCGGCGGATTTTCCACCTACCGTCAAGCGGCCCGTTCGTCGTCTCAGGAAGCTTACAGGGGACGAGGCAAGTCAGGCGGACCCCGCCGTCGTCGCCAAGGAGGTCAAGGCGGCAAAGCCTCGTCCAAGCAGGATTGAACCGGCCGTGGGGTCGGGCCCCCACCGAAGCACCCCAGTGGGAGGCCGGCTGGCGAGCTTCGTCAGCGTGTGGGAGTCCATCTCCACCGACCGTTGGGTGCTGGACGCCCTAGCCCAGGGCCACGCGCTCGAATTTCAAAGAAGGTGCCCGCGCGTCCCCCCTGTGGCCAGGAAAGAGCTTCACGTCCCTCAGCTTCTCCGGGAGGTAAAGGCGATGCTCAGGAAGGGCGCCATCGAACTCGTCCCAAAGAGGCTTCGGGGCTCCGGAGTTTACTCAAGATACTTCCTCGTGAAGAAGAAGACGGGAGGATGGCGCCCCATCCTAGACCTACGACGGCTGAACAAGTTCATCAAGGCACAGAAGTTCTGGATGGTCACCCTCCAGCACGTCCTGGGGCAGCTAGAGGAGGGCGACTTCCTGTCGTCGTTGGATTTGGAGGATGCCTACTTCCATATTCCCATCCTAAAGGGGCACCGAAAATTTCTCAGGTTCGTGGTCCAAGGGCGTCACTATCAGTTCAGAGCCCTTCCCTTCGGTCTACGGTCGGCTCCCAGGGTATTCACCAAGTGCCTTGCACCAGTGGCGACGCAGCTGCGCCGAGAGGGGATCCACGTCTACCCCTACCTGGACGACTGGCTCATCCGAGCCAAGACGAGGGAGCTCGCCGTGGAGCACACGGCAAGGACCGTCCAATTTCTCACGGACCTGGGATTCTCCGTGAACTACGCCAAGTCCCACCTGGTACCCGCGCAAGACGCACGGTTTCTGGCAGCGAAGCTCGACAGTGTCTCTTCTGGCCTCCCCGTCGGAGGAAAGGACCAGGGCCATCCTGGGCAAGGTACAGCGGATGTTGGTTGCCGACACGGCCAAGGTGAGGTCCATCAAGTCCCTCCTCGGAATGATGTCTTCTTGCATCTACCTCATTCCCATGTGCAGGCTCCGGATGCGCCCGTTGTAGGAGTTCCTGGACGCGCGCTGGATCCAAACGACGGGCGACTTCGAGGAGAGGATCACACTCGACGAGAGTTTCCGACGAGCGATCCGGTGGTGGGGCCCCCGCGCGCATCTGACGGCGGGCATGGACTTCCAGACCCCAGGCCACCAGGAGACAGTGACCACAGATGCCTCCCTGAAAGGGTGGGGAGCGCACACCGAAAATCTGCACGCGAGAGGCCTTTGGCTCCCGACGGAGAAGTCCCTCCATTTCAACGTCCTGGAGCTCCGTGCAGTGTTTTGGGCCCTCAGATCCTTCCTTCCGTCCCTCAAGGGCAAGGTGGTGAGGATCTTCACCGACAACACCACCACCATGTTTTACATCAGGAAACAGGGCGGAACCAGGTCCCCAGCACTGTCCAAGGAGGCGCAGGACCTGTGGCATTGGGCCGTCGCCCAAAGGATGTTTCTGGTACCGTTTCATCTGGCAGGGATAAAAAACACCATCGCCGACTCACTCAGCAGGGAGCTGCGCTCGTGCCACGAGTGGGAACTACGGCAGGATCTAGTGGATCGCCTCTTCCGATGGTGGGGCACACCCCAGATCGACCTGTTCGTGACGACGACGAACTCCAAGTGCCAGAGGTTCGCCAGCAGGTTTCCCCAGCCGAGGAGCATGGGCGATGCTTTCTCGTTCCCCTGGGAAGGCCTGTTCCTATACGCGTTCCCTCCACTGCCACTGCTGATCCGGCTCATCAACCAGCTCAAGAGGTCACGGTGCAGGATGATCCTCATCGCACCTGCGTGGCCGAGGCAGATATGGTTCCCGGACCTTCTGGACTTGTCAGCGTCCCCGTCAATCAAGCTGCCAGTGGATGCGGATCTGCTCTCCAGGGAAGGAGGCGCCATCCTCCACCACGACCCGAAGTCGCTGAACTTGCAGGCCTGGCTCCTGCAGCGCTAGAATTTGGAGAATACGACATACCGGCCGACTGCAGAGAGGTTCTTGCAAAGGCCAGGGCGTCCTCGACTCTTAAATGCTACGGACACAAATGGAAGAGGTTCTCTGTCTGGTGCCACGCACAGAAGATTAACCCTCTAAGGATTACGGCTCCCCAAGTACTGCCGTACCTGTTGACGCTGGACTGGCACACGCGTCCATCAAGATTCATCTTGCTGCGATCTCCCGATACACCAGAACCACGGGGTGGACGTCCTTGTGGTCTCATAGTCTGGTGAAAGAGTTCATGAAGGGACTGTTCAGATTGTTCCCGCCGGTGAAGGCTCCGGCCCCGGCGTGGGAGCTCAACGTGGTGCTGACCAAGCTCATGGGACCTCCGTTCGAGCCTCTGCACTCGGCCCGTTGAAGTTCCTGTCGTGGAAAACAGCGTTTCTTGTGGCCATCACCTCCGCACGACGAGTGGGAGAGATCCAGGCCCTATCTTGCAAGCCACCATACTTGACTTTTCACGACACGAGGGTGGTGCTCAGGACGCACCCCTCCTTCATGCCCAAGGTGCTGTCGGACTTCCACCTCAACGAACCCTTGGTGTTGCCTGTGTTTTTCCCGTCGCCTTCGTCGCCGGCTGAGAGGACTTTGCACTCGCTTGATGTGGCTAGAGCGCTGAAGTTCTACGTGGACCGCACGAAGTGTTTTCGGAAGACGTCACAACTCTTTGTGAACTTTGGACCTGTCAATCAGGGGAAGGCTCTTTCGAAGGCTTCCATTTCCAGATGGCTCTCCGGCTGTATCATGTACTGTCATCGGTTGGCAAACCGACCGCTGCCTGGCCGTCCGAGAGCCCATTCCACCAGAGCGATCGCAGCTACCACCGCGTTCCTATCTGGTGTGCCCCTGCTAGACATATGCAGGGCTGCTACGTGGAGGTCGACTCACACCTTCACGAAATTCTACTGCGTCGATCGGGATTCCAGGGAGGAGTCCAGGGTCGGCCAAGCAGTTCTGCGCAACCTGTTCGCCTGAGGTGAGCCTGGTGAGGAGGTAAGATTGCTTAATGTTGAGTTTGATGTAATGCTTAATGTTGAGCCTTTGCCACCTCCCGTGGTTGTGCATGTGTGTACTGCTATGTATTCTCTTATTCATGAGCATGTGAATCCATGCCAGACCCCATGCTGGAGAAGGAACAAGTTACTTACCTGTAACTGTTGTTCTCCAGCATGGGTCTGGCATGGATTCACATGCGAACCCTCCCGCCTACCCCTCTGCGGCTCTTCACTTGGTCATACTGACACTTCGCGTGCTTCCAAATCTGAAGATGGCTGCCAGAGGCGGGGCTTAGGTAGAGGGCAGTCATTGGCTGTGGTCAGTATGACGCAGAGACCAGTGATTGGTTACTACTACGAAAGACAGATCAGAAACGAAACTGATACTGGTTTTTTCTTTACCGAGGATTCCCAGCCTGACGACGGGGAATATTCATGAGCATGTGAATCCATGCCAGACCCATGCTGGAGAACAACAGTTACAGGTAAGTAACTTGTTCCTTGGTTTTTACTCCCCAAGAATAGGCTTCACCTATATTGAATGTGTATGAAAAGGTTTTGACTTCCCTAGAACTACTGTTGGGTACTTCCAATAAGGTATGTACTTGGGTCTGTGTACTTTCAAGTACAGTGTTGTGTTTTTTTACTGTGATTTCATATAATGTTTTAGTGCTTACTTACCCCTAGATTTATCTGGTCCTACCTGTATTTACATGAATCCTTTATTTTTACATACATAGTGTTTGAGTGTTTCTTTGGATCTTTCGTATTCCAATTTCACTTGTACTCATTCTACAACCCTCTCTCCCTCCTAAAATAAGCCTGGCTGCTCTGTCTACGCTTTCATGAACTCGGTGGTACAGCCTGTTGGGCAGAATTGCATGGGACCACCACACACAATTAGGACTATAGGTGTAAGCAAGATCAACCTTTGATAGAAGTCTGTACCACACAGTTTGTTGGTAGCGAGCTGAGCAGCCAGGCTTATCTCAAGAGTGAATGTGAGCAGTACAAGTAGTTACACAGAGGACTTTCAATCATAGTGGTTCAAGTAGACACTTTTACTCAAGGTTTGTCAAGGTTTCTGGGTAAAAAAAAGTATTCATTTGTCAGTCATTTAGAGAACATTTCACCAGAAGTAGACATCTTAATATTATATACCAATACATTTCAATACAAAACTCTTACGTTTTTGGGACAGTTTGAGCTCTGCTGAAATAGGAGCAAAACGGCAGTTCAGTTACTTAGCAGTGAGCAAAAAGGACAAAAGTAAGTAGAATATATTGCATATGCTTTCAAGGCAATGCAAATAGTTTCAGTTCACCAGAAGAGTTCAATTCAAGTCAATAGGCCTAGGCCAAAGTCAATGGGCTAGTGTTCTGGATAGGAAAAAGCAGTTCTGGTATCAAACGGTGAAGTCTTTGCAAAAGTTCTCAGAAGTAGTTCAGAAGAAAAAGGATAATTTGTGGGGACACAAGCTGATTAGGCCTGCAATTTGGGAAAGTTTCACAAACTTTAACCACGAGAGTGGTGTTCTCTCAATCTGTTTGGCACAGTTTTTTTATGAAGAAACAAATTATGCTAAAGTCGTGGTTCCTGGAAGTTCCTGCAGATCTCGCGGTTCCTGAGCCTCAGTCGTGGGGACAAGAGGGAGGACGTTGGGGGACTCCTGCACTGCACGGGATTGTTGAAGAAAGCAAACAAAATTGAGTCACTTCAGTTCCAGTAGCTGTAGATTCAAGAACACAAGCTGGTGTCCCTCTCCCTGGTTAATCCTAGCTAGCCTTGAGAATGGTATCCAGGTGTCTTACGAGTTGATTGGTCCCACCAACTCAAAGGAAGAATCTATCCTTTAAGGAGCTTCTCTGTCGAATGAATTTGGCCATTCGGACCTGCAGCAGGACTTCACCGGGCAAACCAACGATCCAGGGGTTGCAGCAGCTGTCCTCTTCCAGCTCGTCTTCATTTCCTTCGTTCCAGTGGTCCACTCTGCCTTTCAGTCCAAAAGACTGGCCTTTTAAACAGTTTTCTCCCTTTAATTCTAGCTTATTTGTCACTCACCCAGCAGGGTGGTTGTCCTTGCTAGACAGTCAGCCAGCCAATCACTCCAGAGTGAATTTGGGTCTCCTAGGAGTCTGAGCACACGGAGTTTCGGGCACCTCCCTCACTTCCTGCCCACTTCATATGCCAAGGGTGGACTTCAGTCCTGAAGCCCACCAAAGGCACACGAACAAATGCACCAAACCTGGTTTGGCGCGCAGAGACAAACACTAGAAGGACCTTTCCAAAAAGAAATGGCGAAAAAAGAAGACCGGGACGGGTTTAAAAAAGGGGCTTAAGGCACCATCTTGAAAAATATGACTCCTGTGATTTTCAGCTACCGGTGTTCGCGGTCAGAAATAATCATGGTAGTTCACTGTAAAACCACAGCCACCAGCCTTTTCAATAGGAAAGGGTAGCATTTCACTGCTACATGAGTGTTTAGACGCAGGGGATACTATGTAACCCCTCCAGCACTCCATTGTAAGATGTTTGCTGGGTCTATGCATTTGGAAAAGACTAGTAAAGTCAATTTCACTTAACAGTCTCTGTAAAACAGTAGTTGCTCCCAGAGAGGGTATTTAAACCTTTGGGATGTCTAAAGGACATCCCTGTGTCACTGCACTCAGGGTGCTGTGTAACATACGTGAAAAGATGCCTATGGAGTTATCTAGAACACAAATGTAAAACCTGCATCAAAATAAATGAGTGCTCTTTCCAGGTTAAAAAAAATCATGTCCTCAAAATCCAGAAAAGTTGCTGAGGGGGTCTCTAAGATTAAGGGAATTGGCAAATTTCTGAGAATTCTCCTTAACACAGCCTTTTATACTAAGAGTGGTGTCTCATACTGTCTCAGTTGAATGGTTTTACTAAGTTCTTAGTTGGACTTAGAAAAACTGTCCTAACGCTTCCTACCACGAGGAGTGCTATTTTAGCCTATCTCAGGTTGACCACAACTCACTTGCACTGACCTTTCAGCTTGTGCTTCAAGGTGACTCCTCTTGAGTTGCTGTGATTTTCTTTTTGAACTAACTATTTAAGAACATTTTTCTGAGAAGAGCATCAGAGCTTTGACTTTGCCCATTGATTTGGCTGTCCTGGCTCCCTAAAGGCCTCCTTCTGAACCTTTTGGCAGTGCTTGTTCCCTTAGAGGTTTTAACAGTTGAACACTCTTAATGCTAGGATAAGACTGCCTGCATCCCTTTATGAAAATATTAACTGGTTTTATAGAATTAGTCTGTTCTGATCTTAACCTAACCTTTCCCTCCTTTAACAACTCAATACTGCAAAGGTGATAAGTGTTAAACTGATGTGTAGCGGTGTGTTTTGTGGAGCAGCAACGAGCAAGCAGCAAGTGGTGGATAGCAGCAGTCTGTCTTTAATTTCCACTGTTTCAGGATGAAGGAAGATCCTTCAAATGCTTACACACTGCGCAGAGCGAAACAGTGTGATTTGTGTTAGGTGTGCAGCGCCGTGGCAGCGAGGCCTCTACTTAATTGTTAGGTAAGCAGTGACACGTACATTATCTGCCCTGCTGTGAATACGCATTGCTGGAACTTTGGAACTCTGAAATTCTGTCACAGCTTTCCTTACCACTGCTAAAACCGTAAGTGCTTACATCCACTGTATGCACCCATTAGATTGTACTTTCTGGTCTCAAAAGCATTAATGTTGAAGGCATTTAGGATCTGTAGAAACCCTTTGTAGTCCTAGTGTTCTTTCAAGTCAGAGAAAAGCGAGGAAGAGACCTTTTGGTATCCCCGGAGTCGCTTATTGTGCACTGGGAGTGCCGCCCCTGACTCTAGTACGGGTGTGCATTTGTAAACGAGGGCTACTTGTAGAATTTGCAACACTCTTACCGTTGCCATTACAATGTTCTAGTGACTGAAGTGTTTCTGGCTTTGTTTAATTGTGTAAGCTCCTTGCTCGAGAAAGCCAATAGAGCAGGATTGTGTTCGGTGACTGTGGGCGAACAGCCTTTGAGCCGACACACCCCGACTCTGATTTGCACAGCTTTGGTCTCGAGATAACATGGCCAGTGGAGCTTTGCAGATGAGGTTTATAGTCTTGGCAGTGTGAGCGGGCTGAAAAGGGCGAAAGGACATTGCAGGTGATATTGAAGGCCGAGCCCATGAATAGTGAACTGTGATTGTGAGTCTCTCTGGCACATTATTCCAACATTTCAGCCCCTATACTTCTGCAGACATGGAATCTTTTGGACTGTGTACAAACGGTTAACATGTTGGAAAAAGGACACAGCACTAGGCGCATGGGCACATTGCGCGAGGAGGCTCCTTCTACCCCGCTTACTTTGGTGACATTGGCCCCAATTTTGACTCAGATTGGAGCCTTTTTGAAACTTCGGAACACTGGGCAGCACATTGTATCAAGCGCCCTTGTAAAACCGTCCCAACAGGAACTTTCTACCTCACGTTGTAAACTGGGGCGTGAATCTGGCACAATGGGTGATCTTCCTCTTGGTGGAGAAAAACGGCCTCAAAGCGTGTTAAGGAAAATTCTCAAATGTGCGAATTCCCTTCTACCTTAGAGACCCCGAGCTCTTTTGCTGGACTTAAGGACTTTTAATTTTTATCCTGGCTAGAGAGACCTTTAGCCCACTCTCTCATGTATTTGTCATTGATTTGAACACTGTTTCTTTTAACTTTGGAGTCTGACAAACTCCATAGGCATCATCGTTTTACATTCTCACACTGCACCTTCAGTGCAGTGTCACAGGGAAGTCTTCCAGATTTCCCAAAGGTTTAAATACCTTCTCTTGGTTAAACTACCATTTCCAAGAGCAGTGAAGTGAAATTGACTTTGCTTACATTTTGTAACTTTCTAGGCCCAGCGCACACTGTCTTACAATGGGGTGCTGGAGGGGTTGCTTAGTATTCCCTTTGTTGAGTGTTTCATGTAACATTTGTATGTTAGCCTTTCTATAATTAATAGCTGTTGGCAGTGGTTTACTTTTTCCTACCATTGTGTGTTTCTACCGCGGGCTGCAATTGCAGCTGCCATAACGCACCCATGGGTGCCCAGTTTGTCAAAATGGCCTTGGTCTTCTTTTTTTCCAACCTCTTGTTGGAAAGGTCCTTCTCGAGGTTTACTCTGCATGCCAACCCAGGTTTGGTCCCTTTGTTAATTTTGTCTTTGGAGGGATTCACCAGTGAAGCCCGCCTCTGGCTCCAATGTGTCTGGCAGGGCAGGAAGTGAGGTATGTGTGTAACTCCCTGTGCTTGGTCTCCTTGGTTACAGGAATGCATGCAAAGGTGATTGGCCGGCTGGCTGTCCTTGCAGAACATCCCCCTGCCCCCTGCTGTGCGATTGACAGCTAGGCTGCGAATGAATGGGAGAAACTTGCATAAAAGGCGGTCTTTTGCTTGGAAGGCAGTCGACCACTGGACGAAGGAATTCAATGAAGAACTTGGAAGAGACGCCTACTGCAGTTCCTGGACCATTGATTTGCCCAGTAAAGCCCTGCTGCAGTGCTGAAGTTCCGAATTGGCCTCAACTACAGAAGCCCTGCAAAGGACAACTTCTTCCTTTTGGTTGGTGGGACCAATCGACCCCCAAAGCGAACTAGTTTGGACATCCTCTCGGAGCTGGCTGTACTTCCATTGCTGATGCAGGAACCAATTGCTAGGGAGAGGAACACCAGGATCGAGTGCATCATTTTTAAGTCAGACCCGTGCTTCAGGAAGATCCTCCGGACTCCCAGGAAGCCGGACTGACCAAGACTGAGCCACCTCAACAGAGTGCTGCACCCCAGATTCGAGGAAAGCCCATAAGGTATCCTAGAGACCGCAGTGGTGATATTGGCGAGAAGCTGAAACCACGAAGTGCCACTGATCTTAAGTTTGCCCATTGCTGCCACCAACCTTCAAACCGTTGTGCAGGAGTCCCCAGACGTCCTCCCTCTTGTCCCCACAACCGAGGCCCAGGAACAGGATCTGCCATACTACAACTGGAACAGAAGCCAGCTGGAACCAATTTCCTCAGGCCTAAGGTACTGTAAATCAAAGGATACTTACCTCTTGTTTTGTAGCCTTGCTAGCTTGTCTTGGTTGCTTTTGCAGAGTTGCTTGCAGCATTATCCCTGCTGGACTTTAGGACTTTTAATTTTTATCCTGGAGAGAGAGAGAGACGTTTCCCCCAATCTCGCATGTATTTTTCTGTGGTTTGGACCGTTACTTTTGACTTTGGAGTCTGACAAACTCCATAGGCGGCATGTTTACATTGTGACACACGGCACCTTCAGTGCAGTGACACAGGGAAATCTTAGATTTCCCAAAGGTTTAAATACCTTCTCTTGGTGAAACTACTGTTTCCAAGAGCAGTAAAGTGAAATTGACTTTGCTTACATTTTAGAACTTTCTAGACCCAGCACACACCATCTTACAATAGGGTGCTGGAGGGGTTCCTTATTTTTCCCTTTGTCTAACTTCTCGTGTAACAATTTTATGTTACCCTTTCTACAATTAATGGCTGGTGGCAGTGGTTTACTTTTTCCTACCATTGTGTCTTTACCGTAGGCTGCTGTTGGGCAAAGTTTGCATGCATTACCCTCTGGAACCACTACGCACAACTAACTACAGGTGCAAGCGAAACCAACCTTTGATATAAGTCTGTACCACACAGTTTTTGGTAGTGAGCTGAGCAGCCAGGCTTATCTCAAGAGGGAATGTGAGGTTGTAATGAGGTTACACAGAGGTCTACAATCACAATTATTCAAATAGACTCTTATACTCAAGCTCTCTTGGTAAAACACTTAATTTATTACAGTCAGAAAACTTTCACTGAAAAGAGGCAATCGATATCAGACAAAGATATACTACAATACCCAGTTCTGAGGCATTTCAACTACTTTGAAGGAGCAGCAAAACAGCATTCAGAGCATTTGAAGTAGGAGCAAAAAGGCATAAATGAATAAAACGAATAGTAGAATTATTCTTAAACAGTGCAAATAGTTTGAGTTCAGCAGAAGTAACATTTGTATGTTAGCCTTTCCAATGCAATAGGTAGGCCAAAGTCAATGGGCTAGAGTCTTGTATACTAAAAACGGTTCTGGTAGTTAAACGGAAAAGGCTGTGCCACGGTTCACAGAAGAAAG
Organism: Ambystoma mexicanum; assembly: GCF_040938575.1. Lineage (NCBI taxonomy): Eukaryota > Metazoa > Chordata > Amphibia > Caudata > Ambystomatidae > Ambystoma > Ambystoma mexicanum. The sequence continues at coordinate 586,187,466 of NC_090922.1, read as the reverse complement.
ATTCATATGTTGGGTTACAAGCTGACTAGGCCTGCAAGTCAAAGTATTGTGCACTTTCGCAGTGAGAGGTAAGTTCTCTCGGTTGGGTTTTCACAGTATTTTATTTTGAAGAAAAAGATGCAGCTGATGACTTCTGTTCCTGCAGATCTCACTGTTCCTGAGCCTCAGACGTGGGGACAAGAGGGAGGAGGTCTGGGGACTCCTGAACTGCACAAGGACTGGTCACAAAGCTGTCAAATTGGAAAATCTTCAATTCCGGTAGCTGTCATCAAGCACACAACACTGGTGTCCTTCTCCCTGGCTATTCGGTTTCCTGCAGCACTCTGAGGAACATACAACCAGCTCCGAGAATGGTGTCCAGGTGGCTTAATAGTTGATTGGTCCCACCAACTCAAAGGAAGAAGTCGTCCTTTTAGGGCTTCTCTGATGAGATGAAAGTGGCGAATCTTAACTGCAGCAGGGCTTCACCGGGCAAACAAACGGTCCAGGAGTTGCAGCAGCCGTCCTCTTCCAGCTAGTTTTCGGTTCTTTTGTTCCAGTGGTTAACCCTGCCTTCCAAGCTAAGAGACTTGCCTTTTAAACCGTTTTCTCCTTTGCCGGACAGTCAGCCTACCAATCACGCCAGAGTGCTTTTGGGTCTCCTAGGAGACTAAGCACTGGGAGTTTCGGGCACCTCCCTCACTTCCTGCTCAACGCAGACACTCAAGCAGACGCCAGATGCAGTCTTCAGTACTGAAGCACAGCAAAGGCGTAGGAACAAAGGGACCAAACCTAGTTTGGCACGCAGAGACAAACTCTAGAAGGACCTTTCCAAAATGAAATGGCGAAAAATGACGACTGTGACCTGTTTAAACAAAGGGAGCTCAGACGCCATCTTGAAAAACATGTCTCCTCGCGATTTTTAGCTACCGGTGTTCGCGGTCAGCAAAAATCATGGTGGTTCGTTGTAAAACCACTGCCACCAGCCATTCCGATAGGAAACGGTAGCATTGGACTGCTACATGAGTTTCTAGACCTGAGGGAAACTTGGTAACCCCTCCAGCACTCTATGGGAAGATGGTGTGTGCTGGAGCTAGGAATTTAAAAAGACTAGTAAAGTCAATGTAACCTTACATTCGTTGGGAAACAGTGTCTCCCAGAGAAGGTGTTTAAACCTTGGGAGAGCCTAAAAGGCTTCCTTGTGTCACTGCACTGAGGGTGCTGTGTGACGCACATGAAAAGATGATGCCTATGGAGTTGTCTAAAACTCCATAATCAAAGAACAGAAGAGTAAAACGCACATCAAAATACATGAGAGAGTGGAGAGAAAAAATGCTCACACTCTCCAGGTAAAGAAATCAAGTCCTCAAAAGCCAGCAGAAGTTGCTGGGAGCCTCTAAGGTGAAGAGAATTAGCACATTATTGAGAATTATCCCTAGCAGCTGCAGTATAGCACCCATGGCTGCCCATTTTGTCAAAATGGCCTCAGTCTTCTTTTTTTCGCTATTTCTTGTTGGCAAGGTCCTTCTTGCGGTTTACTCTGCGTGCCAAACCCGGTTTGGTCCCTTTGTTCATTTTGTCTTTGGAGTTCACTGGTGAAGCCTGCCTTGGGCTCCAGCGTGTCTGGCAGGGCAGGAAGCGAGGGAGGTTCCCGAAACTTCCTGTGCTTAGTCTCCTTGGTTACAGGAATGCACCCAAAAGGGATTGGCCGGCTGGCTGTCCTGGCAGGACAGCCACCATGCTGTGTGAGTGAAAGCTACGCTTCGAATGAATGTGAACGACTTGCATAAATTGCAAGGTCTTTTGCAGGGAATGCAGAGTCGACCACTGGATGAAGGAACCGAAGAAAGAAACTGGAAGAGAACCTTGCTGCAACTCCTGGACTGTTGGTTTGCCCGGTGAAGCCCTGCTGCATTGCGGACCAATTAACCCCAAGACAAACTTGACTGAAACACCTCTTTGCTGGCTGTACTTCCATTGCTGCTGCAGGAACCGAGTGCAAGGGGACAGGTCCACCAGAATTGAGTGCATCATTTTCAACCCAGACCCGAGCTCCAGCAAGATCCTCTGGACTCCATGGAAGCAGGGCTGAACAAGCCTGAACCACCTCAACAGAGTGCTGGACCGCAGAAGCAAGGAAAGTCCACAAAGTGTCCAAGAACTGCAGTGGTGCTATTCGCGAGAAGCTGAAACCGCAAAGTGCCGCTGATCTGAACTTTGTCCATTGCTGCTGCTGACTTAACATTCGTAGTACAGGAATCCCCAGACATCCTCCCTCTTGTCCCCACGAATGAGGCCCAGGAACACAAGATCGATGGACCTACACAGGCGTGCAGCTAGATCCTTTTTTCTTCAAACCAAAGGTACTGTACAACTAAGAGGACGTACCTCTTGTCGTGTAGCCTTGCTAGCTCTCAGTTGAGACTTGTCTTTGTTAACCTTGCAGAGTTGCTTGCAGCTTTGCACCTTCTCAAGCCTCCCAGCTTGTGGCCCTACAGGGATTTCATTTTCTAAAAACATTTCTAAAACATTGTGCAAGACTTTTTACCTACCTGCAAGAAGTGCTTCAGCTCACCTAGATGTTGGTTCAACTAGGTTTGGCTGTCCTGGCCCCCTAAAAGTCTCTTGTATCCTCTGACTTTGTGCTTTACCTTTCCTCCAGGAAAGGGTTAATTTATTTTGCATTGGAGGGTTCAAAAAGTTCTTACCTGCTTAAGAATATTTGTTAACCATTGTTTTATTCCCAAAACCTTTTCCTTTGACACCAAACGCAGTATTACTCAAAATGTACCAGTGATCTATCAATGTCCACATTGTCCTAGTTATTTAAGTCACCTAAGGGTGTAGGAATTGTCTGTCTGACATCCCGAATGGTTATCTACTGATTTAGAGAAAGAGAGTGTGTATTTTAAAGTATATTTTTGTCAATGTTTTTGCTCCCTTCTAAAGAAGGCTTATTCAACTAACTGCTAAATTAATAATTGTTTAATCAAGAAACCTTGGTTGTAAGTGTTTGTTTGGATTCTTGTTGCTGTGATTCTGTGTAATATCCCTACAGCTCTTGACATAAGCCTGGCTGCTCAGTCACTCTACCAACTTGTGTAGTGCATGCTTGTATCAAAGGTTCGGTTAACTATTGCCAAGAGGACAAGCCTGGAGCTGTCCACCACAGGGTACTGCATACAATCTCGCCTCGCCTAATCTAAAATAACTATTGGTTTTGACTTCCATAGAACCCCAGTTAGGTGGTCCAAATTAGGTTCTATGCTTTGCGCTGTGTACCTCCAAGCACAGCTTTTTTTTTTTTTACAATTGTGGTTATATATAATGTGATAGTACTCATTTCCCCCAAGATTTATCTGGACTTACTTGTATTGAAATAAACCATTTATGTTTACAATACATAGTGTTTCAGTGGTTCTTTTGACAATTTGTATTACAATTTCAATTGTACTGGTTCTACAGTCCTCTCTCCCCCCCCTCCCCCCCACCCCACCACTTTGCCCACTCCCCTCCCCCCTTTAAGGTAAGCCCGGCTGCTCTGTCTATGCTAACCTGAACTCAGGTCGTACAGCCTTATAAGAGTGGAGTCTTTTACTGTCTCAGTTGAATGGTTTTACTAAGCCCTTAGTTGGACTTCAGAAAACTGTCCTAACATGGAGATTTCACCTAAAAACTGAAAATCTAACAGTGTAAGTACGTATTATATGTGTAATTTGTTATCGGTGCTTATTTTCAGTAAACCAGTGTGGGTTGTTATTTGTGTGGAATTATGCACACTTCCTCAACAGCATACTTCCCCTCTTAAGTTAAGCCTCTGCCACAACTACTACCCCTGGAGAATTCTGATCTTTACTTCTGGTTGGAATACTGAAAAGCCTTTGTTGGATGATTAGACGGGTCCCAATCGGAGGCTTGTGCACACATCTTCCTTTACATAGGCTTAAGAAAAGTCTCCCCAGTAGGGGGCTTACGAAAAGGAGGACACAGATTGCTGAGAGTGGCATTTCGTTGCTGCCACTATACCTATGTTTTCTTGTTCCAGTTCCTCACTCTTCAGGTTACCCTTACTTGATTGCCTGTGGTTTATGCCAGAGGGCTGCATGAAAACTTTGTGTTGTGCCAATGTTTCCCTCCATGACTTGACTTTCTTGGTACTGAATGCTGTGAGCAGATCAAATGTATTTTCTGGTTATTTAGGCTAACAGCAGACTGCTGCTCCAGAGAGAGGCATCTGCCCTGGCTAGCCAGCCCCCACCACCACCTCCACCCCCACCGCCAAAGTGGCCTGGGATGATCTCCAGCGAGCAACTGAGCTTGGAGCTTCACCAGGTGGAAAGAGAAATCGGCAAGCGAACCCGGGAGCTGACAATGGTGAGTGTAGAGAGCCAAAAGAGCAAAGCTCTGCATTGAGATGCAAAGAGAATATAATTTTTCATGACCGGTAAATCATATGAACATTGTGTGTTGCGATGTGCTTTACGTGTATGTGGTGTCTTTGGGAAGAAAAGGAGATGTTATGCTGTGCTTGCTTTGTTTGTGTGAGCTGAGAGAATGTTGATGTGCTGCATTGGAATGTTCAGATGTGAATGAGGTGTCCAAATTCTATTAAGAGGCAGTTGAGGATGTCAGCCTGGGTGATGGCACCCAGTAGTTTGCTCTGTAACATCTTGAAGAGACTTATAATAAAGCTTAATGGAAGGAACCTACTTGAGAGTCCAAGAAGCTACTTTGTTACAATGCGCATGCACCATAGTAGGTTTACTCAACAGAAACTTTGGTACTTAGTCTTTTTCATAGAGCTCCAGCGAGCAGAGCTTTTTAGTGCTTTCCTGGTGACATGTGAACTCCGAAAAGAGAAATGGAAACCTTTTTTTTATGTTTGTTTAAAAAAAAAAAATTCTTGAAGTTTTTCACATAAAAAAATAACCCGTAAAACAAATCCCCTCCCTCCGCCTTGATTCCCCATAACTTTTTCTCCCTTCTTCCATCTGCTCCTTCCTTTCCCCCTTGTGCCACCAGTCCTTAACTTTATTCCCCTTAATGCCCGTAAATTGCTGCAAACAGTTGTGTGTTGGCTCTTGCGCTTCCCTCCCCACGGTTACTGTTTGAGACTGCATATTAGTTTCTTCACGGAGGTCTCAAATCTTGCATGGATGCCAATACATTCAGCAGAAGCTCCAAGTCCAGCGCAAGTGTGTTCTCCCCTTCCGGGTCTCTATGCTTGTTTAGGTAAGCCATCTCTGTGAAACCCCACCTACGTGTATCTTAAAGCCATTTCCTCAGCGTGGGCCCTCGGGTTTCTTCCAAGCAATCGCTATTCGCTATTTAGCTAGTCCCAGAAGGAATCTCGCAATTTGTTTTATCTCTTCGCCCCAGGTAGTAGACCCCGCAGACACACCTCATATGAACATTCATACTTACCCCCTAGTAGAGCATTCAACCGTTCCAGTACACCTCCCCAGTACTTGGCGACAGTTGGACATTCCCATATCATGTGCCATAGGCCCACGTGATCTTATCCGCATCTTGGGCAGCTGTGAGGCGATGATTGATATATGGAATGTAGTCTTCCGGTGTCAGCTACACCCTGTGTAAATAGTAGAACTGGGTGAGTTGGAATCATGCGTTCCTGGATATTTTCTTAACCTGCTCCCACATCCTCGCCCATTTCTCTTCTTTTATGGTGACTCCTGCATCCCTTTCCCATTTCCCTTTTAACCGCCAGGTTCCCTTCCTGTTTTATTGATTGTAGTGCCCTATATACCTGGGATATCATCCTCCCCCCCCCCCCTACATCCCACAGCGCTTGCATAAGTGTGTTCCCCTCTGGTTCCTCTGGGATACTTTCCCATATGTCTGCCATTCGCCTCGCCAACCTTGCATAGAACAGGACAGGACCGCTTGCCACCCCGTATGTTTGTCTATGTTCCTCAAAGGCAAGTAATTTGCCCCCTACAAAAGTCCCCAGCGAGGTGCAGTGTCGCTCTCTCAAGATTGAGTGGTATGTTCCGTAACACTAATCTGATGGTGGTGTCAAAGGCCATTGATAAATCAATGCTATATAATAACCCTTTCACCTGCTGGTAGGCAAGATTGTGTGCAGTACCCTTTGGGGGACTACAGCAACCTTGACCTCCTGGCAATAAGAACCCAACCTTTGGTAGAAGTCTGTACTACACAGGTTGGTAGTGTGGCTGAGCAGCCAGGCTTATCTCAAGATGGGTCAATGTGAGCAGTAGGGTTTTTACACAGAGATTCACAGCGACAAGTATTCAAATAAAATCTTACACTCAAGGTTTCTTGATTAAACAATTATTAATTTAACAGTCAGTTCTATAAGCCTTCTTCAGAAGGGAACAAAACATGCAACACTTCCAAATATACTTCAAAACACACTTAGTTTCTCTAATGAGATGGTACCTATGGGGGATGGCACACAGACACTTCCTACACCTTTAGATGACTTAAATAGCTAGGACCCTGTGGACATTGATATATCACTGGTACATTTAGAGCAATACTGAGTTTGGTGCAATGGTTAAAATATGGGAATAAAACAAAGGTTAACAAACAATTCATAGACTAGTAAGTGATTTGTGAACCCTCCAATGCAAAGTAAATTAACCCTTTCCTAGGGGAAAAGGTGAAAGCACAAAGTCTGAGGTAAGAAGAGTCTCTCAGGGAGCCAGGACAGCCATGTTAGTTGAGCAAAGGCTAGGGGAGCTGAAGATCTTCTTTGCCGGTAAGGAAAAGTCTTGCACAATGTTTTTCGAAATGTTTGTAGAAATAAAATCACTTGAAGGGCCACAAGCTGGGAGGCTTGTGAGGAGCAAAGCGGCAAGCAACTCTGCAAGGGCAACGAAGACAAGTTTCAACTGAGAACAAGTAAGGCTACAACACAAGAGGCAAGTCCTCTTAACTTTACAGTACCTTTGTTTAGAAGAAGTGGTTCCAGCTGGCTTCTGTTCCTGTGTAGCTCTGCAGATCCTGCTGTTCCTGGGCCTCATTCGTGGGGACAAGAGGGAGGACTTCGGGGGACTGCTACACTACGAATTGAAAGTCAGCGACCGCAATGGGCAAAGTTCAATTCAGCGGCACTTTGCGGTTTCAGCTACTCGCGTCTATAGCAAATGGCACCAGCGTGGACTCTCAGATACCACTCTAGACTTTGCTTGCATCTGGGGTCCAGCACTCTGTTGAGGTTGGTCAGGCTTAGTCAGTCCTGCTTCAAGGGAGTCCGAAGGATCTTCGTGAGGCTAGGGTCCGAACTTAAAAGCGATGCACTCGGTTTGGTGTTCCTCTCACTGGCACTTCGGTTCCAGCAGCAGTGGAAGTACAGCCAGCTCAGAGGGGATGTCCAAACGAGTTCACTTTGGAGTTGATTCGTTCCACCAACTCAAGGGGGAGAAATCCTTGCAGTGCTACTCTAGTTGAGGTGAATTCGGGGCAAACCAACGGTCCAGGAGTTGCAGCAGGCATATCTTCCAAGAAGTTCTTCGGATTCCTCCGTCCAGTAGTCGACTCTGCCTTCCAAGCCAAAAAGCCTTGCCCTTTATGTAGATTTCTCCCATTCATTCCAGCCTAGCTGTCGATCACACAGCAGGGTGGCTGCCCTTGCCGGACAGCCAGCCAGCCGACCAATCACCTTTTGGGTGTATTCCTGTAACCAAGGGGATTAAGCACAGGGTGTTTCGGCACCTCCCTCACTTCCTGCCCCTTCCAGACATACTGGAGTCAGAGGCGTGCTTCACTAGTGAATCCCGCCAAAGACAAAACGAACAAAGAGACGAAACCTGGTTTGGCGTGCAGAGTAAATCTCAAGAAGGACCTTCCTGACAAGAAATGGGGGGGAAAAGACCACCGGGCCATTTTGACGAAATGGGCACCCATGGGTGCCTTACTGTGGCTGTGAACGCAGCCTGCGGTAAAAACACACAACGGTAGTAAAATATAAACCACTGCCACCAGCCATTTATTGTAGGAAGGGTAACATAAAAATGCTACATGAGAAACTAGGCAAAGGGGATACTAATTAACCCCTCCAGCCCCTATGGTAAGATGGTGTGTGCTGGTTCTAGAAAGTTACCACATGCAAGTAAAGTCAATTTCACTTCACTGCTCTTGGAAACAGTATTTTCACCAAGAGAAGGTATTTAAACCTTTGGGAAATCAGAGACTTCCCTGTACCACTGCAGTGAAGGTGCTGTGCGACACAATGTAAAGATGATGCCTATGAGTTTGTCAGACTCCAAAGTTAAAAAGAACACAGAATTGAAATCACATTAAAATTACATGAGCGATAAAAAGTCCTAAAGTCCAGCAAGAGAGTTTTGGGGGGGGGGGGTCTCTTAAGTTAGAAAGGAATTGGCACATTTCGGAGAATTCTCCCTAACACTTTTTTGGTAGAGGTTACAATCCGAGGGGAAGCCGTGGGGGCGGAGCTATACTCCGGACGTCCCATTGGTGCTGCCTAAAGCACCCATAACGTCGATGGGACACTCAAGGTGTCCACGTTTTTCCATAGGAAAACTTTCTGATGCTTGAGAATCTGCTTAGAATCAAATGCTGTGCATATAGTTCGACATCTAGTGGTAACCGCAGAGTATTGCATCTCGTCTTTCGAAGATCGAAAGGGGACGTTGACATGAGCGTGCCTGTAACACTATCCCTAACGTGAAGTGAAATGTACCTAAAATTCCTCACACGCCGAGGTCCCTCAGATTTTTTTTCCGTCCAGCTAGCTGGTCGCCTTATGCAGAGATCTTATAAATTGCAAAGGATATTCTTCCCCATGACCTCCTTTCATATATATATATATCTATCTTGTGGAATCTACTTAGATCACATGCTGTGCATAGGCCGACATCTAGTGGAAGCTGCAGAGTATTACAGTTTGTTTTTCGAAACTCGAAAATGGGCGTCGACACAGGGCGTGCCAGTAATACTATCCCTAGTGTGACGTCCACTGTACCCAAGATCCCTCACGCGTCTAGGATCCTCAGATTGTTTTTTTCCACCATACTGGTCGGAAGCATCTTGCGGAGTCCCCTGGCCTTAGCCATACTTTTGCTAAAATTTAAAATTATTAATCTATTGACATCCTTCCCCACCCCAACGTCGAACTTCGACACTCGACGCCGGCTGGAGAAGAAATTGACCGTCGGCTGCTGCAGGACGGATTTGGGCCTCGGAAGGCCGCTGGCCTCGGCCCGGGCCTGGTAGGCCGCTGGCCTCGGCCCGGGCCTGGTTTGCCGCTGGCCTCGGCCCTGCAAGTAGGGAGAGTGGGGGGTGGTACATACTCTACACTCTTGGTATATAGGTACACCTTATACATTTCCTACACTTAACAGCCCGCTGCCTCAAGGTGCGTATGGAGGGTACCCCTTTTCAATTCTGCCCCAAGTGCAACCGCAAATACCCTTGGGTTGACAGGCACGCCACGTGCAATCTCTGCTTGCTGAGGGACCACCCCGAAGCGAACTGCAGAGCGTGTAGTAGGTTTAAACCTAAGACACTTAAGGACCGTTCAACGAAGCGTTGGGCCCACCACGCCAGGCAGGCGGCCATGGCAGCGGAGGGCACCTTCAGCGATGGCAGCGACGCCGTACTTTCGGACGGCGAGGGCATTACGGCGTCGAAAGACAGCCGAGCGCAGGTCCCCGACCTCGGAAGGTCGTCCGGCAGGGCGGCTATGGGGAAAACACCCGGCGACGCAAGCGCTTCACATACTACACACACTAAACACACTAAGTCCAACCGAGACTCGACGACGTTGAGTTCTCGGAAAGAGGCACAGACAGAACGGTCCGATTCGGTGTCCTCTGGGCGCTCTCGATCAAGATCGCCGCATGACTCCAGGCAATCATCCACTCTTGCCAAGAGTGCCTCGCTCCCTAGGCTAACAGAAGTTCGATCGTCGGAAGACGAAGACGACTTCCACCCCCAGGCCGCGCTCCAGGAGGCGGAGCCCGCAATTAAAGCTAGCAAGGCCCCACGCTCGAAGGACAGGGACACCTCTCCCGATCCTCGACGCCAGGCGTCGAAAAAACTCCGGAGCCACTAAGGGACAGGGGAAACATTTTTCGATGCACGGGGAGGGGGTAAAACAGCAGAAGAAACTACCTGTACATTCTTCCACACCTGTGAAACACTCCAACCCCCCCCCCCCCTAAACAGACAGACAAGCCCAGGTCTGCTGATAGGTCCACAACCAGCAAAGCTACTCAAGATAAATCCCATAGACTTGCTGAGAGAGTCATTCCCAGTTCCAAAAAATGGTCCAGTGAAGACATAGATGGGGTCATGTCAAGAATGTCGTCTTTGGCTGATTTTTATGATAAAAATCCAGAACATTTCCTCGTATGATCCACAAGGGGCCACACCCTCAGGCTCTACTGATCCTATCCCCCCCGAGTAAGAAGGCCCGGTTTGAAACCCCGATGAGGTCTGAACCCTTCGAGGTACAACCTTATGCAACACCATACTCACGGTATCAAGAAGAGGCTTCCTTTTGTGGAGACCAAGAATTTGGTATGATAGAAGAGCAAACCGGGACGGGCTACTATGGGGATGATGAGGAACAGGAAGAAGAGGAGGATAACCCGGAAACATACAGAGTAGATTCCCCGGTAGAGAATGAAGCCCCGGTTACCGACTCTCCGGTCGATAATTAGCCCCTCCTAAATGAGGTTCTCGCTCGCGCAGCAGAACATTTCCACATTGACACCCACGGTGTACAGGAGGAAAGGGACTTCGCAGAAGAGTTAGTGGGAGAAAGGAGGCCGGTTGCCCAGACCATCCCTATCCTTAAATCCATTCAGCGGAGAATAGATCCGTCCCTGGTGAACCCAAACCTCACCAGAGCAGTCTATCCCAGGGTTGAAAAACTTTTCAGGGCAGCTCAGTCTGACCCTCTCTATATAAGAGGGCATCTAAAGCCAGACTCCCTAGTTGTTACCAACACTCGTAAGAGGGCTGGAACACCCTTGTCTTCGTCAGAAGCTCCTCCCGACAAGGAGAGCAAAAAACTATACGGTTTCGGCAGGAAGGTAGCCTCAACGTCCGCCTATCAAGCAAGGATTGCCTACTCCACCACCCTGTTGGCCAGCTACAACTGCCATCAGTGGGAAGAAGTCGCGGCTCTCATAGCCTCTGCTCCTGAACCATTAAAGGGCCAATTAGCTCGGATTTCCGCAGAGGGTAGAGCCGTGTCTGGTTGCATTTTGAAAGCAACCTTGGACGCCGCGGATAACGCAGGCAGATTGATAGCAGAAGGTACTGTTATCAAGAGACATGCGTGGTTACGGCAGTCTGGTTTTAAGGCAGAAACTCAGGCATCATTGTTAGACAAACCGGTGGAAGCCGATCTGTATGGTAAGGCGGTCGAGGACGCACTGAAAAATGCCAAGGACGAATACGAGACTTTCAAATCCCTTGGCCAGTTAACCAATAAACCCCCTAACCAGAGAGGGAATAGTAATTTTCGTCGCCCACGCGGCCAAAATTCCCAGAGAGGGTCTAACTATTCCCAGGGGCAGGGTACACAGTGGAACAACAACCAACAGTCTACCCAGGGTTACGGCAGAGGTAATAGGAGAGGTCGTGGTAAAGGCAGAGGCAGCCCCAGCAAGGGAGGCGGCACGCCTCCACCAAAGCAGTGACGCTCAGTTCAGGGTCCCTTCTCACGCAACCCCAGTAGGGGGACGCATTTCAAACTTCACCCAGGCTTGGGAAGGGATCACATCAGACAGATGGGTGCTGTCAACAGTATCCACGGGATATTGTATAGAGCTACTGCAGCGTCCCCGGAACCATCCTCCACGACAAAGAGTACACTCCTTAGAACATGAGAAGATTCTCCTCGAGGAGATCGCCATTCTTCTACAAAAGGACGCGATAGAACTCGTCCCGGGACACCAGGTAAACAAGGGTATTTATTCAACTTACTTCCTTGTGCCAAAGAAAGACTTGACAGTGCGCCCAGTATTGGACTTACGGCCTGCCAACAAGTATGTCAAGCCCCAAAAATTTCGTATGACCACGCTACAAGAGGTAATCCCCCTCCTAAAAAAGGGGGATTACATGGCAACCTTGGATATGAAAGATGCCTATTTTCATATTTCCATGTTCCCAGCGCACAGAAGGTACTTGCGCTTCAAGGTGGACAGTCGGCACTACCAATTCAAGGTACTTCCCTTCGGGATAGCTTCAGCACCAAGGGTATTCACCAAGGTACTGGCGGTGGCGGCTGCACACCTACGCAGGGAGGCAATCCCGGTGTACCCTTATCTGGACGACTGGCTCATAATGGGGGAAACCCCAGGAATTTGCAGGACAAACATTCAAAGGACTATCGACCTCCTCCACGAATTAGGCTTCTCAATCAACGAGAAGAAGTCAAGCCTGGTGCCAAGCACCTCAAAACAATTCCTAGGAGCAATCCTGGATACCCAGGAGGGGTTGACCTTTCCTTCAGAAGAAAGAATTCGGAATATACTTCTGCAAATTCCGCATTATCAGTCCGGTCAACAAATAACGGTACGCAAAGCAATGCGTTTACTGGGCATGATGGCGTCATGCATTTACCTGGTCCCCCACGCGCGCCTGCGTCCCATGCAGCAATGGTTGGCGAAACAGTGGTCTCAGGCAGGTGGTCAGTGGGACGATCTAGTGGTCGTTTCGCCAACACTGGTACAAAGCCTTCACTGGTGGACAAGAGAGAATCTCGCAAAGGGGAAACCCTTTTACGATCCCGAAGTACAGGCAGTAGTCACTACAGATGCATGTCTGACAGGGTGGGGAGCTCACGATCTCCACCACACAGCTCAGGGTCTCTGGTCTCACTCAGTGGCCAAGAACCACATCAACCTGCTAGAGCTTCTGGCAGTATTCAGAGCGCTTCAGGCGTTCGAGCCCCATCTACTAAACCTGTCAGTGCAAATCCGGACAGACAGCACTACAGCCATGTTCTACCTGAACAAGCAAGGAGGGACTCGCTCGCCAAATCTGTCCAAGCTTGCCCAGAAAATCTGGATATGGGCACTCAGACGGAACATCTTCCTGTCATCACAACATGTTCCAGTGGAGCTCAATTCCCTAGCGGATGCTCTGAGCAGAGACTCCCTCCCAAAGGAACACGAATGGGTTCTTCACAGAGAGGTCGTAGAAGATCTCTTCTCTCAGTGGGGTTTCCCCACTATAGACTTATTCGCCACAAGCGAAAACAAACAATGCCCAGGATTTGCATCCAGGTTCCCCCAACCAGACTCCCAGGGGAACGCCCTGTGGATGAACTGGTCAGGGATGTTTGCGTACGCTTTTCCACCAACTCCTCATCAGGAAAGTGGTGAACAAGATGAACAGGGAATCGATGACGCTCGTCCTAGTTGCTCCCATGTGGGCAAGACAACCGTGGTTCCCACACCTACGCAGGATGGCGGTGTGCGAGCCCATCAAACTTCCAGCCTGGTACAACCTACTGTCCCAGCACCAAGGTCAAACAGTGCACCAGCAACCCAATTCAATGAACCTGGCAGCATGGCTCCTGAGGTCATAGAGTTTGGACACCTCAAATTGCCACAGAGGTGTATGGACATCCTAGAGGAATCTAGGAAGCCAAACACAAGGCACTGTTACTTTGACAAGTGGAAGAGGTTCGTTATCTGGTGCCAGAGTAGACAAATCAACCCAGTTGATTGCACTCCTTCCACTATTGTTACATACATGCTCCACCTGCTAGATGCAGGATTGGTTTTTAACTCACTGAAAGTACACCTGGCAGCTCTCTCGGCTTACACCACTTCCCATAGCAAAGTGTCGTGGTGGAAAGTACCAGTAGTTAAAGCCTTCATGGAAGGAGTAAAGAGACTTCACCCTCCTATTTCAAACCCACCGCCAGGGTGGGACCTTAATGTGGTGCTAGCCAAGCTCATGGGCCCCCCTTTCGAATCCATGCATAAAAGCAGTCTCAAACACCTGACTTATAAAACGGCCTTCTTAGTAGCTATTACTTCTAGAAGAAGGGTCAGTGAAATTCAGGCTCTGTCAGTGCAGGATCCCTTCTTTACTATCCATAAAGACAAACTGGTTTTACGCACACACCCTAGGTTCTCACCTAAATTTATATCAAAATTCCATGTAAACCAGTCCATCGAGCTTCCGGCTTTCTTCCAGAACCCGCAAAGCTCGGCTGAGGTGAAACTACACACCCTAGATGTGCGTAGGGCGGTCCTCTACTATGTAAATAAAACAAGACCGCTAAGGAAAACAGATCAACTGTTTGTCTCCGTAACTACAGGCAGAGAGGGGGATCGCGTCTCTAAAGGAGCCATCTCGAAGTGGATTATTAACTGTATCCAGCTGTGTTACTCACTCTCTGAAAAGACTCTGCCTTTTACGCCAAGGGCCCACTCTACTAGAGGCATTGGGGCCACTCTGGCTTTCATTCCAAATGTTCCCCTCGACACCATTTGCAAAGCAGCTACTTGGAGCTCTATTCACACGTTTACTCAGCATTACTGCATAGACACCCATTCCAAGACAGATACACAAGTTGGACAAGCGGTTCTAAGACATTTATTTGCTCATGACCCTTCTCACATCCACCTCCTTCTTCTGGTACTGCTCGCTAATCTATGCACAGCATGTGATCTAAGCAGATTCCACAAGCCTCAGAAGGGATACATTACTCACCGTCATCGTATTTCTGATGCTTGTATCTGCTTAGATTCACATGCGACCCACCCTTCCTCCCCTCCGAGAGAAGGCGCATGGATGCTTGTAGTCTTATCTATCTATCTATCTGCTTGGATTATCTGTACTCACGCTACTCCTCATGCTACCTCATTTCAGAAAAAATACAATCTGAGGATCCTAGACGCGTGAGGGATCTTGGGTACAGTGGACGTCACACTAGGGATAGTATTACTGGCACGCCCTGTGTCGACGCCCATTTTCGAGTTTCGAAAAACAAACTGTAATACTCTGCAGCTTCCACTAGATGTCGGCCTATGCACAGCATGTGAATCTAAGCAGATACAAGCATCAGAAATACGATTACGGTGAGTAATGTATCATATATATATATATATATATATATATATATATATATATATATATATATATTTCTGAGGCTTGTGGAATCTGCTTAGATCACATGCTGTGCATAGGCCGACATCTAGTGGAAGTTGCGGAGTATTACAGTTTGTTTTTCGAAACTCGAAAATGGGCGTCGACACAGGGCGTGCCAGTAATACTATCCCTAGTGTGACATCCACTGTACCCATGATCCCTCACGCGTCTAGGACCCTCAGATTGTTTTTTTCCGCCATACTGATCGGAAGCATTCAGCGGAGTTCCCTGGCATTAGCTATACTTTGAAAAATATTGTTATTTCCCCTTTTTCTCCACCCTAACGTCGAGTCACCGAAGTTAGACACTCGACGCCGAACCGGAGAAGAAAGCGACCGTTGAGAGCTTCACGACGGAGTGGGCCTCGGAAGGCCTCTGGCCTCGGCCCTACAAGTAGGGAGACTGGGGGGTGGACATACTCTACACTCTTATATACTTTCTTATATATTCCTACACTTACCAGCTTGCTGCCTCAAGGTGCGTATGGAGGGTACCCCTTTTCAATTTTGCCCAAAGTGCAACCGCAAGTATCCTTGGTTTGACAGACACGCCACGTGCAATCTCTGCTTGCCAAGGGATCAACCCGAGGAAAATTGCAGAGCGTGTAGTAGGTTCAAACCTAAAACACTAAAAGACCGTTCCACCAAGTGTTGGGCCCACCACGCTAGGCGTCAAGAGGCCATGGCCGCGGAGGGTGCCTTCAGCGACGGCAGCGATGCCCTACTTTCGGACGGCAAGGGCAACACGGTGTCGAAAGACAGCCAGGCGAAGGTCCCCGACCTCGGAAGGTCGTCCGGCAGGGCGGCTATGGGGAAGACCCCCGGCGATGTAAGCGCAACCCACAGCACTTCCAAACACACAAAGTCCCACCGAGACTCGACGCGCACGTCAAGCTCTCGGAAAGAGGCACATAGGGAACGGGTCCTCTGGGCGTTCTCAGTCTAGATCACCGCACGACTCCAGGCAATCATCTACTATTGCCAAGAGTGCCTCGCTCTCCAGGGTAACCTAGGTTCGATCGTCGGAAGACGAAGCCGACCTTTATCCCCAGACCGCACTCCAGGAGTCGGTGTCGACAGCCCAAGTAACGCCTATTCCCGAATCCCAACCTACACGGTCGAAGGATACTACCACCACTACCGAAGCTCGACGCCAGGCGTCGAAAAGCTCCGAAGGCCCAAAGAAGCAGGGTAAACACTGTTCCAGCCACGGGCGAGGGGGGAAAACAGAGGAAGCAGTCTCAGCCTACTTCCACACCGCAGAAGCATTCGACTCCACTCAGACAGACAGGTCTCACATCTCTATTATAGATGAGACAGGGAAACTCCCCCCAGGCAGAGTCATTCCCAGTTCAAGAGAGTGGTCTAGTGAGGACATAGAGTCACGTCAAGAATGTCATCACTGGCAGATTTCTATGCCAAAAACCCTGAACATTTTCTCACTTATAACCCCGACGGGTCAGCACCCTCAGGCTCCAAAGATCCAATCCCCCCCCCAAGTAAAAAATCCTGGTTCGAATCAACACGGTCTTCAGATCCCTTCCACATTCACCCTTATTCTCAAGGAGAAGATCCTTCCCTTTGTGAGGATACAGATTTGGGCATGTTGGAAGAACAGACTGGGACAGGCTTCTATGGGGACGAGGAGGAACAAGAGGAGGAAGAGGACGACCCAGAAACATACAGGGTAGTTTCCCCGGTAGATAAGGAACCACCGATTGCCGACTCCCCTGTCGACAACCAGCCCCTCCTAAATGAAGTCCTATCTCGAGCAGCAAACCACTTCCACATTGACACCCAGGGTGCTCAAGAGGAAAGAGATTTTGCCGAAGAGTTGGTGGGAGAAAGGAGACCTGTTGTGCAGGCCATCCCTATCCTTAGGTCGATCCAAAGAAGAATAGACCCTTCACTGGTAAACCCCAACCTCACCAGGGCAGTCAACCCCAGGATTGAGAAGCTTTTCAGGGCAGCCCAATCAGACCCACTGTATATAAGAGGGCATCTGAAACCGGACTTCCTAGTCGTTACAAACACCCGCAAGAGGGCAGGAACACCCTTATCAGAAGCTCCTCCTGACAAGGAGAGCAAGAAAATGTATGGGTTCGGCAGAAAGGTTGCCTCCACTTCCACCTACCAAGCAAGAATCGCCAACGCCACCACCCTGCTGGCGAGTTATAACTGCCACTAATGGGAGGAAGTCGCGGCACTCATAGATTCCACCCCAAAACCCCTAAAGAGCCAATTTGCACGAGTCTCAGCGCAAGGAAGAGCCGTATCCGGTTGTATTTTAAAGGCAACCTTTGATGCCGCAGATAACACCGGTAGATTGATAGCAGAGGGTACTGTTATCGAGAGACATGCTTGGTTACGGCAGTCTGGATTCAAGGCCGAAACCCAAGCATCATTGTTAGACAAACCGGTGGAGCCAGATCTATTGTTCGGTAAGGCGGTCGAGGACGCCCTGAAAAATGCCAAGGACGAGTATGAAACTCAAGTCCCTAGGTCAACTAACCACTAAGCCCCCAAATCAAAGGGGTAATGGCAATTCTCGCCGCACACGCGGACAAAATTCCCAAAGAGGGTCAAGCTATTCCCAGGGCCAGGGTACGCAGTGGAACAATAACCAACAGTCTACCCAAGGTTATAGAAGGGGGATTAAGAGAGGACGGGGTAAAGGTAGAGGCAGCCCCAGTAGAGGCGGCGGCGGCACGCCTCCACCAACAGTGACGCTCCACTCAGGGTCCCTTCTCACGCATCCCCAGTAGGACGCATTTCCAACTTCACCCAAGCTTGGGAAGGGATCACATCAGACAGATGGGTGCTGTCCAGTGTCCGCAGCATACTGCATAGAACTGTAAGAGCGTCCCCGAAACCACCCTCCACGACAAAGAACACATTCTTTGGACCACCAAAGAATCCTCCTCAAGGAGATCGTCAATCTGCTAGCAAAGGACACGATCGAACTCGTCCCGGTACACCAGGTAAACAAGGGTATTTATTCAACCTACTTCTTTGTACCAAGGAAAGATTTAACAATGCGCCCAGTATTAGACGTACGGCCTGCAAACAAATAAGTCAAGCCCCAGAAGTTTTGCATGACAACTCTCCAAGAGGTAATCCCCCTCCTAAAAAAGGGGGACTACATGGCAACGTTCTACAAGAAAGAAGCCTATTTTCATATTTGCATTTTCCCACCGCACAGAAAGTACTTGCGGTTCAAAGTGGACAGTCAGCACTACCAGTTCAAAGTACTGCCCTTCGGGATGGCTTCAGCTCCAAGGGTATTCACCAAGGTACTGGCAGTGGCGGCAGCACACCTACGCAGGGAGGCAATCCCAGTGTACCCTTACCTGGACGACTGGCTCATCACGGGGGAAAACCCCAGCGATTTGCAGAACAAACATTCAAAGAACAATCAACCTCCTCTTCGAATTGGGTTTCTCAATAAACGAGAAGAAGTCAAGTCTGGTGCCAAACACCTCCAAACAGTTCGTAGGAGCTATCCTAGACACACAAGAGGGGTTGACCTTTCCATCAGAGGAAAATTCAGAATATACTACTGCAAATTCCTCAATATCAGGCCGGTCGTCAGATAACGGTACGCAAAGCAATGCGTTTGCTAGGCATGATGGCGTCATGTATTTACCTGGTCCCCCACGCGCGCCTGCGCATGCGTCCCATGCAGGATTGGTTGGCGAAACAGTGGTCTCAGGCAAGTGGTCAGTGGGACGATCTAGTGGTCGTTTCGCCAACACTGGTACAAAGCCTTCACTGGTGGACAAGAGAAAATCTGTCCAAGGGGAAACCCTTTTACGATCCCGAGATACAGGCGGTAGTTACAACCGATGCATGCCTGGCAGGGTGGGGAGCTCACCTCCTCCACCACACAGCTCAGGGTCTCTGATCTCACTCAGTGGCCAAGAATCACATCAACCTGCTAGAGCTTCTGGCATTATTCAGAGCGCTTCAATCGTTCGAGCCCTATCTGCTTAATCTGTCAGTGCAGATCTGGACGGACAGCACTAGAGCCATGTTTTACATAAACAAGCAGGGAGGGACTCGTTCGCCAAATCTGTCCAAACTTGCCCAGAGAATTTGCACATGGGCACTCAAACCGGAACATCTTCCTGTCATCGCAACATGTTCCAAGGGATCTCAATTCTCTAGCAGATGCACTAAGCAGAGATCCCCTCCCAGAGGAGCACGAATGGTGTCTACACAGAGAAATCGTAGAAGATCTCTTCTCTCAGTGGGGTTCCCCCACCATAGACCTATTCGCCACAAGCAAAAACGGACAATGCCCAAGATTTGCGTCCCGATTCCCACAACTAGACTCCCAGGGGTACGCCCTGTGGATGAACTGGTCAGGAATGTTTGCTTACGCTTTTCCACCAACTCCTCATCAGGAAGGTGGTGAACAAGATGAACAGGGAATCTATGATGCTCGTCCTAGTTGCTCCCATGTGGGCGAGACAACCGTGCTTCCCACACTTACGCAGGTTAGCGATGTGCGAACCCATCAAACTCCCGGGCTGGTACAACCTACTGTCCCAGCATCAAGGTCAAACAGTACATGCTCTACCCAACTCAATGAACCTAGCAGCATGGCCCCTGAGGTCATAGAGTTTGGAAATCTCAATTTACCTCAAAGATGTATGAACATCCTAAAAGAATCTAGGAAGCCTAACACGAGGCACTGCTACCTTGACAAGTTCAAGAGATTTGTTATCTGGTGCCAGAATAGACAAATCAACCCAGTTGATTGCACTCCAACTATTGTTACATACATGCTCCACCTGCTGGATGCAGGACTGGTTTTTAACTCACTGAAGGTGCATCTGCAGCTCTGTCAGCATACACCACCTCCCATAATAAGGTGTCGTGGTGGAAAGTTCCAGTGGTTAAAGCCTTCATGGAAGGAGTAAAGAGACTTCACCCTCCTATTTCAAACCCACCACCAGGGTGGGACCTTAATATGGTGCTATCTAAACTCATGGGCCCCCCATTCGAACCCATGCATAAAAGCAGTCTCAATCACCTGACTTATAAAACAGCCTTCTTAGTAGCTATTACATCCATAAGAAGGGTTAGTGAATTTCAGGCTATGTCAGTGCAGGATCCTTTCTTTACAGTCCACAAGGATAAACTGGTTTTGCGTACACACCCTAGGTTCTCACCTAAGTTTATTTCCAAATTCCACGTGAACCAGTCCATCGAGCTTCCGGCTTTCTTCCAAAACCCACAAAGCTCGGCTGAGGTGAAACTACACACCCCTAGATGTGCGTAGGGCGGTCCTCTACTATGTAAACAAGACCAGACCGCTAAGGAAAACAGACCAGCTGTTTGTCTCCGTAGCTACAGGCAGAGAGGGGATTGCGTCTCTAAAGGTGCCATCTCTAAGTGGATTGTTAACTGTATCCAGCTGTGTTACTCCCTTTCTGAGAAAACTCTGCCTTTCACGCCAAGAGCCCACTCTACAAGAGGCATCTGGGCCTCTCTGGCTTTCATTGCAAATGTACCCCTAGACACCATTTGCAAAGCAGCTACTTGGAGCTCTATTCACACTTTTACTTCGCACTACTGCATTGACACCCATTCCAAGACAGATACTCAAGTGGGACAAGCAGTTCTAAGACATTTATTTGCTCATGAGCCTCCTCATATCCCCCCTCCTTATTCTAACACTGCTCGCTAATCTATGCACATCATGTGATCTAAGCAGATTCCACAAGCCTCAGAAGAGATACATTACTCACCGTAATCGTATTTCTGATGCTTGTATCTGCTTAGATTCACATGCGACCCACCCTTCCTCCCCTCTGAGAGAAGGCGCATGAATGCTTGTAGCCTTATCTTCTATCTATCTGCTTGGATTATCTGTACTTGCACTACTCCTCATGCTACCTCATGTCACAAAGAAAAATTACAATCTGAGGGTCCTAGACGCGTGAGGGATGATGGGTACAGTGGACGTCACACTAGGGATAGTATTACTGGCACGCCCTGTGTCGACGCCCATTTTCGAGTTTCGAAAAACAAACTGTAATACTCCGCAACTTCCACTAGATGTCGGCCTATGCACAGCATGTGAATCTAAGCAGCAACAAGCATCAGAAATACGATTACGGTGAGTAATGTATTATATATATTCATCCCCTTCTTCGACGATGTTAGGCAAGATTATATGCAGTACCCTTTGGGTGTACTACATCGACTCTGACCACCTGGCAATAGGATCCCCATTTTTGGTATAAGTCTGTACTACACAGGTTCGTAGGGTGGTCGAGTAGCCGGGCTTATGTCGAGGGGTAAATGTGAGCTGTAGGGGAGTTACAGAGATTCACAGTGACAAGTGCCCAAATAAACGCTTACACACAAGGTTTCTTGATTAAATAATGTTTAATTTATTTACCAGTCAGTTATAGTAAGAGTTCTTTAGAAGGGAGCATTGTTAAGCAACACACAAATATACTTCAAAAATACCCACTCTTAGTTTTCTTAATCGGCAGATACCCATTTGGGATGGCTCACACACTACCTGCACCCTCAGGTGATTTGCTAGGGTGCTGTGGACATTAATATATCACTGTTTGCATTTAGACTTTCTTAGGAGAGTGCCAAAGAAAAGAGGGATCAGAATAAAACAAGTATTCAGGCAATGATTCTTAAGCAGGTAAGTACTTTCACTATCCCCCCAATGTAAAGTGAGTTAACACTTTCCTGTAAGGAAGGCAAAACACTTAAACAGAGCAGAGAAGAGTCATTCAAGGAGCCAAGCCAGCCATGGTCTAAGTTAGCAAAAGTCAAGGTGAACTGAAGCACTTCTTGCAGGTAAGTAGAAAGTCTTTCAGAATGTTTTAAAAGTCTTGGTAGAATAGAAAAATTCAAAGTAGGGCCACAAGCTGATTAGGCTTGTGAGGTAAAGAAGCTGATAGCATCTCTACAAATGCAACGAAGCAAGCCTCCAACAAGAATGAGTGGCTACACAACGAGAGCTCGGTTCTTTTACACTGTATAGTACCTTTAGGTTGAAGAAAATGTGCAGCAGATAACTACTGTTACTGTGCAGCTCTGCAGATCCTGCTGTTCCTGGGCCTTGGCCATGGGAAGAAAAGGTAGGACGTCTGGGGACTCCTGCAATGGGACAGTCACCACTCATAACCGGCAATCTTCATACTAGTGGCACTTCAGTTCTTCAGCTCCTCGTGTCTACTGCAAATAGCACCACCATGGTTCCTGGTCGTTGAGATGGGCTTTCCTTGCGTCTGTGGTCCCGCACTCTGTTGAGGGGGCTCGGGCTCGGTCAGTCCTTCTTCCTGGGAGTCCGGCCAGCTTAAAAGCAATGCACACAAACTATTGTTCCTCTCCCTGGCTATTCGATTGCAGCAGCGACTGTAGTGGAAACTCGACCAGCTTCGAGAGGATGCCTCGGGTGGCTTAATTTGGAGTTGATTGGTCCCACCAAAAAGGAAGAAGTCGTCCTTGCAGGGGCTTCTCAGTTGATACGAATTTGGAGTTTCAGCACAGCAGCAGAGCTTCACCGGGCAAACCAACGGTCAAGGAGTTTCAGCATGCGTCCTCTTCGAGTTCTTCTTCGGATTCCTTCGTCCAGTGGTCAACTCTGCCTTCCAAACCAAAAAGCCTTGCCTTTTATGCAGCTTGCTCTTTCATTCCAGCCTAGCTATCAGCCAGCTGGCCACTCAACTAAGTGCATTCCTGTAGGAGTGCATTCTTGTCTCCTCAGAGAGTAAGCACAGGGAGTTTTTGGCACTTCCCTCTCTTCCTGCCCCCGCCAGACACCCTTGGCCAGAGGTGGGCTTCACTCCTGAATCCCGCCAAAGACAAAATGAACAAAAGGGACCAACCTGGTTTGGCACGCAGAGTAAATCTCAAGAAGGACCTTTCCACAAAGAAATTGCGAAAAAAGACGACCAGGGCCATTTTGACAAAAATAGCAACCTTGGGTGCTTTACTGCAGCTGTGAATGCAGCTCTCGGTAAATGCACACCACGATAGTTAAAAGTAAACCAGTGCCACCAGCCTTTCATCGAGGAATGGGTAACATAAAATTGTTTCGAGGGGATTGGGTCCTCCGACGTATTCCATATCTGACAGTAATCACCACAGCTGTGCTGCGGCGATTACTGTCATAGATATGGAATACATTGTCGGACCATCCCATCGAAAGAACGTTACCAGGTAAGAGTAACTTGTTCTACATGAGAAACTAGACAAATGGGATACTAAGTAACCCCTCCAGCACCGTATTGTAAGATAGCGTGCGCTGGGTCTAAAAAGTGGAAGTAAGGTAAATTTCACTTCACTGCTCTTGGAAACGGTACTTTATCCAAGAGAAGGTATTTAGACTTTTGGGAAATCTAAAAGACTTCCCTGTGTCACTGCATTGAAGGTCCTCTGTGACACAATGTAAAAAGATGATGCCTATGGAGTTTGTCAGACTCCACAACCAAAAGAAACAGAGTTTAAAATCACATTTAAAATACATAAGAGAGTGGGGAAAAAGGGCCCTCACTCTCTCAAGGTTAAAAATTAAAGTCCTCGATCGGCCACCAGGGGGCGCACGGATGAGCCTGCTCTTCGTGTGAGCTCCGCACCTAAGGTCCCAAAAGTGGCCTTGAGCCCCATCTTCTTTTACGACCGCCCCCCACCTCTGCCCCACCCCTCCCCCCGAGATGGTTACGGAGCAGGACACGTCGGAAGTCGACAACCCCCCCCCCCTCAAATCTGGGGAAAAACCCGAAGAAAATCGGACGAGTCTTTGAGAAAACAAGATATACGTTCTGAGGCCCTGGCCACGACGTGCGCAGCAACCAACAAAATCCCCGCGCCTGAACACACGCTTGTGGGGAGAGCAGACCTGCGCGACGGCCCCTACATGGCTGAGGGAGCCTCGCTCGCCCCGCTCGTGTCGCGGCCTGTCGGTGTGGAATGTTTTAAAAGTCTTGGTAGAATAGAAAAATTCAAAGTAGGGCCACAAGCTGATTAGGCTTGTGAGGTAAAGAAGCTGATAGCATCTCTACAAATGCAACGAAGCAAGCCTCCAACAAGAATGAGTGGCTACACAACGAGAGCTCGGTTCTTTTACACTGTATAGTACCTTTAGGTTGAAGAAAATGTGCAGCAGATAACTACTGTTACTGTGCAGCTCTGCAGATCCTGCTGTTCCTGGGCCTTGGCCATGGGAAGAAAAGGTAGGACGTCTGGGGACTCCTGCAATGGGACAGTCACCACTCATAACCGGCAATCTTCATACTAGTGGCACTTCAGTTCTTCAGCTCCTCGTGTCTACTGCAAATAGCACCACCATGGTTCCTGGTCGTTGAGATGGGCTTTCCTTGCGTCTGTGGTCCCGCACTCTGTTGAGGGGGCTCGGGCTCGGTCAGTCCTTCTTCCTGGGAGTCCGGCCAGCTTAAAAGCAATGCACACAAACTATTGTTCCTCTCCCTGGCTATTCGATTGCAGCAGCGACTGTAGTGGAAACTCGACCAGCTTCGAGAGGATGCCTCGGGTGGCTTAATTTGGAGTTGATTGGTCCCACCAAAAAGGAAGAAGTCGTCCTTGCAGGGGCTTCTCAGTTGATACGAATTTGGAGTTTCAGCACAGCAGCAGAGCTTCACCGGGCAAACCAACGGTCAAGGAGTTTCAGCATGCGTCCTCTTCGAGTTCTTCTTCGGATTCCTTCGTCCAGTGGTCAACTCTGCCTTCCAAACCAAAAAGCCTTGCCTTTTATGCAGCTTGCTCTTTCATTCCAGCCTAGCTATCAGCCAGCTGGCCACTCAACTAAGTGCATTCCTGTAGGAGTGCATTCTTGTCTCCTCAGAGAGTAAGCACAGGGAGTTTTTGGCACTTCCCTCTCTTCCTGCCCCCGCCAGACACCCTTGGCCAGAGGTGGGCTTCACTCCTGAATCCCGCCAAAGACAAAATGAACAAAAGGGACCAACCTGGTTTGGCACGCAGAGTAAATCTCAAGAAGGACCTTTCCACAAAGAAATTGCGAAAAAAGACGACCAGGGCCATTTTGACAAAAATAGCAACCTTGGGTGCTTTACTGCAGCTGTGAATGCAGCTCTCGGTAAATGCACACCACGATAGTTAAAAGTAAACCAGTGCCACCAGCCTTTCATCGAGGAATGGGTAACATAAAATTGTTTCGAGGGGATTGGGTCCTCCGACGTATTCCATATCTGACAGTAATCACCACAGCTGTGCTGCGGCGATTACTGTCATAGATATGGAATACATTGTCGGACCATCCCATCGAAAGAACGTTACCAGGTAAGAGTAACTTGTTCTACATGAGAAACTAGACAAATGGGATACTAAGTAACCCCTCCAGCACCGTATTGTAAGATAGCGTGCGCTGGGTCTAAAAAGTGGAAGTAAGGTAAATTTCACTTCACTGCTCTTGGAAACGGTACTTTATCCAAGAGAAGGTATTTAGACTTTTGGGAAATCTAAAAGACTTCCCTGTGTCACTGCATTGAAGGTCCTCTGTGACACAATGTAAAAAGATGATGCCTATGGAGTTTGTCAGACTCCACAACCAAAAGAAACAGAGTTTAAAATCACATTTAAAATACATAAGAGAGTGGGGAAAAAGGGCCCTCACTCTCTCAAGGTTAAAAATTAAAGTCCTCGATCGGCCACCAGGGGGCGCACGGATGAGCCTGCTCTTCGTGTGAGCTCCGCACCTAAGGTCCCAAAAGTGGCCTTGAGCCCCATCTTCTTTTACGACCGCCCCCCACCTCTGCCCCACCCCTCCCCCCGAGATGGTTACGGAGCAGGACACGTCGGAAGTCGACAACCCCCCCCCCTCAAATCTGGGGAAAAACCCGAAGAAAATCGGACGAGTCTTTGAGAAAACAAGATATACGTTCTGAGGCCCTGGCCACGACGTGCGCAGCAACCAACAAAATCCCCGCGCCTGAACACACGCTTGTGGGGAGAGCAGACCTGCGCGACGGCCCCTACATGGCTGAGGGAGCCTCGCTCGCCCCGCTCGTGTCGCGGCCTGTCGGTGTGGGTCAGGCGCTGTGTGCTGAGCCCTGTCCCCGTGCGGGACCCGGAAGGGCCCCACCCGACAAGATAAGGTAGGTGGTCGCCCCTCACCCCCTGTCTGAAGGTCTCCACCAGGCAAGGGACTGTCCCGTGCTGCGGCACGCACCTCGGCGGCCGGTCCGCCGATGCAACGGAACTTCCTCCTCTCCCCGTTCAGAACGAGAAATTGGAGTCTAAAGGCACCTGAGGGCGAGAATACCCCCCCTACCATGCATTCGGATCAACATACGCGGTGCACCGCCTAGTACGTGCCTCAACTCTGCCACACTAACAGATCTTGCACCAAATCCACTGGCATATCGGAAGGTCACCAGGACTGAGGGTTGGGCCCCCACACCTGGGGCGTGTGCCTCCTCGAGTAGCCTTGAACATAAGTGATCCGATATTGAGGGGCCACCTTCCACTGGCAGCAAAATAGACAAAATTACACAAAGGATGGACAAAATGGATGACAGGCTGGAACAGGTGAAGCATAATCAAACCTCTCTGAGCACCTTGGAGGCACAAATGGATCACCGCATCGCCGAGATAGAACACAAAGAGGAAGAAATATGCCTCAAGGTTGATGATCCTGAAAATAGGGAAGGCCGCAACGACATAAGGGTCTTTGGTGTTCCCGAGAGAGAAGGTGAAACTGAACTCGATCTAAAGCAGGCCCTACACAAGATTCTAAAGCTCCTGTTCAAGGATGATTCGGTGGATGAACCCAGAATAGACCGTATTCACAGGGGGGTAGGCCGGGAGGCCCGTGGTCGGTACTGGCCCGATTTCACAATTATGCTGACAGAGTAAGAATCCTGGAGAAGGCCAGGAATACCACACAACTTTCACTCGAAGACTCCAATATTTCACTCTACCAGGATTTATCATCACTCACGCTGGCACTGAGGAAGAAGTGTTCCCCGATCACGAAGATGCTAAAGGACAAAGCAGTTAGATACAGATGGGGTTACCCGTTCTCCCTCACCTTTGAATGGGCAGGCTCGGCGATGAGACTCAGCTCGGAGAGGGACATCACCGACTGTATAGCGGATCTATTAGATCTCCAGGGGGAGGGTTCCTCCCTTGCGGAGTCCAAAAAGGAGGAGGACGAGTGGCACACCAAGGGCCCAAGGCGGAGAAGAATCCAAGGATCCAGAAAATTCCGTAGGATGAACAATTCCCAGGATATGGAACATTAATCGGAGGCATGGATTCTCTCATCATGCCGCGTAACGCAAAAGAAACACTGAGGTGATAACAAGGTGAGGCCCGGGAGCACGAGCGTCACCTAACAATGGGTGGAGTAACTCAGCTCACTTGATGTCGATCTGACTCCCGGTGCACGCCACCGATATGCCCAGCATAAAGGTCGAACACTTGTCTTACTTCAGAGACTGGACAGATGCCCAGAATCGAGGCTGGAAGTCGTATTTACAAGTTGGTTTTGATGAATGTTATGAGTGCAAAGTTGGGGGCTCACTGTTATATTGGTTTTTACGTTGATGGGACCGCTTGTTTTGTGGTTACCATTGGTGGTCCGAGGCCGACGGTGATGTTAACCTGGAAGGACCGGACGACGTCTGCGGGGACACGTAGTACACTGGAAGGCAAACCTGGGGGGCGGAAGAACACGAGGCAAGTTGATGAAGGAACCAAAGGCGTACTGGGCGGGGTCACTCACTGGCCTCCTTAGGACATGTTGGGTCCCAATCTGAGAAAGACGGATCACGCCCCGTCCTATCAATCAAGTCAAGGGCCATGAAGCAGACGATTCAACCATTGAAATACTCACATAAACTCTGATGTCTCCCGCATTCGCATCCATTAACAACACGCTACGCAAATGCACACTGAACTCCCCCACAAAACGCTCCATGGTGGCCAGGGAATTTAGGTGGTCGTATATAGACATCCTGTTTCTCCAAGAGACAAGATACCGCAGAGGGGAGGAGATACTTATTTCATCTCGTGAGGTGAGCCCTTCTTTCTGGTGCTCCAATATCACAAAAAAAGGGGGAGTGGGGATTCTTATTCGCAAAAGTCTCTGGATGGCGACTCTAGACACGTGGACGGATCACGAGGGATGGGCTCTCGTGGTGGTGGGGAACATTCGCGGCACAATTTTCACACTGGCTACACTTTATGCACCAAACCAGGGGCAGAATAGGTTCCTCCATAAGATTACGGAGAAAGTCTTCACCATGGCACAGGGACACATAGCTATTGGGGGTGACTTTAAGACCTGGATGGACAGTTCGATGGGTAGACAAACCAGGGCAGATGCGCATGACCCACCCACCTCTCAAGATGTAGCCGAAATTAAACTTACCCTTGACCTATATGGTCTCACTGACAGTTGGCGTCACCTGCACCCAGCAGATAGATGCTTCACCTTCCACTCCCTCCCCCATGACACGCTTACGCGTATTGATTATATCTTCCTTAACGACGGCCTCCTGCGAATACTTCGTGCGGCAAGCATTCATCCCACTGCGTGGTCAGATCATGACATGGTTGTGGTTGATGTGTTGGGACGACTTGGCCCCTCGAAACTCCAAATGGTGGTGCAACGATTCCCTATGGACTGACTCGGTCTTCAAGGAAACCCTTGAAACTGAGATTGAGCAATTCTTCCTTACCAATGATACGGGGAGGTCGGGGAGGTACACATATGGGTAGCTGCTAAGGCCACCTGGAGGGGGGTACTCATTAGGGAAGGGGCCCAAAAAAAGAGAGAACGTGCACTGATAGAAAAAAACATCAGGGAAAAGCTCCACATAGCCCAGAAATTAGTACAATCTTCCCCGTGTGACAGACCCAAATACATAGCCGAAGCCAGATGGCTCAGGGAAGAGCTCCGACTACTCATCGTTGGTAAGACAGCCCAAACCCTAATACTATGAAAAGGGCGATAAAGCAGATGCTCTTCTGGCGGCTCGTCTTCGGGCACAGAAAGCTGAAAGATGGGTAGATCGTATTGAAAGGGCTGATGGCACCCTCATAGATACGATCGTCACGTCTCCTGAGGGGATACAGGAGGCATTCGCCTACTTTTGAGGATTTATACACATGCAATCTCCCCCCCCCCCCCCCCCCCTGCTCCAGGAAGCATTGACACTTACCTTAGAGAAGTTAGGATCCCCACACTCTCACCCACAGAAGCCAAATCCTTAGACACGCCAGTTACCGAAGAAGGCAGAGGCCATAAAACGTCTAAAGACTGCGAAGGCCCCGG
Source organism: Ambystoma mexicanum (assembly GCF_040938575.1). NCBI lineage: Eukaryota > Metazoa > Chordata > Amphibia > Caudata > Ambystomatidae > Ambystoma > Ambystoma mexicanum. The sequence goes on along the minus strand of NC_090922.1, from coordinate 586,158,060 downwards.
GAGACGATGGTTTCACACCCGGATTGTACAAGGCTTTCTCTACACTCCTCGCCCCCTTCCTTGCATCCTTATTTAATCACATTTTCGAAACAGGCCAGGCGCCCCCGTCCTTCGCACAAGCCCTTCTCGCTGTCATTCCGAAGGAAAGGAGAGATCCCACGCGTTGTAGTTCCTACCGCCCCATCTCTCTTCCGAATATAGATGCTAAAATATACGTGAGAGTCATTGCAGCCCGACTCGAAACATACTTACCACGATTAATTCACTCCGATCAGGTTGGCTTTGTCATCGGGAGACAGGGTGCAGACACCATGAGGAAAACCTATCTTATTTACGAGGCGCAGGGAATGGGAGGGGACCCATCTCTTCTTTCACTAGATGCTGAGAAGGCCTTCGACAGGGTTGCCTGGGACTTCTTAGAAAAAAGTCTGGAACGGGTTGGGGCCGAAGTTACGCCGTGCCATTCCGGCCCTGTACACATCTCCCACAACGTCAGTGACCGCAAACGGGGGCTATTCGTGATGGTTCCCTTTGGAAAGGGGAACTGGGCAGGGTTGTCCACTGTCAGCAATACTATTCGTGCTCTCTCTTGAGCCGTTGGCGCCGAGATTGAGGCAGGATGCTAGGGTAAAAGGCATTATAGTAGGAGATTGCGAATACAACTAGGCCTCTAGGCGGATGATATACTACTGCACCTAACTGACCCCCTAAGTTCTGTCCCGGCCGCGATCAGCATCATCGAAGAATATGGGGAACTGGCTGGCCTTAAAATCGTCACCGGAAAGTCGATCCTCCTTCGACTTGACAAAGTGGAGACTCTGAGGCAGATCGATTCACTCCCTTAGGAGTAAAGGTCAGCCTCACCACGCTTCGATATCTGGGTATTAATGTGACCCTAGACCTTGACTCCCTTTATGAGGCTAACTTTCCCCCACTATCGCTCTCCCTCCAAAAGGACATCCAAAGATGGTCCAGGCTCACCATCTCCTGGCTGGGCCGATTAAATGCAATAAAAATGGTGATTCTCCCTATAATACTTTATCTGTTCCAAATGCTCCCCATTAAAATGCCCAAAGAATACTTTACGAGCATGAGAAACACCCTCTCAGCCTTCCTGTGGCAGGGCCAGAAGCAGAGAGTCCCCAGATCCTTGCTACAGCACCGGAAGGACAACGCGGGAGTGGGCCTCCCGGATATAGAAGCGTATTACAGGGCAGCCCAACTACGTGTCCTTGTCCCGCACATCAGGCAAAAGTCAGAGCCACAGTGGATAGCCCTAGACAACTACCATCTCCGGCCATTCATTCTAAGCGAATGGATATGAGTTCCGGGGCACCAATTGCGAAATAGTGTTAAAAACCACCCTATTATTGGAACAATATGGGCAATCTGGACACCAGGCAGGAAAATGGTGGGAGTAACAACTTGGCCATCTCCCCTTGGACACCTATGGTCACTGGAGATTCGGGACGCTATGCCAGAACCAGGGAGCTTCGAGACATGGTACGATGCGGGATTAGAGAGGGCTGGTCAACTCTGGAGAGATGGTGCGTTTATTGCAATTCAGGACTTACGCGCTCAACATAGGCCCACTCTCGGTTTTCCTATATCTCAGACTCAAGGGGGTGATGACAAGGGCGTTATGGAAGGAACAACTACAAAGGGATCTCACCCCGTTTGAAAGCATTCTCAACACATGTACTAGTTCAAAGGGCTTGATAAGTGCAATGTACTCAGCGCTGATTGAGGTTGATATCACACCATCACACACACTGAGGAACAGGTGGGAATCAGACATGGGAAGGCAGATTTCGCAAAAGCTATGGCTCCAAATTTGCAGAAGGACAGCGAAATCATCCATATCATGGCAATATAAATTGAATGCCGTTAAGTTGTTGTACAGATGGTAATATGACCCGGTCCGGTTGGCCAAAATGTACCAAGGAATAAGCCCACATTGCTGGAGGGGCTGTGGAAAACAGGCCGATCCTGGCATATGTGGTGGGGGGTGTGAGGCGGTCCAAGCCTACTGGAGGAAGGTCCTCACTTGGATCAAGGAGCTGGATGATGAATGAGAGGTACACCCACTTCTGATCTTGTTTGGCTAAAATGATTATGGGTTTACTGCTGGCCGCTTGAGCGTGCCTGACCATGGTGTGGATGAGCAAGGCTCCCTAACAAGACCGCATGGCTGAGTATTGCCTTGAATATATATAGAATGGACAACCTCACGGCGGTCCTACATGGAGATCGCACCTCAGTAGAGAATGCATGGTCGGAATTTCGGGCTAAATATGTGATATAAAAAAAATGTGTGCAAAGCGTTACAATGTTGGGAGGCATTTTAGTTGATGGCTGAGTCTCGCTGCTAGGCCAAACTTGCAAGTTCTAATATGTCTATGAACCCGATGTCAGGTAGTTGATATTGGTTCGAGATAGATACTGGTTTCTTCCAGCCCTTCAGACGGTACTATGTGCGGGGGGAGGGTAGAGGTAGTTGGGTTTGATGAACCTACTCAAAGTTTATGCGATGTGCATCAGATCCCAAACGTTTTATACACTATTTTGCTATCGATGTGATATTATTTTTTTTGTACCTGACCGTTTGGTTGCAAATGCCTGTATATGATTGTCAAACTTCTATTTCAAAAACTAATAAAAAGACAAATTAAAAAAAAAATAAAGTCCTCAAAATCCAGCAAAGTTGCCGGGGGTCTCTAAGGTAGAGAGGAATTGGCAAATTTCTGAGAATCTCCGTAACAGTGGACAGTTGGCCTGATGTCTGCCGTCCTTTCACTTCCTTCTTAGCCAGAGAAAAAATAATTTTGTATCCATTTAGGGAAGGACATTCCTGTAACCACGTTTCTTGGAGACATATTAGATCAAAATCCCCTAATTTGACATTACTTTGGGCTGTCAGATTTTTAAAGACTCTCGTGTTCCATGAGGCCCGTAGGTTGCATTTGCAAGGGTCTCCAACGGGGGCACATCCAGTTTTTTTGGTTTCAATTGCTATGTGCGCACTCGTTGGCCCACGGCTTAGGGGATCCAAGACCATTTTTCGAGTTGTGAAACTTCATAATGCCTATGTCCGGTTGTTTCTGTCTTCTTTAGATGTTCCGGATGACTATTTGGTTTGAATATTACATTTATACTTGCTCTAGAACCTTTAGGGAAGCGCCTACTGTTCAAGGGATCTATAAATAGATAATAAACTGTGCTTCTGGTTCCCGATGCCAATTTGGGAGGGGAATCCTTGCTACTTCCCTTTTAAAGGAACCGAGTAACTGTTTTTAAGCTCTTATTGTTTTTCCTCGATGGAGCGATAGATCTCTCGTTTGCCTTACTGCTGTCAGGTCGAAACCCAGCATCAGCAAACTTTCGGCCACTTCCAACAGCATACCTTTGACTACTGGTGATGTAATATGAAGGTACATGCAATCTGTTCGATGATAGTCTTCAAATTCTATGTTCCTTGGGTCGTTCGAAAGGATGTGTCTCACATTTGTAATAGTTTAATAATGACATCACTGTTCATCTATTTAATATTAGGTCATCACTCTTGTCCGGAATTCTTTCTAATTTGAGAGAACTCTCACTGATAGGTTTTCCATTTGCAGTTCATTTACTTAAATGCTTTTGCTTGGTTCCTCCATTTCTAGGTAAGTTAAAGTACGGTTTGTTTAAAGGACTTGTACTTGATTTTCTTGCCCTAAGACCAATTTGTAGCGACTTTCGTTGAGTTTCCACTCTGAACCTTGTCCTCCCAACGAATGGAGAACGTACACTGCAATTCCTTTTGCTTCTCCTTCTGTTCCATTAATTGTCGGAGGATCTCCCTTTGCTTTGGGGTTGGACAGGCAATGTTACTGTATTTAATTCCTTTTATGGTTTAATTTCTCTTCTGCTTTTGATCTCTCTGCTAGGGTTTAAAAAATTGGAGAAGAGGCCTCTTCTGAGATGGTCCCCTGATATTCTCTAGTTTTACTTACTCCTCGAAGTTGATTTTGATTCATCGACTTGTTGTCAACTCAAGCTCATCCTTACTTGTTAAAAGTACTATTCTCTTGTTACTTGTGTTATCACTTTTATTCTCTGGGGCCTTCTCTTGGGGGAACGTTGGTTTTACCCTCTTCCTAGGAGTTGGCTGAGGTGGCCTTGCACTTGTTTTATCAGATTCTGCAAGTTGAGAGGGAGGCTGCATGCTTATTTTTCTGTAGTGTGCACCTGCATCACTAAACCTTCTTTTGACTTTTTATTTGGCTTTGAAAAAATGGAAAAATCTTGATTTTTCTCATCCAGTGCTTTTGTGATGGATTAAAATTTTTGCTGTTTTTCTTTCCTCGATTCCGGGTTTAGAAGGCTGTTTTTGTTCAGCACACCACCATTCCGTTCACACCTTATTTCTCCAGCATGGGGTCTAGCAAGGATTCACATACTCATGAATTTCCCCGGCTGGGAATCCTCAGTAAAGAAAAAATCAGTTTCAGTTTCGTTTCTGAACTGTCTTTCTCCTAATAACCAATCACTGGTCTCTGGGTCATACTGCCCCCAGCCAATGACCGCCCTCTACCTAAGCCCCTCCTCTGGCAGCCATCTTCAGATTTGGTAGCACGTAAAGTGGCAGTAGGACCAAGAGAAGAGCCGCAGAGGGGTTGGAGGGAGGGTTCGCATGTGAATCTATGCCAGACCCATGCTGGAGAACAACAGTTACATGTAAGTAGCTTGTTCCTTCTCCATCATGGGGTCTGGCATGAATTCACATGCGCATGAATACACAAATACATGGCAGTACACATGCACAACCACAGGAGGTGGCAAGGCTCAACATTAAGCATTTCATCAACTCAACATTAAGGATCTCTTACTTCCTCAACTGGCCCACCTTCAGGCAAACCGGTTGCGCAGCACTGCCTGGCCGACTCTGGACTCCTCCCTGGAATCCCGGTCGTCGCGAATAGGTCGATCTGGGGATTGCCCCATCGTCGGAATAGGAGATCCACTTGATCCTGACGCAGCTCCCACTCGTGGCACGAGCACAGCTCCCTGCTGTATGAGTCGGCGATGGTGTTCTTGATTCCTGCCAGATGTAAAGGTACCAGAAACATCCCATGGGCAACTGCCCAGTGCCACAGATCCTGCGCTTCCTTGGATAGAGCTTGGGATCTGTTCTCCCCTCTCCCCCTCCTGCTTCCGGATGTAGACCATTGTGATGGTGTTGTCTGTGAAGACCCTCACCACCTTGCCCTTGAGGGACGGAAGGAACGACCTGAGGGCCCAGAACACAGCTCGCAGCTCTAGGACATTGATGTGTAGTGACCTCTCCTCCGGGTGCCAAAGGCCTCTTGCGTGGAGGTCTCTGGTATGCGCTCCCCATCCTTCCAGGGAGGCGTCCGTCATCAGTCTCCTGATGTGCTGGAGTCGGGAAGTCCATGCCCGGCGCAAGATGCGCGCGGGTGCCCCACCACTCGAATGCTTGGCGGAAAGTCTTGTTTAGTGAGATCCCGTCTTCGAAGCTGCCCGCCGCTTGCATCCAACAGACTTGTATTGGGCCACCTGTGGGGGCCCAATACAAGGCCAAGCACCGCAAGTCCGCTTCTGACGGGGTCGCTGCTGCGCGGTTCCAGCAACTGTCAGGGCTCGGCCATCATCCCCATCTGCCTTGATCTCCTGTCAACGCTCTGGTTCCTCATCCAAGAGAAAGTTGGATAACCCGGGTAAACTGAGGGATAACCCGGAGAAGACCAGGCAGAAGAAGGCCAAGCAGGTTGCGGTGTCTGACCCACCTGCGACGGAGAAGGCCAAAGGAGACAAAGGGTCCGATCCGGCCCTGGAGGATTGGGCCAAGCAGGACAAGACCACCGACCCAGCCATGAAGGGCAAGGCCAAGAAGACCAGGGGCTCAGCCTCTCCGTGAATGCCCAGGTGCACCAGGTGAAATCTTCACCCTCCCTCGAGGTGGTGGTGGCGCCTCTTTTGAAGGCCGTGGGGAGGGAGGCTTCGAACATGCCTGCTGAAAAGACTCTGGAGAAGAGAATGCCAGACCTCAGCCCGAGACCGACCCCTCTTGGCCAGAGAAAGGGGGAAGGGCATTGAAGGCCTTCAGGGAAACAGACATTTCTTTGGCTGAGGAGGATGCCTTTTCTGTCCATACCGTCCATGAGGGTGATGACAGAGAAGCGAACGCCGGGGACTCACCCCACGACGAGGGAGACGACGACAAGGATATAGTCTATGGATGTGACGACGGGGGACCCCAGGACGATGGGGGCCCAGGCCCTACTCCTACGCCCCAGAGACCTCCTAGAGACTTTGCACTGGACATCATCTCGGCCCTCAACTTGCTTGTGTCTGAGTTACAGAGCAGGATACCAGCGATCCCGCTGTCTGCCCCTCCCGCAACGGGGGAACCACCGGCCAAGAAGAGGAGACACCTGATGCCTCCATGCCACCCTTCTCCACCCTCTCCATTGCCCCTCTCTCCTCCAGCCCCAAAAGGTAGACGGAATTGGACACGGCAACGACAGGCACGGATGACGACGGCAGGTTTGGGGACCTCCCGTCGCCTCCGCCAAGATCCTCTCCTCCGGACAAGATAGGATAATTCCATGCAATCATCGCCCGAGCATCAGAGATTTTCCAGCTCATGCCAGAGGAAAAGAAAGAAGGCTTCTATCAGCGCCAGGAGGCTAAGAGGAAGACCATCTTCTCGGTCCCTCTACTGGACGATGTTTGGGATGAAGGGCTGGCTCTGATGACGAACCCCTCTACAGCCCCAGCGAAGAGAGACCGGCTGGAAAAAAAGTACAGGGTGCCGGACTCTGCACCCAAGTGCCTGCAGTCTCATCTCACCAGGCACAGTGATCTCTGCGGCCGCCAGGAAGAAATCTTTGCGCTCAACATCTTCTGCTTCTTCCACCTCTCCGGACAGCGACGCGAAGAAAGTGAAATCGATGGGTAGGAAGGTTATCTACTCTACGGCTACTGTGGTCAAGGCTGCCAACGCCCTCGCCATCGTGGCCAGATGCGACCGGGAGCTGTGATTTAAGCTAGTTCCTCTCCTGGACTTCCCTGACAACAAGCGGGTTGAGACTTTGGAAATCCTTCAAATAGCCGAAGTGGCATCGGATCATAACATCACTGTGGCCATGGACATTGCGGACGCGGGATACCACCAGTTGGGAAAAGGTGTCTGCCTTCGCTGTCGTGGCTGGCTCAAGGCCACCAACTTTAGGCAGGCTGTCCAGACAAGGGTTTTGGACATGCCCTTTGACAGGCACATCCTGTTCGGAAAAGCTGTGGATTAATCCCTCCAGGCCATCAAGGCAGAGACGGTGCATGCCCTAGGCACGCTACAATAACGCTGGCTGTCCTTTTGTTCCTCAGGAGGGAAGTCTAGCCAGTCTTTGAGGGGCTTCGGTTGGAGCTCCTCCTACCGTCATCCCACTCGCGCCTCCACCCAGGAAGCCAACAGGGGCGGCAGTCGTCCGGGCCCACAGGGCGGCCAGTCGACCTCCAAGCAAGATTGTACCAGCCAGGACATCTGGGCCCCCACCCGTGCACCCCGGTGGGAGGCCAGCTGGCGATCTTCATCAGCGTGTGGAAGACCACCTCCACCGACCGTTGGGTGCTGGACGCTCTCACCCACAAAACCACACTAGAGTTCCAACGAAAGCGTCCCCAAAAACCACTGGTGGCCCGGCAGGAAAACCACATCCCTCAGCTGCTGTTGGAGGTGCGTGCCATGTTCAAGAAACAGGCTATAGAGCTAGTTCCAAAGCGGCTCCAGAGCTTACTCAAGGTACTTCCTCGTATGAAAGAACTGTGGGCTCGAGGCCCATTCTTGACCTACGACGACTGAACAAATACATAAAGTCTCAGAAGTTCAGAATGGTCACTCTTAAACACATGCTCAGGCAGCTGGAAGAGGGAGACTTTCTGTTGTCGTTGGACCTGGAGGTTGCGTACTTCCACATCCCAGTTCACAAAGGAAACCGCAGGTTTCTGCGCTAAGTCGTTCAGGGGAAGCATTACCAATTCAAGACCCTTCCTTTCGGGCTGAAGTCAGCGCACAGAGTCTTCAAGTGCTTGGTGCCGGCCCATCTATGACTGCAAGAGATCAACGTCTACCCTTACTTGGACGACTGAGTCAAGAGACATCGCCGTAGACCACACCAGAAGTACCGTCCGCCTACTGGCGGATCTGGGTTCTCAGTGAATTATGCCAAATCCTGCTCTGTTCCAGGGGATCCCGGCTCAACACAGTGTCATGCCTGGCGTCCCCGTTGGAGGAGAGGATAACGGCCATCTTGGGCAAGGTGCAACAGCTGTTGGCACTGAAGATCGCCACAGTGAGGGCCATCAAGTCTCTTCTCGGCATGATGTTGTTGTGCATATACCTCATACTCCGACATCCTGTCCCCTTTCCTCCATACTTATGGGACATTCCTCGGTTCTGTGGGACAGGACTGGAGCACTTTGTTTTTCAAAAAGCATCACGTTTTTCAAAAATGTGTCCTTCCTCTCTTTTTACACGGGGTACCGCACGTGGCCGTAACCCCGCCCTCTTTAGTTCCGCCCAGCGCATCGCCCATCAGCCCTTTTCTCCGTCCGATCAGGACTGGACGCACTTGCATCTTTGGGAGATTTTTTTCTTTCCAGTGTCGTCCTCTCCTGCTCCGGCTTAGCGGTCGCGTAGTAGTCAGTCTATGCCGTTCTGGTTAGATTTTCCCAATTGTTCTTCCTGTGAGTGACGCATCGCTAGGGAAGATCCCCGTCCTCTTTGTTTAGAGTGTTTGGTCTGGACCACCGGTGGGACTCGTGCTTCTACTGCGATTCCCTTTCGGTCCAGGCTCTTAAGCGTCGTCTGAAGTGGTGGGAGGAGGTGTTTCAGCGTGCTCCTCCTCCGCATTTTCAGAGCTTCATCGACGAGAAGAGACGCCAGGTAAATTCTTTAGTTTTTAGGGCACCCTGGCCGGGGGACTCCTTCCCAGTCCGGAAGGAGCTTCAAGAGCTCTGTTACCGGTGTTTCCCCTGAGGTGTCTTCTAGGCCTTTTAAGTGTACCAGAGTTTTCTCTGAGGGTTTCTGTAAGGGGCCTATCGACACCGGATTACAATCCGAGGCCCTTCCTGTGGGGGCTGTTTGTGGGCCCAGTTCTACTGAGGCGGTGGGTATCGGAGCTTGCTTCTAGGTCTCCTTGTCTGGAGCTTCCCATACAGACACTGGGGTATACCCTGAGGCCTCCGTTGAGGCTTTCTGTACCAAACGAAGGTTTGAGGGCCCTTGTTCGGGAGCTGTTACCAGACTCTGGTCCGAGGTCCCTCTGTTTGAGGCTAAGGTGACCGACAGTTCCGAGAGGCCTGTAAAGCTCTTGTCAGTGAGGTGTACTCCTCGTTGTTCCCGCTTTGGCGGTTACACTGGTTCTGTCGAGTGGGTACAGGGTGAGGTCTCTAACCGTAATTCCTCTGTTACCGGCATAACCGAGGTCCCTCCATTGGAGGCTAATTTGGCTGAAAGTATGTCGCAGAAACATCCTAAACCACATAGTACCAGCTCTGCCGAGGTTCCTTGTGTCAAGGCTAAAATGAATACCCCTGACCCGCATGTGGAGACCCCTGCCTCACTCCCACGTGTCGCAGTTCTCCTCAGGAGCGGACAAAATGGCGGCTGTTCCGTCCAAGACTATGGTGGCCATTTTGGACTCCTCCCTTACACCTACGCCATCGACTTTGGGTGCTGGGAGCGGTTTTCTAGGTGAACATTGTTTTCCTTGCGCGCATCCTTTTTGTCCAGTGTTTGACTGGAACGCTTGGATGCCTTTACCACAAAGTCCCGCTCCCTGCGACATCTGCGCCCTTCATCTACGTTGATTCTAGTGGAGAAGGACCTTCTTGGCAGCCCTCTCCCTTATGCTCCTGGGGCTTCTCCGCTCATGAGGGCCCCTCTTGCCACACCTAAACCGTCGGCGGATGACACCTTTTTCAGAAACTTTCAGTCTTATGCACTCCCACCCCATGAAGTATTTCCAAGGTTTGTTTAGGGAAATCTGCCCACCAGTGGCTCCTGGGCCATCGGTTCCAGCCGCGGCACCAGTGGGCCAGGCAGCGCTGCTTCTACCGGCTGGCCCGCCTCCAGTTCTTACTCCCTTGCCTCCAGTGGACAAATCTTCAGCAGGGCAAGATGCAACTCAGCTTGACCCGGATGTGTCAGATGACACGTAGTGGGATCAGGACAGCGAGGACCAGCCCCTCTGTTGGAGCCTTCCACGACTGAGTGCTGGACATGTGGCTTCTGAATGTTCCAGTACCCGAGGCACCCGAACCTCAGGAAGTGGTCCTTTCTGGGGCGTTCACCTAGTCTCCGCTGGAACGTACCGGCTTGTTCTTCCAGAAGGACATTTTGGCCTAGGTCTGTGGGAAACCCCACTCTGGACTGTTTGTTAACACAAAGATTGACTCTCGTTATTGGCTTAATTCTTCGGAAGAGGTAGCCTTAGCGTCTTGTCCGCCCCCCTTCCTCCACGGTGGTGGCTGCTACAATACAGGCTGGCTTCAGCATCATCTACAGTGTCATCTACAGCGGCAGCCCAGGTTCTGGCCAAAGAGGACAAGCTTCTTGACTCTTTTGGAGGAAGATCTTTGCTAATTCAGCCCTGCAGTTGCGTCAAGCGAACGCAGAGCTTGTGTTAGCGGGGGCGAATATGAAAATGTGGAAAGGTCTGTCAAGAGTTTGAGGAATTCATCACTGTGTATAAACTAGATTATTTTAAAGCGGGTTTGTCAGATGCCAGGGTCCTTGCGCAGGATGTGCTTGAGGCTGTGGCGCATCATGTTGACACCTTGGCACGGGCCATCATGCTTGGCGTGGACACCTCTCGTCAGGCCTGGCTTCGTGCCACAAAGTTTTCCAAAGAGGTGCAGGATACATTTCTGGACCTGCCTTTTGATGGCAAATGGCTTTTTCATTCATCGACAGACGTTGAACTGACCAAGACTAAGGGCAGCGCTCAGACTGACAAGTCCCTGTCCGTTTTGGTAAAACTGCCTTTCAGGGCGCAGAGGATGTCTTTGCAGCCTCGGCCTTCCTCTGGGTTTTGGGGGTTTCTGGATCGGAAGATGTGTAGAGTCGATACTCCAACTCCAGTCAGCGTCGGCAACGAGACCGGTTTTTCTCTCAATCCTCGGCCTCCTCCTCAGTAAAGAACACTGTTGCCGGCACCCTCAGCAGGGAGCTACGCTCTTGCCACGAGTGGGAGCTTCGGCAGGATCAAGTAGACTATCTTTTCCTCAAATGGGGCAATCCCCAGATTGATCTGTTTGCGATGGCGATGAACACCAAATGCTGGAGGTTCGCCAGCAGTTTCCCCCAGCCGTGGAGCATGGGGGACGCAGTCTCATTCCCTTGGAAAGCCCTGTTTCTGTATGCGTTCCCTCTGTTGCCATTGTTTCTTCGAGTCATCATTCAACTCCAACGGTACCATTGCAGGATGGCCCTCATCACACCAGCATGGCCGAAGCAGATCTGATACCCGGACCTTCTCAGCATGTCTGCATCACCACCAGTCAAGCTGCCAGTGTTTGTGGATCTTCTCGCCAGGGAAGGAGGAGCCTTCTTCACCATGACCCGCGGTCTCTGGACCTGAACGCCTGGCTCCTGCAGCATTAGACTTCAGTGGCTACGATCTTCGGCGCACTGCAAATATATGTGACATCTACCTTAAAATGCTACGGACAGAAATGGAAGCGCTTTGCAATTTTGTGCCCTTCTAAGAAGGTTAACCCTCTGCGGGTCACAGCCCCTCAAGTACTTCCGTATTTACGGTCATTGGCTAAATTGGGGCTGGCTCATGCCTCCATTAAGGAACATCTGGTGGCTATCTCCCGCTACACCAGATCTCCGGGACGGTCTTCTCTGGGGATGCACCGTCTAGTTAAGGAGTTCATCAAGGGACTGTTCTGCTTGTTCCCGCCGGTAAAGGCCCCAGCCCCGGTGTACGAACTCAATGAGGTGCTGACTAGGCTCATGGGGGGGCCTATTCAAACCTATGCATTCAGCTCCGCTCAAGTTTCTGTCATGGAAGACCGCTTTCCTCGTGGGCCATCACCTCCGCAAGACGAGTAGGTGAGATCCAGGCCCTGTCATGCAAGCGGCCTTACTTGACTTTTCCACAGACAATGGTGGTGCTGCGAACACACCCCTCCATATCCAAGGTTCAGTCAGAATTCCTCCTCAACGAACCCTTGGTGTTACCTGTGTTTTTTCCAAAGCCTTTGTCGCCGGCTGAAATGACTTTGCACTCTCTGGATGTGGCTCGAGCGCTGATGTTTCCAGCAAACTTCTCAGCTTTATGTGAACTTTGGGCCTGTGAACCATGGGAAGGCCCTGTCCAACGCTTCCATTTCCAGATGGCTCTCCGGCTGCAACACTCACTGTCATGGGTTGGCCAACCGAATGCTGCCTGGCCGGCCGAGAGCCCATTCCACTAGAGCAATCGCTGCTACGTAGAGGTTGACGCACACCTTCACGAAATTCTACTGCATCAACAGGGATTCCAGAGAGGAGCCCAGAGTTGGCCAAGCAGTGATTTGCAACCTGTTTGCTTGAAGGTGAGCCTGGTAAGGTGGTAAGAGATTGCTTCTGTTGAGCCTTGCCACTTTGCGTGGTTGTGCATGTGTGTACTGCTATGTATTCTTTATTGTGAATCCATGCTAGACCCCATGCTGGAGAAGGAACAAGTTACTTACCTGTAACTGTTGTTCTCCAGCATGGGTCGGGCATGGATTCACATGCAATCCCTCCCACCTACCCCTCTGTGGCTCTTCTCTTTGTCCTACTGCCACTTTACGTGCTACCATATCTGAAGGTGGCTGCCAGCCAGAGGAGGGGCTTAGGTAGATGGCAGTCATTGGCTGGGGGCGGTATGACCCAGAGCTCAGTGATTGGTTGTTAGGAGAAAGACAGTTCAGAAATGAAACTGAAACAGATTTTTTCTTTTACCGAAGATTCCCATCCTGACGGGGAATATTCATGAGCATGTGAATCCATGCCAGACCCATGCTGGAGAACAATTACAGGTAAGTAACTTGTTCCTTACTGTACTTTGGTAATTGATGAGCAAATAAGGTAGGTGTTAGGGAGAATTTTCTTAAAAGGCTAATTTCCCTTACCTATAGTCCCCCAGCAGCTTTGTTGGATTTGAAGGGTTTATTCATTTCTCCTGCTAACAGTGAGACTCTTTTTTTTTTTTTGCACTCTTAGACATATTGCTGATGTGTGTTTTAGGCTATTCTTGTGCTTATGGTCTATGGTGTTTTTCTCACCCTCATAGGTATCGTCTTTTTACATGTGTTACACAGCACCCTCAGTGCAGTAACACAGGGGTGTCAGTGACCCACAAACATAGACTCCATACCCTGGGATTGACTGCTGTTCCCCCAGGGCATGTAAAGTTACCATTGACTTTACTAGTCAATAGTTATGAAAAGAAAACAGTACAACCCATCTTACTATGGAAGTACTGCAAAGGGTTAAAGGTTTTTCCCTGGTGTTCATTTTCGAGAGGGTACTGTCCAGTCCCTCTCTCCAAAGTTTCTGGCTGGTGTCAGTGGTTCTTACCATTAATATTCAACAGCAAATATTTTGGGATTTTCCCATTGTTCGAGGCTACCACTTTTACTGACGGCCTCTACCATACCGCCGGGTTATTTTAAAGTAACTTTCATCCAGTGTTTTTTTTTTTGCCAGATCTTTAATAATAATTCTTTCTCGTGTCTCGCTCTGTAATCCAAGCCCAGGTCAGGGATCCTTTGTTCGTCCTTTTGGTGTGCTTCTGCTCAGAAGCCCTCCTTTCGGCGCCACTGAGTCTGGGGTAGACAGGATGTGTGGGAGGGGGGGAGTAGGCACCCTGGACAGGGTTACCTAGACAACCCAATTCGCACTCTGCCCTGATAGGCTGGTGGGGGGATTATCCCGCCAGGATAGCCACCCCACTGCGTGAGTGACAGCTAGGCTGTATGAATGGGTTTTTTTCTGCATAAAAGCAGGGATCTGAGGGCTGGAGATGTCGCCACTGGACCTAGGAAATCCGAAGAGGAGAGAAGCCCAAGACATCTGCAACGACAATACCACCGTTGAAGCCTATGCTGCAGATCCCACTTTTCTCCAACGACAAGAGAAGATCTTCGCCTGCAAGAGCCTTCTTCCCTTGAGCTGGTGGGGCCAACCAGTTTGCCAATCGCCTTCCAGGACCTGCCATGGTGGAATCGCCAGTGCCAAGCACTAGGAGATCGGATAGCCAGACACCTGTGGGCAGTGCAGTAACTCGAACCTTCCTCCACGACGAGAGCCTCTCTTCCTCTGCTGGATCACCCGAACTGCAGGAACTGCTAGGAACCACCGCCACCACAGGAGCCTTATCAACTTTTAAGGTATATTGTTACGCCAGGCCTACCGTTTTGTTGGGTACTGCTAAAGGTGTTTTAAATCCTTTACTTACCTCCTGGGCTGGCCTCCCCTTTCGTCTAACATGCTTGACTTTCTGCACCCTCCTTTTCGAACTGTTAAACAAAGACTTGACTGCAGCTACTAGAACTGTTTGATCCTGGGCACCTTGCATTGTATCACTGACTGTGGCACAGGCCTATTGACTCGGGCTAAATCTGTTAGTACTGCCTTCTCTAGATTGCTTTTCATCAAGAAATGTTTTGGTGCACCTAAACTCTTAGAGACACCTTTTCCTTCCACTTTATATATTGTTGAAGTGCCATTTCGCTCGGTTTTCACTTAAGTATTGCTTATGCTAAAATACTACCTTGCTTAACTTGTTCACAATCTAATTGGGAAGTGTTGCTGGTGTGTTTAGGAGTCTAACCCTGTATAACTTTACCTTTCCCTCCGTCTGAAGAAATTGTTAGAGTGCCATTTCTGCTTGGTTTACACTGTACCATTTTGCTCAGTTTTCACTCTTGCTCAAACTTGTCTACAATTTAATTAGGGAGTTGTGTATACTTTTCTTGACTGTTTTAAATTGCTTTTAATGATAGTGATGTGTGTGTTCAACTAAGAGTGTGTAAAATAAATATATATATATTCTTTTTAATACAAAGCTCTGGTCAGTGTTTCCTTGTTCCATAGTATTGTAGTCCTATTGTGTAAACCCTGAATACTGCTCATCTCCCGCTTGAGTTGGTCTGAGAGCTCAGCCACAGCTACCAACTAAATCTGTGTGGTACAGACTGAACCAAAGGGGATTTATTGCATATACCTGGGAACTGCATAGGATTCTGCCTAACAGTAGGTCTGACCCTGCACTGCCAGGTCTGTCATTTTCAGCGATTGGGCCGCTCAGCGTTGACTGGTCAATTCACTTCTCGACGATGCTGATCTCATTCTCTCGCCATCCAGGGTTTCCAGATGCTTGTTGATGTTGTGAACTTGGGCTTTGCTATAAATCTGTACCGCCGCCCCTCCTCTGGACCTCCCAACCCACAGTCGTTGCCTCCGCAATCAAGGAGGACGAAACTGGAGGGTCGGGTGTATTGTTACCAGGCTCACGGCTGTTCTCAGGAAGTGAGCAACACTCCTGCTCTTCAATGCCTTGATCACACAGTCTTCCCCGCTGGTGCTCTGAAACGTTTGGGGCTGGACGAGTGATAAGCTAACTTGTTCCACCATGTCGGGGTCAAACACTTCAATGCTTTCACCCCGTCTGCTTTGGAGAGGGCAAACCACAAGCTCGGGCTCCCCTCACAAGTCGAACACCCCTCCCTCATCTGGAGCAGGCGATTCCAATCGGGTCATTGGTTGTAAAACACTTAGGCCGGTTTTCAGTAAAAAGGCAGACGCCTTTGGAATGCTGACAGGAGGGCTGGCGTCATCTAGAGAGAATGGTGTCCCAAAAGGAGTCGGGGGTTTCGACTTGCGTGACATGTTAAGTCTACCGCTGTGGGGCGTTAAAGTCAAGGAAATGTTCAGCGTTGTAACCCTACCTGTTTTCTTACCTGCCACTGTCGCGCCTCCTTCACTGGAGTGTCCTGCAGAGGGATGGGGGGAAGGGGTGGTCACATGGTTCCTGAGCTCCATCCTCCTCATGCCGTGCTTTTGCGCTTCACAAGAAGCAATCCTCCTCCATGTTTTCGAATGCACCAAGCCCCCACAGCCCACACGGACTGCACTGACTGCAAACTCGGCTGACAAACTCTGCAGCTGTTCTGCGACTGAACTGAGCTTTTATAATAGGTTCCTCTCACATACACTGGAAGCGTGAACAACAGTGAGGACAGACCAACATCTCTCTGGTGCTCTGACTGCAAACTCAGTGCCTGGTTTCTTCTTTTCTCTTGACCTCTGCATCCCAACGGACTCCTTCCAAAGGGGGTCCTGTCAACTTAAGCCAAGAAACTCCACTGCTTCACCTGCCAAGCACCAAAAGGTATGTGATGAGGAAGAGCATCGTCCAGGCGTAGGAATCCTCCAGGGGTCCCAGATTTATTTTGGTTCCTGTTCTGTGGCAGCCCACAGCCTTTGGGGTAGTGGAACCTATAAAAAGAAAAGCAGAGCATTATTTAACTTATTTGGACTGGGTGTAATGTACAAGTTAAAGTACATCCTAGGTTTTTCCCTTCTAAGTTGCCCAGGTGGGGGGATCCTCACACAATATTACTAATTATGCCTATAAGTATACTGCCCATGTACAGAATCTAATCTGCCTTTCTTCCTTGATTTTTGAATTTACACCTTGCTTAGTAAATCACATGCTTTTTAAAGACGGTTAGCAGTTTGTGCATTTATTATGAATCCAAGTATTGTGTGATACCACTTAGAGTATATATATATATATATTGTTGCCATTATTATGATAGTTTTGCCGGAGTACAAAGTTTTATTTATTAATGTGTACATATTAATATGTACATGTACTTGAAACTTATCTTAATCGTATAGATGACTGCGGTTCTTGTCAGTCGATGACCCATAAGGACTTAAAAGAACGAAAATGTAAACTGGCGGTGGGGGAGGGATCCGCTAAGTTTTCTTTGAAGGGGAGAAAAGACTCGGCTGAGTCTTCGATGATGGATCATAAAAAATGGAGATCGAGGAGCAGATCAGGAAAGACCTCTTCTTCGACCTCCCAAAACGACGAAAAAAAACACTGGTCTCCCTCTTCTTCCTCGACGTCATCTGAGGAAGTTATAACATGCCCTTCAAGACATGACTCTTCGTCAAAATGGGAGGTTAAAGATTTTTGAGAACGCGGCCCAGACCCCCTCAAAAAAGTCTGACGAAGACCATGCCCCTGCTCACAAGAAAAGTGACCGGGGAAGATCTAAAACAAGAAAATCCGACAAAGTTGTCGAGGTTGTTATCCAGGGACTCTTCCCAGACACCTCATGGAAAAAGCCTACCTGTGCATAAATCGGAGGTAGATGTAAAGAAGATGGCATCAGACTCTCATACGTCTTCAAAGGCTGCGTGGAAAACGTCCTCGAAGCCATCGAGGGCAGTAGAGAGTACAAGGTGTTGATGACTCCACCTAAAAAGACGCCGAGTGTAAACTCAACAGTTTTGGCGATTCCTTCGAAGGCTACCTCAACAATATCGAAGGTTGTAGCTACAACATCGTGTTTGTCGACGCCCATGCCTATGCCAATATCAAAACCTATACCACGTGAAAAGATCTTTCATTCTGAGAGTAGACATTATTTCTTTAGGACCATGTCCTTCATATATGAAGGAGAGTAATCGGCAGATGAAGAAGTTTCTCCTGCTGGTGTTAAATTTGGCACAAGACCAGTCCCTGAAGAATTAATTGACCCTCAATCTAAAGTACAAGACTTGCATGAGTGCTTGCAATCAGTAAGTGGTCTGGATACTTCTCAAGAATACGAATTTGAAAAGCCTGACCCAGCAGAACATGCTGATGCGGGCTATAGAAAGTTAATGAGTAGAGGTACTGAATTCATGGGATGGGGTAGTAATTACCGGTCAATCAAGATGATGACATGAATGATGTCCTGTCAGGAGGACCTCTGCAAGACCCCATACTTCCCTTTCATGTAGCCTTACAAAGAAGGGTTAATACGGCATGGGAACATCCAGAAACCATTCCATCAGTAAATAAGAAATTTGTGTCAAAATATAGACCCTGTAATTCAGACCCAGAATACTTAAGCAAGCATCCATATCCAGAAAGTCTGGTAGTTCAAGCAGTCTCCACTAGAAATGCTGCTTACCCTACAATTCCCCCAGATAGGGATGATAAAAAGGTTGATGCATGGTCCAGAAAGATTTTTACATCAGGAAGCATGGCTTTAAAATCCACCAATGTAACTTGCACCCTTGCAAGATTTACATATACCCTGTGGGACTGCATGTCAGCGGCAGCTGGGCACATCCCAGAAGGTGAGGAACGTGATGGATTCCTAGCCATAATAAGGGATGGAAAAGAGGCTACGGGGAATGCCTTCAATCAGGTTTGGATGCAGCTGACAGTATCAGTAGGTCCATGGCATCTAGCACAGTGTATTGTAGATTTGCGTGGCTAAGGAAGTCAGGTTTTGCACCGGACATGCAATCCAGGTTTCTTAATATGCTATTTGACGGCTCAAGGTTATTTGGCAGCAAGAGATGAGTTTGGAGAAGCTGCAGACCTCCAAAGCGGCGGCAAAATCACTGTGCCGCTATAAGACAACCTCAATAACTCCCCTACACAGGCTCCTCTTCCTGGAGGGGTCGTCCCTTTCAATTTTATTCCTCAATTGGAAAAGGAAGGGGACTGGCGAGTCAGAGAGGTCAAAGAAAATGTCCTCGGGGGCGGGGAAAAGGTGCTAGATCTGCCCCAGCAGCGGCATCTGTCTCTTCAGCCGCTGCTGCAGCTGCCGCAAAACCACTCTGAGGTTTTGACCCACAAGACCCCAATGGGAGGCAGGATCTTGCGGCATCTGAAAGAATGGCGGGGCATTACTTCAGATGTTTGGGCACTGGAAACCGTATCCCAAGGTTACTGCCTTCCTTTTCTAAAGAAACCTCAATCACCCCCCGGGATACAACTATGTCAAACATCCAGATCTGCTGCTTTTGCAGGAAGTTTTAACCCTGCTACAGAAAGGTGCAATAGAGCATGTAACTGCAGCAGAGAGGAACAAGGGTTGGTATTCCCCATATTTCCTCATTCCAAAGAAAGACAGAGGACTGAGGCCCATCTTTGACTTGAGAGACTTGAACAAGTTCCTCAGGAAGGACAAGTTAAAGATGGTAACTCTCTCTCAGATCCTTCAGTCCCTCCCTCCAGCGCCAGGACTGGCTGGTATCTCTGGACCTTCAGGATGCTTATCTCCATGTGCCAATCCATCTCAAACACAGGAAATACCCGAAGTTCGCAATTGGCAACTCTCATTATCAATTTCGAGTTCTGCTATTTGGGCTGACCTCCGCCCGAGGGTCTTCACCAAGCTAATGTCGGTAGTGGCTGCAAGTCTAAGGAGGGAAGGGGATCCAGGTCTACCCCTACCTGGACGATTGACTGATCAGGGCTGTATCTTCGGAACAAGCTCAGATCCAGCAAGATTGTCTGCCACTTCCTTCACAAGCTGGGCTTCTCTCTCAATTTAAAGAAGTCACAGATGATACCATCACAGAGACTCCAGTTCATTGGAGTGGTCCTGGACACTTCTCTGGGAAAAGCCTTGCCACCAGAGGTGAGGGCTCAAGATATTCTGCAGATGGTCAACAAGTTTTAAAATGCCCAACGTCTCCCAGCCTTCGAGTTTTTGAGGTTGCTAGGCCTCATGGCATCCTGCATCTTCCTTGTGCCAGAGGCTCGCCTGAGAATGAGAGCTCTTCAGTGGGCACTGAGAACTCAGTGGTCCCAATTCTCGGGGAGAATGACAGATCTCCTCCGGATTACGGACAAGGTAGCCCGCGACCTTCAATGGTGGGCCTATCCAGAGAACATCTTGAAAGGAGGCAACCATGGCCGGAGATAACAGTAGTCACGGATGCCTCACTCGCGGGGTGGGGAGCCCATGCCAACGACTTGACCATCAGCGGTCGTTGGTCTCCATCAGAGTCCAGACAACACATCAACCTATTGAAGCTGAGAGCGATCAGACTAGCGCTGAAAGCTTTCCTGCCATCAGTACAGGGGAAAAATGTCCTGATAATGATGGACAACACGGTTACCATGCACTACCTCAACAAAAGAGGAGGCGTAGGATCACTGCCACTGTGCAGAGAGGCAATGCAGCTCTGGTTTTGGGCAATTCAGGAAGGAATCTCTCTATCGGCAGTCCACCTAGCCGGAGAGAAGAACTTGACAGCGGACGCTCTGAGCAGGCAGTGCAGTGTCTCCCACGAGTGGGAGCTAGCTCAGGAAGTCTTTCAAGAGATCTTTGCCCTTTGGGGAACACCTCAGGTGGATCTGTTCGCCACAAGCACCAACAGGAAGTGCGATCTGTTCTGTTCAAGGGAATTTCCCCCGAGAGGAGCTCTAGGAGACGCGTTCGTAGTGGACTGGGAGTTTCCACTCCTCTACACGTTTCCACCAGTCCCTGTTATTCCTCAAATGATCAGGAGGTTGAGAAGTTTCCGGAAAACCATGATCCTAATTGCCCCGGACTGGGCCAGGAGAACGTGGTACCCGGACCTTCTAGATATGTCCATCTGCCCTCCAATCCGTCTTCCACTCAAAGAGAAGCTTCTCTCGCTGAAGGGAGGTCAGGTTCTCCATCCAAACATCAGAACCCTCAACCTTCACGCTTGGCTTCTGAAAGGGTGAGGTACAAGGATGACGTCATGGAGGCCAGCAACAAAGTCTTTATACCGCTGGAACAAATTTTGCAGCCGGTGTAGAGAAGGGAATATCGACCCTTTTTCATGTGGTACACCAACGGTGTTATCGTTTCTACTCTACTTGGTAAACTCAGGCCTTCAAGTTGGCACTGTAAAAGGCTATCTCGCAGCGCTTTCAATCTTCAAGCGCACTGCGGAGGAACCATCGTATTTCAAACTACCTCTAGTGATACAATTTCTCAAGGGATTAACTAATGTTTATCCTCCAAAACCATTCCAAGTTCCCTTATGGGACTTAAATTTAGTCTTAAACTTCCTAATGGGCACTCCATTCGAACCACTTCACTCTTGTTCGCTGCGATTTCTCGCGCTTAAAACTGTCCTATTGGTAGCACTAACATCTGCTAGGAGGGTGAGCGAGCTACAAGCTCTCTTCTGTAAACTCCCACATAAAATTTTCCCCAAGGACAAAGTTGTCCTACAGGTGAAGCCTAATTTCATCCCAAAGGTGGTTCCTGAATTTCATATTACTCAGAAAATTACCTTACCTTCGTTCTACCCTCCTCCCCATCCGGGGAAAGAGGAAGAAAGACTACATAGGCTGGACCCAAGGCGAGCTCTAAGCTTTTACATCAGCAGAATGGCTAGGATTCGGCAAGCAGACCAACTGTTTGTAGGATACTCGGGTCACAAGTTGGGATTACCCATAACAAAACAAACCATTTCCAGGTGGATTATTTTGGCCATTATGGAATGTTACAAACTGTCAGGGAAAGAGCCACCCCAAAATCTTAGGGCTCATTCAACCAGGGGTATCGCAGCCTCTTCGGCCCTCCAGAGAGTGGTACCGGCCAGAGACATGTGTGGCTGCCACATGGTCGTCCGCACATACATTCACAAAATTTTACAACCTGAATTCCTCCACTAGTCAAGAGACGAGATTTGGCAAAGCCGTATTACATTCGGTTCATCCCTAAAGGGATACATGACATTCTTACTCCCACTTCCAATTACATGCCACTGCTATGGGAGTCTATCAAAGATAAGGAATACGTCAGAGGACACAATCCCTTCGAAGAACAAGTTACTTCTTACCTTGTAACGTTCTTTCAATGGGATGTTCCTCCGACGTATTCCTTATCGCCCCTCCCATCCATCCACGCAGTAATACTTCCCTTGCGGTTGCAGCTTACGCTCCTTCAAGGTCAATAACCAAATCAGGCATGACTGTTCTTATGCTACAAAACTGAACTGAGCAATGGACGCCGCGCGTGGCTAATTTATGGGCATGGTGACGTCGGCGCCGATACGGTGGCAGTCGAGGGACATCGACTCAGCGGACGTCGACGCGCAGCTCCCTCTACTGAAAAAATTTCCGAGGCCAGCAAACTGGAGACGAATTATCAAAGATAAGGAATACGTCGGAGGAACATCCCATCGAAAGAACGTTACAAGGTAAGAAGTAACTGGTTCTTCTTATTGTGTGGGACAGGCAAAGTAAATTTAGAGTACAAATCTCAGTGGGTACCCTCTAGATGTGAAGCAGTCCCCCAAGGAAAATGTACTAAGTGTGTGGTACTAATCAGTCCCACCTTCTCGTTTACAGATCCACCAGAGCGCCTGGGGACCAATTCCGTTGGTGATGGTGCGCTATACAAGTACCTTGACATAGCATAACATTATATCAGCATGCAATTTTTAGTGTGGTGACGGGCAAAATTGAATTCACAGTACAATCACGGTGGGCACAATCAAAGTGTGTGGTACCAATTAATCAGTGTTATCTCAGTGTGCAATTTCAAAGTGTGTGGGACAGGCAAAGTAAAATTCACAGTAGAAAACTGTGGGGTGCTAAAAAAAAGTATTTTCATTCATTCAGCGGCACTCAGCGCGTGTCCTGTTAATTGAGTGAAAATACCTAACCAAAATGGCCATCATTGTTATAGAAGGCTGGGCTCTGTACGAAGCCCTTCTTCCAGGACCATGGCAGCCGCCACAATCGAGATGGAGATGGGGATGGCGGGGTTGGGATTTTTATTAAAAAACAAGAAAACTGGGCACGGTCAGACCTGGCAGCAAGTGCAGAGACATTTCTTTTTTGCTTTCCATTTGCTCCCAGTTTGTTTTTGTCAACTCTTCACTTCCTTTCGGTGCCTCGCCTATCCCAACGCATGTCGACCACAGGAGGCTTCACGAGGTGTGCCTCAAGCGACTGTTCATTTCCGGCTTCGGACTCCCATGCACTCTGCCTTGAGGGCTTGGGGCCCGGCCACCGCTGGGACTCATGTTCAGCCTGTAGCGCTCTCGGTCACAGGGCATTGTAGAATAGTTTGTCACAGTGGAGGTAGATCATCCACACTGCTCTGCCCCACCGTAAGGACTTCGTCTCCAGGACCTCTCGTCAAAGCAAGGTAGGCCCTCTGTTCAGCATGGCTCCACAGCGCAGTGACTCCTTCCCACGGATCGGGGTTCCTCTGATTGAGGTTCTGGCAGGCCTGATGCCTTCCAGGCTACCGGCTCCCAAGCTGAGGGGCTCTACCGGACTGTCCTCAGCAGAACGATCAGGCTCTTCCTCTTCTTCCACTGGGATCGTTGAGTGCCACCTCCAAGAGTCTGTCCTCGGCTAGGTCCAGCACGTCTACCGGCACAGTTGCTGAGGGCTACCAGCCTACCAGAGCTCACTCCGAGGCCGTGAATTAGGGCATTAAGACTACTGGCCGGCTGAGGGCTCAGCACCTACCAGAGGAATCTATGAAGTTGACACTTCTGCTTCAGGTGCAAGCCCTAAGGTGTATCCATCGTGTCCGAGGCCTCTCTTGGCTCATGGCCCACGCACCCGCCCACCCAGGGCGTGGTGTAAGGCTTCAAAATGGCAGAGTGGCAGAGCTGTTGGGGAAAATTCTCATTTGTGTGCCAATTCCCCTCTACCATAGAGACCCCAAGCACCTTTGCTGGATTTTGAGGACTTTAATTATTTTACCTGGAGAAAGTGCAACCTTTTTTCCCCACTCTCATATGTCTATTTGCTATGACTTGAGCACTGTTTTTTCTTTTGGTTGTGAAGTCTGACAAACGCCATAGGAATAATCTTTTACATTGTACCACACAGCACGTTTAGTGCAGTGGCGCAGGGAAGTCTTTCAGATTTCCCCAAAAGATTTAAATACCTTCTCTTGGATAAACGACAGTTTCCAAGAACAGTGAAGTGAAATTGACTTTACTTACATTGTAACTTTCTAGACCCATCACACACTATCTTACAATAGGGTGCGGGAGGGGTTACTTAGTATCCCCTTTATCTAGTTTCTCATGTGACATTTTTATGTTACCCTTTCCTTGATGAATGGCTGGTGGCAGTGGTTTACTTTTAACTACTGTGGTGTGCTTTTACCGCAGGCTGTGTTCACAGCTGCAGTAAAGCACCCAAAGGTGCGATTTTTGTCAAAATGGCCTGGTCTTTTTTTCGCCATTTCTTTGTGGAAAGGTCCTTCTTGAGATTTACTCTTCGTGCCAAACCAGGTTTGGTGCCTTTGTTCGTTTTTTCTCTGACAGGATACACGAGTGAAGCCCGCCTCTGACTCCAGTATGTCTGGTGGGAGCAGGAAGTGAGGGAGGTGCCTGAAACTCCTTGTGCTTAATCCCCTTGGTTACAGGAATGGACACAAAGGTGTTTGGCTTGCTGGCTGGCTGTCTGGCAAGGACAGCCACCCTTCTGTTTGACTGGCAGCTAGGCTGGAATTAATGGGAGAAACCTGCATAAAAGGTGAGTCTTTTTGGCTCGGAAGGCAGAGTTGACCACTGGACGAAGGAATCCGAAGAAGAACCTGGAAGAGACGCTTGCTGCAACTCCTGGACCGTTGGTTTGCCCGGTGAAGCCATGCTGCTGTGCTGAAGCTCTGAATTTGCCTCGATGAGAGAAGCCCTGCAAGGACGACTTCTCCCCTTGAGTTGGCGGGACCAATGAACTCCAAAGTAAGCCACCTGGACATCCTCTCAAAGCTGGTAGTATTTCTACTGCAGTTGCTGCTGGAACCGAAGAGCCAGGGACAGGAACACCAGATTGTGTGTGTTGCTTTAATTTGGCCAAGATCTCCAGGAAGATCCTCCGGACTCCCAGGAAGCAGGACTGACCGAGCCTGAGCCACCTCAACAGAGTGTAGGACCTCCAGATGCAAGGAAAGCCCATCTCAAGAGTCTGCGGTGGTGCTGTTTGCTATTTGCTGAGACGCGAGCAGCTGAAACCGCGAAGTGCCACTGAATAGAAGTTGGTCCTTTTCTGTTGTCAACCATCCCGTTGCAGTGCAGGAGTCCTACAGCCATCCTCCCTCTTGTCCCCACGACTAAGGCACAGGAACACAGGATCTGCAGAGCTGCACAGGAACAAAAGTCAGCTGGAACTATTTCTTCTAACCAAAGGTACTGTACAGTCTTAAGAGAACTTACTACTTGTTGTGTAGCCTCACTTGTTCTCATTGGAGGCTTCTCTTGGTTGCTTCTGTACAGTTGTGATCAGCTTCTTTACCTCACAAGCCTAATCAGCTTGTTGCCCTACTTTGATTTATTCTTTTCTACAAAGACTTCTAAAACACTGTGCAAGACTTTAACCTTCCTTCAAGAATTACTTCAGCTCACCTAGACTTTTGTCCAATTGACTTTGGCCTGGCCTGGCTCCCTGAATGACTCTTCTTCCCTCTGACTTTGTTTGGTCTTCCTTCCAGGAAGAGGTTAACTAACTTTGCATTGGGGATTACCAAAATTACTTACCTGCTTCAGAATATTTGTGAGATCTCTTGTTTTATTCTAATGACATTTTTCTTTGACATACTCCTAAGTATTGCTCTAAATGCAACAGTGATGTATCAATGTCCAGTGTCCTAGCTATTTAAGTCACCTGAGGAAGTAGGAATTGTCTGTGTGCCATGCCAAATGGGTGTTTGCTGATTTAGAGAAACTAAGAGTGTGTATTTTGGAGAGAATTTGTTTACTATTATATTACTCAAACTGACTTAAATAAATTAATAATTGTTTAATCAAGAAACCTTGTGTGTACGAGTGTATTTGAATACTTGTCACTGTGAATCTCTCTAACGTCCCTACTGTTCACCTTGACCCCTCTTGAGATAAGTCTGGCTGCTCATCACGCTACCAACCTGTGTAGTACAGACTTATAACAAAGGTTGGGTTCCTATTGCCAGGAGGTCAGGGTTGTTGTGGTACACCCTAAGGGTACTGCATACAATGTTGCCTAACGCATTCTGACAAACTCCATAGGCACCTACCTTTTTGTGTTGTAACCCACAGCACCCTCAGTGCAGTATGTCAGAGAAGTCCTTTGAATTTCTCATAAGGTTTAAATACCTTCTATTGGTTAAACTACTGTTCCTAAGAGTAGTAAAGTCAAATTGGCTTAACTTGCATGTTTTTCCTATGTAGGTCCAGTACACCCCATCTTATGTGGAAGTACTGGGGGGTTACTTAGTAGCCCATTTTCCTGCTTACTCATTTTTTATGTTACCCTCACTACATTTAATGGCTGGTGCCAGTGGCTTAATTTTCCTACTATTGTGTGCTTTCACCACAGGCTAAATCCTCAGCTGTAGTACAGCACCCATGGGTGACCATTTTGTCAAAGTGGCCCCATCCTTTTTTTCACCATTTCTTGTCAGTAAGGTCTTTCTTGGGGTTTACTCTGCGCGCCAAATCAGGTTTAGCCCTTTTGTTCATTTTGCCTTTGGCGGGCTTCAGTATTGAAACCCGCCTCTGGCGCCAGTGTCTCTGGCAGGGCAGGAAGTGTGGGTGTGCCCCGAAACTCCCCTGTCCTTCGTCTCCTTGGTTACCTGAACGCACCCAGGACAGCCACCCTGCTGTGTGAGTGACAGCTAGGCTGCTCATGAATGGAAGAAACTTGCATTAAAGGCGAGACTTCTTGGACTGAAGACAGTCGACCACTGGAAGAATCATCCAACGAAGAAATCGTGAAGAGAAGCTTACTGCACCCTCCTGGACCGTTGAACTTCCCGGTGAAGCCCTGCTGCTGTGTTGAAACTCTTTTTCCAAATCAACAAGAAGCTCCGGAGAGGACGACTTCTTCCCTTGGGTTAGTGGGACCTACTAACCCAGAGACAACCTTTGCTGGACACCTTCCCCAACTCACTGTACAAACACCTTCCCCAACTCACTGTACAAACACCTTCCCCAACTCACTGTACTACTTTGCTGCTGCTGGAACAGAGTGCCAGGGGTCGAAAAATCCATAGTCGAGTGCAGCGTCTTTACGCTGGACGGAAGCTCCAGGAAGATCCTGAGGACCCTCCCGAAATAGGACGACCCAAGCTCGAGTCACCTCACCAGAGTGCTTGACTCAAGGAGTGATGGAAGCCCATCCATTGTCCAAGATCCACGGTGGTGCAATTTGCCGGTAGCTGAAACCACGAAGTGCCGCTTAATTGAAAAGAGCCCGTAGCTGCTGCCGACCTCCGAATTGCTGTGCAGGAGTCCTCCAGGCGCCCTCCCTCTTGTCCCCACGACTGAGGCTCAGGAAGCCAGGTTCTGCAACTCTGCAACCAGGACAGAAGACAGCTGGATCCTCTTCTTCTAACATAAGGTATTGATCTGACTCAGGGGTACCTACCACTTTGTAGCTTGATTGTCTCAGTTGAGATTTGCAGTAGCTGCATTCTAGAGTTAACACTAGCTCTAACCTTTCACAAGTGTACCATCTTGTGGCTCAACAGTGACTTTCTACAACAAACTACTTTTTTCAAGACGTTTGTGATTTCTAAGATGTGCCTCAGCTCCATAGACGTTGTTACAAATTGACCTTGGCTGTCCTGGTTCACTGCAGACTCTTCTAACCCATTTACTTTCCCTCATAGGAGATTAATTTGTTTTTAACTAATATTGCTGGGAAAGGTTTTATCTAGGATTCATTGGGGATTTTAAAAAGTGCTCACATGCTCTGAGAACCTGTTTACCTTTTTCCTTCCATTAACCTTTTCTCTTTTACAACCTCAGAATTTTACAAAGTACAAAAGTTAAATATAAATGCCAATACTGTCGTAGTTAGTTAAGTCACCGCAGGGTGTAGCAAGTGTGTATGAAGCATCTCTAAAGGGTGTCTACTTGCGTTGCCTTGATTTTGAGAAAGTATTTTGAAGTGTATTTTTATTATTGCACATTGCCCTTTTTAAAGAATGCTTATTTAAAACTGACTGTTAAATAAATAATTATTTTACTAGAAAACCTTGAGTGTTATTTGGATATTTGTATTTGTGGATTTCGATGCTACAGCTCTACAGCTCCCATTTACCCCTCTCGAGAAGTCTGGCTACTCAGTCACTCTAACAACTTGTGTAGTACAGACCTATACCAGTAGGTGGGTTACCTAATACCAAGAGGACAAGACTGGTGTAGTCTTCCCACAGGGTTACTGAATCCAATCTTGCCTAATGCCAGCGGTCTCCTTCACGACACATATACACAAAGAGATGGCGCGCGTTCGTCATCTCGCAACCCACTCGAAGCAGGTAATCACTTCTGCTATCTCAACCCACAGCTTTGTAAAGGTAACTGCTTGGGTACACATAATTTCTCATGTGGATTTTTTACGGATGATCTGCCTCCTAGCATCTGCGTTCTTTTGCTCATTGAGGTAAACCCTGATCGCCATGCGCGACTAGCCACTTACATGTATCACTTTCTTAGCACTTGACTAAGACTAATTAAATGTACAGATAATGACGCAAGGGCCATAACGCTAAGGTATTGCACTTCTATTTTATATTGTTTTTCAGATATATATTTTTCGCTAATGTGTTCTAATTTTACCTATATTGTGTATTATACTGATTGACATATTCATGTTATGGTTTCTTTGCCTCCTTTTCCTCTTTTTGGTATGTATGTACATATTTAATGGATATTTTCGATTATTTTAACCTGTTGGTTGATTACTCATTTTTTCCCCATGTGTCGTTTTGGTGGATTATATTAATGTTGAATGCAACTAATGCTCAGTCCTGAAGAAGGGAGTTACCTCTGAAATGCATTGGCTCATGAGCCTTAATTGATAAGGATGCTGTTTCCTCCTACTTTTTAGTCATTAAACCCATTTTTTTTAATGCAAAACGTTTTGGAATCTTAAACTGCTTTCTCATGGAGCAACTTATTTGCAAAAATGTTTAACTTTCGGAAATGTATGCAGTGATACACCCTGAACTGAACCAGCAACTCTTTTGGGAGAGCAGTGTGTGAGCGTCTGGATAACTGACAGGTTCCACCCAGTTTTCTTTTGTCACTTTGAACTTTGGATCCTGGTGTCGTTGGATCTTTTTCACCAAACAGCTCCTTTGTAATTTCTCTAACCACGTGAACCTTTGAGAGACATTTTACTTTATCCGCTATCTTAGTTGTTGCCACTTTACCTCTCCACTATCTCCACCACATATACCACTAAATAAATGAGGTCTGCCTGAGGGAAACTTGCCAAACATGGTTGTGGAAAATCGTCAGAAA
The DNA here is from genome assembly GCF_040938575.1 of Ambystoma mexicanum. Lineage (NCBI taxonomy): Eukaryota > Metazoa > Chordata > Amphibia > Caudata > Ambystomatidae > Ambystoma > Ambystoma mexicanum. Next base: position 586,128,758 of record NC_090922.1, on the reverse strand, counting down.
TAGCTCATCTCCGTAAATTATTTTGGGTAATATTGAACATAAATAACAGAAGGGTGGTGTATAGTAACTATCTCCTGTGTTTTTTTTGTTGTTTTTGTTTGTAGGAGAGCCAAAATAAAATGTGTTCTAAGCAGGCAGAAAATGGACAACTAGAGTCGCAAATCAAGGCTCCCAGCGAGGACTGTGCACTTTCATTCAGGTACTAATTTAGTTGTGCAGTTTAAGACACTTTGAACAACCGCTTTGGAAAGCCCTTTTTTATAATTGTTCAGTGTCAATTAACCCAATGTGGTTATGAAAGCTGTAATAAAAAATTGGTTCTTAGGAGCTATCTTGTGCTGCTGTTAGCTGGGTAATACCCAATTTGATCGAGTGTAATTGATCGAATGGTACATCTGACCGAATTCAGGCAGTACCATTCAATCGATTTGATTCAATCAAATTGGGTAATCAGTACCGAACATGGGGAGCGTGGTGTAAGATATATTTTAAATGGTTTATATGTAAGAGTTTTTGAGTTATGTTGCAAGCAATTCTTGTGGAGTATCTCTTCTTTTTAGGGAAGGCTTGAAATATAGATCTGATTGTGTATGTGTAGTTCCGGAAGGGAGATATGTAGTGCTAAAACTGCATATTGAGAATAGATGCATGACAATTTTGAATATTCCAGACTCAACCAGCGCCATCATAATAGGAGCATGATCAGAAATGACGGCATCTCCTAATGAGGCCTCTACCGACTAAGAAAAAATCAATACGTGAAGATGTGCCATGCGCTATTGTGTGAAAAGTGTACTTTCTACTTTCCTCATTAAGACCCCGCCAGACAACATGTGAATTCCAATTTATGTAGCAATCTTAACAGTGCCTTTCTTGCTTTCATCTCAGCTTAAGAATTGGCCTGAGTGGTCTTATCCATTTTCATATTAATTGTGGTGTTGAAATCTCCCCCAACAATAATCTCGATACAACCCTGTTGGTCCAGCACTTCATCCAATGTTTAAAAAAAAAATATATCCTGATTCACATTGGGTGCATAAATATTAAAGTTCTGTTTTTCTGATAGCTTCGCAATCAAGTTAACGGCACGCTTCATATTTTCCTCAGAGAAAATGCTGTCTTCAACTATGTCAACTCCTAAGACGGAGTTTAAAGTGTCAACTGTGGTTCTAAAATGATGATCACTGACCCTCACTGTGTTTGCCTTTGGTGCCTAGGTTCGGACCATCGGACCGGCAACTGTGTCTCCTTTCAATCGATGACAGAGAAAGCTCATCGCGAACGAAAAGGTAAACTAGCGGTGGGGCGGGAAGCTTTGAGGGCCTCTTCGAAGGCTGTTTCTAAGAAGCATAGAAAGTCCGGACAGTCAAGAGCATAAACATTCAAAGAAATCTCAATCTAAAAGTAGATCGAGACGTTAGTCGTCTTCTTCTAAGACAACGAAGACATAGATCTCCTTCCTCTTCGTCAGACACATCTACCGAGATGGTAAAATGCCTACGTTGGATTTTGCTAGAAAATGGGAAGAATTCAGAAAACAAATGATGGTCTTTGAGAATGCAGCCCAACCCCCTCAAAGAAACCTTGAAAGCTCAGTTGGACGACACAGGAGAGTCATAAACTAAACTACTAAGGCCAAGTCCAGTAGTATGGTCGACTATCTCGACCCGACGTTAAAACGTCAAAGGCTCCTCGAGATTGGAGTGATTCCCCGGTAACGGCTAAAAAGCATAAACCGTTAAAGCAGTCGACGAGTTCGACGCCATCAGCGCCAACTACCACGAAGCCGAAGGAGATGCTGAACAGAAAGGTAAAAGAAATCCCCTTCATAGTGGACGAGGTGCGTAATCGGCCTCAGGAGCGGAATCTTTGCCCTCAGCCACTCCTGCAGCTGCCTCCAAATCTCTGAGACCTTAGCACAAAAGACCCCAGTGGGAGGCAGAATCTCTCAGCATCTGAGCGAAATGGCGGGGCATTACTTCAGATGCTTGGGCACTGGAAATAGTAGCCCAAGGTTACTGCCTTCTGGTCCTAAAAAGGCCTCAGAACCATCCACAGGGAACCAACTCTGTCAAAATTCCAGATCCACTCCTGTTGCAGGAAATCTTAACCCTGCTGGAGAAAGGTGCAATAGAACATGTACCTGTAGCGGAGAGGAACAAGGGTTGGTACTCCCCTTACTTTTTCATCCCAAAGAAGGACGGAGGACCGAGACCCATCTTAGACTTAAGAAGTTTGAACAAATTTCCTCAGGAAGGACAAGTTCAAGATGGTAACCCTTTCTCAGATCCTTCAGGCTCTCCAACTCCAAAACTGGTTGGTATCATTGGACCTTCAGGATGCTTACTTTCATGCGCCAATCCATCTCAAGCACTGAAAGTACTGAGGTTCGCAGTTTGGCGGCTCTCACTATCAGTTTTGAGTTCTGCTTCTACCTCAATTACAAGAAGTCCCATATGATACCATTCCAAAGACTCCAATTCATCAGAGCAGTCCTGGATACCTCCTCGGGCAAAGCCTCGCCTCCCGAGATGAGAGCTCTCCACATTCTTCAGATGGTAACAAAATTCCAGAATGCCCAGCGTCTACCAGCCTACAATTTTCTGAGGTTGCTCGGCCTCATGGCATCCTGCATTTTTCTGGTGCCAGAGGCTCGACTGAAGATGAGATCTCTTCAATGGGCCCTCAGAACTCGGTGGTCCCAATTCTCAGAGAGTATGTCGGATCTTCTGCAAGTCCCGAGCACAGTTGCTCTGGATATACTATGGTGGGCTTGCTACGACAATATCCTCAAAGGAGAATCTTTTTGGCAACGATGACCGGAGATAACAGTAGTGACGGATGCCTCACTCATGGTGTGGGGAGCCCATACCAACGATCTAACAATCACCAGTTGTTGGTCTTCATCGGAGTCCAAACTACAACATGTTGGAGCTCAGGGCGATCAGACTAACGCTGAAGGCTTTTCTGCCCTCTGTACAGGGAAAGAATGTCCTGTTGATGACAGACAACACAGTGGCCATGTACTACCTCAACAAGAGAGGAGGCGTAGGGTCACTACCACTGTGCAGAGAGGCAATACAGCTCAGGTTCTGGGCAATACAGGAAGGAATCGGTCGGCAGTTCACCTAGCCGGAGAGCAGAAATCAGAGCGGCAGACGCTCTGATCAGGCAGAGCACAGTATCCCACAAGTGGTAACTAGCTCAGGAAGTCCTTCAAGAGATCTTCACCCTTTGGGGAACCCCTCTGTTGGATCTGTTTGCGACCTCAGTCAACCGAAAATGCGAACAGTACTGCTCAAGGGAATTTCCCCCAAGAGGAGCTCTAGGAGACGCATTCGTAGTGGACTGGGAATTTCCACTTCTGTATGAGTTTCTTCCAGTCCCTGTGATTCCTCATGTAATCAGGAGGTTGAGAAAGTTCTGGAAAACCATGATCCTAATTGCCCTGGAATGGGCCAGGAGGATGTGGTACCCGGACCTTCTGGACATGTCCATCTGTCCTCCAATGTGTCTTCCACAAAGAAAGGATCTTCTCTCGCAAGAGGAAGATCCAGTTCTCCATCCAGAGGTCAAGACACTCAACCTTCACGCATGATTTCTGAGAGGTTGAGATACAGGGATTGGGACCTGCCGGACGACGTAATGGAAATTTTGCTTTTGGTCAGAAGGCCAGCAACTAAGTCTCTGTACTGGTACCGGTGTCGTTGGAATACATTTCATAACTGGTGCAAAGATAAGAATGTGGACCCTTTTCAATGTGTCACTCCTCTACAGTGCTATCTTTTCTATTACATCTTGCCAATCTGGGGCTCATGATTGGGACAATAAAATATTTGGCAGCGCTTTATATATTCACGCGCTCCTCCAAAGAGGTTTCCTATTTTAAGATTGCTTTGATTATTCAGTTTTTGAAGGGGTTCAAAAAAGTGTACCCCCCAATACCTTTTCATGTTCTTACTTGGGATTTGAATCTTGTGTTGAAATTCCTAACTAGTATACCCTTTGAGCCTCTACATTCCTGTCCTTTAAGGCTTTTAACACTCAAAACGGTCCTTCTTGTGGCCTTAACATCAGCCTGCAGGGTTAGTGAATTGCAGGCTCTCATACAAACCACCGTACACTACTTTTTACAATCCTTAGAGTTAAACCTTCTTTCTACCAAAAGTAGTTTGACTTTTTTTGTCCCAAAAAAAAATCACACTGCCAACCTTCTATCCTCCTCCTCATTTGGGCAAAGAAGAGGAGAGGTTACACAGACTCAACCCAAAAAGGGCTCTGAGTTTTTATATATCAAGAATGCCAAGATTACGCCAGGGTGACCAATTTTTTGTGGGTTACACTGGTCATAAACTGGGATTAGTGGTGACAAAGCAAACTATATCCTGCTGGATTACTTTGGCTATTATAGAGTGCTACAGATTAGCTGGGAAAGACCCACCAGAAGGTCTTTGTGCCCATTCCACAAGGGGTATGGCTACTTCCGCGGCTTTGAAAAAGGGAGTCCCTGTAATTGATATTTGTTCAGCTGCAACATTGGCATCAATGCACACCTTTGTTAAGCATTATTGCTTAGATGCCTCTTCTTCCCAGGAAGGGCTGTTTGCAAAAGCTGTTCTTCATTCTGTACATAAGAATAATTAGTACTCCCACCTCCAAATTGTATTACTGCTTATGGAGTCTATCATAGATGAGGAATACGTGGGAGGACACAATCTATTCGAAGAACAGGTTACTTACCAACTGTAACATTCTTTTGACTGGATGTTCCTCCCATGTATTCATCATCGCCCCTCCCATTCGACGCCACAGTAAAGTTTGTTATTTACACTTCTTGTTCACGAAGAGCTTACAGTCTGAGGCAAGCCTGGGTGTTCCTCGAATGATGCCATGAAAAAACAGAACTGAAGTTAACGGGCACGGCACAAGCTACTTATACGACTGGTGACGTCGACACTCCACTGAGACTGTCGAGGGACATCGACGCCACGACCTCGTGCACAATGTCCTCTGCCGGAAAACAAAATGTCCGAAACAGCGAAGCTTGCGAAATACGAATATCATAGATGAGGAGTATGTGGGAGGAACATCCAGTCGAAAGAATGTTACAGTTGGTAAGTAACTTGTTCATCACTGTTTATAAGAGATAAGATGCATTCAGTAGACACTATATCGGTGATCTGGGATGCATTGAGGGCAACAATGTGTGGTAAGATTATTAGTTTTGCGTCATATTGGAAACATCAACGGGAGAAGGTTATGGTAAAATTGGAAGGTGAATATTAGGCATGTGAGATACGTTATTTTGATTGCCCAAATAAAGAGAATGTTGGCTTTGTCTTGTGCGAAGCAGGCCTTGGATTGTGAACTTCATCATAAAGCAGAGACACAACCATTGTACTCCAGGCAGGCTTTCTGGGAAAGGGGTGATAAGTTTGGGCCGTTGTTGGCAAGCCGTATACAACAGAAAAAGAATAGACAGGTACTTTATTGTGGATAAACGAGTTACCATTAGGAGAAACAATGAAGAAATGTGTGAGGCATTCAGGGCATATTATGCCTCGCTGTATAAGGATGATAAAATAGTTTCTGAGTTAGTAATTAATACTTTTCTTAATAGACTAGATATGCCAAGTCTAAATGAGCATGAAAGATTGTGTCTGGATCCACCAATAGCTCCTAGGGAGACATTGCAAAATACTTACTACGGACCTCGGTCCTTAATTATACTTATTTCTGATGTTTATTAATCTGCTTAGAATCACATGCTGTGCATAGGTCCGACATCCAGTGGTCACTGCGGAGTATTGCATTTTGTTTTTCGTAGTCGAAAAAGGGGACGTCGACAAGGCGTGTCTGTAACACTATCCCTATAGTGACGTGTGTTGTACCCACAATCCCTCACGCGTCGAGGTCCCTCAGATTGTTTTTTTCCGCCCAGCTTCTGGTGGCCTTACGCGGAGCTCCTAGAGAGACATTGCTAATACTTACTACAGACCTCGGTCCTTAATTATACTTATTATATTGTTAAAGATCCCTCCCCTCGACGTTAGCTGTGAAGCTGTTTCTCCACCGAGCAAGTTTTCGACGGAGGGGAAGAGGCGGAGGAGATCCTTTGGCGCTGCAGAACACGTGGCCTGGCCTCGCCGGCCAACATACAGTAGGGAGAGTGGGGGTTCGAACTTTTATCTTCTCTTTGAGAATGTCTTTCTTTCTCCCCTATCTTTCCCTTGGGGTTGTTATCACCAGTTATTATTGCCTCAGCTATGGAGAGGACACCTTTTAAGTTTTGCCCACGCTGTAGGGGCAAATACACTTGGAAGGATAAACACAAGCTCTGTAATCGTTGCTTGCCCCTCGATCATAAAGAGGACAGCTGCGCGGCCTGTAAGCTCTTGAAACCAAGAACTCTTAAAGAACGAAAAGTTAAGAGGTGGGCGGACTACGCTATGTCGAAGTCAGTTTCCTCACCCGCCGCCGCTGTTACAGAAAGTGACGAGGAGGGTGATAACTCGACGTCGGTCACGGAAGTCATTAACCCCCAGAAGGAGCGCTCGCGCTCCTCAACGTCCGTCCCCGGCCCACGCCCTGCTTATGGGGATGAACACCCCGGCGACAAGGACGCACATAAACCCCATAAGACTAAACACACAACCCACGGCTCTTCTTCGTCGAGGACGAAGGATCCATCAGCGCCGAAGGGGACGCAGGGCACTCCGGCGTCTACTTCAGACCGTAAAGGTCTCAAGCCCCACCCGCAAACGCAGCCGCGACCAGCGATTGGGCTTTCATCAAACACGGGCGCTACCTCAAAATCATCCGACGTAACGCTCCATAGAGCGGCCGTCGACGAACAACGCGCAACGCAGGCAACGTCGACACCAGAGCCGTCGACTGACAAACTCGTTGTCGAGAGCCTGGCGAGAATTGTTTCCGAAGACAAACGTACGCGGACGACGAAACAAACGTCGAATACCGTGCCGAAAAAGCACAAAAGTAGCCAGGAACAGCCCCCTTCATCTAAGGGCACTTCTGAACTACCGGAGGGCTTTTCAGAGGGAGACGGAAACCTCTCCTCGACGTTGTGGGAGCGTTCTAAGCGTTTTGAAGCTGAAAACACTGATTTCCCCCCTCTAGACTATTCATGGGTACCCCATGAGACCCTTGAAAGACTCCATTCTTGTATGGAGAAAATGGAAAGGTTTTTGGGAAGCCAAGACCCACCCACACACAAAAGACAGAGAATGGCCCCAGGATGACCCTAGGGGCAAAGATTCCTAGGCTGTTTCCCCCTTCCACAGAAGTATATGACCTCACTGAAGAGGAGCAATACCTCCAGGAAGATGAGGAGTGTTTGGGTGGACAGGAAGAACATGAGGAAGAGGGGTTCGAAGAAGATCCTTCCACTACTACAGGAGCTTTTGAAGAAGATACAGCTACCTCGCAGCCCTGGCAATCCCCATCAGTGCAGCCTTGGCAATCCCCATCAGTGCACTCAGACCCTGATGTCTTTCACCCTTCTCCTCTCAAGGATTCACATATTGGGAACACCTCTCCCATAGATGACCAACCTTCACTCAATGCACTATTGCGCAAGGCAGCAGCGCATTTTGAGATAGACACAGGGGAAACTCTTCCTGACATAGACTTTGTAGAGAAAGTTATTAAAGAAAAAGCCCCTGTTAGCCAGTCTATTCCGCTCCTGGCTTCTATAAAGAGAAGAATATCTCCTTCCCTTTCCAATCCTGCCTTAGTAAGAGGGGTCAACCCTCGAATAGAAAAGCTCTTCAGCCCTTCATCCTCTGACCCTTTGTACATCAGAGGACATTCTATTCCGGACTCCCTCGTAGTTACTAATACAAGAAAAAGACCGGGGGTACCACTATCCACTAGTGAGGCACCACCTGACAAAGAGGGCAAGAAGCTCTATGCACTTGGAAAGAGAATCACGACCTCCGCTGCCTTCTCAACTAGGATTGCAAATAACAATTCCCTACTAGCTAGCTACGCGGATGCACAGTGGAGCAAGCTGCGCAGCGAAGCAGAGGACGCACCAGAACCCCTGCGTTCATGCCTGTTAGCTATAATATCAGAGGGAGCTCTTGTAAACCAGGGCATCGTAAAGAACGCCTTAGATGCCGCAGAGACGGCTGCCTGTTCCCTGGTTCAGGGAATACTTCTCAAACGCCATGTCTGGCTACGCAATTCAGGATTTAAGCCGGAAACCCAAGCGTCCCTGATGATAAATAAGCCCATAGAACAAACACATCTGTTTGGGAAAGCAGTTGATGAGGCCCTAGAACATGCGAAGAAAGAGTTTGATACCATCAAGACTCTTGACCAAATTTCTAGGCCCCCTAACAGACGCGGCTATGGCAATAGACGCTCCTTTCGTGGCCTACGCCAGCAGCAAAACCAACAGCAATTTTACTCTGCTACCAACTGGCCCTCTAACCAGGGTAACAACACCCAGTTCAGTCAAAGAGGCCAACGGCGTGGCAAAGGAAGAGGTCGCGGCTCCAGCCCCAAAGGTTCCACGCCCAATACCAACGAATGACCCGAAGATTCGGGTCCCCTCCCATGCATCACCGGTCGGGGGCCGGCTAACATCGTTCCTATCAGCATGGGAGGGAATATCGTCAGACCGCTGGGTATTATCCACCATGCATCGAATTCAACGGTTCCCCGAAGTACAGACCCCCACGGAACTGACGCATAACACCGGAACACCTCCCCTTTCTTCTTCAAGAAGTAGAAGATCTACTGAAAAAAGAAGCTATAGAGGCTGTTCCCCTATCTCAGGTAACAGAAGGTATTTATTCAGTGTACTTCCTTGTACCCAAAAAGGACTTAACCATGCGCCCTGTATTAGATCTGCGCCCAGCGAACAACTTTGTCAAACCCCAAAAGTTTCGTATGGTGACCTTGCATGAAGTAATCCCACTGTTATCACAAGGGGATTACATGACAACGCTAGACATGAAAGATGCATACTTTCATATTTTAATGTTGCCAGCACACAGAAAATACCTCAGGTTCAAGATAGAGAACAAACACTACCAGTTCAGAGTACTACCCTTCGGGATAGCTTCTGCACCAAGGGTATTCACAAATGTACTGGCAGTAGCAGCGGCCCACCTGCGCAGGTTATCCATCCCGGTATACCCTTACCTCGACGACTGGCTCATAACAGGGGATTCTTACGAAACATGCTTCTCCAATACCCAAAAGACCGTAGACCTTTTGTACCAACTGGGCTTCTCCATCAACGAAAAGAAGTCCAGCTTAGACCCCAGCCAAGTCAAACCATTTTTAGGGGCTCTAATTCGAACAAAGGACGGCCTCGTCTTCCCCTCCAACGAGAGGGTCCAAAACATGCTGTTTCAGATCCCCCATTATGTGGCAGGTCGAGAGGTGACGGTACGCAAAGCAATGCTCTTGCTAGGGATTATGGCGTCATGTATTTATTTGGTACCTCACACGCGCCTGCGCCCAATGCAAGAGTGGCTCTACAGCCAGTGGTGTCAGGCCAGCGGACAATGGGACGATCTAGTGGTGGTCTCGCAGGCCTTGGTTCTCTCGCTACGGTGGTGGACAAAAGAAAACCTGTTATTAGGGAAAACCTTTGCCACACCCGCAGTGGAAGCCACTCTAACCACAGACGCATCCCTTACAGGATGGGGAGCTCACCTATCCCATCAGACTGCTCACGGAGTGTGGACTCCGAGCTTAGCATCCAAGCATATAAACCTGCTGGAACTACTAGCGGTGTTCAAAGCACTGAAAGCCTTTCAGGAACACTTACAAGGAAAGACAGTGATGGTCCTCACAGACAGCACCACAGCCATGTACTGACTCAACAAGCAAGGGGGCACTCACTCTCCAGGACTGTCCAAGCTGTCCCAGAATATATGGAATTGGGCTCTCAAACACATGTTCCTACTATCACAACATGTACCAGGGGAACTCAATCTGCTAGCAGACAAACTCAGCAGAGACTTCCCCCTGCCCAAAGAGCATGAATGGCAATTGCACGAAGACATCGTCTTAGACGTCTTCACGCAATGGGGATTCCCGGAAATAGACCTGTTCGCAACCCTGGAGAACTCACAATGCCAAAGTTACGCCTCCAGGTACCCCCAGAACCAGTCCAAGGGGAACGGTCTGTCGATTCAATGGTCAGGGAAATTTGTTTATGCCTTTCCCCCGACTCCCCTTCTCAACAAAGTGGTGCACAAGATGCACCAGGAGCAGGTTACCATGATACTAGTGGCCCCAATGTGGGCCCGGCAGCCATGGTTCGCTCACTTGATGGAGATGTCCCTATCTCCCCCAGTGAAACTTCCCTGCCCGTACAACATGCTGTCACAAGACAAGGGCAGGACACTGCATCCATGCCCTCGACCATGAACTTAGCAGCCTGGCCCCTGAGATCATAGAATTTGGACATTTACAACTCCCGCAGAGATGTATGGACATCCTCAGGGAAGCCAGAAAACCTAATACTCGCCACTGCTATTCTAGCAAGTGGAAAAGATTTGTCATCTGGTGTAGAGGTAAGAGCATCAACCCGGTTGACTGCTCTCCCACTAACATTGTTCTGTACTTGACCCATTTACTGGATTCAGGTCTAGTGTTCAATTCCATTAAAGTCCACCTAGCGGCACTTTCTGCATACACCACTTCCCAACTTAAAGTGTTGTGGTGGAAGATACCAGTTATCAAGGCCTTCATGGAGGGGGTAAAGAGAATACACCCTCCGATAGCTAACCCAGCTCCCGGATGGGACTTAAATGTGGTACTTTCTAGACTCATGGGCCCTCCTTTCGAACCCATGCACAAGGCAACTCTTAAAGACCTCACTCTTAAGACTGCTTTCCTAATAGCTATCACCTCCATTAGGAGAGTAAGTGAACTACAGGCTCTTTCTGTACTAGACCCCTTCGGAACAGTTCACAAGGATAAGGTGGTTCTACGCACACACCCAAGGTTTGCACCAAAATTCATCTCGAAATTTCATGTAAACCAGTCAATAGAACTACCAACGTTCTTTCAAAACCCTTCCAGCTTGGGAGAAAAAAGTCTGCATACACTAGATGTACGCAGAGCTGTCATGTTCTACATGGAAAGAACCAGACCACTGAGAAAGACTAATCAGTTCTTTGTCTCTGTGGCAGCAGGAAGAGAAGGAGATGCAGTTTCAAAGTCCACTATATCTAGATGGATTGTGCAATGCATCACTCTCTGTTACACTCTTGCTAAGAGAGAACTACCCTTCAAGCCAAGAGCACATTCCACTCGAGGCACTGGGGCTTCCATAGCGTTCATTGCAAATGTTCCCCTTGAGTCCATCTGCAAAGCGGCTACCTGGAGTTCTGTGCACACCTTTACAAAACACTACTGTCTAGATGCACACTCTAGATCTGACTCCCAGGTGGGACAGGCAGTATTAAGACATCTTTTCTCTACTGTTCCTTCTCATAACCCACCGCCAACTCCGGGTACTGCTCGCTAGTCTATGCACAGCATGTGATTCTAAGCAGATTAACAAACATCAGAAGACAATGCATTACTATTGTAAAAGCATTTCTGATGGTTGTATCTGCTTAGATTCACATGCGCCCACCCTTCCTCCCCGCTTGGATGGAAGGAACATAGACATCCTTTTCTATATTTCTCTTTTCTGTACTCACTCACGTCTAGAAGGCTCCCTCAGGGCAGAAAAATACAGAGGGACCTCGACGCGTGAGGGATTGTGGGTACAACACACGTCACTATAGGGATAGTGTTACAGACACGCCTTGTCGACGTCCCCTTTTTCGACTACGAAAAACAAAATGCAATACTCCGCAGTGACCACTGGATGTCGGACCTATGCACAGCATGTGAATCTAAGCAGATACAACCATCAGAAATGCTTTTACGGTAAGTAATGCATTCTCATTCAGAGATTTTGGTTAATGAAGCAGTTGTTGAATCAATGCAGACTACATTAATAATGGTTATTCCAAAACCAGGTAAAAATCCCTTGCTATGTGAAAACTAACTTATCTCGCTTTTAAAAGTTGATGTGAAAATCCTGGCAAAGGTATTCGCTAGAAGATTAAATGACTTGCTTCCAAAGCTAGTTCATAAGAATCAGACTGGTTTTGTAAGTGGAAGGAATAGGCGTGATAATCGGTGGGAATTGCTAGATGTTATTTACTTAAAGAGACACTCTGCTGTGGCGTATGCAGCAATCAGTATTAATTCGGAAAAAGCTTTTGATAGGGTAAGCTGGAATTTTTTGCATCCAGTCTTGATTAAAGTGAATTCTGGACCACTTTTCCTTAAACTTTTTAGAGCCTTGTATGGAGGTGCAAAAGCGTCCATAGCTGTTAATGGTAGTCGTTCAGAGTGTTTTCGAATTCTGAAAGGAATGCAACAAGGTTACCCTTTGTCCCCATTGCTGTTTGATTTATTTATTGAGCCTCTTGCCATTATACCTAGGAATCGGCCAGATAGAATTGGTATTCCATTTGGGGAGTGCGTGTCAAAAGTCCTTTTATGTGCAGATGACCTTTTCGTCCTAAACTCAGACCCAGAGCGATCTTACTCAGAACTTTAACAGCATTACAGGAATTTGGTAAATTCTCTAATCATAAAGTTAATGTTACAAAGACTTTGATTTTTCCTATTTCCGCTTCAAGTCATAGGGGGCTATTTGATGTAGAACGGGAAATGTGGGCTGCTTCTGGTCTTAAATATTTGGGTATCCAAGTAAACAGATATTGAATCCTTGCTTACATATAACATCTGCCTGAAAATTACAGAAATAGATCGTCTCTGCTGTAAATTGGGGAAACTAAAGTTGTCCCTAAGGGGTAAAGTGAATGTGATGAAGATGTTCATTCTTACAAAACTTTTATACGTTTTTAGTATGCTCCCATTGCCACTCTCTAATAATCTATTGTTGACTATTACTAGGTCCATGAATACCTTTACGGGCGCGGGTGCGGCATTTGGGTGGTTTGGGCTATACCGACATAAACCGTGATCACACTGCATTTACGTTACGCACACTACACCATTGGTTGACAGCTGATCACATGAATTGTGAAGGTTGGATTAAAATTAAGAAAGAAACCGTTTCGCCCACCCACTAGATGTTTTGGTTCATGGACAAAAGTTTATTGGATGGTACAACTCTGCCTTTTTATAAAACATGTTGTGAAAGAATGGCGTAAATGTAATGAGGATCGGGATGACAAATATTTACTGGGTGCAGATCCTAGTCTATGGAAAAACCAGGCTGTGAAGCAGAATAACTGTTTTTACATGGACTTCGTGGCAAAGGGCAGGTATCTGGAGAATTGGACAGGTCCATGATGGATTATGGTTGATTTTGACTTGTTGCGCTTCAAATGTAAGCTGAAAACCGACATTTGTCGTTATAATGCACTAAGGAACTTTTTGATGTAATTTTTTCACCATTGAATGCTTCAATGCATCCACCGCCTACTATGTTGTTGCTATCCAAGAACATGCCCTTGTCTGCACCTACTTTGTATAAATTGATTGAACCTCCTACATCTCAGTTAACATCTCAATGAGGTAGAAGGAATTGGGATTCAGATCTGGGTTACTCGTTATCAGATATTGAATGGAACTGCATATGTACAGGTCCAATTAAATGCAAAGTGGATTTAGACCTTAGGTTTACACAACAAAGAATTGAAAATTATTTATACTGGTCTCCATGGAAAATGAAGTTGTGCAAGTTGTGTAATGGGGATGTTTGTTGAAACTGTAAAAGAGAGGTAGGCACCACGCTTGAGATGTTGTGGTTATGTGGAAAGATGCTGCTTTTATGGGATGGTGTCTGTCAGAGAATCAAACTAGTTGTGCATTCATTGCTGCCAAGGGACACGCTTCTTGGTGTGTTGGGTTTCATCCCTTTTAAATATTGCATTGTCTAATAGGAAAATGTTCTGGGTATATAGAGCTATTTTGCTAGCTAAGAAGCAAATTCTGAAATTCTGGAAAGGTGACACTTCCCCCAATGTTGATGACTGGTTGCAGAGTTTTTCCCTTCTACCCTAGGAGAGAGAAAATATCCTTTAACGCCAAGGACCAACTCGATAAATATGAAAGGTTTTGGGGCGCATTTAATGATCTTTATGCTTAATTATTTATTCGCATTCTAGGTTTCTTTTCTTTCTTCCTTTCTTCTCTCTCCTCTCTCCTCTTTCTTTATGCTTTTGTCCATCTGGATTTGTCTTTCTCTGTTGCTCTTTTTAAACAAAACAAAATATTGGCTGTTATGCTGCATTTGAATAAGTATTATTCTGTACATTTATAATGTATTTTGTTTTATTGTTTATGTAAAAGGTGATTCGAATGGATTGTGTCCAACTTATTCCACATCTTTGGCATGTAATGTGCACAGCTGTGCACCTCAGAAGCTTTTTCAGCAGAGGGCGTCCTGCTTCGAGGAGGTTGGGTCGATGTCCCTCGAAGGCCTCTGTCGAGGGCGACGTGACTGGATGTCATAAGTAGGACGCACAGCGTCTGCAGCCTCAGTTCCGTTTTTTTCCGCGAACGTGTTGCTTTGTGAAACTCGGCGCATCTCGTGTGTTATCGTTGAGATTTCTTTTTCTTCGACCCCTCCGACTCCACGGTCTGGCTTCAAGACCTGCCGGGACTGGAAGTCGAAGATGTCGATCACTGACCCGCATCGCATTTGTTTGTGGTGCCTGGGCGAGTCGCACGACACCAACAACTGCTCGAAATGCCAGTCGCTGACTGACAAGACCTTGCGGGAGTGGAAGGGGCCGCTCGAGGTAGGTTAGGGCTCTAAGCCTGTTAAGACCCATGAATCCAAATCGTCCAAGGGGGTTTCCACCGAGGACTCGAGGGGCGACTCTCCGTGTTGGAAGGAGTCCTGGGGATCTTGGTCCCGGAGTGGTTCCCGCCATTCTTCTTCCTCGTCCCGCCACTCTAGGAAGCACAGTCAACGGTCACCTTCCCCGTCCTCCTCGGAAGATGGTGCCTCAAAGAAGGTCACATGCCCGACGAAGTCCTCAACTCGGGAGTAATGGGCTGTGTTTAAAGAGCAAATGTTAGCGATATTTCAATCGCAGGGCACGGGTCCGGTCGCGCCTTCTACCGATGCCGGCCAGGATCGGTCTCGTACCGTGGCTTGCACGCCTTCGAGCTCGGGTCCATGACGCGACTCGCATCGGGAGCCTTCAATGTCCCGTACGGACAAGGATTCGAACAGTCGCAAGAGACGTGTTTCTAGATCTCGGTCCCCCGTCCCCAGAGAAACTGCAGCAGCCTAATGAGGGCTCGAGGTTGGTGTCAACTCAGTCAGCGCCGTGTCCGTCTGACTAGGATGTCTACGCTTTGCCGACGTATCAACCCACGGCGCATTCGGCACCTGTGTCGATGTCGAGGTTGTGGACCCTCTCGGCGTGGAAGCTTTTGGCGCTATCGGTGGCTTCGGGGATTTTTTCTCTGTTTGCCTTTGGAGTATCCCAATGCGTTGGAGACCCCAGCTATTTATCTACTCGCCCCACTCACGAGAGTTTGGTGGTTCAGGCGGCTACAGCCACCCTGACGCAGGCAGCGTATCCTACCATCGCTTCAGATAGGGTCGACAAGCGCTTCGACGGTTGGGCCCGGAAGGTATTTTCTGCTGGGAGCATGGCCTTGAAATTGGCCAACTCCACCTGTGCCTTGGCAAGGTTTTCACACACTCTGTGGAACTGCATTTCTTTAGTGGCTGAGCATATTCCTGAAGGGGAAGAAAGGGATAGGTTCCTTGCTCTCGTGTAAGACAGCAAGGATGCCAGGTGCGAATCCCTTCAGTCGGGTTTGGATACGGCCGACCATGTTGGCTGCTCCATGGCTGAGAGCACCGTTATACACAGATTTGCGTGGTTGCGGAAGTCTAGTTTTGCTCTGGATGTGCAGGCACATCTTCTCAACATGGCCTTTGATGGTGCATATTTGTTTGGCAGCAACGCTGACGAGAGCCTTGAGAGGTTGCAGAACTCGAAAGCTACGGCTAAATCTTTAAGCGCAGCTGTGCGTCAACCTCCGCCTTTTCGTCCTAGGGGACAGCAATGGAGGGGACGTTCTTTTCGTTACTACTCCTCCTCTGGTAAAACGAAAGGGGCAAGCGAAAAAAGTACCCGTGGTGGTCGGGGAAATCGTGGTGCAAAAGCCACTCGGGCAGCTGCCTCTTTGCCTTCAGTTACTGCCGCAGCCGCTTCCAAACAGTCATGAAGCCATGTCCCATGGTTCGCCGGTTGGGGGCAGACTGTCTCAGCATCTCTAAGAATGGCGAGCCATTACTTCAGATGTGTGGGTTCTGGATACCATAGCCCACGGCTACTGCCTTCCTTTCTTTCAGCAGCCTCACAACAATCCACCAGGGAAACTCTCTTTGAAGCTTCCCGATCTGCTCCTTGCACAGAAAATCCTAACTGCTGGAGAAAGGCGCTATAGTGCATGTAGCGGAGAGGAACAAGGGATGATATTCCCCTTATTTTATCATTCCGAAGAAAGACGGGGGGATTGAGACCCATTATGGACTTGCGTTGGTTGAACAAACATCTCAGGAAGGACAAGGTCAAGATGCTTACTCTTTCTCAAGTCCTCCAGGCCCTTCAACTTCAGGATTGGTTGGTGTCTCTGGACCTAGAGGATGCTTACTCTCATGTGCCGATTCATCCCAAGCACAGAAAGTACCTGAGGTTTGCGGCTGGCGACTGGCACTTTCAGTTTCGGGTCCTGCCATTCGGATTGACCGCCGCCCGTGGGTCTTCACCAAGCTAATGGTGGTGGTGGCAGCGTACCTCAGGCGAGGAGGGATTCATGTTCACCCGTACCTGGACGACTGGCTGATTTGGGCACGCTCTCCCGAGCAAGCGTTGGATCACCTCGTTCTCACCTGTCACACCCTGCACAGGCTGGCTTCTCCCTGAATTTCAAGAAGGCCCATCTGACACCTTCCCAACAGCTGCAGTACATCAGGGCTGTTAGACACGTCCTTGGGGAAGTGCTTGCCTCCCAAGGTGAGAGCTCATCACATTGTGCAGATGCTGGCCAAGTTTCAACATGCCCAGAGTCTCCCGGCTTTCGAGTTCTTAAGGTTGCTCGACCTCATGGCATCCTGCATTTTTCTGGTGTTAGAAGGCCGGCTGCGGATGAGGTCCCTGCAACGGGTTCTCAAGATGCAGTGGTCACAGTTCTCAGGCAAGATGTCGGATCCCGTTCACATTCCACTCTTGGTCTCCCAGGATCTTCTGTGGTGGGCCAACAAAGGGAACCTGATGAGGGGGGTTTGGGGGGGGGACTGTTTTGGCAACCATTTGCCGGAGGTGACTGTAGTGACAGATGCTTCCCTCACAGGATGGGGCGCTCATGCCAATGATTTGACAGCCAGGGGGTCGTTTGTCTCTGTTGGAGTCCAGATTCCACATCAATCTACGGAGCGTTACCGATTGGCGGGTAAGGGCCCTCCTGAAGGGTTGCAAGCTCTTTCTACTAGGGGCGTGGCTACTTCCACAGCCCTCCAGTGGGGGGTTCCTATTAGGATTATTTGTGATGCAGCCACATGGGCTTCAATTCACACCTTTGTTAAACATTACTCCTTGGATCCAATCCATGGTCAGGATATGGCCTTTGGGAAGGAGGTTCTTTATTCTGCAATCTGATTGGGTACTCTAAATTCTTTTCCCTACTCCATATACTGGTACTGCTTCGGTCATCTCTCTTCTCTTGGTCATCTTTTTTTGTGCTGTTTCCCCTCATCCTTTTTGAGTGGCCCCAGAATCCTTTTGAGAAGCCATGTTGGCCCCCCACAAGTCAGCAGCTTTTGCCAGCTTGTTGGATCAATCTCCTTTGAGTCAGCCAAGTGCTTTCTCAGCTCAGGAGAGTAGGCATCAAAAATAGATTCCAACAAAAATAGACTTCTCATAACTTCAAAAGTAGTTACTCTGTAACCCTTAACCCAACCATCTAAGTTCTTCAAACATTCACACACCCAGGTAGCCCAAGGGGTACCATCAGTCTTTTAGAAGGTCCTAAACCTCATAAGGTACTGGGAAGGATTTTTCCCAAATCTAGCTATTAAAGCTAGCTTCACACTTTCATACTCCTTTCTTTCAAGTTCCCCCACCTCTGTTACAACATCAGTTACAACCTGGTGTAGCCTAGACAGAAGCTAAGGAATCAGCTGATTCCCTGTATAACCCTAAATCCCATAGTTATACTCAAAAGCACCCAACCAATCCAAAATATCAAGTTTTGCATCATACATAGTCAATGCTTCTTTAGGCCTGCAAGATCTATTTGGACTGGAAGACCTAGAAGACTCAGGGACAGAAACATTTTCAGCAGACAATTTCTTCGTCTCAAGAGCATGCTGCATTTCCAATTCCCTTAACTTGATGTCTTGATGTTTGGCTTCAGCTTGGATTTGTAAACTTTTGAACTCCAACTCAAGTCTCATTCACTCAAGAGATACAAACTCTGGACTCCGTACTGGGCCTGGTAGGATCCCAGTGGCTAAAGGTTGTGGTGGAAGGGCTGGTTGAGGACAGGAGGGGCTCTCCTCATGAGACTCCTTCCTCTTCTGACTCTTCTAATACATTAGAGTTAGACTCTGAATAATCATCCTCGATAGTATCCACATTTCCTAGGTTAGTAGGGGTAACAAGCCTACTACCCAGGCTTTGATGATTCAACAAACTTGCAATAAGTTCATTTTTCTTTCCTTTATTTATTTTATGTTGATGTGATATCATTTTATAAACCGATAAAACTTTACACATTAAGCAAAATACAATCGACTAAAATTCGCTAAAATTAACTTTTCATAGATAAATGAATATAATTGACCTAAAACAATAAGATGATAATAAAATAGAAAAGTAGAAAAAGCAAATAGATACTCAGTAATCATATTTACATTTAATTTCTAAACACATTGACATTTCATTGCAATGACTTTTCTTGTTTTGCTCATGATCCTTCACTTTGTTTACAGTCTTTATATCAGTTCGGCCAAGAGACAATTCTGAATTCATAGCTTTATCAGTATTGTTCCAAACTCTCAAGAGAGCCATTTGGAAACTTGGGTTGAGGGTATTAACACACTGATGCCAAAATTCAATGTCCAAAGTGCGATCCATACTGTGTACGTAAATACCCAAATTTCTTATGTAGCTGGTGGTCATAATAGAGCAACCAGTAAGTAGTTGTCTCGCTGTTTCTGGCTCTGCGTGGTTTTTACACAACCTACAATATCTGTATTGACCTCTCCGGCCCAGTAGCCTCTAGAGTAAGTAAATAGTTAATGCGTAATAGCAGTAGGAAACGCCCAAGGACCTCTGAAGGACATCATTTCAGATATTTTTAATTTTTTTAAAAGTAAACCGAACATCTGACACCCATAGTTTTTTAGGCTTTCTAGATGTTAATAATTGTCCTGCCAGTCCCACAGATTTAATCGTTTATGCATGTGATATTTCATGTGCTCATAATTGTTGCCCCAAGCCAGTGATTAACTTATTGCCTCAACCTGTCAATTTCTGCTGCCAACTTGGATTGTGAACTATCACCCATGTTCGCCTTGAGAGATTTTAATACATTTGTGGGGCTATTCTGGATTTTGATATACAGTTCCGCCCTTTTCCCCAGTACAATCGCTTTTAATGAAGAAATCCCCAGTTCCAACCTGAGGACAACCATGGGTATGCGTTGTGGGAGGCCCAAAAGTCTCCTCCAGTATTTCCCTTCGATTATCTGTAGCCACTCAAGATTCATAGTAGTCAGCGACTCCAGGCCATACGTTATCATGGGCACAAGACACTGTACATATAGGTGGCGTGCTCCCCATATGGAATAGCCACTCGTGATTGTGTGTGAACTTGTGAATCATAGATGTTGTGCCGCTTTAATTTTACGGAATTGAATACATGACTCATAGTTGCCCTTGCTCTCAAATTCCACTCCCAGATATTTATAGGCGTGGGTATACTGAATTTCTACTGTTCTCATGAGCATGCGTGGGCGAGCAACCTTACCAGAGGTAAACAAAATGAGTTCCATTTTACTGTGATTTATTACTAACTCATTGGCTTCAGCATACTGCCAAAGTTGGGTAGCAGATCTGAGTAGCCTGCTGAATGTGTGGTCGAAAATCACAATATCGTCTGCATAAGCCATAATTAGACACCTAGAGGTGCCAATTCTAGGAGGGCAGTTATGGGTTTCGAATATAAATGCAGGGACATCTGAAACAAAGAGGTTGTAGATCAAGGGAGCTGTTGTGCAGTCCTGCTTTACATCTGTTTTGTTTAATCATTCTAGTCATAGTCCCTCTATTATCCAGTTTAAATTGGACTGAGGTGTTAGTATGGAGGAGCTTCAGGTAGTGTATCAATGCATCCGGACAATTCATTATTCTCACTTTATGCCATAACTTTTCCCCGTTCACTAGGCCGAAGGCTGCCCTGAAATCAACATATAATGGTGGGCTGTTTATATTTCATGGCTTTGCTCCTTAAGATGTCCATTATTAGGTTATGGAACGTAGAATACCCAGTCCTAAAACCTCTCTGAAAGTGGTCTAAAACCCCTGCATTGTCTGCCCATGCTTGAAGTTCTTTCAATGATAAGGAAGCAAACATTTTGCCAGTACAGTCGAGCATGGACAGTAAACAATAACTTCCGGGGTCTGTTTTTATTCCCTTTTTTATTGACTGGTAATAGTATGGCCGTTTGCCATGTCGCTGAAATTCTGCTGTCTCTTAGCACTTTTTCAATTAAAATCTTCATTAAGCTTGCCTAAAATTGAGGGTTGCCTTTCATGACCATATTTGATAACCCATTAGGTCCCGGTGCCCGAGAGGATTTCAATTTACGGATTTTATTTAAGTTCTGCGCTAGTAACTATAAATCGCTGAATGGTTTGTTCTGCTCGATTACCATCCATCTCTGGGATGGTTTCCAAGCCACTCCGACCTTCCAGAAACTTAGTCCACTCTAGGGCACGTATGGGGTTGGTCATGGGGGTCTTCCGACTTCCACTGGCTTCCCCAAGGATTGCCCATATTTTACGAGTATTTTTAGTACAAAGTGTCTGGACCGTATTTTGCCATTTTTCCTTTTTCTTTTTTTTTTTAATTTTATTTTTTTTTTAGCTCTTTTCCATGTTTTAATCCACTGTCTATACTTATTTTGAGTGCCCTGATGTTGCTATGGATTGAGGTCAGGGATCAACACGTAGCTCTTATTTTACGCATATCCCTTCACAGTCTACGCTTGGTATCTCTGATTTCCCTAGGGTACTGGACAGTGTTAGCCTGATCCCTTACAACTTAAGGGCCCACTGTTTGTAGCATGTTTTCCCGCAAATGTGGATATCCACCCTTCGATTTCTTCTAGTCTCATTGACTTGAAAATATTTACATTTCTCTCGTCCCAGTTCCCAATTGCATTCATGGCCTTAGCAATGTTCTTATCAGTCCATGTTACCCGGTTGGCAGCGCAGTTTACAAGTAAATTGCCTGCATTTATAACTATAGGGGAGTGGTTAATTACGCCGAGGTTCATAACAAGTGGCTCATGGTCACTGCAAGGATTTTTGGATATTCTCATGTCCCTGACCCTTGACTTGAAGTGACCACGCCACTGGTAAATATATAATCTAGTGTGCTCTGGGTGGTTCCATTACTCCAGGTACTCTCGCCAGGCCTATCATTAAAGGTTTGGCCGTTGATAATTTCAAGCTCTCAGCATTTAAAGAAACTCTGCCAACAGTCTCCCTCCATTTCATCAATGTTGTGCTCCATAATACAGTTAGGGTAAAGTGATGGATTATTTGCCGTGCCCCCCCCCTTAATATGACAATTAAAATCACCCGCCAGGACAACAGAGTGATTACTTGTATCCTGCAGCCATTCTCCTAGGAGGTCATGTAGAGCTTCCTGGATGAGTGCTCTATGCTTTGACCCAGGTGTGTTATAAACATTTACCAGTAAAGTTTTGTCACAAACCTGATTCACCAACATTTTAACCTCCACAGCACTTAAAAAATCTTCGAGGGTGGTTATACATTTCTGTCATGGCCACAGGCCCCAGAACACACAGACCACACCATCTAGTGATGAGGGCAATGGGTCACTTGACTCACTTATGTCCCTTTGGGACCCATAAACACAGCTGCCCTGGCTGGACTCAGAAATGGCGCCAGGCTCATATAGATGTGAGCAGGAACACATTATTTCAGTGCAGGAGTGCTTTTATTTTGCAAGAATGTCCAGGAGCTGAAGGCCTTTATTCCAGAGAACATCCTCATGTGCTGACTCATTGGGTGTGACTCCCTAGGCCTAGTCTTAATGTTTGGCAGACAGGCTGAACCTGGTGGGCGTGGCTTCAGAAGCTCAGCTATAGAAGCTGCTTCGTCCTTAAGGCCGGTGCTTCGCATTACTGTGCACTCGCTTGCAACGTAACGCTCACTGCCGCTTGGACCAGTTTACTTACCTTTGGAACCAGGCGTTCTCCTGCATACTCACTTCCAGGAAACCGGTGCTTCATTGCTTCATCTGCGGACTCATCTCCTGACATCCAGTGATCTTGACCCCGAACTTGGACCCTGTGAAGATGAAGAAAGACAAGGTTAGAACATCCGTCCTAGGGCCGCGCCGCATTTCAACCCCACACGCCCCCTAGTTAACAATTTACCAGCTACTGTACCGCTGCAGCTTCGTTCCTCATTCCCTCCGGCTGCCCGGCCGTCAACATCACCTGCAAAGGAAGAAAGCAAAAGAGCAAACATCAAAAGTGGAATGGACAGCAATACAAGACAACAAACTTTACATTACAACAAAAACAGACGAGGAAAGACAAAGGCAAACAGGAACACTTAGCTGAAGTATAGTGGCTTAGTTGCAGCAGGACTGGACTACCACGTGCAAGGGACCAGTGAAGGAACTCGGTCCAGATCAAACAAGTGCCCCTTCCAGAAGCAGCAGGACGGAGTGCTCGCCAAAACTAATTAACCGAGCAGTGCCGAGCAGCATTGCCAATTACCACCAGTCACCACGTAAGCACAGAGGGCAAAGTCTAACCCGAACGACCTCACCCACGGGAGGGCTGCAAACCGTGCCCCAACGCCTCAGCAGAGACCAGGTGAGCGTAACAGTTTCCTACTGGCCAATGAGTTAGCCACCCCAATTAATAGCCCTCCAAATGGACGGCCACGTATGCCTTTTTTTGCAGGTGAGTGATATAGATCATACCCGTCTATTGCAATAGGTGATATTAACCAGGTCTCCTGTAATAGGAAGAAGGTATGCTCAACAATGAAAGATAACGACCCGTTGTTGGCTTATAGGTGCTTGATGCCCCGCGTGTTCCATGTCACTAACAAACAATCTCATGGTTTCCGTAGCACCAGCGGGAAAGAATCTGCTAGCCATTTCAGAGTCTCTTGGATATCGCTCATTTGAACCTTCTTCCCTCCAGGCAGTGCTGGTTTGCTACTTTTGTTGTTTCTGTTTTGAGCAATAGCTTTCTTTGGTAGCGAGGGGTCTTCTTCTGGGTCCACATCCACTTCTAATTCTACTTGCATCAGACTGCTTTTATATTTCTGTATCAATTGTGCCGAGGCCAGAACTCTACTGTGCAATGCTGTAACATTAGAGTTGCAGGATCTAAGTGGCTCTACAAATGCAAAGTCTTCGGATAGTATCACTTGTAGTTGTGGTATAATATGAATATTTGCTAATACCTCTGATCTTGTTAGCCATTTGTCCCTTTTTTCTTTTGATTTAGATTTTTTATGATACAGATTGCACTCTACTGAGCCTTAAAGTTCCTCGATGGTTCAGCCATATCTACCTCCGGTGGTGAGACCTCTTGTGTGCGTGGTATCAATCCCCTACGCAGAGTAGAATATTTGTCACCATCATTGCCTTCATTGGAAGTACTGTGTGCTGAGTCAATATCATTACTACTCAGTACTGACATCTTGTTGGGCTTTTCTGATAGAATCCAGCTGGTCAAAGTCCCAAGGCCATTTGCCTGACGTTTATTAGTTTTGCGGGCTCTTTTCCTTGCTATTTTATATTTAACAAGAGGTGGGGCCGTAGCCGGCAAAGGGGGAGTTATTTCCACTTTTCCTGTCTTGGCTGCGATTCATTTGGCCTTGCGCCTCTGCTTTTTAGAGAAGACTATTACCGAGTTTTCTACAGGGACAAGATTATTCTCTTTTGACGCAGTGTTCCCCTCCTGCTCATTTTCGGGCGATGTTTTTGCGTGGGCCTCGAGTACGTATGTCGTCCTTGGGTCCGGGAGTCCCAACTGAAGAACAGTGTTCACATGTATTCTTCCACATAATTTCAATAATATTTTCAGAGCAAACTGCATGGAGGCGTTAGAGGACTGTAGTTCAGCGATTGCTACTGTGCTGGAGCACAACGTCTCGTTCGGTTTGAATTCATCCAGGTGTCCTGAGTCTTCAATGTCAATTAAGAGATTGGGAGATTCTGATACGCGCCCATTTATTGGTATTATTGAACCACTGTTAGCACAGTTCGGGGTTTGTACTTCCGAGTGGTTCATGAATGAACTATTAATAGGGTTCGGTGGCTGCACTTCCTTTGGCTTGATGAGTGATTAGCCGCCTTCGGAACCTGTTCTTCTACAGTGATCAGATCCTTATTTGCATTTGGTTCCTCTCGAGCTGTTGCTGCCATTGTCTTTGAATGGAGAGGCATAAGTCTAAAAGGGATTATTGTCAATATTGTGGAAATGTGTGATTTCCAGAGGCGTATTGCTGTTTTGGTTAGGCATTGTTATATCGATCGGATGGGCGTTCCCTTGTTCTAGTGGAATTGTTTTTTGGAAAAGGGCAGGTATCGTCCCTTTAACCACTCGTACGCCCTTTTGGTTAAGTGCCTCCTTTTTCGCTTTTGGTGTTTAGTTTTCTTTTGCCTTTTTCCCTCTCGTTAAGTTGTAATTTGATCTGGTGGCTTTGCATTTTGGAGGCATTTCAACTTTCTTCACTAGTAACTCTGTTTTAATTGCTTACAGTTAGTTTGTAGCGTGACGTTTACTTTACTGGACGTGTCGATACCCTCACCACGGTGAGGCTCACATGTAATGTTATTTGCCTATGATGCACTAGACGCTTTGGGATCAAAGAGGGCTTGCCTCTGCAGTCTCCCTCTCGTTACCGAGATATATTCCAACTTTATCACAAATTTGCCTCTTACCACAGGATCTTTGCGATGGCAGGTCGGTCCTTCGTACTAATCGGCACAGTATGCTCTGGGAGGGAGGGCTCCAGCCCCCTCCTGCACACCAGTGACCACGAAGGACCACTTGTCTTTGCCACTTCTGCGCTGTAAATACCGTTAAGAAGAGGATTGCAAGTCAGCATTGCGTTGACGACTCCTCTCAGCAATAGTCACTGTGAACAGACTCCTGGGCTCACTGCTCACCACGAAGGACCACTTGTCCTTGCCACTTCTCCGCACTTCTTTCCTTTAACAGGGAGACACCTGGCCTTACACATTTTTTTCAGTTGTTCTACTGTCAAAATGACCAGGGCTTCCTGACAGAAGTTATCCATATTTGGCATGTCTATACAGTTTCTATTCTAGTGGAGCTTAACCTTGTGAAGGTTTAGTTGAACAAATGCAAAGCAAATCTTAGTGTAACAACTCTACAATATATCCCACCTCTGCCACCAGTGTTAGGCAAGATTGTATGCAGTACCCTTAGGGTGCACTGCAATGATCTATCTGATTATTGCAACGGACGAAAATTATGACTTTTTTTCACCCCTTTACCCCATATATATATTTGTGAGGCTTGTGGAATCTGCTTGGATCACATGCTGTGCATAGGCCGACATCTAGTGGAAGCTGCGGAGTATTAGTTTGTTTTTCAAAACTCGAAAAGGGGCGTCAAACTAGGGCGTGCCAGTAATACTATCCCTAGTGTGACGTCCACTGTACCCATGATCCCTCACGCGTGTAGGACCCTCAGATTGATTTTTCCGTCATACTTGTCGGAAGCATAGTTGCGGAGTTCCGCCATTTATCATAAATTAACCTAAAATTCACGTTCCTCAAATCCCACGTCGAGATTCCGAAGATCGATGCCGGTACTGGAGAACGAACAGCTGTCAAGCTGCACAACGGACTTTGGGCCTCGGAAGGCCTCTAGACTTGGCCTGGGCCTCGGAAGGCCTCTGGCCTCAGCCCTGCAAGTAGAGAGAGTGGGGGTGGACATCCACTCGCTCGCTTATTTTCCTACACACACTCGCCCGCTGCCATATATATTAACATATGGAGAGTACTCATTTAAATTCTGCCCCAAGTGTAACCGTATGTTTCCTTGGGTAGATGAGCATAACACCTGTAATCTGTGTCTGCCTAGGGACCACCCCGAAGCAAATTGAAGAGCGTGTAAGCTCTTTAAAGTTAAAACACTTAAGGACCACTCCACCAAACGTTGGGCCCATTATGCCAGGCAGCTCGAGGTCATGGACACTGGGTTCCTTCATTGATGGCAGCAACGCCCGCCTCCTTATCGGATGGCGAGGGCACAGGGGTGTCGGTAGACACCCAAGCGCAAGCCCCCGACTTTGGAGGACTGTCCGGCAGGGCAGTTATCGGGACCACACCCGGCGGCAAGAGCGCTACCCACACACCTTCATCTAAGCACACTAACCCCACCCGAGACTCGACACGCGTGTAGAGTGATCGGCAGAAAAAGGCACTAAGAGAGCAGTCTGCAGAATCGGTGTCCTCTGGGCGCTCCAGACCACGGTCGCCCCATGACAAGCAGCAACCATCTTTGATTGCTCAGAGTGCCACGCTACCTAATGTCACAGAGGTATAGTCGTCGGAAGACGAAACCGACCTCTACCCCAAACAGCACATTCAAAGTCGACTCAGGCAGTTCGTTCTACGTCTGCCTCCCGAGTCTCAACGTCCCGCCTCTAAAAAGAACCTCTTGTACTCTTTGAAGGTAACTAGAAAAATCTTTGCACAATGTTTCAGAAGTCTGAAGAAAAAGATGAATCAATGTAGGGCCACAAGCTGTTACTTGTAGTCTCAACGCCAGACGTCGCAAGATTCAGGGAAATCTAAAGAGTCAGGGAAACATGCCTCTAAACACGGGAAAGGCGACAAACGGGAAAAAGCTTCTGAACATCAAGTCCAGAAGGAGAAACACAAATGTTCTGAGAAATCAAGACCCCCAACACTGTCACTAGGCCTAAAGTTGTCCCTCCCACGCCCCAGAATATGGGAATAGAAGAGGAACCACAGCAGGAAGGGGTCATTCACAGTTCTGAGAATGGAGCTCTGAAGACCATCGACAGAGTGATGAGGAGAATGTCTTTTATGGCAGATTTTTACAAGAAAAATCCTGATTACTTCCTAAGCTATCGGAATACCTCTGCTACCGCTACTCCTTACGGATCCAAAGACCCTCAACCTCCAAACAGTTCCTAGGAGCGTCCTAAACACTCAAGAGGGGTTGGCATTTCCATCAGAGGAAGGAATTCGGAATCGATTGCTGAAAATTCCTCATTATCAGCCCGGTCGCCAGATAAGGGTTCGCAAAGCGATGTGTTTGCTAGGCATGATGGCGTCATGCATTTACCTGGTTCCCCACATGCGACCCATGCAAGAATGGTTGACGAAACAGTGGTCTCAGGCAAGTGGTCAGTGGGACGATCTAGTGGTCGTTTCGCCAACACTAGTGTACAGAGTCTTCGCTGGTGGACAAGAGAGAACCTTTCAAAGGGGAAACCCTTTTACGATCCAGAAATACAGGCCATAGTCACGACAGACGCATCCCTGTCAGGGTGGGAAGCACACCTCCTTCACCACACAGCTCAGGGCCTCTGGTCTCACTCAGTGGCCAAGAATCACATCAACCTGCTAGAACTTCTGCCAGTCTTCAGAGCGCTTTCAACATTCAAACCCCACCTATCAAACCTGTCAGTTGAGATCCTAACGGACAGCACGACCGCAATGTTTTACATAAACTAACAGGAGTCCACTCATTCGTCAAATCTGTCCAGACTTGCCCAGAAAATTTGGATATGGGCACTCAGACGGAACATTTACCTGTCGTCTCAACATGTTCCAGGGGATCTCGATTCACTAGCAGATGCTTTGAGCAGAGACCCCCACCCAGAAGAACACGAATGGTGTCTATGCGAAGAAGTTGTAGAAGACCTCTTCTCACAGTGGGGTTTCCCCACTATAGACCTTTTCGCCACAAGCGAAAACGGACAATGCCCCAGATTTGCATCCAGGTTCCCACAGCCAGGCTCCAAGGGGAACGCCCTATGGATGAACTGGTCAGGGATGTTTGCTACACTTTTCCACCAACCCCTCTGATGAGGAAGGTGCTCCACAAGATACACAGGGAATCGATGTCGCTCATCCTAGTTGCTCCCATGTGGGCGAGACAACCGTGGTTCCCGCACCTGTGCAAAATGGCGGTGTGCGAACCCATCAGACTCCCGTGCTGGTACAACCTACTCTCCCAGCATGGAGGACAAACAGTGCATCCTCAACCCAACTCGATCAACTTGGCAGCATGGCTCCTGAAATCAGAGTTCGGCCATCTCAATTTACCACAGAGATGCATGGATATCCTAAAAGAATCAAGGAAACCGAACACAAGACACTGTTACTTTGATGAGTGGAAAAGATTTGTTTTTTGGTGCCAGAATAAACAAATCAACCCAGTTGATTGCACTCCTTCCAAAATTGTCACCTACGTGCTCCACTTACTGGATGCAGGGTTGGTATTTAATTCACTCAAGGTACACCTGGCAGCACTGTCAGCCTACACCACCTCCCATAACAAGGTGTCATGGTGGAAAGTGCCAGTTGTCAAAGCCTTTATGGAAGGGGTGAAGAGACTCCAACCTCCAATTTCTAACCCACCTCCAGGGTGGGACCTTAATGTGGTACTTGGTAAACTTATGGGACCCCCCCTTTGAACCCATGCATAAAGCTAGTCTCAAACACCTGACTTATAAGACTGCCTTCTTAGTAGCCATAACATCCACAAGAAGGGTCAGTGAAATTCAGGCTCTGTCAGTGCAGAATCCTTTCTTTTCTGTTCATAAGGATAAACTGGTTCTACAGACTCACCCTAGGTTCTCACCTAAGTTCATTTCACAATTCCATGTTAACCAGTCCATTGAGCTACCGGCCTTCTTCCAAGAACCCAAAAGCTCTGCTGAGGTGAAACTACACACTCTAGATGTGCGAAGAGCGTTCCTCTACTACGTAGACAAGACCAGACCGCTAAGAAAGACAGATAACTGTTTGTCGCTGTAGCTACAGGCAGAGAAGGAGATCGCGTCGCTAAAGTTGCCATCTCAAAATGGATAGTCAAATGTATCCATTTGTGTTACTCCCTTTCAGGTAAAGCTCTGCCTTTCACGCCAAGGGCCCACTCTACAAGAGGCACCGGGGCCACTCTGGCTTTCATTGCAAATGTACCCCTTCACACCAATTGCAAAGCAGCTCCATGGAGCACTATTCACTATTTTACTGAGCACTATTGCATTGACATTCATTCCACGACACATTCTCAAGTGGGACAAGCGGTTCTAAGACATTTGTTCGCTCTTGACCCTTCTCACATCCCACCTCCTTCTAACACTGCTCGCTAATCTATGCACAGCATGTGATCTAAGCAGATTCCACAAGCCTCAGAAGGGATACATTGCTCACCGTAATCGTATTTCTGATGCTTGTCTCTGCTTAGATTCACATGCGCCCGCCCTTCCTCCCCTCTGAGAGAAGGCGCATGGATGCTTGTAGTCTAATGGATCTATCTGCTTGGATACTCTGTACCCGCGCTACCCCTCAAGTCAAGAAAAAATACAATCTGAGGGACCTACACGCGTGAGGGATCATGGGTACAATGGACGTCACACTAGGGATAGTATTACTGGCACGCCCTAGTTCGACGCCCCTTTTCGAATTTCAAAAAACAAACTGTAATACTCCGCAGCTTCCACTAGATGTCGCCCTATGCCAGCCTTTGTAATTATGAGGGCGACATTTTGTTATGATTTCCACTACAACAACCCTGACCTTCTGGCAGTAGTAACCCAACCTTTGGTATAAGTCTGTACAACACAGGTTGGTAGTGTGGACAAGTAGCCAGGCTTATCTCAAGAGGGTCAATGTGAGCTGTAGGGGAATTACACAGAGGTTCACAGTGACAAGTATTCAAGCAGACACTTACACACCGGGTTTCTTGATAAAATAATAATTTATTTACCAGTCAGTTAATATCGGCCTTCTTCAGAAGGGAGCACTGCACAACACCACACAAATATACTTCAAAATTATACACTCAAGTTCAGAATCAGTAATTACCCATTTGGGATGGCACAAAGCAGAGACCTACACCCACAGGTGACTTCAATTGCTAGGGTGCTGTTGACATTAATATATTACTGTTGGCATTCAGAATGAGTTAAGAGCAAGCACAAAGGGAAAAGATTATTAGGACCAACAAGATAGCACAAATATTTCTTCAGCAGGCCAATACTTTCTGATCCCCCAATAAGAGTAATTCAGTAAAAACATGCTATGCCAAAGTCAATAGACAAGAGTCTATATGGGCTGAAGCACTTCTTTGAAGGTAACTAGAAAAATCTTTGCACAATGTTTCAGAAGTCTGAAGAAAAAGATGAATCAATGTAGGACCACAAGCTGTTACTTGTAGTAGAAGATACAAGCAACTCTAAAGCAAGAGGTAAGTTCTCTTTGACTTCGTACAGTAACTTTCAAATGAAGAAAAAGTGCGGCAGATAACTCCTGTTCCTGTGCAGCTCTCACTGTTCCTAGGCCTCAGTTGTAGGGACAAGAGGGAGGATGTTGAAACTACTGCACTGCACTGGGACGATCAAAACTTGCAACATGCAAACTTCACTTTCAGGGGCTGTTCAATGTTTCAGCTCCTTGCGTCTCCCGCCAATAGCAACACTGCAGTTCCTGGTTGTCGAGATGGACTTTCCTTGCTTCTGGGGTCCCACACTCTTTTGAGGGGGCTCAGTCTCGGTCAGTCCTGCTTCCTGGCAGTACGCAGGATCTTCCTGGAGCTCTTGGCCAACATAAAAGCAACACACACAAACTGGTGTTCCTCTCCCTGGCTCTACGGTTTCCAGCAGCAACTCTGTGGAAATTCAACCAGCTCTGAGATGGATGTCCAGGTGGCTTACTTTGGAGTTGATTGGTCCCACCAACTCAAAGGGAGAAGTTTTCCTTGAAGGGCTTCTCTGTCGAGGTGAACTTAGCAATTCAGTCCTGGAGCAGGGCTCCACCAGGCAAATCAACGGTCCAGTAGTTGCAGCAGCCGTCCTCTTCCAGCTCTTCTTCAGTTCTTTCGTTCCAGTGGTCGACTCTGCCTTTCAGTCCAAGAGACTCGCCTTTTGAACAGTTTTCTCCCATTCATTCCAGCCTAGCTGCCACTTGCCCAGCAGGGTGTCTATCCTTGCCGGACAGTCAGCCAGCCAATCACGCCAGAGTGCATTTGGGTCTCCTAGGAGCCTAAGCACAAGGAGTTTCGGGCACCTCCCTCACTTTCTGCCCACCCCAGACGCTCGGGCGCCAGAAGCGGTCTTCAGTCCTGAAGCCCACCAAAGGTACAAAAACAAAGGGACCAAACCTGGTCTGGAGCGCAGAGACAAACTCTAGAAGGACCTTTCCAAAACGAAATGGCGAAAAAAGAAGACCGGGACCTGTTTAAACAAAGGGGGCTCAGGCACCTTCTTGAAAAACATGGCTCCTGCGATTTTTACCTAACAATGTTTGCGGTTGGGAAAAATCATGGTAGTTTGTTGTAAAAGCATTCCCACCAGCCATTTCGATAGGAAAGGGTAGCATTTGATTGCTACATGAGTTTATAGACCTATGGGGTACTAGGTAACTATTGTAAGATAATGTGTATTGGGTCTAAAAATTAAAAATGACTAGTAAAGTCAATTTTACTTTACATTCTCTGGGAAACAGTAGTTTATCCCAAAGATGGTATTTAAACCTTGGGACAGCCTAAAAAGGCTTCCCTGTGTCACTGCACTGAGGGTGCTGTGTTAGACGCATGAAAAGATGCCTATGGAGTTGTCTTAAAACACCATAATCAAAGAACACAATAGTAAGAAATGCATCAAAATACATGAGCGAGTGGGGAAAAAAGGCTCTCACTCTCTGCAGGAAAAGAAATCAAGTCCTCAAAATCCAGCAAAGTTGCTGGTGGTCTCTAAGGTGGAGGGAATTACCACATTTCTGAGAATTCTCCCTAACACCCGGTGAAGCCCTGCTGCTGTGCTGATGCTCCAAATTCGCCTGAACTAGAGAAGCCTTGCAAGGACAACTTTTCCCTTTTAGTGGGTGGGACGAATCCACTCCAAAGTAAGCCCATCTGAACATCCTCTCGAAGCTGGTTGCATTTCCACTGCTGCTGGAACCAAAGAGCCAGGGAGAGGAAAACCAGATTGTGTGCGTTGCTTTTAAGTCAAACCCGAGCGCTAGGAAGATCCTCCGGACTTCCCTGATGCAGGACTGACCAAGCCTGAGCCACCTCAACAGAGTGCTGGACCCCAGATGCGAGGAAAGTCTGAAGTGGTATCCGAGACGTTCTCCCTCTTCTCCCCATGACTGAGGCCCAGCAACAACAGGATCTGCAGAGCTGTACAGAAATAGAAGCCAGCTGTAACTATTTCTTCTAACCAGAGGTACTGTAAAGTCTAAAAGAACTTACCTCTTGTTGTGTAGCCTTACTTGCTCTCAGTTGAGACCTGTCTTGGTTACCTTGCAGAGTTGCTAAAGCTTTGCCCCTCACAAGCCTCTCAGCTTGTGGCCCTTCAAGTGTTCTATTTTTCTACAAACATTTCTAAAAACATTGTGCAAGACTTATTACCTACCTGCAAAGAAGATCTTCAGCTCGCCTTGATATTGTGCAATTAACATTGGCTGTCCTGGCTGCCTGAGAGACTCCTCTTTACCTCTGACTTTGTGGTTTGAAAGTTGTTTAAACGTGCTTGCCAGGTTGTGAATGATTTGTTCACCTTTATTTTATTCCTCTATTCTAATATATCTTTTACACCTAACTCAGTATTGCTCTAAATGTACCAGTGATATATCAATGCCCACAGTGTCCTAGCTATTTAAGTCACCACCTGAGGGTGTAGGAAGTATCGGTGTGCCATCCCCAATGGGTGTCATCTGATTTAGAGAAACAGTGTGTTTTGAAGTATATTAAGAGTTACATGTTTTGCCACCTTTCTGAAGAAAGCTTATATAACGGACTGTGAAATAAATGTATATTTTTTTTTATCAAGAAACCTCGAGTGTGTTTATTTGGATAACTGTATTGTGAAACTGTGTCACAACATTACTGCTCACATTGACCCCTCTTGAGATGAGCCTGGCTGCTCGACCACACTACCAACCTGTGTAGTTCAGACTTATACCAAAGGTTGGGTCCCTATTGCCAGATCATCAAGGTTATTGTAGTGCACCCAAAGGGTACTGCATACAATCTTGCCTAACATTCTTTTACCAAGGATTCCAAGGCCTGACGACGGGGAATATTCATGAGCATGTGAATCCATGCTGTGAACAAGGGTCTGCTGCATTGCATCCAGAAGGCACTGAGTTGGAAAAACTTATTCATTTCAAAGGTACTGTGGGGCTTGGTGTATAATATCATTTTGTCATTTGGGGTGCTTCCTACCTTTGGGAGTGCTTTTTAACACTACTCTGAATTCTCTTAGATCTCCCTATGGTTTAAATACCGTCTCTGGGATAAACTACTGTTTCCCAGAGAAGTAAAGTGAAATTGACTTTACTTTTGTAACTTTCTAGACCCAGCACACACTATCTTACGATGAGGTGCTGGAGGGGTTACCTAGTATCCCCTTTTGTCTAACTTCTCATGTAACATTTTTATGCTACCCTTTCCTCACTGAATGGCTGGTGGCAGTGGTTTCATTTTTATTTTCATTCTCATTTTCTCAGCCTGGAACACCTCCACGACCCATTTTAGCCTGCATTCTTAACTACTGCGACCGAGATGCAATCCACTGGGCGGGCCGGGAGCAAGGAGACCTCATACTGGGCTCCAATAGAATACATATATCTCCAGACTTCTCGGTAGCCCTCCAACAAGAGAAGAAGTCCTTCCTGGGGGTGAAGAAGTAGCTGCAGGATCACATGAAATATGCTACGCTATACCCTGCCAAACTGAGGATCGAATGGCGTAACAAAATCTTCTCTTCACTATACCTGGCGAAGCCATAACATTTCTATACAAAACCTTGCCAGCACCATAGATCCTGATTACATAGCTTAATAGTGGTATCTGTTCTTCATTGACTAATTACATCTATACTTAACCCTCGCAGAGAACCTGTTGTGGGGTCAACCTGATCGGCTTGTTCTGCCGCCACAACAATAGTCAAGAATCCTAAACAAAGGTTTCCTACTCCACGGAGCCATGGTGGGGGTGATCTTAATACTACTATGTAACTCATTGTACGAATTATGTTGGTACATTTCCTTGCTACAGACTTATACATACATGGAGTTTGACAATGGCCCAGGTGAGCCCATACACCAGCCTCCCCTATGGAAAGGTGCGCTCAAAGTTGTGGGTGTTACGTGTGGTTTATCATTGACCCATTTCTGTGGGCAATACGGGCTGGTCGAAATGTTGGGGTGGTTTTTCAAAAGATAAAAGCACTTGGTACAAGCCATACACATGGGCAACTAAGATTTGGGTACTAGACGTAACATTGAGAAAGAGCGTGAGTTGGGTCAGGACGCTGCTCATAAAACTATTGCACAAACTGTACCATAATGGGAGACGTAACTCTCCTTAGTTGGAATGTTCGGGGGTTGGGGCAACCCGGTCAAATATCGTAAAATGCATTTATATGAGCTAAGACACGAAACCAAAATTCTTTTTATGCAAGAAACCCATGCCCTTTCGGCAACTTGTGAAGGGTTTGCTAAAAACTGGGGTCTACACCGATTCTATACATCCTATTCCTCACAATCTACAGGTGTCATGACCTCGATTCACAAGTCCCTCCCCTTCCAGTGCAAACACTCCGAAACAGACCGATTAGGTAGATATGTCCTGGTGTACGGATCCCTCGCAGGAAGAGAATTGGTCCTGATGAATGTCTATGGCCCCAATGTGGATGACCCCCAAGTCTATAGGGACGCAATTGCTGAACTTGCCCAGTACCCATTGATCCAGATAAAATGGGGAGGTGACTTTAACACCATTCTGAACCCATGCTTGGACAGGTCCACCCACGCTCTCAGCCTCTACGCGAGCGGCCTCCGTTATCAAAGAGGGCATGCTCTTACTAGGACTTGTGGACGCATGGAGATCATTACTTGTTGGAGATAGATCCTACTCTTTCTATTCATCAGTCCACGATTACTCTTCCTGTATCGATTTGTGGCTCATCCCTGACACTCCTGGGGAAGGGAGGGGTGACTGGATGCATGCATGCATGCTACCCTGCACCTTTTTCGATCCCGCTCCAATAACCATCACCATAACACTTCCAACATTGGCTATGCCTCGCAATACCTGGAGGTTTAAATCTGTAGCACTACAAGACACTGCATTTGCAGCTACAATCGATAAACATGTATGGTTATTGTTTGATGAAAATTAGGCCCTGTGACTTCACCTGGTATGCTCTGGGAGACCCTCAAGGTCTACATCAGGGGAATCTCGATATCCTCGGAGGTTATTGTTCTTAAAGCAATCCGGCGGAACATAAACCAGTGCGAGGAGACACTTGAAGAACTGGAGCAGGGCCTAACTTTCGGCCACACAAATTAAAGAGGCCATTGACACCTTCAGATTAAATGCTGAATGTAAGGTGACGTTCTTCGACACCCCAGCGGCGGCTAGGAAATATGGGGAGGGAGACAGACCAGGCAAACTACTTGCCCGCATGGTGCGCCAAGAAAATGGCAGTGGGTGCATCTCGGTTGTGACCGACGCTGCCAGGACCTCAGTACATACTCACAACACCATCAATGAAGTATTCACACAGTTCTATACAGAACTTTACACCAACCAAGACGCATCCATGAAATTGAGATTGCTTAATGCTTTACCACTTAGCCAACTCTCCTATGACACTAAACCCCTGCGTGATCTCCCGATCACCCTTGCTGACATTACCCATGCTATCGATCTCTTGCCCACTGGGAAGGCCCCAGACACTGACATCCTCACGGCCAAACAATATAAACGCCGCAAAGAAACCCTAGCACATTACCTTTTGCAGGGATGGCAGGAATCACTCCTGTCCCGTTCACTTCCCGACCCCTCCTCCCCCACTATGCGTGGGGCAGTAATCATGGTTTTGCTCAAGTCTGGGAAACCTGCCGACCAGTGCGGATCCTACTACCAGCTCTCCTCCATTAACACCAACGTGAAAGTGTTTGCCAAAATACTTACTACTCGACTTATGCCAGTTTTGCGACAACTTATTCACCCTGACCAATCAGGCCTCATCCCAGACAGATCCACAGCCTCTTCAACATTCTAGCACAAATAGGCCCTGAAGCTCAAGCTGTTGCTGCCACCCTGGATATTCAGAAGGCATTAGATTCTGTGTCCTGGAAGTTCATGTACGCTGAATTGGTGGGCTGTGGGTTTGGCTGTGGGTTCCTAGACGCCATCTTGCTCCTTTATGCATCACCAGTGGCTAGGGTCAACACAAATGGATTATTAACTCGGTTCGAGATTGGTAGGGGTACTCGACACGGGTGCCCCTTGTCCCCCTTGGTATTTGCTATCGTCATTGAACCCTTGGCAGATATGATTCGTCTTAAACATAGCCACCAGGGGTCAGAATGTCGACAGTCCCGCAAATAATTTCACTCTACGCAGATGATGCACTGGTGTACATCCGGGACCCAGGGATACACCCGACACCCGTTATGCAGGACATTTTGACCTTCGTAAAGATTTCGGGCCTCCGGGTAAACGGCAGTGCTGCTTTGGAATTTTTTTAGCAGAGGGTGTCCTGCGTCAATGGCGTCGGGTCGATGTCCTTCGAAGGCCTCCGTCGAGGGTGACGTCATCGGATGTTATAAGTAGCACGCACGGTCTCACAGGATCTTCTGTGGTGGGCCAGCGAAGGGAATTTGATGAAGGGAGAGCCTTTTCGGCAACCATGGCCAGAGGTGACAGTAGTAACGGATGTTTCCCTCACAGGATGGGGTGCTCATGCCAACGGGCTGACCACCAGCGGTCGTTGGTCTCCGTAGGAGTCCAAACTACACACATCTTTTGGAGCTGAAGGCCATCAGGCTAGCCCTGAAGGCTTTTCTGCCGTTTGTGCGTGGGAAGAGTGTCCTGATCATGACGGACAACACAGTGGCCATGCCTTACCTCAACAAAAAGGGGGGTGTTGGGTCACTCCCGCTGTGCAGGTAGGCTCTGGTTCTGGGCAATACAGCAAGGAATCTCACTCTCTGCGGTTCATCTGGCTGGAGAGGAGAATGCAGCGGCAGACGCTCTGAGCAGGCAGAGCGCGTCTCCCACGAGTGGGAGTTGGCTCAGGAAGTCCTTCAGGTGATCTTCGCCCTTTGGGGAACCCCTTAAGTGGATCTGTTCGCGACCAGTGCCAACCCGAAGTGCGAGACATAAAGCTCAAGGGAATTTCCTCGGAGTGGAGCTTTAGGGGACGCGTTCGTCGTGGGTTGGTCATTCCCACTTCTGTACGCATATCCTCTGGTCCCCGTCATTCCTCAGGTTCTAAGAAGGTTGCGGAGGTTCGGGTCCCACATGATCCTAATTGCTCCAGATTGGACCAGGAGACCGTGGTACCCAGACCTTCTAAAAATGTCTATCTGTCCTCCATGCTATCTTCCCCACAGAGAGGATCTGCTCTCGCGTGAGTGGGCTTGGGTTCTCCATCCAGAGGTCAAGACTCTTAACCTTCATGTTTGGTTTATGAAAGGTTGAGATATAAGGATTGGAACCTCCCGGATGACATGATGGAGGTGTTGCTTTCGGCCAGGCATCCGGCAACCAAATCCCTGTACTGTTGCCGTTGGCATAAGTTTTGCGACTGGTGCAGAGAACGCAATGTCGATCTTTTTCAGTGCTCAATTCCGATGGTTCTTTTTTTCTTGCTTTCTTTGGCCCACAAGGGTCTTCAAGTGGGTACCATTAAGGGTTACCTGATGGTGCGGTCTATTTTCAAGCGCTTGTCTGAAGAATGTTCTTATTTTAAAATTCCTTTGATTGCCCAGTTTCTAAAAGGGCTCACAAATGTGTTCCTGCCATCCCCTTTTCAGGTACCGGTTTGGGATCTGAATTTAGCCTTGAAATTCTTGATGGGTGCATGGGTGCTCAGTTTGAGCCTTTGCACTCTTTTTTTCCTTTTAGACTGTTGACCTTCAAGACGGTTTTCTCGGTTGCAGTTACATCTGCTCACAGAGTGAGCGAGTTGCAGGCACTGTCGTCTAAGCCACCCTTTACTTTGTACCACAAGGATAGGGTTGTACTGAGGGTACAATCCTTCCTACCTAGGATAGTGTCCGATTTTCATTTTGAGCCAGAAGGTGGTACTTCCTGCATTCTGTCGTCCTCCTCATCCTGGTAAGTAAGAGGAGAAACTCCATAGGTTGAACCCTAGGAGAGCTTTGAGCTTTTATATTTCTAGGATGTCCAGGGTCAGAGTGGACAACCAACTTTTTGTGCGGTACACTGGACACCGATTGGGCCAGGCTGTTACCAAACAGACCTTGTCGAGGTGGATTATCCTCACTATTGCTGAATGTTAGACTGGCTGGCAAGGACCCTCCGGAGGTTTGCAAGCTCACTCCACCAGGGTTGTGGCTACATCCACAGCCCTGCAATGGGGAGTTCCTGTTAGGAACATTTGTGAGGCTGCAACGTGGTCTTCCATCCACACCTTTGTCTAGCATTACTCCATGGATACTTTCCATGGTCAAGATATGGCCTTTGGTAAAGCAGTGCTTTATTCTGCCATCTGATTGGCTATATCTAAATTCCTCTCCCTCCTCCAATCACTGCTCCTGCTTTGGAGTCTGTCAAATATGTGGAATACGTTGGAGGACACAATCCATTCGAAGAACAAGTTACTTAGCAACTGGTAACGTTATTTCAACTTGATGTCCCTCCAACGTATTCCTCACCCTCCCAGCCGATCCCTCTGAAGAATTTCCTATGCGATTACAGCTTGCGTTCCCACAAGGCTATATGCAGGTCAAGGAGGCACAGTGTGCAGTGATGTCACACGTTGTGGAGGGGGGAAAAAACATGAACTTAGGCTATGGGCGCCCTGCGTGCTACTTATAGCATCCAATGATGTCACCCTCGATTGATGCCTTCGAGGGACATCAACGCAGGATGCCCTCTGCTGAAATATTACTGAAGCAGCACAGCTGTGGACATTACATGTCAAAGATGTGCAATACGTTGGAGGAACATCCAATCGAAAGAACGTTACCAGTTGGTAAGTAACTTTTCGTTCCCCCTCACAGGCGCTACTAAACCACCTTCATGAGTTTAAATGGTCTCCAAATGCCATTCGGTACCTGGGTGTGACGATTTCGAGAAATTGTCTTTCCCTGCACAACCACAACTATGCGACCTACATGGCACAACTGCGTTTTAAGCTTGCTAACTGGTCCCATCACAATCGCCAGTAGAATAGCGCTCCTGGGGATTGCAAAATGGCCACCGACACTAGGTAGACGTGTCGACGGCAGCTCCAGTAGCCGGGACAAGCACAGTGTGTAAGCAAAACACCTCGGAAGAGGAGTGCAGCTCCCAGTAGTGTTTCAACAAGGCTGGGAGAGTGGCTGAAGTGAGGGGCCAAGATCCGCGAAGCAGGTGACAGAAGTGCTTTGGCTGCGAGACCCAGCATGGCCAGGGAAGGGAGCACACATCACGGCAACGGGTGAATAGCAGTGGCCAAGAGGATTGGTGCGACAAGGAAGACGATGCCGCATTCCAGCGGCATCAGGCGGACTTTAGGGGAGGCAGAGCGGCATGTACCGGCAGCATTCCATGCTTGGAAGGGCGGTGGAGCAGATTCCTGGAGAGGAGCAGCAGAGTAGGGCGTGCAGCCGGCCCGGCACCCACACGGGAGCAGGCTGCCACTGGGAGGCAATGAAGCAGGCCTGAAGGAGCTGGCAGAAGGAAGAAAGCCCCAAAGCCGGACGCCACAGGACTGAATCGATGGTGTGGGGACGGAGTTGGCTCCCGTTAGGCAAGATTGTATGTAGTAACGCTGTGGGAGACTGCACCAGCCTTGTCCTCTTGGCAGTAGGAACCCAACATTTGTTATAAGTCTGTACTACACAAGTTGGTAGAGTGACTGAGCAGTCAGGCTTATCTCAAGCGGGGTCAATGTGAGCTATATGGTTGCAACATAGTTTCACAGTGACAAGTATCCAACTAACACTTAAACTCAAGGTTTCTTGATTAAACAATTATTTAACAGTCAGTTGACTATGAAAAGGGAGCAAATATATGTAACACAATAAAATACTTCCGAAATACACTCTGTTTCAATAAATCAGTAGATACCCATTTGGGATGGCACACTCTCTTCATACACCCTCAGGTGACTTCAATAATTAGGACACTGTGGACATTGATATATCACTGGTACATTTAGAGCAATACTGAGTTTGGTGTCTAAAGGAAAAGGTTAGGTTAGGAAACATTGGTTAACAAGTTTCTCAAACAGGTAAGCACTTTTGGACCCCCCTCCCCCCAATGCAATGTAGATTAACTCTTTCCCAGCTATATCAGTAAATAGTGTATTAATTTTTGGAGGGATAGTTAAAGTACAAAGTCAGAGGTAACAGTCTTCAGGGAGCCAGGGCAACCAATGTTATTTGAGCAAAGTCTAGGGGAGCTGAGGCGCTTCTCGAAGGTAAGTAAAAAGTCTTGCACAAAGTTACAGTTGTGTAGAAAATGAGATCGCTTGTTGGGCCACAAGCTGGGATGCTCGTGGAGGGCAAAGCTGCAAGCAACTCTGCAAAAGGCAGTAAATGCAAGTCTCAACTGACCTTAGGTCTGAATAAATAGGTTCCAACTGGCTTCTGTTCCTGTTGTAGTATGGCAGATCCTGTTGTTCCTGGGCCTCAGTCGTGAGGACGGGACTCCTGCACTAGGAATTGAAGGTCTGCGGCAGCGATGGGCAAAGTTCAGATCAGCGACACTTGCGGTTTCAGCTTCTTGCGAATAGCACCCCTGCGGTTCTTGGACACCTTGTTGCTTCTGGGATCCAGTACTCCGTTGAGGTGGCTCAGGCTTGGCCAGCCCTGCTTCGAGGGAGTCTGGAGGATCTTCCTGGAGCTCGGGTCCGACTTGAAAGCGATGCACTCTATTCTGGTGTTCCTCTCCCTGGCACTCTGTTCCTGCAGCAGCAATGGGAGTGCAGCCAGCAATAAGAAGATTTCCAGATGAGTTAACCTTGGGGTTGATTGGTCCCACCATCCCAAAGGGAGCAGTCGTCCTTTCCATGGCTTCTCTAGTGGAGGTGAATTTGGAATTTCAGCAGACTGTCACCGGTCAAACCAACAGTCCACGAGTGGCAGCAAGCTTATCTTCCAAGTTCTTCTTCAGATTCCTTCGTCCAGTGGTCGACTCTGCCTTCCTTGCAAAAGATCTTGCCTTTTATGCAAGTCTCTCCCAATAATTTGCAGCCTAGCTCTCACTCACACAGCAGGGTGGCTGTCCTCCAATGACAGCCAGCCAATCACCGTTTGGGTGTGTTCCTGTAACCAAGTAGAGCACAGAGTATCTGGAACCTCCCTCGCTTACTTCGCTGCCAGAAACGCTGGAGCCAGAGGCAGGCTTCACCATTGAACCCCGCCAAAGACAAACCGAACCAATGGACCAAACATGGTTTGGCGCACAGAGTAAATCTCAAGAAGGACCTTTACAACAAGAAATGGCGAAAAAAAGACTGGGCCGTTTGACATAATGGGCACCCATGGGTGCCATACTGCAGCTGCGAACACAGCCCGCAGTAAAAACACAACGGTAGGAAAATGTAAACCACTGCCACCAGGCATTAATTGTAGTAAGGGTAACATAAAAAAGTTACATGAGAAAGTAGACAAAGGGGATACTAAGTAACCCTTCCGGCACTATTCGTAAGATCAGGTGTGCTGGGTCTACAAAGTTACAAAAGCTAAGTAAAGTCAATTTCACTTTACTGCTCTTGGAAACAGTAATTTAACCAAGAGAAGGTATTTAAACCTTTGGGAAATCTGAAAAACTTCCCTGTGTCACTGCACTGAAAGTGCTGTGTGTCGCAATGTAAAAAGATGCCACCTATGGAGTTTTGTCAGACTCCAAAACCGAAAGAAAGTGTTCAAATCATAGAAAAATACATGAGTGGGGGAAAAAGGTCTCTCTCTCTCCAGGATAAAAATGAAAAGTCCTAAAGTCCAGCAAAAGAGCGGGGGTCTCTAAAGTAGAAGGGAATTGGCACATTTCTGAGAATTCTCCATAACAGCTCCCGACCCTGATCAAGGGACTACCGCGTGGAGTCAGGCCGGGGGGGAAGGGGCCCGTACACCTCCGAATCCTCAGCCCGGCCACCAGATACCCCCAACACCGGGGGGAGCCGCAGAAAAGGAAGGTGGAGGAGTCCAGGAATCTCTGGTCGGTGCCGGGTCAGGCCCGGGCCCCATTAACAAAGGTCTCTCGGGCAGAATAGGACTGGGGGCTGCCCTTGACATAGAGCCTGGAAAATAGCGGGGAGAGCATACTGGAGCCCCTGGCCTGCTCCCTAACCACAGGAGAACGTTGAAGTGAGGAAAGGAGGGCATTATGACCCGAATAAGATGCGGGCCAGGGGCAGATTAGCGGAGCCCCCCTCTGGGAATAGGCCAGGCCAGTGGCAAGCACCTCCAAGGAGGGGACACTGAGACTCAAAACTACAGGCAGCCCAGAGACAGGGCGAAAGGCAGGGGGTCAAGTTTAAGAGGGGGAAAAGGGCCCCACATCCATCTTTGACCAGCTGCAAGTGTCAACGTGGCCTACGGCCCACTCTAAAAGAAAAACGCAAGAAGGAAGGGTCTGAGCCCAGGGGCATAAATGACTTCCAAAGCAAAGGGCAGAGTTACGAAAGCGGTCCCCACAACAGGGGACACACTGGGTACCCGCCCCACATTGTGGCCAGCCCTCGAAGCAAGAGACCAAGGAAAGATCAACCCAGACTGTGCGACGGAATGCAAGGACCCAGCAACAGGAGAGTTATCAGCGCCAATAACTAGACAAGACTTCCATGGGGAAATGTTGTCCCTGCAAGCGACATTGGCCAAAACATTTCAAGAACAGTTTCAGCTGCTGCGATCGGACCTTAACTCAGCGCTGGTGGAAATGAGGCAAGATTTAGGCCAGCTAGGGTAAAGGACGGACTTACTCGAAGGAGGTCTGCAGGAGGTGGACAAAGAGGTCACAGCAAATAGTAAAGCCCTAGAAGACTTAAATGATGCAACACAGAACCTCGAGCTACAAATGGAGGATATGGAGAACCGGTCACAGAGAATTAACATTAGAATAAAACTACTGCTGGAGTCTGTTCAGGATGGAGAGCTAAAGAGGATCTTCGCAGTCCTGCTGGAGGAGTGGACACAGGAACAGTCGAACTTGATCGAGTCCATAGGGTGGGCTGAAAAAA
This sequence comes from Ambystoma mexicanum, assembly GCF_040938575.1. Lineage (NCBI taxonomy): Eukaryota > Metazoa > Chordata > Amphibia > Caudata > Ambystomatidae > Ambystoma > Ambystoma mexicanum. The sequence continues at coordinate 586,084,981 of NC_090922.1, read as the reverse complement.
TAAGGGACCCAATGCTAGGCCCTGGAATTTCCTGGCTGCATTCACAAGGTATGGACAAAAAGAAGCAGTCCTGAGGGCGGCTGGGCTACATGATCCAGTGCTATACAACGGGCAGCAGATCACACTTTTCCAAGACCTGGCGAATAGCACACTAATAAAGCGTCGCCAAATGGACCCAATCGTCCAGGAACTGAACGAAAGAGGTTTCAGGTACAAGTGGTCATTCTCCTTCGGACTGGTGTTGGAGTGGGAAGGGGTAAAAAAGCAAGCATTCGCCCCTTCCCCTACCCCCCCACGAAGCAGCGAACATATTACATTTGGATCTGGGACACAATCAGCTGGGATAGGGGCCCTCCCCTCCAGAGAACAGAATGATGCCAAGACCCTGGGAGTGGAAGACAGCAAGGGAAAGGTGCAGAAGGAGAGCGACATTGAGGCCCGCACCGAAAGGTGGTGAGGAGGCCGGGGTGGGGGAGGTGGGAAGACGGATATCAGAGGTGAGGATGAGCCCATATCACCTGTAGTAGGTGGTGGTGGACAAACTGGTTTGACTAGCGGCACAGGGAGCATAAACATCTTGAAACCAGTGAGGGCGGATGAACACCGGAGGTGGGCAGGGGAAAGAGGTTTAGGGGAGTAGAGCCCATCCCGAAGTTGGGGTCTGGGATTGGGAATAGGAGGTGAAGCTAGCTTCACATTCCCATACTCCAATTTCTCAAGTTCCCCCACCTCCATTACAGCATCAGAGCCAACCTGGGGGAGCCTAGACAAAAGCCAAGGTATCAACTGATTCCCTGTAAAACCCTGAATCCCATAGTTCTACTCAACAGCAGCCAACCAATCCAAAATATCAAGTCTCACCTCATACATACTCACAGCTTCTTTAGGCATGGAAGGCCTCTTAAGACTGGAAGACCTAGAAGACTCTGGGATAGAATCATTTTCAAGAGACAATTTCTTCATTTCAAGAGCATGATACATTTCCATTTCTCTGAGTTTGATTTATTGATGTTTACCTTCAGTTTTGCATTTGGAGCCTTTTGAATTCTAACTATTATCATCCTCATCAACACTATCCACATTTGCTGAGTGGGTAGGGGTTATAGCTCTACCTCCCAGTCTTTGATGATTCAACAATTTCTCAATTCATTTTTATTGCCTTTACCGGAGAGAGACCTGACCTTACACATCTTTCAGTTGATCTACTGTTAGAATGATCAGGGCTTCCTGTTTGAGGTTATCCATATTTGGCATTTATAAAACAATTGCTTTTCTAGTGGTGCTTAGCCTTGTGAAGGTTATTTAAACAAAAGTAAGAGCAGCACTCTCAATGTAACAACTATACTTTATCCTCACCGCTTGCCACCAGCGTTGGGCAGAATTGCATGCAGTACCCTCTTGGACCACCACATAAAATTAGGACTACAGGTATAAGCAAAACCAACCTTTGGTATAAGTCTGTACTACACAGTTTGTGGTAGCGAGCTGAGCAGCCAGGCTTATCTCAAGAGGGAATGTGAGCCGTAAAAAAGGTTACACAGAGGTTTTACAATCACAGTGGTTCAAGTAGACTCTTGCACTCAAGGTTTCTTGGTAAAACGCTTATTAATGTATTAGTCATTTAGAAAACATTCACTAGGAGGCAACTTAATATCGTACACAAATATACTTCAATACCAAACCAATACGTTTCTGAGTAAATTGGGCTACCCTGAAATAGGAGCAAAATGGCTTATGTTGCTTGTTAATCTGCTTAGAATCACATGCTGTCCATATGGCCCGACATCCAGTGGTAACCGCGGAGTATTGCATCTTGTCTTTCGGGGACCGAAGGACTTCGGCATAGGCGTATCCGTAACACTATGCCTATCGTGACGTGTGTAGTACCCCAAAATCCCTCACGCACCGAGGTCCATCATATTGTTTTTTTCCGCCCAGATAACTGGTCACCCTATATCGGAGCTCTTACTAGAGACCTTGTTTATCTTACCGAATTGTCAGTTTATTCCCCGTTAAGTCACTTCGCCAATAAGAACATCTTCAACGATGACTATGGGGGACTCGTTTACGGCTGTGGATTTCAGTGCCTAAGATCCAGAGGCCGGATTTTTAGGTAGGGAGAGTGAGGTCGGGGTGGCCATGTTGTTTATTATGTCTTTCCTCCTTTCCCCCTTTTCCCTTTCGGTCTGGTCATCCTTCCCTTTTGCTATGGAAAGGACTCCTTTTAGATTCTGCCCCAAGTGTAGGGTCAGACATCCTTGGAGGGACGAACACAGGATGTGTAATGCCGGTCTCCCTCTAGAGCACAATGAGAAGCGGTGTGTGGCGTGCAAACTCCTTTGGCCCATGACCCTTAAGAAGCGCCGTGTAAAACGGTGGGCCGCGTACGGATTGTCACACGTGGAGCCTCCCTCTCCCACCGCCACGCCAGCCAAAAGTGACGGCGGGGGTACTTGGGATGACCAAACGTCCGACGCAGATGTTATAGACCTTGAGGCGGACACTTCTAGGTCCGCCACGCCCGTCCCCGACCCTTACAGGCTTGACTCTGGTCTTGCTACAGGGACTACACCCGGCGACAGGGGCTTACAAGCGCATCGCACTAAGCACACAACCCCTTCGCCAATTTCCACACCTTTGTCGAAAAAGGCGAAAGCGCCTACGGGGCCGCCAAAAACTTTGCCGGTTCCCTCGGATCGTTCACCAAAGCCTGCCCCGCATCCGCAGCAGCGTATTGCGACTGGGCAATCAAAACGAACCAAGGGCGCTACTGCTAAATCTACACTAGTCGAAGTTCGGGACCCCAACGCTTTGACAATTTCCAAGGCCTCAGTAGACCCGAAAACTACGGCTAGGCCTCTACACGGAAAACTGACCGCTAGGCCTCCTGGTGCCACGGACGGTATTTCTACTGCCGACAAATCAGAGCCAAAATAGCATGGGAACAATCGCAGCGGCGGTGGGCCTTACTCCATTTCCGCCTAAAGTGATGGGCCAAGCCGCGGAAAATATTTCGGCGGATTTGGTCCCGGATTCCGATGACACTTACGTAGATAGCCAAGAACCTCTCTCCGACACCCTGAGAGGCTGCTTACGACGCCACAGTGCGGAGAACGTAGTTTCTCCTCGCGTAGGCCCGTTTGGGTCCTCTCAATGAACTACCGAAAAGTTCGAGGGTTATATGGATCGGCTGGAGCAGATTATGGGTTCTTCTGATCATCCTCCCCCGAAAAGGGCTCGGGTAGACCCTAACCCCCAAATTCAAGAAGTCCAGTCTCATGTTTTCCAACAAGACGTGGTCCATATGGACTCATATAGAGACATCTATAATGAAGAAGAAGCTTCTTTTCTCGAAAATTATGAGGAAGATCAACAACATACGACAGACAACTGAGAGGAAACCCAGCAGGAAGGTCAAGATCAGGACACTGATATGTTGTGCCTAGACTCTCCTCCGTCCACCCCAGCTCGCCAGGCCTCCCCTGTGAATGACCAAATGGCTTTCAACTCCATGTTGAAAAAAGCAGCTGAATTCTTCAAAATTGCCACTCAAGAAGCGGTACCTGAGCAGGATTTTGTGGAGGACATTATTAAGGAAAAACCTCCGGCGAGTCAATCCATCCCACTCCTTAACTCTGTTAAGAGACTGGTAGCTCCCTCATTGGTCACACCTGCTCACACGGGCTGTGAACCCGAGAGTCAAAATTATTTCAGCCTTCTCCCTCCGACCCTGTGTATATAAAAGGGCACGCCATCCCAGACTCACTGGTAGTGACTACCACTCGAAAGAGGGCAGGGGTATCCCTTGCCACGGGAGAATCACCACCAGACAAGGAGTCTAAAAGGTTGTATGCCCTGGGGAAACCTCACATCAGCAGCTGCATACGCCATTCGGGTTGCTAATACTACACTATTAGCAAGCTATGCTGATGCCCAATGGAACTTGCTCCAAGAAGGCCTCCAGGAGGTTCCTGAACCCGCCAGGACAAAACTTCTCACCATTGTTGCGGAGGGAAGACTTGTTAACCAGAATGTGGTGAAGAACACCTTGGACACTGCAGAAACAGCAGGCAGGTCTCTTGCACAAGGGACTCTTCTGAAAAGACACGCATTGCTGCGTACATCGGGATTTAGACCTGAGACTCAGGCCTCCCTCATTAATAAACCCATTGAGGAGACTAACCTCTTCGGGAAAGCAGTGGATGAAGTGTTGGAGACCGCTAAGAAGGAGCATGAGACGATAAGGTCTCTGCACCAAATTACACAGAAAACCTCATCCCAGATCTCGGCGGTCCTCTCGAGGACAAGCCCGTGCTGGTCAAAACAACTACAGCACGGGTAACTTCAACACAAATCAAACCTCTGGAAGCCCCACTCACTACCCACAAGGGGTCAGAAACGCGGCAAAGGTAGAGGCAAAGGCCCCAATCCCAGAGGAGCCATGGCCTCTGGTCAGAAATGACCACCAAGTCCAGGTCCCCTCCCATGTCTCCCCGGTTGGGGGACGATTAACATCTTTCCTCAAGGCATGGGAGGGGATAACTTCCGACCAGTCGGTCTTAAAGACGGTCGCTCACAGTTATTGCGTAGAGTTCGTCCGACCTCAACAGTTCACGGCGCCTTTCACCGGACCATCTGGAGATCCTGATCAGAGGTGGAAGCACTGCTGGGAAAGGACGCCATAGAAGCTGTCCCTATTCTTCAGGTAAACAAGGGTATTTATTCAGTGTACTTCCTTGTACCCAAAAAGGATCTCACCATGCGTCCTGTTCTAGATCTGCACCCAGCAAACAAGTTTATAAAACCCCAGAAGTTTTGGATGGTAACACTGCAGGAGGTGATCCCATTGCCGAAACACGGGGACTTCATGACAACATTGGACATGAAAGATGCATACTTTCGTATTTGAACGTTGCCAGCGCACAGAAAATACCTAAGGTTCATGATCCAGGACAAACACTACCAATTCAAGGTACTCCCCTTGGGCATCGCCTCAGCGCCAAGGGTGTTTACCAAAGTCCTGGCAGTGGCAGCAGCACACCTGCGCAAACTATCAGTCCCAGTTTACCCTTACCTCGATGTCTGGCTCATTACGGGGACTCGTTCAACGCTTGTTTTTTGAACACCCAAAAAACAGTAAATCTCCTTCAGTCTGGATTTTTCAATCAACGAAAAGAAGTCCAGCTTAGCCCCCAGCCAAGTAAAACAATTTCTGGGAGCTCTAATTCGGACAGAAGACTATCTTGTCTTTCCCTCCAGCGAGAGAGTTCAGAACATGCTCTCTCAGATCCCTCAATATGTAGCCAGTCGGGAGGTGACAGTACGCAAAGCCATGCGTTTGTTAGGGATGTTGGCGTCATGTATATAGTTGGTTCCCCACGCGCAGCTGCGCATGCGTCCCATGCAAGAGTGGCTCAACAGCCAGTGGTGTCGGGCCAGCGGACAATGGGAAGATCTGGTAGTTGTCTCGCCACCCCTCGTTCTCTCTCTGCAGTGGTCGTCAAGAGAAAACCTCTTGAAGGGGAAGACCTTCACCACCCCTGCAGTGGAAGCCAATCTCACGACAGACACATCTCTCACAGGGTGGGTGGGGGGGGGGGGCTCACCTGCTTCAGCAGACAGCACACAGAGCGTGGTCCCCTCAAGTAGCGTCCAACCATATAAACTTACTGGAGCTATTAGCAGTGTTCAAAGCATTGAAAGCCTTTCAGGTGCAACTGCAAGGGAAGACAGTGCTGATCCTAACCGACAGCACTACAGCAATGTATTACCTGAACAAACAGGGGGGAACTCACTCTCCAGGGCTATCCAAGCTGTCCCAAAACATTTGGATATGGGCTCTCAAACACAAGATGTTTTTGTTCACCCAACATGTTACAGGGGAACTCAATCTTCTGGCAGACGTACTCAGCAGAGATTTTCCTCTGCCAGAAGAATATGAATGGCGACTGTCATGACCCTTGCCCCTGGCCCTCACTGACAATTCAGCCTTCCAGTTAGGGCCAGGTCAAAGGCCTTAAAACCTCATCCAGGACTCTCTTGGAGTCAGTTTGGTGCCAGGCTCATAACCATCTTGAAGACCAACATTAGGATGGGACTATTTACTTGGGATTATTTCACTTGGGAGGGGTTCAGCCAACATGGAGGCACACTCATAGCTCAGTTACAAGGAACTGAGCTATGCGGTCTAGTCCTTTGGGTGTGGCAGGCCTGGGACTATTTTACCTGGACTACTTTACCTGAGACTATTTAAACTGCACCCAAACAGCAGAACATGCTTTGTGTTATTCTGCTATAGGCAACGTAATGCTCACTGTGTCCAGTTCTTTGATGCCAGCTTACCTGAAACCAAGGACCTGCAGAGCGAGAAAGAACACTACAAAACTTACCTGGAACAGTATCCTGTCTTCAATCCATCGCTGACTTCAGTTCCACTCACCTGAAGGTACGAACTCCATCATCTGGCACCACATGCATCCTGGAATACCATAACATGGAAAGAGGAGAAAGAAAGACAGCATTAGTAGTAAGCATTTACTCACGTTTCCTCCCAAAGGAAGAAAGCCACACAATTCTTACCTGGGTAGTCATCTCCTGGTCAGTATCATTGCTGGAACATTTTGGTGCTGGGCGAGGAACATCGCAACCTGCAAGGAGAGAAAAGACACAGGTTAGCAATATAAAAGGCAAAATAGCGCCACGCTTCACGCATTACTCACCGGACAGCATTGCGCACACCGCGCTTTCGCCTACCGGCCCATGCTCATCTTCAAACTGCATGACAACAAAAATACTTTTCCATACCTAAAAGGAAAGAAGCAAGACATTATTATTCGAACTAAGAGGAACATAAGAACTGCATATAAAGACTGTAAAGCAGCAAACCTACGGAGTCGCAGCAGGCCTGGATTCCCACGGGGGGGGGGGCTTGCACAAGTAAAGTAACTTGGTCGCTGCTCGCCCACCACATCTACGCGCCCCTGCCACGAGGAGCAGGACGGAGAATCCACCTTTTACAATATTAAGGTGAGGAGAAGGCCCAAGGGGGAGGAAGGAGTTGAGGCCAAGGGAGGTGGGAAAACATAAAGACAATCTGGTATTGAATCCAGCTCTCCTATATTGCAGACCCATCTTTAACCAGAGGCCTTACTAAGAGACCGGGAGCGGGTTTGAGAGTGCAAATCATCCAACCAGCGACTGCACGAAGACATTGTGTCCAACGTCTTCGCAGAATGGGGTTTCCCAGAGATCGACCTATTCGCTACTCAGGAGAATGCCCAATGCCAAGACTACGCCTCCAGGTACCCCCAGAACCGATCCAAGGGGAACGGTCTCTGGATAACTTGGTCTAGGAAATTTGTCTACCCTTTTCCCCGGACTCTCCTTAACAAGATGGTGCACAAGATGCGCCAGGAACCAGCTACGATGATACTGGTGGCCCCCAGGTGGGCCTGACAACCCTGGTTCGCTCACCTGATGGAGATGTCCCTCTCCCCACCAGTCAAGCTGCCCTGCCCGTACAACATGTTGTCTCAGGGCAGTGGGGAGACCCTACGCCCATGCCCACAAACTCTGAATTTAGCAGCCTGGCTCCTGAGATCATAGAGTTTGGACACCTGCAACTCCCTCAGAGATGCATGGACATACTCGGGGAAGCTAGGAAACCTAATACACGTTATTGCTATGTCATCAAATGGAAACGTTTTGTCATCTGGTGCAATTCCAAGGGCGCCAATCCCATCGATTGCTCACCCACACACAGTGTTATATCTAACTCACCTGTTGGACTCTGGGTTAGTCTTCAATTCCCTAAAGGTTCATCTGGCTGCTCTGTCATCGTAGCAAAAGGTATTGTGGTGGAAGATACCTGTGATTAACGTCTTCATGGAAGGGGTTAAAAGGATTTATCCTCCCATCTCTCACCCAGCCCCTGGATGGGATCTGAATGTGGTTTTAGCCAGACTCATGGGAGCTCCTTTCGAGCGTATGCATAAAGCAAGTCTGAAAGGTCTGACCTATAAGACAGCCTTCCTAGTGGCTATCACTTCTATCAGAAGGGTTAGCGAACTACAGGCTCTTTCTGTTTTTGACCCCTTTGTGACAGTCCACAAAGATAAGGTAGTTCGGCGCACACATCCCAGGTTTGCACCTAAATTCATTTCGAAGTTCCATGTGAACCAGTCAATCGAACTACCCACTTTCTTCCAGAACCCTACTAACATGGCCGAAAGAAGCCTTCACACACTAGACGTGCGCAGGGCAGTCATGTTTTATCTGGAAAGAACTAAACCACTAAGAAAGACTAAACAATTCTTCGTTTCAGCGGCAGCTGGTAGAGAAGGAGATCCTGTCTCTAAATCAGATATCTCAAGGTGGATTGTCAAATGCATCACACTGTTTCTCTCTTGCTAAGAGAGAACTGCCCTTTAAGCCTAGAGCACACTACTCGAGGCACTGGGGCATTCATAGCATTAATTGGAAATGTTCCTCTTGAGTCCATTTGCAAAGCGGCAGCCTGGATTTCTGTACACACCTTTAAAAAACACTATTGCCTAGACACTCATTCTAGGTCTGATTCTCAGGTGGGACAAGCAGTACTAAGACATCTTTTCTCTACTTCAAACAAGCTGGCAAATGGAAGATCTTTGGTTCGAGTAGCTGTCGTCAAGCGCACAAACTAGTGTCCTTCCCTCCTGGTTAATCCTAACCAGCTCCGAGAATGGTATCCAGGTGGCTTATGAGTTGATTGGTTCCACCAATTCAAAGGAAGAAGTCGTCCTTGAAAGGGCTTGTCTGTCGAGATGAACTTGGCGATTCGGACCTGCAGCAGGGCTTCACCGGGCAAACTAACAGTCCAGGAGTTGCAGCAGCTGTCCTCTTCCAGCCTTCGGTTCTTTCGTTCCAGTGGTCGACTCTGCCTTCCAAGCCAAGAGACTCCCCTTTTATTCAGTTCTCTCCCATTCATTCCAGCCTAGCTGTCACTCACCCAGCAGGTTAGATGTCCTTGCCAGACAGTCAGCCAATCACCACAGAGTGTATTTGGGTCTCCTAGGAGACTAGGCACAGGGAGTTTCGGGCACCTCACTTCCTGCCCACCCAAGACACTCGGGCACCAGAGGCGGTCTACACTCCAAAATAGGTTTGGCGTGCAGAGAGAAACTCTAGGACTTTTCCACAAAGAAATGGCAAAGAAAGAAGACCAGGACCTGTTTTTACTGAGGGGGCTCAGATGCCATCTTGAAAAACATGGCTCCTGCGATTTAACGCCATCGGTGTTCGCTTTTCAGGAAACATCATGGTAGTTGTAAAACCACTGCCAGCAGCCATTGAGATAGGAAAGGGTAGCATTTGACTGCTACAAGAGTATCTAGATAAAGGGGATACTAAGTAACCCCTCCAGCACTCTGTTGTAAGATAGGGTGTGCTGGGTCTAGGAATTTAAAAAGACTAGTAAAATCAATTTCACTTTACTTACTCTGGGAAACAGTAGTTTATCCAAGAGAAGGTATTTAAACCTTGGGAAAGCCTGGAAAGGTTCCCCTGTGCCACTGCACTGAGGGTGCTGTGAGACACAAATGAAAGGATGATGCCTATGGAGTTGGTTAGACTCCATAACCAAAGAAAACACAAGAGTAACAAATTTCAAATCACACGAGTGTGGGGAAAAGGGTCACACTCTCCAGGTAAAAAAATATCAAGCCCTCAAAACCCAGTAAAGTTGCTGAGGGTCTCTAAGATGAAGGGAATTAGCACATTTTTGAGAATTCTCCCTTACAACCGGTCGGCAAACTAACCGTTGCCTGGGCGTCCGAGAGCCCATTTGACCAGAGCAATTGCTCAACTACGGCATTCTTGTCTGGTGTACATCTGCAGGGCTGCTACATGGATGTTGATGCACACCTTCACGAGATTCTACTGCGTCGACCGGGATTCCAGGGAGGAGTCCAGAGTTGGCCAAGCAGTGCTGCACAACCTGTTCCCTTGAAGGTGAGCCTGGTGAGGAGGTAAGAGATGCTTATGTTGAGCCTTTTGCCACCTCCCGTGGTTGTGCATGTGTGTACTGCTATGTATTCTTTATTCATGAGCATGTGAATCCATCCCAGACCCCATGCTGGAGAAGGAACAAGTTACTTACCCCTATGCGGCTCTTCTCTTGGTCCTACTGCCACGTCACGTGCTACCAAATCTGAAGATGGCTGCCAGAGGAGGGGGCTTAGGTAGAGGGCAGTCATTGGCTGGGGGCAGTATGACCCAGAGATCAGTGATTGGTTATTAGGAGAAAGACAGCTAAGAAATGAAACTGATTCTTTCTTTACCAAGGATTCCCAGCCTGACAGGGAATATTCGTGAGCATGTGAATCCATACCAGACCCATGCTGGAGAACAAACAGTTAAGTAACTTGTTCCTTACTTTGCATTGGAGGGTTCAGAAAGTACTTAACAGTTTGATGAAGTATTTGTAAAACGTTGTTTTATTCCCCTATCTAACCTTTGCACCAAACTCGGTATTGCTCTAATGTACCAGTGATAAATCAATGTCCACAGTGTCCTAGCTATTTAGGTCACCTGGGGGTGTACGAAGTGTCTGTGTGCCATCCCCAATGGGTATCATCTGATTAGTGAAACTAGTGTGATTTGAAGTATATTTTGAAGTGTTACATATTTTTCTCGTTTCTAAAGAAGGCTTATAGAACTGACTGTTAATGAAATGGACTACATCAATGTTGCCTAACAACCTGAAATAAGTGAACACTTTTGAGGAAACCATGCAAGAGGAAGGGGCAGCTGTCCCCCGGTGAATAGAGGGGGAAGGGGCGAGCGCAGGGCGTTTAACATTTTGTAAAACCTGAAGATGTCAATACTTCATAAACTTTTATAAACATTGACCCCGTCAGCGTCGCAGCACTGGCTTGGTGTAAAGTTTTAAGGGAACATCCCATATCTGCTCCATTTCACAAGGACTTTCCACTCTGGAGTTGCATCCCCTCCCTACCGCAAGTAAACCCCAGTTCCAGTAATATTTGGATGCAACAGATTTTCTGCACTGGAGTCAATGTTCATAGAGGCTAACTTCATCCAATCCTCTGTTCGAGAACTAATACTCTGGCCTCCAAACAGTAAAGGGATTGCTTCCCTGTCAAACCTGACAGCGAACCCATGTTAGGATACTTTGTGTCCCCAGAAGATAACTACAGACACGTTTCATCATTGTACTGCCTGATCCAAACTCATCCTCCATCCCACACTACAACGCACAAACCAAATGGGCTGCAGACCTCCAATTAGATATAGGTAATAACTTTTGGTCTCATATGTGTGCACAAAATATCATACAATTCCTGTTTTCAGACTGATACAACTAAAGGTGTTGCATAGATATTGCTACACCCCAGGATGACTTTGGTTGGAGAAGGTACCGGGGCATGTCCACGCTGCTTGTTCCCCAACGCCAAATATTGCCATATGTTATGGGATTGCTCACGACCTTTTGGAAAGATATATGTGCGAGATTGTCTGAAATGTGCAGAACTGTTGACACCTTGCCCCTAATGTGCCTGTTTCACATTGCTTACCCCCCATCAGTTAACCGTGTAAATATGTACGACCCTCTTCTTTTGGCCAAATGATGTATCCTACTTCAATGGACTTGTTCACACCCCCGAACCCCCACTCAACAATAAAGATCATTGGTTAAAGGATGTGGTGTGGGCAAACGACATGGAGTTGCGCATTTGCAACCACCCCAATCCTGTCCCATTGATATTTGGACTCCGCTTAAGGCCTAGCTTCTGCACAAAATGTCAGCACCTGTGTCACCCACTGGTTCACCGTCCACGTGAGCTACGTGCCCACTAACTGGTCTTTCGAGACATACATGAAATCCACCCATTCCAATGGTGTATCCTTATAACCTCAATTGCTGTCTGACATCGCCTGAATGCAATTACCTGACATCTGTCAGTTTTAGTAATTTCCTCGAACTTGCACCAAGTGTTCCAAAAAAAGTACTTAATTGTGAAAGAGTTAGTTGGTAACTGTAACTCTGAGAGTGAACAGTTAAAGTTCATACTTAACTTTAAAGAGTTCTGCCACTTGTAAAAGTATATGCAAGGTTACTTTACTTAACTAGGAAATGTTCTGCCATGCTGAAAAGTATATGTAAAGTCTTGCTTCACTTTACTGGGTTTTGCTTTCCCAGGTCTGTTTTCATACAGATTCTAAAACAGTATCAGGTTTATACCTACCTTTAAGTTGCTAGTAGCGAGGAAGGAATCTTGAAAAGAAGCTTGCTGCACCCTCCTGGACCGTTGAACTGCCCAGTGAAGCAATGCTGAAACCCCAAATCCGAATCGACTAGAGAAGCCCCTGAACGGACGACATCTTCCCTTGGGTTGGTGGGACCAACTAACCCCAAGATGAACTTTGCTGGAGGACCTTCCCCCCACTGGCTGTAATTCTTTGCTGCTGCTGAAACAGAGTATTTGTACTTATTTTATTTGTAGAGAGCATCCTTGCCCTGGGGCCTCTGGGCGCGTGGTTACATGCAGGCATAACATGTTCCCCAAGGGGGGGCAATCTTACAGAGTGAAAAACAGTGAAACTTACAATGGTACCACTAATAACATAGCAATGCAGATTAGACATAGTTACTCTAACGTCAAGCGGAAACTAGGGGCTAAGGTTGAGAAGGAAAGGAAGAGAGAGCATAAGGAGTTAGAACAGGGAAGGAGGTGTCAGCGTTCTGCGAAAGCACCTATGATGAGGGTGTCATATGTTCAACAAGCATGTGTTTGGTGTTGGTTTTGAAGGAGTGGAACGAGGGTTCTGACCTGAGTGTGGAGGGGGTGGAGTTCCATAATTTAGCTGCGAGGACTGGTAAGCTTGATTTCCCCCCCCCCACCCCCCCCAGCAGATACTAGCTTAAATCTGGGAATGGAGAGTGTGTTGACATAGGCTGATCTCATCGGTCTGTGCGCAACATGCTGTGAGAACCTGCTGGTCAGATAGGCAGGTGCCAGGTTATTCTGGGCCTTATAAGTTAAGGCTAATGTTTTGACCGAAATTCGCTGTGCGACAAAGCCAGTGGAGGTTACGTCTGGAGCCTTGGGGGACCCCGCAAGGGACAGGTGCAGGTTCAGCTGAGGTTAGAGGGGAAAAAAACCCTCATAGTTGTGTTTGCTAGAAAGGAACTGATCCAAGATGATGCTGAGTCCGAAAAGTGCGCAGTGATTTTGAGGTGGTGGCAAAGAATTTTGTTATCGACCAGGTCGAATGCTGCTGACATTCCTCTTGCTGCGAGCAAGAGGAGTGCCAACTTGCCCTTATCTTTTAGGTCGTCGATTTGGGTTTTTAAGTCAATTAGGGCAGTTTGTCTGTGCCGTGTCTAGGACGGAAGCCAGATTGACGAAGTCCAAGTAATTGGTTAGATTCAAGATAGTCCTGTATTTGAGAGTATGCAGCGCGGTCCAGAATTTTTAGAAGGTAAGCTACCGTAGTGATAGGCCTATAATTGGCAGGGTTGCTTGTGTTAAGGGAGGGTTTTTTGATTAATGGGATAACCCAAGTATCCTTGAGGTTATCTGGGACAATGCCCGATCTAAAGGAGGCATTTATAAAAGTGGTAATAAATGGTGCAAGATCATGCACAGCTTCCTTGATGATAGGTGCTGGGCATGTGTCGCCTTGACAATTTGAAGGTTTAAGCTTTTTGATAATGTTTTCACTTCCTCAATGGATAGCGGAGAGAAGTTAAAAGGTTTTAGAGGGTGTGTGGGGGACAGGGAGGTAGAGTAGAGGTATGTTTTGGGTGAGATTGGTTAAGGTGTTCTTTTTGGCATTAATTTTCGTTTGCAGTAAGGCAATTTTATCTAACAATGCCTTTTGAATATTCGATCACAGGCAGCGTCAGAGGAGCAGGTCACCAAGGGGGCAACAGGAGACTCTAGATCCTTGAGGATCCTAAAGAGTTCCTTCGTGTTTGATTGGGCCTGCGTGATGCGTTTGTTGTAGACAACTTTTTTTAGCTGCAAGAATCGCAGTTTTGTAGATAGAGGATGTCAGGGTTAGGTTTTTGTTGACAAGGGAAGGTGTATTTTTCCAGAGGGACTCAGCCTTTCTTTTTTCTATGCGTAAGTCTCTAAAATGTGGCGAGAACTAACTATTCAGATGCAAACGTGGTTTCTGTTTACGCAATTTGAGCAGGGCAATAGTATCAAGGGCTTTGCGCAGGCCTGGTTGTAAATGTCCATTAAAATTGTAGGGTCTGAGTTAGTGGTCATGGAGGTATTTAGGCAAGAATGGAAGATAGGTCATCAATAGTTGAGGTGATGGGGCCTGTGGGCCTATATATGAGATGCGCTGTAATAGTTTGGTTAGGGGAGATGGGTAGCTTGAAGGATAGAAGTTCAGCAGGTGGGATCTGGCTGATGGGCATCATCCTAAGCTCAAGTGGAATTTTGAAGATGACGGCTAATCCTCCACCCAGGGATTGGTTAGAGTCCCTGTCTTGTCTAATAATGGAATAATTGTCACGCACGGCAAGGGAGAGTGAAGGGCCGGAAGCATTATGTAGCCAAGTTTCAGTGATAGCCAAGAAATCAAGATTACCGGAGGTAATCATGTCAGCAATGTCAAGGGCATGTGGCGAGAGGGATCGGGAATTGATCAGGGCATGAATGAGTTTCATATTGTTTGCCTTGATGGGGCCTAAGATCAGTTGTGGTGAAGGGTTAAGGTTTGTGTCTGGTGCTATAGTGATGTGTGTTGGAGAGTAGTCAGTGGCTGGTCGTGAGAGCTTAGAGTTGGCGTAAAGGCCCTGGTGGCACGACCCCCGACAAAGTCTAGATGCTAGTCTCTGGTTTCTGGCGAGTGAGGTGCAAGGTTGACTCGCGTGAGTGCAAGTCTGGGTCAAAGTTGATTGGCTAAAAACATGACGTGGACTGGAGAAGCAGCTAATGTGGTGATTGGTAGGTGAGGGTGACGCGTGCAGTTTCGTGGCTAGTCTCAAGTTGCGAGCGTAGGTGGCAATGGGCTGAGTCGGAGATGTGGCTAGGCTAGCTAAACATGGGGACTGAATTATGGGGGCGCGATAGCGTCTAGAGCCTAGGCTTGAGTTTCTGATGAAGGTAGTGCATGGTCAATTTGGTCTGGGTTTAGTAGCAAAATGATGAATCCAGGGGGCTGGGTCGTTCAGATACTGGTTGGGGGCAGCCATGGTGGATAGGTCTGGTGGATACTGTGGGCGGGAATGAGGCGTGTCGGATGTGGGCAAGAAGTGCAGCTGTGCACTAGTGGTGCTTAATAGCCAGATCAGGAGCAGAAAAGACAGTAGGGCACAGGATCTGAAGTACAAAGGGCAATAGGTAGGCTGCAGCCTGAGACACCAAGGCGGTGGGCAGGAAGCAACTAGGATTGGCAGCATTTTACACTCAGTCACCATAGGCTAAATGCAATAACAATAGTATAGGAGACTCAATGCAGTATACACTTACTAAGTACAATGGCAAAATGCTGAATACAAAATCAGGCGCAGAAGGCTAAATACACTGGCAGAATGCAAAACCAGGCGCAGTGGTTAAATACAGTGGTAGAAAGCTCAATGCAAAATTAGTGGTATGGAAGACTCAATACAGTCTACTCATAGTAAATACAATGGAAAAATGCTAAATGCGAAATCGGGTGCAGAGGCTAAATAAACTGGCAAAATACAAATGCAGAATGAATCAAAGGTATAGAGGGCACAATGCATTCATACTAAGTGCAATGGCAAAATGCAGAATCATGCGCAGAAGGCTGGTACCATGACCAAGTGTCGGATGCTAATGCAGAAACAAAGGTGCGGGGCTAGAAGCAAAGCAACCGACAAGTTGCATTGGCAGGCTGCAGTGTGCTAGATGTGATCCCAGTGGCAGCAAGGCTGCATGTGATGACCTGTGCACAACAACGAGGCTCATTGCAGAGCAAACTAGGGCACAATGGGGCAGCTGCACACATTTGCAGTCTGATAAGCTAGGCTGCGTGAACGTGAGGATGTGTGCACATGGTAGCGAATACATTTTTAAAAGAAATAACGTTTTGATGAGGCTGGTGCCAACCCAATATAAGTCATAATGAGCTGCAATGCATTCAAGTAGATAATAGGCAGGTAATCTGCATGACATACACGACAAAAGTATATGGGCAAATGTGCAGCGTGACGTTGTAACGGAGGCCACACGTAGGTACAAATGCTAAGGGCACTGAACAGCAGTCAAAGATGGGCGAAGCCAGGGCAAATTGCACATCAAAAGAACGATGGGTCGGGAATCTTTAGTAGACAATTGACTTTGGTAAGGCGTACACGGGGGAAGGATGTTTTCACGTGGGTCAGAGACGAATTAGGACTTCTTAACCGTTTAACAGATCAGGGTGTCAGGGGATGGGTTGAAAGCAGATTTAAGTTTCTCAGGCAGAGTTCCTGGCCCTGGTCTCTGTCGGCTCTGGACAGAGTCAAGACAGGAGTTGTTCCTTTCTGTGTGGGTTTCTTAGTAGGTGGACAGGCGCTCGCCTGCCGGCAAGGGATTGGTCCACAAAAAGGACAAATGGCCAATCAGGGCGGACTGCAGGACCTGGATGCAGTGAAGGCCAGGCTGTGTCAGAGGGATGGGGCGGCAGCCATCTTAAATTGGGGTAACCTCGTGGATTGTGATGGTGTCTCAGCGTTTTTCAATGAAAAAGCAGCGTTTCAGGCTATATTAAAGCCAGATGGCAATTACTGATGATCAGATGCGCGTGTATATAATTAACATGCGTTTTTCAGCAAATTCGGCAGAGATGAAAACTTCTATCAGCAGAGGGTCGCAGGACAGCCAAGGGTCCTACCTTTGCTGAAGATGAAGCTGCGGCTCATCTGGGGAGCGAGGCGCTGCTCCTGCAGTGACAAAAGGCTCCTGCTCCTCCAAGGTGGGCACACAAAGTGCCAGGGGTCGAGAAATCTGTAGTAGAGTGCCTAGTCTTTAAGCCGGACCAGAGCTCCAGGAAGATCCTGAGGACCATCCCGAAGCAGGACGACCCAAGCCCGAGTCACCTCACCAGAGTGCTGGACTCAAGAAGCAAGGGAAGCCCATGAAATGTCCAAGATCCGCTGTGGTGCTATTTTCCGGTAGCTGAAACTGCGAAGTGCCACTGATCTGAAAATAGCTCGTAGTTGCTGCCAACCTTCAAGCAGCAGCAGTGCAGGCATCCTCCAGACGTCCTCCCTCTTGTCCCCACGACTGAGGCCCAGGACCCCAGGTTCTGCAAGACTGCAACCGGAACAGAAACCAGCTGGATGCTCTTCTTCAAACCCAAGTTACTGCATTGGTTAAAGGGTACTTACCTCTTTTGTCTGTAGCTTGCATTATATCACTTTTTGCAGAGTTGATCTCAGCTCTGTCTTTCACAAGCCTAACAGCTTGTGGCCCAACAGTGATTCTTTTTCTACAAACTCGCTAAAACATTGTGCAAGCCTGTTGTGCTGTCTAAAGAAGGGCCTCCGCTCCATAGACATTGTACACATTGACTTTCCTGGCTCCCTGCAGACTCTTCTGACCCAATGACTTTGATTCTAACTCTCCCTCATATGTGGTGCATACGTTTAGCTTGTATTGCTGGGAAAGATCTAATCTAGACTTCATTGAGAGATTGAAAAGTATTCACATGCTCTGAGAACCTGTTAACCCCTTTTTGCTTCCCTAACCCTTACCTTTCCACGACCTCAGAATTTTATCAAGTACAAAAAGTGATATACAAGTGCCAATACTGTCCTAGTAATTAAAGTCACCTCAGGGTGTAGGAAGTGTGTATGAAGCATCTCTAAAGAGTATCCACTTGCTTATCTTAAATCTGAGAAAGTGATATGAAGTGTATATCTACTGTTGCATATTGCCCTTTTTAAAGAAGGCTCATTTAAAACTGACCGTTAAATAATTATTTTACTAGAAAACCTTGAGAGTAAGTGTTATTTGTATACTTGTATTTGTGGATTTCAATGCTACAGCTCTGCAGCTCACATTTACCCCTCTTGAGACAAGTCTGGCTGCTCAGTCACTCTACAAACGAGTAGTACAGTACCAATAGGTGGGTTACCTAATACCAAGAGGACAAGACTGGTGTAGTCTCCCACAGTGTTACTGCATACAATCTTGCCTAACAAAGGAATGAATATTTTGTCAGCCTTGCCTTTTACCCACTCAGCATGGTATTTCCTAATTTTGGGTGCTTATCTCTGTAGTGTTTAGTGCAGGTGTAGCAGGGGATTGTCCCCCATAAGTAATTTTCAACTGTCACTACTTAGCTGTTCTTTTATTCAATTTATTGCTTACATTAAATTATACTACAATCCTATTCGGGCAAGCACCATCAATCGCCGCCCATAACCCCAAAATGAACAATTCTTTAACCAATTTTAAATTCTATACAATAGTTTCTCTTTCATCCTGGCTCTCCCTCCTTCCCAACTGGTTGGGAACGCCTGCATCTGCAAGTGGGCCGGAAAAGCTGGCTTCAAAAGATAGCTGCCACTTTTTTGAAGGGGTATGGCGTTCGTCGCGCGTGCTCGCGCCTGGCCCACATCTTGCCCCTACATCACCAGCATTCCACACCCAGTTCCTGTTTTTCCACCTACTGGGCGGTCAGAATTATGCTGTGATGCGACTCCCTCCTTTTTATGGCATTACTTGTCCATCCCTTTTTTCTTAGTGATTGATCTTCGCTGTTATTTTTTCAATTTGTGGTGCCTCCCTCTACGTATGCCGGATGCGACCGGGTTCAAGCAGTGCATCCTTTGCCGGAAGCATTTCTCTGCTGCCGAGCCCCATCATGCCTGCATCCGCTGTTTGGGTATGCATCACCCGGTGAGTACCTCTGTCTTTTGCTGTGGGATTCACCCGAGATCTCCATGTCAGAGCTGGGGCTGGTACCGAATATTACGGAACAGGAGGGAGGCCAACATCGGTAAGAGGGAGACTGTACCTTCAGATGAGGTACGAGTTTTGGCACCGGCCTTCAGTACCCGAGGGAAGACTACCTCTTCAGGTCCGGGGGTCTTCACAGGACTGTTCAGGGGGAAACCCTGGGTGTGTTCACCTAAGAGTACCTCTGGATGGGAAAGGGTCTGAGAAGATCCCACCCGGTACCGGAAGAGTTATTTGCACCAGACAAAATAGCAACAGTACCGGGGAAGCCCTCTAATACCTCGGTAAACCGAAAAGGCAAGGGTTCATACCAAGAGGCTCTCGCCTCCGGGGTTGACTCGGTCCATTCTGAATCCCGTGTACCGGCTAAAGATAATTCGGCTTCCGCATGTAAAACATCTGGTACATTGGTACCGAAAGACGGTCTTATCCTCTACAACTGTAGTTGAGCCCTCAAGCTCTTTGGTACCGAGGAATTCACATAAGTTCTCTCAAGAGGCATAAACACTCAATCGAGATCCAGTCCGTTACCGACTTCGCCAGAAAAGCACAAGCAGAAAAAATCTCCTGTGGCATCTGTCTCTGACTCGGTACCGGAGAGTCAGAAAGATAATTATACTCTAATTTCTAACTCGGAAGACTTTGATGCTTCCAAATATTTTACAGTTCCACCAGAATAATTATTCAGTACTCCTGTGAGAGTTCATTCACTTCACATTTTCCCTCAATTGTCTCCTCAGTCTGAGGATAATTTGGGTCAACCTACTCTGGTACTAGCACAATCTGGACCACAGCTGCTGGTTTTAACCAATATTCAGGTGCCTGGACCGCTGGTTTTAAACATGCACAATCCAAACCGGCTGACTAACAGGGCTGACTCTGCTGCTTCTCCTTTGACTAAAAGAGCCCCAACTTAGCCCTTCTCAAATGCCTAACATCACCAATACAGTGTTGGAAACAAAGCTTTCTGAGCCCTTCCTAGAATTTCTTGCTCAATGCATTAAAGACAAATTGTCAACTATTTTACCACAGATCAGTGCCCACCAATCCTAATCCCGAGCCAATCACTGTATCAGTGGGAAACAAAACATTTCCAAAGACTCTGACTCGGATGCGGATGACGAGACCACTCAGTCACCATCTAAGGTGTTTCATGACATCATGACGAAAGCCATGAAGGCACTAGAAATCCTCCCTAAGGATAAGCCTGAAATGGTGGGTGTTTTTGGAAAACTGCCATCTCAGCAGTCCAAGATCCCACTTCCCATGGAATCCGATCCACACATCTCCAAAGCTCTAGATGACAAATGCAAGGTGCCAAAGGAGGAACCGTTCATGCTTATGGGCAATCTTCCTACACAATAGGCGATAGTTTCAGCTGCCCTAATAAGAATGCAAAAGCATGGGAAACTCAAGGTAAGAAGTCTTACACTAACTCTACCTTAAATGAAATGATATTTTATTAATGGCGTGCTCATGTACAAGTTTCAGAGCGTAACCAGGCAAAGGGAGGGGGAACAGGGGAGAACAAAAACAATCTTACTAGGCCCAGTGAAATTGAGAACGTGCAAGTGTATGGGAAAGGGGAAAGTGCATAGGAGGAGGGAGGTGGAAAGTGAGGAACAGAGGAGAGACAGAATAAATAAGTAAAAATAAATAGTCGATAAACAGTGGTAGTGCAGTCAGCAAGTGCTAGGTTAAGCAGATAGGGTATATCTGAATAAGTGCAAACGAAAAATGGGTGGGGGACTGTATGGGTACAGATACAGACCCCAGTGCAAGGGGTGGCCCGAGGCAGTTCAGGAGGGTGGCAGGGTGAGCAGTTACCAGGGCCCGAAGGACAGAGGGTGGCCAGGTGCACGGTGCCGAGAGAGAAAAGGGATGAGCAGGGGAGAGGCGAGGCAAAGGCAGAAGCGAAGAGGAAGGTCTTTGAGGTGTTTCCGGAAACAGAGATGGTTCTCAAGTTTCAAGGTGGCAGGGAGGCTGTTCCAAGGGGAGGCCCCAGCCGAAGACAGATCTGCCCCAGCTCGTTTCTTTGAAAAAACTGACCCTGAAGGAATTGGAAGTAGAGGAGTGAAGGGCTCGCAAGGGGACATATTTACAGAGGGATAGTTGAAGGTATTTAGGACCCAGGCCCCAGAAAGCCTTGTGGACAATGCAGAGGGATTTAAATGTAATCCTTGCAACCACTGGGATCCAATGAAGGGATTTCAGAGCTGGAGAGATACGATCACTGGGCCTGAGGCCAAGGACAAGTGTTGCAGTCCTGTTCTGGATTAGTTGAAATGGGCGGAGAGTAGAGGCAGGTAGATTTAGAAAGAGTATGTTACAGTAGTCTAACCAAGAGAGAGCCGGAGATTTGGAGACAGTGAGCTTGTAAGGGAAGGAGAGGAAAGGCAGAGTACTTCTGAGGAGGTGTAGTAAGAAGTTTGACTTTTTAGAGACTTCGGAGATGTGTGCGGAGAAGGCAAGTGTGGAGTCAAAGATGACCCCGAGGTTCTTCGCGTCGCAGATGGGGGTAGGAGGAGGGCCAAGGGAGGCCGTCCAGAGAGTGAGGGGAAAGGATGGTGAAGGTGTACCAATCTGGAGGATCTCAGTCTTGTTGGCATTTAGACAAAGAAAATTGGCGGCACACCAATTTTGAATAGCAGTTAGGCAATCCGAGATGAGGGAAGGAGAGGAGGTGGCTGAAGGAAGCTTGAAAATGAGTTGGGTGTCATCAGCATAGCACTGGAAATGTGTGCAGGAAATGGAAATGCAGTAGGCGAGAGTTGCCAGGGATTGGTTGAAAAGCCAGGGCAAGAGTTTTAGACCCCTGGGGAACACCACAGGTAGAGAGGAAATAGAAAATAGGAAGGACCCAAGTTGTACCTGGGAGGATCGCTCAGAGAGGAAAGAGGTCACCCAGGCCAGAGCCTGATCAGTGATATCTAGATTGTCACTGAGACTGTTGAGCAGGCTGGTATTGTTGAATGTGTCGAAAGCAGAGGAGGGATCGAGTAGGATGTGGACTGAGGGAATGTTAGTCAAGGTTGGAAAGCAGATACTCAAGGATTTTCAGGAGAGCCGTTTCCGTGCAGTTTCAGAGGGGAGGGGGAAGGATCCAGAGGCAAAGGAGAGGTTGCAGAAATCGGCAAGGGCCGGAGCGAGGGTGTAGGTATGGTCCTTAATGTTTTTTGAGGAACAGGGATGAACCTGTTTTGATGAGGCTTTCATAGATCGAACTTGCCTAGCGACCTCATCAGGGAGAGGAAAGGATGGTGGGGGCGGTAGCTGAAGGAGGGTTAGGAAGCAGAGACGGAGGGGAGAGGAAGGGGAGCGGAGGAGAGGGTGGACAAGATGTCCTGGGTTTTAGAGATAAAGTGAGAGGCAAGGGCATTTGAAAGATCCTGGGAGGCGAGAGGAGGGGTGGAGACTGCAGCAGGTTTGGCCACAGATGAATTTGGCCGAGTTGTTAGATTCCGCAGAGAAACAGGCTTAGATGTAGACACTCTTCTTGGTGCGGACAGAGAGTCGGTATTGCTTTGGATCAGGAAGCAGGCCAGCTTGTCAGAGGATGAACGAGAAGCCCTCAGTTTCCTCTCAGCCACCCTACACTTGGTTTAAGTGTAGCTAGGTCAGAGTCATACCAAGAGTTGCACCTGGCTTTGGACTTGAAACAGATCCTAATGACAGGGGCTAGAGTAGAAGAAATAGAAGTAGAGCAGGGACAGGGCTGTGCCAGGGTGTGAGCCAGCCAGGGGTGGGGGGTGGGAGAAGGTGGCAGCAAAAATGTCAACTGACAAACGCTTCATGGGCTGGATGTCCGCGAAGGTAGGTGGCAATCTTGGGGTAGGCTTGGCTTGAGGGTAGGAGATTGAGAGATGAGAGGGGAGGAGGCAGTGATCAGTCCAGGAGAGAGGAGTGGTCCGGGAGAGAGGAGTGGTGAGGGGAATAGAGGGGGGAGGCCAGAGGAGATCAAGACATAGTGTGTGATCAGCAGAGTGAGTTTGGCAGGATAGAGGGGGAGAGTGAATCGCAGAGGTCGCGAAAGATCACAGATGAGGAACAGGGAGAATCGAGATGGATGTTGAGGTCACAAAGGAGGAGTTGAGTGGTTGAGGCCAGCAGGGGAGGAGGAGGAGAGATCAGCCCAATGGGAGAGAAAAGAGGTGATTTGACCAGAGGGCCGGTAGAGAGTATCAACAGTAAGAGAGTGGCTGGGGGAAAGAGCCTACAGACAAGGCATTCGAAGGAGGAGTAAGTCTGAGTGGGGATGCGGAAGGTTGCCGGCCTTAAAGACCTTCCGGGGAGGGGTACAAATCAGAGGTACGCCTTGTGAAGGTGTGGAGGGAGCTTGTGGTGAGGCAGAAGAGGAAGGAAAAAAGGGCAAGGTAGGAGAATAGGGGACACTTAGAGATGAAAGGAAGTTGAAGAGGCAAGGGAACCGCCTATCAAAGAAGAGGAGATTGGCCTGAGGGCCTTGCACCATGACATTGTCATTTAGTTAGACATTAATGATGACTCTGGAGGAGTCGAAGGAATCCATGAGGACTTCCCAGCAGGTGCCACCATTAATAGGAGAGGAGAGGACAGGGCACAGAGAATGACGAAGGAACGACAAAGAGGATGTCGGTCAGGGTTTGTCTGGCAGAGGTGCTGGAATAGGTATCAGCAATGGGGAGACCTGGGTTGGAGGACAGGATATCCTTTTTACATTTCTTCTTACCAGACTTGGTGAGAAGGGAAGAATAGTTGCTAGAGAAGCAGTTGGAATAGATAGAAGAAACCAATAAGGCTACGGGCAGATAGAGAGAGGAGGCAATGTGAGTACAGCGGTATGAAACAGTCACTGGGCTAGCAGGTTACAATTAAGGGCCAAAGTTAAATGAAAAACGCACCCAAATTTGACTTTCAAGAACACGCCCCAAATTTGACTTTCAAAAACGCACCCAAATTTGACTTTTAGAGGTAAATACTAAGGCAGCATAGGTAAAAGAAATGAAGTACGAGTTAGAGTTGGGTGCTGAAACGAGAGCAATAGAGACCATAACAGGGAGACCAGTTGGAATAGGCAGAGGGGAGAAGAAAGGGTACATAGGAGGGAATTAACTCATCGTGAGGGAGGTAAGAGTGTCTTGGTAGTTCAGTTTCATAGTTGTGTGCAGGCAGCCCAAGGTAGGGTCAGGTTGTGGTATTGGAATCGTGAAGCATCCTAGTAGCAGACAGGGAGCAGACGGGGGCCTTAGAAATGGTCCTTTGAACAAAGGGCCGGCTCCAGCCTCCCAGTCCAGCCATATGGAAGATGAAGAACAGGTAGCCAATTGTCAGTGGGCCATATCAGGCTTCAGAGACAACATGAAAGAATCCCGCAGCCATCTTGGAATGGGTTGATGGGTGCTGCTATGCTGGGCCAAGGATCAGAAGACCCGCAGAATCAGGAGCACACACAGTTGTCGGTGGGCGAAAAAGCAAGTGCATCAAAACACATGCTTTTCTCAGACAAGCAGCTGTGTTTCAAATGTGCCAACTGAAAAAGCCAAACGTACAGTTTTTTTTTCTTTTCCCAAAAATTTGTCCAAGATTAAATTGCACACGTGGAAACCAAGAAAAGGGGCCTGTTGTAAGAAAGAGGGCTTACCTTGCAATGAGAGGCTCTCTGCAGGAACTTGGAGAGGTTTTTCAGGATCAGCTGAGCTATTCAGAAATAAACAGGCGCTGTGAGCGTGAGGTCCGGAAACCTTGCAAAAACAACTGGTCCAAGTTGCAAATGCGCACAGAGAGCACAAAGTAGGGAGAGCAGTAGTAAACAGCTGATCCAGTTTGAAATGTGTGCGCAGGCAGCACGGGATCAGCAGGGTGCAGGAGAATAACCAGGCAGGTAAATACTGCTACAGTTTTGTCAGGATTTAATATCCTTAATTGGGAGAGTCTTGAACGCTTTGCCGACATGCTCCCTCAAGAGGCCGCTGACTAGTTTTCCTTTTGGATTTCAGAGGGTAGAGAAGCGGCTATCCAGCAGCTTCGCTTGGTTAAAGACCTCACCAACACAACAGCAAGAGCAGCCACTACAGCAGTCTGCATGCATAGACACGCATATGTCAGCCTCTTCCCTTCCACAAGATATCCAGGAGAAGGTGCTTGACCTTCCATTTGATGGCAGGACATTGTTCGATCCATCCACGGATGAGGTCCTCCATATATGTAAGGCACGTGTCAAGGCCGCTAAAACCCTTAGCTCCATTCGAGAGAAACAACCTTATCACCAAAACTTTAAATCATTCAAACCATGTCCTCCAGAAAATAGTGGTTCTGCCACTTCAGCAAAGTCCTATTACTCTTCTAAAAAGAGAAGATATCGACCCAAATCGAAGTCGGGGCCTTCCCCAAATTCTGCACAAGAACAGACATCTATTTGACGTCCTTCCGGGCATGTACATACCTTCTGCTCCTACTATCATCAAGGAGCATACATCCCCAGTAGCAGGAAGGCTGTCCAACTTCCTTCATCTTTTTATTTTTTTATTTTTTTTTTAACTTTGTTTATTTTAAATCGAGGCAGGATGGCAAATCTACAAATCATGACATATCACAAGCAATGCGTATTCAGATTCTTCGATCCCCAGTCCTCATTTCCCCCATCGGGCTTCCTCCCTCCCACCTCCCTTTGGCCTCTCCCCCCCTCATGTTTGGAGGCGGAATTTTCTTTCTGGGTTGTCCAGTTCGCCCCTTAGCGTCTGTGTCTTCTCCAGGGTCCTCTTGGTGTTTCAAGATCCATCGGGCCCTGGTCGGTTTGTAGGTCGGGGCGGGAAAGGGCTGGTCGTACTCCAGCACTGTGCTCCAAACATTCTGAAAGCGGTGGAGCGTTCCTGCCTGTGCTGCCGTGACCACCTCCGCGATCAGGATGTCCCAGAGTTTAGACCACCATTGGGCTATGTGAGGTCCTTCTGGGGATTTCCAGGCCCTAGCCAACACCGTTTTCCCCGCCAGAAGGCAGTGTGTCAATAGTTTAGACTTGGTCCCGGAGCGCGGGTAGATCGCGGGGATCGGGGTTCCCAGCAAGACTGGTTCAGGTTCCAGAGGAATCGCCGTTCCCGTAATTTGTGCGATGGTCTCTAGGCATGTCCTCCAGAACGGTCGTATCTTAGGGCAAGCCCACCACATATGGAAGAAAGAGCCTGGGTGACCACATCCTCTCCAGCAGGCATGATCCGCATGTGGGTTCATGTGGTGAAGTCGAAGGGGCGGGTAATACCACCGGAGGTGGACCTTGTACGCACATTCCCTATTGGTAACTGGAGGAGGTATGTGTTCTGGTCCAGATGTCCACCTAGGTTTGGTCCTCGACCGGATGGCCCAGGTCCGCCTCCCATTGAGCCATGCAGCGGGTCTTTGTGGACAGGAAGTCCCTTAGGAAGCACCTATATAGGGTGGATACCCTGCCCCGAGTTGGAAGGTCCCTCAGTGTCAGCTCCAGGGCGGTGGGCGGGCGAGTTGCCGCCTGCAGAGTCTGGGGGTGCGAGCACCAGTGGCGTAGCTGGATATAGGTGGATCTGTCCCTTTCCTGGAGTTGGAACTTCTCCTTGCATTGGGCGAAGGTGAGGGGTGTCCCTCCCATGTATAGCTGGTCTATGGTCTCCAGCCCGCTCTTTATCCAGTTCCGGAAATTGCGGGGGTCTGCTCCGGGTGAGAAGGATGGGTTATGGAAGACCGGGGAGCGTGGGCTCAGCCCTCTGGGCACTCCCTTCTGCTTTAGAGCCCAGTCCCAGGAGCTAAGGGTGTGTTTAGTTGACAAGAGGAGGTCTCCCCAGTGTGTTCTAAGGGGGGGCGGAATGTGTGGCAGAAAGCGCAAGGGTAAAGGTGTTTGTGATTGTTCCAGCTCTACCCACCTGGGGCGGTTTGTTATGGTCTGCCATGCCTGAAACTGTGCTAGTTGTGCTGCCACACTATAGGCCCTCAAGTCTGGGACCCCCAGACCTCCTAGCTTGGAGCCCCCCAGCATCGTTTTGAGAGGGATTCTCGCTCTTACCTTTCCAGGTGAATTTCAGCATTTTCCTTTGGATGTCCTTGAGGGTTGGTGTGGGGATCGCTACTGGGAGGGAGGCGCAGGCGTATAGGAACCTCGGCAGTAGGTTCATCTTACATGCTGTGATGCGCCCCAGCAGTGAGATCTCTTGGGCCTCCCATCGTTTCAAGTCGCCTTCCAGTTCTTTCAGTAGCCGGGGGAAGTTGGCTTTGTATGTGTCTCTTGGGTTAGCCGGGATGTGGACCACTAGGTAGGGGATGGCCTTCTTCACCCATGTCATCGGGCACATCGTCGTCAGTGGCTCCCGTTCTGCTGGAGTGAGCCGATGCCCATGGCCGAGGATTTGTCCAAGTTTATAGTGAAGCCTGAGACCTCACCATAGGTGGTAAGTTCTCGTATTGCCTGTTTCAATGATGATTGGGCTTCGGAGATCGTGAGTAGGACATCGTCCGCGTATAGGGCGATTTTATGTTGGTTGGGGCCGTCCTGCAGCCCTTTAATTTGATCGTTTCCCCTAATCCTTTGGGCCAAAGGCTCCATGGTGAGAGCGAAGAGTAAGGGTGATAGCGGACAGCCCTGCCGGGTTCCGCATGATAGGGGGATCGGAGCTGAGCTGTGCCCATTAATTCTTAGACTCGTACCTGGGCTCTTATAGTTGGCCAGCACCATTGTCTGAAAAGTTGGCCCGAAGCCGAAGGCCTCTAGGGTAAGTTTCATAAAGGGCTAATCTACTCGATCAAATGCCTTGGCTGCGTCCAGAGCCACTAAGACCAGTTTGTTGGAGTTCCGGGAGGCGAGGTCCACCAGGTTCAGGGTTCTCCGTATGTTGTCTCCCGCTGATCGATGGAGGATGAAGCCTGCTTGGTCGGGATGAATGATCTTCGGGAGAACGCGATTCAGGCGGTTTGCCAGGATTTTTTAATATATATTTGCATCAATGTTTAAGAGTGCTATCGGTCTGTAAGAGGCTAGACTCCTTGGGTCCTTTCCTGGTTTGGGCAGGAGGATGGTGATTGATTCCTGCATCGATGGGTTGATCGCGCCTGTGTCTCTGAAGGAGTTGAACAGGGTCACCAGATGGGGGGTCAGTTGTGGCCTGAAAAGTTTATAGAATCTGGTCAAAAAGCCGTCCGGGCCTGGGGCTCGTGTTTTAAGCGACTTGATGGCCTCCTCGACCTCCTCCCCCATGATGGGATCCTCCAATTCGTCTCTCGTTGTGTTGGCGAGACGGGGAACCGCTGCCTTCTGTAGATATTCCACCTGTTGCGGTCGGTTCCGAGGGGTTGCCTTCATGATTTGGGTCAGGTAGTCTGTCGCGAGCTGTTGTTTTTCGGGCTCTGAGTATCGGGTGACCCCCCCAGGATCACGTAGGCCTGCAATCGTGTTGACGCGTCTCCGTTTGGCTAGTTTGGCCACCAGGAACCTGTTTGCCTTGTTGCCCTTCGCGTAATATGATTGTTTGGCTTTTGCCATCATTAGGGCGGTTTGTTCCGCGTAGTGGGCTTCAAGCATTTTCCTCGCTGTTCGCATTATCCGTTGCGTCTTCGGGGACCAGCCTTTTTCTTTGTGGATTGCCTCAGCCTCTCTTAGCTCGTCCTCTAAAGCTATTCGGGTCTGGCGTCTGTTCCGATGGTAGGCCGCTCCCTGAGCGATGAGGGAGCCCCTGATTACTGCCTTCATGGCGTCCCAGTTATTTGCCAGTGAGGTGTCCGAGGCCGGGTTTTCGTCAAAGAAGTTTTTAATTCCTGTCGCGATCTTTCTCTCGTAGCCATGTCATTGAGAATCGGGTCATATAGAGACCATTTGCGTGGGTTATTGAGATTGGGGTCCTGAACCCGGAGTTCCAAGAACACTGGAGCGTGGTCGGACATGGCTCTCGTGCCGATGGAGACCTATTTGACTGAGGGGAAGGTGTGCGGGGAGATCAGGAATAAGTCAATCCTTGAGAAAGTGCGGTGTACGAACGTGTAGAAGGAGTAGTCTCTTTCGTCGGGGTGGAACACCCGCCACGAGTCTATTATCTCCCGAGACCTGAACAGCCGGAGGAGGCTGAGTGCTTGGGCGAAATCGCTTGAAGTTGGGGGGTGTGACCGGTCTTTAGTGGGGTCAGGAACCCCATTGAAGTCCCTTCCGACAATTGTTTGGCCCTCCACAAAACTAGCGAGGGTCGTGCCCAAGGAGTCGTAGTAGAGTGATTGTCCCGTGTTAGGGGCATATACCGAGATGAGGGTGTATAGGTCTCCCAACAGGAGGCATTTGACTGCTGTGTATCGGCCTTCCGGGCATGTTTTTGTTTCCAGGATTTGTGGGTTCAAGTCTTTTCTAAAGAGAATCGCCGTGCCCCCCTTTTTGCTTGGGCCGGAGGCAAAAGATTGAAGCGGGAATGATCGAGAACGAAGCCGGGTCACGTCCGCCGGCAGCAAGTGGGTCTCTTGGAGCATAGCTATCGCAGCGTTTTCGTCCTGGAGCTTTAATAAAATTGCCTTTCGTTTGTTAGGTGAGTTCAGTCCGTTAACATTCAGGGAGAAGATTCGCAGAACCTGGTGGTCCAGAGGTGTCCCATTCTCTATCTCTTGAGTTGGGGGGGGGGGGGTCGGGGGGGGAGTCCGGGTCGATGGTTCAGCTGCCATGTTTGTCATGAGATCTTGTAGTACCATCCTGCGCTTGAGGTTTTAACGCGGGGCCCCAACGGGGGGCCGCAACTTTAACTGGTGGGTAGACCGACATTGTAGGTACGGGCCTACCCTTGGCCAACGGGGCCGGTTGTCCCATCGTGTATCAAGTACTGTGGGTTTCCAAGGAACGAAAGTTGGAAAGTGTCCTTGGAGTGGGTATGAACCGTGGGTATGGTCCGCCGTCTCCGCCCTCGAAGCTCGTCAGATTAAGCGTTATGTGGTGGATCCGAATTCAGGCCGGTCAGGGGAGACCAGGGAGAGATGTAGTTGGAGCCATGGAGGTGCGGGGGGCGCCATTTTTCATCTCTTTTTGTTGATCCGCTGGGTTGATGACCATGGCGTACGTTTAGGTTTCGGGGAGGAAAGCGGCCCGGAGTCCTCGGCTCCCTCCGGGGTTGGTGTGGAGAGTTCCTGGGGCGAAGATGGATGCATGATCCTCTCCACATCCTCCAAGTGACTGATCCAGCGTAGGGTGCCTTTGTATGTGAATTGTAGAGCCGCTGGAAACAGCCATCTGTAGCGGACTTGCTGCTCCTGAAGGAACAGTGCCAGGGGCCAGAGTGCTCTTCTTTTCTGGAGGGTGAGTGGTGAGAGGTCCTGATATATTTGGAGTGGCGTGCTCTGAAATGTAATTTCCTCCCCTTGGCGGCTGATCGCCGAAATCGCTTCCTTGGTTGTAAAGAAGTGGACCCTCGTAATGACATCTGGGGGGGGGTGTCAGAGACAGCCCCACGACGCGGGCCAAGTCTGTGGGTGCGATCTAGCAAGAGCTGAGATTTATCCAGGTCTGGGAGGGGGGCCTTAAAGAAGCGTCCCACGAAGTCAGCTAGCTTGTTGTCGGGGACGGAGGTTGGGACCTCCCGAATGTGGAGATTATTGCGGCGTGCCCTATTTGCAAGGTCCTCATGTTTAAACTCCAGGATCTCGCATTTCTGGTGTAGGCAGTCAATGGCTCTTCACATTTCCCCTAGAGTGGTGGCGTGGTCCCGCGAGTGGTCTTCGATTTCTCCAAGCCTCTGTTCGGCCTCCGTAAGCCTTTGGTCCGTCTGTTCGATTTTGGTGGTGAGTTCTGATAGGCATGAGCGGAACTCTGACTTGATGTTCGCCATGAAAGCTATCAGGTCCCCTTTGGTAGCGAGGGCTCCCCCGTCCTCTTGTTGTTTCTGTGGAGTGAGTTTGGGAGGCTCTTGCTTCCTGCTTTTATCTAGCGTAGTGAGCATGGTGGAGATATCTGCGCCCTTGCCAACCTTCGTTTGCCTAGACATGATCGTGTTTGGCGGTCTTGGCTGGCAGGGTTGCGGCTAGGCCTAAGCTGTGTGCCAGCCGCCTAGGAGAGTTCAAGCATGGGAGTGCGAGTGAGACGTCTGAGTAGCTGTGATTCCGCAGTAGACTGGGTCGTTAGCTGGATGGGTGGGCCGGGGCGCCTCAGGAAGCACTGAGTGGTGCGTGAAGAGAGGGCCCGTGAGGTCGGGCTTCTCTGGGTGGCTCTCGGGGCTTATCTCGTGGCCTCCGTGTTTCCCCTGTTGACCTGGCCGAGTGCAGCCCCCGATGAAGTTCTCACATGTTCACCGGGCAACCCCGGCACGATCTGGCTGGATCCGTGTTGGCGGGTTCGTCTGCTGCTCCTCTTCGGTCCCCCTGAAGCCCGTCGCCATCAGGTTTGCAGTATGTTGTTGAGTTCCGGCGCGGCCGCCATCTTGGTTTCTTCGAATGGCGACGGGGGAGCGGTTCGGTCGCTAAGTTCTAGGAGAACGCTCCAGCGTTCGGAGGTCATTGTAAGCCAGGTTGTGCCTCATCGGTTCCGATCGCCGTAGATGGCATTGGCGACTTGGATACTCGGTCAGAACCGAGTCAGAACCGCTTGAATTTGGCGGCGGCAGCGGACATCCCACGGGCGCCCTCAAGGGAGCGACCACATCGATGGTGCTCCAAGCCACGCCCCCCCTTCCTTCATCTTTGGAAAACCATTACTGAAGAGGAATGGGTCCTGAATATTATTTAGCATGGTTACCGCCCTGCCCTTCCAGCTAGTCCACCACCCTCTCCTCCAAAGCTCCTGGAAGAGATCCAAAAACTCCTTTCCTCAGGAGCGATAAAGTTGGTTCCTCAAGAGGAATTAGGTCAGGTTTTTTATTCCCATTACTTTCTGATCCCAAAGAAGTCTGTTGGGATCCGCCCACTTCTGGACCTTTCACACTGTTAGGGAGAATTCTCTCTTTAGGCTGAATTTCCTAACCTAGTGAGTCCCCCAGCAGCTTTGCTGGATTTCTGGAGTTTGTTTTTTTTCTCCTGCCAAGAGTGAGACTCTTTTTCTCCCACTCTTGGACATGATTTATGGTGTTCCTTTGACTGTTAATGTGTTTTATGGGCTATGGGGTCCTTTACTCCCTAGGGTCTCATATGTTTTTACTATGTGTGTTACACAGCACTCTCTGTGCAGTGACACAGGGGTGTCATAGTGACACCCCACCATAGACTCCATACCCTGGGACTGACTACTGTCTCCCAGGGCATGTTAAGTCACCATTGGCTTTACTAGTCCCAAATTATTAACAGAAACCAGTACAAACCATCATGTTGTGGACGTACTGGTCGGGGCAATTCGATTGCCCCGGGGTCTGTTAGTCGAGGGGGCACATCTCCGTCCCCCCTGATCAAGTTTTGGCTGGTGGCAGTGGATACTACTTTTTATATTCGACCGCGAATATATCCATATGGGATTTTCCCATTGTTCGAGGCTACCAACTTTAATTATTTAATTCTCATAGCCTCGAACATACCGCCGGTTTGTTTATTTAATATTAATTCGCCGGTTGGTATTTTCTGCCAGGACTCGATTCTAAAATGGCGTGTGTTCTCTTTTGTGACTCCAACCCAAGTCGAGCCCTTTGTTCCGCTTTTTGGCGGGCTTCTCGACAGAAGCCTCCAAAAGTGGTGCCACTCTGTCTGGGTACCAGACGGGGTGTGGGAGGGGGTTTAGGCACCCTGGACTGAGTTACCTTGGTAACTCAAGTCGCACTCTTGTGATTGGCCCAGTGGTGAGCCAGCCGGCTCACCACTTAGCATGTTTGACAGCTAGGCTGAGTGAATGGGGGTACGCTGCATAAAAGCAGGGCTTTGGGGACTGGAACTTCAGAAGTCGCCACAGGACCTGAGAATCTGACGAGGGAGAAGCTACGACGACACCACCGGTGGAGCCCTGCGGAACCGACTCACCACTTCCCGACGACAGAGAAGATCTCCCGGCTGGAGAGGCTTCTTCCCCTGACTGGTGGGCACAACCAGTTAACCTTCTTTTCTTCGCACCCCAGACCGGTTTGTGGTCGAACTGCCTGTGCCAACCACCCCGTCAGCCGGATAGCCACTTACCACTGAACCGCGAATCAACGGACTGCTCCTTGTACCTGAGAAACTGACTCTGAATTCACGGTGTTACTTTGCCTTCCTCTCTTGTTGTGCTCGTGAAAAAGTGTTGGGATCTGTTTCAATTTATTCTCTGCTTTTCTCTCCCCTTTAAAAACAAATTATTAGAGTGCCATCTGCGTTAAGCGCTCACCGCTGTCTGAAAATAAGTGGGGCTTTACTTAAGACTTGTCTAATATTCTTTTAAGGGAGTGTATATCTTTTAGTGACCGTGTTTTTGAATTGCTTACTATTAGTGCCTGTGTGTTTTTATAGATGTGGTTTTAAATAAATAATGATATCTCTTTTACACCAAGCCCTGGTCAGCGTTTACTTGTTCTACTGTGTTCTCTTGAGCTATTGTGAATACTCTGTATACTGCCTAACTCTTCTTGAGGGAAGTGTGACTGCTCAGCCACAGCTACCAAGTGAATCTGTGTGGTACAGACTGCTACCAAGTGGGTTTACTGCCAAACACCTGTAGTCTTAAATCTTTTGCAGTGGTCCAAGAGGGAACTGCACAGTTTTCTGCCTAACACACACCTCAACCAATTTCTGTCAATTGAAACCTTCCACATGGTGACCATTCCTCAGATTCTAGCATATCTTCATCAAAACGATTGGATGGCATCTATAGATCTACAGGATGCTTATTTTCACATCCCCATCTACAAAGATCAGCGCGAGTTCCTAAGGTTCACCATAGATGAGGCCACATTCTCATTTCACATGTCTTCCCTTCGGGATCAATTCTGCATTCCGGGTTTTCACAAAAGTTCTGGGGTCAGTGGCAGCCTACCTTCGGTTAAGGACAGTACATCCATTTCCTTACCTAGACGACTGGCTTCTAAAGACCCAGTCTCCAGAGGAATTGCTTCAAAAGATGCAATTAACATGCCATGCTTTTCAACCTGGGGTTTTCCATAAATGTGGCAAATTCCAAGCTCATTCCTTCGCAAAGGATCTGATTTCTAGGAGCAGTTACAGATAATACTCTACACAAGCCGTTCCACCCCTATTCAACAAACTACAATACTCCTCAGATTCTAACAGCTTGGTGTTTTCAAAGGCTCTTGGGGCTAATCGATACTTGTATAAACATAGTTCGCTTTTGTAGGCTCCTTATTAGAACAGTCCATTGGCATCTTCAGGTTTGTCTAGCACGAGATGACAGTTCAGCTTCAGCCCTCCAGCTTTCCGTAATAAAGGCCGTCGATGGCCAGGTCTCATTTTTCTTGAGTCTTTTGTCTTCGAAGACCTGACGTGTTCAAACCACAAAACAAAAGTTCCTTTAACAAATAAAAGTTCTTTTCCAATGTTCCCTGGGGGACGATTCACGAATGGGTCCCCCTCTTCTGGGCTGACCTTTTCCAATTGTAATCCACACGTTTATATGTCAATTTTCATTTTGACGCTTGGGTGATGGCTTCATCCCTAGATCTCCCTCCACCGGGCTCCGACCCTTCTTACTGCTAGTACTTGGGCGATAGCTTCATCTCTGGCATCCCTCATTCGGGTTCACCCTTGCCGTTTCTTCTGCTTATCGCAGTTCCTTTATCGAACAACTTTGGGTGATGGCTTCACCCCTGGATCTCCCTCAGTCGGGCCCCTCTTGACTTTAACCGGATTCAATTCCCTTGGTCGATTCACTTCCCTTTCTTTCACAGTGCTTGTACATCAGACTTTTGGTTGTACATGGATTTGGCTTGACCCTCTGTATTATTGGGGAGTTTTCTCATTTATGTGCCAATTCCATTCAACCTTAGAGACCCCCAGCTCTTTTGCTGGACTTTAGGGCTTTTTAATTTTCATCATGTAGTGAGTGAGACCTTTTGTTCACTCATGTATTTTGACCTGATTTCGATTTTCTTATGTTTTTGGAGTATGACAAACTCCATAGGCATCCACCTTTTGCATGGTGACACACTGCACCTTCAGTGCAGTGTCACAGAGAAATCTTTTAGATTTCTCATAAGGTTTAAATACCGTTTCTTGTGAGAACTAATGTTCCCAAGAATAGAAAAAGTGAAATTGACTTTACTTACCATTTCCCTTTGTAGGTCCAGCACACACCACCATCTTATGTGCAGTGCAGGGGGTGGTGGGGGCCTGGATGGGGTTACCAAGTAGCCCCTGATCGTACATTCTCTAACATTTTTATGTTACCCTCGCTACTTAAATGGCTGTTGGCAGTGGCTTAATTTTCCTACCTTTGTGCATTTCTGCCACAGGCTGAACCTCCTTAGCTGCAGTACAGCACCCATGGGTGACCATTTAATCAAAATGTCCCTGGTGGTCTTTTTTTTTTTTTGTTCTTGCCATTTTCTGTTTGTGTTGTCTTTCTTAGGTTTTACTCTGCGCACCAAGCCAGGTTTGAGCCCTTTGTTCGTTTTGCCTTTGGTGGGCTTCAGTCCTGAAACCCGCCTCTGGCTTCAGTGTGTCTGGAAGGGCAGGAAGTGAGGGAGGTTCCCGAAACGCTTGTTAGGACATTATTTCTGAAGTCCAACCAATCAACTGAGGCAGTGCAAAACTCCACTCTTAATATAAGGCTGTACCACCTGAGTTTAGGGTAGCGTTGACAGAGCAGCCAGGCTTATCGTAGGTCGGAGAGAGGGCTGTAGAATCAGTACAAATGCAATTGTAATGCAAATGGTTTTAAGAAACACAAACACTGTAAAAATAAAGGATTTAAATACAAGTAGGCCCAGATAAATCTAAGGGTAAATAAGTACCATTGCACATTATATTTTATCACAATTATAAAAACACAACACTATGCTTAAAGGTACACACACCAAAGCATAAACCTTATTTCAAACACTGAACAGTAGTTCTAGCGAAGTTAAACCTTTTCATACACATTCAGTATAGGTCACACCTATTATTGGGGACTAAGGAGCAGTAGTTACTGTTTGGGAGAATTCTCATAAATCTGCTAATTCCCTTCACCTTAGAGACCCCCAGCAACATTGCTGGATTTTGAGGATTTTATTTTTTTACCTGGAAAGGGTGTGAGCCTTTATCCCCACTCATGTATTTTTATGTGTTTTACAATATATATGATATATTTGTAACGCGCCTATACACGTGTTTCAAGGCGCGACAAGGCAGGGAGGGGGAACAAAGGGAAGACAGACAGCGATCCTACTAGGCCAGGTGTCATTCAGAAAGTGCATGGGTAGAGGGAAGGGAAAGGTGCAAGGGGAAAGAGAGGGGGGAAAGTGCAGTACAGGGTAAGTAGAATAATAGATAACAAATAGGGCCAGCTGGTGGCAAGTGCAAGGTAAGTGCAGACAAGTGCTGGGAAGGGGGCTGAAAGGATGCAGAGACAGTCCCGCAGTGCAGGGGTTGCCAGGGAGGCAGTGCAAGTGGAGAGTGGCTGGGCCAAGGACCGAGATTGGTGAGAGTGGCCCAGTTGCAGATTCAGTGCAGTTTCAGTCAAGAATTAGCAGGGGAGAGGGGGAGAGAAAGCAGAAGCAAAGAGGAAGGTTTTGATGTGCTTCCGGAACCGGAGATGGTTCTCCTCAAGTTTCAGGAAGGCTGTTCCAGAGGGAGGCCCCTGCCGCGGAGAGAGATCTACCCCCAACTCGTTCCTTGGAGAAGCGGCTGACCCTGAGGGAGTTGAAGGCGGATGAGCGAAGAGCTCGAGAAGGAAGATATTTAGGAAGAGAGAGTTGAAGGTATTTTGGCCCCAGGCCCCAGAAGGCCTTGTGTACAATGCAGAGGGTTTTTAACTTAATCCTCGCAGCCACTGGGAGCCAGTGTAGAGATTCCAGTCCTGGAGAGATACGGTCCCTGGGCTTGAGGCCAAGGACAAGTCTCGCAGTCCTGTTCTGGATGAGTTGCAGAGGGCGGAGCGTAGAGGCAGGCAGATTTAGATAGAGGCTGTTACAGTAGTCTAGCTTAGAGAGAACCAGGGCTCTTGTGTTCCTTGATTATGGAGTTTTAGATAACTCCATAGGCATCATCTTTTCATATGTTACACAGCACCCTCAGTGCAGTGACACAAGGATGTCTTTTTAGACTTCCAAAAGGTTTAAATACCTTCTCTGGGATAAACTAAAGTTTCCCAGAGAATGTGAAGTTAAATTGACTTTACTAGTCTTTTTAAATTCCTAGGCCCAGCACACACTTTCTTCCTATAGTGTTGGAGGGGTTACCTAGTATCTCCTGTGTCTAGAAACTACCATGATTTTTCCCGACCGCAAACACTGGTACCTAAAAATCGCAGGAGTCATGTTTTTCAAGATGGTGCCTTAAGCCCCTTTGTGTAAACCGGTCCCGGTCTTCTTTTTTCGCCATTTGTTTTTGGAAAGTTTCTCTGTGCGCCAAACCCGGTTTGGTCCCTTTGTTCGTATGCCTTTGGTGGGCTTCAGGACTGAAGACTGCCTCTGGCACCTGAGTGTTTTGGATGGGCAGGAAGTGAGGGAGGTACCGTAAACTCCCTGTGCTTAGTCTCCTATGAGACCCAAATGCACTCTGGCATGATTAGCTGGCTGACTGTCCGGCAAGGACAGCCACCCTCCTGGGCGAGTGACAGCTAGGCTGGAATGAAACAAACAAAAAAAAACTGTTTAAAAGGTGAGTCTCTGACTGGAAAGCAGAGTCGACCACTGGAACGAAAGAACCCAAGACGAGCTGGAAGAGGACAGCTGCTGCAACTCCTGGACCATTGATTTGCCCAGTGAAGCGCTGCTGCCGGTCCGAATTGCCAAGTTCATCTCCACACAGAAGCCCCTTCAAGGACGACTCCTTCCTTTGAGTTGGTGGGACCAATCAACTCATAAGCCACCTGGATACCATTCTCGGAGCTGGTTAGGATTAACCAGGGGGAAGGACACCAGCTTGTGTGCTTGACAACAGCTCCTCGAAACGAAGATCTTCCATTTTACCAGCTTGTTTGACCAATCCCAGTGCAATGCAGGTGTCCCCCGATGTCTTCACTCTTGTCCCCACGACTGAGGCTCAGGAACAGCGAGATCTGCAGGAACTGCCAGGAACCAACATCTTCAGCTGCATCTTTTCTTCATATTAAGGTACTGTGCCAGCCCGATGGACAACTTACCTCTCGCAGTGAAAGTTCGTGAAACCTGCCCAACTTGCAGGCCTAATCAACTTGTGACCCAACATATGATTCTTTTTCGTACAAACTACTTCTGAGAACCTTTGCAAAGACTTAACTGTTTACTACAAGAACTGCTCTTTCCTATCCAAGACACTAGTCCATTGACTTTGGCCTAGGACTATTGAACTGAATCGGGTCCTCTAGTGAACTGAAACTATTTGCACTGCCTAAGAAAATAATTGTGGTCTATTTTATTAACTTGTGCCTTTTTACTCCCATTTAAAGTAACTGAAATGCCATTTTGCTCCTATTTCAAGGGAGCATAATTTACTCAAATGTATTGGTTTGGTATTGAAGTATATTTGTGTATGATATTAAGTTGCCTCCTTCAAGTGAATGTTTTCTAAATGGCTGTGTAATAAATTAATATGTGTTTTACCAAGAAACCTTGAGTGTAAGTGTCGACTTGAACCACTGTGATTGTAAGACCTCTGTGTAACATCCTTTTATTGCTCACATTGCCTCTTGAGCTAAGCCTGGCTGCTCAGCTCGCTACCAAAAACTGTGTAGTACAGACTTATACAAAAGGTTGATTTTGCTTACACCTGTAGTCCTAATTGTATGTGGGGGTCCCAGAGAGGACTGCATGCAATTCTACCTAACAGTTAGTTACTTTTAGATTACATTCAGTAATTCAAGGGTAGTAGACCCTACCAGTTGTACAGTGACACTCCAGTAACAAATCACATCAGTCAACTGGACAGTGTACGTTTTGTGAATAGTGGAATACGTATTCTAGGTACAGTAAAAACACAGAACTACTTTTGTGATAAGTTATACTAGGTGAGTAAAACATAAGGTTGTAATATTCAGTTACAGGTGCTTTTGAGATTAGTGAAACAGATTGAGATAAGCAGTAACTCTTGTAATTTGTTTTTGGATGGCACACGGCGAACTCAAGTAAAACCCATATACTTTGTGTAATCTCCCAATGAAGTCCAGGTTAGATCTTTCCCAGCAATACAAGTTAAACGTATTTACCAGCTGTGAGAGGGACAGTTTGAACCAAAGTCAATTTGTTAGATAGCACAGGGAAAGCAAAAGCCAATGTTAAACTTTACTGAATGACTCAGTTATTCTAGGTAGGCAACAACCTAATGCAGACTTATTCTGGACAGGCTAACAAAAAGTCGGGGGAAGCAAGGCACAGTTGGGGGACACTCGTACAATTACCCCAGCAGGAATAATGTGGTGAAACCACCACATTACTTGTGGGAAGAGGTACAACCAAATCACAGGTGAGCAATATACCTTCACATTTACTTTCTATTAGAATGGCAAAACAGTTTCTAAGGAAAGAAATATGTTAACCATACTTCTGAAAATAGTGCATCACACATCCAAGGTAAGTAAGAACATTTTGTAACTGTTCACTCTTAGTTACCAACTAACTCTTTTTCAAGTAAGTAACTCTTAAACACTTATTCGAAGTGATTGTGGCCTCCCACATATTCCTTAGCTTTGATATTCCCATATCCAGCTTGCTACTCAGGAAGATTTTTTTCAGTAGAGGGCACTGCGTGTCGATGTCCCTCGATGGTCTCCAGATCGACGTCATCACTGGTATGATTAGTTGCGTGTAGCGTCTGTTGCTCAGTTCTTTTTTCCACGCTTCATGAGCTTCGGGAACATGACACTTGGTTCTGTGAAGAGAATGAACATTTTCGACTTTGTCAAAAACTCATTCGAATACTCGAGTCGAGATGGCCTCTTCAGCGCCTCAATCCACGCCCTGTGGATGGAGGCGCTACCAAAATGACCTCGGACGAGTCGAGACCGCTGTCTCCATGAGGAAAGAAACCCTCTCAATCGAGGTCCCGGAGCAGATCGCATATTCATCCGCTTCGAGACATACCAAAAGAAGGCGTCACAGATTGCCTTCCACATCATCCTCCGGTCCACCGGAGAAAGTAACATGTCCTACTAAAAACAGCTCTGAGCTCCGTGGGAGGAATTGTGAAAAAAGATGGTGTTTCAAAATGTGGCCTTGCCCCCCCTCGGAGAAACCTAGGGGCGATACCCCAGAGAAAAAACCTGGTAGAGATAAAAGCCGCGAGTCGTCGACCTCAGCAAAACATACTCCTCGAGAGCGTTGTGGACTCTCGAGTCGAGCCAAAGCCTCTTCGACGCACAGGACGTTGACACTGTCTGCTCAGACATAGACGCCGATATCTGCGTCATCAACGCCTTCGGCACCTGTGATGAAATAGAAATCTTCCACACCTCGTATGTCAACCCTGTTGACGTTGATCACTTGGACATCCTCGATGCTTTCTTAGAAGACGTTGAAGCCAATGTCAATTAAATCGACGTCATCAAGGCCAATTACTAATCTATCGAGGCCAATGACTTGTACATCAACTGTGACCAGTTTAGCCCCTCCTGTAATGCCTTCTATAGCTCCTCTCTCTTTGGAAAAGAGCTACACACCACTACCACGCTCTGATTATTTCAGAGCTCTATCCTCAATTTATGAGGAGGGTGAGGATTCAGATCTAGAAAGAAGTTTTCGTCTAGAAAAAGTTAGAACCCACACTCCAGAAGAACTAATTTCTGAAGAAGTGAGGTTGAAAGATTCAGAGGATTCCTTGCAGGAAGCAAGTGGAATAGATACCTCCCGAGATAGATTTTAGCAAGCCTGAACCAGGGGAACATGCTGAAAGTAATTATAGGTCTCATGAACAGTTATGAAATATATGGGGTGGGCAAGACCTGCACCCATATACGAGCAAGATGACCTCATGGACATACTTGACAGAGGACCACAAGAGGATCCTATAGTTCCTTTTCACAAAGCTTTGCAGAAAAAAGTGTCCAGCAATTGGGAAACACCAGAAGTCATTCCAGCAGTTAAGTAGTTGTCTGCGAAATATAGAGCTACATCTGCAGACCCACCATACTTGTCTAAACATCCGACCCCTGAAAGTTTGGTTGTTCAAGATGCAACTTCATCAGGAAGACATGGTGCATAACACACAATCCTGCAGGATCGTGTCGATAAAAAGGTTGACACCATGGCCAAGGTGGTTTTCTCGGCGTGCAGCATGGCGCTAAAGTCTGCAAACGCCACATGCACACTGGCAAGATTCAGCCACACCCTTTGGGAGTGTGCTTCACTGGTGGCTGACTTTCTCCCAGAAGGGGAGGAACAAGACGGTTTCTTGAATATTATCAAAGACGGGAAGGATGTGATGTGTGAATCCCTCCAAACCGGTCTCGACTTAGTTTACAGCATCAGCAGAGCCATGGCGGCTAGAACTACAATTCGAAGATTTGCATGGTTGCAGAAGTTTGGATTTGCTCCTGGCGAGCAATCCAGACTTCTGAATATGCCCTTGACGGCACCCATCTATTTGGTAAAAATGCTGATGGCAGTTTGGAGAAGTTGCAAACTTCCAAAGCGGCAGCGAAATCCCTTGGAGCTGCAGTTAGGCAAACTCCAAACCGCCCCACAGGTAGCCCCTGGAGGGGTAGGTCCTTTTGCTATTGCTCCGCATTCGGAAAAGGCAGAGGACAGCCAGCTCAAAGGGGCCAGAAATGATTCACCCATGGTGGACAGGGCAAGGGTACC
This sequence comes from Ambystoma mexicanum, assembly GCF_040938575.1. Lineage (NCBI taxonomy): Eukaryota > Metazoa > Chordata > Amphibia > Caudata > Ambystomatidae > Ambystoma > Ambystoma mexicanum. The sequence continues at coordinate 586,043,271 of NC_090922.1, read as the reverse complement.
AAGTCCACATCTGCAGGTGCTGCTTTACCCTCAGCATATGCTTCAGCCGCCCCAAAACCCTTCTGAGGCTTTGCATCACACACCTCCGAGTCATCCACCAGGGAAGCTTCTTATGCAGGAAATTTTGGACCTGCTAGAGAAAGGTGCTATAGAACTGGTACCTGCGGCATAGAGGAACAAGGGTTGGTACTCCCCATGTTTTCTAATTCCGAAAAAGGACGGAGGAATGAGACCCATCTTGAACTTGCAAGAATTGAACAAGTACCTAAGGAAAGACAAGTTAAAGATGGTTACACTTTATCAGATCCTTCAGGGCCACCAACTCCAGGTTTGGTTGGTATCTCTGGACCTTCAAGATGCTTACTTTCATCTGCCAATGCATCTGAAGCACAGAAAGTACCAGAGGTACACCATTGGCAGCTCTCAGCCCAAGCTAATGGCGGTTGTGGAAGCGAGTCTCAGAAAGGGGGGGGGATTCAAATATACCCCTGCCTGGACGATTGGTTGATCAGAGCAATCTCCCCAGAACAAGCTCTGAATCATCTAGATATTGATTGACACTCCCTCCACAGGCTGGGCTTCTCCCTCAACTTCAAGAAGTCCCATATCATACCATATCAGAAACTCCAGTTTATTAGAGCAATCCTGGGCATATCCCTGGGAAAAGCCTTGCCACCAGAGGTGAAAGCTCAAGGCATTTTACAGATGGTGACAAAGTTCCAAAATGCCCAATATCTTCTAGCCATTTTCTGAGGTTCCCTGGCCTGATGGCATCCTGCATCTTTTTGGTGCCTCAGGCCAGCCTGAGAATGAGATCCCTCAAGTGGGCTATCGGGACCCATTGGTCACAATTCTCAGGAAAAATGTCAGATCTCCTTCAACTACCGAACCGAGTTGCTCTGGCACTTCAATGGTGGGCTTCTCGAGAAAACATATTGAAGGGACAACCCTCTTGGCAACCATGGCCGGAGATAATGGGTAGTGACGGAAGCCTCACTCATGGGGTGGGGAGCCCATACCAACAATATGATCATCAGCGGTCGTTGGTCTCCACCGGAGTCCAAACTACGTTTCAACCTTTTAGAGCTGAGGGCAATCAGACTAGCGCTGAAGGCATTTTTGCCCTCGGGGAGAGAATGTCCTGATAATGACAGACAACACAATGGGCATGTACTACTTCAACAAAAGAAGGGGTGTAGGGTCACTACCACTGTGCAGAGAGGCAATGCAGCTCTGGTTTTGGGCAATAGAAGAACAAATCTCTGTCAGCAGTCCACCTAGCCGGAGAGTTGAACACAACGGCGGATGCTCTGAACAGGCAAAGCATAGTATCCCACGAGTGGGAACTACCTCAGGAAGTCCTTCAATAGATCTTTGCCCTTTTTGGAACCCCTCAAGTGGATCGGTTTGCAATGAATGCCAACAGGAAGTGCGAGCTGTACTGCTCTGGGGAATTTCCCCTGAGAGGAGCTCTAGGGGATGCGTTTGTGGTGGACTGGGAGTATCCGCTCCTTTAAGCATTACCTCCAGGCCCCGTCATTCCTCAGTAATAAGGAGGTTGGGAAGGTTCAGGAAACCCATGATCCTAATTGCCCTGGATTGGGCTAGGAGAACATGGTACCCGGACCTTATAGACATGTCCATATGTCCTCCAATTCGTCTTCCACAAAGAAAGGATCTTCGAGGGGATTGGGTCCTCCGATGTATTCCATATCTACGACATGTAATCACCACAGCTGTGCTGCTTCGGAAAATCTTCGGTGTCAGAGTCCTGCGTCGATGATGTTGATACGCCACCCTCGAGGACCTCCTCTGACGGCCGACGTCACTGGATGTTATAAGTAGGACGCACGATGTCTGTAGCCTCAGTTCCGTTTTTTCCGCGAACGTGTTCACTTCGGAGATCTCGGCGCGCCTCGACTCTTTGGAGTTTCTGTTCTTTCTCGGTTCTTCGAACCTGTTCATATTGTGAAGTATATTCTTCGTGAAGGTGTCTACCTAGTCTTCCACCCCGCGTCCGGGCTTTAAGAAGTGCGGGGACTGTGGGTCCAAGATGTCGGTGACTGACTCGCACAACGCCTGCCTCTGGTGCCTTGGGGAGGCCCATGACACGGATGACTGTGTCGACTGCCAGTCGCTCACGTCCAAAGCCTTGCGGGAGCACAAGAAGTTGTCGGTAGGTAAGGTGTCCAAGCCACGGAAGTCGAGGTCTGCGGGGCTTTCGACAGACGATTCGAGGGGCGACTCTCCGCATTGTCGTCGGAAATCCAGTGGGTCTTGGTCCCGGAGTCGGTCCCGCCACTCCTCTGCCTCTTCGAGGCACTCCCAGAAGCGCCGTCATCGGTCGCCTTCCCCGTCCTCATCCGAGGACTCCGCCCGTCGGAGCGTCACTTATCCCACCAAGCATGCGACACCGGAGGAATGGGCTTCCTTTGGGAAGAAAATGTTAGCGATTCTCGAATCGCAGGGTGTAAGGCAGAAACCTGTGCAGTTCCCTTAGGGACCACTGCAAAAGATTTAAGACTACAGGTGTTTGGCAGTAAACCCACTTGGTAGTAGTCTGTACCACACAGATTCACTTGGTAGCTGTGGTTGAGCAGTCAGACTTCCCTCAAGAAGAGTTAGGCAGTATATAGAGTATACACAATAGGTACAGAGATACAGTAGCACAAGCAAACACTGACCAGAGCTTTGGTGTAAAAGTATATCATTATTTATTTAAAGACACACTTGTAAATTACACTAGCATTAAGAGAAAAGTAAATTCAGCACAGTCACTATTATATATATGCAACCCTAATTACTTATTAGACGAGACTTAATGAGAAACACCACTTATTTTCAGACAGAGGTGAGCGCTTAACATAAGATGGCACTCTAATAAGTTATTAAAAAGGGAGGGAAAAAGGCAGGGTTATGGAAGCACACAAATTTCAATACTTTTTAAAGAACCATAGTAAGGCAGGATAGGCAGAGTTCTACTGGAGAGCAAGGAAGTCAATTGCAAGGTCCACTCTTGGAGAGAGCAAGCAGAAGGGGTCCAGGTTCGCACAGTGGGGTTATGCCCAAAGAGTCTTGTATATAGTTTGCACACAAAGAATGAAATTAAAGTCAGGAAAAGTTAGCTAGGTTGTCCCAGGCCAGCCCAGGTTAGAAAGTCGAGGCTTTACTGTCACCCCGAACGATCTGTCGCAAGGGAAGCCAGGCGGGACACAGTACCTTAAGTGTGAAGAAAGCTCCAGCGGGGGCAGTTGTTCCTGGCAGCGGGTGCAAGTCGGTGTTTCGCCCAGAGGAAGAGGAGGTCTCGCCGTGGAGGAAAGATGAAGGTCGTTGCACTGCCAGGGAAGAAACCAGCCGTGGAGTTCTTTGGTTAAAAGGTACTACCCTTCTCTTCGCGGTAGTGGTAAGCCGTGGTGTTCCGGTTGCTGGGGTGCTTGGCACGGGCAAGGCGGCCACGGGATGCTCCAGGAAGGTGAAAAGAAGGCAAAACTGGTTATCCCCACCAGTCAAAGGAAGAAGACTCTCCGGACTGGAGATCTCTTGTGTCGTCGGGAAAAGTGGTGAGATGGTTCAGCAGGGCTCCACCGGTGGTGTCGTCGTTGCAGGTCTGCTCAGCTTCTCCCTCCTCGAATTCTTAGGTCCTGTGGCGACTTCTGAAGTGCCAGTCCCCAAAGCCCTGCTTTTATGCTGCAAACCCCCATTCATTCAGCCTAGCTGTCAATCAAACAAGCTAAGTGGTGAGCCGGCCGGCTCACCACTTGGGCCAATCACACAAGAGTGCGACTTGAGTTGCCAAGCCAACTCAGTCCAGGGTGCCTAAACCCCCCTCCTACACCCCCTGTGATACCCAGACAGAGTGGCACCACTTTTGGAGGCTTCTGTGGAGAAGGCCACCAAAAAGTGGAACAAAGGGCTCGACTTGGGTTGGAGTCACAGAAGAGAACACAAACGCCATTTTAGAATCGAGTTCTGGCAAAAAATACCAACCGGTGAATTAATATTAAATAAATAAACCGGTGGTATGTTCGAGGCTATACGAATTAAATAATTAAAGTTGGTAGCCTCGAACAATGGGAAAATCCCATAGATATATTTGCGGTCGAATATAAAAAGTAGTATCCACTGCCACCAGCAAAACTCGATCGGGGGAGACGGCGACGTGCCCCCTCCAACAACCGACCCCGGGGCAATCGAATTGCCCCGACCAGTACGTCCACAATATGATGGTTTGTACTGGTTTCTGTTCATAATTTGGGACTAGTAAAGCCAATGGTGACTTTACATGCCCTGGGAGACAGTAGTCAGTCCCAGGGTATGAAGTCTATGTTTGGGGGTCGTTACGACACCCCTGGGTTACGACACGGAGGGTGCTGTGTAACCCACATCAAAAACACATGAGACCCTATGGAGTAAAAGACCCCATAGCCCATAAAACACATGGAAAGACAAAGGAACACCTCAAATCATGTCTAAGAGTGGGAGTAAAAGAGTCTCACTCTTAGCAGGAGAAAACAATAAAGCCCAAAAATCCAGCAAAGCTGCTGGGGGACTCACTAGGTTTGGGAAATTAGCCTTTACAGAGAATTCTCGCTAACACAGGGTACTGGTCCATCCGTGCCTCAGAGTAGGGTCGGTCGTGATCGGTCGAGAGACACCGCTCGCACGCCTTCGGGCTCGGGTGGTCGGCACCATTAGCGGGAGAGGTCTCGCTCGGACAAGGGGAATCATTCTCGTCATGCCCGGTCCAGGTCCCGGTACTCGACACGCTCGAGACCGTGTGCACCTGTGGTGTCTTCGAGGAAGACGTCGACTGGCACTCATGCCGACTCCTCATACCGGCGCCTTATGTCCAGGGTCACCGAGTACTTGGGATGGTCTGCTCCCCCCAGGGGATTTTATTCAGGATGACCTTACAGATATCCTCGACCAAGGTCCACCAACTGACCCGGTACTTCCGTTCCATATGGCTCTACAGAGGAGGGTGGCGGCGGCTTGGACTGCTCTGGAGAGTCTCCCGGCAGTGGGCAAGTCTTTGCCATGAAAATACTGCCCAGCCAGTAGCGGCCCCTGCTACTTGACCAAGCACCCCACTCCGGAGAGTTTAGTGGTGCAGCCGGCTACGGCCCCGGCAAAGCAGGCGTCGTATCCTACCATCCCTCCTGATAGGGACGACAAGCGTTTTGACAGCTGGGCGAAGAAAGTGTTTTCTTCAGGGGGTATGGCGCTTCAGGCAGCCAACTCCGTATGTGCCTAGTCACGTTTCACGCACACTCTGTGGAACTGTTTCCTTAGCGGCTGAACATATTCCCGAAGGGGACGAACGGGATGGTTTCCTTACCATGGTTCAGGATGGCAAGGATGCCATGCGTGAGGCCGTTCAGTCGGGTTTGGACGTGGCAGATTGCGTCAGCCGGTCCATGGCGGCGAGCGCTGTGATACGCAGGTTTGCGTGGCTGCGGAAGTCGGGGTTTGCTTGTGATGTGCAGGCCCGGGTCCTCAACATGCCCTTTGACGGGGAACATCTTTTTGGCCGCAAGGCTGACGAGAGCCTTGAGAGGTTGCAGACCTCCAAAGCTGCAGCAAAGTCGTTGGGCGCTGCAGTTCTCCAACCTCCGCCTTTTCGTCCTAGGGCACAGCAATGGAGGGGAGGTTCCTTTCTTTATCACTCGTCCTTTGGTAAAGCGAGAGGAGCAGCCAGTCAAAGGGGCCACTGTAGGAGTACCAGAGGTGGAAAACAAGCTACTCGAGGTGCCAAGGCCGCTCGGGCTGTTGCCTCTTTGCCCTCATGCAACGCCGCAGCCGCTTCAGCTCAGTCATGAGGCCATGTCCCATGGTTCGCCGGTTGGGGGAAGGTTGGCGCAGCATCTTGCAGAGTGTTGTGCCAGTACTTCAGATGTGTGGGTTCTGGAGATCATAACCCATGGCTACTGTCTTCCTTTCCGGCAGAGGCCTCTAGACAATCCACTGGGGAATCTCTTTGAAGAGTCTGGATCCACTCCTTGCGCAGGAAATTCAATCCCTGCTGGAGAAAGGCTCCATAGAACTGATGCCTGTAGCAGAGAGGAACAAGGGATGGTATTGCCCTTATTTTTTGATTTCCAAGAAAGACGGGGGATTGAGACCCATCATGGACTTGCGCGGTTTGAACAAACTCCTCAGGATGGACAAGTTCAAGATGGTTACTCTCTCTCAAGTCCTCCAGGCCCTTCAACTTCAGGACTGGTTGGTGTCTCTCGACCTCAAGGACGCTTATTTTCATGTGCCGATACATCCAAAGCACAAGAAGTGCCTGAGGTTCGCGGTTGGCGACTCGCACTTTCAGTTTCGGGGCTTGCCGTTCGGATTGACCTCCGCCCCGAGGGTCTTCACCAAGCTCATGGTAGTGGTGGCAGCGCACCTCAGGAAAGGGGGGGGGGGAGATTCACGTCTACCCCTACCTGGACGATTGGTTGATCAGGGCGCGCTCTCCCAAGGAAGTCCTGGATCATCTGTCAGCCACCTGCCACTCCCTCCACAAGCTGGGCTTCTCCCTCAATTTAAAGAAATCCCATTTGACACCTAATCAGAGGCTCCAGTACATCGGAGCTGTGCTCGACACGTCCCTGGGGCAGTGTTTTACTCTCCGGGTGAGGGCTCATCACATTCAGCAGATGGTGCACACGTTTCAGCTTGTCCAGAGTCTCCCAGCATTCGAGTTCTCGGCCTCATGGCATCCTGCATTCTTCTGGTGCCAGCGGCCAGGTTGCGGATGAGATCTTTGCAATGGGCACTTAAGCTCCAGTGGTCTCAGTCCTCCGGTGGGTTGTCGGATCCTGTTCAGGTGCCGTCCTCAGTCGCCCAGGACCACCTGTGGTTGGCCGTCGAAGACAATCTGATGAAGGGGGCTCCATTTTGGCTACCCTGGCCAGAGGTGACGAGCATGACGGACGCATCCCTCACGGGATGGAGAACTCATGCCAACGAGTTGACAGTCAGCGGTCGTTGGTCTCCGTCGGAGTCCAGACTCCATATCAATCTGTTGGAGCTGAGGGCCGTCAGGCTAGCCCTGAAGGCTTTTCTGCCGACTGTCCGAGGGAAGAATGTCCTGATCCTGACGGACAACACGGTGGCCATGCACTACCTCAACAAAAAGGGGGGGGCAGGGTCACTTCCTCTGTGCAGGGAGGCAATGCAGCTCTGGTTCTGAAAAATCCAGCAGGAAGTTTCGATCTTGGCAGTTCATGTGGCCGGAGACAAAAACGAGACGGCAGGCACTCTGAGCAGGCAGCGCGCGATCTCTCACGAGTGGGATTCGGCTCAGGAGATTCTCCTGGAGATCTTCGCCCTTTGGGGGACCCCTCAAGTGGATCTCTTCGCCTCCAGTGTCAACCGGAAGTGTGAGAGGTTCTGCTCACAGGAATTTCCTCCAAAAGAACCCTTAGGAGACGCATTCGTGGTGGAGTGGTCATTCCCACTGCCGTACGCGCTTCTTCCAGTCCCCGTCGTCCCGCAAGTACTGCGGAGGTTACGGAGGTTCGGTTCCCGGATGATCCTCATTGCTCTGGCGTGGGCCCGGAGACTTGGTACCCGGACCTTCTCGACTTGTCCGTCTGCCCTCCACGTCGTCTTCTCTACTGAGACGATCTGCTCTCAAGCGAGAGGGGGGGGTCATGCTCTCCATCCAGAGGTCATCCCTCAACCTTCACGCTTGGTTTATGAAAGGTTGAGGTATAAGGATTGGGACCTCCCTGAAGACGTGATGGAGGTGTTGCTCTCGGCCAGAAACAAAGTCCCTGTACCGTTGGCGTAAGTTCTGCGACTGGTGCAGGGTTAAGAATGTGGATCCTTTTGCATGCGACATTCCCATGGTTCTGTCTTTTTTGCTTTCTTTGGCCCACAGGGGCTTGCAAGTACCGTTAAAGGTTACCTGGCGGTGCTGTCCATATTTAAGTGCTCGTCTGAAGAGTGTTCCTATTTTAAAATTACTTTAATTTCTCAGTTTCTGAAAGGGCTCACTAATGTGTTCCCTCGTCACCTTTCCAGGTGCCCGGGTGGGATTTGAACCTTGTTGTCAAGTTTCTGATGGGTGCTCCGTTTGAGCCTTTGCATTCATGCCCTTTGAGACTGTTATCTCTTAAAACTGTATTTTTGGTTGCGGTCACTTTCAGAGTGAGTGAGTTACAGGCACTTTCAGTTAAGCCACCCTTCACTGTGTTTCATAAGGACAGGGTTGTTCTTAGAGTTCATCCTTCCTTTCTTCCGAAGCTGGTGTCGGAATTTCGTTTAGGCCAGACAGTGGTTCTTCTAGCGTTTTATCCTCCTCCACATCCTGGTAAGGAAGACGAGAGGCTCCATAGGCTTGATCCTAGGATGGCGTTAAGCTTTTATATTTCACGCATGTCCCGGGTCAGAGTGGACGATCAACCCTTCATTGGTTACGCTGGAAAGCGTTTGGGACAAGCTATGACGAAACAGACCGTCTCGCTGGATTATTCTGGCTATCTGAGTGTTACCGCTTGGCGGGTAAGGACCCACCGCTCGGCTTGCGGGCCCATTTTACCAGGGGTATGGCTGCCTCTACTGCCCTACAGAGGGGTGTTCTTATTCGTAACATCTGTGATGCAGACACCTGGGCTTCGGTGCATACTTTTGTACGTCACTACTCCCTTGATTCCATCCGTGGGCAGGATCTGGCCTTTGGCAAGGTGGTCCTTTACTCTGCAATTTGATTGGACATTCTAAATTTCTGTTTGCTAAATTCTTTTCCCACCTCCTTGCATTGGTACTGCTTTGGGAGTCTGTCATAGATATGGAATACGTCGGAGGACCCAATCCCCTCGAAGAACAAGTTACTCTCTTACCTGGTAACGTTCTTTTGATGGGATGGTCCAATGACGTATTCCATGTCGCTCCCTCCCTGCCTTCCCCGCCACAGAATTTCTTATGCGATTGCAGCTTACGTTTCCGCAAGGCTTTGTGTGTCAGACTGGCAGAAGACTGGTGCCACACGTTCTGGGGAAAAACTACAACTGAGGCTATGGGCGTCGTGCGTCCTACTTATAACATCCAGTGCCGTTGGAGGAGGTCCTCGAGGGTGGCGTATCGACGCAGGACGCAGACCCCGAAGATTTTCCGAAGCAGCACAGCTGTGGTGATTACATGTCATAGATATGGAATATGTCGTCAGACCATCCCATCGAAAGAACGTTAACAGGTAAGAGAGTAACTTGTTCTTCTCTCACGAGAGTAGGGTCCGGTTCTCCATCTGGATATCAGGACTCTCAGCCTTCAAGCATGGTTTCTGAAAGGCTGAGGTACAAACATTGGGACCTCCCGGACCACGTACTGGAGGTGTTGCTTTCGGCCAGAAGGCCAGCAACCAAATCACTATACTGCTGCTGTTGGAACAAATTCTGCAGCTGTGTAGGGATAAAAATGTGGAGGGATGAAAATGTGGATACTTTTTCATGTAATACACCAACAGTGTTATCTTTCCTTTTACACCTTGCAAATTTACGACTCCAGATCGGCACAGTCAAGGGTTACCTAGCAGTGCTGTCCATTTTTAAATGCACTGCTGAGGAACCCTCCTACTTCAAAATACCCTTGGTTATTCAATTTTTGAAAGGGTTGACCAATGTTTACCCCTCAACTCCATTTCAAGTCCCCCCGTGGGACCTTAACTTAGTCTTGAAATTTCTAAATGGGTGCTCCTTTTGAACCCGTTCATTCCTGCCCGCTGAGATTCCTCACCTTCAAAACTGTTTTTCTAGTGGCAATAACTTCTGCCCGGTGGGTTAGTGAATTACAAGCTTTATCTTGCAAAGCCCCCTCACATTGTCTTTCATTAAGACAAAGTTGTTCTTCAGGTGAAGCCAAATTTCCTCCCAAAGGTTGTGTCGGAATTTCATATTACGTAAAAGATAACCTTACCTTCATTTTACCCTCCTCATCCAGGGAAAGGGGAAGAAAGGCTGCACAGACTTGACCCAAAGCGTGCTTTTAGTTTCTACATCAGCAGACTTGCAAAACTTAGGCAAACAGACCAGTTGTTTGTGGGATACGCAGGGCATAAGCTTGGCCTAGCCATCACTAAACAAACCATTTCAAGATGGATAATTCTAAATATCCTAGAATGCTACAAACTGGCAGGGAAAGACCCTTCTCAACACCTGAGGGCACATTCAACCAGAGGTATCGCAGCTTTGTCAGCTCTCCAGAGGGGAGTTCCAATAAAAGACATCTGTGCAGCTGCAACATGGTAGTCTGCACACACCTTCACTAGATTCTATAGTTTAGACTCCTCCACTAGCCAGGAGACCAAATTTGGGAAAGCTGTATTGCACTCTGTGCCCAATTAAAACATACTAATATTTACTCCCTCCTCCTGCACATATTACTGCTTTGGGAGACTATCAAAGATGAGGAATATGTGGGGGGGACACCATCCATTCGGAGAAAAAGTTACTTACCAACTGTAACGTTCTTTCAACTGGATGTTCCTCCCACGTATTCCTCATCACCCCTCCCATCCTTCCCCCGCGGTAAAACTTCCCTTGTAGTTGCAGTCTGTGCTCCCTCAAGGGTATTAACAGTCTCATCCTGCACAATCCCAATCTCTTCAAAACGGAACTGAGCAACGGACGCTGCGCGCAACTATACCAGTGATGACGTCAAGACGGAGGCCTTCGAGGCACATCGACTCGACAGTCCTCGACACGCAGCGCCCTGTACTGAAAACATTTTCCGGAGCAGCAAGCTGGATATGGGAATATCAAAGATGAGGAATATGTGGGAGGAACATCCATTCGAAAGAACATTACAGTTGGTAAATTACTGTTTCTTCTCTTTTCTAGGCAAAAGGCCCAATCCTTTAAAAGTTTTTCCCTTATTCTTGGAGCATGAGTGTTCTCAGTGGCATTAGGGGGGGGCGGTCACTAGGATCTAGTGACCAACAGACAGTGTCAGAATAGGTTCTTAAGCAGCAAAAGTCAGAGTTCCTTAGGAAGACTGGGCAAACGGGTGAGTTATTTACTTCTAGGGTTAGAAGAGGGTCCAGGGGCTTCACAGAACACACCCTAGCTGGATTCTAGCAGTGGGACTGGGTACACTGGATGAGAGGCCTCCCCGTCACAGAAAACACCCCACAACTACACAGGAATCCCGAAAGACTTAAGGTAAGTGCATACCAAAGCCAACACAGTACCTCAGCATTGAAGATGATTTTGCAGCAGGAGGACTTCAGAATCTGCAGCCAAAAACCCTGTCAGTGGATTCCTTGTTGTGGTGACTGAAAACAGGACCTTGGAAGGGCCTTGGCAGCAGGAATCAACGAAGAAGTCTGTAGGCAAGGTTTTCCTCACGGCTGGATGCGCTTCTGTGGATTTGGCGCCTTTTGCAGGAGCACAGAAGAAGATGGAAAATGCAGTTAAATTCTCGTCATTCCAAAGGTCCAGCACTCTGGTGAGGGAACTTTTCGGACTCGATTCATGTCTCTGGAGATATACCAGGATGCCCACGAAGTTTCAGCTGGGTTCAGAATTCATGCACCGCACAATGGCTCGAGGTCCCAGGGTATCGCAGCCCCGCAAGGTCTCAGCAATGCGTCGGATGGCTCAAAATGCAGGTCTTGTCGAGTCGAATGGGTCTCACTGTTAGCACATTTATGAGAATTCTTCCTAATTCCCTTCACCTTAGAGACCCCCCAGCAACTTTGCTGGATTTTGAGGACTTGATTTTTTTTTTACCTAGAGAGTGTGAGCCTTTTTTCCCACTCTCTCATGTATTTTAAATTTGTTTTACTCTTGTGTTCTTTGATTATGGAGTTTTTAGACAAACTCCATAGGCATTATCTTTTCATGTGTCACACAGTACCCTAAATGCAGTGACACAGGGAAGCCTTTTAGGCTGTACCAAGGTTTAAATACCTTCCTTGGGATAAACTACTGTTTCCCACAGAAAATAAAGTGAAATTGACATTACTAGTCTTTTCAAATTCCTAGACCCAGCACACCCTATCGAGTGCTGGAGGAGTTACCCAGTATCCCTTATGTCTAGAAACTCATGCAGCAGTCAAATGCTACCCTTTCCTCTCGATATGGCTGGTGGCAGTGGTTTTACAAAGAACTACCACGATTTTTCCAGACCGTGAACACCGGTTGTGTTAAATCGCAGGAGCCATGCTTTTCAAGATGGCGTCTGAGCCCCCCTTTGTTTAAAATGGTCCCAGTTTTCTTTTTTCGCCATTTCTTTTTGGAAAGGTCCTTCTAGAGTTTCTCTGTGTGCCAAACCAGGTTTGGTCCCTTTTTTCCTATGCCTTTGGTGGTCTTCAGGACTGAAGACCGCCTCTGACGCCCAAGTGTCTGGGGTGGGCAGGAAGTGAGGGAGGTGCCCGAAACTCCCTGTGCTTAGTCTCCTACGAGACCCAAATGCACTCTGACGTGTTTGGCTGGCTGACTGTCCGGCTGGGTGAGTGGCAGCTAGGCTGGAATGAATGGGAGGAAACGGGATAAAAGGCGGGTCTCTTGGCTTGGAAGCAAGTCTCTTGGCTTGGAAGGCAGACTCAACCACTGGAACGAAAGAGCCAAAGACGAGCTGGAAGAGGACGGCTGCTACAACTCTTGGACCGTTGGTTTGCCTGGTGAAGCCCTGCTGCAGGTCTGAATCGCCAAGTTCATCTCGCTAGAGAAGCCGTCTAAGGACGACTTCTCCCTTTGAATTGGTGGGACCAATCAACTCTAACCTTAAGCCACCTGGATACCATTCTTGGAGCTGGTTGTATTTTCCTCAGAGTACTGCTGGAAACCGAATAACCAGGGAGGGGACTCCAGTTTGTGTGCTTGGCTACAGCTACTGGAATAGAATATTTGCCAGTTGCCAGCTTTTGGACCAGTCTCAGTGCAGGAGTCCCCCAACGTCCTCCCTCTTGTCCCCACGGCAGAGGCTCAGGAACAGCGAGATCTGCAGGAACTGCCAGGAACAGATGTCTTCAGCTGCATCTTTTTCTTCATTGTAAGGTACTGTGAAGACCCGACCGAGAGAAGTTACCTCTCACTGCGAAAGTGCTTAAAACTTTGGCAACTTGCAGGCCTAGTCAACTTGTGACCCAACATATGAAACTTTCTTTTACCAACTACTTCTGAGAACTTTGGCAAAGACTTTTCCGTTTAACTACCAGATCTGGTCTATCCTATACATCACTTTAGTGCATTGACTTTGGCCTATCCTATTGCATTGAATTGACTCCTCTGGGGAACTCAAACTATTTGCACGGTCTAAGAATAGCTGTAAGCTTCTTTGTATTAACCTATGCCTTTTTGCTCTTACTTCAAATACTCTGAATGCCATGAAGTAGTTTAAATGCCTCTGAAACTGAAAAGGTACTGAAGTATATTTTAGTGTGATATAGATTACCTCCAAAAGTGAATGTTTTATAACTGACTGTGAAATAAATTGATGTTTTTACCAGGAAACCTTGAGTGTAAGAGTCTATTTGAATACTTGTGATTGTAGACCTCTGTGTAACATCATTACAGCTCACGTTGACCTCTTGAGATAAGCCTGGCTGCTCAGTAACGCTACCTACATTGTGTAGTATAGACTTATACCAAAGGTTGGTTTGCTTACTCATGTAGTCATAGTTGTGTGTAGTGCTCCCAAAGGGTACTACTTACAAACTTTGCCTAACAGACACAATGGTGTTCTGTCATAGGTTGGGATTTAGGGAAATGACAATCAGGGGGTGGGATTGGTAGGGTTTGCAGGTTAAATGGGAATAGCTGGGGTTGTGACATGAACAAAGGCGATTGTGGCAATCGTAGTGTCTTTTCTGATCAAGTAGGGAATGCGGAAAATGATAGTCAGAGGAACAGACAGAAAAAGAATAGGGAGTATTCAAATGGAGACCGGTGAAACAAAGGATTTTGGGAGTTATGCTTTTTTGGATGTAACTGCATTTTGGGCTCTAGGGGGTTGATTTTGTACGGAGGGTTTGTCGGATCTGGGCCGGAGAGATCTAACAGGAGGAAGGGAGGCAGATGTAATACAACCCACAAAAGCCTCCAATATCTCACTTTTTTCTCCTTCTCAGGCACAATACTGCATCTCGGCTGGTGTATTCCCCCAAGCACAACCCCAGATTCCCCTATCCAGGTGATCCTCCCCCACTGGTCCACCCCCAGGAACTGGATCCAACCACGATGGCTGTGTACTGGCCACCTGAATAAGCGAGCCTCCAGATCTTACTGGGAGAATACCCTCAGGTTTCTCACTCTCGTAGCACACAAGATTTGGTATTGGGCCATTCAGAATCACATTTTCTTGTTGGCGTTCCATCTGGAGCGAAAGAAGAAAGTCCTAGCAGACAAACTAAGCGGGTTACAGTCTGCTCCGCACGATTGGGAGCTGAAACCGTCAGTAGCAAAGACGATATTAAGCGGGGCCATCCAGGAGTAGACATTTTTGTCAACCTCTTTGCCAACCAGCACAACACTCTGTCCTCAGTTTACATCAAGGCAAGCTCAGGGCCTTCAGTCCCTGTGAGATGCTCTATATCTGTGTGAGTCGAACCTAACACTTTATGCATTTCCACCTCCCATTGATACACAAAATATTGCTCAAATTCAGAATTTCACAGAATCTGACAATGATTCTAATAGCCCCATTCTGGCCTTGACGGATTTGGTTTCCAGACCTCCTGCAATTAAGGGGGACTTACAAATTAGATCTCCCATCATTGAGGAATCTTTTGACTCAACAGAAAGGGGAGGTCCTTCATCCCTCCCCTTAATTGCTGAACTTGAAGGCCCGGTTCCTTAAAAACGAGCCTTTTCCCACTTACGAATGTCAGAGCAAAATATAACCATCACGTCAGCTTCTAGAAAAGCTTCTACTAAAAATCAATATCGTAGCAAATGGCTAAGGTTCTATCACTGGGCCTTAGACCACGACCTTAACCCTCTAAAAACCTCTATTGATAATGACATGTCTTTCATCCCCCTATTCGTGAACCTCCACCTCTTAACATGGTCTTGTCGGCCCTAATACAAAACCACTCGAGCATATGGCCTCATGTGAATTACAATTTCTAACTTTGAAAACTGCATTCTTAGTAGCCATTACTTCTGCATGAAGGATTCGAGAACTCCAAGCTCTCTCCTCAAAGGAACCTTCTATAGTGTTCCATAAGGATAAAGTAGTCCTCCAAGGGGTCCCCTCCTTTCTACCCAAGGTGGTGTCCGATTTTCATTTAAATCAGGAAATGGGCCTTTCCGTTTTTCTTCCTAGACTGCTTGCTTCTGTGGCCGAAGAGACCTTACATAACCTAGATGTTGTAAGAACCCTAAAATGTTATCTCGAAAGGACCAAACCGTTTAGAAAAGCAGACCAGCTCTTCATTGCTTACGGGGGTCCTTCTCCTGGCAATAAGGCTTCCATTGCCAGATGGGTTCCAACTCCAAGGCTTATGATGTGAAAGGGTTTGTGACTCTGCAGAGACTTCATGCTCATTCCACTAGAGCCAAGGCATGATCTGTAGCCTTTACCAGGCATGTTCCCATTGTAGACATGTTCTACCTGAGCTACCCCGCTTGCCTTTTGAAAGCATTATCCCATGGAAACATCTTCTAGAAATGATGCAAACTCGGACAAAGGGTGCTCTACAACTTGTTTGCCTGAATTCTGTATATGTGCTGTCTCATCCACCCTTACTTTATTCTAAGGCTTTTTAGTCTGGTCCCAACCAGGAAGGTGGGAGAGCCAAGACGAAAGAGAAATTCAAAATTACCTTCTTGGTGATTCAGGTTCTTAGTCCAGTCTTCGCTTTATTCCTTTGTTTATAGCCCTATCGATTCTTCTAGTTTATTATTTACACTTTAAAAATCTTATTTCACTTACAATGTTTTCTCAACTTTTATCCTCCCCTTATTGACGTCAATTGTGTGGTTTTTAGAGTCTGATAATTAAATGACTATTATTTTATCTCTCTGAATGTAAGTTTTATGCTGACATATTTATAACCCCAGACAAATGTGCAGTTAAATTTTTCTACGATCGTCTTCTTACTTTCTCTAGTAAAGGTATCTCATTTTACCCCGTCTTGGAGTTTGACACGCATTCTTCATCTCGGCTTTGCCTCGGGAAACTCTAAAAAAAATAAATAAAAAACAAATTGGAGTGTATTGGGTGCCCTTCTGTCTCTTAGGACCAGGGATTTTGGTATCTCTATTTTTCTTTAAAACCAATCCTGTTAATATAGATTTACATTTGTGCAATCCATCCCCTTTATTTGCCACTTTCAATGCTCTACTTATATCCGTTGCTCAGCTCTAGTCCCTCTGTATCGACTTTTCCCCAATCGACCAGTTCGCCTTCAAGTCCGCGTTGCACCTGCGGTTGTTAGGACAGTTTTTCTGAAGGTCCAACTAAGGGCTTAGTAAAACCATACAACTGAGGCAGTACAAGACTCCACTCTTAGTATAAGGCTGTACCACCTGAGTTCATGGTAGTGTAGACAGAGCAGCCAGGCTCATCTTGGGAGGCACAGAGAGCTGTAGAATCAGTACAAATGAAATTGTCATACAAATGGTCCAAAGAAACACTGAAGCACTATATATGTAAAAATAAATGGTTTATTTAAATACAAGTGGGCCCAGATAAATCTTGGGGGGAAATAAGTATGATCACATTATATGTAATCACACTTATAAAAAGACAACACTATGCTTGAAGGTACACAGACCAAAGTATAAACCTTATTTGGAGCACCTAACAGTAGTTCATGGGAAAAACCTTTTCATACACATTCAGTATAGGTGACACCTATTCTTGGGGAGTAAAAAAACCAATGGTTACTTTCAGATAACATTGTTATCCAAAGGTAGTAAACCATAACAGCTGTACTGTGACGCTCAGTAACAAATCACATCAGTCAACTGGACATTATATGTTTTGTGATTAGTGGAACACTTATTCTAGGTACAGTAAAAACCTTTAACTACTTTTGCGATAACCCGCAGTTATACTAGGTGAGTAAAACCTAAGGATGTAATATTCAATTACAGGTGCTTTTGAGGTCATTGAAACACAGATTGAGATCAGCAGTAATGCAAACTTGTTTTTGGATGGCACTTGGCTCACTCAAGGTAAGTAAAACCCACCTTCTTTTTCAAGGAGCTTTCAGCAACTTGGGGCCGGTATAAACCTAAGACTCTTTTTGTGTCTGTTTAAAACAGCACAGAGAAAGCAAAACCCAATGTTACACTTTATGAATGACCCAGTTATTCTAGGAAGGTAAAACCTAATGCAGACTTATTCTATTTATTAATTTTATTTTTGCATTTATATGCGCACCTAACCCGGAGGCATTTAGGCGCTTATCTTATAGTCATACATCGGGTGCACATAATTGGTCATTAATGGTATGGCACATTACATTTGTACAGAAGCAGGTATGCAGATGAGTAACAGATATGTTAATTTAGTTACATAGCATGACGCTTGGGTTAGTCATAAGGCCCTGTGTGAAGAGGTGTGTCTTTAGTTTGCAGAATTTCCATAAGGAGTTTTCAGCTCTGAGATTGGTAGGTAGTGCGTTCCAGTGTTGCGCAGCTAGTGTGGGGAAGCTACTGCCTCCTGCTTTCTGTAGGTGAAATCTCGGTGTGGTGAGTAAGTTATTGGCTGAACGGTTCTGCCTGTTGTCCTGGGATCTAACTATTTTGTCAGCGATGTAGGTAGGTGCTACGTTATTTAAGCACTAATGGGTGAGGGTAAGATTTTTAAATCTGATTCTTTCCTGAATCGGTAGTCAATGTGCATCTTGTCTAATCTTGGGGGTGTGGGTGGTTTTAGGAATGATGAGGGCATTGTTTTGAAGTACTTTGAGTTTTTTGTTTTCAATCTTCATTCCGGCATACAAGGTGTTACAGTAATCTAGTCTGTACAATAGCAGGGCTCTGGCCAGCGTAATGCGGCTGTCAGTTGACAAAAACGGTTTGCTAGCATTGATGAGTTTGCAGGTGTATGCTTTTGTAGATGCTGTGGCATTTACTTGTTTATTTAGGGTGAGTGACGAGTCCAAGTAGAAACCAATGATTTTTACTTTTGGCAACTTGAATGAGGTTACCATCAATGTTGAAGGTTTGGAAGGCATTGTTTAGTTTGGCAATGCAGAGTTGTGATCCTAGGAAGAGCAACTCCGTCTTGTCATTAAGGCATAGACCGTGGTGTGCCATCCAGGTGTGAATGGGCAGGTATATGGCGTTAAGGGTGGGGCCAATCAGTGCTGTGGTCACTAGTGATGGGGATGAGGATCTGGGTGTCATCGGCATATTTAGTGTAGTTGACATCCATGTCATCGAGTCGGTCGAAAAGGGGTTTGGTGAATGTTATGTATAGCATTGGGGAGACACCAAGAGCCTTGTGACACCCCACATGTGACCAGAGAGGGGAGAGCTTCTGCTGTGGGAGAGAAGACTCTCATGGTTCTGCTAGATAGGAATGATTAAATCCAATGGATGGCATTAGGGGAGAAATGCTCAGCCGAGGCTAGGTGATTAAGGTAACATAAGATCTTGTGGTCCACAAGATTGAATGCTACAGAGAAGTCTAGGAGGCTCGTTTCCCTTTATCTTTTAGATCATCCATTTGGTCTAATCGGGGTGTTTCTGTGTCAAGGTCGGAATCCAGATTGTTGGAGACCAAGGAGATGGATGTTGGTATCTAAATAGTCTTGTATTTGTAGATATGCAGCTTGTTTTATTATTTTTAGGAGGAAGGGTACTGTAGTGATAGGCCATACTTCGTAGGTGTGTTAGGGTCTAGAGCTGTTTTTAAAAATAAATAAAGAGCAGTAGTACCCAGGTGTTGTTCGAATCCAATGGGATAGTATTGTTAGCGAAAGAGGGATTGATTAGGTTTCTGATGAACGGGGTGATTTCAGTGGCACATTCCTTAATGAGGGAGGCTGGGCAAGGGTCTCCTTGACACCTGGATGGTTTAAGGTTGTTGATGATTTTAAGGACTTCTTTCTTGGCGAATGTCTTAAATTCACATTGGGATGTGATACTAGTATGTATGGTAGTGCTGGGTAGTGGGTCTGGTGGAGCCTATTGAACAAATTTTTTTTTTTTATGTTTTAGTTTGAAGTAGAATTTATTTATTGGAGCGCTCTGGATGCTTGAGCACGACAGAACATCTTTGTTACAGACATCTACTTGAGGTACTGCGGTCTCCAGTTCACTAAGGATGTCAAAGTGGTCTTTAGATTTGGATTTTGCATTTGTGATTCTGTCATTATAGGAGATACTTTTGGTGAGGTGGACTGCTTGCTTGTAGTCGAGCGCAGCTGTCTTGTTTTTTGTTTTGTAGAGATCACTTGGCTGTTTTTGCCAGTTGGATTGTGCTTGTCTTTTGACTTTGTGCATGGTTTTTAGGGCTGGTGTGAACCAACCATTAAGGTGTGCTGCTGGCTTGGCTTTTCGCATGGAAAGCTGTGCTAGCATATCTACGGCTGAAAGTACAGTTTTGTTGTACAGTTCGACCATGATGTCGGTTCTTTTATAGTTGTATTATTGAGTGTCAGTATGGGTTGTAGCAGGCAAATTATATTGCTAGCCGTGATATTACGTTTGTTCCTAGATAGGGCTGCAGGTTCCAATTGGGCAAGGCTAGTAGGATTAGTTTTTGTATTAACTGTGAAGGTGATGAGGTGGTGGTCCGACCAAGGGCAGTGGGTGTTAGAGGTGATTTCTGTGTTGCAGTTGTGGTCCGCTAGCCAATCAAGTGTTCGGCCTTAGTGAGTAGGGTTCTGTATTCTGTGTGAAAAGCCAGAGGCTGATATCATGTTGGCAAGGGAGATGGCATTCTTATCTAATGGGTCGTTGAGACCCAAGGTGAAGTCTTAGATAATTGTCTGAGTGCAACGTTTGGTATTAGTTGAGAGGATTTGGGCTAGATAATTTTCCAGAGAAAGGATTAGACCAGGTCGCCTGTATAGTAGATGGACGTGAAGAGTGGCAGTGGCTGATGAGGTCATTTTCACTAACATTAATTCCCCAGATGATATTGGGGTGGATGTGACAGTTCTAATATTGAGAGTATTTTTCACAATAATGGCTACTCCGCCTCCTTTAGCATTAGATCTATCCATTCTGAATAAAGTCTATTGGGTATGGCTAGGGCCATTGCTGGGCCCGCAGCTGCGTGTAGCCAGGATTCTGTAATAACTATAAAGTCTAGTTTGCATGTGACAATAGGATCAGCGATTTCTAGGGCATGGGCCGGTAGGGATCTGGCATTGATAAGGGCGCCTTGTAGACATTGGTTATCTTTGCTTGTACTATTTAGTGAACCGTTCAAAAGGTTTTGGTTGTGTGACATTGGGCTCGTTGGTGGGTTGGATTTAGGCCGGGATTTACTCTTATTCATGGTTCGGAGAGGCATACGAGGGCTGTGGTGTGTGTGTGGCGGTTGATCGACGTAGTAGAGTGGCTACTTGTTCTGTAGGCAAGGAAGCTGTTTCTCGTTAATAGCGGAGGGGTGATGGTGAACAGATTTTTCATTATGCCAGCTTGTAGAGGTATATATGATATGGTATTTATAATGCGCCTATGCACAAGTGCTTCAAGGCGCGACGAGGCAAGGGAGGACAGAACGATCTTACTAGGCCAGGTGTCATTCAGATTGTGCAAGTGTGTGGGAAGGGGGCAGGGACAGTAGAGTACAGTGCAGTACAAGATGATAACAGTAAGTAGCGGCGCATACGTAAGTGCTGACGACAGGTGTCAGGGGCTGGTAAGGGGACTTTAGGGATACAGAAACAGCCCCCGGTGCTGGGTTTGCCAGGTGGGCAGTGCAGGTGCGAGACAATGGCAGGGGGAGGGACCTAGACCAGAGTTCAGAGGGTGTCCAAGTAGCCGGTGTGGTTCCGGTTTCAACCAGGAGATGAGGAAGAGAGAAAGCAGAAGCAAAGAGAGAGGTTTTGAGGTGCTTCCGGAACCGGAGATGGTTCTCCTCAAGTTTAAGGGATCCAGCAAGGCTGTTCCAGAGGGAGGCACCAGGCGAAGAAAGAAATCTACCGCCAACTCGTTGCTTGGAGAAGCGAATGACCTTGAGGGAGTTGGGAGCGGAGAGCTTGAGAAGGAAGGTATTTAGGAAGGGAGAGTTGAAGATATTAAGGACCCAGGCCCCAGAAGGCCTTGTGGACGATGCAGAGGGTTTTGAACTTACTCCTCGCAGCCACTGGGAGACAGTGCAAAGATTGCAGTCCTGGAGAGAGATGAGATCCCTGGGCTTGATGCTAAGGACAAGTCTCGCAGTCCTGTTTTGGATAAGTTGCAGAGGGTGGAGAGTAGAAGCAAGTAGATTTAGAAAGAGCATGTTGCAATAGTCCAGTCTAGAGAGAACCAGAGCTCTGGAGACAGTGAGCTTCTGGGGGAAGGAGAGGAAAGGAAGAATCCCTCAGAGGAGGTGCAGCTGGTAGTGTGACTGAGAGACATCAGAGATGTGAGGAGAGGAGGTTCGTGTGGAGTGGAAGATTACCACAAGGTTTTTAGCCTTGCAGGTGGGAGCTAGAAGAGGGCCAAAAGAGGCCGGTCAGAGAGCTACAGGGAAAGGGGGAGTGGGTGTGCCGATGGGAAGAATCTCGGTATTACTGCCATTAAGGCAGAGGTCATTGGTGGCACACCACTCCTGGATAGCAGAAAGACGGTCAGAGATGAGGGAAGGAGAGGAGGAGGCCGAGGGTAGCCTGAAAATGAGCTGGGTGTCATCCGCATAGCACTGAAAGTTGGGGCAGAGAGTGGCGATGCGGTGGGCAAGGAGTGCCAGGTATTGGTTGAATGAACAGCCATGGAGGGAGGTTGGAACCCTGGGGGACACCACAGGTGGAGAAAAAGATGGCGGAGAGGAAGGACCCAAGTTGGACCTGAGAGGGTCGGTCAGAGAGGAAAGAAGTCAGCCACGCCAGAGCCTGACAGTGATGCCCAGATTATCACAGAGACGGTTGAGTAGGATGGTATGGTTGACAGTGTCAAAGGCAGAAGAGAGATCAAGCAGGATGAGGACGCAGGGGTTGTTGGAGTCAAGGTTAGAGAGCAGGTCTTCACGGATGTTTAGGAGAGCAGTTTCCGTGCTTCTGGCAGTTCTGAAGCCAGACTGATGGTCATGAAGACAACCAACAGATTCAGTGTGGAGATTAAGCTGGGAGAAGGCCAGTTTCTCCAGGAGCTTGCCCAAGAAGGGGGTGATGGAGAGTGGGTGATAGTTAGCCGGGCAGGAGGGGTCGGCAGAGGGTTTCTTAAGAAGAGGGTGCACAAGGGAGTGTTTCAGTGGGGGGAGGGAAGACTCCAGTGGTGAAGGAGTGATTGCAGAAATCAGCCAGGGCAGGAGCCAGGGAGTCGATGTGGTCCTTGATGGTTTTGGAGGAACGGGGGTGAACCTGTTTCGACGAGACGTTCATAGATCGGACTTTTCTAGAAACCTTGTCAGCGGAGAACAGGGGAAAGGCAGAGAAGGAGGGAGGAGAGGTGGCCGAAGAAGGGCCAGAGGAAGACCAGGGAGTAGAGGGAGGAAGGGTAGAGGAGAAGAGAGGCCAATATGTCCTGAGTTTTGGAGATGAAGTGAGAAGCTAGTGCCGTGCAGAGGGCCTGGGAAGGGACAGGAGAGGTAGACTGCGGCAGGATTGACCAGTTCCTTGCAGATTTTAAAGAGTTCAGCCAAGTTGTTAAGTGGCGCAGAGACGTGGGCTTGGATATGAGCTCTCTTCTTGGTTCATACAGTGTGTCGGTATTGCCTTTGCAACAGGCGGCAGGCCAGTTTGTCAGAGGATGCACATGAAGCACGCCATTTCCTCTTGGCCACCCTGCACTTGCGTTTTAGGGTGACGAGGTCTGAGTTGTACCAGGAGTTGCACTTGGCTTTGGGCATCAGGCGAATTCTCATGACGGGGGCAAGGATATCAAGAGTATCCACTATAGCAGAGTGGCGCATGGAGAGGGCTGTGTCTGGGTGAGAGTCAGCCAAGGAGGCATGGGGGGGGGGTGAGAAGGTGGCGGAGAAAGCCTCAGCTGACACACGCTTCATGGGTCGGATGACAGAGAAGGTGGGTGGCAGTGATGGAAGTGGCTCGGCCTGAGGGGTAGGGAGGCTAAGGTGGGAGGAGAGGAGAAAGTGATCACTCCAGGGGAGAGGAGTGGCGAGAGGGACAGACGCGAAGGTCTGAGGAGATCAGAACATCCAGAGTGTGCCCTGCAGAGTGAGCTGGGCCAGAGGGGAGAATAGTGAGTGAGGGAGAGTCGCAGAGGTCGCGAAAGAGTCCAGAGGGGGGCCAGGAGGCATCCTTGTGGATGTTGAAGTCTCCAAGGAGGAGGAGTTGAGTGGTAGAGGCCATGAGTGAGGAGGAGAGGTCTTCCCACTCTGAGAGGAAGGAGGAAATCTGACCAGAGGCAGGAATCCACTCAGGGAAGATCAGGGCTACACCCCCACCGGAGCGGTTGGACCTCGGCGTAGGTAGGATCTTGTAGCCGTCAGGTCGGAGCGTATCAAAACTCGTGACAGAGATGGCTGTGAACCATGTCTTAGTGAGACCTAGGTCGTCAAGGCCTTCCAGAAGGCAGCAGATATCAAAGGAGTGTTTGACAGCAAAGCGAGAATTTAGGGTGGCAATATGGAGAAGGTTGCCATCCTTGAAGGCCTGCTGGGGATGGGTACAGATCAGAGGTACGCCCTGCGGAGGTGTAGAAGGAGCCTGAGAGGGGGCAGAGAGGGAAGGGGAAGGCAAGGTAACCAAGTAGGGGGCAGAGGTAGTCACGGAAAAGGGAGAGGGGACAGCAGGAGAGGAAAGGAAGTTGATGAGGAGCAGGAAGCATCTATCAAAGAGGTGAAGGTTGGCCTGCGGACCTTGGACCAAGACGGTCCCATTAGAGTAAACATTAATGATGACCTTAGAGGAATGGAAGGATGTCAGGAGGGCATCCCAACGGGTGCCCCCATTAATGGGTGAAGAAGAGCGCACAGAGACCGTATGAAGGGTTCATAGGTCAGGTGAAGGCATGACATAGAGGATGTCAGTGAGAGTCTCCTTGGAGGGGGCACTAGTGTAGGTGTGAGCGATGGGGAGGCCTGGGTTGGAGACTTCTTCCTACCGGTTTTAGTGAAGAGAGCAGGACAGTCAATAGAAAAGCAGTTAGAAAAGATAGAGACAAAGAGCACAATAGAGTAGGTGAGAAAGGAGGGGGATGGAGGGGTGAGGGGGAGGCACTAGCGAAGGATACTAGAATAGGCAGACAAGACAGTGAGAGTCAAGCAAGTTGAGCAATAGGACAGACGGTCAGGATTAAGGAGTTTACACAATGCACATGTTAAAGACAGGGCTTAAAGTAGGGCTCAAGTTCGTAAGAAGTGGTAGTCGTAGTCGACGAAGTCCTGTAGAAGTGGGCCCAACAGGCTCGACTAGAGGTGAGATTTGTGTTGGTCTGCCCCAGAGTTGAGGGGTGGGTACTGGGCAGATGGTAGCAATTGCGTCGGTGCTATTGCATTGGAGTCTGGGAGGTGGTGAGACATTGTGAGCATAAAGAGGACTTTAACCAAAGTCAGAGTAGTGTTGGGACTAGGTTCCTGGTAGTATTTAACTGTGGGCACTAGAAAGGTAGGCATGTCATGCTTGCAGTCTAACCTTCTAATTCTATGGGTAAACGGATAGTATTAGTATTCACCTGACTTAGTTACCAACAGATGAGCTCTGTGTGCTGGGCATTCGTTAAACTAGGTGTTAGTGGGTCTCTGGTGTGCAGCCTGATTTGTCTTGGTCCTGGTGCACATCACAAAGGCTCAATTAGTGTATGATATATTGTGTAAGCCTGTTTTTTAATCTGTAGGGTCTCGGACATGTAGTCAGGAGTAAAGGAGGCATCATTTCAGAATTCCTTTTTTAAGTTTGCCGCAACGTGAGATGGGCCTGGCATAAGGTAAAACTAGCACGCAATCAGCGCGCATAGAGGCCTTGCATAGGTGAAATCTAGCATGTTGTCCGATACAGTATAACAAGCTTAATTATAAGGGAGTACTAACATTCAGTCTGGACATAGTGGGGGTACATATACTGAATTCACGGTTGAATAGTGAAAAGGCTTAGCATAAGTAAATTGTTATCTAGCATTAATGTGCACCTATGTGTTTAGCATAGAAGCGTATTAAACCAGCAGTAGTATGCATACAAAGGGTCACATGTAAGATAGTGCACTTCAAATTTGAAATAGGACCTACGTAGTACTATGTCTGATGCAGTATAACAAGCCTAGTATAGGGAGTACTAACATAGTTATAAACATAGTCAGGTGCATATATACTGAGTTTACAGTTGAGTGATGAAAAAGGCTTAGCATATGTAAAAAGTTAACTAACATTAATGTGCATCTAAAGGTCTAGCATAGAAGCATATTAAGCCAGCAGTAGTATGCATGCAGTATATACGGGTCGCGTATAAGATAATGCAATTTGAAATAAAACCTGAATAGACCAATCATAGACTAGTACATTTTCTGTCTGAGGCAGGCATCTGCACATATATATATGGGTGTGATGCATTGCGGGTGAGCACACAGCTCAAATGTGTGCCTGTCTGTGTCACCAGCGTGAATGGGTCAAATTGCATAGGCGAACAAGTTAGTGTGCAGGCTGGCAGTGGGCTGGGAGGCGCACTGGCCGTATACGATCAGGTAGGCGTGGTAGTCCACTTTGTGCTGCGTTGTTCGGTAGGACAAGTCAGCAATGATGTGATGTTATTGGGACTTAGTGACAATCGTGGCAGGTAAGCTTTGCGCAAGTTCTACACAGACGAGAAGTGGAAGGGGCCGGTGTGGCGGGCGCCTGTTCCGCCTGGCTCCCACAGGCTCTGACACAAGCCTTAGTTGGATGGCCTTTGTTGAGTGCCGGCATTCGCTGATTGGCTAAAGAAGAACGCACTGGCCAATCCGCCGCAGTTTGTTGAAAGGTTGGTGGGGAGAAGTGTGATAATTTAGTCGGCGGGTATCTTTCAATGTGTTAACCCTCGCGGTTAACTTTGGGAGGATTTGAATAGCGAAATAAATAAAGTTGATACACCTACACAGTGCATCCAATCTAATCAGGATTGTTAGACAAGATTGTATGCAACACCCTTTGGGTGCAATACAACAATCCTGACCTCCTGGCAATAGGACCCAACCTTTGGTATAAGTCTGTACTACACAGGTTGGTAGTGTGTTGAGCAGCCAGTTTTATCTCGAGAGGTCAATGTGAGCTGTAGGGGAGTTGCACAAAGATTTACAGTTACAGGTACTGAAACTCTTGCACACAAGGTTCTTGATCAATTATTTAAGTCAGTTTGAGTAAGCTTTCTTCAGGAAGGGTTAATATAATAGTATCACATGAATGCACTCCAAAATACACACTCTTAGTTTCTCTAAATCAGCAAATACCCATTTGGGATGGCACACACACTTCCTACACCCTCAGGTGACATAAATAAATAGGACACTGTGGACATTAATATATCACTGTTGCATTTAGAGCAATACTTAGGAGTATGTCAAAGAAAAAAATATTAGAATAAAACGAGATCTCACAAATATTCTGAAGCATGTAAGTACTTTTGGTAACCCCCAATGCAAAGTAGGTTATCCCCTTCCAGGAAAGAAGACAAAACACAATGTCGGAGGAAAGAAGAGTTATTCAGGTAGCCAGGCCAGGCCAAAGTCAATTGGACCAAAGTCTAGGTGAGCTGAAGCAATTCTTGCAGGTAGGTAAAAGTCTTGCACATTGTTTTACGTGTCTTTGTAGAAAAGAAGAAATCAAAGTAGGGCCACAAGCTGATTAGACTTGTGAGGTAAAGCAGCTGTTAGCAACTCTACAGAAGCAACCAAGATATGTCTCCACTGAGAACAAGTGAGGTTACACAACAAGAGGTAAGTTCTCTTAGAGTTTTACAGTACCTTTGGTTAGAAGAAAAACGGTTCCAGCTGGCTTCTGTTCCTGTGCAGCTTTGCAGATCCTGGGTTCCTGGGCCTCAGTCAGGACAAGAGGGAGGAAGTCTGGAGGACTCCTGCACTGCAACAGGACGGTCGGCGACAGAAAAGGACTAACTTCTATTTAGTGGCACTTCACGGTTTCAGCTCCTCGCTTCTCAGCAAATGGCGCCACTGCGGACTCTTGGCTGTTGAGATGGGCTTTCCTTGCATCTGGGGTCCAGCACTCTGTTGAGGTGGCTCAGGCTTGGTCAGTCTTGCTTCCTGGGAGTCCATATGATCTTCCTGGAGCTCTTGGCCAACTTTAAAGCAACGCACACGATCTGGTGTTCTCCAGCATGGGGTCTGGCATGGATTCACATGCTCATGAATATTCCCAGTCGTCAGGCTGGGAATCCTCGGTAAAGAAAACATCAGTATCCGTTTCGTTTCTGATCTGTCTTTCTTAGTAGTAACCATTCGCTGATCTCTGGGTCATAATGCCCCCAGCCAATGACTGCCCTCTCCCTAAGCCCCACCTCTGGCAGCCATCCTCATATTTTTACCACATGCTCAAGTGTTGGGGGTCCTCGTGCTTTAGCTCTCGAGTTTTTGCTGCGTTTTTGTGCTTTAATCAGATTTTCTTTTTTTTGATTTAATCGAGCCTCAAGCTCCACCGTTTCTACTTCCGATAACGGGGATCTGTTTTGGAATTCTTCTAAGCCCCTCAAGGGTGAAGTTTTTGTCGAGTATACGCTTCTTGGAGGATACCGGAAGATCTGCGGCCTACCTCAACGGACATGGCCCAGGACAAGGGAAGCTCGACACCCGGATCCAAGCTGTTCAGGTGCTGCCCTGGATGCGGATTACAAAACGTTTTCAGGGAGGACGAGCATTTGCGATGTCTCTACTGCCTTCATGAGGACAAGACGCACGTGGAGAAGGACTGTGCATTCTGCAAGAACCTTTCGGAACGGACCAAACAAGATCGTTGTTCCCGCCTCGCCGCCTGACTGGAAAAGGGCACAGCAGGTGAGAAGGCGAAGAAAAAGTCTGAGCTGGCTTCTAAGTCCTGTGAGGTCACCCCGGCGACGGGGGCCCAACAGAAGGCCGAGCACCGCGAGTCTGCGAGGCAGGGCGCGACTTCCCCGGCACTTTCAACCACGAGCCAGCGCTCTGGTTCGGGGAAGAGGAAGTCTGAGAACCCGGGTAAGCTGCTGGAGCGGCCCCGGTCGATCTCGAAGGGGGAGCGAGGCGCTGATCCTCCCTCCAAGGCAAAGGCCCAGGACGCACCTAAGGTGGTGAGGGCTGTGATCCAGCCGGCAAAGGCCTCTATCGAAGTGGTCGCTGGGACCCTGGCGAAGCGGGCTGAGACTACGCCGGTGGAAATGGCCTCTGGGCCCAGAGTATCCCTGCCACCGCAGAGGGAATCCTCTTTCCAGCCCATCGTTAAGACCCCCGTGAAGTCCCCGGCGGAAAGAGGGGGGGGGGGGCGGTGGCCATTACAGACTCGGAATAAGCCTCTGAGGAGGATCTGGTGGAAACCGAGAAGAGCCTCAACGAGGGGTTCATAGGCCTCAACGAAAGGTTCGAGAAGGTTCGATCCCAGGGGACGGTCCCCGCTGACGTGATCAAAGATAGCGACGAAGAGGGCCCAGTGGAGCGGCCATCCCATCCGTCGCAGCCATTACCCGAGCCCAGGATAGCTTGGCGGACATTTTGTTGGCGATCCAATCCTTATGTACCGAGATGAGGACGAGATTACCACGGACCCCGACGGAGGATCCAGAACCAGGCCCGTCGGGAAACCCTCCGAACAAGCTGAGGAGAGTCCACCCCTCTCTGCCCTTCGTGCCCGCGAGGCCTGTGGACCCCTCATCCCCCTCGCCGGACCCTAGAGACGATACGGGGACAGACGGCGGCGATGGCACAACGGACATCCCGTCATCAAGAAGAAGTTCGACTCCATGGGTCGATGAGTCATCACGTCTGCGGCGACGACGATTAAGGCGGCCAATGCCTTAGCGATCGTGGCCCGTTAGACAGGGAGCTCTGGTTCAAGATAGCTCCCCTGCTAGGCTTCCTACCTGACAAGAGGGCGGGGGCCCTACAAATTCTGCAGGAAGGTGAGGTGGCGTCGGATCACGCCAGAACAGTGGCAACGGACATTGCTGATACCGGATTTCGCCAACTGGGCAACGGAGTTTGCCTCCGACGACGGGGCTGGCTCAAGGCGACAGACTTTCGCCAGGACGTCCAGACCAGAGTGTTGGATATGCCGTTCGACAGCAAGAACCTTTTTGGTAAGACGGTGGACGAGTCACTCCAGGCCATCAAGACCGACTCGGAGACGGCCCGGGCCCTAGAGGTACTTCAACAACGATGGCCCTTTCGGAACTACGGAGCCAGACAGGATGCCTCCAAGGGATCCAGCAGTGGCTCTTCCGCATACCGCCAGGCGGCCTGCTCCTCGTCCCAAGAGGCCTACAGAGGTTGCGGCAAGCAAGGGGGATCCCGCCGTCGTCGCCAAGGAGGTCAAGGTGGCAAGGCCTCCTCCAAGCAAGACTGGCACCCCGGTGGGAGGCCGGCTGACAAAGTTCGTCAGCGTGTGGGAGTCCATCTCCACCGACCGCTGGGTGCTGGACACCCTGGCCAACGGGCACTCGCTGGAATTCCAAAAGAAGTGCCCTCGCATTCCTCCCGTGGCCAGGAAGGAGAATCCCATCCCTCAACTGCTGTTGGAGGTAAGGGCGATGCTCAAGAAAGGGGCCATCGAGCTCGCCCCCAGGAGGCTCCCGGGCTCCGGAGTGTACTCAAGGTACTTTCTCGTCAGAAAGAAGACAGGTGGTTGGCGCCCCATCCTGGACCTGCGTCGGTTAAACAAATACATCAAGGCGCAGAAATTCAGGATGGTCACCCTCCAGCACGTGCTGGGACAGCTGGAGGAGGGCGACTTCCTATCGTCGCTGGACCTGGAGGATGCTTATTTCCTCATCCCCATTCTAAAAGGACACTGTTTCTCAGGTTCGTGGTTCAGGGACGCCACTACCAATTCAGAGCCCTACCGTTCTGATTAAAGTCGGCACCCAGGGTATTCACCAAGTGCCTGGCACCAGTGGCG
Source organism: Ambystoma mexicanum (assembly GCF_040938575.1). Taxonomy (NCBI): domain Eukaryota; kingdom Metazoa; phylum Chordata; class Amphibia; order Caudata; family Ambystomatidae; genus Ambystoma; species Ambystoma mexicanum. The sequence goes on along the minus strand of NC_090922.1, from coordinate 586,013,193 downwards.
GCACGGCTGCGCCTGCAGGGGATCCACGTCTACCCCTACCTGGACGACTGGCTAATCCGGGCGAGGACAAAAGAACTTGCCATCGAACACACAGCGAGGACCGTCTGGCTGCTCACGGAACTGGGGTTCTCCATCAACTACCCCAAATCCCACCTGGTTCCCTCGCAGGTAGCACTGTTTCTGCGAGCGAAGCTCGATACAGTGGAGCAGCTGGCCTCCCCGTCAGAGAAGATGACGAAGACCATTCTGGGCAAGGTGCGGCGCCTGCTAGCCATGGACGTGGCCAGGGTGAGGTCCATCAAGTGCCTCCTCGGGATGATGTCCTCATGCATCTATCTTGTACCCCTTTGCAGACTTCGGATGCGTCCGCTACAGGAGCTCCTCGACGCCCGCTGGCTTCAGGCGACGGGCTGCTTCGAAGACCGGATCCCTCTCGACGAGGAGTTCCTTCGGGCGATCCTATGGTGGGGTACCCGTGCTCACCTCTCTACAGGCACGGACTTTCAAACCCCGGCATTTCAGGAGACGGTGACGACGGACGCCTCTCTGGAGTGTTGGGGGGCCCACACCGGAGATCTCCACGCGAGAGGCCTTTGGCTCCCGGAGGAGAGGTCTCTCCACAGCAACATTCTGGAGCTCCGAGCAGTGTGGGTGCTCAAGTCGTTCCTTCCGTCCCTCAAGGGCAAAGTGGTGAGGATCTTCACCGACAACACCACCACGAAGTTCTACATATACGGAAGCAGGGGGGCACCAGATCCCCAGCCCTATCCAAGGAGGCTCAGGCTCTGTGGCACTGGGCCGTCGCCCAGGGGATGTTTCTGGTCCCCTTCCACTTGGCAGGAATAAAAAACACCATCGCCGACTCACTCAGCAGGGAGCTGCGCTCGTGCCCCGAGTGGGAACTGCGTCAGGACCAGGTGGATCGGCTTTCGACGATGGGGCAAAGCCCGGAGCGACCTTTTCGCAACGGCGACAAACTCCAAGTGCCAGAGGTTCGCCAGCAGGTTCCCGCAGCCGAGGAGCATGGGCAATGCTTTCTCGTTCCCCTGGGACGGCCTGTTTCTTTACGCGTTCCCTCCGTTGCCGTTGCTGCTCCGCCTCATCAACCAGCTCAAGAAGTCCAGGTGAAGAATGATCCTCGTCGCGCCGGCGTGGCCGAGACAGATCTGGTTCCCGGACCTTCTGGACTTGTCAACGTCCCCCACCAGTCAAGCTGCCGGCAGATGCGGATCTTCTCTCCAGAGAAGGAGGCGCCATTCTCCATCACGATCCACAGTCGCTGAACTTGCAGGCCTGGCTCCTGCAGCACTAGAGTTTGGAAGGTACGATATCCCGGCTGACTGCAGAGAGGTTCTTGCAAAAGCCAGGGCGTCCTCAAGTGTTACGGTCATAAGTGGAAGAGGTTCTCTGTCTGGTGCCGTGCACAGAAGATTAACCCTCTGCGGATTACGGCCCCTCAAGTACTGCCGTAACTACTGTCGCTGGCCAAAGCTGGACTGGCTCACGCCTCCATCAAAATACATCTGGCTGCCATCTCCCGATATACCAGGACTACGGGACGGGCGTCCTTGTGGTCTCATCGCCTGGTGAAGGAATTTATGAAGGGACTATTCCGATCGTTCCCGCCGGTGAAGGCTCCTGCCCCGACGTGGGAGCTTAATGTGGTGCATTTGAGCCTATGCATTCGGCACCTTTGAAGTTCCTGTCATGGAAGACCGCGTTCCATGTGGCCATCACCTCCGCACGACGAGTGGGAGAGATCCAGGGCCTGTCTTGCAAGCCTCCATACTTGACGTTTCATGACACGAGGGTGGTGCTGAGGACGCATCCCTCCTTCATGCCCAAGGTGCCGTCGGACTTACACCTCAACGAGCACTTGGTGTTACCAGTTTTCTTCCCGTCGCCGGCCGAGAGGACTTTGCACTCGCTGGATGTAGCTAGAGCGCTGAAGTTCTACGTGGACCGCACAAAGAGTTTCCGGAAGACGTCACAACTGTTTGTGAACTTTGGGTCTGTGAAACAAGGGAAGGCTCTGCCGAAGACTTCCATCTGCAGATGGCTCTCCGGCTGCATCATGCACTGTCACCGGTTGGCAAACCGACCGCTGCCCGGCCGTCGGAGCTCATTCGACCAGAGCCATCGCTGCTACCACGGTTTTCCTGTCTGGTGTGCCCCTGCTGGACATCTGCAGGGCTGCTACGTGGAGGTCGACGCACACCTTCACAAGATTCTACTGCGTCGATCGGGAGTCCAGGGTCGGCAAAGCAGTGCTGCGCAACCTGTTCGCCTAAGGTGAGCCTGGTAAGGAGGTAAGAATTGCTTAATGTTGAGTTTTGGGTGTAATGCTTAATGTTGAGCCTTTGCCACCTCCCGTGGTTGTGCATGTGCATACTGCTATGTATTCTTTTGTTCATGAGCATGTGAATCCATGCCAGACCCCATGCTGGAGAAGGAACAAGTTACTTACCTGTAACTGTTGTTCTCCGGCATGGGTCTTGCATGGATTCACATGCGAACCCTCCCGCCTACCCCTCTGCGGCTCTTCACTTGCTCATACTGCCACTTTGCGTGCTACCAAATCTGAGGATGGCTGCCAGAGGCGGGGCTTAGGGAGAGGGCAGTCATTGGCTGGGGGCAGTATGACCCAGAGATCAGTGATTGGTTACTACTAAGAAAGACAGATCCGAAACGAAACTGATACTGATTTTTTCTTTACCGAGGATTCCCAACCTGACGACGGGAAATATTCATGAGCATGTGAATCTATGCCAGACCCATGCCGGAGAACAACAGTTACAGATAAGTAACTTGTTCCTCACTCTCCCTGGCTCTTCTGTTTCCAGCAGCAACTGCCATGGAAATGCAACTAGCTTTGAGAGGATGTCCAGGTGGCTTACTTTGGAGTTGATTGGTCCCACTGACTCAAGGGGAGAAGTCGTCCTTGCAGGGCTTCTCTACTCTAGGCGAATTCGGAGCTTTAGCACGGCAGCAGGGCTTCACCGGGCAAACCAACGGTCCAGGATTTGCAGCAGACGTCTCTTCCAAGTTCTTCTTCGGATTCCTTAGTCCAGTGATCGACTGTGCCTTCCAAGCCAAAAAGCCTCCCCTTTTATGCAAGTTTCTCCCATTCATTCCAGCCTAGCTGTCAGTCACCCAGCAGGGTGTCCTTCCCGGAAGGCCAGCCGGCCAATCACCTAACAAAGCATTTCTGTCTCCTAGTTGATGAAGCACAGAGAGTTTCAGGCACCTCCCTTGCTTCCTGCCCCCGCCAGACACCCTGGAGCCAGTTGCAGGCTCCAAATGAAAAGATGACGGATCAGCTATTTAGCTGAATGCTTCATGAAGCCCACAGGCTTACCAGATAAAGATCTGGATTGTATGCGGGGACTGCTCCTATAGCGCACTGCGAGGCACAAGCTCCAGTTCCTACTCCTTGGGGTCACATATTCTAGACCGGCTAACAGCAAGTCAGAGGAAGTAAGACCCAGTTGGGGGACACTCATACAATTATCCTAACCGGAATAATAAAGTGAAACCAACAGCATTACTTTTGGGAAGAGGCACAACCAAATTACAGGTGAGTAATATACCCTTACATCTACTTTCTGTTAGAATGGCGAAACAGTTTCTAAGGAAAGAAAAAACTTTGTAACTGTTCACTCTGAGTTAGTTACCAACCAACTCTTTTACAGATGGGTAACTTTTGAACACGTATTCTCTTTTCTAGGCAAAAGGCCCAATCCCTTAAGTCTTTCCCTTATTCTTGGAGCATGAGTGTTCTCAGTGACAGAAGTGGGGGCTCACTAGCGTCTAGTGTCCACCAGGCAGTGTCAGGATAGGTCCTTAAGTATCAAAAGTCAAGAGTTCCTCAGAAAGACTGTTCAAACAGGTGAGTATTTTACTTTAGTTAGTTGAGGGTCCAGGGGCTTCACAGAAGACGCCCTAAGGTGATTCCAGCAGGTGGGAATGGGTGAACTGGACGAGAGGCCTCCCAATCACAGAAAACACCCCACAACTACACAGGAATCACAAGAGACTTAAGGCAAGTAAATACCCAAGCCAGCACAGTACCTCAGCACAGAAGAGGATTTTGCAGCATGAGGACTTCAGGATCTGCAGCCAAAAACCCAGTTGGTGGATTCCTTGTTGTGGTGACTGAAAACAGGACCTTGGAAGTGACTTTGCAGCAGGGATCAACGGGGAAGGCTCTAGGCAAGGTTTTCAGACTTGATTCGTGTCTCTGGAGATTAATCGGCGTGCCCATGAAGTTTCCGCGATATTCGAAAGACCGTGCAACGCTCAATGGCTCGAGGGTATTGTAGCCCGCAAGTTCTCAGCAATGCGTGGGATGGCTCAAAAAGCCATTTTTTCTTGAGTCTAGTGGGACTAACCAGGCTCTGGTTCCGGGTCATCGTTTTCCGAGTCCCCAGGTCGATTGAAAGGAAGGGTTACAGCAGGCTCAGGTTAGATAGCTGGCTCTCAGGTTGCTGGAAATAGTCTCATCCACTTTTCCTTCATCATCCTCTTCAGTTTTGGTTCCAGTGGTCGACTTGTCTTCAACTTCCAGGTTCAAAGTATTTAACAGGAACTACAACACAACTACTGCATTTTCTCCCTGCATTTTACAACCAGGGGTGGTCTGCTTGTCCAGTCAGGACATCCAGCACCCCACTGGGATTTGTTGCCATTCGGGCAAGGAGAAAGACAAAGGGTTGTGGAGTTTTGAACTCCTCCCTCGCTTCCTTCCTTCACAGAAAGACTGGAGTCTGGGCGGGGAGTCCAGCAGACTCCTGCTTAATATAAAAATTACACAAAGGAATTTCCCATCCTGGATGTCAGGGCTAGGAAGGACAATGAACACTAAAATGGCAAAAAAAACAAGACTGGGCCATTTTGGTAAAATGAACACCCATAGGTGCCTTTACTGCAGCTGTGATCACAGCCCGCAGTAAAGGTGCACTGAATTAGTAAAAGTTATCACTGCTACCAGCCATTAAAGGTAAGCTTGTCCCTGTAATAGAATTGTTAGTCTTAGTGTGAAAGGGGGTACATTGTGTCTCCCCAGCTCTCCACATAAGATGGGGTGTGCTGGTTTCACCAAATAAAAGGTAAAAGGATCCAAAGATCCTTTCTACCCTTGAAAACTGTAGTTCTCTCAAGGTTAGCCAGAGAAAGTTAAAAGGGGAGCCCCTAGGGCAACCCAGCAACAACAGGCACTTATTGCCAAAAAGCTGTCAAAGAGGATACCTTGTAAAATACACTATGCAGTCTAAAAAGTGACACCCATAAAAAGAGTAACATATTCTGAGTGTGGAAGAAGGTTCCCACTCTTAGTTACAAGGAAAATAATCCACCAGTAAAGCAAAAGGTTCTGGGGTTGACACCGGTCAGGAAGATTTATCATTTCTATGAAAATCTTACCGAACTGCTGTGAATGGACAGGAATTTCTTCAAAGGGGCACCTGCCAGTCGTCTTGTTTCCACACATTTGTTTTTCTCAGTTCTCCACAGGAAACTCTGCAATCTTCTGGCTAAAGGTGGAAGACGTCAAAAATCCGAGAGTCTGAACCTGGGCCAGAGCGATTGGACCAGATCCCATCCGCACCACTACCAAAATGTGCAGTCTCACCTGGAGCGATCCAAATGCAAGATCGAATTAACTATATAAATATCAGACACAAATAACCGGAAAGAAGAATATGGCAAAATACTACTTAATATTCCTGCGTCCCGTCCCCTTTCCTCCACACTGTATGGGCATTCCTTTTGTCCCCTTTAAATTTAGATGCACACATGGGCACAGCCCTGGGAGCATGCGCTACCGTAAGACCGCCCACCGTCGCCACACCCAAGTCCTCTTTTGCACGTCGATGGGAACGGACCACTTCAGCAGTGCTCCTGGGTTAGGCCTCCGGCCTTATAAATCTACACGCTCTTCCTCAAACTTTCTATATTTTTCTTCTCTGTTTTCTCCTAGATTGTCAGAGAAGACTCTGTCTTCTGGTGCCACGCTCCTCTCTGGCGCATGTCGACAACAGCGGGTTTTAGCAGGTGTCTGGCCTGCGAGGGTTCCTTCCCTATGACTGATTCCCAGGCGCTTTGCCTCCAGTGCCACCGCTGGGACGACTGTTCTGCATGCAATGTGTTGACCCCGCAAGCTCTCAAGATTCGCCTCGCCAGGTGGAGGGACCTGTTCGGGAGACCACCTCTAGAGGACTTCAAAACTTGCATGAGGAGGAGCCTTCTACCACGTTTCACCGGGACAAGGAGGTGCTCAGGACGCATCCCGCCTTTCTCCCTAAGGTTGTTTCTTCCTTTCACATTAACGAGGTGTTAAGGAGAATTCTCAGAAATGTGCAAATTCCCTTCTACCTTAGAGTCCCCTGGACTTAAGGACTTTTAATTTTTATCCTGGAGAGAGTGAGACCTTCTTCCCACTCTCATGTATTTATCATTGATTTGAACACTGTTGTTTTTGACTTTGGAGTCTGACAAACTCCATCAGTATCATCATTTTACATTGTATCACACAGCACCTTCAGTGCAGTGGTACAGGGAAGTCTCTTAGATTTCCCAAAGGTTTAAATACCTTTTCTTGGTTAACTAATGTTTCCAAGAGCAGTGAATTGAAATTGCCCTGCTGCATTGCTGAAGCTCTGAATTCACCTCGACTAGAGAAGCCCTGCAAAGGACGAATTCTCCCCTTAGGACCAATCGACCCCAAGACAAACTCATCGGGAAATCCTCTCGGATCTGGCTGTAATTCGATTGCTGCTGCAGGAACCGATTGCCAGGGAGAGGAACACCAGAATCGAGTGTGTCGTCTTTGTCGGTCCCGAGCGCCAGAAGATCCTCCGTACTCCCATGAAGCAGGACTGACCAAGCCTGAGCCACTCTGCAAAGTGCCCAACCACAAATGCGAGGAAAGTCCATAAAGGTATCAGAGAATGGCGGTGGTGCTATTTGCGAGATTCGTGAGAAGCTGAAACCGCGAAGTGACGCTGATCAGAAGTTTGCCAATTGCTGCCGCCGACCTTCAATTCGAAGTGCAGAAGTCCCTAGACGTCCTCCCTCTTGTCCCCACGACTGAGGTTTAGGAACATCAGGATCTGCAGACATACACAGGAACAGAAGCCAACGGGAACCAATTTCTTCAAACCAAAAGTACTGTAAAACTAAGGGGTTGCTTAGCTCTTGTTGTGTAGCCTTGCTAGCTCTCAGTTGAGACTTGGCTCGGTTGCTTTTGCAGAGCTGCTTGCAGCTTTGTCCCTCACAAGCTTCCCAGCATGTGGACCTACAGGGATTTCATTTTCTACAAAGATTTCTAAAACATTGTTCAAGACGTTTTACTTACCTTCAAGAAGTGCTTCAGCTCACCTAGACTTTTGCTCAATTGGCATTGGCTGTCCTGGCTTCCTGAAAGACTCTTCTATCCTCTGACTTTGTGCTTTCACTATCCCTCAGCAAAAGTCACACATTCCATAACTTGTGTAGCTGGGAAAGGGGTTGTTTCTTTTGCATTGGGGGGGGGGGGGGGGTTCAGAAAGTACTTACCTGCTTAACAATATTTAACCATTGTTTTATTCCCTCATCTTTTCCTTTTTTGACACTAACCTCAGCATTGCTATAAATGTATCAGTGATATATCAATGGCCACAGTGTCCTAGTTGTTGAAATCACCTCAAGGTTTAGGAAGAGTCTGTGTGCCATCCCAAATGGGTATCTACTGATTTATTGAAACTGAGTGTATTTCTGAAGTATTCTATTGTTACATATATTTGCTCCCTTCTTAAGAAGGCTTATTCAACTGACTTTTAAATGAATTAATTGTTTAGTCAAGAAACCTGGTGTGCAAGTGTTTATTTGAATGACTGTCACTGTGAAACTCTGTGTTACAACCCTGCAGCTCGCATTGACCCCTCTTGAGATAAGCAACTATTGCCAAGAGGACAAGGCTGGTGCAGTCTCCCTCAGAGTACCGCATACAATCTTGCCTAACATCAGGAGATAGTACTGCCTATGTTCTTTGCTCACCCAAAGGACGAGGCTTAGAAGGTATTGTATTGTCTGGATGTCAGACGCGCTCTTAATATTCTACCTGCACAGTACAAAGAGCTTCCGTAATCGGAACCCTGTTTGTCCCATTTGGCGGGTCAAAACCAGGCTGTCAAGCTTCCAAGGCTTCCATAGCAAGGTGGATGGTGGCGTCCATCAAGGAGGCGTATGAGGGGCAGCACAAGCCTTTGCCAGCAAACATGCACGGCCACGCCATCAGAGCAAAGGTCACGGCTGTGGCTTTTCAAAGACCTATCCCATGGCAGGCGATCAGCAAAGCGGCTACTTGGGCTACCCCATCTGCCTTTTGCAAACACTACTGCTTGGATGCCAGCGCCAGGTCGAACACAGCATGCGGCCAGGCAGTTTTGAAGAACTTATTTTCTTAGAGGGGCAACTCTCATCCCCAAGGGCTGCATTCAGTTGTAATTGCTCATACAGTATGGCGGAAAGGGGAAGGGACGTAGTTGTCTTTTTATAAGTTACTCACCATAGCGACTAACTTACTCCTAGTCCGTAGTCCCCTTTCCTCCATACGTCCCACCATCCTCCTCCGTAACATCTAGTGTCATTAGGCAATCATTATATTGTCAACGCGTTAAAGGGGACTGAGGAGTGGCGCCAGTGGGCGGAGTCAGGGGAACGCATGCTCCCAGGGCCACGCATCTAAATTTAAAGGGGAAGACAATTTTTTCTGGTGAAAAAGGTTCTGTGTCCCGTCCCTAGCGAGGGACACCCATACAGAATGGCGGAAAGAGCACTATGGACTAGGAGCATGTGAGTAACTTATAATTTATCAGCTTAAACAAGTAGGCAAACATGGTGAACAAACGGATTGCAGCTCACTCACTATCAAAATATATTTCAATTACTCAAAAGCTTTATACCGCTATTTACAACAGCTATGATGTCATCCTATGTGGCAAATAGTAAAAACGTATTGAATGTAGGGATTGGTTAAAGGAACATACATACTTATATTTTTTTTAGGTGTTAGTAACACAATTGGCTGCCCCTTATCTGTTAGGCACGCCTTGAACTACCTCTAACTACGTATAATACAGATTAATAGCAGACTAACACCGGATTGGCTTCTGCAACAATGTATAGTCCATTGCTACATAGTCCTCATGATTGGTTGGCATTCTCTCCCAACCTTGGCCATTTGGCTCGTTAGCACGCAAGCAAAACGAAACCCAGGTGCCAGGAACCATGTCTGACCACTGCCCACTTGGCCAATTACCCTACAATCTCATCAGTTAAGCCCTAACCCAAGGCCTCTTTGTAGTTGACCTTGCTACTGATCTCTTCCTCTAGACTTTTAACGGAGTGAAGGTGCATTGCTATCTTTGTCTGGAGCTTAATGGATAAACCTTATTTTCCAGTCTTGCACCACATGTGAGAGACCATGATTCTGTCCATTTTGACCTCTTATTTTAGTTCTATTTAATTCAATTACACTGGGTGCTATTACTCCTCTTGGCCTCTGAAGACATGTTTTCTGCATCTTTAATTGTTCAATTCTTTGCACTTGCAAATGTCAACTCCTTTGGTTAATCTAAAAGAAATATGTCCTGCGTATGTAGCTTATCCTCTTCAACTACTCTTGTGCCTTACATTTGCATCCTGCCATAGCATAATTGTCCTGTGCAAAGCAAACACCCTTTGTTCTTTGTACAAAACTGTTTTCCAGTGCCTGTCAGCTCTGCAGCCTTGGTCTCTCTCATTCAGGCTTCTCACTTAGTATTATACGAAACCGACATCCGTGTGTCTCATTCTACCTTGCGTTTCTGCATATGTACATCTACTGCAGCTCTTCTTACTTATCTTACTTAATAAAACAAATGCAGACATAATACAAACCCGTGGTGAAACATTCATTTTCTTATTTGTTGGGTTAATGAAATCAAATGAGCTGTCACTGGTTGGATCCTTAAATTGTGTCTGCCCAATATTAAGATATTTTGTAAGATGCATAGCTCAATCTCTGCGCCAGCTAACTCAAATGTCCACGTGGGTGTGTGGCTGATGGGTTGATACAAATAAAAATCCTCTGATAGCAGTATGCTATGCCACTCTTTTCTTTGTGTGAGGTTATGGTGGATTTTTGGTTTGTCGTTGGAAAGATATATTTTTCTCAGATACTCTGTGACTGCTCTGTTGCAGAGGTCCATAGCATTGTCTGGTGCTAGTGTCGGAACAAATGTGGACCGGGGTTTCAAGGCAGTTTATTCTGCTAGGCTTAATAATGTTTCGTTCTCTCGCAAACCTTTGATCCTCTTCTACTCCAGTATTGTGTTTCCAAGAGATTCAGTGTCCATTCTGATGGAGTCGTTGGAAACCTCCTCTTTCGAACATCTTTTTGGTGATAACTCAAAGTATTGAAATAATTCTTTGAGGGATCACCAAAAAGAAGTTGGTTCATATTTCTTCGTACTTGCATATACAGTTACTTTGTTACTTCAGTCACATCTTCATTCTTAAGTATTCACAAATGGTCTGTGTCCTTATCTTTTCTTCATGACATCACTTTGCTCTTGTCAGATTTCACTTTCAGCTCTGTTTAATGGTGTATACAGACATCCATCTCAGTTCGAGGGTACATTCGATACGTTTTTCTTAAGTTCGTAACGTCTTTCAGATCTTTGATGCAGTATTGAGAATAGACCTGGTGTCACACAGTGCTTTCTTGTTCTTCCAATATGACGGAGGTGAGGGGACCCGCACTAGAGATGACGTGTACATCTATATCTCTGCACGTCCTTCATCTGGAACCTTCAAAATGGCGCCAAATCCATCGAGCCGCGAGAAGCACTGAAGAATGTTTTGTTGGGGGCCTTTTCTGTCGACTGCTGCTGCAAGTTCTCATCCAGTGTCCGTTCTTTCGTCACCAAGAATCCAGAGACCAGGTGCTGTGCTGCTGCATCATGAACGTGTCCATCTGCAGGCTCTTCTTCACTGCTGAGGTACTTTGTAGGCTTGGGTACTACTTGCCTAAAGTCTTGTGCTGTTCCTGTGTAGCTGATTGGGTGATTCGTGTGTTTGGGAGTTTGCCCATACCGTTCGCCCAGGCCTAACATTGGAACACATCTCGGGAGTCTTGTTGAATGAGAATTGCTCTGGAACTCTGACTTTCCTGCATCTGAGCCTCATCCTGACCTGCCCACCTTTGGCCACTGAGATCACTCATGCCTTTGAATAGGGAAGGACTTTAAAAGGGAAGGCCTCTAACTTGAAAATATAACAAGTTTTGCATAGTACTTAATTCTAAAGCTGTTACTGTGTAACTTTGATTGTCAAAACAAAATAAGTTACAAAGTGTCACTAAGCTCTCACTTACCTTTGAGTTGCTGTTATGAAAAGTTTAAGAATTTATTTACTTACAGTTGAACTGTGTTCCATTCTTCTAGAAGGTAATTGAAGGGAAGGTAATGAAATGATTATTTGTTTATTTGCGCACACAGGGATTTCCCTACTAGCACAAAAATCAGAAGTAGAAACAATACTGTGAATCAAGTGATTTTTTTTTAAATTTTCAGATGTCTTTTTATAATATTACTGATATTTTGATTTCTGATTGTTTTAACGTTTTGAGTAATATTTACAGGTTTCAACCAGTATCCCAATAAAGATAAAGAACATAAATTGAGTTGGAATTTATTTATTATTCCTGAAACTGAATAAGTGTAAAAGTCTACCAACAGGGTTTACTCACCTTGAATAGCTGTTACCATTCTAAAAGTGTACCATTGGGGTTTGCTTACCCTGTACTGCTTAGTGGCTTTTTAAAACACTTAGAGTTCTCACTTATCCTAGAGTTGCTGATTGCCTCTCTATAAAGTATCTAATGTTCTTACTTACCTTAGAATTGTGTTCCACTCTTATGCAAAGTGACATTGGTATAACTAACTATTCCTGTAATAGGATAAGAACAAGGGTTTATGACCAATAGGGTTTTACCCACCTTTAATAGCTGATTGGCATTCTAAATGTGTATCCCGAGTTCTTAATTAACTTTTGAACTGTTCTGAAAAGCATTGCTATTGTAACTGGCTCCCCCTGCCTCTTTAACATCTACCTTGCTCAGCTGGCACTCCTCATCTCCTCCCCCAACTTCCAGTGTAAACACAGATGACATTCTACTCTCTTTCAGACTTCCTGCTGACTCACTTGCACCCTCTTTCATTCCCTACTGCCTGTCTGCCATCCTGGCCTGATGCACTTACAACGATCTATGCCTCAATGCCAACAAAACTGAGATCCTTCCGATTGGGAACTCCGCTCCCTCCTTCTTCCCTTCTCTCTGGACTCCCTAACTAACTAAATAAGTTTTTAGATCGCGCAGCGTTAACCCAAATGTCTCAGGGGCGCTCACAAGTCAAAGACAACAGAAAACAAACAAGAGGGCAAACAGCTTGTACACTAGAAATGTGTGTACTAGATTAGATATCATTCTGTAGCGTCAGGGATTGCATTTGCTGTTTCAGCGGAATTAGATTCCAAATTTATGGAGCCCATGCATTAAAGCTAGACCTACCTAGTTTCTTCAAGATTATATGTGGCTGGGTTAGTAGCACCTGATCATTCGAACGCAGGGTCCACTTTGACTTCGTTTTTTAAATTCTTGATATAAGGTATTCAGGAGCAGCCCCTGTCAAACATTTAAATACAAGGACAGAACCTTTGAAATCCCTCCGTGGGCTCTCTCCCTGCTTCTTCTGAAGCCAGAAACCTTGGAGTCATCTTTGACTCCTGTCTCCCCTTCCTCCCTCACACTCGGGGCATTGTAAAGAAGTCCCACTTTAAACTCTTCCTTCTCAAAGGAATTCTCCCTTTTCTCACTTTCCCCCAGAACATGAATGCTTCCTGAGCCCTGGTTCTCTCTAGGCTTGACTATTGCAACAGCCTCCTCCTCAATCTTCCTTCTTCCACTCTGCGACCTTCATCTAATCCAGAATAGAGCAGCAAGACTTATCCTTGGCCTTAAGCCCAGGGACTGTATCTCTCCTGCCCTAAAAAGTATTCACTGGCTCCCGGTTGCTACACGGATCAAATTCAAATCCCTCTGCATCGTCCCCGAGGCTGTCTAAGGCCGGGGACCACACTATCTGCAACTCTTATGAAACGCTCTCCTCCCAGACCTCTACGTTCCTCTGGCACCAACTCCTTGTATGTAAAGGGTTTCGCTAAACAGCGCAGGAGGTTGTTGGCTTTCCACATGGATCCCTCCTTTGGAACAGCCTCCCTCTACGTCTTGAGCAGGACCTTCTTAAATTCCGAAAGCACCTCAAAACTCTCCTCTTTTCTTCCTCCTTCCCTTCTTTCATCCTCTGGGCATATGACCACACTTACATCCATTCTTCCCAGCTTCTGTCTACTTTCAACACTTGCGCCCTGGAGGCTCACATTTTTACACCCAATGCAACTCCAGGCCGTATAACACTTATGATACCTTGCACTACCTCTGTGGCTCACCCACGAGCACGGACACCCCAGCACCTACCCCACTGCCCTCTTCCTTGCTGCACTTGTACTTTCTGAACACCCTCAATGCATAGTAGGTTTGTCTGTTCCTTCCCCCACTGTTTTAATGTACTTCAATCCCTTTCCCCCTAGCCCTCCCCGTTGCCCTGCGTGTGCTTTGAAACAGAATTAATTTGCTCTATAAGCACCTAGCAAGCAAACCATAAATAAATACATTCCTGAGAGAAGAATACATTCCATATGTTAGGTAGTATTGTAAGGGTGTCCATTCTGAAATAGAGTAACTAATACTAGTGGCCAGGTATACTTGTAACAGTGTTGGTATAACTATAGTATTCCTGAAATGGAATAACACGATAGGTTATTACCATTAGGGTCTGCTTACCTTGAATTACACCTGGTCATTCTAAAAGTCTACTAATGTAGTTTTATTCCCCATGAATAGCATTCCACCATTCTAAATGTATATCATTATCTTTTACTCGCCTTGAACTGCATATTGCTATTATAAATACGGTTTATACTTTGGTTTGCACACCCTAAGTACAGTGTGGCTTTTTATAATTGTGTTTATGAATGATAATAGTACTTAGATTTCTAACGAATTCTCTTTTCCTGTGTATATATGAAAGACAGCATTATTTTTACAATACATCAGTGTTTCTTTGGACCATATGTATGCTGCAATTCCTTTGTACCAAACTCCTAAGATAAGCCTGGCTGCTCTGTCATTGCTATCAACATCTCGGGTAATACAGCCAAATATTAAGAGTTGGAGTTGCTGTATTGCCCAATGTAAATTTTTATAAAGCTCCTGGGTGAACATAGGCAAACAGCCAAAGATGGCCGCTCCTGATGTGAAACACATACATAAGACTTTTGCCATGTCGCAGGACTTCTACGAACACCAGTTTGTCAAGAAGCACATGATTACCATATTAGTAAAATGGCCACACCATGGAGCACCCTACAAAAATGTAAAGCATGCCAACCAGCAGTATAACACTGGCAACGTGGTCTGTTTGAGAAAACTCACTCAGACATTTTGGGGCACTTTTGCAGTACCCAAGCCAAGATATCCTTATGGGCTACCAAGGCAGCACAACAAAAAATTATTTTCGAGAAGTTTTTGAATAAACCTCACTGCTGACAAAAAGGATTTGGGTTGTTTGACAGTACCTCGATTACATTTTTTTTTTAAAAACCTGTCTGCCAAACCGCCAGTATCCCCACAACCCTGCTTAGCTTTTTTCAGTTCCCCGCCGCCTCTTCTGTTTCCTGTGGTGTCCGTTGTGTCCGTTCCATCCCTCTAACGTGGGTCGGATCCAACACCGCAGGGACCCTTTTTCTCAGTTTCTTTTTTTTGGGGTCCCCAGTTTCCGATGTTAAGGAAGCGGGAGACACCCCGATGGCAAAAATACTGAGAATGGAGAGCGGGGGCCCCCCCACGCTGCATGTTTGGTATCGGCAGCAATCGAATGGTACTGCCTGAAATCAGTCAAACGTACTATTCGATCATTTTTATTAGCTCAAATTGTGTATTTCTGACAAAAATAGGTCAGGATGAACAGTGTGAGATCAAAAGCACCTGAGGGGTACCAAAGTTAGTCAAAGTAAGTTTCTGACCAAAAACTGCAGTTACAGATAAATATTTCCTTGTACAACTTAATCGGTTGCATGCTATGCTTTGTTTCTAAATCAATGCATTTCTGAAAACAAATTGCTAAATTGCTTTTCTCCTTTTTTTATCTTTACCCCGAGCAGTGATGTTCCAAACGGATCTACCTTGGCCCAAGAGAGCATCGGCCTCCTGACAAGCAAGACTGCCTCCATGAGCCTCTCTGAAGATCCTGATGCTGGTGGCGATAGTGGCGATTCAATGAGAACAGGAGCCACCTCCAGCTCCAGTCTATAGAATGAACTTGAGTAGGGGTTTTGCAGCCTGCGCTTCAGCCCATCCCTTTTACCACACCCCAGAATCCCCATTTTAGAAGGGTGGACGGGTGAAAAGGTAGATTTGGGTGGGTGAATTGGATACAAAAGCCACATTGTGGGGTCCTGGAAGGAAATCAGATTTCTACTGTTGGGGATTGGATGATGTGCTCCCCTAAAGGATGGATACATCCAGTGGCTAAAAGGAGAGAAAAAAGGAATAAGAATGAGCACCACTAAGAAGCAGAAAACCCCTGCACATAACTTTCACGTTAACACGTTTTTTTAATTAAAAAAACTATATTTAAAAAACAAGTAAAAACAAAGGAGAAGATAAAAAATAAGCAGTATCTGCGAGCAATTCAAGATTAAATTAGTTTTTGTTCTGTGAATGAACTTTATTTTAATAACTTTGGACGCCTTGAATCTAGGGCTATAAAAACAAAACAGAAAAACCGGAAGATATTATATATATATACACTGTTTGATTAATTGTCTGATCTTAATGAGGTAGATTTTTTTCTCTCTCTTTTTATTTTTTTGATGTTATTACATATCCAGTGGTATATAATCCATCCAGTCTTGCTTACTCCCTCCCTCCCTGGTCATCTCTTCCCGTGTTGACCCTTCTGAAAATGAAAGATTCGGGCCCAGGGGGGTCGTCTTGTATGATGAGGGAAAAACTGCACTGCGTCTGGCAGTATGGACCCTTCCCCTACCTGTCTTTTTTTTTTTTCTCTGTACCGATGCCCCCTCTTTGCCGGTTCTGTTGTCATAGTGGATGCACTCACGCATCTGCCAGTTCGCACGTACCAAAGGTGTGCTAGTCTTGGACTAGCCCCAACTGAGCGTGTGGGCGTGCACAACATCAACAGAAGTGCTGTGAAGGCCCTATGGGCTTCTTACCATGGACACCTATTTATATTGCCATGTTCTTTGAAATGAGACTAATGTTTTGTTTTAAAAAATAATCCAAATTCTGGCTCCTCTTGCATAACCATGGATTAGGGACTGGCAGTTGGTACAGATCCTTGACAGAGTAGGGGGCCAGCTGAATTCTCCTTCAGTTTATGGAAGGTGGAATACTTGCAGCTGGTTTCTCTTACAGCTTTTTCAAGTTTTTTTCTCCTGCAATATTGGCGCAGTTTAATGCTGCCGATGTTGCGTTCTCATTGCTTTTCTCATCTCTGCCCCCTCCCCACCACTACTAGATAGTATGCTGGAAGCCTTGGGCAGACTGTTTTGGAAGTTCTCCTTTCCTGCTTCGTTTGGCCAAGTCTCCCTACATTTTGTTGTTGGTGTAAGATTGACTTTCTACAGTTAACAAATCCAATCTTCTCTTAACATTATAGCAATGTCCTGTTGCACGCTTTGGGGTTGAGATTTTGAATCTAACTTCAGAGCTACAAGGCCCTCTTTTTCTTTTTCCCCCACCTAGGTGTTTTGGGCAAATGGGCAGTAGCAATTCAGTAGTTGAGGTGGATAGCTGGTTTATTCCCCTTCTACTGTGTGCACCTGAGACAATTAAGAATTGTGGTGCTGGGAGTGGATTTCCATTTGGAGAAAGTCTTTTAGGAGACACCTGTAAAGGATAAATTGCATGAAGAGATCACAAGAGTGTTGTTGGTATGGCAGTTTGAGCCGTTAAAGTTGTTTGTTGCACATGGGCAGAACAGGTCAACCGTTTCCAAAGACAGGACGCCTTTTATAATCCTGTGCAGATCTTTTCATCTTCTCAAAACACCCATGTAAATTGTCCCATGCTCCCATCTTCTCCCCAAACGCTCTGCATCATCTTCCACTTTCTCTGTAGTCACTTCTGATTTTAAAGGCACTAGATACCTAATGGCATGCTTTACCAAACCAGAGTAATGCCGAATGTATCATAATTCTCTTACTTCCATTTTATAACTCTCTGGCCCCTGCGGAGGCCATGTGCATCTCGGTGTGCAATCTGTTGCGTCTGCAACTTTAATCTTCCTTTACCTTATGTTGGGGTCATTTTCATTGAAAGAAAAATATTAGGGGACCCCTTAGTTGCCTACCAGTTGGAGTAATTGCACCAAGCGCACTTTGGGCGTAACATTTCCCTTTTTAGTTGTTCGCCATTCTGCGCTTTATATACTGTTTCACATTGAATTTAATTATGGCCTACAGACCTCCTGGTCAAGCATTTAAACTATACCTATATTGGCTTGGGATTCGAGCTTACAGTTTTGTTTTATTCTTTAAATTAAAAAAGATCTGTATGGGTGCGTGTGTGTGTGTGTGTGTGTGTGTATATATATATATATATACATATATATGTCTTGTGATTTTTTTTTAAATATATATCTGCGTGTGTATATAAATATATACACACACTATGTATTTATGTTTTAACAAATGTTTGATGGCAAGTTACAAGGGGTTTATGTTGAAAGGGCTGGTATTTGCAGGAGGTTTACTTCCCTTCTTTAAACCAATGCGGTTTCCTTATCCCACGAAGCCGTTGGCACAGGTTTAATACTGCTGATGGTCTAGCCTGAGATGTGAAACTTGCCCAGTCCTAGTGCTGGTCAGATGGATTCCCTCCAAACCAGTTGTCCTAAACCATCCCCGATCGTTCCACTCTTTTTACCCGCCACCCTTTCCCTCCCTCCTCTGATGATAGCATTTATAAAGGGTTAAAGGTTGCCACATATTGTAATTTTCGGTCGGTTCTGGCTGTAGTTTACTGCACACTTTCCATGGCTGCCAATATTCATTGCATGAGCTTCAATTTAAAGCCTTCTTCCTTGAGCATTGAATTTTTGCTCAGGGCTAAAGTGTATTTTACTTTCCTCTTGCCTTGTTCTGGAACTGGATTGCCCAACCCACGACATTCATGACAACCCTGGGTGTTCTCTCCAAATAATTTCACAATGTCTTTGTTGAAGAAAATGGCTTTGCTTTAGGGTTGATAAATTGGACGTATTGTAGTCAGGTGAAGACCTTGTAATATCAACATTTGACATTTTCTAGCTTTCTGCTACTTCCTTCTCGTCCAACTGAAAATTCACTTTTGCAAATCTGTAGAAGCAGTGTAAATTAGTGTAGGTTGAACTAACCAACAAAGGCTCACTTGTAAACATTGAGTTCTACGTTGAAACAGAGGTTTGACTGTGAGTTGGACATACATGACAATAAGCAACTGTTCACGGTTCTATTTGTCTCACAACCGAAGGAAGTTGGTTGAAAGGCCATCTTCAGCAGCATGTTTATAATGCCATAGGTGATAATAAATGTGGCAGGACCCTCCGAGTCAGGCAGGCAGGCTAAGCTAATTGAAACCCTCCACCCATTGCTCGCTGCTGATAGTATCTCAATATTTCCACAAAGGTCATTCCAACACTTCCAGGGAACAGTGACTTGTGGTCATTGTAGGTCTCTTCAAAGAGTGTATTGCCACCCACTCAATCCTAACAATGGAACATTGCCAGGGCTCGTGTCACTCAACAAGGGTAGTAACATGCCCTCCATTTGTATACAGAAGCATCTATCTTGTGACTCACAAAATGACCGCATTGTGAGCACAACCTCATTTGGGATCAATTCCTTGGGTGTGGTTAAGTTTATTAGGTTATGGCCCCTCAAAAAACGGGGTTCCTCCTAAAGGTCTGTGAGCTGTCATATATTTTAGCTAGGTATGGTGGTATTGTTCCATGGGAAAAGTCACCCCTAAACACAAAAAGACGTTAGTTTGTTTTACTCTTTACTCAAAAGTATAAATTCTTCAGTCATAAACTCTTCTCATTTTTTAAAAAAGCGTATTCCAGTTGTGTTCTCATGCTGATGGGTGAGTTCTTTACCTCTCCCGTTCATCCTCTTCTTTTGGTCTATTCTGTATTCTTCCATGTCTGGCATTTGATTAGAGTAGTTCTAAAGGTCCCTCCGAAGGTTGGTGGGAAATGTAGAAGAGAAGCATGGAAAATGAGCTGGAAATTACATATCTTGAACTTAAAATGTGGCACTGCACTTGTAACTCCACCCCAAAGTTGGCTCATTCTGAAACAATAGGCTGGATCCCAGCAAGCGGTATCCACAAGAAATGGGTAAAAGAACAGGGCTGAAGTACACACATCTAGGCCATAAAAGTTAGTGTAATGTTTACATGCTTAATTTGGAATTGAGGCACTTGTTAAGATTTGAAGAGCCTACGATAGAGATTACTAGCAGAATCGAACTACTTTCAAAACCCAGCATGGACCATTACTAGGCAGCTTTCCCTATTTAATTGCCGCCTTGTGTTTAGATAGTAAGCACTCCCTATTCCATTGCCGCCTTGAATCCTTTAAATAATAAGCAGCCGTGGCATAAATTGAGAACACTTGTCGATTCCCAGCGGGGAGCCAAATTGGTGTGAGTGACATGCCTGACTGTAATCACAATACACTTGAGCAGCAAGGTCCCTTTTTTTTCTTTGCACCTCATTTCATGGTCTCTCCACGACCTTGGTTCAGCCCCTTTCTAACAGTGGCAAAAATGTACACACTCGACTTGTAGTGTAATTTACTCAGTTGAGCAAAACCTAGATGCAGAAAGGTTTGCTGAAGATTTGGTTCTCCTGCCCTCCGTTGAGCAGTCTCTCTCTGCAGAGACTATTGTTTGAAAGTTACCTTCCCGTAATTGCTTCTTGGTTTTAACCCCCTGGTCTAGAAGACCTGAAGGAGGTAGTTTGTCAAATCATATGCACTGCATTTTATTCAGGCTATCGCTGGGAGGACTGAACTGTGTTTAGGATAATGTGGCTCAACTTTTGCAAATTCAGAAATTGAAATGGCTAAAAAATAATCTGCTAGCTCATTCCTGGAACTGGCCATTGTAGACATCGCACATTAAGAAATGTATTCAGCACATGATTTGTAAACCTTCTTAAACAGTGGCACACACACTGGATGGACCCAGACATCCCATGTTCCCTAGAGTCGAGTCTAAAAGGAAACCTAAGGCCCACCCCCTTTACAACTGTGCTCAAGGACAACCCACGATTTTCCAGTGTGACATCTTCTCTACTCCAGTAAGCATGTGAATGCAAAGAATCCTTCCTGGAGAATGTAGTCAGCCATATAAACACACAATGACTTGGATCAAGTTATGCTCTCATTATAAAGATATGCTCTGGCAACCTGAACTCCGGTGTGGAATGTACTGCAGATTCATAAGCTTGTCCATCTGCAGACGGTCATTTTTATCTAAATATTATTGTGTGCTAGATGACAGGATTTAAAGTGTTAAATCTGTGTTTCTCATCGAGCTGCCACAAAGACTGAAGATTTTGTTCACAGTACACACTGGGAATCAGAATATTTTGCTCTCACAAAGGGACTCGAGGATCTCATTCTCATAGAGGTGATTCATAAATGGAACTAGTGTGGCAAGCAGATTTGTCGAACTCCATCCCTCTTAGGGGTACTTTGAAGTTGATAGCATCCAGTGTGTCAGGTGAATTTTAGTCATTGCATTTCCTGTTGAGTGATGTGCCTACTTTGTGTTTAGAAATCATTACGTGCCTCTAACTGGCAGCTGGTGATAGCATTCCCTTTTAAAACATTGTACACAAGTACAATGGCAAATTACCAACAGATGTCTCAGAATCCAGATACCACCTTGTTTCCTGCCTTAACAGTGTGTCCTGTTGTCTGCTGCCACCCCTATTCCTCCTGTGAATTACTGAACACCTTATCCATTGAATCCTTCCAATGCAGCATCCCCAGCACAAGGATTGGGCAACTATGCATGACTATGGCTGCTTCAAAAAGATACTAAACTGGAGCATTTGGGTGAATTTGCTTAGCCACTGACTTCTGTGAAGTTGCTTTTTCTTGTGGTTGTGTTACTCTTTGCACAGATGTGGTGGTGTCCTGCTGGTAGGCAAGTGAGGTTGGGGCTTCAGGCGCAGAGAATCTGCTGCTTTGCTTTCTCACTCAGACTGACAAAGATGTGTGCTGTGTGTATGCTTTCTCATTCCTTGCTGCTTTTACAGTTTTGTTTCCTGCTTTTCTTTGAGTTGATTTATGGGAGTATTCTTTCCCTCGTCTCCCAGTCGTCTCACTCGCCAGTGAAGGATTGACTTGGAGGAGATTCTCCAAAGCTTTTGTCTACATCACTGGCAGTTACATTCAGGCAGTAATCTTTTGAAATCAATGCTACCAGGAAGTACACAATTCACTGTTTCCCATAGAGGTGCTTTCACTGCAAGTGGACATTTATGGTTCATAACCTCAATCGGGATTCAAGCACAATGACCATAACCTATTCACTTAGTTGGCATCCCAGTGCTTGCTTTCTTTTCTCTGCAGGATTTTTAAGGATTCTGATCATGAATGCTAGTTTCTCAGCCTGGACAATAGAATGCCTTCTTTAATGCAGCACTTCTGCCCAAAATACCAAACCTGTTTCATTGGCAGTTTGGCCCGCTGTGTCCAGCTGAGCAATTTGACAGTGTTTAGAGAAAATGCTTGGTTCATATTCTAGTAAAAGCTTGCATCGTAAAATGCAGTTGAAGGGGTGAGTGATGGTGAAACATGGATGCTGGTCATGCTGCATCATTGATGTTTTTCTTTTTCTTAAAATCTTACGTAGATCTGCTTTTAAGATACTAGACAATTTGAAGCTATTCTCTTAATCTGCGCCTGTGTCAGTTCCCCATATGGGTATTGGAATGGTGTATCTCCTCAACCTGCTTCGGATATGATTCATATCCTCAGGGGTTTAGTCTGGTCACTCTACATGCTCTTTGACTTGTGCTGGGTCCCTCTGAGAGGGTAGTACTTTATACCAGACCTAGTCGAACTAGCCCATATATCCAGGACTGCAGCCAAAACAATTGATTTGGCTGTGTCCGTCTGCGTTTCTGTTCGGGAGTTGCCAGTCAAAGGGATAAAAGAGCTAGCACATTGTATCTTCTGCAATTAATCACTGTAATCGACCAATTTAGCATCCAAATTGTGAGTTGAATGCCCTTTGTCAGTAATACAGCATAAATAGCCATTCTCTCTCCCTTACACAATGCTTTTATCTTTTTGATGCATATGATGGAAGAGCTGGTGAAACACTTTCAGTGCATTATTTTCATTCTTTCTCACTGTCCTTGCAGATGTAACTCTCACGTCTTTAACACCTGGGGATTATTATGTCCAAAGTGTCTCACAACTGGAATATGTTGCTGGTTTTTGACCTCCTGTGCCACATACTCTTACTCCACACACGCCTTTCCACGTCCCACCTGATGCTTCCATCCAGCTTAATGTTGAGGTGCAGTCTTGACAAACACTTGTGTATTGGGACAGATGGGAAAAATTGCTTTCGGGAGCTGGAATTTCTCCAGGTGAACCTACCTTTTGTGTGCAGCAGTGGCATATAAGTGCATAATCTGCTGAATTACAATTCTAATAGAGGGGTATTGTGAACAGGATCCTTCGCTTCAGATACCAAATCTTAAAGACCTGTTGATAAGTTGCTCAACCGCATTTGAGGAGCATTCTGGTCGGCCGCAGTAGGCTTCAATCAGTAAACTAAGTTTGCTTA
Organism: Ambystoma mexicanum; assembly: GCF_040938575.1. Taxonomy (NCBI): domain Eukaryota; kingdom Metazoa; phylum Chordata; class Amphibia; order Caudata; family Ambystomatidae; genus Ambystoma; species Ambystoma mexicanum. Next base: position 585,990,174 of record NC_090922.1, on the reverse strand, counting down.
AAATTGCCCACTGATGGACTAGTGCACATCCGGGCTTAAACCCTTGCACCATAATCCCAAAACCTTACCTCTAAAATCCCATCTTTAGTACTCTCTTCCCTAGATATTTTGTATATTCAGTTTAGGTAAATCAGATGGCAGCCATTATGTTGATGGAGAGCACTGGAAGGATATTGCTACCATGCATTGACAACCTTCTGACTTTTTACACTCTGACACCTTTCTCGCTAAATCTTTCGCTATGGCACCTTTTCTTTTCCTAAAAGCCAAAATACAAATTCCAGTTGTGTGATGCATCCCAGCCACCTTATTTTTTCCTGTTTGTGTCTAAAACCTAGCTTTATTACATTTTTCCAGTCTTGAGGCTCATACTTGTCTCCCAGAGACAATATTCTGCAGCCATTGTCACCTTTTTGGGTGGAGTTTAATGATATATAATTTTTTAAGTATCGTTTTAACATTTTTGGTGCATTTATATGCTTGGGATAGAGCTCATGTAATTTACCAATCGTATTGATTGTTTATGTGATTGTGCCCTGCAAAGGTATATTTAATGAGAAAATAAAAAATAAAAAACCAAGAGTTAGTGTAGGATAGAGTTTAAATAAAGTAAAAAAGGAGGTGGCTGCCAGGTCGAATTTCAGACACGCTAAGCGTTCTGATATGAAGGAGCAGAGCACCTTGCTGATCCACACAGAGTATGTTACAGCAAAGTTTATATGGAAGAGGGTGTTGAAATTGAGGTTCTTAAATTCCTAAAATGTGGAGGCGGGTTTAGAGGGCCAGAAGTTAGGTCACTTCGAAAAGTATTTATTTTATCATTAATTTCCCTATGGGCACTTGTGCTCTCATTAAGTGACTTATTTTATTTTTGGGCTTTGCGTCTTTTCATGGCACTTTCTGACGGGCGGTATGTTTTGTCCCGCGCTTCATCCTGAAATGTCCAAAATCTACATTTTGGCTGAGACACATTGGGACTTTAAGTGGATGTTAATTTCATGGCCAGGTTTTGTGCATTTCACGTGACTGCCCAGTAAATATCACACACATACGGTTGACCTTTTTAGAAGTTAATTCTTATATTTGGCAATTTGCTTAACTCTGATCTATGGTCCGTAAGAGCATTATGACCAGCTGATCAGATGTGTGCTGATCAAGGCACAATGATTGGCTGTTCTTCCATTTACAAACTGCTTTGATAAGTGAGGTCAAAAATAATTCCAAGCACCTTGGAATATAGTGTGTTGTCCAACATGGCAATGCTTTTGAGATTCGGTGTGTAGCTGTTTATTTTTCCACATATGTCCCCCCCAGAAACAGAAGGGTGTAAGGCTACTCTACGCATTGCAATACAAAAATTGGAAATATTGTAGTGTTAAGTTTTGACAATATTTATCAAAGTGCTAGACAGCATTTGTGTTTAATCTTCCCTTGCACCAGGCTAATAGTGGCTAACCTAGTCTCTTACCAAGTTTTGAGGGGAAAGAACTGATTTATCTTAGTGTTGGAAAGGTAATTGCTGGGAATATGTTCAAAGTGGCAGAAACACGGAATGCACAGCAGTAACACTTGCAATATAATGTTCCTCTTATTGAACACACTTAAATATTCACAATTAGTGAGTGCTGCTCTCTGTCCAGTCTTCCTCAGGGATAGTGCAAATTGAGCCAAACCCCCATTGAGGGGATTGGGCAAATCATTGTCTCCTACATGCTGTGGACTTTGTATGTGGTTACAGATTTCAGCAAGATCAGTATGTGGGTAGGGGTTCTTTTAAATTTATTTATTTATCTATCTTGGTACACACCAACCCAATGGAAAAACTGCATTGTTAGCTCTGCTTCCACTATTCCTAAATGTTTTGTTCTTCAACTGATGTGACTTAATGTGTGTAAATGTCCTGAAATAATTCCAGATTTGTAGGGAGTGGAAGGTGTGGGATGATCAGTAGCTTGAATTGAAACATCAGCATTTGTGGCTAGATGAAATGTTCAGTCTGCCTTCCATTGTTCCAGACAGGACATGGGACTCGATCACCTTTAACTGGGGAAGTGCAATGTTTTGAGCACAGAAATGTTTGTAGCGCTGAATGAACAGAAATTCACGTTCACACCCTATTACCAATGTAATAATAATAATATGCCACATCAGGTTAGATTACTGCTTGGAACACCATCTTCCCTCAAGTAACCAATCAAAAGAGAAGTTCAAAAGTCAGATGACTGTATTACAGACGTTTTTGTTACCTCTCATAACTTGACATTTTGGTTAATGGACATCTGCAGATATATTTGTTATTTTATAGGATAACATCCATGTGGTTCTTCAGGGTACCATAGAGCGAGTACACTACAGTGTTGCTTGTTATCTTCCACATTGCAAAGCATTTTCAGTGGTAGATGCCCAGGAACCAAGATGTATAGTATACTTAGTTCCCTGACTGACTAGACAATTTTGCATGGCATGGTTAGATGGCAAAACGGAAGGTTTTTTGTGCCATCCTAATTGCCGGGACAGAGGGTGGGGGAGTCAGCATAGCCAAAACATACATTTGTTCCCCCAGTCACAGATAGAGCACACTCCTTTGGTTGTTAGGGTTGAAGGGTCAGGGGTATTGATACACATCCAAATTTGTCATGATCAATGTACTTTAATTTAATAAGTGGTTTACTTTGCAAAGTCTATCTAGCATCTTGCCTTATGATGTGCAGGAGCTTGCTGAATCCCGCCAATGTACTTTTTGAATGGAAACTCCTTTTTTGAATCAATCAAGGGAAGGTGAGAACTGCAAAGCTAAGTGCATCGCCAATAAGGGATAGTCATCTAGTCATTTCTGTCCCAATATTTGTGCATTATGTTGCAATCATTCCCTGAAATTTGCAACACACCGCCACAGTCAGTATTATGTCACCATGTCTAATAGCCATTTGTATATACATGGATCCGAGGTGAAGCTGCATTGTTTGCAATAATTAATTTGACTACAACTATCAATATGTCCTCTTATTGAGCAGGAAATGCATTATGCTACAAACTTTTATTCAGAGATTTGTAGGTACATTTCTAACGAAGGATTTCAGTCATGGTTTTGTTTTGGTAGAACACCTTCACTATCTTATTTTTATTATGTGTAGGGATTCCTCCCTTCCAAGAAGGGGGGGACCATAGTCAGAGTATGCATGAGATTACCTTGCTCTCAAGAATTTCGTTTTGTCAATAATTCCTTATTGAGCTGGATCAGACTGTCCTGCCAAAACTCGCCCAGTATCTGAATACAGGCTGTACTAAATAAGCCGATGTTACTGTTTTGGTCATACTAAAACCAAAACAGAATGGATACAATGGACACAATTTTGATGTTCCCTTTAATCTACAAAGTACATTTCACAAAAGTGCATTCATCCTACTTCAAGAAGTGACATAGCTTTTAGAGATGGTGGCAGATGCTACTTCAATTAATGCAGAAGTCCTGATTTGATGATGGAATTGCCCTTAGCCGAGGTTTTGAGAGGTAACAAAAACAAACGCATCTTATTTTTATTTGTGTCTGTTTAATTGTGGGATTATGGGTGGTGTTGAGACCCAGGTATGCTTCCCACCCACTTTCCTCCCCCTATCCTCTACGATCCCACTTCTTGCTCCCTCTTATGGCACTGACTCGATCCAGCGCTGCCTCCTGTGTTGTGTTAAACAGCTCTTATGAGTTGAAGATAAAATGTGTTCTTTTTAACAAAGCGGAAAAGGGGTGGAATTGGCCTTTTTTTGTTTGTTTTGATTTGTACATAAGATGGAAGTTTGTAAGTTTGTCCACCAAGGTCTTTATCTGCTTTCTGTCAGCATTTATATTAAATGATACATGAATGGAGAACAAACTATGTGTCTCTTGTCTTTCTCTGACCTAAATAACCAGTGTATTCATTTTCTGCTCAGTTTCAGGCTGCAAATGTGATCCTCAATTTAATTCTTTGGACGTGCAATAAATGTTCAGAAAAACTTCAAACATACAGTATACGTTTTATCACTTTTTAGGCACACTTTATTTGTTACATTCTGATCTCATCTTGTAAGTCAGTAACTTAAAAGGTAAAGGCTAATGTGGAATGTTAGCCATGAATGATAAGGCAACTTTTACATACCTTTTTCCCATTTCTGCCTTATTTGTGGAGCCATTCTGTCGTCTGAGATTGGACTAGCGCATGATGTGGAGCAGCATTGGATTTATAGCAGGAAATATTGACAGATGCGCAACAGACCACTATTGTGAGCTGCAACTCCCTTGCATGGGCTCCTGGACGGAACTGCCCAACCTCTCTCTGCAGACTGCATAGCATCGTACAAGCAGCTGAGAATCTGTCTTTTTTCTTTATTCTTCGCTTATATGCTCTGTGCTTTGGGGTTCAGGCGCTGCGCGTCAGCCAAGAAGAATTTTGCTTTAGCTGACCTACATGTGTTCTGCTCAGTGTAATTCATTCTACATTGTTTTTTGTGTGGAACAGTCTGGTGTTTTATTAGAAAACCACGTCCTTAGTTTTTAGACATTAAGTTTCGTGAGCAGGGAGTGTTAGGCACGATTGTAGGCAGTACCCTGTGGGAGACTGCACCAGTCTTGTCCTATTGGCATTAGTTAACCCAACCTTTGGTATAAACATGTACTACACATGTTGGTAGAGTGACTTAGCAGCTAGGCTTATCTCAAGAGGAGTCAATGTGAGCTGTAGGGTTATAACGTAGAGATTGACAGGGGCAAGTATCCAAATAAATATTTACACTGAAGATTTCTTGATTAAACAATTATTTCTTAATTTACAGGCAGTTGAATAAGCCTTCCTTAGTAATGAGCAAAACATGTAACACAATAATATACTTCAAAATAAACACTCAGTTTCTTTAAATCAGTAGATACCCATTTGGGATGGCACACAGATACTTCCTACACCCCGAGGTGACTTAGATAACTAGGACACTGTGGACATTGATATATCACTGGCACATTTAGAGCAATACTGAGTTTGGTGTCAAAGAAAGGGTTTTAAGGGAATAATCCAATGGTTAACAAATATTCTTAAGCAGGTAAGTACGTTTTGAACCCTCTAATGCCAAGTACATTAACCCTTTCCTGGGGGACAGTTGAAGCACAAAGTCTGAGGTAAGAAGTGTCATTCAGGGAGCCAGGACAGCACCTCCCTCACTTCCTGCCCTGCCAGACATGCTGGAGCCAGAGGCAGGCTTCACTGGTTAATCCTGCCAAAGACAAAACAAAGGGACCAAACCTTGAGATTTACTCTGCGTGCCAAACCAGAAGGACCTTTCCAACAAGAAATGGCAAAAAGAGAAGACTGTGGCCTGTTTGACAAAATGGGCACCCATGGGTGCTGAACTGCAGCTGCAATTGCAGCCCGCCGTAGAAACACACAATGGTAAGAAAAAGTAAACCACTGCCACCAGCCATTAATTTTAGAAAGGGTAGCATAAAATTGTTACATGAGAAACTAGACAAAGGGGATACTAAGTAATCCCTCCAGCACCCTATCGTACGATAGTGTGTGCTGGGTCTAGAAAGTTACAAAATGTAAGTAAAGTTAATTTCACTTTACTGCTCTTGGAAACACTAGTTTAACCAAGAGAAGATATTTAAACCTTTGGGAAATTGGGCAGACGTCCCTGTGTCACTGCACTGAAGGTGCTGTGTGAGGCAATGTAAAAAAGTGATGCCTATGGAGTTTGTCAGAGTCCAAGGTCAAAAGAAACAGTGTTCAAATCAATGAGAAATACATGAGAGAGTGGGAAAAAGGTCTTGCACTCTCTAGGATAAAAATGAAGTCCTAAAGTCCAACAAAAAAGCTGGGGGTCTCTAAGGTAGAAGGGAATTGGCACATTTCTGAGAGTTCTCCCCAACAGTGAGCATGTGAAGATAAGTAGGCAACCAGGTAGATTGTCTGTTGCAGGAATGTGCATTACCTAGTGGGTCACATTCCTATTTTCAGTAGGGTGCACTATTCTGTGAAATGTACCCATGACATCCCCTAACCCCCAAAATGGCGCACATTCCTCAGTCGAGATTGTTTTCCATTTGTATGCGTCTTTACGTGTAGTGCACTTTCTCTTCTTGTAACGTGCTTGCCATAGTGGACCATGTTCCTAAGTTGCATGCTTTCCTGGTCACCGAGAGCAGCCCTACAGACAAGAGGTGTATTAGACACTTTTACTCACTAAAAATAGGCAATTTCTCCCCTGAAATTAAATCCCAACAAAAGTAGGGAATAAAAATACTCCGAACAAAAAACTGGAAACCGGTACATGGACCTTGTGCCCTTCATTTCACCCACACAGCTCCATGGATATGTTTGGACTAGTAGTGCATGTAGTACCACAGGAGGCAACTGTTATTATTTCTGCCTGATCAGGAGAAGTAAATGTGTATCTTTTAATGTTCATGAATAACCAGTTGCAAAGAAATAATGATCACAAAAATATTTGTTTTCCAATTAAAGCATAATTTCACTCACTTATACAATACTCAGATTGAGTATTGGACTCATATTTTTACTCCCCAAGAAATGATTTTACTCCCAACTTTAAAAAAAAGGAGTACAATACTCTCACATGAAAATATTATCTGGAGCACTGCCCGCAAGTGTTGCATTCACCAGTTTTCCACAAACCCCATCCTCGGGTAGTTTGTTCGCCACTTTTGTGCATTCCTCAACCTCCTGCAACGAATTTTGTCCAGGTCTGTGGGCTTCACAAAGCCGGTAGAGTGCTTCCCCATTTGAGCATTTTTGCCAGTGATCCATGGTTCTTATTCCCCCACAACATACCCTGGTGAGTTGAGCAAGTTGGTGCAATGTCGGGGGTCTCTTCTTTCTCATCTCCCACAGTTCGCATTTCCCAGGAGGTACATTGTGAAGTGGCACACGATCTTCTGGCTCCCTGTAATGCACATTCCGCTGGGCTTTCTTCAGTAACATGATTTTCCTAATTTGTTCATGCGTTCTCCATCTGTGCACTTTCCTTTGCAGAGTGCAGTCTTTAAAAGCACACATTCCTTGTGTGTGTGTTAGTGTATTCATTTACCTAGTGGATGGGATTCCTAAGAAATCTGGAATAAATCTCATCCCTCTATAGTAGATATTCTGTAATGGTACATATTAATCACCACCTTGTACTGTGCATTCCCTCGAGGGGGACGTTGCCTAGTGTCACATGTCCCTGAAACCTATCTAGGCCACAGTCCTCATTTTCAATAGGCTGTGTTCTCCACGAGAATGTGTTTCTCCCTAAGCATCATGGTACGATGGATTTTCAATATCGACCCTGGGTGGTGCATTATGGGAGGCCTTCCTATTATGGTTAACAGGTATTCCCCTGAAGTGTATTTGTATTTATTTAGATTTATATAGCGCTTTAATCCAAAGCGCTTTACTTGAGAACAAGCAAATACAACAAGCAAAACATGACATTGAATGAAACCAGAAAACAGTACGAGGAACCGTTTACATTATTCATGAGATTAAGCGCAAGTGGAGGGGGACCAAAGTGAGAGGGGGTAGGCGGTGAAGGGGGAGGAGGTTTCAGTGGTGAGAGAGGAAGCAAAAGAACTAGGGGCTGAATGGAAGAGAAGATTTTAGAGAAGTACAAAATGAGGGGTAGGAGGTAATGGAGGGTACAGGGAGAGGTAGGCGGTTCCAATGGAAGGGAGCGAGAAGTTGGAAGGAGTGGAAGCGGGAAGGGGCACAGGGTGGAGGAGGAGCAGAGTAAACGAAGTGATCCGCAGAACAGAGGCCAAGAAGGAGTGTAGAGAGTGAGATGGGAGGATAAATGGGGAGGGGCAAGACAATAGAGGGCTTTGAAAACTAGACAGAGAAAGTTAAATTTGAGCTGGGAGTGAAATGGGAGCAACCTAGTGAGTCAAGAGAATGAGCTGGAGTTGTGAGGTGAGAGAAGGCAGAGGGAGCGGGTGACAGAGTGGTAGATGGATTTGAGGGGGGGTGAGGTGAGCAGAGGAAGTCCAAAGAGAAGAGTGGAGCAATAGAAGAGTCTGGAGCAGATGAGGGAGGAGATTAGGAGTTTAGTAGCATGAAAGGTTAGGAAAGGACCAATTTTACGGATGTTCTAGAGGTGGAAGTGGCAAGATCTGACAGTGAGACAAATGAGAGAGAGAGGGGTGGGGTCAATGTGGAGACCAACAGGCATGGGGAGAGAAGGGGAGTTGGGAAGGGGGAAAGAGAATAAAAGGAGGAGAGGGAGGGGGAATAGTGTTGGCAGGGAAGAAAAGGAGCTCGGTTTTATCTGTGTTAAGAGAAAGGAAGTGAGAAGACATCCAAGATTTAATAGCAGAGAAGAAAGAAGAGAGTTTATGGTGGATTTCAGGTGAAAAGGAGGAGAAAGAAAGGAAGAGCTGGGTATCAGCATAGAAATGGTGTGAGACACCAAAGGAGTAGATAATGGGAGCTAGGAAGGAAGTAAAGAGTGAGAAGAGAAAGGGGCCAAGGACTGAACCTTGGGGAACGCCATGGTTGAGAGGAAAGATAGGGGAGGAGCAGCCACCCCAGGAGACTGAAAAGGTGCGATTAGAAAGATAGGTGGAGAAGCAAGTCTTTAAGGCCAAATGAAGAGAGAGCACTAAGGAGTAGAGGGTGGTCAACAGTATCAAAGGCAGCAGAGAGGTCCAGTAGGATAAGAATAGAGGAATGTTTAGAGTAGCGAGCAGAAAGGAGAGAGTTAAAAACAGAGGAGAGCAATTTCCGTGGAGTGAAGAGGGCGGAATCCAGATTGGATGGGGCTGGGGGATTGGTGGGGGGGGGAAGAGTGGTTGGAGATGAAGGTAGAGAGATGAGAATAGACAATGCGTTCTAGAAGTTTAGAGAGGGAGGGAGATGGGGTGATAGTTGGATGAAAGATGGGGTTTAGCAGAAGGTTTTTTGAGAATAGGGATGATGGCATCCTTAAAAGGAGTGGGGAAGGTGAATATGGAGAGGCAGGTGTTGAAAAAGGAGGTGAGAGGGTGTACATTTTAGGGATGAGGGAGGTAGGAATGGGGTCAGCAGGAGAAGCGGTGGGGTGAGTTTTAGAAAAGGAGGGCAACTTCAGATTGAGTGTTAGGGGTAAATGAGGACATGGAGAAGGGAGGAGGAGAAAAAGGAGAGGATAGATTGTCGGAGATTGAGGACTTTGTTGGAAAAGAAAGTGGCAAGATCAGAGAGAGGAGAGGCAATGGAATGATCAAGGGTAGGAGGAGAGAGAAGACAAGTTAAGGTTTGAAAGATAAGGCGAGGATGAGAGGACAGAGTGAAGAAGGTTGGAGAAGTGCGCTTAGCAGAGTTGAGACAGGCGTCAGAGGGAGTGATAGAAATATGCAGATTGGTTAGAGGGGGTGGGGTGTTTGAGCCAGGAACGTTCAAGGCGCCTAAGAAGGCGGCGCATGGAGGAAAGGTGAACTGAAAGCCAGGGTTGAGCAGGTCGGCGAGAAGGGCGAAATGAGGAGAGAGGGTAGAGGAGGTCTAGAGTAGAGGTGAGGGAGGACGTTAAGGAGGACGCGTCAGTGGCTGAAAGAGAGAAGTGGTGGGAGAGGGGGAGGGAAGAAGTGCGGGAAGTGAGGAAGAGCGAAGGATTGGAGTTACGTAGGACACGATGGAAGAAGGGCGTGGAAGAGGGGGAGGGAGGAGTGAGGGAGAAGGATAGTAAGGAGTGGTCAGAAAGGTAGTTAGGTAGAGGAGTGTTGGGACAGTTTTTCTGAAGTGCTACCCACTTCTTCAAAACCATTCAACTGAGACACTACAATACTCCACTCTTAGTATAAGCTGTACCACCTGAGTTTGGGGTAGCGTAGACAGAGCAGCCAGGCTTATCTTAGGAGGGAGAGAGGGCAGTAGATACAGTACAAGTGAAATTGTAATACAAATGATCCAAAGAAACACTATGTATTGTAAAAATAAACGATTTATTTAAATACATGTAGGCCCAGGTAAATCTAGGGGTTAAGTAAGTACTAACACATTATATGAAATCACAATATTAAACACAACACTATATGTGAAAGCACACAGACCCAAGTATAGACCTTATTTGGAACACCTAACAGTAGTTCTAGGGAAGTCAAAACCTTGTTATACACATTTAGTATAGGTCAAGCCTATTCTTTGGGAGTAAAAGACCAATGGTTACTTTTAGATTACTTTTGGGAATACAAGTGCAGTAGGCCCTTCCAGTTGTACAGTGACTCTTGGAACAAATCACATAAACAGTCAACTGGACAATATACTTTTTGGCGAATAGTGAAACACTTATTCTAGGTGCAGTAGAAACCTATAACCACTTTTGTCATAACACATAGTTATACCAGGTGAGTAAAACCTAAGGATGTAATATACAGTTACAGATGCTTTTGAAATCATGGAACCCCAGATTGAGGTAAGCAATAACTCTGGTAACTTGTTTTGGATGGCTCACAGCTAACACAAGGTAAGTAAAACCCACATATTTTAACTTCACAATGAAGGGGAAAGTAAAACCCAATGTCACACTTTACTGAATAGTTATTCTAGGTAGGCAACAACCTAATGTAGACTTATTAAGGACAGGCTAGCAGCAAGTCGGGGGGAAGCAAGACCCAGTTGGGGGAAACTCGTACAGTTATCCTAACAGGACTAACCTGGTGATACCAACAGTGGGAGGACACTCATACAATTACCCTTCAGGAATAATCTGGGGTAACCAACACAATACTTTTGTAAAGAGGCACAACCTAATCACAGGAGAGTAAAACATACTTTCGAAGGGATTGTGTCCTCCGACGTATTCCTCATCTTAGATATATCCTTCCAGCTCTGCTGGCCTCGGAAAAATTTTTCTCCAGAGGGCGCTGCGCGTCGACGTCCCTCGAGTCGATGTCCTTCGACAGCCGCCGTATCCACGCTCGACGTCATCCTGCCTATAAAGGCAGCGCGCAGCGTCCGTTGCTCAGTTCCGTTTTTCCGCGCTACTCGGTGCCTCGGAATACCGTTGCTCAGTTTCTTAGTCAGATAATCCTATTTACCTCGAGTTATTCGATCCGTACTCAATGGCTTCCTCGTCGGAACCGACAACTCCTCGATCCGGCTTCAAGAAATGTCGAGATTGTGGGGAAAAGATGTAGTTGACCGATCCTCACAGAAATTGTCTGTGGTGCTTGGGAGCCGAACACCATTGTTCGGAGTGCGAGGACTGTATGTCCATGACAGCTAAGGCCCTGAAGGAGCGTAGGGGGAAGTTGGAGAAAGGTAAGACTTTTAAAGCTTCTTCTTCGTCGACGAAGTCGAGACATTCGTCTCCTCGTCACCATTCGCGCTCCAGGTCTCGGAGTGGGTCTCATCACTCCTCGAGATCGAAGCACTCGGAGAGGAGACGTCGAAGATCCCCTTCTCCGTCTTCCTCTTCCTCTGTTTCGCCAAAAAGAATCCCTTGCCCCACGAAACATAGTTCCTGGGCTGAATGGGAGGAATTCAGAAAAAATATGATGAGCGTCTTCGAGAATGCGGCCTCGACCCCCTCGAAGACTGCCGAGAGCGATGCTCTGGTCGAAAGACCCGAAGGTCAAAAACGCCGCGAGTCGCAGTACCCGGCGAAAGAAACCTCTCGAGCGCGTCTCGAACCCTCGAGTAGGACTATGACCTCCAAACCTTCCTCGAAGGTTCTGTCGACGCCGTCGACGATGGTTCTGTCGAGGTCGATGTCTTCGACGCCGTTGTCGAAGGGACCTTCGACACACGGGTCTGTCGACTCGACACCGGCGTCGACGCCGAGAAAAGTCACGGTGACCACACATCCAGTGACGATCCCCAGGCCCTCGACGTTGATGGCGTCGATATTGTCGAGTAGAATTCCAATTCTGTCGAGGTCCTCGAGGCCTCCACCTCTGTTTTCGACGCCGCGCTCGAAGACGTCGGCGTCGACGACATCGACGTTTTCGAGGCCAATAATGACAAGTTCGGCACCCTCTGCCTTGGAAATGGGATTTACTCCCTTTATGAGTTCAGAACAATTAAGAACTATATCCTCAATTTTAGAAGAGGGTGATTTGTCTGAACAAGACACATTTGAGTTACAGGGACCTGTAACCCCAGTTAGAGAGGAATTTTCCTCTGAAGAGCGCAGATTAAAGGATCTTCATGATTCTTTACATGAGGCAAGTGGGTTAGACACTTCCCCTGAGGTGGATTTTGCTAAGCCAGACCCGGGGGAGCATGCTGAAACCCCCTACAGAGCCTTAATGGCCAGGATTACAGAGTTCATGGGGTGGTCCACACCTTCACAATCTTTCCAGCAAGATGACCTCACGGATATTCTTGACAAAGGCCCACAAGAGGATCCTGTGGTGCCCTTTCATAAAGCTCTTCAGAGAAAGATCATGACAAACTGGGAAACCCCAGATGTAATACCAGCAGTAAATAAAAAACTGTCTGCAAAGTACAGGGCATCTTCCACAGACCCAGAGTTCTTGTCTAAACATCCATCCCCAGAAAGTCTGGTGGTACAAGCAGCATCCTCTACCGATGTCAAGACGGCTTATCCTACAGTCCCACAGGACAGGGACGATAAAAAATATGATGCTATGGCAAAGAAAGTCTTTTCAGCATGTAGCATGGCGTTAAAGTCCGTTAATGCTACTTGCACCCTTGCTAGGTTCAGCCATACACTTTAGGAGTGTGCTTCTACAGCGGCTGACTGCATCCCGGAGGGAGAAGAAAGGGATGCGTTCCTGAATATTATACAGGACGGTAAACACGCTATGTGCGAATCCCTCCAGACGGGCATTGATTCGGCTGACAGTATCAGCAGAGCAATGGCGGCAAGTACATCAACCAGGAGGTTCGCTTGGTTGAGAAAGTCGGGTTTTGCCCCAGATGTGTGCAAGCCAGGCTCTTGAACATGCCATTTGATGGCTCTTCTTTGTTCGGGAAAAAGGCGGATGACAGTTTAGAAAAACTGCAAACTTCAAAAGCAGCAGCAAAATCCCTAGGAGCTGCAATCCGTCAGACTCCTTTTCGTCCCACAGGAACCTCTGCGAGGGGCAAGTCCTTTCGCTTCTACTCCGCATTCGGAAGAGGTAGAGGACGACCGGCTCAAAGGGGTCAAAGAAGAACTACCCGAGGTGGACGGGGTAGATATTCTAAAGCCGCAGCAACAGCAGGTGCCTCTTTACCATCGGCATCTGCATCAGCCGCCCCAAAACCACTCTGAGGACTCCCCTCACAGGACACCTGTAGGAGGCAGGTTGACTCAACATCTGACGGTATGGCAGGCTATCACGTCAGATGCTTGGGCATTGGAAACAGTCGCCCAAGGTTACTGCCTGCCTTTCCTACGTATACCTCAGAGTCATCCACCGGGGATCAGCTCTCAGAAAGCTCCAGATCCGCTCCTCTTGCAGGAAATTTTGGACCTGCTAGAGAAAGGTGCCATAGAACCGGTACCTGTAGCGGAGAGGAACAAGGGCTGGTACTCCCCTTACTTTCTCATTCCGAAGAAAGACGGAGGACTGAGACCCATCTTGGACTTGCGAGAATTGAACAAATTCCTGTGGAAAGACAAATTCAAGATGGTCACTCTTTCTCAGATCCTCCAGGCCCTTCAGTTGCAGGACTGGTTGGTATCTCTGGACCTTCAGGACGCTTATTTCCATGTGCCTATCCATCTCAAACACAGGAAATACCTGAGGTTCGCAATTGGCAACTCTCACTATCAATTTCAAGTACTGCCATTTGGGCTGACCTCCGCCCGAGGGTCTTCACCAAGTTAATGTCGGTAGTGGCTGCAAGTCTAAGGAGGGAAGGGATTCACGTCTACCCCTACCTGGACGATTGGCTGATCAGAGCTGTTTCTCTGGAGCAAGCTCAGATCCAGCTAAATCACGTGTGCTACTCCCTTCACAAACTGGGCTTCTCCCTCAATTTAAAGAAGTCTCAAATGATACCATCGCAGAGACTCCAGTTCATAGGAGCGATCCTGGATACTTCCCTGGGAAAAGCCTCGCCACCAGAGGTGAGGGCTCAAGATATTCTACAGATGGTTACCAAGTTCCAACATGCCCAACGTCTCCCAGCCTTCGACTTTTTGAGGTTGCTAGGCCTCATGGCATCCTGCATTTTCTTTGTGCCAGAGGCTCGCCTGAGAATGAGATCCCTCCAGTGGGCACTGAGGACTCAGTGGTCACAATTCTCAGGGAGAATGACAGATCTTCTTCAGGTTCCCGGCAGGGTGGCTCGAGACCTTCAGTGGTGGGCCTGTCAGGAGAACATTCTGAAAGGAGAACAGTTTTGGCAACCCTGGCCGGAGATAACAGTAGTCACGGATGCCTCACTCACGGGGTGGGGAGCCCACGCCAACGACTTGACCATCAGCGGTCGTTGGTCTCCATCGGAGTCCAGACTACACATCAACCTGTTAGAGCTGAGAGCCATCAGACTTGCGTTGAAGGCTTTCCTGCCAGCTGTACAAGGGAAGAACGTCCTGATAATGACGGACAACACGGTGGCCATGCATTACCTCAACAAAAGAGGAGGCGTAGGATCACTACCCCTGTGCAGAGAGGCGATGCAGCTCTGGTTTTGGGCAATCCAAGAAGGAATCTCTCTATCGGCAGTTCACCTAGCCGGAGAGAAGAACTTGACAGCGGACGCTCTGAGCAGGCAGAACACAGTCTCCCACGAGTGGGAGCTAGCTCAGGAAGTCCTTCAAGAGATCTTCGCCCTTTGGGGAACCCCTCAGGTAGATCTGTTCGCCACCAGCCTAAACAGGAAATGCGACCTGTTCTGCTCAAGGGAATTTCCTCCGAGAGGAGCTCTGGGAGACGCGTTCATAGTGGACTGGGAGTTTCCGCTTCTGTACGCGTTCCCACCGGTCCCTGTCATTCCTCAAATGATCAGGAGGTTGAGAAGATTCCGGCGAACCATGATCCTAATTGCCCCGGATTGGGCCAGGAGAACGTGGTACCCGGACCTTCTAGACTTGTCCATCTGCCCTCCAATTCGACTTCCGCTCAGAGAGAACCTACTCTCACAGAAGGGAGGTCAGGTTCTCCATCCAGACATCAAAACCCTCAACCTTCACGCTTGGCTTCTGAACGGCTGAGGTACAAGGATTGGGACCTCCCTGATGATGTTATGGAGGTGTTGCTTTCGGCAAGGAGGCCAGCAACAAAGTCTTTATACTGCTGCCGTTGGAACAGATTTTGCAGCTGGTGTAGAGAACAGAATATCGACCCATTTTCATGTGGTACACCAATGGTTTTGTCCTTCCTACTATATTTGGCAAATTCAGGCCTTCAAGTTGGCACCATTAAGGGCTATCTCGCAGCGCTATCTATCTTTAAGCGTACTGCGGAGGAACCATCCTATTTCAAATTACCCTTGGTAATACAGTTTCTAAAGGGGTTAACCAATGTTTATCCCCCAAGACCATTCCAAGTTCCCCTATGGGATTTAAACTTAGTACTAACTTTCCTGATGGGTACACCTTTCGAACCTCTCCATTCTTGTTCGTTAAGATTCCTTACCCTTAAGACTGTTTTATTAATAGCACTTACATCTGCTAGAAGGGTGAGCGAATTACAAGCTCTTTCTTGTAAACCCCCTCATACAATCTTTCACAAAGACAAAGTTGTCCTGCAAGTGAAGCCTAATTTCCTCCCAAAGGTAGTTTCTGAATTCCATATCTCTCAGAAGATTACCCTACCATCTTTCTATCCTCCTCCTCACCCGGGGAAAGAGGAAGAGAGGTTACACAGACTAGACCCTAGGAGGGTTTTAAGTTTTTACATTAGTAGACTAGCCAGGATAAGACAGGCAGACCAGCTGTTTGTAGGTTACGCAGGTCACAAGCTGGGGTTACCAATAACTAAGCAGACCATTTCCAGATGGATCATTCTAGCCATTCTGGAATGTTATAAACTGGCAGGGAAAGAGCCCCCTCAAAACCTTAGGGCTCATTCGACCAGAGGTATTGCAGCTTCATCGGCCCTCAAAAGAGGCATGCCGATTAAAGACATATGTGCGGCCGCTACATGGTCGTCTGTCCATACCTTTACACGTTTTTACAATCTGGATTCCTCCTCTAGTCAAGAGACTAGGTTTGGAAGGGCTGTACTGCATTCTATTCATCAATAGAAGACAGCGTGAAGTCAGTACTCCCTCCTCCGAATATAGAATACTGCTATGGGAGCCTATCTAAGATGAGGAATACGTCGGAGGACACAATCCCTTCGAAGAACAAGTTACTTCTTACCTTGTAACGTTCTTTCGACGAGATGTTCCTCCGACGTATTCCTCATCGACCCTCCCATCCATCCCCGCAGTTCTACTTCCCTTGTTGTTGCAGCTTACGCTCCTTCAGGGTGATTAGTCTAGTCCAGACAGTAATACTGTGGGCTACAAAACGGAACTGAGCAACGGACGCTGCGTGCGGCCTTTATAGGCAGGATGACGTCGAGCGTCGATACGGCGGCTGTCGAAGGACATTGACTCGAGGGACGTCGACGCGCAGCGCCCTCTGGAGAAAAAATTTTCCGAGGCCAGGAGAGCTGGAAGGATATATCTAAGATGAGGAATACGTCGGAGGAACATCCCGTCGAAAGAACGTTACAAGGTAAGAAGTAACTTGTTCTTCTTTTAGACTAGTAAAACAGTGGCTAAGGAAGAAAAGATGTTAACCATACTTTTAAGAATAGTGCATCACACATTCAAGATCAGTAATAACTTTTGTAACTATTCACTCTTAGAATTACAGTTACCCACCAACTCTTTACAAGTAAGTAAAACACTTGATTTCTTTTCTAGGCAGAGGTTCCAATTCCTTCAAAGTCTTTCCCTTATTCTTGGAACATGAGTGTTCTCAGTGGCAGAAGGGGGGGGGGGCACTAGGACTAATGACCAACAGGCAGTGTTAGAATAAGTTATTTAGAAACAAAAGTCAGTTTCCTTAGGAAAACTGACAAACGGGTGAGTACTTTACTTCTAGGGTTAGAAGAGGGTCCAGGGGCTTCACAGAAGACACCCCAGCAGGATTCTAGCAGTGGGACTGGGTGTAATGGACAAGGGACCTCCCAATCACAGAAAACACCACAGCACTACAAAGAAATCCCAACAGGCGTATGGTAAGTATATACCCAAGCCAACACAGAACCTTAGCAATGAAGAAAATATTGCAGCAGGTCAACTTCAGGGACTGCAGCCAAATACCCGGTCAGTGGGTTCCTTGTCCTGGAGACTGAACACAAGACCTCAGAAGGGACTTTGCAGCAGGGATCGATGAAGAAAGCTCTAGGCAAGATTTTCCTCATGGCTGAATACGGTTCTACGGATTTTGCGCCTTTTCAAGGAGCACAGAAGAAGACAGAAAATCGCGGTTGAATTCTCGTTTAAAAGGTCCAGCACGAGAGCACCAGGGGGCGCGGAGCATGCAGGACGCGTAAGCATCGCACTCCTGAAAGCACCGCAGGGCCTAGTGGACTTCGCTAGTCCCAGGCCTGGAGTACGAGACTGAGCTGGAGAAGACCTGTCCCCTGATCAGCAGGCCCCATCCTGAGAGTACCGGGGGACCCGCAGCTGGGACCCGCCGCAGTGTGGCCCGAGGGTCCTGACTATAGAGGTGTCCTGAGAAGTGCATACAAGCAGTGGGTACCGGTGCGCACCTGCGACACCGGACACTGCCGTCCCCGTGGCTCCGTGAAGAGGCCCCACCCCCCCTGTTGCGGAAGCATATCTCGCGTAGGTGTGCTGGGGTACACACCGCACCATGGGGGGCTCGGAGTGAGGGGCATACGAACACGGCCCCCACTGACACAGTGAATCTTACGAAGGCCAAAGAGGACACGGCCCGGGCTTCCTGCCCTCTATCAGTGCATCGGAACGCCCTCCAGCACCCTGGGGCCCAGAGCTCGCTCCCAGCCCCGCGACAGAAAACGCCCGGACGGAAGCATCGGCCCCGTGGAAGCCACGGAAGCGCCTTTGGCCCACCCGGCTGGGCCCAGCACAGTGACGGGGAGCAGTTGGAGGTGAGGAGAGCGTGGGGGCGGGGACAATAGAGTGGACGAGCTATCTAGGGGCAGCCCCCCCAGGGCCTTCTCCTTGGTTGTACGCAGGAACGCCACCCGGTCGGGGCGCGATGAAGGGAGGTTGGTGCTGCCTGAAATCTACGGATCCAACTAGGCTCAGTATCTCGGAGACTCTACTTAGACCAGCAGGCACCAGCTAGGGCACAGCGCCACTCACAGAGCTACGTGCTATCTTGGCCCGAGCTCCCAGTGCTCCCACTGAGAGGACCTTGGACCATCGACCCTGACACAGTCCCTCGTAAGGGGTATAGCAGGTGCGCCAGAAGTCTTGGACCCTGGAGCGACCCCCAGTACCCGGAGCGATCTCATCCCTCCAGTGCTCCCGCCGGCCCCTCACGGTCACTAGTACGGTCCCCAGGAACGCCATCACCACCATGCCTGCGGGCGGCGAACCCCCTCCCGCTGCACTTACTAAAGAGGATCTCAAGGACATTCTCCAAGAGATTAAGGCGATTCGCACATACATTCAAGCCTCCATAGTGGATCTCAAGGGGAGGGTGGAGACCCTGTCGTGGCCCTGTCATGTCATGGAGGATAAAATGGAAGGGATGGAAAATAATCACCTCCAGGCAGACCTGCTCGACATGAAATATGAGGCTAGGCTAACGGACTTGGAAATGAGAGAGGAGGACATAATTTTGAAAATGGACGATCTGGAAAACAGAGAGCGCCGAAACAACCTGCGCTTTATGGGTGTGACTCAAGAGAGGGGAAACTATGGCGGACGTGGTGAGGAAGGTCCAGGGCCTGATAAATCGACTTTTTACACTGGAGGGCGGCAAGGAGGTCCAGTTGGAAAGAGCGCATCGAGGTGGAGGGGGTGCGGGCGGTGGACAGAGGTCCATCGTGGTGCGGTTCCTCCGCTATAGAGAGAAAATGGAGGTCCTGGAGGAGGCAAAAAGACTGGGGAGCTTTACCTTTGAAGGCGATACAATTAAGATATTCCAGGACCTATCATCTGTCACGCTCACCTGCAGAAGAGAATGTCCACTCACCCAGTGGCTCACAAGCCAAGATATCAGATATAGATGGTCCTTCCCCTTCGCCCTTTCCTTTGAACGGGCTGGGGTAGACTATAGAGTGATTAGTGGCAAAGAAGCCTCACAAGTATTACAAGTGCTCAAGGCGGACACCCCGAAAGGGGGAAATATGATGGCGACTCAAGAACCAGGCGATACCGTGAGAGAACCGGCGGGTCCCTGGTCCACGAAGAAGATGACAAAGGGCAGTAGAAAATTCAGAAAACCTAACACACCGACGTCCGAGGCTGAAGGGGACTAGGAGTGTAAAGATAGTTTAACGAGAAGATTAAGTCTGGCTCGTAGGCAGGTGTCTTGGACAAAGGAGGGAGGAGAAAGGGTGGAGGGGTGGGAATTGACGGTAAGGGGCTCGGGCACGATATCCACCACACTTCAAATGGGCACTGGGCAGCTCCGACATGATCGGGAGGACAAGATAGATAAGCAATGGCAGTCAATGGAAAAAAGGGGCCGGGTCAAGTCACTCAGGGTGGGTTCACTCAACGTCAAGGGGCTCAACTCACCGACAAAGCGCTCCCTTCTTGGGAGGGAAATGAAAAATGGGAAGGTGGAGATCTTGTTTGTCCAAGAAGCCAGAACAGTGAGGGGGGAGGAGAGGGCCATCCCAGGATCTCACGTGGGCCAGACCTTTTGGTCATTGGGTCATGTAAAGAAAGGCGGAGTGGGCATCCTACTTCAAAGGAACCAGAAATTGACAGAGGTGTCCCGGTGGGAGAGGGAGAGTGGAAGAGCCTTGGTAGTGTCCGGCAATCTAAATAATTCGTGTCAGCCTAGCAGTGATATACTGCCCTAACATGGGTCAGAGGGAATTTGCTCAAGTGGCCTTGGGGGAGGTGATGGCTAAAACGGAAGGGCTCCTGCTCCTGGGTGGGGATTCTAATATGTGGGCAGATTGAGAGTTGGACCACAGTGGGAGTTCGGCCACATCAGGCAATAGAGGAGCTGAACTTCATGGTGGGCTGCGGGAATTAATGTGGGAACAGGGATTGGTAGACATATGGAGGGAGCTGCACCCTAGACTAAGGGGATACACCTTCTACTCTGCAGTCCATGGCACCAGGACCAGGATAGATTACCTTTTCATGGCGAGTCAGCATATGAGCAGAATAGAGGCCTGTGACATCCGCCCGGTCAGCTGGTCAGACCACGACATGGTCTGGTCGTTTGACAGTATATCGGGGCTGAAACCCAACAATTTCCTGCTGAGGGACGCGGTCTTTAAGAAAGAAATGACCGTTGCAATTAAATAATTCTTTGAGCTAAATGACACGGGAGAGGTGAGCCGGGAGATGGTGTGGGAGGCGGGGAAGGTTGATCAGCGAAGGGGCATCCAAAAAAAGAATTGGGACCCTATTGACCCACAGGTTGAGATCTGAAATAATCCTCCTAGAAAGCTTGGAGGGGAAGGCGGAGACAGAGAAAGTGAGGGACCTGGGCATAGCGAGGGTGAAGACTGGAATTGAGAGAAATGGAGATGGGGAAAATAGTTGCGGGGCTCCAACATCTACATCAGAAATACTATGAGAAAGGGGACAAGGCCGATGCTATGCTGGCAGCGAGGCCAAAGGGCTGATAGATGGGTGGCAAGAGTGGTTAGCGCTGAAGAGGGGGAAAGATCTGATCCGGAGGGGATCGTTGAGTTTCGCTTCCTTCTATGAGAAGCTCTACAGGAGGGAAGGGGAGATAGAGAAGGAAGGAAGCATCAGCCCTAGACGCCCCCATAACCGAGGAGGAGGTGCTTAGAGCCATATCGGGATTGAAACTGGGCAGGGCCCCGGGGGAGGACAGGTTCACGGCAGGTTTCTGCAAGGCCTTCTCGGGCCATCTAGCGGGGTTCCTGGCGGACCTTTTCTCGAATATTATGAGAACAGGGAGGGCACCCCCTTCCTTTGGCAAAGCTCTGATCACGGTGATTCCGAAGGAGGGGAAAGACCCAGTGGACTGCCGCTCCTATAGACCCATCTCCCTCCTGAATGTAGATGCGCAGCTATTTACCAGGTTTATCGCCTCGAGACTGGACAGCTACATGCTGAGGCTCATTCACTCAGATCGGGTGGGTTTTATACGGGGAAGGCAAGGTGCAGATACATTGCGCAAGACGTTGCACTGGATGAGAGAGGCAGCACCGAAGGGTGGGAACCCCGTCCTGGTGTCCATTGATGCCGAGAAGCGCTCGATCGGGTTGACTGGGGGTTCCCTCAGGGGGTACTCGAGAAGCTGGGATTCGGTACAGGGATTAAACAAGCCATCAAGGCCCTATACGTGTCACCAACTGCCAGAGTTACAGTTAACGGGCGTCTGTCACGAGTCTTCCATCTCCAGAGAGGTACGAGGCAGGGTTGCCCCCTTTCTCCTCTCCTCTTCGCCATGACAATGGAGATTCTGGCGGAGTACCTCAGGGGCGCATCAATGGTGGGAGGAATTGAGGTGGGCGATCGCACCTTTAAATTAGGCCTCTATGCAGATGACATCCTGCTCCACCTGCGGGAGCCAGCAAGGTCGGTCCCAGCTGCTTTGCAGGTGATTCAACAGTTCGCCCACTTCTTTCCCTTTGCACCCGATGCGGATAGAGATCTGGCGGAACTCGTCCCACTGGGCCTCCGAATTTGTACGGAGGAGATAAAATATTTGGGGTACAACCTAGTCCGTCCCGACGGGGATTTAGGCCAGGCAAACTACCCCCCGCTCTTTGATAAACTATTCAGGGACATGGAGGGTTGGGGGAAGGGGCAGATCTCCTGGTTGGGAAGAATAAACGCCATAAAAATGAATTTGCTCCCCAGGGTGTTGTATGTCTTCCAGATAGCTCCTGAACCATACCTCAGAGAAGCCAAGAGGCGTATAGTGAAGTTCATATGGCAGGGCCAGAGACATAGAATTGAATACAAGACTCTCACCCTCCCCAAGGATAGTGGAGGGGTCGCCCTGCCGGACCTGAATGCCTACCATAGAGCAGCCCAATTTAGGGCCCTGGCTCCCCACCTTAGAGAGGACCCCAATGAACAATGGGTATACATTGAAAATTCCCATCTACGCCCAGTTACCGTGGGTGAATGGCTATGGGTCCCACTGAAAAAGCTCCCCAAAAGAATCGGGGACCACCCAATACTGGGTACAATGTGGAAAGCACTAGCGGTGAAAGGCTCTAGCGAGAAAGTCACCACATGGCCGCCTCCCCTGAGCCATATCTGGTCTACACCAGTCCTGGAAGAAATCCCAGGCCACAAACACTACCAGTCATGGTTCGACGCGGGCCTGTGTAGGGTAGACCAATTGGTAAGAGAAGACACTTTCATAAGCATCCAGGAGCTTGAGGCGGCACTGGGAATCGGCAGGCTCTCCCCTATACCTGCGCCTCAAGGGCATCCTAATGAAGCCGAAACTAAAATCTTGGATACAAAGAGGGCTTACCCCGGTTGAGAACATTTTAGACTCCCACACTGAAATGAAAGGTCTCATCTCCCTCCTGTACGGAGCACTGTTAACCTCCCGCGGGGGAACGACTAAAAGCCTCAGAGGGAAATGGGGAAAGGGACTTGGGTTGTGCCATCGGGGATGGGCTCTGGGGGAGACTATGTAGCAGAGCATTTAAGACTTCTAACTCATGCCAGTACAAGTCCCACGCCATCAAGCTTCTCTATAGGTGGCAGTATGACCCGATCTCCCTCTCTAGGATGTTCCCAGATATTGTCCCATTGTGTTGGCACGGATGTGGGGAAAGAGCCGACTACTGGCATATGTGGTGGTCCTGCAAGAAAGTGCAAATCTATTGGTCAGAAGTGTTTAGCTGGCTTGAGGAGGCGGGAGAGGGGGTTTACCCATTAGACCCTTTTTTATTAATATTTGGTCTCCGCCACAGGGACGACCACTGGGAGAAACTTCCGGACCTGACACACTTCCT
Organism: Ambystoma mexicanum; assembly: GCF_040938575.1. Taxonomy (NCBI): domain Eukaryota; kingdom Metazoa; phylum Chordata; class Amphibia; order Caudata; family Ambystomatidae; genus Ambystoma; species Ambystoma mexicanum. The sequence goes on along the minus strand of NC_090922.1, from coordinate 585,967,145 downwards.
GCTATTGGCAGCCAGAGCTGCACGGGCCAGGACTTGGAAGAGAGCATCTCTCCCCTCGAAGAGGGAATGGGTGATTGTGGCCAAGGACATTTATTTTATGGGAAGACGAACAGCAGCAATACACGGCTCCAGCGTGCAGGTTGAGACTGATTGGCTGCAATTCATGGAAGCGTTCTCCAATGTTGAGGACGACACAGGAGTTTAACAGAGGCACTCCAGCCTGCCTGAAAACTGGTCTTGGCATAAGACTCATTGTACTTTTCCAAGTAATGCCCACTAATGTTCATCCCTTGTATGCCCGGTTGGAGCTGCCCGAAAAGGATAATCATGGAGATGTGGATTGTGTGCCCTATCATTAGGGGTCTTGTGCGGGAGGGGGGAGGGAGGGTGTATACAGCAGAGTATTATGGTTTTCTAATGGAAGTTGGCACGGGCCGGTGCCCCAATGTCATTGTTTGTATTAATGCTTTGTTGCTTTAAAAAAAACAATAAAATTGAATTTAAAAAAAAAGGTCCAGCACACTTGTGAGGGGACTTTTCAGACTCGATTAGTGTCTCTGGAGATACACCAGGATGCCCACGAAGTTTCAGCAAGATTCAGAATTCGGAAGACTGTGCACCGCACAGTGGCTGGAGGTCCCAGGTTATTGGGGTATTGCAAGAACCTCAGAAAGGAACAACCGTATCCCAAATTTATACTCAATGTAATTAAATGGCTATGAACAAATGACTGCTAGCTTACCTTGTCAGTACCTCACATTCCTGTCTCTGCTGCATGCCTTTTACAGTGCTTCCGTCTGTATGTCATTGTAACCATACTGGCAGTACTTACTTCTCCAACTGTTTTGTATATTATATGCCTCTCTGTACACTTTCTGTAACTAAGCTTAAGTTGTCTTGACCTCTACTGCGCCCGGCTACCTAATGGGTTTGGCGCACAATACCAAATAAACAAACAATCTGTGGGATGGCTCAAAATGCAGGTGGTCTTGAGTCTAGTGGGTCTCACCAGGCTTTGGGCTCGGGTCGTCGATTTCGGAGACCCCAGGTCGATTGGAAGGAAGGGCTGCAGCAGGCTCTTCGGTCGCTGGAAATCATTCCTGCCGCTTTTTCTTCGCCATCATCTTCGGTTTTCTGTTCCAGTGGTCGACATGACTTCAGCTTCCAGGTTTCCAGTATTTATCAGGAACTACAGCACAACCTCTGTATTCTCTCCCAGCATTTTACAAGAAAGGGGCGTCTGGTTGTTCAGTCAGGACAGCCAGCCCCCCCACTGGGATTTGTCCCAGTCGAAAAAAGGCATAAGACAAAGGATGAGGGAATTTTGGACTCCTCCCCCACTTCCTGTGCTTACAGACTGACGGGAGCCTGGGCGGGGTGTCCAGGGTACTCCCGACAAAGACAAAACTCAAAGGAATTTCCCGTCCTGGATGTCAGGGGAAGGAACAAGAAACACCAAGAAACACTAAAATGGCAGAAAAAGAAAACTGGGGCCATTTTGGTAAAATGAGCACCCTTAGCTGCCTTTACTGCAGCTGTGATTACAGCTCGTGGTAAAGGTGCACCAAATTAGTAAAAGGTATCACTGCCACCAGCCATTAAAGGTCACTAACAGAATTGTTGCAATGTATCCCCTTTCACATTAAAACTATCTCCCCAGCACTCCACATAAGGTCGGGTGTGCTGGTTTCACAGAATAAAGTGTAAAAGGGATCCAAACATCCTTTCTACCTTTGGGAACTGTAGTTCACTCAAGGTTAGTACAAGAAAGTTAAATGGGGAGACCCTAGGGCAACCCAGCAACAACAGGCACTTATTGACAAGAAGTTGTTAGACATGATAACTTTAAAAAGACACTATGGAGAGTCTTAAAAATGACACCCATAAAAAGAGTTAAAGATTAGGTGAGTGTGGAAAAAGGTTCCCACTCACTGAGGTATTAATGAAAAATATCCCACTAGAAAAGCAAAAAGTTCTGGAGTTGAACCAGGAAAGGAAGATTTACTATCTCTGTGGAAATGTTACCTAACAAGGGGAAATAGGAGAAGCGGAGAAGGAAGAAGTAAAGAGGTCAATGGTGGAGCCAGATTGGTGAGTAGGAGGTGAAGGGAGGGGAGTGAGGAGGTAGGAATCAAGGATGGTCAGAAGAGGAGTGGGGGGGTTACAAGGGTAGCCAAACCCAGTCAAGGTCGGGTAGCAGAGCAGTAATGCTTAGATTCAGGATCGGCATGAGAGTGCTGACTACAATGAGACACGCACAGATCACTGTAACAATTCCTGTTAGAAAAGTATAAAAATATACAATTATTTTTTAGGACTCTTGAATACTTCAAGGAAGTGGTATTACTAAACTAATATCAAACACATATTGTGAGTGTGTAGAAGGAAGGGGTCATCCTTTGGGCCACAAACCTTTATCAAATCAATAAGGAAACCTGCCTCTCCCTACTTATAAGGGCATTGCCTCAACATAGGAAAACATTAGCGAGTTGTCAGAATGTCAGTCAAAAATACATTTTCTCCATCCTCCTTCAGAAACCAACTAATCTAACTCGAACACTATAAACCCAAGTCTTTCACTAAAGTGAAGCTCCTGTTTCCTTCACCAGGAGAATGACTCCATTCTCCTGGTTCCTTGCTTCTGTCTTATAGTAGAAGTAACTCCTTCAATGTTCCATCACAAAGGACCAGGGGAATGACTCGCTTGTCCTGGTCCTTCTATAAAAAGCTCTCCACAGTGGTCTTTAAGCACTCTTGCAGAAAACTTGAATTAGTCTTTCTCCTTTCAGGAAGTGAAACAACTCATAGCCTTATTTGGCTTCCATTTACCACAGTAATGAGGAAGATGACTCCTGATGCAATCTGCTTGAGCATTGGTATTGGCTTGGCCACTGCAACGAGGAAGATAACTCCTGATGCACTCTGGCTTCTTGGTTTGGCTTCTCAGACCCCTACCAGTCTTTCTGCCGTTCCTGATAACATGTTCTGTTAGGACACAGCTCCTGTTCTTCCTGGCGCTGCAGGTTCCTTCCTCTGCGATTTCCAACACCTGCGCGGCACAGCAGCAGGCTCCAGCTGGTGGTCTCTGCACGATTTCCAGACCTCAGTCTACCCTTCTGCGGTTGCGCCACCACCTTGATTGCTTCTTTCTTTGGCTCCCAGCTGGCTCCTGGGACTTTGCAGCCACGTCCGTCCCGTTCTTTGCGGCCCCCGCCAGGAGAAACAGATTCTCTGCATCTCTGGTCCTCCCAGTTCGAATCTGCTGGGCAGGACTTGAGTGCCGGTGGCTTCCGTGATGAAGGTTCACTAGTCTGTTCTTGCTTTCTACTTTATATTGTTGACTCTGCCCTCACGTAACGTCCACACTGTTTGGCTAAATTTGATCCAGCAGCGTGATGCTCACCGTGCCTGCAGCCAGCAACCAGTCTTCTGCTACGCCCATGTGCCTGCAGCCAGCATCCAGTCTTCTGCCATGCCCGCCTCGAATCCGGAGCTCCTAGAATAAAGAAGAAGAAAAGGACAAGGTTAAAAAACAAACTTATTTCAAATTCCTCACCTAATTCCGGAATCATTTCATCTCCGGACCTGGAAAGTACATCAGTCCTGCACGTGTTGCTTCGCCAGCTCCAGCACGGCGCCATACTCGCCAGTTCTCACAGCATCTTTCGATCCGGCACTGTCTCCATCATTTCTTTGCCGTAATCTGGCACCTAGGGGACACAAGAAAAAACAAGGTGAGCCAAGGGAATCAACAAATACCTCTTACCACCATAGACTTACCTGATTTACCACCGGCGGTATTATTCCATAACACTCCACATTTTCATATGCCGCATCTATAAAGAGGAAGAAAAACAACACGTTAACGCATGCAATAGTTACCGGACAGCGTTGGGTAACAGACTCTTACCTGAACGCCAGCAGCAGCTACGAGACCACCTTCTCACGAACTCAGTTGCAACTTAAGGAAGGAAGGGGACAAGAGTGACCATCGGGCACATTGAACTCTTTGAACTTGATACTTACCAATCCCGCCAGGGACTTCAGAGTCAATACTTACCGGAACTCTCCCAACGCCTTCAAACCAGTGAAGTAACTGGTATCTACGCGCCCCCTGCAAGACACGCAGGATGGAGAGCTCATCTTTTACGAACATAAGGTGAGGTTACTAAGGGGATATCGGAGGTGATTAGTGGGGGAGAGCGAGAACAGTTGGGAGGCCATCACTAAAACCCACAGGTGGTTAATCCCTGTCTCCACTTGCAGGAAAATACATCTTCGGGTCCAGCAGACAAGACTAGGCGGGCCAGTCCAGACAGTCCTCTCTGCACTACGCATCATGTTGAAGGAGACCGCAGCTGTCCGGGTCCGATCGACACCCCTGTGGGGTCCAGGTGAGCGTAACAGGCTGCTGGAGAACAGAATCTCTGCTTCTTCAGCTCATCTCGCAGAAGCAGAGAACAGGTTGGCTGATGTTCTGAGCAGGCAGAGCACGGTCTCCCATGAGTGGGAAGTGTGCTCGGAGGTTATTGCGGAAATCTTTGCCCAATGGGGAACCCTGTTGCCAGTAATGTCACTTGGGGGTCGCCAGGAGTAGCAGCTGCTACCCCTGGCTCCCCCTCGGATACCCCTAGACCTGTCTTTCCTATCCTTGAGCCACTGGACAAATAAGCAATGCCAACAGAAGATGTGTTTCACCTGAAAAAGCAGCTGACTGTGCCACAGCTTTTTTCACCTGGAATCTAGATCTCATTTGCTGGAGAAATAACAAGGATGCAGGGAAAACCATGAAGCAGCCGTCGCAAACAGGTTGGCAGTCCATTAGGGAAGAATGCCTGCATTGTTGGCTTCTGAGACAGGGCTGCCTGTGCAGCTCAATCCTAGTACTGTAGCAACAGGAAGGGTACAGAGACTTGGGTCTAGCTAGCAGTGAATGGGTAACAGATGCCTGCAGTACTCAATGACAGCACAGCATGAACACAAATCTTAACGTTTCTCATTGTCTGCTTTGCCCATCCAGTGAACCACTGGGCCAGTAATGAGGGGTGTGCACCAGTGGCTTCTGCCACCAATCCTGCCTGGGCCCTGTGTGACCTGACTCGGATCTGCCAGACCTGCATCACAGGCACACTGTAGATAGACGCACAGTGAGAAAATTAATTTACATGCAGTTGCCCTCTACCTTTGAAGTAAACCATCTGTTGGTTCCTCAAGCGCCAAAAATGTATATATTCGGAAGGATTTCCCTTGGGCAACACACTTTCTTTGGGAACAAGAGGATGCAGTGCAACATGGGTTCGGTTCCTGGTCCAGTGCTTAGAAGCTGGAGGAGGCTGGCGTTAAGCGAGCTATAAAGGACCAAAGAAAACAATCAGATTGGCCTTTTCTAAAGGGTGATGTGGAGCGGCTGTTGCTGTTTATATTTTAAAATAAAAACCTGCAATTACTGTGACCTGCAACATTTCCTTCGCCTCCATCTCCCATCTAAAATTGGTGGGTTGCTTACAAAATAAGCAAAACGGAAAGGTGATGGATGGGTTCAAATCATTCATAACCACTGACACTGCTTGGGGCAACCCTTCAGACCATCATTTTTCATTCTGCCAAGTCACTACAGGAGAGGAAAGACCATATGCAAATCAGGCTTGGTCCCACCCCAAAAGGCACAGTCTAGCCTGAACTGCTAGGTCACATCCCTTCTGCACGAGACCACAAGCATCCCCAGACATGTTTCATCCTCATTGGGCGTCATCAGTAAGGAGTAGCCTAGGCCTGTAGTCAGTAAGGAATAGCCTAGGCCTGTAGGTACAGCAAGATTTTCTAGGGAGTTGCTGCATTTCAAAATAGAAAACCCTACAGTTACTGTTAACTGCAACACATCCTCCCCCTCTAACTCCCATCTAACAAAAATAACTGTGGGTTACTTGCCAAATAAGCAAAACAGAAAGGCGATGTTTCAAATCATTCAGAACCTCTGGCACAACTCTGGGCAACCCTCCGGATCACCCTTTTTCTGGTTGGACTTGTGTTGGTTGGTTAGTTGCTGCTTCCAATCTGTGACCAGACACTGGATGTCTGCGCTTTGGGCTTAATGCTCTCGGTGTACAGTTTAGCCCGAGTGATGTACAATAGTCCAGGTTGTTGTGTTAGACATCTGCTTACATTCACAGTAATGTGGGCCTATACAAACACTGATATTAACGCTACATATGGTGAGCTATTCTTGTATGACATGTTTATCATATTACAGTGATATCATAACCATATTTTGAATGGATTGTGTCCTCCCACATATTCCTTATCTTTGATAAATCCACTTCCAGCTTGCTGGCCTCGGAGAAAAAATGTCCACAGTAGAGGGAGCTGCGTGTCGATGTCCCCCGAAGGCCTCCGTATCGACGCCGACATCACCATAGATATAAATAGTCTTGCGCAGCGTCTGTTGCTCAGTTCAGTTTTTCCGTGCTTTGTAAGCCTCTGAGACGCAACGCTCGGTTCCTCAGTAAAATCATAGAAAAACGTTGATTTCCTTGAAAAATCTTCAATTACTACAATGGCATCTTCATCCGCTTCATCGACGCCACGATCTGGCTTCAAACAATTTCAGCATTGTGGAAAGAACACGTCATTAACACATCCTCACAGGATCTGCCTGTGGTGCCTGGGCTCAGAGCACCAGTGTTCGGAATGTGAGGAGTGTATGTCCATGATGGCGAAACCATTGAGCAAGCGTAGGGGGAAGCTGGAAAAAGGAAAGACTGTTAAATACTCTACCCCTTTGAAATTGTCCTCGACCAAGTCGAGACCCGTCTCCTCTTCATCAGAGAAAACATTCCTGCTTGGTCTCGAAGTGGTTCTCGCCACTCATCTAGATCGAGACATACTAAGATGAGACCTCATAGATCACCTCCCTCTTCATCTAACTCTCCAGAAAGGGTCACCTGCCCCACTAAAAACAGCTCTCCAGCTAAGTGGGAGGAATTTTGCAAAAAAATGTTAAGGGTCTTCGAGAACACAGCCTTGTCCCCCTCGGAGATGCCCCGGGTGAAAGACCCGAAAAAGAAAAACGCTGTGAGTCATCGACCTCGGCAAATAAAAACCCCCCGAGAGCGTCATGAACCCTCGAGTAAGAACAAGGACCCTTTGCATAAAACTGCATCATCGAAGCCACCGTTGAAGGTGACTTCGACTCATAAGACCGTGTAATCGACACCATCGTCATCCCCGATGAAAGAGAGGCCTTCGAAGCCTCATGTCCCAACCGCACCATCGGTACTCGGGCTTTGGAGGATCCTTTAAAGACGTCGAAAGGGGCGTTGATCATATTGACGACAATGAGTAGGATTTCAGTTTCGCTCAATGAGATCGAGACCATACTCTAGTACATCGACGCCGTTTGTAAGTCTGTCGAGACCTTTGACGTCTACATCGACAAGTACAACCCTTTCTCAAGCAGTTTCGACCAATTTGGCTCCCTCATCTCTTGAAATGGGTTTTACCCCTTACCCACGCTCTGACTGCTTCAGAGCGTTGTCCTCAATCTATGAGAAATGAGAAGACTGATAATGAGAGGCCTTTTGGCTTACAAACTACAAGTGGTCCTATTCCAGAGGAACTAATATCTGAGGAAGTTAGATTAAGAAATATTCAGGAATCTTTGCAAGATGCCAGTGGCATAGATACCTCTCCAGAGGCTGACTTTTCCAGACCAGAACCTGGAGAGCATGCAGAAATGTCTTACAGATCACTTCTGGCAAGAATCATGGAGTTTATGGGGTGGTCAACACCTGCACCCTCTTTCCAACAAGATGACCTAAAGGACATCTTAGATGAAGGGCCTCAAAAATACCTTATAGTCCCTTTTCATGCAGCATTGCAGAGGAAAATAGCTACAAATTGGGAAACACCAGAGGTTATCTCTGCAGTAAATGAAAAGCTCTATGCGAAGTACAGAGTGTCGGCCTCATACCCTGTATACTTAAATACGCATCCAACCCCAGAGTTTAGTAGTGCAGGCTGCAACGTTGTCAAGTAGTAAATCGGCATGACCCACTATACCACAAGATAGAGACAACAAAAAATGTGATGCCACGTCTAAAAAGGATCTTTTCGGCATACAGCATGGCACTTAAGTCTGTTAACGCCACTTGCACACTAGCGTGATTCAGCCACACCCTTCGGGAGTGCGCTTCATCAGCGGCTGACCGTCTCCCAGAAGGCGAGGAACGAGACGCATTCTTGAATATCCTCAAGGATGGCAAGGATGTGATGTGCGAGTCCCTCCAAACAGGTCTCGACTCTGCTGACAGCATCAGCAGAGCCATGGCAGCGAGTACCACAATCTGCAGATTTGCGTGGTTGCGGAAATCTGGTTTTGCTCCTGATGTACAAGCTAGACATCTGAATATTCCCTTTGACGGCACCTCACTATTTGGCAAGAAAGCTGATGACAGTTTGGAGAAATTGTAAACCTCCAAAGCAGCAGCCAAATCCCTTGGGGCTGCAATTCGTCAAACTCCAAATTGCTCCACTGGTTCATCCTGGAGGGGGAAGCCCTTTCGTTTTTACTCCGCATTCGGAAAAGGCACAGGGCAACCAGCTCAAAGGGGCCAGAAACGATTCACCCATGGTGCACGGGTCAAAGGTACCAAGTTCACATCAGCAGGTGCTGCTTTACCCTCCCCATCTGCGTCAGCCGCTCCTAAAACCCTCTGAGGTCTCTCCACACAAAACACCAGTAGGAGGCAGGTTAACTCAACATCTGACAGAATGGCAGACTATTAAGTCAGAGGCTTGAGATTGGAGACAATTGCCCAAGGTTACTGCCTGCCTTTCCTACATACTCCTCAGTCATCCACCAGGGAACAACTCTTTGATGTTTCCATACCCGCTCCTTATGCAGGAGATCTCAGACCTGCTAGAGAAAGGTGCCATAGAACTGGTACTTGTAGCGGAGAGGAACAAGGGTTGGTACTCCCCCCTACTTCCTAATACCAAAGAAGGATGGAGGATTGAGACCCATCTTGGACTTGCGAGCATTGAGCAAATTCCTCAGGAAGGACAAGTTCAAGATGGTAACCCTTTCTCAAATCCTTCAGGCCCTCCAGTTTCAGGATTGGTTGGTATTTCTGGACCTTCAGGATGCTTACTTTCATGTGCCAATCCATTACAAGCACAGGAAGTACCTGAGGTTCGTCATTGTCAGTTCTCACTATCAATTTCGGATTCTGCCATTTGGGCTAACCTCCGCCCGTGGGTCTTCAAGTTAATGGCAGTCACGGCAGCAAGTCTAAGGAGGGAAAGGATTCATGTCTACCCCTACCTGGACGACTGGTTGATCAGAGGAGTGTCCCCGGAACAAGCTCAGATTCATCTAGATTATGTTTACCACTTCCTCCACAAGTTGAGCTTCTCCCTCAACTTAAAAAAGTCACAGATGATACCATCACAGAAACTCCAGTTAATTGGAGCAGTCCTGGCCACATCCCTTGAAAAGTCTCACTACCAGAGATGAGGGCTCAAGATATTCTTCAGATGGTGACCAAATTTCAAAATGCCCAGCGCCTACCAGCCTTTGACTTTTTGAGGTTACTCGGCCTCATGGCATCCTGCATTTTTCTGGTGCCAGAGGCTCGCCTGAGAATGAGATCTCTCCAGTGGGCGTTAAGGACCCAGTGGTCGCAATTCTCAGGAGTAATGTCACATCTCCTACAAATCCCGAACAGAGTAGCACGAGACCTTCAGTGGTGGGCCTGTCAGGAGAACATCTTGAAAGGAGAACCGTTTTGGCAACCATTGCCGGAGATAACAGTAGTCACGGACACCTCCCTCAAGGGGTGGGGAGCCCATGCCAACAACTTAACCATCAGCAGGCGATGGTCTCCATCGGAGTCTAGACTACACATCAACCTATTAGAGCTGAGAGCGATCAGGCTAGCACTGAAAGCTTTCCTGCCATCAGTACAGGGGAAACATTTTCTGATAATGACGATAAACACAGTGGCCATACACTACCTCAACAAAAGAGGAGGCGTAGGGTCACTGCCACTGTGCAGAGAGGCAATACAGCTCTGGTTCTGGGCAATACAAGAAGGAATCTCTCTGTCGGCAGTTCACCTAGCTGGTGAGAAGAACACGGCGCCGGATGCTCTGAGCAGGCAGACCAGTCTCCCACATGTGGCAACTAGCTCTGGAAGTCCTTCAAGAGATCTTCGCCCATTGGGGAACCCCTCAGGTGGATCTGTTCGCCACCAGTGTCAACCGGAAGTGCGATCTGTATTGCTCAAGGGAATTTCCGCAGAGAGGAGCTCTAGGGGACGCGTTCGTGGTGGACTGGGAGTTTCCACTTCTGTATGTGTTTCATCCAGTCCCCATCATTCCTCAAGTGATCAGAAGGTTGAGGAGATTCTGGAAACCCATGATTCTAATTGCCCTGGATTGGGCCAGGAGAACGTGGTACCCGGATCTTCTAGACATGTCCATCTGTCCTCCGATTCGTCTTCCACAAAGAGAGGATCTTCTCTCGCAAGAGGTGGGTCAGGTTCACCATCCGGGTATCGGGACTCTCAACCTTCATGCTTGGTTTCTGAAAGGTTGAAATACAAAGATTGAGACGTTCCGGATGACGTAATGGAGGTGTTGCTTTCAGCCAGAAGACCATCAACTAAATCTTTATACCGCTGCCGTTGGAACAAATTCTGCAGCTGGTGTAGAGATACGGATATTGACCCTTTTTCATGTAGTACACCGATGGTGTTATCTTTCCTACTATATTTGGCAAATTCAGGCCTTCAAGTTGGCACAATCAAGGGTGACCTCGCCGCGCTATCAATATTTAAACGCACAGCTGAGTAACCTTCATATTTCAAGTTGCCCCTAGTCATTCAGTTTCTGAAAGGGTTGACTGTTTTTTCCCCCAACTCCTTTTCAAGTTCCCCTGTGGGATTTAAATCTGGTCTTAAGATTTTTAATGGGTACTCCATTTGAACCTCTTCATTCCTGTCCATTAAGGTTTATCACTCTGAAAACAGTCTTCCTAGTGGCTTTAACTTCTGCCAGAAGAGTGAGTGAATTAAAAGCTGCATCTTGCAAACCTCCACATACAGTCTTTCACAAAGATAAAGTGAAGCCAAATTTCCTCCCAAAGGTTGTCACATAATTCCATATCCCACAAAAAATAACCTTGCCTTCTTTTTACCCTCCTCCTCACCCAGGGAAAGAGGAAGAGAGATTGCACAGGCTGGATGCAAGGCATGCCTTGAGTTTTTACATTAACAGACTTGCTAGGATTAGACAAGCAGATCAGTTGTTTGTGTGGTGTGCAGGACATATACTAGGTTTATCTATCATGAAACAGACCATCTCAAGATGGATAATACTGACCATCATAGAGTGCTACTGATTGGCGGGAAATGATCCTCCTCAACCAGGGTTATCGCAGTCTCGTCAGCTCTTCAAAGAGGAGTTCCAATTAAAGACATATGTGCGGCTGCCACATGGTGGTCTGCACATACTTTCACCAAATTCTACAGTCTAGATTCCTCCACTAGCCAGGAGACTAAATTTGGGAAATCTGTGTTGCACTATGTGCATCTTTAAGAAATCATTACCTTTACTCCCGCCTCCTATTGCACATTACTGCTTTAGGAGTCTATCAAAGATAAGGAATACGTGGCAGGACACCGCCCCTCCCATCCTTCCCCGCAGTAAAACTTCCCTTGTAGTTGCAGCCTATGCTCCTTCAAGGGTACTAACCATTTCATACTGGGCAAACACAGCACCTCAAAACGGAACTGAGCAACGGACGCTGCGCGAGACTATTTATACCTATGGTGACGTCAGCGTCGATACGGAGGCCTTCGAGGGACACTGACTCGCGGGATGTTGACGCGCAGCGCTTCTACTGTGGATTTTTTTTCCAGAGGCCAGCAAGCTGGAAGTGGATTTATCAAAGATAAGGAATACGTGTGAGGAACATCCAGTCGAAAAAACATTACAGTTGGTAAGTAACTTGTTCTTTTCTTAGTGTACTGAGGAAGAATGCTATGTGATGCCACTTCCTGTTTTGTCAAGGGTTGAAAGGTTGTGTGCCATCACTTCCCATGATTTCACTTGGAGGCAGGGGTCAAATGACATCACTTCCTGTGATGCCATCAGATATCAAGGGTTGGGTGATGTCACTTCCGCCACCCTGACATTTTGGTGAAATGACGTCCCGGCCTACCGGTGGATCTGTTTGCCACAAGGCAATGTGAGCTTTTGTGCGAGTTAGCATTGACTTCATGTTTGAGGAAAACAGAGAGGTAATTGACATTTGTGGACCACTCTGTGTCCCTCATTAGGATTATGGTTGAATTTCCGGGCGAAATACCAACAGCTAATTTTCTGCTACAGCCGCTTATTTCAGTGGTAAATCTAGAAAATTACTAGTGGTGGGGTGGCAGTGTTGGTCCCCATTTTGGAATTCCGTAGGATTCCACTGGGGTTTTAAAAGAATTATCACCTGCCATAATTCTGCCAGTGATAATTGCACCATTTTTTGGAATTAATGTAAAGGAAAAACTGCCAGCCAAGCCCTGGAGGTTCTCCCTCCCCATCACCTCCAAACATGAGCTATGGCAGTGCAGTGAAACTGCAGCTAAATCCATTACCTTCACTTTTGTACCTGCACCGCCATAATCATAACGAGGGCCAGTGTGTCTTAGCTGTGACCGGGTGGTCCAATTGTTGTGTGTACTGCCAAAGTGAGTTATCTGAGTATGCGAAGACCTGACAATCACAGGCTTCATTTCTGCAAGAGCCAATACAGTCTTACATCCCTCCAACTTTGACTAAATGAGTACCATCGGGTTTGTTTTATAATGTATGTCAAATAATGTACTGCAAAGGTATTTTAAGTGAATGAGGAGTTATGTGCCAATTAAAGTATATGGATGCAGTGTATCAGGATATCCTTAAAATATTCCTGGAGGCACATTATTCTACATAATACCAGAATTATCATGTGTTGCTGGTTCTCTCTAGGCTCCCATCTAGATCCCCCGCCCCACTACCCCCTGGCAACGTGTGCCGTTCATTGATGTGAGTTACTTGTTCCCCGCCCATGTCTTCCTTTGTTGTGACCCCCCTGAGCCCCATGCGCATTACAAGTTGTGTGCCACAGGGCTGTCTCTTTTCGCTCACCCCCTCCTCCACCTACCTCCTTCGCACCCTCTATGGTGCTCTGTCCTTCCCATCTTCTCTAACTAATATTCTATCTCTTACCCTATCCCTCTCACTAAGTTATGTCATTTGGTTATGTTATTTTGCATTTACATAGCACTCTATATATCATTGGTATGACCTCAAAGCGCTGGTAGGTTGAACGTCCTTGGGGACAGTAGTCTAGGTCAGTTGAGAGAGTAGGGTGTCGAAGGGTGCTGAGGTGCCCCAGTTAAGTTTGCAGCTGATGTAAATGTCTGATGGTACCTAGCATTAGGTGTGGTGATATTGAAATTGGTTCAGTCTGTGCAGTCTGGCGGGTGGACACCAAGACTAGGTTTTGGCTGCGTTAGGCCTGTGGGACGTGTATGTGTGCAGCTAGGCCGGTTTGTCATGGGGTATAGCTGCATTTTATTAGAATGTGTTCATGGGATAGTTCATATGTGAGCATCTAGGTCTAATTGATAGAGGGGTGCAGCTGCACTTTAATTGTGTGGTGGTCTATAGCAGAGAGTAAGCATAGTGATATGATAGTCTATCCATAGAGCGCCCACACACACACTGCGTTTCAAAGTGCACAGGGAAAACACAAACATGCCTACAGGCCATGAACAACAAGAATGCCAAGATTAGCCATAGCACTCGGCCTGGCAACACCCCAGTAAGTAACAAGACACAGACAGGAGGGTAATGGGAACAGACAGGCGATTACCGCACTAGGCCTGACGACATCTACGGAGAGTCACACAAGAGGAGGGAGAGGAAAACACAAACTACCATCGCACAAGGCCCTACGACACCTCAGGCAGTGCCGGCAGAGTGGGTGCGGGGGCACTAAGTTTGGAAGGAAGAAGTTCAAGAGGAACATCTTGGTCTCCAACCCAGGCCTCCCTATCACTGATACCTACACCAGTGCTTCCTCCAGACAGACTCTCACTGACATCCTCTTTGTCGTCCCCTCTACAGACCTATGGACCCTTCATATGGTCTCTGTTCTCTCTCCTTTCTTCTCCTCTCCCATTAACAGTGGCACTAGGTGGGTGGTCTTCTTGGCCCCCTTCCATTCCTCCAAGACCATCATTAATGTCCATCTGCACGGCACCGTCTTGGTTCAGGGCCCTCATCCCAATCTCCTCCTTTTTAGTAGGAGTTTCTTGCGTCTTATCAACTTCCTCCCTTCTCCTGCTACTCCTTCCGCTACCTCTCTGGCACCCTCATCTTCCTCCTCTGCTAACTCTCGGGCCCCTCTACCACCTCTGCAGGATGTACCTGAAACCTGTACCCCTCCACGAACGTCTTTCAAATGTGGCAACCTGCTACACATTGCTACTGTCAACTCTCGCGTTGCTGTCAAACACTCCTCTGACATCTGTCACCTCATCCAAGAACTAGACCTAGATGTCCTTGCTTTCTCAGACATGGTTTACGGCCAGTTCTGTCACGAGCTTTGACAGTCTCCTCCCTCTGGGTTACAAGATCCTCTCCGATCCCAGAACCAACCGTCCGGGAGTTGAAGTAGCCCTGATCTTTCTGGAGTGGGTCCCTGCCTCTGTCATCCCCTCGCAGGCCTACTCCTCCTTTGAATGTCTAGTCTGCAGGCTCTCTCTCTCTCTGCTGGCCTCCAACCGTGGCCACTATCTACAGGTCACCTTGCCAGGTCGCCCTCTTCCTCGCTGAATGGGCCGACCTCGCCTCTCCTTGCCTCTGCTTCTCAACTTCTCCTCCTATGAGATCTCTACATCCACCTGGATGCTTCTAATCCCTCCTCTGGGCTTTTCAGCAACCTCTGCGACACACTCTTTCCATTCTGCCCTCTGGCCAGACACACTCTGCCGGACATACTTTGGATGTTCTCATCACCTCAGACATGCCCTCTCTAACCCTTTGACCACTCCCCTCTCTTGGACTGACCACTTTCTACTCTCCTCTGAAACCCTCTCTCCCTCGGACAAAGCCCCTCCCCTGCAATGCCATCTACCTTCTCGGTCATTCGGTCCATGACGCGTGTGTCAGTGGATGCATTTGCTTCTGCTTTCTCTGCTCCTGTGCTGACGCACAGCACTTTCTAAGCTGCATTGTTCTATTTCCAACACCCTGGACATCCTTACCCCAGTCATGAGAATCCGGCTGAAGCCTACGTCCAAGTGCAACTCTTGGCATGATTCCGACCTCGCCATCCTGAAACGCAAGTGCAGGGTGGCTGAGAAGTGGTGGACGGCTTCGGGTGCATCCTCTGACAAACTGGCTTGCCACCTGCTCCAAAAGCAATACAGACTCTGTCTTGTCCAAGAAGATAGCATACATTCACGCCTGCATCTCTGCAGCCTCTAACAACACGGCCAAACTCTTTAAAATCTGCCAGGAACTGGCCAATCCTGTTGCAGTCTCTACCTCTCCTGTTCCCTCCCACGCTCTCTGTACAGCTCTGGCCTCTCACTTATCCGCTATTGTATAGAAAATCGACACCAGTGTCATGAATTTAGTAAGCCAGGACACATGGAGAGAAAAGGCGAGAACTGTGTTGCAGCAAAAATAAGCTGAGATTGTGGAAACAAATGTTGAGGCTGGCTGGCCTGGTATTAAAGTTAAAGCAGCCAAGGTTTGTGATGTATTCTTGAAGGCAGTGAACTTGCGAAGCTGAACCATACCTTGTTAAGGTGCAAAGAAAGAACACCAAGTGTGCCAAGCTTTATTAATTT
Source organism: Ambystoma mexicanum (assembly GCF_040938575.1). Lineage (NCBI taxonomy): Eukaryota > Metazoa > Chordata > Amphibia > Caudata > Ambystomatidae > Ambystoma > Ambystoma mexicanum. The sequence continues at coordinate 585,951,246 of NC_090922.1, read as the reverse complement.
AAGACATTTAAATGCTGCAAAATGGACCAAATTGTGGTCTCCTGTCATGTGAGCCAAGGATGGAAATAGAGTTGAGCATGGAGGCGTAGAACGACGGTGAAAGCCTGTACTCCCATATATTCCCACAGACAAGGATACTATGCAAGGCCAAGTTCAAAGACCATCTGCATGGCAGAAGGCATGGGTGATGAGAGATGATGGGCTAATTGTGTGGGTAGGTAAAGTCAAGTCCACCTCCTGGCACCTGGGTCTGAACCTACGTGCTGCTAAGTGAACCGAATGCTCCAGACATGGCACGAGCATGCCAACCAATTATAGAGGACCGTATAACGAAGGGCCTGATTGTTTGAAGACCAATGAAAAACTGTGTACTTAATACTGTTGAAGATGACATGTTTTTAGAGGTAGGCATACGCTGTCCACTTGACAGTACATGGCTAATCACAATGCCAGCCCTTATAGAAAGTTACTTAGCTGTTCCCCTTCAATTCCTCATAGATTTTTCTTATTTGCCACATAGTATGGCGTCACGTCTGAGGTATTTTTTGCATACAAGGATGTTTTTATGAGAAATGCACTGAGAGCTCAAGCAAACGTCTGTTGATGTCTGTTGTAACACCCTGTTTTAGATTACTGTTAATAAAACGGCACCTTTGCCATCTTCCTGAGTTGGTTTGATTATTTGGTGTCAGTTATTCTGCTTCCCCATCTATTGCATGCATGTTTTTCGATGTTTAAATCCTATGTCCTGCACTTTCACTGCCTGCCCTTCCCCTGGCACTTTTCCCCTTTCCTCTCCCCTCCCTGCACTTTCATGATCTCATTGCCACTGGGCCTTGTAGGGCCTGACCCCGGCCGAATGAGAGACTTTAGAGGAACGAGGCCCGTTCCAATGGAGCACCCACTCGCTCCCATACCTGGGGGTCCAGATTCCCTAACACACAACGAAAGTCTATCAGGCTAACTTTCCGCCGCTCTTAGAAGAACTGGAGAAGGACTTGGCCCGCTGGCAATCGCAAGAAATCTCCCTGTTGGTCCGCATCACGACATGTAAAATGAACCTTCTCCCCTGCTTCCTCTATGCCTTTGCCTCCCTTCCAGCCCTAATTCCACTTCCCCCACTACAGCGGCTCCAAAGGAAGATGGTCGCCTTCATCTGGAAGGGGAAGAAAGCACGCATCCCGCAAAGATCGATGATGGCCAGCACGCGACTGGGTGGGTTGGGGGTGCCCGACCTCTGAAAATACCAAATTGCAGCGCAGCTGGCCCACCTTCAGGCATGGGGGCTCACCACAGGGCACCCGAAATGGGTGGACATTGAGCAATCCTGCCTCCCTCTCCCCTTCCGCTCCTCCCGTTTCTTCCCACCGCCTTATGCCGGAGATGGCCAGGAGTACTGACCGCTACGAAACAATAAAGGCTTGGGAATGGGCCCGCAGACATTGTGGTGTCCCTGGAGACCTGAGTGCACTCTCTCCAATCTTCCTCAATCCAGCGTTCTCCCCTGGAGTCCATCCAAGGAACTTTAAGAACTGGGTCGCGGGAGGCCTTGAAACCCTGGGCCAACTCTTCGATGGGGACTTCCCCCCCCCCCCACCCCCGCCTAACCTTTGAGCGCTGTAAATCGGCATTCCAGCTGGCAAAGACGGATAGATACTCCTACGCCCAACTCAGGCACTGGTGCTCCCACCTTCAAACCCGGGCTGGGGCCACAAGACCCCTTACTCCACTAGAGCTAGCAGTGAGTGACCTGCCGTCCCGGGGAAAGATCTCTACCGTCTACAAGCTGCTACAAGATGACCCCTTTCGTTCCAGGTCCTCCTATACGTCTCGATGGGAGACGGACCTCGGGCACGCCATAGAAGACCACACGTGGGTGGACATCTGGTGCAGAACGCGCACAGCATCCCGCTGCATTAACAACTGGGAGTGTGCCCATAAATACCACCGCTCCTGCGGTGGTATTACCCTCCCGCGCCCCGCCTCCATCACTTCCATCGGGCCCTGGACCCTCATGCTGGCGTCTCTGCGGCCTTCCAGGATCATACTTTCATATGTGGTGGACCTGCCCCAGAGTAAAGAAGTTCTGGACTCACTGCCTAGCCACTATAGAGGACGTCACCCAGGTGGCCATTCCGCTCATGCCTGAGCATGAGCAAGTCCTCCTGGGGATCCCGCTACCAGACGTATACCCGAGATCAGGGAGGAGAGTGGTCCTAGTATCCATAGCTCTTGCTGGCAGCCAAAATCACGGTGACTCGCACTTGGAAATTCGCGGATGGACCCTTGATGACCCTCTGCTGGGTCAAACTCTGGGACATTCTGATTGCTGAGAAGGTCACAGCAGCTAAAGCAGGACTGCTCCACCGATTTATGGACATTTGGACACCAGTGCTGGAGTATGATCAGAACTTCCCGGCCCTGACATATAAGCCGCGCCTGATTGCAAGAGCCGTTCATTCTATGGACGATCCGTCGCCGCCGCCAGACCAGGCCGATTAGGCCCGGGAACAGTGCCCACCAAGGGACTTGAGGGGGGGAGGTTTGTGCCTTATATGTTTTGAGAAGCTATAAGTACTGTGAATGTATATGCTCCTGTGTGTTGAGTTATAAATTAACAAATGAAAAAAAAAAGATTGTTGTCTTGTTCCCCTCCCTTGCCTCGTTGCAACTTGAAACGCTTGTGTATAGGCACGCTATAAATAAAATATCATGCTCGATACTCAAAGGGCCATATGCTCAGTGTCGTCCAAACAGGTGCTCCCCTGCTCCTTCAGAACCATCAAGGACCAAATTGACACCCTCGCTCCAGCCTTGGCTGGTTTCTGTGATCACTCTTTCGCCACTGGCACTTCCCCTCTCTACCCCCCCCCCTCAAGAAGCAGTCTGCCGAGCCTACCTGCCCAGCAAACTGTCGGGCAATCTCCATCACCCCTTTCCTGAGCAAACTCTTGGAAAATCTGGCCATCTCCCAGCTTACTCTCCATACTGAATCTGTTAGTTGTCTCCATGACAATCAACCTGGCTTCAGAACTGCCAGAGGCACAAAAACTGGTCTCCTGAGCACCTGTGAAGATCCGCTCTCTAAACTTGATTCCAGTTTCCTTCTGTCATCATCCTCCTTGATCTTTCATCTGCTTTCGACACAATCAACCACACCATCCTGATCACTCGACTCCGTGAGAACCTGGGCATCACAGATCTGGCCCTGGAGTGGCTCACCACCTTACTCTTGGCCCGCCCCTCCCAGGTCCAACTTGGTCCCTTTCTCTCTGCCACCTCTCTCTCTACCTGTGGCGTTCCCCAGGACTCTTATCCTCTCTCCCTGGTTTTTCAACCTCTATTTGGCCCCTTTGGCCCACCTGATCTCTACCTTCTCTAACTTTCAGTGTGATGTGGATGACACTCTGCTTTCCTTCAGGCTCCCCTCGGCCTCCTCTCCTCTCTCTCATTCCTGACGGTCTATCTGCGTTTCAGGATTGGTGCGCCTCCAATGATCTCTGCCTTAATGCCAGTAAGATTCTTCTCATTCGGACCCCTGCCCCTGCTTTACCTCCCTCTGGCCACCCGAGTGGGGCCCTCTTCGCCTTTGTGCGAGGCATAACCAAAAAGTCCCACTACCAGCTGCACCTCCTCAAAGGGATTCTTCCCTTTCCCCCAGAAGCTCACTGTCTCCAGAGCCCTGGTTCTCTTTAGGCTGGGCTACTGCAACAGCCTCTTTGTCAATCTGCCTTCCTCTACTCTCCGCAACTAATCCAGAACAGGACTGTGAGACTTATTCTTGGCTTAAAGCCCAGGGACCATAGCTCTCCAGCCCTGAAATCTCTCCACTGGCTCCCTGTGCCTTAAGAATCAAGTTCAAGACCCGTTGCATTGTCCACAAGGCTTTCTGGGGCCGGGGACTGCACTCTGTCTAACGCTCTTCCATAATACCTTCTCGTGCCCTTCGCTCGGCTACCTCCAACTCTCTAAGGGTTAGACGCTTCTCCAGGCAGAGAGTGAGTGGTACATCTCTCTCGTCTGCAGGTGCCTCCCTCTGGAATGGCCTCCCTGCCTCTCTCACACTTGAGCCGGACCACCTGAAGTTCTGGATGCAGGTCAAAAGATTCCTCTTCCCCTCTGCTTTCTCTCTCTCCCTCCCCTGCTGACTTACCTGACCTACCTGTCTGCTGTACCGACTGGTTGCTTGGCTACCCTCAGAGTCCCACTGGGTGCAAGGCTCTTTCTTGATCAGTCACTCTTGCATTGCCTCTGGGTCTACCACGAACTTGGGGGCTGCAACTGTAACCCTACAGTCCCTTGTTCTCCTTGAACTACCCAGAATGGTGCTGCACTGAAAGCATTTCTGCCCTAATTTCCCCTCCCCTCTCCCTTGCACTTCCCCCTCCATCCCCCCTTGCACTTCTCGTACTTGCACGATCTGAATGACAAGGCCTAGTTAGATTGTCTTGTCCTCCCTCTGTCTTCCCTCCCTTGTCCCGCCTAGAAACACTTGTGTACAGGCACATTATAAATGACTTATCATATTCTCCTTTTGAAGCTGTTAGGTGCTTTAATGTTAGGGTAAATATTGCACTGCTTGGAGAAGTTGAGTTTTGGTTTTGGAAAGTGCAACTATCTGGGAGTTTGTTTTTTAGGAATGTATTAATTGCAGCACAAGCAAATACATGAGCAAACAGGGCAGTACAGCATAGGGATTCTAGCAAAGGTTAAACATAAATCACACAACAGGGGTCTAGCAATCAATAGGTTAGTAGAGGATTAGCCATGGAGACGGACATCCACCATTTCAAATGAGTAGTAGTAGTAGTAGTACAGGGAGCAAGTTGTCAGAGGGGGACTGTACAGAAAGGTGCACGTGCCAAGATCTACCGGGCAAGTTAGATATGTGGTTACATAGCCATGGCTCATGATGGGGAATAGAGGGAAGTATAGTTTCAATATTCGACAAGAACAGGCAGATTGGTGCCCCTATGTCCTGCTTATGTTAGTCATTCTCTTTACACATGTTAAATTAGGGTGTCATGAAAGAAAGAGGTCCTAATGGGTACAGTGCCTTAAGAGTGTCATGATATCCTTCACCATAGCCAGTACAAAATACCAGAAATGTTTGATCACCAGACATTCCCAGAACATATGGAAGAATCTATTTGCACTGATGACAGTCCAAGCACACCACTTTTTTGAAGGTCATCGGCATATGTGACTATTAATGGGATCATGTCGCTGCTCCCTAAAGGGGAGCCCTTCCCTGTGAGGCTAGAGAGACAAAGCTGTTACCTGATAGTCCCCCTAGGGGTGGTAAAAAGCAGGGGAACCTCACAGTGAGACACTACCCCTATGTGGACAAGGACTCCCATTCCATGATGGAACTCCCTAATACTCCTCTACAAACTATAAAACCCTTGAGATCTGTTGAGGTACAGGTGGACAATACTATTATATACTATTGTAATGCTCCTTCCTTAAAGATTATATACCAATTTAATATCAATATTCCTGCTCAGTCTAAACAAGATTTGTGTTATGAAGGTACTGAGAAAAAGAATAGCACCTATGGAGTTATACAGAATACTCTTGTGAAAGTTACTGGGATGAGGTGGTGCCAACGAGACAGAGCACAAGCCCAAAGACGGACTACAGCACTCTGCTAGGGCTGTGTGTGGGGCGGGGGGGGCAGCCAAATAAGTAAAAAGCAAATGACTCACTAAAGCGAGCAATAGGTGGGGAGATTCAAACCAGGAGAGAAGACTCAGCATTGCAGGAGCAGCCCAAATGTTGGGAGGATGCATGGACACAGATCAGAGTCGTCCTGTGGCGGTGTAGGAGCTAGCCAAGTAGGAATTCGCGAGAAAGTGGCTTGACCTCGAGAAGATGGACTGAGTAGCCCAGCATCTGTGCCAGTGCTGCCTACCTGGAACACCCGCAGAGATACAGCAGGACTGCGGGGAGAGAAGAGCAAAGCAGAACAAGCATTGGCTGGGAATGCAGAAGCCCGACACCCCAGGAATAACCAGTGACTTGCTCAAACCAAAGTAAAGGTAACGAGAGACCCGGTAAAACAGTGGGGGAATGTGAATTAGGCCTCAGGAGTGATATCCCTCGTCTCAGTAATTATATTAATAAGGGTTGTGAAGAAAGCTTTGGGAGTGATCTCCCTTGTCCCAGTAATCACTTTGAAGATAAAAACAGTTGGGAAGGAAGTCTTGTAAGGAATCTTCTTTATGTCGATAACGGTTCCAACAGTAACCAAAATGAACAGAGCATCTGGAGCAGTATCCCTTGTCTCAGTAAGTGGGACAAGATTGTCAGTCAGAAATAGAGTGCAATACGTTGAAAAGAGCCTTCACAGAAGCCTAGAGAGGTCTTGAAGGGCTTGTAAGAACTATTGTGAACAAACGGATAGAACAACACTTGTGAGTCACGGAACCAGGAGAAGGGAGTCTGTCTTCAAGAAAAAGGCTTGAACTAAAACAAAGACTCTTGAATGTTGCCTATAAGGCTGATGCCTGCAGGACAAAGAGAAGGGACCCAATCTCCTAGTACTATTTAGGTTTCTTTCTTTTTAGTGGTAGGGTTAGAGTAGGAAGAGATATTTGGACTAGAACTAGAGAAAGGTAGGTGTTTTTTTATTTCGTTGAATAAAACACATTTGAAATGCCACCTCTGTCTCCTCACTCCAGCATGCCACACAAACCTGGAGATATGTAAACTCTTTATAGTATTATAGCCTGACTTAAGTCTGTCTTGAAAACGTGCAAGCGTATAATTGAGTACCCAAATGCCTCTCTCATTTAGCGCTTATGTGAGTCTGCCCAAGTGTATCTGTGCCATACGATGTACACAGTACCAACAACCTTTTTGCCTACTCAGGCATTCATAGTGTATTTCACCAGAGTGCTATGTGGAGCCTCAAGTGGATACAATTCCCAGCAATCCTGAAAGCTTCATGCATTGTAAAATACTGAAGTCGTTTCGAGGGACCTCCCAATATTTGATCAGTACAGATGTCTCGACACAAAATTAACTTTTAAGATACATTTCCCAAAAGTGATGTGCATCCAAGGTTCCCCATGTTCTCTTAATAGTGATGCCTCAAGTGTGAGCAAGCTCCATGTTACCCCATAAGCTAGTTTTTGGACACTATGCTAGAGTAACTTTCTATCTTTCATAGGGGCTAATGCAATCATGAGTGGTGCACCTGAATTGTTCAAACCTACCTTTCTTTTTCACCAAAGCTGGCACCACAAGGGAGGAAAGACGGTAAGAGTAAATTGTTGGCAATTGTGAAGATGTAATTTTCGAGCTGGAATTGTTCCAGTGGTCACCATTCCTTTCCCCAAAACTGGGATGGGGTTTTTAAATTTAAGTATCTGAACGGGAGGGCCAGAGGACCCACACAACCGGGACCTCTGATCACCCCAACCATACCCAACACCAAAGGGCGGAAAGATGGACAGAAGAAACAGACTCTCGCCCAATAGATATGCATGGGTGTCAGTACTGTATAAGGATAGGCACCTGGCAGATCCACAAGCCTTAAGATCTTTGCAAGGTTTCAGTAACAACATTATCAATGTTTCTCTGAGTTAGGCAGCATGCTTTTTCCGCCCATAAATTCAGTAGATGTGGGGCAACTAGAGGCTAACTTCTTTGTCAAACCTCCCAGGGTCATTGGCCATCGGCAGAGACTTGCTACTCTGTAAAATAGCTTGTAGTAATAGAAGTTGGCTTAACTTCATGATTTTAGAAGTACTGAGGGATATGGGCTATATATGCTATGAGCACTGCACCCAAAAAGTCTAGTGTTAGTTTGAAGGAATGCAGAAAGAAGAGTTTTGTCCCCTATCTTTCATAATCATTTTCCAGCGTCTTCAAAGGTTTTTTCTTGATTTGATATCTGATGGTTTTTTAGAATGCCCCACTCGCTCTCAATGGGTATATCCCTTAACTAAAACTAAAAACCACCCCAAACAAGGAAACAAATAGGAATTAGCCTATTTTATCTTCAAAGAAAGCCATAACTGACATTGGCTTCAGCAAGGATTTCAACCCACACAGTCTGCGCTCCATTAAGCAAACGCAAGAGCAAATCAAAGTTTTTAATGGTGAGTTGTCAGAGAACTTTGTGTTGAGTCATCACTGATTCCTCAATGGTGGTCTGCTTCCACATGGCAAGGGAAAGGCAGCTGCTACCTGATCCTGGGGATGGTATCATGAGGGAGGCACATGAGAGAGAGGACGAGTATCTGGAAGAAGTGATGACTCCAACAGGAGAGATGCAATGTTCTGTGAAGACCCTCTAATTCCAGGGTTTCTGATGGCATATTGTCATCATTCAGAACCATTCACTTGTAAGACTCTGAAAATTCCTTTTTTCCATCATTCCAGACAAAATACTTTTTATTTATTTTTTATTGATATATTTATATAGTGCTGTAGCACGCAGGCATCAGAGCGCTACAAACAAGAAATTCCAAACTCCAACAAAAAAGAAAATATAAGTCATTCTAAAAGGAAAGAAAATGGAACCAGTGTCTTAATCAACTATAAGGTTGAAGTTTGAGGAACTCTTGGTCAGATATTGGCAAATACGGAGATAGCTCGGCAGGTTACTGGACCCACATCCTACCAGCACACAGTATTTTTTTCTCATGAGTACACCAATCATTTAACTCCAGTCTCCGTAAAACCTTCAGATCGGTACTTCTTACCACTCCTGGCATGGTTCTTTGCTAAAGCCATGCCAACACTTAGTTCCGGAGGGCTTCTTTCGGTTGCATCCCACAAGGCTTCTCAATATTTGTGATGATGAAATTCCTCTGGTCCATGACAACATTTCTGGTACTCTTATAAGAGATTTTCTAACTCGTAAGCTTCTAAACATAACCTGAGGTGTACAAAATTTCACTTGTCTACAAACTCCCAAGAGGTCATTCTTACATTTAATTTCAGTAGCCGAACCTACTGTCTTAAGAACCCTTGTTTGCTTACTTGCAGTGGTGGAGCTGACATAGCCATAGGAGGGGAACTGGCTTCAGAAACCGACCCCCAGGGAACTTTAAGTATCGGTTGTGGATACAAGTTAGTTATATCTAATTGGCGTCAGTCTAGCAACAGCTGTCTCCTTGCTCAGGTGTTAAGATACCCCTACAATTGGTAAAATGTCAGTTTGACAAGATCCGTCTAGTTTAACCAGGTGATGTTCATCTGCACGTTTATCCAGTGTGTCCTTCCAAATACAGTAGTCGGAGAAGCTGCTGCAAAGTTTTAACTCCTTAGACATATCAGCCCTGACATGCGACCTTTGTTCAGATGTGTAAAGCATCTGGGGGTCTTCTTTCGCAACTCACAATGATGCTGTATGAAGCGGCATGAGGTTGGCCTTAATTTCTAAGTCACTGGGGGAAAGTAAAACATTAGGGGCAGATACCATTCCATTGACTTGCACATTTTCAGGGTTAACTACCCCTACATTTACCCATTCATGCATTTGGCAGGCCAGCTCTTTAGCACCCGTATGGATGTCTTCGGCGGAATCAATATCTAAGGGCATGTTAGATCTCTGTGTATAATTTCTCCCTTCTACATGAACTTAATTCCAGCCCCACAGGATTACAATCCTTATTAGAACCTGAAGAGGCCAGAAAATTAGCCACAAGCCACAGGAAGAGCGGCCGAGACCTTAAGGCCAGAAGCACGTTTGTAGCATTTACACAAGGTAAAGGTTTTTTTATTTGTAACCTTCCTTTTTGTAACCGGCATAATGCCCTGGGAACAATGTATGCTGTTTTATGGTGCAGGTTTAACAAAAATAATGCTTTATTCTAGAGGTTAATACCTGTAGCGCAGATTTCGTAACTGGTATCGGAAACAAAGGTCTCGCAACACCAGAGAGACACCGCCTCCTCGAGCATCAAGACCATCAGCACGGCACGAGGCATGCAAGAGAGGCAGGTTTCTAACTACAACCGGCAGTGCTGGCTCTTCGTCTGGCATCCTCCAACCTCCAGCAGTGTCTGTCTTGAGGAAAGGACCCTACAGGCATACAAAACGTCAAGCCGCACTTACGTATAGACAGCCACTTCTGACATTCGTGTTCACTAATCAATAGAGTAGAGAGGGATTTAGGAGTGCTGATTGTAGGCACCTGGCAGTTAAACTAGGATGACCGCCCTCCTGGGGAGTGCTAGTGTCCTAAATCTGGGTTGGGATGTTTTGGCAGCTCAAGACCTCTGCCCTGGTTCCCAGGAGATAGTCCTTTGGGGACGGGCCTGTGCTAGGCCATTCACATTACTTTCCGATTTTGCAGGCCTGCAACATAAGACAATGGATGGTTTATCACGCCTGAAGGCCTTTTCTTCTAACACCGGTGCTGGGAAAGTGCTTTGGGACTTGGTGGCAGTATGCGCTGCTGCTTTTACTGCATCCTGTGCCAACCTGGGCCCCAATCTTAATATGGTACTTTGTTTTCCCGTCATGGGACGGGGCTGACTATTGTGTTTGGCATTCTTGTCACCTTATTACTATATTATATGGACACACATATACACACCCTACCCCTTGACCTTCTCAAGATACATAATCAACTACACTTTTGCAACCCAAACTACTGCTACATCGCCTATTGCGTACTCCCCTCCCTCCTACACCCGCGCATCTTTGTTTCTTCTTGTTCTTTAATATATTATATATAATATAAACAAGAAATGTCCTCCCCTGTCAGGCCTATTGAATAAGGTTATCTGAGCAACGTTTGGTTTGGAAGAGTAATGACCAATGGAAAAACAATACATTTTTTGTCCCGACGAAGGCCTTCTGGAAATGATTGGGGAAACCTTATCCAGGATGAGGTTATCCTTGGAGTGACATGCCGAAATGCAGAGCGTCGACCTCACATATTGGTACATCCTATTTGGGAAAATAACTGAACGGATAATGGACACCAACAATCCCACAGGGTATGAGAGAGGTAAAAAGGAGTAACATGATGGACAGTAGAAGGTTCTACATACACCAGGAACCTAGAATAGTGGAATGTTTGTATAGAAACACACTGACGCCGATTGTAAGGGAATGAAAACGGCAGTTTGGTGGCGTTCCCTCTTTTCTGTTTCTATTTTCTCTGACAATCGATGCTCGTAAACTACTTGAACATCTGTGGTATTTTGTTAATTTTTTATTAAACTAACCCTTGATTAACAAAAAGTGTGCATTTCACTATATTGTTTTGATGTGATTAATGTTTTTTTAGAAAAAATACTCTCCACACAGGAGGGGTCTATGCGATTTAATAATAAGTCTACGTTTTGTATGTAAAGGACATCAGGCCTTGGGACTTTTCATTGTGGTGAATCCAAACATCTGCATATATGAGCTAGTTCTCCAGCATGGGGTCTGGCATGGATTCAAATGCTCATGAATATTCCCTGTCGTCAGACTGGGAATCCTTGGTAATAGAAAAACAGTTTCACTTTCATTTATAAACAGTCTTTCTCCTATAAACCAATCACTGAGCTCTTGGTCATACTGCCCTCAGCCAATGACTGCCTTCTCCCTAAATCCCTCCTCAGGCAGCCGTCTTCAGATTTTTACTGCATGTTGAAGTGTTGGTAGTCCTCGTGTTTCGCTCTTCAAGCTTTCTGCGTTTTTCACAATTTGTCGATAGAAAATCCCTATTTTTGTTCAAATCGAGCCTGTGTGCTTCATCGCCTACTCATCCAATTAACGGGGACCTGTTTTTCGGCATCTTTCATCACCCCTCGAGGCAACATCGTTGAGTGTTTTCTTCTTGGAAGCTTCCAGAAAACCATCAGGCCTATACAGCGCCGGATCATGTCTGAGAAGGGCGTCGCTTCCTTCTTCAAGCTCTGCTCCAGCTGCAGTTTAAGGAATGTTTTCACGGACAACAAGCATTCCCAGTGCCTGTATTGCCTATGCCCAACGCACAAGGAAGAAGCTTGTGAGATCTGCCATGGCTTCACTAAGCGCACAATGAAGGATCGACTGGTCCGGCTGGTGACATGGCTTAAGGCCAGGGCCTCTACCCCAGGTGGTTCACAGGAGCAGGCCTCATCCGGATCCAGCCAGCCAGAACGGCTTCTAAGTCCTTTGAGGGCGCTCCATCCGTGGGGGCCCAAGAGAAGGCCAAGCGATATGAGTCCGCTTCCATCAGGGTCACTGCGCAAATGGTTCCTGCGACGGTTAGGGTGTGTTTATCGTCTGTCTGCCTCGATATCCAGCCACCACTCCAGCTCTTCGCCCAAGAGGAAGTCAGCTACCCCTGGGAAGCTGCGTAAGAAACCAGAGAAGGCCAAGCAAGACAAGGTATCCAACCTGCCCGTGAAGGCCCAGGCGGTCCAGGCCAAATCGTCCCCTATAGAGTTGGTGGTGGCCTCCCTTTCGAAGGTGAAAGGGGCTGACCCAGTGCAAGGTGCCCTGGTGGTGGCCAGAGTGACTCTTCCTGCCAGGCGAGAGTCTTCATTCAAGCCAGTAGAAAAGACTGTGGACAAGAGGATGCCGGACCTTAGCCTGACACTGACCCCTAAGGACCCGAAGAGAGGGCGAGGGGTGGAGAAGAACTCCAGGGCACGGACATTTCTTCGTCTGACGGGGAGGAGATAGTTGCCATGCACACCATCCTGTAGGAGGGTGGTGACGATGAGAAAGTCGGAGATGCCTGCCGGAGGTGTCGGTGATGATGTCGACGGGAATGACGATATGGGCGCTGGGCCCAGTGACCCTGTCCCCCTGGTACCTCCTAGAGACCTGTCGCAGGTTATTCTCTCGACCCTCCACATGCTGGTGTCCGAGATTCAAAAGAGGATGCTGACGCAGCACCACCAGTTGACACCGGGATAACAACCATCGAAGAAGAGGAGACACCCGATGCATCCATTTCAACCGTCGCTGCCCTCCCCCTAGGGGCATGGGGCACCGACACAGTGACGACTGACACAGACAACAATGGCGGGATGTCCCCGCCACCAAGGGTCTCTCCATTGGACAAAGTGGGCTCCTTTCATTCCGGAACTTTTCCAGCTGATGCCGGAAGAGGAGGGCTTCCTGTACAAGCGCCGGGATGCGAAAATGAAGACCATTCTGTCGGTACCGCTCCTGGACCACGTCTGAGATGAGGGGCTGGCGCTGCTGAGGAACCCTGCCTCAGCCCCAGCGAAGAGAGACTGACTTGAAAAAAAAAATACCGGGTCCCGGAGTCTGCACCCAAGTGTCTGAGGTCTCTGCCATCGCCGGACCTGGTGGTCTTGGTGGCCGCCAGGGAGAAGTTGTCAAACTCATCGTCTTCATCTGCACCCCACCGGACAATGAGGGGAATCTACTCACTGGCAACGACGGACGAGGCGGCCAACGTCCTAGCAATCATGGCCAGATACGATCGGGAGCTTTGGTACAAGATGGCTCCACTCCTGTATTTCCTCCTCGATGACAAACTGGTTGAGGCTTTGGAGATCCTTCAGGAAGCCGAGGTGGCGTCGGACCACGCCATCACTGTGCCCCTGGACATTGCGGCACAGGTTTCCACCAGATGGGGAACAGGGTTTGCCTTCATCGTCGTGGCGGTCTCAAAGCCACCAACTTAAGACACGAGGGCCAGACGAGGGTACTGGACATGGCGTTCGATGGAGACAACCTTTTCGGGAAGGCCATTGATTAATCCCTCAAGGCCATCAAGACCGTCGCGGAGACGGCCCACGCTTTGGGCACACTGAAACACCATCTGTCCTTTTGTTCCTCAGGAGGGAAGTCTGGCAGGTCTTTAAAGGGTTTTGGCAGGGGCTCATCCTCTTACCGTGAACCCACCTTTTCCACGATCCAGGAAACCAACAGGGGTCGCTGCAAGGCCTCCAAGCAGGACTGAACCGGCCAAGACGTCGTGCCCCCACCCCTGCACCTCGTTGGGAGGCCGGCTGGTGAGCTTAGTCAGCGTGTGTGAGACCATCTCCACCGATTGGTGGCTGCTGGACACTCTCACCCACGGACACACTTTAGAGTTTCAACAGAAGTGTCCGCGAATACCACTGGTGGCCCGACAGGAACAACACATCCCTCAACTGCTGCTGGAGGTTCAGGGCCATGTTAAAAAAATAAAAATAAAGGTGCTATAGAGCTGGTTACGACGCTACTCTGCGGCTCCAGAGTTTACTCCAGATACTTTCTCGCAAGAAAGAAGACCGGGGACTGGCGACCCATTCTCAATCTAAGACGACTCAGCAAGTACATAAAGTCCCAGAAGTTGAGGATGGTCAGGCTGCAACACGTGCTCGGACATTTGGAAGAGGGAGACTTTCTGTCATCGTTGGATCTAGAGGACGCGAACTTCCACGTCCCCATCCACGAAAAGCATCACACGTTCCTGTGCTTCGTCGTACAAGGGAAGCTTTACCAGTTCAAGGCTCTTCCCTTCAGACTGAAGTCAGCACCCAGAGTCTTCACCAAGTGCCTGGCTCCAGTGGCGGCCCATCTGAGACTACAGGAAATTCATCTGCATCCTTATCTTGACGACTGGCTCATCCCGGCAAAGTCGAGGGCGAGAACTGTCCAGCTGCTGACGGACCTGGGGTTCTCTGTGAATTATGCAAAGTCCTGCTTGACTCCATTGCAGGATGCGCTGTTCCTGGGATCCAGACCCAATGGTGTCCTGCCTAGTGGTGCCATCAGAGGGGAGGATAGCAGCCATCTTGGGCAAGGTGCAACGGCTGTTAGCAATGAAAATCTCCACGGTGAGGACCATCAAGTTGCTGCTTGGCATGATGTCGTCATGTATATAGCTGATCCGGCTCTGCAGATTGCAGATGCACCCACTCTAGGAATTCCTGGACGCCCATTGGATCTAGGTGTCCGTAGGCTTCCAGGACAGGATCGTGCTCGACAGGGAATTCCATCAAGCGATAAGGTAGTGGTGCGTGTGCTCCAACATAGCCGGAGGCGCAGACTTCCAGAGCCCCCCGTACCAGAAGATGGTCACGACGGACGCTTCCCTGAAGATTGGGGAGGCCACACTGGATGTCTTCACTCCACAGGCCTGTGGCTGCCAGAGGAGAAGACTCTTCCCAATAAACGTACTGGAACTACAGGCAGTATTTTGGGCCCCCAGTCGGGCAAAGTGGTGAGGGTCTTCACGGACAATACCACCATAATATTTGACATCCAGAAGCAGGGGGGGCACCAGATCCCCAGCGCTCTCCAGAGAGGTGCAGAGCTTGTGGTACTGGGCCGTTTCCCAGGGGATGGTCCTCATTCCGTTTCACCTGGCAGGAGTAAAGAACACAGTCTCTGACTCTCTCAGCAGGGAGCTGCACTCTTGCCAGGATTTGTTTGTGATGAACATTAAGTGCCAGAGGTTTGCCAGCAGGTTCCCACAGCCGGGGAGCATGGGAGAAGCATTGTCCTTCCATTGGGAAAGCCTTTTGCTATACGCGTTCTCCCCCCACCCTGTTGCCTCTACTGTTACAAGTCATCAGTCAACTGACGGTGCCGGTGCAGGATGATCCTCATTGCACTGGCGTGGTACCCGGACCTTCTCAGCATGTCAGCGACCCTCCAGTCAAGCTGCCAGTGGTTGCAGATCTTCTTGCCAGGGAATGAGGTGTAATTCTACACCATGACCCAGGGTCACTTAACCTGAAGGCCTGGCTCTTGTAGCTCTAGTGTTTGGTTATGAGCTGCTGGCGGACCGCCAGGTCCTTGCCAGGGCCAGAGCATCATCGACCTTGAAGTGCTACGGACACAAATGGAAGCCCTCTGTGTCTTGGTGCCGGTCACATAAGATTAACCCTTCGAGTGTCACAGCCCCCAAAGTCCTTCCCTAGTTGTCGGTGCCTGAATCGGGGCTGGCCCCCGCCTCCATCAAGGTGCATCTGGCGGCAATCTCCCGCTACTCCAGGTCTCCGGGAGGGTGTTCACTTTGGTCGCACCGTCTAGTAAAGGGGTGAAGGTGTCTGCCCCGGCGTGAGGGCCCAACGTGGTGCTGACTAGGCTCATGGGGGCCCCATTCAAGCCGATTCATTAAGCTCTGCTTAAGTTCCTGTCTTGAAAGACATCTTTCCTTGTGGCCATCACCTCTGCCAGGAGAATAGGTGAAATCCAGGCCCTGTACTGCAAGCAGCCTTACCTTCGTCGCCGGCTGAAAGGACTTTGCACTCGCTCGACGTAAGTTTTATGTGGCCTGCATGAAGAGTTTCTGGAAATCTTCTCGGCTTTTTCTGACCTTTGGTCCTATGAACCATGGGAAGGCCTTGTACAAGGCTTCCATCGCCAGGTGGCTCTCTGGCTGCATTACTCATTGTCACTGGTTGGCAAACGGACCGTTGCCTGGCCGTCCTAGAGCCCATTCTACCAGAGTGATCGCTGCTACGCCGGCGTTCCTGTCTAGTGTGCCCTTGCTGGACATATGCAGGGCTGCTACGTGGAGGTTGACGCACACCTTCACGAAATTCTACTGCATTGACGGGGATTCCAGGGAGGATTCCAGAGTCGGCCAAGCAGTGCTGCACAACCTATTCGCTTGAAATTGAGCCCGATGAAGAGGTAAGAGTTGCTTCTTTTGAGCCTTTCTACCTCCCATGGTTGTCATTATGTACTGCTGTGTATTCTTTATTCATGAGCATGTGAATCCATGCCAGACACCATGCTGGAGAAGGAACAAGTTTCTTACATGTAACTGTTCTCCAGCATGTGTCTGGCATGGATTCACATGCAACCCCTCCCGCCTGCCCCTCTGCGGCTCTTCTCTTGGTCCTACTGCCACTTTACGTGCTACCAAATCTGAAGATGGCTGCCTGAGGAGGGGCTTAGGGAGTGGGCAGTCATTAGTTGGGGGCAGTGTGACCCAGAGCTCAGTGATTGGTTTATAGGAGAAAGACAGTTCATAAAGGAAAATGAAACTGTTTTTTTTCTTTTACCGAAGATTCCCAGCCTGATGGGGAATATTCTTGAGCATTTGAATTTATGCCAGACCCATGCTGGAGAACAACAATTAAAGGTAAGTAACGTGTTCCTTTTTTGGTCTTCAGCTACAAGGAACAGGAGGAGGGGCTATTCCACCTCACTGCACCAACCTGCTAGTATGGATCTCACACTTCATTTTGGTAGCTGCTCTGCTCTGTCCCCGCTTTCTTACACTTCCCTCCCTTGGGGCTGACATTACAGGTCCTCTGTCATGCCTAGCCGCTCCAAAGTTAGATGCGTACTCTGGCACACCAGAAACCCCTCCACACAGTTGTCCAGACCCCTACTTGGCCACCTCCCTCTCCTCCCCACCACCCCCCTCCCTCAGAGAACACAAACCCCCTTCCAGATCATCACAAACCCGCCCTCCCTCCTCATCCACTCAGGCCTTCCACCTGACTCTCCTACGCTATCTGCCCCACCCTCATCTAGATCCCTCCTTCTCTGGACCCCCCCTACCACCGGCCACTCACGCAATTCCTCCCCCTATAAATCTGGCACTGCACGACCTGGGCACTCTATACCATACACCTAAACCAATCTCTCTCTCTCTCTCCCTCTCCCACTCTCCCTCTGCTCCCCCCCTTACGGCCACCCTACCGAGTGAAATCTCTTTAAATGGCCAAACCAGACACCACACCCTCTGCTCCTCTAGATGTCAGTCCCTTGACTCCTTCACTGACCTTAGAAGACCTGACCTCCCCCTAGCAACACGAAACAAGTATAAATTCCCCAGTCGCAACCCAGCACACCCTCCTCTCCACCCTTCCACCGCCGAACCCACTTCCCCTTTGACACCTCAGAACAAAGTACACACCCCTCGCCCCTCGTACATATTCCTACCACTGTTATCCACTACACCTGCCAATACCCAGAGGGCTCTTAACTCACAAGCTCTCTCTCCACTCATAAGCCAACAAACACACAGCCTCCATCTCCACAGACTGCTCTCGCTAGGCACTGTAAGGAAGGCATGGTATGAAACAGTAAGACAGACACAAGTGATAACAGTTTTAGGGTGTTTATTGATCTTCAACTGGATTTGAAAAACACCTATATAATCCTAAATCTAAAGATGGGAGCAAACTAAGACCATCAGAAAAAATAACGCAGTCCTAGTCGAGTCTGTCAAAACAAAAGGGCCTATACTAATAAACCTATTGCTAATTTTTACTTCTAAATGCAAATAGTGTAGGAAACAATGTTATGCAAAAGAGAAGTGTTCAAGAAATATGTCGGGATATTCAAGCCGTTGACTTTCCGTTCCCCACGTTTTGAGCATGGGACAAGGCGGCACACTCTGGCTTCTCTAGCATGAGGATGCAGTTCAAAACCTCAACGTCAGGGCCTTCTGTGCCAGTGTCTATTTGCCATTCAAAGTCTCTTATTTCAGAGGGCCTGATGTAACACGACAAACATTAAAGTTCCTTTCTACTTAGGATTTCACATATACAAACTTCTCAGGTGATTTACTGTTCACTCCGGGTCACCCTCTGCCGGGCTCAGACCCACTTTAACACAAAACCTTCAATTAATTGGTCTCTCTCTCACTGGGCTTGGACCAAATTGATCTATTTAATCAAAATCAAACTTTCGACTGTGTGCAGGATTTTGCTTGACCAGTTGCAGGACCACTTCGATTCTCAATTACTCGTTCTCTTCTTGATATAACCTTTTTCTCATTTTCCCTTTTGCCACTTCTCAGCTGGATACCTTACAGAGATCTTCGATTGAGCAGCCACGCGGTGCCAGACCACTGTCAAATGTATTGGCTCTTGCTTTTAAAGTTCAGCAGTTCAACTTTATTTGTGTCTCTTCTCACACGAGTTTTAACAATGTTCGTTCCAGCGCTGCTTGCAACCTTGGCTTCAACACAGACCATTCTTGCATCGGTCTCCCTAATTCATCTGCTGTGTTGATTTCACCCACGCTGCTTTGTTTTTGGAGCCAAGGATGATACCACGGCGGCTGGTGATTCTCCACGCCTTCATTATTGACGCGGGAGGGCCCTGGGTATATCCAACCATTAATGCAGGATTCTTCAGCCTGGTTTCCTGGTCTTACGCTTTCTATTCTTGAGGTTTCAGGAAAGTAAGGGTTCCTTTTCAAAAAGGTCAAGGGAACATCCCTCCTTGTGATACCCTTCGGTTTTGCTGTCTGTCTTCTCTCGTTCAGCTGCCGCCTCGAAACTGCTGTTTCTTTGTGTGCTTTGCCTCACTCAGAGTGTGCTCTCGTGCTCCACCTTTTATCCGTCTGGGGAATCTTAATCAAAGTCAGGTGTTTGTAATGGTCAGTAATTGCCTAACCATTGTATTGGGACACGTCAGGTATACTGCTTGGGTGTTAGTCTATTTTTTCTTATAGTGGTCTGTCGGAGAGAAAGTGTTTGGGTTGTAATAGGGGGGTTAGAGTTCCTAAATATCCTATGGGGTAGGATGGGGTAAAGGTGTTACAGGGAAGGGGATACAGCATCTCACCATTCGGTGTCCCACTCCCCGAAGACCCCTCGCCTGCACTGATCCACCCCAGGAACTGAATCCAAAAGTGATGGCTGTGTCCTGGCTACCTGGATGACAGATCCCCGGGGACTAATGGGTGAGGCACCTTGTGGATTCTCACAGCACCTCTCTCGCTCTCTCTAGGCCTCTCCCCACCACACCTACCTCCAACACTGTAAACAACCTTGGATGCACTGTGGATTCACTCCTGACACTATCACATCAATTCAGTGTCCGACTCTTGCTATCTACATTTGCGCGTTCTTCAATGCATCTTTCCCTACCTGGCCTTCCCACATAGTGGTCGCGATCACAGCTATTGTAATCTCATGCCTTGACTATGTTCACTTCCCATACCTGCGTGCCCCTGTATCATAACTTGGAAATCTGCAACGGGTTCAAAACACTGCAGCAAGGCTCCTTCTTGCCTTTGGCCCAATAGACCACGTCACACCGCCCTCCGTGTCCTTCACCTGCTGCCGATCGAGCAACAAACCACCTTCTGGCAATGTGCATCACCCCCCGAGCTGTGCACAACAAAGGTTCAGAATATCTACTATACAAGTTCACACCGTACAGCCCCACCAGAAACCTGAGATCAAGCACAGCTCTCCATCTCGTCGTCCCAGTCGCTAAATAGACCAGAATTGGGGAATCTTCTTTCTCCATCCAAGCTCCCACCATCTGGAACTCTATTCCATTCAGCATCCACAGCATTGTCGATCATCTCGCTTTCCGGAAGGCACTCAAGACCTGGCTCTTCCCTTCTGCATCTTGACTAACCTAGTCCACCACCTGGGTGAACTAGCACCCCTAGATAAGTCGTGGGGCTACAGATTCAAGCCATTTAAGGAGACACAAGACAGGACCTAGCCAGCACGGAAAGGATTCCAGTAGTTCCGTATGACACATTCCGCATACCCTCATCACAACTAGATTTCCGCCTGATTCTCTCGTTCTTATGACACTGCATCTACGTTGCCATACCCCTCCCAGGGCACAGCCACCCACCTGCACACATCTGCAACAATTTCATTACTCGACTTCATAATGCACATCACTTCTGCCATTAGATTGCACCTGAGTCCCACGAAAACATTCGGTCCATCTGGGCACATCATCCGTCTCCTTAACTTGCCTACCCCCCCTGACAGTCTTATCACAGCACCCATTCAATAACCAGATCTTCATGGATCGCTAAAAGGGACTTAGCCACCTCTTCCTACCTCGTGCTTGCTAAAAAATGCACATACACATTCCAAAAATCCTTTAATTCTCATACCTCAGAATTCAGTCCTCTAAGGGCTTTCACCCCCACAGCGCTATGAGGCCATACCAATGGCATTGAGCGCTATACAAATGCCATATAACAATGACCAACATGAAAAGCAAGCAGTTCTGCTTGCAGGAGGAGGGCAGCACTGGGAGACACGTTCCTGGTGGATTGGGTTTTCAACCTCATTACACATTTTCTGCGATACCTGCCACACTGTGGGTTCTCGGGAGATTGAAGAGGTTGTGGGCCACCATGATCTTTATTTGTTGGACATTTGTATGATGCCTATACACAGGTGTTTCCAAGCGCCACACAAGATGGGGGTGGGGACATGGGAATCAAAAAGTATAACAAAAATGGGTATATTGGCCTTGTGACAATTCTACCGTGCAAGTGCATGACAAGGTGCTAAGTGCAAGGGGCAGGGGTAGAGGGTGAAGTGCAGGAGTGGGGCATACAAGAGCAAGGCGAATGTGGGGGGGCATGCAGAATGAGTGCAGTGGACAGGGAGGACCAAGTTGGACTAGTCCAGGAAAGGGTGCCGGATTCCAAATGCTGAAAAAGGATGCTACGGGGATTGAGGGGGTGGTCTAGCCCCTATATGACTCTGAAGGGGCCAGGCCCCAGTCGCAGCACCAGAAAGAGAGTTAGCACGGGAGGGGGTCAGGGAAGGAAGAGGAGAAAGGGAAAGTCTTGAGAAGTTTCCAGAACTAAAGAAGATCCGGCTCAAGTCTGAGGGAGTGTGGGGTATTTAGGGAGGGAAAACTGGGTGTAAAGTGGCCCCAGGCAACCTTGTGGGTGATGCAAAGGGTCTTGAATTTCATCCTTGCGGTCACCGGGAGCCAGTGGAGAGATTTTAGGACTGGAGATATGCAGTCCCTGGGCTTCAGGCCAAGGTTAAGTCTCGCAGTCCTATTCTGGATAATTTAAGGGGCGAATGGAGGAAAGAGGCAGGGTGAGGCAGAGGCTGTTGAAGTAGTCTAGCCTAGGGAGAACCAGGGCGTTGAGCTTCTAGGGCAAGGTGAGGAAAGGAAGAATGCCCCTGAGGAGATGCAATTGGAAATTGGACTCATTGGCAGGGTCCATTATATGAGGAGAGAAAGAGAGGGGAGTCAAAGATGATACCAAGGTTTTTTGCCATACACGTGGGTGAGGGGAGAGCACCCAGGTGGACTGGTCAGAGAGAAGGGGTGGGGGACAAAGAGCAAGAGAAGGATCTGTCTCTTACTGTCATTCAGACAGAGATCATCAGAGCACCATGCCTGAATGGCAGTCAGGCATGAGGGAGCAGGAGGAGGTCGGGAAAGGTAGCTTGAAAGAGCTGTCATCTGCATAACAATGGAAATGATGGGAGAAAGTAGAGATCAGGTGGGCCATCTTGATTGCCCTGGACTGGGCAAGGAGAACGTGGAACCCGGACATTATGGAAATGGCAGTTTACCCACCTCGCCGGCTCAACCTCCTCTCCCAGTAGGAATGTTGGGTACTCCACCCGAACTCAGAGTTTCTCTATCTGCATCCATGTCTCTTGAGAGGCTGTGATACGACTGGGACCTCTCTGAAGAGGGGCTTGAGGTGTGACTGGCTACACATACTCTCTCCACTAGGTCCATTTACATATGCAGGTGAAGGTTTGAGGGGTTGTGTAGGGGTCACAATGTGGACCCCATCTCGTGTCCCCCCACCACTGTAATGGAATGTCTTCTTTCTTTGAACTTTTCGGGCCTACAGATGGGCACAGTGAAAGGCTATTTGGGGCTTTGTCATTGTTTAAGAGGTCACTGGATCAAGGTTCTTTCTTTTCGATAATCTCAGTGATTGCCCAATTTCTGAAAGGCCTTGTTAATGTTTCCGCCAGCGCATTTTGTTCTGGCTTGAGACCTGAATTTGTCTCTTAACTTTTTGATAGCTGCTCGGTTTGAGCCATGCATTCCACAACCATCAAGTTGCTTACTCTGAAGACGGCCTTGGTGTCCATCACGTTGGGTGAGGCGTGTAAACTAGCAGCTGCCTCTTTCCTGCAAGTAACAATTTTTGCAATTCTTTAGGGGAAAAGTCTCACTGAAAATCCATCCAAAATTCTTGCCTAGGTTGATTTGGAATTTCACATCTGACAGTTATTTGAATTGCCAGTGTTATAACCACACCCTCACTCTTCCAAGGAAGAGGAGAGGCTGCACACGCTCGAGACAGAGGTTTTTTATGTGGGCAGGACGTCTGATTTCAGGCGAGATGATCAGTTAATTGCCTTCTCACAGATGAGGAAAGGGCTAGCAGCGACTATATAGATCATTTCCCACTTGATAGTCCTCTGCATTGCCGAATGCTATGAAAAGGCAGGGAAGGAACTGCTTTAGACATCGGGGCGATCTCCACTAGCGGTGTGGCAACCTCTTCTGCTCTGCAATGGGGAGTGCTAGTGAGGGAGTTCTGCCAAGCAGCGACTTGGTCAATGATTCACACATTCGCAAAGCAGTACAACCAGGATTTGGCCCATGGGGCTGACGCCCAGATTGAGAGCAGTGTTGCAAAGCTTTCTGGTTTAGACTTTCATCCCTCCTCAGAGTGATGTTCTGCTTTGGGAGTCTAGAATCTGCAGGAGAATGCAATCCATTGAAGGAGAAATTACTTATCGGTAATGTTCTTTCTATGGGTTCTGCTCCATATTCCTGATCACCCACCCAGCATGCTCTGCTATGAAAGTATTCTGGTTCTCTCTCAATTACCCCTTTTCTTGTGGAATGACTATCGAAACGATGCTGACACTTTGCGTTTAAAAAGAAAAACAAATGTGTTATACACAGTGTGGTACTGTCAGCCTTTAGCCCTTCAGAGGTATTGGCTGATTTTTGGCTATTTCATTACAGAATTATGTTGGATTCTTCCTACTGGCTTCTGAGAATCACATGTTTTTGTCCGGAGTAAAAGGGTGTCGACTTGGCTGTTGCACACTCATACCCTATATGTAATCGTCGGCTTCCACAGATTTCATTTTCTGCAATCTGTGTGGTCCCATCAGTTGTGGCAGGTCAGGAGGAGGACGCGGACACTCTGAGGACCTTTTGCAAGAGGTGTTTATTAACGAGTAAGGCCCAACATTCCCTATTGCTATGCAGTGTTCCCTACTGATTTTACTAAGTAGGGTGCTTGTCAGTCAACAGTGGATGTCCAAAGGAATAAGTCTGCTGTCCAAAATTAACCCCAACCGATCCTACTGTTATTTTAAACAGCGAAAGTCAGGAGAATGACTCCCTTCTCCTGATGGTTGTGTTTTGTAGGCATCTTCTTTTCTTTTAGAGTTCTTGATAATATGCAATTCTTAGATAGTCTCTCCTTATTCTCTGTATTAGTTCATGTAGTTCCCTCATGGGACTGTGAGCTTTTCTCTCCCCATTAGTGTGGGCTTTGCTTGACCTTTGTTAATTCCTTTGATCTGTGTTAAAGGGTTCTGACTAATCTTGTAGAGTGTATTTTCCTGACGGTTTTTGCTTTCTGGGTAATTCTAGTTCACCTTTCCCTGGTATGGCCCGTATTGTATATTGCTTATCCTAAGGACTCCTTTAGCCTTCTATTGATAGTTTTCTCTGTTATGTTCCACTCTTTGCTGCTTGGAGAACTGGTTACTTTCTTCCCAGGGTCGCGATACACAAATTCTACTGCTCTTACTCCACAGGGGTTCTACGATTCTCTTTCTCACATTAATACAGTTCAAGTACATCAAGTTTGTTTTCCGGTTTTCAGCACTTTTACTGGGACGAGTCTCTATAATATATAACTAACCTTTTTCAGCCTCCCTCTCTACCCGTTAGCTTCAATATTGCAGCGGAATGTCTCTGGGGCTCGTCAATGCTTGGGACCTTCTCCTTCCTTGCATTTCCCTGTCGGCTCACTTTCCACTGCGACCACTTCTTGTGACTCATGGCGTCTCGATACCAGTTTGGGTATGAGGACAGTTTGCTACTTCTTCCCTGTGGTGGTGGTGGCATCGTTGGATGGGCAGCCTGCCCACCACAATTGATTCGTGTTCACGCCACCACCGAGTGTTGCACTCCAGCTGTCTGAGTTTCTCACCACTGTTATATGCAGGGTTTCCAGTGTTTCCTTCTCCAGTTCAGAGCAGTACTGAACTTCATGGGCTTCGTAGCTTGCTTCAAACCCGCCTCCTTCAGGTGTTCTACTCCAGGGGACCTCCCTGCCTGCGTTAGTCTCTCGCTCGCTCTTCCCCCGCCTCCCTGTTCATTCGGCATGCCCTCCCTCTTCCACCTACTTGTCACAGTTAATTGAAGTTTATTATTTAAATAGACAACTTCTCTTTCTTCCTGATAATGGCATAAGTTAACTTTCTCTTCAGCCAAGTCTTGGTAATTATTTGGTATATTAGATGCCATCACATGGACTGTGTCGGGAGTTCCTCACAGGAACGGGAGTCCTTGTGCCGTAAGAGGGAGTCCCTCCCGGTAAGGTCCCACTTGCCTTGACACCTAGGGAGAGTGTTGCTGAGCAGGTTCACCTCCCTAGCCTAGAAGGGGTGAGTTCCCTTGATTATTCACATACCTTTCCCCTTCTCCTTTTAGAAGATAGTTTTTTGTGTCTGTTGTCTGAGAGTGTGGGTTTGTTATCTCTGGGTCTGGAGACTAGGTCTCTTGCCAGTTCCATATGGGAGTGTCTGAGAGGTTGATGGAGGGCTCCCAAGATTCCTAAGAAGAGTATAGAGGTTTTGTTTTGAGTGATCAAACCGTAAAAGTTGGAAAGTGTGTGCCTATGATTACCTCTTCTGGTAGGCCAGGTACTCCTGCCATTTTCATAGGTGTGGTTTGGTTCCTAACTTTCAGGGATAGAGCTATTTTAAGGTAGATCTCCACATCTCCATGTACGTAGGTTATTTATATTGCTTGACTATCTTGTATTTCTCCAGCATTGGATCTTACATGGATTCACATGCTGTGAATATTCCCCGTCGTCAGGCTGGAAACCTCGGTCACTTTAACCTAATGTTTTCCTATGGAAAAGTTCGACACTTTAGTGTCTATCAACATCCTTTTTGGGTGCTTTAGTCCCCACCAATAGGACGTAGGCTATACCTAGCCAAGCCCCTGTGGCTTCTCTTCAGATTTCAACCGTCTCCAAAGTGTTGGGATCACCTTGTGTTCGTTGTGGTTTTTGCACATGCTTGTGCTATTGTGTATTGCGATGGCTTCAGGGGCTCCGAAGTCGTCTCTGTTCTGGCCTTGTGCGGCTTGTGGGTTGAAGGTGTATGAGGGGGACGGCATATGGATTGCCTTTACTGCCTTTACCCCCATCGCGCAGCAGACTCTTGCAAGATTTGTAGAGCATTTTCACAGAAGACTCTTAAAGACCGCAATCGGCGGTTGGTTTGTTGGCTTTATGAGGGCACCTACCCGGCCTCTGACGTGGGGTTGGTCCGGAGCATGTCCTCTGAGCAACCTGTGCAGTCAGCGGATCATCGCCGGGCAGCGTCGGCCGAGCCTCTGGCTAAGAAACCTTGTCCCGCTGCTGTGTTGGAGGTGGGGAAGAGTGGTAGATCCACTTTGGGTAAGCAGCTGTCGAAGGGTGCTTCTTCGTCCAAGCATGGTCGGTCGGACCATTCCAGAGGGATCTGATGGTAGGCCCGAGAAGTCAGCGTCACAGGAGAAGGCCACGAAAGACTTGTTGTCGAATCGCTCCTCTTCGGGGGACCATCACAGGTCGTCCTCTAAGCACCGGTCCAGCGCGGCCACGCGAGCCTGGTCGCCCGGAAAATGTACACCGCAGGTGGTGGTTCCAACGATGTCCTCGTCGATGGGAGGCCCGTCGTCGACGGTTGCTCTTCCATCTACGGTTTCGTCGTCGACGATGTGTCATCGGCTCCAGCAACAACAGTGTTTGATAAAGGCTTGATGCTTTTCTTGTCATTGAGGATGGACACGGAAGGATTGTTGCCGACGAGTGGGGTGTGGCAGTCTTCCACCTTTGACTCACTTATGCCTGACACCATTCTACATCAGGAGACGGCAGCTTTTTCTGTGTCCTCGGAAGTGGACGACGACCGGGTGCCGGTGTTGGGGCCGTCAGCCTTGGGACTGCAGAGTGTTGGACTGTCAATGTCAGTGGGTGTGGGTGCTGGTCCGGCTAGTTACCCACTGATAAACCCGCAGTCTATGTTGTCACTCCAGATTCTGTCCACGCTGCAATCATTGCTGGGCCATGGGCTAGCTGGATGTGAGGTTACCCCCTCTGAATGTCGTCCCGGTGGGGCCTGTCGTGGACGCTGCTGGTGTTCCTCCGCATTCATCTGCCACGGCTGGGTTGCCGGTGCCGCTGCCGGTGAGAGAACATCGTCCAAGTTCATAACCTGAGGAGGGTGAACTGTCGGAGTCGGCCAGTGTGCCTCCAAACACCATGTCTACTGGTTTATCTTCGCCAATGAGGGACGATGCATGGGATACGGACAGGGAGGTGGAGCAGCCTCGGAGTCCAGTGCAGCCTTCCCCTCCCGATGATATTGGGGCATTCCACACCATGATGGCTAAGGCGTGTGTGGAATTTGGGCTGACTCCTGAGGAAGAGCGTAAGGAGTGCTTCCTGTTCGATCACATGGGCAAGAGATGGAAAGCTGTATTCTCTGTGCCTATTTTGGACCACGTGTGGCAGGAGGGCCTGTGCACGATGCAGCATCCTTTTTCAGAGCTGGCTGTCAAAGGTAGACTGGAGAAAAAGTTCAAGGCCCGGAATCTACCCCACAGTGTTTAGTATCGCAGCCCACTCCTGAGTCGGTGGTGGTGGCGGCGGCCGGCTGTAATGCCCGGAGTCAGCACAAGTGTGTTGCTCCTCCGGACAGTGAGGCCAGGAGACAGGATGCCTTCGGGAAGAAGGTGTTCACTGTTGGGGCGACGACGGTGAAAGCGGCCAATTCCTTAGCGATCATGGCACATTATGATCGTGAGATGTGGCATCGGCTAGCACCTATTTTGGAACATCTGCCAGAAGAGCACCGCAAGACCGCCATGCTCTTGGTGCGTGAAGGGGAGGGAGCTTCCAATCACAGTATTAATATTGCCATTGACCTAGCAGAGTCCGGTTTTAAGCAGATTAACAATGGGGTAATGCTGCCTCGCCAAGCCTGGCTTAAGTGCACAGACATTCCGCCAGAGGTGCTTTATTAGGTTCTCGACATGCCCTGTGAGGGGAAGCATTTGTTTGGAGAAAAAATGGAGGCCCTCAAAGGGATGAAGGAAAACACTGAGACTGTCCTTGGGGGGCTTTACAGAGTGGGCGCTCTTTTCGCTCCTTTCACCAGTTAAGGGGGGGCTTCGGGTAATGCCCGGGTTTGCATCCACCAGAGACCGGGGTTACGGTCGGTTGGGTTATTCCTCCCAGGGGTATCGGAGATGGGCGCAGTCGGCACTGAAGAGTTGGGACTTTCACGCCCAACGGAAAAAGGGCGCACAGCCCTCCACCTCTAAGGAGAGGCAGGCTAAATCCCAACCATGACTGCCTTCGGGGCCATCTACTGGGGGGCAGGGTGGTGATGCACGTGGACAAGTGGTGCAAGATTACGTCGGAGCGTTGGGTGTTGGACACTGTGCGTCTGGGCTACTCGTTGGAGTTGGTGTTCCCTGGTTTCCATTCCTCCGGTGTATGCCTTGCAACCACACCTTCACATCCTGCGGCAGGAGGTAGTTCTTATGCTACAGAAAGGGACTATAGAACTGGTTCCGGTGGCAGAGTGAGGCCAAGTCTATGCAACGCCTGAAATTCATAATGCTCACTCTTCAGGAAGTCATCCAGTCGGTACAGCCGCATGAGTTTCTGGCATCTTTGGATTTACAGGATACATGATGTACTTTCACATTCCCATGCGGCGACTGCGTCACAGTTAATTTGTCGTAGGAGAAGATCATTACCAGTTTCAGGTACTCCGTTTGATTTTAAGTCGTCCCCAAGGACGTTTACAAAATGTTTGGCGCCAGTGGTGGCGTGGCTCCAATGGGAGGGTCATCACTTATACCCGTACATAGACAACTGGCTGGTGCGAGGTTTGTCGCCAGGGGAGACGCAGGAAAGTCTAGGTGCTACCATGCAGCTGTTGCAACTGCTGGGCTACGCAATAAACTTTTAGAAATCATTTCTGTCGCCTTCCAAGGACTTGGTGTTTCTGGAGGCGGAGTTTCGGACTCAACTGGGACTTGTGAAGCCCTCCAGCGAGAGGGTCATGAAGCTCCTGAAAAGGGCGGCGGAGTGGACAATCGGTGCAAGGGTGTCTATCCAGACCTACATGTTGCTGCTGGGGGCCATGGTGTCATGCATTCCACTGGTGCCAAACTGTCGTCTCTTCATGAGGCTGGTGCAAGAGCTCCTCACGGACCGGTGGGCTCAGAGTCGCGGCTCTTGGTCAAACAGGTTGGTGATCAACGGCACTCTGGTGGAAGCTCTTCGCTGGTGGCAGTGCTTGGACAATCTGGTTCGGGGCATGCCGTTGCTTGAGTCGGAGTTCCAAATTACGATTGTGGCGGATGCCTCTGACGGGATGGGGGGCGCATCTCAGCGGCTCACAAGTTCAAGGCCTGTGGTCTCGGGTGGAGTCTCAGTTCTACATAAATGTGGTCGAGTTGAGAGTGTACATTGGGCCCTCAAATCGGTGGTGAGGGTGTTGACGGGCAATACCACCACTATGTTTTATCTCAGGAAGCAGGGGGGCACGCATTCCTGGGTGCTGTCGAAGGAAGCACAGGAACTTTGGCATTGGGCTCTGTTGTACGACATTGGCATTGTGGCTTTTCATCTGCCGGGAGTGTTGAATGGGCAGGCAGATGGGCTCAGCAGGGAGGTAGGTCAGCTGCACGAGTGGCAGCTGAAGGTGCAACAGGTGTTCATGATTTTCAGGAAGTGGGGCCATCCTCCATTGGATCTCTTTGCAACTATTGAGAACAAACAGTGCAAGGAGTTTGCCAGCAGGTGGGCTCACCTGAGTCTCTGGGGAATGCGTTCTCGTTCCCATGGATGGGCAGGTTTGCATATGCATTTCCTCCGTTTCCGCTCGACCGGTGGACCCTCCAGTGGATTCGGAGATACCCATGCCGTGTGATTCTGGTGGCTCTGTTCTGGGCCAGGCAGCTGTGGTTCTCGGATCTCCTTCACCTGTCGGTGGCAAAGCCAATTCGGCTGGAAGCAACGCTGGATCTTTTATCTCAGGACAAGGGCGCTGTGTGGCATCACAATCCAGGGACTCTCCCCCTGACGGCTTGGCTCCGGACTACTCAGTTTGGCCTGCTGATGCTTTCCAGTGACTGTCGCCGAATTTTGGAGGCAGCAAGAGCACCGTCCACGAATGCCTCCTATGCATGTAAATGGAAAGGTTTTTGTGTGTGGTGTAAGGGCCAGTGGGGGTGGACCCTTTGCACATTTCCGCTGAACAAGTTCTCCCCTACCTGTTGCAGTTGCCGGAAAGGGGTCTGGAGTTATCCTCCATAAAGGCAGCGATTTCTAGATTTACTCGGAAGAGTCATGCGGCTCCTCTGTTTAGTGATTGCCTAATCAAGCATTTCTTGAAGGGCTTGTTTCGTACTTTTCCTCCGGTCAAGAAGTTTGCGCCGGTGTGGAGCCTCAATGTAGTACTCTTGGGTCTCATGGGACCACCTTTTGAGCCGCTGACAACGGCTTCTTTGCAGTTTCTGTCGTGGAAGGTGGATTTCTGGTGGCCATTACTTCAGCCAGAAAGATATGCGAGTTGCAAGCATTGGTTGTGGACCCCTCCATACTTGAGGTTCCTGAAGGACAAGGTTGTGTTGGCTACCAATCTGCACTTTATTCCTAAAGTGCCAACGATATTTCACAAACTCTCTTCTATTGTTTTGCGCTCGTTTTTTGCTTCAGCATCCACGCCTGCAGAACGGGCTCTGCATTCGCTGGACGTAAAGAGGGTGTTGAAGTTTTATTTGAATCGTACTCATGATTTCAGAAAGTCTAAACAGCTATTTGTGGCTTAAGGACTGTATCGTTGGGTGTCCTCTGCTATCTCGTTCTGCCACACTAAAGCTGGGAAGCCTTTGGGAAGGACTCCGAAGGCACACTCGACGAGGTCTACGGTTTTACGGCAGCATTATGGTCGGGGTTTCCGCTGGTGGACATTTGCCAGGCGGCCTCCTGGGCGGTGCTGCATACCTTTGCCCGGCATTACTGTCTGGGGCAGCAGCATGGTGATGATGTGCAGATTGGACGGCCGGTCCTGCAATGCCTATTTCATATAAGGTAAGCCCCGCAGCTTCGAGTGTTTATTTTGTACTTGATCACTGGATAGGTTTATTTGTCTCATGTATGTGATTCTGTTTCTGTATTGGTTTGCCTTTACACTCCGCCATGCATGATTGGTACTGCTATGTAATCTATTCACAGCTTGTGAAGCCATGAAAGATCCAATGCTGGGGAAGGGAGTCGTTTCTTACCTGTAACTCCATTTCTCCAGCGTTGGTATCTTTCATGGATGCACATGCACCCTCCGGCCACCCCTGCAGGCAAACCTGGTTTGGGTTTCCTCTACTTTGGAGGTTAAAATCTGAAGGGAAGCGGCGGGGGCAGGGCTATTTATAGCCTACGTTCTATTGGTGGAGACTAAAGCACCCAAAAAGGACGTTGATAGGACACTAAAGTGTCGAAGTTTTCCATAGGAAAACGCTAGGTTAAAGTGACAGAGTTTCCCAGTCTCACTGGGAATATTCACAGCATGTGAATCCATGAAAGATACCAACGCTGGAGAAATGGAGTTACAGGTAAGACACTACTCCCTTCTTTGCAGTCGGAGCCAACCTCCTGTATCCCAGTTTGTCGGCTTCCTGAATCTGAGTGCATTAGCCCACATGCCATTTATTTGCACCATTTCATGGGTCTGAAAAGGTTGGGACATACATAATATTTCGGTCTAATCAGGGTCCACTTTTGTCTCTTCTTCCCCCCACTTCCCTTTTCCATGGTTCTGCTCTTAGCCATCCTATCTCCATAGGTGATTCTATCATATTCTTGGGGCATAATCTGGCCATATGTCCCCTTTCTCCAAACGAAAAACCTAGAGGGGCTCCGTGGATGGAGGTTTTCATTCACCCTATTTCTTATCTAGGGTTTGTTCGAGATATATTTAATGGCACTGGAGGGTTTCTTTTATCGTTTTCTTTCTGACTCAGATATTCTCGAGGAGGTTTTTTCTCAGTCCTGGGCCATTTTTCTGATGATCCAAAATTGGGGCTGCACTTTACATCCTTATTTTTTTTATTTTCCTCAACTTTGTTTTTCAAAATTACAAAAAACATGAGAATCAGTATAACAAAGTGTTAGGACAGTCAAAGTAAGGGCTTCATATTACCAAACATCTGAAGCACTACATAATCTGCACTCCTAGTATAAGACTGTACCACCTGAGAATGTGTTAGCATGGACAGAACTGTCATGATGCCTACCCCCGGGCATCAGGACCAAGGCCCTCTGCTCCGGGAGCAGGCATCCAGACATTTGTTTAAACCTCAGCAGCCCCAGCTAGGGGCTGTCTGGGTTCAGTCCTGGCGCCTTAGGCGCCAGGCTCATCATAGAAATCAGTCCTGGCGCCATAGGCGCCAGGCTCATAGACTTTACTTACCTGATGCAGACCATACTGCAAAAGAGTCCAAGCCTACATGATGCCTGGATGGGACTATTTTGTTACAGGGACTATTTTTTACTCGGGCGTGGCTCTAGGGAACTTCTTACCTGGAACTACTTTGGAGGCTATTTAAACCACACCTGAACAGCAGCACATGCTTCGCGTTATTCTGCATCCAGCAGCATGACGCTCACCGTGCCTGCAGCCAGCATCCAGTCTTCTGCCACTCCCGCCTCGAATCTGGAGCTCCTAGAATAAAGAAGAAGAAAAGGACAAGGTTAAAAAACGAACTTATTTCAAATTCCTCACCTAATTCCGGGACCATTTCATCTCCGGACCTGGAAAGTACATCAGTCCTGCATGCGTCGCTTCGCCAGCTCCAGCACGGCGCCATACTCACCAGTTCTCACAGCATCTTTCGATCCGGCACTGTCTCCATCATTTCTTTGCCGTAATCCGGCACCTAGGGGACACAAGAAAAAACAAGGTGAGCCAAGGTAATCAACAAATACAACCTCTTGCCACCACAGACTTACCACCGGCGGTATTATTCCATAACACTCCACATTTTCATATGCCGCATCTGTAAAGAGGGAGAAACACAACACGTTAACGCATGCAATAGTTACCGGACAGCATTGGGTAACACAGACTCTTACCTGAACGCCAGCAGCAGCTACAAGACCTTCTTCTCACGAACTCAGTTGCAACTTAAGGAAGGAAGGGGACAAGAGTGAACATCGGGCACATTTGAACTTTATACTTACCAATCCCGCCAGGGACTTCAGAGTCAATACTTACCGGAACTCTCCCAACGCCTTCAAACCAGTGAAGTAACTGGTATCTACGCGCCCCTGCAAGACACGCAGGATGGAGAGCTCATCTTTTACGAACATAAGATGAGGTTACTAAGGGGATATCGGAGGTGATTAGTGGGGGAGAGCGAGAACAGTTGGGAGGCCATCACTTAAACCCACAGGTGGTTAATCCCTGTCTCCACTTGCAGGAAAATACGTCTTCGGGTCCAGCAGACAAGACTAGGCGGGCCAGTCCAGACAGTCATCTCTGCACTACGCATCACGTTTGAAGGAGACCGCAGCTGTCCGGGTCTGATCGACACCCCTGTGGGGTCCAGGTGAGCGTAACAAGAACAGCCAGGCTTATCTTAGGAGGGATAGAGGGCTGTAGCTTGGCGCAAAGAAACACTATTGTAAAAATGAAGGGTTTATTTAAATACAAGTAGACCAAGATCATTCTTGGGTAAGAAAGTACGATAACATCATATAAATACCAACTCCATACCTGTGGTATGCAAATCACGGCATAACCTTATTTAGAAGAGCAAGAAGCAAGTCAAGGCGAGTCAAAACCTAAGGTTATACATTCAGGATAGTAATATACTATTCTTGGAGAATAAGACCAGATTAGGTATACTTTTAGAATGCAATCAGTGTTTCAAGGGTAATTCACCATGTCAGTCAAGCAGTGACACTCCGTTATGAAATCACATAGTAAACCAACCATGTTACAAGTCTACAACTTGCAACATTACTTTTTAGAACTCGGTCCAGAGCTAGTAAATCAACTCATATACTTTCTGGAAGGGCCTCAAGCTACTCAATGATCGTATGAACACACATAAGCTATTTTAAAATGCACTAAGCAAACCAGGGAACACAAAACCCAATTACACTTTAGGAAAGACGCAAGGTATTTCAAGGTAAGCAATTGACCTATTAGTACATAAATATCCACTATTTAATAGCTAGGTACACCCAGTATACTTTTGAGTGGTGTATAATACAGTTTCTAAGGTAAGTAAGAACGTTGTGAAACTATTTTAGAATAGCAACAAAGCGATTCACGGAAGCACAACCCGCTACAAGTTTAGAAGAGCAGCAGCTAAGTTTAGTATCACCTATATACTTTTTAAAGGAGCCTCCGGCTACTTAAAGGTACGTATAAACCCTAATACTGTTTTAGATCTGTATAAAGCAATCCAGGGAAAGCAACGCCCAATGTTACACTTTTAGAGTGACAGAATGTTATTCAAGGCAGGTAAACCCTATTGGTAAGCTTTTACTCATTCATTTAAGCAATGACAAAACGGTACCAACACTTATTACTTTTTAGAAGGGGACTCACCATTCAAAGTTGGTGAAGCAACGTATACACTTTTTAGAGGGGCAGAATGTAACTCAAAGGCAAGCATAAATGTAATGACACTTTGTAACTTCTTCTTTCACAGAGATACAGTTGCCACTCTAACCTCTTTAGCAAGTAAGTACTTTAACACTTATACTTTCAAGGCAGAATCATTTTCTTATCCAGTCCTTCCCTAGTCTATTGCATGAGTTCTCTTATAGCTAGAAGAGCAACCATAGTGGTCTAGGAGCCAGCTGTAGACAGGATGAGATCGGGTTCAGTTGCAGGAAAGTCAAAGTTCCAGAGGGTATCTTCTTTAACAAATAAGTATTGACTTTCAGAGTTAGTTAAGTGTTCAGGAACTTCTGAGAAGGCTCCCCATATGTGTTCCAGCTTTAGGCCTGGGCAGGTGGTATGGGAAAACTCCCAACCACACAAATTACCCACTCGGGCTCACATGATTCACACAAGACTTAAGGTAAGTATTACCCAAGGCCACACAGTACCTTAGGAGAGAACAAGAGCTTCGGAGTGGATGCCTTCAGGATGCAGCAGCATAGGAGCTGGTCTGTGGATTCTTGGTCGGGAGACAAAAGAACTAGACACTGTATGGGAACTTGCAGCAGCAGTCAGAGGAGGCATCCAGCAAAGGTTTCTTCACGGATGCTCACGGCTCTGTAGTTTTGGTGCCTTTTTACAGCAGCCAGATGAAGAACGAATATCGCCGGGTGGATTGTCTTCACTCTCTTGGTCCTGCACTCTGGTGAGGGGACTTCAGGCATTCAAATCGTCTCTCTGGAGATCCGGCAGTCATGGGATGGCTCAAAATGCAGGCCTCCTTGAGACTAGTCGATCTCGCCAGTCTCCGAGTAGGAGTTGTCGCGTTCGGGGCCCTCATTTTGATTGGCAGGAAGGAAGGGTTGCATCAGGCTCCGGTTACACAGCAGGATCTCCGGTTGCTGTAAATTGCAACAGACATATTCTTCATCTTACCCTTCAGTTTCAGCTCCACTGGTCGACTTTTCTGCAGCTTCCAGGTTCACAGTATTTATCAGGAACTACAGCACATCTTCTGCATTCTCTCGCTGCAGTTTACAGAAAGGGACAGTCTAGCTGGCCAATCAGGACAGCCAGCCCCCCACTGGGAGTTTGTTCCTTTCAGGCAAGGTGAAAGACAAAGGGCTGCAGAGTTTTGGACTCCTCCCTCGTTTCCTGCCTTCTCAGATGCTCTGGAGCCTCTGCAGAGAATACAAAGGATTTCCGCTGAAGACAAACTTGCAATTGTAAAAAGAAATGCTGAAGGTAAGTAAGCAAGGGGATACCTTGTATCCCCCCAGCACTCCACATAAGGTTGGGTGTGCTGGCTCACTATGTGAAATGTAAAGGGGATGAAAATCCCTCTTTACCCCTTGAGAACAGTAGTTCACCCAACTCCACTAAAATGCTAATGCTCAGGTGTGCAAGGGTGCAGAATGGAGATAGGTGGCGCAGCGTGTTGGATTTGGTGGGGGGCGGAGTGTGTCCCTGCATTATGTGCCCCATGGGAGCCAAGTCCTAAAGAACTTGATAATGGGGGTCATTACAAGTTGGGGGGTAAGGGATACCGGGCACCGGTAAGGAGAACGGTGCCGGTAATCCCTTACCGCCCAATTCCGAGATCCCTTAGCGGGAACCGCAAGGGACGTGTGGTCGGACCACACATCCTTTACGGGTCCCGCTAAGGGACCAGGGTGCTAATAATGGGCCTGCTATTCGCGAGCCTGTTATTAGCTCCCTCCCCATTCCCATTGAGCCCTATGGGGGCTCAAATGGGAATGGGGAATGGTTGGTTCAATGTGGATTTACCGGTCCATCCAGGGTCGGAATGCACCGGTAAATCCCCATTGAACCAGACCGGTGCCGGACCCGGTATTGGAGGCAGCCATGACGCAAATAGCGCCATGGCTACCTCCAATCTCAGAATGAGGCAAATTTGTTTTTCAGGGTGGCTTTTATTTTTTCAGAGTCCCATTTCGCCCAGATCAGTATGCATCCCTCCGGGGACTTCCACAACCTCGCTAGGTTTAAGTGAGCAGCCACCAGGAGCTGTGTGGTTGGGATATCCCATCTACTGTGTGGCTGTATGCCCTGTCTTGGTCGGTGTCCCCCAAGATAAGTGTTAGTGGGCATAGCCAAATAAATGACCCAGAGATTCCCTGATCCTCAAGAGCATTTATTTCCAGTAGAATTGGGTATGGTGGCAAGACCCCCACCTGCATTCGAATGTGCACATTTGACCGCATCCCCTCCGGCACAGATATGAATATCCTAGGAAGATTTTCTGAAGGCGCTGAGGAGGAAAATACCAGTGGAGCAGAATTTGATGTGCAATTTCTTTGATGGAGCATTTGGCACTTTTCTGCAGTCTCACCCAGATGCGGAACCATGAGTTGCTGGGAATATTCATTTGGAGGCCCCTTTCCCACGCTGTTGTATATATGGCAGTTTTTCCTCGGGGTCAGATCTTTCCAGGAGCTTGTAAATGCTTGATGTGTTGCACCTACTTGAAGCAGAGGTTAAAGACCTAGAAAAACTCCACTGCGCTAAGGTGCAGTTCTATGGCTGTGGGCTTCCTAGAACTTTGCAGATGGACTTTTCTGGACGTGATCCAATGTCTGTGCTGGCGATAGTCAAATCGCTCAGTTTCTGGTGAAAAGACAACTTCCCTTTAAAATCTTCAACGGAGCATGGGAGGCCCTCAGTATAGCAGTCCCTGAGCGGACCTGATGTACCCCTGAACCAACAGTGGAATCTCTTTCGATCCAGGCCTGAGGTAAAGTGCGGGATCCACAGCACCGGCGAGAGGGGACCTAAGTCTGGTTTAGTGCTACAGAGTTGGAGGGTTACGTCCCAATAGAACAGAATTGCTTTTGAGGAGTCCAGCAGAGGGCAGCCTCAAGAGTAGCATCCTCTTCCCAGGAACAGCAGGGATGCCAGAGGGAAGCTGGAGGGGGCTTGTTGCAGGAGTGGCCAACCCAAGCCTGAGAAGGTGTCGCCCCACCTCATCACATGTGCCAGCTTGGCTGCACATTTGGGACCTCCAGGCCTCCTATGGCTGCAGCGCAGTTCAGGAGTTTCCTGGAGACCCTGGGGTCTATTGCTGCACCATATAAATGTAAAAATCTTCTTCCGAGTGACCTGGAGAGATGATTTTGGGTATCTGAGCCGGGAGACTGCTAAGGAGGTAGAGAAGCTGTTGGAGGACATTCATTTGAATCAAGTGAATGCGCCCCATCCATGATATCTCTAGAAGACACCACTTCTCCATGTCGGTGGCTAGAGTTTTCAAGAGGGGTCACAAGTTAAGCTTTAGGTTGTCTTCCCTCCGTGGGGTAATATGGACCCCCAGATATCCAAGGGATTTGGTTGACCAATATAGGAAAATCGTTTTGCAATCAAAGGATCACTTTTGCCGGCTCAGAGATGTTCAGCTTTTAGTGTGGTTAACCATATAACCTGAGCAGGCCCCGAAAGGTTTGAGCTCTCGAATAGTGTGTGGAAGGGATTGTTCAGTGCGACTAAGGAACAGGAATATGTTGTCTGCTTAGAGGGCTATTTTCTGGGGGATGGGTCCTGCTGTATTCCTGTGGGTGTGTGGGTGTATGATCTGAAATTTCTCGCTGGGGGTTCCATCGCTAAAGTGAACAAGAGGGGATAGAGGGCAGCCTTTGCACGTGCCCTGCTTGAGGGTTATTGGAGGCGTAGCACGGTCATTCTCCTTAATCCAAGTGGCTGGTCTTTCCCAGGTGGCCTGCACCCAGGACCTGAAGTTGGGACCGAAATCAAATGCCGCTAAGGATTCCTCCAGGAAAGGCCAGTCCAGGCGGTCAAATGTTTTGTTGGCGGGTAGCGCCACCAGGGCGAATTCCTGGTTCCCACGCTTGCCTGTTTTAAGCAGATTGTTACCTTCTGACATTGTCTTGGGTCGATCTTTGTGCAATGAAGCATGATTGGTCAGAGTGAATTATGGTTTGTAGGACCGCAGAGAATCAGTAGGCCACGATTTTGCCAAATATATTTGCGTCTGTGTTGCAGCATGGCGATGGGACGATAGGAATTAGTCTTCTGCCCGTTTCCCTGGGTTCAAGATGAGGACTGTCACTGATTCGGACATGGTTGGAGTCACTGCCTTAGAGCTCAGGAAAGAATTTTGTCTGCTTAGTCAGGCTAGTTTGTGAGTGATTAGCTGGGCTTTTAATTTCTTATAAAGCCGTCTGGGCTGTGGGCTGTGTTTAGTGGTAGGGAGTAGATTATGCCATCCACCTCTTCCTTGATATTTGGATATTCCAGGAACTCTTTGCACCGAGGAAAGCCTGGTGAGGCAGATGGACTGTTTTCGAGACTGTGGAAGATCGTTCCAGACCCTTAGTGTGCAAGCATTAAAGCTCAGGCCTCCAAAACTCTTTAAAGAGAATCTAGGCTGCATCAACAGCTCCTTAAAGTGGTTATTTTACCGAAGGTCGCTCTAACTCTGTGATGGTGGTCACGACTAAACATGTTAAAGTGCTCCCCATTTGTGAACCCATCATTGCAAGTGAACATTACAACACAAGCATCTCTAGTGGGTTTGAGGAGCTCATTGTCGGTTACAAACAGTCCAAGGGAATTGGATGCCACACCAGGCAACCCTCCATAAAAACCATCTGAGGCTGCTAGTAGCAAAAGACATACTCCAAAACATTCCAATGCTAATGCAACATAAGAGTGCTGCTTAAAAGTAGGGGCACTACAGCCATGTTTTGCATCAGCAAATAATGTGGAATTTAATCTCTGAACTTGTTGCAGGTTGTCCAAAACACCTGCCATTGGTACTTCTGCCAAACCAAAGCATGTCCCTGCAAGCAGCTCACGCACCAGGCACATACAACTGTCAAGTGGACACCCTAAGGGGCACAACTGTCCAAGAACTCAAGTGTGAACTAGACAGCCAGCATTCTGAAACCTATTTTCAGCAGATGGCGCTCTCCAAGCATAGACTTAATTGCAACAAAAGAAAACTGAAATACCAACCTTCACATACAGATGCACAGACAACAGGATCTCTAGACAGCATGAACTGGTCAGGGATATTTTCCTAAGCAAACAGCCTCCACCTTCGTTGCGCCCCACACCCTTTCTGCACAAAGTAGTGCACAAACTGCTTCAAGAGAACATTCATTCTTGTAGCACCCATAAGGGCACTGCAAGTGTGGTACCCACACCTAATGCATGTGGCAGTGGAAACACCAATCAAACTGCACCCAACAGGTAATGTGCTGACACAGCACAATCGCCAGATAACACCCAAGACCACAAGCCTTGAACTCAGGACCTTGGCTCATAAAGTCATAGAATTTGGCCACCTGAATTTTCCATTATGTTGCGTGTGATAGTTTGTGACGCAAGACAACTGAATACAGGAGCATGTTACTTTAACAAATGGAAACAGTTATTCATTTGGTAGAGAACCACACAAATCAATCCCTTTGCCTGTTTGCCAGCAGGCAATATTACCTCTTGGTTGTGCCTCCTTGACCCTGTTTTTTGTTCAATTCTCATAAAGTCCATTTTGCAGCACTTGCTGCCTACAACAAGCTATTGTGGTTGAAGGAGTCCAGTGGCTAAGGCTTTCAAGGAAAGGGGTTAAATGCATTTACCCACCCGTAGTGCTTCTGACTCCAGGCTGGGATCGAAAGTGCTCTATAAACTAGTTGTCTCCCCCTTTTCAACATTTCCACAATAACACCCCTATTTCACTCGCATGCAAGGTGGTCTTTTTAGTGACCATCACTTTTATTCAAAGACTAATTGAACATTAGGCACTTTCAGTTGATGTTAAGTGCTTTGTAGTGGTAGGTGCACAGAATTTCATGGCTTGTTTTCGAAATTCAAAAAGGGACATCGACATGGGCATGTTTCCAATACTATCCCTAGTGTGACATGTACTGTGCCCATGGTCCTTCACGCGTCGAGGTCCTCATTGTGGTCAGTCACTCTATGTAGAGTTCTTGGCTTCTAGCCTTTACTTGTAGTTATTAATAACGTACTTTTATTTGCCAACCGGTTCCATTCCATCGTTCAACGTTCCAAGTAGTGTTCGGTGATATTTCAACGAATTCTAAGCCCTTTAGCGACCATTGACCTACGACACGCTGGCTTCAGCCTACACCAAGCTACCGCCTGTACAGTAGGGAGAGTGGGGAGTTTCTTATATATCCCTTTCTCTTAGAGAATGCCTCTAATTTCATGCTCCCTTTACACTGTGTCAAGCTGCTATTCCAGAAAAATATGGAAAATATTCCTTTTAATTGTTGCCCTTCCTGTAATAGAAAATATCTGTGGAAGGACAATCACACAGTGTGTAACCACTGTCTTCCTAGGGATCACTTTGAGAAGCGCTGCTCAGCTTGTAAACCATTTCGGCCTACAATGCTGAAACAGGAGTGCACCAAGCATTGGGCGGCTTATGGATCTCAAGAGGATAGCACAGCGGCGACATACTTGCCTTTGAAGCAAGATGACACGGAGCAACACAGGTTCGATCCCTGGGTCTGCACTTAGAAACCCCTGGGTATTAAGTGCATTATAAATAACCTATCAATTATGGCAATCAGGCCGAGGCCTTCTCAGACGACCCAACCGGCACAGAGGGATCTGAGGAAGACCAGGGCTGCTATGGCACACAAAGTGACACCTAAGACATTATGGGGTCAGCAGATTCTTGCGTGCCAATTCCTGTGATTCTGGAAATGCTTTTGGAGGGACAGATCATCCTCCTCCGCGTCCTTGTCGTACCACTTCCTTGCATGTTTTTTCTGTATAGGAGTCCGGTTTGGACCCCTGGCAGTACAGCTCTTCATCTTTTTCTTTTGGTGAACAATACTCGTGGCATACACTTCTGGCACCCATGAGCGGGGGTACACCATACTACCCCTAGTGTATGTTGTTGGGCACCTGTGTTGCCACCAGATCAGGGCATGGGCCTGTGAAGCAGAGATATCTTCATGGGTCCTGAATAGGTGTGTCTGGACAGCTTGATCCCTAGAAGTCCACTTGTGTTGTCCTGTATCCAGAGGCTTTGTGTGACCAGAGGAAAGCCAGATTGCTGTATATTGCTCAGAAGAAATGTTTAAGGGGCACTACAATCGCATCTGTCCACTTTTCCATGACTGAGGTAGTCCTGAGTCGCCATGTGCAGAGAAGTGCCCACCAGTGCGTTTCCCTGCCGTTCCAAGCTGAAGATAGAGTACTGAGGGTCCAGACTTGGTGAAGGTCTGCACAGAAGTCCAGTTTTTGGGTCCAAATTGCCAGAAGCCATCCAGTCATCTGCAGCACCGAAGCACTGACTAGGTGACAACCGTGAACTGAATGAAGTAGACACCTACTTCTGCCACTGTACCCAAAACCACTGAGGGTAAACCACGGAAACCAAAGAACATATCTTCACCTGCCAAGCCTTGTTGAGGTTCACAGCAAGTTCCATCTTCTTTGGACATCCAGTCGGTGTAACAACCCTTCCAAGGAGACTACCCTGACAGACCTTCACTGCTGCCTTTCCACCACTGCTTGGTTCCCTTCTCCTGCTTGACGTCGTAGTGACTCATTCCAGAATGGGTCCATCATTGAATAAAACCAAGAGACTCCACCACTTTGCCTCCCAAAGACCCCAGGGTGTACTGTGACGAAGAAGAGCATCTTCAATCCTCAGGGTACATACAGGGGTCCAAGATTCATCTTTGATCCTGTTCGCCTGTGGCTACCCAGGTACTTTAGGTTGGTGGGATTTTCATAACAAATATGGACTGAGCTGTAATGTACAAAGTAAAGTGCAACTAACATGTTCTTACAGGTAGGCCAGCGGGGGGATCCTCGCACAGTATTCCATTTTTAAACTAAAGAAAGCATTCTGCCAATGTTCTAAGTATTAACTGCATTTCTACATCGATGTCTGAGGTGAAACATTGCCTAATAATGTTACGCTTTTTAATAACATTCAACAGTTGGTGCCTTATAACTGAATATAAGGGTAACTGTGATACCACATAGAACAGTATATATTTAGTTACTCTGAAAGGGTATGGGCAAAGGAAACCTAAATTAGAACAAAGCGCTTGCACCATGCAATAGGTGAACAGAGGGCTGCAGTGGACTGTGGTTTGTGGGTATCTTGCCCAGGTATACCACCGTAATGTCAAGACAAAAGAAAGGGTTCCAGTCTTGCTGCGCCGACACACAATAATACTACACACTGCTGCAATTGCAGATTTATTTTGTACTGAGACAGCCTGACACGTGTTTCGAGCAGTCCTTGCTCTTCATCTAAGGCTTAAAATTGTTGAACAAGTGTCTTAGCTCATGGGAGATATATCTCATGTAGTCAGATGCATCGCTGTTGCGGCATGCTCTTAAATTTAAGAGTCGGGACTGGTGGTCTACTGCACGGAACGAGACGAGCCCCAGACCACCAGTACAAAATAATTTGTCTCAGTACAAAATAAATCTGCAATTTCAGCAGTGTGTAGTATTATTGTGTGTCGGCGCAGCAAGACTGGAACCCTTTCTTTTGACTATATATTTAGTTAACCTTATTTATTTGTATATATCCACATAACGTTATATCCCT
This sequence comes from Ambystoma mexicanum, assembly GCF_040938575.1. NCBI lineage: Eukaryota > Metazoa > Chordata > Amphibia > Caudata > Ambystomatidae > Ambystoma > Ambystoma mexicanum. The sequence continues at coordinate 585,908,092 of NC_090922.1, read as the reverse complement.
GTGACAATTCTAATGGTTATTATATATATGCAATAGTAAAATTATGAGACTTCAGCCAAAAGTAGTTTTCTTTGGACTGAAAGAGAGCCCAAATCTTTATTAATGAAATTCTTTTCTTTTCAGAAAAAAACAGAAAAAGGATACTTCTTCAATGTTCCGCCAATCTTTAAGGAGAGAGTCATCTTGGTTGACCAGCAAGGAGTTGAAAAGGTAAGTTCTATATGAAAGTCTCTTCTAGAGCTTATTTGTTTTTCTTTGTCTTTGTTTGTCTTTGCCTCTCCTCTTTGTTCTTTTCTCTGTCTTTTAGGAGTGACCTTTCACTTTAGCACTTTGTTTTCCAATCTTTAAGGATTCTTCTCTTTTCTCCGTTGTTTGCCTTGCAAGTGTGCTCATATAGTTCAATTGTCTTTATCCTCCCTTTCAACTTAAAAGTTCCTTTATCGTGTCGCTATTTTTCTAAAGGGTTCTTTTCTATTCACCACTCACTTGTCAGGAGGTTCGTTTGTTTCATTTTTTTATTAAAAAAAATGTTCTTTTCCTTACAGAGTTCACGGTAATATGGCCTTTGCTATTTTGTTGGACTCCTCACGGTTTCTTAGCCCTTATTTCCTTTGTTAGATTTATTTTTACCACGTTCTTGGGGCCTGACTCCTCTTTATGTATCGATTTTCGCCCTTTCTCGTTTCTTCCCTTTTATGGGTTAATCAAACGCTCCTCCCGCTCTGTCAGCCTCTTACCAGCTTAATTCCTCCCCTTGTTACGGAGCGTTGCTTACGAGCAGGAGCTTCGGTTTCACCCCTCCTTTGGTGAACGAATGCTCGTCCTCATCTCCGCCTCTTCTGAAGTTTAATCTTCAGCTCCGGAGTCGGCAAATCACCTGTTCTTCCGATCGCGAAGAACGTCTCTCTCCTCTTCTCACTCCGCTGGTAAGGAGCAGGTCGTGGTCTGCGCCTCCTCACGACGTGATACGCGGCAGCATTACTTTTTAACTTTCTATGTAATACTCCGCTTGCCGTTCCGGCGCTGAACACTACATAACACTATATAATTACTTAACGTTTATAATTTAACTTTGCGCAACGGCGCACCGGGATTCTCCCAGTCTCGCTATAATCACAGCTGCTTCCTCAGTATGCCCAGCTGAGACCGTTGGGCTCGATCTCCTCCTCCTCACAACCCGTTTCCTAGGGAACGAAAACACCGGGTTAGAGGAAAGGTCCTACATGCTTTACTTCCTGCTCCAGTATCTCTGTGTCAGTAAGGCTTTATGATCCCATTTTATAAATAGAAGAAAAGCAGACTCTATAATAAGACTTGCACATTGTCACAATCCCTTAATAAAAGAACTGTGTTGGCACATAACATAGTGTGTAGACATTTTTGTGTGGGGGCTTGGGGATTCATTGTACCCAAGAACCAGCCTGCATCACCTCTCTTGAGTCTCTGCCTTGGCTGCGCTTCCATTGCTACCCATTGAAATTCTTGATTGTGGTGCCTCTGTGCCTCTACCCCAACCATGTAGTGGGTAGTAGTAAAGACACCCTCTCTTGTCTTTACAGTCCCTCCCACCCCCATACCAAAAGGGATGATATGTGGCCCTCTATGGAGATCACACCCAGCGACAGTGGCACACATAAGCATAAACAGGGAAGTAGCAATAAACATTCTAAACACACAACCCCCAGCCATCCTTCGACAAAGCCGTTGAAGCATGGGCCCGATCTGTCCGAAGGCACACCTTGTGCTTCTAGCTCTACAAAGTCCTCTGCGCCTACATCTTCACGTCAGCGTCAAGTCTTACTGTTAAAACAACAATCAAGCAAAACCACTGTGCATAAAAAGGCCCCGGTTCATGTTTCAAAGGTGCCCGTTTCGGAATGAATGCCGAAACAGACAACCGATTCTTTAAATGCTGAACGACTACTGTTGAAGCGCTCACACACACAAAAAGAAACCTTGACACGTTACAATTACATCGGAAGACGCACACACACTCAAGCATCATCCTTTTATCAGAGGCTTTACATTCAGAGCAAACACACAATCCTGAAGCTATATCTTTCCATTAAAGGGTACACCTAGAACAAGTACTTGGACAAAAGAATGGTTTGAGCAAATTATGAATAAAGCTTCCTCTTTTGTAAATGGTATGAAAAAATATCCAATAAGGCAAACATACATTGATCTAGAGGAGGGAGAACCCCCATGTAAATCCTCAGGTTACATAAGGATCCACCTTCAATATCCCAAATTGTCATTAATATTGATATAGATGAGCAAAATCAGGATGTTTTACATTGATGATCAAGAAACTCTGTAGGATGATCCCAAAAATAATCCAGATGATCTAGATGACGATTCCCAATATTTATTTATTACCGTCACCTGAAGATCAGGATCAGCCAGTTGGAGTTTCGCCAATAGAGGACCAGATCCTCCACAATTATTTGCTTAAAAAGGCTGGACATCATTTCAAAATACAAACTAAAAAAATGACAGATTTTGTAGATGTGATCCTCAATGAAAAAATATCTGTAGGTCAATATATTGCATTTCTTCAGTCTATTACTAGACATATTTAGCCTTCGTTAACCACTCCTTACCTTACCAGAGCAGTCAATCCTTGTAATGAAAAAACATTCAAACCTGCTCCTCCTGGCCCCTTGTATATAAGGGGACATCGCAAGTCTAATTCCCTGGTGGTAACAACCACACGTAGGAGGGTGGGTACTCCTCTAGCATCAGCCGAGGCACCACCTGAAATAGAAAGCAAGAAACTCTTTGCTTTAGGTAAGAAAGTGGCTACCTTGGCAGAATGCCAAGTACATATTGTTAATTCTACTCTTTTAGCCAGCTACAACCACGTGCAATGGGATATTGTCTAGGGTCAACTAGATTTTGTTCCAGAACCCTTGCCTTCTCAAGACTGTATCTGAGGGCAGACAGGATGCTAACAGCATTATTAATAATAATCTAAATGCCACTGATGGAGCAAGCAGAATAATAGCACAAGTCACACTCTTAAAGTGGCATACTTGGCAACGTCCGTCTGCCTTGAGACTCCAGCCACTTTAATTTACATGCCCATAGAGTGAAATATATTATTTGGTAAATAGGTGGATGATGATTTTGATAATGCCAAAAAAGCGTGACACCCTGAAGACATTAGGCAAAATTTCAAATAAGTCCTTTGTCCAACAAGGTGTATTCATACCCATTGCTTATCTTGAGAGCTGGGCTACCCACGAACAACACACAAGGTATAGCCAGGGGGTCTTCTTCCTCACCATGGTGTTCCTCCCATTCACTGTCAAACCTTTATCAATCCAGCTTTCAAGGAGGCTATAAGCGAGGAAGAGGTTGTGATAGGGGCTTCGCAACCACAGCCCTGAAACAAATGTACAGGTATGGGACTTTCCAAAATCTGTCATTTACTGGCCCACTCAACAATCATACAAAATCAAAAATTAGTCACAGCCTACTTAAACACCAGAAATGTGGCTTCCAGCACATTGAGTCCAGAAGACACTCCAACACCTATAGAGGTTTTGACCTTTTTAGACACAACTACCCACCCAAATGATACTGGCTCAAAATACATACACACAGAAATTGCAAGTGGAAAAAGCAAAGAACCAGTGGCTAAAGACACTGGCTTGCAGCGACTAAAAATATCACTACTTAAAACAAGATCCTTAAATCAACATGTTCAGGAAATACATGACTACATAGTGGAGGACCAACTAGACATCCTTTGCCTTACTGAAACATGGCTACAGGAACCAATGGGACCCACCATTGATATCGCAGTACCACCAGATTATACCATCTTCTTCAAAAATCGAGAAATGGGAAAAGGGGATGGAGTGGCAATAATCGCTAAACACAACCTCAATCTATTCCCCTCACCAATACAGTGCACAGGTTACGAGAACTTGCTCCTCAAGCTGACTCCCACCCATAATAGCTGATTAAACATTATAGTCATCTACAGACCGCCCTCACTGGTCTCCGACTTTAACAACGAACTTACACTAATCCTGAACAACCTCAAAGCACCAAATACAGGAACCATACTTCTTGGCGACATCAACAGATGGCGAGGCAACGCCAAAGACCCAGAAGCCATCCACCTAGAAGAGGAATTACTAAACTGTTCCTATTCAATAGCAAACATAGATCCTACCTCTATCTCGGGCAATCAACTTGACTGGATAATTATTAACAACGTTGATGTGACAGATCCTGAAATGTATCCATGTATCTGGTCGGACCACCACAAAATCGAACTCGGACTAATAACTAAACAAACGGACAAACCGAATAATGCCCCAATCAAGGTCCAAGAAAGGAACTTAAAGAAAACCACTACTTCCATACTTTCCCAAGGAATAACTCACATCATGAATTCCACAACACATGATGATATTTGTGACAAAATCATCCAAATATACAATAACCACTTTCGGGAACTGCTAGATCTTCATGCTCCTGTAAAAGACAAACAAGTTAGGCCAAACATAAACCACCTGAACTGGTTCAATGCTGAATCCATTGCACTTAAACAAGAAAAAAGAAAACTTGAAAGAAAATGGTTAAAAGAACCTAATGAGACAAATAAAACAAATTGGAAGAATGCAGACACCAAATACAAGAATAAACTCGTTGAACTTAAAAAAACTACTACAATGAACAGATCACTACCGATACTAACTCTACAGGGAAACCTTTCCAAATTTTGAAAGCCATAGAGAAACCAAAAGCCCTGCCCCACCATTCCAACACACAGATAAAGACTGTGAAAGGGTCCAAACAGCTTTTCAAAACAAAATTCTCAAAGCTAGAGAACAATAATAAAATGCAAGACAAATAGCTTCCCCAACCAACCTACCTACATCAAAGAAGAAATTAAAAAACCTCACATTCCTAAATTCCAGTTCACACCAATCACAATGGACAATATGAGGAAAACACTATCCAACATAAACTGCACATCCTGCACAGAAAACATATTACCACTAAAACGGATACTAGACAACCCAGAAACATTCACTCCCTTACTAGAATGGTAAACATTTCCGTAAGAGATCACATTGTACCAGCAACTATAAAAACAGCCACAGTCACGCCTCTACCCAAAAAAACAGAATTAAGCCAACAAGATCCCGCAAATTTGAGACCGATCACCAACTGTAATTTTGTAATTTTCTATTGAAAATATTAGATAAGACTGCCACAGAACAACTCCAAGAATATGTGTATGGAAACAATCTTTTCCATCCACAACAGTCAGGATTTAGGAAGGCCCATAGCATAGAGTCCGCACTGCTCGACCTACAAACAGAAATGCTTGGCCTCCTAGACAAGGGCAAAGCAGGTTTGCTGATTCTCTTGGAACTCTCAGCAGCTTTCGACCTGCTAGATCACCGGAAGCTCTGAGAGGCCCTAGATGCAGCGGCAAACTGCTCCCAAGGAGCCATTGATTGGGTGTCCTCCTTCTTGCAAGATAGACACTCAAAAATAACCTGTGGAAATCATGCTTCAGCATCCAAATCAGTGGACTGCCATGTCCCACAGGGAGCTAGTTTCTCCCCGTTGTTATTTAACTTATACTTAAGCTGCTTATGTACGCTGCTGACCCATCTCGGCATTTTCTTCACAAATTTTTCCGATGATACCCAGCTGGTATTCAAACTCAGTGAAGACTATAACTAAGACAGCGCCAAACTAACATCCATATATAATATCATTGAATCTTGGATGAAGGCCAACTGGATGTACCTAAATGGCACTAAAACAGAGCTAATGATCTTCGGTTCATCCTGCGCCAGGAAAAAACTTAGGCCATCCTACTAATCTTTTGACATTAAAGATACACATATCATGGTAGCAGAAAAAGTTAAGACCTTAGGTATCTACTTGCAGGCATCAATAGGAGCCGAAGCCCAAGTAGCTTATCTCAAAAAGAATTGTCAGTACCATCAGAAACTCATGAGAAAAATTAGATCCCTGCTTAATAAACAAAGCAGCACAACAATTGCTAGGGCTACTATTCTCTCACAACTAGACTGTGGAAATGCATCCAGAACAACGCCATAAGAACTACAACCGGCAAAACAAAGAGAGAACACATCACAGGTGAGAGAAGACACTTACATTGGATAGCCATAGATGAACGTATCACATTCAAGTCCTTGACATTGGTTCATTGCTGTCTCTACGGACTTGCCCCGACATACCTAAAGAAACAATTCAAGTGGTATGAACAAAGTCGTAATCTCAGATCAGCAAACAAAGGCCTACACCATGCCATGCAAACCAGAAAAACAAAGGGCCTAGGCTGGGCCTTCTCGGCCAAAGCAATAATCAAATGGAACACACTACCAGTGACTCTTAGAACCAAACCAAACCTCAAATGTTTTAAAAAGAAATTGAAGACCTTGACCTTCAAATAAATCACTCACGCAAATCAAAGATCAAAACTTCTCATGCCTATATGTTGTCCTGTCACTACTGTCTGTCTACATGGAAAGCGCTCTGATGCCTGCGGGCTGCAGCGCTATACACACACATAAATAAAATACAGTTCCTTTCAGCGATATCAGGACCTTCGGTGGTTGTCTCTTTTCTACAACGTCTCTTGCCTCCAAGGGCTTCAAGTGTCCAAAATAACAAAACAAAAGTTCCCTTCCATGTGTACGTTGGTTGATAACTCTTCAACCTTGGATCCACCTCTTCTGGGCTCATACCCTTCTTGAATGTTAGCCTCCCTCCATCTGGTTCACTACGTCCTCTTTACTCAGAATATTTCACTTGTTGTATTCAAAAGGCTCAATGTCTTTTAAACAATCTTTCACTGTGGACATCCCTCAACCGGGTTCACTCTTTTCAACACAATGTTCACGGGGATATCGTGCTTCACCCTGTTTTACAGGCATCGCTCAGCCGGGTTCACATTTGCTATTTACACAGTTTACTTGTCTTTACACACTGCAGGATTTACTTCCCTTAGCTTTCCTCTTGGTTACGGGTCAAAGACTTTCAATTGTACAAGGGGGTTTTACTTGACCCTTGTATGACCACTTTGACCTCTTGCGTCGGCTCTCCTAGGGCCTTCTGGTATTGGTAGTTTTAACAAACGGGAACCGACCAGAGTCTTTCGAATGAGCACCTGCGTGGCACCGGAGCACTCTGCAGCTGGCCTCTCTCTGGGTTGTTTCAACAGTTCTGTAACACACAGTTTTGGTTCTTTGATTCACATTATGTTGCTATTTGCAATCTTCGCTCAACACCATTCCGTTTACCATCAGTTCACCCTCTGACTCACCAGATGTGATGAACTGCTTGGTATTTCTTGCCTCTGGAGTCAAGGGCGGTACCACGCTAGAAAGTGTCTCTCCCTGACTTAGTTTATCGGTGTAGGAGGGTTACGTGCATGGGTGACACCTGTTACACCACACGTTGCCTGTTGTTCCTGTCCTTGTGATTCCTTCCTCGGGCTCGGGAGGATAGCTCGGGGCAACATGCTTGCCTTGGAAGCAAGACGACATGGAGCACCACAGGTTCAATCCCTGGGTCCGCGCTTCGAAACCTCTGGGTATTAAGCGTGTTATAAATAACATATCATCATTTCTCAGAGGCTTTGTGGGTCTGGGTCGGAAAGGGCAAGTGCACTTCCCTCCTTGTCGTCCTTTTGATTCTACCCACCTTTCTCCTCCTCTTGAACTGCCATCCTGGAATAGTTGCCTCTTTGTGCGGTCTGCCTTGCTCAAAGTGTTCTCTCGTGCTCCGCCTTTTATCCCTGTGGGGAAGGGAAAGGGCTGTCAGGTGTGTGTGGTTGTCAATTGCCTGAGTCCGCTTGACCCTTGTGTTGGGGCATGTCAGGTAAACAGTCCTGGTGTCAGTCTGTTGTCTTTCGTGGTATAAGAAAGTGCTCGTGTTGGAAAAGTGGGGGCGGGGGTAGAACTTCTAAATATCCTATGGGGTAGGATGGGGAGCAGGTGTTATAAGGAAGGGGGGCACTGCGTCTCACCCATCAGTGTCCCACTTCCACTCCCCGAAGAACCCCCATCCAGGTGATCCTCCTGCACTGGCCCACCCCCATGAACTGGATCCAATAGTGATGGCCGTGTTCTGGCCACCTGGGTGACAGATCCCAGGGGACTAGCTGGTGAGACACCTTCAGGTTTCTCACACTTCCCATTAGGGGTGGCACATTTCTCAATTCACCCACGCATGAGTGGTGATCACTACAAACCATTGGGTGCTGCCAACTGTGCTCAAAGGTCACATCGAGGTCATAGAGAAACTGTAGTACCATCCACTTGGACACAGAAAAAGGTAGCTGACCAACAGCAGAATCTCCAAGCAGAGGTCCAGTTTTTTCACGAGGTAAACAAGGGTATTTATTCAGTGTACTTCATTGTCCCAAAAAAGGACTTAACTATGCACCCTGTTAGACTTGCGTCAACCCAACACTTGGATCAAACCGCAATAATTTCACATGACAACCCTTCAAGAACTAACCCCTCTCTTAAAGCAGGGAGATTACATGGCAATATTTGATATGAAAGATGAATACTTTCATATTTAATATTGCCAGCACACACAGTACTTGCGCTTCTAAATGGTGGACACTCACTACCAGTTCAAAGTGCTCCCCTTCGGCATAGCTTCGGCACCAAGGGTGTTTACAAATGTTCTGGCAGATGTGACAGCACACTTATGCAGGCGATCCATACCAGTGTACCCTTATCTAGCTGACTGGCTCATAACTGAAGACACACCTCAAATGTGTCAACAGCATACACAGGCCACAATCAACCTTGTTTTAATTATGGTTCTTGATCAAAGAAAAAAATCTAGTTTCGTCCCTAGTCAAGTTAAACAGTTCCTGGGTGCTTTAATTCGGTCACAAGATGCATTTGTTTTTTTCACTGACGAAAGAGTCCAAAACATGCTGTTTCAGATTCCTCATGTAGCCGGTCATCGGATAACTGTACAAAAGGTGATGTGCCTGCTCGGAATGAATGCTACATACATCTTTCTCTTACCCCACGCAAGGTTGTGCATGTGTCCAATGCTAGAGTGTCTAGCGAAACAGTGGTCTCAAGCAAGTGGTCACTGGGGTGATATAGTGGTCGTTTCGCAATCTCTAGTGAAAGCACTTTAGTGGTGGTCAACAGAAAATGTGTTGATGGGGAAACCCTTTCACAACCCTGCAGCACAAGCCACCCTCACAACAGACGCATCACTTTCAGGCTGGGGTGTACATTATCTCCAATAAACAGTTAGCGGGGATCGGTTCTAGTCCTTATAAACAGTACTACTGTCATGTTTTACAAAAACAAGGCGGGGACACACACTCTAGGTCTGTCCAAGTTAGCACAGAAGATCTGGAACTGGCCTCTTTCGCAACATATTTCTCCTGTCACAACATGTTCTGGGGGAACACAACTGTCTAGCAGATGGGTTGAGCCATTTTATACAGCATCTTCAGAGAACGGGGGCAACCAGACATAGATCTCTTTGCAACACAAGTGAATGCACAATGCCTAGATTATGCTTCTAGGTTTCCCCAGACAGGGTTAAAAGGGAATGCACTGTGGTTGAGTTGGTCAAGAAGATTTGTGTTTTCTCCCCAACTCCACTTTTCAACAAAATAATCACAAAATTGCACCAGGAACATCTTACAATTATCCTAATTGCCCCAATGTGGACCCGCCAAACCTGGTTCTTGCACCTACTCAAAATCTCCCTTTGCCCTCCTATCAAGCTACCCAGACCTTTACAACAGGTTATCCCAGCATCATGGCACAACACTGCATCCATGTCCTCAAACACTAAATTTAGCATCTTGGCTACTGAGTTCATAGAGTTTGGACATTTAAACTTACCTTTGCGATGCATGGACATCTTAAAGGAGGCTCGAAAACCTAACACAGGACACGGTTATTTCAATAAGTGGTAATGCTTTGTATTGTGGTGCAGAAGGAGCAACATCAACCATATTGCCGGTTTACCTTCCAATATCATACACTATCTGTTGTATTTATTAGGCGCAGGGTTAGTTTTTAATTCTCTTAAAGTCCATCTAGCAGCACTCTCTGCATACACCACCTCACAGAACAAGATTTCTTTGTGAATTCCTGTGGTCAGAGCCTTCATCGAAAGGGTCAAAAGGCTTCACCCCTCCCGGCCCCAATTTCAAATCCACCCCCATAGTGGAACTTCAATGTCATAATTGCAAAACTAATGGGCTCCCCTTTTGAGCCTATGCATGAATCTTGTCTTAAACACCTCAACTATAAGTCTGCCTTTCTGGTAGCCATTAAGAAGAGTCAGTGAACTGCAACCACTTTCTATCCAGGACCCATTTGTAACCATCCATATAGACAAGGTAGTGTTAAGAACACATCCTCGTGTTTCTCCTAAATATATTTATAAATGTCATGTTAATCAGTTCATAGAACTTCCTGCTTTCTGTCAAAACTCAGCAGAAAGAAGCCTCCATACGCTTGATGTCAGGAGAGTTGCGATGTTGTGATGTACTACTTAAATAAGACAAAACCAATCCGGAAGACTGATCAATTTTTTGTCTCCTTAGCTGCTGATGACGAAGGGGATCCTGTCTCTAAATCAGCAATTTCCAGAGGGATTGTAACTTGCATCTTTGTCAAAGAAAACATTACCATTTACACACAAACGCACACTCTACAAGAGGTACTGGGGCGACTCTAGCCTTCATTGCATATGTACCTTTAGAAGCAATTTGTAAAGCTGCTACATGGCGTTCCATTCACACTTTCACAAAATATTACTGTGTGGATGCTCATACAAGAGGAGATGCTCAAGTGGGTCAGGCGGTGCTGAGGCAAATTTCTGCCGCCTCTACAGGTACTGCACACTAGTCTATGCAACACATGTTATTCTAAGGAGATCCACAAGTCTCAGAAGGCAAATATTACATACCTGTAATTGTCTTTCTGATGCTTGCATCTGCTTAGGTTCACATGCACCCACCCTCCTTCCCCTCTTAAGTGCAAGGTACATAGACAACTCAAACCTTTCTTCACCTTCCTGTACTTACGCATACGCTTCATGCACCCTCATGTCGGAAACAAAACAATCTGAGGACCTCAACGCATGAAGGAGCATGGGTACAGTACACGTCACACTAGAGATAGTATTACAAACTCGCCCTGTTGACTCACTTTTCGAATTTGGAAAACAAGTCATGCAATACTCTGCACCTACCACTAGATGTCGGCCTGTGCAAAACATGTGAATTTAAGCAGATAAAAGCATCAGAAAGGCAGGTATGTAATATTTGTCATCTAGTTCCATGTCAACCAATCCATGGCCATTTGGAGTAAACTCCATACCTTTACATTACCGTATAGACACACACACACGCAGATTCAAAGTGAGTAAAACTATTATAAAACATTCACCATGGTTCCCTCAGCTCACCATCCACCTTCACCACGTATTGCGCAGTAGTCTATACACAGCATGTAAATCTAAACAGATTCACAAGCCTCAGAAAACAGACTTTACATTCCAGTAAGAATCGAAGAATCTTTCTGTGGCTTGTAATTGTTTACTCACATGTACCCACCCATTTTCTTCACATGGGAGCTGCAGAACACTGTGTATACTTTTTTCAGAAAACAATCAGAGGACATTGATGGGTACACATGTAGTATAGGGCTAGTGTTACAGCAATGCCGATGTCAGCGCCATTTTACTTTGGACAAAAATAACTTGTGATATTCTGAACTAGATAGCCACCTATGCAAAGCATGTGACTGAACAGATACAAACCCACAGAGACTTTTATTGGTAATTAACGTCTACAATATATACACTGTAGGTAGGCCCAAAGGGGCACTAGACAACACAATTCAATGAATACAGTAATAAGCAATTCAAAATAATAATTATATGTAGCATGTAAATTGGGTGAAAAAAGTATTAAACAGATCTAATACATTGGGCCTTATAATTGTAAGTCAAACTCCTTAGCTTGAGCGATCCTTCCCTAACCAGGTAAGTATATCCAATGTCTCAATAAGTGCAGTCCACATGTAAGCTACCTGGGTTGGGGTTTAGGAAGTTTTAAAGTGTTTCTGTGCACTATTTGGCCTCACTCAAGCGGTAAGTAAAGTATTTGTTAAAAGCACTCTTGCAGGAAAAATTTGATTAGATAAGAAATAGGGGACACGCTCAATTAATTATCCTGGAGTTGCCTATGGTGGGATAATAGGCCAGAACCTCACCACCCACAGCCAGGTAAGGGTAGTGTTTAGGGAGTGGACTTTGCACCCATGTCGTCCCAATAGGCGGAGGGGGACAAAGAGTGGTGAGTGGTATGTATATTCTGTCACCTTATTGATTCTGCAAACAACTACACCCAGGCAACAGAGAATCGCTAAGTCAACGTGGGTCACTGTTGCTTCAGTTGCAGGAGATCCAGGGGTCGCAGGTGCCAGTAGTTGAAGTAGGTGTCCGTTTTGGGCAACCTCTGCTTCGGTTCCGATCTAAGCTGATGTGGTTCCAAAAGACTCCCAGATGGACAATACACCTGGACTTGGACTATGACTACTCCTTCTCCCATGGTTAATGGCATCTCCAAGGACACAGGTGAGAAGGCGAAAAAATCCAATATGGGGTCGGCAGATTCAGGACTTGGAAGTCAAAAACGTGTTATACACTGGCCACTCTTCAATGAAGAGAGCTGCTGCAGGTATCAAGGTCTTGGGCCACACTCTGAATCCCAAGCACCAACTTGCGGATGATGTCCTTGGCAGCAGAAATGTCTTTTCATTGGGTGCTCAGTACCGCAGGAGAATTCAGGGACACTTGGTAAATCCACTGAAGGCAGTACGCTGTTGCAAGTAACAAGACCGATTGGGCCCACCAGGCTAGGAGAGAAGTCACTGATGGCAACTGAACATGTAGCAGAGGATCCTTGTTGATTGTTTTTGGCCATGTGGATGTGTCTGCTGCGTTCCTCTTAGTCATTCCAGTGCTCTCGCAGATTCTTGGCTCCATGGAGTGACCTCCACAATGGTTCAAGACCACCTTCTCTTGGCCAAATTCAAGTTATGGGTGACCACAGTGTTAATATGGCCTGGAAAGTCCCAAATTACATACAGGTTCCAGAGTTCAAACTGTACTCAATAACAGAAAATCGACAATGTGCAAGGCAAATCCCAGATTTATAATAAAAATAAAGCAGGGACAACATACAAGCATTACATTTGTGGAGCTCTCTGTTTACATAAAAACAATGGTTTATATATTCCACATTTGTCTTAACTGACATACTGTAATATCAGTTACCAAAACCTAAAAGGAACAGGGATTGGTCAATAGTGGTGATTACATATACATTCTATAGGAGTTACATTTTTAATTGGGTAACACGTGCCTGATGGCTCCTCTTGCAACCATCTGTATATTGATAAAGGTAAAAAGACCTAATTTCTACAATATGTAATTGGTTGGCACCTTGCTTCATGGGCGAAGTAACATTGGAGATTTTCATTGGATGGCTTCATACTAAGCAACTTTGGACAACTGACAGGTCGTCAAGACATGAGGCAGACAGGAGTTGGGGGAGAGAGAGTCCACAGACTGCTTTCTTTTCAATTAAAGAAGATACCCTCCCTTATTTCTAGGCCATGAGCCAGTGTGATCTTTGTATTTGGCCTTGTGTGGCGTCTCGCGCCTAGGGATACATGTAAGCAGTAAGGCAGGTGTCCTATCTGTGTTTGTTGCTAATGAATAGATGGTGTTTTTCAATCATGGGTCAGGTGTGATTGGAACCGTTTGGAATCATTTCACCCTACATTTATTTGTAGTTAGGCTAATATTGATACAAGGGTCATGTTTGCTCTTGCCACTGGGGATACTAGAGTTATTCTTCATGGAGTATTTTGGCTTATAGTTGTCCTGCACCTGAAGTATCCTCCTTGCCTCCTGGAAATTGCGCTATCATTCTTTCACTGCAATGTTCTGACCCTCCCTTAATTCGCAGTAACCTTGGCTGTGCTTGCCTGCTCCTGCCTGAGCCTTGCATGTACCTATATTTCTGTGGGTGGTTTCAGCATTTTGTATTCTCGTTAAGCGTTAGGGCTTTTGTTTAACTAGAAGAATGTTGTGGCTTCCATTTTGGAAAAGATAGCTACCCATTTTTGTTGCATTTCTATGTTAGTGAGCTATATTCACGTGTCCATGTTGCATTCAGCTTATACATTGCTTATGTTAGTATTCTTCGTTTCTTATGTATGCTATGTTAATATTCTTCATGTGCAAGTGCACGTATTACTTAATGTATGTGTTCTTCATGTTAAGTGCATATTTTCTTTGTGTCTAATGCATGTGTTATGATCCCAGTAAATGAGCACAGTTCCCATTCAGGCATACTGTAGAAGCAACAGACAACACATCAGTCAGCAGGTTAACAGTGGCTACAAGCCTGGTACAAATGGCACTTATATCATTCATAGTATTGCACCCATAGGCTATCATAGAGTTTACATTGGTTTTCGTACATTAAACATGGCCGCCGCCATGTCCATGGATAACTTACTGCACATTCTATGCCTTTTGCAGAGGGAGCTCCGCTGACAGCGGGTAACGCTACTGGCGTCTATTGTCACAGAACCTGTCAAAGGAAAAAGAGGAAGATATTAGTTTCCTCAGAAAAACAGAATTCCATTGTTATTGAAAAGACTTACCGAACCGAAGTATTTTCCGAAGCGTTTCTTCAGTCAGCTGTTGTTTCTTAGCCGCAGCATCTTCTGTCAGAAGTTCCTCACAGCCGCAGCAGCATCTTTGCAGCAGTCTTCGTTTGCGGTCAGAGTACCTTCATTTCCTCAGCAGACTCTGCAGCTTCCGAAGGTATTTCTTCTACAGTTTTCCGAAACCCTGCAAAACAAAAGGTATTTCATCAATGAATTGACTTAATAGAAATAAGAAAGAAAAAGTTTAAATAAGTTACGTACCTGAAGTGTCTCCAAGTGTTCTCCTCTTAGTTATTTCCACGCTCTTCCCTGAAAGCTACAGTCTAGCGCATTGTGTGTTAAAAGTTTCTTCATACAGAATTTAGTTGGTCATTCCGCAGCCACAAACTTTTTCAGACATCCAAGAACCTGTTAAAATAAGGAAAAATATTAGAAAGAGAGATCTCTCCAATGGAGGGACAACTCTGAAATTAACGAACTATAATATTTGTCTCAAATACTTACCCAAAACAATTTGGAAACGCAAAGACATTATTAAAGACAAGAGTACTCTGAACACCACAACCTTCCAAGTTAAAAGCTCTCATACCAACGCGCCCCTGTAGACTGAAGGATGGAGAGCTCCACAAAGCATACACACAGGTGAGAAGGGAGGGATTACCAAAGGCACACTATGAAAATAACAAGAGGGGGTCCTGGGAGAGACTCTGCCTGACATGTGTCCTAGTTACAAGAGCCTTACCCAGAGTTTTTAGCTCACTATCTTTCACAGAGGAGAAATATCCCAAACATATCAGTCTTTGTCCTGCCCTGGGGCAGTCCAGCACTGAAATGCTAGGCAATTCTCTCTGAACAAGAGTACCAACAGCAACCCCAGACACGTGTTTCGGTCTCGTTGAACCTCATCAGTAGGGTGTAGCTGTGCCTCTCTAAGAATAGTGAGCAAGGGGTCCACATCTGGATTCCCCTACTAATTTGGGGTTAGACCCAAAGTTACCTGAAATATGCAAATAACAAGGGGGTCCTAGGAGACTCTCTGCCAGACATGGTTACAAGATCCTTACCCAGTGTCTTTAGCTCACTATGTTTCACAGAGGAAGAAATATCCCAAACATATCAGTCTTTGTCCCTAAATTACTACGGGAATCCAGACGAGGACCCCTTGCTCACTATTCTGAGAGAGGCACAGCTCCTCCCTGCTGATGAGGTCCAACCTGACCGAAACACGTGTCTAGGGTTGCTGTTGGTACACTTGTTCAGAGGAGAATTTCCCAGCATTTCGGTGCTGGACTGCCCCTGGGCAGGACAAAGACTGATATGTTTGGGATATTTCTCCTCTGTGAAAGATAGTGAGCCAAAGAATCTGGGTAAGACTCTCATAACCGGGACTAATGTCCAGCAGAAAGACTCCCAGGATTCCCCCCCCCACCCTCCCACCTTTTTTTTTTCCAAAGGCACACTACTACACAGTATTTTCCCCACAAAAGAGGTTTTATAGTAGTTCTATTGTATTTGTCATTTACACAGGAGAAGAATCCTAAAGGTGCACAAGTATCAGATCCACTGGCTGAGAGAGACATTACGCTCCAGAGGAGTCCAGGTAAGCATTACAGCATGCACATGTATTGTCACAATGTTAGTTTGGTTACTCATGCAAGCTTCAGACTAGATCATGTCCATCTCCTGCTGTACCTGCCTGGGAAAAGGGCAGTACGGTTGTCTTAGTAATGTTTCTCAACTGTGCGGTATTGATCTGGGGGAGGGGCATAAGCTATGATTGAGATATTCATCTGCCTCACAACACTCCCCTCTCTGGTCGAGCCCTCGACAACACTCTTCTTTCTGCTCTCCCCAGATGAGGCTCTTCGGGTGTCGATACCTGTCACTCCCTCCTCAAGCAGCCTGTATGTCAAACATGTTCATCCACACTCTAGGTCATATAGCAGCATTCCCCATTGGAATCACAATATACATAGTGCTCTGTGTAATTGTGAGGGTCCTGAGGACAAATACATTTTGATACTGGAGGGGCGATGAGGCTTTCCATTGCTCAGGCACGGGGAGGTCATCGGTTTAGGTATACTCGTGTACGTTAGCATCCAGGTTTATTACTATTTTCATTCCTACTCCCATTTTGGCAGTCTTTTTACATTTGCTTATTGCAATTCTTGGAACACAGAAGGGAAATAGTACTAGTACTAAAATGGCCATCAGTACTTTGAATGCATTAGCCCAACCAGGAGGGGATCCTTGAGAACAGGTAATTAAACAGGTCATCATCAGCAATATCGTCTACCTGTCATGATGCCTACCTCCAAGGAGCCAGGTCCGACCCAGCGACCCCAGAGGCAGGCATCATTTCCCCCAGGGGAGTGCCAGCGGGCCCAAGCTGGGGCCCTTTGGACGCAGTCCTGGCGCCTTAGTCGCCAGGCTCATGTTGGACCTCTGTCCTGGCGCCTTAGGCGTCAGGCTCATAAAGCTAGACATGTGTTCAAGTGTTTTAATGTGCACTTACCTGATGCAGACCATGCTGCCACATCCAGGTCCTCTTGAGGCCTGAATGGAACTACTTTACCTGTGGGACTACTTTCCACCCGGGTGTGGTCGGGGAAGGATACATACCTGATCGGAGGAAGGATACACACTTGGGACTTCTTCCAAAGCTATTTAAACCACACCCGATCAGCAACTCACGCTTCGCGTTGTTCTGCTCCTCGCAGCTGGACGCTCACCGTGTCAGCTCCTGCATCTGGACTTCAGCCACGCCTGTCAACATCCTGGGTCACCTGCAAAGGGAGACAAGAGACCTTACCAGCTAAATCTGCACCACGGAGACATCACCGACGATCCTGAAAGGGAAGACAATATTTTTAAAAGCATTTAGTTACGATCGCTGCAGCGCTGCATTTCACTCACCTTTCCTGGGTTCCTACATCTTCAGCAGCGATCATCCGGATACACACCCACTTCCCAGAGCCTAGAGAAAAAGACAAGAATAAGAGGTGAGAGAAGGAAGGGAATAAGATTTACCTGTTGGGTCATTCCCATTTCATTTCGGGTCTTGCCGCTTCCAGGCATTTTCCGGACCCCGGCCCCTATGTGGAAAAAAGACAAAGACTTTGAATGAGCGTATGCAAAGACAGTTCCCGAGCGCTCATCCAGAACTAACCTGCCATTTACTGGAACTGCACGTTTCACTTCGGGTCGGTGCCATATCTCCGGCATTCCGAACCCCGGCCCCTAAGGGGAAAAAAGACATAAGCATTAGCGCTTGCTGCAAAAAGACAATGAACATTATTATTAAGCTTGGACTTTTGAACTTGCAACAGAACTTTTACAGAGCCTTACCTGAATAGTCAAGCTTACCTGAACTCCCATCAATCCTAAATCAAGTGAAGTAACTCGGTTTCAACGCGCCCCTGCATCAGAAGCAGGATGGAGAGCTCAGCTTTCCTGACCCTAAGGTGAGACTTCACGGGGAATCGTGGAAGGGTATCGTGGAGGGTTGGAAGAGAGTGGGAGGCTTGAGCATAACTCAGTCAGTAGGTAATACTCCCTTTTCACGCACAGGGGAATATTCCTGCGAGCCGGAGAAGCCAGAGTAGAGGGCCCTTCCTGTCCATCTTCAGAGTCCTGCGCTTCACCATTGAAGAAGCATCAGCACTCGAAGCCAGACCTGCGCCTCCGTGGGAATCAGGTGAGCGTTACAGAATGCGAAGCCTCCCCACAATTTCCCACCCGGGCGCTATGGAGACTTCCGAGACTGACCAGCTGGCCCAGCTTTTGGGGGAATTACGGGCAGAGGGGCACTCAGCCCGCCAGGAGACTAACGCTCTCAAAAGAGAACTGATCTTATCCAAGGAAAGAACAGATGACCTAGCCAAAAGGTTATTACAGGCCCAGGCAGGGCACACTCCTTTACCTAATTCCGGAGACATTTCCACATCAATGGGTTTGAGTAACCTGGTACAAATTAATCTACCTGGACACATGCCTTTGGCCCCGCCTGAACGTTTTGCGGGGATCCCAAGAAATATGCCGTCTTTATGAACCAATGTCGTTTACACTTTCTATGCAGACCCGGAGCCTTCCCTAACGACCAGACCAAGGTAGCCTTTATACTATCTTACCTCAGTTGCAGTGCTGCCGATTGGTCTATTCCATTGGTAAATCAGGATGATCCCATTCTCCAGAATTTTCAGGGCTTCCAGGCCAGCATGGAAAGATTGTTCGCTCGACACTCTCAAGGACAGGCCGTTGATAACGAACTGCTATCATTACGACAAGGTAATCAGGATCTTCTGTCCTACATAGCCACCGTTAACAGACTGGTTGTGGAAACTGGATGGCCAGAAAGCAAAAGGATCACATTGTTTCATCGAGGCCTGCGCGGAGAGCTTAAGGATGTTCTAGCTCAGATAGTAAACCCACCCCAGGTCTGCGCAGACTACATTGACTTGGTGGTTCAACTTGATCACAGACTTCAAAATAGAAAAGCAGATCGGTTCAAGTATGAAACCCGAGCACCGATCAAAACCCACGCTAACTCCAAGAGTACCGACGTATCTGAACCTATGCAAATCGGTGGTGTTAAAGGACCATTAACGCAGAAAGAACGAGAGAGAAGGCGGCAAATGCAACTTTGTCTGTATTGCGGGACTTCCGGTCACTTTCTTCGAAATTGTCCAGTTAAACCACTTAAGAAGGTGGTTGGAGCTACTGATAACGAATTAGTGACACCTGATTCGGGAAACGACCGACCCCGTCAAGCGTAGGGGTCCGCTTGCCGAGCTTGAAAACTAACTCTTTGACCTCGCATTTTGTCATGCCAATGGTGCTCGTGGACCCAAAACGGCCTCAGCAGTTGCATGCTATAAAAGCATACATCGACAGTGGAGCTATTGGAAATTACATAGACCGTGAATTGGCTTCCAGGATTAAGCTTCCTCTCCGCCCGAAAGTAACCCAAGATGTCATTACTACAGTAGATGGAACCGAAATAGCCTCAGGGCCTGTAACGCATTCCACTGTTGAAGTGACCCTGGTGGGTCAGGATGGACATTGGGAAGCAATCGTGTTTGATGTGATCAAGGCCCCACAATTTCAAGTAATTCTTGGAATTCCTTGGTTAGAAACACATAATCCCAGAATTGACTGGCGATCAAAGAAGATAAGTTTTCCTGATTGTGAACCAACTTGTTATCCAAGAAATCCAGCTATGGGTCTAGCCTCAGCAACTTCCACCCCTGTACAGCTACCGTCAGAATACCAAGAATTCCAAGACGTTTTTCAGAAAGAACAGGCTAACTCGTTACATCCCCATCGGTCTTATGATTGCCAAATCGATCTGGTACCCAATGCTCAACTACCTTGTAGTAGGATTTATGCTCTTATGGAACCAGAGAACCTGCATTTGCGTCAGTATTTAGATCAGTACCTAGCCAATGGTTTTATTCGCCCGTCCTAGTCTTCTGTCTCTTCAGCTCTGTTCTTCGTGCCGAAAAAAGAAGGCGACCTTAGAACGTGTATAGACTATCGCGCCCTAAATCAAATAACGATTAAGAATCATTATCCTCTGCCCTTGATCCCTGATCTTATCGACCAGGTGAAAGACGCTTGTGTGTACACCAAGTTAGATCTCCGAGGAGCTTATCACCTGGTGCGCATAAAAGAAGGCGACGAATGGAAGACTGCATTCCGCACCAAGTTTGGGCTCTTCGAATATCAGGTGATGCCCTTCGGTTTGTGCAATGCACCTGCCGCCTTTCGGTACTTTATGAATGATGTTCTTCGGGAACTTATCGATGTCTGTGTCATTGTTTACATTGACAACATCCTGGTGTACTCTTCTTCAGAATCTGATCACAGAAAACATGTTAGGGAAGTTCTTGAGAAACTGCGCCAGCACAGATTATTTGCAAAACTCGAAAAATGCGTTTTTCATACCACAGAAGTTGAGTTTCTCAGATTCATCCTGACACCTCAAGGAGTCCGAATGGACTCGCGAAAGGTGGACGCCATCCTCAAATGGCCATCTCCAAGCTCGGTGAAGGGAGTTCAGAGCATGCTCGGCTTTGCCAATTTCTATCGAAAATTCATCCCGGAATTTTCCCGAACAGTCCAACCCATCACCGCTCTCCTAAAGAAAAACAAACGCTTCGAATGGACTCTTGAGGCCGAACAAGCCTTCCAGGACCTGAAAACCAAATTCACCTCTGCACCTGTATTGAAGCACCCGCACCCAGATCTCCCGTACATAGTGGAAACCGATGCATCCAGTTCGGCCATGGGAGCTGTCCTGTCGCAAAGAGACCCAAAAACTAACCAACTACACCCAGTGGCCTTTTGGTCCAGAACATTTTCTCCTCCTGAAATCAACTACGCAATTACCGATAAAGAGTTACTGGCCATCAAATCTGCTTTCAAGGCTTGGCGTCACTACCTTCTCGGGGCAAGACACACCATCACCGTAATTACGGACCACAGAAACTTACAGTATTTAAAAACGGCCAAAGCTCAATCTTCACGACAACTCCGATGGGCTCTATTCTTTGCGGAATTTGATTTTGTAATTACCTATCGCCCTGGCTGCAAGAATGGAAAAGCAGACGCCTTATCCCGGATTGGCATGGAAGAACCTAATTCGAGCTTAGAACCTGTGCCCATCATACCTGACCAAAGAATCTTAGGCTTAACTTCATTGCAAACTATTGAGGATATCCAAACGCAAGTAAAACAACTTCTAGACTCTTCAACCTTACTGGAATGGAGTCAAAAGGGTCCTCATTACACCGTTAAGGATGACTTACCCTACTTCCAGGAGCGGTTGTTTCTGCCAAGTAAAGAATTGCAAGAACTTGTTATTGCCCATCATCATGAATCTTTAATGGAAGGACACCCTGCTATCGCTAAAACGGAGGAAAAAATCAAACGCCACTTCTGGTGGCCTTCTTGGAGAAAAGACATAAAGTCTTTTCTACTGTCTTGTGGAATTTGCGCCCAAAACAAGGCTCAAAAGAAAAGGCCAGCCGGCCTACTTCAACCCTTGGATATTCCACCGGCGCCATGGCACACCCTGTCAATGGACTTTATAACAGATCTGCCTCCTTGTGCTGGTTACAACACAATCCTTGTAATTGTGGACCTATTCTCCAAAATGGCCCACTTTATCCCTTTAAAGGGTTTGCCTTCAGCTTCCACCTTGGCCAAGGAATTCCTGGAGAATATAGTTCGCATACATGGTTTCCCTTCCATATTAGTCTCGGATCGTGGAAGTCAATTTATCTCACATTTTTGGAAGAAGTGTTGCCAACTAGCACAAATAGATGTGTGGTTATCCACCAGCCACCACCCCCAGACCGACGGACAAACCGAGAGAACCAATCAGACTCTCGAGCAATATCTTCGGTGCATGTTACACCAATCCGAGTTAAATTGGAAAGACATCCTTTGGATCGCAGAATATGCATACAACAATTCAGTGCATTCTGGAACCGGACAAACCCCCTTTTATACTTTGTATGGTCACCATCCTCGGACCTCTGACCTAGATCCACCTCTGACCCTGGAAATGCCCGCAGTAAATCATCTGCATTCCACAATAACCCGAGCCTTCAAAGAAGCTGCAACTCATTTACAGCAAGCCAAGAAAAAGTATAAAGAAAACGCTGATTTGCACCGAAGTAAAACTCCTCCTTACCAAGTAGGAGACCAGGTATGGCTAGCAATTAAACATTTACCCCTCAAGGGCCCGCGAACCTTCAATCCCAGGTTCATAGGACCTTATCCCATCAAAGCTATAATCAACCCAGTGGCCTTTAAACTGGATCTACCGTCCAACATGCGTATTCATCCAGTTTTTCATGCATCACTTTTGAAGCCAGTACAACCAGGAACCCGATTGTCCAAGCCTCCAGATCCAGTTCAAATTGAAGGGGAATTAGAATTTGAAGTAAAAGACATTTTAGACTCCAAGGTGGTAAAGTCGAAACTCTTCTATCTTGTTGACTGGAAGGGATATGGACCTCAGGAGAGATCGTGGGAGCCTAGTAACCATGTCCACGCACCTCGATTAGTACAAAGGTTTCACCGGAGATTTCCGAACAAGCCCAAACCCCCGGAGGGAAGAACCTTGGGAGGGGCCTTGAGGGGGGGGTACTGTCATGATGCCTACCTCCAAGGAGCCAGGTCCGACCCAGCGACCCCAGAGCCAGGCATCATTTCCCCCAAGGGAGTGCCAGCGAGCCCAAGCTGGGGCCCTTTGGACGCAGTCCTGGCGCCTTAGGCGCCAGGCTCATGTTGGACCTCTGTCCTGGAGCCTTAGGCGCCAGGCTCATAAAGCTAGACATGTGTTCAAGTGTTTTAATGTGCACTTACCTGATGCAGACCATGCTGCTGCTACATCCAGGCCCTCTTGAGGCCTGAATGGAACTACTTTACCTGTGGGACTACTTTCCACCCGGGTGTTGTCGGGGAAGGATACATACCTGATCGGAGGAAGGATACACACTTGGGACTTCTTCCAAAACTATTTAAACCACACCCGATCAGCAACTCACGCTTCGCGTTGTTCTGCTCCTCGCAGCTGGACGCTCACCGTGTCAGCTCCTGCATCTGGACTTCAGCCACGCCTGTCAACATCCTGGGTCACCTGCAAAGGGAGACAAGAGACCTTACCAGCTAAATCTGCACCACGGAGACATCACCGACGATCCTGAAAGGGAAGACAATATTTTTAAAAGCATTTCGTTACGATCGCTGCAGCGCTGCATTTCACTCACCTTTCCTGGGTTCCTCCATCTTCAGCAGCGATCATCCGGATACACAGCCACTTCCCAGAGCCTAGAGAAAAAGACAAGAATAAGAGGTGAGAGAAGGAAGGGAATAAGACTTACCTGTTTGGTCATTCCCATTTCATTTCGGGTCTTGCCGCTTCCAGGCATTTTCCGGACCCCGGCCCCTATGGGGAAAAAAGACAAAGACTTTGAATGAGCGTATGCAAAGACAGTTCCCGGGCGCTCATCCAGAACTAACCTGCCATTTACTGGAACTGGAACTGCACGTTTCACTTCGGGTCGGTGCCAAATCTCCGGCATTCCGAACCCCGGCCCCTAAGGGGAAAAAAGACATAAGCATTAGCGCTTGCTGCAAAAAGACAATGAACATTATTATTAAGCTTGGACTTTTGAACTTGCAACAGAACTTTTACAGAGCCTTACCTGAATAGTCAAGCTTACCTGAACTCCCATCAATCCTCAATCCAGTGACGTAACTGGGTTTCAACGCGCCCCTGCATCAGAAGCAGGATGGAGAGCTCATCCTTCCTGACCCTAAGGTGAGACTTCACGGGGGATCGTGGAAGGGTATCGTGGAGGGTTGGAAGAGAGTGGGAGGCTTGAGCATAACTCAGTCAGTAGGTAATACTCCCTTTTCACACACAGGGGAATATTCCTGCGAGCCGGAGAAGCCAGAGTAGAGGGCCCTTCCTGTCCATCTTCAGAGTCCTGCGCTTCACCATTGAAGAAGCATCAGCACTCGAAGCCAGACCTGCGCCTCCGTGGGAATCAGGTGAGTGTTACACTACCTCCACCACTTTCTTGTGTGTATTTCTGTTAAGGTGGCCATCGCCTCTGTGAGGGTTCCGTTCTCCTCATCTTGGGCGTTGTATGTAGGTGCAGCAAGAAGGCCCAATTTTTGTACACACGCCCTCCTTTATGGCTGTTAACCAATTGAGAACTTACCTGTTCTGGAGGGTCACAAGTCATATTGCCATTAGCTGCTCTTTTATGTCAGTAAAGCCTTTTCCTGTTGCGTTTGTCTGCAACAGCTCCTAGTGGGTTATTTGCAGCCATTTTGCAATCGTGTTGACTTGCAACCTGAAGAGGGATATAAAAAACATCTTAGTTCTGCCAAACAATGTATGCCCATCTGGTATGGTATTATATGCATACTCCTTGCCCCGTCCCCTTTCCTCCATACTGCATGGGCGTCCCTTGCTAGGGATGGGAACGGAATCTTTTTCACCAGAAAAAGTCTTTCCCCCTTTAAAGTTAGTTGCGCATGGGGGGCATGGCCTGGGGAGCATGCGCTCCCCTGACTCTGACCTCTGGCGCCACACCTCAATCCTCTTTTCTGCTTCGGCAGGAGCGAACCTGCTTCACCTGTACTGTGGTTGAGGCCCTTTTTTTCCCTTCCTAATTGCACATGTTTCCATTCTTCCCCAGGGACATTTGTCCCTCTGTTACTTCTTACTTTATTTTTTCCTTAAATTGCTTAAATTCTAGGAACTTTAATTCACACCCGCCTCCGGGGCCTTGCTCCTCCGCCTCGCTAGGCGGCCAGCTTGACTACATGCATGTCCTGCGACAGATCCTTTATGACGTCGGACCCACATGCACTTTACCTCCACTGCCTTGGCAGAGACCATGGCTGGCGGCTGTTCGATGTGCAACGCACTTACTCCGCAGTGTCTCAAGAACTGACTCACAGGTGGAGGGAGCTGTTCTCCAGGTCTCCGCCTGAAGAAATCAAGGAGTTTGTGCGTAGGAAAACAAAGGCCAGAGTAAGTGTTCTGTTCTCAAAGGTACCCCGCAAGGGTGACTGCTTCCCCTGCAAGCAGACCGGTGGGAGGGGCCAACCGGACCCTGTCGCCAGCCAGGGTACAAAGGTTCACAGAGCTACCAGACGTATGGCTGAGGGCTCTGCAGATCCTCCCAGTGCTGAGGGCCCAGAAGGCTCTTTTACCAGGAAATCTCCAGAGGTGCTACGTCCTGGTACCGGGTCTACGCCTGAGGGGGCGCCTACATGCTTCAAGCCTACGCGCACAAGCAAACAGACTATGACGGACACCCAGACCATGCAAGTGTCAGTCCAGGAGGACCTATTTGTTCTAGTACTTGCTGCCGTACCTTACTGTCTACCCTAGCGCCAAGATACCCCTGGGTGAACGTTGCGCTTTAGAAATTCACTTAACATAACAGGAAAAGATGGCGGCACGGACTGACAAGGTGGTGTCACGTGTGGATGCATACCACTCCAGCGAAACCCAGATGCAGGACCTCACCCCCAGGGTGGAATGGACTCCCATGGTCACACTACGAGACGTAGTGCACATCCTACCCCGTACCTTCGAGCTTGAGGGCATTACACAGAGGCAAGTTTTTCTCAGGGCAGGCACAGCACTAGAAGAGTGCAGGCCTCCACGCCGCTCACTCCTTAGACGCCTGTGCAGGAACACACATCTCCAGTGTGCGAGGAACAATTCTTCAAGAAATTCCCGCACCCTGATGGGTGGCATCCTGAGGGGAATTATCAAGGACATGCTTCTGCATACACCTCCACAGCCTTTGGTTCCAGTCCAACTGCAGCCGGCTGCACCCTTAGTTGTTGCGGCATCTCTGCCTACACCAGGGCCTGTGCAGCCTACAGTCATAGCCATGAACCGGCTGCCCGATACCCCCCAGGGTCCGGTGACCCCGGCCACCCCTCCAGCTGATCTGGCAACCCCCCAGGACCTTGATCAAGGGCACACGGACGACGATGAGGAGGATATAGACACCTAATTCTCAGCAAGATCCTTCCATGAGAGGCTAGCAGAGTACCTGGGCATCCCTCAGCCCCAGAAGGAACAGTCAGAAGCGGGTGTTCTAGCGGAAACACATAAAGATCAGCCAACAGATCAGGCATCCCACTCCAAAAAGATATGGAGGCCCTGGAAAAAAGGGCTGTTCCAAGCCCCATTCTACGCAGCACACAAACAAGCGGCTGGATGCTAAGAGCAGGCAGAAGGAGATACTCTCCTCTTATCGGTTCTTTCCTCATTCATCTGTGTTATTGGCAGCATCCATGTACCCCAAACCACAAAAACTTTATTGTGCAAGGGAGGAGAAGGGGGAAAAAAATACTCAAACAACCTCCACCTGTGGCAAGGTGGCTATGCTGGCTACTGAAAATCAGAGGCTATGGAGGGAAATTTCAGAGTTCCTTCCTGTTCTGCCAGTGCACATGCAAGCTTCATTCAAAGCTGGTTTGGCCGAAGCTAGGCTGGTGGCGTAGGACGTAATGGAGTTGACTGTGGCGCATATCGACATGGCTGGCAGGGTCATTTGCGTGGCCACTGACATGAGGCGGATGGCGTGGCTAAGAGCTACCAGATTTAATCCGGAAGTACAACACTGTATCTTGGGTCTTCCGTTTGAAGCAGGGGACTTATTCAATTCTACCGCTGATGAGGAGTTGGACAAGAAGAACTGCTTCCAAGCCGCCAAGTCGTTGGAAATTCTGGTAAAGCACTCTTCCAAACCCTTCAGGCAAGGGGAAGCCCGTTCAGACAGAGGAATAACATTGGGTGGGCTGAGGCATTTTCTGGACCTGTGAGCCAGGCAACCTGACGGGTCCCCCAGCCAACACAGGCTCAAAAAGCAAAAAGGACCTCCCACAAAGGCTTCTTCCAGTCCCTCTCTCAGGTACCCACCTCAGAGGGAAAGAAGCAATGACACGGCAATCAGGGGTCCACAATTCTCCCGCGGGGGGCAGGGTTGCCCTGCACATTCAGTCTTGGCGGACTCTCTTGGTGGATCCTTGGAGCCTCCGCTGTGCCACTGCTTTCCCATGGTTACCACCTTCCCCGCCCTCCTACCCCCCCATGTCTCCCTTCCTTTGGATTGGGACACCAGCTCTCCTTGTGGAGAACCTCTCACTGGTAGTGAGTGGGGCAGTGGAGGAAGTCACCCTCTCTGAGAGGTTTGGGGTTTTACTTGCAAATGTTCACAATACAGAAGAACCATGCAGGCCTGCGTGCGATTCTTGAACTATCATTCCTAAACCTTCAAGATGGTTACGCCAGCTCTGATAGCGCAGTCTTTGTGTGGGGGGACTGGACATTCTCCCTGGACCTGAAGAATGCATACCTAAACGTCCCAATATGGCAGCCCCACCGCTCATTCCTCCTATTTTGAGTGTTGGGCTACCACCTCCAGTACAAGGTCCTTCCATTCGGCCTCAATTCAGCACCGTGGGTATTCACAGGGGTTATGAATGCGGTGGTGGTGCTGCTCAGGTTGGCGGGGCACCACGTATACCCATACCTCAACGATTGGTTAGTCAGAGCAGAATCACCAGGGCCTGAGGTGGGGATACCAAGCGACAGAGGATCTTCCCCTCTGGCGAGAAGGTGGCAGGCCTCAAGGCGGCTACTCTGCATTTCCTCCGCAGTTCGGAAACCTTGGCTTGATGGTAGCAAGACCTGTTGGGGATTATGGCAGCATGCCCCCTGGCTGTTAACCATACGAGGCTCAAAATGAGGAGGGTGCAATTACATCTCACAAGAACCAAGAAATGGGTTCTCAAGCAGCATCAGTTCCCGGTGGAGCTTCGCCAGGATCTGGGTTGGTGGAGGCAAGATTACAATCTTATGGCAGTTAGATCTTTCAGACAGCCCCTGCCGGCTTATACCATCATGAACCTCCTCTCTGGAGGGGCAGTGAGCCATGCTGTGCAACCATAGTGTTCATGGTGTGTGAACCAGCAATTAACAGATGTTACAATTTGCTGGAACTAATGGCCAAACAGCTGGCTCTCGGGGCCTTCCTACCAGTGATCAGGAACAGCCCAGTCTGTATGCAGATGGACCGCTCCACCTGCATTTATTACCTCAACAAACAGGGAGCAGCAGATCACCACCCCTGTACAGGCTCACCATTAAGATATGGGAATGGGCCATAGCCCAGAACACACAGCTTTCTGCAATCCACCTTCTGGGGGAGTCCAACCTAGAAGCAGACAGGCTCAGCAGGCTGGGTGTAGACAACTACGAGTGGCAGATGGATGAGCACATCCTGCAGGAGTTATTCAGGATGTGGGGCCAGCCCCAGATAGACCTTTTCACCATGGAGCAGAACCAGCGATGCCAACAGTTTGCCTCCTGGCTGGGACTGGGCAGAGGTTCTCGGGGGGGAGGGGCAGGGGGGGGTTTGCAACTTCAGTGGAACGTTAAGTTAGCTTACTTGTTCCCTCTGACTCCACTCGTACACAAGGTAATCTGCAAGTTCAGAGAAGCGCATCACTTGCAGATGATACTGTGGCCAGCCACACCATGGTTTTCAGACCTCATGCGACTCTCTGCGCATGCCCAGTGCTACTTCCGGTGGGGGGGAGCCCTGCTCTTCTCCCAATGGGGGGGGGGGGCTACGGTGCACCCCTCCCTGGAGAAATTAGCCCTAGCAGCATGGTTCCTGAGCACATAACCCTACAGCACCGGTCTCAGGACACCGAAAAGATAATCGAGAAGGCTAGAAGTGACTCCACCAGGAACCAATACAGAAGCAAATGGACAGGGTTCTGGTTCTGGGCCAAGGAAAGAGGTGTAGACCCAATGACGTGCACACTAGATCAGGTGCTGTCATTTCCGGCACATCGGGCACATTCAGGGGTTCAAGTTGACACATGCTGTACCTACCTTGCGGTATAGGTGCTTACAAAAATTCAGAGATCGGCTCATTCCCCACCTCTAATCCTCTGGTCAAGAGGCATCTCACAGGGCTCACAAGGTTGTACCCCCCAATCAAGCGTCCACATCTGGTCTGGGACCTCAACCTGGTGGTAGGCGCCATGGGGCATAAACCTTTCGAGACCATGGAGTCCGTGGACATCAGATTGGTCACAATCAAGAAAGCGCTGATGTTGTGCCTCACTTTGGCATGTAGGATCAGTGAGATCAGGCCGTTGTGTCCTTGGCACCCTATAACACGTTCCATCGCAACAAGATGGTGCTCTGCAAGCATCCTGCGTTCCTCCCGAAGGTGGCGTCTTCATTTCACCTCAACGAGGAAATGGTCCTACCAACTTTCTTTCCCAATCCAACAGATGAGGCAGACAGGGTACTACATTGTCTGTGCGTCAGGGAAGCCCTAAGGTTCTACTTGGACAAGACGAAAAGCTTCCACAAGTCTGATGCGTCATTCATCACCTTTGGTGGGTCAAAACCAGATTGTCGGACGTCGGAGGCCTCGATAGCTAGGTGGATCATCACAGCCATTCAGGATGCCTACAAGGATCAACACAAGTAGGTTCCAGCAGATCTTCACACTCATGCAGTCAGGGCCAAGGATATGGTGGTCGCTTTCCAGAGGCATGTGCCATGGCAAACAATCTGCAGGGGGGCTACCTGGGTAACCCCCTCAGCATTGTGAAAACATTATTGTCCAGATGGCGGTGCTCGATCAGACGCGCCCTTCGGGCAAGCAGTTCTACGGAAACTGTTCTCATAAACGTCAGCAACATCTCACCTCCCTAGGTCTGCAATCAGTGGTAATCGCCTATATGGAGGAAAGGGGACGGGATGTGGGAGTAATTATGTTACTCACTGTAGTGACTAACATACTCCTAGTCCATAGTCCCCTTTCCTCCATATGCCCCACCATCCTTCCCCCTCTTTCAAAAGTGATCGTTGTTAGGCAGTTTAATTCAGCCGACACATCAAAGGAAACTGAGATGTGGCGCCAGAGGTCGAAATCAGGGGAGCACATGCTGCCAGGCCTGTATCCCCGCACGCAACTAAATTTAAAGGGGGAAAAGACCATTTTTTCTGGTGAAGAAGGTTCCGTTCCCGTGCCAAGCGAGGGACGCCCATGCAGTATGGAGGAAAGGGGACTATGGACTAGGAGTCTGTTAGTCACTACAGTGAGTAACAAATCATTTTTCCATCTTCATTGACTTATAGTTGCTCCTCTTCATGCATGCAAGTGCGAAGGGCCTCCTTTGTCTTGGGTGTTTTCATTTTTGGGAAATCCCTAGTCTGTACTTCACTCTGGGGTATTTTTATTTTTGGGAAATCCCTAGTCTGTACTTCACTCTGGGGTATTACCAAGGTTGTGTACTTATTACCACCAGGTAGCACAAGCCTCCCCAATTTGGGGGGAGCTGCATGTGAGCCCTTGAACCAAAGGCCCAATAGTGGTCCATGGTGACGGCAAGTGGAGTTTGAAGTGGTCTGCAATGGTGAATGATGGCAAAAACTCTTCAGTTTCCATTCTTTTTAGGAGGTCCCTTTCTACACTCACCTGTAGGGGAATGCATAAAGTTGGCATTCTAGCACAGAGCACAGCGCTGGGGCAAGTGGCGTTTCAAGTGGTCTGCAGTGGTTCGCGGTGAGTCAGCGGCAACAGCAGCAGTCCTTTTAACACGCTCAGTGACTCCCTAAAGGGAAGTTGTGTGTCATTTCTTCAGAAGGAAGCGGCATGCATGTTGTAACAGTAGGATTGAAGTACATTTTTTTCTCCCTGCTCTTAACTCTCGTGGTCGGGCCTATGGTTCATGTATTGAGGGGCAAAAGAAACAGACCACAGCAAATGTCATTGGTTGCTTCTACTGCTCCCACTGGTTACGAGCATGGTCTTGGGTCCGCTGTAATCACTTCTGCAAAGGCCGTCGGTACTCCTACTTTAACCAATGAGCATGGGCCGACCCGCAATGATATGGAGGAGATTGTGCATGGCGCCTCCCCATGTGGCAGCATAGTGGACTCAGTCATATGCCTCAGTAGTTTGCCTATGGGTGCGGGGGGAACTATTGGCTGAGAAACCTAGTTCTTCTGGTTTTTCCTTCCTATCTGGGGGACGGTTGCCGTGGGGATGGACTTCAGAGGGGCTAATGTTACAGATTTTGAAGATATGAATATTGAAGGCCATACTGATTTGCTTTTCCGATGTTTCAAACTTGGCACCCGTCCTCTCTTAGGTAAATGGATGTGCTTATCCTTGGACTTTAAATCTAACAACTGGCATCCATCGGACGATATTACTGAGGTGTTGCCTCACCGTACCTCCCACATAACTCAAACTGATATTTCTTTCGTCTGTAATTGACATCAGTTCGGAAAGTGAAAAGGGGGCAACATCCACAGTGTGAATGGTCTGAGGATTTTTATCCTGCAACCTCCCAATGCTCACCAAACTGCCTGCCACAAGTAGAGCATCAGACTAAGAGAGAAGAGAACGGACCTTGTCATAATCATGCATGTAATATGCCGGCATAGCAAATTGTGGACGCAGTGTCATTTCCTGTACTATAACGGTTATTAAGTATGATGAACAGAGGTCATGATATTCTTAACTTCGAGATGCAGGCAGTTTGTTTAGTGGTAAGGGATGTGTGTGCAAATGTATTACTGCTGCCAGTCGGGACCTTAAAGCATGCCAAATCTAGTGAGGAAGTCTGTGGGGGTGTTTCTAAATCCGTTGGCTCTGCCCACTGTGCAGGCATCTTGTAGTAAGACACAGACAAGAGATTCTGAATTAACAATAACACTTTATTAACTTAAATCAGGATGGTAAAATGCCTATCTTGCCCTAAGGAAAGACAAGGTCCAAAAGTTCAACTTCAGAATCTGTCCAAAACCTGTACTTGTCCTCACAACTAATCTTCTACAATGTGTAGGGATGTCGGCAACCAACAAAACAGTGTTCAACACGAATTTGACAACTGTCCAGCTCGCAGATTTCTTTTAGCTCCCTTCCCTAAGTATAAAATATCCAATTAAAATCTCAGGATTGCCTTAAGTTCAAAAATGATATATAGTTCAGCAATACTCGTTCTCTTCCCCAAGTTTCAAAACATAGTTCCAAACACAACATATCTTGACTCAGCCTTCAAGTCAATGAGTGGGTTAAACCTCAGGGTTCCCTTCCCAAAGATTCCCTTTGACTGTGTAAGGATATTTTCCAGCTTTCTTAAAAGTCTGCACCACACTTGCGCCCTCTGGATTGTGTTGGTTTTTGTACAAGAATGTCTTGACCGAAAGTTGCAGTTTATTCACTTTTTAACGTTCACCTACAAAGTTCCATTCACTCTCGAGTCCAAGGTATTTTTGGCCCACTTGTATTGCTGAAGTTCTGTTCACTTTAATATTCAATAAGGATTGATTTCTTGGTGAGTCCAAAGCTTTATTTACTTGTGAATACAACATTTATAATTGTAATTGTATTTCAAGTTGCATTTGCTTTTGAACTTGACACAGTGTAAAGACAGAAGGGGGTATCTTTACTTCTGTTCTCTATATAGTTGGGACAAAAGCACAGAGCAACCCCAGCCAAGGTTCTTTATATGGTAGCTTGGACGAGCAACCAAGGCTTAAGCACTCAGCAGGTGATACAGGCAGTTTCTTAAGTACAGTGAGTCCCCAAACCCCACAAAGTAATGTCCACACGCTATGTTAGATGATAACACAGCTTCTTTATATAGAATGAGATTCAGTAATATTTATATATATACATATAAATAATAACACTGTGTACTGCGGCAGTTCTATTCAAAGAATGGCAAATATATACACTCCGTGGTACCACACAATACTTAAGTTCAGTAACAGATGCACTAACTGCAGACAGTTTTAAATGGGCATTTGAAGTCTTAAGCGCAGTGTAACAGCATAGAATAGGGAAGAAAGGCAGGTTAGTTATGACAGTGGCAGAATGCTTTCTTTAGACTAGATGGGTCATTCTGAGTGGAGATCTCCCCACCTGGGCAACCTGTAAAAAGCTAGGAAGTAATTTATCTTGGCTTTTACAGCCCAGTTCAATAACCTGGTACTTTCTTTTAAAAGGTTCTACCCACTCACCCCCAATTCACTAGAGAGGCTACAGGAGAACATGATCCAAGCAAAATCTGGGACCCCTGGAAGACTCCCGGGGCTAGAAGATGCGCTTCCTCATCACAGTACATTTGGTGAATTGGCAGGTCGAAGCGGCAGAGTTTCTCAGTTTCACTTGACGATTCCTTCCGAGGATGGACCCCCCCTTAGAAGAAGGAGCCACTGGGATGCTGAGTCCAAGAAGAAAAATGGAACCAATGTCTTTCTGAAGTTCAGCAGTTTGGCTCTTCACAGTGCTCTCCTTTGCCCGGCAATTTCTCAGACTGTAAAGTTCCAGGGAAGATTAAACTTGCTTTGAGTTCTTTAAAGGCTTGGCAGATGAGAGTAAGACCCCTGGCACCCTTCAATGACTTCTGGCAGCAACGAGTGCCGGGTTTCGGATTTACGTGGTTTTCTGACTTGCGGTTCTTTGGTGCTGCACCCCCAGCCCAGATCTTTGGATGGCTTCTGGTGACCTGGACTAGTCCACTAGAGTGGACCTCAGACCCTCACCAAGTCTGGACCCTTGGGAAGTCTTTGTTGACTTCTGGTGGTGGGAAACCCACCAGCGAATCTTCCTCTGTACTCAGCACTCAGCGACTCTAGACTCTCTCCAGCAGGAAAAAGTGGTCAGTGGTGATGGCAAGGATGTCCTTTGAAATGTTCTTAGGCAGTGTGGCACTTTCGCAGCTTTGGGTGTCCAGCAGCATTATGCCGTGTACCCCCTCTTCTGGGTGCACCTCCGGACCCTGGGCGAGACCAATGGACTTCTTTGACTCAAGATGTCCATGCAATCCTCTTCAGGGCTCACCAAGACCCCTTCTATGGATGGCAGGCACACAGGACTGGCCTGCAGGACACTTCAGATGAAGAGTAACACAATGTTCTCTTATAGCTTGGGGAGAGGTCTGCTTTGCTGGTCGTCTCTTGATCAGTCCTTGGAAGAACACAGCAGGTTTTGGATCACACAAAGAAAATGCAGCAGCAGACTTCAACTCCAGCTGGGCTTCAAGGAACAGCTTCTTCTGCTTCAGCTTCTGAACAAATTGGTGAGTGAGAGGTCCCGTTATACACATTGGTTCCCATTCACTAAGGCTGAGCCAGGCTCAGTCAACCAATTGCGCAGAGGGGCACTCATGCAGCCAGGCAGCCAATGCTCACAGGAATTCTCTGGCCATTCACTCCACCCAGACACCCATAACAAAGAATGTAGGTTGGAGTAAGCACCCAGCCTTTCAGCACCCTACACTGCATGTCAGTTTCAGTCAGAGCTGTCTCATTGTTTGTCACACAGAAACCAGACACCCACAACACAGAATGTGAGTTCACTTCAGACTCCCTTCACACAAGTCCCACTCCAAGGGTGTACCCACAAGACACTGCCCCTGGGAAGGCTCCAGTCAGTCTGACAGGAGGCAGCCCCTGAGCCATTTATGGTATTTACACCCAACTGCCATTCAGGAGGAAGGGGCAGAGTCAGGGATTCCCAGGAGTTTGGGAAACAAGGTAAAAGGTAATAGAAACCAAGAGGCCACAGGGGCCATCTTGCCTTCCTGCAGGAATCCATTGATTCCTATAGCAGGGCCTAGGTGTCCCAAAAATAGAGGGCACTCCGAGCCACTGCCAAGTCAGCATGTTGCTGCCCCCCAGCCCATACCCTACTCTGTGGGCAACACACAGGTGCCCAAAAACACAAAGGGGCACAAGGGTGTAACCCCACCCATGAGTATCCCATTGGTGGTGTTCGCCAAAAGGAAAACATGAAGAGCTGCACTGCCAGAGGTCCAGGCTGGACGTCAGTGGCAGAAAACATAGAGAAAGCACACACAGAGAAGTGGTAGGATAAGGACTATGAGGCCCTGTCCCCCTAAAGGCATTTCCAGCATCACACACATGATGAAAAGTTTTTCATTTATGATCTTCATAGGTAATAGTTTTCTTTCAGTTTAGTATTTAACAAGTATGAAGATCTGTTTGATATGCTTTTCATTTGGTTGGAAATTCAAGAAGTGTTAAAGATCTTCGTTCAATTCACCTTGTTGGTATATATTATTATGGCATGTCTTTAATAACATGCCCTGCACTCCGAGGCTTTCATAACAATGAAAAAGGTTTTATTCATTTTGTTGTTATACATCTTTATAATTTGTCTTTGTAATGTGCCCCGCACTCTGAAACCTTTTTTCAATTATTACAAAAGTCTCTTTCTATTTTGTAATAATTGAAAAAGATTTCATGTTTCATTCCGTTGTCTTAAATATTTGTAAGTTGTCTTTGTAACGTGCACAGCACTCGAAGACCTTTTGAAAACGTGTCTACATGTATATGTGACCACTCCACTACAAAGTATTCTCATTTGTTTAAAAAGTTCATGAGGATTTCAATCGGAGACCTTCGGTAACGTGGCTTATCATGAAAAGAAATCCTCAGCGTAATTTCAAACACTCGCATACCGGGTTTCTGTATATATATAAACTTCTTTTGGCGTTCCTGCAGCGCCGATCTCTCAGCTTTTGGTTCTCTGCCTTTTGACTCCACCTTCTGTCCCTTAGGCACTCCTGGGTAGGCTTCTGACCCCAGGCTAACGAGCACTGCGAACTCCACAAAAAGGTGCAGCCTCCAAGCACGACTCCCCTTATAGTGTTTGCTCACTTCCATGGATCCCCGAGTCCCAGGCTGCGCTCCTTTGGACCGCCGGCAAACCATGCACCTACAGCTCCTTGCTACTACTTTTGGCCTTTCTGCTGCTGCTCTTCCATGAACGCTGTGGCTTCTCTTGCCACTGCTGCTCTTGTTACTGTGCTGTTGAAGTTAGAGGAGTTGACTCCTAATACCCCATGAATATGGCTGAAGGGTTGGTCATTAGTAGGAAAAGGGGGATACCATGTCTCTCCCAAGGACATCCTACTCCCACTCCCCACAGACCCTCCACCCAGGTGATCCTACCCAGGGTTGTCAGTGGGGTATGAAATCGAGGAGGGGCCCTCATTTGGGGGTGTGGCTTGTGGGGGGCATGGCTA
The DNA here is from genome assembly GCF_040938575.1 of Ambystoma mexicanum. Classification (NCBI taxonomy): domain Eukaryota; kingdom Metazoa; phylum Chordata; class Amphibia; order Caudata; family Ambystomatidae; genus Ambystoma; species Ambystoma mexicanum. Next base: position 585,871,694 of record NC_090922.1, on the reverse strand, counting down.
AAACGTACGCAAATCATAAGTTATGCACACACATATATATACATGTTATATATCTGTGCGCGTACCTTACTATGGTTTGCGTACTATGCAAGACATCTTTTCTAAACAAAGATGGCTTGCATAGAAATGTGTAACATATTTCTATGTTTAGAAAAGATGGCTTGCATAGTACACACACCATAGTAAGGTACGCACACAGATATATAACATGTATATATATGTGTGTGTGCATACCTTAGGGTTTGCCTAGTTTTCAGGCCATTTTTTTTTTAAACGTTTCGGATTTATAAAAGTTGGCTTCGAAAGTACACAATTGAAGCCATCTTTTATAATGCTTTGACTATGGACAAAATTGTCAGTCAGCAAAGCTTTATAAAAGTATGCATGAATTGTGTACTTTTCCAGCCATCTTTCATAAACCTCAAAATGTCGAGGAATCCCCAGATTCGCCGAGGGTTAAAGACGCCTCGGCGACCTGGGGAAATAAAGGGACAGTAACTGCCTCTGGTGACCCCTTGCTCGAGGGGTCACCAGAGGCAGTTACTATGACTGACAGAAGTGGCAGCCAGGCACAGCGTCGCTGTGGTTGGCTGCCACTTCTGTCAGTTCGCCTGACTTCATGGCAGGCGCATCTCCCGTCGCAGCTGCGACGGGATAATGCATCCCGCCAATGTTGCGTGCGGTGGGACGGGGGCCCCGGCAGGGCCCCGGCTCAGCCCCACTTTTTGGATACTCCCGGGGCCCGTCCCCGGCCCTCTTAAAGCACTGATCCGACCTCGCTTGTCCTACCCCAGGGTCGAGATCCAAAAGCAATGAACTTTCCTTGTCCACCTGCGCAGAGGACCCATGGGAATAGGAGTGAGGATACCCTCCGGTTTCTCCCACCACTCTGTGCATGTTGCGCCTAATATGACTTCAGGCCATGTGGATTGGACATCAACCTTTTTACCCGAGGAAGTGGACCCTCCATTGTTAGGCATGTGCCCCTGTTTGTTGGTGGGGAGGCTGGTAATGGGGTACAAGACGAAGAGTTGCTATTGACGGTGTCCCAATTGGGTAATGTAAAGGAGAAGATTGTGTTGAATTTTTTAATAAGTAGCCCGGTTGAACATGGTTGCTCGAAGAGCCAGGCTGCTAAAGGTAAAACTCAAATCAAATCTAAAAACTGTATGGTTCCCTCGAAGCATCACAAAAAAAGTTCCTGCAAGTTCTTAAGATAACTAAAGTTAAACCTTGTGAATACTAAAGAATGTTTGGTGGATACAAAAGAACTATTGAGAGGACTAGGGAGAGCAATGGGGCTGATGAGCTGCCCAAAATTCTGCCTATTCCTCACTGTAAACCGCAAAAGGTTAAGCAAAAGGGTAGATGCATTAGCCCAGCTCTTGCAAAGAGTGTAATTACTAATTTCCCTAAGCCGGTGCAAGGGTGAGATTCTTCGTTTAACTTTAGCAACATCTCAACGTACCCTGACTCTGTGGAATTCTTAACCAGGGAGAAAATACACAAAATAGTAGAGGAACAGGATGTCAGTTTTGTCCCTGTTGGCACAGTGCCGAACTGTAGGTCGACTGCCCCTCGGTTGGCAGGGAAGGATGGCTGTGTGTTAGAGCCATCAGCACCAGCCTTTAGCCCAAAAGAAGGTATATATAAAATACCTGCTCAAATGTTCCTTATATTCCGTACCCTGGAAGAGAAGAGGAAGGGCAAGGAGCTGTTGCTGAGCAATGGAGTTAAAAAGAATTTGGATATTACTGAGAGACCATCGACTAAGGGCCAGCTATCATTTGTTGAACCAAGGTGCACTAATAATAATAATTTGGCATTTATATACCGCTACGAACCCTCAGGTATCTGAGCGCTGCTTATTATTACCCACGGTGTGTGGTGCTCATTTATCGACCTCGGAAGGATGAAACGCTGAGTTTGGCGCTGCCGGGATTCGAACCTGGACCGGCTAAGGTTATTGAACGTGGAAAAGGTTGACCCTAGGGCTGCTCCAATTCAGATTCCTATATTCAATTTTTTGGCCGCCTATTTGAGAAAAGGGAAAAAAGTCCTCTAAATCGACAATGCATCATGTCCTTTCTTTTTGAGTTTCCTAGCTTGCGTCTAGTCTAATCACAAGATTTGGCGCAAGTTGACTTTATTATTGATTTATTGCGTGGACGTAGTTAAAGTTCACTTCCACTCAAGGATGGTGAGAAATGTTGTTTTAGTAGAGTCTCCAGCGTTCCTAAAGCTGGGATATTAAGTGTTTGAGTATATGGGCTAGAATGGCGCTACATTTTGTGACCCACATTGTAGAGTGGATTTCCGAGTTACGGACCCTAAACTTTCTATACCGACAGCGATAAGGTTTGATGCAGGATGCGAGTGTTCAGATAATGGGTATGCAACAAAAACACACACAAGGTCTGTTAAGTATGACTGGCCTGCTATCATCAAGATATTAGATGGAGAGCTAAGAGCTAAAGAGGGAATGGTTGTGTGAATGAGGACCCCGGTTGGTTCTACTGTCTTGGAATATCAGGGGCTTTAACCATTTAATCAAGCAACAGGCCACTTTTGAGAAATATATGGTCCTCTGTCTCCAAGAAACCTGGATGCTTGGGTTCCCTATTATTGAAGGTTTTAATGTGTGTTATACCAAGGTAAATAGGGGAGAAGAATGGTACACCCTTTGCCGGTCTAAGAGGGGGGTTAGGACTCTCCGCTCATCAGATTAATATTCAAAGAAAGGATATTTTGCTTGTAAGACTAGAGTGGAGGAAGCCTATATCTAGTGAGGTGCAAAAATGTTTCATGTTTATTTTAATCCAGCGAATGCTAAATTGAATGATGTTTTGGCAAATATTTCACACCTGTTACTTGCTGAAAGTACTGATGAGGGTGCTAGTACTATAATTGCAGGTGACCTCAACTAGGAATACCTTGACCCATCATGGTATGGTGTGACGGCTAGGTCGACAGTCTGTCAAGGCACGAGAGAGAGGTCTAAAAATAAGACATGACCTCGAGGCCTGGGACCTAGCTCCATTAAATGGTAATATACAAGGCGATGATCCTCCGCACTTTACTTGGCAAAATGAGTGGAGCAGGTCCACTTTGGATTATATTTTTGTCTCTCCTGAATTTGGTAGAGTGGTGGGGGTGAAATGGTTGTTCGGTCTTCGGACCAAAGTGACCATTGCATGATTGAGTACAATCTCCCTTTACCTATTCATTTAAATATACCATTAGGTAATTTAGATGTGGCAGTCAGGACTGGAGATTATGCAGTACTATGGCACCCCAGGTTGACCATTGACTTCAATACAGTAGTGTAAACTGTGAGAAACCGGACAGTATTCTCCCACCTACTCCCTCTGGATCTTCTATTCAGGTGGCCAGGGGAAGGGCCATTGCTTTTGGATCCTGACCCTGGGGGTGGACAAGGGAGGGAGAATCACCTGAGTGGAAGGTCACAAGGGATTGGGAGGATGACACCCAAGGGTGAGACATGATATTCCCCCTTCCCAAAAATTCCCCAACCCACTCTCCTTCAGCCTTCATGTGGTATTTTAAATCTCACCCCATCTCTTTCCTGAGTGGATTTCTGCCTCTATCATTCCCACACAGACATACTCCTCTTTTGAATGCCTAGTCTGCAGTCTCTCTTTCTCCTAGCCACTCTCACCGTGGCTAGTATCTGCCGGCCACCTGGTCAGATCACCTCTTTTCTCTCTGAGTGGGCAGACCTCTGCTCCTCCCTCCTGGCCTCAGCCACCCAACTTCTCCTCCTTGGTGACCTCCATATCAATCTTGACACTCCTTGTCCCTCCTCTTTACTCTTCTGTGACCTCTGTGACTCCCTCCCCCTTTCTATCCTCCCCTCTGGCCCGACTCATTCTGCAGGGCACACACTTGATGTCTTGATCTCATCTGACCTCTGCCTCTCCATCCCGCTGACCACTCCTCTCTCCTGGAGCGATCACTGCCTCCTCTCCTCTGTCCTCCAGGCCAAGTCTACTCCAAGATTGCCACCTACCTTCTTGGACATCCAGCCCATAAAGCGTGTCTCATTGGAGGCTTTCGCTGCTACCTTCTCTCCCCCCCACTCCACCTCTGGCTGACTCGCATCCTGACACCGCTCTGTCTATCCTCTACTCTTCTATTCCCGATACTCTTGATGCTCTTGCCCCTGTCATGAGGATCTGTTTGAAGCCCAAAGCCAAATGCAATTCTTGGTATGACTCTGACCTAGTTACACTTAAATGTAAGTGTAGGGTGGCTGAGAGGAAATGGAGGGCTTCTTGCTCATCCTTTGACAAACTGGCCTGTCACCTGCTCCAAAGGCAATACCGACTCTCTGTCCACACCAATAAGAGAGCCCACATGCAAGCCTGTGTCTCTGCAGCATCTAACAACTCAGCCAAACTGTTTAAAATCTGCAAGGAGCTGGCCAAACCTGCTGCAGTCTCTACCCCTCCTGTCGCCTCCTAGGCCCTTTTCTCAGCCCTTGCCTCTCACTTCATCTAAGAAAACCAGGACATCCTGTCCACCCTCTCCTCCCCTCTCTCTCCTCCCTCCTTCGGTGAACTCCAACCCTCCATCAGCCACCCCCCACCCTCTTTTTCCTCCTTCCCTCTTTTCTCCCCTGACGAGGTCGCTAGACAAGTCCGATCTGTGAAAGTCTTGTCAAAACAGGTTCATCCGTGTTCTTCTAAAACCATAAAGGACCACATTGACACCCTTGCTCCTGTCCCGGCTGATTTCTGCAACCTCTCCTTTGCCTCAGGAGCGTTCCCCTTCCCTCTGAAGCACTCTCTTGTGCATCCTCTTCTCAGGAAACCCACAGCTGATCCTTCTTGCCCGGCTAACTATCACTAAATTTCCATTACTCCTTTTCTGGGCAAACTCCTGGAAAAGCTGACTATCTCTCAGCTTAACCTCCACTCTGATTCTGTTGGCTGTCTCCACGACCATCAGTCTGGCTTTAGAGCTGCCAAAAGCATGGAAACTGCTCTCCTTAACATCTGTGAAGATTTGCTCTCCAACCTTGTCTCTAACATTCCCTCTGTCCTCATTCTACTCGATCTCTCTTCTGTTTTCGACATGGTCAACCATAACATCCTGCTCAACCATCTCCGTGACAACCTGGGCATCACCGATCAGGTGCTGGCCTGGCTAAACTCTTTCCTTTCAGATCGACCCTCCAAGGTTCAACTTGGGTCCTTCCTTTCCTCTATCTCCCTCTCTACCTGCTTTTTAACCAATATCTGGCAACTCTCGCCCCCTCATTGCCATTTTCTGCTCAAATTTCCAGTGCTATGCTGATGACACAACTCATTTTCAGTCTTCCCTCTGCCACCTCTTCTCCTTCTCTCATCTCCGACTGCCTATCTGCCATTCAGGATTGGTGTTCTGCCAATGATCTCTGCTTGAATGCAAGCAATACTGAGATCCTTCTCATCGGCCCTCCTTTCCTGTCACTCTCTGGCTGGCCTCCCATGGCCCTTCTCCCACCCCTACCTGTGAGGCCAAGAACCGCGGGGTAATCTTTGACTCCATGTTTTCCTTCTCTGCCCACATCTCTGATGTCTCAAAAAAGTCAAACTTCCTACTGCACCTCCTCAGAGGTATTCTGCCTTTCCTGTCCTTCCCAGAGATGCTCACTGTCTCTCGAGCACTGGTTCTCTCAAGGCTGGACTATTGCTACAGCCTCTTTCTAAATCTACCTGCTTCTACTCTCCACCCTTTGCAACTCATCCGAAATAGGACTGCCAGACTTGTCTTTGGCCTCAAGCCCTGGGATTGTATCCCTCCATCCTTGAAATCTCTCCACTGGCTCCCAGTGGCTGCAAGGATTAAATTCAAGATCATGTACCTAGTCTCCCTCTGTCTTCAGGGCTCCGGTACCTGCCCACCCTGCCACCCACCCGCACTGCCTCTGGGCAATCCCTTGCACTGGGGTCTGTATCTTGGACCCTACAGTACTCCCCCCTTTCTTTCTTTGCCTGCACTTATTCAGACACACCCTGTCTGTTGCCTTATTCCTACCACTTGCCACTTGCTGGCTGCACTACCACTGTTTGTTGTTTTTGTTATTTATTTATTCATGTTTTATTTACTGTTTTTATTGTTGCTCAGCACTTTCCATGTGTTCTCAATGTCACTGCGCCTAGTAAGATCGTTGTTTTTGTTCTCCCTTGTTCCCCTCCCTTGCCTCGTCACGCTGTAAAACACTTGTGTATGAGCGCGATACAAATAAAATATCAATATCAATCTCCCCATTTCCAACAAATACTGAGACGAGGCAACTAAGAGCACTTAAGATTACCCATCGAAACAACATGGGGAAAGTAAGGGAAACCTACTATAGAAATAACTCAAGTTGTCCCACTAATAGTCAGGTGGGGTCAGGCATTTAATAGTGACCATTCACACCTGACTCCACTTGACTGTCTTTTCAACTATGAAAGGTGTTGTTTTTCACAAGGAGGAGAGCAAGCTGGGGATGCTGTCTGGTCCTGACGAGCCAGGGAGCAAAGAACAGCAGGAGTGGGAGCCTGGAGGAGAACAGCGTGCCAATACACTGGCCCGGTCTTTGTGATGGGCTGCAGCGTAGCTAGGGAGCTGTGCCTCCAAGGAGCCAGAATAAGGCAGCCTGTATCCTGCTGGTGGCGATCAGCAAAATGCTTGTTCCCTTGAGACGTATTCTGGTCTCAAGAGTGTCTGAGGGGCAGGTGCTGAGACCCTGACCTCAACCCTGTGTATCGAGAGGGACTGCTTGTCAACGTGACGCTGCCCGGTGATTGAGAAAGAGAAAGTCTGGAGCGTGCGCTTGACTGGAGCGGGGAAAAGATGTTTTAAAGCGGGACAGAGCGGAAAGTGAGATAGTGTACAAAGGACAGAAAAGTCTGAGATAAGCAGAATAAGAGAAATAGAAAGAGGAAGCTGCGCTAGCAACTCAGAAGAAAAGTAAAGTAAAAGAAAGGCATTTGAACAGTGTAAAAAAGGAAAAGTGGAAAAAAGACTTTTAAAAAGTGCAGAGTGTGCTCTGTAAAGAGAAGACAGTGTATCCAGCATGCAGGAAGCACAAGAAAGAAATGACCAAATGCAAGGGTGCATGTTGAGGGAAATAATGTATGTAAGGTGTGCAAGAGGCACGATCAGAAAGCAAATAAGTGTGTGTGAAAGAACTGTATCTGCAAGGAAGGATACATCCTGACAAGCTCAACTTGTGTTTTAAAACCAAATGGGGCCTAAGCTTGGGTAAGCGAACCCTGAGACGCCTAACAAAGTGTAATACCTATTTTACGATACTGAAGGAAAAGCAACGTTTGACAAAACTGAAATTGTGTTTAAAACTGAAAGCGGCCTGAGCTTGGGGAAGCGAACCCTGAGAGGCCTAACCAAGTTGGAGACGTATTGTTTTGCAGTGTTGAAATGATTGATGCTTGGGGAAGGGATCCTTGATAAGTTTCAAAAGGAACTATAATATTTCTTTTGTGGTGTTTTGTGGGTTTGGAACTCAAACAAGTTGAAGCTTGGGGGAAAGGAACCCCAAGAAACCAAAGACAGTGAAGATATTTGAGAATATTGCCAGGGCTCTGTGGAGAAGGTCTTACGAACAGCCATTTTTAATTGAACTCCTTTTTGTAACATTGACCAAACTACACCTGGTGAGAAGACCACGTGAAACCAACCTTGATTTCCTATTTTCTGTTGAACCACAGTTTTCTTCCTTTTTAAAGACTTCCTATCACCTTTTTGTAAGGTGTGAGGGCAAACGTATGTTAAAACAAAGGCAGACTTTTATTTTGGACTATCAGACATCGACAGCCTTTAGAAACACCAGTTAAGGCAACCATTCCTTTAGAATTAAAGTTAGGCATTACACCAACCCAGGAACCTTAGTAAATAAAGCTTTTAAAATTAACATTTCAAATGGATTGTGTCCTCCAACGCATTCCTCATCTATGACTTGTAATGTCCACAGGTGTGCTGCTTCGGATGTTTTTTCGGCAGAGGGCGTCCTTGCGTTGATGGCGTTGGGTCGATGTCCCTCGACGGCCTCCATTGAGGGTGATGTCATCGGATGTTATAAGTAGCACGGCGCCTGTAGCCTCAGTTCTGTTTTTTTCCACATATGTGTTTGCTTCGAGAACTCGGCGCGCCTCGTGTCTTCTACTTCATATTGTGCAATTATGTCTTCCTCTTCCACCCCGACAACCCCACAGTCTGGCTTTAAGAAGTGTCTTGACTGTGGGTCCAAGATATCCATCACAGACCCGCACTGTATCCGTTTGTGGTGCCTGGGCGAGGACCACACCACGGACGACTGCTCAAAGTGTCAGTCGTTGACTGCCAAGGCCTTGCGGGAGTATAAGGGGAAACTGCAGATAGGCCGTTTCTCCAAGCCTTGTAAATCGAAATCTGCTGCTATGTCGACCGACGAGTCGAGGGAGTCTCCTCGTCGGAAACAGTGGCGGCTGGTGAGTTTGAAAGCTGGTGGGGCATACATTTTCTAGGGCGAATTTAGTAGCCACCCGCACAGCGCGCAAGCCCACCCCCCCCAAGTGGGGCGCGGGGGGGTTCTCCCCCCGTAAAATGTTTGGAAAAATGGCCTACAAAATGTGCAATTTACTGTCCAAAAAACCCACTGAAATATGAAAAAGCATTTGGTTTTACATATTAATGGTGGTACACTATTCTTACGTGTGCAAGTGTGATGGTGTATTTTACAACAGCTTGTATTGAGAATAGCTGGTACTATGGTGTATGCATAAAGAAATTCATTATATAGTCAGTAATGATGGAAACATATGTTTGTCATGCCGTTACTGGCATTCACATGCGTTGATCCTCTTACTAAGGTGGGATTTTAGGCATTTTCTGAAAGGGGGAAACTAAGCTAAAATATTACTTTAGTTTTTACTTAATTAATACGACATTTGACCTACCTCTAATGGCTGTCTGCCTCGCTGAGTTGCCATTGCTTCAGTTGCTCACAGTTGCAACAAGTGGAATGCACAGGTCTCAGAAATAGCACATACATATTGCATGGAGAAAAATGCAACAGAAATAGTTTACTAAGTTTATTATGTTGAGTGCTTTATAATCAACCAACAACCATAACATCCAAACATACTTCACATTTCTCACTGTTCTGTCAAATAGATCACTGCAACCTTACACAAAATCCTAACATATCTAAGGCCATTGAAACAAAGAATTCAAGGTAACCCACAAAATAACTGGAATTAGCTTGTTTGTAACAGAACATTCACTGTTCAATCATTTTGAAAGTTTGTACACAAATTGTGCACGTCTATTTTTCAGAGAGGCAAATTTATCAATAGTCCGTGTATTGAAGTCAGGGATCTCTTGAATTAGTTGTTTTTCCATGGACAGCATGGCCAAAGCATTCAGACGATCCTCAGTCATTGTGTTTCTCAAGAATGTTTTAATTCGCTTCAGGGTGGAGAAACAGCGCTCAGACTCAGCGGTTGTCATGGGTGTAGTAATCAGAATTTTTAATAACTGCATTGTCTCACTAAATGCTTCTTCGAGATTGTTTTCAATGAACAATTTTAATAAAGAAATTACCCCACTTGAACTACAGAATTCTGGTCTCTCATAAACAATTGAAAGCTCAGTGCGCAGTCTTTCCTTGTTTAACATGGGGTACGCTTGGACAGTTGCATTCAGTGCATCATTGGGAAAAGACTGTCCATGTGTTTAGAATAGGTCACTCTGCAACAATTTGGCCCCCTCCAAGTGGTTAGTAAATGCAAAGCGTTCTTGGGCTTGTGTAACTATAATATCACATACTTCTTTAGCCAAACGATTCAAAGTGTTCATATTTGCATTGCGACCTGAAAAAGTTGCCTCCGATGGAAGTTTAGCTTCCAGATTGTCAGTGCTTCCACGTACTCTGCCAATGCACTTGATGAAAGTTGCAGTAGCTTTCTGCACATACACAGTGTCAATGTCTCGCTTCTGAAGCTGTTTATATAGAATGTCGACATGGGGCCTTATGTCATTGAACAAAACAAAGGAAGAAAAGGATCTCCTTCTCTTTCAGAGTTCAAATGAATCCCTGGGCCTCATGCACAGTAACCCCCTCAAAATCAGTCCGTCTTTCAATAATGAGCTCAAAGCATGTACAGAGTGCTTCCCTGTGCTGATATATGGCTTCCACTACCCGAATATGGTAGCTCCAGCGAGTGCGAGATGGTTTTGGAAGTCTTTGATCTGATACCTCATCTAGAACTGCGGTTCTTTTTGGAGAACGAGAAAAAAATGTACAGAAGCCGGAGATATCACAAAAGAAAACTCGAGCTTCTGAGATTTTTGAAACAGCCTATTCAATGATGAGGTTAAGCTGGTATGCATAGCAATGTACATGATGTGCATTTGGATACACTTCAGCTACTTTTTTTTGGACACCACCAGACACCCCCCTCATTATCCTCGCACCATCATATGTTTGCGCAATTACTTTTTTTTGTGGCAATCTTCAGGGAATACTTTGTCCAATTTTTCCATTATGGCAGTAGCAATGGTCTGCGCACTAGAGTCTTTCAGATGAGAGAATCCATAAAACCTTTCAACAATTCTGTATCGTTCATCAATGTAGCGATAGTCTTAGTGGAAACATCAGTTGTATCGTCTGCCTGAATAGCCACATAATCTGTGCATTTTAACTGCTCTACAATGATCTCTCTGGTGACCGTGAGCATGCAGTCCAACAGTTCATTCTGAATTGTTTTTGAAGTGCCCTTGAATGCTGTTGCTTTTTTTAAGTGTAGTACCATTGCACTGTCTATGCTGGATACAAAATCCACCAGGCCGCTAAATACACCAGGATTTAAAGAGTCTTCAGTTTCATCATGGCCACGTAAAGCCAATTCAAACGCACCACAAAAAAGCACACAGTCTATTAACTTTGACAAGATGTATCGGTTTTTATCCACATCCTCATTATGCCTCATCACGCTCCGGCGATGGGCATCATCCAACTGTGTTGCAATGTTTACACTTCCCAACATGCGCAGCTGTAATATATTCTCAATATGAGATTTGCACGATTCATGTCTCTTGCTTTTTTCTGACAAATGCTTTGTCAGTGACTCCTGTTTTTGTCCAGGCCGTTTCACCTCCAAACAGCAGGCAAGGGAAGCAGAACAAAGACCGCTTAGCAATGCTACCAGTGAGCCATGTCTTCTTTTCATACCACACCATGGAAAATGTGCGTGTGTCAGCCTTTCCCCTATCTTTTGCGGACTGTTCAGTTTTTATATCTGGCCGATCAGGCCCTAGTCTTTTCACGTCCAAGAATAATTCTTCCAAAAGAACATGAGTAATTTGTTTGCATGAAAATGAATTCAGAGTAATTGGTCCACTGAATTCATTTTCGGCAACAGTGACACCCGTTAATAAGCAAAATGATTATGTGCATGTATATGTATATGGGATCATGTAGTCATTGTTCGGTATGCTCTTCAATAACACATAAGTATAATTAGTCGGTACTAGACACAGATAACATCTGCAATTATACACAACTCTGATGTACTTCTCATCGACCAATACAGTTGAGTATAATTGCCGATGTTATCTATGCATGCGTTAACACACTTGCCAACTAGCAAATGTGACACCAGCCACACAGTATGTATTGCAGCGTGTTTGGCAAATGAGTACTTATGGAAGAAATGAGGCAAGTTTGTTCTGTTAATACTGTTCTAAAAAAAAACATTGTTTACAATGTTGGGAGATTTTTCTGACTGCATCACACAACCCCAACCCCTCCCAAGCACTGTGGGAGCAATGGTGAAGATTAGAAAGAAGGTATTCTGATGTTTGAAAGACTGTGGGATTTTACAGCGGTAAAACAAATTACTGTATACCATTCAACTGGAAGATACCAGGACATCATGAGGTAAGTGGGAACCACCACCACCCAATCCTATCCTTCGAAAAACAGTTTCCAAATGGACAGGTTGCTTCCGTTGAACCATAAGCAGACCTTTTTGCATTATATGTATGACTTTCCATTTTCACATGCCACCCTCTCAGCTAGTCATAGATGCCATTCTGTAGTCTGTACTGTTCCTCAAGTTTTTCCCCCACCTCATTCATCCCCACAAACATGGGCTTCTTTTAAAAAAAATGTAAACAAGATATCTGTGTGCCTTCTTTACTACAGATGAACACAGACAGAGTTGGAGTGCCCCGAGCACCAAATCCTACAAAAGACTCATGCTAGCTCACCTCGTTCTGGAGAATGGTCACTGCAATGAACCCCTTTGCAGGCTATGGGAAATCCAAAATCCAGGAAGGTGCACTGTGGAGGTTGAAGTCGAATGTTTTTAGTTTCACAATTACCCTGGACTGGTTGGATTTGTTCATGTAAGGTGTTGCTGATGGTCTGTAAAGAGAAAGCGAGAGACTGATCTCAGAAAGGACAACATAGGCTCAGAGCAGTATTAAAATGGTTTTCACACATGAAGGAGAGAAAGTTAACTGCTTGTAACATTGAAGCTGCACCAGAATAACCATTAGTACAATGTGTAAAGAAAGTACCAGCAACTATCACCATGTGCCAGTCATCAGTTGTAGAACGCTGCAATATATACATTTTTGTAATGTTTTCATTCTGGGGCTTTAAAAGTGCGCTTTGCGGAGGTCACATTACAAAATGAGCCCTTTAGGCACCCGATTTATAAGCACTCTGCGTGTCCTTCGCTGAAGTCCTGTTAAAAACAGCATTGGCAAAGCCACTGAGATCCTGTTCAAACACAAGCATTGACAAAGCCAACATTTTGGCCTTGTGCATACAGTGTAAGCTTCTGCCAGGCACTGCTATTAGATCATGATGTCCAGGAACTTGCACCATGTTGCTGCTTCTACAACAACGGTTAGTTAATTCTGCTACAGCTGTGCCTGGAAAGTGGCAATGTGCCTGGCAAGTGACTGGCAAGTGTAGCTGTGCTACAGCTGTGCCTGGCCACAACAAGGGATGAAGGGGTGAAGGTAGACAGATCAAGCACAACACAAGGCAGTGAGCCGAGGTCAAAGGGGAAGGTGGGTAAACAGCAAGAAGCAGCAGCAGCACAGGCTGACAGTTAAATACCAGGGGTGCAGATAAGCAAGAAGGAGAAACGGCAAGTCAGAGAACTGGTTGTAGATCAGAGAGAAGAGGGCCAAGGAAGGGGTAACAAAGAACGTGGACGACAGAAGGTAGAGATAAGGGGGGAAATCAAGGAAAGCGGTGCAAAAGTCAGATCAATGGATGCAAGTAGGTGCAACATTGCACAGCCCAGGAGGCAAAGTATCAACCAGATGGTAAACAGCAGAAAGGGCAGTCAGCTAAGTAGGGTGAAGGGGTAGTAAAGCGCAGGGTTGGGAAATCAGCGTTTTTCATGACCTTTGAATGACTGCATCAGGCACCTCTTAAGTAGATGGATACTTCTATCACTCCATTAACACTACCTACGGTCCAACCTGCCGCACAACCACCTATTTTGGGGGGAAGTGGACACGGACACAGATAGGGACACACATGGACGCAATATAAACTCCCATTGTGGCTGCTTTTTTTGGGAGACGGGTAAAGTCATACATACACTTGGTTTGTGGCATCGGCGAGGTTCAGTGGAAAGGAGTAGGATAGGCAGATTGGCCATTAAACAGTGCAGGCTGTGTCGTGCTGCATACACACTTCAAGGGCTGACTTGATGCGTTGGATCGTTAATCCATCAGGTTCAGACAGACATTTGACCAATGATTGTTTCTTTTTCAGTGACAGGGCTTCTAAGCAGAGAGGCATTCACAGTGATGTGTGTAAGAATGTCTTTTTTTTTGTGTTTATCAAATTTCTTTGATTTTACAAAATGCTGCAAAGCCTATACGAGAGGAAGCTCTTCGTTCTTTGATGCCGGATGCTTGTTGCTCTACGAATGTAAACATTTGACTTACAGGTGCTGTGTGTCAGTATGAGGTTGTTCACCTATTGGGTTTTCTAGATGGTTTTCTTCATTAAGGCATTTTGCCAGAGCTGAGTCTATGATCTTTGCTGCTGTAATTGTCCACAAGCTTTTGTTTCCACTTATGAGTCGGTTCCACCAGACTTCTTCTTCTCGTAAGTCAAATGGCTTTAATAACAGGAGTAAAAAAGGCTTGCCTTAGGTCGGTTGTTTTTGTGCAGTGTGTTAGAAGATGGCGTATTGTTTCAATTTGTGTGGGATCTTTGCACAGTCTGCAGGTGCTCACGTTGGTCAGACCTCTCAATGCTCTGATTTCGTTTGTTGGTAAGAGGTTTAGTCGTGCCCTTAAGAAAGATTGCCTTCGGGTTTTGTCAGGGAATCTTCTAACAATTAGTGGGTGGTCGGTCAGTTTTTTGTTGTGTTGCGGCAAATGGGCAAGGAGTTTATTGGATGCTGCTTTTTCTTGCGTAAGTATCCAATCTTGTAGATCCATTTTCCTTTTGATTTTGTTGGGAGTGAGGAAAAGCTCTTCTTTGGTGAAACAGAGTTCTTTCAGGGTATTTGCCTTTTTTGGTTGATAGTGATTTGCAGTTTCCTCTTTGGATTTCTTGATTAATTAGTTTGTATTGACTAGGTGCTAGTCTGGCATGATTATTTTCCTATATAACGACATTTCGTTCGCGTCCACTGTCGCTTTGATGGAGGATAGTCCTAGTACTCTTCTGATTGCCGCTATCGCTGTTGATTTAGGGAATCACATTACTTCTCGCCAAAAGCGGCCCTCCAGCTTGTCCCAGATGGCTTGTGGGATTGTCAGGAAGGCTTCCCCCCCATATGTCAGGGCTGGGACCACTTTACCTTTGAAGAACTTTATGGCAAAGAGAAGCAGCAAAATTTCCTGTCCATTGCTCGACCCTGGGCTGCTAGTTTTCTGGTCTTTTCTCAAAGATTGTGTTGCATTCTTGCTTCGTTGCCTGAGCTGTCAATTAGTACTCCAAGCTATTTGAACTCTTTTACCACTTCAATTTTGGTATTCTCGATTGACCAGTGGTGTGTTTTTTTTTTGCAGCCGATTTCTCGAGGATCAAGATTTTTGTTTTCTCCTTATTTATTTTGAGGTTCTTTTCTGACATATAGTTTACTAAATTGTTCAGTTGGCGTTGCAGCCCAATGGGGGTTTGATCAAGGAGTATAATATCTGCGTAGCGGAGCCTTGGAATTGGGATGTCACCCAGTTTCGGTGCAAAAGTTCTGAGATCTTTTCCGGAGTCTTTGTAATGCCCAAGAAAATCTGTAAAAAGTGCTGGGGCTAATGGGCATCCTTGTTTTATGCCTCTGTTAATTGCAATTTCTTTTGATAGGGTTCCAGCGTGGTTTCGTTTTACCCTCATTGATGTGTCTCAGTACAGTGCCTTTATAGGCTCTAGTAATTGAGTTGGGCATTTCCATTGTTCTAGTTTGGACCATAGCCTGTCACGGTCGATTTTGTCAAAGGCCTGTGTTAGGTCCACAGAGGCTATGAAGACCTTACGTTGCTGTCCACGAGTTTTGTTCTTTATGATGTTGAGTACCATGATGTTTACTTGTGTTCCAGTGTTCTTCGTGAAGCCTGATTGGAAAGGATCCCAGCTGGGTGAGTTTATGGCCCACCTTTGGAAGCCTTTTAGCAGCAGCGAGCCAAAGATTTTCCCGATAGTGTCTAATAATGCGATAGGGCGGTAGTTGGTAGGTTCGGCTCTATCACCCTTTTTAAAGATCGGGACCACCGTGGCCCTTGTCCATGAGCGAGGTATCGATTTTGAGGTTGTTACTGTTTCGAAAACAAGGCTTATAAACTCAGCCCATTCTTTTGGATTGTTTTTTAAGTCTACGTTTGTCATTCCATCTGGTCCTGGCGCACGGCTTGACTTTAGTTTGTGGATTACTTCTTCTATTTATTCTATGTTAGAGAGATCTTCCCAGTGTGAGTTTTCGTTTGCGGTGTTTAGTGTATGTAAGCCATTGGGGCTTTGGAATAGGGTGGAGAAATGGGTCGTCCATCTTTCTTCACTCACTGTGTTGGCTAGCTTATTGGCCTGGTTGTTGTCTGTCTTTTTCATGAGTGACCAGAAGTCTCTGGAGTTTCTTCCCATTACCTTTTTGAGCATTTCTTCTGAATCTTATTGGTATAGTTGTTTGCGGTGGGATTTTATCCAATCTCTGTACTGTCCTACTTCTTCTTTTAGTCTTTTTTCCATAAGTATCGATTTAGATTTTGCTGCAAGGCATTTTAGTTTTCTTAGTGCGCAGCGCCTAATTACCAATAGTTTGTCGTACTGGTGGTGCCCTTGGGGTTTGCCTTTTTTCTGAAGCGTTGAAGGATTTACCTGGTATTGAATTAACAGGGGTTGGTAGTCTGGTTCCAGAATGTATTTATAAATAAGCATACCGATTTATTTTATTTAGTTTTTCCATTTACAGAGTGCACTAAACCCCGAGGCCTCAAGGCGCTGTTACAGAAACCAGTTGCTCACAAAGCAGCGTGTGTACATAAATCAAACGCCTGAACAACGAATGAGCTATATTCTGATGAAGGGCCTGCTCTTTGTTAAGTGCATAACATTTTAATGGGAAGCTGAGGGTTCATTTGAGTAATCGTTGTTTACGGTCAGACCCTAATAGGTTTTTTAATGTGTATGATGAGATAAGAACTGCCATTGGCGCACTTTTCTTGCGAAAGCCCACACAAAGTTCCAGTTAGCTAGCCAAATATGTTCCTTCTTTAAAAACCAGTTACAATGGGTGACAGACAAAACAGTGTTCAACTGTCTTTTTTACTTTCATGCGTGCTTATTGGATGCACCAAACCGTATTTCGTTCTTTGTGAACCAGGTGACCTTACCACACACTGGGCCTGATTTACAAAGCCTTTTTAAATGGGGTTTTCCCATTCAAAAACGCATCTGTACATCAGGCCAACTACGTTTTGTTGTGTCTCTTCACGTCTCGAAATTACTTTTACAAAATTCAAATACGGCCTGAAAATGCTTTTGCATTCTTGGACTTGCAGTTAATTCCGGTCAGGTATTAAAAGTCAAATGGAAAATAAAGCTCAATTTTACTTAACATATATGTTTAGTTTTAGGCCCCTCATATTTTGAATGTGGGGCTTAGCCGCGGGCATTCTGCAAGGAGGTGCTTTATAGTTTCATTATTAAACCTTACCTGACAGATTCTACAAAATCGTACTTCTGGGGTAGCTCCAAGTTTTCCCACAGGTTTCCCGTACAGGGAGTTGGTTCCAGCTATGACATGATAGACGATATTTGGTCAAGTGCTTAAGCTTCAGACTGGTCAAATTCTTCCTCTGCCACTTAACTGATGCATGTGAGCTTGAGCAAATCACGTGTGAGCTTCGCGCCTTGAAACACTTGTGTATAGGCGCGTTACAAATGCCATATCATATCATTATCTCATTCTGACTCAGCTGACAAAATTAGAAGTTCCTAGAGGTGATAGCGTTTACACCCTAGGCTGTTTAAAAAAAACAAAATCCGAACTCATGATATTGGACCATACAGGACATAAACATTCATATATTGCACAACACAATGTTTTTTCTTTGATTAATCAGGGCAACCTTTTGTAATGGAACTTGCCATAGTGTGATGTGCCATATGAACTCGTGTAACAAGTGCTTCACACACTGAGCTAACTTCTGAACCATAACAGGGCTCATGTATCAACAGGCATTTCAACTTTTTTTTCATTCATGTGATCGATATATTCTACAGAGTGTCGGTGAGCTCTAAAATGTGCGTGTGTGTATACGTTGGTATCCTAAGGAATGTGAGTTATATGTCCCTGCCCACCCCTCGTCCCCAAGCTCATGTGTGTAGGGCACATATGTGTCACCTGCCCACCTGTCCCTACACATGCCCCCCCTACCCAAGTTCTGCACACATGGACAACAGGTCGCCCATCACTGCATTTCAACTGCAAAACCATTTTTGCAATGAACGTAATTTAATTAATGCTCGTAGCCTTCACCCATGACCCTCTATGACCCAGGACCTGCTTCCTTTAACACTTTTCTGCAGCGGCCCGCGACCACTCTCGCATCTGCTAATTGTGCCGTTTTATATTTTCGGTATTTTTCGACAAAAAAAGCTGAAAATATAAAACGGCACAAGTCACCAGGGAGAGCCCTTCTCCCTGCCAGGGCTCTCCCTGGTGACTTGTGCCGTTTCCCGTTTTATATTTTTGGCATTATTTGTCAAAAAATGCTGAAAATATAAAACGGCACAATTAGCAGATGCGGGAGTAGTCGCGGGCCGCAGGGAGCCTTGGTGGTAGCGGGCGGCCCGCTACCACCAAGGCTCACCCCAAGTTGACGGCAGTCAGCTCGGCAGCAACACTGAACGACGTGTAGGCCCCTGGCCTACACGTCGTTCAGTGTTGACTGGGCCTGGCCTAGCCTGCCGTGGTGGACCACATAGTTTGGGCCCGGGGAGGGGAGCGTAAGTAAGTGTAACACTCCCGAGTCCCCGGGCCCAAACAGAAGAAACAAACATGGGGATGGGTATGGGTACTTACCGCGGCGCCGCTGGGGTGGCCTGGTGCAGCAGCACTCGTGTGTTGTTGTTGACCCGTCGCCGGGCTGAAAGAAAGAGAAACAGACGTGTGAAGGGGGCGTAGGCGCACGCACACACCCTGCGTCGCCAGTCATAGATACAGTAATGTCATTGGATGTTTGCCAGCCAATGACATTACTGTACCCATGGCAGGGGAGGGATTGGGAATCCGAATAAGTGCGCTGTTTGCGCACATTTTATACTGGCGGGGCCACCCCTGAAGCGCCCCGCCAGGCTTCTAATTGACAGGGCTACGTAGAGTGCGTGGAGCTACAAGCTCCACACACTCTACTATAGAAACAAATATACTAAATTGGGATGCGCCCCGCTGTGAAAGCCGGGCTGGCCTATAGTATACACTATTGTTTCCTTGCCACAGCGCCCCCGCTCTGTTGGCAAAGGAAATGCAGCACTAGAAGCTAAAAGAGATTCAATCAGAGAAGTTCTCTGATTGAATCTTTTAGCTTCTCTCTTTTTTTTCTGGGGGGGCGGCGCCCGGCCGCCCTATGATAGCAGCCGCCACTGATCGGAACACGTCCAAGAGGTCTAGGTCCCAGAGAAGTTTGTGCCACTCTTCCTCTTCGTCAAGGCAGTCCCGGAAGTGGCGTCACCGCTTGCCTTCCCCGTCGGAAGACGACTACCCAAAGAAAATGTCATGCCCCACCAAATTCTCAACCCCCAAGGGATGGGAGTCTTTTCGGGAGCAAATGTTGAAAAGATTTCATTCTCACGGCACAGTTCCGTCCGGGCCTTCTGTTGAAGCCGGCAAGGAACGGTCTCGTCCGATGCTCGTGCGGCCTCTGGCCCAGGTAGTCTGCGCGATCAACACTGGGAGCCTTTGTGGTCCCATTCGGACAAGGCATCGGGGGATCACCAGAGACGTGCCAGGTCCAGGTCGTGCCATATACAAAAAAGAGCAGGGTTTTGTCCTGACAGGCATGAGCCTCACAACTCAATGGACATTCATATTAATTATGGGTTGTCTCCACAATGTAAGGGACATAACACTGAGGGTCTATATGTCTCAACTGGTGGGATTTATTAATCTAGACTCCTTATTGAATAAAGAGCTCCTAGATCTGTGTTCTTTATTAGCACATCTCCCTATGTCCTCATATCGGTCCCTTGGGGCCTAAGGGCCCAAACACACTCCATTCTAGTGAATGATTTCAAGAATAACTTATTTATTCACAATACACTAGATTTATAAACTTCAAACCACAATTTAACACTACATACAATACAAACATTAGAAAACAATCAAGAAGCAAAATATATACAGTTTTGACAATAAAATGAAGCATTCTATATACAATTTACATAGATAGAAATGATAAGGACCTAAGAAATTAAAGAAAGAATATCCTAAGATTTTTTAACAAATGTTCAAAAGAGTAAACAACAAAATGTTCAAAAGAGTAAACAACAAATGGTTTCCGATTAGTATTCCCAAACACAAACGGATCTGCATACACTTAGGTACATACTATCCTAAGTATTGACTGAGTAGAGTTCTCAATTACAGCTACTGTCATGACCACAGGACTTTTGCCATAAAATTCCTTGAAGGTTTTGGGTAGGTGCACCATTCTTGGGTTAAGAGTAGCAAAATATATTGGGCCATAACTATTCAATTGTTCTGCATCACTCAATATGGCCACCAGGTGGCCTAACCTGATTTCTGTAAGCGCGGTCCAGTAGCATGGGCTCTGCTAGTATTTAAGCCCCTCCCCTATGTTATGCGGCGCTTCGCGTCTTTGGCTTAACAGCGGACGCTTACCGCGGTTCACCTCTCTAAGATAATTTCTCCAGTCATAGTTCCCCTTTTACACTACCGTGTTTTCCAGTTGTTTCCTCAGATTTTACCTCCGGTAGTTCTTCCCCCTTAATTTCTGTCAAGGTTCGGTCCCTTCAGTAGTATTTGCCATTGTGTGGAAAAAAACTGTTCCGTGAGGAAGCCGTCAGGAGAGGTCTTCCGTAGCTTTTCCACAAACCACAAGTACAGCGTATAATTGAATTCAGTTGTTTGTCTAGTTGCAACAGTGTGGCTTCTATTTTAGGAACGCTAGTCCATATTTTAGCCGCGCTTCGCTCCTTTAGGTAATGGGAGCTCGAGCGCGAATTCAAAAGTTACAACGCATCTTCGTACTTGCTTGATGCTGGCATTTGCCATATGTTCATTCCTCAGAGCATTAATCAGGTTATAGGTGGGGAGGAGAAAGATTTTGGATCATAGTGCACATATTGTCAAGGCGTTCTGTTATTCACGTCATAAGGACACGCACATAGTTTTAGGAGTACTTTATTTGCTCATTTTTTCTTTGTTTCTCTTTCATTCATTTAGCGATTGTGAGAAGATATTGAGCACAGTTGGTTGTTCTACAGGGAAATCGTTGGACAGGCTTGCGTGTTAGGTGCAGCTTCTTCAGGCAATAGTTGTGTCTTTCAGCTTGCGTTCATTCTCATTCATTCCCATGCACATATGGCCTTGTGAATGCTTTCAGAATCTCCTAAGTACATTATAGTTTTTTCCTAGGTTTTCGGGGTTGTTTTTTCCCTAGCACTTTCACCAACAGACAGAGTTCCTTATCTACTCATTCACCTGTGCCCCTCTTCAGAACTTGCGCCCCTGCACAGATGCCGGATGGAGAGCACATTATAACATAGCTAAGGTGAGCAAGAGGAATTTAGGAAGGTGATAGGTTGACTGGTGAGAACTAACACTCCATTGCATACTTGAACCATTTTGATTAGTTGTTGTTACATTCCACAGACTTATTTCTGCAATTGAAGAAGGAAAGGTAAGTGCCAGAACCACCCGCCCAGAGAAGAATAGTTAAGGCCATCAGGAGTGGTGTTCCTGCGGAGCACAAGGTAAGCGTTACAGCTACTTGTCAGTTTCAACTCAACTCAATTTTTTCAAAAATACTTTTCAACAGTCATTGTCCCAATTACTTACAAAGTTGAGTCTGTAGGCAACTAAACTCAAGGTCTCAACTCAACTATATCTTTTCAGAAAGATTTACCAATTGTTTTCCAATAAATTTGAAAATTGAATCCATGGATAACTAAACTAGGGGTCTACGTGTGATACCGGGAAAGATCCTGGTCGGTGTTGCATTCGTACAGGACTAGATCAGGAGGTACAGGTGATCTACGTTTCGGCAGATTTAAGATGTTTCTCGCCTTCCTCAGGACCAGTAATAGCCGTGACCCCTGAGGTAAAAAAACAAGAAACTGTGTGTTAACTAAAAAATAATGTAGCACATCATTGTGCAGGTACCGTGACTCTTTAGGCATGCATGTGTGTTCAAAGCGAGGCTAACCGCCCAGGTGGCATTAAGGAACTATAGCCACTATAGGACGTATCAGGTGAAAGTCTACTTTGATATAACTGAAGGTTAGATATCCTATATGCATTAAAATCCGAAAGAGATGGGCAGTGAGTAAAAAAAGGGGAAATGTGAATTAAAAAAGAGATATGAACCTAGAAAATATGGCAGTAAGTGAACTTCTGAACCCTTTGGATGGTAAATTATGAGTTCAGGCATGGTATAGTAAGTCTAGTAGAGTCCAGAAAAGGATAGTGCAAGCCACCACCCATACATGAACAGCCCAAAGGGGTCATAATGTGTTTAATGCATATATTGTCTCAATCAAAAATGCGCACTTACAGAAACATGTCTGGTGAGTCAATTCGCCGTCTGTAGATGAAGTCTTAAATGTTTGGTGCGTGGTTTAATAATACCAATCGCACCGCTGTGCTCACGTGTGCATGAATGCACCTCTGTATGAAATAGGAGAAAAATATATATACCATTAGGCGTATTAAAATACGCGAGATCACAAAAAGGTAAGCTTGCATACATGTGCATGCATTAGAAAAGGTGGCATAGTAAAACCTAAAAGCCTACCTTTATAATGCAGTACGTTGTGCCATCATGTACTTTTGCTGCAGCTACTGTTGATGAACCTGTGGCTGCAGCTTGAAAAAGCCGGGAACACCTTGGGCGCTGCGGCTTGAAATATCAGCAGCTTGGGATAGTGGCGTCTTGGCTCATAGGGCAGCTCGATCCCATCTAAATTAAAAAAGTATGTGGTTACTTACTGTGTGTGCCGCTTGCCCCGTGTATGTAAAACCCAAAGTTAAATGTGTGACTAGTTAAGCAGCTGAATGTCTTACCAAGGGGTGAAAAAGTATGGACGTGGTTACGCTCCTGCACAGCCGTAGTGATTGCTTCCTAAATTGACTGACGGTTGTCATGGGAACCATATCCGGCAATAGAGAAGGTACAGGAATCGTACCACAGAGCTCTCTAGCGCCAAGTTAACTTAGAGGTTGAAGACGAAACTGCAACTACTACTGCTGCTGATAAATACTATGCAATGCAACTGAAGCTATATATGGGTACAATGCATGTCAGAAAATGGGCTCTAACCCTAAAAATAGCGGGATGGTAGCTCCTCATTTAGACCCTTCGTTCTATCCAAGGTCTCAAGGTGATAGATTCATCTAGCCTCCTTATATAGCAATGTTTTTTGTACATTAATGCTGTTTTTAACTACATCAATCACTCAACATTTTAGATCGTCTGGGGTGTGTTGTAATTCCAAAAAGTGTTACCATCGGGGCTGCATGATTTCTACATCTGATCCTCGAGCGATGTTCTCCGATCCTGGTGGAAATGGAGCGGTTAGTTTGGCCTACGTATCTAAGTCTGCAAGGACATTCAATACAGTAGATCACATTACTTTTCTTACAATTGGACATAAATCTTATGTCCCATTTCTTTGTACCAATTTGAAAATGGGTTATTTTGCTCGTGAATTTGCAAGCCCTACAGTTACCGTAGGGGAAATGTCCCACAACTGGACGCAATGTTTGCTGGCTTGTATTCGTCCTCTGATCGGATCTTGCATGTACCACCTGATCTCGTAAGTTCCTTCATCTTCTGAAAGCAAACAAGGGCCTCCCTATATCCGGTAGGCAGGTGGAGATCATAGGCCAATATTTCATTAAGGCCTTTTTTACTGCAAAGGACTCTGTGCTATATGTAGTAACACAGGCTATTCTGTCCTGTGCTAAGTTATGAATCTTTGGTAACAGGAGACTTTCCCTTGTTGTGAACCTGGCCCTTTTAAGGGCATTTTTTTGCAATTTCTTGGGATATCCCTGCTTTCACGAGTCTCCAGCTAATTTATTGGCATGTGTATAGTAATCCGTAATTTCGGTAAAATTCCGTCTAAGTCTCAAACTGACTATACAGCAGATTTTCCTTCAATGATCTGGGGTGAAAGCTGGAGAAATGTAGCGTAGTATTCCTGTCTGTGGCCTTCTTATATAGGGAGCATAAGCGATGGCCCATATTATTTGTGATCTGTAAATCCAAAAAATTAGTGGAATGGTGGTCATATTCCATGGTGAAAGTAATGGTATCATGTAGACTATTTAGTTATATTAAAAAGTCTCCTAGTGATTCAATGTTACCTTCCCAAATGAAAATAACATTGTCTATGTATCTGTACCATTTTTTACCTGTGTGAAGAAAGGGATGGTGTCACTGAGTACAAACTTGTCTTCAAAATCTGCCATAAACATTATAGCCAGACTAGGCGTAAATGCAGCCCCCATAGCCGTACCTCTGGTTTGAAGGTAAAATTGGTCGGCATATTTGAAGAAATTCCTCTGTAAGGCAATGGACATAAGTTCTACAATAAATGCAGATGGAACTCTTTGTTGAGTAGCATTATGAGTAAGCTGATGGTGTATAGTCTTCGTCTCCACCCAAACCGTCGAAACCTGTGAAGTTCTCGAAGAAGGTGTCGATGCCATCAGTCCCGAGTCAGTCAAGTGAGTCTATTGGGTCCTTACCCCCAGACAGACCTTCAAAGCCTTTGACGCCTTTATCGACGTCTACGCCGTCGGAGCCATTGGCGCCTATTGGGCAGAATTTACCGTTGGTACCCCCTGTGGCTGTTGCACTTCCTACGAAGGCTAATACTAAATCTGTGAAGCCTGTCCTGATGAGAATTGTACTCCTCTCCCTAGGAAGGAGTTCATTCAGTCTCTGGGTCGGAGGAGGAGGATGTGCTCTTTGGTCTTCCTTATGGGACACCTGTGGTTCCAGAATGTCTCATTTCCGAGGAAAGTCAGATTGAGAATCTGCGTCAATCCTTACATGATGCCAGACACGTCTCCTGAGATGGAGTTTGGGAAACCCGAGCCTGGTGATCATGCTGAATCTTCCTATTGGAGGCTGATTTTGAAGGTTGTAGAATACCTGGGCTGGTCCAGGCTTCCGGATGCTTATGATCAGGATGACCTTGCCGACATCTTGGATCAGGGTCCACCCACTGACCCGGTGTTGCCGTTTTGTGTGGCTCTGCAAAAGAGGGTGGCTACTGCTTGGAATGCCCCAGAGTCTTTTCCGGCGGTTAACAAGTCGTTGTCAAGAAAATGCCGCCCATTAAGTAGCGACCCCGGCTACCTGTCCACACACCCTACTCCGGAGAGTCTGGTGGTCCAGGTGGCTACGCCCACCTCGAAGCATGCAGCGTACCCTACCATCCCTCCTGATAGGGATGATAAACGCATGGGTGGATGGGCGCACAAGGTATTTTCTCCTGGGAGTATGGCGCTTAAATCAGCCAACTCCACCTGTGCCATGGCAAAATATATGCGCACTCTATGGAATTGTATTTCACTTGCGGCTGAGCATATTCCTGAAGGGGAAGAAAGGGATGGTTTTCTAGCTATTGTGCCAGATGGCAAGGATGCCATATGTGAATCCCTTCAGTCCGGGTTGGACACTGCGGATAATGTTGCCAGGTCCATGGCTACGAGCACCGTGATGTGCAAATTTGCGTGGTTGTGGAAGTCTGATTTTGCACCTGATGTGCAGGCCCATCTTCTCAACATGCCCTTTGATGGGTTGCATCTTTTTGGCAGCAAGGCTGATGAGAGCCTTGAGAAGTTGCAGACCTCCAGGGCAGCTGCCAAATCTTTGGGTGCTGCTGTCAGACAACCTCTGCCTTTTCGTCCTCAGGGACAGCAATGGAGGGGTGGTTCCTTTTGCTATTACTCCTCATTTGAAAAGGTGAAAGGGATGGCCAGTTAAAGGGGCCAATGTAGGTTCACTCATGGCTGACGAGGTAGAGGTCCCAAAGCCTCTCAGGTTGCTGCCTCTTTGCTGTCAGGTACTGCCACTGCTAAATAGCTCTGAGGGCAGATCTCAATGTTCTCCGGTGGGGAGCAGGCTGTCACAGCATCTCGAAGAATGGCAAGCCATTACTTCAGATGCGTGGGCTCTGGATACAATAGCCCATGGTTGCTGCCTCCCTTTTCTCCAACAGCCTCACGACAATCCACTTGGGAAACACTCTTTGAATGTTCCTGATCCGCTCCTTGTGCAGGAGATTTTAACTCTGCTGGAGTAAGGCGCTATAGAACCAGTGCCCGTGGCGTAGTGGAATAAGGGTTGGTATTCCCCTTATTTTTTGATACCCAAGAAGGACGGAGGACTGAGACCCATCTTGGACTTATGTTATTTGAACAAGTTCCTCAGGAAGGACAAGTTCAAGATGGTCACTCTTTCTCAGATCCTTCAGGCCCTCCAACTTCAGGATTGGTTGACGTCATTGTACCTGCAGGATGCTTATTTTCATGTGCCAATCCATCTCAAGCACAGGAAATACCTCCGGTTCGCAGTTGGCGGATACCACTATCAGTTTTGTGTCCTGCCATTCGGGCTCACCTCCGCCCGAGGGTTTTCACCAAACTCATGGTGGTGGTGGCAGCGCATCTCAGGAGAGGGGGGATTCACGTCTACCCCTACTTGGACGATTGGCTGATCAGGGAGCATTCTCCCGAACAAGCCTTGGATCATCTCAGCGTCACCTGCCACTCCCTTCACAAGCTGGGCTTCTCCCTCAGTTTCAAAAAGTCTCATATGACACCTTCCCAACGGCTCCAGTACATAGGGGCAGTTTTGGACACGTCCTTGGGGTTGTGCTCGCCAACCAAGGTGAGGGCTCTGCACATTCTTCAGATGGTCACAAAATTTCAGCAAGCGCAGAGTCTTCGGCCTTTTGAATTCTTAAGGTTGCTCGGCCTCATGGAATACTGCATTTTCTGGTGCCGGAGGCCTGCTTGAGAATGAGATCCTTTCAGTGGGCTCTATGGACTCAGTGGTCCCAGTTCTCGGGCAGGATGTCGGATCTCCTTCATGTTCCACTCTCGGTCTCGCAGGCGATTCTGTAGTGGGCCGACAAGAATAATCTCATGAAAGGGGAGCCTTTTTGGCAGCCATGGCCAGATGTCACAGTGGTGACGGACGCTTCTCTGACAGGGTGGGGAGCTCATGCCAACGATCTGTCCATCAGTGTCGTTGGTCTCCATCGGAGTCCAGACTTCACATCAATCTTTTGGAGCTGCGAGCCATCAGGCTGGCGCTGAAGGCTTTTCTGCCGTCTGTACGGGGGAAGAATGTCCTGATAATGACGCTTCTCTGACAGGGTGGGGAGCTCATGCCAACGATCTGTCCATCAGTGTCGTTGGTCACAATATGGTGGCAATGCATTACCTCAACAAGAGACAGGGTGTGGGGGGTCACTGCCTCTGTGCAGGGAGGCAATGCAGCTATGATTCTGGTCAGGAAGAGAGGGAATATCCCTGTCAGCGGTTCATATAGTTGGCGGGGAGAACATGGCAGCGCATGCTCTGAGCAGGCAGAGCGCAGTCTCCCACGAGTGGGAACTAGCTCAGGAAGTCCTTCAGGAGATCTTTGCCTTTTGGGGAACCCCACAGGTGGATCTGTTTGTGACTGGTGCCAACCAGAAGTGCGAAAGATACTGCTCGAGGGAATTTCCTCCGAGAAGAGCTCTAGGAGACGCGTTCGTCGTGGTGGGGCTCTTCCTGCTACTGTACGCGTTTCCTCCGATCCCCGTCACCCCTCAAGTCCTCAGGAGGTTGTGAAGGTTTGAGACCCGCATGATCCTGATTGCTCCAGATTGGGCCAGGTGAGCATGGTACCCAGACCTTCTAGACATGTCCATCTGTCCTCCAATGTGTCTTCCCCAACAAGAGGATCTTCTCTCATGAGAGGAAGGTCTGGTTCCCCATCCAGAAGTCAAGAGACTCAACCTTCACACATGGTTTCTGAGAGGTTGAGATACAGAGATTGGGACCTCCGGGATGACGTGATGGAGGTGTTGCTTTCGGCTGGGCGGCCGGCAACAAAGTCCCTGTACCATTGGCGACTGGTGCAGAGGACAGAATGTGGATCCTTTCCAGTGCTCGTTTCTGGAGGTTCGCTCCTTCTTGCTTTCTTTGGCCCACAAGGGTCTTCAAGTGGGCACCATTAAAGGTTATTTGGCAGTGCTGTCTATATTTAAGTGCTCTTCAGAGGAATGCTCTTATTTGAAAATTCCACTGATCACTCTGTTTCTGAAAGGGCTCACAAATGTGTTTCTGCCATTGCTGTTTCAGGTGCCGGTCTGGGACCTTAATTTGGTTTTAAAATCTCTGATGGGTGCTCGGTTTGAAACTTTGCACTCTTGCCCATTAAGATTGTTGACACTTAAAGGATAGTTCCGGGATTTTTTTTTTATTGTCCCTACGGTTTCGGCCATGTGTTTTTAAGCATAAATCGGTAGATCGTAGAAAACTTTCCTATGGACCTTACCCGACTTTTCGTCCATTAACGCACTCGAAATCAGCCGCCATTTTCTAATAATCCTATCATTTCCCCCCATCGCCCTGGCTCACCTGCTTTTGCGGCACTAAATCAAATCCCCCGCCCCTGAGCCTGACATCAGCAGACGCGCACCGCCCATTTCCCAACGCCAAAGCACGTTTCGTGTCAACAATCGCTGCGCCTCAGCTAATGAAGTGTCGCCATGGAAATGGCAGGACGCCTCTTTCCTCTATAAGTATAAACACACCGTTTCACTACACACAGCAGCAGATTTTCGATTCCATTACTCTCTCTGTGTTACTTTGAGTATTCTGTGACTCGTTTCTGTGCTCTGGTCAGCTACCTTCGCCGCTTCTAGGCCTTGTGAACACCTGTACCATCTCTGTAAATTATTTTACTTTCTTTACCACACAATGGCTACAATAATGCCGTATATGTACGAGCCCGAGTACACCGAGGAAGAACTACTGGAAAGGCAAGCACGCGAAAACGATGGGGATTCGGACGGCAGTTGGGAGGACCAGTCAACGGATGAAGAGCCTGGACCATGTCGCATGGACGGCGTCTCCACCTGGTGCACGTGCAATCGGTGCGAGCTAATGCCAACTGAGGAGGAGAACTGCTGCTGCCGTGAAAATTCCGGGTGCTTGGCCTACATTTCGGAAGGCGAGCCAAGTCCGCAATGCATCACCGAGCTGCCAGAGTTCAGGGAAGCCTGCCTCTCACGGACCGTGTTGAGGATGATGATGATGGTGCTTATGCACGAACTTCGCGGCACTGTTCGTCCGCGTAATCCGAGTAACGAGTAAGTATACTCTGGTTGTGATGTCAGTGATGCCACTACTATTTCATGGTCGTCTCCCACATATAAAATTACATCTACATATCATTCGAATGCATGTAAATTGGTTCCATATTGTGCATTTTCTAGATAGAATTTTTTTCAAAGCAGAATGACATTTTTTACCTGAATCGACAGTGATAAGAAAGTTTTGTCATTTTAATACAGTTTGCATCTTTCATTTTCACAGGTGATACAGGCTGGTGGCCTATCGTTGCTTCACTTGGTGGCTTCACGGGAGGCTTGGACACCGCGTTCGGAGAGTAATACCTGCCTGTGCGGTACTTGCCATTAGACAACATTTCCCCAGCGACAGTGGACAATACCGCGGATTTTCCCTGGATGTGCTGCAACCGGAACTTTACAATGTGTAATGTTTATTATTTATGTTCAATTGAAATTAAGATCTAAAATAAAACCCAACATATATTTTAACAATGGTTGTTTTGATTTTTTAAATGAATCTAGTGTGTCTCCATTGAATAGTCTTCCTGTGCCTTGTCTTGTCACACCACATGTCTCCGGCCAGCATCCTCCCTCACGCTGGCCGCCCACCTTCAATCCACATAACCGTTGAACCCATATGCAGCAGACATACATATGTTATTTTGCGGGTTGGCATCAAGCCTCCCGGCCT
The DNA here is from genome assembly GCF_040938575.1 of Ambystoma mexicanum. Classification (NCBI taxonomy): domain Eukaryota; kingdom Metazoa; phylum Chordata; class Amphibia; order Caudata; family Ambystomatidae; genus Ambystoma; species Ambystoma mexicanum. The sequence continues at coordinate 585,841,929 of NC_090922.1, read as the reverse complement.
TGCCTCCTCCCCCAAAAATACTTACCACACCACTTTGTTCAAGCGTTGGCAATAAAAGGAAGGCCGTTGGATTTTATTGATACAAAACATGGTTATAGGTAAATAATCCATATGGTTGATCATAATAAATCATCCTTTTGGGCACCGGGTACAGAGATGACCCCCTCTGGCCCGTGCCGCCTTGCCACCACAGGCCAGCCTGCTGCTGACTAACTGCCTAGGCATCCAGGGTCTCCAGGGTGAACTGCACCCATATATTCTCCTGGGAGGGTGAGGTATTTATAAACTCACCCCCCTGCCTTCCATGTACTAGATCCTGCAGCCTGCCTCTTACATGCAGTTAGATGGCCTCTCCTTGGTGAGGCCCTGCGGCAAACGTGTCTTGTTTGCACGACCACCGCCCCAATCCACCCCCCCCGCCCTATCAAAGGCAGTTCGCACCGGGGTACTTGTGCTGGCAAGTGGAGCTGTCAGGGAGCGATAAAGGCCAAGAGGTGCCAAAGACCATGTACACTTCAAAGTGGTCTATAGAGCATGGGTTGTTGTTCCCATGTCTACCTCCAGACCCCGTGTCTCCTGCCAAGCATCCCCCCTCACGCTGGACGGCCCCCTACAATCCACATAAGTGTGTCTCCATTCACAAGTCTTCCTGTGTCTTGTCTGCACGACCACCACCCCAATCCACCCCCCCCCCCGCCCTATCAAAGGCAGTTCGCACCGGGGTACTTGTGCTGGCAAGTGGAGCTGTCAGGGAGCGATAAAGGCCAAGAGGTGCCAAAGTCCATGTACACTTCAAAGTGGTCTATAGATCATGGGTTGTTGTTCCCATGTCTACCTCCAGACCCTGTGTCTCCTGCCAAGCATCCCCCCTCACGCTGGACGGCCCCCTGCAAACCGCATAATGCCACGACATATACACGTCATTCATTCACAAACACACCCCTGTTTCGAATTCTTTATAACCCACTTCATATTCTAATGAGAACTTCTTTGCGCTTTGCTAGTCAACCCGTGAAGGTGCTGGTTATCTGCTCTTCGTCTCTGTGAACTTCCGTGACCACTTCGAGGAAACTCGTCAGTTTGCATCCTGTGAACTGCTCCCTGTTCTACGACAAGAAACTACTCTGATCCCTGCATCTAACTGTTTGTTCGTCAAGGTAAGGCCATGTACCATAATCATTTTGCGTCCAATTTCTTTTCGTTCAAGACAGTACATGCAAGGAACTAGTCACATGTTCTGAGTTTAGTCAAATTATCTTTCTATTTTTTTAAAGTTATTCAAATACTTATCCGCATGTGAATAACGTGTATAGTTCCAAGAACCAAAACGAACCTTGCATTGAACCTTTTATGTGTCATTTAATTTTTTAACACATTGGTATTCATAGAGAATTGTTGATCTTTACTTTTCAGAACTTTCCACAATGCCTGCCTGTTCCATTGGCGGTTGCCCTTCGAAGACCCATAATAAATCTGAAGGTACTATAATGCATGTTTTCCCTAAGACAATAGATCAGATAAGAGAATGGGTCCGATATTGCGGATATCCACCGTCTGAGCTTGAAAGTAGAGTCCTAGAAGTCTTTGCGGACAAGAGGGGTGATCGATACCGCATCTGCAGCAGGCACTTTAGCTCAGACATGTACTCCACATCATTGCTAATAAAGAACAACACACCGCGAGCGAGGCGAAAATTGCTCTCAACCGCCATTCCCACTCTATTCGTCCACATCCCTCCACTGGTGAGTCAAGTTTACGTATTTATCTCTCGGCCTTGCGGTAGTGTGTAGCATTAGCTAACAATAATTTCCCCATTTATGTATCCACTAAATATGAAGGCGGAAGATTCTCCATCCGTGTCGTTATTGCAGTCATCAGCCACTTCAAGCGCCTATCGGGTAATCTTACTTAGCTATTCTGCCACTGACTTGTTTTAGGCATGTAAATCAATAGTTTTAATTTATCGTGTGATTATTTTACCTAATGGTACACCCTTGTACTCGTCCTCTAGTCTTTGTTTTCAGTTATAATTATTGTTATCCAAAATAATGCAAGTACTGTCTTTCAGGGAGATGCTGAGGAGTCCAACGTATTGACGACAACCGTTGATGTCACTCAGATGCTCGAGGTACGTTTCCGGACAGTTCCATCGATGGAGATCATCAGATCTTGCATTCTTGTAGCGTGATTGTTACACACAATGTTTCTTTCGTTTTTAGCCATTGATATGTCCTTCTGTCGTCGCCCTCCTATGTGTCTTCTTTTTTCAATATTGTGTTCATTACTAATGAAAGTCCTATGTTTCAGGGAGTCGATGGAGCATTAGTCCAAGAAGAAGGGGGAGCATGCAGTTACGGGTCGGCGCAACAGCTTGCAGAAGTGTGCACCGCAGTTACATCGTCCCTTGATGTTCTTATGCATTTCGAGGTATGGATACTGACAGTTCGATCAAGCGAAATCATATGACGTGATTACATCCGCTATACTTCCTTCTTTATTAACGCAAGTACTATGTTTCAGGGAGATGACGGAGCTTCTTCTACAAGAACATCACCCCTAGTAGTTGATGCAGATATCTGGGTGGTGACACTTCCAACGATCGAGCAAATCGAATCATATTTAGATATCCATTATTTATTTTAGACAACTGATCATTTGTGCAGGTCTATTTAGATGAGCCGTTGACGCCTGCACAAAGTGTATGTTCTTTTTAACAAAATAGAAAACCATACTAATGCAATTACTGTGTTTCAGGGAGTTACTGAAGCATCATCTTCAATAATATCATCAATGGAAGTCTATGAGGAGCCCGAGGTATGGATCTTGACAGTTCCATCTAACTAGATCAACAATGCGTGAATAATTGTCGTTTGAATGTTCTACACAAAGCGTTCATTCGTGTTTTGCTATTGAGATGTACGTGGGTATTGGTCCCCAAGTACATTTTGTGTTTTCAATATTATTATACATACTAATGAAAGTTCTATGTTTCAGGGAGTCGATGGAGCGTCAGTGCGTGATGGATGTGCTTATCATGAAAATATAGTCGTTGCAGCGCAAGAGGAAGTGGAGACATGCACACACGAGTCGGAGCAACAGCGTCCCAATGTTGAAGTTCGAGGCAAGAAAGTTTCAAAGAAAAGAAAGCAAAAGAAGGATAGTGTCCTGGTCACTATATTATGTTGTTTTTCACTGTTAATAGTTCAATACTGTAAGTTGTGTTTAAACTGAACATCCCTTTTCCAATCTGTCCTCTAGTTGCGAGTGGGTGTACGAACTAGATCTACACAGACAGTGAAGCGAACGAGAGATGTTGCTTGTCAAACCTTTTGGCAGGGACTTGAGACTGGAGATGCATCGTGCCAATGGGAAGAATGTGAAGTGATTGACAATGGAGCTATACCACATCCAGCCATTGATAGTGAATGTCCTCCTGGTAGTTCGGATGCAGTCGGGGATCAATTCACAGAATCCACACCCGCAAAAACTAAGACCGCGAGAAAGTTGAAGAAATTGTTTTATTCACCCATCGCCGGAGAAGGAACAGATGTTGCAATGGAAGAGAATGAAGTGGACGACAATGAAACACCATCAATATCACTGAACATAGCGGAAGACGATATCAGAGATTCTACCTTTCATGTGAGTGACATGTCCTCAACGTTACAGGCCGAACCAGCTGGGATGCAGTGTGACAGTATAAGGAAAGAGGCCAAATTCATTGTATTCGATAGTTGTTTGATTGATATTATTATTCGGATGAAATGTGGGCATTCGGTTGGTGGGGAAGTATGTGGGGAGCCATTGATTAATGTGACTCGTGCAATTCGAGGCACTAACCTTAAAATACATGCCACCTGTACAAAATATCCTTTCTCATGGTCTGCACAACCCATGCTGGGGCAACTGCCAGCAGGCAATCTACTTTGTGCAGCGGCTGCACTTTTTAGTGGTTCAAGTTTTAAAAAGTTAGAGTCTTTCTTTCAGTTTGTGGGAATCCATTTCATTGCGAAAACTCAGTTCTACAAATACCAAACCGATTATCTATTTCCAGCCATTAGCGAAACTTGGAGAATGGAAAAAATGTCTATTGATAGTACATTCGCGGGCAAACGGTTCAGGCTAGCCGGTGATGGACAGTGCGACAGCCCAGGATTTTCAGCCAAGTACTGCACCTACCACTTTCAGGACATGGAAAGTAAGAAAATTTTGAGTTCGGTGGTCGTGCAGGTGTCACAAAGTACATCCTCAGTGGCCATAGAGAAAGTTGGCTTTGTAGCATCATTGCAAGAACTACAATCGCGGGGAATGGTGATCGACCTGATAGCCACGGACAGACACGTTTCAATTGCCAAGACAATGAGAGAAGAGTACAAAAATATAAATCACCAATTTGACGTTTGGCATCTTGCAAAAACAATCAATAAAAAAATGTCGGCTGCAGGTAAAAAAAAGATATGCAAGGTATTTCACAGTGGTCCAAGTCAATCAGCAACCATCTTTGGTGGAGCTCAAAAACATGTGGAGGGTCCTTGGAAATTCTACTGGAAAAATGCCGGTCAGTAATGCTACACTGTAGCAACGTTCACCGATGGACCACAAACCAACATTTCCACAATTGTGAACATGGCCATTTGTCCACAGAGGAGGCACGGAAGAAGAAGTGGTTGATTCCTTCATCACCCACTCACCAAGCCATTGAAAAGATTGTATTTGATAAAACTATAACAAGAGATTTGAGGGGACTCACGGAATTCTGCCACACAGGAGATTTGGAGGTGTTCCACAATATGTGCCTAAAGTACAGGCCAAAACGATTGCATTTTGGCATGGAGGGCATGATAAATCGGACTCTTCTAGCGGTCTTGGCACATAACCATAATGTTGGCCGTCAACAAAGTAGGACGACCGGAACTTTAGGGACGCTTCGCTACAATAAGGCCTTCACAAAAAGAAGTAAACAATGGGTTATCAAACCAGTGTTTGAGGATATGCAATATGACTTTATTGAGAGACTTATTGTTGATGTCCTAGATAGGCACATACATGGAGTTGTGAACGAACCTGTGCAGGGGACAACTGCATTGCCACCCAACATTGCCTCTGTTCCATGTCCACCTAAAGAAGAGCTCATTGAGAAATACACATCACGGTTTAAATGATTGTAATTTGATTGTCTGTTCTCTCGAGTCTCCTCATGTCGCAGGCCCATTGAATATGTGTAGCTGTGTATTGTGTAAATAAAAGTGATTGCTCTGTGAGTCCTGTGAGATGGCCTTACACTGAATGTAGCTAACTAGGAATGTGTGCTCGTTCAAAGTGAAGGTCAGCTGCTTTGATTTTTTTCTCGGGTGCCGGAATGGCCCACGACTCAGTATAAGGTTCTATTGTTATTTGACCTTGACAGGCCGGGACCATCCCGAAAGACTTCTTTTTGGGGGTGTGGGGCAATAACGTAAGAAACGATAATGAATATAATTTCAGAAACGAAAGCCATTTAATGTTCGTTCATTAGAAGAAATAACGTCGGCATAGAAGGAGTGGTATTTCGGGGCTGCCCTACGCACAGACACAATGGAAAATGCAAAAATAATGTAAGTAACTCTTTAGATGAGTTTATACCACAATTTAATTACTATACAGTAGCTTTAAAGACGGGTTAAGTTGTACTTGTTCGTTCTATGTGGCATATTGTTTTGTACCGCGCACTATCTTGAGGAGAACCATCTCCTTTTACGGAAGCACCTCAAAACCTTCCTCTTTGCTTCTGCTTTCTCTCTCCCTCGCTACAACTGGTCCACTGTCTGCGACCTCGGTCCTGGGCCCTTCCACTCTCCACCTGCACTGCCTCCCTGTCAACCCCTGCACTGGGGGACTGTCTCAGTATCCTACAGCCCCCCCTTGACGTATAATACCCAGTTGCACTGTCCTAGCTATGAAATAATTTCCCGACCTAATATATAAAATCAATAATTTTAATAAAGATCTGATGGTGAGACTAATTTTATTTTTTATGTTTAAAACGGGTACATCCTTCATTATTGTATGTGTCATGAGTACCAGACACCGGCGGATGGCTTTTATAACCGCCAGTTGCTTCTCTGCGTGAACAACGTTACCACCCTGACCATTTTATGGGACGATTGCCAAGTACAAGTATGCCCTTACGCGGTACTAACGGCTAGATGCAACATACAGACCGTTGTGGTGGCCTAGTGCCTCATTGTTGGAACAGCCATGCGATTATCAGTGCGACCGAAGAGCTTATTTTATCGTAAACCAACACCCTGTGTACTGCACACGAACATCGCTTGCCTCAAGACGAACTATTTTGGATCGAGAGCAAAGAAAAATGCAAATCGCAGAATATTCTCTAAACATTTGATGTCCAATAAATGTACTTTGCCAAATGGACAATCTTGCCGTTTGCTTTTAAACCACAGTTTCATATTCCGAATTGTGGCGCTGTATTGTGAGATGATCTAAGACCCTGTGTACAGCAAAGGAACATCGCGTGCCTCAAAACGAACTTTTTGGAACGTGAGCAAATAAAAATGCAAATCGCTGAATATTCTCTAAACATTTGATGTCAAATAAATGTACTTTACCAAATTTACAATCTTGCGGTTTGATTTAAAAGTACAGTTTCATATTCCCAATTGTGGCGCGCTGTGTTGTGAGCTGATCTGTGTTGGTTTCCGGGTTCTGTGTGTAGTCGCGTAGAAGACGCCTGGGCGCGTTTGCCTACGCAGCACAGTCACGTCACGGATAGAGGCGGGGAATATGAATGTTTTGATAAAGTCTGTTTCAGGGGCGGGGGATTTGATTTAGTGCCGCAAAAGCAGGTGAGCCAGGGCGATGGGGGGAAATGATAGGATTATCAGAAAATGGCGGCTGATTTCGAGTGCGTTAATGGACGAAAAGTCGGGTAAGGTCCATAGGAAAGTTTTCTACGATCTACCGATTTATGCTTAAAAACACATGGCCGAACCGTAGGGACAATAAAAAAAAGTCCCGGAACTATCCTTTAAGACTATTTTCTTGGTTGCCGTCACATCTGCTAGAAGAGTGAGCGAGTTGCAGGCACTTTCTTCTAAGCCACACTTTACTTTGTTCCACGAGGACAGGGTTGTATTAAGAGTACGTCCATCCTTTTTACCTAAGGTTATGTCCGAATTTTATTTGAGTCAGAAGGTGGTACTCCCCGCGTTTGCTTCTCCTCATCCTAGTAAGGAAGAGTAAAGACTCCATATGTTGTATCCTAGAAGAGCCTTGAGCTTTTATCTCTCCGGGATGGCTAAACTCAGAGTGGACGACCAGCTATTTGTGGGGTATACTGGACACCGTTTAGGACCGGCTGTTTCTAAGCAGACCTTGTCTAGGTGGATTATCATCACTATTTCAGAATGCTACCGGTTGGCTGGTAAGGACCCTCCTGAGGGTCCGCGGGCTCATTCCACCAAGGGCATTGCTACTTCAACAGCCCTCCAGAGGGGGGTACCGGTAAAAAATATCTGTGACGATGCAACATGATATACACACATTTGTTAAGCATTACTCCAGGGTCCTTCCCGTGCTCGGGATGTTGCCTTTGGTAAAGCAGTGCTTTACTCTGCCATTTAATTGGATATGTCTAAATTCTTTTCCCCTCCTCCAATCATTATTACTGCTTTTGGAGTCTGTCATAGATGAGGAATACAATGGAGGTCACAATCCATTCAAAGAACAAGTTGCTTACCAAACTGGTAACGTTCTTTCGACTGGATGTTCCTCCAGTGTATTCCTCATCGCTTTCCCAGCCTACCCTTAAAGAATTTCCCATGCCATTACAACTTACGTCCCGCAAGGCGACGTGCAGTCAATGCTGTGTTTTGGGCAAGTGTGCCACACGTTGTGAGGGTGAAAAACATGAACTGTGGCTACAGGCACCGTGCTTGCTACTTATAACATTGATGATGTCACGGAGGCCGTGGAGGGACATAGACCCGACGCCATCTGCGCAAAGATGCCCTCTGCTGAAAAAATTTCCCAAGCAACACAGCTGTGGACATTACATGTCATAGATGAGGAATACGTTGGAGCCACATCCAGTCGAAAGAGCGTCACCGATTTGGTAAGTAACTTGTTCTTTTGAGTTGGTCTCCCTCTTGATACCATGCCTGTCTCACAAAACTCATTCTGAAGCTAATGATCTGGTATTTTGTAATCCTACCAGTTTTGTTCCAAGTATGCAATGTCTCTTGAGGGAGGATGGGAGTTGCTAATGGAGAAAGTCTTAAAAGGAGGGACTGCTAGATGCTCCTACGCTCACTTGTTTGACCTGTGTATTCAGAAACGGGAACGAGAATTGCGTAGGAACATTACGTTGCTCCGAAAGGTTAAGCCACAGCCAGTAAAATCCATACTTAAAACTGAAATCTAGTTGCAGAAACTGGCTAAGGGGTCACAGATGTTTGATGGCCCTCAGAGATGCTGAAAAGGTATTTGAATGCCCTTTTTGTAAAGATGTGAATTTCTTTCGGCAACTGATTAAGTCTCACAATGCAGAGACCTATCTGCAAGTGCAGCCCCTTGGTGAAGAAATATGGACAAAATATTTCACTAATCTGTATGTATTGGCAGAGGTTGAGGCGTAAGAAGTTCAGAATAGTACAAACTGGGTTGAGGTAATTCAGTTGGTTGTAGATAAAATGTCTGCCTTTATAAAAAGAAAAGTGGTAAAAGATCTAAATCCCCTGGCCCAGATGGGCTGTCTAATCCAACTCTAATATCGGACGTTAGCCTGTGGTCTAAAATATTGTTTGTCTTGTTTGATAATATTTTAACAATGCAAGTCATTCCTAGTCCCTGGAAAGCAGCAATGGGAGGGGGTTGGGGGTGACAGATTCCAGCCAGCCAATTATCGACCAATTTCCTTGTTGGATTCGTCGAACAATATTTTTGCAAATATAACAACATTGGGCAGGGAATATCAACTCAGCTAGCTTTCCTGGATACATCCAAAGCTTTTGATTGCATATATCGGGCCAAACTCTGGAAGAAAATGTTGTATTTTGGTTGCCCACCTGCCTTGGTTAGTATTTTGGTTGCTCTCCATGAGGATACAAGAATTAAGATCAGACTGAACAGACGGGGGCTTCACAAAGTGGATTAACACAAATTGTGGACTGCACCAGGGGTACGTCCTGCCCCCTATTTATTTTTTATTTAGTGTATATATTTGTGATATGGGCCAAAGTTTGGAAAAGGTACAGGCTATCCCTCCTCCAAGTATTGGTCATACCAAGATCCTACTTTTAAACTACGCAGATGGTATGATAATTTGCGATCTGACACCAATAGGGCTACAAAGATCTTTGGAGTGTTTCAAAACATACTTTTTGGATTTGGATCCAATTTGAATATTGTAAAATCTAACTGCGCCAATTTCATTTTAAATGTGGTTGTTTTTCCATTTGACCTGTTCTTAGGTTTTATTATCAAAAATGGGTTCCATGATTAATCTTTGGCACAGAAACACTAGACCAAGAGGTAGTATGGTCTAAACTGGAAGTTTTGGTTTGGCAGAAAGTGGCTTCTTTGCCTATGTCATTCACTATGGCTGCAATAAGATACGAGATGGGCATGATCTCTCTCCAAGCCTGGGTGGATTGGAAAGTACTACAAATTTATCAAAGCATTTTGTCACCACCGCAGGCTTCACTATTTATTCAATTACAGCCAGAATTAACAAACAATTCAAGTAAGATTTTGATAAGCCTCTAATACATATTGACTCTGCAGTGGAAGAACTGTGCACTGCTCCAAGGAAAACGAACTGAAAACTGTTTTAGCAATGATTGGATTTTAAACCGGGAAATCTTGTTAAATTATAGTTGTTTTAGTGATCATTTTAGATGGTCGATAAAAACGTATAATATACTTGCACCGTACCTGACGAAGCACCCCCATGTGAGTTTAGGAACTCTATCTTCAGGTTTCAATTGCATTTGATTTTAATTGGTGATGGGAGCCAGAGTGCACATTGCAAAGGCTGTGAGATTGTGTCGGTATTGCAAAGTAAAGTGGAAACATTGAAACATATATGTGCAGAATGCTCTGGCTTATATGTGTATCACATAGAAAAATGTAGATTTTTGCATCCTCCTGATATTACATCTATTTGGTTCTGGATTCGTATACTGAATTCTAATGAGATCTCACTAACAAGGGGCAGAATAGGTTATTTCAGCATTTTAAGGGCCAGACAAAAATAGCCGAAAAGAATCAGTCTTTTTTGTGATCGACCTTTAAAATGCGTAAATATCACATGGAACCAGGAACACTGATAACTGCTCTCATCAGACATCTCGCTCCCTGCTTTGCTCATGTGCTGGTACTGTACATTATTAGTGGCATGGGCAGAATCAGCAATATATTTGCTCATGTGCCTTTAGTCATTTAGCAAACTTCTTTTTAGTCACGTGTGTTTACTACAGGGTATTGTTCTGGTGGCATTTCATTTATCATTGTTACAGTACTTATACTCATGTTTACTGGTCTTGCATTATTATAAATGATCATTTCTCTTGCTGCAATAAAATTAATTATATAAACTCTACAAAATATGAAAAAAACATTGCTATTATCATTATTGGCAGGGTATCTACTTTCTGCAAATCATTGCAAGTAAATTCGCTTCTAGATGCTAAAAGAGAATATCTTATATTATTCAACATATTAATTCTTGTATCAAGAGAAGCGTTTCTTTTTTATCCTTAAAAACAAGTGTTCACAAGAAAAACCTTGGCAGTATTGAGAGAAAATTCCTTTCCAACTCTATATAATTCTTTAGATTGAATAATAATATGGTAATGCAAATGTTTCAGGTTCCTAAAATAAGTGTTCATAAAAAAGGACAATACCAAGAAAAATAAAATTGCCCTAGGGACCATCTGTTAGTTTCCCTGTTCCTATAGAAGTATCACACTTTGTTTTAGGCAAGTGTTGTCCAAGGATGTCGAACTAACTCTACATCTATATAAAAACCAATGTATCTTTTATTCTTCTTATTGCTGGTTGGCTCGCGTCCTTAACCTCGTTTGGGCTCTTCTTATGCCTTCTTTAATTTCGTGCTCAATATTGGTGGACGAGGGGGGTCTCTTCTTTGTAGGGTTTGACATTGCCAACATACAACCAGGCACACCTTCCTTGAACTTTCACTGCAGATTTTGTAACTGCCTCCACTACGAATGGTACCTCAAAGGGGGGCTTGTGCCACTGTTGTGTAAAGTTACTGCACAGGGCCTTGTTCCCTGGAAACAATGCTAGTGGTTTCAGTAGAAAATTTGGATCAGCTTGTCCCTGTGCTTCATCAGTCTTCGTTGAGCCCCCCTGCTGTGCTTTGAACCCCCCTGCCGGGCTCGTACCTGTCGAGACATACATTTAAGAGCTTCAATCATAGCTGTCAATCATGTATTTATTTCCCCAAGACAGTGGCAGCATTCTCTGCATCGGTTTGAGCTCAATTGGGAGGAGCAAGGAACGTATGCATTTGGCGTCCCATCACTAGCTCATGTGGAGTCGGGCGATGGTCAGAACCGGGCTGGATTGCATAATGCAAATAGGGAAAGAGGAAGGCAATGGAGCCAACCTTTTTTCATTGCCTCTTTTAGTTGGAAATACCCTCCTTTAGGAGGCCATTGCTGTGCTCACAAATGCCATTCGCTTGTAGGTGATAAGCTTATAGGAATTTGAGCTTTATACCCAACAGGATAGTGATGTACTCAAAGACCTCATTTACAAAGTGTGGTCCTTTGTCAGGCTGGAGAACTTTGCACACTCCCACCTTGGAAATACATCCCATACGTGGAACTTCGCAGCACATGTGGCATCTGTACATGTGCATGGGTCTGCTTCGATCCATGGGGAAAAGAGACACATGACCATTAGCATATACCTGTAGCCGTTACAAATTTGGAGCATACCTACATAGTCAATATGCAAATGCTGAAATGGTCAAGTAGGACATGGTATTGCTCCTCTCACTGTTAAGAGTATGCCCAGCAGTGAACCTCTGGCATGTTAAACAATTTACAAAATCAGTACTGCAAGACACTCTCTTGATGTGTGAGGTAGGTAGTGCAATTGCTCTAGTGCTATTGTAAGCAGCCTTGGGGGTATGACTGGTTTCCCAGTGCTGTCCTCCCTCCACATTGCAACTGAGCACCCCCTTCAGTTCTATAATTCTTGCTCTTCTGGTGGTGCGTTTCCCTGTAGTTAGGTAATTTGTGCTTTGGGTAGCGTATTAAAACCCTCCATCACCATGTTGCGTGCACGTATGTATTTGTTCGGTGCAGTAGTAATGTCATATTTCCGGAAATTATGCTGCTCTTTTTTTAAATCAAATCCGCACCTCTGTTGTGCACTGCACATTTCACCATGGCAATGGCCGATGGGAGTCAGCGTGCATCTTTGAGTCCATCCAATAGTGGCCATGCTGCACTGGTGTGCTGTCTGCGCTTACGAAGCTCCTCCTCTTCCAAAGTGACAGTCCTGCCTGTACTGTTGTCATCAAGTAGGCGGAGTCAGAATGCAAAGTTACATCCTGTTCTTCATGCACTTCAAGTGCCATACTCGGCACTACCAATTCTGCCACCTGTGCTGAGAAATTCACTGGCAATAACATGTCACTGTCTCAAAGCTGTTATTCTCTTTTGCCTTCACTACTACTGTGCCTTTTGCCATTAATGAAGAGAATGATCCCCCTCTGCTAGGGCATTTTCCTTGACATGTGACATTTCATCATGGTCTTCAGTGTACCCAGTGCAATCATGCACATTAACTCCTTCCTTTACTGGTTCTGCTATAATTCTAGCTGGATTTACCACTCAGCACCTGACAATTTTAATTGATGGGTTTTATATAATTATTTCATAACCGGAGGCTTTCTGTGTAGTCCATGTGCTTCTGGGCTTTTCCAGTATGGCAAATAGGGCATGCTCAATGTATAATGTAAGTGTGCAGCCCATAGTTACACTGGCATATTTCTCAATTGCAAATATGCTGCTGCCAGTGCTTGCTCGCAGGGATAATGACCTCTCATGACTGGATCTTAAATCCCACTGTTGAATGCTAATAGTTTGTATCCCATGCTAGTTTTCTGTGCGCAGACAGCCGTCATCAATACTCCATTTGATTGAGAGAATAAAAATAATTCTTCATTGTAATCGGGGATCTCTAACATGGGAGCGGTGCTAATTACCAACTTCAATTCATCCAAGCCATCTATCATCTCGCCTGTCCAGGCTTTATCACTGTTATCTTTCTGGGCTGCGTTCAGTCCTTTTACAAGTGGCCTTACATATGTGCTGTAGTCCAAAACCCACGCCCTGCAGTAATTGCAATGGCCTAGAAACCACTGTAACCCTTTCACTGTTTCTGGCTTGCATGTCTTCATGATTGCTTCTACTCTTTCAGGTGTCACCTTCTTTCATTTGATATTAGCTGACCTATACATAAAACCTCTTCCTGGCAAAATTGCATTTTCTTTTTGTCAAATTTATACCCTTTCTCTGACAATGCGGTCATCAGCTATCAGCTTTACTGAGTCTATCCTGCACTCCTCCATGTTGCTGCACACTAAAATGTCATCTACATATTGTACTACTCTGCTGTCAAGTTGTACATTTACCAGGTCCATGTGCGGTACTTGGTTAAAGACCGAGGGCGATTCACAGTTCCCCTGGGGTAACCAAGTATGGTTTAGTTTAATTCTGCTGTGTGTGAACAAGGTCAAATACTGCAACTCTTCATGCAAGGGGATGGAAAAGAAAGCATTCTTTAAATCATCACTGTAAAAATATTTAGCTTTGGGTGGGATGTTGCATAGTATTGTGGCTGGGTTTGGAACCAATGGGAACTCTGCCTCAAAAATATTATTCAGGGGCATAGGTCCTGGATAAATCTCTGACCTTCCTGTCACTTTTTTCACCAGGTACACAGCCGTGTTACATGGGATTCTGAAGGCACTACTAATATCCCTTGTCACACTAAGGCAGCAATAGTTTTTGATACCTTCATCAGTTTCTTTTGACATGGGTTATTGTGTTACTTCATTTTAATTTTGCCAGCCCCCACTCCTTTCATTAGACCAAAGTCATATGGACTGCTGGTTCACAATGTGCTCGGTACGTATGAAAAATCTTCCTGGAGAAAATACTTTCTTTACTAGTAACATTCTCTGAGGTATCTCCCTATACTCCTACGTCTCGCCCCCTTTCCTCCATGCTTGTGAGTGCTCCCCAGCATGGGAACGGTACCGGAACGTTTGGCAGTGAAAAACTGCTTCCCCTTTAAGTTTAAAATAGCGTGCAAGTGTGTGGCCTCAGACATGGCAATGCCCTGCCAAAGCCCCCGCCGGCTTACCTCAGTCCCTTTTTCCACATGGACAGTGTCAGACCTGGCAGCCAGCATAGAGACATTTTTAGCTTTCTGCTTGCTCCGCGTTTGTTTTTTCAATTCTTATTTCACTTCTCTTTGGATGCCTCATCTCCCCCTTTGCGTTGTGGCCACAGGAGGAGTCCCGAGATGTGCCTAATGCGACCCCTGGTTCCTAGCTCGAACCACCATGCACTCTGAGTGTTTGGGGCCTGAGCAGCGATGAGACTCATGTTCGGCCTGCAGCGCTCTCGGTCACAGGGAATTGAAGAATCATTTGTCGTGGTGGAGGGAGATATTCCACACTTCTCCTCTGCCACATCTTAAGGACTTCGTCTCCAGGACCTCTTATCAAGACACAGTAAGCCATCTGTTCAGCACAGCCCCACAATACGGCGACTCGTTCCCTGCGGTTCCCACAAATCGGTGTTCCTCGGATTCAGGTTCTGGCAGGCCTGAGGCCTCTACGGCTACCGGCTCCCAAGCAGAGGGGCCCTATCGGGCTGTCCTCTAAAGGGCAATAAAGTTAGTCTTCTACCCCACAGGATAAGGGATTGTCAAGTGCCACCTCCAAGAGTGTGTCCTCGGCTAGATCCAGCATGGTTACCGGCACAGGTTATGAGGGCGGCCAGCCTACCAGAGCTCACTCCGAGGTTGTTACGACTACCGGACATCTGGCTCAGTGCCTACCAGAGTGATCTCTGAGGTCGATGCCTCCACTTTGGATGCAAGACCCAAGCATTATCCTCTCTCGTCTGAGGCCTCTCTTGGCTCAGGGCTTTCGTGCCCTCCCTCACAGGGGTTGGCACAAGGCTTCAAAGTGGCAGATCGGCACAGGGCGAAGCCTGCCATGCAGGTGACCATCTTGGATCCTGCTCAGGCCCAGCTTGTGCTTTCGCCCATCTAATGGGTTTTGCAGGATGATCTCAGCCCTCTTCCCCCTGGAAGCAGGAACAGATCCTATGGTGCAGGTTTTTGGTCCTCTCAGGGCTACATCTAGCCATCACAGCCATACGGCTACAAGCACCAGGCACCTCTGTGCTTTGACCAGGAGCGGAGGCCTAGCGCCTCGGAGGGCTGGGCCCCTAGGCACCTCACAGCTTGTGGGGACCGCTTCTTCAAGCGCTTCCTCCTCTTCAGATGAAGAGGCTCCTGAAGGACATTGTGATGGTCATCCCGCAAGTGGTTTGTCCCTGGCACCCTCCTCTGGGTGGTACTCCTGTTCCTCCTGCACTCCCGCTCCCTCCACCTGTTCAGACGCTACGAGCTGTTCTGACCCCTCCACCACCTCCTGTACCACCAACGCCTCCCCCTCAACAGCCGTTGGACCTGTCTGTGGCTCGGAACCTGGGTGGGACCCCGCCAACACCTGTCCCAGGGCCCGAATTCCCCTTTCTCTGTGAAAAATGGGGCAGGGTGATGACACCCAGGACGATGGCCCTCTGCATCCGTTAAGGCCTTTTATGACCGCCTTCAGGGTCTGGCAGTGTTATTTGGGGGGTCCCTCTTCCTGAGGTATCCCCCCAGTTGTCGAGCGTGCTAGCAGAGGTCTTGGGGAGAAACACCACGATCCTGTCTGGCATTCCCCTCCAGAAGGATGTCCTGAGGGTGACGCGAAAGGTCTGGGATAAGCACAGGGCCAACACCCAGATGAACAAGACGTTGGACAGCAGGTTTAGGCTGACGGACGGAGAGCCTATCATCCTTGCCTCCCACACGCAGCCACATTCCTTTGTGGTGGCTGCAGCCTCGTATTATAAACTAATGTCTTCCTCCACTGGACCCACCTCCAGTAGTCCTTGGGAAAATGCTGTTGCTCCTTCTCAGGACTGCATCTGCGGCCTGTCATTTCTAAATCTGTCTTTATTGCTGGAACACTCCAAGATGATTACTCCTGAGTAGATAGCAGAATCTCTGTGTTCATGGGACTTGATATGTTCCCTGGACCTCAAGGATGCGTACATGCATGTTCCCATCTACCAACCGCATCAGAAGTTTCAGTGGTTCCCAATTGTCGTACCACATTCAGTACAAGGTGCTGCCCTTTGGCCTGAACTTGGCTCCTCGTGTCTTCACGAAGTTGATGAATGCAGTGGCGGGTGTTCTCTGCTTGTAGGGCAATCATTTGTACCCTTATTTGGATGACTGGCTGGTAAGGGTTTGGTTACCCAAAGGGGTGTATACTCCTGCCGGAGATTGGCGGATCTCCTTCATCAGCTGGGGTTCTCCCTCAACCAGAAAAAGTCACAGTTGTGCCCCTCTCAGGAACTGGTCCTCCTAGGGGTGTATTGGAACACTACCATTCAGCGGCTGTTCCCTTAGCCTGAGAGGCTTCTGTCCCCCCGCAAGGCGGTAGGGCACTTTCTGCCCAACACAACCACCTTGGCATGGTGGTTCCAGCACATTCTGGGCCTGATGGCTTCCTGTGTACTTACTGTACAGCCCGCTCACCTCAAGATGAGGTGCCTTCACCGCCACCTGGCAGCCAATTGGGATCAGGAGACGGTGTCGCAGTCAGACAGGATCCCAATACCACTGCTCCTACTACCCGATTTGTGCTGGTGGCTACTGGTTAGCAATGATTCAGTGGGATCCCCCCTCACCCGTCCGGATGGCTACCCTGGTGGTGACAACAGATCCTTTCTTTTGGGCTGGGGCTACTCTGGGGAGCTACACGATTCATGGAGTATGGTCCAGAGCATAAGCCCTCCTGCATTTCAATCTGCTCGAACTCAGGGCAGTACGCCTGGCCCTCAAGATGTTTTTGCCCCTCATCAGGGACAAGTCATTTCTGGTCACGATGGACAATTCTACTACGATGTTTTACATGAACAAGCAAGGTGGCACATGTTTGCCGCTCTTTGCATGGAGGCGGTATCGATCTGGGAATGGGCCTTGACCGAGGGAGTTTGGATTTCAGCAGTCCACCTCCCGGGGGACAGCAATGCAGAAGCGGATCAGCTGAGTCACTTGGGGTTCAACAACTACGTATGGGAGCTGCACACTGACTCCTTTTGGCTCCTGTTCCAGCGTTGGGGGTTTGCAGACCTGGATTTGTTCACATCCTCTCTGAATTCCAAGTGCCCCCTGTTAGGGAGAATTCTCATTTATGGCTAATTTCCCTCACCTAGTGAGTCCCTCTGCAGCTTTGCTGGATTTCTGGGGTTTATTTTTTCCACCTGGAAGGAGTGTGAGCCTTTTTCCCACTCTTACATGTGTTTTGCCATGTGTATTTCTACATTTTGTTTGATCTTGGGCTCTGGTGCCACACCACTCCACAAGCCCCACTTTTTTAGTGTGTTACACAGCATCTTCAGTGCAGTGACACAGGGTTGTCTTTTGAGACTTTCCACTGAGTCCATTTTTCTGGGGCTGACTACTGTTCCCCAGAAACATGTAAAGTTGCCATTAACTTTATATAGTCACTTTAAACTACAGACCCAGTACACCCCATCGTACATGGAGTATTGGAAAGGGTTCATTCCTAACCCTTTTTGTCTATGCCTCTTGGAGCTTTGTTTTGCTCTCTTAACATTTAGACTTGGCTGGTGGCAGTGGTATCTACCCTAACTTTTCTACCACGATTACACTGTATAAACGTGATACTGTTTTTGGCTGTTACATTAGCCTCAAACATAAACCCGCTTGACCAAATACTTTTTATTTTGGCTCCAGTCGGGTTTAGTCACCATTTCTTTTTGTTAAAGTCCTTCTTGTGTTTTACTTTTTGCGCCAAACCAGGTTTTCCTTCTTTGTTTGCCGACCTTTGGCAGGCTTCTGTCCAGAAGCCCTCCTTCGAGGGGATTGTGTCCTCCGACATATTCCACATCTTTGACAGTGATTACCACAGCTGTGCTGCTTCGGTAAATGTTTTCGGCGTAGACATCTTGCGTCGATGACGTTGATACGCTCCCTCGATGACCTCCTCCGACGGTCGACATCACTGGATGTTATATGTAGGACGCACAACGCCCGTAGCCTCAGTTCCGTTTTTTCCGCGAACGCATTGGCTTCGAAATCTCGGTGCGCCTCGGTTCTCTCTTGTTCAATCGTTTCTTCTATTGTTGTTCAAGAAATATGTCTTCGTCTTCTGCTACCCCAAAGTCGGGCTTCAAGAAGCGTCAGGACTGCAGTTCCAAGATGTCTCTTACAGACCCGAACAACGTCTGCCTCTGCTGGTGCCTCGGCAAGAGCCATGCCACCGATGACTGCGATGAATGCCAGTCTTTGACATCGAAGGCCTTGCGGGAGCGGAAGGAGAAGTTGTCGGTAGGTAGGGTTTCCAAACCCTGTAAGTCGAAATCCACTGGACTGTCGACCGACGATTCGAGGGGCGACTCTCTGCATCAGCGTAAGTCCAGGGGGTCTCGTTCCAGGAGGGGGTCCTGCCATTCCTCTGCCTCTTCGAGGCATTCACGGAAGCGCCGTCACCGGTCGCCTTCCCCATCCTCGTCAGAGGACTCCGCCAGACTGCGGGTGGTTTGTCCCACGAAACACTTGTTGCCGGCCGAATGGGAGGAATTCTGCCGGCAGATGATGGCGATTTTCGAATCGCAGGGCACCGTTCCGTCCACGCCTTCGAGAGAAGCCAGCAAGGAACGCGCTAGGGCCACCGATTGCACGCCTTAGAGCTCGGGCGGTCGGCGCGATCATCGGGAACCGTTGTGGTCCCGATCGGACAAGGATGATCGCCACCGTGCCCGCTCCAGGTCCCGGTCCTCGACGCCGTCAAGAACGTTGGAGCCTGTGAGGTCTTCGAAGAAGGCGTCGACGGCATCAGTGCCATGTCAGTCGAGGGACTTGCTCGAGGCTCCGGCTCCGAGGAAGTCGTCGATGCCATCGGCACCGAGATCGTTGAAGGACACGCTCGGGGCTCCGGCCTCGACGCCGTTGTCAAAGTCGTCGCACCTCGGTTGATGTTGACACCATTCCCATCGGCATCCTCAACACCTTTTGATGAGAACTTGCCAGAGGTCCCCCTGAGAGCTGTGGAAGCTCTGAGAAAGGCACTCAGCAAGTCTGTGCGGCCTGTGTTTGACCCATACTCTGTTCCTCCTCCCAGGGTGGACTTGTTCCAACCCTTGGAGTACATTTCTGAGGTAGAGGAAGGGTCTGAGGAAGAGGGGGTGGTTCCTCCTAAGGTTCATGATGACCTGTTCTTTGGTCATAGCCAATTGGAAGACATTCGTCAATCTTTACATGACCCCAGTGGTCTTGATACGTCCCCGGAGGTTGAGTTTGGCAGGCCTGAGCCTGGTACGCATTGCTGACTCCTCGTACAGGCGCCTCATGTCGAGGGTGCCCGAGTATCTGGGGTGGTCTGCTCCACCTGTGGATTTTCTGCAGGATGACCCGACAGATATCTTGGACCAGGGTCCACCCACTGACCCGGTGTTGCCATTTCATATGGCCTTACAAAGAAGGGTGGTGGCGGCTTGGACTGCTCCGGAGAGTCTCCCGGCAGTGAATAAGTCGTTGCCGAAAAAATACCGCCCAGCCAGTGGTGACCCCTGCTACTTGTCTACGCACCCTACTCCGGAGAGTTTGGTGGTGCGGGCGGCTACGGCCCCAGCAAAGCAGACTGCATGCCCTACAATCCCTCCTGTTACGGACGACAAATGCTTTGATGGTTGGACGAAGAAGTTATTTTCTTCTGGGGGTATGGCTTTAAAGGCATCCAGCTCCGTTTGTGCCCTTGCAAGATTCACACACACTCTGTGGAACTGTGTGTCGTTGACGGCTGAACATATTCCCGAAGGGGCGGAACGGGATGGTTTTCTTGCCCTCGTTCTGGATGGCAAGGATGCCATTTGTGAAACCGTTCAGTCGGGTCTGGAGCACAGTGCATTGTGATGCGTAGGTTTGCATGGTTGCGGAAGTCAGGGTTTGCTCCTGATGTGCAGTCCCGGCTTCTCAACATGCCCTTTGATGGTGTCCATCTTTTTGGCAGCAAGACTGACGAGAGCCTTGAGGGGTTGCAGACCTCCAAAGCTGCAGCAAAGTCCTTGAGCGCTGCAGTGCGTCAACTTCTGCCTTTTCGGCCTAGGGTTCAGCAATGGAGGGGAGGCTCCTTTCGATACTACTCTTCCTTTGGTAGATCGAGGGGAGCTGCCAGTCAAAGGCACCACTGTAGGAGTACCTGAGGTGTAAAGCAAGGTACTTGAGGTGCCAAAGCTGCTCGGGCAGTTGCCTCCTTGCCCTCTGGCACTGCCGCAGCCGCTTCCGCTCAGTCTTGAGGCCATGTCCCATGGTTCGCCTGTTGGGGGAAGGCTGGCGCAGTATCTTGTAGAATGGTGTGCCATTACTTCAGATGTGTGGATTCTGGAGATCATAGCCCACTGCTACTGTCTTCCTTTCCGGCAGAGGCCTCACGACAATCTACCGGGGAAGCTCTCTTTGAAGCGTCCGGATCCGCTCCTTGCGCAGGAAATCCCATCCCTGCTACAGAAAGGTGTCATAGAACTGGTACCTGTAGCGGAGAGGAACACGGGATGGTTTTCCCCATAATTTTTTTTGATCCCGAAAAAAGACAGAGGATTGAGACCCATCATGGATTTGCGTGGTTTGAACAAGCTCCTCGGGATGGACAAGTTCAAGAGGGTTACTCTTTCTCAAGTCCTCCAGGCCCTTCAACTTCAGGATTGGTTGGTGTGTCTCGACCTCAAGGATGCTTACTTTCATATTCCGATTCATCCCAATGACAGGAAGTACCTGAGGTTCGTGGCTGGTGACTCGCATTTTCAGTTTCGGGTCCTGCTGTTCGGATTGACCTCCGCCCCGAGGGTCTTCACCAAGCTGATGGTGGTGGTGGCAGCGCATCTCAGGAAAGGGGAATTCATGTCTACCCCTACCTGGACGATTGGTTGATCAGGGCGCGTTCTCCAGAGCAAGTCCTGGATCATATGTATGGTACCTGCCTCTCCCTTCACAAGCTGGGCTTCTCCCTCAACTTAAAGAAGTCTCATGTGACTCCTACCCAGCGGCTCCAGTACATCAGGGCAGTGCTGGACACATCCCTGGGGCAGTGTTGGGCTCACCACATTCTGCAGATGGTGGACAAATTTCAACGAGCCCAGAGTCTCCTGGCGTTCGAGTTCTTGAGATTGCTCAGCCTCATGGCATCCTGCATTTTACTGGTGCCAGAGGCCAGGCTGCGGATAAGATCTCTGCAGTGGGCACTCAAGATGCAGTGGTCGCAGTTCTCCAGCAGGATGTCGGACCCTGTTCAGATTCCACCCTCGGTAGCCCAGGACCTTCTGTGGTGGGCCATCGAAGGAAATCTTTTCAAAGGGGCTCTGTTTTGGCAACCATGGCCAGAGGTGACGATCGTGACGGACGCATCCGTCACGGTTTGGAGAGCTCATGCCAACGAGCTGACAGCCAGATGTCGTTGGTCTCTTTCGGAGTCCAGACTCCACATCAATCAGTTAGAGCTGTGGGCTGTCACGCTAGCCCTGAAGGCTTTTCTGCCATCTGTGCGGGGGAAGAATGTCCTGATTATGACGGACAATACAGTGGCCATGCACTACCTCAACAAAAAAGGGGGGGCAGGGTCACTTCCACTGTGCATGGAGGCGATGCAGCTCTGGTTCTGGGCCATCCAGCAGGAAATTTCGATCTCGGCAGTTCCTCTGGCCTGAGACGAAAATGCGGCGGTGGACGCTCTGAGCAGGCAGAGCACGGTCTCTCACGAGTGGGAGCTGGCTCAGGAAGTTCTTTTGGAGATCTTTGTCCTTTGGGGGACCCCACAAGTGGATCTCTTCACCACCAGTGTCAACCTGAAGTGCGAGAGATTCTGCTCACAGGAATTTCCTCCAAGAGGAACCTTAGGGGACGTGTTCATAGTGTAGTGGTCCTTCCCACTGCTGTATGCGTTCCCTCGAGTCCCCGTCATTCTGCAGGTGTTGCGGAAGTTCGGTTCCCAGATGATCCTCCTTGCTCCGGCATGGGCCAGGAGAGCGTGGTACCTGGACCTTCTAGACATGTCCATCTGCCCTCCACGTCGTCTTCCCTACCGAGACGATCTGCTCTCATGGGAGGGGGGGGTCGAGTTCTCCATCCAGAGGTCAAATCTCTCATATCTCAGCCTTTCAGGGACCTCCCTGAAGACGTGATGGAGGTGTTGCTTTCGGCCAGAAGGCCTGTAAAGAAATCCCTGTACCCTTGCAGTTAGAGGACGTTTCACGGCTGGTGCAGGGTACAGAATGTGGATCCTTTCCAATGTTCCATTCCTTTGGTTTTGTCTTTTTTGCTTTCTTTAGCCCACAAGGGTCTGCATGTGGGTACCATTAAGGGTTACCTGGCGGCGCTGTCCATATTTAAGCGCTCATCTGAGGAAATGTATTTGATTTATTTTAAAATCCCTTTGATATCTCAGTTTCTAAAAAGGCTAACTCATGTGTTTCCACCGTCGCCTTTCCAGGTGCCGGGATGGGATTTGAATTTGGTTTTAAAGTTCCTAATGGGAGCTCTGTTTGAGCCCTTACATTCTTGTCTGTTGAGACTGTTGTCCTTTAAAACTGTATTTTTTGTTGTGGTTACTTTTGCACGCAGAGTGAGAGTTGCAGGCACTTTCCGCCAAACCACCCTTCACTGTGTTGCATAAGGACAGGGTTGTCCTTAGGGTACGGCCTTCCTTTCTTCCAAAGGTTGTGTCGGAATTCCATCAGATCAGAAGGCAATTCTTCCGGCATTCTATCCTCCTCCACATCCTGGTAAGGAAGAGGAGAGGATATGTAGGTTGGATCCTAGGAGAGCTTTCTATCTATCACGGATGTCCCGGGTCAGAGTGGACGATCAGCTCTTTATTGGTTATGCTGGAAGGCATTTAGGTCAGGCTGTTTCCAAGCAGACCTTGTCTAGATGGATCATTTCGACGATCTCCGAGGGTTATAGGTTGACGGGAAAGCACCCTCCAGTAGTCTTACGTTCTCATTCTACTAGGGGTATGGCTGCCTCAACTGCACTACAGAGAGGTGTTCCGATTTGCAATATTTGCGAAGAAGCCACATAGGCCTCTGTCCATACTTTTGTGAAACATTATTCCCTGGACTCTATCCATGGGCAAGATTTGGACTTTGGTAAGGCAGTCCTCTATTCTGCAATTTGATTGGGCATTCTAAAAAATTCTAAATTCTTTAACCACCTCCTTATGTTGGTACTGCTTTGGGAGTCTGTCAAAGATGTGGAATATGTCGGAGGACACAATCCCCTCGAAGAACAAGTTACTTTCTTACCTTGTAACGTTCTTTCGATGGGATGTTCCTCCGACGTATTCCACATCGTACCCTCCCTACCTGCCCCTCTACAGAATTTCTTATGCGATTGCAGCTTCCGTTTCCGCAAGGCTTTCTGTAGTAATACTGGCAGGAGATTGGTGCCACACGTTCTGGGGGAAAAAACTACAACTGAGACTATGGGCGTCATGCGTCCTACATATAACATCCGGTGATGTCGACCGCCGGAGGAGGTCCTCGAGGGAGCGTATCGACGTCATCGATGCAGGACGCCGAAAAGGTTTTCCGAAGCAGCACAGCTGTGGTAATCACTGTCAAAGATGTGGAATATGTCAGAGGAACATCCCATCGAAAGAACGTTACCAGGTAAGAAAGTAACTTGTTCTTTGGCGTCTGGATGTCTAGATGGGCTGAATGTGAGGGAGGTGTTTAGTCACCCCCTGCACAGGGTCTTCTTGGAGACCCAAGTCGCACTTTGTGTCGATTGGCTGAGGTGGTTGTCCAGGCTGGACAAACCCCCCTGCTGAGTGATTGACAGCCAGGCTGTGTGAATGGGGGATTTTGGCATAAAAGGCAGGACTCTTGGGCTGGAAGTCAGTCGCCACTGGAACTGCAAGAACCAAAGAGAAGCAGAGATGAAGACGGCTGCTGAAACTCCCGAGTCCCGGTGAAGCCCTGCTGCAGTCCTGAGCTATCTACCCTACAACGACAGAGAAGATCCAGTCCCGAGTCTTCTTCCCTTGAGCCTGGTGGGATCAACCAGCTCATCTTCCACAGTCAGAGGATCCTCTTCTTTTTTTATTATCAACTTTATTTATTTTGGTTTTTCATAGGTATGAATTACAAACATTTGAAAATGTTCATTACCCCCACCCCCCAACAATCTCAACATTTGGATGCGGTGTAGCATGTTTCAACAGTTGAGTCTCTAGGATCATGTACTCTTCCAGTTCAGAGTATGTGCTTTTAAATAACAGGAATACTGCGTAAAAGTTTAGGCTTAAAATACATTTGTTCTCCAGCATCTGTAAAATCGTGTAGTGGCATCCAGGTGTCCATATATTTTGTGTAGGAGCCGTGGGATTATGCTGTTATCTTTTCCATGGCCATCACCCCCCATAGTCTTGCCCACCACATGGCCACTATCGGTCCTTGTTTGTTCTTCCAAGTGTGAGCCAAGGTTATTCTAGCAGCACTTAACATATGGGTAATGAGGTGAGCTTTCGACCTGGATTTTGCATAGCTCCCCTTGACCGCCTCCCCCAGTAGGACCACCATCGGATCCAATGGCAGTTGTACCCCTGTTATCTCCTTGATGTGGCTTAGGATTTCCCTGAAGTATATTTCGGCTATTGGACAGGACCACCACATATGGATTAAATCACCATGTTGTCCGCAGCCTCTCCAGCAAGATATGGGGTAGTGTGGGTTAATGAAATGCATATGTGAAGGTGTCATGTACCATCTCAAACACATTTTGTATGCCGCTTCTTTGATGGAGGTGCATTTGGAGTTTTTAGCGGCTCTTTGCCATATTTGGTTCCAGGTTTCGCTAAAGATCGGTTTCCCTACGTCTGCCTGCCACCTTTGCATATTTAGGAGGGATTCTTCAGGGTCTACTGCGCCCATTAAGCTATATAGTTTCGACACCCCTTTCCCGGGTTGGCCTTCTTTTATTGTGAGTTCTAATCCCACCGGGTCCAGGGTTGCCTCCTCCCAAACCTTCCTGTTAGAAATCCAATGCCTTAGTTGAACATGATGGAACCTCTCAGTTTCAGGAATATTAAATCTAGCCTTGCATCTTTCGAAGGTTAGGGGTGTACCCTCTTCGTAAAGGTCTCCCATTGTCATTGTTTTCTCACTTCCTCCCCATTGTACCCAGAAGTCAGGCCGCATTCCAGGGGTGAAGTCCAGGTTATGGGCTACTGGTGTCAAAGGCCCCCCCCATCTTCACATTTTTACTTCGTAATGCCTTGTCCCAGTACCATAAGGTGGCCTTGGTGGATTCGAGTAACATATCTTCTTTGTTTCTATGTCGTTCAGCTAGGAAGGAAAGGCTATCTAGGGAGGCTCTAGTCGCTTCCCTTTCAAGGGTCACCCAACCGGTTTGATTATTTCTGGGTGACCATTGTAATACGGGGGCCATCTGCGCTGTCCATAGGTAGCTGCGAAAATTCTGGGACTCCCAACCCGCCTAACATTTGTGGTCTAAACAGGACCTTTTTCGGGACCCTTGGTTTTTTCCCTTTCCAAATAAATGCCATCATCTCCCTTTGTAATTTTTGAATTGCTGGAGTTTGGATGCGTATTGGTAGGGCTCTTACCATGTAGAGGAACCTGGGGAGCAGGGTAATCTTCACGGCCGTTATCCTTGCCAGCCATGATAGTTCTTGCACTTCCCTACGTTTTAGGTCCCCAGCTAGCTCCTTCAGTAGTTCCGGGATGTTGGCCCCATATAGTTTCCTGTATGTGGATGTTAACTGTATTCCTAAGTATTTTACCGCTCTCTGTTCCCAGTTCAGCGGATACCTGTCTTCCCATTCTGTTACATGCTCCGCGCTCTCTGTAATATTGAGCGCACTGGATTTACCATAATTGATATGGAATCTGGAAACCTTTGCAAATTCCTCTAATAGGTCTAATGCTTTTGGTAGTCAGTGTGTTGTGTCTTTGAGGAACATGAGGATATCATCCGCATAGAGAGCTATTTTTTGGGGCTCTCCGGGAACCTACCTCTACCCCCTGGATCTCTGGGTCATCGCAAGCTTTTTGTGCATGCGGCTCCATGGCCATGGCAAAGATCAGAGGTGACAAAGGACACCCTTGTCTTGTGCCCTTCTGAATGAGGATGTTATTTATGAAACGTCCATTAACCATTAGTCGTGTGGATGGGTGTGCGAAGTTGGCCATTTCCATGCGGGTGAAAATAGGGCTAAACCCAAACTTTTCCAGAGTCAGCTGTAGGAACCTCCAATGTAGACTGTCAAAGACGCGGAAGGCTTCTAACGCCAGAACCGAAAATCGCTGTCCTGTTCTGCGGCCCCATTCAATTGTGTCTATGGCTCTGCGGATATTATCGTGTGTGTTTCGCCCTTGTATAAAACCCGCTTGACCAGGATGGATTATCCCCGGCAGTACCTCCGGTAGTCTATGGGCCAACACCGTCGAGTAGATTTTTGCATCCCCATTTAATAGCGATATAGGGCGGTAACTTGCACATTCACTGGGGTCTCTATCCGGTTTTAATAGCAGTACTGTGGTTGCCTGGCTCATGTCCCCAGAGATCCTCCCGGAGTCCCGAATGAAGTTAAACAGTTTTGTTAGGGGGCCTATCAGGGTGGTCCTGAACATTTTGTAATATGCGTTGCTAAACCCATCTGGGCCAGGGGCTTTGTTTGCTTTTAGTGTTTTTATTACCTCTCCCTCCTCTTCTTCCGTTATGGGGGCTTCTAGCATTTGCCTATCTGATTCGCTAATTTGTGGCACGGTCATTTGGTTAAGGAATGCGGTCTGTTCCTCTCTCACCGGGTCCTTCCTTTTTAGGTTTTTGGTATAATATGAGTGGATCACATCTTATATTGCCTTTTACTCCCCCGTACTAGGTTCCCAGAGTTGGGTTATGCGATTCCGGTTTCTTCGCTGCTTCAATTTGGCCGCGAGGAATCGATTTGCCTTATCCCTTTTAATATTGTAGGATTGTTTGGTTCGTACAAGAAGAAGCGCCGCTTCATCCGCCAGTTGGGTCTCTAAGGCTGCCCTGACTTTTTTCAATGCCCTCCATGCTCTCTGTGAGCCCTTGTTTTTATACTCTGCTTCGGATTCTGCCA
This sequence comes from Ambystoma mexicanum, assembly GCF_040938575.1. NCBI lineage: Eukaryota > Metazoa > Chordata > Amphibia > Caudata > Ambystomatidae > Ambystoma > Ambystoma mexicanum. Next base: position 585,814,448 of record NC_090922.1, on the reverse strand, counting down.
CTTGGGTCTCCATATCTCGTCTCACCCTTTCTTTTCTTTTAATGTAGTTTGTTGTGTGCGCTATAAATTCCCCTCTTACCACGAACTTACTTGCGTCCCAAATGGTATCCCAGCGTATCCCACGGGTGACATTTTCTTGGAAGTAATTCTTCAGGGTTTGTTCTATGTCTGCTCTGAGAGCTACATCTTTCAAGATTACTTCATTTAAACGCCATGGTTTACGGGGCTGGTACTGCGGGCTTAGGGGTTCCAACTTTAGGAGGACTGGGGCATGGTTCGACAGGCACCTCACTCCAATCTCTAATCCCGTAACTTTGGGATCAGCGAGTCCGAGATCAGCACCATGTCAATTCGGGAGTGGCCACTATGTACCGCAGAGTAATGAGTGTATGCCCTGTCTTGTGGGTTAAAGAAGTGCCACGTTTCAATTAGATGTAGTTCCCTGAGGAATTTTGCTAGGGCCTGTCTGAACATGTGGTCATTAGAGGAAGCCGGGAGAGTTTTGTCCATCTCAGCATCCATTACTCCATTAAAATCTCCCCCCATTAGAATCTGACCCCTCCCCCATTGCGCAATGATCGGGAGCACCTCCATCAGAAATCGGTCCTGTCCGTCATTAGGGGCATAAATCGATACGAATGTCACCTGCTGCCCCATCAATTTTCCTCCCACCACCAGGTATCGGCCCTCTGGATCTTTTTTTCACAAATAGTTTTTCAAAGGTGACCCCTTTGGCCAGCAGGATGCCCACACCTTGTATTTTCGATCCACTAGAGGGGACGAATTGGCTGGGAAAGTCCCTGTGCCTCATTCTGTGTTCATCCTCCCTAAGCAGATGTGTTTCTTGCATCCAGACCACCAAGGCCTGCATATTTCCCAGTCTAGATGACATGGTTTTGCGTTTGATTGGGGAATTAAGCCCTTGGACGTTTAATGTGACAAATGTTAAATCGGCCATTCTCGTGTCTCACACTTCTGCCTCTCTTAAATTCCTGAATCCCTTCCATGCCTTTGAGTACTCTTTGCGTACAATGCCTCACCGTCATCCTTAAACTTTCTCCCTTTAACCCCTTAAACCCCAAACTCCAATTTCCTCCATACAGAGGATCCTCTTCTTGGTCAAAATCGCTGCACACAGCTGTATTGGTCCGGATAGCCATCTGAAGAGCCTCTCCTGTTTTAAAGGCGCGCACCTTTTATTCAACCTTGCTTCGCTGCTGCTGGCCTCATCCCTGGGTAGTGCAGATCGCTCCAGATGTTGTCCTTCTTGTCTCCACGACTGAAGCACCAGGAACCGTGAGTCTGCAGGAACTACCAGGAACAGCTGCAGTGGCACCAGCTTGCTTCCATCAAATAAGGTACTGTGTCCGACTTCGAGGAATTGGGCTGAACCCGTCTTCCTCACCAAAGGCTTATCCTTTTCTTCCTTCCTTCTTATAACTTTTGCTTCCCTTTGTGACAATATCTAAGTACTACTGGCAATCTCGAATCGTGAACTGTTCTAACCGTGTGATCCTCAGCAACAGGACCCCTGTTACATATGACACTGGCGCAGGCCTATTGACTTTTATCTACTGGTTAGAAGGTGCCCTCTGATTCCATCTGCCTTGACAAAAGTATTGCCTATGATTTTTATCCCCAATTATCTTGTGTTAATTTGTGTGCTAAGTGTGTTTTGACTTCGGTTACATTTCTTCCCGCGTGTACGCTTATCTTTTGTAAGACCAAACTGTCATTACTGTCAAAAAGTGATCGCGTATTGACTCACGGTAACATCTTTGTTTCACAACACCGGTCTTTCAAATCCCAAGGTACTTGCCTTGAATTGTTCTGCACAAGGGGAATTGATTGTGTGTAGTATATTTGAAGTGTGGTTTTATTTTAATAGAAGTGAAGTGTTTTGTGGAACAGATGGTTTAAAAAATAAATGTACTTATACTTTTTAACCAGAAACCTTGAGTCAGTGTTAGCTTGAGTCACAGTAATTGTAGTCCTTTGTGTAATCTCTACTACTGCCCATTTGCTCTTGAGATAAGTCTGGCTGCTCAGCCATTGCTACCCCTCTTTCTGTGTAGTACAGGCTTGTACCAAAGGTGAAATTGTATTACCACTTGTATTCTTAATTGTGTGCAGTGGTCCCTAAGGGTACTGCATATGATTCTACCTAACACCCCCAGTTTGCTTCATGGGCAGGACGGGGTTGGTGGGTCTCTGGGAGATGCCTTCAGATCTGTTAGCACTGCCGCAGGTGTTATGCGTTCCTACCCACCCCTCTGCTCCAACGTACACTCTGCAAGTTTCGGTCTTCGGTCAGTTGCAGCCTCATCCTCATTGCCCCCTACTGGCTTTCGGATCTGCTGCAGTTGTACTCCAAGGGTCCCGTCCTCCTTCCAATCATCAGCAGGGGATTTCTGATGCAGCTTGGGGCAGGGTGGTGGAACATCTGGACCCGGCCAAGCTGCCACTGGCGGCCTGATTCCTGACCAGCTGAGGCTTCAGCATGCTCAATTTTTGGATGACAACTGGGACATAATTCAGCAGGCCAGGAGGCCCTCGACTAGGTCCCAGTATAGGAATAAATGGACTAGGTTCTTCCATTGTGCCTGTGACAATGGTCTGGATCCTGTCCATTAGCAATCATGAAAGAGATCTCCCGGGATCTATTAACGGAATTCACGACGGCTATAATATCTCTGGCCAGTCGGGGGTTATCCCGCCAGAATTCAAGATTGACACTGTGATTCCCCTTCTAAAAAAAACCTCACTGCACCCATCTCTCCTTTCTAACTTTCGTCCTATTTCTCTTCCACCCTTTTCTATGAAGCTTTTGCAATCTTTGATCTCACCGCTTCTGTCCTCTTTTCTGGAATCTTCCAAACTTCTCGACCCTGCTCAATATGGTTTTATGCCTGGTCGAGGGACCGAAAGTTTTCTTGTATTGGTCCTGGACGACATGGCCAGACTGGTTGATACAGGTTGGGTGGGTGCCGTGATTCTTTTAGATCTGTCAGCGGCTTTTGACACCGTAGACCATCCAACCTTGTTGACGTGCCTGACTCAGATTGGTATCTCGGGTCAGGTGCTAGCCTGTTTTTTGTCGTTCATGGCCGAACGCACTCAGGTGCTTTCTCTTCTTTCTTTTCAGACTCCTGCCGCCTCACCTGTGGGGTTCTACAGGGCTCTTCCTTATCTCCCATTCTCTTCAACATTTACATCTGGCCTTTAATCTGTCTCACCTGCTCCCTCGGCGTCAGGTGACTGCTGTAGGTAAGTGGATGAGTCGTAATTGGCTGAAGTTGAATGGCGACAGGATGGAGTTGATGGCGGTAGGCCCCCCACCCCTCAACCCTGCACTTTGGGCATCTTCTTTCTGGCTGCCTTCTCTTGGCTGTCTTCCTGTTACAGTGACCAAGGTGAAGAATCTGGGAGGTATTCTCTCCGCCTCCATCTCCGTGAATGATCAAGTATCTGCAGTGTGTAAAGCAGGACATTTCCATCTTAAAACACTAAAAAAGGTGCTTCCCATGCTACCAGCCACCCTCCGTCCTCCGGTGGTTGCGGCCTTGGTGGTAAGCAAATTGGATTATTGTTACTCTTTATACCTTGCTCAGCCCAAGGGTATGATCCAACGGTTTTAGCCCCATCAAAATCTGGCCGCCCGGGTGGCAACGGGGTCTCCTTACGGGCCCATATTTCTTCAGTGCTGCACACCCTGCATTGGCTTCCCTTGGTGCAGCGGATCAAGTTTAAGGTAATTTGCATTGTCCATCGGGCGCTGCATGGACAGGGGGCAGAATACCTCCAGTCCAAATTTACCCAGTACCTTCCTACCCGCTCTTTGCGTTCGGCCTCAGCCGGTTTGCTGTGTGTGCATACTTTTCACTGATCACGCATCAGTGGGCAGGCTTTTTCAGTTTTCGCTGAGAAAATCTGGAATGATTTACCACTGACAGTAAAAAATATGTCAAATCACTTGGCGTTCAGGAAGGCACTAAAAACATCTCTGTTTTAGTCTGACTGCTGCATCTGGGCGATGGCTCCTGTACCGCCCTCTCTAGCGCCATGATACCTCTGGGTGACTGTGCGCTGTACCAATTTAATTAACATAACATAACACCTGTCCTCTGGATGATGTACTGGCTTTTTCAGCACAACTTGCTCATTCTTGAGTTCAGGTGGATACGTGCCAAACTTATTTGGAGGCCATTGGTGCTTAAGAAATTCCCCCGAGCACGTGTTTTTTTACAGCCAACCCACTGGTTAAGTACCACCTTAAGGGGTTATCTAGGCTTTTTCCACCAGTACATAAGCCGCACACGGTCTAGGACCTTGATGTGCTTTTTGCAGCGCAAGCCTTTCAAACCGATTGCCTCCGTGGACATCCGCTTGGTGACACTGAATACAGTTTTGCTGGTGGCACCCACCTCTGCGCGCAGGGTTAGTGAGCTGCAGACATTGTCCTCATGCAAGCTCTTCACCATGAGAAGGTCATCTTGCACTCTCACCAAACTTCTTGTCCAAGGTGGTCTCTCCTTTTCATCTGAATCAAAAGATCTGCCTGCCAGTGTTCTTTCTGAACCCGCAGTCAGAGGCAGAGTGGGTCATGTATTCCTTCGACCTCAAGAGGGTTCTCAAGTTTCATCTTTATTGGACTAAATCCTTCAGGAAGTCAGAGGTATTGTTTGTGACTTTTGGGGGCGCCTTCCCAAGCTCTCAGGCTTCCATCACCCGTTGGATGGTTCAGGCCATCTCAGAGGCGTACACGGCCATGGGCAAACCTGTTCCTGAGGGGATTCATACCTGTGCGGTCAGAGCAACAGCCACGGCTGTTGGGTTTCAGAAACATGCTTCTTGAGATGTCATCAGCAGGGCGGCTACTTGGGACACTCCATCAGCTTTCTGTAAGCACTACTCGCTGGACACCAGCTCCAGGCATGATGCAGAGTTTGGTGAGGTGGTTCTGAAGAACCTTTTTTGCGTCATCCGAGATATGAGGCAGGTTATCACAGCTCCACCCTATGTTCTTGTTTGGTTGAAACACCCACAAGGATGGAGGCAAGGGGACAGGACTTATGAATAATTAAAGTTCACTTTTAAGACCCCAGTCACCACTGATCAGATTGCCAGAGAGGTGATATCAAATGAGCCTAGTAGACAACAAAATGACATGTGTAAAAATAACGATACTCGAGATAAAGTTACACCAGGAGAAAAAATGTAAATCACGATTCAAGGAAATGTAAACTCCTCAGGAAGTGAAAATGTTGTAATGGATTGTGTCCTTGAGAATGCCCGCACCACAAACTGGAACTGGCTTGCAGGAGTTTTACGGGGCCACTCCAGCTAATGCCATCATGGGCTAGATAACCCAAACATTAACATCTTATCTTGGAACACAAGAGGCTTTACACACTTATTTAAGGAATCTAGAAATTGGATGGACGACCATACTTTCATATGTTTACAGGAAACATGAATGGCCGCTTGCCCCATATCTGATGATTACGAGGTAGTAATAAATCCAGCAGTAACAAGAAACAAAGGACATCTGTCTGCCGGTCTCCTGACCATGGTGAGGAAAAGTTAGGGATGGAAAATAAGTTCAACAAATCACACGCCGTATATACAGCACACTGTGGTGGAAGGAAAAATCATGGAAAAAGAAACTACTACTCGACTCGATATCCTCAATCTTTACTGGCATCACAAAAAGGCAGGCACGAATAAATTCATGAAGATCGTGCTTGACCTAATTGATGATACTAATAGTATGCAACAAACACCTAATATCACCTGTTATGGTGATTTGAATTTAACCTGTATAAAAGAGGCTAAAGAAGATCCTAAAGCGCTAAATGCCTCTAAAAAATTGGCCACAAAATGGAGCTCTGCCCTTGAAGAAAGAAACATAACAATGGCAAATGGCAATACTACAGGTTTTATTCCGGCTCAGAAAACTTGGAGAAGTAGGAATCAATCATCCACTATAGACTACTTTTTCATCTCAGAAAATGTAAGTCCTCGGGTGCTGTCATTACAAATTACCGACGATCCAAGTAGCGACCACAGCCAATTAAAATTAAATGTGCAGTCGCTGAGGACCAAAAAGTCCCTGTATTGGGACAACCACATTGTAGTGTAATCGAATAGATCACGACTAAAAATAAAGCCTCATGAAGTCAAGACATTTACTGAGTCGTATTGCAGGTATTTAAACGACGCAACTGACAAGAAACTGGAATATACCTGCCTTTTGCAACAGTTTAAGATCATGGAAAACGGAGCAAAAAGATGTGCGTTCAAACCAAAACATCAATATGACCAAGAAATTGTCAAAAGAAAACAACAATTACAAAAAGAACTGCAGCAACACGACAATTTAATGAAAGACTAGCAACACCTGGCAAAAAAGCCAGCAAACAAAAATACAGAAACTGGCTAATTTCCCACAGGTCGATTCTTCCCCAACAAGATAGTGAAGCAATGCTCATCTGAGTTTTGGAAATTAATAAATAACATCGATTGCCAGCAAAATGCAATCCAAGCGAATATGGTGAGCGAAAGCGAGTGGAAAAAACACTTTGAAACAGTGTACGAGAAGAAAGGCACTATCTCTGAACCACAATTACTGTGGCTCGCGAAATGGGATCTACAATTTGAGAGAGAGGACATTCAACAGAGTATCCAACAGAGTTCCTCGTCACGGGCCGCTGGACCTGATGGTCTAACAAACTTCATAATTAAACAAAATCCAGAAGAAAGGGCCGATTTCCTAATGAAGTTGTTTGCAATAATAGCAAATGAAGGAGCAATCCCATCAAGTTGGAAAACAGCGATAGTAATTCCAATTTTTAAAAAAGGCAACAGAGCAGAGCCCAAGAATTACAGACCTATCGCCTTATTAGAAGTCCTTGGTAAAATCTTCGCTGCTCAACTACAAAAACAACTGTTGAAGTGGATCAAATCCAATAATCATCTGGATTGTCGGCAAACTGGTTTTGTTAAAGGTATGGGGTGTGGACTAAATTTGTTGATTCTCAACATAGTTAAAATGGATGCAATAAGAATTGACAAAAAGATCTGTCTTGTGTTCGTGGACCTTTCACAAGCATTCGACAGCATTGACAGAGAACTTTTATTGAAGAAACTGTCTGCATGGAACTGCCCAATTAGCCTGTTTATGGTCATAAAAGCATTACATACTGATACTGAAATAAGATTAAGGTTGGACCAAAAGGGCTCTCTATCCGAACCAATAGAAACCTGTCGAGGAGTTAAATAGGGTTGCCCCCTGGCCTCGATAAATTTCAACCTATTTATCTCGGATTTGGGCAAAGCATACGCAGAGGCAAACCTATTTCCTCCAAAAATCAACAGAAGAGAAGTGAACTAGCTTTTGTATGCGGATGACCTGGTCCTTTTGGGCCTAACACCTATAGGTCTTCAATGCAAATTAAGCATCCTAGATCAGTACATTCAACAAAACGGTCTAAGCGTCAATACAAGAAAATCAGATTCTGATCCTGCAAAACTTGCAAAAAACAAAGAAATTGTTGGGAAATAAATGTTTGTCTGGAAAATGGGCAATGAATCAATTGAACTGGTAAAACAAACAATGTACTTAGGCATGTGCATCAGTTCTAGTATCAATGACGCCCTTGGGTACAAAAAACAAAGGCCAAATGCAAGCAATTGACAGCTCAAGCTTGCCTTATGAACAGGAAATACGGTAAATATTCCTTGAAACCCGTTTTGATTTTCTATAAAATGAGTCATTCCAGCACTAATACATGGAGCCAACTGTGCTGTTGGATGTCCAGCAGAATTGTGGACCTCTTTAGAACACTCATTCTGGTCTAAAGTCTGCGGCTCCCGTTGAGCGTGCTCACGGCGTGTATAAGATACGAGCTCAGTCTCTTATCCATCAATGTAAGGATAACGTGGAACACACTAAATAAATATTGTAAAATGACTGCAGAAATGGTTGAGCCACAATACAATATTCTCAAAGATCTATCGTCTGGCAATGTTGACAGTGTGCTGACAGAGTGGGCCCACCGCTGTGGACAAATCTTGAGTGACATAGGTGCCAGCAGAAGTCTGGATAGACACTGGTGATGTACGTGCTAAACACAGAATCATGAAAATGGCTCCTCCAGAAGCCGGGTAACTAAACAAGATTCAGTCTTATCTAGAAAAGTTCCCAGGAATTGATTGCAGATCCATCTTCATGAAGTACCGTCTAAACCAATTCCACACAAGAGAAAATTTGAGCATACGGGAAAAAGACGGATCTGCACCTTTAAAATGTCGTTTGTGCAGTGAAAACAACGAAACACTGAAACATCTAACTTTATTATGCCCAAAACTGAAACAAGAACGTACCAATCATTTGGGAAGGTTTATCCTAGCAAAACCATCATTGACTGTTGATGATTGGTGAAGAGAGTCCTTTCAAGATTTGGATCGTAAACTAACAATTGAACTAATGTTTTTCTTAGAAATAATGGTGAAAAAATTGGCAAAGGCTGAAGCTAAATGTAAAGCTTAAGTTTTAGGACTATTGACACCAGTCAATGAGCATATACGAAAATTAGTGACCGTTATGCAAGGATTGTTATGTTGGTATCGTCTATTACGTTTTTCTTATCCTTGATTCTCACCCAAACGTGTGTTTTACCTTCCCTTTTGAAATGGAATATGTTGTGATGTCAAGTATTTTTCTTTTCTTTTTTAAAGGTTTGTAACGCACCAAAAAAATAAAAAATAATAATAATTAAAGTTACTCTCTGTTGTGACTAAGAGTACTCATAGTCTCCTTTTCTCAATAGGATCCACCCACCTTCTCCTGCTAGCATGCCAAGGGCTAATATGTACTAGGAGTAGCTAGGTATCTAAGCATCTGATGTGTTAAAAGGGAACTGTGGTGAGGCACCGGAGGGCGGGGCCTCGGCGGGGCGTTCCCACGCCCGAGGCTGTGCCGTTGCATGCTATACTAAATTTGAAGGGGAAGCTCAGTTTTTCGCTGCCAAAGGTTCTGGTACCGTCCCCATGTTGGGGGATGCCTGCAAGGATGGAGGAAAGGGGACTATGGACTATGAGTACATTAGTCACTACAGTGAGTAACTTTAATTTGTCAAGTTTTAACTGATATGTAAGACTTATATTAAACATCACTTTGTCATATGAGTCGTCATCTGTAAACGAGCTTTCATATTTTAAATCGGTCAATCTATGTCCTTCGTCAATAGCTACGACTGTTCTCCAGTTTGACCCCCTCCTCATCAACTCTGTGTAAAATTGTCTTCCCTCACTATTGCTGCTTCTGTCTGAACTGTAATTATCTGCCCTTCCTCCACACTTACGTGGGTACTTAGGGCCGAAACAAAAATTCTGTGGGCAAATAATCTGTCCTGTATTCTCAGAAGCCATGCTAACAATGTGTACACTGTAAAGGAAAACCTCTGGGTTTAATGGCACTCCTCTTGCTTCCGAACCATAAAATGCTGTTTTGAATTATTGTGCTCACATAGTGGATCCCTGGGGTAGAATATATTATCTCCTGGTCAGTAAATTATATTGTCAGGTGTAATTAGCTCATCAAATCTCTCGCCAATATGTTCACTGGTGTCTTGCAAGAATACAACAATGGCAGAGACAAGTTGTGTTCTCTTATGGTGATGGGTAAAGCATCTGGAAAAGGAACCGTAGTTGTCAACCCAGAAAATTCTTCTGCGTTCATGGCAATACCTCACATTGGGAACCTTCCCTCCTTAACACAAGATTGAGTCACCCCAGTATCTACCAAGATGGAAAAAAAATCTCACCTTTGGTCACCTCGACTCTTGGTTCCTCTTGTGGGTCTCGTGTAATCAATAGCATGGAACACATCAACACTTTCTGTAGGCTGTCCTATTGAGGATAAATGCCCAGTCATGTGCCAGTGAAAGGGTTACCTCCCAATACTGTCACACCCGCTAGTCTAGGTGCCAGTGACAATATGTTTGCATTCCATGCTGTCACTGCATTCTGTTGTGCTAGGGCCTGTGTCTGCATTGGTGTCTGCTGTATTTGCATCATTGCATGCTGTCTGGGGTGGCATTCCTTGCTGCGTCTGTTGTATTGGTGCCGTTTGTGCCTGATACTGGGTGTGATCTTGAAATAAAATGTTCCCCTCCATTTGTCAATACTGCTCCTTCCACTGAACATTTCAACAAGTTCTTCTGAACCAACTTTGGTTCGTCAATCTTCCTGTCCTCAACTTCCTTTCCATCTTTCTCTTGTTTTAACCGACAGTGGTGAAACAGTGTCTGTTGTATCTCTGCCTATAGCTTCGCTTCCATTCCCAGTCCCTGGAAAAAAATAGTATTTGTTCCATGGTTCTCTAGTACCTAACTGCCATAATTGCGCTCATGTTTAACGAATCTGGGTACTGGACCATAAGTGCTCTTCATATGTCAACCCGACAATTATTAATTATTAAAAGGTGCTTCGCCATGGTTATTATTTTGTGCTTTCACCCCCGCTTGCTTCAAATGTCATCTGATTGCTCCCCTAATATGGCAGCAAGTAGGATTTTTATGTTGCCTACTGCTAAGGTCATCACAGCTGTCATTCTCTCTAATTCATCGATCCATTTACCTGCTCCTGATGTAAGTAATGGCAATTTACAAATTAAATTATTTTTGTTTGTTTGTGGCCACAGGATGTATTGTGACATTCCTCCCCCTTTCTCTAATAAGGGGAATTGTGTAAACCCAGCTCCCTGTCCAAGTGCAGCTTCACCCTTTGTCTTTGTCACTGTGTGTGTCATATTAATTCTCTTCCATCCTGGTAAATTCCTCAGCCTATTCCTGTACTGCATTCTCTCCTCTAAAATGTTTGATCGCATCTTCGGGTGTCTGGGATATTCTACTGGCTGTGGCCTCCTCACTAGTTCTTCCAAATCTAACCACGCTATCTCTTTTCCTATCCCCACGCTTGTAGAAGAGACTCATGTGGCCGCCTCCTGTCTTAATTTTCAAACATGGTGCCATCACTGTTATCAAATTCATAGTCTTCTGTCTTCAAAATCTAGTGCCCCAAGGGGACTCATCCTACATGTTCCACTCATCGCCTCCTCCAATACATTCCTCCCCCCATCTTGCAGAGACCCTCCCTCCTGCTCCTCTACAGACTGCCAATTCTCCTTCGTATAGCCTACCGTTCATCTGGGGAGTATGCTTATTAAGAATCTCATCCACTTCCTTGCAGCGTCTCTTTAAGCTCCTTTCTCTTTCTGTTCTTATTTCCTGTCTCTCTTTCGGGGAGCGTATGTCCCCTAATAATATCAACTTCTTTTAATCCACTATCCCTACTTCTTTTTGCATCTCATTGTCTCTCCCTTTCTTCCTCTTTTCCTTTCTCTTTCCCTCTCCTAACTTCTTTGTTTCTCATTTTTGCTTTCTTCTTCTCCTCTCCCCTTTTCTGTGTGCCTCTTGATTCCTTTCTCCTGTACTTCTTCATTGCTTACTTTTCTTTCGCTCCTCTTTTCTTATCTTCCTGCTCCTGTCTTTCTCTAATTTCCCTTTCTCTTTCTTTAAAATCGTCTATGCCCTTTACATCCAAATTGAAAATGATCTGTCATCCTACCTATTCATTGGGTACAATCGCTCTCTCATCCCTGTTGCCCTGCCTGCCTCTTTCTCTCTGGACCTCCTCCCTGGCTTCTGTTAGTTTTGCTTGCTAGTTGTGGCACTTGTCCCATTCCATTTGTGTGGACAATGGTCTTTGTTTACTTATTTTTCTCCACTTATAATGTCTTCACTACTATACGCAGGGTGCACATATGAGGAATTAATATACCCCACAGCTGCTTTTACTGCTTGTAATAGATATAATCCCAGTGCTTCCAAAGACTGATTACTACTCTGGGGCAGAGGAGAAATGCCTGTGGGTGCTTTTCCCCCTTTGTCATGCTGTTTAACCATCAATTCTTTCACAGGTGTCTCCTCTACCTCTTCCTCATACATTTTACATAGTTCCAGAATGGCTTGTCTATGCTGCAACTGTTTTCCCTTACACGCAGAATGTAATTAGGTGCATGTGTTTCTGTACTGCCTTCCAGTGAGTCCCTTGTTGTGTCTTGGGCATAAACATTTTGCCCGTTGTGTCCCTCACCCACTGTGTGTGGTATCGAATGGTTTTATCCTTATGCCTGCGTAATGGGAGTGTCTTCCATGATATGTCACAGCTTAACTTACCAATACTTACATTTTATTTCAATTCTCACTCACCCTCTTTTGCCTCCCTTTCACACCCTTTTCCATGAATACTTTTCCCCATATTAATATTTCTGCGTCTCTCTCTCTCTGAGACCACACCACCGGTGTCACTCAAAGCTTCAGAGTGACACCATAAACACCACTCATGCTCCGGACAGCACCATCTCGCTGTTCCCTACAAACCTTCTGATTGACACTACAACCATCACTTATGCTCTGAGAAGTCCCACCTCGCTGCTCCAACACCAGGCCACCCTCCTCGGTCCACATCACAACTTTACATCCTCCACAATATATACCAGTATGCACAAAAGTCCACTTCTACAAAGCCTAAGCTATCGTACAACAAAAGGCTGCGCCAGCAATTACTGCACAAATAAACACACCACAGCTGTCTTCTCAACCCATGGTGAGGTATGTGTTGCTTATTATTGCACCATAATTCGGTTTACTAGCTGATCTTTCCTGATCCTTGTCTGACGATATCTCCTTTATCATTTATCGCTTCATTTCATCACAATACCCCAACATACAAACAATCCCCACCCCCTGTTTTGCCAGGCCTATGTCCTACTTACATCCAGGGATCAGCTGAAGGTCTTCGGTGTTGAGTCTCCCCTCCGCGGCACCCTGCGGACACTGACAGGACTTTCTCGAAGGGGGCTCCTGTCGACCTCTCTGTTACACATAATCTCGCTCTCGATAGGCCACTTCTGCAGTCTTCTGGCCACGGCGGGGACCCCTCAATAATCCGACTCCTAGCAAATCATCACCCCTGCTTCCATCTGTTAAGATGGCCTGGAAAGTCTCAAATTACACAGATGTTCTAGAACTAGTTCAAAGCGGTCTCAATAATGGAAATAGACTAAGTGCAAGGCAAAAGCCAGCTTTATTATCATCAAAATAAAGCAGGGACAGCATGAAAGTATTTCATTCTTGGAGCTGTCTCTGGTTACATAAAAACAATTGTTTATATATTCAACATTTGTCATAACTGACACCCTACTGCAATTTTAGTTACCAAAAGCCTATGGGGAACAGGGATTGGTCAATAGTGGTGATTACATATACATTCTATAGGGGTTACATTTCTAATTGGTTAACCCTTGTCTGATTGCTCCTCCTGCGACCACCTCTAAATGGATAAAGGTCAAAAGAAATGTCTACAATATGTAATTGTCTGTCGTCTTGCTTCATGGGCGGCATAACATTGGAGTTTTTCATTGGTTGGCTTCTTACTAACCAACCTTGGACAACTGACAGGTTGTCAAAGAATGAGCCAGACAGGAGTTGGGGGAGAGAAGTCAAAGGACTGCTTTCCTTTCAACTAAAGATACCATCCCTTATTTCTAGACCATGAGCCAGGGTGATCTTTATATTTAGCCTTGCGTGGCATCTTGTCTGGGGATATGTGTAAGGAGTAAGGCAAGTCCCATCTGGGTTTGTTGCTAATGAATACACTGTGTTCTACAATTATGGGTCACTTGTGATGGGACGGTGTTTGGAATCATTGCACCCTTCATTTATTGGGAGTTTAGCTAATATTGATGCGAGTGTCACATTTTCTCTTGCCACTGGTGACACTCTTCATGGAGTCTTTTGGCTTATAGTTGTCCTGCACCTGGCTTACAAAGGCTGGTTGTATTCTTATAAGACTTTAATTGATCTGGGAGTATCATTCTTGCATCCTGGGAATTGCTATCTCGTGCTTTCACTGCAACGTTCTGACCCTCCCTTAATTTGCGTTAGTTTTGGCTGTGGTTGCCAGCTCCTGCCGGAGCTTTGCATGGACCTGTAGTTCTGAGGTTTCAGCATTTTGTTTTCTCATGAAGACTTGATGCCTTTCGTGTAATTAGAACCATGCCGTGGCTTCCATTTTGGAAAAGATGGCTGCCCATTACTGTTGTTTCTATATTGGTGAGGTATAGTCGCGTGTAGTTCATGTTGCATTCAGCTTATACATTGCTTATGTTAGTATTCTTCATGTCTTATGGATGCTATGTTAACATTCTTCATGAATAAGTGCATCTATTACCTAATGTACACTTTCTTCATGTTGAGTGCACATTTGCTTCGTGTCTCGTGCTTGCACATGTATTGTCACAATGTTAGTTTGGTTAATCATGCCATCTTCAGCTTAGGTTGTGTCCATCTCCTGTGGTACCTGCCTAGGATAAGGGCGGTACGGTTGTCTTAGTAAGGATTCTCACTTGTGTGGTATTGAGCTGGGGAGGGGCAAAAGCTATGGATGACACATTCATCTGCCTCTCAAAAACAGCCAGCCCTCCAATAGGAATCACCTGCACCATTCAAACTAGCATTGGCTGTCCATCTTTGACAGCCATCTACCCAACAAAAGGTATCCGCTCTGAGATATGTGTATTGGGATGAAAAAGCCCCAATCAGTTCCAGAAAAAGCAGGGCAGCTATTTTGAGTATGTGGTACCAAAAGGGTTATTGATGTAAAAAACATGGTGCGCTTTAGTGCACCAGCAAATATTGTAAAAAAGCAATGTTTATTGCCCCTGGTTTCTCTAGATGCATTCCATAGGCATAAACAATGTTGCCAGACAAATAGAAAGAAGGACAATGTCCCTATTATAACCCTCAACTGACAGTGGTGTATGTTACTAAATGAAACCAAAGAAAACACCAAGGACTGACAGTTTCCTTTCGCAGGCAACCCTTGGGACTGACCCTTGCCAAATAGATCAGGTGAGTGGGTTAGCAAGGCTAGAAAGGTTGGTGTTTGGTATTTGATGCAGTTCCCAAGTTTGCCCTCTTGTTTGCGTGGGAGTGTTTTTTTTTTAAACAAGAGGGTCATGAACAGCCCCACTTAATTTTGTCAAGATTCCTGAGTGAATGAAAGATTATGCTCCAAAGGCAAATGTCCCTGGTGATGGGCCTATGAGGTCAGAAATGCATTGGATATTAACTTCTGTCTCCATCTACAATCTGGCCCTGCAGAACTTAATCGTATCAGTAGTGGGACAGATGCAAAAAGAATCCTTACCCAAACCTACACTGATGATTAGACAGGTTTCCCCTGTTTCCTTGATTCGGGGGGGTGGGGGTTCATGAAATCCTTCAAGGCACTATGCAAAGTCTGTCCTGCAGATACCTGCAAGGTGCTGCAAAGGCCTAATGTGGTCGCTAGAGCAACAGGTCCTCCCATACCTATCACCAGGATTCGCCCTGAGGTATCGCCTTAGCGGACTAATACAGGTTTTCAAATGTATGTGATAAGGATATACACCCAGGCCATCAGATAGCCCTCAGCTAGGCCCATATGTAACCCAATAAGTCCTTTAACAGGGACATCCCCAAGGCCATTAGCATTACCCATCAGGGTCATTCAGGCTCATGTTCAACATTTGAACTTTATTCCTCCTAAGGTACAAGCCATGGAAAAGGCAGTGGGGCCTTCAACAAAAGCTCATCATACCTCAACGCTCACGTTGCGTAAGGGTCAAGAGAATTTCAGTTAGCCAATCAAAGCAGAGCGACTGCAAAACAATGACACTCCCCACTTGCTCCCCTGGTCAGCACCCTGACTACCCAGGATGTGTCTAAGCAGATTACTGGAAATTAAGCTACATCATACTTTTCCACAGAGAATTTGTCAGAAAGCAGACTTGCTGGTATGTACTACAAGCATCCTATGAGACAAGTGGCTCAAGAAACGGAGGAATGGTCTTCAGCCGGGCCTACTATACTAGTTTTCCTTCAATGCTACATTCTTTGATTTACAGACTGCTAGAACCTTCCCCTTAAACAAGCAGAATTCCCTCACAACATACAGTCTCCCCTCTCAGGGCCATACTGAGACTATCTTTCACAGATTTCAGCAGTTTATGGCTGACATGGCCATGAAGACATTTTTCAGGGACATCATACAGGAGGTCATGCCTTACATTTCTGAACTGTGTGATGAATCCCATTGTCTCATCACTCCTTTCCCTGCGGTGACCTCTCCCCATGTGGCCAGGGGATGGCAGCCACTACCTGATCCTGACCCTGGGGGCGGCTATATGAAGGAGGATCACATGGAGGAAGACAACCTCTCGGGGAGTAGCAGGGCACCAGTGGACAAGACATGGTATTTCCCTTCCTCTCTCGAAGATACCTCATCCATACCCAATGCCTTAATGGCATATTGTTATGGTATTTGGTATTTATTTAATATGTATACAGCCAATTAAGGCTTTGCATATAAGAACATTACAGAATTCAAGGTCATGAAAACATCATAACACACCAGATAAAAGTACTAAATATAAAAAGAAAAAAGAAAACCAGATACCATCAGATAATTCTGTTAAAATAGCTAAACTAAATTCATAAAAATTCATCATATGGAATATTAGGTGTTGGTAATTTCCAAACAATAAAGGTTTCCACATATCAGACATGTTTGTCACCACTGCTATTTTTATAAGCCCTAAGATATTTACCTCTTAAAAACCTCTAACTCTTGCATTGACATAATGTGTTAAGCAGTTTCTAGAGTTAAAGGCCCACATAATCTACAATTTCTCAGGGACCTATCAATTCCCAACTCCAAGGATCTCCAATGTATCATGCATATCAAATTTGAACAACAAGTAGCTTCTAACAGTTTTACAGTCAGGATAAGCTGCTTGATATAAGGGCTCAACTACGTCTATAGACCAAAACTGTAAAAACAACCCGCTATTAGATTTTGCCCCAAGATTGGTCATGTCACATTCTTTGGCATAATCTAGCATTGCTGTTTTCAGCAGCCGTTTAGTCTTTGCGTGAGTATTTTGGAGCCACACATGTACATTCTCTTCGGCCCATCTAGAGTATACTCTGCTCATCGCTGCTATCAGGCTAATCTCAAACAAAATCATTACTCGGACCCTTTTTCACCAGAAAAGACCTTCTTCCCCTTTAAATTTAGAGGTGCGGCCCAGGGAGCATGCGCTGCCTGGATCTGCTGTCAGGCGCAACACCTCAATCCCCTTTTCCGTGTCTACGGGAACGGGCCAAATTCACCAGCGCCTCCTGGGTTTGGCTTCGGCTATGTAGTTCCACATGCGGATACTTCTTCTTTGTCTTTTCTATCTTTCTGGTACTCAGTCCTCAGGCGTCACTCTCCTCCCTGGTGCATGTCGACTTCTAGAGGGTTCAGCAGGTGTCCATCCTGCAACAGGCTCTTCCCAACTTCAGACCCCCACGTCCTCTGCCTACGTTGTCTTGTCCCAGACCACCGTTGGCAATCATGTTCGACGTGTGACTCGCTGTCCTCGAAGGCGCTGAAGAACAGACTAGCCAGGCGGAGGGAGCTCTTCCAGAGGTCGCCTCCAGAGGATCTCAAGAGCGTTGTGAAGCATCGAACCAGGCCAAAGGTAGGGCTGATATTTTC
Source organism: Ambystoma mexicanum (assembly GCF_040938575.1). Classification (NCBI taxonomy): domain Eukaryota; kingdom Metazoa; phylum Chordata; class Amphibia; order Caudata; family Ambystomatidae; genus Ambystoma; species Ambystoma mexicanum. The sequence continues at coordinate 585,796,796 of NC_090922.1, read as the reverse complement.
CAGCGCACCCCGCAAGGGAGACTCCTTCTCAGGGACTCTCCCGCGCGTGAGGGACCGGCCAGGTCCTTCTACCTGCATGTGGACTGAGGCTGCTTCAGCTACCAGCCTTCGGGTCGAGGGATCCTCCCAGGTGCAGTGTCGAGGGACCAGAAGGTTCTCCTACCGGGTCTGCACCCGAGGGACTCTGCCCTTGTACCGGCACCATGGCCGAGGGGGTTACGCCCTAACATCGGCAATACGTCTGAGGGGCTACGCCCTTATACCGGCAATATGTCCGAGGGGGCACCTAAACGCAGCACTACCGACCCCCGGGTCGAGGGTGTCACACCTACCTGGCCGAAGCCTGAGGAGCAGGGAAGGCCTTGTGATCCACGTGCAAGAGTCTTGGACGAGGCCGGGCCCAGTGGGCTGAGCAATACATCGCAGGCATGCAGCAGGCAGCTCAACAAAATGGCCGCCGTGCCAGAAAGGGGCACTCGTCTGACGCCATTCCACGAATTCGGCAAAGAACGAGTGTCAAGGTGGGGACTGGCCTCAACCAGGTAAATGGCCTACAGTCCACCCTTCATTTGCGCAGGGCAACTTTCCTTTGCGTCCATATAGACAGGGTATGCAACGGCTCCAGCAGCCCCCTGCTACCTCGTCGGTACCCCCTACCACCTCTTTGGCCAGTGAGGAGGTGCTCTTCCAGAAGTTTCTTGGCCTCATGAGATCTCCTTAGATGGGGGTTATCATCAAAGATGCAGTCAGGGAAGTCCTCCCCGATGCTAACGGCACCACAGACGCCTCCATCGGGCCCCCAGGCCCTGGTGCAGCCATCTCCTCTGGCTCCACAGCCAACTCTGCAACCTCCACCACCTCCTCAGCCTCCAGCTGCGGTCCCTGTACCCCAGCCTCCGGCACATCTACTCCTCCTCCACAAGATCCTCCAGATCTGCAGGATACGGACGAGGAGGAGGATCTGGACACGCCATCCTTAGCCAGGGCCTTCGATGAACGTCTTGCTGGCCTGGCGGAGTACCTGGGCCTCCCCCAACACGAGGTCGAAAAGCTGGCAGAGGGGGTTCTGGCTGAAGTCCTCACGAGACGCCCCTCTGCCAACACGGGGATTCCACTGCAAACCGATGTAGTCTACTTGGCCAAGAAGGATTGACTCAAGCCCCACTCAGTCCAGCCGGTCAACCGATGCCTGGATGCCAATGAAGGCAGATGAAGGGGGATACACTCTTGCTATGGTCCCATCCTCAGCCACACTCCTCGGTGATCGCTGCGGCATCACTATACTCCAAGCCTCAGTCGTCCTCAGCCGCCTCCTCTGTGGCGCTGCTAGGCAAGGAGGAGAAGATCTTGGAGGCGTATGGCAAGAAGATCTACTCCAACGCCTCTTTGCACCTGGGTCAGGCCAACGGTTATGGCGGGAAATTGCAGACTTCCTCACAGAACTCTCCACTCAGTGCCAATCACGCTTTAAGGAGGGGCTAGCGGAAGCCAAGCTCATGACGCATGACCTCATGGAATCCACAGTGGCTAATATCGATACCTCTAGCCGTGCCATCTGTATTGCCATGGACAGGAGGAGAACAGCCTGGCTCCGGGCAACGAAATTCAACCCGGATGTCCAGGAGCGCATTCTAGATCTACTGTTCGAGGGGGGGGACCTCTTCCACTCCTCTACGGACGAAGAGCTGGACAAGAAGAAGAACAGATCACAAACGGCAAAGTCTTTATTCATTTATCCATTCTTACAAAGACCACACCCAAATCATACACCCAATCTCAGCAGTGCTCGGAAAAGGGTCATATATATGGAGGTTTCAGCGACTTACGGGAATGCAGATCCAGGCAGTAGGACCGCTCGCCGCCCCAGGACCGGTGCAAACAACAAAGGGGGAGGGGGGAGTAAGGGCTTTTTCCAGTCCCCCTCCGCAGTGTCAGCCTCGGAGGGAAAGAAGGTATGACACGCCCCTTCGGGTCCACATGTCTCCGGTGGAGGGCAGGCTTGCTCTCCATGCACAATTCTGGTGCCAGAATTTCACGTACCCCTGGATCCACCTGGTGCCTTCCTGCCTGCTGCTGTTTTTCACCACTTAGCAAGCCCCACCTACCTGGTGCCTTCCTTCACCATCACCGTCTTGTGGCCAATGCTGGATTTGACTTTTATGGACTTCATTCATTCACGGTGCGTCACTCTTTCTCAACTCTCATGCTGGATTTCCTTTGCATCTTGTACTCATGGTGGCCCTGAATCATGCTGTTCCCATCTTCATCTTGTATCCTGGCTTGCAACATTATGTGTTACTACTGACTTCTGCAATTGTATTCGCTCTCCACTCTTGCTTCTCCACTCTTTTTGACTGCTTACTCTCTGTTCTCTCCTCCTTTCCCTTCTCTCTTTTCCTATCTCCTCCCCTTACTTTCTTCTATGCACTTACTCTATCAGAATTGTCCCTGGACCTAATATGATAGTAACATTCTCTGTTTCCTCCACCCTCCCATTACTGTTTTTTCATCCTCACCACCCCTGCAGCACTATCTGAAATGTTGTCAGGCCTATTATGATAGTCGCTTGTTTTGTTCCTCCCCTCCCTTGCTGCACCCCTCTCCCTCACCTTTTGTTTTTCTCTGGCACTACCAGAAATGTCGTCAGGCCTGGTACGGTAGTCGCCTGTCTGTTTCCATTTCCTTCCCACTCTCCCCTCCCTTCCTTATCTATGTTTTAGCTCTTGTATCTGAAATGTCGTCAGGCCGAGTACGATTGTTAATTTCACATCCTTACTGTTCATGGCCTGTAAGAATGTGGTTGCATTTTCCCTTGTCCCCTCCCTTGCCTTGAAGCGCTTTGAAACACATTGTGTATAGGTGCTATATAAATAAACAATAATATCATATCATATCCTCTCTGTAGTATCCATGGGGTTCCGCCTTCCTATCCCAACCTCTCTTCCCCTTCAGTCCCACAGGTTGGGACAGCAACTCTTTTGGCAGTGATCCGGTCGCACGTAGAGAGCCAGGCAGTGGAGGAAGTTCCAGCCTCCCATCGAGGCTTTGGCTTCTACTCAAGGATTTTCGCATTCAGAAGGAGAAGCAGGCAGGCCTGAGAGTTGTGCTGGACCTTTCCACCCTCAACCTCTCCCTACCCCTGAAAGAATTCAAGATGGTTACGCCAGCTTTTATAGCAGAGACATTGGACAAGGGAGACTGGATGTGCTCCCTGGACCTGAAGGATGCATACCTAGACATCCCGATTTGGCAGCCCCATTGTTCTTTCCTACGGTTCAGGATCATGGGCTACCATTTCCAATACAAAGTCCTTCCATTTGGCCTCAACTCGGCCCCCAGGGTCTTCACCAGACTCATGAATGCTGTGGCGGCCCTCCTCAGATCGCAGGGCCTCCACATCTACCCATACTTCGACTGGCTCGTCTGGGCTACATCTCCGGAAGCGGTTTGCCACTCTTCTCATGCCCTTATGAACACTCTGCATGACCTGGGCTTCTCGCTCAACCTCAAGAAGTCACAGCTGCACCCTACGCAGACTCCGACATTCCTGGGACTGATTGGGACACGTGTCCGAGAGGGTTTTCCCATCGGAAGACAAAATCTCGCCCATCAAGAGGGCCACCACCCACTTCCTCAGCAGAGAGGGGACCGCGGCATGCTGGTACCAACATCTCCTGGGTCTACTGGCGGTGGTGCGGCACACGAGACTAAGGATGAGAAGGATTCAGCTGCACTTCGTGGCCTGATGGAATCAGGAGCGGGGCTCGCAATCCGAGAGGATCAACGTTCCTCCATCTCCATGGACTGCAACGTACGGACGGGCAAGCCCTTTCGGCCGCCCTCTCCGCAGGCCACCCTCACCACTGACTCCTCGCTCGAGGGCTGGGCAGCCACCCTCGACAATCTCTTGGTCCACGGCACCTGGACTCGACAGGAGCAGGAATACCACATCAATTGGTTGGAGCTGAACACCATCTGGCTAGCGCTCGGAGCCTTCCTAACACATCTCAAGGGAAAGGTTATCCTCATCCAGACAGACAACTCGACCAGTATGTACTACGTCAACAAGCAGGGAGGCACCAGATCCCCTCCTGTATGCAGGCTGGTGATCAGCATGTGGCAATGGGCCCTGGAAAACAACGTTTACCTATTGGCAGTCCACCTCCCGGGGGAATACAACCTGCAGGCGGACAGGCTCAGCATGCTGGGGGCAGACAATTACGAGTGGCAGCTAAACAACCTTATTATTCACGAGATCTTCAACAGGTGGGGTCATCCCCAAGTGGATCTCTTTGCCACCTGGCACAACAAGAAGTGTCCCCAGTTCGCATCCTGGCAGTGTCAGGGCCCTGGCGCTCTGGGCGATGCATTTCACCTCCAGTGGGCCTACATGAAGGCATACGCCTTTCCGCCTACTCCCCTGATCCACAGGGTAATTTGAAGGATCAAGGAGTCTCACTGACTCATCATTCTGATAGCTCTATGGTGGCCGGCCAGGCCATGGTTTTCGTAACTACTCAGCCTCTCTGAGGTGCCCCAATACACCTTCCGACGGGCCTAGCTCATCTTCTGGCGCAGCAGGGGGGCAGATCATCCACCCTGCGCCAGGGAAACTAGTCCTCACAGCGTGGTACCTGAGCAGGTAACGGTTCTACACCTTAGCCTCTCACAGGCCAATCTGGAGATCATACAGGGCGCCAGGAGTAAAGCCACCAGGGCCCAGTACAAAAAAAAATGAACCAGATTTTGCCACTGGGCAGACTCCATGGGAATTGATCCCTTAGCCTGCAATTTGGACTACGTGCTCTCCTTTTCTGCGCACCTCGCTCATTCGGGCATACAGATGGACACCTGCTGTACATACCTTGCAGCCATTGGGACTTACAGGAACTCGGAGGAAGGCATTTTTTCCACCTCCAACCCTATCGTCAAGAAACATCTGACTGGTCTCGCTAGGCTCTACCCGCCCGTCAAGAGACTGCACCCTGTGTGGGACCTTAACATAATCTTGGGCGCCCTGGCGCACAAACCATTCGAGCCAATGGCATCAGTGGACATTAGGCTGGTCACCATCTAGACAGCCTTACTAGTCGGTCTTACCTCGGCTTGCAGAGTCAGCGAGATCCAGGCACTGGTCGCCTCTGAACCATATACCACCTTTCACAAGGACAAGGTAGTCATGCAGACGCACCCAGCATTTCTGCTCAAGGTTCCATCTGCATTTCACTTGAACGAAGAAATTGTCCTTCCTACAATCTTTCCCGATCCCAAGGACAAAGCACAGAGAGTGCTGCACTGCCTGGACATCAGGCGTGCCCTAAAATTCTACTTGGACAGGACCAAGGGCTTCTGCAAGTCAGACGCTCCATTTGTCACTTTCGGAGGCTCGACGCCAGGCTATCCAGCTTCTAAGGCCTCCATATCCTGCTGTATGGTCTCTTCCATCAAGGAAGCATACGAGGGCCAGCACAAGCCGCTCCCGGCCAACATGCATGCCCATGCAGTCAGGGCCAAGGCAACAGCCATCGCATTCCAGCGCCATGTCCCTTGGGAAATCCTAAGCAGGGCGGCCACTTGTGCCTCTCCCACGGCTTTCTGCAAGCATTACTGTTTGGATGCCGGCTCTAGTTCTGATGCGGCTTTCAGACAGGCTGTTCTCAGGAACCTATTTGCTTAAGGAGTGTCTCCTCTCCACCCTGGGGATACAATCAGTTGTAATCGCCCATACAGTATAGAGGAAAGGGGATGGGACGTAAAAGTAATTATAAGTTACTCACTGTAGTGACTAATATATTTAGTCCATAGTCCCCTTTCCTCCATACATCCCACCAACCTCCCCCTAATAATAATGGTGTCATTAGGCAATGTTAAATCTATTGTTGACGCGTCAATGGGGACTGAGGTGTGGCGCCAGAGGCCGGAATCAGGGCAGCGCATGCTCCCTGGGCCGTGCCCCCCTCCGCGCGCCTCTAAATTTAAAGGGGAAGAAGGTTTTCTCTGGTGAAAATGGTTCCGTCTCCCGTCCCTTGGAAGGGACGCCCATACAGTATGGAGGAAAGGGGACTATGGACTAAGTTTGTTAATCACTACGGTGAGTAATTTATAATATCTGCCTCAATGCTTCTTATTAACTCCACTATAAAGGTGTTCTTATTGAGGGTACAGAGTTTCACGTATAACATTGCCATTTTATATTCTACAAAATCAGTGGCACTCTAATAGAAGGTATTCTCTAGGTAGCGATTTAGGCATTCTGAATAACATTTTCAGAAGTTTTGCTTCAAACTGAATGATTTTATTAATACATTTTGCACGCCATATTTCTGCCGCATGGTAATCAAGGAAGCATTTTAGAAAAATACAGCAGCAGAAAGGTTTTAACTGAAAGCCTCCTTGTTGACCAACAAAGTTACTTATAGACATACGAATCTGCATGCACTTCAATTTTGTGTCCATCCAGTGTTTTGTTAATCAATTGTGACGCCTAAATATTTGTAACATTCTACATTCCCAATTGTCCACTTATAATTGAGAGAGCAAGGACATTTAAGTTTGCTTGTGAAGGACCTTATTTTAGTTTTACTGATGATTTTTCATCCATTTATCCCTGCAATTTTTTCCAGTGCTTTTAATTTAGTTTGTAAGCCTTTAGGAGTATAATCCAGGAGCAGCAGGTCATCTGCATAACCCAGATAGCCCAATCTCAGGGTCCCGATTGTAATGTCATCTGTTCATAAGGAATAAAGATCTACCATGAGATTGTCCAGATAGAGATTTAAAAAAGGTTGCAGCGAGAATGCACCCTTGTTTAACTCCTCGCAGAGCTACTATAGGATCGGACAATTTACCTTAGTTGTCGAGGCGTATTCTCACTGATTTTCCAGTATAAAGAAGTTGGATCATACTCAGTAATCCAGCAGGAATGCCCCAAACTTTTAATTTGGCCCATAATCTTTCACGTATGATAGTGTCGAATGCTGCTGTGAAATCTATAAAAGCCGCAAAAACTTGGAGATTACAGTTTCTCCAGGAGCATTCAATAGCTGTTACTAAGTTCACTATGTTGTGCGTGGTGGAGGACTGAGCCCTAAATCCAGATTGGTTGGAAGGAAGAATATTAAATTCTTCTATCCATGAGTTCAATTCAATCAATAGGGTTTTTGCAATAATCTTTGCAAGGATGTCTAGCATTGCTAGCATCCTGTAGATTCCAGGCTCTTTCCACGTCCCTTTTTTTATATATCAGAAGAATAATTCTGCCCTGCCAGGATAGGGGTATTACCCCATGTTTCCGGATCCATTGGATCAACATATGAAGAGTAAGTGCCCATTTCTCCGGAGACATCCGCATAAGAGCATTGCACGTGCCATCTGGGCCGACAGCCCGCGAGGTATGTAAATTCTTGATTAGTTTAGCCAATGAGTTTATGGTGTATTGACCTACCCATGTAGATACATGGCTGGGGGTTAGTATCTCATTTACCAGAGAGGCACCTAGTGTTTTTTCTATATGACAAATCCAGTCTTTTTCAGGGACACTATTTATCGGGAGGTTTTTTTTTCTTGGCGCTATTTATAATGGCCCAAATTCCTTTGATGTTGTTGTTCCTTGCGCACAATGCTATAGTGCGCCATGTCTTGTTCGCTTTATGTTTACGATACTGACGTAGCCCAGTGCGATGCAGTTTTTTGGCTAATCTAATTTTCCAGGTGGCTTTGTTACTAGTGATAGTCTTGATCTCTCTAATCATTGATCTAAGTTTTTTTTTCCTTATGTATCACAGCATGATATATATTCTTCTTGTCATGGGTTATGCTCCATCTCTCGCAGTTGCTTGCTTAGGTATTTACGTTTCTGAGATGTAACAATTTTTATAGTTGCTACTATTTGTTCAAAATCATGGATCATATTATTTTGCTCTTCACCATATTTCATTTTATAAATTGTTCTAACTCCTGTTCTGCTGCCAATTTACCCTTTTCTAATTTCTGGGGATTCCACGCATTATTCACACCTATGTTACCAGTGTTCAGTTGGTATTCATTAGGTGTGTGGATAGTAGGTAGCAAGAGATATAAAGGTAAATGGTCGCTCTCTTTGCGGCATCCAACTGCCATGTCTATATGATTGCATGAGTGCTAGCATTAGTTATAATATAGTCTATAGTGAACATAAAAGAACCACTAACCTGCGCCGTGCTAAGGTTTGACTCACTTACGGTATCACCATTTAATATCTTAAGCTGATATTTCAAAACTAGCTTAGACCAGGGTTTACCATATTTATTCGAAACAGGTTCTATTGGTCCTGAGTTTTGTTTCTTTATAGGATTATTAATCTGCATTCTAATCTGTGCAATAAAATCTCCTCAAATAATAATACGATTGGGAAAATCGTGTTCATCTAGTATTTTAGTAACAGTGGTTATATTCTCCTTAGTAAATACACCATTAGGTGGAATATATATATTTACAATCAATACTAATCAGAACATAGGTTGGTTAGAGTTCACTACTACTGCCAATACCATAGAGGTGGACCAGGCGGTGTTATGGCCTGTCCATGGATATCTGATGGAGATCAACAAACCTCCTTGCGGTCGACCTCTAGGCCCTTTGGTAGCTAAGCTCTGGATTGTGGTTCGACTGTCAATGTCACATACCGCTGGCAGAGGCCGTTTTTATTTAAGCAACCAACATGAAGGCCATGGAATGAAAGGTTCCCCTGCAGGAAGGCCGACTTAAGTGCTAATTTCTCTGGTAACAAAGGTGGTCCAATGCTGAGGTATAGAGCAGGTGTCCAGTAGCCAACGATGCAGGTCATTACCCAGGTGGTGCAGGTTGCGGGTGCCCAAGGTTGCCTTTGGTAGCAGTTGGCTGCTGACTCTTACTAGCTTTTGGTCGCCCATTGTTCCAGCCTCCTCATGTCTGGCCTTGCAGGGCTAATACAAGACATCTTTTGGAAGCAGAGGGATCTTGCATGCTTGTAACCCAGTTGTCCCCATGGGTCAGGCGGGGTGGGGGGGTGAGGGTGCTGTGCTCACGTTTCCCTCTGGTCAGTTTGAACGCTGTTATCTACAAATCCCAGCAGCGCTTCACCTTCGTGTGTGATCTTGGGCTAGTTGCTGCAGCAGTGCTTCCTCAGGTCATCTTCTGGTTCAGGTTGATTCTCAGTGCTTTTGGACTCGCCCAACCTAATGACAAAAGACTAGGTGCATATTCTCTCCTCTCTTGGAGCTCACCACAAAGTTTCCCCCGGCTTCTTGCTGTAGCTCGTGTTTTCCGGCCCTAGTCTCAGTAAGGGTGTCCACCTCCCTCACCCCAGACCAGGGCAGTCCCCAGGGGATCCACCACCCCACCCAGCCGAATAGGGAAGGGCAGTGCAGAATCAGTGTTCTTATCTTATTTTACTTGGACACAGAAACCAAGGTGGATTTTTTAGGAAGCCCAACGGGTACCATTTTTTATTTATAAAAACACATAAATCTTATTCTAAAAATACCTATCCTTTAATTTCTCCGGGCATGAGTTCCCTCTAAATGGGGATCTGCCCCTTACTTGACTGGCTCATAGGGGAGACCCAATCGGTGAGACTGACAGAACAGAACCCTCTCCAATACCTGGTACCGCCCACTGATGCATGAGGCTAGAGGATGGCCTCAGTTGGTGGTCCCACCCACCAGGCTGCCTCAAGCAGGTCACCACTTTTCTCACCTCACGCCAGGGTGCCCTCCCCTCTAATCCTTGAACTTAGACCTACAATCCTACACTTAGATAACTCCTACATAACACTTCCTCCTCCCAGCACTCCCCTTACATAACATTTACTATAGATATACACCAACGGTGACATACAACATTTAATGCATATCATTCTGCAAAGGGGTGACTTTCAGCACCTTCTAGGCTCTGTTTTTGGTGGATGTTCCCATCATGCTGTGAAGAACGGAGGGGGTCTGGCCCAGATTCCATGTGTGGTCTGATCCCACAGTTCCTCCTTCTGGGTGGCCCGTCCACGTGGGGCCACTCTGTTCCTCACACCTGGCCTGCACACATATGAATGTCCTGGGCGGCCCCTGCCCGGGTGGCTTCCTGCCTGCTCTCACTGCCCTGGTACCACTTTGCCCCGGTATCACTGGTCTCGACATCACTGCTGCAGCCCATCCGGATCTTCATTGTGTCCCCATAGCCTGAGAGGGGGGGCATCCACACTCACCACTGCACCTGTGACCATTGTCCCATCTTCTGCCCCCCATTCTCCCCATGTCCTAGGGGTCCACTGATGTCCCTGCGGCACCATCTTGGATCCAGGTGCTGTACTCCTTGTCAAGGAGATGCGCTGCACCTACAGCACGCAGTAGCGTCCCACCCCCCCTCCCCCCTCTTCGCTACATCTAGGAAACGCAGGGGGCAGGCTGTGTAGTCTTCACCAGGGCCTCGATGACAGAGCAGCCTGGGACTTCTCTCTTCACCTGGGCTGCTTCGGTGGCTGGGCGGGGTGGACATCCCCTGTGTCTCTTCAGCTCCTGGGCTACCTGGCATACGTGGCCCGTGAGGATTTTTCTGCACTGGGCCTGTCCAGACTGGCCCGGGGGCAGGCCGGTTTGCCCCGTTTGGGCTGCCCCCACAAGAAGCCTGGACTGGGCAGCTCTTCTCTCTTTGACCCTCGAAGCCTTGCGCATGCTGCTCAGGCCCTTCACTGTCCGGTCTGACCCTTGGACGGCCGAAAAGCGCCACGGCCCAGTGGGTCTCTGGGCTGCTCCAGGCACCCAGACTGTACCCACAGTTACGTAGCCAGGTCGCCTGCACATGCAGCCTGGCATGTAAAATGTCTTTAGGCCCAATGGACTGCTCAATTCTGCTGCCCCTCCAGGAATTTGTTTTCGTTTCTCCCCCAACTCTTTCTGCTGTCTCTCTTGCTCTCTCTTCTGTCTGTCCTTCTTTAACAGTTTCCCTTTCTTCTAGAATTTTGTAAGTGTTCATGTATAATGAGCTTGTATACCAACGAGTGGTTTCTAAGTGCGGGATCGGGATTCGAACCCGTGCTGCGCTGTTTTCTTAGTTGTCTTGCTTCGCCCCTGAGCTATCCTTCCTCCATTGGGGATCTTCTTTTTTTTTCTCCATATCGTTATTCCGACATTCCATCCAGCCCCGTAGTGGGGATGGATTGATTAGTCCAATGCACATAAACGCACACTACCTAAAATAAAGTGCTTTATTCAACCCTAGTGTCTGTCTTTCATCCTAGGTTTCTCTTAGGGGATAAGCATGCAGCCCTTCCAACAGGTGCCTGTTTCAGCCGCAGGCTACATTTCTGTGCAAATAACCAGGATGTGGATTCATCCCTGAATCCAGACATCTTATTATGTTACTTGCCAAATCTGGAGTTGACTGCCCTAGCCTAAGGCTTCCTGTGACAAAATGTCCAACATCATACATGGCCACATTGGTTCCCTTTGGCTCAAATGAAATCAGGTATAGCTTTGTAACTCCTTCAGAATCATTAATGCATGACCACAACGTAGGGGCTCTGTTCCAGGGAATAGGTACGCTTCCTAATTCAGAATGACTTGCAAATGTGCTTCCTCACTGCCACCATCTTCCGGTGTTCATACAACTAACTAGGTCAGAAATCAGGAAAACAGGAGCATCTTTTGGGTGCCCAGCCTGAAAAGCTTAGCCTCTCAGGGGGCACACTTAGCAGAGTTGCAACATTAGTGATGCTTTGGATTAGGACTCTTCAGAAATATGTAGGCCAGCAATTCAGGCCAATCTAAAAGATCGGGGGTCTCACGTCAGCACCATAACTCGGGGTCTTCAGTCCAATAGGCCACCATGGGGAGCCTCCAAATTCACAATCTGTGATGTTCAATGAAGCACAAGTTGCACAACAATATAATAGATGTGAAGGCGATTTTTCTGGCATTGAAGGCCTTTCTTTTCTCCATCCAAGACTCGTGAATATTGATTTTGTTTTTATCAGACAGCCTGACTACTGTTTTACCTAAGCACTCAGGGAGGGACAAGAGTCCTTCAGTTATACAATTTGGCCCATAGGCTAATGACTTGGCTATTTAGAGTCTGGTGTTGCTAGTGGCTACCCACCAGGGAAGCTCAGGCAGTGTCGGAGCAGATATTCTGGGGTGCCTCCCCCAGACAACTCACAAATGTTAAATAGATCCCCTCACGCCTGGCCTGGACGTCCAGAGAATCGTGCCACCCTCTAGTGGATCTCTTTGCCACTGGGGTAAACAAGAAACATTCATGATCCTTTCTATGGAAAGGTGAGGGCCCACACTCTTTGAGAACAACAAGTTTCTTCCTTCAGAGGTTCAAGTGCTCTATGCTTTTCCTAATCTTTCTTGGATTCTAACAGTCGTTTAGAAGCTTAGTGCCCAAACAAATTGATGCATGGCCTTGGTGGCGGCACCAAGGGTAAGCTCACTGGATATGGTAGTAATATTTTGGAATTGTCCGCTCTCCCACCAAGATTTCCGGTACTGGTCAAGGACTTTCTGTAGCCGAGTGGGTTGATTTGCACCTTTCCCCCACATTCAATCTTCTTAGTGGCCTGGTACCTGAAACCTAATGTACAAGTGTGCCTGTCTATTGAATTACAGCATCATTGCTAAAGGCAGTTAGGAAAGACTCTACAAGAAGGAAATAGGTCAGCAAATATGAGATCATTGCCATTGGTTCAAGTGCATGGACATTAACACTTTGGGATTTTCGTTAGACAAGGGGCCTCATCACGACTTTGGCGGTAACCCTTAAATCTGGCGGTAGCGCTATTACTGCCGGATTTAAGGGTCTGCCAAATCAGGATTTAGGCGGATTTCACCCCAGCTCTTAGATGGGGGGAAATCTGCCGAAAATTCGCACTCATAACGCCGGCGGGAAATCCCCTGGCAGTATTAGCACGAAATTTCCCTATTGAGCCCAATGGGGAATGGGGTATTCCCGAATGGGCTCAATGGTGAATGGGAATTAACATTACCGCCGAACATGTGATCCGGGGCTATTAGCGCCGGGGAGTTCGGCAGTAGGGCTAATACCGCCGGCGGTAATGCCGCCGGCGTTACCGCCCAAGTCGTGATGAGGCCCATGTGCTGTTATTTATCACATTTGATCTTTTATCTCAAATATCCCTTGTACAACACACCTTTCAAATTTAATTGCTTACCTTGATAGAGGTGCACCTGTGTTTTCACTGGCTAGCCCTTTGGCCGAGAGACATTTTAACAGACTAATGTTTCCCCTAAGAGTGCCCATCTCATACGTCTTCACTGAATGTAGCTTTATCCACACTTGTTCAAACAATGAGGAAAATATACATTAAATATGTACCTTGGAAGACAACTTTTTATGGTGGCCTTGACTTCAGCATGAGGAATCTGTGATATGCAGGCTTTACCTGCCCCCACTCCAATAAAATAGAAAGTTGTACCCCCACACACACCCTAAATTCTTGCCCAAAATGTTTTGAGTTTAATCCGAGCCAAAATATACATCGATCAGTCTTCATACCTAATTTGATCACGCAAGTAGAGTGTTCCTTGTTTTTCTTAGCCAAGTGTACAATGCATAAGATTTATCTGACATGCAAAAAAGGAGCTTGGGTTCGAAGATCACTTATTTGTGACTCACAGTAATAGTAAAGGATAATACCTTTAATCATCATATAAACTTGACAGGTGGGAACGCCCCATGACCCCGGAAGTCCCACCCTAATGGAAGTCCTGCCGCGGAAGTGACGTCTTGCCGGGTGACCTGGAAGTCCCGCCCTAGCAGAAAGCCTATCCGCCTATCCCTGAAGTGATGTAGTGTTGTTTAACCGGAATTTAGGGCTTAGCGGGGGGGGGGGTGTTACCCCAGATGTGACATCATAGGTGCTAGCAGGACGGTCCCCGCAAAGCTTGGAGCCCCTAGGGCCCTCACTAGGGTTCCCCTGGAAATCCAAACACGATTGGTGACCAATGGCGAAGGGACCTATTGGGGTTCATCTGAAAGACTCACCTTTTTGAGGTTCTGGGACTGTGTGTTGACCATTATGACCCGGATGTCCCTGCAAAGACCCAGAAGTGTGTCGCAGTGTTTGCGTGGTGGCACACTCTGGAGATGATGTATGTGAGGTGCCACCTTTAGGGGTGGGGCATGAAGGGTGATATATACATCTGGTGTTTGGGAGGGAGGTACAAGCCGCTCCTGAATCCCAGGGAAAACCCTCTTGCGCAGCGCCCATCACTACCTACGGTTCTGGAGAGGTATAGACACCATTGAAGCTTTGGGTATCTTGCCAGCCAGGCTGTTAAACCATGTCTAAAGGTGTAGCTGTACATTTGTTAAATAGATCTATAATGTTTTCTAACCATTAGGGTCTGGAGGGTGCTAAAGAGTGTGTTTAGTATTGAGTGGAGGTGTGTGTTCCTTTATAATAGGAACGGTGAAAAGAAAAGCATAACATGTATACGAAGATTTGAACAAAAATCAATCATATAAAATATGCATAAATACATATTTAAAAAATCTGTAATAAAATATAAATCTGCATAAATACATATTCCCCCAAAAATTCTATATATTGCATATGAATAATAATGGGGTAAAGGTGGGGTGCTAGTTCTGAGCACACTAGATTTGTGAAGCAATGGCTGGGCTCTTTGAAAAGGCTAGGCTGTGGGGCCCTGAGGGTACAGCTGGACTCTGGTTGGTGTGGCGATATTGAGCCCATCAGCTAATGAAGGTCTCTGGCCTGTGCAAACAGTGCAAGTCCACGGGCTGCTGGTATTTATAGCGGCAACTGGCCCCAGCTGTGAAACAAGACCATGATGTAATTGCTCACGTTACAGGGAGGGATGGACTTCGTTTTCTAACTCGGTTTCAGTTTTAATAAACAGCGGTTAGCAACACTTGTCTGTCCCTTGAAATATACGTGGAAGCATTCCGCATCAGCGCACAGGATGTGCTTGTGCCTAAAGCCCTATGCGGGATTACTTAAATGGCAACAGATGGTGTGGCCTAGGTTGATGTTCCAGGATATACGTGGAAGCATTCTTTCAGCTCAAAACGAAACCGCAGACCAGCGCACAGGATGTGCGTATGCCTAAAGCCCTATGGGGAATTACTTAAATGGTACCAGGTGGTGTGGCCTGTGTTGATCTTCCAGGGTGTAGTGTTTCAGGTGGACCTCCTTACACTCCCAGCCGTACTCTCTCTCATGCAATGAAGGGGCCGACGCAGGAGCTGGGGTGCAACACCTCTTGTCTTTATTGACTTCAGATATGAACTGCCGCTCTTCGCGGTAACCCCTCCCCTTCCTAAGACGTGGGACGCAGCCCACTTGACAAGTGATAACAGAGAGAGGACTGTTCCTCTCTTCAACAATACAGTGACGACACCACACCCTCCCGTCACTAAACACTCAGTTATGTCCTCAATCTATTTCTTCGATGAGACGATTTGGTTTTCTTCTTGTTCTCTGTGGTCGATAGTCCACTCTTGCAGATGGCTCCACCCAGGCATCAGGTGCCATGTCATTTTCAGAGTCTTCCCTGTCTCCCTCATAGGGGCGTCCCACTGAAAGAAAGTGTCACTCATATTCGAGTCTCTTGCATGCTGGGTGCCAGGCATTTTACTAAAATGAGAAGAGTTTCTTATTATGGACCGGCGGTCCCCTTCTGCGGTGATGAGTGATCCTTTCCTCTTAACGATGATGAGCGGTTCTTCATTGAAAGGAGCTACGTTTTTGCGCTGTTGAGGTTGTCGGACCACTACCACGTCCCCTGGCGCCAGATTGCTCTCCTTGGCTCTGCGCTTGTTGTCGGCCGCTTGTTTCATGTGTTCTTTCATGAGGGAGTCTCTTGTTCTCTCATCTCAGCATCGTCTTCATGTTGGTCCCCTTTGTCTGCTGCATGCGGTAGCCGCGTTCTGATCATTCGTCCGAACATTACCTCTGATGGTGATTTCCCAGTGGTTCTTTGTGGGGTGTTCCTATAATCTCGCATGAGTTGGTACAGCAGTTTCTCGACGGGTTCTCCTGTGAGGCGTGCGATTTGTGTCGTGCACTTGATGTTGCTCATAAATATTTCTACGGTACTGTTTGCTTGAGGCCTCAACATTGTTACCTTACGGTGATGAAAACCCATGTATTCTGCGAATCGTTGGAAGTCTTGTCCCGTGAATGGCGGTCCGTTGTCAGACTTGACTACTTTTGGTATTCCATAGATTGCAAACATCCGATCCAGTGCCGGGATGGTGTGATGTGCAGAGGTGGATAGGACAATCTGTAGGTCAGGATATCTAGAGTATTCGTCTACAGCTACCAAGATGTATTCACCACCTTTCATGGGCCCAAAATGATCGATGGCTATTTCTTCCCATGTTCCTTCGGGTAGTGCAGTCATTCTTAGTGGTTCAGGGACCGTGTGTGGCTTCACAATGGCACAGGTGGGACAGTTCTGCAGTAGCTCTTCCACGGATATGTCTAGTTGGGGAAACCAAAGTGTTTGCTTTAACATCCTCTTGGTGGATACAATTCCCCTGTGTCCTTCGTGTGCTAGTTCTAGCACCTTCTGTCGTAGGCTTCGCGGTATTACCAGTTTTGTCCCTTTCAGTAGTAGTCCTTCCTCTGACTTTGCAAGTTCTTCCTTTACAGCTAAGAAGCACGTGATGTCTTGTTTGGTGTCCTCGTTCATTGTTTCACAGATCTGCTTTGCGTGTTTCCATCACCCTGTTTCTAGGCACCTTAGAATGGTTTGTATTTCTTGGTCTGTGTTGGATTCCCTTGTTATTTGTTCCATGTCAAGTCCTTGTGGTGCGCTGCTGTGGATGACATATCTAATATATTGATCAGCAATGGACTGTTCTGGCCTGCTCTTTTCCCTTGGGTGCCGGGAGAGGAAGTCCGCGGGGTTTTGTTCCTTCCCTGGCCGGTGTATGATGTTAAATCGATAATCTTGCAGTCCAAGTGCCCATCTGGCTATTCTTGGTGGCATTTTTGCTTGAGGGTTGCCATAGATGAAAGTGAGTGCCTGGTGATCCGTCACGACTATGAAAGGTTTTCCATACAAGAAGAGATGAAAGTGTTTGCAGGCCCAGACGACCGCCAGTCCTTCCTTTTCTGCTTGAGAATAGGCCTGTTCAGTTTTGGAGAGGCTTTGACTGGCGTACAATACTATGTGCTTCCCACCTCCTTCTTTGTTGTCTAATTGCGTGAGAATGGCACCTAGTCCCAGAGGACTGGCGTCAACGACGAGTTCTGTTGTCTTCTTCGGGTCAAAATACGCCAGGTTTCGGGCGTCGGAGATACGGTCTTTGGTGATCTGGAATGCTTCTTGGCATTTGGGTGACCAGGCAAATTTGGTGTTGAGTTTGGTGAGAGCTCTCAGGGGTTCACTGATGGACGCAAAATCTCGTATGTATATTGTGCAATAACTTGCAAGTTCCAGGAATGATCTGAGGTCTGAGGTTGTTGTGCGTGGTTCAGCTTCACGGAGCGCGCTAACCTTTTCAGGGTCAGGCGTCATGCCCTTCTCCGAACATATGTGTCCAAAGAATCTGAGTGTCTTCTTGCGAAATTCACACTTTTCTTTGTTGAGTGTTAGCTGAGCTTCTTCCAAGGCCATGCAGACTCTCATTAACGTGTCATCATGTTGTTCCTGAGTCTGGCCGAATACCAAGATTTTGTCGCTGTAGTTCAAGCAGTTGGGCACGTGTTTGATGACATTGTGAATTTCTGCTTGAAAGATTTCTGCCGCTGAGGATACTCCGAAACTAAGTCGCTTGTAGCAGAATAAGCCTAGATGAGTGGCAAACGTTATGATGTAGCGGGAGTTCTTGCTGAGTTCCAGCTGATGGTAGCCTTTGTTTAAGTCTAACTTGGAGAATACTGTCGCTCCATTTAAGAGGTGCACCATGTCCGTTATTCGAGGAGCTTGATGTTCTCTTAGGATGGCTTCATTTGGTCTCCTCATGTCTACACATATCCGGATATCAGGAGAGTCTCTCTTGGATACCGGCACTATGGGGGAGACCCATGGTGTGGGGCCTTCCGCGGGCTCAATGATGTCTGCCTCAAGTAGCTTGGTCAGTTCGTTCTCAACTTGCTGTTGAATGCTGATGGGGATACCCCTGTAATGCTGTGCTACTGGTGTGATGCGGGTGTCGATGTGAAGTTCAATTTGTTTGCCCTTCAGTTTTCCGAGGCCTTTGAACAGTGCTGGGAAGATTTGATCGATGCTTGCCGTTGGATCTAAGTATTTGTGCACCATGAGGCGGTACACTATGTGAATGAGTCCCATCTCTATGGCTGACCGATAGCTTAAGATGCATCCGCTCTCAGTGGCGGCTTCTAACACATGCATGGGAATGCTTTTCTCGTGTTCCTTGTATTGGCATGATGCCATGAAGAACCCTTTGCATGATAGGGGTGTTTTTGAGCCATATGGGTAGATGAGGGCTCGTGCTGGCTGTAGGCGAGGAGCGTTTGGTATGCTTTGATATACTTCCTCACTGATTACGTTCACAGTTGCTCCCGTATCTATTAGGAATTCTGCAGCTGTTTGATTGATTCGCATTCTTAGCATTGGGCTGTGTTCTTTTGCCGTGTTGTTCCCAAGGGCGTACAAATATCCCTTTCTTCGCGGTGCTTCTGGTTGTATTTCCGGTCTGCGGGATCTCTCTTCTGATGATGTGCTTGACACGCTGTCTGACTGTGACTGTTCTATGAGGCACCTTACATATCTCCTGGGTCGCCTTCTTGCTTTTGACGGGGCGGTTTTGTGTTCCCTCCACTCTCTCCTCTCTTGTCTTCTTTCTGGTTGTTCATCGTGGTGACGGTGCCGTCCTTGTTCCTGGAAGTGGTGCGCCGCCCTGTTGTGGTGGGTGGGCTGGTTCTTTTCTAGTTCCATTGTGGGTTTTCCACTTCTACCGGCTCCTCTCATTTTGCTGCGAAAAATCAGGCACACGGACTTGTAGTGGTTGTCACCGCCACATGCGGAGCATGTCTGTCCCATGGCAGGGCACGTTCCCTCATGGGGGTATTCATGGCCGCATCTGTAGCAGAAAGGATCAGTGTTGTTTCACCCTGTACCCTCCAACTTGTTGATGCTCTCCTGCTTGCCGTGCGTGATCTTTGTCATCCAGACCTTCCACTTGAGCTGCGAGGGTAGCATCTGATCTCGCTAGACGCAGGATTTCCTCTAGATTTCTCGGCTGTTGTAGTAGTCGTTTTTGGAAGTCTGCGCTTTCGCACCCCACTATGATCTGTGATCTGAGGGCCTCCTCGTTTGAGTAATTGTTGAAATCACAGTGTTTCATTTTTGATCTTAGTCTCATGACAAAAGCGTCTATGGTTTCTCCTTTGTTCTGCTTGGTGGTGTGGAATATGTGTCGTTCGTAGTCCACGTTTGTGTGGGGTGTGAAGTATTCCGTGAGCGTTGCCTTTAGTTTGGTATAAGTGTCTGTTGTCTTCCGGCATTTCTTCAAGGATGTCTCGCACGTTGGGACCTACCGCATGGTTTAGAAGGTTTAGCTTTTGTTCATCCTCTAGTGGTCCGGCTGCTTTTAGGCATACTTCAAAGTCTCTCAGCCATCTTCTCCACCTTGACCCCAGGGTGCCTGTCTCTGTGAGGTCAAAATTTGCTGGTAGCTGGGCTAGAAGGCTGTCTGTCATTTTTCTACGCTCTTGTCTGCCCGGGGTCACTGGGGCGGAGGGTGCCTCTTCTTGTGCTGGTGTCACTGGGACTGTAAGTGATTCCCTTCGGGCTGGAGTCAGTGTGGCTGTGAACGACTCCTCTTCTGAGCCACTCATGAACTTAACCTTGGCTTATTTCTCAAGAGTGCGGTGGTATCTGGCTGCCACCAGGGGGCGCTGCGAAGTTCGCGCTCCACTTGCTGAGACCGGGGATTAGCTGCGCTGAGATTTGTGGGCCTGATCTCTCTCTTTTTTTTTTTTGATTTGCTGCTGCGTTGGGGCGCTTGTGCTTACCCTTTTGTATGCAGACGCGGAGTGGAGAGACTGTACCTCGGTCGTTGACCTGACCGTCCTTATAGTCGTTGCCGTCGGCGGGAGGCCAGTGCTCCTCAACCGCCCGGAGCTATGCTGGATTTCTTTCCCCAGCCGTTGCCGTTGGCGGGAGGCCAGTGTTCCTCGACCGCCCGGTCGTGTGATGCAGGGAGCTACTGCTCCACCCGCAGGTATTTCGGGGTCACGCCTGCCGGCGTCGTTGCCGTTGGCGGGAAGAGGTCTTCTCTCCCTCCCGCCCGGAGTGTTGTTGCACGGGGAGCTGCTGCTCCTGCTCCACTCGTGGAGTGAGCGCTTCGGCGCCTCTTCGCACTCGCGTGCGGCCCTTCTAGCAGCGGGGAGCCTTCTCGCTCCGACCCGCTGTCCTCTGGGTTTTTCGCCCGTGATGAAAACCCACGGCTCCGGTGGTACTTAACCACGCGCCACGAGCGCTCCAACTTGAGGTGGCGGGCACGGCGGGGCGCGTGTCAGCCTCGTCGCCAATGTAGTGTTTCAGGTGGACCTCCTTACACTCCCAGCCGTACTCTCTCTCATGCAATGAAGGGGCCGACTCAGGAGCTGGGGTGCAACACCTCTTGTCTTTATTGACTTCAGATACGAACTGCCGCTCTGCGCGGTAACCCCTTCCCTTCCTAATACGTGGGACGCAGCCCACTTGACAAGTGATAACAGAGAGAGGACTGTTCCTCTCTTCAACAATACAGTGACGACACCACACAGGGTATTTTCACAGCAACAGTTAAAAGCTCGCAAATTTAGAACAGTATAAATACGGGAGGGGGTGGGGTTGCCAGGCCTTTACAGAATTCACACTTTACAGCCCTTGGGGAGCCACATTGACTGTTAGAGACAATGGAGGATCATTCAGAGCATGCAGTAAGTCTTAGTATACTCTTTGAACTGATGTAACAGAGGATAGCTATGTTAAAATCCTGGCTAACGGTTTTTATTTAATTTTACTATAGCCACAGTATGAAGCACCCTCATTTTATGAAGAAGTAAACTTCCGAAACATAAATGTGCCAGGTAATATAGGGCCCTTTTGCTTGTTATTCTCTGGGGGGGAAAGTGTTGTATGGATGCATCTATGTTTAAAGCATGTGTTGCAGCCTGAGTTTCATGTTCTTAACCAGGGTGATGGGGCTTCTACTTATATCCTTGGTAATGCACTCTGAATATGTGTTGTAAGGTCTGCACAAGGCCTTTGTTCTATATATATATATATATATATATATATATATATATATATATATATATATATATATATATAACATTCAGTTTATTAAATGGAAGCAGGGTCTGTCTGGCTGGCGCAGATCGCTAATGGCTCTGCTCAGGGCTTCTGACAACCGAATTATGTGGGGTTTGTGTTGTGCGACTGTCGTTTTTCAGGGGCGATGTCCTGAGGTCTGCTGAGTGCTAAGGGGCCCTGACCAGTTTTCATTTTTTTATTTAAAAGACACTACAAGCCTTATGTAGTAGAAGGGCTGCCCGTGGTCCTTCTGTGCAGCCCCTGTAACACACAAGGCTTGTAGTGCCTTTTAAAATGAAAAAACTGATGAGACCCTGCGGGCTAAGGGGTCCCCAACAGTTTTCATTTTTTTTTTAAGCGCAGCAATAAGTGTGTATTACAGGGGTTGCACGTGGGCTTTTTGTGCAGCCCCTTGAAATGCACACGGATTGTCGAGTATTGAAAAAATGTTTTAAAAAAACAGCGTCCTGCAGCTCTTTTCAAATGCCTGCTGCGGCATGTATGAGTCCTTAGCAGCATACTGATTAAAAAGAGCGGGGACGACGTGTAGTTCAAAGGCTTCCCCACTCTTTCTAATCAGCGTGCAGCTAAGGGCTCTTATTGTCTGTTGTGCGCTGGGGGCGGGGAGCTGTGAACCTGATTTCGCAGCTCCCCTTTTGCCCTTAAAAAAAAACAATGCTCGGAGGGGGCATGGGATGCCATGCGCTAATGGCCGCGTGCACCCAGGGCCTCATTAGTATGCTTTTTAAAAAGCCGGGTGTATTCCTATGGCTGCCCGCACCCGTAGGAATACACACAACTTGCACAGTTTTTTTTTTAAAATGCATATTGAGGAGGTCCTGGGGACACAGATGCACTAAAGCTCTCTGTCCCCAGAGCCTCATCTGCAGGCCGCACATTCCCATGGGGGAGCCCGGAGCTGTGAAGTTAATTTCACAGCTCCCCCTTTTGTCCTTTTTTTTAAAAAAAAAAAACCTGGGGAGGCCCTGAGGTGCTGTGCGCTAATGGCCGCGTGCACCCAGGGCCTCATTAGTATGCTTTTTAAAAAGCCGGGTGTATTCCTATGGCTGCCCGCACCCATAGGAATACACACAACTTGCACACAGTTTTTTTAAAAAAAAAAAATGCATACTGATGAGGTCCTGGGGACACAGATCCATTAACGCTTGTAGTAAACTCTTGCACAGATGACAGGAGGCGTGATTACTGGCTGGATGTCTTTTATTGCATAAGGGACATCTGCCGGGAACATGTAAGTAATAAAGAGCCAGGCGGCTAGGCAAACGTGCCTGATAACTGCTGCAGGGCTGTGGGGCTGGAATGTCTCGTGATGCAAGCCCCCAGGCCCCAATCTCGGAGGAGCCGGCAGGACGCGTCTTGCCGCGTCCTCTGATGCTCCCGTAATGCGCGCGAAGCGCGCGGGCGCGGTCCTCGCTGCCGCGGCGAGATCTCGCGAGAGTTGGTGACTCTCGCGATGTCTCTACACACCTCCCTTTGTTGAGAAAAAGGAAGTTCATTGCAAAACATAGTCACTGTATCTCACTGGTCTTCTGTGCTCTCTTCTGGGTCGGTCACCCTTTCCAGTGCGATCTTCCTGTTGCTCCTGTTCTGGTTCTGGCATGGGTGATTCCGGTTCCATCTCTGTTTCTTCCCTTTCTTCGTTGTTTCTCTCGGGCTCCCGTTCTTCCCTTCGCTCATTGTCAATTCCTTCTTCAGCATGTGGTCTCTCCGGGGTTCTTGCTCTTCCTTGTCTCTTCTGATATAGGGCTACTCTTTCCAGATTCCATGTGCACCCGTCCTCGGTGCGGACATGGTTTGTTCCCCTGTGAATCACTTTGGTGGGTCTGCTGAACCGACAGCCTGTGATTTGGTCTTTTTTCGGTAGTCTTATTTTGACCCAATCTCCCCCTCCAATGTCTGACGCTTGCTTGGTTCTTCTTCTTTGGTCATTCCACGTTTTCATGCGTGCCTTGCTGTTTTCAATTCTCCACACCACTTCTGACATGTCCACTGCTTCATCTTCTCTTACTTTGGATAACCCTGGTGGTATGAGCGTGGAGGCTGCACTCCTCCCTCTCAACATTCGAAACGGGGATATTTGCGTGATTCCGTTTGGAGTGAGTCTTTGGGCCGCTATGGCCTCCTTAGTGGTTTTTAGGGGGTCCATTCCAGAAGCCGTGGCTAGTTGGATTGCTCCCTTAATGAACCTGTTGGCCCTTTCAACAAGCCCATTGGCTTGGGGATGATACAAGGCCGCCTTCTTTTGGCCTATATTGTGCTTTCTCAGGAATTGTTCCATGTCCCGTGAGATCAGTTGTACCCCATTGTCCGTTACTACTTCCTTGGGGAGGCATTCTCTTTGAAAAATTTCAGTGAGAACTTCAATTACCGTCGCTGTGGTAATGTTTGGGACGAACTCAGCCTCGACCCACTTGGATAGGTAATCGACCAGCACTATGCCGTACCCATGTTCTGGTGCCATCGCTTCCAGGGGTCCTATAAAGTCTATGCCCACTTTTGACCACACCGCTTCTGGTACTTCGGTGGGAATTAGGGGTGCCTGTCTGAGTTTCAATCTTTTGTCGCTATTGAGGCACTCATGACACCGCTCTATCATGGTGTGAATCTCTTGGTCCATGGACGGCCACCAGTAGGCCTCCCGGACTCTGCGCCGGGTCATCGTGTTTCCCAGGTGACCAGCGTGGGCTCTGCATAGAATGGTGCTCCTCATGCCTACGGGTGGGATTATCTGGTCCGTCTTCATTATTATTCCGTCCGTTTCAGATATCTCTTCGGCCACCTTCCAATAGGGTCTCACACCTTCTGGCATAGTTTTTTCACCTGGCCACCCTTCCTTGATCCACTCACGGATCTTCGCCATGGCCGGGTCTTTTCCGTCTTCTTCCAGCCAATGTTTCTCGCTGAGTTCCATATAATCAGGTGCTTTTATATCGGTGATGGATGCCACGATGCATTCTCCTTGTAGAAACGTGGTGGCCTTGTCTTTACCTTCTGGCAATCTTGACATGCAGTCTGCTTGCAAATTCTTCCATCCTCAGATGTGCTGCACTTCAAACGTGTACTCCTGCAGTTTTGCTGCAATGCGTGCCAATCTGGGTGTGGACACTTTAGTACCTCCCGGGCTGAGCATGTGGATGAGGGGTTTGTGGTCTGTCACCAATTTGAATTTCGTGCCCCACACATATGTTCTAAAATGTTCCACTGCCCATGCACACGCCAACATTTCTTTTTCTATGATAGAGTAGTTCTGTTTTGCCGAGGACAAGGCCTTCGAGGCAAAGGCTACCACATGCTCCGTGTCCCCCTTCTTCTGCGTAAGAACTGCTCCTAGTCCGTATGCACTGGCATCCGTGGTGATGACTGTATCCCACTCTGGGTTAAATGGCTGTAAACACGGCGCTTCCATGATGTGCCGTTTTATACTTTCAACCGCCTTCTTCTGGGGTTCTTGCCACAAAAATAACGAACCTTTTTTGAGTAGGTCACGGAGTGGTGCTGAGGTTTCGGAGAACTTGGGGATAAATTTTGCGTAACACTCCGCCAGTCCAATAAATGATCTTACTTCGTCTTTGCTGGTGGGTTCCGGTGCTTTTATGATTGCATGCATCAAATTTTGTTTGGGACTGATCCCTTTTTCTGAGATATTGTACCCCAAGTATTCGACTTCTTTCGCTTTGAATACGCATTTTTCATGGCGTAGCCTCACCCCTGCTTCTTGCAGCTTGGTCAGGACAGTTTTAATGTGGCATCATGCGTTTGTTCATCCCCTGCGTACACAAGGATGTCGTCCTGGAAATACCCGACATTTTTGACCTTTCGTAGCGTTGAAAAGCTGATGCTGCCGACGATAAGCCGAATGGCATCTTGGTGAACTGACAGGTGCCAAATGGTGTGATGAATGCTGTGAGGGGTTTCGACTCTTCATGCAATTGTATTTGGTGATATGCGTTTCTCATATCCAGTTTTGAGAAAATTTTGGCTTCCTTCATCAACAGAATGAGTTCATTTATGCTCGGTAGTGGGTAGTTGTCGGTGATGACCTCTAAGTTTAAACTGTGAAGGTCGATACACACCCTTAGCTCTTGTGAGTTCGGTTTCTTTATAAGCACTACTGGGCTCAGCCATTCTGACGCTTCAACTTCTTCAATGACACCCTCCGCTCTCATTTTGTCCAATTGATTCCTGAGAGTGTCTCTTGCGGTTGCTGGCACGGGCCTCACTCGATGTTTGACTGGGACGGCATTCTTTTTGAGCATTATTTTATGGACAAAGCCCTTGATGTGACCCGGCTCCTCCAAGAAAAGTTTTGGGTAGTCACTCTTGACAATGGGCCCATTCTTCGCGCAGACAGACAGTACCTGGTCTTCTGTGCTGGGGTCCAGTTTGATTTTTAGCTTGTCTTGGTCGTCCCATCCCAGTACTGCTGGGCCTTCGTGGCTTAAATAAACTCTGGTGGTGGTTTCTCTTCCTTTAAACTCCACCTTCCCTTTGATATATCCCAGTAGTTCAACTGACGCCCCACCAAAAACTGTGGGTTTGTGTCGTGTGGTGAGAACTTGGACCTTTTCTTTTCCCACCATTTCCTTGTATGTCCGTAGGGGTATTATGGTGAGGTCCGAACCAGAGTCCGCCATAACTCTTGTTTCTCGACCGTCAATTTTGATTGTGCAATGGGGCTTTTCTCTTCTTGCCCTTGTGCTGTTTACCATCATGACTGTGGGTCTCCCCTCATCTTCTGAGGACGATTCTAGCTCCCTGTTGTGATCCGTATTTACACTGGTAACTTTCTTGTTTCTCCACCGACACACCAACGAGAAATGGCCAATGCGTTTGCAGATGGAGCACTCTTTGTCTCTGGCTGGGCACCTCCTATCGAACGCCAGGTGTTTCGTGCTGGTGCACCTGTGGTATTTCAGAGGTTCTTTCTTACCTCCTCTCCCCTCTCTCGTGTCTGGTGTCTGTCTTTCTTTCTTTGAGTGATATGTGACTGCTTGGATTTCAGCAGAACTCTGGGTTCCCATGAGTTCTTTTAGTCTTCCCGCTGTTTCTTCAATCGCTCTGGCAATTTCGATCGCCTTCTCTAGTTGTAATTCTTTCTCCACAATGAATTTATCTTGTACTTTTCTGCTGTTGGTGTGGACTGTCAACATATCGCAGATGAGGCTCTCAGCATTGTTGCCGAAACTGCACAGCGCCGCCAGTTCCCGCTGCTTGGTGACGTAGTCGTCGACTGGTTCAGATATTTCTTGTCTGCGGGTGTAAAAGCGTATTCTATGCAACACCGTGTTTTCTTTACTGGCAAATCTCTTCACTATTCTCCTAACTGCCTCCTTAAAGACGTCATTGTTGTCCCCTGCCACCGGGATCGGGGTGAGACTCTCAAACACCCTCTGCCCTTCCACTCCTAGGGCACTAAGTAACATAGCCCTATGCCGTGCCGCTGAAAATCCTGCCCCTACTAGCGCCTCTACATACGTCGTGAAAAGGGGTTGCCATTGCGGCCACGGGATGGCAGCTCTACCTGGAGTTTGCAGGAAGGGGGGTGGCGGCGTCGCTCCTTGCATGTTCCCACGTGGGTTGCAGTGGTGATCCTCGTCGCCAATTTATGTAGTAAACTCTTGCACAGATGACAGGAGGCGTGATTACTGGCTGGATGTCTTTTATTGCATAAGGGACATCTGCCGGGAACATGTAAGTAATAAAGAGCCAGGCGGCTAGGCAAACGTGCCTGATAACTGCTGCAGGGCTGTGGGGCTGGAATGTCTCGTGATGCAAGCCCCCAGGCCCCAATCTCGGAGGAGCCGGCAGGACGCGTCTTGCCGCGTCCTCTGATGCTCCCGTAATGCGCGCGAAGCGCGCGGGGGCGGTCCTCGCTGCCGTGGCGAGATCTCGCGAGAGTTGGTGACTCTCGCGATATCTCTACAACGCTCTATGTCCCCAGAGCCTCATCTGCAGACCGCACATGCCCATGGTCGAGGGAGAGAACATGTGGGCCCGGCAGGCTGAGGCCTAGCTGCTGAGGGAGATGAAAGGAGACACACACACAGGGATCGTGTCATGCCGGGAACTGCTTCCCCGTGGCTGGGGCGGGGCTTTTATTGAACGCGCCTTACGTCACCGGGTTGCGGGACTTAGGACGTACACAACAGGCGCCTGTCACGGAGAGCTGTGAAGTTAATTTAAAGACTTGCATCCATCCGCGTTTAAATAAATGCTGCCTGCCCTGTTTCTTAATGCTGATGCTTTGTGAACAAGGCCTCAAAGCCCACCTCTGCCAGGCATTAGCATTAAAATAAACACGGCAAACCTTTTTTATTTAAATGCTAATGCCTGGGGAGCAGAAGCGGGCTGTGCTACCTTGTCTATTTTTATTGGATTGCATGGTGAACTGCTGCGTGCTGAGCCAGCACTGTTCACCCTGCAGCTCCATAGAAATAAATAAAAAGCAGCGAGGGTCACCTTATTTCACAGATGCCCAATACATTATAAAGGGCCATCCATGAAATATGGGGACCCTTGATGCAGTTATCTGAGGACTAAATATTTTAATGAATATTTATTTAGCAACGCTGGTCAAAACTACTAGCCACAGAGGGAATGAACACATCAAACTGCCCCGTGTTCCCCAACTGAAATTAGCTTTTCAGTCCTTTTGTGACACTGTTTGAATAGTACCCCTGTTTTTTTTTTAAAGTGTGATGTAAATTGTACATTTTAAAGAATATTTATTCAGCAATACTGGTCAAAACTACTAGCCTCAGAGTGATGAATTATCACATCAAACTGTCCCACTTTGACCAGTGAATAAGTGACTCCTTATCGCATGTTGTGTTTTGGGTGGGCCATGTGGTTGTTGCCCCTGTGATTGGTCATTTGCAGTCTGTGGGGCCAGAGGTTTATTGTTTAAATTATTCTAGCAGAGGAACATGCTGCATGGGAAAGCACGCTTGGATGACATTTATCATTCAGAAACACTTATCGCAATCTTGATTAAAAATCGAATGGATAATATCAAGATTTATGGTGTGCATTATAAGAATAACTTGTGGGTTTAAGAGGCTATAAATGTATATTTTTTAATTTTTTTGTTTTTTGGGGTTGCTCTCATTAATTATTTGTAGGTAGCTACTGAATTGTTATCTAGTTAATACCCTATAAGTAATTAAATATTTGTTATTAATAATTAATTGTATAATATTTGCTATTAATATTTATTTGTTATTAATATTTATTTAATGTGTTATTAATATTCATATGTATTAAGTAAATATTTGTTATACATTTTTAATAGTGTACTATTTGTTATGAATTTCCCCCCAAAAATATAATTTTTTTATTTTTCCTTTTACAATAATGTATGCTGTTTCTTTATTTGTTTTTAGAGGTGACAGATGACCATCATTATTCTGATACCGATGACGTGATACTGAACATGTTGATGCTGTGCATTCTGAGACTGGGAGGGAGGCATCTGTCAGTGTAGCAGGTAATGACTGTTGGCACTCTAGATATGTTAAAGGTCAACACTGTAAAACCTGAATGTTTTTTGCTACAGGATATTTTCCAGGACTTGTTACAATAATGTATGCTGTTTCTTTATTTTTTAGAGGTTCCAAACGACCAGAACTGTGCCGACCTCAAAACAAGACATACTGATGCTGCGCATTCTGAGACTGGTAGAGAGGCATCTGTCATTGTAGCAGGTAATGACGTTTGTCACTCTAGATATGTTAGTTAAAGGTCAACACTGTAAAACCTGAATGGTTTTTTATGCGACAGCTTGTTTTCCAAGACTTTGGTCTTTTGTATAAAGTATGATTATGCATTTGAAGCAGATGGAGACAGTGTGGATTCTTGGTGTAGAGCATGTTGGTAAACATTTCTCTGATTTTATTTCAGATTCACACTCTGGAGGATCAACACCATCGGCTGCCCCGTTGTTAAAGCGGAAACAACCAGCCGGGAATACACATTGTACGTTTGTATGACTACTAACAAACCAATCCTTTTCCCACAGCGACGTCCATTAATATTGCTATAATATTTCTATGTGTTTTTGTAACACCCTAGGCAGACCCTCTCATTTAATTATAGAGTATGGTTTGGGCTAATTTCTTCCCAGCAACGCCCTTTACTGTTTCAATGGGGTTTCGCAACCCCCTATGTATACCATATCATTTCATTGTAAAGTACTGCTTTGACTATTTTTTTTGTAATACCGTGTTAAAACTGTTTTTTCTTTTGTTTAATTTTAGTGTCTTGTGTTGCGTGGATGAAGAAGTTCTAGCCCAAACAACCTCTGTGACCCTACCATCGGACACCACGACGCCTGCAGGTCATCTGCATATACAACCCTTGTACAACGCAAACAGCAAATGTTATGTGGAAGCCGGCAGTTTACATATTGTGTTTAAATAAAAGAAGATTTTCTCTTAACAATCGGTCGGGGCTCTCAAGGGTTTGAAAATGTTCTAGTTACCTCTAAACCGGCAAGGTGTTAATGCTCCCAACACCCATATACCCCCGCCTGTTGAATTATGCATGCCTTTGCATACCACGTCTGTTGTAGACCCTGTGAATGTTAGACCTACCCTGGAGGTACAGATCGTGGGTGACATTATACAGGGCCCCGGGTTTCCGATAGGGAGCTCCGAAACCCCTTTTAGTCAGAGCCTCTGGTAGCCACCGTCTGTGGTTCCCTGGTTCTGGAGAGATCACACGACCACATGTTTTCACCAATGAACCCCAACATTGAGCTGCATGTTACTAATTCTGAAGATGTAGACCACCTGAGGGCTCAACCAAGCACCAGTGCCATCCTAGATACTGAGCCTGTTATAATAATTGCTGATTCACCCATAAAAGAGGCGGTCATAGTTATTTCAGACTCCCCCCTTAAAAACAATACCTCAAGATTTTGTACAAGTCTTGGTTGTCTGTGGATCAGGCTATGTCCAAAACCCCTTGATCTTTCCTGTAGCGGTCCCTACGGTGTAAACAAACAGCACCGTAGAACAGTCATTTATTGTGCAGACCATAATATACTGACCATAAATTCCCCAAGGTCTAAAAATCTTAATATACCGAACGTCTGTGTAAATACTCAAGACTCTAAAAGGGCTAGTGTTGTTAAGCAATTATTTCGGCCACCAGGTTTAAAAAAATGGAGTAAGGAAAAACATTTAAAAGGGACGCGTAACAACGTTAGATTATGATGCCAGGTTTGTAGATTGAGACACAGCCTTGGTAAAAATTCGGTAGCAGCTATGCATAAGTGTGTTTATAAGGCCAAACACGTCCTTTTCACTAAGGAATCTAAAAACAGGGTGAACACCCCATCTAAAAAACTAATGAAAAATAAAAGACCGCTAACTCTTAAAAACGCACAAAAAACAGAAACGACTGTTAAAAAATCTTATACATACCAGGCCTGATTTTGCAGGCCCACAACGTCTTTAAGATCAGGGGTGGACTCTGGGCTGCGTACAGATGAAGACTTAAACATAGAGCTTAAGACACCAATGCTAGTGTTGAAGGATACAATTATACCATCAGATCCTGTTAAAAAACTACGCTTACCTGTAAAAGATTTAAAGACCTGGCGTTTACAATGGTTTCAAACCCACAGGCAGCGGTAAATGTTTTAGAAACGCTTGAGAAAAACAAAAATAATCATCATGCAACGTGAGCCGAAAGATTTAGAGCCACAACCCCAAAACACACCCCCGCCCTCCGAAACGGACACTTTTTTTTTATGGTATGGGAACATACCAGAGAGATCTACCAACATTTAGACGTGTTGAATACTATGAAGTGTTCCGCTTTGTAAATTTTGATCAATTAAGATCTAGCAGACAAGGATTATTAATGATAACCAAGGCTGTTGAAAGTCTTGTTTCACAAATCCTTAAAACGGTAGGGCCTAATGATTTCGTCCAGATCCGTTTTGACAGTACAGTTTTAAACTGGCCTCTTTTCACCAGGCGCTCATTTCGTCAGACCTTTTGATGTTTTGGAGTTTCTATAAAACATAGGAAAACTTTTACAAAGTAAGGCAGAACTAGCTGTAACAGAGCCATTGAGACTAGTGTCTGTGGTTGCCCGGTTTAGAGAGGGATGCGTGTACAGACCCCTGAAGAAAACACTTTACTGCATGGTTGTAGCCAAGTAACGTTGGCTCTTGGATTTTAACTATGGGTCCTTGAACATATGTATGGCTGCAAGCATTATAGGTCTACTGGAAGCTAGAACTGTTACTGACGGCTACATACAGACAAAGGCTTTGGAGGTTCACAAAGCTCTGGGTATACCCCCTGATGATATGGTTGCTTTTAATGAATTGCATTTATTTGAAGACTACTTCGGAGAACCTATCAAAATTCTGTATAATGAGGACGGGCTTTGGAAGTACTTCCCGGCCGTTGACACAATGTTAATAAGAACTCTGTATGGATTTTACACCACGATCAGCACTATTATGGGATCTTAAATCTTCAGGGCTTCGTAGGTGCTCGAAATGTATACCCTTATTGTTGTGACATATACAGCAATAAGGTGGCTCACCAGTGCCACATACATTGTAACGTGTCAGAGAAATGGATGCGTCACAATCCGTGAATCAGGCTTTAAATGTCTCAAGTGTAAAACATTTGCTAGGTCTGAAGAATGTCTTCAAAAGCACATTGAGAAAGCATCTCTATGTATAGCAGAATGTCATCTTAAAACAGACTGCGGGGCCAGCAGCCGTTTTATAAAGGTCAACCATAATTGTATGGAGAGGATCTCTCCGCGCTGTGAGGTGGATGTTGTCTCGCTGGATAAACACCAGTGTTATATGACACCCCCAAAAGATGTAGCCAAGACTGAGAAATACATAGTCTTTGACATGGAGTGTATGCAAGAGACGGGCATACACATCCCCAACTATATATGCCAAACATCTGACTAGAGAAAACGGTTGGTAATTCGATGGTTCTGACTGTGTGAGCCGATTTATCACAACATTTGTGGCTAAGAAATTCCGGGGCTATAGCTTTTTGGCTCACAACATTCAAGGATATGATGGCTTCTTCTTAATACAGCAGCTGATTAAAGAGAGTCGCCGTCAAGCTGATAACTCAGGGTGCAAAGCTGAAGCTCCTCGAGGTACCAGACCTTAAAATTCGCTTTATCGACAGTTTGAATTTTCTACCCATGAAGTTAAACAAACTGATTAAGGCTTTTGGTTTCCCAGGGTCCAAAGGTTATTTCCCACATTTATTTAACACTTTACAAAATCAAAATTATGTGGGTCCCATCCCCCTGTTGAGTGTCATGGTTCAGAATTCATGATGCCTACCGATAAGGAGCCATTTCTTAAATGGTATACCGAGGCCAGCACCCAGGTTTTTAAATTTTAAAATTTTAAGAGAGAGCTAAAAGACTATTGTTGTGAAGATGTAAATATTTTGAGAACCGCCTATAACATGTTTCAAGACGGTATATTCAAACTGACCCGTAAGGTGCACGTTCTGGAACCTGACACCCCTGAGATGATAAAATGGGTTACCTACGTAGTTCCCTTTACATTTATCACACTGGCTAGCATGTGTATGAATATATACAAACAGCTGTTTCTAAAGTCTGAAACAATAGCCCATGTACCCCCAGACATGTACCACGGTAAACAAAAACGCTTCTCCACACCCTCCATTCAATGGTTAATGCATATGTCTGTACCGTCAAGTTAGAAGTGGCCTTACAGAAAGGGTACCGTCTGGGGAAGATTCATGAAATATGGCATTTTGATAACATCAAGGTAGAGCTCTTCTGTGAGTGCATTTGTATGTTCCTGCAAATTAAGGAGGAAGCTTCAGGATACTTTGAGGGCTGTGATGACCCTGCTTCCTGCTAGAAGTACATAGATGAGTATTACAAGTATCAGGGTATCCGTTTAGGACCAGAATTCATTGGGAATAAACCCTTCAGACGTGAACTAGCTAAGCTATGTTTAAATTCCTTATGGGGTAAGTTTGCTCAGAGAACCAATTTACCAAACACAACCATCATAACTGACCCTGACTTGATAGCCTATCTCTTTGATGCCGGTTATGACATTTCAAGCTTGCAGTTTATAGAAAAGTAAATAGCATGCCTCTGCTGGAAGTATGCTGAGGAGTACCCAACGTGTTCCAACAATATAAATATATTTATTGCATGTTTCACAACCGCTTATGGCGGTTTCGAACTGTATATCGTCATGGATGCTCTCCAAGAGCGGTGTTTGTACCACAACACCGATTCGGTCATTTTTGGTAGTGCCCCCGGGCAGGAGACACCCCCACTCAGTGATTATCTGGGTAATCTAACAAACAAATTACCTACAGGCGAGAACATTATAGAGTTTGTTTCTGCAGGGCCCAAAAATTATTTGTATCGGACATCCACGGGGGCGGTCTGCATGAAAGTAAAAGGCATCTCTTTGAACGTCAGCAACAGTGTGAAAATCAATTTGACAGTCTGAAAGAGTTAGTGTCATGATGTCTACCCCCGGAGCACCAGGCCAGGCCCAGCACCCCCGGGAGCAGGCATCACGCCCCCGGGTAAAAGCCCAGCGGCCCTTTATAGGGGCTCTTTGGACTCTGTCCTGGCGCCGTTGGTGCCAGGTGTAACGCTCACCTGGTTCCCCCGGAGGCGCGGGTCTTGATCTGGCGAGGATACTGTCTTCAGTGTTAGGTGCAGGGTTCGTTTTGCTCCCGGACTGGGCCCCCTTCCCACCGACAGTTTAAGCTGAAGAGAGAGATGTCTGCAAGGGTAAACCAAGGTATTAGTGTTTGGAAGGTTCGGAAAGTTCCTAGCCCCTCTCGCCCTTTCTTTCCCCGTGGAACTGGGTTGATATTGCGCTTACCTTATATAGGTAAATGCCGGGCTCTCCATCCTGCGTCTTATGCAGGGGCGCTGGATCCAGTTGCTTCACTGGATGCGAGCTCTGCCTCTTGATAGCAGAGGATTTGCTGAGAGCGAAGACGCCGTTAATGCACGAGCGTGCCTTGTAAGTATTAAAGTTAATTTTGCCTTGTTTTCTTCTCTTTCAAAAGTCTTAAGTCTGTAAAGTCTATGTCTTTCCCTTTTCAGATGCTGTGACGATGAAGATTATCTTTCTAATGGCACGTAAGTATAAAGACTGCACTAGCGCTGGAGAATGCTCCGTAATGTCTCTTTTGTCTTTGCAGGTGCTGAGGTGCTGCGCGAACAGATTGAAAGCAAGCATAACACAGGTAAGCAGTCTTGTAACTAAGCGTTACTAACCGATGTATCTTGCCTTGCAGGTGCCGGAATGCAGCGCGAGCTGAGTTGGAACGGGCGTAACACAGGTAAGCAGAACTTGTACTTGAATATTACTAACCAATGTTCTCTCTCTTTGCAGATGTCGGATGCCGGAAGAGAAAGGCAGAAAAAGGCGCCTTGGATGCTGCCGTTGGATTAGGTAAGTAGATTCACTGCCTTTACTTTAACCTAACCTGTGCCTTTGTTTTGCAGGAGCTGCAGAAGACTGAAGAAGACTGCAGATTGGATTCCAGCAGGTTATTTCGTGTTCACAGGATCTGGAGCTGGAGGTTTCCTGGAGCTGACACAGTGAGCGTCCTGCTGCAGATGCAGAATAACGCGAAGCACCTGAAACCAATCGGGTGTGGTTTAAATAGCCTTCTGTAGTGCTTAGGCGTCTCCTTCCACGGCCCCACCCAGGTAAGAAAAGAGTTCCAGATTTCTAAAAGAGTTCCTGTGTTCTGCTTCCAGGGAGTGGCTCCTGCTCCACCCAGAGTAGTTCCAGGCAGAGAAGGATCAGGAGACCAGTTAGCTGGTAAGTAAGCAGCATGGTCTGCTACAGGTAGGTCCACCAAGGACTCTTATCCAATATGAGCCCAGCGCTTCCTGTGCCGGGACCAGTCACCATCATGAGCCTGGCGCCACTGGCGCCAGGACAAGGTCAAGAGGGTCCCTATAGGGACTGGCTGGTTCCTGGGATCAGAGTCATGGGCCTGCTTCCAAGGTCGTGGGGCAAGTCCTGACCCCTTGGAAGCAGGGATCATGACACCAGGCTCATGTTGGACATCAATCCTGGCGCCATAGGCGCCAGGCTCATAAGGGGAAGTGTTTGGTGCACTTACCTGAAGCAGACCATGCTGCATACTCACCTGATGCAGACCATGCTGCATGAAGAACCAAGCCAAATGAGGCTTAGGAGGGACTATTTTTCTGAAGAAACTATTTTGTTACTTGGGTGGGGCTGTGGAAGAATACTCACCTGGAACTTCTTCCAAGGCTATTTAAGCCACGCCCGGACAGCCACACGTGCTTCACGTTGTTCTGCATCCCAGCAGCTGAACGCTCACCGTGTCAGCTCCTGCACCTGGACTCCAGCCACACCCGCCTCGAACCTGGAACATCTGTAAGGAAAGAAGAGAAGAGAAAGGTGAAAACCAAGAACTTATTCAACCTTCTTACCTGCATCCGGAATCTTCACGCCAGCATTCCTGAAGGAAGACTTCCATTTAAAAGCACTGCGTTGCTCGCTGCAGCGCCGCGCTTCACTCACCTGTTCCCGAGACGCCGCCCGGCTCCATCGCGGCTCTCATCACCGGTCGCCACATCCCTGCACCTAGGGGAGAGAAGAAGAGACAAAAGGTGAGCAAGGGAACACAAGAGAAAAGCAGAATTTTCAGCCATGTTACTTACTGGCTTTTCTTGGTGAACCATTCCACATCTCGGGTTGGCGCCACATCTTTGGCAGGTACCGCACCCCGGCCCCTATGGGGAAAGGACAAAAGACATTACTGCGGAATTATAAAGACATTTAGAGGGGTCGCCCTCAGCACACTAACTCACCTGATTTTACTACCGGCAATTTAACCCCTCAACGCATCGCCTTCGTTCTGCACCTGAAATAAAGGACAGATCACAGGTTAGGAAAAAACAACATAAAAGGAGGCTCACACTTGAACTTTTTCATCTTCATACTTACGGCGTATCGCTCAGAAAAGTCAAGTGGATTTGCCAGCGCCATTCTGAAAACCAGTGAAGTAACTGGACGAACGCACGCCCCTGCACCAGAAGCAGGATGGAGAGTTCATCCTTCCAGACCACAAGGTGAGCTTAAACCGGGGGTTTTGGAGGAAGTCTGAGAAGAACGAAGGGGAAAAGGGGGGAGCAAGCACACTATTCAGCAGACAGTTAATCCCCTTTCTCATCTGCAGAAGGATATTCCTACGGGCCAGACAAGCAAGATTTGGGGGTCCTGTTCAATCGGTGGTCCGAATTCTGCGCCTCACGCTTGAAGAGGCCACAGCAACCCAGACCAGACCAGCGCCTCCGTGGGAGCCAGGTGAGCGTTACAGTTAGTGCACTTTAAAAAACACTACCAAGACTATTGTGGTGCAGCAACCATCCACAGTGCATGAGAAAAAGCGCAGGGAAATTGTTACCCAGATGTTGCAGAAAACTCTGAGGGTAGTATTTTATAAACGTGTGCTCACAATTGACTACAAGACATTACCCTACGGCTATTGAAAAGGAAGCATTGCATAAGATGGACACCCGATTTCAACACCCTTTTTCATGCGTGTTAGCGGGTCCTTCCAGCTGCGGTAAAAGCTATTTTATTAAACGGCTCCTAGAAAATTTCCACACGGCAAGGTCTGCCATGCCAGATAATATCATTTGGTTTCACTCTTGCTGGCAAACCCTGTATAAAGAGCTGACTGCTAAAATATTGCACCTGAAGTTTTTGCAGTGTTTCTCGGATTCTCTGAATGACGACAGTTTGCTACCACCAAATCTTGTTAATATGATCATCGTAGATGATCTTATGATGGAGGGTGGGCATAGCTCTAAACTGAAAAAGGATTCACGCAGTATTCGCACCATTGTAACCTTAGTATCTGCTACATTGTTCAGAATGTATTCTACAAGAGCAAGGGCAACCGATCAATAACACTAAACGCCAACTATATTGCTCTGTTTAAGAACCGCTGTCATGATTCCTGCCCCTCATGTCCCCAGCCCTCCAAGATGTCAGGCTGGAGCCAGGCCACGATCACCCTCAAGGGCCTCTCCATCCCTCTAAAGACCCACTTGGAGTCAGACTTGGCGCTTGTGGCACCAGACTCACTCACTCCCATAGGATAACATTGGGGATTGGATTTGTAGTGCTTTGATGGGGACAAGATGGATGCCCCCACATATTTCTGTTCCCAGAACTGCATGTGCAGTCTAGTCTTTTGGGTGTGGTTCAGCCCAGAGACACTTGGGATACCCAGAGACTATTAAAGCCACGCCCAGGCTGAGAAACATGCTTTGTGTTTCAAGCACCTGCAGCGTGACACTCACCGTGTTCAGATTGGTCTCCAGTAGGCCTGCATCTTCTGCACTCAGCTCCTGCAAGAACAAGAACACTGTTAGGAACAGCATTACCTTGCGGCGCTTCTGCCCATCATTCATCGCTTCTTCTGTCCTGCGGGCATCTTTGTGGTGTCATTCCCATCCCGGCACGCCGCTTCCTAAGGAAAAGGGAAAAGAACAGAAAAAAGGCATTAGTAAGCATTCAGCAAATCTTCGCTTATTTTTAAAGACTGTACAAGCTTCAAACGCTTACCTGAATCCCAGCCGCTCTAGGGGAACTCTGTCTCCGGAACTTCTCATCCATCTTCAAGAGGGAAAAGACACTCCAGGTTAGCGTGGAAACATCTAGAGGCGCCGCATTTCTTCTTCATAACCGGCATCCAGGCTGAAAACATCGCGGCACCTAAAAGACACAGAAAAAGTACTCCGGTCAATACAAATACGAAAGGGTCGCATCGTGCCATCCCCAGACGTCAGCCATCATCTAAGGAAGGAAAGGAACGAAGTTAGAGAACTGTTCAAAACACTCATTATCCTTACCTGTCGGACTCTTGCCAGTGAAGTAACCAGGCAGCAGCAAGCCTCCATCAATCAACGCGCCCCTGCGCTGAAAGCAGGACGGAGAGCACACTTTCCAAGAAAACAAGGTGAGCTGTGGATCAAAGGGAAGGGTTGGACCCCCGGGGAAGAAGGGGTTCAGGCACACAGATACAATAGGGAGTTAAACTCTACCAATCCTGTGTTTCAGGCCCAGTCTCCAGTCGAGTAAACTCCAGGGAAGGGTTCGAGGTTGTAAGAGGTCAGAACAGGTTGATTGACATCCCCTTTGATACCAGGTGAGCGTTACACCCCAGAGAGAAAGAACAACTCTATGTTCTAGCGAGTCAGATGTATCCGGGTAACAGCCGGTTTTTCATGGAGGTCTTTGAAGACACTACTAGGAAAGCTTATGGTTACTTATTGGTGGATTTAAAAACAAACACCTTAGAGGACTACAGATTGCGCATATGTCTTTTATATCTTGATTTACCAGCTGTTTACATACAAAAGGCCTCTATAAAAACCTGATGAGGAGAAAAGCTACCCTCATTAGTACCCGCAACCGACCATCATGACAGCACGTATACGTAGGAACTATGCTCTCCTTAAAATGCTAGTAATGGCACCACCACAGCAACACAAGACCATTTTGTGCGCAGCTTCTGATGATTTAGTATCGGCTATAGCCGAGATTGCCTTCAACACTGTCAATGGGAACGTTCCACTATCCAGCTGCCAGTTAGCAGCCTTAAAAAAGAAAAAGCACATCCTTGAGAAACTGGGTAACAAGAGGGCTTCCCTAAAAGCTAAAAGAAAACTTTTAAAGCAATCCGGTAGTTTCATAGGTTCGCTACTAGGTTTTGCATTGCCTCTGATCACCATGCTTCTAGGGTCCGGTTAATGGAGTACATTCAGAAGCTGCATCTGGTTGACAAACTTCAGGTGCAGGGGCTGACCACCCAGAACCGTGAAGAACCTGATATTCGAAAATCAGCCACCCTGAGCTTCGATTCTGAAATGCAAGAGAGCCTGAGGTGTCATGATTTATCAAACTATGACAAGGTTACCCTGTATTCAACTATTCTCCAAAAATACTTAACGCACTTTAGAAAAACTGAAAATGGGAAGAATGAACTAACATTGTACATGCACCCTGAAGATCCTGCAAGTCTCGACAGCCCACCCGAGGGCCCCCCATTCAGACCTCCTGGCGGCGGAAGTCCTGAACACCATTAATCCCCGCTATTGTAAAATGCTAAACTATTGTTGAACAAGATGATGGGTGACAAGGGGTGGCACCCTGGAATGAATAGATGGAGTTTGTATATAAAGGGGTGGTTGTCAAAGGTTCAAAGGTTCAAATGTCCATGATTTAGTTTGTAGCATTAACAATCCTCAGGCCTTTGGAAGACACAAAAAACCTAGAGGATGGGATTTTGTCTGAGATCAAGAGAATAGGTTTGCATAACGCCCCACAACGACTGTTTCTCAGACAATTTAGATACAAAGCAACAAGCGTGTTGCCTACATGTCACTGTTTCAGAATGCTGCACCTGAGCTCTATCATAATGTATTACGGGTGCTATATGTTTAACAAAGTTCAGTAGAGCCCTACCATGTATAGGGTGGCTTGGAAAGTACCCCAGACTATCAAAGACAGGTATTACACCCTTGTCTATAAACATAGCTATCCAATGTGTGCCTTCTTGATGCTGGGGGTCTGTGTTCACCACAAGACTAATGGGCTGCTCACCGGGTATATCCCTTGGAATGTTATCATACAAAAACATGCCCAGGAATGTTTTCATAGCATGTTTGTCTTTACGCAGGAAACGCATGATCTGGTAGGTATCCATTACATATGGATTGCTGACCACAACTGCGCAGCCTCCATCACCAATATCTCGACTCACCCCTCGACGGACCATCACTGCATCCATTTCACTATGCTACTAGACATTCCACCAACGTGCTTCCTTCTGCCCCCCAAGCAACATTCAGAAGCTCCAAAAAACTAACCAATGTCAACCTCCTCCCTTTTCTTGATGTTCCAGAACTTAAACCTCCCTTTGCCAACAGCCCCTCTTCTCTTGCCAATATCTATTCCCACACCCTCACCAAAGCCATTGAGTCTATAACCAAATTGGAGGAAAAGAAGGGGAAAAAATGTATGCACACCAACTCCTGGTTCACGGAAGAGCCATCAGCCCTACGTGCCAACCAATGCCTGCCCCTAGCTAAGTGGCAATCCACGCCCAACCATTCCACCCTGACAGAATTTAAAAATATTTCATCAACATACAAAAAAGCTATATTTAGAGCCAAATTGGAATCATTCAACCTTAGAATCTCCACAGCCAACTCCAAATCAAAGGAAATGTTTTCGATCTTCAAAGATCTCCTCACCCCATCCACCGGCCCAGATAAAATCACCAAAGACGAAGCTTGGTGTTCTAGCATTCAAGCAGCCCTCCTTAACAAAATCAAGCTCCTCCAAGATAAAATCCAATCACAGCACAAAGCACTACCCAAACAGGACATACTGTCCTGCCCATCTCCCCCACTCTCTATCCCGATACCCCGCTCTTCTCCTTCAGAGACCTCACAGAAACGGAACTCACAGATCTCCTCCAACACATCAAACCATCCACTTGTAAAGGGGACATCTGCCCACCAGCCATCATCAAAGAGTGCACAGACCCCGATTATCACAGCATTCATCAATGCTTCCTTCTCCAAAGGAATTATACCACAAAGCCTAATAGAAGCATGGGTCCGCCACTCATAAAGAAACCTCCCTAGATCCTGCTTGCCCCAACAACTACCGACCCATCACTAAAGAACTATCGACCCATCACCACAGTCCCCTGCCTCCTCAAAATCCTAGATAAAGCTGCCCACACCAAAATCCAACCCTACCTTGAATCAAACGCCATGCTAGGCAAAAGACAATCAGGGTTCCGCAAAGGCCATGGTACAGAAACCACCCTCATAGACCTAAAAAAAAACAAATCTCCAAGATAATGGACAAGGGCAAAACAGCCCTCCTGCTTCTCCTAGATCTCTCTGCTGCGTTTGATCTTGTTGATCACAACCTCTTGACCTCCCATCTCTCCAACGCAGCCCACTTCTCAAAGAAAGACACTTCAGGGATAACTTCTTTCCTAGAGGGCAGAGCCATGAAGGCTTATTCCGACCAGGCTAATGCAGCTCCCACCACGATCCACTGCGGAGTGCCCAGGGATCATGTACTGCACCTACCCGTTACAACCTATTTACAAAGCCACTCTTCGACAAACTGGATTCGCTCAGCATAGCCTACACGAACTATGCCGATAATACACAAGTACTCCTCCCTCCCACTGGTTCATACAACCAAGACGCTGCAGCCCTCCTTCAAATTTACACCACCATCCAAACCTGGATGGCAGCAAATGATCTTTGCTTAAATGGGGACAAAACTGAGATCATCATCCTAAGTCCCAAGGAAATACTGCCCAAACTTAACCAAAAATATGACACCTTTACCATCGACAATACCAACATACATGTCGCCACCTGAGTAAAAACCCTTGGAGTCTACCTGGACTCGACGCTCTCCATGACTCGACAGGTCAGCGCCATTGCCTTGGCCTCTGCCCACACCACCAAACTTATAAATCCCATAAAACATTTTCTAACCACCCAAAACTGCCTTTCCATCACCCGTGCAATGATAGGAGTAAAATTGGATTATTGTTATGCTCTCCTTGCAGGCACCTCAGCAAAAAATCTTAACAGGCTCCAAATAGTACAAAACAACGTGCTCCGCGCAGCCTTCAGCATCCCCAAAAGAGACCACATCTCAGAGGCTAGGCGAGCCACCCACTGGCTCCCAGCCAATGAAAGGGTCAACTTCAAGATCCTCACACTAGCGCACTAATGCATCAGTCTCTCTGCCCCTTCCTACTTATCAGAAACCATTACCAGAGACACCCCGACACGCCCCAAAAGAAGTCGCCTCACCAACCAACTCTGCCTCCCTCCCATCAAATGAGCAAACGCTGGAGGTATAGGTTTTCCTCACATAGCACCCAAACTATGGAAAGTCCTACCCAATGCACTCAGAGCTGAACCCTCCTTATCCACCTTTCGTAAAACCCTCAAAACTACTCCATTCAACTAGCGCCATCAGTTTCCGCACCGACATAGCCTCCGTTCCCTACCCACCTCACCACTCCTCCCTGCTTGTTCCTACCCTCTCTCCCACACAGTACACCATGTACCTAAGTTTTTTGCTTCCATGTAACCGCTAAGCTTCTTGTAGCCTATGTAACCAGCAAATATCATGTCTTTTGCTTCCATGTAACCGCTAAGCTTCTTGTATCCTATGTAACCAGCAAGTATCTCTGTAACAGCGCCACAATGCCTAAGGGCTGTCACACGCTTTATAAATGCTAATAAATAAATATCAGACAACACCCGCCACTGATTGTTGAGTTATATGACTGTCACGCTTACCTCTGGTGCCCTGCAGGAGGGCCTGGTCCGGTCTGTTCTGGAGCGTTGCCCCCCTTCTCGCTGGATGCCTTCACCCTCACGATTGTCCCAGCTACTCCTTCCCCCACTTGCCGGCCGGGTATTGACCTCCAGAGGACCGTGAGGTTGGGAGGGACTTGGGTGGTTTTGGGACTTTCTGAACATGGTGTTCTGGGGTTGGGATGACCTAAAGGTAAGTATAAGGTAAGTGCTGGTCCTCTCTTGCTTTTCCCCCACCCTGTTTCCCAATCCCTCTAGCGCTTAGGTTGGCTGACTGGCACGTAGCGCGCACTGCGCACCGTATTGGTTGCGATGAAGGTCGTGGTCTTCAGGTACGTATCCGACTCCAGTTACTTCACTGAAGATGCGTGGTCCAGACCGACTGCAACACACATGATACAACAGGTGAGCAGGTAAATCTTGGTTGCAACCTAAGTCCCACTCTCCAACTTGTCGAGGTGAAACTTCCTCTGTACTATAGCTTAGTTTTCTTCTAATGTCTTTTCCTTTCAGGAGCAGAAAGAGTGACTGGCGGCACTGGAGTGGAGAGTCGCGGGAGTGGAGCCAGTCGCAGATTGCAGGTAAGAAGACGATGCATCGGGTCAGGGAACGGTCAAGAACAGAATGTGATCTCTCACACTGTCTCTTTTATTTCAGGTCCTTGGAAGCAGCGAGCATGGCAGAATTCTGACGAAATCCGATGAAAACGAAGCTGAGGCAGTGAGCAGACAATGTCCAGGGTGAGCAACAGCACTTGCTGGACTCCAGGTGAGGTTCGGAAGGGATGGAAGCAGCGGCTGTATGAAGGCGCGCAGATCCTTGCTTCAGGTAGGTGTCTGGTGAGTCTCTCCCACGTGGAAGTCCTTTGCACGTGCGATGAAAGCAGGAGCGGTAAGCGAGACATTGCTCATGCAGAAAGCAGAAGAAACGCTAAGCACAGGATGTGTTCCTGGGTGTGGTTTTATACCCTTGGGCCACACCCTGTCAGCACTAGACTGCCAGGGGCGTTAGTACTTGACACGTGCCCGGCATCTCATTGCACGTGCCTGTCGTCCTGGGCGCTACAATGGTCTCTTCCTTGGCAGGCACTTTGATGCAGGTTGAGGCCTTGCTCCTTTCTGCACGTTTGCGCCAGCCAGCCACCAAACCTGTCCACCACCTTATCATGAGGTGAAACGCCCCTTACCCTGGCCTGCCCACTCTGTGCCTGTGGCGGAATCATGACAGCGACCGAGTCAAATCAAGCCATAATAATAAGATTCACAGTGTTTGGTTAATTTGCAGCAAACCGGACCTTGATGCGTAAATTACCATTCCTAATCAGATTATAATGGCCTGATGATGCATTATCGGGTCTCAAATCAAAAGCCAACAAGGTGTAACCAGCGTCGTAGTCGTCACGATGTGTCACAAAGCCTTTATCACGCATGTGCTTCCTGCTGATGAAGACTAGCCCCAGATACTCCCTAATCTTATTTCATTGAAAACTGAGGCTGCAAGCTTTGGCAGGTATGACGACCCCGTCCTTAAAAAGAGCAGCGTAGTTAATTTTGTAATGTTTAAAATTAAAAGTATTGCTGGCGTAAACTCCTGAAAAAGTGGTGCTATCCACAAAGCCATTAATGATTATTTTAGGTATTTGTCCCAAGAATAAGTTATCCTGACTGGCGACACAACTGCCCACTGGTACACTGAAGATTTTAAAGGATGTCCTCTCGACAGGGTATTTCAAGTTCGATACTTGTAGAGCGTCAGCATGAGCGAGTCTAAGTATAGATGATACATTGACCCTTTTAATAAATAGATACTTTTACCTACTTGTAGGCTTCTGCATCATCACTGTTAAGGCAGAAGGCGTCTTTATTTCGAGAGAGTTTAATTTTCAGATCAACACCATTCACCATAGGTTTCTCCTGGAAAAATAGATCTTTCTCTAGACGCCCTAGCAAATCAACATTTGCTCTCTTTATAAAGCCCTTGTTGTTTCCATCTAGAGCATAATCCTCCATATGTCCTGCTGTGTCGTTATAAAAAAGCCCTGCGGTGAGCTGTGTGTCCAAAGCATTTTTTCTGTAGTCCAGAATGCTTTCTAGGTACTCTATAAGCATACATGTTGTCGCTCTGCGTAATAATACGATCGCCTAGAGTAATGTCCACCAATCCTTGAAAAAATGTAATTATTCTGAATCAGGCCTGCTGTGACTGCATTTTGCAGTGTCCGGCACGTCCCGCTAAATCCTCCCAGT
This sequence comes from Ambystoma mexicanum, assembly GCF_040938575.1. Taxonomy (NCBI): domain Eukaryota; kingdom Metazoa; phylum Chordata; class Amphibia; order Caudata; family Ambystomatidae; genus Ambystoma; species Ambystoma mexicanum. The sequence goes on along the minus strand of NC_090922.1, from coordinate 585,751,819 downwards.
ACTCTGTATGTATATGTGCGGCCTTTCTGTTCCTATTTATAGCACCCTGTGTTTCTGTGAGATGTCCTCCCTCACAGACTTCCAATTGCTCTGAAAGTTGTCGTCAGTTCTCCCTGCAGTCTTGGTTTCTTGCCAGCTTTCTCTCCAGTTCAGCAATTCTACCTATTCGTTTATACAACAATAACCTTCTGTAATAAGCTTTCCCGTTTCTTTATCATTTGCTCTTAGACCACTGTACAGCTTTGCATGCCTGTTTTTCATTGCTGTTTCCGGATATTATCACATTTGCTGAGTTGGCAGTGGCCTTCTATCTTGTCTGAATATAGTGCCTTGAGATGCTAGGATTCAGAGTTCATGTGGCTTCTATCCTGATCTGTTTCTGTGTTAGTCACTGATATCTGGTTCCAGAGTTTCTTAATTGCAATGCTGTGGGTCTTCTTAGTTAGCGCTAGAATAGATTATTTTCATCCTCTAGCTACAGTTATTGCTTTCTACTCCTGTTATCTGTCTTTCCATTATGTCGTTATACTGGTCTTCATTCCAAATTGGTCCACTATTGTGTGTCAGTTCCATATCTATATGCAGTGCGACTCCTGTGTTAGTCTCTGTTAAGAAAGCTCTGCTTTCACCTAGTCTGTTGGGAGCCTTACCTGTCTCACTATATGGTCTACAGTTTTAGAAACGTACACCCTCGTCCGCTCTACATACTCATCCGCTCTACACTCATCCGTTCTGCACATTCATCTGCTCTACGCACTACTGCATTCTACACACTCCTCTGCACTTACGCACTCATCTGCTCTACACACTCATCCACTCAACACACTCATCTGCTCAACACATTTATCAGCTCAGCGCATTCATCCGTTCCACACGCTTCATCCATTCTAAAAATATCATCCACTCCATTCAAATCGTTCATTCATAATGCATTACATCCATCCATTTCATTAATTTAAATCTTGTTACTGTTTTCGTATGATTTATTCTTATTATCCACTTCACTGCTTTTATCTACTTTACTCGTTCTATTCTGTTTGTCCTTTTTGTTTTTATTAGCGGTTATTAGATGTCGATTTCTCGCATGGATCTTGATGTTGTATTGTTATTTCTTTTATTGTTATTCAAGATCTAGTAGTTTGTTGGATTGGTGTCATTGAGATGCTGTTATTCTGTTTGGGTTAGTTTGCGTACGGGTTGGTTTTAGGGGAAGAGGCAGGTTTTCAGTAGTTTGCGGAAAGACATTAGATCTTCAGTTAAGCGGATGTGGGGCGGGAGTGCATTCGACAGCGTGGGGGCCAAGGCTCAGAATGATGATCCGCCTAACCTGACTGAGTTTGTCTTAGGTATGACTAGGAGGCCGGCTGAGCTTGATCTTAGAGCACGTGCAGGGTGATAGGGTTTTAGCTTGTCTTGAAGATATTGAGGTCCGGTTTTAAGCAATGCTCGATGAGAGATGCATAAGGTTTTGAAAGTCACCCTTCGGGCCACTGGAAGCCAGTGAAGAGTTTTAAGGGCTGGGGAGATGTGGTCTCTTGGGACGAGCGCAAGTAGCAGTTTGGCGTTTATTCAGTTGGTAAGCGTGGACTCTGAGGTAGAGGGGGTTTGCGTAGTCCAGTCTTGATATAACAATTGATTGGACCGCGGAGAGTCTGTTGGGAAAGGAGAGATATGGAAAGATGCGCCCAAGTTTTTTAAGGTGGTAGTGGCAGGATTTTGAGACATTGTTGACTTGGCGTGAGAGTGTTAGGTCGGAGTCAAGGGTGCATACAAGGTTTTTTACTGAGTTAGTGGGTGTCGGTGAGTTTCCCATGGCGGATGGCCAGGGTAGTGGGTGTGGAAGAAGTTCGGAGTTGCCACATACCTGGGAAATGTCTCTGAAATTTGGTGGAAAAAAACTCAATTTTCAGACATTTCACTCTGGCCACCCACTGAAACACGCCCCCAACAACACATGTCCTACCATCCTGCATTCCCACAGGTGTCCTGACGAAAACGGTACCTCACACGTGTGGGTGCACCTACCTGGGCACAAAGGGAAAAGGCTGACCCACTAGTAACCCCAAGCCTTTCGGCAGAGCAGATTTTGCTCATGTGGACAACCTACAGATTTGGGCCTAGGGTGTCAAAGCCACGGAGGAAAACAGGGAACCCCATGCATTTCCGAAAAGAAGACACCTGTGGGAATCCACAGAGGTCTGACTTGCGTGAATTTATTACCCACAATCCCAGACAAAGTGAAAATTGTGTTTTTTCCACTAAATTTCAGACTTTGTCAGGGATTGTGGGTCATAAATTATGGGGCGATTCACGCTGGTCAAACATCTGTGGATTCCCATGGGTGTCTTCTTTTCGGAAATGCATGGGGTTCCCTGTTTTCCTTCGCGGCTTCGACACCCTAGGCCCAAATCTGTAGGTTGTCCACATGAGCAGAATTTCGCAAAATCTGCTGTGCGAAAAGACTTGGGGTTACCAGTATTTTAGGCTTTTCCCTTTGCATCCAGGTAGGTGCACCCACACATGTGAGGTACCGTTTTCATCGGGAAACCTGTGGGAACGTGGGAAGGTAGGCCATGTGTTGTTGGCTGCGTGTTTCGGTGGGTGACCAGAGTGAAATGTGTGGAAATAGTGGGGGGTTTTTCTGTCATTTTCCTGATTTCCCCCCAAACTATGGAATCTTTCCCTACATAGTTGTTGCCTGACCTGCGCAAATCACCCCTTCCTAAACTTTGAATATGGTCTACTTTTCAGAAATGTATGCCTTTCTGGCTTCGCATTCAGCTTTCCTAACCTTTTCTTCCATTCCGTCCATGCATGTCCTATTGGACAAAAAAACGCCAAAATCGCCTACCTCTCACAAAACGGCTGATTAGCATATCAAAATATGTTATTTTGGTTTCCACTCAATCTGTTCTTGAAAGCCTGGAAAATGGCGAATCCAGAACAGCAAACCATTTGTTCCTAGCTCTTACAAGGAAAACACCACAGGCTTCTTTGTACAACATTTTATTGGCATTTTCTGAAAAAAAAACAAATGTTCTCCTTTTTGGTTATTTTCTCTCACCCCCTACAGCAAACTGGGATTCCTAGGTGGCGTTACGACCGCCTACATGTGGGAAAAAAGAGGCCAACTTTGGCCGAGATATCTCATGTAACAAAGAAGTTACAAGGGATTGAATGGCGACATACCGAAATCACCAAAAAAGGCCTTGGCACTGGGGGGAAAATACCCATGGCAGTTAACGGGATAAGACGGTAAAGTCCCAGAGGAGATATCATTTGTAACGTAGCTCAGTTAGTTAATTCTCCAAATGCAGATTGTGCACAGGAATATGTAACACCTGTGTTCAGCACCTGGCTTAATCTTCCGGTGGGATAATAGTCAGAGTGAATGCATTCAGCTTCCGATGCAACACAGCATTTTCCAGGTCAATTGGTTCAGAAAAAGTGGTGGAAAACACTATTAATGTTGCTTTTTCTAATTGGCCAGATTTTTGTGCATTTTCTGGGTGGAGTTCGGGAGCCGAGTGGACACACCAGGACCCCCTGTATTTCCCGCTCCACCAGACAAATGCAGCCTTACTGCCAGCATAGATTCTCATGCTGGAAATAAGGAAAAGGATTCCTCTGGGATCTGCTTGGAAATGAAACCTGGTAAAATCAGGCGGAGTCCAGAGGAAGCCATTGTCAATTCCGCCAGCAATCGCTAATTGCAAGAGGTATTTACACTCTTCCAAAGTGGAAAAGCAATGTGATTTCACCTGCCTTTTACGCTAAAATCTTCCATTTTGTGGGGTAAAAGTAAAAACGTGCGCCAATGGAAGTGGTCCACTTCATGCAGTTTACTTTGCGCCTTAATGCTTGGGGGTTTTGCGTGATGCTGCATATGTAATAAATATATGATTACATTTACCATGACCCCAGATAAATGCCAATTCGTGATCAGAATGAGTGAGCATGGCATGTCGCTGGTAAGAGGGTGTCCTGTGCTTCTTGAGTGCGTTGGCAAATGCCCTTAATTGCCATCTCGAATTAAGCAGGTGCTTAAACCCATCAGTGTGGCTTGCGCAATAATAAGTCGACAGAGGTATTTCAAATGGCCAATTTCACTCTTTGGGAGACATGTCAAAGTGGGAGAATGTTGGCCAGAATGTGCCACTTACTCTGCGGAGTGAATTGTGCCCACCCCGAGGAAGAAGTGTTAAAAAACCACAAGGGCACTGTGCCCTGCTCTTTCTGTGTGCGTCTTCCCTACATGGCGACAGATGCCAACTCAGACATGGGTAAGTCTCAGGTGGCAAGCCTGTACACTAGTTGATGTGGCAAAGGATTCCAGACTTCTGAGGCTGATAACATTAGTAGCATTGAGTTACACGCCACCTGACAGGTATGTGTGATAAAGTTGCAAAGCAGAGCTGTTAGTGGGCTAAAGCAGGAGGCAATGTCCGGCCACCCTGAAAGGGTACGTACAACCAAAAGTAATAGGCCCCTCCACCCATCATGGCTGTAGGGGCCATGTTCCAAGAATGCCCTCCAATCATCCATGCCCACGAGTAGGGTACCCCTCGTGCTCCAGGAACCCTGTTGAGCAACCTCTGTGCTTTCCAGGTGATATTAACATTATTTAAATCCAGAAGTCTAAAAGATAATCGCTTAATTGAAGCTGGAAATTAGCTCCTGGCGTAATCAAAATGTCTTAACCAAGTGTGACATCACATCATCCCCTTCATTTATAAGCAATATGTGTGTTCTCGCGTTTCTTCATCCACTGAATTACTGTTAGAAACAAAGCAGGAGTTGTGTCTCTTGTGTAGGCATTAGGAAGGCAGTTGCCAGCCTCTGTCAAAATATGCCATGTTCTTCCAATATTGGCTTGCTGTTGCCCGCTTATGGCCAGGTAGAACCATCATGGCAGTGACTGGCAAATGCCTTTCCCCTGCAGACAGAAAAGCAGAAATAAGAGGCCAATTCAAGACAAGGAACAAATAGAAGTTAAGACAGACTACAGCTGCCATTGCTGTGTTAGGGAGAATATGTTGAGTGTTCAAGCAAGGAGGTATGTATTAAGCAAGCAAGCAGTGAGACAAGGGAGAGGCAAAGAAAGGCCAGAGAGGCTCTTTGAATAATGTAACAGGGCAGAGGACCCATGCTCTACTGTCCTAGTAACATATGAGAGAATGAAATAGATCAGGCTTTGCAGCAAATGTTAAACGGAAAAAGAACAGAGTCCAGCTCTGCATTCGGAATAGCAAAGGCAAAGAAAGGCTAGGCTCTAAAGCCAGCGTGTCGTGGAATAAGAGGGACCAGACTCAGGGGTTCTAGAGGGACAGCCCACACAGCGGGCTGCCCCTCTGGCCACCCCCCGGAGGACAGTCAAAGCAGCGACATCACACACCTGGTCCCTCTACTCCCTTAACAGGGCTTACTCAGAGGTACAAACAAGATTTCCTCTTTCTTTGAAACCCCCATCTTTCCATTCCAAGAGACACACATGTCTCCTTGCCCCACACATAAAAGTAGCAACTTGCAGTTGGTAGAAAAGGCTTCAACTCCTTTATTTGGCAGGAGTCCACCTAGAGGTGATCTGCCTCTTAACGCGCTGGCGTCCTAGCTGTGGCCCACTGGAAGTAATTGTTATTTTCCTCTCCCTTACTATGAGCTCATAGTCAGATGAAAAATACAGAAATGCAACATACAAAGACATGTTCTTTGCTTCTGCATCCTTTAATTGTCTTCTGTTTTCTTCTTTTCTCTTGTTTTATGCAGTGATATTTGTAATTTAATACGTACTGCTATTTTAATTCTAATTTTGTGAAAAGTCGAGTTCTTTGACTTAAAAAACAATTAATCAAAAAATAAAGCAAAGTCCCCAAGATGTCCCTTGTCCCCCCCAGATTTTATGTGTCTCCTACGCCCCTGGCGGTTAGGAGTTCCAGTTGCTTTTGGTGAGAAATCGAGGGAGAGGGGTTTCAGGAAGGGTGAAGCGAGGGGGGCGGTGGTGATTGAGTGAAAGATGCGGTGGGTCGAGGCAGGGGAGGCAAAGAGTGCTGAGAGATTGAGGGGGACCAGGTACATTTCCTCTTTAGTGTCTTTGTTGCGATTGGTGTGTGAGAGAGGGTAGGGGGGGCAGAGGGGAGAGCGATGAGGCTTTTGCTCTTGCTAGGGCTAGGAGTGCAGTTTTTATGGAGGGGAAAGGGTGTGGTCGCGGGGGGAAGATGGTGGGGGTTTGTGGGAAAGTCGGGGGGTGGATGATTGCAGGGCGGGGTGTGCCCAGTATGATAGTGCGGGGAACAGGCACGATCAATTTAGGCTGGTCGGTGGGGGCGTTCGGGGGAGCAGTGGTCTTAGGGTGGTTGGCTCGCCATCGTGCCCCTCTGGCTTGGTGTTTGGAAAGGGGAAGGGTAGGGTATGTGAAGGACGGTGGGATGTTTTGGGTAGGGGGGGACGGGAGGCAAAGCAGACATGAGAGTGTAGGCGGTCCACGGTGGTAATTTCCGGCAAACCCTGGTGGAGTGGGTGCACTCATGGTTAGTATGAGCTATTAGGTGTAGTTTCAAGTGCAACTTACACTTTATTGGACTTTATAAATTCGGCTATATCACTCGATGAGATTAGTCTTGGTTTCAGGGATATTATGTAGACAGAGAGGCTATTGGGCGCACTTCTAAATTCAACTTTTCACATAGGAGCTATTGGGTACACTTCTAAATTGAACTTTCATAGAGAGGTTATTGGGCGCACTTCTAAATTCAACTTTTCACAGAGAGGATATTGGGAACACTTCCAGATTCAACTTTCACAGAGAGGCTATTGGGCGCCCTTCTAAATTCAACTTTTCACAGAGAGGATATTGGGTACACTTCTAAATTCAACTTTCATAGAGAGGTTATTGGGCGCACTTCTAAATTCAACTTTTCATATAGGTGTTATTGGGCACAGTTCTAAATTCAACTTTTCACATAGGAGTTATTGGGCACACTTCTAAATTCAACTTTTCAAATAGGAGCTATTGGGCACACTTCTAAATTGAACTTTCACAGAGAAGCTATTGGGCGCTCTTCTAAATTCAACTTCACATAGGAGCTATTGGGCACACTTCTAAATTCAACTTTCACAGAGAGGCTATTGGGAGCACTTCTAAATTCAACTTTCACATAGGAGCTATTGGGCCCACTTCTAAATTCAACTTTCACAGAGAGGATATTGGGTGCACTTCTAAATTCAACTTTCACAGAGAGGCTATTGGCGCACTCGCACTTCTGAATTAAACTTTTCACAGGGAGGATATTGGGTACACTTCTAAATTCAACTTTCACACAGAGGCTATTGGGCGCACTTCTAAATTCAACTTTCACAGAGAGGCTATTGGGCGCACTTCTAAATTCAACTTTTCACATAGGAGCTATTGGGCACACTTCTAAATTCAACTTTCACAGAGAGGTTATTGGGCACACTTCTAAATTCAACTTTTACAGAGAGGCTATTGGGTGCACTTCTAAATTTAACATTTCACATAGGAGCTATTGGGCACACTTCTAAATTCAACTTTCACAGAGAGGCTATTGGGCGCACTTCTAAATTCAACTTTTACAGAGAGGCTATTGGGCGCACTTCTAAATTCAACCTTTCACATAGGAGCCATTGGGTACACTTCTAAATTCAACTTTTCTGGCGGGGGCACAAGGGAACATCACAGGGACTAGAGGGGGTGGGGATGACCTGTGGGGACAGGGAGTAAATGCATGTTGGTGCATGCTTACCTGCTGTCCGAGCAGGGTGTTGGGCCCTGGGTCCTCCTGGTCCGAACAGGTCCAAACAGGAATTTACCCCTATGTCTGCCCTACAGGTCCAAACAGGAATTTTTTTCACTGACAATTTACTTAAATCTTGGCAACCAGAACTGCTGAGAAGAGTCTTACGATTGGCGTGACTGGCCAGTGCTGCATGCCTATCACAAATGGACAACTCCTTCCAACTCCGAATTTGGCCACCTGATGTTACGAAATAACCTGGGTTCATGGCATGGACCAGGACTACAACAGAAATGGGGAGGACCAGCTCTAGTCCCTCTTGAAAGGAGACCCTGCACCAACCAGAAGGGTGACAGTTACTCGAGAGGTCAGATGAGACTAGGGACTAATAATCGAGAAGGGGTTTCATCAGTGATTTTGCATGCATTCTGACCCAGGATCACATACAAGAACCTCAAAACTTGAAGGCTCATGAGGCAAGTTCAAAGTTAACTGCCAATTTTATTTATTTATTGCGCATTTGTATGATGCCTATACACAATTGTTTCCAGGCGCCACAAGATAAAATAGGCCGGGGGGAGAAGACATAGGAAAAAGAAACAACAATGACGGTTATATTGGCCTTGTACCAATCCTACCGTGCAAGTGCAAAGACAAAGGTGATAAGTGCAGGAGGGCATGGGGTGAAGGGCAGCAGTGGGGGGCCTAAAGTGGGGTGAGCAAGTGCTGAGTGCCAGCGAGGGCAAGTGCCAGAGGATAAAAGGGGGAAGGACAGATGGGTGCGATGGACAGGGTGGACTAGATTCGGGGTAGTCCGGGGAAGGGTGTCCGAGGGCAAGTGCTGGTATGGGATGCTGGGGGAGGCTTGTCAGGGGCAGTCTGGCCCCTTTATGACTCAGAGGGGACCAGGCACCAGTCGCAGCGGCAGAGGGAATTTAACACGGGAGGGGGAGAGGGAAGGACGAGGAGAAAAGGAAAGTCTTGAGAAGTTTCCAGAACTTAAGATAATGCGGCTCAAGTCTGAGGGGGGCAGAGAGGCTGTTCCAGACGGAGGAACTTGCCAAGGAAAGGGATCTACCTCCCTCTCTGCTTGGAGAAATGTCTTGACCTGCAGAGAGTTGGAGCTAGAGGACCAAAGAGCACTATCAGGGAGATATTTAGGGAGAGAAAGCTGAATGTAGAGAGGTCCCAAGCCCCAGACAGCTTTGTGGATGATGCAGAGGGTCTTGAATGTGATCCTTGCTGTCAGCACGAGCCAGCAGAGAGATTATAGGGCTGGAGAGAGGTGGACCCTTGGTTTGAGGCCATTGATAAGTCTCACAGCCCAATTCTGGATTAGTTGAAGGGGGCGAAGGGTGGAAAGAGGCAGATTGAGGAAGAGACTGTAGTTGTAGTACAGCCTAGAGGGAACCAGAGCTCTGGAGACGTTGAGATTCTGGGGGAAAGTGAGGAAAGGGATACCAAGGCAAACTATTTCACTTTCTTTGGTCTGGTAACAACCTACTTGCCAGAGCAGTGTCTAAACCAATACCTAGGAAACCAGAAGTATTTCATGACTTTGATCAGGGCTTCCAGAATTCCTCAGGTTTCCTGGGGGCCCCTTCAATGTTCAGGCTAAAGTGGCGAATAAAGCAATCATTCAGATAGGAGTAATCTTTATATAGCAAAGGAGACCCTTTAAAGGATGCTATAAGATAACCTGTGGGTAGACCCTGGTCACCTATTTTAAGCAGAAAGGCAGGCCTCTTAAATGACACAGACCTTGCATGGGAAGGCACCAGCTCAAGAGTGTGATTTGTAAATACATCGTATGAATGACAAGAATTCTGATTTAGCAAAGGGAACAACATCCTAACAGACTGTAATGGAATAGATATCTATAATTGAAAAGATCTCATCGGAAGGTTTACTCTTTCTCTAATAGAGTAAATTGTCCAAATGTTTCTGCGGCCAAAAATGAATAAACATGTCTTCGCCTAATTTTTCCTTTGAAAAATAAATCCCCTTCAGTAATCGTTGAATCCCAAGGGACTGTCTTCGATCTTGATTGGATTCATTTTTATGTAAAATACCCAATGGCATATCTTTGAACTAAGAATGAATTAGGATCCAGATGTTCAGGAAAGGGACAGTTTACTGTATCCTAACCCAATTAACAGCCAGGTTTCTAAATGTTTTTTAAAGCTCAAAACACTAGATTTCTCTCGAGGTTAAAGGCAATGGGGGTCATTACGAGGTTGAAGATATCCAAGGAGCTATTAGCGCCATGGCTTCCCCCTTACCACATACCAGGTCATTTGTTGACTTAGAACAGGCATTCGACTTTGTCGACAGAGAACTTTTGTGGTCTAAGTTAGCTCCTTCGGGATGTCCAGTCGGACTAATGCTTGCAGTAAAGGCCCTGTATTCTGGAACCTCATTAAAAGTTAGATAAGACAACATAGTTTATCTCGATCAATTCTAACGAGCAGGGGTTTAAAACAAGGCTTCCCCTTGGTGCCAGCACTTTTTAACTTGTTTGTAGCAGATTTGGTGGACACTCTGGAGAAGGCTAGATCCTTCTCTCCACGCTTTAATGGGCGATTGATAGGTCACCTGTTGTATGATGATGACCTGGTCCTTATAGACCAGACGCCAATTGGTCTTCAGCGACAATTGGTGGGCTTGCAACAATATACAGATAAAAACAATCTGAGGATAAACATACCAAAAACTAAAATCCTTATCCTTAAATCAGTCCAGGGCAAGAAAGGTGGTTTGAGAAAGTGATTCCTAAATAAAGAACAGGTTGCCGACGTGAAATCATTTACCTACTTCGTGATGTTGGTAAATATTAGTATAAATGACAGCCCATAAATGCAATGGTGGTATGGAAGTCTCTTCCTCTATACCGTAAATGTACAAGCCAATTGCCAGTAACTAGTTTTTCATTGCTGAAGGATGTTTTAAAAGCCAAACCAAACTGATTATAGAAGCATGGAGATTGGCATTATCTGCTATTCTATCTGACCTAAACACTATCTCCAACCCAGAATCAGTTAACATTAAACTGTGAAGAAAGGATAGGTTGTATACAATTGGTGAAAGGTCCCAGTACAGAATGTATAAAGATTTGAATGTGGAAAGTCAGGCTTATAACACCTTGCCAAGATACTTGAGACTGTTCCCAAGTACTTTCTACAGGTTGAGATTCCTAAGGTTTTGACTGAACTTGTACCCAACCAAGGAGATCTTGGCGGTGAGAAAACAATGGAAGGGATTCATCTTAATTACAGTTATTTTGATACGGAGCGAGGTGTGGAATCACTATATCATTTAATATTATTTTGTCCTGGGTTGTCAGAAAAATTGACAATGTCTCTGGGAAAGACTTTTGAAAGATCTAACACCTCAACTGCAGAGAGATGGTGGAAATGATAGTCCGCGGTGAAAATATGACGTCAATAGCACCGGTCAATTATTTGAGGAACATTTTTTGTAGTGAATAAAGTGTTTTATTGATGATTTTTTGAATTTTAAATGTGGAGTTTTATACTTATTCTAAATGGTTTTATGAATTGTAATGCTGTTTTAAGTGATATTGTGTAACAGGCGAAAGGTTTATAATTAAACCAAACACCTTAATAAAATAATAATAAACTGTCACAGGAATATTGGGATAAAGGAGGATGTCGAGATCACGTCCAACTTCAACACCTTTATTTTGGGATTCATTTCAAGGAGGGGCCAACTCAATGGTCCGAATTGGTCTTATTCTTGAGAAACCCCACAAGATTGTATCCAGTTTCTCACAGGCTTTCATGGACTTTGGATGGTTAGTCCCAGTTCTTATAGTTCCCACAGGGTTTTTTTCACCACATCCTGGGATTTGAAGGCACTAGGGGATCTTAAATCCTCCTATTGTTACTGTAGTTGAGAGATTGTTGGGGTCCTGTTCCCCAAGACTGCCTTGCCAGCAGACCGGTCAGTGTGAGCAGCTGTCAAAGAGAGCTAGAGAGGGCCTGTTGTGTGTCTTTCCTGTGCTCCTTCCTGTTTCTCATCTCCTCACTTCTCTGATCTTAAGATAAACCTCCATGTGCCAGTTTCATTCCTTTTCCCACCGTGTAGTCATACTGAAGGCCAACCTGGCCCTCAGGACTTCCTACTTGTCCAGTGGACTGCTCTTTGCCTAATCCTCAGTCCCTTCCTTCTTTGCTTGCTAGCTGTTCCTCCTGTCTAATCTTTCTGTACCTCATTACAGGGGAAGTTTGCTCAAAAATGTTATTGTCCCGATCGTTCGGGCATGTCTTTTTAAGCATACTGTAATCGAACTTAAAAAAAACTCCTATGCATTTTATCTTGGTCTTCCTCACTTTTACACATGCGAAAACCACAGGTTGGGTGCCACCATCTTGTGCTAATCTTATCCGAATATATTTCAGTAGCCATTCTCTAATAGACTATAACAAGTTTCCTTCTAATTCAGAACCGGATGAAACCTAATCATAAGTACCAAGCACACAGAATGAACACAGACATGTCAACACGGTGGAGTAGGTCAGACCACGACGTGCATGAAATGTTAGTGCTGTGAAGTAGTCATACCTCCGAATTGGAGGGAGAAACAGATGCACCCACTTTACAAAGCGGGCCCTACCAGAAAATAAGTACAGAGATAGTAACGTTTTCGGTAGAACCACAGACAGATGGCATTATAATGGAAGTGGTAAGAGTAGTGATTGAAAAGAGAACCAAGTGCCCACGGAAAAGGTTCTGCCCCCACCCATCCCCACTTCATGGTGTACAAAGATGTAATGGTGACAGCACACCAGGATATCCCACAGGACAAAGCGAAGTAGATATCATTAGCCTGCATACAGGTTGTGGGTGCGGGTCTTTGAGGAATCATCATCACAATATGGTCCAGCTAACAACCCATAACTCTACACAGAATATATTAGTGGGTAAGGCCAGAAGCAATACGTCCCAAAAAGTCATACCTCTACTAATACCTCTTTAAAACATACACAAATAACAATCATTACTAGACAGATACACAAACCGCAAGTTCCACACTCAGGTTTTTATAGTGTGCAGTATATCATTCAACATAACATAACGTCCCGTGTCCATTCATTTCATCAAATAGCACATTTACACTTCACGTAATTAGTCATCATGCACACAGCACACATGCCGTTTTTAATCACCCAAATATTATGTATAGTTAAAGGGGTAGTTCAGTCAGAAATGTTATTGGCCTAATTGATCGGCCATGTATTTCATAGCATACATCGATCGTTCTTAAATAAATGTCCAATGCAATTTACCCGAGTGTTTCTCACTTTAACACATGCAAAAACGACGGCTCGGCTACCGCCATCTTGTGCTATTGTTATCTGTTGATCTGTCGCCCTAAGTTCAAGTGCCCTTGCGGCACTGATTCAGATCGCCCACCCCTAACGCTGACATCACTAGACACTTACACCACAATTCACAACAAACCAATGCATGTCTCATGTCAATGTCCTCTGTCAGCAATCTACTGACATGTCTCCATGGAAATAGACAGACGCCTCGTTCCTTGACAAGTATAAACAGACCCTTTCTGATCACACATCGTTGGAGTTTTTTTACTTAGTGTCAGTGTATTTCATTTGGAGCCTCCCTGACTTATTTCTGCTCTGTTCAGCTCTCTGCCAAGGACGTCAAACTGAGAACAGGTACTTAGACTGCCTAGAATCAATTAACCAAGTAGTCAATTTTCTTTTCTTATATTCTTTGCAGAGATCATTTCCAAATCATATTTAAAGGAATGTGTCCATGGGGAATTTTTTTACAGTTTGAGACTTCTAATCTTGCCTTTTCACAATGTGCTTTTGTGATATTGGTTGTTTCTTCGCTTGTCTTTTTTTAACATTCAAAGTTAATGGGAAACCTCTTTTCATTGCTTTACACAAACAAAAAGGTGTTTATTTGCCTCTCTATTGTTTCTGTTCTTCTACACTATTCAGGAACTATAGCAACAATTCAGCCCTTCATGTACGAGCGTGACTACCCAGAAGAGGAGATCCTTGAAAGAGAAAAAAGTGCATACAAATGAGTCATGAGGATCAATCGCCGGAGGCTCAGGCTGAACCTAGTCGCATGAAAGACGTTTCCCCCTGGTGTACCTGCTTTCGTTGTGAGATTTTGCCTACTTTGGTGGAGAACTGCTGCTGCAGAGAAAACTCTGACTGCTTGGCCTACATTAACGAGGAAGACACATCACTGCTATGCGTTACCGAGCTACATGACTTCAGGGGAGCCTGCCTTACAAGATCCGTGCTGCGAATGATGATGGTACTTATGCATGAACTTCGAGCTACAGTTCGACCTCGTAATCCAAGTAACGCGTAGGTTCAGTCTATAGATCTTATTTGTTTGACAATAGAGACGGGTAACTTGATATGTTCTTCTGGATCAATATAAGTTCGACGGATCACTGATGCGAGAATGCTTCTGTAAATTGAATAATTTACTCATTGTGAAATTAAGCAGTTCCACTATAGATTTATCGTCCGAACAATTATGTTGTTTTTTGTTTGAAATATTTCCAAAAATGTTCTTTCGAGGGGATTGGGTCCTCCGACGTATTCCATATCTATGATAGGTAATCACCCCAGCTGTGCTGCTTTGGAAAATTGTCAGCCTCTGCATCCTGCGTCGATGACGTCGATACGCTGTCCTCAAGGGCCTCCGTCAAGCCGACGTCACCGCATGTTATAAGTAGGACGTACGATGCCTGTAGCCTCAGTTCCGTTTGTTTCCGTCAACATGTTCGCTTTGGAGATCTCGGCGCGCCTCGGTTCTTCTGAGTTCTATTCCTTTGGTTCTTCGAACCTGTTTGTTTGTGAAGATTTGCATGATGTCTTTGTCTTCTTCTACCCCGCGGCCGGGTTTCAAGAAGTTTCAGGACTGCAGTTCCAAGATGTCGCTGACGGACCTGGACAACCCCTGCCTCTGGTGCCTTGGTGAGGACCACGCCACAGACGATTGTGACGATTGCCAGTCGTTAACTTCGAAGGCCTTGCGGGAGCGTAAGAAGAAGCTTTCTGTCGGTAAGGTGGCCAAGCCCCGGAAGTTGAGATCCACTGGGCTTTCGACTGACAATTCGAGGGGCGAATCTCTGCATGGTCGCTGTAAGTCCCGGGGGTCTCGGTCCCGGAGCGGGTCCCTCCATTCCTCCGCCTCTTCGAGGCACTAATGGAAGCGCCGTCACCGGTCGCCTTCCTCGTTCCGGGTTGCTTGTCCCAAAAGCATTCCATTCCTGCGGAATGGGATTCATTTTGGCAGGAGATGACGATTTTTCAGTTGCAGTGCTCTGTTCCATCCACGCCGTCGAAAGACGCCGGCCTTGACCGTGCTAGAGCCACCACTCGCACGTCTTTGGCTCGGGTGGTCGGCGCAATCATCAAGCACCTTCGAGGTCTCGATCGGACAAGGTGGATCACTCTAGACATGCCCGCTCCAGGTCGCGGTCCTCGACGCCCTTGAGACCACCGGAGCCTGTGAGGTCTTCGAAGAAGAAATTGATGCCTTCGGCACCAAGGTCGTCGAGGGACTCTCTCGAGGCTCTGCCTCCGAGGAAGCCGTCGATGCCATCGGCGCCCAGGCTGTCGAAGGACACGCTCGGGGCTCTGCCCTCAAGGACTGTGTCGAAGCCGTCGGCGCCGCGCTTGACGTCGACGCAGATTCCAAAGACGCCCTTGACACCTTTCGAGGCTGCTTTGTCGGAGGAAGAAGGTTTGGTTCCTGCTGCAGTACCTGATGAGATTTTCGGCCTCATAACACGGTAGGCGGAGGACCAAGGTGCTATTAGCACCTTGGTCCATGCCGGTAAAATACCAGCACCGCCTTGGTGGAAAGGGGAATTACCGCCCTATTCCAAGGTTGGCGGGGCAGTAATTCCCCCTTGCCCCATTGCCCTTCCCCATTCCCATTTTTGCCCCATAGGGCATAATGGGAATGGGGAAGGTGCTAATTACGGTGCCGCAAATTTCGGTACCGTAATTAGCACCCTGGACCCTTCGCGGGTAGGTACTTTAACACCTGCTAAACAGCAGGCGTTAAAGTACCTACCCGCAAAGGGACCTCGTAGTAAGGCGGTAAGGGTTTACCAGTACCGCTGCCCTTACCGGTACCGGTAAACCCTTTCCGCCGTCCGTGTAATGAGGCCCTTTGTATGGTCATAGCCAGCTTGAAGACCTGCGTCAGTCGTTGCACGGCACCAGTGGGTTGGACACCTCTCCTGAGGTGGAATTCGGTAGGCCTGAGCCTGGTACCCACGCCGAGTCCTCGTACCGGCACCTTATGTCGAGGGTAACGGAATACTTGGGGTGGTCTGTGCCACCAGTGGATTTTCTGCAGGATGACCTGATGGATATCCTTGACCAAGGTCCGCCAACTGACCCGGTACTGCTATTCCATATGGCCTTGCAGAGAAGGTTGGCAGCGGCTTGGACTGCTCCAGAGAGTCTCCCGGCAGTGAGCAAGTCTTTGCCGAAGAAATATCGTCCAGCCAGTAGCGACCCCAGCTACTTGACTACGCACCCCACTCCGCAGAGTTTGGCAAACAGGCGTCGTACCCTACCATCCCTCCTGATAGGGACGACAAACGTTTTGATGGCTGGGCGAAGAAAGTGTTTTCTTCAGGGGGTATGGCTTTACAGGCTGCCAACTCCGTTTGTGCATTAGCACGTTTCACTCATACTCTGTGGAATTGTGTCTCTTTGGCGGCTGAACACATTCCCGAAGGGGAGGAACAGGATGGCTTTCTTGCTCTTGTTCAGGATGGCAAGGATGCCATGTGTGAATGCGTTCGGTCGGGTCTGGACATGGCAGATTGCATCAGCCTGTCCATGGCGGCGAGTACCGTAATGTGCAGTTTTGCGTGGGTGCGGAAGTCAAGTTTTTCTCCTAATGTACAAGCCCGGCTCCTCAACATGACCTTTGATGGTGAACATCTTTTTGGCAGCAAGGCTGACTAGACCCTTGAGAGGTTGCAGACCTCCAAAGCTGCAGCGAAGTTGTTGAGCACTGCAGTTCGCCAACCTCTGCCTTTTCGTCTTAGGGGACAACAATGGAGGGGAGGTTCCTTTCGATATTACTCATCTTTTGGTAGATCGAGGGGAGCTGCAAGTCAAAGGGGCAACCGTAGGAGTACCAGAGGTGGAAAACAAGGTACTCGAGGTGCCAAGGCCACTCGGGCAGTTGCCTCTTTATCCTCAGGCAATGCCGCAGCCGCTTGTATGTATGTATGTATTTATTTTTTGTATAGCGCCGATAGCCCGTGGGCATCAGGGCGCTTAGGCAAACAACGATAAAACAAAACAAAACAATACAATAGGAACGTCTGCGCTAAGCCATGAGGTGGTCATAATCCCCCGTATCCCAGTTCATCATCTGAAAAGATGAGTCTTCAACCCTTTCCTAAAAACAGTAAGGTTGGTAACGGTTCTGAGTGTTTCTGGAACACTGTTCCACAAGCTGGGGGCCTGCACCAAAAAGGAACTGCCCAGCCCAGATTTCAATTTAAACTTGGGGACGATCAACAGGCATTTACCCTTTGAACGAAGATTCCTACTGGGGGTATGAAGCACTAAGCCCTTTTTCAGATACTCGGGAGCAGAGCCGTACAGGCATTTATGCACCAGGCAGAGAGCTTTGAATTAAATACACTCCTCCACTCTGAGCCAATGCAAGGCTATTCTCTCTGCAGTAACATGATCTCTTTTCTTCAGATTTTTTACCAGCCTAACCGCGTTGTTCTGAAGCACCTGACAACTAGAAACATCCTTAGAGGAGGCCCCTAATAACAGGGCATTGCCATAGTCAAGCCTTGATAGTATAATGGCCCTGGCTACGGTGGCCATATTACCCTCATTAAGAAACGGCCTAATGGCTTTCATGAGCCTTAAGTAATATGCCGTATTTTTCTGTAGGTAGCTAGTCTGGGCATGAGAATCCACCTGTGAGATGACCATTATTCCCAGGGTCTTCACTTTCTGGACCACCTGGATAGTGGCATTCTTGATTTTAAACGATTTATACTCAGCCCCCAAGTTCCCTAGCTGATGACTTGATCCTAACAGCATCAGCTCGGTTTTAGAGTCGTTCAGACACATCCAGTTTGTCTGCATCCAATCGTCGATTATCGTATAAACCCTGGCTATTATTTCACTGTCTGAATCATAGTGGCTGCCACCCAGTTCCAGAATGAGTTGGGTGTCGTCTGCGTAATTAGTAAACGACACCCCCGCATTCACCAGTAGACTGCACAATGTGCGCATGTATATGTTAAACAACATGGGGGACAGACTGGCCCCTTGTGGGACTCCGAATAAGATGTCATACGGATCGGAAAAACTACTGCCCCAATGTACTCTTGCTTGGCGATCCGAGAGGAAAGACAAGAGCCAATCAATGGCTCCTTCTGAGCAACCCACATTCTCTCTAAGCGCCTTGATAAGAAGGCGATGATCCACCAGATCGAATGCGGCACTTAAATCCAAAAGCATAAGTACTCCCAACTTGCTTTTATCCATTAAGCTGAGCATCAGGTTCTGCAGGTCCAGCATGGCAGTTTCCGTACTATGGGATGCTCTAAATCCAGATTGTTGTTGATGCAGGATCTCCTCATTCTCAACAAACTGCTGCAGTTGCTTCAGCTCAGTCATGAGGCCATGTCCCATGGTTCACCGGTTGGGAGAAGGCTGGCGCAGCATCTTGTAGAATGGCGTGCCATTACTTCAGATGTGTGGGTTCTGGAGATCATAACCCACGGCTACTGTCTTCCTTTCCGGCAGAGGCCTCGCGACAATCCACCAGGGAATCTCTCTTTGAAGAGTCTGGATCCGCTCCTTGCGCAGGAAATACAATCCCTGCCATAGAAAGGCACCATAGAACTAGTGCATGTAGCGGAGAGGGACAAGGGATGGTATTCCCCTTATTTTTTGATTTCCAAGAAGGACAGGGGATTGAGACCCATCATTGACTTGTGCGTTTTGAACAAGCTCCTCAGAAAGGACAAGTTCAAGATGGTTACTCTATCTCAAGTCCTCCAGGCCCTTCATCTGCAGGACTGGTTGGTGTCTCTCGACCTCAAGGACGCTTACTTTCATGTGTCGATTCATCCCAAGCACAAGAACTACCTGAGGTTCTCGGTTGGCAACTCGCACTTTCAGTTTCGGGTCCTGCCGTTCGGATTGACCTCCGCCCTGAGGGTCTTCACCAAGCTCATGGTGGTAGTGGCAGCGTATCTAATGAAAGGGGGGATTCACGTCTACCCCTACCTGGACGATTGGTTGATCAGGGCGCGCTCTCCCGAGCAAGTCCTGGATCATCTGTCAGTCACCTGCCACTCCCTTCACAGGCTGGGCTTCTCCCTCAACTTAAAGAAGTCCCACTTGACGCCAACATAGCAGCTCCAGTACATCGGAGCAGTGCTAGACAAATCCCTGGGGCAGTGTTTCCCTCCCCAGGTGAGGGCTCATCACATTCGGCAGATGGTGCACACGTTTCAACATGCCTAGAGTCTCCCTGCGTTCGAGTTCTTGAGGTTGCTCGGCCTCATGGCATCCTGCATTCTTCTGGTGCCAGAGGCCAGGTTGCGGATGAGATCTCTGCAATGGGCTCTCAAGATGCAGTGGTCGCAGTCCTCCGGCAGGATGTCAGACCCCATTCAGGTGCCGTCCTCGGTCACACAGGACCTTCTGTGGTGGGCCGTTGAAGGTAATTTGATGAAGGGGGCTCCATTTTGGCTACCCTGGCCGGAGGTAACGATTGTGACGGACTCATCCCTCACGGGATGGGGAGCTCATGCCAACGAGTTGACAGTCAGTGGTCGTTGGTCTCCGTCGGAGTCCAGACTCCATATCAATCTATTGGAGCTGAGGGCGGAAGGTTCTGCTCGCGGGAATTTCCTCCAAGAGGATGAGCCTTAGGGGACATGTTCGTGGTGGAGTGGTCCTTCCCACTGCTCTACGCATTTCCTCTAGTCCTCGTCATCCCGCAAGTGCTGCAGAGGCTACAGAGGTTCTGTTCCCGGATGATCCTCATTGCTCCGGCATGGGCCCGTAGAACGTGGTACCCGGACCTTCTCCACTTGTCCATCTGCCTTCCACGTCATCTTCCCTACCGAGACAATCTGCTCTCACGGGAGGGGGGTCAGGTTCTCCATCCAGAGGTCAGATCCCTCAACCTTCACGCTTGGCTTCTGAAAGGTTGAGGTATAAGACGGCCTGCAACAAAGTGTCATGATGCCTACCCCCGGGCATCAGGACCAAGCCCATCAGCTCCGGAAGCAGGCATCCAGATACTTACTAAAACCCCAACAGCCCCGGCTGGGGGCTGTTTGGGTTCAGTCCTGGCTCCTTAGACGCCAGGCTCATCATGGAAATCAGTCCTGGCGCCATAGGCGTCAGGCTCATAGACTTTACATACCTGATGCAGACCATGCTGCTAGTGAGTCCAAGCCAACGTGAGGCCTGGATGGGACTATTTTTCTACAGGGACTATTTTTTACTCGGGCGTGGTTCTAGGGAACTTCTTACCTGGAACTACTTTGGAGGCTATTTAAACCACGCCCGTACAACAGCACACGCTTTGCGTTCTTCTGCATCCAGCAGCGTAACGCTCACCGTGCCTGCAGTCTGCATCCAGTCTTGTGCCATGCCCACCTCGAATCTGGAGCTCCTAAAACCAAGAGGAAAGAAAAGGACAAGATTAGAAAACAAACTGTTTCGAATTCCTCACCTGATTTCGGATCCATCTCGCCTCCGGACCTGGAAAGAACATAGTTTCTGTACGCGTCGCATCTCCAGCTGCAGCGCCGCGCCATACTCACCAGTCCTCGCAGCATCTTTCGATTCGGCGCTGCCTCCATCATTTCTTCGCCGAACTCCGGCACCTGAGGGACAAAAGAAAACAACAAGGTGAGCCGAGAAAACCAACAAATAAAACACTTATCATCATAGACTTACCTGATTACCACCGGAGGCATTATTCTATACCTCTCCACATCTTCATGTGCCGCACCTGCAAAGAGAGAGAAAACAACACGTTAAACACAGGCAACATTTACCGGACGGCGTCGGGTAATACAGACTCTTACCTGAGCGCCACCAACTGCCACGAGGGGTATCTTCTCACGATCTTAGTTGCAAGACAAGAAAGGAAGGGGGGACAAGAGTGAATCATCGGACATATTGAACTCTATGAACTTGATACTTACTGAACCTTGCTAGGAACTTCAAAGTCAATACTCTCCGGAACTCTCCCACGCCTTCAAACCAGTGAAGTAACTGGCATCAACGCGCCCCTGCAATCCACGCAGGATGGAGAGCTCATCATTTAAAAACATAAGGTGAGGTTCCTAAAAGGGGATATCGGAGGTGACAAGAAGGGAGAACGATAACAGTGGGAGGGGGCTATCACTCATATCCACGGGTGGCTAAATCCCTTTCTCCACTTGCAGGAGAATACTTCTATGGATCAAGCAGACAAGATTAGGTGGGCCAGTCCAGACAGTCATCTCGGCACTACGCATCACGTTGGTGGAGACCGCAGCTGTCCTGGTCCGATCGACGCCCCTGTGGGAACCAGTTGAGCGTAACAGAATGCGAAGCCTATCTACAAATCCCCACTCGGGCGTCATGGAAACCTCAGAGACTGACCAACTAGCCCTATTGTTAGGGGAATTTAGGGCAGAAGTGCACTCTTCGCGCCAAGAAACTAATGCCCTCAGGAGAGAACTGATTTTGTCAGAAGTTCGCCGTGTTTATGAACCAATGCTGCTTGCACTTTTTATGCAGACCTGGAGCTTTTCTGAACGACCAAGCCAAAGTAGCCTTTGTACTATCATACCTTAGTGACAGCGCAGCGGATTGGTCAATTCCACTAGTCAACCAGGATGACCCTCTTCTTCGGGATTTCCAAGGGTTTCAATTGAGCATGGAGAGACTATTTGCCAGACATTCACAGGGACAGGCCCTGGATAACGAACTCTTATCCTTACGACAAGGTAACCAGGATCTACTAACCTATATTGCAACCTTCAATAGGTTGGTGGTGGAAACCGGATGGTCAGAGGTAAAACGAATTACATTATTTCATCGTGGACTTCGGGGTGAAATCAAAGATGTTTTGGCCAAAGTTGTGAACCCACCTCAGGATTGCGCAGAATATATAGTCTTAGTGGTCCAGTTAGACCACCGACTTCAGAATAGAAAGGCTGATCAAGCTAAGTTCGAGAATCGGGTATTGGTTAAACCCACTGTTACCCTCAAAGGAACAGATGCACCAGAACCGATGCAGATCGGGGGGGGTCAAGGGACCCTTAACTCAAAGGAAAGAGAAAGGAGACGGCAGATGCAATTATGTCTGTACTGTGGGGCTTCAGGACATTATTTCTACAGGATTGCCCTATAAAACCACCCAAAAAAGTAGTCGGAGTTGCGGATAAAAATCAAACAGAGCCTGATTCAGGAAACGACCACGCCCGACAAGCGTAGAGGTCCGCTTGCCGAGCTTGAAGAAGGATACTCAGACCTCACACTTCATCATACCAATGGTCCTTGTGTATCCAAGACAGCCATCACGTATGCACGCAGTAAGGGGATACATTTATAGCGGGGCCATAGGAAACTATGTTGACCACGAATTGGCTACTAGGATGAATCTATCTCTCTGCAAAAAGACCACTTCGGATGTCATCACCACAGTCGATGGAACTGAAATTGCCTCTGGGCCTGTAACTCATTCCACCGCAGAGATGACATTACTTGGTCAAGATGGGCATCGAGAGACTATTGTGTTTGATTTAATCAAAGCCCAGCAGTTCCAAATAATACTGGGGATGCCTTGGTTGGAAACACATAATCGAGAGAAGAGAAAAACCTTCCCGGATTGTGCACATACTTGTTACCCGGAAAAACCCTTGAACCAAGGCCTGGCCACAGTTGCTACTCCAGTTGTGCAGTTACCTCAGGAATATCAAGAATTCCAGGATGTTTTCCAAAAAGAACAGGCCAACACCTTACCACCTCACAGATCTTAAAATTGTCAAATCGATCTCATACCCGGTGCACAACCTCCATGTAGTAGGATCTACGCTCTTACGGAACCCGAAAACCTTCACCTGCGACAATACTTGGACCAATACCTTGCTAATGGCTTCATTCGTCCATCCAAGTCCCCTGCATCTTCAGCTTTGTGCTTCGTGCCTAAAAAGGAAGGTGACCTTGTCAATCTGGAAAAATGAATACCCTCCATTTGAATTATAGACGTAACTTGATGGCCGTGGGCCAACCGTCTTATGCACCGAATTGGAGAAATATGAACTGCTATGCTTGACCGACGAGCGGCCATTTTAAATGTAGTAAGAATCGTCATTTTGCTTGTTAACCATTGCTCATTGCTTTTTGTCTAAAAACTGCTTTGCAGCTTGCAATTCTTGCGGATTCTGCTTACTCTGCTCAACTGTTAACATTGTTGTCTGAATATGAAAGGACAAGGCCGCGGGACTGAAGAGTTTGCTGAAACTCCTCTTGAGTAGCCCAGATAGGAATGCCCATACTCCCTCTATGTAGCCTTCAGAGGAAGCTGCAGGGCATTTAATCACTTCACAGCTGCCAGCCAGTCTCGTACGATGGTAGAATATGTTAGAATAATACAGTTAAATGCTTGAATTATGCTTCTCTTAAGGCCCCCCCTCGCAAAACCCTTTAGAACGTGTCGGCTCCCAGGACACGAATAGTACCTCATAGATAGCAAAGCTTGGAATGTAGCTCTTCCCTCGTGTACAGATTGCTTCCAAGAACAGAACCACCGTGTTCTAAAAGATGCCTCCGCACTTTCTAAATTGCACATTGTTACTAGAATAGACATCGAAAGCATTATAATCGTCATACTGGTCGGATATGTCCATCGTCATCCCGAGTTCAAAGGAACTTAATACAGAGGGGTGTTGAACATGACTTTGCTGATTGTATGATATGCATTTTGTATATATGTAACTGATGTATGTAATTCGCTCTCTTGCGTCCCTCGAGGTCTAGGAAACTCACGTCGCAGGGCGTGAGATCAGAATTGGCCAATTGATACTATCTTTTGCTTGCAATAAACCCTAGCATTGGGAATTTGAAACCTCGTGTCTGGCGCATCTTTTCGTGTATGGTCATTGCCTTGTTTCCATAGCACGAGAGACCCCTAGGGGCCCCTTTCAAGATGGCGCCTGAAATGGGGACCCTCCCCCACTTGCCCCATCGTATACGTTGAAATGGAGTAAAGGCGGAAGAACGGTGAGGACGGGAGGGTCGAGCTGGGATCAAGAAGTGTACGGGCGCCCTGTAGAAGAGAGGAGAGATTCCTTCCGCAGATCTGCACACATCTGATCCCTGATCGACGTACCGGGCCAGAGGGCAAAGGAGGTGAGGGTCCCGAGACGAGGCAGAAGCCAGAGAAGCCAGACACGACGTGGGGAGAGGTTGCGTTAGAACAGGCGACTTGTTTTATCAGGTGAGTCATTCCCCGATTCAAAGAGAAACCTGATTTTTGGTAGAGTGTTGATTTTGCAAACTCAAACGTCCAGGTAAAAGTGGCAAACCAAAGGGGAAGATTAAAGAAACATGCCTGGAGTACTGTCCACTTTAGCAGGGCTTTTCAGCTGCGGTAGACAGTCCTTGGAATATGGCCAAAGTGCACCGCCTGGGGGAACGCCGGCTTATGATATGTATGCGAAATAGGGTGTGAGTGCGATATGTTGTGAAATTTGGCATAGGCAAACTAGAAAGCAACCCGACCATCAGTGCCCGATTAATGGTAGTTTTGAGATGGGGAGGGTAGATAACCTAGAGAGGGTGCTGATTAGAAAGAAAGCGTGACCTGCAGCTTTTGAGACCATCAAAGATTGGAGGAGGGAAGCGATGCTCCGACTAACGAGTAGAGAGAAGCATGCGTGTAGGCATACAACAAAGCTTGAGCTAGCAGAAGAGAAGGAAGAGGAGGAGTGGACTGAGAGTCTAAGACGGGAAGGGAGACGGGACCAGATGAACATAGACAGAATATACCCGCAGCGGGAACTACACATAGCAGATGAATTAATGGAACATTTGTTAAGGAACACGGGTCGAGGCCCAAAACCAGAATCAAAACCAAACCCGCCAGCAGTGACTGCGCGGGCCCAACCAATAGCTCTCATACCCCCTCCCGCAGCCCGAGCACTTCCCCTCACGCAAGTGTTAACCCAAGCTCCGCCCACAGCACGAGCACTCCCACAAGCGCAGACCGCGGACACACAATTTCCCAGCACCCAGCAAGGCCCTTCACAGATGCCACCTGTGTCATTTGTCCCATCCGCACCTCCCACTCTAGGACAGATTCAGCACCATCCGCCCCTCCCGAAGTCGAGATTGAGACTGGGGAGGCGAGAGGGGGGGCTGAAGGAACAGGATTTGGACGGGTAACTCCAAGCGCAATCAGCAAAGAGAGAAAGATTGAATTACGACAAGAGGCAGAAATGTACATAGAAGGAAATGATGAGACGGCAACATTGGCCTCATTGTATGGGTACCGAAGAAGAGACGAGAGACAGGTAGTGTTGGAATGCATGGGGACATTTTTGGTGGGAGAATGGAAAAAGTTGCTTGACAAATTACCACCACAACGATTTTTAGATTTGAACCAACTAGCATGATGTAGAATAAAAGATGAAGAAGTGAAGGAACATGTGGATAGACTTTTTGATCTTAAAAATGAGTTGGATAATGAGTTTGCCGAAAAGTTTGCTGCGCCTGAGTACAGGACTTGGGATATTAAAAGAGATGGGAGAGGGACGGTAGAATCATACATAGAGCGGAGACATTCAACGTCATCTGTACAGAAGGGCGAGATATTGAAAGTATGTATACGAGAAGCGGTAAAATGGGTATCAAATCCTAGTATTCCAACAATGGTTATACATGATATATTTGATGAATATTCCATACCAATGAAAAGAAAGGCACTGCAATCGATGGCTGAACATTTGACGGAGAAGGATATAAAAAAATAATAAGGCCAGCCCACCTGAGATACTAGCAGTATACAGGTGAGCATTCGAGCGAAGTACAGAAGAAACAGGTCTATCACTGGACTTAGGAATACTATTGAACCTGAGAGAAGGGGGAGGGATCGTGAGTGGGGCATTTCCAATGAGAGAGGTCCCGCCCACGTTTGTACCAAAAGTAGAGATCCCTGCGACGGGAACAGTAGGAGCGCAGGTAACACCAGCCCATTTCACCGCCCAGTATGTGCATGACCCCTTTTCCAGGCAAGAGGTGAATACTATAAAACAGACGATTCCAGATATAAGAAAGAATCCAGCAGGGTTCTACAAGGAAGTGGAGTCAACCCTGAGATCAGCAGTGCTTACTATGAGCGATATAGATTTGATTTTCCCAGCCATTTTGCCAGCAGATATATGGAAACAGATGAGGACGGTAGATGACGCGGGGGTTTTTGGCGCCACATGGGCCGAGTTACTACTGGAGGATAAAAATAGAAAAGTAGGGGAAAATCCGGGAACCCGCATGGCAGATCTACCAGAATGGATAATGCGGAGATTGAGGGAAATAATTCCAGAAAAAAGGTTTCAGTGGGACAAATTAACTACATGTGTACAGGGCAAGGATGAACCAGTAACAGATTATTTCAATAGATTTGAAGGAGTATTCACAGACTTCAGTGGGCAGGATGTGAGCACAGAGTCGGGGAAAAGGCTATTTGTTGATAAATATGTGAGGGGACTAATATCGCCAATTCAAGATATGTTAATGACGTCGGAAAGTTCCTGGGTAGCAAATCCGGTGAGTGAGATATTACACGTAGCCCAATATTACGAGAACAGGGTAAATGTGGCGAAAGAAAGAGAGGTGAAGGATAGAGTAAATTTAAAAACAAGGGTGTTACTGCAGCAGGTCATTGGATACAATAGAGGTAGAGGTAATGCACAAGGCCGTGGATATTTGAATAATATTCATGGGGCGTCATTGGGATTAAATCAATGTGCGTACTGTAAGGAGTAAGGACACTGGCGAGCGCAATGCCCGCACCTACAGAATAGAGGTGGGTTTGGTCAGAGAAGGCCTCATAGAGGACATCAGGGGTCGAACGGCACAAGCAGAAGTAACATGCAGCAGCAGCAGGGATATACCAATGGAGGTATTCCAACCCAATCATATGGCCAAAACCAAGCACAACAGAACCAGACATTGAACCAAAGTGTTTCAAACCAAAATCAGGGCGGGCAGGGCCAACAGAGAAATGATCAGAGTGGAGGACATCAAGGGGGAAATGGGAATATTTTTGATACACAACCAAACACGTATTATAGCAGTGACTACACATCGGACGATGTGTTATTTTCGCGAAAGGACAGCCCACGACAGGGGTCGGAACCAGTGTCTATTCCCGTGAATCAGAGAGGACCCTACGTAGAAATGAGAGTCGGGAATAAGGAGCACCGTTTCCTTGTAGATACAGGGGCACAGAAGTGTTCGATAAACCACCACTTGGTTCCGGAGATACCATTGTCAGGCAGAAGAATGTTTCTGTAGGGTTCGCAGGGACACCAGTAATTAACCCAATGTCCGAAGCTGTCCCAATTACAATAGGACCATTTATGGAGCAGTGTCCATTTCTTTTGACAGAGAATTGTGGAGAGAATTTGCTAGGATTAAATTTGTTGAGAAAATTGGGGGCAATCATACATTGTATGGCAGACGGGGTGTTCCTCACGATGTGGCCTCACGATGCACCAGTGACGGAATTCATGTCAAAACAGTTGCCAGAACAGTTAAGTGGAGTACCAACCTGTCTGTGGGCAATGCATGATAATGATGTAGGATGCTTGAAAATAGAGCCAGCAAAAATAACTTTGAAAGAAGGTGTAACACTACCATGAATTCCCCAGTATAAAATTTCTGTTGAAGGTGAGAAGGGATTGAAAAGCATTGTTACTGACCTGGTGAGATTGGGGGTGGTTGAGGAAATTGCAGGGAGCACGTGCAACAGCCCATTCTTCCAGTTTATAAGAAAGGAGGCAATGAAGTACCCTATCATTTTATAATTGATCTGCACGCATTAAACAAAGTGGTAAACCCACAATTCCCTTTGGTCGCAGATGTCACAACAATACTGACAATTATACCAGCCACTGCAGAATACTTTAGTGTAGTTGATTTGAAGAACGCATTCTTTAGCATCCCAGTGGATAAAAGCAGTAGATATCTGTTCGCGTTCACTCTAGGAGGTCGATCATTCACACGCATTCCACAAGGATATAGAGAAAGCCCAAGCATTTACAGCAGAGCGCTAAAAGAGCAGCTAGACATGCTAGAACTACCCGAAGGTTGCATACTCTTGCAGTACATAGATGACTTGTTAATAGCTGCTGACATGAAAGAGATCTGCAAAGAAAGTACTGTATTACTCTTGACACTTTCAGCGACCCATGGTCATAAGGCAAGTTTGAAGAAATTCCAGTATAATCAAAAGGGAGGTGTCTTATTTGGGATACCTACTTTCGAAAGAAGGGAGAAGATTAACACCAGAACGCATAAAAAGTATTTCTAGTATGCCTATTCCAAAAACTCAAAAAGGAGTGAGAGCTGTAATAGGCATGGCCTCTTATTGTCGGCAGTGGATCAGTAATTTTGCGTTGATTGTGAAGCCGATGATAAAATTGACTAAAAAGGATGCAGAGATGCCTTTGCAGTGGGATGAGGAATGTCAGAAAGCTTTTGAGCAATTGAAAGTTGCATTGTGTGCTGCGCCAGTTTTAGGCACTCCTAACTATAGAAAGATCTTCAGACTATTTGTGAGTGAGAGTGAAGGATGTGCATTGGCTGTTTTGACACAGGAACAAGGTGGAAGAAATAGGCCGTGCAGCTATTTTTCTTGCGCGTTGGACCCTGTAGCGCGCGCACTACCACGATGTTTGCGATCCCTCGCAGCGGCTGCTGCATCAGTGAAACAAACGGAAGGAATGGTATTGGGGCACACTTTAATTATGATGGTGCCACATGCTATAGACGTTCTATTAAATAGGACGCAGACGCAACACCTCACCTCAGCTAGACTGACAAGATATGAGCTCATCTTGTTTGCACCCCACATCCAAATTATGAGGTGTAGCGCATTGAATCCTGCAGAATTAATGGCACTGCCCATAGCAGAAATTGGTGACAACGAATCACCACCCCATGATTGTTTAATGATCACTGAAGAAGAACCAAAGGGAAGGATTGATTTGAGCGATATCTCACAAAAAGAGCCAGATGGGGAGTTATTTTGCGATGGCTCTTGTTTTATATTACCTGATGGCACATCAACGGTTGCATATGCAATTACTACCCTAAAGAGAGTTGTAGAGAGCAGAAGGATCCCCTACAATTCAGCACAAGCCGCAGAAATAATAGCACTGACCCGAGCCTGTGAACTCTCTGAGAATCTGAACGTAAATATTTATACTGACAGCTAGTACGCCTTTGGCGTGGTTCACAATTTTGGCCGACTTTGGGCTGAGAGGGGTTTCTTGACATCACATGGAGCCAGGATTCAGCATGGCCCTTTGATTGTGCGATTGTTGTCTGCGCTCACGTTTCCAATGCGCCTAGCTATAGTAAAGTGCGAGGCGCATAAGAAAGTAACATGCAGAGTGGGAGAGGGAAACGCGTTTGCAGACAGGATTCGAAGCAAACAGCCACAGATTTGGGGAATAAAATGATGACAGTACAGGCTGAGGAAGTACCTTGTATGATAGAGAATGGAGTTGCCACAGTCAAAGAAATGCAGGCTGAGGCCACGAGCGAAGAGATTCAGGGATGGGCTAAGGGCTCTGCTGAGTTAGATTTGGAAGGATGTTGGGTGGACAAGGAAACAAAGAACTGGATGTTTCCAAATTGTTACGTAACTGCAATGGTTATAATGGCGCATAGCACTACCCACATTTGCGCAAAGAAAATGGTACAGCATTTATCCACAGTATGGAAGAATGAGCACATAAAAAAGAATGCAGAAAGGCTAGTGCAGAATTGTATCACGTGCCTGCAACACAATGTAGGAAAGGGAACCGTGACTCCAGCAGGTAGTTTCGGCCCACCCTCTATGCCATTTGAGGTGGTCCATTTTGATTTCATAGAAATGGAAAGGTGCCAGAACTACAAGTACGTGCTAATGGTAATCTGTGCATTCAGCAAGTGGGTGAAGGCATATCCTTTAAAAGACTGTAATGCCATGTCCACCGCAAAAGTAATGCTGAAGGAGTATTTCTCCCGGTTTGGGTTGCCACGTGTCCTGTGGTCAGACAACGGCCCCCACTTTGTGGGCGCAGTAGTGCTACAGATCTGTGCAGGTCTGCAGATAGAGAAGCGATTCCACAGTTCCAGGCATCCCAGGTCTGCCGGGCTTGTGGAGAGACACAACGGAATCCTGAAGTCAAAGATAGCGAAAATTTGCGCTGGGAGCAAGTTGAGTTGGGTGGATGCATTACCCCTAGCGCTGTTGTGTATGCACACGTCTGTGCAGGCTAAGACTGGGCTCTCCCCTTATGAGATTATAATGGGGAGACCAGCAAATGTATGGTGCGCACCGCAGCCCAGAAAATTATGTGAGGTCGAGCATCCTATGTTAAGCACTTACTGTGGACTTTTAATACAAAAGTTGCGTTTGATTCGTCAGCAGGTGCAGGAGGCGTTGCCGATGCGATATACAGGACCGGGGCACTCACTGGAGCCTGGGAGCTGGGTGCTAATTAGAAACTTTGAACGGAAGACAGCATTAGCACCCAGGTGGCGCGGTCCCTATCAAGTACTTTTGGCAACACAGACGGCCATCCGAGTGGACGGACGCAAGGCATGGATCCATGCTACCCATGCCAAAAGGTTCCCAGCGTCACTGAAAACTTTGCCTGATCCAGACGACGAGAAAAAGACAACGGTCTCGGAAACGAAAGAAACTGTTGCCAGTCCAGTGCCACAGCATCAGCCTGAGCGAGAAGTGAAAGTTGAAACAAAGCGCAAACGAGAAGTGAAACTCGAAACAGAGCCTGAGGAGGCTGCCAGTAAGGGGGAAGGGCGAAAAGTGCCCCAATGTTGCTCAGCGGAAACAACATCACTGCCGAACGACACAAACCCTGCATTGCAAACACAAGCAGAAACAACGCGTTGCACCCCTTTGGCGCCCACCAGTTCTCGCAAATGCATCAAAGCCAGACAAAGAAACTACATCAGTGCCACGACGCCCATCGCTGCCCATCATTGTGCCACAGGCTGACACTGCGCCTGATACTGGAAATGCAAGGGCACTATTCACGGATCATACAATAGCAGGAGTGAATCAATATAATCTGCAGCCTCGACAGGCAAAGTGATCCACAGATCTTTGGTGCTTTTCTTTTTGGCCTTTGGTTCTACTCATGGACGGAGTAGGAACCAGGGGCGTAGAGGAGAGAAGTGTGAGAATTGTGCAAGTCGGACAATTCAAAACTCACGGCTCCTCGGTGCGCTTACAAAGTACATGTGTCAGGAGCCAGAGCAGGACAAGCTGGACGCACATAAGTACTAAGGCTGATAGAGTACATGTGTCCTAAGCCAGAGCGTGACAAGCTGGATGCACATGGTACTCTATCAATAAAGAACTGTTCAGAAATCGTCTGAGCAGTGGGAGAAAGAACAACTAATCTTGCTCGGGAGTGGTTAAATGATCCAGGCTGTGAAAAGGCTGGGAGAATTGAACTGTGACATTTTTCGTTGAACTTTTCTGGCATCAAGAATGAGAGACATTCACGACGAACTTCGCCAGCAAGAAGGACGACGATGAAGAACAAGTCAAGACTGGTTTTAGCCTCCTCCTGCACCCCTGCTAAAAAAAATAATAGATTTAGAGACTGTAAATTTAGGGAAAAAGCATGGTAAAAGGAATAAGGTACTGATTTGGACATTGGTCCCATGTTTCTTAAGTATGATAGTACCAACAATAACAGCTATTACACTATGGTTCCTGGAGAACGTACACCCATTAGAAACACTTTTGCCAAAAGCAGCTACTGAAAGCCCGGTTCATGTAATCACTGGTACCTTGCCCCCAATGGAAGCAAGACATAGAGAAGGTTAGGGCAACAATACATTGTTGCTCATGAACATGACCCATGCGGTGTTAAAGAAAAAAGATTGCTGGGTTTGCGCCCATTTACCACAGCATAGTGGGAAAGGGATAGGCTGGTATGCACAACCATTGCCATTGATTTATTCCTGTGAAGTAACGTTAAGTGCAATGTTCTGTGGGAAATGGAACACGAGTAATACGGGTCAGCTAGATGAGACCAATATGAATGAATTTGAGGAAGTAATCATGAGACCTGTGGGTTGTTCCATATTCCAAAAAGCTAGCGTATTTGCACTAGAACCCATGAGAAAGAATACATGAAAAATAACAAGACTAGATAGATTACATAGGCAGAATAGACTAACCCCGCAAGCAGAAAGAACATCAATAATGACATTTCGGATGAGGGATGAATGGAACAAAGATGCTGTGCCCCCTGCCTATGCAGTGGATCACAGCCCCAAAACTGCTCCCCTATGTCTACAGAAAAAGGGTTCCTATAAAGTAGGAACGTTTAGCAACTGCCTGAACATAGTGGTTTTTTTGAAAACATGAAATAGAACCCGTGTATGTGGGAGACCCTGTTTATTTTATATGTGGAGAAAAAGCATATCCATGGTTACCTAGGAACTGGGGAGGTAGATGCTACCTAGGCCTACTGTTTCCAGGAGTGTTCCTCTTGGAGACAGTAGAAGTAGCCAGACGAACAAAAGGTAGAACTCAAAGGAGTAGTGAGGATGGAATGATAGCAATGGATATAGCCAAATCATTTATACCGTTCTTGTCCCAAATAGAAAACTCTTACAATATCAGAAAACTGTCTGGAATATTACAAAAAACAATAGATTCCACAACGGATATTTTATTGAATATGACGTTAGAAGAAAAAGGAATAAGACTGATGGCACTTCAAAACAGGATGGCTCTCGAAATAATATTAGTTGATCGTGGGGGAGTTTGCAAGCTCGTAAAAACTGCATGCTGTGTGTATATAGATGACTACTCCCCTACGATATTTAAAGCGATCCGGAAATTACATGTCATAAGCTCCACACTCTCTACTGAAGCAGGGGGTTGGGGGATAGAATCCTGGTTATGGGGATTATTGCGGTCTTGGGGATGGAAGTTAATTTCGATACTAATGATGGTACTCGGGATATTCATAACATGCTGCTGTTGCATACAATGCTTACCAATAATATGCACTGAAATAACTGATGGATGTACTAAGGGATTTATGCACATGGTGTTGAGAGGAAAACAAACGCATGGCCGGAATAACAGAGACACTGAGGAAACAAAAATAGTAAAACAATTCATGGTGATAGACATTCATGATGGAGATGATTCAGATACCCCAGACTCCTCCTCAGAAGAGGAGGATACAATGAATAAATAAGACGTTTGGCACACGGCCAAAAGGAGGGTTTGTCAATCTGGAAAAATGAATACCCTTCATTTGAATGATAGACGTAACTTGATGGCCGTGGGCCAACCGTCTTATGCACCGAATTGGAGAAATATGAACTGCTATGCTTGACCGACGAGCGGCCATTTTAAATGTAGTAAGAATCGCCATTTTGCTTGTTAACCATTGCTCATTGCTTTTTGTCTACAAACTGCTTTGCAGCTTGCAATTCCTGCGGATTCTGCTTACTCTGCTCAACTGTTAACATTGTTGTCTGAATATGAAAGGACAAGGTCGCGGGACTGAAGAGTTTGCTGAAACTCCTCATGAGTAGCCCAGAGAGGAATGCCCACGCTCCCTCTCTGTAGCCTTGGGAGGAAGCTGCAGGGCATTTAATCACTTCACAGCTGCCAGCCAGTCTCGTACGATGGTAGAATATGTTAGAATAATACAGTTAAAGGCTTGAATTATGCTTCTCTTACGGCCCCCCCTCGCGAAACCCTTTAGAACGTGTCGCCTCCCAGGACACGAATAGTACGTCACAGATAGCAAAGCTTGGAATGTGGCTCTTCCCCCGTGTACAGATTGCTTCCAAGAACAGAACCACCGTGTTCTAAAAGATGCCTCTGCACTTTCTAAATTGCACATTGTTACTAGAATAGACATCGAAAGCATTATAAACGTCATACTCGTCGGATATGTCCATCGTCATCCCGAGTTCAAATGAACTTAATACAGAGGGATGTTGAACATGACTTTGCTGATTGTATGATATGCATTTTGTATATATGTAACTGATGTACATAATTCGCTTTCTTGCGTCCCTCGAGGTCTAGGAAACTCACTTCGCGGGGCGTGAGATCAGAATTGGCCAATTGATACTATCTATTGCTTGCAATAAATCCTAGCATTGGACATTTGACACCTCGTGTCTGGCGCATCTTTTCGTGTATAGTCATTGCCTTGTTTCCATAGCACGAGGGACCCCTAGGGGCCCCTTTCAACCTCAGAACGTGCATAGACTACCGCGCATTAAATCAGATCACGGTTAAGAACCGATACCCATTGCCTCTGATCCTCGAATTACTAGACCAAGTAAAGGATGCTTGCATCTACACTAAATTAGATCTCCGAGGGGCATATCATCTGGTACGTGTAAAGAAAGGCGACGAATGGAACTGCCTTTCACACTAAGTACGGGTTATTCGAATACCAGGTGATGCCCTTCGGGTTGTGCAATGCGCCAGCAGCCTTCCAGTAATTTATGAACGATATCCTTCGTGAACTCATTGACGTCTGTGTTGTCGTATGCATAGACGATATTCTAGAGTACTCCTCCTCAGAATCAGACCATGAGAAGCACGTTCGTGCAGTCCTTGAGGAACTACGGCAGCACAAGTTATATGCAAAATTGGAAAAATGCGTTTTTCCTGCTACGGAAGTTGAATTCCTTGGATTTATCCTGACTTCAAAAGGAGTCTGAATGGACTCTCGAAAGGTGGACGCAATTCGCAAGTGGCCATCACCCAGTTCAGTTAAAGGGGTACAAAGCATGCTCAGATTTGCTCATTTCTACCGCTGATTCATTCCAGATTTCTCACATGTTGTACTTCCTATCACAGCACTTTTGCGAAAAAACAAACGCTTCTTGTGGATCGAAGAAGCTTGAAAAGGCCTTCCAAGAGCTGAAAGCGAAATTCACGTCTGCACCTGTCTTAAACCATCCACACCCTGAACTTCTATACATAGTTGAAACTGATGCATCCAGTTTAGCCATGGGAGCAGTCCTGTCCCAGAAGGACCCTGAAACCGGTCAACTTCACCCAGTAGCATTTTGGTCCAGAAAGTTCTCGGCACCCGAATTAAACTATGCGGTTACTGATAGAGTTATTAGCCATCAAATCCGCCTTCAAGGCTTGGCGGCATTATCTTCTCGGTGCCAGGCATATCATTACTGTAATCACCGATCACAGAAACTTGCAGTATTTAAAAACAGCCAAGGCCCAATCATTGCGCCAACTTCGATGGGCATTGTTCTTTGCCGAGTTCGATTTCGTGATCACTTATCGACTAGGCTGTAAAAATGGCAAGGCAGATGCCTTATGCCGAATAGGGATGGGAGAAGCATATGCGAACCCGGGACCGGTGCCTATAATTTCAGAACAAAGAATTCTTGGCATAACTACTCTACAGACACTAGAGGATATTCAGGTAAAGATCCAACAACTCTTCGATCCAACAGCCCTGCAGGAGTCATCAATGACTTACCTTATTATCACGGGCGACTATTTCTACCACACAAGGAACTACAAGAACTAGTCATCTCCAATTATCATGACACCCTGATGGAAGGGCATCCTGGTATCGCAAAAACTGAAGGTAAAATTAAGAGACAATTCTGGTGGCCTACCTGGCGAAAAAACGTAAAGTAATTTGTGATGTCTTGTGGCATTTGCGCGCAAAACAAAAGTCAGAAGAAAAAACCAGCGGGCCTTTTACAACCTTTGGATATTCCACCTACACCATGGCACACCTTATCGTTAGACTTTATTACAGATCTACCTCCATGTAATGGATTTAACACCATTCTAGTTATTGTGGATCTTTTTTCCAAGATGGCCCACTTTATTCCTTTAAAGGGATTACCTTCTGCTTCAATTCTGGCCAACGAGTTCCTCGAAAACATTGTCCGAATACACGGATTTCCTTCCGTATTGGTCTCTGACCGAGGTAGTCAATTCATTTCACATTTTTGGAAGAAATGTTGTCAATTGGCGCAAATCGACGTGAGGTTATCAACCAGTCACCATCCACAGACCGATGGTCAGACGGAAAGGACCAACCAGACCCTTGAACAGTACCTACGTTGCATGCTACACTAGACCGAACGTAATTGGAAATATATTTTATGGATTTCCGAGTATGCATACAATAACTCTGTACATTCAGGAACTGTACAAAGCCCCTTTTATACCATATATGGACATCACCCTCGAACCTCAGAACTAGATTCGCCTCTGCATTTAGAAATGCCCGCAGTTAGTCATTTGCACTCAACTATTACACAAGCCTTTAAAGAGGCAACAGAACATTTGAAACAAGCAAAAGAGAAATATAAGAAAAATGCTGATCAACATAGAAGTGAAACTCCACAATACCAGATTGGGGATCAAGTTTGGCTGGCTACAAAACACATACCTCTGAAGGGAACTCAGACTTTTAACCCTAGATATTTGGGACCTTACACCATTAAGGCCATTATCAACCCGGTGGCCGTCAAATTGGAATTACCCTCTAATATGCGAATTCATCCTGTCTTTCATGTTTCACTTTTAAAACCAGTTCAACCAGGAACAAGATTAACCAAACCACCCGACCCCATCTTGATAGATGGAGAACCTGAATTCGAGGTAAAAAATATCCTGGACTCCAAGATGGTTAAATCAAAACTTTTTTATTTAATCGATTGGAAGGGCTACGGACCACAAGAAAGGTCATGGGAGCCTAGTGACCATGTTCATGCACCTCCGTTAGTGAAGAAATTCCATCGGGACTTCCCAGACAAACCAGGGCCAAGGGGAAGAACAACTTTAGGAGGGGCCTTGGGGGGGAGTTCTGTCATGATGCCTACCCCCCGGGCATCAGGACCAAGCCCATCAGCTCCGGAAGCAGGCATCCAAGCTGTTTGGGTTCAGTCCTGGTGCCTTAGGCGCCAGGCTCATCATGGAAATCAGTCCTGGCACCATAGGCGCCAGGCTCATAGACTTTACTAACCTGATACAGACCATGCTGCTAGTGAGTCCAAGCCAACGTGAGGGCTGGATGGGACTATTTTTCTACAGGGACTATTTTTTACCCAGGCGTGGTCTAGGGAACTTCTTACCTGGAACTACTTTGGAGGCTATTTAAACCATGCCCGAACAACAGCACACGCTTCGCGTTATTCTGCATCCAGCAGCGTAACGCTCACCGTGCCTGCAGTCTGCATCCAGTCTTCTGCCACGCCCGCCTCGAATCTGGAGCTCCTAAAACCAAGAGGAAAGAAAAGGACAAGATTAGAAAACCAACTATTTCAAATTCCTCACCTGATTTCGGATCCATCTCGTCTCCGGACCTGGAAAGAACATCATTCCTGTACGCGTCGCATCTCCAGCTGCAGCGCTGCGCCATACTCACCAGTCCTCGCAGCATCTTTCGATTCGGCGCTGCCTCCATCATTTCTTCGCCGAACTCCGGCACCTGAGGGACAAAAGAAAACAACAAGATGAGCCGAGAAAACCAACAACTAAAACACTTATCATCATAGACTTACCTGATTACCACTGGAGGCATTATTCTATAACTCTCCACATCTTCATGTGCCGCACCTGCAAAGAGAGAGAAAACAACACGTTAAACACCGGCAACATTTACCGGACGGCGTCGGGTATTACAGACTCTTACCTGAGCGCCACCAACTGCCACGAGGGGTATCTTCTCACAATCTTAGTTGCAAGACAAGGAAGGAAGGGGGGACAAGAGTGAATCATCGGATATATTGAACTCTATGAACTTGATACTTACCGAACCTTGCCAGGAACCTCAGAGTCAATACTCTCCAGAATTCTCCCATGCCTTCAAACCAGTGAAGTAACTGGCATCAACGCGCCCCTGCAATCCACACAGGATGGAGAGCTCATCATTTAAAAACATAAGGTGAGGTTCCTAAAAGGGGATATCGGAGGTGACAAGAAGGGAGAACGAGAACAGTGGGAGGGGGCTATCACTCATATCCCTGGGTGGCTAAATCCCTTTCTCCACTTGCAGGAGAATACTTCTACGGATCAAGCAGACGAGATTAGGCGGGCTAGTCCAGACAGTCATCTCGGCATTACCCATCACTTTGGTGGAGACCGCAGCTGTCCGGGTCCGATCGACACCCCTGTGGGAACCAGGTGAGCGTAACACAAAGTCCCTGTCCCGTTGCTATTGGAGAAAGTTCTGCGACTGGTGCAGGGTTAAGAATGTGGATCCTTTTTCATGTGACATTCCTGTGGTTCTGTCCTTTTTGCTTTCTTTAGCCCACAAGGGCCTGCAAGTGGGTACCATTAGAGGTTACCTGGCGGCGCTGTCCATATTTAAGCACTCATCTGAGGAGTGTTCTTATTTCAAAATTCCTTTAATTTCTCAGTGTCTGAAAGGGCTCACTAATGTGTTTCCACCGTCACCTTTCCAGGTGCCCGGTTGGGATTTGAACCTTGTTCTAAAATTCCTAATGGGTGCTCCATTTGAGCCTTTACATTCCTGTCCTTTGAGACTGTTAACCCTTCAAACTGTATTTTTAGTTAGTTACTTCCGCTTGCAGAGTGGGTGAGTTGCAGGCACTTTGTCATGATCACTGCTTCCAAGGAGCCAGGACCAGCCCAACGTCCTTGGAAGCAGGCCCCTAACCCTAATCCTAGGCACCAACCGGTCCCCAAGGGGACCTTTTGGACCTTGTCCTGGCGCCGGTGGCACCAGGCTCATCAGAATCATTGGTCCCGGCACTGGAAGCGCCGGGCTCATAATATGTGTGCAGATGCTTGGGTGGACTTACCTGCAGCAGACCATGCTGCTTACTTACCAGCCACTTAGAAGTCCTCTGTGAACAGTAACTACTTTCTTACCTGGGTGGGGCAAGCTCCACTCCCTGGATTCAGCACTGGAAAGCTTCTGGAACTGGAACTCTTTTCTTACCTAGGTGGGGTCGTGGAGGAAGACGCCTCATCACTCCAAGGCTATTTAACCCACACCCGATAGACGAAACGTGCTTCGCGTTATTCTGCATCTGCAGGAGAACGCTCACCGAGTCTGTTCCAGCCTTTCTTCTTACGATCCTGAATCTGCAAGAACCATACTCACCATCCCTGCATCCTGAATCTGCAAGAAGCATACTCACCATTCCTGCATCCAGTCGACAGCAGCACCTGCAGAGACAAGAAACAGCAGGTTAGCAAGGCAGCCTTAACTTGCAGTGCTACTCACCTGATCCATCGGCTGCGGTCATTTTCGGCACGCTGCACCTCCGCCTGCGAAGACAAAAGCATTGTCACTACTTACCGGCACTCCGTGAATTCTGGATTTCTTCACACTGCATCGCCGCCTGCGGAGATAAAAGCATTGTATCTACTTACGGACATTCCGCGGACTCCGGCGCTGTAAACCAACTTCTGAAAGACAGAAGAAGAGACATTAGACAGGTATTTACTTACGCCCATCGCGCTCTTTGCAATAGAACGCCTGCAATACTCCGGCGTCTCTTCAGCACGAACTACGCTGCAAGGGAAAATACAGTTAGAGCGCTTGCATTTACTCACGCATTTCCAGGCGCTTCACTCCATCTTCCTCAAGAGTCCTGCAAGACAAAAGGGAGAAAAGCATTATACGAAGTCCTGTTCAATGTTAACGTGCCTTGCACCTAAAGACTATAAAGACTAAAAAGGTGTCTGGAAACTCACCGCTCATGCAGTTAACGACGGTAACGGTCTTCTGAGTCCAAGAGGCCTATGTTTCACCAGTGAAGGAACTGGCAACAGCGCCCTGCACCAGACGCAGATGGAGAGCCCAGCATTCACCTATCTAAGGTTAGCACGTTGACCTGGGGGCTCTACGTAGAGCGAGAGAGAGGAAGAGGGACATTGAACAACCCAGACCATTAACCCCCATATTCTTTCACCTGCAGAAACCTCACCCTACGAGTTCGACACACAGTGCGAAGAGGTTCGACCCCAGAAGCCCATCGGGTTCTGCACATCACCTTTCGAGTCACAGACACCTTCCTGCCAAGATCAGCGCCTCCGTGGGAATCAGGTGAGGGTTACACACTTTCTGTTAAGGCACCCTTCACTGTGTTTCATAAGGACAGGGTTGTCCTTAGAGTCCGTCCTTTGTTTCTTCCGAAAGTTGTATCGAAATTTCATTTAAGCCAGAAGGTCATTCTTCCGGCATTCTATCCGCCTCCGCATCCTGGTAAGGACGAAGAGAGGCTCTATAGGTTGGATCCTAGGAGAGCTTTAAGTTTCTACATTTCACGCATGTCCTGGGTCAGAGTGGACGATCAGCTCTTTATTGGTTACGCTGGAAGGCGTTTGGGACAAGCTGTTACTAAGCAGACTTTGTGTAGATGGATTATCTTGGCAATTTCTGAATGTCACCGCTTGGCGGGTAAGAACCCTCTGGTAGGCTTACGGGCCCATTCAACTAGGGGCATGGCTGCCTCTACTTCCCTGCAGAGGGGTGTTCCTATTTGTAACATCTGTGAAGCAGCCACTTGGGCTTCGGTCCACACTTTTGTTAGACACTACTCCCTAGATTCTATCCCTGGGCAGGATCTGTCCTTTGGCAAGGCGGTCCTTTACTCTGCAATTTGATTGGGCATTCTAAATTTCTATATTCTAAATTCTTTTCCCTCCTCCAAATGTTGGTACTGCTTTGGGAGTCTGTCATAGATATGGAATACGTCGGAGGACCC
The DNA here is from genome assembly GCF_040938575.1 of Ambystoma mexicanum. Classification (NCBI taxonomy): domain Eukaryota; kingdom Metazoa; phylum Chordata; class Amphibia; order Caudata; family Ambystomatidae; genus Ambystoma; species Ambystoma mexicanum. The sequence goes on along the minus strand of NC_090922.1, from coordinate 585,711,009 downwards.
AATCCCCTCGAAGAACAAGTTACTCTCCTCCCTGGTAACGTTCTTTCGATGGGATGGTCTGACGACGCCATATCGCTCCCTCCCTGCCCCGCTACAGAATTTCTTATGCGATTGCAGCTTACGTTTCCGCAAGGCTTTCTGTGGTCATACTGGCAGAAGATTGGTGCCACACGTTCTGGGGAAAAAACTACAACCGAGGCTACGGGCGTTGTGCGTCCTACTTATAATATCCGGTGACGTCGGCTCAATGGAGGCCCTCGAGGACAGCGTATCGACATCGACGCAGGACGCAGACGCCGAAAATTTTCCAAAGCAGCACAGCTGTGGTGTTTACCTGTCACAGGTGTGGAATACGTCATCAGACCATCCCATCGAAAAAATGTTACCAGGTAAGAGAGTAACTTGTTCTTCTTTAATGTGCATTCACATTTGTAACTGATTTGTACTTTAAATCACAATTACTGTCAATATGTTATATAAAAAGGTACTTTTAAAATGAAAACAATGCCGTACATTTTACAAGGTCGTGCAAGTAAAGAAATGCAATTATTGGCTTCATTCCAGTAAACTATCTGCATCTCTTACAGAGGTGGTACAGGCTTGTGGCATATTGCATGTTTACATGGTGGATACATGGAAGACTGGGATTTCGCATCAGAAGAGTAATACCTGCCTGTGTGGTCCGAGACATTCGTGCTTAATTCCCCAGTGACAGCGGACAATACCGTGGATTTATGCAGTTACTAACTCGACCGCTCCAGTATAATTTGTAATGGCATTGACATCCAGTTTACCATACTAAATAAAACAATAAAAAATAATGTAAGCAGAACAGTTGTGAGAAATGTTTTGTAAGTCCACTACACGTCCAAATATGAATATCGTAAGATATTGGTGTGCAGTAACATGTGTATTTGTCTATCGTGCTTGCCTCATCCTCATCCACCCCCACACCCCTCTCCAGCACCCATGCCAGTTCGGACCTGTGGGCGTGTGCTCGCAAAGGGGGCTGGGTGGATGGGAAGGGTCAAGGTGCCAAACACCATGTACACCACAAATGGTTCTTTTGCACAAGGACCACTGTCCACATGGCCACCCCTGCGCCGGTGTCTGCAGACTCCCTTTGAAGACCCCGTCCCTGAAATCAACATATCCATGTGTCCCTTGAAGATTATTCTGGGACTTCTGCGCTTGCCTGATTGACAGGCACCCCTCACCCCCTCCAGCATCAATGGCAGTTAGCACCTGTGGGCGTGCACTCTTAAGAGAGCTGGGTGGATGGGAAGGCTCAGGGTGCCAAACACCATGTACACCTCAAAGACATCTTCCGCACTGCAACCATTATCCATATGGCCTCCCCAGACCTGGTGTCTCCAGACTCCACTCTGAAGACCCCCTTCCCACAATCATCATATGGATGTATCTCTTGAACATTGCTCCGGGCCTATCACGCTCCCCCCATCCATCCCCCTGCCAGTATCAATGGCAGTTCACAACTATGACCAACCGCTCAAGAAGGGGCAGGGTGGATGGAAAGGTTGAAGGTGCCAATCACCATGTACACTTCAAAGGCATCTTCCGCACTGCAACCCTTATCCACATGGCCTCCCCGGACATGGTGTCTTTAGACTCCCCTTTGAAGACCCTGTCCCTGCAATCAACATATCCCTGTGTCGCTTGAACATTGTTCCGGGCCTTCTGCACTCGCCTCATCCCCATCCATCTCCCCTCCAGCATCAATGGCAGTTCGCACCTGTCTGCGTGCGATCGCAAGGGGGCTGGGTGGATGGAAAGGCTCAAGGTGCCAAACACCATGTACACCACAAAGGGTTCTTTTGCACAGGGACCACTGTCCACATGGCCACCCCAGACCCGGTATCTGCAGACTCCCCTTTGAAGACCTCATCCCTGCAATCAGTATATCCCTCTGTCCCTTGAACATTGTTCTGGGCCTTCTGCACCTGCCTCATCCACATCCGCTCCCCACCCCAGCATCAATGGCAGTTCGCACCTGTGGGCGTGCACTTGCAAGGGGGCTGCACTAGCAAGATTCAGTAGGTCAAAATTGTCATAGAGGTCTGGCACGTGCAAAGGAACACTTCGGACATTCACATACACACCCACTTCTGTAAGCCTTTATAAACACTTTACAAGTTACCAACAGAACATCTGTGAAATCCTTAACGGATATCGGCATTTCTCCACTTTTTACCTTGCTTGCTGAATGGCTCATCTTTTCCAAGTAGCGGTTAGTCACCTTTGACTATAGTTTTCTGTATTGTCAACGATCTCCACTAGGACACTTTCTATTGCTCTATACTGCAGTGTATACTCTATACTCACTTTGTTTTATTTTAAAAGTCTACACTATTATCAACTGGCATAATCATTTTTATCTCTGTGATTAGGACATGACATTAGAGTATTGTTTTTATATGTAATTTTTAGTAGTACATGTTTTCTATGTGCTTTCAGTGCCATTTTCTATAAATTCAATGTATTGTTATTATCAGAGGGATGAGATGTTTGGTTTACCCACTGACCAAATATGAGGTCAGACTTTAGCCGGGCATAGGAGACTGACTACCAACGTCTCCTCCAATTGCACTTTCATCCTGCGCTTTCTACATTCATTGGCATGGAACATTTTGCTTACAAACAAACTGCCAGTTAAATGTACAAGTGAATGATCTATTTTCCATGCCCTTGTCATTTATGTCATAGTGAATGTATAACTATGCTTTTGTGTTCCACAATGGACATTATAGATTGTCATATATAAAAATCTACTAAAATGTTTTGCTTAAAGAAAATAAGCATCAGCTAATTAATAAAAAGCTGCAATTTTGTATAGAAAAGTTGGAATTTTGTACATGAATGGTGCATATGAATTGGAGATACCTGTTTGACAGCAGCAAGCATGCTGTTTCTTACAACGGTTGCCCAAACTGCACGGGCACCCGCAAGGGTCTAAAAACCTGTGTGCACTGAATTCACCCTGTGCACCCCTGAGATCCATAGAGGGCAGGACAACCCCACCTTGTTATGGTTTACCCACTGATACTTTTTTTAATACTCATATTTTTTTTATATTTCTTTAACAGATCATAAGGGCTTTCGAACAATGCCTTGTATCGTTTTCGGTTGAATTAATACCAGCCATGCTAAAAGTGATAGTACAGTCCTTCATGTTTTTCCGAAGGATTTCAATTTAATAAGAACATGGTTCCTCAACTGCGGATTTCCAGTGTCCAAAATTGAAAGCAGAGTTAAGGATGTCTTGGATGACGTGAGGGGCAATCGATTCCACGTCTGCAGTATGCACTTCTCTGAAGATATGTACAAGCAATCACAGTACACCAAAAAGCGTCGACCCAGACTACTTCGAAAACTACTGCCCAATGCAGTTCCAACTCAATTTCAGCACATGCTGACCCAGATGAATAGTGGATGCTACATTTTTAAATGTATTTTACCATTTTCTAGGTCTGCATGTATAATAAGGCTTTGAAGTGAACACTCATCTGGAAATAGTCAGTGGGCAGAAATAACATTTTTCAATTTTTGGGTAATAATTCAATTGATATTTCATTGCATGTCTTTTGTTCTTGACACAATCGTCTTTGGTTTATACATTTGTAATTTAAGATTACTTTGTGAGATATTCAAATAGCTCTAAATAATGGGAGCCTTACCAAACACACACTCACATTTGCATCTTTTTAAAATGTGTGCTGTTTTGGTAAATTACCATGTCTGCCTTTACGTAGACCGCACAGATGGAAGTGCAGACATTTAGCATGGAGGAAACCACAGACACGTCCAACATCCTAATGGTGAGAGTTGCACACAAACTTCTTTTTTTTGTTTTTGATGTGGTATAAGTTATAATACCAATGTACATTTTCTACCGAACAATGTTCTGACTATTTGCATCGATAAAGGACCAGGATGGTAAGTCCACCACTATTCCGGAGTCCACAGCGACCTCACTCATCTTTCAAGTACACTTTTTAGAATAATTCTTCACATGCAACTACACAAAATATGTATTTGTTCTGGTTCCAACCAAAAACATATTGGCTATTGTTATGTATAATGTTAACGTTGAGGATTCTTTGCCAGTAAAGACCTTTTCAATGTAATTTGTTTGGATTTTGCTTTTACATCTTTCTTATTTCAATTTTCATTACATTGGCAGAGCCTAAAACTTCGACAACGTACTATTCTTCTACTGCAACAGGTCAGGAGGATGAGGTAATAGAAGTGAAAATGTTTTGATTTATACCATGGTGATAGATTAGCAATATGTTTTTTATATTTAAGTTGCCATTGTTTTGTGCTGATTTGCAATACTGTCAGCACATTGCAAAGAATTACATCAACAACCTTGCTGTATTTATCGCAGAAACAAATGCAACTATGAAAGTAAACGTTCAGAAAAATGTACTATGTCACTGAATAACATAGATCCCTTTCACCATATTAATTGTGTTTCGTTTAGTTCTGAAACTGTAGTTGCTTAGCGAAAAATGGAATGGATGAAACAAAATAACGTTGCAAGGCATTAAAGGGGAAACAGTTTACTCAATATGTTTTTCAGGGTGAACTCGAACCAACTTCATGAGACATCTCTGAAGGTTAACAGGTATAGTTTTCTTATATGTATTTTAAAAATGTCACACATACACACATTGTTCAAGTCGACATTATTAATTTGAAAATGTTAATTGGAGGACGAAACTTAATTTTTTAAAGAGTTTAACTCATATTACAAGGTCGCCAATCATTAAAACCACTTTCTCAAGATATAGTTTGTGAGATCGAAAGCTTTTAACATTACATTATTTAAATATGCATTACATTTCATTTGAATTTATTATGTACAAGGACCGTGCTACTGAAGGGGCCGAAATTGAAGACACGCAAGTACAAGAGGTATATGTAACATATTGGGCCTGATTTAGAGTCTGCCGGTCTGGAAACAACGGTGGTGGTAAACCCGCCACCACCATTGTTTCTGGACCGGCAGATTAGTGTCACTCCCGCGAGGTCTGACCTGGCGGGAGTAGCGCCACCCTCCTGCAGATGGAAATGGAAACACCGGCTCCGTCATAGACTGAACCAGTGTTTTCCATTGTTGCTATCCCCATGTAGGCTCGGTTACCGCCGGACATTGAATTAGGCCCATTGTAAAATATTATTCATCCATTTTTAGAGAAAAGTAATATTTAATATGTTTTAGTTGCTTCCATAATGACATTTTGTTATATTTTGATATAGGGATATATCGTTATTTAGGTGTAAGAGCATCTTTCAAGGTTAATACAATTTAAAAATGTTGTTTTTAAGCTTGGTCTGCTGGTCGCCAAATCTAATTTGACAGTTCCAAGGAAAATCTGCAAAAAAAGGGTACTTAACTTAATTGTTTTTAAACAAAAATAATTTGTTTAGGACTAATTCCTTTGATAATAAATGTTCAAGGTGTAAGGTTCCACCTATAACCCTATCCCATCTAATGTCAGTTCCATTGAACGAAGAAACTCGAAGTTATGCTCCCGCATAATCGCCATCGCCCTGTCAATGTGCTGCCCTACCCTAAATGCAAGGTCAGCCTGCCTCGGGGCTAGAACTCACTGCACCTCCTCCCTCAGTATCCGGCAAATCCCACAACCACTCATCCCCGCTCTTGCAAAGCCGAGCAGTGAAATTGCCGATACCCATGCACACATCACGTGCAATTCGCTTTCAGCAGACAGCCCCTCACCAACCACAAGCTCACCGAAAGGGCGAGTGCTCTCAAGGCCACACTCAATGCCTGCTAAGGCACCGTTCACCCCTGCCGTACCTCACAATGTCACACGCCGCAGGTCCAGAGCCTGGCGGGGCCACCAGAAACTATCCAAATCTGGACATGCTCCTTTCATTCCGCCTCCTCAGAGCATTATCAGCCATGACTGCAACCCATGCTCCATGATGCCAGACACACGGTGTGCCATGCCTAACACTGCCTCAAATGTGACTGCACCTTGTGCCAATGCTACCTTAAACATGATTGCACCATGTGGCAATGCTGCCTTAAATGTGATTGCACCCTGCACTACTAGTGCCTTAAATATGATTGCACCCTGTGCCAATTCTGCCTTAAATGTGATTGCACCCTGCACTACTATTGCCTCAAATGTGACTGCACTGCCCATCACCACAAATACCTCGGACACACGGGACACAACTGTCCCTACACTGCTATGTGCCCTAAGCAACTCCCGGTCCCTACCGGCACATGCCTTGGATGTGCACAACCTCATAGTCAATAACAAATTAGATATCCTCTTCATTTGTGAAACCTGGCTAAACGAAGCATCAGGCCCTGCCCTATCCCTCGCAATTCCCGAGGGATTCTCCATCTTTAGACAGGATCGTACGTCCAACAGAGGTGGTGGAGTTGCTGCAATCGCAAGGGAGACACTCTCAATCAGGAGAGTCCAGGCGGACCTGGGCTCAAGCTTTGATTACCTTCTACATAAGCTCAATCTATCACCTAACTGCACTATTGCCATCCACATTGTCTATCGCCCTCCAGGGCCCAGCTCAGACATCCATGATGCCCTAATCCATTCACTGTCTGACAATCTTAAGAAAACTTCTAAAGTCATCCACCTAGGAGACCACCTCGGCCTAAACGACCCCAGTGACCACAAGGCCCTCTCCACTTTAGGGTTCTCCCAGGCAATCACTGCCCCCACCCACACCAAAGGCCGCACGTTAGACTGGGTCTCCCACCACAACTGCTCACTAAATATCAAAGAGATCGCTCCCATTCAGTGGTCCTACCACCACAGCATTATATTTGACATCAACACCTCTAAAAGACCCCCCATGCCGAGTGCTCCTCTTCCTGCCGCACCCTCAAGAAGCTCTAAATTGCTCACCAGGGAAAATCTCACTCCTTACTTTCTGGTGCCTGCACTGTTCCCCCCCTTCAGCAATGACCCCACTATTCTTGACAATGATTTTAAAAAGAGCATCACTCTAGCCGTAGACACGGTAGCCCCACTCACCCTTAAAAAAGCTAAGAAAGTCAAACATACAAACGCCTGGTTTACCCAGGAGCTCCTACAGTTGCGATCAAAGACGAGAGCTGCTCATACTTCTTGGAAGAACAACCCCAAAGATTCCACTAAAGCTGCTTTCAAGGCACTGTCCAATGAATATAAGACAGCTATTATCAAGGCCAAAGCCCTATCTTTTAACACAAGGATAGCCAATGCCAAATCCACCACCAAAGAAATTTTTGCCATTTTCAGAGAGCTTGAAACCCCCACCTCCCCTCCTCCCACCCTTGTTAAAGACGAGGCTTGGTGCAACAAAATTCAATCGGCCATGCTCGAGAAACTGGACACCTTGCACTGCAAAATCCTGGCCCACCAAAGGGCTCTTATCGATATCATAGCCAACAACCGTAGCCCTCCCTCACCAACCACCGACACCAACCAACCCCCTCTTTTTGAATTCAAGGACATGACTGTGTCTGAAGTCATTGCCCTCCTCTCGTCTATCAAACCATCTAACTGCAAAGGGGACGCCTGCCCTGCGCAGGTCATCAAGGACTGTGCAATCCCCTTTGCGCCTTTTATCACCGCTTTCATCAACGCATCCTTCCAGTCTGGCCACGTCCCAGCTGGACTCAAAGAAGCGTGGGTCCGACCACTCCTCAAAAAACCCACCCTAGACCCATCGGTCCCAGGGAATTACAGACCTATCACCACTGTCCCATTCCTACTAAAAATTTTGGGCAAAGCAGCTTACCTGCAAGTGCAAAAGTTCCTGGAGGACAACCACCTCCTAGGGCTTCGGCAATCCGGCTTGAGGCCGCGACATGGCACCGAAACGGCCCTCCTTGACCTTAAAAATCAGATGGACGATCTTAGAGATGCAGGCAAACCAGCACTACTTCTCCTTTTGGACCTATTTGCTGCCTTTGACCTTGTTGATCACAATACCCTATGCCACCATCTCGTCACTGCAGCTAATTCCTCCCTCATGGCCTGTAAATGGATAACCTCCTTCCTGCAAGAAAGAGTAATGAAGGTTTTCTCCGACACAGCCTCTGCCAATCCCAGCATCATTCAATGCGGCGTCCCACAGGGTTCCTGCATTGCCCCCACCCTCTACAATCTCATCACGAGGCCCCTCTTCAAAATTCTGTATGCCCTGAGCATCTCATACACCAACTATGCTGGTGACACTCAGGTGCTCATCCCCCTCTCGGGTGATTACACGTCCGACGTTAATACCCTCAACTCCATCTACTCCACTATCCAATCTTGGATGGCAGAAAACTGGCTATGCCTCAATACTGAGAAAACCGAACTTCTGCTTATTGGATCCCCGTCCACCCTGGGCAGGCTGGACAAGCAATACAGCTCCTTCACCGTTGACAACATCCCCATCCTAGTCTCTCATACAGTCAAAACCCTTGGTGTTTACCTGGATCTGAACCTGACTATGGACAGGTAGGTCAGTGCCATAGCTTCCGCCGCAGCCTACCACTCCAAACTGCTTAATGCCGTGAGGCCATATCTCTCCCAACAGAACTGCCTTACGATCGCCAGGGCAATAATCAGCTCAAGGCTTGACTATTGCAATGCCCTACTCATAGGAACATCAGCGAAAAACCTTGCTAAACTACAACTCGTTCAGAACAATGCCCTTAGGGCTGCCACGGGCACTTCGCGCAGGGACCATATCTCAGGTCTCAGAAAACAAGTCCACTGGCTCCCATTCAAGGAAAGAATCATATTCAAAACCCTTGCCCTGACGCACAAATGCCTCCATGACATGGCTCCACCTTACCTTGTCCGAAGGATCGTCAAACCCTGCGCCACCAGGCCAGCCAGAATAGCATATGCCAACATGATTACTGTTCCAAAAACCAACAAAGCACGTGCTGGTGGCACAAGCTTCCCCACCATGGCTGCCACCCACTGGAAAGCCTTACCACCACACCTTAGGCTAATTGAATCCCATGGTGCCTTTCGCAAGGCCATCAAAACCAAGCTCTTCGTGTAAACCTGCAGGCCTCACGTGCACATCCCCAACAATCTGTATGTTTACTGCTAATGTATGTACCAATGTGTTCTGTAACATGTAACTTCAAGAATACTTGATGGGCGGCTTTTGTAACCCTTATATATGCCTTCTTACGATCCGCTTTAAGCGCCTCAATGCCCTCGGGCTGTAGTGCGCTCTACAAATGTAAAAAATAAATAAATAAAAATAAATAAATCTATTCTGCATGCGTGCTATGAATTAAGCATTTTTATTTTCTCTTAAATTAGAGGCCTAGGACGAGGAGGTGCAATAAAGGCTCAGACAATTAGACTAACTAATGATGTCGGTTTCCAAATAGACATGACTTAGGAGTAGCTACATGTTGAGGCTGAGCATGGTTCATGCACGATTGTGTTGTGATGCAGCAGCCCATTGGCCGGAATTCAAATAAAATTTCAGCAGTGACCCATGGAAAATGTGCCTAGTTCATTGTTACGCCACACAATGTCAAACAGAAGAGACAGACAACACAGCAGATGTTGCTGAATTGCTTGCAGAGCCGCCCACACAATCAACACCCCATAAACAAATTATTTCTAGGAAGCTGAACATGTTTCCCCAATACATGTGGACATATATCGGAAGTATCACACACAGAAATAACTGAAGCATATTCGCCACTAATTGATGATTGTGCTTGTGATCTGGACTACACTCTTCCTAGTGTTGAGGACATATCCACCTCAATGGTATCACAATCCACTGTACCTCTAGACGATTGGCTACTAAAGGAAACAAAATACATTGTATTTGACTGCTGCCTGATTGAGATCATGAAAGTGGTGAAATGCAACCATAAATTGCGTCGGGGGTGGGTGGAGTATGGGTTTGGGGCATGCATAGTCAGAATTTGGGGTACTATGTGGGTGGGGGAGGGAATTGTTGAAGGGAAGTTGGGCTGCAACAGTTATAAAAATGCACAGGGTCAATACAGTACATTATGGACTGCGCGTGACGGATTGTGTAACATGGACAGTTATTATGATGTGGGATAATAAGCTATGGTTGAGGCAGGGCAAGGTGATGCTGCTTAGCTGGAATGTGCAAGGGCCTGGTACCCCCAGGAAGGCTTGCAAGGTCACTTCATACGCCAATAGACTTGGGGTTAAACTGTTTTTTTCTGCAAGAGACCCATCTGATAGACAAAAAAGCACACAGGATGGCGCCCGGGTGGGCTGACCAACGATACTACATCTCCTACTCTACCAGATCACGTGGGGTCATGATATTGGTACACCGGTCTCTACCATTTGTTCACTTTGAATCCATACCTGACGACTGTCGTAGGTTTGTCTTTGTGCATGGAAAATTGGGGAATACAGCGGTTCCCCTGATAAATATATTTGGGCCCAATGTGGACGATCCGGCTTTTTACGAGGTATTATTTCAGAAATGCGCCAAGTACCCCACAGCATCAATTGTATGTGGTGGGGACTTTAACACTATATTGGCTGTACAGCTGAATTGCACCTCGACAACACCCAGGCTACTGACCAGCACTGCACGTATGATACTTGGACATATAGAGGATCTGGGGATGAGGGACGTGTGGCAGACTCGGCGTGCATATACTTTTTACTCATCGGTGCATGACATGCACTCACACATTGATCTGTGGTTAATTCCTCATAAATTGTTGAATCCGATGGTCGAATGTCGGATCTTGCCTTGAACACTATTGGACCATTCCCCGGTATAAATCTCATTAGACATCCTTGGAAAAACAATACCAAGGCCGCAATGGCACTTTAAACCCACATCACTAGAAGATGTGGCTTTCCGGATGATTATAGCGCAACACATGGCCAATTATTTTGACACTAATGAGGGATCCGTGAGCACGCCTGCCACTTTGTGGCAGACGTTCAAAGTATTTATTAGGTGTATGGCTATGTCCAAAGAGTTCGGTGTATTGCGGGAATTGGCGAGACATGAAGAGGCATTGGCACAGCTCCAAGGAAGATACCCCACTGACCCATACCCTCAGATAAATTGTGCTATTAAGGAAACCCTTGACAAATATCGTGACGCTGCCAATAGGGAACTGAGTTTTTTTGATAAACCTGCAGCTGCACGCCGATATGGAGAACAGGATAGACCTGGGAAATTACTAGCACAGATGATTCGTAATGATAAGGGCAGCTCCACCATTCCGTGTGTGGCTCGCCCGGATGGCTCAATAGCTGATATGAAAGACGAGGTAAACGCAGTGTTTTATAATTTCTACAGGGAATTGTACTCCCCTAAAAGTGTGGCCACTCCATCGGAAATAGACAAATACCTTGCAGGAATCCCCACACCACTTTTATCTGCTTCAGCGCGGACTGCGCTGGAAATGCTGATCCACCTGGATGAAATAAAGGCAGCCATTCATGACCTTCCGAGTGGTAAGGCTCCGCGGTCGGACTGACTTGGGGCTGAATTGTACAAGGCATTCGTAGATGTGCTTGTTCCCTGGTTGTTGTCGGTATGGGCGGAGGCATTGGAGATAGGGGCTCTCCCGGAAACCATGCGTGAGGCAGTAATTATTCTATAACTCAAACCTGAGAAGTCATCGGACGACTGCAGATCATATCGACCGTTATCATTAATAAACACAGATGCGAAAGTGTTCGCAAAGATTTTGGCAACTAGATTGAACCCGTTAATGCCATATATGGTTCATGAGGACTAAACTGGTTTTGTATTGGGTAGGTCAACTGCATCTAACATCCGTCGGATGTTTAACGTGCTCGCTCAAATACCATGGGGTAGTCAGGGGGTGGTGATTTCACTAGACATGCGGAAAGCATTTGACACAGTTTACTGGCCCTTCCTGTTTAGGGTATTAGATAACTATGGGTTCAGACCGAATTTTCAGAAATGGGTGAGGATCCTGTACGTGCAGCCTTAAGCTAGGGTGTGTGCGAATGGGTTGCTCTCCCCTATGTTTGTACTAGAGGGCGGCACTAGGCAGGGTTGCCCACTGTCACCCTTGCTGTTCACCCTAGTGATAGAACCTTTGGTGGACCTTATGCATGCTTGTTGCAAGGGCGTCGGAATTGCTTTTGCTGGTCAAGGAATTTATCACGCTATATGCGGACTACATACTGATGTATGTTAGAGATCCGGAGAAACATTTGCAAAAGATACTGGCTGTAGTCCACGAGTTTGGGAAGTACTCTGGACTCTGCCTGAACAGCAATAAGTCTGAAGTCTTTCCACTAACGGATGCCATGCAGGAACACTGCAATATGTTTGGATTGCGCTGATCACCCACGAGCATAAGGTACTTCTGCATCGAGGTTGTGCGTACATCGTCTCTCGTCAAGTCGCTCAAATATGATCCCCTGGTGTCCAAAATTAGCTCCAAGCTTCAACGGTGGAATCAACTTCCCATATAATTGATAGGGTGGGTGGCACTCATAAAAATGATCATATTGCCTAAGTTTCTCTATTTATTTTGCAAAATACTGTTGTGGTCGGGTAGATCCTTCTTTGACAGCATCGCCCAGCTGTGCACATCATGTGTGTGGAAGGGGCATATAAGAGTAAAATGGCAGTGGCTCATGTTTGCATACGAGTTAGGGGGGCTAGCAACTCCTTACTTTGAATTGTATTATCTTACGGCGCAAGCACACTATGCGACATTTATTGGATAAATGAGAGTCCGCAATTACCACATGCATGGCTGGAGACGCAGGGGACTGCACCACTACTGTTGCTACATACGTTTATGGGGGATATACATCACCATACCCATCAGTTGGACCCTGTCAAAGCCACACAGAAGGCTTGGGCTAGGGTACTGAAGCACCCTAAGAACACAGTGCTGTATAATCGTGCAATGCCGCTTTGGGAAATGCCCTTTCTGGGTCCCACACAAGATCAGCTACTTGCGTTGCACTGGTGTGAGACTGGCATAACACACTTGGTGGACCTATTTCATGAAGGACTGTTTGTTTCCTGGGATCTGGTGAAGGTTCATGTTGGGGACACATCACTCTTTAAGCTCTAATACTTTCGGCTTCGCTCAGCCAAAGCAACAATGTGGCCTGGGTTCGCGAAAGAGCCGGCAACACACCCTTGTCTCAACTACTTGCTTACATCCGACAGTCATGTGTCGGCATTATATAAACTGGTACAGTTAACTTGGAGCATACAGACGGTGGACATAAGAGGCAAATGGGAAAAGGGTCTAGGCACCACTTTTACTGGTGCTCGTTGGTCTCAAATATTATGCTAACAAAGCGGTTGTCACTGAACAGTAGGTATAAACTGATCCATTACAAGATTATAAATTGAACATATTATACCCCTGCCTGCCTTAAGAAAATGTTTTCCTCCCCGGAAGGAAGATGCCCTAGGTGTGGCGCCTTGGAGGCAGACATTGTACATATTTTGTGGTTTTGTCAGGCATTGGTGGGTTATTGGGAGGCAATATGCCATGCATTAGACGACATGAGCAGGCCCCTACTGTGGGAACCCTCAACGTGCCTGCTGGGATATGTTAGGAAACTGAACCCTCTGAAGCGTACATTTGTAAAACTAGGCCTTATATTAGCAAAGAGGGCTATTTTGATGAGATGAACGTGGAGGGATGCCCCCACGTATGATGACTGGCTAAAGGACATTGTTTGGGCTAATGATACAGAAGAGACGTTTGCTAATCTCCAAGCCCCGACTTGTTGCCCACAGGATATTTGGGGTGATTTTCGGGCTGTATTTGGAACATCAGAGAGCGAACAATGATGACAATTGATTTGTGCCAAAAATGTGATGTATTCCATTTTATGTTTATGTTGACATTCTGCCAACGCGTTTTAAGTATTGTTTTGCCTTGATTTATATCTGTAACCCTGTGCATAGTAAAAAATATCTTTTTTTTAAAATATTTTTATTGAAGTATTTGTGGGGAGCCATCGGTGGGGATTACTCGTTTAGTTAAAGGCACCAACGTGCAAATCAAGAGACGCTGTGTACACCGCCATAACTCACTTTCATGGTCTGCTCAACCATACTTGGAAAAGTGCCTGCTGCAAATGTAATTTGTTCTTTTGCATTGTTGGTTTGCAGATCAACGTTCTGTACACTTTCATGTTTTTCTAACTTTGTGGGACTCCAGTTTCTTTCAAAAACCTAATACTGCAAATATCAGAAGGATTTCTTGTTCCACGCTATTAGCCAGGTATGGACACTTGAACAGTTGTCAATTGACAATGCTCTTGCTGGCAAAAGGCTCTGACTTGCTGGTGATGGACAGTGCGACTGTCCTGGTTTTTCTGTTAAATATTGCACTTACCACTTAAAACACATGGAAACCAAAAGAACTGTGAATTTGGTGGTTGTGCAAGGCAACATCTTCTGTTGCCATGGAAAAATATGGTTTCATCAAATCCATTCAACTTCTGAAATCGAGAGGACTGCGCATAAATCTGATAGCAACTGACAGGCACATTTCAATTGCCAAAGCCATGCAAGAGCAGTTGCCAGACATAAAGCATTAATATGATGTATGGCACGTTACAAAATCAATTTCGAAAAAAAATTACAGCTGCTAGGAAAAAAGGCCACAGAAAACACTTTAGATTGGTCACAGTCTGTAAGCTACCATTTTGGGTGGAGCTCAAAAGCTTGTCAAGGATCTGTTGATATTCTACTTGAAAAATGGTGTTCAGTGATGCAACATTGTTCTAACGTACATTCTTGGCAAGAAAACAAACATTTCCATGAACGTGCACATGGACCATTGAGCAAGGAGGAGAAGCGTAAGAAAAGGTGGTTGATTCAAGGCTTCCCGACAAAACAAAACACTTTCAAAAGAAATGAGGGGGACTCGCCCAATTCTGCCACACTGGAAATTTAGAGGTGTTCCTATGTGCCTAAAGTGCAGGCCTTAAAGGTTATATTTCAGCTTAAACGGTATGCAGACCAGAACAAGACTGGCTGTACTTGCATACAACGAGAACATTGGAAGGGAACAAGCAAAAACTGCAGGTATATTTGGTATGCCTCGTTACAACACAGAGTATACCAAAAGAAGCAAACAGTGTGTGGCAAACCCAATCTACTAGCAGATGGATTTTGAATTCATGAAAGATCTGACATTGAATGTGCTGGCCATGCAGAAGCATGGAATTGAACAAGATTTTGTTACTAGGGCCCAGGCTTTGCCGCGTAACATTGTAAAACAGGTTTGCCCTTAAAAACTTGAACTTGTGAAAAGGTTGACTTAGAGATTTCAATGATGTGTGCTTCTCTTTACAATGTTTGACGAAGGCAGTTTCAAGCTTCCGCACAGTTCCTTGAATGCAGTTTTCATTGTACAAAAAATGAAATACTATGTGACTTGAGGTAATTGACATAAATATTAGCTTTTTAATGAATTACTGTTTGCGAATTAATGATTTATTTTTCAACAATAAATGCTTGTATAATTATTTGAAGTTTTTCACTCGAATGTGCTCTGTCTTAATGCCAGCAAGACTGAGATCCTTTCAATTAGGACTGCTGTTCGATCGTTCCTCAATTAACTGTGGCCACCCTGCCTGAGCTCTTATCCCTCCTTTCACTCAAGCCAGAATCCTTGGAGTCATGTTTGCCTCCAGCCTCTTCTTCTCTCCTCACATCACAGACGTCTCTAAGAAGTCCAACTACCAGCTGCACCTCTGCATACTTATTCTTCATTTTCTCACTTCCTCCAGACGATCACTGTCTCCAGAGCCCTGGTTCTCTGCAGGCTGGACTAGTGCAACAACCTGGTGCCGGGGACAACACTACAACAAGCTCTCTCTCCCTAAGTACTTTCCTTCTCCAGCCCGCCGCTCATCCACCTACAACTTTGAGGATAAGACGCTTCTCCAGGCTTCGAGTGGGGGGTAGATCACTCTCCTCGGCTGGTGCTTCTCTTTGGAAAAGTCCTCCTGCCTCTCTCAAACTTGAGCAGGACCACCTCAGGTTTTGGAAGCAACTGAAGACTTCCTTTAAGCTTCTTTCTTTCTCTCACTCTCCTCTGCTGATGTTCTCATTCGGCTGCGCTAACTTGTTACCTGGCCACCCTCTGAACCTTATAACCAGTGCCGCGGATTATGGAGGCACCACCCACGGAGCTCAAGGGCACAGGCCCTTAAGCTTGGGAGCAGCCCACGGGGTACTGAGGGGGGGAAAGGGGTGGAAGAAACGCGACCATAAGGCAACACCCCCCCCCCAGCATCCCCCTGTTCTCTCCTGATATAGCAGCACTCACAGTAAGAGACTGACAAGGAGGGGACTCGGGGCATAAAAACAGGTGCTATCAGTCAGGTTGCACCTACACCAAAATGCCAAGTGTCTCGCCCTCTCTTCAAAGGTGGACAGAATACTCTAGCAATATGAAAGGGGAAAGGCTGGAAGCCACACAAATAGGTGCGAACTCGCTGTCGGCACAGGCCTGCCATTTGAGGGGGGTCAGTAACAATATGCTGGCATGGCCCCAGGGCGTATTTGCCCAATATAGGAAGAGCTGCAGGAGCAGACTTGCAGAAAAAACACTCAGACCTAAGTGTCTCTGGACTCTGCATTCGCAGACCCAGCCTCTGATTTGTCTGGATACCATCCACTCGTGGAAAAGGTATATTTGGGCAAGCACAGGACAATGGTCGTTGTATGAAAGTCATGGAAAAGAAGAGCAGGAAAGGCGGCATGGGCCTGGAAGGAAACTGCCATCAGGCACAGGAGTGCTCACCAGCCAATTTACAGCTCCCAAACACACAAAACTGGGAACACACACTGGCGACACCCTGTGAGCAAAGAAGGACCGGTTCCATTTCCTGGCACAAGTGCCCCAAAGTACAGAACTAATAAAACACTGCACACCTGTTGTTGGAGAATACCCATAATATGAAGTTATGTTTTTAGTAGTATTATGTTTAATAAAAAGCCACAGCCTTTTTATTGTCAACACAAAACAAGTTTCTGCGTATTGTGTTATGTATTCACTATGTACAATGCATGCCTGCTAGGGCTAGCGGTTCCACAGCTTATGGGGACCAGGCTCCCTCATCACCAGTAGTCCCATGCACTGCATCCGGCCCTACGGTGCACTATGGACTGTATCTGCAGTCACCAAAGTCTCCTGCCTACTTGCACTTACTTAGAGCCGGCCACCTCAGCGGAACTTACTGGAGCTAGCATTTTGCACTCTCCCCTTCGCTTCCCCTGGCACTTCTCCTCTCCATCCCTCTTGCACTTGCACTATCTGAATAACACAAAGCCTAGTAAGATTGTTTGTTCTCTTACCCTTTGTCTTCCCCTTCCTGGTCTTGTCGTGCCTAGAAACACCTGTATACAGCATTTAAATAACGGTGAAAGGAATATGTATTTGTTTTTGCACATTTACATCTTACTGTGGAGCCCCATATGTGGATGACAACCCAGACGTGCCTACATCAATGCAGAAATCAATATGATTGCGGAAATAGATCTACACAGAAGCCTGTAAGCCTCTGCTGACATATGCCTCCTTCTAGAAAACTTTGATGTCAATGTCCTCTCTCTCAATGAGACGTGGTTCAATGCCAGCTTTGTCACTGTTTTTGACTCCCCCCCTCAATGATGTCTACAAGATCCTCTCCAAGCCTCGGACCAAACGATCTGGAGGTGGGGTAGCCTTGATCTAACCTGAGTTTGTCCCTACCTCTCTCATACCCACTCACGCTATTCCTCCTTTGAAAGTCTTGTCTGCAAGATGGGTGTCTCTCCGACTCACCCTTGCCACTATGTGCATACCCCCTGGCCATGTGTCAGTCTTCCTTTCTGAATGGGACGACTTCACAGCCTCTCCTGTGACCTATGCATCCAAACTACTCTTTGTTGACTTCAACATACGCCTGAAATGCAACGTTTGTGCATGTACACTCTTCCGTGATCCCTGTACTTCTCTGTCTGCCTCACTATTATTCCTTCAGGCCCCAGCCATTCTTCCGGACAAACTATGTAGTGGGAACAGGCGCCTTGATTACCCTCAACATTGAAGTAAATATCATATGCGGTTTAAATATTTAGTTGTTTTTCAGCACAATGATCAGCACTAATATTGTAAATTTTTGTGGCATGTTACCAAAGATTCAACTTACTCGGGCGCGCTGTGAATGCTAGATGAAGTGTCCCATTGTTATGTGTCCTTGAATCCACCACAATAAGAATTACAAGGGCCAAATGTGTCAAAAATCCAAATGGTAATATTCACTATATTGAAAGCTTACGCCATAAAGTAAAGTTTCTATTTCAGAAAACTGTCTTTCGAAGCGGTTGGTCCCTCATCACATCAGAAGAATGGAATCTCAAAACGCAATCTAAGCAACATTTTGAACAATATTTATCCAAGTGTGGATGGAAAGTGTGCTGTGTGCGACATGATGAAAGCTGTGACAGAAGAATGTTCAATTTTACACAAAGAATAGACATTGTGCCTGTTAATTGTAAGTTACATTTATAGCCAACATAAGAATGTACTGTGTATATTCAATTATAAAGTGGGTACTGAAATATGCTTTGCATTCTCGATGTTAGATAGTTATCTGATCCTATTGTGTACCTGTCATGGGTACAGTCTACCGGCCGACGGCACCTTCAACAATATTTGGACAAGAATGATCAACTATGAATATATTATAGCCATCATCTGGGACGATCGCCAGACAACAATCTGTCCTTTCGCGGTTGCAGTAACAAGGAGCAACATGGCAGCCTTATATGTTCTAGAAACATGCAGATGTGAAAGTGTTGAATTTAATTAAATTTTAAAGCACTCATTTCTCCTCTGTAATGGAGCAACATGTGCTTAGATTACTTGTTGGTCATGGAACATAACTTTTTGTGAAGAATGCAAAGACTTGGATTAATCGATCGATGATCGGATTCAGCATTAGAAAATCAGCATTCACAATTGAGAAGGATGCAAAGTTCGCTAGCTATGATGAACAGTGTTTGAAAAATATAACAACGTTTTCGTGGACTTTACTATTTTCATTGTTGTCAAATTCGAAAAGTACTCTTTACACTCCCGACTATTGCTGTTTTCTTCAAAATAAAAGGTTTCTATCAGTTTTGTATAAACAAACAACAGTTTGGCATTTTTTGTAGATGTGTGTGAATATGTTGGATAGCGTTATGACAGTGATGACAGGCTACGTTTGGCTACACTGCCCACTGTCATTTGAATAGGTGGAGCTCATCCGGAGCTGCTAGTGATGTCAGCATTAGTGGTGGGCGATCAGAATTAGTGCCACAAGGCCACTTGAACTTAGGGCGATAGATCAACGCATAAGAATAGCACAACATGGTGGTACCCGAGCCGTTATTTATGCATGTGTTAAAGTGAGAAAAACTCGGCTAAACTGCATTGAAAATGTATTTTTTATTTATTTATTTTTTTTTTATTTACTTGTATATAATCAAAAAAATAGATTTTTACAAGGGCTGAATCCTAACGGAGCGAATCCCGTTGACAGTGTAAAGAGTTTTGACGGTAGTATGAGTCACAGTTTCAAGTTTCTGTTGACGACTGATCAGCGGCAATGGTGGTTCTTGTCTTTTCGATTGCCAGGTCCAGAAGTTTGGCGGCTGCTGTGTGCCATCGGGTCTTTTCGCCATTTATGATTCGGTTCCACCAGATATCTTCATTACCTGCGAAGGAGGTGGCTGTCAGAGAGCTGAAATAGGCGATTCTAGGTAGGTGCAAGGCAGGGCAGCACATTAATAGATGCCTTATTGATTCAGTCTGTTCAGGGTTTTGGCAGAGTCTGCAAAATCTTTCTTTAGATCTCGTTCTAATAGCTAGGATTTCTTGTGTCGGTAGCACATTCAGACGGGCTTTCAGAAAGGTTCTCATGAGAGATTTGCTGGGGTATCTTTTGCAGTAGGCCATTGGCTCTTTCAATTTATTTGTGTTCATTGGGAGGTCGGCTAGAAGTTTGTAAGAGGTCGCTTTATCGATGGTGGTAATCCAGTCCCAACATTCTAGTTTGGTTTTGACCCTGGTAGGGTTGTTCTTCAGATCCTCTTCCGTACAGGCGATCAAGTGGAGTTTTTGTTTTTGTTCCGTGGCCCACTTGTTCATAAAGTGGTTTTTGCCCATTTCAATTTCTTCGGCTAACAAGTGATAGATTTTCAGGCTGTCTGGATGAATGATTTTCCTGTAGAGCTGTAAAGTACTGTGATCTATCGTTGCTTTGAGAGATGTGAGGCCAAGTTTTTAAGAACGATAGATGTATGCTATGAAATACATGCCCAATCCAATAGGCCAATAACATTTCTGACCAAACTACCCCTTTAAGCTTACATCATTTCAGGAAGTTCCATTCTCTTGATGTTACAGTGAGTACCCACTCTGTACAACAGATCGCAGAAATGGAAAGTAAAGTTTTTGTATATGTCCACTTTCAATACAGTAAATGTTATTTATTTGTGGGTATTTGACACATTGTGTCCTCAAACTGTTGCTAACTTTCTCTGAAGGCCAAATAACAATATTAGCCTGTTTTCAGTGATCTAAGCCAGAGATGGGTAGGTTTTGATTTTGGGAAAGAATGCCACAAAAATAGACACACCGGACAAGACGCTGCTTCGGGCAAGTGGTTCAGAAAACCAAGGACAGTTACAAAGAGCAATCCAAAATATGTGTCGCAACAGGAATGTGACAACAAACCAGAAAATGATGTGTTGCTGTTACTTCTGGGGATATATCTTTGTAAGAAAAGTAGATCCAACCCCCTCTCTCCCTTATCCAATCCAAGCTGTCTTTCCCTGTACGTATGGTTTTGGATATGGTATCTTTGAGCAGAATCTGATCAAGATCTGAATTGACTGTTATATTAAATTCACCCCATGCACTAAAAGACCCTCCTTCATCTGCGTAGCATGTCAATTACCTAGCCACAAAAGGTCTCCAGGCCCTGGTTTGGACCATAAACCACCCCTACTGTGTAGCCCATTGTCCCTATTTTCCCTTTTGTTATTGACAGCCTACTTTCATGGCTCTCTTTATTGTTTATAGCTTGCACTTTGGGGAATTTTGCATCAATATCCAAACTTCCCCCTTTCCTGACCTCTCCTGATGCCCAACACATCTGCCTAATCTGGTAGTACATGATCCTTTACTCTTCTCTCATCTATATTTGGACTGTTGAATTAGCATTATGTCAACCTTTTTTGTTATCTCAAGAAGTCCCTTGCCACCATCGCCCATTTAGTTGTGAATTAATGCCTTTAACATTCAATGTGGCCACCCTCAACCTCCATCCTTCCATTATCTGTCATCCCATAGCTCACATTTTCCAGTTGTTTTCATCTCTCCCCTCCCTTGAATTTTTCCCTCCGACCCTAATCTTAGGGGCACCTTCCATGCAGAATCCTTGTGATCTCCATCCCCATCCCCAAGACACACTGATTTGAGGCAGAGATTAAGGGAGGGAAGAATAAAAAGTAAAGAGAAAATTCAACAGAGCAGGAAGTGACCCAACCTCTAACTCCTTCCCAATGCCCCCTTTTCAACACCTACCCAATAAGGACCCCCAGAAAGAGCCCATCCCCACCCCCAAAATCCCTGTCCCATCCCGACAAACCAAAAGTCTGCAACATTTATTGAACCCCAAGGAAATGTTAAACTGGTCCATCAGACAAAACTTTCTATTTTTCTTCAATAAAATCAATACCCCTTTTTAAACAAGTATACGCGCAAAGGAACCATTCTGAACCACAATCGTTTTGATACACAAGTGTCCAGCCCCTCAAGTTACAGTTTCCTCTTACTGAGAGAGATCAATATACACCACTTCCTTGTGCTGGACAGTCATTCGCCTTTGCCCCCATATCGGTGCTGCTCCGCTTGACCACTTTGCAGGATGTTTTGGTGGTGTTGGGCACTGGCCACGTCACTCTTCAAGGTAATGAAGTTAAGCTCTGCTTTGTGCTGACTTTTGATTCTGTAGTCCTCCCCGTTACTTTCAAATATCAGTGAGAATGGCAAACCCCAGCTACAACATATCGTTTGCCCAGACAACCAAATAGGGGTTCTAGGTGAAAAGTTCGAAAACAAAAGGCTCGAATGCCTTTTTTTCGACAGTAAAATGACCGAAAAAAAGGGTCGATTTTTTTTTTCTTTTTTTTTATGGGGGGTCCCCCCCAACCACCCGTTTTCTTTTTATAAAAAAGTTGTTTATATATGCTAAACTAAAATAATATATAAATAAATAAATGTAAAAAAATTAGATCCTTTTTTTCGGTCATTTTACTTTCGATCAAAAGGTCATTCGACCCTTTGCATTCGAACATTTGACCGGACACCGTAGTAGTTAGGGGCTTGCATTACTGTTTCTCCATTAGTCATTGCAGAGACGCTCTGGAGGTTCCTGATTTACAAACGCCTTAAAACTTATGACACATAAAAGACATAAAAGCACTTGAGTTCACAGTCGACATGTACAGACTTCATAACTTCATTATTTACATTAATAGAGACGAATACACAGATCCAATACAATCAATCAATGAGCAATGGTCCATGGACTGACAAAAAGGGTTACAAATACTACAAAATCATTAAGGGGATTAGGATTACAACACCTAAAGGGTTCCCGCTCGGTGGGATCTCCCTGTAACATATGTGTTGAATGTTGTTCATTCCTTGTATGCACCCTTAAGCCTTCGGGTCCATCGCCTGCACACTACAAATCTAGTTAAGTTAAGGATAAAAGATAAAATCCCATGATTTTAATTGATAACTGTACTACATACATAGTCTTATAACAGTCATGATTTCATCAAATAAGGTGAAACGGAAATGCTACCGCCAAGTCAAAAAAGATTATGCGGAGCTGATACCTCCACTGTTTGGTTTATGGTTCATCAGTAGCAGGGTAAAGTTCAAACACTTGCGAGGAGATTGCAGGTATCCCCACATTTCCCCTCTTCAAAGGTTCCCTCAAAATATTAGATGGCAATGTGTACTGATCTGTGTCATGAGGTCAGGCAATAGCGCCAGAAAGACTCTGTCTTGATACTGTTGCGATCAAACACATAGGCCCCTTGCCTGCATATATATAAAGGGCCATGTTCCCTGCACTCAACATGTTGGGCCGTTTCCAACTTGCTCACCAGCTCACAAGAACGGCAATACCTCGCTTCTCTGGGGATACCTTGCTCTTTGCCAAGGGCCGAAAGCACAGGGAGTTTGCCGATCCTGGGAGCAGCAGGAATTTGCGCCGCTCAGAGGATGGGCACAGTATTAAGTAGCCCTGAGGGGCCTTATTGCTGTGTGCCAATTGTTCGAGACTAATGATGCAGCTAACAAGAGTAGTAAAGTGGGTATAGTTGTTACACCTGTCCCATTTTACGTGCAGAGGACCTGGTGAGCTCAGGAAGACTCCCCTCCAAGACCAGCTTCAGGCCAACCATAGTTGTTTCTTTACAAACCAGAGAGGCTAGTATTTCTGGGTTAGTAGTTTAAACAGTGGGCAACTAGGGTGCCTGAGTGACTTCAGATACAGAGCACATCTTTTTTAATCACCATAGCGCAGAGAGAAGTGAGGCCCAACTCAAGGCGAATAATTTCAATTGGGACACTGGGTCCCAGCCCCAACATTTTTTGCCAGAATCTACCCTCCAAGGATTTCAGCCATCCGAGGTCCTTCATGCTGATTGCCTCCAGCCCATGCGTCGGTCTAAGTGGAACATTCCACCCCCAGATACTTGTAACAATAAACTTGTTCAATGACATTCTCATCCAGTTCCAATGTGGGGCTATTCACCCGCTTGTATGAAAAGTGCATAACCTCAGTCTTGTTTTAATTGAACTCCAAATCATATTCCCGGGTGAATTCCAAAACCACTCCCAGAGCTCTTTTTAAGCCAGCAGAAGTGCGGTCAAAAATGAAGAGGTTGTCAGCGTAAGATAGACATGGTACACTGAGCACCATAAACTTTGGAGGGTAAATATTTGCCCTTTGAGTTCCGAGATATAGATGTTGAAGAGCACTGGCGCAAGGGAGCATCCCAGCTTTACACCTCGGTTAGTGCAGATGAGGGGGGGGGGTGATTTCGTACCCACATTGTCAAGCCTGACTTGGACGGGGGTGTTATCATGCAAGCATCTGATAGCCAGAAGTAAATCCTGTGGGCAGCCCTGTCGCCTTATTTCCCACAGCTTGCCCCTGTTGACTATGTCAAAGGTCGGCTTTGAAGTGGATCATTACCACATACAGACCTGGTTGCCCTCTAGACTTTACCTCCCTAGTCAGAGAGTCGAGAAGCCACAAGCATTGGGAGGTGCCAGATCCAGTATGAAAACCCATTTGTCAGTCGCGGCGTATGAAATTAGTTTCCACCCAGATTACAAGCCTTACCAGCAATAGGGATGCAAAGATGTTGGCAGTGGTATCTAGCATTGCTAAAAGCCTGAAATGCTCGAGGTAGGTTCTAGGTCCCTTCTTATCAATAAGGACCAATACTCACCTGCGCCACGAAGCAGGGATGGAACCTTCTTGACACAATCTATTAAATAGATGGAACAGGATTTCCCCCCCAGAAAGAGGCGTTCTTTTTTATGATAATGTTTGGAAGCCAATTCAGGCTGGGGGCTCTGGAGTCCTTTAGAGAGGCGATTTTGACCCCGATTTCTTTGTGAGAGAACACAAAGCAAAAAACTCCTTCTACTATCTTTAAGTTCAAACAAGGCGCTGCAGGGTCACAAAAAGTGTTACTAATATAATTTTCCCACTCAGATTGCCCAATAACGCAGATCTCCTGGGTGGTAATGGTGGAATTGAAGCCCCTCAGCAACTTCCAAAACTTATGCGAGTTCCCCTTGCTAACAATGGCGACCAAATACTGCCATTGCGCGGTTGTACCCAGTAAGCTGATCCCGAATCTTATTTAGTTCGCGTTTGAGCATTTTTGGGGGGGGGGGGGATTCGCGTATCACACTTTCGAAGCAATATTTTTTATGTTACTAGAAATGGTAGAAAATGAGTAGCCTCCATTCCATCAGCAGTGTTGGCGGTCTCCTGTGATCCGCCTCCGTGAGCCCCCCACCCCCGTGGTAGTGATACACGGAGACAGAGATGTTGTCGGTGTGGGCTCCCCGGTGATCTGTCGTCACCAGGAACCGCCCCGTTTATTTAACAGCGCACGCGACGTAGTATACGTCACTCCGTCGCGTGCGTACCCTTAAAGGGGCAACGCCACACTCCTCCTTTTCCATAACAACAAATTGGAAACAGGAGTACCTAACTAGCACACATCCATAACACATCTAACTCTGTAAATTTCAACAAAACCCCCATTTATTGACAGCCACCCCGGATCCCCCGTGGGTACCTGTCCTGGCCTGACCATTAGTCCCCGGTCAGCCTCCCCAGCTCAGTCCGTAACGTAGTCACTGAGACGGGCAGGTTTCCCACGCCCTGATCTCAGGGGGTACCTCCTGCCACCGTCCCTGGCTGGTGTCCCTGGACCGGGTCCGCCTCGAGCCGGAGACTCCACTGCGGAATTTTCTCCCCCACCTTCGTCCAGAGCACCTTCACCTTCTCGGCTGTCCGGGCTGTCCACTCTGGTGTCACCTATCTTCCTGAAGAATGACGCATTCCTGGTTACCGATGAAGTTCCATCCGAGGCTGTCACCATCGACCCCTTGACGGCCACCACATCTAAGGGAGCGGGTTCATACGTGAGAGACAATTTTCCATGGGGGTGACGATTTCTCACCAGCACCTCATCTCCCAGCGCGATGTGTGGGGGTCTGAGGCCCCTCCTGATGTTTTCCAACTGTGTCCTGACCTGTCTGTCCTCTTCCACCTGCTCATTGTCGATGACGGCAGGGTCTCTGTCCCCCACCTCCGGTATGACATCTCTCGGGCACCGCTGGAAGAGTGCTTCTGCCGGAGCCACCCCCGTTGACGAGTGAGGGGTGGTTCGGTAACCTCGTAGGAAGACGTACAAAGCCCTCTGTAAACACTCCCCTTTTCCATGGGCAATTCTGAACACCTTGTTGAGAGTGCGCATCATGCGCTCGGCCTCCCCGTTGGCGCGGGGCCACAGTGGGGTGACCCGCCGGTGTTGGATGCCATAATCCTTCATGAGCTCGGCAAAGCTCTCACCCTGGAATGGGGCTCCGTTGTCAGAGCACAGCACAGAGGGGAGGCCATGAGTGGCAAAGATCTTCTCCAGCGCCACCACCACGTTCTCAAACGTCACTGAGTCTATGAACTCAACTTCCGGGTATCTTGACCACTCGTCGACCACCACCAGAAAATGCGTACCTCTGGACGTAGATCCCGAGTCAGCGTGCACCACTTCCCATGGTCGAGTCCCTCGGGGCATTGCTTCAATGGATGGTTCCTTCTGGGCCGGGGCCGCCGCCTGGCACCACACGCAAGAGGCCACAAACGCCTCCACCTTCCGCTCCAGCTCAGGGAACCACACCTTTTGACGGAGGCGAGCTTTGGTCTTGGGGGCCCCTTGATGACCCTGGTGCGCCAGTGCGATGACCTGTGCCACTTTGGTCTGGGGCACCACGATTCGTTCCCCTCTCAGCAGTAGCCCCGACTCCGAGAATGTTAGTTCCTCTCTCACTTTCCACAATTGCTCGAGGGCGATCCGGGCCTCACATGTCCTTCGTTCTACAGCCTCCAGCACTGTCTTCCAGGCTCCTTTCTGCATGGCCTCCTTCAGGACGGCGAAGCATTCGTCGCCTCTCGACGCAGCCTCGAGTTCCTCCACCTGCATGGAGTTGGGTGTCGCGGTCTCCACGACCAGGCAGACGTGCTCGTCGGCTTCCTCCGCCGATGCCGACTCCTGCGAGTCATTTCTGGGGTGTCGAGATAGGTAGTCCGCCGCATTGTTGGCACCAGGACGATAGATCAGCGACACTCCATACTCCAGCAGGGCGAGCATCCAGCGCTCAATCCTCACCGGCGGGCGAGATGACGAGCCCGCCATGATCGGCACCAGCGGCTTGTGGTCCGTGACTACGGTCACGGTCCGCCCCAGAATATAGAGGCGGAAGTGCCGACAGCCCCACAGCACCGCCAGGGCTTCTCTCTCGATTTGGGAGTATCGTTGCTCAGTGTCAGAAAGGGCCTTACTGGCGTAGGCTATTGGTCGGACCTCCTGGTCTTTCCCTACTTGCGTAAGCACCGCCCCAAGCCCATATGGGCTTGCGTCCACCACGATTTCCGTCTGTAGGCTCGGGTCGAAAAACGCCATGGTGTCATGCGCCGCTAAAGCCCCTCTGATATCGTCAAATGCCGCCTGCTCCAGAGGGCCCCACTGCCAGGTGGTATCCTTCTTGGTGAGCGACCTCAGTGGCTCAGAGCGGGATGCGAGATTCCTAATGAAACGGCCACAGTATGTGACCATCCCCAAAAAACTCCTCACCTCCGCAACATTCTCAGGCGGGCGCGCCTCCTTAATGTCCCTCACTTTGCGGGGATCCGGGGACACCCCATCCGCCTTAAATACGAACCCAAAGAATTCGATCGTCGTCTTCAGGAATTCGCACTTGTCCTTGTGCAGGGTGAGACCCAGCAAGCGTAGCCGTTCAAAGGTCTTGGAGAGGCGTGACAGATGCTCCGTCTCCGGTTTGGCGTACACCAAGATATCATCGCTAATATTTAGGACGCCATCAAGATCCGCCAGTGCACCCCTTATTAGGTTTTGAAAAACCTCTGCTGCGGAGGACACCCCAAAACTCAGTCTCTTGTATCGATAGAGACCCCGATGTGTGGTAAAGGTAGTAATGTAGCGGGACTCAGGGTGCAAAACCACCTGATGATAACCCGATCTCAAGTCGAGCTTGGAGAAGAATCTCGCACCCTGCAGTTCCGCAATAATGTCATCGATGGTGGGGGTGAGGTGTCGCTCCCTCTTTATTGCCTTATTGGGGAGCCGCATGTCCACACAGATTCTCACGGCATCTGGCTGCTTGGGTTTGCGAGCGATGACGATGGGTGACACCCAGGGGGTAGGGCCTTCAACCTTTTCAATTATGTCCAGCCCCACGAGGTTGTCAAGTTCGCGATCTACTAGATCCCTGAGATGGAAGGGAACCCGTCGGTGCTTCAGTGCCACTGGTTGTATAGATTCGTCGATATGGAGCCGGACCGGCTCACCCACCAGCTGTCCAATGCCCTCAAACAGGGATCCATGTTTGGCCAGGAGGACCTGGATGTCATCTAGGTACACTGAGTAGGCGAACGTGACGATACCCAGTGCCTCCGCCGCGGCACAGCAGAGCAGGGTGTTGTCGCTCACCGGTGTGACATAGAACCTAGCCCGTATGTGTGAGTCACCATACTGCACATCAGCCACGAACACACCGTCCAAAGGCAAAGGCCGGTCCCCGCCGAAGGCGAATATGCGTGCTTTCGGCGCAGCCAGCGCGGGCGGGGGCTGCATGGTCTTGTAATGCTGGCGGGCCATTACATTTACGGATGCGCCAGTGTCCACTAGCATCGGCACAGAGGCTCCATTAACCAGCACGTTGCACCTGGGCTGTCTTTTGGAGCGGGACTTGAGCACGCTCACACTGGACACGAAAAACACGTTCTCCTCGTCCTCTTCCTCCTCCTCCTCCTCCTCCTGAGGGGCCCCTTCGTCACCTTGGTCCACCTGGGCAACGTTGGAGGTCCTCTGGGGCCGGAAGAAGCCGGCTCGAACTGGTCCCCTCGGCACAATCTTGGGGGTGGCAGACCTACACATTCTGGCGAAATGGTCAGGGCCTCCGCATCTGCCACACTTGACTCCCGTTGCAGGGCATTCCGCGGGGTGCGGGAGATCGTACCCACACTTCGGGCACGAGGCATTCAACCCCTGCGCGCGTTGGCTCTGAGTGTTCATGGGGCGCCTTACCCCGCGGCCTCTTCCGACCGCGCAGACCTCTTCCATCTTGGCTGGGCGAGCACCCGCTTCCATCCTGGTTGCCCGCAGTTCCGAGACCTCGTGGCACCTACCCAGTTCTAGGATGCGAGGGAGGGTGATGCCCGGCTCTCGCAGTATCTGGCGTCTGTTTCCCAGAGCTGCACCCCTGAATGAGTTGGTTCCGAATCATAACCTCAGGGTCGTTCCAGGCACAAGGTGCTGCCAATCGCCGCAGCCGCCCAACGAACACATCCAGAGTCTCATCATCTTTTTGTCGTGCCGTTCCCATAAGAAAACGTTCATAGTCCGCATTGGCCATCGGCAGAAAATGATTGTGGAGTGCCTCCTTCGCCGCCGCAAACGATCCGTCCACCGGCTGCAGGGACATAAATACCTCATGCACCGCAGGACCAGCAGAGTATAGGAGAGTGGCCAGCTTGCCGTCGTCCGTTGTCTCCATTGTGGCCCTGAAATACATCTCCAGCCTATCCATCCACATCTTCCACCTCTGTCCCAGGCTAGATGGAGCACCCGAGATATCAAACTCAGGCATTGGCTGTAGGGACCCCGGTGGTTTCGGCGGAGGAGCAGGCGGAGGTACAGGAGCGACAGCAGCAGCAGCAGCAGCAGCTTGATCCATGGTGGAAAGCGCACAGGCGCCCCAAAGGATTGAGAAGAAAGGGGCCGCAACTCACCACCAGCCGTGATCTTCGTGGAGGTGTCACACCAGCCGGCATGCAGACAATGAGGTGTCCAAAAATTGAGTAGAGGAAGAGACCCCTAGTGTAACAGCAGGCTTTCCATGGAGTCTCCGTGCCTCTCCTCGATAATAGTAGTGAAAATGTCAAAATTTCCTTTTGGAACTGACATGTGCTGTGTTCAGCGACCATCCGCCGCTGAACTTCCCAAAAATTGTGTCCGGATGGCTCACCGGCGCTTCGTTATGAAGCCGTGAGTCTCCGAGGCCTAATGATCAAAATGGCCGCCGGCCGCGTGCGTCGCTTCCTTCTCTGCGGTCGGAGTTCGTCGGAGCGTTCACACGCGATCATCTGCGCTCCCGACGAAACTCCCCGCTTGTCCCAGGAAGCGATCCGGGCCTCGTCGCCACTGTTGGCGGTCTCCTGTGATCCGCCTCCGTGAGCCCCCCACCCCCGTGGTAGTGATACACAAGACAGAGATGTTGTCGGTGTGGGCTCCCCGGTGATCTGTCGTCACCAGGAACCGCCCCGTTTATTTAACAGCGCACGCGACGGAGTATACGTCACTCCGTCGCGTGCGTACCCTTAAAGGGGCAACGCCACAAGCAGTAAGCCCTGCTACATCATAATCGGGGACGTTATTTCATCAAAATGCCAGGGTTAGCGGAAGTGACATTGCACGACCCTTGACGAAATCACAGGAAGTGATGTCATTTGACCCCACCCCGAAGTGACATCACAGTAAGTGATGGA
This sequence comes from Ambystoma mexicanum, assembly GCF_040938575.1. Classification (NCBI taxonomy): domain Eukaryota; kingdom Metazoa; phylum Chordata; class Amphibia; order Caudata; family Ambystomatidae; genus Ambystoma; species Ambystoma mexicanum. Next base: position 585,680,572 of record NC_090922.1, on the reverse strand, counting down.
ACACAGCCTTTTACCCCTTGACAAAACATGAAGTGGCATCAAATAGCGTTGTTGTTAAGTACACTACAACAAATACGGTTACAATATCGCTATAATGTAATATACATTTCATACAAGAATGTATAATCGTATGTAGCGTTAATATCAGTGTGTATAGGCACGTTACCAAATTACTGGGAATGCAAGCAGACGTCCAAGGCCAAATGATAACGACGTGTTTATATAGCACTTACGCTTAAGTGCTTTATTTAGAACAAATATACATACAATATCACCCAACCTGTGTTGGTACTCGTTTATTGATCTCACTAGGGTAAAAGTCTGAGTTGATGTTTTTAAGAATCGACTAAATCGGTGACTCGCGCATAAACCTTTAATAAGACTTGCAATTATTGTTTCGAATTCCAGAAATACAACATATTTGTTAATCCTATTCTTTCTTATTTAGGGTCACTGCTCAAAAGTGTTACACTTTTGGATCACCCTGTTTTTTTAAAAAGTGGTCTGAAAAAGAAAGCCAGCCACTCCAGAAACAAAGAGCCACATGGCGCTGGCCACAGGCCAGGTGCTTACATTTAAGGGAAAAAAACATGTTTTAAAAATTAATTTTTTAGGGGTAGCAGGGGAGACCTCAGGGGTCGCAGTTGCGACCCCCAAATGACGTCTATGATCATACTACCACAATTCACTTTGGCCTTTAAAGTAGTTGACTGCGCTCAGAATGCTCCTATCTGTCCACCGTATTCTGGAGCTAGCAAGGCTTCTTTCAAGTACCCCAAGCCGCCCCTGGGCCTGGAAGCGAATCTTATCGGTTTGTCTTGGTGGCCCTTGCTGTCTGTAGTATCATCAAAGATGTGTCTTGAATGCAGGGATGGAGCGTAATCTTTGTCACGTTCTTTATTGTCATCTGATTTAAAGGAAATCGCAGGTGGGGTCTTTTCAGGACTCATCTATTGTCCATCATCCGTGGATTGCTCATCTTTTCTGAGGTAATGTAATCTCTTCTTCCAGTGCTTCAGGCAGTGGGGGCTCAACTCCTCTGCCCCCACCCGAACGGTCTCCTCTGTCGCCTGATGCAGGCGTGACAGCAGTGCATGTATGATTACCTTTCTTTTCAATGCACCTGATTCACTTGAGGCAGGTGTTGCTGTTCTTTGCAGAGGAAGATTGGCGGCTACCAATTGGTTATTATGGCTAGTGCACAGACCCTTACTAACTGGGCTTCTCCAACACGTTCAGCTGCTGCTCTAGCAGGTAAAAAATGCCAAACTGATCATTCCTCCTACGGCCATTACCACCAATTCCTACCACATGTCCGTTCTGCGGCAGATTGGATTGGCATGTTATTTGTATTCGGTACGACGTCCTTTCATCGCGGGATGTTTTTTCGTAGGTTTTTTACAGCGATTTTTTTTTCAAAAAAACCCAGCAAATTTTTTAGGGCGAGTTAGTAAATTATATATATGGGGTGTGGGTGTTTGGGAATGAATACAAATTAAAGAAATTGGGATGTTTGCTGGGAATCCCCCCCCCCCAAAAAATAAATAAAAAAAATGGATGGGTTTTTTTGTAAAAAAAAATCACGGTAAAAAAACTGCGAAAAAACATCTTGCGATGAAATAACATGGAACCTTGTATTCATCTCCATCCCCAAATCAAGCAAACTGCCCGACTCTGCCTTGGCATTCTCCGTCTTCCAGGTGTGCCTGTGGCCTTACACTGCCTTGGCATTCTCCTCTTCCTACACACCGCATGTGCAGTTTCTCACTTCTTAAGCCTTTCCTCCGCATACACAATGAATGTGTGCCTGCCTAACAATGCTCTGGGGATGCTGCTCCCCACATGCTGGGCTCGCACTGCTTGGGTCTTCTCTGCTTACAAATGCATCTATGCTGAATGTGTTGGCCTTCTCTTCCTTCATAAAGGTACATGTCCTTAATACTGCTTTGGTATTCTCAATCTGTAAAATGCATGTGGGGTTCCCACTATTTTGACCATCTGCGCCTACAAAACGCATCTTTGTCTTACACTGCATTGGAGTTCTCCTCCACCTACATATAACGCATGTGAGATTCTCAATGCTTTGATCTTCTTCCCTGCCTACAAAATGCATATGCACCCAATACTGCTTTGGCCGGTTCCTCTGCCTAGAAAATGCCTGTTTACCCACACTGCGTTGACCTCCTACGCCTACAAAACGCATATGGCGTTGCCACTGATTTGGCCATCTCCTCAACCTATAAAATGCAGGAAGGGTTCTCACTGCTTTGGCCTTCCTCCTTTGTCTACAAAATGCATGTGTACCCAACACAGCTAGACTCTCAATGGTTGGGTTTACTCCTCCCTTTCAGGTACAAGCCATGTGCACTGAACGTCCCCCACATTTCTACAGCAATTCCCTTACTTTACCTAGGCCCTATTATTTCTATGCCAACCTACACTGTCATGCCCTAGCAACAATTCCCTTCCCTAATAAGACAGATACACTTTGCTCTTCAAATGCCAACCAACATAGGATCCATGTTTCTATTCCTGTACCTCTATATAGACACGAGGTCGAACAAGCTCGAAACACATATTTTGAGCCAGCTCACAAGTGAGAACTGAATTTGGACATTTTCTTAAATATTTACATTTATGTGGCATCCTCCTTTTGCCACCCAGCCCAACATGAAATATCTGAGTGATTACATTCATTATTGATGGCCTCTCTCATTCCTCAGTGGCGTGCTGCCCGCCTCTCTCATTCCTCAGTGGCATGCTGCCCGCCTCTCTCATTCCTCAGTGGCGTGCTGCCCGCCTCTCTCATTCCTCATTAGCGTGCTGCCCGCCTCTCTCATTCCTCATTGGCGTGCTGCCCGCCTCTCTCATTCCTCAGTGGCGTGCTGCCCGCCTCTCTCATTCCTCATTGGCGTGCTGCCCGCCTCTCTCATTCCTCAGTGGCGTGCTGCCCGCCTCTCTCATTCCTCATTGGCGTGCTGCCCGCCTCTCTCATTCCTAAGTGGCGTGCTGCCCGCCTCTCTCATTCCTCAGTGGAGTCTCTATATCTGCTTCCTCTCTTTCTCTCTGCCTTCCTCCAAAGGGAGTACAATTTGAGCCTACATTGCCATCTGTATCTGGTGACTCCTTATTGCCAAACCTTCTTTCCTCCTGTACATTCTTTCTGTTCGGTCATCACTGGCCCAATGATACAGCAGAAAGTGTGGTGCGCTATGCCTGCCCTTATATCGGTGAACCCAACTGTCTGGCTCCTGAGGATGTGGACCGTTAGGCTTTTCTGAGGGACATAGAATCCTCTAAAAAGATTCCTCTAGCTTGCAGTACCTGAGTGAGTGAGTCTGGTTCTGTTATTGTGCTCTAAAGCAGCATATGAGTCTTGGTAAAGATTGTGTCTTCATTTCTGAACTAGATGGGTCCCGAGTCCAAGTCGATAAATCCCAGACTTATTTAGCGACCTTTGACGTGTACCGAAGTGGGAGTTGCTGGTTTCCGTCTGTTGATCTGGTTTGCAAATAACTTTATGGCCTCATGCGTTTGTTTCCATCCATTGAAGGTCTTCAATAGTTCTGGATTCATATTTTCAGTTTTGGCTATCGGGTGGTGCTGTAAGCGCTGTCTATAAGCCAAAACTAAAGTCATTGAAAGTGAAGATGGCATACAAATGAGATATGCGGGGGGGGGGTGAGGAACACACAGCCTGTGGGTGTTGTTTGGCTAGTTACCCCTATTGACTGCCAGTGGTCATGCTAGTCCCTATGGCCATTCCCATCTACATCCCCCTCCTTAACTCTACTCTGGGATCCCTTTTGCACTAGCTCTGTCCTTTCTGATACCAGCTTCTGGTGTAGTACCAAAACATGTCTGGACTTAAGTGTGCCTTCAGCCCTTGATTGTTAGGCAGCATGCCTAGAGAAAGCCAAAACACTGGTGAAATGAGGAAGGCTTCCGGCAGGGGGTATTGTGAAGGAAATGTCACCCTGCCCTTCACATTAGCTACGATGTGCACAGTAACTTCTTGGAAGAACACAATCGTATCTTTTCCAAGATTTACAATGAGCCAAAAGAAAGTGCCAGGACTAATGGCCTAAAGAAGCAGCAGGAGATCCTGGCTCCGAGACATGCACAGTGTGCAGAGAAGTATCGGATGAGGCGTACCAAAGAAGATGCTCAGAAATGAGGAGGCCTGTTTAAAGCAGGAGATGGGAGACATCACCTCAGGGCCTGCATCCCACCTCACTGGCCCACCTTACCCCTGATCATCGGGATGGGTATCCTGGACATGAAACAGCCCTGGTGTTTTAGCTGTAGGTGTTGGTTCTTTCATGTCCCAACAAATAAAGTATCAAGACGTCAAAAAAATAAAAATAGAAATATTAGCTGCGATGTGCACAGACTTCATCTTACTAGTGTGTAAAGCATAGGCTCATAGTTCATGACCTCGGAGACTGTTGGAAGATGACCTATTTTGGGTGGCCATGACATGAATTTTCGCAAGATTCTCAGTGTGTTCAGTCTCCAGATTTACCCAACATATATTTTCCAAGGTAAGTGTAATGGACCAACAGCAAGTTGTTAGTTCAGCCCTCCACATATAAACTCCAAGGGAGAGTTTGTGCGTCTCCTATTTGGGAGGAAAAAAATATTAAGGGGACCTCATCAAGTGTTTTTCCTTGGGCCTCACCAAACTCTGACATACCCGACTACAGTGTTTCCACTTTCTCTGCTGATGCCCCATGGATTGATTTGACGAGCCCCTTTAAAGGGGAGCTTGGAATAACCCCAGGGCTTCGGCCTAACCTTGCTGTTGGTTATTCAGTAACCAGACTAGCTGCAGTCGCCCGTGTTTGCATAATGCTAAAGTCTACTCCCTTTGCAGCGTTTCTCCAGGGGAAGCGTGACGTCGGATTGATTTATGCACATCAGTGTACCAGCTGGCACAGCCCATGCCCGGGCGGCACAGCCCATGCCGGGCCGGCAGTTGCATATAAAGGTTTCAGTAGGCCCAGGTTTGCTGCACGAGGTTTGCCCTCTGCTTAAACGCAATGTAAATTTGCCCGATTTTAAATGGCATCATCTTAATTTTTGTATAAAACTTGAAGTTTACATCATGTGGTTGTATTAAATCCCAAAAATAAAATATATGCAAAAGCATTAGCACTTTTAGTTATTTATTGCAGTCTTATAATGTGCTTCTTGTTGGACCACTTCAGAGTGCAGTCCATCCCAATACTCTACCCTCATTCAGTGAAGCTTCACATTCTCCTATCCACCACTAGTCAGGTGAGAAGACCTCAATTCATCACCCCCTAAAAAGGCATTCGTAGGGACTCATGATCGCAGCTGCCAGGTTGTAAAGGTGGAATGTGATTTGCCAATGTCACTGTAGAAAGTGAGACATCTATGAAGTTCAATGTGGCGTTAACATCCGAGTTAGTGAGCGGGTTTGGCCATTAATGACCCACCAGCCCGAGCCAAAGAAGGGCCAAGCGAAGCAAGGGCCTTTGCGGGGGCCGTTAATGTCCAAGCCTGCCCGCAGACGCAAGTGTTATAGCAATTAGCAGCTGGGCCTGGTGCCCGGGATGCTGACAGCGTATATGGTTACAAATAAAAAGGGAAACCATTCCTTTGTAAAGAAGAGCACCTTTGTCAAAAAGTTTCCGCAGTTCAAGATGGCCAAAATAGAGGAGACAAGGACTCGGCGTCAGGAAATTGTCTTGTGTAGCTGTCTAGGTTGTTCATGCATGAAGGGGGGAGAAAGTAAGTGCAGGGAGAGGGAGGACATCAAAGGTAGAATGAGTGTGTACTGCAGGAGGAGGGGGCAGGTACAGAATGGAGGAAACGGGGGCATGAAGAACAGTTGCGTTCGTAACGTGGGAGAGCCAGCCGTTCATTCTGAAGTGGGGCTTTCACAGCCCTTTTATGTCTGGCGATGGATTTCACTCTAAACATGCAGCAGCAACCTGTGATGAATCCTATGGAGTCATCACTAAACCCCAGCCTAAAATCTCTTCCCATGTGGCCAGGGGAGGGCAGCTGCTACCTGATCCTGACCCTGGGGGGAGGTATAATGAGGGTGGATCACATGGTAGAAGATGGCTGTCAGGGGGAAGCGGTGACTCCAACAGGACAGACGCGGTATTCTTACTTTTCTTGTGAAGAAGACCCTTTCCTTCCAGAGTTCCTGATGGCATGTTGTCATCGTTCAGGACCCTTCAGTTTAAAACACTGAAACCCCTTCTTGTCATGTATTCCAAACAGACTACTATTCACTCTTCATGTGTACATAACACCCATCTAACGTCTACTGTTTATAATGGTTGGTATTTGGACAAAGGTGTCAAGCAAGATAACTTAAAACGGTTTAAAATTACTTCAGACTCTAAATCCCAGAAAGCCTCAAGTACTGGGTCGAAGAAGAGGAGTAAGGAGTCAATGTGGAATGAAAGTAACATCAAGTTCATCATGCGGTCTAGTTGTCAGGCTCACAATCAGCTGCACGGGACATTTAAAACTGAAGATCACCTGCAAACGGGGAGAGGAGAGCTGCAGAGAAGGCAAAGTGGGAAACTGACCCAATGGCCGAAGTAGTCACACAGAGACGAGCTATGCTGGAACAGCCAGGCGCTTACAGACAACTGCCTGGAGGCGTACCTTACCGAAGAGCGAGAATCTGCTAAAAACAGTGGGTGCCCTGGGGGGACAATTGGAAGACAGCCGCAGCTAGACCGTAGAAGACACGGTCCTGTTGGGTTGCCTTGGTTCCATCGACGAATAGTTGGAAAGCCAACGCTGTAATTGAACGAGTCTCTGTCTGACATGGGAAGCCTGCAGACAGATAAACCTTTGCTGCAGCTACACGTTGCACCAGTGTGTTTGCACAGAGAAGTTGGGGGTCGCAGGACATATCAGAAAACCTATGAACACTTGAGTAATTATTTTGAATACTGACCAAATGGAGTTAAAAGGCAAACGTGATGCAAATCTCCTTTTATGAAATGCCAATTTGGGGAAACTTGGAACAAGCATTACCAAAAGCCAAGAGATGCTAAGAAAGAAGTTGACAGACAGAAGTTGAACAAACCCTTATATATGGGATGTCAATGCAGGGGAGGAATGAACAAGTAGTACCTGAAGTCAATGAGGTATAACCAGTGAAGAAGTGCAACTGAGTTATACTTGGAAAGGAAAGTGAACATTGTACGAAGAACTGGTGAAGGAAACACATCAGGTAAGAGTAAGAAACACTTTTTGTAAAGAGATACCTGGCAAGAGAGTACACTAAGGGATCTGCAAGAGCTAGAAGGAGAGGATTCCTGGCAGGGGATTGCACCGTGTAATCCATATGGTAAATGAGACACATTGAAAGATACCTGGCAGGAGAGTACACCAGGCTATCTAAAGATTCAGTTGAGAAATTCCCAGCTCGAGAGTATACCAGGAAATCATTCTTGGAGCAGTTGTGTGAAAGAGAAATTTGGTAATTTAAATCAGTAAATACTTCCTTTTGCTATCCTCTAAACAGTGTTGTGGAAAAATACATTTTTCTTTGCCATCCTGAGGAAAGTATTATGTGAAAGAGACATTTTCATTGACCTTAACAGAACATTGTTTAAACGGAACACTTTCCACATTTTGCCTGAGACCGTTCAGGGGAAGTGAACTAACCCATGGTTATGAGGATTGTTTTGTTGGAATTACATATTTGGATTTTTACACATTTATTTGTTGAATTGAAAACAGACATTTACCTTGCACCTTTTGATAGTGTATGTTAGTGTGAGGGAAATTAATATTTTGGAGGCAAGGTCAGCTTTCCTTAGTTTTAGTTTCATAGCCCCAGACACAATCTTTAGGATAGGGATAGATAGGCCTTTATCCAAACCCCTTTATTCTTTTAATAAAAATGACTGTTGAAAGCATTGCAACTTTGTGTTTGTCTCTCAATTCTGACCCCTGTCAAACCTCAGAGACATAATTCTGGAAAGCTGTATTGCAGGGGGCCCAGACAGGATCTGCTTGCCCTAGACAATGATTTATGCCCCACACAGCTATGAAAGCACAAATGATGAGGGAGATGGATGGCCGTTCACACCTCTAAGTGAGGTAGCACACTCATTCAAGCAGACTGCCTACAACTATTTTGTCAAACCTAAAATCACAATGTTGGTTCCTGTAATTTAAAGTATGTTTATTGTGTGTGGGAATATAGCAGTTTTTCATATAGTGCTGAATAAAATGGTTAACTATATCAAACAATAAATGACAGGTGATGTTGCTTGAACACAGATTTCTACAGAAGGTGCATCAACTGACTGGAGACCCTTACAAATTACATTCAAAGTATATATTCTGATGCATTAACTACTTGAGTATAAGTGAAAAGTTAAGGTTGGTAATAAGTTAACACAATTGTAATTCTTCAGGGAGAGCGTAGTAAAATCAAAAAGGGATAGATGCAAAGCTTTGAATTAAACATTACCACTAATGTTGCTCTGCGCAGCATTCCAGGCAATAATTCTGTAGTATGTCTGTGCCATTGGAGAAGGGGACAAGCCATTAGCAAATGGATCTTGGCGCTGCCACCAGAAGGTGCAGTTCAATCTCAATTGCTAGGCCATGACCCATCTGCACTGGAACACAAGCTCCTGCAAGCATTTCTAGGCTAGGCCTTGTGGTCTAGCAGTTTGGTCACGGCTTCTCATATTCGAGGCAGGGTCAAGGCTGATTTGCAAGCAATGGTATGGAAGGCCAACCAGAGCAATGGCAGTGGTTATGATGGATTCAAAGACTTTTACCTATTATATGCTGCCAGAACTCATGCATCGAAACACAGATAGGATGGAGAACAATGTGAGGAGAAACACGCATCGTATGGGTGTGTTTGGTCATTTAGCCACACAATGGCTAGCATGAATTTATAATGCCTCTGGCATTATCCTCGCCACCAAAACGTAACCTTTCTGGAACTCGTTAATCAAGCTTTATCATAAAGTAAAACCAAACGTGTTGCTGTATAGACCTGCCAGTTTTATATCTAAGCATTCTTTTGAGTGTTTCATTACTTAATTGCCTTTGTAAATGAGCTCCTGGTCTAGTAAAAATCTCTTAATGTGTGTCTTCTGCCAGTTGATTTCATAAACAATTTCTTTCTCAATGCCTCTGTTCCTGGCACTGAAGTCCTGTCTTAAACAAGCATTTGCAAAGTTAACAGTTTTGGTGTGCGTATAGGTAGTATGCCCAGGTACTCGCACTGTTTTCCAGCTGTTCCCATCTTATGGCCAGGTGGTACCCTTATGGCAGTGCCTGGCAAATGCATATCCATGCTTAATCAAAAGTCCAAGCTACTGGCTTTGTCAATGCATGTTGACTTCAATTTGTCTCCCTCAGTGAACGTGTATATGCCCAGATGTGGGTGCCTTGCTTGTTTCACATCAAGCTGCACCTCACTGAGCTGGTCCAAAAAGGCACCGTCTGCAAATTAGGCTAGGATGGCATGTATGGACCAGTTTCAGACCTTCTCATTCGTACTTACCAGTGAGGCTCCGACCTAAATAGAATGTATCTTTGTCTGCGTGGAAGCCTAGTCTACTATGCCAGAATGTTTCAAAATTCATACCTATAAGTACTGACTTGATAACCTCACACTGTTTGAGTAACTTAACAGAGTTTGCATGCAAACAGAATACATCATGTGAACTGTGGGTCTTGTTTGTAAAGTATGATGGGGGCTGGGTGTTTATGCAGTGCATGAAACCAAACACTAACCTGTCAAATAAAAGGAGAGACGTGTATTTCCTATAATGTTGCAGGCAAAGTATAAAAGGTGTACAACTTTGAAAACTAAAAAGCAGTATTTAAATATGTCCTAAAGAGTGCAATCAGAGGTGGATTTAACATTTGGACAATTGACATATGCCCATGCCCCCCTGCTCTGCCTCTCTCCCTTCAAATACAAACAGCCAGGGCTGCACAGGCCCTCCCAGCAAGGTCTTATCCTATGTTTCTTTTGACATTGTTCAATAAAACATGTTTATTTCCACATATCATAAGCAAGTAAACAAACTCAACAAACATAATACAAGTATAAACCGTACACACAGTGCATGTGAGCAATGGGATAATCAGATTATAACAAGCAAACAGGACAAAACAACACCTAGACAGTAGTGAAAAGAAGAAGAAAAACACAGCAGTCATAAAAACATGAATTAGCGAAAACAGTAGGTACAGTTTGAACGTTGTAAGATTATAAGTAGAGTGACACAGATGCGATCATATCGGGAAACACATTACAAGGGTAATTTAGCCATATGCATCTAGGAATGGACCCATGGGCGTAGGACATGGGGGGGGGCAGTGGGGACAAATCCCCCCCACAATTTTAAGTGAGGGGATGTAATGTCATTTATCCCCCCCAGAATATGTGTTTGGTGTGTCATGCAGGGATCTGTTTTTGAAGTGGGGGTTGGGGCTGCTTACTATGTAAGCTCTCCTCTCCCCCTGGCCCTCAAAGCATGGGGGCAATACCCTGGGGCAGATGGGTGATCATCTGCCCCCAGGGAAGGGGGGCAAACAAAAAAAAAGATTTTGTTTTTTTAAATGTAGTTTTGGGTGGGGTGGGTGGGGGTGGGACCACTAGCCACCAGGGAGTTTTGCAAGGAGGTGGCCCTCTCCCCCCCACCCTAAGTGGATGGGGGGGCCCCTTATGTATCCCTCCCTGGGGGCAGATTTGTGCCCCTAGGAAGGGGTACATGAGATGCCCTCCATCCATTTGGGTTGGGGGGGAGAGGCCGCTGCAAATATTGGCAGAGCCCCCCCACCCCCCCAAGCCTGGGGCAGTACATTTTGCCACCACCCTGGGGGCAGATGGTCACACACATGTGCCATCTGCCCCTAGGGAAGGGCAAAACAAAAATATATATATTATAACTTGTTTTGGTTGGAGGTTGGGGGGCCACTGAACCACCATGGATGTTTTTAGTGGAAAGGGGGGTGGCCCCCTCCCCCCACCCCAAATGGATGGGGGCATCTCATGTAGCCCTCCCTGGGGGCAGATTGCTAGCATAATCTGCCCCTAGGAAAGAGGCAAAACAAAAACAAAAATAAAAAAATGATAACTTGTTTTGGGTGGGTGTGGGGGTCACTAAACCACCATGGATGTTTTTAGTGAAAAGTGGGGTGCCCACGGGTGTCTTCTTTTCGGAAATGCACGGGGTTCTCTGTTTTCCTTGCTGGCTTCCACACCCAAATCTGTAGGTTGTCCACATGAGCAAAATCTGCTCTGCCGAAAGGCTTGGGTTTATCAGTAGGTTAGCCTTCTCCCTTTGCGCCGAGTTAGGTGCATCCACACATGTGAGGTACCATTTTTGTCAGGACACCTGTGGGAACGCAGGAAGGTAGGATATCTGTTGTTGGCGGCGTGATTCAGTGGGTGGGCAGAGGGAAATGTCTCTGAAATTTGGTGGAAAAAAACACAATTTTCACACATTTCACTCTGGCCACCCACTGAAACACGCCCCCAATAACACATGTCCTACCATCCTGCATTCCCACAGGTGTCCTGACGAAAACGGTACCTCACATGTGTGGGTGCACCTACCTGGGCACAAAGGGAAAAGGCTGACCCACTAGTAACCCCAAGCCTTTCGGCAGAGCAGATTTTGCTCATGTGGACAACATACAGATTTGGGCCTAGGGTGTCGAAGCCACCAAGGAAAACAGGGAACCCCGTGCATTTCCAAAAAGAGGACAGCCGTGGGAATCCACAGAGGTCTGACTTGCGCGAATCGCCCCCGAATGCATTACCCACAAACCCCTGGCAAAGTCTGAAATTTTGTGAAAAAACTACAATTTTCAGACCTTTCCCTCTTGCCACCCACCGAAACACACCACCAACACCACATGTCCTACCTTCTCGCATTTCCACTAGTGTCCTGACGTAAACAGTACCTCACATGCAAAGGGAATAGGCTAAACCACTGGTAACCCCCAAAGGGTTTGGGGAGACAACCTACAGATTTGGGCCTAGGGTGTCAAAGCCACGGAGGAAAACAGGGTACCCCATGCATTTCCGAAAAGAAGACACCTGTGGGAATCCACAGAGGTCTTACTTTCGTGAATTTATTACCCACAATCCCAGACAAAGTGAAAATTGTGTTTTTTCCACTAAATTTCAGACTTTGTCAGGGATTGTGGGTCATAAATTATGGGGCGATTCACGCTGGTCAAACCTCTGTGGATTCCCATGGGTGTCTTCTTTTCGGAAATGCATGGGGTTCCCTGTTTTCCTTCGCGGCTTCGACACCCTAGGCCCAAATCTGTAGGTTGTCCACATGAGCAAAATTCCGGAAAATCTGCTGTGCGAAAAGACTTGGGATTACCAGTATTTTAGGCTTTTCCCTTTGCATCCAGGTAGGTGCACCCACACATGTGAGGTACCGTTTTCATCGGGAAACCTGTGGGAACGTGGGAAGGTAGGCCATGTGTTGTTGGCTGCATGTTTCGGTGGGTGACCAGAGTGAAATGTGTGGAAATTGTGGGGGGTTTTTCTGTCATTTTCCCGATTTCCCCCCAAACTATGGAATCTTTCCCTACATAGTTGTTGCCTGACCTGCGCAAATCACCCCTTCCTAAACTTTGAATATTGTCTACTTTTCAGAAATGTATGCCTTTCTGGCTTCGCATTCAGCTTTCCTAACCTTTTCTTCCATTCCGTCCATGCATGTCCCATTGGACAAAAAAACGCCAAAATCGCCTACCTCTCACAAAACGGCTGATTAGCATATCAAAATATGTTATTTTGTTTTCCACTCAATCTGTTCTTGAAAGCCTGGAAAATGGCGAATCCAGCACAGCAAACCATTTGTTCCTAGCTCTTACAAGGAAAACACCACAGGCTTCTTTTTGTACAACATTTTATTGGCATTTTCTGAAAAAAACCCAAATGTTCTCCGTTTTGGGTATTTTCTCTCACCCCCTACAGCAAACTGGGATTCCTAGGTGGCGTTACGACCGCCTACATGTGGGAAAAAAGAGGCCAACTTTGGCCGAGATATCTCATGTAACAAAGAAGTTACAAGGGATTGAATGGCGACATACCAAAATCACCAAAAAAGGCCTTGGCACTGGGGGGAAAATACCCATGGCAGTTAAGGGGATAAGACGGTAAAGTCCCAGAGAAGATATCATTTGTAACGTAGCTCAGTTAGTTAATTCTCCAAATGCAGATTGTGCACAGGAATATGTAACACCCGTGTTCAGCACCTGGCTTAATCTTCCGGTGGGATAATAGTCAGAGTGAATGCATTCAGCTTCCGATGCAACACAGCATTTTCCAGGTCAATTGGTTCAGAAAAAGTGGTGGAAAACACTATTACTGTTGCTTTTTCTAATTGGCCAGATTTTTGTGCATTTTCTGGGTGGAGTTCGGGAGCCGAGTGGACACACCAGGACCCCCTGTATTTCCCGCTCCACCAGACAAAGGCGGCCTTACTGCCAGCATAGATTCTCATGCTGGAAATAAGGAAAAGGATTCCTCTGGGATCTGCTTGGAAATGAAACCTGGTAAAATCAGGCGGAGTCCAGAGGAAGCCATTGTCAATTCCTCCAGCAATCGCTAATTGCGAGAGGTATTTCCACTCTTCCAAAGTGGAAAAGCAATGTGATTTCACCTGCCTTTTACGCTAAAATCTTCCATTTTGTGGGGTAAAAGTAAAAACGTGCGCCAATGGAAGTGGTCCACTTCATGCAGTTTACTTTGCGCCTTGATGCTTGGGGGTATTGCGTGATGCTACACATGTAATAAATATATGATTACATTTACCATGACCCCAGATAAATGCCAATTCGTGATCAAAATGAGTGAGCATGGCATGTCGCTGGTAAGAGGGTGTCCTGTGCTTCTTGAGTGCGTTGGCAAATGCCCTTAATTGCCATCTCGAATTAAGCAGGTGCTTAAACCCATCAGTGTGGCTTGCGCAATAATAAGTCGACAGAGGTATTTCAAATGGCCAATTTCGCTCTTTGGGAGACATGTCAAAGTGGGAGAATGTTGGCCAGAATGTGCCACTTACTCTGCGGAGTGAATTGTGCCCACCCTGAGGAAGAAGTGTTAAAAAACCACAAGGGCACTGTGCCCTGCTCTTTCTGTGTGCGTCTTCCCTACATGGCGACAGATGCCAACTCAGACATGGGTAAGTCTCAGGTGGCAAGCCTGTACACTAGTTGATGTGGCAAAGGATTCCAGACTTCTGAGGCTGATAACATTAGTAGCATTGAGTTACATGCCACCTGACAGGTATGTGTGATAAAGTTGCAAAGCAGAGCTGTTAGTGGGCTAAAGCAGGAGGCAATGTCTGCCCACCCTGAAAGGGTACTCACAACCAAAAGTGATAGGCCCCTCCACCCATCATGGCTGTAGGGGCCATGTTCCAAACCAGGGCAAGAATGCCCTCCAATCATCCATGCCCACGAGTAGGGTACCCCTCGTGCTCCAGGAACCCTGTTGAGCAACCTCTGTGCTTTCCAGGTGATACTAACATTATTTAAATCCAGAAGTCTAAAAGGTAATCGCTTAATTGAAGCTGGAAATTAGCTCCTGGCGTGATCAAAATGTCTTAACCAAGTGTGACATCACATCATCCCCTTCATTTATAAGCAATATGTGTGTTCTCGCGTTTCTTCATCCACTGAATTACTGTTAGAAACAAAGCAGGAGTTGTGTCTCTTGTGTAGGCATTAGGAAGGCAGTTGCCAGCCTCTGTCAAAATATGCCATGTTCTTCCAATATTGGCTAGCTGTTGCCCGCTTATGGCCAGGTAGAACCATCATGGCAGTGACTGGCAAATGCCTTTCCCCTGCAGACAGAAAAGCAGAAATAAGAGGCCAATTCAAGACAAGGAACAAATAGAAGTTAAGACAGACTGCAGCTGCCATTGCTGTGTTAGGGAGAATATGTTGAGTGTTCAAGCAAGGAGGTATGTATTAAGCAAGCAAGCAGTGAGACAAGGGAGAGGCAAAGAAAGGCCAGAGGGGCTCTTTGAATAATGTAACCGGGCAGAGGACCCATGCTCTGCCGTCCTAGTAACATATGAGAGAATGAAATAGATCAGGCTTTGCAGCAAATGTTAAACGGAAAAAGAACAGAGTCCAGCTCTGCATTCAGAATAACAAAGGCAAAGAAAGGCTAGGCTCTAAAGCCAGCGTGTCGTGGAATAAGAGGGACCAGACTCAGGGGTTCTAGAGGGGCAGCCCACACAGCGGGCTGCCCCTTTGGCCACCACCAGGAGGACAGTCAAAGCAGCGACATCACACACCTGGTCCCTCTACTCCCTTAACAGGGCTTACTCAGAGGTACAAACAAGATTTCCTCTTTCTTTGAAACCCCCATCTTTCCATTCCAAGCGACACACATGTCTCCTTGCCCCACACATAAAAGTAGCAACTTGCAGTTGGTAGAAAAGGCTTCAACTCCTTTATTTGGCAGGAGTCCACCTAGAGGTGATCTGCCTCTTAACGCGCTGGCGTCCTAGCTGTTGCCCACTGGAAGTAATTGTTATTTCCTCTCTCTTACCATGAGCTCATAGTCAGATGAAAAATACAGAAATGCAACATACAAAGACATGTTCTTTGCTTCTGCATCCTTTAATTGTCTTCTGTTTTCTTCTTTTCTCTTGTTTTATGCAGTGTTATTTGTAATTTAATACGTACTGCTATTTTAATTCTAATTTTGTGAAAAGTCGAGTTCTTTGACTAAAACACAATTAATAAATAAATAAAGCAAAGTCCCCAAGATGTCCGCTGTCCCCCCCAGATTTTATGTGTCTCCTACGCCCCTGAATGGACCCCATATGTATGTTAAATTTTCTGTGTCTCCAGTAAGCTTGAAAATCGCCCGCTCAAATGTGGACACTATTTCCTCCACCCAATAGTTAATACAAAAGGAAGAGCATGGGCTCCATGATGTTAGGGTCATCTTCTTAGCCAGCATATAATTTCGGAGCAGCCAGATTAATTTTTTTAAAGGCACATCCTCCAGTAAAGACACAACCCCAAGAATTAAAAGCAAAGCTTTCCTTGCAATAGTACAGTTCAACACCAGGCCCGACCTCTCACAAAACCCTTCCCAAAAGTGTCTGGTCCTCTTGCAAAACCAAATTAAATGACTCAGTGAGCCTTTTGCCTTTTTGCACTTCCAGCATTGGTCACTCTCTAAAAGATGTCTCTTAAACATTTGTTCTGGAGTCCAATATGTGCTAAAGAGGATTTTGGTTTGAGACGCCCTCAGATCCCAGTCCATGCTGACCAACACAAAGCACTGGTGGCGAGCCCTGTTAACTGTAAAAATGCCAGCATTTAAAAGCCTTTATCTGTCCAGACGCAACATACAGACACGGCTCAATAAAGCAGCACTATCACGGGCACATAGATAACACCAGATCACACAGTCTGGGTAACATGAACCTTATAACAGGCACCTTTTTTTTTTCTACACCACAGGAGTAATGTTTTGAGAACACAGCTCAGTTTGTGATATTGACATCCCAGAAAGTCCTGTAGAACATGTGCATAACACGTATCTGCATTTCTGATAGGTACCATTTTTGTTATCCTACAGAAGCAACCAAAGCCGGCACGCAGATGCAAACACCGGTGTACCATCAAGTAGCCATCCCTCGGCAACTGCAGGTGGGCATATTTCTGCTATTTACCCTATACTAAAAAAAAACAAAGAAGCACAATATGAAGAGCAACCTGTCCTCTTTTGTCGTTCTATACAGCACAGATCAGTCTGTAAGCAGCTGTAACCCTGTACTTAGGACAGCGCTAATAAGAAAATTCCCAAGACACCTAAAGAAACCACGAGGTACGTGGTGCACCCCAGATATAAGGTTCCATTGTTCCAACAGAAATATCATCCCTTGTGGTCCCCGTCCTGAAACCACCGGCTGACCCAAAGAGCGTTTTTTTTCCAATTGTATCAGTCCTGAAGAAAGCATGGCAGATAGAACATACACACAATTTCTGTAACTTTTCCTACAGACATCTCCCATGCGTGAAACACTAGCTGTGTCGACTTACATGAGTGTATTGAAGTAATGCAATGCACCACAGTCACTTGTTACTAACCTCACAAAATTGATGTATTGATCAACCCTAAAGTGTTCATACGAGTTGAAGACATCAAAATTATTGTTATACCTTGCTGTTTTTTACTTTTTGATTATATGATGAATACATTTGTGTTTTTACCAGTCTGAAATGAGTGCCTGAAAAACCGATTAATTAATACATCTGTATCTCTGGGTTTCACTAGCAAAACCTACCAGTGTCAAAGGGAGGGGTAGCCTGTGTCTCACCTGCTTCCGCTCCTAACGTACATTGTTACAGCATCTCTGCCACCACCCATGGTCAACTGATTCACACAGTACATCAGTCCAGTCATTGGCAAGCTCAGAATTCCCCTTGTGATTAGGCAGTAGAACACCATAGATAGTGGCAGCTGGATGGATTGCACGTCCACTATGTGCCAATGCTACCAGGCCCCACTCTGCATTGTTGATGGCTGAGCAAGATACATTTTCCCTGCAATGACCCTTCTCAGTTGCCTGTATTCAGCATAGGTACAGTCTCTCAAGTCAAAAACTATGCACAGACGTGTGAAGGGAATCCATGTTCCGTTCTCGAACAGATCCTTGATGTATTGGACACCACCCAGGAGCCAGGATGGCCAGGAGATGACTTCCCCTGTATTGTTAGTGCCGGGATCAACCAAATGGAAGCATCTTGAAACAGGTACAGATCACCGCCCAGCCGTTGGGATATGCTGCGCCAACATTCCTGCAAAAAGGCCGTCAGGGGACCAGCAGCTGAGATGGCCTCGACACCGTAGACAGCATGGCCCTGGGTCAGAGGTGAGCTACTCTATTAGATTCCAATTCAAACTCATCCCAATCAGAGGTGGATTGAACATTTGGACAAGGTACCCATGCCCCCCTGCTCTGCCTCTCTCCCTCCAAATACAAACAGCCAAGGCTGCACAGGCCCTCCCAGTGAAATCTTATCTTATATTTCTTTTAGTCCTTGCCACCCGATAGTCAAAGAAGTTTGGCAAATTCATACCACCCTGCTTCAGTGGGAGTTGCATTTTCCATAGGGCTAACCTGGGCGGTTTGCCATCCCATAAGAACTTCTGTATAATCGCATCAATTTCCTTGAATACACTTTTACGCTTGTAGGCGTTTTGAGTGGAAGCTTTGAAAGGATATAGTTAATTCTTGGTGCCTCAGAGTCCGATTATTTACAACAGGAAGTGATTAGAGATGAGAAAGGGTAACCAGCAGGGACGTGAAATTATTCATGATTTTAACAAGCTACTTAAGTTCGATTGTTGGGTGATTAGAAATTAATGGGATACAGAACAAGCTGTGTGAAAGAATGACCTTGTCATGCATTTCATTTCACTTGTGACAGTATGAGATTTATTTGTACGTTCTCATTAATTTCAATGGTGGAGCATTGTAGGCTTCCATTCAGGATGGGTAAAATAAAGCTACAAACATACAGGGTAATTTTCCAAGTAATGTGGAGTGGCAGAAGTGGTGCTAAATGCGTTTATTGCCACTTTTTATGAGCTGCAGAATTTTTTTATGATTTGGCAGGCAAAGTTGGAGGGCAGATCGGATTTAACAAGGTCCCCCTGCCAAATCTGATTGGTTTTCCACCAGCATTTATTTTTATGTTGGCAGAAAACCAATAGATTCCTATGGGATCCGCCTGACTTTTACACCTGGTAAAAGCAGGCAGATTCCAAAGGAACCCATTATAGATGGCTCCCAAAATTGTTAATTGTGGAAGTGATTTACACTTTTCCAGGCACATAGTGGAAAAGTAAAGAGCAAAGTTTTTTTTGCCTGTTTTTAATTTTTTTACTTTTCCTGTACTTGGTGGAAACAATTAAAATGAATGAGTGTCCCATTTTGCAAAAAAGTGTGAACATGAGTGGTCCCCTCTGTGCAATTTAGGATTACATACAAGAGAACCCCTGTACTCTTCATCAGCACGTTTCTACAATGATGTATAGGTACATTGTCAGATCCATTTATCATGTGACTTGTGTGTTTTTAAAGTAATCTGTATAAAGTTGAGTATTATTTCAGGTATTCAAAACCAAACTTCAACATATATTTGTACCAACTTGAGCTTACAAGATGTGTGGTCAAGTATCCAAATTTCAGGCTAAGTTCACATTTTGGCTTTACCACTTAATAAAAGTGTGTCATCCTGGGCAAATCATTTAATTTCAGTATGCCTAACCTGCTAAAATGAGATGCCCCTAGAAGAGATTCAGTTTGCATTGTAAGCTATTCCAAAAAACCTCACTCATGGTTTAATATTTGGGAAGCGCAGGCATTAGGAGCCGCCGAGAACACACAAGCACATCTTTCTTTCAAAATATGAGGCCACGTTTAATGAACACAATTGTGTCATTGAATAGCAAATCAAAATAAACATATCAATCAAAAAGTCTTCATGGACAATTGCATATTATAACCAGTATGTAAACAGTATGTACCAGACAATGGGGTACAAAGGCAAGTCAGGCAAGCAAGGCCCTATCCTCCCTGCCACACCCCACCAGGAGTGATACCAGGAGGCCGGAAACCACTGAACCTGCACTGTCTGCCTCCTGATGCAGCTCTCCCAGCCCTGGCACTCTTGCCTACATGCTAGCATTTCCTCGCACCCTCAACTCAATTCAAATGTGCTGCAAAAAAGCAACAAAGAATAGAATTTTGTCTTTAAAATGTAATTGTGTAAGAAGCAAAATCTCCTATTCCTTGCATCAGTATTCTGGAGGGGTGGGCCTATCTTTTACAACAAGCTGGAGGGAGTACACGCATCTTCACCGGGGCCTGTTGGGAGCAGCTCAAGTGTTCAGGAAGGCATTGTTGGGTGAACACCATCTGAGATGGTAGAAAGACTGGTGCCTCAATGCTCCTCCCTCTCAGAGGAGGAGGAGGCATCACCCTTGATTCTCCCCAGCAAGGCCAAGAAAGGCATGCTAGGGGCTCGTGTGAGTAGTTGGCAGTGGAGTTAAAAGGAAATGGTGGTTAGGGGAGATGAAGGAAGGTGACTGGATGTGTGAAAGATGGAGGATCTGACATATTACAAAGGGGAGTTGTAACACTATATTCCTTGCTTCTCATTTGCTCTGTGCTATTTTTTATAGAGGGGTGCAAATGTATTTTTCCAGATCTGGGAAATCTGGATCAATGCCAGCACTTGGGGGTACTCCTAGAGCCACACCCAATGGAATGTGGGCCCTCCTGACCACATAACTGGGACACCCAGATGTAAATTAGAGCCAGGCCTGGAGAGAACTTGTTGGCTGGCTCCCACACACTAGGTGCTAATTGGAAGTTCCCAGTAGCTACCTATACATAGATCCATGTGGGCATTAATGTTTACTACATACGCTTTACAATCATAGGGTGAAGAACAAGGTTAGGGAGCATTCAAACAAGTGAGTGAAAACCTAACTTGGGAGGGAGGGCAGGCAATTGTCAGCAATCGGGTCTACAAGTAACCAGGTGGGGGAAACAGTGGGGATCAGATCACCTAGTCTCTGGTATGGTGGGGAGTGAATGGTGTATTGGCCTATGAGTTAAGGAGGAGCCATTTGTTGATGAGGAGGGTCATGAGTTCCCTCCTGAACTGTAGAAGCGAGGGGGTGAGTTGGATATTGACGGGGAGAAGGTTCTAGAGTCTTGGGGTGTAGACAGAGAAGGCCTGTCTTCTGTTTTTTTCCTTCCTGCACGACCAGAGTTCAAGTCTGCACATGTCCTTACTTCTGGTGGATCATAGGCCTTTAACCTTTAACAAGGGCAAAGACTTACCACCGGGTAATTGCCTGAGATTTCTTTATGACAACATTCCACCTAATCAGAGTAGAATGTTCAATTTAAAACTGTGTGAGAACATTGGAATGTTGGGAGCGGAGACTTATCCCAGCCTTAAATTCCCTCTGCTGCATCATTATATGTGATGGAACTCCCAACATTCCAAAGCTCTAATTTCATTTGAAATTCCCCAACACCTTTGCAGGCTTTTCCAGTGCTGACCCCCAGGGAGTTTGAGACAGATATCAATAATCTTCAGCCCTTACAAACCAGAGAGACTAACCTCTTTTCTGCCCTTCAACCACAAAGTCCATACACTCACCACAGTTCATCCTCCCCATGACTTGGCTCGGTCTGGCATATTTGGCAATATGGCCCAAAATCCCAGCAGTCATGCCAGTTTGGACCAGTTTTGACAGAACATGCGGGCTGTTTTGTGGATCCATTTCATAACTTGGATTACTGGATTCTTTTTTCCTCTGCCTGTATGTCAGTTCTCCAGTCTTGTTGACTGTTTCGATATCTGTCCCATGGTCAAAGTGCAACACAAACCCTTGGAACCCAGCCTCAGACTACTTTATAAGCCTTCTCATATAGTGGGGAATTTTAACTATAAGATGATCTATATTACATTCCATCCACAGTAAATTGTTGCTTAAGGGCTCACCAACCTGTCTCCTCGCCCTAATCAGGAGGGGAGACTCATCCTGAGCCCAAAACTAGTGGCATGTGTGAGAAACCTCAGGTTCTTCTCACGACTACTCCCCGAGGGATCCTCCATGCCTATGGCCAGGGAAAGTCCCTTGCTTTTGGATCCTGCTCCTGGGGGTGGACAAGCGAGGGAGGATCATATGGATAGAGGGTCCTTGGGGATTGGAGGTAGGATGCCTTTCGGTAAGACACAGTATTACTCATCCTCCTTTCAGGAGAGAACTCTTATCCCAGAAGTGGTTATGAGATATTGTGCACCATGTTCCCCGATCTCTGAGAAGAGCATGAGATGCTATCATCCCAGATGTGTTGATCAGAAAGGGAGAAATACTGGTGATGAGGTACTTTGGGCTAAAACACAACATCCGCCCAACCCTCTTCCAACCTTTATAAGTCACTATAAGGCTGTCCCCCTTTATTGCCCTTTTGGGATAACTAACAGTACTGAGACGAGGAAGAAACAACTGACCTATGATTAGTTCATACTTTCCCCACTCTAGTACTGATATGAGGAAGACGCAACTGAGAGTAATAAACACCAATTACTCTCACCACTTTGCTACTGGGATGAAGAAGATGCATGAAAGTCAGGCATGTCAGTGCTATCGATGTCGGGCAGTATTAATTGATGCTATAGCACGCAGTTACCCTTGGGTTAGGTGCGCTATACAAGAAAACTAAACTATACACCTGCAGCCCATTAAAGGACAACAGGTGTATAAAAGGTGGAAGGCTGAAGTACAACGGGGAAGCAGGGAAAGAGGAAAGCCCAGCAGAAGGAGACATGTGGAAGCAAGAGAAGCCGATATGCCGAAAGGCCAACCAAAACCCTGGGAGTCCTGCTGGTGTGATTGTGCCGCACGGAGTTCCCACAGAAGAGGAGCCGGGCAGCAGATACTGCCGAGAGCCGGAGGCAGAGCAGCGCACGAGAGCTAGAGAGTGCTGAGAGAAGCACCTAGCAAACAGGCTTTTCTGCTCAGGGAGAATCCGTTAACAGGAGCTGTCGGGTCTGGGCAAGTGTCAGGGACACTAGAACCCGTTGGCGTTCCAAGGACCGTGTATGTAGTAGCGGTCCATGGAAACAAGTAAAGATGTCTTTATTAAATACCGAACTGAATGAAACAAAGTTGCCTTTAATGATTACTGCATCAAATGAAATACACAAAGTTACTTTTATTGACTACCGAAATGAATGGAACAAGCAAAGTTGCCTTTAATGAATATTGAATCAAATGAAGTACGCAAAGCTGCCTTTATTGAATACAGAAATGGATGAAAGAAACAAAGTTGCATTTAGTGATTAATGAATTGCATGACCCATAGAAGGCTGCACTTTGTGAGTCCTTAACTGAATGAAAAAAGCAAAACCTGCATCTATTAAACACTGAATGAAAGGGAAGAACAAACGTCCTAAATACTGAACAATGAACTGAAGTAATTATGAAACTAAGTTGAATGAAAGACTCTGAGGGAAAGTTGGAGTCAAGGTTGAGAGACCACTTGTCTATTAAGGTTGTGGAGCTACATCGAAGGATCTACTTGTTTGGCTGTGTATTGAACTAATCAAGGAGATCTGGAAGTTACTGGTTGCAATACCTTTAATGGGTGGACTATGTGGTCTGAGACCGTGCCAATACCAGAGAACCCCTATATGCGAATAAGGAAGTTTACTGGGGTGGAAGAAAGAAATCAACCATTGGTGTTGTAAGAAACCGGAAGGTGTCTCTCTGAGTAGTCCCTGGTAGTCTGTCATCCAGGTGGCCAGGACAAGGCCATTGCTATTGGTTCCAGTTCCTGGGGTTAGACCATTGAGGGGGGATCACCTCGATGCAGGGGTCCTTACGGAGTGTAAGTGGGACACCGATGGGTGAGACGCGGTATTCCCCCTTCTTCCGACAACCTTTCCCCAATCAACCAAGTAGGATACACAAGCACTTTACCCCCCTTTTCCGATACAAACACTTACGCCTATTACGAAGGACGATGGGCTAACACTCAAGCTATTTACCTGACATGTCCCAACACCAGGATCAGGCAAAGTCAGCACTCACTGCACACACATGATGGCCCTTTCCCTTCCCTTGCCCTTCCTCCAAGCAACGAGCTGTGGGCTGATTTCTCTCTTCTGCAAGTGCCTCCCTCTGGACAGCCTCCCTGCCTCTCTGAAACTTGAGCAGTACCATCTCAGGTTCCGGAAGCAGCTGAAGACTCTCCTCTTTGCTTCTGCCTTCTCTCTTCCTCTTCCCTGCTGATCTCCTGTCTGATACTGCACTGGTTACGTGGCTACCCTCTGAACCACAGGCCCAGGTCCCTGCCCCCTCAGCTGCACTCCTGCACTGCCTCCTGGCAACCCTGCACTTGGGGCTGTATCTGTAACCCTACAGTCCCCCTACCTGCACTTGCAGATCTGCACTTTACATTGCACTGCCACCTGTTGGCCACACTTCTTGTTTCTTGATGTTCTGATCCTATGTCCTGCACTTGCTCCTCCTCCCCTCAGCACTTTTCCCCTTTCCTCTCCCCTGCACTTGCGCAATCTCAGTGTCACTGGGCTTAGAAAGATTGTTGTCTTGTTTCCCCCTGCTCCCCTCCCCTGCCTCGAAAACACTTGTGTATGGGCGCGCTATAAATACAATATCATATCATATCAGGGATAAAAGGTGGAGCACAAGAACACAATGCGAGCAAGGCAGACTGCACGGCCAGGGAGATAACTCACCATGGCAGTTCAAGAGGTGGAGAAAGACGGCGCATACCAAGAGGGTGACAAGGAGAGAAGCGACCTTGCCCTTTCTGACCGAGCCCAAGGCCTGTGAAACCTGAGAAGAGGGAATCGTAACACTGCAAACAATAGCCAGCGTGTGTTGCAGCAGATGTCAATGGTACACAAGACCCTCCTACTCTGATAACCAAGCTGGGGAGAAACGCTTGTCTCCATGGTACCAACCTTGACTCTAACGAGAGAGAAAGCCAAGCGGTTCATCACAGCCGGTGAGTCGAGGGGAGAGTCGATAGATAAGAAACCGAACTGTGGTTTCAACGAAAAGTAGCAAACGGCTAATTGAACTTTGAAAGCATAAACAGCGATTGATGAGAAAGGGAGAAAACCAGCAACAGAGGAGTCCGGCTCCACATGGGTGCTCATTGAGGAAACTCTGCCCGATTATTGAAACTACCATAACCAGAAGGCCTTGGGGAAGGCGAGAAGAGGGGTCAAAGTGGTCATACATGGGTCTTGTAAAATATTCTATACAGTGAAATTGTGCAATTGACAGATTGCCAAACGTGAACCCGAACGAGGGATGCCGATAAAGAGGGATAAAGTCTAAAATCCCGAAATACAGTGAGTTGACAAGAGTGAACCCAGCCGAGGGATGCCCACAGTGAACTGTTGAAAAAGACATTAAGATTTATAAATGTAACTAAGAAAATATTCAGGGGTGGAAAAAGACATCACCCAATGTATATCTGAAAAGGAACTCTTTGTTCGTTATTTGAACTCATCAGGCCCACGGCGGCAAGAGACTTTTTGTTAAAAAAGAGACTTACCCACTGAGTGCCCTGATTGCTGCAAGCAGAACTGTTAGCTCGTGCCGTGACAGCTCAAGCGTGTGCTGTGCTCCAAAGTCCCACCTTGTCCCATGCTGAAAATGCGGGGAAGGGAGACCTCAAGTACTGCATTATGAGTTATTATTTGTGAACACTTCTTTCTTAAGAACATTATCCCACACTTCTTTTTGTATTTAGCGTAAGGATTGGCCCTTTTATTTGACACAATGCCACTAGGACTGCCTTATTATTATTTGATGGTCGAAGCTTGCTCCCATCTTAAATTTAGGTTTAGATTAGGTGTTTTTCAACCCTGCGTTTATTGTTCAATAAACACCCTTAAACTGTGATCACTTGTGTCTGTCTTCACTGTTGCCCCCATGAGTTCCCTACTGTTGTGTACGTGGTACACGAAGCGCGCATGCGCGGGCCAGCGGGCCGGCGCATGCGCGCCAGTTAATAAAGGCGGCGCCCGGGGCAGTTTGCGCCAGAGCGCCGGAACAGGCGGTCGTCTCCAGTGTTCGTTCTTGCGCGGCATACCTGCGCGCTGGGGCCCAGACCTGGGGAGGGCCCACACTCCACCACGGTGCCCCCGGGGTCACAACACTGGCGACGAGGAGGTACGGTCCACTTCCGTGCCCGACGACCTCGGAGAGACGGAAGTCTGCCATATTACGGACCCACGGAGCGCCGGCGGCCATCTTCTCTTTCACTCGCTCCCCGTCACACGTGGCGACAGTGGTTGCGGCCCGACTGGGTGCTCGTGCGCCACTCGCCAGCGGCGTCGGAGAACACCGAAGAGCAATTTTTGGAACACCCACAGTCCTGCAGGCGCAGGGCTGTGGCACTCGAGAAGAAAGAAGTGGATTTCACACCCAACCCTGCCACGAGGCCAGGACAAGCCACCCTCTCCCGAGACAGCCAACTGTGAGTACGTGGCGCTGAGATGGGTGAAGGAGCTGACGATGAGGGTGCCGCCGCCCCAATCCCTCGCAGAGCTCGTAGCTCCCTAGCCCCCATGCCGGAATTCGATACTACTGGCCCCCCTTCCAAGCTGGGCCCGAAGTGGCTATTGTGGGTCAAAAGACTAGATATGTTCTTCAGGGCATCTGGGGTGGACGATGATGACGCCAAAATTGCAACCATGATCTATTCAGCAGGCGCAGAAGTCCACAAGATCTACGACTCCCTCGTCATCCCCGTGGTCACATATGACGCAGTCAAGCAGGCACTCAAAGACCATTTTCTCCCCATGGCCAACGTAGATTTTGACAGGTTTGTCATGGGTGCTGAGAGACAATTGGACGACGAGCCCCTAGACAAATTCTGCGCCCCCCTGAGACACCTGGCGACCTCCTGCAGATGGGCCAACGAGGAGGAAATGGTCCGCAACCAACTGCTGCAGGGGTGCAGCTCCGGAAAACTTCGGAGGCAAGTATTGAGGGAGCCTGGCCTGACCCTCCAGCAAATTCTGGACCTGGGCAGAGCACATGAGCTGGCGGATGCCAGAGGCGCGAAAATGGACGCTGCCTCGCGACCAGGACATAACGAAGACGCATTTGCAGTAGGACGGTCGGCTGCGGGTAGGTCGAGATGGGCGCCGAAAAGGCCTGATGCCACATCCACACTAAGCAACGCCCCAT
Organism: Ambystoma mexicanum; assembly: GCF_040938575.1. Taxonomy (NCBI): domain Eukaryota; kingdom Metazoa; phylum Chordata; class Amphibia; order Caudata; family Ambystomatidae; genus Ambystoma; species Ambystoma mexicanum. The sequence continues at coordinate 585,653,769 of NC_090922.1, read as the reverse complement.
CGTGCTCGTACTGTGGGTATGACCTCCCCCACAGTGGTGACTGCCCGGCGAAGTAGAGAACATGCGCCCGGTGTGGCACACCGGGGCACTTTGCCAGGATGTGCCGTGCGGCTTCCCCCGTTGCAGCAGTAAGAGGACCAGAGAGAGTTGGACGAGGAGGTGCTCGCAGAGTGAGAGGCATCTCCTCGATCGATCAGGGCCTGCAGGACCTGGATCTCGCGGAAGAAGAAGAGGAGGAGGAAGAAGTTTTCTTCATCTCCAGCATCGCGAAAGGTCCCGGCACGAGTCGCCAACCCACATGCACCGTCAACATCAATGACGTTCCCACCCCCATTCTTATCGACACTGGAGCTTCAGTCTGCGTGCTAGCCACCAAACATTATGTAGCCCTACCAGGCCCACCGGAACTTTCAACATCCACAGCAAGAATATATGCATTCGGTGGAGAAACACCCTTACCCATCCAGGGTGCATTTGTCGCCCCAGTCTCTCATGGACAAAACTCCATCAAAGCAAGATTCTTCGTCACCGACGTCAGCCCACATTCCTTGTTGAGCTGTGCAGCGTCAGAAGCGCTCGACATTGTCCATTTCACATTTGGGGTATACCACGCCGATCTGAAAAGCATGCTACACAAGTTCGAGAGTCTCTTCAAGGGCATCAGCAAACTGAACGCAGACCCCATCCGCCTGCACATCGACAAGTCTGTAAGGCCAACAGCCCTCAAACATCGTCGAATCCCTTTTCACCTGAGGGCCCAAGTGGAGGAGGAGCTGCAACAGTTGGTCGACCGAGACATCATCGAAAGGGTGGAAGGCCCCACCCCTTGGGTTTCGCCCATCGTAGTAGCCTCAAAGCCGAAACAGCCGGGGGGTGTACACATCTGCGTGGACATGAGGCTCCCAAATGCCGCCATCAAAAGGGAGCGCCACCTCACACCCACCCTAGATGACATCGTTGGTGAACTTCAAGGCGCCAAAGTCTTCTCCAAACTGGACCTCAGATCCGGTTACCATCAGTTGGAACTGCACCCCGAGTCGAGGTACATTACGACGTTCACGACGCACGAGGGGTTGTACCAGTACAAGAGACTTAACTTTGGGATCTCGTCAGCGGCTGAGGTCTTCCAGAACGCCATCAGAGGGGCCTTGTCCGGTCTGAAGGGGGTCATTAACATGTCCGACGACATCTTAGTCTTCGCCAGGTCGGAAAGTGAACACCTTAAACGGCTAGAGCGCACATTTGAGAGGCTCCAGGCGGTAGGCCTAACCCTGCACCAAGAAAAGTGCGAATTCCTCAAGGACCGGCTGGAATTCTTCGGGTTCACTTTCCATGCGGGTGGCATATCCCCAGACCCTGGAAAAGTAAAAGACATAAGAGATGCGCCTCCACCGACATCACCAGCAGAGGTTCGGAGCTTCTTAGGGATGGTCAACTACTGCGGCCGATTCATCAAAGACCTGACCTCCCTGTTAGAACCACTGAGAGCACTTACAAGAAATGACGTGGCTTGGCAGTGGACAGTGACTGAACAAAGATCCTTCAATGCCATCAAAGAAGCCCTGTCAGAGCAGGAGACAATGGCCTACTTCCACCCCAGCCGGGAATCAGAGATTGTGGTCGACGCCAGCCCTGTAGGACTTGGGGCAGTCCTCATGCAGGCTGACGAACTAGGGGCCATGAGACCCATAGCATACGCCAGCAAGGCCCTCACCGACACGGAAAGGCGGTATTCACAAATTGAAAGAGAGGCCCTTGCCATCCTGTGGGGGTGCAAACACTTCAGAATCTACATCCTCGGCAAACCTGTTGTCGTGGTCACTGATCATAAACCCCTGATTCCCATCCTGTCTGGCACATCTTCCAAGCCGCCTCCCCGTATCGAGAGATGGATGCTGTCCCTCATCGAATACGGCGTCAAGTTGGTGTACCGCCCGGGCACTCATAACCCCGCGGACTACCTGTCCAGCCACCCAGGCACGAGGAACGCCCAGAATCCTGTAGAGGTGTCAGACGCTGGAGACGCTGTGCATCTCGTCGTTGAATCAGCCCTGCCAGTGGCCCTGTCAAGAGAGGACATTGCGGATGACTCAAACTCTGACGAGGCATTCCTACGAGTGAAAAGAGCGGTGGCCACGGGGGAGTGGCGGGACGTCCTCCTAAACAACGCCAGAAGAAACCCAGAGGTGCAGAGAGACCTACAACTGCTGTGGAAAGCTCGACACGAACTCTCGGTGACCACGGACGGCCTGCTGCTGCGTGGAGACCAGATCGTGATCCCCAGGTCCCTGGTCATGAGAGTACTCCAGTTGGCCCACACAGGGCATCAAGGCATGGCGAAGATGAAGGCGCGCCTTAGGCTGAAGGTCTGGTTCCCCGATCTAGAACACAGGGTAGCCGAATTCGTGAGGACCTGCATCCCCTGCCAGGCCACGGGTCCGGCGGAAAAGGGCCCGCCCATTCAAGCCATGGAACGGAGCGACGTGCCGTGGGGTACAGTACACGCAGACTTCGGCTCGACCGGTAGAGGCCTATACTTCTTGGTAGTCACAGACCAGTGGTCGAGGTACCCGGAGGTAGAACTCGTGGAATCCACCGCCAGCGATCACACCATCCTGGCCATGGACAAGATCTTCGCCACCCATGGTTTCCCACTTGAGATCTGCTCAGACAATGGAGCGCCGTTCCAAGGGCAGCGCTTTGCCAGATACTGCGCGGAACGAGGCATCAAGCACCGAAAGGTGACCCCGCTGTGGCCAAGGGCCAATGGAGAGGTTGAGCGTTTCATGCGGACGCTTAACAAAATTTTTCGTATCTCTGTCAACGGTGGGGAAGACCTGCGCCACAACTTAATCGACTTTCTCCGTGAGTACCGGTCCACCCCACATCGGTCCACCGGAATCGCGCCCGCCGAGGCGCTGTTCAGGCGAATACCCAGAGGGCTGATACCGGAAGCGGGAGAACGACGCCCAGGAATGATCGATGGCGCACAGGTGGCAGCAGACAGAGCCGCGAGAAACGAGAGTGAGACAACAAGGCGGAAGCTGCCGGAGAAAGAGATAGCAGTAGGAGACACCGTCCTCGTCCGGAACAGGAAACCGGAAGGGAAACTCTCAATGACTTATGAAACCCAACCAATGGGAGTAACTCACGTCAAAGGCTCCATGGTCACGGCTGCGAACGCGCGCGGGACGGTGACCAGAAATGTGTCCTTCTTCAAGCGCATAGGACCCATGGCCGCGGAAGAAGAACCCGATCCCGGCCAAGGGCTGGCGGCAGAGGCGCCGCCGGAAAGCGTTGAACCACCCGAAGATCCTGGGAGGCCAGAGAACCTCGAGAGGAGCCCGCCCAGATACCCCCGCAGGGAGGGGCGCCGCCCCCCACAAAGGTTCCAAGATTTCATTATGGACTCGGCAGCCTGAGTAACCAAGTCTGTTAAGTATAAATTGTTTCGAGCCATGTTGGCTCCCCATGTTTAATGTATTTGTTGTTTGAGGGGGAAAAGGAGGGATGTTGTGTACGTGGTACACGAAACGCGCATGCGCGGCCCAGCGGGCCGGCGCATGCGCGCCAGTTGATAAAGGCGGCGCCCGGGGCAGTTCGCGCCGGAGCGCCGGAACAGGCGGACGTCTCCAGTGTTCGTTCTTGCGCGGCATACCTGCGCGCTGGGGCCCAGACCTGGGGAGGGCCCACACTCCACCACGGTGCCCCCGGGGTCACAACACCTACAGTGTATATCAGACTTGGGGAAGGGGACCCTAAATTGTAAAGAATTGTTGAAATGTGAAACCAAAGCTCCAAGATGCTTCTTTTTGTGTTGTCTTTTGATGTTGATCTTGGAGAAGGAAACCGTGACAGGTGCTGCCCTGAAACTGTATTGAACTCGTGGAAGAGCATCCTGACCTTTACAAAAGTGTGGTACTTTATTGCTTTAAGTCCGAAAGAAGGTAAATTGAACATTGTGATGAACTTATTGACATTTGGGGGAAAGAAGCTGAAGAATGAGCCTGAGCTGAAATTGCTCAGAACTTTACTTTTGGAACACTGTTTAGTTTATGGTTGACATCCCAACACATTGTTGTGTCTTAGTTGTGAGAGCAAGTGTAGGTTTTGGACACAGACTTTTCAGTTGAACATATTGCCACAGACTTTTCTTTGTTTCTTTAGGTAGGGATATCACACCATAGCATAGGGCAAGTTAGGCCTTACTCCATCTTGACAACTTAATTAATAAAACGTTTTTGTTATATATTTAGTCTGTGTCTCCTTCTATGATGCCAATCTGACACCCGACAAAACTTGATACATGGACGTCGTCAAGGAGTTGAGAAAGATAAAAGGTTGCATCGACTAGCTACAGAAATTTGACAAAAAAAGATGGAAAGTTCATAATGCATCCTATACATAAGAATTAGTTGGCACTGCAGTAGTGTCACCCAACAGTCCATGAGGATATTGCTCTGATGGCATTACTGTAAATAAAACATGGTCTTTTGTGAGTAAAATGTCAGAGGTCTTTACTGGCCTTTAATTTAAATTATTTGGTTGCTTCTGAAAGCGAAGTGTAAGCATGTGGTTTGTACCAGCTGATAATTATATCTTCGTAGTCACTATGAGCCTGTAAGTTCAATTGTATGGTCTGAAATTAAAATGTATGGTTACTACCAACCTATAGGTGAAATGTGGTCTTCTATACTAGTCTGTAATTTAAATATTGTGGCTGCTACTGGCCACTAATTCTATGTTGGTGGTTGCTACAGGTTTGTGATGTGATTTATTTTTTGGGTGTGATACCAGGTTGCATGTGATCTCTCATTCAATTGCTAGGATAATCTGACCTATTTAATTGTGTTGACTTTTACTGGCCTAGTACCTTTAGTGGTCCTACTCACCATTGTCCTCACACACGATGTGGTGCAGGGATAGGGAGTTTTTGCTGCAGTAGAATTTGTTGAAGTAGATTTTGTTGAAATATTTTCATCAGATTTAGCAGCAAATATATGTGGGTGGGTAGGAGAATAAGTAATGTAGGTGATTTAAAGTGGTGTGGGCAGTCTCCCCCGGCATATATTTGTGTGGACGAAAAAAATTTGACCAGATCACATGGAACCTGTGCATCCACATCCTAATCACTCATCACCAAAGTTCTCCTACCTTTCTAAAGGGGATTCCAAACATACCCTGTTATTTAAGCTCCTGTGTTTATTCCCCTCTCAGCCCATTCATGTTTTTTGCATCCCTCTCAACAAATTGACATCCTGTCTACTGGTTCAAGCTAAGTTTATTTTTTCCTTCTTCCCATTATTTGGTTTTGCTTTTGAGTTACAGCCCTTTGAGACTGTTCTGCACTTGATCTGCTCCTAGGAGTAAAGCTAACCCATGGTTACTCTCCTCATTTTGATTTCTTAACTGAGCTGTGGCCCTTCTAAGTCCTATCCATTTTAGCTTACGGCCCCCTCTGTTTGTGTTTTGTCCTTGCGATTGTTCCCATTTTACATTTTCTAAATGCAACGGGTAGTCCTGAAAGATTTTACAATGCTATCATGGTACTCCTGATCTTATTGTGATTTTCTGCTGAAGTCTGCCCTCATGGGACTGTTCTCATAGCCGGAGTTTCTCACTGCATCTTTGCTCCGCTTCTCCTTCCTTGCATCTCAGGAGGATGAGCTCTTTATGGTACTGATGGGCCTCTTTATTTCAAGACTCTGGTGTAGTGCTCCTTGATTTGATGTTGTCCCTCAGCTATTTGCAGCTGCTGGATGGGAATTGTTCATGGTCACGGACCACAATCCCCTCCTCTGTCCATGCCCACACTTATTGCAGGGGCACACCAGTGCATGCACGTATTGGTCCACCCCTCTATTTAAAGAGTTTTAATTTGATTCCTGTGTGTACATTACCTTCAAGTTTGAACTCCTGCCACTCTATTATGACTGCATCCTTGCTGTGATATGAGATTCTCCGCTTGCTATTCTAGGTTTCTTCCACTTACTGTACTCACTGATATTATGGATAACAGTGGAATAGAACACCTGGATAATCAGGCCCACCTCACTGCATTTAGATAGCCTTCACCATCTATTTTCTTATGATATTCACCCATAAAAGGTGGCAGTGCAGACATATGACTGCTAATTAGTTCTGCCTCACTTTATTTAGTAGCCTACATCAACCACATACCTACGTCATCATTCTCCCTTTTCCTATCTCCTCCCCTCCTCCCCTTACTTTCTCATATGCACTTAGTCTATCAGAATTGTCCCTGGACCTAGTATGATGGCAACCTCGTGTGTCCTCCCCCCTCACCTTACTGCCCCCCCTCTCCAGCACTATCTGAAATGTTGTCAGGCGTAGTACGATAGTCGCTTGTTTTGTTCCTCCCCTCCCTTTCTGCAACCCTCTCTGTCACCTTTTTTTTCCCTGGCTCTACCAGAAATGTCGTCAGGCCTAGTACGGTAGTCGCCTGTCAGTTTCCATTTCCTTACCACTCTTCCCCTCCCTTCCTTATCTATCTCATATCTCTTGCACTATCTAAAATGTCATCAGGCCGAGTATGATAGTTAATTTCACATCCTTACTGTTCATGGCCTGTAAGAATGTCATTGTATTTTCCCTTGTTCCCTCCCCTCCCTTGCAGCACTTTGAAATAAATTGCCTATAGGGGCTGTATAAATAAACTATCATATCATATACACTTTGCTTTCATTACAGAACTCAGCTTTTGCTGAGAGGCCATGATTATGTGACTCTTGTTGACCCATTCCTCCCTATTCCTGTTCTCCATTTGTGCGGCCCACCTTCACCTTTTACTAAGCCTAATCTTGGCTCTTTCACCTCTGACAGTTGACTTGGCATCCCCATGTTACATCAATGAGGATTTTCGGGGGACATTCAATGAACACTACCCGGCAGTTAAGCCTCCTCTCAAAACAATGCTTTTAATTAATTTGTGTACCACCCTCATAGTACTAGAAAATGCCTTGACTGGAAAATACTAGTGGAACTCCCTATGACCTGTGATTTAGTTTATGTGCCAGTATCCCACTATCTGTAACGCTTATGATACCCTAATTTGCACTCAGTACTTTCTTCCATGATTGTAACTGATCATTAGTTCCAACCTGCTTCTAATTCCTTATCTGCTGTTAGTACTAATTGATTTCATCTTCTGCATTTTATCTTTGGCACCTAGAACAGATATACTATGTTCATTGTTGCAGTTACCTGATCTGAATCACCCCAGAGCTGCCAATGATCACATGACCCATCCCTTTAATGCTAATCTCTGGGCGTTCTACGAAGTGACATCATTATGGCTGGTGAGTTATAAATCACCAATAATTCTACAAAAGATATTTGATTTTCTCTCTTTCTGATCAACATCCCACATGATCCATTGTCATTGACTATGCATGCACCCCCACTTATGCAGCCTCTTTTTTCACTCGGCCCACTTGTGGCTCTCCATCTCTTAGTTTATTTTCTTTCTTCCTTCACCCTTTACCAATTCTTTTACCTCTTCACATTTGCCAGACCCCCATCCTCCAGATAGGGGTACAATAAAGTTCCTTTTTGGGACAGGTATTGGTTCTGTAAAATGGACATGGTAATGATTGAGCTGCATAATGTAATGAAAGAAAGCACCATGACCACTCTGCTCCTTTCACCACCACCTGCCTCAATCACACGTATTCCCTCAGTTTCTGCTTTGAGCATTGCCTGGCCACCTCTCCTCCTCCAGCTTCCATCATGGGCTCTTTAATTCCCAGTCGCTTTGCAATACGTTTTCCTTCATCACTGACTTCTTTAACCATGCATCACCTGCCTTATACTCATGGCCATAATATTAGCCTGATTGTGTCCATGATACTGCTAAACTTGCTTCTCTCTACTCTGATTATGTGACCTGCCCACACTCCCCTCTTCTAACTAAAGAGTCTGTCATCTGACTTTCTTCCATTTTCCTTTTAGCACAATTATGTTAAACTATGACCTTCTACCCCTTCACTATTCTCTGTATCTTCTGCCCCACCAATCCACTAACCCCCTTCTTTCCTAATCTCACCCTCCTTCTCAATTCCTTACCAAAAGAGGCATCTACTGCTCTAATGAGACATCAACCTCCCTAACATCTAAATTTTACACCAATTTGCACTTGACTCTTCCCCGCTTGACCACTTCCTAGTTTCATTTCACAACGACCCCATTCCCAACAACGCAACTCACTCAACCTAATCTTTCTATCCTTAGGGCTCTCCTCCATGAACAATATCAACCCCTCTCCCTCCTCCACTTCACCGTTGTCATCCCTCCTCCTCCTTTCTCTCTCCATCCCCCAACTCCCCTGTCACTAAACACACATTGAAGTCCAACTCGCAATCTTTGTATTCAGGTGAAGTCAAATCCTCTCTCTTGAAACTCACGCCACACTGAGGCAACCACTTATCGTACATGCCTTCCTTGACTTCACAGATCTGGTCTCCATTGGTCACCACTGTCCTGCTCATAACTTAGCTCCCTTGCATCCCTACCCTTCACCTACCCCACTCTTCAGGGGAGATAGCATTTATTTAGCGCACCCAAACCCAAGAAGGTCCCTTTTTAACATTTGAAGAACTACATGTTACACATCTGCAGATGGTGCATTTCTCAATATTTTCTTATCCTTATACCCTACAGAGAGTCCTCCTAGGCCCTTAGCTTAGCCCATGACGATGTGAAATCCACTTACTATGCTAACCCTATCTCCTCCCTTGGTCTCAACTCTGCAAGCTCTAGTCTACTCTGCAGGTCATGCTCATCCCTCTATGGTCACAAAAATCTTCTTTTTTCAGCAAACACTTTCACGCTTTTCTTCTTAAAAATCTCCGACACCACGGACACACAATGACCCTCTTAACCCTTCATCCTTCCTACTACTTCCCAGCACTCTCTCTTACTAATCTACTTTAGTACTCTGGCTACCGAAAGCAGGCAACCAAACCTGTGAACCCGTGGACCCCTTTACACCACAGACGATTGTAAACCTTGAACCCATTCCCTGCTCAGACATTTCACCTCTCTTCAGCTTCCCACTTGCTGCTGGGATCTTCCCTGCCAACTACAATGTAGCAACTGCTTCAAAAGCCCTGCCAAATATTGCCTTGTCTATTCTCTCACAATACTTCAAAATCATGGCACTGGTCTTGTTCAACAGAATCACCAACTACATTGAGACCAATTACACCAATTTGTTTTATTGAAACAGATATTCCAATGGGACAGTCACAGATACATGTCCCTCCCTAATTGCCACCATTCACAACTCTCCACAATTCTAATCCTGGTGTATATATCAGCAGCCTTTGATATGGATGACTACTCGTCAACCTCCCTAACACTTTCAAACTTAGACATCCAAGACCTAGTGCTCAACTAGGCTGCCTCCTAGCTGTTGAACCGTTCTTCCTTCATCACATGGAATTCTGGTGCCTCCCCTCCCACTCCACTGCATGTGGTAGTCCCTCTGGGCTCTGTCATGGGACCACTATTCACCCTTTACACTTCATCATTTGGCAAATGTATCTCCTGTTCTGCTCATATCACCCACTCACAGACTACACCCTTTTCCCCCCGACCCATCATCCCGCATTTCCAACTCTCGCTCATCTGCCAAGTTATATACTTCTGTGATTCAACGGAACTATCACACTTCACATCCCTATTATTTCCTGCTGATTGCCAGACGTCATCCCCCAATTTTTCGTATTTGTGTTAACTATTATTTAAAATGTATACTCTGCCAGACGGTGTCATGCACAAAGTCACAGGAACAGATGAATGCATTGCAACAGCACCAACTATGACATTAATTGAAGTTCGAGGCTCAGGCTTCATAGTGAACACATGTTTACAAGGTAAAGCTTTGCAGCAGGGGTCCAAGCAGCAAACGGTCTTCTGGGGTTGTAGCAGATTTATTGTAATATAGATGGGAGGTAAGATAATGGGTTGCGGACTGTAACTGAGATGCAGAAGCATTGGCATATGAGTTGCGTTGCAAGGCAAAAGGGGCACATACGGACAAGGCTGTTTGTGGCCAGTCTGTTAGCATAGCTCTTGTTGAACTAGAAAAGGACTTGGCTTATGTCACAGATTCGATTTAAAGGTCATCTCCCAGTGCACAATGGCTTCATCTGGGAATATGGACAGAATCATTTGGAGCACTGTACAACACAAACCTTAAAGATATAACTATACAGGATAGAAACAACGCTAACCCCCAAACAGATGGTGAGGAGTCTTTAGGAAGGTTGGCTTCAGACACTATACTACATCCGAATGGAGTGGGAGAAAACCGAAAGACAACAAACAATCCTGGAAATCGGGCCATGAGCTGTTTAGCCAGATGTCAGTAGTAACCATCACTATGGCCCCTTTCACAAAATTATATGAAGCCATAAAGGACACCTTGAAGGATAAAACCACCTTATTAGCAATGTTACACTCTACGATGATATTTATGGAAGAATATATCACAGCGGAAATACGTACATCCGAAATATGTACCACTGGCAAATCAATGTATGAGGGATGTGGTTGCTGCCCCAATGTCCTCCTCACAAATCCACACAGGGTGGTTGAAAGGAAATCTATACAACCAACTGAAACATCAAGAAACTAGTCACTAAAGGTGCGAGCAGGGGAGCCCCGCCCTGAAGCACCGTGACTAGTGGTGGTAAGTGAAGAAACGGAGGGTGTCAGACCTAACGACCCAGATGACCACAGTGAGAGACTGACAGCAACAAATGAAAAGATCCAACTTCCTGTAGCCCCAAATCACAAAGTGGTAGATTTAACCACAGAAGGGGGAACATCAAAGACCTTGGATTTATTTAGCAGGATGAGAAGAACAGTGTCAATGGACCTCCCTCAGACGCGCCAGTTACAGAAAAGGCGGGTAACCCTAAAAATCTACAAACAGTGGAACCAAAACCAATTAAGCCCATTCAGAACCAACAGCGGGGGAATAGGACCCTGAATGCAAAACCAAAAATCAACGTTGAAACTGAGGCCACTCTAAAGAGATAACAAAGCATGCACAGCAGGAAAAGCTGCACGTGACAGGAGAGAGGAAAGGCTGGATGAAGAGAATCTAGCTATACTCTTAAATCTATCAACTGACTGATAGCACTATTTACTCAATACCCCAGATGGACACTCAAAGCGCCGGGGTACGGGATGGATAATGCTGCCGTAAAATTTCTCACAATGGTAGAAAGAAGAGATAGAGTGGGGGCGAGAGCCCATGAGCAGGGGAAAGTTGAGGAAAAAGCAGGATCTCTTAAAGCTGCGTTTAAGAGGTAAAGCAGTGTTTAAACCAAAGGGTACAGGTGAGGAGTAGGCTGAGTGAAAACATCGGATTGATGAAGAATTGGAGGGAGGTGTAAGTGGAATGAGCAGTAGTAAGATTAGCAGAGAAGAGATAATTGGGCATGACTGATATATTACGAGTAGAACAGAGCAAGTGCAGGGCACTTTCTAACCTCCTGCTAGAACAGAACACTAACCTGTGGTTGGAATAGGGAAAGGCAGGAAGTCCAAGAGGGAGGTAAGACGGCCTGCATTTTAGGGAAGCCATCTTTAGTAGAAGTGAAGATCTTACACAGTAGGGATTAACAATAAATCAGACTAACCTAGGGCTATGGATGCGTGGGCTAGCAAGGAGGTTGATGGGCCTTAGGCTCCACAAATATTAATAAAACCCTTCAACTGTCTGTAAGACTCAGGGTATTTTCTGTGCCATCTGTGATACTAGAACTTACTGTACTCATCCTGATGCTTAACCCTTCTCTTCCTTGAGTGTTTATGCTAGTATATGGAAGACTGTGTCAGGGAAATTCTGAGAGTTTCGAACCATTGCTGGATTTATTTAGTGATATAACCAGAGGCAAATTCTCCCTCAGCTTTGAGCTCATCTCTAGCCCGACGGTTGAAAGCATTATGCAAGACAAGAAAATATTAAGTAGTATATGAGATTCAATACACAAAAAAGAATGAGATTTTCAAAAGGGGTCTGTTGGAGTGGGATAACTTATAAATAATGCTCCCAGTTTTGTGGTGTTTATTAATTAACATTTCTGTCTTATTGGTCATTTTATCTGTATGCATACACATTTATTTACACATTTATTATTTGCTCTGTTAATAAAAGGTTATGATTATTTTTCCACATTTATTGAAATGTAAATTGATGCCTATAATTAAATACCAATGATGCTGGAATCCTATGCATCGAGACAAGATCTGTCTTCACCTTAAACACAAAAGGCACTCCTGCCTTTTCTGCTGCCATGAACTACATCTCTGCTGCCCTTTACACATCTTCAAAGGAAAATGCATTCCCTTTTAAGCCTCTGTTGTGTTATTTTGCTCAGCCATTTGACTACAAGGCATTAATGACAACCAAGGGAGATAAACCAGAGGCTTGCATTTCAACTTTTTCGCTGTTTCTTCAATAAATGCTCAAAGGAAACAAGTGATTTTTTTTTGTATTTATATGTCAACATCAGTAAAAACGACACACATGGGACCCTATTTATATGGCACGCAATGAGCGTTAAGTCGGCTATTGGTGCTTTTTAAAAGCATTACAGGGTAAATGGAGGGGGGTCACAAGTTGACCCAAAGGCTGGAGTTTCATTCTCTTATTGAACATTGGGCATCAAGTCAAGTCTTGGTGCCTCAATAATTGGGGCCACTTGAACGTTGAATCCAATTTAGGAAGGAATCACCCCTCTGACTGATGTGCTTCCATACCTTGCAAGAGGTCAGAGGCGCCAATCTTATGCAATACTGTGCACCTTGCAGGAGGTTAACAGGTTAACACCTGAATCCAGATCAGCAGGGGCACCCCAGTTAGTATTACAACAGAATGAGAGCAAGACATCACCACAAGGCCACCATCCTCTTGGACATCACATAACTCGGACCGATCACGCAAGACATTGCACCTGGCCTTATGAAAAAGAAATTCAAAAAGCAAAAGGCTGTCTAATGAATCCAATGGAGTCATCACAGATTCCCTGGTGATAACCTCCTCCCATGTGGCCAGGAGACAGCAGCCACTACCTAGTCCTGGCCCTGTGGGCGGCTTTATGAGGGAGGATCACATGGGAGGGGACAGCCACTGAGGAGATGTCATGGCTTCATTGGATGTGGTGCCGTATCCCCAATTTCCCATTAGGAAAACACTCTGTTACCCAGTACCCAAATGGTCTATTGCCATACATCTGTTCCACCTGTAGGAAAAATAAGGAGATCTTTTTCCAACACCCTTTAGGCCAAACTCCCAACCGTAAACTGAAGAGTAAAAACTCCAAGAGAACCCTGTGAAGTTCTAGTTTTGCTTCCTGTAGAACTGATCTTTCATATGGAGTGTTTGAGAACTACTGTCCAGGAGATATGCATCAGAAACCATCAATGAACTTCAGTTTCCACAACCACTTAAGTACTGAAACGAGGAGGATGAAGGAATCGATGCAGAGCAGCAGAAACGTCAAGCCTAATGAACATACTAGTTGTTGGAGGAAAACACCTGTGTGAGGGACCTTTAATGGTTACTGAACTGTGAGAAAGAGCACAGGAGAAGACGTTGCATCTCCAGTAAAGGCGGACAGAAGCTGGAGGCACAAACCGGTGTGTGGAAGCTGGAGATGAGCTGGTGTGGCGTAGCAAAGAAGCTTGGCAGCCTAAAAGAAAAGTAATGTGGTGTGAGCGAAGTGTGCCGTGGAGATGTCAGGAACCTCAAGCGGGTTCCTGGGCATCCGGCAGCCAAGAGAAGCAGCATTGTCCTTACTGGGAGTCGAGAGGAAACCAGCCAGCAGGAGCGGAGCCACGAGAGAGCCTGGAGAGATGTCAGAGCCACCCAGAGTGGGAAGCAAGCAGCGAAGGTACACCGTATTAGCGTGAGCAAGCCCAAAAAGGCTACAGAGAACCAGTGAATCTACCAGAGAAGTGTGGGAGCCCTGGGACATTGGAGCAATAGACCAAAAGAGAATTTGAACATTGTGAGGTCATGGAACGTGAGTTAATAACATTTCTTATGAAATAAAGGGGCATAGTGCCAACTTGAACCCCAATAAGATGTGAATGCAAACATGTGGAAAGCATATAAGAACGGTGAAAGCAAGTAGATATATTGAGCCAAGAAGGATATATGCTACTTGGAAGCGAAGAGGAACTATAATATACAAAATGTACTGGGAAGCATATACACGGCAGTTAAAGTAGAAAAAAAGAAGTCCTGGCAGTGGAGTATACCAGGCAAGTTACAAACCTACAAAGATTGTCAAGCAGAAACAGTGTTTGTGTTTAAAGAAGGAACTTTTGTTGAAGAAGAACTTATGAGGCTGAACATTTGTTTGTCTAACAGGATTATTGTGGGCAATGAAAAAGACACCAAGAACTGCTCGACCCAGAGGCATTTATGATACCAGTAAAGATTCCCGAGCGAGGGAATCGCCTTTTGGAAATAAAGGTTGGAGCATTTCTACTATCATTTAAAAATACTTTTAGCAAATACCAGGTTATAGAGATTTCCCTTGTAACTTTACTATTACGTGTTAGTGTGAGGGTCAGGATAGAACGATTGGACACACGGATGGCTTTTGATTTATGACATCCTGACAAAGACAGATCCTTTGTTTTTGGTTCTTAGGTCGGAAAACGCCTTTTTAGAATAGGGTCATAGGCATTTTCCCAACCGATTTAAGTTGAATAAAAGCCTATAACTAAATCATGACAACTTTGTGTCCACCTCTCATTTCTGACCTCACAGCTGGCTTTGTGGTTTGAACCCAGCTCCCATAGCTGCTCCCATTTAGCACTTTCTGTAATTGATCTTTTAGCGTGCATCTTTTGTGGGTCATACCCGTTAACATTAAAAATAATTGAAAACAATATTGCAACTGTGCTTATATGTACAACATTTCATATTATCATTATGTGTTAATTGTAGGTGTCACAGAGGCCGAGTGGGAAACACAAATATCTGGACCCGAAGTGTGATTTCAATCTTTTGTCACAATGCAACAGAATAATATACTAAATGAGTGTTCCAGACTGCCAAAACAGAGTGTCTCACCCTCTCATCCCAGTAAGGTTACCGCTCTTTTGTCAACTGCCTAGATGAAGTCTTTCATGGGTTCTGTACACATGGTTACTCAATGCAAGGATGTCCATCAAGTCCACGTTGGTGTAAGCTCCTTGTGACCACTGGTTGTTTTACCTCTGAACCTCCAACAACTTGATATAGTACTCTAGTTTCTCGAGGGGCTGGCTTGGAGCCAGGAGTTTGTACTATCATCCTTTAGTCCCCAGGTCCCTCCTCTACCTTTAATGTGGTGCTCGGGATCACTCTGGATTCTAGATTCCTCACTGGTCTGAGCTCCCTGCATGGCTCTTGTACCTCTACCAATCTCTTCCACCAGCATTGGGGTCACTCAGACTCATTGCACCGTCCTGCTCTTGCTTTTGTTGTCACCTGTCTGTCCTGATACCCTTCACCAGCTTATCTTAATGTTCCCACCTCCTCCTCCAAACTCTCACCACCTCCTTAAGACATTATTTCTTCCAAACATTCTCCCCTTCCTTCTGATGGTACCACCTCCTCCAAATTCTGACCACTTCCTCTGAACACTACCACCAGCTCTTCACCTCTCCATCATGCTTCTCCCCCTCTTGCCTCTATCAGCATTTACTCCTCCACTGTCCTTTCAGCATGCTCCAAAGACTTCCCATCGCCAGCCACAACCTGCTCCTACAACCCATACCTAGTAACTGGGGTTTGTAGCTTTGATACTCTGCTCCCTCCTCCCGCTTGTTGGACATTTTTCTGAGGTGCTGCACCTATGAGGTGGGATTAAGTAAGGGTTGTGATTGACTCTTGCTTTTGGACAAAGCTGTATTAAATTAAGGTTTAGTGGGCTAGCCCAAAATTATGAGGCTGAGCTGCTGTATTAGAATTTCTTTCACTTTTTTATTACAGGCTGGGTTGGTAAGGATGTGTGTCAGCTGTGAGATTCTTGGTTCAAGTAATGGGGTAATTGTGTTCCTTAGAAGCCTGTACGGTGTAATGGATTGCATGTTCCGGGGCGCAATGAAGCCTTGCATTGTTTTTGAAAGGACTGGGGGCCCGTAAACTTGATAAAACCTATCCACACTATTCTGGTGTTCATTGCAGTGACCAATCTCCTTGTGAAATGATTCTGTTTCATGCTTATTGGTGAATGTCTCTGGACATATGGTACGGTTGCTATTACTTTTAAAAACATTTCCCTTCAAGGGCCAGGCTATGGCTATATGGTTGAAGCTTCAGGGATCTTTGAAGCACTTCAGACTCTGCTCTTGGTAAGGGGTTTATGGGTGTTGAGCCTCTGGTCATTTTGATGGTAATATCACTATCCCCAACAGCGCCTTATGCAAGTGACATATGTATCATTGACATTCATGCCCTGGTCCTGCCATCCACTGGCTTGTGGAGACACCCAACCCCTGTTCATAACTTCCTTGACGTCTCCTAGAGACAGGCAGGGGACTTTGTCACCTCGCCATTTAAAGTTCTAAATGTTGGTTGAAAAGAAAAAGGTATTGATGTACCGTTTTAAACCTAGCTCATAGGGTGGCTACTTTTGTCAAAGTGAAGTGGCCAATTCTCTTCGCTACCAATGCTATGATAATAAACGGCGAATAAGTGCATATAAGCAGCACAGTACTTCATGATGCTCCTAGTGGCACAGTAGGGATAGCACTGAGTTCTGCCCTGCAGGACAGTGGTGTGCTGCTTTGGGTATTGCAGAAACCTTACGCATGAGCAATGTAATGTGTGCCTAATACCACACAGTGGATAGGTGCAATTAGTTAGTTTAGACCCTGGGTACTCTTTCCCTATTTTCTATGGTTACCCATTTAGAAATAATTTGATGAATTCTTATTATTTTCACTGTAATCTGTGCTCGATTTCCTGCTGATGTTAAAAGTGCTGGTGTGTGGGTCTGCGGTGGACATGAGATTGCCACGGGGGTTGGTGGGAGAGAATTCCAGAGTTTGGGAAAGTCTGCTTATCAACTGACTTGGTCTTAACTTCTAAAAGGATACTCTACCCTCCTTTTAGATGCATGGACAATTTGGCAGCAATCAGCTTGTTGGCGACAATTATACTGTGTAGTTGGCTGTTCTTTGTTGTACGATTCTGTTAATTGTTGTATGCAGTACTTCATATCCACATGCACACCGTTGCCACAGTTGATTCCATCCTGGCTGAAAACAGGCTGCATTAGGGACACTGCTTAGGTTATGGGTTTCTTTTGTGAGGTGGTCAGGGAAAGGCCATCGCCTTTGTATCCCAGCCCTGTGGGTGGAGAAGCAAGGGAGCATCACCTGGGTGGAGGGTCCTCTGCTCTGAGTTTGGGAGTGGGGTATCCTCAAGTGACACATGGTATCCCCCTTTTCCTAATCTTGACCAACCTAGCCCTCCCCCCGACCTTTATGGATTATTGCCAGACTTCTTCCCTGAATTCCCCACATTTAACACTTGAAAATAATGGGACGAGGAAGAGGAAACTAAGAGTAATAAACACTACACCTTAATTTTACCACTCTGGTACTGACACAAGGAAGATGCCTATTAAGTATTTTGAGAGTCAGGCAAGTCCCTTTAATTATGGTTAGGTAAGTCTAATTAGACCTCCACACCAGCAGCCTGTGAAGGGACTGCAGGTGTATAAAGGGAGACCATTAAGGAGGGAAACATGGAGGCCTGTGAAGGAGTGACCAGGGTACCCTTTCTGTGAGGAGCCAGCCGTGGTGGGATCTGAAGCGTGACCAGGATGCCGACCGACAATCCTGAGGTGTGGGAGCCTCAGTGGTGGAGCTTAAGCAGCTGGGAAATGCAAACGTGCAAATGATGGAGAAAGGACGCTAGCCGCGTCCACCCAGAGGCTACAGGGTTGCCGACGCATGCGGAAGTGGAATCAACATGCAAGCAGATCTCGCAGAGGTCGGAGCGCTAGCCTTGGAAGTCTGAGAAAGCAGCAAGAGCCGCTGGAGCAAGATGCAGCTGACTGGTGAGTGTTGGGGAAAGACACTCGGAAACCGGGGCGCTGCGGGCAGGCTTTGCGCAACAAACGAAGTGGCGTATGAATGAAAACTTTAAAGCACGATAAGTACTAAACTAAATGGAATCTGAAAACAGCACTAAAATTACATATATTGACTACTAAACTGATTGAAAGTTGTAAACCGAATTAAACAACGCATATTAAATTCTGAACTGAATGCAAGTTTTAAAACAATGCTACCCCAAGCAGATTGAACACCGAATTAACGGAAAACCTAAGAATGACAACCAGATTGAAAACCAGATGGAATATTGAAAGGAAATACAAACTGTATAAACAAAGCAAATGTCTAATAAGGACTAAACAGGAAAAATGCCCATATGAAAGCAACCTACGGTGAAGCAAACCAGTATGAAGGAGTGCAACCAAAGGTGGGGCATGAACAATAACCCCACCATGTGAACTTTGTGATTAAATGCAGTGGGGCAAGCCCAAAGACAGGCAAGCTCTGTGAGGCTAATCAGAGGCTAATCGGGAGAAGCCACAGGAGTGAAAATATTGCACAAAGAGCCAACAGGCCAATAAGGAACATGGTCTTGTACACAGGGGCAGATGCACAGCGACCTTTGTGGGCTGAATAGCCAAAGGGGTCCTAGTTTCACAATGTGTCGTGGGTGGACCGTGTGGTCTGATAACTGCGCCTAGACCAGTGAGCCCTGCATTGTGAAGATAAAGACATGGTGGAACCAACCAAGATGGAGTGCTGCAAGCGAACTGGTGAGGCAAACCGGGAGGAGGGTCAGATTGGCCCAGTGTTAAGCTGAACTTTGAAAGACGGAATTGCATATTGGTTGCTACGTTGAAGTCTTGGGGAAGGAAACCCCAAGACGTGAGAACTACAAGTATCTTCTTGAGGGCAGGGCCTCAAGCCTTTTTGTTTGAAATGTGTTGCTTTGAACTTGGGGAAGGGAGCCATGTGAAGTTTGTGGAACTATTTGAACTTGAACAAGGTAAATCCTAAGACCTTTTTGTCAAACTGTCTTGAACTTGGGGAAGGGGAGCTGAAGAAGCTCAGACTTTGTATTAATCACCATTTCTTTGATTACTGACATCCTTACACACTGTTTACCTTTAGTTGTGAGGGCAAGTATAGGTTTTGGACACACAAACCTTTGAGTTAAACTCTTTGACTCAGACTTTCCTTAGTTTTATTTGGGTAGGGAAACCCCACCATAGCATAGGGCAAGCTAGGCATTTTACCATCCTGACACCCTGATCGTTCACACTTCGCTGCAGTGGACTGTTGTGCTTCCTGTTCATGTTACACAATCTGTATGTTTTTTACCCATTTGCAAAGATATATTGTTTGCTTTTCTTTTATTGAGCTCTGTTTTTCCATATTGTATGTGGACACTAACAAAGCTGTTGCGTTTAAACATGGACAAGCACACTATTGTTAACGGGGCTAAAACTGAAGTGGTAAAAACCTCAGTGTTTGGCGATGAGCAATTCCAGCAAAATGTCTCTCTATTGAATTGTTCGATATTCTTACACTGGTTGTCATAGTGACAAAATCTGTTCATGTTTTGGGATGAGTAAAACAGCTCTACAGGTACGTGGCAGGATTATTCTCATGGCATTGATTGAGGTCTTGATGATACCAAATTGTTAAATGATCTCAGAAGTGGAAATCCAGAAATTACTCTGAGCACTGAAGCCATTGATGTCTTACTGGACGCATGAACATTGAAAGCCTTGCGAGCTGATATCGCTGATGTGACTAGAGGTCTTCCGTCTTGCAATGAATCAGACCCGTTCTACGGACAGTTAAAATGCAACCTACTCAAGATTGGGGCCTTTTTGAAGGGGTGTGTCAGTTCCCAAATGAGATGATTGCCAGCTATAGGCTTATCCAGCAACTGAAATGCTAAGAGGGTGGAAAGTACGAGAAGCGGAGAAGAAATAACAAGTTATGGAGAGTTCATGACAATTTGACCTCAGGTTTTGGCCAATCTCTTAAATCCCCACAGCCAAATATATCCCCTGAGGACCACATGAAAAATAAAATTCTTTAAAAAGGCATGAACTGCTCTGTTTTCTGACCCTCGATTGGTCACTGAGTACATCAATGCCAGAGAAGAGATTCCCACAATTCCTCTGCCTGCATGGAAATATACAAGATTCTGTCCAAACTTCCTTGAAGCGAGGAAACAGCTAAACTTTATTTGCAGATAGATGATTATCACTGAATGATGCGTAGTGATTGGTATTCAATAAAAGTAGGGTAGGCTAGGCATGTGTGTCTGCAATCTGGCATTTTAAGTACAGCACAAGCAAACGCATTCTAACTTTTTACTTGCTTTTAAGAGGTTTACAGCTGACGACACAAGAAAGATTAGCCACTTGAGACAACATTAAAATGGTAACCAAAGAGATTTTCTGTACAAGATTGAGAAAAGGAAGAATCCTTTTACAGAATCTCTGCTGGAAGGAGCAGGCACTGGTGACCCTTTTGTAGTTAGTCAACAATTGCTGGATTGTTGTCCAATAGCCATCCACAATAAGCAAATGTTTGTTGCTGGAGATCAATTTGATCGAATGTTTACATATGAGGAAGTGTCAATGATAGGCCCCCAAGTAGGATTTTGTCATAGAAGTCCATGATCACAGAGCCTTGACCGGTTATAGCAATGATTAATTGTCAATGGTGTGTGAGCATAAAACAAAGTTAAATGAGTATGCCAGCCATGCGAAAGGGCATATGTAGAGTCGGAAATGTCTGGGATATAGAAAAGACTTGTGCAAGACTTCACAAGACAGGTGACAAAATTAGAAACCATATAACCATGCAAACACTATGCATTTTACCTGACAAATAACATTCAACTTTACTTTAACTTTACTTTAATAACTTAAACCGTGCTATCCATGGCCCCGAAGGCTTCAGGGCACCACAAAACATACTCACAAAAAAGATAAGAAAAACGAGAGTAGGCTAAAATTGTCAGGAATGACTGAGGCAAAAAGAACTAACGTGCTAAAATGAGTTGGTTAAAAACGACATGTCTTAATTTTCCCCTTAAAAACATTAATAGATTTAATTCCCCTGATCTCCGGTGGTAATGCATTCCAAACTCTAGGAGCAGCATGTAAAAAGGCTGTTTTTCTGGCTTTAACCGTGTTGAATTTCGGGATGTACAACAGGTCTGTATTATTTGACCTTACGCACCTGTGATGACCCTTTTCACTAATCAGGGCCTGAAGATACTCCGGCATCTTTCCCTGCCGACATTTGTATACAATGAGAACAATACGGTATACAAGTCTAGATTCCACTGGGAGCCAGTGAAGAAAGCGGCGTGCCTGTGAAACGTGATCTCTGCGTGCAGTGCCCTTGATTATTCTCCCTGCAGTGTTCTGTACCACCTGTAGTCTCTTACATTCTCCTTTATTAATTCCTATGAATAGGCTACTACAATAATCTATTTTAGTGCCCACTATTGCTCTGGTGATAGTCTCTGCGTTCTGTTGTGTTAGAAAAGGGTGCAGATGAGCAAGGAGTTTAAGATAGTAAGCAGATGAGGGCACAATGGAACTGACGTGCTCTTTCATGTTAAGGTGTTGGTCCAGCACTACACCCAATTTTTTAACCTTTTTTAATGTTATGATTTTAATTTCCTTGAGGCTAAAACTCTCATAGGCTGGGCCTATTTTTTTTTTAATCACGTTTTTTGTGCCCATAACCATGAGCTCAGTCTTTTCCTTATTAAGGGCAAGATTGTTCTGGACCATCCAATTTTCTGCAATGGAGTATACTTTGATTCCTCTGACAATAACTTCCACATATTGGAAAGAATTGGACAGACTACTTCAAGCATTCTTATGGGATAAAAAACCCAAAGGTTAAAGTTATTAAAGTTGCAATTACCAATGACAAAAGGTGGATTAGGGGTACCTAATTTCAGAGCCTACCACCTGGCATATATTTCTAATTTCTTTGTTCCCTTCCTGGAAGATTCATTTGATGATTGGGTGTTGGCAGAATCTAGTTACAATGGTCCTCTAACACCGGGAGCTATCTCGACCTCAAATTCAAGGCGAAGTTGTGGGAAAGATCCATTGATTGCATGTTTGAGAAGCTCATGGAAGAGACTGTGTGATTTGCTGGGAGTGGATGCGTTTAAAGAACCTGGGGCGTCAGTCTGGATGAACCCGTCTATTAAAATAGAGGGCAGAGTGGTTTCTGGGCTGATTGGTTATTCTGTGGTGTTCAATGAATAGCTGATCTGTTTAAGGATGGGGTCTGGATGACAGTGAGAGAATTACAGATGCGTTATAACATTGAGAATTTCAAAGTTTCAGACTACAGAAAGATCAGAAGTGCGATTGGAGATGATGATTTGGAGAAAGGGCTTAACCTAGACTTGTTTACAAGGAAGGCAATAGGAGGGAAATGTGGGTTAGCCAGCCGTGTTTACAATATGATTTTGTCTGAGTACAAAGGTAATGACTCATTAAGAGAAGAATGGAGGAGAAAAATTGGTATGGATATTTCGGCGGAGTTATGGAAGCGAATGTGTGTGAATTGCCGGCTATGCTCTTTAGGATTTACATAGAGATCACAACAGATTAAGATCCCAAATCGGGTTTATTGAACACCCGAAAGAATGTGGAAGCGAGGTATGTTGGAGAATTCAGACTGTTGGACATGTACGCATGAATCAGGTACCCTGGAACACATGTTGTGGGACTGCAGGAAGGTGAGAGTGTTTTGGAGAGCGATGGGTGTAGTTTGCAAAAAGGTGATTGAGGAGTTGCCTGTTCTAGACTTCAAAACAGTGGTGTTGGGGAGCGATGAAACTTTGGATGATCTTACTCAATGTCAGAAAAAGTGGTTGTTCAGAGGAGCTATGATTGGAAAGAAAGTAATTTTGAGCAATTGGAAATCTGCTTTGAACATGAAAATTGAGGCTTGGACAACGGGCATGCATGCATTAGCAGAAATGGAGATGGTACTGTACAAGAGAGAGGGAAAAAAAGGATCGTTTGAAAAAATCTGGGGAGAATGTCTTTAACTGTACTAAACTATGTATTATAAGGAAGTGTATCTGAAGGGGTGGGTGTTTCGTTGGGGTGATTAGGTAGATGGTGCGGATTCAGTTGTGGGATGATGTAGTAATTGTATCCTTCAATGTAAATGGTTGTATTGTTTATTTGATTTATATGATATTATTCTGACCATTTGGTAACATAACTGTTTTATTCTGTATTTTGTTAACTTGTAAATAAAAGTTTTTTAAAAAAGATAACATTCGTCTTTCGTATAATCACTGGTTAACCGTATCAAGCACTGTCAATCGTCAGCATAATTAGTGAACTCTATGCCATTAAGATCAAGATATTTAAAAAATGGGACAGTAAAAATATTGTACACACAGGGAGAGAGGCAAGCTTCCTGGCGAACCCCAAATTTTAAGATTGTCGATGGGGATTCCGCCTCTCCGGAGAAGACTCTACATTCATTCCCTATCACTAAGAAAGGAAGAAAGCCAAGAGGCTGCTCCACTAGATAGGTTTGCTACCTTCTTCAACCTGGGGATTAAAATAGAATGATCCATCAGGTCGAAGGCGGCTGAGAGATCTAAAAGCATAAGGAGAGATGGCAAAACTATCCATACGGTCAACCAATTTTGATTTCCATTCCAAAAGGACAGATTCAGTTCCATACCCCTGCCTAAACCCTGATTGGTGTGGATGAAGAATAGGATAGGAGTTCAAATGAGCCATCATCTGAACATAGGCCACCCGATCAAGAATCTTCAATAAGAAGGGGGTATTTGTAATAGGTCAAATGTTCAGTGGATTGTCCTCCGATAGACTAGGTTTTTTCATAATAGGCATTATCCATGCCTTTTTAAATTTATCAGCACCAGATCTTCGGCAAAGGAAGCATTAATGAACTTACAGATTGAATCCAGCAGAATAGCCGGGCAAGATTTAATAATTCGGGCAGAACAAGTATCACCTTTACATGAGGTGCTCTTAAGTTGTTTAATAATTGTTGCCAGTTCCTCAGCCGTTATAGGATTAAAAGAAAACTCGAGTGCTTGGGCATTAATAACCGATAGCACTTGGTTGGTGACTTCAGGAATATCTCAGTACATGGCCTTCTTACTAACAATGTCTGATCTGATTTTTGCAAGCTTGCTCTGCATTGCCGGACACCAAGCCGCATCCTTAGGAGTATTGGATAACTGCTGTGTAAGAGGGGTGGCCTGTTCCTTTAAGATTTTAAAAAAGCTCCTTTGTTTCATATTGTGCATAAAAAATGTGGTTATTATAATAATTACTCTTTGCATTAATAATGGCTAATTTATAATATTTAGCAGCCTTTTTGTATGTAACTAAAAATGAAGGGGAAGATCTTTTCTTTTCCCAAGCATAAAAACATTTCAGCATGTATGATTTAAGTTTTCCAAGTTCGTCAGAGAACCACGCATTTCTAGCTACAACTTTTTTTGTTTCAGTTTAAGGCGGGCTAAGAGGTTAGTAACATTGTCAAAGGAGGAGATCATAACTTTAGACAATTTTTCGGCAGACACTAAATTATTAATTATATTGATAGAGGGATTTAGGAGAGGTTCCAAACGCTCTCTAGTAAGATTTGTAGCATTTCTATGCAAGGTAGTCTGCTTAGACCATCCCTTAACATTTATGGGAAGAATTGAAATTAATGTAAAAAGAACAAAAAATGGTTGCACCATGGGCAGGGGTAAACAAGCACATCTTTTTTTGGGACATTCAAGGTGGCAATCCAATCTAAATTGTAACCTTTATTATGAGTGGGAACAGTTATTTTTTTTGGGTAAACCCCAAATTAGATAACATGCCATCAAGTTCGATGGCTCTACTATCATCCCCTTGACCCCACCATAAGTTAAAATCGCCTAACAATACAAACTTCGGATTCCGTTTAAGAAAAGGGAGAATGAAGTTGGGAAAAATCTTCCATGACCACTTGAGGTCTATATAAAAGCAAAAGATTAGTGATAGCCTCTGCGTTTAAACCTATTTTCACAAGCATCATTTCGATATCTTCCAGAGGCAGGTGTTTTACTTCCCAAATAGACCAGCAAGATTTAAAAATGAGAGCTGCCCCACCACCCCTAACCTTAATTCTATCATGCCTGACCATGCTGTATCCATTAGGAACAAACATCCAGAGAGGGCTCCACGGCCCCGTGACCCCATGATTCTGTTATAGCACAAATGTCAATTTATTCTTCCAGAATAAAGACAGCTACCTCAGTAGCGTGTTTAATCAACGACTGGGTATTAAGTAATACTATTTTTAGTTCGGAAACAGGAATTATTTCACCTGTGCAATTCAGAGACATGACTGTAACCTCTGTGGTCTACGTTAGGTAGTTTATAGTCTCAACTTTGATCCTGGGACTGGGGCATATTGATCCACCTGATCAAAAACAGCCGGAGAAGGCTCCACATACGAATACATAGGGACCAGAACGCTCTCCAGAGTCCCCTCATCCCCAGAATCTTTAACAAAAGTGACATTGGGACTATGGTATTCTATTTGGCTCAATGAGGTTTTCAGAGCTACGGGCATTGCCTCTAGATGTAGGTATCCGCCCATCTTAGATTCAAATATCTTCCTCGCTGCAGCTATTGCCGCCATCACTTCCACTATTCCCATTGTTACGACCGAAGCGAACAAGGAAGAGGGCTTCCTACTTCTCGCTGTTCGTGGACCGCCACAGACCGCTTGGTGGTCTCGCACCGGCGCTCTCATGCCTGGTATGCAAATAAAAGGGCACGAGACTCACCAAGCGGCCTGGGAGATGTAGTCTCCTTAAATAGGAGTCACCGCTGCTTTAAAACGCGCTAGACGGGATGCAGGCCGTGACTCTTTGAAGGCTGAGTGGAGCCGGAGAGCGGCGATAAACAAAGTAAAATCACAAGCCTGACCAAAAAAGGAGCTAACTAATAACACAGCGCACTAAATACCAAATTTAAATGTGATGACTCAGAACAACACACGGATAAAATGGGTTAACACAAGCATACAACATTAAAGCACGGAATGACTAAAAACAAATTTAAACACAGAAAAGCACTGAATTGATACTATGAAATACTAATAAAAGCAGCTCACAAATCCAGACTGCTGGAGGAAGTGCCGGGTCCCATGGACAATTCTTCTATGAGCAGGCATTCAGAGGCAGTGTCTAACCTCCTATAATATGCGTGGAAAATTTGGCAGCAATCTACTTGGTGGCGACCATTATACTGTTATATGATTCTGTTCATTTTTGTCTGCTGTACTTCATATCCATATGTTGGGTGGAGGTAAACAATGGTATATTCAAGGGTCTGAAAGGAACTGTAGGAGGGCTTGATGGATGATGATATTGATGCTCAACGGTCGCGTAAAATCAGAGAACCAACACTATCGGTCACCATCCCAAGATTATCCGGAATGGCTGAACTGCACAGACTCTATTCTCCAACCTGGGAACACTAAAAGGTATCTTTTTGGCAAAAGGAATGGCACATACCTCTATTGGCACGGATTGTTCAATCAGCTTGAAAGCATATGCTGTGATAGATATTAGTCCAGGCGTCAGGCTCCATGCTAAAGCCACTCTTGCATAATTTCCGAACTGAAGAAACTACTGCATATGTTTGTGTCTAGCTGGGGGAAGACTTCTCAATTGATTTTCTGCACTGCAACTTTTGTTTGTTCTCTCTAGTCTCTCCTCTGCAAATTTCATAGATTTATGCAGACTATACCCTTCCTTAGTATATTTCACCATTCATGGGGGAGGGTCATGAATTTTCGAAGAATACATGTGAACAGTTTACAGATAAAGCCATGTTAGTATTGGATTTAACATGTACATTTATAAACAGTGCTTTGAAAATATTATGTCTTGTTTGTGTGCAGTTGCATTGTGCCTGCTGAGTGCACATGCATGAGCCCTTGCACTGAAGTATTTACAATTCACAATGTGAAATATGGCCCAGCATTAATAGCGTGGTTTGTGCTAAGAAAGCATTTATTATAAAAGCACGTTGACCATTATTTTACAACTGAAAGTGTGCTCAATTTGCAGGATAATGAAGCCACAGTGAGTGTTTTCCTTGCAGGAAGAACAAACCAAACTCTAAGAACAAAGTTCTAAATCCACTTTATAGTTAGAAAGACACATCCCCTACAGATAAATTAAACACTGGCAGGAGAAGAATGACACATTGCCTCCTAGAGAACCATTGCCCATTGTAAAATAGTTAGGATGCCCTAATTTAACCTGTCGGGTTATAGTTGATGAATGTGGAGGTCTAAACCATGAACTGAGAGACAAGATGCTCTGAACCTCCGAGTCCTACCACAGAGCAGTCTGAACCTTATCCTGTGGCACTGTAACACTATGAACCCTGACCTGTACTATGCATTGTGATGTTGCAGAAAGGGCTGGTCAGCATTGTTTGTTAGTCATATGATTAACAGAGGGCCCATTAAATAAATCCTTTATAAACATTTCAGCCAGAGCTCCCTGGACACTGGGCAAGCAGAATCTGTGTCCTTTGTGTGGCAGAGCTGATAGGACTAGCTTGGGCAAGAGGACACCAGCAGCTATTGTAATCGAAGGTCCAGGACAATTTAATTGTCACCCAGATTCTACATTATCATTTTGCCAATCTTCCAATGTTTACTGTATTCTCCTATTTTCTTTAGTTAATTTAGATTTTCTTTTACCATTACTTCCATTGTTATGAAATTATGAATTCAGTGTTTTGTCAGGTGTCACGCCGCGCGCTCGCTCGCGGGCGCCACTTACCTGTCCTGGGGTCCCTGGTCCACGGCCGCAGCGATCTCCTCCTTCATGGAGACTGTACCCGCGGTTCGGATGGGCGCCGTGGACGCCGCCATCTTGCGAGGATCTGCGCATGCGCGGATCGTCAGTATTCGACGTCACGCGCATGCGCAGTGTCGGAACATGCGTTCCAAGCCTCGCTTTGACCCCGGGCCATAAAAGGGCACCGCATACACAGGGACAACGCGTCTCAACGCGGTTGTTACTGTGTATGCGCTGCTGGAGTCCTGGCGCTTGTTTTCCAGCCCTCCAGTTCCCTGTTCTAACCTTTTCTGCCAAGTCCTGCCTCATCTCCTTATTCCCATCTTGCTTCCTGGTCCTCCGACTCTTTATTTCTGATACCTTGCCTATCCCTGGTTTAGGGTAGAGTAGGTCCTGTCTGGGTTCCTAGTTGTAGTGGGGACTCTCATGTCAGTACTGCCTTTTCTTGCAGTTTGCCTTCCTTTGCCTGTCTTGTGCCCTGCCGGTACCTGTGCCTTACTGCCTTTTGGAAGTTCCTGAGTTCAGCCCTGTTATCATCGGTGATTTCTTCAAGCCTTCTCAGCCAGTGGAAACACTGTCCCGACGTCACGCAAATTCTGAGAAGTGCCACCCGTGGCGTTGGGAGTTGGTCCAGTGCCGTCCTGTCTTATATCGTCAGGAGGGGATTGGGCTAATTTCTCGCGTTACCCATTCATCGGCCATCATACATCGACATTCTGGCAACCTCAACTCCACGGTCTACAGGAAGCAGAGGTAACCCACGATCTCGTGAAGATTCGTTTAACATCAGGTTAGCTCTTGACTTTTCACTGTTTGAGAAAATCCTGAGGTAAGGCGTAGTAGATGTTTGGGAAAAGTGAACTTTAAAGCCTTTGCTCCCAATTGTACTTCTTCTGTACATACGTGGACCTATTCATGCATTGGTAGATGGAAGAGGGAAATTAAACAGGTGGATTGCTATTGTATACCTGTTTTTTATCTGTGTCTTTATATTGCTTTTAGGACATTGTCCTTCAGAACCATGGCCTTGTCGCTCGGCTTTTGACATTCCATTTCAAGAATTTAGTGTCTAAAATAACAGTACATGACCACTTGCTCACCTTTCATTACAGCACTACTGTAAGGTAGGTCCCCAGCTCTACTGTGCTATGTGTTAAATGGCGGTACACATTGTAGATAGGCTGCATGCCGGACTAGTAGTTAATAGGAGAAACCTATGCTGCTAGGATATATGTAAGTAGGCTATTGTTATTCTGATTGTTTGACTATACTCTTTTTAATGTTCATATTTTATAAGCGCATAAATATACATACATGTGTACAGACATGTGCGTGCATTTTTGTGTGTTTTGGGAGTGTAAATAAGCAAGTGTATATGCTTGTTACTTCAGTGATGCAACTGTGTAGGGAAGTTGGATAACATCTATGTTAATCATTTGCTCATGGATAATAAGAGTTGGTTCCTAGATGCTCACTGGGTAGTCAATTTTGCTTTTCAATAGTAACTTGTCAAGTGCTCAGGGGTCGAGGGCTTTCTTGCCATAATGCACACTGACTCATCTCTATCTTTAGAGTCTTATGTCAGGTAGGACAATATAACAAACAGGACTAAAAAGAATATAGAAACTCATGAAACTTAAGTCCACTGGAGTCCAACGTGCCTTCCCTTCTGTGTGACACTGCACAACAAAAGCTCAGGTTTAATTGCATTCCCTAAGCTTTTTGTTTCTGTGGCACAGGGACTCTACCTGTGATTCCTATGTCAGGCTTAAAATGTTTTTCGCACCCTGTCCCCTCTCCTTCTCAAGATTGTTTTCCCTTTGAATTCACAGTTTCACATTTAAGGGGCTCCTGCACCTTCTCCTTTTTTTTCTCCATTCCTGGTTTATGGGGTTTCTGCAACCTTTCTTTGTGTGAATTTCCCAGTGTCTTTCTGGGTTCTTAACCTGGGGCTGTGGGTCTACTGTACCCTTTGATCTACTTGTCATCCTCGCCTTTAAACTCAGTCCACTGTTTAGGGGTAACTGCACCCTGTTTCTTCCCCCTCCATTGATATATCTGAGGAGGACCTCTGTCACCTGCCTTAACTAGGTTCCTGAATCCTACCCACTTCATCACCTCAGTACTTGTGCCCTGGTTTTACCCCTCCTTACATTGGAGCTGTATGCTGATACCTCTTCCCACTGTGAGTTGGCCTCCTCCTGATTGGGGCTTTACTCATTCCCTTTTCCTTGGGCTAAATGTGCCTTCATAAATCTTTCTGTTGTAGCTCACTTCCTCCTCATGACTCTAACTAGCTGCCTCCATATGTAAGTGGGTCCAACTAACCTCCTCCAAACATTGCCCAACCTAATAATAACGTGAACACAGCCCCTCCTGATTTATATCACAACTTCTACCTAATGTAGGCCAAGCTTCCCCTGATAACTTGAACCAACCACCTCCAAATGCTTCCCAAACACCTTGTGATAACTCCAACCAACCTCCAACGTCGTCCTCTCACCAGATTTCTTCCTTGCTCTCTAACTCACTCCAACCTCCTTTAACCAGCTCCTACTACAGCCACCCACACTGCTTTTTTGAGGCTTTAGACTTACATAATCATGTGGTCCATTCCCTGGGGCTGCCCCCCCTGTGAGGTAATGCACATATGGATGTAAATGAGTATGGGATTGTGATTGCTTGTGCCAGATTACAGCACCATAGTGAGCTTTGGTTTCTGAGGCTGGACCAAGCCTTTAAAAAGCCTGGTGTACCATTCTGAAATTCCCTTGTATTTATCCAGGCATCTCAAAGGCTCCCTTGATGCATCAGAGTCCATGAGTGGCTTCCCGTTGCCTCCGGACCCCCTTTCCGAAGTTGAATGTTTTGAAAGCAATTTTACAATTGGTCCGGCTTGCTGTGCGGGGAGACTATCCGGCGCCTATTCATTTCAGCAGACCCCTGTGCGAATGCTGTAAAAAGTCTATTATTTTGTTACTTTGTGTGGCTCACCAAGGGAGTTCAATATTAACTTGGTGAACCACCTCTGCACTGGTGTCTAGTCAAATGGTCGACAGCCAAAAGGTCGTCATAATTTGGTCGACAGGTCAAATGATCGAAAAACATTTTTTAGTTATATATATTTTTTTAGGTTTTCGTTTGGGGAAAAAAGTTGTTTTAAGTAAAAAAAAAGGGTGTTCGGGGGGACCCCCCCCCAAAAAAAATGTGAAAAAACCTACAAAAAAAAAATTAGACCATTTGACCTGTCGACCTTTTGGTGTCGACCATTTAGATTTGATTATTTGTCCTACAACCCTCTGCACTTAGCATGGACCTGTCAAAGAAGTGCTGTAAGGATTTTGTGTGCATATCCGTAGCCTGAATGGGCTCACTAAATGAGTACAATTGAACCTGTATTGTACCTTTTGAGGTCTAAGCGGATATTCTCTGCTGGATCAAAGGCATATCATTTTTCCTTAACACACTTTTTATTTTCTGGGCTCAACCCTCTTAAGGGATAATGTTTCTGGTTCCAGGAGTACAGAGAGTACTATTCTTTCGCAGAAGAAGAGTATCATTTTTCCAATATGACACTGTGACAGGTTCCCAGCCTCATTTGACACTCCCCTGCCTTACGTGTGGCTGACTAGTGGGTCCTCCTCATACCACCTCAGTCGTCCTCATCCACTCGTTCTCAGAGCCACTCAGCCCCCTTAGACACCGCACTGCACGGTGCCAGAGTCAGGTAGGGAAATTATTCACATATCACCCTCACTTCTCTCTTATGCCTTTTTTTCAGGCAAATTTGAAGGGTCATATGTGGATCGGGTCTTTATGACTAGATTTATTTATTTCTGGATTTGTCCCCTTCTAAGAAATCCTGAGGCCATTTAATTGACTGTGGGGTCTGTCCAACCTGGCAACCATATCACAGTCGTAAAGTGATGTCTTTTCAATTTGTTGGTCTTGAAACCAGGCATCAGACTCTGGCAAATCCGTCCTTAAGATCACCTCTTCTGCCAAGCCAGCAGGACAGCCACCTCCATTTTATAGTTTTGCCCTATGATGCCAAACTGAAGAAAGGCCTTCAGATTATCTCTCTGTCGCCATGTAAAGAGGTTACGACAACTAGCCTAAATGAGTTGAACAGTGCCATAATACTTTGCATTTCCATCTGGATTGGGAATAGGATGTAGTAACTCAATCCTGGCTTCCCTTGTGCAAGGCCACTCCCAGTGTCTGTGTATCCTGATAGTGTGGGTCTAAGTACGGTTCTAGACCATGTCCTCCATCTTGTCTGGGACACAGTGGCTTATACCCTTTGGTTCTGTTAGAGTTTCCACAAGTCAAACACTTGTTGGGCCTTTATGGTATGCTCAACATTTGTTTTCTTCTAACTGGCCTCCTCAGTGGGCTAAGAGGGTTTCTGGTGTGTGTGTCAAAGTCCATTGAAATTCAGTGCCTACTGGTTTGTGCAATATCTCTTCTCATCTAGCTTAGTCCCAGCTCCCTCCCCTGGGCATCTGGTACATTCGGCCTCCATTGTGGAGCTTATTGTACCCTGATGGCCAATTCCAAGTTTGGCTGGTGAAGTTGCTGCACATTCCTCTTAAGGTGGTAAGGTTGAGAGTTAAAAACTGTTCTAAGACAAACTCTTCTTTCATCTCCTCCTGGTTCTTCTTCACCAGCCATATTTCCATGAGGAATTCCATTGAATAGATCATTTGCTGAGGTGTTTGTTGGGGGAGCAGCTTGGAGTCTTGCAGATGCTGTCTTTGGTACTCTAGATCGCTGCCGAGTCTTCCAGGATGCCATCTTTCATTGCATCAGAGCCCATCTGCTTATCTGCATTTAGTACTTGATAGACTATTTGTAACTCTCCATCTAGTAGCAGGGTGATATTATAAGACCAGTTCCTCTACTCCCATTTGGCAGCATTTGCAATTACGTCAACAAAGTTTTGACAGTACTCCTCTGGGCCATGCCCTTGTGAGTATTGTTTAAGTAATAACAGCAGTGGCATCAGAGTCTGGGTTTGTAGTTGTCCCAAAAAGGGCCAGCTGACCAACCACCAGTATGTCCAAGATGGAAGTAAATATCAAAACACTCCCTTTGCTTGTGCTCCTGCCAGGTCTTCAGTTGATGCCTGACTTGTTTCCTTCATTAAGGGTTATCTAGGGAAGATGGAGTTTTCTAGCTGCCTTGCTGAGCTGTCTCCTTGGGAGGTTCCAAAACAATTTGACGGCATGTGGCCTGTTCCCCATAGCTCTTGAAATGTGGTCCTGCCATCCACTGGTATGAAGTAGTTTTGTCTCTTACCAGGCCCAGGAGCTATTGGTCAAACTCACTGTTGGAGCTGCATTCCACCGGCGTGGCATATGGGATCACATTGTCTGTGGGTTGACTGGTATCACACTCACTCACTCGAAACCTGAAAGATGCCTCAATAATTCCATGCAGGGTGGAGGCAGGCTAGTAACCTTCTGGCTTGGTATGGCACATTTGGGTTTTACTTATTCTGCCCATCACATTTCACAGGGCCACATATCATTAAAGGTCAAGACAAAAATCTGATCAAACCTTCTCTTTTTTTCAGATCGTGCAAGATGGCTGAAATAACCCATGGGGAATGGAAAATGTGGACCCCAAAGAAACTGAGTATGTCCTCTGGAGTCCAAGGTCCTGTCCCTTCTGGATGACCCTGACATGACACAATGTTCATCTTGATGGGATTCAATTTGCTTTTGTCTCCTCTGGCAAAGGGGGACTCTTCATATGTCTTGTATCCTAGATTTAAAGGATTTCCCAAATCCTGTGTCTCTCCTTCTCAAGATTGTTCTCTCTCTGATGTCACCCTTTTGGGGTATGGAATTATTGCACTCTCTACCTGCAATCCTGTTGATGGCCTCCTTTCCAATCCCAGGTTGTAGGGTCTTCCACACCTTTTCCCTGTGGGATACTTGTTTCACGTTCTCCAGGTTCTCTGTCGGGTTTGTGGTTCTGCGGCCTTTGGTGATCTCCTTTGATTATCAACACATTCCTTCTTCTTGCTTCTCTGCCCAAGTTTTAAGTTGTTCTTGCATTCTGTTGTTTCCAGGGATAAATCTTCAGAGGGCCCTCGTCACCTCTCTTGCATAGGGTCCTGACTACTACTCTCTACACCACCTCACTACTCCTGCTCCTCATATCATCCCTGCCCCATGCTCATATTTTCTTTAGTTAGCCATATCTCACATTTAAGCCAACTGTGTTAGTTAGCCATATCTCGCATTTGGGCCATTTTTGCTAGTTAGCCATATCTTGCATTTAGGCCATTTTTGTTTAGTTAGCCATATCTCACATTTTGGCCAATTGTGTTGGCCATATCTTACATTTAGGCCAACTGTGTTAGTTAGCCATAACTCGCATTTAGACAATTTTTGCTAGTTAGCCATATGTCACATTTAGGCTGATTGTGTTAGCCACACCTAGCATTTAGGACATTTTTGCTAATTAGCCATATCTCACATTTAGGCCAATTGTGTTAGTTAGCCATATCTCGCATTTAGGCACACCCACTGCCACAGCCAGAGCTACCATACTCATAATCTAAGGCTCCACAACTACTGCTATGATTCATATCTATATATTCTACCTCAGCTACCATATATTCATAATCTATTTGCTCTTCCCGCACCGCTAATAGTCGATAATAGATGAAATACCATGCCAAATACTAGCAGCCTCTGACATAAGGCAAGAACATTACATTCAACAAATAGAGGAAAGGTAGGCAATCCCCTCCTGCCCCAACAAGGCAAGTGACCCAAGAAAAAAAAAACACGATTAGCCTTGCTGGTGAGACAACTCTAAGGAAAGAAATCGGGACCCTCCACCCAGTCCCAGCCAATCGACCCTCCACCTGAATGCTATGATCAGCTCATTAAGGCCCCACCTAGCCAGATACCACTGCCAGCCACCGACCCCGACTGAGCCACACTCAATACCCCAAACACCCACTAAAATAGAACCCACAAAGGAAACCACCATTAAAAGGAACCCTACTCCAAGCCAACAAGAGGGACAACTACAAAGTGAACAGAAATACGGAACAACAACACAGGAGAGCTAAGGCCCCTGTAACCCAAATAACCCAAAGACAACAGCATAAGCCTCAAAGTCCACCCCAAGGACCGAAAAGAAAGAAAACTACAATAATACCAGCAAGGACCATCAGTCGGCTGGAACACTGACAAAGACCACCCACTAATAGAAATAAAATAAACACTACAGTTCTGGAATCACAGAAAGGCTTTCACAGCTGTGAAATAACCTGACAAATCATAGAAGAACAGACTATGGCACATTAAAGAATCAAATGACGTGAGAGAAAACAACAAGAAAGGATAACCGTAATGGAACCACAACGAACCACAACAGACCGCCAAACCCCGGCACATCAACAGAACACACACCTACAACCTCCACAGGAATAAGAACCACCCCGAAAACAAGACCAAAATCATTAAACCTTACACTACACCTCAGAACAAACAGATCGCCAGAACAGATGCCCATACACACCAAAAGGATATCAAGACCCCAAACAAAAAGGGACAAACTAGAAATATGAGAAACTACGCCCTCACTCCATACATCACCAAATCCCGAGGGAACCTCTACCAACTCCATCCGGAATCTGGAGAGGAGCCTGAAGAGGCCACAAACACAATAAGAAAAGTAGCTGACCTATATGACGATGAAAAGAGACAAACAGAACACACTCAACAACCTAAGGACGACAAGGAGAAACTCCAAGAAGACCATCCAAAGATGCAAACCAGAACAAATCATTGAATATAAAGAGAAGAATACACTGCAACCTAATCAACGCCAGATCAACATCCAAACACACAACTGAGATCCACGACCTACTCTGTGATGGGGTAATCGGCATCCTGTTTATCACAGAAACCTGGCTAGCCGAAAACTACAAAGTCCTACTACACAGCTGCCTAGTGAACAACTTCAAATGCAAATAGACAAAAAGAAAAGAAAAAAGAGAAGGAGAATAGCCTACAACGAACACCTAAAAATAAAAATGGCAGATCCTCTAAACATCCTGAACTGTGAATCTCTAGTCCTCCACCTTACCACAGACAAACCTCACATTTATACCCATCTACAGGCCACCAACCTATGATGGAACTTTCACAGACACCTTCATAGAAGCAGTCACAAAACTAGCCATCAAACATGATCATCTGGTCATTCTGTGGGATTTCAATATATGGTTCGAAGAGTAGAACGCTAACTCACAGATATCATTAATCAAGAAGCTTGAGACCATGAGCGTTCGTCAGATGGTAAAAGAAGCGACACAGAGATTAGGGCACTCTGGACGCAATCTTCGCCAATAAAAACCTGATCACAACAGCATCACCCATCCACATACTGTGTAGTGACCACCTCTTATTCCTTTTGTGATCCAAATACCATCAATTGTATCTAACAAAAAACAAAAATACCCACCAATTTGGGAAAGAACCTGGAAAACTATCAAGAACAGAAACCTAGAAGAACAACTAGAAACCCCAAAACCAACAACCACATTATGGGATGCAACAGACATAGATGGAAAAGCAAACCTAATCCAGAAGTGAATCGCAGGAACAATTGCCAACATCTCTCCAGAAAAATACCTCACCCCATCAAGGAAGAAAGCGGTGGCTAGATGGTTCGCACCTCACCTAAAAACAATGAAAAGAGCTAACCAGAAACTAGAACAAGAGTGGAGAAAAAACTACGACCAAGACAAAAGAATAAAATATCTAAGCCACTAACACTCAAAGAGAACTATTCAACTTCGTATGTGAGATGAGAAACTTCCTGCACCCCCCTGTCCCATTGGTATGCAACAACTCGCTGGTGCCATCCCAAAATTAATGTGATTATCTCGCTCATCGCTTCAAGACCAAAATCACCAACATACACCGAGCCATACAAAGCAGACAGACCAATCACCCAGAAACTCCATCATCTCCCACCAACCCCGGGACCATTGAACAGAATGAGCTGCTTCCCACAAATGATGAGAGAAAAACTACTAAGCTTGGTGAAAAGGAAAAACAAGGCAGACTCCCCGATGGACCGCTGTCCTCCAGACATCTATAAATCCATCCTCATACATACTACACCATCGGAATACTACCTAAACCTCTTCAATCTATCCCTTTTTTCAGGGAGAGAACTTTGAGCATTCAAAACAGCCTACCTTAAACCACTCCTCAAGGATACAATGTGCGATGTGGAAGACCTCTCAAACTATAGACCAATCTCAAACATTCCATACCCGGAAAAACTATTAGAGACCTATGTCTACAAACAAGTATTGCAGCACTTTGAAAATAACCAACTACTGGTCCAGGCACATGTAGGCTTCAGACCTATGAGAGGAACAGAGACGGCACTAGTCTCAATATGGGAAGACCTAAAGATGAACGCAGACTCCGACACCAAATTGGCAATGATACTACTCTATCCCTCAACATCCTTTGAACCAGCCAGCCGCAACATCCTAATTAAAAGACTGGAGGAAATAGGGCTCTGTGAGAAACCAGAAGGTGCCTCACCAGTTAGTCCCTGGGGATCTGTCATCCAGGTGGCCAGGACACAGCCATTGCTTTTGGATCCAGTTTCTGGGGGTGGACCAGTGTGTGAGGATCACCTGGGTGAGGGGTCTTCGGGGAGTGGGAGTGGGACACCTGATGGCGAGACATGGTATCCCCTTCCCTGTAACACCTTTACCCCATCCTACCCGGAAGGGTTCCTGGGATCTTTACCCACCCCCCTTTCCCTTCACCAATACTTTCACACAGACAGCCTGCTCTGGGAGAAAACAGACTCACACCTGAGCATTTTACCTGGCATGTCACACTACTAGGGTAGGAAATTACTGGTAACCACTCACACTTCCATTAAACTTCCCCACACGGGTAAAAGGCAGAGCACGAAAGCACACTCTGAGCGAGGCAAAGCACTCAAAGGAATAGCGTTTTCCGGATGGCAGCTGAACGAGGGGAGAAAGACGGCAAACCTAGAAGAGTGCGCAAGGAGGGAGATACCCTTCACCTTTCCGGCAAGAAACCATGACTTTTCTAAATCCTTCAGATTAAAAAGCGTAAGGCCAGGAAACAGACTGAAGAATCCTGCATTGTGTCGGAGATACCAGGGGCACTCCTGCATGGCTGATCGAGTCGGGGAGAGCAGCAGCCACTGTGGTATTGTCATTGGCTCCAAGATAAAACCAGTGCCAGGAAGATCAAAACACCCGGTGAGTTGGGGAGACCGATGCAAGACCGGTCTGTGTTGAAGTCAAGGTTGCAAGCAGCAACATTGTATAAAGCGAGCAAGAACGAAGATTGGTAACGCGTGTGATGAAAGACGCAAGGAAAGCTTAATTGCCGATGGATGTTTGAACTCTAAGGAAGAAAGATACAATACCAGTAACAGAGTGGTCCGGCACCGCAAGTGTGCTCAATCGAAGGTCTCTGTGAGATATCCAGCCAAGAAGTGGCAGAAAAGAAAGTGAAAGAACCAGAATGAGGAATTAAGTGAATCAAAGAGGTTCTGCAACGGTTTAAGCAAAATTCCATGCGCACAATTGAAAGTCTATCAATTTATGATACAAAGAGGTCTGAGCCCGAACAAGAGAGACCAATTGTGAACAGTGTGTTTAAGGGGTCTGAGCCCGCATGACAGAGACCAATTGTGAACATTATGCTAAAAGGGGGTCCGAACCTGAAGTCGGGAAATCCAAGGTGAACAGTGGACCTGAGAACTTGTGAATGTGAAAATTCTGATAAGAAAAGAACTTTGATGCTTGTTTTGTTACGTCAGGCCCTCTACCATAAGAGACTTTTATTGGAAAGAGACTTTGGCACAGAAGGCCCTGATACCTATGCTTTGCACTATATCCTTGTGTCAGAGAAGCCAGAGAGTGTGCGAAGCTCGAGCGTGCTGCCTTGTACCGTGATGAAAACGTGGGGAAGGGAAGCAAACTGCTCACCTATGCCGACATATCATTTCTTGAAAACCTTTCTTTTGGCATACATTGTTACCCCACAGCATTTGCATTTAGAAGTAAGGATTTGCAATAGGTGTATTATTATATGCCCTTTTATTCTGACAAAGATTCCACTAGGACTGCGTTTTTATTATTTGATGGCCCTAGCTTGCTCCCATCCTTAGATTTAGTTTTAGAAAGGGATTCAACCAACACATTGAAGTTCAATAAACACCCTTGAACTGTGATCACTTGTGTCTGTCTTCACTGTTTGATACCATGCCTACCTTGCAGCTCATTGACACAGCGGTGCTCTGGATCAAGTCCTTCCTGTCGGAAAGAACAGAAACAGTATGGCGAGATGAAATCTACACCACAGGACACCACCTCCGGAGTACCTCCAGGCCCCTCGCTATCCCTGTTACTCTTCAACATCACCTCATCAAAAGACAGGAACTAACATGCTACAACTACGCAGATGGCACACAAATAATCTTCAAATTCAGCGACAAACAAGAGGCAAACACAACCCTAATAGAGTGTCTCAATGAAGTCTACCAATGGATGAACTCCAATGACCTCAAAAGTAACCCAGT
The DNA here is from genome assembly GCF_040938575.1 of Ambystoma mexicanum. NCBI lineage: Eukaryota > Metazoa > Chordata > Amphibia > Caudata > Ambystomatidae > Ambystoma > Ambystoma mexicanum. The sequence continues at coordinate 585,614,174 of NC_090922.1, read as the reverse complement.
CAAAATGGAAATCATGATTACACCTGATGACCAAGGAAACAACAAGTACGTCCCATGGCCCACAGAACGGGGAAAGCCACCACACCATGCAAAGCTGTCAAAAACCTTGCAATGCTCATGGCCAACGAATTAACAGCAAAATCCCAAGTCAATGCGTTGGTCCAGAAATGCTTCTTCCACCTACACACGATTATAAAGATTCTAGAATTCCTCTCCTTAATGCACAAACACTGGCCATCATATCTCTCATGTCCAGGATAGACTATGCTAACAGCATATATCTTGGAATGCCAGACTACCGACTTATGGAAACTGCAACAAATAAAAAATGCGACAGCCAGACTTCTCCTGCATTGGCTCCCGGTCAAGAAAAGAATCACCTTCAAAACAATGTGCATAACGCACAGAGCAATCCAAGAGCAATCCGCGGCCAGGGAGTGGAATTTATCCATAAGAAACTCTTTGTCTACAAACCAACCAGAAAACTCAGATCCTGCCATGACATCCGCTTAGAACTCAAACCATACACGAAGAAAAAACTGTGTGGCTCAGCATTCTCCTGCTTAGCTATGAAACTCCCTTCCCAAAAAATACGAACTAAGGAGGACCATACAAAATTCATTTAACTTCTTAAAACCTGGCTCTTCAGCTCTGAGCACAATGAAACCAACTGAACATCACTGCACACTTTGTAAGCAACCGAGTACTGGAAAAAGGGTGAATTAGCTTGAAACCAATGAAGGAATGAGGTAAAGGACTGGGATGAGGAGCTATTAGTGAAGAGACCCCTCCCCGCCATTTAGAGAGAGCCCCTGAGGAACAGGAGAAAATGCAAGACATGAAGCAACTGGACCATGCAAGCAGACCTAAGGGAAATCTGGGGAGGGAAATCGGGGTAGGGAGGAATAAGCAACAGGATAAGCACAAGGCTGGCATCAACTACATAATAGACAAAGGCCCAAGGGAACCGAGGGGGGAAAAACTGTCCTTCACCTTCTGAGACAATTTAGGGCCGGGAACACTCCAGCTAGCTAGAAATAGGGTTTGAATTAAAGGTTCAAATAGCCCACGGAATGACCAAAAATCATAGGAACCCATCACTCCTGGAGGTGACAATTATTAAAATCTGAAAAGGGCAAATGGAGGGAGGCAAGATACAACAAATCATTGGACCCGCTGGAAGCAGGAATAAGACTGCCACTAACAAACCTTACTAAAACTCACTCCTCTGCATACACCTTTCAGACTCTGCACTAAAGACAAACATACCTCTACAGCACCACAAACCGCAGGCACTTCACAACATTGCAACCATTAAACAAATCATACACTGTCTTGCACAACACCACTCGACGGCCGCCCTCCGAATATCGCACTTATGCACAGCTAATAGTGTCTCCGAACTGAAGCGGCCAACAGCACATCACAGCTCTCTTGCTCTTTTCCCACTCAACCCTACTAACCTCCCCACCCTCTCTCCTTGTTTTACAGATCTGCCCGAGCGCCAGGAAATCATGCAGGTGGCAAAAGTGTGCGGCATAAAAACCTTTACCATTAACACGTCCACAAAGGTCGGGCGACTGGCATCTTGTGCCCCCTCCTACATTTTCTGGTGAATAGCAAAGGTTTCAGGGCCTGTTCTGTTTTACTACTCCCTCTCAAAAGCCAATCTCTGTGCAAGATGCAGAATAGCATGCTTTTTACCAGTCCAAACGTCTGCCAGGAAGTTGTCTGCCAAACAGTTTGACTAATGGGTCAAAAAGCCTCTACATAAACTAGAGTTTTTTGCCCTTAAAGTGGGCGATCACTGAAAAGTTTCATGTCCATCTCTGTGGAGCCAGGTTTGGCGGAACTGACAGTAATTCTTTAAAATCATTTTATGGCAACATCGCTATATGTCACTCAAAACCATATGCTTGCTTCCATATCTTTGCACGACCAACAGAGATGCTGGTGTGTTAAGTCCGGGAGTCCGCTTGGGACAGTGTGCATATTTATTGCAATGTTCCAGCATGCATTTAGAGGCACCTGACAAGGCCAGACTGACCAAAGAGGAAATTAGAGCTGTTCAAATATCTAATTCCATTATGTCAATTATTGTGAGTGAAAGCGAATTGGGAACAGGCACTGATGTGAATTATGTCGATTCAGGTCCTCCTGATGGCGTGGAAGAAACTAGTGATAAAAGATACACAGACAGCAGGGATAAAGAGCATTACACATTTCCCAACCTGTTGCTACTCCGAGTGTATTTAAAGAAATTATTCAACACTGCATGATGCGAATGGCATCGAAAGAATACTGGAGCTGCCGAGAAGATGATGCCGTTGGTGTCACTTAGCTCAAGATTCAAATTACTACTATAAACCATGAAAGACTCCAGCACCACCTGCAAGCCTACATGTGTCATCTAGTGTGAACGGCCTCGCTCAATGTGGTCTGCATGGAATTCCTTGGTTAGGAAAGGCCAAAATGGCATGTAAAATATTATGGAGGTAACAGACCTTTTCAGCAATTATTCCCAACTTTTTCCAGAAAAGAACAGAAAGCTTCCGTTAGGTCAGAAATTCTTCTTAGAGTATCTTTTCGCTAATTTCCCTAAACAGCTCGCTTGTGTACAGGCACATTATAAATGACTTAATTCATATCATATCATATGTTGGGTTTTCCTCCACGTCCAAGTCCAGAGCTTCTGAGAACCATTTGGATACAAAGGCAATGGGATCATCTCCTTCTGCCCCTGATCAAGCCCAGAATTTCTATTTGTGTTGCTCTGAGCACATTTTTTAGATCCACCAGCCTATTCTCTGTGGGTCTATTCCCCTTTAGCACCACCTCCATCTCTGAGTTAATTCGTTGAACCACTGGAACCAATTGTGCACTTTGATTTCCCATTTCTGATGTCTTATGTTCCAGAGGGGAAGTTCTTGACTCCAGTTGGGCCACTATTTCATTGATCGTAGCAAATTTGGTCTCTAGGCATGCACCGATTTTTCAATGCAAACCTGTGCCGCAAGTACTGGTTCACAAGACGGAGATGATAGCCGAGAAGACACTCCACTCACCAAGCCCTGCTTATGTGTTGTACCTCTTACTGAAAAGAAAATCCTGATCCACCACTTTGTCTTTTTTTCTGCTTTTCCCAGATGCCATCTTTGTAATTTGAGTACAAATATCTTCCAGATCTGGATGCAGGCTCTTCAGATCATTCACTTTTTGTAAATGAAAGCATAGCAGGAGGCACTCTTGCCCACAGTTAATATGGCCCTCTTATGGTCCACCTTAGCTCAGGAGCCTTCACTCCAGGACCCTGCCCACATCGAAGATGGCCACCACGAGATCGGAAGTGAAGCAGGACCAACCACATAGTTGGGAGAACCCAGGCATACAGCACCCTCGAGCAGCCCACCTCACTCCGCAGCCAGTCGCGTGCAGTTCCGCCTCTAGAGGCACTCTGGACTCCAAGCACTAGTCATTGGACGTCATCAACGCTCCTTCCGCTCCTGCTGCAGCCATGTGTACCCAGTCTCCATGGGTAGATCCCTGTGACAGCGGGCCGCTCATGACACCATAGCCTCTCTCAGTAAGTCCTGCTCCCTTTGACCGACAGCTATCAGCTGTCTGAGCTAGCGCACCACTCGCCAGGGCTGAACTGGTATAATCAGCCACATTTCTGGTCCGTATGCTGCCATCATTCTCTCCTCGTTTTGGAGCTTGATGAAGTTGCTGCTATCTTAGGTGGCCACCAAGCCACCCCCCCTCTTTAGCATTTATTTGGATGTGTTTGTCGCCATTTGCCCAAATCTGGTGGCAACATGGCTACTAATGCATTTTAAAAGTCCTATACCTGGACATTTTGTGTTGTGACAATTCTTGTCTGTAAGGATGATCGAAATGACTTTCCTGCCTACGTGACTGTCAGGGTTCCGTTTGATTCCTCTTTTTCTTGTCATGGACTTGGTACACACAGGAGGAAACATTCCCGATTCACCAGTAGGTTGAAAAGTATACGTATGAATTCGGGATTCACATTAAACCCTCTGAACCTTTGTTTGTCCAGCACTACGCATTCCTTCAGAGAACGCTATGGGTTGCCCTGCAAACGCTGGCGCCCATTGCATACACGTAGGCGTGCAAGTCTACAGCGGCGCGTGGTGCGTGCGGTCAGCAGATCTGTATATTAACCCCGCCCCCACTGCACGGCGCTGCTTCTGAATTTGTATTTTCTAAGCTTCGTATATAGTTACCTTGTTATCCTGATCTTCGATCCCCTGGTCTGTTCTTTGATTTCCTTTGCCTCGTCCCTTGTCATTGCTTACTTGGTATCTGTTGTTGACTCGGAACGCCTACGGACTGCCTTCGCCAGATACTTCCACGTCTTACCTGCCTGCTGCCCAACCGGAACGTTAATTGGACTGCATTCGCCTCATCATTTCACGTCTTACCTGCCTGCTGCCAAACCGGAATGTTACTGGATCGTCTCTCTTCAATTGGCTGCACTTCGTTAGTCTTTGGTGATCCCAGAACTCTGTGTGGACTGTCTAATCTCCAAACCATCGTCATGTCTTCCTTCTTTTTCGGTCCAAAGACTCTAAAGAATTTAAAGGACATTAGCGCAACGGCGCAAGGATCAAAAGACTTGTTTAGGCGTCCTCGTGCCAGCGGGAATAGGAAATATATTGTCAGAAAGACTCAATTGCCTCACGATGTGTCAAGCCACCACTGCTGGATTTAATCCTTGGGCCCTAACATATTCAGGAGGCTTTAGAATGGAAGAAGCCTCTGATCATTTCGCGGCTTTGTCCAAGATGGTGGCTGACCTCAGGGCTGACATGACAGCAGCACATGATGCTACTCAACGTCGTATCAATGAGTTACATGCTGGCTTGCAGTCAGGGGCTGGAACATCTAGTTCTGGTGCGGATACTGCTGCAGGAAGGGCTCATTCTAGAACTGAGTCAGGCCCTGTCTACATGGCAGCACAGTTTCCGTCGGCTCCTCCAGAAAGGTTCTTTGGGGATCCTAAGACCTTTCGAACGTTCATTAATCAGTGCCGTTTACATTTCTTGTGTAGACCTGCCTCCTTTCCAGATGCTACTACAAAGGCAGCCTTTGTTTTGTCTAACCTTGGGGGTACTGCTGCAGTATGGGCTAATCCCCTGCTCCAACAAAGTAGCCCGCTACTTTATGATTGTGAAGCACTGATTACGGCCATGACCTGTGTCTTTGATACCAGATATAAGTCACAGGCTACGGACCTGGAATTGCTTTCTTTGCAACAGAAAAACCTTTCCCTTTTGGATTATTTGGCTAAATTCAATAAGCTAGTTGCAGAAACAGATTGGCCAGATGAAAAGAAAGCTGCCTTGTTCTATAAAGGTCTTTCGGAAAGTTTGAAGGACGTTTTAGCAACGGTACCGGTTGTGCCTAGTGGTTTCAAAGAACTGGTTGACCTTGTGTTGCAAATTGACGCTCGCAAGGCGGAACGAAAGGGTGCACAAAGAACAACCCTAGCCGTCCCGCCTGTGTTGACACCTGTTTCGACATCCGAGCCAATGCAGATTGGTGCCATTCGAGGCCCTCTTACCCCCACAGAAAGATAGCTTCGAAGTGCCAATCATTTATGCTTCTACTGTGGTTCGTCTCAACACTTTTTGAAACTTTGTCCCAAGAAACCTAAGAAGGCGGGAAACGCCAAAGCTCGACAATAGACAGGGTCCCTTTGTCGAGTCAGGTTGTCATCGACCCCAGATCCTCGGTTCCCTTCTCGGTTTTGGCTACCTTGTCTTGCCCATCTGAGAAACTCTGGTCTGTTGAACCCATTCTTGATTCAGGTGCAACCAGAAACTATGTGGACGCTCAATATGTCAGTGACCATTCCATTCCGTTGCTCTCAAAGAAAACACCAGAATTAGTTAATGCAGTGGACGGTACATCTCTGATCTCCGGTCTAGTGACGGAACAAACCATTGACCTTGTGTTATCAATTGGTAACACACATTCAGAGGTCATCCATTTTGATGTCATTTCAGCTCCACAACTTAAGCTGATTCTGGGACTGCCCTGGTTAACAAAACACAATCCCTTCATCGACTGGGTGTCACGTTCTGTTGAATTTACCTCGGCCCAATGTCAGGAGTCTTGTCATGTATCTACGGTTGAATCAGGAAACCCTAGTTCCATGATCCTGGATGCAGCATTTACTATTGGGGCTATCACTACAGTGCTCCTTCCTAAAAAATATGATTCTTTTAGGGATGTTTTTGATAAAAAGGCAGCAGAAAAACTACCTCTGCATCGTCCCTATGATTGCCCGTTTGAACTACTGGCAGAAGCACGTATTCCTTCTGGTAGAATGTATTCACTCACGCAAAAGGAGGACGTAGTGCTCAAAGAATATTTAGACCAAGCACTAAGTATGGGATTTATTCGTCCCCCTAGGTCTCCAGCAGCATCACCTTTTTTTTGTTCCCAAAAAGAGGAAGACCTACGCCCCTGTATCGATTATAGAGAACTGAATGCAATCACAGCCCGGAATCAAACTGGATTTAAGGGAAGCTTATAATCTGGTGAGAATCAGAGAAGGCGACGAATGGAAGACAGCCTTTAAGACAAAGTACAGTCTTTTTGAATATTTGGTCATGGCATTCGGCATCTGTAACGCCCCGGCTACGTTCCAGTATTTCATCAATGATGTTTTGAAGGATTTACTGGACCGGTTCATGGTTGTCTATCTTGATGATATCTTCATTTATTCCTCTACCTACGAAGAACATGTTCAACACGTCTCCACTGTTTTACAGAGATTGTGTGAAAACAGTCTCTATGCTAAATTGGAGAAGTGTGTATTTCATGCTGATCAGGTGGAATTCTTGGGCTACGACATCACCAGTGAGGGTGTTAAGATGATCAATACTAAGGTTAAAGCGATCTTGGACTGGCCTGTCCCAACTAATGTAAAATCCCTTCAATCCTTTTTAGGGTTCGCAAACTTTTATAGGCGGTTCATCCACTCATTTTCTGCTATGGCAGCTCCCTTGACGACACTAACCAGCTCCAAGAATCGCTTTGTATGGACTGATCAAGCCCAAGAAGCATTTGACACGCTTAAAGCTACGTTTACTTCAGCCCTGGTGCTCCAGCATCCGGACCAAAAGCGTCCATTTGTTGTTGAGGCCGATGTCTCTGATCAAGCTATTGGGGCTATTCTTTCCCAGGTATGTGAGGACACGGGTCTTCTACATCCGGTGGCCTATCATTCTAGAAAATGTACCAAGTATGAGATGAATTATACGATCACTGAACGTGAACTACTCGCAATACGTGATGCATTCCTGGTGTTCCTTCTTTTTCGGTCTAAAGACTTTAAAGAACTTGAAATCCATTAGCGCAATGGCGCAAGGATCAAAAGACTTGTTTAGGCGTCCTCGTGCCGGCGGGAATAGGAAATATATTGTCAGAAAGACTCAATTGCCTCATGACGTGTCAAGTCACCTCTGCTGGATTTAGTCCTTGGGTCCTAACAGTGACTCTTAGGACTTTTTTGGGACTGGCATCTGCTTTAGACTGAATGAAGGTCTCCACATCTGTGTGTTGGAGTGTATAGGGTTTGTCTGGCCAAGCCTGATTGGATGGCCACCAAAACTGATATACTTACAATCTAACTGACATGGTAACTCTGCCACAAAAATCTTGTCTCATCTAATGTTCTGCTTCCTGCTGGCAATCCTCATTGAAGCCTCCATGCCTGCTGGTACTATCCTGAAACTTACTGTCGTCCTGCTAGTCGCCTGACTGGAAGGGAGAGCCCCTGCTGTCCGGCTGGAACCTGAGTGGTTTGCTGCTGCTCCTCCAAACGTCTTCCCCATGGAGGAATATCTAGACTTGGACCTCTGTAGCAGCTCTCCATCGTGGGTCCATTCCAATCTGGCTGTCCTGAGTCTCATGTCCTCACAGGAGATGACTATGACTTGCCTTAAAGGGGTACCTTTGTGCTTTCTTGATGCTTCCCTATCGTGGACTGCCTGATAGGGGTCCTCCAATGTTGCTGATCCTAGTCTCCTGGCCCTGCCTCTTCCTGTGGCTGTGTACTGAATGAGAGGTCTGAACCAGAAACTAGACTGACCCAAGCCCAACACGAAAAAGGACCCCAGCACCTGTGACTCTTGGGCCTTCTCTGCAGCAGTCAACTGCCTGGGCAGCCCTCTCCAGGTCTTTGAACCTCCATGATATGATAAATGATATGATAGGTTATGATAGATACTGTTGGTGGTCTTCATCTCCAAGCTCTGGAGGTGATCCTTCTTTTGCAGGTACTCCCCGTGCCACCATCCATGACTAGTTTCTTCAGTGGGCTCAGGGTAAAATGTACAAAAATCCTTCTTCGGGCTTCTAGTCATCAAATCTTTTTCCATCCAGATCTTTTTTGGTGTGGCCCTTAAAAACATCCAAATCAATGGTCGCTGCCTTTTCAGCTCATGGGACATGTGCGTAATACTAATGTAATTGCTGTAACCAGCATGGGTGTAAATATAGGAGAGGGGAAAGGGGGGACAAGTCTGTCAGTCTAGAAAAATTGATACCTCTACTGTGTGACCGCGAACGTATTTTCATGGCCGTGGGCCAACCGTCTCATGCTCGATATGACAGAATATAGGTTTCCGAGTTTGCCAATGAACGGCCATTTTGATGTAACAAGAATCGCCATTTTGTTTTCTAACCATTGCTCATTGCTTTCTGTTCTTATTGCTTCGCAGTACATTTTCTGCTTACACTGCTCGACTGTAAAACATTGTTGTCTGCACGTAAAAGGACAAGGCCGCAGGGCCGCGAGGATAACAAGAGTTCGTTGAAACACAACGTAGGCAGCGCCAGGAAGAATGCCCGGCTCCCTCCCGAATCTAGCCTTGAAGCAGAGCTGCAGGGCATTTAATCATTTTGCAGCTGCCAGCCAGTCTGGTTATATGGTAGAATATGTTATAGTAAAGCAGCTAAAGGCTTGAATTATGCTCTTCTTACGGCCCCCCTTTGCTGAGCCCCGTTACAGCGTGTCGGCTCCCAGGACACGAATAGCACCTCTTGGATAGCAAGGTCTGGAATGCAACTCACCCCCGTATGTAGCTCGCGTCCAAGAACAAAAGCGCTGTGTTCTGTTCAACAACTGAAAGATGCCTCCGCACTCACAAACTGCAAATTGTTACTAGAATAGATGTTTGAAGGTGTCATAGTTGTCGAAAATGTCCATCATCACACCAAGTTCAAAGAAACCCAATAAAGGGAGGTGTTAAACATGTCATAGCTGATTGTTTGATATGCATTTTGTATATATGTAACTGATGTACGTAATTCACTCTCTTGCGTCCCTCGAGGTCTAGAGATACATGTCGCGGGGCGTGAGACTGAGTTGGCCAACTGAGACTTTTGCTTTGCAATAAACCCTAGCTTTGGGAATACAACCTCGTGTCTGGCGTATCTATCGTGTGTGGTGACTCGCCTTGTTTCCATAGACGTAAGGGACTCCTAGGGGCCCCTTTCAAGATGGCGCCCGAACAGGGACCCTCCCCCACTTGTTCCATCGCATACGTTGTAATTGAGTAAGGCGGAGAACGGCGAGGACGGGAGGATCAAGCCGGGATCCAGAGGTGTTCGGGGCGCCCTGTAGAAGTGATGAGGGACTCCTTTGCAGATCTGCACACATCTGATCCCTGATCGACGTGCCTGGCTAGAGAACAAGGAGGCGAGGGTCCCGAAACGAGGCAGAAGCCAAGAAACGCAGACACAACATCATTTGGTGCGTCAGTATACAGACGACTTGATTTATCAGGTGAGTCATTCCCCGATTCAAAGTAACCCTGATATTGGTTGAGAGTTGACTTTGCAAAATCAAACGCCCTAGGTAAGGTTGATTAACCAGGGGGAAGGTTGAGATATGCCTGGGGTATTGTCCACCCTAGCGGGGTTTTTCGACTGTGGTAGACAATCTTTGGAAGATGGCCAAATTGTACCACCAGGGGGAACGCCGGCGTATGAGATGTATGTGAAGTATGGAGTGGGTGCGATAATATTCTGTGAGACTTGGCATAGGCAAACCAGAAAGCAACAAGACCATCAATGGCCGATTAATGGTAGTTTTGAGATAGCGAGAATAGATAACTTGGAAAGGGTGTTGATAAGAAAGAAAGCGCGTCCTGCAGCATTTGAAACCATTAAAGACTGGAGAAGGGAAGCAATGCTCTGATTTAGAAGTAAAGCAAAGCATGCGCGCAGGCATAAATCGAAAGGTGAAGTAGCGGAAGAAAAAGAAGAGGAGGAGTGGACTGAGAGTCTAAGAAGGGCAGGTAGGCGTGACCAGTTGAATATAGAAAAAATATACCCACAACGAGAATTACACATAGCAGATGAATTGATAGAAAACATATTGACCCATACAAAACAAGGCCCAAGATCAGAAGTGAGGCCAGACACGTCAGTAACTATTGCCCAAACCCCGCCCGTAGCCCAAACTCTCCCTCCGGTAGCTCAAGCCCTCCCCCAGCCACAGACCGCGCATGTAACACTTCCTATTAGCCAACCAGGCCCACAACAGACACTCCCTGTTCCCATTGTCCCATCCGCACCTCCCGCCTCAGACACAGACTCGGTACCGTCCGTTCCTCCCGGGGTTGAAGTTGAAACCACGGGGGCGAGAGGCGGGACTGAAAAACGGGGATGCACAAGGGTAACCCGCAGCGCGATCCGCAAAGAAAGAAAGGTGGAATTGCAGCAACAGGCAGAGATGTATATAGACAGGAATGATGGGACTACAACATTGGCTTCGATATATGACTTCCGAAGAAGCAACGCAAGACAGGTAGTGTTGGAATGCATGGGTGAATATTTGGTGGAGAAATGGAAACAGTTAATTGGGAAATTACCACTGCAGCGATTGTTAGATTTGAATGCATTAGCACGCTGTAGGGAGAGGGATGAAGAAGTGAGAGAACATGTATATGGACTTTTTGAACTTAAAGATGAATTAGATAATGATTATGCCGAAATGTTTACTACACCTGGGTACAGGAGTAGGGATATCGGGGGACATAGGAAGGAAACTGTAGAGCCGTATATACGACAACATTCAATGTCGTCAGTACAGAGGGGCGACAAGTTAAAAGTATGTATACGAGAAGCGTTTAGATGGATGTCGGATCCCAGTATCCCCACAATGGAGATACATGAGATATTTGATGAATATTCCATGCCCATGTAAAGAAAAGCACTGCAGTCGATGGCTGAACATTTATTAGACAAAGATATACAAAACGATAAGGCCAGCCCACCCAAAATAATGGCAGTATATAAAAGAGCACTAGAGTGAGGGACAGGAGAAACAGCCCTATCACTTGATCTGGGAATGTTGTTACACATGAGAGAAGGGGGAGGGACAGTAAGTGGGGCATTTCCTATGAGAGAGGTCCCACCTACCTTTGTGCCCAAAGTAGAGGTTCCCGCAGCGGGCAATGTAGCGGCGCAGGTAACACCAGCCCATTATACCGCCCAGTATGTGCATGTCCCCTTTTCCAGACAGGAGGTGAACAACATAAAGCAGACGATTCCTGATATAAGAAAGAATCCTGCAGGGTTTTACAAGGAAGTAAAGTCCTGCCTGCAATCATCCGTGCTTACCATGGGTGACATAGACTTAATATTCCCGGTGATCCGGCCAACAGACATATGGAAACAAATAAGAAAGGTGGATGACACAATGACCTTTGGTGCCACATGGGCGGACTTGATAATAGAAGACAGGAATAAAGCGGTTGGAGGAACACTGGGACCGAACCTGGTACATTACCAGCACGTATAGTACAGAAATTAAAAGAAATTGTCCCAGAGAAAAGAATTCAATGGGACAAATTGACTGCATGTGTACAAGGCAAGGATGAGTTAGCTACAGATTATTTTAACAGATTTGAAGAAGTATTCACAGATTTCAGTGGGCAGGATGTGGGCTCGGAAGCAGGAAAGAGGTTATTTGTTGATAAATATGTGAGGGGGTTAAAACTTCCAATCCAGGATCTAATAATGACATCAGAGAGTGCATGGCAAGCAAAAACACTGGGCGAAGTATTACACATGGCCCAATATTATGAGCACAGAGTGACTGCGGAAAAAGAGAAAGAGGAGAAGGATAGGGTAAATCTGAAAACACGGGTACTACTACAGCAAGTAGTAGGACACAATAGAGGGAGAGGGAACGCACAAGGAAGGAGTAATTTGAATATGCATGGGGGAACAGTGGGACCAAATCATTGTGCGTAATGTAAGGAGGAAGGACACTGGCGAGCGCAATGTCTGCATCTGCAGAATAGAAATGGGTCTGGTCAGAGGAGACAGCATAGAGGACACCAAGGAGCGAATGGACCAAATAGGAATAGTATGCAGCAGCACCACAATAATGGAGGTAATCAAAACCAAGCCCAAAACCAAAATGCCCCTAACCAGAGTCAGGGACAGCAAAACCAACAGTATGGAAACCAGAGTGGGGGAAATAGAGGAAAGAGTGGGAACGTTTTCGATACACAGCCAAACACGTATTACAGTAACAGCAATGATTACACATCGGACGATGTGTTATTTCCCCAATAGGACAGCCCAGGACAGGGGTCGGAACCAGTGTCTATTCCCGTGAATCAGAAAGAACTCTACGTAGAAATGAGAGTCGGGAATGAGGAGCACCGCTTTCTTGTAGACACAGGAGCGCAAATGTGTTCAATAGACCACCACTTGGTTCCGGATATACCACTGTCGGGGCCAAAGAATGTTTCCGTAGGGTTCGCAGGTACACCAGTCATAAACTCAGTGTCCCAACGAGTCCCAGTTACTTTAGGACCATTCACTGAACACTGTCCTTTCCTTTTAATAGAAAATTGTGGGGAGAACCTGTTGGGATTAAATTTGTTGAAAAAATTAGGTTCCGTCATACATTGCACGGCAGACGGGGTGTTCTTAACGATTTGGCCACACGATGCCCCTGTGTCAGAATTCATGTCTGAAACATTACCAGGAGAACTAAGTAAAGTGCCAACCTATATATGGGCAATGCATGACAACGATGTAGGATACATGAAAATAGAGCCAGTAAAGATCATTTTGAAAGAAGGTGTTACCCTACCACGAATTCCCCAATACAGAATTTCGGCTGAAGGTGAGAAAGGATTAAAGAGTATTGTTACAGATTTGGTGAAATTAGGGGTAATTGAAGAAATTACAGGCAGTACATGCAACAGCCCGATTCTTCCAGTTTATAAAAAAGGAGGCAATAAAGTACCTTACCGTTTTATAATTGATTTGCGTGCATTAAACAAGGTAGTATATCCACAATTTCCTTTAGTGCCAGATGTCACTACAATATTGACAATGATACCTGTTTCAGCAGAATATTTTAGTGTAATTGATCTGAAAAACGCATTCTTCAGCAGTCCAGTGGGCAAGGACAGCAGATATTTGTTCGCGTTCACATTAGGAGGACGATCATTTACATTCACGCGGATTCCGCAAGGTTACACGGAAAGTCTGAGTATTTACAGTAGAGCATTAAAAGAGCAGCTAGACATGCTAGAATTACCAGTGGGTTGTGTACTCTTGCAATACATAGACGATCTATTGTTAGCTGCTAACACAGAGGATATTTGTAAAGAAAGCACTGTATTACTACTGTCACACCTAGCGGCACATGGCCATAAAGCTAGTTTGAAGAAATTTCAATATAATAGAAAGGAGGTGGCCTATTTGGGCTACCTACTTTCGAAAGAAGGGAGAAGGCTAATGCCAGAAAGCTTAGAAAGTATTTCTTGTATGCCTATTCCAAAGACACAGAAAGGAGTCAGAGCCATAATAGGCATGGCTTCATATTGCCGACAATGTATTGGTAATTTTGCGTTAATTGTGAAACCGATGGCGAATTCGACTAGAAAGGATGCGGTTATGCCGTTACAGTGGGATGAGGAATGTCAGAAAGCATTTGATCAATTGAAAAATGCATTATGTTCGGCTTCAGTTTTGGGCACACCAAATTATGAGAAGGTTTTTAGACTGTTTGTGTGTGAAAGTGAAGGATGTGCATTGGCGGTTTTGACACAGGAACAAGGTGGAAGAAATAGGCCATGCGGCTATTTTTCTTCTGCGCTGGACCCTGTAGTGCGCGCACTACCACAATGTTTGCGATCTGTCACGGCGGCTGCTGGGTCAGTGAAACAAACGGAAGGGATGGTATTGGGGCACACTTTAATTCTGATGGTGCCACATGCCATAGACGTTCTATTAAATAGGACACAGACGCAACACCTCACCTATGCTAGATTGACAAGATATGAGATTATCTTGTTCGCGCCCCGTATCCAAATTATGAGGTGTAGCGCTTTGAATCCTGCAGAATTAATGCCACTACCCATAAAAGAAATTGGGGAGAATGAATCAACCCCCCATGATTGTTTAATGGTCACTGAGGAAGAAACCAAGGGGAGAGTTGATTTAAGTGATACCCCACAGAAAAAGCCAGATGGAGAGTTATTTTGTGACGGCTCATGTTTTAAATTACCAGACGGCACGACAACTGCCGCATATGCTATCACTACCCTAGAGAGCGTTATAGAAAGCAAAAGAATCCCCTACAATTCGGCACAAGCCGCAGAGATAATAGGATTAACCAGAGCCTGCGAGATTTCTGAAAATTTGAATGTGAATATATATACTGATAGTCAGTATGCTTTTGGGGTGGTTCATAACTTTGGTCGACTCTGGGCTGAGAGAGGGTTTTTGACAGCACATGGTGCCAGAATTCAACATGGCCCTTTGATTGTATGATTGCTGTCTGCACTCACGCTTCCAAAACGCCTAGCAATAGTGAAATGTGAGGCACACAAAAAGGTAACATGCAAAATAGGAGAGGGAAACGCGTTTGCAGACAGAATTGCGAAACAAACTGCCACTGATTTAAATACCAAAATGATGACGGTTCAGACTGAGGAAGTACCCTGTATGATAGAAAATGGAGTTGCCACTGTCAAAGAAATGCAGGCCGAAGCTACGGCCGATGAAATGCAAGGGTGGGCAGAGGGCTCTGCTGAGTTAGATCTGGAAGGTTGTTGGGTGGACAAGGGAACTAGAAACTGGATGTTGCCAAATTCCTATGTGACTGCAATGGTCACAATGGCCCACAGCCCCACCCACATCTGTGCGAAAAAGATAATACAGCACCTATCTACAGTATGGCAGAATGTAAACATAAAGAAGAATGCAGAGAGGTTGGTGCAGAACTGTATCACGTGTTTACAACACAATGTAGGAAAGGGAACAGTTACTCCAATAGGCAGTTTTGGCCCGCCCTCTATGCCGATTGAGGTGATCCATTTTGATTTCATAGAGATGGAGAGATGCCAAAACTTAAAATACGTCTTAGTGGTGATCTGTGCATTCAGTACGTGGGTTGAGGCGGTGTGCAGTCATAATGTCGACAGTCAAAATGTCGACAAATAAATGTCGAAAAACAATAATGTCGACAAACAAAAATGTCGACATTTTTCGATATATTTTCGAAATTGTGTACTTATTGTAAGAATAAATAAATAAATATATAATAGATTGTGTTGAGTATGAGGGGTGGGAGGGTGGTTGGAGGGGGTGTGGGGGGGGTGGCAGGGGGGTGTTGGGTGAGGGGGGGTTGTGGGGGACCCCCCCAATAGTAAATGATACTCTTTGTTGTTATTTATTTATTGAATAAATAAATAAATATATAATTAGGATGTGTTGAGTATGAGGGGTGGGAGGGTGGTGGTGGGGGTGTGGGGGGGTTGCAGGAGGGTGTTGGGTGAGGTGTTGATAGTTTTAAGGGTTTATAGTCATAATGTCAAAAAAAAAATGTCGACATTTTTTTTCGAAAAAATGACTTTTTACATTATAAGTATAGGATGTCGACATTATTATTTTCGACATTTTTTTTGACATTTTTGTCTGTCGACATTTTTTTTCGACATTATGACTATAAACCGGTTGAGGCATATCCCTTGAAGGACTGCACAGCAATGAGCACGGCAAAAGTAATGCTTAAGGAATATTTTTCCCGTTTTGGCTTGCCCCGTGTCTTATGGTCCGATAATGGCCCACATTTTGTGGGTGCAGTGGTGTTACAGATATGTGCGGGTCTTCAGATCGATAAGAGATTCCATAGTTCAAGGCATCCGAGTTCGGCCAGTCTTGTAGAGAGGCACAACGGGATTCTCAAGTCAGAGATCAGTAAAATATGTGCGGGAAGCAAGTTGAGTTGGGTGGATGCATTACCAATACCGCTATTATCCATGCGTACATCTGTACAGGCTAAAACTGGGCGCTCCCGTACGAAATCCTAATGGGGAGGCCGGCAAATGTTTGGTGCGCACCTCAGCCAAAATGACTTAGAGAGGTAGAACATCCTGTGCTTAGTACTTATTGTGGCCTTTTAATGCAGAAATTGCGTTTGATTCATCAGCAGGTGCAGGAGGCATTACCAGTGAGATACACCGGTCCGGGGCACACGCTGGAGCCAGAAGACTGGGTGCTGCTTAAAAATTTTGAAAGAAAGTCATCGTTGGCACCCAGGTTGCGCGGCCCCTTTCAAGTACTCTTGGCAACGCAGACGGCGATATGGGTGGATGGACGGAAGTCGTGGATCCATGCCACCATGCCAAAAAGATTCCAACTTCACTGAAAGACTTGCCTGACCCAGACGACCGGAAAGAGACAGCGGTCCCAGAAACGGAAGAAACTGTTGCCAGTAAGCAGCCACCAAATCTGCCCAAACGAGAAGTGAAACTCAAAACAAAGCCTGAGACGATTGCCAAAAAGGGGGAAGGGCAAAGAGTGCCCCAACATTGCCCAGCAGAATCGACATCACTGTTGGCCGACACGAAATCTGCCTTGCAAATACCAGCAGAAACGAAACATGTACCCTTTTGGCGCCCACCAGCACTTGCCAGCACGCCAAAGACCGGATCTGCATCACTGGCGCGGCGCACACCAGCACCTGCAGTAGCGCCACAGGCTAACTTTGAGCCTGAATCCGGAAGTGCACCGGCACTGTTCACGGATCACACGATACCAGGAGTGAGGCGATACAATTTGCGGCCTCGAAAGACAAAGTGATCCACAGTTCTTTGGCGTTTATATCAACCTCTGGTTCTGCTCATGGACGGAGAAGGAACTAGAGGTGTAGAGGAGAGAAGCATGAGAATTGTGCAAGTCGGACAATTCAAGACTCGTGGCTCCTCGGTGCGATCATAAAAAGTACACGTGTCTGGAACCAGAGCGGACAAGCTGGGCGCACATGGTACTAAGGCAATAAGATAACTGATCAAAGGTCCTCTGACCAGTACGAGAAAGGACAAGTGATCTTGCCTAAAAACAAATAAGCAAATCCAGGCTATAAAGGGCTGGCAGAACTGAACTGTGACAATTCTGTTGAATTTATTGACATCAGAGCAAGTGCAACGAAGAGAGATATCCACGACGAACTGTAATAAGGAAGAAGAAAACCGATGAGAAACATGTCTGGACCGGTTCCAGCCTCCTCCTGCACCACTGCTGAGAATGAGTCAATTATAAAGACTGTAAGCTTAAGAAAAACGCATGGTAAAAAGAATTGTATGCTGGCACTGACAATAATTATGTGCTTTATGAGCGTGGTAGCACCGATAACGACAGCCCTAATATTATGGTATGTGGAATCGATACACCCATTAGAAATGTTTTTACCAATAGTTAATATATCCACTACTGAAAGCCCGGTTCAGGTGATTACTTATACCCTGCCCCCAATGGAAGAAAGACACAGGGAAGATTTTGGGAATAACACGTTATCAATTATGAACATGACACATGCAATTCTGAAGAAAACAAATTGCTGGCTATGTGCCCATTTACCACAGCATGCTGGAAAGGGAATAGGTTGGTATGTACAGTCATTACCATTAAGTTATGCATGTAGTGCATCTTTAGGTGCAATGTTCTATGGGAAATGGAATGAGAGTAGTACGGGTCAATTAGACAGAACCAACATGAATGAGTTTGAGGAAATAATAATGAAGCCTGTGGGGTGTTCCATATTCCATAAAGCACAAGTAATGGCCCCAGAGCCCACGAGGAAAAGTATGCGAAAGATAACACGACAAAATAGACGAGATAGATTGTCCCGACCAGAAAAAACATCTGTAATGACGTTTCATGTAAGAACAGATGGGGACAAAGATGCAATCCCCCCATCTTACACGGTGAATTATAGCCCAAGAACTGTCTCTTTTTGTCTAAAAAAGAAAGGCTCCTTTTCAGTCGGAACATATAGTGGATGCATGAATACAGTGGTATTGAAATGGGAAAGAGAAACAGTATATGTGGGAGATCCAGTTTATTTTATATGTGGAGAGAACGCATATCCTTGGTTGCCCAGAAACTGGGGAGGTACATGTTACCTAGGTCTACTGTTCCCAGGAGTATTCCTCTTAGAAACAGCAGACATGGCCAGACTATCCAGAGCTAGAGTCAAAAGGACTAGCGAGGGTGTTTTGATAGCGACTCACGTAGCAAAATCATTCATTCCATTCTTAGGGCAGATAGTGAACTCCTATAATATAAGGCAGCTGTCCAGAATACTAAAAAATACCATAAACACAACAGCAGATATACTATTTAACATGACGTTGGAAGAAAGAGGAATCAGGTTAATGACGCTGCAAAATAGAATGGCTCTCAATGTGATCCTGGTTGATCGTGGAGGAATTTGCAAAATAGTGGGATCAGCGTGTTGTGTATATGTAGATGACTATTCCCCTACGATCTTTGAAGCGATAAAGAAAATGCATGTCCTAAGTTCCGAACTCCCTACTGGTGAAGGAAGCCGGGGAATAGGGTCTTGGTTTTGGGGAATACTGCGTTCTTGGGGATGGAAGTTGATTTCGATATTAGTAGTGGTGTTTGGAATATTCATAACGTGCTGTTGTTGCATACACTGCCTACCAATAGTTTGCGCTGAGATAACTGAGGGATGTACAAAGGGATGTATGCATATAATGACAAGGAAAAAACAAACTCGTGGTCGAGCTGAGCAAGACACAAATGAGATGAAAACAGTAAAAGAGTTGATGGCTATAGATATTGATGAAGATGATGATGTTTACGATAGTATGCAAAATTCAGACATAAGTGCTTCAGACTCATCATCATT
This sequence comes from Ambystoma mexicanum, assembly GCF_040938575.1. NCBI lineage: Eukaryota > Metazoa > Chordata > Amphibia > Caudata > Ambystomatidae > Ambystoma > Ambystoma mexicanum. The sequence continues at coordinate 585,594,943 of NC_090922.1, read as the reverse complement.
AGAGGAGGTTTCAATAAATAGATGACGTTTGGCATACGGCCAAAGGAGGGTTTGTCAGTCTAGAAAAATGGATACCTCTACTGTGTGACCGCAAACGTATTTTGATGGCCGTGGGCCAACCGTCTCATGCACGATATGACAGAATATAGGTTTCCGAGTTTGCCAATGAACGGCCATTTTGATGTAACAAGAATCGCCATTTTGTTTTCTAACCATTGCTCATTGCTTTCTGTTCTTATTGCTTCGCAGTACATTTTCTGCTTACACTGCTCGACTGTAAAACATTGTTGTCTGCACGTAAAAGGACAAGGCTGCTGGGCCGCGAGGATAACAAGAGTTTGTTGAAACACAACGTAGGCAGCGCCAGGAAGAATGCCCGGCTCCCTCCCGAATGTAGCCTTGAAGCAGAGCTGCAGGGCATTTAATCATTTCGCAGCTGCCAGCCAGTCTCGTTATATGGTAGAATATGTTAGAATAAAGCAGCTAAAGGCTTGAATTATGCTCTTCTTACGGCCCCCCTTTGCTGATCCCCGTTAGAGCGTGTCGGCTCCCAGGACACGAATAGCACCTCATAGATAGCAAGGTCTGGAATGCAACTCACCCCCGTATGTAGCTCGCTTCCAAGAACAGAAGCGCTGTGTTCTGTTCAACAACTGAAAGATGCCTCTGCACTCACAAATTGCAAATTGTTACTCGAATAGATGTTTGAAGGTGTCATAGTTGTCGAAAATGTCCATCATCACACCGAGTTCAAAGAAACCCAATAAAGGGGGGTGTTAAACATGTCATAGCTGATTGTTTGATATGCATTTTGTATATATGTAACTGATGTACGTAATTCACTCTCTTGTGTCCCTCGAGGTCTAGAGATACACGTCGCGGGGCGTGAGACTGAGTTGGCCAACTGAGACTTTTGCTTTGCAATACACCCTAGCATTGGGAATACAACCTTGTGTCTGGCGTATCTATCGTGTGTGGTGACTCGCCTTGTTTCCATAGACGTAAGGGACCCCTAGGGGCCCCTTTGAAGTCCCCCCAACTTTTGTGGCCTGCCAAATTGCAGCTGCTGCATAAGTAATTGGACAACGCTATCCTGGTTGGGGCGCCCAGCCAGGCTTGCGCTGTCCATTAAATAAAGCAGGCAGCAGGTATACCCTGCACGGCTCAGTCCCTCACCCTGGCTGGTGGCCTGACTCAAAGTCAGTAGCCACTGCCAGGGTGCTGGACTGGGTGGTATTCATAGTATTCATATGCTCGCATTTACAGGCCGATTCATGGAATTAATGTGCGCTGAAATTTTTGTCGCAAGCGTGCAAAAGCGTGCGAATCGCAGTGCCAGTGCGAAAATCGCAGCAAAACCGCGCACAGCCATTCATGGAAGTCCGTGCGCGTGGAAATCCCAGGATGTGCGCCAAAATTCTACGTGGCACACACTGGCACACACGTCTCCAAACAGCGTGCGCTACACGCACAGCGAAATGGCACATAGCGCGGCGCACACAACAAAAGTAGGAGGAACAGGGGGCGTGACACGCGGAATGGGGAACAACTCACGCACGTTCAAAACACGTATTCATGGAATCGAACGGGGCTAACGCATGAGCCAAAAAAGACGCGCTAATCAACAAGCTGACGCCAGGATGAATATACCGTTCCTAGCAGCAGTGGTCGTGGGATACCGCAGGAGGAGGAGGAGGATAGTCAGGCCCAGAGTTTTTACAACCAGAACCAGCCTTTTTGGGATGCCTGATGACCAGGTGTATGGGAGGTACAGGTTTCCACCTCACATAATACTCGACCTGGTCAGTGAGTGGGAGGATGACCTCACATCACCCACCCTGTGCTCCCAAGCACTCAGCCCCCTGCATAAGGTCCTCAATGTACTGCACTTCTTGGCCACTGGATCATTTCAGCGGACAACTGCTATAGTCGGGGGGGGTGTCACAGGCCACGCAGTCACGCTGCCTACACCAGGTCTTGGCCATCATGACTGCACGCCCATCAGTCCGCAGGCACATATACCTTCCCAGAACACCTGCAGAAAGGCAGGCTGCCGCCCAGGATTTTAACGGGGTGGCACAATTCCCCAAAGTGCTAGGTGCCATAGATCGCACCCATGTGGCTCTACGTCCCCCCGGGCATCTGAGCACATCTACAGAAACCGCAAGCACTGGCATTCCATCAACGTGCAGGTAGTATGTGATGCCAAGGGAATCATCACCTCGGTATATGCCAACTATCCAGGGTCCACCCACGACAGTTTTATGTACAGAATGTCAACCCTAAACCGGGACCTAGAAGCTGGGAGGCACGGCGATACATGGCTGCTCGGTGAGTATAAATGCCACAGCACATGCATGCATGTCAGATACAGAGCAATGTCACAACCCCACTAATGATACACATCACCACCTCCCCAGGGGACAGTGCCTACCCTCTGAGCACCCACATGATGACGCCAATTTGGAACCCCACCCCACCACGCCACCCGAGGTAAGATACAACACAGCCCACATTGCAACCCGGGGCATAGTGGAGCACACATTCGGAGTGCTCAAGTCACGCTTTCACTCCCTTGACCGTTCTGGCGGGCAGCTGTTATACGCTCCCCCAGTAGTGTGCAGGATCATAGTGGCAGCATGTGTCCTGCACAATGTTGCAACACGCCGGGGCCTGCACGTGGACATGGTGGTGCCCCCACATCCCCAACCACATACACGCCCGCTGCTCATGGGAGGGGAAAGAGCACGGGGTGAGGCAGCCCGTACGCAGCTTGTGGCTAATTACTTCACCTAAAATCACACCCCTGTGGAGTGCACACAGCCCTGGCACATACCATCTGACAATCAATGATGATGACATAAGGGACAGTCAACTGTCACAACCATACCAGCCTGAGATTGGTCACCTGGAAGTGTTACATTGTGTGCATCCCTACCTACACAAACACCCCCAAAGCTGTGTCATCAAAAGACACACTTCTATGGTGCTAAATTCATTACCCCCTTGCAAAATACAACATGACAACAGTGCCACGTCACCCAACCCCTCCCCAGCACCGCCATCCAACACACCATGGCATGTCATGCTATGTGAGAGCAAACAAAGCAATCCCCAAAACATGACACAAGTGTCAAAGTACAGTTTCCCTAATGGAAAATGCCCACACACAAAATGCTCCCAGTAATGTAGAACTAACAACACACATGACCAAATACTTACCAACAATACAATGCAGCTACACAGCCTCAAACATAGCATAAACATGACAGTACTAAGTTAAAGTAGTGGTAGTCTTACAACCTGATTATGCCAGCACATCGACGACTTCCAACTGTACAGTGCTGCTGCCACGCAAATGTGTAATTGCACTGCTTACAACATGAACTCCATCTCCAAAGTAGACGACCTTGTGAAGACTTGAGGAATGAACCTGCAAATTAGGAGGAAGGCATGGATGCACAAGCACATATCAATACACCATGCAGTGTACAATACAACAACAATATCCACTAGGAATGTATACACAGTATTGACTACAGACTGCCCACACAGCTCATGGGAGTCCAACGTCACTGTGTAAGTCACTGTCACTTGGGCACACCCTTTGCAAGCCCATGGAAACGGGAAGCAGGAGGGGTGTGTGTCTCACGAACCCAAGCATCTAACCCAAACTCAGGACAAGCCTGCATGTGCCCAGCCGGAATACAGTGGATGCCCACGGGAGCCACACAAGGCAACACACTGTAAAAATAATTCAAAAATCAAAAATGGCCATCTGGGGGCTTGAGGGGGAGGCCACCCAGGAGGTCCGAGGACAGGGTGAGCACCAACAGCCACCTGTGTGGATGTTGGGGGAAAAAAACACCCCCATGCGCTCATGGCCTGAACGGCTATGCCAATGCGGGAGAACTGCTGCTGTCGCTCTCATCACCCTCTGCTGCCGCCACAGGAGGTGGTGGTGCTATGGGAGGCAGCCCACGCAAAGCCCTGGTATGGTCCTCCATGGCAGCAAGCATGCGGGTGTGGAAGGTCTCATTCTTGAGGATTATAGTGCAGAGATCCCCATGCAGCACCTGACGTGATGCCCGGATCTCCTCCCGAGTTGCCTGCATCTCAGCTGAGAACGAACGTGTGAGCCGCTCCAGCTGCTGTTCTGTCCTCAAATTATTGGAAGCCTCAAGGGCAACAAGAGTCTCCCTGAGGTAATGGAGTTCTACCCTCGGGGCTTCCCTGTGGACCTGGGACTCTATTGACATTGATTGGCGTAGAGTCTCCAGTGCCGCCCGTCTGTCCCTGTCGGACGCCAACATGTCCTCCCTGTGTGATTGTCAAATGGAGTCTGTTGCCTGCTGTAGTTGCTCCATCTGCCTTTCAGGGGGGACAATGGAAGTGGCCACTCTCTCCATTGCTTGAGCCATCATCTCAACTGATGCTGCCTGTTGGGTTGCCATACCGTATGTGCAGTGCTCCAGATAGGATTTTGAGGTGGGAGTATTTTACGCATGATTTTTGAAATTAGAGAGTAAATGCAATTTTAAGAGAGTAAAAATGAGTTTTCTCCTCTGCAAGAGAGTAAAACGTATCCAACATATACACCCAATGCATACGTAAAGTCAGACCCGTAGACAAAAAGAGTTGTAGATCAAAGTTGTCTGGCTTGCCTTTAACCATTTTATTACACTTGTGGAAAATATTCTGCCATAAAATAACTTGTGAGTACATGCTACATACGCAGCTTCATTTTCAAAATTCTGGGCCTAGAAACTCTGTTAAGAACTGTAGAATGAGACTAATGCATTTCCTTCAGATGGAGCGTGAGTAAGCAAGTGTTACAGTACAGAACTTGCTTACATAGTTTGAAAGAAGTGAAAGCAGTCAACAAAACAGTGCCAGGCTAGAGTTTAGGAACTATATAACTTCAAAATCAATTTCTATAACATGTTCTGTGTGTTGTTCTCATTGGAAAGAATACATGTGGTCTCCTTTCCTATAATTTAAAACAGACTTCACAAATTCTGAAAATAACATGCAACGCTTCACAAATAAAAGTGTTACCCTTACGTAGAGCCAAGGTAATCTGTTTTGATCACCAAGTATTCCACACATTACTCACTAGCCAGAATCAACTTTTACTGGCTTACATGGTAGCTCGGAGCAAGGTAAACTGAGCCACCCATTACACAATCACACACTAAAATATGAAAAAACAGCCTGATACACTTAAAAAGCAAGCTGATTATAGGTGTGTGTGATTGTCACCTAGAGAATGGAGGTAAACGGATCAGTCTACATTTCAAAAGACAATCTTATATATTGTTGCAAACATCTGCATCCACTAACACTCCTGGCTACTGCATTTCTATGCAGCAGTATTGGAGCTACTAGCATAGGAGCACCCGCGTACACCAATGTGGCCCTACTACACTTATTAAAACTGTCCTTTTGTAAGGGTGTACTGTGTATGTGTAATCATTCATAAGCACTCCAATTTTTGCAGTTGAAATTAGGGTGAGATTACAATATTTGCCCAGGATCACACACTTACGCTAAACAGCGAAGCAGGGATTTTAACACACTTTGAATTTGGGCATGGCCACGTTCTTCCACGCTTTACTTAGAACAAATATTTAAGTTTTGGGTGTCAAGACCTACATACAACGAAATCGTGCTCTAGCTGCTAACTCGAGTGATAATAATAGCGCAAGTTCAGTTCAACGTTATTAGCAGTCGCCATGCTCGACCTGCTCCTTTACTTAGAAACAAGTGACCTTTAAAATAAAATATGTGACAAAGAGTGCATTTGAAATGCAAGTCATGACATCAAACAGCTCACATCAGATCATCACATGAGTGAGCAAATGGCGCTATATAATGTAAGCAAAAACAAAGAGGTGATGGCTGGAAGGCTTAGAATTGATATTAAACCACTGGCATTGCTCTGGGCAACCCTCCTGACCATCGTTTTTCACCTGCCAAGTCATTATAGAACGGGGAAAAACCATATGCAATTTAGGCATGGCCCCATCCCCAAAAGGGCAGTGCAGCCCGAACTGCTAGGTCGCATCCCTTCTGCACAGCAACCTGGGCTCCACATCTGGGTATACCGGTCCCAAACAGGGAAAGGTACACGAGGGAGACATGGGGCATGTGCGAGGGTGGGGGGTACAGGACAGACATGGGGCATGAGCCGGGGGTGGGGGGAACAGGGCAGACACTGGGCATGAGCGGGGGTGGGGGGAACAGGGGAGAGACACAGGGCATGAGCGGGGGGTGGGGGAGAAAGAAGGGAAACACGGGGCATGAGCGGGGGGTGGGGAGGAAGAAGGGAGACACGGGGCATAAGCGGGGGGTGGGGGTAAGAAGGGAGACACGGGGCATGAGCGGGGGGTGGGGGGAACAGGGGAGAGACACGGAGCATGAGCGGGGGGTGGGGGATAAATAAGGGAGACACGGGGCATGAGCGGGGGGTGGGGGGAAAAGGAGGGAGATACAGGCCATGAACGGGGGTGGGGGGGAAAGAATGGAGACACGGGGCATGAGCAGATGGTGGGGGGGTAAGAAGGGAGACACGGGCCATGAGCGGGGGGGTGGGAGGGGGAAGAAGGGAGACACGGGGCATGAGCGGGGGGTGGGGGAAAGAAGGGAGACACGGGGCATGAAGGGTAAGAAGGGAGACACGGGGCATGAGCGGGGGGTGGATGGGAAAGAAGGGAGACACGGGGCATTAGCGAGGGGTGGGGGGAAAGAAGGGAGACACGGGGCATGAGGGGTAAGAAGGGAGACACGGGGCAGGAGCGGGGGTGGGGGAAGAAGGGAGACACGGGCCATGAGCGGGGGGTGGGGGTAAGAAGGGAGACACGGGCCATGAGTGGGGGGTGGGGGGAAAAGGAGGGGGACACGGGCCATGAACGGGGGTGGGGGGGAAAGAATGGAGACACGGGGCATGAGCGGGCAGTGGGGTAGTAAGAAGGGAGACACGGCCATGAGTGGGGGGGTGGGGGGAGGAAGAAGGGAGACACGGGGCATGAGCGGGGGGTGGATGGGAAAGAAGGGAGACACGGGGCATGAAGGGTAAGAAGGGAGACACGGGGCATGAGCGGGGGGTGGATGGGAAAGAAGGGAGACACGGGGCATTAGCGAGGGGTGCGGGGGAAAGAAGGGAGACACGGGGCATGAGGGGTAAGAAGGGAGACACGGGGCAGGACCGGGGGGTGGGGGGAAGAAGGGAGACACGGGCCATGAGCAGGGGGTGGGGGGGAAATAATGGAGACATGGGGCATGAGCGGATGGTGGGGGGTAAGAAGGGAGACACGGGGCATGAGCGGGGTGGTGGGGGGGTAAGAAGGGAGACACGGGCCATGAGCGGGGGGGTGGGGGGGAAGAAGGGAGACACGGGGCATGAGCGGGGGGGGTGGGAGGGGGAAGAAGGGAGACACGGGGCATGAGCGGGGGGTGGATGGGAAAGAAGGGAGACACGGGGCATGAAGGGTAAGAAGGGAGAAACAGGGCAGGAGCCGGGGGTGGGGGGAAGAAGGGAGACACAGGCCATGAGCGGGGGGTGGGGGGTAAGAAGGGAGACACGGGCCATGAGCGGGGGTGGGGGGGGAAAGAAGGGAGACACGGGGCATGAGCGGGGGGTGGGGGATAAAGAAGGGAGACACGGGGCATGAGCGGGGGGTGGGGGGGAAAGAAGGGAGACACGGGGCATGAGCGGGGGGTGGGGGGAACACAGGGGAGAGACACGGAGCATGAGCGGGGGGTGGGGGAGAAAGAAGGGAGACACGGGGCATGAGCGGGGGGTGGGGGGTAAGAAGGGAGACACGGGGCATGAGCGGGGGGTGGCAGGAACAGGGGAGAGAAACGGAGCATGAGCAGTGGTGGGGGAGAAAGAAGGGAGACACGGGGCATGAGCGGGGGGTGGGGGGAAAAGGAGGGAGACACGGGGCATGAGCGGGGGTGGGGGAGAAAGAAGGGATACACGGGGCATGAGCGGGGGTGGGGGGAAGAAGGGAGACACGGGGCATGAGCGGGGGGGTGGGGAGGAAGAAGGGAGACACGGGGCATGAGCGGGGGGTGGGGGTAAGAAGGTGGGCCTTTTAAAGACAGTTTAACTTCCTTTAACATTCGGGATGCTTACCTGGCTGATGTCACCGCGTTTGCAGCCTCCACTCTCAGCTCACTCTGCATATAAAAAAAATGCAGCAGGACACGTGTGTTTCTGGAAAGGTCTTCCAGGAGGGGGTGGTTTGAGTCCTGGATTAGGATACATTCTTCTGAGAGAGACTGTCAAGAGAAGTGTCTGCCTGCCTCAAGGCAGGAGCTTGCGTACTACAGTGCCATCTAGTGGCAGAAAATATATATTTTTTTTATTAATAAATACAGCGTACATGGTACGCAGTAGAAAAATAAAGAATCCGTATTTCCTTTCATTATGTGCGTAAAATGGGACGTTACGCACCTTAACTGTAGGGCTGCGTATGTGGATTGTTCCCATGCGGTATTGGCTGGTGGCGTACGGCCACTGCGTCGGCGGGCACCACACCTGTTTGGGGCAAGGCGATCTGCGCCTTGCTGTGCCGGCACTGCCTGAGGCTGCAGGACTGCATTCCCCCTCTGATCTGCTGGCCCAGGAACAGGATCAGATGTTGTGGAGTGTGACCCTGCATCCGTAACCGCCAAAGGCGACTTACCAACACTGCCATCCCCATAGAGGGTTCTACCCCTGGTGCAGGTGGGTTGGACAGAACAGAATCCCTGCCAGAAACACTTACCTGCGACGGCACATAGGTCTCATCATACGAATCAGCACCTGAATAGAGGTCTGGGGAGTTGCACCCAGAGGCACCCCTGGACAGAATGGTCTGCAGCAAGATTGGGTTCTCACCCACCACCACACCACGTCCCCACTGGTGCCCGGTCGTGCCTGAGATCCCTCCTGGGTCTGCACCATCTCCTCAACCTCAACAGCATCAAGTGCGTCATCCCCTGCAAAAACATGAAAGACAAAAAATGGAAACAGGAATTAGCACCATAGCACACAAATAGGCCTGACAAGCTACAGAACCAGTACATGATTTACACATGTCCCACATGACTATAACCCTCCCATGCATGGACTGTCACTGAGTTGGAAGGGGAGGCAAAAGGCAGACACTGATGACCCCAAGATGGAAGAGCAACACATTTGCTGCATGCTGGGTAGCACTGCCATCACACATTGGCCTGTGAGTGGCATGTCCAATACACATACATGACACATGCCATCACACAGATGGCATGTACCATAGCCATGGTACATTCCACAAGTACATCCATATTTCAGTGAATGAATACTGTCAGCCATCCATGTGAGATGGACATGATGAGATGAAAAATGCTACATAGTGTGACAAAATAGGCATGTGCCACACACTGCAACATATCCAGTGTACAGAAATACAGTGATTGCAGGCCGATGTACACATCAATGGTTGTGCACTTCAACATGACAGGAAACAACTATCATGTTCCACATTCAAACAGGCCCCAAAACATGTATGTGATCAGGCCAATACTCAATCAGCCTGAATGGTCAAATCATTCACCTAACAAGGTAACACATGTGGGCCAATGTGGGGTTCATCAATGACAGAAGCATGTCACAAATGTGACAATAGGGCTGAGGAATGCGTAGCAAAAGTGGGAGAATTGAAACAATCAGCTTGAACGAACACTGAAAAATACAAACAATGTTGTTGCAAGATGCCACTTCAAGGGCAACTGCTGTAATGTTGTGCTAAATTACTACTGTGGGCAGAAGGGATACTGTCACACCCAAATCCAAGGCCGCTGAATGTTTTGGATGAAGCACATGGGTGACCCATACCACTCATGCACACATGCCCTCACCTGGCACTCAATCAGAATCCGTCACACAAACAACATACAAATGCATTACACACACATGCATGGGCACTCACCGGACAATGCATCATAATCAGGTAGTCCTCCCACACCTTGGATCTGTTCCTCTGTGACGAAGGCCCCAGCAACAGACTCATGTTCAGTGAGTTCGTTGTAATCTTGTGGAGACCCCCGCCAGTCACCAGAGTAGCGGCATGATTTGAGGCCAGCTTGTTCTTTGCTCTGCGTTTCAGGTCATTCCACCGCTTGTAGCAATCATCAGCTGTGCGCCTCACAAATCCAAGGGCACTTATGCGGTTGGCGATGGTCTGCCAGTGTGCCTTACGTTGACCAGGTGTGGTCTTGCACCCTGCAGTCACCACCATTTCTTGGCTATGTGCCAACACATAGGCCACAAGTGCATCAAGTTCCGGATCATTAAAGCAAGGCTTCCTTGAGGTACCGGAGTGTGTAGCCGTGTCTGGGGTCTCAGCCTGTCGTGCCAGAGCACCCTTCTTCCTCTTCTTTAAAGGTGGAGCAGAGCCAGAGTGGTTTACGCCGCTCTGGTCAGTAGTGGCAGAATCACCAGTGGACTGGGTAGTAGGAGTGTGGGAATGCACAATGACCATAAGTCTTGATGCAGGCATTGGTTGCAGGGTAATGTTGGCAGGGGGAACGTCGGTTTGATGGACCGGGACTGACACTGTCCTGGCCGGGAGAGTCAGAGCTGGGGCGGATGGAGCTGCAGCTGCCCCTGCAGCCTCCCCACCCTGCATACTTGGGGCAGCAGATGACATAGCTGCCCCAGATCCACGTGGCTTGGTGACAACAACTTGCACCGCCACACGTGGTCTAGACTTGCTGACCTGGAAGTCAGCCAGGGAGTCATCCTGTGCCAGGTCAGGTGCCACAATGGGCTGGTCCAACAGGGGCTGAGCTGGGATGGTGTCAGCCACGTTTCCCTCAACCATGGGGGGGGCATGGGTGTCCCTGATTGTTCCTCCACACATGGGGGTGTAGGGGCACCCTGCAAATCCCGGCCACGTCCACTACCGCCCCCACCACGCCCACCTTTTAAATGTCGGCCACCTTTGCCTCCCTTACCGCTTGGTCGCCTCCCAACCATGGCACTGATGTTGTGTGTATGGGAGTTGCAGTAAACTATTGTCCTGGGCAATTGGGGGTCAAAGGGGTAGGATACCAGATGGAATTCATACCCTAGTGCTCTAACAAGGCTGTCTGTGACCCCTGGGGGAAGATGATGAGTCACGCAACGCACAGGCAGCCCAAAATCAAAAATTAACGTGCACACAACCCCTCGTAGACCACGTGCGTGAAAAAATGAACCTGCACTACACTGTGGCACCCAGAAACACAAAACTAAGCGTACGCGTAATACACGCAGCCTACAATGACCTCTGAAGGGGAACACGACACACGGGGCAAGCACAGTTGCTAAGTACGTGCGGAACTCACCGTCTGCCTGGAAAAAGAATGTGAAAAATACGCGCGTGTGCGCGTTGGCAACACCCCTGCCAAAAGAAGAATTGTACGCTGTCTGAGGAGACAGGACAACAGGAGAAGTGAACTCTGTTTGAGGAAACATGCCCAACAAAAATTCAGAAAAGAGCTGTCAGAGGTAACAGGGAGTACGAACTAGAAACGCTGTGAAGTAATCGCGTGTGAACCGACAAGAAGTACAGATTTCATCCACTCGCTCTCCACGTAAAGCACGTACAAGGAAATGGCGTCCTACACGTAGCTTTTAAACCGGCCCACACGTACACGTCAGATACACGTGTATGCGGGCGCTTTCCTCCAATTACACGCGATGACACTCGGACGTGCAGTTTTTCCACGTGTGCTCTGTCATCACGTGCTATGAGGGAAACGCCCGTGCGCGTAATGTAACTTACACGCATACGCGCTAAGGGCCTTTGGTCCAATGGAATTGCGTGCGTGTGCAGACGCACTTACGCGCTAAGGCCCTTTCCTCGAATTACACTCTGACGTGCAATTTTTTCACGTGCCAAATCACTCCGTATCAAGCTGGCCACGTGAAAAGACACGGAAGACCACGCTCCTGCCCAGAAGGCCGAATTACTGCCCCCCAGAGCCCCGAGCACGCTCCCACCTGCCAATTGCTGCTGCCTTACTACCTGCTGCCCACGTGCCCTGCCATTTGCTGCCTGCACGTCAGCCAGGGGTGTAGTTGCTGTGACCACCCCTGCTGGAACCGAAGACTCCCGACTGGGATTCCATCGCTCCACAGCCCAGCCCCAGGACCCAGTTGCCCACCCACTCCTGCCTCTGGGGTTGCCATGTCCGGCACAACACCATCTGGCAGCACTGGCAACCTCCAGCCAGAGAGGCAGAGGGCCACCAGCTTCACTGCCACTGAAGTTGGTGTCCTGGTGGAGCAAGTCCTGGGGCAGTATGATGCCCTCTTTGGAAGTTCGTGCGCCGACAATGAAGGACGGACCAGGATCTGGATGGACATCGTGACTGACATCAACGCGGAGGGGGTGGCAGTCCATGACTTACATCATGTCAAGAAGCGCTGGGAGGACTTCAGGTCCAGGACCCTCAACAAGGCCCGGCGCCTCGCTAAGGCAGCGGATGCCAAGGGGCGCCGGGGCCAGCTGTCGAACCATCAAATGAGGGTCCTGGAACGCATATGCCCAGCGCTCTACGTCCAGATCCGTGAGAGGTTGACCCATCTTGAGTCGAGCGGTAAGTGTACATGCATGTTGATAGTACGCTGTGCGTGTCGTGGTGTGCCAGTAGTGTGCAGGTTGCACATGTGTTTATGTAGGGCCATGTAGGGATGTGTATGAACATGGGCGTGAGGCTGCCACATGTGAGTCCTCTCAGTTGTGAGACACATTGATGGTGTATGTGTTGGTAAGCATGCTGGGCAAATGCAGGTGTGGGAGCACACATGTTTGAATTTATGTGTATGTACATTGGCATGGTTGTGGCATGGATGGTGGTTCATAATGCATGTATCTGCACTGTGTACATGTGCATGTATGTGTATCTGACAAGTGTGCAACTGTGATGCAACATGGATGCACGTGACACTGATATGAAGAAGGATGAATTGCAGATGTGACATGTATGGCGATCTCATCACTGCAACAGTTGGATGAGATGTAGACATGCATGTAAGTGTGGTGGCGTGTGTGCATGTCTAGTGCACTCCTTGTGTTTCATGTGATGTCAGGCTCACCTTTGGCTGTTCATGCTGTTGTATGTGTGTGGATGGTGCTGCCTGGTGCAATATTGCTGTTGAAATGTTCATGTGTGTGAGTTAAAATGACATGTGTGTCGTGGAGTGTGATGCCATGTCTGTAGTTAACCAATGCCACTCATGTGCAACTGTCATGTGTGTATCAGTCCATTGTACAGTGCCCTGATGCCTGTGTTTTATCTCTCCCTGTCTGCAGTGTCAACTGAAGAAGAGGGCGGAGAGGGTGCTGTGGAGCACAGCGGCAGGGATCATTCCGCCAGCCGGAGACGCAAGGCCCGGCTCCCCTTCCAGGTTGTCATCTTGTCGGGGAGTGAGGAGTCCGGTGCTGCGTCCCAGGCCGCAGCTGCCGAGGGAAGGTCCAAGAGGCGGAGGTCGGAGTTGGACTCCTCGGCAGCAGAAGGGTCAGCTGAGACCCCACAGGGTCCGACGGAGGAAGATGGCACGGAGTCATCCAGGTTGGTGGGGGGTTTGGTGGAGGAGGAGGCTGTGAAAGGGACAGACACGGGGTCTGGAGGTGAGGATTCCACTGGTGCTAGTGGTGCAGTGCAGGGGCAGGGACAAGAGGCAGCACAGGCCACCGCGGAGGTGCCTGTGTGTAATCCTGTCCCCGATCCTGTGACTGCATCATCCCGCACCAGCAGGGATGCCTACGTCCAGACCCGTTTTCAGGGAGGGGATCCGCTTACAACAACTGGCCTTCCTCTCGCTGCGGACGTGGCTATCCGGGACCGGGTTGAGCCTGTGCTGGGTGGGGTGGCATTGCGTCAATGGGCCATGCGAGTTGACCTGCAGTCTTTTCATGAGGAGACTGCACGTCTTCTCCAATGGCTTGTTGACCGCGTTGACCTACTGGGACAGCTCACCAGGGTCGGATTCCTCCGTTTTCTGGACCTTGTTCCGACCCCCTCCTCAACTGAACCCCCTATGCCCCAGTCGTCCTCTATGCCATCTTCCCACCCATGTATCACCTGGGTACCCTGTGGAGCTGCCTCTGACCCTGCGGCCAGGCTGGTGGAGGACACATCCCTGTCACAGTCGGGAGTCGGACGTCCAGCAGGGGTGGCCACCTCAACAACTGCACCCCAGCCGGAGGAGGATGTGCAGGCAGCAAGAGCCAGGGCACAGGCAGAGGCACAGCAGCAGCAGCAACAAGGTGGGAGCCATCATGGCTCGGGTCCTTCGACATCGGAGGGGCAGGCATCGGCCAGAGGGCAGGAGGACCCAGGACTGGAAGTGTCTTCTGTGTGGCAGCGGTTAGGCAATGCTATAGATGCGGAGCGGCAGCAGGCAAAAGAAGCACGGCTCACGATAGTCAGGGCGGAGAACTCCATGGGGAGGGCCCTGAGGCGGGCAGAGTGCCTCGAGGCAATTCGCAGGGAGTTGGAGGAGAACATGTCGTCGTCCCTGCGAACCCTCAGGGCCATGGAAGAGGACCGCCTCCAGGACATTGAGCAGGAGTTCGATGATGCCCTGGCCCGGGACATCCAAAAGTGAGCCGTCGGACTAGCCCGCTGACCTTGTAAATAGTTTTTAGAGTGAGGTTTCCTTTTCGTTTTCCTTTTATTTGTGGTCAATGCCACCCAAATTTGTATATAGTTATATTTTTAGGTAGTTAGGTAGGTTTCATTTGTTTGGTTGGGATCATGGACCCTTTACATCCTTGGACAATGGATTGTATATAGTTTCATCATGTATTCATTTTTGTTTGTTTTTTTCATTATGGACATGGAGCAATGGATTTATTTTTTCCGGATAATAAATTGTAAATAGTTGGACTATGGATTGATTTCTCTTTTTTTTTAATTATGAACATGAAGCAATGGAGATTTTTTTTTACATTTCCTTTGGATTTGCGTTGTTGTAGGGTGACTTTGGACTGTTTTTCTTTCACATTTTTTTGGATTGGTTATCATTTTCATTCAATCATCTTTTTCACATGCTTTTCATTTCATGTTTCATATTTTGGTATGCTTTCATTTCATTTTTGATTTCATGTACATAATACATTTTCATTTTTTAGTCCCATGTGTGGGATTCGTTCATTGGGTTGATGCATGTGAAAATGTGGGTTTACACAAGCAATGCCAACCAGTGTATGTGTGTGACAGACATGTGTTGATGTACATAGTTGACTTTTGGTTTGTGTCATGAGATCAGCATTTCACTGCTGGGGGGTGGGGGTGCAGGGGACATGAGTGGGACATGAGTGGGGGCCTGCTGGCAGGTGCCCTGCACTGCGGCGGGGTGGGGGTGCAGGGGGACATGAGTGGGGGCCTGCTGGCAGGTGCCCTGCACTGCTAGGAGGTGGGGGTGCAGGGTGACATGAGTGGGACATGAGTGGGGGCCTGCTGGCAGGTGCCCTGCACTGCTGGGGGGCTGGGGGTGCAGGGGGACATGAGTGGAGGCCTGCTGGCAGGTGCCCTGCACTGCTGGGGGTGCAGGGGGACCTGAGGGGGGGGCTGCTGGCAGGTGCCCTGCACTTCTGGGGGGTGGGGGTGCAGGGAGACATGAGTTGGGGCCTGCTGGCAGTTGCCCTGCACTGCTGGGGGGTGTGGGTGCAGGGGGACATGAGTGGGGGCCTGCTGGCAGGTGCCCTGCACTGTTGGGGGGTGGGGGTGCAGGGGGACATGAGTGGGGGCCTGCTGGCAGGTGCCCTGCACTGCTGGGGGTGCAGGGGGACCTGAGGGGGGGCCTGCTGGCAGGTGCCCTGCACTTCTGGGGGGTGGGGGTGCAGGGAGACATGAGTGGGGGCCTGCTGGCAGGTGCCCTGCACTGCTGGTGGGTGGGGGTGCAGGGGGACATGAGTGGGACCTGAGGGGGGCCTGCTGGCAGGTGCCCTGCACTGCTGGGGGTGGGGGTGCAGGGGGACATGAGTGGGGGCCTGCTGGCAGGTGCCCTGCACTGCTGGGGTTGGGAGTGCAGGGGGACATGAGTGGGGGCCTGCTGGCAGGTGCCCTGCACTGCTGGTGGGTGGGGGTGCAGGGGGACATGAGTGGGACCTGAGGGGGGCCTGCTGGCAGGTTCCCTGCATTGCTGGGGGGTGGGGGTGCAGGGGGACATGAGTGGGGCCTGCTGGCAGGTGCCCTGCACTGCTGGGGGGTGGGGGTACAGGGGGACCTGAGTGGGGCCTGCTGGCAGGTGCCCTGCACTGCAGTGGGGTGGGGGAGCAGGGGGACATGAGTGGGGGCCTGCTGGCAGGTGCCCTGCACTGCTGGGGGGTGGGGGTGCAGGGGTACATGAGACGGGGGCCTGCTGGCAGGTGCCCTGCACTGCTGGGGGGTGGGGGTGCAGGGGGACATGAGTGGGGGCCTGCTGGCAGGTGCCCTGCACTGCTGGGGGGGTGGGGGAGCAGGGGGACATGAGTGGGACATGAGTGGGGGCCTGCTGGCAGGTGCCCTGCACTGCTGGGGGTTGGGGGGCAGGGGGACATGAGTGGGACCTGAGTGGGGGCCTGCTGGCAGGTGCCCTGCACTGCTGCGGGGTGGGGGTGCTGGGGACATGAGTGGGGGCCTGCTGGCAGGTGCCCCTCAGTGCTGGGGGGTGGGGGTGCAGGGGGCCATGCGTTGGTGATCAGTAGTGCAAGGTGACATGTGGCTTGGCTGGGGGGCATGCCCATGGTGCATGGGCTGCCTACGGGACATGACCAGGGGTGCAGGGTAGTCCCCTGTGGTGTGGGCTGCCTGCAGGGGCCGTGGAGGGTGTAGAGGGAACACCTGTGAGGACCCACACTGCCAATTCACGTGTAGGACTCCCCTGCACCCCCGAAATACACGTACCCTGCTGAAATCCCTCAAGAGGCATGGAGGCTGTTCCAGAGAGAGGCCCCTGCCAAATAAAGAGATCTACCACCAACTCGTTGCTTGGAGAAGCGACTGACCCTGAGGGAGTTGGAGGCAGATGAGCGAAGAGCTCGAGAAGGAAGATATTTAGGAAGAGAAAGTTGAAGGTATTGAGGTCCCAGGCTGCAGAAGGCATTGTGGACAATGCAGAGGGTTTTGAACTTGATCCTCTCAACCACTGGGAGCCAGTGCAGAGATTTCAGTCCTGGAGAGATACGATCCCTGGGCTTGAGGCCAAGGACAAGTCTCACAGTCTTGTTTTGGATGAGTTGCAGAGGGCGGAGAGTAGAAGCAGGCAGATTTAGAAAGTGACTGTTGCAATAGTCCAGCCTAGAGAGATCCAGAGCTCTGGAGACAAGGAGAGTGTGGAGTCGAAGATGACCCCGAGGTTTTTAGCCTCACAGGTGGGAGCAGGAAGAGGGCCAAAAGAGGCCAGCCAGAGAGTGACAGGAAAGGAGGGAGTGGGTGTGCCGATGAGGAGGATCTCGGTCTTACTGGAATTAAGGCAGAGATCATTGGCGGCACACCACTCCTAGATAGCATACAGACAATCAGAGTTGAGAGAGGGAGAAGAGGTGGCTGAGGGTAGCCTGAAAATGAGCTGAGTGTCATCCGCATAGCACTGAAAGTTGGGACAGAGGCAATGCAGTGAGCAAGAATTGCTAGGTATTGGTTGAACTGCCAGAGAGAGAGGGGAACACCACAGATAGAGATATAGGAGAGGAAGGACCCAAGTTGAACATGGGAGGGTCGATCAGAGAGGAAAGAAGTCAGCCACGCCAGAGCCTGACCGGTGATGCCCAGGTTATCACAGAGACTGTTGAGCAGGATGGCATGGTTGACCGTGTCAAAGGCTGAAGAGAGATCAAGTAAGATGAGGACGCAGGGGGCGTTGGAATCAAGATTGGAGAGCAGGCCTTCAGGGATGTTCAGGAGGGCAGTTTCCATGCTTCTGGCTGCTCTGAAGCCAGATTGATGATCATGGAGACAACCAACAGATTCAGTGTGAAGATTGAGCTGGGAGATGGCTAGCTTTTTCAAGAGTTTCCCCATTCAAGGAGTGATAGTTAGCCGGGCAGGACAGGTCGGCAGAGGGTTTCTTAAGGAGAGGGCGCACAAGGGAGTGCTTCAGGGAGGGACGCGTGGGGGTAGACTCCAGTGGCGAAGGAGTGGTTCCAGAAGTCGGCCAGGGCAGGAGCCAGGGAGTCAATGTGGTCCTTGATGGTTTTGGAGGAACAGGATGAACCTGTTTTGACGAGACATTCATAGATCGGACTTGTCTAGTAACCTCGTCTGTGGAGAACAGGGGAAAGGCAGAGAAGGATAGAAGATTGGTGGCCGAAGAAGGGCAAAACGAAGAGCTGGGAGTAGAGTGAGGAAGGGGAGAGGAGGAGAGAGAGGACAGGATGTCCTGAGTTTTAGAGATGAAATGAGAAGCCAGTGCCGTGCAGAGGGCCTGGGAAGGGACAGGGGAGGTAGAGACTGCAGCAGGATTGGCCGGTTCCTTGCTGATTTTAAAGAGTTCAGCCGAGTTGTTAGATGCCACAGAGACGCGGTCTTGGATGTGAACTCTCTTCATGGTGAGGACAGAGTGTCGGTATTGCCTTTGGATCAGGCGGCAGGCCAGTTTGTCAGAGGATGTACATGAAGCACGCCATTTCCTCTCAGCCACCCTGCACTTGCGTTTAAGGGTGACGAGGTCTGAGTCATACCAGGAGTTGCACTTGGCTTTGGGCTTCAGGCAGATCCTCATGCCAGGGGCAAGAACATTGAGAGTATCAGATATAGCAGAGTGGAAGGGCTGTGTCAGGGTGCGAGTCAGCCAAAGGAGGCGGGGGGGTGAGAAAGTGGCAGCGAAAGCCTCAACTGACAAGCGGTTCATGGATCGGATGACTGAGAAGGTGGGTGGCAATGTTGGAGTTGGCTTGGCCTGAGGGATAGAGAGGGTGAGCTGGGAGGAAAGGAGAAAGTGATCACTCCAGGAGAGAGGAGTGGTGAGAGGGATAGAAAGGGGACGGTCTGAGGAGATCAGAACATCCAGAGTGTGCCCTGCAGAATGAGTCGGGCCAGAGGGGAGAATAGAGAGTGAGGCAAGCAACACATGAGGAAAGCAACTTCAGCTAATTAAGTATGGACACTATCTGAAAAGTACAGTTTTTAACTTATTTTTGAAAATGTCCAGATATTTTATTTCCATAAAATCTGGCAGTAGCCTGTTCCAGGCTCTCGGGCTGCCACAAAGAAGGCCCCTTTTTCCTCCAATCTGAGTTTACATCTGGGCACTTTCAGTAGGTTCAGTCTGTTTGATCAGAGATTTCGACTCAATACATTACTCTTTATTACTTCAGATAGGTCATACATTTATAAGTGATCATCATCAGCCGAAATTCAATTCTAGCCTCAACGGGGAGCCAGTATAGGCCTCTTCTAGCCTCAGACACATGGTCTCTCTTCTTGAGGCCTAGAGCGATCCTAACAGTGCTGTTTTGTATTAATTGTAGCCTGGCACAATCACCATGGGCGTAATTATAGGAGGGCACGGGGGGACAAGTCCCCCCCAACCTTTGTGGCCTGCCAAATTGTCTCCCCCCGTCTTTTGGCAGGGGGGGCCACATTGCAGCTGATGCATAAGTAATTGGACATAAGTAATTGTAATTGGACAGTGCTATCCTGGCTGAGGCGCCCAGCCAGTGTTGCGCTGTCCATTAAATAAAGCGGGCAACCTGTATACCCTGCACGGCTCAGTCCCTCACCCTGGCTGGTGGCCTGACTGAAAGTCAGCAGCCACTACCAGGGTGCTGGACTGAGTGGTATTCATAGTATTTATCCATAGTATTCATATGCTTGTATTTAGTGTGTTAAATTAAAAAAAGAATTTGGGGCGGGAGAATGTCACATTTCAGTCGCATCATACAAAGCATGCCTTTGTCAAAAGATGCAAAAGGTTAGCATATCGCCTTATCTTTTGTTATGGTTAAGTCTTCAAAGACAGCCTAGGAGCCATTCTTTAGAATTTTGTGGAATTGCATTCTGGTATTTGTAGTCTTCAAGATGGGGTTGAAAATAACACAAAATGTGTATGCTTATTGTTTGACATATTTCAATAAGGATTCCTATTTTGCTTGAGTACTTTAATTATGATGTGTGTACTTTTCAGGTACGATTTATAAAAACAGAGTATTGTTGAAAGGCAAAATTCGTGATGAGGAGGGGAAAGGATCAGAGGGCACATTTGCTAGGATGATTTCCCAGTTCCATGGAAGAGAGGTTGATGAACTGAAGATGTTCTACCTGGCCCTGTGCTGATTTTCAGGGTACAAGTTGAGATTACATGTGGGTAGGACAGCGTCCACTCACTTTTTTCACAGTGCTGACTCCATTGTGTGTTTTTGAGGCCAGTATGCAAAAAAGCTTCTTTGCTCAAGTTTTCGCCCACCAGCATTTCAACCCACAAAACCACATGAAAGTATCTTCAAGGCACATTTACAGGGTAATTCATAGAATTTCGCACAAAAGTGGCGCATGCGGCTGGCGCACAGTGTGCGCATGCGGCTGGCGCACAGTGTGCGCGTGCGAATGTCTGCGCCAGCCGCGTGCGCTAAAATCGTTTTCCGCGCACAGCGTATTCATGGATTTTAGCCTCCAAAACCAGCTGTGGCGCAGAGTGGCGCAGCGACCCTGCATCAGCGCCAGTTACACCCCCAAGAATGCCCCTAGAGCAAGGAAAAGCCATCAAAATCCCCAATCCAGTGCAAAGGGCTGCGCTAACCCTGGACCAGTTTACAGGGCTGCCAAACAGCAAACGCCAAGCGGGGAACGTGTATAACTGGGGTTCGCTTGAAGTTCCACACGCGAAAGGGCCTGTGCGAGTGGGGTACGTGTATAACTGGGGTTCGCGTGAAGCTTCACATGCGATTGGAGCACAGTACGTGTATTACGGGGTTCACAGGAAGTTTCACACGCGAAAGGGCCTGTGCGAGTGGGGTACGTGTATAACTGGGGTTCGCGGGAAGTTTCACCCGTGATTTCAGCAGGGTACGTGTATTACGGGGGCACGCGATTGGATGCCCACCCACTCCTGCCTCTGAGGTTGCCATGTCGGGCACATCTCCATCTGGCACCACTGGCAACCCCCAGCCAGAGAGGCAGAGAGCCACCAGCTTCACTGCCACCGAAGTTGGTGTCCTGGTGGAGCATGTCCTGGGGCATTATGATGCCCTTTTCGGAACATCACGCGCCAACAAGGAAGGACGGGAGAGGATCTGGGACGACATAGTAGTTGCCATCAACGTGGAGGGGGTGGCAACCCACGACATCAAGCACGTCAAGAAGCGCCGGGAGGACTTCAGGTCCAGGACCCTCCACGAGGCCCGGTGCCTTGCGGAAGGGGGCAGGGCACGCATGAGTAACATCCAGATGAGGGTCCTGGAACGCGTAGGCCCAGCGCTCCACGCCCAGATCCTTCAGAGGCAGACCCGTCTGGAGTTGAGCGGTAAGTGGCCAAGCATTGCTGTGTGAGACAGGGCATGTTGCAGTGTGCTGGTAGCCTGATGCTTGCCTGTATGTGTGACATAGGCCATGTATGGATGTGTGTGTGCAGGGACATCATGGTCATGCATGTGAGACCAGTTATATGTGAACCACATGGTTGGTGCATGTGTTTTAATGCAACATGGGGAGCTCTGTGCGGAATGCACACATGAAAGCATAGCTGTCTCTGTTCCTGGACATGAAGGGGGGATGAGGAATGGGTGCTGATGTCATGTACATGTATGGTGCACATGTGTGTGTGTGTGCCTGAGAAGTGTGTGTGTGACTTTGAAACGCCATGGATGCATGTGACTTTGAAGGGCCCTTCTACAGGGATGTTGATGTTGATTGCAGGCGCCAGGACTGTTTCTGCATGTGTGTTGTGTGCATTCACCCATGTGTTGTGGAATGACAGGATGGAAGTGACATTTGACAGTGCCACTCGTGTTATTGCTTCCTGTCTAGGGTATTTTGTACTGTACCCTGATGCTTGTGTTCTATGTCTCCCTCTACGCAGCGTCAAGTGAAGAAGAGGGCGGAGACGGCGCTGTGGAGCCAAGCGGCGGGGATGCCTCCACTGGGCGGCGACGCAAGGCCGAGCCACCCTCCCAGGAATTACCATCATCGAGGACCCAGGGGGCTGGTGCTGCGTCTGCCACAACGGCTGTGGCGGAAGGGCCGGGTGAGCCCCCACAGGGGTTTCCTATGGCGGAAGACGGTGTGGAGACATCCAGGTTGGTGGTCTCCACAGAGGAGGAGGAGCCCGCTACTGAGCCGCACATGGGGCCTGGTGGGGGTAGTACCACTGGTGCAAGTGGTGCAGTCCAGGGCCAGGGTCAGGAGGCAGCACAGGTCACCGCGGAGGGGCCTGTGCATGTCGCTGTCCCTGACCCTGTGACTGCACCACCATGCACCAGCAGGGAGGCCCCATCCCAGGCCCGTCCGCAGGTAGGGGAGAATGCCATGTCATCTGCCTCTCCACTACCTGTGGATGAGGGGTCTCACGAACGTATGGGCTCCGTCCTGGTTGGTGGGTTCCGACATGTGTCGTGCACTCTGGCGGACCTCTCCTCCTCTGTGGAGACTATGCGCCAGTCTTTCTCCACACCGTCTTCCGGCCCAGATTCCACCAGGGCCCCCTGTGGACCTGGCCCGACCAACACAGCCAGCTTGGTGGAGCTCACATCCCTGCCACAGTCGGGAGTCGGCAGCCCAGCAGGGGTGGACACTACAACTGGAGACCAGCTGATGGAGGATGTGCAGGCACCATCAGACATGGCACATGGACAGCAGCAGCAGGAGCAGGCTCTAGGTGGGAGCAATGATGGCTCGGGGCCATCAACATCGGAGGGGCAGGCATCGGCCAGAGGGCAGGAGGACCCAGGACTGGAAGTGTCTTCCGTGTGGCAGCTGTTAGGCCATGCTATAGATGCGGAGCGGCAGCGGGCAGAAGAGGCACAGCTCACGATGGTCAGGGCGGAGAACTCCTTGCGGAGGGGCCTGAGGCAGGCCGAGTGCCTCGAGGCAATTCGCAAGGCGTTGGAGGAGAACATGTCGTCGTCCCTGCGAACCCTCGGGGCCATGGAAGAGGACTGCATCCAGGACATTGAGCAGGAGTTCGATGATGCCCGGGACATCCAAAAGTGAGCCGTCGGACTAGCCCGCTGCCCTTGTAAATATTTTTTAGAGTTAGGTTTCCTTTTCGTTTTCCTTTTATTTGTGGTCAATGGACAATGCCACACAAATTTGTATATAGTTATATTTTTAGGTAGTTTGTTAGGTAGGTTTCATTTGTTTGGTTGGGATCATGGACCCTTTACATCCTTGGACAATGGATTGTATATAGTTTCATCATGTATTCATTTTTGTTTTTTTTTGCATTATGGACATGGAGCAATGGACTTATTTGTTCCGGACAATGGATTGTAAATAGTTGGACTATGGATTGATTTCTCTTATCTTTTTTTATTATGAACATGAAGCAATGGAGATTTTTTCTTACATTTTCTTTGGATTCGCGTTGTTGGAGGGTGACTTTGGACTGTTTTTCTTTCGAATTTCTTTGGATTGGTTATCATTTTAATTCAATCATCTTTTTCACTTGCTTTTCATTTCATGTTTCATATTTTGGTATGCTTTCATTTCATTTTTGATTTCATGTCCCCCTGCACCCCCAGCCCCCAGCAGTGCAGGGCACCTGCCAGCAGGCCCCCACTCATGTCCCACTTGAGGAGAATCATCTCTGGTTCTTGAAGCACTTCAAAACCTTTCTCTTTCCCTCTACTTTTTCTCCTCCACTCCCCTGCTGACTTCCGGGCTGCTACTGAAACTGCACTGGTTACCTGGCCACCCTCTGATCCTGGGCTCAAGTCCCCTCCCCCACCAGTCGCACACCTACACTGCCTTCCTGGCAACCCCTGCACTTGGGGACTGTTCTTCTGTACCCGTACAGTCCCACTACCAGCACTTGCCACCTGATGTCTGCACTTAACCTGGCCTCCTGCTGGCCGTACTTTTACTTATTGTTTATTTATTCTATTATCCAATGTACTGCACTGTACCCTCCCCCCGCACTTCCTCCTTCACCCTTCCCATGAACTTGCACAATCTGAATGACACCTTGCCTAGAAGGATTGTTGTCTGTCTTCCCCCTGCTGCCCCTCCCTTGCCTCGTCGTGCCTTGAAAGACTTGTGTATAGGCGCATTATAAATGCCATATCATATCGTATCATATCATATGTGCCCTTTTTGTATTGTCTGTTACTGGCCTCGTTGTTTGTCTGTCTGTGATGCGTCCGTATGCCTCTAGGCCAATTGGTGCGCTTTATAAATATATTCAAGTAAAGTAAAATGTGTATCAGAGGCCACCAGGGGGCACGGAGATGTCGGCACCCTTTCCCTGAGGCTCTGACACTCCTGATTCAAAAAGGTTACTGAGACCTCACCTTTTTAACCCCCTAGGAGCCAGTGGAACCTAGCGACCCCCAGAGTATGCCTGGGTGCACCAGAGAGTGAATTCATGGAGCAGTTGATCCTTCAAGACGAGTGTTCTCGTCCCAGAAAGACGCCCGGGTAGGCAACGTTGACGTGCCTGTTCTGCGGCACCATGCAGCCGGCGTGAGAGCAGTGGGAGAAATAGCGAGGGAGTGGGGGCCGGCGGCCACGTAGACTGCACCCCGACCTTTCCAGGGAGTGCACTGCCTAGCCCACCGAGGAGCGCTCTCACCCCTGTGAACCCTGTCCCCACCGGCAGAGATGCAGCACTGGCGAACCGGAAGGCAGGGGGAGAGCCCGGACTACGCTGTAACGGCCTGTGGAGGTTAACTGAGGCAACAGCGACAACAGTGGCGGCCAGGAGGTTAGCTGAGGCAACAGCGACAACAGTGGCGGCCAGGAGGTCACGTGGGCCTTGGAAGGGGTAACTCCTGAGACCGCTGACTGATGAGCCAGAGGGACGGTAGAGACCACCACATCCAGAGAAACCACCTCCCCCATGTCCAGTGCAGGGGTACGACGAATGCCTGTAATACCAGTAGGGGGACTGTGAGCCTAATGGGTGAACCAGGACTGGAGTACCCCTGGAGACCCGGGGGGAGCCGCAGATGCCCCGGCAGAGACTTTAGCTTGGCGGGCCAAGGACGTATCTACACTGGGCATGACGAGTAGAGGGCTTTGCCTGATGGGGAACCCAGAGTTTTCCTGTGAGAGAGGGGAGAGGAGGAGAGTGTCCCTGCTGCCCACTGGGTGGACGAGGCAAACCGGGCTGCAGCACTCAGCGGAATCAGGGGGAACCAGGCTCGCCCTGGCCCTGACTGGAAGAGTAACGATTGGTGTGGCTGTGGGAAAGGTCGTCTCCTGGGGTCCTTGCCCAGCTTTGGAAGTTGAAAGTGGCCCCCTGGAAGATTACCTGGACTCCTCAACAACTCACTCCCCGTATTGGAGGGGCCGTGGGCTGGTAACTAGACAAGTGAGTCGACAAGATGGACCAGAGAATACAAGAAGTGGAGATCGACCAATCCTCCCTAGACATGATGGAAACCCAGATGGATATGCGGTTGTTCGTCCTGGAAAGAAGGGAGACCTAATTGACATTAAAGATAGATGACTTTGAAAATAGGGAGAGGAGGAACAACTTAAGTTTCTATGACTTCCCGGACAAGGATGGCGATACAGAGTGGGACTTAAAGAACTCAATCCATGAAGTAGCTAGAGTGTCATTTGGGGATGACACCATTGACCAGCCAAAGATTAATAGGGTCCACAGAGCAGGAGGATCATCTAGAGGCCCGAGATCAGTCTTGGCCCCTTTCCAGAACTACCCGGAGAAAATGAGAATCCTCAAGAAAGCATGACAGACAGGTCCAATCCAGCTAGATCCTGCGAGAATTACAATTTTCCAGGACGTCTCTTCCTTTACGCTTGCAAAACGCAGGATGTGCGGTCCCCCTCACGAAATGGCTCACTGAGAAAGGGGCCCGATACAGATGGGGATTCCCCTTCATCTCAGTTGAATATGATGGCTATAAATATTGGCTGGTAATGAAGGATGACATATGACATGTGACCGGTGAATTGGTGGGAAACCTGGACAACAACATGAAAGAAAAGGAGGGCAAGCCCCAGGGAGAGACATGGACTTCTAAGACACAGTTAGAATGCTTGTGCAAGGCTCGAGGAAATCTAGGAAGCTGGACACACTGCCAGGAGACCCCTCTTGAACTTGGCTGAGGGCTAGGGGGATCTCTCCTTGGGTGGGGTCACGATGGGACCACCATCTTTGAATTAACATCAGTGTATCTCTCAGCTACATGGAGAGAATTCAAAGGGGAGGCAGAGGTGGTAAGCAAGAATGGGATGGGGAGTCTCGGGATCTTGGGCAGTCAGAGGGGGAGGAGACTCCTTAAGGATACAATGGTCCATGGCACAGGGAGGAGCAGAAAGGGAATGGGGGTGGGGGATCTGGGGGGTGCAAGTTAAACAGGGGGAAGTTCAGGATGTTTGGTTGTATGGTTAGTCGGTTCTGGTTGTTAAGTAAATAAGTTAAGTAAATAAAAGGTCCAAGGGTCACGTCCTCCCTGGGGGGGGGCTCAAACAGGAGATGTTAGGTGGGGTCAGGCCACCTGTGGGTGGGGGGTATCAGGGTGTGATGGGGTGAGGGGAAGGGGTACTTGTTTTCATTGCTTTTTTTAGTCTGTTGATCACACTCCGACAGTTGAGATTGCTATGGGGTTTTGTGGGAATCGCAGGCAGGGGGAGCTGTTCTTACATGGATGGCTATGCCAGACAATGGGAGGGGACAGAGTTGGAAGACAATATACCACTTTAGATGGCTGTTCAGGACGTTAACCTAATAATTGGCTCCCTCAATGCCTGTGGGGTAAACTCCACCACTAAACGCTCCATACTAACCCGGGAGTTTTGCCGCTCTAACCTTGATGTACTTTACCTTCAAGAGACACAGTGTGAGGGGAAGGGAACCCAAGCTTACATCAAAATTAGTGGGTGAGGTGTTATGAGCATCTGGGGCAACGAAACAAAAGGGTGGTGGCACTCCTGCTGTCTAGTAGAATTAGAACGTAGGTGGAAAAAGTTCTTAAAGACCCGGGGAGGCATATATTTTTGTGCAGATACTAGTTGCTGAATTTCAGTGACCTGTTGGTGCACAGACCCTGAGTGAGAGTTTGCTGGACAGGGTGAAAATGTAATTTGTATTCCCAGAGCTGGTTTAGCAGTGCAACGTTTCTTCCATTTGAAGAATCCCCCCGCACCACACTAAACCACTTCTTGCCGGCCTATTGCTTAAGAAGTCTATTGCTTGTACAGCACCACTTCCTCAAATCCCAAGGTCTATAATATTGCTACAAATTAGCAACTAGCACTCTCTCCTCTCTCTGAGCCAATGGATTTCCTTATTAGTTGCGGCTTCCTTTGAATTCCACTTCTCCTTTAGTTTCTTAGCATTAGACTTGAGTCTAAAAGGAGGGACATTATCAAGGACTAAAAAGGGCACGGGAGAGCATCCATGAGAGAAGGCAGGTTGCACACCTGGAGCTGCAAGTTGGCGTAAGTTGTATTCTCCTTTGGGGGGATTTGTTGAAAGGTGTCCTTGCTTACAGTAAGATTCTGGAGCTAGTGTGATGATTTTAAGATACATCCCTTAACTCTGCCCTCCAGAGGAGCTTTCCTCTCGTAGGACCCAGACCAGACATCGTAGGACAGATGGCATTAGAATGCAAATTCACTGCCTTTATGACAGTAACCTCTTTTCAGAGGCTCCTTCTTGTCTTGAACAGCATCCATTGAATCTTTAGTTAGGTCAATAACTGCATCAAGGTTAACTGTTATCATAAGGATAGGTGCATTATAAATGTTACGGTATGCAAGGCGAGACTGTGAGGGGGACTGCAGGTGTTGATAATGGGGCACTGGCGGCTAGAGCCCACCAAATACCCCTGGCCTCCCTGCACATCCTTAGCTTGGTAATGAAAAGAACTCGGGATGCAGCGTGGGCCTTATCCGACACAAATATTTACAAATCACATTATCCCACAAATGATCCAGTCATGCATCACATCTTCAATTCAAATGAGAGCCTGGACCCCTGTGCAAGAAGGCGACAGGTGTCATTCTTGGGAGCTTTAACGGTCCAATAAGTGTGGAACCAGATGATGAAGGTGTATTGAACTGGGACACAAGGAGAGGCATCCAGCCAATATCCTACTTGCAAGGGAAAACAAGTACTGTGGGACGTTTAATAAGCAAATGGGCTTTAGAAGCAGATGTTGGAGCCCTTAATGGGAGAACAGAAAAGTATAGCCTGGCAGCTAGTACCTTTTGTGCCCATCAAGGGTCTTCTAGAACATACCATTTTTTTTCTGGCAGTTCAAGCATGGGGCCTATTCAATGATTTGTGGGTCGCCTCAAGGGTTGAAAGGATCACAATCCCTTACACGTTTTACTTCCCTTTCCTCTACTGGGGTATGCTGGGCTGCCACTGGAGGGTGCAGTATGAGATGGATGAAAGTAGATTTCTCTTGTGTGTTTCCCCGCTATGTATAATGCAATCTTGCAAAACCTAGAATGTATCTTGGCTCCGGAAACAGTCCCTTACCTTAAACCTATAGCCATGTTGAAAACTCTTCAGGTTATTAAGGGTCCTTTGCGAGTCCCTGTAAAAATATGTCCTACTAAGGCTCTTCAGAGGTACACATGGTATGATAGGCAATGCTGTTTTAGGAATAAAGAGCTATTATATGTATCAAGGAAAATGGAAATTGAAGGAAAGGAACCAACTTTATCCTATAGTGCGTACAGTCAAGCAGGAGTTCAGACATCGGATACAAGCCAGGAAAGCACAGTGTATAAAGAGAGCTTGGGTAGCTACACCTAAGATAGGACAAAATGCAGTTCGGCCGTCTCAGGAGCTATGTGACTCTATTTCCACTTTCTTTCTGACAAAGATTGCGACTATTCGGGGCAACATAGAAATCGAGGCTATGGTGGCCACGACTGACATTGCTCCTGTTAAACCCCCTCCTACTGTAGGGTCTTGGTCCACATTTCCTCTTTTCTCTAATTCGGAGGTTCTACTAGCCATGCAGAAACTGAAATCTGCATCTCCAGCAGATGCCATACCCCTGGCCCTCCTACAGGAGATGTCCGCAGATTTAATAAATCATATTACCTCAGCTGTTAACATCTCATTCGCTACAGGAGTGAACCTGCGTTCCCTTAAGCATGCCTTAGTCATCCCGCTGCTTAAGAAGTCCTCCTTAGATCCTGAAGTATTGGCCAACTATCGTCCTATCTCACTTCTGCAATTCCTGATGAAAGTTTTGGAAGCATTGGTATCCCCTCTTCTTTCTACGTTTCTGGAATCCTCCCAGTTTCTCGACCCATTTCAGTCTGGCTTTCGGCGTGGCAGAGGCGCTGAATCTGTTCTAAACTCAGTGATGGTTGATCTGATGTGCCTGGTTGATCAGGGTGGTGTCAGAGCAGTCCTGCTATTAGATTTGTTGGCTGCTTTCGACACCGTCGACCACTCTCTCCTCATCTCCTGGCTTTCTGAGGCCGGCATCTCTGGCCAAGTCCTTGACAGGATCATAGCGTTCCTGGCGGATCGCTCTCAATCAGTCTCTTTCCCGCCCTTTTGCTCGGCCCCCTGCCCCTCTCTCATGCAGAGTCCCTCAGGGATCAGCACTTTCTCATATCTTATTTAACATTTATATAAGATATCTCTTGCTTCTCATTGAGGCACATGGGTTCTGTTTTTATTCGTATGCCGACGATACCCAGATTTTGGTCCATCTAGACCTGACCAAATCTAAAACGGCCAGCCGGTTAAGAAGTTGTCTTCAGGATCTGAAGACTTGGATGACATTGAACAGGCTGAAGTTGAACAAGAGTAAAACCGAGGTCCTAGGTGTGGGTACCTCTATTCCTCAACTGTTTTGGACATCTGATTTTTGGCCCACTTCCCTTGGCCCTCTTCCTACGCCAGTTTTGTCAGTACGGAACCTCGGCGTACGGATTTCTGCCACATCGACCATGGATGAACAGGTCAATGATGTGTGTAAATCCGGCTATTTTAAACTTGGGGTTATTCGCAAGGTTCTCACTTTCATTCCTTCAGCTAATCAAGCCCCGGTGGTTGCTGCCCTGGTCCTTAGCGTTTTGTGCTATTGCAATTCACTGTATCTGGCCCAGTACCTAACTGGGTGCCTGCAGTTGCTCCAAAACGCTGTGGCAAGTTCTGTCATCCGTCCTCTATTTGGAGCCCATATGACTCCTCTTCTGACACAACTGCACTGGCGTCCCGTCGCTCACCCGGATCATGTTTAAATCTATGTGCATAACAATAAAGGGATCTTGCCCTAGAATAGATAATAATATTCACAGGGAAGCCGGAAATGTTTACTTCATGTCACTGTTCAGTTGTGAGGGAATATACAGGTGCCCCTACGTTTTACCAATAATTCTGGGGGATAAAAATGTGGTCACGGCCCATTCCAGATCCCTGACTTTACCTTGGAGGAGGTCAATAAGGCAGTAGGTTCACAGGCATCAGGGGACAGCCCCTGGGCTGGATGGAGCACCAGGGAACCTTTTAAAATCTGATCCTGTAGTCTGGGTTCCAACCCTCTGCTCCGGTTTAATTATTTACTAGCCACAAGTGAAATTCCCCACACGTGGAGGCAGTCCGAAATAATTTATATCTTTAAAAAAGGTTAAAGGTGGGGCCATGCCAACTATAGACCAATTTCCCTTCTGGATTCATCAGGAAAGATATTTTCTAAAGTTCCACAGAACACAGCAGGGAGAACAGAGCTCCAAGGACTAGGCATGGCGATCGAATACCAGTACAAATATTCTATCAATTAAGAAAAGTGGCAGTTGCTAAAACCCAGAAGGACTTTGTTGTTTTGTCCAGTTCTGAGGAAGGCCTTTGGCCGAAACATGTGTCGTTTACTGGACACTTATTAGGACTGATTGCTACCAAACCAGTGTCCCAATTCATAAGCAAACTGGTTAAGCATCAACTAACCAGTCAATAAACGTATACAACCTAAACTGGCGCAGAGAGCGTGGTGACATTTTTTTTTCAATTTTCTAAAGTTGTTTTGGACAGGATCCAGGAGTGGAAGAGTTGGGGGGAATATTTTGTACCCAGAGCAGGGGAGTTTCTGACAAGTGGCTGGTACTATTGAATGGGACCTTTGACTAATGTGGATACTCATGAAATACGCTATCCTGAGGAAAGGCACAATATATATATATATATGGGATTTGTAGATCTAAAGGCAGAGTCTGACTTAGTCGTCAGGACCGATTACTGAGGAGTTGGCCCTTAATCCAGTTGCCTTATGGGTTAGGATCTGGGCCCATTCAGGTCCTTTGGTTTATAGGGAACAATTGCAGGAACAGCCAGGCTATGAGAACCTGGAATGGTTTAGAGCCATAAAATAGGCCTAATCGAACTGGGCCTAAACGATTTCTAGGATTTTCCAGCACATATTTCTAAAGTGAACATGAAGGTCCTGCATTTAAGATACTGGGAGATGGAAACTTACTACAAGAAGTACTAAGAAACTCCTGTCTCTGCTTATATTTAGTGTCAAAACCCCTTATAGGTTGAGAATCGTATCTCGATAGAATAACCAACCCAGAAATTAAGGCTCTCTATGTAAGATTTTGTATAGGCTGCCTACCCCTCGTAATGGTGGTGGGGAGATGTCCAAGAATTCTCTGTGTTCTTGTGGTACTTCATCTGAAACAATCACTCGCTTTTCATTTTTCAATCTAAAGACAAAATGGTTGAAGCCCCTAATTAAGGACGGTCACGCTGATATAAGGCACTAGTGGGATGCCTTGGCCTGGTCTCGCAGAACAGTTAGTGACGTGAATTCAGTAGCACAATTTATTTGGAGAGCAGGGCTATGCAGGTGGCGATTGGAGGAGGTGGAAGTGTGATGTCAACATTTTCATCATGAGATGTTGATTTTAGAATGTCGATTAGGGGATTTTACTGTTTCTTTTTCTTTTTTTCCTTTTCAATATGCTTTTATAAATGTAGTCTTTTTTATTTTAATGTTGTAATAGCAGCATACATTTGACTGGACTTAATACAAATTCAGGAGATGGACAGACACTCATCCGTGAGCAACTTGATCCAGTAGAAACCATTTAAGAACTGAAATGTATAGCAGGGCACTCTGTCTTTGGGTAATGCGCATGAGACTGCAGTGAATAATCACGGAAAGGGCGGGATATCTCAGTTGGCTTCTACTGGACAATTGGATAACTTATTAAAATAGCAGAAAAGAAATAGGCACCCTTTTTATGCAGTCGCAAAAGAATATTGGGCAATACGTCACATTCACACTTTGTTAATTAAATGCATAGCACACATATGATCATACGTGCTTTTTCCATGTACCTTCAAGAAAGACATTGGGCCTCATTGCAAGGTCGGCAGTGTGGTAAAAAAGTGGCAGTGAATTATACTTTTGGCCTTGAAGTGTCAGATTTACCTCCAGCAAGATGCTAGAGGCAGATACCTCCAGCAAGATGCTAGAGGCAGATATTTCAGTTCAAGTCCTGAAATCTACAACTGTACCATGGCGAAGTTACCGCTTTTGGTAAATCCACCTAAATACCCATAGAGTCCTATCGACTCCAAATATGGGAACGAACACTGCGCTACCACCAGAGTTTGGCAGTAATGGCTCAACCTCGTAATGAGGCACATCATATTTCAAAGACGCGTTCTTTATGAACATCTTTGTAGTTTTGTTCCTGTTGTAATAAATGTTTCTTGCTTGCACATTTAAAATGAAGTTGACCCGGGCAGGTTCTTGCATGAAATACAGCATAGGGAGGCAAAAGCAGTAAAACCATAGTTTGTCATGTTTCTATAGAGTGTTACATATGGATGTAAATGGGTATCAAAATATTTTTTGCGGGGGATGTTAATGTTTTGGCCAGGGTGCTGTCAAAGCAAAGGGCTCCCTGGACAGGTAGATTCCAGTCCCTCCCCACATGTGCCCAGAAGAATGCAATCAAACCAAGGTGACCCCAGTGGAGATCCAGTGGTGGGTTTGAGACCCAGCAGTCGTAGGAGCACAGAAGCAGAGCAGGAGTCATCCCCCAATGTTAACCAATGGAGAAATGTGGTAGAAGAGCAACTGCAGAACCCAACGGCCACGGACCATGGGACCACTTTCAAACCATAGAATTGTGAAGGTGACTGCTTCCCTGCGCACTTAGTCAAACTGCGCGCCTACGCTAGCACCCATCATCACCAACTTCCTTAATGCCTCTTTCAACACCAATTCTGTCCCCGCCAGTATAAAGGAAGGATTGGTTACACCCCACTCCTCAAAAAACCTTCCCTGGACCGCACCATACCCACCAATTACCGTCCCATAACCACTGCCCTTTCTGCTGAAAATAATTGATAAAATAGCCTACTCACAAGTCCAAAACTATCTTGAAAGCAACCATTTACTAGGAGCCAGAGAAATCTGGTTTACACCCCAATCACAGTACAGAAACGGCCCTACTGGACCTTAAAATTCAGATGGACTCCATAAGAGACTCTGGTAATGTGTGCATCCTGCTCTTACTAGACCTTTCTGCCTCATTTGATTTGGTGGACCATGACAAATTATGTAATGCGCTATCAGAACACTTTACATTCTCATCAGATGCTACCCTCTGGGTCACATCTTTTCTAGCAGAATGTACTTCTAGAGTATCCTTTGGCAAGGAAGCCGCAGATCCGATACCAGTCCCCCTAGGGGTCCGTCAGGGCTCATGCCTCTCTCCCACCTTGTATAATGCATATACAAAACTCCTATTTGCAGCCTTTGATTCCATGGGTGTCCTTTACACGAATTTTGCGGACGACACCCAGATCCTCATCTCTATCACAGATAACCCTGAGAAAGACTCTATTACCATGAACAAATTCTATGCCATAACCCAAAACTGGATGGCCACCAACAGTTTGTGTTTTATGAAAAAACGGAGATGCTCATCGTGGGCTCCCCTTCTAAAATAAAAACCCTCCACCCTGACTATTCATCCATCATCATTGACGGAACACCCATCCCAGTTCTCAAACAGGTCAAAACGCTGGGTGTTCACCTACATTCCAACCTCACAATGACCAAACATATCAGCGCCCTCTCCTCCTCTACTGCTTACACGTTTAAACTCATTGCTCTAAACTGCCACTTTCTGACCCCCCAGAACTATCTCACCTTAGCTCATGGCCTCATATTATCAAAATTAGATTACTGCAATATTCTCCTGTTAGGCACCACTAGTACGAATCTGGCCAAACTACAACTGTTGCAAAACAAAGCCCTACGGGCAGCCTTTGGCTTGAAAAGGAACAACCACATTTCTCATATCAGGAGGGAAGTACACTGGCGACCCATCCAAGCCAGAATCCTCTTCAAAACGCTTTGGGTCACCCACAAATGCTGCACCAAGGTGGCTCTCACATACCCCAACAATGCAATCTCCCAAAAAAAGGCTACCAGAACCCTGAGATCCAATTCCAGCACTCATGTATTCATCCGTAGGTGCAGGAGCTCGAGGGCAGGGGGAAGCATCTTTCCAGTGGCAGCACCAAAGATTTGGAACTCCCTCCCCTCCCACATTAGAAACGAGCCCTCCCACCAGCCCTTTAAGTAGCTTATTAAAACTTGGCTCTTCAACAAATTCTAACTTGCCGCTCCTCCGCCATGTCTTGCTTTTATACCTGCCTGCACTTTAAATGAGAAATGTTTCACATATTGTTTTTCCTTCTTGTACCGTTAATGCAAATACCTGTACTGTAACTAACCTATAACGCCGAATCTTATGTACTGAATGCCACTTTGTAACCAGAGAAGTAAGCCTTTCTGTGACCTACACCGTGATACCTCTGGGTTTGGGCCTGTAACAAATGCTATAAATAAATGGGAATCCTTGAGGGCGAGTACCTGGAATAATCCACCAACCCAAACCCAGAGGTTAGTACTTACAGTGTTGGTCCCTGAAAACACTGTACTTGAGGAACGCAGAATAACCCGGTAAGTAAATGCTTCTTTTTAAAAGTCAAAATGAAAGCACCCAGGGATATAAACCACAAGGCAACAATGACCCCACTGGCCAAAAAGAAAACAATTATCCTTGATAGGAGTGGTACCCGCCATCTAGAAATGACATCAGCAATGGAGATGGATCCAGGAGGATGGAGGAACCGCCACACGGCAGACTCTGCAAGCTCATCGGGCAAACATGGATGGCAACCCAACAAAATGTGGCTCCTGAAAAATTGTGGTGGCGACCAGAGATGGCTCAGGCAAGCAGATTTGGCAAGTCATTGAAATCCCAACACATTTCCAGGAGGCAGCATCTTCTAAAACAAAGGCGACACACCCTGGCGGGAAACAGTGGTAAAATGCAGTAAAACAGCCCAGAAAATAGTCCCAGATGGAAGGCTTGGTCCAAGAAGATGAGAAGGTATGGTAGAAGTATGAGGAAGTCTCTAGAATGACACGTGCCTGCAAATAAACCCAAATCTGAGATATGCCAAGACTACTGCATCCAGCCAGTATGGCCTACAAACAAAGCAATTGCTGGAAACGGTTGTAAACCTTCGGTCGGGCAGGCAGATCTGCTCAGCTTCCAAAAACGCAGCAGCACTGAGCTCAAGAATAGGTTTTCCCCTATATATCCGTTCACTCACAGGGGCTGGCTTCCACAAGTACACCAATCCCATTAGGGGATTTAAAGCAAAGATTTTGGCAGCCAATCAAGATGGCCCCAAAAACCACCAAACATCCAGACCCACCCCCAAAGAAAGTGAAGTAGCCTCCCCAGGACCAAGAACTGGTCTAAACCAGTCCAAACCACCATGAAGACTGCCATCTTGGTCTCACAAAGATCCCACATTAGCAGAATGGTCTATTAAGGCCTGCTGCATGGTTTCCCCGGTCAAAAGAAGCCCCTTAAACACAATGGCTAAAGGAAGGACTTTAAAAAAGCATTAGTAACCCAGTGGTTACCATATATGTACATTGGGTGAATAATGTGGTAAATCATCTTGCACCCCTGGTGAAGCCAAAACAAAATCTCACTTGCCACCAGCCTACCCCCCTAAAACCAATGAAGAGTGATTAAATCATCCTAGAGCACAAATGGGAAGCCTGACAGGCACCCCAGGACTGGGAGCCTTGGTGGCGACCCAAGAGCTTTATACCTTAGGCAAGGAAAAAAAGGAATGTAAAGGCTGCGGAAATTCAGCAGAAGTCTCTCTAACCACCAACATAAATTAAAATCCCCAAAAAGTAAAGCGAGAAAAATCAAATAAATGAGACTGTGGAATCCCCCAAAACACAGAAAGGTAGGTCTTCTTATGAACCCCTCACAAGAGGACTGCAGAAAACCCTCCTAACTGCTTAAGCTTACACAGTTTTCATTGTGCAATGATATGTTATGTTATTGGGTATTTGTAGAATGTCTTTTTACCATTGGTATGATCTCAAAGCTATGTGAGATGAACGCCCTCTGGACCGTAGTCCAGGTCAGTGGAGGGAGTAGGGTAAAAACTAGTACTTGGTTGCACTCTGTATGTGTGCAGCCAGGCTGCATTTTCGTGGTGGGTAGCTGCATTCTAATGCTCAGAGTGGTGTGGAGGTTGTGTGAGATCAGTAGTATGTGTGTTGCATTCTAAAGATTGTTGGATGTTCATTGTGGTGTGTAATTATGTGTGCAGTCAGACCAAATTAATCAAGGGGCATAGCTGCATCCTATTGTTTGTTGGTGAAAAGGAGGGAGTCAGCATATTGGTGTGTTTGAGTTTCGGTGCAATTGGAGGAGGCCCCCTGTTGCTGCTTACCTTCCAGTGCCTACCAAGGTAACTATTTCTCCCTATTTTAGAGGTTTGGTGCTTTAGTTCTTCTGGAAACATTCTCGATCTAGTGTGAAGCTAGTTTACCAAGGTTGGCCGTATCTTTCCGGCTTAACAGTATCATCAGTGTTGAACTGGCTGATTCCAAACCTTTACTGGGCAAAGCGATTGCAGGTCTATGGTCATCCCTGTGTCCAATTGAGTCTGCAATTGCTTATCAGTTAACACCGTCTCGATGTGCAAGTTACTTCCAGTTCTGTTCCATGAAAATTGCTAATACATCTTAGATACGAGGACCGGTACTCAGTAAACCTGAAGGTCCAGCATCAAACCAGGCCATGTTGTTGGTGCTGTGGCTGTCTGACATTGTCACGTGCAGCGGATGTTTGAGTGTTCCAGGTGTAGCATATGGTTATTGATAACAGGCAACAGCACATCGTTGTCACTTGCAGGAGTTTGTCTTGCCAGATTTCTCAGCCGATTTAAGAGCATAGTACCTTGACAGAGAGACAAAGCGAAAACTGAAAAAACACGGCAAGGCAGAGAGGACACATGAAAGTATTTTGAACAATCATGCTCCCACTCGAATGACCGCCAGTAACAATGGTGAGTTAGAAGTAAATCATGTGTCAATGGTCGTTTTAAACGTGAAAACACGAAAAAGAATTTACAACAGAGAAGTTAGTTGCGTCACACTTATTTCCCTTTTCTGGCATCATTTTTCATTAGAACGATGACAGAGAAGCGAGGACTTGCCGTATAAAGCTCCACCCTCTTCCTCAAACATACATCGAGTTAAAAAGTACCAAAAGACTAATGAAGTAACAAACACAGCGATATATGCAGCCGCCATTGGTCGGTGCATGTGAGTAAAGATGACATTCAGGTTAAGCCACCATATTAATGGGAATTAATCTTCCATAACTAATTATTAGTGATTGATGGTAGAAAAGATTTGCCCCAAAGAGAATGGTGAAATTTCAACCGTTTTAAATGTCGATGCAGGCGAAGACAGCATTGGCTACACAGCTTAAAAGAGGAAGACTTAACATAATGAAAGTCTAGAAGACTTGATGAATGAAATACTATGTTTTCATAGCAAATGGAATAGAATTAAAAAGAGAACTAATGGGATTGTAAAAAACGGTGTAGTGCATACCCCTGAAGAATGTCCTGATCAATTTGGTTTATTACAGTGTGAGAAGGAATGAAACATGTTGGGCAGAATATGAATGAATGTGAAAACTAATGAACGTATGGATGAAGTTTACTAAACAGTCACAAGAATTGTAGTATTTTTCTCCATGAAATAAGAATAGCATGGTTTAAAGAGATTAAGTAAATATCTATTTACATGCAGTACAAAAGAACATTCCACTTAATCATGTCAATATGGCAAATTATTTGATGCATGTTCATGTTTAATGCTTTTTTGAATGAAATATTTTTCTACTAACAGACTGCATAGAAAGTGCAAGTGATTCCAGTACATTTGCATACCACAACGTTGACTGTCAATTTTTTATATAATATGTTCCGTAAGCCAGTCAATGCAGTGCTCACCTTATACGACATGGGATCACCCAAACACAATTTGAGTATAAACCAGTTTTGAATAGGAGGGATTGTTTGGAGTGGTCAGTAAGTATACCCTCAACTCTCCAATTAAGTTTTTGCAGGGAGCAGTAGACACCAGAACTTTGATTGTGAGCTGAAAAGAATCAACAACCAAAAGATTCCAGCGACTCCGACAGGGTTTCTGGACTTGGATTTTGCAGAGACTAGAAGCCCTTGCAGGACCAGGTTGAGGCGGACAGGCCTGTTTCCCCATGTGTATCTGATTCAGAGTCATTTCATTTGTCTGATGAGTCACAGTCAAGTTCCCAGAACCAGGGGACGACCTTCCTGGAATTGCTTGCAAAGAATGGAAGCCCCTAAACCAGCTCAGTTGGGATTTGCCTAGTGTTCAGAAAGTGATACACAAACAGTTATCTGTTGTCATTCCATCTTGTGTATGTATGCAACCATATGGAAAACAAAAGACCAATCAGGTGGTATGAATTAGAAGAGCACATAATGGTATCAGAAATGTATAGTGCATATACTATGCATGTGACTGTGCTTCTTGGTAGAAGATGGCCAAAGTAATCTATAATCAGAGACCATATTTCAATGTGCATAGTTTGTGCTGAACAAAACCAAATGACTTGCTTTGCTAAGTCACAATACTTATTGGTGTGCTTTGTGATGTTGGTGAACTCTTGGTGTGATCTCAACAAACTGTGTTGTGTTTTGTAGTTTCACATGATGCTTTGTAATGTCACAGAACAGTTTGTAATGCTTTGTGATGCCATAGTACTCCTTGGTGTGCTTTGGGATTTTACAGAAAACTCTGTTGTGCTTTGTGTTGTTGCATAACTATTTGGTGTGCTTTGGGATGTCACTGAACTCCGTGATGAGCTATGTGATGTCACAGAGGTCCTTCATGTGGTTTGTGCTGCCGCTGTTGGGACCAGGGTGCTCAAGAGGAATCTAATCCCCTCCCTAAATTTCCCCTAGCTTCAGTTTCCTCTAAATGGGGATCGGCTCACTTAGCCCACCTTTCCCTGGAGGGGTCTCAGGGAAACCCTTGGGTTGAGTCTGATGCAACAGACAACTTACCTAATTCCAGGCACCACCCACTAGAGTGTGAGGCCAGAGGATGGCCTCAGTGGGTGGTCCTCCTACCTAGCTGGTCTCAGGCAAGCTACTGCTACCTCACACCAGGGTACTTCCCTCTATGCACTTTCATATAGGTTTAACATCCTACACAGCCTAAAATTTCCCCTGAATAATCTCCCACTCTAATATCCTGCTCCTTAACATGTCTACTATTTATAACTATATACTACACTACTTCACATTTTTTTGTCCATACTTTTTATTGGCATTTCCAAAAATACACCAACATTTCCCCTTCCCTTACCTCCCCCTCCCTCGTCTTTGTGTATTCTCTTTGTTAATGTGACAACTCTCATAACCCTTTCTATTAAACCACCCCCCCTGTGCCGCCTTCAGTCTTTAATCCGGTCTTCTCATGCCCCACCCCGTCCACTTCATCTCCTCCTACTCTCCCAGGGCTACCCCCAAAAAGAATTTGTGGTGTTCCCCCTCGATCGTATAGGTTACCCTTTCTAGAGCCACAAAGTTCCATATCTTGCCCACCCATTCATGTTCCGTTGGGGGCTTCTTTCTGCTTCCATTTGCGTGCCACCAGCAGCATAGCTGCCACTATCAGGATTACGTATGCTTTTTTTGTGCTCTCGGGGGTAGGTTCTTCAATACTGTGCTCGTCCCCAATATTGCCTCCCCACAATCCCCCCTCTTTGCAGTCAGTCACCCCCTTACAGGCCCTTAACTGGCTGTCCTTTATGGGGGTTGATGTCCTCTGATGGAGCTGGGCTGTAGGGGACCTGGCCATGACGTCTTGTGGGCTGGGCCCCAATGGTTTTCATCTGCATGGCCCCATCCACCACATGGGGCCACCCACACTCTCTGCACAGCCGACGCTCCTTTCAATGTCGTTGGTTGGACCCCCTTCCCATGTGGGAGTCCGCCCATCACTGCTGTGACCTGTGGCCTTTCAGAAATTCAGAGAAATTCATAGGCTGAGGGGAGGTCCATCCACACTCACTACCCTACGGCCACTTCATGATGTTCTGGGTAGCCCTGTTGCCATGGGAGTCGCCCATACCACTGCCCTGGGTGCCATCTTTATTCCAGGTGTCATCTCCTTGTCAATGGGGATGCTGCCATTCCTCAAAAGCATGCCCACCAGGTCTTTCAAGCCAGCCCCTCTGCATTGCTTCGCAGAGACACAGGGGGTGGGCCTTGGTTCTTTCGGGAGCTATGGCCAAAAACCCCTGAGGCCGAATTTATGCTGAAATCTGCTGCCATAATTGCTCTACCTGCATACAAGAGCTAATTATATCTGGCCATCTGCTTTTACTGGCCTTAACAACTGTTTTCTGCAAGTGAACCTCGATTGATGACCATGAGGCTTCACCTTTCCAAGATGGCCGCCTGTCGAAATGTATGATCACCAGCACCTTTGTCCTCCTGTGCTGAGCCCCACAAAGCCACTCATTGGCTGCAGCCCTGCTTCTAAGGGGCAATAGGAAACCGGGAGGTGAGAGCCGGCACTCCCACGAAGGCAGGACCACAAAGGCTTCCTGTCCCAAGCCTGTCCTCAGCCTTCCTCGCCGTTCGCCAGATCCTTTTTGCCCATTTTGCACCGGAACTGTTACCTACACCTTGCATGAATGAACAAAGCCGAGCCTTAACGTGGACTCCACATGATCGGCGAAACGATTCCGATACAGTAAGACTATCTGTCATCCATATTCCTTTTCCAGCTGCAAGCTTCTATATTGACATTTTAACCATTGCGTGACTTGAGGTTGTCTATAAACTTGAAAGCTTTGCATGCCACGTCATTTATCGTGCGAGTCTGCACTATGCGCCTACCCTTTTCCACGCGCTAAACATTCCGTAACCTTTATGTCACCTTGTATGCCTTTATTATCAGTGCTGCCGCCGCATATATAGCATTAGGCGTCTCCTTACTGCTACTCAATCCATTACTGACCGCGCTCCTGACCTCAACGGGTGCATTTAACTTCGCTACTGCCGCCGACAATGTTACAGTAGCAATTCGCAACCTGCTGAAGGAATGCACATTGACCGCCCGCACAGTCGCCCACCTAGAGCGACTATGCGACCACTCATTATGCATTTTCCTGTTCTCTGCTCATGGCTGGCACACCGAGGGTTTGAGCTCCTCCTAGCTCTGCCGCGACCGTATGCTGCACCCTTGTAATTTATTGGGCACTATACTGATTTGTGAAAGTTACCCCGTGAACGCTCTTGTTTGGTCATTTGTTTGCAACACCTACTTGTACCCTTATTGCACTGTACTGACTTGCCCTGTGGCACCACCCCATGAACGCCTTATCACGCTGTTTGGTCATTTGTCTGCAATACCTACGTGTATCCTTATTGCACTGTACTGACTTGCCCTGTGGCACCTTTTCCTTCAGGAAACTGTTATCACTCGAACTATCAGCGACTCTACCTCTCTCAAACCAGATAGAACATCTTGAAACTTTCCATAATTCCCAACAAGACACAGATAATGCAATCGCATGAAGGACTGCTAGAGCAGCGCACAATCACCCCTTTGCAGGCCTACCGTATCCTAATTCCTCATATAGCTGAAAGTACCTCCCCCCAATATGTTACCTCACTGCATCCTGCCTAATAAATATACATCTTGCCCCCTGGAATTGCATTAGCCTTAAGTGTATTGCCATCACTGCTGCCCATTGTATTCCAGCCTAACAATGTGCCCACATATCCAAATGCCGCACTATTGTTTTTAACAGCTCAGAGTGTACTGCCAATGTTGCTGCCTACTGTATTCTAGCCCTATTGCTTTTAGAAGCTCAGAGTGTACTGCCAATGTTGCTGCCTAATGTATTCTAGCCCTATTGCTTTTAGCAGCTCAGAGTGTACAGCCAATGTTGCTGCCTACTGTATTCTAGCCCTATTGCTTTTAGCAGCTCAGAGTGTACTGCCAATGTTGCTGCCTACTGTATTCTAGCCCTATTGCTTTTAGCAGCTTAGAGTGTACTGCCAATATTGCTGCCTACTGTATTCTAGCCCTATTGCTTTTAGTAGCTCAGAGTGTACTGCCAATGTTGCTGCCTACAGTACTCTAGCCCCATTGCTTTTAGTAGCTCAGAGTGTACTACCAACGCTGTCGTCTATGGTATTCCAGCCTACCAATGCGCCCACACTCCCTATTGCCACTTTATTGCAGCTCAGCCTAAGTGTAATGCCAACGCTAGTTACTGCCTCACTGCACTTCAGCCCACTAATGCACTCTCAAATCTAGGTAATGCCCACCACCACCTGTACCCTAACCTAAAGTCCATTGGTCCTACACTGCGCAACCCTGTGACTAGACCATGTTCATCTGGCTCATTCTAACCATGTTCCCCTTTTGTGTCATACAGGACAATGTTCCCTGTAGTGGCAATTCAGTGCCTTCAAGGACGGCCTGGCCAACCTCGGATGCCCCAGACACTACCCCATCCCCTGCCCCATACCGTTCCTACCCTCCTGGCCACCCTTCTCACCGAACGGACTCCATCACCACACCTTAGCCAAAAATACTAGCCTCCCAGCCAACACTATCTCCAACAAAACCTCCAATCACTTCAGGCCTAATGTCCTAGGCAGCGTCCCGGACACCACCAAGCCTAACCACACTAAACTCGACACTAAGCCCCCATCCCAAAGGCTGCCCAAAAAATCCTATGCACCGCTAACCAACATCATAGCACTCAACAACAGACTTGCCACAATACTCCATCCGAAAACCAGCAGGCACTCTGCCAATTACAACTCCACAACCCAGGAGCCACCAAAGACCCTCAACAAGCCTGATCCACGGCCCCTTAAAGGAGCCCTGCTCAATGTCAGATCCCTGGCGGCACACCCTACTGAAGTGACCGACACCATTTTAACTAATGATCTTGACTTCCTTGCCTTAACGGAAACGTGGTTACATGAGGCATCAGGACCATACCTATCTATAGCCATCCCTGCCAACTACTCCATCCTCAGAGCTGATAGACCTAACGGTAGGGGAGGTGGCTTAGCATTCATCTCTAAATCACTACTTGGCTGCAGATCAGTCTCCTCCTCATCACTTAAATCTTGTGAGTTACTCACAGTCAAGTTACAAACCTCTCCCACAAGTACAATCACACTTCACCTTATCTACAGACCACCAGGCCCACCTGGAGTCTTTGAAGAAGATATCACGTCGCTCATTGCCGAAAACTCCAAGCCGCTAGCACAATCTATTCTCCTCGGCGACTTTAATCTTGGCTACAACGACCCGAACGACGCCCCAGCTACATCACTAGCAAACGCTCTTACTGAGCACGGTTTCACTCAACACAGTACCCTACCCTCTCACCAGAAAGGCAGAATTATATATTGGGTGGCAACACTCAACTGCAACACCACATGCAGCGACCCTCAACCCCTCACATGGTCAGACCATTACCTTATCCCCCTCGAAATCAACATCTATCAGGTAGCTCCCAAAAAATGCCCTATGGCACCTGCCTGCCCGACTAGAAACAAACGTAACATTACGGCCGAGGCCTTGCTACCACTGGTCCTACCAGCCCTAAACACA
This sequence comes from Ambystoma mexicanum, assembly GCF_040938575.1. Lineage (NCBI taxonomy): Eukaryota > Metazoa > Chordata > Amphibia > Caudata > Ambystomatidae > Ambystoma > Ambystoma mexicanum. The sequence goes on along the minus strand of NC_090922.1, from coordinate 585,550,778 downwards.
CTACCGGCCAATGCCGAACTAAACCTACTGGTTGACACCTTCAACAAGTCCATGGCCAATGCCATCGATACCATTGCCCCCCTGAAACTACGCAAAAGTAAACCAATAGCCCATTTAAATTCGTGGTACACCCCAGAACTTAAACTACTCAGGAAACAGAAAGCTAAACTAGAACTCATATGGAAAACTAACCCATCAGTGGAAAACAAATCCAACCTTAGGAATACATCCGCCCTATACAAAAAGGAGATAATTCGCACCAAAAAAGACGCTTACAACGTCAGGATAGATCAGGCAGGCTCTTCCACTAAAGAACTCTTCAAAATTCTAAAGGAACTAGAGAACCCAAATCCACCCGCAGACACCTGCATGAAAGACAAGCCTTGGTGCACCAGCATCCAGAACGCCCTTAACTCCAAAATCATAGGACTCCAAACTAAAATTGAGGACAAACGCCAACAACTCTTTAGTAGTAAGTCTACCAGCCCAAGCTCATCCTCACCCACCGATCTTAATACAGGCTTCACCTTTAAAAAAGTCACTACTACAGAAGTTCAAAAAATCATCTCCTCCTTAAAACCATCTAATTGCAAAGGGGACAGCTGTCCCGCCCAGATAATAAAAGATGCAGCCAGAGACCTCTCCCCTTTCATCACTAAACTTATCAACCTCTCTTTTGCTAATAACTCAGTCCCTAGCAACCTAAAACAATCCTGGGTTCTCCCCGAGCCAAAAAAGCAATCACTCGACCCAGCCATACCCACTAACTATAGACCCATCACAACTGTCCCATTCCTGCTAAAAATATTGGACAAAGTCGCTTACCTCCAAATCCAGAAGCATCTAGAATCCAACCAACTCCTAAGTATACGTCAATCTGGCTTTAGACCTCTACATGGTACAGAAACTGCCCTTGTGGACCTCAAAAGCCAGATTGATGAAATTAAAGACAAAGGCAAGGCCGCTATCCTACTCTTACTAGACCTCTTGGCAGCCTTCGATTTAGTCGATCATGAAATCCTTTGCAGCCACCTATCTAGCACAGCACATTTCTCCCCCTCTGCCACCTCCTGGATACAATCCTTCCTAGCAAACAGAACCATGAGAGTCTTCTCCACCACATCAGCAGCAGACCCCATCCCCATCACATGCGGAGTCCCACAAGGCTCTTGTGTCTCCCCGACTTTGTACAACATATTTACAAAGCCACTATTCGACAAACTGGACCGTCTGGGTGTCACCTACACTAACTATGCAGACGACACTCAGATACTCCTCACTATCTCAGGCAACTACAACACAGACGCCACCCGAATAAATGAAATCTTCTCCATCATTCAGGCATGGATGGCCACGCACGGCCTCTGTCTAAATGATGAGAAGACAGAGCTTCTCCTAGTCGGCTCTCCCAGCAACCTGTCCAAACTCAGTCCTCACTACAAAAACATTATCGACGGTAACACCATCCCCATTGTTAATAGTGTGAAAACCCTAGGCTTTTACTTTGATGCCAACACCAACCTCACCAAACAAACTAATACGACCGCATCAGCCACCGCCTACACTGGCATACTGATAAGAGCCTGCAGACCTTTCCTCTCGCCCCATAGCTGCCTCACACTTGCCAGAGCACTCATACAGTCCAAACTGGACTATTCTAACAGCCTATACCTAGGTGCCAACCAATCAAGAATTAAACTCCAAGTTCTCCAGAATAACGCATTGCACGCAGCACTCAACTTCCCAAGACGAGAGCACATTTCCGCAATTAGGAAAGCATGCAAATGGCTCTCAATACAACAAAAAAATGACCTCAAAACCATCGGCCTCACCCACAAAGCCTTAAGCAACCTAGCCCCACCATATCTCACCAACAAATTCACTATGAAATCCGCTCCCAGAATCACTAGGTCATCCAATAGGTCATCCAGCTCCTTATGCTTGGTAGTGCCTAGATTCACATTAAACAGAGCAGGCGGCTCCAGTTTCACAGTGCTTGCCTCACTTCTCTGGAACTCCCTACCTCTCAATATCAAAACCATTGAGTCCTTCCCAATCTTTAGGAAACAGGCTATTCGCTGGCTACTGAGCAAAGAGTAGCGATCACCTCTGAATCTCCTATGAACCTGCTGAAGTTTTGTAAATAATGTAAATTGCTGTAATTTGTAATTGTTGCACCATGTATAATGCATACCTCATTCCTGTAAATGAACTCTTTATGCGCACATCTACCCATGGGTCTGGAGCGCTATACAAATAAAATAAACAAACAAACAAACAAACGATTGTTTTCACCTATTTATTGATTTTTTCGGTATCTAGTCATAGCATCGAATGCCTTACCATCTAAAAGAAAGTGTTACAAAAGCATCTAATGCAGTTTTTTTTAAGGTAAAGGGTTTATTTTTATTGTATTGGGTGTTCAAAGGTTAAAAAGGGGGTTTGGAGGGACCCACCCCTTAAAAAAGAAATAAAATGCATTTGATACTTTTTTTCAATGCTTTTTTTTTAGATGGTAAGGCATTCGATGCTTTGGCATTCGATGCAATGAATATAAACCATTTTTTCCCTACCGATTCATTGATTTACTACCTGAAACAGGTAGATTGAGGGCTTGGGGCCAAGGTGGGGTGAGGGGTATGTGAAGAGCGGTGAGGAGGGTCCTCCCTCATTTTGCAGTAAAAATATTGTATAATTAAAAAATCTCTATTTTTTACTCCCAGCCAAAAAAATGTCTTGTTCTAACATAGAACCTGCCGGAGCTCCCTGCTTCACCCCGGCTGCTCAGCTGAGGCAGCCCGGTACTTTCCTTCACCCGGGACTTAGACGGCTCCACCTCTTAAACTTTATCGCTCCGGCAGCCCAGAGCTTTCTTCACAGCCCCTACCGGCGAGTGCAGGGCAGGCTCCCTTCACTCTTCACCTCCTGGGCTTCCTGACATACGCGGACCAGAAGGACTTTCCTGCAGGGCCCATCTCGCAGGCCATGAGGAGGGACAACATGGGGTACGGCCAGGTCGCCTAGTTCGTGCTGCCACCCACACGTGACCCAGATGGGGCGGCTCTTCATCTTTGGCCAGGGCAGCCCCGAGCACGCTGCCCAGGCCCTTTCATCTTGCTGGCCCTGTCTGGTCTGGCCGCCGGGTGAGCTGACTCCCACCACGGCCTTGTGCCACAATAACTGTGGGCCATGGGGGGCTGCTCAAGACCGCTGCCCCCACAGGGAGCTGTTGCTTTATTTCTCCCCTCTGTCTGTTTCTTTTCTCCATCTCCCTTTTGCTTCTACTTCTTCTTCCTCCCAGCTGTCTTCTATCTCATTTTTTTTCAAATCCCCTTTGGATTCTTTTCTCTCTTTCTTTGTTCTTCTTTTCTTCTCCCTTCAACATTCCATCCTCATGGCTCCCAATCTATGCCAGAGTAGGGGACATGCACCTTTCTGGTAGCTTCGTTATGCTATGTGCTCCTTCCTCCTTGCTTCTGATGTGTCTCCTGCATCCATGCTTAGGCATCTGTACAATCTTTGAGGCTGCTGTGTCCTCTCTCTATGATAGGTCTATGTTTACCTGCTTCATAGTTTCTACTCCCTGTCACGTATTTGAGTATTTATACCTTCCCGATGGCTCTCAATCTGTGTCCGCACAGAGGGTCCTGTACCGTCCTCATGGTTTCTAAACTCACTCAAAAACATAAGCTCTGGTACATGTGCCTTCCTTGTGATATTGTGAGTTCTGTATCTATGCTTGTGTACCTTTTATGTACTGCCTACGCTCTGTGTCCTGCAGCTATACAAGAGCCTCTTGCATTGTTAAAATGTGGCATGCACCTGAACTCGAAAAGTACCCTTTTAGTGGACTACTGAAGCTGCCCTTAAAATGTCTACCTACAACAGTCTGACTACTTGCGCCACACTTTACCAAAACTCAATACATAATCGTACAAGTCATATTGACTAGATATGTAGACCAATAGTTTAAAAGTAAAATGGTTTTAATGAACAGCCAACACGTGTTTCGACCCTAAACAAAGGGGTCTTCTTCAGGGCATTTCCTCTATTCTGATATGGTGTAAGTGTCAAAAATAACACACTATGATGTTTACCGTCCTAGCCACAACAATTTGTTAAAACTTCTGTACTTAAACACTCCTTTCCTCAATTTTCAAGTGCATTGTTGGATACCCTGTTGCGGTTCAATCTCAGCTATGTAACCAATAACCAGGCTGATTAGGCCGAGCACCCTGTTGAGTTCGTTCAGTGCCATTCTGCGTGGCAAGTGCCCTTGAAATGCCACTTGTTTTTTTTATTCGGTGTCCATTACCAATGAAGGTGCTTTGAGGCCTTTAAGTGAGCTCACATGCTTATTTCTTTGGCTGCCTGGGCAGCATATCCATAGGGGTTGTAGCACGTGCGTAGGGTAAATGGAGGCTCTCCTATCCATTCATTTCTTTGGCGTGGTAGCACAAGTGTCAGGTCCCACAACCGTAAAAATGGCTCTGGGCGTGTTGTGTCACAACAGCTATCTTTTTATGGTCCATGTACGTTCTTCTTTATACTTTAGGCCGCATTTTGGGATTTTACGAACATGTACATAATAAGCAATGGCTCTACTTACTCCACAGTTGCTTTAAATTTCAGATCGAAATACACCCGCACAAGGTTTCCCTTTTTGGGATGGGAGGGGATGCTGCGGCGATAGGGCCGGGATACATGGGGAGAGAAGTGAGGGCAGGGGGTGTCTCTTTTGTGGAATATACACCAACATGTGCTTTCGGCAAAATGTTGAACTTTAAACGAAACAAAACATTGAAGAGTCGGAGCCCACGAACAGAGTAAACATTGCCAGGGCGATTCTTTACCTAACCTGTCCCCGGCCAGCCGGCCGTCGACCTTCGCCCTGGCCACCCCTGGCCCCGGTTGCCACATAGATTGCAGCCTTTGCGTGCGTGTCTGTCAGACCCCCTTCACACTCACCTCCCGGGATAGAAGCTTCCAGGCTGCCTTTGGACGCGGTTTAACGGAGCCTTGTGCAGGAGCGTCCCTCGGACAAGGCAAGGTGAGGAGCCGAACGCGGCTGGGGTTTACCGCCTCCCGCGGATACTTGGGGCTGGGGAAGGGGGAACACTGATAATATGCAGCTGGGGTGACTTTGCGCATATTGCAATAGATCCCAAAGAGCGACGGCAGCTGAGGTTGGGGTACTAGGCCTAAATATGCATCTTTGAAATAAAACAGATTGCAATGGCCGCACCTTTAAGGCTGGGTTGGGGTAGTGTGTGTGTGTGGGAGTGTTGGGGGCTGTCCAAAGGGGGACAACGCTCCAAGTTCTAGCATTCAACCCAGCGGGCAAGACTGTACTGCGGTTTTAAATTTGGCATCAAAAAGCGCCTCACGATGAGATTGCTATTCCAAAATGCGATGACGGGTGAGGGACAGGCTGCAGCTCAAACCTCGATTGTCAGAGTAATTAAATCTGTCCCTAGGTGGCTAGTGCTCGGTAAGCAAAGGCTGTGCCTGCCCCAGGCCCACATGTTTAGGAATCATTCAGGATCACTGTCCTTGCTCTAACCATAACATATGGGAAGATGCTGATGTCTGTTCCTGGGGAGTTTCGACTGGGATGGACTGGAAAGGAATCTACTGAAATCGTTTTAGCCCCCCGCCCGACCCCCTCTTTTGGTCTTCCAGTGTTTCTATCATCTTACATTGTACTTAGGGAGTAGGCTGGTGGCAGCTGCCCTTTAGATTTGGGGGTGTAGCTGATTTTACTGCATTATTGGCCAATTGTACCCTTTTTGTTGCCCCAAATGGTGTTATCTGTACTTGTCCTTGCCCTGTGTTTAAACCTTCCCAGGGTGATTTTCCCCAACAGTCCTCCAGCAGGACTTGTTTGAGATGGAGGCTCTCTCCCACCTTTTTCTCCCTGCATCTTGCTCTCTCTGTCTCTTTCTGTCACTGTCTCTCGTTTTGGCGGAACATGATATAAACATCCCCCTTTCAATGTATTCAAACACACAGGCGAAGGGAGAGCCACAACATCTGCTAATGTTTGTTTTGGTGTTTTATATCTACTCGCTGCTATGGTACTTTTACGTTTGATCTTTATTTTGGGGCGGTGGGGGGGGGGGGGGCATCCCCCATACCTCCTGTTCTACTGCCCTCTTACTCGCCAAAACACGTTTGCTGTGCATGCTGTCTGCTTCCGGGGTATATAGGACCTCAGATATCCTCTTTTCACTCTCTTTGGGTGAAGTGGTTTACCAGTGCACACTGCATGTCAAGAGGCGGTGTACTGGGAAAGCTGGGTGGATGTCCCAGTTATGGGATGCATGCCACTGCCCCCTGCATGTCAGGACAGACATGCACGGTGAGAGTGCTGTTGGAATCTCCGTCATGGGAGGAGATGTATGCCGAGCGCTCCACGGAGGTCTCAGTACTTGGAGCCCAGTGCGTATTGCTGGTCTGTATTGAAAATGCCATGTGGGAAAACTCATGTCTCAGCAGTGCATGCTGTGAGTGCCTTTGCGCAGTGCGACATTGACTATGTTGCAAAGTATCTGCCTATTGGTCCCAGGCAGAGGTGTTGCTAGGGAGAGGATCGGAGGAGGGGGGGTGGGGGGCAATACGTCTCTTGCTTGTAGCCCCAGCTAGAAGCTCAGAAGCTACAACCAACAGGCTAGCTAACCCCGAGTCCCACATTAGTGTAGCCCAGGATCTTTTCCAGACCTAGCAACACCCATGGTCCAAGGCCATCTCAACCTCAATATTCCATCTTTATTTTCCCTCTTCCGGATCACTGAAAAAAACAATATTGAAAGGGTGGCCATGGGAAGGCAAGCGCAACGCCGGAGACCAAGTTATGTGGTATACAAGAAGGCAGTATCATATACAGTCTGTAGGAGTGTGGCTGTCTTTATGTACCATTCACCTCTAAAAAGATACTTGCGGACAATCCTTACTGTGTGATGTACCCGCCCCCCCTGATATGATTGGTTATTTATAACGCGCTCAACACCCAGAGGTTTCTAAGCGCGGACCCCGGGGATCAAACCTGTGTTGCTTCGTGTCGTCCTGCTTCTAAGGCGAGCACGTTGCCCCCAAGCTATTCTCCCTAGACTTGGCACGGGAGTCCCCAGATCCTGCAATAACATACATTACAAATGTAGAGCAGATGTTTAAACAATAGGCAAATACTTTTTTTTTTTAGTTTTGTCTTTCTGTGTTTAACATTTCTGCTAAAGTGTTTGATGTGGGGAAAACTTGGCAAAAGACGAACACAGTGGAATGAAGCCTAGGCAGTAACATGCCTTCAGCAACGAGGGCAGCAGTAGGAGCCTGTGACTACAAGCACATTGATACCCCATTTAACTTATGCCTTTTTTTTTTACAGTGCAAATCTTTTCAATTGTAGGAGAATAGAGATAATATTAACTTTATGTGAAGCAAATATTTATCAAAGCAGAGGAACTAAAATGACCATGCCATTGTCATAAGACATAATGGCAAATCTTCTGTATAGCACTTTCAACCCTCTTTTACATTTTTTCCAGTGTCTTTAGGTGTCATAAGGAAAGCTTGAACAAGCACAACCGTTCCTTTTGAGAGGTATCACATGGTCTCCCTGCAAGGAATATCACTGAACGACGACTCTAAGAGCCAAATAATGGGACGCCATTACTATACTGAAAATGATTTCCCCAGCAGAGGTCTAAGATGGCAATTTATCTTTTTCGGAACCTATGTTCTAATGGTGTCATGCCCGCGACGCTGGCTCACGCATTGGCAACCATCATGGACTACTTGGTACTCATTTATCCTCCTAATACTCCTTGCACAACTCCTTTTCACGCCTTGGTCTTTTATTTCCATTTGCTCAACTTTGGTTCTGTCTTATTTTATTCCATTAACTACATTTACCATAATGCACCTGGCTGCAGTCCTCAATTCCTGGCTATTCTCATTCATCGTTATTGGGACCACAATCCCCAGAAGCCCTAGCGGCCAGTGCTGCTTCCACCTGCTCAGGACCAGAGAGGGAGGAGGCAGATTGTCTTCAGGTGTGCTGCTACAGGTGCTGTCAATTAGCCTGCCTCAGTACAGGGCAGGGCTGTATATAAGCAGCTGCCTGCAGGAGCACAGTGTCTTGCATCTTGAGATCTCCCCGCTCCTGTTTGCCTAGACCCGCTTCTTTGTATGCTGTTCCTGTTGCTGCATTATCCTGTTTTGATCCAGTGCCCTTTCCGGGCCCTCTGCCCTGCAGCCTGCCTCACTCCGGCTGCCTACGGTCCTTGTCCTCTGGGCTCCCTGCCCTGCAGCCTGACTCACTCCGGCTGCCTACAGTCCTTGTCCTCTGGGCTCTCTGCCCTGCAGCCTGCCTCACTCCGGCTGCCTACGGTCCTTGTCCTCTGGGCTCTCTGCCCTGCAGCCTGCCTCACTCCGGCTGCCTACAGTCCTTGTCCTCTAGGCTCCCTGCCTACAGCCTGCCTTACTCTGGCTGCCTACAGCCCTTGTCCACTGGGCTCCCTACCTTGCAGCTTGCAACCCTCTGCTGTCTCCAAGCCCTTGTCCTCTGGGCTCCCTACCTTGCAGCCTGCACCTCTTCGCTGCCTACAGCCCTTGTCCTCTGGGCTCCTTTCTTGCTGCCAGCTCCCTCTGCTGCCTACAGCCCGTGTCCTCTGGGCTCCTTCCTGGCAGCCCTTTCTTGCTGCCAGCTCCCTCTGCTGCCTACAGCCCGTGTCCTCTGGGCTCCTTCCTGGCAGCCTGTCTCCCTCGCTGCCTACAGCCCTGCTCCTCTGGGCTCCCTACCTCGCGGCCCTATTCTTTTGGGCTCTCTGTCTGTCGCCTACTACTAATCTCTCTCTGTCCTGTTCTTCTGGACTCCCTGCCTTGCAGCCTACTACAGACCTCCGCAGTCCACTACAGTTTGCCTGCACCTAGTGCCACTCTTCACTGCAGACCTGCTTCCTACTTTGCAGCCCTTCTGTTTTCCTGACTGCTGCTCCCTTGTTCTCTTCCTTGAGTCCTCTGTATTCCACCTTAGGTTATCTACTTCAGTCTAACTGCCTTTCCTTCATTTCCTTCTACTAGATTGCTCATTGACTTCCTTTTCGCTGGATATATCTGTTCTTGTCTTCTCATGTGTCTTATGTAATCCCTTTGTACAGAGCTTGCCTGTTGGTTTCTGGCAGGCAACCTCTGCCCCTTCCCTTGTCCCGTTTCAGTGTTACAGACACCCACTGCTGTTGTTCCCAGCCATGAGCATACAGCGTGGGCCTCTGTGATAGCAATCTGTGCAGAAGGCTGGAGTTTCCTAAGGTTCGTGGAACACTCTTTCCCAAGAGGGAATCCAGTTTGTTTGTACCTTTGTATCTTTTTCCCCTTTTGGCTCACAGCTACAGTTTCATACTCTTCTTTCTTGTTGAACTTCCTGCTGTGTGTGCTTATCTGCTACCTTACTTCAGCAGAGCCACCCAAAACCTACCTGGGTACCCTGTGCCACTCTTGACAGAGTGCCATTCTTGACAAATGGGTTCTACACGTTTTTACATCTGGTAAAACATATACTGCATTGGCCTGTAATTCCGTTAATAGCACAGGTGTGTCATAACTTGGACATTTCAAGGAACACCAGAAAAACAACTTGGAGCCCCAGATAGTCATTCAAAGGACACGTAATTTTCCAAAGATATTTTCTATTAACATTGTATTGCACTTAAATGTAACAGTTCACCATCGGCATTCTGCTCTAGTCCAGCAGGGACCGCTCACATTGGTACTTACAAGCAGTGTAGCTTGCGTTCCTCTCCCGCCCTAACCCAAGTTATATGCAACTCTTGCACTGTAGCCCTCCTAGAAAGTAGGTCACAAATAAGGCCATTCTCGGTGGTTGACCATAGCCAGCCCTTTATCTAATCTCCTCGTTCCTCCCTGCCGGTATCATCATCTTTCCTATATCAAGTTACTTGCATCTTACAATTCAAGCCAGGAAGCGTGGCCACATTTCATTGAATAGTCTGAGCTCAGGGTCGGCTTAGCCACCACCAGCCTACGACTCATGCGTGTAGATATTGTGGTCATCTCCAAATGGAATGATCAGTGGATCGAGAAGTTTCTTGGTCTAGCATTCGTATGGATGACTCAGCTGTGCTGCCCTAGCCCAGACTGTGCCAAAGGCCTTCGCTGGGCTGTGACATTGCAGTCCATCTTCGCCTCGCTTTTCGTTAGTATGGACGACTCGGCTGTGCTGCCCTAGCCCAGACTCTTCCCAATGCCTTCGTTGGGCTGGGACATTGCAGTCCATCTTCACCTGGCTTTTCATTAGTATGGATGACTCAGCTGTGCTGCCCTAGCCCAGACTCTTCCCAACGCCTTTGTTGGGTTGGGACATTGCAGTCCATCTTCACCTGGCTTTTCATTAGTATGGATGACTCAGCTGTGCTGCCCTAGCCCAGACTGTTCCTAACGCCTTCGCTGGACTGGGACATTGCAGTCCAGCTTCATCTCGCTTTTCATTAGTATGGATGACTCGGCTGTGCTGCCCTAGCCCAGACTGTTCCCAACCCCTTCGCTGGGCTGGGACATGCAGTCCATCTTCACCTCGCTTTTCATTAGTATGGATGACTCGGCTGTGCTGCCCTAGCCCAGACTGTTCCCAACCCCTTCGCTGGGCTGGGACATGCAGTCCATCTTCACCTCGCTTTTCGTTAGTATGGATGACTCGGCTGTGCTACCCTAGCCCAGACTGTTCCCAATGCCTTCGTTGGGCTGGGACATTGCAGTCCATCTTCACCTCGCATTTCGTTAGTATGGATGACACGGCTGTGCTGCCCTAGCCCAGACTGTTCCCAACGCCTTCGCTGGGCTGGGACATTGCAGTCCATCTTCACCTCGCTTTTCGTTAGTATGGACAACTCGGCTGTGCTGCCCTAGCCCAGAATGTTCCCAACGCCTTCGCTGGGCTGGGACATTGCAGTCCATCTTCACCTGGCTTTTCGTTAGTATGGACGACTCGGCTGTGCTGCCCTAGCTCAGACTGTTCCCAACGCCTTCGCTGGGCTGGGACATTGCAGTCCATCTTCACCTCGCTTTTCATTAGTATGGACGACTCGGCTGTACTGCCCTAGCCCAGACTGTTCCCAACGCCTTCGCTGGGCTGGGACATTGCAGTCCATCTTCACCTCGCTTTTCATTAGTATAGATGACACGGCTGTGCTGCCCTAGCCCAGACTGTGCCCAATGCCTTCGCTGGGCTGGGACATTAGTATGGATGACTCAGATGTGCTGCCCTAGCCCAGACTCTGCCGAATGCCTTCACTGGACTGTGACATTGCAGTCCATCTTCGCCTCACTTTTCGTTAGTATGGACGACTCTGCTGTGCTGCCCTAGCCCAGACTGTTCCCAACGCCTTCGCTGGGCTGGGAGATTGCAGTCCATCTTCACCTGGCTTTTCATTAGTATGGACGACTCGGCTGTGCTGCCCCAGCCCAGACTGTTCCCAACGCCTTCGCTGGGAGATTGCAGTCCATCTTGACCTGGCTTTTCATTAGTATGGATGACTCGGCTGTGCTGCCCTAGCCGAGACTGTTCCCAACGCCTTCGCTGGGCTGGGAGATTGCAGTCCATCTTCACCTCGCTTTTCATTAGTATGGATGACACGGCTGTGCTGCTCTAGCCCAGATTGTTCTCAATGCCTTCGCAGGGCTGGGACATTGCAGTCCATCTTCACCTGGCTTTTCATTAGCATGGATGACACGGCTGTGCTGCACTAGCCCAGACTGTTTTCAATGCCTTTGCAGGGCTGGGACATTGCAGTCCATCTTCACCTCGCTATTCGTTATTCTGTACAGTGTTTACGTGTATATCTTCATTGTTTAGAGCCTTATAAATGTTGGAAATTCAACATGAGGACAGAGCTATCTGCATCATTTTTTCAGGGTTAGTGGTCCTTTTGTTGCCCCCTTTTAGTTCTGGCTGAAGACTGCCAGAGCTAATTTATCCAAATGAAACAGAAAATAACAAGTAATGTGAGTGGGCATTGTGCCAAAAAGCAGATCCATAATCTAGGTAAAAGATGCACCAATTGGTGCTGTTTAGCGTTTCTCATTCCGTGGCCGTGCCTGGGTGCGAAGGTACAAACCGGGAGCCAACAATTCTGCTCCCCACTGGATGACCACCTCTGAATCAGGGCACTCTACTGTGACCACACTGTCCATGACCTTAAGTGCACAACTCAACACATGGAGGCATGGGTGGTGGTGATCTGGGTAAAATGGGGAATGCTTCAAGGGTCACTTATTTGTATGCACTTAACCACCCTCCCCTACGAGCCATGATCATTATGGCACAAGTAGTCGCAAGAGAAATTATCTACTGAGTGACGCAAGGGGATCTATGATGAACAGATAGGTGTCTCGGGATCTTTTTTTCTGGGAAGCAGAGACTGGCAAAGTTTGGCAACCCAGGACTAAAAGTCGAGGGAATTTCTCACAAGAATCCTTTTTCAATAATTAGTTTCATTGGCATTCCTAAGAAAAACCACAAGTCACGTGTTGGATTGTTTAGGGTTTCTCACCTGAGGACTTCCCTATACATGTTATCACACAAACATTCTTGGGTACATTAGTTATCATATCTTTTCTTTTATGTTACCAAAGTGTAACTACTGTCTATCTTGCCCTCCAACAGACTGAACTAAGCCCTAGTGTTTTACTATCCCCAGATAACACTGGTGGTCCGCTTATCTAGGGTGAGGGGATAGTGTAAGAGGCATCCTAATATTCATTTTCTTCTTCACAATTCTTTTTTCTTAAAAGGCACGTGTCAATTCGAGATACAGATCAAGTGTCGACTGCTAACACAGATGAAATTGTATTCCCTTTCTTTGTTTAGCAGGGTTAAAAGCTTGCTAGACATTTTTTTTAAAACTCCTATTTGTGTTCTTATGGAGACACACGACTCCAAAAAGACCAAGGTTTTTTGATGACCCACAAATTCTATGTCAGAGTCTTATTTATTGCAGATTCCGTTTGTAGCATTTTGGAGTGTATTGCCATCCTTTCAAAGTGTAGACAAGGTAGAATCAGGTGAAGTAACTCACACATTTGCCCACTTTGGCCACAAAAATGGCCCACTTTGGCCAAAATAAATTGTCCACACTTGCCGGTCAAGTGGCACAGCGAGAAGAGCGCCCGCTTTGACACCCGTGCAGAGCCTGTTAACGCAGGTTCGAATCCCGGCGGGGCCAAACTCAGCCTTTCATCCTTCCGAGGTCGATAAATGAGCACCACACACCGTGGGTAATAATAAGCAGCGCTCAGATACCTGAGGGTTTGCTATATAAAAGCCTAATTATTATTATTATTATTATTATTATTATTATTATTATTATTATAACATGTTGGGTGAGCAATTTGGGCATTGTCTATGGCCCTATAGGTCAGTCTGACAGTAGTGGGTAGGTGACGAAAACTACGAGTACCAGAATGCAGTGGAAAGGTTAGAACTGTATGATGCTTGAGAAACTGAAACAGGCATGCAATCAACTTCTGTGCATGGTCTCCCTCAAAGAGCATCTCTACATATTGCTGTCTAGAGACTGCCATACACGTGCCAGTGTTCATGCCCACTTCTGCTGCACTGCACAATCCTGGTGTTTAGTTTTCTTCCAAGTACCTGGAAAGATGTATTACATATCTGTGGGGAACGCAAACCGGCAGGATCCCGCCAGATATCTCATTATTCACCCTCTGATTGACCTATCAAGAAGCAGTTTGGTCAGCCCGGTCCCCTGTGCCTTACTCGCTTCATAAGTGAGTGTGGAGCATGTTTCCATTGCACCACAAACCTCTTCATTTAGTTGGTGGCTTCTGCCTGGTTCTGTAGGAAAATGGGACCTGGGACTTCCAGGTGCCAGTTTATCCAGTCTTGCAGTCTTTCCACCAGCGTCACTCCTAAATTTCCCTGTTATAATGGCAAGATTAAATGAATCCTGGAAAGTGGATTCATCCAGTGGTTGATGCTTGGAAAACTGGCTCTCAAGAGAAGGTTGGTTGGCAAGTTGGATACCACTGCTGTTGTGATTTGCCAACACCTGCTTTTAATCTCAATAGGGACTTTAGTCTTGGGGTAACACTTCCAGTACCCATCGAAGCACATGCTGGGTACCTTCAGAAGGCCATGTCTTTAACCTGAAGAAGGAGTCCTGGCTGGACAGCATGGTTTACGCTTCCCAAGTTAAGTGCCAGCACTTCCTGGTGGAAGAGTCAGACTGGAATTTAGAGCGGTCTCCAGGTGCTACCAGAAAGGACAAAAAGATATTGTCAAGCTCTCCCTATCCATTTCTGGCATTGTTTTTTTGAGGACGGGTCCTTCTTTGGCTTTAAATCTTCAGTAAGTGCCAGTCTTCCACGTGGGTTAGGTCTAGGGGCCTCACACATATCCTCTATATTCCCCTCCTTCCCACAGAACCACAATTTCCTAAGTATTCCACATATTTCTCTGTTGTAGGTAATGGGATATTCTGTTTTTTCTGGTATGATAGCTCTGCTGGCCTGTAGATCTTCTCTCAAGATGGTTTCTTCTCTCAGGTCAGAGAGGGATAGCCAACTGACCTTTCCTGCCCCCCCACCCCATCTATTTACAGGACGGTATCTTGTAACATGTCCAGAATGACCACATGAGTAGCATAGTATTAATTAGCAACTAATCTCTGTGAAAGTCTCCCTTTTCTGAGCGAGCTTCATTAGTCCAGGCTTTTCAGGCTGAGTGAGTCTGTGTAATCAATTAGGTCTTTGGCATGTTCCCTACCATCTGCTATGTTTATATTAAGTCAAGGTTCTGGAATTCCTTCCCAGCAGGCACACGACAAGCCCTTCTTGTAATTCTGGCTTGGGTCTTAAGGCATCTACATACTGGCTGTGGATGTTTCCTCAGACACTGTATCCGTGGGATCTTCCTCAAAGGCTATGAAGATCAAGGACATATCCTCTGAATCTGTTTGGAGACATTAACTGAAATCACCTTGATTTGATGCTCTAGGAGGATGTCTCCACTTCTCTCTGTTGATACCAGAGGTGGTTCTTCTGGAATAGAGAGGTCCTCATCTGCCTCTATAGCTACTTTCTGCCATGGGGTATCTGATGTTCCATGGATTTGAAGCTCACCCCCTACATCTCAATGTTGCTATTTCTCATTGCTGGCTGCAACACCTGGGATGGTTTGATTCAGGGGAATCTTTAGTTCTATCACACTGTACTTTACTGCCTGTCGCACACATTGAAATACCTTACTCGGGGATTGACTCATGGTCTTCCCTCATAGATGAACTAAATAGTTTGGGTGCTTTCTTCTTCTTCCTAGTCTCTTGTGCCCCCTGTTTTGTATGGGACTCTCTCCTGAAGGTCCTATCTTTTTGTTCTGGGGTTTATTCACTGTTGGGTATAAGATCACACTGGAATGGGGGCACAATTTCTCCTTTCTTAATCTTTTGAGGAGTCAGAGAAAGATTAAGAAGCAAGATGGTGAGATTGCCCCAGTTCATTGGCAGAATATGTGTTATGCCCTTGCAGTTGTTGGCCAATGGACTTGCTGGTGCAGTCAAATATGCACAGCATTGATATGTTAGGGCCAAGTCTAGGTATGTTTCACTAAATCTCAGGCCAGTTATAACTGCCAATTCTTTCACCTAGCTATTTGTTATGCCTGCCCTTAGGTGCAATAGGGACATTTCTGCTATGCTGTCTAGTTGAACCATATTTACAGCTAAGTAGGTTGAAGGTTGAATCAGGCCCTCTAATCCATAGTTTTGTAAAGAAAGTTTGAAAGGGTTGGCCAACATAATTAACAAGCCTACTCTTAATCAGTCCAACAGTCCCCTGCCTGACCTTACTCTATATAACATAAGACAAACTCCAAAAAGATGGCCAGGGGAGGTCAGAAACTTAACCTTTAAAGTCCAGCCCTGTTCTAAAGCAACACAATAGAAGTATTCCCCTGTAGAGATTCTTGATCCTAGTACGGTGTCTCCTCCAGGCTTTTCTGCTTTCGACTTGTCTAAAGACTTTTTCCAGATCTCAGGCTCCTCAGTTTTCAGGTTTTTCCTCAGGCTGGCCACATGCATCATAGACTTTTCTGGCCCTTGACCATCTCTAGGTTTACAGCGGGTCCTCTGGTCAATTCTCACCACTTCCCATCCTAACATTTTGAGGGTAGCGGGCCTCTACGGATGAGGCTGGACTAGAAGCTACCCCATGTTCCTCTGTGAGGATGGTCACAGCATGATCTTGCAGGCCCACTGTTAATCTCAAGCTGCAGCATATTCTGGCCTCACCAGAGGAAGGCTGAACTGTGAGGATAGACTGTGGATCCCAGAATGCACTGACAACAGATGGTAGAATCATTAGTTTGCCCACTAAGGGGAAGTATTGAAGACTCAAATCTAATGGCAAGACTCTAACAGGGACATGAGAAGAACTATGATATATGTTGAAAACCCAGGGCCATTGCAAACAGGAGAAAGACAGACAAGTTGCAATCACAAGACTGCAGACCTGTGGCCTTCGCAAAAAGCTCTGCAGATTAGGGACGAGAGAGGACAGCAGGCTCTCAATGTTTACTTTTCTTGTTGAGCGGGAGAGTGTCACGCTCACCTCGTCTCCACGGGGGCGTGCTCGTGTGCGTAGGGTGTTGTCTGTCCTGATGCTGCTCTGCTTGGCTGGTGATGCTAGCTAGCGTCTCCCCTTAGTCCTTGCTTCATGAGATGTTAGCCTGCAAGTCCAAACAAGATATTAGCTACCGAAGGGAGCTGGTCAGTGATTTCACCTCCTTCCGGTCTATCCTCCACT
Organism: Ambystoma mexicanum; assembly: GCF_040938575.1. Classification (NCBI taxonomy): domain Eukaryota; kingdom Metazoa; phylum Chordata; class Amphibia; order Caudata; family Ambystomatidae; genus Ambystoma; species Ambystoma mexicanum. The sequence continues at coordinate 585,533,942 of NC_090922.1, read as the reverse complement.
TCTTCTGGCTCACCTCTGTTTTTTAATGGGCGAGCTCTCCGTCCTGCACACTCTGACAGGGGCGCGGTTCACAGTCTTTCCTGGATCGAGTTACGTCACTGATCCGAAGGAAGTTGCTGAAGTAGAAGACCCGGGAGTAAGCAGGTAAGTCTCTATTCCAATAACTGCTTGGAATGACTTCCTTTAAGTCTTTCTGTTCAAGATAACTAATGTCCGTTATTGTCTTGCAGGTGCGGCGTTAAGCGACCTTCGGATGATGGATGACCCTCCTGACAATGATGCTCAGGATTCCTGCCGGTAAGTATTGCGCTGTGCTGGGCGCGCGAATGTTCGCCTCCGTAGCTTTCCTTTGCTACTTGCGACTAACCTGTTTGTCCTTTTCTGTTCAGCAGGTACGGCGCAAGTCCTGGAAGAAGAATAGAAGATCCGTGTGGCGGTGTCGAGCTGTGGCGTGCTGCTGAGTGAAGAACTGTCCGATGAAGTTCCTGGAGCGGGCCGATCAGGTGAGTATGCAGCGGTCCGTGTGAAAGCAGGAGATGAGATCTGGATGTACTGCCGGTAAGGCCTTCGATGCTTAAATAACTCCTGTATTTCTCTGTTCGCAGGTGGCAGAAGGAAGCAAGAACTGATCTGACACGGTGAGCGTTACGCTGCAGGAGTGCAGAATAACGCAAGCGTTTTCAGATTGTTGGGTGCGGTTTAAATAGCCTTGCAAGTAGTTCCAAGAAAATAGTCCTCTTCTCCGTATCCCTTCTCTCAGGTAAAGTAGTTCCAGGCCACACCCTGAACTGAATGGCTCAGCCACTCAGAGCCAAGTTAATGGACCATGTAACTAACACCTCCATGAGCCTGGAGAAGTGGAGACATCCTCCTAGGACTGAAACCAGGTGAGCCTGGCTGGGGCCTGATAAGCCCCCAAGGGGGCCAAAGTCTGGGATGGCCCCACCAGTTTCAGGGTTTTGGGAGCCTGCACCATGACAGAGAGGTCTGTAAGGAGGTGGCACTGCACAGACGCCCGGTCCATGCACACATGCAATTCAAGACGCAGCCAGTCTTCAGGCAGACATTTAAAGCATTAGCATGCTAGAATAGAGCTTATCAGTGAAGTCCTATTCTTCTCTAGTCTGAGCCCAGGGTTACAGGAAAGCTTGATAATCACCCATGGGATTAAAGGTGGGAGGAATCTCCTGGACTATGAAGTCAGTGAAAGAAACCCAGTTAACGACTGAACTCTGGATAAGACTCAACCTCAGTGTCAGTCGTCATTGACACAAAGTAAGATCCCAGAAGATGAAACCTGGGAGGAGATACCCCAGCTCCTGTGATGTAAAGATAGCCAAAGGAAGACCCCATGCTGAGAAAACAGAAGAACTGGTCCAAGTCAGACAGCGGCTGTGGAAAGCTGTGATTCACCAAACTGAGTGAGTTCTTCAGCTGGGGCCCTGGCTAGAAATCGGAAGCCAGAGATGAAATCCCAAACTAGAGGGTGAGAAGTCATACCCCTCCACCTCTAACCCAGAGGCAGAGGCTGGCCCATCGCAGGGGGGCCCATATAACATTTTCTGTCTGACAAGCACCATGAGCAAAAAGGAGGGGTTGAAATATCGCTCATCACCTGCATGTGTCAGGACAGGGGCCATGCACAATCTAACACATCAGAAGAAGTATCCAAGTGAAGCAGAAGGCTATGCAGTAAGAGCAACACACTTGTGTGACAAAAGACCTCCAAACCCTTAAACAAGAGAAGAAGCTAAGCAACTGTCTGAATGGATACCTATTTTGACAAGAGTAAATAATGGAGGAGGACACTACTGGACCCGATGAAGGGTCCGTAAAGAGATACAACATAACATTAGAAGCGGGAGGAAAACAACAGCATCCAGCATTAAAGAATGTCCACACACCCTAGAGACCATAAGAACTCAAGAAAGGGCAGAAGAGTCAGTTGGGAAAGAGAGGCCTTGGTCAGACGTGGAGAGCCTTTCTTTAAGAACTGTTTGAGCTATATTAGTTTAGGCATGGACTTTTGGACTTTTGGACTTTTGAAGATTATGATTTGGACTTTGTGTTGGACCATCAGTTGAATATTCTCCTTATTGGATTGGGGGGCATTGAGTCAATGTAAATGGAACCCAAAACTATTTCCCTAAAGCAAACTGATGTTGAAAAACGTAGAACTGCACTGCTCCTTTTAAGTGGGTGGCAGATGGCTCAGTGTAAGGAGAATAAAAGACCAATGGAGACTCTCAAGTTTAATTGATGGAGGTGCATACAAATGCTTCGTATATCTTAGGTTTTCTGCCTCTTACTCAAAACCACAACAAGGGTGCACCTGCGGGGTGCAGGTAATCACCTGTGCACTGAGAAATAGCACTCCACACTTTGGGCCTTTGAGTACATTCCATCCAAAGACTGGATTTTTACCAATTTCAAGGAAAACCGGGGATGGAGAATGCACCAATTTAAAATGCAACTTTATTTCTAAACCTGACATCTGTCAAAAATATGATACTGTTGACTGCAGAAAACTGATTATATTACAGACATTTTAAAATGATACAATTCCAGTGGTAGGATTTTGCCAAGTGTTCTTAATAGCATGCACATCCATTTCCAAATGTATAGCAAATGAAGGAAAGGAATCATTCCTTCAGAGTCGTTTAATGTAATGTTTTATTGTCCAACTACTGGCATATTATTGTACAAAACATATGATAATATAGTGGATTTAATATCCTTTTGTACAACATGCAGAAAAGCAGTGATTATGTTGTATTGGTTTGAATAACATGGGTGTGTTTGTTTCATTCTGCTATTGTTCTGGGTTTCAATACAGAGACCACAAGCCCTTCCACCTTTGGAGTCTTCCAGAGGTAGAAAAATACTTTAACATTCCAAAAAATAGAAATGTTAGTCTATGTAGAGATTAAAATCTGCTGGTAAAAGCCTGTTCATCTTTATGACAAACTTCAAACAGTTTCTTTACACTTACATGACATGTTGAGGCATCCATCACCATAAAACCCAACATATGCATTGGTCTAATGCAAGCAGAACAGAAGTGCCCCATAAACTAACTCACATTAATAATAATGTAAGTTAACTCACAACTTAATGTGAGTTAAGAATCCTCTCTTAAGAGCTGTTTATTCAAATCATGTGCTGCCCACAAGACTCCATGTTGAATTACAGAGCAAGTGAGGACATGTATACTTTCCCATTTGTGTAAACAGCAATTGTTCTTTACCTTTGACTCTATATGCAAAAGCGAATATTATTCATAATTCTACAACTAAGATACAGGAACATGAAACTCAGAGTGTTTTGAGATCAGAAACTCTTAGTTTTAACACCAAATTTCCATTGGCTATGATTTTTTAATAACTAATAACATGAGAAGAATGCATACATTTATGATGTAGTACTCCAAATAGTTGTTTACTTATTCAACCGTGAGTGTGAAGGCACATTTCAATAATGTAGGTTTCATTGCATTCACATGTTTTTACTACATATACAAAAAACAATTTAGTATGTTAAGTATTTAGGAGTAGGTTTGGCCCCACTTTTTCGGATTGTTAGAAATATGAGCATCCAATGAAGATTGGAGTGTGTGTTCAATGAAAGTGCCTGGCTGCTGGTAAGCCAATGGAAGGATCATACCAATCAAATAGTGTGACAATTGTGGCACAAGATGAGATTTTTGGACACAGAAGATGCATGTTGACACTGCGAAGAGCTGTAGGAAAGAACTCCACCTGGTCTTATTGGATGGACTATAGAAAGAGACCGACTTAAGGGTTGCAGTAGGGAATCTTCCAGTTCCAGGGCATGATTCCTGTCCATAAGGGAACTTACATAATAGAACCAGATGATGACTGAGACTTCCCTAGGTGAACATGAGGTTCTCTCCTAGCTTGATGCCTCTAAAAACAAATCAAAAGTGAGTGCTAGATTTCCCCAAAAGAAGTGACTTATGCTCTCTATAACTATTTTCCTGCTACAGTGCAATCTCACTTATGAAAAATTAAGTGAGATGTAAATTGAATCCAACTTAAAATGCCTTTCTGAGTTGTGTGCACAGTAATATAGATAGGACTTTTGTGCGTTCAATGTGCCGCTCTTTAAAAATCACAATTTCATTAAATCTTACCCAAAGTGTTTTTATAATGTGATATAATGACATCCATAGCAGACCCAATTAAGGATTTATTTGATAATGTGTATTCTGTGAAGATCATAGCTTTTTAATAAGGAGTGGGAGATGACAGTAAGTTTAAAGGAGTAATTTCTATTCCCTTAAAAATAGTGCAAATGTAAATTCCATGCAACCCCTCATATTCAAATTGGGACTGAGGGGGTACGGAATTAGAGTGTCCAATTAATGAGCAACCCAAATATTAACATATTTTTCAAAATATAACTTACAATTGGCTCAGGACGGCTTAAGAGTAGGTTAGAACTTCTGTTGGCCATTGTATAGATCTGTTGTTTAGACAAGGGAGTATCACTTAGCGACAAAGATGTCATAAGTTTAGGACCCTGACAAATGACAGGTGGAGAGGTTTATATTTGCTTAGGTTGGTTGTCCTGACCCTCACCTTACTATCTAGATTTTGTGTTTATAGAGTAGATAGGCATTTCTCCCAACCCACCTTACTGTGCTGTTAATAAAGAAACAGTACACTGATGCTTGAGTCCATTTTCGCACTGTTCAGCCTCCCACAGTAACTCCTGAATTTAGTACAAAGTACAAAAGTTCTCTCCAAGACCTCAGGAGTCTCAGGATTCACCCGACCTTGGGTTTAAGGATTCGCAACATGTCTCTCCTGGACCTTGGGTTTCAGGATTCACAACAGGTCCCTCCTGGCCATTGGGTTTCTTGTATTTTAATGGTATTTCTACACCCCTCATTCAGGGTCCTTTCAGGAAGCCACTATTCTCTTGCCCGCCTTTCGGAGGCATCAGTCTTTCCTAGGGGATGCTGGTGGGAAAACTTTGGTTCTGGCTTTCCAATTCTCCCAATGACTTGAAACGGGCTGTTTTTACCTTCTAGTCAGCCAGCAGCACTCTGCCAGTCTTTTCAGGCTCGCCTGCCTTCCTATAGGCAACATTTCTTCGAGTATTGCTTGCATCATCTACCTCCCCTTGTATCAAGGGAGACCCAGCAAGTCCATCTGCTTACTCAAAGTATAAGATATTTTAGTGCTTTCCCGGCCTTGTTTGCACCCATAAGGCCGTGGATTACTTTCTAAGGCTGGCTCTGTTTATACCTTCGGGTCTGGAGCGCGCTACAAATAAATAAACAAACAAACAAACAAACAAACAATTGCTCTTGTATTGCTCCCTGGGATTGGTTATTCACTTCAGGAGTCTCAATTTGCCTTATTAGATCATAATTATTATTCAAGGTCAGTGATTGGTTAATGGGATAATGGTCTCTATTAAACTTTAATACGAATTACAAAGTGTCATAAGCATCTGTAGAATGCAGCACAAACTTGGAATTTCTTCCTTGAGTATAGTGCCTCTGCAGCATTCTGCAGTCTCGTCTGTCGGGCATAGCATCCCCCACAGTATGGGCACCGGAGTACAAGGCAGGCAGATGGGTTAGCTTACTTGTGGTGCATTTTGGGGAAGGAAGTTTCCGGGTGTGAAACTGGATAGGGCGGTTCTTGAGACCAAACTGACGATTCTCTGTGGTGACAGCGAGATGGCAGCATCCCTCCTAATCCACCCTTTCCTTCACATATCGGGTAAGGGCCAGATTCACTCTGTTGCCTGTGCATTCATCCCTTTTTTAGTGAGTGTGTGGGCATTCCTCCAACTCACCACTCCTGAAAGTCACAAACAGATTCAGTTTTTTTTAAAGTTCCTGGCTCTTTCTATATAGATTTGTACTTATCGCCTAACATTTTGGAGATACAACTGTTCTTTGTCCTCTGAAGAAGGAACCTTCTTGAAGGCTGGAGGATTTATCTCCTCAAATCTGTAGGAAGAGAAATGATTTTTGGCTTGAAAGACAGATCTGTTTGCCAAACAAGGGCTTCTAGTTTATTAATCAAAATGGCTCCCTACAATGGAGAGTAGGCGTGTATTGAAATCTGCTTCGAGTACATAGTCTCCTGAATTCCAGCTGAAAAAGAGATATTCGACTTTGGCCAAATCCTTAAATTTTCGCTTGAAGCCAAATAGATTGCTGTTCAAGCGACATTAAGTGCTGCTTTGATTGACTTTGTACCTGGAAACAGTCAGACATGTTATTGTCAGCTTTTAAAGGGATCATTAAAATAAGGCTGCTGTCGCTTTTTGGATTGAGTTACAGGCAGGGCAGAATTCATGAAATTGCAAGGAAAAGCTCTGCCCTTAGTTTGGGACAGACACAGCCTTTCATCTGGTGGTTTACTGGCGTGGTGGGAGCTGACGCAAACCTCTCAATATTTTGAATGACCAAAGTGAGGTCCTGGCCCAACATGTATTTTGCAATTGAAAAGCATAGAGCGGGAGCAACAGTTGAAGTTGAAACAGGAAAATTGCATTTTGTTCAGTCTTATTGATTTGCTGAAGAAGAGTGCAAGTAATACGTAAATTACATGTTCAAATCCCAGTGGTTCCCAAATCAAGTAAAATAATTAAGGGGTTTAATGTATTTGCTGCAGATATCCCTGTGAGTTCCAATCCCAGGAAAATAACTCCGGAGGTAGGTAGTGTGTCTGCAGCAAAGACCTGTATTTAGCTTGCATGCAAAAGGCTCTAAAGCAAGCAAGAGGACTCGGCAGGAAGTGTGCCTGTGACATGGATGTGTTTGTAGCATCAAAGGTTACGATAACTGCAGGACCAACTATTACCTTTCTTATATTTCAAAAACGAACCCCTCTGAATTGGGTAACAGTAACCTATGCTACTAAAGGACTCGATCTAGAGCAGCAGAAAATACCCCTCCCAATATTACACAGTTACTAAAGGCCGATTCTTGCATACTAAAGACACGAAGGTACAGATTTTCAATTACAATTTAAAAACATTGGATGAAATTAAGTATAAGTGAAACAAATTAAAAAAAGTGTAGATTTGGAAATTAACGCTGTCCCTCCCAAATAGTTTCAGCCAAGAACCGTGGAGGTCTCAGTGTTCCATACATATGTTTTCTAGTGTCTTTTTTGATACCCCAAAACACCTCAAGACCTACACGATCTAAAGGACACAAACATTCGAGCTATCTTTATTGCATTGCTAGCTATTATTGAAAAGCAATGTTGTATAATGATAACCACAAGATGAGTGGAGTAACTGGGTAAGGTTTAATCTCTCAGGAACAGGTAATGGTAACACAGGTGAGTATGGCCATTTAGGAAGTCTCCATATTGTCCTTAAGTGCTGCCGGAAGTCTCTTGCTTTATACTTCTTTAGGTATATATGTATATAGAGGAGTGCCGGGCCGCTGCTCTTGCTCCAGCTATCCCCCACGCCAGTCTGCGTGCGCTCTCCAACTCACGTGCTCCTCGCACAGGCTAGTCTCGATCACTTGGAGCTTACCCAACAATCACCATTTATGAATGTTCAAAAATATAAACTGCACTACAATGGAATTTCTTTCTTTCGGATAATGTATTTTCATGCTTTGAACAAATGTGTTCTGCAGCTAACAAAATGAGAAATGCAATAAAAATGGATATGCGTATTCAAAGGTTCTATGTGATATGATCGCCAGAGGAAAAATCCTGTGGCCAAAAAGACTGATTTGTTTTGTTGCACTTTAACGCATTTATATGCAGGGGGAGACCCCCGCAGCACCCTCATACTCTCCTTACAATACATTATTAACCTAACCCCCCCATATATATGCATTGAAAAGTGGATTTTTTAAAAGTGCATTTTCAGCAGCTGGAGTTTTGTCGGCGACTTTATCCCTGGACACCTATTTAAAAGGGTGTGTTAAACTTACAAAGGGTTTGTTGCGTGTGCAGCTTTATTTTCGATTTAATACTTGTCCAACTGTTCGGCGTTCAGCCTAATATTAAATCTCCCATCCGGTACACCCATAGTGGGGGAGCGCCCAATTCTCCTGTCCTGTTAGCCCAAGTGATTGCTACCAGAAAGAGAACCTTCAGGGATACAAATATCTCTTCGACGTGAAGGTGCTCAAATGCATGGCACTTTAAGACCTATTGCACGAGCAGTGGATCGAGGTGCCAACTCATGCCAAAAAGGACAGCGGAATAGAGAAAACATTTTTGGATGTAGGGGTTGAAGCTGAATCTCAGCTCCTGCAATCTCTCACCCGGATCCATGATAGTACTAATTTCTGCCCACTAGGATCTGCAGGGTAGACCCTCCCAAACGCAAAGGGAAACAATAATGAAGAAACTGAAAAACCTGTGGAAATGAGCGTGAGGAGGGTTGAAAGCAATGCTAAAGGGAGATCGTTCCTCTTACAAGTTATCACCCACTTCAAGTCAGTGAGGAAAATGACAAGAAACAAGATTGTGGCGGGAATGAGAATATTCACTCGCATTGCTCAAAGTAACATGTGCAGTTGCCTTCAAATAATTATTCTAATTTACTTAGCCTGACCTTCGCCCAAGGTTCAAAGTAAGACTAAGTTCCCAGGATAAAATCTCCATTCTCGTGTACCAGGAGACAAGGAGAAGGGAATTAGCTTAGTTTAAATATTTTGTATGATTTGTCCCATGTGACTTAAGTCAGCTCCTTGGCTCCACAGCCAGGCCAGGAGGGGGACTCTGCAGCCCAGAAAGCTGTCCTACCAGGGCATTACACGAGCTATGAGCTACCATGAAGTGGTACAAGGTGGGAGCTTCAGAGCCTCCCATGCCCCTTCCTAGCCCATGGCCATCTCCAGACCGATTGGGGTGATCTCTCAACTCTGAGACTCTGGGTCTCCTATGGGCCAAACCTATGACCTTATGGGGCTGCTCAGTCCTTAATGCGTTTAGAGAAGAGCAAGCAAAGGGAGCGTGCTGGTGGTGTGGTGGGGTGCAAGGGCTTAGCTCCCTCCTTCTTTTTCATGTGGAGATGTCACATATTTCAACTATTCATGCTGGGAAAGTTGTGCCAGGTGGACATTATGCTGTTTGGGGGGCAGGACTGCCTGCCTCTGAGCAGGGTCATGTCACCCACTATGAACATTTTGTAATTTTGAATAGACCGGAGCAGGGAAAGGCTCCAGGCTGAATCGTAAACCATAGTATTGAGAGGCAGGCAGGGCATAGGCAATCTGGCCCCACTGCCACGCTGCACCTTCAGCATGAGTGACACAGGGGGGGTGCACCTTCCGTCTCAGCTTGTGGCAGTAAGGCGGGAAGCTAAACAACATGAGCAGGCAAGCAGAGGCATGGCCAGGGAGGGGCTGGGGGGCCCATTGCCTCTGGGTTTTTGGTTGTAGCCCCAGATAGAAGCTCACAGGCTACATTACCATAGCCGCAGATCTTTTCCAGACATAGAAACACCCCTGTAGGCAAGTGTAGAACTTTGTATGAATACATGTTTGCAGGGACGGCCCTAAGGCAGGGCTGCCCGAGCGATAGCCCGCGGTGCCATAAACCTCCCAACCCACACCTTGCCACGCCAGCTCGTGAAGTCTTTCAAGGTCTCCCCCGAGCTGGTGTGGTGTGGTGGGAGCGCGGCAGGTGCCCTATTTAATTTAAATGTGCCCAGCTTTCGGAAGCGGGCCCATTTAATAACAATAACAATATATATGGGTTGCGTGTGAATGCATCTTTTATTGCACATGTTGGTGTTTAATTATAAAAGACGGGGAACGACACTTATGTAATCGGCTGCGGGCTGGTGGAAGATGTGCTGGCAATTAAACTCCAGTGAAAATAGCGCCTGACAACAGGTGTTAAGTTGCAAAGGACTGGTCACTTGCATAGTTGTCTCCTCTGGAGGGTTAGCCGGCTATGCCCCTTACACTGATCATGAACGGCTTCCATCATAGTTCAATTTAGCAGCACGTGACTGCCCATCACTTGCTCCGTGCAGAGAGCAATAACATTGTCTACTCCTCTCACATCACAGTTATGCACTTGAGCATTTTATTCACTGTTTATATCATGCTTTGCTGAGCATTCCTTTTCAATTTTCTCTTCTGGCGTAGACGGCTTTTATGTATGAAGCGTTTTAAAGTTAAATATAAGATTCGGTCTTTAAAATGACAACATCGTTTTCTGGCGAGTGGAACATTTGACGTGATGAAACGTTGTATTGCTCCTGACTTCTTGGCAAAGGGATGTTTTCTCATTCTCTCTTGGGCTGCAAAGTGAAGTAATCGCATTAGGGCAGCAGAGGTTACAGTTCTTGTTTATTCTATACAGGAATAAGTACAAAGGGGCAGGCACCATGAACAACGATGCTTACACCTCCGATATAATCTTCAGCTGCACATTTGCAGAACCCCTAGATAAGCTTCCATATTCCACACTACACACTCCAACATTCTATCCCATAACCAACACTACCACACTAATAAGTAAGATACAACACACACCCCCTTCCTTGACATGAGGAGAAAGAAAACAAAGCAAACTATATGCAAGATATAATACATGACACTAATACAACCCATAATGAATTAATGTCCACAAAATCCTGCAGGCAAAAAAACAATAAGCATGTTATACACCCGGCAAGAAAGAAATATACTATGTTATTAATACATCATAAATTCTCGAAATTTTGCTAGGTAATCTACGCACTCTAGAACTCCTCTTAACTTTATTATGGACAGGAAGCATATCTAAATCACTCTCATTCCTATCCAGATTATGATAACTGCCACTACACAACACAGGAGAATAATTCCAGTGATCCCATTGTCTCACTACAGTATCATTATCCTTCTTAACCTTTTCTCTCAAAAACTTGAACACTCAGTTATGATTCCAAACAGCACCACCTTCCACTCGCTCTGCCTTATCAAAACACTCTATGACTTTCACAGGATTAGAAAACTTGGAAACTCCCTTGCCACTCATTCTTCCTTTTCTCACTTTCACCACATCACTTACTATGAAAACATCTGGCTTCCAAGCAATCCTACCCTTTTTGTCATGATACGCTTTTAATTTCTTCTGACTCAACATCTAAAAAGCCACAAAATTCTTATCAACCATTGGCGCACCTAAAATATCATTCCACCAAAATGGGCACAATTTATTGTTGGGTTCTCTGCCTCATCAACCTGAAAGGTGAAACAACAGTGGTACCATGTGGCGTAGCTCTTATACTCCACAACAAATTGCATAGGGTTTGCTTCCAATTCAATCCATTAGCCAATGCTAATTGCACACACTCTCCAATGACTCTATTGAGCCTTTCCATCATCCCATTAGTCTCTGGATGGTACACCAATGAAACCCTCCACTGAAAACCCACCTTTGCAGTATAGTCACTAATTTCTTTACTTCTAAACTGTGGACCATTATCACTCAAAATCACACCCAGCATTCCTTCCCTCCTGAACATCTTCTCCAAACAATCAATAATCCTTTTAGACATAACACAATCTCCAATAGCAACCTCCGGCCATTTAGTGTACCTGTCTACCAATACTAATAAGAACCTATTTCCTAGTCCCGCATAAGGATCTAACACATTGATGGGCAATTCCATCTATAAAGTCTTAATAGAGTCATAGAGGCACCATGAACACTACCACAATAATAAGTAAGATACAACACACCTCCCCTTCCTTGACATGAGGAGAACTGGTACTGTAGGAGTTGGTATAGGCGTTAACAGTGACTTCTTGGTGACCATATTCTTATCACAATTATTACCCACTGAACACAACCGCAAACATCTCTCTACTTGTGCATCCATGGCAGACCACCAACATTTTTCTCTAATTTTCCTTTGTTATTGACATAACCGGATGGCCCTCATGGGCTAACATAATTTCCTCCCTCAACACTACCAGCTGTATCATCTTATTCCTCCTCAAGACCGTATCTCCTTCTATCGTCAACTCATCTTTAACCATGAAATATCCCTTGAACCTATCCTCTACTTTATCCTTTTACGGCCATCCCTCAAAAATCAATCCATTCCTTTACTTGGATACAAATATCATCATCTACACAACCTTCTTTCCACTTCTCTTGACTCAAAGCCTCAAGTACTCCACAAAAAGGGTTCATCAAACTCCCTATCAGTATTCTTCTCCTCTCCTTGCAAAGGCATTCTAGACAATAAATCTGCAATACAATGCCTCGTCCATGGAAAATATTCTATCTCAAAATTATATTCCATCAACTTTAGGCTTAACCTGGCAATCCTTGGCATAGCTTTTGACATACCTGTGACTGTCAAAACCTCAACGAAATGTTTGTGATCAGTTTTAATAGAAAATGTCTCTCCCCACACATACTGTCTGAAATGATCCACGCCCCAACAACATGCCAATAACTCCCTCTCAATCACAGAATAACGGGCTTCAGTGTCACTTATGGCTCTCAAGGCAAACATTATGATCTGCTCCCGATCCCCTTCAACTTGAGACAACACAGCACCTAAACCCTTTCCGCTAGCATCCACAGTAATAACAGGCTTTCTTCCTGGCACAAAACCTCCCATTAAAGGTGCTTCAAGAATACATTTATTTACAGTGTTGTGAGAAAGCTGAATCTGTCTCACCTGCTATGCAAGGGGATCTGCCATCCAGGTGGCCAGGACACAGCGATCACTTTTGGATCCATTTCCTGGGGGTGTACCAGTGCGGGAGGATCACCTGGGTGAGGGGTGTTTGGGAGTAGGAGTGGGACACCGGATGGTGAGACTAGGTATCCCCTTCCCTGTTAGAGTGCTACCGCATCCTACAAGGTAGGATACTTAGGAACACAACCCACCACCCCCTGTCCCAACACAAACACTTTCTTATGGACAGCTTGCTATGAGAGAAAACAGACTAACGCCCAAGCCGTATACCTGACATGTCCCAATACAATGGTCAGGCAGGGCCAGGCAATTACTGACCATCACACACACCTGACTTCCATTACACTTCCCCACATGGATAAAAGGCAGAGCAAAAGAGCAAACTCTGAGCAAGGCAAAACACACGAGGAAGCAGCAGTTCCAAGATGGCAGTTTAACATGAAGAGAAAGATGACAAAACAGAAGGGGAATCCAAGGGGGGGGAGAGCCCTTGACCTTTTAGATGAGGAGCCATTACTTTCACAAACCCTTGAGAATAGAAAACGTAAGACCAGGAAACCAGGCTGAAGAATCCTGCATTTTATGTCGGGGGTACCCAGGGCCTTTCCGTGTCGATAATCAAGGCGGGAGAATCGCTTGCCTCCCTGGTACTGTCCTTGGCTCCTACAACAAAGCAGTGCCAGTGAAATCAACAAAGCCGGTGAGTTGGAGAGACTGATACCAGACCGGTCTGTGTTGAAGCCAAGGTTGCAAGCGGCAACATTGTTTGGTGAGCGCTGAAGCGAACAGTGTATGAAGCGCATGTGATAACTAATGCGAGTAAAAATTGAACAACAGATGAGTGATTGAACATTGAAACCAAGATACAATACCCTTGACAGAGTGGTCAGGCACCGCGTGCATGCTCATTCGAAGGTCTCTGTAAGGTATCCAACTGAGAGTTGACAAAGGTGAAATAATGGCAAAGAACTGTGCATCAATGTGGTTCTGGAATGGGTCAAGCAAAATCGTGTGCACAATCGAAAGTCTTTGATGTTGCTACTGCCAAGAAAGTTGATGACAGAGTAGAATTAAGTTTGTCGAGCCTGAATGAGGGAGATGAATTGAAAGCTTTGGGTTAAAGCAAGTTTGTGTTAGAGTCCAGTGGCGGGAGACTGATTGAACATTGTGATCAAATGGATCTGAGCCTGGCTGAGGGGGGTCCGAAGTGAATAGTGAATAGTGAATCACCTAAGAAATTGAGTATGTATGAAATCCTGAGAGGAAAAGAACGTATTGTTTTTTTGTCGCATCAGGCCCTATGCCAGAAGAGACTTTGGAAAGCAAAGAGACTTGGGCACAAAAGGCCCTGATGCTAATGTTTGAACTGCACCCCTGTGCTAGAAAAGCCAGAGGCTGTGCTAAGCTCAAGTGCACCACTTTATCCTGTGCTGAAAATGTGGGGAAGAGAGGCCATATCATTTCTTGAACACTTCTTTCTTTTACATAGCATTGTTTCCCACAATATTTGTATTTGGAGATATGTATTGATATTTCGTTTTGACAAGACACCACTTCAACTGCATTATTTGATGGTCATAGCTTGCTCTCATCTGTAGATTTAAGATTAGATGGGTGTTTTTCAAACCCTTTTTGAAGTTCAATAAACACCCATGAACAGTGGTCACTTATCTGTCTTACTGTTGATACCATGTCTTCCTTACAGCGTTCACAATTCTCTCATGCTCATCACTCCAAATAAATGTCACATTCTTCTTCATTAGTTTTCTTAATGGTTGGTAAATTTCTGTAAAATACTCGGCTAACCCTATAAAAGAACGTAAACCATCTTTACTACGAGGATAAGGAGCTTTTTCAATAGCTTTCTACACTTTAAATTTTGGTTTATAACCACCCTTGGAGAGTGTGTGTCCCAGGTAGTCCACTTCATTGCTACCAAACTTGCACTAAGTGTATTCAACAGCCAACCCTTTCTCTTCCAATGTCTTCAAGACTTTATACAATCTTTCATCATGTTCTTTCATACCTTGACCACATACTAAAATGTCATCTTGAAAAACATATACACCAGGCATTCCATCTAACAAATGTGACATTGTTTTTTTGAAATACTTCAGCAGCTGAAGCCAACTGAAATGGCATCCTCATATATCTATACATGCCAAAAGGCATAATGAACGTGGTATTCTTCTTTAAATCTTGATGCAACTGTATTTGGTGATACACAGCAGAAAGGTCTATCGCGGAAAAAGTATCTGCTCCAGCAATTAAATTGAACATTTCAGAGATCACAGGTGAAGGATAATTCTCCACAATTATAGCCTTATCCAACTCTCTCAAATCCATACTGATTCTGACCTTGCCATTAGGTTTTCTTGCAAACACAATAGGGAACACCCATTCAGAAGCATCAACTTCTTCAATCACCCCTTCACTCTTCAGTCTATTTAGCTCTGCTTTCAAATCTTCCCTCGATGCTATGGGTATATGTCTCACACCATGCAACATAGGTTAAATACCAGCCTTTACTTGTATTTTATGTTTATACCCCTGAAGTTTACCAACACTCTCCTTAAACACATTTGGAAATAATTCCTTTTCTTTCCCTCTGACATGATTAAGTTCATCATGCTGATTGTTAGCCATAACTATGGAAATCGCTCTTGGCAAACAAGACTGAGTTTAATTTGAAACTTAGCTTGATCTTCCCAGCCTAAAACATTCCCCCCCTTTAGATGCCACATATACCTTAACCTCAGCAATCTGCCTTTGAACTCTATTAAAGCAAGCTTGTAGCCTACAATTTGTATAAGTGAGCACTCAAAAGCACCAGGATCTCTAAAATCAGGATTTTTCAAAATAGGGTTGTATCCTGTTCTACACAACTCTTGCCACTTTTCTTTCGTTATTATAGTGTACAGAGAACCAGAGTCAACAGTAAGTTCAGAAACAATGACATAAATGCAAAAAATGCTCTTGGGGTCATTTTGTTACCACTTCTTGCCATGATGACTACCTCTAACTCCTGTCCCCCCCCTCATCATCTCCTTCTGTACACATTTAACCTTTTGATTCAATTGGCTGTTTCTGCACACTGTGCTAAAATTACCTTTAATCTCGCAATTAGAACATTTCTTGTTCAACTGAGGGCAAAATTTGGAGTTGGCATAATGTCCTCTTTTGCCACATCGAAAACACTTCCCTAAATAAGTCTTTTTAGCATTATAATCTCCAATATTTTCTGCAGAAGGCCTTGTAGATTTCTTGCTCTTCCAGTATTTGCCTCTGATGACTGTCATTTCCTTAAGTATTTTCTTCAGTTTCACTACGTTCACTTTGACAGGCTTAGTCACCAAATCTTTCTTTCGATCCTTAATGCATATATGATATTTTTTAGCTATTTCCATCGCTTCATCCAGGGAAGGATCACCACACATCCATAGTCTTTCTTGGACTACATTACTGTTAGTATGAATAATTATTTGATCTCGAATCAATTTATCCTGTGTTACTCCTCTGCCAAAATTGCAAGCCACAGCAAATTTCTTGAGAGCACTGACATATTTATCCACAGTTTCACTAATTTCTTGTTTTCTCATGTAAAAGTAGAATCTATTTACACCCACATTGGTCTTTAGATAGTAGCAACTGTACAGAACCTTCAGCACTAACTCATATTCATCCATTCCATCACCTTCACTTACTCTGAGAGGAGGCAACAACCTACATATCCTGTGCCCTTCAGGACCTAAGGAGTGTAACAACTTCGTCTTTTTTGTCGGTGTGAAACTTTCATTATCTATAGTGTCCATATAGTTTCGCCAATATTCCTTTCACTCTCTCCATGGAATTGGAGGCTCTCCAGCTGTTGCCAAAAATGGTTGGGGAGGATGAATAGTCACACCTGGGATTGTGCTTGGAGTAACTGCAACACTTGTTTATACTCTGATAAGATAGGATGATGTCCTGTCTGTAATAAGTATTATTGATTACAGCAGTTGCTGCTACGTGTTCTAATAATTATATATCTCTGAGCACTGCTGCACCATGTGAAACTGTTGCTGTACCACTTGAAGCTGTTGCTGTGTCAGCATAAACTCTGAATAGTATTCACCTTAACTTCCAATGTAATTGTCCACTGAGCTTGTGAGAACAGCCGACAGCTTGCAATGCCTGCAAGGATCCGTAGAATGCAACTGAGCTCACGCATACATTTACACAGCGCAGATAATGCTAAGGATCCAATATGATCACGGACCATAAAGCTAACTTCAATTTAACGTCATTTGTTCGGAATATGAAAAGCGGAGCGAAGGAGGAGGATGAGAAAAAAACACGTACCGGATTCACTGGTGGGGCCAAACCGTTGCACGGTTATCAAGGAGGGACAGACACAATCCGGATGAGGCGACTAATCCCATCCTCGTCGCCATATGAAGTAATCGCATTAGGGCAGCAGAGGTTACAGTTCTTGTTTATTATATACAAGAAAAAGTACAAAGGTGCAGGCCCCACAAACAATGATGCTTACACCTCCAATATAATCTTCAACTGGACAAACACAGAATCCATAGATAACCTTCCATATTCCACACTCCACATTCCAACATTCTATCCCATAACCAACACGGCCACAGCAATAAGTAAGATACAACACAAAGCATTGGATGAAGTGATGTGGGAAGACACGTGCATGTGTATTTTGTAGCAAAAGGACAGGGCTTGTGTCTGGGCTAATGGTGTCCATGGGAAACACACGTGGTCTGAGGCAGAGCTAGGTGTAGCAGATGCCGCTCAGTGTTCCACCATCGACTGATTGATAGTTGGGCGGGCCAATATAATCATCATCAAATGGTCAACAAGTGAGACTCTTTTAGGTGGTGGACCTGTTAAAACGATCAAATAGTTTGTGATGGGACAGGTGTAGCAGGGATGGTGACATTCACGGGATCAGGTTTTATTTTTTTTTTTTTGTTGGTTGATAATCAACCTTTCAATTTAATATATAACACAAATTAATTTCATTGGACATCAAAATGAAATTCAAAACAAAATCAAGCTCAAAATCAGTACCCAGCAAAAACCTACAAACCCTCTGCTACAACATTTCATCATTTCACAACAACAGCAAAAGGTGGCAAAATCACAATTCATTTATATACATCATCTGAATTATCATCTAAAAAATCAATCAAAATAGGTTCGAATTACCACATCGTTAAAACCACTAGTAATCCACCTATGAAGAGGACGTTAGTTACATAACATATCATCTATTTAGGGGAAATTTAGGCTATACATTCAGTTATCTCAAGATTTAGTGCTAACATAAATTGGACAGTAGCTATACGAACAGCTTGCAGGGGTGAGGAGAATATTCTAAACCAAAGTACATCTTTAGTTAAGCAGTTATAATTTTCATATCGTTTTTTAAAAAATGTACAGCGTAATTCTTTTAATGAGGAGCAACCTACTATCAAGTGTTTTAAAGTTTCCTCACACTCTAGTAATTGACAAAACCGACAAATATTTTCTTGTTTTGTTATTTGACCTCTTCGAGATAAAATTTCTGTAGTGGGCCATAGATTGAGTCTAAGGGGCCGATTCATGGAACAAACGTGCGCCGAAAATCTACGCGCAAGTAGGCGCAAGCAGGCGCAAGCGGAAAAAAACAGGCGCACGCGTGCGATTCATGGAAGTCCCTGCGCGTGTTCACCGCGCGATGTGCGCCAAACCCGTGCATGGCGCACAAGTCACTGCAACATCGCGAAAGGCGTGCGCGACGGTGCGCGACGCGCACAGTGAAAGCGCACAACCTCAGCGCACACAGCAGAAAGTGGGCAGGACATGGGGCGTAACGCGCGGAATGGGGAACAACACGCGAAAATAAGGGCGTAACTGGGGATGCACTGCACGGAAGCAGAGGTGACGCCCACACGCACACGAACCACACGTATCCATGGAATGGAATAGGGCAAACCCACGCACAGCCAAAGCCGCGCACAAGCTGAAACACGTCCGCCACACGAAGGCAGGCGGTAGAGTCCCAGCGCATCAAAAAAGTGGCGCCGCGGGAAGTAAAATACGCGATTGAGCGGGGTACTTGTATTCCGGGGGTGCGCGGGAAGTTACACACGCGAATGAGCGGGCTACGTGTATTCCGGGGGTGCGCGGGAAGTGACACACGCGATTGAGCGGGGTACGTGCATTCCGGGGGTGCGCGGGAAGTTACACACGCGAATGAGCGGGGTACGTGTATTCCGGGGGTGCGCGGGAAGTTCCACACGCGATTTGGCCGGGTACGTGGATATCAGGGGTGCGCGGGAAGTTCCACACGCGATTCGGCCTGGTACGTGGATATCAGGGGTGCGCGGGAAGTTCCACACGCGATTTGGCCGGGTACGTGTATTCCGGGGGTGCGCGGGAAGTTCCACACGCGATTTGGCCGGGTACGTGGATATCAGGGGTGCGCGGGAAGTTCCACACGCGATTCGGCCTGGTACGTGGATATCAGGGGTGCGCGGGAAGTTCCACACGCGATTTGGCCGGGTACGTGTATTCCGGGGGTGCGCGGGAAGTTCCACACGCGATTTGGCCGGGTACGTGGATATCAGGGGTGCGCGGGAAGTTCCACACGCGATTTGGCCGGGTACGTGGATATCAGGGGTGCGCGGGAAGTTCCACACGCGAATCGGCCTGGTACGTGGATATCAGGGGTGCGCGGGAAGTTCCACACGCGATTGAGCGGGGTACGTGTATTTCGGGGGTGCGCGGGAAGTGACACACGCGATTCGGCCTTGTACGTGGATATCAGGGGTGCGCGGGAAGTTCCACACGCGATTGAGCGGGGTACGTGTATTTCGGGGGTGCGCGGGAAGTGACACACGCGATTGAGCGGGGTACGTGTATTTCGGGGGTGCGCGGGAAGTTCCACACGCGATTCGGCCTGGTACGTGGATATCAGGGGTGCGCGTGAAGTTCCACACGCGATTGAGCGGGGTACGTGTATTTCGGGGGTGCGCGGGAAGTTCCACACGCGAATCGGCCTGGTACGTGGATTTCAGGGTTGCGCGGGAAGTTCCACACGCGATTGAGCGGGGTACGTGTATTCCGGGGGTGCGCGGGAAGTTCCACACGCGATTTGGCCGGGTACGTGGATTTCAGGGGTGCGCGGGAAGTTCCACACGCGATTGAGCGGGGTACGTGTATTTCGGGGGTGCGCGGGAAGTTCCACACACGATTTGGCCGGGTACGTGGATTTCAGGGGTGCGCGGGAAGTTCCACACGCGATTGAGCGGGGTACGTGTATTTCGGGGGTGCGCGGGGAGCAGCACACGTGAATTGCACGTGTGGGTCCTCCCAGGTGTACCCTCTACACCCTCCACGGCCCCTGCAGGTGGCTCACACCACAGGGGCCTACCCAGCACATGTCCTGCAGGCACCCCATCCACCATGGCCATGCCCACCAGCCAACCCACATATCAACTAGCACTACTGCCCACCAACGCATGTCCCCCTGCACCCCCACCATCCAGGGGCACCCTCCACCAGGCCCCCACTCATGTCTCCCACCCCCCAGCACTGTGGGGCACCTGCCAGCAGGCCCCCACCCATGTCTCCCACCACCCCCACCCCCCCAGCATCCAGGGGCACCCTCCACCAGGCCCCCACACATGTCTCCCAGCACCCCCACCCCCTAGCATCCAGGGGCACCCTCCACCAGGCCCCCACTCATGTCTCCCACCACCCCCACCCCCCAGCCACCAGGGGCACCCTCCACCAGGCCCCCACTCATGTCTCCCACCACCCCCACCCCCCCAGCATCCAGGGGCACCCTCCACCAGGCCCCCACCCATGTCTCCCAGCACCCCCACTCCCCAGCAGTGCAGGGCACCCTCCACCAGGCCCCCACTCATGTCTCCCAGCACCCCCACCCCCCAGCATCCAGGGGCACCCTCCACCAGGCCCCCACACATGTCTCCCAGCACCCCCACCCCCAGCATCCAGGGGCACCCTCCACCAGGCCCCCACACATGTCTCCCAGCACCCCCACCCCCAGCATCCAGGGGCACCCTCCACCAGGCCCCCACACATGTCTCCCATCCCCCCCACTCCCCAGCAGTGCAGGGCACCCTCCACCAGGCCCCACTCATGTCTCCCAACACCCCCACCCCCCCAGCATCCAGGTGCACCCTCCACCAGGCCCCCACTCATGTCTCCCACCCCCCAGCACTGTGGGGCACCTGCCAGCAGGCCCCCACCCATGTCCAACTCATGTTCCCCACCCAACATGTCATCACAGTCCAGATCCCTGGTCTCTATGGTCAGCCCCCAAATGCAAAACACCCACCCGAGTATTGCATCCACCCACTCATATTCTGCAATTACATCACAGAACACCAATTGCAAGTTCCAAAACAAACACATGTCCCTCACATACACCCAATGGGTGTCAGTGAATCTCAAAACACATAACATGAAATGCATGAAAACAATGAGACACCACACATTGAAGTGCAACAAATAAATAATGTATTAAAGGAAAGATGAATAGAAACAAAAATGAAGAAACTGAAATGTGAATGGAAAAAATGAAAAGAAGCATGTCCGTCCAAAAAAAAGAAAAAATCAAAGAATATAGAAATCCAAAGTAATGTACTACAAAGTCAATGTCCACCAAACAAAATCCAATGTGAAAAAAAAACATAAGCCATTGATCCATGGATAATTTTAAAAAATAAAGTTTGTACAAGTCCACAACTATGTACAAAGCAAGAAGCCAGGGTCCATCATCCCAACAAAATAAAGGAAACCTAACTAACTACACTAACCAATAAAAAAAACTATATACAAAAATGTGGCCAATGTCCAAAAGGTCCAAATGAAATAAAAACAAAAATGAAACTTAACACTACCTACATAACTATGTACAAGGGCAGCGGGCTAGTTCCACGGCTCACTTCTGGATGTGCCGGGCCAGGGCATCATCGAACTCCTCCTCTATGTCCCGGAGGCGGTCCTCCTCCATGGCCCCGAGGGTCCGCAGGGCCGTCGACGTGTCCACCTCCAAAGCCCTGCGGATTGCCTCGAGGCACTCGACCCGCCTCAGGGCCCTCTGCATGGAGTTCTCCGCCCTGACCATTGAGAGCCGTGCCTCTTCCGCCCGCTGCCGCTCCGCATCTATGGCGTGGCCCAACCGCTGCCACACGGAAGACACTTTTTGTCCTGGGTCCTCCTGCCCTCCGGCCGATGCCTGCCCCTCCGATGTCGAAGGCCCCGAGCCTTCATGGCTCCCACCACGGAGCTGCTGCTGCTGTGCCTCCGCCCCTGCACTGCCTCCTGCTGCCTGCACATCCTCCGCCGGCTGGGGTGCAGTCGTTGACGTGGCCACCCCTGCTGGACGTCCGACTCCCGACTGTGGCAGGGATGCCTCCTCCACCAGCCTGGCCGCACCGTCAGAGGCAGCTCCACAGGGCACCCAGGTGACTGATGGGTGGGAAGATGGCACAGAGGACGACTGGCGCGTAGGGGGTCCAGCTGAGGAGGGGGTCGTGGCAAGCCCCATCAGACGGAGGAATCCGGCCTGGGTGACCTGTCCCAGCAGGCTGACGTGGTCAACGAGCCATTCGAGATGACCTGCAGTCTCTTCATGAAAAGACTGCAGGTCGCCTCGCATGGCCCGTTGACGCAACGCCACTCCAGCCAGGACAGGCTCAACCCGGGCCTGGATAGCCACGTCCGCAGGCAGGGGAAGGCCAGTTGACGTCAGCTCATCCCCTGCCTGAAAACTGGTCTGGACATGGGCATCCCTGCTGGTGCAAGATGATGCAGGGACAGGATCAGGGACAGGATTGCACACAGGCACCTCCGCGGCGGCCTGTGCTGCCTCCTGTCCCTGGTCCTGCACTGCACCACTAGCACCAGTGGGATCCCCACCCCCAGACCCCGTCTCCGGTGCTTGCACGGCCTCCTCCTCCACCAAACCCCCCACCAACCTGGATGACTCTGTGCCATCTTCCCCCGTTGGGCCCTGTGGGGTCCCAGCTGCCCCTTCTGCTGCCGAGGAGTCCAACTGCAACCTCCGCCTCTTGGACCTCCCCCCGGCAGCTGCGGCCTGGGACGCGGCACCGGACTCCTCACTCCCCGACGAGATGACAACCTGGGAGGGGAGCCGGGCCTTGCGTCTCCGGCTGGCGGTGGGATCCCCGCCGCTGTGCTCCACAGCACCTTCTCCGCCCTCTTCATCAGTTGACGCTGCAGACAGGGAGAAACAAAACACAGGCATCAGGGCACTGTACAATGTACACATACACACATGACAGTTGTACATGAGTGGCATTGGCAAACCTCTGACATGTCATCACAATCCCCAACACACATGTCATTACAACTTGCACACACGAGCCATACCACAGCCATGTTGCAACTGCCAACACCATCCATACACATACAACAGCATCAGCAGGCAAAGGTGAGCCAGACATCACATGCAACACAGGAAGTGCACCACACATGTACACACACCACCACACTTGCATGCATGTGTACACCTCTGCTAAGTGTCGCAGTGTTCAGACGGGCATCCATGTCACATCTGCCAATCAGGCTTCCACATACCGCTGTCACATGCATCCATGTTGCATCACTGTTGCACCCTTGTCAAATACACACACATGCACATGTACACAGCGCTGATACAATCAGCTGAAAACAACATACATGCGTGACATCACGGACATGTCTACTCACATACACATTCATACAGACTTGTGTGCCCACACAACTGCATTTGGCATGCAAGCCCACACACACAGGCACCATCCATGTCTCACACATTACAGCCCTCGCATGTGTCAGCCCCACGGCCCTGTACACCCGCACCCATACTCGACCCCATACAAACAGATGTGCAACCTGCACACTACTGAACAATCACCACACGCACTGCTCACAATCAGGATGCATGTACACTCACCGCTCGACTCCAGACGGGTCTGCCTCTCAAGGACCTGGACGTGGAGCGCTGGGGATATGTGTTCCAGGACCCTCATCTGTTCTTCCGACAAGTGGCCCCGGCGCCCCTTGGCATCCGCTGCCTTCAAGAGGCGCCGGGCCTTGGTCAGGGTCCTGGACCTGAAGTCCTCCCAGCGCTTCTTGACATGTTGGAAGTCGCGGACTGCCACCCCCTCCGCGTTGATGGCAGTCACGATGTCAGTCCAGATCCGAGTCCGTCCTTCCTTGTCGGCGCGGCAACTTCCGAAGAGGGCATCATACTGGCCCAGGACTTGCTCCACCAGGACACCAACTTCGGTGGCACTGAAGCTGGTGCCCCTCTGCCTCTCTGGCCGGGGGTTGTCAGTGGTCACAGATGGAGTTGGCCCCGACATGACAACCCCAGAGGCAGGAGTGGGTGGGCAACTGGGTCCTGGGGCTGGGCTGTGGAGCGATGGAATCCCAGTCGGGAGTCTTTGGTTCCAGCAGGGGTGGTCACACCAACAGCACCCCTGGCTGATGTGCAGGCAGCAAATGGCAGGGCACGTGGGCAGCAGGCAGTCAGGCAGCAGCAGATGGCAGGTGGGAGCGTGCTCGGGGCTCTGGGGGGCAGTAGTTCGGCCTTCTGGGCAGGAGCGTGGTCTTCCGTGTGCTTACGCGTGGCCAGCTTGATACGGAGTGATTAGGCACGTGAAAATTCTGCACGTCAGCGTGTAATTCGAGGAAAGGCCCTTAGCGCGTAAGCGCGTCTGCACGCATACGCATTTTCATTGGACCAAAGGCCCTCAGCGCGTGAGCGCGTCTGTGACGTGACGTGCGAGGGAGTATCCCTCATTGCACGTGATGACAGTACACACGTGGATCCCAACCAATCGCGTGTGAAAGTTCACGGGACCCCGAAACACACGTACCCCGGCCAATCGCGTGTGGAACTTCCCGCGCACCCCGAAACACACGTACCCAGGCCAATCGCGTGTGGAACTTCCCGCGCACCCCGAAACACACGTACCCAGGCCAATCGCGTGTGGAACTTCCCGCGCACCCCTGTAATACACGTACCCAGGCCAATCGCGTGTAGAATTTCTCGCGCACCCCTGAAATCCACGTACCCAGGCCAATCGCGTGTAGATTTTCTCGCGCACCCCTGTAATACACGTACCCAGGCTAATCGCGTGTAGAATTTCTCGCGCACCCCTGAAATCCACGTACCCAGGCCAATCGCGTGTAGAATTTCTCGCGCACCCCTGAAATCCACGTACCCAGGCCAATCGCGTGTAGAATTTCTCGCGCACCCCTGTAATACACGTACCCAGGCTAATCGCGTGTAGAATTTCTCGCGCACCCCTGAAATCCACGTACCCAGGCCAATCGCGTGTAGAATTTCTCGCGCACCCCTGAAATCCACGTACCCAGGCCAATCGCGTGTAGAATTTCTCGCGCACCCCTGTAATACACGTACCCAGGCCAATCGCGTGTAGAATTTCTCGCGCACCCCTGAAATCCACGTACCCAGGCCAATCGCGTGTAGATTTTCTCGCGCACCCCTGTAATACACGTACCCAGGCTAATCGCGTGTAGAATTTCTCGCGCACCCCTGAAATCCACGTACCCAGGCCAATCGCGTGTAGATTTTCTCGCGTACCCCTGAAATCCACGTACCCAGGCCAATCGCGTGTAGATTTTCTCGCGCACCCCTGTAATACACGTACCCAGGCTAATCGCGTGTAGAATTTCTCGCGCACCCCTGAAATCCACGTACCCAGGCCAATCGCGTGTAGATTTTCTCGCGCACCCCTGTAATACACGTACCCAGGCCTATCGCGTGTGGGGACACCCGCACACCCCTGAAATACACGCTCCCCGCACTGCGTTTGCTGCTGCCCTTTGCGCTGGATTGGGGATTTTGATGGCTTTTTCCTGCGCAAGGGGCGTTCTTGGGGGCGTAACTGACGCTGCTGCAGGGTCGCTGCGCCACTCTGCGCCACGGCTGGTTGTGGATGTTGGAATCCATGAATACGCTGTGCGCCTGAATGTGTTTCGGCGCACGCGGCTGGCGCAGCCTACCGCACGCGCACACTGTGCGCCAGCCGCGTGCGCCACTTGTGCGCCGAATTCTATGAATTGGCCCCTAAATCGGAGATAGTTGTTTCTGAAGTGGGGCGAGGGAAATTTAAGTAAATAAGAGGCTGCAGTTCTCATTCTTTTCGTACCGAAAGGCAGACCGCTATAATCTTTATACTGCGAGCAAAATTCTAAAGTGCAAATCCAGTCATGCTGATATAGTTTTCTCTGGGCACGATTGGGATTGGTTAAAAGCAGTTCAATAGTAATGTCGGCTTCTACTAAAAGATTGGTAACAAAATTTCTCCACTTATTGGGAAAAAAATGTGTGGATTTCAGCATGTATATAGCCAATATATAAGATAAATCTATACACAGCAAAAATTTCCTCATTAACAAACACAATTTCCACGCATAAAACACAAACATTGAAAGGACTCCTAACTCATAACGTATCAAAGGACCTGGAGTTGAATTCGGTAACTTAAACACGGCTCGCCAAAATTTTCCCTCGAATCGATCCCAAAACACACAGTCCCTTGGTAATTTAGTTTCAGAGCCGTATGTTATTATCGGTAGAACTTTTTGGGCATAATATAAAAGTATCTGAGAACATGTAAATTTACCAAATTTATGCAAGAGGACTTTAGCTTGGCATGTTAGTGTTTGCAGCTTTTGTTTTATATCCTGGACATAGGGAATATCACACTTCAGATTGTTAATAATCACTCCTAAATATTTGTATTGTGGAGTAATAGAAATGAGCTCTTCCTGGAAAGTCCAGATGGACGATTTTAGGGGGCGACATTTTTTGTTATGACATTGCATGATCTGTGTTTTGCTTAAATTAATAGCCATATGATTTCTTTGAACATACAGTGAAAGACCTTTTATCAGCCGCTGTAGACCTGACGGCGTTTTAGAGATTAAAATAAGATCATCCGCATATAATAACCATGCAATTTGATGAGACCCGAGTTTTGGAGCATCTGAGTTGATATCAATAAAATTCTTGCCCATGTCCAGTATAAACAGGTTAAAAATAGTGGCCGCCAGAATACAGCCCTGTTTCAGACCTCTTGCTGTCGGAATTTTAGTAGTTAGATGCCCAGCTAAAGTAGTTCTTATCTGAATTGCAGTATTTGTATGGAGAAGCGCAATCAGTTTAATTAGTGAACCGGGGCAGCCCATTTTAATCAATTTACTAATTAAAAGATGTCTATCGATTGAATCAAAGGCCTCTTTAAAGTCCACGAAAGCTAAAAACAAGGGCTGATTAAGGCATTCACACTTAGCTTTAATCGCATTGATTGCTGTAATATTTATTGCCGTGCCTTTTCCTGCAACAAATCCGGTTTAGAATACATCAGCATTACCAGAGGTTTCTATCCATGCCCGCACGTCTCTAAGAATCAACCGGGCAAAGATCTTGCCCGGTGTATCAAGAAGGGCAATCGGTCTATAATTTGAGGGGTCTTGTCTATTACCCTTCTTCAACACCGGGACAATAATAGAGAGAGACCATGATTTAGGCAATTGTTGAGTGCGCATGATTGTGGAGTAGAGTTGATATAAAATCTTTGCCCATAGGTGCGGATCTTGCTTCATCATGTAATTAGAGATCCCATCTGGACCAGGGGCACGCGATCTACTAGATTTATTAATATAAAATAAGATGTCTGCTACTGAGAATTGCAAAGTAAAAACTCCTGGATCACACTGACTAAGTGGTGAAATTGTAGTCTCAGGACAGGCATACAGATTTGTGTAATGTTCGACCCATTGAGCCTCTGCTACGTCATTGATTTGTAATGAAATCTGCGTATTAGGGTTGGTCTTATTAATTAGTGCCCATATTTGCGCAGAGTTTTTTGATCCCATCTTTTGGAGCATACATTCTCCATCAGTTTGGTAAAGAATAGATCGATGGGCCTTCATCCAATTTTTATGTTTTGTTTTCAATGATTTAAGGGCTTGCCATTTCACTTGGGTAGGCAAAGAAAAAACTACGTTTTTTCCCTTCGAAACCAGGACTTTTGACGCTGTACTTCCCTGTCAAAAGAATGCAAGGGAAAGTACTTTGTCTTCACCTTGTTTGTTGTACCGAATGTATGCAATAAGTCACTATACTCGAGTGACTTATTGGTACCTGAGATCCTCTCATACACAATTGTCTGTTCAAATACCCTGGCGAATTTCGCCAAATTGTATTCAGTCCAGTGTAATCTATTCATACCTTTGTTTACTTATAAGGGGTGGTATGTATTATATATCTCCTTTTTTCCCTGTGAAGCCATACAGTGCCATTTCACATTCAATATGTTATGATCACTGTCCTCAGTGGAGATCACACAAAACAACTTAATATCAGAGAATAATTCCCGATTAACATAAATGAAATCAATAATGGCACTAGAGTGTCCTCTTTTCCATGTGTTCTGTGGCGGGCTATCGGCCGGGCATGAACCATTTAACATAACCAAGTTTTTTGACTCAATAAAAGTGTTCCAGGAGACCAGTCTGCTATCCATGCATTTATGAGGAGCATCCAGACAGTGCAAATTTAAATCGCCCGCCAGGATAACATGCGGGTATATAGGGAGTTTAATAATCTCTAACTATAACTCTTCCAAATCTTTAAGAAATGTTTTGGTGGACATTGCAGCTGGATTCCAATATATATTTACTATCGCATATCTTTGTTCTCTTATTGTGATAATTATCAATTGAGTATATCGATTTGGCGCAGACTGGTGTTCTAGAACAATTTCTGAGGACTTGTTTAAGGCCATAAGGAGACCGGACATGGGGCGACCTTTCACAGATCGTATTGCAGGGTTAAAAACTATTTCAAAGTTGTCCCACACCGGCCGCTCCGTGAGCCAAGTTTCTTGAAATAAAATAATATCATGCTGCGATAACTCATTGGAACCATTCCTCAATAAGTGCCCGTGGCCTCGAGTGTTCCAGCTTATCATAGACAAAGATGGCAGAGGATATTGAAAAGTAAGTTACGACTGCTTTGATACAGATTGAGGCATTGGATGATAATTTTGGTTAATCGACTGAGCACATAAACCATGTCTCTGGTTAGAAACATATGTCTGCGTTAATGGGTTTTGCACCGCAGAAATAGGAACTTGAGTTGTCACAGCAGTGAGAAGCTCGAACCCTAATTCGTATATTTCTCGTTTAGCAAGCCACAAAGTGTTTAACACAACTCGTGAGGACACCCAAAACCGTGCAACAGAGAGATCATTATCGAAGATAAATTCCACCAAATCAATATCGGAGGATTGCAGATTGTCTAACGCAGGAATTTCAGCTAGTATTGCAAGTATAATAGTGCAATTTAAATCATACTTCGCATAAGGTATATCTCTGCATTGGATAATCAATGGATATAGCGATTGTTTGGGTGATATTTTTGAGTTTTTTAGTGGAAAAGACGGAAACCTATTAGAGTGCAACCAGCTTGTACCCAGTGAGTGGTTTTGTTGTTGAGGATGTATATCAACCCTTGCAACAGGACCAGCTGGATAACGGCTCAAATCAGTTATTTGTGAATGCATAGTATGCTGGTCAGCCTCTGACTTCGTATGTAATGTTGCATTTTTGTTCAAGTTGGTCATATATTCTTCCACCACAGTTTTTATTACTTGTTGTATTGGCATTTCAGATGCACCAAATGTGGGTTGCTTGGTCGTGGGTGTATTAGCAGAATTAGTAGGAATTTTAAGGGGAGCAGACATTTTCTTTAAAGAAGAAAGCTCAGGGATCAAGGGCGTAATGAGTGACTGTGCCACGTGATTCTTTTCTGTATGGACTGTTATATGGGGTATCTCCCGAATATTAGGATCCTTCAGCATCTCTACTTGGGCATTCAAGGGTCTTTGTTTAGTCATATAGTAGTCGATCTCCTTTCTGATTTCATTCCGTCTGGCTTCAACATTCTTATGTGAGATTCTCTGGGGAGAACAAGGTGATGAAGCTGCAAGGGTAGCACCCTCTTTTACTTGTACCACCGCAAATTGGGGTACTAAGGGAAATGAAGCTTGTGTATTCACCGCCCTATCATGTTCGGTAGCCTCAACCAGCGCGTCTAATGGATCATAAGCTACTATCTGGGCAGGGCATGTCGTAAGCTGGTTACTAGCTTTCTTAGCATTAGCCAAGGCGCTATATTTTTTTTGTACTGCTTCCGCTGCCATGGTGGTATGCTTCCTTTAATGAAAGCTTTAGTTGCTGAGGTTGCCGTTTTTGTTATATTTTTACCATTTTTTGTTTTTTTACAAACCAGGTTCTTTTTTGGTTTAAGTATTATTTCGTGTGGCTTAGATCCATTAAGTGAGAATATGTTAAACACTTGTTTGTCTCCAGGAACTACAAGGACCAACAAAGATTTGTCCTTCGGATTTTCAATGTTTTGGGGCAGAGAAAAATCATTGTGAATTACATTCGGAAAGGCAGGTAAGGTCTTAAACTTTATAGCTTGTGATTGTGTAATAGGGTCGGTAGGCGGCTTATCAAAAATTAGTGATTTGTCAGGGTTTAGTTTTATTTTTTTTCGGATATTCGTTTCAATACTATGTTTAAGCGTTGCTTGCCAATGTAATAATTTCTCAATCTGTTTATCGTGTGCCTGCAGTTTTCGGTCGAGCGTTTCAAACAACTTAAAAAGAGAAGAAATGGCCAAATTCATGGCATGCAACGTGGTCTCAATCAAAATGGACGGAGAAATGACTGAAGGCAAAATAGGGTCATCAGATGGTCTGGCCGAGATGTCAGGGACGCGTCTGGGAGTGAGAGCAGCAAATGAAGCGACCAAACTATGTGCTGTGTCTGAATATATGAAAGAAACTTCAGGTAGCTCTAATGAGTTCCGACAATCATCACCCTTCCAAAAAGGAAGAGTTCGAGCTTAACTCAATTACTGCAGGCTGAGGAGCCGATGAACCACAGCAGCTTTCGATCAGGGGGAGGGGCGAGGGAACATGACAGTCATGTAATAATGGACTCTCCCCACCAGCGGGACATAAAGAGTTCTGACATAGTGTTTGAGGCTCTAGATTTCTGTTGGAATTGGTATTGGACCCTGGGGATCCAGATGCTTCACATATTACAGGCATAGGGTGAAGCTCTTTTAAAAGAGGGATTATACCCTCTTTAATAAGAGTGTTATCAGAAACTCCCAAAAAGTTTTTTACATTCGAGCCTTGGGCGCTCGTGGTGAACTTAAAACAAGGGTCAATTGGTTTACCAGTCAAGTCACAGGATAAGGGTTTAGGCTCAAAGAAGAAACGTTTTATATCAGCTGGAGATGTATGTCTATTGAGGTTCGAGGCACTAGCAGGGTGATGCCTCCGGGGCGTACTGCCCATTTGTTTTCGCTTGTGGGTTTCGGCATTATCCTGAACCAAAGTTGGCCCATTCGGCATTGCACCTCTTAGGGTACGCATGTCACCTTATAGTAATACTATCACAGAGTAAAAATACAAATAGATAAGAATTGTGATTAAACAAATAGATATTAAAACAGGATAGGTAAGTGCTGCTTAAAAGAGAGGGTCCAAGAGTAGGGTAAAAAGTTTAAAAATGGAGAGTAGAACTGAATTCTTGCAAATACGCCAAACAGTACCTTCATTATTTGCTTGGTCAGAATTTACATATAAGATTCTTAGCCGTCTAGGGAACGCCCGATGGCTTGAGGAGCAGCCTTAGTCCGTCTCTCCTCCCCAAAGACCGGCTAAACAGATAGATGAATTAATACTCTTAAAGGAAGTTGAACAGCCCGTAGGTGATCCGAATGGGGACAACAAGTGTCAGATACTTGTCCGCTGACGGTAGTTAATCAGTACCTATCTTACCGCGGCCAACAGCCGACCACGCCGAACAGCCGAACAGCACCAGCCCTTACTGCCTCCAGGGCTTAACGCCGCAAGGGTGATTGGGCCGGCAATTTCACTTGGAGGCAAGTCACGTGAGCCTTTACGTGTCCACGAAGGGGCCCGCCCCCTTCAGGAAGCAAATAGCACAGCAAGAGCTCCGCTCGCAGTGCTGTGCCAAAGGAAGTCAATGCAGGAAATAAATTGGAGCGTTTTAAATTTCACAACACGCTCCTTCAAACACAGGCAATACCAGGCAATACGGGATCAGGTAGTTTGGGGTGAAGGGAATGGAACAAGAAAATGGAAATAGCAGGGGAGGTGGACACAGAAAGGTGGTAACAGGTCGGAGGGGGGTGGAGGAATACTGAGGTCCAGAGAGGAGAGGAACACAAGGTCCACAGGGTGTGGGGTCGATGTGGAAAGGGGGTGCTGCGGGGATAGACACAAAAAAAGGCGAGAAGAAAAAGCAGTAAGGAAGGAGTGAATTATGTAATAACAGAAGAAAGGAATGAGGGAAATTGAAAGCTTTTAACATTTGATTCTGAAGATGAAGGGTCAATTCCAATGACTTCCAGATGGTCATCAGTCACCACATTACCATTACAATGAATCTATGGGCCTCATTACGAGTTGGGCGCAAAGGGATACCGGGCACCGTTAAGGACACCGGTACCGGTAATCCCTTTGCGCCCTATTCCGAGTTCCCTTAGCGGGTCCCTTCCTTAACGCCTGGTTTTACCAGGCGTTAAGGACGGGACCCGTTAAGGAACTTTAGAGCTAATAACGGTACCGCAATTTGCGGTACCGTTATTAGCGCCTTCCCATTGAGCCTTATGGGGGCTCAAATGGGAATGGGGAATGGCTTTTTCAATGGGGACTTACCGGTCCCGCAAAGGTCGGAATAGACTGGTAAGTTCCCATTGAACAAGGGCGGACTCTGTACCGGTATTGGAGGTAGTCATGGCGCTAATTGCGCCATAATTACCTCCAAACTCGGAATGAGGCCCAATGTTGTAGAAAACAGTACAACCATTGGAGTCGAGCAGTCTGCAAGAGGAGCTTTCGACATGGAGCTGGTAGGAAGTTGAATAAGTGTGGGATTTTGCCTTGCAGTGGGGCTGTGTGCCGACATGAAAGGCAGCAGGGTGGGAGCCGGGTGCACAGGTGTGGTTCACGAGTCGCACGTCAGGTAAAATCGTCCCAGGAATGTATGAAGACCACAACCCCGTAGAAGAAAAACAGGAGCTTTTCGTTTTCCCCAGGAATAGTTTTCCATTGCTATTCCTGGCATATTGGAATAGCTCCGTCTTCAGACAGCTGAAGCTCTGCCAATCCGGAGCGATGTTTTTGCTGAGATTTCTCATCCAAGGTATTACACTCGGGTACATACTTGCAACCTGTTGTTTTAAGCAAGGTGCATGACGTTCTGCAAGATGCCACAGCGTGACAAACCAGGGAATACAATACCAGATGCAAAATTGTGTGGAAAAAGCAATGAGCAGGATTGTAATCGGAGAATGAAGAAAGAGCAATGCAGGCATTGGTATCAGAGAAGGAGGAAAAAGCAATGAACAGGATTGTTATCAGAGAAGGAGGAAAAAGCAATGAACATGATTTTTCTCAGAGAAGGAGGAAAAAGCAATGAACGGGATTGTTATCAGAGAAGGAGGAAAGAGCAATGCAGGCATTGGTATCAGATAAGGAGGAAAAAGCAATGAACAGGATTGTTATCAGAGAAGGAGGAAAGAGAAATGCACGGGATTGTTATCAGTGAAGGCGGAAAGAGCAATGCACTACTTTGTTATCTAACAAAGAGGAAACAGCAATAAACAGGATTGTTATCGGAGAAGGAGGAAAAGGCAATGAACGGGATTGTTATCAGAGAAGGAGGAAAAAGCAATGAATGGGATTGTTATCAGAGAAAGAGTAAAAAGCAAACTAAACTAAAACTTAATGCCGCCTTCCAACTACTGGAAGCAATGTACATAATTTGGGAGAACTTGGAGATGTTGCGGGCATGAATGCAAAGGGCACCCCGTGCTGGCTAGATTACAAATTGCTAGATGTGTGTGCTATATCCCTGTACAGAGGGAAAGTTACAAAGATACATATATCCCTGTGATTGTAATCTGAGCAAAGAAGCATTTGGACGCTCTAACTTTGAAACTATTTAGTACAGAGAACCTGGAGGAGAGCAGTATTCCCACTAGAAATACATTCTTAGCACTTTTTATTGTATGCAACATGTTTGCCTGGGATAAGCCCCCGGAGAAGCCCTTGTTTAGCTACACAGTAAACATCCCGGCACCCATAGCTGTTTCTCTGAAGCCCCTTTC
Source organism: Ambystoma mexicanum (assembly GCF_040938575.1). Classification (NCBI taxonomy): domain Eukaryota; kingdom Metazoa; phylum Chordata; class Amphibia; order Caudata; family Ambystomatidae; genus Ambystoma; species Ambystoma mexicanum. The sequence continues at coordinate 585,499,990 of NC_090922.1, read as the reverse complement.
TCATTGATGGTTCGCTTTTGCATGAATATAGAATTTGCTATTCCTATGAAAAGCGAGAGTCACTGATTTAGATTGCCAAGAATTATAACACTGTATTAATAATGGTTCCATCTGGACAATTTAGATTCGATTGTTACCGGGGGCGAATTTCCACTTGTGTTTTAGGTCAACCCCTAAGCCCTACAGTAGTTGCATTCCAAAACATCTGGAGAGTCAAAGAATGCAGAGCCCTGATGCACATGGATGTTAAAAGCCTTCAGAGTTGTGGAGGTGCCGCTTACTCATCTCCTGCTGTGTGGCACTGGAGTTGTGCTTACATTAGCTGTTGTTTGGTGGTAAGACCTGTCTCTCATCATGTAGCCATCTTCAACATTAAAATCTTCCACTATTAAGAGCTCTCCGAAAGAACTCAAATATTATTGCAAAAATTAATTAATTGGATGTGTTTTGACTTTTGTTTTGCCCACACACTGGGGAAATTGGTATCGTCACCAATTTTTTATTTTTTATTTTATTGGATATTTGTAAGGCGCCTATATAACAAATGGTGTTTCAAGGCACCACCTTGAATTAGGCCGAACCTTCTTCCTTCTTCCTATTTGCTTTGAATTACTATAAGGCTCTGCTTTGTTAGCTAAAGCCTGCCCTTGTTGGAGGCAGGCTGTTAGCTGCTATTATCCACACCCGCTGGCAGCGCAGCTCCCGTTAACACTCATACCTACTGATATTTTGCAAATGTGTCTCTTAAATTGATCACATCCCTTCTGTTCTCCTTCACCGCTGCTGGTCGGTCCACATTAGTCCTTTTTCTGTCTTCATTGATTTTCTGGAATGAAGACTGAAAAGTGGCTGCCATGGGCGGGCAGCTGCAGACGAGCCTGAAAACACCAGAGAAGGTTTGTCTTCTTTTCATTAGCAACCACAATTCCTAATTGAAAAACGAATATGCTTTTGGAGAAAATCTTTGGCAGGGTGGGTCTTTGCAAATGGTAACAATCCTACATTCCCCTCATTGTGGTGGCTTGCAGCCTGAACTCGAGCTAGCAAGTCAGTACTGTCTGGGACGACCCGCACGGCCAGGGAGTCTGACCCAGAATTGCAACACCCCTCTTTTTCTTCTCAATATGGACATATTATTGTGATGGAAATGATTTGGAAGCATGTCTAGCCTGATCTACCTTTTGCAGATCTGTCCAATGAAATGCCTTGCTGGCGCTTCAGTCTTACTGGCCACACATGATGCTATAGAACGGCAGGTGGCTGTGATTGTCCAGGGTCGTAGGGTGACATGTGTTTTTACCGCAAATAATATTGTAATGAAAATAAAAAAACTTACATTTGTCCTAAAATTTAAACAAAATCTTATTGAAAACGAAAATACGTTTGTTCAATCCAAAAACGTTTAAAACGACAAAGTACTTAGACTGATTGTTTTCGGGGAGTTAAAGCTATTTGAAAAGGATTTCAGCAATGTTGGAGAAACCCTGAACCTTTCTTTGAAAACTCATTATCGAGCTCCTGCTTCTCATTTGTGCTAAATGACAAATAGCAGCCAGGCATTGGAATGCCATGAAAGACCCCTGATTTCTTTTTTTTAATGTATATTATAAGTGCCTACAATGTTTGTTTTAAAGTTTCTGCTTGCCCTAATAGGGCTTAAGCCAGGTAGTGTTTGAAAAGCTACTGATATTATTTTTACCCTAGCTTGGGTTGCCTTGGATATTAAGGTACATCTAATATCTTAGCTTCTTTTGCAATAGTTTTTGTATGTATTTAGAAATGCTAACTATAGTATTTTGTTAATGTCTTTATAGGTATGCTTTCCATGTGAAAACCCTCATTGTCAAATTTGGTAAAACCCCTTTTGCTATTTTCAGACCCGTATTATCAATTGGAATGGTGTGAACATTTTACTTGCTGCACTTTAGAATAAAATGACACCTTCATATTGTTATTCATTTCTGGTGAAAAGCACAGGGGCTGGGCCCTGCAGCTTGAACCACAATCGGATCCAAAACGCCTTGTGAAAGTGCTCTGATCCTGGTGATGCCTGCACTAGGAGACTGCCTTTGGCGGTGAATGGCACCAGAGCACACGTGGCCACAGGATGCAACATGATAGGACCATGTTAGTTTTAAGGCAGATTTCCATTCTTGGGGTTCTCGCTCCTAAACTTTGTGGGTCCCCCAAAACTTGTTGCTGGTTTCCATTTTTTTCGACTTTCTTTTTGTGAGTAGAGTGACATCTACTAAAGTTCTCCTGTCACTGAATCCCTTTTTATGATGGGCTGGGGCGCCTTTTAAGTAGCCCTTTTTGATCTCAGGGTGAATCTAATACCCCGAAAGTTTGTTTTGGTGTAGGTTGGTGCAAGCAGTAACTGTATTTTGACAACCCAGGGTTATAGAAATTATTAGCACATTAGTATGCCAATGCACCCACACAATAGCTATTGGGGTACTAATGCAATATTCTACCCCTGCTCCGGGCCATTTTGTTTGGTGCTCTTTGTGTGCGCAACAAGGTGAAGAATGAAATGTCACCTTCAGTTTTGGTTTAAAGTGGTGCAGTCAGGGTTAAAGCCCCTTAGACATCCGAGTCCACATCCTGTGTGGGAGTGACTGGGTGTTTGGTGGTTTTTAAGATAGCCTGATTGTTTGGCTGCCAAAACCTTTGATTGGCAGCTGGAGTGTGATTGGTAGGCTGCATCTGGCCATCTCCTGAGTGAATGCGTCATCAGTTGGACAGCCTGTGCTTTGATCAGATGCGTTCCTGGTCTGGCCTGAAGCCTGTAGTCTAGGTGGGCTGCTGCTGAGGGTGCTGAGTTGGCCACACTGGCTATATCCCATGGTCCACTTCCCTTGTGTCCCTGCTGTCATGGGCTGGTGGACTCTTCCTGTGCTTTTCCTTACCGTCCTCCCAGCTTGTTGGACTGTCTATTCTTGCTGGGCTCTTCCTCACTAGTAGTGTTGCACCCCTTATAACTTCTTACTGGCCCAAGTGCCTAAAGGTAAGAGGGTCTGGCTGGAAATCCGAATGGTTTGCTGCTCACATCTCCGTTGGTGGATATCTTTGGTCATCTCCAAGCATTGCCTCTGTCATAAGACTGTTTTCTTGCAGGCTGGCTGTGACCTTTGATCTTGCTCGGTCTCACCTGTACTCCTGACACTGCTGCCTTCATCTTGTGGCTCATCCTCATTGGGAGTACCCTATCTGGGTTCCTGCTGGCTCATGGGGTTCAGTTACACATAAGTAGCACCCATTAGTTGAGCCAAAACCCGACACCCAAACTCACCGGTGCACCCGCCGTTCCTGGGCCAGATTGGAAAAATTCAGCATTGTGAATGCCTGTCCCAAGCCCTAGACCCCGATCCTATAGTTGGTTCCATTCTCAGGATTACTCTGGTTCCAGGAGTAATGGGGTTTGAAGTTCTCCTGTCTGCAGTTGATCTCCACTGTCTGGGTTGGGTCGGGGTTGTTCTTCCTCTCCAACCAGCTCTTCTGGTCCAGTTCTGAACTCTGGGCTGAAACTCTACTTTGGGGTCCCTTTGTCTCTCCAGTTGTCTTACTGCCCCTTATCCTCCATGGGATAGAACAAGAACTTAATTGACTTTTCCTACAGCCATTGACTTCTACAGGGGAAATCTTTGGAGATTTCATGAACTCTTGGAAAGTGACCTGTTTGGGAACTTACCTGAACTGAGCCATTTTTCCCTTTATCCCCACTTGTGGCCCCATATTTTGTAGAACAGAAAGTAGAATTTTAGTATGTATCCGTGTACCTCTGCTCCACAGTCAATAATAATGTTACAGCAACCACTGGTGGTTACATTGTTTCTGTTTCTAGAAATGCACTGGGACCTATTCAGGCCCACTACTGCATAACACATTTTAGCTAAGCTTTGTTGGCCTCCTGGATCTGTTTTTCATTTGATTAACTACGTATGTGTAGTATTTCCCTGTTACAATCATGTCTGCCATATTTTGCGTATTGAGGGATTGGGGAAATTGGGAATCTATTACTGTGTTTTTCCTGTATATTGCTATACTAATTGTTATATCTTTACTGATTGGACAGTGTTTATTTATTTTAAGGCAATCCTGTATAAATGGTATGTGCACTTTGACAGTATATTATGTGTGGTGTATGTTATTGTGTATGCTCATGGGACTAATTGTACTTTGGTACCACGTACATTCCATCCTACGATTGAAGACTGCTCTGCTAGATTGCCCACTGGGAGAGTTGGGTCTAACTTCGTGGACACGCTGTCACTTCACTATGTATGTGTCTCTTCACACCCCTGACCAGAGAAAAACATCTCCCAGACCGGATTGCAAGGCCCATATTATCTGCACAGATCATAGGCTGCAGGCTCAGCATCACGTCAAGAGATATGGCTCCGGTCCAAAGTACTTTCAAAAGTGTTTTTTTTAGGGGGCATGGCCAGCGGTGCGATGGGAAAGACGTGAGTCTCTCCGGCTCCCGCGACCGCCAAACACATCCTGATTAAATCGCCTGATTGCTGCATGCCATAAAGGTACAAAAACTCCTGACGGGTGTCGGATACCCCTGAGCAAAAGCGGGGTGAAAAGCAGCTGAAACCGCGGCCGAACCACGGAGCTGTGGGCAAGAAGAAATCCGAATGGGAGCCAACCGGCCCGACTTCAAGATGGCTGCCTGGGGTAAACGGACTTTGAACCCGGGAAGCGGGTCTGTACTGTAGTGAGACCCGGCTTGCCACCTGCCCGCTAACGGCGTCGGAGGCGGGCGAAGCTCCGACCCGTGTGCAGTACTTGATCAGCCTGCCGGAAGAATTGCAAACCCAGCGCACCACCGCTGGGGAAGTCACCCTGGGCAGGGGCCGCCGTGTTACGCGGCCTACGCCGGTGGAGGGAGAGCGCGCACCTACCTGGTAGCGCCGTAGGAGTCGAGCCGGGAACTGCCGGCGGGAAGGAGAACGTACGCCACCGATTGCACTTGCCCGGTCGCGGGCCTGGAGGGTCAGCGGCGAGCGGAAAGACGAGTGCCCGCCAGCGGCTGGACGCGGCAAGGGCCCGGAGCACAGCAGCACACACACCTCCGTTGGAGCGGGGCCTGGAGGCCTGCACTGAGTGGCCTTTAAAGCGTGGCCAGCGCGCAAAAGACACTGACGGCACCCACCGAAGGGGGTTAGCAGGAGGATTGCACCGCACGGGAGTGGCAGCCGCACCGCCTCCGGCTCGTGGGCGGGCCCTTGCCAGCCTACCGAAAAGTCATAAACCCGGCGCTCCTCCGCTGGTGGGAGACACCCTGGGCTGGGGTGGCGCTGGACTACGAGAGCCCACCAGCAGCTGGACGCAGCAAGGGCCCTGAGCACAGCAGCACACTCACCACCCAGGGAACGGGGCCTAGATGCCCACATCGAGTGACAGCCGAGGCGCGGTCTGCGCGCGGGGACACCGGCGATACCTGCCGAGGGGGGATTGCAGGAGCACTGCACTGCACAAGATCAGCAGCCGCACCGCCTGAGGCGGGGGAGCTGGTACCCCGAGGCAAAGCACAGCCTGGACCACATCCCAGAAGCAGGCGGGCGGCACTGGAGAGTGGACGTGAGTAGCAGCCCCTCAGCCCTACCAATCGCACCGGTGGGGGCAGCTGGCAAACACTCCGCTGGGGAGGGGAAAAGGACACGCAATGGGCTAGCCTAGCGAGGCAGTAGCAGCCCCGCAGGCCCGGCTGTGAAGCGGCAGTGCACCCCCCGTGATGGCCACCCAAACCAGCCGCGAGCACACCAGTTAGACCCGGAGGGGAAACCCCCCCCCCCCAGTTGGCGCAGGACCAACACACATTTCTTCACTCCGCAGATAGCAACAGTAAGTGAGCTCCAGGGACGGTGGCGGTACAGTTTGGACGCAACAGCGTGGCAACCGGAACGGAGTGGTGGGACACACTGGTGCCGGACTGGGCAAGCAAGTCATAACCAGTCCCTATGCTACAGCAGACCCCGTATGCAACCACAGTAGCAATAATTCGAAGGAAGTGAGCGCTCCTGCCAGTCTGCAGTCTGGTTGCAGGACGGCGATCTTCGCGCAAAGCCCAGAACTACACGGCGTAGCAAGAACCATGGGGAAAGTCAGATCTAAAAGACTTCCCACCCAAAGCAGTATGGATCAATACACTATTCCCTCACCACAAGCTCCCGACCTCCACTCGCTATCCTCAGAGGAGGTAGAGACAGACAATACGATCTCCCTCAAAGACGTGATGGCCGCAATAGCGGAATCCCGCACGTCAATGGAACAGAAAATGGACGGAATAAGCATGGACGTGTCCCTCCTCAGACATGACCTCCAAAAACTAACGGCACGCACTGGAGAGGCCGAACAACGCATCTCTAATACAGAAGATGGGATTCACAATATGAGGCAACAACTCCAGAGCTTCACGTCCAAGCTTAAGGGGCTGGAGGATAGAATTGAAGACGGAGAGGGGAGATCTAGACGCAACAATGTGCGAATACTTGGCATCCCTGAGAAAGCAGAAGGCGCCTGCATGGAACTGTTTCTGGAGCAGCTACTCTCCGACCTGTTCGGCCCGGACTCATTCTCCAAGTTCTTCTATAGAGCGAGCGCACAGAATACCCACGGGCAGGCCGGCATCCGGCGCTCCCCCACGCCCAGTAATAGCAACGTTTCTAAACTTCAGGGACCGAGACGCATTACTGCAGCATGCACGCGCCAAGGGCACAATCACCTTCAATGGTTCCAGAATCGCCTTTTTCCCTGACTATACTAGGGAAGTACAGAGGGCGAGACAATCCTTTGACCACCTTAAGAAGCCATTACAATCAATGGGCATGAAATATGGTCTGCTATTTCCCGCGCAGCTAAAGATCTACCACAAGGGAACCACAGTCCACTTTAATGACCCCAAAGAAGCATGGCGCTGGGCCGAACAACACATAGAAGGAGATTGGTCGTCCTCGCACGGCAGGAGGGGAAGGAATCACAGACCACCGCCTGACCAACAGCGCGCGCCCCGGCAGCCTCCAGCACAAGACCCGCCAGAAGACATTGGGAGATGACCCCCGCCTAGGCCTCCAATCAGTGCCCCGATATTCAGCAGTAAGCATGAACTGTATCACGTTACCTACTGCAACATACCACAACACCCAATTTAAGGTAACACACACTTGAATGTGGCGGTCGCGGGAACGCCTCGCACATGCGCTTTGAAGGCCCCCCCCTCCCTCGACTAGTAAACTACACGTTAGCGCTAACGGTGTTACTCCCCCAGTTACATTTTCGTGGGGGAACCACCTAAACCTTTGTTGAGATTGTCCTATGTAAGTTGTCCAGTTGACAGCTGGTAGTGTTAATGTTCGGGCGACCGATGCTTCTAGTTGGGAGAAGTATAGGGTGGGAGGGGTTGGGATTGTTGAGTTTAGTTAGGGAAAGGACCAGTCTAGCACGTAACATACTTAAGTCAAACAAGAGGGTAATAGCAGAGGAGCGCAAAGTAACCGGGTGCCTGGCATCGCCATCAGCAGCACACTCTTTCTTAGCCACAGACAGACATGGCATCACGTAACACCAACACCAACACAGCCAGAACACTGAAACTCATGACATGGAACGTCAACGGCCTCGGCAATGCAATCAAACGCCGATTGGTGGGGCAATACCTGAATAGGCACGCACCAGACGTAGCTTTTCTGTCTGAAACACACCTCGCAGGCACAGAGTGTTCCCTATTCAGACGCACAAACTATAGACTCGCAGTCCATGCAGGCTTCACAATGGGCTCAAGGGGTGTCATGATACTGATACACATGAATCTCCCTTTCCATCTCAACACAGTAACCCAGGACACTGGAGGCAGATACATATACGCGACAGGCACACTCTGGGAGCACTCTATCACACTGCTAGCGATCTATGTACCTCCCACTCTACTAACACCGATACTCACTGATATCTCCCCCCTGATTACAGAAGACACCTCCAACATCACGATAATAGGTGGGGATTTCAACGAAGTCATGGACACAACCCGGGATCGCTCACATCTTCGTAATAGAAATCCCAGTGTACCCGCCAAACTTGGCACATTCACGAACACCATGGGCCTGTGTGACGTATAGAGAGAACTCCACCCTAACACCAGGGAATATTCCTTCCACTCGGGGGCCCACGCCTCGCTCTCCAGATTGGACTACTTCTTTCTCCCATCAACTGATCTACACAGGGTACATTAAGCATGTCTTCTCCCCAGAGGCATTTCCGACCACTCCCCACTGGTGATGCAAATCACAACATCCAGGCCGACTCCCCCTCCTAGCTGGAACCTGAATAATTACTACCTGGGCAATCCAGACCTGGTAGTCAAGCTCCAAGAGACAACGCAGACATATTTTGAGCTGAACACAGAGTCTGCATCAGACCCCGTGTCACTACGGGAGGCCTACAAAGCAGTACTGAGGGGCAAACTCATCTCTTGGACGACCGCACAGAGGAAACAATATCTACTCAAGGTACACGAAGCGGAAAACAGGTAAAACAGGCAGTGGTAGCGCACATAACCGAGGACACACCCGACACGAACCGAGCCCTGCTCCTGGCACAGAAGCAGCTTCAGAACACTGCACTAGATAATGCCAGACACGCACACATGATAATGCGGGCAAGAGTTTATGAAACGGGTGATAAAGCCGGGAAAATGCTAGCGTGACTGGAACGCAAGGAGCAGGGACGCAGCCATGTCCAGCAGCTACACACAGGGGGAACAAACCCACTAGTGGCAGATCAGGACATAACGAGGGGTTTCGCAAACTATTATGCTGAACTGTTCAAGTCACCCAACACCCAGCAAACACTTCAATCTTCAATCATAGAGGAAATCAACTTCCCCACTTTGAACATAACACAACAAGAATTGCTGGAGAGGGACATAACGGAGGATGAGGTGTCGAATGCCATATCTGCCCTCCAGGCTGGCAAGTCCCGAGGCCCAAACGGCTTCCCGATCGAGCTGTGGCAGAAAGTGGGAACCAACGTAATCGCTCCACACCTACTGCAAATGTTCCAACACGCAACCTTTCCCCAGATCTGAGGAAAGCCACAATAATAGTACTACCCAAACCGGACAAACCCCCTGAAAACTGCAGTTCATACAGGCCCATTTCACTTATAAACAGCGAAACCAAAATACTAGCAAAGATCCTGGCAGACCGACTACAACAAGTCATCCCCTCCTTGGTCCACCCTGACAATGCGACTTCATGCCTGTGAGATCGACGCGCATGAATCTCTCCAGGCTGCACTCAGCACTAGAAAAAGCTGACAGCATACAGGACCCGCTGGCTTTGTTGGCAGTAGACTTTGAAAAGGCTTTCGATTCGGTGAGATGGGAGGCCATCTGGGTCATAATGAGGCATATGGGTTTTGGCGCGAACTTTATCAGCTGGGTGCAACTACTATACAAATGTCCAATGGCCAGAACTAAGGTCAACGGCTGGCAATCAGACCCTTTTAGACTGGGCAGAGGGACGAGGCAGGGTTGTCCCCTATCGGCCATGATTTTCGCAATAGCCATCGAACCACTGGCTATCCTCCTACGAAGTACCCCACTCTGGGAGGGATTCCGCTGGTCGGAAACATGGGAGGACAGAGTCTCCCTCTATGTGGACGACCTGCTCATCTACTTGAAAGACCCACGCAACTCCTGCCATAGAGTCACTCAAATGCTGAAAAGATACGGAGCCTTCAGTGGCCTACGCGTGAACTGGTCAAAATTCATCCTACTCCCCATAGGAAGCTTGGCAGCCGCTTGTCCCGTGGACTGCCCCTACCAAATCGTTACTGATCAGTTCAAATACCTAGGGGTAAAAATCACAAAGCACCTTACAGACTACACAACTCTGAATCTACAACCAGTTGTGTTGAGATTCGCTGAAGACACTCGCCGTTGGATCTCCCTACCACTGACACTGATGGGCAGAGCTGCCCTATTCAAAATGATCGCTCTTCCCAAGTTTTTGTACGTCCTGCAAAATGCACCGCTGCACATCCCACATCAGGTATTCCCCAAAATAGACTGCATCCTTCGGAAACTGCTTTGGAGTGGGGGGCCCCCGCGGATCGCTTTATCTACCCTCCAGAGGTCCGTCTGGGAGTTGGGGATCGGGCTGCCCAGGCTGCAAACTTACTATTGGGCCAGCCAGATGGCGGTGGTAAATGACATGCTCCATGGGGAAAGGAACCTGCCACACATCAGAAGGTTCAACACTAACAGTACGACAGCGCCCCTGGAACTCCTGTACTGCGGCCTGGGCCGCACATCAGCTCCTAGCATGGAAATGCATATCACATGAATCTGGGCGGAAGCACACCGTCACGTAGGCTGGGAATCGAAACTGACGCTGACCCATCCGCTGTGGAACAACATTCTTCTCCCCGAGTTACAGAAGCTGCCTAAATGGCCCGCTTGGCCCAGCGTGGTATCACCAAAGTGGGAGACGTAATAAGAGAGGAGAAACTGGTCCCGTTTGAAACACTACGCTCTGAATTCGCCCTCCCAACCTCTGAAGGATACCACTATACTCAACTGAAACACGCACTGCATGCCCACCAACAGATCATCAGCGACACGCTAGAGTGTACCCCGCTAGAGCGCAACATAGTCCAGTACCAAATAAAAAGAAAAGTCACTTCAACCATGTATAACGTAATCACTTCCTTTGCTATGCCCGAATTCGTCAGCCTGAAGGCCAAATGGGAGAGAGACGTTGGTCCTCTACAACCAGAGGACTGGACAGAAGCTTTGATGTACCCCCGAGAGGCGACCATTTCGTTGAGGCTCCGACTGGTCCAACTTAAGGTCCTACACCGCACTTGCTATCCAAGAGTGGCACTCTTTCGATGGGACAGGGCCTCGGACTTGCGATGCATACGATGCAGGCGCGAGGAAGGAACCTTCTTCCACATCATATGGGAATGCGACAATATACAGCAACTATGGCGGAAATGCTGTGACAAACTGTCCAGAGTCATGGGCAAGCCAATACAAAGGGGGCCAAAACAACTCCTGTTAGGGATTTCCGACGAATGTGATCTGACCCGCTATGAGAAACTGCTCTGGTCAACCGCTACAGAGATACTGAGAAGGAACATTGCGCAGCTATGGGGATCGGAGAGAACACCTAGCTACGACCAATGGATCACGGATGTGGACATGTGTGTAATAATGGAACGCAGGGTGTATGCAGCAAGGGATTGCCCACAAAAAGTGAGTAAAATATGGCAGAGATGGGAAGGTGATAGCTAAGTTCCTGAGGCAATGTCATAAGCAATAGGAGCGTAATAGGGGAGGAGACTATGGGCTAACGAGCCCGATACACAGAAGCTGTTTCCTGTGATCCCTCATTGAAGAATAGATGGAACAAGGGGTGGAGGCCCCATCCACCTTTGTCCCCCTTTATTGTTTTACCCTCTGTTTTCTTCCTACCCCTGCAATGCACAGTGTTATTTATAATGTTTATGCATGTTTGGAAAATCTAATACAATTTTTTGATTACAAAAAAGTGTTTTTTTATACCTTAGCAAAGTTATAAAACAAAGGAATAATAGGCTAGCTTTAGGCGAGCTCTACCCTCCTTCTAAACAAAATAAAGAATGCCCCTACTCATGGAAGACCATTTGAGGAATGACCCTGAAACTAATACAGGCAGTGCTTTCTTTTATACCGATGCATTGCCCACTGTCATTATTGGCCCAGTTATTGTGGCACATCAAACTTTGGGCTGAGCAACCTGGTGGCAGGCTACAATTACCCAGAGCATAATTTGTTTATGCGTTTATGCATATATAGGAATTATAAAGCAGAAACATTGGTGGCGAACTCTGTGCACGGAAGACACACCCAGCTAAACTACAAGGATAGCAAAGGTAGGGGGAGTCGGTAGGGGGCACCAGATTGTGGGCAGGGGTTAGGGTTGAGTCAAGTAAACACTGGTTGGGAAATGTTCTTTGAAGAGTAAGGGCTTCAGGTCCTGCCTGAATTGTTGAATGCGGGGGGCAGTGGTATCCACATTGGTAACTTGTTCCAGAGACCGGGTGCAAGAAAAGGCCTGTTATCTAGTTGTTTTCCCTGTTGCGATGCTTGGTTTCTAGTCTCTCGATGTTGTGGCTTAGGGTGGTATGTTGGCATCTGCAGATGGTGTTTCTCAGCCAGGAAGGGATGCATGCTCTCTTGAACATAATGAATGCTTGAAAGTGTAGCCAGTGCACCGACGTGAGTATGAGGGTGATGTGAACTTTTTGAGTCCTTTGATGAGAAATGCTTCATTCTGCTGGTTGGCTTTCAGTGGGCCAAAGATGGAATCTGGGACTCCTGTGAGCAGGGTGTTGCCACTGGGTACACTTGAGTGGACCAGAACTTGAGTCACTGTTGTGAAACACTTGGTGGGGGTGAAGGCCTTGACGTTGTGCAGGAGAGCAAGCTGGTACAATGCTGTTTGGGTCTTCTTTTTGGCGATGTGGTTTTTGAATGAGAAGTCACAGTCAATGGCAAAGTGGAGAGATTTTGCGCTGGGTGAGGGTTGAGGGATACATCTGTCAAGCTTCATATCTATCAGCCAATTCTAGACTTGGGCCTGCTTGGTGAGGTTTCTTAGGAGAATGAATTAATTGTTTGTTAGATTGTGCCTCAGTAAGAGGCTTGAAATGTATGCTTCGATGAGGGACAGGCAGATCTTGGTAAAGCTGCATGTTACCTGCTTGGTGTATCTTGGCATTGGTATTGGTAGGGGGTACCCCCAGAGTTTGCATGTATGGGTATAAGATGAAAGGTACATGTTGGAACCTCATTGAATTCTGAACTTTACTGGGTGGACCTGGGGTCTGATGTGACACATCTGTACAAGCCTGCATCTTTTGTAGAGGTGGTTGGTGAACCCCACGCCGGTTTGAGGTGGGGGCTTCAGGGTGAATGCTATCAAAGGCGGCAGAGAGGTAGAGTTGGATAAGTAGTCAGGAATACTGTTGTCCAGATGGAGAGCGTTGTTGATAACATGGATAATGTCTGTCTCTGTGCTGCATCTCAATGGTCTTCTCAATCACTTTGCCTAATGATGGGACTATAATTGGTCGCATCGTTTTAGTCTGGTGTGGGTATCTCAGCAGGAAGAGAGCCTGTCCTGTTTCACTGTGTCTGGGAAGGTGACTTGTGAAATGCGTTGATTGTTGAGTGGTGTGCGTCATTTAAAGATTTTATTTATACCGCGCCATGGACCCGTAAGCATCTAGGCGTTCAAAAACACAAATAGATGAACGTGAAAAGTTCAACATGGTCAGGAAGGAAGGTCACCATGTCAGGAAAAGTGAGACACTAAGTGAAAAGTAGAGTTTTCAGTGATGAGCGAAAGGGTTTCATATTTTTATCCAAGCATAGGGTGCATGGCAGGGAGTTCCATACCTGCGCTGCCAGCATGGGGAAGGCTCTTCCCAGACCCTTAGCCTTTCAGAACTTTTGGGTGTTAATCAGTCCAAGAGTGGTAGAACGTAGAGTACGTTTAGGCTTGTATAAGGTGATGCAGGCCTTCAGTTAGGCAGGTGCCTCACCGTAAAGGCATTTATGCACAAGGGTGGTTGTTTTGAAATGTATCCAGGCAGGGATGGGGAGCCAATGTAAATATTGCCTGCCAGATGATATGTGCTCACGTCTGGGAATACCCTTAATAATGCAAACAGCATCATTTTGGAGAGTCTGAAGTTGTTGCAAGTATTTTTTGCTAGCCCCAATCAGTAATGCATTACTATAATCAAGACGTGAGAGAATAATGGACCGAGCAACTGAAGAGCAATTTGCCTCAGAAATAAATGGCTTCCTATTCTTGAGTCTCACATAGTGACCGTTTTTGTAATTAGCCTGAGTCTCAGCACCAATTGACGAGTCGAGAAAGACACCCAGTGTCTTAACTACCAAATGTGAAATGTCTTTCACTGTAAGAGACAGAGAATGATGAAAAGTGAGGGGCACTCTTAAGGACAGCCTCTCAGAGCGAGAGTGTGAAAGGGAGTACAGTAGGACCATACACGATACCAAAGAAAGAGAGAAAAGAGGGAGAGTGGAAAATAGAGTGATAACGAAACTGGGGCAATGATTGCATATGGGGGAAGGACCTAGCTAAAGGAAAGGTGGGGGGTCGGGTGGGGTGAGAGAAAGAGTGTGAAGGAAACAGGAAGAGAGGGAGTGACAATGATCAATAAAAGGTTAGAGACAGGAAGAGGACTCAGAGAGAAGGGGTATATGTGACACACTAAGAGGAGGAGAGGAAATAAAATGGCGTGAGAGCTAACATGCATTGTCAACAGAATCAGACAGAGCCCCTCGCATCACCCATTGTACTGACATACAAATGAGGAAAGGCAGCTGGGCCCTGGGAATGTGAGGATGGCTTTTCTCAGAGCCTTTTACTGCCAATCTCCTACATTGACATTAACAGTTTTTTTCTAGACTTTTGCCATTTTTCAACCTTGATTTCTATGGCCGCCTGTCTGGTCCCAATCTACATTTCTCAGAGGTAATGTCTGTTGCTGGGCAGATGTGGTGGGGTAGGTAGCTGGTTATCCACGATTGGGCAGCCACTCCCAGTTTAAATGGTGCAGATTCTTCCCAGTGGTGGGCCGGGTGAGCCCCAGCCCAGATCTGTGGATATGAGGAAAGGTACTAAAGCATTCTTGAAGGTACTTAATGGAACCAAGAGTCTGAAGAGAAAATATATCGGAGAGGAAAGCTGAGTGACTTCTGCTGACGGATCCTCCACATCATCTCCTACGACCAAGGGAGGCCATTGTCAGTGCCTCTCTTGCCTCGAATAGTGGGCCTATCCAGTTTCTTGTCCAGCAATTCTGTTCTGCCATCAGTGTACTCTTATAGGATCTATGGAGCAACCAGGGAACTGAGCAGATATCAAAGGCGCATCAATGCCACATTGAAAACCATCTCAATCTGAAGCACGCGACTGGGCAGATCCTCGACTTGTGGCCCAGGAACCTCCCTCACCTGCAGCAGCTGCTGCCCTACATTGAGGGAGCCTGTGTCTGCTGTCTGGAGCCTGTGTTTCAATATGACCAAGACCCACACCTGTTGACTCCTGAAGGGGATTTTGTCACCAATTCTTCATTCCTGCAGTGTCCTGGGGGCAGGGAAGGGGGGTTGTCTTTCATCATGGGATTAGCAGCAGTCTTCGTCCAAGATAATTTGCCCTGCGCATCTGAGGCACCTCTGGAAACACATCTGCTTTGGAGACCAGACCACCACTAGCCGGACCCAAAACCAACACCTATTTCAGACATTCCACCTGAGACCCCTGGAGCACCTGGCACAGAGCCAATGGCACGAGTAGTACCTACCTGGAGTGGTAGTTTTTGGACTTGGCGTTCGGGGGCCGAGTGCACATAGCGTTCTTAGTGGCACCCTCTTTCCACAGGGATTCAATGGGCACACTGCCCTTACCTGACCATGGGCAGGGGAATTCTCCTCTGAGATTCCTCCCCATGGCCCCCCTAGTGTTTACAAATTGAGGCAGACTCCTTCCTTTTGCAGAAGCTGATTTGCATAAAGTGTGACTTTACTGTTCAAATAACTTACCTGTGAGCTTTGGACAAGTCCTGTTTAATGGGGACATGTGTGCCTGTGAGCTTTGGACAAGTCCTGTTTAAGGGGGACATGTGTGCCTGTGAGCTTTGGACAAGTCCTGTTTAAGGGGGACATGTGTGACTTCCTAATCTCTATGCAGGTACTTGTCTGTGCACTGATTCTGTTAGAACCTTGAAACCTCACCTGACTAGCTAAGGAGTGCTTAATTGTAATGTAACTTCCTTATAAAAATACATTAACTTATATTTGTTTAACCACTTTTCATCTCCACCACTTTACTTGAAATAGTTGTGCCATTGCCATTCCTGAGTGCATATTACTGTATGCAAGTGTAAAGTGGTATGTAGTCCCACTCCTTTGGGGCTACCTTCTGTGTAGATATCAGTGTGTGTGTTATAAAATATCCTTACATTTTACCTGCACACATTTTTGCCTAATTGTGCATCTTTACACATCTGTGTAGGCCTCTATTACTTGACTATCTCTAAGTGTTGCTACTTGTACTTACATACGAAACCCTTCATCTCCTAGGCCTACGCCTTAGTGCTCAGCCTACACTACCATAGGAATGGTTGGTTTGAAGAAAAGCGTGAAACACCCTTGCATAACCAATAGGTTGGCCTTCCAAAACCTCACACCAGTGTTGGTGTTGAAAGTCCCTTCTAATAGCAATCATTAAGAATTCAATACATTGTTTATTTCTCAGTTCAGAGCATACTCATATCTTAACTTTAATAAAATACATCAATGCTTTGCATAATTCATTCCCTATTTTTCAAATCGCGCCATAACCATGAATTTCTCAATTAACAATCACCTCTGCATTAAAACCACGAATCAGAATTCATATTTGTTCGCTTAAAAACATCAATAGCATTAATACGAATAAAGGTCTTACAAAAAGTAAAATTCAAAAGGAACTGAGACAAAACTTGCCCTATGATGACGAACAAAAGCGAGAAGGACCTTCTCTACAATGAGGGACACCAGGGCTTGGAAAAGAGCGTCTTCCCTGGTACACTAACTCGATAGACCCTCTATCAGCAATGTTGATGGCAAGCGAATCCGAGTGAAAATAATCACCTTGGAGTCATAACGTCTTAAACCTATTCTAATTCACTGTCAATTATTATGTACATGTGGGTGAGTCAAAGAAAATCAATTAGTACTCATTAGTACAACATATCAAAATTGTTGTATCCTTTAATTTATCATAAAACACTCCTTGTTACAAACAAAGGGTGCCGTGTGCAGCCCATAAAGCGACCAGTGCATTGAAACCATATTGATGGCCACATACAGTGTAATGCAGCAACGTGTCCAACTGATAATTACAATATCATCATATTCATTGAGTTATTCTGGTTATAAACATTAAGGCTTTTAACTGCGCCCCTTTTCTTATCAACCATAATTTATGAGGTTGTCACTTAACCAAAAAGAGAGGAGCATAACAATAACCTCAATGAAATCTTAGGTAGTTGACATCAGGAGTGCACCATAATTAAAGTGAGTGATGTGGTGTGAATTAAGGTTTCATTTCTAGTGGGAGAGACTATATTTTATAAATAATCCCTATAGTTAAAATACAAGTAATGAGCATTGACTTTTCTGAAAGTTCTATTACAGAAAGCCTTTGACTCGCTGGAAGGATCAGAGTGAAAATGTCCAACAACATTGTAATGCATGCCTCCTCACCCCAGCACCGGATAATCCCTTGCATATTCGGAAAGCGGTTCAAAGGTTAAGTGTAGAACACAAAGCAGTTTTTGACATTTTCATTTTCCCATGGAGAGAAAGGGGCATCCATTGAGCATGCGGACAGTGAAAGCCGTTGGACGCACACATGATTACAGATATTCATTTTTTGGCTAGGTTTAAATCCGTACAGTAGTTGTAAAGGAATTTGGCACATAAGCACCCCAACCCCGCCCCCCCCATGGTCCAAACAAACTTTTCTATATCTCCCATGGTGCATTGCAACCCTGAGCCTTTTCAGACATGAAAAGCCGCCATTTTTATTTTGCTGGATGTGAGTGATTCTGGCACTAATTCAGTGGGAAAGTAAAAAGGAAAAGTGCTCCAAATGATATTTGCAGGAGGGAAAAGGGTAGTTTCACATCAGGATAGGGGAGAGGAGGGTGGAACAGGACCAAATGTTTAGTTGGGCAGTTTGGGGAGGACCGTAGAGTCCGTTTTGAGGCAGCTTGTTTTTTTTTTTACTGCAGGAATCATGTGCATTATGGGAAAGTGCAGTGAAAAGATGGTAATAGGAGAGGGTCAGGAGAAATGTACACAATTAGAGCAAGATGGGGGTGACTTAAAAGGGAGGCACGGTGCACATGTAGAATGGCAGTGAAGTTAGCAAACACCTTTTGTTATTTTCATTGCACGTTTGCACATTACAGCAGTCTTGGGCAAATGCTACGTTTCCATGGGAACCATTCTCGTGGCAATACGAGACAGCGCCATGGTGATCATGCTTATGTTTCTCCTGGAATTGTTTGTGGGAAACTATTGCGTGTTGGTCATGGTTTTTTTTAACTTAGTTGTTGCAACATGGACATTGGCCATGCGTAAGGCCAGGGCCGGTGGGTTCTGATTTTTTACTATTGAGGGGAATATGAGCGCACAGCCAGAGTCTGTGGTCACTAGCCATGGCTGAAGACCATAGCCAGAGGACCACTCAGTGGCGGCTGGTGAGTTTGAAAGCTGGTGGGGCGTAAAGATCCCCGGGCGAATTTTCGGAGCGAGCGCGCGCAGCGTGCAAGCCCACACCACCCAAGTGGGGTGGTTCTCCCCCTGCACATTTTTTTGAAACTGGCCTCCAAAATATGCTATTTACTGTCCAAAACCCACCAAAATATGACATAAAAAGCATTAGGTTTTACATACTAATGGGCATTATTCTTACGTGTGCAAGTGTGGTGGTGTATTTTACAGCAGCTTGTAAATTTGAGAATAGTAGGTACTATGGTGTATACATAAAGAAATTCATCATTAATGGTAGCAGCTGGAAAATGGTGCAAGTGCCTGGGCATATAATAGCAGTGCCTGGCAAATGCCTAATAATTATAGACAGGCCAAAGCTGTTGGCTTTGCCAATGCTTGTTTTTAACAGTCCTTTAGTGAAAGACATGTATAGCGCTTACAAATCGAGTGGCGGAAGACGAACCTGGTTAAATCATTTTTATTACACCAGGTCTACAGCTCCATCAAGTCATTAACTCTTAGAAGACTGCTTTAAAAACACAGGCAGGCCCTAAAGTACGAAGGTTAATGGTAAGGCTTGAATGAATCGACTCGAGCTCATAGAATTCCCATGAAGAGGAGTTATGGGCGGGGAAGGGAAGGTACTACGAGGAAATGGCCATAGAAATTAGCATGGCCATGGGAAGTCAATGGGAGGGCAAATAACCAAACAGCACCAACAAGCTGTGTGTCCCTCCACATGTGCCATTTCTCCCTATCTGTGCGCTAATGCACACGTTTTGCCTAATAGGTGGTGCAAATAGCCCAAACTAATAAGGCCACCAGTTCATACAATGCGGATTATGCCGCAAATGCCATGCAAACGTGACGTCACTCAGTCATTGTCTAAGTATGGCTGAATTATGTTCTGCATAAAGGAGGTCTCTTACCTGTAGGGGTTTCCCGTGTACTGTAACAAGATGGATGAGAGTCTCAGCAAATTCCTCTGCAATGCATGCCTCCCAGTCCCGGGAGCTGGCAGTGACCCACCTCTCGGCAGAGTGATGTGGCTTTTGATCCCCGTGTACAAGAACTGATAGAAGGGGTCAAGTCCTAAAAATAGAAGTGGGGGGACTCATCTGCAAATGCAGTGGGTTGTGCTGTCGCCAGAAATGACCATATCAAGGTGAAATATGCACATTTCATTAAATTGGCTTTGCATAACCATCCAAATTGCACATGACGAATGGCATTTGTCTTTCATAAAATCAATACACAGACAAAACCAAGAGAAGATATTTGCTTCTAATAGTGTTTTTGAAAACGTTAAAAGGTGTGCATATTTTAAACTCCACAAACCTACACAAATGTTTTCTCTGGAACTTGCAGTACCGAAATGGTACTGCAAGTTCCAACGATAAAGTCCAATGTCCAACATTATAGTGTAATCGGGCTGGGTGCCCTGCCATGCATATGTCCATGAAGGTCCTTTGCTATTGCAGCGGGATCTCCTTCCTACATTCATCGCCACTCGCCACCCCTCCACCCAATTTATACTACCATTGTTGACATACATTTATGGTAGTAGATGCCACGTGCTCAGAGGAGATTGGGGATGGATAGTACAGAATTGTTTGTCTAGCAAAGGTGCTAGAAGTGGTTTCGCGAATGGGCTCAGGCAGGATTAGGGGCTAGGAGATGGACTGTGCTCAGAGGTGTGCGCCCATAGATGGATTTGAAGACAATGTGGAGCATATTCAGGGAGGGGCCGGATGGCAGAGGAGGAACGCATGAAAGCAGCTCTTGGAGAGTGCATAGTTCTGGGGGCAGTGATATAAGAAAGTAAGTTACTTAAATCATCTTTGTTTATTTTTATAGCACGCACCAGCACTTCACGCATATTTGCCTCGTGTAACTACAGGTAGATAGCGAGCAGTGGTGAGTTTTCCATCTCTCTCACGGTGACGAGAGAAAAAGGGAAAATGGTGCTGGCTCAGTTACCCATTGTGAGCGTTAGCTCTGCTTGTCACTCTTGAGAAATGTTCTCAAGATAGAGGAAAGATGGCTCTTTCAGCACACGGGAAAAGAGCGACATATGAAGAGAAACTGAAGGCCTGATTTACAAAACGTTTTCCAATGGAATTGTGCAATTGTAAAACACTTTTGTAAATTAGGTTCTGGCACCCATAGTCAGTGACTGGTGAATATATTTATGAGGACAATCAAAGGCAAAGCAGCCCTGCACAACTCCCTTGGATAGCATTGGACCCTTGGGCACCAGAGGCATTGCTGGGGGGCGGGGGGGAGCTATAGCCCCGTGTCTTTTGGTTGTAGCCCCAGATAGAATCTCAGGGGCTTCAACCAAAAGGCTAGCTAGCCCCGAGTCCTGATAATCCCGACATCAGTGTAGCCCCGGATCTTTGCCAGACCTAGCAACACCCCTGTGGTGTCGTGTCAGAGGTTAAAGTGAATTTGAAAACTGGAATGGATGCAGGTACAGGGCACAGAAGGAAATCTCCTCACTCTCTGAATGCAACTATAATTCTTTACAGGGCAACTGCGCTCTCCTGATAATTGCACAATTTGGAAAGACATTTTAAAGCATATTTTAGCAAGTTTGTGTGGCGACTGTTAAACAGATGTCTCATGTTTAATTGGGATAGGAATTCATGGAGAGAGGATGGGACTGACAGTGACTCTGGAAACATGTACTTTGTGTGTATTTACTTGTGTGAGGAGCTTCCCCATGCAAAGAGGTGAAACTCCTCAGGAAAGACAATAATTGTTGGTTACAAATATCACCCCAGTAAGCTTTTACTCCTATGCTCCCTCTCTGCTTGTGCTTGCCAGCACCTTTATATGCGCAACTCACCCTTTCCATTGATATTGCCATTGTGCCCCGGGTGACCCTTAACTGAGAGTTGAAAAAGTACTCCAACTCTCGTGACACGAGTGACCTACACATGTACAGTGCCTGTGTGATAACGAGGGGTGCCGGTAATGCACCAGTACATCTAAAGCACGGGGGAGTTATGCCCGTGCAACAGCCCTGACTTTAAAGGAGCTCAACCCATAACGTGCCAAGAACTTTGCAGTGTCCCATCCAATGAACAACCCAAACAGGCCCTGCTTCGCTTCCTACGTGGCCACATGACAATCAAACCTTTCCTAATCGTCCTCACATTGTTATCCTTATTGTCATTTTACAGACCTGTAGGTTAGTCAAACTTCATAGATTTAAAGCAAAATAATTTCCACACTTATATTAATGTAGTCTAATACTAAACTCTGCGTGTATTCACCCAAACACCTAATTTTCCCATTATTATATGTACATATAATTTAAGAATAATTATACACACAAAGTCACTGGGAATGTACCTTTATTAATAACCAACCTTCATTATAATACATAGCAAGCAGTAAGTTTGTTCGCCACATATAACATTACATTCCTTCTCAATATGCTGCACAGAAACAGAATGCTTTCAAGAAATAAAAACGTGTGCTTGTCTTATGAAATTCACTCCCTTTACCTGCCATAAATAAAAGCTACGAGCTCCAAAACCGGACGGGATCAGTCCCGTTCAGGCGGGATGTACATTTCAGTTACCAACAAAGCATGTTTACACAAAATATTAACTCCAAACGCCATTATGAAATCCGAATGTAAACCAATTGCAACCTTTATTGACAACCATATTTAATCGAATCCAGGCATCACATAAATTCACAAAACCCACTTCGAAATTATTATCACAGTTATTTGGCAACAATGCACAGTGCCATAAAAACACAGAAATTGCTCAGCCCTGGGAATCCTACACTTATCGCAAACAAAGCACCATGCTATGCTGAAGCGTATGGGAAAGCTGGCCTGCTGCCTGGCCGCGTGCATGCCGCTGCAGTGCACGCGACGCGCACACACAAATAGATGATTGTTATTCAGTTAAGTAACTGAATAAAAAAATCATTTTTTATTCTGTGCAAGCGCCGATGCAGCAGGGCAGGCCGACCAGGCCTGCCAGGGTCTGATGCAGCAGGACAGGCCCAGTCAGGCCTATCCCTGAATCGGGGCCCAGGTCTGCCAACTGCCCCACAGGCCCCAAGGTGTTTCCAGCACCGGACGTTGCTGAAGACACCTTGGGGTCCGCAAGCAGTCGGGTACCTCTCTGGCACGGTCACACCATGCACAGCACAACAGGCTTCTTTCTGAGTCGGGCTGGGCACCTCTCTTGTCAAAGACGAGAGAAGGGCACTGCCCGACTCAGAAAGAAGCCTGGCTTCTAATGCAGGCAACCTTAGTGACACAAGGCCCTTGCCTACACGGTCCCTCCAGTCAGCACTGAAAGACGTGTAGGCCCTGGCTTGCATGCCTTTCAGTGCTGACTGTGTAGGGGCCGTGTTACACACACGCCCGAAACAGGGGGTACTAGTAACTTACCGCAGGCAAGGGCTCAGAGCTGTCTCTCTCTGGTCTCAGCAGGTCTTGTCCACTCGTCGCTCTCGTCGGGAAGAGAAGTGTGAAGGTGGCACAGGCGCACGTACACACCCTGCGCCACCTGCATAGATACAGTAATGTCATTGGCTGTTTGCCAGCCAATGCAAGGTTTGTCATTGGCTGGAAAACAGCCAATGACATTACTGTAGCTAGGGGGAAGGAATCTTCAGTGCGCTGTTTGCGCACATTTTATGCTGGCGGGGCCAACCCTGAAGTGCCCCGCCAGCCTGCTAATTAAAGGGGCTACGTAGAGTGCGTGGAGCTACAAGCTCCACGCACTCTACTATTAAAAAAGAAGAGTAAATTGGGACGCGCCCCGCTATGAAAGCCGGGCCCAGCCCTACACAGTCACAGACATACACATAGCCTAGCCTTGCCACAGCGCCCCCGCGCTGTTGGCAAAGGAAATGCACCTTCTAGAACCTAAAAGAGATTCAATCAGAGAACTTCTCTGATTGAATCTCTTTTAGCTTCTCTCTTTCTTTCTGGGGGGGCGGCGCCCGGCCGCCCTATGATAGCAGCCGCCACTGGGACCACTGACTTTTATTCCAATTGTTAGTGGACAGTGGCTATGGCCAGCGCCAAAGGCCATTGTAAGTGGGCCCTCGATAACAAAACCCTTGAAATTTGGTGAAAATACTTCCATTAAGAGAGAGTTAAGATAAACCAATGTAATGCAACAAACTCCATGAAAATAGGCAGTTGTGGGAAGTGGCAACAATCTTAAATCAGACACCCCCGCTAAGCCCAGTGTTGCTCAGCCCATGAGCACATACATGAGCTCACAGCAGGAGGCAACAATGAGAGCAAAACTGGCATCATGGGTGACATCTATGTAGAATGAAGACAGCCGTTCCTTCCCACACGCATCGAAATTAATGGGTTTTACTGATTTTTTTCAAACCTTTTTAAACCCACTATAACTTTCTTGGTGTTGTGTTTATATATATATATATATATATACTCGCTGAAGTACACGGCTAATTTTCAGATTTGTAAATCTCTGATCGGTAAGTCTCCCTTCAGTTTCTTCAGCAGTTTCATTGCTTTTTTTTTTTAGCAGTACCAATTCTCAGATCAGTGAGTCCTGCCTCAGGTTCTTCAGCACTTTCATTGTTCTGTGTCAAAACATGTTGAATTCAATCAGCTTCATGGTCTTGAGATCTTCCTTCTTCAGAATGTTGATCATGTTTCAGCTTCCATGAGCACTTCCTACAAATGACCTGTAGATGGCAGTGTAATACCACAAAACATAATGCCGAAAAAAACAAAGCTGAAAAACGAGCCAGAGAGAGTTGCATTAATTCGGCAATGGCAAACAGAATATTCCATGCAAATTTCATGACACCAGACCTCACTGTTCATGAGGAGTTACATCCCCAAGAACGCCACATACAAACCCCCAATCACAACTTTGTTTTATATATATGTATATACATGTATATATGTATATACATATACAGGGTGGTCCACCATAAAGAACCACGCGACTCTGATGACAAGTCCAAGGGTGTTTATTTTGATTTACAGACTGATTTGATGTTGAACAAGAACATTTTCTATGATAGTCAGGGCTTAGGGTTTTTGGTGCTAGGGCCGTCCTTCTCTGGCTCAACTTTTCCTGGGTTTTCCTTCTCCCTAGCCCAGGTGTCCTTATCAGGGATGTTAGTGCTTTCCAACAGTAACTGTGTCTGTTCTATTTCTAAGACTGGTGGTGGACGCCCTAATACGATGTGTGACTCCCTAGGGATCTTCTAACTGTCCCTCACCTATCCCCGCTTAGTAGTCCCGGAGTATAATGTATGGTGCCTTCTTCCACCCAGCGTCCCATTTACTCCTTTCAGACCCTCTTGAATCTGACCCTTCGCTATACCGCCTCTTAAGTTGTTCTCTTCCCACAATGTCACTGTACCTCCAACCTCTGACTACGCTTTTCCACCTCCACCCTTCGATCTTACTTCCTTTCCCACTCATGTTCTTACTAAAGTTTGTACTTTCAACTACCCCTCTGTCTCTGTTATCTTTTCCCTCCTTCCTCTCCTTTTATACCAATAGCTACTCTTATTTCCCCACTCACTGTCGCTGTACCCACTCTCTGTCTACTACTGCTCCCATTTAACTAATACCATTCTCACTTTACTCCTTTAAGACACCCAGGGATATGGCGCCCTGCTCACCCCTCTATTACCAATTACCACTCTACCTCTTAACTCATTCACTCGCTGCTCCCACTGCCTACTTTACTTATTCCCAACTACTCCTACTCTGCTCCATCACTACTTGTACTCTAGCTCTACTACTCACACTCTCCCAGAAACACTCCACAGACCTCCTTAACAATAGCCTCCGCACTACAGTCGCTCTCACCTCCTCTGGTCCTTCGGACATCGGCTGTTTATCCTCACTCAACTGCAGCCCACACCAAACAACTCCCATGCTCCCTCTTATGTATCCCTCCCCCTCTCTGGATTGGCCACTTAACCTACCAATGGCTTACCTTGCTCTCATGGGGGTCATAGGGGAGAGCTGGGGGGGGGGGTTGCATAAGGATGTTAAGCCCTGCCCCGTTTTCTATGCAGATTTGCTGTATAAGGAAATGTATCCTGGTGAGCTGGCTCTTCTCCTTTGCTGGTCTATACACTTTCTTGCGAGGATGTTGTGCAGCACGACGCCAGGTCCTGCCATGGTACTGTCCTGGCAGGTAAGGAAATGATAGAAGGAGGTCTGTCTATACATTCTCTGGCATCCAGGGTTTTGGGGTCCGTCTCCCTCCCACCCCTGACAGGGCTGGATCAGTGGCCCTGTCACAATATATACTCTGATGAAGCCTTGACAGTGAAGCGCGTTGGTTGACTCACCCGAGTCCTTTTTGTGTGTGTGTGTGTATATATATATAAATATATATATATATATAAATATAATTATATATATATATTCTCTGTGGCAGCACAGAGATGTATCCTCACCACAGTCTGCTCATTCCCTGCACCTACCTCACATTCATATTGCAAAATGTAGAGAGTAAAATGGATATCCTACCTTCACAGAGACAGCAGAAGAATGCTGCAAAGGCTGGAAAGAGGGCCTACGATCGTTTTTTTATAAAGAAGTCAAGGGTGGGGGGGAGTATGAGAATCTAGTGAGTGGAGGGATGGCGGGGGCTGGGAAAGAAACATCTATATACATCTAATGTAAACATGATGCAGGGCGTCAAGGAGAAATTAGGTAAAACGATTGAAAAACTACATCCAGTATTTTACATGGACAGATGAAGACCCCCATTAACATTATGAATTGATGAATATATTCTATTTGTTCTAATTATCATTTGCGATTCCACTTTTCTGAGAATCAATTTCCACCCATTTTGAGTTCCTTTGGGAACTTCTCATCAAAGAACATCAATCCATTCAGATTCGCCTGATGTTTCCTGGAAGTGGACTGCCATAGAATACTGAGGGTCTGATTTACGGGATGCCTCTGACATGCTCCTGTTTCTTAGCTTTTAGCGTTCTATTGGTACTACAAATATACATCCGATAGCAGTAGCACACTACAATATAAACTATCAAAAAGAAAAATCCCACTCAGCACTCCCGTGCAAAATAAGAAAAGTAAATACCTATTCATGGTATATCTTACAACAGTGTTACAAGATGAATGTGTGAGTTATGGATTTTCTTGCAATTGCCAACACTTGTGAACATGCTTGTGTTTCGCCCTTCTAAGCCTTCTCAAGGCTGATCAAATTCCTGTAAACACAATTCTTTTTGGTGTGTTAGCTTAGTTACGATTCACTGAATACAGGAGCTGTGTTGTAATCCACAGGGATTGCTGTGTACATGTAATCTAGGTCTCCTTCTGGATGACATCACAGGTGGTCAACAGAGTGTCCAAGTATTTCTTGACATATTTGGGGTAGTGTGAAAGCAACCCCTGATCTCTGTCACTCTTATGTATTTTATGAATGTTATAACCAGATGGGCGGGTGAGCCAGTGATGCGGTATGGTGATATGTTTTCAGTAGGCAGGTATAAATCACACCCAAATAAATAAATACATTATACAGACTTAATTATTTTCAAGCCCTCATAACTACCAAATTCTGGCTATAGAGAGGAATTTGATGCTGATTATTACTTGTCTGATTTTAGGATGCATCTTCCCCTCTTGCTGCTTGCCAGTGTTTTGGGTGCGGTGACGGCCCAGCTGGAGTACCCTGATGTATGTGTGGCGAAGCTCAAGGACATCCCAGTGAACCCAATGTGTACCTACCGCAACCCAGAGAAGAAGCTACCAGAGGCCGAAACCGAGAAGCAGGATAAACTCCCGGACTCAACCAACCCCCGAATTTGGGAGTTGTGCAAGGCCAACTGCAGGTTTGCTCATGAGTTCTACAAGCACCTGGCAGACTCCAAGAGCAGCTCAGAAAATGTCTTTGCGTCACCGCTTAGCATCTCCCAGGCCTTCACCATGACCAAGCTGGGGGCCTGTGGCAACACCTTGAAGCAGATTATGGAGGTGAGTCCAGTCCATCTGGCCTTCTTATGTCTCGTGAATACACGTATGATAGACAAAGGGCCTCATTCCGAGATTGGTGGTAGTCATGGCGCTATTTGCGGGAATGGGAATGGGGAATGGTATTTTCAATGGGGACTTATTGGGAAATACCATTCCCCATTCCCATTTGAGCCCCAATAGGGCTCAATGGGAATGGGGAGGGTGCAAATAATGGGCTCGCGTATGTCAAGCCCGTTATTTGCGCCCTGGTCCCTTAACGGGTCCCGTCCACAACGCCAGGTCAGACCAGGCGTTAAAGGAGGGACCCGCTAAGTGACCTTGTAGTAGGGCGGTAAGGGATTAACGGCTCCGGTCTCCTTACCGGTGCCCAGTATCCCTTACCGCCCTACTCGGAATGAGGCCCATAGAGTAATAGTCTGAGACTGTCTACTAAATAACAATATATTACCTGAAGTAGGTTTTGTATGAGCAAACAGATCGTCTGGGCACATTTCTCAAGGGATACGCAGGCCTCTTCTCATGCTAGCTTTGGGTAAAGGAACACTGTGAAGCAGAACATGCGCAAATGGGTGTTGTGCAACATTAAGCAGTATTAGTCCCTGATGTGTTTGCCTCTTGCTTTCTTCGCAGGTTTTCAAGTTTGACACGCTTTCAGAGAAGGCCTCTGACAACATTCACTTTTTCTTTGCCAAACTTAACTGCCGGCTTTACCGGAAAGCTAACAAGACCTCAGTGCTGGCATCGGCCAACCGCTTATTTGGCGAGAAGTCCCTCGCCTTCAACGAGACCTATCAGGAAATCAGCGAGATTGTGTACGGCGCCAAGCTCTGGCCGCTCAACTTCAAAGTACGTCTTTCAAATTCCAAGCTTGAAAACAAAGGTTGGGCAAAAAGTTGGAAATACTCCTGGCGAGTAGGGGAAGTAACGTTAGAATGAGGAGTCATTGAATGGGTATTAAATGCATTACAACATTGGTGTGGAAGCCATCTTGAAAAAACAGTATTTAAAATCAACGAGATCTGTGACAGACAGTGGAGGAAAGGTACCAAAGCAACAGCAGAGCTAGGAACCATTTAAGGTTACTGTGTTGATAGAAGGTATGAAATGGTGGGTGTGATTGTCTATGAATTGTTTTGTTCCTATGTTATTAAACCTGTATGAATCAACAATTCCAGACCAGTGCCTCCTTTGCTAAACCCGAACAGTGAGAACGTTTTTCTACCACCCATTTTCAGATTTTCAGGGTTGCACAACCACTAACCATATGGAGGGGCTACTGCACACAGTCAAAAAATGTCAACCCTCTCTTGAAGGTAGGTAGTGTGGCAGAACGCCCGACAAGGATTAACTCTCAGGAAGGGGTAGAAGGCTGCCACAAAGGAACACATAGTTCACACACGTATCCATGGAAAATGCACTACTGAGATACTGAAAAATGTATACATGTATTATGCTACACATATAGATCTGTATGAGGTTCAGGTATTCAAGCACATAATACAGAGTGTCAAAAATACACAGTATATGTATAAAAACAGTAAATGTCTGGTCACATAAACCTGTCCCACAGCCGAGACAGGAGTGTGGGCAACCCATGATGGGCCAAGGAGCTGATGAGGTGGAGTGTTGGTGCCCCAACCTCATGCAGGCGGCAGCTGCTATCAGCAGCAAAGCCACAGGCAGCGATAGCTGAACAGCCTGGAGAAGGTCCCAGCAGAGAAGGCCCAAGTCAACACTGAAGCAGAGTCTACAGGAAGGCCTCTTACAGCACAAAACGGCAACCGTGCTGTGTGAAGCATTGGTGGGAAATTGCCCCGGCAGGACAGCAGAATGACTTCTTCCAGAATCCTGTGACAAGACCGCAAGAAAGCAAGCAGGGATTGTGAGAACCCTTAAATAAATAACACTATTCAAATAGGTTGGCTAGCACCAGCCCACCAATCACGCAAGAGGGCTAGGTCTAAAGGGGCTCACAAGGAGCCCACGTGGTCACAACAGCCATTTTAAGCCTACCTTGTGGTTGCCCTGAATAAAAGAAGCCCTAAAATACAACATGGGCACGAGCAGAATAGATGTGATCCCCAATGTCTTCCTAAAATTTACATTGGTCTACCATTGCAGCAAAATGGCTTGCACCCCAGGTGAAGCCAAATGTAAATTGCAGTTGCCACTGGCCTACTCCCTGAAACCAATATGGGATGATAGATGTACCCTATGGCATAAATAGTGCATTGAAAAGCTCCATGGAAATGGGAATCGTATGGGTGACTCGGGATCATATACTTAAAATGAGTCAAAAAGCATTGCCATGGCAGGGGAACATCGTAGAAGTCCATCTGACTCCCAAACATAGGACAGTGATACAAAAATAAAGGAGAGAAAAATCAAAAGCTAGAAGGGACCTCGAAAGCAGCCCTAGAATTTCCTAAAATATGAATTCTGTCTTATCAATATGACTAACTTTTGCCATCAGTGTTCCCTTCTTGCTCCCAGAGAGATCACATCTGTGCCCCTAGACCCGATGTCTCACAGAGTGATATGCACACCTGTGACAGGCGCTCCCTTTATCCAGGCACCATCAAATAAAGGCACGCACCTTTTAAGCACCATGGCATTCCAACTGACATGAAGACTCAGGGATTCAGCAGCTTTCCAGAGTACTGCGTAACTAACATTGCACCCTCCAACAGATGCAAAGGTTTTCTTGAACTACTCACCAACAGTATATGCTAACTTTATTCAGGGAAGCCTTTTTTTAATGGGCGTGACGGCTCTGGAAATTGGAGAAGTCACACAAGTAGGATCATTACTGCAATCTCCTTAATCCGTCAGAAATGGGAGGGGGAGAAGTATAGTGGATCTTAGGAGATGATCTGTCACTAGTGGAAGGGTCACGTCATTTTCAAAATGTGCCCCACCCAAATTCCTGCAAACAAGTCACTTTGTGAACTGACATCAGAATGCCTATCACTTGTTACATCAGCTGAAAATGGCCCCTTACAGAAGGCTTCAAATGGACCAATCCACTGTGGTAAAATTACTAAGTAAGGGAATGAAACTCCTCTAACCCTCACCGTTGAATAATTTTTTCTTGAACCACATTGCCGAGGATTTTATTGGAACTTTCTTGGGGAAAAATCTGCCAAAGGTCCCCAGCCATTGAGATAAATATAATGATTTCCAGGAGCATACATGCAGGTTTAAATTGAAAAATACAGATACCAATGTCACTGTGTAACCTATGAAGTCCCCTGCCCCCAGGAATCTTCAACCTCTGTAGGGAAACACTAGGGGAACTCTTAGCCACTGTGGTAGGCCGGTAGAAGGAGACGGACAGTTTCTGGCATTCTTGAAGATGTTTTGAAATAATAAATCAAAAGGCCTCCCTGTCCCTAATCTGTGAATTTCCCTGCCTAACAAAATGAACTAGGGTGCTCGTCATCTTTTGTGAAGTCCAAAGCAAACAGTCTATCCTCCATCCAAAACTAAGCTGCACTGGCATTACCACTAAGACAAAACAAGTTAAGTCCAGGAGAATGACTCCCTTCTCCTGGATGGGCTTCCCCACCCTTAGTACATAATTGTTAGATCGATTTTGGCTTTCTCTTGTATCAGCTTGTTGGACTTTTTCAAGTCTTTGGTTTCACTTTCTCTTGAATGTGTAAACTTCTGCTTAGCATTCTTGGCCTTATAATCTGTCTTATTATGATTTTTTTTTAAGTGTCTCTGAAATTCTCGCTTTCTCTGTTATTTCTGGGTAAATAGAAGCCCGCGCTACGATGTTCCTGTACTCTGTATTCTTATGGTTGTTTAGCTCCTCATAAGTAAGATATCCGATATTAGGATTCTCCTTTTCTACTTTACTGAGTTTCTCTTTGGGGCAAGTATAATAGACCCAATAGTTATTCTTATCTTCTTGACCATTTTGTGTATTACTGAGACGAGAAAGAGGAGTCCCAATCTCTTGGTTCTCTTTCGTGTCACTTGGAGGAGTAGCATAAGTCCTGTAATAAGTCTCACTTTCTCGGCTCTATCTCGTATCACTTGGACAACTAGGATGAGTCCTGTGAGGGGTTTCACTAGGCCTCATTATGGGTCTGGCGGTAACCCTGCCGGTAACAACGGCGGGTTGCCCCCAGTCCCCAAAAAAATTACCAGTGCCCGATTTCCCGATAACACCGGGGTATTACAACCTCAGGGGCTGGGAAGTCAGGCGCCAGTCATTTTGTTAGCCCCCATTCCCATGGAGTCCATTCCCATGGAATCCAATTGGACTCCATGGGAATAAAGACACAGGTGCACCGTTAACAACAGTGCCTGTGCCCTGTGAGAACTCTACGAGGTCTGACCCTGGCAAGGGGGGGCGGTACCCACCTGCAGAGTTGTACTGTGCCGGTCCATTACCAATACTGCCGATACGCTTACCGGCACCGTTGTTACCAGACCGGCACAGATGTAATGATGCCCACCGTCATGGTTCTTTCTTGTATCACTAGGATGAGTAGGATAAATCTTCTGATGAGTTTCACTCTGTCGGTTCTTTCTCATATCACTAGAACGAGTTAGATGCTGCTACTTGTTATGCACTCCAGGGTCTCCCGCTGTTCCAGTTACCTTTTTTCCCACGGGTTGGCGTCATCAGGCCTGCATCCAGGATAGGGACGTCTCTTCCTTTGGTGAAGACGGCTTCTGCTTTCCCTCCGACTCTCTCTGCTTCTTGTCCGCGGCTCCACGTTGCCAGCGTTACAGCTGACTCTGCGTCGTTGCCAGACTGCACACACCACCACTTACGGGTCACACCACCACTCACGACTTGCTCTCTTGCTTGGGGTTTTCTTCCTCTGCTCTCCTCGGCCTTCAGTTCTCTTGATGCTTCCTGCACACGCCAGCTAGCTGCTTCCTCCCTGCAGAGGATCTCCCAATCTCGGTCAGCTTCCACAACACTCCTGATTTCAAACTCCCGGGTTTCCCGCTTGCCGCCACCCATATGGAGAATATATTGCGTAGCTGGCTCACCTCCCTAGCCTCACAAGGTAAGGCTCCCCGGAGAGAAGTGACTGAATCCCATGATTCGTCACACCACCCTTAACATCCAGATGTACTGACAGGCTGATAGCAAGTAGAACGGTTACCAGTCAATTGGTCGAAAACATTTGGTCGACAGGACAATTGGTCGACACCATTTGGTCGAATGCCAAATGGTCGAATTTTTTTTTTTTTACCCCTTTTTTGGTTTTTTTTGGGGGGGTCCCCCCCCAACCCCCTTTTTTTTCCCCACACGAAAACCCACAAAACACATATATAAAAAAAAAAAAAAAAATTCGACCATTTGGCATTCGACCAAATGGTGTCGACCAAATTGCAGTCGACCAGTTTGTTGTCGACCAATTGACCGGACACCAAGTAGAACTACCTAAATCCCCATTCCCTAATCAAGACTGAATTTATCCTCCTTATGAGTGCCAAGAAGCATTTTGATGTCCAAAACTGGCTGACAAAAATTGGACTTTCTGGAATCACATCCCATTTTACCCTGTGCCTGAGGTCTCTTGGATTCACCATCAGTGGCAACCTCTCATTTAAGGGCCATAATGCCATGAAAACTCAAACAGCCTGTTGTATGGTCCCGGTCCTCAACAAAATCCAGCTGTTCATACTTGTCATACCTGCCTCAGGCTCCCGGACTACTGTCCAGGGTATGGTCCTCTCCCACTTAGACAGTGGTAACGCTGTCCTGGCCAGCATTGCATCATCTAATCTGGCCTCTGAAAACTGTTCCCTTTGCAACAGCCCACCTACCTCCATCATCGCCATTCCCAAGGAAATACACGAGCTGCCCACACGGGCCGGCATAATCTTTGAGAGCCTGCATCGTATACATGGATTCAAACACCAATGAACAATCCTGCCTATCTGAAAACCTCATTATCTCTGGAGGCTAAAGGAACACATTGAAGGCACAATATTACCCAGCTTAAAAGAAGGAAGTGGAGGAAAGAGAGGAATAGAAAATAGGCCTACACCTAGTATGGGCCCAGATTATGGGACGACCTTCCGACACACATTAGGTTGCCTGCACCTCAGGAAGGAACTGTAGACTGCTATTTCATAATCAACATGTTGTACTTTGGTTGCAGAGTCAGGAAAAGACCCACTCTTCACTCCTTCCGCTGCTGTTCCTGTTCCTCTTGCAGCCTGCCCACACGCCCTTTTAAATGTGTACCCCTTCTTACTTTGGACTCACCTTCTCCTGTGCATACAGGTGAACATTTCAGAACAGATATTGACCGGCTTGGTATCCAGTTAATATGTCAAAAACATTTTTTCGAATTACAAATATGTCGAAAACATTTTACCAAATTTTATTTTTTAGAATTTATTATTTTTTAATTTACATGGGTTTTTTTGTTTCACGAGTAAAAAAAGGGCTAAAAAAATACAAAAAGGGGGGGGGGTTGCAAAGAAAAAAGAACAAAAAAAATACATTCACATTTTTTTTTTTCGGTGACATGTTTTCGACATTGTGGCATTCGAAAAAATGTCATTCGAAATAGTCACTAGGAACCGACCGGCTCATTGTAAAAACTGCAATATAATGTTCATTCTTCTGCATGTTTATGAAGTGGTGACCAAGGGTGCTAAAGGGGTATTATGCTGTTGGCACAAGAGCCATGTTAATTTACCCTTTCACATTTTTAGATCATTGCCTCGTGCCTACATTCCTTTTCTTCATAAGGAATAAAACCTTTGTCTTCACACATTAGAATGTCAGTCAAGTTTACAAAACTGTTTGGTTCTTCTCTTTAAGTTTTGAATCTGAAGAATATGTATTATTGTTCTTATCTCATGGGATTTTGAATGTACAAAAGGGATCCTGGAAATGCATGTCTGTTTAATGGATTTTGAATGTTTCAAACCGCTCTGGAACTTCTTGTGAAAGACGACACTTAAGAAATATGTAGGACTGTAACACAATTAGGAATGTGCATCACTTTAAAGGTGTTATGAATTTACCTAAGTATCATTAAGTATGGACATGTCTGTTCTCTTTTTCTTTTAACCATATCAAGTTTATGTATTTTTTAAAACTGAAATACACTTTAGTTTTGACTTTAAATGTTAAACCAAAACATCAAAATAAAATTCTTGGGCGAAATGGAAACTGCTTCTAAAATAATAAATGCCTTTGTGTACATGCATCACATGTTCCTTTTATGCACTGGTCTTCTCTGTACCTTTACAAGACTTATGGATCTATTAAAGCCACAGGAATAGAATGGTGATCTGTTTGACTCAAAAATCCCTTTTCTGTTTTGAAGGAAAATCCAGAACTTTCCAGATCCATCATCAACGACTGGGTGGCCAACAAAACCGAGAAGCGCATTACTAATGTAATCCCAGAGGGCTCCATCACTGAGTTCACCACGCTTGTGTTGGTCAACACAATCTACTTCAAGGTATCTGGAATGTACTGAATGTGGATTAACTCTTGGCACGTTTCCCTGTGTGTGTGTGTGTGTGTGCGTGCGTGCGTGCGTGTGTGTGTTCCTGACGCAAGTTGAAAGGAAAGAGAAGGAGGTGGGATGCACCCACAAGGTGTCTCCATGATCTGCCCAGTGCAACAATGGTATGTTTGGTCCTGATCAGCTGTCCACCTGCTTCAAATTCAAAACATACGTGGATTTTTAGTTTTGGTTTCTTGACATTATTCACCAGTAACTACTTTTTTAGCGTAATGTCATTGTTGGCAGCGGTGCGGCAGTCACTCGTGGCTCTTCCTGCAGTGTATGTTTCTGTGAGGTTGGAGTCTTGACGTCTTAGTTGGAATGTGGCTGGATTCAGGGCTTGCTGCCATTCACAGTTGTTACCTGCACACAAGACATCTTTTAGAGGAAGCGAGAATGAGACTGAGAGAGCCAGCCTGCCTCACACCCATGGGCGCTCACCAAGGAAAGTGCCCTGCAGGGGGTACCCTGGCATGAAGAAGAGAGGAAGGGCTGGGGTGGAGCTCAGGGATGTGCAGTCACCCAGAATAATCCTCTGGTAATCCTCTCTCTCCATTTTCTGAATAGAAATTCATTCCTTTGGGGAAAATGTACCTATTTGTTTGAGATGTTTCACGTTCATCCTCCTGAAATATAGTTCAGTCCTCTTTCTGTCATTTCTGCGACCAGAGTTATTTCGTACATTCTCAACTTGATCCAATAGAGTCTCCACCTCATGGGTGTGACCAGAGATGGTTCAGTCATGGCCTAAACATAACCAGTGAATGCAGGAACATATTTTAGCAATAACACCTGATTCGGGGGGCCAGATCGGGTGGTAACATCATAGGGTAGCCAACAGTCCCGTATTTTGCAGATTTTTCCTGCATTGGTGGGTTTTGTTGCATGTCCCGAACACACCCTGTGTGGGCCGCAAAAGTCCCAACTTCGCCTTGGCTCTGGCCTGATCAAAGCCTTTTCAGCTCAGAGTTCCACTTCCTTCTGATAGTTGGAGTTCAGGGCAGCAGAGCAGCTCTGCCAGGTCTCTGTGCAGCATCTTAACACGTTGCTCGGTGTAAACAGCATTACAAGGGAAGTAAGAATGCTGGAGGGAGGAAGGCAATTAGCAGGGACTTTTGTCCCTAAGAAATGTGAATGGGGGTGATGAGAAATGGGAAGGGTACATAAAGCAGCATACTTCTTGAATACCACTATGGTTTCAAACCCAGGTGAGCTTGTTTTGGCTCACATTACTTTGCATGGTGTTACTGGGACCTTTCATACCGGATGTGTAAAATAAAGCTAAAGCCATACTCCTTTTGTTCAACATAATTCTATGACAATTTATATAGTGTAAGTGTAGTTTATGACATGCTACTTTATTATGTTGTGTGCGTTCTTTTCAAGGCATTTTTACAAACAAAGCCTTAATAAATATGCATATAAACTAAACCTGGCAAGATATGTTGCCCCCATCCCATTTTCACCTCCTAACTTAAGTGTGTGATCCTGGGCAAATAATTTAGTCTCACTGTGTCGTATTTGGAGTCAGTGTAAGTGATTCAGTTCATAGCATTGTGAGAAACCTGAGGGCGTCCTCTGGCTCTGGTCAGGTGGCCAGGGAAAGGCCATCGCTTTTGGATCCCGACCCTGGGGGTGGATATGCGAGTGAGGATCACCTACGTGGAGGGGAATTGGGGAATGGAGAGGGGATGTTCTTGTGTGAGACACAGTATTCCCCATTCCCATTTCACATTGAACCTTCAGTCTCAGAAGCCTATATACTGTACTGTCAACCCTCCCCCCTTTTCTGCTTTCCAAAATGCCCTTCGGAAATACCATCACTGTAGAGGGACAAGGAAGAGATCAACTAGGACTCCTCCTTATATTGGCATGTTAAACCACATCAACCTCCTTTTGTCAATACAGAGAAAGGTCAAAGCCATAGCAAAACAGGGACGAAACAACTGGGAATTGGGCCCCCTTCCATTCAGTCTTTTCTTCTTTCACATGCACAAACCTTAAGACTGGGACGAGGAACTCTTTCCAAACAGGCATAGGCATCAGCCTCCCTTCACTCCCCCTCCTCCTGCC
The DNA here is from genome assembly GCF_040938575.1 of Ambystoma mexicanum. NCBI lineage: Eukaryota > Metazoa > Chordata > Amphibia > Caudata > Ambystomatidae > Ambystoma > Ambystoma mexicanum. The sequence goes on along the minus strand of NC_090922.1, from coordinate 585,463,059 downwards.
AACTGGTGCAACCCTCCCTTGCACCCCTTCCCACCATCTCCGAAGTCACCCCAACCATCCCTTACAACTCCTGATAACTACCCCCCCAAAAAATTCAAGAACCTCTGTAAACTGACTTATCTCCCCATTAGACCACTGCGCCTCCCCTCTTTTAGTCACCTCCCTTTGCATCATCAGCACGTGAGGAAGTCCGAAAAGCGAACTAAGGAAATCAAGGGCCCTGGCAAGGGACCAAGTCCACCTCACGTGTCTTCCTCCTTCGGCAAGGGGGTGTTAAGTCACTTAAATGCTCTCGCTCCCTGCCCTTTGCATCTACCATAATTGTCCTTGATGTCCCAGGAGTCTCTGCCGGGCCTACTCATCTCCCTCCCACTCAGTGTGGAGGCACTCACATCGGCCCCCCATCAAATCATCCATGTCCCGTGTAATTTCTCCCTCCATCACCAATTCAAAGCACTCTCCCTCCCACTGAAACACAAGTGCAAAGGGGTAACCCCAACAATATTTCATTTCCTTCTCCTGCAGCCATCTAGTTACCGGGGCACACATCTTTTCCGCAAGAGCGTGCGGGTCGACAGGTCCTAGAAGATCGCAACCTTAAAATCCTCATAGTCAATGTTGTCCAGTCGCCTCGCTTTCTCCAGAATCTTCACTTTGTCTCCATCGTAGTGCAGACGAGCCAGGACAGAGCGCAGCACTTTACCCCCTCCTCCAGCTCAGTGCACTCTATCCAAGACCACCCTTGGGCCTTCCGTGGAATCCTGGGCCATGCCTATGATCTCTTGAATCTTTTGCTCCAGGCTCCCCAGCGACTCCCCCTCATTGTCCTTGAGTGAAAAAAGCAGATTGTTGCACTGTTTACGATTTTCTGTGTCATTCACGACGCACAATTGTTCCTTCTGCCTTTCCACTTCCAGGAGCCGCTCATCCATCTGTGACTCCTGTACCTCCACCGAGGTCTGGTTCACCTTCAGACCCTTCATCCTTTCCTCCGTGGATTTTACCTTTGTTGTGAGGTCAGCCACCTAAGATCCTGTGTCAGTCCTCATCCCCCTTATTTCCTCTAAAATTACTTGTATGTCACTCTTGATTGCACCTATTTCTGCAGTGCATTGGTGGGGGTCCAAGTCTCCTTTTGCCTTTGCATTGTCCCCACTGACAGTGTACTTGCAAGAGTGCTTCCCTCCATTTCATTCACCAGTATTCCGCCGGTGAGCTGCGACCAGTGAGGTAGTACCAAGTCTGTTGTTCCTTTAGGCTTTCATCTCCTTATTGCCCCTGTACCCTGTCGGTGTAGGAAGGGTAGTAACCATCCAGGTGGGTTGGTGACCCTGGTACTATGCCCCCCTGATTACTGGGGTGTATTCCTGGTGGTCTCCCTCTTGCCAGCTCCCGTTTACCAATGACTTGCTCTAGGGCTTGCCAACTACCATGCAGCAGATCGGCACCACCAGCTCCAGGCCTCTTTATCCCCTCGCTTCTGCCACCAGTACCCACCATGGCACCTCCCTTACTGCGCCACCACTTGGTGTGGCCACCGCCGCTAGGGACTCCCTGTGTCTCCCTCAGTGCCTCCTCATAGTATGTTCAAAAATACCAAATACTGAGGTTTCCAAAATGGCCACCAGCTGGAGAGCAACGTAGTTTGCAACTCTCCTGTCCCCCAACTCTCCTTAACCCTGAAATAACTATATAAATTCCCTCCCTGGACATGGATAAGAAGAGCAGTGGAAGGAGATATTGAAGAAATCATGCTGGATGCCAGATCAGGGTCGAATTTAAGAAAATATAGAAGTGCGACACACCCGATCGCCAAGCGGGCACTGGCACAGGAAACCCAGCGGGGCCCCCGGGGAAGCAAATCAGTCTGGGTGGCCGAAGAGAGCAGGAGCAGACCAGTGCAGCCCTGGGGAAGTGGAGGGGTGTTGCCGAAGAGTGAAAGTACCGGGAGTGTCCCTGCCAGGTAGGTGGAGGAGTTTTGAGGAGGGACAGCCGCTGGACGCTCCTAAGACATCAGTACAGGAGGCGAGCCCATCGGAGCTGGAGGGGGATCTTTGCAAAAGACCGAGCTCCAGGAGGATGGACCCCCAGGTGAAACAAGGAAGGCTGGAGTTGAGAGCCGAGGAGGAGGCGGAGGAACTAAAGAGCGGGCTTAGCGGGGAGGACTCGCAGAGTGGCAGAAGGTAGGTGAGAGTGCCGCAGGAGACCCGGGACGGAGAAGCGCTCCAACAAGGTAAGCAGGCGCGGGCCAGCTTTGGAGCAGGAATAACTTAGAAGCCCAGCGTGTGGTGGAGGGAAGCGGCTGGCCAGGATTGAATAGGCAAGGTACCACGGTGCTCCATTAAGGGGAGAGGGAGAAGGCAATAACAACTTCAAATTGAGGCGGAGGGAGGTGAGGAAATATTTGCCTAGAAGGTCCAGAGGAGGAGCATTTAGCCACTAAGAACCTGAGGGTCACAGAAAGAGAAGGCCCCCGTTGTCACCCTGTCCCTTGACCTCCTTGACATCTTGGTGGGGAAATCATTTGAGCGCCTCCTGCTCCCTCTCCCACTACAAGAAAAAAAGACCCCCCCCGGGGGCCTTATACCCTGGGCAGTGTGATTGGGATAATGGGGAGCCACTGGGAGAAACAGCGGCCAAACCCATCCATTGGGGCGAGACCAAATAGGATGAGAAGATAGCCAGTGCTGCCCTGAGCAGCCTTGGTGAAAGGGAAGGGTGCCCCAGAGTGTAAGAAGCTACAAAAGAGCTTTAAGCTGAGAAGATCAGCCTAAATAATGATCCACAAAGAGCCCAACAACTTGAGCAACAAGACCAGTGTTCCATTTACTGCGCGGAAGGGCTAAAGTGGAAAATTTCGAAAAACAGGGGAAAGGAGACACAGTCTTTGCCTGAAAGCACAAAGAAACCCCTGGAAGGAGCGATACAAAAAATATGGAGAAGGGACACGAGATCCCGGGCTGAAGGGGAAAGTAGCCCGGAAAGACAGGAACTCATGGGGCGCAAAGGCGAGGACCATGAAGTTACACAGGACATTCTAAAACAGTATTTCCAGGACTTTGGTGATATAATTGCAGGGACCGTTCAAAGACAACTGGACAAGATGCACAAGGATCTGGCTTCAACCTTACAGGAGGTAAAGGGTGATGTCAACTAACCGGAGGAATGAGTGGACACTAACAAGACTGCACTACAGGAACTCGCAGGAGATGCATGTAAAACAGATGAGCTAGTAGAAAATTTGGCTCAAGCAACACACAACCTCGAGTTACAGACTGAAGACCTAGAAAACCGGTCCCAGAGATCGAATATTAGGGTAATACCTTCTCTTGTGAAGCCGTGTTCCTGTGAACGGGATTCTTGACACTGCACCTTTAAAAAAAATCATCTCGCGGAGTGTGAGCCCCAGTCTGCCCGCCCATGCATCTCGCCTGCTCCACTCTTCATAAACTTCCTCCCTAGCGAAGCGGATCAAAGTGGGTGCCAAGTGGGAGTTTGCTGGAGTTCGCAGAGGGGAGTCATTTGAAGAATGCTGAAGCCATTGAGTCCCCCAGATACAAGAACCCACCTTCAGGTAAGGCACGGGGTGAGTGTGCTTAATATGAACGATGCTGGGAGCTTGGACACACTGGGAGAGAAAGGGGTTTCTGAAATCTCTATTGGGGATGTTAGCCCTGTTACTGTTGACTATCTAGCCAATATGGGTATGGGAGGCAGATGAATTCTAACGATGCCCTGTCAGCGAGTGAAGCCGGGGAGGAAAGAACCAACTTGAATCGGACTGATACTACAGAACCTGATAATGCTGTAGAGGTTCAGGTGGCCGTCCCTGGCGGTGCGTAGGGAAGGAACCAGAGTACCGGCCAGGTCCTGAAACCCTCCGAAGGGATGGGGAAGGGGACAACACGTGGGAGGGTCCGCAATGGACACCTTTGAATTCTAGCTGCTCATCGAGCAATAACTTGAACAAGGAAAAATGAATGGACGAGCACCGCCTGTTTGACAAGCGGAAAATATATGATACTGATGAAATGAGAAAAGGGAAATTTGTGGCGGATGCACAACCCAATATGGACCAGGACGGGGGGATACGTGAGGAGTCAGGACCCCCCGAAGGGGGCCAGAATGCAGGCCTGGCGGCATATTTGGTAAAAGAATTGTCGGCTCTGACCATCAAAATTGCGCAACAAAAACACCTGAATTTATCCCGCGTCACTGAGCGTGTGCGCATTTTGGATCAATCATTGAAACAAGCAGACTTGCTGGTAGAACTGGAAGCTGCAGAATGGACATATCTAAATTCGCTTACCAAGAAACAGAACATGGGGCTGAGATAGAATGGTCCCACTTTGAGGAGACTATGGAGCCGGGCCTCTCGAAACCGCCTGACAAGGAATATGTAGATGAGTTAAGAGAAGATAGGGCACTGAATCAGAGCACTTAGGGGAGACCTGGGGATGACTTAGTATTTGAGGAGAAAGAAACCATCGCCTCCACCCCCTCCTTGGGCTCTTCTCATCAACGTTCTGTTTACGTGGGAAAGGATTGGTGGAATAAAGAAGGTCCCTAAGAATGGAGGATTGGGCTCACCTCCAATAGCTTATGATGGCCTCACTGACAACATCCCTGTTGCCCTTCACAAAGTTATATGAGATGGTAAACACCAGCCTCCAGGACCAATGTTCCGTGATTCTGGAAGTGTCAAACAAGTTGATAAGCCTCGAAGCCTTGGCGAATAAGATGGAAGCCAGGGTGGATAAAGAGGCGGAAGTCTCGGCTTATTGGCAAAATCGCCTGTGCGACCTCACCAGGAGAGAAACAACGGACAAAACCTCAATGATGGAGCTGTTGTTATTAGATTGTGAATGGATGAGAACCCATGTTAAAGCCATGCAAATGTCTGGAAATACTGGTTCCTATGTTCAGGAAGTAGCTAAAGAAAGGCCCACAACCATAGAGGACAACTCGCCCATCATGGATAAACAAGACCCCCAAATGATTCCTAAAGAAGGGAACATCTTCTCCGTGTTTAAATCATCTAAAGTGGCAGAAGTGAGTACAATCCCGGTGAGCGCTCCCAAGAAAGGCCGGCAAAGCACAAAAAAATCCAGGAATATACCACTGACAACTAAGAGAAAATCGAATGGATTAAGAGCCTTCTTAAGAAATCTACGCTCTCCTCCCCCAAGAGATAGTAGGCCAGAACCTAAAAGAGCTAGGAAAGAACTGTCCCTTCCAGAAGAAGAATTGGTTATGGAGTCGATATTGTTAGAGATATCCGAGGTAGACTTGAGTGACCTCATAGAAGAAATGGAGCGAGTTGAAGAAGATGAGATGTGGAAAGAGGTCAGTAATTCAGAGTGGGTGAAAATTGAGAGCCACATGAATGCTATAGCAAAGCCCCTTCCTAAGTCAATTAAAAAACCTAGTGAAAAATTGAAATACCAGCCATTGCAACGGGGCAGAGAGCTTTTAGAACCTTAGAGGATAAGAGAAAGGTGGTCTTACTCAAAGAACCTATTAAAGATAGAGGGCGCTAGAGGGCCAACCAAGATGGCCGCTCTCACCTGAGCTCCCGCTCTGCCCGAAATAAATCCTGCTGAATCCTGCGGTTCCCGGCTGCACATTGAAAAACAGAAGGCTTCTCCCTGCTTCTGGGTGCTCTGAACATTCCTCGGCGGAATCTGGGGGAAAATCGACCAGCTCGGGACCCCGCGTCACTGCATCGGCGTGGGGGCCGAGGCCTGCCTGGGCGCCGGACGGGCGCCGGGGAGAGAGGTGTAGCTTGGCGGAGGACGCGGAACAGCCGTTCCTTCCCTCGGAAATCCATCATCCACGAGCGCCGGCAGCCCTCGTGGGGTGCCGCCGCCCCCCCCCCCGGGGCCGGTCCGGGTCCCGTCGCATGCTGGTGCGGCGTCGGGGCTCCGGACACAGGGCTGAGGCCTAGGCTGGTGGAGACGCCGAGGGCCCATCCTTCCCGAGACCACCTCGCCGACGGACCCCCAGGAGGCTGGGTGTCGCCGCTTGACGATCCGGAGTGGCCCCCCCCTCCTCCCGGCTGCGACTCCTGCACGCCGATCGGGGTGACGTCCCTCCCGATTCCCCGGGGCTGCTGTGCCGGGCCGCGCCGATCCGGGAGGCGGAGACACGAGCAGTGGAGGTTGGGACACCCGTCCGAAGGACAAAGACCTGAGGTACGTGCCGAAGATCTCCGCGAGCCACGAGAATATTTTGCTTCACTCCCAAAACGCGGCCCCCGGCGAAGCTGTCCGTTAGTGGCGACGACCCAGGGGGCTGATCTCCCCCAGGGCCTTGGTGAGACCCAGTCTCGGCCACATCGCCCCAAATCTCCTGACACTGTACTGGTAGTCACACCTCCGCCGGCCTAACGTCACTCCCGCCACCAATTCTCCCCCAGTCTCGGCAACAACTACAAGCCACCTAGCCGCCACGAACCCTCTTTGCTTGGAAGGCTCACATACATCAGCCAAGATGGGCAAAGTGGACAAACTACAAAAAAAGCTGACATTTGATAGCAACACGGCACCCAAAACCCCAAACCCACAACAAGAAGATGACCCTCCACCATGCAGCTCTGGGCAACCAGTAACCGAAAGTTATCCGATGGAAATAAAAGAACTCCTTTTAGATCTAAAAGCAGGCATAGGGAGTCTGAACAACAAGCTGGACAGTCTATCCTCCAAAGTCGACCTGATGCAACATCGCCTAGACACACATACAGAACGGCTAAATGACACCGAACAGAGAATCTCGAACCTCGATGACGGTGCCGCATCCCTCTCCAACAAGGTCACGCGACTCGAAAACCAAATGGCCGCAACAATGGCCAAATGCGAGGACCTGGAGGGTCGCTCTAGGCGAAACAACATCCGTATTGTTGGGGTCAGGGAAAGCGACACCCCAAGGAAGATGGAGGACTTTGTGGAGTCGGTGTGCCTCACCCTCTTCGACCGAGACTCCTTCTCGCAAATGTTCATGATAGAGAGGGCCCACAGGACCCTGTCCTCCAGACCGGCCCCGGGCGCACCTCCCAGAGTCATCATAGCAAGGTTACTCAACTTCAGAGATCGTGACACCATCCTGCGACTAGCAAGGGAGAAAGGCGATTTACACCACGACGGAGACAAAATCCATATTTATCCCGATTTCTCATCGACAGTACAGACCCAGAGAAGAGCCTTCACCAGCGCCAAACAAAGACTTCGAGAGGCAAAGCTCGTATATTCTATGATGTTTCCTGCACGTCTCAGGGTACAACATAATGAGCAGACCCACTTCTTTAATTCTCCTGAGGAAGTACACCTATTTCTGGACCGCAACGGTTGCCCAGCTCACGACCCTCAACGACCCCGCGCACGGAGAGAGAGGGTCCCCAGGAATCCTCCATAAAACCCGGGCCCGACCCCGAAACGCATACAAACTGCCGGAACACGCTCACGCCCCATTAAACAATAGGGCAGAGTTCTTGGAGAGGCCCCTAGCGCCCCGAGCACAGCATCTGTTCCCTCACTCAGGTTGTGGGGGATCCCGTCGGACATGTTGGGGGTTGTCCGCGTAATGGGATTAGTTCTAAGGACTGTTGGATTGTTTACTGTTTTTTGTTCAGGGATGGACTAACAACCACCCTCCTGGCACCGCCAGAACTTGTTATGTACGAATTTCTCACAAGGAAAAGCCAGCACCCTCCCATGATGCCTCCCCTCAGACTCGCTCCCCACTCTCTACTCCCAGTCGCCATGCGCCACACGCCATGTGATATATTACGACATGCTCCAAGCCCATCATGTCACGAACAATGTACACCAACCACAGGACCAATGCGTTCCCAACGCAATTTCGAGTTTTCTCTTACTCTCAACATTCAAGGTTGCAACATGGAATATAAGGGGTGGTAACATCCCATCCAAAACCCGCAAAATCCTCCAATACCTAAGGAGACATGAAATTGACATGGCAATGTTACAGGAAACCCACCTAACACCCGAGAAAGAACGCACATGGGCCAAATCGTGGGGATGCCATAGATATTATTCGTCATACTCCTCCTACTCCAGAGGAGTGGCCATACTGGTACACAGAAGAACCAACTTCCGTCTAACGCACGTTGCAAAAGACTCCATAGGAAGATCCGTCCTAGTCAAGGGCATAATAGCAGGCAAGGCGATAACCTTCATTAATTCCTACGCCCCTAATGTAGATGGTCCAGACAACTTTGGCTGGGTAGTGTCGCAACTCTCCTCACTCGAGCACTCCACGGTGGTTTGGGGAGGCGACATGAACACTGTCATAGACCCGGCCAAGGACAGATCACACTCCTCGTCACAACAGACCTCTAAAGCCAGCTTGCAAATAACAGAAATTTGCCGAGCCTTCGACCTAAAGGACGCCTGGAGAACGGTTAACGGGGACCTGAGGGACTACACCTTCCACTCAGCAGTCCACAATACCAGCTCCCGGATCGACTACCTATTCTCATCCAGAACAGGCCCCCTGCAGCCCGGTCCCTGTCACATCCTGCCACGGACTCTATCAGACCACTCTCCAATGGTCCTTTGTCTCCTCCCCTCCCAATCTGTTCCCAGACTACAGAATTGGCGCTTCAAGACGGGCTCCATGCTAGACACGGTCTTCGCAGCAGAGCTAAAGGAAGAGGTTGAGATTTTTCTTGAAGCCAATATAGGGTCGGTATCCTCGGCCGGTGTGCTGTGGGAGTCCCTGAAATGCTTCGTAAGGGGCGTATGTCAGACTAAAGAGAGCGGCATCATCAAACTCATTAGACGTGAACTTACAACCTGCGAGGACCACCTCAAAGACCTCGAATGCCAAACCAGAGACTCGAGCGAACCAAAGGCGAAAGCTGCCCTGAAAGAGGAACTGCTGAGGTTTCACGCACTCGCCGAGCGCGAACTGAAATTTCTCCACCGCAGCACAGTAATCAGACAATACGGCGAGGGACAAAAACCTGGAGCTCTCCTGGCGAGGTTGGTGAGAGCTGACCACACACCGACGCCTATTACGGAAATCCGTAGTCAACAGGGAAGAACATTGTCCACAGATGTCGACATGGCAGAAGAATTTGGACGCTTCTATCAAGAACTCTATAGTTCCCAACACCCCGAAAATTCCGATGCGCCACTGAGCTACCTGAGGGAGACCGAATTATACTGGGTAGAGGCACAGCTGAGAGATCCCCTCAATGAACTGATCTCCCCAGCAGAAATAACTGAAGCAATCAAATCGCTCCCGAACGCCAAAGCCCCCGGCCCTGATGGCCTAACCGGAGAATTCTATAAAGCCTTCACGTCTACCCTTGCTCCCCTTTTGACCGATGTATACAATGAAGCCCTGGAGAAAGGTACCCTACCTCAGACCTTGCGTGAAGCCAATGTGATTCTCCTGCTTAAAACAGACAAGCCACCAGATGAATGTGCCTCCTACCGCCCCATCTCCCTCTTAAATCTAGATAACAAGATTCTAGCAAAAATCCTAACGAATAGACTGATGCCGCTAATGCCTGCTCTAGTTCTTGCTGACCAGGCGGGATTCATACCAGGCCGCAATACCACTTTCGGCATTAGGAGACTGTTTGGAGTGATGGGAGCACTAGACCCAGCCCAACAAGCCATCGCCCTCCTTCTTGATGCCGAAAAAGCATTCGACTCGGTGGAATGGCCATTCCTATTCTCAGTACTCGCAAGGATGGGCCTGGGGGCTCGCTTCATTAAACTAGTTTCTCTGCTATACACTAAACCTACAGCCAACATAATAGTCGGTACAGCCAGATCGTCCATCATCAACCTGCAACGAGGCACCAGACAGGGCTGCCCACTGTCAGCTCTACTATTCGCCCTGGTAATGGAACCCCTTGCCTCCAATTTACGTGAGCATAGTCAACACCGAGGTCTGGTCATAGGCCCGCACAGACTCATCATCTCACTGTACGCGGATGACGTGGTTCTTTACATAAGAGACCCAGTAGAAAACCTGAACCCAATCATGCGCGAAGTGATCAAATTCGGGGCAGCATCTGGCCTCAAAATTAATCAAACAAAATCAATCATCTTCCCGCTCACCCCGGCGACTCAGCCATTTAAAGATGACTTCCACCTCACCTGGAAATTATCCAAGGTGCGATACCTGGGCATTCAAATGTCGCTAAATCACCAAGAAATATTCCAGGACAATTACGAAGTGGTCTTCAAGTCCCTAACAGAAAGGGTAGCCCGCTGGAAAACCCTACCCCTAACACTATGGGGCAGAGCCTCTCTTGTCAAAATGGTGATTCTGCCGAAGCTTCTCTATCTCTTCACCAACATTCCCATCCTACTTCCACAACTCTTCCTGAAAAAACTAAGGAGTCTGGTCCTGGAATTGCTGTGGGCCGGCAAACCCGCCAGAGTGGCTCACTCCACGCTAGCCCTCCCAGTAACAAAAGGCGGCCTGGCACTCCCCGATTTGGAGAGGTACTACTGGGCGGCTCAGGCACAATTTCTCAGCCACTGGTACGCCACAAACCCTGTCCGACCACACGTGCAAATTGAAAGAGCCCTAGCCTCGCCGAACCTACTGAGAGCCGTCATCTTCGCAAATATCCCGGTCCCCAACGATACGATGAATGTAATCCTAACAACATACAAGATATGGAAGCTATTGGCGCAAAGGTACAATATCGACACAAGATACTCTCCACTCCTACCAGCAAAATTCATACCCGGGATCCCGTTGACGTCCGAAAAAGTTTATCTCCAATGGCTAGAGAAACTTCAAATCAGGAATCTGGGGGACCTCTTCACAGATGACGGTTTCCTAACTCCCGACCAGGTGAGGGAAAAAGGCGGCACTACCTCGCTAGACATATTTATCTATTTCAGGGTACGCCACACGCTGCGAGCAATCCTACCTTCCTTTCCGCAGCAACCCCAAATATGGCAGCTCTTGCACTCGGCAATCCAATCTCAAGGTGAGGGGAGACCTCTCTCACAGATCTACAGAACCATAACTACAGACTCGTCCTCCACAGTGTCCCGAGCCAAATCTAGATGGGAAAAAGCCCTAAATTTAACTTTCTCCGACACCGACTGGTCCTTTATCCTTAGACAGACCCAGAAGATTGCCCTCAATACCCGCCTCAAGTTAATCCACTTCAACTACCTGCATCAAACGTACTTCACACCTGCAAAAGCAAAAATGCAGAGTCCAGACTCCTCCTTCGGATGTGAGAGGTGTGGATTGGTGTCGGCAGACTTTTTACATCTGGCTTGGGACTGCCCTAAACTGGCCTCATTCTGGCCCCAGGTGCTGGAAATCACGAGTAAGATAATCGGTGAACCGATTCTCCCAGCCAACACTGCAGCTCTGCTGGGCATGACCAGACTGTTGAAGGCCCCTACGAGAAAGTTAGCAGGTATTCTACTGACACTGGCTCGCAGAAGAGTTGCCATGGCATGGAGCCGCGGTCCTCCCCCAACTATCACCGCATGGCGCAGAGACATACTCTATTGCCAGGATGTCGAGACAGACTTCATTAAGTTGCTACCACAGCACACACGCCCACCTGACATCTGGGGACCTTTGGTAACTTTTTTGATGAATGAGTCAGTGGGGGCGCCGACCTCCCCAACCACCACGCAGTAAAAACAGTATCCGTCTCGGACGCATACTCATAGCCTTGGTGCAGTACACAATATATAAGGGTCGGGAGGCATGGGGGCGAGTAGAGGGGGAGGTTGGGAGGGACATGGCTAGGCTAATTCCACCCTAATGTGGGTGAGAAGTTGTTTGTTGTTTGGAAAATAATAAAAAATAAATATTTTTTTAAAAAAAAGAACCTATTAAAGCTTGGGCGGATGTAGAAGCGAAAAGTCCCAAGCTAAAGGAGAAAATAAGGGGCATTCCTGCAAAATTGGAAAAATATGACCACAAGATAAGCGTTAAGGCTAGCCAGTGAACCAGCCCTCAAATACATCTGGAGAGAATTATTGTGGGACCAAGTATGCCAGTGCTTAATAGAAGAAACTCCCTTAGATTGCTGAATTGTATTCTACCGGCTTACCAGATTTCCTTGAGGCATATCAGCATTGTGGAATTTGTCTTGGAGAAAGGACAGATTGGGTCATATTACATTTGGCCTCACAGTCCAAGAAAGATCTAATTCTGTCCCTTAAGGAGAAATTCCTCCCATTGAGCTACGAGATAAGTGACTACCAGGAACGGATTAGAGCTAACTGGAGAGAAGCAACGATTCCAAGGGAAACATCAAAGAAGAGTCCTCCTGAAATGGCTAAAGAAAAGGGAGAAACCGTACCCAAAAAGAAAACAAACACTCCTGATGAAAGGTATACCTCAAATGTAAAAGAGGACTTGAGACCTTTGAAATTCACAATAGCAAATCAGAAAAAGAGCCGTGTGATGAAAAGAGTGGTGGAGAATGCAGCAAGTGTTGATGCAGTGTCTTGGGATTGTCTTGCGGGGGCATTGAGAAGCTCTCAGGGAGAATAGATACAAGGCAGGGTTGTTGGGGAGCCTCTAAGGATAGCCCCTTGGAACACAAGAGGGTTTTGTTTTGTTTGTTTTGTTTGTTTTGTTTATTTATAATGAGCACCTGACCGAAAGGTATGTGGGTGCAGTACAAGGTAATGCAAATTCTTAGTTATATAGGCAGGGATAAACTGTACAATAAAATATCTTAATTACACAGGTGGTAGTGAACTATACAATAAAATATCTAACAATATGTACACAGGCATTTACAAAGTTGATCACAGTAATTACAGAGAAAGCGAGGCGTTAAAGAGTAGCATAGATAGGTACACGCGGATCAAAAGATATAACATATATACATGGTAAAGGTTGGTGCGTTAGTAAGGGTCATTGTTGGAGATGAGCCAATTTTTCATATTGTGTCTGAAGCTAGAGAGGGATTGACTAGCCCTAAAGTTGGAGGGGAGAGAGTTCCAAAGTTGGGCAGCCAAGACAGGGAAGCTATTGCCTCCTGCTTTTTGGATTTTATATCTGGGCACTTGTAGAAGGCCCAACCTGGCTGATCTGGTGAGTCTGGTGTAATGTTTTGGCGCAAACTTATCAGAGAGTTATTGTGGGGCTGTGTTGTTGAGGCCTTTGCAAGTAAGGGAAGTGGTTTTGAGAATTATTTCTTTAATAGAAAGCCAGTTATGGTCTCTTCTTATGGAGGAGATATGTTGTTTGCGCGGAATGCTCAAGGCTGTCCTAAGAGCATTATTTTGCAGGATCTGCAGTTTTTTCTTGATATATTTGTTAGCCCCAAGATATAGTCTGTTGCAGCAGTCAATTTTTGATAATATTAGTGCTCTGGTCAGAGTGATCCAACTTTTTGAGGAGAGGAAGGGTTTGCATGCTCGGATGAGCTTGCAGGTGTGGGCACTTGCCGAGGCAGTAGCACTGACCTGTTTTCTCAAGTTTAGGGAGGAATCTAGGTAAAAACCTAACGTCTTTACTTCGCTTGCAGCTTTTATGATGTTGCCATTGATATTAAGTAAATGATATTGTTCGCCTAATTTGGAAATGTTAATGGGAGTAGCTAGGAGGAGGAGGTCTGTTTTTTCATCATTCAGGCACAGACCATGTGTGGCCATCCATGCCTGAATGATAGGGTGATTTTATTAATCAGGGCTAGGTCCTTGGCATAGTCACCTGTCAGGTTTTGGATACTCTTTTCAGAAAAGAACTCTGATCTTGAAAAGTTTGACGTGTTGTGTTTCCAAGAGACGTGGTTAAGGACTCTACACCTTTGTGATGGATACACTGCTCACTTAAACCCTGGCCCAAAGGGTTTAACAGGCAGGCCATTTGCCAGTCTCTTAACCCTCATTAAAATGGACTCGGGCTGGAATGCTGTTAATGTAGAATGTCTCAATCCTTATGCGCAGATACTGTCACTTGAACGATCGAAGAATGACCACCAAATGCCATTGCTTCTAATTAACATCTATTGGCGAGTTAACATGAGTAAAGAAACTAAGCTAATTGAGTCTATTGGGAGGGCAATAGATGAAGTGATGCGGGAAAGGGATGATGCAAGGATCGTTATTTGCGGTGACCTAAACATCAAACTACTCAGTAGGATTGGTCACCCCTTGAAAGAGAGTGAATGGAATGTAAGAGAGCGGGAATGGATGAGTAACATGGGACGAGGGACATGCACATGATCAATGGCCAAAACACAGGGAGATGTTCCTCGGAGGTGCACATGGAAATGTGGTGAGCAGGAATCATGTATCGACTATTGTTTTGTGTCAGAAAACTTAAGAGAAAAGGTGGAGAGCTTTAGTATAATGCCGCAGGAGTTTAGCTACCATTACCTGTGTGCAAACTCCATCATAGGAGGGGAGGGGATGAAAGCGATGAAAAAAATGGGGGCGGTGGAATTAGAATGGGGAGGTAATCACTTAAGACTAAAACACCACGATGTGACTCAAATCGCAAGTTGAAACATGGCTTCTACTCTAGTGGACCCTACGGGAGTGGAGTACTTGGGTATTCTCCGTGAATATTCACAACAAGGAGGTCAGAGCAATAAAGAAGAAAAAGGGTGAAGAAGCATGTGTATGATCAGGTCTTGGTAAAGAGTAGAAACATTATGCAGATGTACACCAGACAGATCAGAAAGGACGGGGACAGGTTTAAAAAGGAGAGAATTTGGTTAGTTAAATACAGGAATTGGCGAAATGCCTCAAAGATAATGAGAGCTGAGAACGAAGCAGAACACACGTTTAAAGTGGTCTGTGCTAAAAACTCAAGGAATCTCTGGGAGCTAATTAATAATGGTGGTTCCTTTCGATCTGCTAATGTCATCAGCATGGTGTCGGAAAAGTGCTTGGGTTTCCCACTATGTAGCCTTATTTGCGGATTCAGGGTCGAGGATAAAAAATGGTGGAGGGGCACAGAACCAGACCTGGAAGTTTGCTTTTGACGAACTTGATGCCGAAATGATGATAAGTAAGTTAAGTTCATATGTGATGGTCTTTCAAACCAGGAATTGAAAAAAAACAAGGGCCAATGTAGCAAACCTTTGGTGATCATGTTTGCACAGATCATGGCTAATAAAAAGATTCCATCCTCTTGGAGAGAGGCCAACATTGTGCCTATTTTCAAAAGAGGTGATGGGGCGGAGCATCTGTAGGAAAACTCTTTGCGACTGTCCTGTTGAGAGATCTAAGCACATGAGCTGAGTGTAGTGGTAAACAGGGTGTGTCAAGGGTGTGGGTACCACTCTAAACCTTTTTATTATAAATATCCTTAAAGAGAGAGCACTGGAAGCAGGAACCTTCCTATACTTAGCATTTATGGATCTCAAACAGGCGTTCGACTGAGTAATTAGGGGAAAGCGTTGGGCCAAGCTGAGAGCGTGGAAATGCCCAGATGATTTGGGTGAGGCCATGGAGGCCCTTTGCACTAACACCTCGGTCAAGATTAGACTTTCGGAAAAAGGTCACCTGTCACAAAAGATACCAACATACCGAGGCCTTAAACAAGAATGTGCCTTGGCCCCTCTTCTATTCTGCTTCTACATTGCTGACCTGGTAGACTCGCAAAGTGAGGTCGCTGCTTTCCCTCCCAAAATCACTCGTATGGAAGTGCCGTGGACATTATTTGCAGATGATCTAGTTTTCTTGGATTTAACATCTATTGGCCTCCAGCGGAGGATTGACGCCTTTGGCACTTGTTTGAGTGATAATCGTATGAAGATCAATGTCGCAAAATCCAAAGTCTTGAAAATGAAATCTATCTACAAGAAGCAAATGGGGGGATTCACATGGAGAGTCGGAACAAAGCCGCTCGAAATTGTGGACTCCATGGTCTACTTGGGGATTGTGATAAATAGGAGCTGAAATGATAAGGGTCAGTATATGCATCTGAGATCTAGATTAGTTTCCTTAACCAACCAAGGAAGAGCCTTCCATCGAAGTTTGGGAAATTTATAATAATTCCCATCCTTTCCTTTTACAAACAGAAGATATCCCAAATTTTAACATATGGAGCGGAGGCATTGCTACATTTGTCCTGGAAAGTATGGGAGAAGCTAGAAGGTTACTTCTGGCGGACAGTGCTGAGACTCCCTAATTCTGTGCCAATAGGTACAATTAGGCAGGAGCTGAAATTATAATCTTTGGAATCCTTGGTACTATCGAAGTCAATTGCCCTGTATAGGAAATGCGTGTATGAAACATGTATAGCTCCATTTGCGGTTCTTGATCCGGCCAGTGAAGGGCAGGACAAACATCTAATTCAGTGGAGACTGAAAGTGGAAAATACCTTAGAGCAGAAGGGCATACAAATGAGTGAATTGGTTGTAAACCCATCCAAAGTTAAGAGGAAATTGCAAGAATTGGATTGGATTAATATCGTGGAACAATGGCCCTCATTAGGACCCAGGCGTTAAGGGGATTATGGCGCCGTAAACGGCGCCGACCCTTAACCCCTGATTCCAAGGTCCCTTTGCGGGATGGTGATTTTAACGCCTGCTTTTTGCAGGCATTAAAACCCATGCCGCAAAGGGATCTTGGTGCTAATTACGCCACCGTAATTTACGGTGGCGTAATTAGCGCCTTTCCCCATTCCCATTATGCCCTATGGGGCAAAAATGGGAATGGTAAAATGGGAAATGGGGATTTACCGCCCCACTCACATTGGAATGGGGCGGTAAATTCGCCATCCACCATGGTGTAAACATAGTTTACACCATGGTGGTAAGGGTACGACCCAGGCGGTAACTTACCGCCTGGGTCGTAATGAGGGCCAATGTGCCTGGGATAAATTAAGACATACGTTAATTGCAGAAAAGAAAGATCTAAATTCACTCATTTACAGAAATTCCTGTCGCAGCATTATCGTGACCTGCTCCTACGATGTCCGTTGAATATTCTCGACACAGGTGAAGTTCAATGGGCTCGGAAAATGCTGAGCATTAAAATCTCTCAATGTAGCTTCTGCAAGGGTGGTGATACCGTGGAAACATTGGGCCTCATTACACGGTAGGCAGTAAGGGTTTACCGGTACCGGTATTTTACCAGTGCCGGTAAAACCTTACCACCTTACTACGAGGTCCCTTTGCGGGTTGGAGAATTTAACGCCTGCTTTTTGCAGGCGTTAAAAACCAACCCGCAAAGGGACCAGGGTGCTAATTACGGTACCGCAATTTGCGGCACCATAATTAGCGCCTTCCCCATTCCCATTGAGCCCTATGGGGCAAAAATCGGAATGGGGAAGGGCAATGGGGGAAAGGGGAATTACCGCCCCGCCAACCTTGGAATAGGGCGTTAATTCCCCTTTCCACCAAGGCGGTGCCGGTATTTTACCGGCATGGACCAAGGTGCTAATAACACCTTGGTCCTCCGCCTGCCGTGTAATGAGGCTCATTGTTTCATTGGGTAACCGCTTGTGATTCTCTAAGCAAAGCCAAAAAATAATTGAATGGTGTGAAGGGGTGCTTTTAGGAGAAAAAAAACAACTTAGTAATTGCGGTACTGAAGATAATTGAATTTGTGTTAAAGAAGTAGAATTAATTGAGAGAAATGGAATAAGTGATATTTCTTTAATGATGTATAGGAAGATGTAACTTGAGTCATCTGTGATTAGGATCTCAATAGAAATGTTAAAGGTTTATGTGGCTGCGGCTGCTGTGTGGCTTTTTAAACCAATACAATATTTTAATTAAAAAAAAAAATAGGGTAAAATACCTGTCTGAAGAAGTACAAGATAAGGATCTCAAGGATGCAATTCTGCAAATATTTACTGATTTGGCAGAGTCGAAAGATGGAGCTGAATTGAGACTGGACCGGGCCCATAGCGTAGGCCCGTAGAGGATAGAACCGGGGTCAAGACTGAGAGACATCTTGGTGGCCTTTCATGACTACTCCCATAAAGAAGGAATACTGGGGGGCAGCAGGGAAGGTGAAACAGTTGTCCTATAATGGATCTTATCTGCAACTCTTCCAGGATTTGTCCCAAATAACACTGATTAAGAGGAGAAAAATGGATCGGGAGGTGAGCTTTCTTTGTGATAAAGATGTCTGGTATCAATGGACATTCCCCTTTGGCATGGTATTCAAGTGGGATGGCTGGCAACATAAGATATCGTCCTGTGGGGAAGGAGCGAATATACTGGGCATAGATGAAGAAAACACAGAAACCAGGCCCCAACCAAATCAAGACAGAACAAAGGGAAGGAATGGGAGTGGACTGCAGTGAAGCGGAAAGACACAAGGAAGAAAGGCGTACCAGGGGACAAGAGGGGCCCCAAGAACAGAGTCCAGAGGATTGAAAGACTGCTCTGAAGAAATCCTCAAGGGCGCTGGTAGAGCCTACTGCACAATATAGCCTACATAATGTAGCCTGGGAGGGCAAGAATTGTTAGCATACAAGGGTCGTGGGGAGGGGCACAGTGGGAATTGGAATCGAGATATGGGCTTCGGTGAGCCTGCACAAGGGGGGGGGCTGGGTTGAACTATGGACGTGTTCCCCAGGAAGGTGAGTCGGGAGGGCCCAGGGGCCGTTTGAGTCCACACAGTCAGGGGGGGAGGATGGAGGAGGGATGGGCGGGAATGGGGGGGAAGAAGGGCAAGGAGGGGCAAAGGGAACCAATCGTGTTTCCATTGGAAGCATAGATACCATGAGAGTCCGCGTCAGAGATGGCCAAGAGGGATGGATTACGAGTCATGTCCTTGAATATAAATGTGAGGAACTCCCCCCTGAAGAGGAAGAAGTTGGAAAGGTTCCTCAAAAGGGAAAAACAGGATCTCCTGACCTTATAGAAAACACATATCCAAGCCAGCGACACACACAAAATAAAGATCCAGGGATACCAACAAATGTTCCAGTCCAACGGACGCAATAAAGAAGGTGGGGTATTAATAGCCATGCGGAACGGTCTTGACATCAATATTGGGAACTGGGAAAAAGATACCATGGAGAGATATGTGGCGGCCATTCTTCAGGGACGGGGGGACTCTATCCGGTAGCCACCTTATGCACACACAATCCGGATCAGGAGGGTTTTATACAGAAAATCTTAGGCAGGGTGGAAACATTTGCTAAGGGCCAGATCATACTGTCAGGGGACTTTAATATAGCTTGGTACCCGGAGACAAATAGAAGTGGTAGAAAGGCGGGTACGCAATGCAGACCCTCAAGAGAATTAGGGGAGAGAATAGCGAGACTTGCTTTGGTGGACGCCTGGAGGGAAAAGAGCGGGGACGCCAAGGGATATACCTTCTTCTCTCATGTTCACAAGACATCCTGCAGGATCGACTGCATTTGGGTCTCACAGTCCTTGTTAGGCATGGTCCTAGAAATAGAGGTGGAGGCGATATCAATATCGGATCATGCCCCCTTAACCTTGATAGTGGAAAGGAAAAACAAGACGCCTGGGTTATGGAAGTGGAGATACACAGCATATATATATTTTTTTTTTAATTTGGTTTTATTGATTTTGAAACAAAAATAAAAACAAAAACAAAAAATGAACAAGAGATTTAAGTGTTTCAATTGTTACAGCTCTGTTAGCATTTGGTTACATCAACAGAACAAAACTAAAGTCTCATTATACACTTGATCGTTCTTGTGTTAGTTTCCGATCTCTAGTAGTAGCAATCAGTATAAGATCTTCCTTACCCACCCCTCTCCCCCCATGGTTGGGCAGACATCATTGCGGCATCATTTCTCTGTTAACATGTTCATAGCGAGTAATGTTCGGTTCACTATTGTGAGGTTTAATTGATTTTTGGGTCATAACTATCCTGCATTGAGAGTTTTTGGGATTCTTGGTTCAATTAAGATCCTGTAGCATCTTCGGGTTGAGAGTCCGTCGTGTCGGAGAGGTGTTTGCCTCGAAAGTCCGACCATAAGGTCTCACATTGCGATGCTTTGTTATGCAGAGATGCCGTGATCAATTCCATTGTGTAAATGTTGGTTGACAAATTGATCCATTCCTTCTTACTTGGAACCTTTTTTGGATTTCCATTTTGTTACTAGGAGTGCACGGGCTGCTAGTAGTAGGTGTGGGGCAAGACCCCTGAGTCTAGACCACTCATCCTCGTTTTTTTCCATTCCAAAGAGAACCAAACGTGGATCAACGTCTCTTTGTATTCCATCTATGTCTTTAATCCATGCCAGGACTACCTCCCAGAATACTTTAATGCGTGGGCAGCTCCACCACATGTGCCAATAGTCGGCAGTTTCTCCACATTCTCGCCAACATCTCGGGCTCAGAGTCTGAAACATCTTGGACAATTTGAGTGGGTCGTATTGCCATCTGTGTAGGAGTTTGATGGCGTGTGATTTGTATTGGCTGGATAAGGACGTCTTGGATGCGTTTTTGCATATCATTTCCCATTGTTCTGGGTCTATCTCTTCTCCTAAATCCTTCCCCCATCTGCTTCTAAGATGTTCTGTGGACCCGGTGCCTGCTTCGATAAGTTCTTTGTACAAAGCCGATATCAAACCCTTCATTTCAGAGTTGGAATCCAAGAGTTGTTCGAATGGTTTGAGTTCTCTCTGCAGTTTTTCTTTCCATGCTGATTTTGTGAGGACTCCTTTTATCTGGATGTATTGGAAGGTGGATAATGGACCTATTCCTAGGGCTTCAGTTAAGTCTGGAAGAGTAATGAATTTGTCCTCCTGCTGGAGTTGCCCTACCCTTTCGAGTCCCGCCTCGTACTAGGATTGGAATCTTCCTACCTCAGGTATATGATCGTTTATACCAGGGGACCATAAATGGCTAAGTGGGGACAGCCAGGTGGTGATCTTTTTCATCGCCTTGCTTGGTTGCCAGATGTCCCAGGTGGTACTCAGTATCGGGTGGCCCTTAATTTTCCGTTGTATCCTTTTGTGAGGGGTCCATAGCCATTCTGACACAGTGGCCGGTGTGAAGTAATGGTTGTCCATGTGGACCCATTGTAGGTGGATGTGATCACGTAAGTGTGGGATAAGGATACGTAGTTGTGAGGCTTTTTAATATGCTCACAGGTCGGGGAGACCTACTCCTCCTTTGTCCTTGCAAAGGGAACAATATTGATTTAGTCTTGTTCACCTTAAACCCGGAGAGTTTGCCATATTCTTCTAATAGTTGGAGAGCATGGGGACAGATACAGAGGGGTTGGTAATGTGTAAAAGTATATCATCAGCATAGAGTGCTATCTTATATTCTTTTGTTCCCAATCGCATGCCTTCTATTCTGGGGTCAGCTCGTATTTTTTGGGCCAGGGGTTCTAGGGAGAGTGCAAAAAGTATAGCGGAGAGGGGGCACCCCTGTCTAGTACCACGTCCCATGTCAAACCATCTGGAACATTCCCCATTAACTGAGATAGACGCCATTGGGGATGTGTATATTGCTTGTACCCCTTTCCTAAATCTTGGCCCTATCCCCACCTTGCGAAGGACTGCCCTCAATAATTCCCACCCCACTCTATCAAAGGCCTTTTCTGCATCTATTGACAGTAGGGCAGGGTCACTTGGAAGTTCTGGTGATGAGTGGATGAGATGTAGCGTTTTGAGCATGGTGTCAGCCCCTTGCCTACCCAATATAAATCCGACTTGGTCATTGTGTATGAGGTGAGGGATCAGTACTTCCAATCGAGCGGCTAATACCCTGGTGTAAATTTTCGCATCCAAGTTGAGCAATGAAATTGGGCGGTATGAACCACAAAGTTTGGGGTTCCTTCCTTCCTTTGGGATCACTGTTATGAGCGCCTTCGTAAAGGAGTCGGGGGCCGTCCCTGTTTATAATATCTCGTTAAAGAGCTCTGTCAGGAATGGTGTTAGTTGGTCGCTGAAGGTTTTATAAAACCCAGCGGTATAACCGTCCTCTCCAGGGGATTTGCCTGCAGTTAGTCTTTTAATTGCTTCTTGGACCTCAGGTTCGGATATCAGAGATTCTAAGAGCTCAGTTTCGGGGCACGAGATTTTGGGCATATCTATCTGGGAAAGATAGTGTTCTGTATCTGATTGCCCTGGAGTCACTTCCGAGGTGTACAACGCCTAGTAGAAGTTGGCAAAACTCTCTGGGATAGTGTGGGGGGCTTGGGGGGTTCGTAGGGATTTCTTCAATTATCTCTTTCACTTTCTGTTCTGCCCTTTGTTCCCTGAGTCTGGCTGCCAATAGCGCGTCAGCCTTGTCCCCCTTCTCGTAGAATTTCTGTTTGAGGAATCTGAGTTTACGCGCAATTTGCTCGTGCTCCAATAGTCTGAGCTCTTCCCTTTTTTGTTGTGCTATGTTGATGTTGTTGCGGTCCGTGCCCAGGTGTTCCCTGTTCTCACTTTCCAGTTGGCATATTTCAGACCTAAGTCTTTCTCTCTCTTTTTTTGGTAGATCCTTCTCGTATCAGGATGCCTCTCCAGGTGGCTTTGCCCGCCTCCCATATTGCCTGCTTGGAGACTTCCCCATTGTTATTCAGTTTGAAGTATTCCTCAATTTCAGTTGCCATTTCACATTTAAATAATGAATCTTTCAACAGGCTTTCACTACAGCGTCACTTCCCTCCTCAAACAGGTAAGTCTGCCCACTTTATATCTGATAGGACCATGCCATGGTCTGACCATGTTATCGGAACTATTTCAGATAGTGTTGTGGTGTCGAGGAGGTCCTTGGTGAGGTACAGGTAATCAATCCTGGTGAATGTTTTGTGCGGATTGGAGTAAAATGTGTAGCCTCTTTCATCAGGATTTTTAATTCTCCACACATCTTGCAGGTCATATACCTCCATTATGTCTGAAAGTCCAGTGTGTTCACTTCTAACTTGGCTTCTTATCTCAGGGTTGCCTGGTTCCCAGTCTTTGGTCGGGTCTGCCCACTGGTTAAAGTCTCCTCCAATAACAACCTGGCCGGATGCCTCCAACATTATCTTGGATATTGTCTTTTCTAGGAACTTGGCTTGTCCTGCATTGGGGGAGTATATTACCGCGACTGTTACTTCGACCTTTGCAATTGTCCCAGATATCAAGAGAGTATTATAACATCATAATCTTGATTGAGCCCCCATTCACCCCCCACCATTGTTTACATGGTCCGAATTTCTTTTGAGCTTAGACATCCTTACACAGTTCGGGCCACGGACATATGTATTAGAGTATATGTCTTACCAGTGTTGTGGATCATCAGTTCTCCCCCCCTGGGGGGGTATTACCTCTCCGAAATTTCCTCGATCCCTTGACACGTTTCCTTCTGGGGCCCTGCATACGCCATCCTCTTTCATCGTGACGCGGATCTCCCCGATCGTGTCCTTCTGCGCTTGATCCGAGGAGGTCAGAGATGTACGTCTTGATCTCCCCCTCTGAGCTTAGCTTGATTTTGTTTCCGTCGTATTCAAAGGACAGAGAGAAGGGGTATCCCCACCTGTATCTTATGTTCTTTTCTTTCAGATGTTTGGTGATAGGCCCGCACATGCGTCGAAGTGCCAGGGTCATGGATGATAGGTCCTGGTATATCGAGATTCGGGATCCTTGGAGGGTAATTGAGTCGCTGCCTCTTGCTTTCTTGAGGATTCGTGTTTTGTCCTGAAAGCAGTGAAATAGAGCAAGGACAGATCTTGGTCCGCCTGGGGGCCCTCCGGCTCTGTGTATCATCTCTGTCTTAGGTTCATCAACTGCATCGTCGGCGACTAAGAGTTTGATGATGTCGTGCAGGGTGTTCTTCAGATCGCTCTCCGTCTCCCCTTCTCGTTCCGGGATACCGAAAATCCTCAGATTGTTCCGCCTCTCTCGGCTTTCCAAATCATCAAGCTTCAGTTTGAAGCTCTCCTCTCGTTGCTCCAGTTCGGTCATCCACTGGTCGAGTTGCGTTTCAAGAGTGTCTATGGACGCTTGGTTGTTCTCGACCCCTTCGAGCCTCTCCTTCATGGTATCTAGACGTTGGGTAATCTTGTCAATTTTGGAGCCAATGCTGGCGCCCATATTCTTTATTTCGCCCAGCAAGGCGGCAATGTCCCCTTTGGTAGCTGCGGATTCACTTCCCGAGGGATTTGGGTTCGCCATGGTATGGGCACAGTTTTCGGATGAAGTCGAGACGTAGGAGAATGTGGCTAGTTTCTCCCTAATGTCCATTGGTTCTCCCAAAGCTCCTTAGTGTCACCAATGCTGTTCGATGGGGAGATGGAGTCGGGGGCAGAGGAGACACATGCCCCTGGGTCGGGGGCCCTACCCTCTGCACTCGGACGTCGACATTCTCTGTAAATTAGGTGTTGGGAGAGATGTCTGTTGTGCGTTTATTGATATGCCCAGGATACGGGCAGTTCAGTAATGCGTATGGGTTACCCGGGGTGCCCTTTAGGCAGCGTTCAGGTCCGGCGACGCTTTGGGAGTGTTTCCCTCTTGTGCAAGGCAAAACATTCAGGCCGAGAGGGGTCCAAACCACCGCTGCGTGGTGGTGGTGCCGTTGTTCACGGGGTAGATGGGATGGGCCTACCGTCTCCACGCTCAGCGCTGTCTCAGGGCCTAGGCCGGTCCCGTTCTTCGGAGGCTCCGCCGACTCGACCCAGGCTGTCCCGTCCCCTTTGCGGCGAGGAACGTCGCCAGGAGTGTGAATTCCGTGGCCGGGTTTCAGGGTCTTTCAGGTTTTCTCCGTTCGGCAGGCCTAGGGTCCGCTTGCAACCATTGTGCAGTTTCCTGCGAGCGGGCCAAGGAGCCGTTATGTGTGATGTCTTTTTGAGGGATGTATATCTCCGGTCTACAGGGGCCGTTTTCGACCGAACGGAGGGCGGGTGGTGCTCTGCTGGCGGCACACCGACGTAGAATCTTGGGGGGGTCATCAAAGTGGGGGCTCAATCCCTCCTAGGGACCCAAAGTAGCGGAGCTCACGCAAAGTCAGACCACATCCGCGCGCCCCCTGGTGGCCAGCCCAGCATATATTTTTAAGGACGAAATATTGAGGGAAGAACTACGAAAGGGCATTGAGGAATTCTTTGTTGATAATAGAAAGGCAGACATAAACTAGCATGTAAGGTGGGATGCTTTTAAAGCAACAATAAGAGGAAGGATTATTGCAATAACAGTTCGAAAAGACAAAGAGAGAAGAGGCCTAGAGAGGGACCTGGAAGAACAACTGAAAACAGCCATGGCATGCATGGGAGTGGGGGCAAGTAGGAAAACTCTGAGAGAGTACCGGGCCATAAGGGGGCAACTAGACATCTTACAGTCAAGGAAAGCAGAACGTGCACTGCTGTACCTCAAACAGAAATACTACGTAAAGGCGAATAAATCAGATAGGCTTTTAGCAAGGTTGATCAGGAAGGAGGAAAAGCCAAGAACCTTAATGAAAATTAAACAGAGAGAGGGAGGTGAGAGGGAGGAGACAAATGACATTATCCAGGAATTTACATCATACACAAAATTATACGAACCAGTCAATCCTGTAGAGCACGTACAACTGAGTTACCTGGAGGGATGTGACCTTCCAACTATAACTGAACAAGAGAAAATTTAATTGGAACAAGATATAACGATAGAGGAGGTACTGAGGGCATTAATATCACTCCCCACTAATAAATCACCAGGCCCGGATGGCTTTACGTCCGACTTTTATAAAGCATTTAGGGAACAATTGCTCCCACATCTGGTCTCAATGTTCAATAACTTTGGGACAGTGGGAACAATCACCCCTACAATGGAAGAGGCTAAGGTGGTGCTCCTTCCGAAAACCGGGAAAGGACCTAGCAAGTTGCTTATCCTATAGACCCATTGCATTAATCAACTTAGATGCAAAGATTTACATGAAAATATTAGATTTCCGGCTAGATCAACTCCTTCCGAGACTCATTCGCACCAGCCAATCAGGGTTTATAAGGGGCAGACAAACTGGGGACAACACTAGGAGAATAATTCATTTAATCAAAAAAGGTCAATATAAAGAAGATTCCGGCCTTATTGATCATGCTCGACGCTGAAAAAGCATTCGATAGAGTGGAGTGGCAGTTCCTGTTTCAGACTATGGCAAAAATGGGATTCAGCTCCAAATTTATGTCAAAAGTAAAACCCAACACTACGATTATTGATTAATGGACAACTATCGGGCACGGTAAAGGTCTCAAGAGGTACTAAGCAGGGCTGCCTTCTATCTCCTCTATGCAATTCATTTACAGCCACTGATGACAACAATAAGGGAGTCAGCTGACATAGTAGGAGTTCCATTTAGGGGACGCATACATAAGGTAGCCACATTCGTGGACAATCTGTTATTAATACTTAGGGAACAGGAAGGATTGATAAGGGTGTTAGCTAGGGAACTGAATACATTTGAGACAGTAGCAGGATTAAAAAAAATATTCATAAATCAGAGATACTAAACCTTACAGTCCATGTGGAAAAGGAACAGGAACTTAAAATTTCTTTCAGATATGCTTGGGCCGTGAAGGCTATGAGCAGTGGCATAACACAAGGTCTGGGGGGCCCTCTGCAAGTCATGCTGAGGGGGCCTCCCCACTCAGCAACAAATCACGAGTCACGCCACACTCTGGGCCGCCCTGGATTACTACGCTTGCGCAATACGGACAAACGTGTTGCTGAAGAGGTATGCCACACACTGCACTAGGAGAAAGATATAAATATGTGCTTTAATGCAATATACAACACACTTTCTGAGAAAAAGTTACTAAAAAGCAACAGTGTTTGCTATTGTTGTGAAGGGTAACAGCAATCCAAAACATGCAAGTCACCAACAGTGCACATGAACATTAATGCTTTGCTATTAAAAATGCCATGCCACAATAAAAACATGTCCAACTGGCTGCACAATGCATTACAGTAACATTAAGACATACCTAGACTGGTTGCACCAAAATGCCAATCGAAGCAATAAGACTCATCAAGAAGAGAGGACACATTCAAGGCTGCGTCTCTACGGCCTCTAACAACACAGCCAAACTCTTTAAAATCTGCAAGCAACTGGCCAATCCTGTTGCAATTTCTACCTCTCCTGTTCCCTCAACAGGCCCTCTGTACGGCTTTGGCCTCTCGCTTCTCCGCTAAAACACAGGACATCCTGTCCACTATCTCCTCTTCCTCTCTCGGCCCCCTTTGGCCATCTCTCCCTCTCCTCCTCCTTTTTCCTCTTTCTCTCTAACACCTGACAAGGTTTCTAGACAAGTCCCATCTATGAAAGTGTCGTTGAAACAGGTGCTCGCCTGCTCCTCCAGAACCATCAAGGACCACATTGACACGATCCAGCCTTGGCCGATTTCTGTAATCATTCTTTTGCCACTGTAACTTTCCCCTCTCCCAAATTCTTGGAAAAGCTGGCCAACTGCCAGTTTACGCTCCACACTGAATCTGTTGGTTGTCTCCATGACCATCAGTCTGGCTTAAGAGCTGCTCTCCTGAACACCTGTGAAGATCTGATCTCTAACCTTGATTCCAGCATTCCTTCTGTCCTCAAAATCCTGGAACTTTCCTTTGCTTTTGACACAGTCAAGCACACCATCCTGATCAATTGACTCTGTGAGAACCTGGGCATCATGGATCAGGCCCTGGAGCGGCTGACCTCCTTCCTCTTGGACCGCCCCTCGCAGGTCCAACTTTGTCCCTTTCACTCTGCCACCTCTCGCTACATGTGGGGTTCTCCAGGGCTCTATCCTCTCACCCTGGTTTTTAAACCTCTACTTGGCCCCTTTGACCCACCTGATCTCTACCTTCTCCTCTAACTTACAGTGTCATGCGGTTGACACTTAGCTTTCCTTCATGCTCCCCTCAGCCTACTCTCCTCTCTCGATCATTCCTGGTGTCATCTTCAACTCCACTCTCTCTTTCTCTCATCACATCTCGGATGTTGCCAAG
The DNA here is from genome assembly GCF_040938575.1 of Ambystoma mexicanum. Taxonomy (NCBI): domain Eukaryota; kingdom Metazoa; phylum Chordata; class Amphibia; order Caudata; family Ambystomatidae; genus Ambystoma; species Ambystoma mexicanum. The sequence goes on along the minus strand of NC_090922.1, from coordinate 585,435,243 downwards.
AAATCCCACTACCAGCTGAACCTCCTCAAAGGGACTCTTCCATTTCTCACTTTCCCCCAGAAGCTCACTGTCTCCAGAGCTCTGGTTCTCTCTAGGCTGGACTACTGCAACACCCACTTTCTAAATCTGCCTTCCTCTACTCTCCATCCTCTGCAACTAATCCAGAACAGTACTGCGAGACTTATCCTTGGCCTCAAGCCCAGGAACTGTATCTCTCCAGCCATGAAATCTCTCCACTGGCTCTCGTGGCTGCAAGGATCAAGTTCAAGACCCTTTTCATTGTCCACAAGGCTTTCTGGGGCTGGGATCCGCACTACATCCAACGTTATCTTCCAAAATACCTTCCTTCTCAAGCCCTAAGGGTTAGATACTTCTCCAGGCAGAGAGTGGGGGGGTAGATCCTTCTCCCCTGCAGGCGCCTCCCTCTGAAATGGCCTCCCTGACCCTCCCAAACTTGAGCCGGACCACCTGAAGTTCTGGAAGCAGCTCAAAACGTTCCTCTTCTCCTCTGCTTTCTCTCCCTCCCCTGCTGACCTACCTGTCTGCTGTACCAACTGGTTGCTTGGCTACCTTTTGTCTCACTGAGTCAGGCTCTTTCTTGATCAGTCACCATTGCACTGCCTCCATGCCTACCACGCAGATAGGGGCTGTAACTGTAACCCTACAGTCCCTTGTTCTCCTTGCACTACCCAGAGCCGCGCTGCCCTGGTGGCACTTACTCAGAGCATTGCTGCCCTGTTTTCCCCTCCCCTCTCCCTTGCACTTCCCCCCTCCCTTTCCCCTTGCACTTCTCCTTCTCGCACTTGCACAATCTGAATGACACAAGGTTTAGTAAGATCATTTGTCTTGTCCTCACTCAGTTTTCCTTCTCGTCTTGTCGTGCCTAAAAACACTTGTGTACAGGTGCGTTATAAATGACTTATCATATCATAACATATCATTTTATCACAGATGCCCAGAAAAATATACAGTGCCGCAGTAAGAAACGGCTAGACTGGCAGAACCCAAATGCTAGTCTAGCTAGGTAATTACACTTAGCAGGACTGCTTTTTCAGAAATGCCCAGTTAAAAAAATGTCATACCAAACTGAGGAATGACTAGACTGGCTGCACCAAAATACTTCTCTTGCCTCTAATACCACATATCATGCCTGCTTAGCATGGACATGGACGATCATTATGATTTATTGCACAATCCCAACCCCCCACACATCCCTTCTCCCTCCCATCCCCTACCTAAACCTCCAAAATCAGCTAATTGGCCCAGAATTACCTCCATGTCCCTCTTCCTTGTCCCAGTGCTTACGTATGAGGCTCCTTGCCTCACTCGTAAGTACTGGAGGAAGAGTGGGACTAGGAGTAATGAAGATTACAGGTAGCTAAGTCAGGCATTACCTTCATGTACCTCTACCTTATCCCAGTACTTGTGTATGAGGCATAGTGCCTCATACACAAGTACTGCCTCACACACAAGTACTGTGATGAGGAAGAATAGGGCTAGGTGTAAAGACGATTACCAACAATTAATCAAGGTATTAAACACAAGTAGTGAAATTGTGGGCTATGTTGACTTGACTTGACCTGGCTGACCTTCAGAGCAGTTGCCGGACAAAAAAGGACACAGATGTTAAACGGCACCTTGGTTTTGCCGTTAACAAGGGCCCGGCCCAGCAATTACTAATGTACATCATTTCACTGTTAGTACCTGCGTTCAAATGCCAAATTTTTTAAACAATTGAAATTTTGATGAGGGTTTAGTACTTGCATGCCAGGGGAGTGATTGGAAGGGTAGAGCGGAAACAGGAGACCAGTCATTCCCACAGCAGCCCATAAGTGGGTGCTTTCAGACCTAAAGGAGAGAGTTAACTGCTTGTAACATTGAAGCTGCACTAGAATAGTCTCATTAAAATGCGTAAAGAAGTTAGATGCCCCCACACAAATAAGTTTGCTCCTCCCCACCACACGTGAAGTTAGCACCTCTCCCAACATTTGAAATTTAGGTTTTGTTGCGCCCCTGAACACAAGCACACACACCATTCACCATATATACACAAACACTTGCCCTATCAAAACTTCCGATCTAAGGTTGTCTTATGGTTGAAAACGTATGCCTTCAAACACATCCAGGTGTCAAGTCCTCTCATATTCCTGCCATATGTACATACTGTTCCTACATGTGTTTATCTGTATATATGTATATAATCGTGCTATTACTATTACTGTGTGTATGTATATATTGTTGTTGTTGTAACTAAGCTTCGCATATACATGTAACTGCTGCGCCCTGTTACCTTAGGGTATGCTCGCGCATTACAAATAATAAAACAAACAAACAAACAAACATGCACACCCAGCCATCCATATATTTAAGAGTGCACTCTTACACCCAGGCAGCCACCCATACATTTAAGTGTGCACCCTTTCACCATACAGACACACCCAGGCAGCCACCCGTACATTTAAGTGTGCACCCTTTCACCACACAGGCACACACCCAGGTACCTACCAATACATTTAAGTGTGCACCCTTTCACCATACAGCCACACCCAGGCAGCCACCCATACATTTAAGTGTGCATCCTTTCACCGTACACGCACACCCAGCCACCCATGAATTTGTGTGCACCCTTTCTCCATACACTCACACAGGCAGTCACCTATACATTTAAGTGTGCACCCTTTCACCATACCCTCACACAGACAGTCACCTATACATTTAAGTGTGGACACTTTCACCATGCAGGCACACCCAGGCAGCCACCCATACATTTAAGTGTGTATCCTTTCACCGTACACGCACACACGCATACCCAGCCACCCATACATTTGTGTGCACTCTTTCGCCATACACTCACACACGCACACGTCATGGGTTGAGGTGAGCCATAATACTTCAAAAATACATTGGGCCTCATTAGGACCCTGGCGGTGATGGTATGAACAGTGCCGGTAAGGCACCGGCAACGTTCATACCATCCCGCCGCATTACGAGTTCTACTTGCAGGTTCCTGACAGCCCGCCAGGTCTGGCCGGCAGTGCTGTTAAGTAATATAATAATTTCGGTAAATTAACCACTTTCAAAACATTAATCCTACCGATCCAAGATATTGACAGTGGGCCCCATTCCTGCAATTTTTTTCCCCAACTTCACCTACTAAGGGGGGATATTTCACCGTGTAGACCGAGTCAATGGGCCTCATTACGACCCTGGAGGTAACCTAGAGGGTACTGGGCCCTCCATTCTGACCTTGGAGGGCCCAGTATTTCCCCATTCAGGGAATCCGGACCCAGTACATTCCCATTCCCATTTGAGCCCCCATAAGGCTCAATGGGAATGGGGAGGATGCAAACAACGGGCCCCTTAATGACGGGCCTGTTTGCATCCTGGTCCGCTCGCGGGACCCGCTTGTCTTGTCCAGCACTAAAGGCAAGTAAAATGTATTTTAGTAACTTGTTACATCTGTATGTCCCGATGAATGAAGATGAAATATGGCATAACATATTCACTAGTAAAAAATTGGCAATTAGAATCATCATTACGCAATATCTAGATCTCATCTTATCATCGGTAAACATTGACCCCAAATAGTGACAGAAATGATAAACCAGATGAACATTTGCATAGAACTTGCAATAGACTTGTTTTAATCACTATATGATTTGGCTTGTAGAGTCAACACATGGAAGCATAATTTATGATGAAATAATCATGGTTTGGAATTTATACAATTACTACAATGTCATTCAAATTGCTGAACATTATACATGTAATTGTTGCTGTTCATATCCCTGTATGTTTTTATTATATTTGAAAGGTTGATTTTGTCAGCCAAACCAAATAAAAAGAAAATAATAATAAAAAATGTGTATCAAGACCACACAATTCAGGGTTGGCCTCTCTCATAGGCCTCAGGTTTTAACCTTCATAACAGGCCTCTCTTTTAGGCATTGGGTTACCGGACTCACAATACAACTCTTTCCTAGGCTTCAGGTGCAGCATTCATAGCATGCCTCCCTATTAGTCCTTGTGTTAAATGTTCACAGCATGCATTAGCTTAGACCTTGTCCCAAAGGACTCACAGCAAGCCCTTGTCCTTGGCCAATCCTGTCAGGGCCTGGAACCTTGTTATCTTTCCCCAGGGGTCACAAGCAAAACACCAAAGGCTTTAGCTTTCCATTTCCCACACCTTCCTAGGGCTCATTGCTGCATTCACAATGGACGTTTCTCCTCTGCCTTGCTTTCAGCATTCACAGCACGCCTCTCTTATGCCCTGTGTTACAGGCCTCACAACAGGCCCCTCTCCTATGGCTCGGCCCATCTGGCTAGGTCCTGGAACCCCTTATCCTTCCACAGGGTTACGGTGCAGACCCCCGGCTTTGGCTCGCCAGTTCCCCCATGGAGTGAGAAGCTCTGCGGTGCCATTCAAGTCAACCTTCCTCCTCCAGGGCCTAAAAGCTGTTGCCCTCTCCTTCAAGCTTTTCCAGACCAACACTGCCTTCCTCCAGACAGCAGTCCTTCCAGCCTTACCTGCATGAGTCACCCCCTTCCAGCAGCCTCCCCTTGTATAAAGGGAGCATTTTGTATTGTATTTTTCAGTGTTTATAAAAGTGTAAGGGTTATTTAAACCAATTCATGTAAATAAAAAATAAAAAAATAAAATTAAATAAAGGGTGCATCAGCAGATCTGTATCCATGAAGGACAGGTGCATGATTGGTTACTTCCTAGTGTTCCTTGTCTCCCTTCCTGGATTGGTTATACTTGGTAGTGAACCCATTTCCTCTTACTATCTCTTTAATGATTGCTTCTTGGTATTGCACAATGGCTGCATTGATGTCCTCTTTTCTGGCCTGAAACTGAGGAGTTATTAAGGGATCTGCTGCACCACCTTGGAAATCCTTCAGGCTAGAACTGTGGTTCTGCAGAATTTCAAATAGTTGCATGATTCACCACCTTATAAGTGCCAAAGATAATCCATTGCATCGTATTTGGCATACAATATTATTATCTCTGTCTACTGGGCTCTCTATATGTTGTTTGAACACAATACTGTGGAAAGCTTTGACATTGTCTGAGGCCGGTATCCTTACAGATGGCTGTTACTGAGGCATACTTGTAGTTTAAGTTCCTTCTTTTGGCTAATGGACTACTGAGTGGAGCTAGAGAGCTACAGGGGAGTAACAGGTCTCTGGGGAGGCACATCGTGGGGTGACTGGTCCAGCCCTTCCCTACTGGCTCCCTTCTAGGTTATCATGGTCAGTCCGGGGAATTTAACACAAGCCATGGTGGAGCAGGTACTCACATGGATATGGTCTCAGCCAACTGAGGTCCACGGGTGCCTCCCACCATCTAACCATTTTGTCAGGGATCCATAGGGCTCACTGTAAACATAATTCTATACAATTTCACAATCGTCAGATGGAGCCCTACAAACTCACATGCACTTGGCTCAGTGGCAAACCATGACCCTTGGCAAAATATTGATTCATATACCGAAACCTGGATGGCAGCTGTGATTGGTCCATTTGCTTAAAAAGACCCCACACAAATCGATGCATGCTGGGTTTATATGTGTCCCTCCTGTTTGTAATACCTTGTGATCAGCAGTTCCTTTGTTTACATGTAAGAATCCATTGCATGCTAATATAATCTGAGCCAGTTGGTTGATGTGTACTATGACGCCAATGTACAGCACAAAGTAATTAGAAGCATACTTTGTAGAGCTCAAACAGTCATTCAATCCTGTAAAATAGACATCAATGCAGACTCTTATTCTTGCTCTCACCAACTTTAGGGCCTCTGGAAATCAAAGTTCACCCTGGAGAACACAAAAGAGGACAATTTCTACAAGCATGATGGGCAATCTTGTGCCGTCCCTACTATGTACCAAGAGAGCGTGTTCCGTTACGGTATGTTCGTGGATGACAAGGTTGAGGTGCTAGAGATGCCGTACAAGGGAGATGACATCACTATGGTGGTGGTACTGCCCTCACCGGATTCTTTACTGTCGAGTGTGGAGCGAGAATTGACATGCGACAAGCTGAATGAATGGCTGGGGATGCTGAAGGAGATAAAGTTGTCTGTCTACCTGCCACGCTTCCGCATTGAAGATAGTTTCAGCGTGAAGGAGAAGCTAGAACAAATGGGCCTGACGGACCTCTTCAGCCAAGGGAAAGCCAACCTGCCAGGTCAGTGTGGAGTGCAAAAACTGGTTTGTTTACCTTGATGTTGAATGAAAGCATCCATTCCCCCGTTGACAGAATTATATAAGACCAAGATCTCTAGTGTCCCATCAAACTCCCTGAGAAGTAGAATGTAGGTCTTCTCTTCTGGGGCATATGCCAAGTATGGAGAAAGGAAAATTGAGGGAAGAGAGCCTAATAGCATGCTCAAAGTGCAGCAAACTAACAAGGCTGCAGTGATGAGGTTTTGGAGAGAACAAAGCCTTAAAAGTATATTCTCTGGAGAGTTTGGAAGGCTTGTATTTTTTCTAAATGTCCGCTTTGTAGAGATTCAAGCCTATTTTTATTTTATAAGCAAACCTGCCATTAACCCCTTTGATTGTTTCACTGGCTGAAGCGGTGATCAGACAAGAACTACTTCTCCTGGCAAGCACATAGAAACAGAGGCAAATGCCACATGCAGGTCAACCCTGAAGCCCAGAAGAAAGGTATAAAGGGCCCCTGCCACCCCCTTCATTGAAGACAAGGAATTCCATATGAATAAGGGAGAGATAACTGAGGTCCACATACATGGGCAAAAGTAAGGTCACTATAGCAAATATAGTATTGATATCAGTATGCACACTAATGTAGTACAGTGTGATAGCTGAGCTTCTTTGTACATTCTCAGTATGTTAGGTTGGGCTAATATGATTTTCTCCAACACTGGATTTTTCATACATTCATATGCTGTTTGAATATTCACTGTCGTCATGCTGAGAATCCTCTGTAGCATTAACGTAGTTTGCATTTAAATTTTAAAACAGCTGTCCCTTTAGTGCTCTGTTAGTTATTTTGGGTCATATTGCCACACAGCGAATTGACAGGTCTCCTTTAGCTCCACCCCCAGAGGCCATCCTCAGATTTTTTTTTACTGCACGTTCAGAATTGGCAGCCCTCAAAAAAACTCAATTCTTTGTTGATTTGATCATTGTTTCTTTGTTTTTGTACTGTTTCTTCTACTCTTCACTACTTCAGAAATGTCCTCTGCCTGTCGGTGTTCCAGCTTCTTTTTCGGCCCTTTTTAGTTGAGGCCTTGGAATTGTGTCTGTGAAGCTATGGCTGATACCAGAAAGAAGAGCAGTACACAGCCTGTGCTATCTATTACTTGAAGAATGCTTATGTAGAGGATCTTCATGATGACTGCCTCTACTGTCTTTATGCTGACCACGAGATCGATGACTGTTCCATCTGCATGTCGTTCTCCAACAAGATGCTTTGAGACCATCACTAGATGTTGGTGACTTGGTAAGACGATGATGATGCAGCCTCTGATATGGCCTCTGTCCGTAGCCATGCTTCCCTCAGGCAGAGCAGATCCATGTCCAAGAGGTCAAGGTCTCATGATGACTCTTCGTATGGGAAAAGAGCGAAAAAGGGACATACGACCCAAGGTTGGGCTGCCACCTCATCGACAGCGTCAACGCCCATGTTCACGATCCCATCGGTGACGGCATCATCATCTAAGTATTCTTCTTCAATGAAGCTCCCATCCCCCCAAGCTGCCAAGTCTTCTGCTCAGCATTTCTCTTTAGCAAAGAAGCTCTTGTCGACACCTCCTGCTGGCCCATCGATGATGACTTTGTCTATGACCCTTACATAGGCCACTAAAGTCTTCATCGACGACCCTGTCTACGGTCCTGAAAACACCTATTCCGACAACGACTTTGTCGATGACTCTGTCGACTGTGCACCATATTCCATTGTCATCTGTGACCACTACGACCACCTTGTCCACAACAAAGGTGCATTGTTCTTTATCGATGGCTCAGAGAGGGGGTTTCCCAGTCTGGGGATTCAGACTCTGCCCTTTCTGCCTTGCCAAGGTCTACAGGTACTTGTCTGATATTTAAGTTGTCTTTATATTTTCCTACGATGGCGATCGGGCCATCTGTAGTCCCTCTTGAGGACATATTGCAACCTGTCAATGAAGCAGACTTTGATGGTATGGTAATGTTTATTTGTTAAGTGCCTATACACAAAGCAAGTGTTTCAAAGCGCTCAAGGAGGGAGGGAACAAGGGAAAAAAAACAACAGTCATTCAGAGCCCTTGAATTTCTGAATGATACAAATCTGCACAGGCAGAGTAAGTGCATATAATACAATTAACAGTAGATAACAGCAAATAGGTCTGAGAGCGATTCTGCAGTTTTTCCAAGTGCATTGAAGCGCCACCATGCAAGGAGGGGGGACAATGGAAGACAGATAGACGAATCTTCAAGTCATGGTACGTTCAGATCGTGCAAGTGCACAGACGGTACAGGAGAGGGGAGAGGGGTGTGTGTGGGGGAGAGGCCACGTGCAGTGGGGCGGGGGGTCTAAGTGCGCCCAGTCATTAAGAAGCTGGGGTAAGTGCTGAGAGATGCTACGCTCATGTTTCATTTACCAACTGCAGTAATGATGAGGCAAGTGCAAAGCCCCGAGGCAAGTACGAGAGGACTGGCGAGGGTGCCAGGGATCTGTGAGACACTGAGGTACACCAAGTGGCCAGTCAGCAAGCTGTGCGGAAAAGGAGGCGTAGAGCGGAGAGAGAGATTAGCAGGGTAGAGGGAGAGGGAAGGAAAAGGAGAAGAGGAATGTCTTAAGGAGTCTCCAGAATTTAAGGAGATCAGGCTCAAGATGGAGGGCGGCAGGGAGGCTATTCCATAGGAAGGCCCCAGATCCAAATCTCTGCTTGGAGAACCAGCTCACACGCAGAAGGATGGAGGTAGATGAGCAGAGGGCTCGGGAAGGACAGTATTTACATAGGCATCGTTGCAGATAGGTAGGTCCCAGTCTCCAGAAAGCCCTGAGGACAACGCAGAGGGTCTTGAACTTGATCCTTGCAGCCACAGGGAGCCAGTGGAGGGATTTCAGCACCAGAGAGATGCTGTCCCTGAGCTTGAGGCCAAGTATAAGTCTCACGGTACTGTTCTGGATGAGTTGCAGAGGGTCACAAAGCAGGGGCAGGAAGGCTGAGAAAGAGGCTGTTGCAGTAGTCCAGCATTGAGAGAACCAGGGCTCTGGAGACAGTGAGCCGCTGGGGGAAGGTGAGAAAAGGAAGAGTACCTCTCAGGAGTGCAGTTGGTAGTTGGATTTTTTAGAGATATCTGAAATGTGAGTGGAGAAGGAGAGAGTGGAGTCAAAGATGACCCCAAGGTTTTTTGCCTCGCAGGTGAGAGTCAGTGTTGTCATTAATGGTTTTGGAAGGGCAGGGGTCCACCTGTTTGGATGAAGCATTCATAAACCAGATTTGTCTGGCGACCTCATCAGGTGTGACGGGAGTGAGAGAAGAGAGGAGAAGTGGTGGATGGGCAAAGGGAGGCTCCAGAGGTGTTGGTGTATGATGTGGTGTGCAAGTGAGAGAGGAAAGGATGTCTTGGGTTTTTGCAGTGAAGTGTACAGCTAGGACCAAGCAAAGGTCCTGGGTGGGTGTGACAGAAGAAGAGGCTGCTGAAGGATTGGCCAGTTCCTTACAGACTTTGAAACATTCGGCCGTGTTGTTTGATGCCGCAGAGATGCAGGCTTGAATAAAGACTCTTTTTTTGGTCTGGATGTCGATATTTCCTTTGAAGGATGCGGCAGGCCAGTTTGTCAGTGGGTCTGCCTGACGAATTCCATTTCCGCTGAGCTGCCCTACACTTGCGTTTAAGGGCCGCCAGATCAGAGTCGTGCCAAGAGTTGCCCTTTTGTGGAAGGCATCAGTTGGACCCTCAAGACAGGGGCAAGTGTATAAAGGGTGTAAGAAATAGAGAGGTTGAAGTTAGCGAGGGCTGTGTCAGGGTGGGAGTCAACCGTAGGAGTCCGAGGCGGAGAGTAGGTGGAGGAAAAGGCAGCCACTGTCACTCTTTTCATGGGTATGGTGACTTTGAAACCGAGTAGCCTCACCGGGTATGCCGATGCAAACGGTGAGTAAAGCTTCAAGTGTGAGGAGAGAAGAGAGTGGTCTGTCCAAGAGAGAGAGGTAGTGAGAAGGATAAAGACAGGGGTGTCAGTGGAGATGACAGCATCCAAAGTGTGGCCCGCTATGTGTGTGTAGAGCCAGAGGGTAAGATCGAGGGGGAGAGAGAATTGCATAGGCTGCGGAAAGGTCCTGAGTAGTTAGGAGAGTCCAGATGGATGTTGAGGTCATCCAGCAGGAGGAGTTGAGAGGAGGAGGAGAGTAGAGAGGAGGGCAGGTCAGCCCCTTCTGCGAGGAAGAGAGTGGACTGTCTTGGCAGCTGATAGAACGTGGCCATAAGGAGAGAAGATTTAGGAAAGAGAGAGGGCCTGCAGACTAGGCACTCGAAGGATGAGTAGGCCTGAGTCAGGATGATGGACACAGGTATCCATTCTGGGAAGATCAATGCCACTCCCCCTCCTGACTCCTTGGACCTGGGCAAAGAGAGGAATTTGTATCCTTCTGGGAGGAGTGTGTCAAAGCTCATGATAGAGCTGTCCTTGAACCATGTCTCTGTGATGGCGAGCACATCAAGATCCATGCGTTCAAGGAGGTTGCAGATGTCGGACGAGTGTTTGACAGTAGAGCGAGTGTTAAGCATTGCATTATGGAGCAGCATGCCATCTTTGAAGGACGTCCACGGGGGGGGGGGAGTGGCAAGAGAGCCAGAGGGATAGTGGAGCCTGTACAGAGGAGGAGGAAGGCATAGTAGGCAAAGGATCCTGTGCAGAGGAGGAGGAAGGCACAGTGGGCATGGGAGCCTGTGCAGAGGATGAGGAAGGCACATCAGGCAAGGGAGCCTGTCCAGGAGGAGAGGTAAGGTTTGAGAGGCGAGGTAGGAGCCTGTCAAAGAAAAGAAGGTTGGGTGGAGGACCCTGAACCATGATGGTTCCATTCCGATAAACATTAATGATGACCTTGGAAATGGCAAAGAGGTCAAGGAGGACCTCCCAGCGGGTGCCGCCATTAATGGGAGAAGATGCGCTAGGAGAGAGAAAGGCAACCATCTAGCGAGTCCATAGGTTGTGTGAGGTAACAACAAAGAGGATGTCTGTGAGAGTCTCTGGCGGAAGCCGTGATATAGGTGTCTGCAATAGGAAGGCCTGTGTTGGAGCCCAGTATGTCCTATGTTTCTTCCGGACAGATTTAGTGATAGCAGAGGTATAGGAAATAGAGAAGCAGTTACAGAAGATAGGAGATATAGATAGCGACATAGCTATCTGCAGTTGTGAGGAGGACTCTTACCAGGTTGATGTACTGAGGCACATGGATGGGTGGGGGAACAGGGGGTTGAGGAGGGTGTGGGCAAAACACAGGGGTTCGGGGACAGGTTACGAGGGGGAGGCACTGAGGACAATGTAGGACGCGCAGTACGTTAATGCAGGATGTACTCAACAGCAAACGTAATGCTGTTTGTGAAAAGGTAGCAAAGTAAAGTGCACACAGCAAAAAAACGATTTTAAGGAATAAGAACAGCAAGTACACAGGCAAGTTCAATTTTAGTTAAAGCAAGTACGCAGCCAAGTTCGATTTTAGCTAAAGGAAATTTTTGTTAAAGCAGAAAGAAACACAGTGCAGCATGTGCACACAACCAAGTTCGATTTTAGCTAAAGCAGAAAGATACACAGTGCGACATGTGCACACGGCCAGGTTTGGTTTTAGCTAAAGCAGAAAGAAACACACTGCAGCAAGTCTGAAGCTGAAAAAACAGTGTTGGAAGTGCACACAGCTCAGTTTGAGTTTGGGCTAATACAGCCAATTTTGATTTTATAGAAGGGGCAGCAAACTGTGCAAGGCAGATGGAACACAAGCAATGCTACAACAGCCAAATTTGATTTTGTTTTTTTTTAGAAAAGGTAGTAAACTGTGCAAGGCAGATGGAACACAAGCAATGCCAGAAAAGAATTTGATTTGTTAGAAGGGTCAGCAAACTGTGCAAGGCAGATGGAACACAAGCAATGCTAGAACAGCCACATTCGATTTTTTAGAAGGGGCAGCAAACTGTGCAAGGCAGATGGAACACAAGCAATGCTAGAACAGCCAAATGCGATTTTTAAAAGGGGCTGCAAACTGTGCAAGGCAGATGGAACACAGGTACACAAAACAAGTATGAGATCTAAGAGGAATTAAGTAAGATAAGACGAGGCTGGAACGACAGTAGAAACTTCAGGAGAGTTAGTGATGGACTCACTTTCATGCTGGCGGTGGCAGTCTTTGGAGCAGTAGCAGTGGCAACAGATAACAATTTGTCCATGGATGGATCATCGTTAGGGACCCGGGGCTGTGGCTGTCCAGGCCCGGACAGGGACAGACAAGAGCCTTCGGAGTGGGGCTCTGGGAGGCAGGCTGGCATTAGCCTGCCAGCTTGTTGATTGGGCCTAAGCAGGAGAGGGGCACAATCACAGCCTTCCACCAAGAGGGCCAGGCACTCCAGTGCCTAGGCAAAGAGGAGAGCCATCTTGGAAATCATACAATTCTGCCAAAACAGTGTAATCCGGCCACAAAGCACCCGATAAATTTGACGCCACCATTCTGGGAAGCTAACTAAAATTTGAGCTTTACATTTTCCAGTCTTTCCTTTAAATAAAAGTGTTTTCTCTGGGGGGAGGGTTCCGTGCGCAAAGCAATGGATTATGGCCCCATGAAAGCCCAGGGGGGCTTACCTGTGTAGGGTGAGGGAGTCACCAGCTTCCGGAGCAGCCTTGTTGCCGGATTCTGTGCACAATGCAGTGGTCAGGAAGGTGTGTTTTCTAACAATGACACCTATGCAGATGTACCAATTACCCCTCCAGTTGGTGGTTAGAAAACTATGCCGCCCCTGTGAGCTATTCCTGCTCCTACTGGGCCATCACCAAGGTAGACTCACACTCAACCAGAGCCTTGTGACCTTTCTATGGCCATCCTATCCACTCTACAGGTTTTGGTCTCAGAGTTGCAGTATAGGCTACCTGTCCCAGCTTTGCCTCTACGAGAGGATCTTCCTGCTACCGGTTGCCTGCTCCTCCACCTACTACTGGATGCCTCTGCTCTTCCTCCTCTTACCAACCTTACAGATACTGACTCAGAAGATTCAGTCTCTCAAGGTTGAGTGTCCACTCACACTAATACCTGTGATGAGTTTGATAATGCTGTACCTGGGGATGATGAGCCTGAGCATCCTCCACTCATAGATTCTTCCCCTGATGAGATTGGTTCCTTCCATGTCCTCATGTCCAGGGCTATTAAACTGTCTGATCTCATCACCAAGGAGCAAAGGAAAGGTTTCTTGTACCACCGCCGGGAGCAAACAAGAAGGTCTCTGGTTGCCATACCCGTCATTGAGGACATCTGGGAAGACAGTCTCTTGACCGTGAGGAATGATTTTTCTGCACCTCTCAAGAAGGGCAAATTTGAAGTACAAAGCTCCTGATTGGATGCCTGAGTGTCTATGGAGGCAACCAAGTGTCGACTCACTGGAGTCAGAGACGGCCCGAGAGTGTTTAGCTAATCCGTCCTCTCCCTGCTCAGTCCGCCATTGGCTAAAGTTATGGTTATCCTGCCCCACTATGACAGGGAGTTATGGTATTTCTCCAGCACTAGATCTTTCATGCATTCACATGTACTTGAATATTCCCTGTTGTCAGGCTGGGAATCCTCTGTAATATTAAAGCAGTTTACCTTTACATTTTTAAACTGCTTGTCACTTTAGTGCTCCATTAGTCATTTCGCTCATACTGCTCACAGCCAATTAGACAGTTCCCCTTAGCTCCATCCCTGGTGTATACTTTAAGATGTTTTACTGCACAGTAAGTGTTAAGAGTCCTCACGAAATCTCTCTTCAGATATTCAGCGATTTTGTCCATTTTTGATCTGTTTTTTCCATAACATCATCTGGTTTGGTGCTGTGTTTCATACCACCGGCTGGTGTGAACATTCAGCACATTCCATCCCCTCCGGGGTCACTGTACTCTTCTGTCCCATCTGAGGCCTTCAGTAGTTTGTGGACATCAATGCCGGCACGAGGAAGAAACGCCTCTTCAAGGCCTGCTTGACTTATCACCTGAAGAACTTGTACATCGAGGATCTTCATGAGCAATGTCTCTACTGTCTGTACCCGGATCACGACTTGAACAACTGTACCATCTGCCAGTCGTTCTCATCCAGAACCGCAAGGACCACCACCACTGGAAGTTAGTAGCTTGGCTGGATGAAGGTGCCGGGGCCTCTGGCTCAGTCTCTGTCTGTAGTTATGCCTCCGCACAGCAGACCCGTAACACGCACTTCCTCATCAAAGAGGTTGAGGTCCCATGAAGAATCTGCCTGTGGAAAGAAGGCAAAAAAGGCACATGGATCGCACAGTCAGGCTGCTCCCTCGTCGATGATGTTGTTGATGTCTTTGTCTATGCTGACAGTCACCTTGTTGATGACTACGGCACCCAGGACACCTTCAGCTGTGGCTTCATCATCTAAGCACTCTTCAGAGAAGCAATGTTTGTCCATGACTACAGTTCCTCCTTCTACACCATCCTTTATTTTAAAATGTTTTTATTGGCATTTCAATAATACATATAAAATAGCAGAGTTATAGTTACCATATACCAACGAAAGGGGAAGAAAAGGAGAAAGGGAAAGGGAAAACACATTTAACTAATAACCCTTCTACGCCATCCTTGTTGATGACCCCATTGATGGCCCAATACGTCTTTGACGACATCCATCATCCTGTCGACGACTCCATCGGCCACCTCGTCTCTGACCAAATCATCAATGTTGATGACCAAAACATTGTCTACGTCTAAAGGCACTACGCCAAATACCTTGTTGCCATCTAAACCTACTCCGTCACCAAGCATGTCTTCATTGTGCACGATGCCTACTCAAAGGCACTTGGTTTCCTCTTTTCCAAAGGGAGTTGCTGTGGACAGGGATGGCCCGTCAGCATTGTCTTATCTCCCCGCGCCAACTTATGCTCGGCCACTGTTTTCACTGGCTCCATGTACGCTGCCTGCGATATCTTGTCTGCCCATGGCCCTTCCTGAACAACTGTTAGGGCAGGGTGCTGAAGATGAGATGGATGTACCAGAGGAAGTATTCTCCGATGACGAGAAAGATCCTGGGACTTCCCTTGCGAACATGCAGCCACCGGCTCCACCAAAGCGAAGCAAGCCCCTGCTCAACCTTCTCCAATTACACCTGCTCCAGTGGGCATGCCCTACGTGCCTCCTCAGGCTCCTGTGGCTCATATGTCCTGAAGCTCGAAGGACATATCTATTGACATCCTGTCCACACTACAGACACTGGTTTCAGAGCACCAGCAGAGGCTCCCAGCTCCACCATTGCCTTCTCCAGCAGAGCACTGTGTTTTCCCTGCAAAGAAAGGTTTGTCTCCTCCACCCCCCCTTTTCTATGGGGAGCTCTTTTTCCACCATTCACCCTCAGAGATATGGACACAAACGACGATAACTATCCCACGGACGCTTACTCTACAGAGGAGTTTAAGGATCTGGTGCCAGGCGACAGTGAGCCAGATCATCTACCTCTAAGAGATTTGCCTCCTGACGAGATTGGCTCTTTTCATGCCCTCATGTCATGAGCTGCAAAGCTGTTTGATCTCCTCCCTGAGCAGCAGAAAATGGAGGGATTCCTTTATCTGAGGCGGGAATCTGCCAAATGTCAATGGTAGCCATTCCAGCGCTAGAAGACATTTGGGAGGATGGCCTTTTGGTAATGAGCAATCCATTCTCAATGTCACCAAAGAAAGATTGCTTTGAAAAGAAATATAAGATCCCAGATTTGGCACCCAAATTCCTACGCATGCAGCTCTGCCTGGACTCAGTTATCTCAGCAGCCGCCCATAAGTGCTCGGCCAATCCCTCGTCCCCTTGTATGGTACCCATAGACAAGGAGGGCAAACAGCTGGACGCTTTTGGCAAGAGGGTCATCTCTACAGCCGCCACCACCATCAAGGCAGCTAATTCATTAGCAATCCTCTCCTGCTATGACCAGGAGCTATGGTTCAAGCTGGGACCAATTGTGAATTTTCTCCCAGACGATAAACGGGATGAGGCACTTACACTGCTGCATGAGAGGGAAGCAACATCAAACCATTCCGTCTATATTGCTGTTGACGTTGAGGATACAGGATTCTGCCAAATGGGTAACAGTGCAGTGTAACAACTTCAAGAGTGATTTAAACCCACCAATTTATGGCTGGTGGTCTAGTCCAAGTTTTTCGATATGCCTTTTAACGGCATTGATCTATTTGGAATAAAGGTAGATGAAACCCTACAAGCCATCAAGGCCGACACCGAAAAAGCTTGTTCGCTTGGTACCTGCAACAGCATCGCCAGTCTATTTGTTTAGGGAAATCGAGATTCTCAAGAACCTCAAGGGATTATATATCATCCTACCGTCCGCAGACGCCAAGGGCCAGCACCTCACAATAGGGTTACAAAGGAAGATCACAGTCTTCTTACAGAGGGGATCAGCGATGACAAGGGGCCTCCTCCAGAGGCCAGATGTCACGATGCCTGCCCCTAGACATCCGGAACAGGTCCATCTGTCCAGGGAACAGGCACCCAAGAAGACACAGGAATTCCCAAAACCCCGCCTAGGGGCTATATGGGTTCAGTCCTGGCGCCATAGGCGCCAGGCTCATATTGCCAACCTTAAACTATGCAGGTCATCCTGCAAAGAACTCATGTACAGGCCATCATGAGGCCATGAAGGGACTACTTTCCTTTAGGAACTATTTTGCTGCTTGGGTGTGGTACTGGAACTTCTTACCTGGGAACTACTATTTTGATGCTATTTAAACCATGCCCGAAGAGCAGCACACGCTTCACGTTATTCTGCATTTTAGCAGCGTAACGCTCACCGTGTCTGCAGTCCAGCATCCAGTCTACAGCTACACCCGTCTTGTGTCCGGAGCCGATCCTAGTGAAAAGGAAAGAAGAAGAGAAGGTTAGAACAAGGAGATTTCCATTTGGTCATCATCTTTTCCTGGAGCAGCCGCACCTGTGGATAAAGGAAAAAGACAGAATCGGCGCCCGAAACAACAGCATCTGAAAAGACAAGAACAAACAAAAGGTGACCAGGGTTCTGCCAAAGACATTCTTTTACTTACCGCAGGATACTTACTCCGAATTTTACCGCTCGAGGCAGCGCTGGTCACCATCCTATGTTAGAAATTTTCGGCAAGGCGCCACACCTGCAAAGAAAATAGAGAAATATTGGTTAATTACATTTGGAACAATATTACTTGCTAGACAGTGCTTGGTACAAACTGACTCTTACCTAAGCGCTACCTTCATCCATCGAGGCGAACTCACTCCTTGGATCACGCTGAAAGGGAAAAGGTATGAAAGGAGAAAGAGTGAATTAACAGACATTTGAACTCTAAAAGAACTATACATTCGGTTTACACACTACTTACCTCGGAGTCATTGTTGTCTGGAACTCTGCCAAATACCTTCGGATCAGTGAAGTAACTGAACCTCTACGTGCCCGTGCACTCCACGCAGGCTGGAGAGTTCATCCTTCCAAACAATAAGGTGAGACTTCATGAAGGGGAATACTGGAAGTTTTCAGGGAAAATAGTGTTAGTGTAACCTCTCTACCACGGGTGGCTAATCCCCTTTACTGCTTTTAGGAAAATATTCTTGCGGGCCAGGCAGACGAAACTGAGTTGGCAAGTGTAGCTGATCATCACTTCGCTACGAGTCACACTGGTGGAGACAGCAGCAGTCCAGCTTCGTTCGACGCTCCTGTGGAATCCAGGTGAGCGTAACAGAACGCGAAGCCTTACTACAAATCTCCACCCGGGCGTTATGGAGACCTCAGAGACTGACCAATTAGCCCCACTACTGGGAGAACTAAGGACTGAAGTGCATTCTGCCCATCAAGAGACTAATGCTCTTTGGAGATAACTGATTGTGGCAAAAGAACGTACGGATGATCTCGCCAGGCAATTACTTCAAGCTCAAGCTGGGCACACACCTTTACATGGACTCGGGGGAGCTTCTGCCCAAGCTCAATCAAGTAATCCAGTGCAAGTAATTTTACCAGGGACAGTTCCTTTAGCACCGCCAGAACGCTTTACGGGGGACCAAAAAAGGTTTGCCGTGTTTATGAACCAGTGCCGCCTACATTTTTTATGTAGACCTGGAGCCTTTCCGAATGATCAAGCAAAGGTAGCCTTTGTACTATCGTATCTCAGTGGCAGTGCAGCCGATTGGTCTATTGCACTAGTCAACCAGGATGACCCTCTTCTTCGGGATTTTCAGGGTTTTCAACTAAGCATGGAAAGACTATTTGCCCGACATTCCCAAGGCCAAGCTTTGGATAACGATCTTTTGTCCTTGCGTCAGGGTAACCAGGATCTGCTGACCTACATCGCAACCTTCAATAGGTTGGTGGTAGAAACCGGATGGCCAGAGGTCAAGCGGATTACGCTATTTCATCGTGGGCTACGAGGTGAACTAAAAGACGTTTTGGCACAAGTAGTGAACCCACCTCAAGATTGTGCTGAATACATAGACCTGGTTGTCCATTTGGATCACAGACTTCAGAATCGGAAGGCTGATCGGGCTAGATTCAAGAATCGAGTGTTGGTAAGACCTAAGGACAACGTCACCCCCTAAGGAACTGATGTATATGAACCCATGCAAATTGGGGGGGGTTAAAGGACCTTTGACTCAAAAAGAAAGGGACAAGAGGCAGCAGTTACAATTGTGTTTGTATTGTGGAACCTCAGGTCATTTTTTACGGGATTGCCCAGTGAAACCACCTAAGAAGGTGGTAGGAGTCGCTGACAAAATCAATATGGAATCAGAGCCGGGAAACGACCACGCCCGACAAGCGTAGAGGTCCACTTGCTGAGCATGAAGAAGGACACTCAGACCTCGCACCTAATTATACCAATGGTCCTTATAGATCGAAGGCAACCATCTCGTATGCACGCAGTGTGAGCATACATAAATAGCGGAGCCATAGGAAACTACATGGATCAAGAATTGGCTACAAGGATGAAACTGCCTCTTTGCAAAAAACCCACAACTGATGTAATCACCACCGTCGATGGGACCAAAATAGCTTCCGGTCCAGTAACTCATTCAACTATGGAGATGACACTGTTGGGTCAAGATGGGCATCGAGAGAGCATTGTGTTTGACTTAATCAAGGCCCCACATTTCCAAATAATTCTGGGAATGCCATGGTTGGAAACTCATAATCCTTGTATTGACTGGCGAGAAAAGAGAGTGACTTTCTCGGATGGTGCACCCACTTATTACCCTGAAAGAACTTTGATCAAAAGACTAGCTACAGTCACGAATCCGATAACTCAGTTACCCCAGGAATACCAGGAATTTCAGGATGTTTTCCAGAAAGACCAAGCAAACACGTTACCACCCCACTGATCATATGATTTGCAGAAGGACCTCCTACCCGGCGCTCAAATTCCATGCAGCAGAATCTACGCCCTCACTGAACCCGAAAATCTTCATTCACAGCAATATTTGGATCAATACCTCGCTAATGGCTTCATTCGCCCGTGCAAGTCTCCGGCAGCATCGTCTTTATTCTTCGTCCCTAAGAAGGAAGGTGACCTTAGGACTTGTATTGACTATCGCGCATTAAACCAAATAACGGTAAAAAAACGATACCCGTTGCCCCTGATCCCAGAACTACTGGACCAAGTAAAGGATGCTCGTATCTGCACTAAGTTCGATCTCCGAGGGGCATATCATCTGGTACGAGTGAAAAAAGGCGACGAATGGAAGACTGCCTTCCGTACCAAATACGGATTGTTCGAATACCAGGTGATGCCTTTCAGGCTTTGCAACGCACCGGCAGCCTTCCAGTATTTCATGAACGATGTCCTTCGTGAACTCATAGACGTCTGCGTTGTTGTATACATAGACGACATCTTAGTACACTCTTCATCTAAATCAGACCATGTGAAGCACGTTCGTGCTGTACTAGAAAAACTACGCCAGCATAAATTATATGCGAAATTGGAAAAGTGCGTTTTTCATACTTCGGAAGTTGAATTCCTTGGATTTATCCTGACCCCAAATGGAGTTCGGATGGATTCACGAAAGGTGGATGCAATCCTCAAGTGGCCCTCACCTACCTCGATTAAAGGGGTACAGAGTAGGCTTGGATTTGCAAACTTTTACCGCATATTCATTCCTGATTTTTCACATCTTGTGCAACCCATCACGGCTCTTTTGCGGAAAAATAAACGCTTCCAGTGGACAGAAAAAGCTGAAAAGGACTTCCAAGACCTAAAACAGAAATTTACTTCAGCTCCTGTTTTAAAGCACCCACGTTCAGAACTTCCGTACGTGGTTGAAACTGATGCATCCAGCTTAGCCACGGGAGCTGTCGTTTCCCAAAAGGATCCTGAGACTGGTCAACTTCACCCAGTGGTGTTCTGGTCACGGAAAGTTTCAGCACCAGAGTTAAGTCATGCAGTTACCGACAAGGAACTACTGGCCATCAAGTCAGCATTCAAAGCCTGGCGGCATTATCTTCTCGGAGCTCGACACACCATCACCGTAATCACGGATCACAGGAACTTACAATATTTAAAGACAGCCAAGGCTCAATCGTCATGCCAACTTAGATAGGCCTTATTCTATGCGGAATATGATTTTGTGATTACTTACCGGCCAGGTTGTCGAAATGGCAAAGCAGATGCCTTATCTCGTATTGGAATGGGAGAAGCATATTCAAATCCAGAACCAGTACCCATAATTTCGGAGAGAATAATTCTTGGTATAACCACTCTACAGACTCTGGACGACATCCATAAAAAGATTCAACAGCTTTTCGACCTTGCAGCCTTACAAAGCTGGTTGAACAAAGGCAAAGATTATTCAGTCACCGATCACCTGCCATACTATCAAGGACGTCTTTACCTACCAAATAAAGAATTACAAGAACATGTTATCTCCAATTACCATGAGTCTTTGATAGAAGGGCATCCTGGGATCGCTAAAACCGAGGCCAAGATCAAAAGACAATTCTGGTCGCCTACTTGGCAGAAAGACATTAAGTCATTTGTACAGTCTTGCGGTATTTGTGTCCAAAATAAGACCCAGAAAAGGAAACCAGCAGGCCTATTACAACCTTTGGACATTCCGCCTACGCCTTGGCATACCCTATCCCTTGACTTTATTACTGACCTTCCCCCATGTAATGGGTATAACACCATCCTAGTTATAGTGGATCTTTTTTCCAAAATGGCTCATTTCATTCCATTAAAGGGTCTACCTTCAGCCTCGACCTTGGCCAAGGAATTTCTAGAACATATCGTCCAAATACATGGATTCCCCTCCGTATTGGTTTCCGACCGGGGAAGTCAGTTCATTTCTCAGTTTTGGAGGAAATGTTGTCAATTGGCCCAAATCGACATTAGACTATCAACCAGTCACCATCCTCAAACCGATGGTCAAACTGAGAGGACCAATCAGACACTAGAGCAGTACCTACGGTTCATGTTACACTAAACCGAAGGCAATTGGAAAGAAGTTTTGTGGATATCCGAATATGCATACAACTCATTGCACTCAGGAACAGGACAAAGCCCATTTTATACTATAAATGGGCGACATCCTCGAACCTCTGAACTCGATTCGCCCCAACACTTAGAGATGCCCGCCATGAACCATTTACACTACACTATTACACAAGCTTTTAAAAAGGCAACTGAACATTTGAAACGGGCTAAAGAGAGATACAAAAAAAACGCAGATCAACATAGAAGCGAAGCTCTGAAATATCAGATAGGAAACCGAGTTTGGCTGGCTTCAAGACACATCCCTTTAAAGGGGACTCGAACCTTTAACCCTAAGTATTTGGGACCTTACACTATTAAAGCCATTATTAATCCCGTGGCCGTCAAATTGGAGTTACCGTCAAATATGCAAATTCACCCAGTTTTTCCTGTTTCACTTCTAAAGCCAGTACAACCAGGAACAAGGCTAACTAAACCACCTAACCCCATCCTAATAGACGGGGACCCAGAATTTGAAGTAAAGAATATTTTGGACTCAAAAATAGCCAAATCAAGACTTTTTCATCTGGTTGACTGGAAAGGTTATGGTCCACAAGAAAGGTCATGGGAACCAAGTGACAATATTCATGCACCTCGATTGGTGAAAAGGTTCCACCAGAATTTCCTAGACAAACCGGGACCAGTGAGGAAAACAGCCTTAGGAGGGGCCTTGGGGGGCAGTGCTGTCACAATGCCTGCCCCCAGACATCCGGAACAGGTCCATCTGTCCAGGGAACAGGCACCCAAGAATACACAGGAATTCCCAAAACCCCGCCTAGGGGCTATATGGGTTCAGTCCTGGCGCCATAGGCGCCAGGCTCATATTGCCAACCTTAAACTATGCAGGTCATCCTGCAAAGAACTCATGTACAGGCCATCATGAGGCCATGAAGGGACTACTTTCCTTTAGGAACTATTTTGCTGCTTGGGTGTGGTACTGGAACTTCTTACCTGGGAACTACTTTTTTGATGCTATTTAAACCACGCCAGAAGAGCAGCACACGCTTCGCGTTATTCTGCATCTTAGCAGCGTAACGCTCACTGTGTCTGCAGTCCAGCATCCAGTCTACAGCCACACCCGTCTTGTGTCCGGAGCCAATCCTAGAGAAAAGGAAAGAAGAAGAGAAGGTTAGAACAAAGAGATTTCCATTTGGTCATCATCTTTTCCTGGAGCAGCCGCACCTGTGGATAAAGGAAAAAGACATTAAAATAAACCGCATCGCATTGCCAGATGCAGCGCCGCGCCATACTCACCTGTCTTCGGAGCATCTCCACGACCCGGCGCAGCACCCGTTGAATCGCTGCCCGAAACATCAGCATCTGAAAAGACAAGAACAAACAAAAGGTGAGCGGTGTTCCGCCAAAGACATTCTTTTACTTACCGCAAGATACTTACTCGGAATTTTACCGCTCGAGGTAGCGCTGGTCACCATCCTACGTTAAACATTTTCGGCAAGGCGCCGCATCTGCAAAGAAGATAGAGAACTATTGGTTAATTACATTTGGAACAATATTACTTGCTAGACAGTGCTTGGTACAAACTGACTCTTACCTAAGCGCTACCTTCATCCATCCAGGCAAACTCACTCCTTGGATCACGCTGCAAGGGAAAAGGTATGAAAGGAGCAAGAGTGAATTATCAGACATTTGAACTCTAAAAGAACTATACATTCGGTTTACACACTATTTACCTCGGAGTCATTGTTGTCTGGAACTCTGCCAAATACCTTCGGATCAGTGAAGTAACTGAACCTCTATGCGCCCCTGCACTCCACGCAGGATGGAGAGTTCATCCTTCCAAACAATAAGGTGAAATTTTATGAAGGGGAATACTGGAAGTTTTCAGGGAAAATAGTGTTATTGTAACCTCTCTACCACGGGTGGCTAATTCCCTTTACTGCTTTTAGGAAAATATTCTTGCGGGCCAGGCAGACGAAACTGAGTGTGCGGTTGATCATCACTTCGCTACGAGTCACACTGGTGGAGACCGCAGCAGTCTAGCTTCGTTCAACGCTCCTGTGGAATCCAGGTGAGCGTAACACCAGACACTGAAGCAATCCTGACCAGACCCTGGTCCCGACGCCCCACTTTGACACCCCAGTAGGGGGGTGGCTTGCCAACTTTGTCAAATAGTGGAAGTATATCACCACCGACAAATGGGTGTTTGTTCGGCTCACCAGGGCCATATCCTGGAGTTTATTGGGCCCCTGCCCTCCATTCCTCCCATTCCAAAGGCAGGAAAACACCCACTGCAAGAGGTGCAGTCCCACCTAAAAAAAAAGGGCAATCAAAGTTGTACCAGTGCACCTGTGGGGCACCAGAGTATACTTCAGATGCTTTCTGGTGAAGAAAAAGTCAGGAGGTTGGAGACCCATACTGGACTTCGGAAGACTCAACTAGGACCTTAGGAGTTCACATTAACTCCAGCCTCACCATGAATAATCTCAATAGCGCACTCGCCTCCTCCACAGCATAAACTGCTAAACTCATCACACTTAGCATACCCCTCCTCTCCACCGATAACTGCCTGACATTAGCCAGAGCCCTCATCCTGACAAAAATAGACTATTGTAACATCCTACTATTATGCATCTCAAAAAAGAACCTAAACAAACTACAACTCCTCCAAAACAAAGCTCTTAGAGCAGCTTGAGGTATAGACAGAAGAGAACACAAATCCTAGCACAGAAGGGATGCCCGCTGGCTTCCAGTGCAAGCCAGAATTCTCCACAAAACTCTCACCATCACCCACAAATGCATCACAGACAACACCCCCATCTACCTCAGCCAAAGCATTTCCCGCAAAACCTCCACCAGAAAACTCAGATCCAGCACCAACACACATCTCCACATCCCTCGCTTCACAACCTCCAGAGCAGGTAAGACCAGCTTCCCCACAGCAGCTCCCCGCATCTGGAATTCACTCCCCGCCCACCTTAGCAACGAAACCTCCTTCTTGAAGTTTAAGAAATTACTAAAAACCTGGCTATTTAACAAATGCTAACCATCCTATCCTACCCCACTTGCCCCCTCCCCACCTACCCCTGCTCCTCAACTCATGTAACTCATGTAACTGTATGTAAGGTAAATGATTTATTTGTTTTGTGCTCATATGTTATACACATACCCTAGAAGCAACCAACCAAGACACCCTAGAATTTTGTAACTGTATAAGCTCTGTAACTGTATAACCTCACAATGATACATGTAACCTGCGCCTTGACACCCCAGGGTATGGGCGTAAAACAAATGCAACAAATAAATAAATAAAATAAACGTATACCTCAAGTCTCAGACATTGTGCATAGTATCCCTTTAGCACATCTTAGACTAGCTGAAACAAGGGGACTTTCTCTCCTCTCTAGACATAGAGGATGCATACTTCCATATCCCCATTCATCGGCGGCACCAGCACTTCCTCCTATTCAAGGTTGCAGGAAAGCACTACCAATTCAAGGCTCTGCCTTTTGGCCTGAAATCAGCACTTCGGGTGTTCACCACCAAAGGCCTGGCTCCAGTAGCGGCCCATCCTCCAGCGTTCAGGCATTCACCTTTACCCATATCTGGATGAGAAGTTGGTGCGTGCCCCATGACTTCCTCTAGCGGCACAACACACCAAGGATATACGATCCTGTGCCTAACATCATCACTGGGGTTCTCGGTGAACTTTGCAAAGTCTTGCTTACATCTGCTCAAAACTCGCTGTTCCTGGGCTCACACTTCAACACTCTTGCATGTGTAGCCAATTCTTTGGTGGAGAGGGTGAATACCATTCTGAACAAGGTTCAGCAGCTGTCACACATGCTGGTTGCATCAGTCTGCGCTCCATCAAGTCCATCCTTGGAATGATGGCCTTATGCATCCCATTGATCTTGCACTGCAGACTCCGGATGAAACCACTTCAGGAGTTCTTGGACCCCTATTGGCAGCAAATATATTGGGATCTTGGCAGGACAGAATTCGGCACACACCCTCCTTTCAACTAGCCCTCCAATGGTGGGGTCAGCGCCTCAACCTCACTCAGGGAGCCCCCTTTTGCCAAACCAAATCACAGTTACCTTGGATGCCTCCCAGGAAAGATGGGGAGCTCACAGAGAAGAATTCAACGCCAGAAGCCTGTGGTTACCCGAAGAAAAAGCCCTACATATCAAAGCTCTGGAGCTGAGGGCGGTGTTCTGGGCCCTGAAGTCCTTCAAGCCACAATTGCAGAGCTGGGTGGTTCGCGTCTTCACAGACAACACCACCACCATGTTCTATATTTTCGCAAGCAAGGTTGTACTCGCTCTCTGATTCTACAGATGTGCAGGTACTGTGAACATGGGTTCTGGTGCCCAACAGTTTCCTAATTCCCTTCCATCTACCAATGATCCACAATACCATAGTGGATTCACTCAGTAGGGAACCCAGGTCCTGCCATGAATGGAAACTTCACCAAGGACAAGCTCTCTGTCTTTTCTCTGAGTGGGGTCATCCAGAGATCGATCATTTGGCACAGCGATCAACAAAAGTGCACCAGTTTTTCGACCAGGTTTCCCCAAGGGAAGATCCTGGGGGATGGGTTCTTGTTTCCATGGGAAAGACTGCTACTTTTCGCCTTTCCCCGATACCTCTGCTACCTCGTGTTCTCAGTACACTCAAACAGAACCGCTGCACGATTATTCTGGTAGCCCCGGCTTGACCACTCCAAATTTGGTACTCAGACCTACTTCACCTGTCGGTGACTCCCTACATTGGGTTACCTCCACTTCCCGTCCTTCTCTTCAGAGACTGCGGGTCCGTCCTGCACCAAGACTCATCGTCCCTCAACTTGACAGCCTGGCTCCTGCAGCCCTAGAATTTGGAAACATACTGCTACCTTTAGACTGCAGAAACATCTTCGCCATCTACATTGTCCTGCTTCAAAAGCAAGTGGAAATGCTTTACGTTATGGTTTGCAACTCAACACCCGGACTAGTTGCACATTCAGGCTGCAGACATCTTGCCATACCTCCTGTCATTGACACATGCTGGTCTAACACACTTATCTTTCAAGTTGCATTTAGCATCCATCTCATGTTACACACGTGCCTCAGATACGCCTTCCCTCTGGTCGCAGAGGTTGGTGAAAGAATTCCTCAAAGGACTGTTTTGCACCTTAGCCCCTGTCCGAGCTCCAGTGTGGGAACTCACACAGAGTCTCCTTGATGTTTCTCTCCTAGTAAACGGCATTCCTAGTTGTCATTGCTTCAGCCAGATGAGGGGACGAGCTGCAGGCCCTCTCCTGCCAGCCACCCTACTTGACTTTTCATCAATCCAAGGTGGTCCTTTGTACAAATCCTTCCTTCCAAAGGTGCCTTCTGCATTTCACTTTAATGATCTCTTGATCCTGCCAGTGGGCTTTGCCTCTCTTTCGTCTATTTGGCTTGCACTAAACAGTTCCGGAAGTCATCACAATTATTTGCTGTCTTTGGACCAGTCGACATGGGCAATGCCCTTTTGAGGTCTTCCATTGCAAGATGGCTGTCGGCATGCATTTCCCACTGCCATCGTCTGGCCAACGGGTCCCTTTCAGGAAGACCAAGTGCACACTCAATGTGAGCCATGGCTTCTACTGCGGTGTTCCTATCCAGTGTTTCCCTGCTCGACATCTGCCGGGCAGCCACGTAGAGATCTGTCCATGCCTGCACAAGGTTCTACTGCATCGATAGTGTGAGAAACCTGAAGGTGTCTCACCCGCTAGTCCCTGGAGATCTTTCTTCCAGGGGGCCAGGACACATCCATCGCTATTGGATCACGTTCATAGTGGTGGGTCAGTGGGGGAGGATCACCTCGATGGGGGGGTTTTCGGGGAGTAGAAGTGGGACACAGACGGACAAGAAGTGGTACCCCCTTCCTTGTAATGCCTTTTCCCCATCCTACCCCGTAGGATATTCAGAAGCTCAGCCCCCCCCCTTTCCAACACAAACACTTTCTTACACCATGAAAGACAATGGACTAACACCAAAGCTATTTCCCTGACGTGTCTCAACACAAGGGTCAGGCAGAGTCAGGCAATTGACAATAACTATACACACCTGACAGTCTGTTCCCTTCCCCACAGGGATGAAAGGCAGATCATGAGAGCGCACTTTGAGCAAGGACAAACACACGAGGATGCTGCTATTCCAGGACAGCAATTCAAACAGAGAAGAAAGGCAGAGAGTCCAGAAAAAAAACAAGGAGGGAAGTGCACTTGCCCTTTTTTTGCCCCAAACCCACGAAGCTTCCGTGAAAGGTATCATAAGACCAGGAACTATAGTTTGTGTGGTCTAACAGATGTCTACGATGCACTCATAACCGAGGCTGAGAGGTGCGCTTGCTACCATCGTACCATCCTTGACTCCAGAGACAAGAAACAACAAGGTCAGCACAGCCGGTGAGTCGGAGGGAGAACCGATAGTAGACCGGACGGTGTTGAGCGAAGGTTGCAAACGCCAACTTATTATGAACAAAGAACTTGTGTGCTAAAAGAACTTTTAAAGCCCAAGGAGACCAGCTGCAGAGTAATCCGGCGACGTGGGCATCCATTCAAAAGACTCTGGCTGGACCCCTTTTCTTGTAAACATTATAGTAACAAGAGGCCGTAGGAAAGGGCAGAATAAAGTTAAGGGGGTCATACAAAGGTTGAGCCAAATCGCCTTGTACAATCGAAAGTCCTTAACCCATTAGCAAAATGTTGACATATGATATGATATTTTATTTATGGCGCACCCATACACAAGTGTTTCAAGGCACGGCGAGGCGTGCCTTGAAAGGGAGGGGAACAGGGGAGTAACAAGACAATGATCTTAATAGGCCCAGTGTCATTGAGATTGCACAAGTGCAGGGGAGAGGGAAGGGGTAAAGTGCAAGGGGCAGGGGAGGAGTGGAAAGTGCTGAACACAGGATCAAAACAACAACAAGTAGTGTGGCCAGCAGGTGGCAAGTGCAAGAGTTAAGCACAGACAACTGGTGTCTAATAAGTGTAGATAAGGGGACTATAGGGTTGCAGATACAGACCCAAGTGCAAGGGTTGCCAGGGGGCAGTGCGGATATGCAAATGGGTGGGCAGGGACCTGGGCCTGAATTCAGAGGGTAGCCAGGTGCCCAGTGCAATAACAGACAGATCAGCAGGGGAGAAGAATGTAGAAGGCAGAAGCAACGAGGAGGGTCTTGAGGGTCTTGAGGTGCTTCCAGAACCTAAGATGGTTCTCCTCAAGTTTCAGAGAGGCAGGGAGGCTGTTCCAGAGGGAGGCCCCAGCCGAAGAAAGAGATCTACCACCAACTCATTGCTTGGAGAAGCAACTGAACCTGAGGGAGTTGGAGGTAGAGGATCGCACATTGTAAAACAGGCATGTACTCCGGGCTGAGGGAACCGCTGTGGAGCGCTAAATGTGGAAAGCCTGACTGTGGGCTTAAGGGAAAGCTTGACTGGGGGCTAGAAAAAGATACGGGAAGTGATTCCAGCAAAGTATTTTGAATAGGTGAACTGTGTGAAACTGGAAAATGTGAACCCGACTGGGGGAAGTCAATTGTACAAAAAGGATCGGAGCCCGGTGGAGGGGGATCCACGGGTGAAGAGAAATCACCTGATGGGAAGATTACTGAAAGGAACTTTTTGTTTGTTGTTTATAGTACATCAGGCCCTGTGAGGCAAGAGACTTTGTGAAAAAGAGACTTGGCCATAGAAGGCACTGATCATTTGGAAACAAACTGTAAGCTCGTATGAGAGAAGCCCAGGCGTGTGCTGTTCTCGAGAGTCCCGTGCTGAAACGTGGGGAAGGGAGACCCAGTTATACCATCCCGATTTATCATTTTGTGACCACTTCTTTTTTTCTGGTGATCATTATCCCACACTATTTTGTAACTTAGCAGTCTATTTTGTAACTTAGCTGTAAGGATTGGCAATAGGTTTTTTAGTATAGAACCTTTTTATTTGACAAGATGCCACTAGGAGTGCCTTACTGCCTTATTATTATTTGATGGTCGTAGCTTGCTCCCATCTTAAATTTAGGTTTAGATTAGGCGTTTTTCTCACCCATTTATACAGTTTAATAAACACCCTTGAACTGTGATCACTTGTGTCTGTCTTTACTGTTGCCACCATGAGTCCCTTATATGGTGTCCGGCTTGGGATGTGACTCAATTGCAACTAATTGGGGAAACCTACAAATTCAAAAACTTAGTCAGAGAGCTTCCAACCCGTTTGTTGCCACCAAGGAATCAAAAGGATTGATATCTGTAGCAGTAGGGAAACTACTGTTCCCCCTGAGAAAAGAGGAATGATTTCTACAGACTTGGTTTTAATACCCCCTGCGGGATGTTACATCAGATTGGCCCCAAACTCTGGCCTAGTGTGGAAGTTCTGTATAGACGTTTTAGCAGGCGTCATCAATCCCTACTTCTGCGTAGATGTAAAGGTTTTCTAACAGAATCATGGTGAGATCCACTTTGAAGTACGTCGTGGAGATCAAATTGCTCAAGGAATTTTGGAAAGGGCTTTATTTCCTCAGACGAAGCAGAGAGAGGTAGCTTAGGCTTTGGGGAAGCTGATAAACCTTGCAACATCGAAGGAAGAAAGAAAGAGAGAAGAGCCTACCATCCAACCCGACCTAGCCTTCGCTCAGCGAAACGATCCAGCTCTCGCTGAAGCTTTCTTACAAACTATTCCGGAAGGTGAAGGTATAGAGAAAGGAAGCCCCTTTTTCTTCCTAAAACAAGGGTTACTTTATAGAAGAGAGACATCTATGGAAGCCTTAGTAAAGACGCAGTTGGTAGCCACCGAAAGGTTGTACTGGAGATTGCGCATATCCCATCAAACCGCAGGACAATTTAAAACCCAGGCACATATTAGTGGGAAGTTTCACTGGCCAGGTATTCACGCTGATATAAAGACCTTTATCCATACATGTGAAATATGTCAAAAGACCAGCACGCACATCCCATTACCTGCCCCTCTGTACCCCTTGCCGATCATGAATTCCCTTTTTCAAGAATCAGAATGTGCATAATTGGACCTCTAGAAACATCCAGATTAGGCAACAAATATGTCCTTGTGATTGTGACTATGCAACCCAATATCCCAAAGCATTCCCATTGCAAAATAATATCACACAGCAAATCTTTAAACATCTCCTACCATATTTTTCCAGGGTCGGCTTTCCCATGGAAATGCTAACTGACCAGGGTTCGAATTTCATGAGTTAGCTTATGGCAGAAGTCAAAGACCTACTCCATATTACCACCTTGCGAACTTCTGTGTACCATCCCAAAGCGATGGCTTGGTAGAAAAATTCAATAAAACTCTGAAGTTAATTCTACGAAAACTGGTAGATAAGGATGGGAAAGACTGGGACCAAATGATCTCTTGGCTACAATTTGCAGTAAGGAAACCCTCTTAGGCCTCCACAGCCTTCTCTCCTTTTGGACTGCTCTATGGTAGAGAGCCTAGAGATGTCCATACTAACCGACCAGGGTATTCGAATTTCATGTGTAAATTTATGGCAGAAGCCAAAGAGCTACTCCATATCACCACCATGCGAACTTCTGTGTACCAACCCCAAACTGATGGCTTGGTAGAAAGATTCAATAAAACTCTGAAGTTAATTCTACGAAAATTGGTAGATAAGGATGGGAAAGACTGGGACCGAATGATCCTTTGGGCACTATTGAAGGCAGATTCCTTTTTACGCACATGCCAGAATAAAGAAAACCCGCTAGGGAAATAGGCCAGGAGATAGCGTGGGTTGTACAGAATACAAATATCAGCAAAGGATTCTGCTGCTCAAGAGTGCTCTGACTCTTTCAGCTAAGCACATGGGCTTAAAAGCCCAAAACACGTCATTACATACAGTACTAATGGGTGCCACTGATTGGAGGCACCCTACATATGGGCCGGCGCCATAGGGGATGCCAGAGTGTAATTGGTTTATTCTTTCCCGTTGGTCAGGATCCACGTGGTCAGCTGGGCTCATCCTCGCGGTGAAGGTCAGGGCACACATTACTACTTTGTTTCAAACTAAACACGCTAAACCTAGTTATTATATCATTGTGGCAGGCACGTGGGCGGCACAGGAAATGGTGCCATGGGGAAGGGATGATAAAATACAGTCATGCTGACCGACACATTCAGGGTGTCGTTGATAACGCAGTTCCCGCACTCAAGGTCTCCACCCAGGGTTTTGATCTTCAATTTATCCCTCCCTGTACCTCGTTTTACAAGAGATGTTTTCATGCTTAGAATAATACTGACGCGCATGCTTAGATCTTCTGCAGACACTTGATTTGTGTTGGACCAGGGGTGTCGTGCACATATTGGGGAATGCAAAGGTGGGGTTGTCAGGTCAGTGGTGTGGGGCTGGCTCCGGACTGGCTGGGTGGGGGCTAGAGGCCTACTGGCAGTTTAGTGGAGATGAATGGATGCAGTGAGGAGCCTGGTGTTGTTTCATGCTCTGGCAGGGTGCAATCCTTTGCAAGATACTAAATATTCCCAACACTGGAGGGATGAGGAGGAAGTGGACTTCCGTGGGAATGGTGCTCTGCAGATTCATTATGTCTTAATGAGATTGGGCATAGTGAGCAGAGAACGTGAACAGCGCAATCCTGCAAACGTATTCCTTTTAGGCCAAATACAAAATTGAGTCATATGCTGTGGGTTATCTAGTGCCGTCCATCTACAGTTGGCGCTACAGTGCCTCTACATGTGGCCTAATAGTGCAGATTGCTCCCCCTTATACACTACATCACCTCATATGGTGTTCCCCTTACCTGAAAG
Organism: Ambystoma mexicanum; assembly: GCF_040938575.1. Taxonomy (NCBI): domain Eukaryota; kingdom Metazoa; phylum Chordata; class Amphibia; order Caudata; family Ambystomatidae; genus Ambystoma; species Ambystoma mexicanum. Next base: position 585,402,792 of record NC_090922.1, on the reverse strand, counting down.
CACCTAGTGGGGGTGGGATAGGCTCATATCCATCCAACACTATTTGCAGTAAGGAAAGCCCCTCAGGCCGCAACAGGTTTCTCTCCTTTTGAACTGCTCTATGGTTGAGAGCCTAGAGATGTCCATACTAACCTACCAGGGTTCAAATTTCATGAGTAAGCTTATGGCAGAAGTCAAAGAGCTACTCCATATTACCACATGCAAACTTCTGTGTACCATCCCAAACAGATTTCTTGGTAGAAGATTCAATAAAACTCTGAACTTAATTCTACAAAATAAATTGGTAGATAAGGACGGGAAAGACTGGGACCCAATGATCCCATGGGCACTATTTGCAGTAAGGAAACCCCCTCAAGCCTCCACAGGTTTCTCTCCTTTTGAACTGCTCTATGGTAGAGAGCCTAGAGGTGTCCTGGACATGCTCCGGGAAACCTGGGAAGAACGAGAACAGGCTCACATTCCCATCTCGCAAACCGCCACCAGAAAGCGAGAACATATGAAATTGGTTTGAGATCTAGACTGTACTCATATGGAAAAGGCCCAGAGCCAACACAAATCCACTTATGACAATCATGTGAGCTTAAGATCATTCTCTGTAGGACAAAAAGTACTGGTCTTCCTACCCACCTCAGAAAACAAACTTGCCTCTCAGTGGCAAGGGCCCTATGAGTGGGAACCTGTACTTATAAAGTAGCCCAACCGGACAGGAAACAGAAGATCCATTTATATCACGTAAATCTCTTGAAAGAGTGGAAAGAGAACCCGTCAGCCACCCATGCCAAAGTATTAGCCTGTCTGATTCCAGAAGAGGTAGACCACTTTGAATGAATTCCTCCAGAGCTATCTATCCAACAACAAGGCGATCTTAAAGATGTAGTTATCTCATTTCCCGATGTAGTCTCTGAAAAACCAGGAAGAGTAAAAGGCACATACCACTATATTAGAACACCTAAAGGTAAAGAGGTTAATTTAAAACTGTATAGACTCCCTGAAGCCTGTAAACAGATAGCGATTGAGGAAGTCAACAAAATGTTGAAAGCCACTATTATCGAGCCTTCGTCAAGTCCATGGTTCTCTCCTATCGTCTTGGTCACTAAACCTGACCGCTCCTGGAGATTCTGCACAGATTCCCATCAAGTTAATTCAATTTCTGACTTCGATGCCTATCCCATGCCACGCATTGGTGACCTAATTGATAAACTTGGAGCAGCCACCTTTTTATCCATCGTAGATTTAACCAAAGGGAACTGGCAAGTTCCAATACATGGGCCAGATAAAGAAAAGACTGCGTTTTCAACGCCCATAGGACTGTTTCAATTCAAAGTCCTCTCTTTTGGCTTACACGGCGCGCCAGCCATTTTCCAGCACCTCATGGATAAAAACCTGCAACCCTATTCCGTTTTCTGTGGGGCTTATATTGACAATATCGTCATTTATAGTAAGACCTGGGATGGCAATCTCTTCTATCTTTCTATCATCATGAAAGTCCTCAGAGGCCGGCCTATCCGCTAATCCAGCCAAATGCAGACTGGCCCAGTCAGCTGTAAAATACCTCAGCTCCTTTGTAGGGAATGGGAATGTACAGCCTCAACATGAGAAGGTGAAGGCCGTCCTAGATACACCCAAGACCAAAAGAGATCTTAGAGCTTTTCTCGGGTTAATGGGATATTACTGTAGGTTTATCCCTAACTTTTTCCGCACAAAACAGCTAGGCTGACAGACAAATTCAAGAATGCTGAACCCCAGAAACTTCATTGGAATCACAAGGTTGATATATGTTTTAACACCCTAAAACAAACTCTGTGCCAGAACCCAATCCTGTAGGAAGCAGACTTCTCAAAAAAGTTTATATTACAGACGGATGCCTCCCTTATAGGGTTAGGAGCAGTAGTGTCCCAAATTTGAGATGTATTAGAACACCCATCTTATTTGCAAGTCGCAAGCTTTTCCCACGTGAAAAGAATGACTCCATTTTGGAACTAAAGGCCCTGGCCATCAAGTGGGTCATTATCCATCTCAGATACTATCGATTAGGAAGAAGGTTCACCCTTGTTACAGACCACTCACACATAGTTTGGATTAGCCAACACAAAGATTTCACCCCTCAGGTGATGCGATGGTTTCTAGAACTGAAACCTACTGCTTCACTGTGGAACATCGAAAAGGAAAATACCAGGGGAATGTAGACTTTAGCGGTTCCCCTGTGAAACAGCTGCGGCTAGATCGCATGGAGGAAGGCTATGTGAGAAACCTGAAGGTGTCTCACCCGCTAGTCCCCGGAGATCTGTCATCCAGGTGGCCAGGACACAGGCCATCGCGATTGGATCCAGTTCCTGGGGGTGGACCAGTGGGGGAGGATCACCTGGATTTCGGGGTATGAATGTGGGACACCAAAAGGCGAGATGCGGTACCCCCTTCCTTGTACACCCTTTTCCCCATCCTACTCCTTAGAATAATCAGAAGCTCTACCCTCTCCCCCTTTTCCAACATGAACACTTTCTTACACCGTGAAAGACAACAGATTAACAGCAGAGCCGTTTACCTGAAGTGTCCCAACACAAGGGCCAGGCAGAATCAGGCAACTGACAATAACTACACACACACCTGACGGCCCTTTCCCTTCCCCACAGGGATAAAAGGCGAAGCATGAGACCACACTTTGAGCAAGGACAAATGCATGAGGAAGCTGCTATTCCGGGACGGCAATTGAAACAGAGAAGAAAAGCACAGAGACCGGAAAGGACAACAAGGAGGGAAGTGCCCTTGTCCTTTTCGACCCAAACCCGTGAAACCGCTGTGAAAGGAATCCTATGACCGCAAACTACAGCTGACGTGTGGTGTAACAGATGTCTACGGTGCACAGGACCCTCCTGCACTGATAACCGAGGCGGGGAGGCGCACGTTTGCTACCCTTGTACCATCTTTGACTCCAGAGTCAAGAAACGACAAGGAGGTCAGCACAGCTGGTGAGTCGGAGGGAGAACCGATAGTAAACCGGACAGTGTTGAGAGAAGGTTGCAAATGGCAACTTATTATGAACAAAGAACCTGTGTGCTAAGTGAACTTCTAAAGCCCAAGGAGACCAGCTGCAGTGTGATCCAGTGCCACGTGTGCATCAATTTCGAAAGACTCTGGCTGGTCCCCTTTTTTTGTGAACATTATAGTAACAAGAGGCCGTAGGAAAGGGCAGAATAAAGTTAAGGTGGTCATACAAAGGTCGAGCCAAAACCCCTTGCACAATCGAAAGTCCTTACCCATTACCAAAGTTTTGACATTGTAAAACCGGCGTGTGCGCCCGGCTGAGGGAAACGCTGTACGAACGATAAATGTGGAAAGCCTGACTGCGGGCTAGAAAAAGCTAATGGAAGTGAATCCTGCAAGGAATTACGTATAAGTGCACTTTGGGAAACTGGAAAATGTGAACCCGAATGAGGGAAGTCTATGGTACAAAAAGGATCAGAGCCCAGTTGAGGGGGATCCATGGGTGAAGGGAAATCACCCGACGGGAAGATTACTGAAAGGAACTTTTTGCTCATTGTTTATAGTACATCAGGCCCTCTGAGGCAAGAGACTTAGTGTAAAAGAGACTTGGCCACACAAGGCCCTAATAATTTGGAAACAAACTCTGAGCTTGTATGAGAGAAGCCCAGGAGTCTGCTGTGCTTGAGAGTCCCGCCTTGTCCCATGCTGAAAACGTGGGGATGGAAGACCCAGTTATACTATCCTTACTTATCATTTTGTGAACACATCATTCTTTTCTGGTGAACATTATCCCACGCTATTTTGTAACTTAGCAGTGAGGATTGGCAATAGTTATTTTTAGTATAGGCCCTTTTTATTTGACAAGACGCCACTAGGACTGCCTTATTATTATTTGATGGTCGTAGCTTGCTCCCATCTTAGATTTAGGTTTAGATTAGGCATTTTTCTCACCCATTTATATAGTTTAATAAACACCCTTTGTTAGGCAAGATTGTATGCAGTACCCTGTGGGAGACTGCAACAGCCTTGTGTTCCTGGCAATAGTTAACCCAACCTTTGACATGTACTACACAAGTTGGTAGAGTGACTGAGCAGCCAGGCTTTTCCCAAGAGGAGTCAACATGAGCTGTAGGGTTGTAACATACAGATTTATAGTGACAGGTATTCAAATAAACACACTCAAGGTTTCTTGATTAAACAATTATTTATTGATTAAACAATTATTTAAGTATCAGTCAGTTGTATAAGCCTTCTTTAGAAGGGAGCAAAACCTGTAACACTTACAATATACTTAAAAATACATACCCTCAGTTCGAATAAATCAGTAGATTCCCTTTTGGAATGGCACACAGACACTTCCTCAAGTCTTCAGTATTTATGATTTCTCGTAACTTATGTTGGCACAAAATGTGGCCCTAGTCTAACTTGCCCTTCAACCATGCTAAACTATACCCTTGTGTGTTACTTGCCCTAGCTTGCGCTGATTGCTCCGCTTATCTAGGGTTAGGGGCTAGTAGAGAAGAAAACTTGCCCTATCACTAACCTTCTCAAACACTCAAGAAAGAACAATCTGATTTGTTCAAATATTTTTAATAGGCACACGCTGTAACCATCCGGGCATGTGTCGTCTGCCTTGCAAATGAAGAGGCTCATATATTTTATTTGTTTTCTTTGTTCGGCAGAAAGAGTAAAATATTGATGAACATTTCTTAAACTTAAAAGAAAAAGGGTTTTTTGTAAAAATCAGGGGTATTATCCCCTTTTCCAAAGAAACTATTCAGTTTGTACCCCTAGATATAATAAGGGACACACAACTGAGCAGGTTTTCATGTCAGATATTTCTAGGCAGAATTGTAGTCTTTGAATAGTACAACCCCATGGAATCCACAATCTGTATCTCCTTTCTTTGAGCTCAGACTGTGGTTCAATCTGACTCCTTCCTGTGTGTAATGGAAGGATCTATATGCAGCTTTTCACCATATCATTGGTACATTTTTGAAAAGACCAGACAGAGCCTACCTTTTTCAGTGGACTGAAACAATTACGCCACTTTCTTCAGGGCTATCTGGCAGCACTGTTCTGGGTGCTGCTTATGTCATTTTCAGCTGTAAAGATCTGATCTTAAAGGTATCCCACCTGTAAGGGAGAGATAATGGAGTGCGGGGGGGGGTGAGAGATACATGACTGAGTTAGATCTCTGTGTCTGTAGAGTTACCACAACACTGCGGCACACTTACAATGAGAGGAGAAGAGGGTGAGAACTGCTTACCCCGCTCTTTCAATGGGACTCTCAGAAGAAAATATGTTCTTTGGAGGGTGTGTTTTGTTCCGTTTGATTTCTTCTTCCTGGATGCTCCAATTACTGGCATTCCATAGTCCCTAGAATGATTATTAGTGCATTACCATGGTATTATTGGCATCAGCGTGATCACTTTCACCTATTTTTTCCAGTGTACTTCATTTAAAATCAAGGACCACGTACAAGAATATGTGACTCTAGGTACTCAAACAACAAATATATACACAGTCAGTGACATTAAGCCTCATATCCTTACCCACAGTGTGCAAAAACACATCTGTGTGATGAGTTATGCTGCGGCCTCAGGCAGTTTGTTTGTAAGGATCCCTGATCTATTTTAGGGGTAATGGTATGGCGAGGAGCTCTCTCACCTGTCATGCAGCTGGAATCCAAGCTCCCCTGTGTTGTTCCTGTCTGAGGAGCGTTCTGCGAGAATTTTCGTGGCTGCTGCGTTCTGTTTCATATTTACTAGTGTTTGCTGCATGTGCGCATGTACAGCAGCGAGTCACTCCTGCTGTGTGCGCACGCGCGGCAGCGAGACACTAGTTCCTGGTGCATGTGTAATGGAGATAGCCCCAGATGTAATAGGAGGCAGTCTCCCAGTGCATTCATCATGCTGAGAGGATGTAAAGTGTGCCTACTCAAGTTGGAATGCTCTGTTGACTTGGCAATCGCAAAGGACTTGATTAGACTGTTCATATATATTTAATTATATTAATATATGTTTCTATATCTATCCAGTCGCAGTCTCGGGAAGTTGCATTCACAGTTATGTCACTGCCAAATGACCCGGGTTACATTCCTGTGGGCGCTATATTCACATTGGTGGCCCTGTAAAAATTCCCTGTGCTGCTGCCTAGTAAGGGTATGTATCCCAAAATGTGGATGCAATTAATCATGAGTTTCTGTGTTGCCCCACTTATTAGTGGGATATTCTTTCTGCCATGGAATATGTCAGGTCACCCTGACTAGGGTAGTGTAGTGTGAGTGGGCAACAGCCATTCACAATGCAGGGGACACATTATTGACTCCTCTGAGGGTAGAGGTATTGTCTTTTGCTAGGCCATGCCTGGTGGAATTCTAGATCGTCTATGGCGGTTAGAGTTTCTCATCTGGGAGGCTGACAGGGGTCCTCACAGGGTAGCCAAAGTTTGCCAGCTGGTTGGTTCATTAAGTCCGGTGGTGTCTGTTTTTAGTTTGAAGATCCACAGTTGGTCTCTTCTGTAGAGTAGGTTATACAGGTTCACACCTCTTCTTGATACAACTACTTTTTCAATAATTGTCTATGTTATGTCGTCTGGTCCATGTCCTTTCTCTATGCAATGTTCCACCATAGGTGGAGCCTGTTTGTTGGTTTGAATGCACAACCTATGTTCTGCCATTCTGGTTCTGATGGGGCTTGTGGTCGTGCCCACATAAAATTTTAGGCAAGGGCACGTTATCAGGTAGATCACGTTATTGCTGTTGTAATTTGTGAGTGTTCTTTGGTTCCAGGGGTAATGCCATCCAATGTCGATAGTTAATGATCTTTTTGTAGTAGTGCATGCACTGCATCCGCCACATGGCGTGTCCAGTGGGTGGTGTCTGGTTCCAGAGGGTGTTAGGTCTATGCTCTGGTTCTTTATATGTGTGTATCAGCAAGTCGGGTAGATTGCGTGTTCTTTTCGTGGCAAACCTCAGTATATCTAAGGTCGTGTCCCCCACATTTAGAATGGGCCAGAGTTTCAAAATCTCTTTTTTGATTTGGTTGGCCAATGGTGAAAAGCTCAATACTGCTGTTATTTTTCCATCTTGATTGTCACGTTTAGCGTGATCCTCCAGAGTGATGTCCCGTGGGATGTTCCTTGCTCTCTTTCGTGATCGTCTGACGAGGCGTTTGGGGTATCCCCGGGTCAGTAGTTTAGTGGCTAATTGCTTGGATTGGTGGTCATTGTCCACCACATTTGAGCAGTTCCTTCTATAGCGGAGAAATTGCCCAAAGGGCAGATTACTCTGCAGGCTGGTTGGATGATAGCTGTCGAAGGTTAGGAGCGAGTTCCTATCTGTAGGTTTGTTAAATACTGTGGTTGGGATGGATTCATTCCTTATTTGAAGGTTTAGATCCAGAAAGTGGATTGTTACCCAGCTGTGTGTTTCTGTAAACCTGAGAAAGGTATTTTTTTCATTGAGCCATACCATGAAGATGGTCAGTTCTTCTTCACTCCCCTAGAATATCATCATTATATCGTCTATATATCTTGACCATAGCTCGATCTTCTCACTCCATGGGTTGTTCTCGCAATAGATTTTCTGTCTTTCAAAATCAGCGACATATAGGTTTGCCAGGCTGGGTGCAAAGGTCGCGCCCATCGCCGTGCCTGATGTTTGTTCATAGAAAGATTCTTCGTAGATGAAAAAGTTTTTAGTGAGGGCTATCTCTGCCAATTGCATGATCAATGTGATCGGTGTCTTAATCGGTGGGTCTGTCTGTCTTAAAACTTGTCCTAGAGAGAAGGATGCATTTTGGAAGACAAAACATATTAGCTCTCCATATTCTGGCTTTAAGTTTATTTAAATTAAGGTTGCCTGTGATAAAATAAAGTTCCAAACCATAGCAAAGCTTTGGTCTGACTAAGTTTGTAAAAGCGCAGAGAGAAAGCACAATATTTACGTTATACCATCCTCATTTGAGCTATTAGGACTTAGATTTTACTCGAAAGTGGTTTCTCAGCTGGCCAATATCAGCTTTGTGAAACACAGGAAAACCCAAATATAGCATGGTGTTTATATTCTTCACATTCTCATACTCCTGTCTTTCAAGTTCCCCCACCTCCATTACAGCATCAGTTGCAACCTGGTGAAGACTAGACAAAAGCCAAGGAATCAGCTGATTCCCTCTGAGACCCTGAATCTCATGATTGTATTCAAAAGCACCCAACCAATCCAAAATATCAAATTTCACATCATACATTCTCACTGCTTCTTTAGGCAAGCAAGGCCTCTTGGGACTGGAAGACCTAGAGGACTCTGGAAGGAAAACATTTTCAAGAGACAATCTTTTAATTTCAAGAGCTTGTAGCACATCAATTCCCAGAGCTTGATGTCCTGATGTATGGCTTCTCAAGAGACACATATTCTGGACTCAGTGTTGGACCTTGTGGGGTCCCAGTGGACATGCCTTGAGGCTGAAGGGCAGCTTGGGGCAAAGAGGGGCTCCTGTCCTGGGACTCCTCTCCCTCCTCTGACTCTTCTAAGACATTAGAGTTAGACTCTGATCCTCATTATTAATTTCCACATTTTCTGGATTAGTAGGAGTTGCAGGCCTACTATCCAAACTTTGGTGATTCAACAACATTGTAATCAACTACTTTTTCTTTCCTTTTACAGTAAGATTCCTGACTTTACACATATCCTTCAGTTGATCTACTGTCAGAATGAGCAGGGCTACCTGCTTGAAGTTATCCATATTTGGCATGTTACAATTGCTGTACTGGGGAGCTTAGCCATGTGAAGGTTTTAGTTGAACACAAGCATAGCAAAATACTCAATGTAACAACTCTACAATAGATCCTCCTCACCGCTTGCCACCAGTGTTAGGCAAGATTGTATGCAGTACCCTGTGGGAGACTGCACTATCCTTGTCCTCTTGGCAATAGTTAACCCAACCTTTGGCATAAGCATGTACAGCACATGTTGGTAGAGTGACTGAGCAGCCAGGCTTATCTCAAGAGGGGTGAATGTGAGCTGTAGGTTTGTAACATAGAGATTCACAGTGACAGGTATTCAAATAAACACTTACACTCAAGGTTTTTTGATGAAACAATTATTTATTTTTTGAACAGTCAGTTGTATAAGCCTTCTTTAGAAGGGAGCAAAACACGTAACATTTAAAATATACTTCAAAATACGCACTCTCAGTTCCAATAAATCAGTAGATTCCCATTTGGGATGGCACACAGACACTTCTTACACCCTCAGGTGACTTTAGTAACTAGGACACTGTGGACATTAATATATTACTGGTACATTTAGAGCAATACTGAGTTTGGTGTCAAAAGGAAAAGGTATGAGGGAAAACACAATGGTTAACAAGTTTCTCAAATGGGTAAGTACTTTTAAACCCCCCAATGCAATGTAGATAACCCTTTCCCAGCTATACAAGTAAACAATGTATGACTTTTTGGAGGGACAGATCAAAACACAAAGTCAGAGGTAAGAAGTGTCTATCAGGGAGCCAGGACAGCCAATGTCACTTGAGCAAAGTCTAGGGGAGCTGAAGTTCTTCTTGCCGGTTGGTAAAAAGTCTTGCACAATGTTATAGAAAGTTTTTGTTGCAAAGAAAATCACTGTTGGGCCACAAGCTAGGAGGCTTGTGAAAGGCAGAGCTTCAAGCAACTCTAGAAAAGGCAGTAAGGCAGGCCTTAACTGAGAGAAAGTAAACTACACAGCAAAGAGGTAAGTACCCCTTAGTTCACAGTACCTTAGATCTGAAAAAATTGGTTCCAGCTGGCTTCTGTAGTATGGCAGATCCTGTTTTTCCTGGGCCTCAGTCATGGGGACAAGAGGGAGGATGTCTGGAGGACTCCTGCACTACGATTCGAAGGTCGGCGGCAGCAATGGGCAAAGTTCAGATCAGCGGCACTTCACGGTTTCAGCTTCTCGTGAATAGCTCCACCACGGTTCTTGGACACCGTTGGGACTTTCCTTGTTTCTGGGGTCCAGCACTCTGGTGAAGTCGCTCAGGCTTGGCCAGCCCTGCTTCTAGGGAGTCCGGAGGATCTTCCTGGAGCTGGCGTTCGGCTTAAAAATGATGCACTCGATCTGGTGTTCCTTTCCCTGGCAATCGGTTCCTGCAGCAGAAATGGAAGTACAGCCAGCTCCCAGAGGATGTCCAGATGAGTTCGTCTTGGGGTCGATTGGTCCCACCAACCCAAGGGGAGAAGTCGTCCGTTGCAGGGCTTCTCTAGTCGAGGCGAATTCAAAGCTTCAGCACTGCAGCAGGGCTTCACTGGGCAAATCAACGGTCCAGGAGTTGCAGCAGGAATCTCTTCCAAGGTCTTCTTCGGATTCCTTCGTCCAGTGCTCGACTCTGCCTTCCAAGTAAAAGACCTCGCCTTTTATGCAGGTTTCTCCCATTCATTTGCAGCCAAGCTGTCACTCACCCAGCAGGGTGGCTATCCTCCAAGGACAGCCAACATGCCAATCATCTTTGGGTGCATTCCTGTAACCAAGGTGATTAAGCACAGGGAGTTTCGGGAACCTGCCTTGTTTCCTGCCCTGCCAGACATGCTGGAGCCAGAGGTGGGCTTCGGCAGTGAACGCCGCCAAAGACGAAACAAACAAAGGGACCAAATCTGGTTTGGCGCACAGAGTAAGTCTCAAGAAGGATCTTTAGAGCAAGAAATGGCAAAAAAAGAAGACCGGGGCCATTTTGACAAAATGGGCACCCATGGGTGCTTTACGGTAGCTGCAATTGCAGCCTGCGGTAAACACACACAATGGTAGTAAAAGGTAAACCAATAACACCAGCCATTAATTGTAGAAAGGGTAACATAAAAATGTTACATGAGAAACTAGACAAAGGGGTTACTAAGTAACCCCTCCAGTGCCGTATTGTAAGATAGTGTGTGCTGGGTCTAGAAAGTTACAAATGTAAGTAAAGTCAATTTCACTTCACTGCTCTTGGAAACAGTAGTTTATCCAAGAGAAGGTATTTAAACCTTTGGGAAATCTGAAAGACTTCCCTGTGCCACTGCACTGAAGGTGCTGTGTGTCACAGTGTAAAAAGATGATGCTTATGGAGTTTGTCAGACTCCAAAAACCAAAAGAAACACATTGTTCAAATCAAAGAAAAATACATGAGAGAGTGGGAAAAAAGTCTCGCTCTCTCCAGGATAAAAATGGAAAGTCCTAAAGTCCAGCGAAAGAGCTCAGGGTCTCTAAGGTATAAGGGAATTAGCACATTCTGAGAATTCTCCCCAACACCCTTGAACTGTGATCACTTGTGTCTGTCTTTACTGTTGCCACCATGAGTCCCTTACAATAGGTATTCCAGGGAGGAGTCCCGAATCGGATAGGCAGTGCTTCGCAATCTGTTCGCATGAGGTGTGTGTTCCAGAGGTGAGTTGGTTACTTCTGTTGAGCTGTGCCTCCACCCGGTATGGTTGTGTATATCTACTGCTGTATTGTCTTATTCAAGAGCATGCAAATCCATAAAAGATCAAATGCTGGGAAGGAATACATTATCCAGCATTGTTATCTTTCATGAGTCACATGCAACCCTCCCTCCTACCCATCTCTGGCTCTCCTTGGTTCTTACTGCCACATTACGTGTGTTGCCAAATCTGAAGATGACCACCAGGGGTAGAGCTAAGCGGACCTGACTAATTGACTGTGGGCAGTATGACCAAAACGACTAATAGAGCACTAAAATGACAAGCAGTTTCAAAATGTAAAGGTAAACTGCTTTAATGTTAACGATGATTCCCAACTTGATGAAATATTCAAGAGCATGTGAATTCATGAAAGATACCAATGATGGAGAGCAGGAGTTACAGGTAAGTAACTTATACCATATTGGTTCCTGTATTCACTTTTCTTCCGGATGACAAGAAGGACAAAGCTTTCGCCCTCCTTAGTGAAGAGGGGGCTGCTTCGACCATTGAAATGCTGTAGCTCTTGATATTTCGGACACTGGCTTCAAACAGATACAAAATGTTTTCTGCCGACAAGGCTGGCTCAACGCCACTCATTTCAGTCCAGAAGTCCAGGTGAAGGTGGTGGATATACTCTTCGATTGGGAGGACCTGTTCGGCAAGAAGGTTGATGACATGCTTCAGGCCATCAAAGCGAACACTGATACCACCCGTTCCCTGGGCATGTTCCAGTAATGGTGTCCATACTTTTGGTCAGGCAAGACACACTTCTCAAGGATGTCCAGCAACTACAGACCTTCATACAGGTACCTGTCTTATTGGTCCAACACCTAAGCTGACTGGGACAGCTACAAGGGAAAGTCCCAATCCTAGTGGGGTAATCAGCACTGTTGCAGTTCCTTGCACACCAGGGGCCAATCCACCAAGCAGGCCTGACCAGGCTCTGAGTCCACCCCTCCACTTTCACACCCCAGTGGGAGGTTGTCTCTCCAAGTTCGAACAGTGGCATTCCATCACTACAAACAAATGAGTGTTGTCATTAATCCAGCAGTGACACACGCTGGAATTCAATTGATGTTTGTCTGTGTGTATCTTTTATCAAAGGTCGTGAAGCACACTCAATTACTGCTGCATGAGGTTCAATTTCTCCTCTTCAAGGTGGTGATCGAATGCATTCTGTATTTATCAACGAGATCAAGGGGTGTACTAGAGATACTTTCTCGTCAAGAAGTCGTCAGAGGGCTGGAAACTCATTCTTGATCTGCATCTCCTCATCAAATTCCGGCGGTCTCAGACCTTTACAGTGGTTACCCTCCATCACATCTTAAGCCAGCTGCAGGAATTGGATTTCCTTTTTTCTTTAGACCTAGAAGGCGCATACTTCCATGTCCCGATTCATCTACGGCACCAAAGGTTCCTAATGTCCAGCATCACGGGACAGTACTTCCAGTTCAAGACCTTGCCCTTAGTTCTACAATCTGCTCCTAGGGTGTTCATAAAATGCCTAGCCCCGGTGGCGGCTTATCTCCATCGTTCAGGGGTTCACATTTACCCATACCTCAATGACTGGCTTGTTCAAGCACAGTCTCTTTGGCATATAGAGAGCATATTCCGTTGCTTACCATCCCTTGCATTCTCTTTCAACTATGTAAAATCCTGCTTGACCCCTTCTCAACGCATTCTGTTCTTGGGAGATCGTCTGGACATGCTGGCTTGCATTGCTACTCCATTGGAGGACCGAGTGAAAGCCATCTTGCAAAAAGACTCCTGCTTTTGTAAAAAACGTCTGTGTCAGTAAGCAGCCTGAAGACCCTACGAGGGATAATGTCATCCTGCATCCCCCTGATCCAGCACTGGAGGCTTTGGATGAAGCCTCTCCCAGAGTTCCTCAATGGAAACAAGTTTCCGGCTCTTGGGAAGATGTTGTTGACGTGCACTTTCCATAACGTTCTGTGCTAGTGGATGCTCTTCTCCAATCTCACCCCGGAGTTCCCTTTCATCTGCCGAATCATCAGGTTCCAGGAGGAAAAGGACTTACACATCAATTTCCTGGAATTGCATGCTGTGTTCTGGGCCCTCAAGTCCTTTCTACCACAACTTTAGGGCTGGATTAGTCTGTGTGTTTGCCGACAACACAACCACAATGTCTTACATCCGCAGACAAGGCAGCACCCAGTTGTCCGTTCTGTTGACAGAGAATCAGGCCCTGTGCACTTGGGGTCTAGCTCACAATCTCTTCATCATTCCATTCCACCTGCCATGGATACTTAGCACGGTGACGTATTCCCTAAGCAGAGATCTGTGATCCTGACACGAGTGGGAACTTCTGGAAGACCAAGTTCTCTGCATCTTCCGCAGGCAGGAAACTCTGGATATCGACCTCTTCTCTACCATGATGAACAAGAAATGTGTGGCGTTCGCCACCAGATTCCATCAAGCAGGGATCGTAGGACAAGTTTCCTTGGTAGGGGATGTTCCTGTATGTATTTCCACCAATCCTTTTCATCCCTTGAGTGATCAACATTCTAAGACGGCATCAGTGCAAACAGATATTGGTGGCCCCTGCTTGGCCAAGCAATTCTGTTTTTCTGATCTCAGCCTCTCGTCAGCACAGCCCATCAGGCTACCACTGCTCATTAACCTGCTGTACGGAGACCAAGGAGTAGTTCTATACCATGACCCGGCCTCCCTTAAATCTGACCGCCTGGCCCCTGCTTTCTTAGAGTTTGGAAGCATACCTTTGCCTCCTGACTGGTGAGATATTATGGCCATGGCCCAGCTTGCTCCATGGTTTCCTGCTAAAAGAGCAAGTTGGAAGCGTTTCTCCAGTTGGAAGCGTTTCTCCATTTGGTGTTCTGGCTATGGTCTCAACCCTTTCCCATCTGAAACACTTGTGTACAGGCGCATTATAAATGCCATATCATACCATAAGCTCAGGACATCTTGCCCTTCCTTTTGTCTTTGGTGCGGGCTGGTCTGGCTCATTGTTCCATCAAGGTGCACCTTGCTGCCATTTCCAGATATATGCGCTCCGGTGGGGCGCCTTCTCTGGGGTCACAAAGGCTCAAAAAGCAATTCCTCAAAGGAGGTTCTTTTCACTCCTGTCAGAGCCCCTGCACCAGCTTGGGATCTGAATGTCGTCCTGTCCAAACTCATGGAGCCCCCTTTTGAGCCTATGCACAAAGCCTCTCTAAAGTTATTGTCCCTGAAACCGCCCTGTTGATTTCTATCACCTCTGCGAGGCACGTGGGGGAAATCCAGGCTCTCTCATGCAAACCTCCCTATTTGACTTTCCATAGCTCCAAGGTGGTTTTCACACAAGCCCGTCTTTCAAGCCCAAGGTTCCGTCTTCCTTCCACGTTAATGAACCTGTGTGGTACCTTTATTTTTTGGTTCCGATTCCTCTTCTGCAGAGCGCTCTTTGCATTCCTTGGATGTGGGGCGAGCCTTGAAATTTGACACCTCTCACACTAAGACGTTCCACAAATCCTCTCAGCTGTTTTTGGCTTCTGGTCCATCTGGCATAGGCAACACTCTTTTGAAATCATTGATTGCACAATGGCTGTCCTCCTGCCTTTCCTACTGTCATCAGCTTGCGAACAGGCCATTCCTGGCAGGCTTCAAGCTCATTCTACAAGGGCTGCTGCAGCTATGATGGCTTTCCTCTCCGGTGTTCCCCAGCTGGATTTTTGCAGGGATGCCACGTGGAGATCTCGGCATACCTTCACAAGGTTCTACTGTGCCAACAGGGATTCCACAGGGAAGTCAAGGGTCAGCCATACAGTGCTGCACAATCTGTTTGGGTGAGGTGAGTATTTTTTGAGTTTAATGTTTCCTTCAGATGAGCTTTACCTCCGCCCATTGTTGGTATTGTGCATCTATGAAATATCCAATGCTGTAGAAGAAATAAGTTACTTACCTGTAACTCCTGTTCTCCAGCATTGGTATATTTCATAAATTCAAATGGCGAGCACCAAGCAGAAGTACCTGTGAAGTACCTCTTTGCTGAGCACGCTGGTGAATCCTTGAGAGCTCGGGACTTGTACTTCAATTTACATGAGGCACAGAATTGCTGCAAAACGTTGTTTTTGACATCTGCTGGTGCCAATTGGTGACCACACCCCTTTGCGCCATGAGCTATTTAAATAACCACCCGCACGCACCAGCGTGGGCGCACCAAGCAGAAGTACCTGTGAAGTACCTCTTTGCCAAGCATGCTGGTGAATCCTTGAGAGCTCGGGACTTGTACTTCAATTTACATGGTATTATTGGACACTTTCTGGACTCAAAGTGGATTGTCTGTTGTCTTCATAGCACTTTGAGTTTATAATACTCATTTTCATTCTGTTTAGAGGCACAGAATTGCTGCAAAACGTTGTTTTTGACATCTGCTGGTGCCAATTGGTGAGCCACGCCACCTTTGCGACGTGAGCTACTTAATTTACCACCTGCACGCGCTAGCGCGTGCGCACCAAGTGGAAGTACCTGTGAAGTACCTCTTTGCCTCTTCGCTCTTGTCGTGGTTTCGGGTCTCGGAGGTACTTCACGTTCTTCCAAGCTTGGTCGCCTAGGACAATATGTTTCCTCGTACCCTGAAATCTGAGATGTCGTTCACAATTGGGAATTTATTGCCGGCAAGCGGCAGACCCTTGACGGTTATGAGCGCACGCAAACGTCCGGCCAGTGTCATTTGTTCAAATCTGTTGGCCCGTCTCTTTTGCAAGATATCCGTTCCCTCTCCGAAGACGACTCACAACATGGACATCCAAGCATTTTACAAAGGTGCTTGTGTCTTCTCTGCCTCCACAATGGATTCTTTGGCAGATGACGTATGCCCAAGGCTGGAGAAGGGCATAACTGACTCGTTTACTGTAAATACAGAAGCTATATTGAACGGGAGGAGAGATCCGTCTAAGGCGGAACAGTCTGCACATTCTAAGGTACGTGCTGACTCTATCCCTATCGTGAGTATGGTGGGCAACTGCGAAGTTGCACCTAACAGAGGTGCAACAAGTAATACCTCTTTATCTGACAGCATCATGTTGGATGCATTGCCATCAACGGCAAAGGTTGCACAAACTAGAGCGACTATGGAGTCCTCCCCAAAAGATGTGGTAATCATTGATTTGGATCCTGAGGCATCAGAGTTTTCAGCACATACCTTACCTGATAATCTATCTGAGTCACCAGTATTGTTCAAAATTCCTGACCGTACGCATGCCAGTTCTGCTTTAAGTATTTTGTTTATGAATCCAACTCCAAGAAGAGATCACATATCGATTGCCAACACCAGTGTTCCACTTGCAGGTTCACAGAATGACAGATTATTGGAGGTGACCCTACAAGCGATGAATCTAGCTATCCATTCCTTAATCAAATTATTCGAGACCATTGATGCCAAATTAGGCAATCAAGCTTGTGCCTTGGAAGATTTGCGAGTATGGCAACACACCGTGGGGCAGTTGGTTAGTAACAAACCTCTCACCCTGATGGTGTGTGAAAGACCCAAAGCGATAATGATAACAGTAGCCTGCCAAACACTGGAACCAATCGCAATATCCTTAGTAACAAAATCAACACAGCCAACTTTGATGATTCCATGCATCATTAAGGTCATATATGACATTGGCGATGCAACAGAGGTTCCACCTAGTGTCGAGACTGCAGTCACAGACGCGTCCCGGCTGGTCAGTGCTGAGGTCCATAAAAAGGCATTCACCATATTTAATCCAGTAAAGGGAGGCCTCCCAAAGCATCTTCCCCCCAGTAAACTGACTAAAAACCAGAAATCAGTGAAAGGGTCACTTGGGTCCAGATCTAAACAGTTTCTTAAGGCCATCAACTTACCACAGAAAAGTGCATTAACTGCCTCCCAGGCGATCCAAAAAATATATAAGTTACAAACGCACCCCAAGAACAATGGAAGTAAACCAATCAATTATAAGAAAATAGCAGAGTATGCTCCCCTAGACGCCCTAGTAAACGAAGTTAATAAGGGCAATCTAATTGATCACTCTAAAATGGAGCAGGGTATTATGATTGAGAGCTTAAGACCACAAAGCAGTGAATTAGCAATGGCTAGGGACAATGCCGCCATTATCAACCACAGACAAGAAATTCGGAAGCCTGTTGATGCCTATATGGCAGGACATTTGATGGCAGCCCCACTGAGTGTTGGTATTCATAATGCACTAACGGCAGTTCCAGATGATTCAAGTACAGGTTTAAGCCCCCACTGTTATGCAGAATCATCTGTGAAATCCTCAAATAATTTGTAAGTATTAAAAAAAGGGTGAGGGGGGTCTTCTGTTGTCAATCCTCTCCTTGCATCGATAGTTCTGCCCATGGTGTCAGCATTCAAGCCGCTGGCGCCTGTTATAGAAAATCTTGGTGTGCGTTTAGAGACTGTTTGCCTCATTCGGGATGATCGCCATAATTCAGTGGATGTGCTGCAACTAATTGAATTTGCTCTAAGAAACATAGAACACAAAAGCCAAACCAATGCTGCAAGTGAGGGAGGTAATTTTAAAAAAACTAATCAACCAAGCTCCACGAACATTCGAGAGCGTAAACGACCAGCAGAATTCTCCTTGGTGTTGGCTTGTAGAGCACTTCCTTGTGTGCAATATGATCTCAATCGTAAGTCGGTTATGGCTTTATTCTCGGATTTTGTGCAGTTAGAAAACATTACTTTCACTGATATTGAATACGTGGAATTCACTAATGACAACAATTTAAACTCAGTGAGACTGTGAGTGAATTCTCGTGTTATTCAAAATGTTATTTGGTCAACAAAAAACTCCCTTTATGATATTGGCTTTGAAGTCACTGTGCAACCAATGTTGGCAACAGGTAGCACTTTAGGTATAAAAGCCAATCATCAGACAAATGAGAAGGTGACTCAAAGCAGAAAGAGCAACTTGCCACAACACGCATCACACCAATGCCAGTGCAAATGTAATCATGGGACTCAATAACTAAATACCACAATTCCCAAAGTTGACATTGCATTGTTGAGCTGGAACACCAGGGGCGTTGCCCATTTGATCAACACTGACAAAAAGTCATTTGGGAGTTGCAGAAGTGGTATTACTTCAAAAAACCTGGTTTACCATACCTCCAGTGTGGAATACCCATGACATTTACCTAAACCCTGCTCTTAAACCTAGGTGTGGTAGAACCACCCACTTCTGGGTTATTAATTGCAATCAAAATTGAGCAAGAAATATCATCACAGCTGTGGGCTATTCCGAATAATTGTATGATAGTGGTGAAAGTTAAGATTCAAGCTCATGGTTATGCCATTTTGAATATCTACTGGAACCCAGTTGCAATAACAAATGATGTGTTTTTTAAAGACCTGATCATGTTATTAGATTTGGTTTCCCTTGACCCTACTGTGTCTTATGTGATCATGGCTGGTGATTTAAACATTAATTGTTTGGATGGAAAAGGTTTATTGAATAGGGACAGAGTATACCGGTGGTACATGTTAACCAAGTCACGGAATTTCCATAGGTTGAATGGCATGTTTAAAGCTGACATACCACCTTGTGCAACATGGAAAAGAGGTCTGAGTGAGTCAGTAATTGATCACATCCATGTGAATGACACTTTGTTACTGCATGTATTGGAATTTGAGGTTAAAAACTCTGAGTTGAGTGATCATAACAGTCTGGCAATGAAATGGGGAAGAGAAAATCCAACTTTAACTCAGGTGAATGCCTATCAAGGAGGTCCTTTACTTCTAAATCCTGGGTTGAATAGAGTCTGATGGACGGAGGAAGCACTGCAGCAAGTTAATCAATGGGCCTCATTCCGAGTTGGGCGGTAAGGGTTAACGGTCACCGGTAAGGAGACCAGTGCCGTTAAACCCTTACCACCCAATTCCGAGGTCCCTTAGCGGGACCCGCAAAGGCCATGTGGTCTGAACACACGTCCTTTGCGGGTCCCGCTAAGGGACCAGGGCGCTAATAACGGGCCCGTAATTTACGGGCCCATAATTAGCGCCTTCCCCATTCCCATTGAGCCCTATAAGGGGTCAATGGGAATGGGGAATGGTTGGTTGAATGGAGACGTACCGGGTCCGCACAGGTCGGAATGTCCCGGAAAGTCCCCATTCACGCAGACCGGACACGGACCCGGGTTTGGAGGCAGCCATGGCGCAAATAGCACCATGGCTACCTCCAAACTCGGAATGAGGCCCAATATCTTGCTAAGCCACTCAACCAAGATTGTGGGGGTTGGGGGGTAATTAGGGATTGAGTATTGTAATACAATACAATTTTTTCAGCATTCCAAATCACTCCCCACTAGTAGGAAGACCCTGCATCTACATATATTTGACCTGGAAGTAAAAACGAGGAAAGCCTTATATCGTGCCGATTTGAGGAAAGCTGCCCAGCATCCTTCCGACCTGAAGGTCATTCTGCTAAGGGAAATTATAACTAATTATATTCATTGGATGAAACAACATTGAGCACAAATGTACCAGAATGATGGTGCACACATGCTGGGTTTGTTGGCATCTAAGAACACAGCTAGAATGTGGAATATCATTAACCAGGTGTCCGTGGGTTCTCAGATTGGGATTCAATCTACTGCATTGAATGAAAAAAAACTGGATACAGTATTTCACCACCTTATACTCTGTTCCTGAAGGTAGTGCAAGTTGGGAATCCTTCAGTTTTGATCTGCATGATATGTTATACCTCATTAAAACGGCAAGCGGCTCAAAGGCATCTGCGCCTGATGTGCTGTCTAATTCCATTCTGAAGTCAAACCCAGATCTGTGAGCATCCATACTGTTAAATATATTTACAGCTATAAATGTGGCCCAAACAATACCAAAAACCTGGACCCATTCTATAACTCTACCAATTTTTAAGAAGGGCGACCGTCAGTCACCGAGTAGTTATCGACCCATCTCACTCCTGACTGTTCCAGGTACAATCTATGGTAGATTATTACAAAGGGAACTAAACGCATGGATCATTGAAAAACATCTAAAGGATCCATATCAAGCGGGACTTGTTGCGGGCATAGGCACAGTACGAGATATCATGTGCTTGAACATGATTAAAATGCAATAAGCAGTCCGAGGTCAATTGCTATATTTTGCGTGTATTGACTTTCGGGCAGCTTTCGACTCAATTGATCGAATATTGCTCTATAATAAACTAAAAAACACAAATTTGTCCATCGTCAGTACTAACACTAATTATGTTGCTTCATATAGAAACTACTATGCAAGTATGATTAACATTCGATGGCCTTTTGTCTGCCCCAATTAGTATTAAGAGAGGCCTAAAACAGGGATGCACTCTGGCGTCGTTTTTATTCAATTTTATTTATACTTGATATGGGAAACATTTTTCAAAACTGTAGGTGATCCGCCTAAATTGGGAAATCATAAAATCAGATATCTTTTATATGCAGATAATCCGGTGGTGTTATCCCAGTCACCAATTGGGTTGCAAAACATGCTTCTCAAGCTTGGCAACTATGCAAAAGAATATAATTTCGGAATAAATACTGATAAATCACAAGTGGTGGTATGTAATGATTCTAGCAAACGTCGAGGAAATTCATACCGATGGTGTCTGCAAGATAGTCCCTTGAAAGTTGTCCTCCAATACAAATATTTGGGGGTTATGTTTTCAAACTCCAACAATCACACATTTCTAACTTGGGAATTGAAATGCAAATTACAGGCCCTAACTTCCCAAGCTAAGATATTTGCATCCAAATTTGGCAAATACTTTTTTAAACACGTCCTCATGTTCTATCAAATGAAAGTCACTCCCATATTAATTTATGGTATGTAGGCGTTGTGTCCCAAGAAGCAAGAGGAGTGGGATAATATCGAGTCTAAGTTAAGGAAACAGGTTTTGCACTTGCCTAAGTGTACTCCTATATTGATCATCCGTTATGAGGTAGGCTCATTGTCCTTATACTCACAAGTATTATGGAAGATGTGCGCTCTTTTACGAAAATGTCTACTAGGTGCTCAAATGTGTAACATCTTGAGTATAATTGCCCACCATCTGTTGGCATCCACTTGCAAATTTCCTAGTGTCTGGTGTAAATTCATATTCAATGCAATGGCTGAGGCCTCAATAGATTTAGATCTATTAATTAACAATCCTGGACGAGCAGAGATCAAACTTTTCCAACATGACTGGATACATACTTTAACTTTTTGTACCACTTATAAAGATTTTGATGTTACCCTCTTTGGGAGGAAAAGATATAGAGTAATGGCGGATAATCTTATTAAATGTCTGTCACCTCACATTCGAAGACGATACATGCGGTTTAGGCTTAATTTATGGCACAGCCGAGAAGTATTGTACAGAAGGAATCAAATTCCTCAAAATCAAAGGTATTGTCGTTATTGCTCAGAGAAACAACAAACAGAATCTTTACAACATCTCAGTGTCATGTCCAGGTTTGATGTCCACACGTAATACGTTTTTCAGGCACATTATTTCTTTGACCACTGAGCTAGTTTGTGATGAAATATGGCAATTGGTTTTCTCGAGCTAAAAACTTGTATTAAAAGTGGCCATAGTGCATTTTTTGGAAGCAACTGTGCCTGATCTGGTGCTAGATAAATTCAAAAATGAAATATTTTTAAGGTTTGGAAATCACAATAATGATAAAGGTTCCATAATGGGATGGGTAATCATTGTTGGTGTATCTGTTTTAGTATTATGACTACTACCTGTAAAATACAGATTGCTTTTCCTTTTTTAAATGTTCATTTTGAAGATGAATTTTATGTGTCGTAATGATGATTATTCATGTTAATGTTAGCTTCTTTCTTGCTTTTATCTTGAAAGTATCATGTTTTTGTATTATGTTTTGTATTGTTGCTAATTTTTATTTCATCTTGTGTTTCTCTTTATAATTGTACTCAGCTTCAAATTTGTATGTTGTGTTTTAAATTTCAGAATTATTTGAAAAGCTGTTTATCAACTAAACAAATAAAACAAAAAAAACAAAAATTCTAATGTGACCCTCCTGCCTATCCCTCTTGGTTCTTCTTGGCTCGTGTTGCCACATTCAAATGCGCTTGCCAAAATCTGAAGATGGCCTCTGTGGGTGGAGTTAAGGGAGATCTGTCAGTTGGTTGTGGGGCAATATGACCCAAAAAGACTGTAACATAGCGCTGAAGTGACAGAAGTTTTAACATTTAAATGCATACTGCTTTAATTTTACCAGCCTGACGACAGAGAACAGCATGTGAATCTATGAAAGATACAAAGGCTGGGGAATAGTAGTTACAGGTAAGTAACGTATTCCTTATACTTTGCAAAATCACCACCATAGTAGTTTCACAGCACCTAATATGAGGATAGCGGGCCCAATACTCAAATCCAATAGAATGAACATTGCTCCTGCTGTAGTGCAGGGAGTCTTGATTCTATTAAAGACACAGAGGCAAGCATTATACTTCAACTTCTTTATTTCTACTTTTCCAGCAGATTTAATCTTCATATTTCATTAATAAAATCTTTTTTTTAACTTCAAAACAGAAAAACCCCACACTCCAAACATCATATCCCATATCGCAGGAACCCAGTGTCTCTGGTAGTCTCATGATCATATCCTATCTCTGTGCCCCATGAGCCACTTCCTTTACAGGTCATTTTCTCTTCTTTGATGCCTTTCGACTGACATCCAGTGCCAATGCTAAAAACACTCCAAACTGAACAACTTAACACATTGCTCTGAGCTGTGCCTGAACTGATGACATCCGACTAGAGGACTCCTCACGACCCCCGTGGACACTTCCACTTGCGATACTTCGCCGTCGCTGCCCTCAAGTTCTTAGCCATTCTTCTGGTCATCCCCTGCCAGAGAAGATACACATTAGGAAGGGTAATATGACACAACATAGCATACATAAATGACAAGCATTATCATAGCAACAGCTTCCTACGCTTTGCATCATTGGGTGGGATAATGTCTGCCTCCTTGTCTTTAATAGAATCAAGACTCCCTGCACTACAGCAGGGGTAATCTTCATTCTATATCAAGACCAGAGGCAAGCATTATGCTTGTTCAAAGCTATCCACTACTGCCGCTGCCACACCCGCTATCGGCTTCACTTAAAAGGTCTTAAAAGTGACGTTGCTGGACCAATTTGCCGCTTTCACGATGTCCTGAAGACTAGCTCCGGTTCCGAAAGCTTTGGAAGCCATGGCGCCCCTAACGGAATGCGCTCAGAGTCGTGTCAAATCTATGCCTGCCAGGGACATGCCTTCTCCGCAGCCGGGCTGGCGCCTGGCCCAAGCGCTGGAGTCTGACTCAGCAGCAGGCAGCGGCCCGCGAGACAAATGCGAGCAGGCCGCAACCCGCGAGGAGAATGCGAGCAGGCCGGCGGCGGTGGCACTGGCTAATGGGATCATGATCTGCATGCATCAATATTGATGATGCAGATGATCCCATAGCCAGCCGCTGCCCGCCAGCCGCTGCCCGCAATAACAAGCCGAGCGTGAAGAAGTGCGGAAAGCGTCCCGCCCCCGCGGCAGCCTTGGTCTTTCCCCTCTTGGGAAACTGCAATGCTTTAAACAAGTGTGCTCAACTTTGTGAGGCTCAGCAGAGCCATCTGATCAGCAGTCCAACCAAATGCACAGTCAAGCTGGTGCTACGTGGGTAACATTGGGATATGAAGCAATATGTATAGGTGGAGGCTGCACCACCCTCCTATTACCACACCTCCAACGCTGTGAGGCGGACTTACATTTCCATCCAGCACAAACTTCAACGTTGTACGCTTATAGTTGTCAGAGTACACAATTTGCATTATATGTTTACCTAATATGGGTCCAGAAAATGTATTAAATATCACTTTGGGAAAATACGTGTGGAGTGATTGTGCAGCCGTTTGTGATTATTTGATGATTGCTGCATAAATTAACTTACATTAATAGGCTCAATCTATAATAGTTATTAGGTTATTACAATAAGCAAGAGTGGAGAGCGTTGTTATATTCTGGTTATTAATGTTTCCTATATGTTATACGTGATCAGTTGGTTGCAGTGGCGTAACACAAGGTCTCGGGGGCCGCCTGCAAGCCATGCTGAGGGGGCCCCCCCAACTCGGCAACAAATCACGAGTCACGCCACACTCTGGGCCGCCCTAGATCACCACGCTTGCGCAATACACACAAACGTGTTGCTGAAGAGGTATGCCACACACTGCACTAGGAGAAAGATATAAATATGTGTTTTAATGCAATATACAACACACTTTCTGAGAAAAAGTTACTAAAAAGCCACAGTGTTTGCTATTGTTGTGCAGGGTAACAGCAATCCAAAACATGCAAGTCACCAACAGTGCACATGAACATTAATGCTTTGCTATTAAAAATGCCATGCCACAATAAAAACATGTCCAACTGGCTGCACAATGTAGAGCAGTGTAGACACATAATAGCATTACAGTAACATTAAGAGATACCTAGACTGGTTGCACCAAAATGCCAGTCGAAGCAATAAGACTCATCAAGAAGAGAGCACACATTCAAGCCTGCGTCTCTATGGCCTCTAACAACACAGCCAAACTCTTTAAAATCTGCAAGCAACTGGCCAATCCTGTTGCGATTTCTACCTCTCCTGTTCCCTCAACAGGCCCTCTGTACGGCTTTGGCCTCTCGCTTCTCTGCTAAAACACAGGACATCCTGTCCACTATCTCCTCTTCCTCTCTCGGCCCCCTTTGGCCATCTCTCCCTCTCCTCCTCCTTTTTCCTCTTTCTCTCTATCACCTGACAAGGTTTCTAGACAAGTCCCATCTATGAAAGTGTCGTCGAAACAGGTGCTCGCCTGCTCCTCCAGAACCATCAAAGACCACATTGACACGATCCAGCCTTGGCCGATTTCTGTAATCATTCTTTTGCCACTGTAACTTTCCCCTCTCCCAAATTCTTGGAAAAGCTGGCCAACTGCCAGCTTACGCTCCACACTGAATCTGTTGGTTGTCTCCATGACCATCAGTCTGGTTTAAGAGCTGCCAGAGGCACGGAAACTGCTCTCCTGAACACCTGTGAAGATCTGATCTCTAACCTTGATTCCAGCATTCCGTCTGTCCTCAAAATCCTGGAACTTTCCTCTGCTTTCCACACAGTCAAGCACACCATCCTCATCAATTGACTCAGTGAGAACCTGGGCATCATGGATCAGGCCCTGGAGTGGCTGACCTCTTTCCTCTTGGACTGCCCCTCGCAGGTCCAACTTTGTCCCTTTCACTCTGCCACCTCTCTCTACATGTGGCGTTCTATCCTCTCACCCTGGTTTTTAAACCTCTACTTGGCCCCTTGGACCCACCTGATCTCTACCTGCTCCTCTAATTTACAGTGTCATGCGGATGACACTTAGCTTTCCTTCAGGCTCCCCTCAGCCTACTCTCCTCTCTCGCTCATTCCTGGTGTCATCTTCAACTCCACTCTCTCTTTCTCTCCTCCCGTCTTGGACGTCGCCAAGAAATCCCACTACCAGCTGCACCTCCTCAAAGGGACTCTTCCATTTCTCACTTTCCCCCAGAAGCTCACTGTCTCCAGAACTCTGGTTCTCCCTAGGCTGGACTACTGCAACACCCACTTGCTCAATCTGCCTTCCTCTACTCTCCACCCTCTGCAACTAATCCAGAACGGGACTGCGAGACTTATCCTTGGCCTCAAGCCCAGGCACTGTATCTCTCCAGCCATGAAATCTCTCCACTGGCTCTCGGTGGCTGCAAGGATCAAGTTCAAGACCCTTTTCATTGTCCACAAGGCTTTCTGGGGCTAGGATCCGCACTACATCCAACGCTATCTTCCAAAATACCTTCCTTCTCGTGCCCTAAGGGTTAGATACTTCTCCAGGCAGAGAGTGGGGGGGGGGGGTAGATCCTTCTCCCCTGCAGGCGCCTCCCTC
This sequence comes from Ambystoma mexicanum, assembly GCF_040938575.1. Classification (NCBI taxonomy): domain Eukaryota; kingdom Metazoa; phylum Chordata; class Amphibia; order Caudata; family Ambystomatidae; genus Ambystoma; species Ambystoma mexicanum. The sequence continues at coordinate 585,376,454 of NC_090922.1, read as the reverse complement.
TGAAATGGCCTCCCTGACCCTCCCAAACTTGAGCTGGACCACTTGAAGTTCCGGAAGCAGCTCAAAACGTTCCTCTTCTCCTCTGCTTTCTCTCTCTCCCTCCCCTGCTGACCTACCTGTCTGCTGTACCAACTGGTTGCTTGGCTACCCTCTGTCTCACTGAGTTCAGGCTCTTTCTTGATCAGTCACCCTTGCACTGCCTCCAGGCCTACCACGCAGATAGGGGCTGTAACTGTAGCCCTACAGTCCCTTGTTCTCCTTGCACTACCCAGAGCCGCGCTGCCCTGGTGGCACTTACTCAGAGCATTGCTGCCCTGTTTTCCCCTTCCCTCTCCCTTGCACTTCCCCCTCCCTTTCACCTTGCACTTCTCCTTCTCGCACTTGCACGATCTGAATGACACAAGGCTTAGTAAGATCATTTGTCTTGTCCTCCCTCAGTTTTCCTTCTCTTGTCTTGTCGTGCCTAAAAACACTTGTGTACAGGTGCTTTATAAATGACTTATCATATCATAACATATCATTTTATCACAGATGCCCAGAAAAGTATACAGTGCCGCAGTAAGAAACGGCTAGACTGGCAGAACCCAAATGCTAGTCTAGCCAGGTAATTACACTTAGCAGGACTGCTTTATCAGAAATGCCCAGTTAAAAAATGTCCTACCAAATTGAGGAATGACTAGACTAGCTGCACCAAAATACCTCTCTAGCCTCTAATACCACATATCATGCCTGCTTAGCATGGACATGGACGATCATTATGATTTATTGCACAATACCAACCCCCCCACACATCCCTTCTCCCTCCCATCCCCTACCCCAACCTCCAAAATCAGCTAATTGGCCCAGAATTACCTCCATGTCCCTCTTCCTTGTCCCAGTGCTTACGTATGAGGCTCCTTGCCTCACTCGTAAGTACTGGAGGAAGAGTGGGACTAGGAGTAATGAAGATTACAGGTAGCTAAGTCAGGCATTACCTTCATGTACCTCTATCTTATCCCAGAACTTGTGGATGAGGCATAATGCCTCATACACAAGTACTGCCTCAAACACAAGTACTGGGATGAGGAAGAATAGGGCTAGGTGTAAAGAAGATTACCAATAATTAATCAAGGTATTAAACACAAGTAGTGAAATTGTGGGCTATGTTGACTTGACCTGGCTGACCTTCAGAGCAGTTGCCGGACAGAAAAGGACACAGATGTTAAACGGCACCTGGGTTTTGCCCTTAACAAGGGCCCGGCCCAGCAATTACTAATGTACATCATTTCACTGTTAGTACCTGCATTCAAATGCCAAATCTTTTAAGCAATTGAAATTGTGATGTGGGTTTAGTACTTGCATGCCAGGGGAGTGATTGGAAGGGTAGAGCGGAAACAGGAGACCAGTCATTCTCACATCAGCCCATAAGTGGGTGCTTTCAGACCTAAAGGAGAGAGTTAACTGCTTGTAACATTGAAGTTGCACTAGAATAGTCTCATTAAAATGCGTAAAGAAGTTAGATGCCCCCACACAAATATGTTTGCTCCTCCCCACCACACGTGAAGTTAGCGCCTCTCCCAACATTTGAAAAGTTAGTCCCACTGAAATGTAGGTTTTGTTGCGCCCCTGAACACAAGCACACACACCATTCACCATATATACACACACACTTGCCCTATCAAAACTTCCGATCTAAGGTTGTCTTATGGTTGAAAACGTATGCCTTCAAACACATCCAAGTGTCAAGTCCTTTCATATTCCTTCCATATGTACATACTGTTCCTACATGTGTTTATCTATATATATGTATATAATCGTGCTATTACTATTACTGTGTGTATGTATATATTGTTGTTGTTGTAACTAAGCTTCGCATATACATGTAACTGCTGCACCCTGTTACCTTAGGGTATGCTCGCGCATTACAAATAATAAAACAAACAAACAAACAAACAAACACGCACACCCAGCCATCCGTATATTTAAGAGTGCACTCTTACACCCAGGCAGCCACCCATACATTTAAGTGTGCACCCTTTCACCATACAGACACACCCAGGCATCCACCCGTACATTTAAGTGTGCAACCTTTCACCACACAGGCACACACCCAGGAACCTACCCATACATTTAAGTGTGCACCCTTTCACCATACAGCCACACCCAGCCACCCATGCATTTGTGTGCACCCTTTCTCCATACACTCACACAGGCAGTCACCTATACATTTAAGTGTGAACCCTTTCACCATACCCTCACACAGACAGTCACCCATACATTTAAGTGTGGGCACTTTCACCATACAGGCACACCCAGGCAGCCACCCATACATTTAAGTGTGCATCCTTTCACCGTACACGCACACAAGCATACCCAGCCACCCATACATTTGTGTGCACTCTTTCGCCATACACTCACACACGCACACGTCATGGGTTGAGGGGAGCCATAATACTTCAAAAATACATTGGGCCTCATTAGGACCCTGGTGGTGATGGTATGAACGGTGCCGGTAAGGCACTGGCAACGTTCATACCGTCCCGCCGCATTACGAGTTCTACTCGCAGGTTCCTGACAGCCCGCCAGGTCTTACCTGGCGGGCTGTGCGGCACCCGCGAGCATAACTCGTAATTGCGCCGGCACCGTTGTCAACGGTGCCAGCGCAACCATGCCCCCCCCCCCATTCTGCCCTATTGGGCAGAATGGGGATCGGGAGCCCGGCAATTTCGCCACCCGCGAATGGGCAATTACCGGCCCATTCATCTTGTAATGTGCTGGTTATCGCCCAATCGCGGGAGGCGGTGCCTGTAGCGAGCATGACGGTAGCCGTGCCTGCCATACAGGCACGGCTACCACCATGCTCGTAATGAGGCCCATTGTTTCGTTTTGAAGTCACTCTGACTTCATAAAGAAATTATTTCCGTTAAGGACTGAACCATAACGGAAATAATTTCTTTATGAAGGCAGAGTGACTTCAAAAATAAACTATTTCTTTTTGAAGTCTTAGGGCTTCCCCACCCCATGACATGGAGGCCTCAAGCCTAGGGTCTTCATGTCATGGGGTGGTGGTAGCCACTGGACTTTTTGTATTCACTCGGCCTTCATAAAGAAATTATTTCTGTTACAGAAATTATTTCTTTAGAAATGCAGAATGAATTCAAAAAGAAAAAGTAAAAAAAAAAATGCAAAAAAAAATGTTTTTGTTTTTACTCCAAGTGGGGCCCCCTTCCAGAAGATGTGGTCGTGGGGTCCCCCCGCACGGCAGGGGTTGTGGGGGCCCCTGTTACGCCAGTGGTTGGTTGACAGGCTTACATGATAACTTTGCAAAGCCATAATGCTGAAATATTTTGAAGAGCATCCTTCTTTTAAGCCAGTACAACCGATTATCTGTCAAAACAGACATCAGCGATAGCATCAGTGGTCTTCCAGCCCTTAGTTATTAATGTAGATGTGCGCTTCCATTCGTATATTTCGATGAATCCAGATGGTGTTTTAGTACTAGAGTTTGGAGAACTGTGTTCAAATCTGTTTGTTTATACCTTAAGAAATATCTGGCAGCAGGTATTTATCAGACCATCAAGACTGTAATTGGTAAACAGCCAATTATCTCATGAAGGTTCTAAATCAAGTGGTATTGTTGCTTTATTTTCTGCCCAGAAATGTAGTAGAATTGGAAGGGCATATTTTATGAAAACTGCAGCCAAACACTCAATTCAATGATCATACAGCTCATCGAATCCTGGGACCAACCGGACCACCACGCGGGACTCTTGATTCACAAAGTGGACCTGCTTGCAGATGGAAGGTTAAGAAGGAAGCGCACCTGCTTCAAAACACTGCCCCCGAATCCCCATATCTGAATTTTGGTCACAAAATGTGATATTATATTGATATCCAAATAAATACTGACTCCACCCCCTCAGCCATTTTGGTGAAGGGTGGGGGAATAGGGCCAGCACACCACCACATGGTTAATCGCTTTGAGTAAAGCACTGTAAAGAGTGGGTCACTTGGACGGCCATGTTGTATTCCCACCCCTATGTCCATACTAGGAACGGAAAATATGAATAGAAACGCTCACCCCTGATCTTTTCTAGTATTGCCACTTTAAGGCTAGCAGTAGTTTGAAATGGAACTTGCCTGTTGCGTGCGTTCCCCACACCTGGGCTGTGCTAGGACAGACCAGGCTCAATTGAAGTGTTTTCATCAGGCATCCCAACAAGGCTGGTTCTGGGTGTGAAAATTCTGGGCCTGACTATCCTCCTCCTCCTCCTGCGGTATCCACATACGCCTGCTTCCTGCTGGTGTACACGTTCCCGGATTAGCGTGTCTTTTTTGGCGCCCGTGTTAGCCCTGTTCGAATCTCAAAACCTTCCTCTTCACTTCTGCTTTCTCTCTCCCTCTCCCCTGCTAAATTCTTCACCAAAACAGCACTGATTCTGCAACTGGGCCACTCTCACCGACCTCGGTCCTGGGCCCAGTCACTCTTCACTTGCACTGCCTCCCTGGCAACCACTGCACTGCGGGACTGTCTCTGTATCCCTACAGCCCCCCCCAGCACTTGTCTGCACTTACCTTGCACTTGCCACCAGCTGGCCCTATTTATTTATTATTTTATTTCTATTCTACTTATTTGTACTGCACTCTCCCCCCCTCCCCCTTCCCCTTGCACTTTTTCCCTTCCCCCTACCCCTGCACTTGCGCGGTCTGAATGACACCTGGCCTAGTAGGATCGTTGTCTGTCTTCCCCTTGTTCCCCCCTCCCTGCCTCGTCGCGCCTTGAAACACTTGTGTATAGGCGCGTTACAAATGCCATATCATATCATATCATATCATTTTGCAAGGCAAGCCCACCCCACGGCACATCTCTTTTCTTAATTAGATATTAGCAATCTAATATGCTGCCCACATCCACTGTTGCTTTCGGGGAAGTAACAGCAGTTACGATCTAGCACTTTAAGAATAAAGATGTGTGCATCTGGCTCCAAATGTGTCCGCGCCTGATTGTGTGTAGCAGTTAGGTGGCTGTGTGGGTGCATAGCCCCAGGCAAATTAAGAGCTTGGGCAGGTTTACTGAGGGCCCAGGTGTGCTGGGCTAGCAAGATAGCTCAGCGGGTTTAGCACTGGAATCTGCCAATCGAAGTTGGTTGGTATTTCCACCCACATGGAGAACATGTCTTTCATCCAGTTCGCAAGGGTGAACGTAATTAACTATTTGAAGAGTGGTTTGGCTTGGTTGCAAAAAATGCCAGCACACACTGTAGTGGGGCAAACAATAAAACAGAACAATTACCATGTGAGCACGGAGAGCCACCCCGTTACAATTTGCAATGGAGAATGGTTGTATAGCACCGCGCAACGTTGGCTGCCTTTCCCAAACCCCCTCACCCCCGCCCCTGTTAATTTTAAGTTAGAGCTTGGGTAAACTTTAAAGCATTATACTTTCTCAACCCATGTGTGCCCTTCCCCATCCATCCCACTACTAGTCTGTGCCAGCAGTTGCTGCAGTGCCAAACATGTGACATGGTGCAGCAGCAGTGTGATGGGCTGCTGGTGGGCCGATCTAGGTAGGTCTAGCACTGAACTGGCGCGGGGCGCCCATCCGCACTGCGGGGCGGCACCGCGCCCAGCATTATGGGGCCAATATTTTTTGGGCACTGGCACTTATTTTTTTACAAATTAAGCACTGGATGAAGGCTGTGCTGGCTACACCATATGCACCGTCTACCCCAAGCCGCCTCGTAACTCTTAGCATAGAAGTGGGCCCGGATTGTTTAACAAGCTCTGCAGATGATCCTGAAATGCCTGGCAAGCTCCATCTGCTCCCCGACACCCTGCACGCAAGTAGCGGCAGCTGCCCCATCCTCGTCAGAGGATGACAATTCCCTGAGGGGTCCGACAAGAGATCCTCCCTGGGAGGAAACACTTGCAGGAAGTCTGAAGAATGTTCCATCAGAACTGGAAACCGCACTTGCGACTTCCAGTTCGGGGTGACTATGACTACTTCTGCACTCTCTTTCCTGATATTTGCTAAATCCCTTGCTAGCATCATGAAGGGGGAAAGGCGTAGTGCACTGCGTTTGACCGTGATTGAAGAAACGCGTCCGCCCCGTGCGCATCCGAGTTTAGCCTCTAGCTGATAAAAGGTTGGTAACTCTTTGTTCAATCTGGATGCAAACAAATCGGTGTCTAGGGGACTCCAAAGGGCAGTGATCCAAGTCAACACCTCCTTGTGTAGCATCCAGTCGCTGGAGTCATGGCAGTAGCACGAGTTCCAATCCGCTACCACGTTCTGAACACCTGGGAGGTACTTCGCAGTCACAGAGATCTTCTTAATGAGGCAGTAATGCCAAAAATCTTTGGTGCCCCCTAAGTGATTGATGCATCGGACCACGGAGATGTTGTCCATCCTGAGCAGGATGCAACACTCCGGCTTTCCCTTGGTGAAGGCCTTCATTGCTAAACAGCCTGCAAGTAATTCTAAGAAATTGATGAGGGACAACTCCTCCTGTGACCATCTGCTTCCCGTCTCCAGATGGCCACATATTGCTCCCCATCCTGCTCTGCTGGCGTCCAATTGTTTGACGAGCTCCGGGACGTCTCTGAAGATGGCCATCCTTTCCAGGCTTCCATGTTCTGAAGCCACCATTCGAGCTCCAACCTCCTTTCTTGATCCATGGGTACCAGCTGATGGTACCCTAGAACCCCCTTGCAGGACCGACTTTTTAGCCTTTTTAGGGCTCTATAATGTCGGGGGCCTAGAAAAATGACCTGTATGGAAGCTGCCAGAAGGCCAACTATTCTCGTTAGTGCTGCTCTTAACTCCTTCTTTATTGCTTTCATCTTGGGAGCTGGCAGCTCCAGAGTCGCTCTCGTATCAACTATAAACCCCAGAAATTCTAGGCGTTGTCTGGGGATCAACTCTGACTTCTCCCGATTTATCAGGAAACCCAGGGAGGACAGAAACTGGGACGTCCACTGCAACTGACTGAACAGCACCTGCTTTTCATCCGCTAGCATGAGGATATCGTCCAAGTATACGATCATGCAAATACCTTTTTCTCGCATGGCTGCTGCCACCGATCTCATGACCTTCGTGAAGGCCCAGGGCGCTGATGCCAGCCTGAACGGCAGGCATTTTAATCGTCATATCCGCTAGCATGAGGATATCGTCCAAGCATACGATCATGTGAATACCTCTTACTCGCATGGCTGCTGCCACCGATCTCATGACCTTCGTGAACGCTCAGGGCGCTGATGCCAGCCTGAACCGGAGGCATTTTAATCACCTTATCTGGTTGTTCCATTGTAACCGAGGTATCTGCGGTGTGCCCTGGCTATAGGAATCGTCAGAGAGGTATCTTTCAAATCCAACCTGACCAGCCAGTCTCCTTTATGGAGATTGTCTCGGAGGAGGTGCACTCCTTCCATCTTGAAGTGCCTGTAGACCAGTCAACCGTTGAGCTCCTTCAGGTTGATCACTGGTCTCACTTACTCTTTCCTTTGTATCTGGAACATGTTGCTCATAAAGGTCATGGATGCCCTGTCACTGTGTTCTATGGCACCATTGCTCGCCAGCTGCATTAACTCTCTCTCTACAAGATTCCGTTCTTCGTATGTGTATGCAAATTGCCTTGGCCTGGTCCGCTGCACTGGCGGTGCTAGGAACTCTAGCTGAAAGCCTGTCTGCAGCAGCCAGGAGATGCTTGAAAGCATTTACCAATTTCTTAAGTCTAACAGTGTACTGCCCCCCAGCGGGGGGTAGGTAGATGCCTTTCTCACCGGTTTGTGTACCTGGGTGCCAGTAATAGCCTCGCCCTCTGCGTTCTCTGTTGCCACGTCCTCGCGATGGGAAGAATGCATCTTGTTGCTGGGACTCCCAATAGTGGGCTCTTGGGTTCTGCGGCCTTCTTTGTGACTGGAAATTACCAGACACCCAACCTATGCTGCGACCGGTCCTGGCAAAAACTCTTGATTGGGAAATCGTTTTGATGGATGTTTGCACTTTCGCGAGAGCCGGATATGTGCCCACAAAGCACCCCATCTCTTTTACAAAAGCTTCGCTGAATAGAAGTCCTTGCGCGGCTTCGCTGGCTTCATAGGAAGCTAGGTCTCCTAGTTTCCAATCAATCTTAAGCAGTAGCCCTCTTCTTCTCTCAGACGAAAGGGCACAATTTGCATTACCTAGGAGGTAACTGCTTGTTGCGCCCAATTGGCTGGGGTTTCAGGGTCCACCGCTCCCCGGTATGCTTTGCTCTTCCGGCTAGGTCCATGATCTTAGCTATGGGGCCCGCCATGTACAGAACTTTCTCCTGGCAACCTTTCCAGGTGTGGCCCATGCCCTTCCTAAGATCTCTGGAGGCTTTTAATATTAATGTGATCATTTTTGGATCTAACTCCGGCATTTCCGCCACTTTTCCAGGTAATTCCATTCTGGGACATTCTGACTGCATTCACAAATGCACCTCTTTCTCAATCGGCTTGCGTAGCCTTTGAGTCATACGTGTCGCCACTCTCGGTGACAGTAAGCCAGTCATTTGACCTCCGATGCACTATTGACTTGGGGTCAAACATGTCCGTACATTCTTCTCTGGGCTCCTCTAAATGCTTCTCTTTGCATTTCCTCTTCCCACTCTTCGACTTCTGGGATGCTACAGAGTGGGACACTATCGACTCTGATGAGGAGTCATCATCCCCTATATTTTTCACCCCTAGGTAAGGGGGTAGGAGGCTTGGCACAGTTGACCGCAACATGAAGGTGTCTTTCAGCTTCTCGAATGCGTCAACAGCTTCAGGAGGCTTTCTGGTTCTCTCCTTGCCATGACCCGGTGGGGGGTCGTAGGATATTTTCATTTAAGGGTCTGTTCTCTCCACCCTTCAACTGCCTTAGCGCTAGGCTGTTCTGAGGACGTGCTTTTGATTACTTAGGTACTTTGTTTCTTAAGGGAATCCCCAATTAAGGACACCAGGACATCCAGCCTATCCTGGAGGGGGTGCACCCCTTGCAATACTGCATAAACTAGGGAATGCGCTGAAACCCTCTTAAAACTGAGCGTAAGCTCTGAGTCATCTTTTGAAAATTCTTGGCCTTGACTCCCCACACTCCTGTCATCTGATTCCATCATGTACGCTATTACCACTGGTGCCTGAACGGTGCAGGCTGAATGGCACGTCCTGGGGGTGTGAGGTGTGGGGGGGATTGCTGCCTATGGGGCTATATGAAAACTCTATGTCCACAACCTTCTTGCTGGCTGTACACTTCCTCGGGTATGGGTGTTCTAGAAATATGCAGCAATAAAAGTTCCTGCTGCTGCTCCTGTTTGTGCTTACCAGTCTTTACTCACTGCCAAAATTGGCCTGTAGCCCTTTTTCTGGATTATCCCAGGCTCTCTTCTTTATAGGGCTGCTCTGGGTTAGACGCGCTCAGTGAGAAACATAGATCTGTGCCTGCTGATAATCCTCTGTGGTAACAGCTCCGGGCCTGCTGGTGCTCGCTGCGATAAAGATTTTATTCCCTGCGGGCGGGAACACATCTAAAACTGCGGTGTGAAGTGGAGAACTGAAGCTGCTTCCTAGAAAAGCACCTGTAACATGCTTTGTGTGTGCAAGTAAGCCGAAAAAAAAGGCTCTTCTCAGTCGCGGAGGGGAGGAAACACTGCCAGTCAGTTACTCGCGGGTCCAGCTGCGACTCTGTGAACACAATTCCGCTCTGCCAAACTGTGTATGCGTGTCGCGGCATACTAAGTAACATGAATGGAACTAATCTGCAACGTTAATAGTTATAAACTCTGGTCATGTTCTGACATAGCTGAGTTCAATACATAGTTAAAGACATAACATTACACCAACAATCCCTACAATAGCAGGAGCTAGATAAACATGCTAATTATGTTTTTGGAAGAGCAGAAAAGAAGAGGAAAGGACCCGGTCAGGAAGTGGCTCATGGGACACCGGGACAGGATATGATCATGAGACTACCAGAGACACTGGGGTTCGTGGGATGTGAAGTTTTAGAGACTGTTTTCTTTTATGTTTTGAAATTTAAAATAAAGGGAAACAAAGATTTTATTAAAGAAATATGAAGATTTAAATCTGCTGAAGAGTAGAAATAAAGAAGTTGAAGTATCTGGTCTTGACATGAAATCAAAGGAGTATTGCACATGTGCAAGATCTTCACATTTTAAATGCTGTATGTTCCGCAATCTAATATATGAGATGCCCCCCATGAGATAGCTTCTTGAACATATGTTATTGTGATGTCTACCGAGTTGCCCCATCTTCATGAACTCCTTCTGGCCAAGTAACAACTCTGATCTTGCTTTGCAGGTTTAGTTTCAGGCGGCCGCAACGATATATACGTCTCTGATGCTTTCCACAAGGCGTTCCTGCAGGTAAGCGTCTCCATCTGGCCTGTTTTCGTGAATTGTAACAATTCTGGGCGGCAAGATACAGGCACACTGTGCAGAAGATTGCTTATTCGAAGGGTACGACCGCAGTAGCAGAATAGTTCAAGCATCTTAAATAGCAAAGCAAAGAATTGTTTTCCTCTGTAGTCTTTGACCTCCACTTTGAAAGTTCATGACATTTGGCAAGTAGCTGGTGCATTCCTCACTCCTTTTCCTGGAGTGTTGTGGTTAAACGACATAGGATTTTTTTTGTTTTGCCTCATGAAATATGTATTTTCTGAAGGTTTCCTGAAATGTATCGTTAATGATCTGGCTACGTTTCTGTTTTACAATAATACCTTGTCTGATGGTTACGGGGTATGATATTGATACAATTTGATATGCTTTTTTTCTACTTTTTCTCTTTTACTTTGAGACCAATAATGATTCTCAACATGTATAGAATGCTCAACAATGTTTGCTTAGTTATATTCTCAATATGTTAGGTTTGTGTTACTTTTGTACACACATGTGACGGTATTGGTGTTAAATAAAATAAAACTTAAAATTCTGGCAAGTATCTGGTCTGGCCACATCCGAAGACTCACACCAAATCTGGACCTGGACTCTTTCGTGCAGAAAAGAAATGTTGGAAAACGGGTGTTTTTGCAATGTGTTCTCCATAGACCCGAAAACGTGCTTTCGGTACATACATGTCGAAATTCTCCACTTTGATTTTCGAGATATTCGGCACACAACTAGGCCTTGCCTGCAACTGGTGCATTCCTCACAAACTTCGAAACTCGCAACAAAACTCAGGATATCCCCAATTCTAATTCAATATTTATTTTGTATTTTGAAACATTCACTGTAGAGCTGGAGTAACACCCGTTTGCACATTGCAGGTGAGGCACGCGCACAAAGGCACCAACCTTTACCAACAACAAGAAGCTTGGAACAAATACATGCAACCACCATACGACTGTATCCTACAGACCACACCAGACATAAACATCAAGCACAGAAGGAACATATGGGCACACGCTAGACCCATCACCCTATGATAGGCAGTTACAAGAGGTTATTGACATAACTCCACTCTCCGGCAAATGAACAACAACTCACATTTAGCCAATGATTACACTTCACGGCATGTAATATAGATATGCAGAGAACATTCTCAGTATGTACGAACATTACCACAAGCAGGCACCAAACCACAACACACACACAACTCAAAGTATTGTAATTTCATCAAGAAATATCAGTAACTGGTGAAAAGCACAAGCTGTTACGTTGTATCCATTTGTTAAGTGCATGTTCACATGAAAAAGGGTTTCTTGGCGCTGAGGTAAAGTTCAGAGGACCAGAAGGCAGCATATGCATCAATGCACACCGGAAACAAAGATAGGTCTTAAGCTTATAAAAGAGTGAAATTAATTGTGGCTAAGACAGAGGCGTGTACTTTTGTTTGCTAAAAATTACCGAGTGGTAAATTACTTTGTTGTAGTTACTTCCTGGTAGTATAATAGTTAGGTATATGCTGCAGGATGGTAGGTGTATGGGGTTGGTAGGGGAGCGCTTGAATAGGGATGTAAGGGGGTACCCCCCACCATGAAGTAACTACCACGAAGTAAATGATCACTCAGTGATTTCTGTTGCTGACCCGTCAGAGGGGAAGCAATCACAAGCACCCAGGCGAGAGGCGTACACGACGACTGACCGCCCTTATGGAAGCATAGAACGTTTAAAAGAGGTTTGCCAGAAGACCAAAGGGCTGTGGCAGGGACATGCTGAAACCAAAATTTCCTAGAGCACAATATTGTTAAAGTCCCTGCTGTGACGTTGACGCAGAACCTTCAAATAAAGTCCAACAGGGAGCCAATGCAAGGCAGCAGCTACAGGATTAATAACTCCACCTGTGTTAGTTGTGCTTTAAGTGAAAGGTTATGATCGTGTGTGACCCCAAATTCTTCACCCCGTGTCAGGTTCCGAAAAAGTGCCCCTGGTAGGGGCCAAAAGCATAGACCCCCCGAAGCCTCTTGATTGCTGCTGAGCAGCATAACTTCAGTCTTGTCGCTGGTAAACAGTCCAAAACCGCTTCCATTACTCAAAGATGAAGTGAAAAGGCACAAGACAGTACAAAACATTTTATGCAAAAAAAGAATAAACCCCTCAACTTGTTCTGCAAAAGAGTTTCCATAATCTGTCAAATGAACACCAGCAGTGTCTAAGGGATCGTTGCTACAGATATGGTTGTGGTCCCGTGTCTACACGCCATAATCACTCATGAATGCAGACTTGCATTTACCGAATATACGATGGGCTTTGTGAATCTAGCAGTGGACTACACTGCTCCATATCCAACATGGCTGCTCTGCAGTAGAAGATAACGCTATGGAGCTCATGTTCCACTGTGGCGTAACGTGAATGGAAGGTGCAAACGCTTTCAGTAAGGCTTTAATGCCTTCCATTCGTGCCACATTTCCAATCATTTGTATGGTGGAGAGGAGTGTCGGAATGCAACTTGCGTAATTCAAGGTATGTTGCGATTTATGTCACTGTGTAATTGTTCTAAAGCTTGATGGTCATGCAGATATTTGTACCTCCGTCCCTAAGTACCGCACAGGCAAGGCAAAGTACACTGCCTGTGCAGTCTTTAAGGCCATAGGTGTTGTAAGCCGTCAGACAGGAACTAGGAACACCGGAAAAACACCCCAGGAACCACTGTAAGGCAATGAATGGTTGTTAACCAAATGAAAGGACAACAATGCAATGCAAGCAGTAGAAGTATTAAAGCTTACCCCCAATGTACAATAATGGTGCCTTGAAGGGACAGCATACAGGTGGCAAGGTAAACAGGCTAGGTGTTCTGCAAGGCTTTGTGAGAAACAACACCTGGGTCGGCTGACAGAGACCAAACAGTATGGTTCCGATGGTGTAGTTCAGGATACGTAGTTTCAAGGTGCCGAGGTTGAACAGAGGCAGTCTGGATGGCACCGAAAACAAAGTACCAAAAAACGGAAACCAGGGAATAGGCAAATCAGGTCCGTAGAACAATCCGAGGTCGAAAGGAGGAACAAACCAGAGTCTGAGGAGCAAGCAAAATCAGGTCCATAGAAAAATCCGAGGTCAAAAGGAGGAACAAACCAGAGTCAGAGGAACAGGCAAAATCAGGTCCGTAGAGCAATCCGAGATCTAGGTAACCGAGAATCGAAGAGTAGCAGCAAGCGTCACAAAGTCCCCGCGGTAGTCAGCTGTGAAGCATTGTTTCCATGTTTGCGGCCGCTTTTATACCTGCTTGAAGCCGCCACATAACGTGCGGCCGATCACGTGGTCTTGATCACGTGCTGTCGGGGTTGCTGTAGGAGGATCGGAGTGTGCCGCTTGAAGCCTGTACAACGAGGAAGCTGTCGGCATGTGAGTCTCCATGGCAACTGCCAGCGAAATGAAGGACGGAAGACTCCTGGGCAGCCGGCTGTTGTTCTTGATCGCAAGGCAGGATGCAGTCGCCTTACTGTGTGCATCATGAGTGACCTTGCAGGTAGGTGTAGGGGAGATCGAGTGCGTGCAACTGGGGGTGTAATGCGAGAAGTGACCGGGGAAGTGATGCAGGGTGTGACAGAGCCCCCCCCCAAACGCCCACGACCACGTGGGCAAGAATGGTGATCCCGATGAAACTCCGTAACCAACCGCGGGGCATGAACGTCCCGAGAAGAAACCCAGGAACGCTCCTCAGGGCCATACCCCAACCAGTCCACTAGGTATTGGAGGCGACCCCGAAAAAAGCGGGAACCCAAGATGGCATGAACCTCGTAGACATCCGGAGAAGACAAGGAGACCGGGGCAGCAGAAGGGACCAGCCGTGTGGGAGCCAGACAAGGCTTAAGTAGAGAGGTGTGGAACACAGGGTGTATGGGCCATGAGGAAGGAATGGAGAGGCGAAAAGCCACCGGGTTGAGAACCCGGGATACCGTGTAAGGACCGATAAAACGGGGAAGCAATTTGCGGCAACCAGGAAGACGCAGATGACGGGTCGACAACCAGACTCGATCCCCCACCCGATACTCAGGGGCGGCCACCCGTTTCCTGTCTGCCTTGGCTTTCATGACGGTCTGGGCTTCACATAAATGGACCATGGTCTGTGCGTGGACCGACACCAGATCACGGGCACAGTCATTAGCGGTGGGGGACGCCGAAGAAGGGAAATCAGGGAGAGGGAGAGAACGAGGATGTTGCCCATAGAGAGCATAGAAAGGAGAGAAACCAGTGGAGGAGTGCCAGGAATTGTTGTAAGCGAATTCCGCCAAATGGAGCAAGTTCAACCAGGTATCCTGATATTGTAGTGTCAGGCAACGCAAGTATTGTTCCAAGGCCTGGCTAACCCTCTCCGTTTGGCCATCGCTTTCTGGGTGATAAGCTGAGGAAAAGTGAGCGTCGATACCAAGGATTTTGGTAAGAGCATGGCAGAAACGGGAAGTAAATTGAGAACCACGGTCTGACACAATGACCTGAGGGAGACCGAAAAGGCAAAAAACAGATTTGAAAAACAGCTGAGCCAGTGTGGGTGCTGTTGGAATCCCTGTACAGGGAATAAAACGGGCCATCTTGGTATAAGAGTCAACGATTACCCAGATGGTATCGTAACCCTGTTTACGAGGCAAGTCTGTGACCAGGTCCATAGATATCGTGTGCCAAGGCTTGGGAGGAATAGGTAATGGTTGCAAAAGACCCAATGTGCGACCCTTGCGTGTTTTGCATTGAGCGCATATAGAACATGTGTTTACGTAGTTCTCCACGTCACGTCTCATCGATGGCCACCAACACCAACGCTTTAATAACTCCAGGGTATGGTGTTGTCCGGGGTGTCCATTGATGGCCGCGTCATGGGACCAACGGAGTGCCTTGTTCCGAGTGTCACTAGTAGGAAGGAATAATTTCCCTTGTATAAATGGTAACCCTTCCTGAAGAACCAAGTCCCATTCTTCAAGCGCCTGAGGATGGAGTGAAACCCACTGTCGGATGTCAGTCAGCATAGAAGGGGAAGGGGTGCAAATACATACGACATGCCCCTTGTCTAAGAGCGTGTCCGGGTACAAAGAAAGAGGCTCACCCCCAGGAGAACGGGAAAGAGCATCCGCCTTACTATGTGAAGTACCTGGCCTATGCTTCACCACAAAATCATAGGCAGCAAAGAATAAGTGCCAGCGTACTTGTCTGCTGTTGGTGCATTTAAGGGAGGCCAGGTCTTGTAAGTTTTTATGATCAGTATAAACCACGGTCTGGTGTTTGGCCCCGATGAGATGGTGTCTCCAGGTTTGTAGTGCATCTTTGATAGCCAGCAGTTCCTTTTCGGTTACTGTATAGTGGGATTCGGATGACATGAATTTCCTGGAATGAAACGCTACAGGGTGTAATTGACCCGTGGATGGACAAGGTTGCGAGAGCACTGCACCTAATGCGAACGACGAGGTGTCCGCTTCCAGTATAAACGGGAGTTCGGGATCGGGATGTTGCAGTACTGGGGCAGTAATGAACCGGGACTTTAGCGTGTCAAAGGCCTGTTGGTGTTCTGTAGTCCAACAGAAAGGAACCCGAGGGCTGGTTAGAGCAGTAAGGGGAGAAACGATGGAAGAGAATCCGGCAATGAAACGCCGATAGAAGTTAGAGAAACCAAGAAATGATTGCAATTGTTTGAGGTTAGACGGGGCGGGCCATTCCGTGATGGCACGGACCTTTGCTTGATTCATGGAAAGGCCTCCGGGAGTAATGTGAAAGCCCAGGAATTCCACCTCCTTAGTATGAAAAATGCACTTCTCGGGTTTGGCAAACAAGGAATTTTCCTTGAGACGTTTCAGGACTTCTCTAACATGGACTATGTGTTCTTCCAGGGATGGTGAGTAGATTAATATGTCATCCAAATAGACCACTACAAAAACATCGAGTATATCGGAAAAAAGCTTGTTCACAAAGCGCTGAAATGTGGCGGGGGCGTTGCAAAGGCCGAACGGCATTACGGTGTATTCGAAAAGCCCTTGGCGAGTGCAAAACGCCGTTTTCCATTCATCACCTGCCCGTATGCGGACCAGGTTGTAGGCCCTCCGTAGATCTAGCTTAGTGAATATGGAGGCGCGTGTCAGTCTGTCCAGCAGTGTCGATATGAGAGGGATTGGATAACGGTTCTTTATGGTAATGGCGTTCAGTCGCCTGTAATCGACACAAGGACGCAGGTCACCCTCCTTCTTAGGCACAAAAAAGATTGGGCTAGCCGCTGGAGAACAGGAGGGTCGAATGTGACCCAGACGTAGCGCTTGTTGGATGTACTCCTTGAGTATCTGTTCTTCGGACGGGGATGAGTAGATTCTCCCTTTCGGTATGGGTGCATCGGGGATGAGATCAATGGGGCAATCGTAAGGTCGTTGAGGTGGTAATCCCTCTGCCATGGCTTTGTCAAAGACATCTAGAAAATCATGATAAACGGTGGGAACCCCCGCTGTAACAGCCCCTATAGTATGTGAGACGTTGTGTAATGGTTCAGAGTTCTCCAAGCTGGAGGAAGCCATGGCCCCAAGGATGGAGGCGGGAGACAGTCGTGTTTCGGGATCCAGCAAACAGAAATGCTGGCTGATGTCAGATTCAAATGTGACCTGTCCTGTTCCCCAATCGATCAACGGATTATGCTGTCTCAACCAGGGGATGCCCAGAATGACACCAAACTGAGGGGCAGTGATGAGATCAAACGATAGGGTCACCTTATGTGTGTCTTGTATCAATACCACCAGGGGAGCGGTTTGGTATTTGATGGGGCCGGATGTGAGGTTGGAACCGTCGACTGTTTGTACCGACTCTGGGTGTTCTTTCTTGACCAAAGGTAGATTGAGAGTGTGTGCTAAGGTGATGTCAAGAAAACACCCAGTGGCCCCGGAATCAATTACAATGTGTACAGGATGTGCTGCATCTGTGGTGGTTTTTAATAGGACCGAAACCGGGTCCAGCGGGGTTCGAGGAAGGGCCTGCCCGAGGCCCCAAACTTACGGGCGGGCCTTCCGAAAACCCGTCGATTTCTCTTTTGGTCGGCGGGGACATTCTTTTACATAGTGTCTGCGTATGCCACAGTAAAAACAGGCATTGTCGGTTCTCCGACTCTCTCGTTCTGACTGGGTGAGGGGACTCCTGAGCCCGCCGACCTGCATAGGTTCTGGAGTGGTAGCAGGCGTGGGAGAAGGCGCTGGGTTCGGGAAACCAGATTCTGCCTTACGCTCAGACCTACGACCGTCAATTTGTAGAGTCAGGTCCACTAAATCAGAAAAGACAGATGGCAGCGCAGGGACCACAGAAAGAGCGTCCTTCATGCTATTACAGAGCCCCCTATAGAATACAATGGCTTTCTTTTCTTCGGGCCATGAGGTTTCTGCTGCCAGTTGGTTAAAGCGAGCGATGTACTCAAGGAGTGATTGTTTGCCTTATATGAGATCTAAGAGTTCAAGGTCCCTGGACTGTGCCTTATATCTAGTGTCAAACACCTTACCCATCTCAACCACCAAAAGGTCGAAATCGTACAAGGCAGGGTGATCGTTTTCGAGTAGTGGGTTCGCCCATGTTGCCGCTACACCGGACAAATGAGAAAGAAGAAAGGCTGCCTTGGTCACAGAGTCAGGGAAGGCCTGAGGCCTACATAGAAAGTGTAGTTTGCATTGGTTCAGGAATGTGCGGTACTTTCTTGGGTCACCCTGAAAACGTTCCGGGGCAGCGAGGGGGAACGAGGTGGGAAGGACCACTGGGGTAGGGACTGTGGATGGCACGGGAGGTGGTTGATTTTGGGGACTAGGGTCACCAAACTCAGCATCTGCAGGCAATGGGTAACGAGAACTCTGTAGGGCATCACGTCTGTGGTGAATGGCTGTTGTGGCTCTGGTCATGTCGGCTCTAAGGGCAGTGATTGCTTGCATTAAAGCGGCCACGGGGTCCCCGGGAGAGGCACTCATGATCTGGACGACCAGGAAGGATTCACAGTCTGTTCTAAAGCTTGATGGTCGTGCAGATATTTGTACCTCCGTCCCTAAGTACCGCACAGGCAAGGCAAAGTACACTGCCTGTGCAGTCTTTAAGGCCACAGGTGTTGTAAGCCGTCAGACAGGAACTAGGAACACCGGAAAAACACCCCAGGAACCACTGTAAGGCAATGAATGGTTGTTAACCAAATGAAAGGACAACAATGCAATGCAAGCAGTAGAAGTATTAAAGCTTACCCCCAATGTACAATAATGGTGCCTTGAAGGGACAGCTAAAAGGTGGCAAGGTAAAGAGGCTAGGTGTTCTGCAAGGCTATGTGAGAAACAACACCTGGGTCGGCTGACAGAGACCAAACAGTATGGTTCCGACGGTGTAGTTCAGGATACGTAGTTTCAAGGTGCCGAGGTTGAACAGAGGCAGTCTGGATGGCACCGAAAACAAAGTACCAAAAAACGGAAACCAGGGAATAGGCAAATCAGGTCCGTAGAACAATCCGAGGTCAAAAGGAGGAACAAACCAGAGTCCGAGGAGCAAGCAAAATCAGGTCTGTAGAACAATCCCAGGTCAAAAGGAGGAACAAACCAGAGTCCGAGGAACAGGCAAAATCCTTTTTTAGTATTCTTGCGAATAGCTTTGATGCCTTTGTCAAAGAGAGAGGTTGGACAATAGCTTTTGGGTTTGTCTCAATTGGCTTTCTTGAAGATGGGCGCTATAACTGATCTCTTCCAAATTATTGGGATTTTGGCAAATGTCCACAAAAGGTTGAAGTTCAAAGAATAGGAATCCAGAAGAGATATCATGTTTATAAAGATCAATGGATAGAGGTCAGGGCCACGTGAGGTGAAGGATACAGAATTAGTTAAGACGTCCTTTACATGAATAAGGGAAAAATGGGTACAATACCATTATTGGTCATCTTCCCATTCTGCACACCAAATACAGAATTATTTAGTTCACAGCATGAAGATGAAAAATATTTCAGCCTTTCCGATTCCAAGGTATTTGCCACCCCATCCTTGTTTGGATCATTATTCAGCAGTCCTGTTGCAACCAGGCACCAAATCCTTAGATGATCTTTGCAGAAAATGGCGCAATGGCAGGCATATTCCACTCTCCTGTGCTAGTAGGCTAGCTACACTTACATTTTTATAGTTCCTGCGGCTATCTAATATTGTAATGTTGTAGCCTGGATAATTCTTCAGGTTGTATAGCAGCAGTTGTTTAGCTGCTCTGCGGGTACAATTATACCACCTACTCTTAGGCCCAGGGTTAACAGTTTTTTTGCCGTTAAATGGACGAGACTAGCGGTCTAATGAACTCTATTAAACGATCAAACGCTGTTAGCACCAATTCCACTCCAAAATCGATGTCCAGATACAATATTTAATCTCTGAGATTAACCTTAAACTGAGCCCATTAGGCAGCAAATGTGTCTTCAGCCTGTCCAATAGGCTTTCTACACACAACGTGATTACCAGTATTTGTGCTAATCCTACTAACATAGGAAAGCTTTAGTGGGTTGTGATTGCCTTTACTACGCATTATAACTTCTAAGTGTACACCATTTGCTTATGGGGACCAAAAAGTAATAATTTATTCTGTAAGACCATCTCCTTCCTTTAAAGGTATAATTCCCTTGTCTGTCAGAGTGGAAACACCTGCTGATGGACTTAAACCCAACATTGTGAAAGTATGTCACAAAGACAAAGCCCTCAGCATCTCCTTTTGGGTACACACAGAGGGACTGGGGCGTGATCCTCACTTGTATCACAAGGAACACGCAATCTATTATAGCCCCCTGCATCTATCACTGATTCAGCGTTCTAATGGTAGACTCGATAAACCCATCCAAGTGCTCCCTTTCCTTAGAGATGGGTTGCGAGGTAGGACAAGGATGCGGCAGACAAAGTGAGAACCACCCAAGGGCAAGGATGGGCTAAACTCTAGTAGCAAAGCAGGGCTATAAGCCACCCCAAGGATTGGAGCCCAACAACCAATCCCTGTTTTAGCTGACACACCTGGGAGGTGGGGATACAACCCTGTAAATAAGCATGGGCTCCATATGAAAGTGGAATCAGTTGCAATAGGAGCTTAAGACCAGATACGGAAGACAGGGGTTGTTTGAAGCAGGCTGCCAGAGAAATTAGGAGAACACGGAGCGGGAGCAGAGCCCAAGAAGCTGGAAGAGAGCTCCATAAGGCAGGGCCACACTGAAGCATCTGAACTGAAGGAGAGACCAAGGAGACCAAAAAGAGAAGCCAAAAGAACTGTGGCTACTGTGAGAAGTTGGCGAGTGGTGGCCAAAGTTAATGATGGTAACCTGGGATTGGGTGCTGCCCAGAAGGGTGAAAAAGCTACACAAGATGTTGGTGGGGTTGAAGAAGATCACTGAGAAGAGAGATGCCATCCCCAAGGGTGATGAATGTGAGTGAGGCAGCAGTGAGTTAGTGAAGCTCATTAAGAAGATGGGTGGCACCATATGTTAATGTTAATGTTAAAGGAATTTATATTGCTCACCGTCGACAATGGAATTGGTCCCCAGGCGCTCAGGCGGATCTGCAAACAGGAAGGTGGGTTCGGTTAGTCAGGTGAAGAGGGAGTAGGAAAGTGAGAGAATTAGTGTGCTGTTGGCGGCTTCAGTTCGGTTTTCACCGTGCGCTGAGCTTTGGGGCGACTATCGGACCGATGTGGGCCCTCATGTGCTATTGGTGCGGTTTATGTGTTGTTTGTTTGTTGTTGCGGTGTGATGAAGTGAGTGCGGTTTGCTGAGCGAGAAGATGGTTGTGTGGATTTTTGGGTGAGTTAGGTATGCAGAGATTTGAGCATAGGATTAGTGGGTTATATATCCTAGTTTTTACAGATCTTGTTATATGTATCCAGTTGTCCTGTAGGTAGGCATAGTTTCCACTTTTCTTTCTTGTCCACCTAATTGTTATGAGTGATTGTGTGGCATGTTCCCAGCTGTGCTGTATTTGAATTTAGTGTAATGGGACGGGTTATGTCTAGTCCCCCCTCTCTGGTATTTTTGCTGTAGATTAGAAGTTGCCTACTCCCATGTTATCTATTTACGTCGCTGGTCTATTGATGCTTGTGTGTAATTTGTAGGCCAAGGTGCTATTGATACATCGTCCTTGTCCTTCCATCCCGATCTAGCTGTGTGTAATCCATGGTATCGTCCTATCATATCTATAACTCAGTTGGTAAATTGGTATGCTGTAGATTGGCTTCCTTAGATTCTGTTTGTGGATGGTCGCTTATGGGGATCCGGGATCGGTTTCTTCACTCATCGTCGTTTCAGCTGTGTATATGCTCCCGTAGGCGTCGTTCTAGTTCTGAGGTGAAGAGCCAGGATTTGAGGAGTTTTCTAAATAGTAGGTGGTTTCTGGTATTATGTATGTTCTTTGGTAGGTCGTTCCAGGTTTTTGGTGCGAGGTGGGAAAAAGAAGATCCTCTGAATTTTCTTTTGTTGTAGGGTTTTGGTTCCAAGCAGATGTCGCTGCTTGATCTGAGCATCCTTGTTGGGTGATATAGGCTTAATTTGTCTCCCAGGAACTCTGTGCCTTGCTTGTGGATTGCTCTGTGGGTGATGCACATTGATTAGAACTTGATTAGTTGTTTTATCAGTAGCCAGGGTAGTGTTTTCAGTGCCGGTGTGATGTGTTCTCTTCGGGGTAATTTGAGGAGCAGTCGGGCCACCGCGTTTTGTATGCTTTGTAGTTTTTATAGAAGTTGTTCAGGCATACCCAGATATAGACTATTGGCATAGTCTACTCTGGGCATGACGAGAGCGATGCCGGTAAGTGTTTTGTTGGCGAATGACAGGAATGGTAGGATCCTTTTTACCACTTGCAGGAGAAAGAAGCATTTCTTCATTAGAGCTTTTACTTGTGGCTCTAGAGTAAGTTTGTTGTCCATCAGAACTCCCAGGTTTTTTTTACAATCGACGATGGGGCTGGGGTTGTACTGAGATCCCTTGGCCAAGGGATGCAATGATTGTCTCCTTTGTTTTTTGTGACAATCATTATTTCAGTTTTGCCGGCGTTGAGTTTGAAGTAGTTCGAGTTCATCCAGTTGTGTATTTCACAAAGGCAGTTCTCTAGTGTTGTGTTTGCTTCTTGAATGTCTTGTATTTTGTAGACTATTTGTGTATCGTCAGCGTAGTTGTAGCAGGCGAGTCTGTGTCTTTTGATGATCTTGATTAGTTGAGACCGGTAGATGTTCAATAATAGCAGAGAGAAGGATAATCCTTGTGGTACTCCGCATGAGGATTCTCTTGGGTTGGATTTGAAAGGTTTCATCCAAATGGTCTCCGTTCTGTTTGTTAAGAAGGATTTGATCCACAATAGGACATGGTCAGTGATTCCAAGTTCTTCCAATCTCGTGATGAGGATATTGTGGTTAACTGTGTCAAATGAAGCTGAGAGGTCTAAAAGTATCAAAGCAGTACTCTTGTCTGATTCTCTGTTTGATTTTAGGTCATCCTATATTGAGAAGAGTGCTGATTTCGTTCCTCTCATTGGTCTGAAGCCTACTGATGCCTCGTCTAGTAAGCGGTGCTCTTCTACAAATTCTTGGGTTGTTCTGTATATGTACATTTCGAGCAGTTTAGCTCGATACGGGATGTCGGAGATGGGTCTGTAATTGGAGAGGTCCTCTACATTTCCTGCTGTATCTTTGAGTAGAGGCCTGATGTATGCTGATTTGAAGGATTGTGGCACTTTCCCTGTTGCGATTGAAAGGTTGAAGACATTCCTATGGTAATCCATGGGTGTTCCTTGTGAGAGGATTGATTTGTATATGTACGGAGGGCAGAGATCCACGGGGGAACCTGTTTTGTTGCTTTGATTTACCATTTTGACAAAAGTCTCCACTGATATTTCGAGGAAGCTTCGGAGTTTGTTCAGGCGTTCCTCGTGGAGGTAGTTGAGTCCTGTAGTCTGTTCGCATTGTCTGTTTTGTATGGTCTGCTGGATGGTAATGATTTTGTTTTTGAAGTGGTCTGCTAGGTCATTACATAGTTTCTTCGATGGTATTGGCATGTTGTCGCAGCCCAGTGGATTTTTTATTTCATTCATGATTTTAAAGAGTTCTTTTTGAGTGTTTGGTGCTTGAACGATTCCATTGTCGTAGTGTTTCCTTTTTGCTTTTGTATTTCCTTTTTATATGGGAAAATATTTTGTTGAAATTTGATTTTTTTTCCGCAGTCATTTTTGATCCTCCATTCTAGTTAAAGTTTTCATTTTTTCCTTTACATGGCGCTGAGTAGTGGGGTGAACCATTTTGCTGTTGCTCTTTTGCGTGAAGGGGTGAAAGGGTTTTCTTTTGCGATTTCGTGGATCGTTGTTATGATCCAGTTGTGGAGTAGAGCTATTTTTTTGTCCAGGTCAGATTCGAGTTCCAGAAGTTCAGTCAGGTTAGAGTTTTTGATGGTTCTCCAATTTCTTTTCATGGTGATTGGTAGCTTGTCTTGTTGCTTGATTATTGGAGTGGTAAGTGTGATTTTGAAGGGAATGATGAGTTTGTTGCTCCAGAGCATTTGAATTGGTGGTTGCATGTAATGAGTTTTTTGTTGGCAAATATTGCGTCAAGTGTATGCCCTACTGTGTGGGTTGCTCCTTTGACTAGTTGGTGTTGAAGCCGATTGGATGAACATCAGCGAAGGCTGCTTCTTCATTGAAGTGGTCTGTTAGATTGATAGTTGGGCTGTTCAATCGTAGTGCTTCTCCATCGATACCGATTTATTGAGGATCAGCGAAGGCTGCTCCTTCATTGAATTGGTCTGTTAGATTAGTAGTTGGGTTGCTGACCATTAGTGCTTCGTCGTCGTGTATGGTGTGCTGTGGGTATCGATTGTGCCCTTCTGTTCTTGTGATGTAGGGAGTGAGGGGGTTGATATCTTCCCAATCTCTTCTTGGGTACTCCCGTCTTTTTCCAGGTGTTTGGCGGTATTCTTTGCTTTTCTTGAGATGTCAGAGTCGTTGAAGTATCGAGGTTCTGTTGTTGTTGCGATATACGGTGTTAGATATAAGGATTTTTCTCTTACAATGCTTCTTCTGTTGATAGTGGTATGTGGTGGGGTATGTTCTCTATTCAAGGACGTTTCTACTGGGGGAAGTTGAATTTGTGTATCCGTATTAGTTGTTCCAAGTTCCTGCTGTCTTTGTCGGCGTCCATTTCTGTGTCGGGGCATTTTGGGTTCTCAGTGGTGGGAGTTGGTCTCAGTGTAGAGTTTACAGGGCAAATTGCCCAGCTGTAGTGTCTTGTGCTAGGGAAGTATTGCTGTTTTCCTCTTATGTTGAGGTGACTGGGTTTTGTCGAAAGTGGTCTGTCTGTTCTATCGTTTGGGTAAGGAGTTATTTTCCTATAGGAGTGCTGTCCAAGGGAGTAGGGGAGTACTAGGAGTTGGCCGTGTGGCTCGGCTATTTGGGGCTATGGGGAGGAGGTCAACAGGGTTGGTGGTTGAAGGTAGTTACTAGCTTTGGAGGCTTCTGCGGGTTCTTGGGCGTTGGGCAGCCGAGGAGTCAATAAAGGTAGATATTGATATAATGCCCAGAGATTTGGAGTGAAACGATAGTGGGAGCCTAGGTTTCACTGATATTATAATTGAGGTACTCTTTGATTTAGGATCTCTGAGTGTTGAGGAAGGATCTAGGTTTGGCACGGGCCAGGAATAAGTTAAGCGCCTCGATTCCTGAATCTAGTTGACAGGGGCCAATATTCACAGTACTATCACAGAGTGGCACTTTCTACATGTGATTCAAGTCAATCTGAACAATTCTCCAGGGTGCGACACAGGCTAATAACCACAGTACTATCAAAGTGTGGTGCAGGCTAATAAACATAGTACTATCAAAGTGTGGTGCAGATTAATAATCACAGTACTATCAAAGTGTGGTGCAGGCTAATATTCACAGTACTATCACAGAGGGGCAATTTCTAGATATGATTCAAGTCAATCTGAACAATTCACTAGGGTGAAACGCAGGCTAATAATCACAGTACTATCAAAGTGTGGTGCAGGCTAATAATCACAGTACTATCAGAGTGTAGGCTGGTTTGTTAAGTGGCAGGATTTCCAGGGTAGAGTGATTGCTCTACTCCCCAACCAGGCCACTCCTACCTTGATTGTAGCTGCTGGTGGACGGCTGGCCACTGGCATCCCCTGCTGACACCTGCAGACATTGTCTGCAGCCACCTTTGTTAGAGTCGCCCTTTGCCTTGGGTTCTTAGCCACAGGGGCTGCACGCGCAGAGGGGCTGCCCTGGAAAGGTCGGTTAAGACCAAGGATTGGGCCAATCAGGGAAGGGGAGGCGGCTGGGAGGTGGGAGGGGAGCGCCGAAAGAAGTGGAAGCGGAGATGGGATCTGGAGGGAAGAAGGTGCTCAACGGGGTTGGGGGCTGTATTAGAGGCCACAAAATGGGGTCAGACAAAGCCCAGGAGCCTTTACAGTCTGGTGCACTCGCCTGCGTCGCTGAAAAAAACAGGCGAGCAGGAAGTTGTACCGGACTAAGGACCAGGCAGCACATGATAAACCACCAATCAGGGAAGGGGGAGGGCTGGGAGGCGGGAGGGGAGCGCACAGGTGATGGGATTGGGAAGGAAGAGGGTGCTCAACGGGGCTCGGGGCTGGATGAGGAGGCCAAAAATGGGGTTGGACAAAGGCCCAGGAGCCTCCTTCACCTGCTTCACCGAAACAAAACAGGCGAGCAGGGAGTTGCACCGGACTAAGGGCCAACAGGCCAACAGCACGGGATAAATCACCAATCGGAGAAGGGGGTGAAGGAAGTGGGAGATGCAGTAGTGATTCCGAGGGGATCATTGAGGAGTGGAGTGGCTGTATTAGGTCAATAGAAAAGGAAAAAAATAATTTAGAAAGACTGTTCTGTGACCGCACAGAGCAGTCTTTCTAAATCGAATTGTTAGCCCCTGCGAAGCACACAAGTGTGCGCAGGGGCTGACGGGCACGGCAGGACCAGGAAACGGTCACGATGGGAGAATGGAAACATTTATGTGTTTGTTTGTCTGGGTGTTGGGTGTATGTGTTTGCGTGTGTGTTTGTGTGCGTTTGGGTCGGGGGTGTTGGGAGGGGAGGGACGTGGCTGAGGGAGGGAGGTTCGGGGGCTAAAACCCCCTGATTTGAAGTAAAACCGGGAACAGACCTAAAAAAATTTAAATAAGGACATAGAATCAGAGTGGCAGACGTAGGGTTGAAGAAGGGCAATGAAACAGTTGTGAAGTGGAAAAGATTGAAAAGAAAAGATGAGGGCAGTGCCCAGGGTTGTGAAGGAGGTACAGAATATAGTTGTGGTTGGAGAGGGGCATTGTGATGGTGGCTTGTGCTCAGAGGGGGGAAGAAGGTGCACAAAAGGGTGTATACACGTGGAGAAATGGTTGGTATTTGGCAAATTGGGACAGGAAAAATGCAGGTGCCCACGGGTGCAAAGAAGGGAATCAAAATTGGTAAGGAGAATAAAGAAATGAGGGGTAGTAACAAAGGGAGAAGGAACTTGATAAAAGGGACGAGACTTTTATACAGAAGTTGATAAAGGAAGTGGAGGAGTGAAAGGTAGATGGACAATCCAAAGACCAGGAGGTGAAATTGGTACAGGAAATAACACAAGATATAGAGAAGTGGAAAGCTGAGATATGGTTACAAGAGGAGCTTGGCAAGTAGTGGTTGATAGAACTTTAGGATCAGAGGAGTGGGGTTTTCAGCTAGTAAGGATGAGACATGACATAAATGAACTATAGAAGGTAGAGTTAGTCGTTGCCCACCCCTCTGCCCTACCAAGCTGTCCAGGTCTACACCCAGTACTTTGGTACCTACCACACCTTCTTACCAACCCCTCTTTCTCTGCACTAAAGATTTAGCAGGCTTCCACGGAGGGAGGAAAGTGACTTGAGGTGCAGGAGCTAGAGAACCAATATGAGAAGGATGAGACGTAAGTGAGCTATAAGTATAGGAAAAGAAAGAGGAGAAGAAAGCAAGCAAAATGTTCACAGTGAAAACCGGCATTGCAGAGGTCTATTGCCAAATCACTGGAGAAAATAAGCCCTGAAGATTGGAAATCCACAAACTTTGCTTAAAGACCCTGTTTGTTTATGATGAATTGTTGAGCCAGCAAGCGAACCTGGCGCATTCTAAGGCTCTAGGGTATTCGGTATTAAGTGAAAACATAGTTTTCACTATACATAGACAAAAAAAAATCAATTTAGAAAGACCACTCTGTGACCGCACAGAGCGGTCTTTCTAAATTGCACTGTCAGCCTGGCACAGCGAGACCCAGAAGAGTTGTTGCGAGTGAGAGAGTGAGAGAGAGAGAGAGAGAGAGAGGGAGAGAGACAGAGAGACAGAGAGAGAGACCCCGCCCACAATCACACAAAACGCCGCCCATTTTCACATGGCTCCGCCCACACGTCAAAAAGGTAAACTCTGTTGCAATGTGATGTGATGTCAGAAATTTGCAGTTCAAATTAAAATATGCATATTTCATTAAATTGCCTTTTCACAACCACCCAAATTGCATAGGACAAAAGGCCTTCCATAAAATCAACACGTTAAAATGTGAACATGTAGACTCCAAGAACCAACACAAAGGTTTTCCCTGAATTTTGTAGTACCCAAATTGGAAATTTCACCGTAGTTGTATTTCAGCAGGTTATTTTGTGCAGTGTTGAGTTGCACAGACTGCAAACCTGATGGTTGTGGTTCAAACGTGCTGAGTCCACCCTAACCTGGGCAAAAAGAACGAAAGCAAAATAAACGCACGTTATTTTGCTTCACCGGCATTCTTTTTGCCAAATTGCTGCAGAGATAAAACCCCACTCAGGCAGGGAGTCCGTGGCGACGAAGTCCTGCAAGCACAACAAAAAAGCAATCTGTGAAACCTTTCCCCCATAAAAATTCCTGAGATTCCAGCGTCTTTCCCGGAGACCCAGAGAAATGGCTAAAATTCCTGAGTCTCCGGGAAAAATACAGAGGTTAGGCAGGTATGGGGGGAGGGAGGGGTGTGTGTGTGCATGCATGCGTGTGTGTAGTGAGTGTGTGTGTGTGTGCATGCGTGTGTGTAGTGAGTGTGTGTTGTGCTGGGAAGGGGGAAATGGGTGTTCCGGTGGGGTTAAACCCCCCAATTAAGACTATGACCGGAGGGGAGAGCGTGGGGATCACCTTGCAAGGGTCAGGGCGCAGAAAGGGATATTTTCACATTTTAAAACAGCTAAAAATAATCAGTATTTTTTGTGTTTAGTTTTTAAAATGCGGAAATATCACATAGAACCAGGAAAAACATTTTTGATCTTTTAGTTGCCCTACAATTTTAGCTCAAAGCCACTGGACCTAGCTTGACAAGTTTCTCTTGCACTTTATTCCATTCTGCTTTATTATTTTCACCTTCACATCTATAGTTCCCTAATGAACTACCTTTAACTTAGGTTTTCTGTTTTTCTGGTCCTTGATTCCTGACTCTTACACACACTAACTATAGAGTCACTGAAACCAGAAGACTGATGCCTGGGAGATCAGACACAGAGGGCTGACCCATGATTATACAAGGCCACAGGTATTTTCTGGGTCAATTTGCATGATAAGATGATAGTGTTAAATGGTGCTCCTTCTGCTCCAGAGATCTGTGTCAAATTTGGCACTAAATTACTAACAAGAAGCTCTTTCCCTTCTCTTTATCACAACCACTGCTAATTACCAACGGTTTTTCAAAAGCATGCAGAGATTATTATTTCATCCTCTGTCATTTCCCAGGAGGCAAGAAAGATCAGGATGGAGTGAAGCCCTTCTCAGGAGATGTCGAGCTTACAAAAGAAGGCTAGCGGCAGGGACGTCATTTCACCAAAATGCCAGGGGTGGCGGAAGTGACATCTCATGACCCTTGACCTCTGATGATATCACAGGAAGTAATGTCATTTGCCCCTGCCCCCAAGTGACATCACAGGAAGTGATGGTACATAACCTTTCACCCCT
This sequence comes from Ambystoma mexicanum, assembly GCF_040938575.1. Taxonomy (NCBI): domain Eukaryota; kingdom Metazoa; phylum Chordata; class Amphibia; order Caudata; family Ambystomatidae; genus Ambystoma; species Ambystoma mexicanum. The sequence goes on along the minus strand of NC_090922.1, from coordinate 585,347,102 downwards.
TGACAAAACTTCCAGTGGAATCACATAACCATATTTTTCTTGGTGTACCGAGGCACAATGCTGTATCACCACTGTAATATGATGCAAATTTCATACAAGAATGCATCCCCATACAAGAATGCATCTCCATATGTAGCATTAAAGGGAATACATACATGGTTCATCATCAGACAGACCAAGAGGCTGACACCACAGCATTGTACTCATCTATATGCCGCTGAGCTTTTATGTTAGTAACCATACATGTCTGAGCTATATGGTCAGTGGCATATATGGTTGAGTAGACCTGGCTATGATTCAAACCTATGACAGGCAGAACACACATAGAGCCCAGCAATGAGCAATTAACCCACTGAGCTATCTTAACAGCTATTTATCCTTAAATGTGCATACCACAGAATGTGGTAATGTGGTGGCTTATAGGGGTTACATTTCTTATTAACATCACACTTACTATTACAGTACTTAGAAGCAGCAGGGCTATGTCATGGCACACTAGTAAACCTGATTATTGTAGTGCTATATTGTTTTTAAAGGACTCGTGAGGTTGGTGGCTAGATATCTTCATACATGGTTCTTTTTAACTTCACAATTGATTCTACAGAATATTGTGTCACAATTGGATAGCTCAGAGGGCTTAAATCATATGGCTTTTTTTATTCCTGCTGCAAAATGTGCTGTAAAATGTATTGGTTCGACCTGGGCAAGGGTACAGCTCCCTTGCGTCACTCAGTTTGGGAATCCCTGCCCCTGTAGCAAAAATCAAAAGTTGCCACCCATTCATATATGCACAGTAAGTGAACATATCTTAATGTAAAATATACAAATTTAGTTCAATTGACCTTTCCCTTAAGAAAAAAGTGCACAAGACAAATGTGTATTTGCCTTTAAAAAAAAGTAATCAACACTGGAAAAATAACCTGAGAGAGAATTATTTCCAATAACTATTCTGTCAAAGTGTGAAAGGTGTCTACATTTTAAACCCAACAATTTATAATGAAACATTCCAAGGAAACAGGATGGGTCACTAGGCGCTCACGTTTTTAAGGAAATCCCTCATGTATCCGCTCCCCCATCAATGGACAGGAGCACCCCATAATGCAGGCCATTGAAATAAGCAAGTTGCTCATGCTGTCCGATGCTAAATAGTTCACTCTTATTTTCTCAAATGTAAGCTTGGTAAACAATAGTTTGAAGTTGAGCTAAAAAAATGTTTTACATTTTGAAAAAAATGACACTTTAAAATAATGGGAAGAATGCTCTGGTGTTTTCAGGGGTGCGTTGGCAAACTTGGGTTTGCCTGTATGGCAAAAGAGCAATGCCGGGAGAGCCACAGCTCCTGTGTTTGCAGTAGTGCTGTGCGTGAGAAAAAACCAGGCGAATAAATAATTGCGTAGAACTCACCTACACATCTTCCGAGTCTTCAGTCGGCTCTTCCCCGCACCAGCTCCATCGCTCCCCACTCTGTCTGAGAACCCCCTGCTTTTGTGCCCATTTTACCATGGCCCGGGCAGACCCTTGCCCCTCCCGGAGAGCGTGAGCTTCCTGTCTGGGCATCGTACGAGGTGTGTGGTGAGCGCTCACGAGGGCCGAGCAGCTGCTCGTGCCTGCACTCAGAGCTCTGCCCCCCCAGCCTCACCCGATCTCCAGACGTCAGCTCAGCTTGAGAAGGTCGGAATCGGGTCAATGTCAGTTACAGTCAATGTCAATCAGACAGACACGGTGACGCTCACTGCCCAGGCATGGCGGCAGGCAATCTGGAGCTTGCACGCTTTTTAAAATAATTTGTTGAAACAAACTATTTTAAAAAGTGCTGCAACCTCCAGTCCAGGGACAGGGGACACAAAAATATTCCAGAGGTCGTTGGGGAGACAGCAGAGGTCGCTCTTCCGACCTATGGTGACCCCCAAATGACATCCCTGGGTAGCGGTTGCTAGATCTACCTACAAAATCTCAACTCAAAGACCCAACACGTTATTAGATGCCAGGGAAGGGCAACGTCAAGCCTGCATCTACAGAAGATCCCTGGAAGAGGAGGAAATGGCATGCATGGACCAGCCGGTCTCTGTGTAAAATGAATTTGTGGTCTGCGTAGGCTTCACAGGCATTTGGAGACTTCTGTCAGCGTGTGTGAAAGGAGAAAAATAATTTCAGAATGGCTAAACTGATCATCCTTTGGCTCCTGGTTGCAATAGATGGCGGCAATTTGAAAGGATCCATTGAATATATTTTGCAGGACTTTGTGATTACGGATAGGAGAGGTCCTCCAGTTTGAAATGAAGCAATATTTTGTCTACCTGTAAAGGTGTGCAGTCATTGCAGTCAGCAGGAGAGTCTGTTCTTGCTCTCTATTGTGAGAAGGGGAGTGTTCCTTCAAGCCTTGGACCCAGCACGGAATGCCCCCGCTGAGCTCTGCAGCAGAGGTATGCAGTCATTGCAGTCCGTGCAGGCTTGGAGGCGTGGACGCTTGGAAGACCGACTACAGAACGATAAATCTGATTTTCGACACGAGAACTATAGTAAGGTAAGACTGCCGCTGTTAGGAAACCTGATAGCCTGATAGCCTTGCGCGGTGTATTGGCCCTGTTTGAAGTGTTGGAGGGAGATTACGGGTGTTCGTACAACCATGTGGGGTGAATATGTTGCCATCAGGACTTTGTACCTGCCGGCAAGTGAAGAAACGTGAGGAGATGACGAGTAACACTCAAAGTGGACTGTTAGTTTCCCGGCCCACCTCCTTCTAGAAGGTCAATTTTGAAGATCCTTTGCCTCATGAAAGCATGCGGGGCATGAGGAGCTGCAGACTGGGTTTGATGGAGGGTGCCGGCATGGAGTCTCCACTGAAAGTCCTGCTACAGGAGCTGGTGGAGTGGCAAGACATGAGTGCTGCACCACTATCGATCCTGCCGTTCGTTCCACCAGTCAAAGCCGTGGGAATAGATAGAGGGGGAGCATTGAACCCTTAGTCCCGGGAACATCCAGGGAATTGAGCCGACTGCTCTTGGCAGTATAGACCTGACATCCACACAATGGTGAATACAGCTAATCCCGAGAGGGCGGGAACACGATCCCGACCCTGACCGAGCAGCAAATGTTACTTCGAGATTTACAAGAAAACCACGAAAACTGTGTGAGAGACTTGACATCAGAGGATATTGACTTCGATGGAGACTATGCATACTTAGAAGAGGTCTTTACCCATCCAGACTCACCGGAGTATGCTTCCTTATAGCCTTTAGATAATTCTACAAAGACTTTGTTTCAGGCATTTACTTTTGCACCAGCCACAACTCGTGCTTCTAATATTCTAGAGCTTCAACGTTCAGCTCTGGCAGCTTGACTAGCTCAGGACATAGCTCAGCTTAACTCCACGACTGTAAGGCAAAGAAGGACTAGTGAATACTCTAATACCAATCGCTCGACCCCATTGATCATTGAAAAACCTGATGGGATGATATCTAAGGCAAAGTTACCAATGGTTGAAGCAAAAGCAATAAAAGATATGGTACAGAGCGGTTTGGATGAGGCTGATGCTACCATTCTAAATTCGATTCCAAATGTTAATATATTAGAAATGGATGACCTGTGTCAAGAGTTGGAATATCTACAAGAGTTTCAATCCTCTTCTTCGTCGCCATCGGCTGACTCCCACCTGGGCTCAACTTCAAAGAGAAATGGGCTGTCGAATGAATATTAATTATCATCTGCTGGAGCAATAGATCATACTCAGCTTCAGAACATGGTGATAGCAGCTTTTAACTGTGAGGATTAATCCTTTCATAAAACTCTATGAAAATATAAATGAAAGAATAAAGGACCAGACAACTCTTCTGGCGATGATACATACTAAGCTTATATTTTTGGAATCCTTTTTGGGGTCAGTGCAGTCACGTCTGGATAAGGAAGCTGAATTAACTGCACAGTGGCAAGCTAGACTATCTGACCGAGCAAGAGGGTAGGAGACAGAAAAAAACAACCTGATGACTTCCATTTTGGATATATTGAAATGATCTAGACACCAAAAAGGAATATATGACCAATTTAAGACGGGGTCAATTGAACAAAAAGTTCCTGTTTGTACTTCTACCATCGTCCAAGGCTACTAAAGTGAACTGCGATCCTATTCTACTGATCATAATATCTCCACCTAAAAATCTTGGTTCTCATATGGTGAGAGATGGCAACAGTGATGAACAAAGGCAAGAGCCCTTGAGTTTGAGCACTTTGTCCAAACTGTGGCAGGGTCACAGTTCAATGGCACATAAAACTCTTCTCTATTTTTGCTAAAATCAAGTAACCATGAACATGAGGAAAAAAGTGGTGGTGAACCAGTGGAAAAAATCAAAGAATCTAAAACCAACCAAGAAACACAAAACTAATGGATCTAGAGCTTTCATACGGAATCTGACGTTTCCTTGATCTCAGAACCTGGAAAAGGGCAACTCAAAGGTACATAGAGAAGTGACTGCGTTTCATGAGACTCATCAAGAGAACCCAGTATCATACAACTCAATAGACCAGGATACTCTCCTCTTAATTAATATATCCACTTGCATGGATGAGATTAATTTGGAGGATGAAAATAGGAGGGATTAAACCTATGAGTTGGAAGTTGAGTGTGAAACCTGACCAAGTCTGGGTGTCAAGAGGAAAAATTGTATAATCCCTCGTTCCCCATTTCATTTGGAAATGCTGGGGGTTAAAGATTTATTGGCCAAGATGATATTAAGATAGTGGAATTTGTAAACGAAACCCATCTGGTTTCTGTGATTCTTCATCAATGCTGGTGAGAAACTCTCTGTTGGAGGACGTGTCTGATTTGCTACATCTAGGCTTTGAGTTATCTGATGGTTCTCAGATCAAATCTTTAGAGTCCATGAGGGTTTCCTCCAATTAACAAAAAAAAAAGTTTGGGGTGGAAACCACTGAACCGCCAAGAACCAAGAGCTTGTGAATGCCCTAAATCTACAACTTCAAAGTTGAGGAGAGAATCTAATTACCCAGCGTCAGCTGAGAGTGATGTTACAACTCTAAAAGTAACTTTTGACTGTGTAAAGGGCAAAAAAAGAGAAAGGTGAAGGTTAGCCAAGAAAGGAGTGAACATATGGGATCCTCTTCAGACTGGCCATGGTTGGCTGGTTCATTGGCACAAGCAACTGGAAAATAATATTTAGAACACCAGGATTGTTCTCCCGTATGCCTGGGCTTGTGGAATACGGGAGGTTTCATGCACCTTTTAAATAAGGAAGAATTGGATTGTACAAATTATGATATATTTTGTATGCAGGAGACATGGTTGTCCACTAAAGCAATCTACATGGGTTATGAAGTGTGTCTGAATCCTGCGAAAACAAGATCGGTGGGAAGATCTATGGGCTCTGCTTAACAATAATGTAAAATTCCAATAGGCAACTGTGATTCCGCAGTCACAGAGAAAGATTGGATTAACTATTTTGCCAAACATTTGGCCTGCCAGGCCTTAGCGGATCCTGTACGATCCGAACAAGCCATCAAAGCATGGTCAATAGAGTTTGATCAAGAAGATATAATAGCTCTAATTAAGAAGTTAAACTCCTCTCGAGCTGCGGGCCTGGACGATTTGAATAACAACATACTAAAACAAAACCCTGAAGATTGGACAGAATTTTGTCTCATGCTTGTTAATCAAATCATACAAGCAAGAGAGATTCCCCAATCCTGGAGGGCTGCCTTGACATACCGCTATTCAAGAAGGAGCAATAGAGAAAATCAAAAAATCTGTAGACCAATCGCACTCTTGCGTCCATTTTATGGCGACATCTAAAAAGATCGGCTACCGAATCAGGGCATTTTGATAAAAGGCAAGCAGGTTTTGTAATTGAGGGGAATTAAGAATAAACAGAAGGTATATTTAGCTTTAATCGATTTGGAGCAATCAAGACAGCAATCAACTGTAGTCCAGATTAGTAGGACCGCGAAAGGGGCTCCTACTAAAAGAATCCACACTTTTAGGGGATTGAAACAGGGCTGCCCTTTGGCGCTGTGTTATTCAACCTTTAAATATCCGATATGGAGTTAAGTCAAGAGAGAGTAAATGCCTTTCCACCAAAAATATATGATCAATTCATTCTGTGGGTATTATACAATTGGATTTTGGGAATTGATGGAGGGATATTTTTGGAAGAGGGTCCTCCGTCTTCCAAAGTGCCTTCCAATATCCCTAATTAGGCATGAACTGGACCTACAGTCATTGCATTCTATGGTTAGGTGGAGATCCTTGAGCCTATTTCAGAAATGTATAGACAGGGACAATCTTCCTCCTTTTGAAATCCTAAAAAATAAGGTAAACAAGGGGAGTGACCAGCTTCTGGACATCTGGAAAGATATTTGTAGAGAATGGTTAAACAATCTCGACCTAACGGAAGACATACTATTGATGAACCCCAGAAAGGTTAAGATCTAAAGAAAGTGTCAAGACTGGATAAATACTCAAACAAAAAGATTGTCCTACAGACTGCCGCTGAATTTGGAAAACGAGCGGAGACCAATTAATCAACTGCCTGGGTATTTAGTAAAACTTCCTAGCCATAGATACCGGGATCGCTTCATGTGGCTGAAACAACGTGAAGTCAGTAACCCTTTGTGTAGATTCTGTAAGAGTGGGGATAAGGTGGAATTAATAGAACACCTGGTAACAGAATGTAACAGTCTGGAAATAATAAAAATGAAATACATGAGCGAGGTGGCCAATCGCTGTAAGACATTATCATTGCAGGAGTGGTGGGAAAACTACTCAATAATACTGGCTGTAATGAAATTTATGGAGGAAGCGCTGGAGCTATAGACTGTGTAATGAGAAGTTGTGGAGGGTTCAATTGTAATGGAGGCTTGTTTAGGGAATTGTAGATTTCACCTTTGTGTAAAGTGGGTTTTAATCATCTTTTTGTTCTGTTACCTTTGTTATTTTGGGATGGAATGTAAATGCATCTAATTATGAAAGGTTTGAAATAAACCAACCATATTAAATAAAAAACATTTTTAAAAACCTGAAGCTGGAAGTATGGGACCAGGGCTGATCGTCCTGAAACAGGCAGACGAATGGTATTGAGTTTTGAAGGCAGCAGCCTAAAAAAACAAGTCCTTTTTCCAAGAGGGTGGAAATCTTGATTAGTATGGACTATAAGAAAAGTGAAGTTTGTTTCAAAACAGCAGGAAACATCTGCTGGAGATGAAGCTCCACGCCATGGCCTTAAAGCCAGCAAAAAGATAGCATCCCTCTGAGGTAAGGAGAGTTTCTTTTTTGTGCACCCAGGCTCCACTAATTCCTTCCTTGGAAACTTTCTGAGACTCTTTATGGCTCGTCAACTAGTTTATGAATGACGTGTTGACCTCGGATACTGAGGTTTCTGTATACGATTGCCAGGTTGAGGTTTTCTAGACCTCCTTATTGCCTGTGAATTTAGACTTGTTAATTGAGGACATGGGTGGCTGCTGAAATCATCATTTACCCTCCTGCCCTCCTAGTGTCTCGGGAGGATAGCTCAGGGGCAACACGCTCGTCTTGGAAGCAAGATGATGCGGAGCATCATAGATTCGATCCCCAGGTCCGATCTTAGAAACCTCTGCGTATTAAGCGTTATCAATAACCCAGTACAATTACAATTACTCTCGCATCCAGACCCAGACCTTTTAGAAAAATTGCTGGGCCATAGAGCTATTCCATATATGTTATTGGGGATCCTTACTAGTATAGCAGAGTGGTAGGAAAGTGTCAGTAACTGAACTACCAACACTTCTACTGCACCACTGTACTACGAGTTTGACTGTAATGTGGAAGAGATACATACCTCCAGCACGTAGCTGAATTTGTTCCTCCACATTAGTTGGACAAACTGGAAGGATTACTGCTGCAGAATTCCTATCTGTGGAAATGCCTTCAAAATCTGACAGAGCTCTAGGGACTCCAGAAATTGGGTCCAAACCATGATTCCGGAATACGCAATCAGGCCTATTGTGTCTGATTACAAGTGGCAGCAACGATAATCAAGTTTGGCGGTAGTTCATAATGAGGCCCATTGTCTTTTGGGTCAAAAGTGCTTCAAATTAATAACTGGCGAGAACAAGGAGAATTTCGAATGGACATTCAGCTGGGTTTAAAGTTTATGTTTCACAGCAAGTACCTCTGTGGCAGTTGGCAGTAACGCGCTTGACTATGTTGAGGGGCTCCAGGATGCCGAAGGTCTGATGTCACAGACATGGGCTCAAAGGTACTGGCTTTGATCAGTTCTCGGAACACTAGCTGGGCATACTTGCTGATAGGGCAGATGCAAGGGGATCTGGTGTCGTGTGCAGTGACACAGCATGCTTGGCATAGCGGCGCCATTGGTGCTGGGAATTGTGTTCTAGATGTATGCTACGAAGAGTCTGGTACCTGAGATGCAGGCTCGGTTTTGTGCCCCAGTTACATAGTTATAGTGTTATATCAGATTCACTTTTGGTGTCTTGTTGCAGATGTTGACTCTTTGCTTTAAGGAAGGTTCAAAAGCCGTCAGTCACAGAACAGACACATGCAACAGGATGTGAGTGGCAACTCATACAGGACATATTTGGGCAAGCCAAACCACACAGGCTGTTGCAGATCAGAAAGTCATTCACTATAATAATAATAATAATAATACTAACAATAATACTAGCTTAATATTACTGTTAGTAGCAGTAGTGGTCAGAACAGTATTCATATAATTCAAAGCCACGCATCCCAAGGCAATCGGAGAGAGCTGAGTTTAATGCACAGCGTAAACTTCTGAACGTGCCCAATATTTACTTCTCATTGGTTTGTGGGATGCCTTATGTGGAAACGGGATGCCTATGCATCACCATGAACCAAACTGGATCTGATTGAAGCCCATTTGTACAATGGTGGGTGGGTGTATGTAATGGGATGGACTGATTTGAACTATTTGTAGCTGAAATTCATGCTGAAATGAAACATTCCAAACCCACATTTCAATGACCGACCTGGTTTTCATTTACTTTATTTTCACATTATGCAGTTTTTATGTTGGTGTTATTCTGCTAGTAGGCCTTTTAAAAGATTCAAATAGATGTTACCTAATTCAGACCAATGGGGGCTTAGGTCCGAATTGATTAAATCCAAATATGAGGAGCATGAGGCATTTGGTTTGAATCCCCTCTCCGGTAAACTCTGGGGGGGGGTGACTAATAAAACCATCCTTACGAGGCTGGCGTTACCGTGATGGTAATACAGGCATGGCTGCCGCCGGTATTCTTTTTTTTCCGTCGCCCAGAAATGGGCAATTACCAGGTCATTATGGCCCTGCTGGACCTTGGTAATTGCGCATTCTCGAGTGCTGGAAAAAAATGCTCCCAATTCCCATTTGAGCCCCATAGGGCTCAATGGGAATGGGGAGGTTGGATGCACCGGCACCATTTATAACGGTGCCGGTGCATCCGACATGCAGTGCTCGCGGCAAGCTTACCGGTACCATAGTTCTCAGACTGGCAAACTTATAATGAGGCCCATTGTGTTGAAAATGCGAACCATGATTCAAGTTAAGCACTTTAATACTTGCACAACCCTAATGTAAAGCTTTTGCAGAGCTGAATTTAGGGAGCGTGAAACAATACACCAGAAAGGCATTCTTTGTCGTTTCTCATGGGGCCAATGTGCTGAATGCAATAAGGGTTTCTGACAGAATGAGGATCACAAACGTGAGTGCAATATAGGAGGACGCGAGCATTTCTGTTCATTATGTAACAGTGGAATCTTCCACCTGACAAATCATGTGTCTCTTATTTTGTTTTTCAGGTGAATGAGGAGGGGAGCGAAGCCGCAGCAGCTACCAGCATAATTTTCCATGGACGCTCTCTCAACCTCAACAAGGTGGTCTTTAAGGCAAACCGACCCTACTTGGTTTTAATCAGAGAAGTCACCATTAATGCCAATATTTTTATGGGCAGAGTATCCAACCCTTGTCCCGAGTGAGTTTGCCCAAAATGATAATCCCACATCTTAATTATACGGTCGTGCTTTTTCCTGACCAAGCTTCCAACAAATAATTTCATCCCCCACTCATAGTCCCATTTTTCATGAATACCAATGACTCTTCCTTTTATTACTGGTTGGATCATTTGAAAACAGTTTAGAGATGACCCTTTCCCATGCATCAACAAGAACAAACCATCCAACAAATCCATCCAAAACAACTTCTTGTACTGCAATGAATGGCTCCCTTCTGTATTGGCGTCAAAGAATAAGGCATACAACCAGCGGTTTATACTCTGGTGGTGGGCATACAGATTGCTGTTCTCCATTGATCTCCGTGAGTCAGTTTTATCAACTGATATTTTTAATTCTCATCATGGCAGCACATTTGCCTCATCTCCACCCTACCCGAAGACTGGGCCAACCCATTCTTTGAAAGCTTCCCTCTGCAATCCAGGTTCCCCAAATATCTTGGAGTTAGGGCCAAACAACCCAGTTCCATCGACTCTTACTTTGCCAATTCTAATTCCTCTTTTCAATTAATATCAGACTGGGTTCCACCAGCCAATGGGGTCAAATCTTTCCATGTTGATACATATACACTTCCCAAACAGAGATCTAAGAGGGTGCCCTCTAAACTGCTTTAAGCTGTTCCAAGAGCAATAGTGATTTTCCTTACACAACCATCGCTGTGTCCCAATCTTTGAAAACAATCTCTCACACTCTGTATAATGCAATAAAGGGTTCCCTTCTCATCCCATCTCAAAGACTGGCTGCTCCACGAAGTGGCTTAGACATTTCCCATGCAATACAGAGCTTCCTTTTCCATACGTTTTAAAGATGTGTGCCTTTTAACTAGTGTTTTAAAATGTCCACCACCAGGCTGTGTTCAACAACCAATGCCCTAATATTACCATACCCAAGGCAGATTACCAGTTGTGATCAAGCAAGGGCTATATTGCATGCAGTCACCTCTTCGGGGCAAACCAAGCGCAAGAAGAGGAAGAAAGAACTGCAGTCTGAAAGATCACCGTGACATGTAATAAACACTGCTCGTGAATACTGACCACCAATGCGTCTGTCCATTCTTCCTGTTTCAGCATGTGTTTTCGCATGTAAGAGTGGGTCTGCCAAAGGGGCTAGCAAGGGAGCAGTCTGGAACGTTTGGAATGGGTGTGTGTCCGTGTGTGTCTCAATTTCCCCCTCTGCGATCTCCAGCTTCCGTAGAGGGGTGTAGACGCTACATTAGTGTTAAGGCAGTTTTTGTGCCACCCTCTACTGAGGGCACTATAACCACTAACACTAATAGGAGGCAAGGAAGGCAAGCCGTACCTGTCTGAAGGTAGGTAATGTGGACAGAGTGACCAGGCTTAACTCTCAAGCAGGGGTGGGTAGTAGGCCGACACAAAGGTCCAACTGGTCCATACACATATTTCTAGGTTGCCAAAAAGGTACATTAGTCTACCGATGTGGCAAAATTGATTGTACCCCTTGTGAAGCCAAAACGTAGTTGCCACTAAACCACTTCCTAAAACCTGTACAGGGTGATAGAATCACCATAGGGCAAAAATAGAGAGGCTGGGAAGCAGCCCTGGGACAAGGCGCATCACGGAAAACATAATACCATATACCTTATGTATGGTAAAACAGATTGTAATGACGAGGCAGCTTCAGGAAAAGTCTCTCTAGCCACAAAAAAGCAAACCCATCATAAAACACAAGGAAAAAAGCAAAAACCTGAAGAGACCTAAGAAATGGTCCTAGAATCTGCAAAAATAGGAATTCTGTCTTAACAATTAGCAACCAACATTTTCACCTTTTAGCACCCATGGAGCACACTCTGGCAGGTTTGCAAATCTGCAGAGAAAGATCAAAGGAGGACACGTACACTTTACTCTGTCCAACCGCATTTACTGGACGTACTCAAGAAAATTGCTGAGTGTCAGAGATTCTGTTCATAAGAAAAAAATATCCTTTGCATGCACGTCCCAGAGATCGGCAGCACCTTGAAACCCCTCGCCCCAGGACCTAAATCCTTACATATGCCAATCAGTTGGTAAATGCAAGCATGAGTCCTAACCCTCATACCTCTCCCCTTCCTGTCTTTCCATTAAGTGTCGGCCAATCAGCTTTTCATACTTTGTCATGGGTGGCAATTGCCTATGTCAAAGACTTTCACTGCTACATCATAATGCATCATCCCTGCCCATTAAATATCCTCTCTTTCCTACCTGGTTCTCAAAAAACATCCACATTCGTAGGTTGTGCTCCTATTTTTGCCAGGGCTTTACAGAGAGGGTTTTAGGGTTGAGGACCGATTTCCACTGTATTTAGTGACTGGAGCAACACATCCACTGAAGGGATACAAGGAGATGATTGGCAGTGACTCAGTTTGTCATTTGGGGGAGTTTGGAGTTGAAAAGAATGAAAGGCCAAGATGGGCCTATCACTATGTTAGATGTGTGAGCTGGTTGGGGATGTTCAGAGAGGAGTTATGGGTTCAATGTGACAGTTTCTGCATTTTGAAGGCCGCACACAGAAAGACGATGCAGACTTCAAAATGCACAATGATCAGACATCTAGGGAGGGTTTCCGCCCCTTAACTCCCCTAGGAATCTGACACCCGGCCCACCCCCATCCTCTCCTGCCCTTGCAGGATTTTGTAGAAATCGTAAGGTTTCCCCACGGATCCCCGTAATTTTCCTGGTGCTTCCCTTATCTGCCCAAAGAATTCCCTGCAACTCCCCACCACAGACACACTTCCATGCAAACTCGGTTACATTTACCTGCTCCCCCGGCCCCTCCTTTTACTGTCACAAACATTGCACCTTCTCCCCCACAAAGACATATGGACATGCACACAGACTTCACACACTTCACACACTGCACCTCCCCAACAAAAACACTCACCTGGGACTCCCTAAGACTTCCCTCTTCTTGTCAGCCCCTGCGTACACTCGTGTGCTCGTATCCAGAAGGATAGCTCAGGGGCAGCTTGTTTGACTTGTAAGACAACGCAGAGCAACACAGGTTCCACTCCAGGTTCCCCACAGCCCCCCCCCCCCCAACTCCCCGGCTTACAGACTGGTCGTTGGTATTAAGCGTGTTATAAAAGAATAATGAATTAATGGCAGACCGATTTAGAAAGACCACCAAGAGCCTCTCTGTTCAGTCTTTCTAAATCAGTCTTTTCTCGATTCAACAAAGTAAACCATCTTTTTTCACTCCACACATAGCTATGATATGCTCCATTACACCAGTCACTCCACATCTGACACCAAATAATCACACTACTATTTTATTGCGATAGCACAAGGTTTTCTTTTTAAAAATATTTTATTTTTGTATTTTGATAACCAAGCAGAAACATACATGGAGGACGATTCCCCTCGCTGCCCACCCAAACATAAAAGTATAGTTTTGCATAACACGAGACTTAAACATCATCATTGCTTCATTCAACATTGTCAGACCGCTATTGCAATCAGGTATTGAATGTATGGGCAGCAGACCTCTGGAGGACAAGCATGCAATGGTAGAGTCTGAATAAAGACAGTCTCAACGTCATGACAATAAGCAATATCCTGGAGCCACCCTTGCACGCTGGGAGGGCGGCCCCTCCCCCGAGCCATGGCCTCCCTTCTACGCGCAGCACAAGCAATAGTCCTGCCAAGTGTCTCATCGCAGGCTGCAAGGCCCTTGTACATCCCAACAGGGCCAAGGTAGGGTCCGGTTCCAGTGATTCCCCAATAATCAGAGACATTTTGGTTAATACCTCTAACCAAAACCCGAAGACCCGTGGGCACTCCCATGCCAAATGGAGAAAACCAGCTGGAGCAAAATCACATCTGACACATGCAGCTGGGGTGGGGGGGAAGTGCTGGTGGAGCCTGGCTGGGGTGTGATAGACCTCGTGTAGGAAATTAAAATGTATTAGATTATATTTGGAGTTTAGGGACACCTTTTGAGTTTGTCTCAGCACGTACGCCCAGTCTTCATCTCTGATAGTTTCCCCCACGGCTGCCTCCCACCACCTCCTCAGGGTCCTACCCTCCCACGGTGCATCCAACACCAATCCATTATAGAATCGTGAGACCAAACGTCCTTCCCCCTGTGAATGAATCATCCCTTGCAATAGTGGCCACACCAGGGGTTGCGTCGGGACTGAGGAGAGGAGGGTCTTAAGCGCATGCCGCAGTCGAAAATACAGAAAAACATCTAGCGCTGAGTAGCTCCCCATTCACTTGCCTATTGGACCGTAAGGAACACCCCGTCCAATAATAGATCGCAGAGGGTCTCAATACCCAGTTTGTTTGCCCATTGAAGACATACTCGTTCACTGGTTATAGCCAAACCAGGTGTGTGTTGTACTGGAAGGAGAGGTGAATACAGAGTGGAGAGACCCGCCCTCTCTGCCTTTTTTTCCAGACCACGCAGGTAATTTTAGCAACATTTAGAGTATTAGGTGATGCCCGAGGCGCCCCGAGAATGGTTGCCCGCAGCCAGTTAGGTGCCACTAGTGCCTTCTCCACCTGTACGTGCGGTCTCACAAAATGTGTAGCCTACCAGTTTCCAAGAAAGTGTGCCTGTGCTGCCCAGTAATAACGCTCAAGATCGGGTAGAGCCAGGCCCCCTCTTGTTGTTGGCTGCATCAATGTCATGTAAGCCACCCTTGCTGGCCTCCCAGCCCATATCAGTTTGAGGATGAGTCTGCGCATTCGCCGAAACAAAGTACTTGACAGTAGTAGGGGAACGTTGAGAAAAAGATAGACATTTGGGGAGTATGGTCATTTTAACAATAGATATTTGCCCGATTAAAGGATAGTTCCGGGACTTTTTTTTTATTGTCCCTACGGGTCGGCCATGTGTTTGTAAGCATAAATCGGTAGATCGTAGGAAACTTTCCTATGGACCTTACCCGACTTTTCGCCCATTATCGCACTCGAAATCAGCCTCCATTTTGTGATAATCCTATCATTCCGCCGCATCGACCTGGCTCACCTGCCTTTGCGGCACTAAATCAAATCCCCCGCCCCTGAGCCTGACATCAGCAGACGCGTACTGCCCATTTCAAGCACGTCTCGTGTCAACAATCGCTGCGCCTCAGCTATTGACGTGTTGCCATGGAAATGGCAGGACGCCTCTTTCCCCAATAAGTATAAACAGACCGTTTCACAACACACAGCAGCAGATTTTCGATTCCATTCCTCTCTCTGTGTTACTTTGAGTATTCTGTGACTCGTTTCAGTGCTCTGGTCAGCTACCTTCGCCGCTTGTAGCCCCTGTGAACACCTGTACCATCTCTGTAAATTATTTTACTATCTTTACCGCACAATGGCCACAATAATGCCGTATATGTACGAGCCCGAGTACACCGAGGAAGAACTACTGGAAAGTCAAGCACGCGAAAACGATGGGGATTCGGACGGCAGTTGGGAGGACCAGTCAACGGATGAAGAGCCTGGACCATGTCGCATGGACGGCGTCTCCACCTGGTGCACGTGCAATCGGTGCGAGCTAATGCCAACTGAGGAGGAGAACTGCTGCTGCCGTGAAAATTCCGGGTGCTTGGCCTACATTTCGGAAAGCGAGCAAAGTCTGCAGGAAGGCGAGCAAAGTCTGCAATGCATCACCGAGCTGCCAGAGTTCAGGGAAGCCTGCCTCTCACGGACCGTGTTGAGGATGATGATGGTGCTTATGCACGAACTTCGCGGCACTGTTCGTCCGCGTAATCCGAGTAACGAGTAAGTATACTCTGTTTGTGATGTCAGTGATGCCACCACTATTTCATGGTCGTCTCCCACATATAAAATTACATTTACATATCATTCGAACGCATGTAAATTTGTTCCATATAGTGCATTTTCTAGATATAATTTTTTTCTAAGAAAAATGACATGTGTTACCTGAATCGACATTGATAAGAAAGTTTGGTCAGTTTAATACAGTTTGCATCTTTTTTTTTCACAGGTGGTACAGGCTGGTGGCCTATCGTTGCTTCACTTGGTGGCTTCACGGGAGGCTCGGACACCGCGTTCGGAGAGTAATACCTGCCTGTGCGGTACTTGCCATTAGACAACATTTCCCCAGTGACAGTGGACAATACCGCGGATTTTCCCTCGATGTGCTGCAACCTCAACTTTACAATGTGTAATGTTTATTATTTATGTTTAATTAAAATCTAAAATAAAGCCCAACATATATTTTAACAATGGTTGTTTTGATTTTTTAAATGAATCTAGTGTATATTCTCCTGGGAGGGTGAGGTATTTATAAACTCACCCCCCTGCATTCCATGTAGTAGATCCTGCAGCCATCCTCTTACATTCAGTTAGATGGCCTCTCCTTGGTGAGGCCCTGCGGCAAACGGGTCTTGTCTGCACGACCACCGCCCCGATCCACCCCCCGCCCTATCAAAGGCAGTTCGCACCGGGGTACTTGTGCTGGCAAGTGGAGCTGTCAGGGAGCGATAAAGGCCAAGAGGTGCCAAAGACCATGTACACTTCAAAGTGGTCTATAGAGCATGGGTTGTTGTTCCCATGTCTACCTCCAGACCCCGTGTCTCCTGCCAAGCATCCCCCCTCACGCTGGACGGCCCCCTGCAATCCACATAAGTGTGTCTCCATTCACGAGTCTTCCTGTGTCTTGTCTGCACGACCACCGCCCCGATCCACCCCCCGCCCTATCAAAGGCAGTTCGCACCGGGGTACTTGTGCTGGCAAGTGGAGCTGTCAGGGAGCGATAAAGGCCAAGAGGTGCCAAAGACCATGTACACTTCAAAGTGGTCTATAGAGCATGGGTTGTTGTTCCCATGTCTACCTCCAGACCCCGTGTCTCCTGCCAAGCATCCCCCCTCACGCTGGACGGCCCCCTGCAATCCACATAAGTGTGTCTCCATTCACGAGTCTTCCTGTGTCTTGTCTGCACGACCACCGCCCCGATCCACCCCCCGCCCTATCAAAGGCAGTTCGCACCGGGGTACTTGTGCTGGCAAGTGGAGCTGTCAGGGAGCGATAAAGGCCAAGAGGTGCCAAAGACCATGTACACTTCAAAGTGGTCTATAGAGCATGGGTTGTTGTTCCCATGTCTACCTCCAGACCCCGTGTCTCCTGCCAAGCATCCCCCCTCACGCTGGACGGCCCCCTGCAATCCACATAAGTGTGTCTCCATTCACGAGTCTTCCTGTGTCTTGTCTGCACGACCACTGCCCCGATCCACCCCCCGCCCTATCAAAGGCAGTTCGCACCGGGGTACTTGTGCTGGCAAGTGGAGCTGTCAGGGAGCGATAAAGGCCAAGAGGTGCCAAAGACCATGTACACTTCAAAGTGGTCTATAGAGCATGGGTTGTTGTTCCCATGTCTACCTCCAGACCCCGTGTCTCCTGCCAAGCATCCCCCCTCACGCTGGACGGCCCCCTGCAATCCACATAAGTGTGTCTCCATTCACGAGTCTTCCTGTGTCTTGTCTGCACGACCACCGCCCCGATCCACCCCCCGCCCTATCAAAGGCAGTTCGCACCGGGGTACTTGTGCTGGCAAGTGGAGCTGTCAGGGAGCGATAAAGGCCAAGAGGTGCCAAAGACCATGTACACTTCAAAGTGGTCTATAGAGCATGGGTTGTTGTTCCCATGTCTACCTCCAGACCCCGTGTCTCCTGCCAAGCATCCCCGCTCACGCTGGACGGCCCCCTGCAGACCGCATAATGCCACGACATATACACGTCATTCATTCACAAACACACCCCTGTTTCGAATTCTTTATAACCCACTTCATATTTCTAATGAGAACTTCTTTGCGCTTTGCTAGTCAACCCGTGAAGGTGCTGGTTATCTGCTCTTCGTCTCTGTGAACTTCCGTGACCACTTTGAGCAAACTCGTCAGTTTTCAACCTGTGAACTGCTCCCTGTTCTACGACAAGAAACTACTCTGATCCCTGCATCTAACTGTTTGTTCGTCAAGGTAAGTCCATGTACCATAATCATTTTGCGTCCAATTTTTTAATTTATATCTATTTGCTAGTAGTCATCAAATTGCATCCATGTTTTCTTTTCGTTCACGACAGTACATGCAAGGAACTAGTCACATGTTCTGAGTTTAGTCAAATTACTTTTTCTATTTTTTGAAAGTTATTGAAATACTTATCCGCATGTGAATAACATGTATAGTTCCAAGAACCAAAACGGACCTTGCATTGAACCTTTTATGTGTCATTTAATGTTTTAACACATTGGTATTCATAGAGAATTGTTGATCTTTACTTTTCAGAACTTTCCATAATGCCTGCCTGTTCCATTGGCGGTTGCCCTTCGAAGACCCATAACAAATCTGAAGGTACTATAATGCATGTTTTCCCTAAGACAATAGATCAGATAAGAGAATGGGTCCGATATTGCGGATATCCAGCCTCTGAGATAGAAAGTAGAGTCCTAGAAGTCTTTGCGGACAAGAGGGGTGATCGATACCGCATCTGCAGCAGGCACTTTAGCCCAGACATGTACTCCACATCATTGCTAATAAGGACGAAAACACCGCGAGCGAGGCGAAAATTGCTCTCAACCGCTATTCCCACTCTATTCGTCCACATCCCTCCACTGGTGAGTCAAGTTTACGTATTTATCTCTCGGCATTGCGGTAGTGTGTAGCATTAGCTAACAATAATTTCCCCATTTATGTATCCACTCAATATGAAGGCTGAAGATTCTCCATCCGTGTCGTTATTGCAGTCATCAGCCACTTCAAGCGCCTATCGGGTAATCTTACTTAGCTATTCTGACACTGACTTGTTTTAGGCATGTAAATCAATAGTTTTAATTGATCGTGTAATTATTTTACCTAATGGTACACCACAGTACTCGTCCTCTAGTCTTTGTTTTCAGTTATAATTATTGTTATCCAAAATAATGCAAGTACTGTCTTTCAGGGAGATGCTGAGGAGTCCAACGCATTGACGACAACCGTAGATGTCACTCAGATGCTCGAGGTACGTTTCCGGACAGTTCCATCGATGGAGATCATCAGATCTTGCATTCTTGTAGCGTGATTGTTACACACAATGTTTCTTTCGTTTTTAGCCATTGGTATGTCCTTCTGTCGTCGCCCTCCTATGTGTCTTCTTTTTTCAATATTGTGTTCATTACTAATGAAAGTCCTATGTTTCAGGGAGTCGATGGAGCATTAGTCCAAGAGGAAGGGGGAGCATGCAGTTACGGGTCGGCGCAACAGCTTGCAGAAGTGTGCACCGCAGTTACAGCGTCCCTTGATGTTCTTATGCATTTCGAGGTATGGATACTGACAGATCAATCATGCGAGATCAAATGACGTGATTACATCCGCTATACTTCCTTCTTTATTAACGCAAGTACTATGTTTCAGGGAGCTGACGGAGCTTCTTCAACAAGAACATCACCCCTAGTAGTTGATGCAGATCTCTGGGTGGTGACACTTCCAACGATGGAGCAAATCGAATCATATTTGGATATCCATTATTTATTTTAGACAACTGATCATTTGTGCAGGTCTATTTAGATGAGCCGTTGACGCCTGCAGAAAGTTTATGTTCTTTTAAACAAAATAGAAAACCATACTAATGCAATTACTGTGTTTCAGGGAGTTGCTGAAGCGTCATCTTCAATAATATCATCAATGGAAGTCTATGCGGAGCCCGAGGTATGGATCTTGACAGTTCAATCTAACTAGATCAACAATGCGTGAACTATTGTCGTTTGAATGTTCTACACAATGCGTTCATTCGTGTTTTGCTATTGAGATGTACGTATGGGTATTGGTCCCCAAGTACATTTTGTGTTTTCAATATTATTATACATACTAATGAAAGTTCTATGTTTCAGCGAGTCGATGGAGCCTCAGTGAGTGATGGATGTGCTTATCATGAAAGTATAGTCGTTGCAGCGCGAGAGGAAGTGGAGACATGCACACACGAGTCGGAGCAACAGCGTCCAGATGTTGAAGTTCGAGGAAAGAAAGTTTCAAAGAAAAGAAAGCAAAAGAAGGTTAGTGTCCTGTTCACTATATTATGTTGTCTTTCACTGTCAATAGTTCAATACTGTAAGTTGTGTTTAAACTGAACATCCCTTTTCTAATCTGTCCTCTAGTTGCGAGTGGGTGTAAGAACTAGATCTACACAGACAGTGAAGCGAACGAGAGATGTTGCTTGTCAAACCTTTTGGCAGGGACTTGAGACTGGAGATGCATCGTGCCAATGGGAAGAATATGAAGTGATTGACAACGGAGCTATACCACCACCAGCCATTGATAGTGAATGTCCTCCTGGTAGTTTGGATGCAGTCGTAGATCAATTCACAGAATCCACACCCGCAAAAAATAAGAGCACGCGAAAGTTGAAGACATTGTTTTTTTCTCCCATCTCCGGACAAGGAACAGATGTTGCAATGGAAGAGAATGAAGTGGACGACAATGAAACACCATCAATATCACTCAGCATAGCGGAAGACGATATCAGAGATTGTACCTTTCATGCGAGTGACATGTCCTCAACGTTACAGGCCGAACCAGCTGGGATGCAGAGTGACAGTATAAGGAAAGAGGCCAAATTCATTGTATTCGATAGCTGTTTGATGGATATTATTATGATGATGAAATGTGGGCATTGGGTTGGTGGGGAAGTATGTGGGGAGCCATTGATTAATGTGACTCGTGCAATTCGAGGCACTAACCTTAAAATACATGCCACCTGTACACAATATCATCCGTTCGCATGGTCTGCACAACCCATGCTGGGGCAACTGCCAGCAGGCAATCTACTTTGTGCAGCGGCCGCACTTTTTAGTGGTTCAAGTTTTAAAAAGTTACAGTATTTCTTTCAGTTTGTGGGAATCCATTTCATTGCGAAAAGTCAGTTCTACAAATACCAAACCGATTATCTATTTCCAGCCATCAGCGAAGCTTGGAGAATGGAAAAAATGTCAATGGAAAGTACATTCGCGGGCAAACGCTTCAGGCTAGCCGGTGATGGACAATGCGACAGTCCAGGATTTTCAGCCAAGTACTGCACCTACCACTTTCAGGACATGGAAAGTAAGAAAATTGTGAGTTCGGTGGTCGTGCAGGTGTCACAAAGTACATCCTCAGTGGCCATGGAGAAAGTTGGCTTTGTAGCATCATTGCAAGAACTACAATCGCGGGGAATGGTGATCGACCTGATAGCCACGGACAGACACGTTTCAATTGCCAAGACAATGAGAGAACAGTACAAAAATATAAATCACCAATTTGACGTTTGGCATCTTGCAAAATCAATCAATAAAAAATTGTCGGCTGCAGGAAAAAAAAAAGATATGCAAGGTATTTCACAGTGGTCCAAGTCAATCAGCAACCATCTTTGGTGGAGCTCAAAAACATGTGAAGGGTCGTTGGAAATTCTACTGGAAAAATGGCGGTCAGTAATGTTGCACTGTAGCAACGTACATCGATGGTCGACAAATGAGCATTTCCACAAATGTGAACATGGCCATTTGTCCACAGAGGAGGCACGGAAGAAGAAGTGGTTGATTCCTTCATCACCCACTCACAAGGCCATTGAAAAGATTGTATTTGATAAAACTATAACAAGAGATTTGAGGGGACTCACGGAATTCTGCCACACAGGAGATTTGGAGGTGTTCCACAATATGTGCCTAAAGTACAGGCCCAAAAGATTGCATTTTGGCATGGAAGGCATGATAAATCGGACTCTTCTAGCGGTCTTGGCACATAACCATAATGTTGGCCGTCAACAAAGTAGGACGACCGGAACTTTAGGGACGCTTCGCTACAATAAGGCCTTCACTAAAAGAAGTAAACAATGGGTGATCAAACCAGTGTTTGAGGATATGCAATATGAGTTTATTGAGAGACTTATCGTAGATGTCCTCGATAGGCACATACATGGAGTGGTGAACGAACCTATGCAGGGGACAACTGCATTGCCACCCAACATTGCCTCTGTTCCATGTCCACCTAAAGCAGAGCTCATTGAGAAATACACATCACGGTTTAAATGATTGTAATTCGATTGTCTGTTCTCTCGAGTCTCCTCATGTTGCAGGCCCATTGCAATTAAACCAAACAGTAATATAAATCATTTTTACAAAAATTATAGAATGTTTCCGTATTACAAACACATGGCAGACCCATAGGGACAATAAAAAAAAAGGCACGCAGACAAGATGCCCTTACACTAACTGGAGCTAACTAGAAATGTGTGCTCGCTCAAAGTGAAGGTCAGCTGCTTTGATGTTTTGCTCGGGTGGCGGAACGGCCCACGACCCAATATAAGGTTCTATTGTGATTTGACCTTGACAGGCCGGGACCATCCTGAAAGACTAAGAAAAGATAATGAATAAAATTTCAGAAACGAAACGATGAGCCACGTTCATTAGAAGAAGTAACGTCGGCAAAGAAGGAGTGGTGTTTCGGGTCTGCCCTACACAGAGACACAATGGAAAATGCAAATATAATGTAAGTAACTTTTGATGAGTTTATACCGCAATTTCATTACTATACAGTGGCTTTAAAGACGGGTTCAGTTGTACTTGTTCGTTCTATGTGGCATAGTGTTTTCTACCGCGCACTATCTGGAGGAGAAACATCTGCTTTTACTGAAGCACCTCAAAACCTTCCTCTTTGCTTCTGCTTTCTCTCTCCCTCTCCCCTGCTACAACTGGTCCACTGTCTGCGACCTCGGTCCTGGGCCCTTCCACTCTCCACCTGCACTGCCTCCCTGTCAACCCCTGCACTGGGGGACTGTCTCAGTATCCTACAGCCCCCCCTTCCCAGCACTTGTTCTGCACTTACCTTGCACTTGCCACCAGCTGGCCCTATTTATTTATTATTTTATGCTACTTACCTTGTACTCCACTCCCCCCCCCTCCATGCCTCGCCACGCCTTTAAACACTTGTGTACACCCAGTAGCGCTGTCCTCGCTATGAAATGAATAATTTTAATAAGGATCTGATGGTGAGACTAATTTCATTTTTTATGTTTTTAGGTACATCATTCACTACTGTCTGTGTCACGAGTACCAGACACCGGCGGACGGCTTCTACAGCCGCCAGTTGCTTCTCCGCGTGAACAACGTTACCACCCTGACCATTTTATGGGACGATCGCCAAGTACAAGTATGCCCTTACGCGGTACTAACGGTTAGATGCAACATACCTACCGTTGTGGTGGCCTAGTGCCTCGTTGTTGGAACAGCCATGCGATTATCAGTGCGACAGAAGAGCTTATTTTTATCGTAAACCAACACCCTGTGTACTGCACACGAACATCGCTTCCCTCAAGACGAACTAATTTGGATCGAGAGCAAAGAAAAATGCAAATCGCTGAATATTCTCTAAACATTTGATGTCCAATAAACGTACTTTGCCAAATGTACAATCTTGCCGTTTGCTTTTAAACCACGGTTTCACATTCCGAATTGTGGTGCTGTATTGTGAGATGCTCTAAGACCCTGTGTACAGCAAAGGACCATCGCGTTCCTCAATACGAACTTTTTGGAACATGAGCAAATAAAAATGCAAATCGCTGAATATTCTCTAAACATTTGATGTCAAATAAATGTACTTTACCACATTTACAATCTTGCGGTTTGATTTCAAAGTACAGTTTCATATTCCGAATTGTGGTGCGCTGTATTGTGAGCTGATCTGTGTTGATTTCCGGGGTCTGTGTGGAGTCGCGTAGAAGACGCCTGGGCGCGTTTGCCTACGCAGCTCAGTCACGTCACGGATAGAGGCGGGGAATATGAATGTTTTGATAAAGTCTGTTTCAGGGGCGGGGGATTTGATTTAGTGCCGCAAAGGCAGGTGAGCCAGGTCGATGCGGCGGAATGATAGGATTATCACAAAATGGAGGCTGATTTCGAGTGCGATAATGGGCGAAAAGTCGGGTAAGGTCCATAGGAAAGTTTCCTACGATCTACCGATTTATGCTTACAAACACATGGCCGACCCGTAGGGACAATAAAAAAAAAGTCCCGGAACTATCCTTTAATGTAAGCAGAAGCAGCCGCCATCTGGCCACCGCCTCTTGAAGTTTCCCATTTGTCCTGCCATAGTTGTCGCGATACAACTCCTCCTGATTGCGAGACACCAGCATCCCTAGATACCGGACTCCAGTGGTCTGGCACCTAAGGCCAAACTCGTCCTGGAACTGCTTGGTTCCTTCCGTGAGGGGGAACACCACAGACTTGCTATGATTAATTCTCAGGCCTGAAAACTCCCCAAAGTGCAGCACCTCCCGCATCATGGTGCACGGGTTGCCCTGTGGGTTGCCAATGTAGAGGGCCACATCATCTGCGTATAGAGATATAATCAGTTTGGGAGGACCAAGACTGAGCCCCCTCTGGATGTGCGGCTCTCTGAGGATCGCTGCGAGTGGTTTCATTGTGAGGGCAAACAGGAGCAGGGAAAGAGGGCATTCTTGTCGGGTCCCCCTTCCCATCTCGAAGCCAAACGATCTCGCTCGCCCCACTACAATTTTCGTGAGGGTTTAGTGTATAAAAGAGAAAACAGTTTAATAAAGTAGGGACCGAGTCCCAGTTTCTGCAGTACTGCGAACAATAAGGGCCATTCGTCAGAGTCGAAGGCTTTCTCAGCATCTAAAAAACGGCGATAGCCTGCGTGACTCGAAGAGGCGACAGAGGCCAAATGTGGTGTTCCTTCAGGGAATAAATCTCGCCTGATCAGCAAGCACCAGCCCAGGCATCAGTGGGAGCAGCCGGTTTGCAAGGATTTTGGCAAATATTTTATTGTTGACGTTGATTAAGGAGATTGGCCAATATGAGGCACAGTCTTTGGGTGGTTTCCCCTGTTCATGTAACAGCACTATATTTGTCTTGCGCATCGTAGAGGGGAGTGTCCCAGTCGTGAGTGATTCCTCATATACTCAGAGGAGCATCAGGACCAGGATAGGGGCGTAAGCCTTGTAAAACTCACTGGTTAACCCATCAGGCCCAGCAATTTTGGCCCCGGGAGCTCCTTAATTACCATTACAATTTCTTCCAGGAATACTGCCCGAGTGAGAGGTTGGCGAAGATGTGCCTCCACCCAATACAGTTCCACCTCTGCCAGATAGCGTTGCATGGCCTCTGGATCCGGTGAATACTTGCATCCCTATTCCATATAGAAGGTCCGAAACACCGCTGCAATACCCTCGTTGGATTACACTGGCCTACCCAGGGGATCCCTCACGCATTCCACGTGTGGGGGCTGTTTGTCAGCATCTATTAATCATGCCAGTAGTGCCCCCGGCTTCTGTCCTTCGCCGTATTGGCGTACCTGGTGGCCACGGGCCAGGAACCGAATCTCCCGGTCAGCATTGATTCTGAAGCTATCGAGCTCCTCACGCAGTTTCACAAGGGCCTGGGAGTCTGAGGTCGCAGCACACTCT
The DNA here is from genome assembly GCF_040938575.1 of Ambystoma mexicanum. Lineage (NCBI taxonomy): Eukaryota > Metazoa > Chordata > Amphibia > Caudata > Ambystomatidae > Ambystoma > Ambystoma mexicanum. Next base: position 585,321,706 of record NC_090922.1, on the reverse strand, counting down.
ATTTCTAAATCCTTGATCCAGGGTTCCCCTTCCGTGAGTTCCCTCCTGATACCCCTGAGAATCCCATTTTCTTTGGACATACACACCCCTCTAACAAAGCACTTAAGGCTTTCCCAGAGCACCCCCACTGAGGAGACGGACCCCTTGTTGTCCTGAAGTTAGGACTGGATTTCGTCCACAGTTCTTGACAGAACACCAGGTCCTGCAATGCGCTAGGTTTAAACTGCCAAGAGTGGCACCCCTTTTCTGACCTCCCCAATCCACACTCTAAAAATACAGGAGCGTAATCGGAAAGAGTCTGTGGAAATATTTGCCAGTCGCCCCATTGGAACCCCCCTCACGGGACACCAACACGTAGCCCAACCTGGAGCAGGATCCATGAACCCAGGAGTGATATGCATAGTCCCGATCCTCTCGGTGTCCATGCCTCCAAGCGTCAATAAGGTCGTATGTTTTACATATTTCCTGTACCTGTAAGCTTGCCTTAGGCACGCAGCCCTGCCCCACCCTGGTCCTAGCCTGAAGGGGATTCTGCATAGTGTTCAAGTCCCCCCCCCACACAATAGTGGTGGCCTGACACCTAGCTAGGTGCACCATGATCCAGTCAAATGCATTTGAGCTGTCCACGTTGGGACCATAGGAGTTCACCAAGGCCACTGGTTCGCCCTCAAGAACACCATACACCAGAAGGGCCCTCCCCTTATCCTCTCTTGCCGTCAAAATCAGGCGGAATTTGACACCCTTGCCGATCAGGATAGCGAGTCCTCTGGCATTTAAGGAGTTGGAGGAGAAATATATGTGGCATCCCCAGTTGGCACTCCATTTGTGTTTGGAAGAGGGGGTAGGATGGGTTTCTTAGATAAAGGCCACCTCTATATTGTGCCTTCTAAGGTACTGCATGACCTTCCAGATCTTGGAGGGGTTGTTCCCCCCCCCTAATATTGCATGTTGCTAACCGAAACCCCATTAGACCCCAGAATATCCAAGCATTGGGGATGGCTTCCCCCTGCCCACTCTTTCATTTTCCTTAACGGGATCTGACTGCTTCGTAGAGTATATTGGTGAGACGCTCTGATGAGAATTGGACACCCCAACAACCAGAACAAACCCAGAACCCTCTTCCCTCCCAGTTGACCTTCCATTTCCCTCCCCCCCCAGTATCCCCCGCAGACCCCTTGACCTTACCCTCCCAGACCTCCCTCCCCCACTGGCAATCTCCAACCCACCCGTTTGAACCCCCCATTCCCCACAACCATAAACCAAAAACAGTGCTGTGCTCGGGATGCTAGTGCCCGGCCAAGCCTGCAAGGCTCCACCGCCCATGGGTGGTACATATATAACTGAGGTAGTCTAGCTTAATGATTAAGGTGCCAACAATCATCTCAATACTATTCACACAGCCCCCTTTCCTTACAACTGATCTGAGGCCCATCATTCCGGGTCCCTCCTATTCCCCAGGCCCAATCCTGATCGTCCTTTCGGGTTCTTGGATTGTTACAGGGAGGGCGCCTGCCGATCTCATCCAGAAACGAGCTTGCCACCTCCGGTGATGTGAAGAACTGCGTCTTCCCATCATGCTGGATTAAATGTTTTGCAGGGAATAGCATAGAATATGGAATGCTGCAATCTCTCAGTCGTCTCTTAACCCCTGCTGAGGCCTGCACCGCTGATGAGAAGTCTGGATATATCTGTACTTTATCCCCATCGTACTGAAGATCTCCTTTCATTCTAGCCAGACGGAAGATCGTGTCCCGGTCCCAGTAGTTGAGGAGGAGAGCGATGATGGGGCAGGGAGCCGCTCCAGATATTGGATGAGCCTCCGGTATATGGTGGGCTTTCCACCACGAACAGAGGGGAGAGCGCAGACCCTCCGAAGAGTTCCTTGCACAGGGCTTCAACAAATTCCTATTTCTGCAGGCCCTTCCTTCCAATTCCTTATTCTTGGCTGTTACTGCTTTAACTTGCACTTCGAGAGGTGACACCCTGGCGACAAGCGAGTCTGACCCATCCTCCAGCCCGGACACACTCTGTTCTACCTCGTCCAAGAGATCGCCATGTTTGTCTAGTCGATGTTGCAGTAGGTGGACCTTGGAGTCGAGTCCTCCAATGCCCGCCTTGAAATCGAGCAGTATTTTCCTTATGTCCACTCCTGGGATCACAGCAACTCCCTTTGCCATCGCTTCTGTGGGCCCAGGTGTCTCCGTCTGATGCTGTGATTTGGGTTTCTTGGAAGAGGTCACCTCCTCAAAAGTGAGTTTTCGTTGTGTTTTATTATTGGATTTCCCCATGTTGCGGGAGGCCCACCTCAGACCCCGGACAGTTAGTGAGGAATGCTCCGTCGAAGGGCTTGGGTTCATGGTGTCTGCAGTCCCTCACGAGGCTCGACGCCATAGAGGGAATCGATCGGGTTTCCCACCGCAACACCCACCCGGAGCTCCGATTGTGCAGTGTGCTCCAGCCAGGTTAAAGCAGGAACAGTCTGGTGGTCTCACGGGATCAGAGAGATTCTGCTGGTGCCATGATATGGTCCGAGGCGGTGGGCGAGGGAGGGATACAGCCAAGTCAGCTCCCTCTTCAAAGAGAGGGGTGCAACAAGTCACACCATAAGGGCAGGTATATTGTCGAGGCCCGGTTATTTTCAGCAGAGAATTGGGGAGAGTTCTTCCCCAGGGTGTCACTTCCTTGCGAGTCTGACCTCTAGACCCAGTCCCACCTGTGCACCGTCTTCCAGGGCCTGTCAGCCCCCCAATCCACTCCAGTCTACCTTGTCTGCCAATACGAGCACAGGGCGGCCTCCTGTTTCATCTCGTGTCAACACCACTCTCCCCGCTGTTCAGATACAGGGAGGGGTCAAGGGCTGAGTATCCCTGCCTCTGGTGTCCCCTCTAGATGTCTGTGCTAATCAGCAGCCTCTCTCACGCCAGGAGCAGACTCCAAACTGCCTATGCCCGGAGCAGCTTGCCCTCCTGTTCCTCCACCAACATTTAGGCCTGCGACCCACCTGGTGTCATCCACCACCGGCTCCAACCGCCAGGCTGTCCAGGGATCTCAGACAGGGATATCGGGTCCAGGAGCGGGCTCCAAATTGCCTCCACTGTCAGGCCGTGCCCCGCTGCTCTCCGGGACCTTCTGAGTCAGTTTCAGCCCCTCCTGCTGCTTTGGGGTTCTTCCGGGGTAGTGAGGACAGGCCCCCTCGTTGCCAGGCATCCTCCGCTGCCGCACACTTTCCTTGCCGGGTTGTCAGGCAGCTGCGGTCCGAGTCACCGGCCTCAGGGGGCGGGCTCCAGACTGCCTCCGCTCCCGGGCCGAAGCACATCGGCACTCCCTGCTCACCATTGCCCGGGCCGGGCCTTGTTGTCCTCCGGCCCTCCTCCCCGCTGCCTCTAGAAGCACTCTGCTTGTGCAGGTGTTGGAAATGTATTCACACCACAGTGGAAGCCCTGCCCGGAGCGCCCACAGCTATCCACCGGCTCCTTCGCCGCTGGCGACACAGTCGAGGCTGCAGCTTGGGTGCAGCAGAGTCTTTAGCCGTTCCAGATTTCAAAGCGCAGGAAGGGGGCTCCAACTGCTTCCAAGCGCACTGTGCTGTTAGTTGGGGCTGCCTCAGAAGCATTTGTTTTGTCAGGATTTATGGGAGCCTCGCGCGGAGCTCAGCAAGAGACCGCCATCTTGGTCGGGCCCTCTAGCGCCACCCACCGATAGAACATGGTTAACACAGTGAAAGGCTACATCTGTTCTATAATATCGTAAAGCACCTTTATGCTGTTGCTGTTATATTCCCCAGTTGGTGCAGGTTAAAGGTAGAGCCCACAACTTGCATCCAATTGCATGGCATCCCCATGCACATTTGAAAAACTTGACACTTCTTGCTCTTGCATAGGTGTTTGCACTTCTTCTAACCCTTCCTGCCACAACCCACAAATTCCATGTTAGATATGGAATTAGCCATTTCCACAGTAGACACCATCCCCACACACATCATACAATAAACCTGCCTGCCCACTGTCAGAAGGGCCACCAGAATCAATAGACCAGACAAATCCCAAGGTGTGGTGTTCAAGGGTTTATCTCAAAACTAGCAGAAGTACCCGTTCTTCAAAAGGGTTCTGTAGACAGACATGATAACACTGATCCTGTAGGTCGCTGTTCCGATTCACTTATCGCTTGATGTGCTTTGCACCCTGAAGTAAACTGCACTGAGAATGGGCGCATGTGGATGGCAGACATACCTCGTAGCAGATGTTGGGGGGAGGCGAGAGTTGGTGTGCTGCTGCATACTGGGATCTTCTTTGCTCTCTCCCCACCCTGATGTGGTGCAGTTCGCTGCAGTGGATTGCAGTGCAAATATCTTGGAAACCTTGCATCCTAGGGCCTGGACCATGAGTTTTCTTCCTCGTGTCGGGACTGGTCCTTCTACGACCACATTGATGTTTCGCCGATTTCAGGCAACCATCTCATGTGTGAAGATGCTGACATCTGGGGAAAGGGGTGGGGTGTCCAAATGTCATACATCTAGTAATGGCCAGAGGGTCCTAACAGGTCACTATGCAACATTTGGTGCAGATTGGTGAAACAGTTTGGAATTTTATAAGGAACAATGCTTTGCCAAGCCACAAACAAAACACATTTTGACTTGTACTGATATCCGGGGAAAGGGGTGGGGTGTCCAAATGTCACGTAGCCAGTAATGTCTGGAGGGTCACAACAGATAACTATGCAACATTTGGGGCATATTGGTGAAACGGTGTGGAATTGTGTAAGGAACAACATTTAGCCAAATCACAAACACATTCTGACTTGTGCTGAAATCCAGGGAACGTGGTGGAATGTCCACATGTCATGTAGACAGTAATGTCTGGAGGGTCCCAACAGGTCACTATGCAACATTTGGTGCAGATTGGTGAAACAGTTTGGAATTGTATAAGGAACAATGCTTCGCCAAGCCACAAACAAAACAAATTTTGTCTTGTACTGAAATCCGGGGAAAGGGGTGGCGTGTCCAAATGTCACGTAGCCAGTAATGTCTGGAGGGTCACAACAGATAACTATGCAACATTTGGGGCATATTGGTGAAACGGTGTGGAATTGTGTAAGGAACAGCATTTAGCCAAATCACAAACACATTCTGACTTGTGCTGAAATCCAGGGAACGTGGTGAAATGTCATGTAGACAGTAATGTCTGGAGGGTCCCAACAGGTGACTATGCAACATTGGGTGCAGATTGGTGAAACAGTTTGGAATTGTATAAGGAACAATGCTTCGCCAAGCCACAAACAAAACAAATTTTGTCTTGTACTGAAATCCGGGGAAAGGGGTGGGGTGTCCAAATGTCATGTAGCCAGTAAGGTCTGGAGGGTCACAACAGATAACTATGAAACAGTTGGTGCAGATTGGTGAAACAGTTCAGAATTGTATAAGGAACAATGCTACACCGAAAATCACGCCACAAACAAACAAATGTTCACTTTTATATGTATCGATAACACACAAAGAACAGCCTTTGGAATACAAAATAAAGCTCCAAGTTCTGAATACCACACAACGAACGAGACTGCTGTCTGGGGATGAAAATCTGGGCCCGTTGTTCCATTACATTATCTAGGCGTGGTTTTCTTGGAGAGTTCCTTAATCCATATGAAGTCCTTGCCTATGGTTTACAACGCACCAGTGGCAAACTACTCGGTTTCAGGGTAGCCTGGACTGTAATGTGAAGTCCCAGGCAGGTCCTTGTCTCAAAAGGACTTTTGGCGTGTCGGTTGCACCGGTTTGGTTGTGACCTCTGCATCACAGAATGAAGGAGACTGGATAGCAGACCCACAAATAGGTCCCTATCCATGTTATGATCCCTTGATATGATATGATAGGGCATTTATAACGCGCCTATACACAAGTGTTTCTAGGCACGACGAGGCAAGGCAAGGGGAACAAAGGGAGGACAGACAACGATCCTACTAGGCCAGGCATCATTCAGATTGCGCAAGTGCATGGGAAGGGGAAGGGACAGTGCAGTACATTGGAATAGATAATAACAATAAGTAAGTAACAGCCAGTCAGTGGCAAGTGCAAGGGTAAGTGCAGACATCAGGTGTCAAGTGCAGGTACGGGGACTGTAGGGATACAGAGACAGTCCCCAACAGCGGGGGTTGCCAGGCAGGCAGTGCAGGTGTGTGTGATTGGCGGGGGAAGACCTAGGCCCAAGATCAGAGGGTGTCCAGGTAACCAGTGCAGTTTCAGGTAACAGCCAGGTGGTCAGCAGGGGAGAGGAGGAGAAAAAGCAGAAGCAAAGAGAAAGGTTTTGAGGTGCTTCCGGAACCGGAGATGGTTCTCCTCAAGTTTGACGGAGGCAGGGAGGCTGTTTCAGAGGGAGGCCCCAGCTGACGAAAGAGATCTACCACCAACTCGTTGCTTAGTGAAGTGACTGACCCTGAGGGAGATGGAGGCGGATGAGAGAAGAGCTCTAGAAGGAAGATATTTAGAAAGAGAGCGTTGAAGGTATTGAGGCCCCAGACCCCAGAAGGCCTTGTGGACAATTTATAGGGGTTTGAACTTAATCCGTGCAGCCACTGGGAGACAGTGCAGAGATTTCAGTCACGGGGAGATACGATCCTTGGGCTTGAGGCCAAGGAAAAGTCTTGCGGTCCTGTTCTGGATGAGACAATCAGAGATGAGGGAAGTAGAAGAGGTGGCCGAAGGTAGCCTGAAAATGAGCTGTCATCCGCATAGCACTGAAAGTTGGGGCAGAGCGCGGCAATGCGGTGGGCAAGGAGAGCCAGGTATTGGTTGAAAAGCCAGGGAGAGAGGTTAGACCCCTGGGGTACACCACAGGTAGAGAAAAAGATAGCTGAGTGGAAGGACCCCAGTTGGACCTGGGTGGGTCGGTCAGAGGGTTTGTCAAAGTGCCTAAATTGATTCTTGACCGCCTTGTGCACAGACCACTTCCCAGCTGGGATGCTGCCCTTTTGGTTGGGGACTCTGTCGTAGCCCCATTCCTCTCTCCCACCTTCAGAAGTTCCCTTTGCTTCTGTCTAATCACCTCGAACCTTCCTCTCATGTCACATGCTCCCCTCCCTAAATTCTGCTTCCACCTGTAAATACGTCACCACCTCTTTCGTTCTTTAAGTGTAGGACAGCCTCCTCCCCTGAATTTGGCAATTTTTTCCACCATCCTCCTGGCTTTCTCCATGACTCGCACAACCTTCTCCAATAGTCCTTCCACCGCTGAATGATACTCATCAATGTTTGCTGTTAGTTCGCTCACTACTGCTACTATTTCCCCCTAATCCTCCTTCAGTAGATTCACCTCCTCCAACAATACACCACCTAAATCCACCAACCGCCTCCAGCACTCAGCTTTCGCCCTCTTCCCTTACTGTTCCACCCTCCTCTGTCATCCTCTCACCGTCCTTTACCCCACCACCTTCTTCTGTACTTTTTCAACATCCTTCTTGGTTTCGCCTTCTCACAGATGTAACCCGACCGTCATCCTCCTCAGTTCTCCTTCCAACCAATTTTCAACTTTGCCTCCTTCCAGTGGTATGGTCACCTTCTCCTCAGACCTGCCTACAACTTCCACCACAAACTACTTACCCACACCCCTCTCAGATGCTGCAATGTCACCAAACCACTCCACCAGTATCCTCCATCCTTCTCCCAACGGCTCCTGAGTGTGAGAATGGCTTTTACAGTCCCTTATTACCTCCCCAGGGTGGGCTTCCTTTCTAGTCTTGGGCTTGCTCATTGTCTGATCTTTTTTCCTTTCTTTATCTGGAGTATGGGGGGGTTTACTGGAAGAGAGGCTACATTAGGTGGTGTAGCCATCTTGAATCTTAGTCCATTGCCTGCGTTGTCCTTTCCCATTTCTGCCCAGTGAGTCCTTATCTCAGGTGTTTGGCCTTCAAATGCCTGTGCTGTTCTTTTGTCCCTCCTTAAACCACACCTCATGTCGCGGGGTAGGTTGTATGAGCGTGGTTGCATGGTTTCTGATGTTTCCATGTTTCGCTGGTATGAGGACTCGAATACGGGTCCATTGGTCCAGATGGGACATGCAGATCCAGATACTGGTACGTTGATCCCAAGGACAGCTACGTTGTTTTGTCTGAGGCATTTTTATAATTTCCCCACTCCCTGTATGTTTAGTTTGGCCCTAATCACTTTTCTTAAAGGGGCCATGTCCCCTTTCTCTTGGGATGGAGTTGCCTTTTGTTTGGTACACAGTGCCTGGGGGAGAGCCTGGCCATTATAGTCCAGAATTAGAGTTGGAGTTTGGCTACTTACTCTGATTGCCCAAAAATTGAATTTTGGGAGAAGCAGTTTGTGTTACGTGACTGGCTCCTGCTAGGTTGCACGGTTGTGGTGAAGTGCCCAAGGGTATCCCCCTTATACCAGATTTGGGGTTGCCATCCTGATGCATAAAGGGGTCCCCAAACCTCTGGCCACTGCAGCTCCCAGCACCGTGCAGGGTACCTTGTTACAATGCATACAATTGCATGGGATCCTCAAGTACTTGTCCCTTTTTCTATTGACTTCAAAGGCGTGAACAGCTTCCATCTGTAAATGCACTTAATTATGCATCTTTTGAAAAGATCTAACATGATTACTGATATACAATCAGTTTGAGAACACAACCCATACAAACATTGAATTCATTGATGAATAATTGCCGTTAATAAGGTATTCTATCAATGCTTTCAATATTCTCTTAATCACTTTTCCCTGTTTTAGATTTGCAAATATTTTCTCCTCCTATGAAAAAAATGATAATTCTTGAAACCACTGACTAGCTGCTTGGAAGACTTGTTTTCTCCTATTTAGGGGCCGATTCATGGAACAAACGTGCCCCGAAAATCTTTGCGCAAGCAGGCGCAAGCGCAAAAAAACAGGCGCACGCGTACGCGTGCGATTCATGGAAGTTCCTGCGCGTGTTTACCTCGGGATGTGCGCCAAACCCGTGCATGGCGCACAAGTCACTGCAACATCCCGAAAGGCGTGCGCGACGCGCACAGTGAAAGCGCACAACCTCGGCGCATACACTAGAAAGTGGGCGGGACACGGGGCGTAACGCGCGGAATGGGGAACAACGCGCGAAAATAAGGGCGTAACTGGGGATGTACTGCAGGGAAGCAGACGGAATGCCCACACGCACTCGAACCACACGTATTCATGGAATCGAATAGGGCAAAGCCACGCACAGCCAAAGACACGCACAAGCTGAAACACGTCCGCCACACGAAGGCAGGCGGTAGAGTCCCAGCGTATCACAAAAGTGGCAACATACAGCAATTGGGCCTGTGCGAGCGGGGCACGTGTATTGCCGGGGTGCGCGGGAAGTAACACACGCGATCGAGCGGGGTACGTGTATTTCGGGGGTGCGCGGGAAGTTACACACGCAATTGAGCGGGGTACGTGTACATCGGGGGTGCGCGGGAAGTTACACACGCGATTGAGCGGGGTACGTGTATTTCGGGGGTGCGCGGGAAGTTACACACGCGATTGAGCGTGGGAACGTGTATTTCGGGGGTGCGCGGGAAGTTACACACGCGATCACATCAGGGTACGTGTATTTCAGCGGTGCGCGTGAAGTTACACTCGCGATCTCATCAGGGTACGTGTATTTCGGGGTGCGGGGGAAGTATCACACGCAACATCAGCAGGGTACGTGTATTCCAGGGGTGCGCGGGAAGTTCCACACGCAATTCCATCAGGGTACGTGTATTACAGGGGTGCGTGGGAAGTTCCACACGCGATCTCATCAGGGTACGTGTATTACAGGGGTGCGCGGGGAGCACCACACGTGAATTGCACGTGTGGGTCCTCCCAGGTGTTCCCTCTACACCCTCCACGGCCCCTGCAGGTGGCTCACACCACAGGGGCCTACCCTGGACATGTCCTGCAGGCACCCCATCCACCATGGCCATGCCCCCAGCCAACCCACATGTCAACTTGCACTACTGCCCACCAACGCATGTCCCCCTGCACTCCCAGCCACCAGGGGCACCCTCCACCAGGCCCCCACCCATGTCTCCCACCACCCCCAGCAGTGCAGGGGCACCCTCCACCAGGCCCCCACCCATGTCTCCCACCACCCCCACCCCCCAGCACTGTGGGGCACCTGCCAGCAGGCTCCACCCATGACTTCCACCACCCCCAACCCCCAGCAGTGCAGGGGCACCCTCCACCAGGCCCCCACTCATATCTCCCACCACCCCCACCCCCCAGCATTGTGGGGCACCTGCCAGCAGGGCCCCACCCATGTCCAACTCATGTCTCCCACCACCCCCACCCCCCAGCACTGTGGGGCACCCTCCACCAGGCCCCCACCCATGTCTCCCACCACCCCCACCCCCCAGCACTGTGGGGCACCTGCCAGCAGGCCCCCACCCATGTCCAACTCATGTCTCCCACCACCCCCACCCCCCAGCACTGTGGGGCACCTACCAGCAGGCCCCCACCCATGACTCCCACCACCCCCACCCCCCAGCAGTGCAGGGGCACCCTCCACCAGGCCCCCACCCATGTCTCCCACCACCCCACCCCCCAGCACTGTGGGGCACCTGCCAGCAGGCCCCACTCATGACTCCCACCACCCCCACCCCCCAGCAATGCAGGGGCACCCTCCACCAGGCCCCCACCCATGTCTACCACCACCCCCACCCCCCAGCACTGTGGGGCACCCTCCACCAGGCCCCCACCCATGTCTCCCACCACCCCCACCCCCCAGCAGTGCAGGGGCACCCACCACCAGGCCCCCACCCATGTCTCCCACCCCCCCACCCCCCAGCAGTGCAGGGGCACCCACCACCAGGCCACCACCCATATCTCCCACCCCACCCACCCCCCAGCAGTGCAGGGGCACCCACCACCAGGCCCCCACCCATGTCACCCACCACCCCCACCCCCCAGCACTGTGGGGCACCTGCCAGCAGGCCCCCACCTATGTCCAACTCATGTTCCCCACCACCCCACCCCCAAGCACTGTGGGGCACCTGCCAGCAGGCCCCCACCCATGTCCAACTCATGTTCCCCACCACCCCCACCCCCCAGCACTGTGGGGCACCTGCCAGCAGGCCCCCACCCATGTCCAACTCATGTTCCCCACCCCCTCCACCCCCCAGCACTGTGGGGCACCTGCCAGCAGGCCCCCACCCATGTCTCCCAGCACCCCCACCCCCCAGCCACCAGGGGCAGCCTCCACCAGGCCCCCACCCATGTCGACCCCCACCCCCAGCCACCAGGGGCAGCCTCCACCAGGCCCACACCCATGTCTCCCACCCCCACACCCCCCAGCAGTGCAGGGGCACCCACCACCAGGCCACCACCCATGTCTCCCACCCCCCCCCACCCCCCAGCAGTGCAGGGGCACCCACCACCAGGCCCCCACCCATGTCACCCACCACCCCCACCCCCCAGCACTGTGGGGCACCTGCCAGCAGGCCCCCACCCATGTCCAACTCATGTTCCCCACCACCCCACCCCCCAGCACTGTGGGGCACCTGCCAGCAGGCCCCCACCCATGTCCAACTCATGTTCCCCACCCCCTCCACCCCCCAGCACTGTGGGGCACCTGCCAGCAGGCCCCCACCCATGTCTCCCAGCACCCCCACCCCCCAGCCACCAGGGGCAGCCTCCACCAGGCCCCCACCCATGTCGACCACCACCCCCACCCCCAGCCACCAGGGGCAGCCTCCACCAGGCCCCCACCCATGTCTTCCACCACCCCCACCCCCCAGCAGTGCAGGGGCACCCACCACCAGGCCCCCACCCATGTCTCCCACCCCCCCCACCCCCCAGCAGTGCAGGGGCACCCACCAACAGGCCCCCACCCATGTCTCCCACCACCCCCACCACCCAGCAGTGCAGGGGCACCCACCACCAGGCCCCCACCCATGTCTCCCCCCCCCACCCCCCCAGCAGTGCAGGGGCACCCACCACCAGGCCCCCACCCATGTCTCCCACCCCCCCACCCCCCAGCAGTCCAGGCCCCCACCCATGTCTCCCACCACCCCCACCCCCCAGCACTGTGGGGCACCTGCCAGCAGGCCCCCACCCATGTCCAACTCATGTTCCCCACCACCCCCACCCCCCAGCACTGTGGGGCACCTGCCAGCAGGCCCCCACCCATGTCCAACTCATGTTCCCCACCTCCCCCACCCCCCAGCACTGTGGGGCACCTGCCAGCAGGACCCCACCCATGTCTCCCAGCACTCCCACCCCCCAGCCACCAGGGGCAGCCTCCACCAGGCCCCCACTCATGTCTCCCACCACCCCCACCCCCCAGCCACCAGGGGCAGCCTCCACCAGGCCCCCACCCATGACTCCCCCCACCCCCACCCCCCCAGCAGTGCAGGGGCAGCCTCCACCAGGCCCCCACCCATGTCTCCCACCGCCCCCACCCCCCCAGCCTCCACCAGGCCCCCACCCATGTCTCCCACCACCCCCACCCCCCCAGCAGTGCAGGGGCAGCCTCCACCAGGCCCCCACCCATGTCTCCCACCACCCCCAACCCCCAGCCACCAGGGGCAGCCTCCACCAGGCCCCCACCCATGTCTCCCACCACTCCTACCCCCCCAGCAGTGCAGGGGCACCCACCACCAGGCCCCCACCCATGTCTCCCACCACCCCCACCCCCCAGCAGTGCAGGGGCACCCTCCACCAGGCCTCCACCCATGTCTCCCACCACCCCACCCCCCAGCAGTGCAGGGGCACCCTCCACCAGGCCCCCACCCATGTCTCCCATCACCCCCACCCCCCAGCCACCAGGGGCAGCCTCCACCAGGCCCCCACCCATGTCTCCCACCACTCCTACCCCCCCAGCAGTGCAGGGGCACCCACCACCAGGCCCCCACCCATGTCTCCCACCACCCCCACCCCCCAGCAGTGCAGGGGCACCCTCCACCAGGCCCCCACCCATGTCTCCCACCGCCCCCACCCCCCAGCAGTGCAGGAGCACCCTCCACCAGGCCCCCACCCATGTCTCCCATCACCCCCACCCCCCAGCCACCAGAGGCAGCCTCCACCAGGCCCCCACCCATGTCTCCCACCACCCCCACCCCCCCAGCAGTGCAGGGGCAGCCTCCACCAGGCCCCCACCCATGTCTCCCACCACCCCCACCCCCCAGCCACCAGGGGCAGCCTCCACCAGGCTCCCACCCATGTCTCCCACCACTCCTACCCCCCCAGCAGTGCAGGGGCACCCACCACCAGGCCCCCACCCATGTCTCCCACCACCCCCACCCCCCAGCAGTGCAGGGGCACCGTCCACCAGGCCCCCACCCATGTCTCCCACCGCCCCCATCCCCCAGCAGTGCAGGGGCACCCTCCACCAGGCCCCCACCCATGTCTCCCATCACCCCCACCCCCCAGCAGTGCAGGGGCACCCACCAACAGGCTCCCACCCATGTCTCCCACCCCCCACCCCCCAGCAGTGCAGGGGCCCCCACCCATGTCTCCCAGCACCCCCACCCCCCAGCCACCAGGGGCAGTCTCCACCAGGCCCCCACCCATGTCTCCCACCACCCCCACCCCCCAGCACTGTGGGGCACCTGCCAGCAGGCCTCCACCCATGTCCAACTCATGTCTCCCACCACCCCCACCCCCCAGCACTGTGGGGCACCTGCCAGCAGGCCCCCACCCATGACTCCCACCACCCCCACCCCCCAGCAGTGCAGGGGCACCCTCCACCAGGCCCCCACCCATGTCTCCCACCACCCCCACCCCCCAGCACTGTGGGGCACCTGCCAGCAGGCCCCCACCCATGACTCCCACCACCCCCACCCCCCAGCAGTGCAGGGGCACCCTCCACCAGGCCCCCACCCATGTCTCCCACCACCCCCACTCCCCAGCACTGTGGGGCACCTGCCAGCAGGCCCCCACCCATGTCCAACTCATGTTCCCCACCCCCTCCACCCCCCAGCACTGTGGGGCACCTGCCAGCAGGACCCCACCCATGTCTCCCAGCACCCCCACCCCCCAGCCACCAGGGGCAGCCTCCACCAGGCCCCCACTCATGTCTCCCACCACCCCCACCCCCCGGCCACCAGGGGCAGCCTCCACCAGGCCCCCACCCATGTCTCCCACCACTCCTACCCCCCCAGCAGTGCAGGGGCACCCACCACCAGGCCCCCACCCATGTCTCCCACCACCCCCAACCCCCAGCAGTGCAGGGGCACCCTCCACCAGGCCTCCACCCATGTCTCCCACCACCCCACCCCCCAGCAGTGCAGGGGCACCCTCCACCAGGCCCCCACCCATGTCTCCCATCACCCCCACCCCCCAGCCACCAGGGGCAGCCTCCACCAGGCCCCCACCCATGTCTCCCACCACTCCTACCCCCCCAGCAGTGCAGGGGCACCCACCACCAGGCCCCCACCCATGTCTCCCACCACCCCCACCCCCCAGCAGTGCAGGGGCACCCTCCACCAGGCCCCCACCCATGTCTCCCACCGCCCCCACCCCCCAGCAGTGCAGGAGCACCCTCCACCAGGCCCCCACCCATGTCTCCCATCACCCCCACCCCCCAGCCACCAGAGGCAGCCTGCACCAGGCCCCCACCCATGTCTCCCACCACCCCCACCCCCCCAGCAGTGCAGGGGCAGCCTCCACCAGGCCCCCACCCATGTCTCCCACCACCCCCACCCCCCAGCCACCAGGGGCAGCCTCCACCAGGCTCCCACCCATGTCTCCCACCACTCCTACCCCCCCAGCAGTGCAGGGGCACCCACCACCAGGCCCCCACCCATGTCTCCCACCACCCCCACCCCCCAGCAGTGCAGGGGCACCGTCCACCAGGCCCCCACCCATGTCTCCCACCGCCCCCATCCCCCAGCAGTGCAGGGGCACCCTCCACCAGGCCCCCACCCATGTCTCCCATCACCCCCACCCCCCACCAGTGCAGGGGCACCCACCACCAGGCCCCCACCCATGTCTCCCACCCCCCCACCCCCCAGCAGTGCAGGGGCCCCCACCCATGTCTCCCAGCACCCCCACCCCCCAGCCACCAGGGGCAGTCTCCACCAGGCCCCCACCCATGTCTCCCACCACCCCCACCCCCCAGCACTGTGGGGCACCTGCCAGCAGGCCTCCACCCATGTCCAACTCATGTCTCCCACCACCCCCACCCCCCAGCACTGTGGGGCACCTGCCAGCAGGCCCCCACCCATGACTCCCACCACCCCCACCCCCCAGCAGTGCAGGGGCACCCTCCACCAGGCCCCCACCCATGTCTCCCACCACCCCCACCCCCCAGCACTGTGGGGCACCTGACAGCAGGCCCCCACCCATGACTCCCACCACCCCCACCCCCCAGCAGTGCAGGGGCACCCTCCACCAGGCCCCCACCCATGTCTCCCACCACCCCCACTCCCCAGCACTGTGGGGCACCTGCCAGCAGGCCCCCACCCATGTCCAACTCATGTTCCCCACCCCCTCCACCCCCCAGCACTGTGGGGCACCTGCCAGCAGGACCCCACCCATGTCTCCCAGCACCCCCACCCCCCAGCCACCAGGGGCAGCCTCCACCAGGCCCCCACTCATGTCTCCCACCACCCCCACCCCCCAGCAGTGCAGGGGCACCCTCCACCAGGCCCCCACCCATGTCTCCCACCACCCCCACCCCCCAGCACTGTGGGGCACCTGCCAGCAGGCCCCCACCCATGACTCCCACCACCCCCACCCCCCAGCAGTGCAGGGGCACCCTCCACCAGGCCCCCACCCATGTCTCCCACCACCCCCACTCCCCAGCACTGTGGGGCACCTGCCAGCAGGCCCCCACCCATGTCCAACTCATGTTCCCCACCCCCTCCACCCCCCAGCACTGTGGGGCACCTGCCAGCAGGACCCCACCCATGTCTCCCAGCACCCCCACCCCCCCAGCCACCAGGGGCAGCCTCCACCAGGCCCCCACTCATGTCTCCCACCACCCCCACCCCGCAGCCACCAGGGGCAGCCTCCACCAGGCCCCCACCCATGTCTCCCACCACCCCCACCCCCCCAGCAGTGCAGGGGCAGCCTCCACCAGGCCCCCACCCATGTCTCCCACCACCCCCACCCCCCAGCCACCAGGGGCAGCCTCCACCAGGCCCCCACCCATGTCTCCCACCACCCCCACCCCCCCAGCAGTGCAGGGGCACCCTCCACCAGGCCCCCACCCATGTCTCCCACCACCCCCACCCCCCAGCCACCAGGGGCAGCCTACACCAGGCCCCCACCCATGTCTCCCACCACTCCTACCCCCCAGCAGTGCAGGGGCACCCACCACCAGGCCCCCACCCATGTCTCCCACCACCCCCACCCCCCAGCAGTGCAGGGGCACCCTCCACCAGGCCCCCACCCATGTCTCCCACCGCCCCACCCCCCAGCAGTGCAGGGGCACCCTCCAGCAGGCCCCCACCCATGTCTCCCATCACCCCCACCCCCCAGCCACCAGGGGCAGCCTCCACCAGGCCCCCACCCATGTCTCCCACCACTCCTACCCCCCCAGCAGTGCAGGGGCACCCACCACCAGGCCCCCACCCATGTCTCCCACCACCCCCACACCCCAGCAGTGCAGGGGCACCCTCCACCAGGCCCCCACCCATGTCTCCCACCGCCCCCACCCCCCAGCAGTGCAGGGGCACCCTCCACCAGGCCCCCACCCATGTCTCCCATCACCCCCACCCCCCAGCCACCAGGGGCAGCCTCCACCAGGCCCCCACCCATGTCTCCCACCACCCCCACCCCCCCAGCAGTGCAGGGGCAGCCTCCACCAGGCCCCCACCCATGTCTCCCACCACCCCCACCCCCCAGCCACCAGGGGCAGCCTCCACCAGGCTCCCACCCATGTCTCCCACCACTCCTACCCCCCCAGCAGTGCAGGGGCACCCACCACCAGGCCCCCACCCATGTCTCCCACCACCCCCACCCCCCAGCAGTGCAGGGGCACCCACCACCAGGCCCCCACCCATGTCTCCCACCCCCCCACCCCCCAGCAGTGCAGGGGCACCCACCACCAGGCCCCCACCCATGTCTCCCAGCCCCCCACCCCCCAGCCACCAGGGGCAGCCTCCACCAAGCCCCCACCCATGTCTCCCACCACCCCCACCCCCCAGCACTGTGGGGCACCTGCCAGCAGGCCCCCACCCATGTTCAACTCATGTCTCCCACCACCCCCACCCCCCAGCACTGTGGGGCACCTGCCAGCAGGCCCCCACCCATGACTCCCACCACCCCCACCCCCCAGCAGTGCAGGGGCACCCTCCACCAGGCCCCCACCCATGTCTCCCACCACCCCCACCCCCCAGCACTGTGGGGCACCTGCCAGCAGGCCCCCACCCATGACTCCCACCACCCCCACCCCCCAGCAGTGCAGGGGCACCCTCCACCAGGCCCCCACCCATGTCTCCCACCACCCCCACTCCCCAGCACTGTGGGGCACCTGCCAGCAGGCCCCCACCCATGTCCAACTCATGTCTCCCACCACCCCCACCCCCCAGCACTGTGGGGCAACTTCCACCAGGCCCCCACCCATGTCTCCCACCACCCCCACCCCCCAGCACTGTGGGGCACCAGCCAGCAGGCCCCCACCCATGTCCAACTCATGTCTCCCCCCACCCCTGTGGGGCACCTGCCAGCAGGCCCCCACCCATGACTCCCACCACCCCCACCCCTCAGCAGTGCAGGTGCACCCTCCACCAGGCCCCCACCCATGTCTCCCACCACCCCCACCCCCCAGCACTGTGGGGCACCTGCCAGCAGGCCCCCACCCATGTCTCCCACCACCCCCACCCCCAGCCACCAGGGGCACCCTCCACCAGGCCCCCACCCATGTCTCCCACCACCCCCACCCCCCAGCACTGTGGGGCACCCTCCACCAGGCCCCCACCCTTGTCTCCCACCACCCCCACCCCCCAGCACTGTGGGGCTCCCTCCACCAGGCCCCCACCCATGTCTCCCACCACCCCCACCCCCCAACCACCAGGGGCAGCCTCCACCAGGCCCCCACCCATGTCTCCCACCACCCCCACCCCCCAGCAGTGCAGGGGCACCCACCACCAGGCCCCCACCCATGTCTCCCACCCCCCCCACCCCCCAGCAGTGCAGGGGCACCCACCACCAGGCCCCCACCCATGTCTCCCACCACCCCCACCCCCCAGCAATGCAGGGGCACCCACCACCAGGCCCCCACCCATGTCTCCCACCACCCCCACCCCCCAGCAGTGCAGGGGCACCTGCCAGCAGGCCCCCACCCTTGTGCAACTCATGTTCCCCATCCAACATGTCATCACAATCTAGATCCCTGGTCCCTATGGTCAGCCTCCAACTGAAATCCGGGGAAAGGGGTGGGGTGTCTAAATGTCACGTAGCCAGTAATGTCTGGAGGGTCACAACAGATAACTATGCAACATTTGGGGCATATTGGTGAAACGGTGTGGAATTGTGTAAGGAACAACATTTAGCCAAATCACAAACACATTCTGACTTGTGCTGAAATCCAGGGAACGTGGTGGAATGTCCAAATGTCATGTAGACAGTAATGTCTGGAGGGTCCCAACAGGTCACTATGCAACATTTGGTGCAGATTGGTGAAACAGTTTGGAATTGTATAAGGAACAATGCTTCGCCAAGCCACAAACAAAACAAATTTTGTCTTGTACTGAAATCCGGGGGAAGGGGTGGGGTGTCCAAATGTCACGTAGCCAGTAATGTCTGGAGGGTCACAACAGATAACTATGCAACATTTGGGGCATATTGGTGAAACGGTGTGGAATTGTGTAAGGAACAGCATTTAGCCAAATCACAAACACATTCTGACTTGTGCTGAAATCCAGGCAACGTGGTGAAATGTCATGTAGACAGTAATGTCTGGTGGATCCCAACAGGTCACTATGCAACATTTGGTGCAGATTGGTGAAACAGTTTGGAATTGTATAAGGAACAATGCTTCGCCAAGCCACAAACAAAACAAATTTTGTCTTGTACTGAAATCCGGGGAAAGGGGTGGGGTGTCCAAATGTCATGTAGCCAGTAAGGTCTGGAGGGTCACAACAGATAACTATGAAACAGTTGGTGCAGATTGGTGAAACAGTTCAGAATTGTATAAGGAACAATACTACACCGAAAATCACGCCGCAAACAATCAAATGTTCACTTTTATATGTATCGATAACACACAAAGAACAGCCTTTGGAATACAAAATAAAGCTCTAAGTTCTGAATACCACACAACGAACGAGACTGCTGTCTGGGGATGAAAATCTGGGCCCGTTGTTCCATTACATTATCTAGGCGTGGTTTTCTTGGAGAGTTCCTTAATCCCATATGAAGACCTTGCCTATGGTTTATAACGCACCAGTGGCAAACTACTCGGTTTCAGGGTAGCCTGGACTGTAATGTTAAGTCCCAGGCAGGTCCTTGTCTCAAAAGGACTTTTGGCGTGTCGGTTGCACCGGTTTGGTTGCGACCTCTGCATCACAGAATGAAGGAGACTGGATAGCAGACCCACAAATAGGTCCCTATCCATGTTATGATCCCTTGATATGATATGATATGGCATTTATAACGCGCCTATACACAAGTGTTTCTAGGCGCGACGAGGCAAGGCAAGGGGAACAAAGGGAGGACAGACAATGATCCTACTAGGCCAGGGGTCATTCAGATTGCGCAAGTGCATGGGAAGGGGAAGGGACAGTGCAGTACATTGGAATAGATAATAACAATAAGTAAGTAACAGCCAGTCAGTGGCAAGTGCAAGGGTAAGTGCAGACATCAGGTGTCAAGTGCAGGTACGGGGACTGTAGGGATACAGAGACAGTCCCCAACAGCGGGGGTTGCCAGGCAGGCAGTGCAGGTGTGTGTGATTGGCGGGGGAAGACCTAGGCCCAAGATCAGAGGGTGTCCAGGTAACCAGTGCAGTTTCAGGTAACAGCCAGGTGGTCAGCAGGGGAGAGGAGGAGAAAAGGCAGAAGCAAAGAGAAAGGTTTTGAGGTGCTTCCGGAACCGGAGATGGTTCTCCTCAAGTTTGACGGAGGCAGGGAGGCTGTTTCAGAGGGAGGCCCCAGCTGACGAAAGAGATCTACCCCCAACTCGTTGCTTAGTGAAGTGACTGACCCTGAGGGAGATGGAGGCAGATGAGAGAAGAGCTCTAGAAGGAAGATATTTAGAAAGAGAGCGTTGAAGGTATT
Organism: Ambystoma mexicanum; assembly: GCF_040938575.1. NCBI lineage: Eukaryota > Metazoa > Chordata > Amphibia > Caudata > Ambystomatidae > Ambystoma > Ambystoma mexicanum. The sequence continues at coordinate 585,301,552 of NC_090922.1, read as the reverse complement.
GAGGCCCCAGACCCCAGAAAGCCTTGTGGACAATTTATAGGGGTTTGAACTTAATCCGTGCAGCCACTGGGAGACAGTGCAGAGATTTCAGTCACGGGGAGATACGATCCTTGGGCTTGAGGCCAAGGAAAAGTCTTGCGGTCCTGTTCTGGATGAGACAATCAGAGATGAGGGAAGTAGAAGAGGTGGCCGAAGGTAGCCTGAAAATGAGCTGTCATCCGCATAGCACTGAAAGTTGGGGCAGAGCGCGGCAATGCGGTGGGCAAGGAGAGCCAGGTATTGGTTGAAAAGCCAGGGAGAGAGGTTAGACCCCTGGGGTACACCACAGGTAGAGAAAAAGATAGCTGAGTGGAAGGACCCCAGTTGGACCTGGGTGGGTCGGTCAGAGGGTTTGTCAAAGGGCCTAAATTGATTCTTGACGGCCTTGTGCACAGACCACTTCCCAGCTGGGATGCTGCCCTTTTGGTTGGGGACTCTGTCGTAGCCCCATTCCTCTCTCCCACCTTCAGAAGTTCCCTTTGCTTCTGTCTAATCACCTCGAACCTTCCTCTCATGTCACATGCTCCCCTCCCTAAATTCTGCTTCCACCTGTAAATACGTCACCACCTCTTTCGTTCTTTAAGTGTAGGACAGCCTCCTCCCCTGAATTTGACAATTTTTTCCACCATCCTCCTGGCTTTCTCCATGACTCGCACAACCTTCTCCAATAGTCCTTCCACCGCTGAATGATACTCATCAATGTTTGCTGTTAGTTCGCTCACTACTGCTACTATTTCCCCCTAATCCTCCTTCAGTAGATTCACCTCCTCCAACAATACACCACCTAATACCACCAACCGCCTCCAGCACTCAGCTTTCGCCCTCTTCCCTTACTGTTCCACCCTCCTCTGTCATCCTCTCACTGTCCTTTACCCCACCACCTTCTTCTGTACTTTTTCAACATCCTTCTTGGTTTCGCCTTCTCACAGATGTAACCCGACCGTCATCCTCCTCAGTTCTCCTTCCAACCAATTTTCAACTTTGCCTCCTTCCAGTGGTATGGTCACCTTCTCCTCAGACCTGCCTACAACTTCCACCACAAACTACTTACCCACACCCCTCTCAGATGCTGCAATGTCCCCAAACCACTCCACCAGTATCCTCCATCCTTCTCCCAACGGCTCCTGAGTGTGAGAATGGCTTTTACAGTCCCTTATTACCTCCCCAGGGTGGGCTTCCTTTCTAGTCTTGGGCTTGCTCATTGTCTGATCTTTTTTCCTTTCTTTATCTGGAGTATGGGGGGGTTTACTGGAAGAGAGGCTACATTAGGTGGTGTAGCCATCTTGAATCTTAGTCCATTGCCTGCGTTGTCCTTTCCCATTTCTGCCCATTGAGTCCTTATCTCAGGTGTTTGGCCTTCAAATGCCTGTGCTGTTCTTTTGTCCCTCCTTAAACCACACCTCATGTCCCGGGGTAGGTTGTATGAGCGTGGTTGCATGGTTTCTGATGTTTCCATGTTTCGCTGGTATGAGGACTCGAATACGGGTCCATTGGTCCAGATGGGACATGCAGATCCAGATACTGGTACGTTGATCCCAAGGACAGCTACGTTGTTTTGTCTGAGGCATTTTTATAATTCCCCCACTCCCTGTATGTTTAGTTTGGCCCTAATCACTTTTCTTAAAGGGGCCATGTCCCCTTTCTCTTGGGATGGAGTTGCTTTTTGTTTGGTACACAGTGCCTGGGGGAGAGCCTGGCCATTATAGTCCAGAATTAGAGTTGGAGTTTGGCTACTTACCCTGATTGCCCAAAAAATTGAATTTTGGGATAAGCAGTTTGTGTTACGTGACTGGCTCCTGCTAGGTTGCATGGTTGTGGTGAAGTGCCCAAGGGTATCCCCCTTATACCAGATTTGGGGTTGCCATCCTGATGCATAAAGGGGTCCCCAAACCTCTGGCTACTGCAGCTCCCAGCACCGTGCAGGGTACCTTGTTACAATGCATACAATTGCATGGAATCCTCAAGTACTTGTCCCTTTTTCTATTGACTTCAAAGGCGTGAACAGCTTCCATCTGTAAATGCACTTAATTATGCATCTTTTGAAAAGATCTAACATGATTACTGATATACAATCAGTTTGAGAACACAACCCATACAAACATTGAATTCATTGGGGGGGGCGTGGCTAACCGCCATGTAGGAGAGACGTGTTCGGCGCAGCTCCGCTTGATACGATTATGGATCCGCCGCCAACCATCGCTTAACTTGACTGCAGTCATCTGAAAAACGAACACAGGTCGTGTGAAGGTGTGTCCCGCCTGCTGTCGAAGTTTGGGAACCTCATGTCCCTCTGTTGGCCCGCACCAGCGAAAAGAAACAGAACGCCATGCGAAGGCAGGAAATGGCGGCCATGATGATCCCCGGCCCAGTGCTGTAGCGGAGCCCTGTGATCGACCCCAGAGGAGCCCACCAGGGATCTGCCTTAGTGGAACTCGAACTGAAGCGGCGGTGGTGGCCTAAGCTGAGATTCACGCTCCTGCGTCCCGAAGAAGTGCGGTAAGGAGTCGGAGGGGGGGGCACCCGGGGCGGCCTTAACTGCACCCCCGCCGGGCCCGGAGCGAAGAGCCTTACAGCAGGATTGTGCCCGACCGCCCCGCCGAGCGGCCCATTGACACTGCCCGGCGGGTGGACGACACACAACCCCCCCTCACGAAGCATCTCCCGCACGGCGCCAGTGGACTGTACAGTGCCCGCCGAGGCCTGGCGGATCCCGCGGACAGGACATGACCACTAAGGGCGCCCGAAGCAAACACCGCCAAACCACCATGGAGTCCTTCGCGGCCGCTGGAGTGACCGGACCCAGGGAGGCTCCAGCCCCGGGGGAGGCGTCGGGCTCCGAGAGGCCTGAGCCGGCCAACTCCCAACTGCTAGAGGCCATCAAGACACTCCAGAAAACCATGGAGGACAAAATAGACGCGGTCGCCATCGACCTGAACTTATTGAGGCAGGATGTGCACTCTATTACCGGCAGAACGGACGCTCTTGAGATCCAAGTCCGAGACAACACCGACGCCGAAACTCAACTCTTAAAGGATGTGGACATTTTGGCGCAAAGAGTGAAAAATCTGGAAGACAGGGCTGAGGAGGCCGAAGGAAGGGCCCGCAGGAACAACATCAGAATTATCGGCCTGCCCGAGGGTATCGAGGGCAGCGACCCCACTAACTACATCGAGAACCTGCTAATACAGGAAATTGGGGCTGGGAAACTGTCGCAGGGCTTCACCATAGAAAGAGCCCATCGCTCCCTAGCCAGGAGGCCGCCACCGGGGAGCCCATCCAGACCCATAATAGCCAAAGTCCTCAACTACAGGGACAGGGAATCCATTTTGGCCTTTACCAGGATGGGCGGTTCCATACAGAGGGACGCCGCGAAGATTGCAATATACCCCGACTACACCTTGCAGGTTCAAAGGAGCAGGGCCCAGTTCCACCACACCAAGGCAAGACTCAAGGAGGCAGGCCTGCGCTACCTACTCCTCTACCCGGCCAGACTCAAGGTCCTGCACAACAATAAGGCACACTTATTTGACACTCCCGCAGAGGCCTGCGAATGGATGGACAGTGAACAGATCCCAGACATTGAACGGAGGCAGCGCGGGCCCTAGCCGCCTGTAACAAAGGGACTTCTTCTCACCACTTACTGGCTGCAGTAGCCGATCGTACATTAATATGCCAGTAAGAGTGGCGACACTGATGGTACCGGAGCCGCGCCGGTCGTGGTGCACCTCCTGATAACACCCTCGGAGGTAGCCCCTCTCCTATCCCCAGGATAATTTGGGTGAGCTCACCCGCCCGTAGGGCACCGGAAGACCTCGGTCTGATGGGGCAGAAACGGGGATGTCAGAGCAAGGGCAACCTCGCTAGACGTGTTGTGTTTGAAGTTGTGTTTGTAGTTAAGTTAGACGTTGTTGTTCATGGGGGTCTGAACCCCAAGTTGGGATCACAGTTTGAATCGGACATAAACCGGACCGGGACCAAGCGCAGCGGAATTGCTACCAGGATGACCAAGTTCGCCGAACACCTCAACCTCAGGCTTCCCACAGCCACACGACCACACCTAGACTATGGCTGAGAGGATCAGAGTCATGTCCTGGAACGTCAGGGGACTAAACAGCTACATCAAACAGCGCCGCATTCACGCCTACATGAAGCGCCACAGAGTCGGACTCGCTCTCCTTCAGGAGACCCACTTATGTGGCCCTAAGCTTGCAGCGCTAGCTAAGGTCTGGCGAGGTACCCTAGTGGGTTCCTCCTATTCCACCTACTCCAGAGGAGTTTTGATATGGATTGCCCCCTCTGTCCCAGTCAAGTTGATCCACACCAAAACGGACAATGAAGGTAGGATGGCCCTAATTCAGGGCACCATAGAGGGGCGTGACGTTCGCCTGATTTGCACCTATGCCCCGAATCATGATGCCACTGTTTTCTTTCGTTCGTTGTACGCCCGGCTGTCCCCGAGTAACGAATGCATAACGATATGGGGAGGCGACAACAACTGTACCTTAAACCCTCGCATAGATAGATCGGATGGTAAGCATGGTGACCCCTCCCCACCCGCCAAGATACTGAACGCCCTCACACAGCAATATGCCCTGAAAGACCTGTGGAGAGCGCAAAACCCCGGAATCAGAGGCTACTCCTTCTACTCCCCCCCACATAAGGTCCACACCAGGATAGACTGCCTGTTCATTAGCGAAGAGCACGTGGCCGGGTTTGAGGATACGCAGTATCTGGCCAGGGTGCTTTCAGACCACTCCCCACTGATGAATTCGTGGGTGACCACAGCCCCCAGGCCCCCCATCCCGACGTGGAAATTGAGAAGCGAAGCGCTATTAGACAAAGCCTTCAATGAACAAATCAGGGAGGGTTCCACACACTACTGGCAAACCAACATTGATAGCGTCAGATACTTGGGCACAGCATGGGAAGCCTACAAGGTGCTAACTAGAGGGGAAATGATAGCCGCGGCCGGAGGGGCCCTGAAATCTGTCACGACCCTGCTAGAGTACGCTGAGATCGAACTCCAAGACCTCGAAGCCACCCCATCCCCTGATCCCGCCCACCTGCAGAAAATGATCGAACTTAAACAAAGATGCTTAACACACTGGGAGACGCTGGGGAGGCTCAGCTATACCAAATTCACGGAAAGGAATCACGCCCTGGGCGACAAACCCGGGAAACTTCTTGCATGGCTTTATAAACGAGAAACCCCCAGACACCCCATATGCTCCATCCGTAATACAGACGGCTTGACCCTTCACACGCAAGTGGGTATTAACGCAGTGTTTAAGCAATATTACCAAACCCTTTACTCCGACCCAGCCCCGCCCCCAGACCACGCGATTGAAGATGCCCTGGACGCCATCAGGCTCCCTCGCCTGGAGGACCATTTGGCAGATCCCCTCGGAGGCCCCGTCACCCCAGATGAGGTCGCAGCCACCATTAGGTCACTGCCCTCCGGTAAAACGCCGGGACCGGACGGTCTCCCGAGCGAATTTTATAAGACCTATGAGGACATACTGGCCCCCCTACTGTCCAAAGTATACAACGAGGCGTATGAAACAGGCCACCTCCCCGACTCCATGACTGAAGCCACCATCATCCCCTTACTTAAGCCCGGCAAGGAAAGCTCTGACTGTGGCTCATACCGCCCCTTATCCATGCTGAATGTAGACAATAAGATCCTCACCGCACTACTGGCCAGAAGGCTGCGTACAGCCGTCCCGTACCCTATACACCAAGATCAGACAGGCTACATGCAGGGCCGCTCCATGTCTGAGAACCTGCGAAGGCTGCATCATGTGATACACAGCACAAACGGCATGCCCGGTAAATATGCAGTTGTGTCCCTAGACGCCACTAAGGCCTTTGATTCGGTCCGATGGACATGGCTCTACGCCACCCTTGCCAAGATGGGGATCGGAACGACTTTCTTGAATTGGGTCAAACTCATTTACACTAATCCCACAGCCAGAGTGCGAACCAACAACACCTTTTCGGAAAAATGGAGCCTGGCCAGGGGCACTCGGCAAGGGTGCCCCCTATCCCCTTTCCTCTACATCCTGGCGATTGAACCAGTGGCGGCATACCTTAGGCAGGAGTGTGGAGACGGGGGGATAGTGGTAAATGGAGTGAACCACCTTGTCTCCATGTATGCGGATGACATGCTCCTCTAACTAAGGGATCCCGAACTTCTTCTCCCCTACATTCTCGAAACCCTAGATGGGTTCCACAGATGCACCGGGATCCAGATTAACCACGGCAAGTCTTGCCTATTCCCCCTGGCTGCACTTAGTGAAACCAAGAAAGAACACCTCCCCCCTCTGGCCCTTAAATGGGAACCCACCACGTTCAAATATCTGGGCGTCGCGATCCACCGGGACCCCGAAGCCGAACATGCATTAAACACGGGCAGGGCTAAGGAGGGACTGGCTAAATCAATTGACCTATGGTGTAAATTGCCCCTTTCAATGGCTGGCAGGGCGGGACTCCTTAAAATGGTTGCACTCCCGCGTCTTCTACATTTCTTCACTAACGTCCCCTACAACATCCCCCAACGTTTCTTCAAAGACCTGAGCAAACTATGTAGGAAACTCCTATGGCGGGAGGGGAGGCACAGAGTTGCCCTAGACATAACTCAAAGACCGTACGAGAGGGGAGGCCTGAAAACCCCTAACTTTGAGCTCTACTACATAGCGGCCCAGCTTAAGCGCGTGATCCAGTGGATGGCCGATGATGCCACGACGGACACACGCCTATTGCAGCCCCCAGACGCACCTTGGTTGCTTAGGGACCTCCTCTGGATCAGACCAATACCTAAAACGCTGGATGCACACCTCATCCGCCTAGGCACTCAGATCTGGAGTCGGGCCTGCAAATCGGTCAGGTTGACCGACCCCTACTCCCCACAAATCCCTATAGCCGCCATCATGTCCACTAGACCGGAGGACCGGAAGGCGATCCGGAACATGTGGGAACCCTCCGGTGTTGCCACCCTGGGCGATCTGATAGATGACCAGGGCACTCACACATTTTCCGAACTGCACGAGTTGACTGGGGTTCCACTGGGTCAGTTCCTTTTGCATGGGGCGGTGATGGACAGGCTTAGGAAGCGATGGCCGGAAGCGGAATCCCAATGCGCCGGACACGAGACCATTGAGAACTTGGTGGGCGTTGCAGAGGGGGGTCACGAAACCGCTAGGCTTTATGAGATCCTAATTGACAACACCACACATAACGAACTCACATGCAAGGGTAAATGGGAAGCCGAGCTAAACACGCTATTCGGAGACACGGAGTGGGAAACAATAACACACTACCATAAAAAAGTCTCCAGGAATGCCCGATTCCAGCTTATCCAATTTTACATCATCCACAGGGCCTACCTTACCCCTGCTGTCATCTCGAGATTCAATGGCGCCTGCGTAGTGCCGTGCCCCAAGTGCCAAGAACCCGCGGCTTCACTGACCCACATGTTTTGGGCCTGCCCGGATATACAAACCTTCTGGTCGCAAATTCAGACCAGGATAGCGGAGGAGGACATAACGCTAGACGTGCAATCCCCTAAGGCATGTCTATTGGGCTCATATCCGCGAGGCAAAAAAAACAAACCCCTCAATAGGCTCAAGGATTTGATGTACATCCTCGCAAAAAGGCGCATCGCAATGGCCTGGAAGTGCCCCAGGGCCCCTAGACTTGTGACATGGTGGGAAGACCTCCGTAGGTGGTCTGTGGCTGAAACCGGGGCCTGGGAGCTGGCACAGCGACAGCAGAAAACAGGTGACTCGGAAGACCTCTTGCAATGGATAGCCCTCACGACAGCCCTGTTCCGTCCTAAAGAAGTCAGTACCTCAGGTGAGGACCTGGACAGCCCGGGCTCACCCTAACACCAATGGCAGACCGCGCAACCCCGGTCCGGGTTCGCATGGGGGGAGGAGGGAATGGGAAGTTATTGTGGATATATAACTGATTGCTATGTTGATGATGCTGGTTGTATAGGTTTCTTTGAAAAATCAATAAATATATTTAAAAAAAAAAAACATTGAATTCATTGATGAATAATTGCCGTTAATAAGGTATTCTATCAATGCTTTCAATATTCTCTTAATCACTTTTCCCTGTTTTAGATTTGCAAATATTTTCTCCTCCTATGAAAAAAATGATAATTCTTGAAACCACTGACTAGCTGCTTGGAAGACTTTTTTTCTCCTATTTAGGGGCCGATTCATGGAACAAACGTGCCCCGAAAATCTTTGCGCAAGCAGGCGCAAGCGCAAAAAAACAGGCGCACGCGCACGCGTGCGATTCATGGAAGTCCCTGCGCGTGTTTACCTCGGGATGTGCGCCAAACCCGTGCATGGCGCACAAGTCACTGCAACATCCCGAAAGGCGTGCGCGACGCGCACAGTGAAAGCGCACAACCTCGGCGCATACACCAGAAAGTGGGCGGGACACGGGGCGTAACCCGCGGAATGGGGAACAATGCGTGAAAATAAGGGCGTAACTGGGGATGTACTGCAGGGAAGCAGACGGAATGCCCACACGCACTCGAACCACACGTATTCATGGAATCGAATAGGGCAAAGCCACGCACAGCCAAAGACACGCACAAGCTGAAACACGTCCGCCACACGAAGGCAGGCGGTAGAGTCCCAGCGCATCACAAAAGTGGCAACATACAGCAATTGGGCCTGTGCGAGCGGGGCACGTGTATTGCGGGGGTGCGCGGGAAGTAACACACGCGATCGAGCGGGGTACGTGTATTTCGGGGGTGCGCGGGAAGTTACACACGCGATTGAGTGGGGTACGTGTACATCGGGGGTGCGCGGGAAGTTACACACGCGATTCAGCGGGGTACGTGTATTTCGGGGGTGCGCGGGAAGTTACACACGCGATTGAGCGGGGTACGTGTATTTCGGGGGTGCGCGGGAAGTTACACACGCGATCACATCAGGGTACGTGTATTTCGGGGGTGCGCGGGAAGTTACACATGCAATCTCATCAGGGTACGTGTATTTCGGGGTGCGGGGGAAGTATCACACGCAACATCAGCAGGGTACGTGTATTCCAGGGGTGCGCGGGAAGTTCCACACGCAATTCCATCAGGGTACTTGTATTACAGGGGTGCGTGGGAAGTTCCACACGCGATCTCATCAGGGTACGTGTATTACAGGGGTGCGCGGGGAGCACCACACGTGAATTGCACGTGTGGGTCCTCCCAGGTGTTCCCTCTACACCCTCCACGGCCCCTGCAGGTGGCTCACACCACAGGGGCCTACCCTGGACATGTCCTGCAGGCACCCCACCCACCATGGCCATGCCCCCCAGCCAACCCACATGTCAACTTGCACTATTGCCCACCAACGCATGTCCCCCTGCACCCCCAGCCACCAGGGGCACCCTCCACCAGGCCCCCACCCATGTCTCCCACCACCCCAGCAGTGCAGGGGCACCCTCCACCAGGCCCCCACCCATGTCTCCCACCACCCCCACCCCCCAGCACTGTGGGGCACCCTCCACCAGGCCCCCACCCATGTCTCCCACCACCCTATCCCCCAGCACTGTGGGGCACCCTCCACCAGGCCCCCACCCATGTCTCCCACCACCCCACCCCCCAGCACTGTGGGGCACCTGCCAGCAGGCCCCCACAAATGACTCCCACCACCCCCACCCCCCAGCAGTGCAGGGGCACCCTCCACCAGGCCCCCACCTATGTCTCCCACCACCCCCACCCCCCAGCACTGTGGGGCACCCTCCACCAGGCCCCCACCCATGTCTCCCACCACCCCCACCCCCCAGCCACCAGGGGCAGCCTCCACCAGGCCCCCACCCATGTCTCCCACCACCCCCACCCCCGAGCAGTGCAGGGGCACCCACCACCAGGCCCCCACCCATGTCTCCCACCCCCCCACCCCCCAGCAGTGCAGGGGCACCCACCACCAGGCCACCACCCATGTCTCCCACCCCCCCCACCCCCCAGCAGTGCAGGGGCACCCACCACCAGGCCCCCACCCATGTCACCCACCACCCCCACCCCCCAGCACTGTGGGGCACCTGCCAGCAGGGCCCCACCCATGTCCAACTCATGTTCCCCACCACCCCACCCCCCAGCACTGTGGGGCACCTGCCAGCAGGCCCCCACCCATGTCCAACTCATGTTCCCCACCACCCCCACCCCCCAGCACTGTGGGGCACCTGCCAGCAGGCCCCCACCCATGTCCAACTCATGTTCCCCACCCCCTCCACCCCCCAGCACTGTGGGGCACCTGCCAGCAGGCCCCCACCCATGTCTCCCAGCACCCCCACCCCCCAGCCACCAGGGGCAGCCTCCACCAGGCCCCCACCCATGTCTCCCACCACCCCCACCCCCCAGCCACCAGGGGCAGCCTCCACCAGGCCCCCACCCATGTCTCCCACCACCCCCACCCCCCAGCAGTGCAGGGGCACCCACCACCAGGCCCCCACCCATGTCTCCCACCCCCCCGCCCCCCAGCAGTGCAGGGGCACCCACCACCAGGCCCCCACCCATGTCTCCCACCACCCCCACCCCCCAGCAGTGCAGGGGCACCCACCACCAGGCCCCCACCCATGTCTCCCACCCCCCCACCCCCCAGCAGTGCAGGGGCACCCACCACCAGGCCCCCACCCATGTCTCCCACCACCCCCACCCCCGAGCACTGTGGGGCACCTGCCAGCAGGCCCCCACCCATGTCCAACTCATGTTCCCCACCACCCCCACCCCCCAGCACTGTGGGGCACCTGCCAGCAGGCCCCCACCCATGTCCAACTCATGTTCCCCACCACCCCCACCCCCCAGCACTGTGGGGCACCTGCCAGCAGGACCCCACCCATGTCCAATTCATGTTCCCCACCACCCCCACCCCCAGCACTGTGGGGCACCTGCCAGCAGGCCCCACCCATGTCTCCCAGCACCCCCACCCCCCAGCCACCAGGGGCAGCCTCCACCAGGCCCCCACTCGTGTCTCCCACCACCCCACCCCCCAGCCACCAGGGGCAGCCTCCACCAGGCCCCCACCCATGTCTCCCACCACCCCAGCCCCCCAGCAGTGCAGGGGCAGCCTCCACCAGGCCCCCACCCATGTCTCCCACAACCCCCACCCCCCAGCCACAAGGGGCAGCCTCCACCAGGCCCCCACCCATGTCTCCCACCACCCCCACCCTCCCAGCAGTGCAGGGGCAGCCTCCACCAGGCCCCCACCCATGTCTCCCACCACCCCCACCCCCCAGCCACAAGGGGCAGCCTCCACCAGGCCCCCACCCATGTCTCCCACCACTCCTACCCCCCCAGCAGTGCAGGGGCACCCACCACCAGGCCCCCACCCATGTCTCCCACCACCCCCACCCCCCAGCAGTGCAGGGGCACCCTCCACCAGGCCCCCACCCATGTCTCCCACCGCCCCCACCCCCCAGCAGTGCAGGGGCACCCTCCACCAGGCCCCCACCCATGTCTCCCATCACCCCCACCCCCCAGCAGTGCAGGGGCACCCACCAACAGGCCCCCACCCATGTCTCCCACCCCCCCACCCCCCAGCAGTGCAGGGGCACCCACCACCAGGCCCCCACCCATGTCTCCCAGCACCCCCACCCTCCAGCCACCAGGGGCAGCCTCCACCAGGCCCCCACCCATGTCTCCCAGCACCCCCACCCTCCAGCCACCAGGGGCAGCCTCCACCAGGCCCCCACCCATGTCTCCCACCACCCCCACCCCCCAGCAGTGCAGGGGCACCCACCACCAGGCCCCCACCCATGTCTCCCACCCCCCCCACCCCCCAGCAGTGCAGGGGCACCCACCACCAGGCCCCCACCCATGTCTCCCACCCCCCCACCCCCCAGCAGTGCAGGGGCACCCACCACCAGGCCCCCACCTATGTCTCCCACCACCCCCACCCCCCAGCACTGTGGGGCACCTGCCAGCAGGCCCCCACCCATGTCCAACTCATGTTCCCCACCACCCCACCCCCCAGCACTGTGGGGCACCTGCCAGCAGGCCCCCACCCATGTCCAACTCATGTTCCCCACCACCCCACCCCCCAGCACTGTGGGGCACCTGCCAGCAGGACCCCACCCATGTCCAACTCATGTTCCCCACCACCCCCACCCCCAGCACTGTGGGGCACCTGCCAGCAGGCCCCCACCCATGTCTCCCAGCACCCCCACCCCCCAGCCACCAGGGGCAGCCTCCACCAGGCCCCCACGCGTGTCTCCCACCACCCCCACCCCCCAGCCACCAGGGGCAGCCTCCACCAGGCCCCCACCCATGTCTCCCACCACCCCCAGACCCCCAGCAGTGCAGGGGCAGCCTCCACCAGGCCCCCACCCATGTCTCCCACCACCCCCACCCCCCAGCCACAAGGGGCAGCCTCCACCAGGCCTCCACCCATGTCTCCCACCACCCCCACCCTCCCAGCAGTGCAGGGGCAGCCTCCACCAGGCCCCCACCCATGTCTCCCACCACCCCCACCCCCCAGCCACCAGGGGCAGCCTCCACCAGGCCCCCACCCATGTCTCCCACCACTCCTACCCCCCCAGCAGTGCAGGGGCACCCACCACCAGGCCCCCACCCATGTCTCCCACCACCCCCACCCCCCAGCAGTGCAGGGGCACCCTCCACCAGGCCCCCACCCATGTCTCCCACCGCCCCCACCCCCCAGCAGTGCAGGGGCACCCTCCACCAGGCCCCCACCCATGTCTCCCATCACCCCCACCCCCCAGCAGTGCAGGGGCACCCACCAACAGGCCCCCACCCATGTCTCCCACCCCCCCCCCAGCAGTGCAGGGGCACCCACCACCAGGCCCCCACCCATGTCTCCCAGCACCCCCACCCTCCAGCACTGTGGGGCACCTGCCAGCAGGCCCCCACCCATGTCCAACTCATGTCTCCCACCACCCCCACCCCCCAGCACCGTGGGGCACCTGCCAGCAGGCCCCCACCCATGACTCCCACCACCCCCACCCCCCAGCAGTGCAGGGGCACCCGCCACCAGGCCCCCACCCATGTCTCCCACCACCCCCACCCCCCAGCACTGTGGGGCACCTGCCAGCAGGCCCCCCACCCATGACTCCCACCACCCCCACCCCCAGCAGTGCAGGGGCACCCTCCACCAGGCCCCCACCCATGTCTCCCAGCACCCCCACCCCCCAGCACTGTGGGGCACCTGCCAGCAGGCCCCACCCATGTCCAACTCATGTCTCCCACCACCCCCACCCCCCAGCACTGTGGGGCACCCTCCACCAGGCCCCCACCCATGTCTCCCACCACCCCCACCCCCCAGCACTGTGGGGCACCTGCCAGCAGGCCCCCACCCTTGTCCAACTCATGTCTCCCACTACCCCCACCCCCCAGCACTGTGGGGCACCTGCCAGCAGGCCCCCACCCATGACTCCCACCCCCCCAACCCCCAGCAGTGCAGGGGCACCCTCCACCAGGCCCCCACCCATGTCTCCCACCACCCCCACCCCCCAGCACTGTGGGGCACCTGCCAGCAGGCCCCCACCCATGTCTCCCACCACCCCCGCCCCCAGCCACCAGGGGCACCCTCCACCAGGCCCCCACCCATGTCTCCCACCACCCCCACCCCCCAGCACTGTGGGGCACCCTCCACCAGGCCCCCACCCATGTCTCCCAACACCCCCACCCCCCAGCCACCAGGGGCAGCCTCCACCAGGCCCCCACCCATGTCTCCCACCACCCCCACCCCCCAGCAGTGCAGGGGCACCCACCACCAAGCCCCCACCCATGTCTCCCACCCCCCACCCCCCAGCAGTGCAGGGGCATCCACCACCAGGCCCCCACCCATGTCTCCCACCACCCCCACCCCCAGCAGTGCAGGGGCATCCACCACCAGGCCCCCACCCATGTCTCCCACCACCCCCACCCCCCAGCAGTGCAGGGGCACCTGCCAGCAGGCCCCCACCCATGTGCAACTCATGTTCCCCAGCCAACATGTCATCACAATCTAGATCCCTGGTCCCTATGGTCAGCCTCCAAATGCAAAACACCCACCCGAGTATTGCATCCACCCACTCATAATTTGCAATTACATCACAGAACACCAATTGCAAGTTCCGAAACAAACACATTTCCCTCACATACACCCAATGGGTGTCAGTGAATCTGAAAACCCATATCATGAAATGCATGAAACCAATGAGATACCACACATTGAAGTTCACCAAAAAAAATATGTATTAAAGGAAACATTAATAGAATCAAAAATGAAGAAACAGAAATGTGAATGTACAAAAATTAAAAGAAGCATGTCCGTGAAAAAAAGCAAAACCAAAAATAAAATTCCAAAGTAATGGTGTCCAAAGTCAATGGCCCTCATTAGGACCCTGGCGGAGTGGGTTTCCGCCAGCGGTAATCGCGGCGGACCCGTCCGCCGTACTACGAGTTCCCTTAGCGCCATGGAGGTTTTCTCCGCCTGGTTTTACCGGGCGGAGAAAACCATGGCGCTAAGGGACCTCGTTGTTAATTACGCCGCCGTACTTTACGGCGGCGTAATTAACTCCTTCCCCACTCCCATTATACCCTATGGGGCAAGAATGGGAATGGGGAAGGGTAAAATGGGGATTGGGGATTTACCGCTCCGCCAAGGTCGGCATGGGGTGGTAAATCCGCCAACCCCCATGGCGCTATCGGCGGCTTTCCGCCATGCTCCGCGGTGCATTTAGCACCGCGGATTCCGCCAGGGTCGTAATGAGGGCCAATGTCCACAAAACAAAATCCAATGGGAAATAAAAAAGAAAGCCATTGCTCCATGGTTAAAATGTGAAAAAAAATACAATCCAACAGTGAACTATGTACATGGGAACAAGCCAGGGTCCATTATCCCAACAAAAGAAAGGAAACCTATCTAACTACACTAACTAATAAAATAAACTATATACAAAAATGTGGCCAATGTCCGAAAGGTCCAAATAAAATCAAAACAAAAATGAAACCTAACACTACCTACATAACTATGTACAAGGGCAACGGGCTAGTTTCACGGCTCACTTGTGGATGTCCCGATGTCCCGGGCAAGGGCATCATCGAACTCCTGGTCAATGTCCCGGAGGCGGTCCTCCTCCATGGCCCGAGGGTCCGCAGGGCCGTCGCCGTGTCCACCTCCAAACCCCTGCGGATTGCCTCGAGGCACTCGGCCCGCCTCAGGGCCCTCCGCATGGAGTTCTCCACCCTGACCATTGTGAGCCGTGCCTCTTCCGCCCGCTGCTGCTCCGCATCTATGGCGTGGCCCAACCGCTGCCACAAGGAAGACACTCTCTGTCCTGGGTCCTCCTGCCCTCCGGCCGATGCCTGCCCCTCCGATGTTGAAGGTCCCGAGCCTTCATGGCTCCCACCACGTTGCTGCTGCTGCTGTGCCTCTGCCCGTGCACTGCCTCCTGCTGCCTGCACATCCTCCGCCGGCTGGGGTGCAGTCGTAGATGTGGCCACCCCTGCTGGATGTCCAACTCCTGACTATGGCAGGGATGCCTCCTCCACCAGCCTGGCCGCACCGTCAGAGGCAGCTCCACAGGGCACCCAGGTGACTGATGGGTGGGAAGATGGCACGGAGGACGACTGGCGCGTAGGGGGTCCAGCTGAGGAGGGGGTCGTAGCATGCCCCGTCAGACGGAGGAATCCGGCCTGGGTGACCTGTCCCAGCAGGCTGACGTGGTCAACGAGCCATTCGAGATGACGTGCAGTCTCCTCATGAAAAGACTGCAGGTCACCTCGCATGGCCTGTTGACGCAACGCCACACCAGTCAGGACAGGCTCAACCCGGACCCGGATAGCCACGTCCGCAGGCAGAGGAAGGCCAGTTGACGTGAGCTCATCCCCTGCCTGAAAACGGGTCTGGACGTAGGCATCCCTGCTGGTGCAAGATGATGCAGGGACAGGATCAGGGACAGGATTGCACACAGGCACCTCCACGGCGGCCTGTGCTGCCTCCTGTCCCTGGTCCTGGACTGCACCACTAGCACCAGTGGGATCCCCACCTCCAGACCCCGTCTCTGGTGCTTGCACGGCCTCCTCCTCCACCAGACCCCCCACCAACCTGGATGACTCTGTGCCATCTTCCCCTGTTGGGCCCTGTGGGGTCCCAGCTGCCCCTTCTGCTGCCGAGGAGTCCAACTCCAACCTCCGCCTCTTGGACCTCCCCCCGGCAGCTGCGGCCTGGGACGCGGCACCGGACTCCTCACTCCCCGACGAGATGACAACATGGGAGGGGAGCCGGGCCTTGAGTCTCCGGCTGGCGGTCGGATCCCCGCCGCTGTGCTCCACAGCACCTTCTCCGCCCTCTTCATCAGTTGACGCTGCAGACAGGGAGAAACAAAACACAGGCATCAGGGCACTGTACAATGGACACATACACACATGACAGTTGTACATGAGTGGCATTGGCAAACCTCAGACATGTCATCAGAATCCCCAACACACATGTCATTTCAACTCGCACACATGAGCCATACCACAGCCATATCGCAACTGCCAGCACCATCCATACACATACAACAGCATGAGCAGGCAAAGGTGAGCCAGACATCACATGCAACACAGGAAGTGCACCACACATGTACACACACCACCACACTTGCATGCATGTGTACACCCCTGCCAAGTGTCGCAGTGTTCAGATGGGCATCCATGGCACATCTGCCAATCAGGCTTCCACATACCGCTGTCACATGCATCCATGTTGCATCACTGTTGTCAAATACACACACATGCACATGTACACAGTGCTGATACATGCAGCCGAAAACAACATACATGCGTGACATCACGGACATGTCTACTTACATACACATTCATCCAAACATGTGTGCCCACACAACTGCATTTGGCATGCAAGCCTACACACACAAGCACCATCCATGTCTCATACATTCCAGCCCTCGCATGTGTTAGCCCCACGGCCCTGTACACCCCCACCCATACTCGACCCCATACAAACAGATGTGCAACCAGCACACTACTGAAAAATCACCACACGCACTGCTCACAATCAGGATGCATGTACACTTACCGCTCGACTCCAGACGGGTCTGCCTCTCAAGGACCTGGACGTGGAGCGCTGGGGATATGCGTTCCAGGACCCTCATCTGTTCTTCCGACAAGTGGCCCCGGCGCCCCTTGGCATCCGCTGCCTTCAAGAGGTGCCGGGCCTTGTTCAGGGTCCTGGACCTGAAGTCCTCCCAGCGCTTCTTGACATGTTGTAAGTCGCGGACTGCCACCCCCTCCGCGTTGATGGCAGTCACGATGTCAGTCCAGATCCGAGTCCGTCCTTCCTTGTCGGCGCGGGAACTTCCGAAGAGGGCATCATACTGCCCCAGGACTTGCTCCACCAGGACACCAACTTCGGTGGCACTGAAGCTGGTGCCCCTCTGCCTCTCTGGCCGGGGGTTGTCAGTGGTCTCAGATGGTGTTTGCCCCGACATGACAACCCCAGAGGCAGGAGTGGGTGGGCAACTGGGCCCTGGGGCTGGGCTGTGGAGCGATGGAATCCCAGTCGGGAGTCTTCGGTTCCAGCAGGGGTGGTCACAGCAACAGCACCCCTGGCTGATGTGCAGGCAGCAAATGGCAGGGCACGTGGGCAGCAGGCAGTCAGGCAGCAGCAGATGGCAGGTGGGAGCGTGCTCGGGGCTCTGGGGGGCAGTAGTTTGGCCTTCTGGGCAGGAGCGTGGTCTTCCGTGTGCTTACGCGTGGCCAGCTTGATACGGAGTGATTTGGCACGTGAAAAATCTGCACGTCAGCGTGTAATTCGAGGAAAGGCCCTTAGCGCGTATGCACGGCAGCACGCATATGCGATTTCATTGGACCAAAGGCCCTTAGCGCGTGAGCGCATCTGTGACGTGACGCGCGCGGGTGTTTCCCTCATTGCACGTTATGACAGAACACACATGGATTTCCACCAATCGCGTGTGAAAGTTCCCGCGCACCCCGGAACACACGTACCCAGGCCAATCGCGTGTACGCTCACTCCCCTCCGATCACACGCGATGACACTCGGACGTACAGTCTTACCACATATCCGAATACGGGAAACCCGCGCACGGCAAAAGACGTGCACGGGCGTCAACGCGTCCGCCCACACGAAGGCACGTGGAAGCGTCCCCGCGCACAGCATAAAAGTGCGCGCAAACAAAAAACGCGTATATACAGCTACGATGAATGCCCCATTTGTCGCTGCACTGATCGTGGGACACCGCAGGAGGAGGAGAATAGCCAGGGCATGCATTTTCGCACCACGGACAAGCCTTTTTGGGATGCCTGACGACCAGGTCTACGGCAGGTATAGGTTTCCACCCCATATCATCCTAGACCTGGTGAGGGAGTGGGAAGATGACCTTACATCCCCCACCCTTTGCTCCCAAGCATTGAGCCCCTTGGAGAAGCTGCTCAATGTCCTGCATTTTTTGGCCACTGGGTCATTTCAGCGGACCACTGCCATAGTGGGGGGGGGTCTTACAGGCCACGCAGTCACGCTGCCTACACCAGGTACTGGCAATCATGACAGCGCGCCCCTCAGTCCGCAGGCACATATACATGCCCAGAACACCCGCAGAAAGGCAGGCTGTTGTCCTGGATTTTTTCA
This sequence comes from Ambystoma mexicanum, assembly GCF_040938575.1. NCBI lineage: Eukaryota > Metazoa > Chordata > Amphibia > Caudata > Ambystomatidae > Ambystoma > Ambystoma mexicanum. Next base: position 585,282,911 of record NC_090922.1, on the reverse strand, counting down.
GGGTGGCACCCTTCCCCAAAGTGCTCGGTGCCATAGATTGCACCCATGTGGCCCTACGTCCACCTAGGGCCACTGAGCACATCTACCGAAACAGCAAGCACTGGCATTCCATCAATGTACAGGTGGTATGCGATGCAAAGGGAATCATCACCTCTGTCTATGCAAACTACCCTGGCTCCACCCATGACAGTTTCATATACAGAATGTCCGCCCTGAGCCGGGCCCTGGAAGCTGGGCAGCATGGTGACACATGGCTCCTAGGTCAGTACAAATGCCCTTGCACATGCATGCAAGTCACACACAGACAAATATCCAAACCCTAATAATCTCAACTATTATCACCTCCCCAGGGGACAGTGCCTACCCTCTGAGCAACCACATGATGACGCCAATCCGGAACCCCACCACACCACCCCAGGTAAGATACAACGCTGCCCATATTGCAACCAGGGGCATAGTGGAGCGCACATTCGGAGTGCTCAAGTCACGTTTCCGCTCCCTTGACCGCTCTGGTGGGCAACTACTCTATGCACCACCAGTAGTGTGCAGGATCATTGTGGCAGCATGTGTCCTGCACAATGTTGCAACACGGCAGGGCGTCCCAGTGGACATGGTGGTTCCCCCACATCCCCAACCACAGGCACAGGCGCTGCCCATGGGAGGGGACAGGGCACGTGGCGAGGAAGCCCGGACCCAGCTTGTGGCCACATTTTTCACCTAAACTCCCACCCCTGCGGAGTGCACACAGGCCTGGCACATACCAGGTGACAATCGATGATGACAAAGAGACAGTCAACTGTCACAACCCTACCACCCTGAGATAGTTGCCATGGAAGTGCCACATCGTCTGCATCCCTAGCTACTTAAACACAAGCTATCCTGTGTGACCAAAAGGCACACATGACATATGACATGATATGGCCCATACACAAGTATTTCAAGGCGCGATGAGGCAGGGAGGGGGGAACAAGGGAAGACAGACAACGGTACTACTAAGCCAGGTGTCATTGAGATTGTGCAAGTGCAGGGGTAGGGGGAAGGGAAAAGTGCAAGGGGAAGGGTGGGGGGGAGTCCAGTACAGGGGAAGTAGCCCAAAAAAATAATACATAGCTTGGCTGGTGGCAACTGCAAAGGTAAGTGCAGACAAGTGCTGGGAAGGGAGGGCTGTAGGGATAGAGAGACAGTACTGCAGTGCAGGGGTTGCCAGGGAGGCAGTGCAAGTGGAGAGTGGCTGGGCCAGGGACCGAGGTCGGTGAGAGTGGCCCAGTTGCAGCTCCTGTGCAGTTCCAGTGAAGAATTCTGCAAGGAAGAGGCAGAGAGTAAGCAGAAGCAAAGAGGAAGGTCTTGAGGTGCTTCCAGAACTGGAGATGGTTCCCCTCAGGTTCAAGTCAGGCAGGAAGTCTGTTTCAGGGGGAGGGCCCTGCCGCAGAGAGAAATCTACCCCCAGCTAGTTGCTCTGAGAAGCGGATGACCCTGACATGCAATGTGTGCATCACACACACCTGCAAAACAGGCCATGGCCATCACTGTCATGTCACTCAAGCCCTCCCAAACCACAACATGACATGGCAAGCAATACCCATACACCAACACAGTAACGATAAGGTACACATTGCCATGTCCTAAATGTACAGTGGCATCAGACAATGATGCCTGACCCGGAATCAGATGAAATGACAGACCAACAAAATCTCCCACCCAAGATAAGTCATTTCCAAATGCATTACAAAAGTCGTAGACGTAACATAACAATGATTACCTGTCTACATGCACATTATGCATTGCAAAATCAACACTGCAGCTCATGTGTGCATTGTCCTACTCCTGCAACACACTGCTCAGCGCACAGCACAGTGAACAGCCATTGTGTGTGATGCACACCCTGAGCATCACATCTAAGTGACAGACCACATCAAACATCAAATTAGGCATGTACTGGATCCATAATCGGTCACAGAACATGTGCTGCAGGGACACAGTGGGCACCAGAAGGCAAACAGTGTACACGTGGATATGCAAGGGTGGGAGTACATGTACTGCATCAGAGTGCAAGTGTGTGGTTCTGCAAGGACATGCACTCCACATATGCATGTGCACTCAAGTGACCATCAGTGTTCCCTACACATCACATGTGAACATTCACCATGTGTACACCCCAGCATGTCAAACCACAACTATCCCCTCGCACCTGAAAGGAAAACACAACACATGAACAGGCATTGATCAGCAGAACACAACATGTACAGAGGATACCACCATTACAATGTCAGGGTTCCCATGACACTGCAGGGCAAGGCAACTATCAACAACAACCCCCCCCCTCCCTCACAAATGACCATGACCCACTGAACAACTGCACCTGGGTTATGGAGCCTCCAACCCTCAATTCCACCTGGCCACAGGATCACCTTTACCCTTCGTCACCATCTCCCACCTTGTGTGTAAAAAGATGCCTGAACCCTCAGAATCCACACTCATTTCCAAAATCACAAAATCCAAGGCATAAAAACGAACCCGAACACCCTCCAGTAGATGACTTGACGTAGCAGTACCTCACAAAGGCCAAGTACTACCACAATGATGCAACAACCAAGGTAGCACAGTAAAACAATGTCACAACAGGATGTGAACCATGTGTGGTACATAACATAGGATGATGCATCATGAACGGATGTGTATTGTCACAGGTCCCGTGTACAGGCGCGGGAGTGTCATGAAACAACCACCCCCACCGTGTCCCGGGTGCCTGCAAGGTCAAACTCACACAGGCCCGAGACCCTGGTGGGGAAGGAGGTTCAGGGATATGCAGTCGGGACAGGTGTTGGCACACTGGATAACTGGAATGAGTGGCAGGAGAGGGGAGGAGCAATGACACATGAAAGTAGGGAATGCACGAAAATGTACTACCTGCATGAACGCATACACAATCCAAACGAACTTGGACATCATTGTTATGGCCTTCTGTAGTCCAGGCTTAGGAGTGGTACGAACCAACCACCCCCTGTAGGGTTTTGGCGCCTGCAAGTTCGGGGCTTACACAGGCATCCGCAACCCCAGCGGGGAAAGAGGGTTAGGGAACGTTGCTTGGATAGGTACGGGAAGCAGGAACATCGGGTAGAGGGTACAGGTTTCGAAATTGCATAGGATTCCGGGTGATTAGGGGGAAAAAAACATACCAAATTGAATCACACATACATCCATGCATTAGTGCACCCCCCCAGCAAGCCTATGCAGAGCAGTTTGAAAGAAAAACAACAAGACACTTAGCTCTGGTTTTGAGTGCTGGCCTCCTGCCTGCGCACTCTCAGGTCCGGTTACAGGAGCACTGCAATGCTGCAAAGAGAGCTACAGTCAACAACCAGTACGTGCCAATTACACAAAAACACACCACCAAACATGCCCCATAGCAACAGAGTACTCTACAAACAGACAATCTGGTGTAGATGCTTCGTACCCATATATATCAGTACCCCTGTGACGGGTCATACACAGTCAATGCAGTAAGTCAGCCGCCGGTGGGTGCGTGGCAAATGGAACACCAATGTGTCACAATTCACACAACATGCAATGTTCCCTGGGTAAGCAGACAGACCCATATAGCAAGCCATGACTTCAGTGCAAGTTGCGTACCACCATGACTGAAACAAAGTTGGCAGTGCATTTATCATAAAGTACATGGAAATGAAATGCACTGCACCCGAGTATGTCCCTTGCTGTATGTCCCTGTGAGCTGCCCCTTTCCATGTCTCGGAAGGCTACATGGTTGATGCAAGTGCCTCAATGGACCTTGGTGTACCGGAGGGTATGTGCCACTGCCCCTGCATGTGTCCCAGACAACCCTACTATCAACAGCCATCAGTCCACAAACACATCTGAGCTGCATTGTGTGCTTCAACACCAATATTCGTCTAAGCTCACCCTCAGTGTTGCGACTAAGCCTGCATGTGCAACTCGCCTGGTGCAAGCTTTGCTGTGTCGTGGCCCCCCTGTGATGCTCACCTTGCCTGGAGTTCCTTGGAACATGTCAGCAGTTCTAGGATGTGGGTCTACAATCCCTGTGCCTCTGCTTGTGCACAAATGTGCATGTGGGCACCAACAAACGGGTCCAGATTTCCGTCGTCCAATGGGCCATGTCTGCTGGCAAAGGTGCTCTGGAGGCTCATCCCCCTGCAGAAAGGGCATGAAACACATGATTAATGCTTCAAAGTCATCTGTGTGTGTCTCATCAGGCATCTCATTACTTGACCATGTCAGAGAGTCACATCACAAATCACACCATCAGTCCGTCTTTCACATCCAAAGTGTGGTACACTATCTACAGCATGAATTGCAACAAGCACGTGTACAGGAAAGATATGAAACATACTACACAATGCATAGCAATCAATGTACACATTATTCATGACACACCCCATCTAGCAAAAGCCAAACAATGGACAATGACACCAAAATCATCCCCACTAGGGGTGTCAACACAAGTCACACAGCACCAGACATGCCACAGATATGACAGTCCAAAGCCCTTGTGTAATATTCTGTAACACCGAACCATCCTTGCGAGCCCATGGATAAGGGAGGCAGGAGTGGCATATGTGAGTCAAGGACCCCAAGCAGCAAACACATACACAAGACAACCATGAAGGGCCCAGCTGGAACAGACAGTGGATGCCTTCAAAAGCCACAAAGCACCGCACCGTTACATGAAAGCACAATAGACTAGCAATTTTAAACTAAATCAACTATTAACTAATTGCACTAACACTGGAAAACCTACATTACCTATTTAAACTAACTATCAAACAGAAACATAACTAACTAAACTAAAAGAAAAATCAAAAATGGCCACATACGACCCAGGGGGAGGGGAGGCACCCAGGAGGGGGGAGGTACAGGGTGCTGCTCAACATCCACATGCGATGATGCTGAGCCAAAAACAAAAACCTCCATAGGCTCAACGCCTGCACAGCCCGACCTATGTGGGAGATAGATGGTCGTCCGAGTCTGGCTCATCCTGGAAAGGAGGATGTGGCACAGTAGCCTGGCCACGCCTAGCTGCAGCTTGCCCCTCGTCGGCAGCAAGTCTGCCGGACGGGTGAGCCTGGTTCTGTGTGGCGATGTGACATAGGTCTGCATGCAGAACCTCACGTGATACACGTGCTTCCTCTTGCAAGGTAGCACGTGTAACACGGAGTTCCTCCTGCAAGGCCTGGCTGGACAACCGCTGCACCTCCTGGCAAGCCTGTAGCTCAGCCGAGATGGTACGCTCAAGCTGTGCAAACCTCTCCTCTGCCTGCTGCCTCTGGGACATCATAAGGACACCCAGAGTGGATCTGAGGGAAGCATACTCCTCCCTCAGGGCATCCATGTGCGCCTCTGCGTGAGCAGCAATTGCTTGACGCAGAGACGACATTTCAACCTGGCGTGCCCTGTCTGAGGCCGCCATGCCCAGCCTGAGCGAGCGGGCCGTGGACCGTGCCGCCTGCTGCTGGAGAAGCACCTGCCTAGCAGGGGGGAGCACAGATCGGGCCACACGCTCCATGCTCTCAGCGATGTTCTCCATTGCTGCCCCCTGCCGTTCTGAATTGGCAGTCATGTCTTGCTCCCACTCAGTATACAGCGGTTGCGCGCGGCGACCGCGTTGCCGGGCTTGACCCCTGCGGGACCCAAGGACCGGGGGTCCTCGCTGTGTTGGCACCGCCTGCGGCTGCACGACTACACGCCCCCGTCGACGTGATGTCCCAGGCACATCAGTGACTGGTGTGGAGGGTGACCCTGCGTCCTGATCCACCACGGGCGGAGGAACCAAGACTGTCTGATCCCTCAGTGCAGGTGTCGCAGACAGAGGAGTGTCCACATCAGAATCACTCACCCCTGACACATGGACTTGATGCTCATCCAACTCAACATGGACGTCAGAGTCGTCATCAAGGCTGGACTCATAGGCAGCCAGAGACAAGATGGACTGCAGCACTTGGGGGTTTTCGTGGCCTACCACCCCACGACCCCCACTAGTGCCGGGTTGATGTGGTGTTACCAACCCTGTGTCTGGCATGACAACACCATCCTCCGCCTCCATTGCGTCATCACCTGAAAAATAGAGAGAAAAAAGGTCACTACACATGTCAGAGGCACACGACACACACACACACCGACAGCAAAGGCATCCCGCAGACATGTGACACACAACATATGACCTGCCATGCATGCTGGGTCTACTTTGAATAGCTTCTGTGATCAGACCTTTTGAAAGGTGGCAGTTACCATGGAAGTGGGTCTATGCAGTGCAGAAAATGTGTACACCACTCACTACCTACATGTACAAGCACTCCATGGTGTGTGCCAGGAAATGTGAAGGCAGTGCAATCTCAAATTCACACATCATGTGCATTGTGCATTCAATGTGTACCATTTCTAGAAGCCAAGCAACCCTCCACCCCAGTACCAAAGCAGGGATGCCTAGCATGGTATCAAAAGGCTGACCATACACCTGTGTATTGACAGGCAGTGTTGACTGGCATCAACAGCTTAATGTGATTCAAATTACAACACTGCAAATGATGCTGGGACAGTGGGCAGGACACATGATGAAAACTCCGGAGGCCGCCCACGTGTGAAGAAGACACAACAAGAGTTGGACAGAGTCATTGGCCATTGAACAGGCTGAGGCCTGTGAGCCACACAGATTGTCAGAGCCTAAACATGTGTGCAACGCAGGACTGAGCCACAGTTGACATGGGGAGGTCGATGAGATGGCAGGCAATGTATGTAACCAAGGACTCATATTACAGTAATCATCCAGTCAAGGAGACATAGGGGCATGCGTGCAATGCACATGGAGCATGAATGGGCACTCATGTCCCTGCGGGACATCTGACCCATGCACAGTACAAGTGAGATACCCTGCATCGAGTACTAAGGCTGTACCACACGGCATATGTCTGGCAGTTTCTACGCTGGAAGTTAGCATCTACACAGGACACATGAACAAGAAACTACACATTGGCAAGATTGAAGCAGACCAGTGCAAAGGTGGAACTGGGGTGCAGAGTGGCGGAGGAGGGGCAAGGGAGCATGCCCACATGGAGTCCCGCATGCAGGCAGAGGAGACATGCATGACGGAAGCATTGCATTACTTACACATCAGAACCATGTACACGTCACATGTAGCAGCAATCATGCACAACACATCCCACAAGTGAAACACACACGTCCTCAACAAACACGCATCAACACTCACTGGACTGGGCATCAAAGTCCAGCATCTCTCCCACTCCTTCGACCAATTCAGGTGGTATGAACTCCGCAACGAGAGCCTTATGCGGAGTGAGTTCTTCCTCCTCTGGCGCAGGCCCACCGCCAGTCACCAGAGTCAAGTTGTAATTTGAGGCACGCTTAGCCTTAGTGCTGCGCTTGATGTCATTCCAACGCTTTTTGCACTCCTGCGCCGTGCGCTCCTCATGGCCGAATGAACTGACATGTTCCGCAACATGCTTCCAGTGGGTGTCACGTTGGGCAGCCGTAGTCTGACTATTGGCACCCACTAGCATGTCACGGCTGTGGCCCCGCACGTAGTCCACGAGGAAGTCCAGTTCCTGCTTACAGAAAGGCTTCTTCCTCGACGTGCAGGAGGTCGTGGCTGTGTGTGGGGTTCCAGCCTGTGCTGCAGGTGCAACCTTCCTCCTCTTGGACTGTGGCGCAGACCCTGGCTGGCTAATGCCGCCCTGACCAGTATGGCCAGTGGGTTCGGTGGATTGAGCCAAGGGAGTGGCAGGTGGAGGGATGACCAAAGGCCTGACTTGTGTCAGTGGCAGCTGGGTGCCCACTAATGGACCCTGCGCAGCAACATCAGCTGTGGCAGGGTCATTGACCGCAACGGTCCTGATTGGCAGACTCACAACCGGGGTGCTGTTGGGTGCATCTGCCCCTGCACTTGCCAACACCCGGCTTTTCGGGGCAGCAGATGACATGACTGCCCCAGGGACACGTGTCTTGGTCTGAGCAGCCCGGCCTGCCCCTATGGTTTCCCCCCTGGCCTGTTGGAGATCTACCAAGGGCTCTTCAAGTGCCAACGCAGCCTGCGCTGGCAGACCCTGAGCCTGGGTGGTGGTGTCCACAGCTGCACCTGCAGCTACCACTACCCTTGGGCCCGTGGCAGTCGATGGAACGGACTGCCGGGTCGTACGGGTGCCAGTGCCAGATGCAGGAGCTGCATCCCCCGGAACCACAGGGGGTGGTGGCATGGCTGCACCGACACATGGCACAACATTGTGCTCAAGTGGCGCACCCCTGCCTCTTCCCCCTCTGTGGCTGCCCTGGACACCCTGGAGTCCCCCTACTCCCTGGTCACCACGGCCACGTCCCTGACCACGCCCGCCATGAGGAGGACGCCCAGCTGAGGCGCCCCTCACCTTTGGTGGCCTCCCAACCATGGCACAGATGTAATAGTGCTGGCACAGATGGAGTGGTGCCAATGGGAGGTGTACACCACAATTGACCTGGGCAATTGGGGTGAAGGGGGTGGGAAGCAAGATGTTAACAGCCCCCCTGCACCTGCAAGGCTGTATGTGACCCCAGTGATGTGGTGACGGGTCACGCAACGCTCAGGCACCCCAAAACTGCAGTAAAACCGTGCACGCAACCCTGCAGCCTATGTGCGTGGATTCAACCTCCCACAGTACGCGGTGGCACCCAGTAACACGAATAACGCATACGCGTGGGACACGCAGGCTACTATGACATCGAAAATGGGTGCGATACACAGGGGCACCCGCAGTGGGAAAAAGAGCGTGTGCGACTCACCGTCTGACTAGCGCGATGCAGAAAAACACGCGTAGCCAATACCCCCGCCAAAAGAAGAGATACGTCCTTGATAGCTGTGAAGTTGTGATGGCGCGCGAAACAACAGGAAGCAGCAACACACGTCGGTCTCCACGAAAGGCACGTACAGCGAACTGCTGGGCCTGCTCACCTTTAACCCGTGCTGAGGGAAACGCACGCGCGCGTCACTTCACTTAAGCGCATGGGCCCTTTCCTCGTATTGCACGCGGACGTGCAGTTTTTCACGCGCGCTTACGCGCATGGGCCCTTTCCTCATAATGCACGCGGATGTGCAGTTTTTCACGCGCGCTTACGCGCATGGGCCCTTTCCTCGTATTACACGCAGACGTGCAGTTTTTCACGCGCGCTGAAATGCCCATGCACGTCTGTACGCGTCACGTCACAGGGGCGCTTGCGCTTGAGGGGCCTTCTGTCCAATGAAAATGCGTATGCGTGCAGACGCGCTTACGCGCTAAGGGCCTTTCCTCGAATTACACGCTGACGTGCAGATTTTTCACGTGCCAAATCACTCCGTATCAAGCTGGCCACGCGTAAGCACACGGAAGACCACGCTCCTGCCCAGAAGGCCGAACTACTGCCCCCCAGAGCCCCGAGCACGCTCCCACCTGCCATCTGCTGCTGCCTGACTGCCTGCTGCCCACGTGCCCTGCCATTTGCTGCCTGCACATCAGCCAGGGGTGCTGTTGCTGTGACCACCCCTGCTGGAACCGAAGACTCCCGACTCGGATTCCATCGCTCCACAGCCCAGCCCCAGGACCCAGTTGCCCACCCACTCCTGCCTCTGGGGTTGTCATGTCGGGGCAAACACCATCTGAGACCACTGACAACCCCCGGCCAGAGAGGCAGAGGGGCACCAGCTTCAGTGCCACCGAAGTTGGTGTCCTGGTGGAGCAAGTCCTGGGGCAGTATGATGCCCTCTTCGGAAGTTCCCGCGCCGACAAGGAAGGACGGACTCGGATCTGGACTGACATCGTGACTGCCATCAACGCGGAGGGGGTGGCAGTCTGCGACTTACAACATGTCAAGAACCGCTGGGAGGACTTCAGGTCCAGGACTATGAACAAGGTCCGGCGCCTCTTGAAGGCAGCGGATGCCAAGGGGCGCCGGGGCCACTTGTCGGAAGAACAGATGAGGGTCCTGGAACGCATATCCCCAGCGCTCCACGTCCAGGTCCTTGAGAGGCAGACCCGTCTGGAGTCGAGCGGTAAGTGTACATGCATCCTGATTGTGAGCAGTGCGTGTGGTGATTTTTCAGTAGTGTGCCGGTTGCACATCTGTTTGTATGGGGTCGAGTATGGGTGGGGTGTACAGGGCCGTGGGGCTAACACATGCGAGGGCTGGAATGTGTGAGACATGGATGGTGCTTGTGTGTCTAGGCTTGCATGCCAAATGCAGGTGTGTGGGCACACATGTTTGGATGAATGTGTATGTAAGTAGACATGTCTGTGATGTCACGCATGTATGTTGTTTTCGGCTGCATGTATCAGCACTGTGTACATGTGCATGTGTGTGTATTTGACAACAGTGATGCAACATGGATGCATGTGACAGCGGTATGTGGAAGCCTGATTGGCAGATGTGACATGGATGCCCGTCTGAACACTGCGACACTTGGCAGGGGTGTACACATGCATGCAAGTGTGGTGGTGTATGTACATGTGTGGTGCACTTCCTGTGTTGCATGTGCTGTCTGGCTCACCTTTGCCTGCTCATGCTGTTGTATGTGTATGGATGGTGCTGGCAGTTGTGATATGGCTGTGGTATGGCTCATGTGTGCGAGTTGAAATGACATGTGTGTTGGGGATTCTGATGACATGTCTGAGGTTTGCCAATGCCACTCATGTACAACTGTCATGTGTGTATGTGTCCATTGTACAGTGCCCTAATGCCTGTGTTTTGTTTCTCCCTGTCTGCAGCGTCAACTGATGAAGAGGGCGGAGAAGGTGCTGTGGAGCACAGCGGCGGGGATCCCACCGCCAGCCGGAGACGCAAGGCCCGGCTCCCCTCCCATGTTGTCATCTCGTCGGGGAGTGAGGAGTCCGGTGCCGCGTCCCAGGCCGCAGCTGCCGGGGGGAGGTCCAAGAGGCGAAGGTTGGAGTTGGACTCCTCGGCAGCAGAAGGGGCAGCTGGGACCCCACAGGGCCCAACAGGGGAAGATGGCACAGAGTCATCCAGGTTGGTGTGGGGTTTGGTGGAGGAGGAGGCCGTGCAAGCACCAGAGATGGGGTCTGGAGGTGGAGATCCCACTGGTGCTAGTGGTGCAGTGCAGGACCAGGGACAGGAGGCAGCACAGGCCGCCGCGGAGGTGCCTGTGTGCAATCCTGTCCCTGATCCTGTCCCTGCATCATCTTGCACCAGCAGGGATGCCTACATCCAGACCCGTTTTCAGGCAGGGGATGAGCTCACGTCAACTGGCCTTCCTCTGCCTGCGGACGTGGCTATCCGGGTCCGCGTTGAGCCTGTCCTGACTGGTGTGGCGTTGCGTCAATGGGCCATGCCAGGTGACCTGCAGTCTTTTCATGAGGAGACTGCACGTCATCTCGAATGGCTCGTTGACCACGTCAGCCTGCTGGGACAGGTCACCCAGGCCGGATTCCTCCGTATGATGGGGCTTGCTACGACCCCCTCCTCAACTGGACCCCCTACGCGCCAGTCGTCCTCCGTGCCATCTTCCCACCCATCAGTCACCTGGGTGCCCTGTGGAGCTGCCTCTGACAGTGCGGCCAGGCTCGTGGAGGAGGCATCCCTGCCACAGTCGGGAGTCGGACGTCCAGCAGGGGTGGCCACATCTACGACTGCACCCCAGCCGGCGGAGGATGTGCAGGCAGCAGGAGGCAGTGCACGGGCAGAGGCACAGCAGCAGCAGCAGCAACGTGGTGGGAGCCATGAAGGCTCGGGGCCTTCAACATCAGAGGGGCAGGCATCGGCCGGAGGGCAGGAGGACCCAGGACAGAGAGTGTCTTCCGTGTGGCAGCGGTTGGGCCACGCCATAGATGCGGAGCGGCAGCGGGCGGAAGAGGCACGGCTCATAATGGTCAGGGCGGAGAACTCCATGCGGAGGGCCCTGAGGCGGGCCGAGTGCCTCGAGGCAATCCGCAGGGGTTTGGAGGTGGACACGGCGACGGCCCTGTGGACCCTCGGGGCCATGGAGGAGGACCGCCTCCGGGACATTGAGCAGGAGTTCGATGATGCCCTGGCCCGGGACATCGGGACATCCACAAGTGAGCCGTGAAACTAGCCCGCTGCCCTTGTACATAGTTATGTAGGTAGTGTTAGGTTTCATTTTTGTTTTGATTTTATTTGGACCTTTCGGACCTTGGCCACATTTTTGTATATAGTTTATTTTATTAGTTAGTGTAGTTAGATAGGTTTCCTTTCTTTTGTTGGGATAATGGACCCTGGCTTGTTCCCATGTACATAGTTCACTGTTGGATTTTATTTTATTTTCACATTTTAACCATGGAGCAGTGGCTTTCTTTTTTATTTCCCATTGGATTTTGTTTTGTGGACATTGACTTTGGACACCATTACTTTGGAATTTTATTTTTGGTTTTGCTTTTTTTCACAGACATGCTTCTTTTAATTTTTGTACATTCACATTTCTGTTTCTTCATTTTTGATTCTATTTATGTTTCCTTTAATACATATTTTTTTTGGTGAACTTCAATGTGTGGTATCTAATTGGTTTCATGCATTTCATGATATGGGTTTTGAGATTCACTGACACCCATTGGGTGTATGTGAGGGAAATGTGTTTGTTTCAGAACTTGCAATTGGTGTTCTGTGATGTAATTGCAAATTATGAGTGGGTGGATGCAATACTCGGGTGGGTGTTTTGCATTTGGAGGCTGACCATAGGGACCAGGGATCTAGATTATGATGACATGTTGGCTGGGGAACATGAGTTGCACATGGGTGGGGGCCTGCTGGCAGGTGCCCCACAGTGCTGGGGGGTGGGGATGGTGGGGAACATGAGTTGGACATGGGTGGGGGCCTGCTGGCAGGTGCCCCACAGTGCTGGGGGGTGGGGGTGGTGGGGAACATGAGTTGGACATGGGTGGGGGCCTGCTGTCAGGTGCCCCACAGTGCTGGGGGGTGGGGGTGGTGGGGAACATGAGTTGCACATGGGTGGGGGCCTGCTGGCAGGTGCGCCACAGTGCTGGGGGCTGGGGATGGTGGGGAACATGAGTTGGACATGGGTGGGGGCCTGCTGGCAGGTGCATCACAGTGCTGGGGGGTGGGGGTGGTGGGAGACATGGGTGGGGGCCTGGTGGAGGCTGCCCCTGGTGGCTGGGGGGTGGGGGTGGTGGGAGACATGGGTGGGGGCCTGGTGGGGGGTGCCCCTGCACTGCTGGGGGGTGGGGGTGGTGGGAGACATGGGTGGGGGCCTGGTGGAGAGTGCCCCTGCACTGCTGGGGGGTGAGGGTGGTGGGAGACATGGGTGGGGTCCTGGTGGAGGGTGCCCCTGCACTGCTTGGGGGTGGGGGTGGTGGGAGACATGGGTGGGGGCCTGGTGGTGGGTACCCTGCACTGCTGGGGGGGTGGGGTGGTGGGAGACATGGGTGGGGGCCTGGTGGAGGCTGCCCCTGGTGGCTGGGGGTGGGGGTGGTGGGAGACATGGGTGGGGGCCTGGTGGAGGCTGCCCCTGCACTGCTGGGGGGGTGGGGGTGGTGGGAGACATGGGTGGGGGCCTGGTGGTGGGTGCCCCTGCACTGCTGGGGGGTTGGGGGGTGGGAGGCATGGATGGGGGCCTGGTGGTGGGTGCCCCTGCACTGCTGGGGGGTGGGGGTGGTGGGAGACATGGGTGGGGGCCTGGTGGAGGGTGCCCCTGCACTGCTGGGGGGTGGGGGTGGTGGGAGACATGGGTGGAGGCCTGGTGGAGGCTGCCCCTGGTGGCTGGGGGTGGTGGGAGACATGGGTGGGGGCCTGGTGGAGGCTGCCCTTGCACTGCTGGGGGGGTGGGGGTGGTGGGAGACATGGGTGGGGGCCTGGTGGAGGCTGCCCCTGGTGGCTGGGGGGTGGGGGTGGTGGGAGACATGGGTGGGGGCCTGGTGGTGGGTGCCCCTGCACTGCTGGGGGGTGGGGGGGTGGGAGGCATGGATGGGGGCCTGGTGGTGGGTGCCCCTGCACTGCTGGGGGGTGGGGGTGGTGGGAGACATGGGTGGGGGCCTGGTGGAGGGTGCCCCTGCACTGCTGGGGGGTGGGGGTGGTGGGAGACATGGGTGGAGGCCTGGTGGAGGCTGCCCCTGGTGGCTGGGGGTGGTGGGAGACATGGGTGGGGGCCTGGTGGAGGCTGCCCCTGCACTGCTGGGGGGGTGGGGGTGGTGGGAGACATGGGTGGGGGCCTGGTGGAGGCTGCCCCTGGTGGCTGGGGGGTGGGGGTGCTGGGAGACATGGGTGGGGGCCTGCTGGCAGGTGCCCCACAGTGCTGGGGGGTGGGGGTGGTGGGGAACATGAGTTGGACATGGGTGGGGGCCTGCTGGCAGGTGCCCCACAGTGCTGGGGGGTGGGGATGGTGGGGAACATGAGTTGGACATGGGTGGGGGCCTGCTGGCAGGTGCCCCACAGTGCTGGGGGGTGGGGGTGGTGGGAGACATGGGTGGGTGCCTGGTGATGAGTGCCCCTGCACTGCTGGGGGGTGGGAGGGGTGGGAGACATGGGTGGGGGCCTGGTGGTGGGTGCCCCGTTACTGCTGGGGGGTGGGGGGGTGGGAGACATGGGTGGGGGCCTGGTGGTGGGTGCCCCTGCACTGCTGGGGGGTGCGTGTGGTGGGAGACATGGGTGGGGGCCTGGTGGAGGCTGCCCCTGGTGGCTGGGGGGTGGGGGTGGTGGGAGACATGGGTGGGGGCCTGGTGGAGGCTGCCCCTGGTGGCTGGGGGGTGGGGGTGCTGGGAGACATGGGTGCGGGCCTGCTGGCAGGTGCCCCACAGTGCTGGGGGGTGGGGGTGGTGGGGAACATGAGTTGGACATGGGTGGGGGCCTGCTGGCAGGTGCCCCACAGTGCTGGGGCGTGGGGGTGGTGGGGAACATGAGTTGGACATGGGTGGGGGCCTGCTGGCAGGTGCCCCACAGTGCTGGGGGGTGGGGGTGGTGGGGAACATGAGTTGCACATGGGTGGGGGTCTGCTGGCAGGTGCCCCACAGGGCTGGGGGCTGGGGGTGGTGGGGAACATGAGTTGGACATGGGTGGGGGCCTGCTGGCAGGTGCCCCACAGTGCTGGGGGGTGGGGGTGGTGGGAGACATGGGTGGGGGCCTGGTGGAGGCTGCCCCTGGTGGCTGGGGGGTGGGGGTGGTGGGAGACATGGGTGGGGGCCTGGTGGAGGCTGCCCCTGGTGGCTGGGGGGTGGGGGTGGTGGGAGACATGGGTGGGGGCCTGGTGGAGGCTGCCCCTGGTGGCTGGGGGGTGGGGGTGCTGGGAGACATAGGTGGGGGCCTGGTGGTGGGTGCCCCTGCACTGCTGGGGCTTGGGGGTGGGAGACATGGGTGGGGGCCTGGTGGTGGGTGCCCCTGCACTGCTGGGGGGTGGGGGTGGTGGGAGACATGGGTGGGGGCCTGGTGGAGGGTGCCCCTGCACTGCTGGGGGGTGGGGGTGGTGGGAGACATGAGTTGGACATGGGTGGGGGCCTGCTGGCAGGTGCCCCACAGTGCTGGGGGGTGGGGGTGGTGGGAGACGTGGGTGGGGGCCTGGTGGAGGGTGCCCCACAGTGCTGGGGGGTGGGGGTGCTGGGAGACATGAGTTGGACATGGGTGGGGGCCTGCTGGCAGGTGCCCCACAGTGCTAGGGGGTGGGGGTGGTGGGAGACATGGGTGGGGGCCTGGTGGAGGGTGCCCCTGCACTGCTGGGGGGTGGGGGTGGTGGGAGACATGGGTGGGGGCCTGCTGGCAGGTGCCCCACAGTGCTGGGGGGTGGGGGTGGTGGGAGACATGGGTGGGGCCCTGGTGGAGGGTGCCCCACAGTGCTGGGGGGTGGGGGTGCTGGGAGACATGAGTTGGACATGGGTGGGGGCCTGCTGGCAGGTGCCCCACAGTGCTGGGGGGTGGGGGTGGTGGGAGACATGGGTGGGGGCCTGGTGGAGGGTGCCCCTGCACTGCTGGGGGGTGGGGGTGGTGGGAGTCATGGGTGGGGGCCTGGTGGAGGGTGCCTCTGGTGGCTGGGGGTGCAGGGGGACATGCGTTGGTGGGCAGTAGTGCAAGTTGACATGTGGGTTGGCTGGGGGTCATGGCCAAGGTGGATGGTGTGCCTGCAGGACATGTGCAGGGTAGGCCCCTGTGGTGTGAGCCACCTGCAGGGGCCGTGGAGGGTGTAGAGGGAACACCTGGGAGGACCCACACGTGCAATTCACGTGTGGTGCTCCCCTCGCACCCCTGTAATACACGTACCCTGATAGAATCGCGTGTGGAACTTCCCGCGCACCCCTGAAATGCGCGTACCCAGCTTGCACGGGCCCAATCGCGTGTGGAACTTCCCGCGCACCCCTGAAATACACGTACCCTGATGGAATCGCGTGTGGAACTTCCCGCGCACCCCTGGAATACACGTACCCTGCTGATGTCGCGTGTGAAACTTCCCCCACACCACAAAATACACGTACCCTGATGAAATCGCGTGTGGAACTTCCCGCGCACCCCTGAAATACACGTGCCCTGCTGATGTTGCGTGTGAAACTTCCCCCGCACCCCAAAATACACGTACAATGATGAAATCGCGTGTGGAAATTCCCGCGCACCCCTGAAATACACGTACCCTGCTGAAATCGCATGTGAAACTTGCCCCGCACCCCAAAATACACGTACCCTGCTGAAATCGCGTGTGGCACTTCCCGCGCACCCCTGAGATAGGCGTACCCTGCGGAAATCGCGTGTGGAAATTCCTGCGCACCCCTGAAATACGCGTACCCTGCTCGCACGGGGCCAATCACGTGAGGTACTTCCCGCGCACCCCAGTGATACACGTAGCCCGCTTGCCGTGCTGGTACAGGGTTAGCGCAGCCCTTTGCGCTGGATTGGGTATATTGATGGCTTTTCCCTGCGCGAGAGGTGTTCTTGGGGGCGTAACTGGTGCTGCTGCAGGGTCGCTGCGCCACTGTGCGCCACGGCTGGTTTTGGTGGCTGGAATCCATGAATACGCTGTGCGCGGAAATGGATTTTAGCGCACGCGGCTGGCGCAGGGATTCGCACGCGCACACTGTGCACCAGCCGCGTGCGCCACTTGTGCGCATGAATTCTATGAATTACCCCCTCAATCAATAAGCAACCAACCATCATTGCTATAAATACAAAAGTTCAGCAATCACAAGAATACAGTTTTGGGTTGGGGAAAATCCTACATGTCCCTAAATCTCGGAGGGGTCTAGGAGGGGTTTCCATGCCTCAACTAAACTAAGGCTCGCCTGTGTCAGGAAGTTTAAACAAAAGGACATCCACAGTCCTGTGTCTGAAATTCCTATTCTGTCCCTTGCACTCTAAAATCAATATAAGGTGTATCGAGATACTCAAGTATGCTATATATTTATAGTCTGTTTCAAATGTTCTCAACATAAAGTTCAAGGTGCAGAACACAAAGACATACATGTTCTGCCAGAGGAAGGGCTCCTCCCTTCCCCTATGGTTCCTTTGGTTATTCAGTATTTTTTCTAGCACCTCTGGATGAAGATCAATAATGTTCCACACAAATGGTGAGAAGGGCTATCTCCTCACTCTTCTCACAATATTTCTCCATAGTTTAAAGGGAAGGAGGGGAACGACCTCTCCCTTAAAGTCCTTCATTTCTTACCATTCCATTCATATGAATTCTGTTGTTGCTTTCAGTGATTTTGTCTTGCATATTCTATGTGACGCGAAATTTGCTGCTAGGCGACCCGTTAACCCAATCTGTCTCCCTGGGTTTACCAGACATGTCTCGTGGTCCTTGTGTCTCCTCTTTGGCTAATAGTTTGGTCCACTGACTGGATGTCCGTCCTGTCAGCCGATCCATCTTCGCTCTGGTTTCTCTCACTCTGGGCTGCTCCTACTGCTCCCGGTCACCAGGCGGCAGGCTGCTTTCCATTCAGTTCTTCCTCACACTGTCCGATCGAGCCTCCGCTCTGCGATTCACTTTTTTCTCGCTTCTGGCATCCTTGTCGGCGTTCGCACACGTTGCCGGCAACTTCGTGCTCTGCCACACTCTCTCTCCGCTGCTATCAGCTGTGACTGTTTTCAACTTCCCAGCATTAGTCTAAAGCTTCCGAAGACTAGAACATGGCATCTGCTTACCGCTTCTAGTCATCTTCATTGCTCCATTTCTCTTCCTCGTCTCAGTGCTTAAATGGGGGGAGGGAGACAAACAAGGCATTTGGCTGGAAAGGCCTGGGGGTTCTTCCTCTACATTACAATAGGCCATACACGTTTGTTGTAAAGGTGTATGTGTATCATGGGGATTTATTATTGCCAGATTATGTTGATCTATGATGTACCTACCTCTATGGAGTTTGGCTGCCCCCATGTGATCTTCCCACAGACATCCTCTGACCCTCACTGGCCACATAAGAGAATCTTCCCTCTAGAGAGTCAGTGGCGATATGGCTAGGTTTGTCACAGAGCACAAAAAGCTCTTGTATTTCTAAGAACTGAGCGTGAAAAGTAAATATTTACACAATTAAGGCTCTTTGAAATTTAGTAACAAAATAGGTTTTTGGATTTTTTCATAATTGAATATTAAAACAAGCATTCGCACAAGTAACCTTGTTTACAGTTGATCTATTTCTGAATAATTGACTGTTTTCTCCTTCAGGTGCCAAATTTGTTTTTTATAAGCACAGATTTTGTTTAGCAAAGACCCACAAACCTGCTCCAGTGATTGGTTCTTCCTCACAATTTTGTAAATACCCAGTGCTTTCCCCAACCTGTGGCACCAAAATACTAATATTGCATATCAATTCTTATGGGATAAAAATTGAGATATCCACAAATATCACTATTTTGACTTCCCTTATGTTTAAAGAAAATGTAAACATTACTTCAAATTTAAATGGTTACATGTGACAGAAATAATAATGAATGAAAAAAATGTTGAATGTTTTTTTTAACTGGGTGGGCGCCCTCGGGCGCCCTCCCAAACCCCCCGTTTCCCCATGCTGTCCTGAAAGGCCACCTCCATAAAAGAAAATAAATTGCATTATCTAGATAAAGCAATGAACAAGTCCACACAGACTACAACTCCCATTATTGTGCTGGTTCGTTGTTAATTTTTTATAAGCAGTGTGATGGGTCAGAAATGTGATGTAGACAGCTTTGTAAACAGTTTTCAACTTTAGCCATTTTATTAAATAAACAGGTTGGATAAACGCCTCACTATACCTACCCTGACGTGTATTTCCTTGCCTAAAATAAACTAAAGGAAACACTCTAACAAAAGAATATCAGACCCTCACACTTGTACAACAAATGAAGCAAAAAGTAAATATATGGCAATTCAATTCAATAGTAATGTACAACATATGATCTGAACCACAGTTCAGCAGTAGCATCAACTACTATCTGGCTCCTTCCTTTGCCAGACTCTTTGAAGCAACAACTTCTTGCTCTACGGGTATACTTGCCTGCCCATCAACTTCAAAAACAAGAAAAGTGCTTCAGTGGTAACTTCAGACTTATAGAAAAACAACAACTTCATTAGGGTTCTTCAACATCAAACGTTAGACAAGTTACGGGGAAACCAAGGAACCACATTAGTGTTTTTTTAAGACTTCTTAGCAACTATGCTCCTCTCCCTCTCGATAACCTCCAGAAGGGCAGCCTGTTTGCCACCTTTCTGTCCCCTCTATGCCAACAACCAAATAATGACTAATAGCTAGTCTCACTTTTCCTCCAGCTTGGCTTTGGCAATGCAGGTTTCTATCACCTGCGGATCTGTATGTTATAGCACATATGCAGTAAGTCTCACAATGATTAAGCCTCTCAATCTTCTCCTCTTGCCTTGAGTACTGCTTGTTGTATTGGTATTACTGATTGGTAATATACTCTTGGCTTGGGTGTTGCGTGTTAGCTTTTAAACCATTTACAGCTTTCCCACGGTTCTTGGGTCTTCCACACGCTCATGCGCCTATTTATACAGTCATTTTGATTCAACAAGCACCACTTTTGTTGGTTTTGTTTAGTTCAGTATTCAAAATCCCTGCTACTGTTGCTTTCAATCACTTGCGAGTGAAGTAGCCTGCTGTGAACACGCGACAGCATTGGAGCACTCCAGAGTCAGTTGCTCACCGGGTAAGTCACTTGAATTCGCTCCGCTCAGTGTTTGCAGTTCTTCAGTACATATGGCTCCTGCAGCCAGGTGGACAGCTTTCTGTGGTCCTCCTCCGTGCACACCACTGATGAATGGAGGCTCTGCTGCTGCAGAGTGGGCCAGGTAACCCAACCACCTGGAACCTCCAAAGAGGGAACGGTTCCCTCGCTACTGTTACTTTCCACTGCGTGAACTCTGCACAACAGAAGTTTACTGGGCAAACGTCTTCTCCTCACACGTTCCGCTGCGCGACCTCTGTAACAAGGATAATCATTGCCAAAAACTGTCTCAGGACCCGCCACGGCTTCAGGCGTTTCCGTGGGCCCGGCGTCTTCTCTCGCCACAGACTTCCCTCTCAGCTATAATCCCGTACCTGCGCTGCTGCTTCTTCTTCCACTGCTCTGCTCCTCTCTCTAATGCCTGCACCTCAGGGGGATTTTTAAGCCTCTCATTCCCCTTCAGGTGTAGGTCTTTTGCACTTATTAGGAGATCGCTCGCACAGTAGTGTTCCTCTGCATCCTTCTTCCTTGTCCCAGAACTGAGGGAATTATGGGATGTGGAATCCCTAGCAATAAAGTTAGTTTTTCTAACTCTTTGTGATTTGCGGAGTTGCCTTCTAGTTTCTACAACCTTGTATAAAGGAATTTCCGGCAATTCAGTGACCAATCTTGTTTGGAAAGAAGAATAAGGTGATCTAGATTTTTGGTGGTTCTTATTTACAGACCTCATTCTATTATCTCCTTTTCAGTTAGAGAAGCCTTTAGCTCTAGAGGCTTTAGAATGGCTGTTATTCACTTTTATACCACAAGATCTTTGGCTGGCCACATTTAGGTGTTTAACAAGTGGAGCAGTTATATTATTGTGGCAAGAAGCGATTAGGTATTTTGACATTTGTAACATGTCTTCCTTAGAGGAAGGTTAATACTGTGTCTCACCTCATTGATTCCTCTCACCTCCCTGAGGCTTTTCTCCTCCCAGGTGATCCTCCCGCTGAGCACCACCCCCAGGATCACGAAGCGTCTGCCTTACCCTCGTCACCTGGGAGGAGACTTTAGGCAGGGAGTTGGTGAGGGATCCATAGGATTCATCACATCAGACGTTACAAATTCATAGCAATATGTGCATGTACCATAGTACCACAGTACCACAGTTTGTTACAGAATTTGCAAACATTGTACCCCACCGTGACAGGTAACACATGGTATGCAAAAGACTTTACCCCGGTAGATAGTAGGTATCCCTGTTTTTACATAAATCTCCTCTCTTTCATATTCTCAAGCCTCCACTGTTAATGTTATGTTGGAATCTTAGTTTTCTTTAATCCGTTCTCCTGATGTCATACTTTAAGTGGAAGTCTAGAAGAGTAGTTTTGGGTGGGTATAGCAATAAACTCGCCTCTGGGGCTCTGTAGGCATCTAGAGGAGTGAACAAGGGTGCCGGGTGCCTTCGCAAGGTAGCAGATTATGGGGCCCAGGGCTAGTATAGGAAGAATCCTGTGGTCACCCCAATTAACCCTCTGTTGTGGCAGGATATGGTCACATGAGATCAAAGGACATTGCCTGTTTAAGAAATTCACCTAGTGCCCTGGAGTGCTTAAACAACACTGATGATACAATGTTTAACCTGACCTAACACAGTGACCAGTCACCTGTTCAGGGATCTAGAACAGAGGGTGATATTTCCCCTTTGAGAGAGCAATGTCCTGTCTGTGAAATGGCACATGTAGCAGATGCCCAATTTATCTCACATGCTGTTACTTAGACCCTGACCAGGAATACGAAGCAGAATGAAAATTGTCGCAGAACCCACAGCGCAAGTGCATGCTCACCTTAGGAACACAGTGAATATTCCTAAATGGACCGCGCTGTGACTGCCCAGTTACCAAAACCAAGGTGTACTTTTCAGCGAGTCACGCTCTAAGTCTGCTTAAGAAAATAATGCCACATTCACTTCCTGGTAGCTCAAACCCGAGCAGACACCAAAACCAGCTTGCTGTTCTTAGCAAGCCCCGCTCCGCAGTCCCGCCAGACAAAGTAATTCCTGAGACCCTTACCGGCAGCACAGTCCATTTGCGCAGTTGTAAGAAATGGGTGTCACAACAAACCGTCTTTCCTATAGTTGCCCTCACCAAATTCCACCCGAGCGGCAAACGCCTACTCTAAAACATACAGCGGCATAGTCCCTAAAAGAAAATTACATTTCAAAATGGTTGGTCAGCCTTATAAATGCTTGGTCTGCTGCGCAATGGTGACCCTATAAAAAGTGGACAAATAGCCTTTTGTCCATTTGCCTTTACAGATACAGATAATTACAAAAAGGCGAGCCCAATGGCAGGGATCACAAAACTATAAAATGCCATTTCCCAATCAGGTTGTGTGGGTGATTATAGTAGGAGCTGGCAGCTGAAGTTCGAAGGAGGTTGTAGAGCAAGTAAGGAATTAGGAAGAGACTAGTTTTCCTGACACAGTTCAGCCAATCGTAACAGAGCTCAGCTCGAAGACCTCGATCCTGGATTCTCCTAGATACCTCTCGATCATCACCCAGCTTCACTGAGCTTTGCCCATCCAGCATGGGTAAAGGTTGGTGTTTCGTTTTCATCTCCTCAGGTCCTCAAGTGGGGTGGGGGGGCATCTTGGTGGTGAAATGGGAAGCAATTCTGTACTGGAAAACCTGCTCCATGACCATCCTGATCCATTCTCCTCCTGTGCTGACTGCAATGCAGATGGAATCCATTGAGGTTCTATTAAAGCACTCAATACAAACATTCATCTTGGAATGGTATAGATGTGGTGGTACATTGGATCCCAGGGTCAGACAGGAATGCCTGGATTTCCTTGGACTTAAGTTGAAGTGTATTGTCTGAAATACAATTGTGCGGGAACTTCCTGCCAAAAGACTGATTTCATAAACCTTATTAAGCTCCTTGAGTTTATATTTTGTAATACACATACTTCTGGCCCGTACAGGTCAACCAGCACAACCAAATCAAATCCTGTTGTAACCCAAAATTGAGGGTAAGCAGAAGGCCTACTGCTATCTCATCCCAGGGCAACCTAGGGGCTTGAGGCCCCTATGGCTGCAACTTTGCAACTTACAGGGAATGCTTTGCCATTTAAATAATATGCAGCGACTGTGGCAGGAAGTGTTATCTTGCATGTTCCTACAGATAGCCCAGATGTGGGCCTAGGCCTGCGCAGGTGATTACAGAGGATCCTCAAACCCTTTGTTAACTCATCTGACAAAGAGGAAGAAGTGTATTCAATCAGTGGGTAGAAGCATCAACAGGAAGAAGACACATCCTCTCAAAAGCACTAATGCAGTGGACCTTTGACCTGTTGATGGATGGCGTCGAGAAAAAGAGGGAGCCTAATGTTGTGGGATGACCAGGAAACCTTGGGGTCAGACTGGACCTGAGACACGTGGATCGAGTGTGTTTGGTGAGACCACCAGAGTGGATGACAGGTGCTGATGTTGCCTCATATACTGAGGTATTCAAGAAGGAGATTGTGTACCTTAAGGGATATGTGTATTGGATAAGACTAAAAGAGGGTGCAATCCCTGAGATGCCTAAGGACAGAGAAGTGCACTCAGGCAAGCAGTGGAGTAGTAGTTGGTAAGACTTGAAGTGGAAGGGATCATTGAGCAGACCAATGCCTCAGAATGGATTAGTTCCATTGTCGTAGTGGTGCATAAAGGGAATGGGGTAGTTAGGTTGTGCATCAACCTAAGAGGCCTCAACAAGAATAGTCTGTGAAGTTACTCTTTGCCCAAGATATCTGAACAGATTTCTGGTGCAGCAAAGTTTTTGCTAGTGGACTTCACAGTGTTTATCAAAATGACTGGGCTCCACAGGTGCATGCACATGACATTTGGATTGACCTCTGGGGCAAATGCGTTTCAGAAAATTATGCATACATTGCTAAGAGGATGTTATCTGGAGGCTATTCTGGTGTGGGAAGGAGCCCTTTGTGAACATGACCAGCATTTGAATAAGCAGAGTTGACTGGACAATCACCTTTGAGAAATGCAAATTCAGGGAAAGGAAGGTAGACTATCGTGACCATGAGATATCGCTAGGTGGACTACAGCAAACATATGATGCAGTGGCGGCTATGACGGCTGTGCCCATAACTGGTAACAAAACGAACTAGCTTATTTTTTAGGCCTGTTGACGCTTTATTCAAAGTTTGTAAACACTCTAGCTGACACAACTAGGGGCAATGAGACTTCTCCTGAAAAAATCATTTACTTTGTACCTGAAATGCGATCAAGAATTTAATTGGATCAAATGTGAGATCTCATAAGCACCAGTGCTTGCACGTTTTGAAGAGAAGAGACACACCGACACCAGTAAGAATGGGTTAGGGGCAGTTCTGATGCAGACAGATGGAAAGGCGGAATACACAGCTGCTGATAATCAGTCCTCAAGTGGGAATCAGTGGAGCATGTTTTAGGTCAGAAATATTGAGATAAATGCCATGTCCCAGGATGCCTTTGAGTCTGATAACGGGTGTCTGAAGGAGAGGGGGAAGTGAAGGAGATCTTCCAACCAAGTGAATGCGTGAAAAAGGATGACTGGGATGCGTTCGATAAAATGATGTGAAAACTCGTTGAATTCCATTCATCTTGCGGTATTCTGCCATCATCACGTAACAGGTCTTCAGGGAATCCTACCAACCCTGAAGACCTCATCAAAGAACGTTTCTACCTTTTCTGTAGTCCCTGTTTTCACAAATCTCACTAATGACCCCTTTAGGCAATGACCCATGATTACTATGGCACATCTATGGTAACTTTCTAAGATAACATAGGGCCTCATTACGAGTTGGGCGCAAAGGGATACCGGGCACCGGTAAGGACACCGGTGCCAGTAATCCCCTTGCGCCCTATTCCGAGGTCCCTTTGCGGAGCCGCAAAGAGTCCAGGGAGCAAATAACGGTACCGCAAATTGCGGTACCTTTATTCGCACCTTGCCCCTTCCCATTGAGCCCTATGGGGGCTCGAATGGGAATGGGGAATGGTATTTTCAATAGGGATTTACCGGTCCCGCAAACGTCTGAATAGACCGGTAAGTCCCCATTGAATGAGGGCGGACTCGGTACCGTTATTGGAGGCAGCCATGGCGCTGTTAGCCATGGCTGCCTCCAATCTCGGAATGAGGCCCATAGGGTTTTATCACATCCAATCCGACTCCCTGCTAAGGACCCTTACATATGGAGACTGGTCTAAGTGGTAGAGAAATTCATTTTGATGCTGGTCGCTATTTAAGGAACTCCAACATTATCACACATCTCTCCACCTAAATGTCCAACCATGGCTACCAGTTTGATTCCCTAAATTTAACATTTGTTCTTGCTATGCTATGTTCGAGATAACTTTGAGTTCTCCTCACTGACTCGTGTGTTAAATTACCTTAAGCCCACCTAAACATCGAAAGTCAACAGCTAAGCCTTATTTCACCATATTTCTTCCCTTTCTCATCAATACTTGTTTGCTTAGCCGCTCAAACTTTAGCCATTCAAAACTTCCTACAATTGCTATCCCCTAAGTAAACTTTAGCCCATTTGTTAGCCCATTTCTTTTCTGTGACATTACTCCCCTCCCCTGTCCCCAATTCATCAATGAACATACAATCAAATCATCGTCTTCTACATCTCCACTAGCAATTACTTATGGGTGGCCTGGAAAATATGTCCAATGCAAAAATGATTCCCATGGAAAATACTTTGGTGTGAATATGTTCTCTTTCAATCTGAGACTTAATGGCACTAATCCAGCAAAGGATTGTGGTTCTTACATAAAAAACATTCACAAATGATTCACGGCCCAGCGTCAGGCCGAAGGTACCCTTTGTATGGCACAGTGCTGTTGGGCCTCAGTGTCAGTGATTGCAAACACGATCAAACATTCTCCTACCTCTTGAACTTAAGATACTGATGTGTGCTTCCTATTGCTCTTAGCACGTTATTAAAGAGTGGACACTCATATCATGTGGTCTGATATGCGTGTCCACTCTATCATCACTTGTCATAAGGCAGGCCTTATATATCTCCTCCTTCATTTGCTGAATGCTACCATACCGTTTTGATCCCACTGATATTTAGCTGTGTTCTTCATTCATAGTCTAAAAGACTGTGTTGTAACTAGCTGTCAGACTTCATTCACTGGTACATTATGTCTAGCACTCCATCACAATGGAAGATAGTTGTATCCACATACATCTGCAACAATCACTGCTCACCCACCCAAACACACATCACCACTTCCAATAAGAATGCAGCTGGGTCCCACGAAATAATTTGGTCCAGCTGTACACCTAATCAGTCTCCTTGACTCTCATTCTCTCATGATAATCTGTCACAGCACCCATCCTCTCATCCAATTTCCATGGGCTAATATCAGGGATGTGGCCACCACCTACCTACCTTCGTGCTGGCTAAAAATGCACACACGCATTTTAGAATCCTTCCTTCATATCTCAGAACATTGTCCTCCGAAGGGTGTTCATATCCATAGCACTTCTAGGCCATACCAATGGCAATAAGTGCTTCCAAATGCCATATAAAATAGCATACACGTGTTTAATTTGCACAAACCCCCTGACAAAATGGCTGAGTATATACTCTGAAATGCCTGAAAATGATATTAGTTCATCCTTGTTCGATGTGAACCAGATAATCCCTAAACGCTTTGACTGTCGAATTTAGGATGAACTGTAACGCTCTTAAAAACTCTAGTTGCTTCAATTATTAGTCCCTTTTTTACTAATCTATAGAGCGTCTCTCAACTCCCCACCACGTTCTTCTATGATCCCGACATACACAGGAGTGTCACTTTAAACACTCCTTTACCTTGTATGTTCTTTAGAATGCTTTCAACATGCCTCTGAAATGCAGCAGTGGCAGATAATAGACCAACAGCCATGGTTTTTTATCTGTGTGATGCAGCAAAAGGAGTTTTCAAAGTTATTAATTGTTTTGGACCTCCGTTATGGGTATACAGTCATCTGCAGCCAAATGATCAAATGTGTTGAAATTCTTTGACCCCCCCTTCAACACTTTGGGGCCGATTCATGGAACAATTGTGCGCCGAAAATCTCAGCACAAGCACGCGCAAGCTGGCGCAAGCGTGAAAAAGCAAGCGCACGCGCATGCGTGCGATTCAAGGAAGGGCCTGCGCGTGTTTTCCCCAGGATCTGTGCCAAATCCGTGAGTGGTGCACACGGGCGCACACGTCATTGCAACATCCCGAAAGCTGTGCGCACAGGGAAAGCGCACAACGTCGGCGCACACACCAAAAAAGGGGCGGGACACGGGGCGTAACACGCGGAATGGGGAACAACGCGTGAAAAAGAAGGCGTACTGCAGGGAAATACATGGAACACCCACACGCACGCGAACAACACGTATTCATGGAATCGAATACGGGAAACCCGTTCACGCCAAAAGACGCGCATAGGCTTCAACATGTCTGACAAACACGTCCGCCACACGAAGGCAGGTAGAAGCGTCCCCGCGCACAGTATAAAAGTGCGCGCAAACAACAAACACGTATATCCAGCTACAATGAATGCCCCATTTGTCGCAGCACTGATCATGGGACACCGCAGGAGGAGGAGAATAGCTAGGGCCCGCATTTGTTTTGGGATGCCTTACGACCAGGTCTATGGCAGGTATAGGTTTCCACCCAGTATCATCCTAGACCTGGTCAGGGAGTGGGAAGATGACCTTACATCAACCACCCTGTGCTCCCAAGCATTGAGCCCCTTGGAGAAGGTGCTAAATGTCCTGCATTTTTTGGCCACTGGGTCATTTCAGCGGACAACTGCCATAGTGGGGGGGTCTCACAGGCCACGCAGTCACGCTGCCTACACCAGGTGTTGGCAATCATCACTGTGCGCCCCTCAGTCCGCAGACACATATACATGCCCAGAACACCCGCAGAAAGGCAGGCCGTGGTCCAGGAATTTTACAGGGTGGCACACTTCCCCAAGGTGCTTGGTGTCATAGATTGCACCCATGTGGCCCTACGTCCACCTAGGGCCACTGAGCACATCTATCGAAACCGCAAGCGCTGGCATTCCATCAACGTGCTGGTCGTATGCAATGCAAAGGGAATTATCATCTCTGTCTATACAAACTACCCTGGCTCTACCCAAGACAGATTCATACACAGAATGTCCGCCCTGAGCCGGGCCCTGGAAGTTGGGCAGCATGGCGACACATGGCTCCTAGGTGAGTACAAATGCCTGTGCACATGCTTGCATGTCACACACAGCCAAATACACAAACCCCAATAATCACAACCATTATCACCTCCCCAGGGGACAGTGCCTACCCTCTGAGCAACCACATGATGACGCCAATCCGGAACCCCACCACACCACCTCAGGTAAGATACAACGCTGCCCATATTGCAACCAGGGGCATACTGGAGCGCACATTCGGAGTGCTCATGTCACTCTTCCGCTCTCTTGACCGCTCTGGCAGCCAGCTACTATATGCACCCCCAGTAGTGTGCAGGATCATTGTGGCAGCATGTATCCTGCACAATGTTGCAACACGGCGGGACGTACCGGTGGACATGGTGGTGCCACCACATCCCCAACCACAGGCACAGGTGCTGCCCATGGGAGGGGAAGGGCACGTGGCGAGGCAGCCCGGACCCAGCTTGTGGCCACATTTTTCACTTAAACTCCCACCCCTGCGGAGTGCACACAGGCCTGTCACATACCAGGTGACAATCGATGATGACAGTCAGTCAATTGTCACAACCTTACGACCCTGAGAATGTTGCCATGGAAGTGCTACATTGTGTGCATCCCTAGCTACTTAAACATAACAAATCCTGTGTGACCAAAAGGAACACATGCAAGATGTGTATCACCCCGCCCTGCAAAACAGGCCATCACAATCCCTGGTATGTCACCCAAACCCTCCCAACCTACATCACCCTTGTCTGCCACAACATGACATGGCATGCAATAGCAAAAGGCCAAACATGACCAAAAAGATACAAAGTGACATGTCATAAATGAAAACTGACACGAGACAATGATGCCTGATATGGAATCAGATGAAATGATGTGGGATGTTTTTACCCATGCATCCGAGCCCTACCACAAAAACTGTGCAGTACTGGCATTGAAAACATCATGATGGCCAGAGCTTCCCAGAAAATGCCCAGGGAAATGCATGAAGAATAGGCTGCCACCCATTTTTGCCGATGTTATGGGCACAGAAGGGCACTGCCTAAAACCACCATTGGACTACCCAGACAGTAGCCTGAAACCATTGGGAATGGCAATGCTGATTGCCAAAAGCAACCTAGAACTGTGGGGAATTCATTTCTTAAATCCCAAAAATGGTTGCATTACCAGTACTCACCACTATCAGAAAGCCGGCGTTTTAAAACAACACCAGACATTTGTGTAAAACTGAATAAATGAACCCAAAGCAGGCCAAAGAAAGACTTACTAAGAGGTGGATACAATATAAAGTTATATTCTGAAGTGACTTGAAGGTTTATAACAAGACTGGCTGAGCTCTGCAGGTTTGCAGCGGCTTAAACTGAAACTGGATTTAAAATTACCAAAAATCGAAATGTGTAAATAAACTGAGGGACAGACTTGTGACTGCCACATAGTTTGTCACTGTTGAAATGTCATAGTTTTGAACTTAGAATCAGCATTCTAGCTGCATATGTAAAAATTGTCTTGACTTAAACTGGGGAACAAAAAGTGACATTTTATCTGAAACCTGGCTTAATGAAACTGAATTCTGCCCACCAGCTACCCCCGACAGGAGTTGAGACTTGCACAACAGCTGTGTTCCCAGGCCTAGCTGCCTTTTGCTGTTCCCACCAAAAGGGATATGACACTTCTCTGATTGAATTACCTGGGCTCTGCAGGAAATTGAACAAAGCCCTGTCCTGACTCAGGCAAATGTTTTATTATGGGGGTCGTAAAAGTGGCTTCCTCCTTGAAGGAAAGGGGAGGAGCACTGCCTGTGAGAGCAAGCTGGCTTGGCAGAACTGGAAAAACCAGAAATTCAACCTTGTGCTGGGGGAAACCACACCCCTTTGGGGCCAGAACATAAATCTAAAAAGATGGATCATTCATAGAGCGGACTTGTGAAAATTTTATAAGTGATATCATTATTCTTGTGATTTTTCTGTGTACATTTGAAGACGTGGTAGGACCCGGTGGTATGTTCAGGGGGGTTTTTAGCGGAAAAGAGGATATTACTCTAAATGTATGTATGTTAAAAATCTGACACTCCACCACCTAATGCCCACACACCTTGGGCACATCTGTGTAAATGCGGGGAAAAATCCAATATTGGTAACCCGACTAAAAAGTGAAATATGTTGCCATTTTTGAACCCAAGCTCCTAGGAAGAGCAGATTTGGGACAGAGACTACCTCATGTGATAGGTAATATGTACATGCAATGACAAACCACTATGTATTTGAGAAATGTGCATTTTGAATCAAATATAGATTTGTGGGCAAACTGACCAGGGGAGGATCCTCTGACCCATAAAACCTACAGCATCACTCTGACTCACAGTCCCTTCCCCAATCATGGGAGAGGGGAGAATTGGGCCAATGACAAGTTGAAAGAGGGGCTGGTTAGTGATGCTGCACACACACCCACTTTCAAAACACATAAAAGCAGACAGTCAGGACAGATAGGGACTTTCAATTCCATTTGCTGCGGAGCATGCTGCCGGACCATACAATATCCAGAGATCCAGACTTCAAATCCATCAATCTCCAGAACCTGTAGCAGTACCTAGAAAGCAGAGCAGTATCCAGAATCCAGAGAGGCTAGACCAGCAGAGATCCAGAGTGACCCAGACCGCTGTTAGCAGAACCAGAGAGCTGACCCAGATCACTGTGAAGTGCCGAGACCAGACCGGAGTCCAGTCCGAAAACCTGACCAGATCCGTGGCGAGGCCTATTTCTAAATATATTGTGAGTACCTAGCAGAACTGTGCAGAACCAATCTCTTAGTTAAAATAATATAATTCAATCTATTTTAATCTAACCAGAACTGCCTCCTAACTGTCACCTGTCATTTGCAAAGCTGTCACTTGTCATTTTCTAGCTGCAAGCTGTAACCTGTCGCTTTGAACTTTTAAAATTTCAAATCCAAAAAACTACCTTTATTTAATCGTCCGTATCTCTGGAACCGTTTGGGCTAGGAACTTGGTTTAACTTTCCACTGAAAGCTTAGAATCTCAACTTTCCAACAGGCGTGGAACCGACTTCCTACTCCTCATACTTTTGCCGTAATCATGATTCTCGCACTCGCAAATTTTACCGCGATTTGCGATTTGGTTAAAAATCCAGCCACGTGTGAAAACAGCAGCTTCCTTGCTTTCCTTGCTAAAAATTCATTTGCCTCTTAAGAACCATCCCTGAATCATTGCTAGAGTGAGCCTGGACTAATATTAACTAGATACCACTCACCCTGAACCTCTAGAGGGAATTAAAAGCATTGTAGCATATTTTTCACTTCATTGCCAGCACATATAAAAGCATTTTGGGTCTGTGTTTCAAACTTCTGTAGTCTAAGCTTGCTGGGGAGAACTGAATTACATTTGATTGCATTTCTGAGAACTGTGTGCTTTCCTTCCATTTCCTTGCATTGCATAAAGGGGGGAGTGGATTGCCAGAGAAAAGTGATTACATTGTTTTGTTGAAATCATATTGAGTATTTCTGTACTGCAATTTCATTCCACCTTGCATCCATTTGAAACCATAAAAGTATTGTTGCTATCTTATCCATCCTATAACCACTCATCATTGATTATAAAGAAGTGCGCTAGTGCCGGACTATCCATTATTGATTACTGCTCAGATTAAGTGTGATATTCAATTATTAATTTATTATAAAGTGTGATATATATATATCTATTGTTTAAATTATCAAATAAACCTTTTAAACTTGCAAAACAGAACTACTTCTTGGCTCAGTGAGGTCAGGGGGATTCCAAGAGAGGGGTGTTATATAGGGGTAGTCATCCAGAACGCATGAACTGGACGTAAAGATATATCAATAAGGGTTTCCATTCAGTATCCCAGACTAGGCATTGACTTAGCTGTAGTGTTGAATTGAATCCTCTTACAAATTGGGGGCTCGAGCCGGACGTTTGGGTTAGATCTATCACTTGTGCAGATTAATACAGTGTGCCAGCTGACCAGATACACATATTCGGTCGGATCACCACGCTGTGTTACGCTGTAAAGCACTCCTCAAAGGAACGCTCTAAGGAAAAGGTCTGTTTTGCAAAAAAATAAAATACAAACTTCTGTAAGTCAGGACAGAGACCAATCTCTAGAATGACGACCTTAGTAGACATGAAAATAGCCAGAGAGCACTTCTTACATAAGTTATTTGTGAGAGGTGAGTGGACTCACCAGGACCGCATGGTCTGGTTGCAGGCCATCACGCAACAGGTCACTGAAACAGGGTCAGATACATGGAGAGATCAGGGTCCCTTACATGTGGCCCTGAGTGAACTATACATGGCTCCTAAAGCTAAGGACGAACAAGACAAGATGGTTAGGATAGCGGCATACCTGTACCTATATATGGGAGACATGCAGGATAAATGTACTGAAAGCCAAGATCTGGCGAATAAGCGACAGATGGCGTTAGAGAAGGTCCAATCTGACCTGGTCTCTTCTGAGCAGAGGCTGCAGGGGAGCCAGGAGTCAGAAAATGATAGTAGGCAGTATATCATTAAAATAAAAGAGGATATGGATGTCCTGCAACAGGAAAAGGCTGATCAGGATACCAGATTTCGGGCCTTGCAGAAGGAACACCAAGAAGGTTTGGACTCCCTACTGCAAAGCCAGAAAAAGCTGGAGCAACAACTGGACTTCAACAGGGTATGTGCTGAGCAGGTAGTCACCCTGCAAGGCCACCTAGATAGGGAAAAGGCAGAGAGTAATAAACTGGTTTTGAAAGACCTGGGTACCCAGGCAGAGTTTGACCAAGAACGCCAGAAAGCTGGTGCCTTTCAAAGGCAAAGGGACGACCTGGCGGCACAAATGCAGGCTCTTAGTCAGGAAAGGGATACCTTAGGCCAGGAAGTCTGCCATTTAAGAAGGAAAATGGAAGAAAATCACCTGGCCCTCCAGGGACTGGGTGACCTCCAAAAAGAACACCATAACTTGTTAGAGCACACCAGGAAGGTGGAGGATGCTCTGGCAAGAAAGGAGCAGGCCAATAGGGACACAGCTCAGGAGGTAACCCTCCTGCAGCAAAGACTGGCCCAGTGCTCCAGGACCAATCAGGAAACGCAGAGAGAGAATGAGGCTCTCTGCCAGCACAATGATAGGCTCCAACAACAGGTAGCGATGCAGGAGAGACTGATAGTCTAGTAAGGCCTTAACTGAGGAACTGAAGGCTCAGGCTCTTGCATTGCAACAGGGAGCAGGGGCGGATAGAGACCAGGTTCGCTGGGAAAGGGAAACTCCTGAGCATAACCTCAGGAGCCCTAGTACCAGAGGCCTTTATCTCTCACAGTCCCTGGACTCTGCCACCCCCATGTCCCCTGGCGCACATGAGCACCGGGCCACAGGGATGGCAGATTACTATCCAGCCAGAAGCAGGGGGCTCATAGGCCAGTACCTCCCAGGAATGGATGGGCGGGCATCCGGGCATGGGCACCCAAGCACAGTGCAATTTAGTGGGGAACCCCAGGAGAGTAGGCCCATTAAGGGCATCCTGAAAACCTCTGCCCAGTTAGGTCAGTGGGGGGGGTACCCATCAAATCCTGGCAGCAAGGAGGAATCTGAAGACTCCTCTGAACGGCGCAGTACACAGGAGACCAGGTCCCCACATTCTGCCAGCCACTCCCAGGCTCGCAGAATCCGGGAAAACCTGGAAGAGCAGACCGGAACCTCTGGGAGCAGTGCCTCTGAGTCAGAGGATGAATGGACCAGGGTTACCCGAACCAAAAAGGCCAATAAGGCAAAAAGGGCCTTGCTTAAGGACCCATTGAAACAGATTCAGGCAATCAGGAGTGTCATCACGCCTTATCATAAGAACGCCAAGTACTCTGTTTGGGAACACTTGGAGCTCTATGAGCAAATGATGGAGACTTTTCATTTGAAGGACAGCCAAAGCTGTATCCAATATGTAAAGTGGACCTTCTCACCAGAATACTCCAGTTTCTTTGCGGGGCTGGAGGACCAAAATCATTTAAGATGGTCCACCTATAAGGCGGCCATCTTGAAACATTTTTCTGTTCACAGAAATCCTCAAGAGGCTCACAAGGCAGCCTACAATTTGCAATGTGGGGAGGATCAGGCCCCACAAGAATTCGTGCAAGAACTGAAACGTGACTTTGCGCAGACCACCAGAAGGGTGCGCACAGACAGCAGAGAATTTGTCAATACATTTTTCCATGCCTTGGCCAAAAATATAATGACCCAGCTCGTGAGAGATTTTCATGAGAAAAGATCTTTAGACTGGGACATTGAACAGGCTACCCGGATCTATGAGGTGCAGAAGCCCATAGAAAATAAAAGCAATACCCAGAAAAATCCCAAAACCAACAGCACCCCTGCTGCTGCCAAGGTGGCAGAGGTAAAGGTCACCCCCGTTTTGGATTTGGAGATGGGGGGGCCTAAAAACCTACCTGCACCTAATAAGTCACAGCCCAGAAATCCCTCGGGCCAGTCACAGACAGGGAGTCGAGGAGGTAGTCCCACAAATGGGGTCCCCCGCTCCGCTGACTATGTAAGTCCCCGCTATAAGGGAAACCGACCAATCCTGGGTTATGTGTGGACTCCTCCAGCCCAAGGGGGGGGATCCAGCCAAGCACCTGACCCGGGGAACTTCCCTCCTAACTTCCCCCAGGAGGGCAGAAATTCTCCAAATCCTGGGCAGAACTTTTTCACCAGGTATCCACCCAATTTCCAGCCCCAAAATCATCCATCCTTCTTTCCCCAATTCCCTGAGCTCAGACAACCTAATCCGGGAGAGGGGAGGCCAAGGGTGGAGGGGTACCAAAATCTTCCCAACCAGGGGTACTACCAGAGAAGGGATAGCTACCCTTCCCGGGATCAGCCCAGGGGAGAAAATAGAGCCCTGTATCAGCCTGAGCGGGTTTCCCAGTTAGAGCGCCAGGTCCAAAATATGGCACGGGATCTGGGTCACATACTGAGGGCTCAACAGAACCCTCAGATGAGCGTGCCACCGCAGAATGCCCCAAACTCTGGACCTGGTACTCCAGAACAATGACGGGGGCAGCACCCCGATAACACACCGGCTCCCAGAGAGGAGGCTTAAGGGGGAGGGGGGTGTAAAACCTTGGAGGAAGCTTCCTTCCCAACTTGTAAACAGCCCCTGGAAAACCAGGAACTGGAAACAAAATCTCCTGCCCCTGAAAGCCTGCCTCCCAAGGAGCAGAGGGGGGTAGGAGAAACAAAGGACCCAAACAGACCCACTTTGTGGAGGAAGTACAGGTCTTCCAATTTGAGGGAGGGGGATCCTCAGAAGATCCTGGGAAAAGGATCTTCTTCTTCAGAGATGGGGGAACTCCTCCCAAAGAAAAATGGGTCCCAAGGGATGTCAATTCAGACTGGGGAGATATGGAGACTGAGCTACCGCCGCCCATCATCTCATCCCAGAACCCACAATACCGAAATCCCCTGGTTCCAACCCGTCCTGATGACTGCCTCCAAAAAGAGAGGGGCGGCCCAGAACCGGAACCAGGGGAACCCACAATGGCTCTGATCTCCAGTTGCCAACTTTTTCTTTCAGATTCCCAAGGTTCTCCACAGAATTCTGCCCAAATCTCTTCGCTAGCAATGTCCAAAACCAGAAAGTTAGCCCACCAGTTGTCCAAAAATGTGCATTATCTGTGCCCCCTTGAGGAGAAGGAGGGAAGATACTATGCCCCGGTACAAGTACAGGGGCAGGGTACAATTTTGGCACTGGTGGACACTGGATCCCAAGCTACCCTTCTGTCCAAAAGGGCCTTTGAGGAACTAAATGCCGGAAGGGGGGAGAATTACCGTATTCCTCTCACCTCTCTTCCTGGACAACTGCAGAACTTTGACGGGAAGGAAATTCCCGTTGAGGGGACTGCAGACTTGGACATTAAAATTGGGCGACACAAGTTGAAACACCCAGTCATAGTTGTGACTCCAGAGGGCACCCCTTGTTTACTAGGGAATGACCTCCTGAGAAGGTTGTCACCCCTAATAGATTGTGTAAACAAGGTCCTCTGGACCCAGACTAGCCGACCAATAAAATTAAAACAGAGTGTCAACCATGTTAGTTTAAACGGCACATGCCACATGGTTGAACAAAAATCTGACCAAGTAGAATTCCACTTCCAGAATAACCAAATTCCAGACGTGACAGTAATAGCAGTAGGACAACAGACTGGTGATGGGGGTCCTCTCTATTTCTGAAAATCAACCTCCCTTCCAGTTTAAGGTGGTATTCCACACTGGAAGGAAACACCCTGAAATTCTTTACTAATCCACAATCAGAAACACCCACTCCTATAGTCCAGAAAGATGTGAAATCAGCTCAGAGCCTGGCTGATATTCAGCAAATTGGAGAGCAGTTGTTCATCCCTGTTCAGTTAAATGATGGGAAGGACTCGGTTCTCGCTCGAGTGTGTGTGAACAACGGTAAGAGCTTCATCAGCGAAGCCATGTTCCGCCAACTCCCAAAAGATCCAGCCATTCCCACATTCAAACTGATAGACAAATGGGAAATGGACCTGGAAGCACCCAATTCCAAACATCTCCTGCCAAGCAGGTGTATGCTCAAAATCTCCATTGGCAAGAAGAGCATAGTCCACAATTGTTGGGTCGTGCGAGACGTCACTGCCGCTTTTTACTTAGGCAGTGACATTCTCAATCGATTTGCCATTAGTTTGGACCTAATAAACTTCAAAGCTTGGTCCCGATTAGCAGATAATCCCATGGGCTTTGATGATCCAGAAAAAGCATTTAGGTCAGCTCAATTGCTACCTTATGCAGTTGAGATTCAGATCAAAGAGGAAGTCACCATCCCAGAAAGGACCCGACAATTCTCCCTGGAAGTGAAAGTTAAAAGAAGACAACATTTGAAAAACCCTGATGCTTATATACATCTAAACGCTTCTCTCCAACAGCAAGGGTTGGGGGTAAACCCAACTCCATTAGTCAACATAGAACATGACACCATTCTAATAGAGGTGGATAACAGCGACTTAAAGAGTATTACTCTAGCCGCAGGCACCATTATTGGAATGGCGGTTGATGACCGACATTTTTCCATCAATTTAGGAAATTAACTGTTAGGACCAATCCCCAAGGACTGTTTTGACAGTGACAGTGATGACAATACAACACCAGACAGGATTTTTACCCGGCATGGGGGGAACTTCCTGGTGCACACTTCCTGCCCCTATGGTAAGGAAGATGTGACTTGTGACTTCAGGAGGGATGAGGTGATTTTCCAGGTCCATGAGGGTTGCCTTTCCCACCTGAGGCCTCCAGTCCAAATCAGCACTCTGACTAGGGACTTCTCCACCCAGCTGGAGGAGGCCGCTGAGATAGCCAAACCAGAAGTCTTTCCAGGCTTCAGGCAGATGGTGGAAGAGAGAGTCAACCTAGCTGATGCCTGTGTGACTCTGGAACAAAAGCAAAAGTTGAAACAAGTTTTCTTGGATTTCCAAGATCTCTTTGCGGTAGACTCATATGACTGTGGTCGCACCGACATCCACACAACAACAATCCCCACGGACCCTGGCATGACTCCAGTGTTTGTGAAGCAATATTGCTTGCCTCTCGCATCAATGGAGTCCCTTACTGAAATAATTAAGAACCTTGAGTACAGGGGAATAATCCGTCCCATCCACAGCACCTTCAATAATCCGGTGCTGGGAATATTAAAGCCAAACGGCCAGTGGAGACTCTGCGCCGACCTCAGGGAGCTCAACAAACGGGTCCATACTTCCCGATGGCCTCTGCCCTACATTGACCAAGGGCTGGCCCAGATCCAGAGGTCACAGGTATTCACTGCAATAGACCTGACCAATGGATACTGGACTGTGCCTGTCAGTAGGGAGGACCAATACAAGCTGGCTTTTACCTTTGGGGGCCAGCAGTACACATGGACCCGGACTCCCTTCGGATACCTCAACTCCGGCAATGAATTCAACATTTTCCTACACAAGGCCATGCCCGACCTGGGTGCAAGGGGTAACCTGGCTTATGTAGATGATGTCCTCATCAAAAGTTCATCTGTGGAGGAACACATAGCGGAGATTCGTTATGTTCTGACGCAGTTGAGGGCCGCCGGAGCAAAACTTTCCTTTCAGAAAGCACAGTGGTGTAGAACCCGTGTTAATTTCTTGGGGCATGAGATTACTCCTCAGGGTCTCTGTCCCCAGGAAAAGAAAGTGGAAGCACTTCAGAAACTGAAAGACCCCACAACTCTGCGGGAACTAAGGAGCCTCCTTGGACTGACTAATTACAGCAGAAAGTTAATTGAGGGCTACGCAGAGATCACCAGACCCCTGATTCATCTCCTGAAGGGGGGGGTCAAGTGGGAACGGGGTCCAGAACAAGCCGAGGCGGTAAAACAACTCAAGAGAAGCCTCTCACAAGCGCCTTGCCTAGCTTACCCTGTCAGAAACAAGGAGTTCTTCCTGGAGACGGGGTTCTCTATTACGTGCTTGACGGCAGTATTATACCAAAAGCATGACAAGGTCAATAAAGTAATCTCCTATGCGAGCAAAACTTTATCCTCTGTGGAGGAAAAATTCAACGATTGTGAGAAGGCACTCCTGGCAATGGTGTGGGCATTGAAGAATTACCGCCCGTTTATCCAGGGGGAACACATCATAGTGGAGACTCCACACCAGCCTCTGCAATATCTCCAAAGTGATAGAATCCGGGCCGGAAATGTGAGTAATTCCCGAATTACTTCCTGGATTCTGTCAATGCAAGGCTTTCCTGTGGAGGTCAGATATGGCCAAAACAAGAAGAGTCCCCTCGCGCAAGGTCTGGCTGACTTGCATGATTGTGCCAGAGAAAACTGTCTCGAGGACGAAAGTCTAAAAATCAAGGACAACACGGAGGCATACCTTAATTCCCCACACAAAGTCTTTGAAGAGGACAAGTGTGAGAGAATGCCCACTGTCTATGTGGATGGATGCTCTTACCATGTTGACAACAACGGGGAGAAAGAACTGGTGGCCGGCGTAGGGAATGCATGGGTGAATGAGTCCCCAGAACCCTCCGCTGGATACAAAATTGGTCCCCGAAGTAGTCAGGTGGCAGAATTGATGGCTGTGCATCAGGCCATCATCACTGCTGTCCAACATCAACTCCACGAACTGGTCATAATCACCGATTCGGATTATGTACGGAACGGGTTCGTGGAGCACCTGGTTAATTGGAAAACCAGAGGCATGTTATGTGCTAACAACAAACCCTTGAAACATGGGAAGTTGATCCAAAACATTGATGATCTGGTCACCTCGAATGAGATGACCATCTATTGGAAAAAGATCAAGGGTCATTCCAAAGTAGAGGGACCAGACGAAACTGGAAATGACTTAGCTGATCAGCTGGCCAAAACCGGGGTCATCCAAGGGGATCTAATAGAAACAGAGTCCCTGTTGGGGGAAATCCAGGTCACTGCTATCACTAGGTCCCAGACAAATGCTCACAATGATCTGTCAACTGCCCAATGGAGCAAGGAGACCCCTGATGCTGATTTGATTACCGCTCAGAAGGGGGATCCAATAATTGGTAAATTTTACCAACACATTGAGGACCCTGAGAACTTTCTCCTGACGGATACCGATTACAACGGGAAAGAGGACCTTAGAGTGTTGATGAAATTGTAACGCTCACCTGATTCCCGCAGAGGCGCCGGTCTTGACTGGGTGAATGCCGTATCTTCAAAGGTGATGTGTAACACACGGTTGGCTCTTTGGGCTGGACCTCTGTGCACTGTATGTCTGACTCGAAGAGTAAGATGTCTTAGGTAAGTGAACGCCGAGCTCTCCATCTGCCTCGGGGCAGGGTGCCGTAACCAGTTTCTTCACTGGATAAGGGTGCAGGCCTCTTGACCTCAGAGGACTGCTGTCCGTCGTTAACTGCACGAACGGTAAGTTCTGGGCACTTCAAATGTCTTAAAAGTCTTTTGTAATGCTATCTCTTGTTTTGCAGGGTTCCGGCGATGGCGGATGGCGAGCTGATGAGAGTTGAGGATCAAACCCGCGTGAGGAATAGAAGCGCCTGGAAGCACGTAAGTAAGCGCCTGTAGCCTGCTTCACGATGCGCACTAACTATCCCTTTTATCTTGCAGGTACAAGTTCGGAGCTTTAGAGAAGCTGAAGGGTGCTGGAATACCCACTGGATTCGGCGTGGGAAGGAGTAATGGCACGTGAGTAATAAAGTTGCCCAATGTCTTTAAACGCACCTTCTTTTGTCTTTCAGATGCGGGATGCAGCGCCGAAGGCCTCCGGGGCGTGCGAAGAGCTGGTAAGCTTTTGTCTTTCAGATGCCGGAATGCAGTGTGAAGACCTCCGGAGCATGCGAAGAGTAGGCAAGCCTTTGTCTTTCAGATGCCGGAATGCAGCGCGAGGCGTTGGTGACAGCCGATGGACCAGTTAAGAAATGCGCTGCCACTGAAGACCGTAGTGCTAACCTGTTCTTTCTTTGTCTTTACAGGTGCTGCTGAAGACTGGATTCCAGGATGGTAAGCCTTTGTTCCCTTAGGCCCAGGATCAGAAGCAGAAGACACAATGAGCGTTCTGCTGCAGAGAATGCAGAATAACGCAAAGCAAGATTCATCCATCGGGTGTGGTTTAAATAGCCTCCTGTAGTGCTTAGGTGTCTCCTTCCACAGCCACGCCTAGGTAAGAAAAGAGTTCCTGCTTTCCAGAAGAGTTCCAGTGTTCTGAACCTAGGGAGTGGCTCCTGCCCCACCCAACAGGAAAAGTAGTCCCAAACAGAAGAGGATCAGGGGTTCAACTGGCAGGTAAGTAAGAAGCATGGTCTGCTGCAGGTAAGTCCACCCAAGCATTATGAGCCCGGCGCTTCCAGCGCTGGGACTGGGCATCTTTATGAGCCTGGTGCCACTGGCGCCAGGACAGGGTCCAAAAGGTCCCAATTGGGACTGGCTGGCACTCGGAACCGGGGTTATGGGTCTGCTTCCAAGGGAGTCGGGCAAGTCCTGATCTTTTGGAAGCAGAGATCATGACAGCAATGTCCAAAAATGTTCCGGATCCAAGACGGTTTGTTGGTAAGGAAATCCAAAGCTGGCCACGATCAGTGGGTGGTTCCTACCTCATTCCGAAGCCTGATGTTAAGTCACGCCCATGATGCAGCCATGGCCGGTCATAGGGGGTTTCACACAACACTGGAAATCTTAAGAGAGGTTGCTTACTGGCCACACATGGGCCAGGACCTCAACCAATACTTGAAGGGTTGTCTTGTGTGTGCACAATTTCAGCCAACATCCCTCACACACCGGTCACCTCTCCAAAAGAGGGGAATGACACTGCCATGGTCAGATTTGCAAATCGACTTTGTAGGCCCTGTGATTCGCTCGACTAGAGGAAACAAGTACATGTTGACCGTTACATGCTTGTTTACCAAGTGGGTGGAATGTCTCCCAGCCCCAAACTGCAAGGCAGAAACAGCAGCTGCCCTGATGATTAACCACATCTTTTCCCGTTTTGGTCTACCTCAAAGGATTGAGTCAGACAGAGGTAGCCACTTCACCAGTGAAGTAATGACAAAGATGTGGGAGATACTGGGGGTCAAAAGGAAGTTGCATATTGCTTACCGGCCAGCTTCTTCTGGGGCAGTAGAGAGATATAACCGAACCATTGTGAGCATATTAAAGAGGTTTGTGGCAGATTCGGGGCCAAGTTGGGATATCCGATTACCTCTGGTCCTAATGGCCATCAGATCTACCCCTTCATCTGCAACCAAAATGTCACCATTTGAGTTGATGACTGGACGCAAGATGGAGCTTCCGCAGCATTTGCTCTACAGGACCCAAGAGCAGACACTCATAAATGCCTCCACAACTCATGAGTATGTGGAGAAATTAAGGAAACACCTTCAACATGCTTTTGCCTATGCTCAGCGGAATCTAGAAAGATCAGCTGAGAGTATGAAGACCCACTATGACCTGAAAACTTCCAGGAAGTAATATCAGGTGGGGGACCGGGTCTATTTATACAATTTCCAAAGGAACCAGGCCAAACAGCGAAAATGTTTGCCTACATGGAAGGGACCATTTGAGATTATAGACAAGATCTCCCCTGTGGCCTACAAGATCCGCATCCCCAAAGGCGGTTTGGCAGAGGGGGAAGACAAGTGGGTCCACATTAACCAGTTGAAGTGTTGCCATCCCAGGCACACTCTGCAACAACTGGAGGAATCCTCTGGAATCCTAGAGGGTACTGTCTCAGATTAATTCAGTTCTAACTTAAAATATCCTATATATCGCCTATCAAATTCTGAGTTTCTCAATGTGGGTGTTTTCGTTTTTGAATGCAAAAAAAAATGTGCATGTTCATATCTATTGAGTTCTAAAATATATATGCCACCCCACTATATCAATGGTGGGGGAGAAATGTCCATGAATAGGTATTGCCGCTCTTCCTTTGTCGTCCTAGGAGAAAGAAAACCTTGACACTGGCCAGGGAGGACGATCCGGAGACCGGGAGCAGAGACGCAAGGGGCCCGGGGTACCGCCCAATCTTCCCATCAGGACCGGCGAGGAGAACCGATCGATCCGACCGGATGGAGAAAAAGATGCTGAACTGTGCCATCTATTGGAAGAAGATGAGGAAACATCCCAGATCTTGCGAGTTCCATCAGTGAAACAGAATGACCATCGCAAGAGGGGGGCTTGTGGGATGTTTTTACCCATGCATCCGAGCCCTACCACAAAAACTGTGCAGTACTGGCATTGAAAACATCATGATGGCCAGAGCTTCCCAGAAAATGCCCAGGGAAATGCATGAAGAATAGGCTGCCACCCATTTTTGCCGATGTTATGGGCACAGAAGGGCACTGCCTAAAACCACCATTGGTCTACCCACACAGTAGCCTGAAACCATTGGGAATGGCAATGCTGATTGCCAAAAGCAACCTAGAACTGTGGGGAATTCATTTCTTAAATCCCAAAAAGGGTTGCATTACCAGTACTCAGCACTATCAGAAAGCCGGCGTTTTAAAACAACACCAGACATTTGTGTAAAACTGAATAAATGAACCCAAAGCAGGCCAAAGAAAGACTTACTAAGAGGTGGATACAATGTAAAGTTATATTCTGAAGTGACTTGAAGGTTTATAACAAGACTGGCTGAGCTCTGCAGGTTTGCAGCGGCTTAAACTGAAACTGGATTTAAAATTACCAAAAATCGAAATGTGTAAATAAACTGAGGGACAGACTTGTGACTGCCACATAGTTTGTCACTGTTGAAATGTCATAGTTTTGAACTTAGAATCAGCATTCTAGCTGCATATGTAAAAATTGTCTTGACTTAAACTGGGGAACAAAAAGTGACATTTTATCTGAAACCTGGCTTAATGAAACTGAATTCTGCCCACCAGCTACCCCCGACAGGAGTTGAGACTTGCACAACAGCTGTGTTCCCAGGCCTAGCTGCCTTTTGCTGTTCCCACCAAAAGGGATATGACACTTCTCTGATTGAATTACCTGGGCTCTGCAGGAAATTGAACAAAGCCCTGTCCTGACTCAGGCAAATGTTTTATTATGGGGGTCGTAAAAGTGGCTTCCTCCTGGAAGGAAAGGGGAGGAGCACTGCCTGTGAGAGCAAGCTGGCTTGGCAGAACTGGAAAAACCAGAAATTCAACCTTGTGCTGGGGGAAACCACACCCCTTTGGGGCCAGAACATAAATCTAAAAAGATGGATCATTCATAGAGCGGACTTGTGAACATTTTATAAGTGATATCATTATTCTTGTGATTTTTCTGTGCACATTTGAAGACGTGGTAGGACCCGGTGGTATGTTCAGGGGGGTTTTTAG
This sequence comes from Ambystoma mexicanum, assembly GCF_040938575.1. Taxonomy (NCBI): domain Eukaryota; kingdom Metazoa; phylum Chordata; class Amphibia; order Caudata; family Ambystomatidae; genus Ambystoma; species Ambystoma mexicanum. The sequence continues at coordinate 585,238,759 of NC_090922.1, read as the reverse complement.
CGGAAAAGAGGATATTACTCTAAATGTATGTATGTTAAAAATCTGACACTCCACCACCTAATGCCCACACACCATGGGCACATCTGTGTAAATGCGGGGAAAAATCCAATATTGGTAACCCGACTAAAAAGTGAAATATGTTGCCATTTTTTAACCCAAGCTCCTAGGAAGAGCAGATTTGGGACAGAGACTACCTCATGTGATAGGTAATATGTACATGCAATGACAAACCACTATGTATTTGAGAAATGTGCATTTTGAATCAAATATAGATTTGTGGGCAAACTGACCAGGGGAGGATCCTCTGACCCATAAAACCTACAGCATAACTCTGACTCACAGTTCCTTCCCCAATCATGGGAGAGGGGAGAATTGGGCCAATGACAAGTTGAAAGAGGGGCTGGCTAGTGATGCTGCACACACACCCACTTTCAAAACACATAAAAGCAGACAGTCAGGACAGATAGGGACTTTCAATTCCATTTGCTGCGGAGCATGCTGCCAGACCATACAACATCCAGAGATCCAGACTTCAAATCCATCAATCTCCAGAATTGTAGCAGTACCTAGAAAGCAGAGCAGTATCCAGAATCCAGAGAGGCTAGACCAGCAGAGATCCAGAGTGACCCAGACCACTGTTAGCAGAACCAGAGAGCTGACCCAGATCACTGTGAAGTGCCGAGACCAGACCGGAGTCCAGTCCGAAAACCTGACCAGATCCGTGGCGAGGCCTATTTCTAAATATATTGTGAGTACCTAGCAGAACTGTGCAGAACCAAACTCTTAGTTAAAATAATATAATTCAATCTATTTTAATCTAACCAGAACTGCCTCCTAACTGTCACCTGTCATTTGCAAAGCTGTCACTTGTCATTTTCTAGCTGCAAGCTGTAACCTGTCGCTTTGAACTTTTAAAATTTAAAATCCAAAAAACTACCTTTATTTAATCGTCCGTATCTCTGGAACCGTTTGGGCTAGGAACTTTCCTCTGAAAGCTTAGAATCTCAACTTTTCAACAAGCATGGAACCGACTTCCTACTCCTCATACTTTTGCCGTAATCACGATTCTCGCACTCGCGAATTTTACCGCGATTTGCGATTTGGTTAAAAATCCAGCCACGTGTGAAAACAGCAGCTTCCTTGCTTTCCTTGCTAAAAATTCGTTTGCCTCTTAAGAACCATCCCTGAATCATTGCTAGAGTGAGCCTGGACTAATATTAACTAGATACCACTCACCCTGAACCTCTAGAGGGAATTAAAAGCATTGTAGCATATTTTTCACTTCATTGCCAGCACATATAAAAACATTTTGGGTCTGTGTTTCAAACTTCTGTAGTCTAAGCTTGCTGGGGTGAACTGAATTGCATTTGAATGCATTTCTGAGAACTGAGTGCTTTCCTTCCACTTCCTTGCATTGCATAAAGGGGGGAGTGGATTGCCAGAGAAAAGTGATTACATTGTTTTGTTGAAATCATATTGAGTATTTCTGTACTGCAATTTCATTCCACCTTGCATCCATTTGAAACCATAAAAGTATTGTTGCTATCTTATCCATCCTATAACCACTCATCATTGATTATAAAGAAGTGCGCTAGTGCCGGACTATCCATTATTGATTACTGCTCAGATTAAGTGTGATATTCAATTATTAATTTATTATAAAGTGTGATATATATATCTATTGTTTAAATTATCAAATAAACCTTTTAAACTTGCAAAACAGAACTACTTCTTGGCTCAGTGGGGTCAGGGGGATTCCAAGAGAGGGGTGTTATATAGGGGTAGTCATCCAGAACGCATGAACTGGACGTAAAGATATATCAATAAGGGTTTCCATTCAGTATCCCAGACTAGGCATTGACTTAGCTGTAGTGTTGAATTGAATCCTCTTACAATGACTGACCAACAACCTCCCACACATACAAAGTCAGACACAAATGCTTTACACCAGTCGTAGCATGAACACAACACTGAATGCCTGTTCACATGCACATTGGGCACGGCAAAATCCCTACTCCCAAACCCGTGTGCTGTGTGCGTCTCCTGCAACACACTGCTCAGCACACAGCACATTGAGCTGCCATTGTGTTGCAGATAAACCTTGAGCTTCACCTGAAAATGACAAATCAAATCAATATCAAAATGACGCATGTACAGGATACCCAAATGGTCATAGATCATGTGCTGCACACAGCGGGCCCGAGAATGCAATCTGTGTGCACCTGTGGCCATGGAAGGGTGGTTGTACGTGTGGTGGATCATTGTGCAACTGTGTGTGTCATTATGGACATGCACTCTATATATGCATGTGAAATAAAGTGACCCTCAGTGTCCTGTACACATCACATGTGAACATTGCCCATGTGAACACCCCAGCATGTCAAACCACACCAGTCCCCTGACACCTGAAAAGTAAAGACAACACAGAAACAGGCATTGACCAGCACAACACATCATGTATATAGTACCCCACTATTACAATGTCAGAGTGCCCAAAACACTGTAGCCCAAGACAACAGTCCAACAACAAAAGGCCCTCCCTCATTCACACATCACCGTGACCTTCTGAACAACAGTGTCTGGGGTATGTAGCGTTCTTCCTTCAAGTCTACCTGGCTACAGGATCACCCTATCCCTTGGTCTCCATGTTCCAGCTTGCGTGTAAATAGGGTCCAGCCCCCTCAGAGGCCACCTTGACTGGTAAAAATACCAAATTGCAGAAACTCCAAGGAGCCAAACCCACAAACCAGGGAAAAAGCCAGTAGGCACCAGCGCAGGAGTGGCACGAACCAACGACCCCCTCTGTGGTCTGGGCGCCTGCAAGGTCAAACTTACACAGGCCTCCGAGACCCCGGCGGGGAAGGAGGGTCAGGGATGTGTTGTTTGGACAGGCATTGGTATGCAGGATAACCGTAAAGAGGGGCAGGAGAGGGGAGTTGGATTGGCAAGGGAAAGTAGTCAAAATACAAAAAACTACCATTCACAATAACACATACTCAATCTGAGAAAACATGTTCATCATGCACATTGTACCAAATGTGTCAAATAAAAGCCAAAGAGTGACTTATCTCTGGGGTGAGTGCTGGCCTCTTGCTGCGCACTCTCAGGTCTGGTAACAGGAGCAGTTCAATGCTGCAAAGAGAGCATGAGTTACTAATCTGAATGTGTGTCAACAACACACACACAACACCATCCATGCCCCAAAGTAAGTGACTCCTCCACAAACAAACACTCCTGTCTATTGCTTTGAACCCATACGTTAGCTTGGCCCCCTCATGGTTCATACACTGTCAATGCAGTAATGGAGGTGCATGTGGGTGCGCGGGAAATGGAAGACCAATGCGTCAAGAATCACACATGATACAATGGTCCCTGGGTGAGCTGCTACAACCCTATAGTGAGGTGCAACTTCAGTACAAGTTGTGTTGTGGCAGCCGCGGATTACAATAGGTAGTGCAGGTGGCAATTTGCACATGCAAATGATATGCACTGCACACAAGTCTGTGCCTCGCAGGGTGTCCCTGTGTGCTGTATCAGTTCCTGACTAGGAACGCTACTGCCCTAATAACTCTGCTTCAATGGAGCAGGGGGTACTCGAGGATATGTTCAATGGCCCCTGCGTGTGCCCCTGACAACTTGTAAAGCCACTTAGCATTTGTCCCTCAATGCATGTCAGCTGTACTGTGTGCTTCTCCAACAATGCCTGGCAAAGCTCCCCAGCACTGGTGATACTTAGCATGCATGTGCAAGTGGCCTGGTGGAAGGTTGGCTGCGGTGTGGGCCCATGTTCTGCCCACCTTGCCTGGAGCTCCTGGAAACACGTCTGCTTCTGTCGGATGTCTGAGCACAAGCCCTGTGCTTCTGCTCGCGCACATATGCACACGTCTGCTCCACCGAACGTGGCCAGTCATCAGGATTACTCGTCCCTGTGTCTGCTGGCAAAGGTAGCGTGGAGGCTTATTTCCCTGCAGAAAGGGCAAAAAAGATATTAATAAGGCTTGAAAGTTCCCTGTGTGTGTCTCCATGCTGGTTGTCACTGGGCCAGGTCACAGACCTACATCCACACTCCTCCCACCATCAGTGTGACTTTGACAGGCCAAGGGTGCAGGCTACTGTCTACAGCATGAAGGGCATCAAGCACATATACAGGCAAGAAAATAACATACATCACAATCCACATCAATTAATGGAGACATCAATCACGTACTCACCCAAATTGATTACAGACATGGGGTGGATATAACGCTACAAATCCCCACTAAGGGTGTTAACACAAGTAGTACAGCAGCAGACAGGCCACAGTTATGACGAAAGTCCAAAGCCCTTGTGTAAAAGTTTGTTACACCGAACCATCCTAGCAAGCCCATGGATAAGGGAAGCAGGAGTGGCATATGTGAGTCAGGACCCCAAGCTGCAAACACATACACGAGACAAGCTTGAAGGGCCCAGCTGGAACATACAGTGGATGCTTTCAAAAGCCACAAAGCACCACACCGTCACATGAATGCACAATAGACAAACAATATTCAACTATATTAACTAATTAAACTAACAATGAACAACCTACATAACCTAATTAAAACAACTATCAAATAGTCAATATTAACTAACTAAACTAAAATCAAAAATCAAAAATTGGCCACATACGACCCGGGGGGGGATAGGAACCAAGGAGTGGTGAGGTACAGGGTGCACATCAACACCCACATGCAATGATGTTGAGACAAAAAGAAAATCCTCCTTGGGCTCAACGCCTACACAGCCCGACCTGTGTGGGAGATATCTCATCGTCCAAGTCTGGCTCATCCTGAAAAGGAGGATGTGGCACAGGAGCCTGACCACACCTAGCCACAGCTTGCCCCTCGTCAGCAGCAAGTCTTCCGGACCGTTAGGCTGGTTCTTTGCGGCAATGACATGTAGGTCTGCATGCAGAACCTCCCGTGATACGTGTGCTTCCTCTTGCAAGGTAACACGTGTAACACGGAGTTCTTCCTGCAAGGCCTGGCTGGACAACTGATGCACCTCCCGGCAAGCACGTAGCTCAGCCGAGATGTTACGCTCAAGCTGCTCAAACCTCTCCTCTGACAGTGCCCTCTGGGACATCAAGAGGACACCCAGAGTGGATCTAACGCACTCGTTCTCAGCCCTCAGTGCCTCCATGTGTGCCACTGCGTGAGCAGCAATTGCTTGACGCAAAGACAACATTTCAGCCTGGCATGCCCTGTCTGAGGCCGCCATGCCCAGCCTGAGCGAGCGGGCCGTGGACTGTGCCGCCCGCTGCTGGAGAAGCACCTGATGGCCCAGGCACATCAGCGACTCGTGTGGAGGGTGACCCTGCGTCCCGATCCACCACAGGCAGAGGTCCCACCACTGTCTGGCCCCTTAGTGCAGGTGTCGCGGACAGAGGAGTGTCCACATCAGAATCACTCACCCCTGACGTATGGACCTGATGCACATCCAACTCGACCTGGACGTCAGAGTGGTAATCTGGGCTGGACTCATTGCCAGCCAAAGACAAGATGGTCTGTAGCACATGTGGGTTGTTGTGGTCTACCACCCCATGACCCCCACTTGTGACGGGTTGCTGGTGTGATAACAACCCTGTGCCTGGCATGACAACACCATCCTCTGGCTCCATTGCGTCATCATCTGAAAAGTTGAGAGAAAAAAAGATTAGTACACATGTTAGAAGCACACAACACACACACACATAGACATCACACAGACAGCCAACACATGAGCAGACATGACACACACAAAAGAGAACCTGCCATGCATGCCAGGTCAACTTGACATTGCTTCAGTGAGTAGGCATGTAGAAGGGTGTTATACGGCTCAGAAGTGGGTTGATGCAGTGCAGAACATGTGTACGTTACTCACTATCTACATGTACAAGTACTTCATGATGTGTATCAAAAAACGTGAAGGCAGTGCAAGGTCAAGTTCAAGCATCGCGTGCAATGTGCATACAATGGGTTGCATGGCTACAAGCAAACCACCCCTCCCCCTAAGTGGAAATGCAGGGATGCCTTGCATGGTATCAAAAGGATGACCAGACACCTGTGTATTGGCAGACAGTGTTGACTAGCATCAATTGCATCATCTGAGTCAACTGACAACACAGCAGATGTTGATGGGACAGTAAGCAGGACACATGAACACTCAGTAGTACACCCATGTGTGCAGAAGACACTACACCAGTTGGACAGAGTCAGTGGGCCTGAAACAGGGTGAAGCCTGTGACGCACACAGACTGTCACACCCTAAACATGTATGGGACGCAGGTCTGAGCCACAGTGGGCATGGGAAGGCTGCTGAAATGCCATGAAATGTAGTTCACCCTGGACACGTATTACAATGATCATCCAGTCAAGGACACATAGGGGCATGCATGGAATGCACATGGAGCATGAATGGGCACTCATGTCCCTGCAGAGCATCTGCCATCTGCACAGTCCAGGTGAGACACCCTGCATCAAGGATAAAGGATGTACCCCACTGCATGTGTCTGGCAGATTGGCTGGTGGAAGTTAGCATGTACACAAGAGGCATGAACAGGCCATTGCATTACGGCAAAATCATGCACACCAGTGCAAAGGTGAAATTGGGGTGCAGGGGGGGTGGAGGGGCAAGGGAGCATGCCTACGTGGAGTACACGCATGCAGGCAGAGAACACATGCACGTCACTCATGCTATGACATAGTACCAGTGCTGAGAGGAAGGACACCCCAGGCTACATGCAGAAGGGCCAGTGAGCTGGAACATGGACCGGAGGGGCATCCAGGTGACCAGCATATGAGTAGGGTGTAAGTGTGGTGATGAGGACAGTCCCCGTCTGCTCCACATGTCCACCATCCTGCAGAGCAGCCATGCATCAGTGAAGCATTGCATTACTTGCACATCTGAACCATGTACACATGACATGTAGTGGCAGTCATGCACAACACATCACACAAGTAAAACACACATGGCCTTGACAAACACGCAGCAACACTCACTGGACTGGGCATCAAAGTCCTGCATCTGTCCCACTCCTTCGACCAATTCTGGTGGTATGAACTCCGCAACGAGTGACTCGTGCAGAGTGAGGTCTTCCTCCTCAGGTGCCGGGCCACTGCCAGTCACCAGAGTCATGTTGTAATTTGAGGCACGTTTCTCCTTAGCGCTGCGTTTGAGGTCATTACAACGCTGTTTGCACTCTTGCGCCGTGCGCACCTCATGGCCGAATGCACTCACATGTTCCACAACTTGCTTTCAGTGGGTATCACGATGGGCAGCCGTAGTTTGACAATCAGGCCCCACTAGCATGTCACAGTTGTGGTCCTGCACGTAGTCCACAAGGAAGTCTAGTTCCTGCGCACAGAAAGGCTTTTTCCTCGACGTGCATGAGGTCGTGGCTGTGTGTGGGGTCCCAGCCTGTGCTGCAGGTGCACCCTTCCTCCTCTTGGACGCTGGTCCGGACCCTGGCTGGCAAATGCTGCCCTGATCAGTATGGGCAGTGGTGCTGGTGGAATGAGCCAAGGGAGTGGCAGGTGGAACATGGAGTGAAGCCCTGGCTTGCGTCAGTGGCTGCTGGGTGTCCTGGAATGGACCCTGCGCAGCAACATCCGCTGTGTCAGGGTCATTGACCGCGACTGTCCTGGTTGGTAGACTCACAACCGGGGTTTTGTTGGCTGCATCTGCCCCTGCACTTGCCAACACCCGGCTGGTTGGGGCAACAGATGACATTACTGCCCCAGGGACACGCGCCTCGGTCAGGGCAGCCCTGCGTGCACCTACGGTGTTCCACCTGACCTGCTGGAAATCATCCATGGACTCTTCAAGTGCCAACACAGCCTGCGCTGGCAGACCCTGAGCCTGGGTGGTGGTGTCCACAGCTGCACCTGCAGCTACCACTACCCTTGGCCCATGGCAGTCGATGAAACGGACTGCTGGGTCACATGGGTGCCAGTGCCAGACGCAAGAACTGCATCTCCCGGAGCCGCAGGGGGTGGTGGCATGACTGCACCAACACGTGGCACAACATCGCCCCGAGCTGGCGCACCCCTGCCTCTTCCCCTCTGCAGCCACCCTGCACACCCTGGAGTCCCTCTACTCCCTGGTCACCCCGGCCACATCCTTGACCACGCCCGCCACGAGGAGTACACCCAGCTGAGGCGGCCCTCACCTTACGTGGCCTCCCAACCATGGCACAGATGGATTAGTGCTGGCACAGATGGAGTAGTGTCAATGGGAGGTGTACACGACAATTGTCCTGGGCAATTGGGGTGAAGGTGGTGGTACGCAAGATGTTAAAAGCACCCCTGCACCTGCAAGGCTGTATGTGACCCCGGTGATGAAGTGACAGGTCATGCAATGCTCAGGCACCCCAAAACCGCAGTAAAACCGTGCACGCAACCCCCGGTAGCCCAGTGTGTGGAATTAACCTCACGCAGTACGCAGTGGCACCAAGGGACACGAAAATCACGTATGCCTGGGACACGCAGGCTACTATGACCTCGAAAATGGGTACACGATACACAGGGGCACCCGCAGTGGGAAAAATAGAGTGCGCGACTCACCATCAGACTAGCGTGATAATGAAAAACACGCGTAGCCAATACCCCCGCCAAAAGAAGAGATACGTCCTTGATCCGCTGTGAAGTTGTGATGGTGCGCGAAACAACACAAAATAGCAACACACACGTCGGTCTCCACGAAAGGCACATACAGCGAACTGCTGGCCCCGCTCACCTTTAACCCGTGCTGAGGGAAACGCCCTTTCCTCGGATTACAGCCATTAACACGCAGACATGCTGTTTTTTCACGTGCTGAATCACTATGCACCCGTCACGAGGGAAACGCCTGTGCACGTAACGTCACAGACGCGCTTATGCGCTAAGGGCCTTTCCTCGAATTACATGCTGACGTGCAGTTTTTTCACGTGCCAAATCACTCCGTATCAAGCTGGCCACGCAACAAGACACGGAAGACCACATTCCTGCCCAGAAAGCCATTTTCCTGCCCCCCAGACCCCTGAGCACGCTCCCACCTGCCATCTGCTTCTGCCTTCCTGCCTGCTGGCCACGTGCCCTGCTATTTGGTGCCTGCACGTCAGCCATCTACAGGGGTCCAGTTGCTGTGACCACCCCTGCTGGAACAGAAGAATCCTGACTGGGATACCATTGCTCCACAGACCAGCCCCAGGACCCAGTTGCCCACCCACACCTGACTCAGGGGTCGCCATGTCGGGGCAAACACCATCCGAGACCACTGGCGACTCCCAGCCAGACAGGAAGAGGGCTACCAGCTTCACCGATAAGGAAGTTGGTATCCTGGTGGAGCAAGTTCTGGGGCATTATGATGCCCTCTTCACACCATTGCGCGCCAACAAGGAAGGATCGGAGAGGATCTGGGAGGACGCAATGGTTGCCATCAAAGAGGAGGGGGTGGCAACCCGCGACATCAAGCACTTCGGAAGCGCTGGGAGGACTTCAGGTCCAGGACCCACAGCAAGGCCCGGCGCCTCTTAAAGGCAGTGGATGAATAGGGGTGCCGGATCAGCCTGAGCAACATCCAGATGAGGGTCCTGGAGCGCATAAACCCAGCGCTCAACGTCCAGATCCTTCAGAGGCAGACCCGTCTGGAGTTCAGCGGTAAGTGGCCATGCATTGGTGTGTGAAACAGGGAATGTTGCAGTGTGCTGGTAGTCAGCTACTTGCCTGTATGTGTGACATAGGTCATGTATGGATGTGTGTGTGCAGGGACATCATGGTAATGCATGTGAGACCAGTCATGAGTGAACCACATGGATGGTGCATGTGTTCCAATGCAACATGGGGAGCAGCATGTGGAATACACACATGAATGCATGCCTGTCACTGTTCTTGGACATGGATGGGGTGTGAGAGATGGGTGCTGCTCTCATGTACATGTATCGTGTACATGTCTGTGTGTCTGAGTACCGTGTGTATGACTTTGAAATGCCATGGATGCATGACAGATGTCCGTGACGATGTGTTGATTCACTTATGCAGTCTAGTCATCCTTGTATCCACTGTGTCTGTGGTGTATGAGCCCTGATGCATGACCTTCCGGTGATGTGTGTGCATGGGATCATTATGAGCCATGATGCATGTGAGTTTGAAGCCAACATTTATGTCAATAGAGGTCCTTGTACATGGATGCTGATGTTGATTGCATGTGCCGTGCCTGTTTCTGCGTGTGTGTTGCCTGCATTGACCCATGTGTTGTGGAGGGACAGGATGGAAGTGACGTTTGACAATGCCACTCATGTGTTATTGCTTCCTGTCTAGGGGACTATTGTACAGTACCCTGATGCTTGTGTTCTATGTCTCCCTCTACGCAGCGTCGAGTGAAGAAGAGGGCAGAGACGGCGCTGTGGAGCAAAGCGGCGGGGATGCCTCCACCGGGCAGCGACGCAAGGCCCAGCCACCCTCCCAGGAATTGCCATTCTCCGGGAGCGAGGGGACTGGTGCCACGTCTGCCACTATGGCTGCAGCGGAAGGGCCGGGTGAGCCCCCACAGGGGCTTGCAATGGTGGAAGACGGTGCAGAGCCATCCAGGTTGGTGGTCTCCACAGAGGAGGAGGAGGCCGCTGCTGAGCCGCACATGGGCCCTGGTGGGGGTAGTACCACTGGTGCAAGTGGTGCAGTCCAGGGCCAGGGGCAGGAGGCAGCACAGGTCGCCACGCAGGGGCCTGTGCATGTCACTGTCCCTGACCCTGTGACTGCACCACCATGCACCAGCAGGGATGCCCCGTCCCAGGCCCGTCCGCAGGTAGGGGGGAGGCCCACGTCATCTGGCACTCCACTACCTGCGGACGAGGAGACCCATGACCATATGGGGTCCGTCCTGATTGGTGTCGCGTTGCGCACGCGTGTCATTCGTGATGACGTGCGTGCTTCCTGGGGGGGCCATGCACACCATCACGAAGAGCTGCATGGCAACGTGGCACAGTTGGGAGGGACCCTGGTCGGAGGGTTCCTACATGTGTCGAGCACTCTTGCGGCCCTCTCCTCCTCTGTGGAGACTATGCACCAGTCATTCTCCCTGCCGTCTTCCGGCCCAGATTCCACCAGGGCCCCCTGTGGACTTGGCCCGACCAACGCAGCCAGCTTGGTGGAGATCACATCCCTGCCACAGTCGGGAGTCGGAGGTCCAGCAGGGGTGGACACCCCACCAACTGGAAACCAGCAAATGGAGGATGTGCCGGCATCATCGGGCAGGACACATGGACAGCAGTAGCAGGCTCAAGGTGGGAGCGATGATGGCTCGGGGCCATCAACATCAGAGGGGCAGGCATCGGCCGGAGGGCAGGAGGACCCTGGAATGGGAGTGTCTTCCGTGTGGCAGCGGTTGGGCCAGCGGATAGATGCGGAGCGGCGGCAGGCAGAAGAGGCACGTCGCACTATGGTCAGGGCAGAGTTCTCCATGCGCAGGGCGTTGAGGCGGGCTGAGTGCCTCGAGGCAACTCACAGGGAGTTGAAACAGGCCATGACTGCATCCCTGCGAGACCTCAGGGCCAGGGCAGAGGCCCGCCACCGGGACATCGACATGGAGTTCGATGATGCCCTGGCCCGTGACATCACAGTGAGCCGTAGGACTTGGCCGCCACCATTGTAAATAGTTAGTTAGTGTTAGGGTTCCTTTCTGTTTTTATTTCTGTTGGGGTGCCTGGACAATGCCCCACCTTTTTGTATATAGTTCTTCATTAGGTAGTGTTTTTTGTAGGTTTCATTTCAATGGTTGGGCTCATGGACCCTGGATTTGTATTTTGTAAACAGTTCTTCACTGGATTTCACTTCTTATTTTTTATTTTTCCATAGAGCAATGGTTTTATCTTCTTTTTCACTTTGGATTTGTTTTTCCAGACTGACACTTTGGACACGTGCTTTTGGATTGATTTGGATTCTGCTTTTCTACATTTTTATTTTATATTTTGGACATGCAGCTTTTTAATCATTATTTGCATTCTTGTGTGCTTCATTTAATTCCCTTGCTTTTGTGTTTAATACATTTTTATTTCCTACTTCACTTCAATGTGTGGTATTCTCTCTTTGGTTTCATGCATGTCACGATGTGTGTTTTCTCAATCAAATGCACCCATTGTGTGGGTGTGACGCAAATGTATTGATGTGCATACTTGTCATTTGGGATGTATCATGTGATGATGATTTCATTGTGGGGTGGATGTAATACCTGGTTGTGTGTTTAGACTGGGGTGGCGTGGGGTGTGATTTGGGTGGCCATCCATGATTGTGGATCGTCATGAGGTGTTGGGGGGGGGACATGAGTCGGGGCCTGCTGGCAGGTGCCTGTCACTGCTGGGTGGGTGAGTGGGTGGGGGGACATGAGTCGGGGCATGCTTGCAGGTGCCTGTCACTGCTGGGTGGGTGAGTGGGTGGGGGGACATGAGTCGGGGCCTGCTGGCAGGTGCCTGTCACTGCTGGGTGGGTGAGTGGGTCGGGGGACATGAGTCGGGGCCTGCTGGCAGGTGCCTGTCACTGCTGGGTGGGTGAGTGGGTGGGGGGACATGAGTCGGGGCCTGCTGGCAGGTGCCTGTCACTGCTGGGTGGGTGAGTGGGTGGAGGGACATGTGTCGGGGCCTGCTGGCAGGTGCCTGTCACTGCTGGGTGAGTGGGGGTGCAGGGGGACATGTGTCGGTGCTCACTTGTGAATGGTGACATGTGGGCTGGCTGGGGGGCATGGCCAGGGTAGATGGGCTGCCTGCGGGGCATGGCCAGGGGTGCAGGGTAGTCCCCTGTGTTGTGGGCTGCCTGCAGGGCCTGGGGAGGGGGGAGAGGGCACCCCTGGGAGGACACACACTGCCAATTTGCGTTGGGGCACACCAGGATTACACGTACCCCTCCTGTGGCAGTAAAAACGCATGTAAAGCTCATCGCGCACCCCTTGGAATACACGTACCGCGCTAGCCCAAGCCCTATCACGTGTGATACTTCACGTGCACCCCCGAAATACACATACCCCGGTCGCACAAGGCCTATCACATGTGATTCTCCCAACACACCCCTGGGAATACATGTACCCCGCTCGCACAAGACCTATCTCGTGTGATTCTCCCCGCGCACCCCTCGGAATACACGTACCCCGCTCCCCAAGGCCTATTGCATGTGATTCTCCTCACGCACCCCTCGGAATACACGTACCCCGCTCGCACAAGGCCTATCGCGTGTGATTCTCCCCGTGCACCCCTCGGAATACACGTACCCCACTTGCACAAGGCCTATCGCGTGTGATTCTCCCCACGCACCCCTCGGAATACACATACCCCACTCCCCAAGGCCTATCGCGTGTGATTCTCCCCGGGCACTCCTTGGAATACACATACCCCGCTAGCCCAAGCCCTATCGTGTGTGATACTTCACGCGCACCCCGAAATACACGTACCACACTCGCACAAGGCCTATCGCGTATGATTCTCCCCGCGCACTCCTCGGAATACACATACCCCGCTCGCTCAATGCCTATCGCGTGTGATTCTCCCTGCGCACCCCTCGGAATACACGCACCCCGCTCCCCAAGGCCTATCTCATGTGATTCTCCCCGCGCACCCCTCGGAATACACGTACCCCGCTAGCCCATGCCCTATCGCGTGTGATACTTCACGCGCACCCCGAAATACACGTACCCCGCTCGCACAAGGCCTATCACGTGTGATTCTCCCTGCGCACCCCTCGGAATACACGTACCCCACTCGCACAAGGCCTATCGCGTGTGATTCTCCCTGCGCACCCTTCGGAATACACATACTCCGCTAGCCCAAGCCCTATCGCGTGTGATATTTCACGCGCACCCCCAAAATACATGTACCCCGCTAGCAAAAGGCATATCGTGGGTGATTCTCCCTGCACACCCCTCGGAATACACGTACCCCGCTAGCACAAGGCCTATCATATGTGACACTTCACGCGCACCCTCGAAATACACGTACCCCGCTCGCCCAACGCTTATCGCGTGTGAAGCTTCCTGCACCCCACAAATACACTGTCCCGGCCCTGTGAACTGGTGCAGGGTTAGCGCAGCCCTTTGCGCTGCATTGGGGATTTCAATGCCTTATCCTTGCGCACGGGGCGTTCTTGGGGGCGTAACTGGCGCTGCGGGATGTTCTCTGCGCCAGCGCTCAAAATGGCTTTGATGTTCCATGAATACGAGGTGCGCCAGAATGCTGTTTAGCGCACACGGCTGGCGCACGCTGGCGCACGCTAGCTCTCTGCGCTGAATTCTATGAATTACCCTGTTTAAGTGGTAGGGTGAACCTTTACATCCATTTATTGTTATTTAGTTTTCTTAAATCAATGCATGCCCGGACCTTTACATTGGATTTTCTGGCCACAACAATGCAGCGTCAATCTGTTTAATAATATCTAGGCCACCCAGTTTCAACTCATTCTTAACTTCTTCGTGATATGTCATTGGAACTTTAATCATCTTATGTGCTAAAACTGTGTCTGTCTTTTTAGTAGATACATCTGAGCTAATGCATACCTCCCTTTAAACTCCTATACATTTTCACCACCGTCCAATATATCTATTGGTGATTTTTCCAACTCCTCCAGTGCAATATCTGGCTGCCCGAATCAGATCTTGAATCAGCAAGTCATTTAACTTGTGTACATTCCACTACTAGGTTTAGCAAGCAAACATTCCACAACTACTACGTTACTTTTTTTTTTACAGGACATTATCTGGCATTAAGTAAATGCCCAACAATTGCACAATTTGAACATCTGACATCATTTTCAGCACCTCTGCCATTGAAAATGAGAGGTTCTCTCCTACTCTGACCAAACTTCTCATCATGTTAATTGGGTTGCCCTCTGTATTGAGATACTTTTGTGCTTTTACTTACAGCCACATTTCCTGTATTCATAAGATTCACACTCTCCTTAGAACAGCTTTCCCTCTGACGGTCTTCACACATAAGATGACCTGCTTGGATATTATTGTTTCTGGTAAAGAAGGACTGCCAGCAACCCACAATCTCTATTGCACAATGTTGTTGCCTGTGTGCAAAATCATCAGATTTCTGAGTGATTTATTATTATTCAGACCCTGGCGAAAGTGAGTGGAAGTGTTTAGCGGAGATGGTGGGTATCGCTGCTGAGAGGCGGACCAGCCCCCGCAGGGGGCGCTAGAGGGACAGCCTACATAGCGGGCTGTCCCCTCTGGCCGCCACCTTCAGGGGGGTGGCCAGCCTCTACTCTTCCTCCCCCAGTGAGGCGGAAGAGGCGTCCCCCAGGGCTTCCCAGGGGACACATATAAGGCGGGAGCTGCAGGCAGTCAGTCTCTTTATCCTGCAGCTCCCGCCGTTCTTGATCCGCACCCACCCACACCCTGTTCTTCTGGAATTGATCAAATAACCTGTAAAAGAGTAAGTAGCGAAGTGAATAGTAGCATGAATTGAATGTGGTGAGGCGTTCGTATCACCGAGTCAGGTAGATGTAGTAGCAATTACAAAGAAGAGATACAGTTTTAATGCAGTAATAATGGTTTTCAGTGACATGGTGAGGCGTTCGTAGCACTGAAAGAGTCAGATAAAGATAGTAGCAATTACAAAGAAGAGATACAGTATAATGGTAATGTGTTGTGGTACGTTGTGTCTAATTTTCCTATTTCTGTTACAGGCGGAGTATCTGGGCGGTCCGAGCCAATGAGGGAGCGGCCCAGGATTGGCCGGACTCAAGCCAAATCCATGTACGGGCACTGACTCCCACGTTAGGGCTTTTATGCCAACAACCTCCTTGTCATTGCGCCAAAGTGTTCTACTGGTAGTAACCGGTGTTGGCCTGGTAGTAACCAGAAGCGTTTCAGCTTGTGCCTTTGGCAGGTAGGGTGACACGGTTCACCCATACCTGAGTGTAATGTAATGTGTGGCTGGGACCATCCCAAGTTTATTGTTTGCTCCAAATAAACTGTGACCTTGTATATTCCAAAGAACCTTAAAAAAGTTGTCTGTTATTATTTCATGGTGTGTGTGATATTCTGGCCACAGGAGGTGGGGGCAACCAATGGGGATCTCTCCACTATGGGCCTCATTACAACTCAGGTGTTAAGGGTTAACGCCACCGTTAACCCTTAACGCCTGATTCTGATTTTAACGCCTGCTTTTAGCAGGCGTTAAAATCCATGGCGCTAACCTGCCATGGTGCTAATTACGCCGCCGTAATTTACGGCGGCGTAATTAGCGCCTTCCCCACTCCCATTATGCCCTATGGGGCAAAAATGGGAATGGGGAAGGGAAAATGGGAAATGGGGATTTACCGCCCCACTCACCTTGTAATGGGGCGGTAAATCCGCCATCCACCATGGTGTAAACGTAGTTTAGTTTACACCATGGTGGTAAAGTTGGTGCACTTAGCACCTCAGTTGTAATGAGGGCCTGACTGCCCTCTCCAGCGAAGGCGCAGTGGAAGTGTTTGGCGGTGCTGGCGGGTATTGCTGCTGTGTCCCTTTAAGCAGATTACCCAGGATCACTGCTGCTGCTGTCTTGGAAAAGTTAAGACTGCCCTCTCCAGCGAAAGTGCAGCAAAAGTGAGTTGAAGTGTTTGGCGGATGGTCAGAGTAAACCACTAGATACCTAGAAGGTACTTCGAGTTTGCGGAGCCGCAGCTCGATAATGACCCTCGATAAAATCTGCTGTAAGGAAAGTCAGCCGTGACTGTAATCAAGACGGGGATATCGGTGGTAAGATAGCTAATGACTGTTTCGGTTACACAAGTCCTACTACCATAACAACATTAAAATCTGCCCCGTTACTACTCACATACATGTGGGATTGAATCCTTAACTCTGCAAACCCGCCAAATCTCATGTATGCAAAGAATTAGACGCGCTGGCGGGACATCAATTCCATGAGTGCATCAACATATGAAGCCCATGGAATCATTTAGGATGCCAGCTTGGGTCCGTCGTTACTCACTACGATCAAAGGAACATGCCACTTGTGCCCGAGCCCTGAATGCCACATGTAAGATGAAAAATTTAGCAGCAAAACAAATTGCCAACATTCATTGGCCACATAAGTTACGGAATCCATGCTTGAAATTAATGAAATAGAGGCTAACAATCGGGGTAAAATAACTGCCTATCTGCAACCCTTTAGGGAAAACCATCTCAGTAAAGTAACTATCACAGAAAGCACACAAGAAGAACCTAGAGAACAAATAAATTTAAGTACTGCTTCCGAAAATCCTATTGATAATAACTCACTGCTAAATCTGTGTTTGAGCTTACAAGCAGAGGGTGACATGGAAAATCACTCAATGGCCGAGGGTATGAAGACGGGGAGCCTATGCAGCACTACAGCTAGCGGTTTAGCGAAATCAGCTAATCTCACAGCCATTGCAAAAGATGCGTATGCTTCTCCCCCAACCTCCAAGTGGAGTATTCCTCCACTGACTCTTCTTTGCTGGATGACTCTCGCATTGAACCTATCGCTTTGCAACAGTCTTTATAAAGACCAGCAAACTCTAAAACAGGAGGTAGGATGGCTATTAGAAAATGTATTCATGATGCAAGAAACACTCCAACTTCGATCTAATGAAGTGGTTATGAATAAGGCTGAGGTGGCAAACAGTACTATTATCACAGTTGAGTACACTGCTGCCCCCACATTAATGACAATACTGCTAAAGTTAAATTGAACTGAATCAGTTACTAGTATGAGTAACTAATCGCCAAATAGTTACCAGCAAAAAGGGCACTAAAAAGAAAAAGTATGTTAATACTAATACTGATATGATATGATATTTTATTTATATCGTGCCCATACACAGAGTGCGAAGAGGCAACGGAGGGGAACAATGGAGGACAAAAAGACAGCAATCTAATTAGGCCCAGTGACATTGAAAATGCGCAAGTGCAGGGGAGAGGGAAGTGGGATAGTGCAAGGGGCAGGGGAGGAATGGAAAGTGCTGAACACATGATCAAGCAACAACAGGTATTGCAGCCAGCAGGTTGTAAGTGCAAGAATAAGGCGCAGACAGCGGGTGTCTAATAAGTGCAGGAAGGGGACTGTAGGGTTGCAGATACAGACCCTAGTGCAAGAGTTGCCAGGAGGAAGTGCGGGTATGCGGCTGGGTGAGCAGGGATCTTAGCCAGAAGTCCAGTGCCGAAGCAAAAAGAGATCAGCAGGGGAGAGGAAGTGTGAAGGCAGAAGCAAAGAGGATGGTCTTGAGGTGCTTCCGAAATCGAAGATGGTTCTCCTCAAGTTTCTGAGAGGCAGGGAGGCTATTCTAGAGGGAGGCCCCAGCAGAAGAAAGAGATCTACCCCCAACTCGTTGCTTGGAGAAGCAACTGACTTGAGGGAGTTGGTGGTGGAGGAGCGAAGGTATTACCAACGGCAGAGTTGAAGATATTGAGGGCCAGGGCCCCAGAAGGCCTTGTGGACAATGCAAAGGGTCTTGAACTTAATCCTTGCAGCCACTGGGAGCCAATGAAGAGATTTCAGGGCTGGAGAAATAAAATCCCTGGGCTTGAGGCCAAGGACAAGTCTCACAGTCCTGTTCTGGATGAGCTACAGAGAGTATTTGCAGGCAGAATTCGAAAGAGGCTGTTGCACTAGTCCATCCTAGAGAGTACCAGAGCTCTAGAGACAGTGAGCTTCTGGGGGAAGGAGAGGAAAGGAAGAATGCCTCTGTGGCGGTGCAGTTGGTAGTTTGACTTTTTAGAGATGTCAAAGATCTGTGGAGGTAAGGAAAGTGTGGAGTCGAAGATGGCCCCAAGATTCTTAGCCTCACAGGTGGGAGTAGGGAGAGGGCCAAGGGAGGACGGCCAGAGAGTGACAGGAAAGGAAGGTGCAGGTGTGCTGATGAGGAGGCTCTCTGTCTTACTGGCATTAAGACAGAGGTTGTTGGTGGCACACCACTCCTGGATTGCAGACAGACCATCAGAGATGAGAGAGTGAGAAGAGGTGGCAGAGGGGAGCTTGAAAATGAGTCGAGTCTCTTCCGCATAGCACTGAAAATTGGAGCAGAGAGCAGCAATGCAGTGGGCAAGGGGTGCAAAGTATTGGTTGAAATACCAGGGAAAGAGGTTAGACCCCTGGGGTACACCACAAGTGGAGAGTGAGGTAGAGGAAAGGAAAGACCCAAGTTGGAAATGTGAGGGTATGTTGGAGAGGAAACAGGTCAACCAGACCAGGGCTTGATCAGTGATACCCAGGTTATCATGGAGGCAGTTGAGCAGGATGATATGGTTGACCGTGTCAAAGGCAGAGGAGAGATCGAGTAGGATGAAGACAGATGGGACATTAGAATCAAGGTTGGAAAGCAGGTCTTCACGGATGTTCAGGGAGCAGCTTCCATGCTTCTGGCTGCTCTGAAGCCAGACGGATGGTCGTGGGGACAACCAAAAGAATCAGTGTGAAGATTAAGCTGTGAGATGGCCAGCTTTTACAGGAGTTTGTTCAGGAAAGGAGTGATAGCGATTTGGCGATAGTTAGCCAGGCAGGAGGGGTCAGCTGTGGGTTTCTTGAGAAGAGGGTGCACAAGAGAGTGCTTCAGAGGTGAGGGGAAGGCTCCAGAGACAAAGGAGTGGTTACAGAAATTGGCCAAAGCAGGGGCGAGGGTGTCAATATGTTCCTTAATAGTTTTGGATGAACAGGGAAGAACCTATTTTGATGAGACTTTCATAGAATGGACTTGTCTGGAAATCTCATCCGGGGAGAACAGAGGAAAGGAAGAGAAAGAGGGGGAGAGGCAGGAAAGGAGGCTGCAGGGGGGCTGGAGGTAGCTGAGAGAGAAGAGGGAAAAGTATGAGATGATGAGAGGGTGGACAACATGTCTTGGGTTTTAGAGATGAAGTGAGAGGCCAGGGCTGTGCAGAGGGCCTAGTAGGGGACAGGAGGGGTAGAGACTGCATCAGGATTGGCCAGCTCCTTGTAGATTTTAAAGAGTTTGGCCGAGTTGTTGGATGCCGCAGGGACTCAGGCTTGGATGTGGGCTCTCTTCTTAGTGCAGGCAGAGAGCTGGTATTGTCTTTGGAGCAGCCAGCAGACCAGTTTGTCAGAGGATGCACAAGAAGCCCCCCATTTTCTCTCAGCCACCCTACACTTGCGTTTAAGGGGAACTAGGTAAGAGTTGTACCAAGAGTTGCACTTGGCTTTGGGCTTCAAGCAAATCCTAATGACAGGAGCAAAAACATTGAGAGTATCAGAGATAGCAGAGTGGAATTTGGAAGGGCAAAGTCGGGATGAGAGTCAGCCAGAGGTGGAGGAGGGAAGAGAAAGTGGCAGCGAAAGCCTCAACTGACGCACGCTTCATGGGCCAGATGATCGAGAAGGTAGGTGGCAGTGCTGGAATAGGCTTGACCTGTGCGGTAGAGATGGGAGGAAAGGAGAGAGTGATTGCTCCAAGAGATAGGAGTGGTGAGGGGGTTAGAGAGGGGGAAGTCAGAGGAAATGAGAACATCCAGCGTGTGTCCTGCAGATTGAGTAGGGCCAGAGGGAAGATTAGAGAGGTCGAGCGAGTCGCAGAGGTCGCAAAAGTATACAGAGGAGGGATAGGAGGCATCTAGGTGGATACTGAGGTCTCCAAGGAGGAGGAGTTGAGTGGTCGAGGCCAGGAGTGAAGAGGAGAGGTCTGCCCGCTCAGAGAGGAAAGAGGTAATCGGACCAGGTGGCCGATAGATAGTGGCAATGGTGAGAGAGTGGGTGGGAGAGAGAGAAAGCCTACAGATAAGGCATTCAAAAGAGGAGTAGGCCTGCATCGGAATCGCGAAGGCAGGAATCCACTCCAGGAAGATCAAGGCTACACCCCCACTGGGAAGGTTGGATCTGGGCACAGAGAGGATCTTGTAGCCATCAGGGAGGAGAGTGTCAAAGCTTGTGACAGAGCTAGCCGTGAACCATGTCTCGGTGAAACCGAGGACATCAAGGTCTAGTTCTTCCAGGAGGTGGCAAATGTCAGAGGAGTGTTTGACAGCTGCGCGAGAGTTAAGAGTGGCAATATGGAGAAGATTGCCAACCTTGAAAGACTTCCGGGGAGGGGTACGAATCAGAGGTAGGCCATAAGAGGTGTAGGAGTGTTAGGCAGAAACCTGTGCAGTTCCCTTAGGGACCATTGCAAAAGATTTAAGACTACAGGTGTTGGCAGTAAACCCACTTGGTAGCAGTCTGTACCACCCAGATTTACCTGGTAGCTGTGGCTGAGCAGTCAGACTTCCCTCAAGAAGAGTTAGGCAGTATGCAAAGTATACACAATAGGCACTCAGCTACAATAATACAAGCAAACACTGACCAGTGCTTTGGTATCAAAGTATATAATTATTTATTTAAAAACACACAGTTGAAACACTTCAGCACTCTTAGTGTAAAATATTCTAAACACAGTTACTATTGTAATATATACACCCCTTTTTCCCTATCAGATAAATAACAGTAAAACACCACTTATTTTCATACAGAGGTGAGCGCTTAACTAGATTGCACTCTAATAAGATTGTGAGAAAGGGAGGGAAAAAGACAGAATATGAAGAGGTACACCACTCTACGATTCAGGAACACTGTTAGCAAGGCAGAGAGCAAAAAGTCACTGGTGAGCCAAAGTCCAAAGGCTGGGCCCACTCTTAGAGAGAGCAGAGCACAAATGCGCCCAAGATCACACAGTTACACTATGCTTAGAAAGTCTTGCAGAGGGTTCCAAAAGGGTTTAGAGAGGCTTTAAGACAGTTTAACCAGGGTGTCCCAGACTAACCCAGGTTCGAAAGCCGGGGGCTAAATCTACCCCGTACAGTCGGTAGCAAGGGAAGCCAGGCGGGACACGGTACCTTAAGTGGGAAGGATCCTCCCGCGGTGGCAGTTGTTCCTGGTAGTGGGTGCAAGTCGCGTCGTCGTCCAGGGGAAGAGAAGATCTCGACTTGGAGGAAAGATGAAGGTCGTTGCACTACCAGGGAAGAAACCAGCCGCGGAGTCTTCCGGTTAAAGGTGGTACCTTTGTTTCGCGGTCATGGTAAAACGTGGTATCCCGTTTGCCGGGGTGCTTGGCACGGGCAAGGCGGCCACCAGGTACATCGGGAAAGTGAAAAGACGGTGAAACTGGTTATCCCCACCAGTCAAAGGAAGAAGACTCTCCGGCGGGAGATCTCCTCTGTCATTGGGAAAAAGTGGTGAGACGGTCCAGCAGGGCTACACCGGTAGTGGTGTCGTGGCAGGTCGGCTCAGCTTCTCCCTTGTCGGATTCTTAGGTCCTGTGGCGACTTCTGAAGTTCCAGTCCCCAAAGCCCTGCTTTTATGCAGCAAACCCCCATTCACTCAGCCTAGCTGTCACTCAAACATGCCGGCCGGCTCACCACTTCGGCCAATCAGGATGGAGTGCGACTTGAGTTGCCTAGGCAACTCAGTTCAGGGTGCCTAAATTCCCCTCCACCCCTCCTAAGTACCCCAGACAGAGTGGCACCACTTTGGAGGGCTTCTGTGGAGAAGCCTGCCAAAAAGTGGAACAAAGGACTCGACTTGGGTTGGAGTCACAGAAGAGAACACAAACGCCATTTTAGAATCAAGTTTTGGCAAAAAATACCAACCGGAGAATTAATATTAATTAAATAAACCGGCGGTATGTTCGAGGCTACAGTAAATAATTAAATAAAGATAGTAGCCTAAAACAATGGGAAATCCCATAGGAAAATATTCGCGGTAGAATATAAAAAGTAGTATCCACTGCCACCAGCCAAAACTCGATCAGGGGGACGGAGACGTGCCCCCTCGACTAACAGACCCTGGGGTAATCAAATTGCCCCAGCCAGTACGTCCACAATATGATGGTTTGTACTGGTTCTGTTCAGAATTTAAGACTAGTAAAGTCAATGGTGACTTTACATGCCCTGGGAGACAGTAGTCAGTCCCAGGGTATGGAGTCTATACTGGGGGGGTCACTAAGACACCCCTGTGTCACTGCACTCAGGGTGCTGTGTAACACACATCACAAAAACACATGAAACCCTATGGAGTAAAAGACCCCATAGCCCATTAAACACTTCTAGATTCAAAGAAACACACTCAAATCATGTCCAAGAGTGAGGGTAAAAGAGTCTCACTCTTGGCAGGAGAACAAAATAAACCCCAAAAATCCAGCAAAGCTGCTGGGGGACTCACTAGGTTAGGAAATTCAGCCTAAACAGAGAATTCTCCCTAACAAGAAGGAGCCGAAGGGGGGGGGGGGGCAGAGGAGGATAGAGGAGAGGGAGAGGTGGCCAAGGAGGAGGCAGATGTGGGAGACAAGGAAGCCAGAGAGGAGAGAGAGGGCACAGCCAGAGAAGGAAGGAAGTTCTATCAAAGATGAAAAGGTTGGGTTGAGGGCCTTGGAACAGGACAGTGCCCTTCAATTCAGGTAGACATTAATTATTACCTTAGAGGAGTGGGCGTGGTCCAGGCGGGCCTCCCACCGGGTGCCACCATTAATTGGAGAAGGGAAGGGAGGAAGCACAGAGACCGTATGGGGAGTCCATAGGTCTGGCGAAGGAACGACAAAGAGGATGTCGGTGAGGGTGTGTCTAGAGGATGCGCTGGTGTAGGTGTCAGCAATAGGGAGACCAGGGTTTGAGACAAAGATATCAATTTTGAACCTCTTCCTGCCAAACGTAGTGAGAAGGGAATCATAGTCAATGGAGAAACAATTAGAGAGGATAGGAGAAACAGAGTGCCATGGGTGTTGTGGGGGAGGGTATAGAGGAGGGAGTTGGTGGGTGGGGAAAGGTAAGGGAGTGAGAGAGGAGCAGTTAGGGGCAAGGCAGAGAAGTTAAGCAGGACAGGAACAGCAAGACAGAGAAGCACAATGCAGTCACTGGGCGCAACCAAACGCAAAAAATACAGTACAGCCACAGCGCAACTAAATTTGAACTAGCAGCAAACGTGAAATACATTACAACCACAGGGCAACTACATTTGAACTAGCAGCAAAGGTGAAATACAGTACAGACACAGGGCAACTAAATTTGAACTAGCAGCAAAGGTGAAATACAGTACAGCCACAGGGCAACTAAATTTGTACTAGCAGCAATGGTGAAATACAGTACAGCCACAGGGCAACTAAATTTGTACTAGCAGCAAAGGTGAAATACAGTACAGCCACAGGGCAACTAAATTTGAATTAGCAGCAAAGGTGAAATACAGTACAGCCACAGGGCAACTAAATTTGAACTAGAAGCAAAGGTGAAGTACAATACAGCCACAGGGCAGCAACATGTGCAAAAGGGTGTAAGTCCAGGGGAGTAGGGTGTGATTCGGAAAGTCAAGAAGGAGGAGCAGTTGAGGAGGCAACTAACCCATGGTCATTGAGGTGTAGGTGTGGTAACGTTCTGGTACCACCAGGAAATTCAGGAGTGCCGTTCCCATTTGAGCTTGTGAGGGGTCTAAGGGCACCCCCAGAACACCCAGGCAGCGGACAGGGAGCAGACATGGCCTTAGAAGGTGTGCCTTTGGAAAGGGAGCCGGCTAAAGCCTGCTGGTCCCCAATAGGCCAGATAGCTGAAGACCCAAACCAATCAGCAGCAGGCCGGTGGCAGTGGAGGACTCGGAGGTCCTTCAGTGCTGCAGAACAGATGTCGGCCATGAATGAGTGCCCATGAGGTCAGCACAGCAAATGGCCCACAAAGGAACACACTCTCATACCCACATGCAGGCCACCCCTGAGTGGGTGTTGGGCAAACGTGCATAAGGGGAATGGAATGCACTGTTGAACGGGCGCATTCAAGAAAAAAAAACACAATTTTGCAGAAACTTCTTTTTTTTCCTTTCCTCCCAGGTCACAATCAAATCAATTCCTGCAGCTCCTACCTCAGTGCAGGTGGTGGGGGAAGCAGGGATGTGGCGTGCAGCGACCTCAGGGTCTGTAGGTGCAGGGAGCCAGGTCCTCATGGCGAGGTAGGAGAAAGAGAAGGTCCACTACTAAGTCCATTTGAAAACCTGCAACAGTAGCTCAAGACCTGGCATCTGTTTTCCCGAACAATGTGGTATGCCATGAGTCTCCTAGTAACTTTATAATTGACACAAATAAAGGTCAAGCAACTCAGAAGAGAAAACCTAAGGGATATCTTCCGGGCCTTGGCCTCCATTGTAATCATGACCATCCTTTACAAAAGTTAAAAGGAAATGGCACCATAAGAGAAACTTCTTCAGTGTAAAATACAGTGGATGATGCAGAAGTGGCTACCACAGTGGCTACCCCTTTTAGCTCTGGGATAAATAAAAGAACTAACGATGAAAGGTTAGAGATAAATACGTCTGAGGATTTGCCCTTGCAGCAGGAAAATAAAATGTTAGATCTGGAGCTATTCCGCTCTTAAGCTAAGAACAGTGCTTCATACAAAATAAAAATAACTGACTATTATGCCACCTGGGAAATCCCCTATCGGAATAGATCAAATATAATTGAGCTATTGCAGCAAAACTCCTCATTACAAATGATTATATCCAGAGATCTGAAATTAGTACAAAAATGCCACGGTCATCATCGGGCCCAAATTGGGCAATGATACATTTGGTGCCTCCTATTATTACAGAACTGATTAGGACACAAGCAAGCTGCTTTCTGGCCTTGGGATATGGTTTGGAAAAAGAGGAATAAAGTATTCAGAGAGAAAGTAAATGTACACTCTGAACGAGATAGTCCAGCCCCTTTCATGAGTAGCAATTGCCCTGGAGATGGATGGGGATGGAGACTTTACTCGTACATCAATAAAAGAGCCGACTCAGGAACTTAACAAAAGGAAGCCTGTTTTAATACCAATTTTCTAAAACAGGGAGCATAACGAACATCAAAGCAATCGCTCGATCCTCTTACTCAATGCATTTAAGAAAAACTAAACTTTTATAAGCAATATTCATCATTAATGATGTTAACCTACGTGTGTGCTAACGTCATCCTACGCGGCAAACTACAAAAACGTATAAGCATGGGTGATTGGCTCTGAGTGAACATCTAAGTGTATAATCCATACCAGTCTAAAAACGCGTAACTATGTGTTTGGTAACTTAACATCAGGCGGGACAACTAAGCCCGCCCATAAAAATGGCCACTATAAACGTCACTAAATACACAACGTCCCATTGGTTTACACGCTATAGGACCCCTACATATGAAGGTCCTCTACAATTGGTTGGCACTCTATCCTCCTTCAATACTTTTCCACCTATGTTAGCAGCATGCAGGCTGGTCATCCAGGTTCTGGTGAGGTCGCCTTAACTTTAGCTTTATCATCACCTTAGTGGTCTACTGTCAATTAGGCTTTTGAAGCTCGTCCTTGAGAGTGTTCTTAGCTCTGGGAAATTTAGGGAGTGAGTAGCACAATCTTCCTTCGTACGTAGGTGTGACCATCCCGCTCCTCCAACTTCATGCTTCCATATGACTGGAGACCATGGAATCAAGCCTTTTCGTCCATTTAATATTATTTTTTAATAAACTTCTGACGTTTTCCTTGTTATGTTTGTGCCTTCTGAACAGGAGTCTTGTTCATTCACACGACTTTGTAGCCAATATCAGTTTACTCAAGTTTGATAAGACCTTGGCTTCTTGGCTCGTCCATCCTCGCCTTCTGAAATACACTTGTAATTCAACTTGCTTTATAACTGCGACACACTGAAATGAGACCTTCTTTGCTACTGTCCAACCTGCTCTAATATCTTTACTGTTAACATCCATAGTTCTCTCATCCCTATATGTATATATTTGCGCTTGCTGCAATCTATTTCACTATAAGCTTAAAGCTAGCTTCACAATTACTTTGCTGCTTGCGTTTCTTTTGCGTCTGCACACGTGTAAAATAGCTTGATATCTTCATTTGTTTCCATGGCATAAGCTTCTTCACCTTGAGCCCAAGATGTCGCTTCATGTACCATATAATGGCAATGGCTAGTGACACTATCATTCATCCTTGCCGCTTATTGGCTCTGCTCCTTCAGGGATTTCATTCAAATGGCCTTCATATTTCTTTGTATACAGATATGGTTTTCTCAATGGGAACCTTGGCTCCCAGATTCTCTTATGTACTGGCCCTTTCATTGATACTGGACTGAGTCCATACTCTGCTCTTTGTCGATTCAACTGTTCTGTATACGTCATATACTCTGGTTTCCAGCATAAAGGTAAAAGGGGTGGGTCCGTTGAGGTGGGGGTACTTGGCTCCTCCTCTAGAGCTCGGTCATACACCAGAGGAGGTTTTATCTGTGAAGGTCACAAGTGACATTGTTGAGAAGATCTGCGCATCCATACAGGCCCAAAAAGATCTAAAAGGTACTCAAAACAGTAGAACTCAAAAACAGCACAGGGATCGTAGGATTGAATTACATAGATCTCTAAATTATGTAGCCACCACCTACCTACCTTCGCGCTGGCTAAAAATGCACAAACGCATTTTAGTAATTTAAATTACTATAGGATCATGGAAATCAAGAGGCTATAGATAGTTCCTGGATAATATTGAAGGTTTACACATTCTGGTTTCAGCTGATATTTTCTTATTAAAGGAGGCGTGGTTAACTCAAGACCTTATGTTGAATGTTTTATCATCTTTCAAAGAAAAGCGCTAAGAAATGGAAAGGGGCGCCCACATGGAGGATTAATAACAAAGTAGCGAAACATCTAATTGCCTCCATACTAGTTCTATACACCAGGTGCTTGCCATCAAAGTGGAAATTGTGAACAATAAAGAGTCATTAGAAGCGCTATTGGTACATATATTTAATCCATCAGGTAATGATAAACTAGAGGTGATTGTGGAATATCTAGATGCTTTGATTAATACATGGCAAAATAATTATGCCCATCGGGAGGATAGCCTAGGGGCAACATGCTCGCCTTGGAAGCAAGACGACACGGAGCAACACAGGTTTGATCCCCGGGTCCGCGCTTAGAAACCGCTGGGTATTAAGCACGTTATAAATATCATTTCATATCAACCTTATTATCAGATGGGTGATTTTAACTTTCATCGTCCAAGGAATCCAAAGCGGATAATCTCGATGTCCGAAGAGTACAGTTATTTTGAAAACCAGCAACATGTCTGGGCGATAGGAGTGGGGGAGGAAGAGTTAAAGGTGGACTGTAGTCCTTGGTTGCTACTTTTCCAGTCGTGCCAGCTCTTTCAGCTGGTAAATCTGAAAGATCAAGCTTGTTTCTTTACTTGGACAAATGGAAACTTTTATTCATGCATTGACTTTGTAATAACCGCAGAAAATGGATTCATGAAAGTTAATTCATTCTCTTTGACGCCTAACAAATTGAGTGACCATGTGGTGGTAGAAATTTCAATAGGCAATGGCCCATACACATGAAATTCTGAAATTAGCAATGGAGGGAACTGCATCAGATGGACCAACCGAAATTTGGCCAAAGCTAGTGCTGTAATAGATAGGCTGTCTGGGATCACATTTCCGGAATCATCTATAATGGAGAATCTTAGTCAGATTACTAGTTCAGTTATTAATAATCTAGCTATAGAACAAACAAAGGACAAGACACATGAATAAGACACATTAAAATGTTTATGACTGGGAAAATGCATGTGAAAAGCAACAATTAAAGAAAGACGCCACACAATGTAAAAGGGAAAATGCACTTGACATAGAAGCACAAGTAGAGGAAATTAAACATCTAAGAATGAAATTCAAGAACTGGCATAGAATGCATAAGGTCACTATCGCCTCAGCACAATGGAAAATTATGTATAATGTACTGAAAGACAAAGATGCGATGAAATGTTGGCAGATTTTCCATAAACACAATTCTGGCTATATGTCCATGAGAGAAATTAATCTCATTACCAGTGAGGTTTGAGAAAATTATATTTTAATGTTGTACCATCAAAATACTGTGCTTCCTGTCACTAATTGACAATTAGTGACAGGAAGCATTTTACATTTCAGGTAGAAGATCTTGAAAGGATCATTTTGGATTTAAAGCCATCAAGAGCCACTGGACCAAATGGGATCCCAAATGCTCTTTACAAGAGAAATGTCAAGTTATGTGTCAGTGTTTACGCTTTCTTTACCGGTCTGAAAAGAACTTCCCGCCTCCTCACTTGAATCAGGATCCTCCTGTTGTAATTCGTGTAGCCTCCTCTCCCATATGCTTCTTTTTTTTTGTTTGCGGGTGTGGCTTGCCACGGAATGAAGCCACCGTGGGAGTTGATAACAACAAACCAGGTGCCCCGTTCCGGAACAGCCGGAATAGGGGAAAAAGCCCTTAAGCACAAAAAAACCCTTAGCGTGTATGCTGAGCTAGTCCCTAGTATTAGCATCCCCAGAGACTGGGTGCCAGAGAACTGCTGTGTCGGTGGCTCATCAAAGAGAGGAGCGATGGCGAGCAGGCCACAGAGTATGGTTCACATGGAGTACAAGGGACAACAAGAAAAGCAGTAAGTATCAAAGCAGTAGAAGGAGGAGTGGCCAGAGAGCGAGAGAAAACAGAGTGGAAGAAAACAGAGTTGAGAGGAGGCACAGAGGCAAGAGAAAGCCGGGCACGGAACGGTAGATACCGGGAGAAACAGCAAGAAAGCCCGCCGAAGCAGGGAAAGGAGAGGATAGAGAAAGGCAGAGTACAATACGTACTGAGTGGAAAAACACTAGCGATGCCTCCCAAAGAGGAAAAGCAAAATGCCAAGCCAAGGGGTGCAACGCGCTGTCCGCCGGAAGGGGAGGGAACAAATACCAGTCGGCAGACAGCGTCGGAGCAACTAGACCGCTAGGACGCATTGCCAGGAGACGGAACGGCATTAGCAATGGCGTCTTAGATGCCAGCGGTCCCACAGATGTCTACCAACTTGGGGCATGACATTATGGGCTAATATTTTGTATGTGATTTTTCAGAAAATAGTGACCACAGGCCAGATTCCAGTGTCATGGAGTCAGTCTGTGATGATATCTATATATAAAAAAGGATCAAGAGAATCTCCTGCTAATTATCGATTACTGGCTGTGCTAGATTCCGGTGCTAAGGTTTTTAGTAAGTAACTACTGAGATATATTAATGAGTGGATTAAGGAAGGTCATATTTTAGGGCGACAACAATTGGGTTTTAGAAAGGGTTTTAATACTGTGATGATTCTTTGGAAATTGTTATATCTTATTGATTTTAATAAGGCTTTCGATGCAGTGGATAGACCTATCCTATGGGATCAGATGAATGAAGGGAAGCTACAGATGCAAATCTTATATTTCACAAGAGCACTTTACACAATTAATGAAGTTTCGATTAGAACTAATTTAGAAGGTGAACTTAGTAAAAAGATAACAACTAACTATGCTTTAAAAGAAGCGTGCACATTAGCGCCGGTCTTGTTTAATGCTTACTTGGCTAACTTAGGTAGTGCCCTACAAAACTGTGGCAATTCTCCCCTCCACCCCACTGAAATATCACAATGCCCGATTGGCATGGCTGTCGTATGCTGATGATAATATTATATTTGCCAAGACAACGATCGGATTACAGAACAGCCTTTTGGCACTAGATAAATATGCTCAAGATCATGGTCTAATTATACATATACAAAAACTAAAATCATGACCATAAAAGCAATTCGAAGAAGTCAAAAGATATATAATTGGACACTGCAGGGACGAAGCTGGAGGAGGTCGCCAGGTATCTATATTTTGGGATCCTTATTAGCAATAATTTGGATAAGGCTAAGTTTGCTAAAACATTGAGAACAAAGTATTTGCAAAATGTATGGCCATAAGATCATTTATCTGAGTGAAAGGAGGCTACTCCATAGAAGGGCTGGTACATCTGTATAAAGGTTGTATTGTGCCCAGTATTTTATATGGCTTGGAGGTTTTCTCCGCAAAAGAAACACCTTGGTTAAGTACCCTCAAATGGACACTTTGGACGAAAGCCCTTGGCTTATTTCAGGCTGGGTCAGTGGAAGCCATATGTAGTGAATTAGGGTTTATTTCACGAAGTACAAGAGAAATGATAGCTATGTGTAATCTATATGTGAAAATGTTGATGAATCATGAGAATAGTAACTCCTGTGATTCCCTTTTCCTGGAGAGAGATGGAAACTTTATTAACACTTGAGCTTCGAAACTTTGGATTAAGGACATCAATGACTTTCTTCAGAAGATAGATAGGTTGTTCATTCGAACCCACTCAAAGCCTGGCATGTTTTTTCAAGGCAATAAAACAGAAATCGGAGATATGGGACAGAAATATGAGAAGTACCTATTTAATGGGAAAAACGAACCATGGAGAATACTCTAGACTAACATTTTTGGTGAATGCTCCTTGTGTTATCTAATCCATTTACAAAATATTCAAGTGAGACGTTTCATCATGCTCCTTAGACTCAGCCAACTTCCAATGTTAGCTATCACTGGTGCCTGGCATAATATTGCATGGAAAGAATGTTTATGCAGAATATGTAATAATGCAGTTGAAACTATAAGACATTTCTTGACTGACTGGTGGAACTGAATAATTTATATGCAAAAGCATATGTGCTCCGAGGCTTTGACATTCATTTTATTTCCTCAGACCAATGTTGGTCATACTTGTTCTCAGGTGGTAATTTGATCATGAATTTTACAATATTTTACTTGTGCAAGGAAATAAGATGACTGATTGTGCATAGTTTCTATGGGTTTTATTGAATATCTAGTAAGTATTATGCATACTGCCTTTTAAACATGTGTATGTTTTCTTTAAGAACGATTTTTAGCCAATGATATGATGCATGTTTTTATATATTTTCACAATATGTATAAGGTTATAATCAACAAACAAAATGTTTTTAAAAGAAATGTATTCAGACCCTATTCTGTTACCAAATGTAAATGTTGTTGAAGGGCACCTTATAATCATCAATGAACCCCCCTTCATTCTGTTTTCTAGAATTGAAGATATGGCGATTTATAGCCATGTTAGTTTTGGGAGAATACTTTTTTTTCTATTACTTCACGCTTACTCCTATCTAGTGCTTAATTTGTAAGAAATTAAGTGCCAGGGCCCAAATATTTTGTGCACGCGTGTGATGCTGTGGGCGGGCGGTTCCCCACCATTGCTGCCACCTCCCACAGCTGCTCCACAGTGTCAAAACATTTGGGGTTAAACTACAGCTTGCACCTGCTCATTGAGGTTGATGGATGCTCTCACTATCATCACCTCATAATCAATATGAGTCTGAGACAATAAGTGCCGGGGCTCAGGTATAAGTGGCAAGGCTGAGCTATGGCAAACACCCCCACAAATTAAGCACTGAGTCCTATCATCACTTCCATTAGATTATAACCATCATAACTGTCTCTTAAATAGTGTGACTTTCTGTGTTTTCTCTTTGCTGGATATGTGCCCTCATTTTCCACTGTTTCAAAATATTTCTACCAATATTCCCCCCACTCACTCTATGGACATTCAGTTCTCCCGGAGTGGTAATAGGAAATCACGCTCCGATTGCCTGGTTAAAATAGAATACAATGCAATTATCACAAATAGCCTCACCATGATTTGAATTGCTTCCCCACGTGACTGGATTCTGCAGATTAGGATACACTGCAAACTCTGTTGTGTTATTTGCATCTGATCATGTAAAAACTCAAGTGTAGATGTCTCTGAAAAGGGTTTATGGATGGGAAGAAATCACTGATCTCTTTAAAAATTCTGAGCTATTCCTTTCTTTAAGAAACACATTATTATTCTGGTCGTGATCACTTTAAAGCCTGAATCGGAAGTTGTTCTGCATGCAGGTGATGATAGCTGTTGATCTTTGAGGCATGACAGTGCGTCTCTTCTCGAGCTACTTTGCTACCAGCGGCTTATCCACTGCCTATTTGTAGGATGGTCAGGCAAGCTAGCCTGAGGTGCACTACTGCTGCTTTGCACCAGGTGTACCTAGTGTGTGCCACAGTGAGCTTGCTTGGTGAGGAAGGTCTCGCTCTGAGTAACCACTTTGATGGCAAGCATGTGAAAGGATGGCGCACTACAGCTGGATGCGGTGTGGTTGTCGGGAGGCCTGGCTTGGTTTCAGTTGGCTTTGCTTCATGACTCCTCATACTCTGAATAGAGGTTACTGAGATCAGCCACAGCAAGATGTATTGATGAACTCTGCTTCTGTTGTCTCACCCTGAAGGGTGGCATCACTTAGAGAACCTTGCCAATCATGCACATCGCGTTTCCTATGCGTACAAGTGGTTGAGGGCAGCCAAACCTGTGCCGCCTCTGGCATATCAACTCTGGTCACTGTAATTGGGCGAGGAAATAGACTCCGACTCCTGGGCGAGATGTTGTGGGAATGTCCGTCTGACATCATTGAATTGAAATGTGAAAGCATCTCAGATGAAGTTGCTGAACGAGTCTCCTGGAGAACAGTGTTACAGATAGAGGAGAATATCAGACACACTGGCCTGCTGCAGACAGTAGGTGCCGTGATATGGTTTCACAACAGGACTCAAGAGCTTTGGATGCAAAGATATGACCGGATCATATTTTTGGGGAAAAGGACATTCCTTTATTGTCACCTACTTTTGTACTTAGAGACACTCAGGCCCTCGTTACTGTGCTCTGAGGATGTGAAATGTTCCACGGTATTGGCAATAGGGAAAGATTGCCTTAGTGCAAAAAACATGTTATTGCCTAGAGTAGACAAAAATACAGTGAAAGTACTTTTTTTTCTATCACTATGGAGATATATACCCTAGTAACACAATTCAAAATTTAACTTGTACTGGTGTAAACTCTCTATATGAGGCCCCAGAAACTCATAGACTGGACTATGACGAACATGATAGGATTTCTGAAAGTGTAATGCCGGCTAAGAAATGATACTGTGACTGTGGACATCTCCCACTGCACCTGATCACGAATCGCAAACTAGATGAAGTAATTGCTCACTGTGGGAATGACCCACTGCATCTGGTGTTTAACACTTTATTTATATTTTCAGCCATAAACAATTACAGGTAAGAACCTTGCTCTGCCCAACTGTGGGACAGGTAACTTTGCACCGAAACAACCCAGCTCCCCCACCACCCCCCTCCCTCCACACCGCCCGCCGCGTACCATCTGGTCATTGTTCACACATGCCAGGTATTGTTCCCCTTTGAGGCTTCTCCCGTGGTGCCTGTTCGTCAGAGTTCAGCCTATTGGTTAAATCGGGGATGAGGGAGACGAGGAGTCATCCTTGGTGTTGATCAGATAAGCTACATAGGGCCCCCAGATGTCCGGAGGGTGTGCGTGTAAGGGTAGCGTCTTTATGAACTCCGTCTCAACGTCCTGATAGTAGAGTACATCCTTTTGCCATTTTTTGACTGAGGGGGCTGGGCTGCACCCCCAGGCCATTGCCACTCTTCTGCGTGCCAGGATCAACAAAATGTTTGCTAGTTTCCTCGATGCGGGTGCCAAGTGTTTCGTCATCCCGAGCAGCGCCACTGCGAGGATAGGCTTTAGCTCCTCTCCTATTATCGCCTCAGTCTCTAGGATGACTTGGGACCAGAATTCGCACAATGCTGGGCAGCTCCAAGCGAGGTGAAAGAAGTCAGCAGCTGGTTCTTCGCATCTCTCGCATTTAACCCCCGATTCTGGTCTGTGTCTGCACCTTTTAGCTGGTGTGTAGTATGTTTGATGTAAATAGTGAAAGTGGATAAGTTTAAACCGTGAGTTCAATGCAACCCTCTGGGTTTGACTGAGTATGTATGTCCATTCTTCTTCGGGGATGGTGGTTTGTAACACTTTTTCCCACCTCGCTTTCGTGTGCGTGTTCTCTAGCGCTGTGTCTTTTAGGAGGGATCTATATATTGAGGATATCAGTTTGCCTTCTCTTTGTGCTTGTATTACGTTATGGAGTAATGCCCAGGTTCGGGGTTGATGTGGAAATGAGGGGAGGAGAGCTTGGATAGAGTGGCGCAATCTGAAGTATATGAATGTGTCTAGAGATGAGGTCCTACCTCTTTCCCTGGCTCGTTGGGGTGACAAGAATATTTCCTCGACGAATGGGTCGCCGAATGATTGGATTTGTACTTTGTCTGCCCATTGGAGGAAAACCTTTTCATTTGTCAGCGGAATTCCTGGTATAAATTTAATGGGTAGCAGCGGTGAGTATCTAGTTACCGCCCCTTACTTTTGGGTGAGTTTTTTCCATATTGCATACGTAGCCAGCACCACGTTTAGTGTGGCGTGTGGCACCGCTTGTTGGCTAATGATGACAGCTCTCAGTAGATTCGGAGACGCCAGGGCACGCTCTATCTGTACATGGGGCTTGACGAAATGGACGGAGTACCAGTCGCTCAGAAAATGCGCCTGTGCGGCCCAATAGTAACATTCCAGGTCAGGAAGTGCGAGCCCCCCTCTCGTTGTTGCTAATATGAGTGTTGAGTAGGCCATCCTTACCGGTTTACCAGCCCATATTAAGTCCAAAATTAGGCTTTTTAGTTACCCTGGGTACCGCCATGGCAGCAAGAGTGGTATATTCGTGAACAAGTATAGGAGTTTGGGTAGGATTATCATCTTTATTAATGAAGCCCTTCCCCAGAGTGTCAATGGCAGCGACTTCCACCTGTGTACCTTCTCTTGGAGAGATTTTAATGAGGATTCAAAGTTGTCCTGGAATATTTCCCGGTGTCTCAGGGACAATAGTATCCCAAGATACCACAAATGGGCACCCTCCCACCTAAAATTGTAATCATCCGCGAATTTCCTGGTGCAAGGGGTTAAAGGGAAGATTATCGACTTGGAGTGATTAATCTTCAAGCCTGAGGCCGTACTGAATTTGATGATCTCATGCATTATGGGGTTTAGATTTTCAGTGGGGTTTTGGATAAATAGCACCACATAGTCGGCGTAGAGGGAAATGACCACTTTGTGGGGACCTATGGCAAGGCCTTTATGGCCGTGTCGTGCATGTATGTTGGAAGCCAGTGGCTCCATCACTAGTGCAAATATTAGCGCCGACAGTGGGCAGCCCTGTCTGGTCCAGCGTTGGAGAGGGATGGGTGTCGATTTGAATGAGCCGAGGACGATGGTTGATTGGGGTTTGTTATATAGCAACGCAACTAGTTTAAGAAACTGATTCCCCAAGCCATGTTCTCTGAGTACCGCAAACATAAAGGGCCATTCGATGGAATCGAAGGCCTTTTCAGCGTCCAAAAGGACCGCGGCTGCCTGGTGTGTAGGCTCGATATATGCCATGGCTCCAAACATTCTCCTGATGCTGAATGTCGTATTACGTACAGGCACAAAACCAACTTGGTCGGCGAGTGCTAGTGCCGGCATCAGAGGGATTAATCGGTTGGATAGGATTTTGGCCAGTATCTTATGGTCTAGGTTAATTAGGGAGATCGGTCTGTAGGAACTGCACTCCTCAGGGGGTTTGTCCTTCTTGTGCAGGAGGATTACGTTGGCTTCGCTTAGGGTCTGCGGAAGGATACCTGCCTCCAATGCTTCCTCTTGGGCCTTCAGGAGAGGAAGGGCTACTAATGACGAGAAAGCTTTGTAAAATTCTCCAATTAGACCATCAGGGCTGGGGCCTTAGTGTTGGGCAAGCTCTTTATTGCTTCTAGTATTTCTTTCAGCGTAATGGGAATATTTAGGGGTTCGCGTAATTCCCTCTCTACCCAGTATTGCTCTGTGTCTGCTAACTAGTTAAGTGAGTGTTAAGGGTTGTGTGAGTGTTGTGTACTGTAAAGGTCTTGGTAAAAGGAGCAGAAAGTTTCGATTATTTCTGGTTCAGTGTGAAATAATGCCCCCTGTGGGGTGCAAATTCTTTCCACCAAGGTGGGTTTCCTGTTGGCGGCGATCAGACAGGCCAGGAGTGCTCCCGGCCGCTGCCCTTCACCGTATTGATGTATCTGGTAGCCGCGGTGTAGGAACTTCAACTCCCGTTCTGCTATGGACCTGAATTTGAGTAGTTCTTCCTTGAGCTGTGCTTGAGTGTTTTTGGGGTCTGTATCTGTGAGCTGTAGTTCTAGAGCCTTTAGGCGTGCCTCACTACTCGCCAACTCACGACGTATTGTCTTTAGAATTCCGTTTTCCTTGGCGATGGACACTTCTCTTACATAGCACTTCAATGTTTCCCACAGTGTTCCCGCTGAGGAGACTGAGGGCCTCATTACACGGATGGCGGAGAACCATGGCGCTATTAGCGCCATGGTTCTTGCCGGTAAAATACCGGCACCGCCTTGGCGGAAAGGGGAATTTCTGCCCCATTCCAAGATTGGCAGGGCGGTAATTCCCCCTTCCACCATTGCCCTTCCCCATTCCCATTTTTGCCCCATAGGGCTCAATGGGAATGGGGAAGGCGCTAATTACGGTAGTGCAAATTGTGGTACCGTAATTAGCTCCCTGGGTCCCTTTGCGGGTTGGTTTTTAACGCCTGCAAAAAGCAGGCGTTAAATCCCCCAACCCGCAAAGGGACCTCGTAGTAAGGCGGTAAGGATTTACCGGTACCGGTATTTTACCGGTACCGGTAAATCCTTACCGCCATCCGTGTAATGAGGCCCTGAGTCTTGATTATTTTGTTAAAAGGATGTGATCTCCTTGCGTAGTTCTGCTGAGAATGCCTGGTCCGTCAGCGCTCCAGGTTTGAAGCGCCAGTGTGGTGCCGTTGGTTTTGTGTTGGGAAAATTGCATTCGAGAGTGACTGTAGCATGATCCGAGAAGGTTTTGGGGAGGATCTGGCAACATCTCCATTGGAAAATGTTTTGCGCCGAGACAAATAAGTAGTCAATGCGTGAGCTGGAATGGTGGACTTCGGAGTGAAAGGTGTATTCGCGCTTTTCCCAGTTCTCATGTCTCCATATGTCGATTAGGTTGTATGCCCTGCAAATTTCTTGCACTTGGAGGCTGGCTCTGGATGGTTGAGCTGTGGTAGAGTGCGATTTATCTTTTTGCGGGTCAAGGTGGGTATTAAGATCGCCGCCCCAAATGATGGTTGTTGCCCGAACTGTGCAAGTTGTGCTAGGACACAACCCCCAACATGTCCGTATGGTCTCCCTCCCCATAGTAAGCATGGTGCTGCTGCGCGTGGGGTGCTAGCGACCCCCCAAGTGTGGTGCTCTTTCTTTAATATGTACTTTGTGTCCTGACGTTCAGCAACTTTGGTGTGACTGCAGTATATGAGTTTGTGGTTAATGGTGGATTTCTCTCGGCGCGTTCCCTCCGCGGGGCTGCCCGGCCACCATTTGGAGCTTTACAGCCTTGCCTATCCAGAAATAGTGTAGCCTCCTCCGGCGAGTTGAAGAACTGAACCTTCCCCTCGAACTGGATGCAAAGTTTTGCAGGGAAAAGCATTGAGTATGTGATTTGGTTTTCCCGTAGCTGCTGTTTGACTGCTGTAAACGATCTTCTTTGGGCTTGGACTGTTGGGGAGAAGTCCGGGAAGAGTTGTATCGCATCTCCATCGTATTGAAGGTTTCCCTTCTCCCTTGCCAGCCTCAGGATGGTATCTCGGTCTTTGTAATTCAGCAGCTTGGCTACGATCGGGCGAGGAGGGGCCCCGTTGGCTGGTTTGGTGGTTGGGATCCTGTGGGCCCTTTCGATCACAAACAGTTGGGATAGGGCTGTGTCGCCAAAGAGGTCTCTGCACATTTTCTCAATATGCTCCTCCATTTTGTCAGGTGTTGCTTGTTCTCTCACTCCAACCACTCTTATATTGTTCCGGCGAGAGCGTCCCTCCAAGTCTTTGTTCTTGGCCATGACTGCTTTTATTTGGGTTTCTAGTGTTGATACCTGTTGTGAAGTGCTTGCTTGTGAATGAGAGACCCTGCGATGTCATGTGGAATGTTGATGTGTGAATGCTGTATGAGTGTTCTACCTGAGGTCAGTTAAGCCTGGGTGATGGGACCCAGGGGTTATCCTTATATGTAGCTTAATGTAACTATGTAATAAAGTATATATAAGAAGCCCAAGAAGACCCCAGAAGTTGCTTTATTACAATACCCTTGTTGTTAGTGAGGCGGTTCCGTCGTCCAGGTCCGAAATTCTTTGTTCGGCGTTGTCCAATCTCTCTTTGTGTTTGTCCAAACGCTGTTGGATTAGGTCTACCTTGGATGATAGTGTGTCCATTTTATTGTCCAGGTTCCCGATCCCTGTTTTGAGCTCCAGAAGGATCTCGCAGATGTCTACTTGCCTCCGGTGTTCCTCCTCTGATTCGTCGTGGTTGTGTGGGGAGTCTGGGCAATTTTCTTGCCTTGGAGTTTTTGATGCCGGTCCTGCATCAAAGTTAAGTTTCCTCTGCGATTTATTGTGTTTGCCCATCTTGATGCTTGTTGCGGCTTCGACCTCTGTCGCCTCAGGGCAAGATCACCGAGCATCTGATCCGGCCTGGATATGCTGGCACGTTCTGCTTTGGCGCGAGGGGTGAACCCGCGGGGATTGAGCCCCCCCGCAGCGCCCGTTTACTTGCTGGCGTCTGGGGTGGGGCAATTCTGAGGAGCGATCTTGGTTCCTGGATCTGCCGCCGGGGGGGGGAGAGGGCCCCTCTTCACGGTGCTATGCGAGGTCAACTCCGGTGCCAGAGCTTACAGTGATGTGCGCCCTCGGAGTTACTGGTTCTGGGAGGCGCGGGGTTTATGCCCCCATGTCCCCTAGATGAGCGCTGCCAAGATAGGTGATGATGGTGCTCGAGGGGCTGGGGTGGATGGCTTCTATATGCTGTTGCTGGATCTGTGTGGGCCCTGCGTGTTGGGAGGACTCAGGTGCCCCTGGTTTGGTTCTTTGGTATGGGCAGCGGTCACCACAGTGGTCGCCCACTGAGGTGTTGTTATAAGTGCCTGCCCCTTCTGTTGGCTCCTAAGTGTGATCCCTCAAGCACTGCAGATACGGCCGGGCATTGGAGGGGGGTGCCCTGCATCCAAAGTTCTCCTCCCTTCAGCAGTTGCATTTGCGTTGCCGGGGTTGTGAATTTATTCAGGCGTGGCAGGTCGTCGCAGGGAGGCTACCTTCCTTTCGCGGGACCGCAGCGCCTGGCTGTGCTTCACGCTCTGTGGCTGCGTTGCTGCCCGCCACGCTCCTCACCTGTGGGCACAGCTGAATGCCGCCGGCCACTCCCTCCACTGCCGCAGACTCAATGCCGCAGCGCCCCGGCGCCTCCCCTCGTCTCGCCAGGTGCCGCAGTGGAGTCGTGACCCCACTCACTCTTCTTGCTTGCCTCTCGCTCCCTGAGGCCGCTGACACCCGCGGGCCAGGGGATTTGGCGCGGCAGCTCACGGAGCTTCCAGGGGGGCTGGGCCATCCCACGCAACGCGGACACGGCCTGACACGAGTCTCAGCCTCCCGCCGCACAGGGTCTTCAAGGACGAGTCACCCAGACTTTCGGGGCACAAACTGTGCGGCTGCTGCTAGGGAAACTGCGGCTGCCAAAGAATATGGGCAGGATGTCAGGATTGCCGCAGTTCTTCAGGATTTATGAAGAGCGTCTTGGGAGCTCACAGAGGAGTCACCATCTTGGGAGGTCCTCTAGCGCCCTCCACCTTTTGAACATGTATGGTTGATGCTCACTGACTTTACTGTTCTGTACTGACATGGCTTTTCTGACTGGTCCACTTCGGGACTCCTCTCTCTCCTCCCTCCTCGCCGCCTCCCCACCCCTCGGCCATCAGTTTCTCAGCACACACAGTATATGTCAATGTTAAAGATCATTTGTATCATGCACTATCACCACCACAGTGGTCCCCTGGTCCATTTGAAGGCTAAGAGTGTGGAGGGCTGGGGGACTGGATTGGTAGGGTACAGCTGGAATAGGTAGAATGAGAGTTGTGATGTCCTGTTGGCAGCTTCAGTTCGGTTTGCACCGTTCAGTGAGCTTGGGTGCGATTAACGACTCAGTAGATTCCTGTGTGCTGTTGTGCAGCACTCTGTGAGGTTTGTCATTGCAGTGTGGTGAAGTGCATGCGGGTTGCTGTGCAGAGAGGTGGTTGTGTTTGTTTTGCGTTTAAGAAGTGTATGCATAGCTGGAGGTTTTTAGGGTTCGGTTAGTAGGGGTTATTCTTACCTTGTTGCTTTGGACTTCTGTGCTCATCATCTCTGCCTGTGCTGTGTTTTGGGTGATTTGTAGGGGTTTGTTTGCCGTGTATTGCGAGTGGCCAGAGAGTGACA
The DNA here is from genome assembly GCF_040938575.1 of Ambystoma mexicanum. Lineage (NCBI taxonomy): Eukaryota > Metazoa > Chordata > Amphibia > Caudata > Ambystomatidae > Ambystoma > Ambystoma mexicanum. The sequence goes on along the minus strand of NC_090922.1, from coordinate 585,197,723 downwards.
GGAAAGGAAGTTGCAGGTGTGCTGATGAGTAGCATCTCTGTCTTACTGGCATTAAGGCAGATGTTGTTGGTGGCACACCACTCCTGTATTGCAGACAGACAGTCAGAGATGAGAGAGTGAGAAGAGGTGGAAGAGGGGAGCCTGAAAATGAGTTGTGCCTCATCTGCATAGCACTGAAAATTGGAGTAGAAAGCAGCAATGCAGTGGGCGGGTGGTGCCAGATATTGGTTGAAAAGCCAGGAAAAGAGGTTAGACCCCTGGGGTACACCACAAGTGGAGAGTGAGGTAGAGGAAAGGAAAGACCCAAATTGAACCTGTGAGGGTCTGTTGGAGAGGAAACAGGTCAACCGGGCCAGGGCCTGATCAGTGATACCCAGGTTATCATGGAGGCAGTTGAGCAGGATGATATGGTTGACCGTGTCAAAGGCAGATGAGGGATAGAGTAGGATGAGGACAGATGGGACATTAGAATCAAGGTTGGAAAGCAGGTCTTCAGGGATGTTCAGGAGAGCAGCGTCCATGCTTCTGGCTGCTCTGAAGCCAAACTGATGGTCGTGGAGACAACCAACAGAATCAGTGTGAAGATTAAGATGTGTGATGGCCAGCTTTTACAGGAGTTTGCCCAGGAAAGGAGTTATAGAGATCGGGCAAAAGTTAGCCAGGCAGGAGGGGTCAGCTGTGGATTTCTTGAGTAGAGGATGCACAAGAGAGTGCTTCAGAGGTGAGGGGAAGGCTCCAGAGGTGAAGGAGTGGTTACAGAAGTTGGCCAAAGGAGGGGCGAGGGTGTCAATATGGTCCTTAATGGTTTTGGATGAACAGGGAAGAACCTGTTTTGATGAGACTTTCATAGAACAGACTTGTTTTGAAATCTCATCCGGGGAGAACAGAGGAAAGGAAGAGAAAGAGGGGGAGAGGCAGTAGAGGATGCTGCAGGGGGGCTGGAGGTAGAGGAGAGAGAAGACGGAAAAGGACGAGAGGGTGGATAAGATGTCTTGGGTTTTAGAGATGAACTGAGAGGCAAGGGCTGTGCAGAGGGCCTAGGAGGGGACAGTAGAGGTAGAGACTGCAGCAGGATTGGCCAGCTCCTTATAGATTTTAAAGAGTTTGGCCGAGTTGTTAGATGCCGCAGGGATGCAGGCTTGGATGTGGGCTCTCTTCTTAGTGCAAACAGAGAGCTGATATTGTCTTTGGAGCAGCTGGCAGGCCAGTTTGTCAGAGGATGCACAAGAAGCCCGCCATTTCCTCTCAGCCACCCTACACTTGCGTATAAGGGGAACTAGGTCAGAGTCGTACCAATAGTTGCACTTGGCTTTGGGCTTCAAGCAGATCCTAATGACACGGGCAAAAACATTGAGAGTATCAGAGATAGCAGAGTGGAACTTGGAAAGGGCAAAGTCGGGATGAGAGCCAGCCAGAGGTGGAGGAGGGGGAGAGAAAGTGGCAGCGAAAGCCTCAACTGGCACAAGCTTCATGCGCTAGATGATCGAGAAGGTAGGTGGCAGTGCTGGAATAGGCTTGGTCTGTGCGGTAGAGAGGGAGAGATGGGAGGAAAGGAGTGAGTGATTGCTCCAAGAGATAGGAGCGGTGAGGGGTTAGAGAGGGGGAAGTCAGATGAAATGAGAACATCCAGCGTGTGTCCTGCAGAGTGAGTAGGGCCAGAGGGAAGAATAGAGAGGGAGAGCGAGTTGCAGAGGTCGCAAAACAATACAGAGGAGGGATAGGAGGCATCCAGGTGGATATTGAGGTCTCCAAGGAGGAGGAGTTGAATGGTCGAGGCCAGGAGTGAAGAGGAGAGGTCTACCCGCTCAGAGAAGACAAAAAGATGTAGTCGGACCAGGTGGCCGATAGATAGTGGCAATGGTGAGAGAGTGGCCGGGAAAGAGAGAGAGCCTACAAACAAGGCATACAAAATAGGAGTAGGCCTGCATCGGAATCACAAAGCCAGGAATCCACTCGGGGCAGATCAAGGCTACACCGCCACTGGGACGGTTGGATCTGGGCGCAGAGAGGATCTTGTAGCCATCGGAGAGGAGAGTGTCAAAGCTTGTGACAAAGCTGGCCGTGAACCATATTTCCCCGAGACCGAGGACATCGAGGTCTAGTTCTTCCAGGAGGTGGCAGATGTCAGAGGAGTGTTTGACAGCTGAGCGAGAATTAAGAGTGGCAATATGGAGAAGGTTGCCAAACTTGAAAGACTTCCGGGGAGGGGCACAAATCAAAGATATGCCATGCAGATGTGTAGAAGGAGCCCGAGCGGGGGGCAGAGGATAGAGGAGAGGGTGAGGTGGCCAAGGAAGAGACAGAGGTGGGAGAGGGCACAGCCAGAGAAGGAAGGAAGTTGATGAGGCGTGGGAAGCGTCTATCAAAGAGGAGAAGGTTGGCTTGGGGGCCTTGGACCAGAAAAGTGCCATTCAATTCAGGTAGACATTAATGATTACCTTAGAGGAGTGGAAGGTGTCCAGGAGGGCCTCCCACTGGGTGCCAGCATTCATTGGAGAAGAGAAGGTAGGAAGCACAGAGACCGTATGGGGAGTCCATAGGTCTGGCGAAGGAACGACAAAGAGGATGCCGGTGAGGGGGTGTCTAGAGGATGCGCTGGTGTAGGTGTCAGCAATAGGGAGCCCAGGGTTTGAGACAAAGATATCCTTTTTGAACCTCTTCCTGCCAAACGTAGTGAGAAGGGAAGGATAGTCAACTGAGAAACAATTAGAGAGGATAGGAGAAACAGAGAGTGCCATGGGGTTTGTGGGGTAGGGTGTAGAGGAGAGAGAGGGTGGGTGGGTGGGTGCGTCGGTGGGTGGAGGGAAAGGTAAGGGAGTGAGAGAGGAGCAGATGGGGGCGAGGCAGAGAAGTTGAGAAGGACAGGAACAGCAGGACAGAGAAGTCACTGGGCGCAACCAAAAGCAAAAAATACAGTACAGCCACAGGGCAACTAAATATGAAATAGCAGCAAAGGTGAAATACAGTACAGCCAAAGGAAAACTAAATTTGAACTAGCAGCAAAGATGAAATACAGTACAGCCACAGGGCAACTAAATTTGAATTAGCAGCAAAGGTAAAATACAGTACAGCCACAGGGCAACTAAATTTGAATTAGCAGCAAAGGTGAAATACAGTACAGCCACAGGGCAGCAACATGTGGAAAAGGGCATAAGTCCAGGGGAGTAGGGTGATATTGGGAAAGTCAAGAAGGAGGAGCAGTTGAGGAGGCAACTAACCCATGGTTGTTGAGGTGTAGGTGTAGTAACGTTCTGGCACCACCAGAAAATTCAGGAGCGCCGGTCCCATTGAGCTGGTGAGGGGTGTAAGAGGACCCCCAGAACATCCAGACAGTGAACAGGGAGCAGACAGGGCCTTAGAAAGTGGGCCTTTGTAAAATAAAATGTTAGATCTGGAGCTATTCCGCTCTCAAACTAAGAACAGTGCTTCATATAAAATTAAAATAACTGACTATTATGCCACCTGGGAAATCCCCTATCGGAATAGATTAAATATAATTGAGCTATTGCACCAAAACTCCTCATTACAAATGATTATATCCAGAGATCTGAAATTAGTAGAAATTCCACGGTCATCATGGGGCCTAAATTGGGCAATGATACATTTGGAGTCTCCTATTATTACATAACTGATTATGACACAAGCAAGCTGCTTTCTGGCCATGGGATATGGTGTTGAAAAAGAGGAATAAAGTATTCAGAAGCTCTGAACTGGTTAGTCCAGCCCCTTTGATGAGTAGCAATTACGCTGCAGATGGATGGCGATGCAGACTTTACTCATACATCAATAATAGAGCCGACTCAGGAAGTTGACAAAAGGAAGTCTCTTTTAATATCAAATTTCTAAAACAGGGAGCATAACGAACATCAATACAATCGCTCGATCCTCTTACTCAATGCATTTAAAAACAACTTAACGTGTGTGCTAACGTCATCCTACGTGGCAAACTACAAAAACTTATAAGCATGGGTGATTGGCTCTGAGTGAACATCTAAGTATATAATCCATACTAGTCTAAAAAAGGTGTAACTGTGATTGGTAACTTAACATCAGGTGGGACAACTAAGCCCTCCCCTAAAAATGACCACTATGAACGTCACTAAATACACGACATCCCATTAGTTTACACACTATAGGACCCCTACATACGCATGTCCTCTACAATTGGTTGGCACTCTATCCTTCTTCAATACTTTTCCACCTACGTTAGCAGCCTGCAGGCTGGCCATCCATGTGCTGGTGTGGTCGCCATAACTTTAGCTTCCCATCAATTAGCATATCAATCTATCATCACCTCAGTGGTCTACTGTCAATTAGGCTTTTGAAGCTTGTCCTTGAGAGTGTCCCAAGCTCTGGGAAATTTAGGGAGTGAGAAGCACAGTTTGCCTTTGTGCGTAGGTGTGACCATCTCGTTCCTCCAACTTCATGCTTCCATGTGACTGGAGACCATGGAATCAAGCCTTTTCGTACATTTACAGGCCGATTCATGGAATAATTAGCGCGGCGCAAGTGGGCAAAAACGTGCGAATCGCAGTGGAATAGCGAAAATCGCAGTGCAAGTGCGAAAATCGCACGAAAAGCAGCGCACGTCGATTCATGGAAGGCCGTGCGCAAGAAAACCAGCGGATGTGCGATAAAAAAGTGCGCGGCGCACGTTGGCGCACGTTGGCGCACAGGCCATCTAACAGCGTGCGCCAGGTCACAGCGAAAATCGCACAGGCCACAGCGAAATTCGCACATAGCGCGGCGCACGCAACAAAAGTAGGCGGAACACGGGCGTAACACTCGGAATGGGGAACAACTTGCCAAAACGTGGGCGTCACGGGGGAAGTACAGGGCCTCAAGTGCGCGGAACGCCCACACGCTCGCCTACAACACGTATTCATGGAATAGAATAGGGGAAAAAAGCGCACGCTCAAACCAGCGCACAGGCACAAACACGACCGCCACAAGAAAGGAGGCGGTAGCGTCTCTGCGGCTGTAAGAAATGTGCGCCAAAAGGTGCGCCAACAAATAGCACCTATATACTGCCATGATGAATGTCCCATACTGTGGCCCTCCAGGAAAAATGACGTGCAAAGGGGTACCCACAAACACGGACACCCTCTGACAAAAAATACGTGTGCATGTATACCGGGGTGCGCGGGAAGTGTCACACGCGATTTGCAGGGTACGTGCATCACAGGGGTTCGCGTGAAGTTATTCACGCGATCGGGCCTGGGGGAGCGGGCTACGTGTATTACAGGGGTTCGCGTGAAGTTCCTCAGGCGATCGGGCCTGGGGGAGCGTGCTACGTGTATTTCAGGGGTTCGCGTGAAGTTCCTCACGCGATCGGGCCTGGGGGAGAGGGCTACGTGTATTTCAGGGGTTCGCGTGAAGTTCCTCACGCGATCGGGCCTGGGGGAGCGGGCTACGTGTATTACAGGGGTTCGCGTGAAGTTCCTCACGCGATCGGGGCTGAGGGAGCGTGCTACGTGTATTTCAGGGGTGCGCGGGAAGTTCCACACGCGAATAGCCTGGGCACATGAATTTGAGGGGTGCGCGGGAAGTTCCACACGCGAATAGCCTGGGCGCGTGAATTTGAGGGGTGCGCGGGAAGTTCCACACGCGAATAGCCTGGGCGCGTGTATTTCAGGGGTGCGCGGGGAGTTCCACACGCGAATAGCCTGGGTGCGTGTATTTCAGGGGTGCGCGGGAAGTTCCACACGCGAATAGCCTGGGCGCGTGTATTTCAGGGGTGCGCGGGAAGTTCCACACGCGAATAGCCTGGGCGCGTGTATTTCAGGGGTGCGCGGGAAGTTTTACACGCGAATAGCCTGGGCGCGTGTATTTCAGGGGTGCGCGGGAAGTTTTACACGCGATTTCTGCACGGTACGTGTATTTCAGGGGGGCCGGGGAGTCCCACATGTGATTTGACAGTGTGGGTCCTCCCAGGTGTACCCTGTACACCCTCCACGGCCCCTGCAGGCAGCCCACACCACAGGGGACTACCCTGCATCCCTGGTCATGTCCCGCAGGCAGCCCACCCAACATGGGCATGCCCCCCAGCAAAGGCACATGTCTCCTTGAACTAATGAACACCAACACATGTCCCCTTGCACCCCCACCCCCCAGCACTGTGGGGCACCTGCCAGTAGGCCCCCACCCATGTCCAACTCATGTCTCCCACCACCCCCACCCCCCAGCCACCAGGGTCACCCTCCACCAGGCCCCCACCCATGTCCCCTATCACCCCCACCCCCCAGCCACCAGGGGCACCCTCCACCAGGCCCCCACTCATGTCACCCACCACCCCCACCCTCCAGCCACCAGGGTCACCCTCCACCAGGCCCCCACTCATGTCTCCCACCACCCCCACACCCCAGCAGTGCAGGGGCACCCTCCACCAGGCCCCACTCATGTCTACCACCACCCCCACACCCCCAGCCACCAGGGGCACCCTCCACCAGGCCCCCACTCATGTCTCCCACCACCCCCACACCCTCCACCAGGCCCCCACTCATGTCTCCCACTACCCCCACACCCCAGCAGTGCAAGGGCACCCTCCACCAGGCCCCCACTCATGTCTACCACCACCCCCACACCCCAGCAGTGCAGGGGCACCCTCCACCAGGCCCCCACCCATGTCTCCCACCACCCCCACATCCCAGCCACCAGGGGCACCCTCCACCAGGCCCCCACTCATGTCTCCCACCACCCCCACACCCCAGCAGTGCAGGGGCAGCCTCCACCAGGCCCCCACTCATGTCACCCACCACCCCCACCCCCCAGCGACCAGGGGCACCCTCCACCAGGCCCCCACTCATGTCTCCCACCACCCCCTCACCCCAGCAGTGCAGGGGCAGCCTCCACCAGGCCCCCACTCATGTCACCCACCACCCCCACCCCCCAGCCACCAGGGGCACCCTCCACCAGGGCCCCACTCATGTCTCCCACCACCCCCACACCCCAGCAGTGCAGGGGCACCCTCCACCAGGCCCCCACTCATGTCTCCCACCACCCCCACACCCCAGCAGTGCAGGGGCAGCCTCCACCAGGCCCCCACTCATGTCACCCACCACCCCCACCCCCCAGTGACCAGGGGCACCCTCCACCAGGCCCCCACTCATGTCTCCCACCACCACCACACCCCAGCAGTGCAGGGGCACCCTTCACCAGGCCCCCACTCATGTCTCCCACCACCCCCACACCCCAGCAGTGCAGGGGCACCCTCCACCAGGCCCCACTCATGTCTACCACCACCCCCACACCCCCAGCCACCAGGGGCACCCTCCACCAGGCCCCCACTCATATCACCCACCACCCCCACCCCCCAGCCACCAGGGTCACCCTCCAACAGGCCCCCACTCATGTCACCCACCACCCCCACCCCCAGCCACCAGGGGCACCCTCCACCAGGCCCCCACTCATGTCTCCCACCACCCCCACACCCCAGCAGTGCAGGGGCACCCTTCACCAGGCCCCCACTCATGTCTCCCACCACCCCCACACCCCAGCAGTGCAGGGGCACCCTCCACCAGGCCCCCACTCATGTCTCCCACCACCTCCACACCCCAGCAGTGCAGGGGCAGCCTCCACCAGGCCCCCACTCATGTCACCCACCACCCCCACCCCCCAGCCACCAGGGGCACCCTCCACCAGGCCCCCACTCATGTCTCCCACCACCCCCACACCCCAGCAGTGCAGGGGCACCCTTCACCAGGCCCCCACTCATGTCTCCCACCACCACCCCCACACCCCAGCAGTGCAGGGGCACCCTCCACCAGGCCCCCACTCGTGTCTCCCACCACCCCCACACCCCAGCAGTGCAGGGGCACCCTCCACCAGGCCCCCACTCATGTCTCCCACCACTCCCACACCCCAGCAGTGCAGGGGCACCCTCCACCAGGCCCCACTCATGTTTACCACCACCCCCACACCCCCAGCCACCAGGGGCACTCTCCACCAGGCCCCCACTCATGTCACCCACCACCCCCACCCCCAGCCACCAGGGTCACCCTCCACCAGGCCCCAACTCATGTCACCCACCACCCCCACCCCCCAGCCACCAGGGGCACCCTCCACCAGGCCCCCACTCATGTCTCCCACCACCCCCACACCCCAGCAGTGCAGGGGCACCCTTCACCAGGCCCCCACTCATGTCTCCGACCACCCCCACACCCCAGCAGTGCAGGGGCACCCTCCACCAGGCCCCACTCATGTCTACCACCACCCCCACACCCCCAGCCACCAGGGGCACCCTCCACCAGGCCCCCACTCATGTCACCCACCACCCCCACCCCCCAGCCACCAGGGTCACCCTCCACCAGGCCCCCACTCATGTCACCCACCACCCCCACCCCCCAGCCACCAGGGGCACCCTCCACCAGGCCCCCACTCATGTCTCCCACCACCCCCACACCCCAGCAGTGCAGGGGCACCCTTCACCAGGCCCCCACTCATGTCTCCCACCACCCCCACACCCCTCAGCAGTGCAGGGGCACCCTCCACCAGGCCCCACTCATGTCTACCACCACCCCCACACCCCCAGCCACCAGGGGCACCCTCCACCAGGCCCCCACTCATGTCACCCACCACCCCCAGCCACCAGGGTCACCCTCCACCAGGCCCCCACTTATGTCACCCACCACCCCCACCCCCCAGCTACCAGGGGCACCCTCCACCAGGGCCCCACTCATGTCTCCCACCACCCCCACACCCCAGCAGTGCAGGGGCACCCTCCACCAGGCCCCCACTCATGTCTCCCACCACCCCCACACCCCAGCAGTGCAGGGGCACCCTTCACCAGGCCCCCACTCATGTCTCCCACCACCCCCACACCCCAGCAGTGCAGGGGCACCCTCCACCAGGCCCCACTCATGTCTACCACCACCCCCACACCCCCAGCCACCAGGGGCACCCTCCACCAGGCCCCCACTCATGTCACCCACCACCCCCACCCCCCAGCCACCAGGGGCACACTCCACCAGGGCCCCACTCATGTCTCCCACCACCCCCACACCCCAGCAGTGCAGGGGCACCCTCCACCAGGCCCCCACTCATGTCACCCACCACCCCCACCCCCCAGCCACCAGGGTCACCCTCCACCAGGCCCCCACTCATGTCTCCCACCACCCCCACACCCCAGCAGTGCAGGGACAGCCTCCACCAGGCCCCCACTCACGTCACCCACCACCCCCACCCCCCAGCCACCAGGGGCACCCTCCACCAGGGCCCCACTCATGTCTCCCACCACCCCCACACCCCAGCAGTGCAGGGGCACCTTCCACCAGGCCCCCACTCATGTCTCCCACCACCCCCACACCCCAGCAGTGCAGGGGCAGCCTCCACCAGGCCCCCACTCATGTCACCCACCACCCCCACCCCCCAGCCACCAGGGTCACCCTCCACCAGGCCCCCACTCATGTCTCCCACCACCCCCACACCCCAGCAGTGCAGGGGCACCCTCCACCAGGCCCCACTCATGTCCCCCTGCCCCCAGGTCCTGACGATACTCAATCATGGCAGTAATGGGCAGCATACCCAGCACAAACACCCAGGCAAGGATTGCATCCACCCACATAGTGAATGCAATTACATGATACAACCCCAATGGCAAGTCTGTAAATGAACACATGTCCGTCACACACACATACACAATGGGTGCAAGTCAATGTCAAAACCCATATCATGACATGTATGAAACCAATGAGAAAATACCACAAGTGAAAGTTAAAAAGAACATGTATTAAAGATGAAAAATAAGTAAAAAAATCAAACATACAACAATGGCGATAACAAAATTAATGGTCCATGTCCGAGAACAAATGTAAAAATAAAATAAACAAAGTAATCCAAAAACAAATGTTGTCCAAAGCAAAATCATGTGGAAGTAAAATAATGAAAAACCATTTCCTCATGGTGAACACAATAATTAATAAAAAAAAAATTTCTTCAAAAAGCAAACTATATACACGAAAATTCCAGGGTCCATGAGCCCAACACCATAAATGAAACCTACTACTACCTAATGAAAATAATATATAGAAAAAAGTGGCCATTGTCCGAGCGGTCCAAAAAAAAAAAAAATTAATAAAGGAAACCTAACACTAAATAACTAAATAACTATATACAAAGGCAGCGGGCAAGTCCTGCGGCTCACTCGGTGATGTTGCTGGCCAGGGCATCATCGAACTCCATGTCGATGTCCTGGAGGCGGGACTCTGTCCTGGCCCCGAGGTCTCGCAGGGATAACCCCATGTCCAGCTCAAACTCCCTGCGAGCTTCCTCGAGGCACTCAGCCCGCCTCAACGCCCGACGCATGGAGAACTCCGCCCTGACCATGGTGAGCCGCTCCTCTTCCGCCTGCTGCCGCTCCGCACCTATCCGCTGGACCAACTGCTCCCACACGGAAGACACCACCATCCCAGGGTTGCCCTGCCCTCCGGCCGATGCCTGCCCCTCTGATCTTGAAGGCCCCGAGCCATGATGCCTCCCACGTCGAGCCTGCTGCTGCCTCCGACGCCACTGCCTCTGCCAGCACGACGGCATCCAGGCTGATGGAAACCACCGACGCCGTCGTGCATGTGCCCTGCCTGATGATGCTGTCACATCTTCCACCTGCTGGGGTCCAGTTGCTGTGTTGTCCACCCCTGCTGGACCTCCGACTGTGGCAGGGATGGGATCCCCACCGAGCTGGCTGCATTGGTCGGGGCAGGTCCAAAGGGGGCCCTGGTGGCATCTGGGCTGGAAGACGGCAAGGAGAACGACTGGTGGATAGCCTGCACAGAGGAGGAGAGGGCCGCCACATTGGCCAACACATGCAGGAAACCCCCGAACATGGCCGATCCCAATTGGGCCACGTCGGCATGGTGCACTTCGTGATGACGTGCGTGCTCCTCCCGGGAAGCACGCACGGCATCACGAATCACAGCCGTGCGCATCGCGACCCCAATCAGGACCTTCTCCGCACGGCCAGGGGTTCCCACGTCCGCAGGTGGAGGGGAGTCACGTGACATGGACATCCCCTCTACCTGCGGACGGGCCTGGGACGGGGCATCCCTGCTGGTGCATGGTGGTGCACTCACAGGGTCAGGAAGAGCGACATGCACAGGCCCCTCCACGGTGACCTGTGCTGCCTCCTGCCCCTGGCCCTGGACTGCACCACTTGCACCAGCAGGGATGCCCCCACCAGGCCCCATGTGTGCCCCAGTGGCGGCCTCCTCCTCCTCTGTGCAAACCACCAACCTGGATGGCTCCTCACCGTCTCCCACCGTAGCAGGCCCCTGTGGGGGCTCACCCACCCCTTCCGCTGCAGCCGTGGGGGCATCCCCGCCGCCTTGCTCCACAGCGCCGTCTCCGCCCTCTTCTTCACTAGCCGCTGCGTAGAGGGAGACAAAGAACACAAGCATAAGGGCACTGTACAATGGTCCCCTAGACAGGAAGCAATAGCAGATGAGCACCACTGTCAAAGTACACTTCCATCATGTCCCTCCACAACACATGGGTCAGTCCAGGCAAAACACATACAGTAACAGGCATGGTGCATGCCATGGACATTTCCATGCATGTCCAATGGACTCTTGAAACATTCAATGATATGTAACTCACATGCATCATGGCTCATGCCTATCACATGCACACACTTCACCTCAGTCACATCCATCTGGCCCCAAACACACCAAACACAGCGGATACAAGGGTAATTTGGCTGCTTCACTGAATCTGTGCATTGTCACACACATGTGTCATGCATTCATGGCATGCACAAGTCACAGACACGCAGGTCAGGCACACAGACATGGCTACCATATATGTACCTGGCATCAGCACCCATCCCTCACCCCCACCCATGTCCAGGTACAGAGACTGGCATGCTCTCATGTTCAAAATCTGCATAGGGCTCCCCATGCGGCATTTGAACACATGCAACAACCATGTGGGTCACACATCACTGGTCGCACATGCATTACCATGATGTCCCTGCACACATACATGCATACATGGCCTATGGCACACATACAGGCAAGTATCATAGAACCAGCACACCGCAACATGCCCTGTCTCACACAGTAATGCTTGGACACTTACCGCTCAACTCCAGACGGGCCTCCCTCTCAAGGATCTGGGCGTGGAGCGCTGGGCGTACGCGTTCCAGGACCCTCATCTGGATGGAACTCATGCGGCCCCGGCCCCCCTCCACGAGGCGCCGGGCCTTCACAAGGGTCCTGGACCTCAAGTCCTCCCAGCGCTTCTTGATCTTCAGGACGTTGCGGGTTGCCACCCCCTCCGCGTTGATGGCAACCACACAGTCGGCCCAGATCCTCTGCCGTCCTTCCTTGCTGGCGCGGGACGATCCAAAGAGGGCATCATACTGCCCCAGAACATGCTCCACCAGGACACCAACTTCGGTGGCAGTGAAGCTGGTGTCCCTCTGCCCCTCTGGCCTGGGGTTGCCACTGGTGCCAGATGTGGAAGTGCCCGACATGGCAACCCCAGAGGCAGGTGTTGGTGGGCAACTGGGTCCTGGGGCTGGGCTGTGGAGCGATGTAATCCCAGTCGGGAGTCTTCAGTTCCAGCAGGGGTGGACACAGCAACTGGACCCCTGCAGATGGCTGATGTGCAGGCACCAAATGGCAGGGCACGGTGGCAGCAGGCAGGCAGGCAGGCAGCAGCAGATGGCACGTGGGAGGCTGCTTGGGGCACTGGGGGGCAGTAACTCGGCCTTCTGGGCAGGAGCGTGGTCTTCCGTGTGTTTTCGCGTGGCCAGCTTGATACGGAGTGATTTGGCACGTGAAAATCCTGCACGTCAGCGTGAAATCCGAGGAAAGGCCCTTAGCGCGTAAGCGCGTCAGCACGCATACGCGATTCTATTGGACCAGAGTCCCTCAGCGCGTAAGCGCGTCTGTGACGTGACCCGCACGGGTGTTCCCCACTCAGCACGTGATGACGGGGCACACGTGGAAATACTGCACGTCAGAGTGTCATCGCGTGTAATTGGACAAAAGTGCGCGTACACGCGATTGGCCTATGTACGTGTATTTAATGGGTGCGCGGGCACTTACACACGCAAGTACGTCAGCGAACCTGTATCCCGTGGTGAGTGTGAATTTCCACACGCTATTGGACTGGGAACTGGATTCCAGGGGTGCGCGGGTCACACGCTGTATCCCGTGGTACGTGTGAATTTCCACACGCTATTGGACTGGGAACTGGATTCCAGGGGTGCGCGGGTCACACGCTCGCCTAGAACACGCGCAAAGCATAAATTTGCGGACTTTAACAATAACAAGCTCAGACGCCAGGATGAACATACCGTTCCTAGCAGCAGTGGCAGTGGGCTACCAAAGGAGGAGGAGGAGGATAGTCAGGGCCAGAATATTCACACCCAGAACCAGCCTTTTCGGGATGCCTGATGACCAGGTGTATGGGAGGTACAGGTTTCCACCACACATTATACTGGACCTGGTGAGTGAGTGGGAGAATGACCTCACATCACCCACCCTGTGCTCCCAAGCACTCAGCCCCCTGGAGAAGGTCCTCAATGTACTGCACTTCTTAGCCACTGGATCATTTCAGCGGACAAGTGCCATAGTGGGTGGGGTGTCACAGGCCACCCAGTCACGCTGCCTACACCAGGTCTTGAACATCATCACTGCACGCCCATCAGTCCGCAGGCACATATACCTGCCCAGAACACCTGCAGAAAGGCATGCTGCCGCCCTGGATTTTTACGCTGTGGCACGATTCCCCAAAGTGCTAGGTGCCATCGACTGCACCCATGTGGCTCTACGTCCCCCCAGGGCATCTGAGCACATCTATAGGAACCGCAAGCACTGGCATTCCATCAACGTGCAGGTAGCATGTAATGCTAAGGGAATCATCACCTCAGTATATGCCAACTATCCCGGCTCCACCCACGACAGCTTCATTTACCGAATGTCCACCCTAAGCCGGGACCTAGAAGCTGGGCGGCATGGCGATACATGGCTGCTTGGTGAGTATGTATGCCACTGCACATGCATGCATGTTGGATACTGAGCAAGGTCACAACCCCACCAATGATACCAATCACCACCTCCACAGGGGACAGTGCCTACCCTCTCAGCCCACACATGATGACGCCAATTCGGAACCCCACCACGCCACCCCAGGTAAGATATAACACAGCCCACATTACAACCAGGGGCATAGTGGAGCGCACATTCGGAGTGCTAAAGTCACGCTTTCGCTCCCTTGACCGTTCTGGCGGGCAGCTGTTATACGCTCCCCCAGTAGTGTGCAGGATCATAGTGGCAGCATGTGTCCTGCACAACGTTGCAACACGCCGGGGCCTGGCCGTGGACATGGTGTTGGCCCCACATCCCCAACCACATGCACAGCCGCTGGGCATGGGAGGGGAAAGGGCACGGGGGGAGGCAGCCCGTACACAGCTACTGGCTAATTACTTCACATAGAAATCACACCCCTGTGGAGTGCACACTGCCCTGGCACATTCCATCTGACAATCAATGATGACTCAACCTGACACTGATCCTGAATGTCTGGAGAATGAACCGGGAATACCATGTCAGCCTGAGATTGTTCACCTGGAAGTGTCACAATGTGTGCATCCCTACCCACACAGACACCACCAATGCAGTTTTGTGAAGTTACACATTGAAGCAGCTAAAATGAATACCCACTTGCAAAATGCAACAAGAGGACAGTGCCATGTCAGCCAACCCAACCCCAGCACCGCCACACGACACACCGTGCCATGTCATGCTAATTGCAGGTAAACAAAGTAATCCCCACAACATGGCATCAGTCTCACTATGTACAGTGTCCCTATTAGAAACCTGCAACACCTGAAATGCTCACAGCAATGCCGGACCAACAACATACTTGAGCACGTACTACCATTAACATGGCATCACAAATGTTACATATTAGTAGTCTCACCACCTGGAAATGCCTGCACTCCCACCACTACCAACTGTGCAGTGTTGTCGCCATGTAGAGTTGTAGGTGCACTGCTGCCAACATGGACCCCATCTCCAGACTAGAGGTCCTTGTGTGGACATGAGGAAGGGACCTGCAAATTGGGAGGTAGACACGGAAGAAGAGTTACACATCAATGCAACATGCAGTGTACAACACAACAGCAATATGCACTAGGAATGTATACACAGTATTGACTACAGACTGCCCACACAGCTCATGGGAGTCCAACGTCACTGTGTAATTCACTGTCACTTGGGCACACCCTTTGCAAGCCCATGGAAACGGGAAGCAGGAGGGGTGTGTGTGACTCAAACCCAAGCATCTGAACCAAATACATTACAAGCCTGCATGTGCCCAGCCACAATGCAGCGTATGCCCACAGGAACCACGGAAGCCAACAGATCGTCCCAAAAAAATTGGGAATAAAAGAAATCAAAATAAAAATAAGAAACAATCAAAAATGGCCATTGATGGGCCCGGGGGGGTTGGGGAGGCCACCCAGGAGGTCCGAGGATAGGATGCACACCAGAACCCACCTGCGTGGATCCTGGGAAGATAAAACACCTCCATGGGCTCATGGCCCACACGGCTACCCTATTGTGGGAGTATCACTGCTGTCGCTATTATCACCCTGTGCAGCTGCATCCGGAGGTGGTTGCACTATGGGAGGCAGCCCACGCAAGGCCCTAGTCTGCTCCTCCATGGCTGCAAGCATGCGGGTGTGGTAGGTCTGGTTCTGGAGGATGAGTGTGCGGAGGTCCCCATGCAACAACTCACGGGATGCCCGGACCTCCGCCCTCGTTGCCTGCATCTCAGCTGAGAGCGTACGGGTGAGACGCTCCAGCTGCTGTTCTGTCCTTTGGTGTGTTGAAGCCTCAAGCTCAACAAGAGTCGTCCTGAGGTGAAGGAGCTCCTGCCTCAGGGCTTCCCTGTGGCCCTGGGACTCAATGGAGATGGCCTCCTGCAGAGTCGCCAGTGCCGCCCGCCTGTCCCTGTTGGACCCCAACATGTCCTCCCTGTGTGACTGGCAGATGGAGTCGGTTGCCTGCTCTAGTCGCTCCATCAGCCTTTCTGGGGGGACAATGGAAGTGGCCACCCTATCCATGGCCTGAGCCATCATCTCGGATGATGCAGCCTGTTGGGTTGCCATACCGTAAATGGATTGCTCCCATGCGGTATTGCCGGGTGGCGTACGGCCACCACGTCGGCGGGCACCACACCTGTCTGGGGCAAGGCGAACTGCGCCTTGCTGTGCCGGCACTGCCTGAGGCTGCAGGACTGCATTCCCCCTCTGATCTGCTGGCCCAGGAACAGGATCAGATGTCGCGGAGTGTGACCCTGCATCCGTAACCACTGAAGGCGTAGCTGCAAACACTGACATCCCCATGGAGGGTTCTGACCCTGGTGGAGGTGGGTGAGACAGAACAGATTCCCCCCCTTGGAACACTCACCTGCGACGGCACGTAGGTCTAATCCGAATCAACACCTGAGTACAGCTCGGGGGAGGTGCAGCCAGAGACACCCCTTGAGAGCACGACCTGCAGCACTTGTAGGTTCTCCCCCACCACCACACCACGTCCCTCACTGGTGGTTGGTCGGCCCTCGGACCCCTCCTGGGTCTGCACCATCTCCACAACCCCAGCAGTATCAGGTGCGTCTTCCCCTGCAAAGACATGAAAACAAAGAAATGGAAACAGGCATTAGCACCATGGCACACAATGAGGGCTGAGAAGCAAGAGAACCAGTACTTGATTGACACATGTCCCACATGACTAAAACCCTCCCATGCATGCACCCTCACTGCGTATGAAGTGCAGGCAAATGGGACACACTGATGACACCAAGATGGAAGATGAACACATTTTCTGCATGCTGCCTGGCAGTGGCATCACACATTGGCCTGTGATTGGCAGGTGAAACACACATGCCATCACACAGATGGCATTTACCATTGCTATTGAGTGAAGATGGAGAGGAGGGCAGCACCTATTCATTCAGTCCAGTTCCCGCATGTAATTGCTTTTCTAATTCTAACAGGTCAGATTTTTCACCTGGAGCTGCCAGTCTCAAATGGTCCAATTGCACAGGGACATGTGTGTACAAATGATATCCAGGTAACAAAGTCACTCCACTTTACCATACCCATGTCAGACATGTGACTAGTGGACAGCGACATGCCTAGTGAAAGTGGTGGAATGCAAACAAACTGACTGAATGAACAGTGAAAAATAAGCAAATATGTTGTGGCAAGGTGACACTTCAAGGGCAACTGGCGTGCAGTTGGGCTAGATGTCTACTGTTGGCAGAAGGGATACTGCTATGGCCAAATGCAGCTGCGCAGGGAGTATTGCATGAAGCACATGGCTGACCCATACGACTCAGGCGCACACACTCTCACCTGGCACACAAACAGAAGCCCTCACACACACACCATGCACATGTATGACACACACATGCATGTGCACTCACCGGACAATGCCTCGTAATCAGCCAGATCTCCCACGCCTTGGATCTGTTCCTCCGTGACGTAGGTCCCAGCGACTGACTCATGTGGAGTGAGTTCCATGTCTACTACTGGAGACCCACCTCCAGTCACTAGAGTTGCGCCATGACTTGAGGCCAGCTTACTCTTTGCCCTGCGCTTTAGGTCATTCCAGCGCTTATAGCAATCATTGGCTGTGCGCCTCACGATTCCAAGGGCACTTACGATGTCTGCAACGGTCTGCCAGTGTGCCTGGCGTTGTGCAGGTGTGGTCTTGGATCCTGCAACAATGACCATCTCGTTGTCATGTCCGGACACATACTCGACAAGTGCATTCAGTTCGTCATCCGTGAAGCTGGGCTTCCTGGACGGGCCGGACTGTGTAGCCGTGTCTGGGGCATCAGCCTGTGCCGGACGAGCACTCTTCCTCTTCCGCTTGGAAGGTGGTGGTGATCCTGAGTGTCCTGCGCCGCTCTGGACACTAGGGGCAGGAGCCCTGGTGGACTCTGTATCAGGAGTGTGGGATTGCACACTCAGCATGGGAGTTGGTGCAGGCATTGGCTCTAGTGTGATGGTGTCAGGGGGAATGTCAGCAGCATGGACTAGGACCGACACTGTCCTGGCTGGGTGTGTGAGGGCTGGGGTGGATGGAGCCGCAGCTGCCCCTGCAGCCTCTCCGCCCTGCCTCCTTGGTGCAGCAGATGACCTTGCTGCCCCAGATCCACGTGGCATGATGGCATCAACGTGCACCAGCGCACGTGTCGTAGCCCTGCTGACCTGGAAGTCAGCCATGGAGTCAGCCAGGTCTGGTGCCACAATGGGCTGGTCCAGCAAGGGCTGAGCATGGATGGTGTCAGCCACATCAGCCTCAATGGGAGGGGGGGAGGGAGGGGGGATTATGGGTGCCCGTGACTGGTCCTCCACACATGGGGGGACAGGCTCACCCTGAAAGTTACGACCACGTCCCCTACCGGATCCACCACGGCCACCACTTGTGGCTCTTCCACCTTTGCCACCCTTACGGAATCCTCGCCTCCCAGCCATGGCACTGATGTTAATGTGCGTATGGGAGTGGATGTAGACTATTGTCCTGGGCAATTGGGGGTCAAAGGGGTTGGGTACCAGATGGTAATTGTACCCTAGTGCTCTAGCAAGGCTGAATGTAACCCCTGGGGAAAGATGACGGGTCACGCAACGCACAGGAGGCCCAAAAAAGGGAGATGACGTGCACGCAACCCCTCCTAGACCACGTGTGCAGAAAGAAAAACCTGCACTACGCTGTGGCACCCAGAAACACAAGAATGAACGTATGCGTGTCACACGCAGCCTAGAATGACCTCTGAAGGGGTAGGCTACACACGGGGCAAGCACAGATGTTAGATACGTGCGTGACTCACCGTCTGCCTGGTAAACGAGCGTGTAAAAGGAGCACGTTTGGTTGGCAACACCCCCGCCAAAAGAAGATTTGTACGCTGTCTGAGGAGACAGGACAACAGTAGAAGGGAACACTGTTTGAGGGAACAGGCCCAGGTAAACCAGTAAAAGCGAAAGAAGAGAAAAAGCTGTCAGAGGTAACAGGGAATACGAACTTGAAACGCCGTGAAGTAAATCGCGTGTGAAACGACAAGAAGTACAGAATTCACCCACTCGCTCTCCACGAAAAGCACGTACAAGGAAGTGGTGTTCTACGCGTACCTTTTATACAGGCCCACACGTCCAGCGTCACTTACGCGGCGTGTACGCGCTAGGGCCATTTCCACCAATTACACGCTTTGTCACTTCTGCGTGTAGGGCCATTTCCACCAATTACACGCTTTGTCACTTCTGCGTGTAGGGCCACTTCCACCAATCACACGCGATGAGACTCTGACGTGCAGTCTTTCCACGTGTGCTCTGTCATCACGTGCTGTGTGGGAAACACCCGTGCGAGTCACGTCACAGACGCGCTTACGCGCTGAGGGCCTTTGGTCCAATAGAATCGCGTATGCGTGCTGACGCGCTTACGCGCTAAGGGCCTTTCCTCGATTTTCACGCTGACGTGCAGGATTTTCACGTGCCAAATCACTCCGTACCAAGCTGGCCACGCGTAAGCACACGGAAGACCACGCTCCTGCCCAGAAGGCCGAACTACTGCCCCCCAGAGCCCCGAGCACGCTCCCACCTACCATCTGCTGCTGCCTGACTGCCTGCTGCCCACGTGCACTGCCATTTGCTGCCTGCACATCAGCCAGGGGTGCTGTTGCTGTGACCACCCCTGCTGGAACCGAAGACTCCCGACTGGAATTCCATCGCTCCACAGCCCAGCCCCAGGACCCAGTTGCCCACCCACTCCTGCCTCTGGGGTTGTCATGTCGGGGCAAACACCATCTGTGACCACTGACAACCCCCGGCCAGAGAGTCAGAGGGGCACCAGCTTCAGTGCCACCGAAGTTGGTGTCCTGGTGGAGCAAGTCCTGGGGCAGTATGATGCCCTCTTCGGAAGTTCCCGCGCCGACAAGGAAGGACGGACTCGGATCTGGACTGACATCGTGACTGCCATCAACGCGGAGGGGGTGGCAGTCCGGGACTTACAACATGTCAGGAAGCGCTGGGAGGACTTCAGGTCCAGGACCCTGAACAAGGCCCGGCGCCTCTTGAAGGCAGCGGATGCCAAGGGGCGCCGGGGCCACTTGTCGGAAGAACAGATGGGGGTCCTGGAACGCATATCCCCAGCGCTCCACGTCCAGGTCCTGGAGAAGCAGACCCGTCTGGAGTCGAGCGGTGAGTGTACATGCATCCTGATTGTGTGCAGTGCGTGTGGTGATTATTCGGTATTGTGCAGGTTGCACATCTGTTTGTATGGGGTCAAGTATGGGTGGGGGTGTACATGGCCGTGGGGCTGACACATGTGAGGGCTGTAATGTGTGAGACATGGATGGTGCTTGTGTGTGTAGGCTTGCATGGCAAATGCAGTTGTGCGTGCACACATGTTTGTATGTATGTGTATGTAAGTAGACATGTCCGTGATGTCACGCATGTATGTTGTTTTGGGCTGCATGTATGAGCACTGTGTACATGTGCATGTGTGTGTATTTGACAAGGGTGCAACAGTGATGCAACATGGATGCATGTGACTGCGGTATGTGTAAGCCTGATTGGCAGATGTGACATGGATGCCCGTCTGAACAGTGCGACACTTGGCAGAGGTGTAGACATGCATGCAAGTGTGGTGGTGTGTGTACATGTGTGGTGCACTTCTTGTGTTGCATGTGATGTCTGGGTCACCTTTGGCTGCTCATGCTGTTGTATGTGTATGGATGGTGGTGGCAGTTGCGATATGGCTGTGGTATGGCTCATGTGTGCGAGTTGCAATGACATGTGTGTTGGGGATTGTGATGACATGTCTGAGGTTTGCCAATGCCACTCATGTGCAACTGTCATGTGTGTATGTGTCCATTGTACAGTGCCCTGATGCCTGTGTTTTGTTTCTCCCTGTCTGCAGCGTCAACTGATGAAGAGGGCGGAGAAGGTGCTGTGGAGCACAGCGGCGGGGATCCGACCGCCAGCCGGAGACGCAAGGCCCGGCTCCCCTCCCGTGTTGTCATCTCGTCGGGGAGTGAGGAGTCCGGTGCCGCGTCCCAGGCCGCAGCTGCCGGGGGGAGGTCCAAGAGGCGGAGTTTGGAGTTGGACTCCTCGGCAGCAGAAGGGGCAGCTGGGACCCCACAGGGCCCAACAGGGGAAGATGGCACGGAGTCATCCAGGTTGGTGGGGGGTCTGGTGGAGGAGGAGGCCGTGCAAGCACCAGAGACGGGGTCTGGAGGTGGGGATCCCACTGGTGCTAGTGGTGCAGTCCAGGACCAGGGACAGGAGGCAGCACAGGCCGCCGCGGAGGTGCCTGTGTGCAATCCTGTCCCCGATCCTGTCCCTGCATCATCTTGCACCAGCAGGGATGCCTACGTCCAGACCCGTTTCCAGGCAGGGGATGAGCTGACGTCAACTGGCCTTCCTCTGCCTGCGGACGTGGCTATCCAGGTCCGGGTTGAGCCTGTCCTGGCTGGTGTGGCGTTGCGTCAACGGGCCATGCGAGGTGACCTGTAGTCTTTTCATAGAGAGACTGCACGTCATCTCGAATGGCTCGTTGACCACGTCAGCCTGCTGGGACAGGTCACCCAGACCGGATTCCTCCGTCTGATGGGGCTTGTTCCGACCCCCTCCTCAACTGGACCCCCTACGCGCCAGTCGTCCTCTGTGCCATCTTCCCACCCATCAGTCACCTGGGTGCCCTGTGGAGCTGCCTCTGACAGTGCGGCTAGGCTGGTGGAGGAGGCATCCCTGCCACAGTCGGGAGTCGGACGTCCAGCAGGGGTGGCCACATCAACAACTGCACCCCAGCCGGCGGAGGATGTGCAGGCAGCAGGAGGCAGTGCACGGGCAGAGGCAGAGCAGCAGCAGCAACATGGTGGGAGCCATGAAGGCTCGGGGCCTTCGACATCGGAGGGGCAGGCATCGGCCGGAGGGCAGGAGGACCCAGGACAGAGAGTGTCTTCCGTGTGGCAGCGGTTGGGCCACGCCATAGGTGCGGAGCGGCGGCAGGCGGAAGAGGCGCGGCTCACAATGGTCAGGGCGGAGAACTCCATGCGGAGGGCCCTGAGGCGGGCCGAGTGCCTCGAGGCAATCCGCAGGGGGTTGGAGGAGGACACGGCGTCGTCACTGCGGACCCTCGGGGCCATGGAACTGGACCGCCTCCGGGACATCGAACAGGACTTCGATGATGCCCTGGCCCGGAACACCACGGAGTGAGCCGCTGGACTTGCCCGCCGCCTTTGTATATAGTTCTTTAGTTTTAGGTTTCCTTTGTTTTTTCTTATGATTTGGAGTCGACTGACACTGCTCCACTTTTTGTATATAGTTGATATTTAGGTAGGTTTTTTAGGAGGTTTCCTTAGTTCAGTTGTGATGATGGACCCTTGTTATTTTTGTACATAGTTCTTTGTTGCATGGAGAGTTTTTACATTTCACTTTGGACAAAATTTTATGGATTTGATTTTCTACTTTTGTGTTTTTATGCGGACATGCAGCTTATTTTTTCACATTTACATTGTAGTTATTTTTCTTTCTTTACCATTCGTATTTTTGTCCAATACATTTTTTTTCCATTGTTCACTGTGTGGTTTCATCTCATTGGTTTCATGCATGTCATGTGTGTTTTCCCATTCAATTGGAAAATATGTGTGTGACGGACATGGGTTCATTTGCTTCATGAACATTGGGGGTGTAACATGTGTTTTCATTTCCATGTGGGTGAATGGGTTACTTGGTAGGGCTTTTTGGCTGTGGAGGCTGACCATTACGCACATGATTGGGGATTGTGAGGACCTGGTGGGGGCTGCACATGGTGGCAGGGGGGTGGGGGTGGTGGGTGACATGAGTGGGGGCCTGGTGGGGGCTGCCCATGGTGGCAGGGGGGTGGGGGTGGTGGGAGACATGAGTGGGGGACTGGTGGAGGGTGACCCTGCACTGCTGGGGGGTGGGGGTGCAGGGGGACATGAGTGGGGGCATGGTGGAGGGTGACCCTTCACTGCTGGGGGGTGGGGGTGCAGGGGGACATGAGTGGGGGCCTGGTGGAGGTTGACCCTGCACTGCTGGGGGGTGGGGGTGGTGGGAGACATGAGTGCGGGCCTGGTGGAGGGTGACCCTGCACTGCTGGGGGGTGGGGGTGCAGGGGGACATGAGTGGGGGCCTGGTGGTGGTTGACCCTGCACTGCTGGGGGGTGGGGGTGGTGGGAGACATGAGTGGGGGCCTGGTGGGGGCTGCCCATGGTGGCAGGGGGGTGGGGGTGGTGGGAGACATGAGTGGGGGGCCTGGTGGAGGGTGACCCTGCACTGCTGGGGGGTGGGGGTGGTGGGAGACATGAGTGGGGGCCTGGTGGAGGGTGACCCTGCACTGCTGGGGGGTGGGGGTGGTGGGAGACATGAGTGGGGGCCTGGTGGAGGGTGACCCTGCACTGCTGGGGGGTGGGGGTGGTGGGAGACATGAGTGGGGGCCTGGTGGAGGGTGACCCTGCACTGCTGGGGGGTGGGGGTGGTGGGAGACATGAGTGGGGGCCTGGTGGAGGGTGCCCCTGCACTGCTGGGGGGTGTGGGTGGTGGGAGACATGAGTGGGGGCCTGGTGGAGGGTGACCCTGTACTGCTGGGGGGTGGGGGTGCAGGGGGACATGAGTGGGGGCCTGGTGGAGGTTGACCCTGCACTGCTGGGGGGTGGGGGTGGTGGGAGACATGAGTGGGGGCCTGGTGGAGGGTGACCCTGCACTGCTGGGGGGTGGGGGTGGTGGGAGACATGAGTGGGGGCCTGGTGGAGGGTGACCCTGCACTGCTGGGGGGTGGGGGTGGTGGGAGACATGAGTGGGGGCCTGGTGGAGGGTGCCCCTGCACTGCTGGGGGGTGTGGGTGGTGGGAGACATGAGTGGGGGCCTGGTGGAGGGTGACCCTGCACTGCTGAGGGGTGGGGGTGCAGGGGGACATGAGTGGGGGCCTGGTGGAGGTTGACCCTGCACTGCTGGGGGGTGGGGGTGGTGGGAGACATGAGTGGGGGCCTGGTGGAGGGTGACCCTGCACTGCTGGGGGGTGGGGGTGGTGGGAGACATGAGTGGGGGCCTGGTGGGGGCTGCCCATGGTGGCAGGGGGGTGGGGGTGGTGGGAGACATGAGTGGGTGCCTGGTGGAGGGTGCCCCTGCACTGCTGGGGGGTGGGGGTGGTGGGAGACATGAGTGGGGGCCTGGTGGAGGGTGACCCTGCACTGCTGGGGGGTGGGGGTGGTGGGAGACATGAGTGGGGGCCTGGTGGAGGGTGACCCTGCACTGCTGGGGGGTGGGGGTGGTGGGAGACATGAGTGGGGGCCTGGTGGAGGGTGCCCCTGCACTGCTGGGGGGTGTGGGTGGTGGGAGACATGAGTGGGGGCCTGGTGGAGGGTGACCCTGCACTGCTGGGGGGTGGGGGTGCAGGGGGACATGAGTGGGGGCCTGGTGGAGGTTGACCCTGCACTGGTGGGGGGTGGGGGTGGTGGGAGACATGAGTGGGGGCCTGGTGGAGGGTGACCCTGCACTGCTGGGGGGTGGGGGTGGTGGGAGACATGAGTGGGGGCCTGGTGGGGGCTGCTCATGGTGGCAGGGGGGTGGGGGTGGTGGGAGACAGAAGTGGGTGCCTGGTGGAGGGTGCCCCTGCACTGCTGGGGGGTGGGGGTGGTGGGAGACATGAGTGGGGGCCTGGTGGAGGCTTACCCTGCACTGCTGGGGGGTGGGGGTGGTGGGAGACATGAGTGGGGGCCTGGTGGAGGGTGACCCTGCACTGCTGGGGGGTGTGGGTGGTGGGAGACATGAGTGGGGGCCTGGTGGGGGCTGCCCATGGTGGCAGGGGGGTGGGGGTGGTGGGAGACATGAGTGGGGGCCTGGTGGAGGGTGCCCCTGCACTGCTGGGGGGTGGGGGTGGTGGGAGACATGAGTGGGGGCCTGGTGGAGGGTGACCCTGCACTGCTGGGGGCTGGGGGTGCAGGGGGACATGAGCAGGTGTGGCAGGGGGGTGGGGGTGGTGGGAGACATGAGTGGGGGCCTGGTGGAGGGTGCCCCTGCACTGCTGGGGGGTGGGGGTGGTGGGAGACATGAGTGGGGGCCTGGTGGAGGGTGACCCTGCACTGCTGGGGGCTGGGGGTGCAGGGGGACATGAGCAGGTGTGCAGGGTAGTCCCCTGTTTTGTGGGCTGCCTGCTGGGGCCGTGGAGGGTGTACAGGGAACACCTGTGAGGACCCACCCAGCCTAATTGCGTGTGATAATTCACACACAACCCTGTAATACACGTACCTGGCCAAATCGCATGTGAGAATTCCCGCGCACCCCTGTAATACACGTACCCAGCCGAATCGCGTGTAGAACTTCCCGTGTACCCCTGTAATACACGTACCCAGCCAAATCGCATGTGATAATTCCCACGTACCCCTGTAATACACGTTCCCTGGACAATCGCGTGTTGAACTTACCGCGTACCCCTGTAATACACGTTCCCTGGACAATCGCGTGTTGAACTTCCCGCGTACCCCTGTAATACACGTTCCCTGGACTATCGCGTGTTGAACTTCCCGCGCACCCCTGAAATACACGTACCCTGGCAGCCTGGCTAATCGCGTGTATAACTTCACGCGTACCCCTGATATGCACGTTACCCGCTTTGCGTTCCTTGTTTGGCAGCCCTGTAAACTGGTCCAGGGTTAGCGCAGCCCTTTGCGATGATTTAGCGATTTTGATGGCTTTTCCTTGCGTGAGGGCGTTCTTGGGGGCGTTACTGGCGCTGCTGCAGGGTCGCTGCGATACTCTGCGCCACGGCTTGTTTGGGAGCCTAAAATCCATGAATACGCTGTGCGCGGAAATCGGTTTTAGCGCACGTGCCTGGCGCAGACAATCGCACGCGGACACTCTGCGCCAGCCGCTTGCGACACTTTTCTGCGAAATTCTGTGAGTTACCCTGTTAATATTATTTTTTAATAAACCTCTGATGTTTTCCTTGTTATGTTCGTGCCTTCTGAACAGGAGTCTTGTTCTTTCACACGAATTTGTAGCCAATGTCAGTTTACTCCAGTTTGATAATACCTTGGCTTCTTGGCTCATCCAGCCTTGCCTTCTGAAATACACTTGTAATTCAACTTGCTTTTTAACTGCTACACACTGAAATTAGGCCTTCTTTGCTACTGTCCAACCTGCTATAGTACGTTTACTGGAAACATCCACTGTTCTCTCATTCCTATATGTATACGTTGGCGCTTGCTGCAATCTATTTCACTATAAGCTTAAAGCTAGCTTCACAATTACTTTGCTGCTTGCGTTTCTTTTGCATCTTTACACGTGTAAAATAACTTGATATCTTCATTTGTTTCTGTGGCATATGCTTCTTCACTTAGAGCACAAGATGTCACTTATCCTTATTACTTTCTTGCTGTCTTATAGAATATCTGCATTCTCAGGTCACGGCATTACTTTTATGTATGTCATCTTCAGCTTCATGTAGCATATACTGGCAATGGTTAGTGACACTACCATTCATTTGTATTTGTATTTATTATTGTTTTATATTGCACCTTAATCCAAGGTGCTTTACAGTTAACAACAAAATACATCAAACATAGAACAGTAGAATCAGTAACAGTAAACATGAATCAAGCCATAAAATCGGTATGCAGAACAATTTTCATATGAGGGAGAGGAGAGTAGGGGGATGGGAAAGGAAGGAGAAAGAAAGAGTAATGAGTGACGTGGGCTATAGAGAGAGAGGAGAGACGTGAAAAAGTAAAGAGAAGGAGAACCGGGAGAAGGGAACTAGGAGGGTGAAAAGGAGAGAGGGGGGAAGTGTCAAGGAGGGGAGTGAAGAAGAAGTGATTTCAGTGAAGAGCGGAAGGAGGAATAGGTGGAGGAGGAGCAGATAGAAACAGGTAGGGAGTTCCAGTGTAAGGGGGCAAGGAGCGGAAACGAGAAGAGGCACAAGGTTGTGGGGGAACAGAAAGTAATAAGAG
This sequence comes from Ambystoma mexicanum, assembly GCF_040938575.1. Classification (NCBI taxonomy): domain Eukaryota; kingdom Metazoa; phylum Chordata; class Amphibia; order Caudata; family Ambystomatidae; genus Ambystoma; species Ambystoma mexicanum. Next base: position 585,170,744 of record NC_090922.1, on the reverse strand, counting down.
ATCAGCAGATCGAAGGGAGCAAGAGGGGGTATAGACTGAGAGGAGAGGTAAGGAGGGGCAAGGTCATGAAGGGATTTAAAGACAAGACAAAGGAAATTAGATTTAAGTTGGGAGTGGAAAGGATTTGCTATGCAGGCATACACTGCTAGCAGTCTTTTGTGAACCGAGTTAGAAGTCCAGACCTGCTGTATTGGCCACTTAGTATTGGCCATTGAGCTTGACTAAATAGACTCTTTGTGCAGTTGCTTTCTTTTGATACAAGCAGCTGCATACTCTTTAATAAACACCAAAAAAAACAATTATTCTTCGACAGTACTATGCCTCTTTCCTAGAGGATTGGGGCAGTCTGATACTTGCTCAGGACACCTATTTCAAGGGCTCATTTGATCTTAACTTGACTTGTGCATCCACTAGATGACCATGCACGTATCCTGCTGTATCTATACTGTGGCTATTTTCTTATGCATATGCAGTCACTTTCAAGTCAAGTTGGCTGCACCATTGTTTTGGGTGTCAGCACAGCTTCATACTGTGTTGGATCAAATTTAGGCTAAATATGGTGTTGTTGCTTATGCACTATGCTGTGGGCATTTTGCACACCATTGACTGTAACTCTTTATGCTCTCCCTTGTTTATATTAGGGTTCCTAAACCAAGGACCTATATGCTTAAGGCTCCAACCATTTGGACCTTCTCAGCTCCACTGGAATTTGATCTATCAGTGGCTTGACAAATTTTGGAAACATTGAAAACCCGGAGGTCAGTACCTGTAGGGAAATTTACTGATGTATGTTTCTTGGGGGTGGGGCATGCTGTGCTTTAGTGTAGAAGTTTGAGATGATCGAGTGACATCTTAAACTCCAAATTTTTTGTCTCCTCAGATGCAAATTGACTTTCATCTTTAGTCTCGCTTGGGTTGCGTCACCCAAATAATAATGATTTTCGGCACCATATGCGGACCAATTTAGGTGAACATGTACCTCTTTTTTTGCTTGTTCGCTTTCTAATGTCTAGATATGTGGATTTGTAAGAGGCTCAGTCATTTTTATTCTAATGTGTTTTCTTTTTTTTTCTTATTTGTTGTTTTAATGTGTTTTATCGTGGGTTGATGCTCTTAATAGATTCGAGATCTACAATCAAGCTTTGGAATCCTCCAACGTTTCATCTATGAGAACTACTGGGTCATTGATAAATTTTATATGAATTCTAGTACCAGTATGTTTTCAATATAATTTGTACTCCATAGTGCGCCCTGACGAAGGCGACTACTAGCTCACCTGATTGAACTAGATAGAATTTTGTCGCCGAAACTGTAATGACATTCTAACATCTTGTATGCACAGTTGGCATTTAGTACCTTTTGCACTAAGCACTTTATTTTGCTTGCAGTACCATTTTGTGACAGCATCTCCATTATTGAATCAAATTTAAGAATATGAGATGGACATGCATGACCTCCATTAATATTTGGTCAAAAAATGTGTGAACCAAATTGTCGTTGTTTGTATAAATGTGTTTGACACAAGTATTTTTTGTACCAATATCGATCTACAAATTTTAATGTTGATTTTTGCTAATGTATTATGTAATTTTATAGTGTTTTTGATAAATATTAAAATATGAAAATATGAAGTTGTTATGACTGGGCCCCTTATCTGTCCACCTCTATTCTACGATTTGAGTATTTAAACTAACCTACTACTCATCCATGTGACTCCCTCCCTTGGTTTTTGGGAGTGTAAAGGAAGCCATCCTAGGTAAGAGAGTGATTTGGAGATGGAGTCATGGAGAGAGAGTAGAGGTAGGGTGCTGGGGGGATTTGAAGGGAGCAAGATGGTAAGCGGGGAGACCGAAGAAGAGAGAAGAACAATTGAAAAGGCGAGAAAAGATAAGGGAGGAGATTCAAAGTTTGGTGGCATGGAAGGTGAGAGAGGGACGGACTTTACGGATGTTAAAGAGATGATAGCGACATGCCCGAGAAGTGAGGGAGATATGAAAAAAGGAAAGGGAAGAGTCAAAGTAAATGCCTAGATTACGAGCATGGTTGGATAGGAAGATTAGAAGGGGAAATGGATAAAAGGAGGGGGTATGGTGAGGGTAGGGTGTTAGAAGGGAAGAACAAGACTTCAGTCTTGTCAGTGTTAAGAGAGAGATAGTGAGATGACATCCAGTCTTTAATGTCAGTAACACAGGAAGAGAGGTTGAGATGTAAGTCTGAGGTGAAGACAGAAAAGGAGAATAACAGCTGGGTGTCAACAGCGTAGAAATGGTGAGAGAACCCAAAGGGGGAGGTGATGGGGCAAGGAGTGAGGTGTAAAGAGAGAATAAGAAGGGTCCGAGAACAGAGCCTTGGGGGACGCCGTATTCAAGAGGGAAGGTAGTAGAGGTACGTCCACCCCAATAGACGGCGAAAGAGGTAAGATGAGAGCCAGTTAAGGACAGAGCCTTTGAATCCAAAGGAGGAAAGAGTGTTGAGAAGCAAGGGGTGATCGACAGTGTCGAAAGCAGCAGAAAAGTCAAGGAGGATTGAGGAATGTTTAGAATAGCGAGTGGTAAAGAGTGAGTTAAGGACATAGGTAAGAGCGGACTCAGTGGAGTGTTTGGGGCGGAAGCCAGATTTAGAGGGGGGGGGAGAGAGTGGGAAGTGACAAAAGTTGAGAGCTGAGAATAGGCTAAGCGTTCAAGTAGTTTGGAGAGAAAAGGTAGAAGTGAAATTGGGTGAAAGTTAGAGGCAAGAAGAGAATTAGCAGAAGGCTTTTTTAGTATAGGGATGATAGTGGCGTGCTTGAAGGCAGTAGGGAAGGTGGCCGTGGAGAAGCAAGTGTTGAAGAAGCAGGTTAGTTAGGGAATAAGAGGGGGGTAAATCTTGGGAATTAGAAGGGTTGGGATGGGGTCAGAAGGGGCGGCAGTACGGTGGGATTTAGTTAGGAAGAGAGAAACATTAGAGGGAGTGATAGGAGAAAATGTAGACATGTGAGCTGAGGGGGAGTGTGAGGAGGGCGGGGGAGGGGAATAAGAAGAACTGACAATTTTTTGGTGAAGAGAAAGAATTTATTCAGAGAAGAAGTTTGCAAAGTCAGAAGGAGAAAGAGGAGAAGCAGAGGAGGGGTCAGGAGCGGGAGGGGAGAGAAGACGAGAGAGGGTTTGAAAGATACAACCAGGATGAGAGGCTTCGGAGTGAAGGAGGTTAGAAAAGTATGTGCGTTTGGCAGAATTAAGGCAGGAGTTATATATGGAGTGATACGAAAAGTAGGAGGTTTGGTTAGGAAGAGTGAGGGATTTGAGCCAGCATCGCTCAAGGCGACGAAGGAGAGGTCACATGGACAAGAGGTGAGGAGAGAGCCATGGTTAGGAAGCTTTATGAGAAGGGTGGAAAGAGGAGAGGGGTAGAGTTGATCGAGACTGGATGAGATAGAGGAGGATAGAGATGATAAGGCAAGGTCAGCCAGAAGGGAGGAGAAATCAGAGAGGGGAGCAAGAGAAGAAGAGCAGGTATCAAGGAAGAGCGAAGGGCTAAAGTTCCATAGGTCGCGTTGAGTAAAAGATGTGGAGGAGGGTAAAGGAGAGGGAGGTGGAATGCTGGGAGTAAGGGAGAAAGAGAGCAGAGCATGATCAGATAGATAGCTGGGTAAGGAGGAGACAGGAGAGGAAGAGTAGGTGGAAATGAAGATGAGATCAAGAGTGGAGCCAGAAGAGTGAGTCGGAGAAGAGGGAAGCAGAGAGAGAAGGTAGGAGTCGAGGATCGAGAGAAGAGGTGAGGGTTGAGGGGAAGCAGGAAGGTGAAGGTTGAAGTCACCAAGTACAGTTAGGGAAGAAGGGGAGGGGAGATGAGAGAGAGGAGGTGGTCAAGGTCATCATAAAAGGAGGAGTGGGGGACAGGTGGTCTATAGATAATGAGGAAGGAAATGGGGTGAGGATAAGTAAAGGATTTGTACAAGTATTCAAAAGAAAAGAAAGTAGGAAGGGACATAGAAGAGTTAGATGCAAGGTATTTAGGTTAGAAGAGGATGCCCACCCCTCCGCCACGACCAGTGGGACGAGAGACATGAGAAAAGGATGAGGAAGGGATGGTAAGGGAGGCAGGGACAGTTGAGTTGTGAGGTGGGATCCAAGTTTCAGTTAGACAGAGGAAATGAAGATTGAGACAAATGAACATGTCTAAGACGGCTGGAGTCTTATTACAGAGGGATCTGGCATTCCAAAGAGCAATATTAATTAGGTTGGAAGTTTGGGTTGGAGGGGAGATGAGGTTAAGACGACAAGGAAGAGAAGAAATGGAAGGAGATGAGCGGGGAAGAGAGTTGAGTAAGGGGATGGACATAATGAAGAGGGATAAGATGAGGAGGAGAGGAAGGGGGAAGGGGAGGGGGCGGGAAGGAGAAGGTGAGGAGAAAGGTGGAAAAGAAGGGAGAAATCTGGCGATGTGCATGACAAGGAGGGGAGAGATTGCGAAGGGTAAGAGTGGAGAGGGGAGGAGTCCATAGGGGAAATGCAGGACAGAGGCCTAGGTGGTAGAGGGTAGCTGCAAGGCGGGGACTATGATGGGTAAAATGGGTTCCAGATGTCACCTCAGTGGCCGAAGGGGCATGGGCAGTAGCAGGTGAAGAAGTCACAGCAGGGCAGTGGAGGTGGGCGGCCGAGCAGGGCAGAGAGAATATGGTGAGCACCTGAGGCTACCAAAAAGCAGGACACCAAGGAGCAGTAATGGTGCTGTGAGGTAATAAGAAGCAGCAATGGTGCATTGTGGTCCAGATTTCACCTTGGGGGCCAAAGGGGCATGGGCAGTAGCAGGTGAAGAAGTCACAGCAGGCCAGTGGAGGTGGGCGGCGGAGCAGGGCAGAGAGAATGGGGTGAGCAGCTGAGGGTACCAAACAGCAGGACGCTGACTAGCAGTACTCCCAGTAGGGACAAGTCAAATGGAGCCAAGAAGATGTCTCCCAAAGGAAGTCCCCTTGAACTCCAGATGCAGGATTCAAAGCCAGAGCAGCCGAGGCACCCCCGATGATCTGGAGGATGCACTGGAGTCCTCGCAGAAGAGCCAAGGTCCGGGGTCAGGCCAGCTGCAGCACCACTGATGGTGTGAGGGAGGCGCAAGAGATGCAACCGAAGAGCCGGGATTCCAGGAGGGAGCCACTTGCAGGCAGATGGAACCGAGGCCAGGGAAGTTGCAGCACCCCTGATGGTGTGTGGGGGTGAGGGGTGCGCGAGTCCAGGAAGGAGCTGCTTGCAGGGCGAGGAGTACTGAAGGGCCGAAGCATAGGAGGAAACTCAGCCGGAGGAGGTGCAGCAGCCGATGGAATTGAAGCTAGAGTCGCTGCAGCACACTTGGTGGTGTGGGGGGAGGTTCGGGAGTCCAGGAGGGAGCCACCTGCAGGCAAAGGAGGACTGGGGGTCAGAGCAGCAGAGAAGAAGTCGTCCGCGGCTCCCCTGATGGTGCAGTTCCCCTGATGGAGTGAGGCCGATGGAGCTGAGACCTGATCAGCCGGGAGGAGTGAGAGGCTCAACAAAAGTGCCAGGATTAAAGTTTGGCGGCGGGTGAGAGAGACGTAGATCCAGTCAGGACCAGGGCCGTGAGGGCAGTCCGAAGCTGTCAAATACACGGTAGAGCAGTGGCTGGCACAGCAGAGAGGCTCCCGAAACTCACAACGCAGGATCCGGTTGAGGAGGCAGGAGAGAGGCAGCAACGTAGCCCGGAGAAGCTACCCCTAATAGTACAAGGCGGATCCCGGGAGAAGGCAGAAAAGAGGTAGCAGCGGAGTCCAGAGACGCGACCACTGCAGGTGAAGGAAGGTCCCAGGAGGGAGGGAGCAGACCAGCGGAGGAGCCGCGGAGCAGCCAGAGGCCCAGTGGGAGCAGGGAAGCCCACGGTGAAGAGGCGGTCGTCAGGCCACGCTGAGGGTCCAAAATCCGGCAAAGTTTGATCCAGAGGTGCCTAGAGGTGAGAGCACCGGAGTGTTGATAGCGATGATAGTAAATTGTAATAAAACCAACTTCATCCTTTCCGCTTTCCGCTTATTGGCTCTGCTTCTTCAGGGATTTCATTCAAATGGCCATCATATTTCTTTGTATACAGATATGGTTTTCTCAATGGGTACCTTAGCTCCCAGATTCTCTTGGGTACTGGGCCTTTCATTGATACTGGACTGAATTCATACTCTGCTCTTTGTCGATTCAACTGTTCTGCATACGTCATATACTCTGGTTTCCAGCATACAGGTAAAAGAGGCGGGTCGGTTGAGGTGGGGGTACTTTGCTCCTCCTCTAGAGCTCAGTCATACACCAGAGGAAGTTTTATCTGTGAAGGTCACAAGTTACATTGTTGAGAAGATCTGTGCATCCCTGCAGGCTCAAAAAAAATCTAAAAGGTACTCAAAACAGAAGAACTCAAAAACAGCGAGGGGGTGGCAGGACTGAATGACATAGATCTCTAAATGATGTAGCCACCACCTACCTACCTTCGTGCTGGCTAAAAATGCACAAACGCATTTTAGTAATTTAAATTACTATAGGATCATGGAAATCAAGAGGCTATAGATCGTTCCTGGATAATATTGAAGGATTACACATTCTGGTTTCAGCTGATATTTTCTTATTAAAGGAGGCGTGGGTAACTCAAGACCTTATGTTGGACGTTTTACCATCTTTCAAAGAAAAGCGCTAAGAAATGGAAAGGGGCGCCCACATCGGGGATTAATAACAGCAGTAGTGAAACATCTAATTGCATCCATACTAGTTCTATAGACCAGGTGCTTGCCATTGAAGTGCAAATTGTGAACAATAAAGAGTCATTAGAAGCGCTATTGGTAAATATATTTAATCCATCAGGTAATGATAAATTGGAGGTGATGGTGGAATATCTAGATGCTTTCATTAATACAAGGCAAAATAATTATCCCCATCAACCTTATTATCAGTACGGGTGATTTTAACTTTCATCGTCCAAGGAATCCAAAGCGGATAATCTCGATGTCCGAAGAATACAGTTATTTTGAAAACCAGCAACATGTCTGGGCGATAGGAGTGGGGGAGGAAGAGTTAAAGGTGGACTGTAGTCCTTGGTTGCTACTTTTCCAGTCGTGCCAGCTCTTTCAGCTGGTAAATGTGAAAGATCAAGCTTGTTTCTTTACTTGGACAAATGGAAATAGACGCCTAACAAATTGAGTGACCATGTGGTTGGTGGTAGAAATTTCAATAGGTAATGATCCATACACATGAAAGAGCGAATGATAGGACATTTTGAAGTTAGTAATGGAGGGAACAGCATCAGATGGACCAACAGAAATTTGGCTAAAGCAAGCGCTGATATAATAGGTAGGCTGTCTGGGATCACATATCCAGAATCATCTATAATGGAGAATCTTAGTCAGATTACTAGTTCAGTTATTAATAATCTAGCTATAGAACAGAGGAAAGGAATTGTAATTGTGAATAAGACACATTAAAATGTTTATGACTGGTAAAATGCATGTAAAAAGCAACAATTAAATAAAGTCACCGCGCGATGTAAAAGGGAAAATGCACTTGACATAGAAGCACAAGTACTGGAAATTAAACATCTAAGAATTAAATTTAAGAACTGGCATAAAATGCACAAGGTCACTATGGCCTCAGCACAATGGAAAATTATGTAGAATGTACTGAAAGACAAAGATATGACGAAATGTTGGCATATTTTCCATAAACACAATTCTGGCCTTATGTCCATGAAGGAAAGTATAGGGTAATTCATAGAATTTAGCGCACAAGTGGCGCACGCAGCTGGCGCACAGTGTGCTTGTGCGATTGTCTGCGCCAGCCGTGTGCACTAAAATCCATTTCCGCGCACAGCGTATTCATGGATTTTAGCTACCAAAACCAGCCGTGGCGCACAGTGGCGCAGCGACCCTGCAGCAGCGCCAGTTACGCCCCCAAGAACGCCCCTCGCGCAGGGAAAAGCCATCAAAATCCCCAATCCAGCGCAAAGGGCTGCGCTAACCCTGTACCAGCACGGCAAGCAGGGAATGTGTATTACTGGGGTTCGCAGAAAGTTACACACGCGATTGGCCCTGTGCGAGTGGGGTACGTGTATTACTGGGGTTCGCGGGAAGTTTCACACGCGAAAGGGCCTGTGCGAGTGGGGTACGTGTATTACTGGGGTTCACGGGAAGTTTCACACACGATTGGCCCTGTGCGAGTGGTGTACGTGTATTACTGGGGTTCGCAGGAAGTTTCACACGCGAAAGGGCCTGTGCGAGGGGGTACGTGTATTACTGGGGTTCGCAGGAAGTTTCACACGCGATTGGCCCTGTGCGAGTGGGTTAGGTGTATTACTGGGGTTCGTGTGAAGTCTCACACTCGATATGAGCAAGGTATGTGTATTTCGGAGGTGCTCGCGGTGTCCTACACGTGAATTGGCAGTGTGGGTCCTCCCAGGTGTTCCCTCTACACCCTCCACGGCCCCTGCAGGCAGCCCACACCACAGGGGACTACCCTTCACCCCTGGTCATGTCCCGCAGGCAGCCCATCCACCATGGGCATGCCCCCCAGCCAAGCCACATGTCAGCTTGCACTACTGATCACCAACTCATGTCCCCCTGCACCCCCACCCCCCAGCAGTGCAGGGCATCTGCCAGCAGGCCCCCACTCATGTCCCACTCATGTCCCCCTGCACCCCCACCCCCCAGCAGTGCGCGGCACCTGCCAGCAGGCCCCCACTCATGTCCCCCTGCACCCCCACCCCCCAGCAGTGCGGGGCACCTGCCAGCAGGCCCCCACTCATGTCCCACATATGTCCCCCTGCACCCCCAACCCCCAGCAGTGCGGGGGAACCTGCCAGCAGGCCCCCACTCATGTCCCACTCATGTCCCCCTGCACCCCCACCCCCCAGCAGTGCGGGGCACCTGCCAGCAGGCCCCCACTCATGTCCCCCTGCACCCCCACCCCCCAGCAGTGCGGGGCACCTGCCAGCAGGCCCCCACTCATGTCCCCCTGCACCCCAACCCCCCAGCAGTGCGGGGCACCTGCCAGCAGGCCCCCACTCATGTCCCCCTGCACCCCCACCCCCCAGCAGTGCGGGGCACCTGCCAGCAGACCCCCACTCATGTCCCACTCAAGTCCCCCTGCACCCCCAGCAGTGCGGGACACCTGCCAGCAGGCCCCCACTCATGTCCCACATATGTCCCCCTGCACCCCCAACCCCCAGCAGTGCGGGGGAACCTGCCAGCAGGCCCCCACTCATGTCCCACTCATGTCCCCCTGCACCCCCACCCCCCAGCAGTGCGGGGCACCTGCCAGCAGGCCCCCACTCATGTCCCACTCATGTCCCCCTGCACCCCCACCCCCCAGCAGTGCGGGGCACCTGCCAGCAGGCCCCCACTCATGTCCCCCTGCACCCCCACCCCCCAGCAGTGCGGGGAACCTGCCAGCAGGCCCCCACTTATGTCCCACTCATGTCCCCCTGCACTCCCACCCCCCAGCAGTGCGGGGCACCTGCCAGCAGGCCCCCACTCATGTCCCACTCATGTCCCCCTGCACCCCCACCCCCCAGCAGTGCGGGGCACCTGCCAGCAGGCCCCCACTCATGTTCCACACATGTCCCCCTGCACCCCCACCCCCAGTAGTGTGGGGCACCTGCCAGCAGGCCCCCACTCATGTCCCACTCATGTCCCCCTGCACCCCCACCCCCCAGCAGTGCGGGGCACCTGCCAGCAGGCCCCCACTCATGTCCCACTCATGTCCCCCTACACCCCCACCCCCCAGCAGTGCGGGGCACCTGCCAGCAGGCCCCCACTCATGTCCCCCTGAACCCCCACCCCCCAGCAGTGCGGGGCACCTGCCAGCAGGCCCCCACTCATGCCCCACTCATGTCCCCCTGCCCCCATGTCATGACGATCCTCAATCATGGCCCTTATGGCCAGCCTCCCCAGCCCAAAGACCCAACCAAGTATTGCATCCACCCACATAGAAATGCCAATTACATGATACAACCTCAAAGGCAAGTATGTAAATGAACACATGTCCGTCACACACACACAATGGGTGCAAGTGAATGGGAAAACCCAAATCATGACATGCATGAAACCAATGAGATAATACCACACATCGAAGTATGAAGAAAAAAATGTATTAAACACAACATGAATGTAATTTAAAAAAAACACACAACAATGGGAATAATTAAAGAAATGCTGCATGTCCATAAAAGAATAAAAAACAAGAAATCATAATCCAAAGAAATCCAAAAGAAATGGTGTCCAAAGTCACAGTCCAACAAAGCAAATCCAAGGGAAAAAAGAAAGTGAAATCCATTGCTCCATGGTGAAAATAAAATAAATGTGAAAAATCCAATGATGAACTATGTACAAATGAACAATCCAGGGTCCATGAGCCCAACTGATGAAATGAAACCTACCAAAAATACTACCTAATAAAAAACTATACACAAAAATGTGGTGCATTGTCCAAGCGCAACCAAAATAAAAAAGAAAAGGAAAGGAAACCTAACACTATCTAACTATATACAATGGCGGCGGGCAAGTCCTGCGGCTCACTCTGTGGTGTCCCGGGCCAGGGCATCATCGAACTCCATGTCGATGTCCCAGAGGGGGGACTCTGCCCTGGCCCCGAGGTCTTGCAGGGAGGCACTCATGGCCTGTTCCAACTCCCTGCGAGTTACCTCGAGGCACTCTGCCTGCCTCAACGCCTGACGCATGGAGAACTCTGCCCTGACCATGGTGAGCCGCGCCTCTTCCGCCCACCACCGCTCCGCATCTATAGCATGGCCTAACCGCTGCCACACGGAAGACACTTCCAGTCCTGGGTCCTCCTGCCCTCTGGCCGATGCCTGCCCCTCCGATGTTGAAGGCCCCGAGCCATCATGGCTCCCACCTTGTTGCTGCTGCTGCTGTGCCTCTGCCTGTGCCCTGGCTCTTGCTGCCTGCACATCCTCCTCCGACTGGGGTGCAGTTGTTGATGTGGCCACCCCTGCTGGACGTCCGACTCCCGACTGTGGCAGGGATGTGTCCTCCACCAGCCTGGCCGCAGGGTCAGAGGCAGCTCCACTGGGTACCCAGGTGATACATGGGTGGGAAGATGGCATGAAGGACGACTGGCGCATATGGGGTTCAGGTGAGGAGGGGGTCGGAACAAGGTCCAGCAAATGGAGGAATCCGGCCCTGGTGAGCTGTCCCAGCAGGTCAACGCGGTCACTGAGGCATTCGAGATGACGTGCAGTGTCCTCACAAAAACACTGCAGGTCACTTCGCATGCCCCGTTGACGCAACGCCATCCCACTCAGGACAGGCTCAACCCGGTCCCGGATAGCCACGTCCGCAGGGAGAGGAAGGCCAGTTGTTGTAAGCGGATCCCCTCCCTGAAAACGGGTCTGGACGTAGGCATCCCTGCTGGTGCAGGATGATGCAGTCACAGGATCGGGGACAGGATTACACACAGGCACCTCTGCAGTGGTCTGTGCTGCCTCCTGTCCCTGCCCCTGCACTGCACCACTAGCACCAGTGGAATCCCCACCGCCAGACCCCGTGTCTGTCCCTTGCACGGCCTCCTCCTCCACCAAACCCCCCACCACCATGGATGACTCTGTGCCATCTTCCTCCGTCGGACCCTGTGGGGTCTCAGCTGCCCCTTCTGCTGCCGAGGAGTCCAACTCCGACCTCCGCCTCTTGGACCTACCCTCTGCAGCTGCGGCCTGGGACGCGGCACAGGACTCCTCACTCCCTGACGAGATGACAACCTAGGAGGGGAGCCGGGCCTTGGGTCTCTGGCTGGCGGTGCGATCTCTGCCGCTGTGCTCCACAGCACCCTCTCCGCCCTCTTCATCAGTTGACGCTGCAGACAGGGAGGAATAGGACACAGGCATCAGGGCACTGTACAATGGACTGATACACACATGACAGTTGCACATGAGTGGCAGTGTCAAACTTCAGACATGGCATCACAATCCCCAACACACATGTCATTTCAACTCACACACATGAGCAATTCCACAGCCATATCACAACAGCCAGCACCATCCATACACATACAACAGCATGAACATCCAAAGGTGAGCCAGACATCACATGAAACACAGGGAATGCAGTAGACATGCACACATGCCACCACACTTACATGCATGTCTACATCTCCTCCAACTCTTGCAGTGATGAGATCGCCAAACATGTCAGATCTGCCATTCAGCCTTCTACATATCAGTGTCACATGCATCCATGTTGCATCACAGTTGCACACTTGTCAGGTACACACATGCACATGTACACAGTGCAGATACATGCTTTAGGAACCACCATCCATGCCACAACCATGCCAATGTACATATACAGAAATTCAAACATGTGTGCTCCCACGCCTGCATTTGTTCAGCATGCTTACCAACACATACACCATCAATGTATCTCACACATGAGAGGACACACATGTGGCAGCCTCACGCCCATGTTCATACACATCCCTACATGGCCCTACAAAAACACATGTGCAACCTGCACACTACTGGCACACCACGACACGCACAGCGTCCAATCACTCCGCATGTACACTTACCGCTCGACTCCAGACGAGTCTGCCTCTCAAGGATCTGGACGTAGAGCGCTGGGCATATGCATTCCAGGACCCTCATTTGGTGGTGCGACAGCTGTTCCTGGCGCCCCTCTGCATCCGCTGCCTTTGCGAGGCGCCGGGCCTTGTTGAGGGTCCTGGACCTGGAGTCCTCCCAGCGCTTCTTGACATGATGTAAGTCGCGGACTGCCACCCCCTCCGCGTTGATGGCAGTCAAGATGTCCATCCAGATCCTGGTCCGTCCTTCGTTGTCGGCGCGCGAACTTCCAAAGAGGGCATCATACTGCCCCAGGACTTGCTCCACCAGGACACCAACTTCCCTGGCACTGAAGCTGGTGGCCCTCTGCCTCTCTGGCTGGGGGTTGCCAGTGCTGCCCGATGGTGTTCTGCTGGACATGGCAACCCCAGAGGCAGGAGTGGGTGGGCAACTGGGTCCTGGGGCTGGGCTGTGGAGTCTTCAGTTCCAGCAGGGGTGGTCACAGCAACTGCACCCCTGGCTGACGTGCAGGCAGCAAATGGCAGGGCACGTGGGAAGCAGGCAGTCAGGCAGCAGCAGATTGCAGGTGGGAGCATGCTCGGGGCTCTGGCGGGGCAGTAATTCGGCCTTCTGGGCAGGAGCGTGGTTTTCCGTGTGTTTTCGCAAGGCCAGCTTGATACGGAGTGATTTAGCACGTGAAAAAATTGCACGTCAGCGTGTAATTGGAGGAAAGGCCTTTAGCGCGTAAGCACGTCAGCACACGTACGCGTTTTCATTGGACCAAGGCCCTAAGCGCGTAAGCGAAAAAGTGAAAAAAACTGCACGTCTGCGTGTGAATGCATGTAATCCGAGGAAAGGGCCTACGCGCGTAAGTGACATGACACGCGCGGGCGTTTCCCTCAGCACGGGTTAAAGGTGAGCGGGGCCAGCAGTTCGCTGTACGTGCCTTTTGCGGAGACCGACGTATGTAGCTGCTTCGTGTGGTTTCGCGCGCCATCACATCTTCACAGTGATCGAGGACGTATCTCTTCTTTTGGCGGGGGTATTGACTACGCATGTTTTTCTGTATCGCGCTAGTCAGACGGTGAGTCGCGCATGCTATTTTTCCCACTGCGGGTGCCCCTGTGTATCGCACCCGTTTTCGAGGTCATAGTAGCCTGCGTGTCCCACGTGTATGCGTTTTTCATGTTACTGGGTGCCACCGCGTACTGCGGGAGGTTGATTCCACGTACGTAGGCTGCAGGGTTGCGTGCACGGTTTTACTTCAGTTTTGGGTTGCCTGAGCGTAGCCTGACCCGTCACTACATCACCGGGGTCACATACAGCCTTGCAGGTGCAGGGGGGCTGTTAACATCTTGCATACCACCCCCTTCACCCCAATTGCCCAGGTCAATTGTGGTGTACACCTCCCATTGGCACTACTCCATCTGTGCTGGCACTACTCCATGTGCCATGGTTGGGAGGCCACCAAAGGTGAGGGGCGCCTCAGCTGGGCGTACTCCTCGTAGCGGGCGTAGTCAGGGATGTGGCCGGGGTGACCAGGGAGTAGGGGGACTCCAGGGTGGCCGCAGAGGGGGAAGAGGCAGGGGTGCGCCACTTGAGCACGATGTTGTGCCATGTGGCGGTGCAGTCATGCCACCACCCCCTGTGGTTCTGGGAGATGCAGCTTCTGCATCTGGCACTGGCGCCCGTGTGACCTGGCTGTCCGTTTCATCGACTGCCATGGGCCCAAGGGTAGTGGTAGCTGCAGGTGCAGCTGTGGACACCACCACCCAGGCTCAGGGTTTGCCAGCGCAGGCTGCGTTGGCAATTGAAGAGCCCTTGGAAGATTTCCAACAGGCCTGGAGGGAAACTGTAGGGGCACACAGGGCTGCCCTGACCAAGACACGTGTCCCTGGGGCAGTAATGTCATCTGCTGCCCCGAACAGCTGGGTGTTGGCAAGTGCAGGGGCAGATGCACCCAACAACACCCCGGTTGTGAGTCTGCCAACCAGGACAGTCGCGGTCAATGACCCTGCCACAGCGGATGTTGCTGCGCACGGTCCATTAGAGGGCACCCAGCTGCCACTGACGCAAGTCAGGCCTTTGGTTGTACCTCCACCTGCCACTCCCTTGGCTCAATCCACCGGTCCAACTGGCCATGCTGAACAGGGCGGCATCAGCCAGCCAGGGTCTGCGCCACAATCCAAGAGGAGGAAGGTTGCACCCGCAGCACAGGCTGGGACCCCACACACAGCCACGACCTCCTGCACGTCGAGGAAGGAGCCTTTCTGCAACCAGGAACTGGACTACCTCGTGGACTACGTGCGGGACCACAGCCGTGACATGCTAGTGGGTGCCAATTGTCAGACTACGGCTGCCCACCGTGATACCCACTGGAAGCAAGTTGCGGAACATGTGAGTGCATTCGGCCATGTGGTGCGCACGGCGCAAGAGTGCAAAAAGCATTGGAATGACCTCAAACGCAGTGCTAAGGCTAAGCGTGCCTCAAATTACAACTTGACTCTGGTGACTGGCGGTGGGCCTGCACCGGAGGAGGAAGACCTCACTCCGCATGAGTCACTCGTTGCAGAGTTCATACCATCAGAATCGGTCGAAGGAGCGAGAGAGATGCCGGACTTTGATGCACAGTCCAGTGAGTGTTGATGCGTGTTTGTGGAGGACGTGTGTGTTTTACTTGTGTGATGTAATGTGCATGACTGCCACTACATGTCACGTGTACATGGTTATGATGTGTGAGTAATGCAATGCTTCCCTGATGCATGTCTACTCTGCTGGATGGTGACATGTGGAGCAGACGGGGACTGTCCACATCACCACTTTTGCATCCTACTCACATGCTGGTTACCAGTTTGCCCCTCCGGTCCATGTTCCAGCTCACTGGCACTTCTGCATGTAGCGTGGGGTGAGCTTCCTCTCAGGCCAGGAACTATGCATAGCATGACTGATGTGCATGTGTACTCTGCCTGCAAGGGGATACCCAATGTAGGCATGCTCCCTTGCCCCTCACCCCCCTGCTCTGCACCCCAATTCCACCTTAGCACTGGTCTGCTACAATATTGCCATTGGGTACTTCCCTGTTCATGCCTCCTGTGTACATGCTAACATCCAGCAGACAATCGTCCAGACATATCCATTGTGGTGCATCCTTAGTACTTGATGCAGGGTGTCTCACTTGGACTGTGCAGAGGTCCGATGCCCCGCAGGGACATGAGAGCCCATTCATGCTCCATGTGCATTCCACGCATGCCCATATGTGTCCATGACTGGATGATGACTGTAATAGAAGTCCAGGATGACCTAAATTGCATGGCATTTCATCTGCCTTCCCATGTCAATTGTGGCTCAGTACTGCGTTGCACACATGTTTAGGGTCTGACAATCTGTGAGGGTCACAGGCCTCTGTCTGTTTAAAGGCCAATGACTCTGTCCAACTGGTGTAGTGTCTTCTTCACACGTGGGTGGACTCCAGAGGTTTCATCATGTGTCCTGCTTACTGTCCCATCATCATTTGCAGTGTTGTCACTTGACTCACATGAAGCTGTTGATGCTAGTCAACATTGTCTGTCAATACACAGGTCTATGCTCAGCCTTTTGAGACCATGCTAGGCATCCCTGCTTTTGCACTTGGGTGGAGGGGTGCTTTGCTTGTAGATATGCTACCCATTGAACATTGAATGCACATTGCACGTGATGCCTGAAGTTGACCTTGCACTGCCTTCACATTTTCTGACACACACCATGGAGTCCTTGTACATGTAGGTAGTGAGTAACATACATATTCGCTGCACTGCATAGACCCACTTCAGTGCAAACTGCCCCCTTTCAACAGGTCTAATCACAGAAGCAAATTCAAGTTGACCCAGCATGCATGCCAGGTTCTATTTTGTGTGTCACATGTCTGCCGATGTGTTTGTTGTCGGTGTGTGTGTGTTGTGTGCTTCTAACATGTGTAGTGACCTTTTTTCTCTCTATTTTTCAGATGATGATGCAATGGAGCCGGAGGATGGCATTGGCATGCCAGCCACAGGGTTGTTCTTACTACAACAACCCAGCACAAGTGCGGGTCGTGGGGTGGTAGTCCACGAAAACCCCCAAGTGCTCCATCTTGTCTCTGGCTGCCTATGAGTCCAGCCCTGAAGAACACTCTGACGACCATGTCGAGTTGGATGAGCATAAGGTCCATATGTCAGGGGTCAGTGATTCTGATGTGGACACTCCTCTGTCCGAGACACCTGCACTGAGGGGTCAGACAGCCTTGGTTCCTCCGCCCGTGGTGGATCGGGACGCCGGGTCACCCTCCACACCAGTCACTGATGTGCCTGGGACATCACGTCGACGGGGGCATGTAGTCGTGCAGCCGTGGGCGGTGCCAACACAATGAGGACACACGGTCATTGGGTCCCGCAGGGGTCAAGCCCAGCAATGTGGTCGCTGTGCGCAACCACAGTATACTGAGTGGGAGCAAGACATGACTGCCCATTTTGAACGGCAGGGGCAGCAATGGAGAACATCGCTGAGAGCATGGAGCGTGTGGCCCAATCTGTGCTCCCCCCTGCTAAGCAGGTGCTTCTCCAGCAGCAGGCAGCACGGTCCACAGCCCGCTCGCTCAGGCTGGGCATGGCAGCCTCAGACAGGGCACGCCAGACTGAAATGTCATCTCTGCGTCAAGCAATTGCTGCTCACGCAGAGGCACCATGAAGGTCCTGAGGGAGGAGCATGCTTCCCTCAGATCCACTCTGGGTGTCCTTTTGATGTCCCAGAGGGAGCGGGCAGAGGAGAGGTTTGCACAGCTTGAGCGTACCATCTCGGCTGAGCTACATGCTTGCCGGAGGTGCAGCAGTTGTCAAGCCAGGCCTTGCAGGAGGAACTCTGTGTTACACGTGCTACCTTGCAAGAGGAAGCATGTGTATCACGGGAGGTTCTGCATGCAAACCTAAATGTCATCACCACACAGAACCAGGCTCACCCGTCCGGCAGACCTGCTGCCGACGAGGGGCAAGCTGCGGCTAGGCATGGTCATGCTCCTGTACCACGTCCTCCTTTCCAGGAAGAGCCAGACTTGGACGACAATCTATCTCCCACATAGGTCGGGCTGTGCAGGCGTTGAGCCCATGGAGGTTTTTTTTTTCCTCAATATCATCGCATGTGGGTGTTGAGCAGCACCCTGTAACTCTCCCCTCCTGTGTGCCCCTCCCCCCTCGGGTCGTATGTGGCCATTTTTGATTTTTCTTTTAGTTTAGTTAGTTAAGTTTCTGTTTGATAGTTAGTTTAAATAGGTAAAGTAGGTTTTTCATAGTTAGTGTAATTAGTTAATATAGTTTAAAATTGCTAGTCTATTGTGCTTTCATGTGACGGTGTGGTGCTTTGTGGCTTTTGAAAGCATCCACTGTCTGTTCCAGCTGGGCCCTTCATGCTTGTCTTGTGTATGTGTGTGCTGCTTGGGGTCCTTGACTCACATATGCCACTCCTGCTTCCCTTATCCATGGGCTCACAAGGATGGTTTGGTGTAACAGCAAGGGCAATGGACTGTCATATCTGTGGCATGTCTGCTGCTGTGGAACTTGTGTTAACAGCCCTAGTGGGGATGATTAGGGTGTAATTGTCCACTGTTCTTCTTTTGCTAGATGGGGTGTTTAATGATTCATGTGTACATTCATTGCTATGCATTGTGTAGTATGTTTCTTATCTTTAATGAACATGTGCTTGTTGCAAATCATGCCGTAGATAGTGTGTTCCACACTGTTGCTGTGAAAGACGGACTGATGGTGTGATTTCTGATGTACGTCTCTGACATCGTCCAGTCATGTAACGCCTGAAAAGACACACACAGATGAATATTAAGAATTAATCACGTGTTTCATGCACTTTCTGCAGGGTGATGAGCCTCAAGACCACCTTTGCCAGCAGACATGGGCCATTGGACGTCTGGAATCGGACACGTTTGGTGCTGCCGACATGCGCATGTGTGCGTAGGCAGAGGCACAGGGATTGCGATCATAAATCCGAAAATCGATGACGTGTTTCAAGGGACTCCAGGCAAGGTGAGCAGCACAGGGGGGTCACAACACAGCAAACCTTCCACCTGGCCAGTTGAACATGCATGCTTAGTAGCAGCACTGATGGCGTACTTGGACAAATATTGGTGTAGAAGCGCACAATACAGCTCACATGTGTTAATGGATTGATGGCTAGTTGATGTGAAAGTTGTCTGGGGCACCTGCAGGGGCAGTGGCACATACCCTGCGGTCCACCATGGTCCATTGAGGCACTTGTATTAGCCATGTAGCATTCCGAGACATGGAATGAAGCAGCTCACAGGGACAGACAGCAAGGGACAGACTCGGTGCAGTGCATTTAATTTCCAAGTAGAAATTGATACATGCACTGGCTACTTTATTTTGGTCATGGTGGTACAGGACTTGTTCAGAAGTCAGACCTTGCTATATGCGTCTGTCTGCTTACACAGGGCACATTGCATGTTGTGTGAATCGTGACACATTGGTGTTCCATTTGTCACGCACCCACCGGTTCCTGACTTACTGCTTTGACTGTGTATGAACCATCAGAGTGGTAATGTTACATATGGGTATGAAGCATCCACACAAGTGTGTCTGTTTGTAGTGTATTTTGTTACTTTGGGGCATATTTGGTAGTGTGTTTGTGTGTTTTAGGCACGCACAGATTATTAACTGTGGCTCTCTTTGCAGCATTAAACTGCTCCTGTTACCGGACCGGAGAGTGCGCAGGCAGGAGGCCAGCACTCACTCCAGAGATAAGTTTCTCTTTGACTTCCATTTGAGTAATTTGCTGATATGTGCATGTGAACAAGTTTTGTCGATTTGTGTATGTGTTAATGTGTGTACTACATTTTGCTGCATTCCCTACTTTCCCGTGTCAATCCTACTCCCCTCTCCTGCCCCTCATTCCCATTATCCAATATGCCAATGCCTGTGCCGACTGCATATCCCTGACCCTCCTTCCCCTCCAGGGTCTCAGAAGCCTGTGTGAGTTAGACCTTGCAGGCACCCAGACCAAGGTGGGGGTGGTTGTTTTGTGCCACTCCTGCGCCTGTACATGGGAGCTGTGACAGTAGACATCCGTTCGTGTTGCATCATTCTATGTTATGTACCACACATGGTTCAGATCCTGTGGTGGCATTGTTTTACTGTGCTACCTTGGTTGTTGACATCATTGTGGTTGTACTTGGCCTTTGTGGCGTACGGCTACTTGAAGTCATCTACTGGAGGCTGTTCTGGTTTGTTTTACTGCCTGCAGGGTATTTAC
The DNA here is from genome assembly GCF_040938575.1 of Ambystoma mexicanum. Taxonomy (NCBI): domain Eukaryota; kingdom Metazoa; phylum Chordata; class Amphibia; order Caudata; family Ambystomatidae; genus Ambystoma; species Ambystoma mexicanum. Next base: position 585,150,929 of record NC_090922.1, on the reverse strand, counting down.
TTGGCTTCTGTGTTGTCCTGCTTTGAGTTCTCTTGGATTTTGTGCTTTTGCAAATCTAGGTGGACTCTGAGGGTGCTGGCAACTTTTTACACACAAGGTGGGAGATGGTGACAAAGGGGAAGGGTGATCTTGTGGCCAGGTGGAATTCAAGGATGTACGATGAATGACCCAGATGCAGTTGTTCAGTGGGTCGTGGTGATTTGTGGGGGAGGGGGGGTGTGTTTTGTTGTTGATGGTTGCCTTGCCCTGCAGTGTGATGCGCACCCTGAAATTTTAGTTGTGCTTTCCTATGTACATGATGTATTCTGCTGATCAATGCCTGATCATGTGTTGTGTTTACCTTTCAGGTGTGAGGGGATAGTTGTGGTTTGACATGCTGGGGTATACACATGGTGAATGTTCACATGTGATGTGTAGACGACACTGATGGTCACTTGATTTCACATGCATATGATGAGTGCATGTCCCTACTGACCCACACGCTCGCACTATGATCCACTACATGTACAACCACCCTTCCATGTCCATGTGTACACTCTGTTTGCCTTCTGGTGCCCACTGTGTCCCTGCAGCACATGTTCTCTGACCATTTGTGGATCCTGTACATGCCTAATTTGGTTTTTAATGTAGTTTGTCGCTTAGATGTCATGCTCAGGGTGTGCATCACACACAATGGCTGTTCACTGTGCTGTGCGCTGAGCAGTGTGTTGCAGGAGGTGGACACGGCACACAGTAGCTGCAGTGTTGATTTTGCAATGCACATTGTGCATGTAGACAGGCATTCATTGTTATGTTTCAACTACAACTTTTGGAATGCATTTGGGTATGACTTATTTTGAGTGGGAGGTTGTTGGTCAGTCATTTGATCTGATTCCATGTCAGGCATCATTGTTTGATGCCAATTTACATTTTTAACATGGCAATGTGTACCTTATTGTTACTGTGTTGGTGTATAGCTATTGCTTGCCATGTCATGTTGTGGTTTTGGAGGGTTTGAGTGACATACCAGTGATAGACATGGCCTGTTTGGCAGGTCTGTGTGATTCACACCTTGCATGTGTGCCTTTTGGTCACACAGGATTGCTTGTGTTTAAGTAGCTAGGGATGCACACAATGTGGCAATTCCATGGCAACAATCTCAGGGTGATAAGGTTGTGACAGTTGACTGTCTCTTTGTCATCATCGATTGTCACCTGGTATGTGCCAGGCCTGTTAGGACTGCGCAGGGTGGGGAGTTTAGGTGAAAAATCTGTCCACAAGCTGGGTCCGTGCTTCTTCGCCACATGCCCTATCCCCTCCCATGGGCAGCGCCTGTGCCTGTGGTTGGGGATGTGGAGGCACCACCATGTCCACCGGCACGCCCTGCCGTGTTGCAACATTGTGCAGGACACATGCTGCCACAATGATCCTGCACACTACTGGGGGTGCATAGAGTAGCTGCCCGCCAGAGCGGTCAAGGGAGCGGAAGCGTGACTTGAGCACTCCGAATGTGCGCTCCACTATGGCCCTGGTTGTAATATGGGCCGCGTTGTATCTTACCTGGGGTGGTGTGGTGGGGTTCCGGATTGGCATCATCATGTGGTAGCTCAGAGGGTAGGCACTGTCCCCTGTAGAGGTGACAATGGTTGTGATTATTGGGGTTTTTGTATTTGTGTGTGTGTGTGACATGCATGCATGTGCACAGGCATTTGTACTCCCCTAGGAGCCATGTGTCGCCATGCTGGCCAGCTTCCAGGGCCCAGCTCAGGGTGGACATTCTGTATATAAAACTGTCATGGGTGGAGCCAGGGTAGTTTGCATAGACAGAGGTGATGATTCCCTTTGCATCGCATACCACCTGTACATTGATGGAATGCCAGTGCTTGCGGTTTCAGTAGATGTGCTCAGTGGCCCTAGGGCCACATGGGTGCAATCTATGGCACCAAGCACTTTGGGGAAGTGTGCCACCCTGTAAAAGTCCTGGACAATGGCCTGCCTTTCTGCGGGTGTTCTGGGCATGAATATGTGCCTGCTGATTGAGGGGCGTGCAGTCATGATTGCCAAGACCTGGTGTAGGCAGCGTGACTGCATGGCCTGTGAGACCCCCCCCCCCACTATGTCAGTAGTCCGTTGAAAAGACCCAGTGGCCAAAAAATGCAGGACATTGAGCGCGTTCTCCAAGGGGCTCAATGCTTGGGAGCAGAGGGTGGGGGATGTTAGGTCATCTTCCCACTCCCTGAACAGGTCTAGGATGATACGGGGTGGAAACCTACACCTGCCATAGACCTGGTCGTCAGGCATCCCAAAAAGGCTTGTCCGTGATTAAAAAATGCGTGCCCTGGCTATTCTCCTCCTCCTGCGGTGTCCCACGATCAGTGCTGCGACAAATGGGGCATTCATCGTAGCTGTATATACGTGTTTGTTGTTTGCACGCACTTTTATACTGTGCGCGGGGACGCTTCTGCCTGCCTTCGTGTGGCAGACGCGTTGACGCCTGTGCACGTCTTTTGCCGTGCGCGGGTTTCCCGTATTCAAATCCATGAATACGGGTTGTTCGCGTGCGTGTGGGCGTTCCGTGTAGTTCCGTGCAGTACTTCCCCAGTTATGCCTTCTTTTTCACACGTTATTCCCCAATCCGCGTATTACGCCCCCTGTTCCGCCTACTTTTGTTGTTTGCACCGCGCTATGTGCGCTTTCGCTGTGTGCTTAGCTCACGCTGTTTGGAGACGTGTGCGCCAGCATGCGCCATGCATTGATTTGGCACACAACCAGTGGGAAAGTAGCGCAGCGCCTTCCTTGAATCGCACGCGTGCGCTTGCTTTCTCACGCTTGCGCGTCCTTGCGCCTGCTTGCGCTGGGGTTTTCGGCGTACGTTTGTTCCATGAATCAGCCCCTAAATCTCATTACCAGTGAGGTTTGAGAAAATTATATTTTCACATTGTACCATCAAAATACTGTAGCTGGGTCTGTTGAGAATTATATGACAATTAGTGACAGGAAGCATTTTACATTTCAGGTAGAAGACCTTGAAAGGATCATTTTGGCTTTAAAGCCATCAAGAGCCAATGGGCCAGATAGGATCCCAAATGCTCTTTACAAGAGAAATGTCAAGTTATGGGCTAATATTTTGTATTTGATTTTTCTGAAAATGGTAATGACAGGCCAGATTCCAGTGTCATGGAGGCAGTCTGTGATGATATCTATATATAAAAAAGGATCAAGAGAATGTCCTGCTAATTATCGATTACTGGCTGTGCTAGATTCCGGTGCCAAGGTTTTTAGTAAGTAACTATTGAGGTATATTAATGAGTGGATTAAGGAAGGTCATATTTTAGGGCGACAACAATTGGGTTTTAGAAAGGGTTTTAATACTGTGACGAATCTTTGGATATTATTATATCTTATTTGGGGCATGCTATCGAACAAACACGAGACATTATACAATTGTTTTATTGATTTTACTAAGGCTTTCGATACAGTGGATAGACATATCCTATGGTATAAGATGAATGAAGGGAAGCTACACATGCAAATCTTATATTTCACAAGCACTTTACACAGTTAATGAAGTTTCGATTAGAACTAATTTAGAAGGTGAACTTAGTAAAAAGATACGTAATTGGACACACCAGGTAACCTCCTCCAGATTCGTCCCCTGCAATCTATATTTTGGGGTCCTTATTACTAATAATTTGGGTAAGGCTAAGTTTGCTAAAAACATTGAGAACAAAGTATTAGCAAAATTTACGGCCATAAAATCCTTTATCTCAGCGAAAGGAGGCTACTCCATACAAGGGCTGGTACATCTGTATAAAAGTTGTATTGTGCCCAGTATTTTATACGGCTTGGTGGTTTTCTCCGCAAAAGAAACACCTTGGTTAAGTACCCTCAAATGGACACTTTGGAGAAAAGCCCTTGGCTTATTTCAGGCTGGGTCAGTGGAAGCCATATGTAGTGAATTAGGGTTTATTTCACGAAGTACAAGAGAAATGATAGCTATGTGTAATCTATATGTGAAAATGTTGATGAATCATGAGAATAGTAACTCCTGTGATTCCCTTTTCCTGGAGAGAGATGGAAACTTTATTAACACTTGAGCTTCGAAATTTTGGATTAAGGACATCAATGACTTTCTTCAGAAGATAGATAGGTTGTTCATTCGAACCCACTCAAAGCCTGGCATGTTTTTTCAAGGCAATACAATAGAAATCGGAGATATGGGACAGAAATATGAGAAGTACGTATTTAATAGGAAAAACGAACCATGGAGTATACTCTAGACTAACATTTTTGGTGAATGCTCCTTGTGTTATCTAATCCATTTACAAAATATTCAAGTGAGACGTTTCATCATGCTCCTTAGACTCAACCAACTTCCAATGTTAGCTATCACTGGTGCCTGGCATAATATTGCATGGAAAGAATGTTTATGCAGAATATGTAATAATGCAGTTGAAACTATAAGACATTTCTTGACTGACTGGTGGAACTGAATAATTTATATGAAAAAGCATATGTGCTCCGAGGCTTTGACATTCATTTTATTTCCTCAGACCAATTTTGGTCATACTTGTTCTCAGGTGGTAATTTGATCATGAATTTTACAATATTTTACTTGTGCAAGGAAATTATTAAGAAATTAAAATGACAGATTATGCATAATTTCTATAGGTTTTAGTGAATATCTAGTATTATGCAGACTGCCTTTTAAACATGTGTATGTTTTCTTTAAGAACGCTGTTTAGCCAATGATATGATGCATGTTTTTATATATTTTCACAATATGTTAAGGTTATAATTAACCGATAAATGTTTTTTTTTTTTAAGAAATGCATTCAGACCCTTTTCTGTTACCAAATGTAAATGTTGTTGAAGGGCACCACACAATCATTAATGAGCCCCCCTTCATTCTGTTTTCTAGATTGAAAATATGGGGATTTATAGCCATGTTAGTTTTTGGAGAATATTCTTTTTTACTATTACTTCATGCTTACTCCTATCCAGTGCTTAATTTGTAAGAAATGAAGGGGGTAATTCATAGAATTTAGCGCACAAATGGCGCACGCGGCTGGCGCACAGTGTGCGCGAGCGAATCTCTGCGCCAGCCGCGTGCGCTAAAATCCATTTCTGCGCACAGTGTATTCATGGATTTCAGCTACCAAAACCAGCCGTGGCGCACAGTGGCGCAGCGACCCTGCAGCAGCGCCAGTTACGCCCCCAAGAACGCCCCTGGTGCAGGGAAAAACAATCAAAATCCCCAATCCAGCGCAAAGGGCTGCACTAACCCTGTACCAGCACAGCAAGCGGGGTACGTGTATTACTGGGGTTCGCGGGAAGTTTCACACGCGATTGGCCCTGTGCGAGCGGGGTACGTGTATTACAGGGGTGCGCGGGAAGTTTCACACGCGATTTCAGCAGGGTACGTGTATTTCAGGGGTGCGCGGGAAGTTTCACACGCGATTCCAGCAGGGTATGTGTATTTCAGGGGTGCGCGGGAAGTTTCACACGCGATTTCAGCAGGGTACGTGTATTTCAGGGGTGCGCGGGAAGTTTCACACGCGATTTCAGCAGGGTACGTGTATTTCAGGGGTGCGCAGGAAGTTTCACATGTGATTTCAGCAGGGTACGTGTATTTCAGGGGTGCGCGGGAAGTTTCACACGCGATTTCAGCAGGGTACGTGTATTTCAGGGGTGCGCGGGAAGTTTCACACGCCATTCCAGCAGGGTACGTGTATTTCAGGGGTGCGCGGGAAGTTTCACATGCGATTTCAGCAGGGTACTTGTATTACTGGGGTGCGCGGGAAGTTTCACACGCGATTTCAGCAGGGTACGTGTATTTCAGGGGTGTGCGGGAAGTTTCACACGTGATTTCAGCAGGGTACGTGTATTTCAGGGGTGCGCGGGAAGTTTCATACGCGATTTCAGCAGGGTACGTGTATTTCAGGGGTGCGCGGGAAGTTTCACACGCAATTTCAGCAGGGTATGTGTATTTCAGGGGTGCGCGGGAAGTTTCACATGCAATTTCAGCAGGGTACGTGTATTTCGGGGGTGCTGGGGAGTCCTACACGTGTTTGGCAGTGTGGGTCCTCCCAGGTGTTCCCTGTACACCCTCCACGGCCCCTGCAGGCAGCCCACACCACAGGGGACTACCCTGCACCCCTGGTCATGTCCCGCAGGCAGCCCACCCAACATGGGCATGCCCCCCAGAAAAGGTACATGTCTCCTTGCACTACTGATAACCAACTCTTGTCCCCTTGCACCCCCACCCCCCAGCAGTGTGGGGCACCTGCCAGCAGGCCCCCACTCATGTCCCCTTGCACCCCCACCCCCCAGCAGTGTGGGGCACCTGCCAGCAGGCCCCCACTCATGTCCCCTTGCACCCCCACCCCCAGCAGTGTGGGGCACCTGCCAGCAGGCCCCCACTCATGTCCCACTCATGTCCCCTTGGACCCCCACTCATATCCCACTCATGTCCCCTTGCACCCCCACCCCCCAGCAGTGTGGGGCACCTGCCAGCAGGCCCCCACTCATGTCCCACTCATGTCCCCTTGCACCCCCACCCCACAGCAGTGTGGGGCACCTGCCAGCAGGCCCCCACACATGTCCCCCAAACACCAATCCATGACTATACAGACCCATGGCCCTAATGCCCACCCAAATCCCACCCCTCCACCCCCCAGTGGAAACACCCAACGAACCACTGCACCCACTGCCTAGTAAATCATCCATTCCATGATAGTCTGAAAAGAACCAGCATGCCCATCAGCAAATGTCCTACAGAGCCACACAGTTGCAACACATGACTGTGCCAATGCTCATGGATACATGCACCAAAATCATCACTGTACACCACACCAATAATGTTGAATAAAGAAATATATTAAAACGTATAACAAATGCCAAAATGAAAAGAACACATGCAAATGAAACAATAATATTTGAAATAAGAAAAAGAATGTCAAATCCAAGCAACAAAAGAAATGAAAAAATATAAGTGGTGCATCCCCAAAGTCCATAGAACGAAATCCAAAGATGGAAAGCATAAAAAAACATTACTCCATGTGAATATGAGTAAAAGAAAGTATATACATGTCCTGAAAATTGAAAACGAAAGTCTGAAGGGTCCATTATCCCAAAAGCAAATGAAACCTACCAAGAACCCTATCTAAAATACAACTATATACAAAAAGTGGAGCAAAGTCCGTGGACTCCAAATCATAATAATAAAGAAATGAAACCTAAACCTAAATAACTATATACAAAGGCGGCGGGCTAGTCCGACGGCTCACTGGTTGATGTCATGGGCCAGGGCATCATCGAACTCCTGTTCAATGGCTTGGAGGCGGGCATGTTCCCTGGCCCCGAGGTCTCGCAGGGATAATGCCGTGTCCAGCTCCAACTCCCTGCGAATACCCTCGAGGCACTCAGCCCACCTCAGCGCCCTCCGCATGGAGTTCTCCGCCCTGACCATTGTGAGCCGTTCCTCCTCCGCCCACCGCCGCTGCGCACCTATCTGCTGGTCCAACTGCTCCCACACAGAAGACACTCCCATTCCAGGGTTCTCCTGCCCTCCGGCCGATGCCTGCCCCCCTGATGTTGATGGCCCCGAGCCATGATGCCTCCCACGTCGAGCCTGCCGCTGCCTCCGACGCAACTGCCTCTGCCAGCACGACGGCATCCAGGCTGATGGAATCCACCGAGGCCGTCGTGCACGTGCCCTGCCCGATGATGCTGTCACATCCTCCATCTGCTGGGGTCCAGTTGCTGGTGTGTCCACCCCTGCTGGACCTCCGACTCCTGACTGTGGCAGGGATGGGATCCCCACCGAGTTGGCTGCGTTGGTCGGGGCAGGTCCACAGGGGGCCCTGGTGGCATCTGGGCCGGAAGATGGCATGGAGAACGACTGGCGCATAGCCTCCACAGAGGAGGAGAGGGTCGCCAGAGTGGCCAACACAAGTACAAAACCCCCGACCATGGCCGCTCCCAACTGGGCCACGTTGGCACGGTGCGATTCGTGATGACGTGCGTGCTCCCCCCGGGAAGCACGCACATCATCATGAATGACACCCGTGCGCAACGCGACCCCAATCAGGACCTTCTCCATACGGCCAGGGGTCCCCTCGTCCACAGGTGGAGGGGTGTCAGATGACATGGACATCCCCCCTACCTGCGGACGGGCCTGGGATGGGGCATCCCTGCTGGTGCATGGTGGTGCAGTCACAGTATCAGGGACAGTGATATACACAGGCCCCTCCGCGGCGACCTGTGCTGCCTCCTGCCCCTGCCCCTGGACTGCACCACTTGCACCAGCAGGGATGCCCCCACCAGGCGCCATGTGCGGCTCAGTAGCGGCCTCCTCCTCCTCTGTGGAAACCACCAACCTGGATGGCTCCACACCGTCTTCTGCCATTTCAAGCCCCTGTGGGGGCTAACCCACCCCTTCCGCTGCAGCCGTGGGGGCATGCCTGCCGCTTTGCTCCACAAGCCGTCTCTGCCCTCTTCTTCAGTTGGCACTGTGTAGAGGGAGACATAGAACACAAGCATCAGGGTACTGTACAATCGTCCCCTAGACAGGAAGCAATAGCAGATGAGTGGCACTGTCAAAGATCACTTCCATCATGTCCCTCCACAACACATGGGTCAGTGCAGGCAAAACACATGCAGGAACAGGCATGGCGCATGGTATGGACATTAGCATACATGTCCAGGGGACTCTTGAAACATACAATGTTGTTTTGGAACTCACATGCATCATGGGTCAAGCCTATCACATGCACACACTTCACCGTAGTTTCATCCATCTGGCCTCGTACACCCCAGACACAGTGGATGCAAGGATAACTAGGCTGCATCAGTGAATCTGAACATTGTCACAGACATGTGTCATGCATCCATGGCATTCACAAGTCACAGACATGCAGGTCAGACACACAGACATGGACACCATACATGTACATGGCATCAGCACCCATCCCTCACCCCCACCCATGTCCAGGAACAGAGACTGGCATGCTCTCATGTGTCCATTCCGCATAGGGCTCCTCATGTTGCATTTAAACACATGCACCAACTGTGTGGTTCACACATTACTGGTCTCACATGCATGACCATGATGTTCCTGCACACACACATGCGTACATGGCCTATGTCACACATACAGGCAAGTATCAGACAACCAGCACACTGCAACATGCCCTGTCTCCCACAGCAATGCTTGGCCACTTACCGCTCGACTCCAGACGGGTCTGCCTCTCAAGGATCTGGGCATGGAGTGCTGGGCGTACGCCTTCCAGGACCCAGATTTTCTACTCATGCTGCCCCGGCCCCCCTCCACGAGGCGCCGGGCCTTTATGAGGGTCCTGGACCTCAAGTCCTCCCAGCGCTTCTTGACTTGCTTGATGTTGCGGGTTGCCACCCCCTCCGCGTTGATGGCAACCACAAAGTCGTCCCAGATCCTGTCCCGTCCTTCCTTGTCGGCGCGTGATGATCCAAAGAGGGCATCATAATGCCCCAGGACAAGCTCCACCAGGACACCAACTTCCTTCTCACTGAAGCTGGTGGCCCTCTGCCCCTCTGGCTGGGGGTCGCCAGTGGTCTCAGATGGTGTTTGCCCCGACATGGCGACCCCCGAGGCAGGCGTGGGTGGGCAACTGGGTCCTGGGGCTGGGCTGTGGAGCGATGGTATCCCAGTCGGGAGTCTTCTGTTCCAGCAGGGGTGGGCACCGCAACTGGACCCCTGCAGATGGCTGATGTGCAGGCACCAAATGGCAGGGCATGAGGGCAGCAAGCAGTCAGGCAGCAGCAGATGGCAGGTAGGAGCGTGCTCGGGGCTCTGGGGGGCAGTGATTCGGCCTTTTGGGCAGGAGCGTGGTCTTCTGATACGGAGTGATTTGGCACGTGAAAAAATTGCACGTCAGCGTGTAATTCGAGGAAAGGTCCTTAGCGCGTAAGCGCGTCTGCACACATACGCGATTTCATTGGACCAAAGGCCCGTAGCGCGTAAGCGCGTCAGCACGCATACGCAATTTCATTGGACCAAAGGCCCTTAGCGCATAAGCGCGTCTGTGACGTATCACGCACGGGCGTTGCCCTGGCAGGGCTTGAAGATCCCACGTGGATTTCCATTGCTCTGTACGTTCTTTCCGTGGGATGCGGTGCGTGTGTTTTCCAGGCGTTGGGGTTCACATGCTATTACTTCACAGCGGGTGGGTGTTGGCTCCGCGTTCTTCTACACGCAGACGGTGAGTGGTACCCCACTCGCCCAAGGCCTATCGCGTGTGAAACTTCCCGCGCACCCCCGAAATACATGTACCCCGCTCAATCACGTGTGAAACTTCCCACGCACCCCCGAAATACACGTAACCCGCTCAATCGCATGTGAAACTTCCCACGCACCCATGAAATACACGTACCCCGCCCAATCGCGTGTGAAACTTCCCGCGCACCCCGGAAATACACTTATCCCGCTCAATTGCGTGTGAAACTTCCCGCGCACCCCCGAAATACACGTACCCCGCTCAATCGCATGTGAAACTTCCCGCGCACCCCCGAAATACACATACCCCGCTCAATCGTGTGTGAAACTTCCCACGCACCCCCGAAATACACGTACTCCGCTCAATCGTGTGTGAAACTTCCCACGCACCCCCGAAATACACGTGCCCCACTCGCACAGGCCCAATCGCAGTATGGGACATTCATCATTGCTGTATATTGCCACTTTTGTAATGCGTAGGGACGCTACCGCCTGCCTTCATGTGGCGGACGTGTTTCGGCTTGTGCGTGTCTTTGGCTGTGCGTGGCTTTGCCCTATTCGATTCCATGAATACGTGTGGTTCGAGTGCGTGTGGGCGTTCCGTCTGCTTCCCTACAGTACATCCCCAGTTACGCCCTTATTTTCGCGCGTTGTTCCCAATTCTGCAGCGTGGCGCCCGGTGTTCCGCCCACTTTCTGGTGTACGCGCCGAGGTTGTGCACTTTCACAGTGCGCGTTGCGCACGCCGTTCGGGATGTTGCAGTGACGTGTGTGCCATGCACGGGTTTGGCGCACATCCCGAGGAAAACACGCGCAGGCCTTCCATGAATCGCACGCGCGTGCGCCTGTTTTTTCGCGCTTGCGCCTGCTTGCGCCAAGATTTTCGGCGCACGTTTGTTCCATGAATCGGCCCCTTAGTGCCAGGGCCCAAATATTTGTGCACGCTTGTGATGCTGTGGGCGGGCAGATCCCCACCATTGCTGCCACCTCCCACAGCTGCTCCCCAGTGTCGAAACGTTTGGGGTTAAACTACATCTCGCACCTGCTCATTGAGGTTGATGGATGCTCTCGCTATCATCACCTCATAATCAATATGCGTCTGAGACAATAAGTGCCGGGGCTCAGGTACAAGTGGCAGGGCTGAGCCATGGCAAACACCCCCACAAATGAAGCACTGCTCCTATCATCACCTTCATTAGATTTTAACCCTCATAACTAGCTCTTAATCATTTCACTGCTGGTCCCAAATAGTGTGACTTTCAGTGTTTTCTCTTTGCTGGATATGTGTCCTCATTTTCCACTGTTTCAAAATATTTCTACCAATATTCCCCCCACTCACTCTATGGACATTCAGTTCTCCCGGAGTGGTAATAGGAAATCACGCTCCGATTGCATGGTTAAAATAGAATACAATGCAATTAGCCCGAATAGCCTCACCATGATTTTAATTGCTTGCCCACGTGACTGGCTTCTGCAGATGAGGAGGCAGAAGCCGGCCGCATCCATTGAAGGGCCGCATTTTAAAGGGCCTGTCTGCTGCTGTCCACGGATGGTCACAGGATCAAGTAAGGCGCTATCCCCTTCTATTGTGAGTACACCTTGATTATACAGCCTCTCACACCTCTCCCTAGATGCTATTTGTTTGACTATGCGCTTGTGAGATGAGTTATTTGGAGCTCACCATTAACTATATTAGTGTCCAAGAGCCAACGTAGAACTCGCAACGTGTTGCCACTCGAAAACAGAAACAAAACGCTTTTTTGAACTATTACACGAAACTAACCTATACTCCTGTATCTTAGTCCTGCGCACTACAGGCAATATCCGATTCTCAGACATCTCACGGCGCCGGCCAGAGCACACTGACTTTCTGTGCCTTTTCCAACATCCGCTCCTCAACCCCTCACCTTAGCTTGCAGTATATGATACTCAGTATTTTTGTCCCCTGTGATACTTTCTATGGCTTAACGAGTGTTTGCACCAACTACTGTTACTGATCTTATGCTATTCATGTCTGAAATCTCCACTGCCATTGTTAATCACTTGATATGCTAACCCATTATGCATTGCAGGGCTTTCCATTGTCTGACTGCATACCATAGTGCTGTCCATTTTTTTTAGCTACCACTAGCACCACCAATCACCCGGCTTGTGTCCTCACCGAATTTGCCCATCCTGTGCCCCACTGAATTAACCTACTGTTTACCAGGTGCCTACTGAATTAGCCTTTTGCCTATTTGATCAGCACTTGCCCACGGCTTATCGTGTACCCTTTTTGAGTTAGACTACTGTTGATTGTATGTTATTTGAGTACCCTCACCGTTACCATATCACCCCCCATAACATGCACACCACTACCTACAGCTCGCACGCCATCAGCATTGTAGCAGCCTGGCCTTGTTAGTTGTTGTGCCCTACTGTACTAGCCTGGCCCTACGCTATCTGTTATGCCCTAACTCTAGGCCACTATGCATTACGGCTCTTGAAACTCTCTGGGGCTGATTCATGGAACAAACGTGCGCCGAAATTCTTCGCGCAATCATGCGCAAGCATGCGCAAGTGGAAAAAAACAGGCGCACGCGCATGCGTGCGATTCATGGAAGTCCCTGCGCATGTTCACCGCGGGATGTGCGCCAAACCCGTGCATGGCGCACAAGTCACTGCAACATCGCGAAAGGCGTGCGCGACGCGCACAGTGAAAGCGCACAACCTCAGCGCACACACCAGAAAGTGGGGAACAACATGCAAAAATAAGGGCGTAACTGGGGATGTACTGCAGGGAAGCAGACGGAACGCCCACACGCACTCGAACCACACGTATTCATGGAATCGAATAGGGCAAAGCCACGCACAGCCAAAGACACGCACAAGCTGAAACACGGCCGCCACACGAAGGCAGGCGGTAGAGTCCCAGCGCATCAAAAAAGTGGCGCGCGGGAAGTTAAATACGCGATTGAGCGGGGTACGTGGATTTCAGGGGTGCACGAGAAATTCTACACGCGATTGGCCTGGGTACGTGTATTACAGGGGTGCGCGAGAAAATCTGCACGCGATTGGCCTCGGTACGTGGATTTCAGGGGTGCGCGAGAAATGCTACACGCGATTGGCCTGGGTACGTGTATTACAGGGGTGCGCGAGAAAATCTACACGCGATTGGCCTGGGTACGTGGATTTCAGGGGTGCGCGAGAAAATCTACACGCGATTGGCTGGGTGGCTGGGTACGTGGATTTCAGGGGTGCGCGAGAAATGCTACACGCGATTGGCCTGGATGGGTGGGTACGTGGATTTCAGGGGTGCGCGAGAAATGCTACACGCGATTGGCCTGGGTACGTGTATTCCGGGGGTGCGTGAGAAATTCTACACGTGATTGGCCTGGGTACGTGTATTACAGGGGTGCGCGAGAAATCCTACACGCGATTGGGCCTGTGCGAGTGGGGCAGTGTATTACGTGGGTTTGCGGGAAGTTGAAGAGGTGAATTGCCAGTGTGGGTCCTCCCAGGTCTCCCCTCTACCCCCGTCCACGACCTGTACAGGCAGCCCACACCACAGGGGACTACCCTGCACCCCTGGTCATGTCCCGCAGGCAGCCCATCCACCATGGGCATGCCCCCCAGCCAAGCCACATGTCCCCTTGCACCCCCACCCCCCAGCACTGTGGGGCACCTGCCAGCAGGCCCCCAACCATGTCCCACTCATGTCCCCTTGCAACCCCCACCCCCCAGCAGGCCCCCACTCATGTCCCCTTGCACCCCCACCCCCCAGCACTGTGGGGCACCTGCCAGCAGGCCCCCAACCATGTCCCACTCATGTCCCCTTGCACCCCCACCCCCCAGCAGGCCCCCACTCATGTCCCCTTGCACCCCCACCCCCCAGCACTGTGGGGCACCTGCCAGCAGGCCCCCAACAATGTCCCACTCATGTCCCCTTGCACCCACACCCCCCAGCAGGCCCCCACTCATGTCCCCTTGCACCCCCACCCCCCAGCACTGTGGGGCACCTGCCAGCAGGCCCCCAACCATGTCCCACTCATGTCCCCTTGCACCCCCACCCCTCCAGTCACCAGGGGCAGCCTCCACCAGGCCCCCACTCATGTCCCCCTGCACCCCCACCCCCCAGCACTGTGGGGCACCTGCCAGCAGGCCCCCAACCATGTCCCCTTGCACCCCCACGCCCCAGCAGGCCCCCACTCATGTCCCCCTGCACCCCCACCCCCCAGCACTGTGGGGCACCTGCCAGCAGGCCCCCAACCATGTCTCCCACCACCCCCACCCCTCCAGTCACCAGGGGCAGCCTCCACAAGGCCCCCACCCATGTCTCCCACCACCCCCACCCCCCAGTCACCAGGGGCAGCCTCCACAAGGCCCCCACCCATGTCTCCCACCACCCCCACCCCCCAGTCACCAGGGGCAGCCTCCACAAGGCCCCCACCCATGTCTCCCACCACCCCCACCCCTCCAGTCACCAAGGGCAGCCTCCACCAGGCCCCCAACCATGTCTCCCACCACCCCCACCCCCCAGCAGGCCCCCACTCATGTCCCCTTGCACCCCCACCCTCCAGCACTGTGGGGCACCTGCCAGCAGGCCCCCAACCATGTCCCCTTGCACCCCCACCCCCCAGCAGGCCCCCGCTCATGTCCCCCTGCACCCCCACCCCCCAGTCACCAGGGGCAGCCTCCACAAGGCCCCCACCCATGTCTGACACCACCCCCACCCCCCAGTCACCAGGGGCAGCCTCCACAAGGCCCCCACCCATGTCTCCCACCACCCCCACCCCTCCAGTCACCAGGGGCAGCCTCCACCAGGCCCCCAACCATGTCTCCCACCACCCCCACCCCCCAGCAGGCCCCCACTCATGTCCCCTTGCACCCCCACCCCCCAGCACTGTGGGGCACCTGCCAGCAGGCCCCCAACCATGTCCCCTTGCACCCCCACCCCCCAGCAGGCCCCCACTCATGTCCCCCTGCACCCCCACCCCCCAGCACTGTGGGGCACCTGCCAGCAGGCCCCCAACCATGTCCCACTCATGTCCCCTTGCACCCCCACCCCCCAGCAGGCCCCCACTCATGTCCCCTTGCACCCCCACCCCCCAGCACTGTGGGGCACCTGCCAGCAGGCCCCCAACCATGTCCCCTTGCACCCCCACGCCCCAGCAGGCCCCCACTCATGTCCCCCTGCACCCCCACCCCCCAGCACTGTGGGGCACCTGCCAGCAGGCCCCCAACCATGTCCCACTCATGTCCCCTTGCACCCCCACCCCCCAGCAGGCCCCCACTCATGTCCCCTTGCACCCCCACCCCCCTGCAGGCCCCCACTCATGTCCCCCTGCCCCCAGGTCCTGACGAAACGCAATCATGGCAGTAATGGGCAGCATACCCAGCACAAACACCCAGCCAAGGATTGCATCCACCCACATAGTAGATGCAATTACATGATACAACCCCAATGGCAAGTATGTAAATGAACACATGTCCGTCACACACACATACACAATGGGTGCAAGTGAATGTCAAAACCCATATCATGACATGCATGAAACCAATGAGAAAATACCACAAATGTAAGTAATAAATATATGTATTAAAGATGAAAATGAAGTAAAGAAATAAAACACACAACAATGGGGATGACAAAACAAATGGTCCATGTCCGAGAACTAATAGAAAAAATCAAAAAACAAAGGAATCCAAAAACTAATGTAGTCCAAAGCAAAATAATGGGGGAAAAAATAAGGAAAAACCATTGCCTCAAGGTGAACACAAATATAAATCCAACAAATGTTTTCCAAACATCAAACTATGTACAAGAATATCCCAGGGTCCATGAGCCCAACACCATAAATGAAACCTACTACTACTAACTAATAATAAAAATATATACAGAGAAGTGGCCATTATCCGAGCGGTCCAAAAAAAACTTAAAAAATAAAGGAAACCTAACACTAACTAACTAAAGAACTATATACAATGGCAGCGGGCAAGTCCTGCGGCTCACTCTGTGATGTTGCCGGCCAGGGCATCATCGAACTCCATGTCGATGTCCCGGAGGCGGGACTCTGTCCTGGCCCCGAGGTCTCGCAGGGACAACCCCGTGTCCACCTCAAACTCCCTGCGAGCTTCCTCGAGGCACTCAGCCCGCCTCAACGCCCGACGCATGGAGAACTCCGCCCTGACCATGGTGAGCCGCTCCTCTTCCGCCCGCTGCCGCTCCGCACCTATCCGCTGGACCAACTGCTCCCACATGGAAGACACTGCCATCCCAGGGTTCTCCTGCCCTCCGGCCGATGCCTGCCCCTCTGATCTTGATGGCCCCGAGCCATGATGCCTCCCACGTCGAGCCTGCTGCTGCCTCCGACGCCACTGCCTCTGCCAGCACGATGGCATCCAGGCTGATGGAATCCACCGATGCCGTCGTGCACGTGCCCTGCCAGATGATGCCGGCACATCCTCCATCTGCAGGGGGACAGTTGCTGGTGTGTCCAACCCTGCTGGACCTTCGACTCCCGACTGTGGCAGGGATGGGGTCCCCACCGAGCTGGCTGCGTTGGTCGGGGCAGGTCCACAGGGGGCCCTGGTGGCATCTGGGCCGGAAGACGGCATGGAGCACGACTGGCGCATAGCCTCCACAGAGGGGGAGAGGGTCGCCAGAAGGCCACACACATGTAGGAAACCCCCGACCATGGCGGCTCCCAAATGGTTCACGTACGCACGGTGCTCTTCGTGATGATGTGCATGCTCCTCCCGGGAAGCATGCACCTCATCACGAATGCCAGCCGTGCGCAACGCGACACCAATCAGGACCCTCTCCACACGGCCAGGGGTCCCCTCGTCCGCAGGTAGAGGAGTGTCAGATGACATGGACATCTCCCCTACCTGCGGTCGGGCCTGGGATGGAGGATCCCTGCTGGTGCATGGTGGTGCAGACACAGTGTCAGGGACAGTGACATGCACAGGCACCTCCACGGTGACCTGGGCTGCCTCCTGCCCCTGGCCCTGGACTGCACCACTTGCACCAGCGGGGATGCCCCCACCAGGCCCCATGTGTGGCTCAGTAGCGGCCTCCTCCCCCTCTGTGGAAACCACCAACCTGGATGTCTCCACGCCGTCTTCCGCCGGTGCAAGCCCCTGTGGGGGCTCACCCACCCCTTCCGCTGCAGCCATGGTGGCATCCCCGCCGCTCTGCTCCACAGCGCCTTCTCCGCCCTCTTCTTCACTTGCCACTGTGTAGAGGGAGACATAGAACACAAGCATCAGGGTACTGTACAATGGTCCCCTAGACAGGAAGCAACAGGAGATGAGTGGCACTGTCATACATCACTTCCATCATGTCCCTCCACAACACATGGGTCAGTGCAGGCAAAACACATACAGTAACAGGCATGGCGCATGCCATGGACATTGGCATACATGACCAAGGGACTCATGATTCATACAATGTTGGTTTTAAACTCACATGCATCATGGGTCTTGCCATCACATGCACACACCTCACCGTAGTTCCATCCATCTGGCCTCGTACACCACAGACGCAGTGGATACAAGGATGACTAGGCTGCATCAGTGAATCTGAACATTGTCACAGACATGTGTCATGCATCCATGGCAGTTACAAGTCACAGACACGCAGGTCAGACACACACACATGGACACCATACGTGTACATGGGACCAGCACCCATCCCTCACCCCCACCCATGTCCAGGAACAGAGACTGCCATGCTTCCATGTGTCCATTCCGCACAGAGCCCCCCATGTTGCAATAGAACACATGCACCAACCATGTGGTTCACACATCACTGTACTCACATGCCTGACCATGATGTCCCTGCACACACACATACGTACATGGCCTATGTCACACATACAGGCAGGTATCAGATAACCAGCACACTGCAACATGCCCTGTCTCACACAGTAATGCTTGGCCACTTACCGGCCAACTCCAGATGGGTCTGCCTCCGAAGGATCTGGGCGTGGAGCGCTGGGTCTACGCGTTCCAGGACCCTCATCTGGATGTCACTCAGGCGTGCCCGGCCCCCCTCCGCGAGGCGCCGGGCCTTATTGAGGGTCCTGGACCTCAAGTCCTCCCAGCGCTTCTTGATGTGCTTGATGTCGCGGGTTGCCACCCCCTCCGCGTTGATGGCAACCACTACATCGTCCCAGATCCTCTCCCGTCCTTCCTTGTTGGCGCGTGGTCTTCCGAAGAGGGCATCATAATGCCCCAGGACATGCTCCACCAGGACACCAACTTCGTTCTCACTGAAGCTGGTGGCCCTCTGCCTCTCTGGCTGGGGGTCGCCACTGGTCTCAGATGGTGCTTGCCCCGACATGGCGACCCCCGAGGCAGGCGTGGGTGGGCAACTGGGTCCTGGGGCTGGGCTGTGGAGCGATGGTATCCCAGTCGGGAGTCTACTGTTCCAGCAGGGGTGGACACAGCAACTGGACCCCTGCAGATGGCTGATGTGCAGGCACCAAATGGCAGGGCACGGTGGCAGCAGGCAGGCAGGCAGGCAGGCAGCAGCAGATGGCACGTGGGAGGCTGCTCGGGGCACTGGGGGGCAGTGATTCGGCCTTCTGGGCAGGAGCGTGGTCTTCCGTGTGTATTCGCGTGGCCAGCTTGATACCGAGTGATTTGGCACGTGAAAAATCTGCACGTCAGCGTGTAATTCGAGGAAAGGCCCTTAGCGCGTAAGCGCGTCTGCACGCATACGCATTTTCATTGGACCAAAGGCCCTCAGCGCGTGAGCGCGTCTGTGACGTGTCGTGCGAGGGTGTATCCCTCATTGCACGTGATGACAGAACACACGTGGATTTCAACCAATCGCGTGTGAAAGTTCACGGCACCCCGGAACACACGTACCCAGGCTAATCGCGTGTGGAACTACCCGCGCACCCGGAAACACACGTACCCAGGCTAATCGCGTGTGGAACTACCCGCACACCCGGAAAAACACGTACCCAGGCTAATCGCGTGTGGAACTACCAGCGCACCCGGAAACACACGTACCCAGGCTAATCGCGTGTGGAACTACCCGCGCACCCGGAAACACACGTACCCAGGCTAATCGCGTGTGGAACTACCCGCGCACCCGGAAACACACGTACCCAGGCCAATCGCGTGTACGCTCGCTCCCCCCCGATCACACGCGATGACACCCGAATACGGGAAACACGTGCACGGCAAAAGACGTGCACAGGCGTCAACAAGTCCGCCCACACGGAGGCGTCCCGCGGACAGCATAAAAGTGCGCGCAAACAACAAACGCGTATATACAGCGACGATGAATGCCCCATTTGTTGCTGCACTGATCGTGGGACACCGCAGGAGGAGGAGAATAGCCAGGGCACGCATTTTTGCACCACGGACAAGCCTTTTTGGGATGCCTGACGACCAGGTCTACGGCAGGTATAGGTTTGCACCCCATATCATCCTAGACCTGGTCAGGGAGTGGGAAGATGACCTCACATCCCCCACCCTTTGCTCCCAAGCATTGAGCCCCTTGGAGAAGCTGCTCAATGTCTTGCATTTTTTGGCCACTGGGTCGTTTCAGCGGACCACTGCCATAGTGGGGGGGTCTCACAGGCCACGCAGTCACGCTGCCTACACCAGGTACTGGCAATCATGACAGCGCGCCCCTCAGTCCGCAGGCACATATACATGCCCAGAACACCCGCAGAAAGGCAGGCCGTTGTCCAGGATTTTTTCAGGGTGGCACACTTCCCCAAAGTGCTCGGTGCCATAGATTGCACCCATGTGGCCCTACGTCCACCTAGGGCCACTGAGCACATCTACCGAAACCGCAAGCACTGGCATTCCATCAATGTACAGGTGGTATGCGATGCAAAGGGAATCATCACCTCTGTCTATGCAAACTACCCTGGCTCCACCCATGACAGTTTCATATACAGAATGTCCGCCCTGAGCCGGGCCCTGGAAGCTGGGCAGCATGGCGACACATGGCTCCTAGGTCAGTACAAATGCCCTTGCACATGCATGCAAGACACACACAGACAAATATCCCAACCCTAATAATCTCAATTATTATCACCTCCCCAGGGGACAGTGCCTACCCTCTGAGCAACCACATGATGACGCCAATCCGGAACCCCACCACACCACCCCAGGTAAGATACAACGCCGCCCATATTGCAACCAGGGGCATAGTGGAGCGCACATTCGGAGTGCTCAAGTCATGTTTCCGCTCCCTTGACCGCTCTGGTGGGCAACTACTCTATGCACCACCAGTAGTGTGCAGGATCATTGTGGCAGCATGTGTCCTGCACAATGTTGCAACACGGCAGGGCGTCCCGGTGGACATGGTGGTGCCCCCACATCCCCAACCACAGGCACAGGCGCTGCCCATGGGAGGGGACAGGGAACGTGGCGAGGAAGCCCGGACCCAGCTTGTTGCCACATTTTTCACCTAAACTCCCACCCCTGCGGAGTGCACACAGGCCTGGCACATACCAGGTGACAATCGATGATGACAAAGTGACAGTCAACTGTCACAGCCCTACCACCCTGAGATAGTTGCCATGGAAGTGCCACATCGTCTGCATCCCTAGCTACTTAAACACAAACTATCCTGTGCAACCGAAATGCACACATATGACATGTGACATGACATGGGCCATACACAAGTATTCCAAGGCGCAATGAGGCAGGGGGGGGGAACAAGGGAACACAGGGAACGGTACTACTAGGCCAGGTGTCATTGAGATTGTGCAAGTGCAGGGGTAGGGGGAAGGGAAAAGTGCAAGGGGAAGGGTGGGGGGGAGTCCAGTACAGGGGAAGTAGGCCAAAAAAATAATACATAGGTCGCCTGGTGGCAACTGCAAAGGTAAGTGCAGACAAGTGCTGGGAAGGGAGGGCTGTAGGGATAGAGAGACAGTACTGCAGTGCAGGGGTTGCCAGGGTGGCAGTGCAAGTGGACAGTGGCTGGGCCAGGGACCGAGGTTGGTGAGAGTGTCCCAGTAGCAGCTCCTGTGCAGTTCCAGTGAAGAATTCTGCAAGGGAGAGGCAGAGAGTAAGCAGAAGCAAAGAGGAAGGTCTTGAGGTGCTTCCAGAACTGGAGATGGTTCCCCTCAAGTTCAAGTCAGGCAGGAAGTCTGTTCCAGGGGGAGGGCCCTGCTGCGGAGAGAAACCTACCCCCAGCTAGTTGCTCTGAGAAGCGGATGACCTGGACATGCAAGGTGTGCATCACACACACCTGCAAAACAGGCCATGGCCATCACTGTCATGTCAGTCAAACCCTCCCAAACATCAACATGACATGGCAAGCAATACCCATACACTGACGCAGTAACAATAAGGTACACATTGCCATGTCCTAAATGTACAGTGGCATCGGACAATGATGCCTGACCCGGAATCAGATGAAATGACAGACCAACAAAATGTCCCACACAAAATAAGTCGTTTCCAAATGCATTGCAACAGTCGTAGACGTAACATCACAATGAATGCCTGTCTATATGCACATTATGCATTGCAAAATCAACACTGCAGCTCATGTGTGCAGTGTCCCACTCCTGCATCACACTGCTCAGCGCACAGCACAGTGAACAGCCATTGCGTGTGATGCACACCCTGAGCATCACATCTAAGTGACAGACTACATCAAACATCAAATTAGGCATGTACTGGAACCATAATCGGTCACAGAACATGTGCTGCTGGGACACAGTGGGCACCAGAAGGCAAACAGTGTACACGTGGATATGCAAGGGTGGGAGTACATGGAGTGCATCCGAGTGCAAGTGTGTGGTTCTGCAGGGACATGCACTCCACATATGCATGTGCACTCAAGTGACCATCAGTGTTCCCTACACATCACATGTGAACATCCACCATGTGTACACCCCAGCATGTCAAACCACAACTATCCCCTCGCACCTGAAAGGAAAACACAACACATGAACAGGCATTGATCAGCTGAACACAACATGTACATAGGACAACAACATTACAATGTCAGAGTTCCCATCACACTGCAGGGCAATGCAACTATCAACAACAACCCCCCCTCCCGCGCAAATGACCATGACCCACTGAACAACTGCACCTGGGTCATGGAGCCTCCAACCCTCATTTCCACCTGGCCACAGGATCACCTTTACCCTTCGTGTCCATCTCCCACCTTGTGTGTAAAAAGATGCCTGAACCCTCAGAATCCACACTCATTTCCAAAATCACAAAATCCAAGGCATGAAAACGAACCCAAACACCCTCCAGTAGATGACTTGACGTAGCAGTACCTCACAAACGCCAAGTACTACCACAATGATGCAACAACCAAGGTAGCACAGCAGAACAATGTCACGACAGGATGTGAGACATGTGTGGTACATGACATAGGATGATGCACCATGAATGGATGTGTACTGTCACAGGTCCCCTGTACAGGCGCGGGAGTCTCATGAAACAACCACCCACACCATGTCCCGGGTGCCTGCAAGGTCAAACTCACACAGGCCCCTGAGATCATGGTGGGGAATGAGGTTCAGGGATATGCAGTCGGGACAGGTGTAGACACACTGGATGACTGGAATGAGTGGCAGGTGAGGGGAGGAGGAATGACACATGAAACTAGGGAATGCACGAAAATGTACAACCTGCATGAACACATACACAATCCAAACAAACTTGGACATCATTGTCATGGCCTTCTGTAGTCCAGGCTCAGGAGTGGTACGAACCAACCACCCCCTCTAGGGTTTTGGCGCCTGCAAGTTCGGGGCTTACACAGGCATCCGCAACCCCAGTGGGGAAAGAGGGTCAGGGAACATTGCTTGGATAGGCACGGGAAGCAGGAACACCGGGTAGAGGGTACAGGTTTCATAATTGCATAGGATCACGGGTGATTAGGGAAAAAAACATACCAAATAGGACCACACATACATCCATGCATCAGTACACTCCCCAGCAAGCCTATGCAGGGCAGTTTGTAAGGAAAACAACAAGACACTTAGCTCTGGTTTTGAGTGCTGGCCTCCTGCCTGCGCACTCTCAGGGCCGGTTACAGGAGCACTGCAATGCTGCAAAGAGAGACACAGTCAACAACCTGTATGTGCCAATTACACGAAAACACAACACAAAACATGCCCCATAGCAACAAACTACTCTACAAACAGACAATCAGTGCTCGATGCTTCGTACCCATATATAACATCACCCCTGTGACGGGTCATACACAGTCAATGCAGTAAGTCAGGCGCTGGTGGGTGCATGGCAAATGGAACACCAATGTGTCACAATTCACACAACATGCAATGTTCCCTTGGTAAGCAGACAGACCCATATGGCAAGCCATGACTACAGAGCAAGTTGCGTACCACCATGACCAAAACAAAGTTGGCAGTGCATTTATCATGAAGTACGTGGAATAGACATGCACTGCACCCAAGTATGTCCCTTGCTGTATGTCCCTGTGAACTGCCCCTTTCCATGTCTCGGAAGGCTACATGGTTGATACAAGTGCCTCAATGAACCTTGGTGTACCGCAGGGTATGTGCCACTGCCCCTGCATGTGTCCCAGACAACCCTACTATCAACAGCCATCAGTCCACAAACACATCTGAGCTGCATTGTGTGCTTCAACACCAATATTCGTCTAAGCTCACCCTCAGTGCTGTGACTAAGCCTGCATGTGCAACTCGCCTGGTGCAAGCTTTGCTGTGTCGTGGCCCCCCTGTGATGCTCACCTTGCCTGGAGTTCCTTGGAACATGTCAGCAGTTCTAGGATGTGGGTCTGCAATCACTGTGGCTCTGCTCGTGCACACATGTGCATGTGGGCACCAACAAACGGGTCAGGAATTCCGTCGTCCAATGGGCCATGTCTGCTGGCAAAGGTGCTCTGGTGCCTCATCCCCCTGCAGAAAGTGCATGAAACAAATGATTAATGCATCAAAGTGATCTGTGTGTGTCTCATCAGGCATCTCATTACTTGACCATGTCAGAGAGTCACATCACAAATCACACCATCAGTCCGTCTTTGACTTCCAAAGTGTGGAACACTATCTACAGCATGAATTGCAACAGGCACGTGTACAGGAAAGATATGAGACATAATACACAATGCATAGCAATCAATGTCCACATTAATCATGACACACCCCATCTAGCAAAAGCTGAACAGTGGACAATTACACCTAAATCATCCCCACTAGGGGTGTCAACACAAGTCACAAAGCACCAGACATGCCACAGATATGACAGTCCAAAGCCCTTGTGTAAAATTCTGTAACACCGAACCATCCTTGCGAGCCCATGAATAAGGGAGGCAGGAGTGGCAGATGTGAGTCAAGGAACCCAAGCAGCAAACACATACACAAGACAACCATGAAGGGCCCAGCTGGAACAGACAGTGGATGCCTTCAAAAACCACAAGGCACCGCACTGTCACATGAAAGCACAATAGACTACAAATTTTAAACTAACTCAACTATTAACTAATTACACTAACTATGGAAAACCTACATTACCTATTTAAACTAACTATCAAACAGAAACTTAACTAACTAAACTAAAAGAAAAATCAAAAATGGCCACATACGACCCGGGGGGGAGGGGAGGCACCCAGGAGGGGGGAGGTACAGGGTGCTGCTCAACATCCACATGCGATGATGCTGAGCCAAAAAAAATACCACCAGGGGCTCAACGCCTGCACAGCACGACCTATGTGGGAGATAGATGTCATCCGAGTCTGGCTCATCCTGGAAAGGAGGACGTGGCACAGAAGCCTGGCCACGCCTAGCCGCAGCTTGCCCCTCGTCGGCAGCAAGTCTGCCGGACAGGTGAGCCTGGTTCTGTGTGGCGATGTTACATAGGTCTGCATGCAGAACCTCACGTGATACACGTGCTTCCTCTTGCAAGGTAGCACGTGTAACACGGAGTTCCTCCTGCAAGGCCTGGCTGGACAACCGCTGCACCTCCCGGCAAGCCTGTAGCTCAGCCGAGATGGTGCGCTCAAGCTGTGCAAACCTCTCCTCTGCCTGCTGCCTCTGGGACATCATAAGGACACCCAGAGTGGATCTGAGGGAGGCATACTCCTCCCTCAGGGCATCCATGTGCGCCTCTGCGTGAGCAGCAATTGCTTGACGCAGAGACGACATTTCAGCCTGGCGTGCCCTGTCTGAGGCCGCCATGCCCAGCCTGAGCGAGCGGGCCGTGGGCCGTGCCGCCTGCTGCTGGAGAAGCACCTGCCTAGCAGGGGGGAGCACAGATCGGGCCACCCGCTCCATGCTGTCAGCGATGTTCTCCATTGCTGCCCCCTGCCGTTCGGAATTGGCAGTCATGTCTTGCTCCCACTCAGTATACAGCGGTTGCGCGCGGCGACCGCGTTGCCGGGCTTGACCCCTGCGGGACCCAAGGACCGGAGGTCCTCGCTGTGTTGGCACCGCCTGCGGCTGCACGACTACATGCCCCCGTTGACGTGATGTCCCAGGCACATCAGTGACTGGTGTGGAGGGTGACCCTGCGTCCCGATCCACCACGGGCGGAGGAACCAAGACTGTCTGATCCCTCAGTGCAGGTGTCGCAGACAGAGGAGTGTCCACATCAGAATCACTCACCCCTGACACATGGACTTGATGCTCATCCAACTCAACATGGACGTCAGAGTCGTCATCAAGGCTGGACTCATAGGCAGCCAGAGACAGGATGGACTGCAGCACTTGGGGGTTTTCGTGGCCTACCACCCCACGACCCCCACTAGTGCCGGGTTGATGTGGTCTTACCAACCCTGTGTCTGGCATGACAACACCATCCTCTGCATCCATTGCGTCATCACCTGAAAAATAGAGAGGAAAAGGTCACTACACATGTCAGAAGCACACAACACACACACACACCGACAGCAAAGGCATCCGGCAGACATGTGACACACAACATATGACCTGGCATGCATGCTGGGTCTACTTTGAATAGCTACTGTGATCAGACCTGTTGAAAGGTGGCAGTTTGCATGGAAGTGGGTCTATGCAGTGCTGAAAATGTGTATGCCACTCACTACCTACATGTACAAGCACTCCATGGTGTGTGCCAGGAAATGTGAAGGCAGTGCAATGTCAAATTCAGACATCACGTGCATTGTGTATTCAATGTGTACCATGTCTAGCAGCCAAGCACCCCTCCACCCCAGTACCAAAGCAGGGATGCCTAGCATGGTATCAAAAGGCTGCCCATACACCTGTGTATTGACAAGCAGTGTTGACTGGCATCAACAGCTTAATGTGATTCAAATTACAACACTGCAAATGATGCTGGGACAGTGGGCAGGACACATGATGGAAGATCCGGAGGCCAGCCACGTGTGAAGAAGACACGACAAGAGTTGGACAGAGTCATTGGCCATTGAACAGGCTGAGGCCTGTGAGCCACACAGATTGTCAGAGCCTAAACATGTGTGCAACGCAGGACTGAGCCACAGTTGACATGGGGAGGCCGATAATATGGCAGGCAATGTATGTAACCAAGGACTCATATTACAGTGATCATCCAGTCAAGGACACATAGGGGCATGAGTGCAATGCACATGGAGCATGAATGGGCACTCATGTCCCTGCGGGACATCTGACCCATGCACAGTACAAGTGGGATACCCTGCATCGAGTACTAAGGCTGTACCACACGGCATATGTCTGGCAGTTTCTAAGCTGGAAGTTAGCATCTACACAGGACACATGAACAAGAAACTACACATTGGCAAGAATGTAGCAGACCAGTGCAAAGGTGGAACTGGGGTGCAGAGTGGCGGAGGAGGTGCAAGGGAGCATGCCCACATGGAGTCCCGCATGCAGGCAGAGGAGACATGCATGACGGTAGCATTGCATTACTTACACATCAGAACCATGTACACGTCACATGTAGCAGCAATCATGCACAACACATCCCACAAGTGAAACACACACGTCCTCAACAACTACGCATCAACACTCACTGGACTGGGCATCAAAGTCCAGCATCTCTCCCACACCTTCGACCAATTCTGGTGGTATGAACTCCGCAACGAGAGCCTCATGCGGAGTGAGTTCTTCCTCCTCTGGTGCAGGCCCACCGCCAGTCACCAGAGTCAAGTTGTAATTTGAGGCACGCTTAGCCTTAGTGCTGCGCTTGATGTCATTCCAGCGCTTTTTGCACTCCTGCGCCGTGCGCACCTCATGGCCGAATGAACTGACATGTTCCGCAACATGCTTCCAGTGGGTGTCAAGTTGGGCAGCCGTAGTCTGACTATTGGCACCCACTAGCATGTCACGGCTGTGTCCCCGCACGTAGTCCACGAGGAAGTCCAGTTCCTGCTTACAGAAAGGCTTCTTCCTCGACGTGCAGGAGGTCGTGGCTGTGTGTGGGGTCCCAGCCTGTGCTGCAGGTGCAACCTTCCTCCTCTTGGACTGTGGCGCAGACCCTGGCTGGCTAATGCCGCCCTGACCAGTATGGCCAGTGGGTTCGGTGGATTGAGCCGAGGGAGTGGCAGGTGGAGGGATGACCAAAGGCCTGACTTGTGTCAGTGGCAGCTGGGTGCCCACTAATGGACCCTGCGCAGCAACATCAGCTGTGGCAGGGTCATTGACCGCAACGGTCCTGGTTGGCAGACTCACAACCGGGGTGCTGTTGGGTGCATCTGCCCCTGCACTTGCCAACACCCGGCTGTTCGGGGCAGCAGATGACATGACTGCCCCAGGGACACGTGTCTTGGTCTGAGCAGCCCGGCGTGCCCCTATGGTTTCCCCCCTGGCCTGTTGGAGATCTACCAAGGGCTCTTCAAGTGCCAACGCAGCCTGCTCTGGCAGACCCTGAGCCTGGGTGGCGGTGTCCACAGCTGCACCTGCAGCTACCGCTACCCTTGGGCCCGTGGCAGTCGATGGAACGGACTGCTGGGTCATACGGGTGCCAGTGCCAGATGCAGGAGCTGCATCCCCCGGAACCACAGGGGGTGGTGGCATGGCTGCACCAACACATGGCACAACATTGTGCTCAAGTGGCGCACCCCTGCCTCTTCCCCCTCTGTGGCTGCCCTGGACACCCTGGAGTCCCCCTACTCCCTGGTCACCACGGCCACGTCCCCGACCACGCCCGCCACGAGGAGTACGCCCAGCTGAGGCGCCCCTCACCTTTGGTGGCCTCCCAACCATGGCACAGATGTAATAGTGCTGGCACAGATGGAGTGGTGCCAATGGGAGGTGTACACCACAATTGACCTGGGCAATTGGGGTGAAGGGGGTGGGAAGCAAGATGTTAACAGCCCCCCTGCACCTGCAAGGCTGTATGTGACCCCGGTGATGTGGTGACGGGTCACGCAACGCTCAGGCACCCCAAAACTGCAGTAAAACCGTGCACGCAACCCTGCAGCCTACGTGCGTGGATTTGACCTCCCGCAGTACGCGGTGGCACCCAGTAACACGAATAACGCGTACGCGTGGGACACGCAGGCTACGATGACATCGAAAATGGGTGCAATACACAGGGGCACCCGCAGTGGGAAAAGGAGCGTTTGCGACTCACCGTCTGACTAGCGCGATACAGAAAAACACGCGTAGCCAATACCCCCGCTAAAAGAAGAGATACGTCCTTGAGAGCTGTGAAGTAGATGGCGCGCGAAACAACTGGAAGCAGCAACACACGTCGGTCTCCACGGAAGGCACGTACAGCGAACTGCTGGGCCCGCTCACCTTTAACCCGTGCTGAGGGAAACGCACACGCACGTCACGTCACATGCGGACGTGCAGTTTTTCACGCCCGATTACGCGCATTACACGCGGACGTGCAGTTTTTCACGTGCGATTACGCGCATTACACGCAGACGTGCAGTTTTCCACACGCGATTAGCCTGGGTACGTGTGTTTCCGGGTGCGTGGGTAGTTCCACACGCGATTAGCCTGGGTACGTGTGTTTCCGGGTGCGCGGGTAGTTCCACACGCGATTAGCCTGGGTACGTGTTTTTCCGGGTGTGCGGGTAGTTCCACACGCGATTAGCCTGGGTACGTGTGTTTCCGGGTGCGCGGGTAGTTCCACACGCGATTAGCCTGGGTACGTGTGTTCTGGGGTGCCGTGAACTTTCACACGCGATTGGTTGAAATCCACGTGTGTTCTGTCATCACGTGCAATGAGGGATACACCCTCGCACGACACGTCACAGACGCGCTCACGCGCTGAGGGCCTTTGGTCCAATGAAAATGCGTATGCGTGCAGACGCGCTTACGCGCTAAGGGCCTTTCCTCGAATTACACGCTGACGTGCAGATTTTTCACGTGCCAAATCACTCTGTATCAAGCTGGCCACGCGAATACACACGGAAGACCACGCTCCTGCCCAGAAGGCCGAATCACTGCCCCCCAGTGCCCCGAGCAGCCTCCCACGTGCCATCTGCTGCTGCCTGCCTGCCTGCCTGCCTGCTGCCACCGTGCCCTGCCATTTGGTGCCTGCACATCAGCCATCTGCAGGGGTCCAGTTGCTGTGTCCACCCCTGCTGGAACAGTAGACTCCCGACTGGGATACCATCGCTCCACAGCCCAGCCCCAGGACCCAGTTGCCCACCCACGCCTGCCTCGGGGGTCGCCATGTCGGGGCAAGCACCATCTGAGACCAGTGGCGACCCCCAGCCAGAGAGGCAGAGGGCCACCAGCTTCAGTGAGAACGAAGTTGGTGTCCTGGTGGAGCATGTCCTGGGGCATTATGATGCCCTCTTCGGAAGACCACGCGCCAACAAGGAAGGACGGGAGAGGATCTGGGACGATGTAGTGGTTGCCATCAACGCGGAGGGGGTGGCAACCCGCGACATCAAGCACATCAAGAAGCGCTGGGAGGACTTGAGGTCCAGGACCCTCAATAAGGCCCGGCGCCTCGCGGAGGGGGGCCGGGCACGCCTGAGTGACATCCAGATGAGGGTCCTGGAACGCGTAGACCCAGCGCTCCACGCCCAGATCCTTCGGAGGCAGACCCATCTGGAGTTGGCCGGTAAGTGGCCAAGCATTACTGTGTGAGACAGGGCATGTTGCAGTGTGCTGGTTATCTGATACCTGCCTGTATGTGTGACATAGGCCATGTACGTATGTGTGTGTGCAGGGACATCATGGTCAGGCATGTGAGTACAGTGATGTGTGAACCACATGGTTGGTGCATGTGTTCTATTGCAACATGGGGGGCTCTGTGCGGAATGGACACATGGAAGCATGGCAGTCTCTGTTCCTGGACATGGGTGGGGGTGAGGGATGGGTGCTGGTCCCATGTACACGTATGGTGTCCATGTGTGTGTGTCTGACCTGCGTGTCTGTGACTTGTAACTGCCATGGATGCATGACACATGTCTGTGACAATGTTCAGATTCACTGATGCAGCCTAGTCATCCTTGTATCCACTGCGTCTGTGGTGTACGAGGCCAGATGGATGGAACTACGGTGAGGTGTGTGCATGTGATGGCAAGACCCATGATGCATGTGAGTTTAAAACCAACATTGTATGAATCATGAGTCCCTTGGTCATGTATGCCAATGTCCATGGCATGCGCCATGCCTGTTACTGTATGTGTTTTGCCTGCACTGACCCATGTGTTGTGGAGGGACATGATGGAAGTGATGTATGACAGTGCCACTCATCTGCTGTTGCTTCCTGTCTAGGGGACCATTGTACAGTACCCTGATGCTTGTGTTCTATGTCTCCCTCTACACAGTGGCAAGTGAAGAAGAGGGCGGAGAAGGCGCTGTGGAGCAGAGCGGCGGGGATGCCACCACGGCTGCAGCGGAAGGGGTGGGTGAGCCCCCACAGGGGCTTGCACCGGCGGAAGACGTCGTGGAGACATCCAGGTTGGTGGTTTCCACAGAGGGGGAGGAGGCCGCTACTGAGCCACACATGGGGCCTGGTGGGGGCATCCCCGCTGGTGCAAGTGGTGCAGTCCAGGGCCAGGGGCAGGAGGCAGCCCAGGTCGCCGTGGAGGTGCCTGTGCATGTCACTGTCCCTGACACTGTGACTGCACCACCATGCACCAGCAGGGATGCCCCATCCCAGGCCCGTCCGCAGGTAGGGGAGATGTCCATGTCATCTGACACTCCTCTACCTGCGGACGAGGGGACCCCTGGCCGTGTGGAGAGGGTCCTGATTGGTGTTGCGTTGCGCACGGCTGGCATTCGTGATGAGGTGCATGCTTCCCGGGAGGAGCATGCACATCATCACGAAGAGCACCGTGCGTACGTGAGCCATTTGGGAGCCGCCATGGTCGGGGGTTTCCTACATGTGTGTGGCCTTCTGGCGACCCTCTCCTCCTCTGTGGAGGCTATGCGCCAGTCGTGCTCCATGCCGTCTTCCGGCCCAGATGCCACCAGGGCCCCCTGTGGACCTGCCCCGACCAACGCAGCCAGCTCGGTGGGGACCCCATCCCTGCCACAGTCGGGAGTCGAAGGTCCAGCAGGGGTGGACACACCAGCAACTGTCCCCCTGCAGATGGAGGATGTGCCGGCATCATCTGGCAGGGCACGTGCACGACGGCATCGGTGGATTCCATCAGCCTGGATGCCGTCGTGCTGGCAGAGGCAGTGGCGTCGGAGGCAGCAGCAGGCTCGACGTGGGAGGCATCATGGCTCGGGGCCATCAAGATCAGAGGGGCAGGCATCGGCCGGAGGGCAGGAGAACCCTCGGATGGCAGTGTCTTCCGTGTGGGAGCAGTTGGTCCAGCGGATAGGTGCGGAGCGGCAGCGGGCGGAAGAGGAGCGGCTCCCCATGGTCAGGGCGGAGTTCTCCATGCGTCGGGCGTTGAGGCGGGCTGAGTGCCTCGAGGAAGCTCGCAGGGAGTTTGAGGTGGACACGGGGTTGTCCCTGCGAGACCTCGGGGCCAGGACAGAGTCCCGCCTCCGGGACATCGACATGGAGTTCGATGATGCCCTGGCCGGCAACATCACAGAGTGAGCCGCAGGACTTGCCCGCTGCCATTGTATATAGTTCTTTAGTTAGTTAGTGTTAGGTTTCCTTTATTTTTTAAGTTTTTTTTGGACCGCTCGGACAATGGCCACTTTTCTGTATATATTTTTATTATTAGTTAGTAGTAGTAGGTTTCATTTATGGTGTTGGGCTCATGGACCCTGGGATATTCTTGTACATAGTTTGATGTTTGGAAAACATTTGTTGGATTTATATTTGTGTTCACCATGAGGCAATGGTTTTTCCTTATTTTTTCCCCCATTATTTTGCTTTGGACTACATTAGTTTTTGGATTCCTTTGTTTTTTGATTTTTTCTATTAGTTCTCGGACATGGACCATTTGTTTTGTCATCCCCATTGTTGTGTGTTTTATTTCTTTACTTCATTTTCATCTTTAATACATATATTTATTACTTACATTTGTGGTATTTTCTCATTGGTTTCATGCATGTCATGATATGGGTTTTGACATTCACTTGCACCCATTGTGTATGTGTGTGTGACGGACATGTGTTCATTTACATACTTGCCATTGGGGTTGTATCATGTAATTGCATCTACTATGTGGGTGGATGCAATCCTTGGCTGGGTGTTTGTGCTGGGTATGCTGCCCATTACTGCCATGATTGCGTTTCGTCAGGACCTGGGGGCAGGGGGACATGAGTGGGGGCCTGCAGGGGGGTGGGGGTGCAAGGGGACATGAGTGGGGGCCTGCTGGGGGGTGGGGGTGCAAGGGGACATGAGTGGGACATGGTTGGGGGCCTGCTGGCAGGTGCCCCACAGTGCTGGGGGGTGGGGGTGCAGGGGGACATGAGTGGGGGCCTGCTGGGGGGTGGGGGTGCAAGGGGACATGGTTGGGGGCCTGCTGGCAGGTGCCCCACAGTGCTGGGGGGTGGGGGTGCAAGGGGACATGAGTGGGGGCCTGCTGGGGGGTGGGGGTGCAAGGGGACATGAGTGGGACATGGTTGGGGGCCTGCTGGCAGGTGCCCCACAGTGCTGGGGGGTGGGGGTGCAGGGGGACATGAGTGGGGGCCTGCTGGGGGGTGGGGGGTGGGGGTGCAAGAGGACATGGTTGGGGGCCTGCTGGCAGGTGCCCCACAGTGCTGGGGGGTGGGGGTGCAAGGGGACATGAGTGGGGGCCGTGGGAGACATGGTTGGGGGCCTGGTGGAGGCTGCCCCTGGTGACTGGGGGGTGGGGGTGGTGTGAGACATGGGTGGGGGCCTTGTGGAGGCTGCCCCTGGTGACTGGGGGGTGGGGGTGCAGGGGGACATGAGTGGGGGCCTGCTGGGGGTGGGGGTACAAGGGGGCATGAGTGGGACATGTTTGGGGGCCTGCTGGCAGGTGCCCCACAGTCCTGGGGGGTGGGGGTGCAAGGGGACATGAGTGGGGGCCTGCTGGGGGGTGGGGGTGCAAGGGGACATGAGTGGGACATGGTTGGGGGCCTGCTGGCAGGTGCCCCACAGTGCTGGGGGTGGGGGTGCAGGGGGACATGAGTGGGGGCCTGCTGGGGGGGTGGGGGTGCAAGGGGACATGGTTGGGGGCCTGCTGGCAGGTGCCCCACAGTGCTGGGGGGTGGGGGTGCAAGGGGACATGAGTGGGGGCCTGCTGGGGGGTGGGGGTGGTGGGAGACATGGTTGGGGGCCTGGTGGAGGCTGCCCCTGGTGACTGGAGGGGTGGGGGTGGTGGGAGACATGGGTGGGGGCCTTGTGGAGGCTGCCCCTGGTGACTGGGGGGTGGGGGTGGTGGGAGACATGGGTGGGGGCCTTGTGGAGGCTGCCCCTGGTGACTGGGGGGTGGGGGTGGTGGGATACATGGGTGGGGGCCTTGTGGAGGCTGCCCCTGGTGACTGGGGGAGTGGGGGTGGTGGGAGACATGGGTGGGGGCCTTGTGGAGGCTGCCCCTGGTGACTGGGGGAGTGGGGGTGGTGGGAGACATGGGTGGGGGCCTTGTGGAGGCTGCCCCTGGTGACTGGAGGAGTGGGGGTGGTGGGAGACATGGGTGGGGGCCTTGTGGAGGCTGCCCCTGGTGACTGGGGGGTGGGGGTGGTGGGAGACATGGGTGGGGGCCTTGTGGAGGCTGCCCCTGGTGACTGGGGTGTGGGGGTGGTGTGAGACATGGGTGGGGGCCTTGTGGAGGCTGCCCCTGGTGACTGGGGGGTGGGGGGTGCAAGGGGACATGAGTGGGACATGGTTGGGGGCCTGCTGGCAGGTGCCCCACAGTGCTGGGGGGTGGGGGTGCAAGGGGACATGAGTGGGGGCCTGCTGGGGGGTGGGGGTGCAAGGGGACATGAGTGGGACATGGTTGGGGGCCTGCTGGCAGGTGCCCCACAGTGCTGGGGGGAGGGGGTGCAAGGGGACATGAGTGGGGGCCTGCTGGGGGGTGGGGGTGCAAGGGGACATGAGTGGGACATGGTTGGGGGCCTGCTGGCAGGTGCCCCACAGTGCTGGGGGGAGGGGGTGCAAGGGGACATGAGTGGGGGCCTGCTGGGGGGTGGGGGTGCAAGGGGACATGAGTGGGACATGGTTGGGGGACTGCTGGCAGGTGCCCCACAGTGGTGGGGGGTGGGGGTGCAAGGGGACATGAGTGGGGGCCTGCTGGGGGGTGGGGGTGCAAGGGGACATGAGTGGGACATGGTTGGGGGCCTGCTGTCAGGTGCCCCACAGTGCTGGGGGTGGGGGTGCAAGGGGACATGAGTGGGGGCCTGCTGGGGGTGGGGGTGCAAGGGGACATGAGTGGGACATGGTTGGGGCCTGCTGGCAGGTGCCCCACAGTGCTGGGGGGTGGGGGTGCAGGGGGACATGAGTGGGGGCCTGCTGGGGGGTGGGGGTGCAAGGGGACATGGTTGGGGGCCTGCTGGCAGGTGCCCCACAGTGCTGGGGGGTGGGGGAGCAAGGGGACATGAGTGGGGGCCTGCTGGGGGGTGGGGGTGGTGGGAGACATGGTTGGGGGCCTGGTGGAGGCTGCCCCTGGTGACTGGAGGGTGGGGGTGGTGGGAGACATGGGTGGGGGCCTTGTGGAGGCTGCCCCTGGTGACTGGGGGAGTGGGGGTGGTGGGAGACATGGGTGGGGGCCTTGTGGAGGCTGCCCCTGGTGACTGGAGGAGTGGGGGTGGTGGGAGACATGGGTGGGGGCCTTGTGGAGGCTGCCCCTGGTGACTGGGGGGTGGGGGTGGTGGGAGACATGGGTGGGGGCCTTGTGGAGGCTGCCCCTGGTGACTGGGGGGTGGGGGTGGTGCGAGACATGGGTGGGGGCCTTGTGGAGGCTGCCCCTGGTGACTGGGGGGGTGGGGGTGCAGGGGGACATGAGTGGGGGCCTGCTGGGGGGTGGGGTGCAAGGGGACATGAGTGGGACATGGTTGGGGGCCTGCTGGCAGGTGCCCCACAGTGCTGGGGGGTGGGGGTGCAAGGGGACATGAGTGGGGGCCTGCTGGGGGGTGGGGGTGCAAGGGGACATGAGTGGGACATGGTTGGGGGCCTGCTGGCAGGTGCCCCACAGTGCTGGGGGGAGGGGGTGCAAGGGGACATGAGTGGGGGCCTGCTGGGGGGTGGGGGTGCAAGGGGACATGAGTGGGACATGGTTGGGGGCCTGCTGGCAGGTGCCCCACAGTGCTGGGGAGAGGGGGTGCAAGGGGACATGAGTGGGGGCCTGCTGGGGGGTGGGGGTGCAAGGGGAAATGAGTGGGACATGGTTGGGGGCCTGCTGGCAGGTGCCCCACAGTGCTGGGGGGAGGGGGTTCAAGGGGACATGAGTGGGGGCCTGCTGGGGGGTGGGGGTGCAAGGGGACATGGTTGGGGGCCTGCTGGCAGTTGCCCCTCGGTGCTGGGGGGTGGGGGTGCAAGGGGACATGTGGCTTGGCTGGGGGGCATGCCCATGGTGGATGGGCTGCCTGCGGGACATGACCAGGGGTGCAGGGTAGTCCCCTGTGGTGTGGGCTGCCTGCAGAGGTCGTGGAGGGGGTAGAGGGGAGACCTGGGAGGACCCACACTGGCAATTCACCTCTTCAACTTCCCGCACACCTACGTAATACACTGCCCCACTCGCACAGGCCCAATCGCGTGTAGGATTTCTCGCGCACCCCTGTAATACACGTACCCAGGCCAATCGCGTGTAGATTTTCTCGCGCACCCCTGAAATCCACGTACCCAGGCCAATCGCGTGTAGAATTTCTCGCGCACCCCTGAAATCCACGTACCCAGCCCAATCGCGTGTAGATTTTCTCGCGCACCCCTGAAATCCACGTACCCAGGCCAATCGCATGTAGAATTTCTCGCGCACCCCTGAAATCCACGTACCCAGGACAATCGCGTGTAGAATTTCTCGCGCACCCCTGAAATCCACGTACCCAGCCCAATCGCCTGTAGATTTTCTCGCGCACCCCTGAAATCCACGTACCCAGGCCAATCGCGTGTAGAATTTCTCGCGCACCCCTGAAATCCACGTACCCAGCCCAATCGCGTGTAGATTTTCTCGCGCACCCCTGAAATCCACGTACCCAGGCCAATCGCGTGTAGAATTTCTCGCGCACCCCTGAAATCCACGTACCCAGGCCAATCGCGTGTAGATTTTCTCGCGCACCCCTGTAATACACGTACCCAGGCCTATCGCGTGTGGGGACACCCGCACACCCCTGAAATACACGCTCCCCGCTCTGCGTTTGCTGCTGCCCTTTGCGCTGGATTGGGGATTTTGATGGCTTTTCCCTGCGCGAGGGGCGTTCTTGGGGGCGTAACTGACGCTGCTGCAGGGTCGCTGTGCCACTCTGCGCCACGGTTGGTTGTGGATGTTGGAATCCATGAATACGCTGTGCGCCTGAATGTTTTTCGGCGCACGCGGCTGGTGCAGACTACCGCACGCGCACACTGTGCGCCAGCCGCGTGCGCCACTTGTGCGCCGAATTCTATGAATTGGCCCCTCTGTGTTTACTCAAATATACCACCTTAGTCTACTAGGCACTACTGCCTGATTAGGAACATTTTTGAAGTGTTAATATTTTAATTCTGCTAGCCTTACCAACTGTGTCCTACAGTGACTGAAAATAGCTTAGCCTACTGGGCACAATTGTATCATGTACATATATTCTGCACTTCATTGTGCCTACTCCTGAATCAGCCCACCCTCAGCCCTTTGTGCCTAACCTAGACTGTCTATGACCTACTGTCATTATGTACCATCGGCATCCCATTAGACTCCTACCAGGTGCTTTTTCCAAGACAGTGTGGCTAACGCTACACATTACCCTTATCATCATTTTAGCATTACAGACTAGCACCCTGATCACTAACACTCTGACTACTATGCCTACTCTTACGACAACCCTAAACAGTACTCCCACTCGCCCCACCATGTCAGATATATCTGCACATATACTTAACCTACAGCAAGAACCTTTTATTGCACAGGCTCCATGTAGCACTGCTGACAGAAATCTAAGACTGCGCGCACGCTTATCTAAATTGCACGAACTACCAGCTAAAAAAATAGAGCAACTAAACCATCTAAAAAATAGTCTACCCCACAAAGTAGCTACAGAGCCTAATACAGGCTTGGCCAATTATAAAAGACCTAAACCTAACGTTACAAGGCAGACCATTATAGACAAATCCAGCTCCATTGCAACATATGCATCAGAAAGCCATCCACCTAATCTTAAAGGTGCTCTAATAAATGCAAGGTCCTTAGTTGCACATGCAACCGAAATTTCTGACATCATCCTAACAGACAACCTTGACTTCCTGGCCATCTCAGAATCCTGGTTACACGATGCCGCAGGCCCTGCCCTTTCTCTGGCATCCCTGATAATTACACTATCCTGAGAGCGGACAGACATACCTCTCGAGGAGGTGGAATAGCAATTATTGCTAAAATTAACCTCTCCATGAGATTAGTTACTACACCCACTCTAAAATCCTGCGAATGCCTAACTGTCAAAGTACCTATTGCCAACTCCCAAATGCTGAATATCCATCTGAACTATAGACCACCAGGCCCTATTAGAACCTTCCATGAGGACATCTCCATGGCCTTGTCCAACAACTTAAAAAAACACTTCCCAAATCTTAGTGCTAGGTGATTTTAATTTAGACTACAACAATACCAAGGACATCCAATCTACTGCCATCGCCAATACTTTGAAAGAACTAGGCTTTACACAGAAAGTGAACCTACCCATGCATGACACAGGACGAACACTTGATTGGATCGCAGAGTACAGCTGCAATGTTACTATCATGACCATTGCTACTCAAATTTGGACCAACCATTATCTCCTGTCATTTACATTGGCAACTAAATCTGTCACAGCTCAGATCACCCCGTTTGCCCCACCAACTATCACAAGGAACAAAAAAATTACAGCTGACAAACGACTTCCTCACATACTACCTAATCTTAACTCTCTACCTGATAACTTGGACCCCAACTCTCTAGTTGAACATCATAACAGAGCCATGAATACTGCCCTCGACAATAATGCACCTCTCAAACTAAGGCAGAGTAAACCTTAAAAACACCTTAACACTTGGTTCAACCCTCACTTAAAGAATCTAAGATTACTCAAAAGAAAATGTGAAACTGCCTGGAGACTTTCACCTTCAGCAGAAAATAAAATAAACCTTACCAATATCTCAACCCAATACAAGAAAGACATCCTCCTGGCCTAACAGGAGACGTACAATAACAGAATCTCGCAATCTAAATCTAGTACCAAAGAACTGTTCACAATTCTAAAAGAATTAGAAACACTGATCTCGCAAGAGAACTGTACTAAAGACAAAATGTGGTGCTCCCGTATTCAGCACGCACTAACTTACAAATCAAAATTGCCCATAAGAAAGCCTCACTAGCTCCTCGAACTACTCCTATCATAGTACCGTTGCCACATTACAAACAAGAATTACGTTTCAGCTTCTCTAAAGTCTCTGTTGTTGAGGTGGAGAAGGTCATACTTGGACTCAAACCATCCAACTGTAAGAGTGACCAATGCCCTGCACAACTTATTAAGGACGCTGCTAGAGAACCCGCGCCCTTCATATCTAAACTATC
Organism: Ambystoma mexicanum; assembly: GCF_040938575.1. Lineage (NCBI taxonomy): Eukaryota > Metazoa > Chordata > Amphibia > Caudata > Ambystomatidae > Ambystoma > Ambystoma mexicanum. The sequence goes on along the minus strand of NC_090922.1, from coordinate 585,111,751 downwards.
TAAACGTATTCATTCCTCATTCACATCTGGTACCGTCCCCAATAATCTGAAAGAATCTTGGGTACTACCACTCCTCAAAAAGCAAACCCTTGACCCCACCATACCCACTAATTACAGACCTATTACGACTGTGCCATTACTCTTAAAAAATCTAGATAAAGTGGCTTACATCCAAATCCAGAACTTCCTGGAATCCAAACTCTTACTAGGATCTCGCCAATCTGGTTTCTGACCCCAACATGGTACGGAAACAGCTCTAATTGATCTTAAGGCCCAACTAGATGAACTCAGAGACAAGGGCCAATCAGCCCTACTCCTCCTCCTAGATCTCTCGGCAGCACTCGACTTGGTTGACCATAAAGTCCTATGTAGCCATCTAGACTCTGCAGCACACTTCTCTAGGGAAGCCATAATATAGATTGAGTCATTCCTGAGCAAATGGACTATGAGAGTTTTCTCTCCTTCTGCATCAGCAGACCCTATCCCTATAACCTGTGGTGTACCCCAGGGATCCTGTGTGTCACCGACGCTCTATAATGTATTCACCAAGCCCCTCTTTGATGAAATGGACCATTTGGGTATCACCTACACGAACTATGCAGACGATACCCAAATCCTCCTACCTTGGAGAGTACTCCTCAGACCTGGCTTTGGTGAATAGAATTTATGGCATCGTTCAGGCATGGATGGCCACCCATGGACTATGCCTGAACGATGATAAAACCAAGCTTATCATTCTAGGCACTACGGCTCACCTATCTAAACTAAGCCCGGACTATGCCCACTTTACCATTGATGGTAATGACATCAAAGTAGCTAAGGAGGTGAAGACCCTAGGTTTCTACCTAGATGCCACCCTTAACTTTACCAAACAAGTCTACTCCCTGGCATCAGCTACTGCATATACGTGCAAATTAATCAGAGCAAGCAAACAATTTCTTTCCACTAACAGTTGTCTAATTCTCTCTGGAGCCCTCATACTCTCTAAATTAGATTATTGTAATCCCCTTTACATTGGTGTGAGTAAACAGATCATCCAAAAAATGCAGGTACTCCAGAATAGCGCCTTGAGAGCAGCACTTAAGATTAATAGAAAGGAACACATTTCCTCCACCAGGAGAAAATACAAATAGCTATCTACCTTCGACAAAATTCTACTTAAAATCGCCACCCTCACCTATAAATACCTAAATAATAAAGCACCGCCATATCTTACTGATAGGATTATCAGAAAAACATCCCACAGACCGACCAGATCAGCCAACTCCAACTGCCTTCTCGTACCACGCTTCAAACTATCCACCATTGGGGGACACAGCTTCCCAGTTAAGGCAGCTCAACTGTGGAACTCCCTGCCTCGTTGCCTAAGAGAATACCAATCCTTCGCCAAATTTAGACAGAACATGACTGACTGGCTGAAAGAAAATGACAAGTAAAGTGCCATGCTATAGCCATACCACAGCCGCCCCTACTACTTAGATGCCAGCCTTAATTTTTCTGCTAACCATTACTTGAATGTCAATACTCTTCCACTGTACATTATTCTGTATATTGATTCGTTTAATGTGTTTTAGTCCACATTGGACACTTACTCTGCCTATTACCCTACTACTTTGTATTTACTCTCTTGTATGTCCTGATGTATCCCTGATTTATTTCATGTACCTATGTAACTAAGCTGAACGTATTCTTATGTCTTGCGCCCTGATGCCCCAGCGTCTGGTGCGCACTATAAATAAACAAACAAACTGTAAACTCTGTTGTGTTATCTACATCTGATCATGTAAAAACAAGTGTCGATGTCTCTGAAAAGGATTTATGGACGGGAAGAAATCACTGATTTCTTTAAAAATTCCGAGCTATTCCTTTAAGAAACACATTATTATTCTGGTCTTGATCAATTTAAAGCCTGAATCGGAAGTTGTTCTGCATGCAGGTGATGATAGCTGTTGATCTTTGAGGCATGACAGTGCGTCTCTTCTCGAGCTACTTTGCTACCAGCGGCTTATCCACTGCCTATTTGTAGGATGGTCAGGCAAGCTAGCCTGAGGTGCACTACTGCTGCTTTGCACCAGGTGTACCTTGTGTGTGCCAAAAGTGACCTTGCTTGGAGAGGAAGGTCACTCAGCCGTCACTCAGCCGTGGAGCAGACCCCCTCCTTCACCAGAGGAGCAGGAGCTCCCCCGGACCCTGCAGGAGCAGTGGTCTCCCTTTCCTGGATCCATCCTGAATTGCCCTCGAATTCGGGTAAGAATCATTATTCCGTGCGAGATTCGTTTTTTCTTGCTGCTAATTGCACCAGTGATCCGCCGACCTGCAAGAATATCTACTCAGCCTGCATGTTTTAAACTTGATGCCAACAGCTGCTGTGTTTGCCCCTGCCCCCATTAGCCACCACGAGGTTTTTACACTTCCAAGATGGCCGCCCGCCATGTCTCAAGGAACCCCAGTGCCTAACTGAGCACATCCGACTGTCCTCGCATCCGATTGGCCATTGAGCCACCTTAAGCAGCCTATCGCCAGCCGGTAGGCGAAGCCGGCCCACTCCCAGCAAGGCCCAGGATAACAAGGCCAATACCTGTCTTCACCTGTCCTCAGCCTTCCTCGCCGTTTGCCCGGACCCCCTGCCGGATTCCAGACCAACCTGAACGGTAAACGCCACTTCGCTTTTAAATTGAACTGCCTAGACTCTGGAAAAGGCTTTGTTACCACAAGCTACTTATTGCCTCTCTCGTGCACTCAGGCCTTATTGCATGCTGTATCTGTGCCCAAAGTTGCTGCCATTTCCAGTACATAGGTGCTCAGTCGTATTTAGACTACTGTGTCGCTAATCATCCCTGTCACATATAACTGCACTGTGCCTCACTGCTGCTCGGCTACCCTATGCAATTCTAGCTGCCATTTTTAACCGCATTGTGACCATCTGCTCTGTTCTGCTGATCTGCTCACCAATTGCCTCTAGATCTTTTGACCTGCAGCCCAATGTGTCCCCGCTCAACATACTTTTATAGCCACTAAACTCAATGTTGTGCTTTATCTGCTCTATGTGCTATTCTGAAGTTAGGGGTTATTCTGATTCTAGGTGTTATCTTGAACTAAGTGTTACTCTGAACCTAGGTGCTATTCCCATTCAAGACGCTATTCTGAATACATGCTACTCTGATCCAAGATGTTAATTGGTACACTGGCGCAATTCTAAACCTAATGCTGTGCTAATTGACAAAGGCTTACTATGACCACTTTGCTTACCTGTACCTGAGTCAGATGCCAATCTGCAACCTTGCACTACATGGATTAGGTAGTATTCGGCTACTCCAAGCAGGCCGCACTGTCCACTGCTAGATTTCGACCCTAGACAGGACACACACTGCACCTTACCCCCCTCACACAATGTTCCTCCCGGGCCTTTACTCTATACTACTGAGAACCATTCTCCACATCACCAATTCCGCATGCCTGCCCAGCTCACCCCTTAACTTGACCAGCCTAGGCACCGCATCACCCACCCTCACAGAGCCCAGCACCACAATCATGCTTAGCCTACTCGCTCCCCCATGCCTTTCGGACAGGCTGACCAGATTACGATCCAGACTTCCCAAAATACACGAGCCTAGAGCCAGGGACTCCACACAATCCATACTCACACACCGAACCTCCATCAGCTCCTGCGCTAACCTTACGCTAAAAAAACCCAAACCTAAACACGTCAACTCCACTACAACCAACAATAGAGCGCTCATCACAGCTACCACCCCCACCCCTGCCAAAGCCAAAACCCTACCTATAAAAGGTGCCCTCATCAACGCACGCTCCATGATTGCCCATGCCACGGACATCGCTGATCTCATTTTAGCTGAAGATCTAGACTTCCTAGCCATAACAGAGTCCTGGCTTCATGCAGCCGCAGGCCCAGCCCTTTCGCTAGCCATCCCCACTGACTACACCATCATCCGAGCGGACAGAACTGAAGCTAAAGGCGGTGGTTTGGCCATCATTGCCAAGACCCACCTTAACATCAGACTCAACTCCGCCACACACCACCCATCATGTGAATCACTTACAGCCAAACTACCCATCGCTAACTCCCAAACTATATCCATTCACTTACTATACAGACCGCCCGGACCCCCGGGATCTTTCGAGGAAGACCTCAATGCCATCCTTACCGACAACCTAAAAAACTCCTCACAATGCCTTCTCTTAGGAGACTTCAATTTAGGCTACAAAGACCCCAAAGGCAATCAAGCCACTCTCATCAGCAACACCCTGTCTGAACTAGGCTTCACACAAAAAGTAACCAGCCCCACCCATAACAAAGGGAGAACCCTTGATTGGATAGCAGACTATAACTGTGCCGTATCGATCACTAACAACACTCCCCAATCCTGGACCGACCACCACCTCCTCTCCTTCTCACTTGAGGCCACAAGCCCTACAACCAACATGGCACTAGCCCCAGCCATCCACACGAGAAGCAAAACAAATATCACAGTAGAAAAACTGATCCCACTCATTCTTCCTACACTAAGCCAACTCCAAGACTCTAATCCCTATGACCTCGTAGAAGGCTATAACAACACCATGCGCATAGCCTTAGACGCCATTGCACCATTGAAACTTAGAAAATCCAAACCAAAAAAGCACCTCAACCAATGGTTCTCCAGCCATCTTAAAACCCTTAGATTGGAAAAGAGTAAACTGGAACAAGTCTGGAGACAATCTCCGACTGACCACAACAAACTATTGCTTAACAAAATAACGGCCAACTATAAAAAAGAAATCATAGCGGCCAAACAAGAATCCTATAACCTGAGAATCTCCCAATCCAACTCCAGCTCCAGAGAATTATTTACTATCCTGAAAGAATTGGAAACCCCGGTAACAATCCCAGATACTTGCGTTAAAAACAAACAATGGTGCACCAGTGTCCAAAATGCACTAAACAACAAAGTCACTGGCCTTCAAACAAAAATTAAAAATAAGAAAGACTCCCTCACCAATCTTACCAACCCCATCAACGCCCACTCGAGCCCTCCACCCTCACACCACACACCTAACTCTGCTCGCTTCAGCTTTTCCAAAGTCTCTTCCCTCGAAGTAGAAAAAATAATTCTTGGCCTTAAACCCTCCAACTGCAAAGGTGACCTCTGCCCCCCACAAATCATTAAAGACGCGACACGAGACCTCTCGCCATTCATCACCAGACTCATCAATGCCTCTTTTTCCTCAGGAACAGTCCCCAGTAACCTTAAAGAGTCCTGGGTCCTCCCTCTCCTCAAAAAACCCTCCCTTGACCCGTCCATCCCAACCGACTACAGACCGATTACCACCGTCCCATTCCTGCTCAAGATACTAGACAAGACAGCATACCAACAAATTCAAAAGTATCTTGAAACAAACCACCTTCTAGGAATAAGACAATCCGGCTTCAGACCCCAACATGGAACTGAAACAGCCCTGATAGATCTGAAAGCCCAAATAGACGACCTTAGAGATAACGGGAAAACTGCATTACTACTCCTGCTAGACCTCTCTGCAGCGTTTGACCTAGTTGACCATAAAATCCTATGTAATCATTTAGACTCAGCTGCCCACTTTTCACAAGAAGCCATCAGTTGGATTGAGTCATTCCTCAACAACAGATCCATGCGAGTCTTCTCCTCCTCTGCCGCCGCCGAACCCATCCCCATTACATGTGGAGTCCCACAGGGCTCGTGCGTCTCCCCCACTCTGTACAACGTGTTCACAAAGCCCCTGTTTGATGATTTAGACGGCCTGGGTATCACCTACACTAACTACGCCGATGATACACAGATCCTCATCCCGTTGACGGGAGATTACGACCAGGATTTGGCCTTGGTGAACAGGGTGTATCTCATCATCCAGGCATGGATGGCTTCGCACAGTCTATGCCTGAATGATGACAAAACTGAACTCATCATCCTTGGTTCTACGTCCAACCTAACCAAACTTGACCACAATTATGCCAACTTCATCATAGATGGGAACCTAATCAAGGTTTCGAAAGAAGTAAAAACCATAGCAATATACCTCGACTCCTCCCTAACCTTCCACAAACAGGTTAGCTCGATGGCATCCTCTATGGCCTACACATGTAAGCTCATAAGAGCAGCCAAACCCTTCCTCTCCACCCACAGCTGCACTACACTTGCCAGAGCATTGGTATTATCCAAACTGGACTATTGTAACGCCCTCTACATAGGAGCCACCAAACAAATCACCAACAAAATTCAGACGCTACAAAACAACGCCCTTAGGGCAGCACTCAATATTCCCAGGAGGGAACACATTTCCAATATCAGGAAATCCCATAACTGGCTCAGCACAACAGACAAAATCCTGCTTAAAGTAGCATCGCTCACCCACAAATGCCTGAATAATGCTGCCCCACGCTATCTGGCAGACAGAATATGCAAACACAGCCCCATCAGACCCACCAGAACCTCCAATGCTAATCTGCTCACCGTCCCCAGGTTTAAACGCACTAAAATGGGTGGCAACAGCTTCCAGGTGAAAGCACCCCAACACTGGGACTCCCTACCACCATCGCTCAGAACTCCCCAACCTTACTCACTTTTTAGACGCAACTACATCCATTGGTTAAAGAACACGAACCACTAACACCTCTAACACTACACGGCTGCTCTCCGCGTTGCATGCTTTAAGAGAATCTGTAAATTTGTAATACTAAACTTGTATATATTTGTAATTCTTTAAATACATCTACTGCATTCTCTCCTGCCAAACTGTACACATGTTCCTTCATCGTCACACTGTAATTATGTAATGTAATGTATAATTATGTAATGTAAAGTATAAGCATCCTGTAACCAAGCTTTGAATCACCTTGCTGCTCATGCGCCCTCATACCCTCGGGTCTGGTGCGCAATACAAATGAATAAACTAAACTAAACTAAACTCGCTGAGTAACCCCTTTGACAGCAAGCATGTGAAAGGATGGCTCACTACAGCTGGATGAGGTGTGCTTGCTGGGAGGTCTGGCTTGGTTGCAGTTGGCTTTGCTTCATGACTCCTCATACTCTGAATAGAGGTTACTGAGATCAGCCGCAGCGAGATGTATTAATGAACTCCCCCTCTTTTGTCTCACCCTGAAGGGTGGCATCACTTAGAGATACTTGTCGACCATGCACATCCCACTTCCTACGCGTACAAGTGGTTGAGTGCAGCCAAACCGGTGCCGCCTGTGGCATACCAACTCTGGTCGCTGAAATTGGGCGAGGAAATAGACTCCGACTCCTGGGCGAGATGTTGTGGGAATGTCCGTCTGACATCATTGAATTGAAATGTGAAAGCATCTCAGATGAAGTTGCTGACCGAGTCTCCTGGAGAACAGTGTTACAGATAGAGGAGAACATCAGACACACTGGCCTGCTGCAGACAGTAGGCGCCGTGATACCGTTTCACAACAGGACTCAAGAGTTTTGGATGCGAGGATATGACAGGATCATATTTTTGGGGAAAAGGATATACTGTTATTGTCATTTACTTTTGTACTTGGAGACACTCAGGGTTTCGTTGCTGTGCTCTGAGGATGTGAAATGTTCCACGGTATTGGCAATAGGGAAAGATTGCCTTACTGCAAAAAACATATTATGTCAATGTATTTTTGCCTTAGTGCCAGTATTAGCACTAGAGTACAATGATGCATTGAAAGTACTTTTTTTCTTTCACTAGGGAGTTGTATGCCCTATTAACACAGTTCAAAATTGCATTTGTCCTGGTGTAAACTCTCCATACGAGGCCCCAGAAACACATAAACTGGATAGGATTCCTGAAAGTGTAATGCTGGCTAAGAAATGATACTGTGACTGTGGACATCTCTCACTGCACCTGATCTCGAATCATAAACTAGAGTAAGTAATTGCTCACTGTGGGAATTACCCACTGCACCCAGTGTCGGACACTGGATGAAGTACACCATCGAAGAAGCCATGTGCAACTACAAAGACGACCCAAGGACATCCAACGAGACCTGGTCCCACTTTTTGAACATGAAGGGTTGATGCTCACTGACTTTACTGTTCTGGACTGACATGGCTTTTCTGACTGGTCCACTTCGGGACTCCTCTCGCCTCCCTCCTTGCCTCCCCCGTCAGTTTCACAGCACACACAGTATATGCTAATGTTAAAGATCATTTGTATCGCGCACAATCGCCACTGAGGTGGTCCCATGGCCCATTTGAAAGATAAGAGTGTGGCGGGGGCTGTGTTAGTAGGGTATAGCTGGAAGAGGTAAAGCGAGAGTTGTGATGTCCTGTGGACAGCTTCAGTTCGGTTTGCACCGTTCGCTGAACTTGGGTCCGATCAATGACTCAGTAGATTCCTGTGTGCTGGTGTGCAGGGCTCTGTGAGGTTTGTTTGTCATTGCAGTATGGTGTAGTGCATGCGGATTGCTCTGCAGCGAGGTGGTTGTGTTTGTTTTGCGTTTGAGAAGTGTATGCAGAGCTTGAGATTTTTAGGGTTGTGTTAGTAGGGATTATTCTTACCTTGTTGCTTTGGACTTCTATACTCATCGTCTCTGTGCTGTGTTTTGGGTGATTTATAGGGGTTTGTTTGCTGTGTATTGCGCGTGGTGGTTGCTTTCCTCTGTAATTGTCTAGTGGTTTGTGGGCATGATGTTGTGCAGACCTCCACCCGCCCCCTGCCTGGAGATGACTAAGGAAGTGGGGGTTTGGTTGTATCCTCGGGTTTCACATGCGCGATCCCCACCCACCAAGGACCGGGTGCACTAAGCCCTCCTGGGGTGCCTGTTATTGGTTGATGCTCCCTGTGATTGGCTCGCAGCTTGTGGGTATGAGGTTGTGCGGGTGTCCCCCTGCCCCCTGGCTGGAGTTGGCTAGGGACTGGGGGGTTTTGATTGTCTCCCCAGGTTTCCTGTGTGTGATCCCCTCCTCCAAGGACTGGATGCCCTAGGCCTCCTCGGTGGTACCTGTTATTAGTTAATGCTCACTCGCCTGCAGCTGGGGTTCCCGTTTATGGGGTAGTGACGAGAGTGGGGTACTGAGGGAGTGGGTCTTTTGGCGCTCTCTTCCTGGCTTGTTCCTTCCATGTATGCTCTTTAAGATAGTTTACATGCATACAATGTATGATTGCCCTGTTAATGATTCTGCATTGCTCTTGTGTTGCTAACATCTTTTGCCTTGGAATATGGCGCTATTGATTCTACTGTAGTTCTGGTTCGTTTTTTGCATTTAACATGGTATCAATACCGTGTCTGTTCATTAACATGATCATAACATACAAAAAAGTACAAATGAAAATGATTATTCTATTAAGGTAGCACGATAGGAATAACACTCCAGTTACCATCAACAGCAGCTAGTTGGCCTTCCCATGCACTGAAAGGAGGAGCCGTGGACCACCTACACCTTAAGTTGTTTGAGCTTTTTATCTGCGTGCTCTGCCAGCGAATTTTTTTTGGTCATTTTTCCCCGCCTGTGCACCAGACGACACGCGTAAGAACCGGCAGCCTAATACGGTGAATGCATCCAAGGTGTTGACGCGGTTTTGTGCTAGTTAACACTACCTTCAACCACAGCCCCTTAAGACTTGCGGGGTTTACCTTGGACATATGGGGCATGCTACACAAGCATGAGCCCAATGCTGGCGCTGCCAGTTGTCATGACTACACATTGTGTACATGCATAAGGTGCAGATAGGGAATGCTGTGCTGGCAGCAAAAGCATGCAATCACATGCCACAACACGTGTCACACACACAACCAGACGGTCACAAAGCTGAGATCATTGGGGAACCGTGTTGAGATATCAACAACCTGGTCCTCCACAGAACTGCTCAACTATAAACCAATTACTATAGTTGCTGTGCCAGCACAAAGCCAATGCGAACCCGACTGCGGCAGCACATCCTTCATAAATGGTCTGCATCGTCGGAGAGACAGCTTGCACTTCCATTGTGTACAACTTCCAGCTCTTTTTTCAATAACCAAAGCCCTAGTTACTTACAAAGCCACTGATCATAGCAGTACATGGTAACACTCTCACTGGGAACCTTTGCAGGATAACACCGGAACCTCTGTCAGGTGTTCAAAGGAGCAGGTGGGAGACACACCCTTTGCCTTGTCCAAGCCCCCTACCTGAAGATGTCTAGCCGAATGTAGAGTGAATAATACACATTTGATTAGATGAACCCTGCACATATATGATTTAAAGTACACTTTGCTGGGGCTTTGGGGTTATTGTTAGGCTTAGTGGCAAATCATACATTTTGTGAGCACATCAGGCCAGCATTGGCGTTACTATGGGTCTAGGCCCCTCCTCTGAAATGCTGCCCCCCTCTCCCCTCTACGTGTCAGCTGGGCTACTCACTCTGCGCTGTAGCAGTGCTGTGTTCACCCACATGGCACACAAAAATGAGGAACTGTTAAGTTTCCTCTGCCGTCAAGTTCAGCCCCTCCAATCAGAATGTAGTGCACAGAACTGTGAATGATGGGTCATTAGTGACTTAATGGTTTTGTGCCTACATTCTGATGGGAGGGGAGGTGCAGTGGGGTTTGGTAGTCTGTGTACACAAAAACCTCTCTGCAGGAGTGCTTGTGACGTTACGCATTCCCTTTCATAGGCGCCCCCCACTTTGTCTTTGGCCCACCCTGAGCCTCCTTAAATTTAACTCCTGACGAAGCTACTGCAGGCCAGAAATATTAGTCACATTGTACAGTGATATTTGAATGCTCATCTGAGTGGTCTGGGAATTCTGCCTTTGATGTTCGGAGCAATGTATTGGCATTTTAGTTAAACATTATGAACAGTAAGTTCCTTTGATTGTAATGTAGTTATAAAATGTATTCCACCGCAAACAATTTGGCAAGCATCTTGCTTATATGCACGATATCCACGTTATCCAAATGCCAGATGGGCAAAGCATCGGGAAATGAAAATGTTTTCACCAGGACACTGCAATGAATGTGGAGCATTTCTGGCAAATATAAGTGCTCACAATCATGCCTGTGCACATTACCATATGCAAATGTTTCAAGGGGTGGAAGGCTGGGCATGCATTCCACCTATTGGCCACTGATCCACTTGTTAACTGTTCATAGGATCAGAAGAAGTCAATTACTCATCAGAGAGCAAACGTGGGCACTGGGTCACTTATTTTGCCCATCCAGCTCCAACCAGAGTGCTTTGTTCAGCAGCAGTAGGGTTACTGGCTGTACCGAAGGCCAGATCCATAAAATGGGGTGGCCGCTCCTTTTCAGTACAGGCAACCAAACTGGAATCCTCTACCCACTCACATCGGCCGTATGTCAAACCATATCAAAACATTTCTATTATCACAGTAATTAAATTGGTACATATACCTGGTCAGAGGGTTTTTCCTGGGGCCAAGATGCCTTTGTTTATTAAACAGCGTAGCATGCACCTTGCAAATACCATAGGACCACCATAGCATACTGTTGGAGCATGAAACATTTCTAACGAATTACGTGACTGGTGTGTATAAGGAACAAGTTACTTACCTGTAACTGTTGTTCTCCAGCATGGGTCTGGCATGGATTCACATGCTCATGAATATTCCCCGTCGTCAGGCTGGGAATCCTCGGTATAGAAAAAAAAATCAGTACCAGTTTCGTTTCTGATCTGTCTTTCATAGTAGTAACCAATCACTGGTCTCTGGGTCATACTGCCCCCAGCCAATGACTGCCCTCTCCCTAAGCCCCGTCTCTGGCATCCATCCTCAGATTTGGTAGCACGTAAAGTGGCAGTATGACCAAGTGAAGAGCCGCAGAGGGGTAGGAGGGAGGGTTCGTATGTGAATCCATGCCAGACCCATACTGGAGAACAACAGTTACAGGTAAGTAACTTGTTCCTTCTCCAGCATGGGGTCTGGCATGGATTCACATGCTCATGAATAAGAGAATACATAGCAGTACACACATGCACAACCACAGGAGGTGGCAACAGGCTCAACATTAAGCAATACAACAAAAGCATCTCTTACCTCCTCACCAGGCTCACCTTAGGCGAACAGATTGCGCAGCACTGCTTGGCCGACCCTGGACTCCTCCCTGGAGTCCCGATCGACGCAGTAGAATCTTGTGAAGGTGTGAGTTGACCTCCACGTCGCAGCCCTGCAGATGTCCAGCAGGGGCACACCAGACAGGAACGCCGTGGTAACAGCGATCGCTCTGGTCGAATGGGCTCTCGGACGGCCGGGCAGCGGTCGGTTTGCCAACCGGTGACAGTGCATGATGCAGCCGGAGAGCCATCTGGAAATGGAAGTCTTCGAGCGAGCCTTCCCTTGATTCACAGACCCAAAGTTCACAAACAGCTGTGACGTCTTCCGAAAACTCTTTGTGCGGTCCACGTAGAACTTCAGCGCTCTAGCTACATCCAGCGAGTGCAAAGTCCTCTCGGCCAGCGACAAAGGCGACGTGAAGAAAACTGGCAACACCAAGGGCTCTTTGAGGTGGAAGTCCGACGGCACCTTGAGCATAAAGGAGGGGTGGGTCCTCAGCACCACCCTCGTGTCATGAAAAGTCAAGTATGGAGGCTTGCAAGATAGGGCCTGGATCTCTCCCACTCGTCGTGCGGAGGTGATGGCCACGAGGAAAGCCGTCTTCCATGACAGGAACTTCAAAGGCGCCGAATGCATAGGCTCGAATGGGGCCCCCATGAGCCTGGTCAGCACCACATTAAGCTCCCACGCCGGGGCAGGAGCCTTCACCGGCGGGAATGATCGGAATAGTCCCTTCATGAATTCTTTCACCAGGCGATGAGACCACAAGGACGCCCGTCCCGTAGTCCTGGTATATCGGGAGATTGCAGCCAGATGTATTTTTTATGGAGGCGTGAGCCAGTCCAGCCTTGGCCAGCGACAGTAGGTACAGCAGTACTTGAGGGGCCGTAATCCGCAGAGGGTTAATCTTCTGTGCACGGCACCAGACAGAGAACCTCTTCCATTTATGTCCGTAGCACTTGAGAGTTGATGACGCCCTGGCCTTTGCAAGAACCTCTCTGCAGTCGGCCGGGATGTCGTACCCTCCAAACTCTAGTGCTGCAGGAGCCAGGCCTGCAAGTTCAGCGACTCTGGGTTGTGGTGAAGAATGGCGCCTCCTTCTCTGGAGAGAAGGTCTGCGTCTGTCGGCAGCTTGACTGGTGTGGACGTTGACAAGTCCAGAAGGTCCGGGAACCAGATATGTCTCGGCCACGCCGGTGCGATGAGGATCATCCTGCACCGGGACCTCTTGAGCTGGTTGATGAGCCGGAGCAGCAACGGCAGCGGAGGGAACGCATAAAGAAATAGACCGTCCCAGGGGAACGAGAAAGCATCGCCCATGCTCCTCAGCTGGGGGAACCTGCTGGCGAACCTCCGGCACTTGGAATTCGTCGCTGTTGCGAAGAGATCAATTTGGGGTTCGCCCCATCGTTGGAAGAGTCGATCCACTTGATCCTGGAGTAGTTCCCACTCGTGGCACAAGCGCAGCTCCCTGCTGAGTGAGTCGGCGATTGTGTTTTTTATTCCTGCCAGATTAAGAGGCAGCAGAAACATCCCTTGGGCGACGGCCCAATGCCACAGATCCTGGGCTTCCTTGGATAGGGCCGGGGACCTGGTTCCGCCCTGCTTCCGGATGTAGAACATCGTGGTGGTGTTGTCGGTGAAGATCCTCACCACCTTGCCCTTGAGGGATGGAAGAAAGGACCTGAGGGCCCAGAACACTGCGCGGAGCTCCAAGATGTTGATGTGGAGTGACTTCTCCTCCGGGCGCCAAAGGCCTCTCGCGTGAAGATCTCCGGGGTGCGCTCCCCAACCTTCCAGGGAGGCGTCCGTCGTCACCGTCACCTGGTGAGCTGGGTTCTGAAAGTCCGTGCCTGCCAACAGATGGGAGCGGGTACCCCACCACCGGATCGCCTGACGGAACGTCTCATTGAGAGGGATCCTGTCCTCGACTGGACCCAGCGGGCGTCAAGGAGCTCTTGTAAGGGGCACATCCGAAGCCTGCAAAGCACACCAGATAAATGCAGGAGGACATCATCCCGAGGAGGGACTTGATAGATCTTACCCTGGCCATGTCCGTGGCCAGCAGACACTGCACCTTGCCCAGAATGGTCCTGGTCCTTTCCTCCGACGGCGAGGCCAGCCACGCCACTGTGCCGAGCTTGGCTCCCAGAAACAGGGCGACTTGCGACGGAACCAGGTGGGATTTTGGAAAGTTGATGGAGAATCCCAGGTCCGTGAGCAGCTGGACGGTCTTCGCAGTGTGCTCCACGGCGAGCTCCCTTGTCCTTGCCCGGATGAGCCAGTCGTCCAGGTAGGGGTAGACGTGGATCCCCTGTAGACGCAGCCGCGCCGCCACCGGTGCGAGGCACTTGGTGAACACCCTGGGTGCCGACTTCAATCCGAACGGGAGAGCCTTGAACTGGTAGTGCCGCCCTTGGACCACGAACCTGAGGAACTTTCGGTGTCTTTTTAGAATGGGGATGTGGAAGTACGCATCCTCCAAGTCCAACGACGACAGGAAATCGCCCTCCTCCAGCTGTCCCAGCACGTGCTGAAGGGTGACCATACGGAACTTCTGTGCCTTGATGTACTTGTTCAGTCGTCGCAGGTCCAGGATGGGCGCCATCCTCCTGTCTTCTTTTTTACGAGGAAGTACCTTGAGTAAACTCCGGAGCCCCGAAGCCTCTTTGGGACAAGCTCCATGGCACCCTTCTTGAGCATCGCCCTTACTTCCAACAGCAGTTGAGGGACGTGATTTTCCTTCCTGGCCACCGGTGGAACGCGAGGGCACTTCTTCTGAAACTCGAGGGCGTGCCCTTGGGCCAGGGCATCCAGCACCCAAAGGTCGGTGGAGATGGACTCCCACATGCTGACGAACTTCGCCAGCCGGCCTCCCACCGGGGTGCTTCGGCGGGGGCCCGACCCCACGGTCGGTTCAATCTTGTTTGGAGGCCGCCTTGCCTCCTTGACCTCCTTGTCGACGATGACGGGCACCACCTGACTTGCCGCGTCCCCTGTAGGCTTCCTGGGACGAAGATCTTGCCGCTTGGCGGTACGTGGAGGAGCAACTGCCGGATCCCTTGGAGGCACCTTGTCTGCCTCCGGAGCTCCGAAAGGACGGCCGTCGTTGTTGGAGCACTCCCAGTGCCCGGGCAGTCTCTGTGTCTGTCTTGATGGCCTGAAGGGACTCATCAACCGCCTTCCCAAACAGGTTGTTCCCATCGAAGGGCATGTCCAAAACCTTGGTTTGTACGTCCTAGCGGAAATCCGTGGCCTTGAGCCATCCTCGTCGTCTCAAGCAAACGCCGTTGCCCAACTGACGGAAACCGGTGTCGGCAATGTCCGTTGCCACCGTGATGGCGTGGCCCGAAGCAATCTCGCCTTCCTGTAGGATTTCAAGGGCCTCAGCCCTTTTGGCGTCCGGAAGGAAGTCCAATAGAGGGGCGATTTTGAACCACAACTCGCTGTCGTAGCGGGCTACAATAGCCAGGGCGTTGCCCGCCTTCATAGTCGTCGCTGCGGATGAGATGATCCGTCGTCCCATCGTGTCCAGCTTCCTGCCCTCGCCATCCGGCGGGGAAGTTGATGTCGAGGCCCATGCCCCCCCAGCTTTCTTCTTTGCCACTGCCGAGACGACCGAATCCGGGGTAGGTTGCGCCCGAAGGCACAAGGGGGCAGCGTCGGGGACCCGGTACTTCTTCTCGTACCGGTCCCTCTTTGCCGGCGCTGTGGCAGGGTTCTTGAGGAGGGAAAGCCCCTCATCCCAGATGTCATCAAGAAGCGGGGCTTAGGGAGAGGGCGGTCATTGGCTGGGGGCAGTATGACCCAGAGACCAGTGATTGGTTACCACTAAGAAAGACAGATCAGAAATGAAACTGATACTGATTTTTTTTTCGAGCCTGACGACGGGGAATATTCATGAGCATGTGAATCCATGCCAGACCCCATGCTGGAGAAACACACATTTTGCATGTACAAAAATGCTAGCATTCCTACAGAAAGGGGGGCCCAGTTGGTTACCGTGGTTGTTGAACAGATTAAGTGCCTGCTCCGGCTAGTGCACCTGCTCAATGTGGTGTAGTGATTGTAGAGTGTTGCTGAGGTAGACTGGACTTGAAAATGCAGGTTCAATGGACAGTTTTAGGGATAATTACAGCAGCAGCTCCACTATTCTTCCGAGTGCTTGCCAGGTCCGCCTTGTTTTTGGCCCCTAGGTTCTCTTCAATGGCCGCCTCATTACAGGAAATGCACATTGCATATCCACACGGCCCAGGCAGTGTGGGTGCAACACAAGGTGGCTATTGCTTCTGATTTTAACATTTAAATGCTCATGAGGCATTCCTACAGCCTCAATAATCGCAGCAAGAGCCTCCTACAAAGACCCATGTGACCATCTAACGTGGTAGACTACAGCACAGACAGCATGTTATTGCACCAACCCCCTGCCCTTCGGCCTTATGTCATCTATTTGGCGGGATAGGCCTTTCTGGCTCATCCTACACTGGCATTCTTGTTGCAACACTGTGGCAGCTTCTCCTTCTTGGCCTTCACACAGAGAAAATGGCGAGCAACATTTTAGGTCAGGATGGGTATGGTGATTTCTAGCTAAAAGTTTCAAAATGACTTCCCTTAGAATGTGCCAGGATTTCCCTTCCCATTTCAAGAGTTGTCATAAAATAAAAAGGTCTTTGAACAAAGTCTACGGTTTCCCAGTATCTGGAACTTGCCTTCTCCTGAGATTCCTAGATAGTCTTCAGCATTTCTGCTGTTCACATGGACGGCTCCCCTTTCTTTCTCTTCTTATTTTGCTACATGGTCCTACTAGTCATTGGTCTCTCCTCCTCTAGGATCGCTGGATTCTGTACCTTGAGGCACTCCACCTCTGTGGGAAACCACTGCATCACAGAAGAAACTTGGGGCGAGTTCTCGATGTGGATCTGGACAGAATGGTAGGACTGGACCATGGCCATCTACTCAGGGGATTGGTTGTTGGGCATTGCCCCTTGGTTAGCTGTCATCGCTGTGGTGAGACCTGGCCAGTCTACTCCATAAAAGCCACGCCCCTGGATCTGCCTTCCTGCCTATCTTTAGGGAAAGGGAGTACAACTGTGCCTCTTCAGGTAGCTGGTGTAGGAATGGACTAACGGGCCCACCCATGAGGATGGCTCTCTGTTCTGATGGGGGCATTAATGCTCAGTAAAGTCCCCCCTCTAGGGTGGTCCTCTCGCTTATTTTCATGCATGAACCCTGCACCCGGGTGGACTCACTGAGCCCATCTGCGCTTAACTGTATGACTCCGTAGGCCTCGTGCAAGGGGTGGCTGGTTGACAAGCAAGCTTCTTTTCCTGATTCAGGTCCCCCCTGTTCAACTTTGCAGGTGGCATTCTTTAACCCGTGAGGGGAGAACAGTGTGCCAGCACTGCCATACCAGTGTTCTTCAATTCCCCTCAAGAGTGTGTAGCCGCACAGTCATTGGATTCAGTAGACGTGAAAGCACTGTGCTTTGGGGCAGGAGAAGCTTCCGATTTCCTCGATAACATTTGGTCTCTGCTTCCCAGGTTTAGGGGCTGGGACCCTATCAGTAGTCAGCACAATGTGACAACTCCCTTCCCAGCGACAAGGGCTAAGCGAGGGTGGGCAGGGGATCCTATTCCTACTGCCCCCAAACGTCCCCCCCCTCCTCCCACCATCGATCTGGGGGATCCCCAGAATGAGACAGGGGACTTTGTCATAGGAAATACACCTGAACATTCAGAATGTACTCATTTTCTGCATGTGGGATTAAAAATTGAAGGAAGTCAACGAGAAAACCAACGTTTTTGGTAGAGTTTAGAAAACTAGCTTTAGAAGGGCAAATGAGGTGGTTGAAGGCAGAGAAGAAATGTAGTTACTCAATTTTGGAGAGCTTTAATTTCAGAAAGTGGGAAGATGATATGCTCCTAATTGCTTATAGACAGATCAGGTGATAGGTGTCACCCACTGGGGGTCCCTTGCGATAGCACTGGATGCCATGAGTTTACATGTGCACCCACACTAGCCAATGGTAACCCACGCCATTTCCATGTACACTTAAAAGGCCATGTGAGATAAGTTGTAGTGAACAGGGGATATACTGTGTTTTGCGATCCTACAAGGAGATGCGTAAGGCTGGTGAATAGTTGACTGAAGAAAGAGAGTGACGCTGGGAAGGGGAAACACGGCAGCACATTTAAGGAAAGGCAGAGTAGCGTCATTGGTTGTTGTGATTGGCAGTTATGAGGCAGCGTGCGGGTAAACGACGGTGACGGAAATAATCAACCTGGCATTTTTAGTATAGCAGCTATAGCTAGAAAGGAGAGTAATCATTGTTAGCTGTCAGTGCAGGGGGAAAGCATACCCACATACCTAATGGAGTATAATCTCAAAGTGTGGCATATTATGAGGTAGTATATAGGTCTATATGGGACTCGTGGGAGATTATCAGAATGCATTCTGTTCCGAAATTCCAAGAGGGGTGGTCTGTGGTCGAATGTGGTGGTGGTTGGGAAATGCGGCTGACCTTAGTTTCTCTATGCTACCGATTCATAGGTGAGGGGCGGAGTCCGTTCTCAGAACGAATGGCGTACTTCCGCCTTCTCTGGCCTCTGCTTCCCACGCGCACTCGTGTGGGTGATGCTAAGGTACACACCGGTCTCTTTCCACTCAACTTTGCCTGTGCAGTGTCAGGGGATCCATTGCAACTGCTCCTTGAAGTGTCACATAGCAGCCATTCCAGTCCCAGCAGCATCTCTCTCAGCAGCTGTGCTCCTTAAAGGGGTCGGGACAGAGACCAAGCTGACAAAGCGCAGATCAGTACAAAAAGAAAGAAAATAGAAGATGCCGCAACAGGAGAAAGAAATCCAGCTACAGAGACATGCAGCAAACATTCAGCAGGAATACAAAATATTACACACAGCCAGAATTAGTGTATTTTGGTAGTCTCCTCTAGCAGAAATGTTTTTTGTTTAATCCCACTTTGTCCCTTTATTTCTGTAAACTTGACGATAGACAGCTCTATACACTTATTATGGCACTTAGAGTGATAGAGGCACATACATACTACATAATATTATAAACATAATTATCTAATCTCTCTACAATGATTTCACATTTGAAAGGCAAGCCCTCAAAGGCTCACTGAGGATCTAAAATGGCTCCATGTGTTACTGGCCCTCATAGTTCTGCACTCAGCATCATGATATTATAAATCATTTGTAATGCGCCTGTACACAAGTGTTTCTAGGTGCGACAAGACAAGGGAGGGAAGACAGAGGTAGGACAATACAACGATCTTACTAGGCCTTGTGACATTCCGATCGTGCAAGCGCAACAGCACCAAAGTGCAGGGTATAGGGAGAGGGGGAAGTGCCAGGGAGAGGGAGGCGAAGTGCGATCAGGGCAGCAATGCTCTGAGTAAGTGCATCCAGGGCAGCGCGGCTCTGAGTGAGACAGGGGACTGCAGAGGTAACCATTAAGCCGTTAAGTGCGCTGTTGCCTGGAGGCAGTGCAGGGGAGACTGATCATGGAGGAGGCTGCTACCCATTATGCTCAGTGGGTAGCCAGGCAACCAGTCAGCGCGGCAGACAGCTAGGTCAGCAGGGGAGGGAGAGAGAGAAAGCAGAGGAGAATAGGAAGGTCTAGAGCTGCTTCCGGAACTTCAGGTGGTCCGGCTCAAGTTTGATAGGGGCAGAGAGGCCATTCCAGCGGGAGGCCCCTGCAGAAGAGCGATATCTACCCCGCCCACTCTCTGTCTTGCGAAGCGTCTGACCCTCAGAGGGTTGGAGGTAGTTAAACAAAGGGCTTGAGAAAGGAAGATATTTTGGACGAGAGTTGGATGTTGGGCGGACCCCTGCCCCAGAAAGCCTTGTGGATGATGCAGAGGGTCTTGAACTTTATTCTTGCAGCCACAGGGAGCCAGTGGAGAGATTTCAGTGCTGGAGAGATATGGTGCCTGGGCTTGAGGTCAAGGCTAAGTCTTGCAGTCCCGTTCTGGATTAGTTGCAAAGGTAGGAGAGTAGAGGAAGGCAGATTGAGAAAGAGGCTGTTGCAGTAGTCCAGCCCAGAGAGAACCAGGGCCCTGGAGAGAGTGCGTTTCTGGGGGAAAGTGAGAAAAGGAAGAATACCTCTGAGGTGTTGCAGCTGGTAGTGTGACTTCTTAGCGAGGCCTGAGATGTGAGGAGAGAAGGAGAGAATGGAGTCAAAAATGACACCAAGGTTTTTTGGCACACAGGAAGGACGTAGGAAAAGGGCCCAATGAGGGAAGCCAGAGTGAGAGGGGCAAGCGGGATCAGGGGTCCCAATGAGAAGGATCTCAGTTTTACTGGCATTAAGGCAGAGATCTTTGGATGCGCACCAATCCGGAATCGCAGAAAGACAGTCAGGAATAAGCGAGAGAGGAGGCGGCTTAGGGGAGCCTGATAGAGAACTGGGTGTCATCCGCCTAACACTGAAAGTTAGAGGAGAAAGTAGAGATCAGATGGGCCAAAGTAGACATTAAAGAGCCAGGAAGAGAGGTTATAGCCCTAGGGGGACACCACATGTGGAGAGTGAGGTGGTGGAGAGAAAGGACCCATTTGGATGCGGGAGGCCTGATCTGAGAGGGAGGGGTCAACCACTCCAAGGCCTGATCCGTGATGCCCAGGTTCTCACAGAGTCGATTGATCAGGATAGTGTGATGGACCGTGTCAAAGGTAAAGGAAAGGTCAAGGAGGATGAGGACAGAAGGAAGACTGGATTCAAGATTAGAGAGCAAATCATGACAAGACTGCTCTGTTTCTGGTGTCTGCCATACAACACTTGGCGATCCCTGTCCCACACACACACCCTAGGGACTTTGGTTCAACAGGGCTCTGTTGACATGGCCAATTAAACTGAGAATGGAACTCTAATGTGTACATTCCTTCTGCCATCATTTTAATATATAGTCCATTCAAGACACCTTCGGCCAGGATGTTGCAACCTTTGGTTCTCCAGATGTTGTGGACTACAGCTACCATCAGCCCTTACAGCATAGTCAATGGTCAAGGATCATGGGATTCATAGTCTAAAACATCTGGAGAGCCACAGGTTGCAGACACTTGTTCTTCGCAGTCAAAGACCACTGTCTGATACTAAGCCCTAGGATTTGAAGGCGCTGTCCAGCCACAACACATCTGTGATCAAAGGTAAATGATGATGGCTGCAAGAAGAGCAAAGAGGCAAAAGATCTTGAGCAGCAGTGTAAGTGATGACCGACTCGGATGACTCTCAATAACTCTGGTTCTCGTTGGCTTAAGTGCTCGCTCCCACTGTGTTAGGATAGCTTTCCGGGCTCCATCCCATTTCCCGGGTCCAGTCAAGCGGAACTGGTAGGGTGTGCATGGCCCGAAGAAAACCTGCTTTGCCAACTTTGGATCGGTGAGCAAGAGCGAACATACATTGGGCTTGACACCAACAAGACAAGCCAGTTCATCCATGTAGTCGAGATAGTCCACCTGAATAGTGTGACGCTGGCTGCTCACGTACCTGGCGAGAAAAGACACAGAGAAAGCTCTTAAGGCATGACGACTACTTGCGAAATTGACATTTTTATACCAGATGGATGCAATGGAAAGCATGCAAATGTCACAAATAAAAATGAAAGCTTCTCTCTTTGCCTTGATCACGTGAGAGGTGGGCCAAACCATCTACCTATTAATCAACAGAGTCATTGATGCGCCCAACCGATTAGCAGTATATAAAATTGTACTGTAGAGTGCTTTAGAAATATTCATGTGGACAATGTGCAAAGCACTCCCCGTCTGCCTACCACGTGGGTGAACTATGCAAAGAAAAGTGGCAGCTAGAGTTCATCCATGGCAGGCCCACTTCACTATACACTGCCCACAAGGCATCCTTTTATTGCCTGGAGTGTTTTTAGACCAGGGAAGGCTATCTCAGCCATACACTTCCTGCAAGCCATGGCAGGATCTGTCCACAGCCTCCCCCTTGCCATGACTGCAGGGGCTTCCACATCCCACCCATCACTGCAGGTCTCACCATTCCCCCAAGAGCCCCGGAAGCAAAATGGCCTCCATTAGCCTGGCACCACAATTACTGCTAAAGGTGCGGTTATGCTGGTTGTGGTGCTAAAACTACATCTCTGCAAAAATACTATTAGGTGGCTCTGCTGCAAATATATGTTATGTTGCGAAAGGCCAGTGCAATGAAAACTATGCTATGTACAAACAGAGGAAAGCGAATGTGCCCTGTGCAAAGAAAGTAGGGGAAATAGTACACCTTTCCCCTCACCCCAAAAGTAGACAATGGTACTAGCTGCCTCAGGTCCTCTATACGTAATAATCTGACATTTTCAATGAAAGAAAACAAGAGGGATTGAGTATGTGCAGTCATGCTCCACTTAGTAAACTTGGTTCAAATTTTGGGGAAAAGTGCACTATGAGACGTTATCGTCTGTGGGCTTCAATAATGCCAAAACAACCTTTACGGGATGGTAAACAGCGTTATGTAGGTGCAAGAGAGAGAAGGAACACAAACGTGGTTCTGACTCCGGAAAAAGGTATCCTTTTATCGGGGGATACTGGATACTTTTGAACCATAGAATAAAGCATGACAAAGCAGAAGTATGGGCCGGGAGCCCTCAAGTGCAACTTTGTGGTGATAAGACTTTGAGGGTCGTTTTATATGTAGTGTAAACTGCACGCAGAGCACTGATCCTTCTAGCAGTGGTAGTCAAACTATGGGGCTGGGCCCCCCTTGGGGGGCCTGAAGTATGCCTAGGAGGGGGCCTGAGGCTCTTTCAAAATGGAGTACGGGGACTGCTTTTAATAGAAAATATAAGCAGATATTGTATCTGGGGGGACTGGGCAACAAGATCTTTATTTAAAGGGGGTGCCCAACAACAATATTTTTACAGAAGGGTGGGCTCAGCACAAAAAAGTTTGAATACCGCTGCTCTAACGCTCACATGTCAGCGCCGCGGTCCTTTCCATGCAATTCTCATCGTTTTAGGGAAGGGGTATATTTAAGGCACATATATCCATGCAGTGCTGGGTTCCTGGGCATCAAGTTCACCCCATCGCTAAAATAATCCATGGATCCATGGATTCCAGCTCGTTTTTGCAGGTGCTAAAACCAGGCGGAAGAGCATGTGGATTCCCGCATCTCAGGAGGAATTTGTGCATGGGGCAGTGGGTCTGGTTGAAGTGGACTTTAGGTTCCGCCCCCAGCTCCGAAGATCAAATTCATAAAAATCACAATGATGTTAATTTAGTTGGGGAGATGTCTCTGTCAATAGATTAGGATTCGCCCGTTTCAAAAGCAGGAGTGCCTTTATCTCTGTAAAATTCGGATTCACAAACCACACCTTCTTAACATCCGTTCCTTCTTCGTACGGATGTCCGCTTTCATATTCTCTTCTGAGGGTAACTTGTTCAGATCTAAAAATAGAGAAAAAGAATGTGACATCTAGCAAATGTTTTGTGGCATGACCATTCTAGTTCGCAAGGGACTCTGGGGAACGCCACATGGAATTGACCCAGTGATGGGCATCCGTTTTCAAGCAGCAGTTGTGACAATGCGCCTCTTCAAGTCTCTGCTAATCCTGAGGTGTCGCTTCTAATGGGGAATTAACTCTCCATATTGTTTACAGGCCTAGAGGGTGTGTTCTGAGGGTTCTGTACTACTACATTTTAAATGTGCCATTTCAACCCCCGCAGAGGCGAGAAACAGAAAGGGACTGCACCGGTTTCTAAGCACCACACATTACCGTTTCATAGCACCACCCTATCAGAAAACACTTTAAAAGAAAGTTTCTGGATCATACCTTCTCCTTACCAGGATCCATATGATGGGGTGAACGAAAGGACTAAAATGCTTGTCCACTTGTCATATGACACCACAACACAGACTCTGGTATTCCTGGGAACACAATTGTCACGCATCCACTTTTTTGTTTCATCCAGCCGCTTTGATGGTTTGGCTGAAGCTATTTTTGGTATCATTGCCCTGGAGTGAGTTGATGCTACTACACAAACTACCAATCATTGTTTTTGCAAAAAATACTGTTTTCTAATGGGACATACACATACGTGTAAATTCATGTGTTATATGTTTCTTGTCACATAAATGACATTTGTGTAACATCCATATATAATTATCTAAGGCAGTCTGTGCATTGGAGTTGGCTCACAGCCTAGCTTCTCCATCTCTTCTGAAGTTCTATCTCTAATGGGGGCTTCTGTCCCACAATAGAATGACATGATTTTGACATGAGGATAAATCGCTGCAACATCTAAGACTGTGCAAACGAGTATGCGTGGTTCATGTCGTTCATGGTTATATGAAATTTCATATTAGGGTGAGTGGTATGAAAAATAAACTGAGCACCAAGCCCAATGTGGATTGTATACTTAGTAATTCATGCCCTTTTATCACAGACTCATTTGTCAAATATAAGGATCTTTGGTCATGAACATAAAAATACCTTTCACTTCATGCAAAGCAGCCAGAAACCCCAATTAGTGCTATTTGCCCCTTCTCCTTCCTCATAGGATTATTTTGAAAGAGTGCAGTAGGAGTGTAACAGACTGTATATCTTGACATGATAACCTTATGTTAGAAAATCATTTAGATGTTGATTCTAGGTTTTGATAATGTGCTTTGCTCAGTAAAACAAAAGTAACAATCTTAGTAATACTACAATAAGTACTAGAAGTGGTCATTAGAAATATCCATTGTACAATTTAAAAGAGTCAGTTCACTAAATTAGCATAAATCAATAATTTCCTTTTTAATAGCTTCTTTTTCTAGGAATACACACCATTTGGTTACTCAAAAGGTCCTTCCTTCTTGGAAAGGGTCATGCTCCGATTAAAACCAGAGATACATGTCATCTCTGAGCTCCAAGGTAATGATTGATTTTGCAAGATGGCCCCTGATTGCACAAACAGTAACGGCAAACTGAAAATAACAAAAACGGCGGTAGACCCACCACCCGCGTCCTGTGGTCCCTTATAAGGTATGTGAGACCCCAGCACCCCCTACAAAACGTATTTGTGTCCCTCTAGCCCACCCATATGGACAATGCATACTCATTGTAATGGCAAAATTACCACGAGACACATGCACTGACAACATAGGCCTCTAAATACGAGGCTGGCCCACCACCTCAAAGGATGCCTCGGTCCCTGGTGTTATCATTAAATTTTTAAGCATAAAAGCACAGCCCCTCCGCCCCCCCTCTGTTTACATATACTGATGCGTTTTCTCTGACTGCGCTGCTGTCAGCAAAGGCTGAAGGGGCTCTAGCTAATGCCACCAGAGGATGTGAATCTCACTGCTAGAGAAAGAGACCTATTGGGCCATTACAAGTTTAGTGATGCTGTCAAAAATGGTGGCAATTCTGTTACTGCTAATTTATTTGTGGTCATGTGATTACAACCATTTTACTGTACCAGCAAATATGAAGTATGCCCTTGAAGCAGAGGAATTACCACCCACTGTAATTTCTTCCAATTCTCCATGAAATTCTACGAACGTTACTGCTAATTTATTTGTGGTCATGTGATTACAACCATTTTACTGTACCAGCAAATATGAAGTATGCCCTTGAAGCAGAGGAATTACCACCCACTGTAATTTCTTCCAATTCTCCATGAAATTCTACGAACTCCAAGAAGGGATTATAACTCTGCCATGTTGCCATATGTAATCTGGCACTGGAATTGGTGTGACGAGGCCAGTAAACTGGTGATGTCAAGAGGGGCTTTGAACCCCTCTCAGCCAGGGGTGGGAGGCCTACCAGGGAGCAATTTGGAACCAGTCCTTCCCCTGAGGATGATAGGGGCAATTGAGAGGGTCCCAGTTTTTAGACCCCCCCCTTCTTGTGGCATCATGCTATTATGTAGTATTGATTTGTCACATGCCACGCCTCCTATACAAGATGCTTGCCGTTTTCTTTCCATTGCTTGCCGAGCCAACACACAAGAGAGAAGACAAAGGCGACAGCATAAGAGAGAACAATCCTTCCAAGGCCCCACACTGTCTGTGACCGATCATTGCAGGCTGGCCCCCGAACACAGGAATGCAATCTTCCCGAATGCATCGATATCAGCATCCCACGGCTGCAAGGGGACAGCCCATGGTGAAAGAGTCAGCAGAACAGCCGTAGCGGGAGGAACCCCCATCCATCTCTAGAGCCAGCCGCAACGCAATGCAATGCATCCGGCAGTGCCTTCCCTAGACCACAACCGACTTTACAAACGGGTCTGAATCCCTGAAGAGACTATACTTACCAAGGGGCGTTCCGACCTAGACCCCCTAACACGAACACAAAGATTTAACACTACTGCCGGCATCATGGTACCGTAACAGGCTCGCGTGGAAAAAAGGGACGTGGCCTTTACCAGTTTTGCTGATCTTTTCACACCCCGGGTGGAAAGGAAAGATTTAGATCGGTGAGGGAAAAGGGGCCAATGACAGGAGAATGGGGAATATAAAAGGCAGGAATGGAACAGGAAGCTGTGGGTTGTTTGGGTGAGTTCAGAGGAGATGGAGGTCACAGACCAACAGACCTAGTGATTGAAAGAAGGAGCAGTGGAGTGTGTAAGCAATTTCTGGAGAAGTTGAGGTATCGATTAGTGAGTGCAAGTGGGTCTGCGGTGTGAATGTGCGTGATAGCGCGATGAATGGCAACAGGTGAGATAGAGTAAGGGTTGACTGTGAATTGTAACCGAGTGAAAGAAGTGTGACTGAGTTGTAGGTGGGTAGAGTTGAAGTATCTGTAGTTTGGAGCAGGAAGTTGATGAAGTTGTAGTGTGGTGAAGGGAGTTGTATTGTGATGGAGGCATTAGTAGAGCCGTGAAGAGAGTAGTAATGAGTATGAGGGAGGAGTGATCACCAGGAGGAGTGATCATCAAAGGGTAGATAGAGGTTAGACCAATAAGGAGCAAGAAATATTGGAGGGACAAAGGTGAAGGGGTAAGAGAGTAAAGGTAGAGGAAGAGAGTACAGGTGGGTGGAGTTGGCTGTGGTAGTGGAGTTGGCTGTGGTAGTATAGTGACAGGTAAGGAGAACAAAACAAGAGCATGGCAGAAGGGGGCTGGCAAAACCAGGGCGCCTGAGAAGCACAATTCCCTATCCTTGTAGAGCATTAAGCACTAGTTTCAGTAGGGAAAGTCGTGATGCTCTTGAGGAAGTCCAGACAGATAAGGCAATCTGCCTTTAGGTAATCATCGCAGCTATTTTAGTGATTGTGTCTCACTCAGTATGCTAAATGTATCTGCTAACCTAGAAGAGGCAGGCTTGCACAGAGGCCAATATGTCACGTATTTTAGGCTAGTGCAGATTATTCGTAAAACCTGGCCAGAGACTGTACTGGCAGAGGAGCCAGACGTCATAATGGGAACAATATATGACATATCAGAAGGAGGGCACGAGATCTCTAGATTGTATGAGATGGTGATGACCCGGGTGGCGAAGGATTTGACTCATTTGAGGCTGGACTGGGAAGCGGAGGTGGGGGCACAGATGACCGATGGGATGTGGGAGCGTGCTATGGGATACCACAAGAAGGTGTCCAGAAACGCCAGATTGCAGCAGATACAGTTATACATAACGCATAGAGCCTATATGACCCCGAAGAGAATATCTAAGTTTGTAAACGCAGGAAGACAAGCATGCCCAAAATGCGATGAAGAAGACGCTGATATGACACACATGTTCTGGTCTTGCCCAGTGATTGAAGGTTTTTGGGGGGAGGTGGCACAAAAACTAGCAGATAAAGGGGTCACGCTCAACATAGATACGGCCTGGGCCTGCCTGTTGGGAGGGTTTCCCAGACCACGGAATACTAAACATGTTGGGAAACTGAGGGACCTGGCATATGTGCTTGCAAAAAGAAGGATTGCCATGGGCTGGAAGCAGTGCCACAAGCCACGGGTTGAGGTATGGTGGTGGGATTTGCAAAAATGGGCGGAGGCTGAAACGGTAGTATGGCAGGAGGCATGTAGCAAGTGCGGGGAAGAAGAAGTGGGTAACCTGATGGCATCGAGAGTGTTAATAACAGGACTGTTTGGATTCTGCAGCTTCGGAAGGAAGCGATACCCGGCCACACGCAGCAGATACAGAATGAGAAACGCAAACAAGCTCTTGAGGGGGGAGGGATTTGGGGAGCAGTAATGTGCATTAATTGATGTTCACGAGTCTGTTGTAAATAATGCTGCAAGTTTGGTTTGTATTGTTTATTTGTTTTCAAAATAATAAAAACTTAAAAAAAAAAAATGTATCTGCTAACCTGGGGTTACGGGCGCCTGGGTTAGCGAGCAGGTGCTTTCGAGACAAGGGAGAGTGGAATGGTTCAAGGACCTCTGTGAATTTAATAAAAACCCTTGACCCATCCCTGAGACTTGGCGTAATTATTGTGCCATCTGTGACAACCGCCAAACTCAGAATGAGGCCCACTGAATCAGACAGAGCAATAGCGTGAGAAAGAGAGTGCAGGGAGAAAAAGAGAAAGTTCACTAACTAGACCAGGATGAGATATACTGAGTACAGCTAGTGCATTATATATTTCATGAATATTAATTGTATTTACCAAATGATAGAACACCTGTAACATCAATATAAGGTCTGGGGTGACATATATGTATTGGTAGCACTTAAAAGTCACCCTAAAGCTTCACACTAATGCTGCCAATGCAAGTATGAGAATTAAGATGGCCCTGTGCCTAGGCATCAGAAATGTAAGTCTTTCACTAGCAAACGGGTGGGCTTAAACTGGGGGCTCAAGTCGAGGGTACACTTTTTTCAGAGGGCACCTTGATACGAAACCACATTCAATTGGTATGTTAATGAGTCCCCCCACTTTTCTTTTAGGACTGGACCTCTGATTAAACTACATCATCCTTTTCATTAAACACATGTGTATAGGTGCGTTACAAATGCCATATCATATCATGATGCTGCAAGCCCTCAGATTACTTATGTTAAATGTTAAAGGTATTTGTACCGCGCACCATCACCAACGGAATTGGTCCCCAGGCGCTCAGGCGGATCTGTAAATGATAAAGATGGGATGGGTTAGTAAGGTGAAGGAGGGAGTATCAGATCGGAGTCAGTCCGCGTGTGCTGTTGTTCCGGCTTATGTGTTGTTGCAGTGTTGTGAAGTGCATGCGGCTTGTTGTGAGAGAGATGGTTGTGTGAGTTTTTTGAGTGAGATAAGTATGCAGAGTTTGAGTTTATATTGGTTAGTGGGTTACCTGACCTTTACCATGCTAACATTCACAGTTCTGTCTGAGTGTGGCACTTGTTGGCCCTTACATTCCCATCTAGACGCGGCACGGGCCAATGTTTAGGACTTCATCCAGGTGTGGTCATGCCAACATTCACACTTTTATCTAGATGCGGCGCAGGCTGGAGTTTAGAGATCCGTCCAGGTGTGGGTCTGCTAATATTCACAGCTCCAGGTGTGGCATACGCTAGCATTTACGTTTTTCCTAGGCGCCAGCATGTTGTCCTTCAATCAATCCTATCCAGATGTGACGCAGGCCAACGTCTATCTAGGTGCGTCTGCCGGTCTGGATATGTTCGTCCGGTACGTACGAGTGGGAGAGTCACTTGAGGGCTTTCGTCAGGGTCTCGGTGTGTGGTCAGTCTCTGCAGCCTTCCTTTGTGGCTATTTCCATGATGTCTTATGCTCTGTTGAATGGTTGGTTCTTTGGTTTGAGTGTTTGTCCAATTTGAGAGTGGCCGAGTTATTTCCATCATTGTTTTAATGTCTGGCCATTCTAGTGCGTCTCCGCTGTGGTTACGCTTTGAAGAGCCATAATTTGAGGAGTTTCCTGAATGCTAGGTGCTCCATTGCACCAGGAGAAAAAATGGGCATGGGTGGGGGAAACAGAAGAGTAGAAGGGGATACACAACCATTCACATTGAAAATGCATATTCAAAATTTAAACATGGCAGATTATTCCAGATTAAGAGGACTACAATTCCAGAACCCTCGATGAACGATGGGCACTCTTAAGTAAAACATGTTGTGCTAGTTGATTGAGATCAGACTGGGCCTGCGGTGGGATTTTAGTTTGAGGGACATAAGCCTTCCGCGTGCTCTGTTTTGGATGGGTTGTAGCTAGTTGGCCTGTGTTTTAATTAAGTACAGACAGGTACTGCTCCAGTAGTCTAATCTGGACATCAGGACGGGTCCAACTGAGTCGATTCTGCGTGTCATGTCCACCGGGGTAGGATCTGTCTAAATATGCAAGGTTGGAAATGGGAGTGAGAGATAGCTCAGAATCTAGGATTATCAGCCAGATGAAAGGAAGGGAAGCGGGGGAATTGGGAAAATGATTTCTGATTTTCTATCGTTGAGGCAGAGGTCATCGTTCATCCATGCTTGAGCTGTTGACAGGAACTTTCTATTGTGCTGGTTGTTATCTGGGTCTAGACCCAATTAATAAAACATGTGGGTGTCATTAGCATACCGTTAGAATGCCATTAGGGTTGCCATAATCGCAGTATAGGATCGCAGTATTCCATATCCTCAGGGAAAGTGGCAGGCACTCCTCAATATGTGAATTGAGAGCACTGTCCAAACAGATGTGGAGGACTGAATGGCTGTTCTAGGTTTTGCACCTTTTTCAGAATCTGAGTGAGATCATTTTATCTAATGGAAAGAGACCAGCACCATCTAGTCCTGAGGTAAGTGGTTCAAAGTGTGATGATCTTCCTACACACATTATTTGAGTGACCCTCATGGTGGCTTGAGTGAGCAAACTTCTTCCCTCAACAAGATGGCGGATGAAATATGTCTACAAACACATTAGAATCTACAGGTCTATTAAGAGACCTGCTACTCTGCAAATCCCTGAAACTTAGTTTAAGTAAGCAACAGAGCCGCTGACAGTCTGGCAGCTGGTTATAGCAATGACTAAAGGACAGCCCCTGTCCAGCTGAGGTATATGGCATTACTTGACTAGGGTTTGCCCAGCTTTATATTTTCTGCCTTTGAGAGAATGGGCTAAAGGTGAGACCAGAGTGTATGGGGTCAGTTTCCTTTCCTCGATGGTTTGGAGGGTTAGCGAGAACGATGTCAAAGGTTAAGATTAATTCTAAACCATCCAGCCATCACATCTTGTGTTATGCTATTGTGACCCTGAGTGGGACGGGTATGCCCAGACGTGGGTCCTGAGACTGGTGGGCCAAGAGACTCAAGCTCCTCCTCACTGATAACATTGAATGAGGCCGAAACATGTCTGGGGATGCTTGTGGTCTCGTACAGAAGGGATGTGATCATGCATTTCGGGTTGGACTGCACCTTTTAGTGTGAGACCAAGTTTGAATTTGCATATGGTCTTACCCTTTTTTGAAATGGCTTGGCAAGCAAATAATGATGGTCTGGAGGGTTGCCCAGAGCGATGGCAGAGGTTAAGATCAATTCTAAACCTTATAGCCATCACCCTTTTTGTTTTCCTCTTCTACAAGCGCCTTCCACATTAAATATGGAAATTCAACAGCTCAGTTATGCTCGGTCCTGAGGACAGAATCAACCAGGCAGGTCTCTCCTGTGTGCCCTCCCCGAAGACCAGGAAACCCAAAATCCTTGCATGAGCACGTGCCAGAGACTGGGACAAGGACAAAGATCGGGAACTTGTCAGACGTACAAACACATAAACAAAGCAGCCTCCACAAAGGACACAGCCTTTCCAATTCCTTTTCTTTAGCATAATAGCTTTGTTATGCTCACTCTGGGGACCAAATCCAATTGGGGTTTGTAAAACCCATGAACTCTCCACTATAAACATGTAACATTAAGACTTTACAAACACTGGCCTGGGGAAGTCATATGACAGTTGGAACATGCCATGACCGTTGTAATCAGACAGATGTATGATGGTTCTCGGGACAGCCTTGATGGTCATGTTATAAAAGTCCAGGTTACTTTACTTACTCTATTTACACAGTTCCTGTGACTCTGAGTGTAAGATACACTGAGAATACCCACCGGCCATCCTCGTCTTCTCCAGCTCAGACTTATCTGACACTTACATCTCTTGGGCTGTCACTCATTCATCATGCATCAACACTCTACCTGCATTTGCATTAAAGGATGGCTGGCAGGGAAAACACAGACTTGCAGATACAATAGTCAACATCTCCCTTCATTTCAGACAACAAACCTAAAACTCAACATCCCTGTCCCTCACAGACATTTAAACCCAGACCTACCAAAACCCATTATCATGCCTTCTCAAACCACAACGGGACACCCCAACGGGACACCCAATCAACACGGTTAATTTAACACAACATGTAACTCAGTGTGGGCACAGCCCACAGGCACAGAGAAGAAAAGAGAGACAAAGGCTACCCCTGCTCATAGACGCACTGTAGGTAGGTTCGGTGCAGCATAAGCTAGGCTTTAACCAATACTAGCCAAAAAAGATCACAGACAAAAGGGGGATTGTGAATCCATAGAAACACATTTTTAATTAAATGCTAGACAAACATCTAAATAGAAGGCCAGTGAATAAAGATGCCTACTTGGAGTGATTTTAAAACAGAGCAAAAAGTTCAATTACACAATTAACTGCACATTTTGTGCAGGTTAGTAGCAGAATATTTTGTGCACTTTCATGTACTACTCGAAAATAGTTGTACGCAATTGTTGTTGACACAAAACAATGGGTGTTTCTGGTTCGGAGCTAAAATAACCGACAGATGTTGCAAGGTAAAAGCCAGTTGTCTGAAGGGACCAAACTGTGATCAGAACAAAGTTGATGAAAACAGGTGATGTATACCTTGTTGAAGTAAGGTGTCGTCTTGAAATAAGGAGATTACGTAATAAAACACAGTCCGTGGTACTGGTAGTGTTGATAGGTGATCCTGCAGTAGCTAAGATCTTGAAATAACAAATTTCAATTCCAGAGTGGTTGATCCTGGATATTGACAGCGTGGAGGATTAAATCACTGCACTCTGGAGCGATGTAGAGAGCTGGGACAGCATGGTTGAGGCAGCGGAATACCTGATGTAAGGAGCTGGAGCTGTGTCGGCTCGGGACCAGTGTTGCATCTATACGCGTAGATGAGGCTGTGTGTCTGTATAGTCATGTGTTTCCACCTCCCAGCCGCTCTCCCTTGAAACAGGATTGAGTTTGGTAGATGGGATGGGGTTTGGCTGTTGGGATCTCAACCCCTGGGATGGCCTAGAGCATGGATATGGAATGTAGGATGGGCTCATCCCTCCCCTTAAACAGTCCTCCCCCTATCTGTCACAACCTGGCCTTGACTTACATCCTGTCTCTAAGTTAAGGGAGCTCAGGCATGACTTTTCAGGCTGCTGGTATAGGTATTGGTTAGTAGGCCTCACCTGTGAGGATTGCTACTAGTTCTGATGTGGGAATTTTGGCACAGGCTAGTCCCGCCTCTTGAGTGGTACTCTCTCTAACCCTGTGCCTGAGATAGACCCCATTAGCCTCTCTGTTCTTAGCTGTATGCGAATGGAAACCTTGTGCGATGGATGGATGAATGGATAGACTGCTGAGTCTCCATTCATCCTTCAGGTTCCTCTGTAGATTGAAATGGGATTCCTGCACCTGCGCAAGGGGAGGCAAAGCTGCAGGCTCCACCGGTTCTCTGTGACCACTGCTCTGTGACTTCTGAAATGGACAGTAGCTACAGAGTCCCCAACTTCAGTGAATGTTGAAGCACTGTGCTTTGGAGTTGGGAGAGCCTGATTTCCCTGATCCTGGGTGGTCTCTGCTCCTCAGGTATGAAGACTACTTCCCTCAAAAGGGAGCCTGTCCCCTGTTGGCCTCATGTAACTGTGCCCTGCCCTTTTGGGGAAACCTAAGGTCTGTGACGTCCTTGAGGCCTATCTTCCTCTAAATTGGGAAGGTGCCCAGCCCTTTTCCTCACCACACTAGATGTCCCCAGAAGCAGGCAGGGGATTTTGTCACAGCAAACACACGAACCTCATATAATTCGAAACACGCGCGCATGCCCGCACACCAACACTTTTTTGTTAAAACTAGCTTTATGTGGGTGATACATTTCCTGCTCCGGGCGGGCAGCGGGATTTCGGTCACTCTGTAGGCACAGACACGTGGGGTGCCCGGGCAGGGAATGACATCTTGGTTGGTCAGCAATTTTTAGGCTGTGAGCAACCACTCTGCTCGCTCATGTCTCCACAGGTAAGTGCATATTTCTGAGAAAAAAACGAATTACAAGAGTATATGGTCAGTGGAGTAAATTTTCTGAAAATGTTGTGGGGGGACATGACATCTGAAGAAAAGGGCCCCAGCCAAAAAAATGGGGACAAAATGGTGTGCCATGAAAGTTGGGGGGAAAAACACCCTGTCCCCCTCCTAAAATTACACCCATGTATACAGGGCTGGCAGGCCAAGCGCCAGCACAGTTAAGCAGGGCTGAGGAGGGTGGTGCGCCAGGGCATATGGCTGGGGCATGTTTCCGATACTGTTGAATCCCAAAGCCACTAAAAGCTGCAACGATGAGCTTATTCTGAATCGCAACGTGTTATGCCTTTTTTAATGTGTGCCGTGCCTAAGGACCAAACAATCTGATGAGTTAAAAACCATTGAATTGGGGGGCGTGGCCAGCCGAGGACACTGACGGATGCCTCCTCTGTGAGCTCTGGTACTCCTTCCCCGTACCGAGGCCCCTATAACTCCCTCTTATCCCCAAAACAGCTCTGGTGGTGACTGGGGAGCCGTGGAACCTGCAGGGCCCTGTGGAGGCACAGCGAGCTGTCACAGCTGAGCCGTGACCAGTTGATCCCAAAACACTCCGGCCGAACCAAGATGGAGGACGGGAGCTAGTGGCGGCTTCCAGGGACTTGACAGGCCCCGACACAGATACGGCCACAGAAGAGGTTGGGATATTAAGAATACAGTGGCCGGAGGCAGCACAAGGAGATTCCCCCACACGGAGTTGAGGCACACCACCGAGAGGCTCCTCCCCCCTCCGAGCGGGCGGCCGTCTCCCTGCCGTGGCCGCAGAGAGGGTGATACGGTGGAGGTGGAGGCATGGAGCGGACGAGGGGCAGAGGCAGGCGACCATGAGAGGAAGCCCCAGGCTGGTGCTGGGGCGCCGCACGGAGAAGCCCCACTGAGAGGCCCCCCCCGACTCCCCTCCTCCTGCGGCGTTCTCCTCTACAGCACGCCCCACTGGAGCGCATCTAAGGAGGGTAAGGAGATGCCGGAGGGCTGGGGGAGTGCCTAAGATGGGGGGAAAGGGGAGAAACCTACACTGACAAAGCAACAGGAGGTCAGCCCACACCAAATCCACATGAAAAGTGCACACGGAGGGTCAGGTGCACCCGCAATGCACGTTATAGACATGGAGGGCATATGGGACTCTTAACTGGACCCAACACTGCAACTCCTTCTTGGAGACACCCTCCCAACAAGAGCAAGAGCAGATGGGCTGAGGCGGCATTTAGCGAGAGCGGGCCTGAGAGGCTATGTCCCTCGGTGTAATACCCTACAGGTCCTACATTATGCCTGACAATTAAACAGCAGTGCTCCAGGCCTGCAAATAAGCACATCTGTTTAGGGTGCTTGGCCAGACTGACCCGGGGCCCCGCGACTAGCGGCAGAAGCGACAGAAGAGCGAGAGGACAAAGTGAAAACACGGAGAGGGGCTCCAGTGGCAAAGGGATTCCCCCGTTGGGGAAAAACAAAGTCTCCTAACCGGGGAAAGCAGCAGCGTTCCTGACACATCAGGTCAAGTAGCCCAGAGGCAGCGGTAAAGGGGGGACCCCGGGTGCCAGAGAAAAGAGGGATATCAACCAAGGGTGCCCCTGAGGAGGGCAATGCAAGGCGTCAGGACATAAGGAACTGGGTAGCCCCAGCAAGAGTCTGGGACCCAGCGCAGCAACACCAGAGGGGCATTATAGGGCAGAGGTGGAGACCTAAGGGAGGTCGAAGTGTACCCGGCCGTAGGCAACAGGAAGGCACGAGCAGGGACACCCAGTCTGGAGGCAACTGCCGAGAATATTTCCTTCCCTTGCCCCACCGAATCAACAACATGTCTAAGCAACTCACGAAGTCAAAGAACCAAGGCTCTGGAGACATCAAGTTCATGATGCAATCCGCAGAGACCCAGAAACGCAATCATGTATAGGCTATGGTCCAGATTCACTTCCCTCCTACTCTGGAGGGCTCAAGAGAGCTTGAACACCCACCGATCCGTAGATCAGACTTAACAGCAATGCTGCAAGAGCTCAAAAAGGACATTAAGGACAGTGTGGCTGATTTAGCCAAATCAATCGCGGATCTCAACAAAGGAGTCATGGCGGTGAGAAAAGAATCGACGAAGTGGAAACTGCGATGACTGAACATGGCCATGATCAGGAGGTACTATCCAATAGGGTGTATGAACTCGGGCAACAAATGGAGCGTGTACATAAACAAGAAGATTCTGTAAATAGGTCCAGGCGAAATAATATTCAGATCCGTGGGACCCAACATCGGTGATGGACTCCGATCTGCAACAATACGTAACAGATCTATTCCGGCAAGTCTTGGGCGAGGACAGAGAAATCATGCTAGGCCGGACGCACAGGGTCTACTCCACTTTTCAACTAAACCAAAAGCTAACTACAGATGTGCTGACTCGGATACATCTATTTCAACTGAAGGAGGACATAATGCGGGCTGCCCGGAAAAAAGAACTGCTAAGCTTCCGAACCACATCTATCCAGCTATTTCAAGATCTAGCTCAGGCAAAGCTCGCCAAGAGGAAACGGCTGAGGGTGGTCACAGACTGGCTGAGAAATAGGGATGGGCGATCCTGTTGGGGATACCCCGACAAGCCTACGCTTTGAATGGAAAGGCCAAAGGTTTACAGTTACGAAAGAGGAGGACATGGAGGATCTCATGAGGGAGGAGGAGGGCGGTGAAAGCAGCAACAAGTGGGGGGTGGGGCAGATCCTAATTGGGGGGGACTTTAATGGGGTGATGGATGCTGCAATGGATAAGACCCTCTCGGCCACTCCCAGTGACCAGACGTTTCGACAGGCCTTAGCGAGATTCATCAGGGAATTACAATAGAAACCTGGCGTTTTTTCCGCCCACATGAGAAAGCGTATACCCATTACTCAGCGGTGCATAGGGGCCACTCTCGGATCGATATGGTCCTCATCTCTGACACCCTGGTCCCACAAATCACGGGATTGGAAATAGGAGTGAGGTGTCTATCAGACCACGCTCCGGTCCTGCTGAAGGTGGAACCGACTGACCCACAAAAACTATCTTGCAAACCATGGAGATTAAATGAGGTGATTCTGAGGGACTTAGCTCTTAGAGCGGGCATAGAACAAGTCTTAAAGAACTACTTCCAAGAAAACATCACACCGGAAGTCAACTGGGCCACAATATGGGACGCAAGAAAGGTGGTGGTAAGGGGGGGAACTCATTGCACACACAACAAACTACATCAAAAGTCGGGAGATGGTGAGGCGGGACATGGAAGCCAAAGTAATGAAGGCAGAGTATAAAGACAAGGGCTCACAGAAAGCGTGGCGAGAATTGAAAAAAGTAAGTGCGGTCCTGGAAACCCACCTGGCCGATGATGCTGCACGGCTATTGGTGAAAACCCAGCAGTTCTATTATGTTAATGGGGATAAAGCGAACCGACTCCTCGTGGCCAAATTGAGACAATAGAAACTCTGGAACCGCATAGTCCAACTTAGAAATCGGGAGGGAGACCCGGCCAGGGGCGAGAAGGAAATAGAAGAAGTCATGTACTCACACTATACTGAGAATCTGAAAGGGGAATACCTAGACAGGGAAGCGCAGATGGCATTTTTAAACCAGATCACCCTGCCCCAAATTAGCGAGGCAAACAGGCAAATGTTAGAGGCTCCCATAACAGAAGAGGAGGTGGGGGAGGTCATAGGAGCATTGAAGGGACACAAATCCCCGGGACCGGATGGGCTTAGCAATGCATACTACAAAACCTTCAGGGCTATCTTAGTGGGCCCCCTAACAAAACTATTTAATCACATCCGGGACACGGGAAGAATCTCTTGGGGTATGAATCCGGCAACCAGAGTCTTACTCCTAAAGCCAGACAGGGACACGCTAAAATGTGCAAGTTATCGCCCCATCTCCCTGTTGAACGGGGATGCAAAAATGTATTCCTCGGTCTTGGCCCGCAGGTTGACGAGGGTCCTCCCAGGTATAATTCACCCAGATCAGGCAGACTTTATAAAGGGGCGGCACACCTATGATAATATCCGTAGAGCCATAGACCCGATAAACTGGGGACGTAGGACGGGGCAGAAATTCTCGGTACTGGCGCTGGACGCCTCCAGAGCCTTCGATAGCCTGCACTGGGGATTCCTACAACTGACTCTCGAGAAGTTTGGGTGTGGGCCCACCTTCACCCGCATGGTAATGGCCAACTTTGTGTGCCCAACCACAAGACTGATGATCAATGGGCGGCTTACAGAGAACATCCTTATCTGGAAAGGGCACGAGGCAGGGGTGCCCACTATCACCACTGATTTTTGCTATGGCCATGGAGCCACTGGCGCAGAGGGCCCGAGATGATCCGGGAATCCAAGGGGTAGAAGTGGGGGCCGGGGAATCCCAAAAGGTAGCTCTCTATGCAGATGACGTTCTCATGTTCTTGAAAGATACAGCACACTCACTCCCAAAGGTCATAGAATTGTGAGAGGGATTTGCAAGGGTCTCTGGGTTCCATATCAACTATCCTAAATCTAAAGCACTAAACATCACCGAGAGGATAGAGCGGGTGACAGATTGGGAGTAACGGTACCTCCTAAAATGGGAACAAAAATCGGTAAAGTACCTGGGCATATAACTGACCCATACGTATGAAAGGTTGTATGGGGCTAACATCCCGGGCCTACTGAAGGCTCTGGCGGAAGTCTGAAGCTGTGGGACATGCAGGCACTATCATGGCTGGCACGAATAACAGCAGTCAAAATGACCCTGCTCCCTAGGTTCCTGTATGCGGTTGGCGCACTCCCTATATGCATCCCAGGCCCAGCAATCACAAAACTACAAAGGGAGGTGATGTCCTTTATCTGGTGGGGGGGGAAGAAACCGAGAGTCTCCAAGAACGTATTATTTAGACCACAAGCGCTGGGGGTCCCAGAACTTCGTCGATACTTGAGGGCGGCGCAGATTGCTCCTATGCTGCAATGGCCGCTTAGAGAGGGTCAGAATCGATGTACAATCTTCGAGAGTGCAGCTACCAAGACACCCCTGGGGAACCTTGGCTTCCTGGCAGCACGACACAGAGGCAAAGGGGGCACATTGCTGGAATCAACCAAAGCCACCCTGTGGTATTGGGATAAAGCTTTAAGGGGTAAGAAAATAAAAGTGTGGGGGGGGGGCGCTGGCTCCAGTCGCTCATAATCCAGACTTCATTCCAGGGATGCATGATGACTTTTGGGCCCATTGGGTGCGGAGGGAGCACACCTTGCTACTGAGATACCTATACACACAGAGAGTACCCCTCACATTTGAGGACTGCAAGGTCAAGATTGACATACCGGAGGGAGAGCATTTCCATTATATTCAACTTAGACATTGGATCTCAAATAGAAGGGTCCGGGAAGGAGCAACAAGAGATCCAATAGGGCTGGAACTAACGATACAAGCAGGCCAACCAGAGAAAGGGGTGTCGATACTGTACTGATTGATGGGGGCGAGGACCCGGAAGAAATCCTTACGTACATGCAAAAATGGGAGGCAGATGTGGGGAGACCAATCTCGGGAGAAACCTGGGGTCACATATGGTATAGAGCCGCTAAGTGCTCCAAATGTACCTCAATCAAAGAGGCGGCATATAAACTCTGTCTACGGTGGTACATGACACCATCACGCATGCACTCCATTGACCCAGGGTATCCCATTACTTGCTGAAGGGAATGTGGGGAACCTGGAGATCTGATCCATATGTGTTGGGCCTGTCCGGTGGCGGAGACATACTGGAAGGAGATCCTGAGCCATATCAAAGAGATCACGGGGTGCAACTGCCTCATGACCCAGTGGTGGTGTTATTAGGGGAAGCAGTGGAGGGGTGTTATGCGAACTCCCGGGCTAGAGCTAACCTTATCACCCACATGCTGAGCGCGGCGAGAATTACCTTGGCGCAAACATGGAAGAATAAACAAGGGCCGGTAACAGCCATGTGGTGGGTGAGACTGTGGGGTGTGATGGCCATGGAAAAAGTAACGGCAATAGCTCATGGCTCCTACTCGAAATAAGTGAACACCTGGATGCCATTGCATGAGTTCACCGCCGATAGAGAGCAGATGTATTTTAAACCTAAACTACTTCGCAAAGTTTCCGTTCTTTAACAGGAAACATGAACTCTAAGCTGAAAGGCGACTTGACCCATGGAACACTCAAGAGAGCCCAGAAGGGGAAACATGTAGTACTCCACCCATTGTTGGGAGGGTTTGTTGGGGCAGGGGGGAATTTTCTAACAGTTAAAACTTGTGAGCAAACAGACTCTATAGACTGGTTTTGAAATAGAGGAAGACATGGTCTATACTACTGCCTGTTATTCTTTACTGTATACATGTCTATGATTATGCTCCTGAAAACTAAATAAAGTTGGTATAAAAAAAAACGTTGAATTTGTGAAAGAAGCCCAGAACGACAAAGTGATTCTGCACTTCAAATCAAAAATCGTTCTAAACATTGTGATAGATGCAGCTCCTGCCCTCATGTCCCTTGGATTTGACACATTTGAACTAAGTGACAATCCCATCGGCAGTCCAGAAGATGAGAGAGCAAAAAGCAAAACAAATAAAGCTTCATCAGCGAGACACAGCTCAAATGAAACAATTTACGTATGGGAGCCCAAGAGAGCTCGCACAAAATCTGAGCAATGTTAAACCAATGTTAAACCATCGATCACTACAAGTGCTGAAACAGAAACAACAGAGAATCTACGTAACAGAGAACAAATCAAGATAACAATAGATTGTGCCAACGGAATCATGACTGTTAACCCTGACGGTACTCATACTAAGGACAAGGCAGATAAAGTAAACGATTGGTGCTGGCTGGCTGGAGCTCTGAGTAGAAACTCTCAAAGCTAATGCCAAGTAGGGAAAGATCAGACGGTGCACAATTTTGGGACATGGAACACAAGAGGATTTTCACATTTGTTTCAGGAACACTGGATTGATGGGTTAGATGTAGTTTGCCTTCAGGAAACGTGGTTAGAAGATTGCCCCCTCACTGAGGATTATGAAGTGGCGATCAATCCAGCCATTAAAAGATCGAAGGGGAGACCCATGGCTGGCCTTCTAACCAAGGAAAAGTTCGGGATATCCAATCATTAAATCAATGAACATATCTGCGTACATACAGGTAACAACCATTATGTCAACAAGGAAATCAAACGTGGCAGGGGAGGTCATCCATGTCATCAATCTATACTGGAATCACACAGCGGCTGGTACATCTGCCTTCATAGACCAAGGGGCTGATTCATGGAATTTGTGCACCGAAAAACAGGGATTTGTGCGTCATTCTGCCCGCAAATCCCCATTTGTTAAACAGGGATTTGCGGGCAGAATGGCGCACAAATCCCCTTTTTTCGGTGCACAAATTCCATGAATCAGCCCCCTAGTCTCAGCAGTGATAGTTGAAAGGCTTGAAGAAGAGAGAACGCCCGGGATCATGTTATGCAGTGATCTAAACATCAACTGCACAACCACAAAGCAAGGACACAACAAAAACAAGTATGACCTAGATTACTTAGCGACAAGATGGTGTTTGGAGATGGAGCTAAGAAACTTGGTTATGTTAAATGGGAACACCGTTGGAGACATCCCAGCTGACCCAACGTGCAACGGACTCGAGCAGAAATCCATCATAGACTATTTTTTTGTATCTGTGAACCTACACCAAAAAACAGTTTCCCTACAGGTGATTCCCATGCTTCACATTGACCATGAGATGGTGTTGATGACGATAACAGTACCTGACGAGAAAAATCACATAGCCTGGAAACACCCTATCATAGTGGAATCAAACAGGATAAGGCTAAAACTTCAGGATGCAGAGGTAAACCAAATAGCAAGATTGTACATTAAAGAACAAGGTGAGGTCGAATACCTCCACTTGCTAACACAATATGTTGAAAAAAACATGGGGCAAGAAAATGTGCTTATGTTGCTAAACACAAATTTGATCTCGAAGTTTCAAAGAAGAAATGAGAAATTAGTGCTGAAATTAGACAAATATCAATAAGGGATGTCAAATCCTATCCATTAGCTAAACGCACAGCGCAGCTAAACAAAAATACGAAAACTGGATCAAAGCACATAAAGCACTCATGTTACAAAATGTTTCTGAGTTAATAATGCAGAAGATGAAAAACAAAAATTCATCTGAATTTTGGAAAATAATAAACAATGAGGGTGCACCCCAATCGGCACTGTTGGCGAACATGGTACCTGAAACAGCTTGGATAACGCACTGTGCAGAACTATAGAGCAAAAAGGCAAACTGGAAGGAGCCCGTTTTGACAAAACTTGAGCAATGGAATCTAAAGTTTGACAGAGATGATACTCTGAGTATTATCAAAAGGGTCAGCACCTTGCGGGCTTCCGGCCCAGAAGTCCTAACTAACTACAGCCTTAAGAAAGATCCAGAGAAATGGGCTGACATATGCAATGAGCTACTCACCAGAATAGCCATCAAATGTGCATCCCCAAAATCCTGGTAATGCGCGATTACTGTCCCGATATTTAAGAAAGGGAATTGAGCAAACCCAAAAGACTATCGTCCGATAGCTCTTTTGGACGTTTTGGGGAAAGTATACGCAACGGTCTTGCAACAATGCCTACGGGCTGCTGCGCGCTCTACATATCCGAATAAATAAATAATCAAAAGCTACTAAAAGGGATTACGGACAGTAAAAACGTGGACCTGAGACAGGCTGGATTCGTGAAGGGTGTTGGATGTGGCCTCAACCTCCTACTAATCAACCTTTTAAAAATGGAGACATTAAGAACTGGGAGGAAGGTGTACCTAGCGTTCATTGACTTCTCACTTGCTTTTGACAGCGTAGACCGGGAACTACTCTGGACCAAGATGAAGAACTGGGACTGTGCTCCAAGTCTGCTAGCAGCAATTAAAGAACTGATACCGAAACAAACATCAAGATCCGGCTAGATCAGATGGGCACACTAACAGCTGAGATAAACAACTTCTGCTGCATTAAACAAGGATGCCCCCTAACCTCAATCATATTTAATCTGTTTCTCTCAGATATTGGGGAAGTGATTGAAGGTGTCCACTGCTTTTCACCAAAAGGCCAAGGGTCCTTGGTAAGTTGGTTGTTTTATGCCGACCAGTGGTCGAAATGAGCAGGAGCGGACGGGAGCGGTGCTCCTATACGTTTTTAAATTAAGTTTTACAGCTCCTATACTTTTATTTTAAAAAGAAACCGTTCCGGAACGGTTTTGTTTTAAAATAACAGTGTAGGAAGAGGTTGTAACTTGCACTTTCAGTGCACTGCACTGAACATTCCCCTTAAATTGCAGGCAAATGTGGTTGGGGGTTTGTATTGTGTGTGGGAGGGGCAGGGCGATGGGGTTTGTGAGGGGCGGGGCAGGCATGTAGGGAACATAGCTCCACTAATTCTTTTCTTACACTTCAACCACTGATGCTGACGACCTGATACTTTTGGATGCAACCCCAATTGGGCTGCAGCGTAAAATGGATGCAGTGGTCACCTATTTGCGAATGAACGGTTTTTACATAAATAAAGACAAAAGCGAGATACTCACCCTGCAAAATCTGAGGAAAATGAAGAAATATAACAAAAAACTTAAATGGCACTTGGGAAAAGAGACACTAAGTACTGTGACGAACACCAGATACTTAGCGCAAACATAAATGATGGCCCCTCGGCAGAGGCAGCTAAAACAAAGTGTCAGCAATTTGCATGCCAAGCTAGTATTCAGAATAAAAAGTACGGCAAATTTTCCCTGAAACCAGTGGTGAATTTTTACCAACAAAAAATGGTGCCAGCATTAATATTCGGAGCGGAAAACGCTTTTGGGTGCTCAGATGAACTATGTTCCACCCTCGAAAACATATTTTGGGTAAAAGTGCTCCAGCTACCTAAGGGGAGATCTACGGCTTGCATACGATATGAGCTAAGCTTAACATCCATTAATGCACGCATTAGCTGGAACAGCCTAATATTGTTTCGGAAAACAACAATGAAAAACGTTGCCCCGCAGTTTAAAATTCTGCATAATCCTGGCAATGTTAACCCTCAATGTTTGCTCACACTGTGGAATAATCGGTGTGAAGCAATTCCAAAAGACTACGAAATAGATCTGAAAACTCTGCATGAAAATCCGAACCTGGCCAAGACGAAACCATGGAGAATGGACTGGAGCCTAACTGGGGATAAAAGAAGGAATAGTAGATCCATGGAAGATGTGCCCACTGAAGCCAGAGAAGTTAATAAACTACAAAGACACGTGGTGCTATTTCCTGATAAGGACAGAAGAGCCTTGTATATGCGCTTCCGACTCAATGTACTTAAAACCAAAGACAGAATAAGAACTTGGTCACATACTGGCGGCACGAACCTAAGGTGCAGAGAGGGGCGGACTGGCCTATAGGGAACTCTGGAGATTTCCCGGTGGGCCTCTGCACCCTGGGCCTCTTTTGTGTGGTATTTCCAAATTTTCTAATTGGAAAAGCATTGGGCTTGCTGAAAATGTGTCATATGGGGCCACTTTGAAAATGATCTCCATGGCCTCTTTTGGTCCCCAGTAATTACTTCCAGGGCCTCTTTTAGTTCCCAGTCCACCCCTGGGTGCAGATTGTGTGTGCAGCAAGAGGAAACACTAAAACATCTCACGCTCTTTTGCACCGCCTTACGACCTCAAAGGACAAAATATTTGGGGCCCCTGATCATAAAGCAGCTGACTTTGAATGCCGCA
Source organism: Ambystoma mexicanum (assembly GCF_040938575.1). Classification (NCBI taxonomy): domain Eukaryota; kingdom Metazoa; phylum Chordata; class Amphibia; order Caudata; family Ambystomatidae; genus Ambystoma; species Ambystoma mexicanum. Next base: position 585,066,771 of record NC_090922.1, on the reverse strand, counting down.
AACTGGTGGCAGGTGATGTTTGATGGTGTGGACCTGAAGGTCATTTTTGCCTTAACTTTTTTCTTAGAAGAAGTAGAAACGCTTTTAGTGACCACAAATGCAGAAAGGGATCATTGATGGAAACCGTTTGCTCCCATTACAGCGATGATGTTGACAGCAAAGTGACCTGATGATGATGATTAACTAATCCTTAGAGCTTTATTGTGAAACTGCATTTGAATTGATGTTGTGGCTGGATGACGTTGGTTGTGTTTGAATAAACCAAAAAAAAAAAAGGTGCAACAACAGCATATCACATCGAGGTCCCCTGCGTCTGCTCAACGAGAGGCCTTTGAGATTCAGGAGGTGGGACCCCCGGGCTGTGCTCATGGTTTTATTCAGGGGAGGCGGCACCCACTCATCATAAACACGCAAGCACTGGCACCTATGCCCCCTCCACATGGCCAAGAAATCAAAGTCAAATTGGGAAAGAGAAGGGCCAAGGCGGGGAAGAGAATTGAAGTGCAAGGTGAAAAAGAAAGGAAGGGCTGAGGTCAAGAGAGCAATGGCGGAACGGGAGAAGAGATAATATGTTGGGGTCATTTTATAACAGGCAAGGCCAAAAACGAAGGCCAGAAACTAGACGGGAAGGCATTGTGTATTAACCATTCCATTTTTTTTAAAATTGTATTTATCAAAAATATTTGATTTTAACAAAAACAGAACGTAGATAGCTTTCTCTTGTTATCTAGACATAAACATTAACGTGAACATAAACAAGGCATAGACCAGAGCTTGTCCCCAAACCCTCTGTTGATCTTTTAGCTGATGTATTCTTTTTCTTTTCCCTCGATCAACGTGAGGGCGTGTTGCAAAATATTTACAGTGGCAATTGACCATGTCACTTTTTCTCCACTTATCAGGCGGGGCCACCAAAAATCTTCCTCGCGTAGCAATGAGTGTTTCAGAACAGTTGTCATATAAGATTGTCTAATGCCTTGTAATGTTGGACATGAAGTAAGTAGGTGCCGGACTGATTCCACAGCCCCTTCGTCTTTACATAATCTGCATATGTTTGTTGGACTTAAGCCTCTGATATATAAAATTTCGTTTGTTAACAGAAGATTTAGGGCCTCATTACACGGTAGGCGGTAACCATGGCGCTATGAGCGCCATGGTTGCCGCCGGTATTTTACCGTGTCCGCCTTGGTGGATGGCGGAATTACTGCCCTACTTCAAGGTGAGCGGGGGCGGTAATTCCAGATTCACCAAGGCCCTTCCCCATTCCCATTTTTGCCCCCATAGGGCATAATGGGAATGGGGAAGGCGCTAATTACGGTACCGCAAATTGCGGTACCGTAATTAGCACCAAGGTCCCTTTGCGGCACCCTACTTTAACGGCTGGTTAAAGTCGGGTCCCGCAAAGGTAACTCGTAGTAAGGCGGTAAGGGTTAACGGTCACCGGTAGCATTACCGGTGACCGTTAACCCTTACCGCCTTCCGTGTAATGAGGCCCTTAGTCTCGCTTTTATAAACAAATGTCTCAGCGATTTGCTCGGAAATCTTTTGTAAAGTTCTCCTGGGTCATTATATCTCCTTTGTATAGATGGAAGATGGAGCAGAAGTTTGTTCTTTGCTACTTGGTCCTGGGTCAGGATCCAGTCTAATTCTTTCAACTTTTTCTTTACTTTAAGCGGGTTCAGCAGCAAATCTTCTTCAGAACAGGCAATAGATTTTAATTTCTCCCTGTTTTTGGTTGCCCATAATGTTAGCATTTTTGAGCTTCCTGATTTTATTTCCTTAGCCATCAGATTGTACAGTGTTGGCGATTATTCTAGAAGAATTTTCCATTACAAGGACAGACTGTTGTTATCTACCACAGTTTTTAGTGGGATCAATCTTAATTCTTTTCTGATTGCTGCTATTGATGTAGGTTTAGGAATCGATAGCAGTGATCGCCTAAAAAAACCCTCAATCTTTGCCCAAATTTTGTCTGGCAGTGTGGGCATTGCTTCCACGCCGTATGTCAAGCAAGGTATAACTTTGTTTTTGTAGAAATTCAAGGCTGGCAATAATGAGAAGCGACCAAATTTGTTATCCAGTATTCTGGCTTGCGTAGTCATGGAACGTGCTTTTGTCCAAATCGAGTTTTGCATACTGGCTTCTTGCCTGGTGTTGTCAAACGTAACCCCCAGATACTTAAACTCTTGAACTAATTCAATCTGCGTATTTTCAAGGTACCATGTCTTGTTCCTGGTTGCTCTTCTTTTTTTCCCATGATCATTATCTTTGTTTTACTTATATTAATCTGGAGTTTGTTGTTGTTAATGTACTCCGCTAGCTTAGTTAATTGGCGTGTGAGGCCGATCGGAGTTTGGTCCATCACGGTGATATCATCTGCGTAAAGAATTCTGGGCACTTGGATTCCCCCCACCTTGGGAGGAAAAGCCTTCACGGTTTCTGATGAGTTCTTATAATCACCGATAAAGGCGATGAATAAAGCTGGAGCCAACTGGCATCCTTGTTTTATCCCTCTCTTAGTTGAAATGCTCTCAGATAAAGTGCCTTTCCCATTAAGCTTTACTTGCATAGAGGTTCCGGAGTATAAAGCTTTTATGGGACCCATGACATTCGTTGGGCAGTTCGCCTCTTGACGCTTTTTCCAAAGTAGTTCTCTTTCGACTTTATCGAAAGCCTGAGTTAAATCTATGAAGGCTAGATAGATGTTTGAAGATCCTTCGAATGACTTGCTCTTCATAAGGCTGAGAACCAAGATGTTTATTGAGGTCCCGGCCTTTTGCTGAAAGCCAACTTGAAAGGGGTCATGCAAAGAAGCCGATTTTGCCCATTGTTGAAACTCCTGAAGCAGTAGCATGCCATAGACTTTTCCTATACAGTCTAAAAGGGCGATCGGTCTATAGTTGGTTGGCTCCGTTCTGTCGCTCTTTTTGAATATCGGCACCACTACAGAGGTTTTCCAGGAGCTAGGTACTGATTTGGTGTTAGAGCAGTTTACAAAGATATTACTGATAAACGGTGCCCATTCATTCGGAAATAGTTTGAGGTCCGCATTTGTCACTCCATCAGGACCAGGCGCACGTGATGGTTTTAATTTCCGGATAATTGCCTTTATCTCCTCTTCGTTTCCGAGATTGCACCATGCTGTATTCAGCTCAGTGCTGGATATTTGAATTTGATCCTCTTGACCATGAAAAAGTTCTGTGTAGTGCGCTTTCCATACTTCTTTGTGTTCGCAGTTTGTCTGTGACACCGTTGGATGGACCCCAGAGTTTTTAATCAGGGCCCAAAATTCGCCTGTGTTTTTACTCCCCAGTTTACGCAACATGTTTTCCGAATCTGTTTGATACATGGATAACCGGTGAGTTCTCAACCTACTTTGTATGATTTAGCTTCAATGGTCGCGTCCCTTATCGCCAGATGATCATTCGTTCGTTTTTCTTTTTTTTTTAAGTGTCTCACCAAGGCTCTTTTTGCAATTAAGATCTTGTCATACTGATGGACATTGGATTCCTTTTTGGTGGATATATTCCGGATCTTGATTTTATACGAGCTCAGCAGAGGCTGGTAGTCCGGTATTTGGATCCTGTTAAGGCCTGTTTTTTCCATTTTTTCCTGATATTTAATGTTTAAGGATCGTATTCTTTCTGCTGATAGTTTTAGGCGATTTCCTTGAACATTGGGTTCAATTTTAGTGCCATATTGCAGGTGTAGACTATTTTGAGTTTCCCAAGTGGCTATCAGCAAGTTGTGGTCACTGGCATTTGTTTTGACAATGTCAAAAGACTTTGCCAGTTTTACCAAATGCTCAGATGCAAAAATATAGTCAATTTTAGCGCCACAATTTTCCCTTTCCCAAGTAGGAAGTCGACTAATGTCCGGAAAGGCGTTATCCAAGTTGTGCCAGCCGCGAGAGGCCATCAGCTCCAGCCATGAGGCCCCTCTTTTTTCTGCAGGTGTCCCTTGACGGAGCTCAGATTTCCCAGAGCGCAAACATCTGGCATTTAGATCACCACAGATTATTAAGTGGTCCACTTTTAGCGCCACTAAAAAATGATCCAGTACCTTTTCATTTTTCTTCAAAAAGTCGCTGTCTTGTTTGTTACACGGATTCCAGTATACTGAAATTATAGCCATTTTTGTGTGTTGGTCCCGCATTGTCCAGTTTGTTAATACTGCCAGATGGTTTGTTGATGCCGACACTGTATTCACGATTGAAACCCCGCTTTCTGATCTAACCGCCAACAAGATCCCCGCCGATGGACGACCCAAGTCTCCCTTTAAGGCCGGGCAGAATTCAATGGCAAATCCATCAAGGTGCGGTTTTTCCACTAACCATGTTTCCTGCAGTGACAGGATATCAAACTTTCCCAAGTTTACATCGCCCTTTTTCAACTGGTGCTGGTGACCCCTTGTGTTCCAAGAACCCAACAGCAGGGAGGTAAGGGGCTGAGTGTGGACCTTCAGACTCCCCAGTTCTTGATCCTCCGTGCCGTGGGTTACCGATTGCTACTTCTTAGCATATGCTGATAATGTTTTGGGCAACCAACCCCATAGCTGCTTCATTGGAGAAAGTGCTGTCTCTTTTTTGCCAACTTGATGTGAGTTTTTAACTGATGGTGACGAGCTTATGCTTGGCGGAGTGAGTCTGGGTGCTGACAAGCCCCTCTCTTTCCTGTTTTTTGGCGTCTTTTCCATGTTTTTTGACATGATCGGATGTCCTTTTAATCAATCATATCTTTCTCTTTTTCTTTAATCAGTTGCTCCCCTGAGTCTGATGTAAAACGCCTTTCCTGTACCGCTTTGTCCTCTGACTTTGTTTTGTAGGCATCCAAACCTTTGGAGCCAAATTGGTCTCCATTATTTGATGTGCGATACGTTGATTTTTTTGAGGGAGACTTATCTGAACCCTCGATTCCTTCGTTGATCTTGGGAATAGGAACCGATACAACCAATATGTAAAAACCTCTCTGCCGAAGCTCTTCTAGTGGCTTGTTGATAGAATAAGGCCTAAACCCCACCTTTATGTGGACGTAAGCCTTAGCCACTTTTCCTCTGTGGTACGGTTCCACCCTGATAAAATCTTCCGCTCGCATATGTTTCAGTGTTGTAATGGTACTAAAAATATTTTGAACAGTCCTCCTGTTTAGTACCATCTTTTCGCGATTTTCCTCTGATTGTTCCAGCTTCAGCATGAGAATTTCCTGAGCACGCTCTTGCTTTGCCCATTTGTGTCTAGATTCTGTGTCTTTTAGGGAGGGTCTTTCCTTTCTATATTAATTCTCGGTCCTATATGACTCTCTTTGATGTTTCTTTTGCCCATGTCCATGGTAGAGTGGAGTGCCTGTCATTTTGGGTTTCCTCGCATCCTGAACCATATTTTGGTCCTTTGAAATCTTTTTTTCACTGTTCTTTGATATTTTCACCAGAATTACCTGATTAAGAGCTTTTTACTTTATAATCGCATGCTTTGATTGTCTGTCAAGTTTCTGTGGTTCCTTTTTTTTTCTTTTTTTCCATCTGAATATTCTGCATCTTCGTCCGACTCACTGTACACGGACTGTCAGACTTGTTTATCTAATAGCTTTCTATAATTGGACACCTTTGAGATCTCAAAGACCTCAGGGTCATCTTCCTCCTCACTATGTGAGTATTGGGAATAGTTCATAGCAGATGGATCCTCTAGGAAATCGCTTGGTGTTCTTGGCGAGGGTTTACCCAGATTGCTTTCTCCTCATTCTTGCTGGTTACTTCAATTTCTGTTCTTGTTGTCGGCGGCTTTGCTTTTTGTTTTTCTATTTCTACCTCTCTTGCTGAATTTGTATTTCTTACTTTGGTTGGTCCCGTACACGGTTCCGGTATCTTGGCCAACTTCAGTAAAACATCCTTATTTGATCTATTTAGTTCCCTAGGTTCATTGTTGCTCGTTTTCAAGGATCTCTCAGCTTTTTCTTTTGGGGCGCAATTTCTAGAGCTAGTTCCTTTAGTCAGGTGCTTGTCCTCGGTTGTATATTTCTTCGGTGAGCTTGCCTGAAAGAAAAAAACCTTAGGAAGGTTTAGCTTGACACCTTCCTGAATTTGTAGCTGAATAAATATGCTGTAGTTACTTCCATTCCGATCCTTCTGAGGAGCTAATTTGTGCCGAAATTGCTCCGTTTGAGTAGATTGAGAGTTCTTGAGTCGTTTTTCTTTGTATGTCCAGTGTTTCCTTTTGTGAAGTTGTTTCGGTTTGTGATGCCCTTCCATGATTCTCAGATTGTATCTGGTTATTCTTAATGCTGTTCCCAGCTGTGGTTTTTTGATCCACCACTGTTATATACCCTTCTAGATATATAAGCTTCGTATGTATCATGGCAATCATTGTCACTTGATCTTTCAGGCTATCGTTAATGTTCTCATAAAGTTTACAGAAGGGGTTTAATGCAATTGTAAGTACAGACATTATTGCTGTTAAATCCGTTTTTTATTCAGGGTTTCTCTTGTCAACTGAGGCCATTGGTCTCCATAGCTCTGGCACCTTTGAGATGGAATTGACAAAGGATCTTGAAAATTTGAACTCGTTGGCGAATAGTTCTTTGAGTAATTTGATCCATTTTTTTTAGATCCACCCCCGGTGTCCTCTGACATTATTTCCCTTCTTGGAATCTGAAAAGATTCGAGTTCGTTTTCCTTCAGAGGGATCCCCGCAGATGGTAAGTATTTATTTCTGTTTGCGGGTAATCCTGGCGGAACTGTCGTTTCCACCTGCTTTCCCTGGGTGCTAGACATAGTTAATTGATTATCTCTCAATGATTTATCTTGGGGGTTTAAGGCATTCTTTTGCCTGCCTTCCAATTCTGTCTCATTTTGTGCTGTATTTTTGTTATTTACACTTTCAATGTCGACAACCTCCTCTATGGACATATCAGATGTATTTATAGGTCCACCATCTTGGGAATACATTTTTTCACAGTTGTATCTCTCTTCTAACAGCGGTTCAGGAGGAATTGAACCAGTTTTTGAAATGCCACTAGCTCCTGCCAGCCGATGGTGTGTCGTGCTCTGCATTACTGCAGATTCATTAAAAGCTGAGGGAAAACGTTCCTTTATAGCCTCCAGAATCTCTGCGTCAGAGAGCTCGTCAAGATGCTCATGGTTTCTTTTGCCTTGACTTTTAGATAAGGAACAAGTTACTTATCTGTAACTGTTGTTCTCTGGCATGGGTCTGGCATGGATTCACATGCTCATGAATATTCCCCGTCGTCAGGCTGGGAATCCTCAGTAAAGAAAAAATCAGTATCAGTTTCGTTTCTGATCTGTCTTTCATAGTAGTAACCAATCACTGATCTCTGGGTCATACTGCCCCCAGCCAATGACTGCCCTCTCCCTAAGCCCCGCCCCTGGCAGCCATCCTCAGATTTGGTAGCATGCCAAGAGGCAGTATGACCAAGTGAAGAGCCGCAGAGGGGTATGTGGGAGGGTTCGCATGTGAATTCATGCCAGACCCATGCCGGAGAACAACAGTTACAGGTAAGTAACTTGTTCCTTCTCCAGCATGGGGTCTGGCATGGATTCACATGCTCATGAATAAAAGAATACATAGCAGTATACACATGCACAACCACGGGAGGTGGCAACAGGCTCAACATTAAGCAATACAACAACTCAAACTTAAGCATCTCTTACCTCCTCACCAGGCTCACCTTAGGCGAACAGGTTGTGCAGCACTGCTTGGCCGACCGTGGACTCCTCCCTGGAGTCCCGATCGACGCAGTAGAATCTTGTGAAGGTGTGTGTCGACCTCCACGTCGCAGCCCTGCAGATGTCCAGCAGGGGCACACCAGACAGGAACGCTGTGGTAGCAGCGATCGCTCTGGTCGAATGGGCTCTTGGACGGTCGGGCAGCGGTCGGTTTGCCAACCGGTGACAATGCATAATGCAGCCGGAGAGCCATCTGGAAATGGAAGTCTTCGAGAGAGCCTTCCCTTGATTCACAGACCCAAAGTTCACAAACAGTTGTGACATCTTCCGAAAACTCTTTGTGCGGTCCATGTAGAACTTCAGCGCTCTAGCTACATCCAGCGAGTGCAAAGTCCTCTCGGCCGGCGTCGAAGGCGACGGAAAGAAAACTGGTAACACCAAGGGCTCGTTGAGGTGGAAGTGCGACGGCACCTTGGGCATGAAGGATGGGTGCGTCCTCAGCACCACCCTCGTGTCATGAAAAGTCAAGTATGGAGGCTTGCCTGAATCTCTCCCACTCGTCGTGCAGAGGTGATAGCCACGAGGAACGCTGTCTTCCATGACAGGAACTTCAAAGGCGCCGAATGCATAGGCTCGAATGGGGCCCCCATGAGCCTGGTCAGCACCACATTAAGTTCCCACGCCGGGCAGGGGCCTTCACCGGCAGGAATGATCGGAATAGTCCCTTCATACATTCCTTTACCAGGCGATGAGATCACAAGGACGCCCGTCCTGTAGTCCTGGTATATCAGGAGATGGTAGCCAGATGTATTTTTATGGAGGCGTGAGCCAGTCCAGCTTTGGCCAGCGACAGTAAGTACGGCAGCACTTGAGGGGCCGTAATCCGCAGAGGGTTAATCTTCTGTGCACGGCACCAGACAGAGAACCTCTTCCATTTATGACCGTAACACTTGAGAGTTGAGGACGCCCTGGCCTTTGCAAGAACCTCTCTGCAATCAGCCGGGATATCGTACCCTCCAAACTCTAGTGCTGCAGGAGCCAGGCCTGCAAGTTCACGACTGTGGGTCGTGGTGTAGAATGGCGCCTTCTTCTCTGGAGAGAAGATCCGCGTCCTCCGGCAGCCTGACTGGCGTGGACGTTGACAAGTCCAGAAGGTCCGGGAACCAGATCTGCCTCGGCCACGCCGGTGCGACGAGGATCATCCTGCACCTGGACTTCTTGAGCTGGTTGATGAGGCGGAGCAGCAATGGCAATGGAGGGAACGCGTATAGAAACAGGCCGTCCCAAGGGAACGAGAAAGCATCGCCCATGCTCCTCGGCTGGGGGAACCTGCTGGCGAACTTCTGGCACTCGGAGTTTGTCGCCGTCGCAAACAAGTCGATCTGGGGTTTGCCCCATCCTCAGAAGAGTCGATCCACTTGATCCTGGCGCAGTTCCCACTCGTGGCACGAGCGTAGCTCCCTGCTGAGTGAGTTGGCGATGGTGTTTTTTATTCCTGCCAGGTGGAAGAGAACCAGAAACATTCCCTGGGCGACGGCCCAGTGCCACAGATCCTGGGCCTCCTTGGATAGGGCTGGGGATCTGGTGCCCCCCTGCTTCTGTATGTAGAACATTGTGGTGGTGTTGTCGGTGAAGATCCTCACCACTTTGTCATTGAGGGACGGGAGGAACGACTTGAGCACCCAGAACACTGCATGGAGCTCCAAGATGTTGATGTGAAGAGACCTCTCCTCCGGGAGCCAATGGCCTCTTGCATGGAGATCTCTGGTGTGGGCCCCCCAACCCTCCAGAGAGGCATCCGTAGTCACCGTCTCCTGAAACGCCAGGGTTTGAAAGTCCGTGCCCGTCGTGAGGTGAGCCCGGGTGCCCCACCATAGGATCGCCCGACGGAACTCCTCGTCGAGGGGGATCCTGTCCTCGAAGCAGCCCCCCGCCTGAAACCAGCAGGCGTCGAGGAACTCCTGCAGCGGACGCATCCGAAGTCTGCAAAGGGGTACAAGGTAGATGCATGAGGACATCATCCCGAGAAGGGACTTGATGGACCTCACCCTGGCCACGTCCGTGGCTAACAGTCGCCGTACCTTGCCCAGGATGGTATTGGTCCTCTCCTCTGAAGGGGAGGCCAATTGCTCCACTGTATCGAGCTTCGCCCCCAAAAACAGTGCTACTTGCGATGGAACCAGGTGGGATTTGGGGTAGTTGATGGAGAACCCCAACTCCGTGAGCAACCGGACGGTCCTCGCCATATGATCGACGGCGAGTTCCCTTGACCTTGCCCGGATTAGCCAGTCGTCCAGGTAGGGGTAGACGTGGATCCCTGTTGAAAACCCTGGGTGCCGACTTTAATCCGAACGGTAGGGCTCTGAATTGGTAGTGGCGTCCTTGAACCACTAACCTGAGGAACTTCCTGTGCCTTCTTAGAATGGGGATGTGGAAGTAAGCATCCTCCAGGTCCAGCGACGATAGGAAGTCGCCTTCCTCCACCTGTCCCAGCACGTGCTGGAGGGTGACCATCCTGAATTTCTGTGCCTTGATGTACTTGTTTAAGCGGCGCAGGTCCAGGATGGGGCACCAACCGCCTGTCTTCTTCCTGACGAGGAAGTACCTTGAGTACACTCCGGAGCCCCGGAGCCTTCTGGGGACGAGCTTGATGGCACCTTTCTTGAGCATCGCCCTTACCTCCAACAGCAGTTGAGGGACGTGATTTTCCTTCCTGGCCACGGGAGTAATGCGAGGGCAATTCTTTTGGAATTCCAGCTAGTGCCCATTGGCCAGGGTGTCCAACACCCAACTGTCGGTGGAGATGGACTCCCACACGCCGACGAACTTCGTCAGCCGGCCTCCCACTGGGGTGCTTCGGTGGGGTCCCGACAACACGGCCGGGTCATTCTTGCTTGGAGGCGGCCTTGCCGCCTTGGCCTCCTTGGCGACGACGGCGGGAACCCCTTGTTTGCCGCGACCTCTGTAGGCCTCCTGGGAAGAGGAGCGGGCCACCTGGCGGTAGGTGGAGGAGCCACCGTTGGATCCTATGGTGGCACTCTGTCTGCCTTCAGAGCTCCGAAAGGGCCGTCACTGCTGAAGCACCCCAAGGGCCCGGGCCGTCTCCGAGTCGGTCTTGATGGCCTGTAGAGACTCATCCACTGCCTTACCAAAGAGGTTGTTGCCGTCGAACGGCATGTCCAACACTCTGGTCTGGACGTCCTGGCGAAAGTCTGTCGCCTTGCGCCATCCTCGTCGTCAGAGGCAAACTCTGTTGCCCAGTTGGCGAAATCCGGTATCAGCAATGTCCGTTGCCACCATAATGGCGTGATTCGACGCCACCTTGCCCTCCTGCAGAATCTCTAGGGCCTCTGCCCTTTTGTCATCCGGCAGGAAATCTAGCAGGGGAGCTATCAGAGCTCCCTGTCGTAGCGAGCCACGATCGCTAAGGCATTGGCCGCCTTAATCGTCGTCGCCGCCGACGAGATGACTCGTCGTCCCATAGAGTCCAACTTCTTACCCTCGCTGTCCGGCGGGGAGGTGGAAGTTGAAGCCACTGCGCCCGCTGCCTTCTTCTTAGCCGCTGCTGAGACGACCGAGTCCAGCGTGGGCTGGGCCCTGAGGCACAAGGGGGCGGCATCGGGGACTCAGTACTTCTTCTCGTACCTGTCCCTCTTGCCGGGTGTCGTGGCAGGGTTCTTGAGGACAGTAAGCCCCTTGGCCCAGATGTCGTCGAGTAAAGGCACCGCGAGAACCGTCTTCGTCTTAGCCTTTTGTCGCTGGTACAGAAACCCCTCCTTTTTCTGTTCTTTAGGGCAGAGCTAGAAGAGCTCGGATGCCCTGGTTATCATGGCGTGGAAAGAGCCAACCTCGTCGGCTGGGGACGCCCGCGGGGGAGGCGACGACGGGATGTCTGCTGTGTCATCGCCGCCGTCGTCGTACGTCCCCGTCGCCGTATCCTCTCCCGGCGAGGGGGATGAGGGGCCCGCCGGTCTCGCAGGCACGAAGGGCGGACTCTCCTCCGCTTGTTCGGAGGGCTTCCCGACGGGCCTGGTTCTGGCTCCTCCGTCGGGGTGCGTGGTAATCTCGTCCTTATCTCGGTACATAAGGATTGGATTGCCAACAAAATGGCCGCCAAGCTATCCTGGGGCTCGGGCAATGGCTGCGACGGACGGGATGGCCGTTCCCGTGGGCCCTGTTCATCGTCCTCGTCGCTCTCATCGATCACGTCAGTAGGGACCGTCCCCTGGGATCTAACCTTCTCGAACCTCTCGTTGAGGTTTATGAACCTCTCGTTGAGGCCTATGGACCTTTCGTTGAGGCCCCTCTCGGTCTCCACCAGTTCCTCCTCAGAGGCTGATTCCGAGTCTGTAACGGCCACCGCCCCCCCCCCCTCTTTTGCAGCCGGAGGCTTCACGGGGGTCTTAGCGTTGGGCTGGAAAGAGGATTCCCTCAGCGGCGGCAGGGATACTCTGGGCCCAGAGGCCGTTTCCATTGGCGTAGTCTCAGCCGGCTCTGCCGGGGTCGCAGAGACCACTTCGGTAGAGGCCTTAGCTGGGTGGATCAAGGCCCTCACCACCTTAGGTGCACCCTGGGCCTTCGCCTTGGGGGAGGGTCAACGCCTCGCTCCCCCTTCGAGATCGACTGGGTCCGCTTCAGCGGCCTACCCGGGTTCTCAGACTTCCTCTTGCCCGACCCAGAGCGCTGGCTTGTGGCCGAACGTGCCGGGGAATAGCGCCCTGCTGGGCAACCGAAGAGCCCGAGCTTTTGGCGCTCCCGGAGCCCGCGGACTCGCGGTGCTTGGCCTTCTGTTGGGCCCCCATCGCCGGGGCGCCCTCAAAGGACTTAGAAGCCCGCTCAGACTTCTTCTTCGCCTTCTCACTTACTGTGCCCTTCTCCAGCCAGGTGGCGAGGCGGGAACGACCATCTTGTTTGGTCTGTTCCGAAAGGTTCTTGCAGAACGCACAGTCCTTCTCCACGTGCGTCTTGTCCCCATGGAGGCAGTAGAGACATTGCGAATGCTCGTCCTCCTTGAAAACGTTATATAATCCGCATCCAGGGCAGTTCCTGAAAAGCTTGGATCCGGGCGTCGAGCTCCCTTTGTCCTGGGCCATGTCTTGAGGTAGGCCGCAGATCTTCCGGAATCCTCCAAGAAGTGTAAACTCGACGAAAACTTCACCCTTGAGGGGCGTAGAAGAATTCCGAAACGGGTCCCCGTTATCGGAAGTAGAAACGGTGGAGCTTGAGGCTCGATTAAACCGAAAAAATGAGAAATTCTCCAGAAAAAACATGAAAACGCAGTAAAAAACTTGAGAGCTAAACACGAGGACTCCCAACACTTGAGCCTGCGGTAAAAATCTCAGGATGGCTGCCAGGGGCGGGGCTTAGGGAGAGGGCAGTCATTGGCTGGGGGCAGTATGACCCAGAGATCAGTGATTGGTTACTACTAAGAAAGACAGATCAGAAACGAAACTGATTCTGATTTTTTCTTTACCGAGGATTCCCAGCCTGACGATGGGGAATATTCATGAGCATGTGAATCCATACCAGACCCCATGCTGGAGAAGAGATTTGTCGCCGTGCGGTGAGTCGCTTTTTGGAAGAATTTTCTTATTGATGACATTTGCAGTTTTTTATGCTTAGTAAGGGGCCGATGGGCAGAGTTTAGTCTGCCCGGGGCCTTAGCACTGGGGGCCGTTTTGTCAGGAGATTCAGTGTCTTCGCACTAATTTTTTCGTTGTACCTCTTTGACGCCTGCTGAGCTCGCTTTCAATTGGGGGTGTTTTGCACTGTTTTCCCCCCTGTCATCGGATTGTGATTGTTGTTTTGCATCCATATCTTTACCGCTGTTCTCTACCTCAAATGTTTGTGCAATCGTACTGTCAAAATTTGCCACGCAACCGTTTCCACTCCCATTCCCGTTCAATGTTTCACCGTGGATGCTGACTCCTCCCTGTAAGCTCGAGTCCTGGCCAGCTTGCAACATCTTAGCCAAAGGAGAAGCATCTGTGGCCTGCCCGACCAGAATCTGCTGGTCTAAATCCAAAGGAAGCCCCCAAGATGGTGTAACATTCGTCAGAGCTATTTGTGTGTTTACAGCAACTTCACTGCAATGTTCATGAGGGAGGGGGCCTGCGGGGGAGAGCCGGAGCGGGTCGGACAGGGGATCTTGCTCCAACGTCAGCCCTCCGGCTGCCAGCGGAGAAAGCTCACCTTCCACCAGAGCCCTCCCACCCTCTTCCCCTGTCAGGGTTGTAATTGCTTCAACCCCCTCCTCCTCAAGGTGCCTCGGCCCCGGCTGACTCTAGGCCGAATCAAAAGAAATAGTATTTATCTGTGCTGAAACTTGCAGCTTTACGTGCGGTTTATTTTGAAGCACATGGTCACCGTTTTGCAGCGGCCGTTGTGAACATAGTTTTGAAGGGGCAGACTGAAGTCTGTCTCGGGCAGGCTGCTAATCAATCCCCCCTTCTTTCGAGTCTCGTTGTAGCTTAGAGCTACGTAAACATCTTTTTTCCCCCTCTCCGATGATCTGGGTTGGTGGAACAATTATATTGCTCATCATAATTGAAGCCATTGTTGCTGTGAAAGGTCTGTGAGCGTTTGATGCGGTGAGTTCAAGCACGGCTGATGAAAGAACAAACGCCAGAAGCTTACCTGCTTATAGCCTTACCCTTCTGTGACTGAGGGTGGCTGGGGGCAGACCGGGGGAAGACTGGACTCTTCGCCGGACTCCGCGCGCCGGAGGGGGTTTTAAAGCAGTTAATCGAGGTAGAAATGGAACTAGGGCCCACGTCGTGCAGCTCCTCTCACAAGCAAAAAACAAAGTAGACTGGGGGAAGACTGGACTCTTCGCCGGACTCTTCGACGGACTCCGCGCCACGCTCCGGAGGGGGTTTTAAAGCAGTTAATAGAGGTAGAAATGGGACTAGGACCCACGTTGTGCAGCTCCTCTCACGAGCAAAAAACAAAGCAGACTGGGGGAAGACTGGACTCTTCGCCGGACTCATTCCATTTTCCACTGGTTACAAGGGGAATAAGGGGCACGAAGCTGACTTTACAACTCGTCTAGGATTTCATCCTTCGTCTTCTAAGTGCGCTTCGCTTCATGCCTGCATGTTATTTTCATTCCTATGGCATCCGCGGCCATTAAGCACCTGTTAAAAAGCAGGTGGTTTCCATAAGGATTCAATAGTGATTTTCAGGTGGCATTTACCATTTTAAAAGACGCAGAAGAGAAGGAACAAGTTACTTACCTGTAACTGTTGTTCTCCAGCATGGGTCTGGCATGGATTCACATGCTCATGAATATTCCCCGTCGTCAGGCTGGGAATCCTCGGTAAAGAAAAAACCAGTATCAGTTTCGTTTCTGATCTGTCTTTCGTAGTAATAACCAATCACTGGTCTCTGCGTCATACTGACCACAGCCAATGACTGCCCTCTACCTAAGCACCGCCTCTGGCAGCCATCTTCAGATTTGGAAGCACGTGAAGTGGCAGTATGACCAAGTGAAGAGCCGCAGAGGGGTAGGCGGGAGGGTTCGCATGTGAATCCATGCCAGACCCATGCTGGAGAACAACAGTTACAGGTAAGTAACTTGTTCCTTCTCCAGCATGGGGTCTGGCATGGATTCACATGCTCATGAATAAAGAATACATAGCAGTACACACATGCACAACCACGGGAGGTGGCAAAGGCTCAACATTAAGCATCACATCAACTCAACATTAAGCATCTTACCTCCTCACCAGGCTCACCTCAGGCGAACAGGTTGCGCAGCACTGCTTGGCCGACCCTGGACTCCTCCCTGGAATCCCGGTCGACGCAGTAGAATTTCGTGAAGGTGTGCGTCGACCTCCACGTAGCAGCCCTGCATATGTCCAGCAGGGGCACACCAGATAGGAACGCCGTGGTAGCTGCGATCGCTCTGGTGGAATGGGCTCTCGGACGGCCAGGCAGCGGTCGGTTTGCCAACCGGTGACAGCACATGATACAGCCGGAGAGCCATCTGGAGATGGAAGCCTTCGAGAGAGCCTTCCCCTGATTGACAGGTCCAAAGTTCACAAAGAGTTGTGACGTCTTCCGAAAACCCTTCGTGCGGTCCACGTAGAACTTCAGCGCTCTAGCTACATCCAGCGAGTGCAAAGTCCTCTCAGCCGGCGACGAAGGCGACGGGAAAAACACAGGTAACACCAAGGGTTCGTTGAGATGGAAGTCCGACGGTACCTTGGGCATGAAGGAGGGGTGCGTCCTGAGCACTACCCTCGTGTCGTGGAAAGTCAAGTACGGGGCCTTGCAGGAAAGGGCCTGGATCTCTCCCACTCGTCGTGCGGAGGTGATGGCCACAAGAAAAGCTGTTTTCCACGATAGAAACTTCAACGGGGCCGAGTGCAGAGGCTCGAACGGAGGTCCCATGAGCTTGGTCAGCACCACGTTGAGCTCCCACGCCGGGGCCGGAGCCTTCACCGGCGGGAACGATCTGAACAGTCCCTTCATGAACTCTTTCACCAGACGATGAGACCACAAGGACGTCCGGCCCGTGGTTCTGGTGTATCGGGAGATCGCAGCAAGATGAATCTTGATGGACGCGTGTGCCAGACCAGCTTTGGCCAGCGTCAGCAGGTACGGCAGTACTTGGGGAGCCGTAATCCGTAGAGGGTTAATCTTCTGTGCGTGGCACCAGACAGAGAACCTCTTCCATTTGTGTCCGTAGCATTTAAGAGTCGAGGACGCCCTGGCCTTTGCAAGAACCTCTCTGCAATCGGCCGGTATGTCGTATCCTCCAAACTCTAGCGCTGCAGGAGCCAGGCCTGCAAGTTCAGCGACTTCGGGTCGTGGTGGAGGATGGCGCCTCCTTCCCTGGAGAGTAGATCCGCGTCCGCCGGCAGCTTGATCGGCGGGGACGCTGACAAGTCCAGAAGGTCCGGGAACCATATCTGCCTCGGCCACGCAGGTGCGACGAGGATCATCCTGCACCGTGACCTCTTGAGCTGGTTGACGAGCCGGATTAGCAGAGGCAAGGGAGGGAACGCGTAGAGGAACAGGCCCTCCCAGGGGAACGAGAAAGCATCGCCCATGCTCCTCGTCTGGGGAAACCTGCTGGCGAACCTCCGGCACTTGGTGTTCGTGGCCGTCGCGAACAGGTCGATCTGGGGTGTGCCCCACCGTCGGAAGAGGCGATCCACCAGATCCTGCCGTAGTTCCCACTCGTGGCACGAGCGCAGCTCCCTGCTGAGTGAGTCGGCGATGGTGTTCTTTATCCCTGCCAGATGAAACGGCACCAGAAAAATCCCTTGGGCGACGGCCCAATGCCACAGGTCCTGCGCCTCCTTGGACAGCGCTGGGGACCTGGTTCCGCCCTGTTTCCTGATGTAAAACATGGTGGTGGTGTTGTCGGTGAAGATCCTCACCACCTTGCCCTTGAGGGACGGAAGGAAGGACCTGAGGGCCCAAAACACTGCACGGAGCTCCAGGACGTTGATATGTAGGGACTTCTCCGTCGGGAGCCAGAGTCCCCTTGCGTGCAGATTTTCGGTGTGCGCTCCCCACCCTTCCAGGGAGGCATCCGTGGTCACAGTCTCCTGGTGGGCTGGGGTCTGGAAGTCCATGCCCGCCGTCAGATGCGCGCGGGTGCCCCACCACCGTATCGCTCGTCGGAAACTCTCGTCGAGCTTGATCCTTTCCTCGAAGCTGCCCGTCGTCTGGATCCAGCGCGCATCCAGGAATTCTTGCAACGGGCGCATCCGGAGCCTGCACATGGGAATGAGGTAGATGCAGGAAGACATCATCCCGAGGAGGGACTTGATGGACCTCACTTTGGCCGCGTCGGCCACCAACATCCGTTGCACCTTGCCCAAGATGGTCCTGGTCCTCTCCTCCGACGGGGAGGCCAGAAGGGACACTGTGTCGAGCCTCGCTCCCAGAAACAGTGCGACTTGCGCGGGCACCAGGTGGGATTTGGCGTAGTTCACGGAGAATCCCAGGTCCGTGAGGAGTTGGACGGTCCTTGCCGTGTGGACCACGGCGAGCTCCCTCGTCTTGGCGCGGATGAGCCAGTCGTCCAGGTAGGGGTAGACGTGAATCCCCTCGCGGCGCAGCTGCGCCGCCACCGGTGCAAGGCACTTGGTGAATACCCTGGGTGCCGACCGTAGTCCGAAGGGAAGGGCTTTGAACTGGTAATGACGCCCTTGGACCACGAATCTGAGGAATTTGCGGTGCCCCTTTAGGATGGGAATGTGGAAGTAGGCATCCTCCAAATCCAACGACGATAGGAAGTCTCCTTCCTCCAGCTGACCCAGGACGTGCTGGAGGGTGACCATCCGGAACTTCTGCGCCTTGATGAACTTGTTCAGACGTCGCAGGTCTAGGATGGGGCGCCATCCTCCCGTCTTCTTCTTCACGAGGAAGTATCTCGAGTAGACTCCGGAGCCCCGAAGCCTCTTTGGGACGAGTTCGATGGCGCCCTTTCTGAGCATCGCCTTTACCTCCAGGAGAAGTTGAGGGACGTGAAGTTCTTTCCTGGCCACGGGGGGGACGCGCGGGCACCTTCTTTGAAACTCGAGCGCGTGGCCCCGGGCCAGGGCGTCCAGCACCCAACGGTCGGTGGAGATGGACTCCCACACGCTGACGAAGCCCGCCAGCCGGCCTCCCACCGGGGTGCTTCGGTGGGGGCCCGACCCCACGGCCGGTTCAATCCTGCTTGGACGCGGCCTTGCCGCCTTGACCTCCTTGGCGACGACGGCGGGGTCCGCTAGACTTGCCTCGTCCTCTGTAGGCCTCTTGCGACGACGAGCGGGCCGCTTGACGGTAGGAAGCGAAACCGCCGCCGGAACCTTTGGAGGCGCCCTTGCCTCCGCCGCTCCGAAAGGGCGTCCGTCGTTGCAGGACTCCAAGGGCCCGGGCCGTCTCCGTATCCGCCTTGATGGCCTGAAGGGAATCGTCCACTGTCTTCCCAAACAGGTTGTTCCCGTCGAAGGGCATGTCCAGGACTCTGGTCTGGACGTCCTGCCGGAAGTCCGTAGCTTTGAGCCATCCACGACGTCGAAGGCAAACGCCGTTGCCCAGCTGGAGGAACCCAGTGTCGGCGATGTCCGTCGCCACGGTGATGGCGTGGTCCGAGGCCACCTCACCTTCCTGCAGGATCTCAAGGGCCTCCGCCCTCTTGTCGTCCGGCAGAAAATCCAGCAGGGGAGCCATCTTGTACCAGAGCTCCCTGTCGTAGCGGGCCACGATAGCCAAGGCGTTGGCCGCTTTAATCGTCGTCGCTGCCGACGAGATGACTCTACGCCCCATAGTATCCAATTTCTTTCCCTCGCCGTCCGGCGGGGAAGTCGATGTGGAGGCCGCACCCCCCCCCCGCTTTCTTCCTGGCTGCCGCGGAGACGACGGAGTCCGGGGTAGGCTGCGCCCGGAGGCATAGGGGGGCCGTGTCCGGGACCCGGTACTTTTTCTCGTACCGGTCTCTTCTAGCTGGCGTCGTGGAAGGGTTCTTGAGGAGGGAAAGGCCCTCATCCCAAATGTCGTCCAGCAGAGGCACTGCGAGGACCGTCTTCCTCTTGGCCTCGCGCCGCTGATAAAGGAAGCCTTCCTTTTTCTTCTCCTCAGGGCAGAGTTGGAAAAGCTCTGAAGCCCTGGAGATCATGGAGTGGAAAGATCCGATCTCGTCGGGCGGAGAGGCCCTGGTGGGAGGCGACGACGGAAAATCCTCGTCGTATGCCTCGTCGTCCGTACCCGTCGCTGCCGTGTCAGTCCCCGTATCATCCCCTCGGGTGGACGGGGAGGAGGGCTGGAAGGGGCGCGACGGTTGAAAAGGAGGTGGTGGATGGATCCTTCTTTTCTTGGTAGGGGGAACACCAGAAGGTCCCGGTTCTGGATCCCCCGACGGGAGAGGTTCCTCCGTCGGTAACGGTAGCCTTGTCCTTATCTCGGAGCATAAGGACTGTATGGCCAACAAAATGGCCGCCGAGTTGTCTTGCGGCGCTGGCAGAGGGGAATCCGACGGGCGAGCAGGGGCCCCGTCGGTATCCTCGACGATGTCGTCGTCGTCACCTGCGTCGGGGTCCATTCCGACGGGCTGGCCTTCTTCCACGCCTAGGCCGTGGCTTAAGACCTCGATCAGCTCCTCTTCTGAGGTTGAGGCCGACTCTACGACGACGCCCTGCCCCCCCTTCTTCTTCCCCACGGAGGGTTTCACGGGGGTCCTATCGATGGGCACAAAGGAAGACTCCCTCCGAGGAGGCAGGGAGATTCTGGGCCCTGAGGTCGCCACCACTGGTGCAGCCACCACAGGCTGAGCCAGGGCCGCCGCGACCGTTTCGATAGAGGGCTTGGTCGGATGGATCAAGGCCTTCACCACCTTAGGTGCGCTCACCGCCTTATCCTTGAGGGAGGGGGCACTGCCACGCTCCTCCTCTGCCTTAGAGCTCGACCGGGGCCTCTCCAGGAGCTTCGCCAGGTGCTCGGCCTTCCTCTTACCCGACCCAGAGCGTTGGCTCGTGGTTGATGGTGCCGGGGAGGGTGCGCCCTGCCTGGCGCCCGTAGAGCCCGACCGTTCGGCGCTCCCGGTGCCAGCGGACTCGCGGTGCTTGGCCTTATGTTGGGCCCCCGTCGCCGGGGCGCCCTCAAAGGTCTAAGAAGACCGCTCGGATTTATTCTTCTTCTCGCCAGACGGGCTCTTACCCTCCAGCCAGTTGGCGAGACGTTGATGGCGGTCCTTCATGGTCCGTTCCGACATGTTGCCGCAAAACGCACAGTCCTTCTCCACGTGCGTCTTGTCCTCATGAAGGCAGTAAAGGCAGAAAGAGTGTTCGTCCTCCTTGAAGACGTTCTGCAGCTGGCATCCAGGGCAGACCCTGAACAGCTTTCCGGGCGTCGAGCTTCCCTTCTCCTGGGCCATCTCCGAGACCGGGCCTGAGAAGCTTCTGGAGTCCTCCGAAGTGTAGCTCGACGAAATCTTCACCCTTGAGGGGCACAGATGAATCCGACACGGGTCCCCGTTGATCGGATGTAGGATCGGTGGAGCTTGAGGCTCTTTTGACCGAAAGAATCGAAGTTTTTTGTAAAAAGCGCGAAAAAATAGCACTAACGCTCGAGAGCAATAGCACGAGGATCCCAACACATGAACGTGCGGTAAAAATCTGAAGATGGCTGCCAGAGGCGGTGCTTAGGTAGAGGGCAGTCATTGGCTGTGGTCAGTATGACGCAGAGACCAGTGATTGGTTATTACTACGAAAGACAGATCAGAAACGAAACTGATACTGGTTTTTTCTTTACCGAGGATTCCCAGCCTGACGACGGGGAATATTCATGAGCATGTGAATCCATGCCAGACCCCATGCTGGAGAATAGGCGATTTTGCTGGGTTTTAATCTTCATGTTTGCACTTCGCCTTGTACATTGCAAAGGACCCAACGGCATGTAAGTGCTACCATTGACGATGCCCTGCACGCAATTATCATTTTGTGAAAACGGACCCCCTGTGTGTGTTTGCTGCACTGCTCATAGTGAGGACACTCTTCTGTGTGCGGAAAGGCAGGGGACTACATGCTCGCATGGTATTTGTCATTGGAGATTTGAGCATCACGTCCTGTTTATTATTTTTCATTCTAGAACTTGAACTGCCGAACTTATTGGAAACCCCCAAAACTACAAGGCTCCGAATGCAAAGAAACAAACCCCAGGACTCGGGTAGCTTCTCCCGAATGATACATTAGGGAATGTATGCCGCTATATGTATCTGGACCTTTCCTTTCTTTTGGTGCCTATCTCTGATTTTATTATTAGTGGGTTGTGTATGTTTGTGCTCTTTCTTCCACCAGGTATTTAGAGGGAGCAGGGGATGTATATCACCACACTATGTCATCTTTCTTTGGTACTGGGGACATAGGTGTATCTGTGCTCGTTTTGTGTGTGGTAGGAGAGCAGAGGGCACAACTGGAGCTATGGAGCAGCAAATGTAGGGAAGAAAGTGAAGGGGAGGTGAAAGTGAATGGTGAGGTGGGGTAGTCTGGGAAGGAGCAAATGAGAAGATCATTAATGGGAGGGGAAGAGAGAAGAAGGAAATGTAGGGAGAGGGAAGAAGGGCCACAGCCAGGGTGGGAAACAGTGAACAGGAGGATTTGCGAGAAAAAGGGAGAGAGTTAGCGAGGACCCAACAGAGAGGCCAAAAAAGAGAGAAGAAACTGAATGGGAGGAAAAGAGCACGACACAGCAGAGACACAATAAGAGGTAAAGAGACGAAGGGGAACATGCATAAGATAGCATAGGGAGTGATCGATGAGATGAAATTTGAGTGAGAAAGGGAAGGAGAGAGTAAGGAGGGAGGAGAACATGAGACAGAGAAGCAAGGAGAGAGGAAGAAACTGAAGTGGATAGACAGGGAGAAGAGACACAAGACAAAGAGTCAGAATGCCAGGGACAGAGAGGAGGGACACAAGATGGCGAAAAGACAAAACGGCAGAAAGAGGAAAGAGGCAAAAGAGGAGGTGGTGATATTGAGGCAGGGGAAGTAAGAGCGAAGCTCAGTGAAAAGAAAAAGGAGAGGGAAGGAGTGAGCGAGAAGAGGAGAGCTTGAACACGTGAGAGTGGAAGAGACAGAAAACAGGAATAACACCAAAAATGAAGAACAATACATTGCAGTGCAGATGGAGTGAATAGAAGGATAGTGAAGAGAAAATACAGGAAAATGAGGATGACGGGGCACCAAGGCATTGATGATAAATACGTTTGGGGCTCGATGCACTGTGTCAATTCTGTCTTTAGTACCCAGCCTTTTGTTGTTGTCCAATTAGGACATATGCAGTCTCCTGCCATCCTGAAATTGAATTACCATAGACATGAGGCTCCCAGAGCAGGCCCTCACCCTCAAGCAAGCTACCAGGGTCGTATCATTTTCATCGAACCCTCATTTGTACAACGTCACTATTTTTTGGCTCCTCTTCACTCTCAAAACCAAGTCATTCCTGTTGACTTCAATTGGGCCACTTAAAATAGCATATGACCTAACACCTCGCACAGTTCTGGACTTAAGTTTTACTTTAATATATTTTTTAAATCTAAATGACCCAGACCCAAACCCCACAATGATATCGATGGACAAATCAAAGGCCAGGATAAGGGCGCATAGTCATAGTGTTCTGGTTTGGACAGAGGACATATGACCTCTTGCTATGCCGCCTGCCGCAGCCACCCACTTTACCAGGGGCAGGTAGTCTCCCAGCATGCACCACTCCCATCTCCACCAACCCTTTTCCGGCCGCAGGGGAACCCAATCTCAAAAATGTTTGCTCAAGTGGGCCTCTTCTCTAGCAGGCATTTTCACCATCAAAGACTACATGACATAACATTACAATGCCCCTTCCTGACTAAAATTGATCACGAGGGAATGTCAACTTCATGGATCCTAAAAACGAAGCTATGTATAACTGCAGCATATTTTGTTACCAGGATGTGTGCCTACGGCTCAGAGCCTAGCTTGGAATAGGTTCCACTGATGCAACTCCCTGTTTAAAATCAAACGAGTCAGTATACAAACTTGGACCAAAGGGTTGCTAGCATTATACCTTTTGCACCTTTTTCTGGGGTCCCCAACTCAAAGTAGAATACACTTTGCACCTACCCTTAAATACTCTGGTGGCCCAGCGAGCCTGGAGCTCAGAAATAGGCATGATGGCTCCAAGAGGCTGGACTAGGCCGATGACAGCCACGGTCGGCTTCTCCAGGTGAGGAGGGAAAACAAACTTGTACAGGGAGACTTGATTGTTGCTGACGTTAAGCACTGAATCTTCAAAGAAGGGAAAAGCAAAGTTATATCCTGTTGCAAAGACAATCGCATCAATATTCTCCTCCACTGTCCCATCTTCGAAGATGGCAGCCGTTTCGGTAAACTCCTTGATGTTGGGTTTCACCAGGACAGTGCCAGAAATGATGCGATTTGGCAAGTCATCATTCACCATGGGGTGTTGGTTAAACAGCCTAAAAAAAGGTAAGAAATGCATTGTAAGTAATCTGCCACAAGAGCTAAATTATTAACAATTTTTATTTCCTGTGTGAATTAAGTCTTTGTTTTCAGATTTCATTCTGCTTAGTTATTCCAAACGTGCACAATATTTTAAAACATTCTTTAAACTGTTCATTCAATTTTTCCTGGTTCGATACAATTCATGAATGCATGTTGTGTGGCAAACATTTAATAAAGTTATCATTGCACTTCCACACTTCTTTTTAGCATTACTCAAAAAGTCTATTGAAAACGATTATTTTGCGCAGGCTGTATTATTTATTATAGACACTCCCGTTTTTTGCAAACATTATTCTTCCAACACATTCAGAGACTTTGCAATACTATTGCATGGACCGGGAAGAGTATGCGGCTCAGCTTGAAATACATGGAGGAGAATCAAGGGCAGAAAAGCCTTAGAAGCAGCTTGTCCCAAAAGAGTAACATCTTCTTTTATTTGCCCCTAATTGATCTTCAAATTGCTTTTTTCCCTACTCTGAAATGACGGACCCTGGGTGTATTGACGGATTCCGTTTGAAATGTGGCTATCTGCTGTTCGTTAAAGAAGTCAGTCTGAAAAACCTTGCAATCAAACATTTCTGGTTGAACCGATATTTTTAAGTTCATAAAAATCCAGCTGTTTTTGAATAACCTTGTCAGAGACAGTGGGTAAGGTGACTGAGACAATGGCCATACATCAGGGGACATATTGGAAAATGGTTTTCCGGTGAGAATGGATGGACTAAGTATAGTTTTGAATTTACAAATAGCTTCCTTTGATTATTTGAGATGGTTAAGGAGATTCAGTTTAAGCAGTTGTCCACATTTTTACTGACTTTGTAAGGGAGCTGCAAAAACCACCCCACAAACACAGGCTCTTCAGATGTGTTGGCTGGCTCAATCTGAAAGCGGATAAACTAGAAAGAAAAACCTGTTCAGGTGTGGAATGTGAAAGGAGTTTCACTTGACACAATTATGCTCATTCCTGCCAAAACAAGTAAGGGCACAAAAACCACTCTTTAACCGTGCCCACTTTCCTTATATTATCTGCATGTGACTTGGTTGCTTAGGCACAGGGTATTAGGTGGCAATGCCCGACACCACTTAGTAAATTTCAAAGTTGCACCAAAAGAAACCTGTGTCCCTAGAGCGCTAAGTCAATCAATATTCAATTGCGAAACATTTTATATCTTACTCCCAAATTATTTCAAAGAAATGGCATCTTTCATTATTTAACTCTATAACTGATTTAATGGTCTTTTTTATTATAAAATAGAGGAAGAAAAAAACATGGATGACACGCAACACACGGTTCAACCCTTAGGGTCTTTCTCAAGGCTGACTGTGTATATTAAAACCAATTGAACACTGCATGAATAAGAAAGAAGCAAATAAAAAAACACAGCACAAAATAAACAGAAGTGTATGCGAGGAAGACAAAATGACCAAGAGAAGAGAATTAGCAAGCATTAATAATAGTTCTTCCACGAATCAACATTAAATACTACAAACCTGCACCCTGATCTCTGACGCAATCTTAATTAGAAATTGATGTGTCCAAATTAGCATCCAGTAATCCTTAATTGCATGCGCAAGACTTATAGCAAACATATTATATGATTACACTAATGTCACCACAGGAGGAATCAGTAGAAGCCAATTTGGTGTTTTTAATATTAGTTTATTCATTGCAGAACAAAGCACGTTATCTATATCATCTTCTGTGTATGTAATTCAGCCTACATTTGCAACACAATTCGGGAAGTAAGGACACGGATCTGTGAACATGTGAACGCCATGGGGAACCAGGATCCAAAGTTTCGAATGTCAATTCACTTGCAATCTCATTACCAGATGGAGGACAGATACAATCTCAAATTCGTGGGATTTGAGAAAGTAACCTGAGGAGCTAGAGGTGGTGATTGTGAACTGACACTATGCTAGCTAGAGGCGCGATACATTTGCGAATTCAGGACGGTGCTTCACGGATTGAACCCAGATTATGAATTTAATGTTTTTTGTGAATTATCCAAACCTAGCGTGATCTTGCAGGAATCAATAGGGACCATTATTTCCCCCGAAGATACTGATGTAAGAATTGGGCTTGGACTGAATGCCACTGATCAAATTACACAGAGACACAAAAACATGCAAAGAGTTTGAAGACATTGGTCTAAGAACATACTAATGGCACTAATATCAACCCCAATTAGCCATACTTACGTGGCATATGAGCTGGATTAAGGTTTGTCGCTGTTTTTAATTAATGCATTTTTAGCAATCAATATTGGAATAGTTTAAAAAATGATACTGATCCAATATTAACTGTGCACTCCATTCTTAACATCAATGCATAAATGCTATTTAGCACATTTCGCAATAACCCTCCTAGGTTTTAGTCACTTTCCAGCACAAAATTAAAAAAGAAGATAGAAATACAGATGTCACACACTGTACATACAACACGTACCTGCTAAAATGTTCAAAATGGTGACCGTAATAGCTACGCGGAACGCCAGGCACAGATAGCAGAAGTAAGGGCATTAGCGCCCATGACTGTTTCTGTAGATAAGAAGAATTGAGGAGTTCCACCCGGTTGTGTGATTCTGGATTGGGATGCCGTCCCTTTTTCCCTAGGAGACCTTTTCCATGGGGCCAGGGCGGTGCATCCACAGAACAATAATCCCCCTGGGGGTGGTTTACTGGGGGAGGATCGCATCCACTGAGAATGCTATATCACCCTGCTTTACCATATCCACACTTTTTCCAAATCCTCCTGCCCCCTCTCTGGGTAGAGCTAATATATATATCGCTATCAAGTTAGCCAAAAAAACCTACATGACAACACTGAAAAAACAGATAATAGAAAGTATTACGCATGCAGCTTTAAGGCTGTTACTGTGATGAAGAAGATGGCCAGGAGAACAAGGATCACACGCGAGAAACTGAGCAAGCAGTGTAGTTTCCAAAGGACAGTGATTGGCTCTAAGTAATACATCAGTTTGACACAGGAGTTCCCGAGAGGTCCAGGTTCAAGCTCTTGCTCAAACAAAAGCATCAGTGAGATGCAAGAGAGAGAGCGCCATCCCCCGAAGAGAAATAGCGGGAGCTGTACACTACACAGATGTGAGATGAAGTGCAGAAGAGAGAGAACGTGCAGCTGCAGACAAGCTTGAGTCTGCAGGGCCATTGCAGATCCTGCTGGATGCCTGAAAGCTATCAGAGCCTCGATGAGTGATACAGCTGCTCGGGAACCGCAGGTACCATTAAGAAGGAAGCAAACAGGTACACAGGTTGCCCAGGAGCTGAGAGAGGTCTGGGGAAGCATTGGGGTGAGCTCAGGAGCTGGAGAGAGAAGGTCTGGGACCCTAATTCAAATGAGAGACAGTTGTATACTTGGCTGGAGAGTGAACCAAGAGGATACAATGCAAAGGTGCGCGTCTGTGACCCACACCCAAGAGTAAGAGAGTCTCAGACTCTAATGAAAGAGAGAGTCTGGGACCCTGAAGTAAAAGAGACAGTTGTATAGTTGGCAGGAGAGTGAACCAGATGGATACAACGCAACCGTGCAAGTCTGGGCTGCGCACCCAAATGCAAGGAGGTCTGGGACCCTGATGAAAGAGAGGGTCTGTGGCCCTGAAGCAAATATGAGAGAGTTGTATACTTGGCAGGAGAGTGAACCAAGTGGATATAATGCAACATTGCGAGTCTGGGCCTCGCACCCATACGTGAAGCCAGGGTTTAAAGCAAAGAGGGTCTGGGACCCCGAGAGAAGAAAAGAAGCAGTACAAGAGAAAACACTTGTTTGTCAGGGAAGCAAACCAAGCCGTGTAAAGTATTGCTAGTCTGGGACCTGCACTCACATGAGAGATTGAAATATCCAGCAACTTAAGATAAGAACAACTTTAGGGTAAAGGAACACAATCCTAGCACTGGGATCCTACCCCTGGTAGCGGAGCATAACACGCTGGTAGGATACAGGAACTGTGAAGCCAAGCAACAGTTCCTCATTAATTATCTAGAGACTTAAGATAAGAAGAAGTCTAGGGGAAAGTAACATAATCATAGCATTGGAATTTGGTATTTTAGAACATTATTTTGCATCACTTTTATTACCAGCTAAACTGGGAAGTTTTCTGTTAATTGAAAACACAACAAACACTTTTTTGAGAAGAGACCATCCTTGCGCAGTTATCTTAGATTATTAGTGTTAGGGACAAAAGTATGTTTTGGGACACGACAGTGACAGACCTTTTAGTTTTTGACTTTCTGACAATTTCATTACTTTCCTTTGAGGTAGGCACTCCCCTCTTGGCTTTAGGGACAGAGAGGCATTTTTCCAACCCTCTTTTATTAATAAAAGTCTATATCCAAAATCATACCAGCCTTACTTCTGCACCCTTACAATATGTAATAGTGTTGTATTCCCAACCTCATTTCGTATATTTTAGATGTACATGGGAACAGTACTTCATTGAACACGGGGACTATCCTGGCAGCAGATAAATGACACCAGATCATGATGCTACAAAGGAATTAGAACCAATTGTAATTGAAGGTGGGTAAAGTTATAACCAGTTTGGTCACTGGTATCCCTCCATTCTTTGCACCATTGTGGGATAACATACCACAATTCCTATTATTACAGATACGCAAGTCGGAATTGTTACAACTCTCATCCTCTGCATGAATAAATCCATAGTGACCTAATTTTTATCAAGTCAATCAAGCATTGTGAATACCCCTTACTCTCCTCCCTCCTCTCTTTCTACACTCCCTCCCGCTCCCTTCATTCAGCTGATCAGTTCCTTCTGACTGTCCCTCCTTCCCCTTGTGCCCCCTCCCGTTTCTGCTCCTTCCAGCTCCTAGCTCCCCTGCACTGGAACTCCCTACCTCTCTCAATTTGTTCTATTCCTACTTTCTCCTCATTTTGCACCTCCCTTAAATCTCTCCTTCTCCACCCCTGCCTTGAAACTCCCTCCCCTTCCTGCTCCCCCTTCTTTCTTTCTCCTTTCCCTTGATTCCCTCCCTCCACTCCCTATCACCCCTCTCTCACCCCCCCTCTCCTCCTTCTCCTCCCCTCCTCTCCTCTCCCCCACATTCCCACTGCTTTTCTTTCCCCATTCCCTCCAGTCTTATTGCTCTTCTTAATGGTTTGTTAATTGATTGATTCATACTGTAATTTGCTTCTACCGTTATATTGTTATGTTATGCTCATTGTATGAAGTTATTCAATTGTGCAGCGCTTTGGCGTTAAGCGCTATATAAACTAATAAATACAAATACAAATATCTCATAGCATTATTGGGATACGGTACTCCTTAACAGTTACCATTTCAATTTTATTTTCCCTGTTATTTATATGCCAGTGATCTACTCTGAAAGCTTCAAAATAAATTAGGACATGATGGAGGGTGTCACCCATTGAGTGAATTTTCAGAATAGAAGGTGTAAATGATTGAGGTTGGTAGCCTTTGGTGGGACTCATGGCTTGTACTGATGCCTCCTATTGTCACGTTAGAATAATCATATATATGTTCGCTATAAGTCTTGGGCATGCAATTAAGAATAACTGCATGCTAATTTGGACATAACAATTTCTAAATAAGATTTCTTCAGAGATCCAGACGCAGGGTTGTAGTATTTTGTGCTGATACTTGGAAGAATTATTATTAATGTTTACTAATTCTCTTCTCTTGATCTTTTTCTCTTCTTCCTCCCACAAATTTCTGTTTTTTGTGTGCTTTGTTTTTTATTTGATTCTTTCTTTTTCATACGCTGTTCTTTTGGTTGTTTGTTTTAATGTACCTGCGCTATACACGATCTACATCACAGCCTTGAGAACGACCCTACGAGTTGAAACACGTGTTGGCTGTCATCTATGTTTTTTCCTCCTTTTACAAGACAAAGGACCATTGGATCATTTATAGAGTTAATGATGAAAGATGCATTTCTTTTAAATAATTTGGTAGTATTATATAAATTGTTTTGCAATTGAATATTGACTGAATTAGCGTTCTAGGGGCATACATGATTTACCCCAGCCAATATGAAAATGTGCTAGTCCTTTGTACTCCCAACATTTGTCATTGACACCTGAAAAACAAAATGCATTCGTCCGGAGTAAATTCTGCTTTGATCTATATATGTTTGAGCGTCACAGTCATACACAATGTTACTGAAAAGGGGGCTGGTGAGGTATTGACTCAATGTTTGCCCACAGTAGTTAGGTAATGCTCATATTTAGTTATATTTGGGTTTGGCAGGAGCAGGAATTTAAACTGGCCAATTATATGATGGGATTGGCTTGTTACATACAGGAAAGCATTAGATTATTGCTATCTCGCTGAAAATTAAAATGGGTAATTTATTTAGAGTAAACCATACTGAACTAGCAATAGCAGGGGGACCATTGAAAGGATCAAGCATCGGGTGCTTTTTGCCTCATTTTCATCAAAATAGGGAAGTGCAGAAAGGACACAAGCTTATTGCACCTCAACTCATGTCCTTTAATTAAATTAAATAACATTTAAGAAAATAAAAGGAATACAATATAACTACATTTGTAATACAGTAAAAAGTACAAAGCTAAATGATTGAAATCAAATCTTGAAGCACTATCCTTTAGATAGGAAGCCTTGGTGTTAACGCTGATAGATAGCTGATGGGCATGACCATGTGTGAGGGGAGGTTTTGCAAGTGGGAGGGGGTGTTTTGTATGTATATAAGATAGTAGGAGATTTTAGAGGTGAGTTAGTAAGTTGGAAAGAAGAGTAGTCGACAAACTAGGGATACATGTAGAGCATGCAATGCAACATTTGACTATCCAGGTTTTGGGCTACAGCTAACATTAGCTCTAGGCAGCATAGTCAATGGTGAGGGATCATGGGAGTCCCAGCCGAAAACATCCTGAGAGCTGCAGGTTGCAGATCTCTGATGAAGGAGGAAGAATGAATCCATTGGACACAATCAGAAAGGACAAATAATAGGGCATCATCAAGGAACATGGTTAGGGTGGTCTGTTAGATGTTTGCGTTAGTGTTAATTCAATTCCAATTGGTTTGCGTGGAATCACAGTGAAAGAGTCAGCTTTCCACTAAGTCTTTGCAGACTAATTGTGGCTAGGTGGAATGTTCCTTTAGTATGTTGGGTTGAATCTATAAAGCTTGCATGGGGCCCAACCAAAAGAAGTGTGTTCTCCAATAGTTCTTTGTTGGTGAGTTGAGTGTGGTTTCCTGGTATGATCATATCATTTAGGAATGGTGGTGTGGGAGGTTGCCAAGAGCAATGGCAGTGGTTCAGATTCATTCAAAACCTTCCACCCATCTCTTTTGTGGTTACAGTTTATCTCACTATGTGAGAGAGGGTATGCCCAGACGTGGGTCCCTTGCTCACTGCGCCATAGGGAACCAAGCTGCACCTCACTGAAGAGGCCCAACAAGGCCGGAACATGTCTGGGGTTGCTTGTGTTTCCGTGCAGAGGGGACCCGGCCTAGCAGTTCGTGATGGGCTGCTACCATTGGTGGCAGTACCTGACTGATTTGCATATGGCTGGACCGCTTTTGCAATGGCACAGACGGGCTAAAACACGGTGGTGTGGAAGGTTGCCCAGAGCAATGCCAGTGGTACAGATTCATTCAAAACCTTCCACCCATCTCATTTGTGGTTACAGTTTGTCTCACTATCTGAGAGAGGGGATTCCCAGACGTGGGTCCCTTGCTCGCTGCGCCACTGGGAACCAAGCTGCACCTCACTAAAGAGGCCCAACAAGGCCAAAGCATGTCTGGGGTTGCTTGTGTTTCCGTGCAGAGGGGACCTGGCCTAGCAGTCGGGCTGGGCTGTTACCATTGGTGGCAGTACCTGACTGATTTGCATATGGCTGGACCCCTTTTGCAATAGCGCAGACAGGCTAAACAACGGTGGTGTGAAAGGTTGCCCAGAGAAACGCCAGTGGTTCAGATTAATTCAAAACCTTCCACCCATCTCTTTTGTGGTTACAGTTTGTCTCACTATGTGAGAGAGGGTATGCCCAGACGTGGGTCCCTTGCTCGCTGCACCATAGGGAACCAAGCTGCACCTCACTGAAGAGGCCCAACAAGGCCGAAACATGTCTGGGGTTGCTTGTGTTTCCGTGCAGAGGGGACCTGGCCTACCCTTTTCTGGCTGGGCTGCTACCATTGGTGGCAGTAGCAGATTGATTTGCATATGGCTGGACCCCTTTTGCAATGACACGGATGGGCTAAAAAATGGTGTGGACGGTTGCCCAGAGCAATGCCAGTGGTTCAGATTCATTCAAAACCTTCCAACCATCTCTTTTGTGGTAACAGAGAGTGCTGCCATCATTCTCATCGTAGTACTTGGCCTGAAGTTAAGAAGAGTAACAAATACTCTGGGACTCAGCCTACTCGTCCCAGTATTCAGAACAAAGTTGATATGAAGAGAGATTCATTCCCCAAGTTGCAACTAGGAAGAGAAGGACTATCAGGGACACCGAAGAGAGACTTTGGCCCAGCATTCCTAAAATACACAAGGCTAAAGAGGAAAGGCCAAACAGGAAAGCAGTCAGGGGAATGAGAATGGGAAAAGTCACCTAGAGGAACTACATCAGTTACTTAAAGCTATTGCTCAACAATGTCAGAGGATTGCATATTAAAAGCAAGATCTTTTGTTATTTGATAGCGGAAGTAACATATCCAGGAGAAGGAAGTCCTTCTCCTGGACATTTGCTGTTTCTTATAGTTGTAGGGATAGAATAGCTTAGATCTGGATGGATGACAGACAATTTGTTTTTGGACTTCTCTAAAGACGGCAAGGCCTCTAGTTAGTTGGTAAGGTAGGGAACCCGAGAGATTAAGGATAGTTAGGCATTTTCTTCTCTGGTTATTGTGAGAAACCTGGGGGTATTCTCACTTCTGCTCCCCTGGGATCCTCTGCACAGGTGGCCAGGGAAAGGCCATCGCTTTGGATCGTGACCCTGGGGGTGGAGAAGTGAGGGAGGATCACCTGGGTGGAGGGTCCTTTGGGATTAGGAGTGGGGTGCCCTCAGCGAGATGCAGTATTCCCCATTCCCCTTACAGGAAGAAACCCTTGTTCCAGGGGCAGTTATGGGATATTGTTATCCATGTCTCATTGGCTGAGAAAAGGGCATGAGATACCCTCAGTCCAGATGTGTCAGGAAGAGAGCAAATAGGGAGGATTATCTGGGTGGAGGGTCTGTAAGGACTGGGAGGTGGATGCCTTTAAGAGAAATATGGTATCCCCCTTTTCCTACTATTGATCAACCCAACCCTTTGCCTACCTTTATTAGGTATTTTGAGTCAACTCCCCTGACTTCCTCATGTATGACTGTTAGATATACTGGGACTAAGAAGCGGCAACTAGGAGCAATGAGGACAAGGTGCTTTTACCACTCTGGTACTGGGACGAGGAAGAGGCCTGCTGAGAATACTTGAGGTCAGGCATGTCCTCTTAATGATGATCCGACAGGGCTAATTGTACCACCGCACCTGCAGCCTGTTAGAAGGGGGCAGGTGTATAAAATACCCAATATAGGTGTAGGAAGCAGCAGATCAGGAGAGGGTGAAGCAGAAGAATCCGTGGCATTGAAGTAGCAGCAGCAGAGAGGCCAAGGAAAGCAGCGGGATGCCTGGGTGCTGGGGCTCTGTAGAACCAAACAAACATCATAATGGGAGACGTAACTGGAGGCTACCCCTTGTCATGGTGTTCGCAGTGCTCATTCTCCTGGGGTCAGAAGCTGACCCAGGAGTGCCTGGGGGGCAGGAGAAGGAGTCCTGAAGCAGAGGACCAAAGGCCAACAGATCTGCGCTGCGAAAATGCTGAAAGATGCAACCAGTGATTTTTTATGCGAAAGGAAACCCGGTGTGGGAGTGTTTGAAGTTATGCAGCGGATTGCTATGCATCGAAGCGGTCGCGTGGATGAGAAGTCATGTTTTCGAAGGTCTCCGAAGCGAATCCTCATCAACTCCTGAATAACTGAGAATACATTGTAGCGGAGTGGTCGTGTGTACGTAAAGACACATTTTAGAAGTATGAGAGTGCAAGGCACGATACAAAGGTAATTTCTCTATACTGCTAACAAGGAAATGAAATGAATAAAAGCTCTTCTAATTGTTACAAAGGTCTTCGAGTGCTGGGCACATTGTAAAAAGCAACTTACAGAGACTTATAAAACCAAAGTGAAATTAATTAAACCTTTTTAAATGCTACGAACATCTCTCAGTGCTGGGCACGTTATTCAAAGCATTGTACAGTGATTTGTAACAACAAAGCTAATTGAATGAAGATCTTTAACACCTACAAAAATTCAGAACTAAATGAAAACCGTACCAAACACCCTTGCAGTGAATGCAACTTCAGATATAAGCACAATTTATATGTATTGAACTTACAAGTGAACTTTCACAGAAGTTTAACAATACAAGGGGACTAAATACAAGCAAATCAACCATACCTTGGGCTCCAGAGTGAATGGAACTTTGGAGATGAACTTTAACGAATGGTGAGCTGCAGCTTTCCACCAAAGATATTTTGATACCAAGACCAACCACATCCAGAAGGAGCAACTGTGGCACAGACCTTTAAGAAAACTGGAAATTCTTACATACTGGAAGCAAACCTTGAGGAAGGGAACCCCAAGGCTTTATCCTGCTTTTGTGGTTGGAAGTATGTTTTGAAACTTGGGGAAGGGACCCCCGAATTCTGGTTAACTTTCTATCTGAACTTAAGGCAACCCTGAGACATTTATTTGAAAGGGAGCTGAAAGAAAGCTTTGAGTTGGACAGAATTCTGAACTTTGTGTTGAACACTGTTTTGTTGGTTGCTGCAACCCTACACATTGTATGGATTAGTTGGGAGGGCAGGTATATGGTTTGGACACAGACAGATTCCTAAATTGAACTTTCAGACTTTGACTTTCCTTAGTTTTTGGTTTGGTAAGGAAACTCACCATAGGACAGGGCAAGATAGGCGTTTTTCCATCCTAATGTTTAAGTTAATAAACTTACTTGTATTGGTAATTAAGAATCTGTTGTCTGTGTCTTACTCTCAAGATGCCTTCACAAATGGTGTCAGCGTGGGATACTGCTCAACCGATGCAAGTTGAGGGGCCCTTATGTGGTTAATAATTCAAGAAACCTGAAGGAAGGATACAATTGTGTTAGGACAGTTTTTCTGAAGTCCAACTAAGGGCTTAGTAAAACCATTCAACTGAGACAGTACAAGTCTACACTCTTTGTATAAGGCTGTACCACCTGAGTACATGGGAGAATAGACAGAGCAGCCACGCTTATCTTTGGAGGGAGAGAGGGCTGCAGGAAAGTACATATAACCTGTAGTATACCAAGGATTCAATAGAAACACTTACAACCAGATGTATTATAACAAATAAAGGTTTATTATGAGTACAAGTAGGCCAAGTTAAGCCATGGGGTAAGTATTGGTCATAGAGTCAAAAATACATCATAAAAACACAGCACAATGCTTGAAGGTACACAGACCAAAGCATAAACCTTTTCTGGAAACCGAACAGTATTTCTAAGCAAGTTGGACCTTATCATACACATTTAGTATAGGACACACCTATTCATGGGGAGTAAACCCACAAGTTACTTTTAGATTACTTTACAGTAAGACAAGGGAAGTAGACCCTGTCAGTGATGCAGTGACACTCAGCAAAGAAATCATATAATCAACCAACTTGCCAATTTACTTTTCTGAATAGTGGAACACTCATCCAAGATACAGTAGAAACCTATAACTATTATTCAGGATAACACACTGTTATACTAGGTGAGTAAGACCTTTTGGTGTAATATATAATTACACTTGATTTGCAGCTCAGTGGAACACAGTCTAAGATAAGCAAGAACTATTTACACTAATTTAAGATTGCACCGGGGAGACCAAGGTCAGCTACTCCTACAGAACACTTTTTGAGAATGGCACACAGCTATTCTAGATAGGTAAAACCTAAGGTTGCAATATACTATTACAGTTGCTTTTCAGGTCAGTGGAACGCAGATTGAGATAAGCAATAGCTATAAAAATGAGTAACATCTAAGGCAGACTTAATCTAAACAAGCTATACAGCAAGTTAGGTGAAGCAAGACCCATTTGGGTCACTACTATTCCTGTTAGGATATAAATGTAGGAAAGTGGAGCCAACAGCATTACTTTTGGGGAAGAGGCACAACCAATTCACAGGTTAGTAAAATAACTTTATATATACTTTTCGGAATGGCCCAACACACAGTCAAGGTAAGTAAGAATGTTTGTAACTGCTTACTCTCAGAGTGGCAGTTACCAACCAACTCTTTCACAAGTAAATACTTTCAAACACTTGTTATTATTTTCAAGACAGCACCCATTACTTATCAAGCCCTTTCCTAGTCTATTAAATGAGTTCATTCAGAGGCAGGAGATGGACCCTAGTGGTCAAGGGGCCAGCTGTAGGCAGAATGACATAGGGTTCAGTTGCAGGCAAAAGTCAGAGTTCCTGTGGAAGCCTGTTCAAACAAGTAAGTAGTTCACTTTAACTTTAAAGTTAGTTAGGGTCCAGTGACTTCTGAGAAGACACCCTAGGAGGATTCCAGCAGTGGGCCTTGGTGAACTGGATGAGAGGACTCCCAATCACAAGAACACCCCAAAGCTTTACAGAAATCCCACAGGCTTACGGTATGTAAGTGCCCCAGGCAAGTGGTTCTTCGCACTGTTTACTCAGCACAGAAGAAGAGGTTGCAGCAGCGGAGACTTCAGGATCTGCAGCCAAAAACCTGGCCGTTGAATTCCTTGTCATGAAGACAGGACACTGTAAGGGTTTCTGCAGCAGGGATCAACGGGGAAGGCTGCCGGCAAGAGTATCTTTGCAACTAGTTTTGGTGCCCTTTTCAGGAGCCAGAAGAAGACTGAATATTGCTGATTGGATTCTCATTGGTTGTAAGGTCCAGCACTTTAGTGAGGGGACTTTTCAGACCCGATTCACGTCTCTGGAGTGCCAGCAGGATGCCACCAAAGTTTCAGCTCGATTTGGAATTCAGAAGACCATGAACCGCACAATGGCTCAAGGTCCCAGGGTATTGTGGTATTGCAGCTGTGCAAGTTCGCAGCACGACGTGGGATGGTCCAAAATGCAGGTCTTCTTGAGTCTAGTGGATCTCACCAGGCTGTGGGTAACCATCGTCCTTTTCGGGATCCCCAGGTCGATTGGAAGGAAGGGTTACAGCAAGCTCCGGTTACACAGCAGGCTCTCCAGTCGCTGTAAATCACTATGGCCATGGTTTAATGTTCCTCTTCGGTTTCAGCTCCAGTGGTCGACTTGTCAACAGCTTCCAGGTTTGGAGTTTTTATCAGCAGCTACAGCACAACTTCTACATTCTGCATTTTACAGCAAGGGGCGGTCTGGTGGTCGAAAAAGGACAGACAGCTCCCCACTGGGAGTTTGTTCCTTTCAGGCAAGGTGAAAGACAAAGAGCTGCAGGGTGTTATGCTCACCTGATATTGCCGGGGACGTCTGGAAGGCTCTGAGATCTGGAACCCTGGATGTGCAGTTACCCAGTGCTGAATAATGAATCTGCAATTACAGAAGGGAGGATTTGTGATGACTGTCTCTAATGGGTGAATCTCCCACCTCTCGCTGACCGATTCCCTTCCCACTGGGTTCTTTTCTCACCTTAGTTATTTGTAGGATGAGCTATCCGTCCTGCGTTTCTTGTGCAGGGGCGCTTGACATTTGTTGGCGAGCTGCCAGAGTTGCTTCAATGGTGCAGTACGCCTTCCTTGGGCCCACACCTGCTGTGACCCCGAATCTGCTGGTAGGCAGGTAGGTTTGTTAAGTCTTTGTTCTGTTTATGGTGGGAATTCGTTAATATCTTTATCTCCTTCTTTTCAGGTGCGAGGTTCTTGATGCTGGCATGCCGGATGGAGAGGCACGTTTCTAGGTAAGAGAAAGCGCGAAGTGCAGCGCCTTTATTGGCCCTCATTACGACCCTTGCGGAAAGTGACTGACCGGAGCGCCACAGCATAAATAGCGTTTCCGCCATTGCACGAAGGAGCAAAGTGCGGCCCATTCCGACCCATCGGGCACGAGCACCACGCCACGGCGGAAGTGCAAAGTCCGCGATGGCGGAAATGGCCCAAAAACAGCCCACACCGCCGCCGTACGGCGCCCTAGGTGCAATACCGCCACCCCTCTTAGCGGTCACCGCAGTGTGCGCCTACCGGAAAGGACGGTGACCGGAAATATACGGAAACGGAAGTTAAAACATGGGCCCGGAACGGGAAACATCCCGGCGTACACCTATAAAAACACTAAAACCACACAACCACTAAAATCACTACCCTGAAACACACCCCAACCCGTCACCCACCCTAGCGAAACCAAGAAAAATGGGAAAAGTAGCGAAGAAAGCGTGCGACCGCAAGCGGCAGGTCCACTTCTCCCGTGAGGAACTCACCGTGCTAACAGAGACCCTCCAGGAGAATGCTGCCGTCGTCTTCTCCACGCAAATGACCAGAACGGCACTTGCAAACAAGAAGACCATATGGGCTCTGGTGGCACAGCGGGTAAGTGCGGTGGGGACCGCACCCCGCACCCCACAGCAATGCCGCAAGCGATGGGACGACCTGCGGATACGCGTCCGCAGCATACTCTCTGCCAACCGCAACATTGCCACAGCCACCGGGGGAGGTCCTGAATCACCCATCAAGTTGACCCCCTGGGAAGAAATCTGTGCCTCCACCATCGGAATGGAGAGCATAGAGGGAGTCGGAGGGATGGAGAAAGGAGTGCAGACATCCGAAGATTCAGGTAGGTGGGCCAGATAAAACAATGCCAAATCCACACAGTCCATCCATGTGAAGTACCATGCGTCCACATAGTGCAACAGAAACACATGTCCAGGAGAACGTCCACACACATCGGCCTGATAGCGCACGTTAAAACCCACAATAAATACATAAATAATTAAAAACCCCTAATACACGCACTACACGTGCAGCAGGCACACCCTAACTGCAGGCTGCCAAACAACTGCACCCTCACTCCACACACAAATCAAAGCACCTCCAAGGCCCCGACCCAAATCACCCTCAGGTACCACCCCAATGCATGTGATACAATGCCATTCCAATTCCCACAGACCCATCAATAACCCTCGCCCTCCTTTACTCCACCACAGGGTCCGATCCAAACGACGAGCTACAGGACACCCCTACCAGCACACCTGCAAAGAGGGCCAAGACCAACGGCCAGAGACCCTCCACCTCAGCTGCACGCATCAAGACACGGCAGCAGCACAAATCAGGTGGCAGCACAGAGGGGGGAACATCAACAGGCACCCCAGCAGCCAGCATGCCCACAACACCACCACCACAGGTCCCCCCAACGGATGCCACAGAAGGCACTGCCTCTGGTGGCAGCAGCACCATAGGTGACACCCCATTGATGGCAGCATGCTCGGACACAGAAAACGGGGATGCCGAAGTCAGATCCATCCATGACCTGTCCCAATCCCCCTGTCTGTCCCATCCCGTACAACATGAGGATACCACGCAGGGGCACCCACAAGACGACGACTGGCCATCCCCCACAAGCCCTGTGGCAAGGCAACATGAGGACAACAGCCCCTCTGTGACACCGCCGCAAATGGCCATGGCCCAGCAGAGGCAACAGTCCCTCGACCAGTTGATCGAACAACAGCAGCAACTGGCCACACTCCTCAAGGACCATGCCGATGAATGTGGGGGCACTAAGGCAGACATAGAAACATCAACTGAGACACTTAGGGCAGAAATGGAGAGAGGTACAGAGACGCTAAGGGCACAAATGGAGAGTAGCACCGAGAGCCTGAGGGGGGAACTGCATGCGACGTCCAAAGACGTATGTGCCGAACTAGCCGCAGTGCGCCGTGTGCTCACTGAGCTCTCGCAAACCCTTAGGGACATGCATGGACGTGAGCAGGCAGACACATCATCCGTTGCAAGTTCCGTCCAGGGCAGCCCCCAACGTAGATCTGGAAGGAACCTGCGCTCCACAGGCAGGGGTGCCCCTGATACCCGCAGAGGGGGCATGCAATAGCGACAGCCCACTGACAATGAGCATCTTTGGACACTGGTGTTCGGGGGGGAGGTAGGAGGGTGGAGGGGGTGTGTTGGGCTCACTTGGGTGGCGGGTCGATAGGGTGTTCAACATGACATCACATATGCCATAAAAAGTGCACGATCAACCAATGAGATGTGTGGACATTGATCTTTGTGTACTAGGCCATCATAGGCGTACAGTCCATATTGTGCATGTCCCAGACACACGCAGTGCCACGAGTCCCGTGTCCATGTATCAGCCACCAGGCGTGAGTGCTAGAAGCATACATCAATGAGATGCTGACGAATGTCACGGGCCTCCGGTGCCTCGCAGACTCCATGAGGTGCTGCCACATCCCCACCCTCATCATGACCATCATCAGGTGCTTGCAGTTCTGCGTCAGGGGGCATGGGCACATTTCTACGTACGCACATGTTGTGGAGCATGACACATGCCATCACCATCTTTGCAACCTTCTCATGGCGGTACAGGAGTGCCCCGCCAGACCTGCTGAGGCAGCGGAAACGGCCCTTCAGTAGGCCGAATGCCTGTTCTATGACTACACGGGTACGTGAGTGGGCATGGTTGTAGTCCTCCTCATGCTGGTCCCGTGGGTTCCGGACTGGTGTGAGGAGCCATCTCTTCAGTGGATATCCAGCATCACCTGTATGTGGACGAGAAACGTATGATGTGGAATGCCATTGATACGTACGCACACCCCCCCCCCTTCCTGCCTGGTCATTGCCAATTCACATACCCCACATCATCATGCATGTAATGAGACTCACCGAGTAGCCAGGATCTGTTCCCTGCGTGTCGCTCCATGTAGCGTGGTATTGTAGAGTTCCTCAAGACCATAGAATCATGGGTTGATCCAGGGAATCGGGCACAACAATGTGTAATGATCCTGTTGGAGTCACACACCATTTGTACATTCAGGGAATGAAATTGTTTTCGGTTGCGGTACTGGGCCTCCATGGCATGTGGGACGACCAATTCAACATGGGTGCAGTCGATGGCACCAATGCAACCCGGTATGCCGCCAAGTGCATGGAATCCCACTTTCGTGTTTGTAATTTCCTGCTCCGAGCGTGGTAGGGAGATGTAGTCGTCTGCGTGCTGCAGGAGGGCATCGAGCACTTGCAATAGTGTCCGTGAGAACAGTGGCTGAGAAATGCCATGCAACTGTCCGACTGTGTGCTGGTAGGTGCCTGTGGCCAGGAAGTGAAGTACAGACACCACCTTCAGTAGGGGTGGGATGGCGGTTGGGCTATCTATCATGCTGACAAGGTCAGCCTGTGTCATGTCCACAATGGCGGCTATGGTGTCCCGGTCCAGACGGTAGAGGGTGTGGATCTGCTCATCAGTGAGGTTGAACGGATGTGCTCGGAGGCGTGGTATTGCGGGCTGCCTGCGTGGTGGTAGTGGCTGTGCTGGTGGGCCTTGCTGGCCCTGCCTTGGCCTCCTCCTCCTCCTGCGTCTCCTCCGTGCGGCTGGTTGTAGTTGGTGTTCGTCTTCTTCTTGGAGTTGGAGCACTTGCAGTGCTATCAGGTCCCCCAGGGCCAACATCGCGAGTCCTGCCGGTAGCATTTCGGTGTGGTTGTGGGAGGAGACTGGCTGTGCAATTTATGTGTTTTCAGGCTGTATGGCCTCCACCTGTGGTGATTCATTCCACCTGTGCAAACTGCTCTCCCCTTTGGCCGAGCACGTCACGCGCACAACGCTGCAATTCGGGGAATGGTATCTTGCTATTGCTATCATGTATTTGTACCCGATGGCCGTGTAAGATTGGTTGATATGTTCATTCTGCTGTGGTCCCATTGTTTCCCATACTATCTGTGCAGTCGCGAACAGACTTGTGAAGGGTCAGTGGAACGTAGTACTCGAGTAACGGTGGGCCCTCATGCATCACTGTACCGAGTTGCAACGACGGGCGGGGCGTCCCATTCGTGGGTGAAGGCAGTTGCCATTTTCACACACAGCCGCACTCGATGGAATAATTAGTGATTTCAAACGGCCACAGATGCCTTTCCGACGTGATGTTGCAAATGAGGAATTCGAAGGGCGGCGCTTTCGGTTTCCAGCTAGCGGCGAGGAGATGCCCACAGGTCTGACTGCAAATATAACGTTCTATTGTTCAATGTCCTTGAGACAGGGCCCATGGCGAGGGAGCAATGATTGATATGAATAGTTTGGGATGCGCAATAGCTACGTGGGCGATGAGGCCGGCCGTTCCCAAATACATGTTACTTCACAACACTGGAATTACGGGCTGGGGCACTGTGGATTTTGCAGGCTGCATAACGCACAGACTCAATGGATGTTTCTAATGTTATGTGAGTAATTATTCAGGCGTTTTGATCCCGGGATGAGGGAATGATGAATGGATGCATGGGCAGGTGATTTGATACAGAGTTTGCCATGTACAGGGCTTCTTGGGATCTATCCGCCTCCCCTACGCTATGTGATGCAGGGCTGCCATAGTGGGACCATCGTCTATCTGGCCTTGTTGAGCCCTCCCTGTCTCGAGGCGCCCTCAGACACTTGTGTCCATGCACGTTAACATTCCCATCTGATGGATTCTGTTTTGACAGACGCATGCACAGGTACACTCGTTTGTGATGGTGTTTGCACCTCGATATAGATGGTTATGAGTCGCAAGTGGTTTTGGGGTGGTGATGGTCCTTTTGAGTGGGCTAGCATGCATATGGCTGTGGATTTCGTGTGATCATTGAAGTGAGTTGTTCGAATGTAGTTCTGATGGCCATTCTGTTCTTTTTCTTTTCTTTTGGTTGACAGGTATCTCCTCCCCTTTTGCCACTGCCATCTGTATGCCACTCCTGCAGATGGATTTTACTCCCGACACCTGCTACTTCGTGTTAATCAGTGGAGCAGCATTACGATCTTATGGGACGATCGCCAATGGCCCACATGCCCTTACGCAGTACTGGTGGCTCGGAGCAACATTTCGGCCTTTCAGCTGGACTAGTGCCTCCCCATTGGGACGGCCCTGCGGTTCTGTGCGCTTCCATGTTGCCTTTTCGTACGTGAATGTGGCTCTGTGTACCATGGGGGAACAGGGCGACACACAAGTAGTGGCTGGTCATTTCTTGCGGATGCAGCCCACAATGGTGATTAGTGTTTTGGAGTTCATGGCCTGATGGCTGTATGGGCTTGGTGACTTTGATGTGCATAAATTTCTATTCTGATTTGGCCCGTGTAGCGTTTTTCTTTGCAAGTGATGTGGCATATGCCTATTTGGGGGGCGATGTATTGTGAGGAGATCTGCATTGGGTTCCAGCTTCGGGGTTTAGTTGCGTGGTACTGTACTGGGCGCGTTTGCCTACTAAGCCCGTGAGGTCAGGGATGGGGGCTGCCTATATGACAGTTTGAATGTTGTCATGCTCAGGGGCGGGGGATTGGGTTTTGTGTAACAGATGCCGGTCAGCCAGGTGGACTGGTGGAATGATGTGATTTTCGGAATATTGCTGGTCACAGGTGCCTGTGTTTGCGTGCGTTTCTTGGTGGGGGACTGTGGTCATGTCCATTGGGATGGCTTCTATATTCGTGCCATCTGTGCCCTGCAGCTCCCATTGGCCCCTCTTGTGTTTCTTTTGTTCGTTGGCATGCATGGGTGACTTGTACATTTCAATGGTTGCATTGTGACTTCATTGCACCTACGGGGAGTTGTACTTTGTGGACAGGGAGCGGTGTACAGGCACTCAGTGGGGCCGTTTACGGTTGATTCGCGATGCCGTACTTCTCGCCATGGCGGAATGGTACATTACGCCATGCCTGATGGCGTTAGGTACATGTCCGCTAGGGTCGGAATTGGCGTACCCTTGCGCCATGGTGGTGTTTGCGGTTTGGCATGGCGCGCGCGCGTGCTTGGTGCAGTTAGCGT
Organism: Ambystoma mexicanum; assembly: GCF_040938575.1. Taxonomy (NCBI): domain Eukaryota; kingdom Metazoa; phylum Chordata; class Amphibia; order Caudata; family Ambystomatidae; genus Ambystoma; species Ambystoma mexicanum. Next base: position 585,023,118 of record NC_090922.1, on the reverse strand, counting down.
TGGCGTTCACTACGGTGTCGCTAATGGCTTCGTACTTTGCGGTGACGGGTCATAGTCGCACCGAGCGCTATTCGATGGCGGTATTGCATTTCCGCCATCGTTTTCCGATTTCCGCAAGGGTCGTAATGAGGGCCATTGTCTTTTAAAGCTAACCTGTGTTTTCTTCTTCTTCTCCTCACAGGCCGCTGTGGTGCTGCGAGTGGATGAGAGCGCGATGAAAAACAGGCCCCCGGAATCCGTTAAGGTAAGTACAGTGCTGTGCGGTTGTTTAATATTGAAAGCGAACCTGAATATGTCTCTTTTTCCTTTGCAGATGTTGCTGTGGTGCTCCGGATGGAAGCGTGGAGTAGCGCGATGGAATTCAGGTAAGACTGATGGAATTCAATGTTTTGGAAGTGCGCGTTCTAATATTGTTTTTCCCTTTCTCGTTATTGCAGGTCGCAATGTTCGAACAGCAGCTGTGGTAGCGGTTCGCCGGAAGTCCTTAAGCTAGTACTCACAGGTGAGTGATGTTTCTTCTTCTCTCAGTTTCCACAGATTGCAGCCCAGTTGAGATGCTGAGTGCTGGATGGTGTTTTCTCAGGTAAAACAGAATAATCTTGTTCTTGCAGGATTACAGGAAGATGCTGAAGACCAGGAGCTGGACACGGTGAGAGTCACGCTGCTGGTTGCAGAATTACACGAAGCTTGTTCTGCAGTCAGGGTGTGGTTTATATAGCCTAGGTAAAGTAGTACCAGGGAAAGTAGTTCCAGGCCTGCCACACCCAAAACACTAGACCGCATGGCTTGGTTCTTAGAACTAGACTGTGTGGGTGCTTCCATGTTGGATTTAAAGGCCCATATACATAAATGGGACCTAGTTTGAACAGCCCTTCCTTCCTACATATGCACCTGGTGCCAAAGGAGCCAGGACTGGCTCCACAAGCCCTTTTGCAGTGGTTTTAAGGCCCTCAGGGTTCTGGTGGGAGCCTGCTTGTGGCACAACTTGTGCCCCCTCACAGTGGTCATGACACAGGGTTTTGGACTCCTCCCTCGCTTCCTGCCTTTCCAGACACTCTGGAGCCTTGGCAGAGAATCCACAGGATTCCCGCCGAAGACAAAACAGCCACTGAGGTCGTTCCTGCCTAGAATGGCAGAATATGACCTCAGAAACAGCAAGCACACAAGAAATGGCAAAAAAAAGAAGGAGCTCATAATTTTAGCAAAATGGAGGCCCTTTTGTGCATTACTAGGCTGAATTACCAGCCTGCAAGTAATGAAGACTAACCAGTCATTAAAATAGTTACACTGCCACCAGCCATTCACGGAAAATTGCAATTGTAACAAAATGTTACCCGATAGTTAAGAAAGGGGATACATTGTATCCCCCAGCACTCCACATACGATGGGGAGTGCTGGCACACTATATAAAACGTAAAGGGGGGTGAAAATCCCTCTTTACTACTTGGGAACTGCAGTTCACCCAAGCACATGAAAGAGAAATTAACAGAGGAGCCGATAGGGGCAACCCAGCCTAAGCCCAAAAGTTGTAGGAAACTATAACTTCAACCATACACTATGGAGAGACATAAAAATGTCACCCATAAAAAGAGTAAATGACTAGGTGAGAGGGGGAAAAATAGCTACCTAGTCAAAGCAAAAAAGTTCTGGGGTTGACATAGTTCTGGAAGATTTATCATTAATATGAAAATCTTACCTAACAAATTGTAACCGTACAAGGTCACAAACGTATCCTAGACATAAAGAAATATCTTGCACGATAATTACAGATCCTCATCACCCGTCAGATCTATTTTTTAGATCAGAACTCCTCTTAGATACCCTCCCACTGACCGCATATCATTTGAGACATGAGGAAAAAATCCTCCTGGTAGTTAGAGAATCAGAAGCTTATATCTAATCCATAGTCTTAGGTCCTATAAGAACAGGGCCAGAAATGCCAGCCATCTCTTTTCCTTCTTCTCCCATATAGCCAAAAAGAGAGGACCTGGAGGTAAAGAGCATCGAAGATCTAGAATTCTTTTCTGGATCTGGATCTGACACTGACAGAGGGTCAAGTGATACCATATCTTCCCCTCATACAATGGTATCTATAGAAGAGATATTAGCCCAATTAGCCAATCACCAAATCGAAGCTGAGAAAAGATTACAAACAGTGCTAGATCACCTTAAAGCAGCTCAGGAAAAGCCCAGCATTCCCTGGGAGATCTACAACCTTACAAAGAGGGAGACAATGTAGGACACTTTTTCCTGAATTTCATGAGGCTAGCTCGCCAGTTCAAATGGGGAGATGAGTTGAAAATCTGCTATTTAGGCCCCCTTTTGAAAGGAGAGTGGCAGACATCATACCAGCAGATGAAACTCCCAGGAACTGCGCCTTTCACTGATATTAAAGAAGGACTCCTACAACAGGTGGGTCAAACTGGCAATTTCTACCACCAAAAATTGAGGAAATTTAAAATTGGGTACCAAGGAAACACCATTTGAGCTCAGAGAGTCGGTTAAAAGTTATTGGTCATTATGGTTAGGGAGAAAACTATTCCCAGAGGTATTAGAAGCTTTAAGCTTAGAACAATGTATTCATTCTTTACCTACTTCACTCCAACAAGCTGTTCCACAAGTTAACAGACCCACACTCGCACTAGCCATTGAAACCGCCCAAATTTCTCTGATACCAACAACTGTTTCCACTCCTTACATAGACCTGAGGAGAGAAGAGAAGCTAAAGGGGAGAAAACTAGTAAAGAAAAGAGATTAGATCCCAAACCCAGGGAAGAACTAAAGAGGGAACAGATTAGAATAACAAAAACACACATTCTTACATGCTTTTCCTGTAGGGAACCAGGATAATTAGCTAGAAATTGTTTCTTAAATAGAAAAGAAGAACCCACAGAGATTGGGTGTATGGTGAGATAAGAATGAGACTATCCAGAAAATCATGAGGAGATAGCAGTTGTAAGGAAGGCATGGTATCATACAGTAAGACAGATACAAGTGATCACAGTTCAAGGATGTCTGTTGAACTTTAATTGGGTTTGAAAAACGCCATTCGAATCCTAACCTGAAGATGGGAGCATGCTACGACCATCAAATAATAATAACGCAGTCTTAGTCGAGTCTGTCAAAATAAAAGGGTCTATACTAATAAACCTATTGCCAATCCTTACTTCTAAATACAAACAGTGTGTGTTATTTTATGCAAGAGAAATTTGTTCAAGAAAAGTGTTCAAGCCTTTGGCTTCCCTTCCCCACGTTTTCAGCAAGGGACAAGGCGGCACACTCGAGCTTAGCACACTCTCTGGCTTCACTAGCATGAGGATGCAGTTCAAAACTCCAACATCAGGGCCTTCTGTGCCAAAGGCTCTTTGCCATTTAAAGTCTTTTATTTCAGAGGGCCTGATGCAACACGACAAACATTAAAGTTCCTTTCTTCTTAGGATTTCACATATATAACTTATCAAGTGATTTACTGTTCACCCCGGGTCCCCCTCCTCCGGGCTCTGACCCACTTTAACATAAAACCTTCAATTGGTCTCCCTCCGCTGGGCTCAGACCAAGTGTATCTACTTTCCAAACTTTCTCTACTTCATCAAAATGGAATACTTTCGACTGTGCGCAGGATTTTGCTCGACCCGCTGCAGGACCACTTCGATTCACAATTACTCGTTCTCTCCTTGATATAACCTTTTTCTCACTTTCACTTTTAACACTTCTCAGATGGATACCCTACAGAGACCTTCGATTGAACACCCACGCGTTGTCCTACCTCTCTGTCAAAAGGTATTGTATCTTGCTTTTAAAGTTCAATTAATCATCATCAGTTCAGCTTTACTGTCGTCTTAACAATGTTCATTCCAGTGCTCACCCTAGCGCTCGCATCCAGTGTTGCTGCTTGGAACCTTGGCTTCAACACAGACCGGTCTTGTATCGGTCTCCCTAACTCACCGGCTGTGTTGGTTTCACTGACACTGGTTTGTTCTTGAAGTCAAGGATGGTACAACTGAGGCTGATAATTCTACCCGCCTTGATTATGGACGTGGGAGGGCCCCGGGTACCTCCAACACACAACGCAGGATTCTTCAGCCTGGTTTCCTGGTCTTACGCTTTCTATTCTCGAGGCTTCTGGAAAGTAACGGTTCCTTGTCAAAAAGGTCAAGTGAACTTCCCTCCTTGCGACCCCCTTATGTTTTGCCGTCTTACTTCTCTCGTTCAGCTGCTGTCTTGAAACTGCTGTTTTCTCGTGTGCTTTGCCTCGCTCAGTGTGTGCTCTCGTGCTCCGCCTTTTATCCATGTGGAGAAGATTAATGGAAGTCAGGTGTGTGTGTGATGGTCATTAATTGCCTGACCATGGTATTGGGACATGTCAGGTATACTGCTGGGGTGCTAGTCTATTTTCTCTCATAGCGGGCAGTCCATGTGAAACTGTTAGTGCTGTAAAAGGGTGTTGGGGTTCCAAAATATCCTAGCTGGTAGGATGGGGTAAACGTGTTATAGGGAGAGTGATACCGCATCTCACCATCCAATGTCCCACTCCCCAAAGACCCCTCACCCAGGTGATCCTCCCACACTGGTCCACCCCCAGGAACTGGATCCAAAAGCGATAGCCGTGTCCTGGCCACCTCGATGACAGATCCCCGGGCACTAGTGGGTGAGACACCTTCTGGTAATTTATTTTGTGGTTCATCCCCTCAATCCACTTATAAGTCAGCAGTGGTTAATGGAATCCCAGTACGTGTCTTAGTAGATTCTGGTATTAAACAAACCGCCGTGAGTGCTGACCTAGTTTCCCATGAAAGGTTGCAGGGAGCTTCCCTAGTGAAGATAATATTCGTACACAGGGATCAGGAAATCTACCCTAAAGCAAATGTTGCTATTCATGTAAAAGGGGTAACTACCAATTTTCCTTCTGCCATTAGTCCTGGGTTACCAGAAAAAACTGTTACCAGAAAAAAGACTTTCCTAATTTTTCATCATTATTGCACAAGGGCAGTCCTTCTCAGACCTCCATTTCTCTGTCTAATACATGGTGAAAAGAGTAATTTGAAGCAGATAATACTGTATGGTAATGGTCTGAGATCCAAAAAAGGTTGCAACATAACCCCCTCCCCCCGCGCCTCCTCAAAACCCTACAACATCAGTCCTTTGTGTGGGTGGCCGTTTGTATTGGGGAAGGGCATGTCAGAAACCTGAGGGTATTCTCACTTCTGCTTCCCTGGGATCCTCTGCGCAGGTGGCCGGGGAAAGGCCATCACTTTTGGTTCCTGACCATGGGGATGGAGAAGCGAGGGAGGATCACCTGTCTGTAGGGTCCTTGGCGATTGGGAGTGGGGTGCCCTCAGGTGAGATGCAGTATTCCCCATCTTCCTTACAGGAGAAAACTCTTGTTCCGGGGGCAGTTATGGAATATTGTTATCCATGTCTCATTGGCTGAGAAAGGGGTATGAGATACCCTCAGTCCAGACGTGTCAAGTAGAGTGCAAATAGGGAGGATTACCTGGGTGGAGGGTCTGTAAGTACTGGGAGTGAGATGCCTTTAAGAGAGATATGGTATCCCTCTTTTCCTAATACTGATCAACCCAACCCTTTCCCCACCTTTATGGGGTATTTTGAGTCAACTCCCCTGACTTCCTCATGTATGACTGTTAGAAATATGGGACGAAGAAGATGCAACTAGGAGCAATGAGGACTAGGTGCATTTACCACTCTGGTACTGGGATGAGGAAGAAGCCTGCTGAGAATAATGGAGGTCAGGCATGTCCCCTTAATGATGGTCCGGAAGGGCTAATTGCACCACCGCACCTGGAGGCTGTTAGAAAGCTGCAGGTATATAAAATAATCTATATAGGTGTTGGATTCAGCGGAGCTCGAGAGGGTGAAGCAGAAGAAGCTGTGGCGTTGAGGGAGCAGCTGCAGAGAGGCCAAGGGAAGCTGCATGCGAGCGGTTCACAGGAGTTCAGAACGTCCCCATCATAAGGGGAGATGTACCTTGAGGCTGCTCCTTGTTGTGGTGTTCGCGGTGCTCATTCTCCTGGGGTCGGGAAGGAGTCCTGAAGCGGAAGACTTAAGACCAACAGATCTGCGCTGTGAGAACGCTGAAAGATGCAATCGGTGAGTTTCTATGCGAAAGGAAACGCGGTGTGGCAGTGTTTGAAGTTACGCAGAGGATTACAATGTATCAGAGCGGTCGCGTGAATGAGAAGTTTTCGAAGGTCTCCGAAGGGAATCCTTATCAACTCCTCAATAACTGAGAATACTTTGTAGCAGAGTGGTCACGTGTACGTAAAGACACATTTTAGAAAGTATACAAGTGCAGGGCATGATACAAAGGCAATTTTCATAGACTGCTAACAAGTACATTAAGTGAATGAAACCTCTTCTAATTGTTACAAAGGTCTTCGAGTGCTAGGCACATTATAAAAACAACTTACAGAGACCTATAACACAAAAGTGAAACAAATTAAACCTTTTTAAATGCTACGAACATCTCTCAGTGTTGGGCACGTTATTGAAAGCATTTTACAGTGATTCATAACAAAGCAAATTGAATGGAGATCTTTCACACCAACAAAAATTCAGAACTAAATGTAACTTTACCAAACACCCTTGCAGTGAAAGCAACTTCAGATACAAACACAATTTATAAATACAAGCAAACCAACTATACCTTGTGCTCCAGAGTGAATGGAACTTTGGAGATGAACTTTAACGAATGATTGAGTTGCAACTTTGCACCAGTTTTTATTGGCATTTTTAAGGTTATTACAACAAACATATCATTTCAATTCGGTTCCATTCTCAGAAAAAACGTTCAGTCAATAACCCATTCCCCCTCCCACCCCCACCCACCCCTAGCCAGTGAACAGGTGTCGATTTCAAACTTGTCATTGCAGGGACGCATTGTGCATTTTTCAAGTTCCGACTGTCAAATAGACTAGTGCACACAAAGTCTAGAGCTCAACCTAGCAGCACCCCGTGAGGGGGCGCGTGCCTAGTACAACAGATACCTATGAGGTCCCCAAGCTCCTCCTGGCCCAGAACCCGAACAGGCCAACAGATCAAGGGCTCACCCCTCAGGTCGGCCGCTCGTACTTTTCAAAGAAGGGGAGCCAGTGTTCCTCAATGTTAGATCTGGATTCATCCAGGACATGGGTCAGAAATTCCATATCGTATATCGCCCGAACCTTTGCAACCCATTCCTTCTCCTCAGGCATGTGCGGGTTCCTCCATTTCTGGGCCAAGCAGCACCTGGCCGCCACGAGCATGACCTGTAACATATGGCCCTGGGTGTCCTCCTGGTCATCTCCCACCTCAATGCCAAATAGACGGAGTCAGGGGCAGAGGGGCCTAGTAATTCCGTCAACTCCCCTGATCCAGGATAGGGCCTCTCCCCAATATGACTGCACCCTAGGGCAAGACCACCACATGTACATGTAGTCCCCTTTTTCCTTTCGGCATTTCCAACAGTGAGGGTCGTAACCCGGGCTCATTCTGGCTATCAACTGTGGGGGGTAGAGCCATCTGTGTAAAACCTTTAGAGCTTGGTGTCTGTACTGGGGGGAGGTCGTTGAGCGGTGGGCCCGGATACACATTTTAGTCCACCTTTTGTCATCTATTGCCGTGCCCAAATCTTTTTCCCATTGTGTCCGCGCTGGTGGGGGATCTCTAGGTATCGAGAGCAAGAGGAGCTTGTACAAACGGGATATGACCCCCCTGGAGCCTCGTGTGGAGATGATCGTTTACTCGAGGTCCGTGAGATCCCTCGTGAGGGTATATCCCCATGAGGGTTCGGAAAGGACTCCCTTCAGTTGAAGGTAGCGGAAAGGTGATATCCTGCCCAGCCCCAAGGCTTCTTCCAGATCCAGAAGGGGCATGAAGGAGCCGCCCACCCACAAGTGGCATGCTCTAGCGAGGCCCGCCTCGTACCACCTCTGATATGCGGCAGGCTCCGCCACTTTGCCAGGAATGGTGGCGCCCAAATACAACTCAACGGAGAGGGCCAGGTTGTGAGCCATCTGTAATAGCTCCCCTCCTTCCAGACGTACCACAGAACACCCAGTACCGGGTGGTCCAGTTCCCGCCTGGGGATGTGTGCTCTAGGGACCCACAACCACTCGTCGAGCGTGACCGGAGCGAGTAGCCTATTATCCAGTGCCACCCATTGCTTTTCTGACCCAGGGTTGAAATGGTCGACCAGAATCCTCAGCTGGGAGGCCCTGTAGTATGTGTCAAAATCTGGGAATCCCACCCCTCCGTCTTCCTTGGGCCTCGTTAGGACGTCGTAGGAAATCCTATGTTTCTTTCCCGCCCAGAGGAACCTGAGCAGGCTGAGTTTCATTGACTGTAGGAACGCGGTGAGGACCTGGGTGGGGAGCATCTGAAAGAGGAATAGAAATTTGGGAAGTACCACCATTTTGATCAGGTTGAGTCGTGCCATCCATGAGAACCCCGAGACCGCCCACCTCTCTACATCTCTCTTGACCTCTGTCCACAAAGGGGTGAAATTGCTCGGGAAGAGGTCTTTTGGGTCAGGTGTGATTTGGATACCCAAGTGTTGGAACCCCTCTCTCTGCAATTCGAAGGGGAGACCCTCGACATACTCCTTCTCGGTCTCCGATAGTCGGCCCCCCATGGAAGCCACAGATTTGCCCAGGTTAACCTTGTACCCCGAGAGGTTCCCATAACTCTCCAGTGCCCGCAACACATGAGGGATCGTCTGTGACGGTTTACTGACATAGAGGAGAGCGTCATCGGCGAACAAGCTGATCTTACAGTGAGAGCCGCCCATCTGAACTCCAGTGATAGCCTCATTGTTACGCACCGAGATCGCCTAGGGTTCCATGACAAGGGCGTATATCAGGGGGGATAGTGGACAACCCTGTCTCGTTCCTCGCCCTAGGGGGAAGGCCTCTGATACCATCCCATTGGCGGCCACCCTGGCCGTGGGGGCGGAATATAATGCCGCCATCCATCCCAACCACCTCTGGCCCATCCCCATTAGAGAGGACCTCCCCCATGTAGGCCCAACTCACCCGGTCGAAGGCCTTTCCTGCGTCCAGGGACAGCAGGCAGACCCCCTCGTCCCGGGTTTCCCTTGAATGCAGCACATGGAGGGTTTTGCACATGTTGTCCCAGGCTTGTCTATTTAATATGAAGCCTGTCTGATCTGGGTGAACCAGGCGGGGCAAGCATTTCTCCAGTCGAGTGGCCAGGATCCTGGCAAAGATTTTAGCATCGAGGTTCAAGAGGGAGATGGGTCTATAGGAGCCACACTCTGTCGGGTCTTTTCCTGGCTTGGGGATTACCGAGATGAGGGCCTGTAGGAATGTGGGGGGGGGGTTGTCTCTTTGTTATGGATTTGGTTAAACAATTTGGCCAAGGGTTCCATCAGTGTGGGCTGGAATTGTTTGTAGAAATCAGCCGTATACCCATCTCCCCCCGGGGCCTTCCCTGCTTTAAGTCTCTTGATGGCTGCCTCCACCTCCTCCACTGCTATATCCCCCTCCAGGCCCTGCAATTCGGCCTCCGTTAAGCGGGGCAGCCGATGTTCCTCCAGATAAGCCCGGATCTCCACCAATGATTCCCCCTCTTGTTTTGTGTACAGGTCCCTATAAAAGTTTGCAAAGGAGCCCACTATCTCTGCCTTTTTATGGAGGACCATACCCACCCCATCTTTAATAGGCCCGACCCTCCTCTCCAGTCTGCAACCCCTGGCTCTACGTGCCAGTAAGGTCCCCACCTTATCTCCCTTTTCGTAGTACCTTTGTCGCGTGTATCTCAGTTTCTTGACCACCTCCCCTATGAGGACCGTGTATAGGGCCTGGCGCTTCTCACGCATTTCCGATAGGAGGGACTCCCTGTCAGCCCCCTCCTGGGTAAGCCTACCCCGCAGGCTCTTGAGTTCAGCCCGTAACTTGGCCTCAATGAGTCCCCTTTCCCTCTTACGCCTGGAACCCTCGGCTATGAGGAGACCACGAAAGGTAGCCTTCGCCGCCTCCCACACTGTCACCATATCCGTCTCCCCATTGTCGTTCATCTCGAAATACGCCTCCATTTCGCCTCTCATGAAGTCCCTGAAGACCGGATCCCTCAGGAGCGTATCATTGCACCGCCACCGGGCTGACCTGGGGGACAGGGGGAGCGACCAGTCTGCCACAAGAAGCTCATGGTCAGACCACGTTATTGCCTCAACCCTTGGGGCTGTAGCTACCCCACTCCCCTCTTTAGAAGTTAAAAGGAAATCAATTCTGGTGTAGGTGTGGTGTGGGGGGGAGAAGAATGTGTATCCCCCGGGCTCCGGGTGTGCCACTCACCAAACGTCCTCCCAGTAGTGTTCCCTCAGCAGGGTCTGGAACGTTAGGTTATCTTTAGTTATCCCTTTCGGTTCGGTTGCCCTTGCCGTCCACCAGTCCAGCCCGGGATCTATTATGAGGTTGAAGTCGCCCCCCAGTATCATGGCCCCTTCAGCCCATTCATCCATTACCCCTAGGATCTGGGTTAGGAAACCTATCTGGCCTGAGTTGGGAGCGTAGAGGGTGGCTAGGGTTATGCGTTCCCCTTCGTAAGTGCACTTAATCCCCAGGAACCTCCCCCCAAAGCCTCTCTTGGTTTCTGTATTAGTAAGGTGGCGTGTTTTGCTCAAGAGAATCCCCACACCTTCCTTCTTCGAGCTTCTGTGGGAGGCCCAAAGGTTGGCACCGATTTCCTTCCCCCTGATGGGTGATTCCTTCCCCTGTCTGTAATGGGTTTCTTGGAGGAACAGCACCATTAGCTTTTTGAATTGAGGCTATTGACATTTAGTGTGTCTATCTTGCCTTCAACCATTGTTGTCTAGATAGTCCATCTCTAACTTCACCGTAGTATAATGCTTGCGTGTGACCTTCTGTAAAATGGAAGATTCCTGTTCGGACTGGCTAGTCCCCCCACGCCCCCTGTGAACCCCTCTAAGTGTTACCATTTCGACCTTGATGATGGTCGTTCTCCCCCTTCCCCCCTGCCCCTTTCCCCTCCCCCCCGTCTTGAGGCGTTCGTCCATGTCACCCGATCTCCTTCGGGGACGGTCAACGAACCATCAAGGACTCTACCCCAGCCCCGGGTAGTGTAAACGTGTGGATAACCCGTTCTCTTTAAATCAGAATAAACGTGTGTGAACCTTTAAACCAAACTTGTGAGACGTAACCTTGTTCCCGAGGTCCCCCGCCTCCTCCCGTGTCCCCAGGCGCGGACCCGACGCGCAGGTCCATTGAACCAAACAACAAACATTATGAGAAGAAAAACAGTGGACAGAACCAGAACTCCCCACGGGCCTAGCTCGGCACCGACGTGGCGATCCTCCATGTGGCCCGCAGGCCCCGGCCCTGGAGGGCCGTGGTCACTGGGAGATCTCGTGCTCAGATGGTGAAGTGGTGTTACAGTCACTTCAGGTGGTCCTCAGAGGCCGATGATGGGTGCCTGGTTTTTTGGAACTTGCGCACCCCCTTGGCCTTGGTCTTGCCACTGGGTTGTCCCAGTCTGTCGGGGCCCTGCGGTGGGGTCCTGGCCTCAACCCCAGATCCGCCGGACGGACCGGCACGATCTCCCACCAGGTCGCCAGTAGCACGCAGAATGTCCTCCTCCGTCACCAGGTGGTGTCTTTCCCCAGACCAATCGAATGCCAGGTAGAAGGGGTGGCCCCAGCGATATCTGACCCCCTTACCCTGTAACCATCTGGTAAGGGCTCCGCATTTCTTTCTCATTGCGAGGGTGAGGGCCGAGAGGTCCTGGTAGATTGCCACATTAGAGTCTCTGTATTGGATATCACCAAAGTTCCTCGCCTTCTCCAGGATCCTGGCTTTGTCCTTAAAGTGATGCAGTCGGGCCAGGACCGACCTCAGGCCTCTACCACCTCCGACGGCTCGATGCACCCTGTCAAATTTAATCTTGATTTCGGCCTCCGCCCCCATGACGACTCTTATGATATCGTGAACCTTGCCTCCCAGTGCCTGCGGGCTCTCCCCTTCGGACTCCACAAGGCCAAAAATACGCAAGTTGTTCTTCCTTTACCTGTTCTCCATGTCGTCCACCTTGAACCATAGTTCCTCCTCCCTTCGATGTACCTCCTGGAACCTGGCCTCCATTTGCATCTCCAGGATCGCCGTGGAGAGCTGATTGTTCTCGACTCCCTCCATGCGGTCTTCCAGGGTGGTGACTTTAGTGGTAAGGTCGGCCAACTTAGCACCCATGTCGGTTCGAATCCCATGTATCTCCTCCAAGATTATCTGGATGTTATTTTGGATGCCTCCCAGGTCGGGAGATGGCACTGATGGAGACCCGGCGGCCATTTTGTCCCCTCCGGCCGCGAACTGGTACTTGGAAAGGGCCTCCTTCCAACTCATGGGATGTTGGTTGCGGCAGAGTGTGGCAACTGACCGCCGTAGGGCCCACGGCAGCGGTCGGGCCCGTGTATGGGGAGAGATACCGGAGGCCTCTCACCTTGAATGTGCCTTCTCCAGTGTCCCCCATCCGGATGTAGTGTGGGCACGCTCCCGCGACGGCCCGGGCTGGGGAGTTCTGGTGTGCGGCTAGGTGGGCCCGTTCAACCCAGTGGGTGGGTGGAGTGTCGGGGCGATGCGGTACGCGTTCAACTCCTCAGGCGTCTTCGTTCAATGTCGAGCGCGGCCTCGCGCCGGCCCCGCGCTGCCCTGCCACACCTGGCCGCGGCGGAACCTCCGGGGTCCTCCGCCTCCGACTTCTCCTCGCTCCAAGTGGATACACCCCCCGCAGGCGGCCGCGGTGTTTCCCCGCTCCTGTGCTCTGCTGCAGCCTTGGTGTGCTTTGGCACGCACCGCCTGCGTGTTGCTCAGGACCATGGGGGCAGGGGCCGCAGAGACCCCGGGCAGCCGAACTCGGCCCGTGGGTGTCATAGAAACTCCTGGTTTGGACCACCTGGGTGGGCAGGGGTTCACACAGCCTTTGTTGAGAAGCTTGTGAGAGATGGGCTCCTTCTTCCTGCTAAACTCTGCACATTTCCCGGGGCTGGGTGCGGAGCTGTCGGCTCAGGCGGCCATCTTGCGTGCCCCCCCATGTTGGCCTCCCACCAAAGAAATTTTGATACCAAGACCAACCACATCCAAAGGGCTCATCGATGGCACGTACCTTTAAGAAAGCTGGAAATCCTTATATACTGGAAGCAAATCTTGGGGAAGGAACCCCAAGGTTTTAACCTGCTTTTGTGGTTGGAACATGTTTTGAAACTTGGGGAAAGGATCCCCCGGCATTGGTTAACTTTCTATCTGAATTTAAGGCAATCCTAAGACTTTTATTTGAACTGCTTTATACTTGGGGAAGGGAGCTGAAAGAAAGCTGTGAGCTGGACAGAGCTCTGAACTTTGTGTTGAACAATGTTTTGTTGTTTGCTGTCATCCCTACACATTGTATGGATTAGATATGAGGGCAAGTAGATGTTTGGACAAGGACAGATTCCAAAGTTCAACTTTCAGACTTTAACTTTCCTTAGTTTTGGTTTGGTAGGGAAATCTCACAATAGAACTGTTAGGTAAGAATTGGTGCAGTCATACTGTGTGAGACTACACAATAATTATCTGCTTGGTATTAGGTAACCCAGCTTTTGGTATAGGTCTGTACTACACAAGTTGGTAGTGTGACTGAGCAGCCAGGCCTATCTCAAGAGGGGTAAATGTGAGCTGTAGAGCTGTACAATTGAAATCCGTAAATACAAGTATTCAAGTAACACTTACACTGAAGGTTTCAGTTATAAATAGTTATTTATTTATTTAACATCAGTTTTAAATAAGCATTCTTTAAAAAGGCAAAATATTGTAACAATATGAATAAACTTTTACATTACTTTTCAGAATGAAACAGGCCAGTGAATAATCTTTTGATACGCTTCATACATTTCTCCTACACCCAGAGGTGATTTCAATCACAAGGATAGTATTGGCGTCTGGAGGGCTCCTGCAGCAGTACTCGGGAGGGTCATCAGCAGCTACGTGCTCTTTTTGTTTCAGCTGCACTTTGAGGTTTCAGCGCTTGGTAAACAGCACTGATGCAGAACACTGGACACCAGTTGGACTTTCTGTGCTCCCTCAGTCCTGCACTCTGGTGCGGGGACTCTGAATCAGGAGGTACTGCTTCTGGAGGGTCCTTAGGAGGTTCCTGGAGCTTTTGGCCAGCTTCGTTCTGCGGCACACGTTGCACTCAGTTACGGTCCAAGACCACAGGCATTGGGCTTCTGCAACAACGGAGAGGCATAGCAAGTCGTGGGGCGCGCCAAGTGGAGTTCGCCTCAGGGTTAGTTGGTCCCACTAACCCAAAGGCAGGAGTCGCTCCTGCTGAGCTTCTCTGTCCAGGTGAAAAAGGAGGTCAGCACAGCAGCAGGGATTCACCGGGAAATTGAAGGTACAGGAGGTTGCAGCGAGCTTCGGTCACGGTTTCTTATTCGGATGTTCTTCAAGTGGTTGACTCTGCCATCAGTCCCAAAACTCTGACCTTTTAAGCAGGTTTCTATCATTCATGCACGGCCTAGGCTGTCAATCACACAGCAGGAGGACTAGCTTCATTCAAGCACACCTAGAGACACAGGACAGGGAAGTTTTGGGACCCTCCCTCACATCCTGTCCTTCCAGACACACTGGAGCCAGGGGCAGGGTTCAGGGCTGAAGCCTGCCAAAGGTAAGACAAACAAAGGGCTCAAACCTGCCTCAACGCACTGAGTAAAAACCAAGAAAGACCTCACAAACAGAAAATGGCAAAAAAAAGGAGAACGGGCCTTTTTGACAAAATGGTCACCTGTGGGTGCTGTACTGCAGCTCAGGGTTCAGCCATACAAAAGCAGATGCCTATGGAGTTTGTCAGACTCCAAAAACAGTGGAAACACCCAATCCAAATCAGGTTAAAACACATAAGAGAGGGAGAAAAAGGTCCCACTCACTCAGGAGTTAAAATTAAAAAGACCTAAGTCCAGCAATATAGCTGAGGGGAATTTAGCACAGAAATGAACATTCTCCCTAACAAGAACTGGGCAAACTAGGTGTTTTTCCACCCTTAATAACACCTTTATTGTTCATTGAGAATCTGTTGTCTGTGTCTTACTCCAAGATGCCTTCACATTATTTAAATAAAATACCCTGAACCAACAAGAACTGGTCTGTCTCTTCCTACTGACCTACCACAAGGGTCTTGTAAACGCTGAGCAGTAGAGGCTAAACACTCAATCCTTGAGGGTATCATGCCTATCAACGTGCATGGACAAGACCTGAAGCAAGGTAGCTGTGTGTTGTTTCTGTCCTTCTGATCAGAAGTGATGTTATTCATTGTAGAGCAGTTCTTTTTACTCCAATACCATCTCGTCGTTTGAGGAGGATCTTGTGACTGAGTGTCAAAGGTAGCGAAAATCTCTAATAGGATGTGTGCACATGTGGGTTTGCATTTGCTCTGCATTTTTGGATTTCCCACATAAAGACTATTGTGGATTCTCTTTCTCTTGTTGGTCTGAATCCGTCTTGTGATTTGTCGAGGTTATTGTTTGCAACGTATTCCTGCAGCTGTTGGTAGAAAGATTTGTCAAGGTGTTTGGAAGTGTTCAATGTGCTGGTGATTGGTCAGCTGTGATTTCTTTTTTTTTTATAAATAGAGGTTTTACAAGAGCTGTTCTGAAGGAGCACAGAATGACCCTTGTTCCATGGAAGTGTTCAGGAGGGATAGGAAGGCCTGTACCAGATGGGGTTGCTTAGTTATTGCTTTGTAGATGTTGAGGAGGGCGCACATTTTCCAGCAAGCCTCCTGGATTGCGTGAGCTCTGCGTGGATAGGAAGACCTATGTGGAGATGGGACAAGAGGCTTTTAGCATTTGGGAGGGGGTTTTGCCAATGCTGTTGCTCTTATTGGTGGGTATGACGGAATTGGTCCTTACCTGTCCAGATGGTCTTGAAAAACATTGTTACTGTGGTGTGTTGAGATGCAACTGTCTGCTGATGGTCTGCTATGGGTGACCGCAGTTAGTGATAGTGGTTGACTATGGTAGGCAATGGTCGATCATATCTGGCAATGGTGGTCGATCATGATTAGCGATAGTCAACCATGGTCTGGCAATGGTCGATCATAGTCTAGCAATTGTCGACAACAGTGATAGTTGACTGCAGTCTAGCAATGCAGGACCATGGTATTGCAATGTCAATCGTGGTTGGTGATGGTTGACCATGGTCTGGCATTGGTTGACCATGGTTTGCCGATGATCATCCATGGTGTGTCGATAGTCGACTATGGACTGTTGATGGTTGGCCATAGTGATGGTTGACCATGGTCTTGCGATCTTTGACTTTGCCAGAGTAGAGGTTGACCAAGGTTGGTGATACCATGGTTGGCAATGGAGCTGCCCAGGGATCATGCCTACTGCCTGACTCTAAAAACCTATACCCACTGCCTGACTCTAAAAACCTACACCAATATGAATACCAAAAGCTGGAGGCTAGTTAACTTAGACACAAGGTAGAACAGACAAACAATGACCAGGATCTGCATCTGCCTCTGATTTGCCAATCCTCACAGCCACACATTTAAAGTAGTCATTTCGACTCACATATGTATTGTCCTGAAATGCCACCTCAGCAATACAAAATGTATATCTAGGCAGTAGCAATGATGCTCCTACTCCAGGCATTGCTAGCTAGCGGTCTTCGTGACACAGCTCTACATCTCCTGTAGTGAGCTGTAACTGAACAACATTTTGTATGGGTAAAAAATCAGTTGTCAAGGCTTTAGAAGGTAAGCAGAAATTACTGTAATTATTTAAGGCAGTCACTAATTCTGATACTATGCATCTTTGCTTTTCACACCTACCCATGCTTTGGTTTCAGTCCGTAGTTGGCGTGGTCAAATCTCCGATTGAGCTTCTTCTCTAAAAGCCAGTTAATCAAAGATAATGGAATTGTGCTTTTCAGAACATCAAGAAAGCGGGTGGAACCCAACATATCCAAGGGATAACCATAATCCGCAACCCGGTTAAGGATCCACGAGCCACGCCTGGTGCTGAGAAACACCTGCACAGACAAAGAAGGAGAGACATTGAGAAGCAAAACACAGATAATGATTCCTGAGCCTCTCTGATTACCGATAGCTCAATATTCCTTGTTCTAGAATCTTACCACAAAAGGCATTGTTCTGGAAAAAGGTGCTTAAACCTACGATATATGCAGGGAAATGCTGAAAATATACATGCAAGGGCAGAGCTGGCGATCAAGCCAAGTCTATGGCCTAGAAGCAAGCAGGGAGATTGGCAGCTTAGCTAGGCTGCTTGGCCTTTCTGTGATGTTCTATGAGAGCTTTACACAAAGTCTGAGTTTTCAAACAGGGTCATGGGAGCATTCATCTATTTTGAGTGTGTGTGCTTGCATTTATTTATTTATTTAGTCATTTCGTAAGCGCACCAAACCCAGAGGCATAAGGCACTGGTTACAGAAATGTTACATTTAGACGTTTGACAGTAGTGTAGTTACAAGTAAGCAAACAGTTAAAGATGATTTTCCTTGGAGGAGCGTTGATCCACAATACGCAAGTGTTAGGTTATATGTCATGTGTGAAGAGCCACGTTTTCAAGGCTTTCCTAAAGGTCCAGGAGGATGTTTCTTCTCTTAGTTGAAGCAGAAGAGTGTTGCAATGCTTTGCAGCCACAACTGGGAAACTGCGGCACCCTGCTTTCTGTAGTTTGAATCTAGGAAGGGCTAGGAAGTAGGAAGCTCTGGTGTGTCTGTTGGATTGAGTTCTCTTGAATGTATGCGATAGATGTTTAGGGAAGTTTTTAAGGCATTGTTTTGTATTACCTGTCGTTTATTAATGTTACCTGTGGTGGTGCCTGCAAAAAGGGCGTTGCAATAGTCTACTTGTATGTTAATACATTTTGTTAGAGATTTCCATGCAGTTTCCTATGGAGATGATACTATCTCACATCTACTTGTTTATAAATATAGATTTTGCAGGAGCATTTCTTATGGTATTAATCATTTCAGAAAGATATCTATTTTCATTGAGATATTAACGGGAGTCTGCAGAACACTCTACAAGTAAGATAACTCATGTTAGTATGTGTGAGTGCATGTGCATGCACCCCAGAGATCTCTCAGAAACTTGCAATACCCAGGTTAAAAGTCCAGGCAGGTCGACTCAGCCACTCATGCTTCTCAGGTTGAAAAAATGGGCATCACCGATTTGGGTATAGGTAAGCAGAGAAGTGATGCAGTAACTAAACTACCAGATGACAGGAGTTCTACTCCTCGGGTACTCACTGGTGTGTCAACTTGGACTTAACCCCTTTACGCCTCAACTCTCTTCTGGAAATTGGATGTTTATGGAAATACAACAACTCCACTTTAGGAAAAAACTTAAAACCTCAATCTTCAGAAAACACCTCCAGGGCTAATGCGTGTATGTTCCTGCCATTACTCCTGCTTCTCCTCTCCCTAGTGTCACTGTGGGAATGAGGGAGGCTGTATCTGACATTGAAGGGAGACTCGCCTCAGAAAATTAAATTAATTTCCCCTTCTTACTGGCTCCACAAAAACATCAAATGTCTGACGATTAACATCGCTCCAAAACTAGACTCACTATAGTCTGCCCATTTTTCCTCCACTATTGCAACCTATTAAGGCAGACCAATGTGATTTCATGCCTACTTTATCTTTTTCAAGCCCTAATGATCTCTTTGTGACTACAATTCTCATCCTCCTCAATAAAAATTACTTTAGACTTCATTTGAGGGAGAGGGAAAAATTCCCTTATCTCTAGAAACCTTCTAAAAGCTTTAAAAGCCAAAAGGGATTATTATTCCTGGAGCGTAGGACCTATTATCAGTCAAACATACTTGTATTTTGCATTTAGCCTTTAAGTTCCAATAAACAATCAACATCTATATAAAAAAATCAGTACAAATCAGCAACAAATTCGATATAAAATGCACAATTATCTCAACAAACTAAAAACTTTGTAAAAATTACAGGTCAGTAATTGCAAACTAGGGGTGTAACGATATAACGGTATACCGTTTTAGGGACTGCAGCTATTAAGTGAGCTTTTCAATCTGATTTGGAAAGGCTGCAGTAAGCAAGTGCTGCTCATTCTGGATCTTGCACTGTGGGATATGGCGTTTGGCAGACAAGAGCATAGGGAAAGTGAGGCCACATTAGTAAATGGATTTTGATGCTGTGACTGCTCTTTCTCTGTGATCAGTAGAGTTGGGTTAACAATCAGCCGATTTGTAGTTTTCCCACCAATTTGAAAGATGGGGGAACTACACATACCAGAATTCAAAGGGGGGAATGAACTGGATGCCCTTCTATGTACATGCCCACAGAAAACGTTAGCTCTGTAGACTGTATGAACACTGGGCCTATCAGTGCTTTGTGCTATTATATAACCCTCCCCCTCTGTCCTCCATGTAGATTTACACATTGGCACTAGAGTTGTTCTTTCGCTTGATCCTTCACCTGCCTTCTGCATATGGCACTGGACATATTCTACATTCAATTTGAAGTATCCAGAGCAATGGGGGTGAGATATTTTACAGGTCTATCCTCGATTTGTGACACCACCCATGAAAGCATTCCTCCGTCTCAACTCACATGACAAGGGTCCTAATGCGCTCAGACCTGGGGAAAATGGTAATGATGGGGCTGTGGTCATGTGGTGGTCTAGGCCATACTTGTGCCGATATGTATTTTAACTTTGTCATTTTCAAAACGTTTTTGTGCCACTATCTTTAAGAAGGTAAATGAACATGTATTGCAAGAATCAAGAAAGAATTCAACAGCGCCCACTGAACGCTGTCCTGTTAGGATTACATGGTCAGTGGTGACTCCAACATCAGACCTTTATAATATGCCAGGCAGATGGTAAACAAGCTATAGTGATTTGATCAATATGCAACCTTTCGGGGAGTGTGTGTTTGCTATGATATTTTGACAAAAGAAACACTATGACATGGGCTTTCAGACCTCACATGAATGACTTTTCTCCTTTTAATGGGATAAAGCGTTATCAAAAAACCTTTTATGACTGATCGCAGCGAGGGGTCATGATGCCCATGCCATGTGGTTCCAAAATAATGCAGGTTGAGGCCGATTTTCAAAGCGATGACCTGTGACTGAGCAGCACGCTCATTGCTCAAAATGTGCATTTTAACACTTCCACTAGTCACTCTTTCATTCAAGGCGATCAACGAGTGAGCGCCATGAAAGACAAATCTGCACCCGCCTTAGATTCCTGGAGGATCAGCTAAAAATATGCAGAGACAAGTTTCAAAATGCTGACGATTTATGACCTTTAAGAAAATATTTCTTAAGATTAGTTAACTCCACCTTCGATAACCATGATGTACCGTCATTTGTCAAGAAGGTTATCATACCGCCTTAAAACCAATACCGTGACACCCCTATTGCAAACCAACCGCATGTCATACATAGCTCTCAGAGTTTTGCCTGCATACACAGCATATATCTGTTCGAAGTTGCTTTGGGTAAAATACACCATCTTGTGCCACTGTTGGCCGCCTCCGACCCACCATACTGTCCTGCTACTGACTCTCTTACCGGTTTGTATTGCAGCACTTATGTTCACTATGCTCCATCTGTTGCACTTACCTGATCTGTATTGTCCCTGATTTGTGATTAACAGCAGCTGTTTTGTACTCATTTTGTTTTATCTGTGGCACATATGCTAGATACGCCTCTGTATTTGTTGCACTTACATGATAGTATCTCTCTGGAGTTGTGAATGATCAGATGTCCAACTTCCTTTTCCCTATAAGGTGAGGGGTGCTATGAAGTGACATTGTTGCAGTTAGTGCCTTATAAATAACCAATAAATAAATTAACACCATCATTAGGTGTGCATGTAAAAGAATTAATTTGAAGTCTAAAAACTAAGGGGCTGATTCATGGAATTATTGGCGCCGAAAACAGGGATTTGTGCGCCATTCTGCCCGCAAATCTCTGTTTAACAAATGGGGATTTGCAGGCAGAATGGCGCACAAATCCCTGTTTCTAGCGCAAAAAATTCCATGAATCAGCATTTAAGAATTTTCGGTCATTACACATTTTGAGATGCCAGAAATTCTTTGATTACTTTGAACCTCTCTCAAATAGTGGGTTATGAGTTCAATTAAGGTTTCTCCAATCTGAGAAGAAACACAAGGTTTTGGTTCCTAGTGTAATGACGTGCTCTCACCAACCGGCATTCACATATAAGCCAGAAGCTGTTGGGATGGCTGTTGTTTAACAGAGGAAGTGAGAATTGAATCAGTTATACCACCAATTGTGCCAAAGGGCAGGTCTCAATCTAATAGGCCACAAGCCATGATTTAGGTCTGAATCTAATAGGCCACAAGACATGATTTGAGTGTTCAAAGAGGGCTGGGAAAGAAGGGAAACCTCCTTTTTCCTAGCCAGGCCAAGACGTGCAAGAGTGCATGTGGCATATGTGCACGGACATCCCTGGCTAAAGACTAGCCGCTTGGGAGTCTCATGCAAGGGCCACAAAGGATCAGCTGCAGTGCCAAAAAGGAATCTCAGGAGGAAAGATGAAATTATCAGCCATGCACGTGACAAGTGAAATATGATAGCATATACTCCTGCTTGACCGAAGAGTGAGGTTGGTAGGCTAAGCATTGTAGAGGAACACATCTGATTGCTTGACCCAAAAAGGGGCTCTCAATAAACAAATAATATCCCATTTGGCTGCACGGAGCACACTGTCGTCACAGGGTTAACACCCAGTCTGGTAAGTAAAAACTTTGTCCAATTTTCTTACTAGGATTGGTCTGGCCTTTATGGTTCAATTACAACAAACAAATTACCCAGTTCCTCTTAACCCAAGTCCTAGTTTAAGGGTATGGTGAGAGAAGCTTCTACAGGAACCAGGGAAATATTTACCCACCATAAAAGCGAGATTCCGAGGTGAAAGTGTCCATATCATGGAGTAAATCAAATCAAGCGAAAGGGGCCTAAGCTAAGAGGACCTTATATCCTTGGTCCAGAGACCATTCCCTAAACTGTTTTAGACAGATTTGAGGTGGCCGCAGCCAGGAACGTGTCCTTCAATGCGCTCACGGTCTAAGAGCTTTTATAGTGCTCCAGCACATCTTTACTTGGCCTGGCAGATTATCAGGAAGATGAGCCATCCTCTGGGAATCTGTAGATGTGAGAGGCATTCCAACAGGAGCAAGACCATCCATGTTATGCCCCTTGCACCCTATTGATCTCCATGAACTCCTAAAACTGCAAAGCCTTCTAGCTTCCCTAGGGTTCTCCCTGGGTCGGGGTTTCTCCCTACCTGGATCCTTTTCAGGTTTCAGTAATTATAAACCCCCAGCCAACAGTCAACGCCCCATAGCTACAGGCTTGTCTAAGGCTGTCAAGGCTACAAGCTTCCTTTCATTTCAGGTGGCATTGGACCTACCATCAGGATCTGGGTTGTGAAGGCATCATGAAGCAAGACACAGACAACAGATTCAAAGTTCAAACAAAATACTTTTATTAACTTAAATGTCAGGATGGTTGAAGGCATAACTTGCCCTATGCTAAGGTGGGATTTCCCTACCTAAAGACACTAAGGATAGTCCGAGTCAGTAAGTTGAACTTACATGTCTGTCTGTGACCAAACCTTATCGTTGCCCTCACAACTAAAAGTAAACAATGTGTAGGGATGTCAACAAAAACTCATATAGTGTTCCAAAATAACGTTCTGAGCTTCTTCCAGCTCTTGGCTTGCTTTCCAGCTCTACTTCCCCAAGTTCAAGACAGTTTCACAAAGTCACAGGGTTCCCTTGACCAAGAAGACAACACAGTTCCAAAAAGGGGCCTCGAGGCTCCCTTCCTCAAGGCAACAACAAAATTCATTAGGTCTTAGGTTTCCCGTGCCCAAGACGTCAGCTTGTCCAGCTTGCCAACTCACACTTTGTTTCAGTCTCTTAATATGCAAAACCAGTTTCAGGTCAACTTTACACTCCTTCTAATTCCTTGACAGTTTATACAGATTGTTTTCTTCTGCTTCACTTCAGCAATCTCTTTTACACAGGCAGATTCGTTCTCTGTATGTTTCCTTGACATTCACAGATAGGGTACCCCCAGTCTAGGCGCAGTTGTCGGACCAGACGGACCACTTATTACAGGTCACATAACCGGTAACCCTAGGCTTTCTTGCCCACACAGGTTCTTCTGTCACTGCACCTGTCCTCTGATTCACATCCACTTTGCTTTCTCCTTGCCAGTCTTTTGGCTTTGCCACACTGTGGTTTCCTCTTTGCCAGTCTCTTGACTTTGCCACAATGTGTTATTTCATACAGTTCACTCCGTGGTGCTCTCTTTCCTTCGCCACATTACCTTCATGCTCTTCAGTAATGTCCAGTACTTGCTTTTCATTGGATTTCAAAAGATTTGTTCTGTGCTTTTCAATATATATTACGTGTGTTCCATACAATCTTGCCTTCCACATATAGGCTTATTAAAACGTTCCTTTAGCTCATTATTCAATAGTTCTCAGTTCATATTCTTTCACTTACAGTTCAACTTGCTTGTATGGTTCACTACAACTCTTCACTTTGGGTTCACTTTATCTTATGTATCTCATTTCGAATTATTCGTTCCCTGTAATAGCTCCTAGGAGCGCCCCAGTATGAGTGTTCCCTTGTGTTCTCTCGCTGGTCCCTGGCAGCTCCTCTGAGTGCCTGCTTTCCTCCTCTTCTGCTCAGCATACACGTCTTCGTAGTATGGTGAGCCGCGTTCGCACTCCGGTATTCTCTCTGTGGGTGGCTGCCAGCTCAGCTCCCCTCTCACGGATGCTGCTGGTAGTTTACAGCAAAGGGATCTCTTCCGTGCCCCACAGCTCCTGCTGTGGGCACCTCACAAGGGAGGCTCCAACCGCTGTGACCCTTTCACGGCCCACTTGGGCCTCAGCCTTGCAGTTTTGCCAGCACTCTGGCCTCCAGGCAGCACCCTCCTCGACCAGATTTCTCCCCTCACAGGCCCGAAATGCTCAGACCGGCTTCTCTCTTTATGGTCTCTCCCTCCTGATTGTCGGCTCCACCTTTTATACACCTGCAACCATTTAACAGGTTGCAAGTGTGAGTCCTCAATTCTAATTGCCTGACCATAGTTATTGGTGTTCTCAGGACGAACCTGAACCTTGCAAATGTCCTCAGGCCTCTTCCGCATCTCAGTACCAGAGTGGTGAAATTACATGTTAGTGTGTACGACTCTGTGAAAAACCTGACGGTATTTCACGACTCAGTCCCAGAGGATCCCTTATTCAGGTGGCTAGGGAAGGGCCATCGCTCTTGGATGCCAACCCTGGTGGTGGACAAGCGAGGGAGGATCACCTGGGTAGGGGATCCTCTGGGAGTCAGGAGGAGACACCTGAAGGTGGAACATTGTATCCCCCATTTCCTGAAAGCTATTTACCCCACATTCCCTATCCTTTTATTGGATACTACAACTCCCATAATTCCCCTCCTATCTTTTTTAACCCGACTACTGAGATGTGGAAGAGGAGAACTGAGACAAGGAAGATTACTGCTAGTGATCAGCAATGGCTCTGTCCCACTAACGAGGCCAGGCCAGTCAGGGTCAGGCACTCAGTCACCGCCACACACACCTGAAACACATTAACAATCAAACAGAGTATAAAAGGTGGAGCCCAGAAGCACACGGAGAATGAGACTGGGTACGAGAAGAACCAGGCTGAGGAGAACAGAAAGCCGAGATGCGGAGCGACTGGGAGTGAGAGCAAGAGAAAGCCAGGTGAGGGAATTGCATCTCTAAGAAGCCGAAGAGGTTCTGAGAGGAAAGTCAAGAAGCCGGAGGATTCCTTTCTTTAATTTGCATGAAGGTTGCTCGTTTCCCAGAGCAGCGAGAGTATCCGGGAAGGTCTGAGGGGTAAAATGTTGTTTATTTTTAATTTTATTGTGCATTTGTAAGGCGCTTATACATCAAATAAATTGTTTCAAAGCGCCCACAGAGCAACGGGGAGGGAACATGGGAATTAAATGCAAATACAATAACAATGAAGAGAAAGAAAGATGCGGTCCTGCTAGGCCTTGTAAGCATTCAGAGCGTGCAAGTGCAGAGAGAGGGGGAAGTGGCGGGGGACGGGGGGTAAGTGCTAGGAGTTCCATTGAGGGAAGTGCTAGGAGTATGTTGCAAGCAGCTGTTAAGTGCCTAGCAGAGACCCATTTGTAAGAGAGGTCATCTGCTAATACGATAAGTGCAGGCCAGTGGGTGCCCAGCTCAAGTGCGAGGAGTGGGCGGAGGCTGAGGTGATTGGGGTGGGCAAGGCCAGGACCCAGAAGGACCCTGATCTTGGACGTGATAACAGTAAAAGGTGTTGAAAGCAGTCACAGCCGGTGAGTTCTTGAATGAAAGAAGAGCCCGGTTTGTGAAGACGCGAGTGATAATGTTGCGAGGAAGGTTGCGCGTATGATGGAAGACAGTGGAGAGAAAGATTCAATTGTTCAGAAGCACAAAGTAACAGAGTGGTCCTGCGGAAAAGGAAAGGTGCATTATCGAAAATCTCTCTGAACTGTAAAAGACTCTCCCAGTCCAAAGGGAGCTGAAAGTATGTTTGGGAAACTGTGAAAAGCAAGTCGGACAGGGAGGTTGACAAGGAATAAACCGTGATCCTGAAAGGCTTGTTTATGAATAAAGTGAACATTTAACAATATCAAGATGCTAAGAAAGCCTGTTTGAAATCAAGATGCTAAGAGGGCATGAGTGAGTGACTAATGGAAACTACAATAACCAAGATGCATTGTGTCGACATGGTCATGCATGGGCCTGAGTAATTCCATGCAGTTTCGAAAGTCTTGGACGTGAAAGTGAAACGACAACAATGAAAGTTTGGGAAGGGAATCCTAAAGTTGGAATTTTTTTTTAAAGAAGTTGAGGGCCAGACTCAGGTGATGGAAGCCTGGGGAAACTGTTTTATATTGAACTGATGGTAAATCAGGCACGGGAAGCCTGAAAGAACTGTGATATGTTGATTTGAGTTGAATCAGACAAGGGAAGTCTGAAAGTCTTGTGTGAACTTTTTGAACTGTGCAAACTGGTCATCCAAAAACAAAGGAATTTTTGAAAACCCCAGTGATTTGACTTGGGGAAGGGAGTTGCAGTTCAGCTCCATTGCCATTCTGACTTTCTTTTGATACACTCTTTGTTTTGATACATTTCCCTACACTTAGATATTGTAAAAGCGTGAGGGCAAGCACAGGTTTCTGGCATAGACTTTTCTTCATTTTGACTAACTGACATTGGGCCTCATTACGAGGTTGGAGGTAGCCATGCCGTTTATACCGGCATGGCTACCCCCAAACTCGAGTCCGGCTCTGGGTCCCGCGAAACGGGAATTACCGGGCCATTCCGACCTCGGCAGGCCCAGTAATTCCCCTTGCGCTGGAGCTGGAGCCGGTATGTCCCATAGGGCTCAACGGGAATAGGGAGAATGGTAGCAGTGGTACCGTTCATTATGGTACCGTTGCTACCATCCAGTTCTGCTTGTGGGTGCAGCTCTGCACGCCTGGTCTGACCAGGCGTGCAGAGCGGCACCCACGAGCAGAACTCGTAATGTGGCAGTATGGTAACCACGGCGCCGGTAGTACTACCGCCGCCGTTGTTGCCTTACCACCACAATCGTAATGAGGCCCATTGACTCACTTTGATGGTCAGGACTGCTCCCATTATAGAGATAGGGGCCAGCTAAGAATTCTCCAACTTCCATTCAGATCTTAAATAAATAAAGGTGTTGAAACTTGAATCATTGTGTCTGAGTTGTGATACATGCCTGCCTCACACACTCCTAGTCGCTTGTTCCTAGTCCCAGTACTGTAGTGGTATGAATGAGGGAAAGTGATTTGCAACAACCTATAAAGGCAGTGGGAGGGTAAGGTTGGTTATCACAAGGAAAAGAAGGATACCATGTCTTGCTAGCAGACATCTACTTCCCAATCCCCAGGGACCCTCCGCCCAGGTGATCGTCCCTTGCATCTCTACCCCCAGGGTCAGGATAAAAAAGCGATGGCCTGTACCTGGCCCCCTGTGTAGAGAATCCAAGGGTAGTAGGTGTGTGGATACCCTCAGGTTTCTCACAGGGTTAGTGTTCCCAGCACATCTCTTGTTATATTCTCTCTACAAGTTCTGCTCTCCCATAGTGGGTCCTCTTGGCCTGGCCACTCCTTGCCTGTTCTCTCTCTCAGGTTTCTAATTTCTATATAGCCTAATTGCTTGCGTCTCTTTATATTGTGGCTTTGACACTAATTATTCAAATCAGAGTTTTGATTGGTGGGTCCATTTGCCCATCAGCCTGGTGGTTGTGTGATCGGTGTGGGCTTAGTGCTTCTACTTCCATCCCATGTCCCGGTTCATCTTTCCCAAGGGTACTCAGGTGGTGTATCTCTTAATGATGCAATTTGGATAATACTTCTTCCCTTTCAGCCTACGGTCTCAAAAAGGTTCCCCGCTGTCTTGGGGTCTCCTACAAATATATTGGCTATCAGATGACCCACGTTTCGGCAGCACTCATATGCACTTGCTTATTAGGATTTAGTTCAAACCCTGCGTGCAGGCCCCATTGGTTTTACCTTCTTCACAGTCGCTCACTTTCCTTCAGGCTCCAGTGTGCAATCCACTCTGGGGCTTGCATGTCCAAGGTGCATTTTGAGAGAAATTCTGCGTCATTGAGTATACTCACAGACTGAGCTTAAGAAAGCAGCTGGCTTTCAAAGTACATAGCATTCTTTGTACACTGTTTCTGGGGCTGATATTCCACGAGTTATTTTCCCCTTAAAACTGCTCCCCTGTAAATGTTGCACTATTAAGGAAATCCCCTCCTTTCTCTTGCAAAATATTTCCTTGTGGGCAATATGTGGGAATTCTCCCTGCTTGCAGAGTGAGTGGCGGAGTTACTGAGGGGAGACTACGGCAGCGGTAGGGAATCCCCATGTAACACTTCCAGGGGTCGCATCAAGAAACTGGCAGCTTTACACAGCCCCCCTCTTTCCCGAATCCCTATTCATAGTCTCCTCAGATGGGACTCCATAACGGGACACACACAGTTTTCGGTAGCCAATGGCATGCACTAGCACAAGGAAAGGAGCTACCTTCGGCTTAGGAATGTTTTGATTTACTGGAGGGTGACAAGTCAGAAGAAGATATGTTCAGCTAGCATTTAAGCTTGCACAGTTTTTAGTTTTTAGATAAGGCATCCTGAAAATAATCGTTACAGAGGAGAGGAGTGGGTTTCCTTTGGTGGAAAGGGTGGCATGCATGGACGGTAGGTCATAAGGGAGAACTTTTTAGAAAATAATTAAAGAGTGGAAGAAAGGTGAATGGTAAGATAACATGGGACCTTTTGTCTATAGATGAAAGAAATCAGGATTGCAGGTGATCATGAGGTCGGGGTGGGGGCTGTGTGGAAGGAAATGTGGGTTGTTAATGTTCTTAGAGGGCAGTGTTATAAACATTGAATGTTTTATTGAGCTGCTTTCTTTTACTTTGTAAGGTGATGAGGCCGATGATGTTGCATATGTCAATAAGACAACCTCCAGTGAAGCACACAAGTGTGTGGTTGTGAGTTTATGAGCCACTCGATCCCGGAGAGGCACGGAGGGTAAGCGAAGCAGCCTTCTCTGTACCCCTGTGACACTGGACATGTCAGTTCACACAGCAAGGATGCTGGGACGTCGCTGGTCAGTGATTGCTTGTTTGGGGTACACATACATAGCCTACTCAGGAGATGGCACCATGCCCATGCGGATATGTGTAGTTTTCAGTAACCATCGGAAAGGGAGTACAGTGCATCCACCTCGTAGCTAGGGGTGAAAGAGTTATGCATTGCTTGGTAAGGTTTAGATTTGTTTGAGTGCATTTCAGGAGGGGAGGAGTTTGTAAATTGTGTGATACAACGGTCTGGTATTTAAATCTTGTCCTAAAGTGAGCGAATCCTGGAAATATTGCCTGATAAGCGCATTTTCAAGAAAGAGTTTAAAGTTTTTAAGTTTAAAAGTTGAACAGTTTGGGTTTCTCGAGTGGCATGGGTGTCCAGCAGGTCACAATAAAGTGCCTTTTTTAGGAAAGAAATAAGAAGGGTGACTTTAGGCCTGGGTTAAAGGAAGATGACCACTATGCCAAGTTGTAGTTGAAAGAAATAGTAATGATCAATGAAATTCAGCTGAGGAGCCGTCTATCAATGGAATAGGGTTGTTAAGCTGTTTTGGGATTTTTTAGGTTTGTTCTGTGATGTAGACATATCTAAGCAGAACACTATTCGCAGTAAACCCAACCTTCTATCAAAAGACATATCTGTAGATCTATGTTCCCATAATTATCGCTCCCAAGGGCACATGCTGTGGAAAAATAAGTTCATCTGACTCTAATAAAAGGCGAAGTGAACTCTTTCCACACTTTGCTAAGAGAATAAAAATGTAAGAGGGGAAAGTCAGTCAGGCTGCTTTAAAGTTATCAGCAAGGGCATATGTCCCTTTGAGCCATAGAGGCCATGGACATTGGTGCACTATCTCACAGAAGGTGCCAAGCCCATACAGCTCGTTACTCCTTCACTTGGAAGCATTTTCACATCCTTGCACACTCAACAAAAAGGGCTACAGACAGGTGAGTTGGAGAAGTTTGTTAATATTTTGGACCTGGAAGGAGACAATGTCCCTCATTACGGGTTCGGCGGTAGCCATGCCGCTACTGGTGGCATGGCTGCCGCCAAAATCGCATCCGGGTCCTCAGAATGAGGAATAACCGGGCCATTCCGAGTTCGGAAGGCCTGGTAATTCCTCCCTCCAAGGACCCGGACCCGGTCCTTCCCCTTTCCCATTTCAGCCCCCATAGGGCTGAATGGGAATGGGAGAGGGAGCAAACAACGGGCCATTACGAGTTGGCCCGTTGTTTGCTCCCTCTTCCCCTCGCGGGACCCAGTAAGCACACCTGATTTGACCAGGCGTTGCTTCCTGGGACCCGCGAGGGGACCTCGTAATGAGGCGGTACAGGGTAAACGGCACCGGCACCTTTTACGGCGCCGTTTACCCCATACCGCCAGGGTCGTATTGAGGCCCAATGGGCCTCATTATAAGTTTGCTGGTCCGGGAACTATGGTACCTGTAAGCTTGCCGGTACCGTAGTACCTGGACCGGCAAACTACGAGTTCTGCTCGCGGGTGCCTTTTCGCCTGCCAGGTCGGACCTGGCGGGCGTACCGGCACCCGCGAACAGTCACTGCCAGTAGCACCGGCACTCTGAATGGTGCCGGTGGTACCAGCCTCCCCATCCCCATTGAGCCCTATCGGAATCAAATGGGAATGGAGAGTAAAGGTATCCGGCCCCTGGCAATGGGGAAATACAGGGTCCGCAAGGGTTGTAATGGCCCTGCATTTCGGCATTTCCAGGGGCAGGAAAAAATTACACGTTTGGCGGCAGCCTGCCGGTTTTACCGGCAAGGCTAACGCCAAACTTGTAATGAGGCCCAATATGCTGTGTAGTCTACAGGGTTAAACCTAGGTTTGTTCTGATATACATCACAGGTAGTGAAACTGAGCCAGTGGGATGCCTTTCAGAGGTCTTGGAGCTATAGTTGCCAGAGGGGTGACTGGCCAGAGTGGGAGACAATAAGACATTGGGCCTCATTTGGAGTCCGGCGGTAATCGGGCGCTATTTCCACCAAGCAGAAATAGCGTTACTGCCGTGACCCATGGTGCAAATAGTGCAGAATCACAACATAGCGAGCATGCGCACCGGTCCCCGGCGGTAAGGCTATTTTCGCAAAGTGGAAATAGTGCCGAAACATGGGCTACTGCTGAAAATCCCAGCGTACATAGCGCTATCACCCGTTGCCGGCGCTATTAGCGCCGGCAGAAAATGCATCACCGCCGAGACAGGAAGCACTGTGGCGCCCATTTTGAAAATCACAATCCATAAAATATCAGAGTTTTCTGTAGGCATCCAGCCCAGCAAACCAGATAGTATGTCACAGGAGAGGGTCACATCAGAAGGTCACAGGAGAGGGCCAGGGGCAGGGCTGCTCAAGATCAGATCCGAAAACCCAAATTTACTGAGGGGGAGCTGGCGGCGCTTGGCGATGTGGTGGTAGCACAATATGATGAGCTATAAGGGTCAGGGCAGCGTAAGACATCCGCACATTCTTTCACAGTTCAACAAAAGTTCACGCAGGTCTCCCTCAGCTAGGGCCGGACCTCGCAATCACAGCACTTTCAGCGGCTCCCTTCCACAAGCTTTTTTTAAAAAAACTATTTTTATTGGTTTTTCAATAAACAACAAACAATCAACATTCAACAAAACTTGCAGTTTTCATCATCATACTTTAGCATCATGTATATATTGTAAAGCATCTGCAGTTTCCCCTTACCCACCCCCCAACCCGAGTCTATTCCACCTCACACTCAGCTTTTTCCCCTTCTGGGGTCACCTCCCCATCAGTATTCTCAGAAGTTTCATGGTCGCTTGGGTAGTCCTGGGCAGACCCCAACAGTGTGGCCACTAGGTGTTTCCAGGCTGTCAGGGTTTCCGCTTCCTCCTCCCCTCCTCTCCTACTTGCTTCGGTCCATTTTTGGAGGTCACGTCATCAAACCTCCACCTTCGGTCTATTGCTTGCTTTCCAACCCATAGCTATTCTGCGCTTGGCAAGTATGTAAGCCAAATCCTTGGGCTTGCTCACATGTTTCAATTTACGCGATCTGGGGAATCCCCCTAACATACATGCCCATACTGATTCAACGTTCAGCTTGATCCCTTTCTCGTTTAATCGGTGGGCCACTTCTTCCCAGAACTTTCCAATTTCTGGAAATGCCCAGAACATGTGTATCATCCCAGCATTTTCTTCTCCACATTTGGGGCATGATTGTCGTACAGTGCCCTTAAACCGAGCTATCCTCTGGGGGGGTCATGTATGCCCTGTGGGTTACATATAGCTGTATTTGTTGTAGTCTCACATTCCTAGTCACTTTTTGTGATACCCTTGGGCTCGCTCTCATAACCCATCATTCATGCATTCCCCTGCCTCCACTTCCCAATCCCGCCTTAACTGGGCCACTTCCTTGCCCACCCTGGACATCAGCAGCTCATAGATTCGGGAAACCTCATGCCCTCCCTCTGCAACATCATACATCGTTTCAATGACTGTGTCATGTTGCTTTTCTAATATTATTTCCAACCATGTCTCTCTCACCTGCCGTACTAATCTGGAATAGGTGATGTATTGCCCTGGGTGTAATCCCGTTTCGTCTACCAGAACCTCAAAATCCTTTATTTCCCCCTCTTGCCATATGTCCCCCATTGTTGCAATTCCCACCAATTCCCAATGTCTACAAATCATCATCCTCAGTTGCACGTCACCCCCGGCCAGTGCCACTAACGGTACTTGCGGAGAGCACGGGGTCGGGTTCTCTATGTCCTGATGCTCCTTACGCCACATCTCCCATCCCAATTTCAACATCCCCGGGCACCCTTTTAGCTCAGGTTTGGGCAGCCATATCAATTCTTTCAGAATGAACGGGGCACATTCAGCTCTCAAAAGTCTGGACTCTGATGTCGAGTCTTCAGTCAGACCATCCACCTTATGGAGATTTTGCGATTTGCAAAAAAAATCGCAAAATCTGCCATTTCCCGCAATTGCCGCTATAAATCATTAAATGAGCGCAAAAAAGACACGTTAGCTTAGTGTGTCTTTTTTCGCGCTCATTTAATGATTTAGAGCGAACACAGCTGGCTGCTGAATGCAGCAGCTTGAGGGTTAACACCTCGGCTCTGCGTTGCAGGCCCAGGATTGGGGGAGGGTCACGCAGGCCTGGGAGATGCACAGCATTTGGCTGTGACCCCAGGCACCTCCAAGGCTCATTGAGTGCCCGAGCTGACAGTTGGTGAAGCTAGCCAGGTTAGCACTGGCCTGTCCACTCATCTGCCCCCTACTCAGAGCACCCAAAGAGGCCACTGGACTGTTTTCATTCCCGGCGCTCGAAAGGAAAGTAAATTACTTTCCTGTCGAGCGCCGGAAAAGAAAGCATAAACTTAATGCTTCCTGACGCTCGTCTACAATTGGTATCATGCAGCCCAGCCTCAAGGCTGGGCTGCATGATACCAATTGAAGACTCTCGTAGCTGTATTAATTTCAAATTGCTTTACAATTGGTATCATGGGCTGCATGATACCAATTGTAAAGCAATTTGAAAACAAATACAGCTACGAGCGTTTGTATCATGCAGCCCAGCCTTGAATCAAGGCTGGGCTGCATGATCCCAATTGAAGACTCTCGTAGCTGTATTTGTTTCAAATTGCTTTACAATAATTGTAAAGCAATTTGAAACGAATACAGCTACGAGCGTTTGTATCATGCAGCTCAGCCTTGAATCAAGGCTGGGCTGTATGACACCAATTACGCACAAAATTGGGTGTTAAAATTTATGAAAGGCAAATGCCATTCGTCCTGTGCAATTTTGGTGGTTATGCAAAGCCAATTTAATGATATATGCATATTTCACCTTGATATGCTAATTTCTGATGACATCACATGCCATTGCATTTGTTAATGAGTTCCCTCCCCCACTTTAATTTGTAGGACCTGACCCCTGGTAGTGTTGTGATGTTTCATTTCTGTTTGTGGGTGTGTTTAGTCACCATGTGTGGGTGGCATAACTAAGGAATTATGACCACCCAAGAGAGTTCATTGTTTGGCTAGGTATTATGGGCTTGCAGTTACTGCCACTGCATTGCCCCTGTGTCTTGGCCTCATGGATTCCTTCCATGGAGAAGTGTAGAGTTGTTCCCCCTCTCTCCTGGGGTCATAGGACAAGCAAAAAGCAAACCTATGGGCTTCAACCAGGGTTATACTTTTGAATTCAAGCCTATCTGTTTATTTGCTTTCCACTTGTCTGCTGGAAGTAGTGGCACAGCACCATTTCCTTGGAGCTCATCAGGCTGTATCCCCCTTCCCCCACCACAATCCAAAATGTTAGGCTGTGGTGACTCGACCTGGCTGTCCTACAGAGCGCAGCCAGACAGAACACATTTTGTTCCTCACTAACAAAAGCCTTGCAATTACTTGATGATATATTTTTCAACGTTAGAAAATGCCGCAAAAAACGCAGTTGGGTGCCGCAATTTTTTTCTTTTTTGTGCCGCAATATTTTCCATTTCATGCCGCAATTTTCTGGAGGGTCTGTTCAGTTAACCATTTAGCCACGTATTGCAGTTGACTAGCCAAATGATAGCTCTCAAAGTTAGGCAGTTTTATACCCCCTTTTTCATATGTGTTCTGTAATTTCCACCGATCTATTCGGTTCCTATCTATGCCAGATGAAGCCCCTGCATATGCTCTGGAGTTTGGTGAAGAACCGCTTAGGTATCATGTATGGTATGCTCCCAAAAAAGTGTAATATCCTAGGCAGTATGACCATCTTCAACAACGCCCGGAAAGGGACATGTGTTGCCACCTAAGGGATCACCCCTCTGGCATAAGCCAAATATGTTGCACCTATGGTGGTCCCCTATGGTGGTCCCCTTCCATTTCCTCTGTATCACCTCTTGTTACTCTTCGGGAGATGTGTTTCCTGCATTAGGGCGATATCTACGTTCTGCCTTTTTAAGTACATCATGATCTTGTTTCTCTTCAAGTAACTGTTGAGCCCCCTGACATTCCAGGTTAATATCTTAAGGTCCCTCATATTTTAGCAGTTCCCAGTCTCTACCTCTGCCCCTCCACGTTTCCCATGCTAAGCACCAGCGCGCATGTGTATAAGCTCGTCCCTTAACAAATAACACTGCAAATCACCCATCTCCCCGAGCTCTGCCCGCACCCTTCCCGTCCCCAACTGCCCCCACTCCCCAAACAATTGCCCAGCTCCATCCCTGGATCTCCGGCTACCCCGCATCTAGTCCCTTTCTGCAGCTTAGCCGATACTCAGAACCTAGCAGGGGGATACTATACTACTAATATCCTAACTAATCTACCTACTGGGGTAAAGGTATGTCTCCTCTGTTCCTGCATTGAAGCTACAGTTTGTGATACATTTCCGTACATAAGCACTACATAACTTCCACAACCCAGGCCACATATTGTCCATCTATATTATAGACCATGGGTTTGGATTTAATGCTCAATTACAGTCTAGTCTTAGGGTTAGTATATGTGCCGTACTTATCTTCATAGGATCAATATGTCCGCTCATATGGCCCTGCAAAGGTATCGATTCACTTCTCCATCTCCCGTGCTGCCTGGTCTCCTGACCCTGTCAGGCAGTTCCTTGCGTCTAGCTATGCCATCACATCCTCTGGAGAGTCGAAAAATAAGGCCTTGTTTTTATGGAGCACTTTCCTCTTCGCAGCAGCACATATCTGTAGTCCGCCTCCCGCAGCCTCCTTTTGACCGCCACATAGTTCATTTGCTGTCTCTGCACCAGGAGGGTGTAGTCCGGGTATGCCGTGATGGTTGCTGATGCTCTGTTTATCGTCCCCCCTTTGCGGAAATGTTCCAAGACCTTCTCTCTGTCTTTATAATTCAGTATCTTAGCAATGATTGGCCACGGACGGTGCGGGGGAGCTCCCAGTGGCGGTTTCCTGGCCATTGCTCTGTGTGCTCGTTCCACCGCAAATCCCTGACTCCGCCGGTTATCTCTTGCAATAACATGTTCTCAATGTAATTTGTCGGGTCCGATCCTTCCTCACCTTCCGGATGTCCCACAATGTGTATGTTGTTTCTGCGTGCACGCCCTTCTGCTTCTTCAGCTCTGCTTTCAAGGTTGTGCACTTGTTGTTTCAGTGTATGGATCTCCTTGGCGTTGGTCGAGTACGTGCTTGTGTTGGCTTTCACCTCTTTTTCCAAGTTCCCTCTGTGCTCGGCTAGAGCTCGGACATCTTGTCTCAACAGATTCACATCCAAGCTCAATGCATCAATCTTGAATTCAAGTGAGGTCCTCAACTCCGAGATAGCAGTGTCAATTTTACACTCCCAGGATATTTTCAGTTCAGCTAATGCATCCAATATCTGTTGGTCGTTCCATAATGCGGCCACTGTCTCTTGTATGCACTTTTCCTTAGCTCTGGCCCCTTCTGTCGTTGGTGATGCTTTGGCAAATTCCTCTATGGATGACTGTTTCCCTTTACACTTCGGTAGCTTGTATGCCATCTTGGTGTGCGCTGAGGCAGTTGTGTCAGGTGCAACTTTACGATGGGCTTGCACTCCTGTGTTGGGGGCTAGATACTTTAGTGCAGGGAGCTTCTCTTTGCCGTTCCTGCCTTGGGTTGGCTCGCTTGCTCACTATCAATACAGTCAGTGGGGGGCCCCACTCGTAGTTCTGTGGTATGGGCTCTTCCTCGCATCTGTGTGAATGTGCAGAGGTAAGAATACTTCTGCTCTTACACTGTCTTGCGCCGGCCCGCATACCAACTTACACTTGCATACCAACTTACACTGTCTTGCGCCGGCCCGCATACCAACTTATGGAAGTCATTGCGTGGGCTCACTGAACCATTCCTGCGCACTCTGCACTTGTTAAGCACTGCTCCGGCTGCCGTGGCGCTGTCTGCTCATGCACTCGCACGCCCACCAAGTCTGTGGTGCTTTCTGTCTTGTGTGCCGCCCCTGTGGGTGTACCTCCAGTTCAGGAGTTATGTGACCTTGCCTCAGCAACCCGTCATGTGGCAAGCTTACGAGCACATAGGCACTGCTCCTGGATAATGTCCCCTGATCCCAGTGTTCTGGCTGTGTGCTCCCTTCCCTCTTAAAACGTGCAGTACCTCTCATTTACTGACATTCCCTTAGTGACGCTTTTTGTATGGTGCGTCCGCACTATTGGCTACAGAGGTTCTTCTTGCTCCAAGCTACTCTGTCATCTGTCTGATCAGGGCATCACAAATATGCATTCATGATGGTGTTAGCAATCTAGCCCACAGCCGTGCTGTCATCCGCAGTGCCTTTGTTGCAGCAATGTAATGTTGTACGGGCGGTTCACTGCCCAGGTCCTCTGCCACCTTTGTGTTCCATGTGCGCCGCACACTGCAGGGGGCTGATCTCCTCATCGCGACGGCGTCTACCAGCGATTACCAGGCGCCCGATCTCACCATGTACCCTTGTAACCTTAGTGCCAACTTATTCTCTGGTGTCCCGTTGCAAGTCGTGGCCCATACGTTCTTCTGCTCCTCCTCGCTCCTTCGCTTGGGGCTGCAGGGGGCCAGTCATACACACCCGTATCCGTTCTTTCGTGTACTCATGGGTTGTGCGGCGTCCCGGAGGGGGCTTTCTCAGTGTGCCACCTGCAAGCCGTGCACACGCATCTATTGTACTCGCTTAGGGGGCCGGGGCACTCTCAACAGCTTCTATTCAAGGCCGTTCTCCTTTGCCTGTGCTGGGCTGTCACGGCGTGATGCATCCGTCACGGCGCGGTGTTGGAGCCCTCCTTCCACCTTCACCGCCTACCAGTGTCCCGGTCCCGTTCGGCTGCTCGCGCTTTCTCCAGCTGTGCCGTATGACCTCCTTCACAATTCTCAGTCTCGCATAGCCCTTTGTTCTATGTCGCCAGCCATTTTGGTTTTCTTTCTTCTCATTCTCTTCATCTGTCCGTTATTATGCATCTTCCACTTCTCCAGCCTTTAGATTGTTCCTGTGCATGCGCCTGTCATTCATGCCCCTGATATGCCGTTCTGAAGCATCAGCCATCTATTTTTGCACTGTTTCGTCCAAGTATCATTGCGGATCGGCAGGAGTCACACAAGAGACACGTCCTTTTACACGGCCTCGTAGCCACGCCCCCCACTTCCACAAGCTTTATCCGCATTCATTAGGGTTTTCCTTCCCCAATCTTATTTCATATTCCATGTCTACCTCGGTCGGGCTCAGACCTTTTACAGATGTCGAAGACTTTTGAATGTGCAAGGCTTTTTCCATAGACCTCCGCAGGACCACTTCAACCTTTACTTTATCTTTCCCTTCTGGTATTCGCCCCAGTGTCTCTTTGTCTTGATAGGTCTATAACACAATCAGCAAAGTTCAAAGAGATCCTTTCTCTTAAAGCAATCACACTTTTACCTTCCCTTTTCGACTGGGTTAATCTTGACCATTGCGCATTTCAAAGTTTGTTCACTTGGTTGCATTTAACAAGACATAACACGCTCCGCAGAGACTTTCGTGTAGGCTACATCCTTTTGCCGGACCACTCAGCTACTCTGTATCACTGGCTTCACAGTTATCAGCACGTTCGCAACCTTCAATTATAAGATACACTGTTGCGGCTTCAATCTTTCCTTGACACAAACCAGCCTTTCAGGGCTTTAATTAACTCACCGGATGTGTGCATTCCTTTTTTTTCTCTGTGGCTTTGATTCACAAGTCAAGGTTGATACCACAGGCTTGGCCTCGCCTCCCCAACTCTGCCGTTCACCCGGGAGGGTCGCTGGCATCGTTAAAACACAAAGCAGGCTTCTTCTCATCTGTGATTTGGCTTCCTCTGCGTATCTTGCAGAGTTTCCCAGAGGCAACAACCTCCTGCAGGGATCTTCAGAGTCTGTCTATCCCTCGCTCTATTCTCTCGATCAGTCGTCCTACTCCAGTGGGTTCGCCGTTGCCCCGGAAGATCTGCTCCTTCTCTTGTCTCACTTTTCTCAGAGTGTGCCTCTATTTTCCACCTTTTCTCCATGTGGAGGGAGCTAATGGGTATCAGATGTATGTGATTAAGGTCAAGTGCCTGACTTTGCCTGACCTGATTAACGGGACATGTCCAATGAGATATGTAAGGGTTAGCCTCTTTACTCTCAGTCATCCTCTTCCTCTGGCCAGATTTTGTGTAGAGGTGGGTTTGGGTTAGGAAGTTGGGACATTGGAGAATCCTAAAAAATAGGCGTCTCACTATCAGTCATCTCACCCCCACTCTACGAAGATCACTCACCCAGGTGATCCTCCCGCACTGGTCCACCGACAGGGTCTGGATTCAAAAGCGATGGCTCTGCCCTGGCCACCTGAGAGAGTGATCCCAGGGACTAGCAAGTGAGACACCCTTAGGTTTCTCACAGCCCTTAGTTGGACATCAGAAAAAACTGTCCTAAAACCTTGTGGCAACCGAATGAAGCCACCACCTGTGCCGAGTATGTAAATGTGCAATTTGAAGCTAGAGCCTCTCACGGAGACCTGCACGAGGCCGCCCCATAGCCATACTTGAACAGCTGTACTCCTGTCCACAAGACCCACTGCACACGGTAGCCCACAGAGGTGGATTGTAGAGGTTTTTCCTGTTTCCCTATTGGCCAATCTCCTAGGATTGTCTCTCGACTAGATACGGGAAGATCCCAGAGTAGAAATGCAGAGGTGCAGCACCTGAGCATTTGAATACAAGCAATGCCATACACAGGATTCACTGTGGGGTGTCTCACATGCCCCTACTGGAACTTGAATATGTGATCTTTAGCATATTACATGGGACTTAGAGTGCCACTGTAAAGATCCCGAAAACAGGTCCAGGCAGGCGAGCCACCAAACACTGTGCAGTACATCAAAAATATATACATGGAAATCCTGGGTTCCATCTGAGAGCCTTCTTCTAGAATTGACATGATGTGTAGGCTGGGCCCTAAAAGCATCAGTCGAGAGATCGACCAAAGGATAGCACGGTGAAATTAGCATGTTTTAAATTTAAAAGAATCTTAGAAAGAAGCTAGTAAGAAAGCCCTTTATATAACGAAGGCTCAAAACTCTAATTATACCAGAACTTTGGCACATAGCACCGTCACAAAAGGAGCAGCACCAACAAATGAGTTAAACAACATATCCTTTTATTAAGTGACGGCCTTTGTGCCACAGGTGATGGAGGGGCGGTGGTATGGTGAAGGGAGCGGCTTGAGACCATTGCAGCCCAATCATGCAGGAGGAGACAGTCAAGTAAAAAGTTTAGTATACAAAGGTCATAGGGGTAAATAGGCACATTATTCAATCATAGGCCAAGATGGAGGCGGGGTATCCTTTTTGATATTTAACACCTAGTTTTGAGTGCAGGGCCTAAATTAGACTTTTTGTTGAACTTGTTCAGGAATGCTTGTTGATCATTTTCCTTTTTTGTTTGAGGCAGTTTTTCTTGAATGGTATTTTGTTCAAGGAGGCAGTGAGTGGGGTAGGTAAGAAGTGCATGAGCCAACATGTGACTAAAGATACCTCCCAGCTACATCATTCACTACAAGGGGCTCAGCAGGATGGTGGCCGGGGAAATGTATCCAGTCAACAGCTCAGATGGCATGCACAGATCCAGGAGTAAGACCATGGCCAGGGTCGCGACAAAACTGGTAGGGCTACATGCATGAACCCTATAGGACCCTATGAATAAATACACAGACACCAGGGTAATAAAACATGTTAATAAATGTATAGTATGTGTTTATTCATGTGTGTCCTGTGTTTGTTTTGGACTAAACCATCCAGCCCCCTTTTGGTGCCTGTGTCCCTTAGTGATCTAAGAACCAGAGTAGAGCCCATTTCCTGTCAACAGCAATTTATTTTAGTAGGTCCATGGCCCCTCCCTGCCCAGCGGGCTATGGGGTGGTGGTGGTGGTATCCATGGGAACTGTCCCTGCTCCGGGAAAGGGAAGAGCACACCTTGCATGGTCCAGGGACAGGAAACGGGCTACACAAGCATTTTCTTGATAGGCATCAGACTAAAACAACACTATCCCTTTTGCAATTAGGACGACCCCATCATTCTTGCAATTCCGGAAGGGCCTCAAGACCCTGCTCTTTAGTGAGTACTGTGACGAATCTGAACAATTCGTCCCTTCTCCCCAGAGGGGAGCCACCCCCTGATAAACTAGTGAAGTGAGCCCAGTGAGGTAAGCCCACTAAGCAAGACCCTCTATAGGGATTTGGGCAAGTGGGACCTTACATGGAGTAACTCCCCTCTTAGGAATAAGGACGTCAAGAGGAGAACTACCTTGTCTGCATATATGGATGTGGAAAGGACTTTAATATCTCCTGCTACAACTATATTTTACAAAGATCCTTCTTTACATGTTCTGGCTAAAGGCAATGCTGAACACAGACTGAACGGCATGACCAGCAAAGAAGGACACTGTTCTGTCTATTCATGTGACGTGTATAAGACAGGAAACCCCCACGGAGAAGGTAGAACCACTATGCAGATTGCATCCCCTGCACTGTTGACATCCTGTAGGGGCGTAGCCACGCTGGGCTGCCGAGTCAGTGGTAGTAAGTGGCGAGCTGAATGCCTAAGAGTTGGTGTCCTCCCCAACCAAGGAACCGAGGTCGGAGAGGGAGCTGAGAATCCCCATGTCTCACCTGGTGGCGCAACCACTAGCGAGCAGTGGTGGACCGGGAGGCCAAAGCGGATGCCAAGATAAGACGTATGTAGGAGCCTGAGTACCTGAGCTCCACACACTTTGAACCATAGCTACAGAGCCAAGTAGCAGTGGGGAAAGCCAAACATACGGGATACCGCTACAAGGTATGGATATTGTGAGTGGCAGCTATGAAAGCTATCCAGGTTATGGAAGCCTGAGAGACCCGAATATACTAATATCCTATTCAAAGGGGACTGAGAGAGATATGAACATTGTGACGGCTTTGACATCTATCCAGGTTACATGAGCCTTATAAAAACTGAATATACACATATCCTATGCAAAGGGGATTGAGAGAGATACAAACATTGTGAGTGACGACGATGAACAATATCCAGGTCTAAGGGAACCTGAGGAACCCGAACATACAAACACCGTATGAAAGGGGGATTGAGAGGGCTACGCACATTATGCGTAATGTCTGTGAAAGCTATCAAGGGCATGGGAGCATGAGAAACCAGAGTGCATGAAAACCCTATGAAAGGGGGAAAAAAAGGGGACATGAACAGTTTTAATTAGAGCTGAGAAAACAATGGACGCAATAAAAGTCTGATAAACCAGGGTGGATGGCCGCCCTATGTGAAATAACTTGGGGGGGTTTGAGGGGGGGGGGGGACCTATCTGAGGACTTCAGGACTTTGAGAGATTCCCAACATCTTGAAGGTGAAAGTGTTTATTTCCAAGCAATCCTGGAGGTTTGGAAATGTTTGCACCAAGAGACAGTTTTCTTTATTAAAACAGGTGACTGAAAGTCATGACTTGTGTGATGTCACTGACCCCCAGCCTAAAGTCTCCTCCCATGTGGCCAGGGGAAGGCAGCAGCCACCTGATCCTGACCCTGCGGGTGGTATTCTGAGGGTGGATCACATGGGAGGAGATGGCTGTCAGGGGGAGGTGGGCAGGTGGAGATGGCTGTCAGGCGGAGGTGGGGAGGTGATGGATCCGACAGGGGAGATGTGGTATTCATCCCTTGACTGTGAAGAAGAAACTCTAATCCCAGAATTTCTAATAGCCTGCTGTCATTATTCAGACCCCTCAAATTGTAAGGACTTGAAACCTATTTCTGTTAAACATCTTAAACAAATCTTTCCTCATTCTTCCTATGTGCATAACCTCTCTAAAACTCATTTGACATCTGATGTTCATGATGATTGTTATGTAGACAAGTATTCAACAAAAGAACATGAACCACTAAGAAAATGGTTTGGACTCCAATTCCCAGAAAGCTTTTAGTACTGGGAACACGAAAAGGAGTAAAGAGTCAATGAGGATCAACAGCAATACTAAGAGTAACATGCAGTCTAGTTGTTATCCATTAAATCAATTTTGTGGGACATTTAAATAAAAAAATAACCCATAGGAGAGAGAAGGAGAAGTCGTAATAGGCTGCAGAGTACGTAGAGCAGTAAGCAGAGCCGCGGAAAGAGGCAGACGTGAAGGACCAAACCCATTGAAGGAGAGAGGTGCTCCTGGACTGCCAATGGTCCACCCAATTTAACAGGGTGGCGGGAGACAAGAGGGCTCCAGGGTAGCGCAGCAGAGGAACCAACAACCTCAGACAGGTTGTCCACGACACTGTCAAATCTACAGGCTGCAACTGTACCATCAAGGGACCACAAAGCTGACAGAGGCTCTGAAAGGGGGTTTGATAAGCTGCAAAGGTCACACCGGATGCAGGGCTCTGTCGCTAAAGCAAACCACGAGTCTGAGACGCCAGAAGATACCAGTGAGTTGGCCCTTTAGTAGTGTAGACCATGGGGTGTTAGATTTACAAAGCGAACAAGAGGGAAAACACAGTACAATGCTCCTGATAAGAGATGTCAGTTGGGGGAAACCTGGAACCAGCATTTCTATAAGCCAAGAGACATTGTAAAAGAGGTGGACAGAAAGAGCTTGAATAAACCCGGAAATAGAGTATGTCACTATGGGGGAAATTGGTGCAAGTGTTAACTGAAGTCAACAAAGGTTGTGCCACTGAAGAGGTGTAGTTGTGAGAACATTTCAGAGAAAGGTGGCGAATAAGAGCATCAGGTAGTGAAACCTTTTTGAAAGTGATACCTGGCAGGAGAGTATACCAGGGTATTTGTGTGAGCCAAAAGGAGGATGTTCCTGGCAAGGGAGTATTCTAGGAAATTCAGTGTTGTGTTGGAAAATAGTTTTTGCCTTATTAAGTTTTTTTTGTTGAAGTTGAGTATTTCAGAATAGGAGTTCCTGGCAGGGGAGTACACCAGGAAATCCAATGTTCTATTGAAAAGAAACATTATTATATCAAGTCTTCTGTTGAAAGTGAACATTTTGCTTTATCATCACGGGCGCAGCGGCCACGGTAGGCAAACACTTCACGGAAGAGCTGGCAACGCTAGCAACGGTGCCGGCGCTTCTGTGTCCCCACTCCCATAGAACCCTATGGGACTCTATGGGAATGGGGACTTACATTTTGCCAGCACCTGACTTCCCGATCCGCCGGAGTTGTAATCTCCCAGTGGTTCCGAGGAGTCAGGCACTGGTAAAATATTACGAGTCTGGCAGAAAAACACTGATAGCACCAGCAGGATTACCACCGGACTCGTTATGAAGCCCAATTTCAAGATAAATTCCAACCAGTTTTGAAGGAACTTTATTATATCAGGCCTTTGTTAAGATTGTACATTTTGCTTTGCCATCTTAAAGACTATAAAATACTGTTTTATAATTTATTTCAACCTGTATTCTAGAAAGAACATTGGCCTTGTCATCTTAAAAGGAATATCAAGGAGAGAGACATTTCCATCACCTTTAATATGAACTTTGGTTAAACAGAGTATTTCAGATGCCTTTCCCTAAAACAGTTCAGGGGAATGGAAGTTAAACCCTTGAGACAAGGAATGTTCTGCTGAAATTGTATCCATCTATGGTTTTGCACAACTTGGTTGAAGTGACAACAGGAATTATATTGTGCCTTTTGATTTTGCATGTTAGTGTGAGGGTCAGAAGTATTTTGCACACAAGGTCAACTTTCTTTAGTTTTCGTTTTATAGGTAGGGACATTTCCTTTTGGTTAGGGCAAGATAGGCCTTTTTCCATACCCATTTTCTTTGAATAAATACTAGCAGAAGTACCCGTTCTTCGAACGGGTTCTGTAGACAAACATGATAAAACTGTTCTATAGGTCGCTTTTCCAATTGGCTTATCGCTTGATGTGCTTTGCACCCTCGAGTAAACTGCATTGAGAATGTGTGTGTGTGGTTGACTGACATACCCCAGAGCAGACGTTGGGGGGAGGGGAGAGTTGGTGTGTTGCTGCATACTGGGATCTTCTGTGCTCTCTCCCCATCTGCCACCTCACCCTGGCATGGTGCAGTTCCTTGTGGTGCATTGTGGTGCAGATATCTTGGAAACCGTGCA
The DNA here is from genome assembly GCF_040938575.1 of Ambystoma mexicanum. Taxonomy (NCBI): domain Eukaryota; kingdom Metazoa; phylum Chordata; class Amphibia; order Caudata; family Ambystomatidae; genus Ambystoma; species Ambystoma mexicanum. Next base: position 584,978,357 of record NC_090922.1, on the reverse strand, counting down.
TCCTGCGGCCTTGACCTCGGGTTTTGTTCCTCGTGTCGGGACCGGTCCTTCTACGACCACATTGATGTTTTGCCTACTTCAGACAACCATCTCATGTGTGAAGGTGATGAAATCCAGGGAAAGGGATGGGGTGTCCATATTTCATGTATCTAGTAATGTCTGGAAGTTCCTAACAGGTATCTATTCAAAATTTGGTGAAACAGTGTGGAATTGTATAAGGACCAACGCTTTGCCAAGCCACAAACCCACAAACAAATGTTCACTTGTGCTGAAATCCATGGAACGGGGTGTGGTGTCCAAATGTCACATAGCCAGTAATGTCCGGAGGGCCCTAACGGGTAACTATGCAAAGTTTGGTGCCGTTTGATGAAGCTTGTGGAATTGTATAAGGAACAATGCTTCACCAAGCCACAAACCCACAAACACATTTTTACTTGTGCTGAAATCTGGGGCACGGGGTGGGGTGTCCAAATGTCATGTAGCCAGTAACCTCCAGAGGCTCATAACAGGCAACTGTACTAAATTTGTCGCAGATTGGTGAAACGGAGTGGAATTGTATAAGGAACGCTTTTCCACAAAAACCGCCACAAACACATTTTGACTTTTATATATATATAGAAGATAGATGGCTACTGTTGTGAAACTTGCAACTTTGTGTCCGCTTCTAATTGCTGACCCCTCACACTTGATGCAAAGATTGGGAACAATATCCTGCAGTGAAAAGGGAACTTTGAAGATTGAAAATAAGTCTAACAGAGCTTGGGCCGGCAGAAGCCCTGCCAAGTTTAGTGTGCAAGCCTTGCCATTTTCCTTTTAGTTAGGTATTTTCTAAAATGGCAGGGCCAGTTAGTTGGTTCGGATTCTGACTGAATTTTATTTTGGACTTGACAAGCAGCCTTAACTTTTGTTTTGCTAGGCAGGGAAACTCCCTCATAGCTATAGGGCAAGTTAGGTATTTTTCCTTTTTATTTAAATATACCTTCTTTAGCATGACCCAATGTAGTCCGAGTCCTCCTTCTGGTTCACCACAGTACCTAGTGAACAACTAGAAACCTTAGTTCTTCTAAGGATAGAAGGGCTTTCTGCTCAAATACAGCTGGTGGTATTTACAGAATTCGAAATTGGGCAGTTGGCAAATCCAGCTGTATTTAACATACACTGCTGGATTTACCAATACCCTCAAACTCGTAATCAGGCCAATATGTGGCTTGACAAGAAAAGTAGGCCGCGTAACATGTATATTTGTCAACTCGACCCAAGACCGGGGAATTGATCAAGTAAACTTCAGGCTCTAGATTAGTACTCTTTCCTCCCCATGTAAACATATTCAATCAGATTTCTACTCCTGCTACAAAGGGCTCCAGAGTTGAAAAATGAAAGGAGCAGGGTGGAGAAGTTTGGAAGACATATTCTTAGCAGGAGAGGTAAATCCTTTCAAAGGTACAAGGAGGACATTGCCTTAAAAGAAATGGATAGAATGAGGTGCACCCTCAAATATGACATTGGGTTGAGTGTCCAGCACATAACGTTGCTGCCTACTGGGAGTGTTTGAGAAGCTGATTCTGACAGAGGCACCGCCCTCCGCATCACTTCACTGTACAAATTTCTAAGCAGCGGAATGGGTAAGAGGAACAAGAATTTGGGCTATGTGACAATCCTTCAGATGGCGTCACTTCTCCCAGAGGGGAGCTCGTTTACATGAGGCTAGAGATTTGAGGCCACTAACCAATAGTCCCCCTCGGGGTGGTGACATGCAGGAGGATCCCATGGGGAAGGACTCCCCTCCTGAGGATAACAATGTTGTTAAGGAGAGGAATCTCAGTAACCCTTCAGTTCATGGAAGCAACACCAAGGCAGTTTGGTATTGGCTCTAGGTGGCTCGCAGGAGCCCCGACTACCAATACACAAGAGCTACAACGGTAATTAATGGCATGGCATCCGCTGAATTCTTTCTAAGACATGGTACCCAGCAATGGTGTCCATTATCCCCCTTAATCTTTGCCCTTACACTGGAACCACTAGCAGTAGCGATTCGTTTCAACAGTCAGATACAGGGATTGAAAAGGGAGGGAAGTAATTTAAATTAGCGCTATACGCGGATGATATTTTGGCCTATATTACACAACCCACTACATCACTCACTGAATTTATTGCCACTATTTCAGAATAAGGCAAGCTTGCAGGATTCAAACTTAATCTAATACATTTGCATTACCACTGGAGGCTTGCCCCTCATCAATAGTACAAACATTAACTTCCCATGGAATACATCTCCATACTGACAGAATACAATATTTTGGGGTATACATTACTGCGCAACCAGAGAGAATGTATGAAGCGAATTACCCACCCATATGGAACACAATAAAGAAAGACCTTTTGGCCTGGTCCAGAAAATAGTTATCCTGGACAGCTCACCTTACGGCTATGAAAATGAACGTGTTACTATGTGTGTTGTTCATATTTCAGGCCTCCCTTTAGTGTTGCAAACATTTAACTATGAAATAAAAAACGCTCTTAGATTTTCTTTGGATGGGTAAGAGACAGCGAATAGCCTACAACACCTTGACTCTGCCAAAAGACGTAGGGGGGGCACGTTTCCCACATTTATATGAATATTATAGAGCCTCCCAACTCTGGGTTTTGGTTGATCACTTAAGGAAGAATAAGAACAAACAGTTGGTGGCACTAGAGACACTTCTTTTCGTCTTGGTCACCCTGGGAGAGTGACTCTAGGTTCCCTGTAAATGTATCCCATGTAGAGTATGAGTGCACCCAGTCCTATCTGTGGTATGGCGTCTTTAGACAAGTTCGAAGGAAATGGAAGGAATAAGATCTTGGCCGTCACCACTTAGTTGTATTTGGGCCTCACCATTGAGAGACAAAATAAAAGGGTTCTATAAAAGCCCCCCTTCCTCTACCTATTTTTTACTCTTCCCGACCCCCCAACCCTTTATATGCCCTTTCCAACCCCCCAATTCTTTTTCGAGATGTCGATGATAGGACGTCGTACCAATAAAAGACCCCTTACGGTTTCAGTCTTACCATGAGCCGGGCTTGATGAGGGCAGGCCAGGTATGAAGGGAATGCCATTTTCTACAGAAAGCTGAGCTAGAAGCCCTCCTCTGGGGTATTACAATCTCACCGTTGATGTATCTTTATTTAAAAGGAGTCCTGACAGACCCTTGATATCATATCGTGAGAATGAACCCTAGCTCAGTGTTACTGGAAGGAGGTCCTCCGATCGATCAGGGACATTGATGGTATAGAGAGAGAACTAACCCCACTGTTGGTGTTATTAAGTCTTGAAGCGCAGGACGAGGAGTACTTTTTGCTACGCCACATGCAAAGGAACCCCCTTCTGGCTGCAAGGGTATGTCTCACCATCTACTGGAAGAGAGCCTTCCCCCCGACCTGACAGAATCGCATACGCACATCAACAAGGAATGGCTACCTTTTATTGACTATTACAGGTCCCATAAGGCAGTTAATGAGGAATGTACGAGACCAACTATGTATTTGGAATGAAGACACATAAACCCTTTTACTCAGTGATAGGATGTATATCTGGTTCCCTAAACACGCACATTGCGATTTAGCTAACCCAAGGCCTTATTAGTAATGATTACTGTCGCCCCTTGTACCCATTCTCCGAAATGTCCATCGTCCCAGCCAGGTTGGAAGGGTGGACGTGGGAGGGTTCAAAGAGGTATCGTTTTCTAAGAGAGCTCAGAAGGGGACATTGTTTTCCTATGCTGTGTTAACTGTTTTACTTCCCTGGATTTTTTTTTTTTGAGAGCTTCAATTCCTTGTCCCGTACAGTTCTGTAATCTTGCAAGATGTACGTTTCACCAATGTGATGTGATTTGCTTCTTTCGTATACTTATATAAAAACAGACTTTCAACAAAAAAAGGGAAGAAACCCTTACACCCTTCAATAAGTAATCTAAGAACAGCCCTTGGAGGGAATTACAAGAATGCATGAATATGCTAAGGTTAGAAAACCTTGAAGAACAGCCTGATAAAAGTTACTGGAAGGATAGGAGAAGAGGGGCATTCTCCTAAATAATTCCCAGCTCTGGAAGTGGAAGAGTCATTTGTTTTGGAACTTTTGAACCCTTTATTTTGAGAGACTTGTACCCAGGAGAAGGGAGCAGAAACTCAAATGTTAGCCTTTATGTTTTAGTGGTAGGGATAGGTGAGGAGTTCGACCAGGATGGAACTTTTGATTTGGACATTACTGACATTCTGACTGACCCGAGTTTAGTTTGTTTCGGTAGGGAAACCACCTTAGATAGGGATAGACAGGTTTGGTTTCTTTCTTTAATAAACGCTTATAGCAACATACATACCATCCCTTGGCCAGTCTCCTCATTCTATGTCACAACAGCTGATAGAGCTCAGAATCTATATGGTCCCAATTGTGGGGAATGTACACAAGTTTAACAGATAGGTGTATGAGGAATCCTGGGTCAAATAAATCTGTAGCTGGCATGATATGTATGCCAACTCCCCAGACCAGTGTTCGAGGAACTTTGTTCAGAGGGGCATGAGGTTGGTAAGAGGTGGGCATTATTAAATCCATTTTAGGAGTCCCCATTCCAAATGACTAAGCTGTAACTACATTGGTTATTAGGGATGGGAGGTTGGTAGGGGTGGTGGGTTATGATTGGAGGATTGTAGCTGTCCTGGGTGGTGTTTAGGCTAATACCCCTCTGTATGTGTCGTGGCTTCAGAAAATAGGGGAAGTAATGGCAGTCGATTTGCTTACTTACTCATTTCATGAACTCCTCTTTGACCACATTTCTTAAATGGTCAAGACTAATGGTGGTGCTTTGCTTACAATGACTGCGTATAGGGAACCCAGTTCAATAACAAAGTACATGATAAAAGGATTGCTGAGACAGCTGGGTGGGAGTGTTGGGCTCTATAGGTTGTGGTAAGGCTAGGTCCACTGAGAAATTTGGCTTGGGTAAGTTAACTTGACTGAGGGTGGGTGAAAATGGGTGTCAGGGGCAACAGTACATATGCTTGTGTTCATGGTTTTGTTTATTTATCAAGTCACTACTTTTGTTTCTGCTACTGAATCTCAGCTGCATTTTTTGGCCAATTAGCAGAATCTTTTATAGCACAGATAATGAACTGTCCGGTGCAATTTTATGCTTTTTATAATAATAGTCTTTTAATTTAATCTCTTCTCTTGAAAGTCCAATAGGCAGGGTTTATTTATTTTATTAATTGGGTGTTTATAATGCACCTATACAGCAAAAGATGTTTGAAGGCACAACAAGACAAAAGAGGTGGTGGGGCAGGGATGAAAAACAATACAGTCCTACAAGGCCTTGTATCATTCGGATCGTGCACGTGCAGAAACAAGAAGTGCGGAGGAGAGGGGAGCTAGGAAGTGCCAGTCCGGGCAGAAGGGCCCATGGGTTTAGCGAGTGCCAAGGGGAGGCCAGGTGGACAAATGCCAGAGGCATGCAGAGAGTGAAGGGGAAAGAAGGTCCACGTGCTAAGTGCGAGGGATGGGGCTTCAAGGGCTCAATGGGGAGCAGGCCCAACCAGGCTAGTGCAGTGGAAGGGAGCCCGGAAGGGCAAGTGCAGGTTGGGGAGGGCCTGGTGCCCTGTATTAATCTGAAGGAACCCCGCAGCCAGTCAAAACAAGCCAGAGAGAAATTAGCAGGGGAGGTGGAGAGGGAATGAGGAAGAGAAAAGGAAGGTCTCGAGAAGCGTTCCGAACTTGAGGAGATCCGGCTCAAATCTGGGAGGGGCAGGGAGGCCATTCCAGGGGAGGCACCTGCAGAGGAGAAAGATGTACCCCCCTCACCCCACTCTCTGCTTGGGAAAGCATCTGATCTGCAGAGATTTGGAGCTAGAAGACCGAAGGGTTCTAGAAGAACAAGTTACTCTCTTACCTGGTAACGTTCTTTCGATGGGATGGTCTGACGACGCATTCCATATCTATGACAGGTAATGTCCACAGCTGTGCTGCTTCGGAAAATCTTTGGCGTCTGCGTCCTGTGTCGATGAGGTCGATGCGCCGTCCCCGAGGACCTCCTCCGACGGCCGACGTCACCCGATGTGATAAGTAGGACGCACGACGCCCATAGACTCGGTTATAGTTTTTTCCCAGAACGTGTGCCACCAGTTTTCTGCCAGCAGAGACACAAGGCCTTGTGAAACGCAAGCTGCAATCGCAAAAGAAATTCTACAGTGGGGAAGGCAGGGAGGGAGCGATATGGAATACGTCGTCGGACCATCCCATCGAAAGAACGTTACCAGGTAAGAAAGTAACTTGTTCTTCGAGGGGATTGGGTCCTCTGATGTATTCCATATCTATGACAGACTCCCAAAGCAGTACCAAGCAAGGAGGTGGGAAAGAATTTAGAATACAAATTTAGCATGCCCAATCAAATTGCGGAATAGAGAACTGCCTTGCCAAAGGCCAGATCTTGCCCCCTGATGGAATCGAGGGAGTAGTGAGGTACAAAAGTATGTACTGAAGCCCAGGGGGCTGCATCACAGATGTGACGAATAGGAACTCCCCTCTGCAGGGCAGTAGACGCAGCCACTCCTCTGGTAGAATGGGCCCGCAAGCCAGCCGGAGGGTCCTTACCCGCCAAGCGGTAACACTCGGAGATAGCCAAAATAATCCAACGAGACAAAGTCTGTTTCGTCACAGCTTGTCCCAAACGCTTTCCAGCGTAACCAATGAAAAGTTGATCGTCCACTCTGACCCGGGACATGCACAAAATATAAAAGCTCAACGCTCTCCGAGGATCAAGCCTATGGAGCCTCTCCTCTTCCTTACCAGGATGTGGAGGAGGATAGGACGCCGGAAGAACAACCTTCTGGCTCAAATGAAAATCCGAAACCACCTTCGGAAGAAAAGAAGGACGAACTCTAAGGACAACCCTGTCCTTGTGAAACACAGTGAAGGGTGGCTTAACTGAAAGTGCCTGTAACTCACTCACTCACTCTGCGAGCGGAAGTAACCGCAACCAAAAACACAGTTTTCAGAGTCAAAAGCCTCAAAGGGCAAGAATGTAAAGGCTCAAACGGAGCACCCATAAGAACCTTAAGAACATGGTTAAAATCCCAACCTGGCACCAAAAAAGGTGACGGAGGGAACACATTAGTGAGCTCTTTCAAAAACTGCGAAATTAAAGGAATCTTAAAATAGGAACACTCTTCAGACGAGCACTTAAATATGGACAGCGCCACCAGGTAACCTTTAATGGTCCCCACTTGCAAGCCCCTGTGGGCCAAAGAAAGCAAAAAAGACAAAACCATGGGAATGTCGCATTCAAAAGGTTCCACATTCTGTACTCTGCACCAGTCGCAGAACTTTCTCCAACGGCAACGGTACAGAGACTTTGTTGCCGGCCGCATGGCCGAGAGCAACATCTCCATCACGTCTTCAGGGAGGTCCCAATCCTTATACCTCAACCTTTCAGAAGCCAAGCGTGAAGATTGAGGGATCTGAACTCTGGATGGAGAACCTGACCCCCCCCCTCCCGTGAGAGCAGATCGTCTTGGTAGGGAAGACGACGTGGAGGGCAGATGGACAAGTCTAGAAGGTCCGGGTACCACGTCCTCCGGGCCCACGCCGGAGCAATGAGGATCATCCGGGAACCGAACCTCCGTAACCTCCGCAACACTTGCGGGATGACGGGGACTGGAGGAAACGCGTACAGCAGTGGGAATGACCACTCCACCACAAACACATCTCCTAAGGCTCCTTTTGGAGGAAATTCCCGCGAGAAAAACCTTTCGCACTTCCGGTTGACACTGGAGGCGAAGAGATCCAATTGAGGGGTCCCTCAAAGGGAGAAGATCTCCGGGAGAATCTCCTGAGCCATCTCCCATTAGTGAGAGATCGTGCTCTGCCTGCTCAGAGCGTCCGCCGTCTCGTTGTCGTCTCCGGCCAGATGAACAGCCGAGATCGAAACTTCCTGCTGGATGGCCCAGAACTCGAGCTGCATCGCCTCCCTGCACAGCGTAAGTGACCCTGCCCCCCCCTTTTTGTTGAGGTAGTGCATGGCCACCGTGTTGTCCGTCAGAATCAGGACACTCTTCCCGCACACAGTCAGCAGAAAAGCCTTCAGGGCTAGCCTGACGGCCCTCAGCTCCAACAGATTGATATGGAGTCTGGACTCCGACGGAGACCAACGACCGCTGACTGTCAACTCGTTGGCATGAGCTCCCCATCCCGTGAGGGATGCGTCCGTCACGATCGTCACCTCCAGCCAGGGCAGCCAAAATGGGGCCCCCTTCATCAGATTGCCCTCGACGGCCCACCACAGAAGGTCCCGGGCTACCGAGGGCGGCACCTGAACAGGGTCCGACAGCCTGCCGGAGCACTGAGACCACTGGAGCTTGAGTGCCCACTGCAAAGACCTCATCCGCAGACGAGCCTCTGGCACCAGAAGAATGCAGGATGCCATGAGGCCGAGCAGTCTCAAGAACTCGGACGCTGGGAGATTCTGGCCAAACTGAAACTTGTGCACCATCTGCTGAATGTGAAGAGCCCTCACCTGAGGAGGAAAACACTGCCCCAGGGATGTGTCGAGCACTGCTCCAATGTACTGGAGCCACTGCGTTGGCGTCAAATGGGACTTCTTTAAATTGAGGGAGAAGCCCAGCCTGTGAAGGGCGTGGCAGGTGACGGACAGATGATCCAGGACTTGCTCAGGAGAGCTCCCCTTGATCAACTAATCGTCCAGGTAGGGGTAGACGTGAATCCCCCCTTTCCTGAGATGCGCTGCCACCACCACCATGAGCTTGGTGAAAACCCTCGGGGCGGAGGTCAATCCGAACGGCAGAACCCGAAACTGAAAGTGCGAGTCGCCAACAGCGAACCTCAGGTACTTCTTGTGCTTGGGATGGATCGGCACATGGAAGTAAGCATCCTTGAGGTCGAGAGACACCAACCAGTCCTGAAGTTGAAGGGCCTGGAGGACTTGAGAAAGAGTCACCATCTTGAACTTGTCCTTCCTGAGGAGTTTGTACAAACCGCGCAAGTCCATGATGGGTCTCAATCCCCCGTCTTTCTTTGCAATCAAAAAATAAGGGGAATACCATCCCTTGTTCCTCTCCGCTACAGGCACCAGTTCTATGGCGCCTTTCTCCAGCAGGGCTTGAATTTCCTGCACAAGGAGTGGATCCGGACTCTTCAAAGAGAGGTCCCCTGGTGGATTGTCGTGAGGCCTCTGCCGAAAAGGAAGACAGTAGCCGTGGGTTATGATCTCCGGAACCCACACATCCGAAGTAATGGCTTGCCACTCTACAAGATGCTGCGCCAGCCTTCCCCCAACCGGCGAACCATGGGACCTGGCCTCATGACTGAGTGGTAGCGGCTGCGGCGTTGCCTGAGGGCAAAGAGGCAACTGCCCGAGCGGCCTTGGCACCTCGAGTACCTTTGTTTCCACCTCTGGCACTCTTACAATGGCCTCTTTGACTGCTAGCTCCTCTCGCTTTACTGAAGCACGAGTAATAGCGAAAGGAACCTCCCCTCCATTGCTGTCCCCTAGGATGAAAAGGCAGAGGTTGGCGAACTGCAGCACCCAACGATTTCGCTGCAGCTTTAGAGGTCTGCAACCTCTCAAGGCTCTCGTCAGCCTTGCTGCCAAAAAGGTGTTCACCGTCAAAAGGCATGTTGAGAAGCCGGGACTGCACATCAGGAGCGAACCCAGACTTCCGCAACCACGCAAACCTGCGCATTACGTTGCTCACCGCCATGGTCCGGCTGACACAATCCGCCAAGTCAAAACCCGACTGAACGGCCTCACACATAGCATCCTTGCCATCCTGAACCATAGCAAGGAAACCATCCCGTTCGTCCCCTTCGGGAATATGATCAGCCGCTAATGCAACACAGTTCCACAGATTGTGTGTGAAACGAGACAAGGCACATATGGAGTTGGCCGCCTGAAGCGCCATACCCTCTGAAGAAAACACTTACTTCGCCCAGCCGTCAAAACGTTTGTCATCCCTATCCGGAGGGATGGTAGGATACGATGCCTGCTTTGCCGGGGCCGTAGCCGCCTGCACCACCAAACTCTCCGGGGTGGGGTGCCTAGACAAGTAGCAGGGGTCGCTACTGGCTGGACGGTATTTTCGCGACAAAGACTTGCCCACTGCCGGCAGACTCTCTGACGGCACAGGATCACGCGGTCTCGAGCACGTCGAGGACCGGGACCTGGAACGGGCATGGCGAGAATGGCTACCCTTGTCCGAGCGGGACCTCTCCCGCGAGCCGTGCCGACCACCCGAGCCCGAAGGCGTACGGGCAGTGTCTCTCGACCGGTGCCGACCGACCCCACACAGAGGCGCGGACAGACCGGTGCCCTGCGATTCCAGAATCGCTAGCATCTGCTTCCCGAAGGAAGCCCATTCCTCTGGTGTCGCTTGCATGGAGGGATAAGCGACCCGCCGACGGGCGTAGTACTTGGAAGAGGACGGGGAAGGCGACCTATGCCGGCGCTTCCTGGAATGCCTAGAAGAGGCGGAGGAGTGGCGAGACCGACTCTTGGAAGGAGACCCACCGACTTCCGACGACGATGCAGAGAGTCACCCCTCGAATCATGGAGAGATGCAGTCCATGGGCTTGAGGCCAAGGATAAATCTTGCAATCCTAGTCTGGATTAGTTGAAGGGGGCGGTTTAAGGAAAAGGGTTTTGCACTTGTTTAGCATGGAGAGGACCCAAGCTCTAGAGATATTGAGTTTGTGGGGGAAGGTGAAGAAAGGGAGAATGCGTCTGAGCTGAAAGTAGGCCTTATTGGCAATGTCTGTGATGTGAGGAGAGAAGGAGAGAGAGGAGTCGAAGATGACACCAAGGTTTTTTGCCTCACAAGACGGTCAGGGTAGGAGGGAAGGAAGGAGCTGTTTCCCAATGAGAAGGATCTCAGTCTTACTGGCATTAAGGCAGAGATAGCAGTGCACCATGCCTGAATAGCAGACAGAGTCAGGAATGAGAGAGGAAGACGAGGAGGCAGTGGGGGGAAGCTTGAAGGAGAGCTGCGTGTCATCCTCATAACACTGGAAGTTAGGGGAGAAGGCGGAGATCAAAAGGGATAGAGGAGCAAGATAGATGTTGAAAAGCCATTGTGAGAGGTTAGAGCCCTGAGGGACATCACAGGAGGAAAGTGAGATGGAGGAGAGAAAAGGGCCCAGTTGAACCTGGGAAGGTCAGTTAGAGAGGAAGGAGGTCAACCGGTCCAGAGCCAGGTCCATGATGCCAAGGGTATCACAGAGCCGATTTATAAGGGTGGCATGATTGACCATATCAAAAGCAGAGGAAAGGTCAAGAAGGATAAGAACAGAAGGAGAGTTGGAATCGAGATTAGAGAGCAAGTCTTCACGGGTGTTCAGGAGTGCAGTTTCTGTGTCTCTCGCTGCTCTGAAGCCGGACTGGTGGTCATGGAGAATAAGCTGGGAGATGGCGAGGTTCTCCAAGAGTTGGCCCAGGAAGCAGTTAATGGTGGTAGTTAGCCGGACAGGAGGGGTTGGCAGAAGGCTTTTTGAGGAGAGGGTGCACAAGGGAGTGCTTGAGGAGTAGCGTGAAGGGTCTAGTTGTAAAGGAGTGATTGCAGAAATCAGCCATGGCTGGAGCAAGGGAGGCAATGTTGTCCTTGATAGTTCTGGAGGAGCAGGGAAACACCTGTTTGTATAAGACTTTCACAGAGCGGACTTGTTTAGAGACCTCATCAGGTGATATGGGAGAGAAGGAGGGGAGAGGGGGGCCAAGGGAGGTGTGAGAGCGGGTGGGGGAGTAGGGAGTGGTGTAGAGGCGAGTTAAAATTCGAAATGCTTTTGAAAAAAAGGCCCCACACATTGCATTTGTCACTTGGTGCAGCATGCAATCCATGTAGCAGTCAAACCTGATCTGCGGAGCGGCTGAGCTCCACGGCAATGTCCCCGCCAGAGTTCCCGATGCCGATGACCACCACTCGCTTCCCCAGGAATCCTTCAGCATTCTTATAATCACGACTGTGGAAGTACTGACCCTTGAACTTTTCTATACCTACAAAGACATTATAAACGGTATCACACACAAGAAAAATCACCAAGTTTCAAAACAAATAATCACTAAGTGTGTGGATCACACAAATAATTTGCTCCTGCCTCAATTCAAAAGCCTTCTATAACACTTGATTCTCCCATTGATGCATGATATTGCTACACAGCATGGATAATTCATTTTCAGCCAAGCATACATTTTAATTTTAAAACATAGGCACTTCTGTTGCAGCTAATTCATGTATATGGGAAGATGTTTTTCATATCAAAAGTCCTTCAGATTGGGCAGCAAAGGTAATTGAGATCCCTCTTGTTGGACAGTGTGTGGATGCCTCCGATATGAATATGTCAGCATTGGAGTGCAGGTGGAAACAGGGAGCTCTTTTTAAATTGACTCATAACAAACCTTTTTCTGCCAGTATGTGTAACAGGCTGGGTGGGGCTTGTGCTGGTATTTTGGAATATTTCTGGCCATACATTTTTCAAATATACAATTTTGAAATGACAATGGGTGTCCCCTCAGGATCTCTGGAAGCAGCGTGTGCCAGTCATGATCTCATGAATTAATGTTATATCCCACAATATGATAACACAGTGTGACATACTTGTGAAATGCAGTCATTCTATAAACTCACACTGCCCTGTGTAATGTTATTGATTTGATTGCCCTTGTTACCTTGTGAAGCAATTAATAAATAAAGAAGAAAAAAAAAGAAGAAATCCCATCAGCACTCTCAGAACGATTGAGGGACATGTATAACCAGAGCCCAGTACAAGGTAGGAGGACAACAACTTTTAATTTGTATTTTTTTTTACTTTTGAACTAAGAACAGTGTCTGGCACTTGTAGTCAAACCCGATGCATCGCGCCATTGAGGGCATTGATAATTTTGTTTTGCAGATATTCCTGCGACTGTGTACTGAATAAGCTAGAGAACTGAGCTTTGCTCCTTTACCACAATTTATTTCACAGCACAAACGTATAGGTAAGAGCGTATTGTGCAATAACATACTCTCTAGATGCATCTTTGTCATTATCAGCTATTCTCATGAGCACTATTCTGAGTCTCATTCTATCATGTTTCACATTTCTGTAACACTAGCACAGGTCAACACCCAGAGCTCTTCCTACCTAAAGGCTTAATCCTTATAGGTGACCTGCCTAGACTACCCCCGCCTCACAACCACCTAACAGGTATGGTTCAGTAGACCATAACATCTAGTTTCAAATTATGTGATACTAAGTTTATTAGCAAAAATATGTTATAAGGGCACAACATTAATAAATATGTATGATGTAATTAATTCACAGAAACCGCACTGAAGGACGTAAAGTCCAAAATGCATCGGCAAGGGTCTCTGAACACCGTTTTTGAAAATTAAAATAAAATGATTACAATCTTATAGACTATGAGAATCTCATATTTTTGTATTCAACTGAATAAGCATATGTGTTAACATGCAGTAGTGTTTACTACATTTTAAGGGTCTCCAGATCTAGTGACTGTCTCACTAGAAACTTTCTGTTTTATGTATTTTATTCTGATGTAGTGTTCAGCAGGTTTTCTGGATGACGTTGTAAAGTTAAAATTTAACTTGAGTTTAACTAACATTAAGTCACAATTACTTTAGTGGTGCCCACCCCTTCCTCCCAGGTTTTGTCTGGATTAGATTGTTGCCTCCCAGCAAATACCTAATCTGCCCCACAGAGTGTTGCAACCCTTTAGAGAAGAGGAGGAACTGGGATTTTTTTTTCTCCATTTTAAAAGGTTGGCACAGCAATTCCATTGGGAGGATGAGTTAAAAAAAACGTGTTATTTAATGTTAGGCAACTTTCCTTCTATATTTGTGGACACCCACACTGTTTGCTTTTGTTTCAGCATCCTGACCTGATTTTTGCCAGTGAGGATCATTCTTAAATTGTGCTCCCTGGGGCTTTTGCTCATTGTTTCGGGGAAACTGACACGTCCTTCAGGCTGTCAGTACTGAGAAACTTTGTCTCTCTTAGTCTTACGACTTTGTTGCCACTAACATTTTATCATTGCGCAAAGTACCTTACAGGATCATGCAATAGGTTCCTTGTGTTTTTGGGCCCTAGACATCCACTAAGGAATTGTTGGTGACTGGACAATGTGCCTAGGAGTGGACTAGTGGCAGCAGTGTATTTTAGTAACATTTTACTGAGCCATACTTTGCTTAACGTGTGGCTCATGACTGTGGCTAGTGTCCGGCATGGCCGTGCCACAAGGTCTTTTTTCTAATCCTATGGCCATTTTGTACCTTGCCCTTCCCCCCTGGTCTTCATGATACAAGAATTCCTTATTTGGGCATGCAGTTGCCCGCAAAAGATGATCCTTTTACGGGCTACTGCAGGTCACGTTTGTGGGTACCCAAGTGGGCTGGGACTGTCTGTCTGGTCCCAATCCACACTACTGGTGCCAGGATGTCTGGTGTGCATGAGGGCATGAGAGCCAAAATGGTACCTGATAGGACCGCTGTTGGCGACCATGAGTGCGGCAGATCTTCTCATTGGCTGGCCGGGTGTGAGCACTTGCCGGACTTGTGGATATGAGGTGGGGTCCTGAATGCAAACCAGCAGATCAGCAACAGGCCTGAATCGACCTGAAGACAGAGTCAAGTATCCAGAAGAGCCGAGCAGATCCAAAGACTATCCGGATGCATGCAGAAGAAGGTTGGCACCCGGAGCCCGCTTTGTCCCAGTAGAGCCTTGCTTAGCGCTTGATCTCGGAAGAACTGCAAATAATTTTCGAACCTTTGGACTGGTGGGAATAATCACTCTCAATATCTCCTGGTTCCCCTACAAAAGAGCTTTTTTCAGAAGTGTTCCTGGGACATCCAGTGGACTATCCAGATTGAACCTTGGCACCCGTGCAGGAGCGCCGTCATCCTAGCTGCTCTGGGCCGTGAGAGAGAAGGTTGCGTCAGACCGCAAGGCTTGGGTGCCCCTGCATCACTGTGCGACAGTGACGGTCACTGAAGGTGGTTTTCCTGCATTCCTTCTTGTGCATCGAGAACCAGCTGCATCAGCGTTTTCTTTGTTCTTCAACCGAGATGGGAGATACAGCTCCTGCTGCAAACTGGACCTGCATCTGCACCCGCAGCGCCTATGCACTTTGAAGCCGAATCAAGGGTGGGAAATCGAACCTCTGATGACCCCCTCCAGGCCTGCCAAGTTTGTACCAAAACCGAGCTAAGGGTGGTGAGTACTGAAACCACTTACCGATGGCCCATTATCCATCCATTGCATTTTACGCACAGAGGATCCCTTGTGGTCTTCTCGTTGGCCTGGGTAGCCTCTCCTTCCTAAAGCCCTCTGAAAGTTGGGAATCGCTTTGTTCATCACAGCAGATCCTCCCGTGACTCTTGAAACATGTTTTCAGCCTTCAGAATCCTGTGCCTATCTTTAACAGCTCCTTAGAAAAGTACTTTTGTGTCTTTTCGCAAGACAGAGCACTTTTTACCCATGCATCAAACATTGATATGATATGATAATTTATTTATATAGCGCCTACACACAATGTCTGTAAAAGCGCTTCAAGGCAAGACAGGGAACAAGGGAAAATACAATGACATTCTTACAGGCCAGGAACAGTAAGGATGTGAAATTAACTATCGTACTCGGCCTGACGACATTTCACATAGTGCAAGAGCTAAGACATAAATAATGAAGGGAGAGGGGATAGTGGGAAGGAAATGGAAACATGCAGGCGACTACCGTACTAGGCCTGACGACATTTCTGGTAGAGCCAGAGATAAAAACAAAAGGTGAGGGAGAGGGGTGCAGAAAGGGAGGGGAGGAACAAAACAAGCGACTCGCATACTAGGCCTGACGACATTTCAGATAGTGCTGGAGGGGGTGGAATAGAAAGGGGAGTGGGGAGAAGACAGACGAGGTTGCTATCTTACTAGTTCCAGGGACAATTCTGATAGAATACGTGCATAGAAGAAAGTAAGGGGAGAAGATAGGAAAAGGGAGAAAGGGAGAGGAGGAAAGAACAGAGAGTAAGCAGTCAAAAAGAGTGGAGAAGCAGGAGGGGAGAGCGGATACAATTGCAGAAGTCAGTAGTAACACATAATGTTGCAAGCCAGGATACAAGATGAAGATGGGAACAGCATGATTCAGGGCGACCATGAGTACAAGATGCAAAGTCCAGCATGAGAGTTGAGAAAGGGTGACGCACCGTGAATCAATGAAGTCCATAAAGTCAAATTCAGCATTGGCCTCACGACAGTAATGGTGAAACCAGAATGTATCAGGACAGACTCCTGCAGAAGTATGCTGGGGGGGGGCAGGGGGAGCAGGGTAGAGGAATCAAGCAAAGCAGGCAACACCTGTGTGCGAGAAGGGGGGGCACAAGGGAACATCATGGGGGGACCACAGGTGGTGGGGAAAGCCTGTGGGGACAGAGGGAGTAAACACATGTTGGTGCATGCTTACCTGCTGCCTGAGCAGGGGTTCGGGTCCTGGGTCCTCCTGGTCCAAACAGGTCCAAACAGGAATTGCCCTTTTTTCCGACTACCCTTCACTTCGGACGCCCGGGCGAGAGACATCCTTGATCTCCCCATCTGTGAAGGAAAAGAGGCTGGAGGGCTCCTTAAGTAGGGAAAAAGAGCAGCAACCTGGAAGGCACCAGGCGGGTGGGGCTTAGGCCAAGTGACCTAGAGCCACTTGCACCGTTTCCCCATCTGCACAAGCCTCCATTCATCGTAGGGTTGGACTTATAAAGTTAGGGTCTCAAATCTCTGAAGATTGTCAATGCTATAAAGATTGCCTACCTTTTTCCCTTACAGGTATTGGTGGGGTTTAGACCTTTACCTCATTGACTCCAGTGACTGTATATATTTTACATAGTGTGTTGCTTGTGTGGTATTTTTACATTGCTTTTCATTATTCACTTGTGTTTCTTCTTGGGCCTAATATATTGTATATTTTTGTATACTACTGTCTAAGGGTAATTTTCGGTGTCTGTGTGTGGTCATCAAAGACCACTGATCACCCCCACTGCTCCTGAGACTTAACCTTGACTGCTCTCAAAGCTACGTGAATTGGTCTGGCTATGCTCCCAAAAGTGTCCCCTGTTTCACTATAACAAGGGTGGCTTAGTAAACTTCTGTTCACAAGAGCAGAGTTTAAAAATCCATTATAACATTTGGGTCCCCCATTAAGAAAGGAATTAAAGAATTTGTACCAACTTTTAAATCCCTTGGGAACGGCAACATTTAATCAAAATCAAACAAGGGTTATCACAAAGGGTTGGCCAAACGGACAGCTTTTACAAGCAGAAGGTAAGGGAAATCAAATTGAACCCCAGAGAAACACTTATAAAATGGCAGCCCGAGTGCCAAACACCATTACTTTATGGCTTGAGAAAAAAACTCTACCAGAAGTAATAACTCCAACTCCAAACAACTTTATTCGGCCGGGAAGGCCATCAAAGTACATCCTAATAAAAAACAAGTCTAGCACATAATTGCATTCAACATTTCAAAGAAAAGAAAAAAAAAACGGCAAAGCTGTACACATTGCCGCACCCTCCATGAGTACCCCTGAACAGGACAGGAATCCAACAGTCAAGAACCACCGAGCCATTGCCTCTGGAGACTCCCAGTGCACCTCGGTCCCAGTGCAGTCAAGTTTGCCCCTGAAAGGGGGCTGTTACTAGAGGGGTCTACTGTGGGACACACAGAGGCGTGTACCAGGGGGTGCTAACTGTAATACAGCTTTTCCTTGACTGCCCAAGCCCCTTACATTTTTCCCAGACATCCATTGCCATATGGGGATTTCCGAAGACCACTTTGACAATGTCCGTGTTGGCTGGAGAATTAGACAGTCTGGTGCACCCCAACAAGGAGCCCCTGGACACAAACCCACATTCCCCTACTGCCCGGAACCAATGTAGGCATTTGTTCTGGAGGGCGTCTCTTGGTTCTCTAGTGGCAGTAGGTAGTTTTGGAACACTGTGGAGTAACACCATGGAGCTGCTACAGCCTTCTGGCTTTGTGGGCCCAGACTGAGGCCTCCCTTGCCTGGGGATTAAGGCACTTTCCCCCCTCCCGACTGAACACATATTGCCCTGGGCTCTCCCAATGGGCAACCACAATGGTGGGGGATCAACCCCCAATACTGGGGGCCTGTGGTTTTCCCTCCGTGGGGGTGGGATTGAGGGGGGAGCCACCTCTAGACAACTCCTCATGGATGAGGTAGTCCTTACCGCAGAACCAGGGGGTGGGCAGGGGTGCAAAGGGTAAAGCTCGTTGTCAGGGTCTTAATTCGCCCCCCCTGGCCCTGCCCCTGCAGAGCTCTTTCCTCCCTTCCCTGCACATCCTTCCCCCTTGTCCCCCAGCACTCCCTTAATCAAAACAAGTAGGATGTTTTTAATCTCAGCCAACTCAGAAAGCAGGTGGTGACAAGGACAGCTTGACAGATTGGAAGATTGGGAGATGCTATACACAATGGGGATGGTGAACAGTGATCTCCTTTGGTGGGGGCTTTGGGAGCCTGAAGAGGGCTCAGACGAAGGAAGGAGCTGACCCCCAAGGGGAAATTGGACGTGGGCTCACTCCCAAAGCTCGATGAAAGGCTGGACTGCTCACCCATGCCCAAAACCACTGGGCCCAAATCCCCAGAGTCTGCGGAGATGAGCACAGGAGAGGGGATAGGATCAGCCTCAGGAAAAACCGGTAATGTCTGTGGTGCAGAGTTAGGCTTGAAGACAGAAGATGGGTGGAAAGGGGCCAGCGCCAGAGAAGATCCCAAGCGTGGAGCCAAAAGTGGAGTCAACTTTGAGATACCCAGAGAGATCCTCTCACAGCCGTTAGCCAAGGCCTACAGAAGGTTGGCAGTGGCCACAGGGTCAAGACCCCCTCCAGGGGTTAGCAGGTTTACAGGGGGCGCACGTTCATCGAGAAAGGGGGATGCCAGGTCAGTTGCAGGGCCACCGGTGTTCCCTGCGGGCCGAGGTGGAGCCCCCACCTTCGTGTTATAAGCACAGGGTGGCTTGGAGGTAGACCCCCCCCCCGGGTCGAAGCTGGGGCTGTTGGCAAAGTTCCCAGAGGAGCAAAACAACCCCCCAAGGGATGGCATACTTCTTTACCCAAGATTTCAGCCTCTCGACCTGGATCAGTGGGTATCTTTCCAGGGCCCAGTGGACGCCCCCTCCCTTTGCGCCTCCCTGCGAAGGTCTTCCATTGAGATTTGGGTTCACGCTCTTGAAAAGTTTGTAGGCCGGACAATAGGATGGACTTAGACAGGAAGAGTGGGGAGAAGGGTGAAGAGAGTGGGGGGTCCATTGTTAGAGTGGGTTTTGCAGCTCAATGTTCCCTATCTGCCCTTTTATCCAAAGTTGCTGCGGCCTGTTGGAGGGGCAATTGCCTGCCACTGTTGTCCATAATCCCTGAAACGCCCCCCCGCAAACAAGCCCCCTTTTCTGTTCCTGCTCACCTTGCCTTGAGGTAAGTCCAGCCCAGCAGGTCAGAGGGTACCAGGGAACACCCTGCGGAGCGGCGAACACCCCCGCGGGACGCCAACACCCCACGCCCTTGTCCCGCAGGCTTCACCCTGTGGGCCGGTGTGGGACCAGAAGAAGCCAAGGGGGCATGGCCAAAGTCTGGCGTGGTACGTATGGAGGCCCTCCTGGGCCAGTTCAGTGAAGGAAGAGGAGCGGGACGCCAACACCCCGCGCCCTTGTCCTGCGGGCTACCAGAAGTAATAGAGACCTTGACATTAGAGCAGTATGTTAATTTCTTACCACCTTACTTGCAGAAAGCTGTCTTTCAGTTAAATAAACCTAGCCTAGCAATGGCCGTAGAGACCGCTCAAAACTACGCCGAAGGGAATAGGCAGTTAAGATCAATCCACTGCGGTGAAGAAGCTATGAAAGATCCAAAAGGTTTCCCCGTGCCCCTTATCCCTCAGGAGACAGAAAACCCACTAAAGACAGAAGTCAAGACAGCTTCTCTAAACCAGGGTTAAAAGAACCTGGAAGGGGAGATAAAAAACAGTGCAATTGGCAAGGACAGGGGGAAAATAAAATCAGAAGAAGGAACAGTCTTTAAACCAACTTCAACCGTGTGCTTGTAGTGTGGACAGTCTGAACATTTGGCTAGGCAATCCCTATTAAATAATACAAAAAGGAGGAGCCCATGGAAATTGGGTATATGACTGGAAGAGAGTGGGAGAAATTCAACTTTCCTGAAAAGGAGTTTATATAAACCTGAGTAATTACTTCTGTGGGGTTACTAAGTTTAAAACCCATGATTCTGCAACAGTAAACAAGGTGCCAGTCCAAGTCTTAATCGTTTTGGGCAGTAATCAGACAGCAGTGAGAGCTGCTTTGATTTTGACTAGAGAACTGGGGATTGGACATCCTGTAAAAATCACCTGGGTCCATGGAGATAAAGAGATATATCACAAGGCCCCAGTCACCATCCGAGTTCAGAGGGGAAACAACTCAGATAAACACTGCTGTATTTCCTGGACTCCCGAAAGAGACTATATTTGGCACCGACTTTCCAAGGTTTGAGACCCTCCCAAAAAAATGCTAACAACTCCTCCCTTCCTTATTCCCGTTTTGATTCTTGGGAAAAAGAGGGATTTAAACATGAAAACCCCATTTGGAACTGGGAGATTCGACTTGAGGGAGAAACTCCTTTCCTGGCGGAGATTCCAAGCCAAAGCGAAAAAAAGAACCCCTGGCCGGGAAGCTAAAGCATTAGGGGATGGGTATGTGATGAATCTGATGGTGGCCTCACTCCTTTACTAGAAGTAGCCTCTCCCCATATGGATAGGGGACGGCAGCTGCTACTTGATCCTGACCCTAGGGGCGGTTAAATGAGGGAGGACCACATGGGGGAGGTGACCCTCAAGGGCATAACATGACATCATCAGGTAAAGACATATACCCCCCCTTTCCCTTTGAGGGATGTTGCCCCCATATCTCAAGCTTTTATGGCTTATTGTAAGAGTTCCCTCCCACTACTGTGTCCACTATGGCTCTGGAGAGCTTTATCTGTGTGAGAAACGTATTAAGTATGCTCCATCACGGAACCTCCATTCAGCAAATCATCTATTGCTGTGTCTCTCCTGCTTATTCAGAGCCACCATTGGGGTACAAGCTTTTTCAGTCGCAGCTCTGACCTTGTGGAATCTTTTTCCCCTAACCCTGCATGCCATTGCTTATCATATGGCCTTTCAGAAAGTGCTTAAAATGCATCTTTTTAACTAACCCCTTCTATTGTTTTCCTTTTACTTGTTTTTCGTCTGCTTTCTGGCCTAGGTAATCTATAGCGCCAAGATACCCTTGGGTCCTAGTTGTACTTAAGAAGTCTAGCTAACATAACATAACTACCCACAAAACCTAGCGATACCCTCTTTCAGTATCATGTGCCAAGAAAATCAAGAACTGCCCCAATATTTACATGCATAAGAAAATACTGAGACGAGGAGGCTGAATGGAGCAATGAGGATCCGTGAGGCTGAGAAATGCAGAACACGCTCTAGTGGTTATGAGCGTATGACAGGTGCCGGGACATTTAAAAGACAGAACCTGAATGGAGGAAGAGCGAGCTGCCTGGGGAAGCTGTGTCCTCGTGGCATCGACCGAGGAACTACCGAACCGCTGAAGAGATGCCTGTGGAGCCAGCCGTCTCCAGGGCAAGGCAGAAGGAGGGAGGCTGCAGGAGATGGTTTGCCATGCTGGGACCGAACCAGAAGAAGGCATGTCTGGTTGGCGGCCACGGGCACCAAAGAGCGGCACCTACATCACCCGTATACAGAGAAGAGTTCAGGAAGCCTCGAAGGATGTGGAACCCGGCAGGTGAAGCCAGAGAGCCTGCGAGGTGGAGACAGGACACCTGTTTACTGTGTGGAAACCGAAGAACGCCACAGAAAGCCAGTGAGCCCTAAGGAGAGAGGCTAGGGCACTGGGGCGCTTCAGCAAAGCTACCAAAGAACGTTAAAGCACAGTGAAGTGAATGAAAGAGAATATTAAGATTCCTTATTACAGAAGGAGAACTAATAGAGGTGAATGTAACAAAGTCAAGTTTGCAAGTGTGTAAAGGAAATCACATGAAAGCCCTGGCTAGAGAGTTCACCAGGCAAAACGTGAATCACATTAAAAGCCCTGTCAGGAGAGTATACCAGCCAAAGTCAGGTTTTGCAAGTGTGTAAAGGGAATCACATTAAAATCCCTGGCAGGAGACAATACCAGGCCAAAGTCAGGTTTGCAAATGTGTAAAACAAATCACGTAAAGAAGTCTTTGCAAAGGAATACACCAGGCAAAAGTCAAGACTGTGTGCAAAGTTAAATTGAAGTAGAAAAGTACCTGGTAGGGGAGTACACTAGGTGTCCTACAAAGTTGGGACTTGCATCTAATGTGTGTTGAAAAAAGGTGTTTTATTTTGTATGTTGACCAAAGAACCCAGGACAATTTGTGCCCTTAGGAGTCTTGAAGTCTCTTGAAGAGAAACCTGGGAAAGGGTGCAATCTGCTGGGACTGTGAACCATATCCATTTGGAAATGTTCTGTTGGAGTATATATTTCGTTTGAACTTGAACATTTGCTCACCTTTCAAGACCAGAGACATTACCCTTAGCAACTTAGAGTTACTTTTAGAATGTGAGGGCGAGGATAGGATTTCCGAAACATGACAGTTTGCTTTGGACATCTCGACATTGGACAGAACCTTAGTTTTGGTTGAGGTAGGAACAATACCTCCAGCAGTAGGGACAGCATGGCATTTTCAAAGCCCTTTTTATTTGAATAAAGGTTTATGGCAACAAACTTAAGTCCTCTGTGTCTGCGTCTGTTTCCTGGCTCCTCACACCTCTAACTGGTCCCCTCATATTCTGAACTCTGGTCACATACTCCAATTGACTTTTCACAACATATCTTGTAATATCATGTAGAAAATTAGAATTGGAGATTTCTGGGAAGATACAGAATCAGCACTTAAACAGATTACAAACGACCATTGCAGCTGAATATTGTTCCTGGGTTATCAAGGTAGTCTTACCGGGGAAGGAGTCCAGTGGCATGTGAGCATCAGTATGGTGGCCTGTACAGACCAGAATTGCATCAAATATGGCGGACTCCTGCTTCCCATCTCTCTCAGTGACAACATTCCACTGTCCCGTGGATAGGAAATCTGGTTGTTTTTTTATGCTGCACACAGTTGTCTAAAAAAAGGAAATACATTTTTGTTGTATTATTATCTAGCAAACTCTTAGAGAAACTAAATGGGACAAAGCAAGGCAGTGAAGGTAAAGTTTTAATGACATATTTCTGACAATTATAATTTTGATTTCATCCAATACTTCCTTAGTACTATATGAATTGAAAAATAAATTCCAAGCATCCCAACCAGTTGCCTTTTTTTCAAACCACCTCTAAAAGGCCCCTCTATGTTGTGCTCTATCTTCCTCTTTAGGGATATCACCAGTGTGGCAAGCAGTGCCATCGTCCAGGGGATTACTAAAGGCACCACCTGCAGAGCAAAAAGGCCCATCTAGGCCAACAAGGATGGCAGTTGCAAAGAGATGGAGGGCAAGGAGACTGCCAGAAAGGCCTCCAAGGACACTACCACTTTGCATGCTAAGGGCAATGTCACTGGGCAAACTGCCAGCAGGGCAACTATGAATACTGCAAGAGGGCCATCAGACAACGCTACTAGTTGGGCCACTAAGAACACTGCCAGTGGTCCCACTGGGCACACAGTCAATGGGTGGACACTGAATACACAAACCTCTACGTACACATTCAGCAGAGCAGACTGACATTGATAGCAGGCCCAACAGGTAACTACTAACAGAGAACCTGTGAATCATCGCCCAGGGCACAGAGACTGTGAAGCCACCAGAGACACAGTATGCAATGCTACCAAAGGGCAGTTAGGGGAATGGCTAGTTAAACACTAGATTCATGCCAATGCATTGCTCCAAGTACAACCCCTATCTGCACTATCTCACGTGCCATCTATGCAATGCTCATTATTTTGTAAGGCTGCTGACATCAGGACTTCCCAGCAGATTGATAATCTAGGTTTTTCAGTTTGAGACAAATGTCCTTTTGAATAAATACAAAATGCAGTTACCTTTCAAGCAGACAAAAACGAATTGACAGACATATGTGGTTGCATCGATGAGCTAGTCATTTGGATGTAGATGGGATAATAAAGAAAGGTTGGGATGTTAACAGTCAGGCACTACTGGGAGACAGATATAGCTGGAGGATTCCCATTCACAGGTTTCTGAAACTGAGAGGTGACAGATACTTCCACACCCCGTCTATGTGATTCTTAAAAGGTATGTGGCTTTTGGAAAGTTGTTCAGTTGTACAGACCAGTCTGCCTCCACTTCACCCTCCAACTGATTCCCTAGGAGAACTGGCCAAACCAAAGCTCTTGAAAAATTATCAGATCTGTTATTTTCATCAGATATGCGAGCCCGGGAGCTTCTGGGCTCATGACAGTGTTTTACAATGTTTTCACATATTGACTAAGGAGGTTGTTTCAGTGGCAGTATCTTGCAGAGTTTTATTTGGTTATCTGGGCTTTTAATCGTAGATACATCACAGATCATCAGGGCTATGATTATTGTGATGGGTCTCGGAGGCGACCCTATTATGCTGGTACACTATAGGGTGCGGCTTGAGACGTGTTGCGTCCAGCATGCAGTGTTGTGATGCAAGGGTGTTGCTGTTGCCACATGCAGAAGGGAGATTTGGCAAGACTAGCGTACGAGCTGGTGAGCAGGTCTCTTCCTGACCTCACCCCGTACGAAATAGCTAAAGTTAGAAGCTAGGACCAGCATTCAGGGTGGCACCTGGAGCGACATTCATAACACTAATTAACTTTTATTTTTAAAATATTCTCTTGCGAGAATGGCACCCTTGGTAGATTTATTGTTTTCTGATAGTCCTTGGCTGGCTGGGCGTTTGCCCCCTGTTTTCATTGCTTCACGATTTCCTTGGTGAAGCACTAACATCTTTAGTGAACGAACCAGAGGATAGAAATACTGGATATACTGCATATTTAAAGCTAAATGATTTTAGTTTCAGTTTTTAGCTATAATATGAAGTGATTTGAAGCTGGTTTCTTGTGTGTTTTTGTGCTCTTTAGAGTGCCTGTGGACGCATATATTGTGGGTGCAGAGGTTTCAGACCAGGTTCTGTTTATCATGGCAAAAAGGTAAGCAACCGCCTCTGCCTGCCTCAAACAAGGTGGCTTCCAAGAGGTCTCAAAATATTGACACTAGGTATTTATTTGAAGGAAGTTGCTGTTGAGCATATGGCGCAAACCTCCACTGTTGGGGCTAAACTCCTTGGGAATGTGAGTATATAGCCCATGAAGGATCTGGTGACTAAATTATCCACAGTTGAAGGCAGTGAGTTTGTCTCTAATGGAACCTCATGGCGTAGATGCAGATACTACCCAGAGTGTAGAAACTGGATCGCAAACAGTAATATGCGCTACTGTGGGTGCAAAGTGCTATTAACCATTATTACACATTGGAAGATGTTGATTGACTTTCAGTAAGGGACGGGTAGAGGGGGCAGGCTGAGTTCTGATTTTTACGCCAAAGCCCCTCAACATTGGCCCTTTCAAGAACATGCCTACTCTTGTGACGCCATCAAGAATAACAACCGGCTACATGAGTACTGCTGTGGATGAGGTTAACAATTTGCAGGTAATGTTTGGAATGTTGCTGGTCTTTAAGAGAAATGCAAAGGACGACTTTCTTACAATTAAGTGATACATTTGATATTGTACTTTTGACAGAAATATGGGCATTGACCCAATTCATCAGAGACAGGTTCCTGCCAGTGTAAAAAGCTTAATACTGCAATAAACAAATTATAAACCCGGAAGGTCTGTTAGGTAAGATTTTGACTTTAGAGCTACATCTACCTCACTTGTGAGAACCCCAGAACTTGTTGCTGGACTGATAGATTATTTTTCCCTATACCTCAGTGAGTGGGAACCTTTTTGCATACTCACAGATCCTTTTACTCTTTTTATGGGTGTCATTTCTAAGACTATCCATAGTGTCCTTTTAATTTTATCCTCTTTCACAACCTTTGGTATATACCTTTTTATTGTTACAGGGTTGCCCTTTGGGCTCCCCTTTTACTTTCTCTGGCTAACCTTTTGAGAACTACAGTTCCCAAGGGTAGAAAGGATACTTCTATCCCTTCTACATTTTGTTAGGTGAAACCAGCACCCCCATCTTATGTGGAGTGCTCCGGAGATAAAAATGTATCCCGTTTCTCACTAG
The DNA here is from genome assembly GCF_040938575.1 of Ambystoma mexicanum. Classification (NCBI taxonomy): domain Eukaryota; kingdom Metazoa; phylum Chordata; class Amphibia; order Caudata; family Ambystomatidae; genus Ambystoma; species Ambystoma mexicanum. Next base: position 584,952,043 of record NC_090922.1, on the reverse strand, counting down.
CACTGTAAAAATTCTGTTACAGGGACACGCTTACCTTAAATGGCTGGTGGCAGTAAACCTTTTTACAAATTCGGTGCACCTTTACCGCAGGTTGTATTCACAGCTGCGGTAAAGGCACCCATGGTTGCCCATTTTAGCAAAATGGCCCTGGTCTTCTTTTTTTGCCATTTCCATGCTTCTTGTCCCTTCTTGGATCTTCCCCTACCCTCGAGGGTGGGAAAGTCCTTTGTGTGATTTTTATCTTCGGGGGAGACCTCTGTCAAACCCGCCCAGGCTCCAGCATGTCTGTGAAGGCAGGAAGCGAAGGAGAAGTCCAAAACTCTACTGCCCTTTGTCTTCCAGCCTGCCTGCGAGAATCCAGTTAAACTGGGAGGCTGGCTGTCCTGAAAAGACTGCCAGCCCCCCAGGTTTGAATGTTGCATGCCTGTTTGATTGGCTGGTTTCCTGCATAAAAGTCTGATCCTGGAAGCTGAAGAGGTAATCGACGACTGGACCGGAATCCGAAGATGAAGATGAAGATGAAAAAACACACGTGAGACAATTTCCAGCAACCGGAGAGACTGCTTTCTAACCGAAGCCTGCTGTAGCCCTTCCTTCTAGGCGACCTGGGGAAAATTACTACCCTGAAACAGAGCCTGGTGAGATCCATCCACTAGACTCAAGAAGAGCTGAATTTTGAGACATGCCACGTCATGCTGTGACCTTGCACGGCTGCAGTACCCCCAATACCCTGGGATCTTGAGCCATCGTGCAGTGCATGGTCTTCCGAATTCCGAATTAAGCCGACACTTTGGTGGCATCCTGCTGGACCTCCAAAGGTGTGATTCCAGTCCTTGAAGTCCCCTCACCAGAGTGCTCGACCATATTAGCGACGCACATCCATTCTTCTATATTCAGCCTTCTTCTGGTTCTTGAAAAGGGTGCCAAAGCTACAGAGACACATCCAGCCATGAAGAAACACTTGCCTGGAGCCTTCCCCATTGATCCCTGCTTCGAAATCCCTTCCAGAGTCCTGCCTTCTGTCGTCACAACAAAGAATTCAGTGGCCAGGTTTTTTGGCTCTAGATCCTTAAGTGTTCCCCGCTGCAACCTCTTCTTCTGTGCTGAGTAAACCATGCAAAGAACCTCTTGCCCAGTGCCTTCCCTGTGATCTGTGCTGCGAAAGCCCTTCCAGTGTCCTGTCTTCAGTCTTCATGATAAAGGAATTAATCGACCAGGTTTTTGGCTGCAGATCCTGAAGTCTTCTTGATGCAACTCTTCTTCTTTGCTAAGGTACTCTGTTGGCTGGCTGAGGTATTTACCTACCTTAAGCCTTTGTGATTTCTGTAAAGCTTTGCAGTGTTTCTTGTGATTGGGTGTCCTGTAATCCAGTTCACCCAGGCCCACTGCTGGAATCCTCCTATGGTGTCTTCTGAGAAGTCCCTGGACCCTAACTAACTTTAAAGTGAAACACTTACTTGTTTGAACAGTCTTCCACAGGAACTCTGACTACTTCTGAAACAGAACCCTATCTCAACCTGCCTACAGCAGGCTCCTAGACCACCAGGGTCCCTCTTCTGCCTCTGAGTGAACGCATGCCATAGACTAGGCAAGGACTGGATAGGTAAAGGACTATGGGCCTCATCACGAGTTGGGCGCTAACCCCGGCGGTATTACCGCTGGGGCTATTAGCCCTATCGCCAAACCCCCCGGTGCTATTAGTGCCGGATCATGGGTTTGGCTGAACGGTAAGTCCCCATTCCCCATTGGGCCCATTCGGGAATTTCGCATTCCCCACTGGGCCCAATGGGGAATGTTCAGCACTATTACCACTGGCAGTATTAACGCCGGTGGTAATAGCACCGAAAATCGGCACAATCGCGGCGGATTTGCCCCCAGCTCAGAGCTGGGGGTAAATCCGCCAAGCCATTAATTGGCGGACCCTTAAATGTGGCCAAAGCGTTACCGCAAAACTCTTGATGAGGCCCTATGTGTTGAAAAGAATAACAAGTATTTGAAAGGTAATTACTTGTGAAAGAGTTAGTTGGTAACTGTGACTCTGAGAGTGAGCAGTTACAAACGTTCTTACTTACCTTGAATGTGTGTTGTGCCATTCTGAAAAGTATATGTAAGGTTGTTTTACTCGCCTGTGAATTGGTTGTGCCTCTTCCCAAAAGTAATGCTGTTGGCTTCACTTAACTATTTCTTTCAGAATATTAGTATGTAAGTTCCCCAACTGCGTTTTGCTTTCCCTTGTCTGTTTTATACAGATTCTAAAACAGTCTTAGGTTTATATCTACCTTTAAGTTGCTGGTAGCTCCTTTAAAAAGTATAGGGGTTTTACTTACCTTGAATAGAAACTTTACTGTGTGCCATCCTAGAATAAATTCAAGAGTTATTGCTTGCCTTAGTCTGTGTTTCACTGACCTGAAAAGCAACTGTAATAGTCAATTATAACATTAGGTTTTACCTGCCTAGAATAGCTGTGTGACATTCTTAAAACGTGCTCTGTAGGTTTAGCTGACCTTGGTCTGCCAGGTGAATCCTAAATTAGTGTAAAGAGTTCGTGCTTATCTTAGGCTGTGTTCCACTGATCTGAAAAGCAACTCTAATTGAATAGTAAACCAAAAGGTTTTACTCACCTGGTATAACTGTGTTATCCTGAATGTAGTTAAAGCTATATACTCTTCCTTGAATCTGTGATCCACTTTTCAGAAAAGTTTCTGGGCAACAGGGTTGGTTGATTATGTGATTACTTAACTGAGTGTCACTGCATAACTGACAGGGTCTACTACCCGTGACTTACTGTAAAGTAATTTAAAAGTAACCCTTGGTTTTACTCTCCATTGCCTAGAACTACTGTTAGTTTTCTGGACAAGGTCTCTGCTTTGGTCTGTGTACTTTAAAGCATAGTGGTGTGTTTCTATACATGTGTTTATGACTCTATGACCAGTACTTACCCCAAGACTTAACGTGGCCTACTTGTATTCATAATAAACCTTTATTTTTCTTATAATACTTCCGGTTGTAAGTGTTTCTATTGAATCCTTGGTGTACTACAGGTTCTGTTTACTTTCCTACAGCTCTCGCTCCCTCCTAAAATAAGCCTGGCTGCACTATCTACATTACGATATTCACAGGTGGCACAGCCTTATACTAAGAGTGGAGTCTAGTTCTGTCTCAGTAGAATGGTTTTGCTAAGCCCTTAGTTGGATTTCAGAAAAAAAATCCTAATAAGGTCACTGCCTTCTGATATCTTTGTCTATGCAGGTTTTGTTTGACATTCATCTTAATAGTGGCACTTTACAGTTAATATTAATAGAATTCAAAAGTTGGGGATTTCATCATTTTAGTTGATCAAAATGGTATAATGCTCGATGGAAACAAGTTAAGTCTGGGTTGCAAAACATATTAGGTTACTTTTGGATATGAGTTTAGCGAGGAACCTTTTAATTTAGTTAGGGGTACATTTTAGCCTAAACTTTGAGAAAGGCTCCACAGAGGAACTTTTTGATTGTAATGAAGACAGGGCACAGGGCATATCACAACCAAAATTGGATGTTTCGCCTATGGACAATGTCAGCCTTTGTTTGCATAAAATACTCTGGGATGAGGGCTTGAGGTTTATTAATGGCAGAATACCGCCTGACATTCCTGGGTGCCCAACATTTAATGGTCCACTTGGAAGGTCAATAATAGATTATTGTATTGTAGAGTTGGCATACTGGGACCAGACAGTTGACTTTGAAGTAATGTTGAAGATAAACAGTGATCACTCCTCTCTCCAGTAAGAAACACCTTTACTATTCAGAAGTAGACACACAATTTTTACAGAGTGTTATCTCAGCCAATCATTGAAAGTTGGGGTGAAACCCCAACATAGGTGAATCTAAGATGTTATGTCTAATAGGAAAGAATGTGACTTTTACAGAAAGCTGCTTAGCCGACGAGGTCACTGCAGCAGAGCGTGTGACTAATTACCAGACCCGTATGGAATGACTTGGTGAAGCTATGCCTGTCATAGTACAGAAAGGCTTCTGTAGCTTGTTGATATTGAATGCAAGTACAACAACTAGGCCCGACTCAAATCTTTAAAAAGTCAGGAATATACTAATAACAATATCCCTGCACTAAGGACATGATATAAAGATTAATTAAAGGGACAAAATGATGAGATAATAGAGTTGGCATGGGAGGAATTATTTGAGACTGCTGGAGATAATAACTGCTGTATTTTCTGGGAAATGGTAGTGAATGGTCTAACCTACCAGCGTGACCAACAAATGGAGACAGTAATATAAGAAAACAATTGATGTCAGCATTTTGGAGCCTTATACAATACTCAATGTACATGGCTAAGGCCCAGAAGTCGAGCAATATTTTTAATCTTTTCTGAGCACTTCTTTCGGACAATGGTTTGGTTTAGTTCACAGTTAGTGAAACAGAATCCAGGGACCCAATTGTGTAGCTTCTGAGTTATTTGAAATACACAGGAAAATCTGGGGGCCAATGCTCATCAGGACATTTAACCAATTTGTTGAGAAAAGTTAATATCCTCATAGCTGGAAGCATCAGTTCATATCAGTTCAGTTCATATCTAGCCTATATATATAAAAAGGCTGATAAGCTTATGCAAATAGTGCAAATAGTTATAGACCAATATCACTCCTTGAAAACGCACTGCATTTAGAATCTTTGGAAAGGCCATACTACAGGGGATACAAGGTTGGTTTGACGATAATAATATTCTCTCTCCCAGACAGCCAGGTTTTAGAGCAAACTTAAGAATAGAACATCAGGTCCTGAAAATGTACCTGCTGGCAGCCAGATCCATGTTTGTCACGAATAAGAATGTATATTTGGCGTTTGTTAGGAAGAATTTTCATTTCTGTGTCAATTCCCTTTAACCCTAGAGACCCCAAGCTCTTTTGCTGGACTCAAGGCTTTTTAATTTGAACTCCTGAGCGAGTGGGACTTTATTCTCACTCTCATGTGTTTTTTTCTGACTAGGAGTTTCGTGTTTCTCACTGTTTAATGGAGTCTGCTAAAGTCCATAGGCATCTGCTTTTGCATGCTGACACACAGCACCTTTTGCGCAGTGCCACTGAGAAGTCTCTTAGAATTCTCTTAATGTTTAACTACATTTTCTTGGGTGAGCTACTGTTCCCAATAATAGTAAGATGACCCCTGTCTTACTTACCTTTTCTTTTGTGGGTCCACCACATACCACCCTATGTGGAGTGCTGGGGGTTACATAGTAACTCTTTTATCCCACTCGTCATGTAACATTCTGTTACACTAACTCACTTGAATGGCTGGTGGCAGTGGTTTCTTTTTTACTACCTTGTGCCATGTATCAGCAGGTTGATAGCTCAGCTACAGTACAGCAACCAAGGGTGACCATTTTCCCAAAATGACCCCGGTCTTTTTTTTTCACCATTTCTTGTCAGTTTCTTCTGAGCTTTTACTCTGTTTGTTTTTTTAATCGGTTTTGCCTTTGGCGGGCTTCAGCCCTGAAGCCCGCCCAGGCTCCAGTGTGTCTGGAAAGGCAGGAAGTGAGGGAGGGTCCCGAAACTTCCCTGTCCTTTGTCTCTAGGTGTGCCTGAGTGAAACCAGTTCTGATTAGCTGGCTAGCTGTCCAGAAGGATAGCCACCCTGCTGGGTGATTGACAGCCTAGGCTGTGAATGAATGGGAACTTGCATTTTTTAAAAATATATTTTCTTTTAATTTATAGTGTAATAGCCATACATAGAATACAAAGCAAGAAGCAATTAATGACTTTTAACAGATACCATAAAATACACATAACATTCTCAACCAATTGCAAGAGAGATAAGAAAGAGACAAAAAAGAAAAGAAAAAAAGTAATTATTTTGCGTGGGACACCCACACGCTTAAAAAACAAACTTAATTAATAAACAAATTAACTGTTCATACAAAATAAAACGACACAGCAAGTACAGAAAAGAAAATTATCAGATCATGAGCAATAGCGCATTACAGAAATACTCAAAGCTAAATCACTACACTGTTGTCCGAAGTATGCCCTGGCTCCTGCAGTTTAAGGGCTCTCACAACAGCAACCACTTCAAAAGTTAAAAGAGTCTCATTGCCAGATGACAGTTTGTCCCAGAAAATGTCCGAATTCAGCCACCTTACATCATGGACAAATTTCTGGAATCTTGCGACTCTTAACGGCCAGGTTCCTGAGCATTTTGATAATAAATGATGAAGCGACTGGGCTATATTTTCGTTGCATCTGTCACAACTGGTAGTAGGGAACTGCTCTTTATTTCTTATTGAGAGAATTTCCAGCGTGGGGAATAAATGTAGTCTAAATCTTAGAAAGTTTGCTCTGATCGCTGGATCAGATGACTTTCTTAGATATTGGGGCATACGAGATCTTGGTTTGTCTAATTGTGAATATGAAGCAGAGATCTTTGCAAGCCTCATATTGTCAATTGTCCGAATCTAATCCATACGTTGCAGACAAACTTTGACTTTCATTGGATTATGACTCAGGTGTTCCATTGAGCATTCTGAATTACGCAGAATTTCCTGACACTTTAGGGTCAAATTATTGAGGAACACATTTCCTCCTTTTCCCAATAGAAGAGCTACATCTTCCTATAGTGACCTCTGTGGTGGATCTAAAATTAGTCTCAGCATGGCTATCCATTTACACTCCATCATAGTCCTGAGAGAAGTCAGTCCGAGCTCAAACCTTAAACACACTATGGGTACACAGTTTGGCAAATTCAATGTTCTTTTCCAAAGTTTGGCCTCTATTCTATCCCACTCTATATCAATAGATACGGGATTAGAATCTAGGCCAAACAGAATAATCAGGGCTCCTTACCCTATACAGAACCTCACTAAGGGTTGAATTGAAAATTTGCAAAATTTAAGGTGAATTCTTTTCATCTGTGATCCCATTCTGAGAACCTTAAGGTCAATGGTTGCTAAAAGGCGGCCCATAGACGGGAAAGCTTCAATAACTGCCCCTAGGTATGTAATTTCTGATACAATGTCAATATGGCATTTCTCCAAGTCCCAAAGGTAAGATTTAAGTACCCTTCTCGGATGCTTGAAAACTAGGACCCTAGATTTATTTGGGTTGATTTTTAACTCATTACATTTTGCATATTCAGATAACGCTGAGAGTAGATGTTGCAGCCCAACTTGCGAGTGGTCAAAGACCACTACGTCATTGGTATATGCCAACCAATTTATTCGAGTATCTCCGATTTTGGGGTTGATTAAACCTTTATCCAGCAACCATAGGCCTAGGTCGGACATAAAGAGTATAAATAGAAGGGGGGCAATCGGGCCAGACAATGTTCCTGATCTAGATAACCTAACTCGCATCGACGAATCATGATGGAGTTGGAACAGGATAGAAAGGAGGTTTGGCGGGAACCCCCAGGCGTTCCACTTTTTCCAAAGAAGATTTCTATTAATAGTGTCGAACGCCTGTGATAGGTCAATCCAAGCTCCAAAAAGGGGGGAGCCTCCCTTCATGAGGGATTGCACACTTAGATAGCTTAAGACCAACCCGTTGAGGGATGTTGAGAGACCCCTTCTAAGGCCAGTTTGATTTTTGGGTATAATACCTTTCAATTTGGCCCAGCTTTCCATCTCGTCCAGTATATTACCAACAAAGATTTTACTATCCGCATCTAATAACGATAGGGGGCGATCATTGGAAGCCGTTAGGCGGTCCCCTTTTTATAGATAGGAATCACTACAGACAACCTCCAGGAATCTGGTAGTTCCTTGGAGAGTAAGATGTTGTCAAAAAGGCATTTTAGCACCTTTGCCCAAAGGGCCCGATTCCTTTTTAAGATAGAGTTGCTCAATCCATTGGGACCAGCCTCTCTTGAGGTTGATGATTTTTTTATCAGATTTTCAATCATCTCACAAGAAAAAGATAGCGACCACCTACATTTCACCTCAGTTATCGGTACTAGAGTATCTGACAATACATAAACCTCAGAGAAATGCTTAGTCCATACCTGTTCTTGTAATAAGGTTTCCTGGTTATCAACAGATCGATTATTAAGAGAGCCCACCAGTGCCCAAACATCTTTTCGCCATCTTGTTGGTATATTAGGTGCCTATATGAATGTATCCAATTCCTATACTTATTATTCAGGCACCTAAGCGGTTCTTCTAGGTGCCTCTTATCAAGGACCCCCTTTTTTAGTATAGCTCTCTATTGACGTTTAAGCCTCTTTTGTTCATGAATACGAGGATCATATGAGTGTTTATGTGTAACCTGTATTTTGTGTGCTAATTCGAATTGCGGGCTTAGATCCAATAAAAAGTTCAGGAATCTAGCCAACCAGACAGCTGTCCGACTCGTTCATCCAAATTATCAGTCAAAGTCGAACCCCCTCTCTCAAATTTCCTCAGACGATTACCAGCAGAATTTACAATAAGTTCATAGAAATTGTGAGAAGGTGCATGATCAGCTTCTCGGGTAAGTGAGGCTATTAACATGTCGGGATCATCTCTATTTCCCTCCACAATTTCCAATTTAAGACATCTGTCCAAAATATTCTGTGTTAAAAAGAAATAGTCTAACGTAGAGAAAGAAGCTCATCTGTGCCAGGTCGGGCACTTGGGAAGTCCCCATCCAGAGATCCCATTCCCTCATGAAATTTCGCCAGATTTTACCATTCTTTGTACTAAATTTAGTTTTGACCGAGATCTCATCTTTGGTGGATATACACTGGGAATTCAAATCACCCGCTATAATAATTTCATCAGAGGGGAAAAAGAGATGAAAACTCAACCAAACAGTCTGATAAATCCTGTAGGAAAACAAGTAGACTGGATGCCAGCGGATTCCAGTAGAGTTTAACCACTATCCATCATAGATTACCCTGACCTCCAGCTTTCCCAAATCGCACTATCAAGATGCCCTGTTTGTCTTTTGATAGCAATTCTGAGAAGGTGAAGACATGATTATTGCAGGCCGTCAGAAGACCATCCACCGGTCTTCCCCCTCCCAGGTAAAGGGCTAACTGCTGGAATGTTGTAAACCCATCGATCCCCTCTGAAAAAGTCAACCATGTTTCCTGAAGAAGAAATAGATCTGAGATATGAGGAGACAAGGCTTTGCTAGGGTGTGAGACAAAAGATGAGTGGCCTCTCGAGTTCCATGGGAGTACATTTAACTGTTTGCCTACTAGAGACTGGGTTGGTTCATGCCCAGTTTAAGGAGGACTTGTGAGATGATCTCCGGAACTAGTGTCCACATATTCGTGGGGGGGAGGGCAATTCCGCCTGAACCAAATGGAGCGGTAACCAGCCCAGATTCAGAGATTTTCAACAATTGTGGGTCTTTACTCTGGGGACATAATTTGGAGACCAACAGGTCCCTCTAATCCTAAGCCTCATTTGCTCCCAGAATGTCCTCTTGGCTCAGCACGATTTTAACAAGAGTTCAGCCGTGTTGGTGTTCTGATTATCAGGGAAGCCCACCAGATCAATATCAGATGACGAAAAGTACTGAAGATGAGGGATGGACTTCATCTCCATTAGAATAGCTGAGCGATGCAATTGCGGTTTTCCAATCTCATTTGGAGTTTTTCTTGACAAATAGACTTTGAGCCCCAAGTCCTGGATGGTTCTAAGGGAATCATGTTGCCCTCCCCCCGTCCCTTGGCTTAGTCTTAATTGAAGTGTCCATGCTTGATTCCACTGGCCCGGGCCGGCTATTTGCGGCCCCAGGCCCTGTTGGGATAAGGGCACATGGCCTACGTTTACTCCCAACTGTAGGTCATTTTCAGGTGACAGAGTTAATTCAGGTACCACTGACTTGATAGAGCCTGAATCAACCAAGTTTGGGGCATTTTGGTTTATGGGGCTAGACTTTAAACTTGATTTTTAAAAAATCGCCGCAAGTTTCAGTGTTGGTTTCAACTCGTTGGATTTTTTTTGTGGCTTTCAGAAAAATAGGAGCTATTTTCCTAGGTGGGACAATAGGGTCAGTTTGAATAGCAACAGCTATAGTGGCTTTCAACCCCGCCTCGAATAGTACTCCATCAGATTGTTTCAGAGGTTTTGAAGAATTCTTAGCCTTTGCCCCCTTTCCAGGGTTAGCTACCTTGGGAATTTCTGCGGCAACAGCCAAAGAGGGCTTCCCTTTAAGCTTTTTAATGAATCGGTTGGTATCTGACATGATATTCTTCTGTTTTATTTTCGCATGTTTGTTTCCCTCTGTTGCTGATGGTTCAGATTGGCCCTTGTTCATCTTCTTCTTCTGCTTTTTAGTTTTCCCATTAGACTTCATTTTCCGGGGCTGTACCACTAAGTCTGGAGCTGAGGAAGTGTTATTTTCCACCACCTCTTCAGGACTCTCCTCCGGTGGATCCATCTCAGCCACTTGTGCTAAGCGGATAAACTCTTCCATTACAGAGGCTGAGAGAGGAGTATCATTGAGGTCATCAGCCAGATTTATAATATCTGCTGGCAGGGGCATAGCCTCAGGTGATGTTTGGGACAGGCGATCAACTTTCTCAGACAAGGATCTGATTTGTACCTTGGCCCCACCTCACTGTTCCATCAGCGGGTCCAATTTAGAAGATTGGGCCAGAGACACTGTGCGCAATTCACTCAGATTCATTGAAAGCTGTTTATATGGCAACCATGGTAATTTCGCTCATTTCCAGTTCTTTCGTTATTTCCAATAAAGTACCTGATTGTTGCTGAACGTCAAGTCTCAGATTCTCAAATACCTTTACCAATGAGCTTAGTACAAAATTGAGAGCCATTATTGTTGGAGGAGCCAATTCATTTGACTCCTTCACTTCTCGTGGCTTGGCTTTGGCAGCCGGACTTTGTGCTCTCAGTGGCGATTTCACTTGCAATATTTTGGATGAGGGATCATGTTCCCACGTTGTTGATAAGGCGTTGAGTTTGTATGATGATTCAGTTGCGGCTCGATTTTCAAATTCTAATAGTTCTTCGGCGAGCAAGTCATTGTTATTCAATGACTTTTCCAATTGTTCCCCAGATTGAGGGTGAATTGCTGTGTCTTCGTTAGAAGTTCCATGATCCACTTCTACCACACCCACTGAACCTATTTGGAACATGCTCCCAATAGTGTTCCTTAGTGTAGTTGTGGTTAAAGTGTAACTGAGGTTGACAGGAAACTGGTCGCAGATGGGATGGCTTAACCAAGTGGATTATCCCACTTCAGTTCTTGCCTGCGATAGAACACCACGGAGCCCTGAACATGTGGGGTGCTGAAGATCTGACGGGTAAACGCTTTGAGGTGGAATAAAAACGCCACCCCCAGATTTATAGTGCTTAAATGTGCCCATCTCTGCCAGTTTGCTCATTTCATTTGAGAGTGTGGGATAAGTCGTCATCAGAACAGATGTGCCAGTATCCTGCAGGGCACTCTGAAGATTGTATGGTTTTGACATTGTTATGCTCTTAGATGTGATCTTGTAGGTGTGCTACTATTTCGTCTCCAGCTTATACCTAAAGAGCAAAGAGTAAACGTACTTGATGCAAAAAGCCCAAGGGTCAACACGTGTGTCAAAGGCTCTTCGCCCGCAGTCCCCACACTTATGAGCAAATGACAGAATTCCAGTCTATAGACTAAACAATGCTATCTTCAGCTGTCAATATAGCGTTTCTCCCCGATTATGAATAGTATTCACACTCCCCGGCCAGAACACTGCATGCAGGATGACCGCTCACAAGTTAAGACTCCTCCTCATTGTCCTCCTCGTGGGGATAGCAGCCACTATGCAAAACAGCAGGATAGGAGACGTGCCAGCATAACGGGGCCTCTCTTGAAGAATATACACTGCCCAGAATATTTTTAAGAGAGTGGTGCAGTGTTATATTGGACCCTTGGTATATCGGGAGGATTCGCGGGTGAGAGCACAAAGAGAGAGTTTTAGACTTTCCCAGTGATTTAATGCAGCGGCAATGCTAAGTGCTTGATAGGCACTAACGTATAAACTGCAGCGAAGAGTGGGTGAGAAAACGTGTGAAGGCAATTACCTCAGCTTTAATGTTGTTGCAAGACCAAACGGGATTGAAACGCAGTCACAAGTCCTACGCCACTCAAAGCCCAGCAGCCTGGCCGTGCACAGACTGCTCCACCACTCGACTACACGCCGCTTCGTGAAATTCTTGGGTTCTTGAAGGCTCCTCCTTTTTTCAACAGCAGCGTGGAAAGATTGCAGCAGCAAAAGAAACACAATCTGCTGACTGCACAGACTGCTCCACCACTCGACTCTGCTTCGCTCTGCGAAATTCTCGGGTTCTTGAAGGCTCCTCCTTTTTTCAACAGCAGCGTGGAAAGACTGCAGCAGCAAAAGAAACACAATCTGCTGACTGCACAGACTGCTCCACCAATCGACTCCGCTTCGCTCTGCGAAATTCTCGGGTTCTTGAAGGCTTCTCCTTTTTTCAACAGCAGCGTGGAAAGACTGCAGCAGCAAAAGAAACACAATCTGCTGACTGCACAGACTGCTCCATCACTCGACTCCACTCCGCATACAAAGCAAGGTTTTTGGGACTAGAGGATGAGTCGACCACTGGAGGACAACATCCGAAGAAGAAGCCGAGAAGAGACGCCAGCAGCACCCTCCTGGACCAGCGAAGTGCCCGGTGAAGCCCTGCAGCTGTCCTGACCCCATTTTCAAATCGACAGCGAAGACCTGTACGGGACGACTTGCTCCCTTATGCTGGTGGGACCAACTAGCCATAAGATAAGCTTCATTTTGGTGCAACCCATGACTTGCTGTGCCTTACCAAGGCTGCAGAATCCCAATACCCGGGGACGCCTGACCATCATTGAGTGCATTGTCTTCCGAAGTGCAAATCCAGCCAAAACTTTGTGGGCATCTAGAGGACCCTACAGAAGCAGGACATCTTCATCCAGAGTCCCCTCACCAGAGTCCAGGACTGAGGGATCAGGGAACTTCTAACCTGAGCTGATTGTTCTTCTTTGGCGCTGAGAAAAAGGTGCCAAAACCACAAAGAGCTGCTGAATCAAGGAGAATCCATTGCTGCCGAGTCCCTCTCTTGAATGCTGCCACAGGAGCCCACCAGACGTCGTCCCTTTTGTCATCACGACCAAGGACCAGGAACAAGGGTCTGCTGCACTGCAACAAGAAGGCATCCAGCTGGAACACACTCTTCAGTTCACAGGTACTGTGGGGTATGGGGTAAATCAACCTTTTGGCATATGTGGTGCTTCCTATTTTTGGAGAGTGCTATTTTACCCTCTTTAGAGTTGACCTCAACTCATTTGCACTGGCCTTGCAGCTTGTGCTTCTTCAAGGTGACTCCTCTTGAGTTGCTGTGATTTTCTATTTGAACTACTGACTATTTAAAAATAATTCTAAGAAGAGAGCATCAGAACATTGAACTGGCCCATTGACTCTGGTGGTCCTGGCTTCCTAATGGCCTCCTTCTGAACCTATTGGCTTTGGCAGTGCTTTTTCCCTTACAGGTTTTAATTATTGAACACTATTATTGCTGGGATAAAAGACTGCCTGCACCCCTCTGGGAGATTCTAACTGTTTTTGTAGAATACCACTATGTTTTGATCTAACTATAACCTTTCCCTCCCTTATAACTCAATACTGCAAAGGTGATACAAAATAAGTATTATTACTGACCTCAAATCAGGTCCCTCAATGTGCTGGAACATGTATAAGAAATGAAAGAATTACTCACCTGCTTTATTGTTCTCTTTTTTAATTGAATCCTATCTTAAGTGTGTACGTTTTTACTTGGATGCCTGTATTTACTGATGTCACTGTACAGCTCTACAGCTCACATTACCCCTCCTAAGATAAGCCTGGCGGCTCAGTCACACTACCAACTTGTGTAGTACAGGCCTATATTAAAAAGTGGGTTACCTAATACCAAGAGATAAATCTTGTGTAGTCCCACACTAGTAGGACTGCATGAATTCTTACCTAACACTGGTGGCAGGCGGTGGGACTGGTGTAGAGTGGATTACAGTGACTATTGGTTATACGTGTGCCTAAATAAACCATCCACAAGGCTAGCTCCACCAAAAAGTAAAGTAAACTGTAACAAAATAATGCCAGAAATTGATAATTTTAATAAACAGTCCCTTGCTGCACGTACAATGGAACAATTGAAAGATTTATCTGGAATAAGGGGACTGAGTTTAAAGGGAAGAAAAAATTAGTTGATTCCAAAATTGTTAAATCACCAAAATCCTGGACGTGGGCCCATAACCCCTACTCCCAACATTGATATGGAAGAAATGTATGAAAATGATAGTTTAGAGCTTAGCTCCACTCTGCCAAATGGATCAGAAGGTGAGGAGGATCCTCAAGGAGTGAGTAACTCCCCTCTACAGCCTTCTCCTATATTTCAACAGACTCCTATCACGACCCATGTGGGTCACAATGTAAGCCCAGAATATCTCTCAATTGAAAGAATGAGACTGGAGCTAGAATTCAAGAAACTTGCAGTACAGTCTGAGGGCAAAGACAAAGAGCGAGGGCTCAGAGAAAAAGAAATGCAGCATGAATATGATATGAAAAAGATGTCACTTGATTCTACTTCCTTTACAGGGTCTTCTCGGTCTACAAGTCCCAGGAGACCTCGCCTACCAAAAGAGGCTGTAAGTATGTATGATCCTAAACTTGATGTGTTGGATTGGTTGAGTAGATTTGAATTTACTTATGGTTGCAGAATATTTGTGGGACTGATTTAGTTGCATGGAGCATGTCCAGGCTCCCCTAGAGTGGTTGTGATGCTATTATGGAGTTGAATGCTAATGTCAGAAAAGATTATGGACTTGTCAAACAAGCTCTTATTGCCAGATTTGGGAAGACTCCTTCTCAATACATTAAAAGGTTTAGAGACTATAAAAAGAAAGATGGTACCCCTTGGGCTACCCGGGTTTGTGAACGCCTGAAAAACCTAGATGGTTGGCTTAAGGAATGAGGAATTTGGTTTTACTAGAGAATATTTTTGATGCCTGCTCTCCTGAGCTGAGGCAGCACCTGGCTGACTCTAAGGAACTTGATCCCAAGAGCCAAGCTCAAGCTGCAGACATATGGGTAGACAACAGGGCCACTCATAAGGATTCTGCGGCAATTCAGAAAAAGGATGGGGGGAAAAAGCACAAGAAAGATAGTAAAGCAAATTCCAATCCTCAATCAGCTAACGAGGGCCACACAAACCACAAGGGTAAATTCCATGGGAAACCTAACAGGTCTAGTGAAACCTCTGGAGCCAAAGCAGAGGGAGGTTACCAGAAACCCCTATTCCAGCATGACCATGTAGAATGGTATCCCAGATGCAAGGGTAAACCTTCAGGGGTCCACACTGTCTCCTTAGCCTTCACTCCTGAGGAGGAAGCTCCAATGACAGGTGCTCACTTTTGCCTACTAGCTGATGACCCCATTGGAGTTCAAGCTAGTGTTTCTTTAGTGTCCTTGGGTCTGTGGGAACAACAGATTATAGATGTGCATAATACCATACCTGACAACACAAACAAATATTATAAGGACAGTGTATGTGTAGATGGCCAGGAGAATTCTGCCATCAGAGACAATGGGGGCAGCACTACAGTGGGTGATGAAAGCTTCGTCAAACGTGGGGATTTAGCTAAGGCACTCAAAGGTCCCACTAAACTTGCTGGAGGCCCTCTCCAAATGGTTCCTATTTTGCCAGCCCTTATCCAGTGCAATGACATGACTTTACACATTCCTGTTAGTGTGCAATCTGCAGTACCTGAGAGCGTTCTGTTGGGTAATGACTTGAAAACTCTTGGAGTAGTCTCCAGTAATCCCAGGCCTCCTAGCAAAAAGAAACAGGAGCTGACAAGAATGGCCAGAGAAGCAACATTGAGAGACTCTCAGTGTGAGATCAAGGAGAAACCCAGCATCTCAAACCAGCACACAGGGCAACCTTCCACTTCCAGAAAGAAGAAAGAGACCAAGGAGAAATCCAGAGTGTCTGGTAAGAAAAAGGGTCTCAAACCCAAACCTGCTCTGAAAACAAGGACTTCCCAGAGAGGACAGTCCCAGGTCACCCCAGTGACCCATCCCCGGCTGAGTGGGTGGATGAACCAACTCCTGAAAACCCAGCTACTGGTGAAACAGAACTGGAGGAGATCCTTCCCTGCTTGGAAGATCTGGATTCTAGAGACCATCCTGAGCTGCAGACTTTGCATGCAGAGGTGGACCCTCTAGGATAGACTTCAGAAGAGGACAAAGAGAGTGTTCCTCTCTAGAAGGTCTGAGACAACAGACAGCTTCCCAGCTGGAAGGGCAAGAGTCAGGGAAGCATAGACTCTGCTGGGAGGATGGTCTCCTCTACAGTGAGCCTACAGAATCTACCCCAGGGGACTTCAGGCGACTGGTATTACCTCAGGAGGAGAAATCCAAGCTACTAAAACTAGCACATGAGATACCTCTGGCTGGTCGCTTGAGTTCCAAGAAGAACAAAGAGAGGCTTTTGCTGTACTTTTACTGGCCCAGGATGGGTGCAGATGTTGACAACCATTGTAGAAGCTGCCACACCTGCCAGACCTCTGGCAAAAGTGGTTCAAAGAATGTTGCACCTTTAGTGCCCCTCCCAGTGGTGGAAGTTTCTTTTGAGAGGGTGGGGATTGACAGTGTTGATCCCCTAGACCCTCCAACCTCTTCAGGCAACCGATTTATATTGGTTCTGGTACACCATGCTACCAGGTACCCTGAGCCAATACTATGAAAACTGTTAAACTGTTACTGCCCAAGCAGTGGCTAAGACCTGCCTTGGTATTTTTAACAGGGTTGGGTTTCCAAAGAAAGTTATCTCTGACAGGAGGTCACATTTTATGTCCCACTACTAGCAGACCATGTGGAAAAACTGTGAAGTAACTTACAAGTTCTCAACTGCCTACCGCCCTCAAACAAATGGGCTGGTAGGTAGGTTTCAAGGAACAATGAAGAGCATGATAGGTGCCTTAGAAGAACCCCTGAGAAGAAAGTGGGACCTTATACTGCCATGCCTTGCATGTGCTTATAGAGAGGTGCCTCAAGCTGGAATGGGTGTCAGCCGCTTTGAGCTCCTCTACAGTCCTCCTGTCAGAGGTCCTTTGGCCCTGATCAAAAGATGTTTGGAGGGTCTTCCATCCCTAAAGCAAGTCTGCGTCACTGACTATGTACTAGGCCTCAGGGGGAGGATGGTACTTTTGATGACTGAAGCAACTGAAAACCTAAAAGCTGGGCAGGCTCTGGTCAAACATTGCCATGACCAGAAGGCCAACATGGTGAAGTTTACTCCAGATCGGTTAGTACTATGGTTCCTATAGGGCAGAGGGCCTTAAAGGACAAATGGATCAGACACTTCCAAGTTGTAGGCCAACTTGGAGAGGTTAAATATTTTGTGGACTTGGGCAACCCCAAGGAGGCCCCTACGGTCTTTCACACTAACCGTTTGAAGGCTTAGGTCTCTAGACCAGAACTGGGAGCTTTGCTTCTAGTCTCTGATCAAGAGGAGGAGAAGAGTGAGCCTCTCCCTGATCTCCTCAGGGAACACCCTTCAGATGAGACAATTGAAGGAGTTAAACTCTCTTCAGATCTGACTCTGCAGCAACAGGAGGAGTGCAAAGTTCTGTTGGCTCAGTTTGCCTCTGTTTTCTCTGCCTCCAGGCTTGACCCCTTAGGGCCAGCTATGGTATACTCACTGGTGACAGTCTCCCTGTCAAAAGCAGGGGCTACAGTCTGATCATGTCAGAACTCACATAAAGGAAGAGGTCAACAAGATGCTTGACCTTGGGGTTATAGAGCCATCTACCAGTCCATGGGCTAGTCCAGTTGTACTAGGGCCAAAAGCAGGAACCAATGAAATGAGATTCTGTGTGGGCTATAGAACTTTAAATGCAGTCACAAAGACTGATGCCCATCCTTTAACAAGGACAGATGAGCTGGTGGATAAACTTGGAGCAGCCAAGTTCCTCAGTACATTTGACTTGACCTCAGGCTATTGGAAAATAGCACTGACAGACCATGCCAAGGAGAAAACTGCATTTTCCACTCCAGGAGGCTTATATCAGTTTAGGGTTATGCCTTTTGGACTAAAGAATGCACCTGATACATTCCAAAGGATGGTTAACCAGGTGGTTCTGAATGGGTTAGAGGACTTCTGCATGGGATACTTGGATGACATTGCAGTGTTCAGCCCCACTTTGGAAGACCATCTTCATCACCTACGATACATATTGCAGGCTCTTGAACAGGCCTATGTGACCATAAAGGCAAGTGTCAAACAGATCAGAGCAAAGAGGTCTTCCTTGGACATGAGGTAAGACGTGAGGTAAGAGGTAGGCGGAGGCGAGAATAGGCCCTTGCCTAGTGAAGGACAAGCTGCACAGGACTGGGCCACCCCCATTACTCAGACCGAAGTGAGAGCCTTTCTAGGTCTCACTGGGTACTACAGAAATATACTTGAAAATTATGGAGAGATAGTTTCTCCCCTGAATGTCAAATCCTCTCCTAAATTTCCTAAGAAGGTCAGATGGAATAAGGAGTGTGCCAAGGCATTTGAAGGGCTGAAACAGACTCTCTGAAAAGCTCCAGTCTTAAGAGCTCCTGATTATAGCAAATCCTTTATTGTACAAAAAGATGCTTCCATTACAGGGATAGGTGCAGTCTTAAGACTGGATGAGCAAGGAAGAGAACACCCTATTTGCTTCATCAGGAGAAAACTGAAGGGCTATTAAACAAGGTGGGCAACCATAGAACGTGAGTGTTTTGCCATTGTGTGGTGAGTGAATAAGTTTAGGCCATACGTGTGTGGTTCTTCTTTCCTTATTCAAACTGACCACCAAACCTTGAGATGGTTAATGCAAATAAAGGGGGAATCCTAAACTACTTAGATGGTCTATCAGCCTCCAAGGGTTTGATTGAGCTTAGGTCAGGATGCAATCAACAAAATGCTGATGGTCTTTCCAGACAGTATGAACGACTGGAACCAGAGATTCATCCAGCAGTTTATTAAATCCTCCTGTCCCTTAGTCTGGGGGGAAGAGTGTTAGGAAGAATGTTCATTTCTGTGCCAATCTGCTTTAACCTTAGTGACCCCCAGCCCTTATGCTGGATTCAGGGCTTTTTAATGTTAACTCCTCAGTGAGTGGGACTTTTTTCTCACTCTCTCGTGTGTTTTTTCTGACTAGGATTTTTGTGTTCCTCACTGTTTAATGCAGTCTGGTAAACTCCATAGGCATCTGCTTTTGCATGGTAACACACAGCATCTTCTGTGCAATGCCTCTGAGAAGTCCCATAGACTTCTATTAATGTTTAACTACATTTTCTTGGGCAAACCACTGTTCCCAACAATAGTAAAATGGCCCCGGTCTTATTTACCTTTTCTTTTTTGAGTCCAGCACACACCACCCTATGTGGAGTGCTGGGGGGTTACATAGAAACTCCTTTATCCCACTGCTCATGTAACATTCTGTTACACTAACTAACTTGAATGGCTGGTGACAGTGGTTTCTTTTTTACTACCTTGTGGCATGTATCTGCAGGCTGATAGTTCAGCTGCAGTACAGCATCCTAGGGTGACCATTTTCCCAAAATGGCCCCTGTCTTCTTTTGTCGCCATTTCTTGTCAGTTAGTTTCTTCTGGGCTTTTACTCTGTTGTTTCAATTGGTTTTGAATCCTGTGTGTGTTTTGCCTTTGGTGGGCTTCAGCCCTGAAGCCCGCCCACGCTCCAGTGTGTCTGGAAAGGCAGGAAGTGAGGGAGGGTCCCTGTCTTTTGTCTCTAGGTGTCTCTAGGTGTACCTGAGTGAAACCAGTTGTGATTGGCCGGCTGGCTGTCCATCAGGTTAGCCACCCTGCTGCGTGATTGACAGCCTAGGGCTGTGAATGAATGGGAACTTGTTTAAAAGGGGAGGTTTTTGGGGCTAGAGACAGAATCGACCACTGGAGGACAACATCCTGCAAAGAAGATGTGAAGAGATGCCAGGAGAACCCACGTGGAGCGCCAAGTGCCCTGTGAAGCACTGCAGCGGTGCTGACCATGTATTCGTTTTGACTGGGAAGACATGTACGGGATGACTTCCTCCCTTGGGCTGGTGGGACCAACTAGCCTTAAGACATGCTTCATTTTGGCACAACCCCCAACTTGCTGAGCCTTACCAAGGCTGCAGATCCCAATACCCGGGGACCCCTGACCATCATCGAGTGCATTGTCTTCCGAAGTCCGAATCTGGACAAAACTTTGTGGGCATCCAGTGGACCATACAGAAGAAGGGAATCTTCATCCAAGGTCCCCTCACCAGAGTCCAGGAACGAGGGATCAAGTAACTTCTAACCGGAGCTGTTTGTTCTTCTTTGGCACTGAGAAAAAGGTGGCAAAACCACAAAGAGCCGCTGTATCAAGGAGAATACATTGCTGCCAAGTCCTTCTCTCTCGAGTGCTGTCACGGGAGCCCGCCAGACGTCCTCTCTTTCGTCACCATGACCAAGGACCAGGAAAATGGGTCTGCTGCACTGCAACAAGAAGGCATCCAGCTGGAACAATTTCTTCAGTTAACAGGTACTGTGGGGCTTGGGGTACATCACACTTTTGCCATTTGTGGTGCTTCCTACCCGGGGGGCTATTTTAACCCTCTTTAGAGTGTACCTGAACTCACTTGCACTGGCCTTGCAGCTTGTGCTTCTTCAAGGTGACTCCTCTTGGGTTGATGTGATTTTCTATTTGAACTACTGACTATTTTAAAACATTTTCTAAGAAGAGGGCATCATAACTTTGAACTGGCCCATTGTCTTTGGCTGTCCTGGCTCCCTAAAGGCCCCCCTTCTGAACCTATTGGCTTTGGAAGTACTTGTTACCTTGCAGGTTTTAATTGTTGAACATTATTATTTCTGGGATAAAAGACTGCTTGCATCCCTATGGGAGAAACTAGAATACCAGTATGCTCTGATATAAATATAACCTTTCCATACCTTATAACTCAATACTGCAAAGGTGATACAAAATAAGTGTTATTACTGACCTCAAATGACATCACTCAATGTGCTGGAAAATGTACAACATATGAAAGAATTACTCACTTGCTTTATTGTTCTCTTTTTTAATTGAATCCTAACTTGGGATTAATGATATTATTAGTTGCTGCTTTTTAAAGAATGTTTTAAATATCATTGTGTATATATATATATATTTATACTATAACTTTAAGTGTGTAAGTGTTAACTTGGATACCTGTATTTACTCATTTCATTGTACAGCTCTACAGATAAGCCTGGCTGCTCAGTCACACTACCAACTTGTGTAGTACAGGTCTATATTAAAAGGTGGGTTACCTAATACCAAGAGATAGGTCTTGTGTTTTCCCACACTAGTTGGACTGCATCAATTCTTACCTAACAGCGTTCACGGATCAGGCTGCAACTTTCGATTCAGTGAACCGTCAGAAACTCTAGCTTACAGTGATGGACATGGGAGTTCTAAAGAATCTATTCTGAATCATTGCACATGTTCATGAGAACAACAGCACAGTCCTGCAGTATGGCAGAACTTGAAAGAATTTTAAATCCTGATACTGTCATACGCAGATGATAGCGTATTTTTGGCCAGAATGTCTAGTTCTCTCCAAAGATCAATAGATGCATATACCCTGTATATCAATGAAGTGAGCTTCCGGGTGAATACCAATAAAACAGCAACCTTAGTGTTTAGGAAAACATATGTGAAGAAAATCTTTCTATGCATGAGGGTTAGCTATTGAGAGAGTACAAGTATACGATTACTTAGCTGTGTGCGTTACTGGAATATTACCTAATGAGGCTCATGTAGCAGTCAGATTGTCACAGGCTATCAGGGGTATTTATTTGTTTGCTGCACAATTTAGGAAACATTAATTTCAATGTATGTCACAAGCTTACAAGTCAAAAATTAAGTTGGTCACTTTTTATGGCATTGAAGTTTGGAGTTTTCAGCGTGCTGACAATTTGTAAAAAGATACTAAATACATTCTGCAGAGACTTCTAGCACTTCCGGTCTCACCAGCGACGTTTGCATCTCGTACAGAAACTGATATATGAAGGACAAAATCAAGCTATCTTTGGTGTCATTGTTTCTAGGTGATTGCTGCTTCTGAGTAATTTGTCAAAATAAGATAAGAGCTAGTTTGTACCTCCAGTGAGATATGGCCCAAAACAATTAGAGAAAGTTCAGTACCAAAACCTGACAATTAAATGTTATAGATTAACAAAGCATGTGCTGTCAAGGACTCGGGTTGATTTAGTGAATTCATTTATATCTAAAAGGGAAGACATAGAATTAGGAAAGCCCCGAAATCGGGCAATAATGGCAATTTCTAGAAGTACAGGCTGCAACCCTATCTAATCCAAAATCCTTTTTTAAACAACAGATGTGTGATTACTAGACTACCATTTAACTGTTCCGCTCCTTCTCTCTTCTTGCTCCACTTCCATGGAATTCTCTTCCCCCCGACATCCGTGAACCAGTCAACATGGACTTGTTCAAAACCAAACTAAAAGCCTACCTCCTTGCCTCCAATTTACCCTCTTAACCTACCTCTGATCTGCCTAATAGCTAACAATTTTCTCTCGCCTCTAACCTGCCTCTGTCCCTCACTTCTTCTGCCTCCATTCTTGCACTTCACCTATCATGGTCACATCCCCAACACAGCTGCCTAACCGCCTACTTGCACTTAAAAATGTCCAATGTTCAGCACTCCCAGATAATTATAGTATTGTACATCTAGATAGAATAGCTTGCCGTCCACGTGGAGGGGTTGCGATTATTGGTAAGTCACCTCTGGCTCTCACGCTAATCCCCATCCCCCATTCTATCAAAATGGAAGCCCTTCTGGTAGGTGTTGAGGGTCCGAATAAGTCTGTGTTACATTTTCTTTAGTATATCTCCCACCTGGCTCGCACGCAGACTTCTCTGACTCGTTCCCCGATTTTGTGTCTGCATTCCAATTGAATTTCCTAATATCTTGATTGTGGGTGACTTTAATGTTAGGCTTAACCCTCCTCTTGCCAGCGACCCAGCCCAGTTCCACAATTCAATGGCAGACTTAGGGCTGAATCAGCTAGTTATAGAGCCCACTCATAGGCATGGTGGTGTTCTTGATCTTACGTTTACAGCCGATGCCAATATACAAAGTGATCCCCCCTGCCCTGTGATCTGGTCAGATCACTATCATCTGTCGTTTTGCATCATGAATGTTTCATGCCCCTCCATGCCATGTCCTGCGGTCATCCTTCGCCGTTATCCACGTCAGGTGGACTATAGGGTATTGGCCGCTTTGACGGCTGAAAAATTAAATTTGATTCCTATACCTGATTTATCTACCCTTACTCGACTCTCCTTGAAGTGGCAGATATTGTGGCTCCACTTAACCTTATTCACCCGCGGAAATGTCCCTCCGTACCCTGGTTCTCAGTAGAGCTCAAAACAGCCCGCCGACAGTTAAGGCAGGCAGAGCGGAAATGGCAGAGAAACTACGATAAGCATGAAAAGGTTTGCTCCCTGAAGCTGACCTACAATTATCATAGAGCAATCAAACTCACCAAGCAGACTTTTTTCACTGTGTGACGGCTCTCAATCAGTCAAAGGAGCTATTTTCGGTAGTTAAATCATTTACTTCTACTGTTGCCATTACACCCAAGATAGCTCACTCACAGATTTTGTGCAATTCCCTAGCAAAAAATGTTATCACTAAGGTGACAAATATCTCTGATCTTATCCAGAGCAATTGCTTGAGGAGAGCATGCATAGATATAGGTGAACCTAATATCAGACCTTTACATTCTTGGTCTGGCTTCCTAGTTTCCACTACTGAGGATGTGCTAAAAGCAATTGCTAAATTGAAATCAGTAGCCCCCTCAGATCCTATGCCAGTGGCAGTGCTGCTGGAAATTCTTCCTGAGGGTATTACTCTTGTCACTACCAACTGCTCTTTTCAGCAGGGTAGTATCCCAGCTGAGCTGCAACAGGCCAGCGTCCTACGACTGTTAAAAGAAACCTTTGCTTGACCCTTTCGGTTTTGACCAACTACCGCCCTATTTCACTCCTTTCTTTCTTTATGAAAGTATTACAGTCTTTGCTGTCCCCGCTTCTATCTTCTTATCATGAACACTCAAACGGTTTATATCCATTTCATTCGGGGTTTCGATCAGGACGGGGAACCAAGAGTGTACTGGTGTCGGCAATGGATGATCTGGCTATGCTGGCGGGTCAAGATGGAGTGGGCGCTCTGATGTTACTTGATCTGTCAGCAGCGTTTGATACAGTTCACCATTCCATCTTGCTGCAGGTCTTTCGGGAACAGTCCTGGGCTGGTTCTCCTCTTTCTTATCAGGACGAGCACAGTCACTTTCCCATCCTCTTTTTCTGTCTCAGCCTAACACTTTATCTTGTGGTGTTCATCAGGACTCCGCCTTGTCCCCCATGTTATTCAACCTCTACGTTCAGTCGCTATTTGCTCTCATACGGTCCCACAGCTTCAGATGCTATGCCTATGCAGACGACAACCAGATTCTGGTGCGGTTAGATCTTGACCAATCTGAGGTGTTGTTGAGGCTGTCAGAGTGTCTGTCGGTTGTGAAGGGCTGGATGGATGGTAACTGGCTTAAACTGAATGAGGACATGACAGAGGTGATGGTGGTGGGTCCCCCCTCTAAGACTTCTGGTTCTAGCCGTCAGCTCTAGGAGGCCTTTCCTCTCTGGTTATGCTGGTCAAAAACATAGGAGTGGGGCTGGCATCGACATTATCAATGGCTGCACAAGTGAGCATGGTCTGTAAGACGGGCTTCTATATGCTAAAGCTTCTTCTTAGGATCATGCCTTTTCTACCGGAAGCTTTGCACCCTCAGGTGGTGGCTTCTTTAATCTCCAGCCAAATTGATTACTGTAATGCCCTCTACCTGGTTCAGCCAAGGGGCTTGATCCAGCGGCTTCCACGCTTGCAGAACATTGCAAGCAGAGTAGTGACAGGATTGCTATATAGTACCTGTATTAGTCCAGTGGTCCGTGCTTTACACTGGCTCCCTGTGGCTAAGAGGATTAAGTTTAAAGCCCTATGCATAGTACATCGGGCGTATTACGGGCCGGGCACTGAATTTCTCCAGTAGAAATGTAAGTTTTATATTCTAACTAGGTCCTTACGATCAGAAGCAGCCAATCTGGTCATCATTCTGAAATTTCGAGAGAGCTCGACTGGGTGGCCAGGCTTTCTCAGTTGCTGCGGGCACCGTGTGGAATGGGCACAGTAATGCAGAAATCTAACAAATCACCTGCAGTTCCGACGTGCACTAAATCTATTCTTTTCTAGCATGGCGGTTGAGTGCCCCTGTTTAGTGTCCTAGCGCCATGGGGCCCTTGTGGTGGATGTGCTCTATATAAATAATGTTAACATCACATAACATAACAATGTTCATTGTTCTTAATCTATGTATGTCTACTTATGTATTGTCCCCGTTGACCGTTCCATTTACTCCCCTCCACAACCTGTCACAATGTCCCTCAAACTCATCCCATTGTAAGAAGCTGACCGCTTCCCTTCCAATCTGATTTCTTATCTATTGTACGATAACCGCAGGCATACCAGCCGCTACCCGGGAACGAAAAGGCAGAAAAATACAATTTGGAGGAGGATAGGAGCATGCGAGGAGGAGAGGGGTGCGTGTTGAGTGACTGGGAGGGTAGGAAAAACATTATTTTGATGTTTTTCCTGATAACCACGGTTATCCTTTGACCACAGATAACCAAAGCTATCTGTAGTACATTGATATAGCCGCAGTTATGGGAAAAAAGGAAGAAAACAAAAGAGAAGAAAAAACAAAAGAATTGGGACAGCTACAGGGAGGTGGAGAGTGGAAAGTGGCAACGCCCGAAGGCCATGGCTAGTGACCTGGTACACTTTTGAAATGTAGAGTGGGCAAGGCCAAAGCCGTGTTCACTGGCCAGGACCAGAGGCCCTGGCTTGTGTGCCCAAAAGAGAGGGGGAACATGTGCAGTGCCCACAGCCAAAGGCCATGGCTAGTGGCCGGTACTGTTTTAAAATGTAGATTGGGCATGGCCGAAGGTTCCAGCTAAGAGCTGGTGGTAACTCTGCCACCTTTCCGCCAAAGAAAGGGCGAAATCGGCAGAATTACTGCTGGTG
Source organism: Ambystoma mexicanum (assembly GCF_040938575.1). Lineage (NCBI taxonomy): Eukaryota > Metazoa > Chordata > Amphibia > Caudata > Ambystomatidae > Ambystoma > Ambystoma mexicanum. The sequence goes on along the minus strand of NC_090922.1, from coordinate 584,925,907 downwards.
CTAATTCCGCGGAAATCCCTATGGAGTTCTACCAGCACTTGTAATCAGGCAGTAATTCTGCTGGACCAAGTGGCAGTAACGGTAATTTGTTTTGGTGGTATCTCTGTAGTTTTACTGCAAAGATACCACCAAACTTGTAATGAGGCTGGTGTTTAGGAGGACAAATGTAGCTTTAATTATGAAAAGCATAATTATGCAATTTCTATTGATCACCTTTGTCATCTTCAAACTCCAAATTGCTCTGTAATGGATTCTTTATCTTAGGATGGGTGGTTTAATTAATTATCAGATGGTTTTTTCTTTGTAAAAAGTATGTTCACCTCCCAGAGTTAAAACCAGTGTTTTTCCTCTATTTGGTCTTATTTGATGATTATATTAGAACTGGCTTCTGGTATTTCTTGACATGCTTGTGTAATATAACAAATATTCTATTATATGCTGTACATTATTATTAAAGTTTCTATTTAGTATCGATGTTGATCACTACTTTCCCAATATAAAAAGCAATACTGCCAGTGCCACTGTGGGCCTCGTTAGAAGTTTCCAAATTCGGCTTTCCGTTACCCACACTTACAATCTGGCGAAATCTGCTAGAATAGGCGTAGTCGTAGAACAGAATTAGTCCTTAGTTTATTTAACTCCTTAGGATATTTGAGGATTTACCAAGAGTGCTAATTCTGCCCAGGGTAAGTCCTCAATTTCTGGAAGATAAACTGGAGGAGAGCAACATGCTCAAGATATCTATTTCAATTCATCACAAGCTTGTAGTTTGGCAGTACGGTAAAAGTGCCAGTAAACCTGATACTGCTAAAAAAATAACAGTTAAAGGTTTTACTTTGACTTTTTTAGCACACCACCAAAATGGTAATGCGGCCTACAATATCATGTGAATACTGCCACAGTAATCAGGGCCTTCCGGGATACAGCCAGTGTGCTCAGCATGAGCCCAGCCAATGAGGAGGTAAGGCAGCTAAAGGCATGCCAGGAGGGCTCCCTGGGTTAGTACCCCAAGGTAGGCCAGTGAACAGGAACGCCAGTGCGTCCAACCTTTCTAGTCATGCTTTACTTTCATAACTAAAAAAGACCCTTACACTTCTGTGCATATTTACTTACTACAGTGCTGTAAGGCATTTTCGGCCTAAGAATATTTAGGATTAACCAAGGCCTATTTTCTGGTCACCTCCAGATCCTCTGGCAGATTAAAAGCCAGAGTTGATGATGAAGGGGTCTTTCAGTCAGTAGGTGGATCCAGTAACTAAACCAATTTTACATCCCTAGCTGTTGGTAGCAGGCCTACCAGGCCACAAAAACATGAAATTAGGCTCACCTGAACACTGGTCTCTAAGCACACTGCCCCTGGAACCGATATAGAACCATCATGCTCACAGTGTTACTGTACAAGGGAAACATGCAACATGGGGACCATGCACATAGCAGGGCTACAATGGCAGCCTGCAGTATGAGGAAGGTATCAGTGATGTTGATGGGAGTGTCATTGCACCTCAGCAATCAGTCCTCTCATTGGGTTTACCTTGAACTGTATGTACTTGTGTAGATTAAAGTGCTTGGCGTAGTCTCTGAAGTACCGTAGAATCTTAGAGTTGTGCATATAGTTTGGGTAATCATCCGGGATGGGATAGTCACTGTAACACATCATCTCCTTGGAGGTGTTTATAATTACAGACCTGTAGATGCTGGCCCGGCCCTCCTCAGGAACCTCCTGCAGGAATAAACAATATGCGTTAGTATTTGTGGGTGATCACATGATCTACCGGTCACACATTCGCAGCCTCGCGCTGGTTCCACAGGATTGCTTAATACAGATCAATGGGGTAACTAACCACCTGATGCAGATATCTGCATGCAACCTGCAGGGGACATGTTAAGATCTGCATAGGGCAGACCCAGTCTTTCGCTCTTCTGTGGTTAAAGTCATCCACAGCAGCAATGGGAAATCTGGGCTTAACTATTCTCTTTCTCCTCTCTTCCTTTCGCTTTTCCTCACCCTTGTTCTTCACTCTTGGTCTCCACTCTTCCTCTTTCTAGGCACCATTACTCACTCTCCATATCTCACCGCCCCAAAGTTCTGTGTGGCATCTGTTCTCTACCCTGTCTGCTCACTATTCCATCCCCACAGACACAAATGATGCACAGTTCAAGGGTGTTTATTGAACAGAATGGGTTAGGAAAATGCCTATCTGGCCCTATATCTAAAGATGGGAGCATGCTCAGCCATAAACTAATAAATAAAACAGCCCTGGTGATGTCTGTCAAAATCAAAATGGCCTATAGTAACACAACCTATTTTTCTGGAGCACTGTAATGCCTGTGTTCCTCGCCCCTACTGCCCTACCTGATTGTAGCTGCAGAGATGGGCGTTATTGGTCATCCCTGGATGAACATGGGCAAACAGGGGATGGGGGTTGTCCTAGGCTGCTGCCTTTTGTCTCTGGCTCTTAGCTGGCAGCCCGGGCAAGGCTGCTCTAGGAGGGTCAGTGAGGAGGAGAGGTTCTTGTCCCGTGACCTGGTCACTGACCCATGTGGAGCGGGGTCTTCAAGTACATAGAGGCACATCAAGACAGAACATGAGATGACATTTATATGACATATCATGATGTGCCACATCAATACATAATATATTATGGCATGGATTTACATATGGCAGCCGACATGACTTTATGAAAAGACACATCATTACATGACATTTATAACATCAAGATATATCATGTCATTGTTTGTGATGTGCGAACTGGGACAGTGTAGATCTGAGGCTGCTTTGATGGCAAGTCTGGATTGTTGGTTGTAGAATGCACGTACAGTTGAAAATGTAAATAGTAGTGTTATGACTGATTTTCTATACTCTGGCCTGGTGGACAAATGTATAGACATCCAACCTATATTGTGACAAGGACAACTCTGGAAAATGTAGCTAAACTAGTTCAAGGTAGCAAGGAAGGGTGGATGGAAAGGTGCAGTAGAGAGGAATCTTTCCTACCACTTACCCCTCCCAGACTAGGGATGGGGGAACTAATCCCTTGTTGGGTACTCTGTCAACTTCCTAAGTCACCATCTAATGGAAACGCATCTCTTCTGCACCTGTGGCCCTGAGTTCTTCACTCCTAAACTGGTAGATGATATGATATGTAGGTTGTTTCCACACCTTTGGCATCAAGCTGTGAACGTTTACTAACTATCCCAGGGTCATAGGCATGTGTCTGCACTATAAAAGGCTTCTTCCAATCAGGCGCCACTTAAACCAGGGGCCTTACCTATGGATTCTTTCAGGCCAGTGAAGGCCTTCTCACATTCCAGGGTCCATAAGAATTGTTTAGGTCCACTTGAAGTAGTGAGGACAGTCAGAGGGATATCTATACTTCTATAGTCTGCCACTTTACTCCTGTGTTTCCCAGTGGAGCCCAAAATAGTCCTCATTTGTGCTTGGGTAGTTGGGGTTGCCCAGTTCTGTACATCATGTACTTCACTGGCAAGAGGTTTAATCTTGCTGTCACTTACACCAAAGTTATGCTGAAGGAAGGCCAATGGCTCCTGTTCAGGTTGACACTTGGCTGTCCCGCAGAACAGGTTGGCATGATGAAGGTCCTGACACCTATTCTTTTGAGTTATTCCCAGCTCTTTCGATGTGGGGGTTGAATCTCCCATGTTACCCAGACATGTATTGCTGAGATCCTTTTTCCCATTCAGAACATGGTCTAATCTCATTTGACAGGTGTCAGTTGCAGCCACCAATCCAGAAGTCAATACCTTCTGAAAGGGCATTCCATACCCTGCAGAGGGATCAAACAGGCTTCTGTACTTTTCAGTACAGAGCTGATCCCCCAAGTTGTTACCTCTTGGTGGGGAGTGTGTATTTGTCTTGGGGACAGCATACCAACCTCTAGTGTCCATACAGAATCCCAAACTGGCTGTACCTTTATGTTCCTCCAGATCCTCAGAACAAGATTCTAGGCAGTTAGTGTGCTCAAACACCCCTTGTTCCAGCACAGGGTGGATCACACACCAACTGTCAGAACTTCCTGGTTGCTCAGAACCATCACAACACCCAAACCTGGTGGGTTCACCAACTCCCACAATACAGTCTGGTTTACACCAACCTCATCTCAGGGGTATCAGTGACAATAAGGAGAGAGATTGCCTCAGCAAAATCTCCAGCTCCCCTTGTTGGTGTGGGGTCAGGTGAGGAGACACTAAGTTATTTTCACTGAAGCCATTAGAAGGGCTGCTTTGGCACAGTGCAGGGAGACACACAGATTTCTCTGGCTCGCTATCTGTAGCCTTAAGCAGGGCTCCAAATCTATCTCTCAAGAAAGAATCCTCCACACTATTCACAGGAAACGTTATGGTAACCTTTCCAAGATATACCAAGGCCTACTGAATAGTTTACCTTGACAAGCTATGAAACATGGCAAGGCCCAGGTCACCCACATGTTTTAAGGTATTTACAAAGTATGTGTGACAGGAGAAGGTCTCAACTCCTCCTCTGGAGCTCACTAAAGGTTCCAATCAAACTTAAGAGAGCATTGATAAGTATCTCTCTCAGACCATCTTCCTGTGGATGACAGTTCAGTAACACTTGACATGTCACTTCACCCTCCCTCCACTGGGTCTGACCACTACTGAGCACAGCAGAGGAGCTACCTCTGGGACTGCCATTCAAGGTGTCAATGACTGACCTGTCAGTCATTATCTGTGGACTGGCAAAAGGACACATAGTATCGTGATCAGCAATTACCAATTGTAACCTATTGCCCGAGGCCTCAAGAGTAAAAGGGCTAATAAAATCAGGCCTTACCTCTGGTAAAAATTAGTCCACTCCTAAAAGTGAATTCTGGAGTAACTGATTTCCTGTCTCACACCTGTCAACCTGGTGATAGACAGTGAGACCCCTATATTGGTTTTCTTCTGGGACCCCCATCATTTCCAGCAAGAATGTGTGATAGAACAGTCTGGTGGTATCCCGACACTAGGATGATCCACAAGGGGAATGTCACACACCAACTGCAGGAGGAGGGGCCTCACATCCTGAGAAAACTCCAACTTCTCAAGGTCTTATCTGGTGGGATCTGTGGGCTTACTTTCCAGTAACCCACCTTCCAGTTGAATTATTTGCTTCACTGGAGGGGAACCCTCCCATCGGAAGCAGGCCTTTCTCCATAGGCCTATCCATGATGGTTTTATTTTCTGTTGGCCCATACTTCTCTCCCTCCTAGGGATTTTCTCTACCAGCATGCTAGGTAGCTCTGGAGTCCTATATGATCCAAGATTATCTGGGTGACCTTCTTCTAAACTTGGAATGGGGACTCTACCAACTACCTCAACCGATGTTGTAGGTAGGACAGGGGGAATATTCTCCTCCTCCTGCCTCTGTTTCTGACTCCTCTGGCCATGGGCTTCCCCTTAGGCCTAGGCTTTCCCTTAGGCTTGGCTAAGGCAGACTGATTTTGAGACCAAGGGCTTGAAGAGTCTGGTGAGTGTCTATTAGGAGCTAAGTCTTGAAGACTTAGCTCACCCAGAACTCTTCTAGGAACCATTATCCAAACATTGACAGCTGTGCTGACCATTTATCTATTCACAGCTCTAATGACAGGTGCTACTGGAACATTGAGAGAGGGCCCATCAGCCAACTGAGTATCCCGCACAGGATCTCTGGCAAGAACCTGTGGGTTTACCATGGAGAAAGCTACATCAATAGGACGGGGCCCAGTGTTCTGAACAGTAGAGGTACTCACACTTGCTACCTGAACACTATCCTCAGAAGAATTATGACTAAGGGACAGGATTGGGATGGGAGCAGGTGCTCCAGCACTACTAGTTTCCAAGGAATCTAGTCTAACTTTAGACTCTTCGCCTGTGGGGAAGGAATCTAAAGAGAAGGACGCCCCTGCAATCTCATCTTCCTTATACTGAGAGAAGGCCAGACTTGCAGAGTGGACCCCCAAGGTCTTACCTTTACACCTGGGGTCCCCCTTATTGTGGTCACTGGCTCTGAAAGTGCAACAGATCCCACTGGGTCTTGAGACATAGGGAGGCTTAGAGACACCACTCTCATCCTTGGGAGAATTAGTCCCACTAACCTGACCTGACTCTTGGGACTTCCCTTTATTAAACGTTTTGTGTGCCTTCATGGACAAAGTTTTATCACTACCCCCATCCTCTTTCTCTTTCTTTCCCTCCTCCTGCTTACCTGAAGCAGGTTTGTGCTTATGGAATATTCTATGTGAGACCCAAAAGTCAGCAGCAATGGCTAACCTCTTAAGATTTAACTCTTTCGAGTCAGCCAAATTCTGCTTCAATTCTGGTAAACAAGAGGAAAAAATATGCTCAAGCATGACCAAATTAATCATGCCCTCAAAGGTGGTTACCTGTTATCCCTCTACCCAGCCACACACGTTTTTCAAAGAATCTGTAACAAAAGTAACATAATTCATGCATTCTTTTTTTCTTGTACCCTCTAAATCTCCTCAAGTATTGGGCAGAAGTCTTCCCAACCTTTAAGATGAGAGTTTGCTTAAGTTTTGCAAAATCTTGCTCCTCCGCTTTTTTCATTTCCAAAATGGCACTGTAGCCAGAATGAGGCAGTCTACTGAGCAACCATGCAATCCTATCAGCATCACCCACTCCTTGTACTTCACATGCATACTCAAAAGTTCCAAGCCAATCAATTATATCATTCTTCTCCTCATACACATTGAGCAGATCTTTTGGGAATCTTGGATGTGAAGAGGACCTAGAACCATCTCCAAATCCTCTGGAAGAACCTTGTGAAGGCTGAAGCCTGGAAAGCTCCATCTGGTTATCTCTGTCCTTCTGCCACTCAATTCTTTCAAAGTCTAACCTAGCCTTGTTAAACTCAAGCTCTTTCTCCTTGAGCTTGGCCATCTCCTTTTTTAAGTTAAAAATTGCCTCAGCCTCTGTGACAGAATATAGTCCAGAGGATTCATCCTCTTCCTCCTCATCCTCAACATTAGTATCTGCACTGGCATCAACTACATTACTGTTGCTGGGTCCAGCCCCAGCTCCACTATCAGTACTATTAGTTATGGGAGGTACACCCTTACTGTTCTCAAAATCAATTATTTCAGCTTTAGTGCCAGAGACTGTCAGGCCTCAGTCACTACACAACTTTTTCAAGTGATCCACTTTTGAAGAAGTAGTGAACGTCATTGTTTCCATGTTATCGAATCTAGTAGGTAACTGTTAACTACAAGGTAACCAAATATCACAGTGTACCGTGTAAGTGTTATCCAGACAATCCACCAGTGCACATCACTGAGATTCCCAATACTGATCCTCACCCACTAAACACCTAAATGTTAAGTGGAGAGGGTCATCCCAACGCTGTACACCATTTTGTTAGGACTGATTTTCTATATTTTTTTATTTGTATGTGGCTCAACATCGAGCCTTTACAAAATCTAAAAGAATACAATATTAAATCTAAGAACACTTTACAACTCAATGAATACAGATGTATAGAAGGCCAACCTATATTGTGACAGGGACAACTATGGGAGCTGTAGCCAAACAAGTTCAAGGTAGGCGAGTGGTCTAGGCTAAGTCTCAAGAGGTGGTGAGCTTGTAAAGGGTCCACAATGAGTACACAGATTGAAGCAGTCAAGGAACACACTTAGACAATCCGATATAACAATACATCTTTACTTATGGGCAAATAACACAGTGAGAAATTGCTACTAACAGGTAATTTTATCAATCAATACAAAAAATGAGATACATATATACAATTACTGGATTAGGTCAAAATACATCTCAAACCCCCAAAGGAAGGTACAGATTAGTATTAGCACTTACAGTCCACAGAGATTCAATCCTAACTTCAGAAGTTGTTCCCTAAAATGTATGAGGTCTTGTGCCCAAAAGTTCAGCAGTGTCCCATACAGTTTTGTGAAGCCGGAAAAAATGAAGGTAGGGTGTCTGGGGTCCAGTGAACAGTTCCAAATGTCAGGTGAACGAGATAACGAAGCTAACAAACATGTTCCCAACTTTAGGAGTGCTTTTGTGAACAAGAATTGGCAAATCCAAAGTAAGACCAAAGTTTCTTAAAGTTATCCAAACTTTTAAAGAGAGTTTAGGGGGTCAGGTAAGTATTGCTACAACTCACCCCTCATACTCCGATTCTTCACAGGACTTGGCAGGTCGATTGAAGAAGGTCCAATGTCGCTTTTTCCGCCATCAGTCTCAGCCCTTGATTCCCATGGGTTGCAGATCGAGCAGTTATCCGGTTGTGGATTATTGCTGGTGCAAGGTCTTCCAGTGAAGATATGCAAAAGAATTTGATGCAGGGCCACTCTCAGAACAGGAATGGACACAGGTAAGCAGTTTCGGACGATGGCCACCGATGCACGCCGAGGTAAGTCATGTTGCACATATATTACCCAAATTGTTCGTTTACAATTGTTCGAATGAACAATTGACCGATTTTAAAGGGTCACAATTGACCTTTTCACAATTGACCATATATATATATATATATATATATATATATATATATATATATATATATATATATATATGGGGTTTTGGGGGGTTTTGCGTTGGGTGGGGGATTGTGGGGGGTTTCCCCCGCATATATGTTACAATTGACCTTCACAATTCGGTCAATTGTGAAAAGGTCAATTGTAATTCGAACAATTGTAAATCGAACAATTTGTATACAACCGTTGCACAAACTGAAGATCCCCCAAGTTCCAGGCTTCAACTCGAAAATGGTGACATCTGCAGCACGGTAGTCCAAACTAGAGATGGTCAGCCACAGGGCGGTCCTAGGGCACTTCCGAAGGCTCTTTTTCATGGGAGTCCGAGCTGATGTCAAGAATGGATGTCCCCTCCACTCCAAGGGTTGCAGCTCCTTCACAGGACTACTGGAGATCTTACACAGGACAGGGCTCTACCAGGGCAGCACCAGAAGTTGGTTGCCAAGCCTTCTTCTGAAGGGACCACGGTCTACTCGCAAGTCCTGTAGCTGGACAGGAATCTTGCCTCCTTCAGTTTCTTTCAAGATCTCTCTAGAGTGGGTGCAGGGGTCCTCTTCGTATCCTAAAAGCCAGGTAAGAGCAGCAGCTCCCACTAGCCAATGACGAATCTGCCCCCCACACACCACGGCAGTGTCCAATCGGGATCACTAGTGGCAAAACCATGCATACCACTCAGACACAGTGGCACCAGTTTGTGGATTGGGACCAGACAGTCCCACCCCACTGCCTGGCAGCAAACACACATAGCCCTCCAGTAGCACATCAAAAGCCCCTGCTTTTCCAGGCACTGGAACAAGGCTAACAGACAAGATGGCTAAAGGACAAGCGAATAATCTTGTGGCATGGCCATGTTTGACCACTAGCCACACTTAGTAGCCAAACACGGTAAATGCAGTAAGGCTAAAAGAAAATGCACCAAAAAATCTAAAAAGTCACTGCTGCCACCAGCGTGTACGCCTAGAGTGACCAAAAATCCTCTGAGTGTTAGTCTAGGGCAAAACAAAAAGTCTACCCCATAGCACTGCATTGTGAGATGCATTGAACAATGACAAAAAGTTACCACAAGTGATAACAAGTTACTAAACGTAATAACAAAGTAACTAGCCTAAGGGAAACAATGTTTCTCAGTACTGACAACCTGAAGGGCATGTCAGTTTCCCCATAATAGATGAGCAAAAGTCAGTGTAGTGTAGCTTAAAGGGTAGGTTCAGACAAAAATGTTATTCTTTTAAAAGATAGACCATAATAAAAAATATACATAAAAACATTTTTACAAAAACTTCCTATGTAACGTTTTCGGCAAATGAGCCCCAAAGTCATACATTTCAAGCACTGGGAGGCATCCATTTTGTGAAATGAATGAGCCTCCTGTGCTTATGTCAACTCTGCTCTCGCAGCAATAATCAAGCAAAAGCTTATTGCTGCCAGAGAGCCCTGGAAACTTAAAAAAGAAAGTAATTGTAATTATTAATATTCCGCCACCCACCGCAATCGGCGTAGTGTTCATAATTGCCAATACTTTCTTTTTAAGTTTCCAGGGCTCACTCCCCAGACCGGGGGAGCCCTGGAAACTTAAAACAAAAGTCACTCTAATAACCTGGGAACATAAAAAGAAAGTATCAGCAATTATGAATATTCCACCGCCCAACGATGCGGCAGGCGGTGGAATAGTAGTAATTGCTGGTACTTTCTTTTAAAGTATTCAGGGCCCTGGAAACATAACAAGAAAGTAGCTGCAATTATCAATATTCCACTGCCTGCTGATGCGGTAGAATGTTAGTAATTGCTAGTACTTTCTTTTTAAGTTTCAAGGGCTCCCCCGCAACGGGGGAGTCCTGGAATCTTTAAAAGAAAGTACCAGGGTGAGCCCTGGAAACTTAAAATGAAAGTATCAGCAATTACTAATATTCCGCCGCCCACCGCATCGGCGGGCGGTGGAATATTCATAATTGCTTTTAGCTTGGCTGATAAAGCAAGAGAACCAAGGGATGGCAATCACCCAAATACGGGACCCGAGGGGGGAATTAGTGTCATCACAACAGGGGATATATGGAGTCTTCCAGAGATATTATGAGCAATTATATCTGTCGGAGAAGACATACTCGGACCAAGAGGTTTCCAATTTTGCTTGATCTGGTACACATGCCGAGACTGGATATAGAGGGTAGGGGCAGTCTGGACTTGCCCATCGAGGAAGGGGAAATAATGGGGGCAATTAAATCAATGCAGAAAAAAAAGCACTGGTTAAAGCGACGACTTCCGGTGGAATTTTACAGAACATTTGAGGACATATTGGTACCTCAATTTAAACGAGTCTATGACCACGCACTCCAGAAGGGGTTGCTACCAGAAACTATGAGAGAAACGGTAATCACAGTTTTATTTAAAAGGGGTGGGGAACCCACAACAATGCGCCTCGTATAGGCCCATTTCTTTGTTAAATGTAATGTAGACACAAAAATCTTGGGAAAGGTAATAGGGAATAGATTGGCGAGAGTGGCTCCCGGTTTGATACACCCGGACCAGTGTGGGTTTGTAGGGGGATGGGACACTAGCATGAACCTACGCAGGGGGCACCATGTTATGGACCTGGTCAAAAGCTTGTGAAGAGAACTGGCTTTGGTGGCGATAGATACGGTCAAGGCTTTTGACTCGCTGGTATGGCCATGGCTATTCAAGGTGCTCGAGGCATGTGCTCTGGGGGAAATGATGATGAGGTGGTTGCGATTGTTATATAATGCCCCCAAAACCAGGGTAAAAACAGGTGGTTGGGTCTCACAAAGATGGCGCTTAGAACGAGGTACACACCAGGGATGCCCGATCTCTCACATTATATTCGCCCTGGCACTAGAACCACTGGCGAGGTACTTTCGAACTTACACTATAGAAACAGACATATGGGTAGGGGGTGCGACGCACAGCATCTCGCTTTATGCAGATGCTGTGCTGCTGTATGTAGACAATCAATTGGAAAACATTCCGGTATTCTTAGAGGTGTTGGACAATTTTCGTAAGCTGTCAGGGTTTTAGGTAAAGACAAATCTTTGCTATTTCCATTGGCGGGATTAAGGGACCGGACTGGGAAAGATTTCTCGTGCGGGGAGCTTCGTTGGGAGTGGGAATCTTTCAAATATTTGGGGATTCAAATATATCTTAAGTTGGAGGAGACATTCGTCCATAATACCAGAAAGGCACTCTCACGGATTGGGGATGCGGTTGCATTCTGGAAAAAATTACCTATCCCTGATGGGGAGGATTGTACTCTGTAAAATGGTGGTCCTCCCATGTCTATTATATTATTTCACGAATATCCCGGACATGGTGAAGAAGGTATTCTTCAGGGTGCTGGACAAGATGCTGGGGGAACTACTGTGGAACACGGGGCACACCAGAGTGGGCATGCGGACATTATGCCACAAAAGAGAGGAATGGGGACTCAAAATGCTGGATTTCGAGCTATATTTTGAGACGGCACAGCTGCAAGCGACAGCAAGATGGCAGACAGGGCTGGAAGGAGAGCTGACAGGGCTACTGGGGCGAGGGGGTTACATCCAGGGAGGCAGGGAATAGAGCTGCTAGGGGGTGTATAAGAGGGTAAGGGGGACACAGCAGTCTTTAAAACGATCCGGGAGGTGTGGAAAAAACTGTTGAAACAAATGCATGCTGAACAGCTATATAGCAGGGATCTCCTGATTGGATTTGATGCCACCATTAGAACAGCACTGCAAAGTGTGGGCCTCAAAGAGCTGATGGACAGGCATTTTATCACAATGGGGGGTCTTTTCAAAGAAGGAAAACTACAGACGTTTGAGGAATGGGGTCAGACGTATCAAATAACAAAAGGCCATTTTCTTACGTATGCCAAGGTGGTAAAACGTATGGCGACGTTATGGGAGGATATTCCGAAGGAACCGGGGGAACATCCAGTGATGCAGACGCTACTAGGTCTGGAGGAGGGCAGGAGCAGAGTATTGAGAGTGTACAGTGCATTGCAGTCAGCAAGGGGGGATGGGGAGCTGGCAATTAAAGGCAAATGGGAGGGGAACTCAGGGGTACCCATTTCAAGAGAACAGTGGGCACGGATGTGGGAGCAAGTTAAGAAATCATCTAGGAATGCACGATTCCAGCTCACCCAATTCTACTACCTGCACAGAGTGTATCTGACACCGGAAAGAATACACCTGATCAACCACACAGCGCCACTTGCTTGCACACGATGTAGGGGGGACCACACTGGTTCTTGGCACATGGTCTGGGACTGCCAAGTAGTGGCGAAGTATTGGGAAAAGGTGCTGAGTAGAATGAATGCCATATGAGGGGGTACTTATGAAAGCTCGGATGAGGTGTGCTTGTGGGGACTCCTGCCGGGAGCAAAGAGGTATAAAACCGAAACAAAATCGCACAATTTCTTTTAATACTGGCCAAAAGGCAGATTGCAATAGAATGGAAAAGGGAGGCTGGCCCATCAGTGCAACAATGGTTATATGAGGTACAACGTTGGGGTATGGCCGAAGTGGAATACCTAAACAAACAGAGGGACCCGGAGGGGGAAAACACGCTGGTGGTGTGCTGGGGTTAGTTGCTAAATGATCTAGCATCCACACAAGATCTGAAACCGCCATAAACACACTTGAGGCTGCAGGCATAGAAGGGGAGACTGGGACTGGTTGAAATGGGAGGGGTCCTTTACTTACGATGGTAAGAGATGGAAGAGGGGAGCCATGGGAAGCCACGGGACGACGTAGCACTTGGGATCGGGAGGAGGGGGCTGGGTGAATCTAGATATGGGAGGGACTACGGGAGGGTGGGAAAGGTGGTGAGAGGGAAGGGAGGGGGAGTTCTTGGGGTAAAGACTATGGTTTTGTTGGTTTACGAACACTACAGAATGCCTATCAGTCATGGACAGGTTGACTTCAAAATAGAGGGCATCATTGAACGACCAAGGGGGTTTATGAACAGACTAGAGATGGTTATGAACCAACATGACCGTGGAACCAAACTGGATCGCTACAACTATGCCCCTATGGAAAAGCCCTTGGCTGCGGATCTGGCAAAGGGATAGGCATGGACCATGGGACTGGCTGGTTTTGCCCTTTTGTTTGAAGAGATAAGGACAGGCTCGCCTGGAGGCCACTTTGCCTATAAGGCTGTTTGTCCGGCAGCGGGGACTCCAGGGAGCCCACCCCAAACCAGGGAAAAGCTGGATTGAAAAACCCTGGTAGGTCTTGGTGAGTTAGGTTGTATTCGTGCTGTTCGTGGAGGAAAGAAATATTGAGGCACTTACAGGAATTGCAGGGATCGGACGCATGGTGCAGCCAAATTGTAAGATTGAATGCCTCTCCTCTTTGTTTTATTACCTACCCGTGTATGGTGTTTATTGTTTGTTTAAACTAATACAAAAACATAAAAAAAGAGAGGGGCACACAGGTGCACTTTGACAATGGGTCTTTACTTCCAAAATAAATGTGAACAAGAAAGACCCCTGAGCCAGTATATAATGGGAGTGGAAGCAGGAAACGCTCCCTGATGGGAGTGGACTACGGCATTAGGAAATAAAAAAGTGGAAGCTCTCTCCAACTCCCCCGTGCAAAGGTTGAAAAGAAATAGAGGGAGAGAGGGAATCCAAGGCTCTGATAAAATAAATGTGGAAACCAACGGGAGGAGCACCAGAGACAACAATTGATAGACATTAAACATCCTGAGGGGCTGCTTTAGAAGATCGACGTTACCAAGGTACAAGTTCCTCCAAACTTCAATAGGGATACAGTTGCTCCTGAAATACAGAAGACATGAGATGAAGGGGAAGGAAAGTCCAATGGAACAAATGCAAGGGATTATCAATGATACTGCTACAAAAGGCGATATAAATGATATCCCGAAATAAATCAAGGCCCTCCGCTCAGATATACAGATGTCAGTCTTGGAACTGAGGGTCAGAATGAACAAAGCAGAAGACAAACTAGAAGCCCTAGACAACAATCAACTATCAAGAGACATCTGGATGATAAGTATAAGGCTAGGCTGGTGGACCTTCAAGCAAGAGAGGCAGAATTGTGGTTAAAAGTGGATGATTTCTAAAGTAGGGAGAGGTTAAATAATTAAAGGATTATTGTTCTGAGGAAGGTGGTGAACGAGTCCCCTAAATAAGTAGAGAGAAAGCTGAAGAACATCAAAAATGGACTCAACCTAGAAGAGAGACAAAAGGAAGTGATGTTGGACAGAGTTTACAGAGCAAGAGGATCGAACATAGGTGCAAGGTCTGTGGTAGAAAAGTACCACAATTACACTACTACGCGGACAAAATGGAGATATTGCAAAGGGCATATAAATTAGATGCAATAGACTGTGAAGGCTCCAGACTTATCAAGATCTATCTAGCATGACACTAGCAAAATGCAGAAAATGCAGATCCCTAACGACATGGCTAGCATCACATCAGATAAGGCATAGATGAGGTGTTCCCTTCATGCTTACCTTTGAATTTCAAAACAAGGAATATAGGGCCTGATTCACAAAGCGTTTTCCTATGGAATTGCGCCATTATAAAATGCTTCTGTGACTCAGGCCCCTAGAGTCAACAATAAAGGGGAGGTATCACAGGACCACCTAGAAAATCTGGTAAAATAAAACCCTCTCAAGATGACTGCCAAGGTCCAGAAGAATAGAGATATTTTAGGAAAAGGAGCGAACACAAGAAAGAAGGTTCTAGGAGCCCAGAAATCCATGAGACTTAATGGTTCCTCCCAAGTCTCCCGCTAGAGAAGGAGGGGCATGGTAATAACTGGTAAGAGGGATGTGATTGAGGGAAGAGGTTGTCTATGAGATCTAAATAGAGCTTAGGGGAGTAAGGATGGGTTATTGACAGGGTTGAATGTTTCTGTTGAATTAAGAGGTAATGAATGCGAGGCGGGAGGAGACTCGACTACCCAATCGGCCCACAAGAAGGAGGGCATCTCAAGGGAAAGGGATGTAAATGGGTCACAGTTTAATCGGAGGAGGGGTTAGTGGCATGAAGCGCGGCAGAGACGGATATGCAGAATACAGCAAAATACACAGTGTTACCACAGGGAGACAAACCCAATCCATGTTCAGAACAGAGCACAACAGACAGGGGTCGGATGCCACAGTCTCAGGAGGCTAATCCTCTGATAGAAGGATTTAAAATAGGCAAACTGAATGTCAAAGGGATTAGTCTGCCCACCAAATTATTATTAGTGGCAATGCTGTTTCAGCTAGAACACCTTGATATTTTACTTGTGCAAGAGACGAAGTTTAGAAAAGGAGAGGGGGGCTTTAGGGGAAAGCAGGAAAGGTGTTGAGGTTATCATGAATAAAAGATTGAGGATGTGAGTGGACAAGGTGATTAGGCCACAAGAGGGTCACCTCCTAATCATCAAAGGCCAGGTGGGAGCAATAGCAATGATGATTTGTTCAGCACATTGCCCAAATGAAGCCCAATCAGCTTTCTGTGACTGGGCCCTCTATAGAATAATGGAGGCAACAACTGGGGCACTGAAACTGAAGGACATCTCAACATGTGGCCAAATGCAAAGTTAGACAGGCTGTGGGTCAACCAAAAAATTGGAAAGCAATACCCTGAGGCTTCAAGCCCCTTATCCAGGCTGATGGTGAAGCACTCCCTGATCAATGAGCCTTATCACGAGTTGGGCGGTATCCTGCCTGGGATACCGCCCAACTATATTAGCGTTAGCGCCCACTGGTCCGGCGGTATTAACGCCGGATTACGGGTTGGGTGCTAACTGTTAATCCCCACTGGGTCCACTGGTAATACCGCCGCTGGTAATAGCGCCGAAAATGGGAATTTTTTCAGTGCATTTACCCCCAGCTCAGCCAGACTCGTGATAGGGCCAGCCCTAAAATACTGTGACCACCGCATTTAAGGGCTACCGCTCAACTCGTGATGAGGCCGAATGTCTGGAGGGAACAGAATATCTCAGGTTCGACAGGTTGGTCTATTTCAATGTCTACCCCACTAGCCCACTCCTCACCTGATGATTCTGTGGGAGACTTGGTAGGCTCGTCGTTAGAACTCTCCTCCTTTCTTTCTCTCCAGGCTGTTCTTGCCTGTTTGGTGCTGGTTTTGCCCTTTTGTTTGAAGAGATAAGGACAGGCTCGCCTGGAGGCCACTTTGCCTATAAGGCTGTTTGTCCGGCAGCGGGGACTCCAGGGAGCCCACTCCAAACCAGGGAAAAGCTGGATTGAAAAACCCTGGTAGGTCTTGGTGAGGTAGGTTGTATTCGTGCTGTTCGTGGAGTAATCCAGCAGAGGAAATTGAGCAGGAAAGTCTTGACTTCAATTACCAGAATGCACTGGTATGTTGCAGTAGAAGGGAATTACCAATTCTGAGAGATGACTACAATGACCAGCATGCATTGGTGTCACCAATGCTTCAGTAAATGCTCCGGCGTTCCAAGCAAACAACCATGTCCAGGCAGTTGTCCCAGAGGCGTGCAAATAACACACGGTAAGAATATCCCAACAAAGGAAGGAGGGACCGTAAGTGAGACACACGGCTGCGGCAACAGACGCCGCTAACAGAGAACAGTTGAAGGCTGGAAATCCGCTCGGAGTGGGAGGAAGCACAGTAGGAGAAGGAGGGGCTGTGAGGCAGGCACACACAGCAGTGGCCAAAGAAGCTGCGCAACAATGAAGGTTGGAGGAACGCGCGGAGCGGGATGAAGCACAGCAGGAGCTGCTCGAAGTGGAAAGGGAAGCAACTTAAACAACACACAAGGAAGCGGGGAAACAAATGGGGAAGGAACACGGGAAGGAGCGTAAGCTAACTCACTTGAGGAATCACAGTAAGAAAGTTGAAACACACAGGTGCTTCTCATGAGCAGATATTTAAGGCAGCTAACTGAAGGAAGACGGGAGCGCATCATGCGTTGAACTAGAGCCATTAGTCTTTCTTCCATATCGTCCATCTTCTCCATAGCTTCCACGGGCGATATGTGACAGAATAGGAGCAGAAAGGAATTTAGTTTTTTCTCAGCACCCCATGCAATTTTCACTAGAATAGCTGATATCCTCTTGGAAAGGGGACAAGACCTAGAAGTTAAGCAAGCAGAGATAGGAAAGATGGCTTGGGTAGATTGTGATAGGGCAAAGGTCACACTGGAAATCGGGGACATTTTTAGAAGGGAAAAAAGATGGTACTACAATGATTCACTTCTGCGAGATGCAATATTTAGAGAGGAACTAGGTCACGAAATAGAGCAGTTCTTTGAACGTGATGGTAACAGGGAAGTTAACAAGATGACAGTAGGGGATGCAGCAAAAGCAACGCTCAGAGGGCTGCTGATCTGAGAAGGTGCGAGAAAGAAAAAAGAAAGGGGTCTAAGGGAACACACGTTGAAAAAAGAAATTAAATAATTAGAAGAAAAGGCCCAGCATGAAAGAGGGTTGGCAGTAGATATCCTCCTGGGAGCCATTAAGGAGAAAAAAAACTGAACTAAAATCTCTAATACATGGGAAAATAATGTGGAAATTACGCTATCTGAAACTGAAGTACCTCGAAAAATAGGGATAAGGCAGACTCATTATTAGCGAGTAGACTTCGGTTCCAGAGGTTAGACAGCTGGATGGAAATAATTCAACAAAAAGATGGAAATTATGTCACAATACCCAAGGATATGGCTAAATGCTTTGCTGAATATATCAAGAGCTATACGAGGAAATTATCTCAAATTAAGGGGAGGATATGGGAAACTGTCAGGGGAGCCAATATAATCGAAATTAGCGAGGACAAACGCAAGTGAAGGAATCCCTGATCACGGTCAAGGAGGTAGTGGGGGTGATTAGAGGGATGCCATCGGAAAAGCCTTGAGGAGCAGATGGTTTTGCAACTGTGTTCTATAAACAAAATGCAAGCACGGTAGCACTGCAATTAATAAAAATTAGCAAAAATCTTCAGTTGCATCCTGGAGGTCATAAGCGCCTCCTTCGCTTTTGGAGGCTCTTGTGATTGTTATCCATAAGGAGGGAAAGGACCTGGTAAAATGCTCATCATACCGTCCCATTTTCCTCCTAAATACAGTCTTAAAGATATTCTGGTCCTGGCCTCGACTGTAGAAGCGTTTCTACCTAAATGAATCTACTCTGACCAAGTGGGCTTTGTGATGGGACAGGTGAGGAACCCACAATTCGGAAAACACTAAATTTAAGGATAGCACTGGACAATGATAAGAAGGACTTGGTCCTTCTGTCATTGGATGCAGAGAAGCCATTCGACCAGGTCAACTGAGCATTCAAAAAAGAAGGTCCTCAAACAGGTCGGACTGGGAAGCAGGATGGTGATAGGAATAGCAGCGCTCAATTCAACCCCAATGGCTAAGGTAGTAGTAGGAAGTCCAAAACAGCCACACTCAGTAGTGGACGCGCTAGGGAAGTCCAATGTCCCCGGTGATGAATCTAGCGGTATCATCACTCCCTCTATGGGGGAACTCTCTTCCCATATGTCCAGGGAAGGGCAGCCACTACCTGATCCTAACCCTGGGGGTCGCTGGAGGAGCATATGTGGGAGAGGACACTCATGAGAGGGAGAGAGACTTGAAAAATGGCACCCACCTTTCCACTCCTCCCCCAGTTCACAGACTGTTATGATTTATTGTGATATTAATGCTGTCCCACCATCTTACACTGACATCAGGGTTCCTTCTGACAAATTATACCAAAACACGGAGACGAGAAAGAAGACCGGAGTGATGAAGATTACTAGAACCAGGAAGCCTACCCTGCATTCTAGTTGTTGGCAGGAGCTACATAGTAGCTAGACAACTAAATACCTGTCAGCTGTGCAAATGGAGGAAGCAACGGGAGAGAGACGCTGCAGAGAGAACGTTGCTGCACGTGAAGCCAGTCAGAAACTGGAAAGCAAGCAAAGTGCTGCCCGATGATGGAAGGCTGCTGGAAACGTTATCCAAACAAAGCTGAGAAGCCAGAGGTCTGCCCTAGTGATGTCAACGGTAACAAGAGGATGGCGGCACTTCAAAGAACAATGCAGACCCATTTACTGGCATGGACTAGAGATTTTACTGATGGCCTCCATTTTAGGGAGCCACCGCACACGATGACGACGAGCAATTAGATGTCTACATTCCAGACTCTCTTCCTATGAGAACAAGTTGTACACATAGGATTTCCAGTAAACCCATGTCAGCATTCCATGCTGCAAACCTCAAGGAAGACATATTTAGAGCCTTTCACAGCTACATTCACTAGAGAGCGCCCGATATAGAGATCCAACAAAGGGAGATCTTGTCTTGGCCCAAGAAGAAGGCTATTCTACCAACTAGCCGAAATGTCAGTGGACGCCACACCACAAGTGTTATAGAAGTCCGCTTCGAAACTATTTTTGTTGATTAACTTCCAGAGATAGACCTATGGTTAGGTCGCCCTTCTGCCTGGCATATCTGACCTTATAGAGGTCTGGAGAAAGGAGAATAATATCTAGCACTTTCAGGACTATATAAAGCTCTCATGTTTTATATTTTGTATGTAATGATTTTAATAACACTGTTGAACACACAGATGATATTCAGACAGTTGTATTAAGTACCCATATCTCATGCTGTTGTTTGTTTATATACATGAATGTATTACCATATGCACTGTTCATGATTGATTGAATCCACTGTAAATAAAAAAAGAAAGAAGACAGTAAAAACTATATCTAGAGGAAAAAATCGTTTTTGAAAAAGCAAAAAAAAAGAAAAAAGAGATTCACTAGCTAAATAATAAAAGCTGTGTGAACTTAACTCACTTTAGGCCCTCATTACGACCCTGGCGGAAATCGAAAAACGATGGCGGAAATGCAATACCGCCATCGAATAGCGCTCGGTGCGATTATGACCCGTCACCGCAAAGTACGATGCCATTAGCGACACCGTAGTGAACGCCAACGCTAACTGCACCAAGTACGCGCGCGCGCGCCATGCCAAACCGTAAATACCACCATGGCGCAACGGTACGCGAATTCTGACCCTAGCGGACATGCACCTAACGCCATCAAGCACGGCGGAAAGTACCATTCCGCCATGGTGAGAAGTACGGCATCGCGAATCAACCGTAAACGGCCCCACTGAGTGCCTGTACACCGCTCCCTGGCCACATTGTACAACTCCCCGTAGGTGCAATGAAGTCACAATGCAACCAGTGAAATGTACAAGTCACCCATGCATGCCAACGAACAAAAGAATCTCAAGAGGGGCCAATGGGAGCTGCAGGGCACAGATGGCACGAATACAGAAGCTATTCCAATGGACATGACCTCAGTCTCCCACCAAGAAACGCACGCAAACACAGGCACCTGTGACCAGCAATATTCAGAAAATCACATCATTCCACCAATCCACCTGGCTGACCGGCATCTGTTACACAAAACCTAATCCCCCGCCCCTGAGCATGACATCATTCAAACAGTCATATTGGCAGCCCTTATCCCTGACCTCACTGGGCTTCGTAGGCAAACGCGCCCAGCACAGTACCACGCAACTATACTCCGAAGCTGGAACCCAATGCAGATCTCCTCACAATACATCGCTCCCCAAATAGGAATATGCCACATCACTTGCAAAGAAGAACGCTACACGGCCCATATCAGAATAGAAATTTAATGCACAACAAATTCACCAAGCCCATACAGCCATTAGGCCATGAACTCCAAAACACATTTCACCATTGTGGGCTGCATCCGCAATAAATGACCAGCTACTTCTTGTGTGATGCCCTGTTCCTTCATGGTACACAGGGCCAAATTCTCGTACGAAAAGGCAACATGGAAGCGCCCAGAACCGCAGGGCCGACCCAATGGGGAGGCACTAGTCCAGCTGAAAGGCCGAAATGTTGCTCCGAGCCACTAGTACTGCGTAAGGGCATGTGGCCCATTGGCGATCGTCCCATAAGATCGTAATGCTGCTCCACTGATTAACACGAAGCAGCAGGTGTCGGGAGTAAAATCCATCTGCAGGAGTGGCATACAGATGGCAGTGGCAAAAGGGGAGGAGATACCTGTCAACCAAATGAAAAGAAAAAGAATAGAATGGCCATCAGAACTACATTTGAATTACTCACTTCAATGATCACACCAAATCCACAGCCATATGCATGGTAGCCCACTCCAAAGGATCATCACCACCCAAAAACCACTTGCGACTCATAACTATCTATATCGAGGTGAAAACACCATCACAAACGAGTGTACCTGTGCATGCGTCTGTTAAAACAGAATCCATCAGATGGGATTGGTAACGTGCATGGACACAAGTGTCTGAAGGCGCGTCGAGACAGGGAGGGCTCAACAAGGCCAGATAGACGATGGTCCCACTATGGCAGCCCTGCATCACATAGCGCAGGGGAGGCGGACAGATCCCAAGAAGCCCTGTACATGGCAAACTCTGTATCAAATCATCTGTCCATGCATCCATTCATCATTCCCTCATCCCGTAATGATAACGCCTGTTTCCATACTCACATAACATGTGAAAATTCCATTGAGTCTGTGCGTTATGCAGCCTGCATAATCCACTGTGCCCCAGCCCGTAATTCCAGTGTTGTGAAGTAACATGTATTTGGGAACGTCCGGCCTCATCGTCCACTTCGCTATTGCGCATCCCAAACTATTCATATCAATCATTGCATCCTCGCCATGGCCCCTGTCCCAAGGACATTGAACAATAGAACGTTATATTTGCAGTCAGACCTGTGGGCATCTCCTCGCCGCTAGCTGAAAACCGAAAGCGCCGCCCTTCGAATTCCTCATTTGCAACATCACGTCGAAAAGGCATCTGTGGCCGCTTGAAATCACAAATTAATCCATCTAGTGCGGCTGTGTGTGTAAATGGCAACTGCCTTCACTCACAAATGGGACGCCCCGCCCGTCGTTGAAACTCGGTACAGTTATGCATGAGGGTCCACCGTTACTCGAGTACTACGTTCCACTGACCCTTCACAAGTCTGTTCGCGACTGCTAAGATAGTATGTGAAACAATGGGACCATAGCCGAATGAACATATCAACCAATGTTACACTGCCATCGGGTACAAATACATGATTGTAATAGCAAGATGCCATTCCTCGAATTGCAGCGTTGTGTGCGGGACGTGCTCGCCCAAAGGGGAGAGCAGCTTGCACAGGTGGAATGAATCACCACAGGTGGAGGCCATACAGCCTGAAAACACATAAATAGCACACCCAGTCTCCTCCCACAACCACACCCACTCCGAAATGCTACCGGCAGGACTCGCAATGTTGGCCCTGGGGGACCTGATAGCACTGCAAGTACTCCAACTCCAAGAAGAAGACGAACACCAACTACAACCGGCCGCACGGAGGAGACGCAGGAGGAGGAGGAGGGCAAGGCAGGGCCAGCAAGGGCCGCCAGCACAGCCACTACCACCACGCAGGCAGCCCGCAATCCCACGCCTCCGAGCACATCCGTTCAACCTCACTGATGAGCAGATCCACACCCTCTACCGTTTGGACCGGGACACCATAGCCGCCATTGTGGACATGACACAGGCTGACCTTGTCAGCATGATAGATAGCCCAACCGCCATCCCACCCCTACTGAAGGTGGTGTCTGTACTACACTTCCTGGCCACAGGCACCTACCAGCACACAGTCGGACAGTTGCATGGCATCTCACAGCCACTGTTCTCACGGACACTATTGCAAGTGCTCGATGCCCTCCTGAAGCACGCAGACGACTACATCTCTCTACCACGCTCGGAGCAGGAAATTACCAACACAAAAGTGGGATTCCATGCACTTGCCGGCATACCGGGTTGCATTGGTGCCATCGACTGCACCCATGTGGAATTGGTCGTCCCACATGCCATGGAGGCCCAGTACCGCAACCGAAAACAATTTCATTCACTGAATGTACAAATGGTGTGTGACTCCAACAGGATCATTACACATTGTTGTGCCCGATTCCCTGGATCAACCCATGATTCTATGGTCTTGAGGAACTCAACAATACCACGCTACATGGAGCGACACGCAGGGAACAGATCCTGGCTACTCGGTGAGTCTCATTTCATGCATGCTGATGTGGGGTATGTGATGCGGCAATGACCTGGCAGGTGTAACGCTCACCTGATTCTCGCAGAGGCGCCGGTCTTGACTGGGCGACTACCGTATCTTCAAAGGTGATGTGTAGCACCCGGTTGGCTCTTTGGGCTGGACCTCTGTGCACTGTATGCCTGACGTGTAGAGTAAGATGTCTGCAGATAGAAAATATGGGGTTAATGAACTGGGGTTACTGGGGTGTCCCTATCTCTTTCCTCTTCTCCTCTCCTGTAGACCCCCAAAGGTTAACGCTCTCACCTTAGGTAAGTGAATGCCAAGCTCTCCATCTGCCTCGGGGCAGGGTGCTGTAGCCAGTTTCTTCACTGGATAGGTAGCACAGGCCTCTTGACTTCAGAGGACTGCTGTCCGTCGTTTACTGCACGAACGGTAAGTTTCGAGTCATTCAAATGTCTTTTTAAAGTCTTTAGTAATGATGTCTCTTGTTTTGCAGGGTTCCGGCGATGGCGGATGACGGGCTGAAGTGAGTTGAAGATGGAGCCCGTGTGATGAATAGAAGCGCCTGGAAGCACGTGAGTAAGCGCTTGTTGCCTGTTTCACGATGCGCTCTAACTGTCTTTTTATTTTGCAGGTACGAGTTCGGAGCGGCTGCAGGGTGCCGGAATACCCACTGGATTAGATGTGGAAAGGAGTAATGGCACGTGAGTATTAAAGTTCCCCAATGTCTTTAAACGCACCTTGTTTTGTCTTTCAGATGCGGATGCAGCGCCGAAGGCCTCCGGAGCGTGCAAAGAGTTGGTAAGCTTTTGTCTTTCAGATGCCGGAATGCAGTATGAAGACCTCCGGAGCGCACGAAGAGTAGGTAAGCCTTTGCCTTTCAGATGCCGGAATGCTAACCTGTTCTTTCTTGTCTTTATAGGTGTTGCTGAAGACTGGATTCAGGATGGTAAGCCTTTTTCCTTAGGCCCAGGACTGGATGCAGAAGACACGATGAGCGTCCTGCTGCAGAGGGTGCAGAATAACGCAAAGCAAGATTCATCCACCGGGTGTGGTTTAAATAGCCTCCTGTAGTGCTTAGGTGTCTCCTTCCACAGCCACGCCTAAGTAAGAAAAGAGTTCCTGGTAAGAAAAGAGTTCCTGCCTTCCAGAAGAGTTCCAGTGTTCTAAATCTAGGGAGTGGCTCCAGCCCCACCCAACAGGAAAAGTAGTTCCAAACAGAAGAGGATCAGAGGCTCAACTGGCAGGCAAGTAAGCAGCATGGTCTGCTGCAGGTAAGTCCACCCAAGCATTATGAGCCCGGCGCTTCCAGCGCTGGGACTGGGCATATTTATGAGCCTGGTGCCACTGGCGCCAGGACTGGGTCCAAAAGGTCCCAATTGGGACTGGTTGGCACTCGGAACCTAGGTTATGGATCTGCTTCCAAGGGAGTTGGGAAAACCCTGACCTTTTGGAAGCAGAGATCATGACAGTACCCCCCCTCAAGGCCCTTCCCAAACCGGGCTTCTCTGGGGGTTTTGGCTTGTCAGGAAATGTTCGGTGAAATCTTTTGATTAGGCGAGGAGCGTGGACATATTCAGCAGGTTCCCAGGATCTCTCTTGGGGGCCGTAGCCTTTCCAGTCAATTAGGTAGAATAGTTTAGATTTGGAGATCTTGGAGTCCAGAATGCTTTTGACTTCAAACTCGAGTTCTCCATCCACTAGGATAGGTTTTGAAGATTTGGTTAGTCGGGTTTGAGGTTGCACGGGTTTTAATAGAGAGACGTGGAAGACCGGATGTATCTTCATGTGCGGGGGCAAGTCCAACTTGACCGCTACTGGGTTTACTATGGTAGTGATGGAATAGGGACCAAGGTATCTTGGGTTGAATGTGCGTGGCCCTTTTAGAGATAGATATTTGGTGGATAACCAGACTTGATCCCCTACTTGATAGTGAGGGGCTTCCTTCCGATGTTGATCTGCTCCTTTCTTGTATTGTTCTTTAGCCCTTTGAAGGTGAGAAACAGCTTCCTTAAAGGCTTGGGTGATTGTAGAATGCAGGTAGTCTACTGCTGGTGTTTCAAGATCTTGGAGGGGATCCAACTCCGAGGTTCGAGGGTGACTGCCGTACAAAAGAAAAAACGGGGTTTTCCCAGTTCCCGAATGGACAGAGTTATTGTAGGCATACTCGGCTATCCAAAGGATATCTTTCCAAGTTTTTTCAGTTTGTTGCAGCATGCAGCGTAAATACTGTTCCAGAGTTCGATTGGTCCTCTCGGTTTGTCCGTCGGTCTGAGGGTGGTGACTGGTCGATAGTCTCACATCAATTTGAGCCGACCGACAGCAACTTCGCCAAAAATGAGAAATAAATTGACTACCTCGATCCGAAATTAGAACCGAAGGAAAACCGTGCAGTCGGACGATGTTTTCGAGAAATTCTCGGGCCAGAGTTGCTGCTGTTGGCAAGCCTTTGAGCGGAATGAAATGCGCCATCTTGGAGAATAAGTCCACGATTACTAGAATCGTATTGTATCCGGAGCATGGAGGTAGATCGGTGATGAAGTCCATAGAAAGTGTATGCCAAGGGCGAGGTGGGATGTCAATAGGGCGTAAGAGGCCTGCTGGTCTTTCCTTTTGACTCTTGTTTTGGGCGCATACTCCACAGGACATTATAAAGTCTCTGATATCTTTTTTCCAAGATGGCCACCAGAAGTAGCGCTTGATCTTTTCTGAGGTCTTGGCTATACCGGGATGACCTTCCATTAAAGAGTCGTGATAACAAGAGATTACTTTTTTCTGTAAATCTGTGCTGGGTAGGTATAATCGTTCTTGGAAATACAATAAGTTGTCCTTTACTGCAAAGTCCTTTCCCTGCAGATGCCACTTCTGTATATCTGCTGGAGTTACAAGTTGCCTGGCTTTATCCTTAACTTCCTCTATGGATTCTGTGGCGATTACACCCAGAATTCTTTGTTCGGGAATGATTGGTACAGGTTTAGGGTTGATCAAGTGTTCTTCCACTCCCATCCGAGAAAGGGCATCGGCTTTACCGTTCTTTGCACCAGGTCGATAGGTAATTATGAAGTCAAACTCGGCAAAGAATAATGCCCAACGGAGTTGTCTAGAGGATTGGGCTTTTGCGGTTTTCAAATATTGCAGGTTTCGGTGATCCGTAATCACAGTAACGGTGTGTCGGGCCCCCAGCAGATAATGCCGCCAAGCCTTAAAGGCAGACTTGATAGCCAGAAGTTCCTTGTCAGTAATCGTGTAATTGACTTCAGGAGGCGAGAATTTGCGGGACCAAAATGCCACGGGATGCAACTGATTGGTTACCGGGTCCTTTTGTGATAGAACTGCCCCCATGGCAAGGCTTGAAGCATCAGTTTCCACGATGTAGGGGAGTTCGGGGCGAGGGTGTTTTAAGATTGGTGCAGAGATAAATTTAGTCTTCAAATCCTGGAAAGCTTGTTCCGCCTCGGTAGACCATTCAAAACGTTTGTTTTTCTTTAACAAGGCAGTGATGGGCTGGACTATTCGAGAGAACTCCGGGATAAACCTGCGGTAAAAGTTAGCGAAGCCTAACATGCTTTGCACACCTTTTACGGAGGATGGTGATGGCCATTTGAGAACTGCATCGACCTTCTTTGAATCCATACGCACTCCGCCAGGTGATAATATGAATCCCAAGAATTCAACTTCAGTCACGTTGAAAACACATTTTTCCAACTTAGCGAAAAGTTTGTGTTGACGCAATCTTTCGAGGACCATTTTCACGTGTTTCCGATGTTCAGATTCCGATGAAGAATAAACGAGGATGTCGTCAATGTAAACAACAACACATACATCTATGAGCTCTCTGAGGACATCGTTCATAAAATATTGAAAGGCGGCCGGGGCATTGCAAAGTCCGAAGGGCATGACCTGATATTCAAATAGCCCATACTTGGTGCGGAAGGCCGTCTTCCATTCATCGCCCTCTTTTACTCGTACCAAGTGGTAAGCTCCTCTAAGATCCAGCTTTGTATATATGCATGCTTTTCTGACTTGGTCCAGGAGTTCAGGGATCAAAGGTAACGGATATCTATTCTTAACGGTGATCTGGTTCAGGGAGCGATAATCGATACAAGTTCTAAGGTCTCCTTCCTTTTTTGGAACGAAGAACAAAGCTGAAGAAGCAGGGGACTTGGAAGGACGAATAAACCCATTTGCCAGGTATTGATCCAGGTATTGTCGAAGGTGAAGGTTCTCAGGCTCGGTGAGGGCATAAATTCTACTACAAGGAGGAGTAGATCCAGGTATCAGGTCTATCTGGCAGTCATAAGACCTATGAGGAGGTAGAGAGTTAGCCTGATCCTTCCGGAAAACATCTTGGTATTCTAGGTATTCGGGAGGTAACTGGGGAGTCTCTGAAGAAATTGCGGCCAGTGCAACACCAGGTGGAGGGTGACAAGTAGAGACACATTCTGGAAACTGGACCGTTCTTGCTCGCCAATCGATCAGAGGATTGTGTTTCTCTAACCAAGGTATTCCTAGAATAATCTGAAACTGAGGGGCCTTGATCACATCGAACACGATCTTCTCATGGTGTCCATCTTGACTTACTAGCGTCACTTCTTGAGTGGTATGCGTTACTGGCCCGGAGGCTATCTCCGTACCATCCACCGTAGTAATGACGTCCTTTACAGCCTTGGGACAAAGAGTTAGATTCATCCTCAAAACCATTTCATGATCCACATAATTGCCGATGGCACCGCTGTCGACGTAAGCTTCAATTGCATGTAATCGATCTGGATTATCAGGGCTAATGAGGACCATAGGTATCACGAAATGCGAGGTCACGGAACTGGTTTTTACGCTCGGCAAGAGGACCTCTATTCTTGTCGGGCGAGGTTGTTTCCCTGCTCAGAGTTTGTAACTTTGGTAACTGCAGCTCCTACTGCCTTCTTGGCAGGTTTCACCGGACAGTCTCGAAGAAAGTGCCCTGAGTTTCCGCAATATAGGCATAATTGCAACTGTTTCCTCCTATCCCGCTCCCGTTGTGTTAGAGGACCTTTCAGACCCCCTATTTGCATGGGTTCCCCGGAGTCTACTCCTTTGGAAGGAGTTGGCGGTTTGGAAAATACTCGAGCATCAAACTTGGAACGATCGGCCTTCCTGTTCTGCAGCCTGTGATCTATTTGAACGACCAAGTCTATGTAATCCGAACAGTCTTGTGGGGGATTCACTACTTGGGCTAAAACGTTCTGTAACGCTCACCTGATTCTCGCAGAGGCGCCGGTCTTGACTGGGCGACTACCGTATCTTCAAAGGTGATGTGTAGCACCCGGTTGGCTCTTTGGGCTGGACCTCTGTGCACTGTATGCCTGACGTGTAGAGTAAGATGTCTGCAGATAGAAAATATGGGGTTAATGAACTGGGGTTACTGGGGTGTCCCTATCTCTTTCCTCTTCTCCTCTCCTGTAGACCCCGAAAGGTTAACGCTCTCACCTTAGGTAAGTGAATGCCAAGCTCTCCATCTGCCGCCATTGTGGACATGACACAGGCTGACCTTGTCAGCATGATAGATAGCCCAACCGCCATCCCACCCCTACTGAAGGTGGTGTCTGTACTACACTTCCTGGCCACAGGCACCTACCAGCACACAGTCGGACAGTTGCATGGCATCTCACAGCCACTGTTCTCACGGACACTATTGCAAGTGCTCGATGCCCTCCTGAAGCACGCAGACGACTACATCTCTCTACCACGCTCGGAGCAGGAAATTACCAACACAAAAGTGGGATTCCATGCACTTGCCGGCATACCGGGTTGCATTGGTGCCATCGACTGCACCCATGTGGAATTGGTCGTCCCACATGCCATGGAGGCCCAGTACCGCAACCGAAAACAATTTCATTCACTGAATGTACAAATGGTGTGTGACTCCAACAGGATCATTACACATTGTTGTGCCCGATTCCCTGGATCAACCCATGATTCTATGGTCTTGAGGAACTCAACAATACCACGCTACATGGAGCGACACGCAGGGAACAGATCCTGGCTACTCGGTGAGTCTCATTTCATGCATGCTGATGTGGGGTATGTGATGCGGCAATGACCTGGCAGGTGTAACGCTCACCTGATTCTCGCAGAGGCGCCGGTCTTGACTGGGCGACTACCGTATCTTCAAAGGTGATGTGTAGCACCCGGTTGGCTCTTTGGGCTGGACCTCTGTGCACTGTATGCCTGACGTGTAGAGTAAGATGTCTGCAGATAGAAAATATGGGGTTAATGAACTGGGGTTACTGGGGTGTCCCTATCTCTTTCCTCTTCTCCTCTCCTGTAGACCCCCAAAGGTTAACGCTCTCACCTTAGGTAAGTGAATGCCAAGCTCTCCATCTGCCTCGGGGCAGGGTGCTGTAGCCAGTTTCTTCACTGGATAGGTAGCACAGGCCTCTTGACTTCAGAGGACTGCTGTCCGTCGTTTACTGCACGAACGGTAAATTTCGAGTCATTCAAATGTCTTTTTAAAGTCTTTAGTAATGATGTCTCTTGTTTTGCAGGGTTCCGGTGATGGCGGATGACGGGCTGAAGTGAGTTGAAGATGGAGCCCGTGTGATGAATAGAAGCGCCTGGAAGCACGTGAGTAAGCGCTTGTTGCCTGTTTCACGATGCGCTCTAACTGTCTTTTTATTTTGCAGGTACGAGTTCGGAGCGGCTGCAGGGTGCCGGAATACCCACTGGATTAGATGTGGAAAGGAGTAATGGCACGTGAGTATTAAAGTTCCCCAATGTCTTTAAACGCACCTTGTTTTGTCTTTCAGATGCGGATGCAGCGCCGAAGGCCTCCGGAGCGTGCAAAGAGTTGGTAAGCTTTTGTCTTTCAGATGCCGGAATGCAGTATGAAGACCTCCGGAGCGCACGAAGAGTAGGTAAGCCTTTGCCTTTCAGATGCCGGAATGCTAACCTGTTCTTTCTTGTCTTTATAGGTGTTGCTGAAGACTGGATTCAGGATGGTAAGCCTTTTTCCTTAGGCCCAGGACTGGATGCAGAAGACACGATGAGCGTCCTGCTGCAGAGGGTGCAGAATAACGCAAAGCAAGATTCATCCACCGGGTGTGGTTTAAATAGCCTCCTGTAGTGCTTAGGTGTCTCCTTCCACAGCCACGCCTAAGTAAGAAAAGAGTTCCTGGTAAGAAAAGAGTTCCTGCCTTCCAGAAGAGTTCCAGTGTTCTAAATCTAGGGAGTGGCTCCAGCCCCACCCAACAGGAAAAGTAGTTCCAAACAGAAGAGGATCAGAGGCTCAACTGGCAGGCAAGTAAGCAGCATGGTCTGCTGCAGGTAAGTCCACCCAAGCATTATGAGCCCGGCGCTTCCAGCGCTGGGACTGGGCATATTTATGAGCCTGGTGCCACTGGCGCCAGGACTGGGTCCAAAAGGTCCCAATTGGGACTGGTTGGCACTCGGAACCTAGGTTATGGATCTGCTTCCAAGGGAGTTGGGAAAACCCTGACCTTTTGGAAGCAGAGATCATGACAGTACCCCCCCTCAAGGCCCTTCCCAAACCGGGCTTCTCTGGGGGTTTTGGCTTGTCAGGAAATGTTCGGTGAAATCTTTTGATTAGGCGAGGAGCGTGGACATATTCAGCAGGTTCCCAGGATCTCTCTTGGGGGCCGTAGCCTTTCCAGTCAATTAGGTAGAATAGTTTAGATTTGGAGATCTTGGAGTCCAGAATGCTTTTGACTTCAAACTCGAGTTCTCCATCCACTAGGATAGGTTTTGAAGATTTGGTTAGTCGGGTTTGAGGTTGCACGGGTTTTAATAGAGAGACGTGGAAGACCGGATGTATCTTCATGTGCGGGGGCAAGTCCAACTTGACCGCTACTGGGTTTACTATGGTAGTGATGGAATAGGGACCAAGGTATCTTGGGTTGAATGTGCGTGGCCCTTTTAGAGATAGATATTTGGTGGATAACCAGACTTGATCCCCTACTTGATAGTGAGGGGCTTCCTTCCGATGTTGATCTGCTCCTTTCTTGTATTGTTCTTTAGCCCTTTGAAGGTGAGAAACAGCTTCCTTAAAGGCTTGGGTGATTGTAGAATGCAGGTAGTCTACTGCTGGTGTTTCAAGATCTTGGAGGGGATCCAACTCCGAGGTTCGAGGGTGACTGCCGTACAAAAGAAAAAACGGGGTTTTCCCAGTTCCCGAATGGACAGAGTTATTGTAGGCATACTCGGCTATCCAAAGGATATCTTTCCAAGTTTTTTCAGTTTGTTGCAGCATGCAGCGTAAATACTGTTCCAGAGTTCGATTGGTCCTCTCGGTTTGTCCGTCGGTCTGAGGGTGGTGACTGGTCGATAGTCTCACATCAATTTGAGCCGACCGACAGCAACTTCGCCAAAAATGAGAAATAAATTGACTACCTCGATCCGAAATTAGAACCGAAGGAAAACCGTGCAGTCGGACGATGTTTTCGAGAAATTCTCGGGCCAGAGTTGCTGCTGTTGGCAAGCCTTTGAGCGGAATGAAATGCGCCATCTTGGAGAATAAGTCCACGATTACTAGAATCGTATTGTATCCGGAGCATGGAGGTAGATCGGTGATGAAGTCCATAGAAAGTGTATGCCAAGGGCGAGGTGGGATGTCAATAGGGCGTAAGAGGCCTGCTGGTCTTTCCTTTTGACTCTTGTTTTGGGCGCATACTCCACAGGACATTATAAAGTCTCTGATATCTTTTTTCCAAGATGGCCACCAGAAGTAGCGCTTGATCTTTTCTGAGGTCTTGGCTATACCGGGATGACCTTCCATTAAAGAGTCGTGATAACAAGAGATTACTTTTTTCTGTAAATCTGTGCTGGGTAGGTATAATCGTTCTTGGAAATACAATAAGTTGTCCTTTACTGCAAAGTCCTTTCCCTGCAGATGCCACTTCTGTATATCTGCTGGAGTTACAAGTTGCCTGGCTTTATCCTTAACTTCCTCTATGGATTCTGTGGCGATTACACCCAGAATTCTTTGTTCGGGAATGATTGGTACAGGTTTAGGGTTGATCAAGTGTTCTTCCACTCCCATCCGAGAAAGGGCATCGGCTTTACCGTTCTTTGCACCAGGTCGATAGGTAATTATGAAGTCAAACTCGGCAAAGAATAATGCCCAACGGAGTTGTCTAGAGGATTGGGCTTTTGCGGTTTTCAAATATTGCAGGTTTCGGTGATCCGTAATCACAGTAACGGTGTGTCGGGCCCCCAGCAGAAAATGCCGCCAAGCCTTAAAGGCAGACTTGATAGCCAGAAGTTCCTTGTCAGTAATCGTGTAATTGACTTCAGGAGGCGAGAATTTGCGGGACCAAAATGCCACGGGATGCAACTGATTGGTTACCGGGTCCTTTTGTGATAGAACTGCCCCCATGGCAAGGCTTGAAGCATCAGTTTCCACGATGTAGGGGAGTTCGGGGCGAGGGTGTTTTAAGATTGGTGCAGAGATAAATTTAGTCTTCAAATCCTGGAAAGCTTGTTCCGCCTCGGTAGACCATTCAAAACGTTTGTTTTTCTTTAACAAGGCAGTGATGGGCTGGACTATTCGAGAGAACTCCGGGATAAACCTGCGGTAAAAGTTAGCGAAGCCTAACATGCTTTGCACACCTTTTACGGAGGATGGTGATGGCCATTTGAGAACTGCATCGACCTTCTTTGAATCCATACGCACTCCGCCAGGTGATAATATGAATCCCAAGAATTCAACTTCAGTCACGTTGAAAACACATTTTTCCAACTTAGCGAAAAGTTTGTGTTGACGCAATCTTTCGAGGACCATTTTCACGTGTTTCCGATGTTCAGATTCCGATGAAGAATAAACGAGGATGTCGTCAATGTAAACAACAACACATACATCTATGAGCTCTCTGAGGACATCGTTCATAAAATATTGAAAGGCGGCCGGGGCATTGCAAAGTCCGAAGGGCATGACCTGATATTCAAATAGCCCATACTTGGTGCGGAAGGCCGTCTTCCATTCATCGCCCTCTTTTACTCGTACCAAGTGGTAAGCTCCTCTAAGATCCAGCTTTGTATATATGCATGCTTTTCTGACTTGGTCCAGGAGTTCAGGGATCAAAGGTAACGGATATCTATTCTTAACGGTGATCTGGTTCAGGGAGCGATAATCGATACAAGTTCTAAGGTCTCCTTCCTTTTTTGGAACGAAGAACAAAGCTGAAGAAGCAGGGGACTTGGAAGGACGAATAAACCCATTTGCCAGGTATTGATCCAGGTATTGTCGAAGGTGAAGGTTCTCAGGCTCGGTGAGGGCATAAATTCTACTACAAGGAGGAGTAGATCCAGGTATCAGGTCTATCTGGCAGTCATAAGACCTATGAGGAGGTAGAGAGTTAGCCTGATCCTTCCGGAAAACATCTTGGTATTCTAGGTATTCGGGAGGTAACTGGGGAGTCTCTGAAGAAATTGCGGCCAGTGCAACACCAGGTGGAGGGTGACAAGTAGAGACACATTCTGGAAACTGGACCGTTCTTGCTCGCCAATCGATCAGAGGATTGTGTTTCTCTAACCAAGGTATTCCTAGAATAATCTGAAACTGAGGGGCCTTGATCACATCGAACACGATCTTCTCATGGTGTCCATCTTGACTTACTAGCGTCACTTCTTGAGTGGTATGCGTTACTGGCCCGGAGGCTATCTCCGTACCATCCACCGTAGTAATGACGTCCTTTACAGCCTTGGGACAAAGAGTTAGATTCATCCTCAAAACCATTTCATGATCCACATAATTGCCGATGGCACCGCTGTCGACGTAAGCTTCAATTGCATGTAATCGATCTGGATTATCAGGGCTAATGAGGACCATAGGTATCACGAAATGCGAGGTCACGGAACTGGTTTTTACGCTCGGCAAGAGGACCTCTATTCTTGTCGGGCGAGGTTGTTTCCCTGCTCAGAGTTTGTAACTTTGGTAACTGCAGCTCATACTGCCTTCTTGGCAGGTTTCACCGGACAGTCTCGAAGAAAGTGCCCTGAGTTTCCGCAATATAGGCATAATTGCAACTGTTTCCTCCTATCCCGCTCCCGTTGTGTTAGAGGACCTTTCAGACCCCCTATTTGCATGGGTTCCCCGGAGTCTACTCCTTTGGAAGGAGTTGGCGGTTTGGAAAATACTCGAGCATCAAACTTGGAACGATCGGCCTTCCTGTTCTGCAGCCTGTGATCTATTTGAACGACCAAGTCTATGTAATCCGAACAGTCTTGTGGGGGATTCACTACTTGGGCTAAAACGTTCTGTAACGCTCACCTGATTCTCGCAGAGGCGCCGGTCTTGACTGGGCGACTACCGTATCTTCAAAGGTGATGTGTAGCACCCGGTTGGCTCTTTGGGCTGGACCTCTGTGCACTGTATGCCTGACGTGTAGAGTAAGATGTCTGCAGATAGAAAATATGGGGTTAATGAACTGGGGTTACTGGGGTGTCCCTATCTCTTTCCTCTTCTCCTCTCCTGTAGACCCCGAAAGGTTAACGCTCTCACCTTAGGTAAGTGAATGCCAAGCTCTCCATCTGCCGCCATTGTGGACATGACACAGGCTGACCTTGTCAGCATGATAGATAGCCCAACCGCCATCCCACCCCTACTGAAGGTGGTGTCTGTACTACACTTCCTGGCCACAGGCACCTACCAGCACACAGTCGGACAGTTGCATGGCATCTCACAGCCACTGTTCTCACGGACACTATTGCAAGTGCTCGATGCCCTCCTGAAGCACGCAGACGACTACATCTCTCTACCACGCTCGGAGCAGGAAATTACCAACACAAAAGTGGGATTCCATGCACTTGCCGGCATACCGGGTTGCATTGGTGCCATCGACTGCACCCATGTGGAATTGGTCGTCCCACATGCCATGGAGGCCCAGTACCGCAACCGAAAACAATTTCATTCACTGAATGTACAAATGGTGTGTGACTCCAACAGGATCATTACACATTGTTGTGCCCGATTCCCTGGATCAACCCATGATTCTATGGTCTTGAGGAACTCAACAATACCACGCTACATGGAGCGACACGCAGGGAACAGATCCTGGCTACTCGGTGAGTCTCATTTCATGCATGCTGATGTGGGGTATGTGATGCGGCAATGACCTGGCAGGTGTAACGCTCACCTGATTCTCGCAGAGGCGCCGGTCTTGACTGGGCGACTACCGTATCTTCAAAGGTGATGTGTAGCACCCGGTTGGCTCTTTGGGCTGGACCTCTGTGCACTGTATGCCTGACGTGTAGAGTAAGATGTCTGCAGATAGAAAATATGGGGTTAATGAACTGGGGTTACTGGGGTGTCCCTATCTCTTTCCTCTTCTCCTCTCCTGTAGACCCCCAAAGGTTAACGCTCTCACCTTAGGTAAGTGAATGCCAAGCTCTCCATCTGCCTCGGGGCAGGGTGCTGTAGCCAGTTTCTTCACTGGATAGGTAGCACAGGCCTCTTGACTTCAGAGGACTGCTGTCCGTCGTTTACTGCACGAACGGTAAGTTTCGAGTCATTCAAATGTCTTTTTAAAGTCTTTAGTAATGATGTCTCTTGTTTTGCAGGGTTCCGGTGATGGCGGATGACGGGCTGAAGTGAGTTGAAGATGGAGCCCGTGTGATGAATAGAAGCGCCTGGAAGCACGTGAGTAAGCGCTTGTTGCCTGTTTCACGATGCGCTCTAACTGTCTTTTTATTTTGCAGGTACGAGTTCGGAGCGGCTGCAGGGTGCCGGAATACCCACTGGATTAGATGTGGAAAGGAGTAATGGCACGTGAGTATTAAAGTTCCCCAATGTCTTTAAACGCACCTTGTTTTGTCTTTCAGATGCGGATGCAGCGCCGAAGGCCTCCGGAGCGTGCAAAGAGTTGGTAAGCTTTTGTCTTTCAGATGCCGGAATGCAGTATGAAGACCTCCGGAGCGCACGAAGAGTA
Source organism: Ambystoma mexicanum (assembly GCF_040938575.1). Lineage (NCBI taxonomy): Eukaryota > Metazoa > Chordata > Amphibia > Caudata > Ambystomatidae > Ambystoma > Ambystoma mexicanum. The sequence continues at coordinate 584,889,432 of NC_090922.1, read as the reverse complement.
GGTAAGCCTTTGCCTTTCAGATGCCGGAATGCTAACCTGTTCTTTCTTGTCTTTATAGGTGTTGCTGAAGACTGGATTCAGGATGGTAAGCCTTTTTCCTTAGGCCCAGGACTGGATGCAGAAGACACGATGAGCGTCCTGCTGCAGAGGGTGCAGAATAACGCAAAGCAAGATTCATCCACCGGGTGTGGTTTAAATAGCCTCCTGTAGTGCTTAGGTGTCTCCTTCCACAGCCACGCCTAAGTAAGAAAAGAGTTCCTGGTAAGAAAAGAGTTCCTGCCTTCCAGAAGAGTTCCAGTGTTCTAAATCTAGGGAGTGGCTCCAGCCCCACCCAACAGGAAAAGTAGTTCCAAACAGAAGAGGATCAGAGGCTCAACTGGCAGGCAAGTAAGCAGCATGGTCTGCTGCAGGTAAGTCCACCCAAGCATTATGAGCCCGGCGCTTCCAGCGCTGGGACTGGGCATATTTATGAGCCTGGTGCCACTGGCGCCAGGACTGGGTCCAAAAGGTCCCAATTGGGACTGGTTGGCACTCGGAACCTAGGTTATGGATCTGCTTCCAAGGGAGTTGGGAAAACCCTGACCTTTTGGAAGCAGAGATCATGACAGCAGGAAGGGGGGGGGTGCGTACGTAGCAATGGCATTCCACATTATTTGTTTATCGTCCACATACAGGTGATGCCGGATATCCACTGAAGAGATGGCTCCTCACACCTGTCCGGAACCCACGGGACCAGCATGAGGAGGACTACAACCATGCCCACTCACGTACCCGTGTAGTCATTGAACAGGCATTCGGCCTACTGAAGACTTGTTTCCGGTGCCTCAGCAGGTCTGGCGGGGCACTCCTGTACCGCCATGTGAAGGTTGCAAAGATGGTGATGGCATGTGTCATGCTACACAACATGTGCGTACGTAGAAATGTGCCCATGCCCCCTGACGCAGAACTGCAAGCACCTGAAGATGGTCATGATGAGGGTGGGGATGTGGCAGCACCTCAAGGAGTCTGCGAGGCAAAGGAGGGCCGTGACATCCGTCAGCATCTCATAGATGCATGCTTCTAGCACTCACGCCTGGTGGCTGATACATGGACACGGGACTCGTGGCACTGTGTGTGTCTGGTACATGCACAATATGGACTGTACGCCTATGATGGCCTCGTACACAAAGATCAATGTCCACACATCTCATTGGTTGATCGTGCATTGTTTATGGCATATGTGATATCATGTTGAACACCCTATCGACCCGCCACCCAAGTGAGCCCAACACCCCCCTCCACCCTCCTACCTCCCCCCCGAACACCAGTGTCCAAAGATGCTCATTGTCAGTGGGCAGTCGCTATTGCAAGCCCCCTCTGCGGGTATCAGGGGCACCCCTGCCTGTGGAGCGCAGGTTCCTCCCAGATCTACGTTGGGGGCTGCCCTGGACGGAACTTGCAACGGATGATGTCTCTGCCTGCTCACGTCCATGCATGTCCCTAAGGGTTTGTGAGAGCTCAGTGAGCACACGGCGCACTGCGGCAAGTTCGGCACATACGTCTTTGGACGTCGCATGCAGTTCCCCCCTCAGGCTCTCGGTGCTTCTCTCCATTTGGACTCTCAGGCTCTCGGTGCTACTCTCCATTTGGACTCTCAGGCTCTCGGTGCTACTCTCCATTTGGACTCTCAGGCTCTCGGTGCTACTCTCCATTTGTGCCCTTAGTGTCTCTGTACTTCTCTCCATTTCTGCCCTAAGTGTCTCAGTTGATGTTTCTATGTCTGCCTTAGTGCCCCCACATTCATCGGCATGGTCCTTGAGGAGCGTGGCCAGTTGCTGCTGTTGCACGATTAACTGGTCGAGGGACTGTTGCCTCTGCTGGGCCATGGCCATTTGCGGTGGTGTCACAGAGTGGCTGTTCGCCTCATGTTGCCCTGCCACAGGGCTTGTGGGGGATGGCCAGTCGTCGTCTTGTGGGTGCCCCTGCGTGGTATCCTCATGGTGTATGGGATGGAACAGACAGGGGGATTGGGACAGGTCATGGATGGATCTGACTTCGACATCCCCGTCTTCTGTGTCGGAGCATGCTGCCATTAATGGAGTGTCACCTATGGTGCTGCTGCCACCAGAGGCAGTGCCTTCTGTGGCATCCATTGGGGGGACCTGTGGTGGTGCTGTTGTGGGCATGCTGGCTGCTGGGGTGCCTGTTGGAGTTCCCTCCTCTGTGCTGCCACTTGATTTGTGCTGCTGCCGTGTCTTGATGCGTGCAGCTGAGGTGGAGGGTCTTTGGCCGTTGGTCTTGGCCCTCTTTGCAGGTGTGCTGGTAGGGGTGTCCTGAAGCTCATCGTTTGGATCGGACCCTGTGGTGGAGTAAAGGAGGGCGAGCGTTATTAATGGGTCTGTGGGAATTGGAATGGCAATGTATCACATGCATTGGGGTGGTACCTGAGGGTGATTTGGGTCGGGGCCTTGGAGGTGCTTTCATTTGTGTGTGGAGTGAGGGTGCAGTTGTTTGGCAGCCTGCAGTTAGGGTGTGCCTGCTGCACGTGTAGAGGGTGTTTTTGGGGTTTTTAATTATTTATGTATTTATTGTGAGTTTTAAAGTGCGCTGTCAGGCCAATGTGTGTGGACGTTCTCCTGGACATGTGTTACTGTTGCGCTATGGTGATTTACATGATTGGACATTGTGGATTTGGCATGGTTTTATTTGGGCCACCTACCGGATTCTTCGGATGTCTGCACTCCTTTCTCCATCCCTCCGACTCCCTCTATACTCTCCATTCCAATGGTGGAGGCACAGATTTCTTCCCAGGGGGTCAACTTGATGGGTGATTCCGATCCTCCCCCGGTGGCTGTGGCAATGTTGCGGTTGGCAGAAAGTATGCTACGGACGCGTATCCGCAGGTCGTCCCATCGCTTTCTGCATTGCTGTGGGTTGCGGGGTGCGGTCCCCACCGCACTTACCCGCTGTGCCACCAGGGCCCATATGGCCTTCTTGTTCACAAGTGCCGTCCTGGTCATTTGCGTGGAGAAGACGGCGGCAGCATTCTCCTGGAGGGTCTCTGTGAGCACGGTGAGTTCCTCACGGGAGAAGTGGACCTGCCGCTTGCGGTCGCACGCTTTCTTCGCTACTTTTCCCATTTTTCTTGGTTACACTAGGGTGGATGACGGGTTGGGATGTGTCTCAGGGTAGTGTTTTTAGTGGTTGTGTGGATTTTGTGGTTTTATAGGTGTACGGCGTGATGTTTCCCGTTCCGGGACCATGTTTTTACTTCCGTTTCCGTATATTTACGGTCACCGTACTTTCCGGTTGGCGCTCACTGCGGTGTCCGCTAAGATGGGTGGCGGTATTGCACCTAGGGCGCCGTACGGCGGCGGTGTGGGCCGTTTTGGGGTCATTTCCGCCATCGCAGACTTTGCACTTCCGCCATGGCGTGGTGCTTGTGCCCGATGGGTCGGAATGGGCCGCACTTTGCTCCATCGTGCAATGGCGGAAACGCTATTTACGCTGTGGCGGTCCGGTCAGTCACTTTCCGCCAGGGTCGTAATGAGGGCCGTCGTCTATTACTCATGTTGTTAACAGCAGACAAAGATATTTTCTTGTTTAAAGAAAACATTAAAAAATAAGAAACATTTTCACAAATGTTTGTAAATAATTGAATATATGTGGCAGGACGCCAACCCCTTGTTTCAAAAGTAGGTCAATGGCAGCGCAAGGCTTTCCGAAGACACAGGAGACCAGGTGAGAAGCGTAGAAGAGGAGGAATGCTGTACTGAGATGCCGGAAAGCCACAGCACCTGAGGAATGACGCGAAGAACGCTGGATCAGCCAAAACAAACCAGAGAGCTCAAAAGCGAAGAGCGGGACACCTCGGTGCTTCAGGGCGAACATTGCACACTGTGGGGAAGGTTAAGGAGGCTGCTAAAGTGGCAGAAAGTGCTGTCACAAAGAATGAGAGTAACAAACAAGAAGGTGTAGGGTCACTAACCCAATTGATGAAAAGGGCATGGACAAGGATGTTGCCTAGTAAAGTGTGCAAGTCTAAAACCTATCTAGGTAGTGAAAAACAGTGTGAAAAGTCCTGGCAGGAGAGTAAACCAGGCATTGTGCAAGTTTGGCAACCGCACTCAAATATATGTGTGGAGACCTGCACCTAAAAGGAAAAGTAACTTGTTGTAAAGGCCTGACAGGAGACTATACCAGGCAAGTCTGAATGTAAAGCGAATACTGTGAAGTCCTAGCAGGAGAGTAAACCAGGCCTAAAACTGAATGTGCAAATATCATGAAGTCCTGGCAGGAGAACAAACCAGTCCAGGTGAATGAGAGTCTGGAGATCCACACTTGTGAAATCTAGGGGACTAGATGGGAACTATACCCCTAAGTGGAATAGTTGTAAAAGAAATGGGGACTGTAAACAACTGTGAACTGTAGAGCAAGCCAAGGAGTAAGGAAGAACCCTTGAATGTGTGATGCTAGGGGAAGGTTGTCATACCCCCTTGATTGGAAAATTGTCTTTTGCCAAGGAAAATAACTGTGGAAGAGAACTGACAAGAAGATGAAAACTCGAGGGAAAGAAATAACTTCTCCCATTGTTCTGAGAGTTGTAAAACCTTGGAGAACCTTATTGTATATCGCTGGATGGGTCAAGGAAAAGGAGGGGAACCCTTGATTGTATGAGATACCTGGGAAGGAAGATTTACCTCCTGCTTTGAATAACTGTATGTTGCAGAAGAAAAGAGTTGGTTAGAAATAATAACGTGTTAAATAACTCAAGGGAAAGGGGAAGAACCCTTAAGTGTAAAGGACTAGGGGAAGAAAGTCTTAACAAAGAGATGCCACGTAAAGTGGAGACTGGTGATTAAATAAAATTGGGAAAGACAAGTTGTGGTACATGTACACAACCTAAGGGGGAAGGAATGCCTAACCACTGAAGGAAAAGAGTGCACATACGTGAAGTAAAAAGGAAGCACCAGAATCTGTTAGCTATATTGTTTTTAACCCTGGAAGTGACTGGGGGCCTCCATAGGAGAAGGAAAAGGCCTGTGTGAAGGCATGAGAAAGTAGACATAGACAACTGAGTAAAGTGCAGGTTACAAACTTTTATTTAAATCAAAATAAGGTTGGGAAAAGGCCTAACTTGCCCTATGCTATGATATGATATGATATGGCATTCATAACCCGCCTATACACAAGTGTTTCAAGGCACGACAAGGCATGGGAGGGGAAACAAAGGGAGACAAAGACAACGATCCTACTAAGCCAGATGACATTGAGATCGCGCAAGTGCAGGGAAGGGGGCAAGGGTAAAAGTGCAGAGGGAAAGGGGAGGGGATAGTGCAGTACATAGGAGAACAGTAAGATAAATAAATAGTAAGATAAATAAATAAAGACAATAAATAAATAAATAGTGCGGCCAGCAGGTGGCAAGGGTAAGTGCAGCCATCAGGTGTCAAGTGCTAGGCGGGGCTGTAGGGATACAGAACAGTCCCCGAGTGCAAGGGTTGCCAGGGGGGCAGTGCAGGTGAGCAACTGGCAGGGTGGGACCTGGGCCTGAGATCAGAGGGTAGCCAGGTAACCAGTTAGGAGATCAGCAGGGGAGAGGAAAAGAGAAAGCAGAAGCCAAGAGGAAGGACTTGAGGTGCTTCCAGAACCGGAGGTGGTTCTCCTCAAGTTTCAGGGTGGCCATGATGCTGTTCCAGAGAGAGGCCCCAGCAGAAGGAAGAGATCTACCACCAACTCGCTGCTTGGAGAAGCGACTGACCCTGAGGGAGTTGGAGGTGGATGAGTGACAAGCTTGAGAGGGAAGATATTTAGGAAGAGCGAGTTGAAGGTATTGAGGTCCCAGACCCCAGAAGGCCTTGTGGACAAATCAGAGGGTTTTGAACTTAATCTTCGCTGCCACTGGGACCCAGTCCAGAGATTTCAGTCCTGGAGAGATATGATCCCTGGGCTTGAGGCCAAGGACAAGTCTCGCAGTCCTGTTTTAGGTGAGTTGCAGAGGGCGGAGAGTAGAAGCAGGCAGATTTAGAAAGAGGCTGTTGCAGTAGTCCAGCCTAGAGAGAACCAGAGCTCTGGAGACAGTGAGCTTCTGGGGGAAGGGGAGGAAAGGAAGAATACCTCTCAGGAGGTGCAGCTGGTAGTGTGACTTTTTAGAGATGTCAGGAGAGAAGGAAAGTGTGGAGTCGAAGATAACCCGGAGTTTTTTAGCCTCACAGGTGGGAGAGGGAAGAGGGCTAAGGGAGTGTACTCCAGAGACCCCCTGCAGGCCCATAGAGCCGAGGTTTGCTCAGCAGTACTTTAAGACGAGATAGCTGCACCCATGAGATGGATAGGGGTGCAGATTTATTACTCCAACACCAATCAATAAGGGCAACTCAATGGTTTGGCAAAGGGAGTCCGTTTAATGACAAGTACAAAAAACAGGGAGTTATGGATTTCAGCAGTGATGCGATCGTCCTTCTCGCTTCAACTCCAACAAACTTCATACAAGTTGTAACATTTATACTCAAAACTCATCATAATTGACATGTAACACTCAAAAGTTAACATGCAATTCTATTGGTTAGGAAAAGGTAACTTTACTATTAGGTACTATATCTGTATATGGTAACGGAGTGAGGGATTGGGTAAACACTGTCAGGTGGGCGTCTAAGCCCTTCCTTCAAAAATGACTACTGTAGACGTCACTAAGAGTACAACGTCTCATTGGTTCTACTAACTATAGGACCCTAGATTATTTGGTCCATCGTGATTGGGTTGGCACCAACCCCATGCATAATTTTCTACTTTGCTTAGCAGCACGCAGAATGGTCGGCCACGTGCGGGGTGCCCCTTAGTTACCCAGCCTTCCTCCAGCCCTTGTTACAAGCAATCATAACTTTAATAGCCATGTGTCAATTAGTACATTGTGGTTGGCCTCGAAACTGCATCTTCTGTCTGGAAAAGTTCTGATATCTCTGCTTGGTCCGGTGCCAAGCGTATGTGTGAACCCGTGCTGCTTCTTGCTCGGCTGGTCACGTGATTCCCACACCGTGAATTTGTCTCGTTTCTCTCAATTTGTGTATTTGATTTTCGTTTCACCCGCCACCTGCCTTCGCCTTCTTATCTCGATCTGTCAGAGGCAGGATATTCTGGTCTTAGTTTCAATTAAAAGGCGCAACTGTTCATAGCTTCTATATGACCTTGGCTTCCCTGGCACGAGCTGCCTCTGCCGAGTTTCGATTCAGCCGTCTCTCCTCGTGTTACTAGAATATGAATCTTGCGTTTGGCCTTTAGTAACCTGGGTTGGTTCTGCTTTTGTGCAAAGTAGAAATAATCTTATAATGAAGTGCTTCATTTGAGGTAGATTATGTATAATGGCACTTGCCGCACTATTCTTTTACTAAGCATAGCAAGCTGCACTGTTTTCTTAGCTTTCTTTCGGTTCCAAGCATATTTACAGGTGTAAACTAGTTGAATGTCTTCATCATGCTTACAGTTCGAACTTCTTTGTAATTCAACATCGTTCTCCCCCTTGAGGTTCACGATATCTTTATCCGTGGCGTTTCATCTCTGTGTGTCATTCTTTGGTTGACATTTCATCTATCTGCACGTCAGTCCGGGTCCTTGTGACGTCACCATTCGTCTTCCAATAAGGCCTTTTTGGTTTCTTCAGTGTTGGGACTTGGCTGCTGTTAGGAGGGGAGAGACCTGGGGGGTTGGGAAAGAGAACCCGGGCTCAATGGTGAAAATGGGAGGACGGCCCAAGTACAGTAGGGGCTGACTTAAGGAGCCAAGAGCCTTTTGGAAGTGTGGGGTAAGTAATTTGGCCCATATATGACCCTGGGCCGCGTGATGACACTGGGGGCAAGGCCGGGGTTCTTTAAACCGGCGTAGACTGTGTGTTAGGAGCTACTGGGAAGGGAACAGATGCTACAGAAGCGGGGGGTGCACAGATGGAGCCTAGCTGTTGACACAGTGGACTTGGAAGGTGTCAATACAAAAGTAATTAGGGGGCCCAGGAGGCGAAATCACTGGAGGAGTGTGTAGGACAAACTGGATTTGGTGCGGGAACCCTGCGAGGAGCCCTTAGTTGTGCTTAAGAACTGCTAATAGGGAGTAAGGGCAAAGGGCACCATAACAACACGATTGCCACTCACAACTGAGGGTGGTGTGAGGAACAAGGAGCCGGGCACCTGAAGAGGATAAGTGCCGGCAGAGGTATTGCCCAGGGGCGCTAAGCACAGCACTTAGAGTCGCCACAGGGGCTTGAAGTATAGAGGTGCCCCCAACCCCCAGGACATCACTCGAGCGTGGCCCACTCAGAGGGGCAGAGGTGGTTGGCTCATACAGGACATTGCTCAGGCCCATCAAGGCAGCATGCATAGCAACAGTCAAGCTCAGGCCCCCTGCAAATACGACTGGCTGACGGTGGAGAGCTTACGTACCACATGCGTGTAAGGTAGATGGCTGGATGCCTTGTAAGTCGGCCAAAACTAAAGCTAATCAACCAACCTTGGATAGCTTCTCTAAAACTAAGAAGCAAGCACTGGAGAAGGATATGGAGCTTGAGAAAGGGGAGGCGAGGGGGCCTTGGAGTTGCATGATCAGGTGATGCTAGCAATAGCAGATTTGAAAGCATTGTTGAGGACACAAATCGAGGCAGTGAAAGTAGATGTGGGACTCCAGCGTCAGGATGTTAGGTACTTGGCGGAACATACCACAACTTTGGAGACACATGTGAAAGAGAATTCTGGTGCACTCCGGGAAATGCAAGCAGAAGTTCACGTTTTGCAGCAGAAGGTGGGCCTATTGGAAAAAAGAGTGGAGGAAGCAGAAGGACGGGCCCGAAGAAATAATATACGTACTGTGGGCCTGCCGGAAGGAGAAGAGGGGACAGACCCAACAACATATATTGAGGATATACTGCTCCAGGAAATTGGGACGAGGAACCTCACACAGGGTTTCACGATAGAAAGGGCGCACAGGGCACTGACTAGGCAGCCCCATCCAGGAGAACCCCCATGACCAATCATCGCCAAAATCCTGAACTATAAAGACAGGGAAAAGATTCTGGCATATTCGAGGCAAGGGGGAGAACTGAAGAGGCCTCAGCGAATCTGGCGGTCTACCCATAAAACACATGCCAAGTGCAGAAGAGTAGAGTGCAATTCTCAACGGCAAAGGCTAGCCTCTGTGTGTCTGGCCTGAAATATATGTTGATTTACCTTGCACGACTCAAGGTCATACACAAGAGCAAGACCCGGTTCTTTGATCTCCCTGAGAACGCGCAGGCATGGATGGACAGGGAAAAGATTGGCATGGGCGAGGGGGATGGAGACGACTCCCGAAGGACTCGCAAAGAAAGCCCTAGTCAGCCAGAGGTCTAGCGAGACTGCAACAAGGTGGTCCGCAAGTGATGCGCAGCCACGCACGCCAAATGAACAGCAAGTACATAAAGAGACTGGGGCCAATGGGCTTTTGACACTTTGGGAACAGGCCCTGACGACTAGCAATGGTCTTTTAGCATAAATGGCAACAACAAATGATTGGTCATTATTAGTTAATGGTCTGTGATAAGGATGAGCAGATCAGGCCCATGGCTGCATCTATCACGTCCCTCATGTTTTGTTTTTTGAGGGCACTTGTTATTGTGCCCATTCGCTCTGCACCAGCCTCATGCAGGTCTGCATGGGGCCAATGCGGGAAGTGGGCTTGCCTGAGCAAGGGTAGCAACGCTGGGCTGTTGTTTCTAGTTGACGGAAGTTGCAGGGTTTGAAACGGGGGGTTGCCTGCAGGTATGCTGAATGAGACAAATAATACAGCATTCTGGATTATAGTACCGCGAGGGTGAGGGTGGAAGCCAGAGGTGGGATTGGGGCAGAGGGTCGTGAGAGGGAAGACCAACATATATGGCGGGAACTTTAAAAGTACTTACTTGGAAAGTGAGAGGGTTGAATGCTTTTGTGAAATGTAACAGGGTATACTCATACCTCAAATGGAACAGGGTGGATGTGGCCATGCTGCAGGAAACACATCTTACGACAGACAAGCAGGCGTTGCTATCTGGAAAATGGAGGGGGCAGCTCTTTGGCTCCTCATACTCTTATGCTCGGGAGGTCTTGATATGGATCGCCCCCTCAGTCCCCTTTAAGGTTACTCATGTGCAAACAGACAATGAGGGAAGAATGGTGCTCGTGCAGGGCCTTCTGGAGCAAGTGGACACATGTATGGTAAACACGTCTGCCCCCAACCAGGGTGCTGCTCAGTTTATTCAAGCTTTATATTCACGGTTGGGCCTTTACAGGGATAGTAATGTGTTATTGGGGGGGGAGACTTCAATTGCACGCTGAACCCGAGTCTAGATAGGTCAGATGCTAAATATACCAAACCAGCTCCGCCCACCAGGATGCTGCAGACGCTCCTGGATTCCTTTGCTCTAGAAGATGTCTGGAGAGTGCTTCATCCGGATACCAGACACTATTCGCATTTTTCGGCAAATCATGGAGTGCATAGGAGGACAGATTCTTTTTTTTGGGGGAGGGAGCCCGTACACAATATTACGCGCATCCAATATGAGGGAAGGATTCTGTCAGATCATGCTCCCCTAAGCCTCCAGTGGCAATATGTGTCTACCACAGCCCTGTTACCCACTTGGAGTCTTAAAGGGTGAAGCGCTTAGAGACCCCCGTTCCCTGACTGCATTAAGGAATGCTCTCTCTGAATATGTATCGCACAATTTGGCAATGGTACCGAGTGTTGGGACATTCTGGGAGGCATTGAAGGTGGTGGTTAGAGGGGATGCGATAGCGGGCTGTAGCGGAGTCCAAGTAAACATTAACAGAGAACTGACCTCGGCGGAGGAACGTTTGAGGGCCTTACAGCAGTCGCAACAACAATCCAGGGATAAAGGCGAGAGGATTCGAGAACTACAACGCAAATGCATGGATTGCTGGGAGAGGCTGGGAAAACATAGCTTTTCCAAATATACAGAGAGACAGCACATAGAAGGGGACAAGCCCGGTCGTCTATTAGCTTGGCTGTACATGAAGGAGGTGCAACAAAGTCCCATACACATGATCAATAACGGACGAGGGGAAATATGTCGTACTCAAACGGGGGGTGAACATGTTCTGTGAATGTTATCAACAACTATATAAGGAGGGACCCCCAATGCCTAGCACCTCATTAGCGGAAGTATTAGATGAGACTGACCGTCCGGGACTGTCCCCATAGGAGAGAGATAGCCTAGAGACTCCCATTACAGTGGAGGACATACATAATACCATAGTGGGTTAGCCGACGGGGAAGACACCAGGTTCAGATGGGTTGCCCAGTGAATTTTACAAAGAATATGTACAGGCATTGTGCCCCCCCAAACCCCCTCCACTTGCTTAGAATCTTCTATGACTCCTACGCAGTGGGGGTTCTCCCCCGTAACCTGAGAGACTCCATGATCATACCTCTACTCAAACCCCATAAAACTTTGAAGGAATGTAGTTCCTATAGGTCTCTCTCAATGCTGAATGAAGACATTAAGATTTTGACGTCCATATCAGCAGCAAGGATGAAAAAGGTGATTTGCAAGTTAGTGCAGCCGGATCAGACGGGGTACATTCCAGGACGCAGCATGTCCTGGAACCTGAGGAGGCTGTATCACGTGATAGATAGGACAGCGTCCTGGGATGCGCTGTGCGCTATAGCTACATTGGATGCAGTGAAAGCATTTGACTCAGTGAGGTGGGACTGGCTCTATGCTATGATGCGCCATTTTTGCTTTGGACAGGCATATATCAAGTGGATGAAACTTGTGATCACTTTCTCCTTTCCTCCCAGCTCACCCTCTCTACCCCTCAGGCCAAACCATCTCCAGCACTGCCATCTACCTTCTCGGTTATCCGACCCATGAAGCGTGTTTCAGTTGAGGCTTTCGCTGCCACTTTCTCAGCTCCCCCACCCCCTTTGGCTGACTCACACCCTGACACGGCCCTTTCCATTTTCCACTCTGCTATATCTGATCATCTTGAGGATGCGCTTGAAGCCCAAAGCCAAGTGCAACTCCTGGTATGACTCAGACCTTGTCACCCTCAAACGCAAGTGGAGGGTGGCTGTGAGGAAATGGCGTGCTTCAGGTACATCCTCTGACAAACTGGCATGCCGCCTGCTCTAAAGGCAACACCGGCTCTCTGTCCGCACCAAGAAGAGAGTTCACATCCAAGCCCGCCTCCTGCGGCATCTAATAACTCGGCCGAACTCTTGAAAATCTACAAGGAACTGGCCAACCCAGCTGCAGTCTCTACCTCTCCTGTCCCCTCCCAGGCCCTCTGCACGTCTCTATGACTTCTCATTTCATCTCTAAAACTCAGGAAATCCTATCCTCTATCTCTTCCTCTCCCCCGCCTCCCTCTACTCCCTGCTCTTCCTCTGGCCCCTCTTCGGCCACCTCTCCTCCCTCCTTCTCTGCCTTTCCCCTATTCTCCCCAGACGAGGTTTATAGACATGTCCGATCTATGAAAGTCTCATCAAAACAGGTTCACTCTTGTTCCTCCAAAACCACCAAGGACCACATTGACACCCTGGCTCCTGCTCTGGCTGACTTCTGCAACCACTCCTTTACCACTGGAGTCTTCCCTTCCCCCCTGAAGCCTTCCCATGTGCACCCGCTTCTTAAGAAACCCTCTGCCGACCAGTCCTGCCCAGCTAACTATCGCCCAATCTCCATCACTCCTTTCCTGGCCAAACTCCTGGAAAAGCTGGCCATCGCCCAGCTTAATCTTCATACTGAATCTGTTGGTTGTCTCCATGACCAACAGTCTGGCTTCGGAGCTGCCAGAAGCACGGAAACTGCTCTCCTGAACATCCGTGAAGACCTGCTCTCTAACCTTGATTCCAACACCCCCTTTGTCCTCATCTTACTCGAGCTCTCTTCTGCCTTTGAAATGGTCAACCATGCCATCCTGCTCAACAGTGTCTGTGATAACCTGGCTATCACCGATTAGGCCCTGGCTTGGCTGACAAATTTGAAGAAAGCAGTGTTTACCGTGTTGTTAAAAAAAAGCTAATTTAGATCCCAAGAATCTCCAGAACTATAGACCAGTGGCAGGACTACCATGGTCTGCAAACATTCTGGAGAAAATTCTTACATCACAGTTGCAGGAATACGTGGAACAGGAGAACCTACTGGACCCTCTACAATCAGGATTTTGTCCAGGATTTGAGACAGAGACTGCGTTATTGACAGTCTGGGACGATCTCCTGGAAACGGCAGATCAGGGAGACATGTCTTTGCTGATCATGTTGGACCTATCTGCCGCATTTGTAAATCAAGAGATCCTGCTAAGGGAGGTGGGAAAGATTTCCGGACAAGCCCTTCAGTGGTTTAAGTCATTTCTATCCGGGAGGGAACAAAGGATTAGGTTTGGAGATTTCCTGTTGGACTCCTTTTTACAAAGGTGTGGGCTCCCACAGGGGTCCTCACCTTCTCCTCTGCTTTTTAACTTATATGTTAAACCCCTTATGGACATCCTGAGGAAACATTGCATTAAATTTAATTTGTATGCAAATGATACTCAGGGGTTCCTGAAAGTAGGGAGATCAGAGAAGACCTTTGAGTTGGTGGGACAGTGCCTAAAAGAGGTTCCGAATTGGATGTGTGCTAATCAGTCGTTGAATGCCAGCAAGACAGATGCTGTGTTATTTGTCTCAAAACACCATTTGCAACATACCCAGCAGGCATTGCTGTATGTGCTTCCCATGGAACCTATTGCCCAATACCTAAGGGTGGAATATCGGGAGGCGGTTACTGAAATAGATGGGGCCAGACACTTGATATCCTTATATGCGGATGACACACTATTATACATTCAAAACCCAGAGGATAATTTGGAGCTGCTACTGGAGGCCTTGGCACTTTTTGCAAAGCTGTCGGGGATCACCATTAGTTTAGACAAATCAGCATTATTCCCAATAGCGGGTCTATGAAGTGCGGAGGGAAGAGAATTGCCAGTGTTGGCCCTGCAGTGGAAGGAGCGTATGTTTAGCTATTTAGGACTCAACACAGATACAACACGCTACAGGCCCTAGAGGGCATTAAGGGCTCCATGAAGTTCTGGACCAAATTACCCCTTTCTGTGATGGGGAGGGTGGCGCTGTTGAAGATGGTGGTGTTGCCCAGGTTATCACACTTTTTTGTGAATGTCCCTTACAATATCGCAAGGCCTTTCTTTAAGATCTTAGAAGGCATCTGCAGAAGCTTCCTGTGACAAAATGGGAGGAATAGGATTGCACTATCAACACTGTACAGGCTGCATGCAGAGGGGGGCATTCGGGTCCCAAACTTCTAATTGTACTATATAGCGGGACAGCTGCAATTTATAGTAGATTGGCTCGCTTAGGACCCCACTCCAGCCACAATGATGTTACAAGCCATATACAGGTGTAATTAGTTAAAGGATTTCTTGTGGTTAAGGAAACCTCAGGCAGGAAGTGGTCGCAATTGGTGTCCCTAGGGCTGAAAGTGTGGGACAGAGCCTGGGCCGCGATGGGGTTAACTGACCCGGTGTCTGAACAGATACCTTTGGTATCGATAGTCGCAACCATGCCCCAGGCAAGAACGAATAGTCGCAGGTACTGGGAGGTTAGCGGGGTGGCCACTGTGGGGGATTTGTTGCAAGATACCGTTTTCACACCTTTCATTGAGTTGGCACAGCAGACGGGGCGCTACGAAGGACAATATATGTTACACAGTACCATTAGAAAGGAGATTACAAGTAGGGGCCAGCATATAGGGAGCTGATGGAGAAACCTTCGATAGTGGACACTTTATACGATATGGCTGAAGGAGGGCATACCATATCTCAGATATATGACCTCTTACTGACCCATGGGTTTGCCTCCCCTTTGGAGGTTAAAAGGAAATGGGAAGAGGGGTTCAGGGGAGACTTTTACAGAGGCGCAGTGGGGGAGGATACTGAGATATCACAAAAAAGTGTCACATACTGCTAGACTACAGCTTATACAAGTACTGGTGACGCACAGAGCTTATATGACACCTCTGCAGATCTCTAGATTTCCAGGGCCGGTGGAAAAAGGTTGCCCTACGTGTGACAGGATGGATGCAGGAATGCTTTCCATGTTCTGGGCATGCCTGGTGGCAGGGTTATTCTGGGAAGGTGGCGGAGTGGGGAGGGAGTGTGGGCTGAAGAAACGTTTGGTTTTGTTATAAGCTGATGTTCGCTGTCACAGCATTTGTATATGTGGTGCCAGGTTTATTTGTGGTTTTTATTTTTTGAAAATAATAAATACAAAAAAGATTTGGCCCACAGAATTAACTTCAACAGGACCGTAAAGTGCAGCAGGACACATGGGGATTGGATAGGTTTCTCAAATTTTGAATCTGCAGCACACTTCCAGAACCTTTTCTCAGAAAATGTTACCTGGAGTACATAAAGTATGTAAGTATGATTGACACAACCAATGGTTTTTTTAGGAATAAATATCCTTCGACTGAAGAGCCTATTCACGGCGTCCGGGTTACAAATGTAAAATGGGCAACAATCCCTTGCCCTAAGTTTTCCTTTGTCATTCCTCTCGAGTTCAGCGAGCACAAACAGGAAACTACTTCAGAATGAACGACGGCCACTTCTCTGCCTGAGGCCAGGGGTCAAAGGGACCAATATGCTAACCTCAACATTTAATATGTGCCCAATCCGTCTGAAATGGGAATTTGACTTAGGATATAAGTTTGATGACCACATATGGCTCCGCCTGTTTTCTAGAATCAAACAAGTATCTGTCTCAGCCAACATTACACAACACTACTATTTCTTTATTCATAGAGCATTCATTACTCCGGCTAAATTAGCAAAGGCCAACCCAAACTATGACGCTAAATGTTGGTCATGTGGCCTATCTCCTGCTACTTATATGCATATGTTCTTTGAATGTCCATTGATGGTCAAATTCTGGTATGATATTTGGAAATGCATTCAGCGCATCTTCTCTGTAGATGTACCGTTTTCACTACAACATATATTCTACCGGACTCTGCCAGATTATACGACCTACTCATATGCATAGCCTTAAAATGTATTACAGCAAACTGGAAAGACTTTCGATCGCTCTCTACCAAAGCATGGTGGAACGCTATATGTCAAACTCACAAATTGGAAATGTGCATGGCTAAAAATCTTAATACAATTCCTAAATATAACGCTAAATGGTACTATTTCACATGTTATCTCAACTGTTTCAATGCAACTGCTCATGGCTCTTGAATATGCATTCCTATGCTTACGTTACTAACTGAATGACTATATTTATATACAAATGCTTGTTTTTAATTATCACAGCAATAGAAAAATCAGTTTTATGAAATAATCTGTTATACCCATCTTCCCCCGTTCACCTTGCTCCCTTCTGTTTCTGGTATGTTTGCTGTCTGTGTCCCTGTTTTGTCTCCCCACTTCTCTACTCATATCTCCATAATAGTTACTCATTACAGATATGTATTATGTTAATCCAGGTTTAATTAGCACTAACTCCAATTCTTACTCCATTCTTGTTCAACTTTACACATCAAACAAATTCAATGTTTATATATCTTGGATACAGTTAATATCCTTCCTTGTTTAAAAATTGTTATCTCTGTTCATTCTGAATGGTTACCAGATATACTCAAAGTCTGTAATGTGCTAACACATGTAACTATATCTGTATATTGAACAATAAAAATCATGAAAATTTTAAAAAAAGGGACCTGCAGGCTCATTCCTTCAGTACTCTCCCTCTGCGACTCTCCTGTGTAGGGTACAAGGTAAAAACACGAAAACCAACCGTGCTGGCCTGGCAAAAAGAACTGGCAGGTAAGGCGCCAATTATGGATGAAGGGCTCCCCTCGTCTCACCCTCTCTATCCCCGCTCTCTCCCCTAGCAAAACCTGTATGCTTTTCCATAACGGGAACTACCCATGTCCCCATCCCAAGAGGGGGGACCCGTCCATAACCTACATACATTAACGTAAACCACTTGCCAGTCACACTCCCATGCTACAAATCCAAGAATATTTTAATATCACAGCATGAAATTGGAAGCGAAAGATTTCGTTTTAATTTTTTTTCATATATTATGAGCACCACACACCGTGGGTAATAATAAGCAGTGCTCAGATACCTGAGGGTTCGTAGCGCTATATAAATGCTGAATTATTATTATTATTATTATTATTTCATATGGCATACATGAAAAGTGAACCTTAGCTAACCCCCGAATGTATACGAGGGGTTACACTAACAGTATTATAATTACTTTCGCAACTAGGTTGTTGCGATTTACACAGCATCCATAAAGTAAATTGGGTAAGACCACTTACTTTGAACTTCCAAAGTCCACCAATGTCATCGGTTCTCTCGAAGCAAGTGGGCTCCAGGCCCTCGTCCAGGCAGCACTTAATGCACGCCAGCCCGCTGGCACCAGCTCCGATCACTGCCACCCTCTTAGCCATGATTCTTCTGTGACGGGAAGAAAGTGTACGCGTTGGCTAGTATTTCTGCACAAAAAGCAAACAAAAGGTTCACGGTAGCTAAAATGAATGTTAGGTTTTTATATTAGAAACCAACCTTGCTAACTAGGCATAAGTCTAACAGCTTTTCCAGTATCCAGGAGGAAAGGAAAAATAACATAAAGAAGAGGATACACTGGAACTATAAGTAAAATAGTGAGAGAATCACAAAACAATGAAAAACATAACAGCAACTTAATCAAAATCCTACCTTCCTAGGTCCAGGTTGCAATAAAGGCTGCCTCATCATCTTTTAGCGAGGGAAATCCTTTTGAATATTATAAAAATACTCATTTCCAAAACCCAACCTTCAATTCTCAAAGGCATAGTTTTCTCGAGTCGCACAAAGGGTTTGGCAAGCACGCTACCAGGGTCGGACTGGGACAAGAAATAGGCCCTGATACCCAAAAAAGTGGCCCACCCCTCGCCTCACGACCCTTGACATCTGATGACATCACTGCAAGTGCTGTCATTTGACCCCACCTCAAAGTCACATCCCAGGAAGCGATGAAATACGACCTTTCACCCCTTGACAAAACAGGAAGTGGCATCAAATAGCATCCTTCCTCAGTCCAGTGCGAAAAATATGATTATGATTTCACTAATGTGATATACATTTCATACAAGAATGGATCACCATATGTATCATTATTATCAGTGTGTATAGATCCATATTGTGAAATTACTGTGAATACAAGCAGACGTCCAAGGCCAAATGATAATATTATTGTATAGCACTTACGCTTAAGCTCTTTTTTTTATAGAATAAATATGCATACAATATCACCCAGCCTGTGTTGGTACTCATTTATCAACCTAAGAAGGATGAAAGGCTGAGAAGACCTTGCTGGTATCCGAACCTGCAGATCACACACACATTGCAGCAGCAAGCGCTCAACACACTGAGCTATCATATCCGCTATAGTAAAATGAGAAATTATTCTGTAGTGGATACCATTAAACGGGTAACTGAGATTTAGCAGCAGACCAGTTAAGTTCATATGCAGGTCTGGTGCAAAGTTGGCTGCATGTCAAGCCTGCATGCATCTATTTTCAGGCTTCAGAGGTTGGCAAAATAGGGAAAGCAGCGCACTCACAGGACATCACATACTCTGAGCACTCGTTACCTCATACATGCAAACAAACATCCTGAACAGCATGCCATTGAGATGGGAAAGATAGACACATTCCAACAAAGCATTCATTGTGGCACAATAAAATCAATGGCCACTTGATGCGCTATGGTCAAACATTTGTAAACTGTACAAAAGATTTTGGGCACAGGGATAAGTGACCGAGGACACTGAGATGGAATGTCTTGTGATGATCGTAACAGAGACAATGGCAGAAAAAAAACATGCTATTTCTGCAACTTGCGAAAGGCAAAATACATAGTCCGAAATTGATGCTTATTCTATTCTAAAATGGGTTGTTTATCCTTAATATCACTAAGACACATTTATCACTAATACAACAGCAGCAGCCCCGGCCTCTCAACCTTGCATGCTGCAGCAGCATGTGAATGATACATGCATCATAAATTATGATGCATACATCATGCACGCAAATAAATCATCAAAGCAAGGTAACATGTGCTACCTTTCTTTGATGAATTATTCCGTTGCAGGTATTTAAAAAAAAAATCTATATTATTTTTGTCAAAAATCTTTTTTTTCAAAAATCTTTTTATATTTGTCCAAACCGGCCCAGGCATGGGCAGAACCCGGCCCCCACTGTCCAGGGACGATTTCGACCCAGCGATGGGACGAAAGGCTGAGGGGCCAACCCAACCCTGCACGTTACACACACTTTCCCAATCAGACATTGCAAATCCAACAATTGGGTTTCTACTTTCAGCTATCCTCCCTTTGTCTCTGGGGGGATAGCTCAGGGGCAACGTGCTTGCCTTGGAAGCAAGACAACATAGAGCTCCACAGGTTCGATCGCCGGGTCCGCGATTAGAAACCTCTGGCTCTTAAGCGAGTTATAAAAGACCTATCATATCATATCACGACCCGCGCATTTAGGGCAGTGCCAATCCAAACACTCAAAGCACCACTTACACGATATGCCCTGCTCATGTGTCTTACAGCATGAACAGTGAATATGGAGTACCCCTCATCTGACGTCATGATGCGCATTTCTCACATCCAACTTGCTGAAGTGGTTTACGTTGCCCTGGATCAGCACGAACTCTGATGTTTTCAGTAACAAGTAGCGTCTCGCTTTTTTGAGACTCTGCAAGAGTGTATGCAGTCTTACTTTGCCCGCCCGTCTCTTTTTTTAGCCACTCTCACTCTGTAGCTTCCAAGGGCTCACTCATGCCCCCTTACTCATTTGATCCGGCAAAGCTTGTAGTTTGCCTCTTGCCATGATGGGCACATGCATAACTACATGCTTCACTGGAACAGCATCTCTGGCACATGAGGATCCTTTGACACAACCTTATTCTCTCTTGAACGTTTTCTCATGTCTCTATTATGTCTGGCCATCCTTCCCTATGGAGCAAGTAAACATGTTCATCTCTACAAGGGCCTACTTTTATCTT
Source organism: Ambystoma mexicanum (assembly GCF_040938575.1). NCBI lineage: Eukaryota > Metazoa > Chordata > Amphibia > Caudata > Ambystomatidae > Ambystoma > Ambystoma mexicanum. The sequence goes on along the minus strand of NC_090922.1, from coordinate 584,869,369 downwards.
AAGTGCCCTGTGATTGTACCAGCCTAATATTGGAATGCAGTGGCTGCTGGGCATTTTTTTAACTTGGCATCGGGTTAGGGGGTAATGGGGGTCCGGTAAATCAATTCCAGGAAAGTGTGTAAGTGACCAAGCGTCTGGAGGACGCACAAACCAACCAAAGGGGGTTCATTAGGGGTCTCCTGTCAGGAACATTTTAAACATATTGAGTGAAAATGGTGCATTTTGCTGAAAACTTTATATGAAAAATTGGCTCAAAAGCTACACAGTTTATATTTGGTGTTGTAGGGTAACGCATGCAACGATCCAACAGATGCCAGTCACCAACTCATTTTCATGATGACTTTGCCCAGAATATATACCAACAGAAGAAAACAAACTCATGCTGGCTGTGCCCACACATGTCCATGCAAGCTGCACCTGTAGATGCCAAAATGATCACATAAGAACATGCTCCTGTTTGCTTTGCGAGTATAAACTGGCATGGCACGGTTAGAAATATATCCGGACTAGCTGCACCAATGTAATTAATCACATAATTTATGTATTCACATAATTTTGAATAGGTTCAGCCATTGTAATCGCCAGTCTGCCTACATGTTGCAGAAACGGCAGTGGCGCTATGGCGTTTTATTTTCTGCGAATAACAGCTCGGAATATTGGTTGGGTCGACCCATCCCTTCAACAGAAAGAGGCCTCCATTGCCCTAACAGAAGGTGCGTCGTCATTGCATGCGACTCGAGAAACCCTTGGTGTGTACTACATATCGAATCTGCTTGTATTGATAAGAGCGACTGTCTTTATGGGGTGCCCTCTACTGTGCCCTGTATTTTAAGGAAGTGTGCATGGCGTGGTTAATCGATCTGCTGCTCTATTTGAAAGAACAGGGTCTGTGCTAAAAGGGTGCCGCTTGACAAGTAACTTGGTGCCCAGTGCCACCTTCTATTAGATTGGCTTAATCGGGCATTCATTATTTAGAGAAACTCCAATTTTCCAAAGAGTCTTTCCTATGGAAATAAAAAGTGCACTCTTGTATTAACCCCTTAAGTGCCAAGGACGAGTCCTTTTTGCAAAGACTTTTAAGGGTGGGCGCAGCATGTTTACAAATCCCACTTGGGAACATTTCCGGTATCATGCATGCGTGCACTAAACTGCACCTCACGGGGAAATATGTATAAGCAGTGGACAGGGAACCAAAAGAGGCCCTGGAAATAATTTTCAAAGTGGCCCTATATTAGAGATTTTCAGCAAGCCCACCCATTTTCCTATGATAAAATGTGGAAATGAAATAGGTTCCTACACAAAAGAGGCCCGGCCCCCGGGGGGCGGGGGTGGGGGGGGGGGGCAGAGGCCTACCAGGAAATCTCCAGAGTTCCCTATAGGCCCTGTGTATAAGGGCAGTTGTGCACTGGGACCTGGCCACAAACACTTGAATTGTGAGTTTAGCGCAACAAAGTTAGAGTGAAGTTTACCCTGTTGTATATTTGCTATATTTGAGAGTAGTCCCTCTTAGACCAAGGGAACGCTGTGCGTCACAACTCACAGTAAATAAATGGGAGGATACAGGGTGCGAAGCTGGCAGTCCATGTGGAGACCAACATGACTAAATAGAACTGTATATCAACTCTAATTTACTGCTGGTCCCCACCTTCTCAATGCCGGTGAAGTTCCATGACGCGTTTGTCTAAACACCACACAACTTTCGACGAAGCAGTGGGCTGCTGTCATGCTCACGCTCGCTTATCAACTACCCTTCCCCGGTGTCACCCTGCAACAGACGCAGCTTGCTCTGCATTCCTCCGGTTTATCGACATGATACATTGACTTTGTGGCATGGCAGGTGGTGCACCCATCATAGCTGGTGGGCCTGACCCCGTCTGCACACACTCTGTTCGTAGGAGACACAGCAAAGTCCCCCACAGACAAGCATGCACCCAAGCAGACCAAACGAGATTGTAGTAGTATCACGCAGCCAGGGCCTCAGTCTACATATATCCCAATATCATGGCTGATGGTTCTGGCGCACTACAAAGCCCTGTAACAGAGGTGCGCCAACATGGCACACTATCGCCACTAACAGAATGTGATGTCATCGATACCCCTTCCAGCCCAGGTCCCAAGTGTGCGCAATGGGTTGAATGCCTAGAGATATTTCCTAGCCACAAGGGAAGATGATGACAGTGCACACAAATCTACACACCTTTACATGGCTGGCCCAGTTCACTGTATATTCAAAAACACACCCACTGACGACTCCTACCAAGTTGCCAAGACAGCCCTTCAGAATTATTTCAGTCCTATGGTCAATAAAGATAATGAAAGATTCCTACTCAGAGATGTCCTCAAATAAACCCACAGATAAGGCATTAGGCGCATGCATTTTGCCAACTGGCATCCGCGTGCACCCTCACAAGTGAGAACGATGACATAAAGGCACAAATAATACAAGGCTGTCTTGAACTGAAACTGTGTAAACAAAACTTGCGTGAGCCAGGCATATCCGTATTCTTGAATTAGGGAGGTTGCATGAATTAAACCGAGGAAGAAGTGTGAGCTGTGTATTGAATATTGTAGCTTTAGAAGTTGGTTCTGACATAGGTTCTGTGAAACAAAATACTGCTAATACATCTTGCTTTGGATATCCTGAGCTTGCAATTTGAGTGAATGCCTATGTATTGATTCAGCTGCTCACTTGTGGTTACAGAAAACGTTTTAGTATATTGTATAGTCTAGGAACAGCTGCAAAAGAGTAAGTTGACACCCTGGCCAGAGTGAAAATTTTGCCAGGGTCAAAGACCTTTTGAAAGAGTGCACTGGCTGTAAAATGAATAAAGGCTCTTCTTTGAATGTGGGAGAGCAGACACAATAGATAATGAGAAGGCAGGTGGTTCTGTGAGAAACCAGAAGGTGTCTCACCCGCTAGTCCCCGGGGATCCCCCTCTCAGGTGGCCAGGGCACGGCCATCGCCTTTTGATACAGACCCTGGGGGCCAGGACATCATTTAGGGGTCACCAGGGGTTGCAACTGCGAACCCTGGGGCCACAGTTGCAACCCCTGGGGACTCCCTTGTGACCGCAATTTAAACGAAAATATATATATATGTATTCACTGAAAAAACTTTGTTAATGAGATGTTATGGTTAAGTTGGACTAATAAAAACCTATGACATTAAAAGAAAAAACATTGTTAAACGGACGTTATGGTTCAAAGTAAAACCGAAAACCTCCTGAAATACACCAGTTATGGTAAGCTAAGCAACCATAACTCGCACCACCACCGTGCACTGCTAAGACTAAAACCCAGGACAAAGATGACATCACAAATGCCATTGATGACATCACTGATGACATCACACATGAAATACATTTGGATGAATAGTCTCTACAAGGAGTTGTGTTTATATTGTTGATAACAAGATGTCAGGAGTGATCGGGAGACCTATCATGAACTACTTAATCTATTAAAGAATGTACTCATCTAATATCATTGTATTGGAGTGTTGTTCTTAATACAGAAACCTAATCATATATAAACATAGGCAATGACTGCAGGATGCACCATAGAAGTACACTATTTATAATATTGTAATTTTGGATAGTACAATAATGAATGCTCCCTTATCAGAGTTTTGAGTAATGTTAAACATGTAATAACTAGCTAACAATTCAAAACTTACAAGCACTTCCAGCACTTGTGCTGGAACAAACAATACATATGAAGCACCACAATGCATACAAATCAGAGGCACATAGAGGGAAACTAAAGTAAGGAAGAAAGAAACTGCATCATCAGGAAATATTAATGACATTAAAGTTTATCTTCATGTATACAAATGAATTGTGTGTTTGAAGCCTGCTCATTTCCCCATGTATGTGCACCATGAGCTGAGACCAAACCCTAAGGAAAGTACTTAAAGAACATATGACAAGGTTAACATCTAGATATATACCACCTTTTTAAATGTATTATTCTGACTGCCAGTGAACAAAACCACCTGGCCTATATATGTCAAGGAACAAAAACAAGTGGCCCAGATATGTGATGTCATCCGTCATGTCATCAAAGACATTTGTGATGTCATCTTTGATGTCCTGGGTTAGTCTTAGCAGTGCACGGTGGTGGCGCGAGTTATGGTGTTAAACGGAATATCATATTATGCCTCCTATATTGTATATATTGGCCTAAACCCAGTCGCTCTACGAAGAAATCCACGTTGCAAGGTTCCGACCTTAGATCGACCTAGCAACCATTTTGGGAACATCCGCCATTTTGATTTTTGTTTCAAAGTCACTCTGTGTTCTAAAATGGTGGACAGTGTTCTTCTGTTCGTAACCTTAGCTGTTCTGACCTTTACATAAGTTAATGCCTGAACTGCCCATAGGCTAAATGTTAGGACCGTGTAATGGGACCTTGCCCTATGTTTGACCTATAGATCAAGGATTACAAGCGCCAACAAATCCAATCCACGGACATACATTGAATACGATGTGGTTTAAATACTGAATGTGAACACTTGTTGAACTACATTGTATAAGACGTGTACTAAGGCTTAAATGTCAAATTCGAAGATACACTGTTGCCATTGTGACTTGTTGTTATGCAAACTAGAAGTAATCCAAATGCATATAGTTGGACTAACTAGGGACGAACTCGGCACGAACCCTAGACCGAGAATAATTAACCTGCAGAGGGGCTGGACATTGCGATTGAAAACTGTATAAAAGACGCAAATGTTTAGATGTCCAGTACCTCTCACTTCTCACACCGAAAGGGCTGGTATTCGTTGTGATGTACTGAGGGCCAGATAGCTATCTGATACTTTGTTTCTTTGTAAACTGTACAGTTATTTGAATAAAGATCTGAGAATCTTTAGAAGCCTGTGATTGGTGTATTTCCTTTTGTGGTACTCGGCCTCGATATTTCTCTTTTGCTTTTACAGATGGCGCCCGAATAGGGACCCTCAAGATTGATGCCAGCTCGTTGAAGGTTGGCACGGCTATCGGACTGGGACCGGACGGTGTAAAAGGGGGCCCCTTTCTTGGATGAGATGCAACACCTCAGCAGCGCTGCACGACACGATCCCTGGACGGTGAGCCCGCGGTCCGTGTCGGCATCTTGACGAGGGTCCATATATTGAGGCGGGCAGATTTGCCGAAATCACCAACCACGAGGGACCTTAGTTAGAAAATGTGTATTCTGATCTGACCTCCTTGGGATTTGATCTGTTGAGTCGTGACCCGATTCTTAAGCATCCGGATAATTTGTTTTGGCGTATTACACTTGCAAGTGCAATTATTGACCAGGTAACACCAGTATTCTGATATGCCTGGGAAATTGTCTACCTGTTTCAGGGCGTTATTCCACAATGACAGACAATCTTTGGAATTTGGCCGACCTGCACCAATGGAGGGGTCGCCGGCGTGTACTATGTACTGTAAGCACGGCATTGGTAGTATAGTATTTAACGATATTTGGCACAGACAAACTAGACATGCTTCTGAACTTCAGTGGCCAATCAATGGTAGGTTTGAAATTCCTCGTATTGAATACTTAGAATCCATATTATTGAAAAAAAAGGCTAGACCTTCAGCATTCGATGTATTACAAAATCGGAAGAAAGAAGCTATACAACACCTTAAGAGTAGAGAAAAGCACGCGCGCCGTCATATGATGAACGCCGAGAAAGCATTGTTATATGACCAGAGTAAACAATCTGAGTCAGTTAGGAATATGGATAGGGATTTTTCACTTGGTATCCAGAAAATGTGTCCTTCTAAAGACTTTCATGTATCCGATGAACTTATCGATAAACTTTTAAATGAATGAAGGCCTGGTGCCACTGCGCCACCTCTGTATGTTCCTCTTCCTGCTGTTATTCCTCCCCCTGTTGCTACTCCTGCTCCTCCTATTGCTCCCCTTAATGTTCCTCTTCTTCATCCTGTTGTTCCTCCTCTTGTCGTTGCTCCTCCACTTGCTCCTCCACCTTTGCTTGCTGCTACGGGTCCGGTAGGCGTGCCTGCCGCGCCAACGATAGTACCTTTTTTTCCAGATGTTAGAAATTTGCCTACTCTCCCTCTTCTAAGTGGTTCTACACCGCTTGTAGTAGATCAGGGAGCGGGTTCAAGGGTTGTAACTCGTAATACTGTATCTTCAGAGAAAAAGCATGAGTTAACTGCGTGGGCTAAGCGTTGCATGGAGAAGGGTGACCAAGCTGATATTCTTGCCGCACTTCATAATTTAGACAATTTTCCTGAGAAAAACTTTTTTTATTGAGGGATTAGAAATTCATTTATGTGTAATGTGGAACAGACTAAGTGATACAGATCTCCCACAAGGGTTAAGGGATCTGAATTCTGTAGCATTTTCTAGAGATACTGCGGAGAAGGTACAAGAGCATGTTGAGAGGGTTTTTGGGTATAGAAGGGAATTGGAAGGCCTAAAGAATGAAGATGTAGATGGCGATAGCTTGGATGTTATGTTCGTACAGAAACGGTTTTCTCCTTGTCAAAAGTCGATAAATGAGGAGACATGAATTTGTACGAAAGTTGCGATTAGGTGGATCTCAGATACATCGATAACTCCCGTTGAAGTGTATGACACTTATATTCAGTATACACTAGAAATGCAGAGGAAAGTGATACAGGTAATGGTAGAGTACCTACAGGATGAGTGCGTAAAAAGAAAGATTTGTTGTCCCGCAGAGTTATTGAGTATGTATAAGAGAGCTTTTTCGTTTGACACTTCTTCAGCTGCTTTAGCGCTTGATTTAGCTCTGTTGCTTAGTAAGCATTCGGAGTTGCCTACTTCTCAGTTGCCTATGAGAGAGGTTCCTCCGACATTTGTTCCAAAAGTTGAGAGTCCTGCTGATGCTGCAGCAGGTACACCTGCTCGCGATATTCCAGCACACTATGTGTCGCAGTTCGTTCACGTCCCATTTTCGAGGCAGGAAGTGAACACCATCAAACAATCTATTCCGAATATTAGGAAGAATCCCATAGGCTTCTACAAAGAAATAGAGTCTGTCTTACAATCCTCAGTATTCACCTTAAGTGATATTGATCTGTTGTTTCCCGTACTCCTGCCTGTTGATTTATGGAAACAGATTAGGACTGTGGATGATGTAGCAGGGTTAGGAGATTCATGGGATACTATGACTAGACTCGACAGAGAAAGAGCAGCTGGTGAGAGACCACCACAGGTAATACTAACCTTGCCTGATAGAATAGTTACAAAATTGAAGACTATAATTCCTGAAAGTAGGATTATTTGGGACAAGTTTACAGCCTGTGTCCAAGGGAAATCTGAGGGTGCTACCGAGTTCTTCAACCGGTTCAAACAAGTATTTTCAGATTACAGTGAGCAAGACTTAAGCACAGACTCTGTGAAAAGGTTATTCGTGGACAAATTTGTGTGTGGATTGCTGCCTGACATCCAGTCACAAATCATGTCCTCCGAGAGCGCTTGGCAAGCGAAGTCTCAGTCAGAAGTACTGCACATGGATCAGTACTATGAGAATCGTGTCAATAATGAAAAGGAAAGAGTTGAAAAGAGAACAGGTGACTTAAAGACAAAAGTACTATTGCAACAAATTGTTAGAGGCCCTAGAGGGGGTACTTCGCAATTTAGAGGTCAGTATGTTCCACAAGGAAATGCGCCATTGGGTCCGGTAAACATTAACCAGTGTGCTTATTGCAGACAAGAGGGTCATTGGCATGCACAATGCCCGATCCTCCAGCAAAGGTCAAATAACACATTTGGGAATATGGGTAGACGACCCAGAGGCCGCCCAGGGTTAGGTGGTCCTGGTAGAGGTCAGTTTACACAAGATTCACAGCAACCTTTTTCGCAGGACAATCAGGCATCAAGTGTGGATAATAGAAACATTTTTGACCATCCTTCTGCCGCTTACCTCTCTGGAGAACTTCCTTTCGATGACATTCTGTTTCGCTAGGAGTGCCCAAAGCAGGGTTTGGAACCAACGCCTATTCCCGTTAATCAGAAAGGTCCCTACGTTGAAATGATAGTGGGAAATAGGAAACATCTATTTTTGATAGATACAGGGGCACAGAAGTGTTCCATTGACCATTCGTGGGTTCCAAACATTCTACTGTCAGGGCAAACTAATGTTTCTGTAGGGTTTTCTGGCACACCAGTCGTCTGTCCGGTTTCCTCGCCGGTACCTATTACTTTGGGTCCATTTACGGACCACTGTCCATTCCTTTTGACCACGGATTGTGGGGAGAATTTGTTGGGCTTGAATCTGTTGAAGGAATTAAATGCAGTAATTCATTGTTCTTCTGATGGAGTGCGTTTGACGATTTCACCACAGCAATTTTCTGTCTCCCAATTCTTAACCAGACCTTTGCCGCCGGAATTTGGTAATGTTCCGGAGTGTTTGTGGGCAATCGATGACAATGATGTCAGTGTTTTGCAAATTGAGCCCATTAAGATTATTCTGAAGCATGGAGTAAAGTTGCCACGTATTCCCCAGTATAAGATCTCGGTCGATGGTGGGCAAGCTTTGAAATGCATCGTCTCCGATTTTGTGCATCGAGGGGTGATTGAAGAAATTGCAGGTAGTTTGTGCAATAGTCCGATTTTGCCCGTGTACAAAAAAGGCGATAATGCGATTCCCTTTCGTTTTTATTATTGATCTACGTGCCATCAATAAGATCGTTGCTCCACAATTTCCCATTGTGCCTGATGTGACAACGATATTGACTATGATTCCAGCTTCAGCTACTCACTTTAGTGTTGTGGATCTAAAGAACGCCTTCCTTAGAGTCCCTATATATAAGGACAGTAGATATTTGTTTGCGTTCACCTTAGGGGGACGCTCGTTTACCTTCACCCGTGCACCACAAGGTTATATGGAAAGTCCTAGTATCTATAGTAGGGCTTTGAAAGAGCAGCTCAATACCCTTGTGTTGCCCTCTACTTGCACACTGCTTCAATATGTCGATGACCTGCTTTTAGCTGCTGACTCAGAGAGCGCTTGTAAGAAGGGCACTGTGTTGTTGCTTATTCACATAGCACAACACGGACACAAAGCTTCGCTTAAAAAATTTCAATATTGTCGACAGGAGGTCACCTATGTAGGCTATCTCCTGTCAAAGGAGGGAAGAAGGTTGACGCCTGAATGGATAAAAAGCATTTCTAGCATGTCTGTCCCAAATACACAGAAGGAAGTCAGAGCCTTGATAGGAATGGCTTCTTACTGTAGGCAGTGGATCCCGAATTTCTCCTTAGTGATTAAACTGATGTTGGCTTTGACGAAGAAGGGCATTTCTTCGCCACTGCCATCTTCGCACTGCCATGGAACTTGGAACACCAGCAATCATTTGATCTGCTCAAGACTGCATGGTGCTTGGCACCAGTTTTGGGCACACCAAACTATGAAAAGGCCTTTGTGTTGTATGTGCATGAATGTGATGGATGTGCTTTATTCACGCAGGAACATGGAGGGAAGAATAGGCCGTGCAGCTACTTTTCTTCCGCCCTTGATCCTGTTGCATGCGCTTTGCCAAGATGTTTGAGAGCTGTCGCTGCTGCGTCCGTTAAACAGAGTGAGGGAATGGTCCTAGGCAATGCTCTAACCCTGATGGTACCTCACTCTGTAGATGTTCTATTAAACAGAACACAAACGCAACACCTCACCTCCACACGATTAACGAGATACAAATTGATCCTGTTTGCACTGCATATCCAAATTAAGAGGTGTTGTGTTCTTAATCTGGCTGAATTTCTTCCTTTCCCGCAAGGTACTGCTTGCAGTGACGAAGAGTCACATGACTGCCTTTATACTACAGAACAAGAGACCAAAGGCAGAATCGATCTAAAAGACACTCCTTTGAACAATCCACTTGGGGAGCTGTTTTGTGACGGCTCCTGTTTCAAACTCCCGGATGGTACATCCACAGCTGCTTATGCAATCACCACATTGAGCACGGTCGTGGAGACCAAAAGAATCACGCATAACTCCGCACAGGCCGCAGAGATTATGGGATTGATTCGAGCTTGTGAACTTTCCGAAGGGCTTACAGTAAAAATATATACTGACAGTATGTATGCCTTTGGGCGGGCTCACAACTTCGGCAGACTTTGGGCAGAAACAGGGTTCTTGACCTCATATGGCACTAAAATCCAACATGGCTCCTTGATAGTACGATTACTCTCAGCACTTGCACTCCCTACTCAGCTAGCTATTATAAAATGCGCAGCGCATCTGAGAATCATAGACAATGTAGGAAAAGGGAATGCTTTCGCTGACCAGGTAGCCAAACAGACTACCACTGATCTCTCTTCAGAAATGTATACTTCAAGGGAAGCCACAAATGCCTGTACTTTGGATGAGGGTATTGACTCCGTAAAGAATATTCAAGCTGATGCCACTTTAGAAGAATCTAAGAAATGGGCTGAGGGCTTGGGAAAATTGGATGATGATGGGTGTTGGGTGGACAAAGTTGAAGGGAAATGGCTATTGCCTGACGTGTATGCTATGATGATGGTTGTTATGGCTCATGGTCCTACTCATATTTGTGCTCGTAAGGTCACTAAAATGTTGCAAAATGTGTGGGTAAGTGACAAAATCCCTAAGGTAGCTGAACACTCGTTCAGGGGTGTATGATTTGTTTACAGCACAATGTGGGAAAGGGCACATCAACTCCTAGGGGTAGTTTTGGTCCACCTTCTGTCCCCTTTGAGGTGATTCATTTTGATTTTATTGAAATGGAGCGTTGTTATAACTTCAAATACGTATTAGTTGTCATCTGTGCCTTTAGCAAATGGGTTGAAGCCTTTCCCGTCAAAGATGCCACAGCCATGACCACAGCAAAGACCATTCTAAAGGAATATTTTCCAAGATTTGGTTTGCCAAGAGTCATCTGGTCGGACAAGGTCCACATTTTATCGCTGCTGTAATTCTGCAGATATGCGCGGGATTACAGATCGATAAACGATTCCATTCGGCCAGACATGCACAGAGTACTGGACTAGTAGAAAGACACAACGGCATCATAAAAAAAAAGCTTGCTAAAACGTGTGCCGGCACCAAACTAAAATAGCCGGACGCCTTACCGATCGTATTATTGTCCATGAGGACAACCCCTCAAACTAAGACTGGGTTCTCTCCCTTTGATGTGGTCCTGGGTAGGCCAGCTAACATTTGGAATATCCCAAGGCCCCGTTCTTTGCGCGAGGTCGATAATGTACTTCTTTCTGATTATTGTGGCCAGGTAACTAAAAATCTGTATTTGATTTATCACCAGGTGCGAAAGGCTTTACCTGTAAAATACGAGGGCCCCGGCCACAGCATACAGCCAGGTGACTGGGTCGTTACGAAGACATTCGAGCGATCTTCTTGCCTTGCACCTCGTTGGCGGGGCCCGCATCAGGTCCTCCTGGTGTTACGCTCATCTGGTATCCACAGGGACGCCACCCAGCCGGGTTACTCGCTGTTATGCTTCTCAGCTTTGCCCTGATGTGGTCTGCAGGGAAGGTTCTGCCTGAAAATACAGGATGACTGTGTTCAAGACTGACCGACTGGGGTAAGTATCCTCCCTCCACCCCCGTATGATTTCAGTCCCTCTGACGCCCTCTCCTCACCTTGTGGTAGAATTAGACGTGCTCTCCGACCCTGCCTTCTTTGCAGGGGCGCGTTGTATTTCATGGCCGAGTCGGTCCAGTTACTTCACTGACGCCGGCCCGTTTGACATTGTTCAGGTAGGTCTTATTGATGTTCTTTAGTTTTGTTGCTATCCTGCATGCCTTTCTTTGTTTAAAATGTCTCTTTTTTCTCCCTGAGGTATGCAGAGCTTCAGCGCTGCGACTGGCTTGGTTGAGTCCCGCTGGTAAATGATGCCGCATTAAGAGCGCTATGATGGGGTAAGTAAGCGCTATGCGCAGCGATGCAAATTATTGCCTTTGCTAACCTGTGTTTTCCTTCCTTGTAGGCCGCGCTGTTCTTCAGCGCGAGTGGAATGTCTGGAGTGGTGCCAGCCGAGAGGCGACCAGCCAGGTAAGCCTTTTGAGCAGTTCGTAATTTGTAAATGTCTCTACTGCTTTCTTTAATGTTGCCTCTATCTTCCTCTTTCAGGTCGTTCTGTCAGGGAGGCCTGCAGATTCGAGGAAGCTGTTCTGAGTAGCTGCGAGTGTTTAAAGATGAAGACTGCAGGTAAGATGCTGCTGCTAATGATGTTCCTTTTGTCTCCTTGCAGGTTCTGCTTCTCCGAGGTTTGAGGGAATAGCTGGACACAATGAGTGTCACGTTGCAAGCTGCAAAGTAACGCGAAGCGTGTTGTCTTGCTCGGGTGTGGTTTAAATAGCCCCAACAAAATAGTCCAGGTAAAGTAGTCCCTAGGCTACCACACCCAAAACACTAGACCGCATAGCTTGGTTCTTAGGAACCAAGCTATGTGGATGCCTCCATGTTGGCTGACAATACAATAAAGTAGTTCCCAAGCACATTGTTTTTCATGGTGTATGAACCTGCGCCATAGGCGCCAGGACTGGCCCCATGAGGGCTTTTGAAGAGGATGCCAGGCTCTAGAGGCCCGAGTCCTGACTCCACCTGGCCAATGGGTTTGCCAGATGGGATTTTGGGCGAGGGTCGTGACAGCACTCCCCCCTAAGGCCCCTCCCATGGTGTTCCTTCTGTCTGTCCCAGGTTTGGTTGGGAAGTTCTGATGGAATTTCCTGATTAGACGTGGTGCATGGATATTCTCACTGGGCTCCTAGGATCTATCTTGTGGTCCAAATCCTTTCCAATCAACAAGATGATATAGCTTGGTCCTAGAGTATTTAGAGTCCAAGATATCTGTGACTTTGAATTCTGGTTCTCCGTCAACAAGTATGGGCTTAGGTGGTGTCCCAATCCGTGTGCCGGGTTGCATTGGTTTCAGGAGGGACACATGGAATACTGGGTGGATATGTAAATTAGGTGGTAAATCCAGTTTCACGGCTGCTGGGTTGATAATTGCCTTAATGGTATAGGGTCCTAGGAATCTGGGATGAAAGCTCCGGGTTCCCTTGTTGGGTAACCAAACTTTGTCTCCTACTTGATAATCAGGGGCCTTTTTCCAGTGTTGGTCGGCAAATCTCTTTTGTTTTTCTTTGGCATGAATAAGGTGTTCCTTTGCCCTTTTGAAAGTCTGAGTAATGGTGGTGTGTAGAGTCTTTACCGCTGGCATTTCCAAGCTGGCTGGAATGTCTAGTTCAGAGGTACGTGGATGTCTGCCATAAAGGGTATAGAAGGGCGTTTGTCCCGTGCTTGAATGCAAAGAATTGTTATATGCATATTCGGCTATCCATAGTAGGTCTTTCCAATTCCTTTGTTCGTGGTGCATATTGTAATCGTAAATATTGCTCGAGTGTCTGATTGGTTCTCTCGGTTTGGCCGTCCATTTGGGGATGGTGACTGGTAGATAGCCGAACGTCGATTTGCACCATTGCACAACATTTTTTCCAGAAGTTTGAAACAAACTGGCTGCCTCGATCAGAGACCAGAACCGAAGAGATGCCATGTAGCTTAACCACACCCTCCAGGAACACTTTTGCTAAAGTGGCTGCGTCTGGGAGGCCTTTGAGAGGAATAAAATGGGCCATCTTCGAGAATAAGTCCACAACTACAAGGATGGTGTTGAACCCTTGGCTTGGAGGTAGATCAATGATGAAGTCAAAGGAAAGAGTGGCCATGGAACTGGAGGAATGTCCAATGGTTGTAGGAGACCAGGAGGTTTTTGTTTCTGTGATTTATTTTGTGCGCAGACACCGCAGGGCTGAATATACTGAATGATGTCCTTACACCAGGTAGGTCACCAAAAGTTCTCTTTCACCTTAGCTAGGGTTTTGGCGATCCCAGGATGCCTTTCTATCAGTGAATCGTGATAGTTTGAAATAATATGCTGTTGTAATTCCTTCCGGGGCAAGGGCGTGGTGTTTGGCGCCGCTGGTCCCTGGTGGGACGTTCCATTTCCTGTTTGGAGGCCACGCCCCCTGGACTTATCACGCCGCCACAAGCCCCGCAACGGTGAAGCCCGCGGCGGGGCAAGGGCACAGCGTTTGGCACCGCTGGTCCCTGGAGGGACGTTCCATTTCCTGTTTGGAGGCCACGCCCCCTGGACTTATCACGCCACCACAAGCCCCGCAGCGGTGAAGCCTGCGGCGGGGCAAGGGCGCAGTGTTTGGCACCGCTGGTCCCTGGAGGGACGTTCCATTTCCTGTTTGGAGGCCACTCTCCCTGGACTTATCACGCCGCCACAAGCCCCGCAGCGGTGAAGCCCGCTTCGGGGCAAGGGCGCGGTGTTTGGCACCGCTGGTGTTTGGCGTCCGTGGAGGGAGGCACTTCCTGTGTTGGCTATCGGACGGGGGCATCAAGAAAAAGTAAGTGCAGACAAGTGTTTTGCACCTGGGACTGTTTGTGACTATTTCCCTAATGGTGTAGAACTCGTGAAACCTGTTGGGGCTCAAACTCGGCATTTCAGCTCAGTTCTCCTGATCAGCTCCGGGGGGCTCCGCTATGTCCCTACTAAAGTCCCTGAGGTCCTTTAGGGGCCAAGCCGCGCCAAGGAAACTGGCCAGGAAACCGGCCGGCACTTTGTCACCTACCACGCCATCTACCCCGCCCACGTTCTGCTCCAAGTCCTCCGAGTCTTTCTCCAAAGCCCCCAAGCATACCCTAGCACGAAAGCTCCTGGTTGTCAAGAGAAGAAGTCAACTGGGTGTAACATCTAAAACTAAGCCCAAAGCAAAGTCCCATACCTCAGCCTCCTCATGCTCTGATACTGACCCTGCATACCGAGGGCCTATCCCTACCGTGGAGGGTGTGAAAGCACCTACCCCAGGAACCAAATGCGGGGGGGTGACCTTTCAGTAATCTGGCTAACCTCCCAATGCAGAGTTGCAAAGGAAGCCTTCCAAGCCAGAAATTCGAAAACACCGCCTGTTAAGAATCTTTGCCCACCGCTACTGGGAATCCAGAAGCCTTGCCTCTGGCCAATGCCTCTGGCACAGGCATAGTAGGGGTCTGTGATGTGTTAGTCCTCCCTCTCGCATCCCTGGCACCTGCTGCTTCTGTCACCTCCCAATACAGCTTGCCCCTTGTAAGCTTATATCTGCCCCCTGTTCTCCTATCTACATCGGGTCCTACTTCCAACTGTTTACCCCCAGTCACTATTGCTACCACTCTGGATCTAATGGACACTGAAACTATTGGAGTAATCGAAGATAACCTCCCGCCCAGTCCCATTTGTAGCTCATGAAGTGAGAACCTACTAGCAACGATCTCAGGGTCCAGCTCCTTTCTTCATCTAACCCCCTTCAGGGCCTTCAAGTCCATCACCCACGGCAGCCATTCCTCCTCTGCTCCACCACACAAGGAGGTGCATACTGTTGGATGTTGCTCCTGCGCACAAGTGCTCTCTGAAATTGCAGTCATTAAAAAACTGCTTTTGGTACTGATTGATGCCTGGGGAATGAGTGGGGAGGGGAAGGGTGGAGCGGACCCGCTGGGGGGAGTCTTCCAGCATGCCTCCTGTTGGTAAGGGACCCAACCCCCCACAGCAACCTTTAAATACTGCACCCTGCAAAAGGACAGCCAACGCATTAATGAGGATGACCAGCTGATGCACCCCAACGCTGAGAGGGGCCACCCCACTGGGTGCACCGAACCAACTGTGCTGGGGGAGAGTCCCCCAAGCTCCCCGACAACCAATCCTACTAGGGAGGGAGGGATTGGAGTATGTGGCTTCTGTTCAAGGGTGCGCAGCTCCAAGAGTCCTATATATGGGGGGCAAAGAACTGCTACTGTTTTCCTGCATGGGGTACCTAAGCTGCCTTTGGGCAGGCGAGAACCAAGGGATGCCCTCTCTAACAAATGTCTCCACTGGCTTCGTACTGTTGGGAATTGTCCCTTTGTGGCCAGGGAAGCTATGGTGGGGTGTGTTAGATTGGCTGGCGAGGGTATAAACCCCTCTGACTCTGTTCAAATGGTCTTCAGGAATGGTCAAATGGTCAGGGAAGTCCTGAGAAGATCTGAGGGTTATGTGCGGGCCCCGTATAGGGGGATTGCAATTAGCTTGTGCCCTTATCCGGGAGCCGTTGCTCCACCTGGAACTGTCACACATAATGTCCTGTAGGGAGCGAACTGTACACCTTTGGGAAAAAGGCCTGCGGTGGGTTGTGTCCGAGTGCCAAGGGTGGGCAACCAGTCTTGTGACCATTTGTGACCATTTGGACTAGTTAAGGGACAATGTGAAATGTAATGGGGGCCTTGGGGTTGACTCTTTTATCCCTCCCAATATCTTTTGATCTATGGTATTTGGTTATGGCGCGAAGATTGTATTTCCTTTTATGTGTTGTGATTTGTTTTTCTTGTGTTTGATGGATTCTTGAAATCCGAATAAACTTGTTTTGTACAAATTCCTTCTTGGGTACATATAGGCGATCCCTAAAAAAGGGTAGATGGTCCTTGATGGTATATTGTTCTCCTTGAGTTTGCCATGCGAGGTAGGCATCAGGATTCATTGTCCGTTGGATTTCTTTTCGTAGTTCTGCTTGTGTTAAGGCTGTCGTGATACCCAAGAGTTTGTCTTCAGGTATAATAGGTACTGGTTCTGGAGTTGTATATACTATTTCATCTATCCCCATGCGAGATAAGGCATCCGCCTTTCCGTTTCTGACTCCTGGTCGAAATGTGATTACATAATCATATTCGGCAAAGAAAAGGGCCCCCCGTAATTGGCGCAAGGACTGGGCCTTGGCTGTTTTGAGATATTGCAGGTTTAGGTGGTCTGTGATGACTGTAATGGTGTGTCTGGCCCCCTGAAGGTAGTGCCTCCAGGCTTTAAAGGTGGATTTGATAGCCAGGAGTTCCTTGTCCGTGATGGCATAATTAATCTCTGGAGGTGAGAACGTTTTCGACCAGAAGGCCACAGGATGTAGCTGGCCGGTTTCCGAGTCTCTCTGTGAAAGGACAACCCCCATTGCGAGACTTGACGCATCAGTTTCAACGACATAAAGGAGGTCTGGACGAGGATGTCGCAGGAGTGGAGCGGATGTAAACCTTTGTTTAAGTTCCTGAAAGGTTTCTTCTGCTTCTTCGGTCCAAGCAAACTTTTTATTGTTTTTTCGTAATAGTACTGTGATTGGGCGCACAACCTGAGAGAAGTCTGGGATGAACCGGCGGTAGAAGTTTGCAAAGCCCAGCATGCTTTGTACCCCTTTCAGAGACGTCGGTGAAGGCCATTTCAGAATGGCATCTACCTTGTGCACGTCCATTCTGATGCCTCCCGGAGCAAGGATAAAACCAAGAAATTCTACTTCGGTGACGTGAAAAAAGCATCTTTCAAGCTTTGCAAACAAGCGATGTTGACAGAGCTTGGTGAGGACTGAACGAACGTGCCTGACATGATCTGGTTCCGAGGCTGAGTATACTAAGATGACGTCTATATACACTAAGGCACACACAACAATTAACTCCCTTAAGACGTCATTCATGAAATATTGGAATGCCGCAGGAGCGTTGCATAACCCGAGGGGCATGACTTGATATTCAAACAAGCCATACTTAGTACGGAAGGCGGTTTTCCATTCATCTCCTTTTCTGACTCGGATCATGTGGTATGCTCCTCGAAGGTACAATTTGGTATAAATCTGGGCATCTTTAACTTGGTCTAGCATCTCAGGGATAAGTGGCAAGGGGTAGCGGTTCTTCATGGTGATCTGGTTCAATGCGTGGTAGTCAATACAGGTTCTCAAGCCGCCTTCCTTTTTCGGTACGAAGAACAAAGGACTGGCTGCGGGGGACTTCGAAGGACAGATAAATCCGTTTGCAAGGTACTGGTCTAAATAGGATTTCAAATGAAGGTTTTCTGGTTCTGTGAGAGCGTAGATCCTGCCGCAAGTGATTTGTGCACCAGGAACAAGGTCGATCCGACAGTCATAGGGCCTGTGCGGCGGCAATGTATTGGCTTGGTCCTTTCGGAAAAAATCCTGGAAATCATGGTATTCACTTGGCAAGGTATTAGTTGCTCCCAGGGTTAATACTGTCGCTCCGGGAGTCATGGGGATACAGACGTCGGGTTTCTCATCTTTGTAATAGAAGGCATGTGAGCAGTCACCGGGGAAGGTTAATTTTCGTGCCCGCCAGTCTATCAAAGGGTTATGAGCAACCAACCATGGCATCCCTAGTATTAGCCTGAACTGAGGTGCCTTGATGAGATCGAATGAAATAGACTCCCGATGTCCGTCCTGGCACAGCAAGGTTACCCTGGCTGTGCACTGGGTTACAGGTCCAGAAGCGATTTCTGTCCCATCCACGGTGGTTACCTTGTCCATAGTTGGCTTAGAGCACAAAGGAAGCCCCATCTCTGCTGCCAGTTCTTGATCAATATAATTTCCAACTGCTCCGCTATCGATGTATGCTTCAACGGCATGCATTCTTGACGACTGTTGGTGGTTAATTAAGATCACTGGTATTGCAAAGTGCGAGGTCAGCAACTCTTTCTTCTCACTCGACAAACTGACCTCTACGTTGTCGGGCTTGGTAGTTTTCCGATTCCTTAGCTTCATCGTTCTCTGTGGCCCCGACTGTTCTTCTTGGGGGTTTTACTGGACAGTCCTTCAGGAAATGCCCTGGTTTTCCACAATACAAAGAAAGCTGTTGTTGTCTTCTTTTGTCCTGCTCTTGTTTTGTTAATGGAGGTTGTATCCCTCCAATCTGCATGGGTTTTACAGCATTTTCAGGTACGCGGGGTGTGTTTCCCCTTGGTCGAACATACACGGTCCAAGGGTCAGTTTTAGACCGGTCTGCCTTTCGATCCTGCAACTGGTGGTCTAGCTGCACGACCAGATTTATGAATTCTGCACAGTCTCTGGGTGGATCAACCACCTGGGTTAAGACGTCCTTTAATTCGCCTCATAAGCCTCGATGAAATAAGGTGGTTCTTTTGTTTTCTGGCCACCTAGCTTCGGCAACCAGTCTGTTGAAGGTAGCAATGTACGGGCAGAATGAACCTCAGCACGAAGCTCTCCTAGTAATTGGGCCAATTGGTCCATTTCTGATGTCTCCATGGCGCCCAAGTTGATTTGTTATGGTAGGCTTCGCATTCTGTTACGCTCACCTGGTATCCACAGGCACGCCACCCAGCCGGGTTACTCGCTGGTATGCTTCTCAGCTTCGCCATGATGTGGTCTGCAAGGAAGGTTCTGCCTGAAAATACAGGAGGACTGTGTTCAAGACTGACCGACTGGGGTAAGTATCCTCCCTCCACCCCCGTATGATTTCAGTCCCTCTGGCGCCCTCTCCTCACCTTGTGGTAGAATTAGGCATGCTCTCCGTCCTGCCTTCTTTGCAGGGGCGCGTTGTCTTTCATGGACGAGTGCGGTCCAGTTACTTCACTGACGCCGGCCCGTTTGATATTGTTCAGGTAGGTCTTATTGCTGTTCTTTAGTTTTGTTTCTATCCTGCATGCCTTTCTTTGTTTAAAATGTCTCTTTTTTCTCCCTGAGGTATGCGGAGCTTCAGCGCGGCGAACTGGCTTGGTTGAGTCCCGCTGGTAAATGATGGCGCTTTAAGAGCGCTATGATGGGGTAAGTAAGCGCTATGCGCAGCGATGCGAAGTATTGCCTTTGCTAACCCCTGTTTTTACTTCCTTGTAGGTCACAGTGTTCATCAGCGCGAGTGGAATGTCCGGAGTGGTGCCAGCCGAGAGGCGACCAGCCAGGTAAGCCTTTTGAGCAGTTCGTAATTTGTAAATGTCTCTACTGCTTTCTTTAATGTTGCCTCTATCTTCCTCTTTCAGGTCGTTCTGTCTGGGAGGCCTGCGGATTCGAGGAAGCTGTTCTCAGTAGCTGCGAGTGTTTAAAGATGAAGACTGCAGGTAAGATGCTGCTGCTAATGATGTTCCTTTTGTCTCCTTGCAGGTTCTGCTTCTCCGAGGTTCGAGGGAATAGCTGGACACAGTGAGCGTCACGTTGCAAGCTGCAAAGTAACGCAAAGCGTGTTGTTGTCACGATGCCTACCCCCAGACATCCAGAACAGGTCCATCTGTCCAGGGAACAGGCACCCAAGAAGACACAGGAATTCCCAAAACCCCGCCTAGGGGCTATATGGGTTCAGTCCGGGCGCCGTAGGCGCCAGGCTCATTTTGCCAACTTTAAACTATGCAGGTCATCCTGCAAAGAACTCATGTACAGGCCATGAAGGGACTACTTTCCTTTAGGAACTATTTTGTTGCTTGGGTGTGGTACTGGAACTTCTTACCTGGGAACTACTTTTTTGATGCTATTTAAACCACGCCCGAAGAGCAGCGCACGCTTCACGTTATTCTGCACCTTAGCAGCGTAACGCTCACCGTGTCTGCAGTCCAGCATCCAGTCTACAGCCACACCCGTCTTGTGTCCGGAGCCGATCCTAGAGAAAAGGAAAGAAGAAGAGAAGGTTAGAACAAGGAGATTTCCATTTGGTCATCATCTTTTCCTGGAACGTCCACACTTGTGGATAAAGGAAAAAGACATTAAAATAAACCGCGTCGCATTGCCAGCTGCAGCGCCATGCCATACTCACCTGTCTTCGGAGCATCTCCACGACCCGGCGCAGCACCCGTTGAATCGCCGCCCGAAACTTCAGCATCTGAAAAGACAACAACAAAACAAAAGGTGAGCGGGGTTCCGCCAAAGACATTCTTTTACTTACCGCAAGATACTTACTCTGAATTTTACCGCTTGAGGCAGCGCTGGTCACCATCCTACGTTAGACATTTTCGGCAAGGCGCCGCATCTGCAAAGAAGATAGAGAACTATTGGTTAATTACATTTGGAACAATATTACTTGCTAGACAGTGCTTGGTACAAACAGACTCTTACCTAAGCGCTACCTTCATCCATTGAGGCGAACTCACTCCTTGGATCACGCTGCAAGGGAAAAGATATGAAAGGAGCAAGAGTGAATTAAGAGACATTTGAACTCTAAAAGAACTATACATTCGGTTTACACACTACATACCTCAGAGTCATTGTTGTCTGGAACTCTGCCAAATACCTTCGGATCAGTGAAGTAACTGAACTTCTACGCGCCCCTGCACTCCACGCAGGATGGAGAGTTCATCCTTCCAAACAATAAGGTGAGACTTTATGAAGGGGAATACTGGAAGTTTTCAGGGAAAATAGTGTTAGTGTAACCTCTCTACCACGGGTGGCTAATCCCCTTTACTGCTTTTAGGAAAATATTCTTGCGGGCCAGGCAGACGAAAATGAGTGGGCAAGTGCAGTCGATCATCACTTCGCTACAAGTCACACTGGTGGAGACCGCAGCAGTCCAGCTTCGTTCGACGCCCCTGTGGAATCCAGGTGAGCGTAACAGTTGTCTTGCTTGGGTGTGGTTTAAATAGCCCCAACAAAATAGTCCAGGTAAAGTAGTCCCTAGCCTACCACACCCAAAACACTAGACCGCATAGCTTGGTTCTTAGGAACCAAGCTATGTGGATGCCTCCATGTTGGCTGACAATACAATAAAGTAGTTCCCAAGCACATTGTTTTTCATGGTGTATGAGCCTGGCGCCATAGGTGCCAGGACTAGCCCCATGAGGGCTTTTGAAGACGATGCCAGGCTCTAGAGGCCCGAGTCCTGACTCCACCTGGCCAATGGGTTTGCCAGAGGGGGTTTTGGGCGTATACTTTTTTTGCAAAGTTTGGTAAGGATTCGTCCAGGGGAAGCGAATTTATAAACTGCACAAAAAGTGCTCTTCCTATGGAAACAGTAACTTAACCATAACTACACGGCCACTACTGTGGCCGTTTAATATATACATATATATATATTTTGTTTGCAAAAAAAAAAACATGTGCTCCTGGTGTAGTGGGTTCTTCCGTGGCGCGGGCGGCCCTGCCACACCAGGTTTGATGGGTACCTGGTCAAGGCCTCACCCATCAGGGTGAAGGGTGGGCCGGTGAGGGACTCAGTATGGGTTGGAGCTGACCTTGACATGTGGCACATGCTCCAACCCCTTCTCCCTCGGCTTCCTTGCAGCTCACAGCGCAGCTTCCTGGTTCCTGTTTGTGAGCAGCATGGAGGAGCCGAGGGGGCCTGGAAGGACAGACCGAAACTGCAAGAAAAAGGTTTTGCATGTGTGAAGTGCGTGTCAGATGTATGTATGTGAATAGTAGGTGAATGAGAAGTGATGTGGTGTGACGTGTGTTTTTTAATGTTCTCGGTGGGTGGGTGTGTGCCTGTGTAAAGAATGCAACGGGTGGATGTAAGAGAAGGTGTGAGTGACTGGTGGGTGGGTGAATGAGAAGTGATGTGATGCGATGTGTGTTTTTGAGTGTTCTGGGTGGGTCGGTGGGTGGTTGTGTTCCTGTGTAAAGAATGCAATGGATGGATGTATGAGAAGGTGTGAGCGACTGGTGGGTAAATGAGAAGTGATGTGATGTGTGTTTTGGAGTGTTCTGTGGGTGTGAGTGTGTGCTGGTGTAGTTAATGCAATGAGTGCATGTAAGAGAAGGTGTGAGGCAGTGACTGGTGGGTGAATGAGCATACATGTGATAGTGTGTGTTTGAATGTTCTGGGTGGGGTTTGGTGTGTGCCTGTGTGGTGAATCCAGAGTGAGTGAGTGCGAGAGGAGACATATGTTTTACTGGTATTTTTGGGAAAAGGCAAGTTCATGTGTGCCATTCCCTGGCTAGACTGGCATGTTGGAGCAGTCAGTCTAACCATTGCTTACTGTGGTATGACATTTATTACTCAGCAGCTTTAAAAAAGCAAGAATTATAAGTAGTGTTACCTCGCTAGAATGATGCATCTATGATGAATCAAACAAGATAAGTGTTCTATATGTCTAGGCTGGCTTACATTGGAACTAGTTTGGGCAGGTTTTCCTATTGTTACATGTCACTTTTAATAGCCAAACCAACAGGAGTATGCACTGGCATATATTAGCAGAGCCAGTTTTGTGCCCAGTGCCAGTAATGATACTATAGAAAAACATCTTAAAGTGAACATAAGCATGGTTTTATATGGGAATACTAGCACATGTTGGTGGAGCCAGCATGGAAATGTATGGGCACAGCCAGCATACAAATGTTTTTTATACTGGCATATATTGCAGGGACCGGCATGATAATGGATTGGGAAATGCTCTGTGCATATTTGGTGACTTGCATTTATTGTACTTTTTTCATGATTTACCCTACTCCCTACATAACCGATGGATGGCCCTTTACCCACACTGTTGGCCTTTTACCTATATTTTTTTAAAAATGTGTGCTGTGTAATGCACCATTTTAACCCATTATTCAAAACATTTACTCTCGGGAGGCAGAAAAATCCCCGCAGCCTCTCCCCCAACCCGCTTTCTTTAGTTTGGACTCCCTTGCTATGCTCGGTCACAATCACATACTTGTGGCAAATATTTACACCCTCCAACAAAAAACTCACCAGCCACCACTAGTGGATGGTATATTTGTGGACCAGAACCACCCCCTTTTCTCTATGTTAAGTTAACGATAGCTTTGATTGAAAAACATATTAACTTCTTTCATTTGCAGTAGTGCATGCCCCTGCAGCGGCATAATCATCATTGCGCACACGTGGTGGTCCAGACCGGCCCGGTGTGTGGTATGCCCTGTGCTTTGTTAAGGAGCTTGGGGGGGGCCCCCACAGCATGGCTCGCAGGGGAGCTGCCAAATTGTGTGCTACGCCATTGGGCACCACTGTGTCTGACAAAGGGGTATTGTGCCGTATGTGCCTTCAAGTCTGCCAGTGAGTCCCGGGATGAGAAATAACTCGTGGGCATTTTCAAATTTAAATAACTTTGTGGTGCTATGAATTTATGTGTGCAGCAATGATATTAAATTAAAAGATGTTTTTCGTTTTGAAGTCCTCTGGCACCCAGTATTACGCTTAGATAATAAAAACTGTGGGGGTCTTGGGTATATTGAAATAACCTTTCCCAGGTATTATACTCCAGCAAATATAATATTATCAGGTGTACTCCCCTCTGTGCACGCAGACCAGTCTAATAGGTTTCTTCTATCGTAATGTTAGCTGAATCAGATATACATTTATAAACAGGGAATTTTGTTGATACTAAATCCTGGTCAATTATTTAATTTTCAGGCCTTGCTCATGCAGCATTTTTATCCTGGTTATACAGCAGGGCACGCCTCCACAGGTCAGTGCTTTTTTGGCTTGTTTAGCAAACTAACGCCACAGATAACACGTACTTCTGTGTCCATTGATCTATAGATGTTTCATGCACTAGCTGTAAGCTGTGTTACAGATTTCAGTTACCCTGTTAGAAATACAGCATTATGTATGTTTTACATATAGACCCCACGTTGAATCTGGAAAATGGCATTCTCCAAATGTGTAATCGTGGACAAATCATGCCTCCCTCTGTGCCTCGGTTCTTATATCTGGCTGAAATGAGAGCACCTGGAAACACGGGTGATAGATGTATCTAAAAAATCTGTAGGCTGTTAGCCATCACTTCCTGTTCTGTCACTTGGTGGCAGGGTCAAATTATATCACTTCCTGTGATGTCATCAGGGGGTGATGGGTCATGTGATGTCACTTCTGCTGCCCCTTGCATTTTGTTGAAATGACGTTCCTGCCTGGGTGGACCAGTGCGGGAGAATCACCTGGGTGAGAGGTCTTCGGGGAGTGGGGGTGAGGCAGCCGATGGTGAGATGCAGAATTACCCACTATTTTGTTTATCCAACCAATCCTATTTTTTAGAATTCACTGAGGTCCCAACCCCTGCCCCCTTTTTACACAAACACTGGGCTGAGGAAGAGTAACAACATTAACTTTCACAGATCGTAGTGGACATGTTTCTGAAAATCGAACCAGGCAAAGTCAGGCACTCAACTCTAAGTGTATACACCTGATACCAATTAGCTCCACTCACACAAATAAAAGGCAGAACCCAAAGACACATTCTGAGCCAGGTGGAACACGAGTACGAGCAGAACTTCCGGGACGAAGGCAAACCTACTGGAGCAGAGCGACAGACCAAAGGGCGAGTGCAGCGGGTCGAAAACCCAAAGAGTTCCCTACTGGAGGTTGTTGCCTCCGATAGGCTGCGAAAGACAAAAGGAGAAGGCCTGATCCCAGAAGTGAAGACTGCATTGTGTTTCAAGGATGCCAGCAACCCTCCCGGGTGAACGCCAGAGTTGGGGACGCGAGGCCAAGCCTGTGGTACTAACCTTGACTTGTGAATTAGAAATCGCAAAACCCAGAAAAAGACGCACACAGCTAGTGAGTTGGCAAGCGACCTGAGAGACCCGTGTGTGTTAAAGTTTGAAATAGAAACATTATATTGCAAGTGAAAGCTGCATGCATGTGGATGAGACGCAAAGAAAAGCAGACCTGTGAGTGAACTTTGATGTAAAGGACAGCTGTGAAATCAGCGATACTAAGTAACAAAGTGGTCCAGTGAAAGGAAGTAGCCCACTCAAAAGTCTCAGTGAAAGGTACTTTGTTTTTAAAGCGAGAAAGCAAATTAACAGCAAAAGTGAAATAAAGAAGATTCATTCCTAGGGAAGGGAAAGTCAAACCGTGAACTTTGAGTCGAAGTGGTCCTGCGGTGGTCTGTAAAGCCACGCACATTCGAAAACCTTCGACATCCGAGCCTGACTGAGGGAGACCCGAAGTATAATACACTTGGGCAAGGGATCCCCCTTGCAAATTTTTGTTGAACTTTATCGTGAGAGGTCTGAGCCTGACAGGGCGACCTACGAGAACTGTGAGCCTGACAGAGGGGGATCTTTTGAACGTTTTGGTTCAAACATTAATGTGGAAGCCGGGATAAGAGACTTTAACGTGGAAGGCCAGGCGGGCCTCGATCCATGTTTTTTTTAATGGTTTATTGTGTTCGAAACCGAGCCAGAGTCTGTGACCCTGCCTACAGGGACCTCCTTACTCTGTGATGTCTATAGTGGGGAAGAGAGCTGGTTCAACCACATTTATTCATTTGAACACTCATTTTTCCTTTTGCATGCATTTCTCCTTTTTACACTTTGTGTACAAGAGATGGGGCAGGCATTTGATTTTGTTAGCTTGCCATTTTGATTTGATGGACTCCACTAGGACTGCGTTATTTATTATATGATGGTCGAGACTACTCCCATCTCAGTTATAGGGCAAAGTAGGATTTTCTCTAACCCCAACAATTTCAATAAAGGTTTTACAAATGGTATCCATTGTGTCAGTGTCATACTTGTGATACCGTGCCTCCCCTACAGTTTCCATGGTAAATTGTACACCCATGTGCGGATAGCTGCAGCTATACAATGAAACCTGTGTCTCTGAGAATAAGACAAATTCTGTTCCAGGGGTTTCATTATGTGCTTTAAAGTTATTTTCTGAACATAGGTGGCAATACAAATAAGTATTTTCCCACAGAGGGCTGCCAGAATTAACTCAACTATACAAGCAATAAAGATAGACGATGCACGCACAATATCAAAGTTGTTCGCCGAACAACTTCTGATCTCAAGGAAGTCAGAGAGAATTCCTGATACCAAAGGGTACTGCACATACTGCAGAAACTATCTCTCACAGGCTGGTCCATGCCGTATGAAAGGGTATACCTGTGATTGCTGTAGGCCAGTGGCCAAATAAACCACTTTGCCAAAGTGTGCAGTGCCCAATTTCCAATTATAAAGGGAAGACAAAGAAAAAGAAAGACAGGATTGCGCAAGTGGAGTAGTCCTCAGATGCCCTTATGGCACCAGAATATGACGGAGACATCTTTTCTCATACTCTGCATTCTTGGCGCAAAAGGCAAAGACAGCCGAGGTATCTGGTTAAGATATATTATTGACAATGGTGACTAACGTCATGACGCGCACCCACTTCACAAAAATAAAATAAAATGATGGCAACCTCACTGCTACAAGCGTTAGGATCTGCATGTTCGGCAAATGAAAAGCTGATTCCACTAGTAGGAAACGTTGTGGCCAGTGTGAAACACAAATCTCACACCATCAAAACATGTTTCTATGTTACTGATATCAGTGAGTACATCTTGCTAGGGTGCAAAGCCCGAAGCACTCGGTATAATTAACTTTGCTTACGGTGTATACGAGGAGATTGTCTCTGGCCACTGCACGACAGTCGGCATGCTCCTTCCAGGGCAGTTGGAGCGATGCACCATAGTTCTGTGCAGGAGTGCTTGTGCGCCTCTGGGAAGTGCAAAAAATCCTTTGTGTGTGTGTGTGCTGGCCTGCAATTTCCCCTTAAACCTCCCCTTAAAAATATATTCTGTGAATATCCTAAATAAAGTAGACTAAATGAGACTGATACAACTAAGAACATTATGGACTTTAAGTCCCATAATGCTCTTATTACTGAGACGAGGAAGAGGGATGCAGAGTTACTAGACCGTAGTGAGCGGTTTAGTTGTTGTAACCACCCACACCTGAGCAGAACCTTTAAACATTTAAAAGCTCTTCAGGTGCAGGTAAAAGGGAAGCAGTGCAAGCACTGGGAGCTGGGGCTGTGTGAGCAGCGCGAGCAGAAGAAGCGAATAGAAGCTGGGACTGACATTTTGCTAGCAGTGGGACACCATGCAGAGCAAGCAGCAAAGGTCGGAATCCCAGAAAGATGCAGAGGACACGCAGCAGGAAGCGGTGTGGAGGCCGGCTACCCCAGAGGAGACAAGCTCTATGGGTCCTGCATCTAGCTTTGGTGAACCGTTGTCACAGAAGCATGTGTGGGGCAGCGGGTGCTCCAGTAACAGCCAGCGTGAGTAGAGGAAGGCGAGCCGGAGCTGTCAAACATTGGCAAGGGCAAGACGTGCAAGGAAGTAGAAGCAGCAAGTCTGCAGGTGCCGCCAAGACAAACTGGTGAGTTGGCCTATGAGTGCTAACCCCAGCGTGCTCCAAAATAGACCGCTGAGTACAAATATACATTTTGAATTACAAACTATTAAATTGAAGTGAGGAGAATATTGTAATCCGTATTGTCAAAGCCAAGACGGGATGATATCTCAACAAAACAAATATACTCTCCCACAAGGGAGACATCGGGCAGCGGGATATTGTATCCAGTATTGCCAAAGTCAAGAGGGGGTAATAATTGAGTAAAGTAAATGTAATCTTCCAAGAGGGAGAAGTCGAGCAGGAGAACACTATAACCAGTATTGCCAAAGTCACGAGGGAGCAATAACTAAGCAAAGTAAATGTAATCTTCCATGAGGGAGATGGTGAATGATAGAACACTATAACCAGTATTGTGAAAGTCAAAAGGGCATAATAAAGAAGCAAAAGGGATATCACCTGAAACTGCAGGACAAAGGCCCTCCTTGTATAAAGGATCAATCAAGGGGAGAGGAGTATAACCTGCATTGCCTAAGGCAAACTGATGCATATGAAAAGTATTGTCCTTTTGTACTACATACCTGTAAAAGTTGTGATCCAAGTGTGCTTAAAGTCGAAAGATTGAATCAACAAGCAGTTAGAAGTTGTGAATCAAATGTGTTGAAAGCTAAGAGATTGAATCAAGAAGCAGTTGTTGATTCCCTTTCCCAATTAAGGATTTAAATGTGGAAATATTGGAATAAATCTCACCTCTGAGTATAAATACTATTGGTAGAAGCTTCATCCTGGCAGGAGAGTATACCAGGAAAGGGACAATTAGAGGTTAGTCCTGGCAGGCGAGTGGACCAAGAAGAAAAAAATACTATAAAATGGTAGAAGGTTGTGGTGGAAAAGAAGTGACAATTTCACCAATGTGGTTTTGATGAACTGTTATGTAAACCATCCTGACAAAATGACATTGCATATGAAGAAGAAATGTGAAATGATAACAAGTGATTTGCTTAAGGGGTGGTGAATATTTACATTGACATTTTGTTTGATTTTGGAAGAGAGAACACTTTTAGGTTTACCAAGCAAAGATTGTGGAAGCTTTAATAATTGTTTTCAAGATAACAAAAGTTTGTTAGAACTGTAATAGTAAACTTGACCAAGATAAAGGACATTTTTGGAAATGTGCACTTTACTTGGCTAATGAAAGTGAACTTTGAGTTTGAAATACCTTCTATTGATCGAGGGGACGGGGATTCAACCTGGATCACAAGGATATTTGTTTATTGTGTTTCTGAATGTATGAGTTATTGTGTAAAGCTCACATTGCCAGACATTTTCTGTATGTTTTCTTTTATGTATATTAGTGTGGGGGACAGATACTTCTAGACATTAGGTCATTTTCCGTTAGCCTTAGTTTGATAGGTAGGGAAATCCTTGTTAGGCTAGGGAAAGATAGGTGTTCATCTCACCTTTTATTATTTAATAAAATGGCTTCTTGTGAGAAACTAACTACTTGGCCGTCTCGCATTTCTGACCCCCCCACAGTTCTCAGTAAATGTACCCAGCGACTAAGGGTGGATCCTAAACAATTCCTTCCAAGATGTATGATAAAACATGTAGTGGACCATCAACATTATTACATTGGCCATGCTTGGTAGGATTTGATCATTGAATTATATGGGGAATAAGGGCTTCGGCTGTAGGCCTGACCCACTGGCCAGGGCCACAGTCTTTTAGCCTATTCGGTACAAAGGGACAGTGGCCCACATTCTGTTTAGCTAATTATTGCGATGTGGACAGTGAACACGGCCGAAGGCCATGGACAGTGGGTTCTGGTAAGATACTAGGAAGGGAGATATGGGCTTTAGTGGGAGTACTGGCCCCATGGGCAAGGGGATATTGGTTAATGCCATAGGCCACAGGCTACAGGCTTTTTGCCATATTGTTGCAATGTGGACGGTGGACTCAGCAGAAGAACGCGGCTATTAGCCATAGCCGTGGGGATCTGGGTACTTACTAAGCAAGGAGGTGTGAGCCACAGCTGTAGGCCATGGCCAGTGAGCTTTTGTCTTTTATAATAATTGGTGCAAAATCAGTAATCACCCCCAAATCTACCAGAAGGCTTTGATGAACATTTTTTCTAGTATAATTCCTTTAAGGGTGATTCTGGTAAGAAAATTAAATGAGAGAAACTTAAGGATGGATAATAAATTGGAGGGGGAAAGACAGGATCATGCGAGTAAAAGGAAGGACAAACTTGACACAGAAGGCTACTGGCAGTGGCTACCAAATTGTTTTCGAGATCATCTTGTGAAACAACCCTGATGCTCATTGGCTGTTATGTAGCTGGAATACCAGAGGGACAACTCATTATTGGGATGAAGAAGGTTTGAGCGACAACTGTAATATCTTAGATTTATATATATATATATTCTTTTGTATTGACACCTCCATAAAGATTACTGTAATCCATTGTCTGGCCCCTTGTAATGCATACTGAGTACACTCTATTGGCTCTAACTCAAAGCTTTGCAAAAACAAACTTGCATAGTGATGTAAGTTTTACTAGGTATGAGCAAACATTGACTAGCACCTACATGGAACTGTGGGGGTATTTATTGGCCTTCACATGATATGTTGCCTGTTTGGCTAGGCTTCAAAGTTCACCCTTGTGGGAAGAAAGCCAGCCTTCAGACTGCCCCTAATACAGCCACCAATGCGATTGAAAATGTGAGAGTGGATTCTTCAGTTTATGAGCCAATGGAGCCACCTGCAGCCTGCCATTTTATCATTAACTAGCATTATTTGTGTATTTCTGTTTGCATGTAATTCTAGCATAGGGACCTGCTGCTTTAGTAGTTGTATGATTTACAGCTTTTCAAAGAATGACAAGTTTGAGTCAGATTTTATATTTGCAAATCTTACCCAGTATCCTGAGCCTCCCTGCACTTGAACTCAATAGAATGTTGTTTCCTTGACTATGAAGGTGAAAGACTTTCTCACTCCTCGTGCATCCACTTAGTTTTGAGGACACTGGACCCTCTTATAGGTTCCAGTGAGGGTTCCAGTGAGGGGACACCTGTCCTTTGTTTTGTGTACCACCTGGACAGGGAGACCATTACTGAGCTGCTGGTCACAATACACGACGAAATTGGGAGCAAGATTAACATCCGCAAAGCTGTGCCCTTACTTGTGAAGCTGGTGGCAGTCATGCAGTTCTTTGGGACGGGCACTTTCCAGCACTTCATGGCCATGATGCATGGCATGGCACAGTCAACATTCATCACAGTCCCTGGGCAGGTGCTGGATGCCCTTCTATGCCATGTCAACCAGCACATCACACTGCCCACCACCCAGGCCTAGGTGAATGACATGAAGGCACGTTTCTATGCCACAGCACAACTGCCCAACGTGATAGCAGCCATCGCCTGCACCTATGTTGAGTTTGTGGTGCCCCACGCCCATGAGGCAGTCTACAGGAACTGCACACACTATCACTCCATGAACGTGTAGGTGACCTGTGGCCCTGACCTTATCATTACAAACTGATGTGCCCACTAACCTGGATCCACCCATGACTCCATGGTCCTACGCAACAGCACACTGCCGGGGTACATGGAGAGGCACAGAGGACAACGGAACTGTATAGTGGGTGAGTACAAACCCAACCACTAATGCATGTTGAAAAGGGGGGATGGCCACAGGAAGCATAGCATGTCAAGAGGGGGCACTGGCAGCACCCATGTAGCGCCTGCACCATTGACGGATGGCATCCAAGGGTCTATGCACATGTCTACCACACCTGGACACACAAATGGTGATGGACGCACACCATTGCCAACACAATGGCACATCAGACCACATCAACCATAATGCACCTTGAATGTGCTGCAGCGCAGATCCACAGAGCAGCACCCAACAGCATGTCCATCCGTGCCACAGCCGTCTTCCGATGTGCAGTCAACTGTCACATGCCACAGAACAGCCACCACAACAACACAGTGTGCATGCACAGGACAATTAATGCATGGCATGATATACAAAGGATGCATACCCATCACACATACACATTGCATGGTCCAGATGCACACGATAATGCCCGCTGCTCAAATAAGCCAAATACATTGAGACTGCAGGCCCATTCATGAGACAAATGACTTATGTTGGTATTCCACCCCATGTAGGTGACTCCGGATATCCACAGCTGACGTCGCTGATGACCCCTGAGCATGACCTACCAAAACCACATGAACACGCCTACAACCATGCCCACAGCCGGACACGCATATGCATAGAATGCACCTTCAGGCTACTAAAGGCACAATTAGGGTGCCTAGATCGCAGAGGAGGGGCCCTGATGTATGCACCAGACAAAGTAGGGAAAGTTGTATTGGTGTGTGCAATGCTCTACAACATTTGCTTCAGGAGGAATGTGCCCCTCCCCTCCTGACAGGCAACACCCAGGGGAAGATGAAGATGACCATGTGGCTGGAGCCAGAGCAGACACACACAAGGATGAAGTGAGGGAAGGGAGACGGCCCGACAGGCACTGATAGACAATTACTTTTAGCACAGTGACCTGACCAGTACACAACTTGCACATATTGAATAAAGAGCACACGCACACAATCATAAATGTAATTGCATTTTATTGAGTTCAACATGCTTTAATATGACATTTTCTACACAAATCCACCTACCCCCAGTCACCACCCACCACCAACACCCCAGCACACTATCCCCCCTGTCCCCACCCACCATCAACACCCCAGCACATAATCCCCTCCCCCACTGAACGAGGTGTCCATATGGAGCACACTCAGGCCAACAAAACGCATGGCCGTCCAGGCTTCCCTGAGCCCCAGCATCCAGGGAGCGTAGCTGGTGCTGGGACCTCTGCCTAGGTGTTCCCTGTTGGGATTCCTCTGTGGTGGGTGGAGGTTGAGGCAATTGAGGCTGCCATCTGCAGCTGGTGGTGGTGGAGTGCATTACTTTCCCTCATCTGCTCTGAGAAGCCAGAGAGCCCCTCAGAAAGCTCCCAAACCCTCTGGCCAAACCCAGTCAGGGATGCTGTACACGCTTCCACTACAGCCCTGGTACGCGCATTGTCCCAGGCCATCCTCTTCGTGGCCACTCTGATGGCTCGACTAATGGCATGCACATGTTCGTTGTGGGCAGTGGCAAGGCCCTCCATGCGGCTGAGGTGGGGTGCTGGGACATTGCCTGGTGTGACTTTGGCTGGGGGCCCATAAGAACTAGTGACTGTATCTGGTTCCGGGGTGTGTGCACGTCGGTGCTGTGTCTGGCCCTGTAGCCTCTCTCGAACTGGGCGCTCGGTTTGGTGTGTGTGATGGCTGGTGCTGTCTGTGGATTTGTGTCAGAGCCGCGGCAGCATGCAGGCTAACACTGCGGGGGCTGCTCGCCCCTCCCTCCTCCTGGGTGCCTGTTACTGGGACTGTGATCTCACGGTCAGGCGGGGTGGTCTTGACGCTAGCCACTGGTGTGCCACTGACAGGCTGGCCTTGGGCTGTCGGTGTGCCCGTGCTGTGGAGGTGTGCGTCTTGCGCCTCAGCATTGACTGACATCCCCTTTGCACGGTGGTGGAGCTGGTGGTGGCGCGGGAGGGCCCACGTCTAGACAGCCCACTGCGTCCTCTTCCCCTGATGCCTCAGGCAATGCCTGTGTGCCTGTAGGGGACATAGGGGATGGTGTTAGGACACATTCTAACACGTGTTTTGGCATGCATGGCAGTCATTACAGGTTGAAGTCTATTGGACTCATGCACAGGTCTGGCCTGCTTGCCTCTGGTAGCGGATTGGTAGAGATGGGGCCACATGCTGGAGGGGGGGCACTTTGGGATGTTTATTTGCTCTGGTGGCATGGCATGGGGTACATTGCTGGCATAGCCGTTGCTTGTCTTGCATGCTCCTGATCCCCATGACCAGCTGGACTGTTGCAGATAGTGGTTGGGGGGGGATTGGTACTTGTCACTGCCAGCCACCAATGGGGCACTGCTGTGCCCCTGCCATGGCTGTGTGGTGCATGGCGCTTGATGTTTTCCTTGGCTGCCCTCCCCACTGCTCTGCCTCATAGGGGTGGCCTTGGTGCAGTAGCACATGGGTGCTGCCGTAGGTGCCTGTGGTGGCTCCCACGCACTGCACCCATTCAGAATGCCTGGCCCATGGCTATTTACACTGGGGGATGCTGTGGTGGGCTGTTGTCATTACATTTTAAATGGGGGGTGTTGTCTCACCTCTTCCTCCTGGGTGCCAGCGTCGGCTCCTCCAAATCCCTCTATCCCCTCCATGTCGATTACGGTGCTGCAGCGTTCCTCTCAGGGCATCAGGGTCAAGCTGTAGTGGTGAGCCTCCTCCTGTGGCAATGCTGCGCCAACGTTCCCAGGACAGGGATCCGCATGTCATTCCATTTTTTCGACAGTCTTCCCCGTCCCGTGGAACGTGGCCGACTGCCGACACCTTTGGGCTCACCCCTAGCCAGATCTGGTTGTGCGGCTGGGAGGAGGTCTTATTTTGCCTTGCCCTGTACATCTCCGCATGGTGGGCCACTACCTCATCCACCAGTGCATTCAATTAAATATCCGTAAACTTAGGTTTCCGTAGACGATCTTGGGCTGCCTAGCCCCTTACCATCTGTTGTGACAGATTTGGTTTTCAGGAAGTGTGGATAGCTGCTTGTGGCTCGGAATTTGAATGGATTGTGATTTCTGAAATGGCTGCTGCACTTTTTCCCGTTCCGGCGGGGATGCGTTTCCTGTCGCACTATTAGCACATGCTGGTGTTGCTGCAGGTGGTAGCGCTATTTTCCCTGGTTTTCCAGCTGGTAGGGCAATTCCCGGCACTGTTTACGTCGGGTGGAATAAGCGTTACCGCCAGGGCCGTGGGCACGCGCCCGCCTATTTGTGATGCAGCGCTATTTGCGCCACAGCTCCCGGCGGTAACGCTAATTACGCTTGGCGGTTTTAACACCCGATAAGGCCCAACTCGTGATGAAGCCCTATGACTAACTTTATTTTCCTTATGCTCCATAGGTCAGACACATAGCTGCAAATGGATTTGCGCATTTCACCTGCTAATTTAACACACCCTCAGCCCTGGAAAGGTGTCGGAAAACCTGCAAGGAGAGGAGGATAAAGTGATGACCCTTTCAGATGCAAAGCAAGCCTTTCATCTGCTGGCAATGACTTTGCTTTGGTCTCCTGCTGCAAACAGTCGTAGGGCTTTGCAAAGCTGTGGTCATGACAGGAGGTCAGACTTTACAGGTCATGACAGGAGGTCAGACTTGCCAGGCCCTGCAGCCAGCCCCCCCACACATCCCACCTCAAACGGTGAATTGAAGGCTGCTGTGTCTCTAATGCCACTCTCCCAGGCCTGGCATTAGAGGTTTGCAAAACACACACAGGTGCTCAGAACAGTGTTTTCCCCAAAATCACAATGCACCCCATTGCAATCCCACCATTTTTTAACACAGTTTAAAGGATACGTTAAAAGTGCAATGCAGTGGATACATCCACTGAGAGATGCAAATAAGATGAAAAGCTCTCCTGTCAAACTAATGTCAAAATAGTCACTTAAAGACAAGTCATCTCTTTTTGGGAAAATCAACTAATGTACACTATTAAACACTATTCTACAGCATTGGATCATTCATGGATTCACGAGCTCTTGAATATTCCCCTTCAGGCTGGAAATCCTCAAGCAAAGCAGTTTACCTTCAAATTTTTAAATAGTTTGTCACTACAGCCATTTGGGTCATATTGTCCACAGCATATTAGACTGGTTCCCTTAACTCCCCCCCCTGGTTGCCATCTTCAGATTTTGTACTGCACGCAAGTGTTGAATTCCTTAAATTCTCTCCTACAATTTTGATGATTTTTTTGTCATCTAGTCTTCTGGTTTGGTGCTGCATCGCTTTTCACCTACGGCACTCAGGTTTCGGCTCATTCCATTGCCTACGGAGTTGAAATCTTCCATCTGAGGCCTTCAGGAGTCCATTGAGATGACAGACCCTAGGAAGAAAAGCCTTTTTAAGGCCTACTCGTCATGTAATCTGAAGAACGTTCATATCGATCTTCATAAACAGTGTACTGTCTATATATCCGGACCACAACTTGCACAACTATACCATCTGCCAATCGTTTTCATCCAGGACCCGCAAAGAAGACCCCTGGTGGTTAATGGCCTGGCTAGAGGAAGGTGCCGTGGTCTCTGCAGGTATGCCCCTGCAAGGCACAGCAGACCCCTAGAGCGCATTCCCTCTTCAAAGAGGTCGAGCTCCCATGAGGAAACTTCCTGGGGGAAGAGACCAAAGAAGGGAAGTGGATCACGCTCATGGGCTGCCCCTTCGTCGACGATATCGTTGACGTCTCCCTCTATGGTCCTTTTCGCACTGAGAACTTTGTCTGCGGTTTCATCACCCAAACACTCCTCAGAAAAGTGACACTCATCCACAACTACAGTTCCATCGATGCATCATTGTCTATGATAGTCGGCTCAAATCCACGGCGACTCCGGCGATCACCTCATCATTGGCCAAGGCCAGTACATCAACTAGTAAGACCATTATTTCTATCCCGTCAACTACTTCGTTGACAACCAAATCTTCAACGCCTTTGCAATCTAGGCCTACGCCATCACCAAGCTTGTCTCCAATGTGGACTAAGCCTGTACAGAGGCCCTTGGTCTGTGCGTTCCCAAAGGGAGTTTCTGTGGACAGAGACATCCCATCTGCCTTATCGTACCTCCCCAGGCCAAAGCGTTCTCAACCACTGTTTTAACTGGCTCCTTCTGCACCACCTGCAGTTCCCTGTTCATCCAAGGCCCCTCCTGCAAAATGACTGCAGCAAGGAGCTGATTCAGAGATGGAGGTTCTGGAGGTGATATCTTCAAAAGAAGGAGAAGCTGTTGGTAACCTGCTTCAACCAGGTTCAACAAAACTGGGCCTTCCTCTGCCTCAGGGCTCTCTCCAGCTCCTCCAGTGGAACCTCAACCTTCTCCAAGGCCTCCTGTCCTGCCTCCTGTCCCAAAGGACATACCTTCTGGATCAAGGGATGTGTTGATGGATATCCTAGCTATGCTACATGACACTCGTTTTTGAGCTCCAGCATCAGTGGCACCATTGCCTCCTGTAAGACTGGATTTCTAAACTCTGGCCCATTGGACAGATGTTTAGAAGGCCACCCTAGGTTTAGTGAACATGGAAACTCTGGGAGCTGTAGCCAAACCAATCAAGGTAGCATGGAGAGTGGTCAAGTCTCAGAAGAAAGTGAGTGGGTCAGGGGTCAACAATGAGTGCAAACAACGAGCAATCAGGGATTATAATTAGACAAGGGTACACATACTATAACATGTATTTATGTGCAAGAACACAATTAAAATGACTAAGAACTGATAATATTCCCACACAACACTAATAGTAAAATACATATATACAATCAGTGAGTATGTTTAAAATAATCAATTCACCCCCTCCCGCCCCATCCCTGAAAGGGAAGGGAAGTAATTAGTCAATACACCAACAGTCCACAGGAATAAGAACCCTAACTTGAATATTCCAGCCCTAAATTGTATGGGCTTTGTGCCAAATATCCACAAAGTTTCCAAGTTGTTTTAGGGAGTGGGAAAATGTTAGGAGGGTCCTGTGGATGGGAAGAAGGTTTCAGAAAACAGCTGAAGTTGTTCACTGGTGAGTAAAACCTTTTTCTACCTTTTGGAGAGGTTTTAGTAACAAGTATTGCCAAAAGTAAGAAAACTATTTAAAAGTTTTCAAACTTTTAAAGGGTGGAGATAGGAGTGCAGGTAAGTACTGTTGTAACTTACTCTGATTTTTCCTCAGACTTGGCAGGTCGTCGGAGGGTTGACTGAGAGATGTTTTCTCACTGTTGGTTCCAGTCGAAGAAGCCCAGGAGCTGTGGGTGCAAGAAGAGTTCTGGTTATGTCCAGGAGCTGTGTGTAACCTCTTCTCGTGGAGCAATGCAGC
Source organism: Ambystoma mexicanum (assembly GCF_040938575.1). NCBI lineage: Eukaryota > Metazoa > Chordata > Amphibia > Caudata > Ambystomatidae > Ambystoma > Ambystoma mexicanum. Next base: position 584,831,566 of record NC_090922.1, on the reverse strand, counting down.
AGACACTATTGCAGGACTCTTCAGGATACTTGACCTAGATGCGGGAAAGCCGGTTTCATCAACGGTCACCGATGCACGGCTACTGCAGGCGTCAGATGTTGCGGTTGAATGAAGCTTCTTATCGCAGGACTCTTGGATGCTGGGTCCCGAGATAAGAAACTTGGATGCTGGGACCCTGACATTTCAGAGAGACTACTTACAGAACAAGCTAAAGACCCCTGAAGTTCCGAGTCAAAAACGCGGAACAGCGACTCTTCTACCACAGTAGTCCACATTGGAGTTGGTCAGTCCACTGGATGGCCCAGGAACGCTTTTGAAGACCCCAAACTGCAGGGCACCAAGAAGACGTTGAGAATGGTTGTTCCCACCACTCCGAAGGGTCAAAACACAGACAAGGGTCTTCCAAGATCAGAAGCCACACATGCCTCCACCAGGACTACAGCAAAAGTTGCTCGCCAGGCCTTCTAAGGATCGGTCCATGGGTCTTCTGAAGTCTTCACGGCTATGTGAGGATACTTGACTCTTTTTCAAATCTCTGGGGATTGGCTGCATGACTTCTCTTCTTATGAAAAAACTGAAGAGAGCATAAACTCGGCCCAACCAATGAAGATCTGCCCCCCACACACACACCCAAGCAGTCGTCCAATCAGGGAGCACTGTTGGTGAAACTCATGCATACAGTCCAGACACACAGAAACCAGATTGTGGATTGGGACCAGCCAGTCCCAGCCCACATCCAGGCTTGCAACTGACCTCCCCTAACCCACAAAAAAGCATTGCTTTCCTGCACAAATGCATGCAATAACCGGGACAGGGAAACGGTTTCCATTGATAGATTAAATATAATCGCTAAAAACCTGCTGACCCAGAGGTTTGGCAATAAACACCTAGATGATCCCATGGACCAACATGTTGACGGTGCAACCATAAACCAGCCTATAACCTAATGCCCAAGACTGCAAATCTGAGACACAAGAGCACTTATGTGAACATGGTATGATGGGGCTTGCTCATTATGCTACACCAGGTATGCACAAACTGTTTCCAGACCTGGAGATGTTATCTCCTAAGGCAAGTCTTAGCTGCACGTACGTTCTTACGCTACGGCTGGGCTTGCTCACTGTGCTCCACCTGGCATGCACTGTGTTCTCAGACCAGGAGATGTGATCCCCATCTATCTGGAAACCTATTACTTAAGCCGCTTAGCTGACTCCTATTGGCTCTTATGTCCCCACGCCACGACTGAGCCTGATCATTATCCTCCTCCAGGTATGCACTTTGTCATCAGTCCAGGATATGTCTAGCTCTAATTATTTCACTTATCTAGGAATGAATGTGCCGAAGTGCAAACCTAGGGCCTAGTAGCACTTACGTCCAAACAATTCAACTGGGCCTGATCTTCTCATCCACCAGGTATGCAATGTGGTCTATGTTCAATGATACTCACCCTTATTTGTCTGGGAACTAATGCCCTGAAGTATGTTACCTGGGTCCCAATATCACCTTTGCCCTGAATCTTTGTTTAGGGCCTGCTCTTTGGCTCTTGCCAATACACACTACGTTCTCCTCTCCTATGACCTCGCTAGCACAATGATGCCACATAACTCCACATTTAAACCACTGATGACACTGCCGAGCCGGGAATAGGCACGCTCAAGCCTGGTAAACAGAACATACTGTACACTAAACCAAGAATGTGTCAGAGAACTAAGGCTCTGAACCTCTAAATAGATTTGGTCACTCAGCAAGCACTTGAAGATATTTAGGAACAGGGATCTCCCTCCAATCCACATAGACACCCAAACATACCAATATTCTCACTCTCTCCTCCACACCAATAACAATAGAATGCAGCTATACACCTCGATCAATTCGGCCTAGCTGCACACATACCTATACCATCATGTAAAACTGGCCTAGCTGCACACGTAATCTCACACACAAGCTCAACCACTGCCAGAATGCCAACACCGAGATCATCTCGGCACGCTGTACACATTGTACTGATCCCACACAAACACAGAACCACGCCTAGCATTAGACTGCGGCTACACACCTCATAATCCGCACTGGCTGCACACATATTGAGTGCACCAAAGCACCATCTACAACTCTACTCTCGCCGCTGACCTGACCTACGCTCCTAGAGGGCTTTCAACCCTACAGAGCTTGAAGATCATACCAATGATAAAATATGCACTGCACAAACTCTGAATAACATAGCATAACATCGTACTTCTACAGGAAACCTGGTCAGTTGATAAACTGACCTTTGAAGGAAGGCAGTCAGTTGAGGCAGTTGCGAAAGAGGATCCTAAAGGTGGGCTCCATATTTCAGTTAACAATGCATGGTCAATTTGTAAACTGGCCTCTAGCACAGACAATGTTCTTGGAGGCATTATGGAAATCAGGGGCAAGAAAATATAAAATTCATGATAATTAACATCTATGACCCTCAGGACATAAAACAAAACAAGGATAATAGGGAAACAGTGGCACAAATGCTGAGCACCATAGAAGGAAATACTATGGTGATAATAGGAGGAGACTTGCATACGAAAATTCTGTTTATCCAGGATCGTAGAGAGTATTCCTTGAAATCAGCACCTTTTGGTGGAAGAAGATTTGACAGAAAGGGCTTAGCCTGGCTGGAATTCTTATAGCTGCATGGCTTTAAAATGCTTAATGGCTATTGTAGTGGTGATAGTCATATGGGATACACCTGTTTGGATGGGAAGAGTGAGTCAACTATTGATTATCTGTTTGGAAACTCATTGCATTTGGATAAGGTAGTAAACGTGGCGAAATGCCCTCAGGAGGAAAGGGATGATCTTCCATTATGCTCCATATTGCAACATAAAAAAGCTACCCCAGGGATCTTACACTGCATTGACCTTGTGGTGAAGCAAGGGTCCAATCAAATTATTTGGACCAAAGTCAATCTTGACAAGGTCAACATGATAGTGGGTAGAGAATTGGAGGGGTTTATATCTCATTTTGAAACCAACAAAAGTAAATAACTTGGTGACGAAGCACTTAATGCTTTTGAGGCCACCTTAAGCTCTGCCCATCATCCACCAGGCAAGGCCATGGGCAATAAAGTAAGCAAACTTGGTTTACAGAGATAGGTAATACCTGGTCATCACAGAAAACAGTATGATAAGGCTGTGCAGAGAGAAAAGAGAATCTTGAGGAAGGCTCTAAAGGCGCTAATCCATAGTATGGCCCCGGGAAAACAGGGTGATGGTTTAAGTGTGGAAAACAAACATTTTAAATATGGCTGAGGTTTCACCATAAGCAGAAGAAAAAAGCGATATGGATGCGTGTGATAAATGCAATTAAAGTTTGTGATGATCGTATGATTTGGAAATTTGTAACCATGAATCAGCCGATGGGGGTTCTGATTAATGGTGTCTTCAGTGATTCCTGGAAATGCTATATTGGTAAAGTTCTGGGACATCTCCAGACTTTTTCCTCAAATTCAGTCGTGCAGAATGAGGATGCATGGAACTACAATATATCCACCGATTATTTGATTAAAATCATTCAGAAATGGAACTCCTCACTGGCAATAGGCCCAAATGGTACCAGCCATGCTTTATTGAAAATCGGCCCATTGATATGGGCAAACACAATGCAAACAGTGTTTAAAGCTATAAGCATAGGATGGCAACCAGTTGAAGGTAAAGTATAATTCTCCCAGTTTATAAACGTGGATCAAGAAATGTGCCATCCAACTGTAGGCTTCTAGCCATGTTGGGTATCCCGTCAAAGCATTCTGCAAGGATCCTGTTGGACGAGCTAACCACCTGATGTGATCTAAACCACTTTTTAGCTTTCGGTCAAACCTGTTAACACTAGTGAGCACAACAGAATACTTGTGGCATATATGTGAACTACCCGTTCATAGATCTGAGCACAACATTTGACACCGTGAATAGAAGTAAGCTGTGGGGAAAACTTGAGCCTAGGCACACGGGTTGCTTAAAATGATCAAAGCCCTGCACATGGACACCTGAGTTCGTGTACACCTAGACTGCACAGGGAAACAAAGTGGTTGGGCAATGGTAGTTTGTTTTGGGTTCTGACACCTCGTGCTGCTGGTTCTCACACAACCCTTTATGTGTAAAGACACAGTCAGTTTGTTTTACAAAATAATGCTTTCTCTGTTTTTTGTCAGTTCGGCATACAAAGTTGCATTCTTTCAGAGTATTCTCACTACGTGGTTGCTTTTTATTCTTCAAGTACCTATCCGGAGCACTGCGGCGTCACATTTGCCTAGTGAACTCACTGGGTACGGCATGCGTGTCCATTTCCCTTGCTGCTCCCAGGTCCTCATCCTCAGTGGGTTTTTGCGGTCCGGCAATCTGCAACATCCAGTCTACCGCTACCTGCACCCCTCACATGCAGAGTTTCCTCCGCTCCAAAGGCTCACCGGTGCTCGCCTGTCACCAGAGACTGCCTTACAATTGGGAAAGCACTTCAAATGTTCGCTTCCTGCCACGCAGCCTCTGCAATTCACGTCCCCATGGGGAAAGCTTCCCTTTGAGGCGCTTCCCGATGCGCATCCTCTGAAAATCAGGCTTCTGGAGGGGAAGACCTTCTCAGGATCGGCTACTGCTTTTCACTTGACAATGGCCCCGGCGTCCTCCTTCTCCTCCAGTCTCTGCTTCTGCTGCAACGTAGAGAGTTCACAACTCCTCCAAATACGACTACTGCTCTGCTCTTTTTTCCAATGACCTGCACCAGAGGGGGCCTTTTAAACCTCCCAGTTTTCCTCAGGTGTGGGTCTGAATTGGTATTTTTTTAATACTTTTCCTTACTATTCCTTTGCGGTCTAGGGGAGTATTTACGTTTATGAGCCTCCCTGTTTTTAAAAGGGTTTTCATTTCTTCCAATGCCTAATGGTCTGTGAATGTTTTCACCCACATAAATATGTTCAAATGGGGAAGTGAAAAGCTCTCTCAGGCAACAAGCCATTACAGACCTTGGTATCATAGCCATATCTTACCTAGGAGAAGTAAAATACAGCGTCTCATCCAGCGGAGTCCTCTTATTCCCCTGGGCCCTTGCTCCTCCAGTGTCTGCCTTTCCCTGGCCACCTGGGAGGAGACCTTAGGTAGGGTCTTAGTGAGGAATCTGCAAGATTCACCGCAGTAGCCATAGCTTGCTTTTAGCCCATTGTTGTAATGTAACCATATTTTGCAGCTGGCCTAGTTATTTGAGATAGTAATATTCTGCATTTAGCAATTGCAAGAACTAGCCACGCTTCACACTTAGATATAATTGTGAAGACTACTGAAGCGTTACACTTAGATTTGTAACATTAGCCATGTGTCACACTTATAGAGAATTGTGAAGGTTAACCACGCATCACACTTAGATGGAATTGTGCAAATTAACCACTCATCACACTTAGATTTGTAACATTAGCGATGCCTCACACTTAGATAGATCTGTGAAGATCAGCCACGAGTCACAGTTATATAGATTATGAAACTAACCATGCGTATCACTAGATAGGATTGTCAAGATTAATCATGTGTCACATTAGATAGAATTGTGTAGATTAGTGACCTAGAAAAACCTGAAGAGTAGCCAATGTACTAACCACCCCGCCCCAGCTCCCCCCCCAACACAACACCCAAGCCCTATACACGCCCACTGGGCTGGCCAAATTATACACTAGCACACACCAACTTAAGTAAGACATGCATACAACCAACATTCCCTAACACTGGACCATACGGATACAAGTCAGTGCGCACAACCACAACCTTAAATACCAGCCAACATATGGATACATCAAGCCAGTGTGCACAACTACAACTTAAATACCAGCCAATCTACACATAAAACACAAAGACACCCCCACCCACCCCCATAATAATGAGCATTCACATAAAAAACAACTCAGGCATTGGGCCTTAGCCGTACGAATACAAGACACCAGTGCACGCAACCAACCATTTGCAAGCCAACACACACAGATGGCAATTTATCCTGGTTCTGGACCTATCCTATCACTCTACCCTCAATAACCAACCCCATCCTCTTTCTTGCAGAGCAGCATGAGTGCCTGAGACTGCCCCTGGCTTGTAGCAGTGCACGGTATAAATCGACATACCATAACATAACAATGTCAAACTTCTAGTTCAGCAGTGGGGTAAAAATGGTGGTAATTCTTTTACCACCTAAAAAAGCAATAGTAGCACAATTACTGCAAGTATTTTCCTCCGCTGCTGAACTGGTAATGGCGTCCAAAAACTTTGAAGCTATAGGCATACCACAATTTTATATTCATCCACAGAAAAGCTTTTGGCTTTGGAAAAAATACATACAGTTCCTACCTGAGAATTCCTTATACGCCTCCACACATCCAATGAATGTTGCTTTCCTTCTGAAATCAGAACAAAGCACAATATGAAATTCGCATGCTTAAAAAATTGTAACATGTGGCGTAAAATGAAAGTTTTAAATACAAACAAAATATCAATAACAATATACTGTAACTCTGTCAATGTACATAAATGCATCAACGACAAAAGACAATTACTACGCTCTACATCTAAATCAATTCATTAATAAAACAGCCAATACGTCATAGAAAAAAAATATGCCAAATGGTGAACCAATGGTTACTCCATTTATTTATTTTTTTAAATTTGAATTTATTAAGATTTTCGAAGTCATGGAAAAAGGCATTACAGTACAGTGTTCAAAAACAAATATAATGGGTCGCATACAAGTGAAACATTCTTGCCTCACAAATAGAAAAACTTACTCATTATCCAAAATAAGTTTTCACCCTCCCACCTCCACATTCCCCGGAACATTTTTTCCTCATTGATTTATTAGCATATATATCCAAAGATAATAGAGACTCATTTGGTGCACAGTATAGCGTATATGATAATCATACTGATATAGGTTGACTGGATGTGAGATCCCCTTGGCCGTGATAAATGTCTTTTCTAATAGAGGACATCAGAATGGTCTCCTCAGGGGTAAGGGTACAACCTTTAAGTTTCGCTCCATGCTTTACTGGTTAGTTCCTGGCATATACTTGCAAACAAAGTCTCCCCAAAGTATGTCACATTAGGCAGATTTAAAGGAAAGGAATAAGTGGGCACCACTTTGTATGATGATTCTTGAAATGAAGTAACAAAGTAAACAGAAGAATAAAGCTTCTCAAAAAATACTTTTAGGGAGCTGGCTGTGAAGAGTCTGGAGACACCCTGACTCGAAAAGTAACAGTGAAGGAAAAGACTAAGTATGGCCAACTTAGTCACACAGCCACTCTCCGTTATACCCAAAACAACGGGTTATGAAGTTAAAAAGACTTTCTTCAAAATATTCCTGTATGTAGGTAAACGTGCTTGTATCCAATTTCAAAAATGATAGTCAAAAAGAATCCAAGTCAGAAATAAATTCAATAATAATTTATCAAAAGATCATTGATAAGAGCACAACACTAATGGAATCTTAGTGAGGCTGCAGCTACACATCACATGTTAGGTATGGACTTAATATGCCAATGCATTTCGGAGTATACAAACTCCTTCATCAGGGCAAGTCTGTATTGAAATAATGTGAACACACAACATAAAACACATGCATAAATCAATAAAGAAAATTTAAACACATACCAGAGTGTAGAATGTTCATATGAGCGTTGGAATATATGTTTGGAAATAAACAACAAAATAAATGCAGTAAGGAACAAGTAAATCAACAACATAATAAGGCTAAAGGAGTGAAAAACAAATAACAAATGGTACCTCTATACCGGTGTGTAGCCAGTGTAGCTTTTTTTAGGAGTGTCAGGCTGTCAGTAACACCCGTGGTCCAATAAAGGACAGCGGTCACAACGGCTTTCTAAAAGCATGAAAGTTAGAGTAATCAGAGGGCTACATCTGTTTAAGTGCAGCAGTTTATCTATTACAATCTAAAATGCAAAGATACCTGTAAACGCAGCACGGCCGTGAGACAAGCCGTCTGAACGCTGCAGTGCATCGCCGTATTGTGGTGTTGCTAGGAAACGGGTTATTTACATAACCACGTGACTGCATCGCGTCTATAAGACGGCGCAATGCGTGTGACTTTCAAATAGCTATGCTATCTCGATTTGTAAGTCCCCAAGGTATAAACTAAGTAATTATATAGTCTAATGGTGGTCAAGTACTAATTCTAGGGTGCATAATGTCTAAAATAAAATTATAGAATCAGCATAGAAATGAAAAGAATACTCTGTGAAAACAGCTATGTTGTTTACATACAAAATGGCAAATATAAACAGAATCAACAAAAATAAATAAAATCTGCCGCTAATGGTGGCATTGAAAACAATGCCACCTTGGGTCCCAGACTGGACATCCGGGAGGCACGGCAGCAAAGTGTATACATCTATGTAAATATAAATCAACCAATTTAGCAGATTTAGAGCGACATGAACATTTCTCAATCAGGGAAACAAACATAAATATTATATGTCACCTGGAAACCCAGGCATCAAATACAGAAAAAAACAACTTCTAAAGCAGATGAAATAGCACAAGACAGTGGAATACTGTCATACGTAAAGCATGATGTCCATGTACAACAAATCTGAGGTTCAAGGGAAAGTCTATAGAGTATACTGAACCTTCAATATTGGTTGCCACTGAATCACTATGTCATAGTTAAATGTAGCAATGATAGTTAATCTCTTCATTGAGTCCAATAGGAGATAAACTACCAAGTTTATCTATCCAAAAGGTTTCTCTCCTATTAAGCCGCAGTCCAAGGTCCTCATGTGGATTTTTCTTGCTCAATACCTCTAAGATCAAAAACTTAATTTGGGTTAGGTTATGTCTTTTTTCGATCCAGTGGCGGGCCACCGCTGAATTCCAATTGCAGTTCCGGATACAAGAACGATGTTCATTCCAACGTACTTTCGCTGCTCTTGTGGACTGTCCTACATAGTACTTCCCGCAGGGACACTTGATACCATATATAATGTTCGTGCTATCGCAAGTTCCAAATGTTCTCAACAGGATTTTTTGACCTGTACGGGGATGGTGTATTGTGTTCCCTTTCAATATTAAATTACAGTTGGCACAATGAAGACAAGGATATGTCCCCGTGCGTTGGGTAACAGGTTCTTTCAATCTCGGGCGTGTATGTACCAGTTCATCTCGCAAATTTCTGCTCCTTTGATATGCAAAAACCGGAAGTTGGTCAAACAGATTCTGTACTCTTGTGTCATTTCTGAGGATGTTCCAATGTTTCTTAATTGCATTTTTAATTTTATTGCTCTGTACAGAAAATTTTGAGACGTATACTGGTGATTTCAATTCCCTTGGCAATTTAACAGTGTCCGATAACTAAGTGCTGCGATCACATGCATTCACTCTCTGGGATGCAGCATCTAGTTCTGATGATTTGTAGCCACGACATAAACATTTTTCTTTCATCAATAATTGTTGGGCTAGACAGTCTTCGGGATCACTCACTATTCTTTTCACACGCAGTAATTGACTGTATGGCAGATTTCTCAGGAGACTAGGTTGATGGAAACTCAATCTGTGCAATAGATTATTGCGATCAGTAGGTTTGCGGAAAAGTGTAGTCTTGTAACCAGTATCACTCTTGAGTATTTGAACATCCAGAAATGTAATCTTGTCTTTGGATCTTGTGCTGGTAAACTGGATCCGCTGGTCAATACTATTCAAATAATTTTAAAAAGCATCAAAAGTAGCTTCTGTGTTCGTCCAAATTCCAAAAACATCATCTATATAACGTACCCATAGATGTATGTGCTTGTTCCAATCTGGCTTATGAAGTACGTTGTCCATTTCAAATTTGTGCATAAAACAATTTGCATAGGACGGTGCCATAGTCACACCCATGGATGTTCCGGAAACCTGTAGGAAGAATTTATTGTGAAATTGAAAGTATGAGTTTTCTGCTATACTATACAGCTGCCATACTTGAACTTATTAGTGAAACCACCATTGGCACACATGCGACTACGACCAAAGATCCGGCCAAATGGATTAAACAACTTGAATACTTAATACATAAATAAATTAATCGAAAGCTTCATGCTATTACATTGGGACGTTATTTTAAGAACTAACAAATTCCCAGAGGCTTGCGAATCCAATTGCGCCCCACGCTGTGTAAAGAAAGTAAAGAATTTGTGCGCAGATGGGAAGCAATTTTGATCAAGTGCAGTCTTTACCTAATTCTGTTAACGATACAAGAATTATCCAAGAATTTGGCCTCCCTCAACATTGAGATCAAAGAAATTGAGAAAGAACTTGTGGACTCTTTGGGCAAAGAAGAATATGATATTATTCTAGCAGACATTAACATTAAACTAGAAGAGTATAAAACTGAACTTGAGCAGAAGAAAGTAAAAAAGTTCAAAAGAGAGTTTTTGATGTTAGAGGTATTGAGCAAGAAAAATCCACATGAGGACCTTGGACTGCGGCTTAATAGGAGAGAAACCTTTTGGATAGATAAACTTGGTAGTTTATCTCCTCATGGACTCAATGAAGAGATTAACTATCATTGCTACATTTAACTATGACATAGTGATTCAGTGGCAACCAATATTGAAGGTTCAGTATACTCTATAGACTTTCCCTTGAACCTCAGATTTGTTGTACATGGACATCATGCTTTACGTATGACAGTATTCCACTGTCTTGTGCTATTTCATCTGCTTTAGAAGTTGTTTTTTTTTGTATTTGATGCCTGGGTTTCCAGGTGACATATAATATTTATGTTTGTTTCCCTGATTGAGAAATTTTCATGTAGCTCTAAATCTGCTAAATTGGTTGATTTATATTTACATAGATGTATACACTTTGCTGCCGTGCCTCCCGGATGTCCAGTCTGGGACCCAAGGTGGCATTGTTTTCAATGCCACCATTAGCGGCAGATTTTATTTATTTTTGTTGATTTTGTTTGTATTTGCCATTTTGTATGTAAACAACATAGCTGTTTTCACAGAGTATTTTTTTCATTTCTATGCTGATTCTATAATTTTATTTTAGACATTATGCACCCTAGAATTAGTACTTGACCACCATTAGACTATATAATTACTTAGTTTATACCTTGGGGACTTACAAATCGAGATAGCATAGCTATTTGAAAGTCACACGCATTGCGCCGTCTTATAGACGCGATGCAGTCACGTGGTTATGTAAATAACCCGTTTCCTAGCAACACCACAATACGGCGATGCACTGCAGCGTTCAGACGGCTTGTCTCACGGCCGTGCTGCGTTTACAGGTATCTTTGCATTTTAGATTGTAATAGATAAACTGCTTCACTTAAACACATGTAGCCCTCTGATTACTCTAACTTTCATGCTTTTAGAAAGCCGTTGTGACCGCTGTCCTTTATTGGACCACAGGTGTTACTGACAGCCTGACACTCCTTAAAAAAGCTACACTGGCTACACACCGGTATAGAGGTACCATTTGTTATTTGTTTTTCACTCCTTTAGCCTTATTATGTTGTTGATTTACTTGTTCCTTACTGCATTTATTTTGTTGTTTATTTCCAAACATATATTCCAACGCTCATATGAACATTCTACACTCTGGTATGTGTTTAAATTTTCTTTATTGATTTATGCAAGGAGTTTGTATACTCCGAAATGCATTGGCATATTAAGTCCATACCGAACATGTGATGTGCAGCTGCAGCCTCACTAAGATTCCATTAGTGTTGTGCTCTTATCAATGATCTTTTGATAAATTATTATTGAATTTATTTCTGACTTGGATTCTTTTTGACTATCATTTTTGAAATTGGATACAAGCACATTAGGCAGATTTAGCATGCAGGGTTGAGGTAATTTTCTCCATGACACATATATTCAATGCTACATTAATCCATTCACCTTGCTTCGTGTGTTTTCGGACTTGCATTTAATGACAAGAGTGGCACGGGCTGCTAAAAAGAGGTGGGTTGCCAGGCCTTTGATGTTTGATGTTCTTTCTTTCGCCTTCACATTGCTCAAATCCAAAGAGAATCAAAAAGGGATCTGCAGACCTCAGGATTCCGTCGAAGTCTTTGATCCACTCCAAGACTTCATTCCAGTAGACCTTGATTCTTGGGCAGCCCCACCACATGTGCCAATAGTCAGCTATTCCCCCACAGTTACGCCAACAGAGTGGGTTTAGTGACTGAAACATTCTGGAGAGCCTGAGGGGGTCATATTGCCACCTGTGTAGCAATTTGATCGCATGAAGTTTGTATTGGCCAGATATAGAGACCTGAGGGGCAGCCTTGCACATCCTACCCCACATGATTGTGTCAAACTCTTCACCAAGATCCTTCTCCCATCTATTCTTCTGGGGCAACGTGGAGCCCCTCCCTGCTTCTATCAATTCCCTGTAAATGGCGGATATCAAACTTTTCATTTCTGTTCTGGAGTTCAAGAGCTTCTCAAAGGGGGTGAGTTCTCTACCTACTTTATCCTTCCATTCTACCCTTGTAAGAACTTCTTTAATCTGTAGGAAGTGAAAAACAGGGAGAGGGCCCAGCGCAGGTTCTCACCCAGTTCCGAAATTGTAATGAAGGACCCATTCTTCCAGAGCTGACCAGTCCTCTCCAGACCTGCTTCAAACCATGGTTGGAATCTATCCAAATTGGGAATATTTTCCATGATGCCAGGGGCCCATAGATGACAAAGGGTGGGGGGGGCGCCATGGAGTAATTTTCTGCATATCCCTTCTCTCCCTGCATATTTCTCAAATGGTTCCCAGTATCGGGTGATCTCTTAATCTCCATAATAGTTTGTTTTGCGGGACCCATAGCCACTCAGAGGTCGTTGGCACGGACAAATAGTGATTGTCATTGCAACCCATTGAGGTTCTTTACAATTTCGCAGGTGGGGAATCAGAATTCGTAGCTGGGCAGCCTTGTAATATTTCTTCAGGTCCGGCAGTCCCATCTCTCCCCTATCTTTAGGCAATGCCAGGGTGTCATAGGGTACTCTCGCTCTCTTTCCCTCCCAAAGGAACTTCACAATTGCCCTTTTGACCTCATAAAAAAAAGCTTTGGTATTTGTATGGGGAGCATGTGGAAGGGGTAAAGAAAATGGGGGAGATACACCATTTTGATCACATTGAGTCTACCTAACCACGATATTGTGAGTTTCTTACATTTGGCAAGATCCATATGGAACTTTAGGAGGAGGGGTGGGATATTGGCTTCATAGAGTTTGGTAATGTCCCTCGTGGTCTGTATGCCTAAATATTTGAACTTAACATTTTCCAGGATAAGGCCTAACTGAGAGAGTCTGTCCACGTCTGCTTGTGTGGTCTCATGTAGGGGGAATAGGATTGATTTGCCCTCATTAATTTTGAAGCCCGAGAGGCCACCATATTCCTTAATTAGTTGAATTGCTCCAGGGATGGAGGATATGGGGTTCGAGATATGCAAAAGCAGGTCAACTGCGTATAACGCTACTTTATATTCTGTAGCTCCTAGTCTGAATCCTTCAACCTGAGGATCGTCTCTCAGTTTCTGGGCTAGGGGTTGCAAAGAAAGCGCAAAGAGTATTGCAGAGAGAGGGCATCCCTGTCGCGTTCCTCTACCTAATCCGAATCAGCGGGAGTATTCCCTGTTGACGAAGACAGAAGCTTTGGGTGATTTGTATACTGCCTGAATCCCTCCCCTGAATTTCAGACCTATCCCCAATTTGCAGAGGACTGCCATCGGAAAGCCCCATTCAACCCTGTCGAAGGCCTTCTCAGCATCGACCGACAGGAGAGCTGGGTCATTCCTCATGGTTTGAGATGCATTAATTAAGTGTAGGGTCTTCTTGATGGTGTCCGCTCCTTGTCTACCCAATATAAAACCAACCTGGTCCGCGTGTATTAGACATGGCATATACGTCTCCAGTTGGGCTGCAAGGATCCTAGTATATATTTTTGCATCAACATTTAGCAAAGATATGGGGCGATGAGCTGCATTGCTTAGGATTCCGGCCTTCTTTGGGGATCACCGAGACAAGGGCTCGGACAAAAGAGTCTTGTGCCTTCCCAGTGTCTAGGATACCATGAGAAGGAGGAGAGAGGAGAGAAGGGATTTATAGAATCCGGCGGTATAGTCTTCCCCGGTAGATTTTCTCTATGACAATCTCTTAACTGCGTTCTTCACCTCTTCTTCCGTTATCGGACCTTCTAATGCACAGTTTTCATCGTATGATATCTGCGGAATTTTTACCAAGGATAAGTATTCATCAGTTTCTAATTCCCCGGGTTGGGCCTCTGATCTGTATAGGGTCTCATAAAATATGGCAAAGGCCTCAGGAATGTCTGCATTGGTTGCAGTTTGGGAGGTTTCCTGGGTTTCTATTTCCAGGACCTTCGCTCTATTCGTTGGGCACGTAACCTGGCTGCCAGCAAGGCGTCTGCCTTGTCCCCCTTCTCATAGAACTTTTGTCTCAGGAGCTGCAATTTACGGACTATCAGTCCGTGTTCAAGAAGGCAGAGTTCGTCCCTCTTCCTTTTCGCTTCCAAGATCTTATCCGCTTTCCCAGTTTCGTCTTTCCTCGCCTCCTCATATAGGTGACAAATATCATTTCTGAGTTTGTTTTCGACCAAGTTTCTTTCCCTTTTCTTACTTGCTCCCTCTCTGATCAGGACTCCACGCCAGGTCGCTTTTCCCGCTTCCCACATTGTTAGTTTGGAAACCTCCATGGTGTTGTTGGTCTTGATATATTCTCAGTTTCCTTCTCTGTTTTGAAAACTGGGTCTTTCCAGAGTGTCTCATTGCACCGCCATCGGCCCCCTTTCCTAGGTAAAGTGTCCCAGTCAATATCAGCTGTGACCATATCGTGATCAGACCAAGTGATCGGGACGATGTCCGATTTTATAGTAGCATTATACATTTCCTACGTTAAATATATATAATCAATCCTAGTAAAGGTACTATGGGGGGCGGAGTAGAAGGTGTATCCCTGTTCTTCTGGGTGGAGTTGCAGCCATTCATCTCTCAAATCATATGTATTAAACATATTTGCAACTTCACTGCGCCCTCCTTCCATAGGGGCCCTCGAGTCTGTTTTACCCGCTTTCCTGTCCAATTTAGGGTCCGCCCATAAATTGAAATCACCCCCAAGGAGGACGTGGCTGGTGGCTTCTAGCATGATTTTGGGGACCGTTTTGGCTAGGAATCTAGATTCCTGTATTGGGGGCATATATGGTTGCAAGTGTAATGTTCACTTTTCCTATAGTGCCTGCCACAAGTAAAGCACGCCTTTCTACATCTTCCCATGTCTTGGAGTTCGTGAAGCCTAGTCCCTTCCTGATGAGTATCCCCTCCCCCCTTCACAGAGGCCCAGAACCCCAAAATTCCGCCCCCATTCTCACCCCCAGGAGCTTCGGTTCCTCCCCCCTAGCATATTTTGTTTCTTGTAGGAAGAGGATGTCCAGTTTCCCCCTGCGGAATTCCGATATACCAAAGAACTCTTTGTTGGAGAATGGAGACCCTTGACATTTAATGTTCCCACCCTAAGGAGGTCACCTATCCGTAGGCCTGTATCAACCGCCATTTGTCATCATATGTTTTGGAGGACCCTTTAGCAATGGATGACAACCTAGTGAGGTATCAATAAACCGTGCGTGCACCCTTCCAAGTCTCAATGAGGATTCTGTTCCCAACCTGCCCCCCCTTCACCCCCTCTGCGCCCCCCATTCCCGGTTGGTGGCGTCCGATCGAGATCAGTTGGAAACGTTGATCTGGTGTCGGACCACCAGTGTAAACCGTTAGCCCGGTCCCTCTACAAAAAACATTCTCAATAACATTTGAGGCCCCTTTCCATTCCCTCCCTTCCCCCGAACAAAACATAAACTCTTTAGAAGGATATTCAAGATCCTGTATGATACCGCAGCTTGTTGTCAGCAAGTCGCTCGTTCTCTCTTCAGGGAGAAGCATTCAAATAAGTGAAGTTCTCTCTGTAACCGAACCCCACATGGCTCGGATCACAGAGGGCCTCTCGAGCTGTCCGTCATCGTATCTTGGCGGCAGATATGCGGAGTTCCTTCCGGACGACTGTCGCATTCACTTATCTCCTTCAGGTGTGACGTTGCCTCTCCTGTATTTCCTCCATCCCTTAACCCTTTTCCTTCGTGGTCCTTGGAGTTCCCACTGTCTCCAACTCTGTCCTGCTTCCTCCTGGGCTCCACCTTCTGCAAGCATTCCAAAATGTTCGGAGGTGCAGTCACAGATCAACCTTTCCAATCTCAAACGTATTTTCTTGCCTCCATGCTAAAAAGAGAGGCAGAAGGGGTAACTCCACCTGTATCGGGTTCCTCGTTCCTTGAGCCATTTCGTGAGTGGGCCACACATTCAGTCACCTTAGGGCCAATGTTAGTGATGATAGGTCCTGGAAGATAGTAATCTGTGCTCCTCCAAGGGTGATTGATCTTCCAGTATTGGCCTTCTCGAGAATTCTAGCTTTATCTTGGTACCTGTGGAATCGGGTAAGGACGGATCTCGGACCGCCTGTTGGACCACTGGCTCTGTGTATCCGCTCTGCTTTGGGCTCATCGATCTCCTCTTCCGCCACCAGTATGTTGATTTCCTGAGGTCTTCTTTTGTTTCACCTTCATGTTCCTAGATGCCAAAAAAGCACAGATTATTTTGCCTCTCTCGATTTTCCAAATCGCCCATTTTAAGTCGGAATTCTTCCTCTCTTTGCTCTATCTACCTTATTCGAAGCTCCATCTGGGTTTCAAGGATATCTATGGAGGCTTGATTGTTTTTCACACACTCAAGTCTCTCTTCAATCTTATCCATTCGCTATGTTATTTTATCTATCTTCCCACATATGTTGGCTCCCATGTTTTTTATTTCTTTCAGGAGAGCAGCAATTTCTCCTTTGTTCGCTGCGGCTTCTGTCCCAGAGGCCTCCATGATTAATATAACTGTGCTTTCTGCGGCAGGAGAGGATGGGGAGTAGGCGTACTTGGCTAGTTTCAATTTAATGTCCATATAAATCAAAGTGGTTCTAATCCCCCCTCATTCGGTAGTTTACCTGTGGCTGGGAAGAAGTAGATGAGCCTTACTACGGTCTGTCGTTCGAAGGAGGGCACACGCCCCGTTTTCGGGGGCCCAACCCTTCAGAGGAGTGGTGTGCTTGCTTTGTTCAATTATGTGTTATGGTCCCTTCAACCTCTATGTGGGCAACCTCCTTGCCAGGGTGGTGGAGGGTGTACTTGGTCTAGGGTGGGTATGAGTGCACAGTCTCTTCAGATGAAATGTATCTGCTGTTCCTGTGGGGGTAAATAAACCTACAAGAGTATGGGGTTCAAGGGATGTGAAGAAGGACAGTTCTCCTCTTGCTAACGAGTTCTGATGTGAGGAACAGTAGGTCCTGATGTTCACTCTTCATGCCCCAGCGGTTATTCATCAATTATTGGCAGAGTCGCCCACAGACAAAGGAAAGCACTGTAGCGCAGGACCAGGGCAGCCGTAAGGACAAGGATCGCAGCATATGGCAGAAAGGCAGGAGCAGCTGGGGAGCACCTACGCATCCGAAATGAGGAAACTTCTCACTCCAGCCGGCCCACTGAACGCGTACACTGCAGTGCTACATTGACACACAACGCTTGTAACGCCAGGCATACCAGGCTTCTGTGGAAAAAAGCCAGAGACAGAGGCTAACGCGGTGCGCCTGGGGACACTGCTACTGATAGACCTGGAACGCGCTCGGGTTCTGTACAGCCACAGAGACGGAGGGCAGGGGAGCCCACCATCACGGCGAAATTAAGCACACAAAAAGCGGATCAATGCGGGCTGGTGAGTCGGACGAGTGCGCACAGTGGAGGATCCCAGGGGCGCGGGAAGCTGCAGATGACCCGGGCACAGCTGGCGGACGTGTGTGTGAGGGGCCGTGGTGTCACCCGCGAGAGCAACGAAACAGGTGAAACAGAAGCAGGAAGGTGTCCTACGGGAATAAGGCGGCATCATGAGAACTGAGAGGAGAATAACCTGATGCAGAGCCTATACGACACTGCCCAAGGGTAATGCCTCACACTTGAGAACAGCTACACCGAATAAGAACACTGCGGGAACTGCAAGGAGCTGATGCGCAATTAAGAGTCACGGCACCCATGGATCTTCACATGGGTACTAGTGTCATCGGGAAGCGGTTAAGACACTGAGGAGGCACTCAGTAAATGCCCAGAAATATAGCGGATTGACCTTTTGAGCCACACTCATGGATTTATGCCCCACAGCCTGAGGGCACAGACCAGAGCAGCGCCGCATGACAACAAACCTAGGAGACTATAACCAATTTGCAAGTAAACAAAAGGCATGTGTCCCAACAGGCTAAGAATTTAAGGAATATCATTCCAACCAATTAATTGTATTCTGTCTCTCTATATGGGCAAATTCCTCCGATCACTCTCCTAAATAGGTGAGTGATATAAATTCTTGGTTATAGCAATCATACACTATGTATTTTCAAAACCAAGGGTACATTAATTCATACACCATATTGTATTAAGAAGCAAGTACAATTTAATAATCTAGAAAAAATGTGTATCTCAATTTATTAAAACAATTCAACAAATACACAAACAAGAAAAGGAGTTTTTTGGGAAGAAAAAATATTCCCAAACTATAACTTCAACATAAATTCAATTTACTAAAGTGAAAACCAAAGTAGAAGCATTTCAAGAAAAAAAGGTTAACATGAAGTAATTTAACAAATCTAAATTCATTTAATACAATTGAACTGCTATTTAGTCATTCATAACAAGTCCATATCTAAGGATCCAGGCAACACCACCCAATGGTTACATTTGTTGCCAGATGGTAGGAATTAATCCAGATTTGAAAAGACCAAATGTTCAAAATGGTGCTTGATAGTCAGAAGATCTACTCGGGGTCTACGTGGAGAGGCTGTATAGATTAGAGCACAGCCGACTAACACCCGCTTGGTAGGGTATTGCAAAAGCAGGTGTATCATACGTTTCAGCGTTGATAGGTGTATGTACCGCCTTCCTCAGGACCAGAGTCAGATGCACAAAAAGGTGACCCCTGAGGAACAAAAGTACAAACTAAAAATTAAAAAACATAGAAACTGTATAAAGAACAGTTAAAAATAGGAACAACTAGCTACTGTGTAGAACCTCATACGGATCACACAGTCTGTGCTAAAGTCAGTGCTCCCCAAGTGTTGATGGTGGTATCAACTCTAATCCACCTCAAAGTGAAAGAATGTGATAGCGTGTCGATAGATATAGTGCATACTATGAACCAGTAAACACTAGGACAAAGGCAGTCCAAAAAATTAAAGAATAAGGTAATGGGAAAAAGAGAGAGCTGCTTGCATGCGAAGTAAGGAGCTGAAGAAGCGTAGCAAAAGTAGGTATTGATGAGATGCTCAAAACAACAGTTGCATAGCCTGTGTGCATGGACCATCAGCGCGCAACCATAAGGGCCCCTCCAGCAGGACCTCCAAGGGAGAGAACGCAATATCTGAGGAACAACGCAGCGTTAGGGTTTGAGGACTGAACCTGGGACGTAATGTTGGAGGCCTCAGGCTGAGGGACGTGCTGGGTGACCTTAGAAACTGCCAGTGAGACGACGCCAACAAACACACACCAGGACAAATAGGGGGCAAGCAGAAGAGGGAGAGAAGATATTACTAAAGAAGAGTGAAAATAAAGGGACGGCGGGGTAGAAACACCGGAATGATCTGGCGAGCCCCAAGCCCGGCGAATTACAGCCGGAATAGGGTGTCTAGACCCCTGGAAGCTGTATCAATGAGGCCGAAGACAGCAGTCAGGCAATACCTACAATAGGCAATGGCATCCAAGTCAAACAAGGCCAAAGGGAAACAACCCACAATGGACATCTGCACGAAACCGGCCCAATCACCCGGGAGTGCCGCAGGATCAAGATCGCTGCGGTCAGCGTAGATGTTAATCTCTTGCGACAAGATGTGCGAGCGCTGGCGGACTGTACGAGCGGCCTCGAGAGCACTTTGAAGGCCAACACTGACTCAAGCACGACCAATACCAATGAGGTGGCGGTACTACAACAACAGGTGCACAACGTAGAAAACTGCGCAGAGGCGGCAGGGTGAAGGGCTTGATTTAACAACATACGCATGGTGGGTCTACCAGAAGGAGAGGAGGGCCAGGACCCTACAGACTATATAGAAAACATGCTGCTACAAGAGATCGGCGCAGAAGCGCTCACCCAAGGATTCACAGTCGAGAGAGCGCACAGAGCCCTAACCAGGAAACCGCCACCGGGGCTCCCCCCCACCCTACCCGATTATCGCTACAATCTTAAATTATAAGGATAGGGAGAAGATCCTGTTACACTTTAGTAAGGGAGGAACAATAAGCAGAGCGTCGGCGACAGTCACAGCCTACTCGGACTATACCTTTCTGGTGCAGAGACAGCGGTTGCACTATGTGGCGATCAAGAGACGTTTACGAGAAGCCCGCTACAGTCACATGCTACTATACCTGGCGAAGCTGAAAGTGCTGCACAAAAACAAAGCACTGTTCTTCGAAACTCCTGAAGACGCAGCAGGCTGGCTGGATGCGGTGGGCTGCCCAGAGAGTGCGGACAGCCAGCCACAGAGGGGGAAAGATGAGTGACCTTGTACTTGGCATCTAGCAGGCGAGCATCCAGATTTGTTGCTGTTGGAGAGCGGAGGTGACATTAACATTGACATTGTGCAAGAAAGGTGACCTTTGGAGACATTGGGCCTCATTACGACCCAGGCGGTAAGTTACCGCCTGGGCCGTGACTTTACCACCATGGCGTAAACTATGTTTACGCCATGGTGGTTGGCGGACTTACCGCCCCATTCCGACCTTGGCGGGGCGGTAAGTCCCCAATCCCCATTTACCCTTCCCCATTCCCATTTTTGCCCCATAGGGCATAATGGGAGTGGGGAAGGCATTAATTACGCCACCGTAAATTACGGTGGCGTAATTAACTCCATGGTCCCTTAGCGCCATGGATTTTAACACCTGCTAAAAGCAGGTGTTAAATCCGCCATGGCGCTAAGGGACCTCGTATTCAGGCGGTAAGGGTCGGCGCTGTTTACGCTGCCGTAAACCCCTTACCGCCTGGGTCGTAATGAGGCCCATTGTAATACTGAGGTCGTTGGACCTGAGCAGGGACAGTAGTCATGTAACCAAAAGGGACTGAACTTAAAGACATTCGGGATATAGTCTTCTAGACCCTCAGATAACAGAGTACATGAGCAGCTGGAAACATAAATGTGTGTAGTCACCTGTAGCATTAATGCAGGGACACGGAGGAACACGTCTTTACCCCCAGTAGATAGATTAGTCGGGACGCCAGTAGTGCGGGGTCCCCCTGCGGGGTTCCGAGTACTGACAGCAGCTGGGAAAGGACTAAATGCAGGGTAGCCTGAGTTCCAGGGATGGAGCTGGGCAACAGTTGTTTTGGGATGGGAAGGAAGGGGGGAAGGAAGGGTGTTGGGGGCTTTGCAGTGGAATTTGTTAAGGAACTAGCATACATCCACACGCTGCCGCGCATAAAGCGGAAGACAAGGGAGGACAGAGGGGGGACTGGGTATGGATGAGAGATGGGAGTCCTTAATATAGCAACCTGGAATGTCAGGGGGCTCAATAGTTACTTGAAGAGGAATAGGATCCTGATATATCTAAGGAGGCAGAAAATAGATATTGCCCTAGTACAGGAAACTCACCTCACAAAAGAAAAACTGGAGGTGATATGGAAGAAATGGAAGGGAACTACCATAGGGGCAATGTATTTGGCACATGCTAGAGGGGTAATCACCTGGATAGCACACATGTCCCCTTCCAGTTATTACAGTCCACATTGGAGCCAGACGGTAGGATGGTAGCGATACGGGGATTGATAGAAAATAGAGAGCTGTGTATCATTCATACATATGCCCCGAAGCAGACACTGTGGCCTACTTTAAGACATTTTATAGTAAGGTTAGCCTGTACCTCGGGGGCATGGTCATATCGGGAGGGGACTTTAACTGTACGCTAGACCCCAAGGTGGACAGATCACACAGGAAATTAGACAACCCCAACCCCGCCGTCAAAACCTCAAAGACCCTGTTGGGAGACTTTCAGCTGGAAGATATATGGAGGCTACACCACCCACATGATAGACAATATTCGCATTACTCTGCCCCACAAAATGTGTACACATGGCTAGGCTATGGGCCTCATCACGAGTTGGGCTGGCGTTATTAGGCCTACCGCCAAACTATCATGCACGCAAGCACACGCTCACGCTCGCACAACTCACCCGAGACAAGGTACTCTAGTGATCCAAACCCTGGGGACTGGTCCCGGCAGCGGCATGAGCCGTGCTCTTCTTTTGGAAGCACTTGTGCTCGTCCTGGTGCCGGTGGCCACGCGCGGAAGCACCCCTGTCGCTGGAGAAGGCGGGTGTTTGGGGGGTTGCCATGGTGCTTATTTCAGTGGACGTTCCGCCCCTCATTCTGCCTTCCTGCGAGAACGACCACGGGAAAGCGGTCACGTGACCACGCCAAGCCTCACGCATTCACAGAGAAGTGGTCAAGTGGTCATGCTCAGTCTCGCGCTCGAGTGATTCCCACACGGGAGTCACGTGAACAGGAAATGCCGGCATAAAAACTGTTCCGTTCATTCATCCGGCGCTTCTTAGCTGTTCAGCAGTGTGTGGCTAACTTCTCCTGGCGAACCTTGAGTTCTACGGATCTTGGACCTTAGACCTCGTATTACTGGAACTTCTGTGCATTGGATTTGCACCCTTCTGGATTTGTCACCTGGTTATTTTCTTGGACTCTGTTTTGGATTGTATTGACCCTGGAACTGAAATTGAACTGCATTTGGCTTATCCTTTGGCTTTGGCATTGACCCTTGAACTGTATTTGGACTGCACTCTGTCTATCCCTTGGCTTTGGCATATGATGCTTCTGACTACTCAGGTGGACTCTGGCATGTAGCAACACTGTTCTCTTTGAACAACCAGAGAAGAAACAACTAGGTCAAGAGCTGACACCGACCAGTCCCCGGGTAAGAGATTGTTTAGCATATGATATAGCATTATAGCCACTACTGTATTATATACCTAACCCTGCTTTTCCATTGCAGCCATACGGGACCCGGTGTTTCCTGTTTCTCCCACCTGTGGCCCCAAAGATCGGTCAGCGAGTACATTAATCCTCTCTGACTGGTACTTGGGGACGGAGGTACACATATCTACGTGGACTCAGATCGTGACACAAACCCACTGGCGCTATTAGTGCCTGATCACGGGTTTGGCGGAACGGGTATTGCCCATTCCCCATTGAGCCCATTCGGGAATTCCCCATTCCCCATTGGGCTCAATGGGGAAATTTTGTGCTTTTACCGCCGGCGGGAAATCACGCCGAAAATCGGCAAATTCTTGGCAGATTTCCCCCCAGCTCCGAGCTGGGGGGAAATCAGCTGAAGCCGTGATTTGGCAGACCCTTAAATGCGGCGGTAAAAGCGCTACTGCCGCATTTAAGGGCTACCGCCAAACTCGTGATGAGGCTATATATGTTTGCCACTCCAGAGATGGCGGGGGAGATAGTGCAATCAGAATACAAAGTGAGGGTCCTCTCTGACCACTCCCCACTGATCTTAACATGCCTCCCAGGGCTAGGATCCCAACGTGTTGGCTCAGAGCCGAAGCACTGAAAGACACAGGGCCTCATTACAAGGTTGGAGGTAGCCATGGCGCTATTAGCACCATGGCTACCTCCTTACCGCATACCAGGTCCGGGTTCCCTGACTGGGGAATTACCGGGCCATTCCAACCTTGGAGGAGCCGGTATTTTCCCATTCAAGGAACCCATCCCCATTCCCATTCGAGCCATAGCCCGATAGGGATCAATGGGAATGGGGACCATGCTAACAATGGGAATGGGGACCATGCTAACAACGGGCCCGTTAAAAACGGGCCTGTTGTTAGCATGCTGGTCCTTTAGCGGCTCCCACTAAGGGCGCCTGTTAAAACCAGCCGCCCTTAACGGGACTCGCTAAAGGACCTCGTAACATGGCGGTAAGGGGTTAACGGCATTGGCACCGATACCAGAGCCGTTAAACCCTTAACGCCAGGGTCGTAATGAGGCCCACAGTGTTCAGAGGGGAACTGAGGGAAGATATTGTGGAATACTTTGAAAATAACACAGGAAGCGTAAAATCGGCTGGCACTCTATGGGAGGCATTTAAGGTGGTGGTGAGGGGATCAGCTATATCCAAATCCAAAGGGCTCCAGGGGGGCATAGCGCAGGAGTTAGAAAGGGCAGAGGCGAAACTAGAGGCAATTGTCTGCAAAGGGGATATCTCCCAGGAGGAGGCTGAAACCATGAGCCAATTGCAGCAGGAGTGTGGAAAGCAATGGGAGAGGCTATGCAACTTAAACTATAAGAAGTACATAGAGAGGCAACACGCCAGCGGGGATAAGCCGGGGAGGTTGCTTGCATGGTTATGTAAACATGATACGCCCAGACCAGCGATCAGAGCAATAACAGGGGAGGATGGACAAATACTTGATACCCAAGAGGGTGTGAACGGTGGGATCCTTACGTTCTATCAGCAATTGTATGGAGACGTTGAAGGGGCTGAATGGAGCGAGATAGTGGAAACATTAGAGGATATTGGCTTACCGAAACTGAGTACTGAAAAGAGGGAGAACCTAGATGCCCCAATCACACTGGAAGAACTAGAAGCTGTGGTTCAGCAATTACCGACTAACAAGACCCCGGGAGTGGACAGACTCCCCAGCAAGTTTTATAAAACGTATAGGATAGAAGTGTTCCCCCCGCTACTAGCAATGTTGAATGAAGTGTTAGAAACAGGGACAGTGCCAGAATCCCTGAGAGAGGCAATCATTATTCCGCTTCTCAAACCTAACAAGCCAAGCATGGACTGCTGGTCGTTTAGACCACTATCCATGCTGAAACAGGACAGCAAGATACTCACGGCTGTACTGGCAAACAGACTGAGACAGGTCATAAGCAAACGTATACATCCAGATCAGACCGGATATGTTCCGCACAGAACTATATCCGATAATCTCAGAAGGCTCCACTGCGTCATGGAGCAAACGGAAGGGGACACACACGAAGTAGCAATTGTCTCATTAGATGCGATGAAGGCCTTCGATTCTGTCAAATGGCCCTGGCTGGTAGCAGCCCTAAAAGAATATGGAATAGGACCTGGGTACCTGAAGTGGGTGAAATTGTTGTACAGCTCGCTGCTAGCTAGAGTCAAGACGGGAGTGACCATTTCAGATAGGTGGCAGCTCAACAGAGGCACCAGACAGGGATGCCCTTGGTCCCTGATGCTGTACATCCTCGCACTGGAACCCTTAGCGATATATCTGAGACAACAATACGAGGGGGTGGGGATCCACACGAAAGGAGGGCCACACTTAATATCACTGTATGCTGATGATATGTTGTTATACCTGAGGTATTCGGAGGAGAACCTGCAATACATTCTAGAGGTAATGGAGCGATTTGCATTGCTCTCTGGCATTGCAGTTAACCTCAAGAAGTTGTGCGTGTCCCCCTGGGGAGATATAATGGGATTCCTCGAGATAACCTACAAGTATTACAAATACCCTGGGAGACTAGAACCTTTAGATACTTGGGGATTGATATTTACCATACGGTGGATGCTGAACATAAACATAAAACAGAGAAGGCAGTGGCAAACATTGAGAATAGTATGGGTTTCTGGGCTAAACTCCCCCTGGCCATGGTAGGAAGGGTGGCACTGCTGAAGATGGTCATATTGCTAAGGTTGTTACACTTTTTTGGGAATATCCCATACATGATACCCAACCGATTCTTTGTTAAACTCCAGAGCATATGTAGGGGTTTCATTTGGCACAATACCAGGAACAGAATAGCCCTGTGGAAGTTTCAGAACAGCTATGATAAGGGGGGCATAAAATTACCCAACTTTGAGGTATACTATCTGGCCAGTCAACTAAGAGATGTGGCTAAGTGGTTAACGGAAGACCCCACATCAGAGTCCAGATTGTTGAGATCAGAATGTGACCCGTTCTTTTTGAAAGAGTGGATCTGGCTGCCTAAACCAGAGCTAAAAGGGCATACAAAGATGTTAGAACTGGAATGGAAGATGTGGACTAAGGCTTGCCAGGTCATGGAGAATCCAACCCCGTGCTCTCCGCAGGTACCGTTAGTGGCATTGCCTGGAGTGGATGAGCAACTGAGGATAACGATTCGTAAGCATTGGGAACCGGTGGCCAATGCAACACTGGGAGATATATGGCAAGAAGGGAAGGTACTGGTATTCAATGTACTAGTAGAAGAAACTGGTCTACATCTGGGGCAATATATTATGTATACTAGATTGGCACAGCAGGTTAGGGAAACATGACCCAAAATAGTGCTGGAAGGTCAACCTGACGCAGCCATAGAAACAATCTATGATATCTCAGAGGGGGTGCATGAGGCCTCCCGAATCTATGAACTGCTGATGTCCAGGGTGGGAAAGGAAGTGACCCAGTTGAGGCGGGATTGGGAGGAGGAAGCGGGGGAACCCATGAATGATGGGTTATGGGAGACGGTTCAGAGGTACCATAAAAAAGTGTCCAGTAATGTGAGGCTGCAGCAGATCCAGCTATATGTGACTCAGAGCGTACATGACCCCCCAGAGGATTTCTCGATTCACGAGCGCAGAAATACAAACATGTCCCAAATGTGGGGAAGTGAACACAAGGATGACACACATGTTCTGGGCATGCCTGGAAATTAGAAAATTCTGGGGTGAGATTGCCCTCCGATTAACCGGAAAAGGAATCACGCTAGACGTGGAATCTGTGTGGGCATGCATGGTGGGAGGTTTCACTAGACCGTGCAAACTGAAACACGTGAGTAAACTCAAGGACTTGGCTTATATACTTGCCAAGCGCAGATTTGCTATGGGTTGGAAAGCGTGCCACAGACCAAATGCAGGGGTTTGGTGGCATGGTCTCCTGAAATGGGCTGAAGCGGAAACGGCCGATTGGAATGAAGCGGCCAACAAGAGGGGGGGGGGGGTGAGGAAGCAGACACTCTGATGGCCTGCATACATTTAGTGGCCACACTGTCTGGGTCCACCCAGCCCTGTTCAAGTGATCAGGATTCCTCTGGAAATACAGAGGGGGAGGAACCTCCAGAGGAAACTACGGCGGAGGGAGAAGTGGAGTAGGGGGAGGTTATGATATGATATATTGCATTTATAATGCGCCTATACATAAGTGTCACAAGTGGTAAAGGGAAGGCAGTGGACATTTCATGACATTGTACATGATGTTTGAAGATATATGTTATGCACTGTTGGGGTGTTGTGTGGATTGTTGGTTGTAAAAATTAATAAAAATGGTTTAAAAAAGGAAATTATTGCCAGAGTGTGAGGTTCTGACAATGCCACACAGGATCTACCTGTGCAGGGAGAGGTAGGCTTTGCGATCCGTACTGTTGAGGGGGATAGCGCCAGCACTAAAGGGCTGGAGCACTACCTCTGTTGAGTGGCTCTATAGGTGGCACTTAGGAGCGCTGCAGTCACCAGGTTGTTGCCTGTTTTCTCAAAATGTGCAGTTTTCCACGTTTGGCAGTGTCATACTTTTCGCCAAATTTCTATGGTGACGTAAGTGTATCTTTATGGCGCCCCGTGATATGTTTAACTGTCGTGGTCTTCTCTTATTGTCCGTTTTTATAGCTCGCAGCAGGAAGGATCACTCAACGCCACATGTATAGTAACTTCGGATGTATTCAGAATGATTCCAGGGGTAGGTGGCCTGAGATGTACGCCAATCAAGTGTGGAGCAGTCCGCAAAGCAGGGGAGTTATGAAGCTCTGCCTGGATTCTTCAATTGAATGTATTGCACTGAAGTGGTGTCTCACCCTTTGTGCACTTCCGTGTTCTGAGGGAGTCTCCTGTTTACTACCGCTTCATGGGTGTTCAGAGTAGGGCCCAGAGCGTGGTGCTGGAATCCACTTGGGTAGGGGTTGTTGCTACCCGTGAGGGCGGAAAGAAGCCTGTGTCCAACAGATTATAGTAATGATGACGTTTCCCTTTGAGGGGTGGAGATTAGGGTTTCTTGTTTCCGACCACCTTTTGTATGCCGTGATAGATCTGGTGCATGTAAGGAACAATGTTGTTCACAGTTGTATCAGGCTTGCTATCTCTGCTTCCCAAAGTCAATCCAGCGTCAGAATGGGTCTAGGGACCCAGTGCTTGCTTCTCTCCTCTGTAAGCCAAGCGCATGTGTAGTGCGTAGCTTGACCTTTTAGATTGATTTTATTTGTGTATATGGCTTATTATTTATCATATTGCTATATTGTTACTATTTTGTTCATTTGAAGCTTAGTTCATATATGTGTTTAGTTATTAATATGTGTAAAGTTTATTAAATAGACTGTATCACATTAATTAAATAAATAAAGTAGTTAATGTGTAAAGTTTATTAAATAGACTGTATCACATTAATTAAATAAATAAAGTAGTGCGTAGCACTTATGGGTCTGTGCTATGTTTTACCCACGCATCAGTGTCCCTAGTATGGTGCACTTATAGTTCAAGCGTGTATTCAAGGTCTGGCGCACTTGTTCATCCAGTGTGTCCGAGAAGGCTCTGGACACACTGATGTCTGCATTAGGGGTTAGCAAGGATCACTTACTGCAGTCATTGCATTCATTGCGATGCGCGTTTCGGGCTGCCGTATTACAGCCCAAGTTGAGCCAGCTGTCCGGAGAGACCTTCGGTCAATGGCGCGCCGCTTTCTGCATCTAGGTCCTCTCGAAGAGTGCGCCTTGGGTCCGCTGTGATTCAGCCTGCAGTCAAGAGTCAGCTGGGCTCACGGGACGTCTCTCCAGCATCGCTGTTTGTGCTCACAGGCGAGGGAGGGGCCCCCTCCGCGTGAAGGGGATGATAAGAGGGCTCTCCAGTCTGCTGTTCTTCCGGCGGTCATAGGAGATATGCGACTAGGGCCTCCAGAGCATTCACATCGGGCCGCCTCCGATACGGAAAAGCTCTTCGTGGTCCGCTCAGGAAGGGTGGAACGCAGCGATTCTTACAGCGTCAGCAGGGCACACATTAGCCGCCTCAATGAGGTCGTGATGCGTCTGTCTTCTCTCACACCGGACTCACTGCTCACCCCTCTGAGAGCGTGTGGGACGGCTGGCAGTCTGAACTTTGCGCCGTACTCCAGAGTAGGACACCAATCACACAACAGGACCCGTAGGTGTCGCATCAAGATCAGCATATGCCAAGTTTAGTTTCACTTCATCGCATACGCCGCGTGGAGGACCGCCCTGTTCAGTCGGTCCTTTCTCCACAAAATCTTTGCCAAATTTCACTGGGTTTTTCCCTGCAGAGGGAGGCTCCGTTCATACAGTTTAGCACCACTTTTTACCCATGGGGGGTCCAGAAGCGGGGGCTCAAACCACTTCTAGGACCATGGAGATAGAGCTCACACGGAGATAGAGATCATCCGTGGCGCCCCTGGTGGCCAATCTTGTTACTCCATTTTTAAATACTAAAATACAGTCGCTGAGAAACAGTACCAGTGCGGATTTCCCACACTTTTAAATATGCCTGTGGCATATATAAAAAGGCAAGCACACACCTAATATCGCCCTCCCTCAAACATTCGTACCAGACAGCATAGAATGTATCTATTTATTCATTTCACGTCAGAGCCCGCAGGCATCATGGCGCACAATAACACGATATACAAATAAGAAAGAGAGGCCAGGCAAGCATATCAGCTGAAAAATAGGGATTTCAAATACTTATGAAAAATTAACAAACTCTTTTCCCTACGTAGATCCACTGGCAGCTTGTTGCAGGCCAAAGCCACTTGGACTGGAAATGAGCACCCATTTCCTCTGGCGCACTTACTTCTAGGGCAGGTTAAGTACATGGCATTACTAGACGGGGTGACTCATGTCAGTTGTTGTACAAAATTCTCACATAGGTAGGGCGGTGCTAGTCCATAAAGGCATTTGTGCGTCAGAGTATTGATTTTGAAGCAAACTCTGGCTGCTACCAGCAGCCAATGCAAGTCCCTCCTATGTGTAGAAATGTGTTCCTTCCTAGATACATATTTAACGATGTGAACAGAAGAGTCTGTGACCTTTTAATACAGCCCTTACTAGCACTGCTCAATAGCGCGCAACAATTATCAAGTCTCGGCATTATAGTCGCTCTTACCAGTGTTCTAACATTTTTAGTAGAGACATATGGCTTGACTAGCCACAACAATCTGAGATGGTATTGAGACTTTTTCACCACGTTATTCACCTGGGCATCTGCCCCTAGGGAGTCTTCGAAAAAGATTCTCAAGGTTTTAACCTTACTTGCTACATCAATACGATGGTGATCAATGGAGAACCCCAAGTACTGAGCTCCTAACTTAGCTCTTGCCTGGACTGAGCCAGAAATCAGAAACTCAGTCAATTAGTTGTCATCCAGTCTTGAATTGCCTCATAAATATGGGAAGTTTTCTCAGCATTCTTATAGTTCCCAATCAGCGCAATGTTGAGCTGAGTGTCATCGGCATAATTAGTGAATTGCACTCCCATGTTCTCAAGTAGATCACATATGGACCCTTGAGATACACCACAAGTAATCAATGCTGACTCTGAGGTAGCATTCCCTCAGCAAATGTTTGACTTCCTATTCCTAAGAAATTACTTAATCCATTCTATGGCTTCTCCAGAATAACAGCCTATGCCTGAAATAGTAGTAATGAGCCTCTGATGATCCACAAGATCGAAGGCGGCTGATAAATCTAATAACATCAGCAGCCCTGATTTTCTTTTATCAACAGTATTCAGCATATGGGTTTGCAGGTCCACAAAATCACTCTCAATGCCATGGTAAGACCTAAAGCCTGATTGCCTAGGATGTAAACTAGCTGCTTCTTCCAGATGTCCTTGAAATTGCACGGTAGCAATGTTATTGATTATTTTTACACAAATGGAACATTTGTTATGGATCTAAAATTGCTATGTACCTTAGGATCCTGGCCAGGTTTTTTAATCAAAGGGGTGACTACCACATTCTTTATATTATCTGGGACGATGTTATGAGCAAAGGTAGCATTAGTGAAACGTGTCAAAAATGGAGTAAATAACTCAACATTGTTGAGAATGATTTTAGGCGTGATTGCATCACCAGGGCATCGAGTAGGTTGCATCTTCCTAAGTACACTCTCCTTTTGACACCCCAAAATGGGCTGAAATGTAAACATGGGTTTATCAGGTGGAGGAGTATGCCTGAAACCGTATGTTTATCAGGGTTGATGACCTTAATCATATTGCTGGTAATCTTAAAATGGGTTGCTTTCATTTTGGCCGCAAATGCTGGACTGCAGTGCAATCATCATTAGTAAGGATGAATGAATCTAACTGAGCATGGGGTTTTTCTAATTTCCTAAGAATCTCGAACAACATTTTTATATCACTTCCTGATTCTTCAATCTGAGTGTTAAAATAGTTTCTTTTTGCCTCACAATTCTCGTTTCTATATAGTTTTTCAAGGGATTTCAAAATATCCTTGTTTTCTTCTGTCCTGTCTTTTACCCAGTTATGTTCTGCTCTTCTTTTTTCTTGTTTACGAGCAATAATGGCAGATAAAAACCAATGGACTTGTCAGCGACTCCCCTCTTCTAGGGTGACTGAAGGCCAGTTCTCATTTCTAGACAAGGCTGGGCATCGTAACGTAGAAGGAACAAGTTACTTACCTGTAACTGTTGTTCTCCAGCATGGGTCTGGCATGGATTCACATGCTCATGAATATTCCCCGTCGTCAGGCTGGGAATCCTCGGTAAAGAAAAAACCAGTATCAGTTTCGTTTCTGATCTGTCTTTCGTAGTAATAACCAATCACTGGTCTCTGCGTCATACTGACCACAGCCAATGACTGCCCTCTACCTAAGCACCGCCTCTGGCAGCCATCTTCAGATTTGGAAGCACGTGAAGTGGCAGTATGACCAAGTGAAGAGCCGCAGAGGGGTAGGCGGGAGGGTTTGCATGTGAATCCATGCCAGACCCATGCTGGAGAACAACAGTTACAGGTAAGTAACTTGTTCCTTCTCCAGCATGGGGTCTGGCATGGATTCACATGCTCATGAATAAAGAATACATAGCAGTACACACATGCACAACCACGGGAGGTGGCAAAGGCTCAACATTAAGCATTACATCAAACTCAACATTAAGCATCTTACCTCCTCACCAGGCTCACCTCAGGCGAACAGGTTGCGCAGCACTGCTTGGCCGACCCTGGACTCCTCCCTGGAATCCCGATCGACGCAGTAGAACTTTGTGAAGGTGTGCGTCGACCTCCACGTAGCAGCCCTGCATATGTCCAGCAGGGGCACACCAGAAAGGAACGCTGTGGTAGCTGCGATCGCTCTGGTGGAATGGGCTCTCGGACGGCCAGGCAGCGGTCGGTTTGCCAACCGATGACAGTACATGATACAGCCGGAGAGCCATCTGGAAATGGAAGCCTTCGAGAGAGCCTTCCCCTGATTGACAGGTCCAAAGTTCACAAAGAGTTGTGACGTCTTCCGAAAACCCTTCGTGCGGTCCACGTAGAACTTCAGCGCTCTAGCTACATCCAGCGAGTGCAAAGTCCTCTCAGCCGGCGACGAAGGCGACGGGAAGAACACAGGTAACACCAAGGGTTCGTTGAGATGGAAGTCCGACGGTACCTTGGGCATGAAGGAGGGGTGCGTCCTGAGCACTACCCTCGTGTCGTGGAAAGTCAAGTACGGGGCCTTGCAGGAAAGGGCCTGGATCTCTCCCACTCGTCGTGCGGAGGTGATGGCCACAAGAAAAGCTGTTTTCCACGATAGAAACTTCAACGGGGCCGAGTGCAGAGGCTCGAACGGAGGTCCCATGAGCTTGGTCAGCACCACGTTGAGCTCCCACGCCGGGGCCGGAGCCTTCACCGGCGGGAACGATCTGAACAGTCCCTTCATGAACTCTTTCACCAGACGATGAGACCACAAGGACGTCCGCCCCGTGGTTCTGGTGTATCGGGAGATCGCAGCAAGATGAATCTTGATGGACGCGTGTGCCAGACCAGCTTTGGCCAGCGTCAGCAGGTACGGCAGTACTTGGGGGGCCGTAATCCGTAGAGGGTTAATCTTCTGTGCGTGGCACCAGACAGAGAACCTCTTCCATTTGTGTCCGTAGCATTTAAGAGTCGAGGACGCCCTGGCCTTTGCAAGAACCTCTCTGCAATCGGCCGGTATGTCGTATCCTCCAAACTCTAGCGCTGCAGGAGCCAGGCCTGCAAGTTCAGCGACTTCGGGTCGTGGTGGAGGATGGCGCCTCCTTCCCTGGAGAGTAGATCCGCGTCCGCCGGCAGCTTGATCGGCGGGGACGCTGACAAGTCCAGAAGGTCCGGGAACCATATCTGCCTCGGCCACGCAGGTGCGACGAGGATCATCCTGCACCGTGACCTCTTGAGCTGGTTGACGAGCCGGATTAGCAGAGGCAAGGGAGGGAACGCGTAGAGGAACAGGCCCTCCCAGGGGAACGAGAAAGCATCGCCCATGCTCCTCGTCTGGGGAAACCTGCTGGCGAACCTCCGGCACTTGGTGTTCGTCGCCGTCGCGAACAGGTCGATCTGGGGTGTGCCCCACCGTCGGAAGAGGCGATCCACCAGATCCTGCCGTAGTTCCCACTCGTGGCACGAGCGCAGCTCCCTGCTGAGTGAGTCGGCGATGGTGTTTTTTATCCCTGCCAGATGAAACGGCACCAGAAAAATCCCTTGGGCAACGGCCCAATGCCACAGGTCCTGCGCCTCCTTGGACAGCGCTGGGGACCTGGTTCCGCCCTGTTTCCTGATGTAAAACATGGTGGTGGTGTTGTCGGTGAAGATCCTCACCACCTTGCCCTTGAGGGACGGAAGGAAGGACCTGAGGGCCCAAAACACTGCACGGAGCTCCAGGACGTTGATATGCAGGGACTTCTCCGTCGGGAGCCAGAGTCCCCTTGCGTGCAGATTTTCGGTGTGCGCTCCCCACCCTTCCAGGGAGGCATCCGTGGTCACGGTCTCCTGGTGGGCTGGGGTCTGGAAGTCCATGCCCGCCGTCAAATGCGCGCGGGTGCCCCACCACCGTATCGCTCGTCGGAAACTCTCGTTGAGCTTGATCCTTTCCTCGAAGATGCCCGTCGTCTGGATCCAGTTCTTCCCCACGGAGGGTTTCACGGGGGTCCTATCGATGGGCACAAA
The DNA here is from genome assembly GCF_040938575.1 of Ambystoma mexicanum. NCBI lineage: Eukaryota > Metazoa > Chordata > Amphibia > Caudata > Ambystomatidae > Ambystoma > Ambystoma mexicanum. Next base: position 584,797,293 of record NC_090922.1, on the reverse strand, counting down.
GGAAGACTCCCTCCGAGGAGGCAGGGAGATTCTGGGCCCTGAGGTCGCCACCACTGGTGCAGCCACCACAGGCTGAGCCAGGGCCGCCGCGACCGTTTCGATAGAGGGCTTGGTCGGATGGATCAAGGCCTTCACCACCTTAGGTGCGCTCACCGCCTTATCCTTGAGGGAGGGGGCACTGCCACGCTCCTCCTCTGCCTTAGAGCTCGACCGGGGCCTCTCCAGGAGCTTCGCCGGGTGCTCGGCCTTCCTCTTACCCGACCCAGAGCGTTGGCTCGTGGTTGATGGTGCCGGGGAGGGTGCGCCCTGCCTGGCGCCCGTAGAGCCCGACCGTTCGGCGCTCCCGGTGCCAGCGGACTCGCGGTGCTTGGCCTTATGTTGGGCCCCCGTCGCCGGGGCGCCCTCAAAGGTCTTAGAAGACCGCTCGGATTTCTTCTTCTTCTCGCCAGACGGGCTCTTACCCTCCAGCCAGTTGGCGAGACGTTGATGGCGGTCCTTCATGGTCCGTTCCGACATGTTGCCGCAAAACGCACAGTCCTTCTCCACGTGCGTCTTGTCCTCATGAAGGCAGTAAAGGCAGAAAGAGTGTTCGTCCTCCTTGAAGACGTTCTGCAGCTGGCATCCAGGGCAGACCCTGAACAGCTTTCCGGGCGTCGAGCTTCCCTTCTCCTGGGCCATCTCCGAGACCGGGCCTGAGAAGCTTCTGGATTCCTCCGAAGTGTAGCTCGACGAAATCTTCACCCTTGAGGGGCACAGATGAATCCGACACGGGTCCCCGTTGATCGGATGTAGGATCGGTGGAGCTTGAGGCTCTTTGACCGAAAGAATCGAAGTTTTTTGTGAAAAAAGCGCGAAAAATAGCACTAACGCTCGAGAGCAATAGCACGAGGATCCCAACACATGAACGTGCGGTAAAAATCTGAAGATGGCTGCCAGAGGCGGTGCTTAGGTAGAGGGCAGTCATTGGCTGTGGTCAGTATGACGCAGAGACCAGTGATTGGTTATTACTACAAAAGACAGATCAGAAACGAAACTGATACTGGTTTTTTCTTTACCGAGGATTCCCAGCCTGACGACGGGGAATATTCATGAGCATGTGAATCCATGCCAGACCCCATGCTGGAGAAATACATGTTTCTATGTTTTCACCGTGTTAGAGCCCTGACAAAACCTACAGAGTGAGTCTTGGGGAAATGAGCACCCCATTTCAGCACATCAATGTTTAATTTGTAAACGGTTTCAACCCGAATTTGCTGATTGTGCGACATCCACAGCGACAAAATAACTTGAATATCTGGGAACGTGAAACATGTCCTCACTGACTATACCATAAGGTACTAATAGTTGATACATTTTTGCCCTGGTCCCATCGTTTAGCTGTGGCACAAAGTGTACAATGAATGAGAGAGAGGGGGATAGACGGGAACTGGAAGAAAGAGAGAGAGGGGGGGATAGAGCGGTATGGGGAGAGAGAGAGTGAGAGAGAAAGAGAAATAGGTGCTAGAGAAATGTGATCTTTCTGCAAATGGCTTGGGGTAAGATTGCAAGGTTGCATGTTTTGTCTTGTAAGGCCTACTTCTGCTTTCCCACGATTAACTGACACCTCTCTAAGATCTCCTACCACCTTGCACTACACACACAAATCCTCCGCCCACTCCAACAGTCAGTCACCACAGGCCTTGCCATTAGCACATCAACACTAAACGAGCCATGACTAAGCGCTCCTCTTTAGCCCTGTTGCACTCTTCCACATCAGTGCTTAACCAGACACAAAGCGCTGCAGTCAATCAGATCTTGGGCTCTTCCCTATGGCTAACATACTCTCAGGTTTCTCCACCAAACCCATAGAAAGCAGATTGGCACTCAGGTACTGGGTACTTCTGACCTGCACCCATCAACACAACAGGTTTCTCACATGACTTTCCCACTGTCCCACTAATGAACACCACACTCCTTTTTTCTTAAACAACCAAGCACAGAAAGGCCACCAATAGTGGCAGACGGGTGCTATGCATTATCACTCACACTTCATTAAATTAAAGGGGACAATTTCTTTCTCACACTCAACTAGTCTGCAACTTTATCATTCCAAGCCTGACAGTTTTATACACTCCTATCCCATTCTCCTTCGAAATACCCCAATGAGAAATAGGAATGCGAAAAATTGCACCAACAAGGGTTCCTGGCTAATTTGCATGAAACCAAACAGCATTTTGGAAAAATAATAATTACCACAAATCTTTAAAATTGACAGAATCACTAAGTACATAATGTATACTGTGTGTAGCGCTCGTTTCATTTTCACAAAGGTTATCCTAATATTAAAGTGTTTGTAACTATGAACGCTATATGCTCAAGCAGACAGCATCAGGAGTTAGATGAGAGGATAAATGGCTGCAACATTTGTCAGTCCATTGGGGTCTGAGGGCTGTTTCGTGTCTTGTTTCCAGAGATAATACAATCTCAGCCTTGCAGAATTTTAGAAGAGATGGGGCATGCTCAGTCCCCCAAACACAGACATCGATAGAGAACTACATATACAGGATTATAGGTGGAGATTCTAACTAAAGCGATCTCTACATTTATCAGCAAATGTAACACATATTGTATATAGCATTAAGAACCCCCCTATCCCCCACCCCAGGCAGACATTATTCCTACAATATATGTCAAGTATCAAAGATTTTCCAATGTAGCCATTGAACAGCCCCATCTCATTCAGCACAAGAATAATGCTGTTGATCATGCCATCCTCTGTGTTTTCCTCCAAAGCTGTCTCTCACGTTTTTCCAGCCGTCTCATGTACCTACAGACCAAACTGTACAAACCACATTAGCCCGGTTTGCTCAAATGTGTGGTTAAAGCGTATTGCCAAGGGATCACTTAAATTCAGGGCCAAAATTCAGGGCCAATTCTAGGGTGGGCGAAGTGGGCGATAGGCTAGGGTGCAGATAGGAGCAGAGGACTGCAGGGCGAGCCAGTTTAATCTCTCACCAGGAAGAGGTGAGAGACCCTGCTTTGTTTTTTTAACAATCATTAACAAGCAACAGCAGAGTAAAGGACAGAAGACAGAATCCTTCCCTGCACATATCCATCTAGGCCCTATGATACATGTAAAGGCTTAACTGCTCTGTTCAATGTATTCAGCTGGCTCCCACCATCCAATGGTTAGCATCTCATCGTCAAACGAAACATTTGTAATACTCTGCCACTACCTTAGACAAAGTGTGATAATGACACCAGAGACACTGGCCTGACTGAAATTCTGGTTGGGGTTGACGAATGGCTAAACAGCATTTTATCTTTGCTTCTAGCTTAAACAAAGAGGCCAGAGACTGCGTGGAGAAGCAAAGGGCTGCAGAGGCAGGGCAGAAGACCAAAGTAATGCCCCGAAATAAGGCATAATATGCAGAAGGGGCAAATGACCATTCATCCCTAGAATATTTACGAATAATCCACATTACTGAATCCCATTACACCGAGTCCTACCTTCCTAGTCCCACTCTTGGTCATGGTTAAGGACTGGGATGACGAAGAGGGAAATGTATGGTATAGACAGGCTAAGGTAATGTTCTTGCGTTGTTTAGGGCAATCAAATGTGTGACTCTGTCACTGGGACCCCGCTTCTCCAAACATCAGGTTTCCTTTGAAAATCATTGTTTTCTGAAACATTATTCCAATTGAAACCAGCAAGACTGGATCTCTCAGAATGCATTGATTTGTTAAACGAAAGCCCATGATTCTAAAAACGGGTGTCCTGGTGTCATAAAGTCACATAACAAGAATGTGGTGTTTACTGGGACAAAGAAAAAGGAAAACGTTTTAAGAAAAGGGACCGGGAGTTGGAAAAACGGAAGGTAATGTGTTAGGACAGATTAAGGTCAGAAGAATGAGGGCTGGCTCTTAAGGAGATAACAGCCATCATTTGGGGTTTTAGGTGCCGGACGCAATTATCACAGTGTGTGCTATTTACTGTGAAAAATGTATATGTGCAGAGGTAGAAAACAAGCATTGCCTTGTGTGTAGTGAACATGTTTTTCTTTATTGCTGTGCATTGGTATCACATATCCATGTAGCCTTTAGCATTTGAAACGTATTACAATTGTGTGTCCAGGTTACCGTCATTTGACAAGTTGTGTTATGCATGATATGTTCACATCCCGACCCAATATTACAGGGTTCTATGTCCATTTTTCGACAGTCATTTCTCAATGGGTTTTTGGACAAATAATCTTTCCCAAAAAACACATGAAATGTTTCTTTTTCATTTTGGGGGGGTGAGAAGTTCCCCTCAACCCCTACTTCACCTATCAATGTAACTCTATTCCCGACCCTTCACGCCTTATATACCCTTCCCCACACCCCTCCGTGTTTTTCATGGGTTTTTTCAAAAAGATACATTCCGAAAAAATCCATCGCAAAAATTGCTGTTGAAAAATGAACGTTGTACCATATTACAGGTATTGCCATCATATAGCAAGGTACTCATATCATTTCCTGGCACTCATACAAATTGTAAGAGAGCAGCAACTCACGCCATGTGCCAGGTCCGTCTATAATTTGCTGATTATTTCTACTATTTGGGCGTTTGAATAATATGCCCTAGTGCTGACTCCATAAAATAGCTATTGGCATCATACGCCCAAGGCACTCAGGCCATTTTCCAGATATCAGTATTATAAACTTAGGTACTGTCACCATATGCCAGTATACCCTGGTACTCACATCATTTGCCAGACATGGTCATAATTTGAGTAGTCACAGAGCAAAACATAAACGGATCACCTCATAACCTACCCATTTCTCCCACTATTTTCTTCTTAAAGTGCTTTGAAGTAGCTCCTGTAAGGGTGCAGAAGTACGAGTCTGGCACAGTGATGGTTTGCTTTTTGGTATAAACTTTTACTGAAAGTAAAAAGGGGGGTTTGGGGAAACTCCTACCTTTCACTAAACCTAAGAGCGGTTTCTTATAAAACTTATAAAAACATATTTACGGTCTTCATTGAATGAAGAGAGGTTGAAAATGAATTAATGGGTCATCTTCCAAATGGCCGCAACTTAGGGAAACTCTGGCTCATTGTCGATAAATGAACATAATTCTGCCCAATATGGAGACTTAAACTGCACTGCTGGGTCTGGATCTGCTGCTGAAGATTTCAAGGAGAATTTAGTGGAAAACAGCTTGCTATCGAGCTTCCGGCAGAGTGCACGGCGGTCTGGCATGGAGCATAGATGTGGTGGTGCTGAATTCACTCAAAAGCGGTGGCGGACTCGGTCAGGACACTGCCTCAAGTAAAAAATGAAAGAGGGCAGAGGAGGAAGTGGGCCGGAACAAGATGGAGCGTTACGCTCCGGCAAAAATTGTCTTGCCGGAGTGCCGTTCCATGTAGACCCGAGGCCCAGATTTACTATCACAGACATTTTTGATAAATTGGTGGTAATTCTTTATGTTCCCAGAATGCACTTTGTTTTTATTCAAAGCATCCACCATCCTACATTCAGGGCACTCACGTTATTCAACGCTTAGCTCAGCCCCTCAGTTCCCCCCACCACCAATGATAATCCACCCCAACTGTGCATGCTGGGGAGTTTGGGAGGTTCCCCCAGTACATTTTGTCATTTTCCAGCACTGGAGGAGAGGACAGAGTACAGCCAGAGACGTTTTTATGTGTGGACAAAAGGGGTACATACTCCAGACGCCACTCTTGGGGGGACTGGTGGATGGGGGATTGTACTGCTTGGGGGGTGGACCTTCATGGTGTCTGGTCACGAGGCTAGAAAACATTTTGATTTAGCATTCTTTGGGCCCCATCACGAGTTGGGCCATAGCCCTTAAATGCGGTGGTAACGGTATTACCGCTGCATTTACCTTTCTCTGGAGGTCAAAATCCCCTATTTTCTGCTGTATTACCGCCGGCTGTATTAGCCCGCATAATTAGCGTTGAAAATGCCCCATTGAATCCAATGGACCCAATGGGGAATGGGGATTTACCGTTAATACCCAACCCGTGATCCAGCGGTAATACCGCCGGACCGATCGGTGCTAGGGCTATTACAGTCGGGCTGTATTACAGCCGGGATACAGCCCAACTCGTGATGAGGCCCTTTGTTTCTTTCTCTCATTTACATCATCATTTAGATACTGAAAAGAACACATGCTTTGTGCCTGCATGCCTGCAGGCATATTTGAGAAACACAAAAACAAGCATTGGCAAAGCCAACAGTTTGGGCTTTTGTGTAGGCATGGGACAGGCACTTGCCATGCATTGCTACAGTGGTATTAACAAGCTATTGATGGTAGAAGGTTCACAATGCTGCGAGTATCTGGGTATCTAATAGCAGAGCCTGCAAATGCCTAATCCTTATACACACAAAAAAACTGTTGGCTTTGCCACTGCTGTATTTCCAGGACTTTGCGCAGGTCTGTCACGTCTTTGCATGCAGTCGAGCGATTTGCGTGACACTTCCCGTAAAGTGTGGGACGGGCCTAGGCAAAGAAATTAATAGAGTGCGGATCATGCATATTCCTCATTCTGCTGGCAAAATGAGGAATGATGTGGACGTGTTGAGGGACGGGCCACGCAGTGATATCGCATGCCCAGTCAAGCACAGCCTAACTGAATTCATGGAACCCAATGTGCAACCTTACATTGGGAAAAGTTACACGCAAACCTTGTGGACTCACCGCCATGATAGGAGGTGCAGATCACTGTGCGCATAGGATCCAACGCATAATGGTAAGGTAATTTAGGGGTGACAGCACGTAGTTGAGCTGCAGCTTGGATTTAGGGGTGATCGTATGCAGATTAGCAGGGTGCAGCCTTGAATTACGGAGGTTTGCAGGCAGGTTTACCTTCCGCTGCTTTGAATAACACGAAATGGTACACAGATTATCGGGATGCTGTTTTGCATTACGGGGATTCGTATGCAGCGTCCCCGGGGTGCTGCTTTGGTTGCGGGGAACGGCCCTCAGTATTGCCGACGTGCTTTCTGGTGGTGATCAGGTAGGCACAAAGGTTGGTTTATGTTGCTGGTTCTGATTTGCATTGGGGCGTGTTGTGAGCTTTCCGAATGCTACTTGAGCCTCTGGTTACTTTATGGTTATTTTTCCATTAAGATGCAGGATCTTTGTGCTTTTTCTAAGAATCAGGCCCTAAATCTCAGAAGACTACTTCGAGAAAACACTGTCAGGTGCTTTGCGTGCAAGGTTTGATGGTAAGGCTTCATTAAAGTGAGCTTACAGAGTTACCATGAGGAGGTGTTTTGGGCGGGGAGGGGCAGGTACTGGGTGGGAATGGCCATAAAGATTAGCATAGCCATGGGCAGTCAATGGGTGGGCAAATAACCAAACAGCACCTACAACCGTAGTGTCCTTCCTCATTTGGCATTTCAACCTATCTGTACACTAATTTAATTGTTTCGGCTTATAGGTGCCACCTAATAGCCCAAACTAAAAAACAGTAATGATGATTGAAATGGAGGTGCCTGTGTTGTCTGATGGCTCTGCCCCTCCTTGCAGTCAAACAATCATTTGTCACTGTTCTCTCTGCCTTCTGTGACTGCTGGGTGTGGCTGTGGGTGCAAAAGCGAGTGAGCGCAACTGCGCCAGCCTCAGAGCCAAGCAGCACGAGGGCCCAGGCTTTGAGAGGCAGCAAGCCCTGGCTTCAATCCTGATTCCTGCCTGCCACAGATTGGATGCTTCCCCTCCTCTTGTCTGGGTGGCACACTGCAGCAGCTTGCCTGAGGTGGTTGCTCTGCCTCTGCCCACCCTCGGTGCGTGGTGTAGCAAGTCACCACCACTGTTAATGTTTGTCTGCCCACCATGATCAGCATTTTCACTTTGATGCTTACAGACAGGCTGCCACAGAAGGACAGCCAGCCAGAAGCCTGATGAGCTCTTCCTCAAGTCAATCCTCCTCGAAGCTTGAGGCAAGGGAGATGAATGGTCATCAAATTGGTGAAGGTATGTACATTCACCATCCATGCATGGCCATCACAAGTGGGGTGCCAGTCAGAGAGGCAAAATGCCCCGGGTCTCACAGGACCGGGCTGCCTCGCGGGCTGGCTGTTCCTCATGTGATGTGTTGTGTTGCAAGTTATTATTTGCAAAGCACTTCTGGCGTCTGTGGCCTAGTCCCAGTGACGACGAATTGGGATGTGTGGCCTAGTGTCAACATTACTGAGTTTAGCATGCAGACACATTGATTTAAACCCTACCTTCAGTACCTGATCAGCACTGTGTTATTCCGAACAATCGCTGCATGTCCCCATGTCTAAAAGTGGTGTTATTTGGAATGTTATGTGAACCTGTAGCAGCCAGCTTCTGTGCTGCCGTAAGCCAGTATCGCTGCATCGCTTATAGGATTCTCTAATTTGACAACCCCAAGGCCAGATTTATATGCGCACGCTAGCGCATGTTTCAGGGGGCCCTGCCACCATCTCAAATATCAGCTTTTATCCAGCAGGATACAGAAAATTAGCAGTAACAGTTCACCTTTTACATTAAGTTGGATTTGTAATAACCTGGTCAGAGTGCAAAAAATATACAAAAAATTAAAGGAAAAGGAAATGGGGCACTGAGCTCTGTAACCTGCAGGACACTGTTTTCTGAACCCCCATCACGGCTGACTCAGCCTTTCATCCTTTCAGAGGCGGATAAAGTGGGTACTGTTTAGATAAGCATTCAAACCCCTGATTACTTAAGCCATAGGTTAGTTTAAAGTGCCAAAAAGGACATGACTCATAGGTAAAAAAATAATGCTTGTCTGAGTCAGAAATGTAGTCATCACATGGGGGTGGGAGCCTGAAGTGGGCATTGGCAGATCCTCAATTTAGTGGAAAATATTTCTGGCATGGCAGCTCCCGCTGAGCCTTGAGCTCTGTAACCTGCAGGACACTGTTTCTGAACCCCCATCAGGGCTGACTCAGCCTTTCATCCTTTCAGAGGCAGATAAAAGGGGTACTGTTTAGATAAGCATTCAAACCCCTGATTACTTAAGCCACAGGTTATTTTAAAGTGCCAAAAATGACATGACTCAAATTGGTTTAAAAATAATGCTTGTCTAAGAAATGTAGTCATCACATGGGGGAGGGAGCCTGAAGTGGGTATTGGCAGATCCTCAATTTAGTGGAAAGTATTTCTGGCATGGAAGCTCCCTTTTTTCCTACTTAAGGAGCCCTCCAGCATCTTTTCCTTTGCAGATGGGGAGCAGGTGCAAGTGGATCTAGGTCACCTGGCCTAAGCACCACCCACCTTCTTAGCCCTGCCTCTTCCTCCCTGCTCTTAATTATTAGATCAAGGGCATCTCTTGCCCGGGAGTCCGAAGTGAAAGGCAGACGAAGAAAAGGGCAATTCCTGTTTGGTCCTGTTCGGACCAGGAGGACCCAGGTCCTGACCCCCTACTCAGACAGCAGGTAAGCCTGCATCAACAACTGTGTTACGCCCTCTGTCCCTCCAGGCCATCCCCACCCCCTCTGGTCCCCCTGTGATGTTCCCTTGTGCCCCCCCCTTCTCGCACAAGATGTTGCCTGTTTTGCGCAATTCTTCTACCCTGCTCCCCCTCAACCTCCTCCAGCCTACTTCTGCAGGAGTCTGTCCTGATACATTGTGGTTTCACCATCACCGTCTTGTGGCCAATGCTGGATTTGACTTTATGGACGTCATTCATTCACGGTGCGTCACCCTTTCTCAACTCTCATGCTGGGCTTCCTTTGCATCTTGTACTCATGGTGGCTCTGAATCATGCTGTTCCTATCTTCATATTGTATCCTGGCTTGCAACATTATGTGTTACTACTGACTTCTGCAATTGTATTTGCTCTTCCCGCTTGCTTCTCCACTCTTTTTGACTGCTTACTCTCTGTTCTCTCCTCCCCTCCCCTCTTCCTTTTTCCTATCTCCTCCCATTACTATCTTCTATGCACTTACTGTATCAGAATTGTCCCGGGACCTAATATGATAGCAACCTCATCTGTTTCCTCCACCCTCCCATTACTGTTTTTTTTCCTCACCACCCCCCCTCCAGCACTATCTGAAATGTCATCAGGCCTAGTATGATAGTCGCTTGTTTTGTTCCTCCCCTCCCTCTGCACCCGTCTCCCTCACTTTTTGTTTTCTCCGGCTCTACCAGAAATGTTGTCAGGCCTAGTACGGTAGTCGCCTGTCTGTTTCTGTTTCCTTCCCACTCTCCCCCTCCCTTCCTTATCTATGTCATAGCTCTTGCACTATCTGAAATTGTTCCTGGCCTGTGAGAATGTCATAGTTGTTTCCCTTGTTCCCTCCCTTACCTTGAAGCACTTTGAAACACATTGTGTATAGGCGCTATATAAATAAACTATCATATCATATCATATCACTGAGCCTTGATTCTCAAAGGCACACAGTGAAGGGGCTCCTCCATCGACAGGGTCCGTAAATAAGTGCATGGTCTCAGAAAGCAGAAGGCAACAATTCGAAATGCAACTGAGTATAGTTTTCGCACAGCATGCTGTAAGAGTTGAATCATGTCTGTCTTCTAATTGTTCTTATAGTATCTTGTACCGCACATAGGCCGGGAAAATGCTACCTCAGTGAGATACTGGGCCACTTCTAAGCCATGGCACCTTTGATTCACATTCGTTATTGGCCAAGGTAATTTCCCTGGAGCCTGTGCCTCCAAGAGAAAACATAAGCAGGTGACAAATAGGCTGCGCGCTCAGATATAACAGGGAAGTAATAGTAATGGAAAGATGCAGACCCAATGCACAATAAACAGGTTTTGGTGTGTGAAGACTTGTTTTTTGTTAAGAATATTTTCTTTCTCTGGCAATTATGTGCATGTTGAACTGTTGTAGGTGGAGCTGTACAAATTAGAATTAGCAGCCATCTATCGCTAAAATGGTAACCTCTGCGGCTGTCCACAGCGAAGAGACGAAAGTCACCAAATCAAGGTAATTAAAAGAGCTAAAATGCCATAAATACTCCAAGGAATGCCAATCATGGAGGGGATTAGTGCACTCCTCACTATGACATAAAAACCCTTTGGCATAACGCAAACGTTTATAGTGGGGAGGTACTAAATTCTGAGCCAGAATAGATCTGGACTGTGCACATCAGCCAGGTTTTGGGAGGAGAACGCTGTGTTAATGAAGGGTGGAGGACACCGCTATCAAACTGGTCGTATGATCTAGAACCTAGTGATATTTTGGGGCTGATTGGGAACAGTAAGACCTCTAGAGCGCCGGGCCCAGAGGGGATACGTAGCACCCTGGTCAAATCTGAACCATTAATATGCTCATTGGCATTACATCAACTGTTCAAGTGTATAGAGAAGCTACAGACGATACCTAGCTCATGGCGGGATAGTATAATTGTGCCCATACTAAACAAGGGAAGACATGAGGACCCTAATAATTACTGCCTCCTCTCAATGCTAGATGTGCTGACAAAGATATTTGTGTGGACACTGCTGACCGATGCGGAGGCATGAACAAACGAGGTTGACATTATTCCTCTAAAACAAACTGGTTTCCGAATGAATTCAAGCATGAATACTAACATCCTCGCCTTAACCACCATAATACAGCAGGCAGAAATCAGGAAACGCCCTGTTTATGCAGCGTTTATCGATTTTAGTGCCTCATTCGATATGGTGGATCGAATTAGGTTGTGCCACAAATTGGTAAGTAAACACTTACTGCCGGGGTTATTAAAAATGCTTACCCTACTATACTATACTCACAAACCAGGGTTAAAATCAGGCTGGATAATCATGGCAGCACTACGGCTTGGACAACCCCATCCAAGGGTTTGAAACAGGGATGTACATTGGCACCCATGTGTTTTAATTTAAATCTGGCACACCCAGGGGAGGCCTTGTGGAATCCGTCTGCTATCCCTCCCAAGTTAGGGTCAGTACTGATCCAGTGGTTAGGCTATGCAGACGACCTGATCATCTTAGATCTAACAGCAGGTGGCCTACAAGCCACACTTAACAAACTAATGGTGTATACAGAGGAAAATTCCCCGGTAATGAACATCACTAAAGCCGAAATCATGATATTTGATTCCGGGAAAAGGAAAAGGAAAACAAGGAAATGGGAGATCAATGGAAAACCATTGGATGTGGTTTATTCCTATAAATACATCTGAACAGCAGACTAAGTAGCACCATGTACTTTGAAGAAATTAGTTTGAGAATTAATGCCACCCTAGGGGGTCTTCGCTGATTTGTGCAGAAGGTTGTGGGGTACTCGATTGGCACACTGATCCCATTGTATCAGTCCAAGATCACAACAATGGTTTTTTATGGTGCCGAAGTTTGGGCTTCTTCAATGCTGGAAGAACTGGCCGAATTGGAGAGATGCCTATTGAAAAGTTTGCTTAGGTTAACTAGGCGCACAGCGATCAAGATTATCCATCTGGAATTTAACATCTCCCCCATAGCATCCAGGGTAACAATTTGCAGTCCAGCTACCCTATGGAAATTCAATAATGCACTCCCTGTTGGCTCTGACAGCCGATGCCTATTCCTCACATGCAACTCTGATGAAAACTAGCACTGTGGGAATAATCCACAATCTGGCTAAGAAATGGTTAACAGGGTCACCAGAGCACACACTAAACACGTCTCTTCCATTATTCAAAAAGACCATGAAGAGCATGTTAGTAAGGCATGATCTGGCACAAGCCATGGTTAACTTGTATACTAGAAACACTGCTATAGAATTTGTGTTATACATCTCCAACAGAGGTGAAATACCCACCTACGTCAAGCAGTTCATTGGTAACTACTTGATATGGGAATATTTGCACCTAAAATTTAACACGGCTAAAACTGGGGAGATTGAGGGTGCCTGGCATCCTTCTTCCAGAGCTAGCAGCGACTGTCGACTACGTGGGTCACAGGTACTTGAAACAGTCAGACATCTGCAGTGCAGTTCTCTTAACAAACTAAGGGTGGAAGCCAGGCGAGCAGCTAGTTTGGTGGATGATATATCGGGAAATACATTGTGGTCTGAATTCATGAATGGTACGGCACTGAGACCGCACTGGTGGATTTGAAATCTAGGCTCCTTCGCCATATGGATCATGGTGGCCCCTGTATGCTGATGTTGCTGGACCTGTCCGCCGCCTTCGATCTGGTAGACCACTCAGTTTTGGTCTCCAGGTTGAAGGAGGTGGTGGGTTTCTTGGCTCGGTGGCCGCATGTGTCGCCTCTTTTCTCAAACAGCGCCAATGGCGAGTGAGCAGTAACATCGCAGAGGCTAACCCCATGGATCTGACGCAGGGAGTCCCGCAGGGAGCCTGTCTTTCACCGATTTTCTACAACATCTTTACGGTTCCCTTCCTTGACTTTTTGGACAGTAATGACATAGAGTTCACCAATTACGCTGACGATACTCAGTGTATCATTCCTATCGCAGGTATTTTCTCGGCTGACGAAACTAAAATCAACTGGATATATGCACTCATCCAAAGCTGGATGTGTGTTAATGGATTGGCCCTTAACACCACCAAGACAGAACTTATGCTTGTGGGAACTGATCCAAAAATTCACAAACTGGAAGACTTATACTCCCAGCTTGTGATTGATAATTGTGTCATAAAGACCAAAAAAAGAGTTAAGACACTGGGGATTTACTTGGACTGTAATCGAAGCATGAAAGCGCAGGTTAGTAATCTGGTGCCCTCATCCTCTTACTATATTAAACTACTTTCTCATGCACGCCCCTTCCTCTCGCAAACTAGTAGAGAGACGTTGGCCCGATCACTGATTAGCTCTAGGTTAGACTACTGTAGTAGTCTTCTGATCGGTGTTCCAAAATGTGAAGTGAAGTGAATAGACTGCAGGTAGTGCAGAACAACGCTGTTAGGGTTGTTATGGACAAAAGGAGATCAGACCATATCTCCCTGTCTAGAAGGGAGCTTCATTGGCTTCCTATTAAGGAACGTATTCTCTTTTGCCTCTTGTCCATTTCCTTCAACTGTCTGAAAAACTCTGGTACTACTTACCTTAATGACGAATTTAGGATTAAAGCAGGCAATTATAGCCTCAGATCCAATGGTCTCTTTCAGCTAATTGTCCCAAAATGCAGATTATCTCAGACAAAGGTTGGAGCCTTTTATTCTGCGGCTCCCATTGCTTGGAACAACCTTCCATTGAAACTCAGAACTGAAAATTCTAACAGAGTGTTCAGGAAAGGAATTAAAACCTATCTGTTTAATTAACCTCTTCCTCTGGCCTGAGATCTTGCCTTCTGACACTACTTTTATCATCAGTGGTCATTTCTTCTGGACGTCCTGTTTGTTTCTATATGTTGTTTAGCGCTCTTAAACCTTAGGGTCAGTGGATTTGCGCTATATAAATTAAAAATAAATAAATAAATAATAATCACGCCTGTATTATTTATTTAACTTTGCTTTAGAGAAGAGTTGAGGAAATGTTTAAACTTTTAACGTGATAGCGACACTGTCTAGTATGGAAGTGTATATGGAAATGCCAGTTATTTTCTATTGTGAAATTTTTAATAAACTATATTAAAAATTAAAGAAACACATGTAAAAGCAGCCCTAGGTGGCAATCTAGCATTAGTCCCTGCCTCTCAATGTTGGCAATCATTTTTAAAAACAAAAAACACTGACATGCTTTCTTCCCTGCGAGTGTGTGCTTTACAGCATGCTTGTTACAGTTCATCTTTGGTGCAGGGCTAGCTTGCACACCCTAAAGCCATTAGCACCACGTAAATAGCTATCAGCGCCTAGCTAAGGTGGTGGCTGACACCAAAATGAGAGTCATAACAGGCAGTAAAAGTGCAATCTATTTGTCTGCATACACTGAGATGTTGCACTGTGGGAGGGCCCCACACCTGGCTACCCAGCAAAGATGCTATTACACTTTTTTAATAATGCATAGTGTGCGATTGAGGTATTGCAACTAAGTTCAGATCAGATCAACCAAACCTCTAAATGCTCAGTTTGTGCATTCACTACAGCACAACCTTTGTGGCAATTCCATCTTATTTGGGGGAATATAATAATAACATACAATAATCAAACTTGAAATTAATATAAATAAGTTTGAGTTCCATCATGGTGAAGAAGATGGCTCAGTGAGTTAAGCATTTGTTGCAGAGATCTGTGTTTGCGTGCTGGGGTTCATATTTGTATATATACATGCTGTTGACAGAAGCACTTACTGTGCTACTAAACAACATGCCTGTAATAAAAAAAAACTAGTTAAGTAAACTAAAATAGAGTCAATGTGGTGCTGGTCTAGTTAGTGGTGGTGCGTGTCTTTCCTCACACCAATATTTGTTATAGCAAGAACAGCATTACAAGAATAAATGATAGCTGCTACATTTCTCAGTGTCAATCATCTACTGATGTATCCAAACTGTGCAAAGGGAAATGATATTAGCAGTTCTCAAAGCCCCCCTATAATTGGCCCCTTCATCTTTTCAATGTACTACTTTAATTTGTGGTTTCATGGAGACATATTTTTCATATCATGGGTTCCCTTTGATCCCTTTGATCTATGTCCTGTTTTTTTTATGATCAATTCCTGAACATTTTAGAATGTATACAGTGTGAAGAATTGCCATCTGTCAAGGGTGAAAAGACATGGGCTTTTTGATTCTTATTAATACATAAAATGATGTGGGCAATTCCATCTCCAAAAGGGTAATCTGCCAACCAGATTTCCCTTTTCGTCAATTCCATGCCAAAAGCATAGTGTACGTGTTGCCTGCTGCATCAGTAGCCTGATCCGCAGCACCTGCTTTGCATGTGGTGTAAAGCAGATTTAAATGTAACAAGATACCCACTCGACAGCCACAGCGACAGCCACGTTTTTGCCGATCATGGCTGCCAAATCCCAATTGATATCACACATGTGTCAGCTCCTGTGGGTCAGCTGTACGGTGGAAGGTGATGTGTATTCTGGCCAGCGGGTGGAGACTGCCAAATGGCAACACAGCAACCTGGAGGACCAGATCTCTTCTTTGATCACTTTGTGAGGGCAGGTAACACCCTCTGTCAGAGGCAGCTGTCCTGGGCACGAGCATCAAGGGAGCACACCCATTCAAAAGGAGTAGCCTCACACTAGGGTGCTCCATCTCTAAGGGCCTTTGTTCTTTGTGGGAAGGGGATAGGATTAGAGTAGGCAGGAGGCCCTGGTCAATGGAAGGAGACTTCCACCACCTTGTTTCTCTCAGTCTCTCTTTCACATTCCTGTCCCCTCCACTTCCTCTGGAGCAAAACACTTTGGGTGTGACATCAGAAGGGCAAGGTCTACTCAGTTCAAAAACAGGGATTGGACCACTAAGTCAAGCTAGCTTTAGTCAAATCACCTGGGGACTTTAACCTTTAAAAGAAGGGGTCTCCCAACCCTTCTTTAGATTGTCTCAGATCCTCTTGGATCCTCACACGACACGAAGATTTACCCGAGCAGAACTCACTGAACTTATTTTGGGAAAGTTGTGCTTCCAAAGTCCTCAGCCTGAGGTGAAGAAGGAGCCGTCCGAAGTGGAAGGAAGATCTGTGACCTTTGATGTGGACCAAGACCTACCACTCTGCGCCAGAATCTCCTGAAGCTGGGAGAGGAGACACTGAACGGAACATCCTGTCCTCGAGTCCCCATGAATGGGCTTCACAGCAGCTGGAGAAAAGGTGAAGCTCTCTATTCTACCTAAAGGGTTGCTCCTTGTTCAACGCACTGTGAACCAGAAAGAAGGCGCTGACTTTTACGCTCCTCCACCAAGTCAAACTATTGCTTGCACTTCGCAACAGCTTGACGCTGCCTCATGCAATAGCTAAGCCTGTCATCTGCTAGGCCCGAATCCATTGCTCGATGCCGGTACCCAATCCGAATCACTGGTGAGTCACACGCTGCCTCTGATCAGTGGTTACAACCATGGCTCAGCACAGGTAGTCCTCGAACGGCCACTTCATAGACACCCCCAAAGACACCACTTCGATGACTGTTGCTCGCTGACTCGAAACGCTTGAGTGTCACTTATCGAACCATCTCATCGGCTGAAGCCTGACTCGGCCTGGCTTAACTGAAAAGCAATCCTGGGACTGGCCTGACCTTCAACATTGAGAGCACCCCTTCTGCCACACAGAGCGACTGCATTCACCCCTATCAGCGCCCACCAAGAACTGTCTGTGTACTGTCACTTCTGCCCTGGGGAGAGCCTTTCCTTGTGAGGCTAGCAAAGTGAGCCTGGTACTCCTCCCTAGGGGTAGAGACAAGAGGAACCTCACCGGGAGAGGCTTCCACTGTGGGGACAAGGACTCCTGTTCTAATGAAGTTCTTGCTAAACCCTGTGGAGTCTGTTATTGTCAAGAAACCCCTCTGCCTATAACAATGAAGAAACACTTGGATGGTATTGAGACAAGGTAGATCACTGGAACAATACAGAATGTAATCCAAACAAAGAAGAAGGACTTGGACACTACGCCAGGGCAGTCCCACGGCAGCGTTATAAAGTTTGGAGGAGGAGACCATGTAGGAGAGAGAGCCTGTGGGTTTCAAATCAGCTGGGAGAGGAACAATGAGCGAAACCTGGACGTGCAGTATCCGAAGAGAGGGAGAAACCCAGCTACTCTCTCTGCCATGGGATGCTACTGGAAAGAAGAGGCGCAAGAAGTTGAGCAAATGGTAAGGCGTCCCGAGCCTGGACGGTTGAGGAGTTGCGGTGTGACCGTATCCGGGTGGTTTGAAGGTCTATGAATGACGCCAACACCACTTTCCTAAAAGGGCAGCGGAGCGAGGCAACCGACAGAGGAACGATGTAGGAAGAGGCTGACCTAGCACTCAATGGAGAAGTGCCATCCTGTCAGAGAACCCGATGACGTTATCCCTGAATAATCCAGGTAACGGGGAAAGCGGGAGACTAGGGAGGGGAACCACAGAGAATCATTACTGGAACACTCATAATGGTCTCAGTCAAGACAAAGTGGCAAGTATAGATGAGAAGAGTGAGAATCATTACTGGAACGTGCATACACGTCCCATTGAAGACAAAGTGCCAACCAAGTACATATGAAAAGAGTGAGAATCATTACTCGAACGCTCATACTAATTGCAATCAATATATAATATTGGGATCAAATGAAAAACAAGACAAGCAATATTTGCGTCCACAGACTCAACCAAGTCAAGATAAATGTTGGGCATTAAGTAAAGAGAAAAGCTTAAGAGAGAACAAAAAGAGAGGAAAAGAGTTATCTCATGGAAGGAAAGCAATAGCCCCAAATAGAGGAGACAACGTAAAGAACATAAAGGAAAGGAGGAATAAGCAAATGAAAGAGACAGTTGGGACCTTGAAGAATCCAATATTTGAATGTAACAGTTTCATTAAAACAGTCACTAAGCACTATCTGAAGATACACTATTGAAGGGTACTTGGTTGAAGAAACAACCCCGAGGAGAACAGAGTCATTCTCATATACATTAGTTGTTCTGAATAGTGGCAGGGTCAGACAGGTTAGTTTTGGACAGAGGACGGACGGAATTGGTTTGAACTCTCACTGATGAGCACCCTAGTTAGTTTGGTTAGGTAGGCAACACCTTTATCCTTGGAAGAGTTAGGAGTTTTCTCTTTTCTTTTAATAAAGAATAACTGTAAAACCAGAGTCCTTGTTCTTCTTCTGACCCGTCACATGAACCTGAACTGCCCCCTCAGCCCACTTGGGCCCTAGAGACTGGTTAGGTCACGATTGCACCTGTTTTCAAAATCAACATATCCTTTTTGTGGCTACTAGTTCACCTACCACCCCTGGAACCACACAGTGTCAGTTTATTCTTACATCTTCTCTGTTTTTCCTTTGGGTGGGTTTTTGTACAGTATTTTCTACTTGTTCTATTTCAGGTGGTGTTTTTAATTCAAGTATATATATTTATATAGAACCTTGATTGGACATTCCCATTATTTTGGACTGTGATCCTGTGTTGTTTGGGTCACTACCGGTTCATCTCCACACCCCTCTTAAGAGCACAGCCTTTCCTCAGTCCACGTGATCACAAAAGGCGAAGGAGATATATCTCTCAACTGTCACTGTTTTACCATTATAATGGAAACCAGATTGAATGATTTGGCTGCGTTAAGCATTGAGTCTGAAATGGTTCAAGAGAATATGCAAAACTAGAAGGAAATATATAGTTTAATCTTGGCAATGTTTCAGGCACATCTGCCTTGGGCAGTAGAAAGCATATACTCACTGGATGCTTCTCATTTAATTATTTCTATGATTACTTGAATGTGTTTGTATGCTGTGTGGGCAAGAACTGAAATGCTAAGAGAATTTTGATGTTTGTTACATGCCTTTTTGTTTTCTCTGCTGCATAGTCATGTAATGTTATTCCAAGGGCATGTACTTTGGACACATTCATACAGAAATAATTGTCAGGTGTAACTAGGAGGTTATCATTTCTTTAAAAAAATACTTACTTAAATATAATTGTCCTACATTTTGTTTCAAAATAAAAATATCATTCGAAAAAGTGAAAATGTCTTCAATATAGCATCCTGTTCGGGAACCAGGTCACAGAGATGTGTAATGTTTATATTTGATTACCAACTAAATAATCCATTAAAAGCCTAGACGAGTTTCTGTTGAATTTGACTCAAAGTATGTAGTCCTTTCTATTTGCGTATTGTGGTGGGGCATGGGTTTCGGCGACAGGGGGCATGGGTATCAGGGGACAGTGGGGGGCCAAGGCTGTCTGTGCCCTGGGCCCCAGAAACTGTTAAAATGGCCCTTACTACGGCGCTGGTGTTTGGGGTTTTTCTACCGTACTGTTGTGCACAGCATGGTGCACATCCAGCCCTGCTGCCTGGTGGACGGTAGCAGTATGCCTGAGTAGTTCAGGGGAGTCTTAAGGAGCTGCCCAGTGGTTTTGGGGAATCCCGCTGTGTCCCTCGCTGAGCTGCTGGAAGAGGGAGCGGGCCGGGGCGTGCAACGGCTGCTGAGAACACCAGAACTTAATCATACAGAGCGTGGTGTCTGTTGCAGTTAAATAACATTGCTTAGTTTATATATCGTTGGAGTCCTGCCAAAGGGACACCATTTTGTGAACACAATATTACGGGAGTTCTGGGGTGTGCAATTCAGGCCTGCTGTGTAATGTCTCACCAGAGGTAGGTGCGCCATTAAGCACTCTAAGGCGAAAGGCAGAAGGGAAAAGCAGACAAGGTTAAGTGTTTTTTAAAAGCCACCTAATTCTAGGATTGACTAGAAAATGGCACCAACTAGGGAGAGCCTCCTCCCGCAAAATGCTCCAGTCATAGCCACAGTAATGGGCTGTAAGTTGGAAAGTTGGCTTTCATGGTGGATACGCTGCAGGCAAGGCTAGGCTGGATAAAGAGATCAAGAGTGTCACTGAAGAAGAAGGAAGACTGACTTGGAAGACTGGAGAAACAGCATGCAAGGCACACTTGAGAAAATGGTGCAATATATGAAAGGAACGCAAGCTAAACTAGAGGACTTGTAATACCTGTCTCAGAGAAGCAATGTAAGGATACTGGGCATGCCGGAATCTACACAACAAATATGAAGACAATTGTGGGGTGTCTGCTGAAAAACATATTAGACGATCTTCCCTTCTCTCCTCAGTTTCTAGTGAAACACGTGCTCCCAGATCTCTGGCACCTGTATCCAAACATGGACAAGTGGCTGCATCAATCACTGCAAATCTGCTGACTTACAGAGACTGAGATCTCATACTGAAAGAGACGAGAGAGATGGCAAATCTAAAATATAATGTCACAAGAGTTTCTATATATCCAGAATTCACAGCTCAGGGCCAGACTGGGCGACACAAATATACGACAGTGAAGAAGGCACTCAGAGAGAATAACAAAAGCTACTCCATGCAGTTTCCTGCTAAACAAGAATATAGCATTCTTCTTTACAAGCCCTGTTAGAAGCCAACAATTTGTGGGAGAACTATCAAGGCTGCCTCAAATTAACAAGGGTTCCCTGGCTGAGAAGACGGATTTGGACTCGGGTTGAACCAATGAAACTGGATAGCAATTGCAAATTATAATATAAGCATGATGTCAATGACAGGGTTGCATACAAACTTACACTCAGTGGGACGGAGACGTGTATCATGGAGCAGACATGTCCTGTATCAGAATTCTTTTTGACTGCATCGACATCTCAGAGGGAATGATGGTCATGGTAGTGGTATTAGTTGGTGCCGTCTGACACGTGTATTAAGAATTACGAGAATGTTGGGTTGTTTAAGTTCTTAAAGGGGATTGGGAGTTTCACTGCGGGTGGGATCTTGGTGTTGGGTTGTTTTGGTTAACAAGTATACATTTATCTCTCACAATTGCAGCTGCTTGAATAAACATTGGATGAAAGGGACAAGCTTGTGATCCTTTGAGTTGAGTGACAAAGTCAGTGAGACAGGATATGGATAATCAGGGGCAAGTTCTTCTACTTACAAATACCGAGTTGCAAAGTGCCTCGGCTAAATTGGCACAAAATCAACGCAGATGTTAACAGGTTGGTTGTGAAGGTGCTGATACTTAGGCGGTACATTTGAAGGGGTAAAAGAATATGGATTTTGGTACTTCAGTAGGTACATTTGAAGGGGTAACAGAAAATAGCTTTTGGTAGAAGATGGGGTGGCTGTAGATGCTGCATATCCTTCTCATCTATTTTTAGGGATGTTATGGAAATCATATACAAGTTCTTGGATTTATCCGAGAGGATGTGGAAGCTGACCATGTGGGTAGTGTGATGGGTCATGAGTAAGTCAGACACAGAGGCATTATTTAATTGCTATAAACCTTTATTTTAAAAAAAGGGGGGATTGGAGGAAAACCTACCTTCCCTATAACTATGAGGGGTTTCCCTGTCTCAACCAACATAACTAGTGTCCAAGTCAGGATGTCCAAAAGTAAAAGTTATCTGTCCTGTGTCCAAAACATAAACTGACCCTCACATTCAAAACCAATCATACAGTGAATGGGTAAATGTTCTCTTAGCTGCGTCCTGCAGCTATATTTTACAAGTTAAACTTAAAGTTCCAAAATGGTGCAACAAAGAAAAAAACAACCAACACAGTCTCAAGAGATCAACAGATCCTTGCTTCCTTCTTCGAATTTTCCAATGTTGCAACAGAATAAGGAAATACCTTTTCTTATGGTCGACAAGGTTCGCAGTGACAAGGTATAGCTTTCCCTCACTTGACAACCATAAGTTTCAAAACATCAGTTTATTTGGCTCACAATATCAAGAGATTGCTCCTTCGTTCTTGAAGAACCAACTTTTCTTTCTTTTGTTTGTATATTTTACAGGATCAAGAGATTACTTCTTCTCTTCTCTTGACAGAACGGCGGTTCAACATTTGCACAGTTTTAAGGTCTTCCAGAACTGTGTACCTAGTATACTCTCCGCCCAGGTTTCATTCAAGCATCTGAGTTCATAGTTCTCCCAAACAATACATCTGGTATACTCTCCTGCCAGGTATTATTAAACTTTACTTGTATTATGGTTTTCAGTCTCATATTCTCTTCACGTGCCTGGCATACTCACCTGCCAGAACATTTCACACGCTTATATTTGTAATTTAGGGTGCGGGTGGTAGACCCGCTTTCAGTGTGCCAGGTATACTCTCCAACCAGGACTTTGCCAAACTTCATAGAGTTTTCCCCTCTGCCAATTATTGGGTCCTTGACCCTTCCCGGTTGGCTCTTGTCAATGCTTGTTCTGGTTCATTAGTTCCCCTGCTTGGGATTCTGTGTTTTGCCCAGTCTTTTCTTGCAATATAATTATGGCTGGTTTATCTGTTCCAGCTCCCTTGGTCACTTTCTCTGAACAGGGCATTCCCTTCTTGATCGTTGTGCGATTCATGCAGTGACGCTCCCCAGTGTTTCCCTTTGCTTGCCTGGGCTCACCAGTAGTTTCAAGCTGCTTCGGCATCCCCTGCGTGTGGTATTTGCTGAAGCAGTCTTCCTTCACTTCATGTCAGCATCACCTGCACTCTCCGGTCTTCTCACCGCTCTGGTATTCACATCAGAACTTCCACTGCTCTTTGCCCCATGCTAGCTATCCTCCCAGTATCGTGTCTCTCTTGCCAGCGTCTTCCTGACCATTCTTCTGCTCTGCTGCACACCGTGAACCTTTTGCTACCTAACCGCATTGGGAAAATAGATCTCCATCTTTCAATTTTGTTACAGCTTTTAAACTTCCCGGTCTGGATGATCTAATCAGAAAGATTATACCGCACCACAGGATTCTTGCTGTGGTTAATCCGCATTGCTCTTGTCCTCTTCCTCATACCAGTGAATTCATGGGAACCAAGATGTATTTGTTCATAGCTTTCAAACTCTTCTACTGAACAGTATGTCATAGAGGTTTTTGATGGATACACAGCATTATTACTATCAGTCCCTTCAA
This sequence comes from Ambystoma mexicanum, assembly GCF_040938575.1. Classification (NCBI taxonomy): domain Eukaryota; kingdom Metazoa; phylum Chordata; class Amphibia; order Caudata; family Ambystomatidae; genus Ambystoma; species Ambystoma mexicanum. The sequence continues at coordinate 584,773,896 of NC_090922.1, read as the reverse complement.
GGGGGGGTTTATTACGTGTTTCTTTTGTTTGTATATTTTACAAGATCAAGAGATTACTTCTTCTCTCCTGTTGAGAGAACGGTTCAACATTTGTACAGTTTTAAGGTCTTCCAGAACAGTGTACCTAGTATACTCTCCGTCCAGGTTTCATTCAAGCATCTGAGTTCATAGTTTTCCCAAACAATACGCCTAGTATACTCTCTTGCCAGGTATTATTGAACTTTACTTGTATTATGGTTTACAGTCTTATATTCTATTCACATGCCTGGCATACTCTCCTGTCGGAATTTTCCACATGCATATAGTTGGAATTTAGGGTGCGGGTTGCAGACCCGCTTTCAGTGTGCGAGTTATACTCCCGGGCCAGGACTTTGACAAACTTCGTAGAGTTTTCCCCTCTGCCAAATATTGGGTCCTTGACCCTTCCCAGTTGGCTCTTGTCAATGACTGTTCTGGTTCATTATCCCCTGCTTGGGATTCCCTGTTTTGTCCAATCTGTCTCTTGCAATATAATTATGTCTGGTTTATCTGTTCCAGCTCCCTTGGTCACGTTCTCTGAACGGAGCACTCCCTTCTCAATCACTGTGCGGTTCACGCAGTGAAGCTCTCCAGTGTTTGCCTTCACTTGCCTGGGCTCACCAGTAGTTTTAAAGCTGCTTCGGCATCCCCTGTGTGTGGTATTCGCTGAAGCGGTCTTTCTTCCCTTCACGTCAGTGTCTTCTGCACTCTCCGGTCTGCTCATTGCTCTGGTATTCACATCAGAACTTCCACTGCTCTTTGTCCCATGTCAGCTGTCCTCCCGGTCTCATGTCTCTCCTGTCAGCGTCTTCATGACCGTTCTTCTGGTCTGCTGCACACAGTGAACCTTTTGCTTCCTGAACCGCAACGGGAAAAAAAAATCTCAATCTTTCAATTTTGTTACAGCTTTTAAACTTCCAGGTCTGGATCATTTAATCATAAAGACTAGACCGCACCACAGGCTTCTTGCTGTTGTTAATCCACATTGCTCTTGTCCTCTTCCTCATCCCAGTAAATTCATGGGAACCAAGATGTATTTGTTCATGGCTTTCAAACTCTTCTACTGCACAGTATGTGATAGAGGTTTGAGACGGATATGTAGCATTATTACTCGGATATGTAGCATTATTACTATCAGTTCCTTCAAGGAGGGGGGGTTTATTACATGTTTCCCAGCGTGAACCACCTCCATTCTTCTGAGGTTGGTCCCCCCATTTAGTCCTCCCGCAGGTGGTCACCACCAGGGCTGGAGTCAGCTAGCTTCTGCCCTTCACTGCCCATGTGGGGAGAGACTCTGCCCAAGGAAGAAGTGATGGCATCGCCAGATTCAACACAGTAGATATGTAATTGTATCTCGGAGCATACATGGCTTCCAAAAAGGACTTGTAAAGCTTCATGCCCCCAATGTGGATATCCATCAATTTTTACCGTACTAGCAGACAGATGTTTCAGATACATAGGCTCAAAAAGGTTTTGGGGCGGGCGACTGTAATACCATTCTGGACTTGGCAGATGCACAACGACAAACAGATTACTCATGGCTGCTGCCCAGGAGATAACTCAAATAATGGCATATCTGAGAATGGTGGAAGTATGGTGGGTGCTCCAAACTTAAGTACAAGGGTATACCTTCTACAGATCAGTGTTTGACATACACTCTAAGATTGAAGTGTTCATGGTGACAGTTGGACCAATTTGACAGATCAGTGACTGTAGTATGCTTCCCACCACTCTGAACATTAGCCTGTAGTGTTAAACATTTTCGGGCTTGTTGGGGCTGTGGAGGAAATGTTTAAGGACTGAAAAGTGTATGTACTCCTCGAGCATATAACCACTGTATACCGTTGTGCACGCACTGCGAACTGCCCTGTTTAAACCACTGTTTCTAGCTTGTGTGAGGGAGGTGGTAGATTGAACAGCCCATGATTTTTCCATGAAAGCTATTTGCCTAGCACGAAAGAATGCTCGCCTTAACAGGTCTCGATTCTGGCGCATTTCCCTCCTGGCATATGCAAGCGTGTTTTATGTTCTCGCTTTCTTCTAGAAATCGGCTTTAGTAGGCGGAAGTGCTCTCGTCTGCCTCAGACAGTCCCAGAATCTTTAAGGAGTAAATTCACCTTGACAAAATGTATTACGCTATGATGCTCTTCCTGATAACACAAACTAGCACAGCAGAGTGCAGCTGGCATCAAAGGCTTGTATAAAGAGGGTTTGTTCTTCATCAGCAATAATGGTTCAAGGAGAGACCATGCCCCATTGGAACTACCCTTTCCATTGAAACGCATGTGTGCTTTTGGGTGTAAGAGAGAGATGCACGGAGTGAGGTGGGGGCTTCACTTGCGCCTGAATCTTGTGCTGCCATTGGTTATGGTTTGCTACTGCTTCACTAATATATTGTTCACCAATCCACTGGAATCGTGAGTGGTAATTCCCGGGAGGATAGCTTAACGGCAACGTGCGCGTCTTGGAAGCAAGATGACACGAAGCAACACTGGTTCGATCCCCGGGTCAGCGCTTAGAAAGCTCTGGGTTTTTAAGCACGTTACAAATACGCAACTAAGACAATAACAAAAAAAAAACTATTACGCAACTGAAAAAACAAACAATTCCTGTAACAGTGCCTCGATGCCCGCGGGCTGTGTGAGCACTTTAAAAAATAAAAAAAAAATTTTTAAAAAATCATTTCTCCACCACACGGCCAAAATGTATTTGCCATGAAGATTCATGTTGGCAGTACTATCTGACATAGGATTCCAGATTGAGATCTGGGAAAATATTGTGGCCTTCATGCAAAATAATACAGGTGATGTTTTGTTGCAATCAACGCTTTGGGAAGTATTTAAGTTTACATCAGAGGGATATGTGTCAGTAAAGAGAACAGGGTACTGAATGCTATCTGGGGAGCTGCGGATGCTGGAGCTGGAGGCAAAGAGGCTTGAAAAAGTGTATGTATCCATTGGGATCAGAATGAACTACGTCACTGGGCAAAATTTCAAGTTGCAAGCTAGTAGCCCGGCATAAAATGACACTCGGCACTTCTGTTCTATGCACACAGAGGGCACCATTTCTTACTCGCCAAGTGTTAATTATGGATTTAGGTTGTTTGACCGAAGAGAAAAGATTTGCGGAGGAATTGACCGTAGTCAATTTTGCTGCAAATCGGTTTTTACTTCGGCAAAATAAATCAAATGTTGCTGTACACCAACCTCCCTGCCCCCTTCCCCTACTTACCTTTTTGCTCCCCACAGCCGCTCCTCCTGCACCCCTGCGGCGTCAGATCAGTCCCTCTAACGCAGGTCGGATCTGGCACTGCAGGGTTCCTTTTTCTTTTTTGTGTGCTTTTTTTAACCTTTTTTTAAAAACATCTTTTTAGCGGTTGGGTGCGGAGGACACCCCCACTGGCATTATAGTGAACAAGGGTGCAGGGGACACCCCAGCAGCCCCCTCTACCATTGTTCACTATAATACTGTTCGAATGGGAGATTTGATCGTAATGTTCGTCATTGATCAAATCTCACATTCGAACAGTTCCTTTCAGTCAAATTGGGTAGACCGTCAATTATCACTAGTCAATGGCTAGTGGCAAGTGTATATTTTTAGCCCTGTACTATGTACAGGTTTTGGCTAAGAGTAGATGCCAAGCTTACATTTTTGCAAAAGTCACTGTTGGCTAGGTGTACGGGGATCCAGTCCTGTCCCGGTTGCTGTGCAGGAAAAGAGGATGAACAGCAATAGGGGATATAGATAGGAATCTGTGACAGAGTGGCCAGCTGGTAAGGGCAAGAGAGTCTGTTTTTTTTAGCAATATAAAATGATTCAGTTAATTCTATTTCTGAAAGAGAGATCTGCTTATCGGACTCCGCTCATAAATGCTCCGTGCCAGAATTATACTGGAAACATGTGCCTTTGCTGAGACAGCCTCCTAGAGCACTCAGACCCAGCCCTGCAGTGGCACAGGGCCGGTTCAAATGCCCATTGTGCATTCCTGATAGGTGCTGGAACTAAAAGTAACAGCAGGCACAGGGGGTTTCTTAACCTTCTGCACCTCCGTTTGCAAATGCAATACTTGCCTTGGTCTGTCTGGTGGTACGAACATCTTTAAAAATAAGCCACATCAGTTTTTGGCATGGTGACTACTAAGAGCACACAATTATACAACTGCAGCAATTTCATAGCATACCAGTGTCAGCTGTGTAAATAGGACTGCAGCTCTGACAGGGATGATATCTATAAGCGTCTGCTCTGGATGTTTCCGCTACAGTCATGGGAGCAATGGCAAGGAAGCTGCCTTCTTTGATTCTCGAGAGGAAGGGTAACACCTTCATCCAGAGCACAGGCAACCTCCCCCAGGTGGTCTCCAGGGAACAGGTGCTTTAAAGGCAGCACTGACATAACAAGGCCACCCTCACACCAGTGTGCTGAGCATTGAAGTCCCTTTGAAGTCAACAGGCTTTGGAAGGGGTGAGGTTAGAGTAGCCACAAGTGAGAGATGGGCTGAGAGAGGGGTTCAACCATATTGGTTTCTGTTGGGGCTCTCTGACACTTCCTGTCTCGCCTTGACAGACAAGGCACTCTGGGTATGATGTCAGAAAGCAAAGGGCATTTGTTACAACAGCCTAGATTGGACTCTTTACAGCAGGCATGCATTGGATCCATCCCCTGTGACATTTTGCCTTTAGAAGGAGAGGAAATCCTCTCCTTAATTGATTCATCTTTGGACTCTTACAAGGACAAGAAGGATGCACTGGACCTCTGTTGGGAGTACAGCCTGTTTCAAAGTTACCTGTCCTAGAGGTGAAGATATAAGGCATCCAAGGCAGAGGAGAGCTCTGTCCCCTAACCATCCACAGGGAACTTTGAGGGCGACGCTGGCTCAACCCACTGAATTGGACCGACTAGCCTCCAGGGGTGGACTGGCCCATAGGGAGCTTTGGAGATTTCTCTTTAGGCCTCTGCACCCTGGGACCCTCATAGAAAAAGGGTTGGACTTGCTGAAAATGTGTAGTTTGGGGCCACTTTGAAAATGATTTCTAGGGCCTATTTTCATTTCCAGTCCATCCCTGCTAGCCTCTACCCAATCACAGGCTCGACATTGTGGGAGCATCTGACTAGCGTATTGATTCAACTGCTGGAAGCCATTGACTCAGCCGTCTCGCCAACTTAACCACTTCCACAAACCTTTGGAACTCATTGTTTCACCATCTCAAATGCTGACTCGATCTATTGGAAGCCTGCAACTTCAAATCGGCTCAACCCTGACCAACAGTGGGATCGCATCAACTTAAACTTCTCAATGCCAGTACAACCATGGCAAAAAGCACATAGATGCCCAGCTGAATGCTGTCAAACACCAAAGACAGAATAAAGCTACCATGAATACACCCTGTTCACCAAGGCCCCATTTTGGGATGCCCTGCTTTTCTACCATTTACTTCAAAGACATAGCTTTGAACAGTGATCTGCATTCTCTGTGTTTCTCTTACAGGGGTGGGACTTTTTAGTGTTTTCCAATAAGTTGATTGCATGTTATTGTTTGATTAAAAGTCTATATTTTTATAGAAAGTAGATTGTATTTGTACTTATTGATTCATAAAACACTTTTGCCAAAGGGCTATGCAAGATAAAAGACGGAACAAAAAATGAGGATAAACAATATGGTGAATAAACAAAAAGTAATAAGTGATAACAATTTATGAAGAGTAGATGAGATTTAAGAGAAGAATGGAAAGTACACAAGGCGGGTGAATATTGGAAGGGAAGAGGTAGAGTTACAATATTTGTGACCAAGTAGAGAGAAAGAGTGCAAAAGTGACTGCACACAAGAGGGCTTAGGAACATGAAAAGAGAAAAAGAGATTGATAGTGAAAAGACGAGCAGGGACGTAGGAGGCAAGAGATGAGGGGTACGGAGGGGCCAGACCATGTATACCTTTAATAACAAAGCAGAGGAAGTGAAAATAAGCCAGCATTCAAAGTGAAGCCAGGAAATGGATTCAATAGAGGCAGAAATAGAAGTGTGATCCGATAGATAGAAAAGAATATGAATAGAAGAGTGGAAAATGGAGCGCAAGTTAGTGAGTTGCCAGGCTGGAAGGCATTGCAGTAAATCAGAGCAATAGTCAAGTTGTGAGAGAACCAGTGTAGAGATAAGAACTTTAGTGTCTGGGAAATAAATAGATGGTTGGGCTCTCTGAATATTGTAAAGCCGAAGTTGACAAGAGTGAGAAGTATTGGATATCTGTGAGTGAAAATGAAAGCGTGGAGCCAAAAATGACACCAAGATTACCAGCTGATTGTGAGAGCACTGAGGGAAAGGAAAGGTAAGTTAGAAATGGTAGAAGGAAATAACAGGATTTCAATTTTGGAAGGGTTAAAGTACAGAAACAAAGAATGCATTTATGAATGAATGGTTAGTAGGCAGGCAGTAAACAAAGAGTGAATGGAATCTGTAAAGGAAGAAAAAGATTGGGAGAGTTGTCTGCATAGAAGTGACATGAAAGTCCCAAAAAATTGAGAATGCCATCACAAGTGGATGTGTATAGTGAGAAAAGAAGAGGAACAACAAAGTGTGAAGAAAATGTAGCTGAAGATTTCCCAGCCCAAGCGATTGAAAATGAACGATCTTAGAGACAAGATTGATCCCATCTAAGCTCAGCACCTGAAAGACCTAGAGATGAAAGTGAGGATTAGATTATGTGGTGATTCAGTGTCAAAGGCAGCTTAGAGGTCAAGGAGAATCAGGAGAAAGTATTGTTTAGCATGGTGAACTGAGCGAAAGGGAGCAAGTTACACTAATAAGAGCAGTGTCGGTAGAGTAGAGTGTTTATATTAATTTGGGAACCATTGTACTTAAGCTGTTTGAGTTTCTATTGTTATCTGCACACACCACTCCTGAAGATTTAACCTGCCCTCGGCTTACAATACTAAAAGAGGCAAAGGAGGTATACCTTTTGGGCTGGGACTGTTTCACCTTCATGGTTGGGTCCACAGTTGGTTTAGTACTGGTGTGGGGCTGAGTAGGAGATTTAACCAATGAGAAGGAGGTTTAGCCACTGCTCATCCCTGTACTGCTGCAAAGCAATAGTCACTTCGTCACAGAGGCCCACCACCACAATTAACAAAATCAGTAGCTTTCTAAAGGACTTCTTTCAAGGGTTCTATAGGAGCCTGGATTGTATCTTGATGTCAGGCAGAGGTTGGGACTTAATAGAGAATGCTCTTAGGACCCTGGGAAGTGCACAATCACAGTGCAAAACATACTAGGGGCAATAAAAGCCCTCACAACAGCAGAGTGCCTAGCTGGCATGGCCTAATCACAGAATTCTTTAAAGACTATCCTTCTATTGTGGCGTCTAGATTATTATTGGTGTGGGAGGAAGTCATGGCGACTGCTAGGCTACTGATCACGATGAGAGAGGCGATAATCATGCTTTTGCTAAAACCTGGTAAGGATCCAGAGCTGTGTGATTTGTACGGACCGCTAACACTGATTTATAACAACGTTAAGATTTTTGCCTTAGTCTTCGCGACTAGGCTTGTGCCTTATATGTCCTTCTTGGTCAACCCGGACGAAGCCGGTTTCAATCCTTGGAAGTCCATGCCCTTTAGGTTTCGATGCCTCTTCTGAAAACTTATTGTAACTGAGCCCCACTATACTTGCTGCTGCAGTGTTGGAGGCAGAGAAGAAATTCGATTTAATATCTTACGAATGTCTTTATAGCGTCATGTAAAGAATATGCCAGCAGGGTATATATTGAAATGTGTCTACCTTCTACACTCTGACCCGCATGCATGGTTTGTATCTAATGGTATCACATTTGACCTATTTAAATTGGGTTCTGGGCTTAGGCTGCAATGTCTGTTCTCCCAGGTGCTTTCATGCTGGTTATTCAGCCACTTGCGGAATGTATGTGATTAAAGCAGTCCCAGTGAGGACTAACACTTGGAGGATATATAGCTTTCATCACGTTGTAAGTTGATGACTCATTTCTGTATGTTAGGGGACTGGATGTCAACTTGCCTATAATTCTGAATGAGGTACAAACATTTGAGAGGTAGTCGGGTTTGGTAATTAACTGGAAGAATTCTGGAATGTTTCTGCTGACATCACAAACACTGCAGCCCTACAAGCTCAGCAGCTGCGCACGGGCCCCTGATTGCATGACGTATCTCGGGATTAAAGTGCACAGAACAGCTTAGGAGCTGTCAGCACATCATGAGGTATATCTTCATGATCTTGCACATAAGATTAAGCGATGGGAAAACTTTCCAATATCACCTTGTGGTAGAATTGGAGTTGTCAAGGTGGTGATGCTTGATTCATTTCAGAGCACCCCAGTGTGGCAGGGGAGAGGTGTCTTTGATGCTCTTGAGACCTCGCTGTTGAGACATGTATGTGAAGCTATGCAATCTATAATTGCTTGGAGAACCCTTGCCAGGCCATTTGAGCAAGGTGGTATTGTCACACCAGACAGGGAGCTACATGTTCCAGTGGATCAGATGCAGTTTTCAGGTTACTGGTGTTCCTCAGCCCACCTCTTACTACACTTGGCGATGGAAGTGGCCTTGGATCACCCAATGTCACTGACATCTTTGCTGCCAGTTCAACCCAGTGAAGTGCACAGTCATGGCGTGGGCAAAACTGTATTAGCACCTGGGAATCACTATCCTATATGTGAGTGAAGCCTCCTCATGGGGTAATGCAGGGCTTCCACCGGCCTGTGATGTGAGTCTGCATAAGAGTTGGGATAAACAGGGTATCTCTAAACTAGGGGATGTTTCCTGATGATGCATTTGTAACATTGGAGGCGCTTCAAGAGAACATAGGGAGGAAGGGTATAATCATGTATGAATACTATAGGATGCGAAATGTGCATTCCACAAATAGTATCACCGCTATCTCAGAGAACCGCAATCCTGTACACTACTGCAATTTATCATAACAGCGATGGGATGCCGTAGACTATTATCAATGCACTCAGGTGCTGGAGGAGACATGGGTACTTAAGGTGAAGTTGAAATGGAAATGTGATCTTGTTTATAAGCTCGTCAAAGGGGAAAAGGGCCCATATATGCTTCCACACCTGTAGGATATGCCTCAATTCTCGTTATAAACTGATTCAGTTTAAGATTATCCATAGAGCAAATGTCACTCCTATGATGAAATTTCAGTGCAATGTCTTAGCTGAATCCAAGTCTTTGAGGTGTCATGTTACAGAAGCCGTTTGGACATGTCCACAAGTTATGAAGTTCTGGGCACAGGTGATGTGCAAGATAGCACAAAAAATATTGACCCGACCATCTGGGCTGGGCTTTCCCAGACGGTGATCTTGAAATGTATACTGCAGACATGGGATGGAAGGAAGAGGTTGTCAGTTGCAAAAATGGAAGCTTGATCTCATATTGTGTAATGGCATGGAAGAAAACTACAGGACTTCGGTTTCCTTGAAGCAAAGACCTGTAGATATTTTGGACCCATTTAGTTCATATTTATGTTAATATGCAGATAATACATAAACTGGTAACTTTATGCTAATTGTCTGTGAGAGGGGGGTTACTCCTTAAATTATGATATGCCAAAATGACAAAGTGTTCAGTTCATTTGTCCTTGGCAAGGGATGGGCATCAGTCTTGGAAACTGCATTCAATACCCTATAGTCCACACAGAATCTAAGTCCCTCAGTTTAACACAACTGGAATAGCCCATGGACTTGTGGAATGTTCAATCATTACACAGTCAAGCATATTTTTGACCTCCTCCTTAATGTGGTTTCTCACATTATCTGACATTCTGTAGCCCCTGCTTTTTACAGGTACACTATCGACAGTGTCAATGTTATGTTGGTCCCAAGGGGTCAAGACTGATGTAAGTGAGGACAGAAGGGCAAACTGAGTTAATAAAGTTCTGCAGTCCTCCTGTTGCTGCATTGTCAGATTAGTAGGAAGTTTTACCCCTTCTACTGATCCATCTGAAGGGTGTCTCCTTAGAAGATCTGGGAGAGGTTCATCCGCCTCTACTTTCTGATCAGAGGCTAAAACCAAATCTCCCAGAGACATAAGACTTCAGATGGTTGGTATGAAAGACCCTAGGGGCCTCTTTGGGGTTGCCCAATTTTACCAAATAGTTGATCTCTCCAGGTTTTCCTATACCTTTGAAGGGTCAGGTCCATTTGTCCTGTAAGACACTCAGTCTTACTGGACCATGATAAGAACTTGTTGGTCTGGAGTAAACTCTACCATGTTAGCCTTCTGGTCATGCCATTGCTTGACCAGAGCCTGACCAGCTTTCAAATTCTCTGAAGCCTATGCTGTCATCTGTGCCATCCTCTGTTTGAGGCCCAGCACATAGTAAACCTTACTGAATTGAGGGTTGGAGCACTCTCCAAACCCCCTTTAATCAGGGCCAAAGGGCCTCTGACAGGATGACCATAAAGTAACTCAAAGGAACTAAAGCCCACTTCAGTTTGAGGTACTTCTCTATAGGCAAAATGAAGGCATGGCAGAGGAAGGTCTCACTTTCTTCCAAGTGGTTCTTCCAAAGCTCCAATCATGCTCTTCATAGTCCTGTTAAACCTCTCTACCAAACCATTTGTCTAAGGGTTGTAGGACGTTGAGAACTTGCAGGTGACCCACAGGTTTCTCACATGGCCTGCATGTAGGGGGCATAAAATGGGACCCCCTGTCAGATACAACCTCCCTAGGAAGTCCAACTCTGGTTAAAATACCAGGTAGGGCCTTAGCCACTGCCTGGCCAGTAACAGTCCTCATTGGAATAGCTTCAGGGTATTTAGTGGCATGGTCCACTACAACCAATATAAATCAGTTGCCTGAAGAAGTTGGAGGGTCTACGGGACGAACAATATCAATACCCACCCTCTCAAAAGGAACTCCCACTACTGGAAGAGGCACTAACGGTGCCACATTCTTGGCTCCACTTTTACCAGATAAATGGCAAGTATGGAAACTCCGATAATGTTTCTCAACCTTTGCACCCATTCTGGGCCAGTAGAAGTGCAATGATATCCTCTCATTGGTCCTTTTTGAGCTCAAATGACCATCCAAGGGGGCTTCATGTGCTAATTGTAGGAATTTGGATCTCAATTAATGGGGTACCACCAGACTCCTGTGGTCCCCTGGAATAGATTCCATAGGCTCACTGTGGAGAAGCCCATCCTCCCAGTGCAGCCTATGATTGGATATGATATGATAAGTCATACACAATGGGTTCTTCAGCTGGAGTGTGAAAGCTAGCACCTGTCATTGGTATATCCACATCATGTGTGAATACTAAATTGGCAGATTGGATCTGTGGTGTTCCCAAGGGGTCTAACCTCTCTCCCTGGCTGTTCAACCAATACCTTGCACTTCTTGCCCACCGCATTGCCGCCCTCTGCCCCAACTTCCAATGCTATGCGGATGACGCTCATTTTCAGGCTACCTTCAGCCATCTCTTCTCCCTCACTCATATATGACTGTCTATCCGCCATCCAGGAGTGGTGTGCCGCCAATAATCTCTGCCTTAATGTCATTAAGACTGATATTCTCCTCATCGGCACACCTGCTCCCTCCTCTCCTCTCACTCTCTGGCCGGCCTCTATTGGCCCTCTTCCTGCTCCCACCTGTGAGTCTAGAAACCTCAGGGTCATTTTCAAATCCAAACTCTGATTCTCTCCTCACATCTCTGACATCTCTAAGAAGTCACACTACCAGCTGCACCTCCTCAGAGGTATTCTTCCTTTACTCTCCTTCCCCCAGAAGCTCACTGTCTCAAGAGCTCTGGTTCTCTCTAGGCTGGACTATTGCAACAGCCTCTATCTAAATCTGCCTGCTTCTACTCTCCGCCCTCTGCAACCTATCCAGAACAGGACTGCGAGACTTGTCCTTGGCCTCAAGCCCAGGGATCGTATCTCTCCCGGACTGAAATCTCTGCACTGGCTCCCAGTGGCTGCGAGGATTAAGTTCAAAACCCTCTGCATTGTCCACGAGGCCTTCTGGGGCCTGGGGCCTCAATACCTTCAACTCTCTCTTCCTAAATATCTTCCACCTCAAGCTCTTCGCTCATCCGCCTCCAAATCCCTCAGGGTCAGTCGCTTCTCCAAGCAACGAGTTGGTGGTAGATCTTTTTCTTTGGCTGGGGCCTCCCTCTGGAACAGCTTCCCTGCCTCCCTGAAACTTTAGGAGAATCATCTCTGGGTCCGGAAGCACCTCAAAACCTTTCTCTTTGCTTCTGCTTCCTCTCCTCCTCTCACTTGCTGAAATTCCTGGCTGAAACGGCACTGGTTACCTGGCCACCCTCTGATCTCGTGCCCAGGTACCCTCCCACACCAGTCGTACACCTGCACTGCCTTCCTGGCAACCCCCGCACTTGGGTACTGTTTTCTGTATGCCTACAGTCCCACTACCAGAACTTGACACCTGATGTCTGCACTTACCCATGCACTTGCCACCAGCTGGCCGTACTTTTACTTATTGTTATTTATTCTATTATCCCATGTACTGAACTGTCCACTCTCCCTTTCCCCCGCACTTTTCCCCTTCCCCCTTCACATGCACTTGCGCGATCTGAATGACACCTAGCCTAGTAGGATTGTTGTCTCTGTCTTCCCTCTGTTCCCCCCTTGTCTCGTCGCGCCTTGAAACACTTGTGTATAGGTGCGTTATAAATGCCATATCATATCATATCCCTGAAGGTTGACCCTTAAACCTGGGATCTCCTTTCACATGGTCACCAGACCCACAAACCACACACATCCCAAATGTGTTCTGGAATGGGGGTTTGTGGTAACCTCCCTCTGGTTTGAGCCCAGACGTTTCATTAGCCTTATAAGGTTGTTTAGGGGGATATGTACCCTTGTTATACTTGTGGCCCTTTTTTGGTGGGGGATTTTTGCAATGATCTTTCTCATCCTTGTTATGCTTTTTCTCATCCTCTTTTTTGTGAGGAGCCCCAGAATCCTTGTGAGTAGCCTTGCCGGCCAGCCACAAGCCAGTAGCTAGTGCTAGCTTTGTGGGGTCCAGTTCCTTAGAGACAGCAAGGTGGTGTCTCGGTTAAGGGGACCAGGCATCAAAAATACTTTCAAGCATGAAGATACATCTCAAACCTTCATAAGTGCTCACTTTGTAGCCCTTAATCCACCCATCTAAGTTGTTTCGGCTTTCACACACCAAGTGTCCCACAAGTTACCATCTCTCTTCTTGTGGTCCCTAGACCTTTTTAGGTATTGGGAAGGGGTCTTCCCAAACCAGGCTATGAGCGCAGTTTTTAGCAACTGTTAATCTTGTCTATCAGCATCATTCAACTCCATCACAGCCCATTCTGCGGAAGCCTAGAAATGACTAATTGAACAAACTCACTTTCACGTATACCTTGCAATTTACATGTAAACTCAAATGTACCCAGCCAATCTAGAATATCAGTTTTAGCATCAGACACACTCACCAAATCTTTGGGCAGACAAGGCTTCCTGGACCTCAAGGTGTCGGGCAGAGAGGACTCTGAAACAGAAGTGGAATCAAGGGACAACCTTTTCATGTCAGGCTCATGCTGCATCTCTTTTTCTCTGAGTTGCAGCCCCTTCATAATGTATTGTTCTCTACTTTCAGGCTCAATCTCCAGTTTTCTAAATTCAAGCTGCATTTTCATTTTCTCTGTTTCTAGAACCAGTTCATCTGACATGTTAGACATAGGTTGGGGTAAGGTTAGGGGGTTTGGAGGTTGATCAACTATCACATTAACATCCACATCCTCATCTACCTCAATTTCTTGAAGATGAGGGCTAAGATGTATACAAGATGTATACTTTGACCATCATTATGATCCAGATCAATTCTGGGAATAGGGGTTACAGGCCTACTCACAGTTTGGTAATCCAACACATTTTTTATTAACTCTGCTTTCTTTCTTTTAGTACCAAGGCATTTTTCCTTACACATATCTTTCAGTTGTTCAACAGTAAGAGGAATAAGAGCTTCTGCCTTATAGTTTTCCATATTGCACATGGTTTAGTACTTTACTGTATAGTACCTAGCCTTGAGGATGGATTATTTGAATACAATACAACCAGGAGTCAATGTAATACAACCTACACAAATCCCACCAGCTGTAACACCAGTGTTAGGGGAGTTTTCCTAAAATCCAGTTGAGGTAATACTTCATAAAACTATCCCAATGGTATACAGGTCCCCAACTCTTAGGATCAGTCTGTACTACTCCTGGAAACTTGGTAGAGTGGCAGAGCAGTCAGGCTTATCATACGGGGAAGATGTGCGCTGCAGGTAAGTACACAGAACCCAGTTAGTAATGCAATGTCGGAGACCCTATTAAAGGACTCGCAAAAGGGACACAAGCTGACAGCTTGGATCAAAGGTAAGAGTGGACACCCTGGACACCTCTTTCTGCACTCCAACGCTCTGGAGTGACTTCTTGCAGAAAGGTAAGCAACACCTTTTCTCCTCACAGTACCTTAAGTTAGAAGAAATGTTTGTTTTTGGGTTTCTCCTGGATGTGACAGCACTAGACCCGACCTCCAGATTCCTTGGTCTGGTTACGAAAGGTTGGACAATGGACAGGGTCTCTCAGCAGCATTCTCGAGGGAGTACCTCTGGCATGGATTTCTTCAGCTTCTTTGGTCAGTCTGCGGTTTTGGTGCCTTTTCTGCAGCACCAACAAAGGTCACGATTTGCCCGGTCAATCTCCTTCGATTACTGGAGTCCAGCACCCTGGTGAGGGGACTTGGATGAGTCGGATTGTGTCTCTGGAGGTTCACCTGGAGCTCAGCAAAGACTTGGATGCTGGTAAAATGATGCACTATGATTGGGTCGGAGGTCTCCTGGTATTCACGGTCTGCAGCTCTGGAAAGTCTTAGGACTGGTCGTTCCCACCAGTCAAAGGGAAGTAGTCGTCCACTTCAGAGTTCCTCTGTCACATAGAAAACGGGGTCAGGTCAGCAGTGGTCACTTAACGGTGTTGCAAAGGTGCTGCAGGCGTCTCTGGTTGTCTTCTTTGGTTACTTCAGTTTCCAGTGGTTGACTTGCCTTTCAGGAACCCCACATTTTATTTAGTTTCAGCACACACTCCTGTGCAATCTCTCTCAGTAGTTTACTTAAAGGGGCAGGTGGCTGTCCAATGAGGACAGCCAGATCCCCCAGTGGGAGCTGGTTCCAATCAGGCACTCAGGCAGACAAAGAGCAGGGGACTGAATAACGCCTCCACCAATTCCTGCATGCCCAGACACACTGAAGCCTAGGGAGGCACACCCAAGGGTTCCCGCCAAAGGCAAAACACACACAGACCTCCCTCTTCCAGAATGGTAGAAGAAGGGCTAACAACAGCCATGCTCGAAATAACGAAAAAACAAAGGAGCCACCAGGTCAGTACTTAGGTGACCCTATTGTGCACAACTGAGACTGTGAACACAGTCTGCAGTAAAAAAAAAATAACACAATAGTTTGTAGAACACGTCCACTCCCGCCAGACATAACTAGAGGGTTGTCTATGTGACTAAAAAGTCACAGGAACAGAGAGAAGGGGGATAACAAGTATCCCCCTGGCACTCCACAAAGGGTGGTGTGTGCCAATCTGTCAGAATATAAAGTTTTATGAGAGATACAAAGTATCTCTCTATCCTTAAGAACAGTAGAAAGTAAGGATAAAGAAATAATCTCAAAGGAGAAACCAAAGGGTTCCCTGCAACACTTCCCATAAGGAGCTGTGTGCTGCAAAAGTTTAACATAGGTGCCTTAAAAAAGATATGGAGGAAAGTAGACTCCATAGTAAAGGTAAAACACAGAGAACAGAGTTCCAAAATGTACTGCCCAATATAATGAATGACTGGAAAAAGGCTCCACTCATTCAGGATATAAATAAAAAGGTCCAGAAGTCCAGCAAAAAGTGCTGGGGGTCTCGCTAGGAGAGGGGATGAACCTTAAAAATGACACATCTCCCGAACAGTGGCTGCAAATAGACGTTTTATGTACCTGAGCTGATGGGAGGGTGCCAATGGTGTATGGGTGAGGGTCAGTGTGGGGGTCTGTTGAGTCGGGAGTTTTGGCCAAGGCTGTGCGGGCTGCGCTTAAGGAACTGACCGTTGAGTGCCGGGCAGGAGGGCTTTGGGCAGGGAGATGGGGTTACCAGGTGACAGAAAGAGAGGATGGACAGGCCTTAGCAGGGGGGTGGCGTGTGGGGGTGAAGGAGATATGAAATAACAAGGTTTGTTGTATTGCCTGGGTTTGTTCCATACTCCTACATGTCGTACTAATAGAGAGTTATTATGTTGAATGCATACCTCATCCTCGGGTACTTGTACTGCCTGTACCAAGGTATAGTATAGTCAGTCTATCCCCGTCAATGTAATGCATTTTTGAAATACCAGAAGATGGAATTTTACTCCCTTTCAAGTACGAGACAATTCAACTTTATTTAAATCACAAGGATTTAATGAGGTTGGGTGGGATTGCAGTGCAATTTTTGCGCAAACATACCCTATTCCATTCAGGAGATTGTAGTCTAGTCCTAGTTTTGACTTTGCGTCCTGAGGCTTGTGGTCCTGCATTTTCAATTATAAATCAAGGGATACAAGTCCCAGAATGCATAGAAAAAAACTGAAATATAATGGGTCATGATGGCATGCATGTTTGTGGTACTGGAGCAAGGTGTGTGTGTGCACATTTTAGTGTGTTGCCCTAGGTAAAATATTTTCTAGAAACTGCCGTGCTTACATTCCATACAAATTTACTGTTAATCGTGGTGCTTACAACAAATTCATTCAATATCACAATACCCAGGTAATAAACACCCCTAAGATATCTCCATAAGAGGCAATCATGACAAGCAACACAGTGAAAGGTTAATGCAGCTCCTGATAATGACAGTTGTAAAAACTACTACTCAAGTCTTGCACCTCACTGAGACTTGACAAAGACAAGGGTATAAAAAAATCTAAAAAATGAAATGAAAAATTATTTCATAGTGCTGTGGAAAAGGTATTTTACTGAAAGGACAGTCAAAGCCACAGAATCACAAGAAAATCATGAACGCAGAACAAAACGAATCAAAGGCTGAATAACTGCCAAGAACAGCTGAGAATATCATATCCTCGAAGGTGGGGCACTCTGGCCAATGGCACCACGCTTATCAATCATACGCTTACACCAGTAGCCAACTTCACCCAACCCAAAGAACCCTCTGGAATTCCAAACCACAAGGGCTGTAACAGGGTTTGGTGAAGCCAGGGGCACAATAATGTGGTGAGGCGCCTTGCAATTTGTTCTGCACTGCTTCAGTAGCACTGCGAGTAGGAGACGTGATAAATCTCTCTTTAAGTTAATGTGCTGGGGGGCCATAGATATGTAGATGAGGAGCTCTGGGTGCAGCTGGGCTAAGCCAAAATCTGGCTGTTGGTCCACTGTACTTATCACCCAGAACATCAGTATGGTAAATATGTAGACTGAACACACACCGTCACCCAACATGTCATCTTCCACCAGTAACTAGGGTCATGAACCTATCTTGTACACTTTAGTAGATGAAATCTCTGCACATTGCTGCTAATGTGACCTGCAGTATGATATTCCGTCCCAATACCCCTGCCCAGAAGCCTTCCTTAGTTCATTTGTGTTTTGGCTTTTTCTAATGTGCCATATCCCCTGTTGGCACAACTGTAGAGGGGTGTTCGTCTAAGTATGCCAGTCAGACTGGACGCCCTGGACCCAGGGCTTCATAGAGCCAACTTGATGATTTTATGTTTCTGAGATGTATCATTTTGTTCAAAGATATTGCAGGTTTTGATGTCATTGTGGCCTAGATTTTCTTGTACCCACGCATAATAGTTGGTATATCATATTTTTATGTATAGTGCTTCATGCCTGAGTTCTGCTTCTAAGCCTGTAAAAAAGGTGTTATTACTACCAAATGTAATAGTACATAAAAGGAGGAAGGGCTGATTCAGCCATGCAGAAATATGAACTTGGAAAGTCCAGGCTGGCACATGTCAGAGTTGAGCTGACCTATCCAACAGCCAAACAGTATGCTGTTTAATCAACTGTGCAGTTAAAAAGAAAAATGTATTAAGATACCTACCCACTACCCCATCCTGTCCCTGCCAGTCATTTCCTGAACAAAATATAACACTACCACTATCATGTTTACTTCTGGGCTATGATATATTCCTGTGTCTACGCACTTCAGTAATAAGTGTTATATTAATAAAAATAGAACCCACATAGCCAATGCATTACCAAATAGCTGGTAAAACAGCTCAGCGTGTTAAGAGCTCACTGCTGGGGGTCTATGTATGATCTGCAGGTCATTGGCTTGAATCCTACCAAGGTCTACTCAATCTTTTATCTTTCTGAGATCAATAAAGGAGTACTAATTTTCTGTGAGCAAGTATTAATAAATGTATATGAGTGTTTTATGTAAAGTGCTTTGGAGAAGACACTGTAAAAGTAATGGATTATTATAAATGCCCAAATGTTAGCATCGTTAAAACCAAACAGAGGCTCAGAATAATGTCAGTCTTAAATCAGGATGATACCATGAATCTATACATTGTAATATATAGCACTGGTGGGGTGGGGGGAGTTACAAAATACAGATAACTGTCAATTGATAGCTGATACATTTCAGGAGACATGCCTTTGCTTGCATTGTGGATAAAGTAGAGAAAAAAATGAAAGCTCAGGGCCAGAATTTAGGGGGAACTGCAGCCGCCCAGCGCCACTGAGCAAACGTCATCTTAGGTTCTGGCACAGCAGAGGTACTGCTGTCCACACGTTCTAGTTCCCCGTGCTTACTGTTTTGTATATTTCGTACTTACAGTGCCGTGGTCTGTGATTGGTCGGCGGTGGAGGACCTGTCTGCCTACATGGGGTGGTGGACCGATACATATTGGCGGAGGGGGCGGTCGATACAGTGCTTAGAGACAATGACGTGTACATTGTGGAGGAACACATAGTCCGTAAACGATAGTGAATAAAAAATATAACTACAACTGAATGTGCGTACATAATTACCACAGCTCTGCAGAACTGCTCAGAACAGAGAAGCAGGAGGGCATATGTGCTTTCGTCCGTCCCAAGGAAGACCATCGGCCTTTTGTTCCTGTGACTCTAGCAGTGACTTCCGGGTACTGACAGGGAAGTGCAAGCCTGTGGAGAGGGAGACAGGCTGGGCAAGGGAGAGAGGAAGGGGCAAGTCACTGTGTATCGGAAAAGGGGGACTGCAAGGCAAAAGGGAGCGCTGAGAGAAGGGGCGGGGAGAATTGACGAACAGATAAGTGGTGGGTGCGGAGTCTCAACGCTGGGCAGGGGCTAATTGGCGGAAGAAGAAGGGAAAGTGAAACAGGAGAGGGAGAAACTGTGCTGCGGGCGGGGAAACGCACAAAGTGGAAGACGGATGGAGAAGGAGAAATTAATAGTAGATTCGTTAGCAGGTGCGGCATGGGTGGCAGGGCTAGATTAGGACAGAGGAGGCAGAGAACGGGAGAAGATCAGAGCAGTGGGCATGGGTGTTTCATATGATTTTGCTACGGATTCAGAAATGACCACACCGAGCTAAGCGGGGAGATCGCCCCCCCATCCACAGGTCGAAACAACACATTTTACAGTGCATAACAGCAGGAATTAGAAAAAAGACATAAGGTGAGCAGGCAGATCTAAACCTAACCAGTGCTTTAAATGGAAAACAAGTAGTGTATGTACTCAGCAATCTAGGCTTTAAGTGAGCCAGGGCTCGGACCTGGCAAAGTAAAAAAAAATGATCTCGTGCTGGGGCCTTGCAGGGTCTTCCTGACCTATTTCTGTTAAATGAAGCCTGTCTCTTTGCCCAGTTCCGTAGTTCTCCATTTGTCTCACTTTATTTGTATCAATTTCAAGTTGTCTCTCTCCTCACTTATCCATGCAGCAATCATATTGTTACCCTCGCTTTCACTCTACTTTTGGGCATGGGACCCTGGCACATTGAAACATTGCAATCAATGATTCCAACCAAAAGTTCAGACTAGTGGTGTACTTATAAGTAATTTGCTTGAAATGTGATTCTGTCGGACCAATGTAGCCATCTTTCAAAGACATCCATCAAACACAGACTGATTTTGCCCTGTTTTGACACCAAGATTGTGATATATTAAAGTTGGCAAGGATTGAAGAAAAGGAGAGCCAGAAAGACAACTCCTAACTATGATCTATGAATAATTTAGGGTGCGTAAAGTGGAAAGTCACTGATAAACTTTCACAATCCCCATTTATACCTGCTATGGGATAGACAGTGGCTGCATAAATGAAACAATGAGGTGATAGGTGTGCAACTGAGCGTCAAACCTGATCATCCTAATGAGTTGCTCTGCAGACTTTAATGAGGGCAACATACCATGCCTAATTTTTGTTTGGAAGGGGGCCCTTGTCTTCCCTTTGCTAATTGCAAAGAGAAGACCCACTCTTCCTAACAGTGGCATTTTATCATTCCTCCCATACAGTTTTGATTGCTTGCACCATGAAGGGCAAATTCAGCGGAACCTGAGTTTCAGTGGATTCTTTGCGCTTCGTAGTCTAATCGTAAATGCCTACTGCTATGTAAATACATGGCGTGAGACATTTACATGAATTCCTAGAGTATCCACAAGCGTTTACCAGTTTCGAAAAGATGACAAATTACATAAGAATTTAATGCATATCTGCCATCATCAGACTCAGATGCTGGCAGATATGCATTCGTTTTTCAAAGGTCTAGCGGATGGATGGGGTCATGGGCATGTTTGTTTTGTTCTGGGAACTTACCCGAGCCAGTCAAAACTTTCAAAACACTCTGGAATGGCAAATGAGATGAAAAGCCAATGGGCAAATCTTTAACGCATGGTTTTTACACTTTTTAATTCGCTCTTGGAGATTGAAAAATGCCCCCCTAAATGTAGTCCATGCTTAGGTGGGATTTTGTTCAATGGACTCCCAATTTTTGCAGTTAAGGCACAGTGAGATAACATTATTTGCTTAGGATCACAGACTTTGCTTAAGTGGTGAAACTAGGAGTTAGGCCCAGTCAGTGATTCACAAGCACTCTTTTAACATAACTTCCCATCTATATTTAATATAAGTACGTTGAAAGACCCTCCTGCATAAAAATGCGCCACACTTTGAGTTCGATAGTTCCAGAAGTGCGGTTTAATTGGCACACACAATTCCAGAATATTTCTTACAGAATGCCCTCTATGGTAACACGTGTTTCGGCAATTAGTCAGTGCCTTTCTCAAACCAGGGCTGTGCATAGTAAAAACGAGTTTGAATCATTATTGGATGTCATCAACACAAAACAAAAATTATAATGTTAAATGCAAAAAAAACAAAAATAATGCAATGCATAAATGCAATTTGGACATGTGTTGGTGTGAGACAGAGATGAAGGAAGGGTAAAGGGGAGGGATAATGCGGTAAGAGACAGGTCAATAAAAAAAGAAACAAAACTTGAATTAGAATTGCATGTGTATAGCACCTAAATTACTGAAATGTCTGTCAAAAAATGACTCTTTTTAACATGAATTTTAAGTTCGAGTCACTGCTGTAATTGCGGTAATTTTAGCAAAACAAGATGAAAAACTAATACAGATTTTAAAAATTATAAGCATACTATTTGTCCAATTTAGTGCATTACTGCACCTGCATACGCCTGTGTTTTCTCCATTAGAAACAGACAATCTGTACAATAAAGACTTTGAATTGTTAGTTTTACCTGTAGTGTCAAACGTGTCTGTATATTGCCGTCTGATCGAGAAGTATTAACCAGGTTTAATCCCTGTGTGAAACATAATTATGGGCTAGCTGATGCCACTGTTTGGTGTCGCATTGAATTTACAGTTGGTCATCGGCTGACTTGTATGTGCTAAAAAGTAGGGTACTTGAATAGAATTGGTCCAAAAGCAATGAAAACTAAAATCAGTAGAATCTGCGGTCCAAATTTGGGTAAGTAAAACTGCAAGCTGTTCGTATTAAAAATGCCAGAACACACAGACCCAACAACTTCCCATCTATATTTTATATAACTATTTGTTAATGTTTTTATTTGAAAAGATGAAATAATAGTTTTATAGCAATGCATCTAAAAGTACACAAATTACACGAGACACTAACCTGACATTATATGAATCGTTTTGGTAACATGTGGAGCAAAAATGTATCCACCCTGACTAGAAGATCACAGTAAAAGCTTACAAAAGTGTGAATTTTAAAAACAGTTTTCACAGTGAAAGAAAATACAAAGCAATGTAATGTAATCTGTAAGAGTCTTTGTTTGACCCAGCATGCAACTTTATGCTCCTCTCCCGTTGTCACCCGCCATTCACACCTCTTAGTGGCCAGTAGTCCAAACCCAGACAGACCTGTGCTTGGGTTATGTTTTGATGACATAAAGCGAAACCTCAAAGGGAGTAGCTGTGCTTTCCTGCCGTTTAACGTTTCACAGGAAATTCTGAGCTGAGAAGGCTTTAGGCTTTGTGTGGGACTAGGAAACATGGGACGCTTGGCAACATTGCCTGCCGGTACACTCCTTAAGCTTGGATAGAGCTAGCCCGTTTAAAGCACTGCTATGCATTCTTAACAATTCACCAAAGTTGAGCCCAGCAGGAGAGGAGCAAGAAGCTCTGCATGTCAAGTGATTTAGGAGAGCATGGCACTCGAGCTGTTTTCTTTTTCGTTTTTGGTTGCAGAATCTCCGCAGGGGCAAATTACACTCCTGTTCCCGTTGTTCAAGGAGAGCGGGGGCACTGCTCCCATGTACTCTATACCTATGGGTAAATAGTGTACAATCTCTACTCTGCCAGGACGAAGGGTAACCATAGCTCATGGCCTATTTATTTATTGGTCACTTATTAGGCGCTTATACAATTAGCAAAACTATTTCAAAGCACCCACACGGCAAACAGGGTGGGGACAGGGGAAGACATGAATTACAGATGGATAAATAATTGTATTAGTAGTTCAGACAAATAATGAGAATAAAGGGGAGGGGGACAAACCTACTATGCCTTGTGAGTGTTCAGAACGTGCAAGTGCAGACACTATTTATACGGACGCCATAGAAGTCTGGAGAGGGTCTTAGAGGAGA
Source organism: Ambystoma mexicanum (assembly GCF_040938575.1). Lineage (NCBI taxonomy): Eukaryota > Metazoa > Chordata > Amphibia > Caudata > Ambystomatidae > Ambystoma > Ambystoma mexicanum. The sequence continues at coordinate 584,750,790 of NC_090922.1, read as the reverse complement.
GTGAGTCAGAAGTACCCCATTTCCTGGTAAATAGTCAAATGTTTCTACAATTTCCCCGGGCAATGGGTAAACAGTGCATAATCTCTAGCATTTACCATGACAAAGGGTAAATAAAGCAGCAGCTCTACTATTTACTAGGAACAAAATATAAACCGGCCATTTTGTCTACTATTCGCAAAGGCACAGTAGAACCAGATCTCAAAGGATCTTAAACGGGAACTAGCCTGCAGTCCAGAAAAGACCAGGGGAAACTCCTTAGGTCCTGGTTGCGCCCCTGAATATCAAATTCAACACCAACATATGCATATACTTTCATGAAAAAATACTATTCCATGATTATTTTTTGTTTATTGGACAATTTACAGATAATTTGAGTATGTTTTAATCATGTCCCTTAGAGGCACTCCCTGTTACTATCCCGACACAGGTATGAGATTAACATTATTTGGGAAGTACCCTGTTTCAGTTATTTACCTTTTTCTATCAAATTATTTATGCAGGTCATGGTTTAACTGTATGTGTTAAAGGCATGGTCTAGTAAAACATTTTATTGTCCCTACGGGTCGGCCATGTTTTTTTAAGCCTAAGTGGCTCGATTTTAGAAAACTTTCCTATGGACCTTACCAGAGTTTTCGTCCATTAAACGCATGCGAAAACAAGCACCAGGGAGCCGCCATTTTCTGATAATCCTATCTTTTCCCCGATCGCCCTGGCTGACCTGCTTTTGCGGCACTAAATCAATTCCCCGCCCCTGAGCCTGACATTATCAAAACATTCATATTCCCCGCCTCTCTCCGTGACGTTACTGTGCTGCGTAGGCAAACACGCCCAGTCGTCTTCTGCGCGACTCCACACAGAACCCGGAAACCAACACAGATCAACTCACAACACAGCGCGCCACAATTCAGAATATGAAAATGTACTTTAAAATGAAACAGCAACACGGTACATTTGGTAAAGTACATTTATTTGACATTAAATGTTTAGAGAATATTCAGCAATTGCCATATGAACTCCGAAAGCCATTTATTTTCTTTTATCTGTATCCGCAATAACTGTTCCGTTTCATCTTGAGTCACGCGCTGTTCCTTTATGGTACACAGGGTGTTCATTTTCGTAAAAAGAATAACTTTGGAAGCACGGTGAACCGCAAGGCTGTTGCATCAACTAGGCACTAGTCCAGCCTAAAGGTTGATATGTTGCTTCTAGCCACTAGTACAGCGTAAGGGCATGTGGGCCCTTGGCGATCGTCCCATAATATGGTGATCGTGCTCCAGTTGTTGACACGAAGCTGCAGGTGTCTGCTGAAGAATCCATCCGCCGGTGTCTCAAACAGATGGCAGTGGCAGAATGGGATCAAATACCTGTTATGAAAACAAAAAAATTATAATTAGTCTCGCTAGCTGAACTTCATTAATATTACTAATTTTATTTATTACGGCCGATCAGAAACTATTTGCTTGCAAGGATAGTTCAATGGAGTATGTTCGGCTCTAAAATCAATGCGAAAAGTAACGAGATAAATCGAGGCCAACACACAATGATAAACGACAGTTAGTCTATGGCATTTGTAACGCGCCTATACTCAAGTGTTTCTAGGCGTGACGAGGCAGGTGGGGAACAAGGGCAGACAGACAACGATCCTACTAGGCCACGTGTCTTTCTGATCGCGCATGGGGAAGGGCTGTACATGGTTAGTTGAATACAAATTAAATAATAGGGCCAGCTGGTGACAAGTGCAAGGTAAATGCTGGGAGAAGGGGCTGAAGGATACAGAGACAGTCCCGTAGTGCAGGTAGGCAGTGCAGGGAAAAGTGGCTGGGCCAAGGACCGAGATCGGTGAGACCAGTGGACCTGCATGCCCATGTGCCCACTACGAACACGTTTTACTTGCTTTTCCTAGCTCTTCATTTATTCATGCATCCATTCATTAAATCTTCATTCCGGTATAAAAGCGTGTAAAGATTTACTTACATTATATTTGAAATTTCCATTGTGTCTCTTCGTAATGCAGTCTGTAAAACGGACCGTGCTCTTGACAACGATTTTTCGTATACTGAACTAAAATGAAACTCGGTCTAGTTTCTGAATTTTCTGCCTTATCGTCTCTTACGTTATTGCGCACTCCCTCCAAATGTAGTTCTTTCGGCATGGTCCCTCTCTCAAGGTCAAAAAACAATAGACCCTTATACTTCCATTGCGACTTGTGGGCCTCATCCGGGCGCTGTCCTTCGCATTCTTTATTTGTAACATCACGTAGTATAGGCATCTGTGAGAACTTGAAGTTTAGAATCCGTCTATGTAGTGCGCCTCAATGTGCAAATGCGAACTGGCTTCTCTCCCAAATGCCACGGCCCACTTGGCTGGCGCGTTCTAAGTGTCCCAATTTTGTCCCCGTTGTCTGCGAGCTTTGAAGCCCAAATTGAGACATTTAATTTTTGGCGGAAGGTCAGGGAAAGTATAAAGTACCACAGGAGTTGAGTTAAAAGTGAGATTTATTGTTTGTTTGTTTGTTTTATTATTTGCAATACGCAAGCCTTCCCTCCGTTAACAGTGCGCAGCATTTACATTTACATGAGATGAGACATGAGAAAAATATATACATACACATATGTGAGGTGAATAGAGAGAATTCAAAGATGACACCCAGCTTGTTCGCCACCCATGATGGTGAATGTAGGGGTTAGGTTTACAGGTACACTGTACAATAACATTTATTTACAAAAAGACAATCGTATTGCAATTATTTAAACCGGGATTTGTACTTCACAATCAGCTGTGCTTCGGGTGGGCATGGCGCAGTTTACCCCTAGCCCTAGATTGTTCACGTCCGACATTGCTGTTATGGGCCAAGACCGCTAGTAGAGTGCGATGTTTCATGCCCCGAAAGCTAAAATGCAAGCGCTTTGGCCTGTACTTTAGGCACATATTGTGGAACACCTCCAAATCTCCTGTGTGACAGAATTCTGTCAGTCCTCTCAAATCTCTTGAGAGTTTTGTCGAAAACAATCTTCTCAATGGCTTTGTGTGTCGGTGAAGATGGAATCAACTACTTCTTCTTCCGTGCCTCCTCTGGGGACAAAGGGCCATGTTCACATTGGTGGAAATGTTAATTTGCTGTCCAGAGGTGAACGTTGGTACAGTGGTGCATCAGTGAAAGCCATTTTTCAAGTAGTATTTCCACTGACCCCTCACAAGTTTTTGAGCTCCACCAAAGATGGTTGGGGATAGAATGTGACCACTGCAAAATACTTTCAAAACCTTTTTTTTCCCCTGCAGCCGAGATTTTCTTATTGATTGATTTAGCAAGATGCCATACGTCAAATTGATGTTTAATATGTGGGAACTGCTCTCTCATTGTCTTGGCAATTGAAACGTGCCTATCCGTGGCTATGAGGTCGATGTGCATTCCCCTTGATTGTAGATATTCCACTGATTTTATGAATCCTAGTCTCTCCATGGCCACTGACGATGTACATTGTGTTACCTGCACGACCACCAAACTCACAATTTTCTTACTATCCATGTCCTGAAAGTGGTAGGTGCAGTACTTGGCAGAAAATCCAGGGCTGTCGCACTGTCCATCGCCGGCTGGCCTGAATCGTTTGCCTTCGAATGTACTTGCTAGAGACAATTGTTCGATTTTCCAAGCATCACTAATGGCCGGAAACAGATAATCACGTTGGTATATATAGTACAGCGCTTTAGAAATGAAATGGAGTCCCACAAACTGAAAGAAAGCCTATAACTTTCTAAAACTGGAGCCACTAAAAAGTGATGCAGCTGCACACAGTAGATTGCCTGCTGGCAGTTTCCCCAGCATCGGTTGTGCAGACCATGAGAACCTATGATTTAATCTACAGGCGGCATTTATTTTGACGTTACTGCCTTTTATTTGACGAGTCACATTAATCAATGGCTTCCCACATACTTTCCCTCTAATGGAATGCACACATTTCAGCATACTTATAATTTCCATCAAACAACTGTCGAATACAATGTATTTGCTCTCTTTCATTAGACTGTCATCCTGCGTCAACGTTGTTTCGGCCTGTGACGTTGTGGAGATTTCAACACATTGGAAAGTAATATCGCTGATATCAAGTTCTGATGCGTCTATGGATGCTGCGGCTGGTTCATTCTCTGTCATTTCGACATCTATTACTTCAACATTGATGGGAGAACACAACAATGTCGACAGGTTTTTTGGTGGAAAATGTTTGGCGGGTGTAGATTGTGTAAATTGATCTGCAACTACTTCAGAGCTATCTTCAATACATTCAATAACATCTTCTTGTGGTGGTGCGGTCGCACTGTAGCTATGGTCCAATGCAACTTTGCTGTAGTCTCCAAACACAGTTAATTCATGTTCTGGCCATTGGACATGAGCATCTCGAGCCTGAACACGCCTCGCCTCAATTAATAGTTCCTCCATAGTGTACATGGTCTGGCAAGCCACATGTCTCATTCGCTTCACTGTCTGTGTGTGTATAGTTCTGACACCCACGGGTAACTGGAGGAGAGATTGGAAAAGGGATGTTCAGTTTAAACACAAGATGGAGTGTAGTAGAATTGACTGGAAAAAAACATAAAATAGTCCCCAGCACAAACATTTTTTAATGTTATGAACGGTTTGTAACTAACCTTTTTTTGTTTTTTTTCTTTGCAACTTTTTTGACTCGACCTTCAACATCTGCACGCTGTAGCTCCGATTCGTTTCCGCATGTCCTCCCTTCCTCTTGCGCTGCAACGACTATATTTTCTGTATCCGCATAGACAGCACGGAATGAGGCTCCATCGTCTCCCTGAAACATAGTACTTTCATTTACTATGTATCAAAATAATGTTAGCATAAAACACACGTGAGGACGAACAGGTACATCTCAATAGCCAAACACGATTTAAACATTGTGTGCAAAAATCAAACGACAAGTATTCGACCAGTGATGATCTATTTCGATGGAACTGTCAGTATCCATACCTCTGGCTCTGCATGGACTGCCATGAATGGTTGTATTGGAGAGGAGGCATCCGCATATCCCTGAAACACAGTACTTGCATTAGTATGCTTTTCAATATTGGAAACACAACACACACTTGGGGTCGACGGCACAGGTTCATATAAAGAGATAACCACAAATGATGCATTGTCCAAAAGAATCAAGGAAAATCCAAATATGATCACATTTCATCGAATTATTTCAACAATTCCTTTACATCTGCATAATCTAAATGAGATGTTGGGATTGTGGTGGAAGCTCCGTCGTCTCCCTGAAACACAGTACTTGGATTAGTATGGTTTTCAATATTGGAAACATAACACACACTTGGGGTCGAACGCACAGGTACATATAAAGAGATAACCGCAAATGATGCATTGTCCAAAAGAATCAAGGAAAATCTAAATATGATCACATTTCATCGACTTATTTCTCCGATTTATTTACATCTGCATCATCTAAATTGGATGTTGTGATTGTAGTGGAAGCTTCGTCGTCTCCCTGAAACACAGCACTTGCGTTAATAGGGAAGAAAGTATAGCAAATGGAATCACGTTATATGATCACGCATGATGGAGCTGTCATTATCCATACCTCGTGCTGCTGAAGAATATCTATGGATGTTGCAAATGTAGTGCGCACTTCCGAAAGCTGTTGCGCCGACTCGTATACGCATGGTCCCGCTTCCACTTCCCCTGGAATTACTTGAATGTCAGGCTCTGCATCAAGTGCAGGGGTTGACGCTCCATCAATTGCCTGAAACATAGTACTTGCATTAGTGAGGATTACAATAGTGAAAACATAACACACACCTGGGGTCGACAGCACAGGTACATATCAACGGCTAACCACGAATGAAACATTGTGTAGAACAATCAAACGACAAGAATTCCATCTCTGATGATGACGCTCGATGGAGCTGTCAGTATCCATACCTCCAGCTGTTGAACATCTAGAAATGTTGTAGATGTGGCGGACGCTTCAGCATCTCCCTGTAAGACAGTACTTGCATTAGTATGGATAACACTAATTATAACTGAAAACAAACACCAGTGGACGATAACTAAGGTGTATATCAATTAGAAAGCACTAACCAAACATTCGGTAAAATGATTACACAATAAAATAAAAATATTACTTGACATGCATAAAACAGGTCTGTAGCGGATTAGCCTAGTAAGATTACCTGATACGCGCTAGAAGTGGTTAATAACTGCGACTACGTCAAGGATGTAGAATGTTCTTGCTTCAGATTCAAGGGATAGTCAAGAAGTTGTAAAGGTAAATTAATGATTGATAATGAAATGCCAATATTAAACATAGCCATGCTAGGCGACAGAATACTTGAAAAATGCTCAATACAACACAGTTCCCTGTTCCCATATATATACATTGCGTTTGTGGGTTATGAAATCGAAAAAGAATATATTGATAAATGTCATTATTCAAAAAACTATACACTCATATCAATATCGAAATTATTACCAGGAATAGAACACCTACAATATCAATTAATCCGTTCGGCTACCTCCACACTACCGCAAGGCCTAAAGCTAAATCCGGACACTTGACTCACCGGTGGCGGAATGTGGACGAATAGAGTGGGAATAGCGTTTGAGCAATTTCCGTGTCGTTCGCCGTTTATTCTTCTTTGTTACCCAAGATGTTGTGTACGTGTCCAAGGAAAATTGCCGGCTGCAGATGCAGTATCGATCACCCCTCTTGTCCTGTAAGACTTGTTGGACTCTGCTTTCCAGCTCATCCAGTGGATATCCGCAATGTCTGACCCATTCTCTTATTCGATCAACAGTTTTCGGGAATACATGCATTGTAGTGCCTTCAGATTTCGCATGGGTCTTCGAAGGGCAACCGCTAATCGAACAGGCAGGCACTGTTGATAAATCTGAAAAGTAAATATCGACATTATTATACAATCTTCAAGAATAAAGATTTGATACAAAAGTAAATGAATCATACAATGATCAATGCAAGGTTTGTTTTGGTCGCAGGAACTATACCAGTTCATTATGTGCGGCTTAGTATTTGCATAAGTTGCAGAAATGTATAAATGATGTGTCTAAAATCTGAACATGTGAATCGTCCCTTGGATGTTCGGTCTTGCACGAGAAGGAAACATGCTTACATTATAGACTGGACCCCCGAAGGATGCAATTCGATGACAATAGACACAGATGAAAATAAATAGATCTATTGATAGCATAGCAATGGAAACTCAAGTCAATAGCATTGAGACCAATGAACCTAGCACTATTGTGTACTCAACTCACAAATAGATAGAAATTTAAAAATCTGCGAAATATGACTAGGATACATGGCCTTACCTTGACCAACAAACAGTTGGATTCAGCAAGCAGAGCAGTATGTTGCAGGAGAATAGGTGGGTGGCCACAGGTAGCACACTGATGGGTTTGCTCTAAGCGGTCACAGAAGTTCACGGATAGCACGACGACTAGCAGATTAGCGTAGATCTCAGTGGTTGCCAGGTAACACGTTCAGGAGTTGACTTGCAAAGCACAAAGATGTTCTCATGAGATATATCAAGTGGTTTATAAAGTATTAGAAACAGGGGTGTGTTTGTGAATGAATGACGTATGTATGTCGTGGTCTTAGGGGGGCGGCCTGCTTCAAGGGGAGGCCTGGCTGGAGACACAGGGTCTGAGGAGGCCATGTGACCGATGACCCCTTGGCGTGGGACACCTTTTGAAGTGTACATGTAGTTTGGCACCTTGGCCTTTCGCGCCCCCGAAAGCCCCCCATGCCAGCGCGCATCCACTGGCGCGAACCGCCTTTGATAGAGGGGGGTGGGATGGATGGGCCTGGGGCGTGCAGATAAGGCAGAGTAAGACTGCTGAATGGAGACACACTTATGTGGATTGCAGGGGGCGGCCTGCTTCAAGGGGAGGCCTGGCTGGAGACACGGGGTCTGAGGAGGCCATGTGACCGATGGCCCCTTGGCGTGGGACACCTTTTGAAGTGTACATGTAGTTTGGCACCTTGGCCTTTCGCGCCCCTGACAGCCCCCCAAGCCAGCGCGCATCCACTGGTGCGAACCGCCTTTGATAGAGGGGGGTGGGATGGATGGGCCTGGGCCGTGCAGATAAGGCACAGGAAGACTGCTGAATGGAGACACACTTATGTGGATTGCAGGGGGGCGGCCTGCTTCAAGGGGAGGCCTGGCTGGAGACATGGGGTCTGAGGAGGCCATGTGACCGATGGCCCCTTGGCGTGGGACACCTTTTGAAGTGTACATGTAGTTTGGCACCTTGGCCTTTCGTGCCCCTGACAGCCCCCCATGCCAGCGCGCATCCACTGGTGCGAACCGCCTTTGATAGAGGGGGGTGGGTTGGATGGGCCTGGGGCGTGCAGATAAGGCACAGGAAGACTGCTGAATGGAGACACACTTATGTGGATTGCAGGGGGGCGGCCTGCTTCAAGGGGAGGCCTGGCTGGAGACACGGGGTCTGAGGAGGCCATGTGACCGATGGCCCCTTGGCGTGGGACACCTTTTGAAGTGTACATGTAGTTTGGCACCTTGGCCTTTCGCGCCCCTGACAGCCCCCCATGCCAGCGCGCATCCACTGGTGCGAACCGCCTTTGATAGAGGGGGGTGGGTTGGATGGGCCTGGGGCGTGCAGATAAGGCACAGGAAGACTGCTGATCGGAGACACACTTATGTGGATTGCAGGGGGGCGGCCTGCTTCAAGGGGAGGCCTGGCTGGAGACACGGGGTCTGAGGAGGCCATGTGACCGATGGCCCCTTGGCGTGGGACACCTTTTGAAGTGTACATGTAGTTTGGCACCTTGGCCTTTCGCGCCCCTGACAGCCCTCCATGCCAGCGCGCATCCACTGGCGCGAACCGCCTTTATATCAGTATATCATTGCTTATCAATAACAAATGCCACATACCGGAGATTCTTGTGAGCACAGACCCACACTTCAACCGGTGTATTATAGTGGTCAAGACCCTAAGGCCTGTATAATCCAAAGGTAATTGTTAGTATAGACATATGTGTGACTTTTATAGAGACATAACCCACTGAAAGACTTTGAACAAGTGTTATTTAGTGCATGCATTATCGAGAATATGTTATGTTAGCTTAGATAGATAGTGACCACCCTGCTTCACAGCGACCAGACCTTCACCCATTCGGAGCACAGATGTCTGACGTCCATCCTTGAATGGAGACACACTTGATTCATTTAAAAAATCGAAACAACCGTTGTTAAAATATATGTGGTGTTTTATTTTGTATCTTATTTTCATGACACAAAAATACAAGATTTTAAAGATTGTACAGGTCAGGTTGCAGCACAGCGACAGAAAATCCCCTGTACTGACCGCTGTCACTCGGGAACGTTTCTCTAATGGCACGAACGGCACAGGCGGGTATCACTTTTCGAACGCGGTGTCCAAGCCTCCCGTGGAGCCACCATGTAAAGGAACGATAGGCCACCAGCCTGTACCAGCTGTGAAAAGGAATGAAACAAACTGTTTTTAAATGACCAAGATAAGTTTAATAAACGTTTGTTGTCAATGACAATTCTTGTAACTAATGGCATTCTGCACGGACAAATGCTATCTAGACAATGCACACTATTGAATGACTTACATGCGTTACAATGATATGTAGATGTAATTTTGGATATAGTAGAAGAACATGAAATAGGAGTGGCATGACAGGCAGAGTATACTTACTCGTTACTCGGATTACGAGGACGAACAGTTGCGTGAAGTTCGTGCATAAGCACCATCATTATTCTCAACACGGCCCGTGTGAGGCAGGCTGCCCTGAAGTCTGGCAGCTCGGTGATGCATTGCGGTCGTGGCTCGCCTTCCGAAATGTAGGCCAGGCATCCCGAGTTTTCTCGGCAGCAGCAGTTCTCGTCCTCAGTTGGCATTAGCTCGCACCGATTGCATGTGCACCAGGTGGAGACGCCGTCCATTCGACTAGGCCCAGGCTCTTCATCTGTTGATTCGTCCTGCCAACTGCCGTCCGAATCCCCATCGTTTTCGCGTGCTTCCCTTTCCAGTAGTTCCTCCTCGGTATACTCGGGCTCGTAGATGTAGGGCATTATTGTAGCCATTGTGTGGTAAACAAAGTAAAATAATTTACTGAGATGGTACAGGTGTTCACATGGGCTACAAGCGGCGAAGGTAGCTGACCAGAGCACTGAAACGAGTCCCAGAATACTCAAAGTAACACAGAGAGAGGAATGGAATCGAAAATCTGCTGCTGTGTGTTGTGAAACGGTCTGTTTATACTTATTGAGGAAAGAGGCGTCCTGCCATTTCCATGGTGACACGTCATTAGCTGAAGCGCAGCAAATGTTGACACGAGACGTGCTTTGGCGTTGGGAAATGGGCGGTACGAGTCTGCTGATGACAGGCTCAGGGGCGAGGGAATTGATTTAGTGCCGCAAAAGCAGGTCAGCCAGGGCGATGGGGGAAAAGATAGGATTATCAGAAAATGGCGGCTCCCTGGTGCTTGTTTTCGCGTGCGTTTAATGGACGAAAACTCGGGTAAGGTCCATAGGAAAGTTTTCTAAAATCGAGCCACTTAGGCTTAAAAAAACATGGCCGACCCGTAGGGACAATAACATTTTTTACTGTTTGGTTCTCAACTATATGGTATTGGCTGCCTGTAAGGCGTGCAGTCCTAGGGTTGCCTCTCAGGCACTCCATTTTCATCCAAGGGTGATTATAGCATCTTACATTGGTTTTATGTAGTAGGTTAGTGGCAACTATACTTTAGTTTTTGCTTCAGCGTTGGTGCAAACCTTTTTTTATGCATTGGTAGCCCAATGTGCCTACTTGGTAGCCATTGGGGCACTATTGCATTTTTTTTATCCTGCTCCTGGTCATTTTGTATTATAGGACTCCTTTTGTTCTGGGCAAGCACAAGGTGGCCTTAAAAATGTTGTTCTGACCTTGTGGGCGCTTTGTGAGCTATCATGCCAGCCTCCATATTGGTTTAAACTGGGTGTGACTAGTCTAAGTCCCCATGCTGTCCCTCTCACTTCCTATGGACGTGGTCTAGGCTGTGTAGAGAAGAGATGAAAATGTATTAGACAAGGTGGGCTACTACTACTGTGCTGTACCTTGCTGGAAGTCTTTCATCCGTGTCTGCTGTGCAGGCGGTCCTAACTCTTCAACACCTGCTAGCATAGCAAAGCGTAGCTCAGAGTTGTGCGAGTGTGTTACTGTGTGTTCCTGTCCTTTCCCGTACCTTCCCGGATTACCGGACTCTACAGGATACTTTTGACTCACGAAGAGATATGCAAGCAAAATCGACTAACAGTTACTAACTGGCAGGCAAAGACTTTTTTGATCTTTGGCTCCCTTAAATCACTATCTATATCTTGGGCGCTCTGACAGTAATGCAGTAAGACTATTTAAGGCCGACAATCGTAAAAAGACCTCAAACGGCTGTGTCCCGGCAAAGCAAAAAAGGTCTGGTGGCATACGCCCTCAGACTGTGACTGAGTTTTCCCCTCGAAGCCTTGGCAACTGCATTTGGGAAGCGGAAGTCACATTTGGAAAGACGATCTGAAGGCACCAGAGATGGACGAGATGTCCACTGCGACGTCGAAGGGGGAAAATAATGCAAAAGAGGCTAACGAGTCATTGTTGTCTGACCTTTCTCTGCAAGAGGAAATCACAGCAGCTACAGAACAAACGAGACCTTGGACTTCAAGTCCATGTCTAAAGAATTCTACAACATCCTGTCCTTTGCGGTACGTGTTAAGAAACCATATGCAATATACCCTCATCTACATCCTCAATGAAGAGGACCATTACTAAGGCGCTCTATTACAAAAGAAGGTTCCTCACTGAGGGTGAAGCAGAAGAAAGTGTTCTAATGGACAGGAGATGCTTCACGGGAGTTAGGGACGAAGACCCTACCTCAGGCACGGATATGAGAAGGGGCCAAGATTTACCACACAGCCAAGATGAAGGCCTACCCAATTGGGCTCGCACACTGACATCTGTGGTCCTGGTCCCACAGAAAATGCAGGCGCAACTACAAGTAGGGCATATGCCAAAAAGTACCACCTCTGAATCGACGCTCACTGCATTAAGCTTTGCGCTCTACTCCCTAGTTAACTTCTTTTAGCTTCTCAAAACTGAAGTACATTCACAGACGGGTACCGTTCTAGAATTGACCCCTGAGGTGGGAGCCAGTGAATCATCTATGGTGGGTCTGTGCAGCTTAATTAATTAATCTTTACTTCTGGACTTGAAATCCATGACTGCCGAAATGACTGCCGAAAACAGGGACCAACTCTCGGTATGCAAGGAGCTGAAAACAGTTTGCGGCACTGGAATAGGAATTCCACTCAATGACAGGGTAATTTAACATGCTTAGGCTGGAAGGGACTCACGTGAGTAGAGGAAATTCATCGCCCCCCAATCCCACCCTTCAGGAAGCAGACCAACTCTACCTGGATGATACTCCCCTATCTCAGTCGACCCTGGAAGAATTGATTAGGTTGGCACAAACTGGGGAGGTTATCTCAGAGAATTTACAAACAACGAGGGACAGTAGTCCAGATTTCGGGGAACTGGCCAATGAAAAGGAACAAAATGTATGAAATAGTGATACAATTTACCACTCAGGGCTTGCTCTGTCGAATGTCGCTGAGCCAACTAACGCTAAAACTGATAATGAGGGTGGCAAAAAAAGAAGGAAAGGGAAAAAATCTAAAGCCCAGACACAAAGATCTAGTCCAGCCATTGAGGAAACATTGAGAGTGACCCAAAAAACGAAGAATCAGAAACAACTAAAACAAAAGAAATCGGGAAAGAGACAATGTGTCAATGCTCTAAATAAGGTTGCGACAACTGAAAAATTGGAACCTTCGAATCACTCATTTTACCCAGCAAGTGTACATGAGTCCGGAGTAGTGGAGGGTGATAAATTGGGTGCAATAGACTGGAATTTGAAAAGAAATCAGGAGGTTGGTCCGGTTATCACAAAAATGTGTAATGTCCTACAAACAATAAATCCGATAGAGGTGAGCAAAAAACCGGTGCGCTTGGCCCCAATCTTTTGCAAATCTAAAAAAGCGGTTGTACAGCAGCAGGTTTAGGGTGAAAGGGATACTAGTACTGATGGTGGAGAAGGCTCAATCAACCAAAGGGAAGATGAGCCCTAGGATGAGCCAATGAATCCCTATTGTTAGGCAAAGTTTGTATGCAGTACCCTTTCGGACCACTACACACAACTAGGACTAGAAGTGTAAGCAAAACCAACCTTTGGTATAGGTCTGTACCACAGAGTTTTTGGTAGCGAGCTGAGTAGCCAGGCTTATCTGAAGAGGGAACGCAAGCTTGTAAGGATGTTACACAGAGGTCTACAATAGCAAGTATTCAGATAGACACTTATACTCAAGGTTCCTTGGTAAAACACTTCTTAATTTATTACACAGTCAGTTAGAAAACATTCACTAGAAGGAGGCAATAATTATCACACAAAAATATGCTACAATACTTTAAACTAACCGGTTCTGAAACATTTAAGCTGCTTTGAAGGAGGAGCAAAATGGCATTCAGAGCGTTTGAAGTAGGAGCAAAAAGGCATAAGTTAATAAAACTAATATTACAGTTACTTTAAAACAGTGCAAATAGTTTCAGTTCCTCAGGGGAGTTGATTCAATGCAATAGGTAGGCCAAAGTCAATTGTCTAGAGTCTTGTATAGGTAAAAACGGTTCTGATATTTAAACAGAAAAGTCTATGCCACGGTTCTCAGAAATAGTTCACGGAAGAAAGGTTCATATGTTGGGTCACAAGCTGACTAGGCCTGCAAGTTGGCAAAGTTCCATGAACTTTCGCAGTGAGAGGTAAGTTCTCTCGGTTGGGTTTTCACAGTACCTTAGGTTGAAGAAAAATATGCAGCTGAAGACTTTTGTTCCTGGCAGTTCCTGCAGATCTCGCTGTTCCTGAGCCTCAGTCGTGTGGACAAGAGGGAGAACGTCGGGGGACTCCTGCACTGCACGGAGACTGGTCGCAAAGCTGGCAAACTGGCAATTCTTCGATTCCGGTAGCTGATGTCCTTCTCCCTGGTTAATCCTAACCAGCTCTGAGAATGGTGTCCAGGTGGCTTACGAGTTGATCGGTCCTACCAACTCAAAGGAAGAAGTCGTCTCTGAAGGGCTTCTCTGTCGAGATGAACATGGCGACTCGGACCTGCAGCCGGGCTCCACCAAGGCAAACCAATGGTCCAGTAGTTGCAGCAGCCGTGCTCTTACAGCTCGTCTTCGGTTCTTTCGTTCAAGTGGTCGACTCTGCCTTCCAAGCCAAGAGACTCGCCTTTTAAACAGTTTTCTCCCATTCATTCCAGCCTACCTGCCACCCAGGAGGGTGGCTGTCCTTGCCGGACAGTCAGCCAGCCAATCACGCAAGAGTGCATTTGGGTCTCCTAGGAGACTAAGCACAGGGAGTTTCGGGCACCTCACTCACTTCCTGCCCGCCCCAGACACTCGAGAGACAGTCTTCAGTCCTGAAGCCCGCCAAAGGCATAGAAACAAAGGGACCAAACCTAGTTTGGCGCGCAGAGACAAACACTAGAAGGCCCTTTCCAAAAAGAAATGGTGAAAAAAGAAGACTGGGACCCGTTTAAAGAAAGGAGGCTTAGGAGCCATCTTGAAAAACATGGCTCCTGCAATTTTTAGCTACCGGTGTTCACGGTCGGGAAAAATCATGGTAGTTTTTTGTAAAACCACTGCCACCAGCCATTTCGAGAGGAAAGGGTAGCAGGGGACTGCTGCATGAGTTTCTAGACATAGGGGATACTAGGTAACCCCTCCAGCACTCTATAGGAAGATAGTGTGTGCTAGGTCTAGAAATTTAAAAAGACTAGTAAAGTCAATTAAACTTTACTTTCTCTGGGAAACAGTAGTTTATCCCAGAGAAGGTGTTTAAACCTTGGGACAGCCTAAAAGGCTTCCCTGTGTCACTGCACTGAGGGTGCTGTGTGACCCATATAAGAAGATGATGCCTATGGAGTTAGCTCAAACCCCATAATCAAATAACACAACAGTAAAACACACATCAAAATACATGAGAGAGTTGGAAAAAAGGCTCACACTCTCTCCAGGTAAAGAAAAATAAGTCCTCAAAATCCAGCAAATTTGCTGGGGGTCTCTAAGGTGAAGGGAATCAGCACTTTTATGAGAATTCTCCCTAACACCTATGATGGTGCTGAAGGGGAGTATATAACTAACATGCAGGATAATAGTCCCTTAGCTTTACCCACCATATGGCTCAGAAGAATTAACCAAAATAAGGGTAGAGGTTGCCCGAATCAGGGGGCACACTTGGCATTAACAAGGCAAATACCAGATCTGTTCCTATTGTCATTATAAGATATAGACCACATACGTTTTCTGTATGAACAAGTCACCTCAATACTAGAGGTGGTCATGAAATCTGGAATCAATACCAAGGCCCTACTTCACTCAACCGTAGACTTAAAAAAACTGGGCATAGAAGTATCTAATGTTTTAACAGAAAATCTCCAACAAAGAAAATATGGAGAGAACTGAAATAGGTTGAAGGGTACCAGATTGAGGGGGGATCAAGTAGGTCAAGATGAACAAATCTGGTCTAAAACAAAACGGCTGGAGTGATTCAGGAGAAAGGGCAGATGGGTAATAAGAGAGGAGACAGAAACAAGCTTTGGGCAATGCTCCCAGAAATCCTTACTGAAGTCTTTCAGAAATTCAATGGTCTGGAGGATGTGCTTTAGTTGGTGATCAGTTGAAGTTTCTCAGTTGGAACACGCAGGACTCCAGTTCATTCAAGGGCGAGGAGATGAAGAATTTTATACTTCAGGGGCATGACGTGATTCTCTTCCAAGAAACCTAGTTGCTGGATGCCTTCAAATTAGACGGTTTAACAATCATACATCAAGTTGCTTCGAGTCGAAATGTAGGAAGATCCTTAGGGGGGCTCCTGGTGGCAATTCGAAATAATGGGATTAAATCCTGTGTTTGACTGACCTTGGAGAGAGAGGGGATTCTTTCAGTAAGTATTTTCTTCAAAACCGAGGCTACGCTGGGAACGATTGTAGTTATTAATGTATACTGGAGCCCTGCACATTCTGATTTGGAAATCTTCTTGACAGACTTGGCTGATGTTCTTACCAATGTAAAGATCTACTTTCCTGGGGACCACACATTGAGGGAAATCTGAATTCCTATTGTTTAAAACTATGTCAGATGAGATCAGACAATAAAAGGGCATGTATCTATGGAACTAGATGGCTAAAATTCTTAAAAGTTTCGAATTTAAGTGTCGCTAATGGAACTGTTGCAGGAGATATTTCTGCGGCCAGAACATGGAAGAGTGGTTCCTCGAGCTCTATAATTGATTATCTGGTACTCTCCCCAAATCTTCAGTCGATTTAGTACGATGCTGATTAAAGATATGGGGATGAGTGATCATATTCCCATTCAGGCATCTGTTGTGCTGAGCATTGGAAGGTGGGATGAAAGGTTGCACACTGAGGTTCTGTAGTTAAACAATGCAAGTAATCGTCTGGTTAGATTTGAGAAATGTGGTGTGGTCCTGAATCGTAAACTGGCCAACTTGTTGGATGCAGATTATGTGAAGGCCCTAAGTGATCTACTTAACCCAATAGGTTTTTTAGATTTCATCTGCGACTTAGATAACCCGAGTGCCAAGAAGTGCCTCTCGCATAAGAACCATCAACATAGTTTTGATCAAGACACCTGTGATCGAAAGAGGGAATTGAGAAGAGAAATTCGCCTCTTGGCAGGTGAAGACCTTCATATAGAGGTGTTTATGCAGATGAATAAAGATCTATGTAATAGCTATTTAAACTGGTCCAAACACAAAAAGTATGAGAGAAAACTTCTGGATGGGCTGAATATCCTGAAGGCCGTATTCAGACTCATGCTCAAGCTTCAGTTCAGTCTAATTTTATCCCTGAACAGGAAACAGGAATGTGGAAAATATTTTGGGGCATTTATGAAGAAAGGAACCCTATGAATTGTGAACTAAGGCCGAATGTTAAATGGGGCATCTTCTTCGATGAAGAGAGGATAGAGGGCCTCATATGCACTTCATCTAGATCAAGAGCTGCAGGCCCAAATGGCCTCACTAATGAAATCATCAAAACATCGGTGAGAGCTTGGACCTCAATCCTTTTCAGTTTGTTTAAGAACATCATGGCGATGAAAAAATGTCCAGTCACATGGAATAAGGCCATAGTTATCACAAGCCACAAAAAGGGAGATCGGTTGGACCCCTCAAATTATCCGCCCGATCGCCTGATGGACGTGGACGTGGAGAGCAAAATCTTCTCGAGATTAGTCCTGAAAGAATTGGAAGACTGGGCGGACCGGGCTAATATCATCCCCAAATTTCAAACTGGCTTCCAAAAAGGCCATTCAACTATATTGAATGGACTGGTATTAAACACATTGAATCTGAGTCGGAAGTCCGATTCCCCCGATCTATGGAGTGTGGATTGACCTGTCTTGGGCATTCAACATTATAAACAGGGAAAACTGGGGGAAGCTAAAAGATTGGGGAATCCCGTTAGGGTCTATTATCGATCCTAAGCTATCTCCACAAGAAAACATCTATTCAAGTGAGATTGGATTTAGAGGGATATCTCTCCTGCCTGATAACAACTGAAAAAGAACTAAGACAGGGATGCATAGTAGCTCCCTGTCGTCTCAATCTCTTCCTGGCGGACCTCTGGGAAAACCCCGTGCCCTGATAGCTCCTTCATTGGGCATAACAAATGTGACTGGTTTGGCCTACGCGGACAATGTAGTACTATTAGATCACACGCCCATAGACCTACAACGACTGATTAGAGAATTTGGTAAATATGCCTTAGCAAATGGTCTGATTATCAATCTAAACAAGACTTTTGTTATGTCATGTAATCACTCGAAAAGGAATAAGAACGACAGATTTGGGTGGGTATTAGACGTACAGAGCCTCCCAGTAGTGAATGAAATCAAATATCTAGGATTTATTATAAGATCTAGCCACTCATTAAAAGATCAGCGATGGACGCAGAGGGAAAAGTAAGTCAATTGATATGCCAAATGAAAAAAATACACTCATACTGTAGATTCACTTTGCTTACCCTCATTAAATTATATAAGGACAAAGTGATCCTGGTTCTGATGTATGGTATAGAAATGGACAATATGGCTGCAAAGATCAATTGGGTCAGAATTGAAGGCCTAATTTAGAAAAGAGTATTAAATCTACCCATGGCACGCCTACGTTTTGAATTTGGCTTACAATCTCTGCAGTCTCATTTGGTGTGGAGAAGGGTCATTCTATATAGTTCCATCATAAGACCTTAGAAACTATTTGCTATATGAGGATGTGGGGTTGCTTCTGAATCGGGGTGAAAATGGGTTCTTAACAGTATGAAAGGAAGAAGAGACTAACATGTTACCTAGTTGTGATTTACTAAAAAAGGTGTTGATCGAGAATCTCCTTCAGGTAAAAAAAAATGTAATGCAGAATGACTGGATCATAACGAAGGAAAAGTTCTCAGAAATGATACTTTTCAAGAACTTCCCCATTAGCGATTTCATGTTACCCTATCTTAGGTGTTTTCCAGATGCCAAGTGGCGGCCAGAATTCTTGAGGTTTTGTTTGAACCTTTTCAATGCTAGAGAATTGCAGAGAATCAGGAATAAAGGAAGTGTTATGGAGTGCTCAAGCAACCTTTGTAAACTGGATATACAACAAAGTGTGAAACATCTCCTAATATCATGTGTGCCATGAAAGAGAAAAGAGTGAAACATTTCTCTCGTTTTGTTCATAATGTTGATTGGCTGGACTCAGATGAATTTTGGAACAGAATGTCTGCTGGTAGGAAAACGTTTCTATCATTGGAAGTTATAACAATGTTGAATGAACTGGAATCCATCATTCTTTAATATTCTGGGGAATGTATATTAGCATCAATGGGTGTGTGATGTACTTAGTGGGGAGGATGTTCTATCTCTCCTGTTCATGATGCATTGATTGTTTTTTCTCCCCTGATTTGTCTTCCCTTCAACCTTCTATTCATTTTATGTTTCCCTTTTTATATGTATTTGTATATGTATTTTATGTGTTAATGTATTTTCTACTATAAATTGTGAAAAGTCTCTTGTTGACTGAACACATATTAAAAAAAAAAGAAAAATTAGAAAAGGTGGGGCTCTCTCAATAAAGCTGTCACTGTTATGTTTTTTAAAAGGGCTAAAGGGAATTCACATATTTCACATGATCCTTATTTGAATACAGGAATCTGCACACGTCCAAGCATTAAGCCGGACTGTTCAGAATTAACAAGACAATGGCACTGACTATGTATCAAATGTGCAAAATGACTATGCACATATGGGTGGTTGAAACATGTCATCTCGGACCTTACTAGTAGGATATTACTAAAATAATTTTGAGTTTGGCAACTCATTTTGGAGGAGCAGTTCCCCATTTGTCTTCACATTTGTTATCACTGGATACATTTTTTAACAATACATAACTATGCTACCCTTTCTTTCTTAATACCGTCATATGAGAATGAAGTTACCTTTTTATGAGCAGCCCTATAGATAAGGGGTGCATCGTCCACTTTTACTCCGTAAAAATAGGTAAACACTCTTAAAAAAATCAAAACAGGGAGTAAAAATACTCCCAACAAAAAATAAGAAACAGACACCTAGGACCATGTGCCCATGCTTTCAACCACACAGCTCCATGGATATGTTTGGACCAGTAGTGCACAACATATCACAGGAAGAAACTATTATTACTGCCTGTTTGGAAGAGGTAAACACGCATCTTTTAATCGGTATAAATAACTAGGTGCAAAGGAGTAATTATTACAAAAACATTTCTGTTTTCCAGGTCAAACATTTTAACTTTCTTATAAAATACTCTCATTGGGAATTGGACTTACATTTTTACTCCCTAAAAAATTATTCTCCCAAGGAAAAAAAAAAGGGAGTAAGATACTCCCACTTCAAAATCTTATCTGGAGCACTGTCTGTATATGAGTGATTTTTTTTTAGTTTTAATGGTGATCTTCATGTCTGTATAAATGTTGCAACCATTGTATTGCTTTGTTTTCTCTTTCAGTCATTTTGTATGCATTACTTATAATATCCGTTTAATTATAAACATAATTATAAACATGACTAATGTATTGCACTTTTTCACAACACAAAGTTACATTTTTATTGTGTGCTAGCTTGATTCATTTCTATGCATATAGTTTGAGATATACTTAGTAGGAACCCCGTCTGTTCATAAATGTGTAGCATGAGTCATTGGATCATTATCTAACACATATATGTTATGTTAAAGGTTCTTATACTGCGCACTGTTACCACTTGCATGGTCCCTTGGCGGTCTTGCGGTTCTCTAAGGCAAGAGGTTAAGGGGGGTGTAAGTTTGTAGGATTGAGCGTGGAGGAAGAGCAAGGGAGTTGTGATGTGCTGTACATTTTTTAAACAGTCTTTCTTAGCAATTGATTGTAAACTGGGACCTGGTTTGCAACTACCTTGTGGCAAGTTCACAAATAGCCAGTAAGAAACACGTGCATAATTCTGCTTGTTTAAATTCTACTTTATGTTGCAATGTTGTTCAATGATATTTGCAAACGGACGAAGCAAAACTAGTGGAAAAGAAACTAAATAAGGTTGTCGTCCAAGCACCAGTGAAGGCACCAGAGACACTGAACAAATTGGGAATGCCACAATTGCATCACTATGGGGTTAAGGAGGACAGGGACAATGTGGTGGGGGTGACAGTACCCCAACCTACAGTGCCAGTATGGAGGAGCACCAAGGGGAAAAGGAGGATTTTGAGGAGTAAGAGCAGGATGTTTTGGGAGAATAGGGCCCCAGGGAGGAGGATTGGGAACATCACAGTGCTGGTATTGCGGGAAATGGCGGCATTTTGCAAGGGAATCCAGGAACTGGCCTGGGATGGGATTTAATTATGGGCCATCACCTTCAGGGCAGGGATTCCAAAGGTCTCAAGGAATGGGACAACAGCAATTTGGGCGAGGAGATAAAAATAAATTCCCTTATGGGGCTGACAGGCAAGGGCAACGTGGGCAATTACAGCAGGGCGAGGGAACACAGTTCAACAGGATGGCAGGGGGAACAGGTGCCCCATTCCAAGGAGTTGCAATGGCGGGGGCGGCCCTTTATCATTCCCCGGGACAAACACATATTCTGATTAGAACAGCCCACAGAGAGCACTCGCATGTCCAATCCTATTGATAACCGCACACCCTGAAGAGGAGCCCTTGGTGGAAGAGGAAATAGGAAACAGGCAATTTATATTTTTGGTAGATTCAGGTGCAACTAAATCATGCATCATGGAGGGGAACATTCCATTATCAGGTAAAATTCCTTACATGCAGGAATTCTCTGGTGCTATTTCTACAGTTCCATACACTGAGGAGCTGGATATAAAAGTAGGAGGGGAGGTAGTACGAGCCCCCTTGTTATATTCAGAGAGTTTCCTTGTGAACGTGTTGGGTAGGGATCTGCTCAGCAAACTAAAGATAACTATATCATTCACAAACCAAGGGGTAGTTTGTTCCACTCCAGGGGTGTGTGTAACTAGAGCAATGGTAATAATCAATGCAATAACAAAGGAGTCAGTAGTCCATGGGGTTCCTGTGGTCCTAGGTATATTTATTTTTATGGTACTAAGGTATAAGTAAAAGCAGTGCCTCCAATTGCGACAAATGTTGGGTGCCTACAGATTTTGTTTTCCAACCCATGGTGCCACACGAGATGGTGACAGAGACAATATTGTTATTTGATTTATAAGGACTAGTAGTATCAGACAAAAGAGTAGTCCTGATTTGAACAGACCAATTTGGGTGCGAGTGGCACACAATATTATGAATAGAGCCAACAGTATAATTAAAGAAAGGGACTGATGAGGAGTTATTTGAGGACAGTGAACACAATGGGGAGATTATTTTGGAAATCTGCATCCCTTATGATATCATGGTGCAGTATAGGAAGGTATAGTGCCCCCTGATTGCAGTGGTGACCAAGCCATTTTTATTTTTTGAGGAGGACATGTCCATGATTGTTTGTTATGTAGTGAAAATGAACATCAGTGCAGGAGGGATTCTGTTGCATTACTGCAATTGAGGGCTCAGAAAGGGTACAAGGCAGACAAAAAAAGCTATAATACAGCCAACAGGAGGTACTATACTAGGAACAACTCATTTTTGCAATGGGGAAAAATATTATCAGATAGGGCGGCGGCAGTATGCGCCCTAGGCCCAGTACTGTGAAGGAAATGTAGCAGTTTTTTGGGCTTATGTAATTATTGTAGGGCATGGATCCTAGACTACGCAGTCTACACAAGGCCACTGTTACAAAGTGTCAGGGAAAGACATAGGACTTAAAAGTACATTTGAATGGACTGACAAAATGACTAGACAATTTGAGGATTTAAGCTATTTGCACGGCCCCTGTTTTAGCAACTCTGGATTATATACAGGTGTTTTATTTTTCTTCCCAATCTGATGAACGGCTCATGCATTGACGGAAGGAGACATATTATATGTTGATGGGTCCTAAATAATTGACATGGGGATGGGTCGGAAGCACAAGGGCGGTAGTGGCGTGCGGTAAAGGCATGGAGAAATAGTGAACCACACCTGTAGAAAGTGAGACCACAGTTTCATACACAGCATTGCCCATATTGCAACTGGACCATTATTATCTGGAAAACTGATCAGCCCCAGGTTTAAAGGTCCATATGAGGTGGTGTTCTGTACTCCTGTCTCCATCTGTATGAAGGAGTTAGATATTGGGTGCATCTCTCGGATGTCCGAAGAGCACCTGAGACAAGGCAAAGTTCAGTAAGGACATAGCCAAAGAAGAGGCATTTTTAAGGATCCATGCCAGGGTGATGTGCTGTGGCACACCCCTGATTTTTTTTTATTTTTTCTTTCTTTTCTTTTTGCATTTTTTCATTTTGTATTGTTTTGTTCTTTTTGTAATCTTTTTTCAATTTATTTTCGATTTTTCAATTTTTTGAAGGTCCAGAACCCAGTCGGCCCTGGTGGAAAAAGGGTCCCTCCCTTTTCCTCTCCCTCGCTCTCTCTACCCTCTCTCCCTCTCTCTCTCTGTCTCTCTTTCTCTCTTGATAACCTTTTTTCTCCTCTCCAGGAATAAGCAAAGATGGCTGACCAACTTCTCTGTTATGCAAGGATAAGATTAAAACAAAAGTAATTGGTTGTAGGAACTATGTATTATATAAAATACTATGTTATTTTGTATGACACTGGTTGTGGTTGTTGGAGTGGATGAAGGTATGTCTGTTATATGGGCTGGCCATATAAAGGGGGGTGGACAGTTGGGGTAAAAAAATGCTAAAATGAATGTCTATAAAAAAGGAAATACAAAATGGCTAACTTTTTGCCAGCCACCTCTACAAGTTTTCTTAGAGGAATGAAACAAGAAGTATGAATGGCGTATGATTTATATAAGGGGACGGGCTTTGACGTCATTTCTGATATCGAGTACCCAGAATCCTCCAATAGCTGGTACTCTGATATGCACATTGCAGGAAGGAATATAATCAATGAAAGCTGTTACGTGTGTGCACTTATCCTGCGCACATCAGGGGCTCCTAAGGTTTTGGTTCCACAGCCAGTCCCAATTACAGAGGCACAATGCCTGGTACATCTTGCACTAAAGGGGAAAAAGGGCACATTCCAGGCACACAGCGTGCAGTTGAGGTGCATTGATCTATACCCAGCGTTATGCAATGGCAACACAAAATACCACCAGTGTCTACAAGTACCATATTTTTCCTTGGGAGATTACTTAAATGGCAACGACAAATGGCAGGGCATGTGCCCGGCAGATGGACTGATCGAGTACAGTGGAGAAACAATATCCCAAATAGAGACTATGGGCCTCATTACAAGTATGCCGGTACGGAAATAGCGTTGCCATTATTTCCGTACCAGCACCTTTTTTTTCGGACCAGTGTAGTCCGAGTCACGATGCCGGTGTCAGCGGCATAGCCAGGGACCCGCCGTGCCCGGCAACAACGTTGCCGATATCAGCATTGACACGCAGCAGCCGTGCAAGTGATACCAGCATACCGTAAGTAAGTGCACATTAAGAGGTACATGGACACGCAACCACCGGCATGTACATGCCAGTAATAACGGGTACAATGATACCGGAAGCACCGGCATCGCGGACCAGGCATTAAGAGGATTCTGGAGTGTAGAAACTCGCCACAGGTGCTCACAATCAGCACAGGTGGAGCCAGTGGTCTGTGGCACAGCACAAAAGGACCACTCCCACACCCCTTCCTAATCCACAAAGCTACCATTAGCAATAGCAGTACTGGAGCTGGAGGACATGCTTGCAGAGCTACACATTGATGAGACAGTGAGGCGGAGGACGCAGCGGAGGCGCATCAGGCGAAGGGGGGCCATCATGGCCCAGCAGATACCCAATGTGCAGCTGGTTGTACCCCGCAGGCAGCCACCAAGCCCTCGCCTAAGGGCCACCCCATTCAATCTCACCCCCGCTCAGATCCACACCCTGTACCGAGCTGGACAGGGACACCATCACCAGTATAGTGGACATGATACATGATGACCTGGTGAGCCTAATAAATATCCGGACAGCCATACCCCCTTGCTGAAGGTAGTGTCTGTGCTATACTTCCTAGCCACAGGTATTGATCAGCACACAGTGGGGCAGGTGCATGGAATCTCCCAACCCTGTATCTCTCGTGAGCTCTCCCAGGTTCTAGAAGCACTCCTGTCCCACTAATGCGACCACATCAGCTTACAACGGACTGCGGAGGAGGTGAATGCAACAAAAACAGCATTCTATGCACTTGCATACAGGCATGCCTAATGTAATATGTGTGGTCGACTGCACACATGTGGAGCTGGTTGTCCGGAATGCTGTGGAGGTAATGTACTGCAACAGGAAGCTGTACCATTCCATCAACGTGCAGATGATGTGCGATGCCTGCAAAATAATCACACATTGCTGCCAAGATTCCCTGGCTCCACACATGACTCCATGGTGCTGCGCAACTCCACGCTGCCCCGCTACATGGCACGACACACTGGACATCATACCTGGCTGCTTGGTGAGTCTAACCACAAGGCCATGAGGAGTGTTGAATTGGGGGACGGGGTGTAGTAAACAGTATAGGCAATCTGCCTAACAACAAGGCGATGAGGAGTGTTGAATTGGGGGGGGGCAGTAAACAGCATAGGCAACCTGGCTGCTGGGTGAGTCTAACCACAAGGCCATGAGGAGTGTTGAATTGAGGGGGGGGGGGCAGTAAACAGCATAGGTGTATTTGGGCCTGTAGAAAACTCAAACCACATGTACCAGAATGCATCACATACTTGTGACAGTGAATGACATTCAAAAACACAGTAAAGCAAATACAGAAGTCATGATGGTCAGCCAGAGATAAAACTATCTGCCGCAATGAAAGTAATTGTGATGGCACACACATTTCACATGTACACCGCTGGTCAGTACGCTTGTCATGTCTCCTTAGGGGACACCTTAAAGTTGGTGTCTGCAAGCATGTTAAATTCAGGTTCACTGAACCTTGGCTTGCAGTGACAAACTGCAGGTGGCCTGCAGACATGTCTCTCAGTGTTGGTAGCTGGTCAGGTTTTCACTCACACTCCTGTGCACTGAAGATTGCAATGGATTGTGTTTTTGTAATCGCCACTGGTACATTTCCTGTTCCGGCGATGACGTTATTTCCGATGCCGGTAATAGCGGTACCGGTAACAGCGGTATGCCAAAGCCGGTTTCGGAGTCAGCGTCAGCCAGGATGCCGGTATTGGGGCTTTTGGGGCCGTTACAGGCATGTCGGTGCTACCGTTTCCGACATGCCTCAATGCGTGTGCACGCTGACTCGGAATCTATCGTTGATTGCGGCATAGGTGCTACACAGACACGGTAGCACCAGCATGCCGGTAATTTTGTTTTTATACTGGCTAACTCGTAATGGGGCCATATGTGTGTGCAAATATGGTCCCAATATGGTCCCAACACATCACAAGTCTGACACGGATTGCAACAATGAAGAAGCAAGTGCAAATACATAGAGCCATAGACTCAATGAAGGAGCAGTTCCTGGTGGTGCAAACACACAGTGCAACCACACTCTTGTGATCCCTAATAAGACAAAAGGTACGGCAGCAGTGATGGATTACTACTGGGTTTGTGGCCAACAAGCCTACTTGCATTTCCCACTCTCATGGAGGGGCAAGCATTCACTGGCCACCCTGCACTCAGTGCTACTAGTAATCCTGGAGGAACACCTGAAGGGAGATGAAATGCCTGTCAAGGGACCAACAGACACTCTAGCAACTAAAGAAGCAGAAAGAAGCTTGCAGATCACACAAGAATCTGGTATGCTGCCAGAAAAAGGACGATTTTAATGGCGGCAAGGAAAGAAGAGCTCAAACTGTCTCAAAGGACTGTTCCACACTGCTCAGACGAATACCCGACGAGGTTCCATGTGATATTTTCGCGGCAAAAATATTGCGATGCAAAAATATCTCCATATTTTTGCGGCGGAAATAACACATGGACCCTGCGGGGGAGACCCCTGCAATCCCCGCATCATTTTCTTATGTGCGGGGGACACCCCTGCAACCTGCGCACCTAATATTTTCGCCACCAAAAATACCGCCTATGGCCGTTCCCGACGACCATATGTACGGCGATATTTTTGCTGGCGAAAATATTACCTGATACCCCCGACGAGTATCGGCCTTTTAGCTCAGTAGAGACTTTCTTTTTCATCTTTTTTGGCTCTTTGGGTACACTATCCCACGTCATCAAGGCAGTGCACAATCAAGGTGTTCAAATGAAGAAAGAAGATGGAGTTCAGAACACAGATTGGTTATCGCTTGCCTTTGATTGGGTCCTGTCATTGCCTGGGGCAGCAGTAAAACTACTGGGGCCTGTGATCGTATTCTTCTTGGTTCTCTTCGGTACATGGCAATTGGGTTCCCGATGTTGTGTTCATATCCCTAATAGTGCAAAGATGATGGTATCAATTGGGGGATCTAAAACTGCTTGCCGTACAATAAACATCAAAACTCAAACAAATATTTCTAGTATTGTAGATATGTCGGGTGGGGATGAGTTTATTACTGTATAAGTAACAAAAGGAGGGAATGTTGGGGAGGAGCTAGTGCCGTCCTGCACCCCCCAAGTGCTTTACAATTAGGCAAGACTTCTCTTAGCACTATAGCACTGAGAAAGCTTTTTTCATGCAAAAATAATCACACACAGGCATGGACAGCCACTAAATGAAGATATTTAGTATTAAAATACAAGGTGTAAATAACCATGAGCTGAAATACACTTATAATTGTTATTCTATGTAGTTTTAAAATCTCAAAGCACGGAGTTCTGTGACAAAAGGAATGCAGCCTGTGCTAAAAATAGACTACAGGCATTGCGTCACCGAGGCTAGCTCTGGCAGAGCACACAAAGTAACTCAGCTGCTGTTCCCTATCCATCAAAAGCTTATGCATCCATGCACGACATACAGAGTACTATGGAAACAAAATGTTAAGGAGAATCACTGGACCAGATAAAATATAATCATATTGAGTGAAGTGTGGAGAGTATGGTGTGAAGGTGTGTTTGTATATGTTTATAATATAGAAAATTATGCTAAATAGGAGTTACAATGTATTCCTGCAGCGGCAGCAGCATGATAAGTAGTTTGTAACCTGGCCATGCAAGAAGGAAGTGGCCCTTGTAAGCAAGAAGAACAGTTTTGGATGAGCTATGCCAGTATCCAGTAACCAAGTTGAACTGTATATAAGGTGCCTGCTTGACATCAGTCTGAAGGAGCAGGCCATGGAAGAAGGACAGAATGCTGGTCGTGGGGGATGGGGGGTAGAGTCCTTCCACCTCTCCCCATCCTCATTTTTGTACAGATTAAATTGTTATCCTTGCAAGACAAGACTCTTGGCCTTAATTTGCTAGAGGGATGAACTTTAATCTGGTGTGAGCGTGATTAGGGGTACCCCAATATATTTAAGGGGTACTCCTGTAAGTATGGGCTACCTTTCATGATACTGATCATCTTCAATCTCAAGCCCCATGACCACACTCCTGCTTTTAATCAACTGCATTTGCTCCCCATCACCTCTTGTATCAAGTACATGCTGATCTGCTAACCAACAGAGCCATCCACAACCAAAGTCCAGAATGCCTAAAAAGAATTGTGAAACCTTATCAGCTATCAAGATATTGCAGATCCACATTTATTCACGTGGATAGATTCATCAAGCAATGCCTTGGCGGCTGACACTTTGCTGTCCTCACTGTGAGAAACCTGAAGGTATTCCTAGCTAGTCCCCGGGGATCTTCATTCAGGTGGCCAGGACACGGCCATCGATATTGAATTCAGTTCTTGGGGGGAACCAGTGAGGGAGGATCACCTGGATGGGGGTGGGAGTAGACACCGATGGTTGAGACGTGGTATCCCCCTTCTTTCAACACCTTTTCCCCATCCTACCACATAGGACATTCAAAACAACTGCCCCCCCCTTTTCCGACACAAACACTTTCACACGACACACCAGAGAACGGACTAACACCAGAGCCGTTTACCTGACCTGTCCTAATACAAGAGTCAGGCAAAGTTAGGCAATTGATAAGAATCATACACACCTGATGGCCCTTTCCCTTCCCCACAGGGATAAAAAGGTGGAGCAAGAGAGCACAGTACGAGCAAGGCAGACCGCACGACGAGACGGCTATCCAGGTCCAGCAGTTCAAGAGGAGGAGAAAGGCGGCATCGAGAGGCTGACAAGGTGATAGACGACCTTGCCCTTTCCGACGCAGACCCGTGAAAACCTCCGCAGAGGGAATCGTAAGACTGAGGACAATTGCCCAAGTGGGCTGCAACAGATGTCAACGGTACATGGAGCGTGTCAACGGTGAAAAGTGCGAGCGAGGGAAACTCCTGCTACCATGATACCGGTCTTGACTCCAGCGAAGAAGAAAGCCAAGCTGTTCATTACAGCCACTAAATGTGAGTTGAGGGGAGAGCCGATAAGTACCGGGCTGTGGTGGATGAAAATCGCAAAGTGAGAAAGTTCAAAGAACTGTAAAAGTGTAAAGGGGAGACCAGCTGCATAGGGGGACCGGCACCACGTGGGTGCTGCTCCAAGAGACTCTGGTCGATCCCCATCTGAGTAAAACTACAGAAACCAGAAGGCTGTAGGAGAGATGCCAAGTTAGGTCAAAGTGGTCATACAGGAGGTCAAGCAAAATCCATATACAGTCGAAAGCCTTTGATCTACGAACTAACTTGAGAAAGCAAGGGAAGTGAATCCGGCAAACAATTATGGATGTGAAGTTGGCAAGAGTGTACCTGAACGAGGGATGCTGACCAGAAGGGGGCAACTCTAAAGTCCCAAGAAACAGAGGGATGTCCACTGGAACTGTTTAAAAAGACACTAAGATTTGTGAGCGAAGGAAAAGCCATATTGAGCCCGGAGGAGGAAGCCTGAAAGTAAAGAGGGGTCAGCGCCTGAAAAGAGGGACCCAGGGGTGAACGAGCCTCACCCTAAGTAAAACTAGGAAACAAACTTTCACTGTTTTGAAGGAACTTTTGTTTTGTTATTGAATATGTCAGCCTTCGAAGACAAGAGACTTTCAAGAGGAACGAGACTTGGCCATTAACGGTCCTGATAGCTGCAAGTGGAACCGTCGGCTCGTGCTGGGAAAGCTCGAGTGCGTATTGTGCTCCAAGATCCCATCTTACCCAGTGCTCAAACCGTGGGGAAGGGAGATTCAAGGTACCGCACCCTGACATATTATTTGTGAACATTTCTTTCTTTTCTTGAAAACCATCCCACACCTTTTTTTCTATTAGTTGTAAGGTTTGGCAATTGGTTTCTTAGTATAGGCCCTTTTTATTTGACACAACGCGACAAGGACTGCCTTATTTTCATTTGATGGTTGACAATTGCTCCCATCTTAGATTAAGGTTTAGATAAGGCTTTTTCCAACCTGCATACAGTTTAATAAATACCCTTGAACTGTGATCATTTGTGTCTGTCTTTACTGTTGCTACCATGAGTTCCTTACATCATTCTCACCATCTTTATCTCAACTACCCTCTAACCTTTGTCATGAGGGCAAACACTTCTGACACATACTCAAGAACATTCTTTTCCCGCAGACCTTCCGAGACCCCCTTCCTCTATCTCCTGAGACCCTCCCTTGGATTGCACGCTCCCAAGTGATCTTTGATGGCATGAGCAAGCTACAAGAAACCTAAAATAAATAAATAAAGGATCCTTTGGGACTCATAGGGGCTCTGGAGACCAGAGAGTCTCACCCACTGAGTGAAGAGATACATGGAGGCAGGATTTAGGGGCTTCCCCAGAGCTCCTCGAATACCCCTATCCCTTTTTGTATAGAGGTGACATTGGTATATGCTGCATAGCATCTCCACCTTTGTGGCAATCCTTTACAGACAGCCCTCCTATTCTTACACCACACTACCTACTTCAAAGATATTGTGATCCTGAACCCACCCCAAGAGAAACCTGGCCAGGACTGGCACACTCTGCTTTTTCCCCTCACAAGCTGTACAATCCTTTCTCTGGCAGATTGCTGACTACCTTCAAGGGCTCCTATCCTACTTCAGTGTTCAGACATCTACCTGAATTGAGAATGGGGGATCAACCTCGGTCAAGGACCCACAATGGCTAAGCAAATGCAGTTACAAACAACGGGACAATAAGGTGCGACATCTCGCATATACAAAATGAGGCAAAACACCTGTCAGAGAACTCAGGAATGGGTAATAATTCAATCCCACTCATGGAAGTGGGGTTGGTCTACGGTATTACCAATCAGCAGCACTTTGAAAGAGCACAAGGTACTGCAGGCAGTGCCACAGGCCAGTTACAGACCTAAAGGGAGAGACAGGAGAGAATGAACCCCATAGAAAGAGCCAGCCCTCATAGAGATCAAACCAAGACAACCAGGGGGTTTCTGGATGTAGCTGCCTCGCTTGAGAACGCCAGGAGCTTACTCATAGCTGCATCCAGACACTTTAACTTGTGCATTCTGTTGATCCTACAACACTCAAAACTAAGTACATCATTTGTTCCTGTAAAAAAGACATTACAAGTCCACCGGTCCGGATTTAACGTTGCCGTTAAAACCGCACCGGCAACATTTACCAGACCGGCTCATTCTGACCTGCGATCCCGGAAACAGAATAACCCCATATCCACCACCGCGCAGACAACGCACCCGGAAAAAGCATCGGTGGACACAGCGCGTCGACACCCCCGTTAGCGGCAACACGAAACACTGTGCGCATTATGAGTAGCACGGACATGGAACAACCGCCACCTATGTTGCAGATTCACGGTGAACACTGTGGCGGTACCTCCGCCACTGCGCACATGTCAGTAAACAGTGGCAGGTGAGCTGAATTAGGCCACAGGTGCACCAAATGAGCCCAGCTGCACCCAGTAGCCCACTGGGAGCCTACAACAGGGCCACACCCAGGCCAACTCCAGACACAATCATGCAGGCAGCCGCTGTAGCAGCATTAGGCCTGGGGCTATTGAACCTACAGGCTGCAGCGCACATAGTGGCAATAATGCAGCAGAGGAGGAGGAGGCAGAGGCAGAGGAGGCGCAGGCAGCAGATAGCAAACCCAGCACCCATACCAATACCAAATGTGCAGCTGGCACAACCCCGCAGGCAGCCTGCAATACCCTGCATCAGGGCCTCACCCTGGAACCTGACCCCATGGCAGATCCACACATTATATCGGCTTGACCGTCCAACAATCATGTCCATCATCACCATGATTGAGGACGACATCAGCAGCCACATTGACGTTCGGATGGCAATCCCGCCCCTGCTGAAGGTGGTCTCGGTGCTGCATTTCCTAGGGACTGGAACGTATCAGCACACTGTTGGTGAGCTGCACGGGCTGTCACAACCCTGTTTTTCAAGGATACTCGACCAGGTACTGGATGCCCTGCTGCGCCATGCGTCTGAACACATTGCCCTCCCCGTACCCCTGCCCAGATTTATGCCACCAAGATAGCCTTCCATGCCATTGCTGGCATGCCAAATTGCATTGATGCATTAGACTGCACCCACATAGAGCTGACAGTATCACATCCAATGGAGTTGGTGTACCGCAATAGGAAACAATACCACTCACTAAATGTACAGATGATATGTGACTCTGGACAAGTGATAACCCATTGCTGTGCACATTTCCCGGGTTCAACACATGACTCAATGGTCTTGCGGAATTCGACATTGCCATGGTACATGGAACGCTATGCTGGATAGAGCACATGGCTATTGGGTGAGTGCAAATGCCAATGCATGACCCCTGTGAAAGGGGGGGTGGCCAAGGCAATGACCTGTGTGTCTGGGTTGGTACAACTGCCAATGCATGACCCCCTGACCTATGTGATGGACAGTCACCACACCCCACACATTGCAACGCTTCACAATATAGATGGCCAAAGTGTGCCCGTACAAACCCTGCCAAAGGAGATGCACAACCAAGACATATCGTACCACCACAAGCAAACACGACATGAGGGAGCGAGTCCCCCCACACATCCAATGCACCTGTGCCCCCACAACGCACATGATGAGTGCATATCCGACATTGTGCATTGATCCACGTTATCACAGTGTCCATTGACAGACTGCTCTGCGTGTGTCCATCATTGCACAATGAATCACCAATGGTACATGAATGTCCTGCATCTTATACACACATGGATGCCACAACACTGACATGTCTCCTTCCTACCCATTCCATGTAGGTGATGCACGATATGCACTGACGCCATGGCTGATGACGCCCATACAGAAGCCAAAGAACAGGCATAGGGAGGCCTACAACAGGGCACACGTTCGCACAGCTGGCATGATTGAGAGGACATTTGGTTTACTGAAGGCCAGGTTCCACTGCTTGAGCAGAGCTGGCAGATCATTGCTGTACAAGCCAGTGAAGACGGGTAAAATAGTGGTTGTGTGTGCCATGCTGCACAATCTGATGGGTGCATTGGGTCACTCCTGCCGTGGCTGGGGGGGGGGTGGTTTCACACTCATGGCTTTGTACTCTGCACTTACCGGCATGAACAGGTGGGCATACTACAACTTCTGCGTCGCCGACACTCTGTATCCCCTCGAGGTGCAGGATACCGCTGCACTGCTCCTCCCACGACTGGAGTTTCAATGGCGATGCTGGGCCTCCACCAGTGCCTGTGCTGTACTGGCAGTGTGCAGCAATGAGATTCCACACTTGCAGCCGTAGGTTATCCCACCTTTTGTGGCAGTCCTTTACGGTGCGTGTGGTCACCCCTACGGCTGTGCACCTGCGTGCTGCTTCTGCCCAGACCTCATTACGGCGTTGCTTTGTGCTGTGCCGCTGGTCTGCGCTGAATAGCATCTCAGCATTGTCTACAATGTGCTCCACAAGCACTGTGAGCTCAGCCTCACTGAACCTCTGCTTGCACTGTCTTGTAGCAGGGATGCATGATGCCATTGTGGTGGTTGAATTTTCCAAATGAAGGAGGTGATGTGGCCTGTGGTCTGTCAGGATGGCAGTGGATAGTGGTTTAACTAATGGCCGCCTGCCTTTTTCTGGTTTTCGCAATCACAGTGTTTCTGCATCCAGTGATTCCATGTCCGTGTGGGTGGGGACGGTTGCAGATTTACCACTGCTGTTTTTGGCGGTATGTCCGTGTGTGTTTCCGTGCCAGCGGTGACACCGTTTCCGCGTAGTTCTGGTGCGCGTGACCCACAAGCCGTAATCGGCCGATGATTCTGCAAGCTTGCGGTCGCGGAAACAGTGTCACCGTCATCACGGAAACAACGGTTTCCGGACCGGCGAACTCGTAATGAGGCCCAATATCAGCAATCCTTATTACATTTTAAGTCTTTGTATCCCCAGGTTCTCTTAGTGTGGTCTCTCACAGTGCCTCTATCCCAGTGGTCTTCAAACTGTGGGGCTGAGCCCCCTAGGGGCCCCCCCGCACGATGGTCTGCGGGGAGTGAGGCTCTTTAAAAAGCTGGTGAAGTGACTGCTTTCAATAGCAAAATATAAGTAGATATGGCATTTGGGGGGGCCCGGCAACACTATTTTTACTCCAGGGGGGCTTAATAACATTTGTACTCAGGAGCATAGCATGAAAAAGTTTGAATACCATTGTTCTACCCATACCCCGGATTAATTGCTTCCTTTCAGGTTCCTAGTTCATTGTCTAATTCTATATCCCAGATGTAATGCCCTTTCCAGACTCCCACGCCATTGCCCTCTCTCGATCCCCACCTCACTGGCTCATCCAAACATCCCCTGCTGACCATCCTTTTCACAAGACTCAACACAGACCCCTCTGTATAGATTAATCCAGACACAATCACCATAGTCCTCTATGGACCTCTCCTGTAAACCCAGCCATGCACAATCACCATAGCCTTAGCCATAGCCACCTTCATATGCCCATATATATATATATATGAGTGTGGCAAAATGCGTCAGTTAGCCTCCTTTTGCTACTGGGAAGCCGTGTTTTACTGCAAAACTATCTAAGAAAGCTGAATTTGTAATGCAAACTTTTGCTGTGCAGTTCACTGCTGTTGGTTCTCTGCGATTGAATTCCCCATTGGGCAACTAATGCTGGATGTTA
The DNA here is from genome assembly GCF_040938575.1 of Ambystoma mexicanum. Taxonomy (NCBI): domain Eukaryota; kingdom Metazoa; phylum Chordata; class Amphibia; order Caudata; family Ambystomatidae; genus Ambystoma; species Ambystoma mexicanum. The sequence continues at coordinate 584,716,008 of NC_090922.1, read as the reverse complement.
CTGGATTTCGAAACCGGATGGGAGTGCAGCTTCCAAGAAAACAAGACTCTGCTGTCTTTGTTTTTTTTGTTTAAATACATATGTATAAAGATGGCCGAATGTAAAAACAGCATCTCTATAAGTCACCTTTTCTATGTCTCTTGTAGTGTCATGGGTTAAAAGAGCTCCCACAACAGGGCGAAGTTACTGTGAGCAAGCCACAGGAGTGTGGCGAAACACGTCAGTTATCCTCCTTTGCGACTGGGAAGCCGCTTTTTACTGCAATATTTCTTAAATAAAGCTGAACTTTTTAAGCAAACTCTTGCCGTGCAGTTGTCTGCTGTTGGTTCCCCACGATTGAATTCCTCGTTGGGCAACTATTGATGGATGCTATTGGATTTCGTAACTGGATGGGAGTGCAGCTTCTAAAGAAACAAGGCTCTGCAGTCTTTGTTTGCTTTTATTTCCATATATACATAGGAAGAGCACTTTTTGGGTGGCTTATAACTCCGCTCACCCTGGACGAATCCTCCCCAATCTTTGCAAAAAAAAAGTATATGGGTCACTCTGAATTCTTTTGCAAAGTTTGGAGATGTTTGGGCCAGGGGGGGAAAAATTATAGGGGGGGTCCCAAAACGTCTTTTTTTCCCATAGACTGAATGGGGGGAAAACTTTGCGCACGGCTACAGGTGAAACCGCTGGATGGATTTTGATGAAATCTGCGACAGGTACAGGGGCTTGGTCCAGAAAGCGTGCTTTTGTAAATTTGGTCACCATCCGTGCAGTATTTTTCTATATAATTATCAGAAAGTAGGTCTGAAAAAATTAGTGATATCTATGTTCGCTCCGCGGTCACACTTCCCTGTTCGGCCAAAGGCCATGCAACCAAGAACAAAGTGGTAAGTACTAGACTTGGAAGACACTGCACACCTATCCCAGTTAAGATCTACAGACATACAGCTAGGAGGGAAGCCTCTGGGGAGAGGTACTAAAGGATCACACACCTATAGAATAACCCCCACTACCACACATCACTGAGGTGGTTGTGGGGAGACCCTGCACTCTTGGGTGTATGGCTAAAGCCCATGCATGCAAGACTGAAGTCATAAGCAGTGGAGTTACAAGTCTATATGGGTGTGGTGGAATGCGATAGTTGTGTTGATGCCCTAGTGTCTTAACTTCATGGCTGCAGACGATGGTCCGAGAAGTAAATTTATAAGCAGCTAATTTACAAGGACCATGGTTTTTATATGCAGCGATGGTTGTGGATAGGAACTATACTCCTTGTACCCTGGTTGTAAGGCATAGGTGGTAGGTTACTCACCGAAGATGGAAGGGCAGTCTACAGGCACTGCAGCATATTAGTACCATAGGTTAGACGTGTAGATTCCCATGTGTAGAAAATGCCTGCCAATAAACTTACTCCTTACTTTGTTCAGATTACACATACATTTTTTTAATTGGCTATCGTACTTGGCGGAAGTATCACTTTTTTCATTTCTGTGATGAAAGAAAAAGGCGTGTTAGTGTTTGCATTTTTTGAAAATTTACTACATTGCATAAGACAGTTAACTTTTTATTTTTATTTTACCCTCATATTTAGTTTACAAACCAGTGTACTGTGCATTGCGCTCAGTTTCTGTGTTTGCTTTTCTAATACTTGGGTCTGGGAAAAGAAATCCTTGTCGGATTAAAAAAACCTTAATTTCCTATGGTACTAACTACTTCCTTTTTTCCTTTCAGTGTTTTCTTCATCTTTCTGATCGATGTTATGTTTGTTGCCTTCCTGCCCATTTTTAACAACAGTTAGATACCTGTAGGCGTATTCTAACTGTGCATTTGTTCTTACAGATTTGTGATACTCATTCATTTGTGTTGTTGTTATATCCTGTTTCCTTTATCTTTCTCATTAATGTTTTTTGTTTGTTGCCTTGATGCCAATTTTTAACAACAGTTAGATACCTATAGGCGTATTCTACCTGTGCATTTGTTTCCAACGATCTGTAATAATCATTTATTTGTGTCATTCTTCCATCCTGTTGGGTAGTTAGATACCTGTGGGCGTATTCTAACTGTTTGTAGTCTTTCACATAATTTGTTGACAATATTGAAGTACACATTATTTTGTAAATTTTGGCTTCAAGAACATTAAATACGCATTTGTTAAGTTAGATGGCAACCTCTGCTTTAGAGTAATAGTGCTATCATCACATTCAAACCATCCAGAATTCTTTTTAATGTGTGCAGTGTAGTGACCTGCATTGGTTGTAGCTCCTGCATGGTAGATTATTCCTACTCTTGTAAAGGTTTTCTTTCCAAGTGACACTTGACCGTGTGTGAATCCAGTCAGTTTGCAGTTGTTTTTGGTGCCATCTGCATTATAACGTAGAAGCATAAGTATTATGTAGGCACTAGGTGATTGTATCAGTAAGGTGGAGCGATTGTCTGAATTGCAAATACTACATAATCTGCCATGGTTTGCATTTTGTACAAGTTGTTGAAATGGAATACTCTCAGTATTTGGTATGGAAACATACACAAATCACTCATTTGGGATTTCTTCCTGTATTACTTTGCTACAGAGAGTGCATGTATCTTTCCACATGTACGAAATTTGGAAGATTTCATTTACAGGTATGATTTTGTTTTCCAATACTAATAGTATGTACATTAGAAATTCATGTGGCTCTTCTTGTGAGTTCATAGTGAATCTCACCATTCCAGCACAGTCATCCAATTGTTGCCTTACTCCATGAACACTGTATGTGTTGTCAGGATTGCTTGCTGCATTTCTATGCAGCACTAACATTTGCAAACACAATCGGTCTGTATTGTGTAGGTAAATATTGTTAACATTTGGTGGCAATTGAAATAGAATATTCATTGCTACATTTGCATAGCAATTTACCCCACTTTCATTTGCAAATTTGAATGGGCCAGAAAGTTCTGTATCTGAGTGCATTTTTCGGTTGCTTCTTTGCTGACGTCCCTGGTTTACATTCCCTAATAGGTTCTTCTATGTTTGCGGCAATTGATGAAACTTTAGCTTCTTTTCTTTTCTTTGCGGAATTGGCTGTTGCATTCTGTTGCATTTCTGTTTCATTTACTTTTCTTTTACCACGTTTCACTTTATCTGGAACAGGGTATTGTTTCAGATGAGGGGTGTGCAGTGAATGCAATCTATTGTATTCTAGAATGCAAGGAATATCAGCTTTGACTTTACTTGAATCAAAGTTTATTAGCAATAGCCCATCAAGTGTACGTAAGCGTGATAATGCTACGTAGCTCATGCCTTCCTTAAACACTGTGTTTCCTACATCTATCAATGCTTTCTCTAGGTTAAGACCTTGGGATTTATGAATGGTAACTGCATATGCAAAAGTTAGAGAAAATTGCTCTCTACGTACAGACATGTCTTTGAAGAGAAGGAACCAAGCAATTGAGCGCCCTATCCTTTTCCCTTCTGAAACTTTATCAAAGCAAATATTTATAAACTGAATGTTGCTATCACGTGGGTATGATTGAAAGCCAACAACTGTGCCCAGTGCTCCATTAACTAGCCCTTGCTCTACGTAAAGGTTACGGTTAAGCATTACTCTACAATTTAAGGATAATTTCAATATTGTTTCCAACCCAGCTGTGTTGGAGATTGAATTTTCTAAACTATTTAGTCTTGTTGTGGCTTACTCACACATGGGTACCTGTCATACCATGTACATCTAGTTTGTCTGTGGCGCTAATTTCTATTATTCGTTGCATTTCTTTCTTTAACATTGTTTCATTGAATTTGAAACAGCTTGCAAGAGTTGGCATTAAGGCCATACAATTGACATTTTTGTGCGCTATTTGTTCCATAACATAAGTTGCACATGCACTATTGACATAAAGTGCATGTATATGCCGGTTTTTCAATACAACTTGTGCTTCTTGCGATAATGCACCAACTAATACTTTTTAAGATGTTGGCATAAGTGAGAACTGTAGATTGCCGCATGTTCTCAGTTAATTCTCTGTATTGGAAATGTTGCCAAAGGTTAACATTAGCTATGCTACCAACAGTTTTCCGGCAGAGTTTGTGGCCTAAGGTTTTAAAAATCGGTTCACCTTTCACTGGTGTCAATTGTAGAAGATCTCCGAAAACGATAATGTGTTTCCCTTCAAACTTCGTTATTATTTTTAAGTACTTCTTGCAATCTGAGATGAATCAAATTCAAAGCCAACATTAGGTTGGAGACCATGCTCACTTCAACTATTAGTAGCATTTCATTTGTTTCAATACTGTACGTAATTCCATTGCAGCTTCTGCAGAAAGTTTGTAGTAGTGTAATTTATTTTGATGCTCTACTGGAAGCAGTAGTAATCGGTGTAAAGTCACACCGCCTATGTTGTAGGCAGCTAAACCTGTGGGGGCCGTTACAACAGCTGACAGTTTGTTGTTTGTCAATTGTTGAAGGAACTTGCTGATGATTTTGATTAAGAATGTTTTCCCTGATCCAGCTTCACCACTGACATACAGCAGTATAGGTTGTAATTTTGAGAGGTACATTCTTTATTTTCGTGTTGTACACCATGTACAATTTGTTTTGTTACGTCTTCAAAAATGGTGCGCTGATCGTAATTAAGTTTTGCTTGTTGTACAGTTAAGTCTTCTGTATCTTCTTGATACTGATACATGGTGTTTTCTACTTCTGCCATAGCTACTTCAGCCTCATTTGCTATTAGTGGTTGTCCTAATGGTTCTTGACTTCCTGTTACAGAAGGTTGACTACTGTCGGAAGAGTCTTTATCTAGTTGGGCCTGAGGTTCTTCTCCCTGTTGCTGCTCATTGTGTAACATTGTTTTGTACTGCGTAAAGTTCACCATGGTGATAGTGCTCTCATTTACTTTGAAAGCATCTTCATAGCAGTCATAATTATTTAGTATGTCTTCCTCTTTTCTCCATGGTTGTGAAAAGTTGTAACAGAGACATGTAATATAGTTCTTTCTGTTGAGGAGTTTTTAATGACAATTTTACATGATTAATTAAGCTTCGTTTGGTAAGATTCACTAAGCTCCCCTCACAATCGGTCACTCTATATCTACGTTTGCTTTCATGTGGTTTTACATTATTTTTGTATGCAAAGTTTTGAGCTATGTGGTATAGGCACATGCTTTCCAGAGTGGTACTCCTGTTCGGATAGTATGTGTCCAGTAAATTGTTTTTTAGAATGTCTTGGCTGTTGGGATCATTTCTGGAAATTGTTTCTATGTCCTCATATGATTTTAGCACTCTTTTTCTAGATTTTGCAGGACCAAGACTGAGCCATACTATATTGTCTGTTTTTCCATACAAAGCAGTGCCGGTTAAACAATCTGCTGCTTCATAGGCCCCACATTCTCTATGAGAGAGCATTTTTTTGCCTAGGCTGTACAATTTCTGTGATAATGTTTTGTCTGATGCTAGGACATCCCAGAGGTCTTGAAGCTCTGTTTTGTCTGCTTTTGTTAAGTAGGCTGTAACATATCGTGCAACAGCAGTTGAATTGTCTGCAATGTACTGCACATCTATGTTTGCATTCCATAATAGAGCAATGATTGCATTGTAATCATTGATATATTTTGATTCTTCCGTTCTTTTTATGTAATACGTGTTTTTAGGTGATTTACCTTTAACACTATGTCGAACTGAAGACATGAAGTTGTTTACTTCACCTGTTTCTGTAACTCGTCTAGGGAAACCAAAGCTGCATTTGGTGTAGTATTTGTTTGTTTTTTGTATTTGCGGCGACAATATTTGCCACATTTGTGTCTTTGAAATTGTAAATGTGTCTGTTGTGAAGGGATTTCACATGTGACATATTTTTGGATAAACTGCAAAACAGTGCTATCAAATTTCGGTGCACCTTTGATCCTTAACAGCATGTGAATATGTGGTGCTCCTCTCGCTTGATATTCTTTTCTCCAAAAGAAGTGTTGCACTTCTCCAAGGGGAGGAACAGTTTTATTGCAAATAAAGTGTAGCATTGCAATGAAACGATGATGGAAATATCTTGAGACATTAACTGGATCTAGAGAGCAAAGTTCTCCAGGTGTTAATATATCTATGTTGTTTTTGTTGCTGTTTGCTATGCGTAGGAACTCATGTAAATCTTCCCATGCATATTCTGCACAACTTAGCATAACAAACCAAGTTGGTGGTCCAAGGTTTCTGATCATGCAACGCACGCCTCCGTGCCGTCTGAACCAGTATTCCTTTGTACCACGCATGTTTGCAAACATAGTTGTTATACTTGATTGTAAAACCTCATCTTTTTCTTGTACTTTTTGTATTAACTGCGTAGCTGACATATTTTGAAAGTGCGTTCCAGATTTAAAAATGTGTGCAACTCCATAACATAGTGTTGCTAACTCACTTTCATAGAGTAGGTGGAATATGTATTCCACATTTTGTCTAAATCTGGGATATTGCGAATGCATTCGTAATGAGTGGTATTCTGATGCCCCAATCTGAGTGGGTCTATCATCGTATCTTCCACCTTTGCCAGTAGGAAATAGCAGTGAAAAAGCATGTGCTTCTATACTTTTTTCCCAAATACTCATTGGTGACCCTATGGTTTGTCGCATTTGGTAAGTTCCTAGTGCATCATCTATGCTTTCATTGGAATGCAATGGATGAATTGTATAATGGCCCAAAAGAGTGGATACTGTAGCTGGATTCAGAAGTTCGAATTGTCCAGTTTCTGATGGCTCTTGAATTATTCCAGTTGTTTCCCTTAAGCTTTCATCAATATTTATTTCCTTGTAGTACTCATTATTGTCTTTTAGATATCGTAATGCTTGTCTAACTTTGTGTAAGTCCACTAATTGTTGGCACATTTTTTTGTCCTTTGTTGGTACTCCACTTACCAAGACTATTAAAGAATGCTCTATTGAACGTTCCACTCCTAGAGTGTGTACATTTTCCGTTAGATCTAATGGCAAGTAAACTACTTTGCCACAAATGCCTTTCACCAATTCAGAGGAAGGTAATTTTGCTGTTTTTGGATGAAGGCGTATAATTGCTTGAAATGGGTGAACTGTTGGAATAATTATGCTCTCATACAAATTGAGCTGTTGCAGGATTTTTGGTAATGGAAACAATTCCAAATTATTTGTAATAGCACGTATAGGAGTGTGGTTATTGTCTAATTTTGCAGTACAGTAACTGCAACATATTAGGCGTTCAGTTATTTCATATTTGTTTTCAGCTAAAAGCTACAAAGCTAATTCAAACCATTTAGAGTCTTCATTGTTTTCTATTTTGCATGCTCTGTCCACATTTTTTGTGTTCTTTTTGTAAAACGTTCTACGGCAACACACACACACATGGTTTGTTACTTCAGCCGATGACCTTTTAAATTTTACTATTTCTTTTCTGTATGTGTGTAATAGAAGGTTGCTATGTGCAGAATTGTTGCTATTATGTTCTAAAACTGTTGCATTTTGTTCATGGCTCTCACTTCCAAAATACTTTTTCTGAATACGGTCCATTTCTTCTTGTAAGTATTTGGGTGTACCATGCAGAAGAGTGGTATTTAAATTGCCTAATTCTGAAGCTGGACTTTTTGCATAGTATATTTTATACACTTTGAGGGTAATTCATAGAATTTCGCAGAAAAGTGTCGCAAGCGGCTGGCGTAGAGTGTCCGCGTGCGATTGTCTGCGCCAGGCACGTGCGCTAAAACCGATTTCCGCGCACAGCGTATTCATGGATTTTAGGCTCCCAAACCAGCCGTGGCGCAGAGTATCGCAGCGACCCTGCAGCAGCGCCAGTAACGCCCCCAAGAACGCCCTCGCGCAAGGAAAAGCCATCAAAATCGCAAAATCATCGCAAAGGGCTGCGCTAACCCTGGACCAGTTTACAGGGCTGCCAAACAAGGAACGCAAAGCGGGTAACGTGCATATCAGGGGTACGCGTGAAGTTATACACGCGATTAGCCAGGGTGCCAGGGTACGTGTATTTCAGGGGTGCGCGGGAAGTTCAACACGCGATAGTCCAGGGAACGTGTATTACAGGGGTACGCGGGAAGTTCAACACGCGATAGTCCAGGGAACGTGAATTACAGGGGTACGCGGGAAGTTCAACACGCGATTGTCCAGGGAACGTGTATTACAGGGGTACGCGGGAAGTTCAACACGCGATAGTCCAGGGAACGTGAATTACAGGGGTACGCGGGAAGTTCAACACGCGATTGTCCAGGGAACGTGTATCAGGAAGTTCAACACGCGATTGTCCAGGGAACGTGTATTACAGGGGTACGCGGGAAGTCTTACATGCGATTAGCCAGGGCACGTGTAATACAGGGGTACGCAGGAATTATCACACGCGATTTGGCAGGGTACGTGAATTACAGGGGTGCGTGGGAATTATCACACGCCAATTTGCTGGGTACGTGTATTACAGGGGTGCGTGGGAATTATCACACGCGATTAGGCTGGGTGGGTCCTCACAGGTGTTCCCTGTACACCCTCCACGGCCCCTGCAGGCAGCCCACAAAACAGGGGACTACCCTGCACACCTGCTCATGTCCCCCTGCACCCCCACCCCCCAGCCACCAGGGGCACCCACCACCAGGCCCCCACCCATGTCTCCTACCACCCCCACCCCCCAGCAGTGCAGGGGCAGCCTCCACCAGGCCCCCACTCATGCCCGACTCATGTCTCCCACCACCCCCACCCCCCAGCACTGTGGGGCACCTGCCAGCAGGCCCCAACCCATGTCACCCACCACCCCACCCCCCAGCAGTGCAGGGGCATCCTCCACCAGGCCCACACTCATGTCCCCTATCACCCCCACCCCCCCCGCCACCAGGGGCACCCTCCACCAGGCCCCCACTCATGTCTCCCAGCGTGCTACGTGTATTTCAGGGGTGCGCGGGAAGTCCCACTCGCGAATAGCCTGGGCGCGTGTATTTCAGGGGTGCGCGGGCGTGTATTTCAGGGGTGCGCGGGAAGTCCCACACGCGAATAGCCTGGGCGCATGCATTTCAGGGGTGCGCGGGAAGTTTTACACGCGACTTCAGCAGGCTACGTGTATTTCAGGGGTGCGCGGGAAGTCCCACTCGCAAATAGGCTGGGCGCGTGTATTTCAGGGGTGCGCAGGAAGTTCCACTCGCGAATAGCCTGGGCGCGTGTATTTCAGGGGTGCGCGGGAAGTTCCACACGTGAATAGCCTGGGCGCATGCATTTCAGGGGTGCGCGGGAAGTTTCACACGCGACTTCAGCAGGGTACGTGTATTTCAGGGGTGCGCGGGAATTCTCACACGCGATTTGGCTTGGTACGTGTATTACAGGGGTGCGTGGGAAGTTACACACGCGATTAGGCTGGGTGGGTCCTCACAGGTGTTCCCTGTACACCCTCCACGGCCCCTGCAGGCAGCCCACAAAACAGGGGACTACCCTGCACACCTGCTCATGTCACCCACCAGCCCCACCCCCCACCATCCAGGGGCACCCTCCACCAGGCCCCCACCCATGTCTCCCACCACCCCACCCCCCCAGTCACCAGGGGCAGCCTCCACCAGGCCCCCACTCATGTCTCCCACCACCCCCACCCCCCCCAGTCACCAGGGGCAGCCTCCACCAGGCCCCCACTCATGTCTCCCACCACCCCCACCCCCCAGCAGTGCAGGGGCAGCCTCCACCAGGCACCCACTCATGTCCCCTATCACCCCCACCCCCCAGTCACCAGGGGCACCCTCCACCAGGCCCCCACTCATGTCTCCCACCACCCCCACCCCCCAGCAGTGCAGGGGCAGCCTCCACCAGGCCCCCACCCATGTCTCCCACCACCCCCACCCCCCAGCAGTGCAGGGGCAGCCCCCACCAGGCCCCCACTCATGTCCCCTATCACCCCCACCCCCCCAGTCACCAGGGGCAGCCCCCACCAGGCCCCCACTCATGTCTCCCACCACCCCCCCAGTCACCAGGGGCAGCCTCCACCAGGCCCCCACTCATGTCCCCTATCACCCCCACCCCTCCAGTCACCAGGGGCAGCCCCCACCAGGCCCCCACCCATGTCTCCCACCACCCCCACCCCCCAGCAGTGCAGGGGCAGCCCCCACCAGGCCCCCACTCATGTCCCCTATCACCCCCATCCCCCCAGTCACCAGGGGCACCCTCCACCAGGCCCCCACTCATGTCTCCCACCACCCCCACCCCCCCAGTCACCAGGGGCAGCCCCCACCAGGCCCCCACTCATGTCCCCTACCACCCCCACCCCCCCAGTCACCAGGGGCAGCCCCCACCAGGCCCCCACTCATGTCCCCTATCACCCCCACCCCCCCAGTCACCAGGGGCACCCTCCACCAGGCCCCCACTCATGTCTCACACCACCCCCACCCCCCCAGTCACCAGGGGCAGCCTCCACCAGGCCCCCACTCATGTCTCCCACCACCCCCACCCCCCCAGTCACCAGGGGCAGCCCCCACCAGGCCCCCACTCATGTCCCCTATCACCCCCACCCCCCCAGTCACCAGGGGCAGCCCCCACCAGGCCCCCACTCATGTCCCCTATCACCCCCACCCCCCCAGTCACCAGGGGCAGCCCCCACCAGGCCCCCACTCATGTCCCCTATCACCCCCACCCCCCCAGTCACCAGGGGCAGCCCCCACCAGGCCCCCACTCATGTCCCCTATCACCCCCACCCCCTCAGTCACCAGGGGCACCCTCCACCAGGCCCCCACTCATGTCTCCCACCACCCCCACCCCCCCAGTCACCAGGGGCAGCCTCCACCAGGCCCCCACTCATGTCTCCCACCACCCCCACCCCCCCCAGTCACCAGGGGCAGCCCCCACCAGGCCCCCACTCATGTCCCCTATCACCCCCACCCCCCCAGTCACCAGGGGCAGCCCCCACCAGGCCCCCACTCATGTCCCCTATCACCCCCACCCCCCCAGTCACCAGGGGCAGCCCCCACCAGGCCCCCACTCATGTCCCCTATCACCCCCACCCCCCAGTCACCAGGGCAGCCCCCACCAGGCCCCCACTCATGTCCCCTATCACCCCCACCCCCCCAGTCACCAGGGGCACCCTCCACCAGGCCCCCACTCATGTCTCCCACCACCCCCACCCCCCCAGTCACCAGGGGCAGCCTCCACCAGGCCCCCACTCATGTCTCCCACCACCCCCACCCCCCCAGTCACCAGGGGCAGCCCCCACCAGGCCCCCACTCATGTCCCCTATCACCCCCACCCCCCCAGTCACCAGGGGCAGCCCCCACCAGGCCCCCACTCATGTCCCCTATCACCCCCACCCCCCCAGTCACCAGGGGCAGCCCCCACCAGGCCCCCACTCATGTCCCCTATCACCCCCACCCCCCCAGTCACCAGGGGCAGCCCCCACCAGGCCCCCACTCATGTCCCCTATCACCCCCACCCCCCCAGTCACCAGGGGCACCCTCCACCAGGCCCCCACTCATGTCTCCCACCACCCCCACCCCCCCAGTCACCAGGGGCAGCCTCCACCAGGCCCCCACTCATGTCTCCCACCACCCCCACCCCCCCAGTCACCAGGGGCAGCCCCCACCAGGCCCCCACTCATGTCCCCTATCACCCCCACCCCCCCAGTCACCAGGGGCAGCCCCCACCAGGCCCCCACTCATGTCCCCTATCACCCCCACCCCCCCAGTCACCAGGGGCAGCCCCCACCAGGCCCCCACTCATGTCCCCTATCACCCCCACCCCCCCAGTCACCAGGGGCAGCCCCCACCAGGCCCCCACTCATGTCCCCTATCACCCCCACCCCCCCAGTCACCAGGGGCACCCTCCACCAGGCCCCCACTCATGTCTCCCACCACCCCCACCCCCCAGCAGTGCAAGGGCAGCCTCCACCAGGCCCCCACCCATGTCTCCCACCACCCCCACCCCCCAGCAGTGCAGGGGCAGCCTCCACCAGGCCCCCACCCATGTCTCCCACCACCCCCACCCCCCAGCAGTGCAGGGGCAGCAGGCAGTCAGGCAGCAGCAGGTGGGAGCGTGCTCGGGCTCTGGGGGGCAGTAGTTCGGCCTTCCGGGCAGGAGCGTGGTATTCCGTGTGCGTACGCGTGGCCAGCTTGGTACGGAGTGATTTTGCACGTGAAAATCCTGCACGTCAGCGTGAAAACTGAGGAAAGGCCCAAAGCACGTAAGCGCGTCTGTGACGTGACCCGCACAGGTGTTTCCCACACAGCACGTGATGACAGAGCACACGTGGAAAGACTGCACGTCAGAGTGTAATCGCGTGTGATTGGTGGAAATGGCCCTACACGCAGAAGTGACAAAGCGTGTGATTGGTGGAAATGGCCCTACACGCAGAAGTGACAAATCGTGTAATTGGTGGAAATGGCCCTACACGCAGAAGTGACAAAGCATGTAATAGGTGGAAATGGCCCTAGCGCGTACACGCCGCGTAAGTGACGCTGGACGTGTGGGCCTGTATAAAAGGTACGTGTAGAACACGTTTTCCTTGTACGTGCTTTTCGTGGAGAGCGAGTGGGTGAATTCTGTACTTCTTGTCGTTTCACACGCGATTTACTTCACGGCGTTTCAAGTTCGTATTCCCTGTTACCTCTGACAGCTTTTTCTCTTTTTTCTCTTTTACTGGTTTACCTGGGCTTGTTCCCTCAAACAGTGTTCGCTTCTACTGTTGTCCTGTCTCCTCAGACAGCGTACAAATCTTCTTTTGGCGGGGGTGTTGCCAACCAAACGTGCTCCTTTTTCACACTCGTTTACCAGGCAGACGGTGAGTCACGCACGTATCTAACATCTGTGCTTGCCCCGTGTGTAGCCTACCCCTTCAGAGGTCATTCTAGGCTGCGTGTGACACGCATACGTTCATTCTTGTGTTACTGGGTGCCACAGCGTAGTGCAGGTTTTTCTTTCTGCACACGTGGTCTAGGAGGGGTTGCGTGCACGTCATCTCCCTTTTTTGGGCCTCCTGTGCGTTGCGTGACCCGTCATCTTTCCCCAGGGGTTACATTCAGCCTTGCTAGAGCACTAGGGTACAATTACCATCTGGTACCCAACCCCTTTGACCCCCAATTGCCCAGGACAATAGTCTACATCCACTCCCATACGCACATTAACATCAGTGCCATTGCTGGGAGGCGAGGATTCCGTAAGGGTGGCAAAGGTGGAAGAGCCACAAGTGGTGGCCGTGGTGGATCCGGTAGGGGACGTGGTCGTAACTTGCAGGGTGAGCCTGTCCCCCCATGTGTGGAGGACCAGTCACGGGCACCCATAATCCCCCCCCTCCCTCCCTCCCTCCCATTGAGGCTGATGTGGCTGACACCATCCATGCTCAGCCCTTGTTGGACCAGCCCATTGTGGCACCAGACCTGGCTGACTCCATGGCTGACTTCCAGGTCAGCAGGGCTACGACACGTGCGCTGGTGCACGTAGATGCCATCATGCCACGTGGATCTGGGGCAGCAAGGTCATCTGCTGCACCAAGGAGGCAGGGCGGAGAGGCTGCAGGGGCAGCTGCGGCTCCATCCACCCCAGCCCTCACACACCCAGCCAGGACAGTGTCGGTCCTAGTCCATGCTGCTGACATTCCCCCTGACACCATCACACTAGAGCCAATGCCTGCACCAACTCCCATGCTGAGTGTGCAATCCCACACTCCTGATACAGAGTCCACCAGGGCTCCTGCCCCTAGTGTCCAGAGCGGCGCAGGACACTCAGGATCACCACCACCTTCCAAGCGGAAGAGGAAGAGTGCTCGTCCGGCACAGGCTGATGCCCCAGACACGGCTACACAGTCCGGCCCGTCCAGGAAGCCCAGCTTCACGGATGACGAACTGAATGCACTTGTCGAGTATGTGTCCGGACATGACAACGAGATGGTCATTGTTGCAGGATCCAAGACCACACCTGCACAACGCCAGGCACACTGGCAGACCGTTGCGGACATCGTAAGTGCCCTTGGAATCGTGAGGCGCACAGCCAATGATTGCTATAAGCGCTGGAATGACCTAAAGCGCAGGGCAAAGAGTAAGCTGGCCTCAAGTCATGCCGCAACTCTAGTGACTGGAGGTGGGTCTCCAGTAGTAGACATGGAACTCACTCCACATGAGTCAGTCGCTGGGACCTACGTCACGGAGGAACAGATCCAAGGCGTGGGAGATCTGGCTGATTACGAGGCATTGTCCGGTGAGTGCACATGCATGTGTGTGTCATCCATGTGCATGGTGTGTGTGTGAGGGCTTCTGTTTGTGTGCCAGGTGAGAGTGTGTGCGCCTGAGTCGTATGGGTCAGCCATGTGCTTCATGCAATCCTTCCTGCGCAGCTGCATTTGGCCATAGCAGTATCCCTTCTGCCAACAGTAGACATCTAGCCCAACTGCACGCCAGTTGCCCTTGAAGTGTCACCTTGCCACAACATATTTGCTTATTTTTCACTGTTCATTCAGTCAGTTTGTTTGCATTCCACCACTTTCACTAGGCATGTCGCTGTCCACTAGTCACATGTCTGACATGGGTATGGTAAAGTGGAGTGACTTTGTTACCTGGATATCATTTGTACACACATGTCCCTGTGCAATTTGACCATTTCAGACTGGCAGCTCCAGGTGAAAAATCTGACCTGTTAGAATTAGAAAAGCAATTACATGCGGGAACTGGACTGAATGAATAGGTGCTGCCCTCCTCTCCATCTTCACTCAATAGCAATGGTACATGCCATCTGTGTGATGGCATGTGTGTTTCACCTGGCAATCACAGGCCAATGTGTGATGCCACTGCCAGGCAGCATGCAGAAAATGTGTTCATCTTCCATCTTGGTGTCATCAGTGTGTGCCATTTGCCTGCACTTCATACGCAGTGAGGGTGCATGCATGGGAGGGTTTTAGTCATGTGGGACATGTGTCAATCAAGTACTGGTTCTCTTGCTTCTCAGCCCTCATTGTGTGTCATGGTGCTAATGCCTGTTTCCATTTCTTTGTTTTCATGTCTTTGCAGGGGAAGACGCACCTGATACTGCTGGGGTTGTGGAGATGGTGCAGACCCAGGAGGGGTCCGAGGGCCGACCAACCACCAGTGAGGGACGTGGTGTGGTGGTGGGGGAGAACCCACAAGTACTGCAGGTCGTGCTCTCAAGGGGTGTCTCTGGCTGCACCTCCCCCGAGCTGTACTCAGGTGTTGATTCGGATGAGACCTACGTGCCGTCGCAGGTGAGTGTTCCAGGGAGGGATTCTGTTCTGTCTCACCCACCTGCACCAGGGTCAGAACCCTCCATGGGGATGTCAGTGTTGGCAGCTACGCCTTCGGTGGTTACGGATGCAGGGTCACACTCCGCGACATCTGATCCTGTTCCTGGGCCAGCAGATCAGAGGGGGAATGCAGTCCTGCAGCCTCAGGCAGTGCCGGCACAGCAAGGCGCAGTTCGCCTTGCCCCAGACAGGTGTGGTGCCCGCCGACGTGGTGGCCGTACGCCACCCGGCAATACCGCATGGGAGCAATCCATTTACGGTATGGCAACCCAACAGGCTGCATCATCCGAGATGATGGCTCAGGCCATGGATAGGGTGGCCACTTCCATTGTCCCCCCAGAAAGGCTGATGGAGCGACTAGAGCAGGCAACCGACTCCATCTGCCAGTCACACAGGGAGGACATGTTGGGGTCCAACAGGGACAGGCGGGCGGCACTGGCGACTCTGCAGGAGGCCATCTCCATTGAGTCCCAGGGCCACAGGGAAGCCCTGAGGCAGGAGCTCCTTCACCTCAGGACGACTCTTGTTGAGCTTGAGGCTTCAACACACCAAAGGACAGAACAGCAGCTGGAGCGTCTCACCCGTACGCTCTCAGCTGAGATGCAGGCAACGAGGGCGGAGGTCCGGGCATCCCGTGAGTTGTCGCATGGGGACCTCCGCACACTCATCCTCCAGAACCAGACCTACCACACCCGCATGCTTGCAGCCATGGAGGAGCAGACTAGGGCCTTGCGTGGGCTGCCTCCCATAGTGCAACCACCTCCGGATGCAGCTGCACAGGGTGATAATAGCGACAGCAGTGATACTCCCACAATAGGGTAGCCGTGTGGGCCATGAGCCCATGGAGGTGTTTTATCTTCCCAGGATCCACGCAGGTGGGTTCTGGTGTGCATCCTGTCCTCGGACCTCCTGGGTGGCCTCCCCAACCCCCCCGGGCCCATCAATGGCCATTTTTGATTGTTTCTTATTTTTATTTTTATTTTGATTTCTTTTATTCCCAATTTTTTTGGGACGATCTGTTGGCTTCCGTGGTTCCTGTGGGCATACGCTGCATTGTGGCTGGGCACATGCAGGCTTGTAATGTATTTGGTTCAGATGCTTGGGTTTGAGTCACACACACCCCTCCTGCTTCCCGTTTCCATGGGCTTGCAAAGGGTGTGCCCAAGTGACAGTGAATTACACAGTGACGTTGGACTCCCATGAGCTGTGTGGGCAGTCTGTAGTCAATACTGTGTATACATTCCTAGTGCATATTGCTGTTGTGTTGTACACTGCATGTTGCATTGATGTGTAACTCTTCTTCTGTGTCTACCTCCCAATTTGCAGGTCCCTTCCTCATGTCCACACAAGGACCTCTAGTCTGGAGATGGGGTCCATGTTGGCAGCAGTGCACCTACAACTCTACATGGCGCCAACACTGCACAGTTGGTAGTGGTGGGAGTGCAGGCATTTCCAGGTGGTGAGACTACTAATATGTAACATTTGTGATGTCATGTTAATGGTAGTACGTGCTCAAGTATGTTGTTGGTCCGGCATTGCTGTGAGCATTTCAGGTGTTGCAGGTTTCTAATAGGGACACTGTACATAGTGAGACTGATGTCATGTTGTGGGGATTACTTTGTTTACCTGCAATTAGCATGACATGGCACGGTGTGTCGTGTGGCGGTGCTGGGGTTGGGTTGGCTGACATGGCACTGTCCTCTTGTTGCATTTTGCAAGTGGGTATTCATTTTAGCTGCTTCAATGTGTAACTTCACAAAACTGCATTGGTGGTGTCTGTGTGGGTAGGGATGCACACATTGTGACACTTCCAGGTGAACAATCTCAGGCTGATATGGTATTCACGGTTCATTCTCCAGACATTCAGGATCAGTGTCAGGTTGAGTCATCATTGATTGTCAGATGGAATGTGCCAGGGCAGTGTGCACTCCACAGGGGTGTGATTTCTATGTGAAGTAATTAGCCACTAGCTGTGTACGGGCTGCCTCCCCCGTGCCCTTTCCCCTCCCATGCGCAGCGGCTGTGCATGTGGTTGGGGATGTGGGGCCACCACCATGTCCACGGCCAGGCCCCGGCGTGTTGCAACGTTGTGCAGGACACATGCTGCCACTATGATCCTGCACACTACTGGGGGAGCGTATAACAGCTGCCCGCCAGAACGGTCAAGGGAGCGAAAGCGTGACTTTAGCACTCCGAATGTGCGCTCCACTATGCCCCTGGTTGTAATGTGGGCTGTGTTATATCTTACCTGGGGTGGCGTGGTGGGGTTCCGAATTGGCGTCATCATGTGGGGGCTGAGAGGGTAGGCACTGTCCCCTGTGGAGGTGGTGATTGATATCATTGGTGGAGTTGTGACCTTGCTCAGTATCCAACATGCATGCATGTGCAGTGGCATACATACTCACCAAGCAGCCATGTATCGCCATGCCGCCCAGCTTCTAGGTCCCGGCTTAGGGTGGACATTCGGTAAATGAAGCTGTCGTGGGTGGAGCCGGGATAGTTGGCATATACTGAGGTGATGATTCCCTTGGCATTACATGCTACCTGCACGTTGATGGAATGCCAGTGCTTGCGGTTCCTATAGATGTGCTCAGATGCCCTGGGGGGACGTAGAGCCACATGGGTGCAGTCGATGGCACCTAGCACTTTGGGGAATCGTGCCACAGCGTAAAAATCCAGGGCGGCAGCATGCCTTTCTGCAGGTGTTCTGGGCAGGTATATGTGCCTGCGGACTGATGGGCGTGCAGTGATGATGTTCAAGACCTGGTGTAGGCAGCGTGACTGGGTGGCCTGTGACACCCCACCCACTATGGCACTTGTCCGCTGAAATGATCCAGTGGCTAAGAAGTGCAGTACATTGAGGACCTTCTCCAGGGGGCTGAGTGCTTGGGAGCACAGGGTGGGTGATGTGAGGTCATCCTCCCACTCACTCACCAGGTCCAGTATAATGTGTGGTGGAAACCTGTACCTCCCATACACCTGGTCATCAGGCATCCCGAAAAGGCTGGTTCTGGGTGTGAATATTCTGGCCCTGACTATCCTCCTCCTCCTCCTTTGGTAGCCCACTGCCACTGCTGCTAGGAACGGTATGTTCATCCTGGCGTCTGAGCTTGTTATTGTTAAAGTCCGCAAATGTATGCTTTGCGCGTGTTCTAGGCGAGCGTGTGACCCGCGCACCCCTGGAATCCAGTTCCCAGTCCAATAGCGTGTGGAAATTCACACGCACCACGGGATACAGCGTGTGACCCGCGCACCCCTGGAATCCAGTTCCCAGTCCAATAGCGTGTGGAAATTCACACGCACCACGGGATACAGCGTGTGACCCGCGCACCCCTGGAATGCAGTTCCAAGTCCAATAGCGTGTGGAAATTCACACGCACCACGGGATACAGCGTGTGACCCACGCACCCCTGGAATCCAGTTCCCAGTCCAATAGCGTGTGGAAATTCACACGCACCACGGGATACAGCGTGTGACCCGCGCAACCCTGGAATCCAGTTCCCAGTCCAATAGCGTGTGGAAATTCACACGCACCACGGGATACAGGTTCGCTGACGTACTTGCGTGTGTAAGTGCCCGCGCACCCATTAAATACACGTACATAGGCCAATCGCGTGTACGCGCACTTTTGTCCAATTACACGCGATGACACTCTGACGTGCAGTATTTCCACGTGTGCCCCGTCATCACGTGCTGAGTGGGGAACACCCGTGCGGGTCACGTCACAGACGCGCTTACGCGCTGAGGGACTCTGGTCCAATAGAATCGCGTATGCGTGCTGACGCGCTTACACGCTAAGGGCCTTTCCTCGGATTTCACGCTGACGTGCAGGATTTTCACGTGCCAAATCACTCCGTATCAAGCTGGCCATGCGAAAACACACGGAAGACCACGCTCCTGCCCAGAAGGCCGAGTTACTGCCCCCCAGTGCCCCGAGCAGCCTCCCACGTGCCATCTGCTGCTGCCTGCCTGCCTGCCTGCTGCCACCGTGCCCTGCCATTTGGTGCCTGCACATCAGCCATCTGCAGGGGTCCAGTTGCTGTGTCCACCCCTGCTGGAACTGAAGACTCCCGACTGGGATTACATCGCTCCACAGCCCAGCCCCAGGACCCAGTTGCCCACCCACACCTGCCTCTGGGGTTGCCATGTCGGGCACTTCCACATCTGGCACCAGTGGCAACCCCAGGCCAGAGGGGCAGAGGGGCACCAGCTTCACTGCCACCGAAGTTGGTGTCCTGGTGGAGCATGTCCTGGGGCAGTATGATGCCCTCTTGGGATCGTCCCGCGCCAGCAAGGAAGGACGGCAGAGGATCTGGGCCGACTGTGTGGTTGCCATCAACGCGGAGGGGGTGGCAACCCGCGACGTCCTGAAGATCAAGAAGCGCTGGGAGGACTTGAGGTCCAGGACCCTTGTGAAGGCCCGGCGCCTCGTGGAGGGGGGCCGGGGCCGCATGAGTTCCATCCAGATGAGGGTCCTGGAACGCGTGCGCCCAGCGCTGCACGCCCAGATCCTTGAGAGGGAGGCCCGTCTGGAGTTGAGCGGTAAGTGTCCAAGCATTACTGTGTGAGACAGGGCATGTTGCGGTGTGCTGGTTCTATGATACTTGCCTGTATGTGTGCCATAGGCCATGTATGCATGTATGTGTGCAGGGACATCATGGTAATGCATGTGCGACCAGTGATGTGTGACCCACATGGTTGTTGCATGTGTTCAAATGCCGCATGGGGAGCCCTATGCAGATTTTGAACATGAGAGCATGCCAGTCTCTGTACCTGGACATGGGTGGGGGTGAGGGATGGGTGCTGATGCCAGGTACATATATGGTAGCCATGTCTGTGTGCCTGACCTGCGTGTTTGTGACTTGTGCATGCCATGGATGCATGACACATGTGTGTGACAATGCACAGATTCAGTGAAGCAGCCAAATTACCCTTGTATCCGCTGTGTTTGGTGTGTTTGGGGCCAGATGGATGTGACTGAGGTGAAGTGTGTGCATGTGATAGGCATGAGCCATGATGCATGTGAGTTACATATCATTGAATGTTTCAAGAGTCCATTGGACATGCATGGAAATGTCCATGGCATGCACCATGCCTGTTACTGTGTGTGTTTTGCCTGGACTGACCCATGTGTTGTGGAGGGACATGATGGAAGTGTACTTTGACAGTGGTGCTCATCTGCTATTGCTTCCTGTCTAGGGGACCATTGTACAGTGCCCTGATGCTTGTGTTCTTTGTCTCCCTCTACGCAGCGGCTAGTGAAGAAGAGGGCGGAGACGGCGCTGTGGAGCAAGGCGGCGGGGATGCCCCCACGGCTGCAGCGGAAGGGGTGGGTGAGCCCCCACAGGGGCCTGCTACGGTGGGAGACGGTGAGGAGCCATCCAGGTTGGTGGTTTGCACAGAGGAGGAGGAGGCCGCCACTGGGGCACACATGGGGCCTGGTGGGGGCATCCCTGCTGGTGCAAGTGGTGCAGTCCAGGGCCAGGGGCAGGAGGCAGCACAGGTCACCGTGGAGGGGCCTGTGCATGTCGCTGTCCCTGACCCTGTGAGTGCACCACCATGCACCAGCAGGGATGCCCCGTCCCAGGCCCGTCCGCAGGTAGAGGGGATGTCCATGTCACCTGACTCCCCTCCACCTGCGGACGTGGGAACCCCTGGCCGTGCGGAGAAGGTCCTGATTGGGGTCGCGATGCGCACGGCTGTGATTCGTGATGCCGTGCGTGCTTCCCGGGAGGAGCACGCACGTCATCACGAAGTGCACCGTGCCGACGTGGCCCAATTGGGATCGGCCATGTTCGGGGGTTTCCTGCATGTGTTGGCCAATGTGGCGGCCCTCTCCTCCTCTGTGCAGGCTATCCACCAGTCGTTCTCCTTGCCGTCTTCCAGCCCAGATGCCACCAGGGCCCCCTGTGGACCTGCCCCGACCAATGCAGCCAGCTCGGTGGGGATCCCATCCCTGCCACAGTTGGGAGTCGGAGGTCCAGCAGGGGTGGACAACACAGCAACTGGACCCCAGCAGGTGGAAGATGTGACAGCATCATCAGGCAGGGCACGTGCATGACGGCGTCGGTGGTTTCCATCAGCCTGGATGCCGTCGTGCTGGCAGAGGCAGTGGCGTCGGAGGCAGCAGCAGGCTCGACGTGGGAGGCATCATGGCTCGGGGCCTTCAAGATCAGAGGGGCAGGCATCGGCCGGAGGGCAGGGCAACCCTGGGATGGTGGTGTCTTCCGTGTGGGAGCAGTTGGTCCAGCGGATAGGTGCGGAGCGGCAGCGGGCGGAAGAGGAGCGGCTCACCATGGTCAGGGCGGAGTTCTCCATGCGTCGGGCGTTGAGGCGGGCTGAGTGCCTCGAGGAAGCTCGCAGGGAGTTTGAGCTGGACATGGGGTTATCCCTGCGAGACCTCGGGGCCAGGACAGAGTCCCGCCTCCAGGACATCGACATGGAGTTCGATGATGCCCTGGCCAGCAACATCACCGAGGGAGCCGCAGGACTTGCCCGCTGCCTTTGTATATAGTTATTTAGTTATTTAGTGTTAGGTTTCCTTTATTAATTTTTTTTTTTTTGGACCGCTCGGACAATGGCCACTTTTTTGTATATATTATTTTCATTAGGTAGTAGTAGGTTTCATTTATGGTGTTGGGCTCATGGACCCTGGAATTTTCGTGTATATAGTTTGCTTTTTGAAGAAATTATTTTTTTATTAATTATTGTGTTCACCATGAGGAAATGGTTTTTCATTATTTTACTTCCACATGATTTTGCTTTGGACAACATTTGTTTTTGGATTACTTTGTTTATTTTATTTTTACATTTGTTCTCGGACATGGACCATTTATTTTGTTATCGCCATTGTTGTATGTTTGATTTTTTTACTTATTTTTCATCTTTAATACATGTTCTTTTTAACTTTCACTTGTGGTATTTTCTCATTGGTTTCATACATGTCATGATATGGGTTTTGACATTGACTTGCACCCATTGTGTATGTGTGTGTGACGGACATGTGTTCATTTACAGACTTGCCATTGGGGTTGTATCATGTAATTGCATTCACTATGTGGGTGGATGCAATCCTTGCCTGGGTGTTTGTGCTGGGTATGCTGCCCATTACTGCCATGATTGAGTATCGTCAGAACCTGGGGGCAGGGGGACATGTGTGGGTGCCTGGTGGATGCTGCCCCTGCACTGCTGGGGTGTGGGGGTGGTGGGAGACATGAGTGGGGGCCTGGTGGAGGGTGCCCCTGCACTGCTGGGGTGTGGGGGTGGTGGGAGACATGAGTGGGGGCCTGGTGGAGGGTCCCCCTGGTGGCTGGGGGGTGGGGGTGGTGGGAGACATGAGTGGGGGCCTGGTGGAGGGTGCCCCTGCACTGCTGGGGTGTGGGGGTGGTGGGAGACATGAGTGGGGCCCTGGTGGAGGGTACCCCTGGTGGCTGGGGGGTGGGGGTGGTGGGTGACATGAGTGGGGGCCTGGTGGAGGCTGCCCCTGCACTGCTGGGGTGTGGGGGTGGTGGGAGACATGAGTGGGGCCTGGTGGAGGGTGCCCCTGCACTGCTGGGGTGTGGGGGTGGTGGGAGACATGAGTGGGGGCCTGGTGGAGGGTGACCCTGGTGGCTGGGGGGTGGGGTGGTGGGTGACATGAGTGGGGGCCTGGTGGAGGGTGCCCCTGGTGGCTGGGGTGTGAGGGTGGTGGGTGACATGAGTGGGGGCCTGGTGGAGGCTGCCCCTGCACTGCTGGGGTGTGGGGGTGGTGGGAGACATGAGTGGGGGCCTGGTGGAGGGTGCCCCTGCACTGCTGGGGTGTGGGGGTGGTGGGAGACATGAGTGGGGGTCTGGTGGAGGGTGCCCCTGGTGGCTGGGGGGTGGGGGTGGTGGGAGACATGAGTGGGGGCCTGGTGGAGGGTGCCCCTGCACTGCTGGGGTGTGGGGGTGGTGGGAGACATGAGTGGGGGCCTGGTGGAGGGTGACCCTGGTGGCTGGGGGGTGGGGGTGGTGGGTGACATGAGTGGGGGCCTGGTGGAGGGTGCCCCTGCACTGCTGGGGTGTGGGGGTGGTGGGAGACATGAGTGGGGGCCTGGTGGAGGGTGCCCCTGGTGGCTGGGGTGTGAGGGTGGTGGGTGACATGAGTGGGGGCCTGGTGGAGGGTGCCCCTGCCCTGCTGGGGCGTGGGGGTGGTGGGAGACATGAGTGGGGGCCTGGTGGAGGGTGACCCTGCACTGCTGGGGTGTGGGGGTGGTGGGTGACATGAGTGGGGGCCTGGTGGAGGGTGACCCTGGTGGCTGGGGTGTGGGGGTGGTGGGAGACATGAGTGGGGGCCTGGTGGAGGGTGACCCTGCACTGCTGGGGTGTGGGGGTGGTGGGTGACATGAGTGGGGGCCTGGTGGAGGGTGCCCCTGCACTGCTGGGGTGTGGGGGTGGTGGGAGAAATGAGTGGGGCCCTGGTGGAGGGTGACCCTGGTGGCTGGGGGGTGGGGGTGGTGGGTGACATGAGTGGGGGCCTGGTGGAGGGTGCCCCTGGTGGCTGGGGGTGTGGGGGTGGTGGTAGACATGAGTGGGGCCTGGTGGAGGGTGCCCCTGCACTGCTGGGGTGTGGGGGTGGTGGGAGACATGAGTGGGGGCCTGGTGGAGGGTGCCCCTGGTGGCTGGGGGGTGGGGGTGGTGGGAGACATGAGTGGGGGCCTGGTGGAGGGTGCCCCTGCACTGCTGGGGTGTGGGGGTGGTGGGAGACATGAGTGGGGGCCTGGTGGAGGGTGACCCTGGTGGCTGGGGGGTGGGGGTGGTGGGAGACATGAGTGGGGGCCTGGTGGAGGGTGCCCCTGCACTGCTGGGGTGTGGGGGTGGTGGGAGACATGAGTGGGGGCCTGGTGGAGGGTGCCCCTGGTGGCTGGGGGTGTGGGGGTGGTGGTAGACATGAGTGGGGCCTGGTGGAGGGTGCCCCTGCACTGCTGGGGTGTGGGAGTGGTGGGAGACATGAGTGGGGGCCTGGTGGAGGGTGACCCTGGTGGCTGGGGGGTGGGGGTGGTGGGTGACATGAGTGGGGGCCTGGTGGAGGGTGCCCCTGGTGGCTGGGGGTTGGGGGTGATAGGGGACATGGGTGGGAGTCTGGTGGAGGGTGACCCTGGTGGCTGGGGGGTGGTGGGAGACATGAGTTGGACATGGGTGGGGGCCTACTGGCAGGTGCCCCACAGTGCTGGGGGGTGGGGGTGGTGGGGGACATGAGTTGGACATGGGTGGGGGCCTGCTGGCAGGTGCCCCACAGTGCTGGGGGGTGGGGGTGCAAGGGGACATGTGTTGGTGTTCATTAGTTCAAGGAGACATGTGCCTTTGCTGGGGGGCATGCCCGTGTTGGGTGGGCTGCCTGCGGGACATGACCAGGGATGCAGGGTAGTCCCCTGTGGGGTGGGCTGCCTGCAGGGGCCGTGGAGGGTGTACAGGGTACACCTGGGAGGACCCACACTGTCAAATCACATGTGGGACTCCCCGGCACCCCTGAAATACACGTACCGTGCAGAAATCGCGTGTAAAACTTCCCGCGCACCCCTGAAATACACGCGCCCAGGCTATTCGCGTGTAAAACTTCCCGCGCACCCCTGAAATACACGCGCCCAGGCTATTCGCGTGTGGAACTTCCCGCGCACCCCTGAAATACACGCGCCCAGGCTATTCGCGTGTGGAACTTCCCGCGCACCCCTGAAATACACGCACCCAGGCTATTCGCGTGTGGAACTCCCCGCGCACCCCTGAAATACACGCGCCCAGGCTATTCGCGTGTGGAACTTCCCGCGCACCCCTGAAATACACGTAGCCCGCTCCCCCAGGCCCGATCGCGTGTGAAACATCACGTGAACCCCTGAAATACACGTAGCCCGCTCCCCCAGGCCCGATCGCGTGAGGAACTTCACGCGAACCCCTGTAATACACGTTCACGCGATCGGGCCTGGGGGAGCGGGCAAATCGCGTGTGACACTTCCCGCGCACCCCGGTATATATGCACACGTATTTTTTGTCAGCGGGTGTCCGTGTTTGTGGGTACTGTAACTGGAGGGAAGGGCCCTTGAAGTGTCAGAGCAGAGGGCTGTAGAGAACAAAATACACAAGTGGGTTCGCTCTGACAACTAGATTTAGAGGGGGTACTCTTTTTTTGAAGTACACATTAAGTTATTTAGTCATGTCACAGGTATTCAATCATGTGTAATAAAGGTGAAACCTAAACACAAAATAGAATTAAAGATTCACATATTCACATATGGTAAAGTTGCATTTATTAATTATGCATCTCAACATAGAGGGATTAGTAACCCAAAGTATTTAGTTTTTTATCAAAGGCTTTTGCAATGTTGTAGACCTTTGCATTTAAATTTGTAAATTCGAAAAAGTTTTTTCACAAATATAGTTCCATTTTGGTGCTTTGGAATTGAATAGTGACCACCACCTATTAGTGACATGTGTTAGGTCACCCGAAAGCCTGGCTACAGAAAACCAATAGCTTTTCAAATTTATTGTTGTCAATATTGGTTGTAATATGTTTATATAGATAAAATCTACTATCACTTGTCACTAATAGGTGGTGGTCACTATTCAACTAGTTTTGTAAGCAGTGTTTCTTGTTCCATGATGGTAGTATTGATTTTCTCATACCGTCGTCCACTGCTATGGATGGCAATTGTGTTTGTTTGATTTTGTTTATATGCTTCTTCATTAAAATATGGCCCTGTGGTTGTTGTGTGACTCCATTCACCACCACAAACATTCAAGAAATTATTTTTGTTCACATTCCGTTTCTTTTGTAGTTTGGTACTTAGTTTTGTTAGTGCTTTCATCCTATTTAACACTAATATGAACAACTTCCTTTTGATAAGGATTGCACTGTCCACGAGTGCTTGTAGAATTAACTTTCTACGGTACATTTTAAGGGGTGAGGATGATTTTGGTCCTCTTCTTAGTAGATTCTGAAGGACTCTGTGATGACACATTTTTGCTAAAATACTTTTTTTATTACGGGTTCTTCTTAAACTATCAGGATTATTAGGAACATTGTTAGCTGTACTGCAGCCGTTTTTTTTATAACATTTCTGTGTTTTGTGACACTTTTTGATGGAGGAGGTACAGTTTCGGTAGTTGAGACTTCCTTTTTTTGTTAACCAACTGCATTAGCTGGTTTGTACCAAGATTCTCTACTAACTCTACAACAGGTGGATGCCTACATTGGGCACCTTTATTTTTATTTGCTCTAATTCTGCGTTCCTTTCTACAGAGTTGCTTTTTGGTAGGCATTCTTTGGTGTCTGTTGAGAAAAAATATATACTTTGGTCCGTTGTCCAATGTATGTGTGCAGTGTGCATGTGTGCATAAGTCTGATGGGGAAGCTCTTTGTCATGGTGTGTCAACGTACAGTGAACTCTAACAATGATTTGGTAAGGCTACTTTACTGTTTGTATACTACTACAATGTGCTTCAGATGAGAGTACAAAGTGGCCTACTTGTGACGAGAACCATTATTAATAACCGAAATGCCAAAAACTTGCTACAGCAACTTCTTTTCACAATTTAACCTTCTAAGGATTACCTATGTTATTTGAGTACCAAACACACAGGGATTTGTCAGCCATTCTGTCTGTTATTCTTTGTTCAATAAATGGATATTTGTATTTAGAATTGTTTACAAATCAATGCTTGCTTTGGTGCCCAAAATAAACAAATAACCCATGCAGCCTCTTTAAGGAGTAGCTACAATATAAAGGTTGTACTCTACTTACTTTTTTATGCAAGATAACCAGGTTTCTTCGGATATGTCGTCTGCAGTGTAGATGCTGTTGATTCTCAGGAGAGTAGTCTTCACTGCAAATTAAAAAAAACAAAATGAATTACTTTGTGGGAAGCCCGCAGTGGAGTAAAGGGCGCGGCTGTTGTTGGCTGTGCGGCTGCTGTGATCTCTCCTTACCTGCAACCGCGACTTGCTCCGATTTGTGTTAGTCTAACGGCTGGAGCCGTTAGTAGTTGAAGTGAGCACTTTTTCTTCCTGGTCTGTCACGTGACTGGAGTCACGTGACCCTTCTTTGACCACACCTACAGGAAGAACTATAAGAGCTGCACGCAGCGGCCCTTGCGGCGTGAAGCCCGCAGTGGAGTAAAGGGCGCGGCTGTTGTTGGCTGTGCGGCTGTGTGCGGTAAGTACTCGCTCCTAATAATATATCTGGCTAAGACACTATCCTACTGTTATCCTCCCCATCGAGTGATATAACCCTTCAAATGGAGCCCATCAAACCACGAACTCGCCTCCAAGGCAAATTGGATGAAACGCTATCCTTGGCAAATAATGGTCCTACTAAAATAAATACAAAAGGACAACGAACCCTGAAATTATCTTCCCCTCCGCATGTAGATTTGGCGTTTGATTCACAGCAAGCAGATCACCAGGCCTCGCATTTAACAGCAATTCATCACTCTTCTGGAAATGCAATGCCAGTAATACAGTTAATCCAGAATACCGAGCCGGATCCTGTCTTGCCGCCACTTCCGCTCTTCCAACCTGCGCAAGTGGAAAGTAATTCTATATTTGACGACCCCAGCTATTCACAAACCCTTAGGGATCGAGCGAAACTTGCAAAACAACAATGGCAATCTTCTTATTTATTAAACAAAACGACTGTCAATGACAATCCAGAACCACTCCCAGCTCGTACTGCACGGTTATCGCTTGATATGACTGAAATCAATGCAATCATGGATTCCCAACAAAAAAGAGAAGACATTATCGGAGCTAATCAGAATTTAACAATAGCTCCAAAAATAAACACATCGACCCCAATTGTCTCTAAGGGTCTCTATGCACATATCAAAACCTCTCCAAAGACTATTCAAGATAATATAGAGCATGACTCGTTCTTACCTCCTAAGATGTCTGAAGTAACAGACGACTTTCAAGACCAACCAAACAGACTACCTACGACGATGTTGGAGCTACAAAACTCGCTAGTCGCTGTACTTTCTGTAGCTATGATTCCTTTTTTAAAATTACAAGAAGCAATGGTAGATTCTACCAAAGATCAAGCCACTCTACTGGCAATGATTATGACTAAGCAAACGTATTTAGAAAGTTTTATTGGAACTATCCATGAACGTTTAAATCATGAGGCGGAAACATCGAGGATATGGCAAAGCCGACTCGCCGAAGTCGCAAGATCAGATCGTGCCGAGAAACAAAATTTAATGGAGACTGTTTCCTCCATCACAAAAAGAATGCTAGATGAAAAAATAAAGAAACAATCGCTAGTGCTGCCCTCTCCTGCAAGTCTAGCAAAACAATCTCAAACTATTGACAGCACTGTACAAACTGACGTTCCAAAAACAGAACAACGACACGATTTTGAAGTACAACCAATCAATAGCGGTACACTAGATCCAAATCATATGATGCCTACTCCTAACTCTGAACCGCCGGCATGTATTCCTTTTGACATCTTTGATTTGACTAAACGAGGCTCAGTGGGAATATCACCTCTTCCAAAAACAAACAAAAAGAAACCCACAAAAAAAATACAAACGGGGTCACGGGCCTTTTTAAGAAAAATGCAAATTGTACAAAAGTCCGTGCAAGAAAACACAATCAATACCGGAAGGGAAAAACAAAAAAAGTTTAAATCTAGCAGCCTGTCAGCTGTTGCTGCCTCTACGTCAAGTGATACTGGACCAACCTCATCCAATAAAGATGTGGACAAATTGCAATCGGAACCACTAGATGCACTACTGGCCGTTATAAATCAAGACGCCCCTAATAAAATCATTGCATCAGTAATCGATGGCGAGAATAACTCTGATGACGTTACAACTCTTGAAGTTGTGACACATAAGACGTTCAGCTCTATAGATCCACAAGATGAGATCTTTCTTGTGCTGGACGAATGTAAAGAATCTTCCTTTGATTCTGTGGACTCGAGTTACACCTCTAGGCACTCCTCTATTATTTCTTTAGAATACTCAGAAGTGTCCGAGGATGACTCAGGGTCACAGTCAGAAGTGAACCAGAAATCAAGTGACAACATGTCTCGTTCAGCTCAACCGGACCCTCCACTGATTAGACCGACCTTTCTTAATTGGAAAACAAGGTCTCTTGCTTTCAGAATTTCTCTAGCTTCCTGCGCAGCAAGTAATGATGAGGCTGTAATATTGAATAGAGCAAATGTATTACGCCTCCTAAATGCTATTCCACAAACGGCGGATATTAAATCCCGAGATATAGAAGTAATTCTATTTCCTAATAAAAACAAAATGGATTCTGTACAGATAGATTTTTATTCCGAAAAACTTATGAATCGTGTATTGTCTACTACAAAACAATTGGAAATCCTGGGATTTGAAGTTCAAAAAATTACTGTATCAAGCCTTTTGGCTTTGAACAAATACACTCACAAACTTGCGATAATGGACTCCTATCGTCATAATAAAACAATTGTGTACAACAAAACCACAAAATATAATGAGGAAAATTCATTATTTGATCGAAATGAATTTACAAAGAAACGCGGGATAGGGAGAGATCTAGAACGGTCCCTCGACACAAATGTACTATATAACGATCATCGGTCCACGACCAAGAAAACATACTTATAACAATCAACAAGAAATCCAACACAACTGAGCGTGATTTCACTATGCTCGTGGAACACTCGAGGCCATAAACATCTTTTTAATGAAGGATCATCTGTGCTTTCTGAAACTGAGATAATATGTTTACAAGAAACCTGGCTGAAAGAGGAGGTAGTCTGCGAAGGGTTCATTACATTATCAAACCTTGCAATCTCCTCTCAACTTGGACGTCCAGCCTCAGGTATGATGATCCTAGTGAAAATCAATCCATTTTGGAAAATTATAATGAGAAAGAACATCCATCCTTGGGCTCAGTTTGTGACCATTCTTATTTCAACTTTATTTACAGACCAAGATCAATGTAAGGATAATAACTATATCACTATATTTAACATATACTGGAATCCGTCAGCAATGAACGACCATAAATTCCTGGAATCCATACTGGACGAAATTGATAATATTGTCTTACTCAATCATAGAACGGTCTTTTTAATTGTAGGGGATTTCAATTTCCACTTATTTGACAAACAAGGCCAAAAACTGGACAGAAATGCATTATCAGAGAGAGCAAAAAAATGGGTAAAAGAATTATCGATCCGTAACATCACATTAATCGACCCTGCTGTGGACAACAAAGGAATCCCGATTCCAACATGGTCCCGTAACAACACAAATTCTATTATTGACTACATTTTTTCATCAGAAGGTTTGAAAACTCTAATAACTTCGATTGAAAATCTTCCTCAACCTTCCAGCGATCACCAACAAATAAGAATCACTTGGGATTCAGCAACATTAAAATATCCACGAATAATTTTGCCACCTCTCGAGATTAATAATGCTCTTAATAGAATTCGTATTAAAAATCATCAAATACCTGAGTTACTGTCAACTTTTAAAGATTCTACACTTCATGATCATGCAAAACTTAACTATAGTTGGATTCTCGAGAAATACCATCATCCATCACATAAAAAAAACCATCCTATTGTCTGTCATAAGCATCAATTCAATCTTGAAATTGCCCAGAAGAAAAAGAAGCTTCAAAAACAAATTAGACAATTAAAAAAATTGAAAGAACCTGACTTTGAGACCAAAATAAAAAAAGAAAAACAAAAATATTCTAATTCAATTAAAACAATTAAAGCTCTAACTAAACAGAATGACGCTGAAGCAATTTTAGCGGCTCTAAAAGACAAAAACTCAAGGAACTTTTGGACTCTGCTGAATCCTGCTTCTAAAGTAACCGCTATGACCCAAGAAGTCGAAGCTCAAGAATGGATAAAGCATTTTACATCCTTGTATAACACCTATCCAAATGCGTCTCTAATTAATGAAATGCAAAACAAAGAACCTTGGAATCTCAACTGGGATGTGGAGGATATAAGAATTACCATCATGGAGTTGAATCCTTCCAGAGCACCGGGACCCGACGGTCTATCTAATGCTACCCTTAAAGCAAACCCGCATGAATGGGCATCCTTCTTTTTTCTTCTCCTCCAACTGATAGAAAAAACGAAACAAATTCCGCAAAGTTGGACGTTTGCCGTTTTGATTCCCATCTACAAAAATGGAGACCGCAAATCCCCTGCAAATTATAGACCCATAGCCCTGTTAGATCCCTTGGGCAAATTATTCGCAGGATACCTTGTTAACAAACTCACCAATTGGGCAATGGAAAATGACAAACGAGACCAAAGACAAACTGGCTTTATCAAGAAAGTTGGAACAAATGTGAACTTATTACTCCTGAACCTGATTAAACATGAGGCGATACAAAAAAAACATCAAATATATGTAATCTTCATAGATTTAAAAATGGCCTTTGATTCGGTGAACAGGTCAAAGCTATGGTCCAAACTGACAGCCTGGGGTTGCCCAGACTCTATCTTGCACCCCATCATGCAACTCTATTCAAATACTTCTGTTAGAGTTCGCTTAACGAACGACGGTACAGTTACTTCTCCTATTCAAACCTCCAATGGCCTGAAACAAGGATGCCCTTTGGCTGCCTGCTTGTATAATTTGTATACATTTGACTTTAGCAAACAAATCCAAAACTCGGTAGCAAATCCTCCTAAAATCAACAACGAAACTGTTCAGACTTTAATTTATGCTGATGACATCATCATTCTGGATAAGACTATAGCGGGCTTACAAAAATCTCTAGATAAAACCCAAGAATTCATGCAGGAGAACGATCTAGTGATTAATTGCAACAAAACAAGGACGATGAGACTCGCCCCGCAGAAAACCGATAAACCCAGCCTAAAAATATTCTTAGATGGGAATGAGATCGCCATGACAACCTCGATGAAATACTTGGGCGCGATGATCAACTCCTCTGCAAATGAACAGGAATGGAAAAATTACTTAGAGGACAAAGCCAGATCTCTGGCCAGACAAGGCTGCTTCTTCCATAGGAAGTACGGCACATATTCTTTTAAACCAATAATAGCCTTCTACAAACAAAAAGTAATTCCTGTTCTATCGTATGCTTCTGAATCCCTCATCAACTATGAATCCATTAATTGGACTAGATATGAAGCACTGTTTTGGAGAAAAACCTTATCCCTTCCAAGATCTTTTCCTATGGCTAGAATACGATTCGAACTAGCTCTCCAATCCATTAAATCCATCGTTCTATGGAAGCAAATGGACCTTCTTAGAAAAATAATCACAAAAGATAAGATCCCGTCATTGGAAATATTGAGAGAAAAAAAAACCGCTTTCCACATCACAGCACTTACAAAATGGAGCTCTAAAATTAAAATGGAAATGCAAGCTGGCGATATATCTGAGGAAATGTTAATTAATAGACCTCAATATGCCAAACGCAAAATTCAGACGAACGACTGGATCCAAACCATCGGTGATCAAGACCAATACAAAAGACATCTAAAATGCCAAATAGAATCAAGAGCCTTACACGAATTACCTGCTTATCTAAACATCTTTCCGGATTGCTATATCCGTGACCTGTTCTTCCGATTTAGGCTGAATATCCTACCAACACAAGAGTATCAAGCTATGATTGATAAAACAAACAGAATAACACCATACTGCCGTTTTTGCAAAATTGCAACCAACAAAGAAACTTTATTTCATTTGGTTATGGTCTGCACGGCCTTGATAGACCAAAGATCACTACACAGAGACTATTTTGGTATATCAAATAAACAACTAACAACCAGTGAAAGATGGGACAATCTGCTAAGAGGTCAAGATCAAAAGTTAATTTTAACAATTATTAAATTCTGGATAGCTATTAACAAATGACATTTGAAACGCACGAAGGAAGCAGAAACAAGGATTATATGAGATTCCTATTTTATAATGTCACTTTGTCTAGTTTCTTTTGTTGTATTTTATTTTTTATGAAGAAATGAAAAGTTTGTAAAATCAAACAAAACATTTTAATAAAAAAAAAAAAAAAAAATTACTTTGTGTGTTTGCAGCAGTGATGATACTGCAGACATTATTTGTGCTTCTTTCGTCAGGGCATTGAACTTTCATATTTCAACCCAGTGCACGTGCACATTTCACTTCACTCTGTCCAGTCTTTGCACAGTACTTGCAATATGGTACTTGAAAGTCCTTCAAAATAACTAAAACTTTTAAGGGTATGGAAATTCCTTGTTGTTTACAAAGTGTACTATGCATAGGAGAGATGTTTGTAACCGATAGGGCACAGTACTAGATGGGGAAACATTTTCTACTTGTTAATGAAAAGCACAATGTCGTAAAATTGGGAGACCCTCAGAAGGAAATGTCACCACTAAAATCGGGAGCGCTTACTATTCTCATACGATCACATTGGAAGTAGCATTACTGTAGGCCGTACAGAGTACACAACTCCGACATTTTCATATACAAAATTGAGGTCTGCCCTAAATAGGCATGCTTGCAACGTATGTACAGGTTATGTGGAAGACAGTAAGTAGTTGTGCGATTTGTGAATGACAAATCGGCAATCTTGCACTTTAAAGGGGGAGCGTTGTTATGTATTCCCTATGGACATTTAGTGGCATTATTTTGTCTAAATTAAATCATAAGGCTTCCACATGTTCTCTGATTAAAATATACATACCTGTACTCTATACTGATGCATGTGGACATGCATGAAGCTGTATGTAGAAATTTGCAATCCTTGCACAGTAGCTTGTGAAGTAGGTGCTTTGCAATAGTATGCGACTTCCATTCAGAATCATCAACAGTAATTTTGAAGTGCGCAATGTTGATGACGGAGTTAAAATTAGCGATGTTCTATGTGATTGGTGGATGATTGTGCGACCGCTTAGTTGTGTCCAATGAGGGACTCGCTTTGGTACCGCTGTAGAAAGGGTGGAGGGACTGGGTAAGAGTTACGTGCCGCACGTAGGCAACGCTTGTCCGCTTGTAGGGCGTGTCACATACGGGTTTGTATAGCAAATCCTGCATGGAAAGGCGACTGTAGGCATCAGCCAATCAGATGTTCACATTAGTCTTTTGTGTCGAAAGACGGTGCGCACACTGCAGATGGCAGAGGTGGAAGAGGGTCAGGGTTTTGATGCTTGGAGACATTTTGTGCAAGGCTTACAACACTATGCCGAGAGTAGGCATGTGGCACACCATTTCGATGTGCGAGGAGTGGAGATGGTGTGGAGCGCTGACACTGATGCCAAGGCTGCAGCAATTCTGCAAGTTTGTAGAGACATGCGTAGAATGACCACTCCGCATGTTGTCATTTTGCACTACGGTGCTTGCCATTTGGGATATGTGACTTCACGTACTTTGTTGGCAGATTTGGCACAGTTGGTTGAAGCACTCATGACCATCTTCCCAACAACGAAAGTAATTCTTTCTGCTCTACTCCCAAGAATACAATGGAACAACAGATTCTGTTTTCTGTCCAGATCAAAGCATCGGGAGGTGTATCATCAATCGCGGCATGCGTGCATTCATGCTACGAGTTGGTATGTTTTTTTGTAGCCACGATAACATTGCTCCAAGCAATGCACATTACTTTGAAGGAAATGGTGTTGCGCTATCTTCTTTGGGAAATGCGATGTTCTTTTGGAACGTAAGGCTTGCTTTAGAGAAGGTTCTGTAATGTTTGCAAGAGTAAAACAAGGACAAAAAATACAAAAAAGTACATAAAATACCAGATGTCTGTACGGTATCTGGCCAAAAATAAAAGAAATGCCTCTTTTCAGAGGCTACCTTAAAGGGGAAAAAGGGGAATAGTACTTTAATGTACCGTCGTCACGCTCTGATCCTGTACATGTCCGCGAACATGGCGATAGTTAGCAGCCAGCACATAGCACTACCGGGGATTCAAGGGTGGAGCGCATGTAAATGAGAATGAGTGGAGCTAGGAATTGGACCATAAAGTTCAGTAGGTGTGTTCTGACCGACGTACTTTGATAAGACCCTCTTCTCCCTCACAGGAGACCACACAGCCATGGCTTTCCATGCTCGAAAACAGATTATCTGGATTTTGGGAGACTCATGGATACATTGGTTGAAGGTCCATGCAGAAAGCTGCAGTTTATCTACAAATCTCGGATTTCCTATGCAGAAGTGCACTGGCATGGCGTGCGTGGCATGAGATGGCTGGACATGGTACCTCTTTGTGTTACTTTACTGACAGAGCGTCCTCCAGATATACTGATCATTCATTGTGGAGGAAACAGTTTAGGCCATGTATCTGGAATTTCTTTGAAATTTGCAATGAAGGAAGGACTCGCGAAGCTCATGGACATGTTTCCAAATTGTCAAATACTTTTTTCCCGTATTGCCCAAAGACAAATATGGCTGCGCTCTTCTGCGTTTGGTCCACAAATGGTGAAAGCGAGATGCAATGTGAATAAGGCTGTGTGTGCATTTTTAAGAGATGTTGGCCTGTCCTCTTTCCACAGTGAAAACATTTTGTTTCGCAGCACTTTCATTTTCCGCAGAGTTGGAGTACGCCTCATATATGCTGGCAATCAGATTTTTCTTTGCAATGTACAAAATGCATTGCGACCTCTTTTGCAATCAGACTAACCTATCTGACAATCCTTTTTCCCCAATCCACTGTTTTTGACCCACACAACCCACCACCGAGAGCCGCCACTTACTCCCAACGTACACTTTATTGCGTTTGCTCTGCTTGCACCCTCCCTTTTTTCCTCTACGGCTGTCCGCAAACTTTTTCAGAACTCTGCAGGGGTCTACGACCGCCACTTCATAGTTCTATTGTTATACTGTGAAAGGCGGCTCTGAAAAGAGCCTTTTCTGTAATTTTTGTTGTTTTTACGTTCATTGCTTAACAGCACACAGCACACTAGGAGAAGAGGCCAAAGGAGGGTAAGGAAGGGGCACCAGCCAGGGGGATAACAAAGGGCATCTGAACAGAGAAAGATGCAGGGTGAGCTTTATTTAGGTAAGGAGCAGATCTTCTGGTGCTCGGTGACTGCAGCCTCAAAAGCACTTCAAAAACTCTCCCACCTGCAGAGTACGGCGTCACAATACGTGCACACTACTGTCACCTTTGAAAGGTAAGGGTCAACAGCATTGCGAATGGCTTGTGTGGCAGCTGGAGGGAGGCACTCCCCCACAGGAGTGTCTCTTGTGGTGGGAGGATCGGATACCGAGGATGCTGTGGAGGAACTCAAACGACTACGCTCTTCACATGGCATCACCTTGCGAATGTCCGCAGTGTGGAACGAAGTGAGGTGTCGTTTCATGGTTGTCGTACCAAAACTGTACGCTCCAAATCTCCCGAGACTCAACACCACCTCGCACTGGTTACACTTCACCAGGTTCGCACATGCTTTTGGTACTTTTCCATAAACGGAAAACAACTGCCACACCCACGACTCCCACCGAGTGCTCCTAGTGCAGAGTTCCTCCACTTCATTCTCTTCCTCCTCTTCTTCCTCGATCTCTACATCCTCACCCATATATCTCTCTGCAGGCCCTTGGTGAGATGGTGGTGGTGGCGGGTTTGGGGGTGGTGTAGAGGCTAATGACCCAACAGCAGCCAAGGAAGCCATACCGATTAGTTTCCTTTTGGTCACTACAGTAGTAAAGGCAGCACTCCTCAATCTGCCATAGCTAGAAGGACAATGAAGATGCGCTCGGGGGTGTGTCCTTTTGTAGGGGTGCACGGGTGTGCCTCGTGACCGTCTTCATCCCTACAAAGCGGTACACAAATTTTACACAGCAAGTCCTGAGGTGCCCTATTGTCTGGGATGTGTTAAATTACATTTTAGACTCTACAATACTTTGCCTTGTGTCTACAAGTTCATTTGTATTGTTGCGGAAGCACACCAACTGCGCAAATTAGTCCCCACGCTCAGCGTAGGTGCGGTCACATGATGACGTCCTCAACACATCCGCCACAGTAATGAAATTCCCCTGGTTAGCAAATGCAAAGAATCAAACGTGCTCAAGTGTCCTACGGACAGTGTTCGGGTCCTCAAACTACTTCAAAGTGCTACACAAGTGAGACGGACAGTTAGGAACAGGCACGATGTTCGCAATACTTACGTTTCTACTGCGCATGTGCACGCATGCTATGTTCACTGTACGGACAGTTCCAGTGTCCTTAGGACAACTCCATTTTGTTTGCCTACGAACTTGCCGCCCACCGCTCCTGTTCTACAGACAGCACCATTTTGGCTGCACCCGATACGGACTGCTATACTATCCTTCACACACTCCCATTTTCCTCATTTACACCCATTCCGGACATCTGTGTGTTCTACGAACATGTATTATCTCGTTTCCAAGCGGTACGGCGAGGTAGTATATCCTTTGGACACCCCTTTCTGTTTATGTACGCACATTTTCAACAGATGGTGCAGTCACACATCACATCCGTCTTATTTGACATTGAGACAGCACCCACATTCCATTGCTTGCGGATAGGTAGAACAGGTGCGCTGTTTGCGAACATTTTACGTCTTTTTAAAAAAAAATTCTACACACAAACTCTTTTTTCTACAACTATTGTACAAAAACATTTCAAACACACACACACACACACACATCAATCTAAAGAAATAGCGGGGGAAGCGGACACTGGAACAAATATGGGGGAATTAGGTTTCAACACGGGCTGGTTATTAGGAGAAGATTTGTGAGGGGAAGAATGGATGGATATTTCGCCTAAACGTCTATTTTCCTGTTCAAGGTTTCAGGATGGTTCAGTAGGGAATGGAGAAGCAGGGCAGGTGCAGGTGGGGCAATGATAATGAACTTTTCCTCTCACACCGTCCTCCACAAACTCCCGTAAACTTTGAAAATTGTTGTTCAATATGTCACTTTTCTGCTCTATCCTTTTTATCCTGTCTTCTTCTGTCTCGTTTGTTGTCCTTTCTTCTTTTCTTTCCTGGTCTGATCAAAACAAAATTCCACAAGTTGAATGCCTCTAAAATACTGGTCACTATTTTGCATATGCAGAGCACTGTGTACCATTATTGTCGCTGTCTTCAGACATTTCCTCATGTGGGAAATACTCCTGCAGCCAATCCAAAGTACTAGCCATTTCTGAGTCAAAACAACAGAAAGAAATTATTATTTCTGCACCACTTTCCACAAAAAACCTCACCCATTTAAAAAAATGACCTGCACTCACTCTTTGCTGTAATCTCCCTTCGTCCTACTGCGTCCGTCCACTGACGTTCCAGGCTGCCGAGTTTCTGTGAAGTGATTACGCTGGAGGCATCCTTTCTTTTTTATGGTACCATCCACTTCATTCTACATGGTTATTAAATGTGTTGTTTTCTTTTCCCAGCTTCAGGTTTCCATATTTACTTATTACTACTTATAATATCTTTATGTCCTTCTTCTACGTTGCACACATTTTGTGTAAAATAATAGTACATTTTCAGCTATCCCCCGCCTCTTTGGGTAATGTTGATCCTGTCCAACCCCGTCCGCAAACAGGCACTCAGTCCGTCCCTTTCCAATATCAATAGGGAGGGGGTTCTGTATGTTCTATGTTAAATGTATGTCAAGTACGTAGATTATACTACATATATCTCAAAATCACATGATTACAGTGTATATTCTGCTCAACGACTTCATTGCCACAATTTCATGCATAAGTTACACCTTCCAAAAACCTATACAAGTCCCTACAAAAAAACGTTTTTAAGGGGACGTTATGGTTAAGTTGCCCTCCCAAAAACCAGTGAAATTCCCTACAAAAAAAACTTTGTTGCGCGGACGTTATGGTTAAGTTGCCCTAACAAAAACCTGTACACTTCACTAAAAAAATACTTTCCACCTCCCCTTTATGCTTCAAATTAAAACCAAAAAACCCCCTCAAATTCAACAGTTATGGTAAACTAAGCCCCCAACCCTGCCACCAGCCCTGTGCACTGCTAACACTAACACCCAGACCATGAAAGATGTCATCTCAAATGTCAATGAGGACATCAATGACGACATCACTTGTTTAGCCCCTTTCTTTTCCTTCCCTGCCATACATATATATGTATATTCAGTAAAACAATTTAACTAAAGGAATGTTATACTTCACAGTGCAACCAAACACCACTGCACATTCCCCCATTATAGTAAGCTAAGCAACCATAACTTGCGCCATCTACGTGCATTGCTAAGACTAACACCCAGGACATCAAAGATGAGATCACAAATATCATTGATGACATCACCGATGACATCACATGTGTGCCTCACTTATTTTGGTGGTGCATTGAAAAATGTAGGCTAACAGAAAAAACATGTTAAAGGGACGTTATGGTTAAGTTGCACCACTACAAAACCTATGAAATTCAATGGAAAAACATTTCTACAGGGACGTTATGGTTACAGGTAAAACCTAAAAACCCCAGAAATTTGCAAGTTATGGTACGCTATGAAACCATTACTCGCGCTACCACTGTGCACTACAAGGACTAACATTCATGACATCAAAGATGACATCACAAATGTCATTGATTACATCACTGATGACATCACAAGTCTTGCACCCTCTTTTTTAGTTTAGTGAGGTATGTACACTAGGTGATTTTCTTGACTAGCAGTGAAGAAATGCAAAGTGAGAAGGTACTATATTTGTACACCTTACCGTTCCCATATGTTCTTACAATGCTTTCCTTGGGGTTCAGTGACATCATATGCTACATATATGTAGGGGAAGAAGGAAGCCTGAAATGCAGCACTTATCTCTGTGCATTAAAATAACAACGAATACTTGCAGAATTTGTAAAAACACAAACGAGAAAGAGACTATCCACCATCTCCTACTATCCTGCCCGGGTACGGAATGGGTGAGGTCCCAATACGTCAAGTCCTTTTTCTCTAATCCCCATACAACACATAACATCAACTTTACAAGAGATCTCAAACTCTGCAACACTGGAAGCGCAAGTTGACTTATGAGAAAAGATCCTGCTTAGGGGTTTATCTTGTCCGCTTTTCGACTACTGCCGACACAGACATTGACCATTTAAACAAGATCACGATCAGTAATCTTTGTAAATTGTAAAAATCAATTTGTTTGATTAAAAACAACAATAAAAGAAAAAAGAAAAAATCAGTTAGGTTACAAACACTTTGTGGTAGTACTGCTACGTTTTTGCTTACTTTACTTCCTTTGTATATTCTGCTGTTGGTATGTGTTGTGATGTTTTTAAATTTTTTATGTGAAGTAGTATATTTAAATAGTAACTGAGGGATTGCTAGCTACTTATCACATGTTTAACAGTCCACAAAGGTCTAACAGCAAAGCATGCATCATTTAAATATGCAACATTGGAAAATGTGGATAGTGCACCTATATTATGCATGCTGCACACACTGCTTACGTTTGCACATGAGTTTGGTCTTGTAATGGGAAGAACTGTGTAATGCAGTACTGTTTATAGCAATGCCTTGTGTAATTACCTACTTATGTAATGATAGTTCTCCCCATGATCTCTGATAGTTTTATGACAACATAACAAAGACAATCCCTTCTGGAGGCTTCTCATGACAAATACATATACATGTGATGTCATCAGTGATGTCATAAATGACATTTGTGATGACATCTTTGATGTCATGAATGTTAGTTCTTGCAGTGCACAGTGGTATCGCGAGTTATGGTTGCGAAGCGTACCATAACTTGCACATTTTTGGGGTTTTTAGGTTTTACTTGTAACCATAACGTCCCTGTAGCAATGTTTTTCCATTGAATTTCATAGATTTTGTAGTGGTGCAACTTAACCATAACGTCCCTTTGGTTTTTTTGTTAGTGAATTTCATAGGTTTTTAATAGTGCACTGTAACCATAACAATGCTTTAGACAAGTTTTTTGCAATAAAGAGGACATGGTTTTAGTAGCGCAACTTAACCATAACGTCCCTTTAACAGGATTTTTTTATTAGTGAATTTCATAGGTTTTTAGGACTGCACTTTAATCATAACGTTGGTATGTTACAGTTTTTGCAGGAAAGTTGATAGGGTGGAAAGTGCACAAGTGAACCATAGTGTCCCTGTAATAACGTGTATTACACTGAATTGCATTAGATGTGTACAGGATACGGTTAGGGGGTCATTACGAGGTTGGAGGTAATGGAAAAACGATGCCGGTAAAGGATTACCGGCTTCGCATACCGCTCCAAGCTATTCCGACCCAAGACCCTGGTATTAGAGGCACAATTAATAACGGTGCCTCTAATAGTGGCAAGGGCGCGGGCACGCGGCCCATCTTGCCGGCAATACCGGCATGCTGCTAATGGGACGACATCACAGGTCAGGCGGACATGCAAATACCGGCATCATGAAGGCGCTAATGGGGGATACCGGCACGCCGGCAATACCGGCATCGTGAACCAACCGTAAAATGCTATGTGCAGTCTTCCCAACTTCCACAGGTGCACACAATCAGCACAGGTGGAGGCAATGGAGTCTGAGCCAGCACAAAAGGAGCACACCCACATACCACACCCCTTCCCACACCAAAATGATTCCACTAGTAGTAGCAATACTGGGGCTGGAGGACCTGCTTGCATTGGAACACGAGCAACAACAACAACAGCAGGCACCACAGAGGAGACGCAGGAGGAGAAGGAGGGTGAGACAGGCCCAGCATGCCCCACCAGTGCAGCCAGTGGTACCACGCAGGAAGCCACCAATCCCTCGCATCAGAGCCAGTCCATTCAACCTAACCCCTGAGCAGATCCACACCCTGTACCGTCTGGACCGGGACACCATCACCACCATAGTGGACATGATACAGGACGACATTGTCAGCCTCATTGAAATACGCACCACCATTCCCCCCTCTACTCAATGCGCCTCAATGCCCATGGGCTGCTTGCGTGCTATATAAATTTAAATAAATAAAATAAAAGGTAGTGTTGGTGCTCCACTTCCTTGCCACAGGCACCTACCAGCACACAGGGGGGCACAGGCATGGCATATCACAACCCTTATTTTCTCGCATCCTGAACCAAGTACTGGATGCCCTCCTCAAGCACACAAGGTACTACATATCCCTACCACAGATTCCCCAGGAGATCTCTGACACAAAAGTTGGCTTCCATGCACTGGCAGGCATGCCAAATTGTATAGGTGCCCTTGACTGCACCCATGTGGAGTTGGTGGTCCCGCATGCCATGGAGGTGGTGTACAGCAACCGCAAGCAATACCACTCCATCAATGTGCAGATGGTATGTGACACCAGCAACATCATCACACATTGTTGTGCGCGATATCCTGGATCAACTCATGACTCAATGCTCCTGCGTAACTCCACGCTACCACGCTACATGGAGCGACATGCAGGACGACGTGCCTGGCTGCTTGGTAAGTTGCATGACAGGCACATGGCAGTGAAATGGGGTGAAGAGATGCACACACCACCATGGTGTCAATGTTGGTGTGACAGCACAATGTGCACCTCGGTAAACACTGTGCCCCAAAGCATCCCAAACAGAACATGACAATCAAATGCCATAGGACTGAAGTTAGTTCGACACCTATCAAAACATGCCAAACTGTAAACCACCCCACAACACGTGCACCACTCATCAGCGGACCTCACCCTCTGTAACACCATCCAGCAACATTCAGTGAATATGCACTATGTTGCTGTCTCCAGAAAATCACCACACCGGACCACCGGACAAGCATCCATGGGAGTGCATTGAACAAAATCACCAAGGGAATCCACTGTCTGTCCCATGTCCGCCACAACCAAAGGAGTGTAGCATGTCACCAGGGGAAAAATCAGTGCTGAATGCCTAATATTGCCAACGCTACCAGTCAGTAAATCTTACAGAAAACAACACATCACAAATTTGACACAAACACAGCTGTATGCATCCACAATGCATGAGCAACATCAAGGCAGTGCACACCGTGTATCATCTTGAAGATGCAACCCACACCATTAGTCCATGGCACAGGACACATTGAGGGCATAAAAATGGTGTGTGTACAACCAGGGGCATTTGACCAACGATAATCTGCAGGCATGTGTGACTAGTACAGCTGTCCATCATGAATCCACTGACATATACCTTTTTTTGCCTCCTATGCAGGTGACAGTGGCTATCCCTTGAAGCCGTGGCTCCTCACCCCGGTCCAAAACCCACAGAACAGACACGAGGAGGACTACAATCGATCCCACACCTGTACTCGTGTGGTCATTGAGCAATCCTTTGGCCTGTTGAAGGCACGGTTTCGCT
Source organism: Ambystoma mexicanum (assembly GCF_040938575.1). NCBI lineage: Eukaryota > Metazoa > Chordata > Amphibia > Caudata > Ambystomatidae > Ambystoma > Ambystoma mexicanum. Next base: position 584,672,562 of record NC_090922.1, on the reverse strand, counting down.
GCCTTAGCCAGTCGGGTGGGGGACTCCTCTACAGGCATGAGAAGGTGGCCAAGATCATCATGGCATGTGTCATGCTGCACAACATGTGTATCCGACGGAACATGCCCCTGGCCCCTGACATTGAACTGCTACCACCTGGGGATGAAGAAGATGTGGCTGCACATCATCGCGGTGCCGATGCACAGGCGGGATGTGCTGTGCGTCAGTCAGTGATTGCACAATATTTCTGACACACATGCCTGCAGAGGCTGACATGATAGTTGGACAGAGGGCACTGGGTGTGGGTGTACATGTACACTATGCACTGTATATGAATAAATGACACATGCGCAATGAGGAATGTCCACTCAAGATATTTTTTTCACACAACAGGTGTATTTAACTGTCCAATAAAGATGAATCCACCACACACACACCCCTCCCCCTCTGCCCACAACTCCACCACACACCCTCCTCCTCCCCACCTCCCCCCACAACTCCCCCACACACCCTCCCACCCTCCCTATCCCCCCATAACTCCCCCACACACCCTCACCCCCTCACCTTTCCCCACAACTCCCCCACACATGATGTCCAAACAATTGTATATTGCCTTCGTCAGGCTGGCCAATCTACATCCTGCCACTCCCTGCACCTGGTGGTGGCATGTCCGGGGGCACAGGGTGCGCCCCGACCTGCGTAGTGGGCGGGTCTGTGTGGAGCTCGAGGAAGATGGAGTGGCCGCCTGCTCCATTTGGGGGGCCGGACGCTCAGCCTCCATTGCATCTGCAATGCGGCTGAGGACCTGCCGCAGGGCAGACACCTCCTCGCACAGTCTACTGGTGCTATCCGCAATGATCTTCTCCAGAGAGGCGGTGGAGGTGGAGGGTGCTTGTGTGTCATGCTCAGATTCAGTTGTGTCCTCTATGGGACTCACACCCCCTTGGATATACTCCCCCCCAGACTGCTCTGGGGTGGTGACGTGGTCTGAGTCGACCGATGTGAGCCGGGGGGACGGTGCTGGACTTGGTGTGGCAGGCAGGTTGGGGTAGTCGTCCTCCACAGGCACACACACCTGTCCCCGCACGTCATCATCAGTCAGGAGTGCGGTAGCTGCCGCCTCCCTGACAGAACTGTTGTCGGCAGAGAGTGCACCTTCAAATGTCTCCTGTGCCAGTGTCACTGGAGTTGTGGGTGCAGTGGTGCGGGGCTTGGCGGCACCAGTGCTGTGGCATCCTGAGGTAGTTTGCTCTTCAGTGTCTGCCGTGGCTTGTGTGGGGCTTTGGAGGTGGAAGGCCTGGGGTGTGGTCGGCTGTGGTTGTGAGTCCCGGGCCTCGCTGTCAGGATCTGAGCCTGTGGGGGTCGAAGAGAGGGACGGCATGAGTAATGGTTTGAGAAGCATCATGCATACATTTGTATAATTGCTCATCTACACAATAGAGGGGAATAGGCAGTGGAGTTAGGGTGATCACGTTGCTTGCTATATGGGTGGGTAATGCAGGCATCCGTCGGGGTTACTCATGTTGGGGCGGACATATGCTATGTGACATGCATATCTGTTGTGGCCTGCATGCAGTGTGACTTATGCCATTAACAGCTTAGTGTGGTTTGTGTTAGGTATGGCATTACCTTGCTGCAGGCATCTGCATGTGTCGATACTGCAGACGACAACTAGGCTTGGAATGTGTGTGTATTGGGGCATGGCTTGCCTCTTCAGACAGACACATTGGTGGACTATCATCAGACTCTGCATCACAGGGTTTTCTTAGGACACTCACCTCCTTCCGACGATGATGTTGCGCCACACTCCATGTCACCCACGCCTTCGATGGCCTCCATGCCGATCGTGCTGGCACATATCTCCTCCCACTGAGACAGCTTTATCAGGGAGCTTGATCATCCGCCAGTTGCCATGGCCTGGCTCCTGTTTGTGGCCAGGTTATTCCTGACGTGCAGGTCATCCCACCTCTTCCTGACATCCTTTGTTGTGCGTGGGGTGTTGCCAACCGCGCTGACTCTTCGTGCAACTAGTGCCCAGATCTCCTTCTTCCTGATGACCGTCTCCCTCTTGAAGCTCTGAGCAAATCCAACGTCTGCATTCTCAGCCAGGGTCTCGGCCAGCATGGTGTGCTCTTCTTCATTGAAGCGCACCATGCGCAGGCGGGAGGCGCCTTTTTTCACTGCCTTGGGCATTATAAACCTGTTGTGGATTGATGTGGGTACACAGCAATATACTCCAGGTCCTGGGTGCTGAGGATTGCAATGGATTGTGTTTTCAAAGATGGCCGCCGTGCTCTTTCCTGTTCCTGTGCGATGACTCTACTTCCGGTTCCGCTTATTTGTGGTGACCGTTATTAGCGGTCAACGCTAATAGCAGTCACTGCTAATAGCGGTGACCGCTAATGCCGTCTTGATTCATGCCGGTAGTGCTATCTGCGCTTTACATGATGCCGCTTAGGGCCATTTTTGGGACTTTAGCGGCATGCCAGTAATGTCGTTACCGGCATGGCGCAAAGCTCGTGCCTGCAAAGTCGTAATCGCCCTCTATTAGCGGGCTCTTTCCTACACGGACACAGCTTTTGCTCCATGCCGGTAAGGACAGTTACTTACCTCCAAATGTCCCCCCTTAGTGTGTGAAGATGTACTGTGCAACATACTGAAGCCGGAGGCTGTATATTAAAAGGCACAAAGTTTGGGAACACTGCATCCCTTTGCGGAGATTGGGTTGAGCCCAACATGCCCAGAAAGGGAGGGGGGGGTCATAAAAAGGTGTAACATTTAGCAAAGACAAAAAAACATAGGCAAACAGCTTCAAGCGCGTCAATTAGAATGGAAAATGCCGTACCTGTACAAAAGGTGTACTTTCGCAACAAAGTGCACAAAGGCATAAAGTATGCAACATAAAGGAAAGCACCAACATGAAAAGTGACGTTTGACTTCATCAATCTTACCTCACACCTGCTGCACAATCAAACAAAGAAGGAAGAGGCAGAGGAGAAAACAGCATCTACCGAGAACAGAACGTCAGAGCAACGTGGTAAGGAGACAAAGATTGTTGTTATAATTGCACAGATCCGTTAGTGTACAATAGTATAAAAGCATTATGTTTTCTGTTTGTGCGCAGCAATGGCTTGCACCCTAGAGTGGCTTGAGGAGAATCTTCCGCGCGAAGAAATGAGTGATGACGATAAGCCCATTGTTACCCGCCGCACTGTGAAAAGGGAAATAGTTACTGGAAGGGAAAGCACCCTGGAATGGCTGGAGGAAAATGTTCCGAATGACCAAATGAGTGAGCATAGTAACCCCATCCGTAGGGAAGGAGCTGGCAAAATGAACACAGTCGCAATGTAAAACTTAATTTCAAGTAACTACATTTGTTCTCTTATAACAGAACATACCGGAATGCAAAGCTGTACACCAGACGCGGCACCTTTTGCACAAGAACATATGGCCACCGAAGCGGAACTGAACGCTGGGCATATCAAAGTCGATCGCCTGGACGCCAAAATTGAGCAGTTGCTCCTCCAATTTGCTGCCTTGAGAACGTTTGTTGAAGAACAAATAAGGGGCAAAATAAGATATCACTGCCCAACTTACACATGTTCATCTTCCCCAACTGCCAACCCCTCTCCCCCGCAAAATCAGTGGCAGGAAAAACGCTTTTATTAGAGCTCAACCCCTTCTTCCCCTCAGCAGCAGCTACTTGAAATGGAAACATCCCCAGTATATGTATCTGTTTCTTGTCCCCCTTCCCTTTCTGATTAGTCGCTGTATATGTGCGCTAATAAATATTGCAATGTTAATTTGTACAGATTGTGTATGACCCTTTCCTTTTTTCTGTTTAACAAGGCCATTGTAAGTGAGAAGGGCACAGCAGTAGTGAGGATGAATGCAAGTTAGAAAAATGGAGGCGGCGGATGAAGGCCTCACCTGGCTGCCCTATGCGCAATCACAATACAATCATCCGTAGGACGGCAGTACGGGCTGCATGTTTGCATGCACACATCCGTATGGAAATAGTAACAGCAGCATCCGTTTATCTGTGGCACAACTGTGCACATACGTATATCGTGCTGTGACGCCTGGTAACACTTTCCCTGGTGAACATAATCGTATAATTGTGTGGAATAGTCGTAGTAGCTGGAAGCGTATACCCTCAGTCTGCACGTATTTTTGCAAGTAAACATCCCAACTACTCTAGAGTGCTCACTGCAAGCATAGGTATAAATGTGCAATGTACGTGAACCATATGTTTAAGTAGGCCGGGGGAAACGTATCGGTAGTACAACTATGCACGTGTGATAAAGTGTAACGTGCAATATACATCCGGCAGACAAGCTTGCAAATGGAGATCAATGGCGACGTCACCATAGTAACGTAGCAACATTGCGCGTCGTCCCTTATTTGGTGGACACACGCCAGATGCGTACAAATCGAAAGAGAACATTTCTCTGCAATGTACAGAGTGTTACAGCGATCCTCCACTCTTACTTCTACAAGTAGATATTTTAGGGAATGAGATAATGGCACTTTGCAATGTCTCGTGCTCCACATGAGCCCTATAAAAGAGCACACCCTACAATTGCTCTGTTTGTCTTCCTTTACAAGAGCATCAGTGCACAGTGCTTGGGGCAGAAATAGCTTTCTCACCAAATCTGTGCCTCCAAACAACTTCTCCAAGTAATGGCCACCAGAGCTTCTGCTACTACCTCTGACTCAGAAGCACCCACACCCTCACCACCAACATCTCTTTCTAAAAGTCCTCAGCAAATGGACAAGTGTCATAATGGGGAGAGTCATCGAAAAGGAAACGAGAGTAAAGTAGAAGGAATCCCCATTGCCTACAGCGAGCAGCAATCCTGGGTGTGGAAACTGTTTAGGACCGTTGGAAATGTGCCTAAATCTTGTGCTAACCAGGTGCAGTGCACTGAGTGCAACACAGTACTCAGTCGCAGGAAACCTGGCTTGTACAGCTATGGCACCAGTTCCATGCGGCGGCACCTTAAAACACACCACCAGGCAGCTATTTGGAGAGTTGTCCCCTTCCAAGCAGGCAGTACGGTATTGTCCACTGCAGCATGCTCCACATCTGCTCCTACCACCACTAGAGACACTCCAGTAGGCCACTGCGTCCCGCAAGCAACCTTAGAGGACATACACAATACAACAGACCCCTACCTTTCAAAGGTCACTGTACTGTGCATATACTGCGACGGAGTACTGTGTAGGGGAGAACATTTGTCGAAGTGCTTTTGAGTCAGCGGTCCGGGACCATGGCAAACACTGTCGCCTGCCCAAGTAAGGTGCACCTTACATCTTCTACTCTCCACTTACCATTTCTTATCCCTGTGCTTGGAACGCTTTGTGAAATCTCTCTTCCACTGCTGTCTTTTCTGGCGTCTCTTCTAACAGCAGGAAAAAAGCTACACAGCCAGAAAGCGGGGCAAACAAAAAGGCTCTTTTCAGAGCCACCTTTCAGTGTTCAAAAATAGAACTTCAAATGAAGCATGCAGGCGGAGACGTAGCCTATAAGCGCTGCATACAGAGTTAGCAACAATTAGCAGTGAGACGCTGTCAAAAGCATTGTACGCAGATCCACAAAGAAAGTAGTGGCTCTGAAAAGAGCCTTTTTGGTAGTATTTGTATTTTAAACGTAACATTTGGGGGGAGGGCCACTGGGAAAATGCATCCTACACATGCAGGAAGCACTGTACAGCATTTTGGGTATTACGCAGAAAGATCTCATTGCCAGCATCAGTCAGATGTACTTCATCTGAATGAAAAATGTTCCTACTATGAAAGGTTATGTTTTCATTGCGGAAGGAGAACATGCCAACATTGTGGAGAAAAGCGCACACAGCCTTGTTCACATTGTGCCGCGCTTTCACCATTTGTGGACCACAGAAGGAAGAACGCAGCCACTTCTTCCTCTGGGCAATGCGAGAAAACATTGTGTGAATTTGGAAACATTGATATTAGTTGGCAAAATGTCTCCTTCATTGCTAACTGCAGTGAAATGCCGGTAACATGCCCTAAACTGTTCCCTCCACAATGAACAATAATAATGTCTGGATGAGGAAGCGTCACCAAACTAGCACAAATAGGACCCACATGGACCCACTGCATTCCACATATTCCATACCAGTGCATAGCAACATTATCGAAACCAAGGTGAGCTGCTAGTGCACAACGCTGTGCGTAAAGTTCTACCCAATGAATCCACGAGTCCCCAACAGCCATATAGCCCGCCTACTTAACGGCACACCCGTCCCCGTAGCCATGTACACTCCTATTGACAAAGAAACGTTATGCCACAATCCGTTCCTACACACCACATCCACAAATTCATATTGACCAATCCCAACTCCTGCAAAGTCCCATTTCCATTGTAGCCACCATCACAATACCCAGATGTAGCATGTGTGCTCCTCCAAAAGGCGCGGCTTTTGCCAACATATTGCCCTCTGTACGGGGCTACACAAACACATTTGAAGCATAATAAAAAATCAGTGTCTTCGTAGAAGTTATGCAAAGTGTTTATTTCTAATTTTGCTAAAGGGACGTGTCAAAAAGCACCTTCTTCTGTGCTCCTTATTGTGGTTTGCTCTCGGCTTGTCCTCCGTATATTACTACATGTGTGTCTGCAGCGTACATAGGATGTACTGCAACAGATTACTAATTGCAATACAGGAAAAATAAATTCACTGCCATTAACAAACGTCACACTACACGCACTAGCGTTATCATGGGCACAAAACAACATTGTTACCATGGAACACAAAAGCATACATACTCATGAATCGCTCAACCGTAGTCCAATTCCATACCAAGCACGTTACGAAGAACACCATTTAGCATGTGCGATTTCCCCTACTATCGGGAGGGCTGCGGCCCAGTAGAGGCGGGACAGTCCTTCTTCCCTTTCAAGTAGTCTTTCAGCAGCACTCCCTGATTGGCTAATGTTAAACTATTACATACGCATAAACCAATTATAACCAAGAAGTGTGCATGTAATTGTATCACATCTAATGGACAGTCCGTAACAGCCGTAACTCACGCAGAGGTGACATATCTTCTAAATGAAAAGCACCTCCACGAGAAAATGCAGGTGAACGATCTATGCGTTCTGCACCCACAAACATCAGCATCACTACCCATCAGCACACCCAGTAGGTATTACTATCTTTTCTACAGTACACTGCTAGCTGTGTTATTCGTCCGCATACTTCTCAAATCACACGCTTTTGGTGGCTATCACCCGCCACTTATGCAGTTGTCTCACCCGCCAAGCTCCCTAAACACCCATACCAAATAATGGGCTTTCACACGCCAATTACGACATCAGTTGTTTTCACCTGCCCAAAAGCCATGAAAGGTTGAGAACTATAGACCATGCGTAGCAACAGAATACCTAGGTGTACATCTCCATAACGTACTCAAAACTTGTACTATTGGGCCTCCCATCACATACCATTTAATTGCTCCTTCAGTGGTAGGTGGTGGCAAAGGTTCCATTTGGCCGCAACACGCATTGGTAGACGAAAAAGTTTATTTAGTTCTGTCTTTTTTACAATTTTTTCCCCCGTTACACCACCTCCTAGCACCTTCGTACAAATCTCAAACACAACTATCAGGCAGCCTTTCCGACCAAAATATGAAAACTGCATACATTTCAAGCATAACGACACTTTCCACCCATACGTCATCCATAACAACAGCAGTTAAGCACTAAAATAAGCTATCGCCACATTCTAAAATGTGCATATTCAAATTAAAACCCCTAAGCAATCCCTGCACTCAGGTACTGAGCATACATATACACAAAACTGCATGCAAATGGACACCCAAAAACATTGTACTTTCCACTCTGTACATCTTTCTGCACCTTTGTCTCATCCTCCCACACTGCACAGTACTCCATTTGTCAAGTAAATAGGCTAACACCAATACACACATGTTTTCCACAACCTGTCACACACTAAACTCCCAAGTAGGCCACCTACTCCCTTAACAAACTTGTTTTTTCTCCCAACTGCCCTTCATATTCTAGACCTTCCACTTATACAAACACACTCCGTCTTCCTGCCAAGACATCCCCCTACAGTTCTCAAAAATGTAATGTACAAATGTAAGCAGTATGTCATTAGCCAACATATTTTCTTACCGTCTTCTTATACAGGAGCAGTACCCACCAGTCTCTGGGAAGCTACTGGAGTGTACACTGCAAAATACAGCCTAGAAGACACCTACACTCTGCAATCAACAAAGTAATTACAATAGCAGCACACTCTTCTATGTCTTACTAAACCAGTGCACTAATATTCTACTGTAGCATATACATGTTTGCCTATCCAGCAGTATGTACTTCATTGTTACTAATCACACCTCTACAGGTACTAAGTGTTTCTTATGTTGCCACCATTACAATACTACCCACATACTAACATAGTGTCCCCTACCTAACCTTACACACCACTACACAGCCACACACTTGCACTTAAATAGCTGCCTCCCCTCCCATTCACCCATTGCCGCACATTGTACAAATATACATGTGAAAATGTGCACAACCACACTTCCCTTTATTCGCCAAGAGCTACTACATAATGCGTACCAAACGGCAATTCCGTAGAAAGCAACGCAGAAAGAGAGCCATGCAATCTACGAACACAGAAAGTACCCATCCACTGCAATCCGAACATAAACAGAAAGGTTCAGGATAAGAGTAAATTCAGGCATTAAGGAAAACTAATCCATCTACCAGTAAAGACAGTGTAGGACATCTGGCAAAATGTGAGAATGTCCAGGAAACCACAAAATACAATCCAACGCAGACTACTCCTAAAAGAGCACGCACAAAAAGTAGTGTAATCGCAAGCAAGCATTCAAGAAAACTAATTTTACAAAAAATGTTCCACTACAGAGTCCTTTACAACCTTACAAGTAGAGGACAGAAATCGCGCTCAACTCTCAAAACCTACTGCAGAAAAGTCATCCTGGAAGTTCTTGTAGACACTGCTATAAGTGTGAAGCGGAAATTGTTTATAGTAACTTTATAGAGAATGAAACCACTAACAAGATTAATTTGTAAATTACAATCAGTACTACAAAACAAATGTAATTTCAACATAGATACCTTTGGCCAAAAATGTGCAGGTGAGTGGAGTCGCACCACCAACACACAGCCATACTTCAATGAAGAATCCTACAAATAACAACTAACTAACCAAATTGCCTTACATCAGAGTGGACGAGGATATGAAAAGATAGCCAAAACCTCAATGGAAGAAGAAACGCTTCTTTCACAAATATCCCCATCAAAATTAGATGGCACTCTCCAATCCACCAAACCAACATGCCTCACCTACAAATGGCCTTGCACATCAATGTACAACGTTCGCCCATGCCTAATCAAACATTTGCAGCAATTCCTCAATCAGTATGTCAAAGGCACCAACAAAAGAAAAATGAAAATACTACAAAGTATGGACTCCTATCCAGTGCACAGGTACAATGGAAAACGCAGACATTCCTTAGCCTGCATTTGTGTAGCAACTTGCAAAAGCACCTTCCACCGTATTAAAATGTTAGCAACCTACCATTCAACAATCAGAAATCTAGTCTACAAACTGTACTATGCAAAAACTCCAGCTTTAGCACTACAACATTTAAATGATATTCTCCTATACGATACAGCCAAACAAGTGCGCAATGAAGTTGAGCACATCCTAAGGAAATGCTGTAAAACTGAAGAGCACTTACCCGCTGCAATATTGTCAGCCAACAATACTGACAACAGTGCAGCTATCAACTTTTTACATCACACATACACAAAAGAAATACAAAAGTTCAAAAGCACCTCTGCTGAAATGCCAAACCAAGTATGGGTGTGTTGTCGTAGAACTTTCTATAAAAAGAGCACCAAAACTGTTCATATAATTCAGAAAACAGAAGGCAATGAGGAATCCCAATGGTTTCAATTGTCTCTGTACCTTCTAGCAGAAAACAAGTACGACATTACCAACACCTCCATACAGTGCACATACTGCACTTCAAAACTTGACGATAACCAAATGCCTTCATGTGCAATTAGTAATAATTTGGAACTTTTTCTAGTGCCAAACGCACTGCAGCAGCTTAATTTGTATGAGAGCATTATAATACAAACAGTGCACCCATTCCAAGCAATGATATGTCTTCAAACAAAAACTGCAAAATTACCTCCCACCGAATTACTCAAAGGCATTTGTGGTAAAGTCGTTTATTTACCGTTAGATCTGAAAGAAAATGTAGACACTATATGAGTGAAAGGCCAATACACGAATCTTTGATTATCCTTGTAAATGGTGTACCTACAAAAGACAAAAATATTTGGCACCACCTAGTGGACTTAACCAAAGTGAGAGAGGCGTTGCAGTACCTTAAAGAGAACAATGACTTATTGCTATTTTTCTGATTGTAAATTATGTAACTCATCTGTAAAAATTGTAAATAATGCCATGTTCTGCTTTCATCATGTTGTATCTAAGTTATGCGCCCGGTTGCCCCTGGGCCTGGTGCGCTTTAGAAATAAAATAAATAAAATAAATAAATGAATACTACAAGGAAACAAACATTGAAGAAAACCTGAGAGAAACAACCAAAATAATGCAGGACTCCTCAACAAGTGGCCAATTCGAATGCCTAGGTCCTAGTGCAGCCTCCAGGATTTTAGACCACTATACAATTCACCCACTGCACTCCAGAGACACCATAGACAATGCACTATAAACATATCAAATGTGGCAAGCCAAAGGAGTCCCAATCAGTATATGGGAATAAAGTGTGGAAGCACGAGCCTTTCCTCTACTATTCCCCACTGGAAAAGGTGGAAGATATGATGAATGAAGCACACAAATAACAGCATCTGAATACCGCTGTTTAAGAATGTATGCTGAAGACCCAAGATTTAGACAGAACATGGAGTACGTATTCCACCTGCTCTTTGAAAGTGAACTAGCAACCCTATGTTATGGAGTTGCCCACACATTAAAAACAGGTTCCCATTTCCAAAACATGTCTGCTACACAACTACTTGGAAAGGTGCAACAAAAGGACGAAGTTTTACAAAGTAGTGATACATATGTCTTGGCAAACATCCGTGGCACCAAAGAGTACTGGTTCCGACGGCACGCAGATGTGCAGTGTATGCTACGCAACCTTGGGCCACCCACATGGTTTGTCACTTTAAGTTGTGCTGAGTATACATGGGAAGACTTTCACAGTTTCCTACGCATAGCAAACCAAAACAAAACAGGTATAGACATGAAAACACCAGGACAGCTGAGCTCTCTCAATCCAATAAATGTTTCACACTACTTTCATCATCGCTTCCTTGCGATGCTGCACTTCATTTGCAATAAAAGACTTCCTCCCCTCGGAGAAGTACAACACTTCATTTGGAGAAAAGAATATCAAGCCAGAGGAGCACCGCACATCCACATGCTTTTGTGGATTAAAAATGCTCCTAAATTTGGTGAGGAGAGTGATGAAAGTGTTTTGGAGTTCATTCACAAATATGTCACTTGCGAAATACCTCTGGAAAGTACCCATAGTGACCTACGAGCACAAATATTGCAATTTCAACGACACAAGTGTGGCAAGTATTGTCGACGCAAATACAAGAACAGAGGCAAATACTACACCAAATGCCGCTTTCCATAGACCAGTTTCAACAACAGGCCAAGTAAACAGCTTCATGTCTTCAGTTCGACACAGTGGGCCTCATTGCGACCCTGGCGGAAAGCGACTGACCGGACCGCCACAGCGTAAATAGCGTTTCCGCCATTGCACGATGGAGCAAAGTGCGGCCCATTCCGACCCATCGGGCACGAGCACCACGCCATGGCGGAAGTGCAAAGTCCGCGATGGCGCAAATGACCCCAAAACGGCCCACACCGCCGCCGTACGGCGCCCTAGGTGCAATACCGCCACCCATCATAGCGGACACCGCAGTGAGCGCCAACCGGAAAGTACGGCGACCGTAAATATACGGAAACGGAAGTAAAAACATGGGCCCGGAACGGGAAACAACACCCCGTACACCTATAAAACCACAAAATACACACAACCACTAAAAACACCACCCTGAGACACATCCCAACCCGTCATCCACCCTAGTGAAACCAAGAAAAATGGGAAAAGTAGCGAAGAAAGCGTGCGACCGCAAGCGGCAGGTCCACTTCTCCCGTGAGGAACTCACCGTGCTAACAGAGACCCTCCAGGAGAATGCCGCCGCCGTCTTCTCCACGCAAATGACCAGGACGGCACTTGCGAACAAGAAGGCCATATGGGCCCTGGTGGCACAGCGGGTAAGTGCGGTGGGGACCGCACCCCGCAACCCACAGCAATGCAGGAAGCGGTGGGACGACCTGCGGATATGCGTCCGTAGCATACTTTCTGCCAACCGCAACATTGCCACAGCCACCGGGGGAGGGTCGGAATCACCCATCAAGCTGACCCCCTGGGAAGAAATCTGTGCCTCCACCATTGGAATGGAGAGCATAGAGGGAGTCGGAGGGATGGAGAAAGGAGTGCAGACATCCGGAGAATCAGGTAGGTGGCCCAAATAAAACAATGCCAAAACCACAATGTACAATCATGTGAAGTACCACGTGCCCACATAGTGCAACAGAAACACATGGCCAGGAGAACGTCCACACACATTGGCCTGATAGCGCACTTTAAAACCACAATAAATACATAAATAATTAAAAACCCAAAAAACACCCACTACACGTGCAGCAGGCACACCCTAACTGCAGGCTGCCAAACAACTGCACCCTCACTCCACACACAAATGAAAGCACCTCCAAGGCCCCGACCCAAATCACCCTCAGGTACCACCCCAATGCATGTGATACATTGCCATACCAATTCCCACAGACCCATTAATAACGCTCGCCCTCCTTTACTCCACCACAGGGTCCGATCCAAACGACGAGCTCCAGGACACCCCTACCAGCACACCTGCAAAGAGGGCCAAGACCGACGGCCAAAGACCCTCCACCTCAGCTGCACGCATCAAGACACGGCAGCAGCACATATCAAGTGGCAGCACACAGGAGGGAACATCAACAGGCACCCCAGCAGCCAGCATGCCCACAACAGCACCACCACAGGTCCCCCCAATGGATGCCACAGAAGGTACTGCCTCTGGTGGCAGCAGCACCATAGGTGACACCCCATTAATGGCAGCATGCTCCGACACAGAAGACGGGGATGTCGAAGTCAGATCCATCCATGACCTGTCCCAATCCCCCTGTCTGATCCATCCCGTACACCATGAGGATACCACGCAGGGGCACCCACAAGACGACGACTGGCCATCCCCCACAAGCCCTGTGGCAGGGCAACATGAGGCGAACAGCCCCTCTGTGACACCACCGCAAATGGCCATGGCCCAGCAGAGGCAACAGTCCCTCGACCAGTTAATCGCGCAACAGCAGCAACTGGCCACACTCCTCAAGGACCATGCCGATGGATGTGGGGGCACTAAGGCAGACATAGAAACATCAACTGAGACACTTAGGGCACAAATCGAGAGTAGCACCGAGAGCCTGAGAGTCCAAATGGAGAGTAGCACCGAGAGCCTGAGAGTCCAAATGGAGAGAAGCACCGAGAGCCTCAGGGGGGAACTGCATGCGACGTCCAAAGACGTATGTGCCGAACTTGCCGCAGTGCGCCGTGTGCTCACTGAGCTCTCACAAACCCTTAGGGACATGCATGGACGTGAGCAGGCAGAGGCATCATCCGTTGCAAGTTCCGTCCAGGGCAGCCCCCAACGTAGATCTGGGAGGAACCTGCGCTCCACAGGCAGGGGTGCCCCTGATACCCGCAGAGGGGGCTTGCAATAGCGACTGCCCACTGACAATGAGCATCTTTGGACACTGGTGTTCGGGGGGGAGGTAGGAGGGTGGAGGGGGTGTGTTGGGCTCACTTGGGTGGCAGGTCGATAGGGTGTTCAACATGATATCACATATGCCATAAACAATGCACGATCAAACAATGAGATGTGTGGACAATGATCTTTGTGTACTAGGCCATCATAGGCGTACAGTCCATATTGTGCATGTACCAGACACACACAGTGCCACGAGTCCCGTGTCCATGTATCAGCCACCAGGCGTGAGTGCTAGAAGCATGCATCTATGAGATGCTGACGAATTTCACGGCCCTCCTGTGCCTCGCAGACTCCTTGAGGTGCTGCCACATCCCCACCCTCATCATGACCATCTTCAGGTGCTTGCAGTTCTGCGTCAGGGGGCATGGGCACATTTCTACGTACGCACATGTTGTGGAGCATGACACATGCCATCACCATCTTTGCAACCTTCTCATGGCGGTACAGGAGTGCCCCGCCAGACCTGCTGAGGCACCGGAAACGAGTCTTCAGTAGGCCGAATGCCTGTTCAATGACTACACGGGTACGTGAGTGGGCATGGTTGTAGTCCTCCTCATGCTGGTCCCGTGGGTTCCGGACTGGTGTGAGGAGCCATCTCTTCAGTGGATATCCGGCATCACCTGTATGTGGACGATAAACGAATTATGTGGAATGCCATTGCTACGTACGCACCCCCCCCCTTCCTGCCAGGTCATTGCCGCATCACATACCCCACATCATCATGCATGAAATGAGACTCACCGAGTAGCCAGGATCTGTTCCCTGCGTGTCGCTCCATGTAGCGTGGTATTGTAGAGTTCCTCAAGACCATAGAATCATGGGTTGATCCAGGGAATCGGGCACAACAATGTGTAATGATCCTGTTGGAGTCACACACCATTTGTACATTCAGTGAATGAAATTGTTTTCGGTTGCGGTACTGGGCCTCCATGGCATGTGGGACGACCAATTCCACATGGGTGCAGTCGATGGCACCAATGCAACCCGGTATGCCGGCAAGTGCATGGAATCCCACTTTTGTGTTGGTAATTTCCTGCTCCGAGCGTGGTAGAGAGATGTAGTCGTCTGCGTGCTGCAGGAGGGCATCGAGCACTTGCAATAGTGTCCGTGAGAACAGTGGCTGAGAAATGCCATGCAACTGTCCGACTGTGTGCTGGTAGGTGCCTGTGGCCAGGAAGTGTAGTACAGACACCACCTTCAGTAGGGGTGGGATGGCGGTTGGGCTATCTATCATGCTGACAAGGTCAGCCTGTGTCATGTCCACAATGGCGGCTATGGTGTCCCGGTCCAAACGGTAGAGGGTGTGGATCTGCTCATCAGTGAGGTTGAACGGATGTGCTCGGAGGCGTGGGATTGCGGGCTGCCTGCGTGGTGGTAGTGGCTGTGCTGGCGGCCCTTGCTGGCCCTGCCTTGCCCTCCTCCTCCTCCTGCGTCTCCTCCGTGCGGCCGGTTGTAGTTGGTGTTCGTCTTCTTCTTGGAGTTGGAGTACTTGCAGTGCTATCAGGTCCCCCAGGGCCAACATCGCGAGTCCTGCCGGTAGCATTTCGGAGTGGTTGTGGGAGGAGACTGGGCGTGCAATTTATGTGTTTTCAGGCTGTATGGCCTCCACCTGTGGTGATTCATTCCACCTGTGCAAGCTGCTCTCCCCTTTGGGCGAGCACGTCCCGCACACAACGCTGCAATTCGAGGAATGGCATCTTGCTATTACAATCATGTATTAGTACCCGATGGCCGTGTAACATTGGTTGATATGTTCCTTCGGCTATGGTCCCATTGTTTCACATGCATTCTTTGCAGTCGCGAACAGACTTGTGAAGGGTCAGTGGAACGTAGTACTCGAGTAACGGTGGGCCCTCATGCATCACTGTACCGAGTTGCACCGACGGGCGGGGCGTCCCATTTGTGGGTGAAGGCAGTTGCCATTTTCACACACAGCCGCACTAGATGGATTAATTTGTGATTTCAAGCGGCCACAGATGCCTTTTCGACGTGATGTTGCAAATGAGGAATTCGAAGGGCGGCGCTTTCGGTCTTCAGCTAGCGGCGAGGAGATGCCCACAGGTCTGACTGCAAATATAACGTTCTATTGTTCAGTGTCCTTGGGACAGGGGCCATGGCGAGGATGCAATGATTGATATGAATAGTTTGGGATGCGCAATAGCGAAGTGGATGATGAGGCCGGACGTTCCCAAATACATGTTACTTCACAACACTGGAATTACGGGCTGGGGCACAGTGGATTTTGCAGGCTGCATAACGCACAGACTCAATGGAATTCTCACATGTTATGTGAGTATGGAAACAGGCGTTATCATTACGGGATGAGGGAATGATGAATGGATGCATGGGCAGATGATTTGATACGGTGTTTGCCATGTACAGGGCTTCTTGGAATCTGTCCGCCTCCCCTGCGCTATGTGATGCAGGGCTGCCATAGTGGGACCATCGTCTATCTGGCCTTGTTGAGCCCTCCCTGTCTCGACGCGCCTTCAGACACTTGTGTCCATGCACGTTACCAATCCCATCTGATGGATTCTGTTTTCACAGACGCATGCACAGGTACACTCGTTTGTGATGGTGTTTTCACCTCGATATGGATAGTTATGAGTCGCAAGTGGTTTTGGGGTGGTGATGATCCTTTGGAGTGGGCTAGCATGCATATGGCTGTGGATCTAGTGTGATCATTGTAGTGAGTTGTTCGAATGTAGTTCTGATGGCCATTCTTTTCTTTTTCTTTTCTTTTGGTTGACAGGTATCTCCTCCCCTTTTGCCACTGCCATCTGTATGCCACTCCTGCAGATGGGTTTTACTCCCGACACCTGCTGCTTCGTGTTAATCAGTGGAGCAGCATTACGATCTTATGGGACGATCGCCAATGGGCCACATGCCCTTACGCAGTACTAGTGGCTCGGAGCAACATTTCGGCCTTTCAGCTGGACTAGTGCCTCCCTATTGGGACGGCCCTGCGGTTCTAGGCGCTTCCATGTTGCCTTTTCGTACGAGAATGTAGCCCCTGTGTACCATGAAGGAACAGGGCGTCACACAAGAAGTAGCTGGTCATTTCTTGCGGATGCAGCCCACAATGGTGAAATGTGTTTTGGAGTTCATGGCGATGTATTGTGAGGAGATCTGCATTGGGTTCCAGCTTCGGAGTATAGTTGCGTGGTACTGTGCTGGGCGCGTTTGCCTACGAAGCCCAGTGAGGTCAGGGGTGAGGGCTGCCAATATGACTGTTTGGATGATGTCATGCTCAGGGGCGGGGGATTAGGTTTTGTGTAACAGATGCCGGTCAGCCAGGTGGATTGGTGGAATGATGTGATTATCGGAATGTTGCTGGTCACAGGTGCCTGTGTTTGCGTGCGTTTCTTGGTGGGAGACTGGGGTCATGTCCATTGGTATAGCTTCTGTATTCGTGCCATCTGTGCCCTGCAGCTCCCATTGGCCCCTCTTGTGATTCTTTTGTTCGTTGGCATGCATGGGCGACTTGTACATTTCACTGGTTGCATTGTGACTTCGTTGCACCTACGGGGAGTTGTACTATGTGGCCAGGGAGCGGTGTACAGGCACTCAGTGGGGCCGTTTACGGTTGATTCGCGATGCCGTACTTCTCACCATGGCGGAATGGTACTTTCCGCCGTGCTTGATGGCGTTAGGTACATGTCCGCTAGGGTCGGAATTCGCGTACCCTTGCGCCATGGTGCTAATTACGGTTTGGCATGGCGCGCGCGCGCGTACTTGGTGCAGTTAGCGTTGGCGTTCACTACGGTGTCGCTAATGGCATCGTACTTTACGGTGACCGGTCATAGTCGCACCGAGCGCTATTCGATGGCGGTATTGCATTTCCGCCATCGTTTTTCGCTTTCCGCCAGGGTCGTAATGAGGGCCAGTGTCAAAGGAAAATCTCCTAAAAACACATAGTACATAAAAAGAAGCGAAGCATCCAAGTACATCAATGACTGCATTGTAATTATTGCCCTCTTATGGAATGCAAATGTTTATGTACAGTACATTGCAGACAATTCCACTACTGTTGCATGACATGTCACCTTCTACTTAACCAAATCAAATAAAGCAGACCACAAAGACCTCTGGGATGACATATCCTCTGAGAAAAAACTGGCACAAAAATTGTATAGCTTTGACATTAAAATGCTCTCCCATAGAGAATGTGGGAGCTACAAAGCCGCTGACCGCTTAACCGGCACAACCTTACATGGGAAATCTGACAACATAGTGTGGCTAAGCCCTGGGCCTGATGCATCCAGAAATAGAGTACTTAAATCAGACGAAGACATACAAACAATAGCCAAAAGCGATCCCAACAGCCAGGACATTTTGAGGAACAACTTATTGGACACATACTACCCAAACAGGAGTGCTACTTTAGAAACCTTGTCCTTGTACCAGGTAGCCCAAAATTTCTCATACAAAAACAACATTACACCAAATGAGGAAAAAAGTACATACAGAGTGTAAAGTTGTGAAGGTAGCCTTGTGACACTAACCAAACGAAGCCTAATTAATCATATGAAGTTGTCCTTAAAAACTCCTCAACACAAAGAACTGTACTACATGGCTCTACTGCAACTTTTTAAACCATGGAGAAAAAAAGGAAGATTTATTAGCCACCTACACGTGCTATGAAGATGCTTTCAAAGCCACTGAAAGTACAATTACTGATGAAAACTTTACACGGTACAAAACCATATTGGACAGTGAACACCAACAAGAAGAAGAACTTCAAGTACAACTAAATGCAGACACTCCTGAAAGCAGTGAACCTTCGCAAACAGGCAGCCAAGAACCACTTGGAGAGCCACTCATAGCAAATGAGGGAGAATTAGCCATGACGGAGGTAACCACCACAATGCTACAGTACGAGTACTCTACAGAAGAGTTTGCAGTACTGAAATCCCAACTAAACAATGAGCAGCGTACCATTTTTGAAGAAGTAAAACCATTGCCCATGGTATACAACACGAAAGTACAACTTGCACCTGTAAGAACTAACTACAAACCTATACTACTGTATGTAAGTGGTGAAGCTGGATCAGGTAAAACATTCTTAATAAAAATGATCAGTCATTATGCCCAACAAATAACAAACAACAACCTTTCTGCGGTTATAACTGCCCCTACAGGTTTGGCTGCATACAACATAGGTGGAGTCACTCTACACCGATTGCTACTCCTTCCAGTGGAACACCAAAACAAATTAGAGTACTATAAACTTTCAGCACACGCTGCTATGGAGCTACGAAGAGTTTTGAAAAAAATTAAAATACTCCTAATAGATGAGGTCAGCATCGTCTCCAACCTAATGTTGGCTTTGATTCACCTCAGAATGCAAGAGGTACTCAAAACAGAATACAAAGAACTCTTTGGAGGAAACATGTCATTGTTTTTCAGAGATCTCCTTCAAATGACACCAGTCAAAGGTGAACCTATCCTGAAAACTTTAGGACATAAACAGTGCCATAAAGGTCTTGGAAGCATCAGCAATATAAATCTTTGGCAACATTTCTAATACAAAAAACATGCCTCAGTCCGCAGACCTCACATATGCCAACATTTTAAAAAACAAACGGATTGGTTTACTATCAAAAGAGGCGCAGTCTGCCCTCAATAGTAGACACATCCATGAGTTATACGGGCATAACACATGTGCTACTGATGTCATGGAACAATTAGCTCACAAAAATGTCAGTTGTATGGCCTTAATGCCAACTCTAGCGAGCTGCGTACAATTTAATGTAACAATGCTGCAAAAAGAGAAACAACCACTAGTAGAAATTCATAGCACCGACAAACTGGACCTACATGGTATGACAATACCTATGTGTCAGCAAGGCATAACATGACTACAAGCCTTAGATAACTCCATCTCCAACACAACTGGTTTGGAGAAAATTCTTACATTATGTGGCAACTGTAGAGTTATGCTAAAGCGTAACATTGACTTAGAGCAAGGTTTAGTTAATGGGGCACTTGGTTTCGTTGTTGCCTTCCACACATACCCAAGGGACAGCAACATTCAGTTTATAAACATCAAGTTTGACAAAAGTTAAGAAGTCAATAATATAGGACGCACAACAGCACGATTCCTTCTTTTCTAAGACATTTATGTACGCAGAGAACAGTTTTCTCTGTCGCTAGCTTATGCAATACCTATTCATAAATCGGAAGTTCTCACCTTAGATCTAGCATTGATTGATATTGGCAACAGTCTTCAAAGAAGGCATGCATTACATAGCACTGGCACAACTACGTACACTGGAAAGACTGTAGCTAGTTAATTTTGATGCAACTGCAGTCAGTGCAGACATTGTTTGCATTATAGAGTACAATAGACTATGTGCACTGTACACACCCCATCTAAAAATGTACCCTATTCCTCAAAAACCAAAATCTTTGAAAAGAAAGCTCATTTCACCAGAAGTAGTAAATGATTGGGCCACAGTACCATCAAAGAAATAAAAAGAAAGTCATACTACAGCAACTAGCAAAAGCATATACAAAAGGAGTAAGAATGACAAACCAAACCCAACTCCACCCACAGAAAAAAGCTTCTGCTAAGAAACCACATGCCCTTCCATCAAAGGGCTCAGACACAGAAGGACCTGTCCCATTCAAATTGTCCAATATAACAGGTGTAAATTGCTATGCAAATGTAACAATAAATGTTCTATTCCAAATACCAGCAGTTGTTGAACACATTTATTCAAATGGTGCAGACCAATTGTGTTTCCAAATGCTCATCCTTCACAGAAATGCAGTAAGAAATCCTGACACCATTTACAGTGTCTCAGGAATAAGGCAAGAATTGGACTACAGCGCTGCAATGGTGAAATTCACTTAAAACCGACAAGAAGATCCCTACGAATTTCTAATGTACTTAGTACAAATATTGGAAAGAAAAAACACACTTATAATAGAAATCTTTCACATTTCCTACATGTGGAGACATACATGCACTCTTTAAAACCATGTCATTGAGGAGCAAGTCCCTAACAAATCCTTTGTGTATATACCAATACCCACCTGTGACTCCATTCCATTTCAGCAAGTGATGCAAAATGCAAACCATAGAAGGTTCTGTACGTCGTGCAATTCTGATAATCGTTGGACACTACATATACACTCACATAGTCAATATTTTGATATTAATGCTCTTAAGGTACAATGCTGACGGTACCAAAAACAACTGCAAACTTACTGCCTTCACACACAGACAAATATCACTTGGCAGGAAAACCTTCACAACTGTAGCCATAATCTACCACATGGGGGACTCCACCAATGTAGGCCACTATAGTGCATACATTAGAAAGCAATCATCATGGTGGGAATGCAATGATGCTTCCACCAGTCCAAAGCACAGACTTCCTGCAAATCTTGCAATGCCTACTTAATATTCTTGAGGCCAAAATGTACTCATTAATCTACAAACCTAGTATACTTTACCCCCCAGCAGCAAACAGTACCTTCGTAAGTAGACAAAAAATGTTTTCCCTTCCACACTATCGACCTAAAGCAAAGTACCATACATGAAGCATTGCAAAATGGACTACAGTGTATATTTGCCAATTTCATCCCCAATGATTCCAAGGAGTACAGTCGCGCAAACAGTGTGTGTCCACAAAACACAGTACCAGTATTTTCCACTGTATACGTGGAAGGGAATTTGCTAAGTGTGAGGGTTGAAAACTATCCTCTGTAACCTCTAAAATCACCACTAACGCAAATCAGTCACCAGCTCTCCAAGATTAGTCCTACCACTACCAACACATATTTACGTATCACCACGTAAATTCGCAAATGGACAGTACCACTTCAAAATGTACACAGATGTCCAAATAACCACAGGAATCCACAACCTTCTCTACGTACCCTTTACAAACATACAACAATGTTATTTGCAGCATCACAACTACCCAACTCAACCTTCAACAACTACTGTGCTACAAACATAGCATGAAACACTTCCAAAGTATCAGCAGTTACAGTATGCCAACAGGTACGTAACTACCGTGCAAATTCTGCACTAGCAGGGATTCCACCAATGGAGTCCACTATACTACATACATTAGAAAATAGTGGTCATGGTAGGAATGCAATGAATCTTCTATCAGTCCAAAGCACATACTATCTACACATCTTGGAAATGCCTACTTAATAATTTGGAAGCCAAACTTTACGCGGTGGTGTACAAACTTACTATACCTTACTCTCCAGCACCAAGCACTACCTTAATAAGTGGACAAAAAATATTATTCTCTATGTACCCTTTACAAACGGGACACTGCAAACAGTTAGAATATGCCACCTGGTATCTTACTGCAATCTGAATATGACAATGTTATTTGCAGCATCACAACTATCCAACCCAACCTTCAACAACTACTGTGCTACAAACATAGCATCAAACACTTCCAAAGTATAAGCAGTTACAATAAGCCAACAGCTATGTAACTACGGTCATAATACTGCATAACCACTGAACAATATCATAATACTTGCAAACCACCATCAGAAACCAAACACATAAAGAACCAATGGTACAAAAAGGAAGCAGTGAAACATTTACAAATCAGCACCTGCTATAGAACGCCACCCATCCTACCAACATATAGTGCACATAGCGTACACCATTACATATCCTACTACTTCAACAGTACACCTTAAAAAGTGCTGTAACCACTCCAAACGTCACTATCACTCATTGTACACTATATTAATATATAAAGGTTTTTTTTAAATCCAACATGGATTTATTTTCCCCACAGACTCAATGATTATGGAATGAACCACAGGAACTGCGCCGATTGCACAGTACACTGGTTCAAAGCATAGTACTTACGAAGTGCTAGTTATGAGGGTCCATAAAATAAAGAAATGTATGCTATGTACTGTACTTCAAAGTAACGAAATACCTGCGCTAACATATTGTGTTCTCTTTTCCCACAGATAATACAGCAACCAGTACGACAACATTTTACACTACATACCCAAAACACAGTGCAGGGCATCCTCAATGCAAACAGTAAGTCTTCAACGATTGCTATTATACTTCTGTACAATATCCACAGTGAAATAAGGGCACTTATTTCTGCTGCACACATACCAATAGCACCACTGACAATGCACACCTGTATTACACTATGCAGCTTGTGGCCATGCCCTACATGCTTCACTACACCCTCTACATTGTAGGGCCTCGAGCCATACACTTAACATTATACACCCTTGACACTATTGACACTGCACTGCAGAACCACACATACAAACATCTATACACGTACGACTAACCCCACACATAACACAGCCACCTACCCCTTAGCCACTGCAATTTACATTGCCTACTACTTTTTCCACAGAATACATAACCTGTTTCCTACGTACACTGGCCACCCTATTTTTTATTTATTTATTTATTTACATTTAATGAGCGCACAGCAGGCCGAAGACATCGTGGCGCTTGTTACAATGTTGCTTATACTTAGTTACATACAGTTCATGTCCGTAGGGTTACATTGGGCAACGTATTCTTTTCAGATATGCGTGGAACAATAGGAGAACATGCGGATGGAGTTAATTGAATAGTACTGTTTTGAGTTTTTTACGGAATGAAAAAAGGGATGTGTCACCTCTGAGGTCCGTAGGAGTTCCAAAGTTTGGGTGCGAGGAAGGGGTAGCCTATGCCTCCTGCCTTGGATCTGTTGATGCGAGGTATAGCTAATTGATTGGTGTATTGTGATCTTCTTGGTCTGGTGGATTGTGATCCATCTATTATGTCGAATAAGTAAGAGGGAGCTGAGAGGTTGATGCATTTATGGGTGGTTGTGAGAATTTTGAAGGAGATACGGTCTTTAACAGGAAGCCAGTGAGCTGTCTTTCTGGCTTGAGTGATGTGCTCTCTTTTTGGTATGCTAAGGGCTGCTCTGAGAGCGTTGTTTTGGGTAGTTTGGAGCCTAGATAGGTTTTTTTTGGAGGTGCCGGCTAGGAGTGCATTACAATAGTCGAGTTTGGCTCCTATTGTTGCTCTGGCGATGGAGAGGCAGTTCTCCTTGGTTAGAAATGGTTTTATTGCGTTAATAAGTTTAGTACTCAGTGCTGAAGCTGAGACTATGACACTGACTTGTTTGTCCATAGATAGCGTAGCGTCTATGTGAACCCCTAGAGTTTTGACTGAGGGTAAGACTGGGATGATACAATTGTCAATGTTGAAATTGATGTATAGTGGGTTGAGGTCGGAGAGGGTGGATTTCTGTCCTAGTATGAGTATTTCGGTCTTGTCCCCGTTCAAGCATAGGCCGTTGGTAGCCATCCATGCTTGTATGGTAGAGTAGATTTGCTGTAAGGTAGTCGCGTCTTGGTGATAATTCGCTGTCAGGGGGAGTAGAACCTGTGTGTCATTGGCGTAGTTTGTGTAGGTGATCCCTAGCCCGTCTAGTTTATCAAAGAGGGGCTTGGTAAAAAGATTATAGAGCGTGGGGGCAGTACAGGAACCTTGTGGGACACCACAGTGGATGATGGATGGTGCTGCATGTGCTGTGTTAGAGAACACTTTCATAGCTCTACCCTCTAGGAATGATGTTACCCAGGATGCTGCGTCATTTGAGAAATGTGCAGCGTGCGTCAGGTGACTGGTAAGTGTAGTGTGGTCTACCAAATCAAAGGCAGCTGAGAGGTCAAGGAGAAGGAGGAGAGCGGGCTTTCCTTTGTCTAGGATGTTGGTGATTTCGTTTTTTAAGTCTAGAAGGGCGGTTTCAGTTCCGTGTCCCTTGCGAAACCCAGATTGTCTTTTTCCTAAGCTAGCGTTCGATTCAAGGTAGAGTTGAATCTGTTTGTGGACGGCTTTGTCAAGTAGTTTCAGGAGGAATGGGACTGTAGTTATGGGTCGATAGTTGTTATGGTTGGCAGGGTCTAGCAATGTCTCTTTTAAGAGAGGGCGTACCCAATCCTCTTTAAGGCTGTCTGGGGCTATGCCTGATGTGAATTGATGCATTGATCGATGCTGTAAGAAGAGGGGCGAGTGGTATTGCGCAGTCTTTGATGATTTGAGGGGGGCATATATCACCCTTGCATTGTGATGGTTTGAGGTGCCTGAGGATGTCAATGACTTCTGTTTCAGAGATTTTGGTGAATGCAAATTTAGGCACATTTCCTTTTTTAGCATTAGGTTTTGTCTGTAGATGCGCGCTTTGCCTGGGTAAAGTATTGAAGTGGTGGGATATTTTTCTTTGGAGGAGGTTTATTTTTGAAAGCATGGCTGGTTGAATGCCTGTACACCATGCCTCATCTTTAACGATCTCGTCAGGGCATGTGGGTGGTAGGGTTAGTTCTTTGAATATATTAAAAAGTTCTTCAGAGTGGGAGTTGGCAGAGGAGATGCGGTCCTTGTAGGCTTTAGATTTGGCAAGGAAGATTGCGTCTTTGTATTTTTTTGCTATGGATTTGAAGTACATTTTTGTGGTGTCGCAGGGGTTATACTGCCATTTTTTGAGCGCCATGCGTTTGTCTTTGCGCAGAGTCTGGAGTTCCTCTGTGAACCAGGAGTTGGAGTGGAGTGCACACACTGAATTAACAACACTACTGTAACCTAACCTGCAATCTGCACAATTACAACAATAGCACTTCATACATGCATCCATGCATCTTACGTAACTCTCCTAACTTCTCCAACATTTGCCCCCTTGTTTTACACTCCCTCCATGTACGCCATTAGGTCACTTTCATTGTCATGTACACCATTTTCAAAAAACGTAGCCAACCCATATTTCAGTACAGCGCATACATCATAGCTCCCCAGCTAAATTGCAGCCACTACCGTACCTCTTTACTTTTTCAACTGTTGTTACCCTTTTTTCTTCTGTAAAGAAAACACCATTTACAGGCCATAACCGCCTTACAATGTTAAACAAACGTTCACACTAACTGCTTTCCTTTCCTAAACAGTAGCCCCAAAAAAGGTCATGCAGTACAACACCAACTGCGTACTATGGACCACCCACCCACGTGTTCTCAAACAGCAAACACAGTGTCACATTACCCACTGTTGTCTCGTAACACAGTGCACATCGAACTTTTCCTTACAAACTGTAAAAACACATTTTGTGTATTTTGCCATCTGTGCATTCACGTGACCATTTGTACACCACCATCATATCTACTTCTACGTTGCACTATCTTCACCGTAATTACACTACCAACATTCATAAATAGATGCTACACTCGAAACACATTCCCGGCTAATTCCTGTAACGCTCACCTGATTCTCGCAGAGGCGTCGGTCTTGACTGGGCGACTACCGTATCTTCAAAGGTGATGTGCAGCACCCGGTTGGCTCTTTGGGCTGGACCTCTGTGCCCTGTATGCCTGACGTGCAGAGTAAGATGTCTGCAGATAGAAAATACGGGGTTAATGAACTGGGGTTATTGGGGTGTCCCTATCTCTTTCTTCTTCTCCTCTCCTGTAGACCCCCACAGGTTAACGCTCTCACCTTAGGTAAGTGAATGCCGAGCTCTCCATCTGCCTCGGGGCAGGGTGCTGTAACCAGTTTCTTCACCGGATAGGTAGCGCAGGCCTCTTGACTTCAGAGGACTGCTGTCCGTCGTTTACTGCACGAACGGTAAGTTTCGAGTAACTCAAATGTCTTTAAAGTCTTTAATAATGATGTCTCTTGTTTTGCAGGGTTCCGGCGATGGCGGATGACGGGCTGAAGTGCCTTGAAGATGGAGCCCGTGTGATGAATAGAAGCGCCTGGAAGCACGTAAGTAAGCGCTTGTTGCCAGCTTCACAATGCGCTCTAACTGTCTTTTTATTTTGCAGGGTGCCGGGATACCCACTGGGTTAGATGTGGAAAGGAGTAATGGCACGTGAGTATTAAAGTTCCCCAATGTCTTTAAACGCACCTTGTTTTGTCTTTCAGATGCGGGATGCAGCGCCGACGGCCTCCGGAGCGTGCGAAGAGTTGGTAAGCTTTTGTCTTTCAGATGCCGGAATACAGTGTGAAGACCTCCGGAGCGCACGAAGAGTAGGTAAGCCTTTACCTTTCAGATGCCGGAATGCTAACCTGTTCTTTCTTGTCTTTATAGGTGTTGCTGAAGACTGGATTCAGGATGGTAAGCCCTTTTCCTTAGGCCCAGGATCAGATGCAGAAGACACGATGAGCGTTCTGCTGCAGAGGATGCAGAATAACGCAAAGCAAGATTCATCCACCGGGTGTGGTTTAAATAGCCTCCTGTAGTGCTTAGGTGTCTCCTTCCACAGCCACGCCTAAGTAAGAAAAGAGTTCCTGGTAAGAAAAGAGTTCCTGCCTTCCAGAAGAGTTCCAGTGTTCTGCATCTAGGGAGTGGCTCCAGCCCCACCCAACAGGAAAAGTAGTTCCAAACAGAAGAGGATCAGAGGCTCAACTGGCAGGCAAGTAAGCAGCATGGTCTGCTGCAGGTAAGTCCACCCAAGCATTATGAGCCCGGCGCTTCCAGCGCTGGGACTCGGCATATTTATGAGCCTGGTGCCACTGGCGCCAGGACTGGGTCCAAAAGGTCCCCATTGGGACTGGTTGGCACTCGGAACCTGGGTTATGGATCTGCTTCCAAGGGAGTTGGGAAAACCCTGACCTTTTGGAAGCAGAGATCATGACAATTCCTTCCTTTTTTTCCTGCCTCATCTCCGGAAATCGAAACTTAACATACCTCTCCCTAAACAGAACACACGTGAAAATTGTAAAACATCCTTGGGGGAGAAGCATGTGTAGCTCCAAGGTCATATATTGTGTAGCAGTCTAGCAAAAAAAGATACATAAGTTCCTTTGTCCATGTGCCCCAAGGGTACTCTGCAACCATCTCATACGCTGTACAGTGCCATTTCACTGTCGCCCAATAAAAGGATGGAATTTGCCAAAATTATGTAAGTACACTTTACATCACATGTGTATTACGATTAACAGTTATTTACGTGCTCCTCAGTATGCATATTTACAAACTTGCTGTACCGCTTACTTTCTCTCCATACATCACACGGACCTTTGTGACGGCAGTAAAAAAACGCTGTCACACTGCCATGTCTCCACCTTTCCCAGTAACTTGCAACTGTCATTGTTCTTTTGTTTGCTTCTCGTACACTGAAACACCTCACCTTCTATGCACTCGTACACTGCTAGATTCCCTATTCTGCCCTTTGCATGCCCTTTCACACAATTAATATGTCTACGCACCCTTAGTGTAGTATACATTGTAACCGACACAGGTGCATGCAGCGGTCAACCGGCACACAAATATGTATAATTCACATTTCTTTCACGCGCTTCTTACCAAAGCAGCTACTCCATTCTCCTGCAATCCAAGGTAACTCCCATTACGTTTCTTATTGTATTACTTTCTTTGTAAACACACAGACACATTGCGCCGTGGGCCCAACTACACTCGCTACCACTGTCAACTTTTGTAAAAAAGCAACACATAAAAACATCATCTTGTCCCAATGTTTCCAACACCTTTTCTTCTGTGCACCCGTACAATCACTGTATTGCCTACAAACCAGACACCAAGGCAGTGAGTTCAGATATGGCGCTTACGCACTAACACACATTCCATTGTTCCTCAGCCATTCAGCTTTTACTACATTATCCTTCTCGCAAAGTTTTGTCCTGTACGCTACAACTAATAGCCGCTAATTACATGTACTCGTATTCCTCTTTCCACTCAGATATATTGCACCCTACTGCGCATGCCACACCTTCCAAGTTCCAATAGACGGCTGGTGGACCAACCATTGGAAGATTACCATAAGCAATGTCTTTTCCATCATTATTATCTGGGCCGACCACTATGGGTCGGTATGTCCACTTGCGGTTCCTGCTATACGAACCAACCTGTAAACCTTCGTTCTATAAGCTATCCCAGAGGCACTGCATGCTACCTTCGCTACCTTTCAAAGACAATGGGCCTCATTACGAGTTTGGAGGCAGCCATGGCGCTATTAGCTATTAGCGCCATGGCTGCCGCCAAACTCGTGTTTGGGTTCTCGGTATGGGGATTTACCGGGTCATTCCAACCTTGGAAGACCCAGTAAGTCCCCATTCTGAAAACCATTCCCCATTCCCATTCGAGCCCCCATAGGGCTCAATGGGAATCGGGAAGGAGCTAATGACGGGCTCGTGGTCCCTTAGCGGCTCCTGCTAAGGGCGGCTGGTAAAACCAGCCGGCCTTAGTGGGACCCGCTAAGAGACCTCGGAATGCGGCGATAAGGGGTTAATGGCACCAGCATCCTTACCGGTGCCGTTAACCCCTTACCGCCGCACTCGTAATGAGGCCCAATGTCTTCTTCCACATGGACCACCAAGCAGCACTACAAACTCCTTTTCCCACTGTGCTACATGAGTACAGAAGAACCTAATTGCACAGACGGCATTGGTCACTGTATTCTGTTTGCAAATTAAAAGAGCAGTGAATCCACCAACTGCGTGTACATTCTGTGGCAAAATGAAGCACTTCCAACCACTCACTGTATTATTCGTAAAGAATGGAATGATCTGGAACTGTACAGTCTGTCTGCGCAAGTCCGCTTTTTCTTTTGTTTATGTTGTTCCTTTCCAGAGCTAGGTGCTCACATGACAGAGTGCGCTACGCTTGGCACACACATAAAATAAATACCTGGAGTGAACGGCATGAGGAATGACTGTCCACAAGTAATGTCACTGATGCCAGTGACTGCTGCAATGGTGTATGCGGCACAGGCATAGCTAACGGAAGCAATGCACACATTACAAATGCACACACTACAAGCTTCACCGGCGTCCTTTCGCCATCTGAACAAGTACGCCAAACAAAGGTAACAGTCAGATGGCCTGCCATCCTGTATAAAGCTCCACTTAACGACGTCCATCATGTTGCCGGCTGCAAATGTATGTGTGTTCGAATTTGGATTCTCCATAGTGATGATGTGTAATGCTTATTAACTTGTGTCATGTCGCACCGCCTTGAGATGTACCATACTGTACATTCATTGTGTCATCTCAGTATGTGAATGGCAACAAGGCCAATAACGTTGACCATATTCACGTGCTGTGACTTTCCACCACCTCTACTGGTATGGCACCTGCAAAATATCCTCCACAACTATGCTGTGACAGTGAGCACCCACATTAGACATACATATTTCCATCCCTGTACGCTGGACTTACATATCAGTGTAAGAACTGACCCAAAGAAGGGAACATTGTTAAACCTACTTCCGAACAATGTCCACATTGTTACGTGAAAGGCCTGTAGCCATCCATAAACGGCAGTATGCGCTTGCCACTCCCAACACTACATGGAACACCAATTAGAGCAATCCCTATACCATCTGTAATACACTCCCCAACCCAAATAGACTCTCAAGGTTGTCACCTGCGCACCTACCCCACAAATGTTTGTGTTAGTATCTCCGTACATGTGCCATGTCGCAAACGTTATGTACGAAAACATGCCTTGCATTTCCCACTGACTTACTGCACTCCCTGAACCGAACATCTGGTGACGTCCACACCCCTCCGAACACAAATGATGTCTTATCTCTGCAATTCCGCTTTACGACCTGCACCATGTTCTCCATATTAATGTTGCAAAGGGGCGGATCTTACGGCACTTACATATTTACAAGTGTATTGTATAGCACAAGGTAAGCTTATAATTTACTGCCTACAAGTATAGATACAACAACATACTCAAACAAGGCAGCATTCTCACGCCTACTTCCAACCAGTGCCCACACTGTTACAGCCATGGCCCGTACCCATGCACACAAGCCAGTATGGGTTTTACAGGCACAAGACAGCATGGCAGTCCGACTGCAAATATCGTCATATTGTCTCCAATGCAGTCCCCATCCCCAATAGAGTCTGCCTGTACTCACCGAAAAATAATAGTCGCCTCCAGCCCTCCACAACTGCTCACCAATTAACTATCTGTGAGTACCTGCATACAAATTCCTTCCATCTGCCAATGTCTACCTGCCCTCCCTGAAGCAAGACTGTGCCCAAGCCCTACGCTCTTGCATTGAAACATGTCAGCACTTACCCTTTCTGGCCACAGGTACATATCAGTTCAGTAATGCACCCAATCAAGTCAACTTTCTGTTACCTACTTCCAACCAGTGGCCACCCTCTTATGTGCAATGGCCCCACCCATGTGCACAAGTCATTATAGGTTTTGCAAGCACAATACAACATACCACTAATACTGCAAATATCCTCATATTCTGTCCAATGCACTCCCCATCCTCAATGCAGTCTGCCTGCACTCACCAAAAAATGATAGTCGCCTCCACAACTGCCCACCAAATAGCTATCTTTGAGTACCTCTGTACAAAATCCTTCCCTCTGCCATTGTCTACCTGCCCTCCCTACAGCAAGGCTGTGGGCAATCCCTAGGCTCTTGGGTACATAGGTTGACGCCTACGGCCTCCACCCATGCACCCAATTGCCTAGTTCTACTAAACACCCACTAGAAACAAATAAAGTCATGCATGGTAACATTTCCCACAGTGCCTTACTGCCTACAATTACGTATAGATACAACAGACTCAAACAAAGCAACATTCTCAAGCCTACTTCCAACCAGTGCCCACAGTGTGACAGCCAAGTGCCGTACCCATGCACACAAGCCAGTATGGGTGTTACAGGCACAAGACAACATGGCACTCCGACTGCAAACATCCTCATATTGTCTCCAATGCACTCCCCCTCCCCGCCTCCACAACTGCCCACCAACTAATTATGAGTACCTCCAAACACATTCCTTCCATCTGCCAATGTCAACCTGCCCTCCCTAAAGGAAGGCTGTGGCCTAGCCCTAGCCTCTTGGGTAAATAGGCCTCCGCCCATGCACCCAATTGCCTAGTCCTACTACACACCCACTGGAAGGCAATACAGGCATGCATGCTAACATTTGCAACAGTGCTTGGCTGTCTACACGTACGTATGCGTACAGTAAAGGAACAGACCAAAACAGCATTCGCACACCTCCTTCCAACCAGTGGCCACACTGTTATGCCCAGAGGCCATTGCCATGCACACAAGGCAGTAGGGCCTTTGGAGACACAACATGACATAGTACATCGACTGCTAAAATCCTCATATTATCTCCAAGGCACTCCCCATTCCCTATACAGTCTGCCTACAGTGACCAACATATCATACTTCCATGTGCAACTAACCACCAATCCAGTACATGTGAACAGCTGCGGGATTGGTGCATATCTCGATAGTGTGCTGTCAAACAATCCTTTTTCTCTGTGTCGTTATGCACTCCCTTGCAGCAATGGTGTAAGCAAATGCGCCTGTCTACCTAATCGCTAAGTGCTTCTCCCATACATTCAGCCCTTACATTAGGGGGGTTGTAACCAAGCCGTATGCGCTTTCTACATGGCATGGCCATACAGTGAAAAGCCTACGCCTTAACCAGACCCACAGCAAGCCAAGTAAAAGAAGCAGGTTAATATGTCCTCACAAACCCGCTGCAACAAAACAACTCAAACGCACTACCTCAACATAGCCACCGGCAGCCGTAGCCTACAACACAAAACATTGGCAATATCTTCGCTTCCCCCTATTTCACTCAGCCAATCCTGCAAAGCAATATTTCCAACGCCTTTCGGCACACCACTATCCTCCGATACACCATGGCGGGGTCTCCCAAAAACATTGACCCACAGCACGCTTCCCTCCAGCCAACCACCGGCCGTGTCACCTGTTCGAACTGGGAAATGGGTCCGCGTAGCGGACCCAGATATCTCACATTTTTTGGGACATACATTTCAGTGTTTTGCAAAACATTTACCGGTCTGATTTCCACCGAACACACAAAAGCACGCTTTCTGGCCCAAGTCCCCACTCCTGCCGCAAATTTGGTGAAAATTCCGTCCAGCCGTTCCACCTGTAGCCGTGCACAAAGTTTTTCCCCATTCAGTCTGTGGGGGAAAAAAAGATGTTGGGATGCCCCCTATAACCCCCCCACGTAACTTCGCCCAACTTGCAAAGTTTGGTGAGGATTCGTCCAGGGGGAGCGAAGTTATAAGCTGCCGAAAAAGTGCTCTTCCTATGAATTTAGCAACTTGACTATAATTACACGGCCATTACAGTGGGCCATGTAATATACGTGCTAAATCCTAAGATCCAATCACCATAGCCCTGAGATCCAATCAGACTATCCTCCTACCCCCAGGCACAATTACCATATTTCCCAGTCCCCCCCACCCAGACACAATCACTATAGCTAACTGACTCAATTGGAATAACCATATGTCCTATGCCCAATCACTATATTTCCCATTTTTTAATTTATTTTATTTTGTATATGTGAATTGGTTTACCAAAGTAAACCTTACACAAAAAAAAAATGACATTACATCATGAATGGAAAGAAAATGAAAATGATGTCTTGTTAAAATACATACGTTATTACAATTATATCTAATACATATAAGTTCCTAATATATAAAAGATAATAAAAATACTTAATGCATATTAGAGTAAGTTATAGAAACTCCTATTGGAATACATTAACCAGATTGTACATATAATGTATACAGTGCCCATGCTAGTGAAATAACATATCCCAACTCCAATACAGACACATAACAATTTTAGGTGATAAAGTGCTTATTGTATACATAATGACTAGAGTAAATTCCTGAAAATATATTTGATAAAGAAAAAATTGCTTGCATCATTCAAAAGGAGAAGCATTATTCATGAAGAGATCACACATGTTGTTATCTAATAGAGATCAAATTAATTTGATGCAAGGATTTAAGAACAGTAATTGTCAGTGTCACTTCATTACTACTGGACAGACGGAAACAGAATTCTTGAGTTAAAAGCCAGGAGTCATTATCTACAAATGTAATAAACATTAGATACCCCAGATTGGGTAATACTGGGCATTGTATCATCAAATGATTTAACGTTCGTATGCAATCTATTTATTTACACAAGGAGCAATAATTAGCAAGAACTGTATTTTTAGAGTGCAGATACAGGATCTCTCCTGTGGGAATCCCATGCAATCTAAGGCGTATAAATTGCATCCTCCAGGATGCATTGTGAAATGTCCTCAAGTAACGTGGCAATGATCCCATTGCTTTATCAATTACTGAGAAGCTTTTATTCAATAGATAACATTTGATACTATCAATGGTATCGTACCAATCTTTCCTGAAAAGAGATTTTTTAACTTGTAACAGATTGTTAGCTAAAGTTTCAGCCGTTTGTTGAATACTCGCCAGTATAAATTCACTTTGAAGCATATAATTCAAGATAGGACCTGGCTTCCTAACCGGCATAATTTTGTTAAGATCATAAAAAATCGAATGTTGAGGCGGGTTTAGTAATGATTTATACAATGTCAAAATGTTCCACTTTGTCCAACCATTAAAAGAGGTTAAGCCAAGCTCATTGTGAATAGCTGGCATTGGAATACAATTATGTGAGGCTTCTTCCAGACAATGCTTTACATTTTTTTCCATGGACACATCAAATCTCAGATGGTATATCTCGTACTTGTAAAGCAGGAATGGGATTACTTCAGCCTTATAATTTTTTTTTTTGAGAAACAAAGATCGCTTTATCTCTTAACCTAGACGTGATCACTTTTTTTGTTGCAGAACGCATCCAAATGAAACCCTAAATAGGTCTGATTCGCCCATGCCTGTATTTCCACTGTATTTCCCACCCACAGACCCAATCACCACAGCCCCCAGGCCCAATCACCACAACCCCCAGACCCAATCAGAAGAGCCCACCATACCCAGTCACCATAGCCCAAATTGCAATCACATTCGCCCCATATGTGATCACTATAGCCCCAAAGCATAATCACCATAATTCACCCAGACGTTGTCACCATAGCTCCAAGAACCAATCACCTTAGCTCCTGACCCAATCCTGATAGCCCCACACCCAATGACAAAGCCCTCCAACCCCCATACCAATTTCCAGAGCCCCCGACACCCAAACAGCATAGCTCTCAGACCCAATTAACATACCCCGAAGACCTAATCACTATAGCCCCCCTCCACTGACCAAGTCAACATAGCCCCTGAGAAGCAATCTTGGTAGCCCCCAAACCTAGGTTCTTACCCCAGAAGCAAACCCAATAGTGCCCCCAGGCCTACTCCCCATAGCCCTTCCAGTCCCAATCCTCATAGCCTCCAGTCCCAATCATCATGGCCATGCTAGATCCAATCCCCATAGCTCTGCCAGACCCAGTCCCTCTGCTTATACCCCTTTAGACTCCTGCTTCATGACCCCATCCATAACACATCTTCATATGTTCTCATCCAGACCCATTCCCTCTACCTCCCTCAAGGCCCTTCTTCGTAGGCCCATCCATACAATCAGCATTGCCTTATCGAGGTCCCTCTTTGTATGCCCATCCTGACGCTATACCATCCCTTTTCTTTAGGCTTATCCATAAACATTCACCATAACCCTATTCTGGCACCTCCTTATAGGCCCATCTAGATAGTCACCAAAGCCCTCACATCCAGTCAGAACATCTCTCCCAGACAGACTTACTATAGCCCCCACACGCAATCACCATAGCCCCCAAAACCAATCATATTAGCCCCTGAGAACCAATCAGCACAGCCCAGAGATGCCATCAACATAGTCCTTGCGACCCAATTATTATTTTTTTTAGACCAAATCACTATAGTCACTCAAAACTAAATCCCCAGAGTCTCCCCGACCCATGCAGTCACCACAGGCCCCACCAAATCCATTTAGACCATATTCTCAATGCCTGTGTCCCACTCAATCTCCTGACCCAATAACCTTATCACCAAACCCCCAAACCCATTCACCATAGTCCTAAACCAGCATATTTATTTATTTATTGGTTTATACCGTGCTGGGAATCCACTGGCATCAGGGTGCAAACACAAACGCAGAAGACGACCAAAGAAGCTGCGGGACATACATGTATCATACGAGACTCAACACTGTCTAACTCCACTTGGGGGATTGGGCCTTCACTTGAAAATCAGGGTTTTCAATGATGCACAGAAAGTGTTCACATTTTTGTCCAGGCGGAGGGAACTCAGGAGGGATGATCCGCAAATGGAAGGCCCTCCCAAGACCTCTGGTCCTTTTGAACCCCGAAACGTGAATAATTCCCTGATTAGCAGAACGGAGGGCGAGCATGGGGGAGTAGAAAGAAATGTGGGTATTCTGGGGCTTTTCCATAGAGACGTTTATAGACCAAGTTGGCTGTTTTGAAGTGAATCTGGGCATCAATAGGGAGCCAATGTAGCGAGGCCCTCCCCGATGAGATATGATCCTGCCTTGAAATGCCCTTGATGATATGGATGGCACCATTTAGGAGCATTTTCAATTGATGCAAGCATTTTTTTGTGGCCGAATGAATAAGGCGTTACAATAGTCTAGTCGAGAAAGAATGATAGCTCGACCAATAGCAGTGCAATTTGTCTCTGAGATGAATGGCTTGATGTTCTTCAAGAGACGAGACATAATAATTACAGTTTTTTAACAGGTAACTGCTTTGTGTCTCAGTATCAAGAGAGGTATTGAAAAAGACCCCCAGGGTTTTAAGCTACTATACAATAGGGCAATCCTTAATGCCGAATTTACAGTATTAATTTCCAAGTTTTGCTCTTGCCTCTGGGCTACCGAAAAGTAGATATATGGTTTTTGCTCCATTGATCCAGAGCCAGTTTTCTGTTATACACTGTTTGATGACCCCATAAATTGCATTCAAATTCCTGGTATCAATTTCGTGATCCCCGCAGATTTCCAAAATCAGCTAGGTGTCATCTGCATAGTTTGTAAAAGAGACTCTGCTGGTCTCTAACAGGTGGCAGAGAAATCTCAAATACAGGTTGAAGAGCGTTGGTCTGCAAATCGAGAAGGGCTGTCTCCGTGCTATGGTCTGCTCTAAACCCGGATTGCTTACAATGGAAGATATCGGAAGATTCGAAGTGGGCCTGTAATTGATTAGTCGCCACTTTGTCAAGGATTTTCAGCAATTCTTTGTGTTGGTGATTTGTGTTGGTGATGGGCCTTAAGTTTTTTTTACATCTTTAGGGTCCAACCTCGCTATTTTCACCAAAGGGGTGACAGTGACAACTTTTTATCTTTTCGGGGACCGAAAGGTGATCAAAAGAGGAGTTAACGAGTTTAGCGAAGAATGGAGCAAAATCATTTCTGTTATATAGAATAAGTTTCACAGGGAGAATATTCTCTCGACAGGAAGTGGGATCCGTTGAATACATCATGGCATTAATCTCGGGGATGGTCACATGTTTGAAGACAAAGTTTGTTTGTCCTTCCCACTGTTTACAAGTGATGGTTGGCAGTGTCTGCTGGCCTAGACCGCTTCCTAGATCCTTCTTGATTTTGTCTCATGCTATTCTGATTTTATTCGCAAAGGCTTGCTGAACGTCGTCACAGTCTTGATTAGTGGGGCGGAAGGGTTGCACTAATGTTTTAGGCTTTTCCAAAAGCTTCAAAATCTGAAACAGCTTCCTGGAGCTGTTTTTGGCTCCCAGAATTTCTTTGTTGAAGAAGTTCTTTTTTTGATATAATGATTTTTGCTTTGTAAGCAGTGTCAACTGCCTCCCATTTTTCCTTATTCGGGGTTGTAGGACATTTCAGCCACACATGTTCAGCACTTCTCGTCTGCTTTTTCAAGATTAAGAGGTCAGGGGTGAACAATTTTTTGTGGTTGCTGTTTTCTCTTACCAGTTTCTTTGTCATCGGAGCCACTTTATCCAGCATTTTAATCAGAGCATTGTTGTATGTTTCCACAAGTAACTTTCGCAACCCTGACCTAATCCACACAATCCAACAGAGATCAAATAACCATAGCCCCCCAGATGCAACCACACTAGCCCGCACTCCTAGAGAAAAATCGCAATGGCCCCCAACACAAAGCCCACCACAGACCCCATCCTAATAACCCACCTTAGAGTTAGTCCACATAGCCCCCATCGGACACACTCCCCATACTGCCTGGCAGACCTTGCCCTGCGTAGCAATTTAGTGCCCCGCCATTTTAGAAATAGACTTTTTTAAAAATATTTCTAGTGCAAGGCTTATTTTAGACCTGAGAGGGATGGCAGTCTTTCTTCTACTCCCTGTTGCGGATCAAAGTAAAGAAACACTGTAGCGCTCACTCTGCTGAGGTTGGACAAATTGCATGCTCTCTGCATTTTTGTATTATAATCCAACCATTCTCCAGCAATTAGGGGTCTGCCTGCAGTCTGACCGCATGGCCGTGGATTCAACGCCGGCATGGTGGCACACAGACCAGACACTCATGTCGATTCTACTCACAGAAGAACCGTTGCAATTGTGCTGTGTTCAAGGGGAAATCATCTTGCAACACGCCATTCTAGGAGCATCCACAACAGCGAAACCATGCGCTTTTTCTCGGATTGCTGTTACAGACCTTGATATGTATCCATTTCCCAACGAGTCTATATGGCACAATCAATTAATGGGTGTGACTGTTACCTGAAAGGTTGGGGGCTGGATACCATCCTGTGATAGTGTAAAAAAGGTGAACGTATAATGTTTATTTGGTTCATAAATGTATGCAGATTTTTTGCAGTCTGTGATGATTTAGGGCCTGATTCATGGAATTATCTGCGCATAAAATTGGGACTTTGCGCATCAAATTGTCTGCGAAACCCTGTTTGTCGATTCATGGAATCGTCTGCGCTGTAATTTTTCGTACTCTTCAGGACTTCGTGCAGACTCTGCATGTCTGTGTGAGTGGCCGAGTGCCTTGCACGAGACACTTTGCAGAGCGTGGCTTGTGCATATACCGGAGTAGGGGGCGGAACTCGCGAAATGGGGAAGAACAAGGGAAAATGTGGGCTTTACGAGGGACGGCCCACACAAGGAGATTGCATGCCGCCAACTGCACAGGTAAAATCGGATTCATGGATCTGATCATGCAACCTCTCATCGGGGAAATGACGATGCAAAGCTCTCAATGTAACCACCACCCGAAGGCAGACATAGAGACACTTGTGCATAGGATTCCTGTGCAGAAGTAAGATTGCATGCTGGATTTAGGGGTGCGTGCACGCAGTCGTGGTTCTGATAAAAGTTAGGGGTGCGCATAAGCAGTGTAGCGGGTTGCAGGAGCGCTTTACGGAGGTTCACGCGCAGATATTTCAGAGTTTTACCAGAATTATGGAAATTTGTACGCATATTGTCGGGGTGCCGAAAATAGTTGCAGGGGACCCAGCGCAGTGTCCCCGAGGTGCAGACCTGGTTGCGAGGAACCCCACGCACTGTTTTAAGGGTGAATGTGTTTGTACCTGAGGAGCACGTAAAGCTAACTGCATCTGGCTTTTTTTGCTTTGCGGGGAGGCGCGTGACTTGCGTGTACAGTCACTTTGTGTGAACAATTCCATGAATACGCAGAGCGCAGGCTCGCACAGAAGTGTTCTCGGTGCATGGGCTTTGTGGGATTTCTGTGCACTTTTCCATGAATCGGGCCCTTAATCTCTTTCTCCAAAACCGAGATGCAGCTTTTAAATAAAAAATGATCTCGGGACTGGGGTACAGATAATCCGTTTCTGGGACAGTCCTGACAAAGCTGGGAGGCCTAGTTACTCGGTCTGGAGGAATGCATAAACCCTCTGAAAGGATAGGGCACTGTGTGCCTGCGAGTAATCACTGATGCACATCTGTGTCAAGCGGCTCAGATGAAGAGTCCCGCAAAAAGAGTTCTACCCACAGATGTAGAAGTTGTCTGTGTTAACTTATTTTCTATTGTTCTACTTGGCAAAATTTCAGAAAAAAGCAAACATCGACCGAATGCTATAATCATTGTTATTGCAAAGGTAGTTGAGTTAGACATAATACTATATTGGAACAAATTAAGAAGGTAACTGGAATATTAAGAAAGAAAATTAGCAAAGGACTTTTTTATTGGTCTTTTTAGCAGACTATTTTTCTCAATGTACTAGCATCAAAATTCTATATTGTTATTGATAATCGGCTTACAGCAAACCCTAGTAGTATGAGTGACAATGCATCCTTTGACACTCATTTCAAGAAAAAGGTCCATAGGTGAATATGGGGGTGACACTGTACTATACCCAAGTGTTCTTTGTAAAGTCGCTCCTGGGGATTTTATGTAACTACAACCACAAGGCTCCAAAATTTAAACCTTACCACAAATGTTCTAGCATAGGCATTGGAATAGTAAATTATCCCCTCCTAGAATATTTTAGCAGAAAGGAATAATATAGCTCCAGCGTCAGTCATTTACTCTTCACAATGCGGTTTTAAAAACATTTTAAAACTTGGCTGTGGGAAAGTGGGGGCCAGCTAATGGTGAAGACTTGATTCCCTACTTTTGCCACTAGTGCGCCATAGTTTTAAGTTAATATGCGATCTACTGCCACAAGATGCAGTTTTTGGAGTTTTAGGAGGGGAGCCTCTAAATCATGCTGTGAGGGAGAGTTGATCCCCTTCAGGAAGACTTAATAAGTCCCTGGGTCTTCCAGGGTCTTGCAGCGCCGGAGTACTGTGCTCCAGAAAGGGGACTCATTGTACGCCACGGGGAGGAAAGACAGCTTTGAATCCCACAGGCGGTTTCCCCGGAGCTGGCTTATAACGGGTTACTCGAGAAACATATACGGTTTCCCTGATTGGTGCAGCGAGGGAGCTGCCACCTGTTTTTGCTGATCCCCGATGGAGAGGCACTTCATCAGAGTTTGTCTGATGCAGGGGTGTTGCTAGGTCTGGAAAGGTTCTGGGGCTATGCTAATGTCGGGACTCGGGGCTAGCTAGCCAGCCTTTTGGTTGTAGCCTCTGAGCTTCTATCCAGGGCTACAACCAAAAGACCCGGGGCTATAGCCCCCCCCAGATTCCCCTAGCAACACCTCTAGTCTGATGTCTCAAGCAGTGAGCAGTGTGCATCAGACAGCAGCGTTGGCAGAAGTGAAGAAGGAAATGTGAAAGCTGAATGCTGGTGCTGCAGAGGTGATCAGAAGTGCCCAAGCCCCTACCGAAGTGTTAGGTAAGAATTGGTGCAGTCACACTGTGTGAGACTACACAAGACTACACAAGTTGGTAGTGTGACTGAGGAGCAAGGCCTATCTCAGGAGGGGTAAATGTGAGCTATAGTGCGGTACTGATGAAATCTGTCAATACAAGTAATCAAGTAACCAAGTAACACTTAAACTCAAAGTTTTAGTTATAAATCAGTTTTTAAATAAGCATTCCTTAAAGCATTCTTTAAAAAGGCAATTTTTTGTAACGGTTCAAGCAAACTTTGGAATTACTTTTCAGAATCAATAAAGCTGGTGAATACTCTTTGGAGATGCTAATACATTTCTCAAGTGACTTCAATAACAAGGAAACTATTGCATTAATATATCACACCAAGTTTCTGGAAGGAAGGGTTAAGTTAAATATAAAGTTTAGAACACACTGGCCACCAGGGAGCGCAGAGACATCCATGAACTCTGCGTGAGCTCCGCTGCAGCTGCCCCAAAAGATGGACTGAGCCCCCACATTTTGGACCCCCCCACTGGAGAAAAAGCGTGAGGCTGCAGTGGGAATACCTCCCCCAGCACTGGGAAAAATTCCGAGCGAAAACGGACCTGGGACCCCGACAAAATCCGAGTCCCAAGCTGCGGCCATCTGAACCAGAGAGAAAGCGAAACCAACCCGGCACACGTGTGCTGCAGGGCATTGCCGAGAAGCCCACACTACGAATCCGCAAACAGAGCCTACATGACCGCCGATGACCACGGCCCTGAGCGGATACCTGATATAAACAGGTGGGTGCCCCAGCCTTGGACCCACCCGAACCCCCGCTCAAGAGACCTCCCCTGCCTAGCACCCGCGAAGGACCCACAACGCGAGGCGAGATCCGTTCACTGCCCGCTCCCCTACCAGCAGCCGAACACAGATAGTGCAAGGCCACTCGACATCTGCACCCCCCCCGCCCCCGGACCGCATCAGATAGCGACCGCGGACCCACTCCTCGCGAGTGGTCTGGGACTCGACGCCTCACCTTGGCCCCACCCCCCCAAAGCCCCCCCGCGACTCTCCGGTGCAAACCTGCCGGATCCTGACACTCCAGAGGGATCCCGGGCCTCCAGAAAAGGGGGACATAACGGAGCTGATACACTCTGCGCTGACCCGAGAGGAGGCCCCTGCCCCAAGTGACCACCCAGGAGCCAAACATGGAGAGACCACGCAACACGGGTACGTGGAGACAACCATCCCACCACGGACTGGACTTCTAGAAGGTAATGGACGGCCTCCTGCACCCTTTAAAAGAGCCCCACCGGTAAACCACACACACTCCAGAAAGTGATCCGTGAAACCCACCAAAATTACAAACCACCTTGGACCCACTATTAGCAGAGGTGAACGGGACAACCCCCACCAACACTTTTGAGCCACAACAAAGAGTCCTCACCCCGAACCCCGACACAAAACGCCCCCCTTGGAACATCTCAACGCCGAAGTGTAAAACGGGGAGACCCTCGCAACACCAGAGGTAAACCGGAGGTGAGACCCCAAACCTTGGCATGTGAACCA
Source organism: Ambystoma mexicanum (assembly GCF_040938575.1). Classification (NCBI taxonomy): domain Eukaryota; kingdom Metazoa; phylum Chordata; class Amphibia; order Caudata; family Ambystomatidae; genus Ambystoma; species Ambystoma mexicanum. The sequence continues at coordinate 584,630,059 of NC_090922.1, read as the reverse complement.
ACCAGTACTGCGACTCTCCTGAGAACACGCACGAGATATCTACAGTCCCGAGAATCCTCCAGAGTACACCTCGCTTGCGAAACAGAAACCACACCAGACGTAGGGCAAGGCCCCTGGACACAGGGCGTGTGTCTCCTCCAATCACAAGAACCAAGTACGCACTTCCCGCCATCCTCCCAGCAGTATACCTCAAATATCCAAACCTAACGCTGCAACCAACTCACCACTGCTAAAAGGGAATCAGTCTATGTGCCCTGTAACGGACCAGTACAAAGGGTAAGGCCCCCAAAACAGGGGCGTGTGCCTCCTCTGCCTGTCGCTTCAGAGGAATCACGACATCACCATCAAAGACCCGTATGAACTTCAAGCACAAGCTCCTGCACTTCGCCTACGCCCCCACTCTTCCCGCCTTAACTGAACCAGCAATGGCAAACAACATCACTACGGGAAATGAACTAGCAGCGGCAACGAAAGGAGATATTGCTGCCCTTCTGGGTGAAATAAAGAACTTGGGCACCAACATAGGAGGCAAAATAGACAGGATCACCCAAAGACTCGACAGCATCGAGGACAGGCTTCAAGGGGTTGAAAACAACCAGACCTCAATCGACACGCTAGAGATGCAACTCGAACAGAGAATGACGGACCTGGAACGAAAAGAAGATGAGTTCAGACTCAAATTGGATGATTTGGAAAATAGAGAAAGAAGGAACAATATACGCATCTTTGGAATTCCTGAGAAAGAGGGGCAAACGGAGGCGGACCTCATGGAAACACTTCACAACATGATTAAACTCCTCACAGCAGATGATGAAGTGGATGAACCAATAACGGAACGAATACATAGAGCAGGTGGCCCCACGGGTGGACCACGATCGGTTCTTGCCCGATTTCACCGCTTCAGAGACAAAGCTAGAATTATCAAAAAAGCCAGGAGGAGCGACGCGATCACGCTAGGGGGGGAGCACAAATCTCAATTTACCAAGACCTTTCCTCCCTGACCCTGGCTCTCAGGAAAATGTGTGGTCCGCTCACAAAGATGCTCAAAGAAAAGAATGTTCGATACAGATGGGGCTACCCCTTCTCACTTTCATTCGATTATGAGGGAACCAGATTCAGGCTGAGATCCGAGAAAGAAATACAAAAATGCATATCTAACCTCCTTGGCACTCAGGGAGAGGAGGCTGGCCGAGGAGAGACACATGGAGAAGGACGAGAATGGCGAATCCAAGGCCCCAGGAGAAAGAAAGTAAAGGGGTCACGAAAATTCCAGAGAGGCAATATCTCCCCAGAAGCAGATAACTGAATCCATGCGATACTGGTAAGACAGTTCCAATTAAATATGCGAATGATGTAATGAGGCGATACGAGCACATGCACATTTCCCTGACTCTAATGACAAAAATTAGGGGGGAACCAAAGAGGGGCTCACTCCGGACAAAGATGACTTATTTGGTTAAGGGGCGTGAAGTAACGGCCCCCCAAAGTGGTCCGATGCCGACCTGGAGCAACATGCCGGGTTCGATCGGACGCATTCAATTAGGATTGGGGAAGGGATGGAGGGAGGGTGAGGGAAAGGCTATCGGGCCGAGGAGGGTCAAGGCAGCGAACATAGTGAACCAAAACAATCATAGCAGCAAGCAACCCACGAGTAAAAAGCATTACCAATTACACACGAAGAGACTGTTTCCCATAAGAAAGAGCAATGACAACAGACACTAACACAAGGAAAAATGTCTCCTTGAGAGTCGGGACACTCAATGTAAAAGGACTCAATTCACCGACGAAACGGTCCCTTGTCGCCAGAGAATTCTGTAAAGCTGAAATAGACATCCTCTTCCTGCAGGAAACGAAGTATATAAAAGGAGAAGAAAGACGGATCCTGGGGAAACGAGTTGGGAATGAATACTGGGGCTCTGGCCCACTTAGAAAAGGAGGGGTGGAAATCCTTATTAGAAAAGGCATAGTATTCACTCCAACCAAGACATGGTCTGATGTAGAAGGACGAGCTCTGCTCGTAAATGGGCAAATAGGTAAGGTGAACGTAACGATTGTGACCCTGTATTCCCCGAACACGGGACAATCGAGATTCCTCTCCAGAACGATCCCCAAGATATTACTAGAAGCCACCGGGCACATTATTTTAGGCGGAGACTTTAATCAATGGGCGAACCCGGCCAAAGATCGAAAACCTGGGAACCCCAATACGAGACACCAGAACAGACTTGAGCTAACTGAGCTTGCGCAAATGATGGAAATGTATAATATGATAGACGCATGGAGGGCACATCATCCCGAAGAACAAGGCTACACCTTCTATTCCGCCCCACACAATACGTATACCCGAATTGACTACATATATCTATCCAGAGAGCTCGCTGAGGTTACGTCTAAAGCAGACATAACCCCGATCACATGGTCGGACCACGACATGGTCCTCACGGACATTCAGTGGGCGAATCTGCTGACCAAGAGTGGCAAATGGCGCTGCAATGAGAGCCTCTGGAAAGACGCTGTTTTCAGAGCCGAAATGGAGATGGAAATCTCCCAATTCTTCGAAACAAATGACAATGGTGAGGTGTCCAAACAGACCGTTTGGGAGGCAGGAAAGGCCACCTGGAGGGGGATTCTGATAAGAGAAGGCTCCTCAAAAAAGAGGGAGCGTAATCTTATTGAACAGAGGCTACGAACAGAAATCCACCAACTGGAGAGCAAATCCAAACCAGACGCAGAATTAGATCTCACAAAAATGAGTAGAGCTAGAGAGAAAAGAAACGAACTGAAACTATTAGAACACGAACAAGTGGTGTGCAAATTAAGGTTTTTGAAACAAAAATTTTACGAAAAGGGGTCAAGGCGGATGCGCTTCTCGCTGCCAGGCTTCGAGAGCAGAGAGCTGAACGAAGAGTATTAGAAATCTCTGAGGATAACTCCCAAACATCACACGCTCACACCACTATTCCAGAATCCTTCGCCAACTTTTACGAGGCACTCTATTCTTCTGAAGTGAACCCCGAACAAATAGATACAGAAACGTACCTGTCCTCAATAAATGTCCCCCGCATACCACAACAAGATGCCGAACTGTTAGAATCCCCTATCACAGAATCGGAAGTCCAAGCTGCCATAAAGAGACTAACCCTAGGCAAATCCCCGGGAGAAGACAGCTACACTGCCGGATTTTATAAAACCTTCATTGCAACACTGTCTCCCTTCCTAACGACCCTTTTCAATGAGATAATGGATACGGGGAAACCCCCGGACTCCTTTACCAGAGCACTGATCACAGTGATCCCCAAGGCAGGGAAGGATCCCACGAAATGTGCCTCGTACCGCCCCATCTCCCTGCTTAACCTGGATGCAAAAATCTAAACTAGAATCCTGGCTGCAAGGTTGGAAACACTAATCCCGCAACTCATACACCCAGATCAGGTTGGATTTATACTCGGGAGACAGGGGGCTGACACGCCTTTGACAGGGTGGAATGGGGATTCCTAAAAGCAGTATTATGTAAAGTGGGATTGGGCACTCGGTTTAGGAAAGCAATACAGGCAGTATACTCGGACCCTAAAGCCTCAATATTCGTGAATGGTGAATATTCTAGATGGTTCAACTTACAACGTGGGACTAGACAGGGATGTCCCCTCTCGGCAATTCTCTTTGCACTCTCACTAGAGCCCCTGGCAATAACGATGAGGGCCGACCCCATCCTAGAGGGTATTCGATTGGGGTCGACGGAATACAAAATTGCCCTCTATGCAGATGACATCCTCCTCCACATTACTAACCCCCTTTCTTCCATCCCTCGAGCCCTCTGTCTGTTGGAAGAATACGGTAGACTATCAGGGTTCAAAGTAAACAAAACCAAGTCGACACTCTTTCCCCTTTAAGGCTCAGAAGATTAAAATATCACCAAATTCTCTCCACTGGGTCTTAAAATTGAACACGCAAAACTACAGTACCTGGGGATACAAATTACGAAAAAGCTGAGTGACCTATACGAAGCTAACTTCCCCACCCTGCTAAACCAGTTCTGGTTGGACCTGGCAAGATGGGATAAGCTCACAATATCTTAGCTTGGTCGACTTAATGCAATAAAGATGGTATCCCTCCCTCGATTCCTATAACCCTTCCAAATGTTACCCATCAGGATCCCGGTCAGTTTCTTTATTGAGACCAAAAGGGCCATGCTCCGATTTTTATGGCAAGGGAAGAAAGCGAGGATCCCATATAAGATCTTAACACTCCCCAAAGGGAGTCGGACTCCCTAACCTACAAAAATACTACGAAGCATCCCAACTCAGAGTACTAATCCCACATCTACGTAATCATACAGACATCCATTGGGTTAATATGGACAATCATTATTTCTCACCAGCCACGGTATCGGAATGGCTCTGGGCTCCAAAGAAAAGAATTCGAGGAAAACTCAAAGATCACCCCATACTGAACACCATCTGGGACATTTGGACACATGGAAAGAACATGCAAAACATTACCACCTGGCCAGCCCCCTTAAGCCATTTATGGTCTCCCGGAATCAACGACCACCTTCCAAATGTAGGACGATTCCAAGCATGGTATGAGGCAGGATTGGAAAGAGTGGGGCAACTACAAAGAAAAGACTCCTTTATCCCTCTCCCAGAATTAACGGAAGCCCTCGGAATAGGCCCACTATCCACTTTTCAATATATACAAATTAAAGGCGTTTTGACAAGACCTATGTGGAAGCCCAAATTAATGGGAGATCTCACTCCCTTTGAGAAAATACTCGACTCAAGAACTGAAATGAAGGGCCTAATATCTGACATGTACAGGGCACTGATAGGAGGGGAGGGAGTGAACACGGACGCACTGAAAGGTAGATGGGAAAAAGATTTTGCTGAACAGATCACGCCGGATCTATGGGACACCATATGCCAAGCGGCCACACAAATATCCATCTCAAACCAATACAAGCTCCATGCAATCAAGTTGCTGCATAGATGGCAATAGGATCCAGTCAGGTTATCCAAAATGTTCCAAACAGTCAAGCCAGAATGTTGGCGGGGATGTGGGGAGAAAGCAGACTATTGACACATGTGGTGGGGGTGCCCCCGAATAAAAGTCTTCTGGTCGGAAGTTTTGGGCTGGATCAAAGAGGTCGACGGTATTATCAGAACAGCTAATCCCTACCTCATACTCTTCGGCCTTGAGAAGGATGAGGATGACTGGATCAAAATAAAGGATATAGCCCCACAACTGCTATTAGCGGCAAGAGCAACATTGGTAATGAAATGGAAAGCCCCCATAACCCCTACGAAAAGCGAATGGATCAACGTTGCCACTAATATTTGCATAATGGAACATATCACAGCGTCACTACACGGAAGATCGTCGCAGATTGAAGCCCTCTGGATGGAATACAAGAGCATATACCTACCCAATGGACTCCTCAGCCATAAACTGACCACCCCAAGAACAGAAGAGCGAAACGAGACCTAAATAAAACAGAGTCCGCCCCCACTAATATGTACTCTCATGATTGAGGAAGATCCCGACAACACATACTAACTCTGATCATCACACGATGAATGCTGCAAGAACTGAACTAAACGCTGCCTGACCACGGAGAGGGGGGGGGTGGGCAACAGGGGCGGGAGGAAGTCATGTTTACACTCGAACTTTATGTATGGAGATCGTGTCTGCCGGACAAACACGGAATACATGGAGTTTTATGGTTTTGTTCTACTATTATAAGATATGTACTGGTTTTCTTATTGTTGTATCATGACTCACACTTGTAAAACTTAATAAAATCAAATTTACAAAAAAAAATAAAGGTTAGAACAGTTTCTTGGAAATTGAGGACAACTGAATCCACCAATGAAATCTAGGTAAGCCTTTCCCAGCAGTAACAGTATTCAACAAGCTGCAACCTATGGAGGGGAAAGCAATACCGAAGTCAATGGATTTAGATGAGTGCCTTTAGGGAGCCACGACAGCCAAAGTAATTTGGTCAAAGTCTATAGTTCTGATGCACTTCTTGAATAAGAGTCTTTCACAAAGTCAGATAGTTCAGAAAATCACTTGTACGGACACAAGATGTTAAGCTTGCAAAGGAAGTTGAAATCAACTCAGAATGTTAAGCAGGTGCACGTCTCAAGTGAGACAGCACAACTTAAGGCAAAAAGGTAAGTACCCCAAGCCCAAACAATACCTCTGGTTAGAAGAAAAGTGGTCCAGATGGATTCTGCCTTGCTTTGGCTATGCAGACCCTTGTTACTGAGCCTCAGTCATTGGGACAAGAGGGAGGACGTCTGGTGGGCTCCTGCAGCAGTACTCAGGAAGGTCTTCAGCAGTTACAGGCTCTCTTTGATTCAGAAGCCCTTCGTGGTTTCAGCACTTTGCAATCAGCACTGATGTAGAATGGTTAACTTCGATTGGACTTTCTTTGCTCCTGCACTCTGGTGAGGGGGCTCTGGATCAGGATTTCCTGCTTCGGGAGTGTATTGAGGAGGCTCCTGTAGCTTTTAGCCGGATTAGTTCCGCAGCAGACATTTCCCTCCGTTATGGACACTCGACCCCTGGTATTGGGCTTCTGCAGCAACGGAGAGGCACAGCAAGTCGGGGAGTTCGTCTCGGGGTTAGTTGGTCCCACTAACCCAAGGGAAGAAGTCGTCCCATCCGGAGCTTCTCTGTCAATTCGAAAAAGGAGTTCAGCATATCAGCAAGGCTTCACTGGAACTTCGAGGTCCAGGAGGTTGCAACAGGCTTGCCTTCACGATTTCTGCTTTGGATGTTTTTTCCAGTGGTCGACTCTGACTCTAGTCCCATAACCCACGCTTTTTAAGCAAGTTCTCCCATTCATGCACAGCCTAAACTGTCAATCACACAGCCTGCGGTAGAAAAGCACGATGGTAGTATGAATTAAACCACTGCCACCAGTCATTTAAAGTAGTGAGGGTAACAATGTTACATGAGAAAGTAGGATAAGGGACTACTATGTAACCACCCCAGCACTCCACATAAGTGTGCTGGACCTACAAAGTAGAAAGGTAAGTAAGGTCAATTTCACCTTATTATTCTTGGGAACTGTAGTTCACCCAAGAAAAGGTATTTAAACCTTACAAGAAATCCAAAGGATTTCCCAGTGACACTGCACTGAGGGTGCTGTGTGTCACTATACAAACAGCAGATGCCTATGGAGCTTGTCAGACTCCAAAAACAGTGAAAACATAAAATCCAAATCAGAGAAAGACACAAAGGAGAGTGGGGAAAAGGTCCCACGCAGTCAGGAGTTAAAATGAAAAGGTTCTAAGTCCAGCAAAAGAGCTGGGGGTCAGTAAGGCTGAAGGGAATTAGCAGAGAAATTAACATTCTCCCTAACACTCGTCCCCCCCAGTCTAAGGGACAGGAGGATTTAATCCACTCCTGGATGAATCCTTTATTCTACTCCGTCATACTTTCTGGAGAGACCAACTGCATTTTGGTGATTACACTCTGATCTATGTTCTATAGTGAAATCAAACCCTTGGAGGCTGATTGACCATCTCAACAATTTAGGAATTTCCCCCTTCATCTGCATTAACCATCTCAAGGGTTGGTGGTCTGTCTGAATAATAAAAGTAGAACCATGCAAGCATGGCCTAAACTTCTTCAGTGACCTCACAATGGCACAACATTCACGTTCTATAGTTGCCCACCTTGTCTCTCGGTCCTTCAGCTGTCTGCTGATGAAGCATATGGGGTGTTGCCTGCTTTTCTCATCCAGTTGGCCCAAGACTGCACCTATCCCTGTATTAGAAGTATCTGTCTGTACAATGAAGGATTGGTTATAATCAGGAGCTCTCAAGAGTGGTGCTTGACAAAGAGTTTTTTTCAGTCCTTCAAAGGCCTTATTGCACTCCTCATTCCACCTGACCTTCTTGGGGAATTTGGGTGATCAGATAACATTTAAGGGAGAGGGTCCCTGGTAGAGTTCTGGGTTTTAGCAAAATGACTCTGACATCAAGGTGTGGATGAGTAACTTCTTTAATCAGTTTCCAAATGTAACATCCAGTTTCTAGAGTCATTATTCATCACATAGTAAATTCCAGTTCTCATAAGCAAGCACCAGCATCCTCTCTCTCAGGCTACATCTCTCAACTGCCTCCAAGAGAACACCAGTCACACATAAACATTCTAACCAGTAACATTCCATTGTCAATCACAACTCTCACTCCAGGTTCCATTAGGATGCAGGTGAAGACCAGATCCTTGCATATCTCCCCTCCTTAGAGATATCAAAAACACAACCAGTTAACTCAAACCTAACAGCTACATACAGCACACACACACAAACACCCACAAGTTTGACGCACCTACACCATCTCTCCAAAGTAAGACATTCTGCTAACAACTTCCTATATTACATGAACGTCCACACCGTCGTGTGACACAATTACAACCAATGTCCCTTCCTCTTTCTACTAAGTGAAGAAGAGGTATCCAACTACTGAAAACCATTACTACACTTTACACACATAGAGGCACCCAGACCTGTCTTCCAAATCTTAACTCCAATATCCCACAATAGAACACACATACAACTCCCTCACACCCTTCAATCGCAAACCAGTATGTGCCTCAACACACACCACCTCCAACTAGGCTGAGTATCCTTGATACCCGGGTGTCTACTTCACTACTCAGTGGCTCCATTACCCCTATTGTGCCCATGTTGAAGATATTCCTCACTCAAAAATGCATTCAGGCAGACCCACACACAATCTCTGCACACCTCACACCAACAGGAATAACTCTGCATAAAATCTAAAATCTCTACCTTATCATCTTAAAATACTGTATGGATTCTAAACAAAATAACCACACAAAAAACCTTGCCCAACAATCAGCACTATTAACTTCAACATAACATAAGGTCTCAATACCGTCCAGCATTACAAAAGTCCCACCTGTGGAGAAAACATTAGTGCAGAGAATCTCTTCCATAGTCAATGCATTAACATATAGAGATTCATTTTCTCAAAAAATGTCCAACCTGAAAAAAAATGTGTTAGCACAGCAAACACATATCATATCCTTTAAACAACATTGCAATATTCATTTCCAATCTACAATGTAATTCACACAAAAGTGCATTACAACCTATATTTAGCTAACAGAGGCTACGACATACCCACTTCTTGCATTCAATCCAACTCAGCTTCACATACAGGTAGGTCAAAATATTATAACAAGCCTCACATGACATCTTACCCAATAAAATTAACTAACCCAATTTGTTGGAACAAAATGTACATGTCATCACAAGCACAAAACAAATTTCTCCATTAACTGCTCCTCGTGGCAACCTCTTCCAAACTAAAAATACTTCTGGGGAAACAGCCCCACTTCCTTCAGGTGATCACCACCACCTCTTCCTAACATGGGCCTCAACACAATAAACATTTTCAGCTATTAGCATATGTTGCTTCTTTAGCTCTCAGAAAATTAAAAGTACCATTAGGTGGAGATACGGCCACATCCCAGCATGCAAACTGCTTCCTTTATCTCGTTTGCCGTGGCCCAAATCACAGACAACGTTTCCATACTGCTGTCTATTGCCGCCGCCTTCATCACGGAAATGTTTCCATACTGCCCCTGCCATCATCAGAAATGGATTTCCAAATCCATCTGCCGCACTTCCCTTGGTGTACCTCATCTCCCGATACTTTCTTTATTAAGATCCTAACCAGGCGGTGTTCTTTTATTCTGACGCCGGACCCACGTCGTAGGGTCCTTTCCTCAATCCGTCAAGAAGCTCCTGAGAAGGCACATACAGTAACTCTGCGAATGCTGACACTTCTTCATTCCAGTCAATCGCCGACTCCCTCACCGCTCCAAGTGACGTCACCATTTTCACTTGGCATCCACAGAGCGCAGACCTCCAGGCCCCCAACCGTCGATGCGCCGACCGCCACAACATCTCTCAAATCACTGTCCACAGTGCCGCTCCTACGGCTCCAGGCCTTTAGTAAATCCACAACAGCTCCAAGCCTTTCCACCATGCTATGATGGACTTTTGGCCCCTCCTCCTCACAGCATTCTGGGCAATGAGCCCTTCCAGGCACCGCATAGTGATACTGGAAATGGGCCCCAAACCCCTTTATAAGCGCATAAATGGGTTCCAAACCCCTCCAACAGTGCGATTGGCTCCAAGCCCCCAAGTGTTTTCACGGGCTACAAGCCTCTTAGGTGCAGGTATGGGCTCCAAGCCCCCTTAAATGCTGGAATGGCCCCCAGGACCCTCCTCTGCTCCAGGCGCTTTGTATCTTAGCCCAAACTCCTTCAACAAACTTCGCTGTCACTTCTAGGCACAGCTTAGGTTCACAACCTCTTCTGATGCTGCTGCCCTGGACTCCAAGCCCCCAGCTGCACAGCATGGCTTCCTCGTAATCCAGGCGTAACTTAGACCCCAGGCCTCTTCAATTGCTACTGCCCTGGGCTCCAAGCCCTCCATGCCGCAGCTTGGGTTCCCAAACCCCTTAAAACAGTCTCTGGGCCCTCAGCCCTGCCAAAGTCTCTTGACTTTCTCTGTGCTTGACCTGTCTAACTGCTGACAGGCCAGCTGACCCCTGGTTCTGGCGCAACTCCTTACTTCCTGCGCTTGTGCCCTTAGCACTGGGCCCTTCTGCGCCTACAGCATTAATCGCTCACCCCACCTGAGAGAGGAGGTCTTCCTTGGTTTGGGGGGTGGTGCTTGTCTCTTCTTCTGTGCTGTCCCCCCAGCACAGCCAGCATCCTCGTCGCCAATGTGGAGTTCTGGGTTTTAGCAAAATGACTCTGACATCAAGGCATGGATGAGTACCTTCTTTAATCAGTTTCCAAATGTAACATCCAGTTTCTAGAGTCATTATTCATCAGATGATAAAGTCCAGTTCTCATAGGCAAGCACTGGCATCCTCTCTCTCAGGCTACATCTCTGAACTGCCTACAAGAGAACACCAGTCACACAAACATTCTAACCCGTAACATTCCATTGTCAATCACAACACTCACTCCAGGTTCCATTAGGATGCAGGTGAAGACCAGATCCTTACAGTCCCATAGTTCTCTATGAATTTCCTGTAGTACCCAGTGAGAACTAGGAAGGTTCTCACCTGGGTCTGAGTAGTAGGGGTGGCCCAGTATTGTACAGCTTGTACTTTGCTAGGCAATGGCCGAATTTCAACTCCTCCTACCTCATGCCCAAGGTAAACCACTTTGCTCTGACCAATTTGACATTTACTAGCCTTTATGGTCAGATGGGCCTTTTCTAGAGACTGCAAAACATACCCTAGGTGGCAAAGATGCTCTTCCCAAGTGGGGCTGAACACTGCAATGTCATCCAAGTATGTCATGCAGATATCCTCTAACCCATTCAAAACTTGATTCACCATCTTTTGGAATGTAGCAGGTGCATTCCTGAGTCCAATAGGCATAACCTTAAACTGGTATAAGCCTCTTGGGGTGGAGAATGCTGTTTCTGGTCTGTCAGTGCTATTTGCCAATAGCCTGAAGTCAAGTCAAATGTGCTAAGGAACTTGGCTGAACCACGTTTGTCCACCAGCTCATCAGTCCTTGGTAAAGGATGGGCATCAGTCGTAGTGACTGCATTAAGAGCCCTATAGTCCACAAAGAATCTCAACTCTTTGATTCCTGCTTTTGGCACTAGTACAACTGGACAAGCCCATGGACTGGTAGATGGATCAATAACCCCAATGTCAAGCATCTTCTTGACCTCCTCCTTTATATGAGATCTGACATGATCTGACATTCTGTAGCACCTGCTCCTAACAGGGAGACTGTCAACGGTGAGAATAAGGGGTCAAGTCTGGTGTCAGAGAAAACAGGGAGGCAAACTGATTTAACAGAGCCTTGTACTCCTCCCCTTGCTGCAGAGTCAAATCTGAAGAGAATTATACTCCTTCAATTGTCTCCTCTGAAGGTTGTCCCCTGAGTAGCTCAGGGAGAGGTTCACTCTCTTCCTCCGCCTCTTGATCAGAGGCTACAAGCAAAGCTCCTAGTTCTGGTCTGGAACATAAGCCTTCAAACGGTTAGTATGATAGACCCTAGGGGCCTCCTTGGGGTTGCCCAAGTCCACTAAATAATTGACCTCTCCAAGCTTGCCTACAATCTTGAAGGGTCCAATAGAACCATAACCAATACTAACTGGTCTGGAGTAAACTCCACCATGTTGGCCTTCTGGTCGTGCCAATGCTTGACCAGAGCCTGACCAGCTTTCAGATTTTCTGAAGCTTCTGTCATCATCAGTGCCATCCTCCCCCTGAGACCTGGAGAGTGAGGAAAAGGTCTGACTCACACATGAGTTAAATTAAAATGTCCTAGGTCCAGCAAAGTCCAGCAAAAGAGCTGGGTGTTTCTAAGGTTGAAGGGAATTAGCACAGAAATGAAAATTCTCCCTAACAGAGAGGACCCAGCTAATATGGCAGAAGGTGGCATTGCTTCTCCACCGACTCTAGTTTGATGCTCTGTGTACAAATAAGCTTGCACCTCAGCATTTAATCCATGCAAGATCAATTTCAACAACTGAAGACCAAGCTTTCTCAGTCTTTAGTGGAGATGAAAGCCGAGTTCCACCAACTTGGAAATTAGTGGGCCCCAATGCGAAAGCCATTCCAGACCTCACCAGAGATAATGAATCCAGCAAAGCCCTAGTTGAATACTTGTGATAAATCACACACATAATTTGGAGCTGCATTGAGAGGACTGAGAAAATCACTATCTTTTTTTTTTTTTTTTTTACTACTTCAGCTCAAGGTTGATGTTTCGGGATTACCGCTGCACGTTACTTTACGCAACAACTATGATGAGACAGCTTATGTGCATGCGATAGGCAATCCACCCCTTGCTCCCACATATTACAAGCAGCCTACTTAAGATTGAAATCCTCACCATGAATGTGCAGGGAATTAATTACCCCACAAAAAGGGCTATGTTTTGGGATTTTCTAACGTAAAATGTCCCCAGACATTATTGCACTCCAAGAAACTCACCTTCCTGGCAGGACTGCAAATTATTTCAACATACCACCACATTTTCCACTGTGCTACAAGTTTGAAAATTTGCATTGCATTTATAACATTCCATTAAATGTCCCCATTTCGAGTGAACAGATCTTTTTGCAGATCGAGAGAAGCATCTCCTTTTTATTAAAGGTTCAAAATTGCACCTGGGCTTTTGTTGAGTAAACAACCTTAATCAGACTCAGGGCCTCATCACGAGTTGGGTGGTAACGCTGGCGCTAATAGCGCTGGCGCTAATATCCCTACTGCCAAACCCCCCGGCGATACTAGCGCTGGATCACGGGTTTGGCGGAACGGTTAATTCCTCATTCCCCACTGGGCCCAATGGGGAAAATTTGCACTAAAATCGGCAAATTTGCTGCGGATTTCCCCCCAGCTTATAGTTTATAGCAGGGGGGAAATCCGCCAAAGCCATGATCTGGCGGACTCTTAAATGTGGTGGTAATAGCGCTACCGCCGCATTTAAGGGTTACTGTGAAACTCGTGATGAGGCCCTCATACTTGTGCCTTATGTTTTTTTAGAGATTTATTAGATTTCTTGAAAGAGTTTTTGTACATGGTGCCAACATTATTCCTTTTTGGAGGCACGTGCGACTGTTTTGCTCTTACTTGGGCTTTTTCAAGGCACATAAACATTTAGTTTCAATCGTATAAAGTTTGAATCTTCATTTGTAAATTATGTAGGGGGCATGGTATCACAAGCAGAGACTGACACAATGGGTACAAATTGTAAAACCTTTTTTTAAATGGTTGGGATTAGCAAAAACTCCTATTCTGCCCTATAACTGAGATTGGAGTAGTCTCGACAATCAAATAATAAATAACACAGTCCTAGTTGAGTCTGTCAAATCTAAATGGCCTATACTAACAAAACCTAATGCCTGCCCTATCTCTTGTACAAAAAGCGTGAAAAGGAAAAATGTCTACAAAAGGAAAAATTAGTGTTCAAATGATAATGTGGTTGAACCAGCTCTCCTGCCCACGGTAGCCCTCACGTAGTAAGGCAATCCTTGTAGACAGAATGACACACTCTGGCTTGGCTTTCAACACAATATACATAGTTCAAAAAGCTTTGGATCGAAGTCTACCTCGCCTTCCACGCTCAAGACTTTCTCTTTCTTCCAAAATAAAGTCTTATCCAAAACATTCCCAAAAGATCTCCCTCTGTTGGGCTCAGATCTCCTACGATAAAGTTCAATACAAGTTGCAAGGGAGCTCCCTTGCCCAAGCTTATTTCACTTCGGGTCGCCCTCTTTCGGGCTCGTACCATTCACAATATCTTACAACACAAACTTCGGGTCTCCCACGGTAGGGCTCGGACCCGTTTCGGATGTTGAAGACTTTTCGAATGTGCGTGGCTTACTTTTCAGACCACTGCAGGACCACTTCGACTCAAAGTTCACTATGTTACTTTCACTCTTCCCTTCTCTAGGGATTAATCTTCTTCCTTGTACTTTTACTGTTCATTTGCTTTCTCGCTTTAAACAAAGTACCTTTCACAGAGACTTTCGAGTGGCTTACTTCCTTTTACCAGACCACTCTGTTACTTAGTATCGCTGATTTCCCAGCTGTTCTCTACATCAAAGTTCATTCACAGGGCTGCCTTTCTTCGCGTCTCATCCACACACGTGCAGTCTTCGCTTGTGATATGATGTTGCTACTTCATTCACTTTAACACACATCAGTCTCTCAGGTCGCTTGCCAACTCACTGGCTGTGTGCGCTTCTTTCTTGGCGTTTTTGGATTTTCAAGTCAAGGTTAGTACCACAGGCTTGATCCCCACTCACCAACTCTGCCGTTCACCCAGGAAGGTCGTAGGCGTCCTTGAAACACAATGCAATCTTAACTTGTGGGATCTGGCCTTCTCCACGCGTCTTTCACGACCTGTCGAAGGCAACAACCTCCAATAGGGGAGCCTTGGGGTTTTCGGCCCGCTGCTCTCATCCTTTGAACTGTTGCTCTGCTCCAGTAGGTGTGCCTTTGTCCCAGAAGTTCTGCTTGTTCTCATGTTCGGCCTTGCTCAGAGTGGGTCTTTGGGTTCTGATTTTTATTTGTGTGAGGAGAGCTAATTGGTATCAGGTGTATGCACTTAGGATTAAGTGCCTGACTTTGCCTGACCCGATTAGTGAGACATGGCTAGTACGATGTATGCAAGTCAGTGTTGTTATTCTCAGTCATCTTCTTCCTTGATCCAGGGTTTGTGTAAAAGGGTTGGGGGTTGGGATCCCGGAGCATCCGAAAACATAGGACAGGTTTGCGAAACGATAAATAAAATAAGGGTGAATACCACGCCTTGCCATCAGCTATCTCACGGCCACTCCCAAAAGACCCCTAACCCAGATGATCCTCCCGCACTGGTCCACCCCCAGGAACTGGATCCAAAACTGATGGCTGTGTCCTGGCCACCTGGATGACAAGTCCCAGAGGACTAGCGGGTGAGATACCCTTTGGTTTCTCACATACCCTTCCCCTATGCAAGGTGGATAGGTTTGTTCTTCTCCGAAGTCCTCTAGTCTGAGGGTTCGGGGAAGGACAAGTGGAGATTCTATCCAGGGATGCTCGCATATCTACGGAGTTTCTTTTCAAGTGTGTTGGTAGGGGCTGTAAGTTAACCTTAGTGCTTTTGAGCAACCTATGAACCGGGATCGAGGGGTTTTGATACCTACAATGACTCTGTGAGGCTCTGATTCCATCCATTCCCATACCCGGGAGATCTGGAAATAGAAATCAAATTGCCATTGATTTTGTGGTGTAATTTTTCTGGGTATAAAAGGAGGTTCTTGAAGAAGGGTGGAGAAATCTGGAAAGTCTCTCCCTATAATAACTTCCTCTGGAAGTCCAGGAATAATGGCTGATGATGCTAGCTGGGTTTCTCCTCTAATATTAAAGTACACTGGTATGCAGTGGTATATCTCGTTATCTAGCTCCATGTATACAGGTGACACTAACCATGGTGGCATGTTCAGGATCTGTTAAGGTGACTAAATTGGCCCTTATGGCTGTTTGTTTACTGCCAGAATCATTTAATGCCTTCACCATTTTGCCATTTACCAGAGCTCTCATATGTAAACTCAACTGAGGATTGGTATTAGCATATTCTAAAGGTTTCTAGATCTTCTTCTTGTTCTTTCCATTCCTCTCCTCTTGGGCATCCTATTTCCATAGGCTCCTCCTTTTGGTTTTTGGAACAATGTCGGGCCAAATGACCTGTTTCCGAAGTCCCTCTCATTGTAATGTCAGATTTTGTGAGCAGTAGGTTGTTTTTTGATCTTTTCTTTTCTTCAGTCTTATGCAAGGTCTGGAAATGTTTTACTGCAGCCAAATGATTTTGGGCAGTCTCAACAGCTAGGCTAAGAGTAGGCCGATTTAGTTGCAATACGGCTTTCTGCAAAAAAGGTGGTAACGAGTTGGTAAATCATTTCTATGAACTCCTCTAGGGTGTTATTGCCAACACACAGGTAAACAGCATTTTTAATTTGCTTCCCTACTTCCACAGCGTTCTCTACGGGGTGTAATCTGATTGACCTTAATTTTTGTCAATAACAATTATTGGTTTGGCCTACTCTCTTAAGGAGTCCTTTCTTGATGGATATCAAGGTAGTTCCCAGGCCTAGATTAAGTAACTGGTAAGTTGAATAAGTTGGTAGTAGGTTGAACCGCTATCTGATGTTATTTCAATTACTGTCATGCTAGTTCTTAAGTTCTTTGATGTCTTAGTCAAATCTATCATGTTAAGGTATCCAACAGTGTTGCAAATGTTTCAAATTAGAAAATAAGTACGTTAACCATACTAATTCTTTGTGTTGTTCTATTTTCTTCACATAGATTTGTTTTCATTCTCTAGCGCTGGTATTTTAAAGCAGCCTGCCCAGCTTTAAAGGTAGGGGTTCACAGCCTATTAAATTCCCTATGTATATCAGATGCTGAATACATCAATGTGATTCCTGAACAATATTAGTATTCATTAAATGGTTGAAAGTCTGCAATGGGCTCTCTTTGATAATTCAGTCTTATGTCATTGGATACACCATTAGTCCTTCGTAATTCCAGTCATCAATGATATAAATATTCTCAATTTTATCAGTCATCCAGTAAGTGGGAAAATATTGATTGGTCTGGTAGTACTCTGTTGGTATATGTATAATAACATATGTGAATGAAGTTATAATCCATATAACGTTCATAGTCACTTCCTAACTGAATTTTGTCATTATTTGTGTACATTCCCATGAGTGAGTGACATAACATAACACAGTTTCACATTCTGCATTGACCTATCACTTATTTGTGTACATTCTCATGTGTATGTGACATATAATAAAAGTGTTTCACATTTGTGCGTGTTCCAACCATCAGTGTTTGTTGTCATTAGTGATAATACAGATTCATAGGAAGTAATGCATTTTGTTATCACAATTCAAACCTCAAGAGATTATTCTCAGAAGAAATATTTTTCTGGTCTCTTGTTGGCATAGTGTCTTTTCCTGGTATCCCATCCTTGGGTCTGATCCAAGATGCTTTCCTCAGAAGAACTTAATGTCTCATTTGCTCTCCTCTCCAGGGTGCTCTTTCTGCCAATGTTCTGTCATTTTACTCTTGGGCCCTCATTCCGACTCAGGCATTAAGGGGTTTACGGCGCCGTAAACGGCGCCGACCCTTAACGCCTGATTACAAGGTTCCCTTTGCGGGATGGCTTTTAACGGCTGCTTTTTGCAGCCATTAAAAGCCATGCCGCAAAGGGACCTTGGCGATAATTACGGCACCGTAATTTACGGTGCCGTAATTATCGCCTTTCCCCATTCCCATTATGCCCTATGGGGCAAAAATGGGAATGGGGAAGGGGCCATTGGTGAATGGGGAATTACCGCCCCACTCACCTTGGAATGGGGCGGTTATTCCGCCATCCACCATGGCGGAATTGCAACCTTAGCGGCATGGACCATGGTGCTAATAGCAACATGGTCCTCCGCCAAGGTTGTAATGAGGGCCTTACATTCAGACGATCTGAGGTTTCCCAAATGTTCTCTGATTCTGATTCTTAACTCTCGAATCATACTTCCTACATAAATCTTATTGCATGCTCATACTATCACATAAACCACATACATTCTTCTGCAATTGATGAATTCCTGGCTGGTTTGCAGTTTCTGCTTGTTTGTGTTCATTAAGCTAGGGCTCAATCTAGTGCCTAACGCTGGGACTTTAGTGTATGCTATAGTAGGTTTCCCCCAGATGTAGTCTTTCAGCTCAGGGGCCAATTGTAGTGTGCGCCAATTCTTCTGGTAAATCTTGCGGGCTATACTGTTGTTTTCTGAGCATTGGGTTATCATTATTATTTTGTCATCGTCCGGTTTTGCTTGTTTTTTGTTTTAGAAGTTCTTTGCGATCCTTAGAATCAATGTTATTTCTAGCTTTGAAAATGCAATTGTTTGGATACCCTCACATTAGAAATCTGGTTTCAATAAGATTACATTCTGTATCATAAGTCTGGTTTGTACTACAGTTCCTCCTGGCTCTGATGAATTTTCCTGTCAGTATGTACTCAATAGTGCTCTTGAGGTGGAAGCTTTTTGCGTGTAAAGTGGCATTGACCTCTATTTTCTTGCAAAAAGTCCTTGTTTGTAAGAGCCCATTCTCATGCATATGTATAGGTCTAGGAATGTTACCTCTGTGTTACTCATTTCCACTGTGAACTGTAGTCCAACGTATTCTGGTTTAGGTAGTTGCAGAATTGCTCTAACTGTTTTTTCTCCATTCCATATGATGAAAATATAATTGATGTACCTCAGCCATTTGATGATTTTGCCTGATAGGGTTGGGTGACCCTGGACATGCTTCAGTTTGAACTCTCCTACAAATAGGTTCGCTATAGAAGGCGCAAAATAGGTGCCCATGGTGATTTTCTTAGTTTGTTTGTACAGTGGTTCGTTAAACATAAATATATTGTTGTTTAGTATGAATCCCATCATCTCCTTTATCATTTCCACAAACTGGTAGTATGAAGCCGATAAGTTCCTAAATGTGAGGCCAATTGCTCGTAGTGCTAGTTCATGGTCAATACATGTGTATAGAGCTTTCACATCCATAGTCGCCA
The DNA here is from genome assembly GCF_040938575.1 of Ambystoma mexicanum. Classification (NCBI taxonomy): domain Eukaryota; kingdom Metazoa; phylum Chordata; class Amphibia; order Caudata; family Ambystomatidae; genus Ambystoma; species Ambystoma mexicanum. The sequence goes on along the minus strand of NC_090922.1, from coordinate 584,610,916 downwards.
TCAAGTACTGTGCACTCCATTGTGTTTGGTTGATGTTCTCCAGCACATGCATGGTGTCCTTTGTGTAAGAGTTCAGTTTGTAGAGCTCTGGTCATAGAAGGATGTCAATGTACCTTGACATGTTCTTAGTAGCCCACCCTATGCCACTGACAATTGGTCTTACAGCTGGTAAGTTTGTATATTCTTTGTGAATCTTTGGCAGAAAATAGATAGTTGGTATTTTTGGTCTACTGATAATCAGAAACGATATTTCATCATCATTAATCATGTTTCCTGTGCCATTTATATACCACGGTTTTAAGGTTCTGTGTTGTTTCATTCATGTAGCTTCTGTTGATTATGCTCTAGCAGCCTGGGGTATTGAGATGCAGGTTTGCCGTTTCAATATGATGGGCCTCATTAGGACTCCGGCGCTAAACCCTGGTGCTATTAGCACCATGGTCCATGCCGGAGACCGCCATGGCGGAATGGGGAATTACCACCCCATTCCGAGGTTGGTAGGGTGGTAATTCCCCATGCCGCCATGGCCCTTCCCCATTCCCATTTTTGCCCCATAGGGCTCAATGGGAATGGGGAAGGCGCTAATTACGGTACCGCAAATTGCGGTACCGTAATTAGCACCAAGGTCCCTTGGCGGGTCCCTACTTTAACGGCTGTTAAAACCAGCTGTTAAGGTCGGGTCCCGCAAAGGGACCGCGTAATTGGGCGCCAGGTGTTTAACAGCGCCGCAGCCTTTTACGGTGCCGTTAAACACTTAGCGCCTGGGTCATAATGAGGCCCAATATCTTTTGTTGAGGACCACAATGTTTCCCCCTTTGTCTGCTTCTTTGATGATGATGTCCTTGTCGGATGGTAGGTTTTTGATTGCTATTTGTTCCATTGAGCCTAAATTATTGTTGAATTTCTATTTGGGATTCCTTTCGTCCTTGTCTGTTCTTATTTCAATGTCCTTGATTACTGCCTTGCAGAAGGCGTCTATACAGTTCCCTTGCTGGATGACGGGGGTCCATTTTGACTAGGTTTGAGTCCACTCTCCTTAAGTCTATTGCAATGTATTCCCATATGGTCCGTTCATTCAGTTTCAGGTACAATTAAGTTGTCCTCCAGTGATAATAGTACCTTACTGTCCCTGATATATTATAATGGTTATATCACTGTTCGGATGTTTGATGGGCTCTAACTCTTGTATTGGGTCCAAGTTGTGAAATAATTTTTTCAACTTCAGTTTTCTCACAAATTTAAACATATCAATTTGGAGATTGGTATTATAGTCCATATTCTTGTTTGGGGCAAATGACAGACCTTTGTTAAGTGCCTGTGTGTCCATCTCACTTAGGATTCTGTTCGAGAGATTGAGTACCAGATTCATCTCCTTTCTATTCATTCCCGTCTGTATTCCGAGCGTGTTCTCATTTCCTGTTTGCCTCCTGCTTCTCCTCTTCCTCCTCCTGGTCCCTCTACAGCCTCTGGTCCTGATCCTGTTGTTGAAGTATGTTGTTCTGGTGGGACTTTTTTTTATTAAAGGTTGTCTATGAATACCCCCTAATGGTTGCTGCTGAATATGCTCCAAACCTCCAGCAAGATACATTATTATAAGAAGTTTTACATACACTAAATGCTTTTGCTGAAGGAGAAGTACTTGTTTTGGGAGACTTCAATCTTGGATGGGACGTGCGGTTGTATAGGTGGAACAGTGGGTCCACTGAGGGAATAGCAGGTTCTTATTCATTGAAGAGAAAATTGAGAGAATATGATTATCTAAATGCCTGTATAACTGCATGGAGAAATCAAAGAATAGTCTTACCTCCATATTCTAGAATATACTGTGTTTTGACTAGCATCTAATTGTTTGGAATAGTCATAGATGAAAGTGCTAAAGGAGACATCACTATCAGACCATCCGCCAGTATTGATAACCATTACATTGCTCCCACATGCTAGAAAAATCAGGCCCTGGTGCCTCCCAAAAGATTTATTAAACAACACAGTTATCAAGAAACTTATGGGCCGATTCATGGAACAAATGTGGGCCCAATATCCCAGCGCAAGCAGGCGCAAGGTGGCGCAAGCGTGAGAAAGCAAGCGCACGCGTGCGATTCAAGAAAGGCGATGCGCTTGTTTCCCACTGGTTGTGCGCCAAATCCGTGCATGGCGCACGTGGGCACACACGTCATCAAACGGCGTGCGCTACACGCACAGCAAAAGCGCACATAGCGCGGTGCACACAACAAAAGTGGGCGTAACAGTGGGCGTAACACGCAGAATGGGGAATAACGCGTGAAAAAGAAGGCGTAACTGGGGAAGTACTGCAGGGAACTACACAGAACGCCCACACGCACGCGAACAACCCGTATTCATGGATTCGAATACGGGAAACCCGCGCACGGCAAAAGACGCGCACAGGCATCAACGCGTCCGCCACACAAAGGCAGGCGGAAGCGTCCCCGCGCACATTATAAAAGTGCGCACAAACAACAAACACGTATATACAGCTACAATGAATGCCCCATTTGTCGCAGCACTGATCGTGGGACACCGCAGGAGGAGGAGAATAGCCAAGGCACGCATTTTTTCACCACGGACAAGCCTTTTTGGGATGCCTGACGACCAGGTCTATGGCAGGTATAGGTTTCCACCCCGTATCATCCTAGACCTGGTCAGGGAGTGGGAATATGACCTTACATCCCCCACCTTCTGCTCCCAAGCATTGAGCCCCTTGGAGAAGGTGATCAATGTCCTGCATATTTTGGCCACTGGGTCTTTTCAGCGGACTACTGCCATAGTGGGGGTGGTCTCACAGGCCACGCAGTCACGCTGCCTACACCAGGTCTTGGCAATCATGACAGCGCACCCCTCGATCCGCAGGCACATATACATGCCCAAAACACCTGCAGAAAGGCAGGCCGTTGTCCAGGACTTTTACAGGGTGGCACACTTCCCCAAAGTGCTTGGTGCCATAGATTGCACCCATGTGGCCCTGCGTCCACCTAGGGCCACTGAGCACATCTACCGAAACCGCAAGCACTGGCATTCCATCAACGTACAGGTGGTATGCGATGCAAAGGGAATCATCACCTCTGTCTATGCAAACTACCCTGGCTCCACCCATGACAGTTTCATATACAGAATGTCCGCCCTGAGCCGGGCCCTGGAAGCTGGCCAGCATGGCGACACATGGCTCCTAGGTGAGTACAAATGCCTGTGCACATGCATGCATGTCACACACACACACAAATACACAAACCCCAATAATCACAACCATTGTCACCTCTCCAGGGGACAGTGCCTACCTGTTGCATTAGCAGTTTTTATACACATGCTCTGAGCTTAGCAGTTCAGTCTAGAGACTCTGCACGCAACCATATGATGATGGATCTTAGAAGTACAGCGTAGAGACTCACCACATGATGACGCCAATCCGGAACCCCACCACACCACCCCAGGTAAGATACAACGCCGCCCATATTGCAACCAGAGCCATAGTGGAGCGCACATTCGGAGTGCTCAAGTCACGCTTTCGCTCCCTTGACTGCTCTGGCGGGCAGCTACTCTATGCACCCCCAGTAGTGTGCAGGATCATTGTGGCAGCATGTGCCCTGCACAATGTTACAACACGGCAGGGCGTACCGGTGGACATGGTGGTGCCCCCACATCCCCAACCACAGGCACAGGTGCTGCACATGGGAGGGGACAGGGCACGTGGCGAGGCAGCCCGGACCCAGCTTGTGGCCACATTTTTCACCTAAACCCCCAACCCTGCGGAGTGCACACAGGCCTGGCACATACCAGGTGACAATCGATGATGACAAAGAGACAGTCAACTGTCACAACCTTACCACCCTGAGATTTGTTGCCATGAAATTGCCACATTGTGTGCATCCCTAGCTACTTAAACACAAGCAATCCTGTGTGACCAAAAGGCACACATGCAAGGTGTGAATCACAAAGACCCGCAAAACAGGCCATGACTATTACTGGTATGACAACATGACATCGCAAGCAATAGCCCAACACCAACACAGTACCAATAAGGTACACATTGCCATGTGAAAAGTGTAAATTGGCACCAGACAATGATGCCTGACATGGAATCAGATGAAATGACTGACCAACAACCTCCTACCCAAAATAAGTCATACCCAAATGCATTCCAAAAGTTGTAGTTGTAACATAACAATGAATGCCTGTCTACATGCACAATGTGCATTGCAAAATCAACACTGCAGCTTCTGTGTGCTGTGTCCACCTCCTGCAACACACTGCTCAGTGCACAGCACAGTGAACAGCCATTGTGTGTGATGCACACCCTGAGCATCACATCTAAGCGGCAAACTACATCAAAAAGCAAATTAGGCATGTACAGGATCCACAATTGTTCATAGAACATGTGCTGCAGGGACACAGTGGGCACCAGAAGGCAAACAGAGTGTACACGTGGACATGGAAGGGTGGTTGTACATGTAGTGGATAATAGTGAGAGTGTGTGGGTCAGTAGGGACATGCACTCAACATATGCATGTGCAATCAAGTGACCATCAGTGTCCTCTACACATCACATGTGAACATTCACCATGTGTATACCCCAGCATGTCAAACCACAACTATCCCCTCACACCTGAAAGGTAAACACAACACATGAACAGGCATTGATCAGCAGAATACATCATGTACATAGGATACCACAATTACAATGTCAGGGTGCCTATCACACTGCAGGGCAAGGCAACTATCAACAACAAACCCCCCCCTCACAAATCACCACGACCCACTGAACAACTGCACCTGGGTTATTCAGCCTCATCCTTTAATTTCACCTGGCCCCAGGATCACCCTTCCCCTTTGTCACCATCTCCCACCTTGTGTGTAAAAAGTTGCCAGCACCCTCAGAGTCCACCTTGATTTACAAAAGCACCAAATCCAAGAGAACTCAAAGCAGGCCAACACAGAAGGCAAGCAAATAGCCTGCAGGCAGGAAAACAAACCAGAACAGCCTCCAGTAGATGACTTGAAGTAGCAGTACGCCACAAAGGCCAAGTACTACCACAATGATGTTAACAACCAAGGTAGCACAGTAAAACAATGTCACAACAGGATGTGTACCATGTGTGGTACATAACATAGAATGATGCACCACAAACGGATGTGTACTGTCACAGCTCCCGTGTACAGGCGCTGGAGTGGCACAAACCAACCACCCCCACCGTGGTCTGGGTGCCTGGAAGGTCAAACTCACACAGGCCTCTGAGACCCTGGTGGGGAAGGAGGGTCAGGGATATGCAGTCGAGACAGGCATTGGCATACTGGATAACCGGAATGAGGGGCAGGAGAGGGGAGTAGGATTGACACCGGAAAGTAGGGAATGCACAAAAATGTAGTACTCACATTAACACATACACAATTAGACCAAACTTGTTCATCATGCACATAGCAGCAAATTACTCAAATGGAAGTCCTGCCTGCGCACTCTCAGGGTCGGTAACAGGATCAGTTCAATGCTGCAAAGAGAGCCACAGTTAATAATCTGTGCGTGCCCAAAACACACAAACACACAACCAAATATGCCCCTAAGTAATAAACTACTCTACAAACAGACAATCTTGTGTGGATGCTTCGTACACATACGTAACATTACCTCTGTGATGGTTCATACACAGTCAATGCAGTAAATCGGGCGCCGCTGGGTTCGTGGCAAATGGAACACCAATGTGTCACGATTCACACAACATGCAATGTTCCCTGGGTAAGCAGACAGACGCATATAGCAAGGTTTGACTTCAGAACAAGTCGTGTACCACCATGACCAAAATAAAGTAGGCAGTGCATGTTGCAAATTCCACTCGGAAATGAAATGCACTGCACCTGAGTATGTCCCTTGCTGTCTGTCCCTGTGAGCTGCTTCATTCCATGTCTCGGAACGCTACATGGCTAATACAAGTGCCTCAATGGCCCATGGTGGACCGGAGGGTATGTGCCACTGCCCCTGCAGTTTCCCCAGACAACTTTCGCTATCAACTAGCCATCAGTCCACTAACACATCTGAGCTGTATTGTGCACTTCAACACGAATATTTGTCCAAGCTCACCGTCAGTGCTGCTACTAAGCATGCATGTGCAACTGGCGTGGTGGAAGGTTTGCTGTGTTGTGACACCCCTGTGCTGCTCACCTTGCCTGGAGTCCCTTGAAACACATCAGCAGTTTTCGGATGTATGATCGCAATCCCTGTGCCTCTGCTTGCGCACACATGCGCATGTCGGCACCACCAAACGTGTCCAGATTCCAGACGTCCAATGGCCCATGTCTCCTGGCAAAGGTGGTCTGGAGGCTCATCCCCCTGCAGAAAGGCTATGAAACACATTATTAATGCTTTCGATTCATCTGTGTGTGTCTCTTCAGGCATTTCATGACTGGACCATGTCAGAGACGTACATCAGAAATCACACCATCAGTCCGTCTTTCACAGCCAAAGTGTGGAGCACACTATCTATGGCATGAATTGCAACAAGCACATGTACAGTAAAGATAAGAAACATACTACACAATGCATAGCAATGTACGTATGAATCATGAAACACCCCATCTAGCAAAAGAAGAACAGTGGTCAATTACACCCCAATCATCCCTACTAGGGGTGTCAATACAAGTTCCACAGCAGCAGACATGCCACATATATGACAGTCCAAAGCCCTTGTGTAATAGGCTGTTACACCGAACCATCCTTGCGAGCCCATGGAAAAGGGAAGCAGGAGTGGCATATGTGAGTCAAGGACCCCAAGCAGCAAACACCTACACAAGACAAGCTTGAAGGGCCCAGCTGGAACAGACAGTGGATGCTTTCAAAAGCCACAAAGCACCACACCTTCACATGAAAGCACAATAGACAAGCAATTTTAAACTATATTAACTAATTACACTAACTATGAAAAACCTACATTACCTATTTAAACTAACTATCAAACAGAAACTTAACTAACTAAACTAAAAGAAAAATCAAAAATGGCCACATACGACCCGGGGGAGAGGTATACAGGAGGAGGGAGGTACAGGGTGCTGCTCAACACCCACATGCGATGATGCTGACGAAAAAAAAAAAAACTCCATGGGCTCAATGCCTGCACAGCCCGACATATGTCTGAGTCTGGCTCTTCCTGGAAAGGAGGACGTGGCACAGGAACATGACCACACCTAGCCGCAGCTTGCCCCTTGTCAGCAGCAAGTCTGCCGGACGGGTGAGCCTGGTTTTGTGTGGCGATGACACGTAGGTCTGCATGCAGAACCTCCCGTGATACACGTGCTTCCTCTTGCAAGGTAGCACGTGTAACACGGAGTTCCTCCTGCAAGGCCTGGCTGGACAACCGCTGCACCTCCCGGCAAGCATGTAGCTCAGCCGAGATGGTACGCTCAAGCTGTGCAAACCTCTCCTCTGCCCGCTCCCTCTGGGACATCAGAAGGACACCCAGAGTGGATCTGAGGGAAGCATACTCCTCCCTCAGGGCCTCCATGTGTGCCTCTGCGTGAGCAGCAATTGCTTCACGCAGAGACATTTGCGCCTGGCGTGCCCTGTCTGAGGCCGCCATGCCCAGCCTGAGCGAGCGGTCCGAGGACCGTGCCGCCTGCTGCTGGAGAAGCACCTGCCTAGCAGGGGGAGCACGGATCGGGCCACACGCTCCATGCTCTGAGCGATGTTCTCCATTGCTGCCCCCTGGCGTTCAGAATTGGCAATCATGTCTTGCTCCCACTCAGTATACAGCGGTTGCGCGCGGCGACCGCGTTGCTGGGCTTCACCCCTGCGGGACCCAAGGACCGGGTGTCCTCGTTGTGCTGGTACCACCCGCGGCTGCACGACTACATGCCCCTGTCGACGTGATGTCCCAGGCACATCAGTGACTGGTTTGGAGGTTGACCCTGCGTCCCGATCCACCACGGGCGGAGGTTCCAAGACTGTCTGACCCCTCAGTGCAGGTGTCGCTGACAGAGGAGTGTCCACATCAGAATCACTCACCCCTGACATATGGACCTGATGCTCATCCAACTCGACATGGTTGTCAGAGTGTTCATCAGGGCTGGACTCATAGGCAGCCAGAGACAAGATGGACTGTAGCACTTGGGGGTTTTCGTGGCCTACCACCCCACGACCCCAACTTGTGCTGGGTTGATGTAGTGATAACCCTGTGCCTGGCATGACAACACCATACTCCGGCTCCATTGCGTCATCACCTGAAAAATAGAAAGAAAAAAGGTAACTACACATGTTAGAAGCATACAACACACACACACACCGACACCAAACACATCAGGCAGACATGTGACACACAAAATAGAACCTGGCATGCATGCTGGGTAAACTTGAAATTGCTTCTCTGATTAGACCTGTGGAAAGGGGGCAGTTTGCACTGAAGTGGGTCTATGCAGTGCAGCAAATATGTATGTTACTCACTATCTACATGTACAAGGACTTCATGGTGTGTGTCAGAAAATGTGAAGGCAGTGCAAGGTCAACTTCAGGCATCACGTCCAATGTGCATTCAATGGGTAGCATGTCTACAAGCAAACCACCCCTCCCCCCAAGTGCAAAAGCAGGGATGCCTAGCATGGTATCAAAAGGCTGACCATAGACCTGTGTATTGACAGACAGTGTTGATTTAGCATCAACAGCATCATGTGAGTCAAGTGACAACACAGCAAATGATGATGGGACAGTAAGCAGGACACATGATGAAACCTCCGGAGTACACCCACGTGTGAAGAAGACACTACACCAGTTGGACAGAGTCATTGGCCATTCAACAGACTGAGGCCTGTGACCCACACAGATTGTCAGACCCTAAACATGTGTGCAACGCAGTACTGAGCCACAGTTGACATGGGAAGGCAGATGAAATGCCATGCAATGTAGGTCATCCAGGACTTGTATTACAGTGATCATCCAGTCATGGACACATAGGGGCATGCGTGGAATGCACATGGAGCATGAATGGGCACTCATGTCCCTGCGGGGCATCTGACCTCTGCACAGTCCGAGACACCCTACATCAAGTACTAAGGATGTACCACACAGCATATGTCTGGCAGATTAGCCGCTGGATGTTAGCATGTACACAGGAGGCATGAACAGGGAAGTACCCAATGGCAATATTGTAGCAGACCAGTGCTAAGGTGGAATTGGGGTGCAGAGCAGGGGGTTGATGGGCAAGGCAGCATGCCTACATTGAGTACCCGCTTGCAGGCAGAGGACACATGCACATCAGTCATGCTATGCATAGTCCCTGGGCTGAGAGGAAGGACACCCCACGCTACATGCAGAAGTGCCAGTGAGCTGGAACATGGACCGGAGGGGCATATTGTTAACCAGCATTTGAGTAGGGTGCAATAGTGGTGATGCGGACAGTCCCGGTCTGCTCCACATGTCCACCATCCAGCAGAGTAGACATGCATCAGGGAACATTGCATTACTTTCACATCAGAACCATGTACACGTGACATGTAGTGGCAGTCATGCACAACACATCACACAAGTAAAACACACACGTCCTCGACAAACACGCATCAACACTCACTGGACTGGGCATCAAAGTCCGGCATCTCTCCCACTCCTTCGACCGATTCAGATGGTATGAACTCCGCAACGAGTGACTCATGTGGAGTGAGGTCTTCCTCCTCTGGTGCAGGCCCACTGCCAGTCACTAGAGTCAAGTTGTAATTTGAGGCACGCTTAGCCTTAGCGCTGCGTTTGAGGTCATTCCAACGCTTTTTGCACTCTAGCGCCGTGCGCACCTCATGGCCGAATGCTCTCACATGTTCCGCAACCTGCTTCCAGTGGGTATCACGGTGGGCAGCCGTAGTCTGACAATTAGCACCCACTAGCATGTCACGGCTGTGGTCCCGCACGTAGTCCACGAGGAAGTCCAGTTCCTGTTTGCAGAAAGGCTTCTTCCTCGACGTGCCGGAGGTCGTGGCTGTGTGTGGGGTCCCAGCCTGTGCTGCAGATGCAACCTTCCTCCTCTCGGATTGTGGCGCAGACCCTGGCTGGCTAATGCCGCCCTGATCAGTATGGCCAGTGGGTTCGGTGGATTGAGCCAAGGGAGTGGCAGGTGGCGGGACGACCAAAGACCTGACTTGTGTCAGTGGCAGCTGGGTGCCGTCTAATGGACCCTGCGCAGCATCATCCGCTGTGGCAGGGTCATTGACCGCAACTGTCCTGGTTGGCAGACTCACAACCGGAGTGTTGTTGGGTGCATCTGCCCCTGCACTTGCCAACACCCGGCTGTTCGGGGCAGCAGATGACATAACTGCCCCAGGGAGTCGCGTCTTGGTCAGGGCAGCCCTGCGTGCCCCTACGGTTTCCCTCCTGGCCTGTTGGAAATCTTCCAAGGGCTCTTCAAGTGCCAGCGCAGCCTGCGCTGGCAGACCCTGAGCCTGGGTGGTGGTGTCCACAGCTGCACCTGGAGCTACCAATACCCTTGGGCCCATGGCAGTCGATGAAATGGACTGCCGGGTCACATGGGCGCCAGTGCCAGATGCAGAAGCTGCATCTCCCGGAACCACAGGGGGTGGTGGCATGACTGCACCGACACAGGGCACAACATCGTGCTCAAGTGGCGCACCCCTGCCTCTTCCCCCTCTGCGGCCACCCTGGACACCCTGGAGTCTTCCTACTCCCTGGTCACCCCGGCCATGTCCCCGACCATGCCCGCCACGAGGAGGACGCCCAGCTGAGGCACCCCTCACCTTTGGTGGCCTCCCAACCATGGCACAGATGTAGTAGTGCCGGCACAGATGGAGTAGTGCCAATGGGAGGTGTACACCACAATTAACCTGGGAAATTGGTGTGAAGGGGGTGGGATGCAAGATGTTAACAGCCCCCCTGCACCTGCAAGGCTGTATGTGACCATGGTGATGTAGTGATGGATCACGCAACGCTCAGGCACCCCAAAACTGCAGTAAAACCGTGCATGCAACCCTGCAGCCTATGTGCGTGGAATCAACCTCCCGCAGTACGCGGTGCCACCCAGTAACACGAAAAACACATACGCGTGGGACACGCAGGCTACTATGACCTCGAAAACGGGTGCGATACACAGGGGCACCCGCAGTGGGAAAAATAGCGTGCGCGACTCACCGTCTGACTAGCGCGATGCAGAAAAACACACGTAGCCAATACCCCCGCCAAAAGAAGAGATAAGTCCTTGATAACTGTGAAGTTCTGATGGTGCACAAAACAACACGAAGCAGCAACACACGTCGGTCTCCACGAAAGGCACGTACAGTGAACTGCTGGCCCCGCTCACCTTTAACTCGTGCTGAGGGAAACACCCGCGCGCGTCACATCACTTACGCGCGTAGGCCCTTTCCTCGGATTACATGCATTCACACGTGGACATGCAGTTTTTTCACGCGCGCTGAACCACTATGCCCACGTCACGAGGGAAACGCCCGTGTGAGTCACGTCACAGAAGCGCTTACGCGCTAAGGGCCTTTGGTCCAATGAAACCGCGTACGTGTGCTGACGCGCTTACGCGCAAATGGCCTTTCCTCGAATTACACGCTGACGTGCAAGATTTTCACGTGCCAAATCACTCCGTATCAAGCTGGCCACGCAACAACACACGGAAGACCACTCTCCTGCCCAGAAGGCCGAATTACTGCCCCCCAGAGCCCCGAGCACGCTCCCACCTGCCATCTGCTGCTGCCTGACTGCCTGCTGCCCACGTGCCCTGCTATTTGCCGCCTGCACGTCAGCCAGGCGTGCAGTTGCTGTGACCACTCCTGCTGGAACCGAAGTCTCCCGACTGGGATACCATCGCTCCACAGCCCAGCCCTAGGACCCAGTTGCCCACCCACTCCTGCCTCTGGGGTTGCCATGTCGGGCACAACACCATCTGGCACCACTGGCGACACCCAGCCAGAGAGGCAGAGGGCCACCAGCTTCAGTGCCAGGGAAGTTGGTGTCCTGGTGGAGCAAGTCCTGGGGCAGTATGATGCCCTCTTTGGAAGTTTGCGCGCCGACAATGAAGGACGGACCAGGATCTGGATGGACATCATGACTGCCATCAACGCGGAGGGGGTCCGCGACTTACACCATGTCAAGAAGCGCTAGGAGGACTTCAGGTCCAGGACCCTCAACAAGGCCCGGCGCCTCTTGAAGGCAGCTGATGCCAAGGGGCGCCGGGGCCACCTGTCCGATCACCAGATGAGGGTCCTGGAACACATATGCCCAGCGCTCCACATCCAGGTCCTTGAGAGGCAGACCCACCTGGAGTCGAGCGGTAAGTGTACATGCATAATGATTGGACGCTGTGCCTGTGGTGGTGTGCCAGTAGTGTGCAGGTTGCACATGTGTTTTCGTAGGGCCATGTAGGGATGTGTATGAACAGGGGCATGAGGCTGCCACATGTGAGCCTTCTTAGGTGTGAGACACATCGATGGTGTATGTGTGGTGCTATGCAAATGCAGGTGTGGTAGCACACATGTTTGAATTTCTGTGTATGTACGTTGGCATGGTTGTGGTGTCACACATGGATGGTGATTCCTGCTGCATGTATCTGCACTGTGTACATGTGCATGTGTGTGTATTTGACAAGTGTGCAACTGTGATGCAACATGGATGCACGTGACACTGATATGTAGAAGGTTGAATGCCAGATGTGACATATATGGCGATCGCATCACTGCGACAGTTGGAGGAGATGTAGACATGCTTGTAAGTGTGGTGGCGTGTGTGCATGTCTAGTTCACTCCCTGTGTTTCATGTGATGTCAGGCTCACCTTCGGCTGTTCATGCTGTTGTATGTGTATGGATGTTGCTGCCTGGTGCAATATTGCTGTGGAAATGCTCATGTGTGCGAGTTGAAATTACAGGTGTGTCGTGGAGTGTGATGCCATGTCTGAAGTTTGACACTGCCACTCATGTGCAACTGTCATGTGTGTGTCAGTCCATTGTACAGTGCCCTGATGTCTGTGTTTTATCTCTCCCTGTCTGCAGCGTCATCTGATGAAGAGGGCGGAGAGGGTGCTGTGGAGCGCAGCGGCAGGAATTGCACCACCAGCCGGAGACGCAAGGCCCGGCACCCCTCCCAGATTGTCATCTCATCGGGGAGTGAGGAGTCTGGTGCCGCGTCCCAGGCTGCAGCTGTCGAGGGGAGGTCCAAGAGGCACAGGTCGGAGGTGGACTCCTCGGCAGCAGAAGAGGCAGCTGAGACCCCACAGGGTCCAACGGAGGAAGATGGCACGGAGTCATCCAGGTTGGTGGGGGGTTTGGTGGAGGAGGAGGCCGCGGAAGGGACACACACGGGGTCTGGAGGTGGGGATTCCACTGGTGCTAGTGGTGCAGTGCAGGGGCAGGGACAGGAGGCAGCACAGGCAGCCGCGGAGGTGCCTGTGTGTAATCCTGTCCCTGATCCTGTCACTGTATCATCTGGCACCAGCAGGGATGCCTACGTCCAGACCCGTTTTCAGGGAGGGGATGAGTGCACAACAACTGGCCTTCCTCTCCCTGCGGACGTGGCTATCCGGGACCGTGTTGAGCCTGTCCTGGGTGGGATAGCGTTGCGTCAACGGGGCATGCGAGGTGACCTGCATTCTTTACGTGGAGAGACTGCACATCGTCTCGCATGCCTCTTTGACCACGTTGACCTACTGGGATGGGTCACCGGTGCTGGATTCCTCCGTGTGCTGGACTTTCTTGCGAGCCCCTCCTCACCTGAACCCCCTATGCGCCAGTCGTCCTCCATGCCATCTTCCCACCCATGTGTCACCTGGGTACACTGTGGAGCTGCCCCTGACCCAGCGGCCAGGTTGGTGGAGGACACATCCCTGCCACAGTCGGGAGTCGGACGTCCAGCAGGGGTGGCCACCACGACAACTGCACCCCAGCCGGAGGAGGACATGCAGGCAGCAAGAGCCAGGGCGCAGGCACAGGCACAGCAGCAGCAACATGGTGAGAGCAATGATGGCTCGGGGCCTTCAACATCGGAGGGGCAGGCATCGGCCATAGGGCAGGAGGACCCCGGATTTCAAGTGTCTTCCGTGTGGCAGCGGTTGGGCCACGCCATAGATGCGGAGCGGCAGCGGGCGAAAGAGGCACGGCTCACAATGGTCAGGGCGGAGAACTCCATGCCGAGGGCCCTGAGGCGGGCCGAGTGCCTCGAGGCAATTCGCAGGGAGTTGGAGGTGAACATGTTGTCGTCCCTGCGAACCCTCGGGGCCATGGAAGAGGACCGCCTCCAGGACATTGAGCGGGAGTTTGATGATGCCCTGGCCCGGGACATCAAAAAGTGAGCCGTCGGACTAGCCCGCTGCCATTGTAAATAGTTAGATAGTGTTAGGTTTCCTTTCTGTTTTTGTTTATTTTGGGCCGCTTGGACAATGCACCACATTTTTGTATATAGTTCATTATTAGGTAGGGTTTTTTGTAGGTTTCATTTCATTTGTTGGGCTCATGGTCCCTGGATTGGTGATTTGTATATAGTTGCACAGTGGATATTTCTCGTTTTTATTTTAATTTCACCATGGCGCAATGGATTTCATATATTTTTTTTCCCTTGGATTCTGATTTCATATTTTTTCTTTTTTTCCGGACATGCTGCATTTTATTTCTTATTCCCATTATTGATTTATTTTTTCATTACATTCATGTTGTTTTCAATACATTTTTGTTTCATACTTCGATGTGTGGTATTCTCTCATTGGTTTCATGCATGTCATGATATGGGTTTTCACATTCACTTGCACCCATTGTGTGTGTGTGACGGACATGTGTTCATGTACATACTTGCCATTCGGGTTGTATCATGTAATGGGCATTTCTCTGTGGGTGGATGCAATACTTGTTTGGGTCTTTGGGCTGGGGTGGCGTGTGGTGTGGGTAGCCATGAGGCCCATGATTGAGGATCATCATGACGTGGGTGCTGGGGGACATGAGTGGGACATGAGTGGGGGCCTGCTGGCAGGTGCCCCTGACTGCTGGGGGGTGCGGGTGCTGGGGGACATGAGTGGGGGCCTGCTGGCAGGTGCCCCTGACTGCGCTGGGGGGTGGGGGTGCTGGGGGACATGAGTGGGGGCCTGCTGGCAGGTGCCCCTGACTGCTGGGGGGTGGGGGTGCTGGGGGACATGAGTGGGGGCCTGCTGGCAGGTGCCCCTGACTGCTGGGGGGTGGGGGTACTCGGGGACATGAGTGGGGGCCTGCTGGCAGGTGCCCCTGACTGCTGGGGGGTGGGGGTGCTGGGGGACATGAGTGGGGTCCTGCTGGCAGGTACCCCTGACTGCTGGGGGGTGGGGGTACTGGGGGACATGAGTGGGGGCCTGCTGCAGGTGCCCCTGACTGCTGGGGGGTGGGGGTGCTGGGGGACATGTGTGGGACATGAGTGGGGGCCTGCTGGCAGGAGCCCCTGACTGCTAGGGGGTGGGGGTGCTGGTGGACATGAGTGGGGGCCTGCTGGCAGGTGCCCCTCACTGCTGGAGGGTGGGGGTGATCACTAGTGTAAGGTGACATGTGGCTTGGCTAGGGGGCATGCCCATGGTGGATGGGCTGCCTGCGGGACATGACCAGCGGTGCAGGGTAGTCCCCTGTGGTGTGGGCTGCCTGCAGGGGCTGTGGAGGGTGTAGAGGGAACACCTGGGAGGACCCACACTGCCAATTCACGTGTAGGACTCCCCGCGCACCCCCGAAATTCACGTACCCCGCTCTGACAGCAAAATCGAGTGTGAAACTTCCCACGAAGCCCAGTTATTCACGTAACCCACTCACACAGGGCCTATCGCATGTGAAACTTCCCGCGAACCCCAGTTATACACGTACCCCACTCGCACAGGGCATTTCGCGTGTGAAACTTCCCACGCACCACAAGAATACACGTACCCCACTCGCACAGGGCATTTCGCGTGTGAAACTTCCCGCGCACCCCCGAAATACACGTTCCCCTCTCCAATCGCACGTGAAACTTCCCGCGCACCCCAGGAATACACGTACCACACTCGCACAGGGCATTTCGCGTGTGAAACTTCCCGCGCACCCCCTAAATACACATTCCCCTCTCCAATCGCGTGTGAAACTTCCCGCGCACCCCAGGAATACACGTACCCCACTCGCACAGGGCCTATCGCGTGTGAAACTTCCCGTGCACCCCAGGAATACACGTACCCCACTCGCACAGGGCATTTCGCGTGTGAAACTTCCCGCGCACCCCCGAAATACACATTCCCCTCTCCAGTTGCGTGTGAAACTTCCCACGCACCCCTGAAATACACATTCCCCTCCCCAATCGCGTGTGAAACTTCCCGCGCACCGCAGGAATACACGTACCCAACTCTCACAGGGCCTATCGCGTGTGAAACTTCCTGCGCACCCCAGGAATACACGTACCCCACTTGCACAGGGCATTTCGCGTGTGAAACTTCCTGCGCACCCCTAAAATACACGTTCCCCTCTCCAATCGCGTGTGAAACTTCCCACGCACCTCAGGAATACACGTACCCTACTCGCACAGGGCATTTCGCGTGTGAAACTTCCTGCGAACCCCTGTTATACACGTACCCCGCTCCAATCGCGTGTGACACTCCCCATGCAGCGGGGTACGTGTATTCGGAGGGGTGCACGGGGAGCTTTACAGGCGTTTTCGTGGTTGGGGGCCTGTGCACCATGTACGGGATTTGTGCGCTGTGCAAGGCGCACAGGGAGGGTTTGGGGGCGTAACTGGTGCTGCTGCAGGGTCGCTGCGCCACTCTGCGCCACGGCTGGTTTTGAAAGCTAAAATCCATGAATACGCTGTGCGCGGAAATGGATTTTAGCGCACGCGGCTGGCGCAGTAATTCGCACGCGCACACTGTGCGCCAGCAGCGTGCGCCACTTGTGCGCTGAATTCTATGAATTACCCCCTAAATCCACTATCCATTACAATGGTGGCTGACACTTGGGATAGTTTTAAAGCAGCTTTGCAAGGGGAACTAACTGCGCTGGCAGCTGGAAGATACATGGTGAATGATATCCAACAGGATAAGCTGATGGATGAGCATAGATTGCTCGAGGCAAACTATCGAGAGAAGCCAACTAATTCAAACATACAATTATTTAGATTTAGAGTGTCTAGGAATCAACTGAAGTTACTTAGGACTGAGGCTATGGAGAAATATATTCTGTATACAAAACATTTTTATTATTTGAAAACAAATAAAGCTGATAGATTACTTGCTTGGAAAGTTAAAATACAGATTTCCCAAACAAGTATTAATTCTATAAGGAATGACCAAGGGATCTTACACAGAATTGTGATATAAAAAAGTGGGTTCTAAGATAACTTTCATGCTAGTGCGTACCCTAATGAAGATGCTTTATTTAGTCACCAGCAGAATATCCCCTTGTCTAAACTTACGGAAACCATTGCCACTGACTTAAAGGGGGAGATCTCTGAGGAAGAGGTCTCCACACCCACCACGTTTAAAACAATCAGTAACGCTCCTGGTCCAGGTGGATACATTGCACTTTTTTGTACGACATTTGCCATTACAACCAATACCAAAGCTGTTGTCTTTATTTAATGCAGAATAGACGGTAGGATTACTTATACGATGAAAGAAGCTAAGATATGCCTTATACCTAAACCAAGGAAGAACCCCAAGAAATGAAATGTATATAGATCAATAGCACTTATTAACATTGATGCTAAATTTGTATACAAAAATCTTGGCTTCTAGGCTTGAAAGGTTATTGCTAGGGTTGATGAATCCTGATCAGTCTAATTTTGTCCTTGATAGGCACACGTTTGGTAATGTTTGCAGAATAGCACATATCATAGAAATGGTTAACAAAATGAAGACAAACAAGTTGTGTGGTAATTCATTGATTGCGGCAAGCACGTTTTATTGAAATTCGTCCTTTGGTTAACACGTGTGTTTTGGCCTCTGGCCTTTATCAAAACCGGACATATATTAATTCCTTTACAAACAGCCCACGCATACGGATAGATGAAAAAACAAGATGGCGGCCGCGTTTAACAAGCCCAAAGGCTGCCACGGAGAAAGGGCAATAACCCTGCTAAACCAGGCATGTGACTTGGGGTCTTTTAAATTATGGCAGTCTATGGGGAATGCTAAACTCTTTATGCATGGAAAACTAACAGCATGGGAAGTGGGATGCAGAGCTTGTATTACTTGAACATAGACCATCGGAAAGAATCACAACTGAGTCCAATTTGAGAAACAGAACTTTGTAACGACCAATGATGGTCACAAGGTATTTAGGCAAATATTAAGCAACTCTGACTAATGTAGAGCCAATGGAAACTGTCAAATAAAAGAAATATAAAAAATAAATTAGAATCTTAAAATATGAAAGACTTTAATTGGACAGGCAATAGAAGGATGGTGTTTACCAAAATATTTACATTATAGAAAGAAGGGATTAACCTATGATTGGAAAACGACACAGAAGAATTGATCAAGCAAATACGACACATAAAAGAGGCACTTGCGTGAGTAAAAATCACCAACTGATATATGTGTTAAATGAAATAATCTGTGAAATAATATAAAACAAGCGACAAATATTGACTAACGAAACAATTGATGTGTGTTTCTTGTTTTACTTTTACCTGTGAAACCTACCTTATGCCAACACCCATTCTCTCTGTCCAACACATACATACACAAATGAATATATGTCCGGTTTTGATAATGGCCAGAGGCCGAAACACATGTTAACCGAAGGATGAATTTCAATAAAACATTCTTGGCGCAATCAATGAAGTACCCCACAACTTGTTTGAATTCATACCCTGGTATATCCATCCAGGAAACTTCGATAGCGACAAGCTTCTTACAATTCAGCAGTCCAAGGCGCTGAGTGACTCTATAATACCCCAACATTCTAATTAAAACAAAATGAAGACACCTGCCTTCTTGGTGTCACTGGACGCTGAAAAGACGTTTGATAGGATAGACTGGCCCTTTTTATTTGAAACACTTTTGCAGAGGGGATTTGGAGAGGGATGCATATCAATTGTCAGAGCTTTCCATCAATGACTATCAGCCAGGTGAATAATCAATAGTACTTTAACTGATTAAATATATCTTTTACAGGGTACAAGACAGGGTTGCCTCCTCTCCTCAATGTTATTTGTATTGGTCCTGGAATCGCTGCTCATCCATATAAGATTACATCAGAAAATACAGGGGATATATTTTGGCAATGGGGAACAGAAACTGAATGCTTCTGCTGATGATATCTTGATCTGTCTTACAACTCCTATTAACTCTTTACCAGCTCTTTCCCAGGAATTGCAGAAATATAAAAAGCTGGCAGGGTTTAAGGTACACTTACATAAATCTGAGATCCTCAGTTTAACTATACCTAGCAATCAGTACACAAAGCAGAACCACTTACACCATTCAAGTGGACAACTGAAGACTTTAGGAATCAGGTTAACTCAGGTTAACTCCCTCGTTAGAAAAGCTCCAGGGTGCCAACTATCCCGACTTACTCACTAAACATCAACACTGAGCTCAGTAACTGGGGTCCTTCAGATATAGCATGGTTAGGACGAATGGAGATGGTCAAAATGGTAACACTTCATCTGCTGTACTACTTCCAAGTGCTCCCAGTACCTAAGACTAACTCTTTTTTGCCTTCTTGTGGTAAAGGAAAAACACAAGGATTTCAAGTAAACTACTGTGTGCACCCAGGTAAGGGGGAATTGCATTTCTAGACTTTGGAGCTTATTATGATGCTGCGCAACTTGGCATAATCTCTGACAATTTAGGGCAGTCTCAGGGAAAATATGGACATTGATGGATCAGAATGTTATAGGTTCGTAGCTTGCTTATATCCTGTGGCTACACATTGGACTGGCCCCCAAATATCTATAAATAGTCCATTACAAAATTAGTGACAGACACTTGGGATACACTGGCCATTAAATATGGACTGACTACATTCCAATCCTCCTTTGCTCCTATATTGCTTCCTGCAGCAAATGAACTAGCTTTTTAAAAATGAAGACAATCAAGTTGTAAGAAATTGACATATATGTTTCAAATGGGGGGGATCAAGGGCTCTAAAAGGGATTTGAAGTTGTGAGAAGAAGACTGATTCCAATAGTTTCAGCCGAGGCACTGGTTACCGCACAACACCTTAAGCCTGTGGCCACTAGGAACAATAAGCCTTTTGCAACTTTTCTTCTTACGGATTCAGGGTAAAAGGGCCTGCTATCAGCTCTATATGAACAAATGTAGGCAGTGGTCAGATACCCTAGATCAGTAGTCTTCAAACTGTGGGGTTGGTCCCCATAGGGGGATCATAAGGATATCAGGGGGGGTAGAAAACCTCTTCAAAAAAGGGAGTATGGTGTCCGCTTTCAATAGATATTATAAGCAGATGTAGGAGGGCCTGGCAACAATATATTAGCTCTTGGGGAATTTGGTGGGGGGAGAGGTCTGCAACAAAAGGTTTACTCAAGGGGGTTTCAACACAAAAAAGTTTAAATACCACTGCCCTAGAAGAACATTTCTAGATTCTTGGGAGGAGGGTCTGGGTCGGGGTATTGGGGAAAAGATCTGCACACAACAATGGCAGGATATTCCAAGGTTAACTAGATCTATTCAGTACAGGGAAGCATGGATATATCAGTGGCACTTGACCCTCCAGCAAATTGCATCTGATGTACACCGACATTTCTTATCAGTGTTGGAGCTGATGTGGGGGACCTGGAGATTGGTTACATAATATTTGGGATTCCCCAATCCTAAGAGTTTTCCAGAAGGAGATTCCAAATGCGATCCAAAGCATACTGAGGAGTCAGGTGCCTGAGGATCCGGGGATATTAATGATGGGTCTTAGAGATCTGGAGAAGGAAGAACATACAAACCAACAGTGGAAAATGATAGCTACATTGGCGCTTTCTGCTAGAATGGTGACAGCGGCATGGTGAAAGAAGTCAGAAGCTTATACATTTAACTTATGGGTGCAGAAGCTCTGGGGCTTACTGTCAGTGGAAAGTGTTATGTTTTTAATAATGGGCCAATAGGCCCAGTTTTCATCTGATTGCCAAACTGTCATACATTTTTGGGTGAATGAATATATTAATTTATTTGTAGCGCGCCGGTCGCCCGCAGGCATCAGGGCGCAACATGAAAACACATCAGACAAAGAGGTGACTAACATGAAGACAGGACAATAAAAGGACGGTGACGTAGTTTCTTTGGTAGTTATTTAAAGAGGAGGGTTTTCAGCTTTTTCCTGAAGCTCAGAAGGTTGGTTTCTCGTCTTAGATCTACAGGTAGACTGTTACATTTGACAGCTGCGGATATGGGGAAGGCTTTACCCATTCCATTGGATCTTTTGTGAGAGGCTCCTGTGATTTGGCCTCTGTTTTCTGATCTTAATGAATGGCCTGGAACATATCTAGAAATGTTTGATTTGCGATATGCTGGAGCTTTCCCATAAAGGTATTTGTGGACCAGCGTCATGGCCTTGAACAAGACCCTGTCCTCCACTTTGAACCAATAAAGTTCCCTTCTGTCATTACTAATGTGTTCAGTCTTGGGTTTCTGCTTGATAATCCTGATGGCATTATTTTGTATGTGCTGGAGTTTTGTAATGCACTGTTTATTTGCACTAAGCATTAGTGAGTTTCTGTAGTCCAGCCGCGATAGTATAATTGTTCTGGCTATTGTCGTCCAGTTCTCTTCACTAATGTAGGGCTTTATAGCTCTTAATAGTCTAAGATGATACATGCCGTTTTTGGTAACATATGCAGTTTGAGCATCCGCACTCATAGATGCCTCCATGATCATACCCAGTGTCTTGACCTTTCCTACAACCGGTATTGGGAATTCCTTGATGTGGAAAGATTTGTATTGAGGGGTTAGTTTGGCTCGTGCTTGATGGGATCCAAAGATCATTTGCTTGGTTTTCTTGCTGTTAAGGCATAACCAGTTTTTATGCATCCATGATTCAATGTGGTTGTATGCTGATGTAACTGAAATGCTGTCCTCTGTGTATATAGGCTTGGATTATGTCTGCAAAGGCTGTGTGTATTACAATTATTTGAATAATTATGCTCTTTGCTTTAACACCGAGTACTTACTCTCAATTGAGCAGCTGAGGACATAATATATGGCACATCAAGTGAACAATGAAGTCAGACTGTGTGTAGGGGGAGGAGGCGTATTGTTGATTTAAGTTCCACGAAGCATAATTGTTAGAAGTATTTTTGTATTTGTAAAGAAAAGCGTCTTTGAATGCTTCTTAGATTTGATTATTGTGTTGTTATGTAAAATGAATCAAGGGGAATTTAAAAAAAACTTGGCTGTGATACGCTCTGGGGACACCAAGTCCGTGGCGGGTGGGGTGGGGCATGGTGGGGGGAATTAATAAAAGAACACCAGAATTGGTTCATGAATTACGCACCATAAACAGTTGCTGATGACCCTGCACGTGTGCTCTCCAAAGTGATTTTGAAAAGTTGCCCACCCTAAAAGTGGGGAAGTGAATATGGAACAGCAAGCTATGGTAAAACAGTGACATTCCTAGAGGGAGCAATCATGCGTCAAAGTGGGAGATGATTTACTTCATAGTAACGCATGTCTGAAAAGAAAAACTAATGAGTGGTCGGGGTTCATGCATGGCGTCAACACATAGAACGACCTCCAAGTTGAAGGTGCACGTGCAAAGATAGCAAACAAACTTAGAAAAGCCCTGAGAGGGACGGGATAAGTGCCAGCCAAGCTGTAAAACTGGGGACCATGTAAGGGCGGGGTTTGAAGATCGTGCACGAAGGGTCGAGAATGGGTGGGTTCAGAGGCCCTTAACTGCACCAAATACTTTTTACATAGCATTTTACTCGTAATAGACATTTGTGAAAGAAAAGTAGCCCCAGCGCTACCAAGAGCAAAGGCAATCGTTTCAAACTGCTCACCTGTGTCCTGCTTAGCGGCCGCTTCCACAGCTGTCTCGTGTGGCGCAGAGGGACTTTGGCTTCTGGTTATTTGTACAGAAACGTGTGCTATCACCTTGGCTAAAGTTCACCGGCTAATCTACCTGGTACGTCGCGGCACGCAATAACGGAGGGCCCTGTATGTCTGCATTTCACACAGGTCCTACCATTCTCATACTGAGAATGATGCCTTATTTTCCGGAGCCTGATTTTTACCCGAAATGTTAGGCCTGTAAAATCAGGTAGCCTGTGGATTTTTTCAAGGAATGAAATCCTTTGGGTGTCGCAGATGGACATGCTCCAAGATAGGCCAGCACTCCTGTCTGTGACTCCTATATATATATATATATATAAAGGCGTGGCCTGCACTTTGGAACACGTTTATGTGGCCCGACCTTGGTTGACATTTCAGTGAACTTGTGCAACAGCCCCACTGTGCCAGGAGGTAACCGTAGCTCTAGACTCGCGTATTTTGATTTTGCAAGAAAGAATAGGTCTAGGGTCGGACTGGGGTATACAATTGCCTCGGGCACCAACAAAAAAGTGGGCCACAGTTGCACATTGGAATACATTCCTTTTGTCACTCTGTTTGAATAGTACTTAAGGGGGAGGATTGTGATAAAATGTGATGCAAATTGTACATTTTAAACAATATTTATTCAGCAACACTGGTCATAACAATTAGCCGCATAGTGAAGGAACTCATCAAACTGGCTCACACAAGCATTTTGCCTTTTTGTTCGGTCATTGGCCTATAGGCCAGTCCGTGCTCGGCTCTGTGCGCAACCAACGCCAACCGCTTTTGCCCACTTTACTTTGTCTTTCTTTCACCAATAAATCAGGGGAAAGTGTGAGCGCAGGATCCCGCCTTTATGGACGATGCAGAGGTCAGCCGATCCTATGTGCAGTGGATGAGGGTCACGCTGGCAGCTCAGCCTTTCTGATCACGGCCTGCTCTGGGAGCCCCCCTAAGCGAGGGTGAGCAGACAGGCACTGACCCAGACCCAGCCCTCCCCGAAGCCCTCAGAATCCGCCAAGCTGCCTGTCACACGTGTAGGAGAAGCTTCCGCAGGCAGAGCCAAGCAGAAGAGGCACATTGTAGCACAGTTCCTTTCTCCCATCAGGCCAGGCTCTGCCCGAGATTTGCATACATCCCGGGCCTGGCCCCCAGCCAGCAGGCCCAGTCGGAGGGCTCCAGCAGGCCTGTTGCAGTCTGCCCAATGGCGTCATCGCCACACAGGCTCATGGCCCCTTCCGAGCCGACAGGTAACCCCGCTTAACACGAGCATCTCAGGCGGTTCAAAACCCCAGCTGGACATGGCAAAGCCGTGAATACAAGGCCCGATCTTGCCCGACCGCTGCTCGGATGAGGCTGGGGGCAGCTTGCCCTATAGGCCAGTCCGAGCCTGGACCTGCATCATGCTTATGTGATTGAATTCAGCATGGAACCGGGAACAATATTATCATCTTTTTTATAGCCATTCATACTGGAATCCCCTGGCTTCTAAGCGCTGTTAGTAGTACCCGTGGCTTCTTAGTTGGTGCTTACTTTATGATCCTTAGATGGAGGGAGGGTCACCCTGCTGGGATTAGAACCTGTTTCCTGCAGTCTGACTAATGATAGAAGAGGCAAGTGCTTAACTCACTGGTCTGTGACCTCAGTCTCTCTTAACTCGCCTACAGAACCAAGGGCTTTGGTGGGAAGGGGAAGTTATAGACACCAAACTCAACAACTAACTCCAATGAATACTACGACAAAATGTCACAATAACAACAAACTACAGACAATAAGCAATTGGCGACATGCTGTTCATGGAACACACGAGGCCACTCACACTTATTCCACAAAGAGCACGTAGACCTGAACCAAGCCAGCATAAAATGCCTTCAGGAGACCTGGCTCATCTAGCCTCCAACCTGCAAAGGTTACTTCACTTGGACGAATCCTGCATCTGCAAGCAAGGCAGGTAGACCATCAGCCGGTCTCCTTACCTTGATCAAACACGATCTGCCGTTCGAAGTTATAGAATACACAAATATATGTTGTAGTGCTCAAAACACCATACTTAAAAAGCGAAAGACACTCTTGCAAGAATAAATTACATCTCATCCCAACTCCCCAATAATCTATCTAAGTATCACCAATATTTATTGGAATCCAAGAAAACAAGAGGATGAACAAATAATAGAAACAGTTCTCTCTGTAATTGACATCAACACACAGAAATACGAAGGCATAGAACATATTATATGCAGTGACTTCAATTTCCACCTATTCGATGAGAAAGGAAACAAGCTAGAAGAACATCATCTCGAACCCCAAGCCAGGAGATGGTCAACAGAAATAAGCAACAGGAATTTCGACCGTCTGGATGCAGTAAACAGAGACATGTCTATTCCAACTCCATCTTGGTCACGTGGAAATAAGAAATCAATAATAGATTACTTTTATGTCACGAAAGGAATCTCATCATCTATCAAGGATGTGGAAAATATACCAAGTAATTTTAGCGACCACTATATCCTGAAGCGTTCATGGGAACTAAATGGTCCCACTCCAAGGAGAATAAACATCCCACCTATTACAGTGAACTCCAGAACGAATCGCCTCAAAATATCTCAACATGAATTAAAAAACTTGACGGAAATATTCAAGAATGTTGATTTAAAAGACAACAACAAAATAAACTATGGATGGCTTCTTAACCAATTTAAATTAACGCTGGTCCAGAAAGACCTTCAACATCCCGCCTACAAACAACATTACAATAAATCGATCGCCGCGAAAAAAAAAAAAGAAATGAAAATCGCTGTGAAAAGAGCTAAATACGAACCAATTATGATAAAAAAAACAAAAATACATATTACAAAATAAAAATATAAATATTGGTTAAAAAACGCAAAAATGATCCAAGAACAAGAAAATGCGGAATAAATTATGTCCATCCTCAAAAACAACAACACCCAGCGCCTGTGGGACTTGTTAAAACCAAACACATGCATAAAGGAAGCCATGATAGTTGATGTCCCAGAGCCCGCCTGGATTACTTATTTCACGCAACTATATAAAGAAAGAACATCATCCATGGGAAAAAGGCTGTCCCCTAATGAAATGACACAAACGTCTCTACGCTCCCAACCCAGAGTTGGAGCCGGAGGACATTGCAGACGCCCTAGCAGAGATAAGATTACCGAAACTAACAGCTGAACAGGCTCAACTTTTGGACGCCCCCATTACTGTGGAAGAAATCGAGACAGTGATTTCTGAGCTCCCTTCGGGCAAATCCCCTGGCCCTGATGGGCTTCCAGGAGAGTTTTATAAGACATATAAGGGCATTATAGCCCCAGAATTACTAGAAACATACCAGGAGGCATACAAAACAACACAACTACCAAACAGTATGTCGGAAACAATGATTGTACCGATCCTCAAACCAGGGAAATCCCCAGTAGAGTGTTTCTCCTATAGGCCGATTTCCCATATGAATCAAGATGCCAAAATAATTACCGCGGTCCTGGCTAACCATCTGAAAGTAGTAATATCTACGCTGATCCACTTAGACCAGACAGGCTATGTTCCAGGACGCAATACATCATGGAACCATGGAACCTCCGCAGATTGCATCATGTCATAGATCAGACGAACCAGAGACGGGGCGAATGCGCAGTATTGTCATTAGACGCTGTTAAAGCCTTCGACTCGGTCAGCTGGAAGTGGTTGCTGAGTGTCTTTGCCCCCTTTGGTATAGGGGAAGGGTTTCTTAGATGAATTAAGCTGCTGTACAGAGATCCCAGAGCAAGAGTGAAAACGGGAAAACACATTTCGAAACCCTGGAGAATATACAGAGGAACCAAACAGGGCTGCCCACTGTCACCAATGTTATACATATTGGCCCTCGAAACATGGGCGGTCTTTCTCAGGGCAGAATATGGGGACACTGGGATAGAAATAGATGGAATAGTACACCAGATCTCGATGTATGCGGACGACATCCTCCTCTTCGTGGAGAACCCGCGCACTACACTACCTTGCCTCTTAGAAGCGGCGGACGCATACACCAGGCTCTCAGGGATAGCCATCAATAAAGAAAAGTCTGTCCTGTTCCCCCTGTCTGACCTAAAGAGGGTCCCCCGAAACAAACTTCCAGACATGGGTCTAGCCTGGGCACCAAACTCCTTCCGGTATTTGGGGATAGAGATACACCACAACTCTGCTGAATCGCACAAACGCAACACACAGGAAGCTTTAGAGAAAACACAAAAGGCCATGGGCTTCTGGGGGACACTCCCGTTGGGGATGATGGGAAGAACGGCCATTCTGAAGATGGTAGTACTCCCACGACTGCTATACTACTTTACAAACATTCCGCATGCCATACCCAGAGCTTTCTTCACAAAGCTGAACATAATAATACAAAGGTTACTGTGGGGGGCAGGGAGGGGCAGGATCGCAATGACAACCCTACAGAGGGAGTATGAAGAAGGGGGCATCAGATTGCCAGATTTAAAACAATATTACTTAGCAGGGCAACTGCAATTTGTAGTCAAATGGCTGGGTGAGGACGAATCAATAGACAAAACATTCTTCAAGCCAGCACTGAAATCATACTACCTACGAGAATTACCATGGATCGACAAATCCCTGCTTAGGACCCTGCCAAACATGCTTAAGCTTGCAACGGATCTGTGGGCGAGGGCGTGGAGACTCCAGAGGGCAAAAGATCCATGTTCAACACAGATCCCATTAGCGGGACTACTAGGCACAGACACGAGTACAGTCGCAGCATACAGATCCCATTGGGAAGCCAAAGGAGTAGCGCAAATAGGAGATCTGAGAGTGGACAAACAATGGATGGAGTTCTGAGACCTGGTGGAAGAATATGACATACACGAAGGTCAAATCCTCCTACATAACAGAATAATATTGACAATTAAGAAGAGGTGGCCTGGAATGGCCAGAACAAGAGGACATAGGAGGAGAACTAGATCCATGGTACGATATATCGGAAGGGGGACACACAACCTCCAAGCTATACGAACAATTACTACGATCCAATAACTCGCAAGCGCTACATATAAGAGGACGCTGGGAAGAAGAACTTGGGAGACCCCTTACCGATCAGGAGTTGACGAGAGTGCTGAAATATCCCAAAAAAGTATTGAGGAACGCAAGGTTTAGACAAGCACAATTATACACCATGCACAGGGCATACATCACGCCCAAGAGGATGAACAGAATGAACTTGGGAGACCCCCGCACATGCCCCTTCTGCTCCGAAGAGGAAGCAGACATGATACACATGTTATGGACCTGCCCAGTCATACGGGTTTTCTGGGATAAAATCAGACATAAAGTGTCCAGAAGTGGACTTCAAATACAAGCAGAGAACCCTGAACTGTACCTGCTGGGCCTGTTCCCAAGAGGAGGCAGACACAGGTCGCACCTTGAAAAAATTAAAGATCTAATATGCATACTAGCCAAACGGCGGATAGCAATGGTGTGGAATACAAAGGAGGAACCGACAATAGACTCATGGTGGGCAGACCTCAGGAAATGGGCAATGGCAGAAATGACGGTGTGGATGCGAGCGGTGCAGAAAGGGGAAGGGGAAACAGGAACAAAATAACAGCATGGAACTACCTGATGCCGGGTCTGTTCGAACATATAGAGGAAAGTGAAGGGGATGATCCTAGGGGGGAGGAGGAACAATAAATAAGGGATACTTGAGGACCCCCCAAGAGCAGAAGCACAAATCGGAAAAATCTTAAGACTGCCACGGGCACAGCATTAGCCTACAACAACACGATCGCCGGATCACTCCGAGATGGAAGATGAGAAGGGATACCCACACAGAGTGCCAAACAGTCAGTTATGTTATATCTTATATGTTTTGTTTGTTTTGTAATGTTATTATAAAATCAATAAAGAGTTTAAAAAAAAAAGAGGCCAGTGGGCAGGGTACTACCCTGCCACAAATGCAGTAGGGTAATTGCATGTACAGTATTCGCCACATAGGCTGCGGCCCACAAAACTGACACTCCTGTACGGCACTGGAGCTTTATAACACCCTTGTTGACCATATGCTCCGCTAAGGATCCTTACCTGCAAAAAGGGGCATTGTAGTGTATATGTACTGCTACGCGGTACTCTACAGAGGGAAGTTACTTTGAAGTGCTTATGTATACTCCGTCTGGGAGCATGTCAATGAGTGGCGTCTATTGAAGTGAGGGCCAACCAACATTTTCCTCTCACTCCACGTCCCCTATAGTATCCCTGTAGGTGCTGGTCCTTCCATTCCGGCCCTTGCCTTTTGTTCCTTCGGTGGCATGTGCTACAAGACCAAAAGAATTAGAAATGCACTGGAAAAAGAAAAAAAGGTAAGTAAACAAAGCTCCTTTCAGAGTTCAACAATCGAAGTTGCAATAAAGGGAGACAGGGCGCCACGCAAATTATACCCTCCACAGATTGTGCGCTACATAAAAGGAGCCGGGGTACTATGGAAAACACTGCAGTGCATTCTGGTACAAAAGCCTTGCTGTTAAAAGAGATTGTTGTGCTGTTTGAAGAGCTGAAGTGTGCAACACCTACCACAAACATTCTTCCTATACTTCCAAAAAGGGCAGCAATGCAATTTATGTAGGGCGTGCTAAATCAGCAATGCAGTAATGTTAAGCGGAACGCTGTTTGTGGTGAAAAAGCTTTGTGCTGTGAAACGTCAGCTTGCCCTTTTAAACTATGACATTGGCACAAGTTGTAAAAAGGCACAAATAGACTTCTGCACAATGTACCGCGCTTTCTCCATTTCCGGACCAATTGAAAAATAACGCAGCGACATGGGTGTCTGCGTAGTGGCATAAAGATGTATGCAGGAGATCGAACACAGACGCATGACCTGGCCAAGTGCCTCCTTCAGCGCAAAAACGGCACTAAAAATTGTGTTACATGGTCTGCAATTTTTTTCTCTCCACATTAAAGAACAATAATATGGTCATGATTGGAGGTCACCAAAGTGTCACACAGACAAAACAAAATCAATTACTTCTTGTAGGTACTCCATACGAGTACAAATCCACATAATACAATCCACAATGACCTGCCACTACACACGGTCTTCCATTCACTGTCAATCAATGTATTTACAACTCCCCTACAAATCATACGCTGTGGCTCATGCAATACACAGCCAAAAGTGCACCCTCTGCATTTCACTCGACAAATACAGCGTGTACCACAGTCTGTTTATGCCATCCACAGACAGAAACCTTATTTACCAATCCTGTGTCCTCCACAGGCCCAATGCTATGGTCGCCATCTGCAAAAGGGGCGTATGTCACACGTACAACCTTGCAACTGCTGCGATGTCCGCAGACTTTTCGAGCTGTGCGCGCGCGGGAGTGGGGGAATACATTTCAACCAGGGTAGGAGATCCGTTAGTAGTGGCAGCTCTGAAAAGAGCCTTTCTTTTGTTATTTTTTGGAAAGGTGCTTCCTTAGAAACACAATTTTTTGTGATTTTTATAAGTACTTTTCTGTTTTGTACTTGAGCTCACATGCTTACAGTAAGGTCTTCAGTGCAGCCTGTATATTGGAAAACAAAATATGATTGCCACTGGTCAACGAAGAAATTCCATTAGCATTGAAAAGGTGTACATATCGATACCCAATGTTGTCGTTATCACAGGAGAACATCCCAGTAGCACTCAAAAAGTTGCACATTCTTCATTTGATTAGAACCCTTCCGACCTCTGGCTGGTGACAACAATCATTGGAATAGTCCCATACTATTCGTGGTGGCATACATGAGAAAAGCACCTTGACAATGGGAAAAATGCGCTTAACTGCTTTCATCAACTTCTTGAGTTGACGGTACACACGTGAACAATGTATGGAACCCAAATGAAACACTCCATAATGCACGACCACAGCATATGCAGTTGGGAAAGTGCCCACTCACCGACATTTTCCAATGAGACCGCCGTAATTGCGCACATCGCCACAGTACCACAAAGCATCCACTACTTCCAAGTCGAAATCACAATGAAAGCCTTTTTCGACATCATAGGGATACAGATCTTCCACAAACTCATCACTGACTACCAACACAATGCGTCTGTCCATCTCTGCCCACCACACTCACTGCACAGAGTAATGGAACAAAATATTGCCGCCCTTTCCTATGATGCACACCCCGAGCACCTGATTGGACAAATCCCACAGTCCCATTTTCATTGGACAGCTTGATGAGAAGAGCACAATGTAGCACATGCACTTTCCCAAAAACCGCTACTGCGCTCCCCAACAACGCAGTAGTAATCCTTATTCCCTTTCCACTACTGTTGCTCCACCACTACTTCATTCGATACTATTCAATAGTGACACACGCATCCACCAATCGCATCCAAGCCGCCATCATGTAACGGTGTCACTCCTGTACAACACTTCACTTGTAACGTTACACATTCACACTGTAAGTGTTGTGCCTTTCCAAAGCACGTCCCCTACAAAGTTCAGTAAAAGTATGCACGATTTCTCCTTCCGCATACATCCACATGGCCACCCACAATGTGGCACGTGCAATACTGACAGTACCGCAGAATCCGCTTCCTTTTCTTGATATTGAAGTGTGGGGGAGGCGGGGGGCAGGGGAAGCAATTTCAAGCACAGTAGGGGATTGGATCTTCCAGCGTGGATGTGAAAATGTTTTTTTTTTGTCTGTTTTTTTTGTTACGTGCTTGGGAGCAACTTTATTCTTTTTTTCTCTTTATAACCTTTCTGTTTGCCTCTCCTCACATTTTTACCAAATTCTGCTCAACGCTTCTTGGACAGTGTAAAAGAAAAGGGCATTGCCAATGGTGCTCAAATAAATGCCATTTCTACGAAACCACTGGATATTTTGCGACGTCATAATCTCATAGTTGGTGGCGAACATCCCAGCAGTCTGCATAAATTTGCACATTCTTCTGTTTACAACACACCTTCCGACCCGTGGCTGTGGACAAATTACACCGGAATGGTTCCATACTCCTCGTGGTGTTGTGCATGAATAGACGACCTTGGCAGTAGGAAAAAATCTATATCACTGCGTTCAGCAACCTGTTCAGGGAACGGATTAAGGGGGTAATTCATAGAATTTGGCGCACAAGTGGTGCACGCGGCTAGCGCACAGAGTGCGCGTGCGGCAGTCTGCTCCAGCCGCATGCCCCAAAACCCATTTCAGCGCACAGCGTATTCATGGATTTCAACATCCATAACCAGTTGTGGCACAGAGCAGCACAGCAACCCTGCAGCAGCACCAGTAACGCCCCCAACCCCGCCCCGTGCGCGAAAAACATCACACAAATCCCCTACATGACGCAAAGGCCAGTGGACCAGCATACAGCCCCCCAACCACGAAAACACATGGCAAACTCCCCACGCACCCCTCGGAATATGCGTACCCTGCTCGCGCTAGCGAAAACACGTGTAAAAGTCCACGTGCACCCCTTGGAATACGCGTACCCTGCTCGCGCTATCAAAAACGCATGTAAAAGTCCATGTGCATCCCTCGGAATACACGTACCCCACTCGCGCTAGCAAAAACGCATGTGAAAGTCCATGCACACCCCCGGAATACGCGCAGGCAGCCCATCCACCCTCCCCATGCCCCACAGGCAGCCCACAGCACACGGGGGACTTTTCCCACGCATGTTACCTAATGCGAGCCGGGTACGTGTATTCCGGGGGTGCGCGTGGACTTTTACACACGTTTTCGCTAGCGCGAGCGGGGTACACGTATTCCGAGGGGTGCGCATGGACTTTTACACACAATTTGGCAGTGTGGGCCCTCCTGGGTGTGCCCTTTCCCCCCTCCCCATGCCCTGCAGGCAGCCCACACCACAGGGGACTAGCCTACACCCCTGGGCATGGCCCGCAGGCAGCCCACAACACAGGGGACTAGCCTACACCCCTGGGCATGCCCCGCGGGCAGCCCACATGGCACCATGCACTCGGGAGCACCGACACCTGTCCTCCACCCACCACCAATGACGGGCACCTGACAGCAGGTCCCGACACATGTCCCCCTGCACCTCCACCAACCCCCATTGACGGGCACCTGCCAGCAGGCCCGACACATGTCCCCCTGCACCCCCAGACACCCCCATTGACGGGCACCCGCCAGCAGGCCCCGACTCATGTCCCCCACCCAGCAACATGTCCTAACAAAACAGACCCATGGCCCTAATGCCAACCCAAATCCCCCTTGCCCCCCAGTACAAGCATGCAACCATCCACAGCAACCACTCCCAAATTACCCATGCCATGACAGTCTTAAAAGTACCACCATGCCCATGCCTAAATGCACAACAGAGACACACAGTGGCAACACATGACTGAGGCAATGTTCATTGCGACATGCACAAAACCAATGATAGAACACAACACCAATCATGAAGTTAGAAAAAATGTATTAAAAACATAATGAAGTAACATAGAGGAATTCAAACTTGAAAATCAATGTACAATGTCAGATTTAACCCAAAATAATGGTAATCCAATGAAACAAAAATAAACGTCATGTTGAATAAAAAAGTGGTCCATTGCCAATGTCAATAAGAAAAAAATAATCCAAATAAAAGAAAACCATTGATCCATGGGAAAATTGAAAAAGAAAGTATGTACAAGTCTGTAACTATATACAATGGAAGTCCAAATGGTCCATGATCCACAAACAAAAGGAAACCTACAAAAAAGTCCTATGAATAAAAAACTATATACACAAAGTGGAGCAATGTCCATGAACTCCAAAATAAAAGAAAAAAACAAAGGAAACCTAACAATAATGAACTATGTACAATGGCGGCGGGCAAGTCCAACGGCTCACTTGTTGATGTTCTGGGCCAGGGCATCATCGAACTCCATGTCGATGTCCCGGAGGCAGGCCTCTTCCCTGGCCTCGAGGTCTCGCAGGGATGCAGTCATGGCCTGTTCCAACTCCCTGCGAGTTGCCTCGAGGCACTCAACCCGCCTCAATGGCCTGCACATGGAGTTCTCCACCCTGACCATAGTGAGCCGTGCCTCCTCTGCCCGCCGCCGCTCCGCATCTATCCGCTGGCCCAACCGTTGCCACACGGAAGACACTCCCAATCCAGGGTCCTCCTGCCCTCCGGCCGATGCCTGCCCCTGTGATGTTGAAGGCCCCGAGCCATCATGGATCCCATCCTGAGCCTGCTGCTGCCGTGCATGTTCCCTGCTGGTCGATGCCTGCACGTCCTCCTTTTGCTGGGGTCCAGTTGTTGGGGTGGCCACCCCTGCTGGACCTCCGACTCCCGACTGTGGCAGGGATGTGTCCTTCACCAGCCTGGCCGCTGGTTCAAGGGCAGCTCCACAGGGTGCTCAGGTGATACTTAGGCAGGAAGATGACACGGAGGACAACACATAGGGGGTTCAGTTGAGGAGGGGGTCGCTAGAAGATCCAGCAAACGGAGGAACCCAGCCTGGGTGACCCGTCCTAGTAGGCCGAAGCGGTCAATGAGGTATTCCAAATGACGTGCATTGTCCTCACGAGAACCCTGCACGTCATCCCGAATACCACATTGACGCAACGCCACCCCAGCTAGGACAGGCTCAACCAGGTCCCGGATTGCCATGTCTGCAGGGAGAGGAAGGCCAGTTGTTGTTCGTGCATCCCCTCCCTGAAGACGGGTCTGGACGAATGCATCCCTGCTGGTGCAGGATGATGCAGTCACAGGATCGGGGACAGGATTACACACAGGCACCTCCGCGGCGGCCTGTGCTGCCTCCTGTCCCTGCCCCTGGACTGCACCACTAGCACCAGTGGAATGCCCCCCTCCACACCCCGTGCGTGGGCCTTCCATGGCCTCCTCCTCAACCAAACTCCCCACCAACCTGGATGACTCTGTGCCATCTTCCTCCGTAGGCCCCTGCGGGGGCTCAGCTGCCCCTACTGCTGCCGAGGAGTCCACCTCCGCCTCTTGGACCTTCCCTCTGCAGTTGCGGCCAGGGACGCGTCACCAGAATCCTCACTCCCGGAAGAGATAAGAAAGTGGGAGGAGAGCTGGGCCTTGCGTCTCCGGCTGGCGGTGGGATCCCTGCTTCTGTGCTCCACAACACTCATATTATTTGAACCCACACGAATGCAGAATTTGACAGGAATCGTGCAGCAGGCAGCAGCATCCATACGCACACAACAGCATGAACATCCGAAGGTTGGCATGACGTCACAAGCAACATGGGGAGTGCCGAGCACACGCGCCAACAGACTGACATGCATCTGTACATATCCACCAGCTGTCACAGTGCAATCAATGGCAACTATGTCACCTCTGCCAATTGTGTTCCTACATGTCTGTGTCACATGCATCCATGGCGTTTCACAGTCACACACATGTCAAACACACACACGCACATGTATGCCGTGCACGTACATGAAAATGGAACCAGCATCCATGTGTCACACCCCAACCATGCCATAGTACATACACAGAAATGCAAACATGTGGGCATCTCCACATGCAGTTGTGCATCATGCTTTCAGACACATATACCATTGATGTGCATCACACATAAAAGGACTCACATGCAGCACGGTCATGTCCCTGCACATACACATCCATACATGGGCCTTTTCAGACATATGTCCAAGCTGCACACTCCTGGCACACCTCAACATGGACTGTCCAATAAGTATGCATGGACACTTACCGCTCAACTCCGGACTGCTCTGCCTCTCGAGGATCTGACGGTGAAACGCTGGGTTAATGCGTTCCAGGACCCTCATGTTGTCGGTGGTAAGGTGGACCCGGTGCCTCACTGCACCCGCTGCTGCCAAGAGGTGCCGGGCCTTCCTGAGGGTCCTGGACCTGAAGTCCTCCCAGCGCTTCCGGACGTGTCGTATGTCGCAGGCTGCCACCCCCTCCACGTTGATGGCAGCCACGATGTCCTTTCAGATCCCCTCACATCCATCCTTGTCGGCGCGTCTTCTTCCGTAGAGGGCATCATAAAGTCCCAGGACTTGCTCCACCAGGATACCAACTTCTGCGGCACTGAAGCTGGTAGCCCTCTGCCTCTCTGGCTGGGGGTTGCCAGTGGTGTCTGATGGTGTTTCCCCCGACATGGCAACCCCTGAGGCAGGTGTGGGTGGGCAACTGGGTCCTGGGGCTGGGCTGTGGAGCGATGGAACTTCAGTCGGGAGTCTTCTGTTCCAGCAGGGGTGGTCACAGCAACTGGACCCCTGCAGATGGGTGACGTGCAGGCACCAAATGGCAGGACACGTGGCCAGCAGGCAGGCAGGCAGCAGCAGATGGCAGGTGGGAGTCTGCTCGGGGCTCTGGGGGGCAGGAAAATGGCCTTCTGGGCAGGAGCGTGGTCTTCCGTGTGTTGTCGCGTGGCCTGCTTGATACGGAGTGATTTGGCACGTGAAAAAACAGCACGTCAGTGTGTAATTCGAGGAAAGACCCTTAGCGCGTAAGCGCGTCTGTGACGTAACGTGTGCGCGGGCGTTTCCCTGGCACGGGTTGAAGGTCCCACCTGGGTTTCCATCGCTCTGTACGTGCTTTTCATGGAAAGCGGTGCGTATTTATTCCAGATGTTGGGGTTCACACGCGATTACTTCACAGCGGCTACAGTGTGTACTTCTTTTGGCGTGGGTGTTGGCTATGCGTTCTTCTTCTACACGCAAGGCAGATGGTGAGTCGCACACGCTATTTTTCCTACTGCGGGTGTCCCTGTTAGTTGCGTACCCCTATTTTTCGGGCATACTAGCCTGCATGTTGATCACGTACGCATTTATTGTGTTCCTGGCTGCCACAGCATACTGCGTGTGTTTTTTATACACGCACATGGGCTACAGGGGTTGCGTATCTCTTTTTCTTGCTTTTTTGGGATGCCTGCGCGTTGTGTGACATGTCATTTCTCCTAGGGGGCCACAGAATGGGACATTCATCGTAGATGTATATACATGTTTGTTGTTTGCACGCACTTTTGTAATGCGCAGGGATGCTACCGCCTGCCTTCGTGTGGCGGACGTGTTTAGGCCTGTGCGTGTCTTTGGCCGTGCGCGGGTTTCCCCTATTCGATTCCATGAATACGTGTAGTTCGCGTGCGTGTGGGCGTTCTGTGTATTTCCCTGCAGTACTTCCCAAGTTACGCCTTCTTTTTCACGCATTGTTCCCCATTCTGCGTGTTCCGCCACGTGTTCCGCCCTATTTTTGGTGTGTGCGCTGACTTTGTGCACTTTGGCTGTGTGCGTCGCGCACAGCGTTCTGGATGTTGCAATGACATGTGCGCTTATGTGTGCCATGCGCAGATTTGGCGCACATCCTGGGGAAAACACTTGCAGGGCCTTCCATGAATCGCACGTGTGCACTTGCTTTTCGAAGCTTGCGCCAGCTTGCGCCACGGTTTTTGGCGCACATTTGTTCCATGAATCGGCCCTTAAACGTTTACACGACATGTAACCCAAATGTAGACTTCCATTGTGCCCTACGACAAAATCAACATTCGTGACGGAGGCCACATATCTGCAAAGGCGAACCATTCCGCTGAAACTGCACGCATAATGACAGCCCCAGAGAGTTTCCACTCCTTCCAACACGAAATTACCAGCAACGCTGCTTTGCACACAACACCTGTGCAAATGGCACACAAAGCTAACACTGACGATAAGCACTGTGCGTCTCTCCATCTCTACCAATCTCACAACACAGTAGTGCCCAACAAAGAAACCTCCCCTTCCTATCAACCACACCCGAAATACCTGATTGCCTAATTCCCACAGTTCCATTTCCATGCCCACCATGCTCATAATGGCAGGATGCGGCAAGTGCGCTTTTCCAGCTACAGCGAGAGCCACGCCTCAGTAAATGAGCCACAATACATTTTCCCTTTCCACTGGCATTTTACCAGCACTCCCTCA
Organism: Ambystoma mexicanum; assembly: GCF_040938575.1. Classification (NCBI taxonomy): domain Eukaryota; kingdom Metazoa; phylum Chordata; class Amphibia; order Caudata; family Ambystomatidae; genus Ambystoma; species Ambystoma mexicanum. The sequence continues at coordinate 584,573,080 of NC_090922.1, read as the reverse complement.
TTGGGTGCTGTGAAAGTTTCACACATGCATACACCAACCACATACAAAAGCTCTGCATTGCACAGTACAATTTCTGACCACCATTCCATATTTACCCTTCAAAACTCTCAATACACATCACAGTTGCTTCCAAAGCACATCCACCAGAACCTCCTGCTAAAGCATCCACGATTTCAGCAACCACAAAGATTGTGCGCGGCACCCAGCACACCTTTGGCCATGTACACATCAGTGTAGGCCTTGCCCACACCCACCACAGCACTACTAGGGTTTCATGCATGCGACCATGTGTGCAGCTAACATTATCCATTATTATTACTATTTTTAACTCACTTCTGCTGCTGTTGCATGTGACCGATGTGCTCCACACCCATTCTCCAAAGATCACCACCCTCTAACTGATGCAGAGTCAAACAGGCATTACTGTTGTGGGTGTGCTCCAGCCCTAGGCTCTTCAGTGCATGGCCTACGGCCCAGGGCCTTCGGCCATGCACCCAATAGTCTAGGCCTTCAACACACCCACCGCAACATAATGCCACCATGCATGTCAGCATGTCACCAACTACCACAATCCACATAAACACCACTGCCAGCAGCACTCCTACCCAACCTGCGCACCACAATGGAGCCATGCAGGGAAAAATGCAACAGTTACCAAAAAAGGACTGTCTCTGCAACCCTATGCACTTTCCTTCACCTACTATAGTCTTACTCACTTCCATTCACAAACTATTGTGTCACTCCCAACCTAACCACATAATGTTCACAACATTAGTCCTACTCCAACCACTGTGCACACACCAGACTATGCAAGCACCACCCTTTACCTAATGCAGAGTGAAACATGCATTGCTGTGGTGGGTGTGCTGAAGCCTTAGACTCTTGAGTGCATGGCCTACGGCCTACGGCCATGCACCCAATAGTCTAGTCCTTCAACACACCCACCACAACGTAATGCACGCATGCAAGCCACCATGTGCCCTACTGGCGCAATCCACCCACATAGCACAGCCACCCGCGCTCCCACCCAACCTATGTCATGTGCAATTTACTCCCCTTCCCAAAATCACCTGCCACCACTGCCATACGTCCCCACATTCCGTGACCAAAAAGATGTAGGAGTATTCATGTTTTAAAAAGAAATTCGCATAAAAATGACATCACGGGAAAATACCAAACATACACTGGTGGCACCATTGAAGCATTCTAAAATGTACAACCCATCAAACAGCGCAATATGAAATGATGTTCAAATGTTACACATGCACATTTCTGCCTGGTAAGTTAACACCAAATTAAATTACCTAACTTCACAGAAGGTAATCACACAGAGCTGGTAGGCAACCTTTGCCATGCACACATCAGTGTAGGCTTGCCCACACCCAGCACAACACTATGGATCCATGCATGTGACCATGTACGCAGCTAACATTATCCACAAACGTAACATACGTAGCAGCACTTCCACCCAGCTCCCCCACACCATAACACAGCCATCCACCAAAACCTATCACTGTTAGCAGAATCCACAAACATACCACAGCTTCTGCCACCCCTGCCCCCTGCCATTCACAAATGATTGTGTCACTTCCAACCTACCCACACTATCTTCACAACATAGGGCGTACTACAATAAATCTGCACATATTACAGTAATCAGGCACATGTAAGCTGCACTTCCACCATACCCTCTTCCATACTCACATTATACAAACACTTCACCCTGTTGCCAAACTGCACAACTTCTCACTGTACCATTTCCAGCCATGCACCAAATACTGTAGCATATTCCAACTATCACCTAAACCATGGAACGACCAATACACACTTTTTTACTCACTTCTGCTGCTGTTGCATGTGACCGATGTGCTCCACACCCATTCTCCAAAGATCACCACCCTCTAACTGATGCAGAGTCAAACAGGCATTACTGTTGTGGGTGTGCTCCAGCCCTAGGCTCTTCAGTGCATGGCCTACGGCCCAGGGCCTTCGGCCATGCACCCAATAGTCTAGGCCTTCAACACACCCACCGCAACATAATGCCACCATGCATGTCAGCATGTCACCAACTACCACAATCCACATAAACACCACTGCCAGCAGCACTCCTACCCAACCTGCGCACCACAATGGAGCCATGCAGGGAAAAATGCAACAGTTACCAAAAAAGGACTGTCTCTGCAACCCTATGCACTTTCCTTCACCTACTATAGTCTTACTCACTTCCATTCACAAACTATTGTGTCACTCCCAACCTAACCACATAATGTTCACAACATTAGTCCTACTCCAACCACTGTGCACACACCAGACTATGCAAGCACCACCCTTTACCTAATGCAGAGTGAAACATGCATTGCTGTGGTGGGTGTGCTGAAGCCTTAGACTCTTGAGTGCATGGCCTACGGCCTACGGCCATGCACCCAATAGTCTAGTCCTTCAACACACCCACCACAACGTAATGCACGCATGCAAGCCACCATGTGCCCTACTGGCGCAATCCACCCACATAGCACAGCCACCCGCGCTCCCACCCAACCTATGTCATGTGCAATTTACTCCCCTTCCCAAAATCACCTGCCACCACTGCCATACGTCCCCACATTCCGTGACCAAAAAGATGTAGGAGTATTCATGTTTTAAAAAGAAATTCGCATAAAAATGACATCACGGGAAAATACCAAACATACACTGGTGGCACCATTGAAGCATTCTAAAATGTACAACCCATCAAACAGCGCAATATGAAATGATGTTCAAATGTTACACATGCACATTTCTGCCTGGTAAGTTAACACCAAATTAAATTACCTAACTTCACAGAAGGTAATCACACAGAGCTGGTAGGCAACCTTTGCCATGCACACATCAGTGTAGGCTTGCCCACACCCAGCACAACACTATGGATCCATGCATGTGACCATGTACGCAGCTAACATTATCCACAAACGTAACATACGTAGCAGCACTTCCACCCAGCTCCCCCACACCATAACACAGCCATCCACCAAAACCTATCACTGTTAGCAGAATCCACAAACATACCACAGCTTCTGCCACCCCTGCCCCCTGCCATTCACAAATGATTGTGTCACTTCCAACCTACCCACACTATCTTCACAACATAGGGCGTACTACAATAAATCTGCACATATTACAGTAATCAGGCACATGTAAGCTGCACTTCCACCATACCCTCTTCCATACTCACATTATACAAACACTTCACCCTGTTGCCAAACTGCACAACTTCTCACTGTACCATTTCCAGCCATGCACCAAATACTGTAGCATATTCCAACTATCACCTAAACCATGGAACGACCAATACACACTTTTTTACTCACTTCTGCTGCTGTTGCATGTGACCGATGTGCTCCACACCCATTCTCCAAAGATCACCACCCTCTAACTGATGCAGAGTCAAACAGGCATTACTGTTGTGGGTGTGCTCCAGCCCTAGGCTCTTCAGTGCATGGCCTACGGCCCAGGGCCTTCGGCCATGCACCCAATAGTCTAGGCCTTCAACACACCCACCGCAACATAATGCCACCATGCATGTCAGCATGTCACCAACTACCACAATCCACATAAACACCACTGCCAGCAGCACTCCTACCCAACCTGCGCACCACAATGGAGCCATGCAGGGAAAAATGCAACAGTTACCAAAAAAGGACTGTCTCTGCAACCCTATGCACTTTCCTTCACCTACTATAGTCTTACTCACTTCCATTCACAAACTATTGTGTCACTCCCAACCTAACCACATAATGTTCACAACATTAGTCCTACTCCAACCACTGTGCACACACCAGACTATGCAAGCACCACCCTTTACCTAATGCAGAGTGAAACATGCATTGCTGTGGTGGGTGTGCTGAAGCCTTAGACTCTTGAGTGCATGGCCTACGGCCTACGGCCATGCACCCAATAGTCTAGTCCTTCAACACACCCACCACAACGTAATGCACGCATGCAAGCCACCATGTGCCCTACTGGCGCAATCCACCCACATAGCACAGCCACCCGCGCTCCCACCCAACCTATGTCATGTGCAATTTACTCCCCTTCCCAAAATCACCTGCCACCACTGCCATACGTCCCCACATTCCGTGACCAAAAAGATGTAGGAGTATTCATGTTTTAAAAAGAAATTCGCATAAAAATGACATCACGGGAAAATACCAAACATACACTGGTGGCACCATTGAAGCATTCTAAAATGTACAACCCATCAAACAGCGCAATATGAAATGATGTTCAAATGTTACACATGCACATTTCTGCCTGGTAAGTTAACACCAAATTAAATTACCTAACTTCACAGAAGGTAATCACACAGAGCTGGTAGGCAACCTTTGCCATGCACACATCAGTGTAGGCTTGCCCACACCCAGCACAACACTATGGATCCATGCATGTGACCATGTACGCAGCTAACATTATCCACAAACGTAACATACGTAGCAGCACTTCCACCCAGCTCCCCCACACCATAACACAGCCATCCACCAAAACCTATCACTGTTAGCAGAATCCACAAACATACCACAGCTTCTGCCACCCCTGCCCCCTGCCATTCACAAATGATTGTGTCACTTCCAACCTACCCACACTATCTTCACAACATAGGGCGTACTACAATAAATCTGCACATATTACAGTAATCAGGCACATGTAAGCTGCACTTCCACCATACCCTCTTCCATACTCACATTATACAAACACTTCACCCTGTTGCCAAACTGCACAACTTCTCACTGTACCATTTCCAGCCATGCACCAAATACTGTAGCATATTCCAACTATCACCTAAACCATGGAACGACCAATACACACTTTTTTACTCACTTCTGCTGCTGCTGCACATGCACAATGTGCTCCACAACCATTCTCCAACTCGCACACGGCATCTAGAGGATCAGGGGACCTCTCCCTTCCACTGCAGGAGCAGTGTTCTGCCTGGGAGTGAAGCTGGAGCTTCCCCCCTTCTTGAAGGTAGGCCCCTTGGCTCGCTGTACCTGATGTCCGAAATTAGCGATTTTTCGCAAGACTCTCCGTGGATGCCTGCGCTTTGTATGCAGACCCCTGTGGTAACTTCCCTTGACCAGAAGCTGCCGTGATCCTCATCAAAATTCTCTGTGACCACTTTGTTTTCAGCGGAGGCCGCCATTCAAAGATGGCCGCTCACCTCATCTAGGCTCTGCCTCCTTTTGGTAGAGTGCACCTAAGCTGAATCTGGCCTACCATTGGCTGTTTCCCTCCATATTTTAGCCAACCGGCTGCCAGCAGGCGCAAGCCGGCTTTAGCACAAAGGCGTGCACAAAGGCAGATCCCCTGTCCTAGCCTGTCATTGCCTGCTCACTTGCCACTTGCCGGGAACCCTGTCCGTGATCCTTTCTCAGAGACATCCCTAAGGTACTGTACAAACGCCTCTTCCAGAGTGACTGTCACCTGCCCACACGTGTATCCTTCTGCAATATGGCTATGCCAAACGACCATTACTCCACTATGGCGAAACCAACTGGATATTATCTTTAAATCACGTACTTACTGTTACTTGCAAGTCCTATTTATTCTGCCTTAGTAATTGTAACGTTTTCCTATACTATAATTGGGCCTGCACATCTCCGTACACAGTACCAGCATATACCGCTGGATTACACTGTGCGAAGCTCCGTGCCTACCAGTATTATGCATGCGTTCTTTTTTTCTCGCACCGAAGTCTGATTCTAATGCCTGCACGCAGCGACCTGATTTGCCTCTATTTACATTGCACCGACTGTTCTACATAGCTAAGGTCACTCAGCACCGCAACCCGCGTGCACCTACCGCTTGCTGTTAGGCTCAGTACTTCCGCCTCGCTAGCAAATGCAATTTGCTTCTCTGCACTAAAACGATATCTTGTGCCTGCTAGAGTCTGCTCTTTGCCCATGCTCGAAATTGGATCTGATTGTTAGCATACATGCTTGTAAGATCTTTATGTCTGTTAGATTGCATTACTACTAATGGCAACTACCCTTTAGTGGTTTACATGTGAGTGTTGGCAGCTAATCTGTATTATGTATGTTGACCCTAGTACCGAGTTCTGCCTCAACATAGCACGAACAACCTCTCTGCCTACACATTAGGTTGTTAACCTTATGACTCTTGCCAGTCACGCACATCAAACTATAGCGTCTTTTAAACTTGATGAGGCTTTATTGTCTTGTAGTTTACAGTGCACCTGTTTACACTATGCTGTCTGCCCGCACCATTAACAATTAGGTTTGTGTTATGCTCTTTAGCTTACCTACACCAAGCCTTCAACTGTTTATACTGACCTACTGTGTTCGGTGTTTGCTCTGACCACGCTACATTCTGTGTCCAGCCACCACGTCCACATGTTCACACTATAACCAACTCATTATTTACCACGCTAGTCTCACCTGTTGAGAGCCCGTTTAAACCTGCAGCGCCAGTGTGCTTCCACCATCTCCCACCAAGGCTGGTGTGACTTACCTTGCACCTTAGGCCTTACACCACCATCATGCACTTTAGGGCCTTCCATATCCACTATTACATATTTTCCTTATTGACAGCCTCTATAAATCAGTCATTTACTGTGACAACACTCACACCTCCCCTATGGGCGCAACCCACTCAGCAGCCTGATAGTACTATTGAACCTAGCCAGCACCACCAGCCACTGTCTAGTTTGATCCCTACAATGGGCTGCCCCGTGATCACCACACCGGTCAACACCACACCATCAACCACACCAACCAATACCTAAATGACCCTGCTATTTAGCTGCATCACTTTGCCAGGAAACCCACCCCTAATCAACCTTGCTCCCTCTCGCTTAGAAATAAAAGACTAGGCTCTAGATTTTGCATACTACACACCCGCAGTAACAAGCCCATGCACCACCTTGCTCTCCCTCCCCCACCACCACACTGAAATCCACTACTACAGCTGCCAAGTTGCCTCAGATCAAAGGCGCCCTGATTAACGCAAGATCTCTTCCAGCTCACACAATAGACATTACTGACCTCATCACAACCTTAGATCTTGACTTCATTTCCATATCTGAAAGTTGGCTACATGCCGCTTCCGGACCTTCACTGTCATTAGTCTTACTGCCAGAATATGGCATCACGCGATGCGATCGCAGCACTGCCCAATCGAGAGGTGGTGGAGTGGCCTTCATCCATAAAAATTTGCTTGGTTTAAGAGTGTCGACTAACTCCAAACTTGAGCCAGCCGAACTTCTCTCAGTCAAACTACCACTAACGCCCAACCAAACGGCCACCCTCCACCTTATCTACAGGCCCCCAGGTCCCACACCATCATTTGTTGGAGAAATATCTACCCTTCTCCTCGACAATACTAAAACCAATTCGCAAATTATCATACTAGGTGACCTTAACCTAGGACTTGGTGACCCGAAAGACTCTACTGCTTCTGATCTGGAGAATGCGCTAACTGACTTCGGCTTCACTATGCACATTCAAGAACCTACCCATGCCAAAGGTAGGACCCTTGACTGGCTAGCCGGCTCCAACTGCAGTATTAACGTCCTCTCCAATACCTCTTGCCTATGGTCTGACCATCACATCATCACCTTTAATATCGAAGCAGCCCCACGTGTCCTGACTGCGATAGCTCCAGCCCTACCCACTAGGAATAAAAGGGACATAACCAAGGAGAAACATCTCCCATTGTTACTCCCATCTCTCAACGCGGCCACACATTCCTGCACTGATCCCAACTCCTTAGCAGAAACCTACAACCTTAGTATGCTCACGGCTATAAACGCTATAGCCCCCATCAAACTCAGGAAGTCTAAACGACGCACACATCTCAACTCTTGGTTTACACCACAGTTAAGAGTGCTCCGCAAAGCTAAATGTTGCACAGAAAACCGCTGGAAAAGTCACCCTTCTGATAAACGTAAAGACTGTTTCATCCTTGCATCCCTTACTTATAAAGATGCCATTATCACGGTGAAAAAAGAGTCCCTCAATAACCGTATCCTGCAAGCAGATTCGAACACAAAATAACTTTTCAAGATCCTAAAAGAACTCTAATCTCCAGCCACCCCTCCGGACACCTGCACTAAAGACAGTGGGCCTCATTACACGTTAGGCGGTAGGGGTTTAGCGGTACCGGTAAGGGTACCGGTACCGGTAAACCCCTACCGCCTTACTATGAGTTCCCTTTGCGGGACCCGACTTTAACGGCTGGTTTTACCAGCCGTTAAAGTAGGGTGCCACAAAGGGACCTCGGAGCTAATTACGGTACCGCAATTATACCTTGGTTACCGCCTACCGTTTAATGAGGCCCAGTAAATGGTGTGCCAACAGCTTTATTAAATAAAATCTCTACGCTACAATCTAAAATAAAAGAAAAACAAGACAGCCTGAAGCTGGACAACCATCCACACACCCCTGCTAGGGTCCTCCTTCTAGACGCCTCTAATATCAAACCTTTTGCTTTCTCCCCTCTCACTATTGCTGAGGTGGAAAACATCATCATGAGAATCAAACCATCTAACTGTCAAGGTGACCCGTGCCCCGCTCCCTCATCAAGCACTCTGCCCACGAGTTGGCCCCATTCATCACGGCCTTCATCAACTCCTCCTTTAAAACAGGCATTGTCCCCGACAACCTAAAGGACGCATGGGTGATCCCATTGCTTAAAAAACCCTCTCTAGTCCCAAGCATACCCACTAACTTCAGACCTATAACCACCGTCCCGTTCGTGCTCAAGATCTTAGATCGTGCAGCATACCTACAGATCCAAGACTACTTGGAATCTAATAATCTTCTAGGTCTACGACAGTCTGGATTTCACCCAAGACATGGGACTGAAACGGCTCTGATAGACTTAAAAACCCAAATTGAGGTCCTGAAGGACAAGGGCAGACTAGCTATGCTACTCCTTCTCGACCTCTCTGCAGCCTTCGATCTGGTCAACCACCAAATCTTATGCAGGCACCTTCACTCGGCTGCCCACTTCTCGGCTTCAGCCTCGGCCTGGATCAAATCCTTTCTGAGTAACAGATCCATGAGGGTCTTCTCCCCAACCGCAGCTGCGGACCCCGCTCCAATTCTTTGCGGCGTTCCTCAAGGATCTTGCGTGTCTCCTACACTCTATAACGTTTTTACTAAACCGCTCTTTGATGTACTTGATTATCTGGGTGTCTAGTTGACACCAAGGCCCTTAACGACGTCTACCTGGTCATCCAGGCTTGGATGGCCCAACACCAACTATGCCTCAACGACGACAAGACGGAGCTCCTCATCCTGGGCTCCGCGCAGTGTCTCAGCAAACTAGAGCCCTCCTACCAGTCATTTATCATAGATGGTAATACCATAAAAGTCTCTAAAGACACAAAAACATTAGGCTTGTACATTGACGCCACTCTAACCTTATCCCGACAAATAAATGCAGTCAGATCAGCCTCTGCATACATCTGTAAACTCATCGCAGCCTGTAGACCATATCTGACTACTCCTAAAAGCTTCACCCTAGCCAGAACCCTCATTATGTCTAAAATTGACTATTGCAGGGCCCTATACTTAGGAACTAGTCAAGGGAATCTGAACAAACTTCAAATCACCCAGAACAATGCTATTAGAGCAGCCCTAAACATACCGCGCAACCACCACATCTCCGAATCTAGAACAAACTTACATTGGCTACCTGTCAAGCAGAGCATTTCATTGAAAACTCTTGCCCTCACACACAAATGCCTGGCTAACAAAGCCCCCCCCTACCTCTGTAGTCGGATCTCATTCCATTCTTCCACCTGGCCTCAAAGAACTGCCCAGACCCACTGTCTATCGATCCCAAGATTCAAACTCCAAAAAGCTGGGGGCACGAGCTTCCCTGTTCTTGCCTCCAAGCTGTGGAACGCCCTCCCCGTCACCATCAGATCTGAAGACTCATTTAACGCCCCCTTTTGCTCCCTGCTTGATGTACATGCTCGTCTTTATGCCTCCAATGTTAACATCTTGTAACTCATGTACTTAGCTAAGTCTGTATATTATCCATGTATATGATGGCCACAGTAGTGCTGTTTGCATAGGAAGAGCACTTTTTGGGCGGCTCATAACTCCGCTCCTCCTGGACGAATCCTCACCAAACTGTGCAAAGAAAGTATATGGGCCACCCTGAATTCATTTGTAAAGTTTGGTGAGAATTCGTCCAGGGGGAGCGGAGTTATAGGGGGGGTCCCAAACGTATTTTTTCCCATATACTGAATGGGGGAAAAACTTTGCGCACGGCTACAGGTGAAACCGCTGGACGGATTTTGACGAAATCTGTGGCAGGTACAGGGGTTTGGTCCAGAAAGCGTGCTTTTGTAAATTTGGTCACCAAACGTGCAGTATGTTTCTTTATAATTATAAAAAAGTAGGTCTGAAATAATTAGTGATATCTATGTTCGCTCCGCGGTCACACTTCCCTGTTCGGTCGACGAACAAGAAACCGATTGGCTAAGGGGCTGGCGTCATGACTGCATACATGCGACGTCTCTGCCCATTGGCTGCTGCGAGACATGTTCTGCGTCAGATGGTTTGGATGGGCCCGACATCTTGGATCTGCGGAAAGCGGAGCAACAACCAGCGTACACATGCTTTTTTCATTAACCTATTTTGCTGTGTCACAGAGCATTGGGAAAGGTTCATACAGTAAGAAATGGGTGATCTATGCATTGTTTCTTCGGGCGTCATGATGTAATTTCTATGGACACCTTGTACGTACAGTAAATGTGGGGGGTAATATCGATAGCACTTCAGTCTATGTAGTGGGCAGGAAATTTGTAACACTTCAGTCCATGTAGTGGACAGGAAATTAACTGTTGAAAGCACACGTGTATAGGTAGGCAACATTGAAATTGACAACATGCCATGAACGCATTATTTTTTCCAATGGCTATTATTATATTCATTAGTACGCCGCCATGGGTGGCACATGCTACGGCCGTTGTGGCCAGGGGCTACAGTCTTAAGATATGGGTGATTAATGCACTTGTTCTGGGGGTCGCTCGTCATGATGTAATGTGTATGGACATCTTGTACGCACAGTACACTTATACTTACTTAATGACGTATGTTCTATGGCCTCCTTGTACGCACAGAAAATGAGGGGTCCAATAAGGCCAGTATTTGAGCCAGTGCACGGGGGAGTTGTTACATTTGTAAGGACACGTGTGGTGTTAGGGAACATTGAAATTGCCAACATGCCGTGAATACATTATTGTTTCCAATGGCTATTATTATATTCAATAGTATGCCGCCATGGGTGGCACATGCTACGGTGGTTGTGGCCAGGGCCTAGAGTCTTGGATGCATGGCTGTCGGCCGAAGGCCTTACTTACAAGACTGTAGGCCCTGGCCACAACCACCGCCACATGCGCCACCCATGCACACACCAGTAGTGTTGCATTTTGATTGACAAGTTGTGGGGAATGCATGCAGTCTTGGGTGCATGGCCGAAAGCCATGCAACCAAGAACAAAGTGATACGTACTAGACAGGGAACATTGAAATTGACAACATGCCGTGAATGCATTATTTTTTCCAATGACTATTATTATATTCATTAGTAGGCTGCCATGGTTGGCACATGCTACGGTTGTTGTGGCCAGGGCCTAGAGTCCTGGATGCATGGCCGTCGGCCAAAGGCCGAAGGCCTTACTTCCAAGACTGTAGGCCATGGCCACAACCACCGCCGCATGTGGCACCCATGCATACACCCATTGTGTTGCATTTTCATTGGCAAGTTGTGGGGAGTGCGTGCAGTGTTGGGTGCATGGCCAAAGGCCATGCACCCAAGAACAACGAGGTGGTTGTGGGGAGATCCTGCAGTCTTGGGTTCAGGGCCGAAGGCCATGCACCCAATAATACACTTATACCTACTTAATGACGTATGTCCTGTGGCCTCCTTGTACGCACAGAAAATGAGGGGTCCAATAAGGCCAGTATTTCAGCTGTGCAGTGCACGGGGGAGTTGTTTGATTTGTAAGGACACGTGTGGTGTTAGGGAACATTGAAATTGACAGCATGCCATGAATGCATCATTTTTTCAAATGGCTATCATTATATTCATTAGTACGCCGCCATGGGTGGCACATGCTACGGTGGTTGTGGCCAGGGCCTAGAGTCTTGGATGCATGGCCTTACTTACAAGACTGTAGGCCCTGGCCACAACCACTGCCACATGTGCCACCCATGCACACACCCATAGTGTTGTGTTTTGATTGGCAAGTTGTGGGGAGTGCGTGCAGTCTTGGGTGCATGGACAAAGGCCATGCAATCAAGAACAAGTGGTAAGTACTAGACTTGGAAGACACTGCACACCCATCCCATGTAAGATCTACAGACATACACCTAGGAGGGAAGCCTCTGGGCAGAGGTACTGAAGGATAACACACCTATAGAATAACCCCCACTACCACACATCACCGAGGTGGTTGTGGGAAGACCCTGCACTCTTGGGTGCATGGCTAAAGCCCATGAACGCAATACTGAAGTCATAAGTAGTGGAGTTACAAGTCAATATGGGTGTGGTGGATTGTGGTCATTGTGTTGATGCCCTAGTGTCTTCACTTCATGGCTGCAGACGATGGTCCGAAAAGTAAATTTATAAGCAGCTAATTTACAAGGACCATGTTTCACATATGCAGCAATGGTTGTGGATAGGAACTGTACTCCTTGAAACTTGTTTGCAAGGCGTAGGTGGTAGGTTACTCACCGAAGATGAAAGGGCAGCCTACAGGCATTGCAGCATGTTAGTACCATAGATTAGACGAGTAGATTCCCATGTGTAGAAAATGCCTGCCAATATACGTACTCCTTACTTTGTTCAGAATCCATAAACTTTTTTTAAATTGGTTATCGTACTTGGCAGAAGTATCACTTTTTCCAATTCTGTGATGAAAGAAAAAGGTGTGTTAGTGTTTGCAGTTTTTCCAAATTTACCACATTGCATAATAGGCAGTTAACTTTTTTTTTTATGGACCCTCATATTTAGTTTACAAACCAGTGTACTGTGCATTGCGCTCAGTTTCTGTGTTTGCTTTTCTAATCCTTGGTCTGGGGAAAAAAATCCTGGTCCGATTAAAAAAAACCTTCATTTCTTATGGTACTAAGTACTTCATTTTTCCCTTTCAGTGTTTTCTTCATTTTTCTGATCAATGTTATGTTTGTTGCCTTCCTGCCCATTTTTAACAACAGTTATATACCTGTAGGCGTATTCTAACTGTGCATTTGTTCCTACAGATTTGTGATACTCATTCATTTGTGTCGTTGTTACATCCTGTTTCCTTCATCTTTCCCATTAATGTTTTCTTTGTTGCTTTCGTGCCGATTTTTAACAACAGTTAGATACCTATAGGCATATTCTACCTGTGCATTTCTTTCCAACAATCTGTGATAATCATTTATTTGTGTTATTCTTCCATCCTGTTGGGTAGTTAGATACCTGTGGGCGTATTCTAACTGTAGTCTTTGACATACTTTGTTGACAATCTTGAAGTATACATTATTTCGTACATTTTGGCTTCAAGCACATTAAATACGCATTTGTTAGGTTAGCTGGCAACCTCTGCTTTAGAGTAATGGTGCTATCATTACATTCAAACCATCCAGAATTCTTTTTAATGTATGCAGTGTAGTGACCTGCATTGGTTGTAGCTCCTGCATGGTAGATTATTCCTACTGTTGTAAAGGTTTTCTTTCCAAGTAACACTTGACTGTGTGTGAATCCAGTCAGTTGGCAGTTGTTTTTCGTGCCATCTGCATTATAACGTAGAAGCATAAGTATTATGTAGGCACTACGTGATTGTATCAGTAAGGTGGAGCGATTGTCTGAATTGCAAATACTACATAATCTGCCATGGTTTGCATTTTGTACCAGTTGCTGAAATGGAATGCTCTCAGTATTTGGTATGGAAACATACACAAATCGCTCATTTGGGATTACTTCCTGTATCACTTTGCTACAGATAGTGCATGTATGTTTCCACATGTATGATATTTGGAAGATTTCATTTATAGGTATGCTTTTGTTTTCCAATACTAATAGTATGTACATTAGAAATTCTTGTGGATCTTCTTGTGAGTTCATAGTGAATCTCACCATTCCAGCACAGTCGTCCAATTGTTGCCTTACTCCATGAACGCTGTATGTGTTGTCAGGATTGCTTGTTGCATTTCTATGCAGCACTAACATTTGCAAACACAATTGGTCTGTACTGTGCAGGTAAATATTGTTAATAATTGGTGGCAATTGAAATAGAATATTGATTGCTACATTTGCATAGCAACTTACCCCACTTTCACTTGTAAATTTGAATGGGCCAGCAAGTTCTGTATCTGAGTGAATTTTTTGGTTTTTCTGTTGCTTCTTTGCCGACGTGCCTGGTTTACATTCCCTAATAGGTTCTTCTATGTTTGCGGCAATTGCTGAAACTTTTGCTTCTTTTCTTTGCGGAATTTGCTGTTGCATTCTGTTGCATTTCTGTTTCATTTAATTTTCTTTTTCCACGTTTCACTTTATCTGGAACAGGGTATTGTTTCAGATGAGGGGTGTACAGTGAACGCAATCTATTGTATTCTAGAATGCAAGGAATATCAGCTTTGACTTTACTTGAATCAAAGTTTATTAGCAATAGACCGTGAAGTGTACGTAAGCGTGATAATGCTACTTAGCTCATGCCTTCCTTAAACACTGTGTTTCCTATATCTATCAATGCTTTCTCTAGGGTAAGACCTTGGGATTTATGAATGGTAACTGCATATGCAAGAGTTAGAGAAAATTGCTCTCTACGTACATACATGTCTTTGAAGAGAAGGAATCGAGCAATTGAGCGCCCTATCCTTTTCACTTCTGAAACTTTATCAAAGCGAATATTTACAAACTGAATGTTGCTATCACGTGGGTATGATTGAAAGCCAACAACTGTTCCCAGTGCTCCATTAACTAGCCCTTGCTCTACGTCAAGGTTACGTTTAAGCATTACTCTACAATTTAATGATAATTTCAATATTTTTTCCAACCCAGCTGTTTTGGAGATTGAATTTTCTAAACTATTTAGTCTTGTTGTGGCTTGCTCACACATGGGTACTGTCACACCATGTACGTCTAGTTTGTCTGTGGCGCTAATTTCTATTATTGCTTCCATTTCTTTCTTTAACATTGTTTCATTGAATTTGAAACAGCTTGCAAGAGTTGGCATTAAGGCCATACAATTGACATTTTTGGGCGCTATTTGTTCCATAACATCAGTTGCACATGCATTATCGCCATAAAGTGCATGTATATGCCGGTTTTTCAATACAGCTTGTGCTTCTTGCGATAATACACCAACTCTAATACTTTTTAAGATGTTGGCATAAGTGAGATCTGCAGATTGGCGCATGTTCTCAGTTAATTCTCTGTATTGGAAATGTTGCCAAAGGTTAACATTACCTATGCTACCAACAGTTTTCCGGCAGAGTTTGTGGCCTAAGGTTTTAAAAATCGGTTGATCTTTCACAGGTGTCAATTGTAGATCTCCGAAAACGATAATGTGTTTCCCTGCAAAGAGTTCCTCGTTATTATTTTTAAGTACTTCTTGCAATCTGAGATGAATCAAAGCCAACATTAGGTTGGAGACCATGCTCACTTCATCTATTAGTAGCATTTTCATTTGTTTCAACACTCTACGTAATTCCATTGCAGCTTCTGCAGAAAGTTTGTAGTAGTCTAATTTATTTTCATCCTCTACTGGAAGCAGTAGTAATCCGTGTAAAGTCACACCGCCTATGTTGTAGGCAGCTAAATTTGTGGGGGCTGTTACAACAGCTGACAGTTCGTTGTTTGTCAATTGTTGAAGGAACTTGCTGATGATTTTGATTAAGAATATTTTCCCTGATCCAGCTTCACCACTGACGTACAGCAGTATAGGTTTGTCATTTTGGCAGGTACATTCTTTATTTTCGTGTTGTACACCATGTACAATTTGTTTTTTTACATCTTCAAAAATGGTGCGCTGATCGTTGTTAAATTTTGTTTGTTGTTCAATTAAGTCTTCTGTATCTTCTTGATACTGATACATGGTGTTCTCTACTTCTGCCACAGCTACCTCAGCCTCATTTGCTATTACTGGTTGTCCTAATGGTTCTTGACTTCCTGTTACAGAAGGCTGACTACTGTCGGAAGAGTCTTTATCTAGTTGGGCCTGAAGTTATTCTTCCTGTTGTTGCTCATTGTGTAACATTGCTTTGTACTGCGTAAAGTTCACATCAGTGATAGTGCTTTCATTTGCTTTGAAAGCATCTTCATAGCACTCATAATTATCTAGTATGTCTTCCTCTTTTCTCCATGGTTTGAAAAGTTGTAACAGAGACTTGTAATATAGTTCTTTCTGTTGAGGAGTTTTTAATGACAATTTGACATGATTAATTAAGCTTCGGTTGTTAAGTTTCACTAAGCTCCCTTCCCAATCGGTCACTCTATATCTATGTTTGCTTTCATTGGGTTTTACATTATTTTTGTATGCAAAGTTTTGAGCTATGTGGTATAGACACATGCTTTCCAGAGTGGTACTCCTGTTCGGATAGTATGTGTCCAGTAAATTGCTTTTTAGAATGTCTTGGCTGTTGGGATCATTTCTGGCAATTGTTTCTATGTCCTCATATGATTTTAGCACTCTTTTTCTAGATTTTGCAGGACCAAGACTGAGCCATACTATATTGTCTGATTTTCCATACAAAGCAGTGCCGGTTAAACGATCTGCTGCTTCATAGGCCCCACAGTCTCTATGAGAGAGAATTTTTATGCCTAGGCTGTACAATTTCTGTGATAATGTTTTGTCTGATGCTAGGTCATCCCAGAGGTCTTGAAGCTCTGTTTTTTCGGCTTTTGTTAAGTAGGCTGTAGCATATCGTGCAACAGCAGTTGAATTGCCTGCAATGTACTGCACATCTATGTTTGCATTCCATAATAGGGCAATGATTGCATTGTAATCATTGATATATTTTGATTCTTCCGTTCTTTTTATGTAATACATGTTTTTAGGTGATTTATCTTTAACACTATTTCGAACTGAAGACATGAAGTTGTTTACTTCACCTGTTTCTGTAACTGGTCTAGGCAAACCAAAGCGGCATTTGGTGTTGTATTTATCTTTGTTTTTGTATTTGCTGTGACAATATTTGCCACATTTGTGTCTTTGAAATTGTAAAATCTGCTCATGCAGCTCACTATGTGTCTGTTGTGAAGGGATTTCACATGTGACATATTTTTTGATAAACTGCAAAACAGTGCTATCACTATCGTGCCCAAATTTCGGTGCACCTTTGATCCATAACAGCATGTGAATATGTGGTGCTCCTCTCACTTGATATTCCTTTCTCCAAAAGAAGTGTTGCACTTCTCCAAGGGGAGGAACAGTTTTATTGCAAATAAAGTGTAGCATTGCAATGAAACGATGATGGAAATATCTTGAGGCATTAACTGGATCTAGAGAGCAAAGTTCTCCAGGTGTTAATATATCTATGTTGTTTTTGTTGCTGTTTGCTATGCGTAGGAACTCATGTAAATCTTCCCAGGTATATTCTGCACAACTTAGCGTACAAACCAAGTTGGTGGTCCACGGTTTCTGATCATGCAATGCTCGTCTCCGTGCTGTCTGAACCAGTATTCCTTTGTACCACACATGTTTGCAAACAAATTTGTTATACTTGATTGTAACACCTCATCTTTTTCTTGTACTTTTTGTATTAACTGCGTAGCTGACATATTTTGAAAGTGCGCTCCAGATTTAAGAATGTGTGCAACTCCATAACATAGTGTTGCTAATTCACTTTCATAGAGTACGTGGAATATGTATTCAACATTTTGTCTAAATCTGGGATCTTGCGAATACATTCGTAATGAGCGGTATTCTGATGCCCCAATCTGAGTGGGTCTATCATCATATCTTCCACCTTTGCCAGTAGGAAATAGCAGTGGAAAAGCACGTGCTTTTATACATTTTTCCCAAATACTCATTGGTGACCCTTTGGTTTGTCGCATTTGGTAAGTTTCTAGTGCATAATCTATGCTTTCATTGGAAAGCAATGGATGAATTTTGTAATGGTCTAAAAGAGTGTATACTGTAACTGGATCCAGAAGTTCGAATTGTCCAGTTTCTGATGGCTCTTGAATTATTTCAGTTGTTTGCCTTAAGCTTTCATCAATATTTATTTCCTTAGAGTACTCATTATTGTCTTTTAGATATTGTAATGCTTGTCTAACTTTGTGTAAATCCACAAATTCTTGCCAATTTTTTTTGTCCTTTGTTGGTACTCCATTTACCAAGACTATTAAAGAATGCTCTATTGAACGTTCCACTCCTAGAGTGTGTACATTTTCCGTTCGATCTAATGGCAAGTAAACTACTTTGCCACAAATGCCTTTCACTAATTCAGAGGAAGGTAATTTTGCTGTTTTTGGATGAAGACGTATAATTGCTTGAAATGGGTGAACTGTTTGAATTATTATGCTCTCATACAAATTGAGCTGTTGCAGGATTTTTGGTAATGGAAACAATTCCAAATTATTTGTAATTGCACGTGAAGCAGTGTGGTTGTTGTCTAATTTTGCAGTACAGTAACTGCAACATATTAGGCGTTCAGTTATTTCATATTTGCTTTCAGCTAAAATGTACAAAGCTAATTCAAACCATTTAGAGTCTTCATTGTTTTCTATTTTGTATGCTATGTCCACATTTTTTGTGTTCCTTTTGTAAAACGGTCTGCGGCAACATACACACACATGGTTTGGTACTTCAGCCGATGACCTTTTAAATGTTAGTATTTCTTTTCTGTATGTGTGTAATAGAAGGTTGCTATGTGCAGAATTTTCGCTACTATGCTCTAAAACGGTTGCGTTTTCTACGTGGCTCTCACTTCCAAAATACTTTTTCTGAATACGGGACATTTCTTCTTGTAAGTATTTGGGTGTACCATGCAGAAGAGTGGTATTTAAATTGTCTAATTCTGAAGCTGGACTTTTTGCTTAGCATATTTTATAATAATAATAATAATAATAATAATAATAATAATAATAATAATAATAATACACTAATTATTATACACTAAATTTCTTACTTTGGAATGATGTACTGATATTCTTTTGATATCATGGAAGGTACTTTTGCAAATAGGCCCAGAAATGCAGGCTAATGAATGTCCTTTTAGTCCTGTGTCTTTCCGCACTGCACAAATATCCATATTTTGCAGCACTTTCATTTTAGTTTTGTCTTTACCTTTTACATATTGATTGAGGAACTGACATAAAGATTTGAAAGCTTTATTTGGAATGGCACACATTGATGTGCACGGCCATTTGTATACTGGACGGTGTGGTTCTGCTGAATCGAGAGGTAATTCACGTTTTCAGGAGATAGTTTTGTAAGCAGTGTTTCTTGTTCCATGATGGTAGTATTGATTTTCTCATACCCTCGTCCACTGCTATGGATGGCAATTGTGTTTGTTTGATTTTGTTTGTATGCTTCTTCATTAAAATATGGCTCTGTGGTTGTTGTGTGACTCCATTCACCACCACAAACATGCAAAAAATTATTTGTGTTCACATTCCGTTTATTGCTGAGTTTCTTTTGTAGTTTGGTACTTAGTTTTGTTAGTGCTTTCATCCTATTTAACACTAATATGAACAACTTCCTTTTGAGACGGATTGCACTGTCCACGAGTGCTTGTAGAATTAACTTTCTATGGTACGTTTTAAGGGGTGAGGATGATTTTGGTCCTCTTCTTAGTAGATTCTGAAGGACTCTGTGATGAAACATTTTTGCTAAAATACTTTTTTTTACTATGGGTTCTTCTTACACTATCAGGATTATTAGGAACATTGTTAGCTGTACTGGCAGCCGTTTTTTTTACAACATTTCTGTGTTTTGTGACACTTTTTGATGGAGGAGGTACAGTTTCGGTAGTTGAGACTTCTTTTATTATGTTACCCAAATGCATTAGCTGGTTTGTACCAAGATTCTCTACTAACTCTACAACAGGTGGATGCCTACATTGGGCACCTTTATTTTTATTTGCTCTAATTCTGCGTTCCTTTCTACGGAGTAGCTTTTTGATAGGCATTCTTTGGTGTCTGTTGAGAAAAAAAGCATACTTTGGTCTGTTGTCCAATGTATGTGTGCAGTGTGCATGTGTGCATAAGTGTGATGGGGAAGCTCTTTGGCATGGTGTGTCAACGTACAGTGACCTCTATCATTTGGCAAGGCTACTTTACTGTTTGTATACTTCTACAATGTGCTTCAGATGAGAGTACAAAGTGGCCTACTTGTGACAAGAACCATTATTAATAACCAAAATGCCAAAAACTTGCTACAGCAAATTCATTTCACAATCTAACCTTCTGAGGATTTCCTATGTTATTTCAGTACCAAACACACAGGGATTTGTCAGCCATTCTGCCTGTTATTCTTTGTTCAATAAATGGATATTTGTAGGTAGAATGGTTTACAAATGAATGCTTGCTTTGGTGCCCAAAATAAACAAATAGCCCACGCAGCCTCTTTAAGGAGTATTTGCAATATGAAGGTTGTACTGTACTTACTTTTTTGTGCAAGATGACCAGGTTTCTTCGGATATGTCGTCTGCAGTGTAGATGCTGTTGATTCTCAGTAGAGTAGTCTTCACTGTGAATTGAAAAAACAATATCAATTACATTGTGTGTTTGCAGCAGTCATGATACTGTAGACATTACTTGTACTTCTTTCGTCAGAGGATGGAACTTTCATATTTCAACCCAGTCCACGTGCACATTTCACTTCACTCTGTGCAGTCTTTGCATACTACTTTCAATATGGTACTTGAAAGTGCTTCAAAATAACTACATTTTTTAAGGGTTTGCAAATGCCTTGTTCTTTACAAAGTGTAATATGCATAGGAGAGAGGTTTGTAAGCGATAGGGCGAAGTACTAGATGGGGAAACATTTTGTACTTGTTAATGAAAAACATGATGTCGAAAAATCGGGAGACCCTCCGAAGGACATGTCAGTACTACAATCGGGAGCGCTTACTATTCTCATACGATCACATTGCAAGTAGCATTACTGTAGGCAGTACAGAGTACAGAACTCTGACATTTTCACATACAAAATTGAGGTCTGCCCTAAATCATAGTTCTCAACTCACATGCTTTTGGCGGGTGTCACTCGCCTAGTAAAGGGCAGACTCACCCGCCAAGCCTTCTGCACGCCCATTCATTCCAATGGGCGTCTCACCCGCCAAAAACAAAATTGGGTGATTTCACCCGCCTTTAAGACAAAAATGTTTGAGAGCTGTGCCTAAATAGGCATGCTTGCAACTTATGTACAGGTTATGCGGAAGACAGTAAGCAGTTGTGCGATTTGTTAATGACAAATCGGCAATCTTGCACTTTAAAAGGGGGAGCGTTGTTATGTGTTCCCTATGGACATTTACTGGCATTATTTTGTCTATTTTAAATCATAAGGCTTCCACATGTACTCTGATTAAAATATACATACCTGTACTCTATACTGATGCATGTGGACATGTATGGAGCTGTACGTAGAAATTCGCAATCTGTTACGCTCACCTGGTTCCCACGGGGGCGTCGACCGGAACTGGGCCGCTGTTATTTCCACCAGCGTGACGTGTAGCGCCGAGATGACTGACTGGACTGGCCCGCTCAGCCTAGTTTGTCTGGCTCGCAAGAATATTCTTCTGCAAAGGAGAAGAGGAATTAACCACCCGTGGAATTTGGTGTCAACCCACCTTCCTCACTCCCGTTGTCTTCCCACAGATCACTCTTGATGTCCCCTCCTTAGTCTCACCTGATGGTTTGGAAGGATGAGCTCTCCATCCTGCGTCGACCGCAGGGGCGTGTTGATGACCAGTTACTTCACTGGCGTAGAGGAATTGGTGAGTTCCAGTATTGACTCTAAAGTCCAATTGTTCATAAGAGTTCAAATGTCTGCTCTTCACTCTGTCCGATTCCTTGCAGGTTGCCGATTAATCCACTCGAAGATTTCCAAATGGCACTCGGTAAGATTCAGGTAAGTCTACTGTGGTTTTCCCCTTAGGGGCCGGGGTACGGCGATGAAGCAGAGTTGACTGTGCCGACTCGAGATGAGGTGAGACCCCCGTGGTAAATCAGGTAAGTTTTGTGGGGGGTAACTGGTATTGTCTTTGCTTTCTCCCCTTAGGGGCCGGGGTACGGCGATGAAGCAGAGTTGACTGCGCCGACCCGAGATGAGGTGAGTACCTCCCGTGGTAAATCAGGTAAGTCCTTGGGGGGTAGCTTGTATAGCCTTAGAGAGACCCCTTGCTCACCTTGCTGTCTTTGTCTCCTTAGGTGTCGGAGGGCGGCCACGAGATGGAGAGAGCGTGATGGAATGCTGAAGTACCGCCAAGCAGGTGAGTTCAGCGTGGCGCCGTAGGAATGTGAAGCGATGCTTCAAAGACTTCTGTCTTTCAGTTCCGTGGCGAGACGGATCAGGATTCAGGTAAGGATTAAAGTTAAAACTCCTGTTCTAACCTTTATCCTTCTTGTCTTCTTGTTTCAGGAGTCCCAGGACTGAAGCGGGCGTGGCTGAAGACTGGAGCTGCTGAAAACACGGTGAGCGTTACGCTGCAGCAAGCAGAATAACGCGAAGCACGTGTGGCTGTCCGGGCGTGGTTTAAATAGCCTTGGAAGAAGATCCAGGTAAGTATTCTTCCACAGCCCCACCCAAGTAACAAAATAGTCCCTTCAGTAAAATAGTCCCTCCTAAGCCTCATTTGGCTTGAGTCTTCATGCAGCATGGTCTGCCTCAGGTGAGTATGCAGCATGGTCTGCTTCAGGTAAGTTATCAATAATGAGCCTGGCGCCCATGGCGCCAGGACTGACTTTATCTTTATGAGCCTGGCGCCATAGGCGCCAGGACTGCACCCAAACAGCCCCTAACTGGGGCTTTTGGGCATGCTCCAAGTGGCATGATGCCTGCTTCCGGGGCTGCTGGGCCTGGTCTGGTCTTCCGGGGGCAGGCATCATGACAGCAATCCCCCTCAAGGCCCCTCCTAAAGTCGTTCTCCCCCTTGGCCGTGGTTTGTCTGGAAATTCCCGATGGAACCTCTTCACTAAACGAGGTGCATGCACGTGGTCACTAGGTTCCCAAGACCTTTCCTGCGGACCATAACCTTTCCAGTCAATTAGGTAAAAGAGTTTTGATCTCACTCTTTTTGAGTCCAAAATATTCTTGACTTCGAACTCGGGCTCCCCGTCTATGAGGATAGGTTCAGGTGGAGTGGTTAGCCTAGTTCCTGGTTGCACTGGCTTCAAAAGAGACACGTGGAAGACGGGATGGATTCGCATATGAGCAGGTAGGTCCAACTTGACGGCCACTGGGTTAATAATTGCCTTGACAGAAAAAGGTCCCAAATACCTGGGGTTAAAGGTCCGAGTCCCCTTGAGTGGTAAGTGCTTAGTGGCTAACCATACTTGGTCCCCTATTTGGTATTGAGGAGCTTCACTTCTGTGCTGATCCGCATCCTTTTTGTATTTTTCCTTAGCCTTTTGCAAATGGATGGTTGCTTCTTTAAAGGCTTGTGTAATAACAGCGTGGAGATGGTCCACTGCGGGCATCTCTAAATGCTGGGGTGAGTCCAAATCCGAGGTTCGAGGATGGTGCCCATAAATGGTAAAAAAAGGACTTTGTCCAGTTCCTGAGTGTACGGAATTATTGTACGCATACTCTGCGATCCACAGAATATCTTTCCAATTCCCCTCAGACTGATGTAGCATACAACGGAGGTACTGTTCAAGAGTCTGGTTGGTCCTCTCTGTTTGACCGTCGGTCTGAGGGTGGTGACTGGTCGAAAGCCTAACATCAATTTGTGCCAGTTGGCAGCATTTCCTCCAAAAATGTGAAATGAATTGACTGCCCCGATCTGAAATTAACACTGAAGGAAAGCCATGCAGGCGGACAACATTTTCAAGGAATTCCTTGGCCAGGATTGAAGCTGAAGGTATCCCTTTTAAAGGAATGAAGTGGGCCATTTTAGAAAAAAGATCTACAATAACTAGAATGGTATTGTAACCTTGGTACGGGGGTAAATCTGTGATGAAGTCTAATGACAAGGTATGCCAAGGGGTAGGTGGTATGTCTAATGGTTGCAATAATCCAGAAGGTTTTTTCTTTTGCCCTTTATTTTGTGTGCAAATGCCACAAGACATGACAAATGACTTGACATCCTTTCGCCAGGTGGGCCACCAAAATTGCTTCCTAATTTTAGCTTCGGTTTTTGCAATACCCGGATGCCCTTCTATTAAGGGGTCATGGTAATGGGAAATGACAAGTTCCTGTAGTTCCTTTTGCGGTAAAAAATAGCCGGCCTTGGTTATAAGGTAAATCATCGATGACAGAGTACTCTGGACCTTTCTTTGCCCAGTCCTGTAAGGCAACGGAATCAAAGAGTTGGTGGATCTTGTTTTGAATGTCCTCCAGTGTCTGTATGGATGTCAGGCCAAGGATTCTCTGTTCCGGAATTATGGGTACGGGTTCTAAAGTTATTTCTGCTTCTCCCATTCCAATCCGGGACAAGGCGTCTGCTTTACCATTCTTACAACCTGGTCGATAGGTTATTACAAAATCAAACTCGGCGAAGAACAATGCCCAACGGAGTTGGCGCGAAGATTGGGCTTTGGCTGTCTTTAGGTATTGTAGGTTGCGGTAATCGGTGATGACCGTGATGGTATGTCTGGCACCCAGTAGATAGTGCCGCCAAGCCTTGAAGGCGGACTTGATGGCCAGCAGCTCCTTGTCGGTTATGGCATAGTTTAATTCGGGGGCTGAAAATTTTCTTGACCAAAACGCCACTGGGTGAAGCTGGTTAGTTTCGGGATCCTTTTGGGAAAGGACTGCTCCCATGGCTGAACTGGATGCATCTGTTTCCACTATGTAGGGAAGCTCGGGGCGCGGGTGTCTTAATATGGGAGCAGATGTGAATTTAGCTTTTAACTCTTGGAAGGCGTTCTCGGCTTCCTCTGTCCACACAAAGCGTTTGTTTTTTCGCAATAGTGTTGTAATGGGATGTACAATGTACGAGAAGTCTGGGATAAACCTGCGGTAGAAATTGGCAAAGCCAAGCATGCTTTGAACTCCTTTGATTGAACTTGGCGAAGGCCAATTAAGAATGGCATCCACTTTTCGTGTATCTATCCGGATTCCTCTCGGGATCAGAATAAATCCAAGGAATTCCACTTCCGTAGTGTGGAAGATGCACTTTTCCAGTTTAGCATATCATTTATGCTGGCGTAACTTCTCTAGGACTGCTCGGACGTGTTTTACATGCTCAGATTCTGATAAAGAGTATACTAAGATGTCGTCGATGTAAACAACCACACAAACGTCGATAAGCTCTCGGAGGACATCGTTCATGAAGAACTGGAAGGCTGCTGGTGCATTGCATAGTCCGAAGGGCATCACCTGGTACTCAAATAGTCCGTACTTGGTGCGAAAAGCAGTCTTCCATTCGTCACCCTCTTTGACACGTACCAGATGATATGCCCCCCGAAGGTCTAGTTTCGTGTATATACAAGCGTCCTTCACCTGGTCTAGTAGTTCTGGGATCAAAGGCAGTGGGTATCGATTCTTGATGGTTTTCTGATTCAGTGCGCGGTAGTCTATACATGTTCTAAGGTCGCCTTCCTTTTTCGGTACGAAGAACAAAGCTGAAGATGCACGGGACTTGGACGGGCGAATGAAGCCATTAGCAAGCTACTGGTCTAGGTACTGGCGCAAATGAAGATTTTCGGGTTCCGTAAGGGCATAGATTCTGCTGCAAGGTGGTTGTGCTCCAGGTACAAGATCTATTTGACAATCATACGATCTGTGAGGTGGTAAGGTGTTTGCCTGTTCCTTTTGGAAGACATCCTGAAAGTCTTGGTATTCAACAGGTAATTGTATGGCTACTGGAATTACTGGGGCCAGGACTGAGTTTTGAGTTTTCCTTGGGTAGCAGGTGTGAGAACATTCTGGGAAGGTTAGTCTCTTCTCTCGCCAATCAATACAGGGATTATGTTTTTCCAACCAAGGTATCCCCAGTATCAGCTGAAACTGTGGGGCCTTGATTAAGTCAAACATCATAGCCTCTCGATGCCCATCTTGACTCAGCAATGTCATCTCTGCAGTGGAATGAGTTACGGGTCCAGAGGCAATTTCCGTTCCATCTACAGTGGTGACAACATCGACCGTGGTCTTGCGGGTGAGAGATAGATTCATCCTGGTAGCCAATTCCCAGTCCAAGTAATTTCCTATGGCTCCACTGTCTACGTACGCCTTTACCGCGTGCATGCGTGATGGCTGCTCTGGATCTACAAGGACCATGGGTATGGTGAAATGCGAGGTCAGAGTGTCCTTCTTTAAGCTCAGCAAGCGGACCTCTACGCTTGCCGGGCATGGTCGTTTCCCGAGTCAGATTTCACATGGTTTTCGTCCGCTGCTCCTATAACTTTCTTGGGTGGTTTTACAGGGCAGTTCCGAAGAAAATGACCAGTAGTTCCGCAATATAAACATAATTGCAGTTGCCGTCTTCTATCTCTCTCCTTTTGGGTTAAGGGTCCTTTAACCCCCGCCGATTTGCATAGGTTCTGAGACATCTACTCCCTTGGAGCTTACGTGGGTTTTAACCAACACCCTGTTCTCAAACTTGGTTCGGTCAGCCTTCCTGGTTTGAAGTCTGTGATCCAGCTGGACCACTAGATCTATATATTCAGCACAGTCTTGAGGCGGGTTCACGATTTGGGCCAAAACATCTTTGAGTTCTCCTCGAAGTCCTCGATGGAATAATGTGATTCGCTTGGCTTCAGGCCATTCGGTTTCCACTACTAATCTATTGAAAGTTGCAATGTAAGATAAAAGATCCTGGTTACCTTGACGTAGGGATAAAAGTTTGTTGTCCAAAGCCTGTCCTCGGGAGTGTCGGGCGAATAGTCTTTCCATGCTTGTTCGAAAACCCTGGAAATCTCGAAGAATCGGGTCATCCTGGTTAACTAGTGGAATGGACCAATCCGCCGCACTGCCGCTGAGATATGACAGTACAAAGGCTACCTTGGCCTGATCGTTTGGGAAAGCTCCAGGTCTACATAAAAAGTGCAAGCGGCATTGATTCATGAATGTTGCAAACCCTTTTGGGTCTCCGGCAAAGCGTTCAGGCGGAGCCAAAGGAACGGCTCCAGGTAAATTTATCTGCACCGGGTTACTCGATGGTACAGGAGCTGGACTTGCCCCAAGTCCTGGTAGAGGTGTTTTTCCAGCCTGGCTCTGTAATAGTTGTCTGGCCAACTCATCAGTTCGTTCTTTTGACACTATCAGTTCCCTCCTGAGGGCATTGGTTTCTTGGCGGGCGGAATGCACTTCGGCCCTTAATTCCCCTAATAATTGGGCCAACTGATCAGTTTCCGAGGTCTCCATGACGCCCAGGTGGGTATTTGTGGGTAGGCTTTGCGTTCTGTTACGCTCACCTGGTTCCCACGGAGGCGTCGACCGGAACTGGGCCGCTGTTATTTCCACCAGCGTGACGTGTAGTGCCGAGATGACTGACTGGACTGGCCTGCTCAGCCTAGTTTGTCTGGCTCGCAAGAATATTCTTCTGCAAAGGAGAAGAGGAATTAACCACCCGTGGAATTTGGTGTCAACCCACCTTCCCCACTCCCGTTGTCTTCCCACAGATCACTCTTGATGTCCCCTCCTTAGTCTCACCTGAGGGTTTGGAAGGATGAGCTCTCCATCCTGCGTCAACTGCAGGGGCGCGTTGATGACCAGTTACTTCACTGGCGTAGAGGAATTGGTGAGTTCCAGTATTGACTCTAAAGTTCAATTGTTCATAAGAGTTCAAATGTCTGCTCTTCACTCTGTCCGATTCCTTGCAGGTTGCCGATTAATCCACTCGAAGATTTCCAAATGGCACTCAGTAATTTTCAGGTAAGTCTATTGTGGTTTTCCCCTTAGGGGCCGGGGTACGGCGATGAAGCAGAGTTGACTGTGCCGACCCGAGATGAGGTGAGACCCCCGTGGTAAATGAGGTAAGTTTTGTGGGGGGTGACTGGTATTGTCTTTGCTTTCTCCCCTTAGGGGCCGGGGTACGGCGATGAAGCAGAGTTGACTGCGCCGACCCGAGATGAGGTGAGTACCTCCCGTGGTAAATCAGGTAAGTCCTTGGGGGGTAGCTTGTATAGCCTTAGAGAGTCCCCTTGCTCACCTTGCTGTCTTTGTCTCCTTAGGTGTCGGAGGGCGGTCGCGAGATGGAGAGAGCGCGATGGAATGCTGAAGTACCGCCAAGCAGGTGAGTTCAGTGCGGCGCCGTAGGAATGCGAAGCGATGCTTCAAAGACTTCTGTCTTTCAGTTCCGTGGCGAGATGGATCAGGATTCAGGTAAGGATTAAAGTTAAAACTCCTGTTCTAACCTTTATCCTTCTTGTCTTCTTGTTTCAGGAGTCCCAGGACTGAAGCGGGCGTGGCTGAAGACTGGAGCTGCTGAAAACACAGTGAGCGTTACTCTGCAGCAAGCAGAATAACGCGAAGCACGTGTGGCTGTCCAGGCGTGGTTTAAATAGCCTTGGAAGAAGATCCAGGTAAGTATTCTTCCACAGCCCCACCCAAGTAACAAAATAGCCCCTTCAGTAAAATAGTCCTAAGCCTCATTTGGCTTGAGTCTTCATGCAGCATGGTCTGCCTCAGGTGAGTATGCAGCATGGTCTGCTTCAGGTAAGTTATCAATAATGAGCCTGGCGCCCATGGCGCCAGGACTGACTTTATCTTTATGAGCCTGGCGCCATAGGCGCCAGGACTGCACCCAAACAGCCCCTAACTGGGGCTTTTGGGCATGCTCCAAGTGGCATGATGCCTGATTCCGGGGCTGCTGGGCCTGGTCGGGTCTTCCGGGGGCAGGCTTCATGACATAATCCTTGCACAGTAGCTTGTGAAGTAGGTGCTTTGCAATGGTATGCGATTTCCATTAAGAATCATCGACAGTAATTTTGAAGTGCGCAGTGTTGATGACGGAGTTAAAATTAGCAATGTTCTATGTGATTGGTGGATGATTGTGCACCCGCTTAGTTGTGTCCAATGAGGGACTCGCTTTGGTAACGCTGTAGAAAGGGTGGAAGGACTGGGTAAGAGTAACGTGCCGCACGTAGGCAACGCTTGTCTGCTGGTAGGGCATGTCACATACGGGTTCCTGCAGTGAAAGACGACTGTAGGCATCAGCCAATCAGATGTTCACATTACTCTTTTGTGTCGAAAGACGGTGCACACACTGAAAATAGCAGAGGTGGAGAGGGTCAGGGTTTTGCTGCTTGGAGACATTTTTGTGCAAGGCTTTCAACACTATGCCGAGAGTAGGCATGTGGCACACCATTTCGATGTGCAAGGAGTGGAGGTGGTGTGGAGCGCTGACACTGATGCCAATGCTGCGGCAATTCTGCAAGTTTGTAGAGATATACGTAGAATGACCACTCCTCGTGTGGTGATTTTGCACTACGGTGCTTGCCACTTGGGATACCTGACTTCACGTACTTTGTTGGCAGATTTGGCACAGTTGGTTGAAGCACTCATGACCACCTTCCCAACATTGAAAGTCATTTTTTCTGCTTTACTCCCGAGAGTACAATGGAACAACACTTCTGTTTTCTGTCCAGATCAAAGCATCGGGAGGTGTATCATCAATCGCGGCATGCGTGCATTTCAGAGCCTACGTTAAAGGGGAAAAAGGGGAATAGTACTTTAATGTACCGTCGTCACGCTCTGATCCTGTACATGTCCACGAACATGGCAGTAGTTAGCAGCCAGCACATATCATCACAGGGGATTCAAGGGTGCAGTCGCATGTAAATGAGAATAAATGAGAATGAGCGGAGCTAGGGATTGGTCCATAAAGTTCAGTATGTGTGTTCTGACCGACGTACTTTAGTAAGACCGTCTTCTCCATCACAGGACACCACACAGCCATGGCTTTCCATGCTCGAAAAGAGATTATCTGGATTGTGGGAGACTCATGGATACATTGGTTGAAGGTGCATGCAGAAAGCTGCAGTTTATCTACAAATCTCAGATTTCCACATGCAGAAGTGCACTGGCATGGCATGCGTGGCATGAGATGGCTGGACTTGGTACCTCTGTGTGTTGCTTTACAGACAGAGCGTCCTCCATATATACTGATCATTCATTGTGGAGGAAACCGTTTAGGCCATGTATCTGGAATTTCTTTGCAATTTGCCATGAAGGAAGGACTCGCGAAGCTCATGGACATGTTTCCAAATTGTCAAATACTTTTTTCCCGTATTGCCCAAAGACAAATATGGTTGTGTTCTTCTGCATTTGGTCCACAAATGGAGAAAGCGAGATGCAATGTGAATAAGGCTGTGTGTGCCTTTTTAAGAGATGTTGGCATGTCCTCTTTCCACAATGAAAACATTTTGTTTCGTAGCAGTTTCATTTTCTGCAGAGATGGAGTCCACCTCACAAATGCTGGCAATCAGGTGTTTCTTCACAATTCACAAAATGCATTGCACCCTCTTTTGCAATCACCCTAACCTATCTGACAATCCGTTTTCCCCAATCCACTGTTTTTGACCCACACAACACACCACCAAAAGGCTCTTTTCAGAGCCGCCACTTACTCCCAACGTACACTTTATTGCGTTTTCTCTACTTGCACCTTCCCTTTTTCCCTCTACGACTGTCCGCAAACTTTTGCTAAACTCCGCAGGGGTCTACGGCCGTCACTTCATAGTTCTATTGTTATACTGAGAAAGGCGGCTCTGGAAAGAGCCTTTTCTGTCATTTCTGTTGTTTTTACGTTCATTGATTAACAGCACTTGACACACTAGGAGAAGAGGCGAAAGGAGGGTAAGGAAGGGACACCAGCCACGGGGATAAGAAAGGGCAACTGAACAGACAAATATTAAGGGTGAGCTTTATTTAGGTAAGGAGCAGATCTTCTGGTGCTCGGTGACTGCAGCTCAAAAGCACTTCGAAAACTCTCCCCCCTGCAGAGTACTGCGTCACAATACGTGCACACTACTGTCACCTTTGAAAGGTAAGTGTCCACAGCATTGCGAATGGCTTGTGAAGCAGCTGGAGGGAGGCGCTCCCCCACAGGAGTGTCTCTTGTGGTGGGAGGATCGGATACCGAGGATGCTGTGGAAGAACTTAAATGACTACGCTCTTCACATGGCACCACCTTGCGAATGTCCGCAGTGTTGAACGAAGTGAGGTGTCGCTTGTTGTTGTCGTACCAAAACTGTACTCTCCAAATCTCCCGCGACTCAACACCACATCGCGCTGTTTACACTTCACCAGGTTCACACGTGCTTTTGGTACGTTGCCATAAACGGAAAACAACTGCCACATCCACGACTCCCGCCGAGTGCTCCTAGTGCGGAGTTCCTCCACTTCATTCTCTTCCTCCTGTTCTTCTTCAATCTCTACATCCCCACCCATATATCTCTCTGCAGGCCCTTGGTGAGGTGGTGGTGGTGGCGGGTTTGTGG
This sequence comes from Ambystoma mexicanum, assembly GCF_040938575.1. NCBI lineage: Eukaryota > Metazoa > Chordata > Amphibia > Caudata > Ambystomatidae > Ambystoma > Ambystoma mexicanum. The sequence continues at coordinate 584,541,530 of NC_090922.1, read as the reverse complement.
GTGGTGCAGAGGCTAATGACCCAAAAGCAGCCATGGAAGCCATACCGATTAGTTTCATTTTGGTCACTACAGCAGTAAAGGCAACACAGCTCAATCTGCTATAGCTAGAAGGACAATGAAGATGCGCTCGGGGGTGTGGCCTTTTGTAGGGGTGCAGGGTGTGCCTCGTGACCGTCTTCATCCCTACAAAGCCGTACACACATTTTACACAGCAACTCCTGAGGTGGCCTATTGTTTGGGATGTGTGAAATTACATTTTTACACTCTACAATACTTTGCCTTGTGTCTACAAGTTCATTTTTATTGTTGTGGAAGCAGATCAACCGCGGAAACTAGTCCCCACGCTCAGCGTAGGTGCGGTCACATGATGACGTCCTCAACACATCCACCCCAGTAATGAAAGTCCCCTTGACAGCAAATGCAAAGAATCAAACGGGCGCATGCGCACAAGTGTCCTACGGACAGTGTTCGGGTTCTCAAACTACTTCAAAGTGCGACACAAGTGAGACAGACAGTTAGGAACTGGCGCGATGTTCGCAATACTTACGTTTGTACTGCGCATGTGCACGCATGCTATCTTCACTGTACGGACAGTTCCAGTGTTCTTAGGACAACTCCATTTTGTTTGCCTATGAACTTGCCGGCCACCGTGCCTGTTCTACGGACAGCACCATTTTCACTACGTCCAATACGGACCGCTATACTGTCCTTCACACACTCCCTTTTTACTCATTTACACCCATTCCGGACATCTTGTGTGTTCTACGAACATGTATTATCTCGTTTCCAAGCGGTACGCAGAGGTAGTATATCCTTTGGACACCCCTTTCTGTTTATGTATGCACATTTTCAAAAGATGGTGCAGTCACACATAACATCCGTCTTACTTGACATTAGACAGCACCCACATTCCATTGCTTGCGGATAGGTCGAACAGGCGCGCTGTTCGCGAACATTTTACGTCTTTTTAACAAAAAATTCTACACTCAAACTCTTTCTCCACAACTACTGTACAAAAACATTTCAAACACACACACACACATCATACTAAAGAAATAGCGGTGGAAGCGGACACTGAAACAAATATGGGGGAATTAGGATTCAACACGGGCTGGTTATGAGGAGAAGATTTGTGAGGGGAAGAAGGGATGGATGTTTCGTCAAAACATCTATTTTCCAGTTCACGGTTTGGGGATGGTTCACTAGGGAATGGAGAATCAGGGCAGGTGCAGGTGTGGCAATGATAACAAACTTTTCCTCTCACACAGTCTCCACAAATTCCCGTAATTGAAAATTGTTGTTTAATATGTCAATTTTCTGCTCTATACTGTTTAGCCTGTCTTCTTCTGTCTCGTTTGTTGCCCTTTCTTCTTTTCTTTCCTGGTCTGTTAAAAACAAAATACATAAGTTGAATGCCTCTAAAATACTGGACACCATTTTGTATATGCAGAGCAAGGTGTACCATTATTGTCGCTGTCTTTAGACATTTCCCCATGCGGAAAATGCTAAAAAAAATGACCTGCACTCACTCTTTTGCTGTAATGTCCCTTCGTTGTACTGCGTCCGTCCACTGTCGTTCTAGGCTGCCGAGTTTCTGTGAAGTGATTACGCTGGAGGCATCCTTTCTTTTTCATGGCACCCTCCACTTTATTCTACATGGTTATAAAATGTGTCGTTTTCTTTTCCCAGCTTCAGGTTTCCATATTGACTTATTACTACTTATAATATCTTTAAGTCCTTCTTCTACGTTGCACATTTTTTGTGTAAGACAATAGTACACTTTCAGATACCCCCTGCATCATTGGCTAATGTTGATCCTGTCCAACCCGATGCGCGAACAGGCGCTCAGTCCATCCCTTTCCAATATCAATAGGGAGGGGGTTCTGTATGTTCTATGTTAAATGTATGTCAAGTACATAGATTACACTACATATCTCTCAAAATCACATGATTACAATCTATATTCTGCTCAACGACTTCATTGCCACCATTTCATGCTTAAGTTCCACCTTCCAAAAACCTTCTCAATTCCCTACAAAAAAAACTTTGGTACGGGGACATTACAGTTAAGTTGCCCTCCCAAAAACCAGTGAAATTCACTACAAAAAAAACCTTTCCTCCTCCCCTTTATGCTTCAAATTAAAACCGAAAAACCCCTGAAATTCGCCAGTTATGGTAACCTGAGCCCCCAACCCTGCCACCGCCCCTGTGCACTGCTAACACTAAGACCCAGACCATGAAAGATGTCATCTCAAATGTCAATGATGACATCAATGATGACATCACTTGTTTAGCCCCTTTCTTTTCCTTCCCTGCCATACATATATATGTGCATTTGGTAAAAATAATTCCCTAAAAGAATGTTATACTTCACAGTGCAACCAAACACCACTACACGTTCCCCCATTATAATAACCTACACAACCATAACTCGCACCATCTACCTGCATTGCTAAGACTAACACCCAGGACATCAAAGATGACTTCACAAATATCATTCAAGACATCACTGATGACATCACATGTGAAAAATAATATCCCTAAAAAGTCCCTGCCTACAGGGGGTTCTTTCTATTATGTTGGTAGCAAGATGTCAGGGGTGATTGTGTAATGTTACACATGTCATAAGTAGCTCACAAATGTACACTTAATACACACTTGTGTTAAAACAAACAATACATATGCCGACCCAATGCATCTAACTGAGCGGCACATAAAGGAAAACTGAAGTAGGGTAGAAAGAACTAGCAGCATCCCACAGTTTATCTTCCTGTATACAAATTAATTGTGTGTTTGAGGCCTGCCATTGCCCCATGCATGTGCATCATGACCTCACACCAGACACACGACAAGGGTAACGTTTTGGTATGCAGCACCTTTTCAACTTTCATTTTGTGCTGGTCAGTGAATGAAACCACCTAGCCTACATTTTTCAAAGCACCAGATGGTGCGAATTATGGTTGCGTAGCTTATTATAATCGAGGAATGTGCAGTGCTGTTTGGTTGCACTGTGAAGTATAACATTCTTTTAGGGACATTTTTTTACCGAATGCACATATATATGTATGGCAGGGAAGGAAATCATCATTGACATTTGAGATGACATCTTTCATGGTCTGGGTCTTAGTGTTAGCAGTTCACAGGAGCGGTGGCAGGGTTGGGGGCTCAGGTTACCATAACTGGCGAATTTCAGGTGTTTTGCGGTTTTAATTTGAAGCATAAAGGGGAGGAGGAAAGTTTTTTTTTAGTGAAGTGTACAGGTTTTTGTTAGGGCAACTTAACCATAACGTCCCCTCAACACATTTTTTTTAGTAGTGAATTATGTATATATATAAGTTTTGTATGTAACCTCTGCACAAGTTGCGCCCTGATGCCTTCGGGCCTGATGGTGCGTGTTATAAATAAACAAAATACAAATACAAATCATCACCCTCTACCTGATGCAGAGTCAAAAAGGCATTACTGCCGTGGGTGTGCTGAAGCCCTAGGCTCTTGTGTGCATGGTCTACGGCCCAGGGCCTTCGGCCATACACCCAATAGAGAAGGCCTTCAACACACCCACCGCAACGTAATGCCACCATGCATGTCACCATGTCACCAAGTACACAATCCACATACACACCACTGTCTCCAGCACTTTTACCCAACCTGTGCACCGCAATGGAGCCATGCAGGGAAAACTGCAACTGTTACCATAATCTACAAACAAAGCACTGTCTCCGCAACCCTATGCACTTTCCTTCACCTACTATAGTTCACAACAGTGGCCCTACTCCAACCACTGTGCACACACCAGACTATGCACGCACCACCCTCTACCTAATGCAGACTCAAACATGCATTGCTGCAGGTAGTCTGCTGACACCGTAGACTCTTCAGTGCATGGCCTACTGCCTGCGGCCTTCGGCCATGCACCCAATAGTCTACTCCTTCCTTCAACACACCCACTGCAACATCATGCACGCATGCATGCCACCATGTGCCCTACTACCGCAATCCACCCACATAGCATAGCCAACCGCACTCCCACCCGCCCTATGTCATGTGCAATTCACTACCTTTCTCAAAATCACCTGCCACCACTGCTATACTTACCCACTTTCCGTGACCAAAACGATGTAGGAGTTTTCACGTTTTAAAAAGAAATCCGCATAACAAAGACATCACAGGAAAATACAAAACATACACTGTTGGTACCATTGAAGCATTCTGAAATGTACAACCCATCAAACAGCACAACATGAAATGATGTTCAAATGTTACTCTTGTACATTTCTGCAGGGTAAGTTAACACCAAATTAAATTACCTAACTTCGCAGAAGGTAATCACACAAAGCTAGTAGGCCACCTTTCCCACTGCTCGTTAGCAGCAGCCTGGCCAATACATATGTATTGCTGCAGTGCAAGTTCACCACTGAATGACATGGAGACTGAAACCCCCCCTCAGTCTGGTAGGCAGATGCTGTGTGATGGTGGTGCGCTCTGCCACTTGCCTTCACTGGTGGTTCACCTAAAGGGGTCACGTACCTGTCAGATCAGTCGATAGGTCTGAGCCCAATCAATGTAATCACCTACCAGACCACTGTACAAACAGACTACTTAATGTGTTCAATGCTTTGCCCTGCTACCTGCCGTAGAGTCACATAAAGCACCTACCACTGTAAAAATCAGTACTGTCTGTCACCCACATCTTTAGGTGGTAGCACTGCTTAAAAAGCAGTAGCCTACTGCCTAAATCTGTAAGTTTGGCAACTCACCACGGAAGCAGGTCGCCGCAAACAGGTCGCTGCACAAGCTATCAGCCCTTTACGACAGCTGCCTCCATTCAACACACAAGGCAGTCGCCTGTCCAAGTACCCGCCAATTGCCGCTATATGCACAAATTCTGCAGGCACACCTGTGTCTTCTTCCACCTCATTACATATGTCACATAAATCACTTCTCACTCCCCACCCTTTCCATCCCTTCTGACCACCGCCAACACATAGCGTACGGTATATTTTCCATTCCCTTCCGGCGCCGCACTGTCCTCAGATACACCATGGCGGCGGTTCCTGAAAACTTTGACGCACAGCACGCTTCCTTTCAGCCAACCACCGGCCGCGTCCTATGTTCGCCAACAGGACGCCGTACCGCAGATCAATGACACTTCAGTCTGAGGAATGAACAGGGAAATGTGTCAGCGGAGCAGACCCAGATATCACACATTTTTTGGGATGTACATTTCAGTCCTTTGCAACAAAGCTACTGGTAGGATTTACACCACACACACATAGGCACGTTTTCTGACCCAAGCGCCCGCTCCTGCTGCAAATTTGGTGCAAATCCATCCAGTCGTTCAGGCTTTAGCCATGCGCAGTTTTTTCCCATTCAGTCTATGGAAAAAAAATGTTTTTGAGACCCCCTTATAACTTTGTCCCCCCTGCACAAAACCTCACCCAACTTGGCGAGAAAATTCAGAGCTGGCCATATACTTTGTTTGCAAAGTTTGGTGAGGATTCCTCCAGGGGGAACAAAGTTATAAGCCGCCAAAAAAGTGCTCTTCCTATGAGTTTAACAACTTAACCATAATTACACAGCCGCTACTGCGGCCCGTGTAATGAAACAGCAAAGACAATTTACAAATGTATTGTAGTTTTGCACAGTGATTTCTCTTGCAATATTCTAACAATGTTGCTTCTTTAAACACAATTTTATTTATTGCCCCGCAGTTTATCATAAAGCGGACAAAGGAATAAAAAGTGCTGCGTTGACTGACTCGGTGCATGGCAAAAACAATACTTATCATTAAAACTTGACTTCCAACAGTGCACCACTGACACAAGTGGTAATATACTGAATCTAAATTTCAGGAATATGATATGCGAGTATAATTGGGGAAACTAACTCAAGTCTGAAAACCTACTGAATGCTTAGACAAGTGTGAGGGTGTAGAAGACTCGGACACAAGGTTGGGATGTTGATTGGCAAAGACATTTACTAATAACAAAAACGGGGGGAGGATTGGAGGAATTCCTAACTAACCCTACCTTTAAGAGGAGTTTCCCTACCTCAACAAAACAAGCTAATGAAACTGTCTGTGTCAGAATGTCCAAAGTAAAGTTCACCGTCCTGTTTCCAAATTCTAATCACAAACTAAACTCAACATAAGGTGAAAAGGGAAATGTCTCTTGGCTATGTGAAAACCCCAAAGGCTTTTCCCATTCCACTCCCTTGGTATCCTCTTCAGGGTTGTATACAGAGGGGTTATTGCAGTGGGGTCCAGACCCAGGGATTGGATCAGAGGGGGTGGAGGAGTCCCAAGGTGAGACATGGTGTCCCCGTTTTCTTAACACCTCCCTACCCAACATACCCTCGACCGTTATATACCAATCTGAATCCTATACTGTTGCCCCCTTCCCACTGCCAACAGATACCAAGATCAAAGGGAAGTATAGGAGACTCAGGAAAAGGAGAGCACATACATCACCATATGTTTTGCAGCAGCAAAATTGTTCCCCTTCTCCTACATTTCTTATAATTTTTCCACAAACACTAAGAAACACTACAACTCCCTTAATTCCTCCCCACAGTTTTTTCTTAAAACCACTGGGACAGGGATGAGGTAGACTAGAGCAATGAAGATTACCATAGGAGTCAATGCGCCATGAATTCCTATGGGCAGTCCCCATCTTGTCCCGTTAACAAGAACAGGCAGAGTCAGGCAGGGCTGTGCAACCACTCACACCTGACTCCCATTAACCTTTCCAGCAAGTATAAAATGTGGAGCACACAGGCACACTCTGAGCGATCTGGGGATGCTGCACAGAAATCCGGAATTAGAGAGAACAGCAGCTGGAGAAACCCTGGAGGACTTGGTGGGAGAAGGGCTGCAGAACACTGAGCCTGCGAGCACAAGGGAGGCTGCAGTGTGGTGAACCTCTCCCTTCAGAGAGCCAAACCAGGGGCAGCTTGGGTTACCTGCAAGTGCCCAAGCCAGAGCTCCTCCCCTGGGTAAGATACTGCAGCCCAGGCCTCGGAGTGGCAGGTTGGGAGACCCTGACCTCAGAAAGCATCCCATTTAAAAGCCTACTGCTCCCAAAATCACCAGGATGCTGTTTGGGGGAGCTGGTGAAGTAGGAGCAAAAGATGACTATTGCATTGTGGGACCTGGAGCCCAGAGTTTTTTGAGAAGTTGAGCAAGGTGAGACACTAGAAGGAGCAGATCTTCTGGGGCGGCGGCGAACCCACTGGAGTAGGACGACCGATCGAGGGACTGGAGCAAAGGGCAGGGAAACTCTGAAGATCCCTGCAGGAGGTTGTTGCCTCCGGGAAACCATGAAGAATACATGGAGAAAGACAAATCCCAGACAAGAAGAAACCTGCATTGTGTTTCACGGATGCCATCAACCCTCCTGGGTGAACGACAGAGTTGGGGAGGCGAGGCCAACCCTGTGGTATCAACCTTGACTCGTGAATCAAAGCCGCAGAGACAAGAAAGGAATGCACACAACCGGTGAGTTAGCGAAAGCTATGAAAGGCCGGTTTCTGTCAAGGCAAGTTTGAAGCTGCAACAGTGTATCTTAAGCTTGAAGGTTACACACATGCTGATAAGACGCAAATGAAAGCAAACCAGTAATGAACTTTTAAGTTACCGATAACTGTGAAGCCAGTGATACAGAGTAGCACAGTGGTCCGGCGAAAAGAAATTAGCCCACTCAAAAGTCTCAGTGAAATGTTTGTAAAGTGGCAAAGTGAACGAACTCTGAAATGCGTAATGGCCAAGATTAACGCCTATGAAAGGGGACATTAAAAGGTGATTGTTTTAAGAGGAAGATTTCTTTGAACATTTCTGATTGTGGTGTGGAACTACCAATACCAAGAGACACTGGGGCAAATAACATAAGGGAGAGCTGAAGTAAAAGTCGAAGTGGTCCTGCAAAGGTTTATGGTAAAAGCCTCGTATCATCTGCCGCCATCGTGGATGAGAGCAATAGTTGTTCCCATTCATAAAAAGGGGGATTGGAGCAAACCTAAGAACGTTCACCCTATTTCTTTGCTCGATTTTATCGGCAATCTCTAGAGCTCGATTGTGTTGGAGCAGTTCACCGGGTGGTACAGAGTCCGGTTCTCGCGACATCTTTCAAACCGGCTTCGTCAAGGGCTTGGGAACATCTATCAACATCCTTCTTATCCAACTTCTGAAGGGCAATCTAGGCCCCGCCAAACCAAAGATCTACATGACCTTTGTGGACCTAGTACAGGCCTTCGACAAGATCAACCTCTGCAAGTTATGGTCTAAATTGACATCGAAGAACTGCCAGAGGCCCATACTTCACCCCGTTATAGCACTACACTCCAACTCATTGCTGCGAGTGAGCCTCAACAAAGCTGGTTTACTTTCGGATGAAATAAGAACTTTCTGAGGAGTAAAGCACGATTGCCTTCTGGCTCTGGCACTTTTGAACTTCTTTTTGGAGGATCACCAAGATGCCTTTGTGGATACGAGGGCATTTCCCCCGAAGGTCGGCGAAGTCCAGCTACCCCACCTCCTCTCCGCCGATGACGTTGTGCTGATCGATCAAACTCCTGTTGGTCTCCAAAGACAACTTGACACCTTACATCGTTACATCTGTAACAACGATTTGGAGATCAACAGGGGGTAAACTAAAATCTTGACATTCGGCCAGGGCATGAAGGGTCCAAGCCGTCACACATCGTACATCGATGGAGAAAAATTTGACAAGGTACAGTCCTTCAAGTATCTAGGAGTATGGTTGAGCAACTCTCCAAAAGAAGCGCCAATGTCTGCTCATCCTCTTGCCACCCGCACGCACTGCCTCCGGGCCATCCCTTGCACTGGGGTCTGTATCTGTACCCATGCAGCCCCCACCCCTTTGTTTTGTTCTTACTGTACTTATCAGACCTACCCAGCCTGTTGCCTTAAACCCAGCACTGCCACTTGCTGGCTGCACTCCCTCTGTTTGTTGACTTTTTATTTATTAATTAATTTATTATTATTTATGGGTTTTTTTCCTCCTTGCTCCGCACTCTCCTTTTGTTCCCCTTCCATGCACTTCTCCCTCTCCCCCTCTACCATGCACTTGCGCGTTCTCAATGTCACTGGGCCTAGTAAGATCGTTGTTTTTGTTTCTCCTCTGTTCCCCTTCCCTTGCCTTGTCGCGCTCTGAAACACTTGTGTATGAGCGCGATAGAAATAAAATATCAATATCAATATCATCTCCAAACTAAGATAAAACTGCTCTCCAGTCAAGCCTCAGCCTTAAACTGCAAGTTCGGACGCGCCTCGATAGTCCTGTTATTGAAGTATTACAAGGTTAATTTAGTACCAGCCTTAACATACGGGGTGGAACCCTTGTTCAACCTCCCGGACCCCCTTTGGAATCGCCTCGAAGGGGGGTTTTGGAAAAAAGTTCTGTGCCTTCCCCTTTCTATACCGATAGCATTGATCCAGAGAGAGTTGGGTCTTAACTCTCTGAAAAATACAGTTACTTGGAACAGATTGGCTTTGTTTAAAAAGTGCCATGAGCAGCCTTGGCCTGCAGTTTTGGAACTGGTCCATAAAGAGATGCGGACTGGTTCAAACCGGACATTGGCGAAATTGTCCACTTCGACCTTGTCTTTTTTGGATGAAATTGGCAGCTCCCTGGATCCACTACTGTCTGTAGAAGAAAACTCAGGAGCAAGATTGGATTCAAACCCTAGAGCAGGCGAGAGGCTACAAGCTTGTGGCAGACCTTCCTTCAGAAGTTCGTAGATGCAATACCCATTGTGTCTATCTGAAACTCTTCCCTGATAAAAGGGCCAGTGATTTCTTTCTGCGGACAAGACTCAATTTACACCCAACCAACGAAATTAGAGCCATCAGAGGACAGTCTGTGGACAACTTGTGTCGCTACTGCCGGGCCCCTGGGAAAGTTGAATCCCTTTTCCATTTCATAGCCCAATGTCACACCTTGAAAGAACAGCGCTCTAAACATTTTCGCTATTTGTTTTCAGACTTTGCACTGGCTGATGACAAAGTATGGTGGCCATGCCTGATCTCTGGACACAAAATCCCTTACATTTTAGCAGTGGTGAAATTCTTGATGGAGGTTTTGCCAGAGAGCGGAATCTCTAGAAAATGTTAAACCTAAATCCCTTCTTCTTGTTTTTTTTTTCTTTTCTTTTTCTTCTTCTTTGTTCTTCTTATTTTCATTTGCTTTTCTTTTTCACGATCAATGTGTTTACTGGATAATGTTATTCTGTTCTTTGCTAAAAAAATTGTTAACTCAATTTTAATGCTAATATGCTAATAAAAAAAGAAATATATTAAAAGCCTCATACATATGAAATTCTTCGACATCAGTGAAAAGTCTGTGTCCGACTGAGGGAGACAGGAACCCCTGCAAGTGCTGTGATTGAGAGGTCCGAGCCCAACTGAGGGAGATGTACGTGAACTATTGATGCCTTGAGAGATCCGATCCCGACACAGGGAGACCTATGTGAACTCTTGTTGAACTTTGGAAAACTGGAATAAGTGACTTTAACGTGGTTCTCAACCCTTTTTAGGCAGACCCGGGTTCCAGGTACTGCGACGAGGAAGAATCACCTGGCTCTCTCACCCAAGCTGTGCTGAGGGACCCGACCCTTTTAGGCAGAACCGGATTCAAGGTACTGCGGCGAGGAAGAATCACCTGGCTCTCTCTCCCAAACTTTGCTTTGATCTTCCTCCCAATTGTTACGGGTCCCAGACCCTGTTCTCTCTCTTTGGTTTCACTTCCACCGACAGCCTTGGTTTACTCTCCTGCCAAGGTCTCTGAGTATCACTTTTATACGCATCCTTTGCATTCCTCTTTATTACTGTTTGGGGTGCATTTCTCCAGCATGGGTCCAAGACCCCCTTTACTTGGTTTCTCTCACAGTCCACTTTGTCGGCTTTCTCCTCAACCCACTGCCTTGGTTTACCCCCCTGCCAAGGTCTATGAGTACCACTTGTATATGAAAAGTTTATATTCCTCTTTATTATTGTTCAGGATAAGCTTTGACACCTCTGGGTCTTCCCAACCCTGGGACTAGCCACCCTGGTTCCTGCAGGGTCTCGTCCGTCACCCTTCGGTTGTTTGCGGGTCTCCCAGGATCTTGGGCTTCATCTCTGGCTCACTAGGGACTTCCCCGGTCTTCCATATGTCTTTCATATGTTTCCTCTGCAGTTCCACAGTGGTTTCTCTGCACTGCTGCGGACCCGGGCACAGGCGAGTACAACACCTCTTCTCCGGTCTGCCTTCTATTTCACGGGCCTTCTGTGAATGCGCCCCTTCCACGGACACTGTCTGCTTCTCTGATCTGCTGGTCGGCGCATATCTTGCCAAGCTCTCGGCCTGTGCCTTGCCTAAAACTGTTACGCTCACCAGGTCTCTGCGGAGGCGTTGGGGCACCGTTGCAGCCCTCCCGCGGGTGAGGTCACTCGGGTCCGACCTCGCCCATGTGGTGAGTGGTGGTAATAGGTGATGCTGCTTGGGACTGCTCCTGCGTGGCGAATAGGGGGCATAGGTATGCCTGCTTGTGCGCCTGATCCCCTTCCAGACCCCTTCTCCCAAACCGTGGTACCCGTGGGATGCGCTGTCCTTGGAAAGCTCACCTGTTGATTAGTTTTTGCGAGCACTCCGTCCTGCTGCTTCTGGCAGGGGCGCTTGTATGATCTGGACCAAGTTCCTTCACTGGTCCCTTGCACGTGGTAGTCCAGTCCTGCTGCGGCTAAGCCACTATACTTCAGGTAAGTGTTCCTGTTTGCCTTTGTCTTTCCTTGTCTGTTTTTGTTGTATTGTGAAGTTCGTTATCTTGTTTTGCTGTCCGTTCCACTTTTGATGTTTGCTCTTTTGCTTTCTTCCGTTGCAGGTGATGTTGCCAGCCCGGCAGAAGCTGCGTCGCTCGAGGCGACAGCCGGAGGGAATGAGGAACGAAGCTGCAGCAGTACAGTAGCTGGTAAGTTGTTAACTAGGGGGGCGCAGTGTTCAAATGCGGCGCGGCCCTAGGATGGATGTTCTAACCTTGTCTTTCTTCTTCTTCACAGGGTCCGAGTTTGTGGATGCGGAGTGCAGTGCTGCGGCGTCGGGATCAAGATCGCTGGATGTCAGGAGATGAGCCTCCAGATGAAGCGATGAAGCACCGGTTTCCTGGAGGTGAGTATGCAAGAGAACGCTTGGTTTCAAAGGTAAGTAAACTGGTCCACGCGGCGGTGAGCGTCATGTTGCACGTGAGTGCACAGTAACACGAAGCACCGGCCTTAAGGATGGAGCAGCTTATATAGCTGAGCTTCTGAAGCCACGCCCGCCAGGTTCAGCCTGCTTGCCACACCCTGCCACACCCGATGAGTCAGCACATGAAGACCAGGCCTATGGAGCCACACCCGATGAGTCAGCACATGAGGATGTTCTCTGGAATAAAGGCTTTCAGCTCCTGGAAAGTTCTTGTAAAATAAAAGCACTCCTGCACAGAAATAAAGTGTTCCTGCTCACATCTCTATATGAGCCTGGCGCCAAAGGTGCCAGGACTGAGTCCAACCAGGGCCCCTGTGTTTATAGGTCCCGAAAGGATATAAGTGAGTCAAGTGACCCATTGACCCATCACTAGATGGTGTGGGTTTTGTGTTCTGGGGCCTGTGGCCACGACAGCACTCCCCCTCAAGGGCCCTCTCATGGGTGGTTTCTCCCGGCCCTGGTTTAGTGGGGTTATTGCGGTGGAACTGCCTGATTAATCGTGGAGTGTGGACATGCTCACTGGGTTCCCAGGTCCGATCTTGGGGTCCATAACTTTTCCAGTCTATAAGGTAGTATAACTTGGACCGGACCATCTTAGAGTCTAAGATCCTTTTAACTTCGTATTCTGGTTCTCCTTCAACTATTTCGGGATCCGCTGGAGTATCGATCTGCGTACCTGGTATCAATTGTTTTAGGAGGGAGACATCACACCAGGTGGATCTGCATTTGGGCCGGTAATTCTAATTTCATGGCCGCAGGGTTGATCACAGCCTTAATAGTGCAGGGTCCCAGATATCTGGGCCGGAACACCTGTGGTCCTTTCAGCGGGATGTTTTTGGATGCTAACCAAACCTTGTCTCCGACTTGGTAGTTGGGAGCTTCCCTTCGGTGTCGATACGCAAACTGCTTCTCTTTCTCTTTGGCTCTGGCAAGATGCTCTGCTGCTTCCTTAAAAACCTGGGTGATGGTTTTGTGTAAGGTCATTACAGCGGGCATTTCTAATGATTCGAGTGGGTTGAAAACAGATGTCCGTGGATGTCGACCATACACTATGTAGAATGGACTTTGTCCCGTACTGGTGTGAATGGAGTTGTTATATGCGTATTCTGCTAACCAAAGTATGTCCTTCCTGGTACACACGGTTTGTTACAGCATACACCTTATGTATTGCTCGAGGGTCTGGTTAGTCGGTTCGGTCTGGCATCGGTTTGGGGGTGATGGCTTGTAGACAACCGGAGGTCGATTTTGCCAATTTTACAACACCTTTTCCAGAATGCAGAGACAAACTGAGTTCCTCGTTCTGATATCAATATTGATGGGAACCCATGTAGCCAGACAATCTGTTCCAAAAACACGGTAGCCAGAATAGAAGCAGTTGGGAGACTTTTCAGGGGAATAAAGTGGGCCATTTTGGAAAACAGATCTATGACGACTAAGATGGTATTGTATCTGTTACAGAAGGGAAGGTCTGTAATAAAATCCATTGATAGCGTATGCCAAGGTGCTGGGGGTACTTCTAAAGGACGTAGCAGACCTGCAGGACTTTGTTTTTGGGACTTGTGTTGTGCACAGGTGCCACAGGTTGCGATGAACTGGACAATGTCCTTTCGCCAAGTTGGCCACCAGTATTTTTTTTTTATTTTAGCTTGGGTTTTGGCTATACCCAGATGCCCTTCTACTAATGAATTGTGATCGTTTGCGATGATTTGATTCTGTAATTTCTTATCCGGGATGTACAATCGTCCTTGGTAGTATGGTAGGTTGTCCACGATTGTATACCGGTCTCCCTTCCCTAGCCATTCCTGTTGCGCTGGTGGACTCATCAAGTGGCGCAGGTCAGATTTTAAGTTGTCTAGAGTGGTGGTTGCGGCAATCATGCCTTGGATTCATCCTACAGGGATGATGGCCACGGGGTCTGGTGTAATTGATGCCTCTTCTTCCTCACTCATGCGAGACAGGGCGTCCGCTTTTCCATTGCATACTCCGGGTCTATAGGTGATGACGAAGTCGTATTCCGGAAAGAAAAGAGCCCAGTGGAGTTGGTGTGATGATTGCGCTTTAGCAGTCTTCAGATATTGTAGATTACGATGATCCATGACGACGGTGACTGTATGTCTAGCTCCAAGAACATAATGGGGGTCATTACGACCCTGGCGTTAAGGGTTTAACGGCGCCGTAAAAGGTGTCTGCGCCGTTAAACCCTTAACGCCTGATTACGAGGTCCCTTTGCGGGACCCGACCTTAACGGCTGGTCTAGACCAGCCGTTAAAGTATGGACCCGCAAAGGGACCTTGGTGCTAAGTACGGTACCGCAATTTGCGGTACCGTACTTAGCGCCTTCCCCAGTCCCATTGAGCCCTATGGGGCGAAAATGGGAATGGGGAAGGGCCATGGTTCAATGGGGAATTACCGCCCCGCCAACCTTGGAATGGGGTGGTAATTCCCCATTGAACCATGGCAGACCCATTACAACACCGGCACCAACCATGGTGCTAATAGTGCCATGGTTTAGCGCCCGTTTGTAATGTGGGCCAATGTCTCCAGGCTTTGAACGCTGCCTTAATTGCTAGCAGTTCTTTATCAGTGATTGCATAATTCAATTCAGGGGCTGAAAACTTGTGAGACCAGAATGCCAAGGGATGCAACTGATCTGTTTCGGGGTCTCGTGACAGGACTGCTCCCATTGCTATGTTGGAAGCATCAGTTTTGACCACGTATGGTAGTTCTGGTCGAGGATGCCATAGAATTGGTGCTGTGGTAAATGCTTGTTTTAGCTCCTGGAAGGCTTTCTCTGCCTCTGCGGACCAATTAAATTGTTTATTTTTCCGTAGTAAAGAGGTGATTGGGTGGACGATCTGGGAGAACCCGGGAATGAACCCGCGATAAAAGTTGGCGAACCCGAGTACACTCTGTACTCCCTTTATGGATGTCAGTGAGGGCCAGTTAAGGATAGCGTCTACCTTGCGCGTGTCCATGCGTACGACCCGTGGCGTGAGAATAAAGCCGAGGAATTCTACCTCTGTCACATGAAAGAAGCATTTCTCCAATTTGGCATATATCCGGTGTTGCCGCAGTTTCTCCAAAACTGCCCGGACATGGTTGACGTGGTCCTCCTTGGTGGTCGAATAGATAAGAATGTCATCAATATAGACAAGGGCGCAGACGTCCAACAGTTCACGGAGCACGTCATTCATGAAAAATTGGAACGCCGCAGGGGCATTACATAGTCCAAAGGGCATAACCTGATATTCATAAAGGCCATATTTCGTGCGAAAGGCTGTCTTCTACTCATCTCTTTTTTTGACTCTTACTAAATGGCGCCAAGACTGAGTCCAGCCAGGGCCCCTGTGTTTATAGGTCCCAAAGGGACATAAGTGAGTCAAGTGACCCATTGCCCCCATCACTACATGGTGTGGTTTTTGTGTTCTGGGGCCTGTGGCCATGACAAAAACGAAGACACCATTGTTCTGTTCCCTCTCTGCTTTTGAATCACAGCTGACCAATAGGATCATTGGAAAGACTAGAGTGTGTGCGTTCGTTGTTGTCAGTGATCTTCATAACTCCTGGCCTATTCCTCATCCCAGTAGTTCCTACATGGGATAAACTGCAGAAACACATGGGGGCACTAAGTGGTGTGGAATTGGAAGGTTTTAAGGGGTCTATGGGAGGGTCAAAAGGATACTAAATGCTCCTGGAATGGTCACTACTCTCAATGGGGTCCACCCTCCCCATGAAATCCTCCTGCTGAGTACCACCCGCAGAGGGGCTATCGGGTAGTGGCCTCACCTCCCTGGCCTCACGTGAAGGGGCTACCCCATCTAAAGCAGTGACTATACCTCGAGATTCTTCACACAGAATATAGGACCGAGACAGACGAGTATTCTGAGAATTTTGTAAACATCCCTGCAGAGCGATAGTCATATCGGCTTCCTTAACTGTATTCATATTTAAGTCCTATAGCTCAGAGGCCCAGGGCAGCCTCTGCCTGGGCAGCCCTTGGCTGAGGCACCCAAGGCAAAGGGCAGCTACTGAAGGAGCAGTTATTGTTGTGCCTTTCTACAAGTGTTTGAACACGAAGCACAGACGTTTTTATTGCCTCTCCACACGGCGTTGCGAGCCGTAGCTCTTGCCGTACCGCTTCCTGGAGGAGGCGTGTCTTCAGTGCTCCACGTGACCAAGCACGTGACTAGCCCACGGGCTCTTAACAAGTCAGGAAGCGCCCGAGCGGCATATTGTTGTGCTTTTCTACAAGTGTTTAAACACGAAGCGCAGACGTTTTTATTGCACTGCTCCAAACGGCATTGCGAGCCGTAGCTCTTGCCGTACCGCTTCCTGGCGTGTCTTCAGCGCTCCACATGACCAAGCACGTGACTATCCCACGGGCTGTTAACAAGTCAGGAAGCACCCTTGGGACGTTAAGCCCGGCGGTGACAAGGCCGTTAACTGTACTGTTGTGCGGCTGTTGGCGGAGGGTGGCGAGGTGACTCTGCTAGTTACTGGTAATATCTGCTATAATTTTAATCTTATAGATCCATTCTTGAGACTTTGTTAATTCGATTTTAGCCCATCTATCAACCTATGTAAATAATATTGTATATATCAGTGCCTAATTCACAATAAGGGAAAAGTAATACAACTCTAAAAAACTTTTTGTACCTGATTCATCCAAATGTTCACTTTGAAAACAGGCATGCCTTCTGATATTACTAGAGATTTAATGGTGAACCCGTTCAATGATATGCCAAGTTCGTCGGATCATGAACCTCTCCCACAAACTCCCTCAAACAAGAATACTCCTAAAATACAGGATAAGTCTAAAAGTGGGACGCGTATCTCAAAGAAAAACATCATTCTAACTCCAATTAATAAAACACCCAGTCAACATGATATTCGCAATTTCTATGAAAAATTGCAAAGTGGTAGAGCTATGACCGATCCGACTGACTTGGCTTCTCTTGCGACTACTTTAATTAATTTGCCCTTAGCTAAATGTGCTCTAAGTGATCCGAGTTCACCTAAAAACCTTTTCTTAAATAATGATATCCTTGTTCCCCCCTTAAGTATTACTATTTCGGACCAAACTTTATTAACCGTATCACATTCTCCAATCAAAAAATCTAAACCCGTTCAAACATTTGCCACAGTTATAGAAGAATCTATGCAAGAGACTGTAAATATAACAAATGAAGGTCACACTTCAGCACGGGAAACACCTACCTTGAATGGCTCGATGGCATCTGTAATTATTGAAAATGTAGGGCAAGTTAGCCCAATTAAGTCTCTTTCACCCCCATGCCCCGCCTCTCCTGAATGCAGGGACTTAGAAAGTTTGAGGGCGTCAGTCATGACGGATTATGCACAACCTTGCTCCATGGATTCGACAAGACAGGATGAGGTCTCCTTTTTACAACCTACACCTCGTCGATGTCTAACTACTGACAGAAGAAAACAAGCCATTCTGTCTTTACCCAATCCTGCCCTTATAGAAATCACTTTGGGGGCCATTAATACCACTATATCTAGCCTATTCAGGCTTTTTGATTTTTTGGACCAGAAAATAATTGCTCAAACAAGCAAGCTAGATTATATTAGTGAGTGGATGAGAGACAATACAGTCAAATCTAACAAAAGTTTCTCACTAGAAAACCTGGAGCAAAGAATCAGCCTCCTTGAAACACACATATTATCTCAGCAGGGATTGGTTGAAAATTCTGGTGTGTCTATCATGCAACGTCTTCGAACTTTAGAAGCTACAAGCCAAGCACCTTATATTACTAACTCAGTATTACCAACATTTTCTAAAATTATTCAACCAATTGAGTGTGTCGAAGAAGTTATGACCACAAAAAACAATGAGTCTTGGATTAGTGTTGACTCCCCGGCGATGACTGTCGATCAACCTACTGTTAATCCTAATTCTCATGGGTGTCCTAAGCAAAATCCATCAAAAAATAGTCGCACAGCTGTGAATAATAGGACATTAAAAGCCATGTCAACTAAGATTGGTACAAAAAAAAGTCCCAAATTAATCCCATGATAGAAGCCCCAAAAATTAATAATTGTATTCCATCTACCCCCATAATTAATGGTGGTGAAATCACAAATAGAGACACGGTCGCCACATCCAGTGATCTCCCAGTAAATAAAGTTGCGTCATGTAATTCTTTTCTTCCACAAGTTGTTTTAAAGGAGGATCTAGCCACTCCAGTTGATTATGACCCTCTGATTGAGCATGTAAACTTATTAACATCAAACCCTGATAACACACTAGCAAGACAAGTATCGCCTGCTGTACAGACGACTCTAACCGCACATTGTCAAACAACTTCAATTGGTGAAGTCAATCGAGCACACAAAGTCGTCCCCATAACAGGCGTTGAGGATCGTCTAAGCTCATTAAGAGATGCAGTAGATTCTTATTTATTAAAAAGAATCTCAGAGGTTCTGCCTGAAGTCTCAAATGGTAATGGCCAGCCGCCTCATATTCATAAGCCACACAATGATAGTGTAATTGAGGTACCTGCCTGTAAAAACAGACCGGTTACCTGTTCGATTCCGAAATTGCTTCCATGCAATAGTCGTCATAAACAAGATTTCACAAAACAAAACACCAGAAAGAATTCAGAAACTGGCAAAGCTGGTATCAAATCTCATATAAATGATGCCAGTGCTGCCTTGTCAAAGAAATTTAATTCATTTCACACCCTAATTTTGAAGTGTCGAGACGGGCCCTTCCCAAAATACGACTTATGTCGAGCTAGTGTCTTCAACATTTTTGGAGATATTGAAGGTTTGGATGCTATTTCTTCCACCGATATAGATCAAATAGAGTTTTTGTGTGACAAGAACCTTTCCATAAGTAGATTGTGGATAAAATCGGGAATTGTCCGCAACACTCTATGGAATGCTAGAATGGACCTTTTTGATCTTGGTTTCTTACTAGCACAAGATCCAGCACGACAACCTCTCAAGGAGTTTAACACCAATGAGCCCTCTGTTGGTAATAATCTTCAACCATTGTGTGATTGTAACTATTGTATGAATGAATCACTTTCAGATCTCGTGGTTCCTGCCAATCCTTGTTCATAACCACGAGCAAACTCTTCCATTACTGAAATTTCACTTGCTTGTTGGAACACCCGAGGCTCCTCTCACTTGCAATGGACACTAAATAACCAGCTGAACACATATGATATAGTAGTACTACAGGAAACATGGTTACTAAAGCCACCTACATGGGATGACCATGAGCTTATTCTTCTTCCAGTAGAACATAGTGGCAAAGGTAGACCTACTGCTGGTTTGTTAGTAGCGGTGAAAGTGAGTAAGGGTTATAAAATCTCGCCCTGGCAAGCACCAAACAAATATATACAACTGGCTAAGATTTCTTTCAACACACAGATATATGCTCTTATCAATGTGTATCGAAATCCTGTAGGTATTACTGATGATAGTTTTTATACTGCTCTATCGTCCCTCTTTGAATTGATCTCTGCTCAAGGCAATATCTCTGGAATTCTAGTAATGGGTGATCTAAATTTCTCTTGTGTTGAGTCTAATACAAGGAGCAAAAATCGCGATGGTGTAAGATGGTTATCCTTTATGGAAGATCTGGATTTACAAATTGCAAATGGTGCAATCACAGGAGACAAATTCTTCAATGAATACTTGGGAGCGAGGCAACTCAAAAACCACAATTGATTACATCTTTATGTCCAACAACATCTTTATGAACACTACCAAATTTGTTGTTGTAAAACAAACAGCTAGTGATCATCATCTTTTATCGTTATATTGGTCAGTCGAAATGACAAACTGTTTAAAAATTGCACGTCGTTATAAACAGACTTTGTTAGTTAACAATGCAAAAATCGATTTAAATGGTCCATTAATAAATTACTGGCATTGAATGGAGCAATTTTAAATAACCAATGTTCTCAAGAGTCTGCATCCTATATAGATGTATTAATCACCTTTGCAAATCTTCAGCCTGTTCAGAATAGGCCGCCCAGGAGTCACGTTCATGGGTTTGATTTGGCTCTCTGTGAGAGAAAGAAAGCTTACAGAAAGGAAATCAGAAAACTTCGGAAACTACCATTAAATGACCAGATTAAAGCGATTAGATCTGCCAAATCAAGATGTCGAAATTGGGTACGGTCAAGGAAGGCTGCATTATACCAACTAGATAGTGAAAACTTTCTAAGAGCATGTCGCAATAAAAACTCTGCTCTGGTCTGGGAACTGCTAAATAAATGTAGCACAGCACCACAAGTATATCTCCAACTTAATGGTGTCTCTGAATCTGCGTGGGTTACACATTTTTCCACACTATATGATGATCCCAAGATGAGATGTTACAAATATAATGGCAGTTCTGCAAAATGTTGGAATTTGCAATGTACAAGAAATATTATTCAGTCCTTTATTAAAACATCGTCCTCGTCAAGAGCAGCAGGCCCTGACGGACTCTCAAACTGGATGTTTAAACAAAATATAAATGAATGGGCATTAATCTTAAACAACATTTTTCATCACATTTTACAAACTAAATGTATACCAGACTCCTGGCGTTCGTCTGTGATTATCCCGATTTATAAAAAGGGTGATCGCATGGACTCCAAAAGTTATCGTCCAATAGCGCTATTGGATGCTCCAGGGAAGATTTCCACTAAATTGGTATTTAGAGATTTCAACCTTTGGTCATTAACAGCTAGTCAACGTGACCCAGCACAAACTGGTTTTGTGGCTGGCCTGGGTACTGGTATTAACTTACTCACTTTAAATGCCATCAGACAACAAGCACAGAGTAAGAGACAGCCCAGATACTTTGCTTTTGTGCATCTTCACTCCGCCTTCGTCTCGGTATCACGACCAAAACTCATTGATAAATTAATCAAGGCGGAGTGTCCCTCTACTCTTATTGATATCATGTTTGCTCTTCATTCAAAAAGCAAGGTCTTTGTAAGATTAAATGCTGAGGGCCTTCTAACATCTCCAGTTTACACGCATAGAGGGTTGAAGCAGGGGTGCAGTTTAGCGTCAGCCCTGTTTAACTTTTTTATTAATGATGTACGCGGGAATTTTAGCAAAATAATAGCTGATGCACCGAAATTAAACGGTGTCAAAATTAATGCATTATGGTATGCGGATGATCTTGTTCTAGTGTCAAAAACACCCAGCGGCTTACGCAATCTGCTGTCAGTACTTTGCTGCTACTTCAAAGAAAATGAATTAGTAGTAAATACTGCTAAAACTCAGATTGTTACGTTTGTCCCTAAAGGTCTACGCAAGCATTTGTTGGAATGGCAAATAGAGGGAACGCCCATAAAGATAGTTCCAAACTATGTTTATCTAGGCGTCATTTTTGACGGTTGTCCTACATTAGAGTCGTAGCTGAATAAGATCAAACAGAAGCTAACTCTGGCAATCTGTCAAACACGAATAATTGTTTCTAAATATGGCAAATTTTCAATTAAAGCAGCTCTCATATATTGGAATCAAAATGTTGTCCCAACTATCCTTTATGGCTTAGAAACGCAAATCATTCCCTCTGGATTTCTTAATTTACTAGAATCCAAATTCTGGCGTGCCATTTTGCGCCTACCGCAATGTATTCCCGGGGTGATGATGCGATATGAATTGGGCCTAATTTCATTATCTGCCCTACATAATTGGCGCTTATGCGCCTTAGTACGCAAATGCTTGCTTTCTACATGAGACACCTCCACATTGTCATCTATTTCTAGTTATTTACTTGAATCATCAGAAGAGTTTCCCAAACATTGGTCCACAAATGTTCTCTCCATTATGGTGAATGCCGATATATCGCTTGATCTTCTTATAGTTCACCCGGAGCGAGCAAAGAAGAAAGTATACATGATGGACTGGATTGACACTCGAGCAAAGTGCTTAACTTATAAAGATTTTGACTCTGTAATATTTGGACCCAAATGCTATAAAGATACTGCATCCTACTTGTGTTTAGCCCCTTCTGCTGCTATTAGATCTGACATCCTACGGTTGCGCTTCAACATTTGGCCCACTCGGGAGGTTAAATCAAGAAGAAAGCAAATATCATCAGATCTTAATTGGTGTAGGTTTTGTCAAAATGCAGCTATTGTTGAAACCCTGCAACACTTATTATTGGAGCGTCTAGCCCTTTCGAGTTCAAGAAGTATTCATTTCAACAACTATCTTGCGTATTTTGCACAAATGGACCCCAGTAATAGATGGGTGGCTCTAGCTGCAACAGAATGTATAGGCATAAGGGTTGCTACCATTAACTTTTTAAAAGCCTTGAACATGGAATGAAATGTCTCCCATCATTGTTAACTCCCATAAATGCTAATTTATTAAATTTTGGGGAAAAAAAGAAAAAAAAATGTGTTTCACTTGAAAGATGTTTATCTGTAAATGTATATTAATGTTTGTTACATTGTTCATACTTTTCGAAAATTTGGATTTTTTATGTATAAATTGAAAAAGTTGTTGTAATTTCAACTATATTCAATAATAATAAAAAAAAAAGAAGGAGCAGCTTCACTAAGTGTTTGCCTATGTTTGCCTGGGAAGCCTGCAGCCATCAACCAGCAGCGACTGATAAGGTAAGTGTGGCATGGTGGGAAGTACAGACATTAATGTACTCAATTAAAAAAAACACACCACTCTTATTACCTATTATAGATGTAGCCTATCTGTCTAAGGTATCCATATTTTGCATGCAACCAAATTGTGTAGGGTAGCCACACCTCGCTTATAGCCCATTTGTGTTAGTCACCCCTATCTCACACTTAGCCAGCCTATTTGTGTAAAACCTCACCTCTCCTATTAACTAATATCATATGCCTACATGCAGTTAGCTCAATTGGGCAAGCTAGTCAAATTCTGCTTTTAGCCTAATTGTGTCGGTAGCAATCGTCTGCTATTTGCCCAATTGTGTCATCATGTAGCAATATTCTGCTCTTAGCCTTATTGTGTCAGGAAGCAATTGTCTCTGTTACCCCAATTGTGTCTTGTAGCAATATTCTGCTTTTAGCCTAATTGTGTCAGGTAGCAATTGTCTGCTGTTAGCCTAATTGTGTCATATAGTAATATTCTGCATTTAGCACTTCCAAGGACCACCCTCATGTCTCACTTAAATAGAATTGTGAAGATTACCTACGTGTCACACTTAGATTGATTGTGAAGTTTAGCCGTGCAGCACATTTAGATATGATATGATATGGCATTTATAACGCGCCTATATCTAAGTGTTTCCAGGCACAGATAGGTCTGTGAAGATTAGCCAAGCAGCACTTTTAGATACATTTGTTGAACATTAGCCTTATTTGTATTTTCATTTTTTACATTTATTTCAGCGCACCAAGCTCTGAGGCATCTAGGCGCTAGTTACAGAAAGCGCATACAAATTTAGGGAAGTGCAAGCATAAGCATATGGTTGCAGTCAGAGTTGGTGTGTGTGTGTGTATACAAACTGGCAACGCCTCACCTCATGGTACGGGGGCTACATCAAATATGTAGTACAGGTTGAAAGCCACAATAGGTAAGGTAGCACAACCTGGGAAAGCCTCACCTCATGTTACAGGGGGGGTGGGGCACATCAAGTATGTAGTACAGGTTGAAAGTCACAATAGATAAGGTAGCAGAGCGTGGAAAAAGCCTCATCTCATGTTACGGGGGGCTACATCAACAATGCAGTCACAGATAGGTAAAGAGCAACATTGGTACAGGTGTACAATATGGAAAGCCTCACCTCACGGTCTGGGGTGGTACATCAAGTATGTAGTACAGGTTGAAAGCCACAATAGGTAAGGTAGCACAACCTGGGAAAGCCTCACCTCATGTTACGCACAGGGTGGAAAGAGCCTTGCCTCATGTTACAGGGGGCTACATCAAGTATGCAGTACAGTTTGCAAAGTCACGATAGGTACGGTAGCACTGCGTGGAAAGAGCCTCGCCTCATGTTATGGGGGGCTACATCAAGTATGCAGTCACATGTAGGTAAAAAGCTACATTGTTATGTACAGATTAATATTTTACATTGATAGGGAAAGTAGCAGAGGTTTGTTACAATATAGCAAGTCAAATCAAATGTGTTTGTTGACAGGTTGGCAATCTGGTATGTAAATTAGATTGAGTATACAACAGAGAACTGTAGGTGAGATCCAGTAGGACAAGAGCAATTACATGTGCAGTACAAGTTAACAGGTCAATCTGGTGTATACCGAAAATCAGGCATAACCAGCACAAGGCTGTGGGTCAGATCAGGTATGTAGCAGAATGTTTAAGGGTTGCTGCTGTGCTGAGGCACATAGGATAATACAGCATAGGCGCCTATCGTCACCATTAGATAGACTCAGGGTTGGATTGGCCCCTCTGCCTTTCCTGGCCGGGCCGAGATCGTCCCTGGGGAGTGGGGGCCGGTTTCTGGCCATGCCTGGGCCGGTTTGGACGAAAAAAAAATATTTTGAAAAAAATTATATTTTGAATTTTTTAAAATATATTTTTGGAGAAAAAAAATACCTGCAACGGCATAATTCATCAAAACAAGGTAACACATGTACCTTGCATGTGTAAGGTAACACATGTTACCTTGCTTTGATGATTTATTTGCATGCATGATGGGTGCATCATAAATTATGATGCATGCATCATTCACATGCTGCTGCAGCATGCACAGTTGAGGGGCTGGGGCTGCCGCCGGGCTGGCGGCTGTCACTGTGCCGCCACTCCAGGGGGCATGGTGCCCCCTGGAGTTGCTGTGCTGTTGTATTAGTGATAAATATGTATTAGTGATTTTAGTGATAAACGATTTTAGAGTAGAATAAGCATCAATTTCGGACTATGTATTTTGCCTTTCGCAAGGTGCAGTAATAGCATGTTTTTTTTTCTCCAGTTGTCTCTGTTACGATCTTCACAAGACATTCCATCTCATTGGCCTCGGTCACTTATCCTTGTGCCCAAAATCTTCTGTACAGTGTACAAATGTTTGATCATAGCGCATCAAGTGGACATTGATTTCACCGTGCCACAATGAATGCTTTGTTGTAATTTGTCTATCTTTCCCATCTCACTGGCATGCTGTTCAGGATGTTTGTTTGGATGTATGAGGTAACGAGTGCTCAGAGTATGGGATGTCCTGTGAGTGCACTGATTTCCCTATTTTGCCAACCTCTGAAGGCTGAAAGTAGATGCATGCAGGCTTGACATGCGGCCAACTTTGCACTAGACCTGCAGATGAACTTAACTGGTCTGCTGTTAAATCTCAGTTACCAGTTTAATGGTATCCACTGCAGAATAAATGCTAATTTTACTATAGCCGATATGCTAGCTCAGTGGGTTGAACGCTCGCTGCTGCAATGTGTGTGTGATCTGCAGGTTCGAATCCGAGCACGGCCATCTCAGCATTTCATCCTTCTTAGGTCAATAAATGAGTACCAACACAGGCTGGGTGATATTGTATGCATATTTGTTCTATAAAAAAGAGCGTAAGCGTAAGTGCTATACAATAACATTATCATTTGGCCTTGAACGTCTGCTTGCATTCACAGTAATTTGACAATATGGATCTACACACACAGATATTAACGATACATATGGTGATCCATTCTTGTATGAAATGTATATTACATTAGTGAAATCATAACCATATTTTTGGCAGTGTACTTAGGAACAATGCTATTTGATGCCACTTCCTGTTTTTTCAAGGGGTGAAAGGTCATGTTTCATCGCTTCCCGGGATGTCACTTTGGGTTGTGGTCAAATGACACCACTTCTGGTGATGTCATCAGAGGTCAAGGGTCGTGAGGCGAGGGGTGGGCCACTTTTTTGAGGCAAGGGGTGGGTCACCTTTTTTTAGGGGTCCGGGCCTATTTCTTGTCCCAGACCGACGCTGGATAGACTGTGAAATTAACCATGCATATCACTATATAGAATTTGTGTAGATTAGCCACATAGAAGCTCTTAAAGAGTAGCCAATGCTCTAACCACCCCACTTCCTCCAACACGCCACCAAACACTACACATGCCCACTTGGCTACCCAACCTACACACTAACACAAACCCAACACAAGTAACACAGGCTTACAAAAACAAATCTGGACACTGCACCTTACCCATATGGATACAACAAGCCAGTACGCACAACCTGAAATACCATCCAATCTCCACACAAAACACACACACTCCTACATAACAGACAGTCACATAGAAAACAACCCAGGCATTGGACCTTAACCGTACAGATACAATAAGCCAGTGCACGCAACCAACCATTTGCAGGCCAACACACATAGATGCCAGTTTCACCTGGTTCTGGACCCTATCCTATCACTCTTCCCTCTCACTAACCAACCCTGTCCTCTTTCTCGCAGAGCCACGTGAGTGCCTGGAGACTGCTCTTGGGGGTAGCGGTATAAATCAACATAACATAACATTCATCGGAGTTAATGGACAGAGGAATGTATGTAAATGTGTAAATTAGCCACCAAAATGGTAACTCAGACTGACTCTTTTTGGAAGCCATTTTAAATAGATCTTTCAATTCTGCAGCAAATGGTAGTAAGTAACAAGAAAATACTGATGGGTGGAAACGACATTATTCAACTAAGGCATTTTGGCCCACATTACGAGTCTGCCAGTAACCCTCCTGTACAACCAGCGGGTTACCAGCAGTCTCGCCTTACCGGGATATTACTGGTGCCGGCAACAGCGGTAAATTTGCATTCCATGGAGTTCGATTGGACTTCATGGGATGGCAGCAGCTGAATCACTCGCACCGCTGTAAACAATGCCAATGATTCAGTGGTTTCTCTATCGGTAAGGGCCTGAAATCCCAGCAGGTCAGGTCTGCCGGTAGTTCACTACCCCTACCGACAGACTTGGAGTAGTACCAGCCTTTTTTTTGGCATTGTTACCAGACCGGCTCCCCTGTAAAACACTGGATTCTTTTTTGTCACATGTTCCCCAAATAAAGAAAGTCATCAGTTACTCCCATTATCAACTGATGACCTTGAGACAGATTCGACCACTTCTATTGGAAAAGCACTTTGCAATTATTGCATGTGCCATTGTCAATCCTCACCTGGACTATTTTATACAGGCGTGACAAAATCCTCTCTGCAAACGTTGCAGGTGATCAGAAAGCAGCATCCCAAATTGTGGCCGGTTCTCTTAGGCAAGATCATATTACTACGCCATTGAAAAGACT
The DNA here is from genome assembly GCF_040938575.1 of Ambystoma mexicanum. Taxonomy (NCBI): domain Eukaryota; kingdom Metazoa; phylum Chordata; class Amphibia; order Caudata; family Ambystomatidae; genus Ambystoma; species Ambystoma mexicanum. The sequence goes on along the minus strand of NC_090922.1, from coordinate 584,514,083 downwards.
TCATTGAATCCCAGTAAGATCACTGGTTAATTTGAAGTTTTTGATTAAATCTCATAAAACCTTATATTTTATATTCATATTATTTCTTTATTTTATATAGAAATCAGAGGAAAGCAATACATCTCTGTCATAAATATGATAACAAAATGTAACATTGATAACCAAGTGGAGGCCATGGGCCTCATTACCGGTCCGGCGGTAACCCTGCCGGTGATACCGGTGGGTTGCCGCCTGACCTGTAAAAAATGACTGTTGCCTGACTTCCTGGTGCCACCAGGCTATTCCAAGTCCGGTGGCCGAGAAGTCAGGTGCCAGTAATTTTGTTAATCCCCATTCCCATGGAGTCCAACCATGGGAATGGGGACACAGGGGCACTAGCACCGTTAACAACAGTGCCGGTGCTCCCGTGAGAACTCTGCGAGCGGGTGCCGTCCTGCCTGGTAGGTCTGACCCTGGTGGGCGGGATGGCAACCGCCCGCAGAGTTGTAGTGTGTCGGTCTGGAAACAATGGTGCCGGTAGGCTTACCGGCACAGTTGTTTCCGGACCACCACAATTGTAATGTGTCCTTGACAATGGGGTGAGAGATCGTGACTTGAAGACCAGATGTTGCAGAGTAAAGGTGGAAACATAAACCAGGGACGAGGACAGGACAGAATAACATGGAACGGGATGGGGGAGGAAGTGCTAAATTAAGGATGTAGGTGTGACGGAAAAGTGCTGTAGGGTTGTCCACAAGGGTAGTTTTAGAGGGAAGCAGGGTGATGGGGCACAGAGCTAAGAAACAGGTTTTTCAGAAAGGAGGTGGCTTTTTAGGTTGGATTTAAATAGTGGTAGAGTTGGATTAGAAGAGAGGGAGAGGAAGAACAGTCCAGAGTAGGGGAGCGAGGAGAGGCAGAGAGCGGAAATGAGAGGGAGCGTAGCGGGCTTGAGTAGTGGCAGCGATAGATGATCATAATGAGCGAGGTTCAGATTAGGGAGTGAGATGAGCAGGTAGATGTGGTGGGGCAAGTCCATGCGAGGGGCGAGGTTGGGGAAAGTCATTTATATGGCCTGGCCCCTCTCTACATTAAGAAACATCTTAGGTGGTTTCAGGGCCCCTTAGAGCGGGATCGCGCTGCAATGTGGTTGTCAATCGTTTTTGACTCTCCAAGCGTTTTTTGTTGCTCTTGTTCTGTCACTTGCGAAGTTGCGCCAAGCCCTGGAACCTGCTTGCTACAGCTATTCAGGGTATCAGAGATTTAATGACCATCAGAAAAAAAATAATAATAACCTTTCTCTTTAGTGTCATGCCTGTTTCTCTGCGTCTATATTTGCTTGGTGTAGGGCTCGGATACCTTCTGGTGGAGCCACCTGTTTTCACCACCAGTGACACGTCTTCACTTTCAACGTGCAGTTTCTGCCTCGGGTGTTTGACAATTATTATTTTTTTTTTAATGGGGGGTTCTCCCCCCAAACTTCCATCTAACCCACCACCGACATCTTACCTCGACACCCACCACCCACCAAATCTTACCACAAACGTTCAAAACATTTGTTTTTTATAAGAAAAAAAGTCGATATAAACGTCAGTGCCGAAAGCGACACGTTTGAAGTTCAGACGTGTCAAACACTGACATTGAAAATACGGCCAACACTTCTGGTTGTAGACGTGCTTCGTTTATTGCTGTTGGCACGGTCCCTCTCTTTCTGGGCTGTCTGACATCCCACAGCAACAAAGAAATAAGAATCGTTTTTTAAAAAATGGTTTTGTATTTTAGTCTATGCCACACACTAATCAATAACTTGCATATACATATTAGCAGTGCAATATTCCATATGGCCCCCAGGTACAAAAATAAAGTTAGTAATGTTTTGATCCTCTTCGCATTGCGACTCCGCTGGCATTGTAGTCAAAACATAAACGCACATAAAAAGTAACTGAAAATAACATGTAACATAAATGACTCTCACCTCAGTAGCCTTGCAGGTGACACTTAACTGAGTGTGGTTATGACTATAAACATTCATTATGTGATTGTCAAATCACGCTGCTTACCAGTTCACACTTGAGGTATTGTGTATCTGCCACCAAAGCCAACTTCAACTTGAGGTAATTAGCATCGCATAGTTCATATAGACCGAGCATTAAGGAAATCAGGGAGGGTACCGTTAGAGGGAAACAACACAGCATTCAACCTAACTTGACATCCGGCTGTAACACCCTCTGTTTCATCCTCTTTCCTCTGCCGGTCTAGGATCTCTTGCCCTGCAATTGCCCACCTCTCAGCCCTCTGGCTCATTTGTGTTGTGTGTGAGTCATGGTTGCCAACCAGTACATAGCTATTCATCTTTTTTTCCAGGATGCACCCAAGTAAAACGAACGTGCCAGTCATCTTGTTATTACTTTGCTTTGTTAGCAAACCTAGCAGGCATGGCTCAGGGGGTATAGTTGACGTCTGACTGCTAGACTTTTCTAAAATACCACATGCCTCCAACATTCTGTTACCTTTGGACACAGCCGTATCATGTGTTAAAAGAAGGTGCTTTACTCCTACATTTTGGACATGCATCGTTCCAAGACTAATCAAGTTTATGTTTTAATCAGATTCCCACTTCTCCCTGCATTTCAAAGCCGGCTCAGGAGCATCTCTATAACTCGCTTTGCTAAGAACCGACATGACTCAACTACACACATCTAGAGATAGCATTCCTTCCAGGGATGCAGAGGTCTCAGGCTCAGAGGGGAACCCTGCCCAACAGTCTCTAGTTGCTTTAGAGAGTATAGGAAATTATATAAAATATCCCCGGGAGATCTGAAACGTCGAATGCATCTCAGTGAACGGCAAAAACCCACTGGGGCCGAACAAGTCACCTACCTCAGTGCAACCTCCTCCTTTTCATTGTCTTAAATAGACTTCTTTTGCCTCTTCAGTCAAATGAGCTCAGTTTCACAAGGGGCAGATCTCAGTATATGCTCTTCTGGCCCCTAAGCGCCCCACGGAAGCACCCTCAACCAGACCTGCCTTCCCAATACCAGCAGTTATCCCATAGGACGGTTCGCACGTCTAAGACATCGTAGTCAGAAATCCCAGACTAGGGAGTAATCACTTCACCCAGTATCTGTCACTCTCCCGTCTCACCTGGTGAGACCCATTGAGCCACAAACTGCAGTACGCATATGCCACCAGCTTCGTCCAAAGGTTTAAGTGTTTGTAAGGAAACCCTATGTCTATTCGGCCCCCACGACAATTTTGTGAGCAAAGCACCTATTTCCTTACATTAGGATATACAACAAATTGTATACCAATCTTGGTAGTACCACTATCTGAACGAGAACCATATTTTTCAATGCATCAAGGGGTAATTTAACAAGAGTTAATAGAACGAGACAGTGACGTCAAGGCAGCTGTGATATTATGGCTATACTGTTATGTTATGTTATGTTATGTTAGTTGGCATTTATATAGCGCCTTATGTGTCATTGTTATGATCTCAAAGGGCTGGTAGGTTGAACGCCCTCGGGAACCATAGTTCAAGTCAGTAGAGACAGAGAGTGTTGTATGGTGCGCGGGCGCACCGGATATGTGTGCAGCTGGTGTGGTTGTTGCATGATAGCTGCTTCTTAGCGGTAGATGTGGTGCTGAGGAATCAGTTGAATGTGTTCAGTCTGGAGGGTGGCCACCCAGACCCAGACCAAGATCTGGCTGCGTTAGGCCTGCGGAGAAGCCTAATCTAGCCAGAATGTGCTCAGCTAGCTGTGTTTTATTAGGATGATGAGGTGTTCGTAGGGGTCATGTTAGTATGAGAACAGCTGGGCCGAATGTTTCATAGAATAGCTGTGTTCTAGTTGAATGATGGTGTGTAGGAGAGAGTAAGCGTAGTAGTGTGATATGGGGGTTATCAGTAAAGCGCCTGCGAACAAGCACGAGAGCAGGACAGGAGGCTTACATAGCGGCATGCATATGTAAAGCGACAGAATGGATAGGGTAAACATGTGATACGGATAACATGGGGATGCAGGTACATAGCATATACATAGCATAAATAGGAGATACAGGGATATATCCGTTGCATCCACTCCATCCACTCCATCAACTCCATCCTTTCCCTTCTTTTTCCATCTTTCCATCGACTCCATCCACTAGGGATGACACTATTAGGCACACTTTGAAAGTGTGCCTAATAGTCCCTCTGGGCTCCAAGCTGAAGCTACCGCAAACATAAATACAACGTTGTTGTGTTTCAAAAACGCGGCGGTTTTTCTTTCTAAGTTTCTCGCGCTCCTCCAAGCCGGAGGAGCCTGAGAAACTTAGAAAGAAAAACTGCAGCATTTTTTAAACACAACCGCGTTGTGTTTCTGCCTGTCGTGGCTATCACTTTTGGTCTCCGGTGCTCCCCTGAAAAACCAAGGCAGGCAGAAACATAACACGGTTGTGTTTCCATGCCGCAGTGTTTCTGCCTACAGCGGCTTTCACTGTGGAGCTCTCGGACGCTCCTTAGGGAGCCCGAGAGCTCCAAAGTGAAAGCCGCTGCAGGCAGAAACACAATGCGGGTGTTTAGAAATGCTGCGGTGTTTCTGCCTCCAGCAGCTTTCACTTTGGGGCTCTCGGGCTCCCGCGAGAGCTCCAAAGTGAAAGCCGCTGCAGGCAGAAACACAACGCAGGTGTTTAGAAATGCTGCAGGTTTCTGCCTCCAGCAGCTTTCACTTTGGGGCTCTCGGGCTCCCCGTGGGTAGCCCGAGAGCTCCAAAGTGAAGCCGCTGCAGGCAGAAACACAACGCGGGTGTTTGGAAATGCCACAGTGTTTCTGCCTCCAGCAGCTTTCACTTTGGGGCTCTCCGACTCCGTGGGGAGCTCGAAAGCTCCAAAGTGAAAGCTGCTGAGGCAGAAACACAACGCGGTTGTGTTTCCGTGCCTCAGTGTTTAGAAATACAGCGTTTTTTGTATTTGTAAATGCTGCAGTATTTACAAATCCAAAAACGCTGTTATTCTGAATTCTGCAGCTTTCGCTGAGAGTCTCCTGGACTCCCTCAGGGTTGGGGAGCCCGGGAGACTCCCAGCGAAAGCTGCAGCATTCATAAGAACAACGTTGTTGTATTTATGATTACTGTGGTTTTCCAACCACGGCAATCACAAATACAACGTTTTATTTTTAATTCGTGCGCCTCAGCTTTTTGCCTTCATTTTACGTTTTGGACTTGTGGAGCACAGGAAACGTAAAATGAAAGTGAAGGCAGACTCCTCAGATCTGCTTAGGCTGCAGTAAGCAAAAACTCCCAGTAGGGGGCTTTTGCTGCTTGTTTAGTGCCGCAAAGGCAGAGCCGAGGAGGCTGCCTGAATTCACAAAATGGATGCCCCCTAGAGTTTGCAATTTTAAAGTTTGAGCTTCATTTGCTCGAAACTTTGGATAGGGACTTAAAAAAATATATATATTTTAGGTATCCGTTTTATTATTGGCCATCTTTTTGGCCAATAATATTTTCTGACCGAACCATTCCTTTAAATCAACACTTTGACATAGTGACACTATAAGGCCCAATTTCCAAATTCAACTTTGGCACAATAACTCTATTAGGCACACTTTCTAAATTCAACTTCGGCACAGTGACTATTAGGCACACTTTCTAAATTCAACTTTAGCACAGTGACACTATTAGGCGCACTTTCTAAGTTCAACTTTGGCACAGTGACTCTATTAGGCGGACTTTATAAAATCAATCTTTGGCACAGCAACACTATTAGGTCTATCAAGTAAGATGGTATGTATTGTAGGGCAACAGTTACAGTCGATTTGCAGTGGTTACAAGTCTCTCTAAATATGCATTATGTAAATCTATGGCAGTCTATGCAATGGAAGGTAAAGTAGAGTGGCAGGGGCTTTCTGGAGTAGAGTAATTGCTCTACACCCCACCCATGCCACACTCATAGTTTTAGTTGGTGTCTGCTGCCTTCATTGGTTTCCCCTGTGGACACCTGCTGACACTTCCTGGAGCCACTTCTGTTGGAGTCGCCCTTTGCCTTGGGTCCCTTACTCGCAGAGGCTCCCGGGCAGAGGGCTGTCCTGGGGAGACGGTGATGAAGGGCGGTTGGACCAATCAGTGGGGTCGCGGGGGTTGGCGGGTATGAGAGGCAGGAGGCAGGAGGAAGGGGAAAGGAGCCGGGAGGGAGAGGGGGCTAACGGGCCCAACGGAGCCCAAAGGATTTTAACAGAGGGCCTGGGCTCAATGAGGTAAAGGGGGACTGGGGGGCGCTCACAGGGATTTCTACCAAAACATAAGAGCAGGAGGGCCAATCGGATCGCGTGAGGCAGGCGTTGGAGGCGGGATTAGGCTGGACCAGGAAGCAGGAGCGAAGGGGTGCGGGCGGGCTGGGTGGATTTTATGTTATTTCAAACAGAATGAGGGGCTCAATCGATGAGGGTTCGGGGGCTGGTGGAGGGGCGTGCGGAGGGAGGGAGAGTGGAAAGAAGGGGTCGGGGGATGCAGGGGGAGCGGGCCGGGTCGGAAACCACACAAACATGCAGAAATATTAACATCCAGGCCAGAGGGGTCACTGGCCTCACCTGCACACGCTCACGATGGGTAAAGAGCGTGCATGGAGCTGGCCGTGGATACACTGGTCTAGGTTTGGCAATTTCACCAATCAGAGTTCGGGGCTAGTGGAGGGGCTGGAGGCGGGAGGGAGAGTGCAAAGAAGGGTTCGGCGGATGCAGGGGGAGCAGGCCAGGTCGGAAGCCACACAAACAGGCAGAAATATTTATATCAAGACCCCGAGGGGTCACTGGCCTCACCTGCACATGCTCACTATGGATACAGAGCGGTCAGAGACCTCATGCTAGATGCTTACATATTTACATTTTCCTAGGATTAAAGGGAGCCTTAGCACATGAATATCTGTCTCAGCAATATACCACAATCCATTTAATGATAAAAGACAAGATTTGTCTCAGTTAATATGGAATCCTGAGCAGAGTCTTAGATCTTCAACAATTCCCAGTTACTCCAGCACTGAGTTAATAGGGTCTCTAAGAAACCAACAGATTATCTGCGTATGAGGCTACCACATGGTCAAGTCCCAATGCTGGTACCCCCTTACCTGCTAGCCCTTTCCTGAAAGTGTTAGCCATGGACTCCATCACCAGTACAAATAGCAGAAAGAGCAGAGGGGGGCGGGAAGCCCTGCCTAGTTCCCCTCTCTATCTTCCAGTCATCAGATATCAATTTAAGTGTTTTAATTCTGGCTATGGGCCTTGTGTATAATAGTCTCATCACGTTACGAACCGAGGGCAACATTCAACCACCGAAGAGTGTGATGTGAAATATACAGGAACAACTAAGAAACAAGGGATTTTTTAAGATGCTTTTTAAAATGCTTTTGTATAATCCCTCCTTGTGCGTTTTTCTATTGACATGAGATTACTTGAGGTAATGCAGCCGGGCACAGATTCTGCCTGATCCAGTGTCAGCAACCTCGCCAGAAAGCCTGGAACACATTTCCAAACATTGCTAAGAATGTTGAGTCTACATTTAAAAGGGCAAAAGACTGTGGCATAAAAGACTAGAAACCCAAGTGCTTGCACACAAGTTAGTTGGAGGAATTGGCAGCAGGTGAGTGTATGGCGTGGGTATATTGCCTAATATTCCACAATATGAAAACCTCATAAAGATAGATACAGTCACTCTGCGCACATGTCCATGTCTTCCATGCGTTATTGCATGTGATTTATTGAACTAAAGATCAGCCTTTAGAAAAGGGAAAACAATGTATATGACGAGCAGTTCTGTGGATCTTGCCCAGGTTTCAAGAGCATCCAAATAAGCGCTTCTCACAGTGTGGCTGGCAGGAGATCTGCAATGCTGCTTGATAAATCAGAACCAGCAAATCTATATATTGCAAATAAAATCAACAGGAAGCCCATCATACCCCATTTTATAGATCGTATTGCCACGCTCACCTCCTGCTCAGTAACAGGAGACTCCAAAGCAGCTCTCATCAACTATTACACTAGCCAAGGAATCTGACTCAATAACCTCATTCCTCTGATCTCCATTCATTTGGCCTTGATTCTATATGGCTGAATCTGATAGCCCCTAATTGACATAATCATGTGCCCACTGTCTGATGTCACGTTATTCCTGTTTTCCCTGCAACATCTCTTAATGCTGCAGTTGACCCGCCTGTGTAGATGCAATCTGTTGTGGCCTGACTGATTCCTCAACTGACAGTGGCTGTGTACATTTGTCAAGCTTAGCATGTTTATGGATCCTTTACTGACCCCCCCACCCCCCCCGTCATGGTGCACAGTTTTGAAAAAGTGGAAAGGGAATTCATTCACCACACTAATGTGAATGGCTTCCAAGTCTCACACTAACCTTCTGAGAACTGTGCCGAAGAGTGATTGACAATCTCACTTATGTATATTTTAGCACCTGCAAATCAGCCCTATGCAGCATTGTTAATCATTCCCGTAGTTATTCATTTGCTACACAGGTCATTGACATGAGGCTGACACAATCCCGCTTAGTCTCTTTCAGATGCTTGCTATGGAGTCATCACAATTTCACTCTCGACTCACGAACCACCAAATCCAAATTGCAGCATTGACAGTTGCCAGGGAAGAGACCTCCTTTGCTAAATGTGGGTTGCTGGGTTCCCTGAGGTGGCAACAATGCGCCTACAATAAGAGGGCCATGTGTTCAAGTCGTTGACAGAGGCGGTCGCAGCTCCACAGCCCGCCTTGTGCAGGCCTCTGTGCACTGTGGATCATGGCTGCTGATCTCCCCCACCTCATCCTCACACGTGTTGCCTTGTTGTAAACTATACATCAACTTTAACAAATTCAACGGGGCCAGAGACATCGGTTAGGAGTTGCTAGCGATTGGAGTCGCTACCATTGTCCGTCTCCCAGCGACCCCTAGAAATGCTGCTGCTACCCCTAGTCACAGAGGCAAGACGTGATGCCATACCCGAACACCAGCATTCCAGTATTCAAGGTAGAACATACACTTAATTTAGAATCAGTGTGTTGGCAAAAAAAGACATATTAATTGTCAAGTATTTTGACTTTGAAGCACTGTGAATTTCTAGGACTGAAGATTCCCCATAGAATTGTATTTGTTTTTATCATGCTGGTGCGGGCCGGTGGGGTGGCCTAATATTTGATTGAGTTGACAAAATACAATTACAGGGCATCACTATTCTGGGATTAGAAAAATGCTCTCAACTGTATTGGCATAGGAATGACCAGTTGTCCCAGTTCTACTTTATCCTTTTCGCTCTAGAACTTGTAGTGGTGCATTTATAATGGAGGAAATAAAATGATGTGCACCAGAATGCAAATACGGAAACAGAGACTTGATAAGTAATTTACTCTTGACATTAAGCAATTTAAGGGGACTGCCCACATAGATCGGAAACAATTCCTGACTGGCATCCTCTTCTGAATGGCGGCCCGTCAACAATAGCACATGCTCGAATTTGCGCACGCTTGTGTGGACCCAGAAGGGGTGGGTGGGATGGCAAGGTAAGCAATGCAGATCAGAGGGGCTGGGGAAAGGATCGATGACCATGGTGGGGTTGGGGGGATCTGATATAGGGAATGTTGTCATGGGAGGGCAAAGAGCAGGCTGTTGTGTGGGAGTCCTTTGGTTTAAGGGTGTCCCCTGCACAAGAGAAGGATGAGGTTAGGGCGTGAAGGTGTCTATGAGATACGAGGAGGATTGGCAGGGGAGCAGGACGCCAAGAGATGAAAATGGCCAGAGAATAAATTACATGGAACGTTTACCACTTTGATTGAAATAGAATTCCTGACATCTGACTTTCCTAAACAGCAGCCTGTTGGGAATACTGCATGCTTGAACGGACCCGGAGGTGGCAACGGCGGCTGGGCTGACAAGGTAAGGAGTGGGGGGAGGAGTCAGGATAAGGATCTGAGCCCATGTGGGGCAGCGGGGGACTTAGGGCAGGGAGTGGTGTTGCAGGAGGGCAAGGGGTGGACCCTTGCAGGAATCCAGGGGTTGCTGGATGGTCCCCTGCACCAGAGAAGGGTCAGCATGGAGTGAAGCGGGGAAGGACTTATGGGCAGTTCGGGGCTGTCCCCCACACAAAGGAGGATGGGAGAGGGATCACAAGAAGTGATTCCCTGGAGTGCCAAGGCCAGATGCGGGAAACGGGCAAAAAAATGCCTAAGTGGAAATCACATGAAATCAGTTTACGATCTCTAACATTGCTCGTAAATATCAAGTTAGTATTTGGGTATGTTCCAGAAAAGAATATTGTTTTTGAAAGAGTACAGTAACATTCATTCAATACAAATGTATAAACCATAAAAGAACTAGCCTGCATGTGCATATAAAAAATGTTTGAGGGGACAAGCTTACCACCCCAGGAGATGAGATAAACAAGCAAGCATCGCCCTCAGATTTATATGCTTGACCTGAAGTCACATCATGGAATCCCATCCCTTTACTCGTAGGTCATGTGACAGGGTCTGGGACCTGATCCTGTCAAGAGGTGATGGGGACACCTCTAACTCTGGGGGGGATGGAGGCCAACCACAGACAGTCCTGCCCAAGAGGTGTTGTGTGGTAGTAGACAGAGTGCGAGAACATCAGACGGAAAGAGGGGAAGAGCAGTAGGGAGGGAGCAACAAAAGAGAAAGGCAGGAAGAAGGGGAGGAGAGTAAAAGGAAGGAAAGGAAAAATACAACATCAGGGAGAGGAGTACAAGGGCATTGAAAGAAAGCACCAAGTGTGGGCCTGAGTGTCTGGAAGCCACTTATCCTTACAGTGTGCTGTATTAGGGACCTAAATTAGGTATCAACTAGATTATTCCCAGAGGGAGATCATTGCAAAGGGTGTTTGTAATAAGGCTATCAACACCAGGCAGTGAATTTGAAACAGTAGGGATTACCGATCTATAGTTAATGTTAATGTTAATGTTAAAGGATATTTGTACCGCGCACTATCACCACCGGAGTGGTCCCCTGGCGCTCCAGTGACCATCCTGCACTAGACAGCAGAGAGGGGCGCAGCTCCTAGAGAGCCCCTTTGAAAATTCTCAGCTGAAAATCTTTGAACTATCTGTGAGAGTTGGTGTGTCCTTGAGGCCAAATGTGACACAGAAGGGAAGTCAGATGCAGGAGAATCCTGGGTGACTGCAAGCGCTGAGCACTGAGCCCCTTGACAGAGAGATCTGGGAAATTGTAGAAGAACTAGACGTCGTTAGTCTGAATTCCCTACCAGATGAATCGGAGGACTCCTGGGAATCAGCCGGATCTGACCGTACCACGGCCAGCAAAGACCTGGCCAAAGAACCAAAGCAAAGTCTCTTAGAACAGATACAATTGGCCATCAGCCCCCAACATTAAGAGACTCTTACAGCCTCACAGCGTGCTATCACTGAGAGAGAGAAGAGAAAAGTACCAGCAGTACCACCTGGAATCTTGCAAAAACTGGACGATGAAAAGGATCCAATTGCGTGCTTCATGAACTTCGAAAGGGTGGCTGAGACTGCAGGCTGACATCAAGATTGCTGGGCTTGGTACATCGCCCTGCTGCTAACTCCAGAAGCCCAGTAGGTCTTTGAAGGAGGTCACTCTATGGAGAATTAAAGCAAGGGTTCCTAGACAGACTAGGTCAAGATCACAAACATTTACGAATACGTCTGAGACCTCTATGGTTGAGACAAAGGGAACTCCTCACCAGATGTCATACATAGTGAAGGAACTATTGAACAAATGGCTAACAAACAAGACATACGATGAGATCAAAGAGGTGTTCATACTGGAACAGATTGTCAATTCCCTGCTCCTATAGTAAAGTTTGCTTTCAGTTACACAAACGGACATTGGAAGAGGTTTTCAAACAGCCAATGCCTATCGGTATGACATGTTTTCGAGAGAGCCATTTGGGGAAAAGAAAACAGCAACACAAGAACTGGGTTATGGAGAAATGAAGAAAGTCCAGCCCTGAGGAGACCAGGCTCCACCCTATCAACACCCAAAACCACCATGAGCCCTGCCGTGCTGGTAGACTGGTAAAAACCCAGGCCCGCACCACGCCCGTAGGTAATGAGGGCTTACGCCTGTAGTAAGCCAAAGCATATCAGCAAGTTCTTTCTAGAAGAATATAAGGAAGAGCCTATGGAGATCAGGCTCATTAACTCAGACGTATCAAGAATATTTCAGGAGGTTACACCAGACTGGGGGAAAGAACCAACTAGCCCAGAGTATCTTGCTGTTCTGTTTACGGAAGAAGGACCAGACTCAACCCCTTGGACTGCCTACAAAGCAGGAGAAACAGAACAAAAAATTCCACCTGCCTGTATCGGTCCAGGGAATCCCGGCCAGATCCCCTTTGTTTCTGGGCAGTAAACTGATGGCTATCTTGGCGGACCTAATCAGTCTTGAAGAGCTTCACCTAGATCCTGATCCCAGATAATTTGCATCCATGGAGACACTGTTTTATATCCTCAGGCCACCATAACCATTGAGGTGCTGGATCAGTTAATAACTATGACAATGATAGTCATGCCTGGAGTCTGTGAAGTGGTTCTATTGGGTACAGTTTTGCCTCTGTTCAATCACTGTCTCATGGGACTACAAGGGGAGAAATCAGCATATCGCTCAAGGAATCCTCAGTCAGTTTGAAGCATAGAGGAGAGGGACCTGGAAGAAAGGGTGGAGGTGTGTGTGACAGGGTCAAGGAGCTGACCATGTCAAGAGGGAATGGGGACCACTCTTAGTCTGGGGTGGGAGGCCTACCAGGGTTTTCACCATGGCTAGTCCTGCCCCAGAGGTGGGGTGTGGGAGTTGAGAGGGCCCCAGTCCCTGTCCTTCCTTCATGTCTGAAATAAGTACTACATTTTCTTCCCCATAACTGTATTGCACAATGCAGGACAGTTTCCTTCTTCTTTTCTCCTAAGACTCCAGACCCTAGAATACACGGCTGGGGCAGAAAGAACGAACAACCCAACCTTGGAGAGAGACAGGCAAAGATGGTGAACCGGTAGTGCATTCTCTGCAACAAGGTAGCTCTTTCAGCACTTTCCGTGACACAGACTTGCAGTATGTCATCAAGGCAGCCGTACAACAGTGTGGGGAACCTTGCGATCTATACACCACAGGCGCTTCACTTACCTGCAACAAGATCGTAGAACAGTCCACGCTGCAAGGCAGCAATTTCTGCGCTCTACGTGCTATAGACGTTTAGTTCACCCACAAACAGCCCCCACAACAAAGTGGACATTACAACATTCAGAATGTTGCAAACTGGGGCATGGACTGTGATTGTGGTGGGCCACCATTGCCTAGAGCTGGAGGACTGTGTGCGAGTATGAGGGGGAAGAAACCGTGTTTTGAGTGTTTTTCTGAAGACGAGATGGTCCTCTATGCGGAAGATGATTACAGGGAGTGAGTTCCAAATTGTGCGTGCTTGTACTGGGAAGGAAGTGCCCCAGTATGGGTTGATCTGGTCACTGGAATTACGAGTAGAAGTACTGAGCCAGATCTGAGGCTTCTGTTTGGACTGTAGCGAGTAAACCTTTCCAGCAGGTAGTCAGGTCCTATATTGTAGAAGGCTTGATGAGTGATACACATTGCTTTGAAGGTAGCGCACCCACGGATCAGAAAACAATTGACAATTTGGAGGGCAGGAGAGATGTGTTCTCTAGGACCTGTGGAAAGGAGGAATTTTGCACTAGTTAAAGTTGTCTCTGTTTCGATTTGGGAGCTCTTAAGTATAGTGCGTTGGCACAGTCTAAGCGTGATAGTATGATTGTGAAATATCATTGCAGTGGGTCTTGTAACAGAGGAGGTCTGTGACAAATGTTAACTGTGTCACCATTACCAGCAGAGAAACACTATGTAGGCCTGACACCATTGTCCAATGGCACTGAGTCACAGCCCCTTAAGGCAAGAGTGGCTGGAGGTTGAGGTCAGACTGACCCAGTGAAAATGAAGCTGCATTTGCCATATAATTGAAGTTGCTGGACATGGGAGGTTGTACTGTGCATATGACAGTTTATGAAATAACTGCTTTCTTGGTATATTAAATGTGAGAAACCTGAGGGTATTCTCACTACTGTTCCCCAAGGATCCTCTGGGCAGGTAGTCAGGGAAAGGCCATCACAATTGGATCCCGACCCTGGGAGTGGACAAGCAAGGGAGGATCACCTGGGTGGAGGGTCTGCGAGGTCTAGGAGTGGAATGCCCTTGGGAGAGACATGCTATCCCCCTTTCCCTAATAAAGAGCAAACCAGCCCACCTTCTGTCTTTATGGGGTATTATAAAACAATTCCTTTAAAATATTCCCACATGACCACTAAAGGTACTGAGATGAGGAAGAAGCAACTGAGAGCAGTGAATACTAGTTGCTTTCACCACTTAGGGACTGGGATGAAGAAGAGGCCTGCTGAGGTCAGGCATGTCCCGTTAATGATGGTCAGGCAGGGCTAATTGTGAATTCACACCTGCAGCCTGTTGCAGGGCTGCAGGTGTATAAAAAGCCCCACGGAATGAGAAGAAGGAGAGGAGGAATGGTGACAGAAGCAGCAGCACTGATTTTGCAGCAGTAGAGAGGCCAAGAAGTACAGTGAGGTGCTCTTCGTGAGCGACAGGCTTTTGGTTCATGGAGGAGCAGCCTTCAAGCAGGGGCTCTGTGGAACTGACAGAAGCATGAAATAGAAACCGTGCTGGGAGGCTGCCCATTTTTCAATTATTCAAGGTGCTCGTTCTCCTGGGGCCAGAAGCTGACCCAGGAGTGTCTGAGGGGCAGGAGGTGGAGCCCTGAAGCAAAGGCAGAAGATTTGCGCTGCCAGCATCAAAGCACCCAGTGAGTTTCTAGACAGACAGAAACCGGGTATGCAAGTGTTTGATGCCACGCGTAAGGATACTTAACTACTGAGTGGTCACATGCAAAGGAAAGCGTGTTATCGAATGTCTCCGAATGATGAGAACAAATTAAAGGCACATGGGATTTACAACACTTAACAAACTGAACAATAACATTCAAATCCTAAAATCTATATACATTTTGAATGCCGCATGAAAACCAAATCATCACATAAGAGTAACCAAGTTACTAACCTTAAAATCTGTACATGCTACGGAGATGCCCAACTGCAAAGAACCTTTCAATTACAAAACTATCTTTTTGACTACTACATATGTTGAAATGATAGCTGTTGTTGAAGTGTGTGCACTTTGCCATTTGGACAGAATCGGGCAACCTGACACTAATGAATTGCATCAGCTGAGTGTGGAAACATACCTAAGTGTGTTATGTATATATGTTGTGTTATTTCTATTCATAAAGCGCGCATACGCCAAAGCATCTTGGCGCTATGGGATGTACAACAGGATTGAGAGGCCAATATTATGAATTTAAAACAGGTAGGTCTTTAAAGCGTGCCAGAAATCAAAGTGATCACTCGTGGCACGAAGAGTAAATGGGATGGAATACCATAATTTGGATGCTGCCACTGAGAAGGATCGACCACCCACCCGCTCAAGCTGATAGCGAGGCACCGGGAGGAGGCGGGCGTCAAGGGACGGAAGGACACTGGATGGTTGGCAGGGGCAGAATGTTTCCTGCAGATACTCTGCCCCTTGGCCATAAAAGGCCCGATGAACCATGAAGAGAGACTTAAACTGCACCCGCTGTAGCACCGATAACCAGTGAAGTGAACAGAGAACCAGTGAGATATGGAATGACTGTACAAATCCCGACAGCAAGGTTCTGAAGTAGCTGCAAACAGTGAAATAAGTAGAGGCTGAGCGAGAAACAGAGAGTTATAATAATCTAGTTGGCTAAGGACCAGAGAAGCTGTCACCAAGGGACGAAAGTGCACTGGGAGAAATGGAAAGACTGCACACAATTCTAAGTTGAAAGAACCCTACCTTGTAGATAGCACCCACATGGGCACAGATTGACAATGCAGAGGAGCATTTATAGCCCAGATTTCTCGCCTCGAGCACAGGTGTGGGGCAGGGACCAAGATCAGAGGGCCAGAAGGGTGAATACCAGGCTGGAGCAGGAGAGGACAGAACAGGGTGAGACGCATGAGGGGGGTGAAAAACCAGTGTCTCTGTCTTATCCCCGTAGAGCTTCAGCCAGTTGCAGCTCATCCACCTACCCACCGCTGCCAGGCAACTCCTAAAATGAGATGCTATGTCTGGCTGTGCAGAGTCCAGCCGGATGATGATTTGAGTGTCATCAGCATAGGAGTAACACCTGAAGCCGTGGGAGCGGATGAGCAGAACAAGAGGCTGGATATAAATGTTAAACAACGTCGGGGATAGGGCTGCGCCCTGGGGTACCCCACAGAGGAGAGAAGTAGAGGCAGAAGAGAAATAAGGGAGTCTCAGTGTCTGACTTTGGTCAGTCAGGAAGGAGGCGAACCAAAAGAGGACCTGTCCCAAGAGGCCGGCCAGGGCAAGGCAGCCCAACAGCAGGAGATGATTGTCATGCCTGCGCCATGGGCGCATACATTGGCGATCAATATGGACAAGTTGTTATTCATTTATCTGCAGAAAACTTTTGGATCAACCGCTATTCACTTCTTGGACCTTATTTCCCATTTGCGAGACTTTGGTGATTTTCTATTTTTCCAACAAACTACACTTACCACAATGCACTTGGCTATAACTATCTATTCCTGGCTATTCCTATTTTTCATCATCGGAACTACAATCCCCAGAAGCCCTAGGGATCAGCTATGCTTCCACCAGCTCAGGAACAGAAAGGGAGGAGGCCGATTGTATGCAGGTGTGCTGATCCAGGTGCAAGCAATTAGCCTGCCTCTG
The DNA here is from genome assembly GCF_040938575.1 of Ambystoma mexicanum. Taxonomy (NCBI): domain Eukaryota; kingdom Metazoa; phylum Chordata; class Amphibia; order Caudata; family Ambystomatidae; genus Ambystoma; species Ambystoma mexicanum. The sequence continues at coordinate 584,497,300 of NC_090922.1, read as the reverse complement.
TGCTGGGCTGGGCGGTATAAAAGCTGCTGCCTGCAGGAGCTCAGTCTCTTGCATTAAGAGTCCTTCCAGCACCTTTTTGCTTTGAGCCACGTTTTTTCGCATGCTGTTCCTGTTTTTTTCTGATCCTGTTTCCAGTGCCTCGCTGCCCAGCTCCTCTGGGCTCACTCCTTGTTGCCCAGCTCCTCTGGGCTTACTCCTTGCTGCCCTGCTCCTTAGGGCTCCCTGCCTGGCAGCTTGCCTCACCCCGCTGCCTACAGCCCTTGTCCTCTGGGAGTCCTGCCTTGCAGCCTGCTACACCCTGCTGCCTACAGCCCTAGCCTTTTGGGCTTCCTGCCTCAGCCCTACTCCTCTGGGCATCCTGCCTTACAGCCTGCTACACCCTGCTGCCTACAGCCCTAGCCTTTTGGGCTCCCTGCCTCAGCCCTGCTCCTCTGGGCGTCCTGCCTTGCAGCTTGCTACAATCCTCTGCCTTCAGCCCTTGTCTTTTGGGCTCCTTGCCTACAGCCCTTGTCCTTTGGGCTCCTTGCCCTGCAGCCTGCTTCATTCTGCTGCCTACAGCCCCTTTCCTCTGGGCTCCATCCTGCCTGGCAACTTGCTACACTCCTCTGCCTTCAGCCCTTTTCTTTTGGGCTCCTTGCCTACAGCCCTTGTCCTTTGGGCTCCTTGCCTTGCAGCCTGCTTCATTCCGCTGCCTACAGCCCTTATCCTCTGGGCTCCCTTCATTACAGCCCTGCTCCTTTGGGCTTGCTCCTTGCTGTCCTGCACCTCTGAGCTCTTTACCTTGCACCCTACAGTCCTCTGCAATCCTCAACAGTTTACCTGGATTTATTACTTTCAGTTATTGCAGCCCCCCTGTTTCCTGACTGCTGCTCCCTTGCTTTCTTCCTTGATTTCTACCCTCAGTTCTTTATCCCTGTCCAATTCAGTTATACTGCTTTCCTTTCATTCCCTTCTTCTAGTTTACTCATCGACTTCCTTTTTCCTGGATTTGTCTGTAATTGTCTTCTCTTGTATTATTGTAGACCCCTTTGTACAGAGTTTGTCTGTTGGTTTCCGCCAGGCAACCTCTGCCCTTTCCCTTGTCTCGTTTCTGTGTAACAGACACCCATAGCTGTTGTTCCCAGCCATGAGCAAACAGAGTGGGCCTCTGTTATAGCAACTTGTGCAGAAGACTGGAGTTTTTCCTAAGGTCCGTGGAACACTCTTTCCCCCTTCTGCATACACCCCAAGAGGGAATCCAGTTTGTTTGTACCTTTATTCCCCTGCTACACTTAACTACTCATTTGTTATCTTTTACGTTCTGCTGTGTGTGAATTTGTCTGTCCACCTTGTGGTGTCACGTGCCTGTTAGCTCCGGGTCACGTGAGTCGGAAAGGAAATAAAGGAATCACCGGAACTGGCGTCAGTCAGCCAGTCCGGGTTTATGCAGTGAACGTAGTGGTCCTGGTTTTCTTTAGCTCGCGCGGCACGCTAACCCTGGCTTGCCGAGGCCTACAGCTGGAGGTCAGAACAGCCTCCACCTCGGCTCACAGGCATCACACTGGCGACGAAGGAGCAAAGAATCCATGTGCGCCCGCATTCCTGCCTCGGCAAACGGCAGTCTTGACCCCGCGGAGCCACGTAATCACACACGGACCCCCCAACGTTCCGGAGGACACGCATCAGCCGCTGCAGACATCAGGTGCTGAACTTCGCACGCATGTTGGCAGCATACCACCCAACAGAAGGTATTTCCGCATGAACTCCAGCATTTTCGGATATAGACGTTCCGAATTTGCTGCGCATCATACGCGTACGATTCACGCTCCAGGAAGCGTGTCATACGCGATCCATCTGCACGTCTCCGACTCCCCACGTGTCACAGAGGCAACCTTCAAGGCCGCGTATCACACGCGCTCCACCCACACAAAAGAGCAGAAACAATCCGGAAACCGGACCTGGTTTAAAACACCAGACCCCACAACGTGTCACGCCCTGCTTAACTGTAAAACGCGGAGAACAGAAAACGCCGGCAGGGATACCCCAAAATTACCCGGTGCAGTCAACCTCATCAAAACATGTCCAGCTCAGAAACCAGCCCCCCGAGAACCAGCACAAGCCTTTCCTCCAGAATGAGCCTCACCACTGACCACCCTGACCCAACGATGACCACATTAATGCCGCCATTCGACCCATTCGCCACGGGAGCAGCCATCAGGTGGGAAATTTGGCTGCAGCAGTTTGAAATGCACCTTGAGGCCAGAGACATCACAATAGCAAAGAAAAAACGCACTTTTCTTCTACTCAACGTCAGAGCTGCTACCCTGCGCCTTTCAACGCTGCACCAAACCGCGGAGACAACAACAACTACGACGCAGCCAAGACAGTACTCACAAACATGTTTAAACCTGACCTTAACCCAGACTACGAACTCTTCCATTTCTGCATGGCTAGGCAACGAGAGAAAGAGATTGTAGATAAATTTCATGCTCGCCTTCGCGAAATGGCAGTAGGCTGCGAGTTCCCGGACGAAGAATTCGCAATCCACCTCCAAATAATAAACGGCATATCCTCAGAAAAGCTGAGAAGAGCGATACTCTCAGAAAAGAACATACGCCTGTCCCGCATCCTAGAAATGGCGCGCCTTCGAGAGCAGACTGAGGACCAGGTAGCGGTGATTGAAGCAGCGATCCAAAGACTCCCGCTAGACAACCCTAAGCCGACAGAAGATGTTGCGGCCATATCAAAACACCAGAACACGCGCATGAAATACGGCCAGAAAACACAAGTGCAGCAAGAAAGAAACAAAGCCTGCAAATGGTGTGGCGGCCCATGGCACAAGGGTGACTCCTGCCCCGCATGGGGATCCACGTGCAGGAAATGCAACCGCCTCAATCATTATGCGGCAGTCTGCCTGAACCCACCAAACCGGAGTGACAGAGAAACGGCGTCAAGACCGACACCAGAACGCCGGAAAAAGTTTGCACCGAGAGAACCTCTGCACCAACGAGATCGGAGGGGAAAAGCCAGAGCCGTCGACGACTTCCAAAGATCCCCGGACACAAGCGACAGCAGCGACAGCGATGACAGTGTGTCTCACGAGAGGAAAGAGAGACGGAAAAAAGGGAGCAAACGGACACACCGAGTACACCTTATATCGGCCGTCGAACCACACAGATTACGACAAAGGAAGAGGCCATCGTGTACTGTCATCTCCAACGGAGAGCCACTGAAAGTAGTCATTGACACTGGCGCAACAGTGAACGTAATGCCTATGACCGCATTCAGCAAACTTCACCCGAAACCTATGCTTCAAAAGAAGAAAGTCCGACTATACGCCTATGGGTCCAAGAAATCCCTACCCGTGCAAGGGTCATTCAAGTCAGACTTCACCCACAAGAACACCAACTGCCGGGTGCGCATCTACGTGGTAGATGCTGGCTGTGAAACCCTGCTCAGCTGCAAGACAGCAGAAAAACTAGAGCTGATCCACTTTACATTCAACCTCCAACACAACGAGCTCGACGAACTACTACTACAACACAGAAAACTGTTCCAGGGCATAGGGTGCCTAAAGGGCCGAACCATCAAACTCCACATAGACCCTTCCATAGAACCAAAAGCTGTACGACACCGACGGATACCCTTCCACCTGAGAGAAGCCGTGGAGAAAGAACTGACCAAGCTCGAGGAAGCAGGGATAATCGAAAAGACATCAGGACCAACCCTGTGGGTATCGCCGATGGTAGTAGCCCAGAAACCCAAACAGCCCAACGCGGTAAGAATCTGTATAGACATGAGACTTCCCAATGCAGCGATTGGTAGAGAACGCCACATAACCCCAACTATTGACGAGCTCATTGTAGACCTCACCGGAGCGACAGTCTTCAGCAAACTTGACCTAAGATCGGGCTACCACCAGCTCAGACTAGCTAGAAGCTCAAAATACATCACCACGTTCTCCTCCCACCTTGGGCTAATGAGATATAAACGACTCAACTTCGGAATATCATCAGCGGCTGAGGTGTTCCAACATGAAATCCGCAAAGTTATCACCGGCCTAGTTGGTACTACGAACATCAGCGATGACATTCTTGTATACGCAGCAAACGAGAGAGAACACCACAAACGCCTGGCAACAGTCCTGGCCAGACTGGAAGCAGCAGGCTTAACGCTGAATGTAGAGAAATGTGAGTTTGCAAAAGAAGAACTGTGTTTCTTCGGATATATATTCAGTGCCAAAGGCGTGTCCCCAGACCCTTCCAAAGTAAACGACATTAAGAGCACAAAAGCACCCCAATCCGCCACAGAGGTGAGAAGTTTCATGGGGATGGCGACATATTGTGCGCGGTTTATTCCCGACCTCGCCAACATCGCGAGCCCACTCCGAGAACTGACCAAGAAAGACCAAAAGTGGGAATGGACATCGACCCACCAACAAGCCTTCCAGCAGATTAAGGACACCCTGTCAACGTCTACAACCATGGCGTTTTTCAACGTAGAAAGGGACACGGAACTCCTAGTAGATGCCAGCCCAGTGGGGCTAGGAGCAGTACTAACCCAAACAGACAATGAAGGAAATGTGCTCCCCATTGCATTCGCCAGCCGGGCGCTCACCAAACCAGAACAAAACTATGCCCACACAGAAAAGGAAGCCCTCGCCATTCTTTGGGGGTGCCGCCACTTCAAGGTATATCTGCTTGGCAAGAAAGCAAAGGTTTTAACAGATCACAAGCCATTGATCCCGATATTCAGAGGTTCTGCTCCCCATCCACCAGCACGCATAGAGAAATTGATGCTTCCATTGCCCAACGCACCGCTGCGGCTCAAACCAAACTCCGAGCACTGTTTGGCATACGACACAAACTCTCCGTCGCCCCCGAAGGAGTACGCCTCAAAGGCCACCGCATAATATTACCCGAATCCTTGGAGAAGAGAGCCCTCCAGCTAGCACACAGCGGACATCAGGGCATCCTCAAGTCCACGGCATACCTCAAATCCAGAATGTGGATGCCCAACATACAGCAAAGAGTAGTGCAGCTGGTGGAGTCCTGCGCTGCGTTCCAAGCCTCCAGGAGACCGGCGAACCCAGAGCCCATCAGTAGCGCTCCGAGAAGCAACACGCGATGGGATGCAGTTAGCATGGACCACTGCACAATTGCTGGTGAAGGATACCTCCTCGTAGTGATCGACGAATTTAGCAGATATCCGGAAGTAGAACACGTAACATCCACGAACGCAGAGACCACGATCCTCACGCTGGAAAAGATCTTTGCGACACACGGGATTCCGAGGAAAGTGAGGAGTGACAACGGTCCATCATTCACTAGCAAAGAACTGCGTGACTTCTTCAGAGACATAAACGTCAAACACCAGCGTATCACCCCCAGATGGCCCCAAGCCAATGGCGATGCTGAAAGATTCATGGGGTCGCTCAACAAAGTGATTCGCATCGCCAAAGAAAAAGGACATCCCTGGCTGGCAGCCGTATATCGATTCCTAAGAACGCTCAGGCAAACCCTGCACTCATCTACTGGCATCAGCGCTGCGGCCCTCATGCTCTGAGTACCCATTCAGGCAGAGCTCCCCATACACCCTCAGTGGGTCGCTCCCGAACCTGACATCCCAGCCATAGATGCTACGCGGCGGAGGCGGAACGAACAAGAAAGCATTGCCAGGCGAGCCTGCCACAGAGAGCTAACGCCAGGGGACACCGTGATCGTTAGAAACCGGGCAACGCCCAAGAAAATGTCCCTCAACTTTGAACTCCAACCATGGGCAGTCAGCGCGACAAACCACAGCATGGTCACCGCCACCCGAGGGAGCGAGACCGTGACAAGAAACGTGTCACACTTCAGGAGAGTACCAGCTGAACTATGGGAAGAGCAATCAGGGTCCCCAAGGAGCGAAGGGACAGCCACAAGCACACCTCAGGACCCGACGTCATCCAAAGCCCGAGCTACCACACCAACTGTCGAAGCACCGCACCAGCAAGAAGACCCAGCCACAGCCACAACACCAAGAACGGGAACACTCGAAAGGAGCAGCACCCGATACCTTTGAGAGAGAGACCAAGACCGTCATCCCGTCTCCAGGGGTATGTAGTAGATGGAATATATCAGAAGAAATCCCACAAAGATAGACTCTGAGGCGTTTTGAATAAGTATCACTCAGTTAAGTTTGTTTGCGTTGAACAGTTATATAAACACCTCCAATTTGGGGAGGAATGTGGTGTCACGTGCACGTTAGCAAAGGAATCACCGGAACTGGCGTCAGTCAGCCAGTCCGGGTTTATGCAGTGAACGTAGTGGTCCTGGTTTTCTTTAGCTTGTGCGGCGCGCTAACCCTGGCTTGCCGAGGCCTACAGCTGGAGGTCGGAACAGCCTCACACACCTTACTTCAGCACAACCACCCAAACCCTACTTGGGTGCCCCGTGCCACTCTTAATAGAGTGCCATCCGTGACAATGATCTACTGTGTCAAGTGCTGCTGAAAGATCTAACACAATCAGGGCACCGATCCCCCCCCCCCGATCAGCCAGTCGCACACTCTCTGTAACCCGACCCCGACCAGGCTGAAAGCCAGATTGAAACGGGTTAAGCGATAGAGAGTGTTCTAGAAAAGAAGAAAGAAGAGGAGAAACCAAAGAGTCTAGCAGCTTCATGAAGAACGGGAGAAGTGAAATAGGATGAAAGTTAGCGGATAACGAAGGGTGAAGGGAGGGCTTTTTCTAAAGTGGAATGGCCACTGATTGCTTGAGGTCGATGGGAATTGTGCCTGGAGGCAAGAGGGGTTGACTGCTTGTGTGACCCCACCTAGAATGTGGGGCATGATTTCCTTTAGGATTTTCAAAGAGATTGCATCAGAAGGTGACACAGATTTGTCACCTAGTAGCTGCTTCAATGTTGTCAGTAGAAAAGACTGGAAAGTTGGATCATTGTTGTTCTGATGGTGGAGTGAGGGCAGCAGGGCCCATTCTACTAGTGCAAGTGTCAGATAGACATACCTGGTCATGTAAGCTACTGACCTTAGTTGTGAAAATGTTAGAGAGATCATCACAAAAAGGCTGATAGTAAATCATACTAGCACACATATCTGATCTAGATGACAGTGTTTGTTCCAGAGAAAAGTGCTCCCTTGGGCGATTAAGAGCATTCTCCACTCTCTGAGTATAGAAGGCGGATTTAGTAAGATGGATAGCTTGATGACAAGACGTAGACTCCTGCAGGAAACCTATCTTATCATGTGGAAAATATGAAAGCTGCCATTTTAGAAGTTGTAGGGCTTTCAGATCATCATTGAACCAAGGCTGGGAAGGACGGCCTACAACCTTACATAGTTTAAGCAGGGCCAGTACATCGTCCGTCCCTTTAACGGCCTGTTTCAAAGTGGAAAATTCCATTACATCAGAAGCAAGGCACTGGGCCGGAATGCACTTGAAATCTTGTGTCAGATGCTTTGCAGCCGGTACTTAGAGTCAGGTTTAGCATGGGGTATCATAGCATGAACTAGGAAGGGAACAACTATGCGATCGGACCAAAGAATCGGGGGAAAAGCGTAAACGTGGGTAACAGGGTATTGCTTGCAAATACCAAGTCAAGCGTGTTTCCAAGTGAGTGAGTGGGGTCACTAATGAGTTGTTCAAAGCCCAAGTCACTTATTGCTTCAAAAGATTGCTTATCAGAGAGTGAAATTGGGGCATTAAATTTCTGGTTAACATCACTCATGATGATCAGATTTTAAAATGTCAACTCTAAGTCTGCTGCCAGCTCAAGAAATTGACCACAAAAGGAGGTGTTGGCTTCAGGAGGATGATAAACCACCAGGATATGAAGGGTGACCGTGACTGAGGTAGGGACTCCAATTAAAAAGCCTTCCATCTTATTAGTATGGAGGACCTGTACACTGGTGATTTCGAGTACAGTAATGCCTCCACCAGGTTGGGCTGACACTCTGTCCAAACGGACAATGTTGTATGAGTCAGGTAAAAACTGGACCACTTACGTGCCAGAGGAGTCTCTCAACCAGGTTTCAGTAACGCAGATTATATGGGGGACCCGGCGTTTAAAAGTATCAGAAGGTATTGCTTTTAATGGAAGGGAGGGGGATTGAATATCTAGTGTGGCCGTATTGGGTCGCGCCACAGCTAAACTTTCGCCATGATTACAGGTTATAGTAGCAGGAGTATTAAGGCAGGAGGCCCAGGGCACGGACTGCGCATGGACGAGCACAAACATGTTTAATTTAGGCGCAAGGTTGGTGCGCTGAGAACATGCCCGCTGCACCCGTCCGCTACACTCCAGAGTCAGAGTTTCTTTTAAAAGGCACATGATATTGCCGAGGGCCGTCCTGGCCAGCTGCTTGTAGGCAGCGAGAAAAGACTGCAGCCCCAAGTGCATGCGAGTCTGTAATGAAGAGCCATACTGCTGATCCACGCTGCGGCGTATCAAATGAGGCCAGGCTCCCTCCACCCTAGCGGCACACAAGGAAAACAAATGGACGTTAAAATAAATAACTAAAACAATAATAGTGCTTTAGTCACTGCTACCGGCGTTCAGTCAAACTGCTGTGGCCTGGCCACATGAGCCGGAGCCTAAAAGGAACTATGTAGATAATGCAACACTATAGCCAATTCAACCACCAGTGTGGATTACTTTTAAGGCTGACAGTTCTGAAATATTAGGGTCTCGCAATTTTGACAGGCTAGGCACTGTGAGATTAAATGAATGACCCAGGATCACACTCTTTTGGCCCAGTCTGCATTGTTTCCTAATTATTGTCATGTGGGAAGGCACAATTATTTGTCAATATTTGACTTTCCTGAACTAAAAATAATTCTATGTTTTGTTGACCTGATTTGGGGAATACACCAATCACATGTAAATCAAAAGGAGAATGAATGTAGCTTCATAGCTTCCATCATGAATGGAATTCTGCAAGTAGCCGAATACTAATTGATGTAATCCTAAAAGATCTCATCTGGGATGCCTACTGTATTTTTAAGATTTACTTACAGCCAGCAGAACAAAGTTTGTTATAAATTCACCTGAAATTAGCTTACTAGAGGCTTGTGACATTAGCTCAGATCTTGCATGTCTTTCCACTTACAGGGCCTAAATGAAAAGTTAGAGCATGCAATGGGCTATAAAAATGCCATCAGAATGTAAGGAGGCAAGCCCTTTCACCGAAGACCGAACAATAGTACAGTGGGATAAGATGATCTGTCTAGGATCACGGGCATTGCCTAGTGGGAAATCCGGGATAGGGTCTTTGACCCTTTGGCTGCACTGTCTCTAATTTGGTTACCTAATCACCTCTCCTGGCTAATGCATTATGCTCTTCATTGGGGTGGCTACCCAGTGTTTACAAACCTGGTTTGGAGATCAGGTATAAACCTGCACCATATTAATGATGTGTCCGTTCTTCTAATTAGCGTTTTCGCGTGAAGGCATGTTGTTTTGTATCACAGAAGGTTACCATTACCAGAGTTTGTATACTCAACATTCTGTAACAAATGCATTACAAAACTGAGGTATCTTCTGTGCCGTCGTGGCACTCAACTCATCAATATAAAATTGAAATTTGGTTATTTCACATGATGAATTTATTCCCCAAAGAAAGGTGGAAATGTGGCATAAGTTGTGCTATGGTGGATCCACAAACTAAAGGTGTTACAGTTAGCACAGAATGCCTTACAGGATTAATTGATCAATTCAGACCTTAGTCGCCAGCAACAACCAGGCAGCACACTCAAGGCATCAGCAGCACAGAATAAGACAACATAACGTGTTATTTATGTTTCATTAAAATTGTGCATGGACTTCTTTGTATCAGGAAATCATTTGGGGGGAGGGGGCTGCCAGGGTTTTAAGTGTGTTCACTTCTTACACTGTGATAAGTGTTCTTGTACACTTTTGAATTAGGTGGTTTACCACTCCACGCTCTTCCCCTCCACTGTATTTAATGTCACTGGTTGGGCACTGGGGTATAGAGGGTGGTCCTTGTCCCTCAGTGCCCATCTGCACCAGTCATGCTCCTAACTTGCAGTCCTCTCCTTTGCACTCTGCCAGCCACCTCCAAGTTAATCTTCTCGCCTCCAGCTTTCTCTTTCTCCTCACCTTCGCTCCCCATTAAGTATCCACAGTCTACTGCCACAGGTCCTCTCTTTTATAGGACGTTGACCATGACTTGACTTCCAACCTCTCTTTAACTTAAGGGATCTCTGGTGTATCTCCTTATGAAATTGGTATTAAGATTAGATGATGCGACCCACCCATGGGGAGACTTGCAGTTGAAATGTGGGACTTGGGGTTGGTTGGTCTTTCCCTATGGTTATTCCTCTCTCTGCTTGCCCCATCCTCAGGGAGGACTCCATTAGCCTAACAGGGCTCAGCTGTATGGGTGTGGAGTCTTTGTGTAGTGATGGGTTAGCCGTGAGTTGTCTGTTTTAGTTTGAGTAACACTCCTTTTCCCTCTGGTTCTGGCTATCATTCTGAAGCTGTTCTTGCAGGCTCCAGTTACACAGGAGCGCTCCTCATAATTGTTTCCCTTAAAGGTACTATGTCAACGGTTGGATCCTTAAGACAAGTTCTTGCCAAGTTCGTAGAAGGGGGTGGGGAAGACCAGGGGATCCACGCTACACTGCCACCTGGCCCTGCATCAGGTCATGGGTGGAGGTGCTCCGACCTCTTGGTTACACGTCCCAAATCCCAGACGAACGCAGGGCACTTCGTCACACTACGTAGGTTTGTCGCTCTCTCACATCCAGAGAGAGAGACAGACAGATCCAGATATTTCATTTTCAGATATATTTCCTTATGTGTAGAGCAGTGATAAAATATAGCCTTGTGCTTATTTTCAGGCAGGATGTAGCCTCAGATGAGCAATGACAGGTTTGCCTTCAACACTTTGAAATGTTTGCTGGAGAGTGGTAAACATTTGTTAATGTTAATGTTAAAGGATATTTGTACCGTGCACTATCACAACCGGAGTGGTCCCTTGGCGCTCTGGTGGCTCTGAAACGGGAATGGGGGGTGAGTTATTGGGAGTAAGCAGCAAAAGTGCAAGAGAGCAGTGATGTGCTGTTGGCAGCCTCAACACGGTTAACACCGTTCGCTCGGCTTGGGGTGTTTTCCAGTCGGTAGGCGTTGTGTGCTGTTGTGCAAGTCTATGTGCGGTTTGTTTTGTTGTTGCGGTGTAGTGAAGTTTGTGCGTTTTGTTGTGGTATAGGGTTTTGGTTCTTTCTGGTTAGAGTTTGAGAGGTGTAGGTGGAGGGGTGAAATTGTTAGTGGATTAGTTATTGGCATCATTGTCTATAAACGATGTGCTGAAATTCCATGTTTCTTATTATTTTTATTTGATTTTTTGTTCTCAAAAGTCTTTCCCCTGCTCCGAACGGGAATCGAATTAGTGGCTCATTTTGAGTGTTAATTTGCGTAGCTACATGCTAAGTTGCAAGTCACCAAGCTACCAATGACGATTATTTCAGTGTCTGAAAAAGGTGTGCATTTTACCACTCCTTTATAGACACAGTGAAAGAAAATGCATAATAAGGCCACCTGCTTGCATTAATTTTTTCAACCAGCATGCAGCTTCTTCTGCAGCCCTCTCATTTCTAATTGCCCGCAACTTGCACTCGCTAGTCGCTATCCTGAAGACAACAGCGACTCCCAATTACCCACTTGCCGCTCTGTCTGCCGCTTTCTGTTTTAAATGCTATACTAACAAGGAGACACGCTAAAAGATAATTGATAGACTCTAAGGGCGATGCGTTTCTTTCTTTGTTTCTGCTTGCATATGTGCACTATGCTATGTTGTTGGGTTTTAAAGCAACCATTTTAAGATATCTTGGTGTTTTGGGATCTAGTTGGGTTTGGTCAGTAAGGACAGAGGGCAGAGGGAAAATGCAAGATAGTTTTGCTTTTGCATTGATGCATGCAGATTTGAAGATACTGGGCTCTGCATGCAGGTCTGATTTTAGGTTATGTGTATCAAGAGCATTTGAGAGGGAGCCTGGTGTGACCATAGGGAAAGTATGAGTGGGCTGGGACTGCATTATAAAAGTTGGTGGGAGAAACCTATTGTTCTGATGGTTTAAATGAGCAATGTGAGGGGGTCAATTGTGGCGTGTGAGTGACTTAGTCAATGTGCATAGTGTATGACGAAGAGTAGAATTTGAGTTGGTTAGTGAGGGGTACAATCAGTCAAGAACCCAATGGGTACTCGAAGTATAACACCCAATTATTGGTGTGTAAACACCCTAGTAGGGTGAGACCTCAGAGAAAAGTTACAGTGGGAGAGAAAAGTTACAGTGGGTAACACTTAATTGTAAAATCATGGTGGGAGAACATCAAGGAGCAAATTCACAGTGGAACCTAGTGGCAAGCAGTGACATATTTACAATAAGGCCAAATAGGCGCGGGCGGCAGATGGCCACAGGAGTTATTTTTTTTATAACAGTTTGTTTCAATGTACTTATGCTTTTTTAAATTAAAGTCATTTTTTTTTTGAGTATTGTCAACCCACAACAACGCTTGAGTGATTTGGAGCTGTTAGCAGCCATTGCACCCCAACAGCTAAAGTCTGTGCTGGGCAAACAGGAATATTTATTTATTTATTTAGATTTATAGCGCGCACTACAACCCTAGGGCATGGAGGCGCTAAAAGAGGAACTTAAGAAGGCTTCATTCTGGGTTACATGAATGCCGCCCAAGGACGAGTTCTTAAGACTGGGTACATGGTTATACAACTGAAGTGAAACACAGGTTGCTTGGTTACAGAGGCTGAGGTAAATGCAGGATAAGTACAAACAATATCATACAAAAAGCCTAGTTTTGATAGCCTTGCAAAAGGCTGCATGAGAGTCAATTAGCCTGATGTGTGGAGGGAGGGCGTTCCAGTTGTAGGCTGCCTGTGTTTGGAAACTGCTGCCGCCAGCACTAGTTTTGCGAGTTTTGGGAACAGTAAGCAAGTTAGTGTAAGGTGTTCTGAATATAAGCTTGATATTTACAAACGTTTTGCTGTTAGGATGAATGGTTTTTTAAAAAAGAATGAAAAAAAGGACATTTCTACCAAACCCAGCATGCGTTAGGTATTTAGTGATTCAGTCATACAACTCTCACTGACATATGACATACAGGGGGTAATTCATGGAATTGAGTGCAGATTCAGCGCACGCGGGCAGCACAGAGAGGGAGCGTGTGCCAGCTGCATGTGCCAAAACCCATTTTGACGCACCGCGTATTCATTGATTAAAACATCCATAACCAGCCAAGGCGCAGCATGGTGCAGCGACCCTGAAGCAGTGCCAGTTACGCCCCCAAGCCCGCCCCGTGTGCCAAAAACATCCGCACAAATCCCCTACATGGCGCAAAGGCCAGTGGAGCAGCATACAGCCCCCCAACAACAAAAGCGTGAAAAAAACCCACTCAGCCCTCACGCGACAACCCAATCACTTGTAAAACTCCCTGCCACCCCTCGGAATACACGTACCCGCTGGCGCCAGGCCAATCACGTGTAAAACTACCCGCGCACCCCTCGGAATACGCGTACTCCGCTCGCGCCAGGCCAATCGCGTGTAAAACTCCCAGCGCACTCCTCGGAATACGTGTGCCTCGCTCGCGCCAGGCCAATCGTGTGTAAAACTCCCCGCGCCACCCCTCGGAATACGCGTACCCCACTCACGCCAGGCCAATCGCGTGTAAAACTCCTTGCGCACCCCTCTGAATACGCGTACCCCACTCAGGCCAGGCCAATCGTGTGTAAAACTCCCCACGCACCCCTCGGGATACGCGTGCCCCGCTCGCGCCAGGCCAATCGCGTGTAAAACTCCCTGCGCCATCCCTCCCTCGGAATACATGTGCATTGCTCGCGCCAGGCCAATCGCATGTAAAACTCCCCGCGCACCCCTCGGAATACGCGTACCCCGCTCGCGTTAGGCCAATCACATGTAAAACTCCCTACGCACCCTTCGGTATACGCGTACCCTGCTCGCGCCAGGCCAATCGTGTGGAAAAAGTCCCCCCTGTGGTGTGGGCTGGCTGCAGGGCACGGTCAGGGTGGATGGGCTGCCTGCGGGCATGGGGAGGTTGGATGGGCTGACTGTGGGGCATGGGCAGGGTGGATGGGCTGCCTGCCGGGCATGGGGAGGGTGGATGGGCTGCCTGTGGGGCATGGTTAGGGTGGATGGGCTGGCTGTGGGGCATGGTCAGGGTGGATGGGCTGCCTGCGGGGCATGGGGAGGGTGGATGGGCTGCCTGTGGGGCATGGTCAGGGTGGATGGGCTGGCTGCGGGGCATGGTCAGAGTGGATGGGCTGCCTGTGGGGCATGGGGAGGGTGGATGGGCTGCCTATGGGCCATGGCCAGGGTGGATGGGCTGCCTGTGGGGCATGGTCAGGGTGGATGGGCTGGCTGTGGGGCATGGGGAGGGTGGATGGGCTGGCTGTGGGGCATGGCCAGGGTGGATGGCCTGCCTGCGGGGCATGGGGAGGGTGGATGGGCTGCCTGTGGGGCATGGTCAGGGTGGATGGGCTGCCTGCGGGGCATTAGGAGGGTGGATGGGCTGCCTGCGGGGCATGGTCAGGGTGGATGGGCTGGCTGCGGGGCATGGTCAGGGTGGATGGGCTGCCTGTGGGGCATGGGGAGGGTGGATGGGCTGGCTGCGGGGCATGGTCATGGTGGATGAGCTGACTGTGGGGCATGGTCAGGATGGATGGGCTGCCTGTGGGGCATGGTCAGGGTGGATGGGCTAACTGTGGGGCATGGGGCGGGTGGATGGGCTGCCTGTGGGGCGTGGTCAGGGTGGATGGGCTGCCTGTGGGGCATGGTCAGGGTGGATGGGCTGACTGCGTGGCATGGTCAGGGTGGATGGGCTGGCTGCGGGGCATGGTCAGGGTAGATGGGCTGCCTGTGGGGCAAGGGACGGGTGGATGGGCTGCCTGTGGTGCATGGGGCGGGTGGATGGGCTGCCTGTGGGGCATGGTCAGGGTGGTTGGGCTGCCTGTGGGGCATGGTCAGAGTGGATGGGCTGCCTGTGGGGCATGGTCAGGGTGGATGGGCTGCCTGTGGGGCACGGCCAGGGTGGATGGGCTGCCTGTGGGGCATGGGGGGGTGGATGGGCTGGCTGCCGGGCATGGCCAGGGCGGATGGTCTGCCTGTGGGGCATGGGGAGGGTGGATGGGCTGCCTGTGGGGCATGGTCAGGGTGGATGGGCTGCCTGTGGGGCATGGTCAGGGTGGATGGGCTGCCTGCGGGGCATGGTCAGGGTGGATGGGCTGCCTGTGGGGCATGGTCAGGGTTGATGGGCTGCCCGCGGTGCATGGGGGGGTGGATGGGCTGCCTGTGGGGCATGGTCAGGGTGGATGGGCTTGCTGCGGCGCATGCTCAGGGTGGATGGGCTGCCTGTGGGGCACGGGGCAGGTGGATGGGCTGCCTGTGGGACATGGGGAGGGTGGATGGGCTGCCTGTGGGGCATGATCAGGGTGGATGGGCTGTCTGCGGGGCATGGTCAGGGTGGATGGGCTGCCTGTTGGGCATGGTCAGGGTGGATGGGCTGTCCGTGGGACATGTCTAGGGTTGTAGGGGGCTCCCTTGTGGTGTGAGCTGCCTGCATGGGGTGCATGTGGCCCCTCACCACATGGGTGCGCAAATATGGGAGTACGCGAGTGCGCTTTTCATGCGATTCTGCTGGCGCGAGCGGGGTACGTGTATTTCGGGGGTGCGCAAGGACTTTCACACACAAATGGGCTGGCGCGAGCAGGATACATATATTTCGGGGGTGCACAAGGAGTTTCACATGCGAATGGGCTGGCGCGGGCAGGGTACGCGCATTCCGGGGGTGCGCAAGGAGTTTCACACGCGAATCGGCTGGCGCAAGCCGGGTACATGTATTCCGGGGGTGCGCGTGGAGTGTCACATGCGAATGGGCTGGCGCGAGCGGGGTATGTGCATTCCGGGGGGCGCAAAGACTTTCACACGCGATAGGGCTGGCGCGAACTGGGTACGCATATTCTGGGTGTGCACGAGGAGTTTCACATGCGAATGGGCTGGCGCAAGCAGGGTATGCGCATTCCGGGGGTGCGCAAGGTGTTTCAAATGCGATTTGCCAGTGTGGGCCCTCCCGGATGTGCCCTCCCCATGCCCCGCAGCCCACACCACAGGGGACACCCCTACAACCCCTTCACCATGCACTTGGGAGCCCCAATACATGCTCCCCCGACCCCCAGTGACGGCAAGGCCCCGACTCATGTCCCCCCCACCCCTAGTGATGGCAACCTGCCAGCAGGCCCCGACTCATGTCCCCCCCTCAACCCCCAGTGACGGCAACCTGCCAGCAGGCCCCGACTCATGTCCACCCAACCAATGCATTGTCACAACATACATGCCATGCATGTAGCAAATGTCCACCCAAATTCCACCCCACGCTGCCCCCCCCCACAGTGCAACTCCACACCCATCCATTGTCCTCACTTCCCAGTACAGGCCCCTTAGCATGTCATGCACAGAAGCACACATGCATGCACCCAAAGACATGCCCAACATGGCCGCACATCAGCGACACATGACTGAGGCAATGACAACTGACACATGGACCAAACCAATGAGAACATGCAACACAAATATGTGAATTGATGACAATTTATTAAAAAACAGAAATCTCACAAACGAAAAACAACCTTGACAAGGAAAAATAAATGATTGTCAACTGAACTGAAATGCAAAATAAAAAAATAAATGTGATCAAAACAAAAGGAAAAGCTGCCAGTGGTCCATGTCCAGAAAACAAAATGCAGATTCCAAAGGGTAAATAAACAATAAAAAAACATTCCATCATGTGTGTCAAAAAATTAAAATAATAAAGTCCACAGTTCCAGAAATATTTATTATGAAAGTTCTCAGGGTCCATGATCCCACAACCAAATGAAACCTATAAAAAATCCTACAAAAATACACCTATGTACAAAAAGTGGAGCAATGTCGATGGACTCCAACTAATAATAAAACTAAAGGAAACCTAAGCCTAATTAACTATAACCAATGGCGGCGGTCTATTCCTACGGCTCACTGTTCTTACAAAGAGTCTTGGTCTGGGGATCATCGAACTCCGAGTCTATGTCCTGGAGCCAGGACTGGGCTCTGTCCTCGAGGGCTTGCAGGAACGCCGACATGCTCTCCTGCAACTCCCTGAGTGTCTCCTCGAGAAACTGTGCCCGGCTCAATGCCCGCCCCATGGAGTTCTCTGCTCTGACCATGGTGAGCTGTGCCCTCTCTGCATGCCGCTGCTCTGCAACCATTTGCTGGCCCATCCGCTGCCACACGGAAGACGCACATAGTCCAGGGTCCTCCTGCCCTTCGGCCGATGCCTGCCCCTGTGATGTTGAATGCCCTGAATCCAGACGCCTCCTACGTTTATCCTGGTGCTGCTGCCTTGATGTCATCTGCCTGTGCCACCACGACTGGCTCCGGGATGCTGACGACTCCTGGACCTGTCGTGGACGTGCCCTGCTGGAAGTTGCCTGCACATCCTCCATTGCCAGGGATCCTGTTGCTTGGGTGACCAGCTCTGCTGAACCTCCGACTCCTGACTATGGCAGGGATGGGATCTCCACCAGCCTGGCCACGGTGGATGAGGCAGGTCCACAGGGTGCGCTGGTGGCATCTGGCCTGGAAGACGGCATGGAGGACAACTGGCGCATAGTGGGTGCAGAGGAGGAGAGAGTTGCAGGAATGGCCAGCACATGGAGGAATCCTGCGACAATGAGCCGTCCTAGCCAGTTCAAGATGGCACACAGCTGATCATGAAGATGTGCGTTGTCCTTCCTGGAATCATGCACATCATCACGAATCATGCGTGTGCGCCTCGAGACACCGACTAGGACAGGCTCAACCCTGTCACGGATTGCCTCGTCTGCAGGTAAAGGAAGATCAGTTGATGTGGACACATCCACTACCTGCGGACGGGCCTGGAATGAGGCATCCCTGCTGGTGCAGAGAGATGCAGTCGCAGAATCAGGGACAGGATTACGCACAAGCAACTTTGCGGCAACCTGTGCTGCCTCCTGCCCCTGTCCCTGGACTGCACCACTTGCACCACTGGAATGACCCCCACCAGGCCCTTTCCGCTGCCGAGGAGCCCACTTCTAACCTTGGCTTCTTGGGCCTCCCCTCAGCAGCTGCGACCGTAGTGGCGGACGCGGCACCAGTCCCCTTGCTCCCGGAAGATGGCATTACCTGGGAGGGTTACTGGGCCTTGCGTCTCCGGCCGGTGGAGGCATCCCCGCTCTCTGCTCCACAGCGCCATCTCCGCCCTCTTCTTCACTCACCGCTGTGGAAAGGGAGACATTGAAGATAAGCATCAGGTGACTGAACTTAAGTCTGCCAGACACAAAGCAAATGCACATGAGTGGCACTGTCTTTTGTCATAGCCATCATCACCTTCCACGACACACGGGTCCTTGCAAGCAACACTCTGTCGCAACTGAACTTAAGGGAGGAGGATTTCAAGCCCCTCTCCCGAACCACGGAAGCCGAATGGATCGACCCCTCCCACCGTGGTTGGCACGGGCGCCTGGATGTTCGAATTACAGGTAGCCACGTGGCAGCCAATGGGGGGAAGAAGGAGTTAGGGAAAGGGGATGGACCAATAAAGGGAAGGAAGGGAAGACAACAAGACATAAAACGACAAAAGACCCCTACAATTCCTGACTAGATAGCTTAATACTCCTGCAACCTGACCTGACTATCTTCAGTAATTAATTAACACATAACACGCCACCCTACACAAATCGTGAGCAAACATGGATTAGCACAACATAATGCACATAGAAAGGCACTTTAACTAGAAATGACTTAGAACCATAATACACTGAAAATGAACAGAGAACATTGAGACGTTCACATGCCTCCCAAAACATGATTTTTTTTTTTTTTTTATTGAAAAACTTCAGTTTGAATTCAAGAGATAAACTTTTGTTTCAACAGAAAGAAATCACTTCATAACCAAGAGATAGGTGCCACCAGTCTTCTAAAAAAAAAAAAAAACAGACTCTCACTGCTAATTCTAGTTAAGGGAGTCCATTTTCAGAATCGAGTCAAAGTAATTCACAGTCGCACATACAAGTCTTGTGTTACTTCCTGAAATGATCCGCCCCCACCATCGCTCCATATCTTCATCTAGTGGTGCAAAGTTCCCTAGATGTAGTGAGCGTTGTTTGACAGTTTGAGTGCATTCGATTAGCAGATGTTTGACTGTTTCAATTGACTGTTTACAGAAACGACAGAGATTATCGTCAATAGATTCATCTTTTCTTTGCCAGAGAGTTCCTTTCGTTTTTAAAGCATTGACTCGCAACCTTAAAAATTGGGTTCGGTGATGACGAGATGGACAGTACAATAGATATCGCGCTGGTTCATTTAGCTTCCTGTGCACGCCTCTCATTTCCTCTGTTGAATTTAATTTTGACATTTCTTCATTGGTAACAATCCATGCCCAGTTTTCAAATTTCTTTTTTGCCAGCTGTGGCCAATTAAGCAGTTCTTGATTGCTTATTTGTGCAGCTGTGAGAAACGCCGACAGTTTCTGAAACCATAGATTGAGAATGTCGCCTTTTTTTGAGCTGCCATTTTTTGCAAAGATTTTATAAGCCAATGCGGATGAATCGAGGGTCATTTTTCGCATTATTGAGATTGAGTTCCAGACCACTCTCATGTGAAGGGAGTTAATTGCTAGTTCTTGCCGCAGACTAGATAGTGGTGTTGCCTGTGGCAGTTGCAGGACTTTCCGCCAAAAGTGACCTTCCAAGGCCTTCCAAGTTTGCACGCTTATATTCCAACCCGCCGCGGCCCCAAAGATTATTGTTGGGGTTACTTTTTGTAAGTAGAATTTGAGTACGGGTTCTAATGAAAATTTTCCAAAATTTTTATTGATTTTTACGGCTTGTGTTGCTAACTTCGACATTTTGGATGTTAAATCTGCAATCCATTGTTGTTCGCAGACGGAATTGTTAAGTTGTATCCCCAAGTATTTTATTGAATCGACAGATGTTAAGTTGATTTCTTCGATTTTCCACCTGAAACCTTTATCTTTTTTGCTTCTAATATTTCCAATGGACATGATCTTTGTTTTCTGTGAATTTATTTCCAATTGGTTTATGCCCATATAGGATTTCAAGCCTAGTAAGAGACGTTGTAGGCCAATTTGGGTTCTGTCTATCAGCACCAGGTCATCCGCGTAGACTATACAATTAATTGCTGTGTGATTTATTTTTGGTGAGAAGCATATGACTTTGTTCAGGTAAATTGGCAGATCTGCTAGAAATAGTTTGAATAATTCAGCAGCTAGGGGACAACCTTGCTTAACACCCTTGTGGGTAGCTATTTTATTTGATAACAATCCACTGTTGTTTAGCCGGACTTTGTAACATAATACACTGCACATAGAAAAAACTTAATACTGGAAATGCGGATTAGAAGAGTTGAATTTTCCCTGATGCGTAGAACGTGAAGAAGCAATGTGCCGGCTACCAAACTGGCATTTATCTTGCCCAAAAACCAAGGATTTACGTGTCTGCACTTAACTGTTGGTCCAGACGTTTTCCTGAGACATCCGGACATAAATACTTGAAGCTTTTGATTACTCCATGTTAATGCCGTAAACGGGCCAAGTAAACAAAGATAGAAACACTTAACTGATGGTCCGGGAGCCTACTGCTGCTGACCCGGACCTGTAGCTCTGGAGCAGATTAAGGAGCGTGTGCCACCGCACCCCGGTATATAAAGATGCCTTGCGGCATAACCGGCGTGATGCCTTCCCGCCACTCGCTTACACCTTCAGCGTTCCTGCTTCGCTCCTGCCGCCGTCGCCGCCGCCGCCCATGCTCTCCAACATTAATCAACAGCACATGAGCATGGGCGGGCGGCCGTTAAGAGCCCAATCCCTAATTGCAAAGTGCCGGCAGCTGAGTACCGACAGGCCCAAGGAACTACACATTTCCCAAGCCTGCTGGGAATTGTAGTTTTTAGATATGCCGTACCTGCTTCCTCCTGCACCACAGGCCCTTATTCCTGACATTACCTCCCCTTCCAGGGCTCTTCCCAGGACCTTCCTTTTCCGGGTACTTTGCATGAAACATTCTTACCAGACGAGGTGCATGCACTGCACTAGCAGGTTCCCAGGAGCAATCTTCCAGTCCATAACCAGCCCACCGGATCAAATACCATAACACTTGTCTCCTCCTTTTTGAGTCCAAGATCTGCTTTACTTCATATTCCGCATGATCCTCTTTGTGGATAGCTGGAGGTCTCTGCACGCGTGTTCCAGGCGCTGCGGGTTTAAGCAGACACACATGGAATACCGGGTGGATTCTCAGAGATTTAGGCAAACACAGTTTCACAGCAACTTCTGACACGATTTTTACTATTTCATAGGGTCCAATAAATTTGGGAGCAAATTTTCGAGATCCAATTAAAGGCAAATTGCGTGTGGATAGCCATACCTTATCCCCCACCTTGTACTGCGGAGCCTCCCTTCTCTTTCTGTCTGCGTACAACTTATATTGAGTTTTTGCATATTCAAAATGATCTTGCGCCTTCTGTCTGATGGTTAGAAGCAATTGTTTTCTGTTTTGGAGTGTTGGAAAATTCTCAACATTTGGTAGCTGTTCTGGTAACATTTCCTGTACCTGCCCATACAAGCACTCATTGG
Organism: Ambystoma mexicanum; assembly: GCF_040938575.1. Classification (NCBI taxonomy): domain Eukaryota; kingdom Metazoa; phylum Chordata; class Amphibia; order Caudata; family Ambystomatidae; genus Ambystoma; species Ambystoma mexicanum. The sequence goes on along the minus strand of NC_090922.1, from coordinate 584,475,620 downwards.
GAGCCATTCCCAGGGAAGCATGTTCTGCGTTATTATAAGTGAATTCCGCTAATCATAAGGCTTGAACCCATGACTCCATTCCTTCATGTAAATAACAGCGCAAATATTGCTCCAGCGTCTGGTTAACTCTTTCAGTTTGCCCATCTGTCTGGGGATGGTAACTAGTAGACAGGGCACAATTGATTCCTAACATCTGACAGAAAGCGCGCCAAAATCTTGATGTAAACTGCGGTCCCCTATCAGACACAATAGTACGTGGTAGTCGGTGCAGGCGAACCACATGTTGCAAAAACAATTCCGCCAATTCACCTGCTCCTGGAATGCCTCTATAAGGCACAAAGTGAGCCTGTTTAGACAAGTAATCTACTACCACCCAAATCGTATCATACTGATCATCCGGTGGTAAGTCTGTGATAAAGTCCATTGATATGTGTGTCCATATTTTGGTGGGAGTGGGCGAAGGTTTAAGTAACCCTGACTTCTTGGTGTGATCAGCTTTACTTCGTACGCATGTTTCACATTCCTGCACATACTTGATTATCTCTTGTTTCATATTGGGCCACCAAAAGTATCTTTCCACTAAAGTCTGTGTCTTTTTACTCCCTGAATGTCCAGCCAGAGGGGAATTATGGCACCAATGCATAGCCTTCGTTTGGAGTTCCAAAGTGGGCAAATATAATCTGCCATCATAATAAGGGAGATTCTCTTTAAATGTTTCCAAAGGGTTATTAACTCCCCAACTCTGATTCTTTTGATTCCTCATTGCCTGTTTCACCTGCTTCATCAACTTAGAGACTACGGCTCCTACCACCTTCTCTGCCGGAATTATAGATTTAGTTTCCGCTACCATGTTGTCCATGTTTTGTTGGCGTGATAAGGCATCTGCTTTTCCATTTCTTTTTCCCGGGCGGAAGGTCACCACAAAATCAAATTCGTTGAAAAATTGAGACCACCGTAGTTGTCTAGGACTCAATGTGTGAGCCGTCTTAAAGTACTGTAGGTTTTTATGGTCTGTCACTACCACCACCTGATGTTTAGCCCCCAGTAAATAATGTCTCCATTCCAAGAAAGCTTCCCTGATAGCTAACAATTCTTTATCAGTGATGGAATAATTTTGTTCACATTGAGTGAGCTTTCGTGAATAATAGGCTACTGTATGCCAACTCCCTTCTAGATCCTTCTGAGATAATACTGCTCCTATGGCCACATTGGACGCATCAGTTTCTACTTGAAACATCTTATCCAAATCTGGATGTCGTAATACTGGAGCTGTGGTAAATGCCATTTTTAGTTCTTGAAAAGCCTTCTCCGCCCCCACATCCCAACAAAAACGTGTTGCTTTTCTTAATAACCTTGTTATCGGTGCCACAATCTGAGAAAAATTAGTAATGAATCGTCTATAGAAATTGGCGAACCCCAAAAAAGATTGAATATCTTTGACACACTGGGGTTTTGGCCAGTCCAGGACTGCTTGCACCTTGCTTTTGTCCATAATTATCCCTTCCGGGGTCAAAATGAAACCCAAAAACTCCACTCTTTTCACATGAAAGGCACATTTTTCCAATTTCACAAATAACTGATGTTCTTTCAATTTCTTTAACATTGCCCTTACATGGTTCACATGCTGTTCTTGTGAATTAGAATAAATTAGAATGTCATCAATATATACAATAACAAAAATATCCAAAAACTCACTCAAAACCTCCTGCATAAAAAATTGAAATGCTGCAGGAGCATTACAAAAACCAAAAGGCATAACCAAATATTCAAACAGTCCAAACTTAGTTCTAAACGCAGTCTTCCACTCATCACCTTTTTTGACACGAATCAAATGATAAGCTCCACGTAAATCAAGTTTTGTGTATACCACTGCTGTTTTCACTTGATCCAGCAATCCAGAAATTAAAGGGAGTGGATATCTGTTTTTTACTGTCACTTTGTTCAAGGCACGATAATCAATACATGTCCTCAACGTACCTTCTTTTTTAGGCACAAAAAACAATGGAGATGAGACTGGTGATGTGGAATGTCGAAAGAATCCTTTCTTTAACATATCATCCAAATACTCTCTCAGATGTTGGTTTTCGGTTTCTGTTAATGCATAGGTTCTGCTACATGGCAGTTTAGCCCTGGGTTCTAACTCTATAACACAGTCATATGGTCTATGGGGAGGTAATTGTTCCGCTCCTCCTTTGTGAAACACATTTGCAAACTCTTGATATTGAGCCGGAATCCGTAATCCCACAGCCCCCACCACTTGCACTGCCCGTGGCTGATCTGCCAAAAACAATGCAGGACTCACCTCCTCCTCAATGTGACCAATGCATTCTGGATTCTCAAAAAAAATCTCTCTAGCTACCCAATCAATTCTTGGATTATGCTGAGTCAACCAAGGAATTCCTAAAATAAGACCAAATTGGGGAGCTGCAATTAGATCCAGTACAATGTCCTCCACATGTCCAGACTGACACCTCATTTCTATGGGTTGAGTTTGTTGACAAATGGGTCCTGAAATTAAAGGCGACCCATCCACCGACTGCACCCCTTCCACCTGAGTCTTTTCTCGCAATGGTAACCCCAGTCTTTTGGCCAAATCAATGTCAATAAAGTTTCCAGTTGCCCCTGAATCTATCATGGCTGACACCATCTGTTCTGTACAAGCAAAAAATAAAGTTACCAAGATATACAAATGAGAATTACCTTTTCGTGAAGTATTTGCTACCCAAGTGGGGAACTTTTCAACCACTGAGCCTGACACCTGTGTTCCCCCTAAGGCCGGCCAATCCTTTTCCCGACTAGCTTTTGCTCTTATCTCCACCAACCATCTTCTTGGGGGTATTTGGACAAGTACGAATATAATGTCCAGGTTGACCACAGTACAAACACAAATTATTTACCTTCCTCTGCTCCTTTTCTATAGCCGATAAAGGTCCCCTCACCCCTCCAATCTGCATAGGTTCCCCTTCACTGTTTCTGTTCACCCTTCCTCTATCCAATCGTACAAAAGGTACCACCTCTGGTTTTTTCCTATCTCCTTTTCATTCATTCATCCTATGGTCCAACCTTAATGCCAAATCAATCATAGCTGTACATGTGTTGGGCTGAGGCTCCACCTGTGCCATAGCGTCTTTTAATTCTTCTTTCAATCCCTGATAGAATAAAACTGTCTGTTTATTTTCTGGCCAATCTGTTTCAATTACCAGTCTATTAAAGTGTGTCACATAAGAAACCAAATCCCTGGTACCCTGTTTTAGTGCCAATAACTCCTTGTCTTGTGCCAATGACACTTCCCTTCAGTCAAATAATCGACCAAATTCTGCCAGAAAATTATCCCAATTATAATAATGGATCATCTTTCTGTACCAATGGCATTGCCCAAGCGGCCGCATCTCCTGTTAGATATGCAATCACAAAGGCAGTTCTTGCTTGAATAGTCTCAAAGGCCGATGGTTTACACAGGAAATGTAACCTACACTGGGTCAAGAACGTCATGTATTTTTTTGGATCCCCAGAAAATCTTTCAGGCGCAGCGAATGGTACACTACTGGGAGCTTGAACCACCACAGTGGGCGTTCTTGTTCCTGCTCTACTGGTAGAAGACCATGCTTCCTCCAAAGGAGTCCCTTGTGCTACCAATCCTTGTACTTGATTCTTCAGAGTACTAGATTCCTGTCTGACATGTATCAATTCCACCTGAATCTCCTGAAGTGCCTTTAGCACTTCCGCTAACGAGGGAGGGTTATCCATTTGGCTTGGGGGGTTCAGTAATCCCGAAATCGGGGGCTGTTGATTCTGTCGCAACTGAACTTAAGGGAGGAGGATTTCAATCCCCTCTCCCGAACCATGGAAGCCGAATGGATCGACCCCTCCCACCGTGGTTGGCACGGGCGCCTGGATGTTCGAATTACAGGTAGCCACGTGGCAGACAATGGGGGGAAGAAGGAGTTAGGGAAAGGGGATGGACCAATAAAGGGAAGGAAGGGAAGACAACAAGACATAAAACGACAAAAGACCCCTACAATTCCTGACTAGATAGCTTAATACTCCTGCAACCTGACCTGACTCTATCTTCAGTAATTAATTAACACATAACACGCCACCCTACACAAATCGTGAGCAAACATGGATTAGCACAACATAATGCACATAGAAAGGCACTTTAACTAGAAATGACTTAGAACCATAATACACTGATAATGAACAGAGAACATTGAGACGTTCACATGCCTCCCAAAACATGAATTAACATAATACACTGCACATAGAAAAAACTTAATACTGGAAATGCGGATTAGAAGAGGTGAATTTTCCCTGATGCTTAGAACGTGGAGAAGCAATGTGCCGGCTACCAAACTGGCATTTATCTTGCCCAAAAACCAAGGATTTACGTGTCTGCACTTAACTTTTGGTCCGGACGTTTTCCTGAGACGTCCGGACATAAATACTTGAAGCTTTTGATTACTCCATGTTAATGCCGTAAACCGGCCAAGTGAACAAACATAGAAACACTTAACTGATGGTCCGGGAGCCTACTGCGGCTGACCCGGACCTTTAGCTCTGGAGCAGATTAAGGAGCGTGTGCCGCCGCACCCCAGGATATAAAGATGCCTTGCGGTATAACCGGCGTGATGCCTTCCCGCCACTCGCTTACACCTTCAGCGTTCCTGCTTCGCTCCTGCCGCCGTCGCCGCCGCCACCCATGCTCTCCAACATTAATCAACAGCACATGAGCACGGCGGGCGGCCGTTAAGAGCCCAATCCCTAATTGCAAAGTACCGGCAGCTGAGTACCGACAGGCCCAAGGAACTACACATTTCCCAAGCCTGCTGGGAATTGTAGTTTTTAGATATGCCGTACCTGCTTCCTCCTGCACCACAGGCCCTTATTCCTGACACACACATGCACATACACCACTGCACAGTCATGCATCCGTCCATGTGCACCTCCCATCACAGTGCAATCATGGACAGCTAGTCCACAACAGTCAATGCACGCATTGAGATGTGCATGTGTCATGCATCCATGGCGTTTCCCAGTCACATACTCACCACTTTGTAACACGCACATGTACACCATGAATGTCCATGAGGGTGACATCAGCCTCCATGATTCACACTACAGACATGGCCAGGTACAGACACAGACATACAAACATGTGTGCGTCCTCACATGCAGGTGCACATCATGCATATCAACACACACACCATTGTCGTTGCACACGCTTGTCCGGACTCTCATGCTTTACTGTCATGTCCCTGCACACAGACATCCATACATGGTGCATGTCACACATACCTCCAAGGTGCATGCACCTGACACACCTCAACATGCACTACGCTGGAGATGAACACATGGACACTTACCACTCAACTCCGGATGGGTCTGCATCTGGAGGTCCTGGTGGTGAAGCGCTGGGTTAATGTGCTCCAGGACCCTCATCTGGTTGTTGGTCAGCTGGTCCTCCCGGCGCCCCACTTCTCCACCAGCATCAACGAGGCTCCGGGCCTCCCTGAGGGCCCTGGACCTGAAGTCCTCCCAGCGCTTCAGGACACGGTCGTAGTCACGGGATGCCACCCCCTCTGCATTGACGGCACCCATGATGTCCTTCTAGATCCCCCTCCATCCATACCTGCCGAGGCGTGAACTTGAGAAGAGGGCATCATAATTCCCCAGGACTCGCTCCACCAGGATGCCAACTTCATTTTCTGAGAAGCTGGCAGCCCTCAGCCTCTCTGACTGGGAGTTGCCACTGGCCCCAGATGGTGTTGAGTCGGACATGGCAACCTCAGAGGTAGGTGTGGGAGGGCAACGTGGTCCTGGGGCTGGGCTGTGGAGCGATGGTACACCAGTCGGGAGTCTTCTGGGCCAGCAGAGGTGGTCTCAGGTACAGGATCCCTGGCTAAGGCTTCTGTGCAGGCACCAAATAGCAGGGCACGTTGGCAGTAGGCAAGCAGGCAGCAGCAGATGGCGTGTAGGAGGCTCTGGGGTGCAGGAAAACGGCCTTCTGGGCAGGAGCATGGTCTTCCGTGTGTTGTCGCGTGGCCAGCTTGATGCAGAGTGAATCCGCACGTGAAAAAACAGCACATCAGCATGTAATTCGAGGAAAGGGCCTAGGCGCGTAAGCCCGCCAGTGACGTTATGCGCGCAGGCGTTGCCTTCAGCACGGTTTAAAGGACCAACGGGGAAGCAGTCCACTGTATGTGCTTTTTGTGGAGACCGACGCGTCTGTTTACTCTTCTGGATTCACACGCGATCACTTCACAGCGTTTGAAGTTCGTACCTCTTCTTTTGGTGGGGTGTTGCCTACGCGTGTGTTTTTCCTTTTCTTTTCCACGCGAGGCAGAGGGTGAGTCGCGCATGCTATTTTTCCTACTGTGGTTTCATCTGTGCATCGCGTACCATTTTCGAGGTCATGGTAGCCCGCGTGTTCCATGCGCATATGTTTTTTGTGTCACTGGGTGCCACACCGTACTGCTGGAGGTTAAATCCACGCACATGGGCTACCGGGTTCGTGTGCACCTTTTTCTATTGAATTTTTACTTTATTTGTTTCCTTTTTTTCAAATTCTTTTATTTTTATTTTTTTATTTTTGGGAGGGGCCTGAGCATTGTGTGACCCGTCATTTTTCCCCAGGGGTCACAGACAGCCTTGCAGGAGCACAAGGGTACCTATTCCATCCAGTACCCTGCCCCCTTCAACCCAATTGCCCAGGACAACTGTTGAGTGCACCTCCCATTGGCAATTCATCATCTGTGCCATGGTTGGGAGGCCACCAAAGGGTAAGGGCGGCAAAGTTGGGCATACTCCCAGGGGTGTGCGCCGTGGTCGGGCACGTGGGCACAGAGACCAGGGGGGACAGGGAGTCCAGGTGGCCAGGGTGGCTACAGAGGGGGAAGAGGCAGGGGTGCCCCACTGGGGCAGGATGCCCAGCCACGTGCTGGTGCAGACATGCCACCATCCCCTGTGGCTCCTGGAGATGCAGATGTTGCATCACAACCTGGGGCCCATATGACCCAACAGCAACTTTCATCTGCTGTCACGGGCCCACCGGTGTTGGTAGCTGCAGGTGCAGCTTTGGGGACCACCACCCGGGCTCGAGGTCGGGCAGCGCATATTGCGTTGTGTGATGAGGACTCCCTGGACGATTTCCATCTTGTCAGGAGGTGCTGGTCACGTGTGTCCAGTGTAGCTGTGACCAGGGCACACGTATCTGGGGCTGTTATGACATCTGCTGCCCTAAGCAGCCGGGTGGTGGTAACTGCATGGGCAGATGCAGCCAATACCTCCCCGGCAGTGAGTCAGGCCCAAGACACACCTTCCGTCCTCATTCCAACACCCACTCCCTTGGTCCAGTCCACTAGTGCCACTGCCCCCACTGATCAAGGCCACATTGGCCACTCAGGGTCACTACCACCACACAAAAGGAGGAAGCGTGCTCCTGCGCAAGAGGCTGAGACCCCAGACACGGCTCCGGCCTCCGGCACGTTAAGGAAGAAGCCTTTCGGCAAGCAGGAACTGGACTTCCTTGTGGACTACGTGTCGGCACAGCAACGCGATATGCTTGTGGGCCCACATTGCCATACAACGCCTCACCAGCATTGAGTCCACTGGCAGCATGTTGCGGATGGTGTGACAGCAATGGGATTCCAGGTGCGCACGGCTCAGGACTGCTACAAGCATTGGAATGACCTCCAACGCTGTGCAAAACAAAAGCGTGCCTCCAATTATGCCATGTCTCAGGTGACTGGTGGTGGGCCAGCACCAGAGGAGGATAAACTCACTCAGCACGAGGAGATCGTTGCAGAGTTCATCCTGGCAGAACAAAGCCGTGGAGTGGGGGAGAGGATGGATTATGATTCATCGTCCAGTGAGCATTGATGCATGTTACTCAATGACATGTGTGTTTGGTGTGTGTGACCCTCCCAGCTACAACTTGTGTCCTTCTTTTCATCAATCTCCCTCTCTACCTGTGTTGTTCACCAGTGGTCTTACCTCTCGGCCTGGCTTTTCAAACAGCACCTGGCAGCTCTCGCCTACTGCATTTTAATTTTCTGATTCAACTTCCAGTGCTATGCTGATGACACTCAACTCATTTTCAGGCTGCCCTCGGCCATCTCTTCTCCCTCCCTCATTTCTGATTGCCTAATTGCCATTTGAAATTGGTGTACTGCCAACGATCTCTGTCTAAATGCCAGCAAGACTGACATCCTCCTCATCGGTACACCTTCACCATCCTTTCCCCTCACTCTCTGGCCGGCCTGCCTTGGCCCTCCTCCTACCCCCACCTGCAAGGCCAACAACCTCGGGGGCACCTTTGACTCCACACATTCCTTCTCCGCACACATTTCTGACGTCTCTTGAGATATTAACTTCTTGCTTAACTTCCTCAGGGATACTGTACCTTTCCTCTCGTTCACCTACAAGCTCACTGTCTCTCAAGCTTTGGTTGTCTCAAGGTTGGACTACTGTGACATGCTCTTTCAAAATTCTACCTGCCTCCACACTCCGCCCTCTACCACTAATCCAGTACAGGACTGCGAGACTTGTCCTTGGCCTCAAGCCCTGGGATCCTATCTCTCCAGCTCTGAAATCCCTTCATTGGCTACCAGTGGATACAAGGATAACATTTTAGATCCTCTGCATTGTGCACAAGGATTTCTGGTGCCTGGGTCCAAAGTACCTTCAACTATCCCTCTGCCAATACCTTCCCTCTCGAGTCCTTTGCTCCTCTACCTCACACTGCCTCCGGGTCAGTCGTTTATCGAAGAAACAAGCTGGGGGCAGATCTGTGTCTACGGCTGGGACCTCCCTTTGGAACAGTCTACCTGCCACTTTGAAACTTGAGGAGAAATATCTCTGCTTCCGGAAGCACCTCAAGACCGTCCTATTTGCTCCTGCATTGGCCCCTCTTCTCCCCAGCTGACTGTTTCCTCTCTTCCTCTCTTGGCACTGTGCACCTGGACACCCTCTGTCCTTCGGGCCCAGGTACCTGCTCACCCTGCCTCCCTACTGCACTACCTTCAGGCCTCCCATTGCAATGGGTCCTGTACGTGTACCCATACAGTCCCCCACTCTTCTTCTGCACTCACCAGATTTGCCCTATCCAAATGATCTTGCACATGCCACTTGCTGGCTGTACTACCACCTTTTGAATGCCTATTCTATCATTGGACTTCATTTTCATTCTTTTGTGTCCTCTGCTTGGCACTTTCCACTTCTCCCCCTTCCAGGGACTTTATCCCTTTTCCCTTCTCCATGCACTATCGTGTTCTTAATGTCACTGTGCCCAATAAGATTGTTGTTTTAATTTTCTTTTCTCCCTTGTTCCCCTCCCTTTGCTTGATTGCTCTCTGATCCACTTGTGTATGAGGGCAATCTTGATGAGATGTCATATTATGTCATATACAACCTTTGTCCTTGGTGCAGTGTGTCTCACTCTGATAGTGCTGATGGCAGTGGCTCCCCATGCACATGTGTGCACAATCATGCTCCATGTGCATTCCATGTATGCCCCTAGGTGTCCTTGACCACCTGCTCATTGTAGTATGTCTCCAGGTTGATCCAAGTGTCATGTTATTTGGACAGCCATTTCATGCTCAATGTGGGTCTGTGTGTCATCACGCACAACTTTAGGGTGTCCACATCTGTGTCGTGCACATGGCTCCCCCTGTTACAGGCCTCCTGCCTCTGTTCAACTGGTGTTGTCTCTTCTGCATGCATGGGTGTACTACTTATGGTTCCTCATCTGTCCTGCATCATGTCCACTTCTCATCGGCTGGAGTGACGTTTGACTGACGACATGCAATAGACACATGCCAACACTGTCTGCCAATGCACATTTCTGTGGTGAACCTTTCATTGACATGCAGTGCCTCCCTGCTATTTCCCAGAGCGTGGGTGTTTCACGGTATCCATGCTGCATAGTGCATGCCATTTGCACATGATGGCTGCAAATGCCCTTACACTGCCATCATGTTTGGAGATTGACATCACTACGTATGTGTTGATGTTGGAAGTTGAGGGGGTACACATGCACTGTACCGCACACACCCACTCCTGTGCCAAGTTCAGCCCTTCAACATGCCAACACAATGCTGCTGTGTGATAGTGCACTATTCTCAAAACGGCTAAAAGCCACAGGTGGGGATTTACAAACTTCTTACTCCGTGGAGCAATGTCTGTTATCTGCAAAAAGAAGTTCAATTCCTAAAAGGTGCCAAAACACACGGGGTATCCTATCTAGCAGGTAAGTAGCACTATGATACTCAAACAGTACAAATTTTATTAGTTATACAAAGTTCATTACTAAAAAAGTAATCATAAAAAATGATCATATCACATAAAACAATCAAACAATTTTAAAAATCACACAAGTAAATCAGCCTTAGTCGGTTCTAATCTTAAATTAGATCTTTGGTCAAACCCGTGTGGCCTAATCACACAGATCACAACATTGACAGCCAACACATGAAGCAGACATGTCACACGCACCTCAAACCCCAACATGCATCCAGTGGCATTGCAATGCAAGGGTATCCCGAAAGCAACAAAGGATGTGTGCAAAATGTGAACCCAACACATGTCTTGCATGTTGCTCATCACCTGCATCACACGCAACCTCTAGCAGGCACATATCCAAGGCAAAAATGAGAGATGGCAATAAAGAGATGGCACTTAGTATAAGCATGTGGGAACACACAAATAGCCACAGCTGGCAATCACACCAAACACACCATGACACATGTAACATGCATGTTCATGTGCAGCACTCAACAACCATCGACTATGCAGAGTACATGTGGCACAGCAGGCACCTACGCTACTGCGTTTCGATACAGTGAAAGGAGGGACATGGGTACATACATGGCAGGTCACTATCACACAGCCTTAGTCGGTTCTAATCTTAAATTTGATCTTTGGTCAAACCCGTGTGGCCTAATCACACTGAGTCCCCTGGCCTAAGATATTATTTTGGCTATTTCATATTTTAGTTTTTCAAATTCCCAACTTGTACAAGTTTATGTCCCATTATCACAACAATGTAGAACATTCTTCAGGGGTGTGTAGTATCTTGTGTTGATCTTATTCAAGATGAAACCATGTACTCAAAACTCTGTCTTCTTGTAAAGACGATGTACCCTGTTAATATAAAGGAGGCACTATATTACTCTCTCATGTCACAGTACTAGTCCATTAATTAAACTAACTGTATAACCCTTATCCCCATAAGGGTGAAAAGCATGTTATTGATTACATACCTCTCTGACTCGAGGGTTCACTATCCTGGAGTCTTCTCTAACCTTGAATGGTTAATTTAACGGCAAAATTCCAATTGCTTCAGAACTTGATGCCTGGTTTCCTCTATCTTCTGTCCTAGTATGTAACACATATTGGCATTAGACTCATATTGACCTGAAGTGATGTATTATCATCTCTTGCTTTCATAACAGACTCATCTTACCATATTGTTATAAACATATGGCCCCGGCGTCACTCCATCAACTCATGATATGTTCCAATTTCTCAAATTCAGTCATATGCCCAAAAGGCTGTCTGTTCCCTGAAAGATATAATTGCAGAGACAAAAATGCCCTCAGAGGTTTTTCCGCTTCTTAATTTCTAAGTGCAAATGCTAATAAATAAAAAGCATCCACTTACTCATACAATAGTATTGGAGAGAACTGTCTCCAAGGTGTCCAGCCAATTTGTTCAGTTGTCACTTCCCAACCAAAAGGAGTTGTCCTCTTTTCTTGAAGAATGTCCTACATTGTTGTGATAATGGGACAGAAACTTGTACAAGTTGGGAATTTGAAAAACTAAAATCTGAAATAGCCAAAATAACATCTTAGGCCAGGGGACTCAGTGTGATTAGGCCACACGGGTTTGACCAAAGATCAAATTTAAGATTAGAACCGACTTAGGCTGATTTACTTGTGTGATTTTAAAATTGTTTGATTGTTTTATGTGATATGATCATTTTTTATGATGACTTTTTTAGTAATGAACTTTGTATAACTAATACAATTTGTACTGTTTGAGTATCATAGTGCTACTTACCTGCTAGATAGGATAACCATGTGTGCTTTGGCACCTTTTAGGAATTGAACTTCTTTTTGCAGATAACAGACATTGCTCCACGGAGTAAGAAGTTTGTAAATCCCCACCTGTGGCTTTTAGCCGTTTTGAGAATAGTGTGTTTTGGAGACCATTAGGGTCTCGGTGGCTAACGTGGTTAGTTGCACGTCCTCTTCTGTCCTAGTGTACCTTGTTCAGATATTGGATGGCCTCAATATGACTTCAGAGAAGTGTTTAGCCTATAATGATGACTATGTACGCAAGCTCATGGAATCTTTACCTGTAATAGGTCTTAACAAAGATCTAGATACCCTTGGCAAAGATGACCAATGGGATGAACTTGTACAGATGCGAAAAAGGCTCATACGTACTGAGTTACATGCCATAATTATGATAGAGTATGTAAAGAATTTAGCTTTGCCTCAAGGGCTTACAGTTAGGAATGAACCCCGTCTATTTTTAGACAATCCTGAATTTAAATTAAAGTGGAGTTATATCGCCAATAAGTGAGGCCGCGATTGGCTGATACTTATTATAGAAACTGCACAAGAAACAGCAAAAAAGATTGAAATAGACTTAAAAGATTTAGAGGAGGAAATAAAGAAAGAATTTGATGTAGAGGCTTTTAAGAAAGGCCTAGAGAAACATCTGAAAGACACGCAGGAATTTAAAACTGAAACCATTTCTGAATGCATTAAAAGGATGAATAAAGATATACAAAATTTCACCCATGAGAAGTCTTTTGGCTATACCAACAAAGATTATAAATTTGGAGAATCAAGACCAAATCCGAGTCAGAATCGGAAAATACGTTTCCGCAATACCTCCTATAGCTCCAGTGATGGGGCCTCTGAGTACGATGAATACAGTGACCCCCCGAGTAATAGTGGTGGCACCCGACCGAGTCGGGGTAGAGGATCCAGAGGCAATAATCGTAGAGGTGATAACCAACGACAGTCTTTTTTAGGAAGGGGAAAAAATTAAAGGCAATGGGCACCAGAGCGGATGCAGACACGCAGCAACAGGGGTTGGTAGTAAATCTCTCAGATGTAATTCTGTCTAAGAAAGAGGAGGAAGTACTCAACAAAGGTCTTAACTTTGTGAGATCCAAACACCATAATCCCTTTGAATTCAGGGTGGAATTCAATCAATTTATGCGCAAAGTACATTTGAGAGAGTTCTTTAAAGATACACCCGTTGAGAAAGGTGAAAACTGCAGTGGCCTTAGGAACCCCTCTACTTTCTGCGCTCCTTTTAATTCACATACACCTGAATCTAAAGTCTTTGAAAAGAAAGTGATGGAGGAAATTAACATCTTAGAATCTTAAGGAATACCGCATCATTCTAACCTGAGCAAAACAGAACAACATATTTTAAAAAACTTGGGGGCGAATGAGAAAATTGTCATTCGCCAGGCTGACAGAGGCGGCGCGATAGTGGTTTTGAATAGAAACGACCATATTGAGGAGTGTTTAAATCTTCTCTCTGATACCAATCACTACCAAAAGCTAGATAGAGACCCTAGTAATGACCTTATTAGTAAAATTAAAGAGAAGGTTACTAAAGCGGTTGAACAAGATATGATTAGCAAACAGGAGGGTGAGTACTTAATCAGAGAGAATGGGAGAACACCTATATTCTACATTCTCCCCAAAATTCACACAAATCTGGAGAAACCCCCGGGTAGACCTATCGTCTCGGGTGTTAATTCTCTACTAGAACCCCTCTCTAAGTTTGTGGATTTCTATTTGAGACCTTTTATTCCAAATATGAAAAGCTACATAAAGGATACCACAGACCACAGATGCAATCAACAGAATTGAGGGAAATGATTTTGACCCAAATGTGAATTTGCTAATGTGTTTGGATATACAAGCATTATACACCAATATACCTCAATTAGCAACGTTAGAGGTAGTAGAAGAGACTTTACTGAACAGAGAAGATCAATATCCAGTCTCTAATTCCTTTATAAAATGGTGTACGGAAATGGCCCTCACTAACAAGTTTTTTCAATTTATGGGCCAGTTCTACAAACAGATAGAGGGTACGGCCATGGGGGCGGCAATGGCACCAAACGTGGCCAATTTGTACGTCAATATGTTTGAGGAAACAGTAGTGTATACCAACCGTAATCCGTTCCAAGAGAACATCCTATGTTGGCTATGCTACATAGATGACGTTTTTGTCATTTGGAAAGGGAGAGAAGAGGAATCAAAGCAGTTTGTACAATGGCTGAACCAACAGAACAGATACCTCAAGTTTACTAGCAATATTACTAATGAACACATATATTATCTAGATATCTGTGTCTATCATGATCAAGGGTTGCTGCTGGTCAAGCCCTATACTAAGGAGACTGATAAGAATGCATTATTGCACTATAACAGCCACCATGCACAACATGTGAAAAACAATCTGCCCTTTGGGCAATTTCTCCGGTTGAAGAAGAACAGTAGTACCAATGCTTCCTATGAGAATGGGGCCAATGTTCTTATTGATATATTGATCTATAGAGGATATCCTACCCCTCTAGTCAAAAAAGCTGCCAAGAGAGCTTTTAACAATAATCGAGAAGCTCTCGTAGATCAACAAATACGTAGAGATGGAGAAACAAAAGAGACCCCATTGGTTTTTGTAAACACATTTAGTAATCTCTCGTATAAGATCAAGAGTATTATTCACAGAAATTGGAAGAAAATTATGACTAAAGAATTTGGGAATCCTATTGTAGCTTTCAAAAAGAGTACCACTGTACGTGACTTAGTCATGAGAAATGATGTAAAGAACAGGAAGAAAGTATGTCAACAGACTAACCTATGGGGACTCCCGCCAGTATTGGGACATCATCCCTGTGGCAATTGCACAATGTGTACGCAAACTAGAAAAACTATGGCGGTGGACTTGGGTTTTGGTAAAACGTGGAAAATAGCAGAGCATACAAATTGTGAAACGAGTAATGTTATTTACTTAATTACATGTCCCTGTCAACCTATTTACATAGGGAAAACGAACAGAAAATGTAAAACAAGCATGTTCGAGCATAGAAGCTGCATTAGGAATGGAATTGAACAAGCACCCATGGTGAAACATTTTATGGAAAAGAAACATACCAGTAATGAATATGAATGGGTGATTCTGAAACAAATGAAAGGGGAGTCACAAGAATTGATTAACAAAAAGTTACTTCAATTAGAACAGAAATTGATATTTTTGTCCAAAAGCCACCTCCATGGTTTGAAGGAAGGGGTGGAGTGGCATAATTCCTAGGCAACTTGTTTTGACTCGATCACTGTTGTTGTTTAAAAATATGATCTGGAATAATGTAATCATGCTATTGCCACAGTACCCAAACATTTTTCCACTGTTTACACATTGATATATTGGAGATGTATGTTGAGGGCGAGATCATTATATAGCACGGATGCAGGTTTTTAGAAAATATAGATATATTCGCTTGGGTGGCTTAAAATACATTAATATGTCTGCCAACTCGTTGTAGTTTCCATGCTAAATATCTATGTGAAACTCTGTTTACATATGCCTTGTCAGATCGAATTGTAATATGAACAAATGAATTATTGGTGCTATAGTTGGGAAGTGATGCGGTTACATATTCCCCTTTTCCCCTCTTATTTTGGACTCATCCACATTTCAACAGTATTGCTTGTGACAACATTCACATTCATTGAAACAGTATTAGTGATGCCCAATTGCTGGATGATGGAGTTGTAACATTGGCTGGATTTCTAGTGCCTGTACGTTAGGTTTACCCAGCAACCGATACAGGGAGATACGAGGAGCTTCCCAGACTACATTTCCCATAGGGAGTGGGATGTCTGGGTTTGTGCGCGCGCGACGACGTGGTGACGTCATCGCGTTACGTTGTGTAAACGGCGGCGCTCGGCGTGATGATGTCATCACCCCTCCCGCGAGAGCGATCCCGGGATCTAGACTCTAAAATTAGATCCAATCAGAGTCTCACCGTGGTTCGCGCTACCTGCTACTATTGAGACTGACCGAGTGAGAAATCTTTAACGTTACAGTTTTTTACTCATGATTAAAAGAACTTAGGTCTTCATGAGTTTTTTGTTATTTTGCAGCCACTTAAGAAAAGAGGACAACTCCTTTTGGTTGGGAAGTGACAACTGAACAAATTGGCTGGACACCTTGGAGACAGTTCTCTCCAATACTATTATATGAGTAAGTGGATGCTTTTTATTTATTAGCATTTGCACTTAGAAATTAAGAAGCGGACAAACCTCTGAGGGCATTTTTGTCTCCGCAATTATATCTTTCAGGGAACAGACAGCCTTTTGGGCATATGACTGAATTTGAGAAATTGGAACATATCATGAGTTGATGGAGTGACGCTGGGGCCATATGTTTATAACAATATGGTAAGATGACTCTGTTATGAAAGCAAGAGATGATAATACATCACTTCAGGTCAATATGAGTCTAATGCCAATATGTGTTACATACTAGGACAGAAGATAGAGGAAACCAGGCATCAAGTTAGGAAGCAATTGGAATTTTGCCGTTAAATTAACCATTCAAGGTTAGAGAAGACTCCAGGATAGTGAACCCTCGAGTCAGAGAGGTACGTAATCAATAACATGCTTTTCACCCTTATGGGGATAAGGGTTATACAGTTAGTTTAATTAATGGACTAGTACTGTGACATGAGAGAGTAATAGTGTGCCTCCTTTATATTAACAGGGTACATCGTCTTTACAAGAAGACAGAGTTTTGAGTACATGGTTTGATCTTGAATAAGATTGACACAAGATACTACACACCCCTGAAGAATGTCCTACATTGTTGTGATAATGGGACAGAAACTTGTACAAGTTGGGAATTTGAAAAACTAAAATATGAAATAGCCAAAATAACATCTTAGGCCAGGGGACTCAGTGTGATTAGGCCACACGGGTTTGACCAAAGATCAAATTTAAGATTAGAACCGACTAAGGCTGTGTGATAGTGACCTGCCATGTATGTACTCATGTCCCTCCTTTCACTGTATCGAAACGCAGTAGCGTAGGTGCCTGCTGTGCCACATGTACTCTGCATAGTCGATGGCTGTTGAGTGCTGGACGTGAACATGCATGTTACATGTGTCATGGTGTGTTTGGTGTGATTGCCAGCTGTGGCTATTTGTGTGTTCCCACATGCTTATGCTAAGTGCCATCTCTTTATTGCCATCTCTCATTTTTGCCTTGGATATGTGCCTGCTAGAGGTTGCGTGTGATGCAGGTGATGAGCAACATGCAAGACATGTGTTGGGTTCACATTTTGCACAAATCCTTTGTTGCTTTCGGGATACCCTTGCATTGCAATGCCACTGGATGCATGTTGGGGTTTGAGTTGCGTGTGCCATGTCTGCTTCATGTGTTGGCTGTCAATGTTGTGATCTGTATGTGTGTGGTATGTGCTACTGACATCCGTGTTCATGTTTCTTTTCTTTATGTTGCAGGTGATGACGCACTGGATGTCATCCCAGACACGGTGGTCAGTTCAAATAACCAACTAGGCACCAGTGGTGGTTGTGGGGTGGCAGCTCACGAGAACCCACTGGTGCTCCAGGCCATTGTGTCCAGAGCGGACTCTTAGTCAGGCTCTGATGGATCCTCTGACCACTATGTTGAGTCGGATCTGCATCATGATGTGTTGTCACCGGTAAGTGATCCTGTGTTGGATGATCTTTTGTCCGCAACACCTGCAGTAGGGGGCCAGGCGGGGTTGGAATGTCTGCCTGTAGTGGTTACGGGTGCAGGGTCACACTCCACACCAGTTGGCCATGTTCCTGGGGCATCAGGTCAACGGAGGGATGCAGACCTGCAGCCGTGGGTGGCACCAACCCAGCAAGGACCACGGCTCCTTGGGCCCGGCTGGTGTTGTGTCCGGCAACGCTGTGACCATGTGCCACCGGGGTAAACTAAGTGGGAGCATGCCATTATTCCCATAGCACAGCAACACGGGGAGCAGTTGAGATGATGGCTCAAGGTATGGAAAGTGTGGCCCGTTCCATCCTCCCCCCTGAAAGGCAAGTGGAGCTCCAGCAGCAGGCTACGCGGTCCACGTGCCACTCACTCAGGCTGGGCATGGCGGCCTCTGACAGGGCGGGCCGGGCTGAAATGGTGGCTCTGCATCAAGCACTTGCTGCTCAGGCAGAGGCACACCGTGAGGCCCTGAGGGTCGAACACCAAACCCTCCGATCTACTCTGGGTGCGCTCATGATGGACGACAGTAGGAGGGCAGAAGACAGGATGGAGCGGCTTGAAAGAACCATCTCAGCTGAACTCAATGCAAGCCGGGAGGTGCTCTGCATGCCATGTGAGGCCATGAAGGCCGAACTCCATCTTACACGTGAATCCTTGCAGGAGGAAGCATGTATGACATGTGAGGTTGTGGAATTGGTGAAAATGAGGAGCCTGAATTGTTATCATTAGAAGAATCATAAGACCCATTATTAGAATCAGTACTCTCTGTAGAGAACCAGAACACATTATAAGACCCATTGTTAGAGAATCATTAGAATCACCATTACCCAATCATTACGCTTTGCTATGGAATCATTCCATTATTGCATTCTGTTTAGTTCTGATTAGTACATTGCTGGAGTAGACACTATCCACATATTAGACTGTCACCTTTGTATGCATTTGCAATTTGCTTTTGGAATGATAGAGAAACATGGTAGACACATTTTGCCATTTGCAATAGAATGACACTTGCATATATTTGAAGTGCCATGATTGTGCTTTAGAGACACGGTATATTTGCACCATGATTTGCTATGCATCTATGTTTGCATTAGAAATAGCGCTTAGGCTGAGAGAAACTTCGAATTAGGCCTGGAATGACACACACAGGCATATTTGAAATGCCATGAAAAGCCATTTAGTACACATTGTTATGCTTTGTAGAGACACACAAAGAGACTGTCATGTATGTATGTTTGTATGTTGAGTCACTTAGAATGAGTTTGCATTATAGTGCTTGGATTTGCGTAAACGCTAGGAAGCATTAAACATGAGGCCTGAGCCATTTTCTGATGGAGAAAGACAGAGTTTTTTTGCACTGGGCTCAGCGCGAAGAAATGTTATGGTTAACACTGAAAGAAGGAATTTGTAAACAGCTTGGTAGATAAGAAGTCACCCATGTCCCAGTAGAGAGAGCGAAGGAAGCTTATCAGCTTGGGCTCTGAGCTTCGCGGAGACTACAACACGAGGGTGGGGGCATGAGCGACATAGAGAGATGGAGAAGGTGCCTTTTGCATGAGACAGACGGGGCCTAAAAGAGCATTTTGTGATGCCAACAGAGCCTACAGTGGAGAGAATGGGGTACGAATGGGGAAATAGATGGTGTTTTTCGCCGCACACAGAATGGCCATGAAAGAAAGATATGATGTTCATATGTCATGCTGACAGCACACACAGTGACAGGACATGCCGTGCAAGGAACACGCAAGCAGACTGGCAGGCATTTTGCTAAACGCTGAGGGAGAGACATTCTTAGACATTCTTAGCATAGAATCTGAGTAACCATAGGGATGTGTGCGTCAGGAAAAGACTATAACCAAGGAGGCTAGAATTGGCTGGAGTAGGACTGCACTAGAGATCGAGAAAGCCAGAGAGTTGCAGAGTTGTTGGTTGCTGAAGGGGCGTTCGGGAGGAGTTGCTGAGGTTGCTGGCTGTTGGTTGGAGATGGTGCAAGATGGAGTACGAGATGCAATGAGAGAGAAGCAGACTGAGATTGATCTGGCAAAGAGAGAGCTTGGCA
This sequence comes from Ambystoma mexicanum, assembly GCF_040938575.1. Lineage (NCBI taxonomy): Eukaryota > Metazoa > Chordata > Amphibia > Caudata > Ambystomatidae > Ambystoma > Ambystoma mexicanum. The sequence goes on along the minus strand of NC_090922.1, from coordinate 584,455,757 downwards.
CTTGGCAGATCTTGAGAGGCCTGACACTGACTGACCTGGCAAAGACAGAGCTGGAAACACATGCAGAATGGGAAGTATGGTTTTGGCCTAGGCTGACTAATTGATTAGAACAGACAAACACACACACACAAAGAGCTTTGGGTGCAGGGGAAAATAAGACAGGGGATTGTTTAGAGTGAGAGTGTGAAGATGGTGTGGATTGGGGTGGATTTGCCCATGAAGGTGATGGATGCTAGCGCTTGCATTAGACTGCATTAGACTGCATTAGAACCACACATTGGGCAGCATGGGCTTGGATTAGAAACCTGAAAGGCTTATAGTCATTACATGGTAGCTTTGCACCAGAAGTATAAAAGGTGCAAATTAGACATAGCATCAGAACTGCTTGCATTGTTATGCATTATGCTTAGCTGTGTGATCATAAATAAATGTATCCCATTGTTATAAATTGAATTGATTCTTTGTGCTTTCTTTGTTTTGTGTCTTATGTTATTTGTTATTCTATTACTAGTAGTAAGATAGGAGTAACACAGTGCACATAGGGCCTGAGATACGACTGCAGCAAGGGGGGTATAGTGATCCATAACCCCCTAGGAGGTTGTCAAAGATTGTCTGAGACCGGAGCGTGTTTGCCCGGGGGGTGGGGGGGGCAACACGATGGTTAGTTTTTTTTTTTCAGACTGACAAATGGAGGGGACACCCGGATCTTCACTCAATGCTGACTGATATAGATAGATATTTTGCAACTGGTCTGCTGGCACACTTATCGATTTTTCAGCGGTCAAAGTTTGAACATTGTGTGCAACTGTGATTTGTTTTTTTTCTGTTAGTTCATCGTGGGATAGAGATTTTTTTTGTTTCATGTTTTGTCTGTCTTGGGGATGTTATATTATTGTTATTGAGCATGCTGTCTGCAATTTTGTTCGTTGTAGGAAGGGGAACGTAATTGTTTGACCTTGATTGCCGGAATTGGTTCACATTAGTCACATTTGGATGACATTGACCGAGAGCAGTATTTTAAATGTACATTAATTCACCGAGTGAGAGAAACATTTTTTTTTCTTGTAGACGCTCGGAATAATTGAAACTGCAGAATGAGTTAATTTCTTAGTGACCTGAAGGCAATAAGAAATCGGCTAAAAAATATGCTTGAGGCCTGGGATGTATCACAGGCATCAACTGTATTGAAAGGAGACATAGATACAGATAGGAGCCCATATATTGTTGATTTGCATTCAGTAATATATCGTCTCAAAGATGTGATTAGTAACTGGGAAAATTTCCCATTGAAATCAGACCCATTGAATTCAATTTCATCATCAGTGATGGGTGGGAATATAGTTCCTATAGAAATGCATATTGTTCATGGGGAGAAAGAGTTACCTCACAACAATGGGAGAGATAGTGCAGCTTTGACAGAAATGTGCAGTGTGCATAGAGAATTGGCTAGAGGAATGCATAGAGAGTTTGCCTTTGAAAACTTGAGGCATTGTTAAACTGTGCCATTAGAGGGACGCCTGCATGAAGAGAGTTATGTGAAGATCTTTGATTTGAACAGAGAAAATGACAGTTTTTGCACCAGAATTTTGATTCCTACGTTTTCGAATGAGAAAAAAATATTGTCTAATGACATAGATATTTTGACAACATTGCAAGAGAACGTGGATAAAGGGAATTGTGCTAAATTTGGATGTTTTGAAAGCTTGAATGCCTGGAATTTTTGTAGTTTTAATGTGTGCATTGAAAGCATGTTTGTTGACACTAGAGATTGCGCGGGACTGGCAGACTGTGTATTCGAAGCAGCATTGCAGGTATGTTTGAATGTGAATTGCATTGTATATGAGAGAGGCTGTTTGAATGAAACTGATTTGATATTTCAACATGGAATAATTCAACGTTGTGAATTCTCAATGAAGAAAAATGGGGAGAGTGTTGTCACATCTAGAGGACATGGAAGTGACACAGAAGGAAATGCAGGAGTGAAATTGAATGCAGTTGTGACATTTTTGGAGTATGTGAAACTGATTGTTTTGTTTTGAAAAAGATAGGGATGGAACTGTAGGAGTCATGCATTAAGCCTGCATGCATTATGAGGCATGGAGAGACAGGAACAGTAGTTAGAGGCACTGACACATTGATGACACACAGGGGAGATAGCATGGATGTCTTTTGAGAGACATGCAGAGAACTAGCGATGTGCACTTCAACGCACAATGAGAAATGCTGTTTTATTTTGTGGCTTTGTAAACACCTGAAACTGAGTAAGACTGATGCTTGCACTTTTTTTTCTTTGCATGAAATTTGGCAGCACCTTGACCAGACCAGATGGCATCGCCGCATGAAATGACCAGACCATGATTTGAGCAGCATGACGCCTGAAACCAGCATGATGACCAGACCAAATGACCAGACTTTGATGATGGCTGACATCTTGTGACTTTGCATGGCTGTTTTGAAGCAGCCGCAGAAAGAGACTGGCTTTTGTCACCTTGTAATGTGACTTTGCATCATGGCTGTTTGTTTGCAGCAATGATGAGACATTGGCATCTGACATTTGACGCTTTGCAGCAGCACTTTTGGGGAATGCCGACCGACCGACTTAAGGCCTTAGTGTGTGGCCTTGTCCAATGGCTGTGCTCTGAGAATGTACCCAGAAAATCTGCTGCTACACAGACTTTGTGGCATGACACCTTTTGCCATGGGAAGTGAAAATCGTGAGCGACTGTGCAGAGAGAATACACCTTGCAGCATCCTGTGCCAAGTGAAAGAGCAGTGAGAAATTGTTCAGCAGAGAGCAGAGAGAAATTCGAATTGCTTTGTGAGCAGCTTTTGTAATATGCAGCGAGAAGAGAATCCATTTGGAATGCCTTACTTTGTGAAGCAGCACCAGACAAGTTTGTGCCTGGCCTGAGCGGGAATGAGCAGGAATACTCGCTCTGAAAGCATTTCTTGCCTGATCCACATTTGAAAGCAGTGAAGCTTTTGAAATTTGCACTTGTATTCAACGCTGGCTGTCCCTCATTTGAAGAGCATGGGACTGGCTGGCATGGCAATGGCATGGCAACAGCATGACCTGGCACAAGGAAGGAGAGATTTGAAGCTGGAGATGGGCCTATGGAGAAGGGCCAATGTGCATGGAATTGCACTGGAGAGTCACCATCTGCATGTCTTGCAAACACTCTGAATGAGTGCACCTTTCGCCTGTGTTGAGGCGTAGGGGCAAAGGGAGCGTATGCATCAATTTGCATCAATTGAAAGTCCTGACACGCAGTTTTTCCCAGTGCTACCTTTGAAGTGAAAGGACATATATTGATCACCCCATGGGGACAAGTGGGGCACATATGGTACAGACACTTGCTTGCTCCAGTCTTTTTGGAGCTCTGTGCAAAATCTTGCTGCCATTTATCAAGCAGGCCAACCTGAATTGGCTTGTACACGTTTCTGCCAGTCTGAACATTGATTGGCTTGAACACTTTGGCCCTCATCACGACTTTGGCTGTAACACTTAAAATCGGCGGTAACGCTATTAGCGCCGATTTTAAGGGTCCGTCGGATCACGAGTCAAAATACCGCCAGTGCAAGTACAGCCAGTGCAAGTACAGCCGGCTGTACAAGCGTCGGCCATAACAGCGCCAGGAACCATTCGCGCTAAAACATCAGCAATCACAAGTCCAGCGTAGGTGCTATTTGCGCCAGAAAAGCGCCGGATAATCCGCTGAAAATACCTCCAGCAAAAAGCTGGAGGTGACAGAACACAGGCCACAGCAATAAGGGCCCAGGTGGAACCAATGCAAATCAGAGGCCTACAAAGGAGCCACCCATGCACAACACACCCTCCCCAACACCATTACACCAGCAGGAGCAGGGAGGAGACAGCAATCAGGGCCCAGGTGGAACCAATGAAAATCAGAGGCCTACAAAGGAGCCACCCATGTACAACACACCCTCCCCAACACCATTACCCCAGCAGGAGCAGGGAGGAGACAGCAATCAGGGCCCAGGTGGAACCAATGCAAATCAGAGGCCTACAAAGGAGCCACCCATGCACAACACACCCTCCCCAACACCATTACACCAGCAGGAGCAGGGAGGAGACAGCAATCAGGGCCCAGGTGGAACCAATGCAAATCAGAGGCCTACAAAGGAGCCACCCATGCACAACACACCCTCCCCAACACCATTACACCAGCAGGAGCAGGGAGGAGACAGCAAGCAGGGCCCAGGTGGAACCAATGCAAATCAGAGGCCTACAAAGGAGCCACCCATGCACAACACACCCTCCCCAACACCATTACACCAGCAGGGAGGAGACAGCAATCAGGGCCCAGGTGGAACCAATGCAAATCAGAGGCCTACAAAGGAGCCACCCATGCACAACACACCCTCCCCAACACCATGCTGCCATTTGGAGCCGGGAGCCTTGATGTTGACTCCTACCTGCTGCGCCTGGAGCTACAGAGGCCAGCCAACCAGGCCAGGGCCCTGTGAGTGCAGGGAGCAGTGGGGATGAGGAGAAGGAGGAGAAGAGCAGCACCAGCAAGGCGACCAGCCATCCCCAGGGTCAGGCCAACATCCTGGTCCCTGACTGATGGTCAGTTGGTGACAGAATATCGGCTGGACAGGCCAACCATCACCCAGTTGCTGGACACAATCCAGGGTGACATTGGCAGCCGCATAGCCACCAGCGCGGCAGTACCTCCCCTAGTGAAGCTCGTGTCTGTGCTTCAATTTCTTGGGACTGGCAGCTACCAACATACCGTTGCCATGATGCATGGAATGGCCCAGTCCACATTCAGTGCCATGCTGGGACAGGTGCTTGATGCACTGTTGAATCATGTGAACAAACACATTGCATTGCCAGCCACACAGGCACAGGTGCACCAGCTGAAGGGTCAATTCTATGCCATTGCCCAAGTCCCGAATGTGATAGCAGCCCTGGACTGCACACATGTGGCACTCGTACCACCCCAGGCACATGAGGCTGCCTACAGAAACCGTAAACAGTACCATTCCCTCAACGTGCAGATGACATGTGGACCTGACCTCACCTTCAGCCACTGCTGTGCCCGCTACCCAGGATCCACCCACGACTCCACCTTCAGCCACTGCTGTGCCCGCTACCCAGGATCCACCCACGACTCCATGGTCCTGCGCAACAGTACCCTGCCGGCGTACATGGAAAGGCACCGTGGCCAAAACACATGGCTACTGGGTGAGTACAAATGTATACCATAAAGCATGTCAATCCACAACTGATGGTGCCTGTCACAGAATCCATTATTCCCAATAGGCAGCAGCATTAATGCAGCATTCACATTCAAGCACCTTGCACGATAAAACCTGGACATGTCCAACACAGCAGAACACACCCATGCATGATGTAAGACATGTTGCGGCACAGTGACATATGGAAGCCCCACCACAATAAAGCCTCCTGTGTGAGTAGCACCATGACTCCCAACACTGAGACAGTACAGAAATCCCACCCTGGCCATCCGGCAGTAATGAAATTCCAAACCATAAGCTGGCACATCCACAAATGCACCACACATAAGTAGGCCGAGTAATGACAATGTACATCCCACGAACACTGTCCCCAAAATGGCCAGGGAAATGCATGGAGAACAGTACAGAATAGTGATGACCAGCAAATGCAACTGTAGCCAAATGGATTTGCAATGAAACATGAGGCAGCCACTTCTGTCATGCAGAAGTAGATGGAAGGGCCCCCTTATCCTGCGACAAGTGAATGAGTACTTTTACATACAGAAACATAGGCGTCCCAAGTGGAGAGTACCCCATTGATTCAATCGTGCCCGTAGGACAGCACACTCCACAGTGTCATAGGCCAAATGACAAATATGGCAAAATCACACTGATGACAGAGCACTGTACACCCACTGGATTTACCTTGTCCCCATACCGGCTTTCTCTCCCCTGCAGGTGATTCTGGATATCCCCAGTACACGTGGCTCATGACCCCTGTGCGTCACCCACACACGGCGGCGGAGCGGGCATACAACTTTGGCCATGCCCGTACATGGATCTGCGTGGAGAGGGCATTTGGACTGCTGAAGGCACGCTTCTGGTGCCTCAACCACACGGGAGGGGAAATGATGTATGCACCAGAAAAAGTTGGCAAAATTGTACTGACATGTGCCATGCTGCACAACATCTGCTGTCGCAGAAATGTGCCACTGCCCCCTGATGCTCGTGTGCAGCCACCTGAGGGTGGTAGTGAGGGCGATGAAGAGCCAGAAGGTGTTGAACATGCACAAAGGATTGGGCTGAGGGAGGGGAGGTTGGCAAGACAGGGATTGATAGATGGATTCTTTTAGAAATGGGTAATGGGTAAATTGGAAATATGTCACTTCAACATTAAATTGCATTAGTAACAATCACTACTGTCCATGCATTGTGATTTTTCTAACATGATTTATTTTCCGTCCAACAAACCCCCCTCCCCCAGTAAACACCCAGCACACAATCCCCCCTCCCCCAGTGAACACCCAACACACAACCCCCACTCCCCCCAGTGAACACCCAGCACACAACCCTCCCTCCCCCCAGTGAACACCCAGCACACAACCCCGCCTCCCCCCAGTAAACACCCAGCACACAATCCCCCCTCCCCCCAGTAAACACCCAGCACACAATTCCCCCTCCCCCCGTAAACACCTAGCACACAATCCCTCCTCCCCCCAGTAAACACCCAGCACACAATCTCCCCCCCCCCAGTGAACTACCCCCAACTGTGCAGATAGGCACATGTGTCTTATCAGGGCACCAACAACGATGCGATGCACCACTAGGATGGTCGTGGGCGCTTTCCTTTTCCAGGCCTCTCTGGTGTGCATGCCCTTAGGCGGCGCATGGACCGGCGCCTAGGAGATGGCTCGAGGGATCCCTCTGTGGGTGTGGTCGATGTCGAAGGGACTGAAGGGGCGGCCATCATGTGCTGTCGGATGAGGTTGTTTCCCTCCCTTGTTTGCTCAGCAAGTGCTGAGACTGCCTCCGTCAACTCCCTCACTCGTTACCCGAAGCCTGTCAGGGCAGCGGTACATTGTTCAATGACTCTGCGTGTGCGCGCATTGTCCCACGCTATGTATTTGCACCCATGCCGTATAGATGCACTGACAGCCTTGATGTGCCGGCTCTGCACTTTGGCCATTGATTCCACCCTGGCCTGTTTTGCCTCAATAATGTCGAGTCGGCCCATCACTGCTGCCCCAGTGACAAAGGGCACCCCTGGTGTGTCTTGTGTTGGCCTGCGACTTGTGTGCTGTCGGGGGAGGGGGCTGCATGGCGACATGGCGCCAGCTTGGACTGGGCTGCCGGGCTCAGAGTGCCGGTCTTCTGGGCTGCCATATGATGGCATGTCCACGTCCGGCTGTGGTGTGCAGACACGACGCACAGGCACATGTCGACTTAGTGCATGGTGTGTGCCTGGCTTGGGCTTCCCTGGGGTGTGACCATCCCTTCGGCCTCACTGCTTCCGGGAGAGTGCTGTCCTCCGGCATGATGGCCACGTGGAGGTGTTGCTCCCACGTTGGGCTCAGATCCAGAACTCTGTCCCTCAGCATCGGGGCTGTGACTGGTGGCTTGGGGCGAGCTGGCGGTGGCCTCCCTGCGGCCATGTGGCTGCTGCTGCTGTCTGGTGGGGCTGCGTTGGGGTGAAGTGGGTGTTGGCCAGGGTCGTCTCCCTTCCGTACTGCCTCTTTGTGGGGTGGTGGTGCTGGTGGAGGCGCGCTGCTGTGGGCGCTGTGTTGGTGTGGCCTCCTCCCCATCATCTTCGTCCCGTTGGGATCGACGTGTGCCTGTGGGGTACATAGGGTGTGGTTTGAGTTCAATGCTACATATATTTGTGTGATGCTGTTCATGCCAGCAAGTGTGATTGAGGACAGTATCAATCACGCATTCAACTTGCATTCTGTTCAGTCGCCATGTGGTGCTTGTTGTGAGTGTGAATGGAGGTAAACTGCATGGGAATGTTGGAGTGACAAGATTGCATGCGTGGTTGGGGTGCACTGCGCTCTGGGTTTTGGGGGTGTATTCATGCACACTCAAACTCTACGTAGCTGTCCTATGGCTATGGATGTCTATCCCCTGCCCCTGCCATTCATGCACTGCAAGTGCAGGGTCGTCTAGGCAGCACTACGGTTCAATGGATGTAGGCCTCACTTATGGGTGTATGCAGTACCTCACACACATTTCTTCGCATTCATTCACTCAGGGTCTGCATGTGTGGTACTTTCAGCTGCATGCATTCGGGGGTGGGACTCACCTGCAGTTGAATCGATGCCAGTGCCTGCCTCCACTCCACCAATGCCCTCGATGGTGCCAACATCTATCAGGGCTGTAATTTTCTCCTCTCAAGGTGTGAGTTCGGGTGGGGGTGGTGGTGGGCCTCCTCCAGTGGCCCTACTTGCACTCCGGTGCTGTGACAGGATGCCACGGACTCGCACGCGCAGGTCGTTCAGCCGCTTGCGGCAATCCTCCCCATCCCGGGGCACGCGCCCCACAGCACTGACCCTTTGCCTGATTGATCGCCAAATTTGTGCTCTGCGCTGGCCACTTGTTTTGTGCTGCTGCAGCTCCTCGTGGTGTATCTCGGCCTCCTCGACCAGTGCAGTTAGCTCCTGGTCACTGAATTTGGGCTTTCGCACCCTGTCCAGGGCGGTCTTGCCCCTAGTGCGCTCCTGAGACATGTTTTAGGGTTGGATGGCGTGAATGGCTTCCAGGGGCTGTGATATCCGACGGATTGTGATTTCCAAGATGGCCGCCACTTTATTTCCCGTTCTGGCGGTGACACGTTTCCCGCCCGCTAAGAGCGCGATATGGCAGTAGCGCACAATGCGCCACATTTAAAGGTTTGCGCTATTCGCGATACCGCCATGGACTGGGGCGCGTGCACGATAACTCGTGATCTGGCGGATTATCCGCCGGGGACCTTGGTGTTAGCGCTATTTACGTCCGGCGTATAATCCGCCGCATTACCGCCGAAGTCGTGATAAGGCCCTTTGTTACTTCACACTTTTTTGCTGTGGAGAACGCTTTGCAACCTGAACTTTGACCTTTTTCTGAACACTGATGTGCTCTTAGTGAACACAGTATCGGATTTGTGAACACTTGCTTTGTTGACATTCATCTTTGGTGACATTCCTTGGCTGAACTTTTTGCATTAGAACTGAATTTGTACTGTGCACGGTTGTGAGGACACACATACCTCATGTGACGTGGAAATACCTTGGACTGGAATATAACTGAATATGACTGCATGTATACACTGATATGTATGCATTGATCTATGGAATGTTAGGCCTGTTTGGCTACTGACATCTGTACTGACCTTTGAAACCTGTGATCTGTAATGGAATACACCTGTGAAAGTGATTGTCATATTTTGTGCTTGACACATTGAATTGGAAACACCTGTATACACAGTACTTGTGCATTGATTCTATGCATTGCATTTTCTTTTTCTGCGTGTAGAGACACTTTCACACACTTTTGGCTTGTAGACACTTTTGACTTGACTTTTGGCTTGACATTTGACATTTGGCTATGCTGTTCTGATTTCTGACACATTTACAGTTTTGCATTTGATATTTTAGCTTGCCACTGATAGAGTGAAATGCTTGCATTTTTAGAAGGGTTTTTTGCATCATGAAATAATATGCATCATGAATGATTTATGGTTTTTCCCTTCAGTAATATTGCTTTGTGCTAGACTGCCACTATTGTTATGTTATGTATGACATATGCTATATTTTGTTATGATTATCTAAGGATAAAAGGGGAGAATTGTGGAATTGGTGAAAATGAGGAGGCTGAATTGTTATCATTAGAAGAATCATAAGACCCATTATTAGAATCAGTACTCTCTGTAGAGAACCAGAACACATTATAAGACCCATTGTTAGAGAATCATTAGAATCACCATTACCCAATCATTACTCTTTGCTATGGAATCATTCCATTATTGCATTCTGTTTAGTTCTGATTAGTACATTGCTGGAGTAGACACTATCCACATATTAGACTGTCACCTTTGTATGCATTTGCAATTTGCTTTTGGAATGATAGAGAAACATGCTAGACACATTTTGCCATTTGCAATAGAATGACACTTGCATATTTTTGAAGTGCCATGATTGTGCTTTAAAGACACGGTATATTTGCACCATGATTTGCTATTCATCTATGTTTGCATTAGAAATAGCGCTTAGGCTGAGAGAAACTTCGAATTAGGCCTGGAATGAGACACACAGGCGTATTTGAAATGCCATGAAAAGCCATTTAGTACACATTGTTATGCTTTGTAGAGACACACAAAGAGACTGTCATGTATGTATGTTTGTATGTTGAGTCACTTAGAATGAGTTTGCATTATAGTGCTTGGATTTGCGTAAACGCTAGGAAGCATTAAACACGAGGCCTGAGCCATTTGCTGATGGAGAAAGACAGAGTCGTTTTGCACTGGTCTCAGCGCGAAGAAATGTTATGGTTAACACTGAAAGAAGGAATTTGTAAACAGCTTGGTAGATAAGAAGTCGCCCATGTCCCAGTAGAGAGAGCGAAGGAAGCTTATCAGCTTGGGCTCTGAGCTTCGCGGAGACTGCAACATGAGGGTGGGGGCATGAGCGACATAGAGAGATGGAGAAGGTGCCTTTTGCATGAGAGAGACGGGGCCTAAAAGAGCATTTCGTGATGCCAACAGAGACTACAGTGGAGAGAATGGGGTATGAATGGGGAAATAGATGGTGTTTTTCACCGCACACAGAATGGCCATGAAAGAAAGATATGATGTTCAGATGTCACGCTGACAGCACACGCAGTGACAGGACATGCCGTGAAAGGAACACGCAAGCAGACTGGCAGGCATTTTGGTAAACGCTGAGGGAGAGACATTCTTAGACATTCTTAGTATAGAAAGTAACCATAGGGATGTGTGCGTCAGGAAAAGACTATAACCAAGGAGGCTAGAATTGGCTGGAGTAGGACTGCACTAGAGATCGAGAGAGCCAGAGAGTTGCAGAGTTGTTGGTTGCTGAAGGGGAGTTCGGGAGGAGTTGCTGAGGTTGCTGGCTGTTGGTTTGAGATGGTGCAAGATGGAGTATGAGATGCAATGAGAGAGAAGCAGACTGAGAGGCCTTGATGAGATCAATCTGGCAGAGATAGAGCTTGGCAGTTGGCAGATCTTGAGAGGCCTGACACTGACTGACCTGGCAAAGACAGAGCTGGAAACACATGCAGAATGGGAAGTATGGTTTTGGCCTAGGCTGACTAATTGATTAGAACAGACACACACACACACACACACACACAGCTTTGGGTGAAGGGGAAAATCCGACAGGGGATTGTTTAGAGTGAGAGTGTGAAGATGGTGTGGATTGGGGTGGATTTGCCCATGGAGGTGATGGATGCCAGTGCTTGCATTAGACTGCATTAGAACCACACATTAGGCAGCACAGCCTTGCATTAGAAACCTGAAAGGCTTATAGTCATTACATGGTAGCTTTGCACCAGAAGTATAAAAGGTGCAAATTAGACATAGCATTAGAACTGCCTGCATTGTTATGCATTATTCTTAGCTGTGTGATCATAAATAAATGTATCCCATTGTTATAAATTGAATCGATTCTTTGTGTTTTCTTTGTTTTGTGTCTTATGTTAATTGTTATTCTGTTACCAGTAGTGAGATAGGAGTAACACAGTGCACATAGGGCCTGAGATATGAATGCAGCAAGGGGGGGTATAGTGATCCATAACCCCCTAGGAGGTTGTCAAAGATTCTCTGAGACTGGAGCATGTTTGCCCAGGGGAGGGCAACATGATGGTTAGGGGTTTTGATTTTTCAGACTGACAAGGTAATGCATGCAGACCTACGTGTCATTGCCATGCAGGACCTGGCTTACCAGACCCGCATGCTTGCTGCCACTGAGGCGCAAGCCACGGATAGGTGTGGTCAGGCAACTGTGCCGCGTCCACCTTCTGATTTCCATCCAGAGGGTGACGACGACAACTTATCTCCCACATAGGTCGGGCCATGCAGGTGCTGAGCCCATTGAGGTTTTCTTTTTTAATCTTAACATCTACACATGTGGGTGCTGAGGTGCACCCTGTACCTCCCCCCTCCTGGGTGCCTCCCCCACCCTGTGGGTCATATTTGGCCATTTTATTTTTCCTGAAAATCATTTTTTTTTGTCTATTGTGCATTCATGTGACAGTGTGGTGCTTTGTGGCATTTGAAGGGATCCGCTGTGTGTTACAGCAGGGCCCCTTCAGGCTTGTCTTGTGTATGTGTTTTGCTTGGGGTCCTGACACATATGGTACTCATGCTTCCCCTTTCCATAGGCTCGCAAGGATGGCTCGGTGTGACAGCATCTTACACAGGGGCATTAGGCTTCTGTCATATCTGTGGCCAGCCTGCAGTCCTACTTGTGTGTACACCCCTAGTGGGTATTCCGGATGGCTTCTCCGATGCATGTCTGCAATTCATTTTGGTGAGTATTCTGTTGACTGTGCATTTCATCATGTTGCTTATGAATTTTCTTATGACTTAACTGTCTATGTTCATGCACTTCCTGCTGTAGGCGGTACCATGCACCCTTTGGCTGTGTAACACATGATGTAACACTGATGGTGGGAGGGTGGGATATGCACCTTGCATGTGTTCCTTTTGGTCACACGGGATTGGTTGTGTTTAAGTAGCTAGGGATGCACACAATGTGGCACTTCCGTGGACACATTCTCAGGGTGGTAAGGTTGTGACATTTAACTGTCCCTTTCTCATCATCGATTGTCATATGGTATGTGCCTAGCCTGTGTGCACTCCGCAGGGGTTGGAGTTTAGGTGAAAAATGTGGCCACAAGCTGGGTATGGGCTGCCTCGCCAAGCGCAGCGGCCATGCGTGTGGTTGGGGATATGGGGGCACCATCATGTCCACCGGTACACCCCGCCGTGTTGCAACGTTGTGCAGGACACATGCTGCCACAATGATCCTGCACACTACTGGGGATGCATATAGTAGCTGTCCGCCAGAGCGGTCAAGGGAGCGGAAGCGTGACTTGAGCACTCCGAATGTGTGCTCCACTATGGCCCTGGTTGCAATATGGGCTGTGTTGTATCTTACTTGGGATGGTGTGGTGGGTTCCGTATTGGCGTCATCATGTGGGTGCTCAGAGGGTAGACACTCCCCCTGGTAAGGTGATAATGGTTGTCATTAGTTGGGCTTGTGTATTTGTCTGTGTGTGACATGCATGCATGTGCACAGGCATTTGTACTCACCTATGAGCCATGTGTCGCCATGCTTCCCAGCTTCCAGGGCCCGGCTCAGGGCAGACATTCTGTATATGAATTTGTCATGGGTGCACCCTGGAGAGTTTGCATAGACAGAGGTGATGATTCCCTTGGTATCACATACAACCTGCACGTTGATGGAATGCCAGTGCTTGCAGTTGCGGTAGATGATTTTAGTGGCCCTAGGTGGACGTAGGGCCACATGGGTGCAATCTATGGCACTGAGCACTTTGGGGAAGTGTGCCACCCTGTAGAAGTGCTGGACCACGGCCTGCCTTTCTGTGGGTGTTCTGGGCATGTATATGTGCCTGCGGACTGAGGGGCGCACAGTGATGATTGCCAACACCTGGTGTAGGCAACGTGACTGCGTGGGCTGTGAGACGCCCCCCACTATGGCAGTTGTCCATTGAAATGACCCAGTGGCCAAAAAATGCAGTACATTGAGCACCTTCCCCAAGGGGCTCAAGGCTTGGGAGCACAGGGTGGGTGATGTGAGTTCACCTTCCACTCAGTGACCATCTCTAGGATGATATGAGGTGGAAAACTATACCTGCCATAGATCTCGTCATCAGGCATCCCAAAAAGGCTGGTCCTGGGCACAAAAATGCAGGGCCTGGCTATTCTCCTCCTCCTGCGGTGTCCCAGGATCTCTTCTGCGAGGAATGGGACATTCATCGTAGCTGTATATGCTTGTTTGTTGTTTGCACGCACTTGTATGCTGTGCGGGGGCACTTCCGCCTGCTTTCGTGTGGTAGACTTATTTGTGCGTGTGTTTTGACGTGCGCAGGTTTTCCCTATTCGATTCCATGAATACGTGTTGTTCACTAGTGTGTGGGCGTTGCGTGTGTTTCCCAGCAGTACTTCTCCCTTTACGCCTACATTTTCACGCGTTGTTCCCCATTTCCCGTGTTCCGCCCCCTTTTTAGGTGTGTGCGTGAGAAGTTGTGCACTTTCCCTGTTCCTGTCGCGCATGTGTTTGGAAAGTCGCAGTGACGTGTAAGATAAGCGTGGATTTGGGGCACATCCTGGGAAAAACACACGCAGGGCACTCCATGAATCGCACGTGTGCGAATTGCACGCGTACGTTAGCTTTTTCACACTTGCGCCACAAATTTCGGCACACAATTAGTCCATGAATTACCCTGATACCCTCTTTGGTCCTTTTTATGTTCCGGGAATGCTCCTAAATATGGAAAAGAGGTAGAACCTCACTGATTTTATTGGTGCCACTCTCCATTATCATTGGAGGTTGTTCTAATCCACTGTGTTAAGCAATCACATTTATGTTCAAATACACATCACATGGGGGCGCTGTTGAGCAGCCTGCAAAATGGCTGCCTAGTGCAAGAGCTCCGTGCCTAGCTGCCTTTTATGCATTGACATCTGTGGTTCTGCTTTGGATCCTGTGTCCCTGCTACGATCCCTGCACTGCGGCCAACGAGCACTATCCGCACGTCGAATTTTGGGAGAAATCGGACCCTCGGAGCCAGAGATCTTCGTCCCGCTGTGTCTTGCCAAGGGCCGCCCTTGGGCCTCCGCCGGGCCCTATCCTCATCGTGGCCTGATCCCGCCGGAATCCCTGCTGGCTGCTCTGCCCCTGGCGCCTTGGGGCACACACTACACTCGTGGGCCAGTCCGTTCCTGTCCCGGCCCCGCCAGACTGTCCTTTCCGCTGGGGGCTTAGGCTGCCCGTCTACGGTCGTGAGGGGCCTGGGCTGAGCTGCCTGGTGCGGACCGGTGGGGACTGCTGTCGCGGCCTTTTCCCTGCATCGCTGCTGATCTGTAACCCAGCTGAAACCAAATGGTGTGTCCATTTTCTAAGGAATTTCTGTCTCGACGTCGATCCGGTGCCAGTCAGGTGAGGAGTTGAGGGGATGGCTCTGTCTGGGCTCTACATGTATCCGCGATTCTTCTACCCTCTCCCCTGACACTAGCTGGCGGCGTGTGCATTGCTTGGTCCCTTCCCTGGAACACCGGGACACAGTCACTCTACGGTGGATTGCCCTATCACCCACACTTCAGCCGCGTGGCTATAGGGGGTGCCTTCCCGCTGGAATCTTCCTCTGCTGCCCTGCCATACATTGCTTCGGAGCTGCAGCCTCCCCGGATTTGACACCGCTTTCCGAGGGAACCGCAATAAAGAATGTGATGATCCATCTGGCCTCATACTTGGCTGAGCCATATATTTAGACTCCCCGCGCACAAGGCCTCCTCAATACCTGACTCACTAGCTGGATTGACCGAGGGGGGCTGTGTTCTCAGCTTGCCAGGCTGCTCTCGTCGAGCCTGTGGCAGCCCCTAACGCCACCGGAGCTCGCTCCCTTCATCTTATTACCTCCCCCTCTGGTTCCGGCCATGTCGAGTCGCTCCAAAGGATCTGCTAAAGGGGGTGCCATGGACAAATTTACTAAGACGGTCCCTCGGCCCGAGGTGGGCCACACGTCGCTGCCACAGGAAGAACTTGACAACAACCCTAATCCGGGGGTGGCGGCGCCAGGCCTCACTGCCATGATGGAATTAATGGCTAAAAACTTTGCCTCCTTTCACGAGAAGCTTGACGACATTAATGCGAACGTTGCCTCACTCAAAACCCGTGTTGACCAGGCTGGATCTAGAATTACTGAAGCCGAAAACCGGATCTCCACCAATGAAGATGCGATACACGCACTTCAGGACACTGTGGCCACCTTATCGCGCGACATGAAGAGCGTTAAGGCAAAATGCGATGACTTGGAGTCCCGCTCCCGTAGAAACAACCTTCGCATCATTGGGGTCCCTGAAACTGCCCTGAAGAGGCACATGAAGGATGCAGTCGAACAACTACTCAAGGACTTGCTGGGTGATCTGGACCTCTCCCCTTATTTCACGGTGGAGCGGGCTCACCGGCCCTTTCCCCGCGACCCAGACCTGGCTATAGCCCCAGACCCATTATAGCCACGATTCTTAATTATCGCGACAGGGACCTCATCCTTCGCCGGTCACAGGAAAAGGGGGAGCTGCGGCTGGAGTCTCACACTATCAGAATCTTCCCAGACTTTTCGGTGGCGGTGCAGCAGGAGAGACGTCAATTCCTCGGCGTCAAGAAAATGCTCAAGGAATGCAACGTCCCATATGCCATCTTATTCCCTGCACGGCTAACTGTACTTTTTCACCGTCCCTGACGAGGCGGTGAAATTCATCGAGAGGCAAATACCGCTTCAGGGTTCTGGAGACGGCTGTGTTGATGATAATTGATTACGAATGGCACGGATTGTAGACATTTATTGAACTTGTTAACTTAATCTGCAATGCATTATTGGTAAGGTTGCTCTGTTCACTGTAACGTTCTGGCTCCCGGCAGCGCGCGCCTGGGGCGGGTGTGGACCACAAAATTGTCGGCATCGGCCATTTACCTCTCCCCCTACCCGGGACTGAGCGCTCACAACAAGTCTCCCTGTACTCTTGGTCGATCTGGGGGGTGGTGGCTGGTCCCGGGGTGGTCCGCACAATCTGTTGACTAAGGTGGCACGCCCCGCTCAGGGCACGCTGGCTCACGGCATGCCCTATAAGGCTGATTACATTGGGACGATTTACATCGCCACCCACTATGGGGTTGTGCTTGCTTGGGAGCCGGACATCTCACCGGGTGCTGCTTGCGCCTGCGGTGAATCACGTCTCTGCAGCTATTACGAGCTACAGCGTTAATGTGCACATCCTTATTGGCGTGTTAGTGAGGCACTCCACAGAGCTAATCTTGCATTGTTTTGTTGTCCTACCGCTATTTCTGTCTTCCTGTTGTTCAAATGCAGGTCTTTAATCTCTCTGTGATAAGCCCCGTTCCCCATATATGGAACATAGGGATGAACACTATTTGACTGTTGAAACTGTCTTGGTTTGTTTCAGAACCGCAGGGGCTTGTGCGCAGTCCCCAATTACCCGCTCCACGGGCGGGGCCTGCGTTGCGTGTCCGCCACCACTGTTCGTTTTGCAACAGAGCCATTTGGCTCCAAGCGTGCTAGCGCACGGCAATGGCGCACCCCATTGCGATTGCACTGGTTTTTTTCAAACCTTTGGTACGTGTTGGCCCCAGTTGGGTCTCAGGGCAGTTTGGGCCAGGTTGGGGATGGCCCAACTGCGCGCAGTTAAGGGTGGCCAATGTTTACACTGCTGATCCATGGTTAGTGGTGAGGGTGGGGGGTGGGAAAGGGGTGGTTTTTCAAAAAGGCACACAAGGTTTTGCGGCGCGCATACTGAAGGGCCACATTCCCACTTGCTGTTCCAACTATGGGAGCTCATACCATCACTGGAGCTGGGATGTTCACTGAAATATGGGTACTGTGTGTGTAGATGCCTACCTCTGAAATGGCTACTGTCATAATGTCCTGGAATATTCGGGGGCTGAGCAATCACACTAAGGCCCGTAAGATCGTGGTCTATGCCAACAGACACAATTGCAAGATATTGCTTCTACAAGAGATGCATTCCAATGGACTCATCCCGAGGGCTGTTGCCCCGTCATGGGGTTCTGCCAAGTTCTTTACCTCCTATTCCACACAATCTATGGACGTTCTCACGATGATCCACAAATCAATTAAGTTTGTGCTGCATAAAAGCTACATCGACCCTGAAGGTCGTTATGTCATACTACACTGTACACTGGTCAAAAAAGAGTATCTTCTGGTTAACACTTACGTTCCCAACGTAGATTCTCCAGAAGTCTTTGACACCATAACTACCATACTGCTGGGCTTCGCAGGGGTGCAGATTATATGGGGGGGGGAATCTGAACCTTATTCTGGACACTGCCCTGGACAGAACTGCCATGGCTGTCAGAGTTTTGTCTGGTGCGGCGCGCAGGCTGCATGGCCACATGCAGTCGCTCAACATCTGTGATGCCTGGAGAACACATCACCCCCAGCAGCGGGAATACACCTATTATTCATCTGTACACGATAGCTCGTCTAGGATAGATTTGTTCTTGGTCTCTAGGGAGGTCATGGGTAGGGTGGAGGATACATGCATTTTGCCCCGCACATTTTCGGATCACGCTCCAATTACACTGTCCTTAGGACTGGGAATTCCCATTCCAACACTCTGCACCTGGCGCTTTAAGTCCGAAGCCCTAAAAGACATTGGGCCTCACTATAAGGTTGGCGGAACGGGTTTACCGGCACCGGTAAAGGTGCCGGTGCCGGTAAACCCGTTCCGCCCTATTACGAGGTCTCCTCGCGGGACCCGCAATGGGCGCCTGCAAAAACCAGGCGTCCTTACCGGGTCCCGCGAGGGGACCTGGGAGCTAACAACGGGCCCGTCATTAGCGGGCCGGTTGTTAGCTCCATCCCCATTCCCATTGAGCCCTATGGGGGCTCGAATGGAAATGGGGATGGACCGGGTCCGAGTTCCTCGGACAGGGAATTACCGGGTCCGCCAAGGTTGCGATGGCCCGGTAATTCCTCATTTGAGGAACCCGGGCCCGGATTGCGGTATGGAGGCAGCCATGGCACTAATAGCACCATGGCTACCTCCATACTCGTAATGAGGCCCATTGTGTTTAAGTCTGAGATACTAGCTGACATTGAGCATTGAGTCATTCTTTGAACTTAACTCTCTTCAGGACACGTCCGCCGTAGTTAGATGGGAGGCCTTTAAGGCTTACATTAGGGGTATGTCTATCTCCCGGGATGCTGGGGTGTTAAAAGCCATTAGAGCCGCTCTTGGGCGATCTGAGGCCAAACTGAAAAGACTGGAGCAATGTTGCTCCACCGGTACTGACCCCACCACTATTGCCCAAATCTCGGATGAACTCCAAGTATTTAACACACATGCTACCAGCGAAGTTCATTACTTCAGCCGCCCGCAGGCCGCCAGGAAATATGGGGAGGGAGACAGACCCGGGAAAACGCTTGCGACACTTGTGAGGGGGGAATTGGGTCAAACGCAAATCACTTCCATCAAAGATCGAAATGGTGACGCTCAATGGGCGGACCAACAAATACTGTATATATTTACTGAGTTCTATAGATCCCTTTACTCCCAGCCCATAGAGCATACCGAGCAACATATGCAAGAGCTCCTCGACCAGATCCCCACTACGGAAATTTCCCCACAGACCCGGGACCAGTTGGACGCCCCGTTCACGCTAGACGAGATAGTAACGGCTATCTCAGACTTACCTAAAGGCAAGGCGCCGGGTCCTGACTGCCTCACTGCAGACTTCTACCAAGAGCACATAGCTATTCTGGCCCCCGGCTGTTGGAGGTCTGGAGTGAGGCACTCCGTGCCTCTACCCTTCCCCCTTACATGCGGGAAGCGGCCATCACGGTGCTGCTCAAACCGGGTAAACCTGATGATGAGTGCGGGTCCTATAGACCTCTCTCCCTCATGAACCTCGACACAAAGATCTTTGCTAAGATCATTGCTAAAAGCTTTCTGCCTATTATGACGCACTTGGTACAAGAAGACCAAGCAGGCTTTGTTCCTGGCAGGTCCACCTCCCATAATATCAGGAGATTGTTCAATGTCATGTCCCATATAGATCAAGACGTCCAGGCCGTAGCGGTTACGTTGGACGCTCAGAAGGCCTTCGATATGGTCTCTTGGAAATACATGTGGCTGGTCCTCGAAACAATGGGCATTGGCCCAAACATGATAGGGTTCATTAAACTATTATACACTTCCCCTGTTGCGCAAGTACGAGTTAACTCACTAACATCGGAGATGTTCACGCTATTCAGAGGCACCAGACAGGGTTGCCCCTTCTCCCCGATCCTTTGTGCTTTGGTGATAGAACCAATGGCGGACTTTGTCCGTGCACGACACTCGCGTAAAGGAATAAGATTGGTTGACGATCCTGAAATAATATCTCTATATGCTGACGATATCCTACTATACGTCAGAGATCCCACAACCCACCTAGATCCCATACTGACATACATCACCCGCGTCGGCACCCACTCCGGATTTACGATTAACTATTCCAAATCGGAGATCTTCCCGCTCACTAAAGCTACCCTACAGCCCACCACCGAGTATCCCCTGCGCTGGGCCCCTGAGGGTGTTAGATACCTTGGGGTGCAGATATCCCTCACTAAATCCACCTTGCTTGCCGATAATTACTCAGCTGTAGCACGAACAGTTGAGACCAAAATTTCACGATGGCGCACTCTTCCGTTGTCCGTTGCTGACCGACTATCTCTTATTAAAATGATCTTGCTCCCCAAGCTCTTATACACCTTTTGCAATATACCCATATGGCCTGGGAGGGCTTATTTAACTAAATTGCATACGCTTTGTGCACAATTCCTTTGGCACTCCGGTGCAGTACGCAAGAAGTGGACTGACATGGCACTTTCATACAAACGGGGTGGTATTGCCGCTCCGGACCTAGCACTATACTGGATCGCGGCCCAGGCCCAGCATGCTACTCATTGGTACCCTGGCTCCCCTGTGCGCCCACATGTCAAACTGGATCGGCTTGCGTCCGCTGGTATCAACTTAATGTCCCTAATACTACATCGACACTATGCACCTGATTCCCCCATCAACCCCATTGCTGCGACTCTGTATGCCTGGTCACGTCTGCTATACTCGACAAGTGGGCCCTCCCCATATTACAAATGGCTTCCTGTATGGGCCTTCCCGGGCCTGGAGCCCACGCTGGATACCGCTTTGGCCCGACACTGGGGTGCACTTGGGTATCGGGCGCTATCCGACTTCTATCCCGAAGGCAAATTCATAGATCCCCAAACTTGGAGACTGGGGCACACCAGATCCCCCCTAGAGACTCTTCAATACTACAGGCTCTGCGCCGCGTTCCGCACCATGTGGCCCTCATTCCCTGATGAGCCCCAGATAACCCGGCATAGCATATATCGCTAACTCGGGCGGTGCGTGGGGCATCGTCTCTTCACTGTATCAAATCCTACAAGACATCATCCCCACTCCGGCTCTGGGGGCGCGCGACGGATGGTCGGCTGAACTGGGCCTAGAAATACCTGATGAATTGTGGGAGGATATGTGCTGCCACACCCAAAAAGTCTCCCTCAACTTCCGTTTTCGTGCCATGCAATATAAACTTCTTAATAGGCTCTACTACACTCCACGCAGGACTTCGGGGTTTGCCCGCTCTGAGGTGCACCTCTGCCCGCGTTGCAAGGCAGTGGATGCCGATCACTTACATATGTTCTGGACCTGTAACAAATTGTCTGATTTTTGGGACGGTGTTCTAAATACACTAAGTGCAGTAACTGAAACTGTAATTGACTCTGATCCTTTGGCTGTTCTGTTTGGGGTCTGGAGGACTGATGAAACTAAGCGCCTGAAAACGTTTTTGAATATAAGTTGCATGATTGCCAAAAAATGTATACTCCAGAGCTGGAAGCGTTCCTCCCCACCGGCCTCTCGGAAATGGCTGGGTATGCTCACATGGTCACGGAACTGTGAAGAGGAATACCTGACTATGCTGCCCGCCCAATCTCGCCCCAGGACCATCTGGAGTGAATTTAATACGTATCTCAACAACCAAAGTGAGAACACGCCCGGATCTGGCTTGTCTCCAGTCTCCATCCATGCATTGTGATCTCTTTTGTGTCCTTCTTTACTTGGTGATGCTCTGTAACCACTGTTGGAACTATATATATTGTAATCATTATGATGTTCTATGCTATGCCTGGTTTATATGCTTGTTGCCTTGAAGTTTGTGCCTTGTGAACCTCTGCCGACAAAAATAAAAGTTTAAATAAAAAAAAATACACATCACATGAATATATTTAAACCATTGCAAAAATGAGGATTTTCCCTCCATAAAAGTATAGATTAAAAATAATGCATCGTTTTGCTATATTAAATGCATGTTTATGCTTAACACACCCACAGGTGGGCACTAAAATGGTGTACAGAAGCAAGCACTACTTTCCCTCTCAGGTTTCTCTCTACTTTCCCAGATAGCCCTTGGGAAATTTCACTGTTTGATTTTAGAAAGTATTTTACCTGATTTATCACTGAATCTATTTTACTTCTGATTTTTTTCTTTTTCTTCTCCTTTCTTTTATTATTACTGGTGGTATTTCTTTTATTTGATGTGAAGTATCTGTTGATTTTTTATGCATCTTGATAATGTGGAATTTCATTTTGTAAAGGTTTGAACTAACCAAATACAATAAAAAAAAGCTTTCCCTCTAAGGGCCCACATTTCAGAGGTCTGTGGCTGCTCTAAAGGTGGAAGCATGAAATAGATTGTACAGAAGTCAAAATGGCAAACAGTAGATCTAAAAGCATAAGTGCATCAAAAAGCATGTGAAATGATACCCACAGACGTGTGATTGAAAAAGACTGTGTGCCAAAGGTACACACTGTTCACAGCTGTAAAGAAGAAAGGTATGAGGTGTCCTGTCAAGATATCCATTCTAACCAACTCTAGGGAGTGTATGTTGTGTGAATGTATGAATGCCTGGGTATGCGAGAGTGTATTGTGCGTCAATGTATGAATGCCTTGATGAATGAGAGTGTATGTTGTGTGACTGAGAGCATCTATGTGCCTGCCGTGCCCAGAGTGGATGAGGGAGAGCAGGCCTCTTGTTCAAAGGACTGCTTCTGGTGGCATTGGCATTAATACTGGGCATCAAGGGTAAAGCAAACATGAGTCAGACTGGCATATTTTGGTGTAGCCAGTCTAAGTATACTTCCTTACTGTGACATGGTATTTTTTATTAGACCCTAAGGATCAAACCAACATGACTGCTATTATGTTGCTAGACTGGCATACGTTAGGTCCGCAAGGCTAGCTATACCTTCTTATATGGCATGGTATTTTCTCCTAAACATACGTGTTACGTTGTTAGAATGGTTTTCATTGTGCAGTCAGTTTGGGTGTACTTTCTTACTGTAGCATGGTATTTCTACTGGTGCAAGCCAACATGATTTAGTACTTACATGGTAATAAAAGCATCTATTGGTGCAGTTGCATGAATGTTTGGGTACAGCCAGCATGGAAATGTTGTTTGTACTTGCATACATTGTGGGCAGAGGCATCATGAACATTGGGGACAAGCGCCTGTGTACTGTTGGCGACTTACATGGATTTGATTTTTTTATATGCTCAATATGCTTTATATGTTCAGTACAAAACTGATACAAAACTGATGGTAAATGCTCGTGGGGACAACTCCCCTGAACCTTCATGGGTTGGTTTGGAGTTGCTTGCAATTCTAGGATGCTAACACATATTCGAGACAAACATTTGCAACCCTCCAATTAAACAATTCAAAAGCAGCCACTGCTGCTACAACTGTTTTTACTCCAATGAGGTGTTTATGCTTAGGGAGAGTTTTTAAATGTCAGTTGTGATTGGTGTTTATGCTTAAGGAGAGTTTTTAAATGTCAGTTGTGATTTTGCAATCTTTTAATAACATTCCAGCCCAAGGGATTGAAGGTAGATGGACTACAGCAAGTGGTAACCTGCCTTATCTCCATTATGTCCGCTGGTAACACTGGAGCTTAAACCATGGGATGGTTTTGTTCTTTTGTTAATCAACATTTTTTTAAAGATGCTCCTGAACCACCTGCATATATATTTCATATGTAAACTATACCATTTCACAAGACCACATGTAGATATGGAGTTATGTTTCCTGAAACATTCATATTACAGACTAGACTAGGTGTGTCACGTGGGGAGGGTTGCAGGGGGACGGGGGTGCTGGGAGGGTCGGGCAGCAGACAACTCAGGAGAAACCAGATTTTAGCATTGAAACCAAACTTCCTCATTCCAGCCCTTTCTCACTTGTGTATAGTTGGCAGACAGCATATGTTCCGATCGCTTCCTCTAAAAGATTGTTCTCTGACATAACCGAAAGTAGGCAGTTGGGCTCATCAAGTACCTCTAGTGCATTCTACTGTAGAACACACTGCATTCACCAAATCCTGGGCAGCAGATACCCGAATAGACCTGTTCAACCAACATAATATAACATAGGCGATAACAGGCTTCAATTAGAGAGGAAGCAATAACTTTGTAATCCCACCAGCCTTCAAAACATACTTATGTTATGGGGCCAAAATGGGACAAGATTGTGCTGAAGGGGTGTCGTTTGGCCAAGTTGGACACAGTCTGTTGAAGCGGCAGAATGTGCTGAACGTGCAAAATCTGACAGAGGTGAAATACAGTTGGGGGGGCGTGGTGGTGGTATTTCTTTGTTAGGGCACTCCACAGTTGAGCTGCTGTGAGGACTCAAGCTGTATTCCGAAAGGAGAAATAGCGGTTCATTCTTCCGTTTTATGACTATGGTGTTGGCATTTTCTAAATGGAAGAGTGCATCCGAGGGATCTGCTGTGCACTTTGAAGTCCCGGGTGCTTTGTCTTTGGCTGCCATCCTGGAGTAACCATTATTGACATTAATTGGATTGTGTACTGCAGAGGGTTGCATTTGGTTTAGGTAGCTCGCACAAGGAATTGGCTGATTTGGTATGAGATGTTGGGTTGTTATGGTTTCGAAACCTAGTCTTCAGTATTTTTTGGAACTAGTGATTTTCCCTAGGAGGAATTAATCTCCTCCCGGGAAATAGGGGACGAGTACAAAGCACGAGTACAAAGCACTTTGAAGTGAATTGTTTTCTAGACCAGTAGCCAGCAGAGCATTGGTAATCCTAGTGTGATGTGACCTCACCAGTCGATTAAGTAACATTTTTGTAGCTGTGTTCTATACTCTTCTCTTTGCAGCTTCTTTAGTAGGTGTTCTGGGATGCCAAGACATATGCTGTTCACGTGATTGGGTCCTGATAAAACCACTGATTTGGCTGTAAGAGTTCTGTACAGGAAGTTGAGGATTGGCATTATCTGTGTAAATAAGTGTAGATTATAAAACACTTCTTAACCACTGCATTTATTTGTGGCTCTAGGGTTAGGCTCCTGTACATCAGGATTTCTAAATGTGTGACTACGTTGTATGTTTCCGGGCAAGAGACAATCTTTTTAGGGCATAGGATTGTTTCTGACGTGATGCGCCAGCAGGACAAATCAAGTTGTCTGTTTTTCCTGGGTTGATTTTCAGGTTATTTCTGGAGAGTTGGGCAGAGAGCAGTCTGTGTGGTCTGCAGTAGTCCTTGGCTTACCTTTGTTGCTTAGGAGTCTTTCCTCTTGCTTCATTGGTAAGAGGCAGAGCAGTATTCCTGTCTGAAAGAAGATACTTTAAAACTTCATCAAAAGCACTGAGCAGAGAGCAGTCTGTGTGGTCTGCAGTGCTCCACGGTGGCTGGGTTGTAGGGTGTGGTAGCAAATGTGGTGAGATCCTTGCCTTTTATTGTTTAAAGTTTTCATTGCCACACCCACCTCCAGTGTGGCAGACAGAAGTTAATCCTTGGTCCTGCCACAGCGCCGATTAAATACTGGTGAGACTAGCTAAGAATTGTATTTTTGGAGTATAATACATATTGCTTCGTGGTGATCATGTCGAAATTGAACTACACCAAAAAGCTGAGGAGTTATTCCGAGCAGACTGGTTCTGAGCTCATGCTTCCAAGTTTTGGGTATAGCCGTTTACTACCAGCAAGTAAAATGCCCAACTTACAACATCATGGGCTTTATTTGAAACATTGGAAATGGGGAGTATGTCGAAGAAAGCATCGAGAGTTGGAACCACTTATTTACTTTGTGCGCCAGTGCAAGTGCATACTGATGACGAGATAGGGCAAGTTATTCATCGTGATTAAGGTTTAACAGAGGATAAGTCAAATAACAATTTCAAAGCATCAAGCGGTGACTGCAGTAAATGATGTTAACATGCCGACTACATCAGCATTAATGTAATCTGCAACAATTTAAAAAAGGTCAAGGGATGGGGCATTGTTGATGCTAGAACCAGAGCATCAAGGCTGCGATCCCATGAGAGTGTCAAGAGTATGCGCATCACTTGTGGCTGGTCAGAAAATCACAGATCCTTTCCCCCATGTAGGCTCGCGTACTGAGATAAGATGTGCTGAGCTGTTAAGAGAATGCCTCAGAAATGCCCTGGCTAACTTGACAGATCAAAGTTTGCTTGCAGGAGTGGGAAATGCAGGTTGTTTCCTATCACCGTCTGTGGAGATGAGTAATGAAGAGGCCAGCCAGATGGTAGCAGGCGTGGCTGAATCAACCTGGGGAAGAAAGGAGCAAAGTTTTGATGACTCCCTTGCAGCTATTAGTCAAGAGACCATTCCAGACTCACCTTCGCAGCTGATAGAGTTAATCTCTTCTAGTAATCTGGCACAGGGAACAGAGTGCTTCATCACGCATTAAAATAAATTAATGATCAGATTAAGTTAACATCACCCTCAATCTCTGTGTTAAATTCTATATTGAGTGCTTCAGTTGAACTCTATGACAATATAAGGGATGATGTAAAAGCTCAAGCTTTTTTAAGTAATTGAGTACACAATGTAAAAATGAATAGAGCTATAATGGTGGATACGCAGGTAGGGACTCCAGGAAATGAATTTATAGTGATCCAATGCCCCCAGGTGGAAAATTTAGATTAAGATCTGGATGAGGGATCGAACGAATTGATAAATGAGGAGGGTGCTCAGTGCTGTAGAAAATCTAAAAAAGCACTAAAAAAGTCAGGAAATGGGAGGAAAATTCAATGACGTCTGATTCTAGAAAGTTCCTTAGGAATTTGCATTTTATGGAGGTTGAGGCTGAATGCGCTAAGTCTCCTGCTCATTCGTAGCATATCTTCAAATGTTGAAATAGGCAAAGATGTTATGACTTAGCCAGCTAAAGATAAAATGGCATTGTATAAAACTAGTGCCTGTCAAACCAAAGAGCGTGGTGAGAAATGCATTGTCTTAACAAGTAGTCGACCGGATGGACAGGAGCTAGAGAGATGGTCTTCAAAAAACACAAATGTCATTAGTGATTCAGAGTGTGCAAGGTATAGAGAAGCAGGTGGACATGTCATCCCTAGCTCCCGCCCCCTCACCTCCATCATATTGGAACAGCAGGAGAAGATCCCTATGTGGGACACAAGGTATTATCCCATTTCCGTATTAAGTGTATGAGAGACGATATGCACTCAGACAACCATATTGAATGTTCCCTTGCACTGAAAGAGTGAAAGAATGGCTGCACACACATCGGACATCGAAGAGCTATAAGTGAAATCGGAGGAGGGCAGAGTGACGTCATGAGGAAAAGACAATTAGACGCACTGAAACGATATGCAAATACTGAAAGAATAAAGATGTAACTGAAGTAATGAGAGAAACATGTAATCATCCACAGAAATCATATGCACCAAAGCAATAAGTGAGGAGAGATGAAGTGAATGTATATACGCAGAAATACAAGTTAGTTGAGACATATAGAAACTCGCTGCAGAAGAAAACATGACCTGGCTAAGGTGGCCATTAGAAAAAGATGGATGCTGGTCTGGTGTTGAAATCCATCAAGCTACATCAGAGACAGACCAGAGCTGCAGAATCAGAAGATGCTGGAAAAACAGTTTTGTTTGAGAAATAAAAAGGAGTCTCTTGGCCTGCGATCAAGCATGCCGCTTCAAGGGATAATAAATTGCAGTGCACAAAGGGAGTCAAGAGTA
The DNA here is from genome assembly GCF_040938575.1 of Ambystoma mexicanum. Classification (NCBI taxonomy): domain Eukaryota; kingdom Metazoa; phylum Chordata; class Amphibia; order Caudata; family Ambystomatidae; genus Ambystoma; species Ambystoma mexicanum. Next base: position 584,427,905 of record NC_090922.1, on the reverse strand, counting down.
TAGACCATGTATGTAAGACATTTTTCTCTTAGATTAAGCAAAGAAGAAAACATCTGCAATAGCCAAGGATTGGACAATCAAAGATGCAAAAAGCCTATGCAAGGTGGAATGAACACGTCTACAGAGGTCAAGAGGAGTAATGACAACCAGCTTAAGTAAATCAAATAGCAGTGAATAAAAGGTCGAAATTGCCAAAATCGTGGTCCTCACACGTGATTCGGAAGTAAAAAACAGGAACTATTCATTAAGCTCCAGACAAAGATAATGTTTTACGTACACTCCCTTAAAAGTCCAAGAACAGAGAACAGGCTGCAATGTCAACTATAAAGAAGAAGCCTCGGCTTGGGGCCTAACCGATGAGAGTTGATGGACTAATTGGGGAAGTGGGTACTATTCTGACGTTGCTCTCTGCACCTGAGTTTCATTTTGCTTACTTGCTGCTAACAATCAGAAAATCCAAGGTTGGGAGATAATGCCAACCAATCAGAAGTGTGACTATGTGGACTACAGTTTGTTGTTTGCCAGATTGCCCTACTTTATTTTATGCTGAGAATAAAGTAGTACTCTGCCATATTCATTGAGTCTGTCCGGTAATTTGGATCTGAGATCATTATTGGTAATTCCATCTAGCACATGAGACGCTTCAAGGTGCTAGAGCACAGAGGGCTAAACCTCCCATAGAGACTAAAACTGTAAATAAGGCTGTGCAAACTGAGGTGATGTGGGTCATCTATGATCTACCAGAGGGTTGTGATTGCCAATCTCTTCAGGATCAGGGGGAGATATTTAGTTTGACTTGCCAGAAAAGTGAAACCTCGATGAGAACGAGAAACACGAAAGGTAGTGCCCTAGTCCATAATGAGAAGAATGTGGGGAACGTCACTAAATCATTAGATAGGCAGTGTTGAGCAGATATATTTCCAACCCTCAAGAAATCTAATATCGAACCTAATGTGGCAGGAGGCCAGTCTCAAATCGAAACCATGAGTTATGAGAATAAAGCCAATTTAGATGTGGTAGAAGGTAAAGCACAAGATAAAAAGACACATTATTCTAGATTGCGGCAGGAGCATCTGAAATCAAATGAGCCTACTCCTAGTGATCGGGAACAACTCAGAAGACTATTTGGGCAGGCTGATAAAGTGTTTTATAGTGGCCTGTAAATGTGAAGCTGAACATCACTAGGAATCCCTACATTTGGAACCAGTTAGAAAGCTGACGGGTGGTATAAGAGCAATGGTACTATCTGGTGAAAGGAGACTCTCCAGCATGGGGTCCGGCATGGATTCACATGCTCATGATTAATGCACGTCGTCAGGCTGGGAATCCTCGGTAAAGAAAATCAGTTTCGTTTCTGAACTGTCTTTCTCCTAACAACCAATCACTGAGCTCTGGTTCATACTGCCCCCACCTAAGCCCCTCCTCTGGCACCCATCTTCAGATTTGTACTGCACGTTCCAGTGTTGGGAGTCCCTGTGCTTAGCTCTCTAGCTTTTGCTGCGTATTTCGCTTTTTTGGAAGAGTTTTACTCTATTTTTTGTCAAATTGCGCCTTGTGCTCCATCGATCATCCTTCCGATTAACAGGGATCCATTTTTCAGATTCTTCAGCGCCCCTCGAAGGGCAGGTTTCATCAAGTTTCTTCGTGGAGTCTTCCAGAAGATTCGCCAGGCCTACGCCGCATTGATCATGTCAGAGGAGAAGAAGGATTCTCTTTTCAAGCTTTGCATCGACTGCGGCTTGCGGATTGTTTTCATGGACGACAAACATTCCCAGTGCATTTACTGCCTGTACCTGACGCACAACGAGGAAGATTGTGCATTTCGCCATGAACTCTCGACACGCACGTTGAAGGATCGGCGTAAGCAGCTGAATGAGTGGCTGCAGACCAAGACGTCCGCACTGCGTGGGTCCCAGGAGCATGCCTCTCCCAGATCTGGGAAAGCTGAGAGGGCTTCTAAGTCCTTTGAGGATGCCCCTCCCGCGGGGGTCCAACAAAAGGCCAGGCACAGCGAGTCCACTGCCACCGGGAGCGCCATTGCGGCGGGCTCTTTGGCGGCCGGGGCACGTCATACATCCCCAGCTCCATCGGTATCCAGTCAACACTCCGGATCGTCATGCAAGAGGAAGTCGGATCACCCGGACAAGCTGAAGGTGACCCCTGAGGTGGCCAAGGAAAAGACCAAGCAGGGTACGGCGTCCAGCCTACCCTCATTGGAGAAGGCCCCTAAGGACAAGTCCAAGGCGACCACAAAGGCGAAGCAGGACAAGGGTCCTGGCCTGACCGTGAAGGCCCAGGTACACCAGACGAAGGCGGCTCCTTTCATCGAGGTGGTGGTGGCGTCCCTTTCGAAGGCCGTGGAAGCGGACCGACAAGGCGCCCTTCCGAAAGCAAGAGTGTCCCTCCCTGCCAGGAGGGAATCTTCATTCCAGCCCATTGAGAAGACCCCGTAGAAGAAGATGCCGGTCTTCTCCATGAAACTGTCCCCTATGGACACAAAGAAAGGAGGGGGGGAGACGCTGAAGTCCTCCAGGGCACGGATATCTACTCGGCTGAGGAGGAGGAACTCATCTACCTCCAGACCATCCAGAGGTTGGTGGTGACAGGCGAAACGTCAGGTTTACGCCCTACAAAGAGGGCGCCAACGAGGGTGATGATGAAGGTGACGACGACGGAGACACCGTCGAGGAAGGTGTTAGGGAGAATTCTCAGAAATATGCTAATTCCATCCACCTTCGAGACCCCCAGCAACTTTGCTGGATTTTGAGAACTTGATTTTTTAACCTGGAGAGAGTGAGACACTTTTTCCCACTCTCTCATCTATTTTAATGTGATTTTTTAAAATCTCTGTTTCTTTTGGTTATGGAGCCTGACAAACTCCATTGGCATCATCTTTTACATTGTGTCACACAGCACCTTCATTGCAGTGGCACAGGGAAGTTTTCCAGATTTCCCAAATGTTTAAATACCTTCTCTGGGATAAACTACTCTTTCCAGAGCAGTAAAGAGAAATTGACTTTACTTACATGTGTAACTTTCTAGACCCAGCACACACTATCTTACAATAGAGTGCTGGAGGGGTTACTTAGTATCCCTGTTGTCTAACTTCTCATGTAACATTTTATGTTACCCTTTCCTCACTGAATGGCTGGTGGCAGTGGTTTACTTTCAACTACCGTGGTGTGCATTTACCATGGTCTGCGTTCCCAGCTGCTATAAAGCACCTAAGGATGCAATTTTTGTCAAAATGGTCCGGCCTTCTTTTTTTGCCATTTTTTTGTGGAAAGATCCTTCTTGAGATTTACTCTGCATGCCAAACCAGGTTTGGTCCCTTTGTTCGCTTTGCCTTTGGGGGGATTCACGAGTGAAGCCAGCCTCTGGCTCCAGGGTGTCTGGCGGGGGCAGGAAGTGAGGGAGGTGCCCATATCTGCCTGTGCTTAGTCTCCTAGGAGACCCAAATGCACTCTGTGGTGATTGGCCGGCTGACTGTCTGGCAAGGATAGCCACCCTGCTGGGTGACTGACAGCTAGGCTGGAATGAATGGGAGAAACCTGAATTAAAGGCGAGGCTTTTGGCTTGGAAGGCAGAGTCGACCACTGGACGAAGGAACCGAAGAAGAACTTGAAGAGGACGCCTACTGCAACTCCTGGACATTTGGTTTGCCCAGTAAAGCCCTGCTGCAGTGCTGAAACTCCAAATTTGTATTGACAGAGAAGCCCTTGCAAGGATGACTTCTCCCATTGAGTTGGTGGGACCAATCAACTCCAAAGTAAGCCAACTGGACATCTTCTCGGAGCTGGTTGAATTTCCACAGAGTTGCTGCTGGAAACCGAATAGCTAGGGAGAGGAACACCTGACCAGGAGCTCCAGGAAGATCCTCCGGACTCTCAGGAAGCAGGACTGACCAAGCCTGAGCCCCCTCAACAGAGTGCAGGACTCCAGAAGCAAGGTAAGTCCATCTCGACAGCCAGAAACCACAGTGTTGCTATTTGCGGTAGTTGCAAGGAGCTGAAACATCGAAGTGCCACCTGTTTGAAGATTGCCGGTTGTGAACTGTGACCATCCCATTGCATTGCAGGAGTCCCCAGAAGTCCTCCGTCTTGTCACCCCCCGACTGAAGCCCAGGAACAGTGAGATCTGCAGAGCTGCACAGGAACAGAGGTCATCTGCTGCACTTGTTCTTCAATCCAAAGGTACTGTAAAGTCTGAGAGAACTTACCTCTTATTGTAGAGTTGCTTGCATCTTCTACTACTCACAAGTCTAAACAGCTTGTGGCCCTACATTGATTCTTCTTTTCTTCAAAGACTTCTAAAACATTGTGCAAAGACTTTTCTACTAACCTACCAGAAGTGCTTCAGCTCATATAGACTTGTGCCCATTGACATAGGCTTAACCTGTTATACTGAATGACTCTGCTTACGGGATCCAAAAGTATTAACTGCTTAAGAATATTTGTGATCTGTTGTCTGTTCTAATAACCTTTTCCTTTGACCAATTCCTAAGGATGTTCTAAATGCAATAGTAAGATATTAATGTCCCCAGCACCCTAGCTATTGAAGTCACCTGAAGTTGTAGGTTGTGACTATGGGCCATCCCAAAAGGGTCTTTACTGATTTAGGAACTAAGTGTGTAGTTTTGGAGTGTATTTGTGTGTTGCTTTTACATTGCTCCCTTCTGAAGAAGGCTTATTCTAACTGACTGATAAATAAATGAATAAATGTTTATTCAAGAAACCTTGTGTGTAAGTGTTTATTTGAATACTTCTCACTGTGAATCTCTGTGTAACTCCCCTACAGCTCACATTGACCCCTCTTGAGATAAGCCTGGCTGCTCAACATGCTACCAACCTGTGTAGTACAGACTTATACCAAAGGTTGGGTTCCTATTGCCAAGAGGTCAAGGTTGTTGTAGTGCACACAAAGGGTACTGCACACAATCTTGCCTAACAGAAGGCGACGGAGAGCCTCTGGATGACGTGACCTCCGGTCCTGCCCCTTTGCCCACACTGCCTGTCTCGGTCCCTACACCACAGCTGCCACCTAGAGATCTGTTGGTGGACATTCTTCACACCCTCCACACTCTTGTCTCTGAGATATGGGTGAGGCTGCCAGCAACACTGTCTCCCGCTCTCTCAGCGGCACCAGTGCCCACCACCCCGCCGACGATGGGGTAACCACCAGCCAAGAAGAGGAAGAGGAACCCAATGCCTCCTTGCTACCCGTCTCCTCCCTCTCTACCGCCCCCAACAGGTGAGACGGAGTCGGACACAGTGACAACAATGGGGATGGACAACTACAGCTGGATGGGGGACCTCCCGTCGCCTTCGCCCAGATCCTCTCGTCCCGACGAGATAGGATCGTTTCATGCTATGATCTCCAGAGCATTGGAGCTCTTCCAGCTCGCGCCAGAGGCGAACAAGAAGGAGGGCTTCCTGTATCAGCGCCGCAAAGCGGAAGACAATCCTTTCAGTCCTGCTCTTGGATGACATTTGGGATGAAGGACTGATGCTCATGAAGAACACTTCTACGGCCCCAGCGAAGAGGGACCGCCTAGAGAAGAAATACAGGGTGCCGGACTCTTCGCCCAAGTGCTTGCGGGTCCAACTGTCCCCGGACTCGGTGGTCTCGGCAGCGGCCAGGAAGAAGTTGTCAGGCTCTGCATCTTTGGCAGCGTCCACCCCTCCTGACAGCGAGGGGAAGAAGTTGGATGCGATGGGACGACGAGTTATCTACTCTGCAGCCATCACCATCAAGGCCGCCAACGCCCACGCAATTGTAGCGCAATACGACCGGGAGCTGTGGTTCAAGCTCGCACCTCTGCTGGACTTCCTCCCTGATGACAAGAGGTCAGAAGCGTTGCAGATTCTGCAAGAGGACGAAGTGGCGTCGGGCCACGCCATCACGGTAGCCATGGACATCGCCGACGCAGGTTTCTGCCAGATGGGCAACAGCGTTTGCCTTCGCCGCCGCGTCTGGCTCAAGGCCACCAACTTTCGACAGGAGGTCCAGACTAGGGTTTTGGACATGCCCTTTGACAGAGACAATCTGTTCGGGAAGGCTGTTGATGAGTCTCTACAGGCCATAAAGGCAGATATTGAGACGGCACGTGACCTGGGCATGCTACAGCAGCGACGGCCGTCCTTTCGGTCCTCAGGAGGCACGTCTCTTCGTTCTTCGAAGGGTTACGGCGGGGGCTCCACTTCTTACCATCAACCCTCCCGCTCCTCGACCCAGGAGTCCAACAGGGGCCACTCCAAGGCCATCAAAGGAGTACGTCATCGCCAGGGACCCCAAAGCGGCCCGTCGACGTCCAAGCGAGAATGAACCAGCCGTGATGTTGGTCCCCCACCCATGCACCCCGGTGGGAGACCGGCTGGCGAACTTCGTCAGCGTGTGGAAGACTATCTCCATCGACCTATGGGTGCTGGACGCTCTCTCCCATGGACTCACTCTAGAGTTCCAACAGAAGTGTCGCCAAATACCACCGGTGGCCCGGCAGGAAAACCACATCCCTCAACCACTGTTGGAGGTTCGGGCCATGCTAAAGAAAGGGACGATAGAGCTGGTTCCAAAGCGGCTCTTGGGCGCCAAAGTTTATTCAAGGTACTTCCTCGTGCGAAAGACGGGGCTGGATGCCCATTCTCGACCTACGATGACTGAATAAGTACATAAAGTCTCAGAAGTTCTGGATGGTCACCCTTCAACATGTGAAAACAGAATATGTTTCCTGTTTGGGAACTCCCACCCCCTGCACACTGGTTAGGGCTATGAAGCCAAACATTTTAGGATAAATGATTCAATCTTCATTCTGTTAATTGGATAGAAGTTTTTAGAGTAGGATTTTGACATCACATAGTTTAGTCATTAAGTGAAGTAACAAAAACTTTTTACATTTTTCACTATTGTGCAAAAAAACACAACTTGTAACTTGAGTTTTGGTTGATTCAGGATTTATTGTTCCAAATCAAAATGCCCAAAGCGTTTCGAGATTGATTCTCTTCTTCAGGGGCTGTATTTATCAAAATCAAACTTTAAATCTAGTGGAAAAAATGTAAAACAATATTCTAGATTAGATAAGGGATACAAACTTATATAGTTTTACAGCATTTCGAAACATTGATGTTATAACCTGAATAACGTAGATTTCACATAATTTAGACATCATCTAGATTTGACAAACATTATCATCATATCAGAAGAAAACAGAAGAGTCTTTGAAAAGAAAGGTGATTAAGTATCAATGCACTGCAAAGGATACTCGATCTGGAATACTGGTTTATTCACTCATGGTTAAGCAACTCTAATAAATTGGTGGTTAGTTAGCTAAAAAATCATTAGACAAAAATGCCTAAATGCTCAATTATTCTTGTATATCCTTTGTTAATTTCCCCAAAATTTGGTATAAAACCTAGTAAAATAACAAATGGGAATATGCTTACCCTGTTCCTTTTTCTTTAAGAAGTGGGTAGAAAGATGTTCTTCCCTCCATGGTAATCATTAGACCGATATTGTCATTGTTCTCATATTCACCAGGAATATCTAAGATATATATTGCAAGGTTAGCCAAACTTTTTGTACAAAAGGGGAGAATGACCAATTCGAAGTCTATTCATGAGAACCAAATCTAAGGTGTTCATATTTCTCAACGAAACCGGTGTTATTCTAATCCGAAATATTGTCTATCGGATTGTGTAGAGACTAACAAAGATTATTCAAATAGATATTAATTGTTAATTCAATTTATCTCTAGTAGTCAGCTACTGATGAATAACTGTCACTTACTAGGTTTAGAAGTCGCTTCAAGAATAATAAATGGAGGTGCTCAGAATGGAGCTCGAAATTCTCTACTTCTGAACTGCCGTTAAATGGTCCCTGGTCTGGTCTAAAGGTATGGCAAATCAAGCACTCAATCACCTGAATATAAAGAAACCCTTGGTTAGAGCCCATTACTTCTGTTAAAAAATTCAATAGAATAAGGGTAAAGTAACTAAGATTCCTATTAGGTACTTACTAGTGTCTGTTGTTATTCTTCTCCTAGATCAGAGCTGTGTTCGCTCAGAATTCCCATTCAGAAGGGACACCGCAAGTTTCCCTGCTTTGTTGCTCATGGGGTGCATTACCAATTCAGGGCCATACCCTTCTGGTAGAAGTCACCGCCCAGAATCTCCACCAAGTGCCTGGTGCCGGTCCCGGCCCACCTCCGACTGTAAGGGATCCACGTCTACCCTTACTTGGATGACTGGCTCATCCGGGCCAGCTCAAGGAGCATCACCATCAACCACACAGCGAGGACTGTCCGCCTGTTGACGGATCTGGGATTCTCGGTGAATTACGCAAAGTCCTGCTGACTCCATCCCAGGACGTGCTGTTCCTGGGATCCCGGCTCAACACAGAGTCATGCCTAGTGTCACCGTCGGAAAGAGTGGCTGCCATCCTGGGCAAGGTGCAACGGCTGCTCGCTCTGAAGATCGCCACGATGCGGGCCATCAAGTCTCTGCTCGGCATAATGTCGTCATGCATTTATCTCATCCGACTCTGCAGGTTGTGGATGCTCCTACTGCAGGAGTTCCTTGACGCCCGTTAGATTCAGGTGTCTGGAAGCTTCCAGGACAAGATCACTCTCTTCTGACCGGAGGCACTGTTTTCCAGGTCCCACCGCACCAGCAGACGGTAACGACGGACGCTTCCCTGCAAGGATGGGAAGCCCACACCGGAAGTCTTCACGCCAGATGCCTGTGGCTACCGGAGGAGAAGATGTTGCAGATCAATGTTCTGGAGGTACGGGCAGTGTTTTGGGCCCTCAAATCGTTCCTGCTGTACCTCAAGGGCAAGGGGGTGTGGGTCTTCACAGGCAATACCACCACAATGTTTTACATCAGGAAACAGGGGGCACCAGGTCCCCAAAGCTCTCCAAAGAGGCGCAGGACTTATGGCATAGGGCCATCGCCTAGGGGATGTTCCTTATCCAGTTTCATTTGGCAGGAGTAAAGAACACAGTCGCCAACTCTCTGAGCAGGGAGCTTTGCTCTTGCCATGAGTGGGAACTTTGGCAGGTCCTAGTGGAGAACCTGTTCCTCAGATGGGGCAATCTCCAGATCGACTTGTTTGCGACAGCGACAAACACCAAGTGCCGGAGTTTTGCCAGTAGGTTTCCCTAGCAGGGGAGCACGGGGGACGTATTCTCATTCCCTTGGGAAGGCCTCTTTATGTATGCATTCCTTCCGTTGCCATTGTTACTTTGAGTCATCAGTGAACTCAAACAGTGCTGGTGCCGAATGATCCTCGTCGTACCGGCGTGGCTGAGGCAGATCTGGTACCGGACCTTCTCATCATGTCAGCGTTTCCACCAGTCAAGCTGGCAGTGGTCGCAGATCTTCTCGCCAGGGAAGGAGGCGCCATTCTTCACCTCGATCCAGGGTCAGTGAACTTGAAGGCCTGGCTCCTGCAACGCTAGAATTCGGTGTTTACGATCTCCCGGCGGATTGCAAGGAAGTTCTCGCCAAGGCTAAAGCACTGTCTACTTTGAAATGCTACAGACTCAAGTGGGAGAGATTTTCTATTTGGTGTAATTCCCAGAAGATCGACCCACTGAGGGTCAAGGCTCCTCGGGTACTTCCATATTTGCTGTCGTTGGCCAAATCAGGGCTAGCCCACGCCTCCATCAAGGTTCATCTGGCAGCTATCTCCCGCTACACCAGATCCCCAGGACGATTGTGGTCGCACTGATTGGTCAAGGAATTCGTCAAGGGACTATTCCGCTCGTTCCCACCGGTGAAGGCTACGGCCCCGGCGTGGGAGCTCACTCAAGTTTTTGTCATGGAAAACAGCTTTTCTCTTGGCCATCACGTGGGGGAGATCCAGGCTCTCTCCTGTAAACCACCTTACTAGACTTTCCACAAGATGGGGGTGGTGCTGCAGATGCACCCCTCCTTCATGCCCAAGGTGCCATCAGACTTTCATCTAAACGAGCCCTTGGTGTTACCTGTGTTTTTTCCGACACCTTGGTCGCCGGCTGAAAGGACTTTGCACTCGCTGAATGTAGCTACAGCGCTGATGTTTTATGTGGCCCGCACAAAGAGTTTCTGAAAAACCTCTCAGCTCTTTGTGAACTTTGGTCCTGTGAACTGTGGGAAGGCCTTGTCCAAGCATTCCATTTCCAGGTGGCTCTCCAGCTGTATCACACACTGTCACCGGTTGGCAAACCGACTGCTGCCTAGCCATCTGAGAGCCCACTCTACCATAGCAATCGCTGCTACAACAGCGTTCCTGTCTGGTGTGCCCCTGCTAGACACCTGCAGGGCTGCAACGTGGAGGTCGACTCACACCTTCATGAAATTCTACTGCATCGACAGGGATTCAATGGAGGAGTCCAGAGTTGGCCAAGTAGTGCTGCGCAACCTGTTCGCTTGAAGGTGAGCCTGGTGAGGATGTAAGAGATGCTTATGTTGAGCCTTGCCACCTCCCGTGGTTGTGCATGTGTGTACTGCTATGTATTTTTTATACATGAGCATGTGAATCTATGCCCGACCCTATGATGGAGAAGGGAAAGAGACTTACCTGTAACTATTGTTCTCCAGCATGGGTCTGGCATGGATTCACATGCAAACCCTCCCGTCTACCCCTCTACGGCTCTTCTCTTGGTCCTACTGCCACTTTATGTGCTACCAAATCTGAAGATGGCTGCCAGAGGAGGGGCTTAGGTAGACGGCAGTCATTGGCTGGGGGCAGTATAACCCAGAGCTCAGTGATTGGTTGATAGGAGAAAGACAGTTCAGAAATGAAACTGAAACTGATTTTTTCTTTACCGAGGATTCCCAGGCTGACAACGGGGAATATTCATGAGCATGTGAATCCATGCCAGACCCATGCTGGAGAACAACAGTTACAGGTAAGTAACTTGTTCCTTATATTTTGAAATGAAACCACATTTAAAGTTGAAAATTGTGTTGAATCGTGCAGGTGTTATGAAACTGTTATGGGAAATATCAACATTAAATAAGATCTCATCTCTAGATATAGATTATATTAGTTTTCCGAGTAAGCTATGTGCTGATTTAGTGGAAGTATTCACGAGATCTTCATTTGTTGCAAAATCCATCTTGTTTGAAAAGAAGGAATTATTTAAACTAGGATGTTTGGTCTATAGTAATAGGAAAGAAGATAAGAATATTTTTCAAGGGGATATTTATCAATTGGGCTGGTAGTGATGATCTGAGTTCCCAAGTGGGGGGAGGTTTATCCAAAGGAGTCTTTGAAGTCAAGGGAATTGGTAATTTCATTGAATGGATTACTACTGCAAAAGAGGATGAGATTCAGTCAGATTGGGCTTGGTTATTGGGGATGTTTAGGCAAGAATGCACAAAAAGCAGTCAAGTTGGAAATGAGTTTTAGTCTCAGATGAAATTCATATTTTTATGAGGAATGAAGACCAACATCAGATATTTTGTAACAATGACATCATCTTATTCCAAGAAACATCGCTCTCCACTAATATTGACTTTGACAGTTTAGCTATAGTTCAACAAGCGGCAACAAACCTCAATGGGGGGAGACTGTCTGATGGGCTCCTTATTACAACAAGGAACTCTAAAATTACAAATGTGGAGGTAATTTCACAGAACATCCCAGGCATTCTGGCGGTGGCAATAAATGGTAATATATGTCCCATAGCTCAAATACTCGTAGTGTATCTATATTGAAATGTGGAAATCATGACGGTTGATGTTTTCTTGAGGGAAGTGTCGGAAATTGTGGGGTAATGATGAAGTAAATATAACATTGGCTGGTGATTTAAATTCCCACTGTTATGCGATTCCGACCGTATACACAAATCTTAGTGCCTTTTTTTGGTAAAAAATGGAAAGCCTTGTTCGAGGAATGGGATTTCGTCATCGCTAAAGGGAATGTGGTAGGAGATCTGAAACTGCACTTAATGTGGAAAAGCGGCATCAAATCATCCTTCATTGACTATTTGACTTTGTCTCAGCCATTGTTTGAAGTTTGCAAATCATTCATACTAAAGGGGAAATCAACTAGTGGTCATACTATGTTAACAGCTGTATTGAAGTTGCATTCAAGAATCATCAAGTCCAAGAATCATATGAATTTGGAAATTAACCAGGGTTGCAATCGCCTGAGGAAATTTAAGAAGGAGGTGACCCTTTCGTGAGAGAGCTGACAGATTATGTTTCTAGTGTCTATGATGAATCTCTGAAGTTGGCTTGTACCAGCAAGTTATTTAAGGATTTTCTGAGGGACAGAGAGGAGTCTAGCTATCAGAGTATCAATAAAAATAACCACATACATGTATTTGTTAAAGTGGTTGGTTAAGGAAGAAACGCTATCATAAGCAGCTTTGATTACTAAAGTTATTGCCATGTCAGTAAAGAATCCTATAACTCAATGGCAAAGGAATTATTGAGGAATCATAAAAATTGGTATGGTATGGAATCATAGATATTGGATGGTACAATTAGATGGGGAGGCAATGCTCCACATTCTGATTCAAAAGAATACATGTAACTTCTGGTCTTTCGGTAACGGTACTTCAAAAACCCAAGTGGAGTTGCAAACTAACATAGTAGCTGGGCGCACATATTAAATATGAATGGAAATGTTAGTAAATATGTTAGGCCCTTGAGGTTTACATCATCAGAGATGGACTTTGAAGTTGCAGATATTGAACGACTAATCTTGAAATACTCCTCTTCGAATGCAGCCGGGCCAAATGGTTTAACTGATGTTATTTAGAAGTTGAATAAAGACATATGGGTGATTTTGTTGCATATGCTTTTTAAAAATATTCTAATTTGTAAAGCTATGCCTGAGACCTGTAAACAATCCATTATAGTACCTATTTTAAGAGGGGAGAACGTACAGACCCCACAAACTTTAGACCGATTGTGTTATTAGACGTAGATAGCAAGATTTTTGCTGCATTGATCCTTGAGAAATTGGAGGCCTGGGCTTTGGAAAACAGAATACTCCATACAGTTCAAAATGGTTTTAGGAAAGGCACAACAACTAATTTGGATGGTTTAGCTCTCTGTGTTAAGAGATAAAGTTTGGTTTAAATAAGGACTCTTCAATGTATGCAGCAATGATTGATTTTTCAGAGGCTTTTGAAACAGTCAATCGTCAGCTACTGTGGCAGAAACTTTGAAGGTGGGAAATCCCAAGTTCACTCTTAGCGATCATAGAGCAGATTTGTGAAGATACCAGTGTGCAAGTCAAATTAGATATCAATGGTTATTTAACATAGCCAGTGAATACAACAAGAGGACTTAGGCAGGGTTGCATATTAGCACCCTGCCTTTTTAATTTGTACTTAGCAGATTTGAATGAAACCTTCTCTAAAGTGGCATTTGTTAGTCCTAAATTAGGAAATCAGTGTAAATGGTGATGACATTGTATTGTTATATGCTATGCCTATAGAGCCCCAACGGCTTCTTATGGCAATGGGTGAATATGCCAAAAACAATGATTTGATAATTAACCAAAAAAAGTCAAATGTGATTCATTTTGCCAAACATTGCAGAGGTGGGGAAAATATATATTCAAATTACCCCAGTGAGAGAAATGTAGGTTTTTTGATAATGGCCGGACCCAATGAGGTATCATTTTTTAAAAGATTGGGAAAATAAATTGATCAGTCGGTATATCAAATGAGGAAAATGTATAATAAATACTGTAAGTTTACAATTAAACCATTCATTTGATTTTAGATTGATAAAGTGATCCCAAATATTTTATATGGAACTGAGATCGAACCATCTGCCTATGGATTTCCGTGGGAGACACTTGAGCTTGAGGGCAGAATTTGGGGAAAAAACATGAAATCTTTCCTCTTTCAGTACCAATGTCGTCCATGCGATGGATGGCTCCATTGGCGTGTAATATCCTTATATGGTAAGGTAAGGTCACCCATTAACGTCTCGTTGTATGAAGATTTGCATTAAATGATGAAGGAAAATACATCTCAATTTTAAAATCAAAGGAAATTGAGTTCAGAGTCACTTTTACCTAGCTGTGGAAGAACTGGGGTTGATTTTAGGAATAATCCGGTGTTGGTAAAGAAATGTCTTCAAGAAATGGATTGGATCTATGCAGTAGATAGAACTAGATCTTATAAGCTGCATTCTGTGTTTTCTTGCAAGATAAAGCATTGGGAGTCTTACTGAAATATCTAGTTCAGTTTCCTTGTTCCTACTGTCATGAACATTTTTTTAGATTTGGATTACATCTTGTAATTATGGAGGATATTTCATCAGTGTGATCTAAAAAGCAAGACTCTGATAAGGTTACTTGTGAATATTGTATGAACTCAGAAGTTACACAAACTTTGAAGCACGTGATGGTGGAATGTCCTGCCTGATAAGTGTTAGAACAACATTTTGGGACTTTTTCTAATAATGTAATAACTATTTTAGAGGATGTGTGGGAATGACTGAATTGTGGAAACAAATTTTTCTTTCAAACCATGGAAGTGATTCGAATTTTGAAAGATATAGGTCTTTTAAGCTGCTTTTTACATTTTTTTTTTCAGAATGTGTTAGTTATTTATTAATTGTGGTTAAAGACTTGGATTGTAAATGTCTGTCTGTTTTTGTATATGAATATGTATGATGATGATATGTTCTTTTTACCTTTCGCATTTTTGTAATCTTTTGTGAAATGTCATATTTTAATCAATGCACAATACATTATTTTAATTTTAATCTGTTATTTCTGGTCACTCATGGGTTTACTTGAGTGATACAGCTTGTGAGATTAGATCTATGTGTTAATGTAGACTGTAAGTATAAAGATGATTTAAGAATCATCTGCATAGTTGTAGCATGTGTGTATCAGTTAAAGAGCAGGGGTGATAGACTTGCTTCTCAACAGGTTATGTTGCATATCTTTTGATCTGTAGTGGGTAGGCAGCTGGTTTCAGTTCTGTCCACAAGGAATTAGGTCTTCTATCATAGTACTTTGTTGCCCAGTTCTGCTTTCTGGAGGTTTTTGATTAGTGATGGATGGCCTACTGTGGCAAATGCTGTTGAGATATCTAGGAGTATAAAGTCTGAGGTGATGTTGGCATCCACTTGTGTTTATATGTTATCCCATATGGCTAGAAGTGCTAATTCCATTCTTCTCATGGGTCTGGAATGTTTGACTCAAACGCTCCAACATTTGGTTATCTATGCACGTGTTGAGATCATCTAAGTTGAGAGGTTTCCAGGCACTCCTGCTGATTGTTTTTTTAAGTGTACTGGGAGGGTGAAATGGGGTGCCTCAATCATGAAGATTACCATGAAGTGATAAATCCTGAGTATGTGGATTATGGGACTTTTTTCTTTTGTAAGCTTTATTTATAGCATGATAAATCCAACATATGAATCAGTGACGCACAAATCAAGCAGAGACAGCATTTACTGAATATTAAGAACTCAATAAAACATCTAATTGTACATGACATTGCTGGGGCGGGTGTTACCGAGCGCTCAGTCCGAAGTGATGGTTGGATTCCCCCTGGTCCAACGCTGACGTTTTTAAAACATCACCCTATTGCTTTAGTGTGGCATCCTCTATCCATAGCCCCTTGGTCAGTTGGCACCTTGTGGAGGATCGACCACCTACCGTGACCAGATAGTCTCTCATATGTCCTTAGGTCTACTGGACAGCTATAGGAGAGTTGCATACCCCGATGACTAGTCATGACACGATCTCTGATCCAGACCCCTTCTTTAGGGGCTGCTCTCCCACCCCAGTGTATTGCCACATATCTTCTGGCCACTACTGTCACAAAGTTCTGGAATCTTGTCAGTTCCAGTGATTTATCCCTAAATAAGCCACGTACCTAGGGTCCAGTGGCAGGTCTTGGGCAGTTATTGCAGACATCTGGGCCCTTACTCCAACCCAGAACAATTATATTTGAGGACATCCCAAGGCCAAATGCAGGAAGTCCATGCGCTCCCTGTTTCACCATGTGCATCTGTCTGGTATTTTCGGGATCCACGCGTGTATTGTGTGTGGGGTATAATAAAAATGAATAAGCTTATGTGCAAAATTTAGGGATATATTACATGTGTGCATGTAGTACCTCTTCCACTCTTAGGGCCTCATTACGACTCCGGCGCTGGGCCATGGTGCTATTAGCACCATGGTCCATGCCGGAGTCCGGCATGGTGGATGGCGGAATTACCGCCCCATTCCAAGGTGAGTGGGTCGGTAATTCCCCATTCACCATTTGCCCTTCCCCATTCCCATTTTTGCCCCATAGGGCATAATGGGGATGGGGAAGGCGCTAATTACGGCACCGTAAATTACGGTGCCGTAATTAGCACCAAGGTCGCTTAGCGCCTTGGACTTTAACGCCTGCAAAAAGCAGGCGTTAAAGTGTGAATCAGGCGTTAAGGGTTAACGGCGCCGTCGGCGCCGTTAAACTCTTAGTCTGAGAAGGGGGTGGTCCAGGACCGTTTCACATCGTACTTAAGCAGCTGACATGTTCAGTCACATTTTACTCTGAATCATATATATTCTGGACACTGGGGGCCTCATTACGACTCAGGCGGTAAGGGGTTTACGGCGGCGTAAACAGCGCCGACCCTTACCGCCTGAGTACGAGGTCCCTTAGCGCCATGGCGGATTTAACACCTGCTTTTAGCAGGTGTTAAAATCCATGGTGCTAAGGGACCATGGAGTTAATTACGCCACCGTAATTTACGGTGGCGTAATTAACGCCTTCCCCACTCCCATTATGCCCTATGGGGCAAAAATGGGAATGGGGAAGGGTAAATGGGGATTGGGGACTTACCGCCCCGCCGACCTCGGAATGGGGCGGTAAGTCCGCCTACCACCATGGCGTAAACATAGTTTACGCCATGGTGGTAAAGTCACGGCCCAGGCGGTAACTTACCGCCTGGGTCGTAATGAGGCCCTGGGTGTGTTGTGTAATTGTTAGTCACTCTTGCACGTACCAGCTCAGAGGATTCTGGTTTGCGTGCGAAGCATGGAATGACTTTTTTAAGAGCTATTCTTAGACAGTAGTACTGAAAAATGGTTAGTTCCATATGTGGCCCCTCTCAATGAACCGCACCAGGCTGATAAATTTGCCTTCCTGAAATAGGTCGCTGATTGCTACAATATTTAGTCTCTCAAAGAGCCTTTTCAGTTGCCTATCATAAGTTTTTTTTTAAATTCTTTTAATTTGCATTTCTTGACAAAGAGAAATAAAAAACAGTACAACAGAAAACCGCAAAAAACAAGCAGCTGAGTGCCAAGACTAAAGAAAGGTTGGAGTAGATAATCGTATCGCATTCACTGTGCATCCCAAAAGTTAATAGTTTCACACTTCGCATTCTGTGTCCTTGCGTACATTACAATTGCCGGCCCTCATTGCGTGCCTCTGTCGTCCTCCCTGAAGTCCATCCATCCATCCCGTGTTGGCTTGTTGGCCCTCAGCTGACCTGGGCTCAAGGCCCCAACTTTCAAACACGTTTAGCAAGAACTGTGCATACTACGCCTGTAACCCCTGTCCTTCCCCATCCCCATCCTCTCGTATGTCTGGCCTCACTGCGACCTTGTACCCTGTTGGGGCCAGGGTGCCCCGCGCCCCTGCTGTACAGGTTTCATGGCAGCATGTCGTTGGAGGGCGCAAACATCATTTCAACCAATGTGTTCCAATGTGTGACATCGTTGTTGAACTCCCTTTGTCCCCTGTACACTGCCCTGAGCCACACCACTGTTTCCGCCTCCTGCCATCTCCTTTAGTCTCGCCACCAGGCCTCTATGGGCGGACATTGCTCAGACTTCCAGGCTAGTGCTATCCTGCGCTTAGCCAGGATACAAATAAGGTATTTTATCCTAGTTATATGTGCATCCGCGCGCCACCTCGAAAACATCCCCAGCAAGCACGCCTCGGGTGGCCATTCACACATCTCTATCCCTCCTCCAGAGGCTCTATTAGCAATGTCCTGCCAGAATCTCTTGACTACCGGGCATGACCTGAACATGTGCAGCATATCTGCAGACTCACTTGGACACCTGGGGCCTATCCGCACCCCCGCTCCCGGGAATCGTGATATGGCGTGTGGGGTCATGTATGCTCAATGTGTAACTTGTAGCTGTATCAATCTAAATCTAGCGTCCTGGATACCCTCTGTGTATACAGCAGCACCCTGGCCCATTCCGCATCCATAAAGGCTTGTCCTATGTCCTTCTCCCATTGGGTCCGCACTCCAAGTTCTGGTTCGCAGAGCGAGTCCAGTATCATGTCATATAGCCTCGAGATCACATGGCACCCCTCCGATAAATCATAAAGGGAGTCCAGCATTGCATCTGGCGAAATCCCCGTCTTCATACCTGGCCATCTAGCTGTGATCTAGCAGTGACAATTTTCGTTACCCTGTGGCACATCAAGAACTGTCCTTTCGGTATATCATGGCTCTCAGTTAATTCAGGAAGGGTCAACAAAATGTCATCCCAGCACAAGTCACCCAAAGTGATCACCCCATTCGGCTCCCAATGACGCCTTATGCTTTGAACCCCCACTTGGCTCGTCCCACAGATGGCTACCAGTGGTATGTTGGCAGAGTACAGGTCCTGCCTACCTACCATACTCCAAAGTCTTTGTCATAATTTCTGTCCCAGTGCCACCAGTTCAGACATCCCCACCCAACTGCTCCCTCCACCCAAAGCGTCTCTTTCAAGAAGTGGGGTGTGACTTTGTCGCGCAGCAGACCGGTGTCTAAAGAGGCATTGTCTGCTAGCCAGGCCATGACAAACTGCAGCTGACTGGCAAGATAGTATGCTTTGAAATGTGACAGCCTAATCCCCCCGTCCCTGTAATCCCTTCTCAGTACCCCCAACAAGATTCAGCACCTCATGCCCCCCAGATAAATCCTCCTACTGCCAAATCGAGTTTGCAAAAGAACGATCACAGAATTTCATGGGGTATGTTCACAAAGTGGTACAGCAGACGCGGCAGCACCTCCATTTTGAGTAATGCTGCCCGGCCCATCATTGATAGTGGGAGCCTCTGCCGAAACTCCATGGATTTCTCAACTATGTGGAACGCCTTCAGTGTATTTGCCCCTGGGGTGATGATAAATGTCCACCCACAAGTACCGGAAGGTGTCTACAGTCCACTACATCCCCAAGTTCGGTAAGTGCGGCTCTTCCAGTGCTGCCAGACCCACAAGCGGGAACAACTGTGACTTCTCTGTACTTATGGTTATCCCAGACAGCCTTGCAAAGCTATCCAGTACCTCTAGTATGTATTGCAATTTGATTTCTGGGTTCTGTACGTAGAGCAGCATATCATCCTCATAGAGTGAGACCACATGCATATCGCCCCCCATTGTCAGTATGCCTGCTTCCCTGAAGTCCGTCTGCAGGAAAGACACCAGGGATTCCAGCGCCAGGATGAACAGCATTGGGAGAGTGGGCACCCCTGCCTGGTACCCCTACCCACTTCCCACGTCTCTGAGACGTGCCTGCCAGTTTGCACTCGGGCCAACAGATTCTCATACAAAAGCGCACCCACTGTGCAAAGCGAGGTCCCTCTGAAAAGCGACTCAATGCTGCATGCAGCCAGTCCCGCTTCACCAAGTCAAATGGCTTTACTGCATCCAGTGAGGCCACAGCGTACTCCCCCTCCATTCCCCAGGTTTTGTCTATGACATGGTACAGCTTGTGCAAGTTCCAGGACATGTTTCTCCCAGGGACATAGCCTGCTTGGTCACGGAGTAATAAAGTACCAATTACTCCCTATAATCTGTTTGCCAACATTGCAGCAAGGATTGTGCAGTCTTGATTGATCATTGGGAGTGTCCTATATGAGCCGCACTGAAGCGGTGGCTTGCCTGGGTTAAATATCAGCACTATTATAGATTCTCAGAGACTTGCAGCAGTAATCCTGCCTTCAATTTCTCCTCGAGCATTTGCAGCAAGCATGGTGTGAGATCTCCTGCAAACTCCCTATAGAACTACCCGGTATCCCGTCCGCACTCAGCGTTTTGCCAGAGGGTAGTGAGTGTATGGTTGCCCACAGTTCTTCAGTGAATGGGGCATCAAGCATCTCTGCTTGCCCTCACTTTAAGTGGGGCAAACCAATCAGTGCCCAGACATCTTCTAGATCCATTGCATGACCCTTATCACCTGCATCATATAGGCGTCAGTAAAACCGACTAAAAACAGCATTAATCTCACTCTGGGCCCGCCACTCCTCTCCGAACTCATCCTTAATGGAACTAATCATGCCTCTCTTCTCGTCTGCACGACACAGCCAGGCAAGTATTCTTCCAGGTTTGTCTCCACTTTCATGGAGCTTATCTATGTATTTATTGTAGTCATGTTTGCCCAAACGCTCCCAGGCTGCTACACAGGCTTGTCTAAATTCAATTAGTTTCTTCTCGCGCTCCGCTAACTGATGCCCTCCGCCTGCCAGTGCCTCCATTTGTGCCTCTGCACTAGAGATATCACGCAACCGATCCTTCGTATTCCTCCCGCCCTTCCAATTGCCTCCCCCTTCATTACCACCTTAAAGGATTCCCACAGGGTCTCTGCACTGACCACACTCCCTGCGTTAAGATTGAAAAACTCCTCTATTTTTCCCCCATTTGGACCCTGAACCGGTCATTGTTAGGCAGAATCCTGTGCAGTGCCCTTAGGGACCACTACACACAATTAAGACTACAAGTGGTAATACAAGTTCACCTTTGGTACAAGCCTGTACTACTATGTTAAAGTGGTAGCAGTAGCGGAGCAGCCAGGCTTATCTCAAGAGTATATGAGCAGTAGCAGAGATTACACAAAGGGACCAGAATTACTGTGACTCAAGCAAACACTTTCAGGTTAAAAAAAATATAAGTACATTTATTTTTAAACCATCTGTTATAAAACACAACACTTCTATAAATTCAAAACCACATGTAAAATACACTACAACCAACCAATTCTCTTGGCACAGAACAACTCAAGGTAAGTACCTTATGTTTTGGTGGATTGGTGTTGTGAAACAAAAGACCTTACTGTGAATACGTATGCAATCACTTTTTGACAGTTTGGTCTTACTAAAGATACGCTTATCCGCGGCAAGAAATGTTACCGGGGCAAAACACACTTAGCACCTGGGTTAAGCAGAGAGAGTTTGGGGAAAAAATCATAGGCAATACTTTTGTCAAGGCAGACAGAATCAGAGAACACTTGCTGACAGAAATACAAAAGTCAATAGGCCGGAGCCAGTGTCAAGTGGAACCGGGTTCCTGTTGTCGAGGATCACACAGTCAGACAGTTCAAGATTCAACGTTGCCAGGAGTACTTGGATATTGTCAACAGAGGAAGCAAAAGTTATAAGGGGGAAGGAAGACAAGGGCAAGCCTTGGAGGAGGAGAAAAGGGATTCACCCTAGTTCCTCGAAGCAGGACACAGTAGCGTATTCAATATAGAAGCTGGTGCCACGGCAGTTGTTCCTGGTAGTTTCCTGCAGACCCACTGTTCCTGGAGCTTCGGTCGCGGAGACGAGAAGGAGGACGTCTGGAGGGGTCTGCACAACTCAGGGATGAGCCCAGCAGCAGCGACGGTGAATAAAAGGTGCGCTCCTTTAAAACAGGAGAGGCTCTTCAGATGGCTATCCGGTCCACTACAGCAGGGTGCAGTGATTTCGACCACGAAGAAGATCCTCTGGCTGGGTTGACTCCACCAGGCTCAAAGGAAGAAGACTCCGGACTGGATCTTCTCTGGTCGTCGAAGGGTAGATAGCTCAGGACTGCAGCAGGGCTTCACCGGGACGGGGTAGTTGCATCAGCTGTCTTCTTCTCCGCTTCTCTTCGGTTCCTTGCAGTTCCAGTGGCGACTCTGACTTCAGGCCCAAGAGTCCTGCCTTTTATGCGAAAATCCCCCATTCACACAGCCTGGCTGTCAATCACGCAGCAGGGGGGTTGTCCGGGCCGGACAACCACCTCAGCCAATCATGTCAAAGTGCGACTTGGGTTTTTCTAGGATACCCTGTGCAAGGGGTGACTACACCCCTCCCTCACATTCAGCCCACCTAGACACCCAGGCGCCTAGAGGAGGGCTTCTTGGTAGCAGCCCGCCAAAAGACGGTGAACAAAGAAGGCAAACCTGGTTTGCCGCGCAAAGTAAACCACAAGAAGGACTTTAACAAAAAGAAATGGCGACTAAACCCAACTGGAGCAAAAAGAAAGAGTATTTGGTCAAGCAGGTTTATGTTCAAGGCTACTATAATAGCCTAAAACAGTACCATGTTTATATAGTATAATCGTGGTAGAAAGGTTAGGGTAGATACCACTGCCACCAGCCAGGTCTAAATGTTAAAAGAGCAAAACAAAGCTCAGGGAGGCACAGACGACAAGGGGTAGGATTTAACCCTTTCCAGTACTCCATGTAAGATGGGTTGGACTGGGTCTGTAGTTTTAAAGTGACTATGTAAAGTTAATGGCAACTTTACCTGTTTCTGGGGGACAGTAGTCAGCCCCAGAAAAAGGAGTCATTTGGGAATTCGTAGAGACAACCCTGTGCTACCGCACTGAAGGTGCTGTGTAACACACAACAAGTTTGGGCTCATGGAGTCGTGTGCTCCAGAGTCCAAGACCACACAACAGTAGAAATGCACATGACAAAACAAAGGTAATAGTGGGGAAAAGAGGCACACTCTTACCAAGTGGAAAAAATAGACTCCAGAAATCCAGCAAAGCTGCTGAGGGACTCACTAGGTAAGGGAAATTAGCCATAGAATGAGAATTCTCCCTAACACTCACCCCCTGCCCCCCCAGACTAAGGGACAGGAGGATTTAATCCCCTCCTGGATGGACCTCATACCTGTAGTCGGTTATAAACATCCCAGGGAGACCATCAGAAGTTTGGTGGTGACTTCCTGCTCTGTGCTCAATGGAAAAATCAAACCCTTGCAGGCAGATTGACCATCTGAGTAACTTTGGGTTTTCCCCTTTCATTTGCATCAGCCATCTCAAGGGTTGGTGGTCAGTCTGAATGGTGAAGGTAGAACCATACAAGTATGGCCTAAACCTCTTCAGTGACCACACAATAGCAAAGAGAAAAGTGAGTGGGGACCACTTAGTAAGAAATGCTTAGATTAAATAATACAAAATCATTGTGGTTGTGTCTTGTTCAAAAAATTGTACAGGAGCTGGCTGTGAAGAGTCTGGAGACACCCTGACTCGAAATTCATGTGAAGCAGGAGACCGGATAAAATACCAAGTCACACAGCCGCTCTCAGTTAAACCCAACCTGGGTTGGGAAATTACTTTGGGTTTGAGTGGATCAAATAGTGTATCCAAAATAATGCAAGTCTTCCAATAAATGAGTCTTTGTTGTATTTCAAAAATTATGATTTATCGAAGAAACAGTTTCGAATAGAACAATCACTAATATATTCTTAGTAGTGAAGAAGCGGCTGCCACAATTTATGAGTGAATCAGACTTAGTGTGCCAATGCATTTCGGAAAGCAATTTCCTTCATCAGGGCTAGTCTGTGTGGCGTGGCAGGTCTTATACAAAAGCAGTGCGGGGTTGAAATGATTCTGAAAGCCATTAATGGCGTTCGTGGTGAATACCCGATGTCAATAGGGGAAGACAGATCTCGTCACTGTGCGGCTAAATGTAACATAAAAACCGCCAGTAAAAGACCTGCCACACCACACAGATTAGCCCTGATGAAGGAAATTGCTTTCCGAAATGCATTGGCACACTAAGTCTGATTCACTCATAAATTGTGGCAGGCGCTTCCTCACTAGGAATATATTAGTGATTGTTCTATTCGAAACTGTTTCTTCGATAAATCATAATTTTTGAAATACAACAAAGACTCATTTATTGGAAGACTTGCATTATTTTGGATACACTATTTGATCCACTTAAACCCGAAGTAATTTCACAACCCAGATTGGGTTTAACGGAGAGCGGCTGTGTGACTTGGTATTTTACCCATTCTCCTGCTTCACACCACACAATAGCAAAACATTCACGTTCTATTGTTGCCCACCTTGTCTCAGGATCCTTTAACTTCCTGCTAATGAAACAAATGGGGTGTTCCCTACCTTTCTCATCCAGTTGACTAAGGACTGCACCTATACCTACATTAGAAACATCAGTTTGTACAATGAAGGGTTGGTGGTAGTCATGAGCTCTTAGGACTGGAGCTTGACAAAGGGATTTCTTCAGACCTTCAAAAGCTTGATTGCACTCCTCATTCCACCTGACCTTTTTAGGAAATTTGGGAGAGGAGATGACCTTCAAGGGAGAAGCTATGGTCCCATAGTTCTCTATGAAGGACCTGTAATACCCAGTGAGACCTAAGAAGGCTCTCACTTGGGTTTGAGTAGTAGGGGTGGCCCAGTGTTGTACAGCTTGTACTTTGCGAGGCAATGGCCTTATTTCACCTCCTCCTACCTCATGTCCAAGGTAGACCACTGTACTCTGGCCAATTTGACATTTGCTTGCCTTTATGGTCAGATGGAGTAAACGGGAGGGAGAGCCCAAAACAATAGCACAGGACAAAGGGCTATCAGTGGAAGAAAAACACGAGGGGGTGTCCTGTCTATGGAAGTCAAAGCTTATTGCAATTTGATTATATGCAAAAGAAATTCGAGGTGTATCTGATCCTCTATTGTAGCCTTATGCATATCCAGAGGATAGGTGTACAAACAAAGGAGTAATAATACACATGCGCTCGTATAAATTAAAACTGGGAGTGGTTTTTATTTTCTCTCCTCCGTCATCAAATCACTTTTTTTTTAAAGGAAACAAAAATTGGATTGTGCAATATGAAAGACAGAAATTGCATTTATACATTGATACAATTGTTCCGCATATTCAAAAACATGGTGCATGGAGACTTTTGCGGCATGCATTAAACAGAACCTGAATGAATGGATACATGAATATGCCGTATGCTGACATTCTTTGAGGAAGACCCATGTAAAGGCGGATTTTTCTTGTATTTAGTACATTTCTTGTTCTTCTCATAATTCACCTAATATCAACACCAGGTAAGTAACACGTTTACCTCAAACGGATAGAAACAACATAATCAATTATTGCTCTAAACACAGGACCTTGGATAGGTCTGACAAAAGCCAGGCTATAGGGTGACCAAAGTGGATCGCTAAAATAAGTATAGCGAGGGTTAATGTGGAAAGGTCCCTATTATAGCAAACAGCTATATCTGAACAGAGTAAACGGGAGGGAGAGCCCAAAACAATAGCACAGGACAAAGGGCTATCAGTGGAAGAAAAACATGAGGGGGTGTCCTGTCTATGGAAGTCAAAGCTTATTGCAATTTGATTATATGCAAAAGAAATTCGAGGTGTATCTGATCCTCTATTGTAGCCTTATTTATGCATATCCAGAGGATAGGTGTACAAACAAAGGAGTAATAATACACATGCGCTCGTATAAATTAAAACTGGGAGGGGTTTTTATTTTCTCTCCTCAGTCATTAAATCACTTTTTTTAAAAGGAAACAAACATTGGATTGTCCAATATGAAAGACAGAAATTGCATTTATACATTGATACAATTGTTCCGCATATTCAAAAACATGGTGCATGGAGACTTTTGCGGCATGCATTAAACAGAACCTGAATGAATGGATACATGAATATGCCGTATGCTGACATTCTTTGAGGAAGACCCATGTACAGGCAGATTTTTCTTGTATTTAGTACATTTCTTGTTCTTCTCATAATTCACCTAATATCAACACCAGGTAAGTAACACGTTTACCTTAAACGGATAGAAACAACATAATCAATTATTGCTCTAAACACAGGACCTTGGATAGGTCTGACAAAAGCCAGGCTAGAGGGTGACCAAAGTGGATCGCTAAAATAAGTATAGCGAGGGTTAATGTGGAAAGGTCCCTATTATAGCAAACAGCTATATCTCAACAGAGTAAACGGGAGGGAGAGCCCAAAACAATAGCACAGGACAAAGGGCTATCAGTGGAAGAAAAACACGAGGGGGTGTCCTGTCTATGGAAGTCAAAGCTTATTGCAATTTGAATATATGCAAAAGAAATTCGAGGTGTATCTGATCCTCCATTGTAGCCTTATTTATGCATATCCAGAGGATAGGTGTACAAACAAAGGAGTAATAATACACATGTGCTCGTATAAATTAAAACTGGGAGTGGTTTTTATTTTCTCTCCTCAGTCATTAAATCACTTTTTTTAAAAGGAAACAAAAATTGGATTGTCCAATATGAAAGACAGAAATTGCATTTATACATTGATACAATTGTTCCGCATATTCAAAAACATGGTGCATGGAGACTTTTGCGGCATGCATTAAACAGAACCTGAATGAATGGATACATGAATATGCCGTATGCTGACATTCTTTGAGGAAGACCCATGTACAGGCAGATTTTTCTTGTATTTAGTACATTTCTTGTTCTTCTCATAATTCACCTAATATCAACACCAGGTAAGTAACACATTTACCTCAAACGGATAGAAACAACATAATCAATTATTGCTCTAAACATAGGACCTTGGATAGGTCTGACAAAAGCCAGGATAGAGGGTGACCAAAGTGGATCGCTAAAATAAGTATAGCGAGGGTTAATGTGGAAAGGTCCCTATTATAGCAAACAGCTATATCTCAACAGAGTAAACGGGAAGGAGAGCCCAAAACAATAGCACAGGACAAAGGGCTATCAGTGGAAGAAAAACACGAGGGGGTGTCCTGTCTATGGAAGTCAAAGCTTATTGCAATTTGATTATATGCAAAAGAAATTCGAGGTGTATCTGATCCTCCATTGTAGCCTTATTTATGCATATCCAGAGGATAGGTGTACAAACAAAGGAGTAATAATACACATGCGCTCGTATAAATTAAAACTGGGAGTGGTTTTTATTTTCTCTCCTCAGTCATTAAATCACTTTTTTTAAAAGGAAACAAAAATTGGATTGTCCAATATGAAAGACAGAAATTGCATTTAAACATTGATACAATTGTTCCGCATATTCAAAAACATGGTGCATGGAGACTTTTGCGGCATGCATTAAACAGAACCTGAATGAATGGATACATGAATATGCCGTATGCTGACATTCTTTGAGGAAGACCCATGTACAGGCAGATTTTTCTTGTATTTAGTACATTTCTTGTTCTTCTCATAATTCACCTAATATCAACACCAGGTAAGTAACTGTCATGATGCCTACCTCTAAGGAGCCAGGCCGGGCCCAGCAACCCCAGAGGCAGACATCATTTTCCCCAGGGAAGTCTCAGCGGGCTCAAGTCGGGGCCCTTTGGACTCAGTCCTGGCG
Organism: Ambystoma mexicanum; assembly: GCF_040938575.1. Classification (NCBI taxonomy): domain Eukaryota; kingdom Metazoa; phylum Chordata; class Amphibia; order Caudata; family Ambystomatidae; genus Ambystoma; species Ambystoma mexicanum. The sequence continues at coordinate 584,400,606 of NC_090922.1, read as the reverse complement.
CCTTAGGCGCCAGGCTCATAGAAGAGGATATGTGTTTAAGTGCCTGGGTGCACACTTACCTGATGCAGACCTTGCTGCTTCATCCAGGCCCTCTTGAGGCCTGAATGGGACTACTTAACCTGTAGGACTACTTCACCACCCGGGTGTGGTCGGGGAAGGATACATACCTGATTGGTGGAAGGATACATACCAGGAACTTCTTCCAAGGCTATTTAAACCCCACCCGAACAGCCACACATGCTTCGCGTTGTTCTGCACCTAGCAGCTGGACGCTCACCGTGTCAGCTCCTGCATCCTGACTTCAGCCACGCCTGCCAGCACCCTGGAACACCTGCAAGGGGAGAAAGGAAGAGAATAGGAGAAGAAAAGCCCTTACCTGCTAAATCTGCATCCCAGAGTCATTTCTCCAACGGCCCTGAAAAGGAAGACATCATTTTAAAGGCATTTCGTTTCGATCGCTGCAGCGCTGCATTTACTCACCTTTGCAAGGCGCTTCCATCTTCAGCAGCGATCTTCCGGATTCAGCTACGCCCCGGCGCCTAGAGGAAAAAAGACAAGAACAAAGGTGAGAGGGAGAAAAGGAATAAGGAAAGCTCAGTTTCCTTTTAAGTCTTACCTGTTGGATTATTCCCACTGCATTTCGGGTCCTGCCGCTTCCTGGCATCTCCGGACTCCGGCCCCTATGGGGAAAAAAGACAAAGACATTGAATGAGCGAATGCAAAGACATTACCTGAGCGCTCATCCAGAACTGTTTCACTTCGGGTCGGCGCCATATCTCCGGCACTCCGAACCCCGGCCCCTAAGGGGAAAAAGACATAAGCATTAGCGCTTGCTGCAATTAGACAACGAACATTATTATTAAGCTTGAACTGTTGAACAGAACTTTTACAGCGCCTTACCTGAACAGTCAAGCTTACCTGAACTCCCATCAATCCTCAATCCAGTGAAGTAACTGGGTTTCAACGCGCCCCTGCATCAGAAGCAGGATGGAGAGCTCATCCTTCCAAACCCTAAGGTGAGGCTTCACGGGGAATCGTGGAGGAGGTATCGTGGAGGGTTGGAAGGGAGTGGGAGGCTTGAGCATTGTTCCACAGTTGGTAATACTCCCTTTTCACGCACAGGAGGGTATCCAACGAGCCAGGGAAGCCAGAATAGAGGGGCCCTTCCTGTCCATCTTCAGAGTTCTGCGCCTTCGACGCCGCGCCTCCGTGGGAACCAGGTGAGCGTTACAGAACGCGAAGCCTCACCACAATTTCCCACCTGGGCGCTATGGAGACTTCCGAGACAGATCAGCTGGCCCATCTTTTAGGGGAATTACGGGCAGAAGTGCACTCAGCCCGCCAGGAGACTAATGCTCTCAGAAGGGAACTAATCCTATCCAAGGAAAGAACTGATGATCTGGCCAAAAGGTTATTGCAGGGCCAGGCAGAGCACACTCCTTTACCTGTTTCCGGAGATATTTCTACAACAATGGGTTCGAATAACCCGGTACAAATCAATCTACCTGGACACATGCCTTTGGCCCCGCCGGAACGTTTTGCGGGGATCCCAAGAAATATGCCGCTTTTATGAACCAGTGCTGTTTACACTTTTTATGCAGGCCCGGGGCCTTCCCCAACGACCAGACCAAAGTAGCCTTTGTACTATCTTACCTCAGTGGCTGTGCTGCCGATTGGTCTATTCCATTGATAAATCAGGATGATCCCATTCTCCTGGATTTCCAGGGCTTCCAGGCCAGCATGGAAAGATTGTTCGCTCGACACTCGCAGGGACAGGCCCTTGACAACGAACTGCTATCCTTACGACAAGGTAATCAGGATCTTTTGTCCTATATCGCCACCTTTAATAGACTAGTTGTGGAAACCGGATGGCCTGAAAATAAAAGGATCACATTGTTTCATCGAGGCCTGCGCGGAGAGCTTAAAGATGTTATAGCTCAGATAGTAGATCCACCCAGGCCTGCGCAGACTACATAGACTTGGTGGTTCAACTTGATCACAGACTTCAAAATAGAAAAGCAGATCGGCTCAAGTATGAAACCAGAGTACCTATCAAGACCCACGTTAACTCCAAGAGTACTGACGTTTCCGAACCTATGCAAATTGGCAGTGTTAAAGGACCATTAACGCAGAAGGAACGAGAGAGAAGGCGACAAATGCAACTTTGTCTGTATTGCGGAACTTCCGGTCACTTTCTTCAAAGTTGTCCAGTTAAACCACCCAAGAAGGTGGTTGGAGCCACTGATAACGAGTTATTGACACCTGGTTCGGGAAACGACCTAGCCCGACAAGCGTAGGGGTCCGCTTGCCGAGCTTGAAAACAAACTCTTTGACCTCGCATTTTGTCATGCCAATGGTGCTTGTGAACCCAAAACAGCCTCAGCAGTTGCATGCTATAAAAGCATACATAGACAGTGGAGCTATTGGAAATTACATAGACCGTGAATTGGCTTCCAGGATTAAGCTTCCTCTCCGCCCGAAAGTAACCCAAGATGTAATTACTACAGTTGATGGAACCGAAATAGCCTCAGGGCCTGTAACGCATTCCACAGTTGAAATCACTCTGGTGGGTCAGGACGGACATCGGGAAGCAATCGTGTTTGATGTGATCAAGGCCCCACAATTTCAAGTACTTCTTGGAATCCCTTGGTTAGAAACACATAATCCGAGAATAGACTGGCGAGCAAAGAAGATAACTTTTCCTGATTGTGAACCAACCTGTTACCCAAGGAATCCAGCTATGGGTCTAGCCTCTGTAACTTCCACCCCTGTACAGCTACCATCTGAATACCAAGAATTCCAAGACGTTTTTCAGAAAGAGCAGGCTAACACCTTACCTCCCCATCGATCTTACGATTGCCAAATCGACTTGGTACCCAATGCACAAATACCTTGTAGTAGGATTTATGCTCTTACTGAACCTGAGAACCTGCATTTGCGCCAGTATTTGGATCAATACCTGGCCAATGGTTTCATTCGCCCATCAAAGTCACCAGTCTCTTCCGCTTTGTTCTTCGTACCTAAAAAGGAAGGAGACCTTAGGGCCTGTATTGACTACCGCGCCCTAAATCAGATAACGATTAAGAATCGTTACCCTTTGCCCCTGATACCTGAGCTTATCGACCAAGTAAAAGATGCTCGTGTGTACACCAAGCTAGATCTCCGAGGAGCTTACCACCTGGTACTTATAAAAGAGGGCGACGAGTGGAAGACTGCATTCCGCACCAAATTTGGGCTCTTCGAATATCAAGTAATGCCCTTCGGTTTGTGCAACGCACCTGCCGCCTTTCAGTACTTCATGAATGATGTTCTTCGGGAACTTATCGATGTTTGTGTCATCGTTTATATTGACGACATCCTGGTGTATTCCTCCTGAGAATCTGATCACAGAAACCATGTTAGGGCAGTTCTTGAGAAATTGCGCCAGCACAACTTATTTGCCAAGCTCGAAAAATGCGTTTTTCATACCAAAGAAGTGGAGTTTCTCGGATTCATCCTGACACCTCAAGGAATCCGAATGGACTCGCGGAAAGTGGACGCCATTCTCAAATGGCCATCTCCTAGCTCTGTGAAGGGAGTGCAAAGCATGCTTGGCTTTGCCAATTTCTATCGAAGGTTCATCCCGGAATTTTCTCGAACTGTTCAACCCATCACAGCTCTCCTAAAGAAAAACAAACGCTTTGAATGGACTCTTGAGGCTGAACAAGCCTTTCAGGACCTGAAAACCAAATTCACCTCTGCACCTGTATTAAAGCACCCGCGCCCAGATCTCCCTTACATCGTGGAAACCGATGCATCCAGTTCGGCCATGGGAGCTGTCCTGTCGCAAAGAGACCCAGAAACTAACCAACTACACCCTGTAGCCTTTTGGTCCAGAAAATTCTCTCCACCTGAACTCAATTACGCAATTACCGACAAAGAACTACTGGCTATTAAATCAGCTTTCAAGGCTTGGCGTCACTATCTTCTCGGTGCAAGACACACCATCACCGTAATTACGGACCACAGAAATTTGCAGTATTTAAAGACGGCCAAAGCTCAATCTTCGCGACAACTCCGATGGGCTTTATTCTTTGCGGAATTTGATTTTGTAATTACCTATCGCCCTGGCTGCAAGAATGGTAAGGCAGATGCCTTATCCCGGATAGGCATGGAAGAACCCAATTCGAGTTTAGAACCTGTGCCAATCATACCGGAACAAAGAATTCTGGGCTTGACTTCATTGCAAACCATTGAGGACATCCAACCTCAAGTAAAACAGCTTTTTGACTCTTCTGCCTTACTGGAATGGAGTCAAAAGGGTCCTCACTACACCGTTAAGGATGATTTACCCTACTTCCAAGAGCGGTTATTTCTGCAAAGTAAAGAATTGCAGGAACTTGTCATTACCCGTCATCATGAATCATTAATGGAAGGACACCCCGGTATCGCGAAAACAGAAGAAAAGATCAAACGCCACTTCTGGTGGCCTTCTTGGAGAAAAGACATGAAGTCATTTGTGTTGTCTTGCGGAATCTGTGCCCAAAATAAGAGTCAAAAGAAAAGGCCAGCCGGCCTACTTCAACCTTTGGACATTCCACCAGCACCTTGGCACACCTTGTCAATGGACTTTATAACTGACCTGCCTCCTTGTGGTGGTTACATCACGATTCTCGTAATAGTGGATCTATTCTCCAAAATGGCCCATTTTATCCCTTTAAAAGGATTGCCGTCAGCTTCCACCTTGGCCAAGGAATTTATGGAAAATATAGTGCGGTTACATGGTTTCCCTTCCATATTAGTCTCAGACCGTGGAAGTCAATTTATCTCCCACTTTTGGAAGAAAAGTTGCCAACTAGCACAAATAGACGTGCGGTTATCCACCAGCCACCACCCCCAGACCGACGGACAAACCGAGAGAACCAATCAGACTCTCGAGCAATATCTGCGGTGCATGTTACACCAATCCGAGTTGAATTAGAAGGACATCCTTTGGATTGCAGAATATGCATACAACAATTCAGTGCATTCTGGAACCGGACAGACGCCTTTTTATACCCTGTATGGTCACCATCCTCGGACCTCTGACCTAGATCCACCTCTGACCCTGGAGATGCCTGCAGTAAATCACCTACATTCCACAATAACCCAAGCCTTCAAAGAAGCTACAACCCACTTACAGCAAGCCAAGAAAAAGTATAAAGAAAACGCTGATTTGCACCGAAGTAAAACTCCTCCTTACCAAGTAGGAGATCAGGTATGGCTAGCAACTAAACATCTACCCCTCAAGGGTCAGCGAACTTTTAATCCCAGATTCATTGGGCCTTACCCCATCAAAGCTATTATCAACCCAGTGGCCTTTAAACTCGATTTACCATCCAACATGCGGATTCATCCCGTTTTTCACGCATCTCTTCTAAAACCAGTACAACCTGGAACTAGACTGTCTGAGCCCCCAGGCCCTGTCCAAATTGATGGAGAATTAGAATTTGAAGTGAAAGACATTTTAGATTCCAAGATAGTTAAGTCGAAACTCTTCTATCTTGTTGATTGGAAAGGATATGGACCTCAGGAAAGATCTTGGGAACCCAGTAACTATGTTCACACACCACGATTAATTCAAAGATTCCATCGAAGATTCCTGCACAAACCAAAACCCCCGGAGGAAAAGACCTTGGGAGGCGCCTTGAGGGGGGGTACTGTCATGATGCCTACCTCTAAGGAGCCAGGCCGGGCCCAGCAACCCCAGAGGCAGACATCATTTTCCCCAGGGAAGTCTCAGCGGGCCCAAGTCGGGGCCCTTTGGACTCAGTCCTGGCGCCCTAGGCGCCAGGCTCATAGCGGACCCCAGTCCTGGCGCCTTAGGCGCCAGGCTCATAGAAGAGGATATGTGTTTAAGTGCTTGGGTGCACACTTACCTGATGCAGACCTTGCTGCTTCATCCAGGCCCTCTTGAGGCCTGAATGGGACTACTTAACCTGTAGGACTACTTCACCACCCGGGTGTGGTCGGGGAAGGATACATACCTGATTGGTGGAAGGATACATACCAGGAACTTCTTCCAAGGCTATTTAAACCCCACCCGAACAGTCACACATGCTTCGCGTTGTTCTGCACCTAGCAGCTGGACGCTCACCGTGTCAGCTCCTGCATCCTGACTTCAGCCACGCCTGCCAGCACCCTGGAACACCTGCAAGGGGAGAAAGGAAGAGAATAGGAGAAGAAAAGCCCTTACCTGCTAATTCTGCATCCCGGAGTCATTTCTCCGACGGCCCTGAAAAGGAAGACATCATTTTAAAGGCATTTCGTTTCGATCGCTGCAGCGCTGCATTTACTCACCTTTGCAAGGCGCTTCCATCTTCAGCAGCGATCTTCTGGATTCAGCTACGCCCCGGCGCCTAGAGGAAAAAAGACAAGAACAAAGGTGAGAGGGAGAAAAGGAATAAGGAAAGCTCAGTTTCCTTTTAAGTCTTACCTGTTGGATTATTCCCACTGCATTTCGGGTCCTGCCGCTTCCTGGCATCTCCGGACCCCGGCCCCTATGGGGAAAAAAGACAAAGACATTGAATGCGCGAATGCAAAGACATTACCTGAGCGCACATCCAGAACTGTTTCACTTCGGTTCGGCGCCATATCTCCGGCACTCCGAACCCCGGCCCCTAAGGGGAAAAAGACATAAGCATTAGCGCTTGCTGCAATTAGACAACGAACATTATTATTAAGCTTGAACTGTTGAACAGAACTTTTACAGCGCCTTACCTGAACAGTCAAGCTTACCTGAACTCCCATCAATCCTCAATCCAGTGAAGTAACTGGGTTTCAACGCGCCCCTGCATCAGAAGCAGGATGGAGAGCTCATCCTTCCAAACCCTAAGGTGAGGCTTCACGGGGAATCGTGGAGGAGGTATCGTGGAGGGTTGGAAGGGAGTGGGAGGCTTGAGCATTGTTCCACAGTTGGTAATACTCCCTTTTCACGCACAGGAGGGTATCCAACGAGCCAGGGAAGCCAGAATAGAGGGGCCCTTCCTGTCCATCTTCAGAGTTCTGCGCCTTCGACGCCGCGCCTCCGTGGGAACCAGGTGAGCGTTACAGTAACACGTTTACCTCAAACGGATAGAAACAACATAATCAATTATTGCTCTAAACACAGGACCTTGGATAGGTCTGACAAAAGCCAGGCTAGAGGGTGACCAAAGTGGATCGCTAAAATAAGTATAGCGAGGGTTAATGTGGAAAGGTCCCTATTATAGCAAACAGCTATATCTCAACAGAGTAAACGGGAGGGAGAGCCCAAAACAATAGCACAGGACAAAGGGCTATCAGTGGAAGAAAAACACGAGGGGGTGTCCTGTCTATTGAAGTCAAAGCTTATTTCAATTTGATTATATGTAAAAGAAATTCGAGGTGTATCTGATCCTCTATTGTAGCCTTATTTATGCATATCCAGAGGATAGGTGTACAAACAAAGGTCAGATGGGCCTGTTCCAGAGCCTGCAATACATATCCTAGGCGTTCAATTTGTTCTTTCCATGTAGCGCTGAACACTGCAATGTCATCCAAGTATGCCATGCAGAAGTCCTCCATCCCATTCAGAACTTCATTGACCATCCTCTGAAATGTAGCAGGTGCATTCTTTAGTCCAAAAGGCAATACCTTGAATTGGTAGAGGCCAGCTGGGGTGGATAATGCAGTTTTCTCCTTGGCATGGTCTGTCGGGGCTATTTGCCAATAGTCTGATGTTAGGTCAAATGTGCTGAGGTACTTGGCTGCACCAAGTTTGTCCACCAGCTCATCTGTCCTGGGCAAAGGATGGGCATCAGTCTTTGTGACTGCATTTAGAGCTGTATAGTCCACGCAGAATCTCAATTCTTTGGATTATGCCTTTGGTAAAAGCACAACTGGGCTAGACCATGGGCTAGTAGAGGGCTCTATAACCCTGAGATCAAGCATCTTGTTGACCTCATTCCTTATATGGGTTCTTACATTGACATTCTGTTCCCCCTGCTTTTGACAAGCAAACAGTCACCAGTGAGTATATCATGCTGGCCCCAAGGGGTCAAGCCTGGTGAAAGTGAGGACAGGGAGGCAAACTGATTTAACAGTAATTTGCACTCATCCTGCTGGTCAGATGTGAGACTGGAAGAGAGATTAACTCCTTCCACTTGCTCATCTAAAGTTAAGCCTCTGAGGAGGTCAGGCAGAGGTTCACTCTCCTCCTCCTGTGCTGAAGCTAGAAGCAAAGCTTCTATGTCAGGTCTAGAGACATAAGCCTTCAAACAGTTGGTGTGAAAGACTCTGGGAGCCTCCTTAGGATTGCTTAAGTCCACCAGATAGTTCACCTCTCCAAGTTTACCCACAACTTTGAATTGTCCTATCCATTTGTCCTGCAAGGCCCTCTGCCTTGTGGGGACCATAACAAGAACAAGCTGGTCTTGAGTGAACTCAACCATGTTAGCCTTCTGGTCATGCCAATGTTTGACCAGAGCTTGACCAGCCTTCAAGTTATCACTTGCCTCTGCCATCATGTGTGACATTCTCCTCCGGAGACCTATCACATAGTCAGTCACTCTGACTGGCTTGGGGGAAGGAGCACTCTCCAACCCCTCCTTAATCAGGGCCAATGGACCTCTGACTGGATGGCCATAGAGAAGTTCGAAGGGACTGTAACCTACTCCCTCCAGAGGGACTTCTCTATATGCAAAGAGAAGGCATGGCAGGAGAAGGTCCCACTCTCTTTTAAGGGGTTCTTCTAAAGCACCTATCATGCTCTTCATAGTTCTGTTAAACCTCTCTACCAACCCATTGGTTTGGGGATGGTAGGCAGTTGAGAACTTGTAGCTGACTCCACAGGTTTTCCACATGGCTTGCATGTAGTGGGACATACAATTTGATCCCCTGTCAGATATCACCCCCTTAGGAAAACCTACTCTGGTAGAAATACCAAGTAGGGCCTTAGCCACAGCCTGAGCCGTAACAGTCCTCATAGGTATTACTTCAGGATACTTAGTGGCATGATCCACTACAACCAGGATAAACCTATTGCCTGAAGATGTGGGAGGGTCAAGAGGACCAACAATGTCAATCCCGACCCTCTCAAAAGGAACTCCCACCACTGGGAGAGGCACCAGGGGTGCCACATTCTTGGCTCCACTCTTGCCAGAGGTTTGGCAAGTGTGGAAGCTCCTGCAGAATTTGTCTACTTCTGAACCCATTTTAGGCCAGTAGAAGTAAAGGGGGAGACTTTCCTTGGTCTACTTAAAACTTAAGTGACCAGCCAAAGGTATCTTGTGTGCTAACTGCAGAAGCTGGAGTCGGTTCACTAGAGGTACTACAAGTCTTTTGCAGTCTCCAGGGGTTGACTCAGTTGCTTCACTGTAGAAGAGAGAAGGTAGGAGAGTGGAATGTCAACAGCTACTCACTTTCTCAAGAATTAATTCTCATTCAAAAAAATATATAAACTTTATTATAGGTTAGTTGGTAAAAAAAACTCTGGTCTTGTGCATTTAACATACCCTGCCACAAGGAATAAATCACCTGGCTGGGACCTGGATTTAGCCTCTACTATCCCTGACTAAAGGTAGGCGACATCATTAAACTAACCAGATCATTACAGAATAGGGCAGAATAACAAAGTACAGATATTCAATACAGAGCCCATCTAAATAAGGAGGGCACCTCCCCCAAGATACGCTAGGATGTATATATATAGATCGTTCACTTTTATGAGCTCTGACCAACAGAGGAAAGGCATATTTTATGACTCCCTAATCTGATTAATTTTATCATAGGAACCAGAGGAAGAACACTAACTTCCTGGAAGAAAATATGCCCAACTAATGTGGACTTTTTTCTACTCACCAAGGGAGCCTCTACACCAGGACAGACAGGTAATTAATTTACCCTGATCTTTTCCTTAACACTTTAAATTGTGTTGCCAGAACATTAATGAGAATACTGACTCTGGCTCTTTTGGTTTTGTTAACAGCTACTACAACAACAAAAACCTTTTTAAATTAAAGATTCTTCATCCAGAGAAGATCACAGACCATTTGCTTGAATACTCTATTTTATGTTCATGACTACTCCTGAAGAAAGTCCCATCATTCGTTATAGAGGACTGAAACATGTTGAGTTGGTAATCTAAAAGTAAAACTAGATTGTACTAAAACATTTATAGATCCATGAAGATCAAAAACCTAAAACAGTTAAGGATTCACAGCAAAGGTTAACATTTAGATGACTGCATTAACACACGTTTCTATTTTTTAGAATTATTGTGTCTGAAATATTTTTGTCATTGTTACATTTGTGTGTATATTTTAGAGTGTCTGAAAAATGAATTTTATATGTATTATGTCTCTCTCACTTATGAGTTTTTTTACCAACTAATCTATAATAAAGTTTATATTTTTTTTTAATGAGAATTAATTCTTGAGAAAGTGAGTAGCTGTTGACATTCCACTCTCCTACCTTCTCTATATCGTAAAAGTTATGTTTTTCCCAAAATTAAGGTAGGAGTCCACTTGAGAGTGGATTTTTGGGATCTCCCCATAGTTTCTTTCACTGTAGAAGAGGCCATCTTCCCAGTGCAACCTATACTTTCCAGGCTCAGTCCCACTGAGCTGAGAAGCTGCTTGTAGGCGAAGACCTTCAAGAGTAGGACACTCTCTTTGTCCTCTGCTGAAATCTGCCCTGTTGGGTCCACCTTCTGCCAGTAAAGACTGCAGCTCAGGATGGTCAACAGGGCCAAGATCTCTCACCAGAGTAAGACCTTCTTCTAGATTGGATTCCTCAGTATCTAGTTGAACCATACAGGGTTGAACCTCACACTCAGCCTCAGCTGGTGCAGGAGTCACTGATGTGACTTTGGACAGTCTTGGAGATGTCCTTCTAGGCACAGGAGTGCTTGCTGTCAGACTTAGGTTTCCCCTTTATCTCTTTCTGTCCTGGAATAGCAGTAAGTAAGTCCTGTAGACTTGGGGTGATAGTTTCCTCTATCATGTCCCCAGGAGAGCCTCTCAAGGTTCTCGCCCTTGCAGACCTGTGAGCTCCTGCTTCCTTCTGCTGGGGGGCTTGGGGGTACTAGACCCAACTCCAAGAGTTTTAAGGTCATTACCCAGCAGGACCCTCCGAGGCATGTTATTTTGCACACTTACAGGTATTCTGACAGTCATGTCATTACACTGGATGAGAGCTGGTAACTGGGGAACCATTTGCACAGGGCCTCCAGCTAACTTGGTTAGGTGTTTGGGTGCCTTAGCAACATCCTCCACCTTGAAAAAACATTCATCAACCACAGTTATGCTGGCTCCAGTGTCTCTGATGGCAGGGGTTTCCTGACCATTCACAAGAACACTATCTTTGTAATACTCTTTAGTATTATCTGGGATTGAGTTATAGACATCTAAGTTCTGTTGTTCCCAAAGACCCAAGGACACTAAAGAAACACTAGCTGAGAATCTCATGGGCTCATCAGCTAGTAACTGAAAGTTTCCACTGGCTGTAGGTACTTCATCCACCTGGGAGAAGGCTAAGGAGACAGTGTGGACCCCTGAAGGTTTACCCTTAGATCTGGGATCTCCTTTCACATGGTCAGTTAACCCGCAAACAAAGCATTTACCAAATGCTCTATTGAATGGGTGTTTGTTCTGACCTCCATCTGGTTTGGGACCAGATGGTGCACTAGCCTGTTTCGGTTTCCCTTGTGGCTTACCCTGGCTATGTTTGTGGCCCTCTTTTGGATTGGAATTATTGGAATTCTCTTGTCTTTCTTTGACTTGTTTCCCTCTTCCTTTTTCTGAGTTGCCCCAGAATCCTTGTGAGTAGCCCTGTTGGCAACCCACAAGTCAGCAGCCTTAGCTAACTTCTTAGGATCTATCTCCTTTGATTCAGCCAAGTGCTGTCTAAGCTCAGGAGAGCAGAAATCAAAAATAGACTCCAACATTACAAGATTCCTCAAACCTTCATAAGTGTTTACTTTGTAACCCTTAACCCAACCATCTACGTTTTTCAAACATTCACACACCCAGGTAGACCAAAGGGTACCATCATGCTTTTTGAGGGTTCTAAACCTCTTGAGGTACTGGGAAGGGGTCTTCCCAAATCTAGCTATTAATGCTAGCTTCACACACTCATAATCCATGCTTATCCTCCTCCCCCAACTCCATTACAGCATCACTTGCAACATGGGGAAGCCTAGAGAAAAGCCAAGGAATCAACTGATTCCCTGAGATACCTTGAATCCCATGATTGTACTCAAACATTGCTAACCAATCCAAAACATCAAGTTTAGTCTCATACATACCAATAATTTCCTTTGGCATACGGGGTCTCTTAGGGCTGGAAGACCTAGAAGACTCTGGGAGAGAAGCATTTTCTAAAGACAATTTCTTCATTTCTAGTTCATGATTCAGCTCCATTTCTCTGAGCCTTAACTCTTGATGTTTCATGCCAGTTTGTGCATCAATACTTTTCACTTCCAATTCAAGTCTCATTTTCTCAAGTTCAATAAACTCAGGAGTAAGTGTAGGAGCTGTGGGGGTCCCTGTGGACAGAGGTTGTGCTTTCTGAACAGGTAAGGGAGGTGTCTGGTTTCCTAACAAGGACTCATCTACTTCTTCTAAAAAGACCTACCCGTACCTCGTACTAGGCTTCTATAATCCGGCAAATCAGAACATTCAACAAAACAAACACAATCCATGTCGACCACAGAGAAAATGTGTTACCTTCTCCAACAGCTCCAATAGTAGCGGTTCAAACAGTGATTCCAGCTCTACCAACTCAGGACCCTCAACCTCGAGTCAAAAACACCCTTTTGAAGGACGCGGGCAAAGAGGCCACCCGAAGCAATTCCAACAACATCACATGCGAACAAGACAATGGATGCCACCAGGAACCAGTCATGGTGATACCAATCTTCAACCTCAGCAAACACATTCTAAGCCATGAAGAAACAAGTGTTTTAAGCAAAGGCTTGAGTTTTATTCCGACCACTCCCGCAAACAGATTTCAAACAGAAGTTGAAATACGTAAGTTTTTTAGAACCATCAGACTCAAATTCTTCTTCAACGACAAACCAGAAAAAGACACTCCCGAATCGACAGGTCTTAAACCATTCTCTAACTTTACACCACTCTCTCATATGGTAAACCCAGAAATCCTGGCTTTCGAAAATCAAATTCTTTCTGAAACCAACAAACTTTTTGATAAAAATATCAGATATCCGGACAACCTCAACAAGAATGAACGCCTGGCTATGAAGAACCTCGAGGGTAATCACGATTTCTTGATCAAACCTGCCGACAAAGGTGGTGGAATCGTATTATGGGCAAAAACTCTGTACAATATTGAAATACAGAAGCACTTGGCTAATACCAAATTCTATCGACAAATACCCATTGATCCGACCACAAGACTCCTCAATGAAATAGAAAGCCTTTTGTGTCAAGCACTACAAGAAGGTTGGATCGACGACGATGAAAAACTATTCCTAACAAACCGCCACCCGATCCTTCCAGCATTCTATCTACTATCCAAGATTCATAAAGACAAAAAGAATCCACCTGGTCGACCGATTGTAGCCGGCATAGGATCTGTTCTAGAACCCCTATCTATCTACATAGACTTCTTTCTACGTCCATTCATTAGCAAAATTAAATCCTATGTCCATTTGGTTAATGAAGAAGATCTCTTGGTCACCTTAGACGTTGAATCACTTTACACGAGTATTCCTCAACGCGAATGCATAGACGTTCTCGCCACCTACTTAGACAAGAGAACCAACATGGAACCTCCCACGGCCTTCCTACTTGAATGCATTCGGATCACACTCACGGAAAATTATTTCATTTTCGAAACATCGTTTTATCAACAAGTCCATGGCACCTCTATGGGAGCAACTTTCGCACCTGACATAGCAAACCTTTTCATGGACCATTTTGAAGCCAACTCCGTTTACTATACCAACAACCCCTACAAAGGACAGATAGGTTTCTGGATTTGATATATAGATGACATCCTAATGACATGGAAAGGAAACAACACTGAACTACAAGATTTTTTCACCTGGCTCAACAACATAGATGCCTGCATCAAGTTCACCATTCAATCGGACAAAAAGTCTATTCCTTTTCTAGATCTGACCATCTACAAAACTACCACCAATACCTTGTCTAACACCCTTTATCGTAAACCAACCGCAAAAAATACTCTTTTGGATTTTCCCAGTTTTCATCCAGCAGCTCTTAAAGAAAACGTACCCTTCGGCCAATTCTTACACCTTAGACGTAATTGCACCACCCGAGAAGATTTTGACACAACTAGCAAAGACCTCTCAGTTAGACTAAAAGAAAGAGGCTACCCCAGCCATATCATTCGTCGAGCACAAAAATGGGCAAAAAACAAAAACAGGGAATCATGCCTCACCACTACTCCACGAGAACCCTGTGAGAATAAACTAACCTGCGTCACTACCTTCTCACCTTTAAGCAATCAAATAAGAAAGACCATCCTTAAACATTGGGAAATCCTCCACACCGAGTCCTTTGAACCCACTAAACCCCTGTTTGCTTTCAAGAAAAGTAGGAACCTAAAAGATCAGCTAGTCAATACATACACAGAACCCATCAAGCCACCTGAAAACACCCTGTGGAATCTACCTCCTGTCCAAGGCCACTACAAATGTGGATCATGCTCAGTGTGCAGTCTAACCAAAAACCTGAAATCCATCGACCTAAACGGTAAGACCTGGAATTTCAAATCTTTCACAAATTGCAAAAGCAAATGGACTGTGTACACGATCCAATGCCCTTGTAAACTACTGTACATCGGTAAATGCAAAAGAGAAGTAAGACAGCGAATATGCGAACATCGCTCATGCATTAAGAACAACATCCCCGACAAACCAATGGTGTCTCACTTTCAAGAGAAACACCACACCCACAAACAGCCAAGAACCCCTTTAGAGGCGGCGATAGAGACCTCTCACTTCGTAAATTAGAACAGCAATGGATTTTCCGTCGGAACTCAGTCAAACAAGGCCTAATGTAGCAATTGAATGGAACGTATTCTTTAAATAAATCCATCCTGTACCATTAGCCCTGTACAGAACTATTGACACCATAAGCACACCCTATGTAAAAATAAATTAAGTGTGATTGCAATGTACCGAAAACTAATTGTATCTGGAGATGTGTTTTGAGGTGCAGAGGAGAAGGATGCAACCTTGACACCTAGGTTGCGTGATATATAGGAAGAACAAAGAAGTTCCCTAGTCGGGAACTTGCGTCCCCTGCACACTATCTTTTGTCTGGAAAACCAGACCAAACATTAGAGGTATTCAAACATAAGGGTCAATCAAATTAAATATATCAAGTAACAGAATAATCTTGAAAGAAAAATTTCTCAGACAGAAAATTTTAGGTCACAAGAAACCATCTTCTTTTTATTCATGATGTCGAAGTCAGGAGAGGCCCAACGCGTTTCGAGTGCTTCACACTCTTCATGAACACTATTCTGAGTATACATAGCTATTGACAAGAATGTGAACCTGTATCACAGGACAGGTAAACGGGTTACCAGCAGTTGGATCATTCATTCAATGCTTGCTGCCAGCTATGTTTTATCGTTTTCTCAAATGTTGTTGGCGGAAATTGAGTTTTCACCCTTAAATGAATATGATTCAGAATGTGAACCCTATGCAGGGCAGGGGACTCTTATTTTGTAATATGACTCCTAAATTTTCTTATGAACATGTTTGCATAATGGAGGATATAACATCTGAGTTGATTACATGTAGAAATTGCACTAGGGGTCCATTTAGGGCCCTTGAGTACACCTAGAAGGACATGCGAGATTGGTCACACATTGCCTCCGTAATCCGTAAAAAATCTCTTTTACATCCTAATGATAAATGTACATTTGGAGTTTTTTCAGTGCACCTGAGTGTTTATTATCTTTGCACATTAATTGCCACCCAAAAATTCCTGTTACTCAAACTAGTCAAGAGAGTAGTTGGGCGTGGTTGCGTTCCCCCTCTCATCCTTGAGTAACAGAATAAGCCTGTTTTAACACATGGATGTCTCTTGCCTATATCCGATGTCATCCACGCTGCCCGGGGGCGCTTCCAGATGGGCATGTGAGATTACTCACTCATTGCCTCCGTAATCCCTTGAAAATCACACAGTTAGCATCCTCGTGCATAAAATGCACGTTTTAAGCTCTTCCAGTGTAGATCAGTTGTTATTAACTTTGTACCTCAATTGCTGCTCACAAATTCCTACCATCTCCATCTCTCATAAATCAGTAAAGAGCAGAAGGTTGTTGTTGCATCCCCCCTCTCTTACTTGACTAAAAGAAGAAAACCGCTTCAACACTTGGACGTCGTTTGTTTACATCTGACGTCATCCACGTTGCCCACGTGATGACGTCATGAGGTAAACAATCGGTTTGTCCATATACAGCTTAACAGATCCATCTATTTCAGGATGCCTTAGGGGTGTTCTTTCACATCCCTTATTAGTGAATGCTTCCACATGCCATTCTTGGCAATTAAACCATTTTGTACATTCGAGTGAGCTGAGGCTCTACGACACACACGCATGAGCGTAATGACGTCATGGCCCGCGCGCATGCACGGGATGACATCATGCATCCACTTGACATAAATAACGCAAGCACTAACAACATGGAGGCTCGCTATCCTGGTGGATCGTGACTCCATGTTCGTGTGCCACATCCTCAAGGTAAGAACTAAGCCCACATCATTATTATTTATTTTTTAGACCCGGATGACACCCACGGAGACCTGAGAGCCTTACCTTCCGGTGTTACCCGTCGCTTGAAAACAGGAAGTAGACGCTCTGACTTCCATGTAAGTCCTTTCAATATACTTAGGAATAGTTATCCCCATGGAGTTTTTTACACTCCTATTATTAACCCAGTCCCAATTTTCTCTGTGGCCTTACCTAACAGATAGAACCGGGAAGCAGCAGCCCAGTCAGCCCCTGGACGCACATATCGGACTAAAAACTTGAAAATCCTCACCCTGAGGACTTTTCCATCTCTATATCTACCCTGCGGAGTTTGAAAAACAAAAGGTTAGAAGCTTTTTTTAAAAAATCTTTTTCAGCCTAACCATCTGGCCCCTATGACCACTTGAAGTTAGGCAATTTTTTCCACAACAATCAGGAATATCTATGCATCTATTGTTTGCGAATTATAAGTCAAAACATCAGTTGGATTTGCCTTCTTGAAACCAGTATTGAAATTTTCCATCACTTGAAAATCTAAATGGTTATGATAAACGAATAATGATAAATTAGAAATACCATGATGATGTTAAGGCAGTTATATGGTACAAATTTATTGTCAGAATTGTTTACAATTATTATGTTAAATTACTAACATAAGCTCAAATTATAATTTCTCTTTAGAAATCACTTATTGCCCCTGATGAAGAGTGTGAAGCACTCGAAACGCGTTGGGCCTCTCCTGACTTCGACATCATGAATAAAAAGAAGATGGTTTCTTGTGACCTAAAATTTTCTGTCTGAGAAATGTTTCTTTCAAGATTATTCTATTACTTGATATATTTAATTTGATTGAACCTTATGTTTGAATACCTCTAATGTTTGGTCTGGTTTTCCAGACAAAAGATAGTGTGCAGTGGACGCAAGTTCCCGACTAGGGAACTTCTTTGTTCTTCCATTAGCCCTGTACTCCAGTTCTTTGTGCCAATACTATCTATTCACGCTGCACCATGATTATGACTTGCTTATGTACCCAACTTTATGTGCTGTTTCGCTCAAATGCGCATTTTTCACCATCAGGTGTGTAAAATAAGACACAACCTCTTCTAGGCAGCTAAATTGGCCCAGCCATTCTTTTCCTCATACTAGCACCCCGTGACCATTCCATACCGATATTTGTCATATTAACCCTGTGTGCTTTTTCACTAATTTTTTCACTTAATTATGCATTCTCTATCATTAATTGTATTAACTACACACAATGCTCTCATGTCTTGAGCTCAACTATTAACACGGTCCCAATATGTGTTATTTACTTTTTTCAAACAAGTTATTATCTGCTTGCTGCCATACGATGCCTCTTGGGTCTGCATCCTTTCTCTCAGGCAGAATCAGAAACATCAGTATCCACATTTGCTGGAGGGGGTAGGCCCTTCAGATCCACTCTCCAGACTTTGTTTTCCCCTTAACTTTGCAACCAGTTCAGATTTTCTTCCTTTACCAGAGAGACTCCTCTCCCTACACATGGTTCTCAAAACCTCAGCAGTGTAGTTTAAGAGACCCTCTTCAGTGTAGATTTCCATATTTGACATGATTTCTTAGTTAATACAAATAGTGGTGTTTAGCCTTGTGGTTAGTTGAACCCAAGCAATAGCAGCACTCTAAGTGTAATCACTCTACTTTCAAATCCTCACCGCTGTGCGCCAGTGTTAGGCAGAATCCTGTGCAGTGCCATTAGGGACCACTACACACAATTAAGACTACAAGTGGTAATACAAGTTCACCTTTGGTACAAGCCTGTACTACTATGTTAAAGTGGTAGCAGTAGCGTAGCAGCCAGGCTTATCTCAAGATTATATGAGCAGTAGCAGAGATTACACAAAGGGACCACAATTACTGTGACTCAAGCAAACAAACACTTAAGGTTTCAGGTTAAAAAAAAATATAAGTACATTTATTTTTAAACCATCTGTAAAACACAACACTTCTATAAATTCAAAACCACACGTGAAATACACTACAACCAACCAATTCTCTTGGCACAGAACAACTCAAGGTAAGTACCTTATGTTTTGGCGGACCGGTATTGTGAAGCAAAAGACGTTACCGTGAATATGTATGCAATCACTTTTTGACAGTTCGGTCTTACTAAAGATACGGGTATCCGCGGCAAGAAATGTTACCGGGGCAAAACACACTTAGCACCTGGGTTAAGCAGAGAGAGTTGGGGCAAAAATCATAGGCAATACTTTTGTCAAGGCAGACAGAATCAGAGAACACTCGCTGACAGAAATGCAAAAGTCAATAGGCCGGAGCCAGTGTCAAGTGGAACCGGGTTCCTGTTGTCGAGGATCACACGGTCAGACAGTTCACTATTCAACGTTGCCAGGAGTACTTGGATATTGTCAAGAGAGGAAGCAAAAGTTATAAGGGGGAAGGAAGACAAGGGCAAGCCTTGGAGGAGGAGAAAAGGGATTCACCCTAGTTCCTCGAAGCAGGACACAGTACCTTATTCAATATAGAAGCTGGTGCCACGGCAGTTGTTCCTGGTAGTTTCCTGAAGACCCACTGTTCCTGGCGCTTCGGTCGCGGAGACGAGAAGGAGGATGTCTGGAGGGGTCTGCACCACTCAGGGATGAGGCCAGCAGCAGCGACGGTGAATAAAAGGTGCGCTCCTTTAAAACAGGAGAGGCTCTTCAGATGGCTATCCGGTCCACTACAGCAGGTTGCAGTGATTTTGACCACGAAGCGGATCCTCTGGCTGTAGAAGATGAGATGGTTGTCCCCACCAGGCTCAAGGGAAGAAGACTCCGGACTGGATCTTCTCTGGTCGTCGAAGGGTAGATAGCTCAGGACTGCAGCAGGGCTTCACCGGGACATGGGTAGTGGCAGCAGCCGTCTTCTTCTCCGCTTCTCTTCGGTTCCTTGCAGTTCCAGTGACGACTCTGACTTCCAGCCCAAGAGTCCTGCCTTTTATGCAAAAATCCCCCATTCACACAGCCTGGCTGTCAATCACGCAGCAGGGGGATTGTCCGGCCTGGACAACCACCTCAGCCAATCATGTCAAAGTGCGACTTGGGTTTCCTGGGATACCCTGTGCAGGGGAGGACTACACGCCTCCCTCACATTCAGCCCACCTAGACACCGAGGCGCCTAGAGGAGGACTTCTTGACAGAAGCCTGCCAAAAGACAGAGAACAAAGAAGGCAAACCTGGTTTGCCGCGCAAAGTAAACCACAAGAAGGACTTTTAACAAAAAGAAATGGCGACTAAACCCAACCAGAGCAAAAAGAAAGAATATTTGGTCAAGCGGGTTTATGTTCGAGGCTACTATAATAGCCTAAAACAATACCACGTTTATATAGTATAATCGTGAGGGTAGATACCACTGCCACCAGCCAAGTCTAAATGTTAAAAGAGTAAAACAAAGCTCAGAGAGGCACAGACGACAAGGGGTAGGATTTAACCCTTTTCAGTACTCCATGTAAGATGGGTTGTACTGGGTCTGTAGTTTTAAAGTCACTATGTAAAGTTAATGGCAACTTTACCTGCTTCTGGGGGACAGTAGTCAGCCCCAGAAAAAGGAGTCATTTGGGAAGTCTTGGAGACAACCCTGTGTTACTGCACTGAAGGTGCTGTGTAACACACACAACAAGTTTAGGCTCATGGAGTGGTGTGCTCCAGAGTCCAAGACCACACAACAGTAGAAATGCACATGACAAAACACAGGTAAGAGTGGGGAAAAGAAGCACACTCTTACCAAGTGGAAAAAATAAACTCCAGAAATCCAGCAGAGCTGCTGAGGGACTCACTAGGTAAGGGAAATTAGCCATAGAATGAGAACTCTCCCTAATATTCATCGAGCAGTACTTCCGCTCTGAGCTTCCATGCTGGGATTGGGGGTGCACATGCCACTCTTTGCCACGTCACAATGAGTAGTGCCTGGTCTGAGAGGACTCTAGCTCTATAGTGAGCAGCTACAAAGGCACCAAGGGGGCCACCCACGCTAGGGTACCCCAGGCATACCCCGAATATGGCGATCTGTGCACTGGTCCCCCCCACTTCTTGGCTATTGTGGCCTGTCTGGCTGCTGTAAAATGTGTCTCTTGCAGAAGGGACATCTGTACTCCTTTGCTGATCAAATATGTATGTACCCTGTTGCGCTTGACGTATCTGTTAAGCCCTCTCACGTTCCAGGGGATTACCTTGACGGTACTCATCTCTATCACGTAATCCCTCTCCATTCGGGTGTCCCACTCTCCCCCTCCTGATCAGCCCCTCCCACTGCACTCTTTTTGCTGACCCGTTCCCATTCAACAACATCTTTGCGCGTGCAGATGAAAGGCGAGTCACTGCACAGGTAAGTATGCTATTCAACCCAACATATAACATCCCTCCCTCATCCCCTCCCCCATCCCTAAACTTCCCCAACATATGCACAACAGCTCCTAGGCCGTTCAGGCTCAGCTTCTTCTCACACTTAACCAATGTTTCACCTCCCACCCTGCTGGTCTCCCATGCAGCAGCGGGATGCCTTTAACAGGCACCCCTGAAATGAAACTAGAGTAGCTGACAGGGTAGGCAGCACCTGCCCATGAGCCGACCACCCGGCAGCCTTAAAGTCAAGGGGCCTCATTACAACCCAGGCGTTAAGGGTTTAACGGCGCCGTCGGCGCCGTTAACCCTTAACGCCTGATTACCATTTTAACGCCTGCTTTTAGCAGGCGTTAAAATGCAAGGCGCTAACCCGCCTTGGTGCTAATTACGGCACCGTAATTTACAGTGCCGTAATTAGCGCCTTCCCCACTCCCATTATGCCCTATGGGGCAAAAATGGGAATGGGGAAGGGTAAATGGGGAATGGGGATTTACCGCCCCACTCACCTTGGAATGGGGCGGTAAATCCGCCATCCACCATGGTGTAAACAGAGTTTACACCATGGTGGTAAAGTAGGGAACTTACCGCCTGGGTTGTAATGAGGCCCAATGTGCCCTTTCCCTGCCTTACCAGCAAGGTGCCCCGTCTTCTCGTCCCACCATTTGGCTATTGCATGTCACCCTACTGCATGTCTCTGAGAAGCCCGACATGTCTGCTGCAGATCCGGTTCTCACGGAGCCGCTTCCAACCGCCTCCGGAGGGGAGCCTCTCCTATTGGGACCATCCATGATTTTTCCCCCTCTGTGCTGTCGAAAAAGTGGGAAGTGCCATTATGCAGTACCTTAAACTTTGAGCGATTTATAAGCATGTATTTCATGTTCGCTTGTCGCAGTCTCTCTTTCGTGGGTCCAAAAGCTGCCCTTCGTTTCTGCACCTTCAATGTGTAATCAGGGTACACTGTGATCTTGGCGGACCCCCTTTTGATGGTCCCCCCTTATCTGGAGAATGCTAGAATGGGTTCCCTGTCTCTTTAATTTAGGAGCTTTGCAATCACAAGTCTCAGGGGTGCTTCTGTTGGGGGTCTGCTGCAAAGGACCTGTTGGCCTGTTCCACTACAAATCTCTGTGACAGGTGCCTGCCCCAACCTCCTGCAGCAGCATATTCTTCACATAAATTATATGGTCTCTGCCCTCTGTCCCCTTCCGGCAGGCCTAGTGTCTGTATGTTGTTCCGCCTTGCCCTTACCTCAGCACCCTCGGCTCTGTTTTCCAGTGCAGCTACCTTCAATTTTAAGTCCTGTACCTCGGACAAGGCCCCCACAATGTTGTGCTTATTTTCTTCAGCTTGTGTTTCCACTCATAGTACCCTCTCTGCCAATGCACGAACATCCTGCCGCAGTAGCCCCACATCTATTCTGACCTCATCTATGCCCCTTGCCAGGGTAGTTTGTAGTGTCGCGATAGACTTCAGTATCTGGTTCTCCTCTCCTTTTGCATCCATCTGTGTGGAGCAACCTTCCTTCTGGGTCTCACTGCCTCCCTCCCCCTTGCCTTAGAAGGCTTCCATCCTGGTTTGCTGGTTTTGTTTTTGTGTTACCTGTCTGGCATGTGTTCGGTAGTACTCCGACACAGCGCTATGCCAGCCAGCGGCCACACGTCCAGTGCCACCCCCAAAGTGCGGTCTGTCAGTGTTCCAGGTCCGGACCTATCATGTAGGGTCTGCTGTCTTTTGCTGTGGGAAACATGGCTTAATACTGTACAACGTGTCAGGTACCGTCCTGTTCAGTATATGAACTCCCAACAGTGCAGCGTTTGTACCCCGTGGCACCTCCCTCCTCTCTGCGGGTTAGCCCCCCTGCAGCGGTACAACTCGAAATCGCCAGCCCTTCTTGGTTTACAGGTGTCAGACAGGGTGCCTGTGGCAGGTTGTCCCTTCCCACTCTCCACTGATTCTCCTTGTGCGGCTGCACTGATCCCGGTCTTCTGCACCCACTGTAATATCTAGTCAGGCTTGCTCCCTTTTCAATTGTATTGCTGCCTCTGGCCACTCTGTTGCCCAACACTTTGGTTTGGGGTGCTGTGTTGTTCTCTAGGCAGCAATCAGTTTATGGCACCAGTTAGTATGCTCCTCTGCCCTGAATGGGTAAGGTATCCCCCTTCCCCACCTGGGCTCAGGTCCCTGCTGCCCTTTCTGACAGTGATGCTGTTTTACGTAGCCGCCGTTCCTTTCCTTAGTTCACTGACACTGGTGGTGCCCAGGCTCACTAGAGTTTAGCTTGGTCGAATTCTCTCCTCACTGCCGGGCCTCCCCTCTGCTTTTGCTGCACATCTCCAGTGTCCTACGGCTGCCTACATCGGGGTAATCGCAGCAGGTGAGCCGCTGCTCAGCTCCTCACTGCTGCTGCCCCGGGTGGTCTGCTTCTCCCCTTTGCTATGCACTGCTGTGTGAAGGCCTGCTTCCGTGCACTCCCACCTTACTGCATTCCTTGTTGCAGAGTCTCTGCTGTCTTCCCAATGGGCTGCTACTGTTTCCGCTACGGCTCTGCTCGGCTTGTCTTTTTCTCCTGGGGGGCCACTTTCCTTATCACCGCTGCACCGATTCCGCCTGTAGCTTCTACTCCCGGTGCTCCACCAGGGTTCAGCCACACCTCCACCTTCCCTCTCTTGGACGTCGGGGCACAAACCGGGCCTCGCCTCAGTTTGTGGCCCTAGGCACATGCGACCCAGTCAGTTACCGCCGCTCAGGCCTCACGCTCAGGCGGCAGGTGCCATTTTCTACAGCTGGCTCTGCTGCCGGCTACAAACAATGAACCTCCTTGTTTCAACGATCTCCAGGCACCCTGCAGCACACACTTCCTCACAGGCACTGTGTGTGTGTCGGGTCGCTTCTCAGCACTTCGATACTTTGACATGGATTCATGGCAGTAAGGCTCATCTATTTGGCAGATCCGGCGGGAGCTCACAGAGCCAGCATTTTCACTGCATGGCTGCTGGCCACACCCCCCAGTTGCCTCTCATAAATTATCGGAAGACCTGGAGTATTGTATTGTGGTACGAGTGGCGAGTAGGGGCTTTCTTGCCCCGATGCCATCGCCGCCTGCCTCAATGCTCTGCAAGTTCTCCCCAAGGGATGCACCCTCTACCTGCCCGCAACAGCTATTCCCAAGATCAGGGCTCCGGGATGAGAAGACTTGCAGGCTGCCCTGACTGTATATTTATGTCAGATCTCATTATGTTTCCTGAACCACCATATAGTTTATTGTGCCTGCACAGTCCCGAAATGTTGCTCCATATCTGGCATTACCAGCCCTCTGTGAGGAACCGGAAGGTGTATCACCCACGAATCCCCAGGGATCTGTCATCCAGGTGGCTTGGACACGGCCATTGCTTTTGGATCCAGTTCCTGGGGGTGGAGCAGTGCGGGAGGATCACCTAGATCAGGGGTCTTCGGGGAGTGGGACACCGAATGGTGGGACACGGTATCCCCTTCCTTATAACACGTTTACCCCATCCTACCAAGTAGGATATTTAGGAACTCCAGCCCCCACCCCTTACAACACAAACACTTTCTCATGGACAGCCCGCTATGAGAGAAAACGTACTAACACCAGAGCCGTATACCTGATGTGCCCCAATACAATGGTCAAGCAAGGTCAGGCAATTATTGACCATCACACACACCTGACTTCCATTAAGCTTCCCCAAACAAATAAAAGGCGGAACACGAGAGCACCCTCTGAGTGAGGCAAAGCACACGAGGAAACAGCAGTTCCAAGGTGACAGTTTTAAGTGGAAAAAGACAGCGAAACAGAAGGGGATTGCAAGGAGGGAAGTTCCCTTTGACCTTTTCCAACAAGGAACCATTGCTTTCATGAGCCCTTGAGATTGGAAAGAGTAAGACCAGGAAAACAGGCTGAAGAATCCTGCATTGTGCGTCGGAGATACCCGGGGCTCTCCCGCGTCAAGACTCAAGGCCAGGAGAATTACCAGCCGCTGTGGTACTATCCTTGGCTCCCACAACAAAGCAGCGTCTGTGAAATCAACACAGCCGGTGAGTTGGGGAGACCAATACAAGACCGGTCTGTGTTGAAGCCAAGGTTGCAAGCAGCAACATTGTTGGCCGAGCGCTGGAACGAACATTGTTTGGAATAGGTGTGATAAAAGACGCAAGTAAAGTTGAACTGCTGATGAGTTATTGAACTTTGAAATGAAGATACAATACACTTCACAGAGTGGTCCAGCACCACGTGGGTGCTCAATCGAAGATCTCTGTTAGGTATCCAGCTGAAAAGTCAATTAGTTGTAGAAAACTGAATCGAAGTGGTCCTGCAACGGGTCAAGCAAAACCCTGCGCACAATCGAAAGTCTTCCATGTTGATAGAGTAAAGAACATTTGTGGTAAAGTTGATAAAGTTGGTCCGAGCCCGCCGTAGGGAGATCAATTGAAAGCTAAGTGTGTCGAAGCCCGGCGGAGGGAGACCCGGGTTGAACAGAAAATCACCTGAGTATTTGTACATGTGTTTGTCGTATTGCATCAGGCAATCTGAAAAAAGAGACTTTGAATGGCAAAGAGACTTTGGCACAGAAGGCCATGATGTTGAAGTTTTGAACAGCACCCTCGTGCTAGAGAAGCCAGAGACTGTGCTAAGCTTGAGTCTGCCGCCTTGTCCCATGCGAAAAATGTGGGGAAGGGAAGACGGCTTGAATATCCTGACCTATCATTTCTTAAACACTTTTCCTTTGCATAACATTTTTTTCGAATGGATTGTGTCCTCCAACGTATTCCTCATTTAGATTTATTCCATCTAAAGCTTTAGCTGGTTTGGAAAGATGTTCTCGGCAGAGGGTGCTGTACGTCGATGTCGTCGGGTCAAAGTCCCTCGAGGGTGACGCCATCGGGTATACATATAGCACGCGCGGTGACCGATGGCCTCAGTTCCATTTCTTCGCAGTACGTGTTGCTTCGGAGACTCTGCGCGCCTCGAGTAGTTCTGTGACGCAGCTATTTGGGAAGCGATATTTGAGAATGTCCTTGTCGTCGATCCCGACTACCCCGTGTTCGGGGTACAAAAAGTGTAAATCCTGCAGTTCCAAAATGTCCATCACGGATCAGCACCGAGAATATCTGTGGTGCCTCAGTGAGGGCAATGACATGGAGGCCTGTACGAAGTGTCAGGCAATGACAGGAAAGGCCTTGCGAGAGAGGAAGGGAAAACTGCAGGTAGGTTGAAAACCGACCGAAAAGCCTCTAGCGTCGAGTCGAGGTCCTGTGAGGAGAAATCTCCTCGACGCGAAAGGCAAAAGCATCGGTCTAGGTCCCGAAGTGGTTCACACCACTCTGCGTCTTTGACTAAAAAGTCCAAAAAAAGACCCCACAGTCCCCTTCCACCTCGTCTTCGGACGAATCCCCCAAAAGAATGAAATGCCCCACAAAACATTCTTCCGCCAAAGAATGGGAAGCATTTAGAATTAAAATGATGGAGGTTTCCTCGGAAACCGGCCGGGAGCATTACCGTTCCGACACTCACGCGACCCTCGAGCCTGGGTGATCCAAGAAGAAAAGATCGGCAACCCTCCAGGACCCCGGGCGAAAGAGATTGCGCGAGTCGAATCGACCGTTCGAGGTCACCAACGCCGTCCGGATCCTGACACACTTCAAAGGGCGATCCTTCGAAGAGCGCCTCGATGCCCTCGAAGCCAGCTCCGTCGACGTCGACCCCGAAGCCCTCGGCGCCAAATGTTTCAAAGGCTCCAATGCAGCCACAAGCTGTCAAAATAGCCGCAAAAGAAAAAGCTGCAAAGGCTGTAAAGCCTTCATTCTCTACTGCTACACCTCCCCCAGAAAAAATGTATAAACCTCTACCAAGGAAAGAATCTTTCAAATCCTTAACTTCAATTTTTAAAGAAAAATAGATGTCTGAGGAGGAGGATCTTCCTTTTGGCCTGGAATATGGCACCTCAAATATTCTGGAATGCCTGATTTCTGAGGAAAGCAGAACGAGAGATTTGGTGGAAACCTTGCATAATGCAAGTGGAATTGACACTTCACCTGAAAAAGATTTTGGCAGGCCAGAACCAGGGGAACATGTGAGCCCCTCATACAGGCAACTAATGACAAAGGTGGTCGATTATTTAGGATGGGCTAGATCACCAACTCAGTTCATCCAGGATGATCTGACCGATATATTGGATCATGGCCCCACCGAAGATCTGATTTTACCCTTCCATGTAGCCTTACAAAATAGGGTGGCCAAAAATTGGGAGACCCCAGACTCAATTCCTCCGGTGAATAAGTCCCCCACTTCAAAGTACGGGCCTTCCAGTAGCGACCCCGGCTATCTGTCCAAACACCCTACTCCTGAGAGTCTGGTGGTCTAGACAGCCACAGCTTCAAATAAGGTGGCATACCCTTCCATCCCTCTGGATAGGGGCGACAAGCGTGTGGATGGGTGGGCGTGCAAGGTATTTTCAGCTGGGAGTATGAGGTTAAAATCGGCCAACTCCACATGTGCCTTGGCAAAGTTTTCGTACACTCTGTGGGAGTGCATTGCAATGGCGGCGGAGCACATGCCAGAAGGGGAAGAAAGGGAAGGATTCCTAGCCATTGTTAGAGATGGAAAGGAGTCCATGCAGGAATCCCTGGATTGGACACTGCAGATAGTGTGAGCATGTCCATGGCTGCTAGCACGGTAATGCGCAGATTTGTGTGGTTGCGAAAGTAGGGGTTCGCACCAGACGTGCAAAATAGTCTTTTGAACATGCCTTTTGATGGCTCTCACCTTTTTGTCAACAAGGCTGACGAGAGCCTTGAGAGGTTGCAGACCTCAAAAGCGGCTGTCAAATCTTTAGGAGCTGCTTTAGGAGCTGCTATTAGGCAACATCAGCCTTTTTGTGCATCAGGACAATCTTGGAGGTGACAATCCTATCGTTATTATTCCTCATATGGAAAGGCGAGAGGAATGGCCAGTCAAAGAGGCCAGAAAAAAGTCACTCGTGGTGGACGAGGAAAACGTGCAAACCAGCCCCAGCTGCATTCTCTTTACCATCAGCGGCTGCAGCAACCGCCACAAAACCACTTTAAGGACTTGCATCACAAGACACCCGTGGGAGGCAGGTTGTCACAGCATCTGCAAGAATGGGGAGCCATTACTTCAGATGTTTGGGCTCTAGAAATAATAGCCCAAGGTTACTGCCTTCCTTTTCTAACGCAACCTCAAAGTAATCCACCAGTGAGACACTCTTTGAAGTTTCCAGACCCGTTCCTACAGCAGGAAGTCTTAACCCTGCTGGAGAAAGGTGTTTTAGAACCAGTACCTGTAGCAGAGAGAAACAAGGGATGGTACTCCCCATATTTTTTGATTCCCAAAAAGGACGGAGGACTGAGACCCATCTTGGACTTAAGAGGCTTGAACAAGCTCCTCAGGAAGGACAAGTTCAAGATGGTCACTCTTTCTCAGATCCTTCAGGCCCTTCAACTTCAGGATTGGTTGGTGTCATTGGACCTCCAGGATGCTTATTTTTATGTGCCAATCCATCTCAAGCACAGAAAATAGCTGAGGTTCATAGTTGGCGATTCGCACTATCAATTTTGAGTTTGGGGCGTGGCTTGGGCAGCCATGGAATAGGACGTGCTTTCCTGTAGGGCTCCAGAGGATCCGACAAATGATCTGTGAAAACTGCTCTTAAAAATGCTCCAGAGGTTTCAGGATTAGCAGTACAGTGTCGGAACGTGTGCTCTGCACACAGTGCAAGGATCGGGTGAATCGTATGCATCGTGTTGAAAGTATCACTCGATTAAGAATGCGGCCGTGAGATACATTGTATTCCAAAATGGCCATCAACAAAGGAATTGTAACAGAAGCGACTGGAGCGGCTTCATAGAGCTGGCAGTTGAGCGAAGAGACGGACGCCGGCGTACAAAAACAACCCGGAGCCCCGGCGGCTGCAAGCCAAGAGATTACAGGGAGAAGCGCTGGCCTGCGATGCGGGTTTAGGCAGAGGTGGGCCGGCCCCGAAAGCAAGTGCTTAAAGACAGTGGAAGCGCGAGTCGTGGAACTGGCACACAGTGTTGTGCAGTCCCCGAGCGCACGCAGCGTGTGCTTGAGCGGCGCACAGGTGAAGGTGCGGGCGTGCGACCTCACCAATAAAGCAGGCGGCGAGCACCGAGAGGCAACAGTGGCGTGAGGTGCGCACCCACAAATCAAGTGAACGAAATGAACCCCATGCAGCGCCATTGACACGGAAGGGCCGCGCTGCATCTGGTTCCCCCGGCACAGATTAATGAGCGGAAGACCACAGAGAAAGGCTGTGTGTAGCAAACGACTGCTGCTTATGAAGCACAAAGTGGCTGATAAAGGTGGAAAAGGGCACATGGAAGTAACAACCACTTGAAGGCACAGGGAAAGAACTTTGAGCTGGCTCTGGTGAGGGTGCCCTGGTGTTCCTGGCAGCAAAGAATAATATAACAATGGGAGCTGGTGGCATTCTGGGGGGCTGAAGATATGCAGATGGCCTCTGAGAAGTTAAAGAGGTAAACAGTGGACGCCACCACATAAAGGCACGGCACGTGGGGCGAGTTCAAGCGGATGTGCATGCAGACAATGATGTGCAAAATATAGAGGGCCTGGAAGCTAGGAGATTACATTGAATGTAAGCGAGGTCTCTAGGGCGCGGCGAGACACCCTGAAACGTGGGAGGACACAACCCACTCTGAGAGAGAGCCCAGCAAATTCAAGCTCACGTTGGGGCTCCTCTGGGACAATTGCCCTAGACCCTGATAGATACGCTGGTGCGGGATTAACACAGAAGAGCAGACTGCCACATCTGAGGCCAGGCAACCTCGGGCACATAACTGAAGCCGCGAGATGACGGGGCGAGGGGCTGTGAGCAAGAAAAAGCAATCTACAATGGAGGCATTCGCCAAAACACAACAATCTCCTGCGGCCATAGCGCCGAAAGGCTCGATAGCACGAGTGGAGAGCACCGCAGCGACTGAAAATCATCAAATATTAGCGGCCATTACCGAGCTGAAAGACTCATAGGGGATAGCGATGTCGGACCTGCGCACTTCTCTGGAGGCTAAAATAGACGCAGTAGGTATAGAAGTCACCCTGCTGAGGCAAGATGTCAGGGGGTTGGCAGAGAGAACGAGCAGCCTGGAGAGTGCGGTGAAAATCAACACGGACACTAGTACAAACAACGCAAAGGAGGTTCACGCACTGAAACAACAGGTAGCTAACCTGGAGAATCGGGTGGAGGAAGCGGAAGGGAGAGCAAGGAGGAACAACATCCGCGTGGTAGGCTTGCCGGAGGGGGTGGAAGGACAGGACCCGACGGACTACATTGAGAACCTACTCTTACAAGGAATAGGGGCCGAAAAACTCACGCAAGGATTTGCAGTGGTGCGCGCACACAGAGCCCTCATGAGAAAGCCAAGGCCTGGGGCTCCTCCCTGGGCGATAATCGCAAAAATACTGAACTATAAAGATCGCAAGAAGATACTGGAGCACTTTCGTAAAGGAGGAATGATTGAAAGGGCTTCAAGAACCATCACGGCGTATCCTGACTATACAATGCTGGTCCAGAGGCAACGGTACAGCTATGTGGCAATCAAAAGGAGGCTACGCATGGCTGGGATAAAATACATGCTTCTGTACCCCGCAAAATTGAAGGTGGTGCACAAGAGCAAAATGTATTTTTTTGATACTCCGGAGGAAGCAACGACATGGATGGACCTGCAGGGCTGCCCGGAACGAGACACGGAGCAGGCTCAAGAGGAACACGATAAGTGACTAATACATTGTATGCATACTGATATGGTGCAGAGCAAGCACCCCAGCAGTGCCTAGGATAAAGAGTGAGATTAAGGGATGCGGGTGAGTTGGGTTGATATTTTGCTGGGATACTATTGACCGTAACGAACTTGAGGAACTGGAATATAGACATATACGCAAATTATGTAGCAATGTGTAGTTGAATTGAAGTAAAACAGGAGCGACAGGGCAGAAGCTCCTTACCCCCCGAATTATAGTTGTAATAGCAGTAGGTTAGCCACTAGGGCGGCCTCACTCTGCAGAGCTTCTAGTACAGGCGAGAGCCAGAAAGAGCTAGATGCGTGTATGCCTGAGATCCAGGGATGGAGCTGGGCAACAGTTAAGGGGAGTGATGTTGGGAATGGGACGGGAGGTGGGAGGGGGGGAGAACGGGGAGTTTGGTGTGTTTTTGGTTCAGGGGAGTTTAAATGGGGGAACGATAGTTGGGTTAAGTTTAAACATGAGCCTATATAGAAGAGATGGATGGTTGAATCTGTATCGCGCGGGAGGGAGGGTGGGATCTGTTAGAGGTGGAGAAGAGAGAAGGTAATGATCCATGGGGGATCTTAAAATAATCACGTGGAATGTCAGGGGACTTAACAGCTATTTGAAAAGGAATAAGGTCATGCTGTATCTAAGAAGGCAAAAGATAGATATTGCACTATTGCAGGAAACTCATCTGTCACGGGAAAAGATGGAGTTGGGTTTTAAGAAATGGAAAGGGGTGGTGGTGGGCTCAACATACTCTGCCTCTGCCAGAGGAGTACTAATCTGGGTGGCGCCGCACGTCCCGTTTCAACTATTACAGGAGTTAGCGGAGACGGATGGGAGGATGGTCATGCTGAGAGGGCTGGTGGAGAATAAAGATATATGCATTGTAAATACATATGCCCCCAATCAGAACACGGCAGCATATTTCAGGACTCAGTGTGCCAACCTTAGCATATGTGTGGGTAGCGTGGTGATGTGGGGAGATTTTAATTGTGTACTGAACCCCAACGTAGATAGGTCAGATGGCAAGATTGGTAGACCTACCCCAGCGGCAAAAGCATTACAGACACTGCTAGATGACTTTCGTCTGGCGGATGTGTGGAGAACAAAGCACCCCCAAGAGAGGCAATATTCGCACTGCTCCGCCCCGCCCCGCAGCAGCTGCATACGAGGCTGGACTATGTCTTTGTGTAACGCTCACCTGATTCCCACGGAGGCGCTGATCCCGGCTGGGCTGCTATCGTTTCTTCAATTGAGAAGCGTAGAGCTCGGACGACTCTCAGGACTGGGCTTCCTCTTATCGAATGTCTGACTTGCAGGGTAAGTTTTCTGCAGGTGGAAGAAAAAGGGTTAATCACCGTTTGATGGGATTCCTTCTCCCCCCAATCGCCAGTTTCTCCCACAGCCTAGCTTTCTACTTGTCTCGGCAAGCTCTCACCTTAGGCGTATAAATGCTGAGCTCTCCATCATGCGTCTGGTGCAGGGGTGCGTGGATTCCAGTTACGTCACTGGATGAGTTCAGTGTTGAGGCTCAAGTCTTTTTGCGGCCTTAGTTGTGGCACTGGTGCTGGGATGCCAAAGAGCGATGCCGCCGTTACTGCACGAGCGGATGCCTGTAAGTATACTGTAGTCTTTAGGCTTTAAAAGATGGGCACCTCAATAATGTCCCTTTTCCTTGGTTTCAGGCCTCGGGATGCTGTGGGCGTAGTTTTCCGTTTCCGCTGCACGTGCCGATGCACGTAAGTATAAATTTCGTTGGCCGCTTTTAAGGGCACCTCTAATAATGTCCTTTTTCTAGTTTTCAGGTGCCGGGATGCTGCGGGCTTTATATCCGTAGCCACTGCATGTGCCGATGCACGTAAGTATAATGATCGTTGGCCGCTTTTAATGGCACCTCAAATAATGTCTTTTTCCTGTTTTTCAGGTGCCGGGATGCTGAGGTTGATGCGGCCGCTACTGCGCGTGCAAAAACTGGTAAGTTAAGATGAATGCGACTGCCTTCACCCGAACCCCTTTTTAATTATGTCCTTTGCCTTTCAGGTGCAGAGAAGCTGCCGAAGAGAAGGCCGCGGTTAGCTCCGTTGCAATCACGGATGGATCAGGTAAGCGGGCGCGGCTGCGAGCGAGTTGCACTTTTCTAACCTTATGTTTATTCTTTGCAGGTTTTGCCGGTGACTGGATTCCGGGATCTGGTAAGTATTGTTCTGTGTCTTTCTTCATCCACAGGTTGCTGCGCGGAAGCTGAAGATGACTCTGGACCTGGAATGCAGGAGCCGACTCGGTGAGCGTCCTGCTGCTGCTGCAGAATAACGCGAAGCACGTGTTTTCCATCGGGCGAGGTTTAAATAGCAGAGAAGTGCTTCCAGTGTGTGTTCTTCCACCGGTTCCACCAAGGTAAGAAAAGAGTTCCTGAATGGAGGGAATAGTTCCTCCCAGCCCTGATGGCTGGGGACTTCAACCAGACTGGATTGTTATGGTAAATATGCAGCATGGTCTGCCTCAGGTAAGTCCACCCAAGCATTATTACACTGTTTATCAATATGAGCCCGGCGCCTATGGCGCCGGGACTGAAACCCTTCATGAGCCTGGCGCCAAAGGCGCCAGGACACGGTCCAAAGGGCCCCTGTAGGGGTCTGCTGGGTCCGGAGTAGTGGAAGACGGGTCTGCTTCCGAGGGCACTGGGCCAGTCCTGGCCCCTCGGGAGTAGTGCCCATGACAGCACCCCCCCTCAAGGCCCCTCCCAAACTTGTCCTCCCCAGGGGTTTTGGTTTATCGGGAAAGGTTCGGTGAAATTTCTGGACTAGACGAGGAGCATGGACGTGGTCCTAGGGTTCCCATGACCTTTCCTGAGGTCCGTAGCCTTTCCAGTTGATTAGGTAGAATAGCTTCAATCTGATGATTTTAGAGTCCAAAATGTCTTTTACTTCAAATTCGGGCTCCCCATTCACTTGAATGGGCTCTGGAGGATTGGTCAATCTGGTTCCCGGTTGCATGGGTTTCAAAAGAGATACGTGAAATACAGGATGTATTCTCATATGGGTTGGCAATTCTAATTTAACGGCCACTGGATTAATTATGGCCGTAATTGGATATGGTCCCAGGTATTTGGGGTTGAAGGTGCGAGGCCCTTTAAGCGATAAATGTTTGGTGGACAGCCAGACTTGATCCCCAACCTGGTATTGAGGGGCATTGCTTCGGTGTTGATCTGCTCCTTTTTTGTACCTCTCTTTAGCTTGTTGTAGATGTGCAGTCGCTTCCTTAAAAGCTTGGGTAATAACGGTGTGCACTTGATCCACGGCGGGTGTTCCAAGATCTTGAGGTGGATCAAGGTTGGAGGTTCGAGGATGAATCCCATACAAGATGTAGAAGGGACTCTTCCCGGTATCCGAATGAACTGAATTGTTGTAAGCATATTCAGCTATCCAAAGGATGTCCTTCCAGTTACTCTCTGACTGTTGTAGCATGCATCGTAAATATTGCTCGAGAGTCTGGTTTGTTCTCTCGGTTTGCCCGTCGGTCTGGGGATGATGGCTGGTCGAAAGTCTTACATCGATTTGAGCTAATCGACAACAGCTATGCCAAAAGTGGGAAATAAACTGGCTCCCCCTATCTGAGATTAGTACTGACGGGAAGCCGTGTAGCCAGACGATGTTTTCAAGAAATACTTTGGCTAGGACTGATGCTGAAGGTAAGCCTTTTAGCGGAATGAAGTGGGCCATTTTAGAAAACAGGTCCACAATAACAAGAATGGTGTTGTACCCGGAACAGGAGGGTAAGTCTGTGATGAAGTCCATGGAAAGGGTATGCCAGGGACACGGTGGGATGTCTAATGGTTGCAGAAGACCAGCCGGCCTCTTCTTCTGACCCTTGTTTTGAGCGCACACACCGCAGGACATCACAAATTCCTTTATGTCTTTTCTCCACGAAGGCCACCAGAAGTGTCTCTTCACCTTTTCTGTGGTTTTGGCAATGCCAGGGTGACCCTCAATTAATGAATCATGATAGCAGGAGATTACCTGTCTTTGTAAATCGGCGTGTGGTAGGAACAATCGTCCTTGGAAATAAGGCAAGTCATTGCTTACGGTGAAATCTTTTCCTTTTTGTAACCAGTTCAGTAAGTCTGGTGAGGTTACAAGTTGTTTAGTTTTTTCTTCAATATCCTCAATGGATTGTGAAGAAATCAGACCCATGATCCTTTGTTCAGGAATTATTGGTACAGGTTCTGGATTGGCAACGTTATCTCCCATTCCAATTCGGGAAAGAGCATCCGCTTTGCCGTTCTTGTTGCCGGGGCGATAAGTGATCACGAAGTCAAATTCAGCAAAAAATAGAGCCCAGCGAAGCTGTCTGGAGGATTGAGCCTTGGCGGTTTTCAGATACTGCAGATTTCGATGATCGGTGATCACTGTGACGGTGTGTCTGGCCCCGAGGAGATAATGCCACCATGCCTTAAAGGCTGATTTAATCGCTAGAAGCTCTTTGTCTGTGATGGTGTAGTTGATCTCAGGCACCGAGAACTTCCGAGACCAGAATGCCACAGGATGCAGTTGGTTAGTCTCTGGATCTCTTTGTGATAGGACTGCTCCCATTGCTAAGCTGGAGGCGTCGGTTTCAACGATGTAAGGGAGGTCCGGGCGTGGGTGTTTCAGTATTGGCGCCGAGGTGAATTTAGCCTTTAGCTCTTGGAAGGCTTGTTCTGCTTCTGCGGACCATTCAAAGCGTTTATTTTTTCTTAAGAGGGCGGTGATGGGTTGTACCACTCGTGAAAACTCTGGAATAAATCTACGGTAAAAATTGGCAAAGCCTAGCATGCTTTGAACGCCTTTCACGGAAGTAGGAGACGGCCATTTGAGGATAGCGTCTACTTTTCTCGAGTCCATGTGGACTCCTTTGGGTGTCAGAATAAATCCCAAAAATTCGACCTCAGTGACATGAAAAACACATTTTTCGAGCTTGGCAAAAAGTTTATGTTGGCGAAGTTTTTCAAGGACCGCCCTAACATGATTTCGATGGTCAGCTTCTGAAGATGAGTACACAAGAATGTCATCTATGTAGACGACAACGCAGACATCAGTGAGCTGTCTGAGGACATCATTCATAAAATATTGGAAGGCGGCCGTTGCATTGCATAGTCCAAAGGGCATCACTTGGTATTCAAATAGCCCATACTTAGTGCGAAAGGCCGTCTTCCATTCATCTCCTTCCTTGACCCGTACCAAGTGATAAGCTCCCCGGAGATCAAGCTTAGTATAAATACAGGCGTTTTTTACCTGGTCAAGGAGTACCGGGATCAGAGGTAAGGGGTACCGGTTTTTTACTGTTATCTGGTTCAAAGCACGATAATCTATACAGGTTCTGAGGTCACCTTCTTTTTTTGGTACGAAGAACAGAGCCGAGGATGCAGGGGACTTCGACGGACGGATAAAGCCATTGGCCAGGTACTGGTCTAAATACTGTCGCAGATGAAGGTTCTCAGGCTCGGTAAGGGCGTAAATCCTACTGCAAGGGGGAGATGCACCGGGTAGCAAATCTATCTGACAATCGTATGATCTGTGGGGTGGCAAGGTGTTACCCTGTTCCTTTTGAAAAACATCTTGGAACTCTCGATACTCTAGAGGTAATTGTGGACCGTCAGCCGTTACTGACGCTAGGCCAATGTTGGGTCGTGGATAACAAGTTGGTGTGCACTCTGGGAACTTTATCGTCTTTGCTCGCCAATTAATCTGAGGCTTGTGTTTCTCCAACCAAGGAATCCCTAGAATTACTTGGAATTGAGGAGCCTTGATCACGTCGAACACAATTACCTCCTGATGCCCATCTTGGCCTAGTATCGTCACTTCAGCAGTGGTATGGGTCACTGGTCCGGATGCGATTTCCGTCCCATCCACCGTGGTAATGACGTCTTTAACCACCTTTGGACAAAGAGGTAAGTTCATCCTGGAAGCCAATTCGTGGTCCACATAATTTCCAACTGCTCCGCTATCAAAGTATGCCTTAATTGTATGCAAACGATCCGGTTGCTCTGGGTTTACGAGGACCATTGGCATTATGAAGTGCGAGGTCAAAGAACTGGTTTTTACGCTCGGCAAGCGGACCTCTACACTTGTCGGGCGAGGTTGTTTCCTGGCTCAGGCTTTTCAGAACTCTTATCAGAAGCTCCCACTGTCTTCTTAGGTGGTTTCACCGGGCAATCTCGAAGAAAATGTCCTGAATTTCCACAATAGAGACATAGTTGCATTTGTCGTCTCCTGACGCGTTCTTTCTGGGTTAGGGGACCCTTTACAACCCCAATTTGCATAGGTTCGACAGCTTCAACTCCTTTGGTGTGACTTTGAGGCTTAGGGAACACTCGTGTTTCAAACCTGGATCGATCCGCCTTTCTGTTTTGTAGTCTGTGATCCAATTGGACCACCAAATCAATGTACTCTGAACAATCCTGAGGAGGATTCACTACCTGGGCAAGGACGTCTTTGAGTTCGCCACGCAAACCCCTGTGAAAAAGCGTGATTCTTTTGTCCTCAGGCCATCTGGTTTCCACGATTAGCCTATTGAATGATGCAATGTAGGCCAAAAGATCTTGATTGCCCTGTCATAGGGAAAGGAGTTCGTTGTCCAGGGCCTGCCCCTGGGAATGCCTTGCAAAAAGTCTTTCCATATTTGCCTGGAAGGTCGGGAAATCACGAAGGATCGGGTCATCCTGTGTAACCAGAGGGATCGACCAATAAGCGGCACTGCCGCTAAGATACGAAAGCACAAAGGCTACCTTAGTCTGGTCAGTCGGAAAGGCTGCAGGTCTACAAAGAAAGTGCAATCGGCATTGATTTATAAACACCGCAAACCTTTTAGGGTCACCAGAGAAGCGTTCAGGCGGTGCCAATGGCACATTTCCGGGTAGGTTGATTTGAACAGGATTGGCTGAAGCCGCTGGGATATAGCTCCCTCCTGAAGTAGGTAGCGGGGTTTGCCCCGCTTGTGTCTGTAATAACTGTCTGGCGAGATCATCAGTTCGTTCTTTTGATATTATCAATTCCCTCCTAAGGGCATTCGTTTCCTGGCGGGCAGCATGAACTTCAGCTCTTAATTCCCCTAATAACTGGGCCAGTTGGTCTGTGTCGGAAGTTTCCATAGCGCCTGGGTAGGAGGTTATTGGTGGGCTTTGCGTTCTGTAACGCTCACCTGATTCCCACGGAGGCGCTGATCCCAGCTGGGCTGCTATCGTTTCTTCAATTGAGAAGCGTAGAGCTCGGACGACTCTCAGGACTGGGCTTCCTCTTATCGAATGTCTGACTTGCAGGGTAAGTTTTCTGCAGGTGGAAGAAAAAGGGTTAATCACCGTTTGATGGGATTCCTTCTCCCACCAATCGCCAGTTTCTCCCACAGCCTAGCTTTCTACTTGTCTCGGCGAGCTCTCACCTTAGGCGTATAAATGCTGAGCTCTCCATCCTGCGTCTGGTGCAGGGGTGCGTGGATTCCAGTTACGTCACTGGATGAGTTCAGTGTTGAGGCTCAAGTCTTTTTGCGGCCTTAGTTGTGGCACTGGTGCTGGGATGCCGAAGAGCGATGCCACCGTTACTGCACGAGCGGATGCCTGTAAGTATACTGTAGTCTTTAGGCTTTAAAAGATGGGCACCTCAATAATGTCCCTTTTCCTTTGTTTCAGGCCTTGGGATGCTGTGGGCGTAGTTTTCCGTTGCCGCTGCACGTGCCGATGCACGTAAGTATAATGTTCGTTGGCCGCTTTTCATGGCACCTCTAGTAATGTCCTTTTTCTAGTTTTCAGGTGCCGGGATGCTGCAGGCTTTATATCCGTTGCCACTGCACGTGCCGATGCACGTAAGTATAATGATCGTTGGCCGCTTTTAATGGCACCTCAAATAATGTCTTTTTCCTGTTTTTCAGGTGCCGGGATGATGAGGTTGATGCGGCCGCTACTGCGCATGCAAAAACTGGTAAGTTAAGATGAATGCGACTGCCTTCACCCAAACCCCTTTTTAATTATGTCCTTTGCCTTTCAGGTGCAGAGAAGCTGCCGAAGAGAAGGCCGCGGTTAGCTCCGTTGCAATCACGGATGGATCAGGTAAGCGGGCGCGGCTGCGAGCGAGTTGTACTTTTCTAACCTTATGTTTATTCTTTGCAGGTTTTGCCGGTGACTGGATTCCGGGATCTGGTAAGTATTGTTCTGTGTCTTTCTTCATCCACAGGTTGCTGCGCGGAAGCTGAAGATGACTCTGGACCTGGAATGCAGGAGCCGACTCGGTGAGCGTCCTGCTGCTGCTGCAGAATAACGCAAAGCACGTGTTTTCCATCGGGCGTGGTTTAAATAGCAGAGAAGTGCTTCCAGTGTGTGTTCTTCCACCGGTTCCACCCAGGTAAGAAAAGAGATCCTGAATGGAGGGAATAGTTCCTCCCAGCCCTGATGGCTGGGGACTTCAACCAGACTGGATTGTTCTGGGTAAATATGCAGCATGGTCTGCCTCAGGTAAGTCCACCCAAGCATTATTACACTGTTTATCAATATGAGCCCGGCGCCTATGGTGCCGGGACTGAAACCCTTCATGAGCCTGGCGCCTAAGGCGCCAGGACACGGTCCAAAGGGCCCCTGTAGGGGTCTGCTGGGTCCGGAGTAGTGGAAGACGGGTCTGCTTCCAAGGGCGCTGGGCCAGTCCTGGCCCCTCGGGAGTAGCACCCATGACACTTTGCCAAGTCGGATGTGATAGCATAGATCACTCAGGTAGAATATAAGGCGAGGGTCCTCTCGGATCACTCGCCACTGGTTCTCGGGTGGCAGTTCCGCCCCCCGAGGGCACGGATTCCGACATGGCACCTCCGTGCAGAGGTGCTCAAGGACCCAGTATTTAGAGAAGATATAAGGGAGGAGATTGCGAATTACTTTGAAGAGAATACAGGTAGCGTTGACTCGGCAAGTACATTATGGGAAGCCTTCAAGGTAGTAATGCGGGACGGTTGCCATAGCAAAATCAAAAGGCCTGCAGGGCGGGGCCCTGGCTGACCTACGAAGAACAGAAGAGGAACTAGAGGGAGGATTAAAGGGTGGATGCGAAGACATGGAGCGGGTACTTAGGCTGCAGCAGAAATGTGCGGAACACTGGGAAAGGCTCTGCAACCTCAACTACAAATAGTACATTGAGAGACATCATGCGGGAGGGGATAAAACAGGACGGCTTTTAGCATGGCTATACAAGAACGAGGCTCCCAGACCCATGAGTAGAACGATAATGAGAGAAGATGGCAGTGTAGCGGACACCCAAGAAGGGGTCAACAAGGAGTTTGCAGAATATTACAAGGCGCTATATACAGACGAGAAAGGAGGCAGCCAAGAGGAAATAATAGAAATGCTAGAAGACATAGGACTACCCACGATGAGCGAGGAGGAAAGGGAGGAGCTAGATGCACCAATCACCCTGGAGGAGTTGGAAGAAGTGGTGAGGCAACTACCTACCTGCAAGACCCCAGGGGCGGGTGGGCTCCCGAGTGAATTTTATAAAATATACAGGGAGGAAGTGCTCCCCCCAATGTTAGAAATGCTCAATGAAGCGTTTGAGGTGGGACGGTTGCCGGAATCACTCAGAGAAGCGATCATGATACCGCTTCCCAAGCCTAATAAAGCTGAGCACAGCTGTGGCTCTTACAGACCTCTCTCGATGTTGAACCAGGACAGAAAGATATTGACGGCTGTCCTGGCAAACAGATTGCGAAGAGTAATTAGCAAACTAATACACCCCGACCAGACGGGCTATGTCCCGAATACGAATATAACTCATAATCACAGGCGACTCCGACGGGTTGTTGAATGGGGTAGTAAGACTGAAGGCGAAATGGCGATTGTGTCCTTAGATGCGGTCAAAGCTTTCGACTCGGTCAAGTGGCCTTGGCTGCTGGCGGCCTTGGAGAGATATG
Organism: Ambystoma mexicanum; assembly: GCF_040938575.1. Lineage (NCBI taxonomy): Eukaryota > Metazoa > Chordata > Amphibia > Caudata > Ambystomatidae > Ambystoma > Ambystoma mexicanum. The sequence goes on along the minus strand of NC_090922.1, from coordinate 584,359,783 downwards.
GTATGGGGCTTGGTTACATGAGGTGGGCGAGGATGCTATATAGTGAACCACTGGCCAGGGTTAGAACGGAATCAGTAATATCTGAGAGGTGGCAACTTAGTAGAGGCACTAGGCAGGGGTGCCCTTGGTCCCCAATGCTTTATATATTAGCCTTGGACCCCCTAGCAATATACCTCAGACAACAATATGATACGATAGGTATTGAGGTGCGGGGAACGACACCTGATCTCCTTATACGCAGATGATCTGTTGCTATACTTAAAGTATCCAGAGGAAAATCTCCAGTACATACTGGAGGTGATGGCGAGGTATGCAGGGCTGTCCGGGATCGCAGTGAATCCCCAAAAATTAAATATGTTTCTGCTGGGCAGCTATAAAGGAACCCTTGAGAAACGGCTACCGGTGTTACAAATACCATGGGCGGTGAGTTCTTTCTGGTACCTTGGGATAGATGTGTACCACAAGGTGGAGGAGGAGCATAAACACAACACTGAGGTGGCAATTGTGAAAATTGAGAAGTGTATGCAATTCTGGGTGAAGTTGCCCCTAGCAATGATGGGACGGGGTGCAATGCTAAAAATGGTGGTCCTGCCTAGGCTCCTGCATTATTTTAGTAATATTCCATACATGATACCTAAGGAGTTCTTTGCCAAACTGAACAGTATGTGTAGGGATTTCTTGTGGCATGGTACCCGAAACAGAGTGGCGCTATGGAAGCTGCAGAACTTTTATGAAAAAGGGGGGATAAAACTGCCCAATTTTGAGGTTTATTATGTAGCGAGCCAGCTGCAATATGTGGCTAAGTGGCTATCAGATGAAGCGACCCCTGAATTTAGGCTATTTGGACATGATTGCGCCCCATTTCACTTAAGAGAGATGATCTGGCTGCCCAAGTCTGAAATGAGAGAGCACCCTAGGATGATGATGCTTGGGTGGCAGATATGGCGTCGGCATGCCGGATGATGGAGAACCCATTCCCATGCTCCCCGCAGATACCGCTGGTCGAATTGGCAGGGGAAGATATGCAGTTAAGGGCGATAATCAGGACCCACTGGGAATCGGTGGGGCTGGTAACGTTAGGAGACGTCTGGCAAGAGGGGACCATTTTGGATTTTGAAGTTCTTGGGGAGGAAACAGGATTGCACACGGGCCAGTACATCACATATCACAGAATGGTGCAGAGAATTCGGAAAACATGGCCTGAAACAGCATTGGAAGAAGAACCAGATGCTTTCATAGAGGCAATATATGATATATCGGATGGGGGGCATGAGATTTCTAGACTGTATGAGATGGTGATGTCTAAGGTCGGGAAGGACTTGACACAACTAGATTGGGAAGCGGAAGTAGGAACCCCGATAGAGGATGGGATGTGGGAACGTGCCCTAGGATACCACAAGAAGGTGTCAAGAAATGCGAGACTAAAACAGATACAACTATATATAACGCACAGAGCATATATGTCACCTATGAGGATATCCAGGTTTGAAAACGCTGGATGACAAGCGTGTCCCAAGTGTGTCGAGGAAAAAGCTGACATGACACACATGTTTTGGTCATGCCCAGTAATTGAGCGTTTCTGGGGAGAAGTGGCACAAAAACTAGTGGAAAAGGGGGTCACGATAATCATAGATACAGCTTGGGCCTGCTTGCTGGGAGGGTTCCCCAGATCGTCAAAACTTAAACATGTTAGCAAATTGAAAGATTTAGCATATGTGCTTGCTAAACAAAGGATTGCCATGGGATGGAAGACTTGTCACAGGCCACGGGTGGAAGTGTGGTGGAAAGAGTTACAGAAATGGGCAGAGGCAGAAACAATGGTATGGCAAGAGGCAAGCACTGTAGGGGGGGAGGAAGAGACAGGTACCCTGATGGCATGGAAATCATTAATAGCGGAATTGTTTGGAGCAATACAAGATCAGACAGAATCTATGGGAAGCGAGACCCCGCCACGTACGGCAGATACAGAGCGCCAGGAACAAACAGGCTCATGAAGGGGGGTGGGAGCAGTGACCAAGATTGAGTATTGAACAATTGTATTGTTGTAAATTGCACTGCGTGTTTGGTTGTATTGTTGTTTGGTTTGATTAAATTTAATAAAAACCTTTAAAAAAAACCTCCGCCCCGTGGGTCTTTACCAAGTTAATGGTAGTGGTGGCAGCGCACCTCAGGAGAGGTGGGATTCACATCTACCCCTAACTGGACGATTGGTTGATCAGGGCACATTCTGCCGGACAAGCTCTGGATCATCTGAAAGTCACCTGCCACTTTCTCCAAGGACTGGGCTTCTTCCTCAATTTCAAGAAGTCACAAATTACACCTTCCCAAGAGCTGCAGTACATAGGGGCTGTATTAGACACATCCTTGGGAAAGAGCTTGCCTACCAAGTCGAGGGCTCAAGACATTCTTCAGATGGTTTCCAAATTCCAAAATGGCCAAAATCTCCAGGCCTACGACTTCTTGAGAATCACGCCTGAGGATGAGATCCCTTCAATGGGTTCTAAAGACTCAATGGTCCCAGTTCTCAGGTCAAATGACGGATCTCCTTCAGATTCCGAACAAAGTTCGGCAGGATCTTCTTTGCTGGACTTACACAGAGAAGATCCTAAAAGGAGAACATTTTTGGCAACCATTGCCGGAGATTACAGTAGTGACGGACGCCTCACTCATGGGGTGGGGAGCTCATGCCAACGATCTGACAATCAGCGTTCGTTGGTCTCCATTGGAGTCTAAACTACACATCAACCTTTTAGAGCTGTGAACAATCAGACTAGCGCTGAAGGCTATTCTGCCGTCTGTCAGGGGAAGACATTTCCTGATAATGATGGACAACACAGTGGCCATGCATTACCTAAACAAAAGAGGAGGTGTAGGGTCACTACCTCTGTGCATAGAGGCAATGCGGCTGGTATTGGGAAATTCAAGAAGGAATCTTCTTATCGGCGGTTCATCTAGCCGGTGAGGAGAATTTGACGGCGGATGCTCTGAGCAGGCAGAGTACAGTGTCCCACAAGTGGGAACTGGCTCAGGAAGTCCTTCAGGAGATCTTCACCCTTTGGGTAACACCTCAGGTAGACTTGTTTGCAACCGGAATCAACCGGAAGTGCGAAAAGTATTGCTCAAGGAAATTTCCCCCGAGAGTAGCCCTAGGGAACACGTTTGTGGTGGAGTGGAACTTCCATTGGTATACGCGTTCCCTCCGATTCCCGTCATTCCTCAAGTCATCAGGAGATTGAGACGGTTCGGAAACTGCATGATGATAATTGCCCCGGATTGGGCCAGGAGAATGTGGTGACCTTCTAGACATGTCCATCTGCCCACCGTTACGTCTTCCTCAGAGAGAGGACCTTCTCTCACAAATGGAGGGCCAGGTTCTCCATTCAGAGGTCAGGACTCTCAACCTTCATGCTTGGTATCTGAAAGGCTGAGATACAGGTATTGGGAACTTCCAGATGATGTCATGGAGGTGTTGCTTTCGACAAGAAGGCCAGCAACAAAATCTCTGTACCGTTGCCGTTGGAAGACGTTTTGCAACTGGTGCAGGGAAAAGAATGTTGATCCTTTTCTCTGTTCTATCCCGGAAGTGTTGTCCTTTCTCTTGTCCCTGGCAGATAGAGGCCTCAATGTTGGGACCATTAAAGGTTATCTTGCAGCGTATTCCATTTAAAAGCGCTTTTCGGAAGAATGTTACTACTTTAAAATTCCTTCGATAATACAATTCTTAAAGGGACTCACCAATGTGTTCCCTCCTTCTTCTTTCCAAGTCCCAGTTTGGGACCTTAATCAGGTTAAACAATGTTTAATGTGTGCCCCTTTTGAACCCTTGCACACTTGTCCATTAAGATTACTAACGTTGAAAACCGTTTTCTTGGTTGCCGTAACATCTGCACGAAGTGTGAGCAAATTGCAGGCACTGTCTTCTGGGCCACCCTATACTGTGTTCCACAGTGACAGAGTAGGGTTGAGGGTTAAACCCTCATTTTTACCTAAAGTTGTGTCGGATTTCCATTTAAATCAGAAAATGATTCTGCCCACGTTCTATCCGCCACCTCATCCCAGTAAGGAGGAGGAAAGAATGCACAGGCTGGACCCCAGAAGAGCTCTAAGCTTTTACATTTCTAGACTTTCCAAGCTTAGAGTGGATAATCAACTTTTCATTGGCTACATTGGAAGGAAATTGGGTCAATCGGTGTCAAAACAACCATATCACGGATTGTGCTTTGCATTTTAGAATGCTACAGATTGGCAGGCAAAGATCCACCAAAAGGCTCAAGGGCCCATTCTACCAGAGGTCTAGCCTCTTCGACAGCCCTTCAAAGAGGTGTTCCCATAAAATCTATTTGTGAAGCAGCATCTTGGTCATCGCTGCACATTTTTTCTGAATTCTATAGTCTGGATGCTTCCCAGTCTAAAGAGCTTGCTTTTGGTAAAGCAGTGCTATATTCGGCTATATAATAATATTAAAAATCTACTCCCTCCTCCAGAGAACTTTCTACTCTGCTTTGGGAGTCTATCTAAGATGAGGAATATGTTGCAGGACACAATCCATCCGAAGAACAAGTTACTTACCAACTGGTAACGTTCTTTCGACTGGATGTTCCTCCAACGTATTCCTCGTCGCCCTCCCATCCTACCCCTTTGTACATTTTCCATGTTATTGCCACTTCAACTCTCGCAAGGCTGACACCTGGCTACCTACACTATCTATACAACAGAGCAATAGGGGAAAAACAGAACTGAGGCCAACGGGCGCTGCGCATGCTACTTGTATACCTGATGACGTCACCCTCGACGGAGGCTTTCGAGGGACTTCGACCCAACGACATCGACGCACGGCGCCCTCTGCCGAGAAAACATTTCTGAAGCAGCTAAAGCTGGAATGAATACATCTAAGATGAGGAATACGTTGGAGGAACATCCAGTCGAAAGAATGTTACCAGTTGGTAAGTAACTTGTTCTTCCCGTACTATTTGTATTTAGAAGTAAGGATTGGCAATAGGTTTTTTAGTATAGGCCCTTTTATTTTTAAAGGACACCACTAGGACTGCGTTATTATTATTTGATGGTCGTAGCTTGGTCCCATCTTCAGATTTAGGTTTAGATAGGTGCGTTACAAACCCATTTGAAGTTCAATAAACACCCTTGAACTGTGATCACTTGCGTCTGTCCTACTGTTTGATAACATGCCTTCCTTACACCTCCCTTCTCATATGCAAGTGACAATGTTGAAAAAACTACCCGCTGGATAGCCCAGATCAAGTTTAGCAGCATTGTTCTAACCTTGTACTGCAGAAATATGCTGTAGGTGGGTACTACTGGAACATTTTGGTATATATATATAGTAGTTTGGGAAGAATTATCATTTTGATAATGGATATCTTGCCTATGTTACCTACATGCAGCCGGATCCACCTCTCTACCTTACCTTGCAGGGTCAGTAATGGATTGACAGAGTTTTCTTCATTTATTGTTCTACGGTCTGTGGACACCACCGTCCCCAGGTTTTTAATCTCTTGGCAGTCTCTTGGATTGGTTCCAATTTATCGGAAGCCCTGAGATCTCACCATAGGTGTTTATCTTTCATCAGTGGGGCATATTGCGTTCAGGGTGTCGTACTGTGAGGAGCATGTCGTCCATGTGTAAGGACACCAGTGTTGGCCTACCCTCAATTATAACCCCCCGGTGGGGGTGCCACACCCTCAGTCGACATGTAAGTGGCTCTATAGCCATGGCAAAAAGCAGGTTCCTACTTCCATTAGAGAGTATTACAATTGCCTCTGTTACTTCTTTCTTTGTGATCTTTGCATCAAAGACCGCTGCCTGCTCCTGAGATATATCCAAGAGACGGACCCCATCCAACACAGCCAGAGATTCTTCAGTGAGGGCTTGGGGCTTTGACATGTAAAGATCACTGTAGTATTCCAAAACACTGTGCTAATCCCCTCTCAGTGAAGCATCCAACCCTGTCATGATTCACAACCTCTGCAATGCTATGTTGGCCACTTTCTTGTTTTAGGAGCCTCACTAGAAGTCGTCCGGCCTGTTAATTTCCCTAAATCTCCACGCCTGTATGTTCCTGTCCGTATATATCACATTTCTCTGGCATCTAGCATGTGGAAGAGCTCAAGGTGCCATTGTATATCCACCTTATTGTCGTCTCTAACTTGCCCAGCTCCTGTCTTATTCTCCTGAGGGCACCTGTCTCATCGGAGATGGACATATCCCTAATGTAACATTTAAATGCTTCCCACACCATAAGCATCATCACCTCTGGTGTCATGTTTTCTTCGATATATAGCCTGATGTCTTGATGTATACCCAGCCTATAGTGTTCTTCTAAAAGCACATTGCCCTTAAAACTCCAGGGTTTCGTTCTCAAGGTATAGGCAGGTATACTATGCCTCAATACAATTGGGGGTTCAGGGGGGGTTTGTCTGATAGTGTTCTAGGAAGGATCATGCACGCTTCCAACACCACCAAACCTTGCAAGGATTACAGGAAGTAATCAATCCTTGTGTGTGCATCGTGCTCCATAAAGTATTAAGGGTACTCCCGCCTTTGCAGATGACAGTGTCACCATGCATCAGTGAGATTGGGAGTTGGTGTTATTTGCAACCATGAACAAGAGGGTTGGGCAAAAAAGCCAAGTGGAACACTGCACTTGCAATATTAATTTGGTGTTAGATGGAGGGCAGCAGGTGACTGGGTTGTGTGGGTATATTGCCCATATACACCACTGTGAGGTCAAGTTCAAGGAGGAGCGTTTCCAGTCTCACTGCGCCAACACATACAAAATTGAGACACTGCTTAGTTTGCAGTTTTATTAGGTGAGTATGGTACAGCCTTACACGTGTTTCGAGCAACACTGCTCTTCCTCTGAGGCTTGGGTTGATTGTTGAACATACGTGATTACGTGTTGTAGATGTACTGAAAAGTACGAACCTTTTTATATTCCTCGCAATTGCGGAAAGCTACCCAATTAGTATATCCGACCTGGTGGTCCGGGGAATAGACACGTTCAGTTCGGACCACCAGGTCGGATATACTAATTGGGTAGCTTTCCGCAATTGCGAGGAATATAAAAAGGTTCGTACTTTTCAGTACATCTACAACACGTAATCACGTATGTTCAACAATCAACCCAAGCCTCAGAGGAAGAGCAGTGTTGCTCGAAACACGTGTAAGGCTGTACCATACTCACCTAATAAAACTGCAAACTAAGCAGTGTCTCAATTTTGTATGTGTTGGCGCTGTGAGACTGGAAACACTCCTCCTTGATCTTATTTGCAACCATGCTTGGGCAGTGCAGGACTAATGGTTTTCTTTGAACGTTCTAGCTAATTGTGAATTCATGATCACATTGAAGTCGCCCACCCATATAGTGAGATAGTTATGTTTGTGCAACAGTTTAGCTGTGACCTCAAAAAAGATGGGGTCCTCCACATTAGGGGTATACAATTTCAAGAGGATTATCTCTTTACCATTAACCTCACCAACTGGTAGCAACCTATGCCCCCTGTGTCCCCGTCTGATGCTAACAGCTTAAAACCAGCTGACTTTTGTTTGAAAGTAGCCACACCTCTGGATTCAGATGTGAATGAGTATTCATTAGTAGCCCTCCAACTCAGAGCTAGTCTGATCCAGCTCCCCTTATATAAGTGTGTTTTGAACCATTAGGATGTCGATATTGTGTCTTCTAGCATACTCTGCCACATGACATGCCTTCCTGTTACCCTTAACTCCCATGATGTTGCAGGAGATTATCATCAGCACTATGGACCCGCAGTTGATTATTTCCGGAATACAAGCACTGCTAGTCCCACTCACTCTGGCTACCATATCATCAAACTTTATTAATTTAACTACCCTCAGCATCAGTATGACCCAACTGGCGAGGCCCACTGCTCTTCCCCTTACCGCTATTCTACCCATGCAGGTTCCTAAGCCCAACCAACAGTACCCATTCCCAAACTCAAACCAGTAACTAAACATAATGTGTTACACACATGGGGGCTGACGCAGCGCTGTCTGTCTGCAGTGGCACTGCCACAGACTTGCCTTAATCTCTGTTCCAGACTGCATTGCCAGAAAAGATAACTGTTCTTGGCTCTTGATAATGTAACTGGCAGCTTGCCCTCATATTTTAGTCAACCATCACCCTCGGAAGGTGAGTCCTGCTCCGGGTGCCCTGCTCTGGGTTTCTTTTGTGTCTTAAGCTTCCTCCCTGCAAACTCCTCCAGAGCTGCTGGGTCCATGAAGACGTGAACTTTCCCCTCAGAGGGAACACGAAGCTTGGCAAGGTAACACATAGCATATGCAAGCCCTGCTTTCCGGAGTAGATATTAGGCCTTCTGGAATTTTTTTCTTGCTGCCTCTGCCTTTGGGCTAATGTCTTAGAATAGGGATAGCCTGCCAAACTGTACTGTAGCACTTTCTGCTCTCTAGCTGCAGAAGGCAGAATATCACGGTTCCTATAGTTGAGAAGCTTGATGATTATCAGGTTTGGTGGGGCTTACCAGGGTGGACTGACCGCCAGAGACCTGTGCACACGCTCCATTATAAAGCGGCATGACACTGTAGGGCTGTCTCAAATGTTGATCAACAATAGTTCCATGAAGCTTTCCATTGGAGGATAGCTTAGAGTCAACGTGCTTGCCTTGGAAGCAAGACGACAGAGCAACACAGGTTTGATCCCCGGGTCTGCGCTTAGAAACCTCTCGGTGTTAAGCGTTTTATCAATAACCTATCATATCATATCATATTATGCTGCCTTCAATATTCGTTGTTTCCGGTAATCCCGCCAGATGCATGTTGTTCCTTTGGGACCTTTCCTCCAAGTCCTCACATTTAGCTGCCAGACGCTTCATCTGTAGGAGTATTGTGTCCATACCTCTCTGCAGCAGTGAGGCCTGGTCTCTGTTAGGCAGAATCCTGGGCAATGGCCTTAGGGAGCACTACACAAAATTAAGACTACAAGTGGTAATACAATTTCACTTTTGGTACAAGGCTGTACTACACAGAAAGAGTGGTAGCAATGGCTGAGCAGCCAGACTTATCTCAAGAGCCAATGAGCAGTAGTAGAGATTACACAAAGGACTACAATTACTATGACTCAAGCAAACACTGACTCAAGGTTTCTGGTTACAAAATATTAGTACATTTATTTTTAAACCTTCCATTCACAAAACACTTCACTTCTATTAAAATAAAACCACACTTCAAATACACTACACACAACCAATTCCCCTTGTGTAGATAAATTCAAGGTAAGTACATTGGGATTTGACAGACCGGTGTTGTAAAACAAAGACGTTACCGGGAGTACATATGCGATCACTTTTTGACAGTTCGGTCTTACTAAAGATAAGCGTACCCACAGGAAGAAATGTAACCGTAGTCAAACACACTTAGCACATGAATTCACACAAGAAAATTGGGGGTAAAAAATCATAGGCAATACTTTTGTCAAGGCAGATAGAATCAGAGGGCACCTTCTAACCAGTAGATAAAAGTCAATAGGCCTGCGCCAGTGTCAAGTGTAACAGGGGTCCTGTTGCCGAGGATCACACGGTTAGTACAGTTCACGATTCGAGATTGCCAGGAGTACTTAGATATTGTCACGAAAGGAGGCAAAAGTTATAAAAGGGAAGGAAGCAAAGGACAAGCTTTTGGTGAGGAAGAAGGGTTCACCCCAATTCAGACACAGTACCTTATTCGTTGAAGAAAGCTGGTGCCATGGCAGTTGTTTCTGGTAGTTCCTGCAGACTCACGGTTCCTGGAGCTTCAGTCGTGGAGAAAAGAAGGAGGATGTCTCGAGCGATCTGCACTACCCAGGGATGAGGCCAGCAGCAGCGAAACAACGGTGATAAAACGGTGCACTCCTTTAAAACAGGAGTGGTTCTTCAGATGGCTATCCGCACGACTACAGCAGTGTGCAGTGATTTGGACCACAAAGAGGATCCGAAGAGGATCCTCTGGCTGTGGAATATGATCTGGGTGATCCCGCCAGGCTCAAGGGAAGAAGACTCCAGACTGGATCTTCTCTGGTTGTTGAAGGGTAGATAGCTCAGGACTGCAGCAGGGCTTCACCGGGACTCGGGAGTTGCAGCAGCCGTCTTCTTCTCCGCTTCTCTTCGGTTCTTTGCAGTTCCGGTGTCGACTCTGACTTCCAGCCCAAGAGTCCTGCCTTTTATGCCAAAATCCCCCATTCACACAGCCTGGCTGTCAATCACTCAGCAGGGGGTTTGTCCGGCCCAGACAACCACCTCAGCCAATTGACACAAAGTGCGACTTGGGTCTCCAAGGAGACCCTGTGCAGGGGGTGACTAAACCCCGCCCTCACATTCAGCCCACCTAGACACCCAGACGCCCAAGGAGGGCTTCTGGACAGAAGCCTGCCACAGGTTGGCAAACAAAGAAGGCAAACCTAGTTTGGCGCGAAAAGTAAAACACAAGAAGTACTTTAACAAAAAGAAATGCCGACTAAACCCGACCGGAGCCAAAATAAAAAGTATTTGGTCAAGCGGGTTTATGTTCAAGGCTAATATAATAGCCTAAAAAGTACCACGTTTATATGGTATAATCGCGGTAGAAAAGTTAGGGTAGATACCACTGCCACCAGCCAAGTCTTAATGTTAAGAGAACAAAACAACACTCAGAGAGGCACAGAGAAAAAGGAGTAGGAATTACCCCTTTCCAATACTCCATGTAAAATGGGGTGTACTGGGTCTGTAGTTTAAAGTAACTATATAAAGTTAATGGCAACTTTACCTGTTTCAGGGGGACAGTAGTCAGCCCCAGAACAATTGAGTCAGTGGGAAGTCTCAAAGACAACCCTGTGTCACTGCACTCAAGGTGCTGCGTAACACACACAAATGTGGGGCTCATGGAGTGGTGTGGCTCCAGAGACCAAGATCACACAAAAAGTAGAAATACACATGGCAAAACACATGTAAGAGTGGGAAAAATGCTCACACTCTTACCAGGTGGAAAACATAAACCCCAGAAATCCAGCAAAGCTGCTGAGGGACTCACTAGGTGAGGGAAATTAGCCATAACATGAAAATTCTCCCTAACAGTCTCCACCTTGCTTGTTTTGGTTTTCAGCCTCAATAATGCGCCTGCTCATCTTTCTCATCAGGGCCATAGATGTATCTACCTTTAAGTTGGTCCTGAACCATGGCAATTTAATGCACAATGCACTTTACACCCACTGTAGTCTATGGTTCCCACCACAAGTTTGCACATTATGAAGACCTTACCTTAGAATCAAATGAGAATATGTCTGAGGTATACCTTAGAATGGAATTTTAATATTGATATTTTATATTCTTTCTCCTCAGTGTTTTGAAATGTTGATATGCATTGTGAGGAATCTGAGGACATACTCACTTCTTCGACCAACATATCCTACTCTCTGGTGGCCAGGGAAAGGCCATCGCTTTTGGATCCTGACCCTTTGGGGTGGATGTGCGAGGGAGGATCACCTGGGTGGAGGGTCATTGAGGATTGGGAGTGGACGTCCCTGGGTGAGACGTGGTTCTCCCCATTCCCATTTCACAATGAACCTGAGGCGCATTTATGGGATATTGTTACCTCTTTCCTTCTGGGTGGGATAACATCAGAAGATATTATCAGTCTAGAAACCACAGAAAGAGGGTGAACAAGAGGAGAGTTAATAATGAGACCTGATATCCCCTTCTCCTTCTGAGAACTAACCTTACCCTCCCCTTGCCTTTATAGACTGTTGTAAACCATCTTTCCTCATTTCCCCTCATTTAGACCATGATAGTACTGGGACGAGGAAGAGGCGAGTAAGCGTAGTGAAGATTAACAACCCTTTTCAGCACTCTGGTACTTGGACGCGGAAAAGGCCTAAGGTGTGTTGTGAGGGTCAGGCATGTCCCAATAACTATGGTCAGGCAAGTGAAATTGAGTGTTCACACCTGCAACCTGTTAAATGGTTGAAGGTCTATAAAGAGAAGGAGCAGCAGGAGCAGCAGGAGCAGCAGGAGCAGAACAGAGGCAACTAGGCCGAATAGCGTAGCCATCCGAGGTGGAGCAGGCAACATTTGGGCTGGTGAAAAGGACGCTAAAAGGAAAGCCAGGGAGGTGCTGGGGCCATTGCGGCCTGTGAGGTGGTCGGAAGCTGAGCAAAGCCCATTGCTGCGTGTTACTTGTTGGGAGTGATGAACACTAAGAAGCCGCCGACCGCTGAAGGAGAGACCAGAGAGAGCAAACGCTGCTCGCTGGAGCTCCTCAGGCGTGCAAGAGGAGTGAACAAGAATCCACAAAGGAAACCAGTGCACCCATAGGAGCGGCCGCACACCAGTGAGTGACATGGAACGTTCACTCAGGCCGGGGGGTTGCAGGGTCATGGTGTGGGTGATGGTTAATGCCGAACAAGATGGAATACATGGACAAGGGTTCTGGAGACCAGACAAATATACTATTGAATACCGAACAATTTGTCAAGCACAAAATAGGTTTTGAATAATAAGGAATGGGTCGGAAGACCAAAGATAAACTGTTGAATACCGAATGAGCTGCGAAGCATATAATAAGTTTGAATGCTGAACTGAAGAAAAGACATGGGAATATCACATGAATGACACAGAACGTGATGTGTGTGTCTTTGCGAACTGTCTGAAGTTAAAGAAACAGCACTGGCAAACCAAGTGAAAAGTGCTGAAAGCAAAACCATATTGGATAGTGTGAAAGCAAGGTGGTAATCAGAAGAAATACTATGAAGGAAAGCGTGTTAGAATCACATGTTGATAAAGGCAAGAGGCCATTAAAATGCATCAGAAGAATAATTGGACTTGTAACAGATGCAGAAAGGAAACCTGTTTTGTCAAGGAAGTCCTATGAGAAAGTATGGACAGTTGTAAAGCACCAAGCATTATCAGTTGTGTGACCTGTGATGGGTGGACCGTGTGGTCCGTAAACTGCGCCTAGACCAAGAAACCTTTCCTTGGAGTAACCCAAGAGAAGTCAAGAGGCTGAAGCTGGTTGACCTGAAAGTTGTTCAAGTGACAGAAAGAAAAGGTAAATTATACAAGTAGATTTGATCGTGAATTTGAAGCCTTAAGAATTGTGTTGAACTTGGGGAAGGGAACTCCGAGACCTTTTTGTGGAACTGTGGGAAGGGAACCTCAAGACCATTTTGTGGAACTGTGTTGAATTTTGGGAAGAGAAACCTGAGGCCCTTTTGTCGGAACTGTTTTGAACCTGGGGAAGGGAGCCAAGAACAAGCCTGGAGCTGGAAGAACTTTAGTTGGGGTACTGTTACTTTGGTTGCTGACATCTCTACATGTTGTTTAGCTTTAGTTGTGAAGGCAAGTATAGGTTTTGGACACAGACAGACTTTTAAGTTGAACTTATTGTCTCAGACTATCCTTTGTTTATTTAGGTAGGGAAATCCCACCTTCGTATATGGTAAGTTATACCTTAAACCATCCTGACATTTCAGTTAATAAAGTCCTTTTTGTTTGAACTTTGAATTTGTTGTCTGTGTCTTGCGTCATGATGCCTTCGCAGTATTTATGAAATGTATCACCGTGAATTGTAATTCCTTTTAGATATTCAAGTTTCTTTTCACTGTAGGTACGTACGTATCTTTTTTGTCTTGGCTGAAATAAACAATTGCTTGAAAATAGTATTGACCTTACATGATAGTTAATCCAGTTTCTGGCCCATACCATCGACACCTTTCTTTGAGCGAAGTAAGTAGTGCCACGGCACCCCCTTATCCAACCCCTGCTCCGATTCTTCCCCTTGAGCTTCTCCTCTGGCACCGCTTGCCGAGCTCTGCAGGGCCAGCAGTGCATCTCTGTATGACTTCATTATGACCTGCTTCCGTGGGCAAAGGCCTGCCTGCCAGCTGCCTCCATTTGTGCCAGTCCTGTTTGACTTATCGAGGGATATTGTGTACTACAAAGGCCCCAGCCTGTCATTGGCCAGCCGGCACCATCCCAAAAGAGGGGACGGGCGTGTTGCACCCTGTGGGTAGTTGAAGGAGTAGTAATTTATATAGCGCCATTTCCCATTGTTATGGTCTCAACGCGCTCTGCAACCGATGTCCAGGTATGGGAACATTCTCAAAAGGCTTATAATGCCTGTGTACATTTGGCCAAGATTAGGGTTTAGATGGGCTGGCTAGGCTCTAGTAAGCAACCCAAGAGGCCCGGCATGTGGGTGGGTGCTGAGGGGCGGCACAAGAGAGTGTGAGTGCAAGAGACTTGTCATGTGGCCAGCTAGACTCACTGCTAATATTTATCAAAGATGTGAAGCCTGCATCAGTGCTCGATTAGGCTGCAGCCATCTTGGTCTGCATCCTCTAGCACTCCCCACTGATGGGGCTTTTGTTGGTAAGGAGTCCTTGTAGAAAATTGCATTCCAAGTGTAACCAGCTCCCCAGCTGGAGGGGTTGACTCTTTAATATTTGAGTTTTAGAATTCCCTATATGAGCATAGAATCTGGTAGATGCCCAACTTGTTATTCCAACCAAATGTTGAAATTCCCTAACCCAATCAGATGTTTGTACTCCACCACAAGGTTGGCAAAGGGCTCTGTAAATCTCTACAAAAGGGGTGTTGTTAGATGGAGGTTGATATATTAGTAAGAGGAGAGATATTTTGACGTTTGAGGTTGAGGACGATGATTCGTCATCTGTTCACTGATGATGGTGTTCTTATGCTGAACAGGCCCTTGTGCATTGCTGTGATCCCTCCTAATTTTCCTTCCTGGTGAGCATAAAGTTGGGAGGGGTGGCTTTGTCTGCTATCGCCTATGGTTATCTGATATTAATGTTTCTGGAACGAAGAGTGGATTAGTGCATTCTTCAAGTGATAGGCTGTAAATTACAGTTTTGTTTTTGGAGAAAGTGCATGCATTGATGAGGTGGCAATGTATTATGAGAAACCTGAGGGTATTCTCACTCCTACTCCCCTTGGGTCCTCTGCATAGTTGGCCAAAGAAAGGCCATCACTCTTGGATCCTGACCCTTGGGGTGGAGAAGCGAGGGAGGGCCACCTGGGTGGATGGTCCTTGAGGATTGGGGGTGGGGTGCCATTGGATGGGACGTGGTATTTCCCTTTTCCTATTGCCAGCCAACCTAACCCTCCCCCAACCGTCATGGGCTGTTATAAGCCAGTTCCCCTCATTTTTCCTCATATGACACTTGACTACACTGGGGCAAAGAAGAGGCAACTAAGAGGAATGAAGATTACACCTTTTCACCACTTTAGTATTGGGACGAGGAAGAACTGTGAGGGTCAGGCATGGCCCTTTCATTGTGGTCAGGCAGGGCTAATTAAAAATCCACACCTGCAGCCTGTCATGGGCTGTAGGTGAATAAAAGGAGATCAGTCCAGAGAGAAGACACGCGCGACGAGGACAGCCACACAGAAGGCAGCAGAGAAGACCTGTGCGAGGAGGAAGCCGTGGTGGGACTGAAGGCCAAGCCAGGATGCTGGCAACTATCCCATCAGACTTGGGGGACCCAATAGGCCGTGCAATTTCCCCAAGCCTGGGAACCTCCATACCCCAGAGCGAGCAGAAGGAGCTGGTGAGGAGCCAGAGCAGAGAGGATGTAGCCCACGTGCCGAAAGAAGCATTGAAGCTGCTGGTGTGTGGAAAGGGCACACTGCAGGTGAGGGGGGCTTGCTCCCGACTCCAGAAGCAGAAGGGAAGTTGTGGGAACTACCGAAGAAGCAGAGAAGACTGTGAGAAGAGTGATCCGGCTAATATCGCCAGTGGGTTTGGCGGTAGGGCTAATAATTCGTGATGAGGCCCTATTTCTTTTGACTTTGATATCCGTACACATTGGTTAGTTGTAGTTGTGAGGGCAAGAATAGGTTTTGGACACATACAGAGTTTTAGGTTGAACTCTTTGACTCAGACATTCGTTAGTCACGTTCAGGTAGGGAAATCCCATTTTAGCATAGGGCAAGTTAGACCTTCTACCATCCTGACATTTATTTAATCAATTTAACTATTTTTTTATTTTCTGTTGTCTTACTTCATGATGCAGTTAGAGTATCTGTTTGTCAACACGTGAACCTCTCTTTAATTTAGCATGAGGTCCTCTAGCGTGTACACCGTGTGTTTATATCCTTAACAGTTCTTGAGTTTGGGGAATGGAGTCTCCGTTCGTTGAGCTGTTCCAATAGTTTGAATTTTGGGTTTCCCCTTTATCTTCTTGTGGTTTCCCAATAAATCCTGGTTTGCTGAAGACAGAGCATACTAATCCCTTGTGATATATGGTGTGTTCAGCTGTTGGGTGTCAGTGAATTTCACAATGGGTGCCTGTTAGTGCGAGGTGTGTGGTATGATTGGTTTTTGAATGGGTGAATTATGCCGTAGGTAGGAAGTTTGTATTTTCCTCCTGAGTAATCTTCTGTTGTCTTCTTTTTCGTCCTGATGTGCTACTGGCACCTGGTTTATTCTGTAATTTGAGACATAGCACAAGATGTAATGTAGTTTCTTTTCTGTGCCATTTAATTAGCACTATTGATTATTGCACTGATTTTACAAGTCAACGTTTATATGTATTTTAATAAACTAAACAACGTGCAATCCACCCTTTTTATTTATCCTTTAAAGAGGTAGGATTTTGCATTTTGTCCTCACAGCCTAGTCATACTACACACTGTTCTATAGACTGTGTCATAACATATATCAATCCTGGCAACACTTATACCCCAGGAGTGGTCTGGTATGATCATGCTGTGGTGTTTTTCAGTTATCCTTACTTCCTATAACTCTCCCTTCATTGAATGATGCCAACATCATCCCGTACAGGAATAAAAAGAACCTATCCATTAACAAACGTTCCCATTGCTTAATTAAATTGGATCCTTAAGAAGCTACAGCAGATGCCTTAGCTACTAGCTATAACACCTATCTTTCTCAATTAATGGCCAAGTCAGCTCCCATTCGATCTAAGAAAATTAAAATCAAAACTTTAAACAACAAGTTGTGTGTGCGCAGCTCTATCCTCACACAAAATAGTCTATACATAATGGAGCCCTAAAGAAGATAACTGCTCTTCTCTTAAACTGGGCAGACAAAAATGCAAATCGGCCATTGTCGAAGCGCAAAAATCTTTCTATGCTCAGCAGATTAACTCTGTGGCCATTTCCACACGAGATGGGTTTAAAATCCTAGAACTTCTAAGGAACCCAGGCATTAGTTATCTTCCAATTTCTTGTACACCTGCCTGGTTCATAACACGTCAGTCCCATTTTCAGAAAAGATTATCTGTCTCAATCAGGAACTCCATTGGTGCTCAGCCACAGATTACATTGTAGATTGATGTACATAAGAAGGAAGAGGTATTTTGGCATGCACAATCATCTTCCTCTTATTTATTAATGACAGATACCTTTGAATATTTAAACCCTTAGCAATAGATGATATAGAACATCTTGTCTTAAGCGAACAGATTGTGCTGGAAATTCATGCCCATCTTAAGTCATTTGAAGATTGTGTATTTTATAATTTCTTTTAAAATGTATTTATTTGTTTTCAGTTCAGAAATGAACTTTTACAAATATTTAAAACAATCATATTAGCATAATAAAACAATTAAGATACATACATGTTATAAGCCCAATGGACAGCAAATGTGTGAATGTGTCTTTCAGGATGGTTTGGTCCTAGACAACTTAAAGCAAGCATGGGTTACTCTCTTGTTGAAGAAATGGAACCTGGACACTAATGACTGTGCTAGTTACCGGCTGATGACAACTCCCCATTTTCGCTAAAAGCACATCCGTAGACAGCGTAGGGCCGGAGTCGGAAAGACCCACCCAAAATCTGTAAATGTCCACTGAGCAGCTGGGTCATTCTTTGATGATCTCTTGCAACTCCTTGATTCTCTTTTCACTAAACATCACTCATTCTCTTAAGTGACTTTAACCTTCCCTCTTCAACCACTTCTCAGGAATCTGAACTTCAGTCTTTTCTTCGTGACCATGCTCTCCACTCTATCCACAATCTACCTACCCACACCGGGGGTAAATCCTCTAGTCTCTTATTCATCTCCACCTCTCTCTCTCAGCCACTAATACTACTGTCACATCATCCCTATCGGATCACACCATTGCTTCCACCACCACCGCCTACTTTCTACCCTTTGACATCTCCCCACCACTTTCCTCAGCTGTTAATAAAAGGAAATGTAAACCTTCTGCCATTCCTTGCTTTCTCTCTGACCTCCTACAAGTCTCACATTCCTCCTTCATACCTTATCCCTCTTTTACAAACACTGGCTTCTGCAGATTCCAATACCTACTATGACTCATTCTCCTCTCACTTCCCACTGCTAACTTTCACCCCTAAGTCTCAGCATCCTCAACCATGAGTCACCACATTCATATGCTGTCTCCACACAGAAATGCATTGGCTAATGATGGATGCATACCCACTCGCATGAGGACCTGCAACTCTACCTCTCTGCCCTGAACTTTCTCAAGTTCTCTCTTGATAGAGTGAAAAGGGAAGTCTACCTCACCCTCACTGGCTCTCATTCCAGCCAACCTCGCCGGCCACAGGACACCCTGAAATCCCTCCTCCTAAACCCATGACTATCAACTCCACTCTCACAGCTAATGACCTAGCTGAGTACTGTGCTGCAAACACATCCAAATTTGGAGTCTCTCCTGACCTTCCTCGCAGTGCCTTCTCCGACATTCTACACTCTGCCTAGTCTACCATCATCCTCTGCCTCCATATCCAAGTTTAGTCACATGAATACTGAAGAAGTCCTATCTCTAATGATGAAGGCTAACCCCTCTTCTGCCCCTTTAGTGGCTTCTCATTCACTGTACTCCTTAACCTATCCTTCGACTCTTCTTGCTCCCCCCTCCTGTTTTCCAAACTGCTACGGTCATACCTCTTTTAAAAAAGAGGCTGACCCAAACCTACCAGCTAACTGTGGTATTTTGGATGTTATGTTGATTGCATGTGTGAGTGCAGGGGCCTTGTGGAATGCTCATGTGGAGCTTGGAGTGTTGGGTTACTTGGGAGTTCCAGATGTTACAGTTGAGGACTTGGAGCTGGGCAGGGAAACAGGGTGGAGGCCTGTGATCTTCTCTTCTACTTCTTATCTAAACTATGTAACTAAGAGACAATAAATCATGTTCCTTTTCCACTTACCTGGGTCAGCCTGGTCCCTGCTCCTTGTACATCACTGGCCCAGAGTCTAACTCTAAACCTTTGTGTCTCCTTCTGCAAAACTCTAAAATGCATAAAAGGGTTGTGCCCAAATAGCTTACCACTTTCTTAGACATCCACATCCTTTGAGACCCCCTACAAGCAGGTTTCCGCTCCTGCTACTCTGTGGAAATTGCTCTCAAGTCTCCAACTAAACCCAATTCTCCTTGACGGTTCACTGCCTTTGACATTGTTGATCACCCTGTTTTCTTTGATATTCTATTTTGTCTTGGCATTCGCAAGTGAGCCCTTGCCTGGATTGAATCCTACCTTGCACCTTGCCAATTCTGAAGACACTGCCTTCAGTAAAAGTAATTAAATAAAAACAGAAATTAAAGAAAGTATCCAAAAAATTGTGAATATTTGGAATTTCTTAACAAGTAAGGTGGTCGCACCATAGAAGAAGAACACATAGGGTCTCATTACGAGGTGGGCGGTAAGGGATTACTGGCACCGGTAAGGGCACCGGTGCCGGTAATCCCTTACCGCCCTGCTACGAGTTCCCTTTGCAGGTCCTCCCTTAACGCCTGGTTTTTCCAGGCGTTAAGGACGGGACCTGCAAAGGGACTCTGGAGCTAATAACGGTACCACAATTTGCAGTACTGTTATTAGCACCTTCCCCATTCCCATTGAGCCCTATGGGGGCTCAAATGGGAATGGGAAAGGGCCCTGGTGAATGGGGAATTACCGGTCCCGCCAACCTTGGAATGGACCGGTAATTGCTCCATTCACTAGGGCGGAGTCGGAACGAGTTTGGAGGCAGCCATGGCGCTAACAGCGCCATGGCTACCTCCAACCTCGTAACGAGGCCCTGAGTCTTATCACACATCAGGCAACTAGCTGTTCTTCTAGATACATTGACTAGTCCTTGACCCAGAGGAACGATTAAGACTTCCACATAATTCAAGAAAAAGTTGTGCTTATGGTACATTTTTATTATTCATTTTCACAGTTGGTTTTTAACCACTGAAGAGCATCTGATCACCTGAAAAAGCGCAAAGCATCTTTTAACATGAAGCCCGCAAAACCCCTTTACTCAGCGTGAATGTTAGGGACCAGAAGTGGGAGAATGTTTGTCTAGACCCAACTGCTGCACTAGCCTGCCTTCTTTACATAAAAGTAATCAAAGGCCATCCAAAGGTAATTGGTAGATCGCTGGTCAAGATTCTCGTTTATTTATAGGCAGTAATTAGTAACTGCTGTATGATAACTTTGGCAAAGCCATGTAAATGAGCCTGTATAATGCCCCTCACGTTTTGCCGTCTGTGAGAGATGGTGCAGCAAAGAAAGTGCCAATTGACTTCCTAGACAGAGCAGCCTAAATATAGGTCTGGGTGCGACAGTAACAGCAGTGCTTTGAGTGCAGGTATGGGCGTTATTTGTATGCTGTTGTGTGGCTGTGGATTGCAGCTGCTGAACTGTATGCGGAAAAAGGACTGTTTTGGGTAAAAAAAAAAAGAATCAGCCATACTTGAAAACGGACAGTATAACAACGAGATACAAATTAAACAGCCCTGATTAATGACCATGAACACTGTCTGTGTTCATGGTCATTAATGGGACCTTGACATGCATGGTCATTTCCTGATGTTGAATGGCTTCCATGCTGTATGTACTTGCTTATGTCTTATAAATGTATGAGAAGTATTGGAACTTTTCCCACAATCACATAAGCGTACGGTTCCTTCCCGCAACTAAAGCTTTAGCCAAATTCAATACATGTATACAGGTCACAGTTTCTTTTCTTGTTTCCAGTCAGGTTAAGTTACGCTAGGACCGGGCCAAACACGGCCAGAAAGGAATGATTAATGAGAACTGGTATGTGCAGGTAAGCAGGTCTCTAGAGCATCAGGACAATTTAGAAAGAGGACAATGCATTAACAATAGGAACACAGTGCAATTAAGAGAGCAAATACACCAAGAAGCTTGAGCAGAAATGGCATGGACGACTTCATCATGCAGTCATCCTCCAGTGTTCGTGTTTTTGTGGGCTTGATGATCCGGTCCTTCTGGGTCAGTATGGCCTTCCTGGCTCCCTCCCATTTCCCTGGTCCAGTCAGGCGGTACTGGTAGGGCGTACATGGGCCAAACAGCATTTCCTTGCCCAACACTGGATCCTTCAAGAAGGTACACAGAAGATTGGGTTTTACGCCCACCTCGGAGGCAAGTTCATCCATGTACTCCACCCAGTCAACTTGAATAGTGTGGCGTGGGCTGTCCACATACCTGCAAGGAAAGGAGCACAGCAGTGAGGTTGGTGGGCTCCTTCAAGGTTCTCAGTTACAGTGCCCAGGTCACCCGGGGAGGTGCTACCATTGAATGGTACAATATTTCAATTTGTTTTAGAAGACTTTCAGTGATCAGTTGTACAAGAACCTTCATCAAATACAGTAGCTGACATCTGTTTCTTTAGTTCTTGAGGAGACTTGAGAATTGCTTGATTGGCTCACAAATTGGTGGCTGAAAAATGGACATGTACATGTCCATCATCTATCTGCACCTCATGGTTGGAAGCTGTGAGGCAGATTTTGTAAGCAAACCTAAGATTGCACAAATGATTAGTAAATGCACCAAACCACTCTAGATGTTGGCTGAAAACATATATATGTTTAGCATGCAGATAGGTGTTTAACCATGCCTGTGCATGTGTGAGGTATATGGGGTGTGCGGGTGAGGTCTGGCTCAGTAATTCACAAAAGAATGCACATCTATGATGCAGCTCCACACAAGCAATTCATTGATGCCAACTCCAACAGGGCACCAGGGAATGGACACTAGGCTGGCTCATGCCTGGCATGAGTGCAGCTCTACAATATATTTAACTTTTCATACATGGTTACAAGTGAACAAGTACACAATTTCAGAAATTGTCAAAAAGAACCCGTAAAAGCTCTACGGGTTAAAAGAAGCTTACTAACCACGGCAGGCGACTTGTATCCCAAGGTGTGGTGCACTTAATGTACGTTAAGGAGCCCGATCACGCCAGGAAAATATGTATCTCTTTTGGGCAATAAGTAACTTGTCCACTTGCCACATTGCCAAACAATTGCGCGCATGGAGTGGCTTTTAACTCTTCTGCTTCTAATTACTATTATTTGTAAAATGATCCTGTTTTTTTTTTATACAAGTATATGATTTCATCGATGGATACGTTGTGCTTGTGAAACCGACAATGGTGGCCATCCTTGTCATTCGTGATAGCGGTTTTCATGGTACATAAACAATGCACAAATAAATGGCACTGGCTTTCTGTTGCTGACTAGCCGAACAAAACACTGTCACAAACAATGTGCGAGCTCACTAAATCTGGGAGTGCTAAACACTAAATGGAGGCATAATGGTGCGTCTCTACTTTCTGAGTAACTTAAACTAGACCTTCCACCTCTCAAAAAAATACAAAAACGTACACATTATAACAACCTATCTTTTGCTGATTTTGTTCCTATTTCTCTTACCTTCCACAAGTAATGAAAAAAGGGAGTTAAAAGCAGGGTGAGATTGGGAACCAAAAGTGGCCCTGGAAATGTTTTCAAAGAGGTTCTCTCGCAAGAAAATTTGTAAAACATTTGGCCAAATAGTGAATTTTAAAAGACATTTGCCTCGATATAGATATTAAAAAGTAGTTCAATCAAAATCAGATAACATCATTGGAGTTAACTCCCGACGTGCACAAGGACCTCCAAAAAATGGACCTAAAAATCCACTGCCTTCAGAAACAATCGAAGGAAAACATCAAGGCGACAAAAGAAAAAACTGAAGATCTAAATCGAGACAGGGAGCGACACAGAGAAAATTACGCACAGAGGCTTCCGAGAAAACAAAATGCGGCACACAGCGACGAAAGGTGGTGGCGGAGAAACCAAACTACCCTTCAAACTACGACCCGAATTAACAACTACGACGCTTCAAAAACACAAAGTCACCACGAGAAAAGAGAAACTAGACAATCTAGAACGGAACTCACAAAGGAGAGCAGACCACTAAGAGAAACAAAGGTACCACCAGCACGCAACCCATGGAAATGGATTTCGGAAACCTTTGCGCAAACTCACAAGAAATAGCAACAGAACCAAGGACCACATTCGACGGAGAAACAATACATCGGTCCTTTAAACCCTCTACAAAAATGCTCCCTAAACATGGCTTCGTGGAACACGAGAGGACATCAACATCTTACAACGCCTAGTGACACAAATTTAGGTATGTTCGAACTGATCTGCCTTCAAGAAACATGGTTGGTTCACAAACCAGCCATGGACGGATACGTAACAGAGGCCTCGCCCGCCTGCAAATCCATCCTAGGACGCCCCTCCGGAGGCATACTAACAGCTATCCGGATTGGCTCAGGGATTATTCCAAAAGGGAAAATAGCAGAGGGTTACGGAATGCTGACGACGTTGGCTACATGGTGCCATCAAGACTTAACCAGAGATGCTTGGACAAACTCGGAGTTAGGCATAATAAACCTCTACTGGAACCCGGCGAAAACCAGCACTATAGAATTCTGCACCATGGTCGCCAACCAAATTGACGACCTAACGGTGGAGCGGAAAGTACCCAACATCATCATCTGCGGTGATCTGAACTCCAAATGTGAGGGGAGAGTGAAAAATAAACAAAGCCCGAACTCAACGATGGACGAAAGAGGTCGAGCCTGGGCCCTCCTAATGAAATCAAGGAACTTCCACAATGTATCATCACTCCAAGATCGAAAATCACAAATCCCTACGTGGGAAAGACTGAGCTCGACCACCACGCTGGATTACATATTCATCACGGAAGGGCTGATAGCCTATTTCACTGACTTCACGGTGGTAAAAACGCAGGAAAGTGACCACAACCTTCTAAAAATGTCATGGAACGGAACAGCTCCATCAAGACCCTTCTACCCTGCAGTAGTGGAAGCTAACCCACAACAAAACAGGCTTCGCTTAACCCCCGAAAATGTAAAAATAATTTTTTCTAACATCGCGAGGAAAACCGTCCAAATAACAAAGAGCAAAAGCGACAGACGACCAGAATACGTGTCGCTTTTGGCCGCACACAAAACGAAATTTGCGGGAACAAAAACAGGGAAACCGATCCATATGCATTCTTTCGACACTGAAGTGGCAACAAAAAGAAAAAATCTTAACAAACTGAAAAAAACGGCCACAAGAGCTGACTCGCCGGAAACATGGCTTAATTATCAAGCAGAACAAAAGTCCTACAAATCATGGTTAAAATAGCACCGGTTGCTCATGTACCAAAACGACGCTGAAGAAATGCTCCACACTTGTGCCAAAAGGAACACTCGAGACTTTTGGTCACTACTGAAATCAATCAACGGGCAGAAGGCAAACGTGCTGGCAAACTGTGTCCCAGAGTCAAAGTGGATTCAGCACTTCACGGAGTTATACCGCTGCCCTACCTCCCCGTCACTACATCTTCCCGCCCTCTCAGATTCCCCATGGATCACTCTCTCATCGGTCGAGGACATCACAGAAGCGATCAACAAACTCAAATCTTCAAGGGCTCCAGGGCCAGATGGCTTGTCTAACACTGACCTTAAGGCACACCCACTACTATGGGCGCAAGCAATTGGCGAAATATTTACTCAAATTCAGAAAACAAAAGAAATTCCCAAAACCTGGACAGAGGCTGTACTGGTGCCCATCTATAAGAAAGGAAACAGAGACACCCCGCCAATTACAGACCTATTGTCTTACTGGATGTCATAGGGAAGATTTTCGCAGCACTACTCCTCCGCCACTTCAAAGTCTGGGCCAGCGCCTCCCCGGCAGCCGACATGTTTCAAACAGGATTCCAGAAGGGAGCAGGAACGTCTATCAACCTACTGTTTCTGAACATACTTAAAGCAAATACAAAGAGGGGCACGGGAAAGGTCCACACGGCAATGGTGGACTTGTCCCAGGCCTTTGATCTGGTAGATCGAGAAAGACTGTGGACCAAGTTAGCCACCTGGAAATGTCCAGACTCGATTCTAGCACCAGTAATGGCACTCCATGAAACCACCTCACTCAGAGTCCGCCTAAACCAACAAGGCACACTCTCAGAGCAAATCTTTACAAAACGGGGAGTATAACAGGGCTGCCCGTTAGCCCCAGCTCTGTTCATCTCGTTTATTGGAGACTTTCAAGACTCAGCGAAATCAGTAAGATCCTTCCCACCGCGAGTGGGTATCTCTAAAGTCTCAAGACTGTGGTACGCCGACGACTTAATTCTGATTGACCAGACGGCAGTGGGCCTTCAGATACAGCTAACAAACTTGGCCAAATACATGGAAGAAAACAATCTGCAAATAAACAAAAGCAAAACTAAAATCCTGTCCTTTTCAAAAAGCAAAAAAAAGACAAAGAAGCGTCCGGCATGGTTTCTCGATGAAGAAAAAATCGAAGTAGTAGACGAGTTTAAGTACCTGGGCATTCAACTAGACAACACTTTGAACGACACTTCACTCCAAGCCTCGTTATGGTCAAAAATCAAGAACCTGACAGCCCAATCTCGAGCTGTCGACAAAAAATTCGGCAAGTTCTCTTGGACCCCGGTACTGCAATTCTACAAAACAAAGGTAGTACCGGCCATAACATACGGCATGGCAGCCAACTTAACTCTACCTGCTGAATTTTGGCTGAGACTGGAAGGATTTCTATGGAAATCGGTTTTGGGGCTTCCTACCTCAGCCCCCATGCCAGCCATTCGGCGCGACCTTGGCCTTCCTTCACTAGCCTCAGTTGTCATGCAAAGCGCAATTCTACTTTACAGGAAAATACGACCCCTGACTCTCTGCCGATTTTTCGGATATTAGAAAACAAACTGGAAAACGGGAAGTGCACACCATCCACCAACTGGGCGAAGAAAATTGGACAAAAATTAGAAGAAGTCCACTGCACGGACGACCTCCTCATCTCAAATCCTGGGCGTGTGAAGCAAAAACTTTTCGAACAAGACTGGATACGTACTAACGAGAAAATCCTAACGTACACATCCCTAAAAGACTTGCCACCTACTTACAATCGCCCAAAGGTTCCGCTGAAATATTGCGAAAAATTTCCCGAAAAAAGGCTGAGAAAAACTCTTCTACGGTCCCGCCTGAATCTTCTGCACACGAGAGAAATTTTGGCCAAAAGAGCGCTGGCAAATTCTCCTCACCTCCGGGTCTGTGGTCTAGTTGACCAAATAGAATCTGTCCGTCATCTACTCACCTTATGTCCTGGATTGGCGCACGAAAGAAGGGCTTACTTGACACCACTCATCACGTGCCCGTTCACACTCGACGAAGAGACAATATGGTTTCGGTTAATTGCAGGCGATTCCACTAGATGGTCCAGAGCGGCAGCTAAACTTCTTGAAGTAGCTCTGGCAAAAGCCAGTGACATTACTTCATCGCCTGCAACAGCAGCAAGAGACCTTCAAGGAAATTCGAGAGTGGTGTCATAAGTTCTGGGTCAAATTTCTTAGAAGTAGCACAAACACAGTTCACCACAGCACAGATTTGTAAAAAACCTTAAACAGGTTAACAAACAAACAAAAAAAAAAAAAAACATTTGTTAAAAGTTAGTGATAATATACTGAGAGCTTTATAAAAATGCATTGCTTCAAAAGGGGTGCCGTGGATGAGGAGAGATGGAAGGAAGGGGACGGATTGTGGGAAATCTGGGTAAGAGATGCAGAAAGCCAGTGTACCCACACAGGAGGATAAGGATGCAGCGGCCCACCTGGAAATCTCCAGAGTTCCCTGTGGGCCAGCTCATTGCTGGCTGCAAGATCAGGGGCATGATGTTTTGTTTTGTTTTTTGCACTTGGTTATGATAGAAACCTTAAGCACTTTTTAAAATATAATCTTAAACATCATTAAAACGCAGTATTTAAAATTCATCTCAAAATTAATTATCCACATAAATAAGTTATAACGAAATTAAACATTTTACAATTCATAGCATTAAAATTATATCTAATTCATTAAATATAAAACTCGAATTGTTAATCTATAAACATAATTTCATGGAAATTAGTTAAACACTTAGGCAAGCCACTGAAAGGCATCAAATCATATTAGGGCTTCCTTCCAGATGTTGTAGGCAGCAGCAGTAATTGCGATGGAGTGGGCATAAAAAGTGTGCTCCAAAATAGATGTTTCAATCTGCTCGGACATATTGAATTTTTAGTAAGCTGCAGGCGCATAATATATGCCGACTTGTTTCCTATATGGGATTTTTGCCCAATCCCAAATATACTCCATTGTAGGAAGGATATTTAGGCACAAAGATAAAATAAAGCGATTTAACTCAATGGAGCAATGTTTGGTTAAGGATTGTTGAGGGATATTTAGTATAAAACTCTGGCACAATTATTCGTTTCTATCTCTTTTTTAGAGATCATTTTTCGATGTTGTTTACTGTATCCAGTTTCTGCGACTTGGTCTTCAGAATTGCTTCTATATTTGGAGTAATCAGCACAGTTTCAAGTGGTATTTCTAAAAGTGTTAAATATTGCATTGTAGTCGGCTGTCATTCAGTAATGTAAGAATTATTGTCACCAGTCAAAAGTTTCTTACCTAATATGCTCAACAATTTGTTTGAAGTTAGTTTTGATAACGCTAACTTGAGGTAAAGCATTGTATGTTGTAAATAGCACATTGAAATGAGAGAGAAAAGCCCAAATTTCATTCTTGACGCTTCAACAGGAACAGAAGAAAGTAGGCTCATCTATGAGCGAAAGATTTTTCCTTCAATCTTATCAAGCCAGCTTATATGTCTGTATGATAGCACAGATAGGCCGTACATTAAGCTTGGTATGATGCTGACCCAGTAGATTTTTAGCAATCCCTCAATGTTTTGACCATCTCTGTTAGCTATAAAACGCTTCACCACCATCCATTGTTTCCGAATCTTTGGAATAATTAATTCACCATAAAAATGAACAGATGGGTTTAATTTAATTGAAAAACCCAAGTAGATGTTATCTTTTTACGACTGCTAATTTACTATAATTTAGTTTCTAAATGAATAGTTTTTTTTAATGTTTCCTCCAAGGTACATGATTTTGGTTTTTAAGATGTTGAATAGTTGTGGGATTTTTTGTAGCGTATTTAGCAAGAGCGTCGATCAAGCGTTGTAGTCCAGTCGGCATTAAATCGAATAGGATGGTATCATTTACGTAAACCATTTGACTTTAGCAGACCGGCCATCAGTTTCCAATTGGCATTTCGCAAGCAGTATTTATGCTGACATAGCCAGTTCTTACAACTAGTTGCCAGGTTCATAAAATAAATCTCTTTCTCGTTACTAATCAAATCAAGTCACCCTCTGATGTTAGCTCTACCTTTACGATAGGCAATTTTTTGTTGGTGAATTAAAATATCAAAAGGGTCCAAATGGCCACTACCGATTCTACTAGGTATATTTAAATTACTTAAGTGAGTGCTTTTTGTTATATTACTTATCATTTTACGTCTATGTCCCTGTCATGTTGCTCCAGCCAAAGCTGCAGTGAGGGTTGATTTATTAACAGGTGTTTAAAACCAGAGGGTTTTTCACAACCTAATCCCTGGTAATCCCGTACTCAGGTGGCCAGAGGAAGGCCATCGCTTTTGGATCCCGACCATGCGGGTGGACAAGCGAGGGAGGATGACCTGGGTAGTGGGTCCTCAGAAGTGGGGAAGAAGCACTCAATGGTGAGACATGGCATCCCCCTTTTTCCACAACCCATCTGTCACGCTTTCACAGGTCCACTCACCAGATCAGGTTGCAGATGGTCTGACAGTCAGCAGAGGGTCTTTGCCATGGCGGTACCAGCCGCGAATGCAATCCGGCTCCTCAACCGCCCAGCTGTTCAGAAGACCTTGCACACTACTGGTGCCGCTGGCCGCAATCACGATGGAGGTTGCCATGGCGCTTACAGACACGCCGGAATACCTCGCTATCAGCCCTCTGCTCACGTGACACACATCTCAGGGCTGCACTGCAACGCTCCACTCACGTGACAACTGCACAACATGGAGAGCTGTCACGTGTCCCGTGAACAGCGAAATAAAAGACTGCCACTCACTTTGCTCGGAGCTTCTGTTTTCTATGGCGTTTGGCGTTTGCGCTCCGTGTTATTCTGTTTTGCTTCCTGGACCTTGGATCTCAGTGTTTTGACATTTGGATTGCTTCTGGTTCTGTCCCTTGTATTTGGTGCTTCATTTTTCAGACTGATCACCTGAACTGCTGTTACCTTGGATTTGCTTACTCGGATTGCTTGGCTGTCTCTACCTTTGGCTTTTGTATTACGGACTCTTGAACCTCCACAAACTTTTTCCTGGATCATTGGCCTCACCATCACGTTGTTCTTTGGTCTTTAGAGATCTAGACCAAGGTGGACCCTGCAAGTGTCACGACATAGAAAGGTAACCTACCTTCTCCTGCTTTCCACTCCACGACACCAATCAGGGGGAACAGTTAGGGAAACCAGTTTTCACCGATCTTCCCAACGGGTAGGCGCCCTTGTATGTGTATTATTGTATGCGTCCTTAAGACATTATTTCTACGCATACCTAACATACTGTTTTCCCTTGCAGCCATCTGGGACCCGGTGTTTCTCTGTTCCTACCACCTGTGGCCTCAATAACCGGTCAGAGAGTTGTTTTCACTACCTCTGACTGGTACTTGCGGACGGAGGTATAATAATCCACGTGGACCTCGGTTCTTGACACCATCTAACCCCTAACCCTGCTTATTGTATGGGAAACTACAGCTCCCATAATTCCTCCGCACTTTACATTGACAGCAGTACTGAGCCGAGGAAGATGAGGAATGCGGTCTGAAAGATTACCTCCGCTGACTTGCATTGGCTCTGTCCCTGTAATGAGACCAGGCTGAGTCAGGCACGTAGTCCTAACAATGCACTTGTTAACACTCCCTGTGAGAATAAAGGGTGGCGTGCACAGGCACACTTTGAGCAAGACTGGGCACAGGAAGGAACAGCTCATTCAGGGCGGATTTGAACCAGGCTGTGGAAGTTGGAAGGCCAAAGGGCTGATTGGCAGTTGTACGGATCGGGAAGCCATAAGCGTTCGAAGGCTGAAACCGAGTGAGGGGAGGAAAGAAACCTTCAAGTTGCATGAAAGCAGCCCATGACCCTCCTGGGTGAACGGCAGAGTTGGGGAGGAGCAGATGATGCATTGGTAACAGCCTTGACTGCTGCATGAATAAGATGAAAGAAAACCAATTAACAAGACCAGTGAGCTATCGAAGGCAACAAAAGTCTGGTTTATGTTAAGGGCAAAAGTAACTGTAATCTGAAAGTTGATGGTTGCGTGTGTGTCAATAAAATGCAAATGGAAAGGACGATTACTCAATTGTAAAAGCAAAGGATACAAAGTAGCAGAGTCGTCCTGCAAAGTGAAGTCGCACATTCGAAAGTTTAAGTGAAATTGTATGAGAGTTGAAAGATATTACAGTGCGAACCAAAGGAAAGAAAGTAACCGCGATAAGTAAGGAAAGGTGAATAAGAGGAAAGCGAAGTATGTGAACTCTGAATATGTCAAGAGGGCAAATCATATGAACTTTCAAAAAGGTCAAGAGGGAAAAATAAAGAGAATACGAACTACACGTACCAAGTGGCATTGGTGTTACAAGATGAGGAAGATTGTGAAATGCAGAATTTTTGCGAGGGAGGTCAAAGTGGTCATGCAGAGGTCTTTGTAAAATTGTTGCAGTTTCGAAAGTCTTCGACAGAGGAGGGATACCTAAGATAAAACGTGGGGAAGGGAACCCACACAAAGAAGACATGCTCGAGCCCAGCAAAGGGAAGCCTGTGCAGAATTGTGTGATCAAGAGACAGGCTCGAGCTCGGCAGATGGAAGCCTGTGCAGAACTGTGAAGTGAACAGTGTATTGATGACAAGGTGGACCAAACCTAAGGAAGTGATTGAACTACCAGAAGTTTGAAGCCTAATGTTAGGAAAGATTTCGTAATTGTAGGTAATTTTCCTTCCATGTGGCAACCCCTAAACTTTTTGCTGTTGTTTTTCACCTTGTTCTTGACTTTGCCAGAGAAGTGCAGCCTTCTGCCGCACTCCTCTGGGCTTTCGCTCCTTTCTTACGGGGAAACTGACATGCCCTTAAGACAGTCAGTACCGGGGAACGCTGTTTCCCGTAGTTTCTTTTATCATGTTGCGACTTTCGTGCAACATGACACAAGAGGGCACTGTAAGCTAAGTTACAGCTCTCTTGGGTCTCTAGCCTTCTACAGGCCCTAGATACTCGTTTAGGATTGTATCTGATCGGTGCAAGTGATTCAGGGACGGGAATGGTGGCAGCGATCGTTTTCTTGTGTTTTGAGCTCCTTTTGGCGTTCTAAGCGCGTTTTTCGCGCTTAACCCAAAATGGTGGCCTGGCTCCCAAAATGGCCAGACCACGAGGCTCCTTTGTCCTGTCCGCTGACCGTCTTGCTCCCTTCACCTTCCCCAGGTCGAGCTGACCCGGGGCCTTCCTTATTTGGGCATGTACTTTCCCGCGAAACACGGATGCTTTCGCGGGCTTCTACATGTCTTGTGTGTGCCTCCAGGATGTGGGCTGGGATGTCTGGTCCCAATACACATCCTGGGTGCCAGAGAGTCTAGGGTGGTGTGAATGCCTGGGACCACCGTGGTCCGTGATTGGTCCACGAATGGTGTGAGTGTTGATGAGTGGATCTCCCATTGGGTCCCCTCCGTTTTGGCGCGAAGGGAACCGTGGATAAGAGGGGGCTGGAAACACCACTACCATGTCGATCTCCTGAGTTCTCACGAACGAAGGAATACAGGAGCCAAGTATCCTGCAACCAAGAGGCTGGACGGAGGAATCGCTGGTGACCCGCTGAAGGACTTCTCCTCTGCACTGCTGTCGCCTTGTGAAACCCTTTTCACCTTTGATCGAACCAGAAGGCCTGTACTGGTGCTTCGTCCCTTGGAATAGCGGGAACAGCTATTCTCGGCATCTTCATCATCTCCTGCCAGTAAGCCTTCGGAAGCGTCTCTGGGCCATCCAGCTGACTGACCAGCTTACACAGGAGTCTTGCTCTGCAACCGCCGCCAGGTTGTGTAGTATTTCGAGTCCTGGTCACTCTCACACGCTTCGTACACTTGGCGTTCCCAGGTCGGAAGTGAGTAGTGTACATTTGGCTCAGATACACACGGCCGCTCCGTTGCCCTGCTGTGGTAACAAACTGTGCGGGTTTCTTCGATTGGGACGTCTTTTTACTCAACACGACGACGAGGCGTTCCCTGCTCTTCTGAACCTGCCAGCTACTGAAACGGACGCGGAGAAGCCTGGGTCTGCTTGCATCGGGGACCGGTGAGTAGCATAGCTAGGATCTGGTCGCCCTCCTGCAGGAGCCCATTGCTTTTCCCCGCTGTATCAAACAGCACCCTTTTCCGTACTCGCGCTCTGCTTCTGCCCACTGTAGAGGCTGCGCTTGAGTCGCAGAACTTGTTCTTCTTCTGTCGTGCACTAAACTGAACTGCCTGATTTCCCTCGAAGAGCTTCTCCTTTTGCCCGTTGGCACCAGCATGTGCAGGTACTTTTGAGCACAAGGCTCCACTCTTCGCAGGGCCCGGACTTCCATCTAGTTAGGTGTAACGCTCACCTGATTCCCGTAGAGGCGCCGGTCTTGACTGGGCGTATACCATATCTGCAAAGGTGATGTGTAACACACGGCTGGCTCTTTGGGCTGGACCTCTGTGCACTGTATCTCTGACTTGAAGGGTAAGATGTCTGCAGATAGAAAATATGGGATTAAGGAACTGGGTTATTGAATGTCTCTCTCTTCTTCCCTTTCTCTTCTCCTGTAGAACCCCAAAGGTTAACGCTCTCACCTTAGGTAAGTGAACGCCGTGCTCTCCATCTGCCTCGGGGCAGGGTGCTGTAACCAGTTTCTTCACTGGATAAGGGGAGCAGGCCTCTTGACTTCAGAGGACTGCTGTCCGTCGTTTACTGCACGAACGGTAAGTTTCGAGTAATTCTAATGTCTTTAAAGTCTTTAGTAATGATGTTTCTTGTTTTGCAGGGTTCCGGCGATGGCGGATGACGGGCTGAAGTGAGTTGAAGATGGTGCCCGTGTGATGAATAGAAGCGCCTGGAAGCACGTAAGTAAGCGCTTGTTGCCTGCTTCACGATGCGCTCTAACTGTCTTTTTATTTTGCAGGTCCAAGTTCGGAGCGGCTGCAGGGTGCCGGAATACCCACTGGGTTAGATGTGAAAAGGAGTAATGGCACGTGAGTATTAAAGTTCCCCAATGTCTTTAAACGCACCTTCTTTTGTCTTTCAGATGCGGGATGCAGCGCCGAAGGCCTCCGGAGCGTGCGAAGAGTTGGTAAGCTTTTGTCTTTCAGATGCCGGAATGCAGTGTGAAGACCTCCGGAGCGCACGAAGAGTAGGTAAGCCTTTGTCTTTCAGATGCCGGAATGCAGCGCGAGGCGTTGGGGACAGCCAATGGACCAGGTAAGTGAAGAGCTGTCACTGAAGACCGTAATGCTAACCTGTTCTTTCTTGTCTTTATAGGTGTTGCTGAAGACTGGATTCAGGATGGTAAGCCTTTTTCCTTAGGCCCAGGATCAGATGCAGAAGACACGATGAGCGTTCTGCTGCAGAGGATGCAGAATAACGCAAAGCAAGATTCATCCATCGGGTGTGGTTTAAATAGCCTCCTGTAGTGCTTAGGTGTCTCCTTCCACAGCCACGCCTAGGTAAGAAAAGAGTTCCTGCTTTCCAGAAGAGTTCCAGTGTTCTGAATCTAGGGAGTGGCTCCTGCCCCACCCAACAGGAAAAGTAGTTCCAAACAGAAGAGGATCAGAGGCTCAACTGGCAGGCAAGTAAGCAGCATGGTCTGCTGCAGGTAAGTCCACCCAAGCATTATGAGCCTGGCGCTTCCAGCGCTGGGGCTGGGCATATTTATGAGCCTGGTGCCACTGGCGCCAGGACTGGGTCCAAAAGGTCCCAATTGGGACTGGTTGGCACTCGGAACCTGGGTTATGGATCTGCTTCCAAGGGAGTTGGGAAAACCCTGACCTTTTGGAAGCAGAGATCATGACAGTACCCCCCCTCAAGGCCCCTCCCAAACCGGGCTTCTCTGGGGGTTTTGGCTTGTCAGGAAATGTTCAGTGAAATCTTTTGATTAGGTGAGGAGCGTGGACATATTCAGCAGGTTCCCAGGATCTCTCTTGGGGGCCGTAGCCTTTCCAGTCAATTAGGTAAAATAGTTTAGATTTGGAGATCTTGGAGTCCAGAATGCTTTTGACTTCAAACTCGAGTTCTCCATCAACTAGGATAGGTTTTGGAGATTTAGTTAGTCGGGTTTGAGGTTGCACGGGTTTTAATAGAGAGACGTGGAAGACCGGATGTATCTTCATGTGCGGGGGCAAGTCCAACTTGACCGCTACTGGGTTTACTATGGTAGTGATGGAATAGGGACCAAGGTATCTTGGGTTGAATGTGCGTGGCCCTTTTAGAGGTAGATATTTGGTGGATAACCAGACTTGATCCCCTACTTGATATTGAGGGGCTTCCTTCCGATGTTGATCTGCTCCTTTCTTGTATTGTTCTTTAGCCCTTTGAAGGTGAGAAACAGCTTCCTTAAAGGCTTGGGTGATTGTAGAATGCAGGTAGTCTACTGCTGGTGTTTCAAGATCTTGGAGGGGATCCAACTCCGAGGTTCGAGGGTGACTGCCGTACAAAAGAAAAAACGGGGTTTTCCCAGTTCCCGAATGGACAGAGTTATTGTAGGCATATTCGGCTATCCAAAGGATGTCTTTCCAAGTCTTTTCAGTTTGTTGCAGCATGCAGCGTAAATACTGTTCCAGAGTTTGATTGGTCCTCTCGGTTTGTCCGTCGGTCTGAGGGTGGTGACTGGTCGATAGTCTCACATCAATTTGAGCCGACCGACAGCAACTTCGCCAAAAATGAGAAATAAATTGACTACCTCGATCCGAAATTAGAACCGAAGGAAAACCGTGCAGTCGGACGATGTTTTCGAGAAATTCTCGGGCCAGAGTTGCTGCTGTTGGCAAGCCTTTGAGTGGAATGAAATGCGCCATCTTGGAGAATAAGTCCACGATTACTAGAATCGTATTGTATCCGGAGCATGGAGGTAGATCGGTGATGAAGTCCATAGAAAGCGTATGCCAAGGGCGAGGTGGGATGTCAATAGGGCGTAAGAGGCCTGCTGGTCTTTCCTTTTGACTCTGTTTTGGGCGCATACTCCACAGGACATTATAAAGTCTCTGATATCTTTTTTCCAAGACGGCCACCAGAAGTAGCGCTTGATCTTTTCTGAGGTCTTGGCCATACCGGGATGTCCTTCCATTAAAGAATCGTGATAACAAGAGATTACTTTTTTCTGTAAATCTGTGCTGGGTAGGTATAATCGTTCTTGGAAATACAATAAGTTGTCCTTTACTGCAAAGTCCTTTCCCTGCAGATGCCAATTCTGTATGTCTGCTGGAGTTACAAGTTGCCTGGCCTTATCCTTAACTTCCTGTATGGATTCTGTGGCGATTACACCCAGAATTCTTTGTTCGGGAATGATTGGTACAGGTTTAGGGTTGATCAAGTGTTCTTCCACTCCCATCCGAGAAAGGGCATCAGCTTTACCGTTCTTTGTACCAGGTCGATAGGTAATTATGAAGTCAAACTCGGCAAAGAATAATGCCCAACGGAGTTGTCTAGAGGATTGGGCTTTTGCGGTTTTCAAATATTGCAGGTTTCGGTGATCCGTAATCACAGTAACTGTGTGTCGGGCCCCCAGCAGATAATGCCGCCAAGCCTTAAAGGCAGACTTGATAGCCAGAAGTTCCTTGTCAGTAATCGTGTAATTGATTTCAGGAGGCGAAAATTTGCGGGACCAAAATGCCACGGGATGCAACTGATTGGTTACCGGGTCCTTTTGTGATAGAACTGCCCCCATGGCAAGGCTTGAAGCATCAGTTTCCACGATGTAGGGGAGTTCGGGGCGAGGGTGTTTTAAAGTTCGGGCGAGGGTGTTTTAAGATTGGTGCAGAGATAAATTTAGTCTTCAAATCCTGGAAAGCTTGTTCCGCCTCGGTAGACCATTCAAAACGTTTGTTTTTCTTTAACAAGGCAGTGATGGGCTGGACTATTCGAGAGAATTCGGGGATAAACCTGCGGTAAAAGTTAGCGAAGCCTAACATGCTTTGCACACCTTTTACGGAGGATGGTGATGGCCATTTGAGAACTGCATCAACCTTCTTTGAATCCATACGCACTCCGCCAGGTGATAATATGAATCCCAAGAATTCAACTTCAGTTACGTTGAAAACACATTTTTCCAACTTAGCGAAAAGTTTGTGTTGACGCAATCTTTCGAGGACCATTTTCACGTGTTTCCGATGTTCAGATTCCGATGAGGAATAAACGAGGATGTCGTCAATGTAAACAACAACACACACATCTATGAGCTCTCTGAGGACATCGTTCATAAAATATTGAAAGGCGGCCGGGGCATTGCAAAGTCCGAAGGGCATGACCTGATATTCAAATAGTCCATACTTGGTGCGGAAGGCCGTCTTCCATTCATCGCCCTCTTTTACTCGTACCAAGTGGTAAGCTCCTCTAAGATCCAGCTTTGTATATATGCATGCTTTTCTGACTTGGTCCAGGAGTTCAGGGATCAAAGGTAACGGATATCTATTCTTAACAGTGATCTGGTTCAGGGAGCGATAATCTATACAAGTTCTAAGGTCTCCTTCCTTTTTTGGAACGAAGAACAAAGCTGAAGAAGCAGGGGACTTGGAAGGACGAATAAACCCATTTGCCAGGTATTGATCCAGGTATTGTCGAAGGTGAAGGTTCTCAGGCTCGGTGAGGGCATAAATTCTACTACAAGGAGGAGTAGATCCAGCTATCAGGTCTATCTGGCAGTCATAAGACCTATGAGGAGGTAGAGAGTTAGCCTGATCCTTCCGGAAAACATCTTGGTAGTCTAGGTATTCGGGAGGTAACTGGGGAGTCTCTGAAGAAATTGCTGCCAGTGCAACACCAGGTGGAGGGTGACAAGTAGAGACACATTCTGGAAACTGGACCGTTCTTGCTCGCCAATCGATCAGAGGATTGTGTTTCTCTAACCAAGGTATTCCTAGAATAATCTGAAACTGAGGGGCCTTGATCACATCGAACATGATCTTCTCATGGTGTCCATCTTGACTTACTAGCGTCACCTCTTGAGTGGTATGCGTTACTGGCCCGGAGGCTATCTCCGTACCATCCACCGTAGTAATGACGTCCTTTACAGCCTTGGGACAAAGAGTTAGATTCATCCTCAAAACCATTTCATGATCCACATAATTGCTGATGGCACCGCTGTCGACGTAAGCTTCAATTGCATGTAATCGATCCGGATTATAAGGGCTAATGAGGACCATAGGTATCATGAAATGCGAGGTCACGGAACTGGTTTTCACGCTCGGCAAGAGGACCTCTATTCTTGTCGGGCGAGGTCGTTTTCCTGCTCAGAGTTTGTAACTTTGGTAACTGCAGCTCCTACTGCCTTCTTGGCAGGTTTCACCGGACAGTCTCGAAGAAAGTGCCCTGAGTTTCCGCAATAGAGGCATAATTGCAACTGTTTTCTCCTTTCCCGCTCCTTTTGTGTTAGAGGACCTTTCAGACCTCCTATTTGCATGGGTTCCCCGGGGTCTACTCCTTTGGAAGGAGTTGGCGGTTTGGAAAATACTCGAGCATCAAACTTGGAACGATCGGCCTTCCTGTTCTGCAGTCTGTGATCTATTTGAACGACTAAGTCTATATAGTCCGAACAATCTTGTGGGGGATTCACTACTTGGGCTAACACATCTTTGAGCTCTCCACGTAGACCTCTATAAAACAGCGTAATCCTTTTGTCCTCAGGCCATTGAGTTTCCACTATCAGTCTGTTGAAAGACGCAATATAAGCCAAAAGGTCTTGATTACCTTGTCGCAACGAAAGAAGCTCATTGTCCAAGGCCTGCCCCTGTGAATGTCTTGCGAACAGTTTTTCCATACTGAGCTGAAAAGCTTGAAAATCATGGAGGACGGATCATCTTGATTTACTAGAGGGATCGACCAGACTGCCGCATTTCCACTAAGGTACGAAAGCACGAAAGCTACTTTAGCTTGATCAGTTGGAAAGGCTGCTGGCCGGCATAAGAAATGCAACCGGCACTGATTGATAAATACTGCAAACCTCTTTGGGTCACCAGAAAATCGTTCGGGCGGAGCCAGAGGTACATTCCCAGGTAGGTTGATCTGCACTGGATTCATAGAGGATGTAGAAGGAAGATTTCCCCCAGATGCGGGTAACGGGGTCTGTCCGGCTTGTGACTGTAGCAATTGTCTAGCGAGATCATCTGTTCGCTCCTTGGAAATAATCAGTTCCCTTCTTAGAGCATTTGTTTCCTGACCGGCTGCATGCACTTCTGCCCTTAGTTCCCCAAGTAACTGGGCTAGCTGGTCGGTATCCGAGGTTTCCATAGCGCCTGGACGGGAGTTTTGTGGTAGGCTTTGCGTTCTGTAACGCTCACCTGATTCCCGTAGAGGCGCCAGTCTTGACTGGGCGAATACCGTATCTGCAAAGGTGATGTGTAACACACGGCTGGCTCTTTGGGCTGGACCTCTGTGCACTGTATGTCTGACTTGAAGGGTAAGATGTCTGCAGATAGAAAATATGGGATTAAGGAACTGGGTTATTGAATGTCTCTCTCTTCTTCCCTTTCTCTTCTCCTGTAGAACCCCAAAGGTTAACGCTCTCACCTTAGGTAAGTGAACGCCGTGCTCTCCATCTGCCTCGGGGCAGGGTGCTGTAACCAGTTTCTTCACTGGATAAGGGGAGCAGGCCTCTTGACTTCAGAGGACTGCTGTCCGTCGTTTACTGCACGGACGGTAAGTTTCGAGTAATTCTAATGTCTTTAAAGTCTTTAGTAATGATGTTTCTTGTTTTGCAGGGTTCCGGCGATGGCGGATGACGGGCTGAAGTGAGTTGAAGATGGAGCCCGTGTGATGAATAGAAGCGCCTGGAAGCACGTAAGTAAGCGCTTGTTGCCTGCTTCACGATGCGCTCTAACTGTCTTTTTATTTTGCAGGTACAAGTTCGGA
This sequence comes from Ambystoma mexicanum, assembly GCF_040938575.1. Lineage (NCBI taxonomy): Eukaryota > Metazoa > Chordata > Amphibia > Caudata > Ambystomatidae > Ambystoma > Ambystoma mexicanum. Next base: position 584,320,461 of record NC_090922.1, on the reverse strand, counting down.
GCGGCTGCAGGGTGCCGGAATACCCACTGGGTTAGATGTGGAAAGGAGTAATGGCACGTGAGTATTAAAGTTCCCCAATGTCTTTAAACGCACCTTCTTTTGTCTTTCAGATGCGGGATGCAGCGCCGAAGGCCTCCGGAGCGTGCGAAGAGTTGGTAAGCTTTTGTCTTTCAGATGCCGGAATGCAGTGTGAAGACCTCCGGAGCGCACGAAGAGAAGGTAAGCCTTTGTCTTTCAGATGCCGGAATACAGCGCGAGGCGTTGGTGACAGCCGATGGACCAGGTAAGTGAAGAGCTGTCACTGAAGACCGTAATGCTAACCTGTTCTTTCTTGTCTTTATAGGTGTTGCTGAAGACTGGATTCAGGATGGTAAGCCTTTTTCCTTAGGCCCAGGATCAGATGCAGAAGACACGATGAGCGTTCTGCTGCAGAGGATGTAGAATAACGCAAAGCAAGATTCATCCATCGGGTGTGGTTTAAATAGCCTCCTGTAGTGCTTAGATGTCTCCTTCCACAGCCACGCCTAGGTAAGAAAAGAGTTCCTGCTTTCCAGAAGAGTTCCAGTGTTCTGAATCTAGGGAGTGGCTCCTGCCCCACCCAACAGGAAAAGTAGTTCCAAACAGAAGAGGATCAGAGGCTCAACTGGCAGGCAAGTAAGCAGCATGGTCTGCTGCAGGTAAGTCCACCCAAGCATTATGAGCCCGGCGCTTCCAGCGCTGGGACTGGGCATATTTATGAGCCTGGTGCCACTGGCGCCAGGACTGGGTCCAAAAGGTCCCAATTGGGACTGGTTGGCACTCGGAACCTGGGTTATGGATCTGCTTCCAAGGGAGTTGGGAAAACCCTGACCTTTTGGAAGCAGAGATCATGACATTAGGTGCCTCTGAAGGCGAACTGGGTCTAAGCATTATTTCGCACTGCCTGTCTTCCTTCCCTTTTAGGTGGACTACCCATTTCGTGCGTCTAACGCTTGAGACTGTCGTATTTGTATATATATTGTGTTGATATGGTATGTGTTGGTTTACTATCGTTATATTGTGATTTTCTCGCTACGGTCATTGTTTTAAAGGCCTTGAAATAAATGTGTATATATTTTTAATATAACAACTGTTTGGAGTAGTTTGTAAGTGATCTTGTTTTGTGTGCTCATTGCGGGCTTTCAGTCACCCTCACCCCTCTTGAGACCTAGTCTTGACCGCCGCGATCGCTACCTTGATTGGTCTGGCTCGTCCAGAGGTTACCCTGTTCCAAGTAATTAGGTTGGCCTTCTGAACTTCTGCGCCACCAGGACAGAGTTCAGAAATCCGTCTTAACAAATTGGTGTACAGCGGTGGGATACGACTGAAGGTATCCAGTGTTGCGCACGAACTAAGGCATTTCAGGTTATTCCAACCAGGACACGTAGTGAATTGTTGAGTATAACTTTAAAAAGGCCATAGTCCTATCTAACAGTATGGAAACAAATACCTTGTTAACTTTAAATGCTTCCAAATCAGAAACATTGAAAAAGATGTGTGCGGAGAGAGGTGTTTCCTCTCAAGGCACGAAATTGGAAATGATCCAAAGAATCGTGGCGTGGCAAGAAGCGCAGCTTGACGCTATAACTTCCGAGGACAGTGCGGAAGGTGGTGGGGCTGCTCTCACTGGTAGAACCGACGGTTCTGCCGCTGCACTGATCCATCGCGACCACGAGGACAGGGAGGACGAGATGTCTAATGTTTCCTCTGCCAGTGCTGATGGGGAGGCTATGCTTGAATTCAAGAAGCAAGAGCTGCGGTTTAGGCAACAGGAGCTTGAATTCAGCATAGCCAAACTAAAAATCGAACAGGCAGAAAAACAAAAAGACAGGGATCACCAGTTGGAGCTGGCCAAGCTTCAGTTTGCAAATGGGTCCAAGGGTCCTGGACATGGGTCTGGGGCTTCCTCTCATCCACGGTTTCCGAAAGATCTGCTCAGTGTGTATGAAGAAAGGAATGACATTATGGACTGGCTGAATGCGTTCGAGTATGCATGCGAAGTTCAACAAGTTGACAATGCTGATAAGATTGCCTGGTTACTCAGCAGACTGCCCCATTCTGGCTGTAGTGCCATTATGGAAATGTTAAAGGCTGAGCGAGCTGATTTCGCAATGTTAAAGCAAACTCTCATTTTAAAGTTTGGGAAGACTCCGGCCCAATATTTGAAACGTTTCAGAGAGTATAAGAAAAAGGAAGGTGGTACTTGGGTATCTTATGTCACTGAATCCTTGAAAAACTTAACTGGCTGGGTCGAAGGTTATAAGGTTTCTACCTTCGAAGGCATGATAAATCTTGTCATGCTGGAACACATTTTTGCATCTTCTTCCCTGGAGCTTAAGCAGCATTTGGCCGATTTGAAGGAGATAGATCCTAAGAAGCTGGCCATTGCAGCAGACTTATGGGTGTCACATCGAGTGTCCCATAAGGACAAAACTCATCCTGGTAAGCAGGAGGAAGGGAAAAAGTCCAAAGATATGGAGGGTGGAGAATCTGCTAAATCTTCTTCTCATAAGGGCCACAAAAAGAAAAATAAGGGTAAGACACAAGAGAACTCACAGGGTAGTGGAGGTCAGCCTCCGAAACAGAACTCTGGTTACAATAAGCCTCCCTATGTAAACAGACCCAATGGATCTTGTTTTGCTTGTGGAGCAACTGACCACGTGAAGGGGGATCCCCGGTGTAAGGTTAGACCTTTGGGGGTCCACTCCGCTAATCTGGCCTTCTCCTCCTACGAGGAAGAAGAGATTACAGGAGCATCCTTCTCCTCAGACTCATTTCCCAGCGGGATAGAGGCTGAGGTAGTTTTAGTTTCCCTGGGTTCCTGGGAGCCTAAAGTCGCAGAGGCTTATGCTAGGATTCCGGATAATACCAAGCACTACTTTAAAGACAGTGTGCTGATCAATGGAGTAGATACTCCAGCTCTTAGGGATAGTGGGTGCAGTCGCACTGTAGTGGATTCTACCTTGGTAGACTCAGAGGAAGTTGCCAGAGCTACTCTGATGCCCACTAAGTTGGCTGACGGCCCCCTCCGTATGTTTCCAGTAATACCTGTAAATCTTACTTTAAATGGTACAGCAGTCAGGATTCCAGTGAGCATTCAGAGAAACGTCCCGGGAAAGGTCTTGTTAGGTAATGATCTCAGAGCTTTAGGGCTCGTAGGAGACACTGCCGAAAGACCCTACACACGGTCTCAAGCATGGGCAGCATTGGCCAAGACCAATACGCTGCCCCGGCCGAAGGGGAAACCCAAGGCGAAAGGAGTCGACAAGCCAAGACGAGGGAAAGAGAATATTCCCCCGAGCTCGCCTACCACTGCGGTGGAGGAAGTTGGTCAATCGCCCGGGCCTGACGAGGAGGTGGCGATGCCTGAAGTATTTGACCCCAACGATCATCCTGAACAAAAAGACTTGTTAGTTGAAGGAGGTCCTGATAGGGACGAATTCAGTAAAGGCCAACGTGAGTGCCCATCTCTGGAAGGCCTAAGGAGACAGGCCTGCTCCCAGCTTGAGGGTGAACCTCCAGGGACGCATAGGATTTATTGGGAAGGTGGACTCCTGTATAGTGAGCCCACAGAGTCTACAGAAGGAGACCATAGGAGGTTGGTGGTTCCCCTTGCTGTTAGGCCCTTCCTCCTGCAGTTGGCGCATGAAGTTCCCCTTGCTGGTCACCTTGGTATGAAGAGGACCAAACAAAGGTTATCCATGCACTTCTACTGGCCCAAGATGGGGGTGCAAGTAGAAAGTCACTGCAGGAGTTGTGCCTCCTGCCAGTTGTCTGGTAAGGTTGGCGCGACAATCCATGCTCCGTTGGTACCGCTCCCAGTTGTGGGGGTACCATTTGAAAGGGTAGGGATCGACATCGTTGGTCCCCTTGACCCGCAAACATCCTCAGGCAATAGGTTTATCCTGGTGCTGGTCGACCATGCAACCAGATATCCTGAGGCCATCCCATTGAAAACTGTAACTGCCAAGTCAGTTGAAAAAGCTTTACTTGGCATATTTACTAGGGTTGGCTTCCCTAAAGAAGTTGTGTCGGATCGTGGCAGCAACTTTATGTCGAAGTATATGCAGGCTATGTGGAAAGAATGTGGGGTCACCTACAAGTTCTCTTCTGCATACCACCCCCAGACCAATGGTCTGGGGGGACGTTTTAACAGGACGTTAAAGAGCGTGATTGGGGCTCTGGAGGAGCCTCAGAGAAGAAAATGGGATCTTCTTGTTTCATGCTTACTGTTTGCCTACCGAGAGGTACCACAGGAGGGTGTTGGCTTCATCCCCTTCGAACTTCTGTTCGGTCATCCCATACGGGGACCCTTAGCCATCGTCAAGGAGGGATGGGAGATGCCCACTCCCCCTGTTACTACCAACGTAGTTGATTATGTGCTAGGGCTCAGAAAACGGATGGTACTTCTAATGGGCTTGGCTAGTGATAAATTGAAGGCAGGGCAAGCGCTGGTGAAACATTGGTACGACCAGAAAGCTTCCCTCATCAACTTTACACTTGGTCAGCAAGTCCTGATCATGAATCCCATAAGGCCTCGAGCTTTACAGGACAAATGGTCAGGCCCTTACCCAGTGGTGGAGCCCCTGGGTGAGGTTAACTATTCAGTGGACCTTGGAAGGCCTGGACAGGCTCCCAAAGTGTTTCACGTGAATAGGCTGAAGGCTTTCGTCCCAAGCGTCGAAATCGCAGCACTGCTACTGGCTTCAGATATTGAGGAAGAGGAGTCTGAACCTCTCCCCGACCTGTTCCAAAGCAGTCCTTCAGATAGCTCTTTTGAGGGTGTCCGAGTGGCCCCTCACTAAAATGGACAAGGCTCAGTGGTTTACCTTGGACATGAAGTAGGTGGAGGGAGGATACAGCCTCTTCCCAGTAAAGTACAAGCAGTACAAGACTGGCCTACCCCCACTACGCAAACCCAAGTGAGAGCCTTCTTAGGACTCACAGGGTATTACCGCAATTTTGTGGCAGACTATGGCACCATAGCTGCCCCTCTGACTGCCCTCACAACTCCGAAGAAACCCAAGAAGGTAACTTGGACCGACGAGTGTGAGAAGGCCTTCAATGGCTTAAAAGACTCCTTGTGCCAGGCCCCTGTCCTCAGGGCCCCTGATTATCAAAGGCCTTTTTTCGTGCAGACGGACGCCTCTGACACTGGGATAGGAGCTGTACTATCACAAGTAGATGAGAAGGGTAAGGTTTTATTAGCCGCCAGCTTAAGGACAGAGAGCTCAGATGGTCCACAGTAGAGAAAGAATGTTTCTCTGTTGTGTGGGCCCTAAGGAAGCTGAGGCCCTACCTCTATGGGACCCACTTCACTGTGCAAACTGACCATAAGCCTTTAAAGTGGCTAATGAACATGAAGGGGGAGAATCCAAAGTTGCTTAGGTGGTCCATAAGTCTACAAGGCTTCGACTTCACTATTGAGCATAGGCCAGGTGTCCAACATAGCAATGCTGATGGGTTGTCCAGAATGTTTAACCGACCTGAACAAGAGACTCATCCAGGGGTGGATTAGTTCCCCCTGTCCATAGTCTGGGAGGGGCGAGTGTTAGGAAAGATTTCATAATTGTAGGTAATTTTCCTTCCATGTGGCAACCCCTAAACTTTTTGCTGTTGTTTTTCACCTTGTTCTTGACTTTGCCAGAGAAGTGCAGCCTTTTGCCGCACTCCTCTGGGCTTTCGCTCCTTTCTTACGGGGAAACTGACATGCCCTTAAGACAGTCAGTACCGGGGAACGCTGTTTCCCGTAGTTTCTTTTATCATGTTGCGGCTTTCGTGCAACATGACACAAGAGGGCACTGTAAGCTAAGTTACAGCTCTCTTGGGTCTCTAGCCTTCTACAGGCCCTAGATACTCGTTTAGGATTGTATCTGATCGGTGCAAGTGATTCAGGGACGGGAATGGTGGCAGCGATCGTTTTCTTGTGTTTTGAGCTCCTTTTGGCGTTCTAAGCGCGTTTTTCGCGCTTAACCCAAAATGGTGGCCTGGCTCCCAAAATGGCCAGACCACGAGGCTCCTTTGTCCTGTCCGCTGACCGTCTTGCTCCCTTCACCTTCCCCAGGTCGAGCTGACCCGGGGCCTTCCTTATTTGGGCATGTACTTTCCCGCGAAACACGGATGCTTTCGCGGGCTTCTACATGTCTTGTGTGTGCCTCCAGGATGTGGGCTGGGTTGTCTGGTCCCAATACACATCCTGGGTGCCAGAGAGTCTAGGGTGGTGTGAATGCCTGGGACCACCGTGGTCCGTGATTGGTCCACGAATGGTGTGAGTGTTGATGAGCGGATCTCCCATTGGGTCCCCTCCGTTTTGGCGCGAAGGGAACCGTGGATAAGAGGGGGCTGGAAACACCACTACCATGTCGATCTCCTGAGTTCTCACGAACGAAGGAATACAGGAGCCAAGTATCCTGCAACCAAGAGGCTGGACCGAGGAATCGCTGGTGACCCGCTGAAGGACTTCTCCTCTGCACTGCTGTCGCCTTGTGAAACCCTTTTCACCTTTGATCGAACCAGAAGGCCTGTACTGGTGCTTCGTCCCTTGGAATAGCGGGAACAGCTATTCTCGGCATCTTCATCATCTCCTGCCAGTAAGCCTTTGGAAGCGTCTCTGGGCCATCCAGCTGACTGACCAGCTTACACAGGAGTCTTGCTCTGTAACCGCCGCCAGTTTGTGTAGTATTTCGAGTCCTGGTCACTGTCACACGCTTCGTACACTTGGCGTTCCCAGGTCGGAAGTGAGTAGTGTACATTTGGCTCAGATACACACGGCCGCTCCGTTGCCCTGCTGTGGTAACAAACTGTGCGGGTTTCTTCGATTGGGACGTCTTTTTACTCTACACGACGACGAGGCGTTCCCTGCTCTTCTGAACCTGCCAGCTACTGAAACGGACGCGGAGAAGCCTGGGTCTGCTTGCATCGGGGACCGGTGAGTAGCATAGCTAGGATCTGATCGCCCTCCTGCAGGAGCCCATTGCTTTTCCCCGCTGTATCAAACAGCACCCTTTTCCGTACTCGCGCTCTGCTTCTGCCCACTGTAGAGGCTGCGCTTGAGTCGCGGAACTTGTTCTTCTTCTGTTGTGCACTAAACTGAACTGCCTGATTTCCCTCGAAGAACTTCTCCTTTTGCCCGTTGGCACCAGCATGTGCAGGTACTTTTGAGGACAAGGCTCCACTCTTCGCAGGGCCCGGACTTCCACCTAGTTAGGTGCCTCTGAAGGCGAACTGGGTCTAAGCATTATTTCGCACTGCCTGTCTTCCTTCCCTTTTAGGTGGACTACCCATTTCGTGCGTCTACCGCTTGAGACTGTCGTATTTGTATATATATTGTGTTGATATGGTATGTGTTGGTTTACTATCGTTATATTGTGATTTTCTCGCTACGGTCATTGTTTTAAAGGCCTTGAAATAAATGTGTATATATTTTTAATATAACAACTGTTTGGAGTAGTTTGTAAGTGATCTTGCTTTGTGTGCTCATTGCGGGCTTTCAGTCACCCTCACCCCTCTTGAGACCTAGTCTTGACCGCCGCGATCGCTACCTTGATTGGTCTGGCTCGTCCAGAGGTTACCCTGTTCCAAGTAATTAGGTTGGCCTTCTGAACTTCTGCGCCACCAGGACAGAGTTCAGAAATCCGTCTTAACACCTAAGACTAAACTGTTAAATTGTGCCAGTAAGCCAAAGTGTGCAAGACTGATAGAACTGTGCCATCCTACCTATCCTTTTTAAGAAACTCTCTTGGCTGAACATGGGGAAGGGAGTTGTCACTTAAGCCATTCTGACAGTTCGTTTAAGACTCTATTTTCCTTTTGTAGTGCGTTAATACATTTGGGGCAAGGGACAAGGAGGGCAAGGTTAGATTTTCTTAGTATAGGCCTTTTTATTGTGTCTAGACTGACTTGGACTTGTTTGTTATTTATGTAATGGTCTAGACTACTCGCATTCTGTACTTAGGGCCAGTTAGGAATTCTACCAACCCAACCAAAATACTAAATGAAGGTTTTTGAAACTTATATCCATTGTGTCTGTGTCTACTGCTAGATACCATGCCTTCCTTACACAGAGAATTATTAACCTTGTTTAACATTGTGCCAGTCCATATGATACGATTTCCCTTAGTACTAACCCTAACATTGGCACTTCTAAAGAATTCCGTGACCAAAGGAGCAACATTTATTGTCCAATTCAACAAAGCATGATCACTCACACTGTTTAATTGAATCTTGACTGAGCCACAGCAATTTGTCATTGCTGAGTCAATGATAACATAATCAATGTGAAAGCCTGAACGCCCATTGGTCCAGGTATGATTTAAAGGATTGTTTGCAGATGTGTTATAGGGCAAACATTCTAAGCCGTACATGGTTAAAAATTGTCTACATGGACGGTCAGAGTTTCCAACTAAGCGTTCTTTTAGATCAAGACCTTATACATTTAGGTCGCCTGCGAGCAAAATAGGACCTTTAGGATGAGTCTCATACCAAAGTGCTATAATGACACCCATTCATTTTAGGATGCTTTTTGTATGCAAACCATTGGGTAGATCATAAATATTGATTATCAAAATTCTAGTTGCTGAGTTTTGGGAAGGAGAGAACATAGCTGACAAGATGTAGGGTGAACCTATGGTGCCCAGGAACAGCTCTTGCTGGAATTTAGATTTTGTCCCTATCGCCAACCCCCCCGCTAACTTGCCCCCAAGTATATGGTATGGCTGGATTATGAAATATAACGTAGAAGGAGGCAGGTGTCGATCTAGAACTGGTTCAATGGAATTCACCAAGATCACACGACAACATTTGCCAAAATAGATTTAAAAGCTAATTGTTCTTTCACAATAGTTGCAGTAAGGGCAAGGAGCGCATCAACTCTAGAAATAATTGTATTTAACGCAGGAGGAGAAGCAAGCCCCGGTGCCCGCAAAACAGGTTGAGAGTGATTGGCAAATTCAGCCTCACTATCACTCTTTGAACCCTAATAGTATGAAGAATCAGATGAAGATATCAAAGTTGTTAGGCCCGAGGTAGCCATAAAATATGTTCCAATTATGTTGTCATTGCCATTTATATGAGAAAGGGACTGACCCTCACCTAATGACACTCTCTGCAAACCTATGCACATGTTTAAAAGGGAGTTGTTATTGTCGATAATAGGAGAAAGACTCAGGGTCATATGTTCTATGTTGCAATTAGGAGGCAAATAGTCGAGTGGTGGAGCAGTCACAGTCAATGATGAAATGGCATAAAGAAACTCTGTGATAACCGGCTGTGTTCGTTTATATCTCTTGAGTCTGTCCTTTTTGGTGCAGGAGACATCTTCCCTGGATGTATAGTCGGTGGCTGGGCTCCTGTGTCTTTTGCCTGTGCGGCTGCCACACTGCGGAACCCATATTTGCGGGTAGTAGAGCATCTCATGACAGTACTTTTAGACAGTAAAAGGGCTTACCTGGCAGTGAAAGCCTAATGGCCTCTCACCCTCACACCTCTCGACATGAGACACCAGAGACTCTACCTCACTCGGCCCTCACAACGCGTTACATTTGTAAAGAACGCTGCCACACTGTGTGAAGTACACTTCATGCACTATTGTGCAAAGCTTCTAAAAGATCCAACTTGCACAACTGCAAATTGTTCCTGGACACTTTCCTAGCAATGGGCTCTCTCTCCCTTAATCTCTCTATGCCCTCAACTGCCAAGCAACTCCCTTCCAGCTATCACCAACAGTAAAAAGAAAGTGTGCAGCTGCATGGGCTGCTGATTGCACTCGCCATGCACTCAACACACAACACAATATGACCATGAAAATTGGGAGTATTTGATACTAAATTCATGCAATGGCTTGCTCAGTTTGCTGCTTACGCACCGCCCGTACAAGGTTCAACCCACCAGCCCACTCACAGGGCCCACGAGGCTTGCAAGGCAAGCTGCGTTGAACTCCAGCCCCACAGCCTCAGCCAGCACAGCACAAGACTTCTTGAAGATCTGACACTGGATTACTACGCTAACTTCAACACTTCATACTCCAGGCAGGACTCCAGCAAGGCTCACAATGTAAAGGAAGACTGAGAGACTCATTTAATCTAGATAATGATCCACTGTGTCGTGCCGGGTCCTGAAACAATGATGGCAACAGGAGTGGTTTCCGGAGACACTTACATTCAATTATGGGCATTTGTACCACGAACATATGTGCTTCTAAGAAAGAACTTATCGCTTATTTCTTAGAGTTGACCATGCCCAGCTTCTCTTCCCCGCACAGACTCTCACCTTAGAGCAACTAATGCCCCAATCTGGCTGTGACACGGACCCTCATCAGAGCAGTACTTCAGGAAGGGAGCTGCGATACCATGCCTAATGGCACAGGTGCCAGATTTTGACAAGAGCATTGAAGGTCATCTGTGCAGTGACCACCCTCACCCCTTCCCCATCCCCCTATGCCTACCATGCCATGACCCTTCCTAAACCTTGCATTATTTACCTAGCACTGCACTCAAAGGAGGTTGCTTTCTGTATTGTCTCCCCAATTTCTAAGTCATGCAAAATTCCTGCTGCATCCCTGTGATGGCCGAAGAATCAATGGATGACCCAAAACTAATTTTGAAACCTGTAGTTTCTGTATTCTTGTTACTTAAGGGACAGAGTTGAACTGAATCAACAGTGATGGGTGAGAATATGCACAACAAACAGTCTGGAATCCTGCCAGATCTCACTCTTTCTTTAGAACCATGATGCTCACTCCTCTCTCTCCATTAGTCTAAACCTGACTCCCAAGCCCCATGAAAAACTCCCTTGCAAATACTCCGATTTTCTGGTGTCCCAAACACTTCTTTCTTGGCTTGGTGTCTTTCTTGGCTGGTGCAGGCACTTTCCTTGAACCTTCTGGGCTTTGCTACAAGGCACTCAGTATCCTTGGGTCATCCAACAGGGGCTAGGTGTTAGTAAATTCCCAAGAGTTGTACTCCAAGGTGCTTCCACTATTCCCCAGCTCTTTGTGGTCAGGTATATATCGCCTCAAATCACCTCACCTAGTATCAGATGTCTGGCTTATGTCTGACCATAAATCTCTCCCCTCTCACCAATTTAGGAGAACTGGTCCAGGTCATAAAGGGCTCCGCCCCCTTGTTGTTCCTCCCAGTACTTGCTCCACTTCTCCCCTTCGAATGGTCCTCTGCCTCCTCTGGTCCTTTCTTCTCCTCTCACTCCAATCCTCACCCCATTCATTCCTTTCTCTTTTCCCTCTCACCTCTTTGTGACCCCTTCTCCTTTCCTCTCCTAAGATTGTGCAGCGCGCACTCTCTGTCCTCTCCTTTGATGTTTCTTTTCCACCACCGCTCCTCCCTTTTTTCTAAATGTCTGATATCCTCCTCCTCCCCTTTCTTTCTGTATATTCCTCCTCTTCTCCATTTTCCCTCCCTTGCTGTGCTCCAACCTCTTCCTCCTCTCTCCGTCACCTTTCACTCTGCTGTACTCTTTGAGTACTCTGTACAGTCTCTTATCTCCCACACTTCCTTCTTGGTTTGCCCTCCTTTTATACTCTACCCATGATTGTGATTGGGCTTGTGCGGAGGAGACATGCAGCAGTTATGCACTTATCAGGAATTGGCCATTTAATTGGTGAGAACCTGAGCAAATTTCCCCATGTGATTTTGCTTTGGTGCAGACCACACTGCACTGGTACCACGTTCTTTCACCGACACTCTTTTTTTTTACAACGGGTGTTTTTACAAATAGTTTTTGCAGGAACATTGTTTTAACCTTATTTTGGGGGGTGGGAAAGGGCATTTAAAGGATTGGGGGGTTGGGAATAACAAAAAATAGGTGGAGGATGGGGGCTTGGCTGGGGAACTCCCCAAAAATAATTTTACAAAAATTGCAATTTGTTTTTTTCGCCAAAAAGTCAGCGTAAAAATGCCCATCGTAAAAACGGGTGTCGATGAAATTACATAGAACCCCTGCACTAAGGGGATGTAGTGGCTGCCTGACATCTTGGAGTGAGACGGCCCTTTTATCATGGGTGCCTTACACCAGGATGGCTCTGCCAGGGAACAGTGCTGCTGAACGTCCTTTTCCATGTGACCATGTGCCTCCTTGTAATGTCTGCAAACTGCCCTATCTCAGTGTGGGGCAAACTCTAGGTCCCTCCAGAAAGCTAAGCACGTGTATTTGTCTTCCAGTGTCATCTAGTGACCACAGGCGCGTGGGCAGGATTTCCTAAGCACCCTAAGTTTCTCCTGACTGCCTTTATGTCAATTGTTTTGGACCATGGTGGGAATTTCATGGCAATATGGACCACACAAGGCAAGGGATGGAGGCCCTGTATTTGTATTTTGAGGCTTGTGGATCTCTTAGATCACATGCTATGCATAGGCCAACATCTAGTGGAAGCTACGGAGTATTCCATTTTTTGTTTTCAAAACTCATAAAAAGGACGTCAACAGGACGTGCCAGTAATACCTAGTTTGACGTCTACTGTACCCATGGTCCTTCACGTGTCGAGGTCCCTCAGATTGTTTTTATTCTGCCATCGTAGTCGGATGCATATCATGGAGTTCCTTCTTAGCTGACGCCATTACTTTATAAAAAGTCAAACTTAGTATTTCTTTCTGTCCTTTCGATAACCGTTTACCGCAAGATCTCTTGCAACGGCTTCAAGGACAAGACCAGCCTTCGATGACAGCAACTCCTGTCTCGACGAACCTTTGCCTGCGGCCTTCTAAGGCCTCACCGAGGGCCTGCACAGTAGGGAGTGCGGGGGGAGCTTCATGTTTTAGTCTCACTAAGAGAATGCATATTCCCTTTTACTCCCATTTATTTCCCCAGGCTGCCATCCTTGTACATCATGGAAAACATTCCTTTTAAATGTTGTCCTTCCTGTAACAGGAAGTTCCCCTGGAGGGATCTGCACCGAGTATGCAACCTTTGTCTCCCCAGGGATCACACCGAAGAACAGTGCAAGTCTTGCAAACTGTTCAGGCCAAAGTCTTTAAAGGAACGCAAGACTAAACGCTGCACCCACCACGCCATGCACGCCGAGGCCGCCATGGACGTCAAGGGAGCCTCCAGCGATGGCAACATCGACGACCTAAGTGTCATTGAGGACAATCGGATCCATCGGATTCCTGCGTGCAAGCCCCCGACCCCAACAGGTAGGCCGGCGGTTCTGCTACCGGGACGACATCTTGCGGCTCGAGCACTACCAAGTCACATCACACCAAGCACATCCTGCCTAGCCGAAAGTCAACCACGTTGTTGACCGAAAAGCCACACGCGGTGTCAAGGAAAAGGCCTCTGTCCTCTGGGCCATCGCGATGGCAATCACCACACGACAGCCCCCCAAAATTGACATTAAAGTCCTTTTCAGACACCACGTCTAAATATGGGAAATCCTCTGGTACTGGTGACCGGGTGTCAAAAGACGTGTCGACTGCCTTGGGAAAAAGTGAAAAAAGCTCAGAATTGAGCTAGCTAAAAAATAAACACTAGGAAAAACCTTAACAGCCTTAAATAAAGAAATGTTCCCTTGGCGACCGCTATTCTTAGTATAAAATAAAAATAGCCAGATGCACAATCCAAGATAATTGTGCTAGGTTGTCAGCATGAGTTTTTCTTCAAAACTGTGTGGCTGTTACACAGATGCAATATGGAAAAGAAGGAAAAAGTTTAGAGAAGTTACTCAAATGCGCCAACCTTTCCAAAATTATTCAAGGTGAGTCAGTCAATTCTTTTTATTTTTCACAATTTATTGAAAAATATACAAACGAAAAGTACTTCACATTACGTGTTTTCTTCACACCTTATATTGTTTGTATTATTTGCTCTCAGATCCTTAATAAAAATAAATGTTAGATTTCCACGTAGATTGCTTAATCCTTATTACTGCTTAGTATGGGGTGTTTCCTCCACACCCGTTATTTGATAACTTTTCAAAAGAATATTTTATGCTCTTGGTAACTCTTCAAAATAAATTTTTGATTTTTATTAATCCTTAGTTTTGCAGATACTTTACTGCATCTCTCTCATTACAACTCTCTCAACACGTGTTTCTCCATTGTTGCTATCAATGGTTCATCAGGAGAGGAAATGTTTTCCAATCTGAAATGTGTGTATTCATCCAAACAGGTTCAAGTGATTCACCTGTTTAACTTGATAATTCTATTTATAGAGGGATTGCCTTTTTTCTTTCCCTTCCCAGTTTATTCCAATCTTGTGGCTTGATTCTCATTGGTACAGCGATCCTCTGCCATGATAAGCATCTAAAGCTGTGGTTAGGGCCGGTGTAACTACATATTCTGATAGATTAATAATGAGGTTCATCTTCTCTTCCCTTGTCTTTGTGCTCTTGTTTCTACTCCTTGATTTGTTTCTCCTTGTGTTACTTCCTCCTCGACTACCTCTATGGTGTTTAGGTGAGAGATATTTTGAGATCTTTTTTGTTTTGGTGGCCCACTGCTGCAGGAGTCCTCCAGATGTCCTTCCACTTGTCCCCACGACTGAGGCTCAGGAACCCAGGATCTGCATCGCTGCAACAGGACACAATCCAGCTGGACCACTCTTCTTCAAACCAGAGGTACTGTTTAGACTTGGGGTACTTACCTCAGTGGGCCTCAATACGAATGTAGCGGTAGAGTGACAACGGCGCCGGTAGTGCTACCGGCAACGTTGTTACCGTACCACCACATTACGAGTTCTGCTCGCGGGTGCCGCTCTGCACGCCTGGTCAGACCAGGTGTCAACGGTGCCGGTGCATCCATGTTCCTCACCCCAGCCCACCCACACCGGCACCTGCGAATGGGCAATTATTGGCCCATTCAACTCATAATGGGCCGGTAATGTCCCATTTGCGGTTGCCTGTGCAGGTAGAGAGTTTGTCGGTAGCCCTGCCCGTAATACGGCACGGCTACCGCCAAACTCGTAATGGGGCCCAGTGTCTTTTTGAGCTGTGCTTTTCTCAATTGAGACCTACATTGACTTACCTTAGAGTTGATTCCAACTTTGCTTTTCACAAATGTAACAGCTTGTGACCCTACAAGTGATTTCTACAAAACTTTCTAACTTTGTGCAAGACTTTTATTACCTAAGAACTGACTCTGCTCAATAGACTGTGTGCCAATTGACTTTGGCTGTCCTGGCTCCCTGCAGACTCTTCTAGTCCGTTGATTTTGATATTTCTGTCCCTCATAGGTGGTAACTTGTTTTAGACTGTTATTGCTGGGAAAGGCTTGTCCTCTGGGCTTACTCCAGCCTTTGCCACTCCCACTCAGACCCTGGCACACTATCACCATGGATTTTGTCACGGACATGCCCGGGGTGAAGGGTTTCGAGACAATCTGGGTGGTAGTGGATTCTTTCACAAAAATGGCATGATTCATACCTTGCACTGGCATTCCCACAGCCTCTGTCTTAGCTAGCCTGTTTTTCCATCATGTTTTTTGTCTTTTTTCGGTTTACCCTCTGTCATCGTGTCGGACCAGGGTTCCCAGTTCACCTCACGGTTTTGGCAGTCTCTTACCAGGCCTTTGGGCATAGACACTCGGTTTTCATCCTCTTATCACCCTGAGACGGATGGGCAGACCGAACGGGTTAACCAAACAATGTAGCAATATCTGTGCTGTCTCTCTTTGCAACATCAACACACCTGGTATCAGGTCTTGCACATAGGTGAATTTGCATATAACAACGCTCCTCACTCCTCCACTGGTTTTTCCCCTTTTTACTCTTTGTATGGCCAGCATCCCTGTGTCCTTCCTACCCTTCCCTGATCTATCCACCACTCAAGCACCTGCTGCCTCATCTTGCCTCAGGGACATAAGAGGCATCCACAACCAGACCCTAATCCACCTCAGGGAATCGCAGGAAACGATGCGATTGGCAGCTGATAGAAAATATACGAATGCCCCCTTCTATGGTATTGGGGATAGAGTATGGCTCTCTACCAGACATCTCCTTATTCCCGGCTGCCGGAAGTTGCTGCCCGGTTTTGTTGGTCCATATAGGATCAATAAGGTTGTCAACCACCTAACATATCGTGTGTCCCTGCCAGTCTCTTGGCGTATCTATCCAGTGTTCACACCTCCCTCTTTAAGCCATGCCCACCAGCTATGCGGATTGTACTGCCCCCTTCACGGGTCATGTGGGGTTCCTCTACCGAGTACAAGGTTAGTGCATCCTTGGTTCTCGGGTGCGCAGGGCGGCCCCTATTACCTGGTTGATGGTTGGGTTACTGCCGTGAGGAGAGGTCCTGGGAACCCGCTAGTGAGGTCCATGTCCCGCTCCTGGTGTCTCGTTTCCACAGAGATGATCCTTCCAGTCCCTGAGGACGTGGGTCTTTGGGGAGGAGTTCTGTCACGCTTTCACAGGTACATTTACCACATCAGGTTGCAGATGGTCTGACAGTCAGCAGAGGGTCTTTGCCACGGCAGTCCAACCCGCAAATGAAATCCGGCTCCTCATCCGCCCAGCTGTTCAGAAGACCTTGCACACTATGGCAACGTTGGCGCAGCTGGCCGCAATCACAATGGAGATTGGCATGGCGCTTACAGACACGCCGGAACACCTCGCTATCAGCCCTCCGCTCACGTGACACACATCTCCGGGCTGCACTGCACCGCTCCGCTCACGTGACACCTGCACAACACAGAGGGCTGTCACGTGTCCTGTGATCAGCGAAATAAAAGACTGCCACTCCCTTTGCTCAGAGCTTCTCAGCTGTTTTCTATGGCGTTTAGCGTTTGTGCTCCGTGTTATTCTGTTTTGCTTCCTGGACTTTGGATCTCAGTGTTTTGACATTTGGATTGCTTCTGGTTTTGCCCCTTGTATTTGGCACTTCATTTTTTGGAATGATCACCTGAACTGCTGTTACCTTGGATTTGCTTAGTCAGATTGCTTGTCTGTTTCTACCTTTGGCTTTGGTATTACGGACTCTTGAACCTCCACAAACTTTTTCCTGGATCATTGGCCTCAGCATCACGTTGTTCTTTGGTCTTTAGAGATCTAGACCACGGTGGAACCTGCAAGTGTCACGACATAGAAAGGTAACCTACCTTCTCCTGCTTTCCACTCCACGACACCAATCAGGGGGAACAGTTAGGGAAATCAGTTTTCACCGATCTTCCCAACGGGTAGGTGCCCTTGTATGTGTATTGTTGTCTGCGTCCTTAAGACCTTATTTCTTCGCACACCTAACATACTGTTTTCCCTTGCAGCCATCTGGGACCCGATGTTTCTCTGTTCCTACCACCTGTGGCCTCAATAACCGGTCAGAGAGTTGTTTTCACTATCTCTGACTGGTACTTGTGGATGGAGGTATAATAATCCACGTGGACCTCAGTTCTTGACACCATCTAACCCCTAACCCTGCTTATTGTATGGGAAACTACAGCTCCCATAATTCCTCTGCACTTTACATTGACAGCAGTACTGAGCCGAGGAATATGAGGAATGCGGTCTGAAAGATTACCTCCGCTGACTTGCATTGGCTCTGTCCCTGTAATGAGACCAGGCTGAGTCAGGCACGTAGTCCTAACAATGCACACCGCCACTTACTTGTGAACACTCCCTGTGAGAATAAAGGGTGGCGTGCACAGGCACACTTTGAGCAAGACTGGGCACGGGAAGGAACAGCTAATTCAGGGCGGATTTGAACCAGGCTGTGGAAGTTGGAAGGCCAAAGGGCTGATTGGCAGTTGTACGGATCGGGAAGCCGTAAGCGTTCGAAGGTTGAAACGAAGTAAGGGGAGGAAAGAAACCTTCAAGTTGCATGAAAGCAGCCGGTGACTCTCCTGGGTGAACGGCAGAGTTGGGGAGGAGCAGAGGAAGCGTTGGTAACAGCCTTGACTGCTGTATGAATAAGATGAAAGAAAACCAATTAACAAGACCGGTGAGCTATCGAAGGCAACAAATGTCTGGTTTATGTTAAGGGCAAAAGTAACTGTAATCTGAAAGTTGATGGTTGCGTGTGTGTCAATAAAATGCAAATGGAAAGGACAATTACTGAATTGTAAAAGGAAAGGATACAAAGTAGCAGAGTCGTCCTGCAAAGTGAAGTCGCACATTCGAAAGTTTAAGTGAAATCGTATGAGAGTTGAAAGATATTACAGTGCGAACCAAAGGAAAGAAAGTAACCGCGATAAGTAAGGAAAGGTGAATAAGTGGAAAGCGAGGTATGTGAACTCTAAATATGCCAAGAGGGCAAATCATATGAACTTTCAAAAAGGCCAAGAGAGCAAAATAAAGAGAATACGAACTACACGTACCAAGAGGCATTGGTGTTATAAGATGAGGAAGATTGTGAAATGCAGAATTGTTGCGAGGGAGGTCAAAGTGGTCATGCAGAGGTCTTTGTAAAATTGTTGCAGTTTCAAAAGTCTTCGACAGAGGAGGGATACCTAAGATAAAACGTGGGGAAGGGAACCCACACAAAGAAGACATGCTCGAGCCCAGCAGACGGAAGCTTGTGCAGAATTGTGTGATCAAGAGACAGGCTCGAGCTCGGCAGAGGGAAGCCTGTGCAGAACTGTGATGTGAACAGAGTATTGATGACAAGGCAGACCAAACCTAAGGAAGTGATTGAACTACCAGAAGTTTGAATCCTAAGACTAAACTGTTAAATTGTGCCAGTAAGCCAAAGTGTGCAAGACTGTCATGATCACTGCTTCCAAGGAGTCAGGAACAGCCCAACATCCTTGGAAGCAGGCCCCTAACCGTTATCTTAGGCACCAGCCGGTCCCCACTGGGACCTTTTGGGCCTTGTCCTGGCGCCGGTGGCACCAGGCTCATCAAAGTCATCGGTCCCGGCACTGGAAGCGCCGGGCTCATATTATGTATGAAGATGCTTGGGTGGACTTACCTGCAGCAGACCATGCTGCTTACTTACCAGCCACTTAGAAGTCCTCTGTGAACAGGAACTACTTTCTTACCTGGGTGGGGCAAGCTCCACTCCCTGGATACAGCACTGGAACACTTCTGGAACTGGAACTCTTTTCTTACCTAGGCGGGGCCGTGGAGGAAGACGCCTCATCACTCCAAGGCTATTTAAACCACACCCGGTAGATGAAACGTGCTTCGCGTTATTCTGCATCTGCAGCAAAACGCTCACCGAGTCTGTTCCGGCCTTTCTTCTTTCGATCCTGAACCTGCAAGAATTATACTTACCATTCCTGTATCCAGTCGACAACAGCACCTGCAAGGACAAGAAACAACAGGTTAGCAAGGCAACCTTTACACGCAGTGCTTACTCACCTGACCCATCGGCTGCGGCCATTTCTTCACGCTGCACCTCCGCCTGTGAAGACAAAAGCATTGTTATTACTTACCGGCACTCCGCGAATTCCAGATTTCTTCATGCTGCACCTCCGCCTGTGAAGACAAAAGCATTGTTATTACTCACCGGCACTCCGCGAATTCCGGATTTCTTCACGCTGCATCGCCGCCTGTGAAAACAAAAGAAGAGACATTAGACAGGTATTTACTTACGCCCATCGCGCTCGCCACAATAGAATGCCTGCAAAAACTCCGGGGTCTCTTCAGCACGGACTAAGCAGCAAGGGAAAAAGACAGTTTGAGCGCTTGCATTTACTTACTCATTTCCAGGCGCTTCACTCCATCTTCCATCTCCAGAGTCCTGCAAGACAAAAAGGGAAAAGCATTATACAGAGTCCTGTTCAATATTAACGTGCCACGCACCTAAAGACTATAAAGACTAAAAAGGTGCCCGGAAACTCACCGCTCGTGCAGTTAACGACGGTAACGATCCTCTGAGTTCAAGAGGCCTATGTTTCACCAGTGAAGGAACTGGCAACGGCACCCTGCACCAGACGCAGATGGAGAGTCCAGCATTCACCTATCTAAGGTGAGCACGTGACCTGGGGGGGCTCTACGGAGAAGCTAGGAAGAGAGGGAGAGGGAGAGGAACATTCAACAGCCCAGACCCTTAACCCCCATATTCTTTCACCTACAGAAACCTCACCCTTCGGGTTCGACACACAGTGAGAAGAGGTTCGACCCCAGAAGCCAATCGAGTCCTGCACATCACTTTTCGAGTCACAGACACCTTCCTGCCAAGACCAGCGCCTCCGTGGGAATCAGGTGAGCGTTACAGAACGCGAAGCCCACCGCAAAACTCCTACCCAGGCGCAATGGAAACCTCAGACACTGATCAATTAGCCCAGTTGCTCGGGGAATTAAGAGCAGAAGTACATGCTGCTCGTCAGGAAACAAACTCTCTAAGAAGAGAGCTGATAATTTCCAAGGAGCGAACAGAGGACCTCGCTAGGCAATTGCTACAAACGCAGGCAGGACAGACACCTTTGCCCGCTCCAGGAGGAAGTTATCCTTCTGCATCATCTTTAAATCCAGTGCAAATCAATCTACCCGGTAATGTGCCATTGGCTCCGCCCGAGCGCTTTTCTGGTGACTCAAAGAAATTTGCAGTGTTCATCAACCAGTGCCGCCTACACTTCTTATGTCGACCAGCTGCATTCCCAACAGATCAGACCAAGGTGGCTTTCGTGCTTTCTTATCTCAGTGGCAGCGCAGCAGATTGGTCGATCCCTTTAGTCACCCAGAAGGATCCGGTTTTACATGATTTCCAGGCCTTCCAGTCCAGCATGGAGAAACTGTTCGCAAGACATACACAAGGGCAGGCCTTGGACAATGAACTTCTTTCATTACGACAGGGTAATCAAGACCTCTTGACTTATATAGCCTCATTTAACAGACTTATAGTGGAAACTCAATGGCCCGAGGATAAGAGAATAACGCTTTTCTACCGAGGCTTGTGTGGAGAGTTCAAGGATGTGTTAGCTCAAGTTGTGAATCCTCCACAAGAATGCTCAGACTATATTGACTTAGTTGTCCAATTGGACCACAGATTACAGAACAGGAAGGCTGATCGTTCCAAATTTGATACCCAAGTGTTTTCTAAACCACAGACCTCTACTAGGGGAGCTGACACTGTGGAACCCATGCAAATAGGGGGCATGAAAGGACCTTTAACCCAAAAGGAGCGGGAAAGAAGAGGACAGCTGCAATTATGCCTCTATTGCGGAAACTCAGGGCACTTTCTTCGAGACTGTCCAATGAAACCAGCTAAGAAGGCTGTAGGAGCCGCAGATACCTGTACCACAAATTCTGAGCAGGGAAACGACCTAGCCCGACAAGTGTAGAGGTCCTCTTGCCGAGCGTTAAGATCTGTCCCGTGACCTCGCATTTCGTGGTGCCAATGGTCCTCATTAGTCCTGATCGTCCGGATCGTTTGCATGCAATTGAAGCTTACATCGACAGCGGAGCAATCGGTAATTATGTGGACCGTGAAATGGTATCAAGGATGAACCTACCCCTTGTCCCTAAGGCAGTAAAAGACGTCATTACTACAGTGGATGGCACGGAGATAGCCTCCGGACCAGTAACGCACGCCACCCAAGAAGTGACGCTAGTGAGCCAAGATGGACACCGGGAGAAAATCGTGTTCGATGTGATCAAGGCCCCTCAGTTCCAGATCATTCTGGGAATTCCTTGGTTAGAGAAGCACAATCCTCAGATCGATTGGCGAGCAAAGACGGTTCAGTTTCCAGAATGTTTTACCACTTGTTATCCTCGGCCTGATGTTTCACTGGCGGCAATCTCTTCTGATGTTCCCAAATTACCTCCCGAATACCAGGAATTCCAAGACGTCTTTCGGAAGGATCAAGCTAACACCCTGCCTCCTCATAGGTCGTACCACTGTCAAATAGATCTGATACCCGGAACAACTCCTCCTTGCAGTAGGATTTATGCCCTCACCGAGCCAGAGAATCTTCACCTCAGACAATATCTGGACCAATACCTAGCCAACGGGTTTATCCGTCCTTCAAAATCTCCAGCTTCCTCGGCTTTGTTCTTCGTTCCGAAAAAGGAAGGAGACCTTAGGGCTTGTATAGATTACCGCGCCCTGAATCAAATCACTGTTAAAAACAGATACCCGTTACCTTTGATCCCTGAACTCCTGGATCAAGTCAAAGAGGCATGTATATATACAAAGTTGGATCTCAGAGGAGCCTACCACTTGGTACGAATAAAAGAGGGCGATGAATGGAAGACGGCCTTCCGCACCAAGTATGGGCTGTTTGAATATCAAGTTATGCCCTTTGTACTTTGCAACGCTCCTGCTGCCTTCCAGTATTTAATGAATGATGTCCTTAGAGAACTCATAGATGTGTGTGTTGTTGTCTACATTGATGACATCCTCGTCTATTCATCATCTAAAGAAGAACATCGGAAACATGTTAGAGAGGTCCTCAAGAGACTACGTCAACATAACCTTTTTGCTAAACTCGAAAAATGCGTTTTTAACGTAACTGAAGTTGAGTTCCTGGGATTCATATTGTCACCCAATGGAGTCCATATGGATTCAAAGAAAGTCGATGCAATTATCAAGTGGCCTTCACCAACCTCTATAAAGGGAGTCCAAAGCATGTTAGGCTTTGCTAATTTTTACCGCAGATTCATTCCTGAATTCTCTCGAATAGTCCAGCCCATCACTGCTCTGTTAAAGAAAAACTAAAGTTTTGAGTGGTCTACTGAGGCGGAACAAGCTTTTCGGGACTTAAAAACTAAATTCATTTCCGCACCTGTTCTAAAACATCCTCGTCCAGAACTCCCCTACATCGTAGAAACAGATGCTTCAAGTCTTGCTATGGGGGCAGTTTTATCACAAAGAGATCCGGTCACACATCAATTACATCCTATAGCCTTTTGGTCCCGCAAATTCTCGGCTCCCGAGATCAACTATTCAATTACAGACAAGGAACTTTTAGCTATCAGATCGGCCTTTAAAGCCTGGCGGCATTATCTTTTGGGAGCCAGACACACAGTCACCGTAATGACTGATCACCGCAATTTACAGTATCTGAAGACGGCCAAAGCTCAGTCTTCCAGGCAGCTTCGCTGGGCTCTGTTTTTGGCGGAATTTGACTTTATAATTACTTATCGACCTGGCAGTAAAAATGGAAAAGCAGATGCACTTTCCCGGATGGGAATAGATGAACATTTGACCAATCCAGAACCAATACCCATAATCCCTGAACAAAGGATTTTGGGTTTGGTCAGCGCTCAATCCTTTGAAGACATCAAGACCACAGTCAAATCACTTCTAACTCCGGCCGACTTACAGAACTGGCAATTAAGGGGAAAAGAATTTTCAGTGGATCAAGATCTACCTTTTTTCCGAGGACGATTGTACTTGCCCAGTGGGAAGATACAAAGACAGGTAATCTCCTGTTATCACGATTCACTAATGGAGGGTCACCCTGGCATAACCAAAACCATGGAAAAGGTCAAAAGACATTTCTGGTGGCCATCATGGAAAAAGGATATTAGAGACTTTGTAATCTCTTGCGGTGTATGCGCCCAAAATAAAAGTCTGAAGGAGAAACCAGCCGGCCTCTTACACCCACTAGACATCCCTCCCTGTCCATGGCATACCCTGTCCATGGATTTCATCACAGACTTACCTCCATGCTCAGGGTATAATACCATTTTAGTAGTCGTGGATCTATTCTCCAAGATGGCTCACTTCATTCCCCTGAAGGGCCTACCTTCAGCTTCAGTATTGGCCCGAGAATTCTTAGAAAACATCGTTCGGTTACACGGTTTTCCCTCGGTTTTGGTTTCCAATAGGGGAAGTCAATTCATCTCCCACTTTTGGCGAAGTTGCTGTCGTTTAGCCCAAATAGATGTGAGACTTTCTACCAGTCATCATCCCCAGACTGACGGACAAACCGAGAGGACAAATCAAACTCTAGAGCAATATCTACGTTGCATGCTCCAACAAACTGAAAACCCTTGGAAGGACATTCTTTGGATTGCTGAATACGCTTATAACAATTCGACTCATTCTGGAACCGGAAAGACTCCCTTCTTCTTATTATACAGACACCATCCTAGAACCTCTAACCTGGCTCCTCCCCAAGAATTCGAGGCACCTGCTGTGGATCACTTGCACTCGGAGATCACTCGTGCTTTTAAGGAAGCCACTGACCATCTGCAAAGAGCTAAAGCTCAA
The DNA here is from genome assembly GCF_040938575.1 of Ambystoma mexicanum. Classification (NCBI taxonomy): domain Eukaryota; kingdom Metazoa; phylum Chordata; class Amphibia; order Caudata; family Ambystomatidae; genus Ambystoma; species Ambystoma mexicanum. The sequence goes on along the minus strand of NC_090922.1, from coordinate 584,296,406 downwards.
TTCAAGAAAGGAGCAGATCAGCACCGTAAAGAGGCCCCTCACTACGCAGTGGGAGAGCAGGTCTGGTTATCCACTAAGCACCTACCTCTAAAAGGACCCCGCACTTTTATCCCGAGATACCTTGGACCCTATCTTATCTCTACCATAATTAATCCAGTTGCTGTTAAATTGGAATTGCCTTCGCATATGAAAATACATCCAGTATTCCATGTCTCCTTACTAAAACCAGTACAACCAGGAACCCGATTGACCGAACTCCCAGAACCTGTTTTAGTAGATGGTGAAATTGAGTTCGAAGTAAAGAACATCCTAGACTCCAAAATCTCCAAATCTAAATTATATTACCTGGTTGATTGGAAAGGATACGGCCCCCAGGAAAGGTCTTGGGAACCCTCAGAACATGTCCACGCACCTCGTCTGGTCAAGAAATTCCATTTGAATCACCCCGACAAGCCAAAACCCCCGGAGAAGACACTCTTGGGAGGGGCCTTGAGGGGGGGTGCTGTCATGATCACTGCTTCCAAGGAGTCAGGAACAGCCCAACATCCTTGGAAGCAGGCCCCTAACCGTTATCTTAGGCACCAGCCGGTCCCCACTGGGACCTTTTGGGCCTTGTCCTGGCGCCGGTGGCACCAGGCTCATCAAAATCATCGGTCCCGGCACTGGAAGCGCCGGGCTCATATTATGTATGAAGATGCTTGGGTGGACTTACCTGCAGCAGACCATGCTGCTTACTTACCAGCCACTTAGAAGTCCTCTGTGAACAGGAACTACTTTCTTACCTGGGTGGGGCAAGCTCCACTCCCTGGATACAGCACTGGAACACTTCTGGAACTGGAACTCTTTTCTTACCTAGGCGGGGCCGTGGAGGAAGACGCCTCATCACTCCAAGGCTATTTAAACCACACCCGATAGATGAAACGTGCTTCGCGTTATTCTGCATCTGCAGCAAAACGCTCACCGAGTCTGTTCCGGCCTTTCTTCTTTCGATCCTGAACCTGCAAGAATTATACTTACCATTCCTGTATCCAGTCGACAACAGCACCTGCAAGGACAAGAAACAACAGGTTAGCAAGGCAACCTTTACACGCAGTGCTTACTCACCTGATCCATCGGCTGCGGCCATTTCTTCACGCTGCACCTCCGCCTGTGAAGACAAAAGCATTGTTATTACTTACCGGCACTCCGCGAATTCCGGATTTCTTCACGCTGCACCTCCGCCTGTGAAGACAAAAGCATTGTTATTACTCACCGGCACTCCGCGAATTCCGGATTTCTTCACACTGCATCGCCGCCTGTGAAAACAAAAGAAGAGACATTAGACAGGTATTTACTTACGCCCATCGCGCTCGCCACAATAGAACGCCTGCAAAAACTCCGGCGTCTCTTCAGCACAGACTAAGCAGCAAGGGAAAAAGACAGTTTGAGCGCTTGCATTTACTTACTCATTTCCAGGCGCTTCACTCCATCTTCCATCTCCAGAGTCCTGCAAGACAAAAAGGGAAAAGCATTATACAGAGTCCTGTTCAATATTAACGTGCCACGCACCTAAAGACTATAAAGACTAAAAAGGTGCCCGGAAACTCACCGCTCGTGCAGTTAACGACGGTAACGATCCTCTGAGTTCAAGAGGCCTATGTTTCACCAGTGAAGGAACTGGCAACGGCAACCTGCACCAGACGCAGAAGGAGAGTCCAGCATTCACCAATCTAAGGTGAGCACGTGACCTGGGGGGGCTCTACGGAGAAGCTAGGAAGAGAGGGAGAGGGAGAGGAACATTCAACAGCCCAGACCCTTAACCCCCATATTCTTTCACCTACAGAAACCTCACCCTTCGGGTTCGACACACAGTGAGAAGAGGTTCGACCCCAGAAGCCAATCGAGTCCTGCACATCACTTTTCGAGTCACAGACACCTTCCTGCCAAGACCAGCGCCTCCGTGGGAATCAGGTGAGCGTTACAAAGACTGATAGAACTGTGCCATCCTACCTATCCTTTTTAAGAAACTCTCTTGGCTGAACGTGGGGAAGGGAGTTGTCACTTAAGCCATCCTGACCGTTCTTTTAAGACTCTATTTTCCTTTTGTAGTCTGTTAATACATTTGGGGCAAGGGACATGGTGGGCAAGGTTAGGTTTTCTTAGTATAGGCCTTTTGATTGTGGCTAGACTGACTTGGACCTGTTTGTTATTTATGTAATGGTCTAGACTACTCACATTCTGGAGTTAGGGCCAGTTAGGAATTCTACCAACCCAACCAAAATACTAAATGAATGTTTTTGAAACTTATATCCATTGTGTCTGTGGCCCTCATTACGACCCTGGCAGAATCCGCGGTGCTAAATGCACCGCGGAGCATGGCGGAAAGCCGCCGATAGCGCCATGGGGGTTGGCGGATTTACCACCCCATGCCGACCTTGGCGGAGCGGTAAATCCCCAATCCCCATTTTACCCTTCCCCATTCCCATTCTTGCCCCATAGGGTATAATGGGAGTGGGGAAGGAGTTAATTACGCCGCCGTAAAGTACGGCGGCGTAATTAACAACGAGGTCCCTTAGCGCCATGGTTTTCTCCGCCCGGTAAAACCAGGCGGAGAAAACCTCCATGGCGCTAAGGGAACTCGTAGTACGGCGGACGGGTCCGCCGCGATTAGCGCTGGCGGAAACCCACTCCGCCAGGGTCCTAATGAGGCCCTGTGTCTATTGCTAGATACCATGCCTTCCTTACACAGAGAATTATTAACCTTGTTTAACATTGTGCAAGTCCATATGATAAGATTTCCCTTAGTATTAACCCTAACATTGGCACTTCTAAAGAATTCCGTGACCAAAGGAGCAACATTTATTGTCCAATTCAACAAAGCATGATCACTCACACTGTTTAATTCAATCTTGACTGAGCCACAGCAATTTGTCATTGCTGAGTCAATGATAACATAATCAATGTGAACGCCTGAACGCCCATTGGTCCAGGTATGATTTAAAGGATTGTTTGCAGATGTGTCATAAGGCAAACATTCAAAGCCGTACATGGTTAAAAATGGTCTACATGGACGGTCAGAGTTTCCAACTAAGTGTTCTTTTAGATGAAGACCTTATACATTTAGGTTGCCTGCGAGCAAAATAGGACCTTTAGGATGAGTCTCATACGAAAGTGCTATTATGCCACCTATTCATTTTGGGATGCTTTTTGTGTACAAACCTTTGGGTGGATCATAAATATTGATTATCAAAATTCTAGTTGCTGAGTTTTGGGAAGGAGAGAACATAGCTGACAAGATGTAGGGTGAACCTATGGTGCCCAGCTCTTGCTGGAATTTAGATTTTGTCCCTATCGCCAACCCCAAGTAGATGGTCCCCAAGTAGATGGTATGGCTGAATTATGCAATATAACGTAGAAGGACGAGGGTGTCGATCTAGAACTGGCTCAATGGAATTCACCAAGATCACACGACAACTTTTGCCAAAATAGATATAAAAGCTAATTGTTCTTTTGCAATAGTTGCAGTAAGGGCAAGGAGCGCATCAACTCTAGAAATAATTGTATTTAACGCAGGAGGAGAAGCAAGCCCCGGTGCCCGCAAAACAGGTTGAGAGTGATTGGCAAATTCAGCCTCACTATCACTCTTTGAACCCGAATAGTCTGAAGAGTCAGATGAAGATATCAAAGTTGTTAGGCCCGAGGTAGCCATAAGATATGTTCCAATTATGTTGTCATTGCCATTTATATGTGAAAGGGACTGACCCTCACCTAATGACACTCTCTGCAAACCTATGCACATGTTTAAAAGGGAGTTGTTATTGTCGATAATAGGAGAAAGACTCAGGGTCAAATGTTCTATGTTGCAATTAGGAGGCAAATAGTCGAGTGGTGGAGCAGTCACAGTCAATGATGAAATGGCATAAAGAAACTCTGTGATAACCGGCTGTGTTCCTTTATATCTCTTGAGCCTGTCCTTTTTGGTGCAGGAGACATCTTCCCTGGATGTATGGTCGGTAGCTGGGCTCCTGTGTCTTTTGCCTGTGCTGCCGCCACACTGCGGAACCCATATTTGCGGGTAGTAGAGCGTCTCATGACAGTACTTTTAGACAGTAAGAGGGTTTACCTGGCAGTGAAAGCCTAATGGCCTCTCACTCTCACACCTCTCGACATGAGACACTAGAGACTCTACCTCACTCGGCCCTCACAACGCATTACATTTGTAAAGAACGCTGCCACACTGCATGGGCTGCTGATTGCACTCGCCATGCACACAGCACACAACACAATATGACCATGAAAATTGGGAGTGTTTGATACTAAATTCATGCAATGGCTTGCTCAGTTTGCTGCTTACGCACCGCCCGTACAAGGGCCAACCCACCAGCCCACTCACAGGGCCCACGAGGCTTGCAAGGCAAGCTGCGTTGAACTCCAGCCCCACAGGCTCAGCCAGCACAGCACAGCACAGCACGAGACTTCTTGAAGATCTGACACTGGATTACTACGCTAACTTCAACACTTCATACTCCATGCAGGACTCCAGCAAGACTCACAATGTAAAGGAAGACTGAGAGACTCATTTAATCTAGATAATGATCCACTGTGTCGTGCCGGGTCCTGGAACAATGGTGGCAACAGGAGTGGTTTCCGGAGACACTTACATTCAATTATGGGCATTCGTACCACAAACATATGTGCTTCTAAGAAAGAACTAATCGTTTATTTCTTAGAGTTGACAATGCCCAGCTGCTCTTCCCCGCGCAGCTTCTCACCTTAGAGCAACTAATGCCCCCACCTGGCTGTGACACAGACCCTCATCAGAGCAGTACTTCAGGAGGGGAGCTGCGATACCATGCCTAATGGCACAGGTGCCAGATTTTGACAAGAGCATTGAAGGTCGTCTGTGCAGTGACCTCGCTCACCTCTTCCCCCTCCTCCTATGCCTACCATGCCATGACCCTTCCTAAACCTTGCATTATTTACCTAGCACTGCACTCAAAGGAGGTTGCATTCTGTATTGTCTCCCCAATTTCTAAGTCATGCAAAATTCCTGCTGCATCCCTGTGATGGCCGAAGAATCAATGGATGACCCAAAACTAATTTTGAAACCTGTAGTTTCTGTATTCTTGTTACTAAAGGGACTGAGTTGAACTGAATCAACAGTGATGGGTGAGAATATGCACAACAAAAAGTCTGGAATCCTGCCAGATCTCACTCTTTCTTTAGAACCATGATGCTCACTCCTCTCTCTCCATTAGTCTAAACCTGACTCCCAAGCCCCATGAAAAACTCCCTTGCAAATACTCTGATTTTCTGGTGTCCCAAACACTTCTTTCTTGGCTTGGTGTCTTTCTTGGCTGGTGCAGGCACTTTCCTTGAACCTTCTGGGCTTTGCTACAAGGCACCCAGTATCCTTGGGTCATCCAACAGGGGCTAGGTGTTAGTAAATTCCCAAGAGTTGTACTCCAAGGCGCTTCCACTATTCCCCAGCTCTTTGTGTTCAGGTATATACGTCCTCAAATCACCTCACCTAGTATCAGATGTCTGGCTTATGTCTGACCATAAATCTCGCCCCTCTCACCAATTTCGGAGAACTGGTCTAGGTCATAAAGGGCTCCGCCCCCTTGTTGTTCCTCCCAGTACTTGCTCCACTTCTCCCCTTCGAATGGTCCTCTGCCTCCTCTGGTCCTTTCTTCTCCTCTCACTCCAGTCCTCACCCCATTCATTCCTTTCTCTTTTCCCTCTCACCTCTTTGTGACCCCTTCTCCTTTCCTCTCCTAAGATTGTGCAGCGCGTACTCTCTGTCCTCTCCTTTGATGTTTCTTTTCCACCACCGCTCCTCCCTTTTTTCTAAATGTCTGATATCCTCCTCCTCCCCTTTCTTTCTGTATATTCCTCCTCTTCTCCATTTTCCCTCCCTTGCTGTGCTCCAACCTCTTCCTCCTCTCTCCGTCACCTTTCACTCTGCTGTACTCTTTGAGTACTCTGTACAGTCTCTTATCTCCCACACTTCCTTCTTGGTTTGCCCTCCTTTTATACTCTACCCATGATTGTGATTGGGCTTGTGCGGAGGAGACATGCGGCAATTATGCACTTATCAGGAATTGGCCATTTAATTGGTGAGAACCTGAGCAAATTTCCCCATGTGATTTTGCTTTGGTGCAGACCACACTGCACTGGTACCACGTCCTTTCATCGACACCCTTTTTTTACGACGGGTGTTTTTACACATAGTTTTTGCAGAAAAATTGTTTCAACCTTATTTTGGGGGGTGGGAAAGGGCATTTAAAGGGTTGGGGGTCGGAAATAACAAAAAATAGGTAGAGGATGGGGGCTTGGCTGGGGAACTCGCCAAAAATAATTTTACAAAAATTGCGATTTGTTTTTTCGGCATAAACTCAGCGTAAAAATGCCCATCGTAAAAACGGGTGTCGATGAAATTACATAGAACCCCTGCGCTAAGGGGATGTAGTGGCTGCCTGACATCTTGGAGTGAGATGGCCCTTTTATCATGGGTACCTTACACCAGGATGGCTCTGCCAGGGAACAGTGCTGCTGAACGTCCTTTTCCATGTGACCATGTGACCATGTGCCTCCTTGTAATGTCTGCAAACTCCCCTATCTCAGTGTGGGGCAAACTCTAGGTCCCTCCAGAAAGCTAAGCATGTGTATTTGTCTTCCAGTTTCATCTAGTGACCACAGGCGCACAGGCAGGATTTCCTAAGCACCCTAAGTTTCTCCTGACTGCCTGTATGTCATTTGTTTTGGACCATGGTGGGAATTTCATGGCGATAAGGACCACACAAGGCAAGGGATGGAGGCCCTGTATTAGTATTTCTGAGGCTTGTGGATCTCTTAGATCACATGCTATGCATAGGCCAACATCTAGTGGTAGCTACGGAGTATTACATTTTTTGTTTTCAAAACTCATAAAAAGGACGTCAACAGGGTGTGCCAGTAATACTATCCCTAGTGTGACGTCTACTGTACCCATGGTCCTTCACGTGTCGAGGTCCCTCAAATTGTTTTTTTTCCACCATCGTAGTCGGACGCATATCATGGAGTTCCTTCTTAGCTGACGCCATTACTTTATAAAAAGTCAAACTTAGTATTTCTTTCTGTCCTTTCGATAACCGTTTACCGCAAGATCTCTTGCAACGGCTTCAAGGACAATACCAGCCGTCGATGACAGCAACTCCTGTCTCGACGAACCTTTGCCTGTGGCCTTCTAAGGCCTCATCGGGCCTCGGCCCTGCACAGTAGGGAGTGCGGGGGGGAGCTTCATGTTTTAGTCTCACTAAGAGAATGCATATTCCCTTTTACTCCCATTTATTTCCCCAGGCTGCCATCCTTGTACATCATGGAAAACATTCCTTTTATATGTTGTCCTTCCTGTAACAGGAAGTTCCCCTGGAAGGATCTGCACCGAGTATGCAACCTTTGTCTCCCCAGGGGTCACACCGAAGAACAGTGCAAGTCTTGCAAACTGTTCAGGCCAAAGACTTTAAAGGAACGCAAGACTAAACGCTGCACCCACCATGCCATGCACGCCGAGGCCACCATGGACGTCAAGGGAGCCTCCAGCTATGGCAACATCGACGACCTAAGTGACACTGAGGGCAATCGGATCCATCGGATTCCTGCATGCAAGCCCCCTACCCCAACAGGCAGGCCGGTGGTTCTGCTATGGGGACGACACATTACGGCTCGAGCACTACAAAGCACATCCTGCATGGCCGAAAGTCAACCACATTGTTGACCGATAAGCCACACGCGGCGTTGAGGAAAAGGCCTCTGTCCTCTGGGCCTTCGCTGTGGCAATCACCACACGACAGGCCCCCGAAATTGACATTTAAGTCAGTTTCCGACACCGCGTATAAATATGGGAAATCCTCTGGTGATGGTGACAGGGTTTCAAAAGACACGTCGACTGCCTTGGGAAAAAGTGAAAAAAGCTCAGAATTGAGCTAGCTAAAAAAAACACGTTCCCCACACCCTAATAAAGGTCAGAACATCAAAAAACCATGAATCTGCGACGCACCACGTTAAAAAGTTACAAACTACTAAAAGCAGGGATTACACTACCCGTGACCATCTTCCCTCATTGGCTGTACTTCTTTGCTGCTGCAAGAACCGAGTGCCAGGAGTTGAGATATCCATAGTCGAGTGTAACGTCAGAAATCCAGCCAGAAGCTCCAGGAGTCTCCTAAGCACCCTCCAGAAGCAGGACGACCAGAGCTTGAGTCCCCTCACCAGAGTGCAGGACTCAAGGAGTGAAGGAAGCCCAACCGGTATCCAAGAAATGCAGTGATCTGAAAAGAGCCCGTAGCTGCCGATGACCTCCAAATTGCTGCTGCAGGAGTCCTCCAGACGTCCTTCCTCTTGTCCCCCCGACTTCGGCTCAGGAACTCAGGATCTGCATCGCTGCAACAGGACACAATCCAGCTGGACCACTCTTCTTCAAACCAGAGCTACTGTTTAGACTTGGGGTGCTTACCTCAGTGGGCCTCAATACGAATGTGACGGTAGAGTGACAACGGCGCCGGTAGTGCTACCGGCAACGTTGTTACCGTACCACCACATTACGAGTTCTACTCGCGGGTGCCGCTCTGCATGCCTGGTCAGACCAGGTGTCAACGGTGCCGGTGCATCCATGCTCCTCACCCCAGCCCACCCACACCGGCACCTGCGAATGGGCAATTATTGGCCCATTCAACTCGTAATGGGCCGGTAATGTCCCATTTGCGGTTGCCTGTGCCGGTAGAGAGTTTGTCGGTAGCCTTGCCCGTAATACGGCACGGCTACCGCCAAACTCGTAATGGGGCCAAGGGTCTTTTTGAGCTGTGCTTTTCTCAATTGAGACCTACAGTGGCTTACCTTAGAGTTGATTCCAACTTTGCTTTTCACTAATGTAACAGCTTGTGACCCTACAAGTGATTTCTACAAAACTTTCTAACTTTGTGCAAGACTTTATTACCTAAGAACGGACTCTGCTCCATAGACTGTGTGCCAATTGACTTTGGCTGTCCTGGCTCCCTGCAGACTCTTCTAGTCCATTGATTTTGATATTTCTGTCCCTCATAGGTGGTAACTTGTTTTAGACTGTTATTGCTGGGAAAGGCTTGTCTAGACTTCATTGGAAGATTTAAGTATACTTACATGCCCTGAGAACCTGTATTACCTTTTTCCTTCCTTTAACCTTTCCTTTATGCAACCTCAGAATCTGCAAAATATAACTTGTGATAGATAAATGCTGTTACTGTCCTTGTGAATTAAGTCACCTCCGGATGCAGGAAGTGTGTAAAAAGCATCTCTAAAGAGTATACACTAAGCGTGTGCTGATTCTGGAAAAGTATTTTAAAATATATTTGATTGTTACATATCTTGCCCTTTTTAAAGAACGCTTATTTAAAAACTGATGTTAAATAAATAAATAACTATTTATAACTGAAACCTTGAGAGTGTTACTTGGCTCCTTGTATTTGCGAATTACGCTGCTACAGCTCTACAGCTCACATTTACCCCTCTTGAGATAAGCCTGGCTGCTCAGTCACACTACCAACTTGTGTAGTACAGACCTATACCAAAATATGAAACCGATAAATGTTGTGTAGGCTCAGACAGTGTTAGTACACCAATTCTTACCTAACAATCATGATTCCCTTGGAAAGCAACTATTGCACTTGCTGTTCGTGTCCTTCCAAGGGAACTTGGTGTGACAGGATGGGCTGAATTTAAAGGGCATATTCTCCATGGGAGCCAAAACAGCTGAACTGTTACATTTTTAGGTACTGGTGTTTCAAAGCATTCGCTCCAAATGTCATCAAACGTATAATCTCCAAACACTGTCTGGGGCAGTGTTTAATGTGTGTCCCACATTGCTGATTTCTTTGGAAGAAGTGGAAAGTTATCTATACCTTGGTATGAATATTACAAACAACCTAAACAAGGAGACACTTTCCAAAAATATAGTTTGTAAGACTACCACAAAGTTTAAGGCAACCAGATCTTTTATATCTAAATCTCGTGGGTACTCACTAGAGGGCCTAATGAAACTATATAACACCTGCATAATCCCTAGTGCACTCTATGGACTGGAAGTATGCTCTGCTAAAGAGACTGAGTGAATGAAACAATTAGAAGGGAAACTTTGGAGGAGTGCCATGGGTCTTCCTCAGTGTGTACCAGTGGGAGCAATATGCTTTGAGTTAGGCTTCATCTCCCTGACCACCCGGAAAATGATTGCCGCATGTAACTTCTATCTTAAAATGAGGCTAAGGGCAGGGAATATGGATTCCGTATATTCGTATTTTTGTGACCAAAATGGCAAAATATGCACCTTTTCAGCCTTGAAGACATGGCACAGTGAGATTGACCACTTCTTGGAGGAAATAGGTTGCACATGGTTGTCAGATGATAACTTTGCCACAAAAATGTTTGAATAAAAAAAAAGCAATGATCTGGGATCGGGATATGCAAACTACCTAAGTAGCCGGGAAGACTAGTTTTAAGCTATATTCTACGCAAGCCTTCCAACCTGACACTGCATACTCCCATATTCTCAACCTGCAAAACACAAAGGTAAGGAGGTTTATCCTTCCACTAAGACTGAACCAGCTGCCAGTGTTGGCTAATAGGGGTATGTGGGGTAAGACCACAATGCAGGAACAAGCATGTAGAATATGTGGGGAACAACTGTAGACTGCTCAACATTTTTTTACTGAATGGACTTGCGTAAACTCCATACAGCAGAAAGGATACTCTTTGTTGGGCCATGACATGAATTGTATTCACATGAATCAATGTTGGTCTGTCATCTACGAAGGTAGAAATACTGTGTTAAATGTTACTGTTTAATATATGTGGGAAGAAATGATGAAATTATTACTTTAATGCAAATTTTGTACATGCAGCAAAGACACCTTAAAAAAACAGATCGGTATCTACACATCTAGCAGCTGTACATGTGGGGGAAGTGTTTTGTTTTTAGAAGCTATCATTGAATTGATAAGCATTTTAACTTCTATTTTTGCTGTTATTTTTAATGTATCAATGCAATGTTACTGGTTTTTAATAACGATCACTATGAATGTTATCTATATGTATATATAAGAATATTTATAAACTGTATTTTTATAGTGTTAAGGGTAATAATTAACCATGTGACAATTTAATACAAAACCAATTAAAAATAAATGGCAGTCTGTAATGTCTGGAATGGACGATTGTTATATTGTGTATCTATGATGTGTTTGGGTGATGTTTCAGGAGATTAAAGTGCTAAGACAAGTCTTGAGGTGGTGGTGTTCCTTTGGTTGCACTATTATTCTGTTTATTGGGGTTCAGTGATGCAATGTAGTATTGTCTAGCGTGAAAGGTTAGAAGATTAGCATGGTTGGTGTCAACATAGGGTAAGGTGAAATTGAAATGTATCTCCCAAAGGTATCAGATCACTTAGTTGTAATATATATGTGATGGTCTTCCCATGCCTATGGTTTGGTTTGGTATTTTATTTGTGCGGAAGCTGTGAAGGTGGTTGGTAGGCCATTTCCTAGTTTGTCTCTTTTGATCTATGTGGTGTTAGCTGAGGTAAACCTGCATCTGCTGCATTCACCTATTTGTTGTTTGGTTCTGCATGGGTGCTTCAATGACTGGCTTGGAAGGATCTGTATTCTAAATGCAGGGGCTTTAAAGTCTGGTGAAAGGCCAGGTTTTAAGTGTTTTCCAGATGGCAATTTGTTCCTGCAGGTTTGTGAATTCTTTTTCGTAGTGTATTCCAGAGTTTGGTGATCACGACTTTCCAGCCTTCAAAGGAAATTGGATACAATTGGGAGGTTCTTTCGGGGGAAGACGAGGAAAGGCGGGATACTTAGAGACTGACCATTGGAGAAAAAGCATTTCCTGGCAAGGGAGATCCTTTGAAGTGCCAGGGATAATCAGTTACCCATTATTATTTCCAGGTTCTTGCACACTTTGGATGTTTGTGGACAATTTCCCATTTCCTTTGGCCGTGACATCACTGTAGGATTTCTTGCCTTGGTAAGGAAATCACGATTTCAGTTTTGTTTAGTTAAGTTTCAGTCTATTCTTTGTAATTCATGTGCCCACGCCATTGAGACATCTGGCAAGATCAGGGTAATTTATTTTTTTGTTGGAGGAGAGTTTGAAAACAATGAGCCACATCCATCTCCCCACTTGCGCCAATAAATGTGGCAGCCCAATTCACAAAGGGCATCTGAATAAGGTCATCGTAGACATGCTCATTCAGGAGCCCTTTTTTCTCCTCTGCACATATATTGGGTGTTTCAGGGCTTTTAAAATCGCACCCCGAATTCACAAAAAGGATGCGCTTTTAAATGTCCTGAAACAAGAGGCATACCCCTGCGCCTTTTAAAACAGGCACAGGCGTAAATCATGGCACAGTCATTTCATTAAACCTCAGCTGTCACACTAGCATTTCCATCCCTCAAACGGCCCGACTCGGTGAAAGACCCTGTCATATATTAGTGTCGAGAGTGCACTCCAGACTGTGTGCCACTGTCCAGCCCAGCCTGAAATGCGCAGGTTACCTTAGAGAATAAGGTGACCTGAGCATATCGAAAAATTGTGCAAATGAAAAAGGTGCATATTCCGATTCCATTCATTTGTGCTATTATTTGAGAATCTGAACCAATTTATGTGTCATCTGCATAACTATAGCATGTGAAGGAGTGCTTCTTGATGGGTTTTTATCAGAGAAGACCTGTTTTTGTTAAAGAGGAGGGGTGATAACCGTTATCCTTATGGCTCTCCGCAGGGGATGTTACATGGGGTTGATCGAAAAGGGAGAGTTGGGTGGTTTCAGTTCCATCTGTGAGGAATTATGTGATCCTGAGAGGAGCTGTGTCTGGTGTCCACTTCTGTAGTCTTTCAAACAGGATGTGATGGCTGATTGTGTCAAAAGCTGCTGATATGTCCAGTATAATAATTATGATTTTCAGGTCATGCCATGTAGGCAGTAGTGCGGATTCAGGCCCTCTCAGCGGTATCAAACCAACTTGTTCTTGATCCAAGGTGTTGTTGGATACAGCATTGTTAAGTAGCTTGTTGTAGATGCAACTCTCCTGTATTTTAGCTGGGTAAGAAATGTTGGAGATTGGGCAGTATTTAATTGGATGATTTTAGTCCACTGTTGGGTTTTTGATAACGGTTATGTAGGGTGTCTTGAAATCTCCATCTACCATACCTAGTCCCAGGCATGAATTGAATAGTGCAAATTATAATGTAGTGGTTATTTCTTAGCTCGGGATTGACTTGAAGATGTCTGGAGGGCATCAGTCTGTTGATGATCCTGCTATGCTGCTCATAGACGCTAGATTCATGACTTCTCCCGTGATGATGGGATCTGAAACTGTAAGGTTTGAGTGGCTTTGCAATGTTCTAATTGTTTTTTCCTGTTGACTCTTGATTACATTTTTCTTGCATCTATGCAAGGGTGCAGTGGATTGTCGTTACTTTGTGCGGAATGGCAGGTGCTAACACAGGTCTTGTGATGATGGGCTTTTGTAGGCAGTAGAGTTACTTCTTTGATTAGCTTTAACATTTCACTTTCTGTTTAGACAGCGAGCACAATGCGTCAGATGCAGAAACTTGTTTTCCTCTTAGCACTGCTGCTTTGTAATGTTGCCTTTGTCTCAAGAAGGTTCCTTATCGTCTCTGCTATACTTTTTCCCACAGGCTGGTTCCAGTTTGTTGTTTTCCTTGAGTACACTTAGGACCTGCATGTAACATATTGATGATAATTTTTCTGTCTGATGGGATTAAGTTTGTCCAGGGCTTTTGGAATCCAATTTATTAGACTGTGTACTCTCCCCAGAGTGGGAGGAGGGAGATTTCTGGGCTATATAACCCCACTCACTACAAGTAAAGCACTGCAAAAAGTGGTTGGTGACATGAACGTTTTTTTTCTTGCTCTCCTTATATTCTGAGTCGTTTATCAAGTTTATACATAATAGGTACCTTTTCTCCGTTGGGTGTTTTAGGGCCTAAAACCATATTCCCCTCTTTCTATGACCTGGGACTCTGCAAAAGTGCTGCAAGTGGGGTTTGAACTGAGCTAGCTTTTTGGTAGGCTGAAGTAATATTAATTGCCTCTTCTACAGGTAGTTAATGGTATTGCCGAACCCACCTTTACATAAGAATTGATATTAACTAACAAAATTGTTTGACCTTCATTCACTGTCATTTTTGAGTACTGATGCCCTTTGTCTGCCAGATCGTTTATCTAATAATACTCGTATTCGTTTCATGGATCATATTCCAACCAGTAGGGCTCTCCATCAAACTCGAATCTCTCCAGGAATGTTTTTTCATAATATCAATACATAGGATATGGCTTCGTGGGTGGATGAATTGATAGGCAACCACTAAAGAAACACATGTCTCCCTAAAAATTCTGCCAGCTAATAATTCATACCGACTCTTTCAAAAGTTGGTAAAATAATCATTCCGGATCTAGCGCTTCGGTGGCTAGTTGTGGAGTGCCTTGCAATTGTAGTCAATTAAAACGTCCTGTCTGGGGGGCACTGTTGCACAAGTACCAAGATGGCTGCGTGAGTCTCTGCTCTTGCAGCCTACCCGTTTTACACGGCGCAAGAATATCCTTTCGCGCACTATAAAGCCTGCAGCTTCTGACCACGGATTGACTACACAATGGGCTTCCCGCATCCCTGATTTGGGACTCGGGATCTCTCCTAACGATTGCGAGCACCCTTTGCTTCCTGGGCCTTCACCATGGATATTGTAGTGCGCAACGGACCATCCCGACCGCTGTGCAGGTTGCTGATTCCAGACAAGCTCCCATCCAGCTTGCATTCTCCGGGCTGCACTGGCTCTTGGCCCCGTTGCTACCCATTGGACCAAGTTGTAGCGGGACGGGGAGCGGAATGCTCCGGTGGGGTGGTGCTGTTGGTGCATCAGCACAGGGCCGGCAAAGTGAGACGCTGTGATCTAGGATTTCGGGACCGTTTCTCTTCCTAGCCGCAGGGGCGGATCTCCCTCACCCCTCCTGTTATCTTTGACTGCGGTTCCCCTGCAGCCGATGCTGCACTGAGGCGGCTGCCCAGACTTGCGGGATCAACTGCCTTTAGAGCCCTGTGCATGTGTTCCGGTGGTGCGATCTGTGCTGCAGGGGGCCCCCTTTCTCATGCTAGCCGGCTTCCATCTCCTGCCTGGACCTGGTGGATCCGGCGTTCCACATGCCCCATACTGTGCCTGCCCCTTGCCCCCTGGAGTCCTTAGCCAACCCTATCCCTTGTTCCTGGGACCTTGCGCTGCCGCCTGATCTGAGAGGCTGCTGTTGCTCATCCCTCCGGATATCTTTGGCTGGGGCTCCGCTGGGGCTGGGTTTGCACCGGACATGCCCCTGGACCTGCGAGGCAACTAGCACAGAAGCACCTGTGCCTGTGGCGTGACTACTCTGCGGGGGACCCTCCGTCCGCGCAATGGGTGGCCCACCATCTTCTGTCTGGACCCTATAGAGGAAACGTCTCACGCTACCTGAATGCGTCTGCCCCTTGCCCTGGGAGTCTAGCTGGATCCTGGTCCTGACGATGTTGGCCCAGAGGGATGGGAGCCCTCTGGTGAGTGGAACTGGTGTGTTCATCGCCGCTGGGTTGGCGGTAGGCTGGACTGCGGCAGGTGGTCCCTGCGTTCCCTCCAATACTGTAACAATACTTGCGTTATCTACACTGCAGCTTTGCCTAAGGCTGTACCTGTGTTGTGACGTAGCTGACTGACTGCCTGTGCTGGGGTGTGGGACTGACCCTATCTACTGTGTTATTCTGCAGCCACTAGCCTCGTGGGTGATCTATGCCAGCGTGGTCCCATACTGCTGGGGAAGGAGAGGTGGCTATTATCATACGGGATTGTGGGGAACAATCTGTGCATCATTGACCTTCGTCCACTAGCTGTACAGAACCTGGTCCATCCCTATATTTCCACTGCTCTTTAGCGCCCACGGCTGTGCTCCATTGAATCCTGGAGCACTGGAGGCGTTATCGCGCTTTACGGCTGATTTCTATTGACTGGATCCCCAATGATATGAGGAGTGTGGAGACAGTGAGCCACTTTAAATAGGTGACCACCAGGACTGAATCCTAGCTATTGGCCCTCATTCATTTCCATCACACACCATCCTCTTCTGTCTGCTCTGTTTGTGCAACCCATAATTTCTGCTAGACCTTCTCCGGGCACTGTGTACCAGATGGGATATCTCCTTGCTTGCTTACTACTTCTCGCCCCTTATTGACCTGCGTGATCATAGCCATACCTGCAACCCTGCACAGCCATGACCAAAGGAGCGCGCAGGAAACAGAGCTCAATCAACATGTTCGCCAAGGCAGCACCAAAACCTACCTAGCCTCATGGAGAAGCCAATGTACTTCCCTCAACATCTGGTGAACCCACTGAACTTTAGAAGATGATGGAGTATATGCGTGAAGGGTTCACAACTTTGCATACCAAGCTTGATATGAGCGGAACGATTAACTCTATCAAGGCCCGTATGGAGAAGACCGACTCCTGTGTCACCGAGGTGGAGGCCAGGGTGAGCTTAACTGAGGACGGCATCATGGCACTGAGGTCCGAGATCACCTTGTTGGCCAGGCAAGTTCAGGCCGTCAGTAAAAAGAATGAGGACTTGGAGTCCAGATCGCTGCGTAATAACCTACACCAAATCGGAGTACCTGAAGACAACATTGACGGACCCAGGGAGGAGTATGTGGAGCGCATCCTTCTTTCATTGCTAGATGGCCCCAAACTATCACCCCAGTTTGCGATTGAATGGGCCATCAATCCCTAGCTGCGAAACCTAGGCCTGGAGACCCACCTCGACCTATAATAGCCAGAGTTCTTAACTATCAGAACAGGGATGCGCTACTACGTGCCGCCAGGGCCAAGGGAGAGCTGAAACTGGGGTCTGCCAGGATCCACCCTTACCACGACTTTTCCATCACTGTTCAGCAGGAGCGCAAAACCTTTCTGGCGGCCAACAGACGGCTCTGCAAGTTGGGAGTCAAATACTCCATGTTATATCCAGCTAAACTCAGAGTTGAACATGCTGAAAAGATCTACTTTTTTACTATTCCGGAAGAGGCCTCCAAGTTCCTCGATGATCGTTTCCCTGGTTGATTGCCAGTGACGTGTTATTCTGAACTGGAACATTCCTGGGCACCCCTCGTAAGGGGAACATAATGCCCACTTTTTCATGTGGGGCTCCCACAAGTACCTTGTATGATCTAGGGGTGTCATGGTATTGGTTTTATGGCGGTATGATGACCTTCTTGCCAAATGACGGTATATCATAGTTATCGTGGTATAGCAGGTGGAGTTAACTAATCTTAACTAATATTTTCTTAAAGGTCATTAATTATCAGCATTTTGAAACTTGTCTCTGCACATTTTTAGCTGATCCTCCAGGAATCTAAGGCGGCTGCAGATTTGGTCTTTCATGGTGCTCACTCGTTGATCGCCTTGAATGAAGTGAGCTCAGTCATAGGTCATCGCTTTGGAAATCGGCCTCGACCTGCATTATTTTGGAACCCATGGGCATCATGACTGTAACGCTCACCTGATTCCCGCAGAGGCGCCGGTCTTGACTGGGTGAATGCCGTATCTTCAAAGGTGATGTGTAACACACGGTGGGCTCTTTGGGCTGGACCTCTGTGCACTGTATGTCTGACTCGAAGAGTAAGATGTCTGCAGATAGAAAATATGGGATTAATGAACTGGGGTTATTGGGTGCCTCTCTCCTCTTCCCTTTCTCTTCTCCTGTAGAACCCCAAAGGTTAACACCCTCACCTTAGGTAATTTAACGCCGAGCTCTCCATCTGCCTCGGGGCAGGGTGCCGTAACCAGTTTCTTCACTGGATAAGGGTGCAGGCCTCTTGACCTCAGAGGACTGCTGTCCGTCGTTAACTGCACGAATGGTAAGTTCTGGGCACTTCAAATGTCTTAAAAGTCTTTTGTAATGATATCTCTTGTTTTGCAGGGTTCCGGCGATGGCGGATGGCGGGCTGATGAGAGTTGAGGATCGAACCCGCGTGAGGAATAGAAGCGCCTGGAAGCACGTAAGTAAGCGCTTGTAGCCTGCTTCACGATGCGCACTAACTGTCCCTTTTATCTTGCAGGTACAAATTCGGAGCTTTCGAGAAGCTGAAGGGTGCTGGAATACCCACTGGATTCGGCGTGGGAAGGAGTAATGGCACGTGAGTAATAAAGTTGCCCAATGTCTTTAAACGCACCTTCTTTTGTCTTTCAGATGCGGGATGCAGCGCCGAAGGCCTCCGGAGCGTGCGAAGAGCTGGTAAGCTTTTGTCTTTCAGATGCCGGAATGCAGTGCGAAGACCTCCGGAGCATGCGAAGAGTAGGTAAGCCTTTGTCTTTCAGATGCCGGAATGCAGCGCGAGGCGTTGGTGACAGCCGATGGACCAGGTAAGAGATGAGCTGCCACTGAAGACCGTAGTGCTAACCTGTTCTTTCTTTGTCTTTACAGGTGCTGCTGAAGACTGGATTCCAGGATGGTAAGCCTTTGTTCCCTTAGGCCCAGGATCAGAAGCAGAAGACACGATGAGCGTTCTGCTGCAGAGAATGCAGAATAACGCAAAGCAAGATTCATCCATCGGGTGTGGTTTAAATAGCCTCCTGTAGTGCTTAGGTGTCTCCTTCCACAGCCACGCCTAGGTAAGAAAAGAGTTCCTGCTTTCCAGAAGAGTTCCAGTGTTCTGAACCTAGGGAGTGGCTCCTGCCCCACCCAACAGGAAAAGTAGTCCCAAACAGAAGAGGATCAGGGGTTCAACTGGCAGGTAAGTAAGCAGCATGGTCTGCTGCAGGTAAGTCCACCCAAGCATTATGAGCCCGGCGCTTGCAGCGCTGGGACTGGGCATCTTTATGAGCCTGGTGCCACTGGCGCCAGGACAGGGTCCAAAAGGTCCCAATTGGGACTGGCTGGCACTCGGAACCGGGGTTATGGGTCTGCTTCCAAGGGAGTTGGGCAAGTCCTGATCTTTTGGAAGCAGAGATCATGACAGCGCCCCCCCTCAAGGCCCCTCCCAAACCGGGCTTCTCCGGGGGTTTGGGCTTGTTAGGAAATGTTCGATGAAATCTTTTGATTAGACGAGGCGCGTGGACATATTCTGCAGGTTCCCAGGATCTTTCTTGGGGACCGTAGCCTTTCCAGTCAATCAGGTAAAATAGTTTAGATTTGGAGATCTTGGAATCCAGGATGCTTTTGACTTCAAACTCAAGTTCTCCATCAACTAGAATAGGTTTTGGAGATGTAGTTAGTCGGGTTTGAGGTTGCACGGGTTTTAATAGAGAGACGTGGAAGACCGGATGTATCTTCATGTGAAGGGGCAAGTCCAACTTGACCGCTACTGGATTTACTATGGTAGTGATGGAATAGGGACCAAGGTATCTTGGGTTGAATGTGCGTGGTCCTTTTAGTGGTAGATATTTGGTGGATAACCAGACTTGATCTCCTACTTGATATTGGGGGGCTTCCTTCCGATGTTGGTCTGCTCCTTTCTTGTATTGTTCTTTAGCCCTTTGAAGGTGAGAAACGGCTTCCTTAAAGGCTTGGGTGATTGTAAAATGCAGGTGGTCTACTGCTGGTGTTCCAAGATCTTGGAGTGGATCCAACTCCGAGGTTCGAGGGTGACTACCGTATAAAAGAAAAAACGGGGTCTTCCCAGTTCCCGAGTGGACAGAGTTATTGTAGGCATATTCGGCTATCCAAAGGATATCTTTCCAAGTTTTTTCAGTTTGTTGTAGCATGCAGCGCAAATACTGTTCCAGAGTTTGATTGGTCCTCTCGGTTTGTCCGTCGGTTTGAGGGTGGTGGCTGGTCGAAAGTCTCACATCAATTTGAGCCGACCGACAGCAACTTCGCCAAAAATGAGAAATAAATTGACTACCTCGATCCGAAATTAGAACTGAAGGAAAACCGTGCAGTCGGACGATGTTTTCGAGAAATTCTCGGGCCAGAGTTGCTGCTGTTGGTAAGCCTTTGAGTGGAATGAAATACGCCATCTTGGAGAATAAGTCCACGATTACTAGAATCGTATTGTATCCGGAGCATGGAGGTAGATCGGTGATGAAGTCCATAGAAAGCGTATGCCAAGGACGAGGCGGGATGTCAATAGGGAGTAAGAGGCCTGCTGGTTTTTCCTTTTGACTCTTGTTTTGGGCGCATACTCCACAGGACATTATAAAGTCTCTGATATCTTTTTTCCAAGACGGCCACCAGAAGTAGCGCTTGATCTTTTCCGAGGTCTTGGTCATACCGGGATGTCCTTCCATTAAAGAATCGTGATAACAAGAGATTACCTTTTTCTGTAAATCTGTGCTGGGCAGGTATAACCGTTCTTGGAAATATAATATGTTGTCCTTCACCGTAAAGTCCTTTCCCTGCAGATGCCAATTCTGTATGTCTGCTGGAGTTACCAGTAGCCTGGCTTTATCCTTAACTTCCTCTATGGATTGTGTGGCGATTACACCTAGAATTCTTTGTTCGGGAATGATAGGTACAGGTTTAGGATTGATCAAATGTTCTTCCACTCCCATCCGAGAAAGGGCATCAGCTTTACCGTTTTTTGTACCAGGTCGATAGGTAATTATGAAGTCAAACTCGGCAAAGAATAGTGCCCAACGGAGTTGCCTAGAGGATTGAGCTTTTGCGGTTTTCAAATATTGCAGGTTTCGGTGATCTGTAATCACAGTAACGGTGTGTCGGGCCCCCAGAAGATAATGCCGCCAAGCCTTAAAGGCGGACTTGATAGCTAGAAGTTCCTTATCAGTAATAGTGTAATTGATTTCAGGAGGCGAGAATTTACGGGACCAAAATGCCACGGGATGCAACTGATTGGTTACTGGGTCCTTTTGTGATAGAACTGCCCCCATGGCAAGGCTCGAAGCATCAGTTTCAACGATGTAGGGGAGTTCTGGGCGAGGATGTTTTAAGATCGGTGCAGAGATAAATCTAGTCTTCAAATTCTGTAAAGCTTGTTCCGCCTCGGTAGACCATTCAAAACCTTTGTTTTTCTTTAACAAGGCGGTGATGGGCTGGACTATTCGAGAGAATTCGGGGATAAACCTGCGGTAAAAGTTAGCGAAGCCTAACATGCTTTGAACACCTTTTACGGAGGATGGCGATGGCCATTTGAGAATTGCATCGACCTTCTTTGAATCCATACGCACTCCGCTAGGTGATAATATGAATCCCAAGAATTCAACTTCAGTCACATTGAAAACACATTTTTCCAACTTAGCGAAAAGTTTGTGTTGACGCAATCTCTCGAGGACCATTTTCACGTGTTTCCGATGTTCAGTTTCCGATGAAGAATAAACGAGGATGTCGTCAATGTAAACAACAACACACACATCTATGAGTTCTCTGAGGACATCGTTCATAAAATATTGAAAGGCGGCCGGGGCATTGCAAAGTCCGAAGGGCATGACCTGATGTTCAAATAGCCCATACTTGGTGCGGAAGGCCGTCTTCCATTCATCGCCCTCTTTTACTCGTACCAAGTGGTAGGCTCCTCTAAGATCCAGCTTTGTATATATGCATGCTTTTCTGACTTGGTCCAGGAGTTCAGGGATCAAAGGTAACGGATATCTATTCTTAACGGTGATCTGGTTCAGGGCGCGATAATCTATACAAGTTCTAAGGTCCCCCTTTTTTTTTGGAACGAAGAACAAAGCTGAGGAAGCAGGGGACTTGGAAGGACGAATAAACCCATTCGCTAGGTATTGATCCAGGTATTGTCGGGGGTGAAGATTCTCAGGCTCGGTGAGGGCATAAATTCTACTACAAGGAGAAGTAGATCCAGGTATCAGGTCTATCTGGCAGTCATAAGACCTATGAGGAGGTAGAGAGTTAGCCTGATCCTTCCGGAAAACATCTTGGAATTCTAGGTATTCAGGAGGTAACTGAGGAGCCTCTGAGGAAATTGCTGCCAGTGCAACACCAGGTCGAGGGTGACAAGTAGAGACACATTCTGGAAACTGAACCGTTCTTGCTAGCGAATCGATCTGAGGATCGTGCTTCTCTAACCAAGGAATTCCTAGAATAATCTGGAGCTGAGGGGCCTTGATCACATCGAACACGATCTTCTCATGGTGTCCATCTTGACTTACTAGCGTCACTTCTTGGGTGGTATGCGTTACTGGTCCGGAGGCTATCTCCGTACCATCCACCGTAGTAATGACGTCCTTTACAGCCTTTGGACAAAGAGTCAGATTCATCCTCAAAACCATTTCATGATCCACATAATTGCCGATGGCACCGCTGTCGACGTAAGCTTCAATCGCATGTAATCGATCCGGATGTTCAGGGCTAATGAGGACCATAGTTATCACGAAATGCGAGGTCACGGAACTGGTTTTAACGCTCGGCAAGAGGACCTCTATTCTTGTCGGGCGAGGTCGTTTCCCTGCTCAGAGTTTGTGTCCCTGGTAACTGCAGCTCCTACTGCCTTCTTGGCTGGTTTCACCGGACAGTCTCGAAGAAAGTGCCCCGAGTTTCCGCAATAGAGGCATAATTGCAGCTGTTTTCTCCTTTCCCGCTCCTTTTGTGTTAGTGGTCCTTTCAGGCCCCCTATTTGCATGGGTTCCCCGGAGTCTACTCCTTTGGTAGGAGTTGGTGGTTTGGAAAATACTCGAGCATCAAACTTGGAACGATCGGCCTTCCTGTTCTGCAGTCTGTGGTCAATTTGAACGACTAAGTCAATATAGTCCGAACAGTCTTGCGGGGGATTCACTACTTGGGCTAACACATCTTTGAGCTCTCCACGTAGACCTCTATAAAACAGCGTAATACTTTTGTCCTCAGGCCATCGAGTTTCCACTATCAGTCTGTTGAAAGACGCAATATAAGCCAAAAGGTCTTGATTACCCTGTCGCAATGAAAGGAGCTCATTGTCCAAGGCCTGCCCCTGTGAATGTCTTGCAAACAGTTTTTCCATACTGAGCTGAAAAGCTTGAAAATCATGGAGAACCGGATCATCTTGATTAACTAGAGGGATCGACCAGTCTGCCGCATTGCCACTAAGGTACGAAAGCACGAAAGCTACCTTAGCTTGATCAGTTGGAAAGGCTGCTGGCCGGCATAAGAAGTGCAACCGGCACTGATTAATAAATACTGCAAACCTCTTTGGGTCACCAGAAAATCGTTCGGGCGGAGCTAGAGGTACATTCCCAGGTAGGTTGATCTGCACTGGGTTCGTAGAGGATGTTGAAGGAAGATTTGCCCCTGATGCGGGTAACGGAGTTTGTCCGGCTTGTGACTGTAGCAATTGTCTAGCGAGATCGTCTGTTCGCTCCTTGGAAATAATCAGTTCCCTTCTTAGAGCATTCGTTTCCTGACGGGCTGCATGCACTTCTGCTCTTAGTTCCCCAAGTAACTGAGCTAGCTGGTCGGTATCCGAGGTTTCCATAGCGCCTGGGTGGGAGTTTTGCGATCGGCTTTGCGTTCTGTAACGCTCACCTGATTCCCGCAGAGGCGCCGGTCTTGACTGGGTGAATGCCGTATCTTCAAAGGTGATGTGTAACACACGGTGGGCTCTTTGGGCTGGACCTCTGTGCACTGTATGTCTGACTCGAAGAGTAAGATGTCTGCAGATAGAAAATATGGGATTAATGAACTGGGGTTATTGGGTGCCTCTCTCCTCTTCCCTTTCTCTTCTCCTGTAGAACCCCAAAGGTTAACACCCTCACCTTAGGTAATTGAACGCCGAGCTCTCCATCTGCCTCGGGGCAGGGTGCCGTAACCAGTTTCTTCACTGGAAAAGGGTGCAGGCCTCTTGACCTCAGAGGACTGCTGTCCGTCGTTAACTGCACGAACGGTAAGTTCTGGGCACTTCAAATGCCTTAAAAGTCTTTTGTAATGATATCTCTTGTTTTGCAGGGTTCCGGCGATGGCGGATGGCGGGCTGATGAGAGTTGAGGATCGAACCCGCATGAGGAATAGAAGCGCCTGGAAGCACGTAAGTAAGCGCTTGTAGCCTGCTTCACGATGCGCACTAACTGTCCCTTTTATCTTGCAGGTACAAGTTCGGAGCTTTAGAGAAGCTGAAGTGTGCTGGAATACCCACTGGATTCGGCGTGGGAAGGAGTAATGGCACGTGAGTAATAAAGTTGCCCAATGTCTTTAAACGCACCTTCTTTTGTCTTTCAGATGCGGGATGCAGCGCCGAAGGCCTCCGGAGCGTGCGAAGAGCTGGTAAGCTTTTGTCTTTCAGATGCCGGAATGCAGTGCGAAGACCTCCGGAGCATGCGAAGAGTAGGTAAGCCTTTGTCTTTCAGATGCCGGAATGCAGCGCGAGGCGTTGGTGACAGCCGATGGACCAGGTAAGAGATGAGCTGCCACTGAAGACCGTAGTGCTAACCTGTTCTTTCTTTGTCTTTACAGGTGCTGCTGAAGACTGGATTCCAGGATGGTAAGCCTTTGTTCCCTTAGGCCCAGGATCAGAAGCAGAAGACACGATGAGCGTTCTGCTGCAGAGAATGCAGAATAACGCAAAGCAAGATTCATCCATCGGGTGTGGTTTAAATAGCCTCCTGTAGTGCTTAGGTGTCTCCTTCCACAGCCACGCCTAGGTAAGAAAAGAGTTCCTGCTTTCCAGAAGAGTTCCAGTGTTCTGAACCTAGGGAGTGGCTCCTGCCCCACCCAAGAGGAAAAGTAGTCCCAAACAGAAGAGGATCAGGGGTTCAACTGGCACGTAAGTAAGCAGCATGGTCTGCTGCAGGTAAGTCCACCCAAGCATTATGAGCCCGGCGCTTCCAGCGCTGGGACTGGGCATCTTTATGAGCCTGGTGCCACTGGCGCCAGGACAGGGTCCAAAAGGTCCCTATTGGGACTGGCTGGCACTCGGAACCGGGGTTATGGGTCTGCTCCCAAGGGAGTTGGGCAAGTCCTGATCTTTTGGAAGCAGAGATCATGACAATGACCCCTTGCTGCGATCAGTCATAAAAGTTTGTTTTGATAACGCTTTATCCCATTAAACGGAGAAAAGTTATTCATGTGAGGTCTGAAAGCCCATGTCATTGTGTTTCTTTTGTCAAAATGTCATAGCTAACACACACTCACCGAAAGGTTGCATATTGATCAAATCACTATAGCTTGTTTACCATCTGCCTGGTGTATTATAAAGGTCTGATGTTGGAGTCACCACTGACCATGTAATCCTAACAGGACAGCGTTCACTGGGAGCTGTTGATTTCTTTCTTGATTCTTACAATACATGTTAATTTACCCTCTTAAAGACAGTGGCACAAAAATGTTTTGAAAATAACAGTTAAAGTACATATCGGCACAAATATGGCCTGGACCACCACCTCACCACAGCCCCATCCTTATCATTTCCCCCAGGTCTGAGCGCATTAGGACCCTTGTCATGTGAGTTGAGCCAGATGAATGCTTTCATGGGTGGTGTCGCAAATCGAGGATCGACCTGAGAAATATCTCACCCCCATTGGTCTGGATACTTCGAATTGAATGTAGAATCTGTCCTGCCTACTTGAGTCCAGTGCCATATGCAGAAGGCAGGTGAAGGATTAAGCGAAGCAACAACTCTAGTTCAGGTCATGAGGAAAACTTCCAACCATCTCGCTTTTAGAAGAGCGCTTAAGACCACGTTGTTCTAGCTCTTTACTCTGTGGCCTCTCCTAGTTGACCAGTTCTCCCTCCTCCGCGCCATGATGCCTTCGGGCGACCGTGTGATTTATAAATGAAGGTAACAGAACATAACAATGTGCAAATCTACATGGAGGACAGTGGGGGGAGGCAGTTTATATACTAGCACAAAGCACTGATGGGCCCAGTGTTCATACAGTCTACAGAGCTAACGTTTTTGGTGAACATGCATCAGAAAGGCATCCAGTTAATTTCCCCCTTTCAATTATGGGATGTGTAGTTCCCCATCTTTCATATTGGTGGGAAAACTACAAATCGGCTGATCTTTAACCCGACTCTACTGATCACAGAGAAAGAGCGGTCACAGCATCAAAGCTGCGTTTACTAATGTGGCCTCACTTTTCCCTATGCTCTTGTCTGCCAAGCAAGGCCCCCTTGGCAGATGCCACATCCCCACAGTGCAAGATCCAAACTGCGCAACACCTGCTTACTTCAGCCTTTCCAAATCAGATTGAAAAGCTCAGTTAATAGCTGCAGGCCCTAAAACGGTATACCGGTATAAACAATGGGACAGTTATTATAGTTCAATTAAGTTGTTCACTGTATCTATAATGGTATACCTGTCATGGCCATAGCCCTTGGCCCTGGTACCCGGGGCCTCTGGGCCGCGCCATAGTGTCCCTGCATGGCCTCGAGGGCCCAAACATGCCCCCCAAGACTCTCCTGGAGTCAGTCCTGGCGCCTTTGTCACCAGGCTCATATGGCAGAAGAAGGAGCTGGAGCTCTCAATGGAAATGGAACAGTGTGGCTGCCCCCACATGGTTAAGTTCAGAAATGAACCATGCGGTATAGCATCTAGGGTGTGGTCAGGCCTGAAGGCACCTGGGATACCTACAGATTATTTAAGCCACGCCCGAGCTGCAGCACATGCTTCGCGTTGCTCTGCACTCACAGCGTGACGTTCACCGTGATCTGTCCTCGGCTTTCCAGGCCAGCACCTGCAAAAGAAGAGAAGAAGAGCACCATTAGCCATCCTTACCTGTTTGTAAATCCAGCTCCTGTCGATCGCTCCAGTGTCACCTCGGAAGCTCACCCTCGCTTGAACGCCACAACCTGGAGGAGGAAAAAGAAAGACAATATTAGTAAGCGTTCGCATCCCTCATTCAAGCATCATTTGGAAGCACGCTTTCCTAAGCGGAACTCGCTGTTGGTCTATTCCGTGCTGGCCTCCATCAACCTGCAAAAGAAAGGCAAAGCGGTAGCTCTCATACTTACTCAACGGTGGTCCGGACAACATCTGCTCACCGCTCTGCATCCTCCCGGTCACTCACCATCAAGAACATCACGGCGGCCTGCAAGAGAAGAATAACACAGGTTAGCAAACAGCAAAAGCGCACATAGCGCCGCGCTCCGCGCATTCACTTACCATCTCGAGCACATCCCCCTCAACCAGCTCGATGTCTTCATCATCCCTTCTGCACCTAAGAGAGAAGGAGGACATTAATAAGGGCAATTACAATTACAGACAAATTATTAAGAACAATAGACTTACCTGAAGAACTGAGTTGCAGCAGGTCTGGACTCTCGGGCCCGCGCCAGTGAAGCAACTTGGCAGTGAAGCGCCCCATCCACGATGCACCCCTGCACAGAACTGCAGGACGGAAAGCGCATCTTATCGAAATCCAAGGTGAGGAAAACTCTAAGGGGGTCGTTGGGGTTCACAAGGGAGGTGGGCCCAGAGAGGAAGAGGTTGTGGGCTAAACCAGAACTCCTAGATCCTCGGCAGAACGAGAACCTGGGTGAGGCGAATCCAGGTCGGGAGCAGTCCAACCAGGTTGGGTGGCATCCCTGTGGATACCAGGTGAGCGTTACAATACCGTTATACCCCTAGTATGATCCCTGTAATACTTTTCCTTGATGGTTTGAAATGTGCACTATATTATGTTATCTTTGTTTCGCGCCTGTGCAGAAATCGACCTTGGTCCACGCACAGCCCCCATGCAGAGTTGCAACTGTTGTTGTTGTTGTTGATTGAAGGACAGTTGGGGATTCACTCCTCTGATTGGGAGGGGTGAGGGTGGGAGAGGGAGGCAAGGGACAAAAGTAAAAACAATTGCTTGACCTGCAAGTTGGAAGACGAGACAAACCCTATTCCTGACTTTCTTGCACTAAGGGTTATCTTCTCCTGGCCCTGTCTAGGCTTCATATGTCATATGTCTACTGAATAAATGGTGGACGAAGGGCTGATATTCATGAGCTGGAATGTCAGAGGGTTGGGCAACCCTTTAAAGATGCGTATATTGCAGCTCTATGTTGAACGCCACAAAATCAGAGTAATCTTTTTGCAGGAGACACATGCACTGATGGGGGGGGGTGTGACAGGTTCACTAAGTCATGGGGTTCACAACGCGACTATACCACCTATTCTACTCAGAGCTACAGGGTTATGACCCTATTACATAAATCCCTCAGGTTCATCCACAAGGAGACATATATAAATCCCCTGGGGCGTTACGTCCTACTATATGGTATATTGATGGAGCGAGAAGTGGTCCTACTAAATATATACGGTCCAAATATAGATCACCCTGAATTTTTCTCCCAGCTTCACACATTACTGGCCCGATTCCCCCTTGTTCTGATAGTGTGGGGCGGCGATTTTAACACTATAGTCAACACCAACTTCGACAGGTCTAGTACCAAGCCAAGTCAGCTAACAAGGGCGGCTCTGTCCATCTTAGAGCTACAGACCTCACTGGGGGTCATCGACGCATGGAGGATGTTGCACTTGCTGTCCCGTGAGTTTTCTTTCTACTCCACGGTACATGATTCGCACTCACAGATCGACAGTTGGCTACTCTCAGATACTCTGGTAGAGCGTATAGAACACATGGAAATTCTACCCAAGACTTTCTCCGATCAGTCCCTGATAACGGTATCACTGACGTGGCGTGAGAGATAAAATTTGGCGCAAGTGTGGCGTCTCAACACTGGGACGGTTGACTCTCATGCTACCCTGTGGGAAGCCTTTAAGGCCTATATTCAAGGTGTCGCCCTGGCAAAATAATCTGGGATCCTCCGTACAATATGCAGAGTCGTCCACGACAGTGAACTTCTACTTGCTCAACTCGAAGCGCAATATCCACTACTATACTTAGCGAGATTGGTGCCGCTCTAGACACCTTCAGGGACCATGTGGACCATGAACACAAGTTCCTGGACAATCCTCGAGCGGCAAGACAGTACGCAGAGGGAGAGCGCACCAGTAAACTACTGGCCAGATTGGCACATCAGGAGAATGGCTCACAGCATATTCCCCTGATCGAGAAGGCAGACGGGGGCCTGGTACATACTGCTCCTGAAGTCAATGAGGAGTTCCGCTCCGTCTACGAAGCATTGTATGCAAACAATGACACAGCACCTGTATCGGATATCGAGGCATTTCTTGATGCTCTCCCATTATCGGGGCTATCCGATGAAGCCAGAGAGACGCTATATCGTCCAGTGACCAGTGAGGAGATATTGAGTGCTATAGATTTGTACTATGTGGTACTCCCACAGTTGCTGTACAGATTCCTGAATGTCCCGCTCTGGCCTGGGATCAAACTATTTTTAAAAATCACTATAGCGATTAACGGTTTCTTGTGGCACACCGGTGTGGTCCGTCTGAATTGGGACACACTTGCAAGGTCCTACAGCCAGGGAGGACTTGCCACTCCAAACTTTTTTAATTACTGGCCACAGCCCAGGCCCACTTTGCGTCATTTTGGTTTGACCCAACAGTCCTCATCCTCATGTTAAGATGGAGTGCCTCGCGGCGGAAACCCGAGACATTTGGTTCCTGACCCCTCGCCCCCAGGTTCGACATTTAGGAGTCATGGACCCAACCGGAGTCATGATAACTGCATGGGGCAAAACTAGTGGATGTCCTACATCCATTCCATGGTGATATCGCCCTGTGGAACTACCTGCCAGGGACCCCCGATGGATATTATGACTGCTGGTAGCTGGCCGACAGCCGGTTTCTCCCTCCTCAGGGATGTCTACACAATGGGATCCTTCACGGAGTGGCAGGACCTGCCTGGACCGCTGAAGGAACGCCCCTCCAGATTGCTACAGTATGCTGGCCTACGCAGAGCGCCTAATGACAGTTGGCAGGAGTTCCCCTCACTTCCCCCTGATGATCCTATACTAACCATGGTTATGTGTAGCACTTCGGCCTGCAGAGGGGTGACTAAGCTGTATAGACACCTACAGGAACGAGGTTGCCAATCACTAGACAGGCTCTGCACAGCCTGGATTAGAGACCTTGGTATCGACATCACTGACAGTATGTGGGAATCTATGTGCGCCCACACCCATGAGGTGTCTTTCAATTCAAGGTTTCGCCTAATTCAGTTTAAGGTTTTACATAGATACCACTATACCTACACCAGATTGCACCTTATGTCAAGGGAGCGTTCCTCTGTATGCCCTAGATGTAATACTGATAACGCAGGATACATTCATATGCTTTGGGACTGTCCAAGGATTGTCACCTTATTGTGGGTGAGGCGGGTCTGTGAGACAGTGTCACTGATGTTTGACTGTATTGTTGCACCAAGTCCATTGACTTGCTTATTCCATGAATTTCCTCAGCTTCATCGCAACTATAGGAAACTGGCCGGTCTTTGCATGTTATTAGTGATAGGATGCATACTTTTACTATGGTTGCGCGATGCAGTCCCTACCATAAACCAATGGCTCCATGCTGTTACATGGGCTTCTGACATGGGAGAAAGTGGGCACTTCTACAACCAGCACTCAACAGAACAATGAACATTTGCCCCCCCACACCCCTCCTTCCGTATGTACCTATAGAAATTGAATGCTGACGATGCTGGAATTGCAGATTCCCCCTTTCCCCCCCCGAACTATAACATGGCTTCTTAGCTGTCATATGGCCCAGTTTCTCCCCAACAAATTCGTTTTTTGGTACAATGCACAAGATATCTGTATTTGACCCTGCGTGGTCACACTGTTGAGCAGCAAGTCGTAAAGTAATGCTAGTCTGTCCATGTTGTTAGGTCAAGCATATTAAATAAAGGTTTAAAAGCAAAAAGGCCTGTCTGTCGGCTGTAGCCTGTTGAGCCTGCTTATGCATCATTTGTCGTAGTTATAGACCAGAGAGCAGTGATTCTCCATCTTTTCTGTTGCTTCAGGGCATGTCACAGATTGATATGGATATTGCAAACTTGTGATGCTGGATTTGAAGTTCTTTTAGTAAAAAGTTACGTTACCTCTTCACTGCCCACCAGTGATTTCCTGTTTGTATTTTACCACTCTCTTTGCTTGTGGCATCCCCTTCCTTCCCTTCAGCCAGCCTTCCAGCTTTCTCTTTTTATGTAGTTTGTCAGTAGGTGCAACTGGAGTAAGGTCACCCATCGACCAATCACTGCTCGTCTTGGCTTCTCACTCCATTTATGCTCTTTTATGCTCTTTGTCTGCCCCCTCTTTTCCCATTTAGCTCTAAGCTCCCAGGGCGTTTGTTCACGTTAAGACCTGGTAAAGAGCCAAGACCCTTAAACCCCTCTCCCAGGTAAGCCACATACCATGCATTTTGCTCTACTCACTCCACAGACCATGACCAGACAACACAAAACATTGCACTCCACCGACAGTAATGTAAACTCCACAACAATCACATCCACATCACTCATAGACCAACCTTAACAGCCTCCCCTGCAAGAACCTGGGTGCTGATGCTCATCAACACCCGCTCAGCAGTCTCGTACTCAGCCGACATCGGAGACAGCACCACTGCCAACAGCCTGGACGCACTCTACATTAATGAATCCTGTCAGACATCTACCTCTACCGACATATTGTACATCCTCACCCCCAACTACTTCACAGTTCCAAATTAGAGACAGGCCTCACAGCACCCATGGAGGACTCGCCGTCATCCATAAATCATCCTCGCCGTGCACCAGGCTGGGAGCAGCCACAATCTGCGCCTTTGAAGCGCTCGCCTCCACTTCTTCCTCCTTGCCACAGATGGTCTCTCCCTTGCTTCCATGTATGCAGCAACAAAGGCTTCTCTCACTTTTTCACTTTGTCTGAGTCAGCAGACGCTGTAACAGAGGCTTTCATCGCCTTCTGGCATTTTCAGTTTCTCAACAAGCTGTTCACAGAGTCTTTGCTCGCCTCCTGGCTTTATTCAGGTTTCAGTGATTCCCTTTGGAGACCTGCACACCTATAAAGTCTTTCTATAGCCCTGCTTCGGGAACTGCATGGGTTTATCATTGGGCTCTGCATTCCCTTCCTCTCTGCAGTTTCATTGTGCTTCAGGCAGATTAATCTCAGCAGCTTTCTCCATCACTCCACATCCTTCGCGTTCTTTTGCATGCTTCTTCTCTTCCATACCCTGTTCCCAGGAGGCCAGTTCTCCTTTTATTCCCAGTCTCAAGAGTCTAAATGAAGGCATTAGACTGTGCAAGCTGTACCCCAATGAACTATTTCTCGCTTAAAAATGAAGTGATGCAGGGACAAGGGTCAAACTGCCAGTAAGATCACTAGGGTTGGTCATCATTTACACTCCTAGTTGAGTCAGGAAAGTCAATGTTGCAGAACCTACTCATGTCACTGAGACCCTCCTGGGTATGTCTCCCTAAAGAATTGTGAGTAATGCCCCAAACACTTACAGAGCCTATGTGGTGCCATGGGGGACCCCTCAGGGAATGAATAGCAGTAGAAATTAGTAAGAAAAAAGCTATAGAGATTTGAGGACTGCAGAATTTCAGATATCAGTCCGCCTCCTGGTGAGCACTTACAGAAGTGGTTAGGTAATGCAGTGCTGAAGACAGACGCATGGCTGGAGCCAGCACCACCGTTTGAAGAACCGTGAACACCAGAGAGGAGGCAAGGGAGAAATTCAGAACCTCCTACTCACATCAGAGATGGCTGCAAGGGATTATGAAGCCATCAAGAAAATTAAGACACAGAGCCTATTCAGACACTCTATGCAACAGGAACAATGAACTAAGCAAGCCAAGGTCCTGATTGATCGGGACATAAACGAAGAGGCCAATACAAAGCAGGGATAAGTCAGTGTAAGAGGAGCAGTGAAGGTGGCAGTCAGCAAGAAGGACACCAGACCGGTAAGCGCCACCACTAGACTCAAGGCAAGCAGAGGAGCTAGGAAAAGCTTAAAGAATGACAAAGCTTTTGTCTCCTAGAGGAGAAGCCTTTGAAGTTAGATAGCCGTTGATGAAGTTAGATAGCCTGCGACCCCTTTAAGGCCTTGGACTGCTGAAAAGTGAGCTTGCCACTATATTGCTGAAGTGTGAGCTGGGCACTATATACCTTAAGAGTGAGATAGACGCTATATTGTCAAGCACAGTGTCTTGCAAGTGTGAAGTACCTGTGGTACCGAATGTTTCAGGAGTAGGACTTCTGTTCTGATCTTGAGAATGTCTTGACCATGTGTTCCCTCTGAGGTGCTTCGGGATGTAATAAGTGAATGATAAGGGTTTAGCTCAGTCTCCTCCCATGAAGTGTAACATAGGAGATAGCGGAACCAAACCCTCAACACCATAGACTCGCCTCCCAATATTTGTGTGGTGATAGGCCTGTGCAAGCAATAAACTGGGAGAGTAGAAGACAGTAACCCTAAGTTCAGGAGTAATGCAGAGTTTTCTGCCATCCAGGGAGTCAGGCTGAACCCAAGGAAGAGTAGGTGAAGGAAAAGAGGGAGGAAAGAAGTGACCATAGAACATGGTCAGCCCCCACAGAACAGAATGCACAAGACCAGGGCACTCCAACAGGACAGGGAAAAAAGCCAAGAGAAAACAGAAGGCAGAAAATGACGGGTAAGAAGAAGGAATGACAACCAAACTGCCAAAAGAACTAGCAACAAGTCCAGAACTGCAGGAGAACTGGGCAGCATTGAGACGTGCAGCTTGTAGCACAGTGTTTTCTTTAGTAGTTACAGCTGAGCACAAGCGGGCCGAGGCAGGGTAATAGTAGTCATGGGAATAGATGCTTGGACGGCTACACTGGAGACGTTATGGTGCTGCCTGCTCTGATTGTGCCCTGCAGTACGCGCTCCGAGGTGCCGGGAGTGTATAGAGAAGAAACCTCCATTGCGGATACAACTGCCAGTGACCTGGCAAGGAAAGTGAGGTCTTGCGTGAGCAGCATGTGACATATATTCCTTAACAGTGACCGCGCCACTATATTCCTGAAAGATTAGCTGGGCACTGTATCCCTAGGCGAAAAACACTGAACCATGCACTATAACCCTGGGTGGATTAGAAAAAGTAATATGGGTCCTATATCCATGTGACTGTGGCTAAGAAGCGAGCCAAGCTTTATGTCCCTTTGACTGATTAGGGCAAAGAAGCAAGATGGGCACAACAACCCTGTGACTGTGATTATGGCAACGAAGCCAGCAGGGTACTATATCCATGAGTCTGTCATTAAGGTCAAGAATGGAAATACTAAGTATCCCTATTGGAGATGGAACACTGATGCTATAGCGCTCCAATACAGGAATGCCCACTTTGGTTGTAAATGTACCCCTAGACCCTTTTGGCGTTTCTCCACATTCCCCTTCTGAATGAAATAGAAGTACTGGAAGCCTGTATTATCATCAAGATTTGTATGTTGGAACAGGTTTCCTAATTTGCCTGTTGACAAGACCCATTGTCTCGTTGAGTGACCTCTGTTTGATGGATTTCCTTTTTCCTCTCCATCATTGAAAGGCCTAATGGGAAACCGACTACACCTCTCCACCATCTGCTGCAAGATGCAAACCACATTGTCCATGAAATATCAGGCTGTGATAATGTAATCTACAATTATATGGGCTTCATGCCTATGGCGTTGTATTGTGAAGTGCTTAGGTCACAGGCCCACAAATGAGGAACAGTTTGTGGCAGATGGGTTCTAATACCAGCTCTGCCAATGCCTCTTGAAATGGCCTTATGTTTTCTTTCATTGTATTTTATTTTGTTGCTTTTGTTTACCTATTGGCAAATGAACCAAAACATACTGTTTGGACGATGTGGCTGATATGCCCAATGAAAAA
The DNA here is from genome assembly GCF_040938575.1 of Ambystoma mexicanum. Taxonomy (NCBI): domain Eukaryota; kingdom Metazoa; phylum Chordata; class Amphibia; order Caudata; family Ambystomatidae; genus Ambystoma; species Ambystoma mexicanum. The sequence goes on along the minus strand of NC_090922.1, from coordinate 584,261,685 downwards.
GCCATTATGTGCAAATTTTGCAGACAGAATCTGTATGTTCCCCCGCTCCCCCGTGCCCTAATCACAGTAATCGCAGGGATATAAGACCTTGCTTACTTCTTTTCCCAACGCACAGCCCTAGGAATATAGTGGAGTGATCGCCAACCTGTTTTCATCCTTGCTCCTTCCTGACCGCCTCTCTTACTGGTCCTCTTACATTGACTTGACCCAGACTTCTATAGTCGTGTCATTCTATGGGCCATACCTCATGGACTCCGATTGTTTAGTATATTGTTCTTGTTTTGTGAAAACTCCTAATAGGTTCCGCAGCATTCCTAAGGATCATAAGCATCAAGGCCATCTTTGGTGTGGGTGTAAGACAGTCTTCCTATGTTGGCTCTGCTCCGATAGTGGTTCTTCTGTTGCGTAGCTGGCCCAGTCCATGCTGCATTCTTCTGTACTACAGAATGCAATCTACACTCAAAACGTGGACTGAAAACGTGGCTTTTTCAATTACACCTAATAAAGGACTAATCCCAATGGAGACACAGACTAAAGCACAGACAACAACTCACAGTACTGTGCTATTGTTAAAAGATGCCAGTTTAAACGCTGGCAATCCGCTCCCTGTACAATGCTCTGCTGCTCTTGAGCTAGGTTTGCGAGTTAAACAATAAAATACAAAATAAATATAGAGTCCCTTCCTCATCCAAGTGCCTACAGGGATCCTGACACATGGGATTCCCATGGAGTGGTCTTGCAAGCTATACGTCGCTGGCTTTCGTCTCATCCTGCATCTCAGATGATTCTCTCTCTTGGCTAGTGGTCCTCTTGGAACACAGGACCTCACTGTGCCACAGCAGTCTATATGTGTTTCGGGACATTGCTTCTATTTCTTTAGGATGCCATGTCTGTGCTGGTCGCCCTGAGAGATAGGACCCCACCAGGAGTGATGGTCTTCAGTTCTGTACTTTCCTGACTGGTCCAGAAAGTTAAATGATGATGACCAACCCTAGCAATCTTGCTGGCATTTGTATCACCTTCCCTACCACTCATGCCCTTTATAACTGGGACATAGATATTTAGGAGCAGGGCAAATATTCAACACTATAGTCCAGATCTTCAGGAAATGTCACCGGCATCGGGGAGGAAGTAGGGTCATGAGGACTCTGCTACGCCACTTTCTGTATCATTTTTCTAACATGCTCTTCTGGCTTCTTAGGAAGTTCTGCCTTTTTTCATGGTGGGATGGGGTCATCTTTTGTATTTGGTTACTTGAAGGACATCAGGCCATATAACCAATGGTCATACCTTCAGGAACCCTACCCTCCTCCTCTAGGGGTCTTCCCAGTGTCTCAGGATTACAGTTAAAGGACCCAGGAAAATGGACCATGGCGATTTGCCCAAAGAGGTTACTACTAGAAGGGTTTGACCAGTTCTTGTTAGAGAGGAGAAAATCTTGAGGCCACACACATTTTTGGTTGACTCAATTTATCCCTAATCTTGCAGCCTTGGGCAAAATCAATCATCTTCTGGTTATGAGTATTGACATTCACAAGGTCCAGTTTCAGATGGTCTGGGCACTACTGGAGCCTAGGCCATGATGGCTGCTTTTACTAGGACCAGGGATTCACCGAGCTGGAAGGTTACATTTGCCTTTGGGTAAGTCTACTGGACTCTACTGATTTTTACTGTTTCTACCAGCAGGACCTCGTTTGGGAAGATAAAATCAAACCCCACTGCCATCTGCCAAATTCTGTGGGTAGGGCTCAAGTGTCCTGACTGGTGAGGGATATCAGGATTTTATAGTCAAATCCTGACATCCCGTTTGCATGTGTCTCTAGCCCCATAGCCAGTGGATTTTTCTCTGCCACCTCCAACAGGTCTTGCTCATCTTCCAGGTCTTTCTGCTTGGTAGACAGATTCTACTTGAGGGGCAACATCCTCCCCAATTCCAATAATACTTCTATATAGGTATTGGGGCGCTGTCAGCAATATGTCTGGCTTTTCCACAGAGGAAACACTGGGACATGCTTTCGGAAGGGGAGACATATTTCATGGATTCAGGTGGAAATTGCTTCTGCTAGAGGGGTTTACCACTTTGTCTTCAAAAGCTTGCTGAGGCTCTTGGTTCCAGCTAGTTAGACTGGATTAGTTCACCTTTACCTATTTTTCCACTGTGTTTCAGGGCTGGTGTAACTGAACCCCAGGTCTAAGGGACAAGCACTTGCTGGGGTCCTCCTCCTGTTTGAATGGCCACCTCCACAGATGGAGTATACAGTTTACTGACCCCTCTCTGCAAGAATGGAGGTAAGGAATTGTTCAAGGCAGAGACTCTTTACCCTCTTCTATATGTAGGGCTGTCAGGCATTTGTGTAAAAAAATCCTTGACCCTATTAGCCAGCTGGATTGTTTCAGAGAGTCTCAGCTTAATATTACAGAGCTTGTGTTCAGCATTTTGGCCCATCCATTCCATGATGCCCACCTTGATGTTCTTGATCATTTCAGCTCTCGAATACAAAGAGGATCCACATAATTCCCCCACTGGTCTGCTGTCCATTGGGCTGCCTTTGCTATCCTCTCAAAGGTAACAAAAAAGGCTCATGGATCTTCACCAATAGAGAATGTTTGTATGACCATGGAGAGAACATGTCCTACCTGTACAGTGAGTGTCTCCTGTAATTTGGTTATCATTTTTTGGATCCTCTGGTCTGCTTTCATCTGTTCCTCAACCTAGGATTTCAAATAACCTCACTGTGCCATTTTGAACGTGGGTTTGGGATTTAATAAGGCCTCAAACCATTGTCAGTATTATATTGATGGATCTGACTGCCCGGAAGAAATTCTTCCTTGGAATTGATTTAGAGTACAGGGGATACTGGGGTTACTGGAGACCTGTGGTCTGTCCCCTGACTTGGGATCTTGGCTCAGAAAAAGATGGAAGTGGCATGGTAAGAGGACTGGGCTTGTAGGTGTCCACTACTAGATAGACCACTGGTAAAAGTGCCCTCGTTTGGCTTCTTGTCTTCTTTGTATTGCGCCTTGTAATGACCCCTGTATTTCTTGTCAACATGAGGTTGGGGGAAATGCCTGTGCTAACTAGAGGTTTACCTGTAGCTAAAAGAAGTGTTCCTGTGTGGGCAATTATGCAAATGAAAGTTGTCAAGGTGGATTAGCCTACAAAGTATCAGGCAAGGCTACTCATTCTACTAAAGGCCAGGATCTCCCCAGGTAGCGTTTCTACATATTCCCCCCCTAAAATAAAAGAAAGGTTGGGGAGCTCGCTAGGTATCACTCCATGTGCATAAGATGAACCCCTCAGATAATCTTAGTAGAGTAACTGGATACTTACAATTTAATCCACCCTGACACCTCCACATAGAAAGATTACAAACATTGGAAATTACAACAGTAAGATTACTAAAAACACTCTGCCTACACAAAGTACATCACACTACAAACTAAACTTTAACTCGCCCAACACCACTACTTCCCAACACTTGAATATTAGGTAACATATGCATTTGCAATATGTTTGTAAAAAGTGTTATTGTATTGGTTTACTACAAACCTTATATACACATATACAGATTCCTTTAATAATCATAATGAACTAAAAAGCTTTAAATACATTCAGTGTAAAAAGAATTTACATTTATCAACTTTAAATACAATCAATAAAGAGGATAATTATTATTAAGCCTTCCCAAGGTCATCTTAAAAGCCCACTTCTGTTAAAATGCATTAATCAATGTTAGTTCCTCTTAAAAAATCACTGCCCTAATTAACAATGAAGTTGGTTGAACCCTTAAAATTCGATACCAGAATGACAATAGAGATAAATATGATACATCATGAACATAGTCACACACTTATCCACTAGCATAGGACAGAATATGAATATGTGCTTAAGTGTTTCTGTCTTCCCCATACAAAAACTACATATATTATTTGCACTTAAGCCTCTAATACAAAGTATATCCATAGTATGAATAAGATTAAATCGTATCCTTAAAGTCCTCATTGTTATCCCGTCTGGATAGCGTGTATGAACCAGGTAAAGCACCTCTTTTTTTATTCTCCATACATAGATCCTTGTACAGTTTATATAGGCAGTTCTTTTCACACAGATTTCTAACCGGTCTGAGTGGAAACATTTTCTCTTAATTGTATCATAATTAGGGATGAAATTGTCCACCAATATGTCATTTTGTTAAAAAAAAGTCAAGGCATCTTCTTTTAAAATTAGATAAACAACTTGCATTCAATTTCATCAGTTCTTTAAACATTAAGTGATACAGTGACTGGAGGCCTGCTTCCACTAATTTCTTTTGCAGGCAGAGCATTTTCCAGTGCACCGGGCAAGCCAGACATACGAGACCCAACTCATATTGTACAGTAACTATCGGAAACACAGTTAGGGAGATTCAATACATTCCGCCAAAGAGTGCCCTCCAAATTTCCAAAATCAAATTTTTCTGAAAGGGACAAAAGTTCTAATCTATATAACAAGGCTGGAATTACCTTTTGATTATAAAATGCAATCAAGGGGCTTAAGGTAAAACAACAGTATTTTTTATAAATAAATCACATCTGTGCTCCTAACTGTGTTCCTTTGTTCCAGTAATTGAATTAGCAGCATATGCTCAAATACTGCCAGGAAATTAAATTGAGCAGCAACCCTACCACAAAATCATGGCAAACAAACAGTATTACAACACTAGCTAATCCAGAGTGCAACTCTATCAAGATCACATTTGAGCTTCATGGAGATAAATACCCACAGGTTATGTGTGCACTGCCACAGGGTCCTACCTCAGACCAAGAAGGACGCCATTTGCCACAGTCCACTATCTTTATTTGAGGATGATTTTCAAGACTGGAAAACTCGAATGAAAGTTGGATCTTCCCAAATCAAACAAAACAAAGGTCAGGATGGTTCTCTACTTAGTGAGTTTTGGTCCCTTCCTTCTCAGAAACATATGTCTCTTCGGCGGGATGCAGGTACCTATGCCTTCCCGGCCTCGAAAGCAAGTGTCCCCATTTGATCAGTTCATAAAGGAGTGGCCTAACCCCTTCCTGGTGTTCCAGGTGGCCTGACGCATTCTTGGTCTGGGATAGGTTCAGGCTTTCCGGGGTCAAATACCCCAAGAATCACTATAGTGTTAAGCTTTTGAGCAAATGGGACAGTGGACATAGCTGGCAAGGTGAGCTAGAGAGGGGTTCCTGGGATCTTTCCCCACCTCACCGATCTTACAGTAATCTCTCTGACACTGGCTCATTCCTCCTCCCTTCATCTGGTTCTGCTTAAGGACTACAGGGCTTGCTGGAACCTGCCTGCTCATAATAAGTGTTGTTTTTTTTCTCCTCCTGGGCACTTTCCTCTCCACCTGATATTCTTATGTCAGTTTTCCTCCCTTCTCCAAATGTTATCCCTCCAAATCACTTCTGTACCAACTTTACTACCACCTTTCCTGTCAACTCCTATTCGTGGTGCTCTTTCTTTCTTCCACCTCTTCTGTATTGATCATGCTACCTGATGATACCTTCTCCATGTCACTTCCAATGCTCTGCTGTTGCCCCGCCTCAGTTTCCTTTGATTTCACCACCACCTCCTGAAGCTAGATTCCGGCCACCGCCACCGTCTTGATGTTAGGCCCTGCTTCAGCCACCGCCCTTGGCCTGATGTCATCACCTCCTCTAGTTCTTCCATAATTCTTTTCACCTTCTCCTTTCTCTCCACCTTTTTTGTCACCACCTGCTCATTGGCTAACACTTTCTCCGGTACACTATAATGATCTGATGTTACCACCTACTACATGACTACCACCTTCTCCTTTCCACTCACACCCATTGGTATTACAATCCAACCTTGGTTGCTTAGCCCTCACAAGCCTATCCTGCTCTCAACTCTCCTCCATCACTTCTGCTTCTTCCACCGCTTTCCAGTCTTCTCCAAGCACAAGCCCCTTGCTTCAATTTATCCAGGCTGAAAGTGTAAATGTAGTGTAAATGTTTGAGGTCAGGACTACCCCCCTGTACTAAATAGCAAGTGTATTTTATACTGTCATAGCTTTGCCTTAGGGTTTTGATAATGTTACAGTTTCACCCATACATCAAAGGAACCATTTTGCCAAACCTGAGGGACCTGCAATGAACTCTACGGTTCTGTGGAAACAATGTTGATGGTTGGATAATTCAATTTATCCAGGCTGAAATATGCGACCTAAATAAATAAAGGTCTTAACAACTGGTTTTTCCAGTTTTTCCAGAATTTGGATTTGTACGTTTTTCATCCCAGGTTCAATACTTTCTGAAGATGTATTAAACATGGAGATGTGTTATAATTGTTTCTACAGCAAATCACTGTAGTGTAAATGTTTGAGGTCAGTACTAAATATCATTTGAGCCTTAACGTCCTGCCCGACCACAGGCTATCCCTTAGGTTACAAAAGTTGTTGATATAGCACAGCTATAATAGGGATCCTAACTTGGATTCACCCATACACTAATGTGATATTTTCTTTTTTTCTTACCGTTGAGACATTTGTTTAAATCCAGCTACACTCCTGGGGATTCCCCCTTCCCCACTCCCAGGCCATCCTTGCATCATTCCTCACAATCATGGAACACACACTCAGCTTCTCAGAGGAGCATATTAATGATATGATTCAGGGCCCTACACTCTTTAACATGGAAGGGGCCCAAGCACATTTAGACTCAGCTGCCACCGGTGAGGACCTTCTCAATTTCAAAAAACGCTGCTTCAGGACAGAGGTCCATGGCCATTTTTTACGGGAATATCTGCGAGCAAATATGGTACCCCTGGGTCTATTAATACGCAATGAGCCAGCACTTTTCCTAGATGATAAGGGATACATGGAGGATTTCAGCAAAATCGCCACTAAATGTAGCAGATACCTAATGGCACTTACCATCACAACAGCCAAAAGAATACACACCAAAATGATGGGAGATTTGAAGAATGAGGAAACAAAGTTCCTGAACAACGACACCATCACCAACGCAAGGGAAAAACTTAAAGAAATTGATGCTACCCTTGAAACCTTCTCAGCCCTGACACTGGAAAGGAAACACAAGAAACTCGCTAAGGACAATAAAAATTTCAAACTGGAAAATGTATACCCCTATCTCGCATTAGACTACAAAGACATCAAGGAAAAGGAAAGAACTGCCAGACAAGGAGGCATCAACAGGAACCGCCGCAAAGGCGTTTCATTTTCAGGCTCAGATAACTCAAGCTCAGGCTCGTCATCAGGAGACCAAAGTAACTCCAGAGGTACTAACCCGAATTATGGCCAATTCCAACCACCACCCATGATGCCTTTTTTAGGGCAAGGGGGCCCCAGAGGCAGGTTCTGCCCCCCCCCCCCTCAACTTCAAATGCCATTTTTCAACTACCCCCAATGGGGCCAACCAGGCAGGAGACGCAGGTGCAACCAAAGACGCCAGACCTAATCCTGATATTCAATCTCTCCAACATACCTCTTTCCAAAGATGAAATCTCTCTCCTGGCCAAAGGCCTATCGTATGTACCCACAAACACTACTGATTGGTTCAAATTGGATGGAGAACTCTCGATTTTTCTCCGCACTATCAGAACAAAAATTTTCTTTAAGGACAAAGACGCCCCCCAGGAAATAGAGGACACAGGACTAAGACCAAGAAGTGAAATCTACCTAAGGGACAGTGATATCCCCTCCACATTTCTTGCATTTGAAAAATGCCTTAGACAGGAAATGAACAAACTTAAGTCTACTAGAAACCACCAGAGAAACAACCTTACGGTTGGGGAACAAAAAGCACTCAAAACCTTGTCCAACAATTCAGACATTGTGATCAAAATGGCGGACAAAGGGGGTGGGATTGTAATACAAAGCAGAGAACAATACACAATGATGGTCATGGCACTACTGAATGAAGATAACAACTATAAAAAAAACTCAAAAAAGACCCCACCAATCTGTTGACACTTAAAATACAAGAAATGACAAAATTTGCAGTCGAAAGAAATTGGATCTCAGACAAAGAAGAGGCTTTCCTTAACACCACCAAGGGAAGGATACCGGCGTTTTACGCCTTACCCAAAATTTATAAAAACAGGACCTCCCCTCCAGGCAGACCTATTGTCTCTGGATGCAGCTCTATACTCGAACCATTGTGCAAATTCATTGACTTTTTCCTTAAACCTCTATGCCAGAATACACCGACATATCTCAAGGACACCATGACAACCATCACCATCTTTGAAAACCAATCCTTTGATCCTACCACAGATGAAATAGTCACTATGGACATCAAAAGCCTGTACACAAGTATCCCTCAGGAACAAGCCATTGAGTGCATAAAACAACATCTAGTCCTTCATATGACCCAGAGGAGAGTTCCGGCCAATTTCATCTCTGAACTTCTGGAGTTTGCATTAACCAACAACTATTTCTCTTTCAATGACATCTGCTACCAACAGACATGTGGAACTGCCATGGGTGCAGCATTTGCACCGAGTCTAGCCATCATCTTCATGGCAGAGTATGAGAAGACCTTCATACTTAACGGCGCCAATCCATTCCACAACAACATCCGCCTGTGGCATCGATACATCGACGATGTAATTTTCATATGGCACGGCAACAAGCAAGATTTGAACAACTTCCTTAATTGGACCAACAACTTAACACAAGAAATTCAATTCACGATGAGCCACAATAACGAGAAAATGAACTTCCTTGACCTCAACATACTGGCCTTGGATGGGAAGCTAACATGCTCAATTTTCAAAAAGGAGACGGACCGCAATACAACATTGCAGTATAGGAGCAATCATCCCAAAAGCCTTCGGGATAACTTACCCTATGGACAATTTCTAAGAATTAGACGTAACTGCACCGACACTAAGGACTTCAAAGCTCATGCATCAGAACTTCAACTTAAACTTGAAAACAGAGGGTATCCTAAAAAACGACTCAAAGATACCAAGAAAAGAGCACTCTACACACCTAGAGAAGTATTATTGGCTCCTAAGGTCCGCAACCATGACTCTGTACACCCGATGTCATGCGTAACCACCTTTAATGCTAATACGTCCAAACTCAGAGGCATCATCAAAAAACTCTGGCCCATCGTTCAACTGAGTCTACCAGAAGAACCTCTACCCAGAATGGCACTTAAGAGATCTAAAAATCTTAAAGATCTCCTTACACATGCCAGAAACAAACGCAAAGATTCGATATCAACTCTGTGGAATATGCGTGAGATCCGCGGACACCACCCCTGCGGGAGTTGCTCAGTCTGGAGCCAAACCAAAAAACTATGTTCCTTCCTGGTAGATGGCAAAGAATGGGAAATCCGCCACTTCTCAAACTGCAAGACATCTAATGTAATTTATCTCATTGAATGCCCCTGCCACTTACGATACATAGGGCAAACATCTAGGCAAGTTAACAAGAGAATAGGGGAACACAAGTCCAGAATAAAATGCAAGACTCACAATGCACCCCTAGTCTCTCATTTTCTCGAATTTCAACACAACTGCGACTCGTTTAAATGGTGGGTGATGGACAAAGTGATGGACTGTTCCAATACCACTAATGCTCTCAATTTCAAAGAATCCTGGTGGATCTTCAAGCTACAGACCATACTTAAGGGTCTCAATGAACTCGCACCAGTGGAGTATCTGTAACCAGTTGCACTGTCACCTGCAACTGGCACCCTCCGGCCCCAGCACTCCACCCCCTTGTTCCTCAGCAGGTGCACTGTTTTTGCCACCCAGGATATCCCTGTGCACGCCAGCTGGCCCACGCTGGGCACATCGCTGCATTTGTCCGCCCTCCCTGCCATTGTGCGCCCCACTCTCCGGGAGCCTCTTTAGGGATCTTCTCTCCCTTACCAAAACCCCCCCTTTCCATCATGGACACTGGCCATCCATAACCAGCGGGTGCGCCACATTGTGTTACCCTTCACCAAGCCTCCTACTGCCATTTTACATTACTTGCCATTCCTTGCGGCATTGTGTGCTTGGATGCGATGCTTTCGCACTTACAGCTGTCGCTGTTCACGTTGCACTAGTGAGCCCAGTCATTTATCTGACAACACCGAGCCCTAGTCCAGTCCACACACCCACTGCCGAGCGGCATTTGATGCGTTCTTTCCGCGTCCCCGTATCCCGGGCGATCTGCCTTTTGCGCCCGTGCGCATGCGCGAGAGAGAGACGCTCTCTGGGGGCGCATGCACACCGTTATTTACTTGCACAGCTCCCTTCCCCGCTGTACGGGCACACTGCCTCCCTGCGATCCTGCCGCACGCCAATAGATCTTAGACTCAAGGTGAGCTCTAGCCCACTTTGGGCTTCCCTTTCTCACTCCAACTTGGAGCCCGCTCCCTCCACTGACAGATGGGTACGTTTTCCCTATTTTTGTCTCCCTCCGCCCAGCAGCTCCGATCGTCTGGCCGCCCATTTCCCACAGATAGGAACCGATCTCCTGCCTTCCAGAATCCTTCCATACCGAGGGATCCACGCAGCACCTTGCCTGATGGTGCACATCCCTTCAGGTACCGTTCTCCCTCTGGTCCTCTTAATCTATTTCAGCCAGTTTAGGCTCCACAGCCACATGTAACATACACCACTCCATGTGTCTTTTTTCCTCAGCATGTACCCAGCGCCCCACAGCTAGCGGGCCAACATCCTTCTATCATGAGCAGAGTTTCTACCAGCTCATTCACCTAAAAACCTCTTATTGCAAGGTCAGTGCTTGGGTCCGGAGGGCCTTTCCAAGATTGTAGCCTCTCACTGGCATTTTTAGCATTTTTAACATTTGCATATATGATCCAGGTTCTGGAACATCCAACAATATCTTATATATTGTATTTTAACCATAGGGAGACCTGCTCGTTCTGGCCCCAGAAGAAGGCTGCCACCCCTCTACAGCCGAAACATTCCACGTCATCGGGTCTTGAACCTACAACATTGAGACCAATGACCTACATCATCCTTACCACCTTTAGTGTTGACGTCAAAAAAGCCTCTTAGCAGACCCTATTTCTAGGTTTCTTGAAGCACAATATTGTATTGTATTGTACAAAGTATTGGTTGTAAAAGTGTTGACAAATATGAAGCAATATCTTGTAACACAACACATAGCCTCTTAGCAGACCCTATTTTTAGGTTTCTTGAAGCCCAATATTGGAGTGTATTGTACGAAGTATTGGTTCCAAAAGTGTTGACAAATATGAAGCAATATCTTGTAATACAACACACAGATAACCCAACAGAGGAACAGTATAGAAGTGTGGAGTTAACACACTATACTTGTCTTTTTGAATGTGTTCACTTTTGATATGTTGGCAGAGTGCCTAAAAAAAGTTACTTTGGTGTTCTGTACAACTTCAAGTACAACAGGTTGCATTTAGTAACTTTCGTGTTAAACATTTGTGTCCTCGCCCTACAAAACCTAGCGAGCTGTTGACCATGTTTACTGTGTACTGTCTATATGTAAGTTTTTCAGCCAGCAAAATTGAATTATCCAGGCTGAAATATGCGAACTAAATAAATAAAGGTCTTAACAACTGGTTTTTCCAGTTTTTCCAGAATTTGGATTTGTACGTTTTTCATCCCAGGTTGCATACTTTCTAAAGATGTATTAAACATGGAGATGTGTTATAATTGTTTCTACAGCAAATCACTGTAGTGTAAATGTTTGAGGTCAGGACTACCCCCCTGTACTAAATATCATTCGTCCTGCCCGACCACAGGCTATCCCTTAGGTTACTAAAATACACTTGCTGTCATCATAATGTGAGGAGAAATCAATCATTCCTCTTAAAGGGAAAGATTTCTTTTGCTGTTCTGGGTTTTTGAGTTTGCTGAGGGGACGTGGCGTTTCAGTTTTTCCCTGCAAGTTCTCAGAGGTTTGGGCAGGGTCAATGTACCTGGGTCTGCCCTGCCCAACTGGGCTACAGAGGTGGGGGGGGTTGGAGCTCAAGCTCTGCTTGTGGTACAGTACTGTGATTATTCCCCGCCATGTGATGGAGACAAAGGTGGGGTGATGAGGGGATCATCACTGCACTGACTGAGGGCCAATATCGACTGGCTCAGTGCAACATGGCCCCGCCAGATTTACTTCTTTGGTGGTCCCCAGAACCAGGCGGAGGACTTCATTACAGCCCCTGCAATGTTCATGACCACTTTCTGGAAACAAAAGATATCCAGCACTGTCTCATTAGGCCTGACTTACTTGATCCTTGCACGTGATTTCAACCTGCGAGCAGCTTCAATCTGCAAATAGACTCACTTCTACATCAGTAATCAAAACTACACTTCACCAAATCTAAACCAACCCTTCAACAACTTCACACTAATTGTTTGCTTGCTCACTCACTCGCTAAATCACTTCTAGATTACCAGCTGAAGTTCCACTTCACTTCCAAATCAAATGAGCTGCCAGTTTATCCAATCACTTGCTTGCTCACTCGTTGGTGCACTCACTCACACTCCAACCTCTGGATTGTCAATCAAAGTTCCAATTTAGTACATCCAAATCAACCCATCCAGCCATGTAGACACTCACTAACCTCTACCTCAATAAACATAGACCCACTTCAGCGCATCCAAAACATCCAACCCACCATCTTCACACTTGCATGCTTGTTCATTTACCAGTCACTTCCGGATCACCAATACAAATCCTGCTTGAGCACAGCCAAATCATTCCATTCAACCATGGATAAACCCATTCGCTTGACTTCAATCAAAGTCAACCCATCCAGCTAATTATACAGTCGCTCGCTCACTATTAGCTCATCAATGAGCCCCTCTCTAACCAGATCAAAAGCAACCCATCGAGCCATGCATACACTTGCTTGCTGGCTCTGTTATACACCATTTACTTACGTACCGTTTCTCCATTGCCTCTCTCCTCTGAGTGCATTCCATCAGCATGTCTTTTGTGGAAGGTAACTTTATCAATCCTAAAAAAAAATATAAAAAACAAACAAAGGTTCAATCAATTTAACTACTGAAGTTAAAAACAGTTATGGCTTAATGAGCATTAGTGGCCTTAAGAATGAGCATGGATCAAATAACTGGTGGCATTATTAACCAACTCCTCCATAGTGATGTATGTATGTACGAAAGCCTGACGCTGTAGTTGACGCGTCGTTTGTCCTTAAGGTCACACACTGAAACCCGGAGTGTGTGAACTAATCCACTGTGTTTTACTATGTGTAATGCATTGCATTGTTCTGCATGTGTGCTAGCTGAGTGTGCATATGCTATCCGAATGACCTCAGTGCATGAGATTAAAGGCGCAATATCTGCATTGTTGGAAGGGTATAGGAGAACTGTGAAGAGTCAGGTGTTTAAAACTTCATTTTATAGCGGTCTTATCCAAGGTGCTGTACATGAGTGAAAAAACAATATAAAAGCACTGCATAACAATATTAAGTAACATGAATACAGAACGCAACAAACAAACCAACCGCAGATGGAAAGCAAAGTAGACAAGAAAATGGAAAAGAAATGTCAAGCAAACACACTTTCAAGCATGTTTTGAACCAGGTTAAAGAGGAGCAGTGGTGTAAAGCGCTCCATAATTTAGGAGCTAACAGCTGAAATGTAAACCTCTCCATTCATCTGAGAGTATACATTAACAAAATGTTGCTTGTACAGAACAAAGTCATGAACAATTGCAAAAGAATCAAAAGCACTTTTGCAGCAACTGGACTCCTACAGTACAAGCTTATTTGCATGCAAAAAATAGGCACAAAAGCAGCATAAGCTTTTGACTGCTTCGCTAACACTGAACAAGTCACCTTGAGTATGAGCAATGCAGCCTTCCCTCATGCCAACCAAAAAGGCGGATCAGGACACCAGCAATGCAAGCTTTCATCACAGAGAACTGGTGGAGTGGATGAGTGCCAGGTAAAGCAAGGGCAGAAGATTCCCACATGTAGAACAGATAAGGAATAGGTCTTCACAGTAGAAGCTCCCCTCACATAGAACAGGTGTGATATAGCTTTCAGTCGTGCACACTCCCCATCTAATATGGCAAAAGTATGCAATGGCCCTCAATACATCATGCGTTTCTCACATTGAACAGGTACGCTGTGGGCCTCAACAGGGCAATAGTACCACACATAGAATAGATAAATCGTGGGTCACTGCAGTAGAGGTTTCCCTCATATACAGAAGGGACTGCATGGGATGGAGCAGTGCAAGCACCCCCACACTGAACAGGTAAATGAAGGGCACCATCAGTCCAATTTCTCATCACAAAGAACATGCCCAGTATGGGCCTCAGCCATCCAAGAAGGTCCTCTCACATATAATAGGTACAGCTTAACCACAGCAGTGGCAGCACAACCCACAAAGAACAGGAACAGTTAACTACATTTGCAGTGCAAACTCCTCACAGATAGAACTAATAATGCATTGATGGTGACTAGCCCGAATATGTAGGAAAACTCTGCTTCTGGAATCAGAAAATCGCCACACAGTAGGAATTTAGTCAACCATATAAAGAAGGAATTTGACATTAGAACAACAAATGATTTTGGTACCAATTCTCAGCCGCTCTACAGCTGCTTTAATTCATAAACCATGTTAAAGAAGGGAGTGTTAATATTCCAGGAGTGTGAGTCACTCAATATGCCTTTCATTATTCTTTTACAAAGGTCTGCACCTTTGATCACTTCTGTATATATTTAAATTTGGAAAACACAAACAAATCTGGCCAAATATACGGTAAAGCAAACATGGCTTACATTATGTGTTTTAAGGTCTGGCATCAGAATTGTTTTTTTTAATGATTAATGAAAATGTCCTTATCTCCCGGAACAAGTGCTACTTCATAGTGTGACCTTGTTGTGACACGAAAGTGTAGAGGTAAGTGCGCAATGCTAAAATCCATATCTAATCTCATGATCAAATGTTGACGGGACCAAGTTAACCATGCATCCTTCAGAGGTCGGTAAAACTGCCTATCCGATAAAGATAATAATAAATACAGTGCTTAGAAGTTGGACAAGCACTACATAAAAAAGTTAAATTCTTATCTGGATTACCACTACAGGGGTATGTTTGACAGCGTTTATATTTCAGTTGCAAATGTAACCAATGTATTTCTGTTTTTTCTTTGTAACAATACATGCACTGGCTGGAGAGTCAGGTTTAGAATGTTTGAATTGTAGTTTTGAAGATTTACCACATTGACTCCAAGTTAAGGTTGAATGGATGTTTAAACTCGACATTGCAAACGCATCCTGTGCCCTGGTGAGGATTTGAAGTGAAAGTATTTTACACAGTGTTTTTATGATTAGTGTGCAAATTAAATTGCTAGAGTAACATGATTTGCATTTATATGAATAAACACACTACATACATGCATCTCGATGATAAATACACACTACACTGGAACTCTGAAAAATACGTTTGCACAAAGCAAGCATGCATTCATTGAAAAAAGCATCATTCATATCTTATAAAGGATACTTCCTCCTTCCCAATTGTAACTAAGTTTTCCATCTAATAACTAATACCCTAAGATGCTAGAAAAATAAATATGCATGCATGCTCCTCTCCATGAACATGTACTGACACAAAATACAGCAGAAGTTAAACAGAAAGAAACCATTCTTTAACTCGCAGGGGCGGCTCGTCCAAAATGGGTTAGGGGCTTCGACCCACTGGCCCCTCTCCCATTATGGAGGAGCCGAGGAGTCAGCTGAGTGAAACATTGAGCACCCCCTCAGCTGCTTCTTCCAGCTGAGGGAGAGCTCCCTTGACAGTTCAGTTCCCCAGCAGCGCATACTCAATGAGCCATGCAAGACTGGGGGTGTTTTGCTTCCCCAGCCTTGCATAGCTCATTGGAAATGCTGGCTGGGGAACAGCATGTCTGTATGTTCCAAGAGGCGCTCCTGCACCTCCCCTGACGTAGAGACGGAGCAGGCTGAAGCGGGGCATTTCATCACCCATGCTGAGGCCCTTGTACACATTTGCAGGAACCAGGAAGCTTTGGCTTCCTGATTCCTGTTCATTCTAGCAGGGGCAGGAGCGCTGGAGAGGAAATTTCAGGACGGGGACGGAAGCCAGATAAGTGTATGGTAATTTAACATGTTTTTGATTTATTATTGAAATATGTTTATGGATGTGTGTACGCTTGTGTTGCTATGAGTGAGTGTATGATGATGGGTGTTGTGTGAATGTGTGTGTGTTTGCATGTTCATGAATTTAATATTTAAATATGTGTATGGATGCGTTTGTGCTTGTGGTGTTATGAGTGAGTGTATGCTGATAAGTGCTCTGTGAATGTTGTGTGTTTGTGCATGTTCATGTATCTAATATTTCAATATTTGTATGGGTGCGTGTATGCTTGTGATAGTATGAGTGTATGATGATGGGTGCTCATGGGAATGATCGAGTGCTTGCAAGGTGAATGCTGTGTGACTGTGTGTGTGAATTTGTACTGGTCCGTGGTGCTGATTTTAGCGACTACGGGGGCTCAGGGTTGTACGACAAAGAGATTTTAAAAATGCCTTTGTTGCACAATCCCTGTTCCCACCTGCCAAAATCAGCTCTCGTTCTGAGGTGATTTGGGCTCCCAGGGGACAGGGATGTTATTTATTTCCTGGACACCTAAAATAGATGAATAAAGTACTATGTCTGCCTCCTGTTCCCCCCAGTGCCTCGCATACAACCATAATCACGTTGAATGTGATAGATCTAGCCATTTCTTATTGTTATGACTTTTTGTATTGTGCATCTTTGGTAAAGCGAGCAGGATAGGTGTTATAGTTTGCCCATGTTTTCATACTGTGGCATGCATTTTTAATGGTAAAGCCAAATGGATTACATGGGGATACTTCCATATGGTGGCAGAACAAACATGGACATGTTTTCTCATAGTATCATTACTGGCATTATGCGCAAAGCAAATATGAGTGTTCTTATATGGGAATACCAGGGTATAATGTACAGTCAGCATGGAAATGTATGGGTATAGCCAGTGTGAAAATGTTTTATACTGGCACATATTACGGGCAAAGGCATGAAAATGTGGTGGAGAAATGCTCCTGTGCACTGTTGGTAACCTGTATCTATTACATGTTTTCATGAGTTAGCCTACAAAACCGATTGCAAACTGTTTGGCTTTTTACCCAATTTGTTTTTTTAAAGTGCGCTCCCCATTATTTAAACAAAATTCTCAGAGGGAGAACCCCCAAACCACCCCTGATTGGTTCAGACTCCTTCGCAATGCTCAGTCGCTGTGACATATCTGGAGAAATATTTACACCCCACCACTCAAAACGTAAAAAAAATTCACCAGCCACCACTCTTATCTTGCATTGAGAATAAATGTCTGTTTTCAGACTGCTCAAAGAGGTGTTCTGGTTTCTGTCAAGTCACCTGCCCTTTGCACTGACCTCTGCTCTCAAACTGCGTGTAAATGAAAGGCATTTAAAGATAAGGGGTGTCGTATTTACAAGATTTTAATGCGTAAAAAAGGCTGGTATGACCCTTGGCAGAAGGTCTGGTCGTCCCCGCTGGAGCTCCACGTCAGTGGTTTGCCAGTAGGCGCTATAAGGATTACTGTCACCATAGTGGTGGTCAACACCCGTTGCCTGTTCCTGTGAAGACCCCACCTGTTACTGGCGCTTATATATAATATGGTGCAGCTGTGGGTATTACACACAGGTGGAAAAGCACATGAGTGTGCCACTAGAGGATCCACTGTGCCGAACGTCAGTGCTAGAGTTGGAATGTGCACCTCATTGCACTCAGAATCGAACCCCACGACGATACTTTGAAAGTCGACAGAAGGACACAGAGCTCATTGAAATACCCCTCAAATGTCTGATTCATGGAATTATTTACATGTAAAACGTGGATTTTTTTTCTTCAACAAAACATTTTTTTAGGCATTTTAAGAAAATATACATCAACATCACAATAGAGCATTATTGGTGTTAAGGTTCGCAAATATACAGGAGGACAATGCACTTTAGGAGCCTGGTTTTCAGGGCTTGTTCATTTCTTACTAATGTCGAGGTCTCAGGAGCCATGTGTTGCTTCACCGTTACTAGGCCCTATTTAAGCCAGTGGGTAATGGGCTGGCGCCGGGCAATTCCTGGGAATTTCTCTGTGTAGTCCATGAAGGGGGCCCAGCAGGGGTGGACTGGGAAACAAAAGAGGCCCTGGAAATAATTTTCAAAGTGGCCCCATGTTACACATTTTCAGCACGCCCAACCCTTTTTCTATGGGAACATTTGAAAATCCCACACAAAAGAGGTCCAGGGTGCAGAGGCCCACTGGGAAATCTCCACAGTTCCCTATGGGCCAGTCCGCCCCTGCATTTTATTTTTATAAATTAGCCTAATAATATTAATGTATTGTAACTATTGGTCTTTCCATTTTATTTATAAAACAAAATAATACTAACATGTTACTATTAATCTTTACATTTCTATACAAAAGAAAGAAAATGGCTCAGGCTTAGCACTGTAATCCAGGGAGATGCGCTGGGATTCTGCATTGTTTAGGATTCACGTAGCTTGAGGCACCCTTGGTTTTGAAGTTCTATTATACTAGACTCTGCTGTTAGTGTAAAGTATCCCATTATCTTTCAGGCAGAGGCTTTTGCTGGGACAAAGGACTGTTTTAAATCACCTCATATAACAAGGATCCAGATAAGCAGAAAGCCAAATGACTGCAATTAACCAATTTCCCTTCAAACAGATGATTTTTCAGGCAGAGATTGCTGTTTAAAGGGATACAAATCATGTGCTCCTGGCTATGGTACTGGCAGTGTTTGAGTGGCTGACAGCTACCTCTGCAAATTTCACAATGGGCCTCTTTTCAGTGGAGGCCCTGTTTTTCTTCTCCTCTTACCCTCTCTCCCGTGCACCCGCGCCCTCCTTCCATCTCCCCTAATCACCAACATCTCTTTGAAGTAAAGACTTTGGGCCTCATTACGAGTTTGGAGGCAGCCATGCCCTTAACAAGGGCATGGCTGCCTCCAAACTCGGGTCCGGGTCCGTGGTCCCTGAATGGGGAAATACTGGTCCATTCCGACTTTGGAGGGCCCGGTATTTCCCCATTTAGGGAACCCGGACCATCCCCATTCCTATTTGAGCCCCCATAGGGCTCAATGGGAATGGGGAGTATGTTAACAACGGGCCCGTTAATGACGGGCCCATTGTTGACATGCTAGTCCCCTTGCGGGACCCGCAAAGCACGTCTGTTCTGACCAGACGTCCAGAGCGGGTCCCTCAAGGGGACCTTGTAATAGGGCAGAATGGGTTTAACGGCACCGGCGCCGTTAAACCCATTCCGCCAGGGTCGTAATGAGGCCCATGTGTACGTTTTCTGTTATGTATTACTGCTATTTAATCACTATTTGCACCCATTGTTTCCAAATATTCTTTCGGGAGAACTCCCTAACGCCCACTTTGAGGGAATGTTTTCTCTTACTGTGTGATATGGGGCCAGATTGAAAAGCATTTCCAGGGCCACGTTTGGTATCCAGTCCACTTCTACATACTGGTGCATATGCAAGTGCAGGGCTCCGTATATATTCTAGACCAATGGTTTCTTCTTATATACGGGGCTATCGCAGTCTCTATGAACCAAAACTAAAAATTGTTAATTAAGAAATGAAATGGGGGGGGGAAATAGATCTATTAAGTTCGGGGGGCAGGAGGAAGTAGACAGTCAAATTATACTATCATATCAGATGTAATGTTAATGTACAGCAGCACTTCGCACTGCATTCCTCCTGCTTCGCAGCGCTGTGGAATTGCTATTCCCAATTTAATGGTTACTCACTGTATCGACCTTGAGAGGACAAAGGGCCGAGTCGGTCATGCCAGGACGCAAATTTCCAAAGTGCAGGGGGGCCCCATGCCAAAGGTAAGCCCTTGAACTATCTGCTGGCCCTAGTAAAAATTAAAGGCTTTTTTTACGCAATGACTTAGCAAGCAAACTGCTTCTAAAGCAGCATTTAACTGTTTACTGCACCCTACCAGCATGTATAGTGCACGCAAACTATACATTAGCTAAATAAACAGCATGTGCACATTTTCTAAGCGGTTTACTC
This sequence comes from Ambystoma mexicanum, assembly GCF_040938575.1. Taxonomy (NCBI): domain Eukaryota; kingdom Metazoa; phylum Chordata; class Amphibia; order Caudata; family Ambystomatidae; genus Ambystoma; species Ambystoma mexicanum. Next base: position 584,241,598 of record NC_090922.1, on the reverse strand, counting down.
AATGCTCACTTAATAAATTAACTGCTTGTAGGATCGAAGTACTTATCGCGGTTTAGGAACTGTTATTTAACATTCCAATTGCTTTATAAGTTACTGGGAGGTCAAGGGCAATCATTAGGGAAGTGAATCGTTGACAGTGAGATCTCGGGGCGGGGTATCCCGACCCCAAGATATCTTTTGAGATATTGAAATGGACACCTTTCTACCGCTGCAAACGTAATTGATCTACAGGTGCCATTCATACACCAGAGTCACTGAGATTCGTCAGCATGGTAGAGATGCACTTTACAAATCTCACGAAACACAATATAACAACTACATTGCATTCGATCTTGCCACAACTTAAAGATGTATTACTTTGCTCTGTTTACGCCCACCTCTATAAGTGGTGCCACTTCCATGTACAGTGTGCCAGTGTAACCACTGGTCACTTTCATCACAGCCTTGAATTTAGTTAATGATCTCAGATAGAAACCTAAGCACACTGTGCCAAAGTGAGCTACCACTCTCTGCAAAGGGCCCTCAGATCACAGCAAGTTAATGAACACTGCAGACATGACATACAGGCTTTTGAGCTAATCGTCCTTACCATTGTGTCCTGCAGGTGCGAGGAGCTTGGCTGACCTGTCAGCTCTCCCTCTGGCACGAGCTGCAGTGCACCTGCTCATATCGCGCACAGCAGACAACCCAAGGCTGCAGGGCACGTGCAGTTCGTTCCCCAGGCGCTGCCCCTCACAAATGTGCAGGCGCGCGCCCGGCCCCAGGCAGAAATGAAATCACCAGCCAAAGCCAGTGTAATAACACATTCGCTCATAATTATGTATCCTTCCCCCAACTCCCCAAGCAAGAAAAGAGGCCCTATGCCCCCGAGGCCTACCGGGGAAAGTCCCGGTGTCCCAGTGGGCCAGTCCAGCACTGGGGCCCAGTCGTTTTGGAAGGCATTAATGTTTCCCAGGCGGATGGCCGTGATTTTCTCCGCTACCACTATGTCCCAACATTTCAACCACCACATGGGTAATGAAGGGCCTTCCGGATGTTTCCACAGATGGGCTATAGATTGTTTGGATGCTGTAAGGAGGTGAGTGCATATGTTTGCTATCTGACCTGTTAGTGGAAATTCTCTAGCACCCGTATCTCCCAGCAGCACTATGCCCGTGTCCCATCGGATTGTTAAGCCTGTGATCAGTTTAATTTGGTCCAGTACCGTCCGCCAAAATTTGCTAGCTTTTGGGCAAGACCACAGTAGATGAAAGAGGGAGCCCGTGTCTGTGCATCCGCTTCAGCAGCTTGAGGAAAGCCTCGGGTTGCTTTTGTGCAGTAGCTCAGGTGTTAAATAGTACCGATAGCACACGTTGTATCCCCCCTCCCTGTTAGTTATGCATTTAGTACTTTTATGCAGTCTCGTCCATATTCTATCCCAGTCTTCTATTTCTATTGTGCGTCCCAGGTCTCTTTCGCAGCTGAGCATGTATTTTTTTCTTCTTGGTCGGATCTTATTTGTCCAACAAATGGTATAAAGTTGAGATTTTACCCCTGGTCGGGGATGTAGTTAGGGTCAGCTTCAATGCTGTTAGTTCCCTCCCTCCTTTCTCCCTGATAGCGCTGCTGTGTGATGTCCAATGTCTTAACTATGCATAGCGGAAACGCGCAGCCTCTGGTACCTTGAATTTTGCTTTGCATTCTTCGAATGTGAGGAGATTGCCATTGACCAGGCAGTCTCCTACCATCCGTAGGCATCCCTCCCTCCAGACTGCGAAGCTATTGGGGGAATGCCCGGGGAGAGGTCTGGGTTGTTTCAGATTGGGGTAAAGGGACCAAGAGTGCCTATGCATCCCCATTTACGAGCTGCCTTTCTCCAGTTCGACACTGTGCTCTTTGTGGCTGTGAGGGGGCCTATTTTTGTAGGGGTCTGTGGGGTCGAGATATGTAGGAGAGCGGAAAGAGGGGATGAGCACCATGCTTCCTCAATTTGTTTCCAGTCGGGTAGGTCTACCATCGACTCCCATGCAAATGTGTGGGAGAGTTGCGCAGCCTGGAAATATCTTGCTACGTCTGGGACCCCCAGTCTGCCAGAGCTCCTACCGCGGATCATAATCCACTTAGCAATGTGTGGGCCCCCCCAAAAATGAATTTAAGTTTCTGTAATCTCAATAGGTCACCCTCTGGAACATTATTGGGAGTGCTGCGGAGTGGTAGATCACTCTTGGCACTATATTCATTTTTACCACCGCTATCCTGCCTAGCCAGGAAATCCCCTGCTTCTGGCAGCACTCTAAGTCTTTCTGAAGCTCCCCGAAAAATTGTGGGACGTTACTTTGGTATACTTTTGTTCGATTTTCCTGGGGATTTGGACTCCTAAGTACCCAATCGATGTGTCTGCCCATGAGATGGATAGATGAGGGGTGAGAGATTTCCTATGTTTTGTTGAGATGTTAATCGGCAACGCCGATGATTTAGCATAATTCACTTTTAAACCAGAGACACTGCTGAATGCCTCAATTTCCTGCCAGAGGGACTTCATAAATTTATCTATTTGTGTTAGAGTAGGGAGCACATCGTCCACGTACTTGGCCGTTTTGTATGCTCGTTTATCCACTGTGAAGCCCTGAATGTTTGGATTTTGCTGGATTTTGAGGGCTAATGGGGCTCCATTGAGAGGGCAAATATTAATGTCGATAACGGGCAACCTTTTCGTGTACCTCTGGTTATGTGTATTTTGCCTGATCTCGCACTGTTAAGCCTTAAGTGAGTGGATGGGTTCTGGTAGTTGGACATGGTCCATTTTATAAAATTGGGGCCGAAGTGGGAAAGTGTATGTCTAATATAACCCCAGTCTAGCAGGTCAAATGCTTTGTGGGCATCTAAGGAAATGACTGCTCTATAAGGTGGATTGTGCGTCTGATGTTATCCTGGGTGCTTCGCCCAGGGATGACACCTATCTGGTCTGGGTCTATTAGTTTTGGGAGCATCTGCCTCAGCCTAGTTGCCAGGATCTTAGAGAATATCTTCCCATCGTTGTTCATCATCGTGATTGGCCTATATGAGGCACGCTGCTCAGGATCTTTGCCGGGTTAGGGGGTGAGTATTGTCAGGGATTCTGGCATGGATGGGGTGACACTGTCAGATGTTAGGAATTAATTGAATAGGGCTGTGAGCTGCGGGGATACAATATGTGAGTAGCCCTTATAAAACTTGGCTGTGAGTCCGTCAGGACCCGGGGCCGTACACTTCAGGGTTTTTATCGCCTCTGCGGTTTCCTCCACTGAGATCGCTTCTTCTAGGGGTTCCAGCTGGGCTTTGGGGGTCGGGGGGGAAAGTCCACTGATGAATCATAAGTATGGTGTCTGCCTTTTGTATTTTATAAGGGGCCCGGCCATGATTTTGCTGTGATGCTCTACCATGATTTCCATTTTCTCCTCCTTGTTATACCGTGAGATACCATTCGCCCCCATATGCCTTAAGATATTGTTTCTCCAGTGTACCTGTTTCAGTTTGTATGCTAGTATGCGGTTGGCTTTTTTACCCTTAATATCATAGTATTGCTTTGTGTATGCAAGTGCTCTAGCCGATCTGTCTGCCAGATGAACTTCTAAGGATGTCTTGGCTTTTTTAAGTTCCCTCTCCACTTTTTTGCCTGGTGTTTTTTAAAACTTTTCCCTAGTTCTGCAACCTTCTCTTCCAGTTTGGATTCTTGGAGTTGAGAGATCCACCTTTACTCAGCTTCTGCACTAATTATTGCCCCACGCACCACCGGTTTCATGGCATCCCAAATCATGGCTATGGGGGTATACCCTCTACTGTGTTTTCTCGAAAGTAGTGGGTAAGGGTCTTTTGATGCTCTCGTCTAGTAAGAGGGAGTCCTGAAATTTCCAATATTTTTTGGGGGGCCATGGAGCCCTGAATTTGCAGGTCCGCCGTGACGGGTGCATGGTCTGATAGCATTCTAGTGTGGATTTCCACCCTTTCAAGGCAGGGGAATAGAACACTTTATGCCAGGATTAAATCTATTCTGGAGAAGCCTTTGTGCACATTTGAATAGAAGGTGAAATCGATATCATCCATGTTCGCTAATCTAATAAAGTATTAACCCCTTCCAGTACTCCATGTAAGATGGTTTGTACTGGGTCTGTGGATTTAAAAGAGACTAGTAAAGTTAATGGCAACTTTACATGTTCTGGGGGACAGTAAATGGAGTCTGAGTTGGGAAGTCTGAAAGACAACCCTTTGTCACTACACTGAGGGTGCTGTGTAACACATAGTAAAAAGATGATACCTGTGGAGTAGGTGAGGCTCCACAGTCCATGAACACAAAAATATTAAACACACACAGCAAAACACATGTAAGAGTGGGAAAAAAAGGCTCACACTCTTACCAGGTGAAAAAAAGAAATCCTAGAAATCCAGCAAAGCTGCTGAGGGACTCACTAGGTAAGGGAAATTAGCCATACTTGAGAATTCTCCCTAACACTCGCTACCCCCCCCCCCCCACCCTCCCCCGACTAAGGGGACAGGAGGATTTAATCCACTCCTGGATGAATCTCTACCTCTAGTCGGTTAAAAACATCCTAAAGAGAGCATCAGCATTTTGGTGGTGACATCCTGCTCTGTGCTCAATGGTAAAATCAAACCCTTGCAGGCAGATTGACCATCTCAGAAGTTTTGGGTTCTCCCCTTTCATTTGCATTAACCATGTCAAGGGTTGGTGGTCAGTTTGAATCACAAAAGTAGATCCATACAAGTATGGTCTGAACTTCTTCAAAGACCACACAATGGCAAAACATTCACGCTTTATGGTTGCCCACCTTGTTTCTGGTTCCTTCAGTTTCCTACTGATGAAGCAAATGGGGTGCTCCCTACCTTTCTCATCCAGTTGACTAAGAACTGCACCTATACCTGTATTGGATGCATCTGTCTGCACAATGAAGGGTTGGTGATAATTATGAACTCTTAGGACTGGAGCTTGACAAAGGGATTTCTTCAGGTTTTCATAGGCTTGAGTCGACTCCTCATTCCATCTAACATTTTTAGTGAATTTTGGAGAGGAGATCACATTCAAGGGAGAAGCTATGGTCCCATAGTTCGCTATGAAATTCCTGTAGTACCCAATGAGACCTAGGAAAGCTCTCACTTGGGTTTGAGTAGTAGGGGTGGCCCAGTTTTGCACAGCTTGTACTTTGCTGGGCAATGGCCTTATTTCACCTCCTCCTACTTCATGACCAAGGTAGACCACTTTGTTCTGACCAATTTGACATTTACTTGCCTTTATGGTCAGATGGGCCTGCTGAAGAGCCTGCAAAACATATCCTAAGTGATCAATATGTTCTTTCCATGTAGGGCTGAACAATGCAATGTCATCCAAGTATGCCATGCAGAAGTCCTCCATCCCATTCAGAACTTGATTGACCATCCTTTGGAATGTAGCAGGTGCATTCTTTAATCCAAAAGGCTTAACCTTAAACTGGAAGAGGACTGCTGGGGTTGAGAATGCAGTTTTCTCCTTGGCATTGTTTGTCAAGGCTATTTGCCAATAGCCTGAAGTTAGGTCAAATGTACTGAGGTACTTGGCTGAAGCAAGTCTATCCACCAGCTCATCTGTCCTCGGCAAAGGATGGGCATCAGCCTTAGTGACTGCATTTAGAGCTCTATAGTCCACACAGAATCTCAACTCCTTGGATCCTGCCTTTGGTACTAGAACAACTGGACTAGACCATGGACTTGTAGAGGGCTCTATAACGCTGAGATCAAGCATCTTGTTGACCTCTCCTTTGATGTGGGATCTCACATGTTCTGATATTCTGTAACCTCTGCTTTTCACAGGTAAGCAGTCACCAGTGAGAATATCATGCTGGCCCCAAGGGGTCAAGCCTGGTGAAAGTGAAAACAGGGAGGCAAACTGATTCAACAGAACTTTGCACTCCTCCTGTTGTTCAGAGGTCAGCTGAGAAGAGATATTAACTCCTTCCATTTTCTCATCCAAAGGTTGGCCCCTGAGGAGGTCAGGTAGAGGCTCACTCTCCTCCTCTTCTTGAGCTGAAGGTAGAAGCAAAGCTCCCACTTCTGGTCACGAGACATATGCCTTCAAACGTTTGGTGTGAAAGACTCTGGGAGCCTCCTTAAGTCTGCCTAAGTCCACCAAGTAGTTCATCTCTCCAAGTTTGCCCACAACCTTGAAGGCTCCTATCCATTTGTCCTGAAAGGCCCTCTGCCTTGTTGGCACCATAACTAATACAAGCTGGTCTTGAGTAAACTCAACCATGCTGGACTTCTGGTCATGCCAATGTTTGACCAGAGCCTGAACTGCTTTCAAGTTATCACTAGCTTCTGCCATCATGTGTGACATTATCCTCCGGAGACCTATCACATCGTCAGTCACTCTGACTGGCTTGGGGAAAGGAGCACTCTCCAACCCCTCCTTAATCAGGGCCAAAGGACCTGTGACTGGATGGCCATAGAGAAGCTCAAAGGGACTGTAACCAACTCCCTCCTGAGGGACTTCTCAATAAGTAAAGAGAAGGCGTGGCAGTAGAAGGTCCCACTTTCTTTTAAGGGGTTCCTCTAAAGCACATATCATGCTCTTCATAGTACGATTAAACCTCTCTACCAGTCCATTTGTCTGTGGATGGTAGGTGTTACGCTCACCTGATATCCCCAGGGGCGTCTGGAAGGCTCTGAGATCTGGAACCCTGGATGCGTAGTTGCCCAGTGCTGAATAATGAATCTTAGTTATTTGTAGGGTGAGCTATCCATCCTGCGTTTCTTGTGCAGGGGCCCTTGACATTTGTTGGCGAGCTGCCCGAGTTGCTTCGCTGGTGCAGTAGGCCTTCCTCGGGCCGAGGCCTGCTGTGACCCCGAATCTGCTGGTAGGCAGGTAGGTTTGTTAATTGTAAGTCTTTGTTCTGTTTATGGTGGGAATTTGTTAATGTCTTTATCTCCTTCTTTTCAGGTGTGAACGTCTTGATGCTGGCGTGCCGGATGGAGAGGCACGTTTCTAGAGAAAGCTTGAAGCGCAGCACCTTTATTGTCTTTTAAAGATAACCTGTGTTTTCTTCTTCTTCTGCTCACAGGTCGCTGTGGTGCTGCGAGTGGATGGGAGCGCGATGAAAAACAGGCCCCCGGAATCAGTTAAGGTAAGTACAGCGCTGTGCGGTTGTTTAATATTGAAAGCAAACCTGAATATGTCTATTTTCCTTTGCAGATGTTGCTGTGGTGCTCCGGATGGAAGCGTGGCATAGCGCGATGGAATTCAGGTAAGACTGATGGAATTAGATGTTTTGGAAGCGCGCGTTCTAATATTGTTTTTCCCTTTCTCGTTATTGCAGGTCGCAATGTTCGAACAGCATCTGTGGTAGCGGTTCGCCGGAAGTCCTTAAGCTAGTACTCACAGGTGAGTGATATTTCTTCTTCTCTCGGTTTCCACAGATTGCAGCCCAGTTGAGATGCTGAATGCTGGATGGTGTTTTCTCAGGTAAAACAGAATAATCTTGTTCTTATTCTTGCAGGATTACAGGAAGATGCTGAAGACCAGGAGCTGGACATGATGAGCGTCGCGCTGCTGGTTGCAGAATAACACGAAGCGTGTTCTGCAGTCAGGGTGTGGTTTATATAGCCCAGGTAAAGTAGTATCAGGGAAAGTAGTTCCAGGCCTGCCACACCCAAAACACTAGATCGCATGGCTTGGTTCTTAGAACTAGACTGTGTGGGTGCTTTCATGTTGGATTTAAAGGCCCATGTACATAAATGGGACCTAGTTTGAACAGCCCTTCCTTCCTACATATGAGTCCGGTGCCAAAGGCGCCAGGACTGGCTCCAGGAGCCCTTTTGCAGTGGTTTTAAGGCCCTCAGGGTTCTGGTGGGAGCCTGCTTGTGGCACAACTTGTGCCCCCTCACAGTGGTCATGACAGTAGGCTGTAGAGAATTTGTAAGTGACACCACAGTTTTTCCACATAGTTTGCATGTCATGGGACAAAAAATTGGATCCCCTGTCAGATATCATTTCCTTAGGAAACCCTACTTTGGTAAAAATACCAAGTAGAGCCTTAGCCACAGCCTCAGCCGTAACAGTTCTCATAGGTATAGCTTCTGGGTATCTTGTAGCATGGTCTACTACAACCAGGATAAACCTGTTCCCTGAAGTTGTGGGAGGGTCAAGGGGACCAGCAATGTTGATGCCCACCCTCTCAAAAGGAACTCCCACCACTGGGAGAGGCACCAGGGGTGCCACATTCTTGGCTCCACTCTTGCCAGAGGTTTGGCAAGTGTGACAGCTCCTACAGAATTTGTCAACCTCTGCACCCATCTTAGGTCAGTAGAAGTAGAGGGAGAGCCTTTTCTTGGTCTTCTTGAAGCTCAAGTGACCAGCCAAAGGTATCTCATGGGCTAACTGTAGGAACTGGAGTCTGTTGGCAAGGGGCACTACAATTCTTTTGCAGTCCCCAGGGATAGACTCATTTGGTTCACTGTAGAAGAGGCCATCTTCCAAGCTTAACCTGTGCTTCCCAACTTCTTGCCCATCAAGTTGGTTAGCAGCCTGTTGTCGAAGACCTTGAAGAGTAGGACACTCTCTCTGTCCTCTGCTGAAGTCTGCCCTGTTGGGTCCACCTTCTGCCAGTAAAGACTGCAGCTCAGGATGGTGAACAGGGTCAAGATCTCCAACTAAGACAGTGTCTTCTTCCAGATCTGATTCCTCAGAAACTGGTTCATCCACACAAGGTTGCACCTCACACTATGCCTCAGCAGGTTGAGGAGTCAAAGGTGTGACTTTGGTCAATCTTGGGGGTGTCCTTGTTGGTAGCACAGGGGTGCTGTCTGACTTTTTCCTTGAGGTCTTGGGTTTCCCCTTTGCCTCATTCTTTTTAGAAATAGCAGTGAGCAACTCCTGTGGAGTGGGAGTGATAGTTTCCTCTATTACCTCCTCTGGAGAGCCTCTCAGGGTCCTCTCGCTTGCAGGCCTAGTGAGCTCCTGTCTCCTTTTACTGGGAGGCCTGGAGGTGCTTGACACAACTCCAAGAGTTTTCAGGTCATTACCCAACAGGACTCTCCCAGGCACTACACTCTGCACACTAACAGGTATTTTCACAGTCATATCATTACACTGGATGAGAGCTGGTAACTGGGGAAGCATTTGCACAGGGCCTCCAGGCAGCTAACATGGTGAGGCGTTTGGGTGCCTTAGCAACATCTTCCACCTTGAAAAATGATTCATCCACCACAGTTATGCTGGCTCCAGTGTCTCGGATGGCAGGAGTGTCCTGGCATTCACAAGAACACTATCTTTATAATACTCTTTAGTATTATCTGTGATGGAATTATAGACATCGAAAGTCTGTTGTTCCCACAAGCCCAGGGACACTAAAGAAACACTAGCTGAGACTCTCATGTGTTCATCAGCCAGTAGGTGAAAGCTTCCACTGGCCATAGGCACTTCTTCCTCTGGGGAGAAGGCTAAGGAGACAGTGTGGACCCCTGAAGGTTTACCCTTACATCTGAGATCCCCTTTCACATGGTCAGTTGACACACAAGCATAACATTTCCCAAATGTCTTGATGAATGGGGGTTTGTTCTGACCTCCGTCTGGTTTGGGTCCAGATGGTGCACTAGCCTGATTTGGTTTCCCTTGGGGTTTACCCTTATGTTGTTGTTTGTGGCCATCTTTTGGATTGGAGGTATTAGAATTCTCCTTGTTATCTTTCTTTGGCTGCTTTCCCTCATCCTTCTTCTGAGTTGCCCCAGAATCCTTGTTAGTAGCCCTGTTGGCAGCACACAAGTCAGCAGTCTTAGCTAACTTCTTTGGATCTATATCCTTAGAATCAGCCAAGTGCTGTCTGAGCTTAGGAGAGCAGGCATCATAAGTTGACTCCAACATAACAAGATTTCTCATAAGTGTTCACTATGTAACCCTTAACCCAACCATCTAAGTTTTTCAAACATTCACATACCCAGGTAGCCAAGGGGTACCATCATGCTTTTTGAGGGGCCTACACCTCTTAAGGTACTGGGAAGGGATCTTCCCAAATCTAGCAATTAAAGCTAGCTTCACACACTCATAATCCATCCTATCCACCTACCACAACTCCATTACAACATCAGATGCAAAAGGCGGTAGCCTAGAGAAGAGCCAGGGAAGCAACTGATTCCCTGTGAGACCGTGAATCCCATGTTTATATTTAAACATTGCCAACCAATCCAAAACATCAAGCTTAACCTCATACATAACCACAATTTCTTTTGGCATACAGGGTCTCTTAGGACTGGAAGACCTAGAAGACTCTGGGAAAGAAGCATTTTCAAGAGACAATCTTTTCATTTCTAGTTCATGATTCAACTCCATTTCTCTGAGCTTAAGTTCTTGGTGCTTTTGTTCAGTTTGAGCATTTAAACGTTTGAATTCCAGTTCAAGTCTTCTAGAGCAATGAATTCAGGACTGAGTGTAGGACCTGATGGGGTCCCAGTGGACAAAGGTTGAGGTTGCAGAGCAGGTAAGGGAGCAGTGAGGCCTACATTAGGAGACACATCTACTTCCTCTAACTCATCAATAATAGACACATTATCATCCTCATTATTTTCCACACTTGCTGGAGAGCTAGGCATTTCAGATCCAGTCCCCAGACTTTGGTTCGTTAACAACTTTTCAACCAATTCAGACTTTTTGCCTTTGGCAAAGAGGTTCCTTTCTCTACACAGATTTTTTTAAATAATCCACAGTGTAACTAAGGAGGGTATCCTGACTGTAGCTTTCCATATCAGACATGATTAATGTTGCTTTTTAGTGATGTTAGCCTTGTGGTTAGTTGATCCAAGGTAATAGCAGCACTCTAAGTGTAATTACTGTACTTGATCCTCACCGCTGTACACCAGTGTTAGGCAGAATTATATGCAGTACCCTTTGGGAACACTACACACAATTAGGGCTACAAGTGGCAGCACAAATTCACCTTTGGTACAAGCCCGTACTACACAGTAAAAGTGGTAGCAATGGCTGAGCAGCCAGACTTATCTCAAGAGCAAGTGAGCAGTATCAAATAGTTACACAAAGGACAGCAGTTACTATGATTCAAGCAAACAGTGACTCAAGGTTTCCAAGTAAAAGAATCTACATTTATTTACTCTTCAGTTGTATAACATTTCACTAAAGTAAAGCAGTTAAAAATCACACTCTTAATACACCACACCACTCCCAATAGTTTCCAGACAAGTTAAGCTCACAAAATGAAGTGGGAGAAAAATGGCACTCTGTTAATTAAAAAGGGAGGGAAAGACAACATTAGGTAGAAAGGGAGCAGTACCAACAGGTAAGTAAGCAGGGCAATCTAGAAAGAGGAACTACAGTGATGGAATCAAGTCAAATGGCTTAGAGCCAAAGTCAATAGAACAAAAGTATTTTGCTTAAGATCACACAGTTCAGGGTAGTTTGCGGTTAAGTCTTTGCCAAGAGTTCAGAACGAAGTTGGTCGGAAGAAAAGTTAACTTAAAGAGGAGAGAAGGACTAGCCCTCGGATTGGCGAAAGGTTTCACATCCTTTCACCACGGCTGGACGAAACGAACAACCGGATGTTGAACAGTACCTTAAATGGAGAAGAAGCTGTAGCTGCGGCAGACGTTCCTGGTAGTTCCAGCAGGCTCACGGTTCCTGAAGCAACTGTCGGACTGACACGAAGTAGGAAGACTGGAGGATCCTGCACTAACCAGGGAAGAAACCAGCAGCAGAGCAAAGCAACGAATAAAAGGTGCGCTCCTTAAAACCCAAGCAGGGTCCGACCTTCCTGGCTATCCGGCCCACTGTAGCTCTGTAGAGCGAATTCCACCAGAAGAGGGGGTCCTGGCTTGGAGTTTGGGTGAACTGGTTGGTCCCACCAGCTCAAGGGAAGAAGATTCTTGGAAGATCCTCTCTGTCGTTGGTGTCTGAAGATTCGAACCTGCAGCAGGGCTTCACCGGGCGGTTCAGTCATGGTAGGGGTCCTCTTCGGTCAGCTCCTCTTCGGTTCTCTTGTTCCAGTAGCGACTCTGCTCTTTCAGACCCAGAGACCTGCTTTTTATGCAGTTTTCCCCTATTCACTCAGCCTGGCTGTCAATCACACAGCAGGGTGGCTGTCCTGGCGGGGACAGTCACCCAGCCAATCAAACAGGAGTATGACTTGGGTTACCTAAAACCCCTCCCTCACATCCTATCTACCCAGACTTTCAGGAACCTAAAGGAGGGCTTCTGTGCAGAAGCCCGCGAAAAGACGGTGAACACAGGAACCAAACTTGATTGGCGCGTAGAGACGAACACAAGAAAGACTTTTCCAAAAAGAAATGGCGACTAAACCCAGCCGGAACAATATTAAAAAAATGATGGTCAAGCGGGTTTCAGTTCGAGGCTACCAAGATAACCTAAAACAATACCATGGTTATTTAAGATAACCGCGGTAGGAAAAATAGGGTAGTTACCACTGCCACAAGCCAAGTCTTACTAGAAAGGGAGCAAAACAATGCTCCAAGAGAAATAGACAAAAAGGGATAAGTATTAACCCTTTCCAGTACTCCATGTAAGATGGTTTGTACTGGGTCTGTGGATTTAAAAGAGACTAGTAAAGTTAATGGCAACTTTACATTTTCTTTGGGACAGTAGTCAGCCCCATAAAATGGAGTCTGAGTTTGGAAGTCTAAAAGACAATCCTGTGTCACTGCACTGAGGGTGCTGTGTAACACATAGTAAAAAGATGATGCCTGTGGAGAAGGTGAGGCTCCACAGTCCATGAACAGAAAAATGTTAAACACACACAGCAAAAGAGTGGAAAAAAAAGGCTCACACTCTTACCGGTTGAAAAAAATAAATCCTAGAAATCCAGCAAAGCTGCTGAGGGACTCACTAGGTAAGGGAAATTAGCCATACTTGAGAATTCTCCCTAACACCCACATCCTTCAATCCACTACTGTGCCAGCGGGCCAAGCGCATGCCACTTGCTGGATGCTGTATTGGGCTGTTCGCGTATGTTGTTCCTGATTCGAAACAGTTCAGGTTGAGCAGAGTCGTATGGGGGGGCCCCGATGATTCTCTTGAGGTGTGTCGGCTCCTCAGACTCCCCCTGTCACGGCGGGCCTGGGTTGGTTGCTGGTTTGTAGAGTTGGTGACCCCCATCCGGCGTTGTTATCTGGTGGGCAATGGCAATGCAGCTTGATGTATTTCTGGGGAGGGGAATCAACCGCCCCCACCTGTGGATCTTCTATTGGGTAGAGGGCTACCAGCGCAGTTGCTCCGATTGTCTACTCTCCAGGTTCCCCTGTCGTACAGCCACCTCTGCAGCGTGCCCCCCCCCCAGTGGTTACAATTACCTTCAGAGGCCTTTCTCACGTTGCTCAGCGTGTAGGGACAGGGCCAGTGGGCCACGTACAGAGTTACTGGTCTAAACCGGCCCGGAGACTGGGCAGCTTTACCCGAGTTTCAGATCTGCTGTGCTGTTGTGTTGCAATACTAGTCCGGCGGGGGCCCAGTACCTTTTAGAAATTGACTTACTGCACCTTGTAGACTACTGGGGAGCCAAGACCCGGCTCCATGGGGTAGCGGGAACTCCCCTGAGAGGCCCCCTTCCCCCTCCGATCAGCCGCTGGGTCTCCCGCTCCAGTTGCAGGTCCAGCTTCTCAATGTGTAACTTTTTACCGGGGCTCGGCCCGTTCCTTAGGACGTGGATCGTATCTTGGTGTCTGCTAATTGCGATCTGTCTCAGACTGAGCAGTCTTTATCGCCCCTCTGAGGTGTCTCTGCGAGGAATTAAGCCATTACTTGTGGAGATGGATGACAGACAGTCCGTCGGTAATTTCACCTTTAATCAGATATTCCTGTTACGGGAGCCCTTCCATTATCCCTGCCGAAATTCAAGGCTTAGTGAATGCCGCATCACTACATGTTGAGTAATCGAAGAGTGCCAAGGCCATTTCAGTAATTTTTTGGCTCCTCCTTCTCTGGGTCTATGGGGAGCTCCAGGACGGTGCAGCCGCATTTTCACCTTCGGGTTTCAGCAGACCTCTGAGCATGTAAATTCGGTCCGTTTGTAGTGAAATCAGTAGTGTCCAGCACTCATGTTAGGTCATCTCGTGCACCGTCCCTTCCTTACTCCATCTGCGGCATGTTCAGGATTTCCGCAGGGTATAGCTGGCGTAATTTATATTGGTGGTTGGGATAAGCCGGGAGCTTCTACGGACCCATGTCACCAGCTCGGCTCCAAGCCACACCCCCCTTAAATGCAGATTTGCGTGCCATTCTGCCCGCAAATCCCAGTTTGAGGAATGGGGATTTGCGGGCAGAATTTCACGCACACCCCTGTTTTACACGCAAATAATTCCATGAATCAGGGCCTTAGGGCGGAAGGAGAAAATGTTTCTGCCTAGCCACCTCACATAACATTTTGCCTTGGAAGTGCAGGTATACCAATACCTTGTCCATGAAGGTGACGATGGAAAAAACCCAAAGAAAATGGAGGCGGCACCCCGGTAACTCGGGCAGGGTCCTCCTCGCCTCCCTCCCCCCTGGGTAAGGGGGAGGAACAATGAGAAGCGCGCCAAGCGCTGGGAAAAGCCCACGAAGGACGAACAAAGAAAGGGGCGGGCTAAGCCCCATATAAGCAGCGCGCAGCCAGGGCAGGGATTGTCCAGCCCCTAAGGCAAAGGACGTCACCCACCGCAGCCTCTGTCCAGGGGCTGTGGGAGTGCCAGATAGGGGTGGTACAAAAAGGCGCTATATGCATTATTGCATGGCGCTTTCCATGGTGTGGGAACGTCTTGTAAAGGGTAGCACAAAATGGTGCTACACGCAACAAAATGGCGCTATATGCATTTTGCATGGCGCTTTCCATTGGGTATGGGAGCGCCACGAGGAAGGGATTATAAAAGGGCCCGACACGCATTATGGCACAACGATCTTCAAACCCTATCGATGTTAGGTTGTTTGTTCTAGCCACACTTAGAACGGAGGGGGGGGGGTCCATCTGTTTTAATATGAATAAATATTCCAGCCCGAACCAGATGGTATGGTTATTTGTCTGCTGAGGTAGCACACAGTTGTGGGATGCTGCGCAAGTAGGCACAGGCAGTCCGTCGAGGGAGTCGTCTGGGTATTAAGCGCGTTATACTTAATCAATGGGGAATAAGCGCATTATAAATAACCAATGAAATAAGGGGGCAGCTTAGCCTAGACAGTTTTGCTTTAGGGAGCAGCTTTGTTAGACAACTCTCGGTTTGGAGACTTATTATTATCTCGCTTGGAGAGCAAGAGGACACGAAGCAACTCAGGTTTGAGCACCGGTCTGAAACTTCCTGTCCACCACGGGACGCCGCAGGGACCCCGCTTGTTGGGTATGTGCCCTGTGTCAACCTCTGTGCCCCCCATGCCCCTGTGTCAACCTCTGCGCCCCCCCCATGCCCCTGTGTCAACCTCTGTGCCCCCCCATTCCCCCGTGTCAACCTCTGTGCCCCCCATGCCCCTGTGTCAACCACTGTGCCCCCCATGCCCCTGTGTCCACCTCTGTGCCCGCCCATGCCACCGTGTTAACCTATATGCCCCTCCATGCCCCAGTGTCAACCTCTGTGCCCCCCATGCCCCTGTGTCAACCTCTGTGCCCCCATGCCCCTGTGTTAACCTCTGTGCCCCCCATTCCCCCATGTTAACCTCTGTGCCCCCCAATGCCCCGTGTCAACCTCTGTGCCCCCCATGCCCCTGTGTCAACCTATGTGCCCCCTCATGCCCCCGTGTCAACCTGTGTACTCTCTACCCATCCTGGACCTTTCCCCCTCTTTCTCTCTTCCCTCCAGCCCCCACCTCCCTCTCCCTTACCCCATCTCTACCTCCTACCTTCTTCTCCCTCCCCCTGGAAAACTCTGGCACTACCCCAATTGCCGTCTGGCATAGTAATTGTAGCTGCTTGTTTTTTTTTACCAGTGTGCCCTATCCTACCCTCCCCCTCTCCCGCCCCTGTTTCCTGTTTATGGTCGGCACTACCCCAATTGCTGTCAGGCATAGTAATTTGTAGCTGCCTGCCCTCTGCAGTTATACTCTCCCCTCTCCCTTTTTCCTTTCTATTTCCTTTGCACTTACTCTTATCACTGTCCCCGACCATGATATGAGTTTGTCTGTCCCCTTTGCCCTCCTTGTCCTCTCCTCCCTCCCCCCCCAGTACTACCTTGATCAGACGCTGACCCTTAAGATAGTCACTTGTTTTGTTCCTCTCCTCTTCCCTTCTGATCCCTACCCCCTTCCTCCCCTCCTCCCCCTCCTCGTGTCACTCTTGCACTGCAACAATTGCTGTTAGGCATAGTAATGCTACTGCTAGTTATGTCTCCTTTTTCTCCCTCCCTCACTTCTCCCTAAATGTTTTTCACGCACTTGTACTATCAGTTATGATATGATAGTTATTCTCACATTCTGTATTTGTTTCAAGGACCTTTAAGAATGTAACTGTATTCTCCTATGTTCCCTCCCTCCTTGAAGCGCTTTGAAACACATTGTGTATAGGCGCTATACAAATAAACAATCAATCAATCAATCAATCAATCAAGCTGGGTCAGCTCGGGGAATCTTCTGGATATTAAGCATGTTATAGATAACTCAGCATAGCATATACCAAGGGTATTCACAGGGAGATAAGGACTAATAGGTGGAGGGATCACCTTTCAGCGCAACAGGCTTTTAAGGGAATTTCCATCACAGGAGGTTGTGGGGGTGGATCACGACAGGTTTGCGCAGGTCATGTTACAGCAGGTGAGGATAGGGTTCGTTCCCAGGCTAAGCAAGGGGATGGCAATAGAAGGATAGCTTTTCCCCGGAGGGCCCCCGCATGAAGTCTGAAACTTCCAGAAAAAAGAAACAAAATAATAATAATAATGCAAGCCCAAAAAACAGTATCACTGTATGTTGCAAGTAACCCCCCCGCCCCCCCCTCACAGGACTCAAAGGAGTTGCTGCAAGAAGAACAATGGACAAGATGATAAGTTGGCGGAGAGGATAGACAGTACTACATTTGTGGTTCGACTACATTAAGTTATGAGTGCGGCATTGCTGTATTTCTTTGAATTGATGAGCATAGTGCTGGCACGGGGAGTGTAAACTAGGACACACAGATGCTAGGTTAGCATGGCATGGCTGTCATTAAGAGGTTGATCAGGGTCTCAAGATGTGACAGGAGTGGGTATGCATTGCAAATATTGGAAGAAGTAAGAGTGAATGTACTTAGTGAGCAGGTTTAACCAGGGAAGGTTCAAAGAGTAGAAGGGAGGATAGCTCAGGGGCAACAGGCTCGCCTTGGAAGCAAGATGACACAGAGAACACTAGTTCGATCCCACGTAGGCGCTTGGTAACCTTGGGGTATTAAGCGCATTATAAGAAACGGTGGCTGTGGAGCTTTAGCCTGCTAAAGGAAGAAAAGTAGAGAAAGGAGGGCCCAGCGCCTCACGGTCAGGAGCGGCACTACGCCAGCCCCGAATAATTCCTGCAAGGGCAAGCAATCCGCTAAGGATTAGGGTTGGGGGGAAGTGGGCCCTCATGACAAGGAATATGTAAGGGGGGGGAGCCTTCCTTTAAAGAAGAAAGAAATGGATAGGAGTGAGACAAGGAGCAATGAAGGCAAACTTGGTTTGAAAAATCAAGCAAAAAAGAATACAGCTAATCGCACCCGCCAGCAACGGCACTCTCCCAACATGGTAACTTCTGCAAGGGCAGGCAGATCAAGGATAAATTGGTTGGGGAGCTTTTTTGCCGAATAAAAGATGGTGATGAACCTATTGCGGGTGAAGTATGATGAACAAGTTGGTCAGACTGCCGGGTTGAAAATAGGAGCCAGTGGATGAGCCATTGCAAGGCCAGTAGGGTCTTCACTCTTTCGGACCAGCGCCTCTTGGGAGCCTAAGCGGCAGTGGCGTCTGGTGGTAGCAATGAGGGCTCGGCTTCCTTCGTAAACCAGAAGAGTCTTTACTCTTCACGTGACCAGCGCCTCATGGGAGCCTAAGCGGCAGGGGCGTCTGGTGATAGCTATTAGGGCCCAGCTTCCTCTGAATAACGGCACTCTCCCAGTCCAGGAACACCTGCAAGGGCAGGCGGGCCTCAGACACGAAGGGCTGGGGGAGTTGGGCCTACCTACTGTGGACTTTGTTGAACAAAAAAGGGAAGCAGGTGGCGGGGCGAGGAGCAGTCTCTGAACGTAGCTCCTGCAAGGTATGCCACTGGAAGTAAGAAGCCGGTAAGGGGGAGCCGCGGTGGACGGTAACCCACCATCGGCGTGGCAGTGTTTTGGCAACCAGTGACAAGACACAGACTCCGAATGAGCCATGGGAAAGCCGGAAGGGTCTTCGCTCTTCTCAGACCAGCGCCTCTTGGGAGCCTAACCGGCAGGGGCGTCTGGTGGTAACAATGAGAGGCTCAGCTTCCCCCCAACAAACGGTGCCCTCCCAGCCCAGGAACACCTGCAGGGGCAGGCGGGTCTCAGGCACGAAGGGTTGGGGGAATTGTGCCTACTATGGACTGTGTTGGGAAAAGGGGGGGAAGCAAGTTTTTGGACACTGAGCAGTCGCTGCACCTTCAGAGCTATTTTCACAGATGTTGGCTGTGTTTTATTATATGTGTGAAAATAAAATCTGCAGCTTTGTATGCCATAAAGGAAACATGTCTCATGCTGCACCTTACTGGTTGGGGAAAGTAAGGGGCTAAGAGAAAGGAACAAGAATAATGTATATTTGCATAATAACGCAGCAACGATGTAGGGGTGTCGCAAAGGGGGTGGGGGAGAGGGTAAGAAGGTTCCTCTGAAGTTGAAACACTTGCACCATTTGTGCACAGAGAGGCACAATGCTCAGACATCCGTGCAGCCATGTGGACGCTCCTCTTCCTTATGCGTGCCCATCACTTTCATAAGGATGGAAATGCAATGTTTCAATCAGTCTTAACCCAAGCACAGAGTAGTTTAGAAATGTTTATATTGCCTGCTGTATTTCCAAAATGTGATCTCGCTTGCAGTGGTGATGGGTGCAACCCCCTCAGGTTTCATAGAGCAAGTGGCGATGATAAGTAGCCCATGCGGTATTCCCGGGAGGAATACACCATAATCGAGAATGACTGCTCAGCAGAGGCATAGCCAGGATCAGGGGAGTTGCTAGGTCTGGAAAAGACTCGGGGCTAGGCTGATGTCAGAACTGTTGGGACTGGGGGCTAGCTAGTCTTTTGGCTGTAGCTCCTGAGATTCTATCCTGGGCTACAACCAAAAGACCAGGGGCTATAGCCCCCTTAGCCCCCCCCCTAGCAACGCCTCTGGCCAGGATTGTCTAACAAGTGGGGCCTGAAACAAATGTATTTGGGCCTACCACACAGTGCTGCTGAGTGAGCATTTACAGAATTTGGGTAGGCCTGGGCCACTCAGGCTCTACCCTGGCTATGCCTCTGTTGCTCAGCAACCACCGCTGCTGTGCCCTCTGCATTACCCAGCCTTCAAAGCGGTGGAAATGCATCATTATAATTTCCCCAAACATGGATATTGAGTTTTTTAGAAATATGTTTAACGCAACACATGTAATAATACAGAAGCGAATACCGCAACCTCCACAATTACCTTATTAGTGTCCCACGTGCGTCATTGCGTCATCTCATAAATTGACTGAAATTGTAACAATGTCCCTCCAAAACAAAAGGTGCATTCACCGTGCTCATTTTCTAGTCCAGTAGAGCAATAATAAAGGGTCTATAGACAGGCGTACAGGTGCCACGCCTGTTTTAGCACCATATTAAATGCTGCATGGCATTTTCTTTGTGTAAGGGGGCCGAATGGTGGCCCGGAAGGGACATACCGTCCTGCCTTGCATTCTAAAATGACTGGGGATATACACGCCAGCATAACATGTTCAGGCTTCTAGTAAAACCAATGCATGTATATGACATCCCCCTGTTAGTAGCACCTACTAAAAGCAGGCGGCTTCTACAGGAATCCATTTGAATTGCCTGCTGCAATCATTTATTGCAGGACAATTTACACTGTTTTCATATATAATGGAAAAAAGGTGTAAAGATGACTGAACCAGTTTTAACATTTTTTTGCAACAATTTCATGGAACTGATGAAAACTGCACGCATGGATTTGCGCGGAAGGGCAAACGTTGTTGGGATCCTCTTTGCAATTAACACTTTTTAAAGTGTCACCCATAGTGTCGATGTGTCTGGCCCCTCCGCAGCCGAGTACAACATTCTGATGAGTGACAATGAGGGCGCTGCCAGAAGTGCTTTCACAGTTAACAAACGGCTCATCTGTCACGAAGAATAAGATTTTACTTAATTACTCCACTCTAACTACATGGTTGTTTTTTACTAAAGACAGACCGACGACATATTATACTGACTTCTAAAGATACGCCACAGGCATATGCCCAACACGCATTACACTCAAGAGGGCTTTAGCCCTTCATCACCCCGCCTCCCAAAGATCAGTTCTGTTTTTGGTTAAAGAAAAAAGACTCAAATCATTGGCAGACAGTAGCAGCTGTTTAATCCAATCCAGCAGCTTCTCATGTTTGTTCTGGCGAAGTGACATTTAGTTTAAAGAGATTGTTTAGCATCCAGCAAAAGGGGAAGGCAACCTGCGAGAGCAGTGTAACAATGCCTAGCCTGTCCCCTAACGAGTTCTCAGAAATTGCAGAGGATATGGGCTGTACAGAATTTAGCCAGTCAGTTGTACTTGGAAAAGGGCTTATTTTATTTATTGGGTATTTGTAATGCGCCTATACAGCATAAGGTGGTTCAAGGCGCAACCAGACAAAAGTGGGGGGCGAGGGGACAGGGGTGAAGAAAAATAAAAACGGTCCTACTAGGCCTTGTGTCATTCGGATCGTGCAAGTGCAGTAACAAGAAGTGCAGGAGAGTGAGGAGGAGGGGGGGGGGGAGGTGTTGGTCAACGTGGACAAAAGGGCCCATGGGTTAGGCGAGTGCTAAGGGGAGGTCAGGTGGACAAGTGCCAGGGGAATACAGATAGTGCAGGGGAAGAAGGTCCACGTGCTAAGTGCAAGGGATGGGACTGGAAAGGCTCAAGGGGTGCAGGCCCGGCCAGGCTAATGCAGGGGGAGGAAGCCCGGAAGGGAAAGTGCAGGTTAGGGAGAGGGTGGGGTCAGGGGAGACCAAGTGCAGGGGTTGACTGGTCGAGGAGGGCCTGGTACCCTTTGCGAATCAGAAGCAACCAAAAGAGGCAGAGGGGAACATTAGCAGGGGAAGGAGGAAGAGAAAACGAGGGTCTTGAGAAGCTTCCGGAACGTAAGGAGTTCCGTCTCAAGTCTGATAGGGGCAGGGAGGCCATTCCAGAGGGAGGCACCTGCGGAGGAGAGAGATCTACCCCCCACTCTCTGCTTGGAAAAGCATCTGATCTACAGAGAGTTGGGGCTAGAAGACCGAAGGGCTCTAGCATGGAGGTATTAAGGGAGGGAGAGTTAGATGTAGTAGGGACCCAGGCCCCGGAAAACCTTGCTGCAACGGTGAGCCAGTGGAGAGATTTTAGGGCTGGAAAAATGCAGTCCCTGGGCTTGAGGCTAAGGATAAAGCTTGCAGTCCTATTCTGGATTATTTGAAGGGGGCGAAGGGAGGAATTAGGCAGATTGAGGAAGAGGCTGTTGCAGTAGTCCAGCCTAGAGAGCACCACACCTCTGGAGATATTGAGTTTCTGGGGGAAGTTGAGGAAAGGGAGAATGCCTCTGAGGAGGTACAGCTGAAAGTGGGCCGCCTTGGCAAGGTCTGTGAGGAGAGGAGAGGGAGGAGTCGGAAATGACACCAAGGTTTTTTGCCTCAGACGAGGGTGAGGGGAGGAGGCCCATGGAGTGCGGCCAGAGAGTAGGAGGGAAGGAGGGAGAAGGACCTCACTCTTATTGGCATTAATGCAGAGATCGTTAGCAGTGCACCAAGCCTGAATAGCAGACAGACAGACAGGAATTAAGTGGAAGAAGAGGAGGCCATCACACGTGTTCAGGAGTACAGTTTCCATGCCTCTGGCTGCTCTGAAGCTAGAGTGGTGGTTGTGGAGCCAACCAACAAATTCAGTGTGGTGGATAAGCTGGGCGATCGCCAACTTCTCTGAGAGTTTGCCAAGGAAGGGGTTAATGGGGATAGGGTCGAAGCTGCACAGGAGGTGTCGGCAGAAGTTTTTTTGAGGAGAGTGTGCACAAGGGAGTGCTTGAGGGGTAGTGCGAAGAAGCCAGTAGCTAATGAGTGATTACAGAAATCAGCTAAGGCTTGAGCAAGGTAAACAATGTTGTCCTTGATAGTTCTAGAGGAGCAGGGGAGCACCTGTTTGGATGAGACTTTCATAGAGCGGACTTGTATAGAGACCTCATCAGGTGATATGAGAGAGAAAGAGGAGAGTAGGAGGGAAGAGGAAAGGGGGCAAAGGTAGGCCTGAGAGGGCGGGGGGAGAAGGGAGTGGTGTAGAGGAGAGTGAGGACAGGATGTCCTGAGTTTTAGTAATGAAGTGAGAAGCAAGTGCAGAGGGTCAGGGAAGGCAGAGGTGAAATGGAGACTACAGTAGAATTGGTGAGTTCCTTGCAGATTTTGAACAGTTCTGCTGTGTTAGGGGCCCCAGAGATGCAGGCTTGGATATCAGCTTTCTTCTTTGACCGTTTTTATAGTCTGTTTTGCCTTTGGAGCATGCGGCAGGCCAGTCTGTCAGAGGATGTGTTCGAAGCCTGCCACTCTGCACTTCCGTTTCAGAGAGGCCAGGTGGGAGTCATACCAGGAGTTGCACTTGGAGGCAGGCTTCATATGGATCCTCATGACAGAGGCAAGGATGTCCATAGTGTTGGAGATGGAGAGTTGAAGGTTAGTAAGGGCCAGTGTGAGAGTCATTGGCAGGAGTCGGAGGGGGAATGAAGGTTGCAGCAAAAGCAGCAACTGACATTTGCTTCCTTGGTCAAATGACAGAGAAGGGGACTGGCAGTGCGGGCGGGGGCTTAGCCAGGGGACCAAGGAGGTCCAGGTGAGAGGACAGGAGAGCATGATCAGATTAGGAGAGAGGTGTAGTGAGAGGGCTGGAGATCCAGATGTCTGCTGAGATGAGAGCATCCAAGGTGTGTCTGGCTGAGTGCGTCAGACGAGAGGGAAAGAGAGTCACAGAGTTTGCAGAGGAGTCCAGAAACTCCGCCCAAGCAATAGAAGATCTACTCCACACACACATCCCAGCAGTGGTCCAATCAGGGAACACTGTTTATGAAACTCATGCATACATTCCAGACATACTGAAACCAGTTTGTGGATTTAGACCAGGCAGTCCCAACCCACTTCCTGGCTTGCAACACACATGGCCTGCACTAGCCTGTGAAAAGCAAGGCTTTCCCGGACAAGTGCATGACCATAGAAAGAATTTCCTGGCAAGGCAGGAAGAAGGTCAAAGAACAAAATGGCCAATGAACAAACGAAAAACTTTGTGGCACAGCCATGTTAGGACACTAGCCACAGTTAGTAGCCAAACACAATAAACACAATATGGCTAACTAAAAATGCAGTAAAAATTGTAAAAATGTAACTGATGCTACAGCTTGTGTTTAGTCACATTTAAAAGTAACCAACAATCTTTTGAGTGTAGGTATGGGTTGATACAAAAGTTTCCCCATTGTACTGTATTGTAAGATGCATTGTGCAACATGAAAGGTTTACCCAAAATAGATAACATGTAAAAAGAAAAAGGGAAACATAATCTCCCATAACAAATGAGCAAAAGGCCAGTGGAGTGAACTCGCTGTAAAAGTCAGGACACGGTGTAAACACAAAAGCAAAAGGTTTGGGGGTCCATAGAAAATGGAAGAAACTTTTCTCCAGGAGAAAACGTTCCTAACACCCCCCATGTTTACCACTTGGAGTCAGGTCTTTCCTAGTCTTGGGTTGACTCGTCTCATACATTAAACATTGGAGCACAGGTGAATTTGCCTAACACTGGGTGGAAGCTGTGAAATGACGCAAACGTATTCTGGCACCACCTATGACTGCCAATGAGAACTCCACACACTGGTGCATAGTAGCAAAATTTAAAGATTGGAACCTCATCAGGAGTACCCAGATTCCCAAGAAAGCAGTGGATCTGCGAGAAATCTTCAGAGCCAGGAACTGCAAAACAATAGACCTGGCAACGGCAGAATTGTTTGCTGCAATTCCAAAGTACCATGATGGCACTGCTATAGAGGAATGGAGAAGAATCTAAGGACGCCTACATCACCTCCCTTACTCTGTTTTTGCCTGCTCAAGAGAGAAAGAATCCCTACAACTGAAGGAGATGTGTCTTAACCCCCAGAAAGCGGAACTGGCATAATAGAGATGCAACAAAGTCGGAGAAAAAGCATGGTGCCCATGAGAAGTGAAAACGGGAGGCCGAGCTGAGCTAGAGGAGGAAGACAGAGTGCATCAGGAGGAAGTGAATACGTTGAGTTTAGAAGCTGGTAGGGGGAAGAATTCAGTACATCATAGATAGGTTATCATGCAGAATCCTACCTCTATGAAGACAGAGTTTGTGTGTATGTGGTTCGTCCCCAGTGTAAAAGGAGGGGCTAAAGACAGAGACAGTTACAGCTGTCTTAACGCCTTTATTCACGCGCTGGGGGATTGTCATTGTTTTTAATGGTGGAGACGTAACAGGAGTTACGCTTCCATCTCCAGTTTGCTCCTTCCTTAAAAAACAACTTGGTTGCATGCCAGCATGAGATTCCATAGGAATTCGTTGTAAACATAGTCTGCGGAGTACAAATAGATAAGTGTGAAGAGGTTTCCACTGTCACTTTACACTTCCCATTTGTACTCTGCAGTGCAAATGACGAAAATTGCCTGGATAGGACATGTTTGCACATAACTGAAAACGTAAGCGGTCCCCTCGGGCAATTTATGTTGGAATGCAAATGAGTTCCTTTGTCTTTGATTTCACTTTATGAGCAGGCTTGTGTAATGCATACATTGAGCGATGAGTACAGGACATCTTGTTTGCTAAGTTGCATGCTTCCAAGTGGTAGTGATGTACTTCTGGAATGGGTTAAAAGTGATCAGATGAAGAGCTGCATGAGAGAGGCACTTGAATGTATGTTTGGGAGGATACCAACTCAGTAACTTAGGGTATTTTGAGATACTCCTATAAGAACGGGAATCCAAGTTGGGGAACTAGGGTAATTGGTGCTAAAAGACTAATCTGCAGATGAAAGAAATCCAAGTGAATTCATATGATGGTTTGTTTAATCTTGTTATGTTAGGGCTCATTCGGGGTGCTTGTCACATTGACATGCATCAGAAAGTAGCTGACTCAAAAGTGACAGATCCCCAATAGCGAGCTGTGACTGCAGATTGGTGTGTGTCACATCTCGTGAACCAGAAAATTCAGGGGGCTCCTCAGGAGCAGAGGTAGGACCACAAACAGCAGCATCCTAGCACTGAACATAATCCAATTACTTGGGTCCACAAACTGGTAAAGGGTAAAGACTGGTGTGTCGACCCCAGAAGCATAGTTAGCCCCATGTACCAGAAGGTGATAAACTGGAAGACAACTCCAGCCCCTACATATGTGGTGAGTGTGACCACCGTAGGGGCAGTCCCCACTGCTTTCGGTGAAGGCTGCCATCACAACCTTGTAAACTGAAGATGAGCCCAAAAGCGTACCTTCTCAGCTAGCCTTAGTGTCCTTAGGTGTCTGGGTACACGACTAGGAGGTGTTGCGTGAGATTTTTCCTTGCACTCAGATTTCATACTTATTATCTGACCAGAGAGAACCATAAGCAGCGTGCCTTTCTCTTGAATAGGAGGGACCAATTGGGCCAGACAAAGCCTTGCTGCTTGCCCTGTGGGGCCAAAATATGAAGAGGCAGGAGCACCAGACACCAAAGGGCGAGTAACCAGCAGAGTCAGTAGGCCAAAGCTACAAAAGAAGATCATCAAGGAAAACTTTCAATCATGTGTCCCAGGGCTCTGAGTAACTCCAAACATGCATGATCTGCATAGCTGGTCCACCAACTGCATGCTATCCTACTCAAGCTGCATCGCCAGCTTCTGGCCACTGTACTGTGCCTCAGCATCGTATCACCCTTCACTTGGACCCAGCAACACCCCTGCTAACCACCTTAATGCAGGGGAACCCTACTTTTCTTTGCCTGCAGCTCTTTTTCTGAACTTGAGACTCTCTTTGAAAGCTGTGACCTTTTACTGCCAAAAGGATTTCTAAACTTGTTCACAGTTTGTGGTTGCTTTCCTATAATCCTGAGCATGTGTCTATTGCCTTTGCACTGATTAGTTCCACAACTTAAACACAGGGTTAGAGAGGAAAAATCCTAACTTGTGGGAGTGCCAAAAACGATAGAGGTGGTACTTGGCAGTCAGAGCAGTTGCCATCGATGAACTCGAAATGGGTTAAAGCTGAAAATGCAGCAAGGAGTTAGAGTGAGGTTGGAGAAGTGGTAGAGGTGCAGTAAACCACATGTGAAGCTGTCCTTTATGTATGCTGACTTTGCCATGTGTATGATGCATTAACCTGAACCATGATAGCATTGCTGGCCATTTGAGGCTGCACTTGGCATACAATCGCAGCAATTGGGCATGTGAGGCTGCACCATATACATGACAATAACATGCATGTGAGGCTGTTCCTGGCATTCAATCGTATTATTGATACTTTTAAAGTTAGACTTCGCAAATGACGGCAGCACTTGTGCATGTAAGGCTGCACCTCACATGTGGTGGCCATACCAATCATATGCAGCATTAACTGGCATGTCTGTGGCATTTGAAGGTGCATTTGGCATATGATGGTAGTACCTGAACATGTGAAGGAGTGCCTTACATATCGTAAATATGCTAGGTAAATGAGGCATTAACTGGCATTTCTAAGGAATGTGAGGGTGTAGTAGGCATATGATAGTGGCACCAGCACACTTGAGTCTACTCCTTATACATGTTGACTATGCAAGCAATATGAGGCATTAACTGAGATACAATGGCATTTCTGAGATACTGAAGGCTGCAAATGGCATATTGTGAGAATATTATTACTTTCTGCAGGAGTACAGGGATGAGTAGTGGCTAAACGGCCTACTCAACCTCCCATTACTACAAACCAACATTGATATCAATGATACACTTTTGGTTTATTGCTTCTGTTTGTTGCTTCACTTTCTGCCTGTAACATCACGTCCTGTGGCCACCTTGGATCGGTGATAGCACTTTGGTGGCCATCTTGGATATGTGACATCACTTTCTGTGTCCATCTTGGATCAGTGACATCCCTTCCGGTGGCCATCTTGAGTCAGCCCACACTTCAGCTGAAGACCACAACAGATTTCTCTAGGGACACCAATCCAGAAGAAATTGCCTCTTCCCACCAACACCAAGTAAAAAATTCAGAGACCAACACTGACGGACTAGACGATCAGGTGACGAGAGCGTGCTTCATCACTTCTGGCTTATTGCTTTACTTTTTGCCTGTAGCATCACTTCTGATGGCCATCTTCGATCGGTGACATCACTTCCTGTGGCCATCTTGGATCGTGACTTCACTTCCTGTGGCTATCTTGGATCGTTGACATCCCTTCCAGTGGCCATCTTGAATCAGTGACGTCACTACTTGCGGCTATTGAGTTGGCCCACACTTCAGCTGCAGGCCCCAAGAGACTCCTCTGGGAACACCAATCCAAAAGAAATGGCCTTATCCCAGCAACACCAGGGACAAAATCATAGACAAAAAACTGATGGACTAGGCAATCAGGTGAGAAGAGATGGGTTTCATCCTTTTCGGTTTGTTGCTTCATTTTCTGCCTGTAACATCACTTCTGATGGCCATCTTGGAATGGTGGCATCACTTCTTGTGGCCATCTTGGATCAGTGACTTCACTTCCTGTGGCCATCTTGGATCAGTGAAGTCACTTCCTGCGGCCATCTTGAGTCAGCTGTAAGGAAGGCATTGTATCAAGAATAGACAGACACAAGTGATCACAGTTCAAGGATGTTTTTTAAACTGTAGAGGTAGCGTGGAAAAAACACCTAGTCTAAACCTAAATCTAAGATGGGAGCAAGCTACGACCATCAAATCTAAATAAGGCAGTCCCACTATCGGCTAGCCAAATAAAAGGCCTATACTAAGAAAAACCTATCGCCAATCCTGACGCAAATACAAAAGAGTATGGGATCGGGCGCATGAGAAATAAAGAAGTGTTCACAAACAATATGTTCGGATGCGGTAGTCGTGGTCTCTGTTAGGAAGAATTTTCATTTTAGTGCTAAATTCCTCCCACCTTAGAGACCCCCAGCTCTTTTGCTGGACTGAGAACTTTTTTAATTTTAACCCTGCAGTGAGTGAGACCTTTTTCTCACCCTCTCATTTGTTTTGACCTGATTTGGATTTTGTGTTTTAACTATTAAGATTTCTCATAAGGTTTAAATACCTTCTCTTGGGTATGGTACAGTTCCCAAGAATAGTAAAGTGAAATTGACTTACTTTACTTACCTTTTTTCTTTGTAGTTCTAGCACACACCATCGTATGTGGAGTGCTGGGGCGGGGGGTTACCCAGTAGCCCTTTTTCCTACTTATGCATGTAACATTTTCATTTTACCCTCACTACTTTAAATGGCTGGTGTCAGTGGTTTAATTATTCCTACCATTGTACATTTCTACCGCAGGCTGAACCCTCAGCTGCAATACAGCACCCACGGATGACCATATTGTCAAAATGTCCCTGTCTTCTTTCTTTGCCATTTTCTGTTTGTGAAGTCTTTCTTGGGTTTTACTCTTGTGCGTCGAGGCAGATTTCAGCCCTTTTTTTGTCCTGCCTTTGGCGTGCTTCAGCCCTGAAGCCCGCCTCTGGCTCCAGTGTGTCTGGAAAGGCAAGATGTGAGGGAGGTTCCCAAAACTCCCCTGTCCTTTATCTCTAGGAATTGGCTGCTCCCATGCTGTGTGATTGACAGCTGAGGCTGTGCATGAATTGGAGAAGCCTGCTTAAAAGGCAAAGATTTTGAGACTAGAGGCAGAGTTGACCACTGGGAGAAACGCCCAATGAGGAAACCATGATCAAAGCTTGCTGCATCTTCCTGGACCTTTGAATTGCTCGGTGAAGCCCTGATGCTGTGCTGAAACTCCTTTTTCATTTTGACCGAGAAGCTCCGTAAGGGACGTCTCCTCCCCTTGGGTTAGTGGGACCAACTAACCCCCAGACGAACTCCACTGGACCATGTTCCTCGACTGGCTGTACTTCTGTGCTGCTGCAAGAACCGAATGCCAGGGGTCGAGTAATCTGTAGTCGAGTGAAACGTCTGATGCAGTAACAAATCTGGCTAGAAGCTCCATGAGTCTCCTAGGGACCCTCCAGAAGCAACATGACCAGAGCTCACGTCCCCTCACCAGAGTGCGGGATGCAAGGAGCGAAGAAAGCTCAACCGGTATCCGAGATCCACGACAGTGCTGTTTACTAAGCAATGAAACCGTGAAGTGCAGCTCATCCGAAAAGAGCCTGTAGCTGCCGACGACCTCCCAAGTACCACCGCAGAGCCCTCCAGATGTCCGCCCTCTTGTCCCCACGACTGGGGCTCAGGAACACATGGTCTGCACCGCTGCAGCAAGATAGAATCCAGCTGGACCACTCTTCTTCAAACCAGAGGTACTCTTTAGGCTTGAGGTACTTAACTCATTGCCTTTTACCTGTGCCTTTCTCAGTTGGGAATTGCAGTGGTTTACTTTTAGAGTTGATTCCAACTCTCCTTTGACAGGCTTAACAGCGTGTGACCCTACAAGTGATTTTCTACAAACTCTCTAACTTTGTGCAAGACTGTTTCTGATCTAAGAAGTGCCTCAGCTCCATAAACTGTGTTCCAATTGACTTTGACTGTCCTGGCTTCCTGAAGACCCTTCTAGTCCATTGACTTTGATATTGTTTGTTCCTCATAGGTGGTAGCTTGTTGTGAACTGTTACTGCTGGGAAAGGCTTGTCTAGACATCATTGGAAGATTTAGTTGTCCTCACATTTACTGAGAACCTGTTTAACATTTCTCTTCCTTAAACCTTCCCTTTCTGCAACCTCAGAATCTGCAAAGTATAACTAGTGATATAACTAGTGAGATATATAAATGCCATTACTGTCCTTGTGATTGCCGGCACCTCAAGGTGTAGGTAGACCTTTGTTTGCGGTCTTACAATTCCTTCCACGGAGGTCTCATGGGCCTTGGTCAGAAAGGGCAAGGTCGCTTCTCTCCTTGTCACCCTCTAGGCTTGCACTGTCTTTCTCCTCTTGAACTGCTGTGCCTGGATAGCTGTCTCGTCGTGCGGTCTGCCTTGCTCGTATGGTGCTCTCATGCTCCTCCGTTTATCCCTGTGGGGAAGGGAAAGTGCTGTCAGGCGTGTGTGATTCTCGTCAATGGCCTGACTTTGCCTGACCCTTTTGTTGGGACACGTCAGGTAAATGGCTCTGGTGTTTGTCCATCATCTTTCATGATGTGCGAAAGTGTTAGAGTTGGGAAAGTGTGGGTGTAGAATGTTTGAATATCCTACGGTGTAGGATGGGGAAAAGGTGTTATAAGAAGGGGGATTGTGCTTCTCACACTTCGGTATCCCACATCCACTCCCCAAGGACCCCCATCCAGGTGATCCTGTCTCACTGGTCCACCCCTAAGAACTGAATCCAATAGCGATGGCCGTGTCTTGGCCACCTGCATGATAGATCCGTGGGGACTAGTCAGGGGGACACCGTCAGGTTTCTCACATAACCTTCTTCCATGCGATGTAGCCACATGTGTTTCACAGGGGAACGGGGAAAGAAAATCTACATTTCCCTCATCTTTTCCTTTTCGGTGTTCCACAGTGAAACAACAGGGTTGTAGGTCTAGAAACCATTGCATGACCCGAGGGTTGGAGTCTTTATGTTGGCTAATCCAAACTAGGGGTGATTGATTTGTGACAAATCTGAACTTTCGTCCTAATAGGTAGTATCTAAGATGGATTATGGCTCGAGGACCCCCCCCATCCAGGTGATCCTCTCTCACTGGTCCACCCCCGGAACTGGATCCTGTACCGATGGCCGTGTCCTGGCCACCTGGATGACAGATCCCTGGGGACTAGTCAGAGAGACACTGTCAGGTTTGTCACACGGCCCACACTTCAGCTGAAGGCCACGAGAGACTTCTATGTGAACACCAATCCAGAAGAAATTGCCTCATCCCAGCAACACCAGGGACCACTACTGATGGACTAGGCGATCAGGTGACTATAGCATGTTTTATTACTTTTTGTTTGTTGCTTCTGGTTTGTTGCTTCACTTTCTGCTTGTAACATCCTGTCTGACAGCCATCTTGGATCAGTGACATTCTCCAGCATGGAGTCTGGCGTGGATTCGCATGCTCATGAATATTCCCTATCATCAGGCTGTGAATCCTTGGTAAAAGAAAATACAGTTTCACTTTCACTTTAAAACTGTATTTCTCCTCTAAACCAATCACTGTCCTCTGGTTCATACTGCCGCCGTCCAATGACAGTCCTCTCCCTAAGACCCTCCTCTGTGAGCCATCTTCAGCTTTTTACTGCACGCTTCAGTGTTGGGAGTCCTCGAGTTGCTCTACAAGCTATTTTGTACTTTTTTCCACGTTTTTTATGGTCCAATGTTTTTTTTGTTCCAACAGAGCACTTGTGCTCCTATCTTCATCAGCCAGCAACATGGATCCGTAGTCAGTGAAGTTGCGTGCCCCTCAAGGGCTGTTGTTCTGCAAAGTTTCTGGAAGGCCGACTTGGGGCTAGTTTGCGCCCTCTGACCATGACAGAGGAGAAAAAGGAGGGAAGGACCCTTTTCAGGCCTTGCGCCCGAAGCGGGCTATGGAACGTCTTCATGGAGGACAAACTTCAAGAGATTCCCAGACCCCCCTTTTTTTGCATACATTAACTTTGGGTTTCACCCTAAGTTAACAGGGCAATCCAGACGTGGACCCCTTGCTCACTGTTCTTAGAGAGGCAACAGTTTCACCTCACTGATGATGCCCAACAAGGCTGAAACACGTGTATGGGGTTACTGATGGTACTCTTGTTCAGAGGAGAATTGCCTAGCATTTCGGCGCTGGACTGCCCCTGGGCAGGACAAAGGCTGATATGCGGGGAAATTTCTTCTTTGTGAAAAGGACAGTGAGCTAAAGACTTGGTAGAGTCTCTCCCAGGGGTTATTCACCCAAGAACAGGTTATTGGGCTGTGTTCGTGCTGGTAGAGAGATTCCCAGACCCCCCTTTTTTTGCATACATTAACTTTGGGTTTCACCCTAAGTTAACAGGGCAATCCAGACGTGGACCCCTTGCTCACTGTTCTTAGAGAGGCAACAGTTTCACCTCACTGATGATGCCCAACAAGGCTGAAACACGTGTATGGGGTTACTGATGGTACTCTTGTTCAGAGGAGAATTGCCTAGCATTTCGGCGCTGGACTGCCCCTGGGCAGGACAAAGGCTGATATGCGGGGAAATTTCTTCTCTGTGAAAAGGACAGTGAGCTAAAGACTTGGTAGAGTCTCTCCCAGGGGTTATTCACCCAAGAACAGGTTATTGGGCTGTGTTCATGCTGGTAGAGAGATTCCCAGACCCCCCTTTTTTTGCAAACTTCAAAAGTGTCTGTACTGCCTGAACCCGGACCACAACGAGGATGGGTGCAAGATATGCCTGGGCTTCTCGAAGAAAACAAAGAAAGACCGGTATAGCAGGCTGGCGGCATGGCTCAAGTCGAGCAAGGTCCCTGACCCCTCCTACGAGCAGGGTCATGTCTCACCCAGGACTAGTCGGTCCGAGGACCGGCCTCCCTCCGGTAGGAGGTTGAAGTCTTTTGAGGACACCCCATCCATGGTGGTCCAAAACAAGGCCAAGAACTGCAAGGCGGATTACGCCACTGATGTGGGTCCCAGGTCGGATAGACCGCAATTGCCATTGCTGTCTGCCACCTCAGCCAGCCTTCCATCAGGTTCCTTCTGAAAGAGGAAGTCCTCCACCCCAGCCAAGTTACGGGACAAATCAGAGAAGCCAGAGGAACAAAAGAAGGCATCACAGCAGGCTCATCCAGCGCAGCCAAAGACTCTGCTGACCGCTACGTCAACATCTTCTGCGGCACCGGCTACGGCGGGTGGTACCGACCTGACTAGGGTGGTCCCTACAGCACAAAGTATCCCTGCCTCTGAGGCGTGACACAGGTGCTGCGTGAGGGCACCTCTGGGGGGGAGAGGCACTGGTTCACATCCCGGTACACAACCCTCAGGAGGGAAAAAGAGGGGGGGTGAGGAGGCCCCAAAGCAACTCTCCAAGGTTCCATACGATCAGCCAATGGACATCTACTCTACGGACGACAACGACCAAGTGTCCGTCCATACAGTCCACGAGGAGGACGTCAGGGTGCAGGGTCGAGCAACCCATCAGTCTCTCCACAGCGGAGGGACATTTCTATGGACATCCTGTCAACTCTCCACACCCTAGTGACAGAGATCCAGCAAAGGCTGCCTTCAACACTGGCACCTGCTGTACCGCAGGCCCCTGATTATCCTACACGTAAGAAGAGGAAGCGTCACCCGACTATGCCAAATCAGCCTCCTCCACCATGTTGGGACCCGACTCCAGCAGAGACCCTGGTACATACACAGGCACTGGTATGTTCATGGCCACGATGGCCACGGGAACCAACGAAGATGAGCACCTGGACGCCCCTCATAGAGGCTCTCCACCAGATGATGTGGGATCATTCCACTCAATGATCCCCACCCCTTGGAGCTGTTCCAGTTGGTATAGGAAACCAAAAAGGAGGGCTTCCTATACCAGTGATAGGAGTCCAAGAGGAAGACGATCATGTCAGTACCCTTTTTGGATGACATTTGGGAGGAAGGCCTGGACCTCATGAAAAACCCATGCACCGCTCTGCCCAAACGAGACAGGTTGGTGAAGAAGCACAGGGTGCCGGACTCAAGTGCTTGAGGTCATAACTGTTCCTGGACTCGGCAGTGTTGGCCGCCACAAGAAAACATTTAGCCAACCCAGCTTCCGCATCATCAGTCCCCTGGACAACGAGAGGAAGAAGATGGATGCCATCGGGAAGAGAGTCGTCTACATGGTGACATCCACAGTCACAGCGGCTAATGCTCTGGCTATCTTGTCCAGATGCGACCAGGAGCTTTGGTACAAGCTGGGCCCTATCCTGGGATTCCTTCCTGACAACAAGAAAACTGAGGCTCTTGCCCTCTTTCAGGAATGGGAGGTGGCGTCAGACCATACCATTACGGTGGCAGTGGACATCGCTGCCACATGCTTCAGACAGATGGGGAACAATGTTTGCCTTCGTCAGGAGTGATGGTTGAAGGCCACTAACGTTCACCAGGATGTTCATGCAAAGGTGCTGGACATGCCTTTTGACGGCGAATATCTGTTCGGGTAGGCAGTTGACAAATCCCTTCAAGCCATAAAGATGGACACGGAGACAGCCCATTCCCTTGGCACTCTGCAGCAGCATCACTCGTCATTTTCTCACTGCTCCAGGGAAAAATTGAGCAAATCATCCAAGGGATACTCCACATCGTACAGGCAACCTCCCCCATCGTCCACGCAGTAAACCTACAGGGGTCACTCCCAGGACTACGGTATCGGAGGTCAGCGTCACAGTCACCCAAGCAGGCCTGAACCGGCCAAGACATTGGGCCCCCACTCGTGCACCCCAGTGGGAGGCCGACAGAGGCGGTTAGTTAGTGAGTGGAAGATCACCGCCGACAGATGGGTGCTGGATGCTCTCGCCCAGGGACACACCTTGGAGTTCCATTGCAGGTTCCCTCGTATTCCACTGGTTTCCCTTCAGGAGCAGCACATCCCTCAACTCCTAGAAGAAGTGCGAGCCATGTTATGGAACGGAACGATAGAGCTCGTTCCTCAATTGCTCTGGGGCTCCTGAGTCTATTCCAGATACTTTCTGGTCAAAAAGAAGACAGGGGTTGGAGACCCATCCCAGACCTACGCCGTCTAAACAAGTACCTGAAGTCCCAAAAATTCATGATGTCCACGTTGAAACACATGTTCGGCCAACTGGAGGAAGGGGATTTCTTTACATTGTTGGACCTAGAGGATGCGTATTTCCATGTCCCCATCCACAGGAAACATTGGAAGTTCCTAAGGTTTATGGTACAAGGCCAACACTACCTTTTCAAGGCCCTACCGTTCAACTCAAGTCGTCCTCAAGGGTGTTCACAAAATGCCTGTCCCCGGTGGCGGCCCTCCTGCTTTTGCAGGGCATACACATATATCCGTACCTGGATGACTGGCTGATACGCGCCCGTTCCCTGGAACTGACCGTCAAGCACACTAAGGAGGCTGTCCGGCTACTGACGGAGCTGGAGTTCTCCGTAAACTATCCGAAGTCCTGCTTAACGCCATCTCAGAATGTGCTGTTCCTTGGTGCCAGACTCAACACAGTGGCTTGCTTGCATCGCCTCTCGGAGGAGAGGCTAGCGGCCATTCAAGGGAAGGTGCAGCGACAGTCGTTGGCAAAGACGGCCATGGTTTGGGCCATCAAGTAATTGCTGGGCATGATGTCGTCCTGCATCCACCTCATCCATCTCTGCAGGTTGCAGATGCGACCCCTACAGGAATTCTTGAATGCACGTTGGATACAGGTACCCAGGAGTTTTGCAGACAAAATCCCCCTCAACGAGGTCTTCCGGCAGGCGATAGAGTAGTGGGGGGTACACTTCCACATTGCCCAGTGGACAGGATTTCAGACTCTGCCATACCAGGAGACGGTCACCACGGAGGCCTCTCTGGAAGGTCGGGAGGTCACACCAGGCATCTACACGCCAGAAGTCTGTGGCTTCCGGAGGAGAAAGCTCTGCACATCAACATCCTGGAGCTACGGGCAGTATTCTGGGTCCTCAAGTCTTTCCTACCGTCTCTGAGAGGCAAGGTGGTGAGGATCTTCCCGGACAACACCACCACCATGTTCTACATTACAAAGCAAGGGGGCACTCGATCCCCAGCACTCTCCAAAGAAGCTCAGGGCTTGTGGCATCGGGCCATCAGACAGAGGATGTTCCTCTTCCCGTTCAACCTGGCAGGCGCCAAGAACACCATTGCCTACTTCCTCAGCAGGGAACTGCACTCCTGCCATGAGTGGGAACTTCGTCAGGATCAGGTCGATTGTCTGTTCATAATATGGGGCAGATCGCCAATCGATCTTTTTGCCACGGCGGCAAACTCAAAATGGCAGAAGTTTGCTAGCAGATTCCACCAACCGAGGAGCATGGGGGACATGATCTTCTTCCTGTGGGAAGGTCTGTTTCTGTACGCTTTTCCTCCGTTTCCTCTCCTGCCACGTGCGATCAACACACTTAGTGTTGGTGCAAAATGATACTCATCACCCCGGCATGGCCATAGCAGATTTGGTATCTGGACCTACTCAGCTTGTCAGTGTTGCCTCCCGTCAAGTTGCTGGTACTTCCTGATCTGTTCACCAGAGAGAGAGAGGCGCAATCCTTCATCACGACCCAGGATCTCTGAACCTGAATGTATAGCTTTTACAGCCTTATAGTTTGGAGGTTATGATCTGCCAGCGGACTGCAGGGAGGTCCTTGCCAAAGCCAGGGCATTGTCAACACTAAAGTGCTACAGCCATAAGTGGAAGTGTTTTTCTATGTGCTGCCAGTCGCAAAGATTACCCCTCTGAGGGTCACAGTCCCACAGATTCTTCCATACGTGCTTTCATTGGCAAAAGCTGGTCTGGCTCATGCGTCCATCAAGGTACACCTGGTGGCCATCTCACACTACACCAGATCCCGGGAAGATCCTTGTTGTGGTCCCACAGACTCGTCAAGGAGTTTCTCAAAGGGATTTTTTGATCTTTCCTGCCGATGAAGGTGCCTGCCCGGGCATGGGAACTCAACGTAGTCCTGACAAGACTCATGGAAGCACCTTTTGAACCTATGCATCAGGCCCCACTCAAGTTTCTCTCTTGGAAGACGGCGTTCCTTGTGGCCATCACCTCAGCCGGATGAGTGGGTGAGATCCAGTCCCTGTCTTGCAAGCAGCCATATCTGACTTTCCATGAATCGAGGGTGGTGCTGGGTACGCACTCCACTTTCATGTCAAAAGTCCCATCGGAATTCCACCTCAACGAGCCTTTGGTGTTGCCTGTTTTCTTCCCAAAACCTTCATTGCTGGCGGAGAGGACCTTGCATTCGCTGGACATTTCTCATGCCTTGAAGTTCTACCTAGCACGTGCAAAGAGTTTTTGGAAGACTTCTCAGTTTTTGAACTTTGGACCTGTGAATCATGGAACGGCCTTGTTCAAGGTTTCCATCTCAAGATGACTCTGTGGCTGCATCATGCACTGTCATCGGCTGGCTAACCGGCCTCTGCCGGGCTGTCCGAGAGCCCACTCCAGCAGAGCGATCGCTGCGACAACAGTGTTCCTTTCTGGTGCGCCCCTGCTTGACATCTGCAGGGCTGCAACGTGGAGGTCCACGCATACCTTCACGCTGTTCTACTGCGTCGACAGGGATTCCAGGGAGGAGTCCAGAGTCAACCAGGCAGTGCTACACTCCTGTTCGCTTGAGGTGAGTCTGTTCCAGGGGTAAGTGTTAACTGCTTCAGTTGACCCTTGCCATCTCCCGTGGTTTTGCAATGTGTACTGCTGTGTATGTGTTATTCATGAGCATGTGAATCCATGCCAGACCGCATGCTGGAGAAGGTTTAAGTTACTTACCTGTAACTATTGTTCTTCAGCATGGGTATGGCATGGATTCACATACAAACCCTCACTCCGGCCCCTCTGTGGCTCTTCTTGGTCATATACTGCCACTTTACGTGCTTACCAAATCTGAAGATGGCTGGTAGAGGCGGGCTTAGGGAGAGGACTGTCATTGGGTGGGGGCAGTATGACCCAGAGAACAGTGATTGGTTTAGAGGAGAAATACAGTTTTAAAGTGAAAGTGAAACAGTTTTTTTCTTTTACCTAGGATTCCCGGCCTGAGGATGGGGAATATTCTTGAGCAAGTGAATCCATGTCAGACCCATGTTGGAGAACAATAGTTACAGGTAAGTAACTTAAACCTTACTTCCTGCTGTCATCTTGGATCGGTGACTACACTGCATGTGGCCATCTTGGATCGGTGACATCAATTCCAGTGGCCATCTTGAATCAGTGATATCACTTCCTTTGGCCATCTTGAGTCAACCCACACTTCAGCAGAAGGCCACAAGAGACTCCCCTGGGAGCAACAATCCTGAAGAAATTGCCTCATTCCAGCAACACCAGGGAAAAAAATCAGTGACCAACCACGCGATCAGGTGACAAGAGTGTGTGTCATCACTTTTGAACGAGCTAGCGGCGTCCAGCCTGCGGCCTCCCAGTGAAGGGCGATAAAGTGAAAGGTGAAGACCAGCCGGCGACTAGTCTATGCCTTTTAGCCTATGAGCCTTTGATTTTGCGTTCCTCCCAGCTGCACCTATGAGTGCTCCTAGCTTGCTAATTACTGTGCTATCTCTGCACGCTGCAGCACTCACCTACAGTGCTTTCGCTCTTACTGCTCCTCCTGCTCTTCCTACTCACCTCTCACTAGTTACGCTTTCTCCAATCATGCTACAACTTCCTCTTTTCCTATCCCTATCATAAAACTCACATCTCGAAACTCCCACTACTCCATCCTTCTTGTACCTCCTACTTCCAACCAATAAAGCAGACAAGCTATCCGTACCTCCCCTAACACCTATCCACCTTGCTCCCTTCCTCTGAGACTCTACTTCTTTACTCTTCCTTACCACCTTAACTGAACACTGCACTTTGGAATGCTCAGTCTGTATGCAACAAAACATCATTTATCACTGACGTTTTCATGGTACCTCTCCTCCACTAGACCTACTTGCTATCACTGAAACCTTGATTTCTCCATCTGACACTGCCACCTTTGCGGCCCTAGATGACTCCATACTATCCTTTATTCACTCCTCGTCTGACTGGCAGAGGTGCCTAACACCTACTCTCTTCCTACCTCAATGCTTCACAAATCTCCAATGCCACATATACTCCTTCCTCTTATGAATTCACTATCTCTGCTATTGCTCCTCCTCACTCGCTTCACATCATCTCAATCTATCGCCCTTCTGGTCCAAATGGAGCATTCTTTGATGAACTTGGGCAAATCATTGGTTCTCTTTCCACTAAACATCTACTCATTCTCTTCGGTGACTTTAACCTTCCCTCTGCAGCCATTTTTCAGAAATCTGAACTTCAGCCATTTCATACTGACCATGCTCTCCACTCTATCCATAACCTACCTACCCACACTGGAGGTAACTCTTTG
This sequence comes from Ambystoma mexicanum, assembly GCF_040938575.1. NCBI lineage: Eukaryota > Metazoa > Chordata > Amphibia > Caudata > Ambystomatidae > Ambystoma > Ambystoma mexicanum. The sequence goes on along the minus strand of NC_090922.1, from coordinate 584,202,321 downwards.
GATATCTTATTCATCTTCACATGTCTCACAGCCACCAATACTACTGTCACACCATCCCTATCTGATCTGACCATTGTTTCCACCACCCTCTCCTTTTCACCCTCTGACCTCTCCTCACCACTTGCCTTCCTTATTACTAAAAAGGAATTAAACCTTTTGCCATTCCTTCTTTTCTCTCAGACCTACAGTTCTCACTCTACTCCTTCACACCTGAAGCCTCTTCCAAAAGCACTGCCTTCTCCAGCTTCCAATTAATACAATAGTACTCTTTCTCCTCCCATTTCCCACTGCTACCTTTCATCCCTAAGTTCTAGCATGGGTCACACCATTCATACGCTATCTCGGCACAGACATGCATTGGCAGCTGTGCAAATGGAGGCGTACCCACTTGCATCAGGTCCTGAAACTCTACCTCTCTGCCCTGAACTCTCTCAAGTCCTCTTTTGATAGAATAAAAACAGATTTCTACTGCACCCTCATTGACTCTCAGTCTAACCATCCTCGCCAGCTACAGGTCACCCTAAACTCACTCCTAAACCTAGGACTATCAGCTCCACTCTAATGACCTAGAGGAATACTTTGCTATTTCCAAAATTAGAGACTCTATCCTGACCTTCCTCACACTCCCTCCTACATTCGACAGTATTCTACCATCATCCTCTGCCTATATCTCGTACTTTACTCACACTAATACTGAAGAAGTTCTGTCTCTACTGATGAAGGCTAACACCTCTTGTGCCCCATCAGACTCTATTGCTCCTCAGCCAGTCAAGCGTATTGCCCATTTAGGGGCCTTTCACCTTGCTGAACTCTTCAACCTGTCCTTAGACTTCCCTTGCTTTCCGTCTATTGTCAAAATGGCCACGGTCATCCCTCTCCTAAAAGAGCAAGGGGGTGACCCATATCTACTGGCTAACTTTTGCCCTGTGTCTCTCCTTCTGCACTACTCTAAAGTGCATGAAAGTCTTGTGCTCAACTGTCTAACACATTTCTTAGGCATCCACAACCTTCAAGACCCCCTACAAGCAGGTTTCCGCTCCTGTTACTCCACAGAATCTGCTCTCGTGAATGTCTCCAACTTCATCTCCTCTGTTAAGCACTCCAACCTATCGTCTATCCCAATTCTCCTTGGCCTGTCTACTGCATTTTTTAAAAAACTTTATTTATTGAGCTTGACATTACGACAGAGAGAACGAGCAACATAGAGATTGTCAATAAACATGCATTTCAAGTACAAAGTCTGGTAGGAGATTATACAGAGCAGTAAACACCAGTCGAGGTCACAATATCCAGCAATACAGATGGTGCAATGACAAATGTTACACACACGTTAATCGGAGTTGGCAGCTGGGGAAATTCGGACACTCTCGCCATCTTCGGTATTAACGCATAAGGTGGAGATAAATGAGCGGAAAGGGGTCCAAATATTCCTATCTCTAGTGATCACCAGTTGTAGACCGGCCCAGCATTCCTATATGTCAGAGGCCCACGTGACTGCTCGAAGCCACCGAGCGTGTGTAGGGGATCTGGGGTGAAGCCATAGTAATAGAATGCAGCAGGATGCTATTAGTATACAGCGGCTAGCCAGCATCTTCGAGTCATGTTCCAGGCGGGGAAATTCATGGAAGAGACAGGCCAGTGGAGATGGGGTGATAGTGCTATCCATTATGTCAGAAACAGTATCGCATACCTCTCTCCAGAACATAGAGAGGGATGGGCAGGACCAAATCATGTGTAAGTAGTTTGCATCATCTAATCTGCACCTTGGGCAAATGGGAGGGTGATCTTTCGACATGTGATCAGTCTGATCAGGGTGTAGTGAAATCTATGGAGTATCTTAAATTGAATCAACTTAAATCGGGAGTTGAGTGAGATGTCATGAATACAGGCACACATGTGGTCCCAGCGTTGGTCGGTCATTTCGATACCGAGGTCCCCGGCCCAAGAGTCAGGCGACCCTGCTCTGCAGAAGGGCGTACAATCTGGAGACTTCCCCCTGTGGGTTGAGATATTTAGGAGTTCAGATAGAATCGAATCGTCAGGAGGGATTGATAGGAAGTCCGGGCACCTACGCTTGAGAGAGTGGCAGAGACCTGCATAGTGTAGCGGGGCGAGGGTCTGCCCCGTAGGTGCACTTGCAGATCTGGCCACACCATAAAGATACCTTGATCGAAGACATCGCACATAGTCCCAAGACCCACGCCAGCCCAGAGACGTGTTGTTGCTGGATCGACTCGGGGAGATTCCGTGAGAAGGTCCAAAGGGGAAGGTCCTCATGGAAGGAGCGTGGGGTGTTAGCCTGTTTCCACATTTTATTCATGGCCAACACCGTGGAACCAACAGGTTCAAGGGGTTAAAAAGTACCGTAGTGGGAGGGGAGAACTAGTGAGTGCAAATCACGGTCATCCACAGCCAGGCGCTCGAGTCTAACGTGGGGACGAACCAATATGTTGCATAGAGGGCCCGAGCAGCCATCCTATACCTCTCAAAGTCGGGAGCGCCAAACCCACCCCTCGACATTGGGATAGTCAGTGTTGCCGTTTAAGGCAGGCCACACCAGAGTGCCACAAAAAGGTGTCAAGGGTCTCGGTCAATGCTTTGAAGAAATCGCGACCAGGCCATAAAGGAACGCTCAGGAATCCATACAAGAGTTGGGGCAGCACCACCATCTTAAGGATGGCGATCCCGCCTGCCAGGGAAACTGGTAGTTTAGCCCACCCTGTGTATTTTCAGGCAAGGGTGACTAAGCATTTCCCGACGTTGGCTGCATACAAGGAGGAGTGGTAGTGCGTGACCACCACTACAAGGTAGGTGATCTCAGATTGTGACCAAGTGAATCCTAGAGGGTCTGGGGGAGGGGTGGTGACATCAGTCAGAGGAAACAACAAAGATTTAGAGCAGTTTACCTTGAGACCCGATAGCTTGCTGAAGAGTATGACATCTTCAAGTACTGGGGCTAAGTTGTGTTCTGGCGAGCGGATGAAAAGAACGGCGTCGTCTGCGTAGAGGGAAATGATCTCAGGGGAGCTAGATAGTCTTATGCCCCTATGCGCGTGTCGTTGGCGTATCTGTTACACTCACCTGGTCTCTGCAGAGGTGTTGGGGCATGGTTGCAGTCCTCCCTGAACTTGAATCACCCCCTTCAGGCCTCTCCCTCAGTAGAAAAGCAGTGGTACGTGGTGATACTGCTTCTGCGTGGAGATAAGAGTGTGTGAGTGCGCCAATCTGTGATTGTTGTACCTCTCGAACCCTTCACCCCAAAGTACGATTTCTGTAAGCATACGCCGGCCCATAAAGCTCACCTGTGAATTATGGAAGATATGCTCTCTGTCCTGCTACTTCTGGCAGGGGTGCATCGAATGGGATCTAGTTCCTTCACTGGTCCCTGATAAGGATTAGTCCAGTCCAGCTGTGAATGCTTCTCCTTATGATTGGTAAGTCTTTCTTGAGCTCTTGTGATGCTGTTCCTTCTGTTTAATGTCTTTATATGTTGCTCCTATTTATGCCCGCAATAATGTCTTCTCTTTTCTTTCCTTAGATTGAAATGCGGCCTCAATGCAGCTGTGAGACGCGAGGCGCGGCCGGAAGATGGATGCTACCGCAATGTTCGACAGCAGGTAAGTGAAGGTTTAAGGAAAGCACGAAGTATGGCGAAGTGCAACCTTAAACTGACTGTTTTTTCGATGTCTACCCTTGTCTTCTGTTTTTCCTTGCAGGCGCTGCTGTCAACGATGGAGCGTGTCGTGCTGCGGTGCCAAGATGAAGATTTCGGCGTTCTGGAAAGTGTAAAGATGAATACTTGGTTCGCCGAAGAGATGTACAGGTAAGAACAGCTTCCCCAATTGGTAAGTATGCTGGCAGGAAGCAGGATGTCCAGGAAGCAGGACCTTCAAAGGTAAGTCTGACCTCAGGCGACGGTGAGCGTTACGCTGCTTGCAAGTGCAGAATAACGCGAAGCGTCTGTCTTGAGAATCGGGGCAGCTTATATAGCTGAGATCATGGACATGCCCATTAGGGCCGGCTTACCAGCCACACCCTGCCACTCCTAGAGAGTGAGCACGTGCAAAGGCAATCCATTAGCAGCCACGCCCAAAAATACACTTGGGGCTGCTTAATGGATGGAATGTTCAAGGTTAATGCATCCTGCTTAATGGATGGAATGCTCAAGGTTAATGCATCTGAAGTGCTATGTCCATAATAAAAGCTTTTTGGTGTTAAATGGATATTCTTCTTTACTTTTGTTCATGAGCCTGGTGCCAAAGGCGCCAGGACAGTGTCCACCCAGGTCTCCTGTGCATGCGACCCCTGCATGCCTGTGCCCCTGACTTCATGACCATGACAGTATCCTGTCGGCCAGGGGCTCGATTGCTTTAGCAAATATCAATGGTGAGAAGGGGCAACCTTGTCTCGTACCTCTGGATATCTAGAGTTGGGCCGAGCATCGGTCCTCACTGCGAACCCTGGCAACGGGGGAAGAATACAGTAGTTTAACCCAGGCCTGAAAGCGGGGACCGAAGTTAAACTTTTCAAGGACCTGCCATAGATAGCTGCAGGACACGGAGTCGAATGCTTTCTGCATAACGAGCTTGCCCGCAACCGCCTGAGTGACCGGGTCAATACGGGCAAGAATATTGAATAGACGGCGTAAATTAAGGGAAGTGGAGCGCCCCGGAACAAATCCTGACTGATCTGGATGAATAATGAATGACATATATGGAGAAAATCTCAGGGCCAACACCTCAGCATAAATTTTGACGTTGCAGTTGATAAGTGAGAGGGGGCAGTAAAAACTGCTTTGTGTGGGGGGCTTGCTTGGTTTAAGCAGCACTGAGATTATCGCCTCCCGAAGGGACGGGGGAAGGGTGCCGGCCTCGTAGGTCTCCTCCCAAAGGGCTGCAAGTTGGGGAACCAGGGGGTCTTGTAACGCTTATAAAACTCGACGGAGAGTCCGTCGGATCCAGGGGCCTTTCCCGAAGCCAGAGTGTCAATAGGCTTGGATATTTCATCGGGCGTTATCGGGGTGTCTAGGGCATCTCTAGTCTTGGTGGAAAGGACAAAAAGTGGAAGTCTATCTAAGAATGTCTGTATGTCTGTTGTGGGGACATTATCCATATTAGAGTAGAGAGTCTCGTAAAAAGAACAAAGTTCAGTATTTATATTGTGTGATGACAAGACTAGAGTGCCATTGGCCCTCTCAATAGCTGGGATATGGGGTGACCCGTTTTCCTGCCAGACCAATCTAGCTACGATTCGTCCAGAGCGTTCACCCTCTCCGTATTTGCAAGCGAATCGAGGATCATCGAGAAATTTCCGTTCGCGTTCCGCTTGAGTGCAGAATGTGTTGAGTTCGGTACCAATATCAGTGAGAACAACGGGTGACTGGGAGGAGGCATATTGGGATTCGAGCGCGGCGAAACGGGTTTCACTCTATGCGATATTCCTCCAGATCACTTTAAGGATCCCCGCCTCTTTGGAGATTGCGATGCCTCTAATGTAAACTTTGAATGTCTGTAAAAAATGGAGATGAGGCGCATACTCTGGTTCCCAGTCAGATTTGCCTGCTAAAGCAACAGTTAGTCTTCTCCTCCAAACGTTTTCTTGACTCTATCAATCATCAGGGAGGCTGTTTTCCTTTTCAGGTGTGTCTGGTAAATTCTCATTAAAGTCTCAGAGTGCGCGCCTCATCCTCTCTTTTTTTCACAATGGTTACAGAAATCCCGGGTATCAGAGGCAGCAGCACCAGGGTCATCATGCCCTACTAAGGAGAGCCATATTGATGGCTTTCCCCCTCCCCCTATCAAGGGTAGGATTTGTGCTATGGAGGAGAGTTGGTCCCTGGTCACCTGCATGGAAAACATTGTGCAACTACAGCTACCAGAATCCTTAGAGACTTTAATGAAAATTAATTAGACACACCTGAAAAGGAAAACAGCCTCCCGTATGATTGATAGAGTCAAGAAAACATTTGGAGGAGAAGATAAACTGTGTTGAAGCAGGTAAACATGACTGGGCACCAGAGAGCGCACCTCATCCTCGTTTTTTTCTGAAACTTTGATTTTCTCTGTTAGGCAGAATCCTGTGCAGTGCCCTTAGGGACCACTACACACAATTAAGACTACAGGTGGCAATACAAGTTTTACCTTTGGTACAAGCCTGTACTACTAAGTTATAGTGGTAGCAGTAGCAGAGCAGCTAGGCTTATCTCAAGAGTATATGAGCAGTAGCAGAGATTACACAAAGGGACCACAATTACTGTGACTTAAGCAAACACTGACTCAAGGTTTCAGGTAAAAAATTATAAGTATATTTATTTTTCAACCCTCAGTTATAAACACAACACCTCTATTAAACTTTACAAAAAAAACCACACGTTAAATATTCTACAACTAACCAATTCACTTTGTACAGTAAGTCTCAAGGTAAGTACCCTGTGTTTGAATGAACCGCTGTTATGAACAAAACACGATACCGCAGATACGGTTGCGATCACTTTTTGACAGTTCGGTCTACTAAATAAACGTGTATCCGTGACATGAAATGCTACCGAGGTAAAAACATACTTAGCACCTGAGATACCCAGAGGGAGTTGGAGGCAAAAATCACAGGCAATATTTAGATTAGGCAGACAGTATCGAGAAACACTCAGAAACAGGAGTTCAAAAGTCAAAGGGTTGGAGCCAGGTTTAGATGACACCGGAGGCCTGTGCCGAAGATCACACCGTTAGACAGTTCACGATTCTGTATAGCCCAAGAGTACTTGATTATTGTCAATGTTCGGAAGCAAAAGTTATAAGAAGGAGGGAAGACAAGGATGAGCCTTGGAGATGAAGAAAAGGGGTTCACCCAGTTTCCTCGCGTAGAACACAGTACCTTATTTCCACGATGCAGCTGGAGCCCTGGCAGTTGTTCCTGTTGGTTTCCCGCAGACCCACGATTCCTGGAGCTTCGTTGTGAAGGAGGACGTCTGAAGGGGGTCTGCACCACACAGGGATGAAGCCGGCAGCAGCGACAACGAAAAGGTGTGCTCCTTAAAAACAGGAGAGGCTCAGCAGGTGGCTATCCGGACCACTACAGCAAAGTGCAGCGATTTCGACCACGGCGGAGATCTCTGGCTGAAGAAGATGAGCTGGTTATCCCCACCAGGCTCAAGGGAAGAAGACTCCGGACTGGATCTTCTCTTATTCGTCGAAGGGTAGATAGCTCAGGACTGCAGCAGGGCTTCACCGGGATGGGGTAGTTGCAGCAGCCATCGTTCTCTCTGCTTCTCTTCGGTTCCTTGTAGTTCCAGAGGCGACTCTGACTTCTAGCCCAAGAGACCTGCCTTTTATGTGCAAAACCCCCATTCACACAGCCTGGCTGTCAATCACGCAGCAGGGGGGTTGTCCAGCCGGGACAACCACCTCAGCCAATCATGGCAAAGTGCGACTTGGGTTTCCTAGGATACCCTGTGCAGGGGGTGACTACACCCTCCCTCACATTCAGCCCACCTAGACACCCAGGCGCCTTGAGGAGGGCTTCTCTGCAGAAGCCCGCCAAAAAGACGGTAAACAAAGAAGGCAAACCTAGTTTGCCGCGCAAAGTAAAACACAAGAAGGACTTTAACAAAAGGAAATGGTGAATAAACCCAACCGGAGCCAAAAGAAAGACGATTTGGTCAAGCCGGTTTATGTTCGAGGCTAATATAATAGTCAAGAACAGTACCACGTTTATCTAATATAATCGCGGTAGAAAAGTTAGGGTAGGTACCACTGCCACCAGCCAAGTCTAGATGTTAAAAGAGCAAAAACAATGTTCAGGGAGGTACAGACAAAAAAGGGGTACAGATTATCCCTTTCCAGTACTCCATGTAAGATGGGGTGTACTGGGTCTGTAAATGGCAACTTTACCTTTCTCTGGGGGACAGTAGTCAGCCCCAGCGAAATGGAGTCAGAGGGAAGTCTAAAAGACAACCCTGGGTTACTACACTAAAGGTGCTGTGTAACCCGTACAAGAACAGGGGCACCTGGAGTGGTGTGCTCCAGTGCCCAAGATCACACAATGAGTAATAACACATAGGCCAAAACACATGTAAGAGTGGAAAAAGATGTACACTCTTACCAAATAAAAAAATAAACTCCAGAAATCCAGCAAAGCTGCTGGGGGACTCACTGGGTGAGGGAAATTAGCCCTAGAAGGAGAATTCTCCCTAACACTCGCCCCCCCCAGACTAAGGGACAGGAGGATTTAATCCACTCCTGGATGGATCTCATACCTCTAGTCGGTTAAAAACTTCCTAGAGAGACCATCAGCATTTTGGTGGTGACTTCCTGCTCTGTGCTCAATGGAAAAATCAAATCCTTGCAAGCAGATTGACCATCTGAGTAACTTTGGGTTTTCCCCTTTCATTTGCATCAGCCATCTCAAGGGTTGGTGGTCAGTCTGAATGATGAAGGTAGATCCATACAAGTATGGTCTAAACCTCTTCAGTGCCCACACAATAGCAAAGCATTCTCTTTCTATTGTTGCCCACCTTGTTTCAGGATCCTTTAACTTCCTGCTGATGAAACAAATGGGGTGTTCCCTACCTTTCTCATCCAGTTGACTAAGGACTGCACCTATACCTACATTAGAAGCATCAGTTTGTACAATGAAGGGTTGGTGATAGTCAGGAGCTCTTAGGACTGGAGCTTGACAAAGGGCTTTCTTAAGACCTTCAAAGGCTGGATTGCACTCCTCATTCCACCTGACCTTTTTAAGAGATTTCGGAGAGGAGATGACATTCAAGGGAGAAGCTATGGTCCCATAGTTCTCTATGAAGTTCCTATAGTACCCAGTAAGACCTAGGAAGGCTCTTACTTGGGTCTGAGTAGTAGGGGTGGCCCAGTTTTGTACAGCTTGTACTTTGCTAGGCAATGGCCTTATTTCACCTCCTCCTACCTCATGTCCAAGGTAGACCACTGAACTCTGACCAATTTGCCTTTATGGTCAGATGGGCCTGTTCCAGAGCCTGCAATACCTATCCTAGGTGTTCAATATATTCTTTCCATGTAGGGCTGAACACTGCAATGTCATCCAAGTATGCCATGCAGAAGTCCTCCATCCCATTCAGAACTTGATTGACCATCCTCTGAAATGTAGCAGGTGCATTCTTTAACCCAAAAGGCATCACCTTGAATTGGTAGAGGCCAGCTGGAGTGGACAATGCAGTTTTCTCCTTGGCATGGTCTGTCAGGGCTATTTGCCAATAGCCTGACTTTAGGTCAAATGTGCTTAGGTACTTGGCTGCACCAAGTTTGTCCACCAGCTCATCTGTCTTAGGCAAAGGATGGGCATCAGTCGTGGTGACTGCATTTAGAGCTCTAAAGTCCACGCAGAATCTCAACTCCTTGGATCCTGCCTTTGGTACAAGCATAACTGGGCTAGACCATGGGCTAGTAGAGGGCTCTATAACCCCGAGTTCAAGCATCTTGTTGACCTCATTCCTTATGTGGGATCTGATCTTGTCAGACATTCTGTACCCCCTGCTTTTGACAGGCAAACAGTCACCAGTGTGTATGTCATGCTGGCCCCAAGGGGCCAAGCCTGGTGAAAGTGAGAACAGGGAGGCAAACTGATTTAGCAGTAACTTGCACTCATCCTGCTGGTCAGATGTGAGAATGGAAGAGAGATTAACTCCTTCCACTTGCTCATCTAAAGGTAAGCCTCTGAGGAGGTCAGGCAGAGGTTCACTCTCCTCCTCCTCCTGAGCTGAAGCTAGAAGCAGAGCTCCTATGTCAGGTCTAGAGACATAAGCCTTTAAACGGTTGGTGTGAAAGACTCTGGGAGTCTCCTTAGGGTTGCCTAAATCCACCAGATAGTTCACCTCTCCAAGTTTACCCACAACCTTGAAGGGTCCTATCCATTTGTCCTGCAAGGCCCTCTGCCTTGTGGGGACCATAACAAGAACAAGCTGGTCTTGAGTGAACTCAACCATGTTAGCCTTCTGGTCATGCCAATGCTTGACCAGAGCTTGACCAGCCCTCAAGTTATCACTTGCTTCTGCCACCATGTGTGACATTCTCCTCCGGAGACCTATCACATAGTCAGTCACTCTGACTGGCTTGGGGGAAGGAGCACTCTCCAACCCCTCCTTAATCAGGGCCAATGGACCTCTGACTGGATGGCCATAGAGAAGTTCGAAGGGACTAAATCCTACTCCCTCCTGAGGGACTTCTCTATAAGCAAAGAGAAGGCATGGCAGTAGAAGGTCCCACTTTCTTCTAAGGGGTTCTTCTAAAGCACCTATCATGCTCTTCATAGTTCTGTTAAACCTCTCTACCAGCCCATTGGTTTGGGGGTGGTAGGCAGTTGAGAACTTGTAGGTAACTCCACAGGTTTTCCACATGGTTTGCATGTAGTGGGACATAAAATTTGATCCCCTGTCAGATATCACCTCCCTAGGAAAACCTACTCTGGTAAAAATACCAAGTAGGGCCTTAGCCACAGCCCGAGCCGTAACAGTCCTCATGGGTATGGCTTCAGGAAATCTAGTGGCATGGTCCACTACAACCAGGATAAACCTGTAGCCTGAAGATGTGGGAGGGTCAAGGGAACCAACAATGTCAATCCCCACCGTCTCAAAAGGAATTCCCACCACTGGGAGAGGCACTAAGGGTGCCACATTCTTGGACCCACTCTTGCCAGAGGTTTGGCAAGTGTGGCAGCTTCTGCAGATTTTTTTTTTTTTATTAAAATGTTTGGTTTATATTTAAACCTTTCATTTTTTTTAATAGATCATATTTCATTACTATTTCAAATACTGGCAATTGTCATTAGAAAAGTTCTTTCTTAACTGTGTTTTTCTTCCAAAATCATCTTTAGGAAATGTACAATGGTGAAAATCTCCTTTTTTGTTTCACCCTGGAGGAACTTTGCCCAACGATCTTCTGGATTTAGCTGAACTGTTGCTGTTAGATACATATCTCTGATGCGTATCTTAGTATCGATCAGGGCTGGACAAGATATGATAATGTGTTTCAAGGTTTCTGTTTCGTTTCCTTTTTTACAGAATCTACAAAAAGCCATGTCCTTTGGTAGGAGTTTCCTTGATGTTAAAGATTCCCTTGTTGGCAATAGGTTTAATTGGAACCGCAAAAAAAGTCTCTGGCTTGGGTAGATGGACATTTTTGGAGTTATGTCGGCAGGCGATTTATTGAATGTATATCAAATTTGCACTCATGATTAAGTTTGTATTTTCCTTTGACTTCAATAGTCGATATCCAATCATTCTGGGTAATTCTTTTTTTGCTTTCCCTGGGCGTTGTGTTAGGAGTTCGAATGAGATATTTGCTGCCTTTCTTATAACTTCCATATGAGTTTTCCAAGCCTGCAGAGTAGTGGCATGTGTTGCATTTTCTTTGGTTTGAAATATTTGTAATGCTGGAATGTGTTGGTCGGACAGGATCTTCCTGTATAGGTCTAATTATCTCCATGTGTGTAAGGATGATAACAATTGGAGTGATAGTTCATACCTGATTCGAGCCACAGGAAATGACTGTGGTAATGTTAACAGCTTTCTCCAGAAAAGAGCTTCTAAGTGTGCCCATATCCAGCGTCCAGGTTGATGAACGTTTTGCTACCGTACAGGAGGATGGCCACCACCTTTTGTCTATAAAACGTAATAATCGGTTGCAAAGTGAATTTGCCATATTTACGTTGAAGGAAAAGACCTTGGCGTGCTAATGATTTTGGTTTTCAGAGAGATTGACCAATTAACTTCCGTTGGAGATTGATTCACCCATATCCCTAGATATTTTACAGTTGAGCCTTGGGCTAGTGGTCGTTGGTTTAAATACATTGTTTTCATTTCCTGATTATTTTTTTTAGTCAGAGATAGCATCATGATTTGCGATTTTTGCGTATTTATTTCCAGGCCATTTACCTTCATGTACATTTCAAGTTTAGACAAAGCAATTTGCAGCCCTCTCGGTGTTTGGGAGCAGATGACAATGTCGTCAGCATACATCATACAAGGGATGGGTGTTCCATTTAGCTTTGGAGGGTTAGCTGTCTCAATGTTTGTCTCGAGTTCGTAGTCAGCTGTGAATAGGTTGAATAATGTAGCTGATAATGGACAGCCTTGTTTGAGGCCATTGAAGGTTTGTATATCTTCCGAGACTGTGCCGGCCTTTGAAAGTCTAATTCTAACTGATGTATTTTGGTATAGTAATTTCAAAGGTTCTAATATCTGATCTGGACATCCCCATAGATGTAGTTTAGACCAAAGTTTTGTTCTGTTTACAAGGTCAAACGCCAGTTTGAGGTCAATGAATGCTGCATATAGTTGACGCTTAGTGTGAATAGCTTCTTGCTTTAACAAATTTAGTAGGAATAAGTTGATGTTTGTTCCTACATGCTTTACAAACCCGGTTTGTCTTTTCGCAAAGATTTGGTTTGTTTTTGCCCAGGTGTTTAGCTGTTCTAACAGTACATTTGCAAAAAAAATTCCCCAGTGGATCCAAAAGGACAATTGCTCTATAATTGCCCGGGTCTTTAGAGTCGCCTTTTTTATAGATTGGCAGTATTACTGCTTTTTGCCAAGATGGTGGTATGTCTTTGGTTTGGTCGATTGCAGTGAAGATGAGAGAGCAGATCTGTGTCCAGGTTGTTTTGTTGGCTTTTATGATTTCATTTGAAAGTCCATCGGGACCTGGAGCCCGTGACGGATTTAATTTAGAGATGGCCCACTCGATGTCTTCAGTCTCCCAAAGGAAGGACCAAGTTGCTTTTAATTGTGTGTTTGATTGCTTTCCTTCAATCATTGCTTCTTTGTAAAGATTCGAAACATGTGATTTCCATCTCTGTTCGTCCACATTAGATGTCATTGGGATTGCAGCTTCCATTTGTGGGTTTAAAAGTCGCTATGGGTCTCTGGTATTCTTTTTATGTAAAGCGGCTAGCATTTCTTCAGCATCGTTCTGATTTTGTATAACACGATTGCTTTTGAGCCAGTTTTTATAGTGCTGTTTTAACTGTCTTATTTTTTGTAGTTTATATCTGGTAGGCGTTTTATTATCTTAATTTGATATCTCAGCTTCTTTTTTTGTTTACAATATTGTTTGAGTATGATTGTGTGTGAAGTTTAATTGCTTGGTTTGTAACTTCTCGAGGTTGTTCAAGAGTATTTAATAATTGTGGGTAGTTCAATCGTTGAATATTAGACAAAGTATCGCTACTTAGGCAGTTAGAAAATTTTCCCAGAGTGTGACTTTTAATTCTTAGTCTGGTTAGCCTTTTGTTTATTCTTAGTTCTGGAAATTGCATTTTTTCTTTTGGTGGATTGTGCATTTGCCATACAATTGTCAATAACGAGTGATCACTCTTGTCAGATTTCACAATGTTTGTTTGGATTAGTGTGGAGCTGATCCGGTCTGGCAGAAATATATAATCAATAAAGGCACAAGAGGAGCCTCGGGACCAGGTGTGCTGTGGTTTAGCCGTTGTTTGGTCTAGGAATGGTTCTCTGGAGAGGCCTCTTATCGTCATTTCTTTTAACCATTGTTTGGCACGTGAGGCGATGTTGCAAGTTTTTAATAGAATTCCTGTCTTATCGAACAGATGAATATTTAGGTCTCCACATAGTATTATGTTGATCTTTGGAAATCTTAGGGATATGTCATCTAACCCGGAACACACTTTATCAATGAAAATGTCATCGGCTATTGCAACAGGATTCCAGTAGATGTTAACTATGCCGATTGTGTCTCGATTTTCTGTTGGATCTAGCTTGTTGTATCTTAATATGGTTATTTGTATCCAGTCGTTTACATTGACTGATTCAACAATTTGGAAATTGCTGCTCACTTTAATTAAAGTGAGCAATCCGGCAGACGGCCTGCCTTTTTTGTCTTTTATAGCTGTCGTCATCAGCACGGTATAATTATCACAAATTGGTTGGGTTGTAATCCAAGATTCTTGGAAGCATATGATATCATAAGTTGTCAGATCATGATCTTGGCCATTGAAGAGGTGGCTGTTTCCTCGTGTATTCCAGGAGCATAAGGAAACTTTAGACTGCAATTGTTGCAATAATGGTTATTGATTCGTGTCATTTTGGTCCGAGTATGAAATTTGGGACCAATCCATTATTCTCCTTATTTGATGTTCATTTTGATCAAGATGTTTTTGATGGGGCGTGTATGGATCGCTGTATATATTTTCCTCTGTCCAGGTGTTTCTATAATTATATGCAGTTCTTGCCGATCCTCGTTCATTGTCGGAGCTATTTTGTCGTATAATGAGGGAGCTCTTTTTTTGATGGATTTTTTCCATCTCAGCTTCATCTTGTGGCTTCACATTTTCTACTTTAAATCCAAGTGCAAATAATGACTCCTTATGGTTGATGATAAAATGTTTTGTTTTAGCAGAATTGAGGAGTAATTGAATCCTATCCAGATGTCTCTCGTCCATGAAGCTTACTGTCAAAACGTCTTGGGTTGTGATGTTTTTTAGGTCCGGAATGGCCTTATATAACCTCAAAACATTTGTTCGATTAAGTATCAATTCTTCAGTGTTATTCCGTATTCTTTTTAAGACGATTGCACGTGATTGGATGGTTTTCCGTGGATTGACAAATATAGGTTGCGGTAGACCAGGTTTGGAAGATTGGTTTAAACCTTTTGATGAGTCCATGTTCGAGACGTCAATTCTAGAATGATTCGATTGTACTTCATCTGAGACAAATGTGGAATTCGATATATTGTCACATGATAAGGTTAGTTGTGACCGTGTAATCTCATATTCGTCTACAATCACAAGGGAGGCATCACTAGGTTGAATCTGCGCTTCTTCTGAGATATATGGATCTTCTTCCAGCTGTTGTGACAGGTTGAGCAGCTGATCTAGTTGATCTTCCTCAGTTAGAGCTTCCGTTTGGCTGTTTTCTCGTGACATTACCGAGTTATTTCCTGTCTCACTTTGCAATTTGAGTGGGGGAGCACTTACTCCGGTATCTGCTGGTAGGGCTATGTCCATTGTTTGATTTGGCACACTGAGGTTTCTCGGAAAGGCTCTAGAGCCAACTTGTTTTGTTCTCTTTCTTGTTGGTTTTAAGTTCTTTTGTGACTTTGTATCATTGACCATAGGACTGAAGATGGCTAATTGCTTGCTGTTGTTTCAGAGTTGATTTCTTTGTTTTTATTTTGCGTGTTTATATTTGGTAAACTAACATTTGTGCCAAGATGTTGAGCCGATTGAGTAGGATTGTTAGACTGATTCAACACTGGCATTTTTAGCCCGGTTGAACAGATTTTTGTGCTCTGATCATATGTAATAGTTTTGTTTTGACAATTGCAAATTGCGAGATCGGTTTTAAGGGCGGCAGTTTGTTGTTTGCTGGCAGTCATCATAATTATTAGTGCTTCAGTTATCTTTGAGATGTCCGCTCTGTCATTCTCGCAATGTCTGCGAGGCATGATTGCCATATCTTACTTGTCTCGGCCTCGTAGTCTAGGCGGTTTTCGATCATGTGTATGAACGACTCGATGAAGATCTGTTTCGCATGAATGAGTGCCAATAGTGTGGCTTGATCTTTACTCGCCTCTAAACATGCCTCTTGCATCTTTAGAAAAGGTATCATTGATTGTGATGTAAGTGCAATGAGCATGTTTTGAAGATCCAACATGGTAGTCGGTATTGAGGGTAATTGTTCCGTGTTGGGTATTGTATCTGCATTCCCATTTTTGAGTGGGTACGCTTCATATGTTTCTTGTACACGTGGTCTATTCATCTGAGGCGTATGTGTGTTGACTGTTTTGATGTAATACCGTCGCCTATTGAATCATCATGTTTAAACTGATCCTCCAACAGATTTGGCCGAAATTTAAACATAGTCTTTTCATTGTATGAGTGGCCGAAGACTTCCTTTCGTTTTTCTTGATTTGCCAGAAGTGTTTCAATCTCATTCATGTCCAATGACAATCGTGCTATTTTGGGATTGCGTTGGGCTGAGAGTGAATTTGCTATGTCCTTTGAGAGATGCTTACTTTCGTAAATCGATTGCCAACGTCTTTTGGCTAGCGCTGCTTTGTCTTTTTGGGAGATCAGTGGTGTGGATTGCTCTTTCAAAGCATGGTTCCTTGTTAATGACACACTTAAGATGTTTGTTGGTGGGGAGTCAACCATGTCATTATCTCCATCAGACATAAAGATTTTTTTTTGTGCATGGCACCCGGGTTCGTGTTTGTTGGCTTTCTTATCACACTGTTCTCCAATGACATTGCATTGTTTTCCTCGGCTTGCTGGATCTTCACTTGAGGGATGTCCTTTAGTGATTTCTGCAATGGCTGATTCTAACGGGGTCAGCTCATGAGTTTTTGGACTGAATTTGATGGGTAGAATCTGTGAATCAGGTACCAAAATTACCTCAGAATCTTGAATACTTTTAGTTGATTTTGAACTTTTCGTTCTTGGTTTGCTTTGTATGTTAGGTATGGAGGTTGCTTTTGAACGTTGTCTTGTGTGAGGGCCACTTTGTGTGTCATTTAATGAGTCCAATGCAGCATCTTCTGCCATTTTGTACAGATTAGATTCCTAGAAATATTTGAATTAGGAGTCTATCTGTAGTGGTCTATGCTGGTGCAAAGTTGTTTTAGGTTATGCAAAAAGCTGCTTGTAAAAGGTTACTTTGTTCTTCAATTGAAAGATTAGTTGGTTCAAAGTGAGGAAAAAACTCTTTACCTCATTTTTGCTAGTCCTGAGTCAAAGGCTCAAAGCTTGCAGTCCTCAGGGGAAAACTTCAGTATTACTGAGATGCACTTTTGGGGTCCCAGTTGAAGTATAAGCTTACTAAGTATTAACAACAGGAATCGGAAGGCACCTGAGTCAAAGGCACGAGGCCCGCAGTCCTCAGGGCTAACTTCAGTTTTGCTGGGAAGCGCTTTTAGTCTCCAAATTGCAGTATGAACTTCCTAAATATTGACAGCAGGATCTGGGGAGCCTGTATGCCTCAATGTCGGTTTAGAAACCCCTTAGTAATGGAAAAAAAAAACATTTTCCTTTTGCTATTCCCTTTTCTTTTAACTATGGCAACAAAATGACCCTGCGCAATCCAATGTTATTCGCTATTGGTCAAAGTCCTGGTATTTGCAGATGTTCTGGAGGCACACGTGCTCAGCTATAGCTGCATAAGTCTCAATGCAACACTTTGTGTTGGACGCACGTTTTAGTATAATATGATCTATTTTCAGTTATGTTTAGCAGTGAGTGTCTGCTGGCTCCTTATTTCCTTGCAAATACTGTAGTTACTGCAGAGAGTCTGAGGGTCGAGGGTATGAACTGGGGATTAAGTTCTTACCTTACTCTGGCATGTGCCTCTCACTCCTGCTGTTAAAGGTTCCACCGTAGCAACGCAGCAAACAGCAGAAAATCCAGCGCCCTCTACTCGCGCGGGCTCAACGCCGCACGGGCGGCTGGGGTGCACTTTTGAGGCTCCACTTCCTGGTGGGCGGAGTCAAGTGGGCGGGATCGCCGTGCGCACAAATCAAGAGTTTCAAGAGTTCTTAAGGCGAAATCGAAGGCGGCAATCCCAACCGTGGGTTTCTTTCCTTTTTCCAGGTGTGTTCTTTCAAAAAAAAGCAGCGTTTAATGAGCGTTAAAAAAAAGAAAGAAAACAAAACGCTCTGCAGGTCAAAAGCAAGCCAAATGCACACGGACAGTGCGCATAGCCAAACAGCAGAAAATCCAGCGCCCTCTACTCGCGCAGGCTTCTGCAGAATTTGTCTACTTCTGTACCCATCTTAGGCCAGTAGAAGTGCAGAGATAGCCTTTCTTTGGTCTTCTTAAAACTTAAGTGACCAGCCAAAGGTACCTCATGGGCTAACTGCAGAAACTGGATTCGGTTCACTAGAGGTACTACAAGTATTTTGTAGTCTCCAGGGGTTGACTTAGTTGGTTCACTGTAGAAGAGGCCATCTTCCCAGTGCAATCTGTACTTCCCAGGCTCAGTCCCATTGAGCTGAGAAGTGGCCTGTTGGCGAAGACCTTCCAAGGTAGGACACTCTCTTTGTCCCTTGCTGAAATCCTCCCTGTTGGGTCCACCTTCTGCCAGTAAAGACTGCAGCTCAGGATGGTCAACAGGGTCAAGATCTCCTACCAAGGTAAGATCCTCTTCTAGATCTGATTCCTCAGTATCTAGTTTGACCATACAGGGTTGAACCTCACACTCAGCCTCAGCTGGTGTGGGAGTCACAGGTGTGACTTTGGACAGTGTCGGAGATGTCCTTCTGGGCAGAGGTGTGCTTTATGGTTTCTTGCTGGCAGACTTAGGTTTCCCTTTTGTCTTTTCTTGCCCTGCAATGGCAGTAAGTAAGTCCTGTGGACTTGGGGTGATAGCTTCCTCTATCATGTCCCCAGGAGAGCCTCTTAAGGTTCTCTCCCTTGCAGACCTTGTGAGCTCCTGCTTCCTTCTGCTGGGGGGCCTGGGGGTACTAGACACAACTCCAAGAGTGTTAAGGTCATTACCCAACAGGACCCTCCCAAGTACGTTATTTTGCACACTTACAGGTATTCTGACAGTCATGTCATTACACTGGATGAGAGCTGGTAACTGGGGAACCATTTGCACAGGGCCTCCAGCTAACTTGGTTAGGTGTTTGGGTGCCTTAGCAACATCCTCCACCTTGAAAAAACATTCATCCACCACAGTTATGCTGGCTCCAGTGTCTCTGATGGCAGGGTCTCCTGACCATTCACAAGAACACTATCTTTGTAATACTCTTTAGTATTATCTGGGATTGAGTTATAGACATCTAAGTTCTGTTGTTCCCAAAGACCCAAGGACACTAAAGAAACACTAGCTGAGACTCTCATGGGCTCATCAGCTAGTAGCTGAAAGTTTCCACTTGTCATAGGTACTTCATCCGCCTGGGAGAAGGCTAAGGAGACAGTGTTGATTCCTGAAGGTATACTGTTATGTCACACTCTTCAGGCACTGCCTGAGCCAGCTGAGCTAGCCACTTGGTACTGTGATGTCATGCAAGTACCAAGTGGAATGTTGATGTATGAGTGAGAGAAGGCTGTGCTGAGTGTTCTGTTTATGGGTCAGTTGGTCCCTCCCTCCCTGGGTGATGGGTGCCGGTGATCTATCTTATCTATCTATCTTAGGATCTATCTTATGTCTTATACCTTATGTCTTTATGTCCTGTAAAATGTAACTGAAGAACTGGAATAAACTTACTTATAAGCAACCTAACCCAAGTATGGACATTGCTTTACTACATATACCCTTACACTTGGGATCTCCTTTCACAAGGCCAGGCAATCCACAAACAAAGCATTTCCCAAATGCTCTCTGGAATGGGGGCTCTGACCTCCATCTGGTGTGGAACCAGGTGGTACACTAGCCTGATTCGGTTTACCTTGTGGCTTACACTGGTTATGTTTGTGGCCCTCTTTTGGATTGGAATTATTGGAATTCTCCTTGTTGTCTTTCTTGGACTGCTTTCCCTCTTCCTTCTTCTGAGTTGCCCCAGAATCCCTGTGAGTAGCCCTGTTGGCAACCCACAAGTCAGCAGCCTTAGCTAACTTCCTAGGATCTATCTCCTTTGAATCAGCCAAGTGCTGTCTAAGCTCAGGAGAGCAGGCATCAAAAATAGACTCCAACATTACAAGATTCCTCAAACCTTCATAAGTGTTTACTTTGTAACCCTTAACCCAACCATCTACGTTTTTCAAACAGTCACACACCCAGGTAGCCCAAGGGGTACCATCATGCTTTTTGAGGGTTCTAAACCTCTTAAGATACTGGGAAGGGGTCTTCCCAAACCTAGCTATTAATGCTAGTTTCACACACTCATAATCCTGCTTATCCTCCTCCCCCAACTCCATTACAGCATCACTTGCAACAGGGGGGAGCCTAGAGAAAAGCCAAGGAATCAACTGATTCCCTGAGATACCTTGAATCCCATGATTGTACTCAAATAGTGCTAACCAATCCAAAACATCAAGTTTAGTCTCATACATACCAATCATTTCCTTTGGCATACAGGGTCTCTTAGGGCTGGATGACCTAGAAGACTCTGGGAGAGAAGCATTTTCTAGAGACATTTTCTTCATTTCTAGTTCATGATTCAGCTCCATTTCTCTGAGCCTTAACTCTGGATGTTTCATGGCAGTTTGTGCATCAATACGTTTCACTTCTAATTCAAGTCTCATTTTCTCAAGTGCAATAAATTCAGGAGTAAGTGTAAGACCTGTGGGGGTCCCTGTGGACAGAGGTTGTGCATTCTGAGCAGGCAACGGAGTTGTAGGGTTTCCTAGCAAGGACTTGTCTATTTCTTCTAAATTAACACTCTCAGAATCAGAAACATCAAAATCCACATTGGCTGGAGTGGTAGGCCCTTCTGACCCACTCTCCAGACTTTTTCCCATTAACTTTGCAACCAGTTCAGACTTTGTTCCTTTACCAGAGAGATTCTTATCTCTACACATGGTTCTAAGAACCTCAGCAGTATAGAGTAAAAGACTCTCTTCAGTGTAGTTTTCCATATTTGTAGGTAAATAGATAGAAATCAGGGTGAGAGATCTGAAAGCAGCTGTCAAGTTTTTGAAGCTATTTTATTTTGCCTTCAAAAAGATTTTGCACAGATGAGTATTTTTAAACATTTACAAAACTTTCGATAAGCACGAAAGGTTAGGTGGACAGATATTTCTTTTTTTGCGAAATACAAGTGAGTATCGTCCTCTTTTCTTGCGGAGGAACAATTTTCACAGTGATGCACGAGTATACAGTACAGGTAGGGGATGACAGAGGGTGGTACCAGTGTGCAGCCCAGGACTGTGATAGGTCCGGGGGTACTAGAACAACAAAAGTGAACACAACACTATTCTACAAACACATATACACAGGGCTTCTGCCACAGAAAATCGACACAACAGTGTTTTGGCGAAGCTGGGCTGGGATTAAGCCCGAGGTTGTAGTGGCCTTCATCAGGATGGTCTCTTAATAAAGGTTCTGTCCGAAAAGGAAATCTCTGGGGGAAGGGGAGAGCTGTCAGGATCTCAGTTAGTTGAGGTTTCATTTACGTATTAATAAATAATGGCTGATTAGTGCCTAAAAATACACTCGTAGTGTATTACCATTGGACAGCTTACCGTCTGCTGTGGTGCAGCGGGGACGCTGTGCTGGAGTCCTGTTATGGTTGCCGGACTCTTGGGGACATGAGAAGACTCGTGTGAATAGGGTCACTCAGGCTATTTATTAATGCCTATGGTCTCTGGGAGCTGTAGAAACAAAGGTAAGTATACCGTTATCTCCACGTGTGGGGGAGACCGTGTATTTCAAGCAAAACACAAGGCCCATGTACATCCAGCATGGGATGTGTTGGAGTGGTGAGTATTGGACCCGGAATGATGGACACCGGTGGTGTGGGTGTCTTGTGAGAGTGGTGTTTGTCAAGAAGCCATCAGGTAAAGGCTATCATTTTGGTATCCTGTCGGTGGCAGGAATCAAGTTTAAACGCCACGGTGAACTATGGGCTGTAAAACACAATTTACTGTGATTAGAAGTGACATGAGCATGCAAGAGGAGATTGCAATACGAGTTTGTGGTGGGTGCAAAGTCCAAAAACATTATAACATTTTTTTTATAAGATTTTTTAGTGCTGTAGCAGTTTTTTTGCCGTGACTTGACATTGCTAAAGGAGTGCTTGTGCTGGATCAGGGTGGAAGCTGGATGCTGCCATCGCCGTGTTTTTAGGCATATAACGTTTTCCAATCTTTTTACAAGAATGGTGCTGCCGTGCGCGTTTAAAAGATGTCTAAGAGAGGACTAAAAGCTTCTACAGTGGACGAGTTAGACTATAAAGGACAGTGCATCAGGTGGGAAATGCTGGAGGTACCTAGGCTGTCTGTTCCGAACTGTCAAAATGAGAAAAGGAGCATAATTAAGCGATGTGATTTACCGAAGCCTGTTGTGGAAGTGTCTGCGCTCCTCGCGGTAATGGATGCTACCGAGGAGTGCAGAAACCATAGGTTAAGAGCTCAGCCCAGCCGGGCTGGCCAACCAATGGGGTGCCCAATGGAGAGTAGGGTAGGGCAAAGATAGGATTGAATAACGGCCATGGTTATTGGTGTTCAACATTCGGCCAATGGTGTGGAGGCATGACAAGCAACAGATATGACCCGTATGTGTGAGCTCTCGAGGGGGCACAGAAGGCTCCTATCATGGATGACATAAAATGAGGGCTGTACTATTATGGACTCATTACAACGGGAGTGGGGCAGGGAATCAACTGCTGCAGATTACTGGACACTATGAGATGTTGATGGCTTGAGAGGAAATTAAGTAAATCAAACGTGAGAGACATGTTTGAAATTAGCATGGTGTCATAAAAGGTCCTGAATGTGCACATGCCTGTCTTTGGGAGGTAGACACAATGTTGTATGATGAAGGCTCGATATACATAACTCAGTAATGTGGTCCTGGTAAACATGTCAGACAGATTGTGTGGAGAAATCCACATATACACAAAACAGTATAAGCTGTATAGTTTCTTATGTGATTAATGTAAAACATCAGGATTTGGAGAAACATACAATGCTTTATATACACGGTTGTTAAATGGCATCTATGTTGATGTTCAATATTGCAAGAAAATATGCAAAACATACAGTGTCAGAAACAGGACAGCAGGATGTGAACCAGAGCTCGGAAAAGACCTGTACTGGACAAAGGCCAGTGGAATCTACGGGGTCACTCAGTCCCAGAAGTGTTTCCACTCAACGGTGATATTAAGTCCAGTTCTTACTGTGTCCAGTCTGTGGACCCATTTCTGTTCAAGCCTAGTGAGCGCTAGATTGATATCACCTCCTCTTCTTTGTTGTTGTAGTTGTTGTAAGATGGTCCAGGTAAGTTGCTCATTGGTGTGGCCTTTTTTGCTGTAATGCTCCACTAGTGGTTTATCCTGTATGGAGTTCTTGATGCACGATCGATGCTCACTTATCCTTTGTTTAATGGGTCTGGTTGTTTTCCCAATGTAAATGAGCTCGCATGGACACTTTATCACATAGATTGCGTTTTTGCTCTCGCAGTTTGTATGGCTTTGCATTGTCCAGATGAAATGGATCATCTTACAACAACTACAACAACAAAGAAGAGGAGGTGATATCAATCTAGCGCTCACTAGGCTTGAACAGAAATGGGTCCACAGACTGGACACAGTAAGAACTGGACTTCATATCACCGTTGAGTGGAAACACTTCTGGGACTGAGTGACCCCCGTAGATTCCACTGGCCTTTGTCCAGTACAGGTCTTTTCCGAGCTCTGGTTCACATCCTGCTGTCCTGTTTCTGACACTGTATGTTTTGCATATTTTCTTGCAATATTGAACATCAACATAGATGCCATTTAACAACCGTGTATATAAAGCATTGTATGTTTCTCCAAATCCTGATGTTTTACATTAATCACATAAGAAACTATACAGTTTATACTGTTTTGTGTATATGTGGATTTCTCCACACAATCTTTCTGACATGTTTACCAGGCCCACATTACTGAGTTATGTATATCGAGCCTTCATCATACAACATTGTGTCTACCTCCCAAAGACAGGCATGTGCACATTCAGGACCTTTTATGACACCATGCTAATTTCAAACATGTCTCTCACGTTTGATTTACTTAATTTCCTCTCAAGCCATCAACATCTCATAGTGTCCAGTAATCTGCAGCAGTTGATTCCCTGCCGCACTCCCGTTGTACTGAGTCCATAATACTCCAGCCCTCATTTTATGTCATCCATGATAGGAGCCTTCTGTGCCCCCTCGAGAGCTCACACATACGGGTCATATCTGTTGCTTGTCATGCCTCCACACCATTGGCCGAATGTTCAACACCAATAACCATGGTCGTTATTCAATCCTATCTTTGCCCTACCCTACTCTCCATTGGGCACCCCATTGGTTGGCCAGCCCGGCTGGGCTGAGCTCTTAACCTATGGTTTCTGCGCTCCTCGGTAGCATCCATTACCGTGAGGAGCGCAGACACTTCCACAACAGGCTTCGGTAAGTCACATCGCTTAATTATGCTCCTTTTCTCATTTTGACAGTTCGGAACAGACAGCCTAGGTACCTCCAGCATTTCCCACCTGATGCACTGTCCTTTATAGACTAACTAGTGCACTGTAGAAGCTTTTAGTCCTCTCTTAGACATCTTTTAAACGCGCATGGCAGCACCATTCTTGTAAAAAGATTGGAAAACGTTATATGCCTGAAAACACGGCGATGGCAGCATCCAGCTTCCACCAGGATCCAGCACAAGCACTCCTTTAGCAATGTCAAGTCACGGCATAAAAACTGCTACAGCACTAAAAATTCTTATTAAAAAAATGTTATAATGTTTTTGGACTTTGCACCCACCACAAACTCGTATTGCAATCTCCTCTTGCATGCTCATGTCACTTTTAATCACAGTAAACTGCGTTTTACAGACCATAGTTCACTGTGGCGTTTAAACTTGATTCCTGCCACCGACAGGATACCAAAATGATAGCCTTTACTTGATGGCTTCTTGACAAACACCACTCTCACAAGACACCCACACCACCGGTGTCCATCATTCCGGGTCCAATACTCACCACTCCAACACATCCCATGCTGGATGTACATGGGCCTTGTGTTTTGCTTGAAATACACGGTCTCCCCCACACGTGGAGATAACGGTATACTTACCTTTGTTTCTACAGCTCCCAGAGACCATAGGCATTAATAAATAGACTGAGTGACCCGATTCACACGAGTCTTCTCATGTCCCCAAGAGTCCGGCAATCATAACAGGACTCCAGCACAGCGTCACCGCTGCACCCCAGCAGACGGTAAGATGTCCAATGTTAATACACTACGAGTGTATTTTTAGGCACTAATCAGCCATTATTTATTAATACGTAAATGAAACCTCAACTACCTGAGATCCTGACAGCTCTCCCCTTCCCCCACAGATTTCCTTTTCGGACAGAACCTTTATTAAGAGACCATCCTGATGAAGGCCACTACAACCTCGGGCTTAATCCCAGCCCAGCTTGGCCGAAACACTGTTGTGTCGATTTTCTGTGGCACAACCCCTGTGTATATGTGTTTGTAGAATAGTGTTGTGTTCACTTTTGTTGTTCTAGTACCCTGGACCTATCACAGTCCTGGGCCGCACACTGTTGACACCCTCTGTCATCACCTACCTGTACTGTATACTCGTGCATCACTGTGAAAATTGTTCCTCTGCAAGAAAAGAGGACGATACTCACTTGTATTTCGCAAAAAAATAAATATCTGTCCACCTAACCTTTCGTGCTTATCGAAAGTTTTGTAAATGTTTAAAAATACTCATCTCTGCAAAATCTTTTTGAAGGCAAAATAAAATAGCTTCAAAAACTTGACAGCTGCTTTCGGATCTCTCACCCTGATTTCTATCTATTTACCTACAAGTACTCTCCTGGGCATATCAGGGCTTCGCCAGGCGCCCTTTACATACTCTTGTTTTCCATATTTGACATGATTTCTCAGTTAAATAGA
This sequence comes from Ambystoma mexicanum, assembly GCF_040938575.1. Taxonomy (NCBI): domain Eukaryota; kingdom Metazoa; phylum Chordata; class Amphibia; order Caudata; family Ambystomatidae; genus Ambystoma; species Ambystoma mexicanum. The sequence goes on along the minus strand of NC_090922.1, from coordinate 584,176,799 downwards.
TTTAGTGGTGTTAGACTTGTGGTTAGTTGAACCCAAGCAATAGCAGCACTCTAAGTGTAATCACTCTACTTCCAAATCCTCACCGCTGTACACCAGTGTTAGGCAGAATCCTGTGCAGTGCCCTTAGGGACCACTACACACAATTAAGACTACAGGTGGCAATACAAGTTTTACCTTTGGTACAAGCCTGTACTACTAAGTTATAGTGGTAGCAGTAGCAGAGCAGCCAGGCTTATCTCAAGAGTATATGAGCAGTAGCAGAGATTACACAAAGGGACTACAATTACTATGACTCAAGCAAACACTGACTCAAGGTTTCAGGTAAAAAATTATAAGTATATTTATTTTTCAACCATCAGTTATAAACACAACACCTCTATTAAACTTTACAAAAATAAACACATGTTAAATATACTACAACTAACCAATTCACTTTGTACAGTAAGTCTCAAGGTAAGTACCCTGTGTTTGAATGAACCGGTGTTATGAACAAAACACGATACCGCGGATACGGTTGCGACAGATGGCTCCTCTCGGACGTCCTTCTCAGATCCGTTACCCACATGTCTATCCTCTCCACATGTCTATCCTCTCCAGAACGTTCTCAGACCACTCCTCGGTGTTGGTCTCTCTCAAATGGAGTGCAGACAATCCAGGGGCTCTTGTTGGACAGCCACAGAGAAAGCCGGATAGAGGTAGATTCTAGAGGAGCCAAGGAAGAGGTTGTCTTTAGCTCAAGCCGCCCAAAAAAGGGAGTCTCTATCACGGTAATTCAGGACTCTCACTACAATGGGGTGGGGAGGAGCAGGCGCTCTGGGTTTTGCCGTCAAAGAGCGGTGGGCCCTCTCAATTGCAAACTGCGGGGAGAGTTTCGGGTAATCCAGGAGTGATTGCAGAGTGCGCTCAACAAAGTCTTCCATGGGGCCATCTATCTTGTCCTCTGGAACCCCAGTGATGCGTAGGTTATTGTGCCTGGAGCGCGATACCAGGTCCTCATTCTTCATCTGGACATCTTGAACCTGCCTGGACAATGGACCCACCTCAGCCCTGAGGGCAGTGATATCGTCTTCGGCCACCCCGACCCTAGTCTCCCCCTATGTGACCTGTGTGTCAGCTTTCTCCATATGGGGTTTGATCAAGCATATGGTCCCACTCATGTCATCCAATTTCTAATGTAGCGCCGTGAAACCCTCCCGCATGTATTCCATCATTTTATGTGATTCAGTGGCTTCGGGAGGTTCTGATATAGATGCCTGCGGTTCCGATATGGGATCACTCGGCTTTGATGCTGCTGTGGTATACATGTTAATAGAGCACTGCTTTTTATTAGCTCCTTTGGGCATGACCCCATCGGGCCACGTTGGAGACAGGGTTGTGTAGCTCCCAGGGGAGTAGCAGATCCCAGGCCAGGCCAGTAATCCCTGTCCGACAAGTGGTGACGTTTGACGAGAGGGCTCAAGTTATTCCTTTGCCGGGTGGTGGAGCGCAGGTCCAACGTCTCAGGGCGCTGTATGGTTATGTAGGTACGAGGCAAGGGTGTGGCAACCATGGACTAATGTACCTGAAAGATAATATGGTGGGCCCATAGCACCCTGGTGAGAGAAGGTGCGAACCTTAGCGACAAATCCCAGGAGAGGGTCTTAACGGGCAAGGCTGGCTGACAAGAGTAAAGCAGGGCCAGCCAGAGCGACAGTGCAGACTGTTATGCCTGTTGGGAATGTCCCGATACTCCACTGAGTGTGGCCTCCCACGCATGATAGGGTGTTAAGGGGAATGCAAGTAGTACAGTTGATTACCGCCTGGCTGTGTGTGGGGTCAGCCCGTGGCTACATGGGCAGCAGCAGCCCCACCCCTGATGGGTATCTGGCCTCAGGGCAGTGTAGATTCTATTAATGCAGTGAAGGAACAATGTTGGCGATGATGTACTGGGTCTCCTCTATGCCAGCAGACCAGAGATATCTGGTAGGACAGCCACAGGAGTCATTGCGCTGAAAGATTCGTAGGCAGCCAGTGGGACCAGAAAGACAGGGCACTGCAACGGAGATGTCTGAGCCACTCGTATGTTGTGCAATGGAGCCAGGGCCAGCCCAGCACTGCTCTGTCACGTTGTAGATATATGCCACCCTCTATATTCTCCTGACGTTAGCAGTACAGTCCGAGGGGCAGAGAATTGAATGCATCAGCTCTCGTACCTGTAGGCACAAAGAATGGTGTTGCACCTCGTCCATGCATTGTCTCTCCGTGGCCCCCAGCGGGCGCAAGGTCAGAGCCAGGGGGGTGCCGGGGAGCCGCGGCTGCAGCGCTCGAGGGACCAGAACACAGCTCCAAGCAGATAGCCGCCGTTGGGGTCCCAGTGAATGCAGGTGGAGGGAGGGTGTTCGGGCCGCCCGCACCGGCTCCACTGTGTGTGGGGCGGTGGTGTCACAGAAGGCGCTGTTTTCTCCGCACCAGCACCTCACGCACACGTAAGCTGGGTCGCATCAGCAGCAGTCCTCCAGGAATCGATCCACAAACTTTAAGTGGAATATGCGGCACCATTGACAGAGGATCCAAGAAAAGGATTATCCCCAGCTCGGAGCATCGTACTCAGATGGCCATACTGTTTGTGCGCAACAGCGCCCCCCTGTCCACTGCCTTTGACACTGTCGATCACTCTTATCTCCTTAATACTCTCTTCTAATGATTCACGGTCAAGCCTTTGCCTGGATTGAATCCTAGATGGCAGCTTGCCAATTCGCTGTCTCCTGGAGTAACAACACTTCTCAACTCACTCCTCCAACTGTTAGTGTTCCACAGGGTTCAGTCTTGGGTTCTCTCCTCTTTACACTCTTCACCTCTAATCTTGGGCCACTAATCTCCTCCTTTGGATTGTAACGCTCACCTGATTCTCGCAGAGGCGCCGGTCTTGACTGGGCGACTACCGTATCTTCAAAGGTGATGTGTAGCACCCGGTTGGCTCTTTGGGCTGGACCTCTGTGCACTGTATGCCTGACGTGTAGAGTAAGATGTCTGCAGATAGAAAATATGGGGTTAATGAACTGGGGTTATTGGGGTGTCCCTATCTCTTTCCTCTTCTCCTCTCCTGTAGACCCCCAAAGGTTAACGCTCTCACCTTAGGTAAGTGAATGCCGAGCTCTCCATCTGCCTCGGGGCAGGGTGCTGTAACCAGTTTCTTCACTGGATAGGTAGCGCAGGCCTCTTGACTTCAGAGGACTGCTGTCCGTCGTTTACTGCACGAACGGTAAGTTTCGAGTCATTCAAATGTCTTTAAAGTCTTTAGTAATGATGTCTCTTGTTTTGCAGGGTTCCGGCGATGGCGGATGACGGGCTGAAGTGAGTTGAAGATGGAGCCCGTGTGATGAATAGAAGCGCCTGGAAGCACGTAAGTAAGCGCTTGTTGCCTGCTTCACTATGCGCTCTAACTGTCTTTTTATTTTGCAGGTACGAGTTCGGAGCGGCTGGAGGGTGCCGGAATACCCACTGGATTAGATGTGGAAAGGAGTAATGGCACGTGAGTATTAAAGTTCCCCAATGTCTTTAAACGCACCTTGTTTTGTCTTTCAGATGCGGGATGCAGCGCCGAAGGCCTCCGGAGCATACGAAGAGTAGGTAAGCCTTTGCCTTTCAGATGCCGGAATGCTAACCTGTTCTTTCTTGTCTTTATAGGTGTTGCTGAAGACTGGATTCAGGATGATAAGCCTTTTTCCTTAGGCCCAGGACCGGATGCAGAAGACACGATGAGCGTTCTGCTGCAGAGGTTGCAGAATAACGCAAAGCAAGATTCATCCACCGGGTGTGGTTTAAATAGCCTCCTGTAGTGCTTAGGTCCCTCCTTCCACAGCCACGCCTAAGTAAGAAAAGAGTTCCTGGTAAGAAAAGAGTTCCTGCCTTCCTGAAGAGTTCCAGTGTTCTGAATCTAGGGAGTGGCTCCAGCCCCACCCAACAGGAAAAGTAGTTCCAAACAGAAGAGGATCAGAGGCTCAACTGGCAGGCAAGTAAGCAGCATGGTCTGGTGAAGGTAAGTCCACCCAAGCATTATGAGCCCGGCGCTTCCAGCGCTGGGACTGGGCATATTTATGAGCCTGGTGCCACTGGCGCCAGGACTGGGTCCAAAAGGTCCCAATTGGGACTGGTTGGCACTCGGAACCTGGGTTATGGATCTGCTTCCAAGGGAGTTGGGAAAACCCTGACCTTTTGGAAGCAGAGATCATGACAGTACCCCCCCTCAAGGCCCCTCCCAAACCGGACTTCTCCGGGGGTTTTGGCTTGTCAGGAAATGTTCGGTGAAATCTTTTGATTAGGCGAGGAGCGTGGACATATTCAGCAGGTTCCCAGGATCTCTCTTGGGGGCCGTAGCCTTTCCAGTCAATTAGGTAGAATAGTTTAGATTTGGAGATCTTGGAGTCCAGAATGCTTTTGACTTCAAACTCGAGTTCTCCATCCACTAGGATAGGTTTTGGAGATTTGGTTAGTCGGGTTTGAGGTTGCACGGGTTTTAATAGAGAGACGTGGAAGACCGGATGTATCTTCATGTGCGGGGGCAAGTCCAACTTGACCGCTACTGGGTTTACTATGGTAGTGATGGAATAGGGACCAAGGTATCTTGGGTTGAATGTGCGTGGCCCTTTTAGAGATAGATATTTGGTGGATAACCAGACTTGATCCCCTACTTGATAGTGAGGGGCTTCCTTCCGATGTTGATCTGCTCCTTTCTTGTATTGTTCTTTAGCCCTTTGAAGGTGAGAAACAGCTTCCTTAAAGGCTTGGGTGATTGTAGAATGCAGGTAGTCTACGGCTGGTGTTTCAAGATCTTGGAGGGGATCCAACTCCGAGGTTCGAGGGTGACTGCCGTACAAAAGAAAAAACGGGGTTTTCCCAGTTCCCGAATGGACAGAGTTATTGTAGGCATACTCGGCTATCCAAAGGATATCTTTCCAAGTTTTTTCAGTTTGTTGCAGCATGCAGCGTAAATACTGTTCCAGAGTTTGATTGGTCCTCTCGGTTTGTCCGTCGGTCTGAGGGTGGTGACTGGTCGATAGTCTCACATCAATTTGAGCCGACCGACAGCAACTTCGCCAAAAATGAGAAATAAATTGACTACCTCGATCCGAAATTAGAACCGAAGGAAAACCGTGCAGTCGGACGATGTTTTCGAGAAATTCTCGGGCCAGAGTTGCTGCTGTTGGCAAGCCTTTGAGCGGAATGAAATGCGCCATCTTGGAGAATAAGTCCACGATTACTAGAATCGTATTGTATCCGGAGCATGGAGGTAGATCGGTGATGAAGTCCATAGAAAGCGTATGCCAAGGGCGAGGTGGGATGTCAATAGGGCGTAAGAGGCCTGCTGGTCTTTCCTTTTGACTCTTGTTTTGGGCGCATACTCCACAGGACATTATAAAGTCTCTGATATCTTTTTTCCAAGACGGCCACCAGAAGTAGCGCTTGATCTTTTCTGAGGTCTTGGCTATACCGGGATGACCTTCCATTAAAGAGTCGTGATAACAAGAGATTACTTTTTTCTGTAAATCTGTGCTGGGTAGGTATAATCGTTCTTGGAAATACAATAAGTTGTCCTTTACTGCAAAGTCCTTTCCCTGCAGATGCCAATTCTGTATGTCTGCTGGAGTTACAAGTTGCCTGGCTTTATCCTTAACTTCCTCTATGGATTCTGTGGCGATTACACCCAGAATTCTTTGTTCGGGAATGATTGGTACAGGTTTAGGGTTGACCAAGTGTTCTTCCACTCCCATCCGAGAAAGGGCATCGGCTTTACCGTTCTTTGTACCAGGTCGATAGGTAATTATGAAGTCAAACTCGGCGAAGAATAATGCCCAACGGAGTTGTCTAGAGGATTGGGCTTTTGCGGTCTTCAAATATTGCAGGTTTCGGTGATCCGTAATCACAGTAACGGTGTGTCGGGCCCCCAGCAGATAATGCCGCCAAGCCTTAAAAGCAGACTTGATAGCCAGAAGTTCCTTGTCAGTAATCGTGTAATTGATTTCAGGAGGCGAGAATTTGCGGGACCAAAATGCCACGGGATGCAACTGATTGGTTACCGGGTCCTTTTGTGATAGAACTGCCCCCATGGCAAGGCTTGAAGCATCAGTTTCCACGATGTAGGGGAGTTCGGGGCGAGGGTGTTTTAAGATTGGTGCAGAGATAAATTTAGTCTTCAAATCCTGGAAAGCTTGTTCCGCCTCGGTAGACCATTCAAAACGTTTGTTTTTCTTTAACAAGGCAGTGATGGGCTGGACTATTCGAGAGAATTCGGGGATAAACCTGCAGTAAAAGTTAGCGAAGCCTAACATGCTTTGCACACCTTTTACGGAGGATGGTGATGGCCATTTGAGAACTGCATCGACCTTCTTTGAATCCATACGCACTCCGCCAGGTGATAATATGAATCCCAAGAATTCAACTTCAGTCACGTTGAAAACACATTTTTCCAACTTAGCGAAAAGTTTGTGTTGACGCAATCTTTCGAGGACCATTTTCACGTGTTTCCGATGTTCAGATTCCGATGAAGAATAAACGAGGATGTCGTCAATGTAAACAACAACACATACATCTATGAGCTCTCTGAGGACATCGTTCATAAAATATTGAAAGGCGGCCGGGGCATTGCAAAGTCCGAAGGGCATGACCTGATATTCAAATAGCCCATACTTGGTGCGGAAGGCCGTCTTCCATTCATCGCCCTCTTTTACTCGTACCAAGTGGTAAGCTCCTCTAAGATCCAGCTTTGTATATATGCATGCTTTTCTGACTTGGTCCAGGAGTTCAGGGATCAAAGGTAACGGATATCTATTCTTAACGGTGATCTGGTTCAGGGAGCGATAATCGATACAAGTTCTAAGGTCTCCTTCCTTTTTTGGAACGAAGAACAAAGCTGAAGAAGCAGGGGACTTGGAAGGACGAATAAACCCATTTGCCAGGTATTGATCCAGGTATTGTCGAAGGTGAAGGTTCTCAGGCTCGGTGAGGGCATAAATTCTACTACAAGGAGGAGTAGATCCAGGTATCAGGTCTATCTGGCAGTCATAAGACCTATGAGGAGGTAGAGAGTTAGCCTGATCCTTCCGGAAAACATCTTGGTATTCTAGGTATTCGGGAGGTAACTGGGGAGTCTCTGAAGAAATTGCGGCCAGTGCAACACCAGGTGGAGGGTGACAAGTAGAGACACATTCTGGAAACTGGACCGTTCTTGCTCGCCAATCGATCAGAGGATTGTGTTTCTCTAACCAAGGTATTCCTAGAATAATCTGAAACTGAGGGGCCTTGATCACATCGAACACGATCTTCTCATGGTGTCCATCTTGACTTACTAGCGTCACCTCTTGAGTGGTATGCGTTACTGGCCCGGAGGCTATCTCCGTACCATCCACCGTAGTAATGACGTCCTTTACAGCCTTGGGACAAAGAGTTAGATTCATCCTCAAAACCATTTCATGATCCACATAATTGCCGATGGCACCGCTGTCGACGTAAGCTTCAATTGCATGTAATCGATCCGGATTATCAGGGCTAATGAGGACCATAGGTATCACGAAATGCGAGGTCACGGAACTGGTTTTCACGCTCGGCAAGAGGACCTCTATTCTTGTCGGGCGAGGTCGTTTCCCTGCTCAGAGTTTGTAACTTTGGTAACTGCAGCTCCTACTGCCTTCTTGGCAGGTTTCACCGGACAGTCTCGAAGAAAGTGCCCTGAGTTTCCGCAATATAGGCATAATTGCAACTGTTTCCTCCTTTCCCGCTCCCTTTCTGTTAGAGGACCTTTCAGACCCCCTATTTGCATGGGTTCCCCGGAGTCTACTCCTTTGGAAGGAGTTGGCGGTTTGGAAAATACTCGAGCATCAAACTTGGAACGATCGGCCTTCCTGTTCTGCAGCCTGTGATCTATTTGAACGACCAAGTCTATATAATCCGAACAGTCTTGTGGGGGATTCACTACTTGGGCTAAAACGTCTTTGAGCTCTCCACGTAGACCTCTATAAAACAGCGTAATCCTTTTGTCCTCAGGCCATTGAGTTTCCACTATTAGTCTATTGAAAGATGCAATATAAGCCAAAAGGTCTTGATTACCCTGTCGCAACGAAAGAAGCTCATTGTCCAAGGCCTGCCCCTGTGAATGTCTTGCGAACAGTTTTTCCATACTAAGCTGAAAGGCTTGAAAATCATGGAGAACCGGATCATCTTGATTAACTAGAGGGATCGACCAGTCTGCCGCATTGCCACTAAGGTACGAAAGTACAAAAGCTACTTTTGCTTGATCAGTTGGAAAGGCTGCTGGCCGGCATAAGAAGTGCAACCGGCACTGATTGATAAATACTGCAAACCTCTTTGGGTCACCAGAAAATCGTTCGGGCGGAGCCAGAGGTACATTCCCAGGTAGGTTGATCTGCACTGGATTCATAGAGGATGTTGAAGGAAGATTTGCCCCTGATGCGGGTAACGGGGTCTGTCCGGCTTGTGACTGTAGCACTTGTCTAGCAAGATTGTCTGTTCTCTCCTTGGAAATAATTAGTTCCCTTCTTAGAGCATTCGTTTCCTGACGAGCTGCATGCACTTCTGCCCTTAGTTCCCCAAGTAACCGGGCTAGGGGGTCAGTATCTGAGGTTTCCATAGCGCCTGGGCGAGAGTTTTGTGGTAGGCTTTGCGTTCTGTAACGCTCACCTGATTCTCGCAGAGGCGCCGGTCTTGACTGGGCGACTACCGTATCTTCAAAGGTGATGTGTAGCACCCGGTTGGCTCTTTGGGCTGGACCTCTGTGCACTGTATGCCTGACGTGTAGAGTAAGATGTCTGCAGATAGAAAATATGGGGTTAATGAACTGGGGTTATTGGGGTGTCCCTATCTCTTTCCTCTTCTCCTCTCCTGTAGACCCCCAAAGGTTAACGCTCTCACCTTAGGTAAGTGAATGCCGAGCTCTCCATCTGCCTCGGGGCAGGGTGCTGTAACCAGTTTCTTCACTGGATAGGTAGCGCAGGCCTCTTGACTTCAGAGGACTGCTGTCCGTCGTTTACTGCACGAACGGTAAGTTTCGAGTCATTCAAATGTCTTTAAAGTCTTTAGTAATGATGTCTCTTGTTTTGCAGGGTTCCGGCGATGGCGGATGACGGGCTGAAGTGAGTTGAAGATGGAGCCCGTGTGATGAATAGAAGCGCCTGGAAGCACGTAAGTAAGCGCTTGTTGCCTGCTTCACTATGCGCTCTAACTGTCTTTTTATTTTGCAGGTACGAGTTCGGAGCGGCTGGAGGGTGCCGGAATACCCACTGGATTAGATGTGGAAAGGAGTAATGGCACGTGAGTATTAAAGTTCCCCAATGTCTTTAAACGCACCTTGTTTTGTCTTTCAGATGCGGGATGCAGCGCCGAAGGCCTCCGGAGCATACGAAGAGTAGGTAAGCCTTTGCCTTTCAGATGCCGGAATGCTAACCTGTTCTTTCTTGTCTTTATAGGTGTTGCTGAAGACTGGATTCAGGATGATAAGCCTTTTTCCTTAGGCCCAGGACCGGATGCAGAAGACACGATGAGCGTTCTGCTGCAGAGGTTGCAGAATAACGCAAAGCAAGATTCATCCACCGGGTGTGGTTTAAATAGCCTCCTGTAGTGCTTAGGTGTCTCCTTCCACAGCCACGCCTAAGTAAGAAAAGAGTTCCTGGTAAGAAAAGAGTTCCTGCCTTCCAGAAGAGTTCCAGTGTTCTGAATCTAGGGAGTGGCTCCAGCCCCACCCAACAGGAAAAGTAGTTCCAAACAGAAGAGGATCAGAGGCTCAACTGGCAGGCAAGTAAGCAGCATGGTCTGGTGAAGGTAAGACCACCCAAGCTTTATGAGCCCGGCGCTTCCAGCGCTGGGACTGGGCATATTTATGAGCCTGGTGCCACTGGCGCCAGGACTGGGTCCAAAAGGTCCCAATTGGGACTGGTTGGCACTCGGAACCTGGGTTATGGATCTGCTTCCAAGGGAGTTGGGAAAACCCTGACCTTTTGGAAGCAGAGATCATGACAGGATTCTCGTACCCACTCTTTGCGGACAACACCCAAATATTCTTCTCTATTCCTGAACTCTCCTCTGATCTCTCTATCAAAATTTCCAATCATATCTCTGCCATTAAATATTGGATGGCTTTGTACTGTCTGATGTTAAACTCAACCAAAACAGAGGTGCTCTTCTTCCCTGCCAAATATACTCTCTCATCTCTTCCCCTGCCTATCCAGTTCACACCTGGCTCTCTTCCCTGCTCACTCTTCTTCAGTTAGAAACCTCTGTGTCATCTGTGACCCTTCTCACATCTCTACTTTCATCTCCAAAACTCAAATGGCGGCTCACCTCAAACTCCAGAATATTAGGAAAATCAGACACCCCCGTCCTTTCAACACCACAAAGTATCTCTTAACCACTCCTGTGTTATCTAAACTAGACTAATGTGCCAGCATTCTCTTTGGTGTCCTCTCAGCCAGATTATTAACTTTGCTACCAGGACTCTCTTTGAACTCCCTCACTTGTCACCAGGCTGTATGGCTGACGATGCAAAACAGGGCCAGATTTCAATTTTTGCTCCTGATTCACAAATCAACTGAAAGGTACAACCATATCTATACAAAACTACAAGCCTTCTCGTAATCTCTGCTCTACCTCCTTGAGTACCCTCGTGGCACCACGACCTCCCTGTGCTTCCTATAGTTTCTGCTCTTTCTCTCTTCTTTCCCCACTTGCATGGAATTCTCTTCTGCGGATGTTCGAGAAACAGTCCACACCAATTTGTTCAACACCAAACTAAAAGCCTACCTACTCGCCACTGAGTTACCCTCTTAACCTACCTCTCATATGCCTTCTATCTAAACCATTTCTCTTGCCTCTACCCTGCCTCTGTCCCTCACTACTGCCTCCACTCTAGCACCTCATCCATCATGATCACATCCGTAACACGGCCGTGTCGCCCACATGCACTTAAAAATGTCTTATGTTTATCATCCTTAATCTTTGTATGTCCACCCATGTATTATCCTAGTTGACTGTTCCATTTACTTCCCCCGACAACGTAGTCAGAATGTCACTCAAACTCCTCCCATTGTAAGAAGCTCACTGCTTCCCGTCAAATCTGATTGTTAACCTGTTGTATGTTCTTTTGTGATCAAGAGCATTGGTCCCCTATATAAATTAATAAAATACATTAAAAAAAATACATAGATGAAGCAGGCACAGTCAAGGGATATACCACCTTCACCTTTTGTATTAACATGGACCGAGGGTAGGCTATACTCTTAAGAGGGGTGTGAATGTGATAACAGTAGCAACCCTAACAGCAATAGTACAAAGACTCCAAAAGAAAAGAATGCCCAAGCTTCTATAAAGGTATGTATAATATAATAGCACTCTGTATAATTTAGAAGGAGTGAATAGCCAAGAAATTACAACAATGTAAAAGGATCGGTCTTGGGGGAAGAAAGTGCAAAATGTTGGCTCATCAGTCACTATGGGCCCGAATGTGGACCAAGGGGTCTGGACCGCTCAACAGTACCTTATTCTTGTTCCTGGGGGGGCTCAAAAGTGTACCAGGCTTCTAGGTACTGCACCTGCACATGAGTGCAGCAAGTCGCATGGATGCAGGAAGCCAGGCGATACAGAGCTGGGTTCGAAGCAGAGTTCTGTGCGGTTTGATGCAGCATTCGAACAGTGCAGTTTGATGAGTCCACCTTAGTGGGTTCGATGGTTGAGCTGTTTTAGGACAATGGTTACCACTGGGTCCAGTCGGCATGTGACACAATGCTTCCTTCGGTTCATGAGAGGTCTGGGTCGATTCAAAGGTCTTGGTAGTTCAATGCATTGCTTGAAGATGCAGCGGCTCAAAGGCTTCCACAGTGTTGAATTTTGTTTGAGCTAAAGCGATGCGCTCGGGAATGCATTCAAAGGATGCAAGCAGTGGTTCAGAGGTCGATGAGAGTACCAAAGGCAGTACCACAGGTACTGTGTGGTCCGAAGACTTCTGACATGGTTAAAGTCAGGGTGCTGTGAGTACCACTGCAGGGGTTCTAGGATAAGGTGAATCATTGTTAGTCTTCACTCCCAGTCCAGGGAGCTTGGCTGGCACCTGCAGAAGTCGTTCACCTCCAGTGAGTAGCCTTGTTCCCGTGCACCTGGCAGAAGGGCAGGCCCTGTTCGAAACAGCAATAACTCCCAATGTTTCCTAGGGATGGTTAGGGGACAGAGCTTTCCCCACCCTTGGAAGCACCTGTATTCACCTCTATGGAGGAATACTTTGAAATGGTCTGCGCTCCCAACAGGCTTCCAGAGATGATTTCTTCTTGGTGTCCAGGAAAGAATTCGGTAAGAAGTGGGAGACACCTTCCCTATAAAGGCAAAATAACAGCAGATTGGACAGAAGCAAGCCTGCTGTAAGTGGTGAAATCCCTGTGACAAGTGACCTTTGCCTTTTGCTTCCTACCCAGAGTGCCTTGTTCTACAGAAAGAGGAGGGGACAGGAAGGAGAAAGAGCCCCACAGAAAAGCAAGATAGCTGAACCCTTTTCCAGGTCCCATTCCTTCTGCACCCCCTCCATGCCTGCAGATTCAAATGCCCCTTTGAGGATGGCCTTTGTTATGCATGTGTCTCTTCCAAGAGGAACAAAGGGGAAGAGCATTATATTTTTTTGTCTCATTTGCTGAAGTGGAGACAGGCAGGGTAGCTATGAATCCACATAGCTGACCTGTGCTCACAGGGTTCACAGTTGTATGATACCAGGTTTACGTGGCTGTAATAATTTTTGGCTCTTATCATCACCATACCAACCAATATGGTTTATTCTTAGAGTATGCACTGCCACCATACGGATAGGACCACAATTATGATCATTTTGATCAGAACTGCAGCCTCTGTATGCAGGTACAAAATGTCTCGGTAGCTGACAAGAAGGCCAATGTGGCCTTTGAACCTGCCGAGTGTCACAAATGGGGAAGATCTGGGCACTGACGGATCTGGGCACTGAAAGGTACATGGGGCAGAAAAGGACACTGAGAGACAACCGAGTGCAGGAGTGAGTGCCCCAATTCGGATATTGATCAATATTGGGTCAAAAAGCAGCATGAACGTGTGTTTTACCATGCCTTTGCTAGCATATGCCGTTGAAACCATCCTCATGATTTTCTTTGGGTGCTCTTGATGATCTGGATCTTTTTCAGTATTTCAAAGGTTCCCCTGGAGAATCTATTGTAAATTCTATGTAAATTCTATGTCTTTATAGCCAGATTTGTATAATGTATGTGCTTTAAAAAGCACCATTTCAACCCTTTATTCAAAAAATGTCTCGGAGGGAACTGCCTCCTCAAAGCTATCTTTGTCGGTTCAGAATTGTTCCCCAATCATGCTCGCCCAGGCCAATTCGAAGAAAACATTTATCCCCCCACTTTAAAATTACATCACCCACTATTATAGCGTAGAAATATTTAGGTGGGCCAGGAGTGTGTATGTGTGTGTTGATGCTGCATATTTTTGTGCTGATTGTTCTCGGACTGTAAGAATAAATTATTTCTTCTGTCACTTCCAATGTGGTATATAAAGGCATTTGTAAATGTGGCAAAGTGATATTCATAAGTATTGTGTATAAAAAAGATGTTATATAGAGTTCTTAGTTTTTTCATGTTTAAGCTAAAAGTGTACTAATTCCAAACTATACTTTGTGAATAACATTATTCACCTGACATTTTATATTCTAAGTGTGATTTATAACATACACATGCAGTCTAAAAGCCTCAACAGAGGGGGCACCCTGATACTTCCCCTGTTTACTAGCAGGTGCTAATCTTACATATTTTGTACTACATACATAAATAAGGAAACGCTGAAAAATAAACATAGATGCTGGTTATAGACAAGAGCTCTGCCAAAGAAATGAAGTGCCAAGAAAATTGAAAGCAGTTTCAAGTCCCAGTAAACCTCTGCAGAGTTAAAGCCCTTACACATCCAATTGGTATGTTATAGTTACCTTTGAAGACTCGCGTGGCCCAGCGACATTGTAGTTCAGACACTGGCATTATAGCTCCAATTGGCTGGATCAGCCCAATGAAAGCTACCGATGGTTTTTCCAACATTGGTGGGAAGACAAATTTGTACAACGATGTCTTGTTGCTGCTGACCTGGATAACTGAATCGTCAAAGAAGGGGAACGAGAAGCTGTATCCTGTGCAGAAGAAGACCACGTCGATGTCGTCTTCTACGCTGCCGTCCTCAAAGATGGCAGATGTTTCGGTGAAACTCTGCACATTGGCCTTCATAATTATTTTTCCAGAAATGATGCGGTTGGGCAGGTCATCGTTAAGTGTTGGGTGCTGGTGGGTAATTCTAAGATATGAATAAAAGATACTGTTGTTATTGAACTGTGCGTTAAGATTTTCTTCAGCAGAAATGTCCCTATGCAGCAGATCAAGATCTGCATGGAGGTTAGATTTAAGTGAGAAAAGAGCATATCAAATATTTATCCTGATGAAAGGTGAAAAATGCAAGTCAGCGCCGGCGCCATTTTCTGCACTATAAAAGCAGCCCGAGCAACCAGCAATGCGTTTTCACGCAAGCAAGGTGCACGGCTGCTTCTACATTTGTTTACTACAGGTAAGACTTTTTTTGAGAGCAAGTGAAACTCTGGTAGATAGAACCATTTGTGATTAGATATTTGCTGAAATTTAAAGTATACATTGGCTATCATTTAGATTATCAAGAACAGAAGCAAGCTGCACAAAGGGCATATAACACAATATAAACAAGCATGTTTGAGTGAAGCAAAGTTGGATAATTCTCCAATAAGGAATTGAATACAAACAGGCCTAAGATTAGAAGCATCGTTGAATACAGGTACATTTTGGAGCAAACTTTAAGTACAATGTAAAATGTTGTATTGGATTAAATAAAAATGTATGCTGTTATTAACATATTAGATAACATGATCTTTATTTTTAATTCTTTATCTTTTGATCACTAATAGTCCCTGATGAAGGTCTAGCGCAGACCGAAATGCATTGGACAATATAATGCTTGCTAAAGGCCTCAGACAAATGCAGATTTCTAAATAAAATATTTTTTGGTTACAACTAATTGAACTTATTATTATTTTTGAAGAACTCTTGGAAAATTTTGAACATTTACTTAAAGCAAATTAGTGAGATATTCACAAAGGTCCTTCCAGCAGACTGGTGCAATTTAACCAGTCGACAGCGTAACATTATTTCATACCTCCCTTTGCAGCAGGGAGGAATCTGGCGACAGGACCAAATACTTTACTAAGTTTAAATTACTGAATTAACTTATTACGTAGTGCCCACTCTATTCTTTCTTTGAAAAATGCAAGTCTCCCGCCATGCATTGTGCATTCTTAGAGTGTTGTGTGGACATAAAGGACAGCTGGGTGCCAACCTGAGAAAGCTATAAAGGTTAAATTAAACAGTAGGACTGCAAAGTTGTGGGATACTAAAGAGGAGATGATTTGAGACCCCTCCTTTTCCACAAAGCCTTTAAAATGACCACTGCAGTTGCTGGACATCGCCCCAACAGGGAAAGGAGGAAGAAACCCAGTGCTAGCACTCAGGGAGCGAGTCTTTCAGTCTTTTTCTTTATGAGGACATAGGGAATGCAGGAAGATGGTTGGGTTACTGTAATTCCTTTGTCCAGGGTAGATGGTCCACCTAGATGTAAACAGGACAAGGCATGACCCTATGGACACCCGAGTATCTTGTTTTTTCACCCTCACCCCCATCATGGCAAAACCTGTTTAGCTCGACAATGACTCCAACTATTTCATATTTGTGCCAGTGGAGGCAATAATAATAATTGTAAAAATAATATCAGGTTCTCGTGTAGTGCTTTCTCTTGCTTCTAAGTACTCAACTGGTAAATCAAAGAGTTAAACAGGACATTGGCTCTGAATGTAAGTGTTAGTGCGTTTCACTTATTTTTATTAAGTAAATGTCATTTCTCTGTCTTGCACAACTGTTAGCATATACATTTATGCCTTTAATTAAGCTTTATTGTGGTATTCAACTTTTACACAGCAGTGCAGTGATGAATCCTGATTATGGTAACAGGAACATAACAGTACATACTTGCATCTGTGGCCTTGCCTGACTTCACATGAAAATATGTATGTATCATTTAGATAGCACATGTGAGTTCTAGCTATCTACTTCCCTTTGATGGGATCAGGAGTAGCACATACAAAGTACCGCCCAACAAGACCATCTTTAGAAGGAAGGAATTGGCACAGAATGAATGGGTTACTTATGTCCTTGATATTTGAAGCAGCGCAGCCTACTTTGGGAGACCAGGATTTCAAAAGAATGAAGAGAGAACTATCCGTGGGTTATGTCTCTGTTATTGCTTGACAGAATCATGTGTACAAAATCTGTGATAGTAGCTTTTAAACCTCCTTTCGGTTCTCCTATTCTTGAGGAATCACTATGTGCTTCCTTTTGTTTGTCATTGGTCCAAACCTACAGTGGATTTCTCTCCTGGGAGGCAGTCACTTGGAAGGATGTGTGGGTCCTCTCCCCGACCACAGAGATGGTCACTGAGAGGATCCACAAAGGGGAAACCAGAATACGAGGTTATAATCTGTCCCACTATTACCTGAATTCAGCCTTCATCACCCACTTTCTACCAGCAACAGCAGCAGAAAATCTGACTTGCCCCAAGCAGGAAAAAGATCTTTCTTGACATTAAGAGAATGGGCCTCATTACGACCCTGGCGGAGTGGGTTTACGCCAGCGGTATTCGCGGCGGACAAGTCCGCCCTACTACGAGTTCCCGTAGCGCCATGGAGCGTTTTCCGCCTGGTTTTTCCGGGCGGAGAAATCCATGGCGCTACGGGACCTTGTTGTTAATTACGCCACCGTATTTTACGGTGGCGTAATTAACGCCTTCCCCACTCCCATTATACCCTATGGGGCAAAAATGGGAATGGGGAAGGGTAAAATGGGGGATGGGGATTTACCGCCCCGCCAAGGTCGGAATGGGGCGGAAAATCCGCCAACCCCCATGGCGCTATCGGCAGCTTTCCGCCGTGCTCCATGGTGCATTTTGCACCACGATTTCCGCCAGGGTCGTAATGAGGGCCAATGCCTTTTGTATACACCTCCCCATTCTAGCACGTCTTGCAGGGTACCTACACACTCAGCTTCCATCCAAGTATGAGGCTTGGCATGACACTTAGTGCAGCAGCACCCTCACCACACCTTTCCTCGCTTTAAAACCGGGCTGTGATAACATGCTGCCCATAACTAACTGATCAAAAAGGGAAACAACACATCCCCATGGCAGCTCTGACCTTTACTTTCTATTCAATACAGTGTGTATATTGTTTGATGGAAGCAACTACCATTTAATAGTCCCACATATACTAATCATGAGGGATTCATTAGTGTGCTCGCATTTGGCCCAGCTTATTACAAGAAAAGAATGTTTTTTGCGCCTTGTAACAGGACACTTAAAAAATAAGCAAGGAAATTTTACATAATTTCTAAAAGCACGTAATCCCTAAATGACGGTAAGAGATGGAGGAGTGTGGAGGGAAAGCCAAAGACTTAGTAAGGAATCGAGATGCTACAGTAGAAAAGGAAATGGGCAAATTAGATGGTTTAGTGGGTAATTTCTTTTTTTATGTTTGCTAATGTACTGAAATGTAAGTCTGAACAATTATTAATTCATTCAACTCTACAAGATCATTATGAACATTCAAGTACAATTAAGAGCATAAGTAGTAACATTTAAACAAAAGATATATTCTTTAAGATCATAGGAACCTTCAATTACATCTTAACAGAATACATTCATTAAGTGGAACGTTAGAAATGTAGATAGAGATCACTTATTATTTCAATAGCATGTAGATAGGGAATGATTTAACAAACAGACGTAAAACAATACAGTACAGGGGAAAAACAACAAATAGAGGGGTAAGGAAACAAAAGAGAGGGGAATGTAAATGTATGAATTAAGAACAAGTAGCAAAATACAATGAAAACATACAACCTCTTAGTTAGTTATGAGTCATAATAGCCCAGTTAGATAATAATGTAAAGAATCCATAACAGATACATCTGTATTATAAAGAATTGATCTTTGGTTGTTGGTTAAATAATTGAAAAACAAATGCCATTTCGAGGTATATTTAGTTAATAATATAGGATTGTTGGTATTACATTTTTCTATTCTGTGAACATTGCAAATATTGTTCCACCAACCTGGAGTTGTGATGTTTTGAATCTTTTCCATTAGAAGTTATCATATGAATTGCAATTGCAATAAACAGATCAAAGGTAATGAATGAGTGATAAATAATCATAGAATTAAAAGATAAACTGGCTAACGAAATATTGGCTAAGGTACGGGGAACCAGTAATGGTGTAATGAAGGCTCTATAAGTAAAAAAGAATAACATTTGAGTTATATTTGCTGATGAAGGCACCTTTTTAATTTTCATCCACATTTCTGACCATTCCTGACATTGAAACTCAATGCTGCAATCAGTTTCCCATTGCTGCCGTGATAACCAATTAAATTCCGGAGATTTATAAATCACTTTTGCACTGTGAAAGTTCGAAGCTTGAAATAGTGATATAGATTCAGGACATCTTAATTGTTTTGGGATTAATACATTGTTTTCAATTAACCTCATGTTGTCAATACATGCATCCACTAGTTTATAGTATCGGTCCAGATCTGAATATGAAAGGAAAAATGTTATCCTATGTTGTCAAAAGTTTAGGGCCTGAGAAAATCTGATAATTAAGTTTGCTTCCTTTACTAAGCCAACGTTTCTATTGAAATGCCTTCCCTTTCACTGTGATTGTGATTTTACACCATATAGTTTGGTATTTATTTATATAATCCATAACACGAGGCCCATAGGCATAATAGCGCTTGACCATTGACAAAATCAGGAGTTCATGATATAAAAATGAAACAGTCAGTAATCAAGAAGAGGCAGCCAACATTTTCAAATCCATCGTCCTTCAGTCAACTACCAGTCTTACAGATGAGGCTCTGACCGGCCATGATTGACACAAAAAGCGGGGTAGGTTACTAGAGCCACCTCCCACAAGGATACAATCTATGTTCTTCTGGGAAAACCAGTCATCTAGCTCCACCCTATGTAGGTACCTCAAATCCGAGCTTCTCATAATCCATGGCCCCATTTTCTATTGAAGCCATGCCAGTACTTTATTATGAAGGGCCTCACTGGGTTCTTTCCCTACTGGTTTCTCTACATTGGCAATGATGACATTTTCTTTGATCCATGAAGAATTCTATGAAGGCCTTGGGCCTCATTACGAGATTCGCGGTACAAAACGGCCATTACCGGCATGCCAGCATTAACGCGTCCAGGTAGCCTTGACGCTGCAAATGGCGACCGAGTATGAGAGTGCGTGCACACGCGTGCCGGCATGCCGGTAACGTCTGTACCGCCATGCCGCTAAGGACCCTCAAACCCCTGATAGCGGCATCATGTAATGCGCTGATGCCGCCTCCGCCTCTGACCACCCATAAACAACGGACCCGGTAATACCACTAATGGTATTACCCGGTCCGTTAATACCGGACCCAGAAGTAACATCATCGCGCTGGAACGGGAAATGCACCGACGGCCATCTTTAAAAACACAATCCATTGCAATCCTCCAAACACAGGACCTGTACTGACTACAGAGCACACACAATCTGCATAAAATGGCAAAAGCTACCAGGAAAGGCGCCCCCCAGAAGCGCAAGAAGCGATTCTCAGATGATGAGCTCAACATGTTGCCAGACACATTGGTTGAGCATGCAGATGAAGTGTGTGCTGCAGACCTGAGGCGTCCCGCCCAAATACGCAGAAGGAAATATGGGAGGAAGTGGCCAGGAAGGTCAATGCGGTCGGCACCACCGCGTCTGGACTGTCAAAGATGTAAAGAAGCGGTGGGACGATCTACGCCTCCGCGTCAAAAATATATTGTTGGCTAACCGCAGTCAGGGAATGGCAACCGGCGGTGGCAACCACTCTCCCACCAAACTCACCAGGTGGGAAAAGACATGCAGCACGATTATCAACATGGAGGGAATCAAAGGATTCGGAGATCTTGAGTTGGGAGTACTGTCATCGGCAAATGAAGGTGAGTGTCCCCACAAACCATAGATAACCAAAGCTTGATGTAGGCCAACTAATGTGATAGTGAAGTAAGGAAATGCATGACCTACCATACACACATGGACATATCCCTGTTCAGATGGTGGCCCAACCACTGTCACATTAACATGCATGCCGCATGCCAATTCCATACCCAATAGACACCCTACATGCAGCAAAACTGCATGTGTCACAAAGCATGCAAACCACAATACAACGGTAGGCCCCACAGCAGACACCACTGCAAAAATGTGAGAACCCGACGTATGCCAATATACCCCCCTATTGCAAGCACAGTGTCCACCACAATTACAAGAATGCAATGCATAAAATGGGAATAACTGCACTAACACCAATGTATGCATGATGCACGTACTACCATCAATGATGTCCTGCCTCTCTTGGTCCCCGCACAGGCACGGATGCTGACAGTGACTGACAGGTTGCAGCAGCACAGGCCAGGACACCTGTTAAAAAATCCGGGCCCAGGGATGATGGCACCAGGGCATCAACATCGAGGGCCATTCTGATGCCCAAACTGCCACACAAAGCACCACCATCAACACAGGCCAAGCCACAGGTCAGCCAAAGAGCAGCTGAGACACCACATGAGGAAACTGCAACACAGGAGTGGAAGCAGAGGCAGACGGGACACAACCGGCCGCCATCAGCTCCATCGGGGAGGCAGCTGCCTCAGCACCCCATAGTTATGCCAAGGGAGAGTGCCACGGTGAGGAGCACTCACACGGGGACGACACCTGCATGGGGATGGTGCCCATACACCAAGTCCCCAGGCCACCCCCCCAGAACACCACACAGGGCACCACAGATGGAACCCCAGACGGCACCCCTCAGCACCAGTCCGGAGAACAGGGGAGTCAAGCGGTTTGGTCCCCATCAGAGGACAGCCCTGCATTGGGCCCCCCTGCAAGTGCCCCGTCCACCTCCGCAGCCATTTGTGACATTGAGGGCCACATGACGCAAATGGAGGGGCATCAGGAGCAGATGACTGAGCTTGTTAGGCAGTACGTGGCAGAGGGTGAGTTGACCCGGCACCAATTCCGTGAGAACACTGCGTCAATCATAGAGGCCATGAACAGGAACACACAGCTGATCAATGAGGGGTTAGCAGCAGTAACCCAGGTCTTGGGCAGGATTGCAGATAACTGAGCAGCGGCGTCCTGCACCCACAGTATCACAACAAGGCACATCCACATAATCTGGCAGACCGGCCAGCTCGACCCAAACCAGCCCTGTGAGAATGACCAGGCGCAGCACACAGTGCTCAGAAATGCAGCCCCGGATCCAAAGAGAGACCACCAGTAGCAGGGCACCCAGCATGAGCTGACTCCATTTGCACCCAAAAACATTAATTGGAGGGGACGGGGAAGGGGGAGGGGGTGTGTGGAAGGTGGAGGGGGGGTGTGTGTGGGAGGCGAAGGTTCATTTGAAATTGATGTTTACAGTTAAATACACCCGTTGTGTGCAAAAAAATATCATGAGTGGACATTTGGTTTCTTTGGCATGTGTTTATTCAATGCATGATAGTGCACAGTGCCCATCTACCCCCACAACCTGTGTCCATATGTACACAATCCCAGTGCCCAGAGTACAACATCCATTGCACCCTCTGCATCCCTGTGGGTCAGAAAGAATTGTCTATCACTGATTGGCGCACAGCACGTCCATCACGTGCATCGCGACCTGGCCGATGTGCTACATCTTCTCCCTCCTCATCCTCACCCGGTGCTTGTTGGTCAATGTCAGGTGGCAGAGGTACGTTACGCCGGATGCACATGTTGTGCTGCATGGCACAGACCATGATGATCTTCCCCACCTTCTCAGGCCCGTAAAGGAGTGAGCCACCAGACCTGCTGAGGCAGCGGAACCGTGCCTCCAATAGGCCAAAGGTCTGCTCGATCACAACACGGGTACGGGTATGAGCCTGATTGAAGTTCTCTTCATGCCTGTTCTGTGGGTTCCTGACAGGGGTGAGGAGCCACGGCTTCAAGGGATAGCCAGCATCACCTGCACAGGCGCACAATAAGGTATGCTTGAGGTTATTTCTTCTATGACACATGTACTTAGCCTGTTCATTGTTCATGTTGGTACGCAGGGTATCTCCGATGGCACCCATTGGCTACACATATGCGCAACTATCTGGCCTGTTCACGACTTGGCCAAAAAATGGTGGAGGGCATGTGTCACATACAGGACTGAGGGGCCTTCACATCGGACTCAGCACACTACCAGATGGAGTGAGAGGGACCATGATGTAGTCACCTGTGAGGGATGTGTGGCAGGTGATGTGACTAAATGCATGTTTGCCAATGTTTTGTGCTTTAGGTGGATGTCCACCATGTCAAATGTACTTTGCACTCTCATGCCTGCAGCTATTTGATCACGACATGCACATGTCCCTGGATGTCTGCACACATGTATATATGCCACAATGTGTTATGTGCTATGGTCCACAGGTGTGGGTTGCGTTATCCAGATGATGCAGGGTACCCACTTGCATGCTGGTACTCATGTACTGTGGATTCCTACCACTGAATTTGCACTCATATAGGTGATGTTGAGTACTTTATAGGCATGTTCACTAGCAGTATTAGCACATGTTTGATCATGACTTGTCATTCATCGGTTCATTTTCCCATGTTGGCATGCAGCGCTACTGTGGTGTAGGGCCATTGACAATCAGTGTATTCCCTGGGTGGGATTTATTTGTGCGCCCTCATGAATGCGTGACCTGTCTGGTGCTTTGGTGTGGTCATTTGCATTACGCGTACTCACTGCATGTTGCTGAATTGTGTTGCAGAGGGTACAGTCTGATGATGTGCTGCTGACATGCTGAGGGGTGTGGGCTGCTTGCAAGTCTGATATATTGCCATTGGTGTGATGCAAAAATAAGTTGGATTACATCTAGGTGTCATGTTCAGGTTGGGATATTTAGGAGCACAGTGTTTTACAGTATTGGCAGGGTCCAGTCAACACCCCAATCTCACCCAGGTGGAGTATGCATCGCCCCCAATCTCACCCAGGTGGAGTATGCATCTCCCCCCAATACATTGCCATGGGCCTGTCAACCGACTTACCCAGCAGCCAGGCACGTCGTGCAGCATGCCACTCCATGTAGCGGGGTAGCGAGGAGTTCTGCAGCACCATTGCATCATGAGTTGATCCGGGAAATCGGGCACAGCAATGTGTGATGATCTTGCTGGAGTCACATTCCATCTGCACATTAATGGAGTGGTATAGTTTACGATTGCGGTACACCACCTCCATGGCATGAGGGACCACCAATTCCACACGGGTGCAGTCGAGGGCAGCGGTACGATTAGGCAGGCCTGCCAGTGCATTGAAGCCAATTTTTGAATCATTCACCTCCTGGGCAGTCCGTGGTAGGGATACGTAGTCCCTTGCGTGCTTCATGAGGGTATCCAGCACTTGGTTCAGCATGCGTGAAAAACAAGGTTGTGATATGCCATGCAGCTGTCCCACTGTGTGCTGGTAGATGCCTGTGGCCAGAAAGTGGTGCACAGACACTACCTTCAGTAGAGGGGGGATGGCGGTGCGGATTTCAATCAGGCTGACTATGTCGTTGTGTATCATGTCCACAATGGAGGTGATGGTGTCCCGGTCTAGGCGGTACAGGGTGTGGATCTGCACAGGGGTTAGGTTGAAAGGACTGGCCCTGATGCAAGGAATTGGTGGCTGCCTACGTGGGACCACTGGCTGCACTGGTAGGACTTGCTGGGCCTGTCTCACTCTGCTTGTCCTCCTGCGTCTCCTCTGTAGTGCCCGTTTTAGTTGTTGCTCATGGAGTAGCAATGCAGGCATGTCCTCCAGCCCCAAAATCGCAAAAGCAAGTGGGATCATTTTGGTGCAGGAAGGGGTGTGGTGTTTGGGTGTGCCAGGCTCCATTGTCTCCACCTGTGCTGATTGTGTGCACCTGCGGCAGTTGGGAACTCAGCAGATTGCTATTAATGGGTGATCCGTGATGCGGGTGATACTGGTATTGCGGTGACCCTAATTACTGCCTTCTGGATGCCGGCAGGTGCATGTCCGCGTGACTTGTAATGTCCTCCTGTTAGCAGCATCCCGGTATCGGCATGTGTCTGCGCACATGCCGGTACGGAGGGGCACGGTCCAAGCAGTGGTGGTAATACCGGGATGTCGACTCGTAATAGGCCGGACCGGTAAACGATGCCGGTATTACCATACCATACCATTCCCTTACTGCGAATCTCGTAATGAGGCCCCTTGTCCCTTATTACCGGCATCTGGGATTTACTCCACCTCAAACTCTGGGAAGTGTTGCAATAAGTCTTACAATTAGCCAGTTGAGGTGAATGCGAAGTCTGTATGGGTTTAACAAGAACAGTGGCGGCGATTGAGGTTAAAACCTGTGGATAGACTGCTATTAATAAATAAGGTGAGAGGGTGCCTTATGGATTATCTATGTGAAGGAATGAAAATTCCCTAAGAGAGGAGATCATTATATTGATTGATTTGATTTACAGTAAAGAGATTTGGAGCTATTAAAAATAAATACCAAATCACTGACTGGAAATGGCTTAACAAGTTCTTTGTCAATTACTAGCCATATAGGTGTATCTACTGTGTTATCACCCAAAAACCTAAATTGAGCCTTTTAAGTACAAACACTTTCTGATAGCATCTTAAATTAGGAAATCTAACTCCCCAGTTTCATGACAATTATGTCATTTATTCAGGGTGATCCTTTTCTGCTTTCTATTTCCCCACAATAAATTGAGAAGAATTGTATTATAGAGTTTAAAAAATAAGATGATAATTGAACAGGAAGCATTTGTAGGTAAAATAATATAACCAGAGATAGCATCATTTGAATGGCATCCAGCTTACCCCACCATGTCCAATACAGTAGTGACCAGATCGTTACTGAATCCTGAATTTTTTTCAATAAGGAATCTGCATTAGTTTTAATAGTTTCCTCAATAGGGGAGACTGAGATACCCAAATAGTTGACACCACTTGAGACATAAAGACATTAATTCATGCTTAAAACATAATGGGGCCGATTCATGGAACAAACGTGCGCCGAAAATCTACGCGCAAGCAGGCGCAAGCAGGCGCAAGCAGGCGCAAGCGGAAAAAAACAGGCGCACGCGCACGCGTGCGATTCATGGAAGTCCCTGCGCGTGTTCACCGCGGGATGTGCGCCAAACCCGTGCATGGCGCACAAGTCACTGCAACATCGCGAAAGGCGTGCGCGACGCGCACAGTGAAAGCGCACAACCTCAGCGCACACACCAGAAAGTGGGCGGGACATGGGGCGTAACGCGCGGAATGGGGAACAACACGCGAAAATAAGGGCGTAACTGGGGATGTACTGCAGGGAAGCAGACGGAACGCCCACACGCACTCGAACCACACGTATTCATGGAATCGAATAGGGCAAAGCCACGCACAGCCAAAGACACGCACAAGCTGAAACACGGCCGCCACACGAAGGCAGGCGGTAGAGTCCCAGCGCATCAAAAAAGTGGCGTGCGGGAAGTTAAATACGTGATTGAGCGGGGTACGTGGATTTCAGGGGTGCGCGAGAAATTCTACACGTGATTGGCCTGGGTACGTGTATTACAGGGGTGCGCGAGAAAATCTACACGCGATTGGCCTGGCTACGTGGATTCCAGGGGTGCGCGAGAAATTCTACACGTGATTGGCCTGGGTACGTGTATTACAGGGGTGCGCGAGAAAATCTACACGCGATTGGCCTGGGTACGTGGATTTCAGGGGTGCACGAGAAATGCTACACGCGATTGGCCTGGGTACATGTATTACAGGGGTGCGCGAGAAAATCTACACGCGATTGGCCTGGGTACGTGGATTACAGGGGTGCGCGAGAAAATCTACACGCGATTGGCCTGGGTACGTGTATTACAGGGGTGCGCGAGAAATCCTACACGCGATTGGGCCTGTGCGAGTGGGGCAGTGTATTACGTGGGTGTGCGGGAAGTTGAAGAGGTGAATTGCCAGTGTGGGTCCTCCCAGGTCTCCCCTCTACCCCCTCCACGACCTCTGCAGGCAGCCCACACCACAGGGGACTACCCTGCACCCCTGTCATGTCCCGCAGGCAGCCCATCCACCATGGGCATGCCCCCCAGCCAAGCCACATGTCCCCTTGCACCCCCACCCCCCAGCACTGTGGGGCACCTGCCAGCAGGCCCCCAACCATGTCCCACTCATGTCCCCTTGCACCCCCACCCCCCAGCAGGCCCCCACTCATGTCCCCTTGCACCCCCACCCCCCAGCACTGTGGGGCACCTGCCAGCAGGCCCCCAACCATGTCCCACTCATGTCCCCTTGCACCCCCACCCACCAGCACTGTGGGGCACCTGCCAGCAGGCCCCCAACCATGTCCCACTCATGTCCCCTTGCACCCCCACCCCCCAGCAGGCCCCCACTCATGTCCCCTTGCACCCCCACCCCCCAGCACTGTGGGGCACCTGCCAGCAGGCCCCCAACCATGTCCCACTCATGTCCCCTTGCACCCCCACCCACCAGCACTGTGGGGCACCTGCCAGCAGGCCCCCAACCATGTCCCCTTGCACCCCCACCCCCCAGCAGGCCCCCACTCATGTCCCCCTGCACCCCCACCCCCCAGCACTGTGGGGCACCTGCCAGCAGGCCCCCAACCATGTCCCACTCATGTCCCCTTGCACCCCCAGCAGGCCCCCACTCATGTCCCCTTGCACCCCCACCCCCCAGCACTGTGGGGCACCTGCCAGCAGGCCCCCAACCATGTCCCACTCATGTGCCCTTGCACCCCCACCCCCCAGCAGGCCCCCACTCATGTCCCCTTGCACCCCCAACCCCCAGCACTGTGGGGCACCTGCCAGCAGGCCCCCAACCATGTCCCCTTGCACCCCCACCCCCCTGCAGGCCCCCACTCATGTCCCCTTGCACCCCCACCCCCCAGCACTGTGGGGCACCTGCCAGCAGGCCCCCAACCATATCCCACTCATGTCCCCTTGCACCCCCAGCAGGCCCCCACTCATGTCCCCTTGCACCCCCACCCCCCAGCACTGTGGGGCACCTGCCAGCAGGCCCCCAACCATGTCCCCTTGCACCCCCACCCCCCAGCAGGCCCCCACTCATGTCCCCCTGCACCCCCACCCCCCAGCACTGTGGGGCACCTGCCAGCAGGCCCCCAACCATGTCCCACTCATGTCCCCTTGCACCCCCACCCCCCTGCAGGCCCCCACTCATGTCCCCTTGCACCCCCACCCCCCAGCACTGTGGGGCACCTGCCAGCAGGCCCCCAACCATGTCCCACTCATGTCCCCTTGCACCCCCACCCCCCAGCACTGTGGGGCACCTGCCAGCAGGCCCCCAACCATGTCCCCTTGCACCCCCACCCCCCAGCAGGCCCCCAACCATGTCTCCCACCACCCCCACCCCCCAGCACTGTGGGGCACCTGCCAGCAGGCCCCCAACCATGTCCCACTCATGTCCCCTTGCACCCCCAGCAGGCCCCCACTCATGTCCCCTTGCACCCCCACCCCCCAGCACTGTGGGGCACCTGCCAGCAGGCCCCCAACCATGTCCCACTCATGTGCCCTTGCACCCCCACCCCCCAGCAGGCCCCCACTCATGTCCCCTTGCACCCCCAACCCCCAGCACTGTGGGGCACCTGCCAGCAGGCCCCCAACCATGTCCCCTTGCACCCCCACCCCCCTGCAGGCCCCCACTCATGTCCCCTTGCACCCCCACCCCCCAGCACTGTGGGGCACCTGCCAGCAGGCCCCCAACCATATCCCACTCATGTCCCCTTGCACCCCCAGCAGGCCCCCACTCATGTCCCCTTGCACCCCCACCCCCCAGCACTGTGGGGCACCTGCCAGCAGGCCCCCAACCATGTCCCCTTGCACCCCCACCCCCCAGCAGGCCCCCACTCATGTCCCCCTGCACCCCCACCCCCCAGCACTGTGGGGCACCTGCCAGCAGGCCCCCAACCATGTCCCACTCATGTCCCCTTGCACCCCCACCCCCCTGCAGGCCCCCACTCATGTCCCCTTGCACCCCCACCCCCCAGCACTGTGGGGCACCTGCCAGCAGGCCCCCAACCATGTCCCACTCATGTCCCCTTGCACCCCCACCCCCCAGCACTGTGGGGCACCTGCCAGCAGGCCCCCAACCATGTCCCCTTGCACCCCCACCCCCCAGCAGGCCCCCAACCATGTCTCCCACCACCCCCACCCCTCCAGTCACCAGGGGCAGCCTCCACCAGGCCCCCACCCATGTCTCCCACCAGCCCCACCCCTCCAGTCACCAGGGGCAGCCTCCACCAGGCCCCCACCCATGTCTCCCCCCACCCCCACCCCTCCAGTCACCAGGGGCAGCCTCCACCAGGCCCCCACCCATGTCTCCCACCACCCCCACCCCTCCAGTCACCAGGGGCAGCCTCCACCAGGCCCCCACCCATGTCTCCCACCACCCCCACCCCTCCAGTCACCAGGGGCAGCCTCCACCAGGCCCCCACCCATGTCTCCCACCAGCCCCACCCCTCCAGTCACCAGGGGCAGCCTCCACAAGGCCCCCACCCATGTCTCCCACCACCCCCACCACCCAGTCACCAGGGGCAGCCTCCACCAGGCCCCCACCCATGTCTCCCACCACCCCCACCCCTCCAGTCACCAGGGGCAGCCTCCACAAGGCCCCCACCCATGTCTCCCACCACCCCCACCACCCAGTCACCAGGGGCAGCCTCCACCAGGCCCCCACCCATGTCTCCCACCAGCCCCACCCCTCCAGTCACCAGGGGCAGCCTCCACAAGGCCCCCACCCATGTCCCACTCATGTCCCCTTGCACCCCCACCCCCCAGCAGGCCCCCACTCATGTCCCCTTGCACCCCCACCCCCCAGCACTGTGGGGCACCTGCCAGCAGGCCCCCAACCATGTCCCACTCATGTCCCCTTGCACCCCCACCCCCCAGCACTGTGGGGCACCTGCCAGCAGGCCCCCAACCATGTCCCCTTGCACCCCCACCCCCCTGCAGGCCCCCACTCATGTCCCCTTGCACCCCCACCCCCCAGCACTGTGGGGCACCTGCCAGCAGGCCCCCAACCATGTCCCACTCATGTCCCCTTGCACCCCCACCCCCCAGCAGGCCCCCACTCATGTCCCCTTGCACCCCCACCCCCCAGCACTGTGGGGCACCTGCCAGCAGGCCCCCAACCATGTCCCACTCATGTCCGCTTGCACCCCCACCCACCAGCACTGTGGGGCACCTGCCAGCAGGCCCCCAACCATGTCCCCTTGCACCCCCACCCCCCAGCAGGCCCCCACTCATGTCCCCCTGCACCCTCACCCCCCAGCACTGTGGGGCACCTGCCAGGAGGCCCCCAACCATGTCCCCTTGCACCCCCACCCCCCTGCAGGCCCCCACTCATGTCCCCCTGCACCCCCACCCCCCAGCACTGTGGGGCACCTGCCAGCAGGCCCCCAACCATGTCCCACTCATGTCCCCTTGCACCCCACCCCCCTGCAGGCCCCCACTCATGTCCCCTTGCACCCCCACCCCCCAGCACTGTGGGGCACCTGCCAGCAGGCCCCCAACCATGTCCCACTCATGTCCCCTTGCACCCCCACCCCCCAGCACTGTGGGGCACCTGCCAGCAGGCCCCCAACCATGTCCCCTTGCACCCCCACCCCCAGCAGGCCCCCAACCATGTCTCCCACCACCCCCACCCCTCCAGTCACCAGGGGCAGCCTCCACCAGGCCCCCACCCATGTCTCCCACCAGCCCCACCCCTCCAGTCACCAGGGGCAGCCTCCACCAGGCCCCCACCCATGTCTCCCACCACCCCCACCCCTCCAGTCACCAGGGGCAGCCTCCACCAGGCCCCCACCCATGTCTCCCACCACCCCCACCCCTCCAGTCACCAGGGGCAGCCTCCACCAGGCCCCCACCCATGTCTCCCACCACCCCCACCCCTCCAGTCACCAGGGGCAGCCTCCACCAGGCCCCCACCCATGTCTCCCACCAGCCCCACCCCTCCAGTCACCAGGGGCAGCCTCCACAAGGCCCCCACCCATGTCTCCCACCACCCCCACCACCCAGTCACCAGGGGCAGCCTCCACCAGGCCCCCACCCATGTCTCCCACCACCCCCACCCCTCCAGTCACCAGGGGCAGCCTCCACCAGGCCCCCACCCATGTCTCCCACCAGCCCCACCCCTCCAGTCACCAGGGGCAGCCTCCACAAGGCCCCCACCCATGTCCCACTCATGTCCCCTTGCACCCCCACCCCCCAGCAGGCCCCACTCATGTCCCCTTGCACCCCCGCCCCCCAGCACTGTGGGGCACCTGCCAGCAGGCCCCCAACCATGTCCCACTCATGTCCCCTTGCACCCCCACCCCCCAACACTGTGGGGCACCTGCCAGCAGGCCCCCAACCATGTCCCCTTGCACCCCCACCCCCCTGCAGGCCCCCACTCATGTCCCCTTGCACCCCCACCCCCCAGCACTGTGGGGCACCTGCCAGCAGGCCCCCAACCATGTCCCACTCATGTCCCCTTGCACCCCCACCCCCCAGCAGGCCCCCACTCATGTCCTCTTGCACCCCCACCCCCCAGCACTGTGGGGCACCTGCCAGCAGGCCCCCAACCATGTCCCACTCATGTCCCCTTGCACCCCCACCCCCCTGCAGGCCCCCACTCATGTCCCCTTGCACCCCCACCCCCCAGCACTGTGGGGCACCTGCCAGCAGGCCCCCAACCATGTCCCACTCATGTCCCCTTGCACCCCCACCCCCCAGCAGGCCCCCACTCATGTCCCCTTGCACCCCCACCCCCCAGCACTGTGGGGCACCTGCCAGCAGGCCCCCAACCATGTCCCACTCATGTCCCCTTGCACCCCCACCCACCAGCACTGTGGGGCACCTGCCAGCAGGCCCCCAACCATGTCCCCTTGCACCCCCACCCCCCAGCAGGCCCCCACTCATGTCCCCCTGCATCCCCACCCCCCAGCACTGTGGGGCACCTGCCAGCAGGCCCCCAACCATGTCCCACTCATGTCCCCTTGCACCCCCAGCAGGCCCCCACTCATGTCTCCCACCAGCCCCACCCCTCCAGTCACCAGGGGCAGCCTCCACAAGGCCCCCACCCATGTCTCCCACCACCCCCACCACCCAGTCACCAGGGGCAGCCTCCACCAGGCCCCCACCCATGTCTCCCACCACCCCCACCCCTCCAGTCACCAGGGGCAGCCTCCACCAGGCCCCCACCCATGTCTCCCACCAGCCCCACCCCTCCAGTCACCAGGGGCAGCCTCCACAAGGCCCCCACCCATGTCCCACTCATGTCCCCTTGCACCCCCACCCCCCAGCAGGCCCCCACTCATGTCCCCTTGCACCCCCACCCCCCAGCACTGTGGGGCACCTGCCAGCAGGCCCCCAACCATGTCCCACTCATGTCCCCTTGCACCCCCACCCCCCAGCACTGTGGGGCACCTGCCAGCAGGCCCCCAACCATGTCCCCTTGCACCCCCACCCCCCTGCAGGCCCCCACTCATGTCCCCTTGCACCCCCACCCCCCAGCACTGTGGGGCACCTGCCAGCAGGCCCCCAACCATGTCCCCTTGCACCCCCACCCCCCAGCAGGCCCCCACTCATGTCCCCTTGCACCCCCACCCCCCAGCACTGTGGGGCACCTGCCAGCAGGCCCCCAACCATGTCCCCTTGCACCCCCACCCCCCAGCAGGCCCCCACTCATGTCCCCCTGCCCCCAGGTCCTGACGAAACGCAATCATGGCAGTAATGGGCAGCATACCCAGCACAAACACCCAGCCAAGGATTGCATCCACCCACATAGTAGATGCAATTACATGATACAACCCCAATGGCAAGTATGTAAATGAACACATGTCCCTCACACACACATACACAATGGGTGCAAGTGAATGTCAAAACCCATATCATGACATGCATGAAACCAATGAGAAAATACCACAAATGTAAGTAATAAATATATGTATTAAAGATGAAAATGAAGTAAAGAAATAAAACACACAACAATGGGGATGACAAAACAAATGGTCCATGTCCGAGAACAAATAGAAAAAATCAATAAACAAAGGAATCCAAAAACTAATGTAGTCCAAAGCAAAATAATGGGGGGAAAAATAAGGAAAAACCATTGCCTCATGGTGAACACAAATATAAATCCAACAAATTTTTTCCAAACATCAAACTATGTACAAGAATATCCCAGGGTCCATGAGCCCAACACCATAAATTAAACCTACTACTACTAACTAATAATAAAAATATATACAGAAAAGTGGCCATTGTCCGAGCGGTCCAAAAAAAACTTAAAAAATAAAGGAAACCTAACACTAACTAACTAAAGAACTATATACAATGGCAGCGGGCAAGTCCTGCGGCTCACTCTGTGATGTTGCCGGCCAGGGCATCCTCGAACTCCATGTCGATGTCCCGGAGGCGGGACTCTGTCCTGGCCCCGAGGTCTCGCAGGGACAACCCCGTGTCCACCTCAAACTCCCTGCGAGCTTCCTCGAGGCACTCAGCCCGCCTCAACGCCCGACGCATGGAGAACTCCGCCCTGACCATGGTGAGCCGCTCCTCTTCCGCCCGCTGCCGCTCCGCACCTATCCGCTGGACCAACTGTTCCCACACGGAAGACACTGCCATCCCAGGGTTCTCCTGCCCTCCGGCCGATGCCTGCCCCTCTGATCTTGATGGCCCCGAGCCATGATGCCTCCCACGTCGAGCCTGCTGCTGCCTCCGACGCCACTGCCTCTGCCAGCACGACGGCATCCAGGCTGATGGAATCCACCGATGCCGTCGTGCACGTGCCCTGCCAGATGATGCCGGCACATCCTCCATCTGCAGGGGGACAGTTGCTGGTGTGTCCACCCCTGCTGGACCTTCGACTCCCGACTGTGGCAGGGATGGGGTCCCCACCGAGCTGGCTGCGTTGGTCGGGGCAGGTCCACAGGGGGCCCTGGTGGCATCTGGGCCGGAAGACGGCATGGAGCACGACTGGCGCATAGCCTCCACAGAGGAGGAGAGGGTCGCCAGAAGGCCACACACATGTAGGAAACCCCCGACCATGGCGGCTCCCAAATGGTTCACGTACGCACGGTGCTCTTCGTGATGATGTGCATGCTCCTCCCGGGAAGCATGCACCTCATCACGAATGCCAGCCGTGCGCAACGCGACACCAATCAGGACCCTCTCCACACGGCCAGGGGTCCCCTCGTCCGCAGGTAGAGGAGTGTCAGATGACATGGACATCTCCCCTACCTGCGGACGGGCCTGGGATGGGGCATCCCTGCTGGTGCATGGTGGTGCAGTCACAGTGTCAGGGACAGTGACATGCACAGGCACCTCCACGGCGACCTGTGCTGCCTCCTGCCCCTGGCCCTGGACTGCACCACTTGCACCAGCGGGGATGCCCCCACCAGGCCCCATGTGTGGCTCAGTAGCGGCCTCCTCCCCCTCTGTGGAAACCACCAACCTGGATGTCTCCACGCCGTCTTCCGCCGGTGCAAGCCCCTGTGGGGGCTCACCCACCCCTTCCGCTGCAGCCGTGGTGGCATCCCCGCCGCTCTGCTCCACAGCGCCTTCTCCGCCCTCTTCTTCACTTGCCACTGTGTAGAGGGAGACATAGAACACAAGCATCAGGGTACTGTACAATGGTCCCCTAGACAGGAAGCAACAGCAGATGAGTGGCACTGTCATACATCACTTCCATCATGTCCCTCCACAACACATGGGTCAGTGCAGGCAAAACACATACAGTAACAGGCATGGCGCATGCCATGGACATTGGCATACATGACCAAGGGACTCATGATTCATACAATGTTGGTTTTAAACTCACATGCATCATGGGTCTTGCCATCACATGCACACACCTCACCGTAGTTCCATCCATCTGGCCTCGTACACCACAGACGCAGTGGATACAAGGATGACTAGGCTGCATCAGTGAATCTGAACATTGTCACAGACATGTGTCATGCATCCATGGCAGTTACAAGTCACAGACACGCAGTTCAGACACACACACATGGGCACCATACGTGTACATGGGACCAGCACCCATCCCTCACCCCCACCCATGTCCAGGAACAGAGACTGCCATGCTTCCATGTGTCCATTCCGCACAGAGCCCCCCATGTTGCAATAGAACACATGCACCAACCATGTGGTTCACACATCACTGTACTCACATGCCTGACCATGATGTCCCTGCACACACACATACGTACATGGCCTATGTCACACATACAGGCAGGTATCAGACAACCAGCACACTGCAACATGCCCTGTCTCACACAGTAATGCTTGGCCACTTACCGGCCAACTCCAGATGGGTCTGCCTCCGAAGGATCTGGGCGTGGAGCGCTGGGTCTACGCGTTCCAGGACCCTCATCTGGATGTCACTCAGGCGTGCCCGGCCCCCCTCCGCGAGGCGCCGGGCCTTATTGAGGGTCCTGGACCTCAAGTCCTCCCAGCGCTTCTTGATGTGCTTGATGTCGCGGGTTGCCACCCCCTCCGCGTTGATGGCAACCACTACATCGTCCCAGATCCTCTCCCGTCCTTCCTTGTTGGCGCGTGGTCTTCCGAAGAGGGCATCATAATGCCCCAGGACATGCTCCACCAGGACACCAACTTCCTTCTCACTGAAGCTGGTGGCCCTCTGCCTCTCTGGCTGGGGGTTGCCACTGGTCTCAGATGGTGCTTGCCCCGACATGGCGACCCCCGAGGCAGGCGTGGGTGGGCAACTGGGTCCTGGGGCTGGGCTGTGGAGCGATGGTATCCCAGTCGGGAGTCTACTGTTCCAGCAGGGGTCGACACAGCAACTGGACCCCTGCAGATGGCTGATGTGCAGGCACCAAATGGCAGGGCACGGTGGCAGCAGGCAGGCATGCAGGCAGGCAGCAGCAGATGGCACGTGGGAGGCTGCTCGGGGCACTGGGGGGCAGTGATTCGGCCTTCTGGGCAGGAGCGTGGTCTTCCGTGTGTATTCGCGTGGCCAGCTTGATACGGAGTGATTTGGCACGTGAAAAATCTGCACGTCAGCGTGTAATTCGAGGAAAGGCCCGTAGCGCGTAAGCCCGTCTGCACGCATACGCATTTTCATTGGACCAAAGGCCCTCAGCGCGTGAGCGCGTCTGTGACGTGTCGTGCGAGGGTGTATGCCTCATTGCACGTGATGACAGAACACACGTGGATTTCAACCAATCGTGTGTGAAAGTTCACGCCACCCCGGAACACACGTACCCAGGCTAATCGCGTGTGGAACTACCCGCACACCCGGAAAAACACGTACCCAGGCTAATCGCGTGTGGAAAACTGCACGTCCGCGTGTAATGCGCGTAATCGCGCGTGAAAAACTGCACGTCCGCGTGTAATGCGCGTAATCGCGCATGAAAAACTGCACGTCCGCATGTGACGTGACGCGCGCGTGCGTTTCCCTCAGCACGGGTTAAAGGTGAGCGGGCCCAGCAGTTCGCTGTACGTGCCTTCCGTGGAGACCGACGTGTGTTGCTGCTTCCAGTTGTTTCGCGCGCCATCTACTTCACAGCTCTCAAGGACGTATCTCTTCTTTTGGCGGGGGTATTGGCTACGCGTGTTTTTCTGCATCGCGCTAGTCAGACGGTGAGTCGCAAACGCTCCTTTTCCCACTGCGGGTGCCCCTGTGTATTGCACCCATTTTCGATGTCATCGTAGCCTGCGTGTCCCACGCGTACGCGTTATACGTGTTACTGGGTGCCACCGCGTACTGTGGGAGGTCAAATCCACGCACGTAGGCTGCAGGGTTGTGTGCACGGTTTTACTGCAGTTTTGGGGTGCCTGAGCGTTGCGTGACCCGTCACCACATCACCGGGGTCACATACAGCCTTGCAGGTGCAGGGGGGCTGTTAACATCTTGCTTCCCACCCCCTTCACCCCAATTGCCCAGGACAATTGTGGTGTACACCTCCCATTGGCACCACTCCATCTGTGCCAGCACTATTACATCTGTGCCATGGTTGGGAGGCCACCAAAGGTGAGGGGCGCCTCAGCTGGGCGTACTCCTCGTGGCGGGTGTGGTCGGGGACGTGGCCGTGGTGACCAGGGAGTAGGGGGACTCCAGGGTGTCCAGGGCAGCCACAGAGGGGGAAGAGGCAGGGGTGCGCCACTTGAGCACAATGTTGTGCCATGTGTCGGTGCAGCCATGCCACCACCCCCTGTGGTTCCGGGGGATGCAGCTCCTGCATCTGGCACTGGCACCCGTATGACCCAGCAGTCCGTTCCATCGACTGCCACGGGCCCAAGGGTAGCGGTAGCTGCAGGTGCAGCTGTGGACACCGCCACCCAGGCTCAGGGTCTGCCAGCGCAGGCTGCGTTGGCACTTGAAGAGCCCTTGGTAGATCTCCAACAGGCCAGGGGGGAAACCATAGGGGCACGCAAGGCTGCTCAGACCAAGACACTTGTCCCTGGGGCAGTCATGTCATCTGCTGCCCCGAACAGCTGGGTGTTGGCAAGTGCAGGGGCAGATGCACCCAACAGCACCCCGGTTGTGAGTCTGCCAACCAGGACCGTTGCGGTCAATGACCCTGCCACAGCTGATGTTGCTGCGCAGGGTCCATTAGTGGGCACCCAGCTGCCACTGACACAAGTCAGGCCTTTGGTCATCCCTCCACCTGCCACTCCCTCGGCTCAATCCACCGAACCCACTGGCCATACTGGTCAGGGCGGCATTAGCCAGCCAGGGTCTGCGCCACAGTCCAAGAGGAGGAAGGTTGCACCTGCAGCACAGGCTGGGACCCCACACACAGCCACGACCTCCTGCACGTCGAGGAAGAAGCCTTTCTGTAAGCAGGAACTGGACTTCCTCGTGGACTACGTGCGGGGACACAGCCGTGACATGCTAGTGGGTGCCAATAGTCAGACTACGGCTGCCCAACGTGACACCCACTGGAAGCATGTTGCGGAACATGTCAGTTCATTCGGCCATGAGGTGCGCACGGCGCAGGAGTGCAAAAAGCGCTGGAATGACATCAAGCGCAGCACTAAGGCTAAGCGTGCCTCAAATTACAACTTGACTCTGGTGACTGGCGGTGGGCCTGCACCAGAGGAGGAAGAACTCACTCCGCATGAGGCTCTCGTTGCGGAGTTCATACCACCAGAATTGGTTGAAGGTGTGGGAGAGATGCTGGACTTTGATGCCCAGTCCAGTGAGTGTTGAAGCGTAGTTGTTGAGGACGTGTGTGTTTCACTTGTGGGATGTGTTGTGCATGATTGCTGCTACATGTGACGTGTACATGGTTCTGATGTGTAAGTAATGCAATGCTACCGTCATGCATGTCTCCTCTGCCTGCATGCGGGACTCCATGTGGGCATGCTCCCTTGCCCCTCCTCCGCCACTCTGCACCCCAGTTCCACCTTTGCACTGGTCTGCTACATTCTTGCCAATGTGTAGTTTCTTGTTCATGTGTCCTGTGTAGATGCTAACTTCCAGCTTAGAAACTGCCAGACATATGCCGTGTGGTACAGCCTTAGTACTCGATGCAGGGTATCCCACTTGTACTGTGCATGGGTCAGATGTCCCGCAGGGACATGAGTGCCCATTCATGCTCCATGTGCATTGCACGCATGCCCCTATGTGTCCTTGACTGGATGATCACTGTAATATGAGTCCTTGGTTACATACATTGCCTGCCATATTATCGGCCTCCCCATGTCAACTGTGGCTCAGTCCTGCGTTGCACACATGTTTAGGCAATGACAATCTGTGTGGCTCACAGGCCTCAGCCTGTTCAATGGCCAATGACTCTGTCCAACTCTTGTCGTGTCTTCTTCACACGTGGCTGGCCTCCGGATCTTCCATCATGTGTCCTGCCCACTGTCCCAGCATCATTAGCAGTGTTGTAATTTGATTCACATTAAGCTGTTGATGCCAGTCAACACTGCTTGTCAATACACAGGTGTATGGGCAGCCTTTTGATACCATGCTAGGCATCCCTGCTTTGGTACTGGGGTGGAAGGGTGCTTGGCTGCTAGACATGGTACACATTGAATACACAATGCACGTGATGTCTGAATTTGACATTGCACTGCCTTCACATTTCCTGGCACACACCATGGAGTGCTTGTACATGTAGGTAGTGCGTGGCGTACACATTTTCAGCACTGCATAGACCCACTTCCATGCAAACTGCCACCTTTCAACAGGTCTGATCACAGTGGCTATTCTAAGTAGACCCAGCATGCATGCCAGGTCATATGTTGTGTGTCACATGTCTGCCGGATGCCTTTGCTGTCGGTGTGTGTGTGTGTTGTGTGCTTCTGACATGTGTAGTGACCTTTTCCTCTCTATTTTTCAGGTGATGACGCAATGGATGCAGAGGATGGTGTTGTCATGCCAGACACAGGGTTGGTAAGACCACATCAACCCGGCACTAGTGGGGGTCGTGGGGTGGTAGGCCACGAAACCCCCCAAGTGCTGCAGTCCATCCTGTCTCTGGCTGCCTATGAGTCCAGCCTTGATGACGACTCTGACGTCCATGTTGAGTTGGATGACCATCAAGTCCATGTGTCAGGGGTGAGTGATTCTGATGTGGACACTCCTCTGTCTGCGACACCTGCACTGAGGGATCAGACAGTCTTGGTTCCTCCGCCCGTGGTGGATCGGGACGCAGGGTCACCCTCCACACCAGTCACTGATGTGCCTGGGACATCACGTCGACGGGGGCATGTAGTCGTGCAGCCGCAGGCGGTGCCAACACAGCGAGGACCTCCGGTCCTTGGGTCCCGCAGGGGTGAAGCCCGGCAACGCGGTCGCCGCGCGCAACCGCTGTATACTGAGTGGGAGCAAGACATGACTGCCAATTCCGAACGGCAGGGGGCAGCAATGGAGAACATCGCTGACAGCATGGAGCGTGTGGCCCGATCTGTGCTCCCCCCTGCTAGGCAGGTGCTTCTCCAGCAGCAGGCAGCACGGTCCACGGCCCGCTCGCTCAGGCTGGGCATGGCGGCCTCAGACAGGGCACGCCAGGCTGAAATGTTGTCTCTGCGTCAAGCAATTGCTGCTCACGCAGAGGCGCACATGGATGCCCTGAGGGAGGAGTATGCCTCCCTCAGATCCACTCTGGGTGTCCTTATGATGT
Source organism: Ambystoma mexicanum (assembly GCF_040938575.1). Taxonomy (NCBI): domain Eukaryota; kingdom Metazoa; phylum Chordata; class Amphibia; order Caudata; family Ambystomatidae; genus Ambystoma; species Ambystoma mexicanum. The sequence continues at coordinate 584,137,480 of NC_090922.1, read as the reverse complement.
CCCAGAGGCAGCAGGCAGAGGAGAGGTTTGCACAGCTTGAGCGCACCATCTCGGCTGAGCTACAGGCTTGCCGGGAGGTGCAGCGGTTGTCCAGCCAGGCCTTGCAGGAGGAACTCCGTGTTACACGTGCTACCTTGCAAGAGGAAGCACGTGTATCACGTGAGGTTCTGCATGCAGACCTATGTAACATCGCCACACAGAACCAGGCTCACCTGTCCGGCAGACTTGCTGCCGACGAGGGGCAAGCTGCGGCTAGGCGTGGCCAGGCTACTGTGCCACGTCCTCCTTTCCAGGATGAGCCAGACTCGGACGACCATCTATCTCCCACATAGGTCGTGCTGTGCAGGCGTTGAGCCCATGGAGGTATTTTTTTTTGGCTCAGCATCATCGCATGTGGATGTTGAGCAGCACCCTGTACCTCCCCCCTCCTGGGTGCCTCCCCTCCCCCCCGGGTCGTATGTGGCCATTTTTGATTTTTCTTTTAGTTTAGTTAGTTAAGTTTCTGTTTGATAGTTAGTTTAAATAGGTAATGTAGGTTTTCCATAGTTAGTGTAATTAGTTAATAGTTGAGTTAGTTTAAAATTTGTAGTCTATTGTGCTTTCATGTGACAGTGCGGTGCCTTGTGGTTTTTGAAGGCATCCACTGTCTGTTCCAGCTGGGCCCTTCATGGTTGTCTTGTGTATGTGTTTGCTGCTTGGGTTCCTTGACTCACATATGCCACTCCTGCCTCCCTTATCCATGGGCTCGCAAGGATGGTTCGGTGTTACAGAATTTTACACAAGGGCTTTGGACTGTCATATCTGTGGCATGTCTGGTGCTTTGTGACTTGTGTTGACACCCCTAGTGGGGATGATTTAGGTGTAATTGTCCACTGTTCAGCTTTTGCTAGATGGGGTGTGTCATGATTAATGTGGACATTGATTGTTATGCATTGTGTATTATGTCTCATATCTTTCCTGTACACGTGCCTGTTGCAATTCATGCTGTAGATAGTGTTCCACACTTTGGAAGTCAAAGACGGACTGATGGTGTGATTTGTGATGTGACTCTCTGACATGGTCAAGTAATGAGATGCCTGATGAGACACACACAGATCACTTTGATGCATTAATCATTTGTTTCATGCACTTTCTGCAGGGGGATGAGGCACCAGAGCACCTTTGCCAGCAGACATGGCCCATTGGACGACGGAATTCCTGACCCGTTTGTTGGTGCCCACATGCACATGTGTGCACGAGCAGAGCCACAGTGATTGCAGACCCACATCCTAGAACTGCTGACATGTTCCAAGGAACTCCAGGCAAGGTGAGCATCACAGGGGGGCCACGACACAGCAAAGCTTGCACCAGGCGAGTTGCACATGCAGGCTTAGTCACAGCACTGAGGGTGAGCTAGATGAATATTGGTGTTGAAGCACACAATGCAGCTCAGATGTGTTTGTGGACTGATGGCTGTTGATAGTAGGGTTGTCTGGGACACATGCAGGGGCAGTGGCACATACCCTGCGGTACACCAAGGTTCATTGAGGCACTTGTATCAACCATGTAGCCTTCCGAGACATGGAAAGGGGCAGCTCACAGGGACATACAGCAAGGGACATACTTGGGTGCAGTGCATGTCTATTCCACGTACTTCATGATAAATGCACTGCCAACTTTGTTTTGGTCATGGTGGTACGCAACTTGCTCTGTAGTCATGGCTTGCCATATGGGTCTGTCTGCTTACCCAGGGAACATTGCATGTTGTGTGAATTGTGACACATTGGTGTTCCATTTGCCACGCACCCACCAGCGCCTGACTTACTGCATTGACTGTGTATGACCTGTCACAGGGGTGATGTTATATATGGGTACGAAGCATCGAGCACTGATTGTCTGTTTGTAGAGTAGTTTGTTGCTATGGGGCATGTTTTGTGTTGTGTTTTCGTGTAATTGGCACATACAGGTTGTTGACTGTGTCTCTCTTTGCAGCATTGCAGTGCTCCTGTAACCGGCCCTGAGAGTGCGCAGGCAGGAGGCCAGCACTCAAAACCAGAGCTAAGTGTCTTGTTGTTTTCCTTACAAACTGCCCTGCATAGGCTTGCTGGGGAGTGTACTGATGCACGGATGTATGTGTGGTCCTATTTGGTATGTTTTTTTCCCTAATCACCCGTGATCCTATGCAATTATGAAACCTGTACCCTCTACCCGGTGTTCCTGCTTCCCGTGCCTATCCAAGCAACGTTCCCTGACCCTCTTTCCCCACTGGGGTTGCGGATGCCTGTGTAAGCCCCGAACTTGCAGGCGCCAAAACCCTAGAGGAGGTGGTTGGTTCGTACCACTCCTGAGCCTGGACTACAGAAGGCCATGACAATGATGTCCAAGTTTGTTTGGATTGTGTATGTGTTCATGCAGGTTGTACATTTTCGTGCATTCCCTAGTTTCATGTGTCATTCCTCCTCCCCTCACCTGCCACTCATTCCAGTCATCCAGTGTGTCTACACCTGTCCCGACTGCATATCCCTGAACCTCATTCCCCACCATGATCTCAGGGGCCTGTGTGAGTTTGACCTTGCAGGCACCCGGGACATGGTGTGGGTGGTTGTTTCATGAGACTCCCGCGCCTGGACAGGGGACCTGTGACAGTACACATCCATTCATGGTGCATCATCCTATGTCATGTACCACACATGTCTCACATCCTGTCGTGACATTGTTCTGCTGTGCTACCTTGGTTGTTGCATCATTGTGGTAGTACTTGGCGTTTGTGAGGTACTGCTACGTCAAGTCATCTACTGGAGGGTGTTTGGGTTAGTTTTCATGCCTTGGATTTTGTGATTTTGGAAATGAGTGTGGATTCTGAGGGTTCAGGCATCTTTTTACACACAAGGTGGGAGATGGACACGAAGGGTAAAGGTGATCCTGTGGCCAGGTGGAAATGAGGGTTGGAGGCTCCATGACCCAGGTGCAGTTGTTCAGCGGGTCATGGTTATTTGCGCGGGAGGGGGGGGTTGTTGTTGATAGTTGCATTGCCCTGCAGTGTGATGGGAACTCTGACATTGTAATGTTGTTGTCCTATGTACATGTTGTGTTCTGCTGATCAATGCCTGTTCATGTGTTGTGTTTTCCTTTCAGGTGCGAGGGGATAGTTGTGGTTTGACATGCTGGGGTGTACACATGGTGGATGTTCACATGTGATGTGTAGGGAACACTGATGGTCACTTGAGTGCACATGCATATGTGGAGTGCATGTCCCTGCAGAACCACACACTTGCACTCGGATGCACTCCATGTACTCCCACCCTTGCATATCCACGTGTACACTGTTTGCCTTCTGGTGCCCACTGTGTCCCGGCAGCACATGTTCTGTGACCGATTATGGTTCCAGTACATGCCAAATTTGATGTTTGATGTAGTCTGTCACTTAGATGTGATGCTCAGGGTGTGCATCACACGCAATGGCTGTTCACTGTGCTGTGCGCTGAGCAGTGTGATGCAGGAGTGGGACACTGCACACATGAGCTGCAGTGTTGATTTTGCAATGCATAATGTGCATATAGACAGGCATTCATTGTGATGTTACGTCTACGACTGTTGCAATGCATTTGGAAACGACTTATTTTGGGTGGGACATTTTGTTGGTCTGTCATTTCATCTGATTCCGGGTCAGGCATCATTGTCCGATGCCACTGTACATTTAGGACATGGCAATGTGTACCTTATTGTTACTGCGTCAGTGTATGGGTATTGCTTGCCATGTCATGTTGATGTTTGGGAGGGTTTGAGTGACATGACAGTGATGGCCATGGCCTGTTTTGCAGGTGTGTGTGATGCACACCTTGCATGTCCAGGTCATCCGCTTCTCAGAGCAACTAGCTGGGGGTAGGTTTCTCTCCGCAGCAGGGCCCTCCCCCTGGAACAGACTTCCTGCCTGACTTGAACTTGAGGGGAACCATCTCCAGTTCTGGAAGCACCGCAAGACCTTCCTCTTTGCTTCTGCTTACTCTCTGCCTCTCCCTTGCAGAATTCTTCACTGGAACTGCACAGGAGCTGCTACTGGGACACTCTCACCAACCTCGGTCCCTGGCCCAGCCACTGTCCACTTGCACTGCCACCCTGGCAACCCCTGCACTGCAGTACTGTCTCTCTATCCCTACAGCCCTCCCTTCCCAGCACTTGTCTGCACTTATCTTTGCAGTTGCCACCAGGCGACCTATGTATTATTCTTTTGGCCTACTTCCCCTGTACTGGACTCCCCCCCACCCTTCCCCTTGCACTTTTCCCTTCCCCCTACCCCTGCACTTGCACAATCTCAATGACACCTGGCCTAGTAGTACCGTTCTCTGTGTTCCCTTGTTCCCCCCCCCCCTGCCTCATTGCGCCTTGGAATACTTGTGTATGGCCCATGTCATGTCACATGTCATATGTGTGCATTTTGGTTGCACAGGATAGCTTGTGTTTAAGTAGCTAGGGATGCAGACGATGTGGCACTTCCATGGCAACTATCTCAGGGTGGTAGGGTTGTGACAGTTGACTGTCACTTTGTCATCATCGATTGTCACCTGGTATGTGCCAGGCCTGTGTGCACTCCGCAGGGGTGGGAGTTTAGGTGAAAAATGTGGCCACAAGCTGGGTCCGGGCTTCCTCGCCACGTGCCCTGTCCCCTCCCATGGGCAGCGCCTGTGCCTGTGGTTGGGGATGTGGGGGCACCACCATGTCCACCGGGACGCCCTGCCGTGTTGCAACATTGTGCAGGACACATGCTGCCACAATGATCCTGCACACTACTGGTGGTGCATAGAGTAGTTGCCCACCAGAGCGGTCAAGGGAGCGGAAACGTGACTTGAGCACTCCGAATGTGCGCTCCACTATGCCCCTGGTTGCAATATGGGCGGCGTTGTATCTTACCTGGGGTGGTGTGGTGGGGTTCCGGATTGGCGTCATCATGTGGTTGCTCAGAGGGTAGGCACTGTCCCCTGGGGAGGTGATAATAATTGAGATTATTAGGGTTGGGATATTTGTCTGTGTGTGACTTGCATGCATGTGCAAGGGCATTTGTACTGACCTAGGAGCCATGTGTCGCCATGCTGCCCAGCTTCCAGGGCCCGGCTCAGGGCGGACATTCTGTATATGAAACTGTCATGGGTGGAGCCAGGGTAGTTTGCATAGACAGAGGTGATGATTCCCTTTGCATCGCATACCACCTGTACATTGATGGAATGCCAGTGCTTGCGGTTTCGGTAGATGTGCTCAGTGGCCCTAGGTGGACGTAGGGCCACATGGGTGCAATCTATGGCACCGAGCACTTTGGGGAAGTGTGCCACCCTGAAAAAATCCAGGACAACGGCCTGCCTTTCTGCGGGTGTTCTGGGCATGTATATGTGCCTGCGGACTGAGGGGCACGCTGTCATGATTGCCAGTACCTGGTGTAGGCAGCGTGACTGCGTGGCCTGTGAGACCCCCCCCACTATGGCAGTGGTCCGCTGAAACGACCCAGTGGCCAAAAAATGCAAGACATTGAGCAGCTTCTCCAAGGGGCTCAATGCTTGGGAGCAAAGGGTGGGGGATGTGAGGTCATCTTCCCACTCCCTGACCAGGTCTAGGATGATATGGGGTGGAAACCTATACCTGCCGTAGACCTGGTCGTCAGGCATCCCAAAAAGGCTTGTCTGTGGTGCAAAAATGCGTGCCCTGGCTATTCTCCTCCTCCTGCGGTGTCCCACAATCAGTGCAGCAACAAATGGGGCATTCATCGTCGCTGTATATACGCGTTTGTTGTTTGCGCGCACTTTTATGCTGTGCGCGGGCGCGGGACGCCTCCGTGTGGGCGGACTCGTTGGTTTCCCGTATTCGGGTGTCATCGCGTGTGATCGGAGGGGAGCGAGCGTACACGCGATTGGCCTGGGTACGTGTGTTTCGGGGTGCGCGGGTAGTTCCACACGCCATTGGCCTGGGTACGTGTGTTTCGGGGTGCGCGGGTAGTTCCACACGCCATTGGCCTGGGTACGTGTGTTTCGGGGTGCAGGGGTAGTTCCACACGCCATTGGCCTGGGTACGTGTGTTTCGGGGTGCGCGGGTAGTTCCACACGCCATTGGCCTGGGTACGTGTGTTTCGGGGTGCGCGGGTAGTGTACGTGACGCCATTGGCCTGGGTACGTGTGTTCCGGGGTGCCGTGAACTTTCACACGCGATTGGTTGAAATCCACGTGTGTTCTGTCATCACGTGCAATGAGGGATACTCCCTCGCACGTCACGTCACAGACGCGCTCACGCGCTGAGGGCCTTTGGTCCAATGAAAATGCGTATGCGTGCAGACGCGCTTACGCGCTAAGGGCATTTCCTCGAATTACACGCTGACGTGCAGAATTTTCACGTGCCAAATCACTCCGTATCAAGCTGGCCACGCGTAAGCACACGGAAGACCACGCTCCTGCCCAGAAGGCCGAACTACTGCCCCCCAGAGCCCCGAGCACGCTCCCACCTGCCATCTGCTGCTGCCTGACTGCCTGCTGCCCACGTGCCCTGCCATTTGCTGCCTGCACATCAGCCAGGGGTGCTGTTGGTGTGACCACCCCTGCTGGAACCAAAGACTCCCGACTGGGATTCCATCGCTCCACAGCCCAGCCCCAGGACCCAGTTGCCCACCCACTCCTGCCTCTGGGGTTGTCATGTCGGGGCAAACTCCATCTGTGACCACTGACAACCCCCGGCCAGAGAGGCAGAGGGGCACCAGCTTCAGTGCCACCGAAGTTGGTGTCCTGGTGGAGCAAGTCCTGGGGCAGTATGATGCCCTCTTCGGAAGTTCCCGCGCCGACAAGGAAGGACGGACTCGGATCTGGACTGACATCGTGACTGCCATCAACGCGGAGGGGGTGGCAGTCCGCGACTTCCAACATGTCAAGAAGCGCTGGGAGGACTTCAGGTCCAGGACCCTGAACAAGGCCCGGCGCCTCTTGAAGGCAGCGGATGCCAAGGGGCGCCGGGGCCACTTGTCGGAGGAACAGATGAGGGTCCTGGAACACATATCCCCAGCGCTCCACGTCCAGGTCCTTGAGAGGCAGACCCGTCTGGAGTCGAGCGGTGAGTGTACATGCATCCTGATTGTGAGCAGTGCGTGTGGTGATTGTTCAGTAGTGTGCAGGTTGCACATCTGTTTGTATGGGGTCGAGTATGGGTGCGGGTGTACAGGTCCGTGGGGCTGACACATGCGAGGGCTGTAATGTGTGAGACATGGATGGTGCCTGTGTGTGTGGGCTTGCATGCCAAATGCAGTTGTGTGGGCACACAAGTTTGTATGAATGTGTATGTGAGTAGACATGTCCGTGATGTCACGCATGTATGTTGTTTTCAGCTGCATGTATCAGCGCTGTGTACATGTGCATGTGTGTGTATTTGACAAGGGTGCAACAGTGATGCAACATGGATGCATGTGACAGCGGTATGTGGAAGCCTGATGGGCAGATGTGACATGGATGCCCGTCTGAACACTGCGACACTTGCCAGAGGTGTACACATGCATGCAAGTGTGGTGGTGTGTGTACATGTGTGGTGCACTTCCTGTGTTGCATGTGATGTCTGGCTCACCTTTGGCTGCTCATGCTGTTGTATGTGTATGGATGGTGTTGGCAGTTGCGATATGGCTGTGGTATGGCTCGTGTGTGCGAGTTGTAATGACATGTGTGTTGGGGATCGTGATGACATGTCTGAGGTTTGCCAATGCCACTCATGTACAACTGTCATGTGTGTATGTGTCCATTGTACATTGCCCTGATGCGTGTGTTTTGTTTCTCCCTGTCTGCAGCGTCAACTGATGAAGAGGGCGGAGAAGGTGCTGTGGAGCACAGCAGCGGGGATCCCACCGCCAGCCGGAGACGCAAGGCCCGGCTCCCCTCCCATGTTGTCATCTCGTCGGGGAGTGAGGAGTCCGGTGCCGCGTCCCAGGCCGCAGCTGCCGGGGGGAGGTCCAAGAGGCGGAGGTTGCAGTTGGACTCCTCGGCAGCAGAAGGGGCAGCTGGGACCCCACAGGGCCCAATGGGGGAAGATGGCACAGAGTCATCCAGGTTGGTGGGGGGTTTGGTGGAGGAGGAGGCCGTGCAAGCACCAGAGACGGGGTCTGGGGGTGGGGATCCCACTGGTGCTAGTGGTGCAGTGCAGGACCAGGGACAGGAGGCAGCACAGGCCGCCGCGGAGGTACCTGTGTGCAATCCTGTCCCTGATCCTGTCCCTGCATCATCTTGAACCAGCAGGGATGCCTATGTCCAGACCAGTTTTCAGGCAGGGGATGAGCTGACGTCAACTGGCCTTCCTCTGCCTGCGGACGTGGCTATCCAGGCCCGGGTTGAGCCTGTCCTGGCTGGTGTGGCGTTGCATCAACGGGCCATGCGAGGTGACCTGCAGTCTTTTCATGAAGAGACTGCACGTCATCTCGAATGGCTCGTTGACCACGTCAGCCTGCTGGGACAGGTCACCCAGGCCGGACTCCTCCGTCTGATGGGGCTTGCCACGACCCCCTCCTCAGCTGGACCCCCTACGCGCCAGTCGTACTCTGTGCCATCTTCCCACCCATCAGTCACCTGGGTGCCCTGTGGAGCTGCCTCTGACGGTGCGGCCAGGCTGGTGGAGGAGGCATCCCTGCCACAGTCGGGAGTCGGACGTCCAGCAGGGGTGGCCACGTCAACGACTGCACCCCAGCCGGCGGAGGATGTGCAGGCAGCAGGAGGCAGTGCAGGGGCAGAGGCACAGCAGCAGCAGCACCATGGTGGGAGCCATGAAGGCTCGGGGCCTTCGACATCGGAGGGGCAGGCATCGGCCGGAGGGCAGGAGGACCCAGGACAAAAAGTGTCTTCCGTGTGGCAGCGGTTGGGCCACGCCATAGATGCGGAGCGGCAGCGGGCGGAAGAGGCACGGCTCTCAATGGTCAGGGCGGAGAACTCCATGCAGAGGGCCCTGAGGCGGGCCGAGTGCCTCGAGGCAATCCGCAGGGGTTTGGAGGTGGACACGTCGACGGCCCTGCGGACCCTCGGGGCCATGGAGGAGGACCGCCTCCGGGACATTGAGGAGGAGTTCGATGATGCCCTGGCCCGGCACATCCAGAAGTGAGCCGTGGAACTAGCCCGCTGCCCTTGTACATAGTTATGTAGGTAGTGTTAGGTTTCATTTTTGTTTTTGTTTCATTTGGACCTTTTGGACATTGGCCACATTTTTGTATATATTTTTTTTTATTAGTTAGTGTAGTTAGATAGGTTTCCTTTATTTTGTTGGGATACTGGACCCTGGCTTCTTGCATTGTACATAGCTGTAGACTTGTACATACTTTCTTTTTTAACATTCTCCATGGATGAATGGCTTTTATTTTTATTTCCCATTGGATTTTGTTTTGTGGACATGGACTTTGTACAACATTACTTTGGATTTCAATATTTTTTTTTTTTTAATTTTGAACGGACATGCTTCTTTTCATTTTTTTACATTCACATTTCTGTTTCTTCATTTTTGATTCTATTCATGTTTCCTTTAATACATTATTTTTTTGTTGAACTTCAATGTGTGGTATCTCATTGTTTTCATGCATTTCATGTTCTGTGTTTTGAGATTCACTGACACCCATTGGGTGTATGTGAGGGACATGTGTTTGTTTCGGAACTTGCAATTGGTGTTCTGTGATGTAATTGCAAATTATGAGTGGGTGGATGCAATACTCGGGTGGGTGTTTTGCATTTAGGGGCTGACCATAGAGACCAGGGTTCTGGATTGTGATGACATGTTGGGTGGGGAACATGAGTTGGACATGGGTGGGGGCCTGGTGGAGGCTGCCCCTGCACTGCTGGGGGGTGGGGTGCTGGGAGACATGGTTGGGGGCCTGGTGGAGGCTGCCCCTGGTGACTGGAGGGGTGGGGGTGGTGGGAGACATGGGTGTGGGCCTGGTGGAGGCTGCCCCTGGTGACTGGAGGGGTGGGGGTGGTGGGAGACATGGGTGGGGGCCTGGTGGAGGCTGCCCCTGGTGACTGGAGGGGTGGGGGTGGTGGGAGACATGGGTGGGGGCCTGGTGGAGGCTGCCCCTGGTGACTGGAGGGGTGGGGGTGGTGTGAGACATGGGTGGGGGCCTTGTGGAGGCTGCCCCTGGTGACTGGGTGGTGGGTGTGGTGGGAGACATGGGTGGGGGCCTTGTGGAGGCTGCCCCTGGTGACTGGAGGGGTGGGGCTGGTGGGAGACATGGGTGGGGGCCTGGTGGAGGCTGCCCCTGGTGACTGGAGGGGTGGGGGTGGTGGGAGACATGGGTGGGGGCCTGGTGGAGGCTGCCCCTGGTGACTGGAGGGGTGGGGGTGGTGGGAGACATGGGTGGGGGCCTGGTGGAGGCTGCCCCTGGTGACTGGAGGGGTGGGGGTGGTGTGAGACATGGGTGGGGGCCTGGTGGAGGCTGCCCCTGGTGACTGGGTGGTGGGGGTGGTGGGAGACATGGGTGGGGGCCTTGTGGAGGCTGCCCCTGGTGACTGGAGGGGTGGGGCTGGTGGGAGACATGGGTGGGGGCCTGGTGGAGGCTGCCCCTGGTGACTGGAGGGGTGGGGGTGGTGGGAGACATGGGTGGGGGCCTGGTGGAGGCTGCCCCTGGTGACTGGAGGGGTGGGGGTGGTGGGAGACATGGGTGGGGGCCTGGTGGAGGCTGCCCCTGGTGACTGGAGGGGTGGGGGTGGTGTGAGACATGGGTGGGGGCCTTGTGGAGGCTGCCCCTGGTGACTGGGTGGTGGGGGTGGTGGGAGACATGGGTGGGGGCCTTGTGGAGGCTGCCCCTGGTGACTGGAGGGGTGGGGGTGGTGGGAGACATGGGTGGGGGCCTGGTGGAGGCTGCCCCTGGTGACTGGAGGGGTGGGGGTGGTGGGAGACATGGGTGGGGGCCTGGTGGAGGCTGCCCCTGGTGACTGGAGGGGTGGGGGTGGTGGGAGACATGGGTGGGGGCCTGGTGGAGGCTGCCCCTGGTGACTGGAGGGGTGGGGGTGGTGGGAGACATGGGTGGGGGCCTGGTGGAGGCTGCCCCTGGTGACTGGAGGGGTGGGGGTGGTGGGAGACATGGGTGGGGGCCTGGTGGAGGCTGCCCCTGGTGACTGGGTGGTGGGGGTGGTGGGAGACATGGGTGGGGGCCTTGTGGAGGCTGCCCCTGGTGACTGGAGGGGTGGGGGTGGTGGGAGACATGGGTGGGGGCCTGGTGGAGGCTGCCCCTGGTGACTGGAGGGGTGGGGGTGGTGGGAGACATGGGTGGGGGCCTGGTGGAGGCTGCCCCTGGTGACTGGAGGGGTGGGGGTGGTGGGAGACATGGGTGGGGGCCTGGTGGAGGCTGCCCCTGGTGACTGGAGGGGTGGGGGTGGTGTGAGACATGGGTGGGGGCCTTGTGGAGGCTGCCCCTGGTGACTGGAGGGGTGGGGCTGGTGTGAGACATGGGTGGGGGCCTTGTGGAGGCTGCCCCTGGTGACTGGAGGGGTGGGGGTGGTGGGAGACATGGTTGGGGGCCTGCTGGGGGGTGGGGGTGCAAGGGGACATGGTTGGGGGCCTGCTGGCAGGTGCCCCACAGTGCTGGGGGGTGGGGGTGGTGGGAGACATGGGTGGGGGCCTGGTGGAGGCTGCCCCTGCACTGCTGGGGGGTGGGGGTGCTGGGAGACATGGGTTGGACATGGGTGGGGGCCTGGTGGAGGCTGCCCCTGCACTGCTGGGGGGTGGGGGTGGTGGGAGACATGGGTGGGGGCCTGGTGGAGGCTGCCCCTGGTGACTGGGGGTGGTGGGAGACATGGGTGGGGGCCTGGTGGAGGCTGCCCCTGGTGGCTGGGGGGTGGGGGTGGTGGGAGACATGGGTGGGGGCCTGGTGGAGGCTGCCCCTGCACTGCTGGGGGGTGGGGGTGCTGGGAGACATGGGTTGGACATGGGTGGGAGCCTGCTGGCAGGTGCCCCACAGTGCTGGGGGGTGGGGGTGGTGGGAGACATGGGTGGGGGCCTGGTGGAGGCTGCCCCTGCACTGCTGGGGGGTGGGGGTGCTGGGAGACATGGGTGGGGGCCTGGTGGAGGCTGCCCCTGGTGACTGGGGGGGTGGGGGTGCTGGGAGACATGGGTGGGGGCCTGGTGGAGGCTGCCCCTGCACTGCTGGGGGGTGGGGGTGGTGGGAGACATGGGTGGGGGCCTGGTGGAGGCTGCCCCTGGTGACTGGGGGGTGGGGGTGTTGGGAGACATGGGTGGGGGCCTGGTGGAGGCTGCCCCTGCACTGCTGGGGGGTGGGGGTGCAGGGGGACATGAGTGGGGGCCTGCTGGGGGGTGGGGGTGCAAGGGGACATGTGGCTTGGCTGGGGGGCATGCCCATGGTGGATGGGCTGCCTGCGGGACATGACCAGGGGTGCAGGGTAGTCCCCTGTGGTGTGGGCTGCCTGCAGAGGTCGTGGAGGGGGTAGAGGGGAGACCTGGGAGGACCCACACTGGCAATTCACCTCTTCAACTTCCCGCACACCTACGTAATACACTGCCCCACTCGCACAGGCCCAATCGCGTGTAGGATTTCTCGCGCACCCCTGAAATCCACGTACCCAGCCCAATCGCGTGTAGATTTTCTCGCGCACCCCTGAAATCCACGTACCCAGGCCAATCGCGTGTAGATTTTCTCGCGCACCCCTGAAATCCACGTACCCAGGCCAATCGCGTGTAGAATTTCTCGCGCACCCCTGAAATCCACGTACCCAGGCCAATCGCGTGTAGAATTTCTCACGCACCCCTGAAATCCACGTACCCAGGCCAATCGCGTATAGAATTTCTCGCGCACCCCTGAAATCCACGTACCCAGCCCAATCGCGTGTAGAATTTCTCGCGCACCCCTGAAATCCACGTACCCAGGCCAATCGCGTGTAGAATTTCTCGCGCACCCCTGAAATCCACGTACCCAGGCCAATCGCGTGTAGAATTTCTCGCGCACCCCTGAAATCCACGTACCCAGGCCAATCGCGTGTAGATTTTCTCGCGCACCCCTGAAATCCACGTACCCAGGCCAATCGCGTGTAGAATTTCTCGCGCACCCCTGAAATCCACGTACCCAGCCCAATCGCGTGTAGATTTTCTCGCGCACCCCTGAAATCCACGTACCCAGGCCAATCGCGTGTAGAATTTCTCGCGCACCCCTGAAATCCACGTACCCAGCACAATCGCGTGTAGAATTTCTCGCGCACCCCTGAAATCCACGTACCCAGGCCAATCGCGTGTAGAATTTCTCGCGCACCCCTGAAATCCACCTACCCAGCCCAATCGCGTGTAGAATTTCTCGCGCACCCCTGAAATCCACGTACCCAGGCCAATCGCGTGTAGAATTTCTCGCGCACCCCTGAAATCCACGTACCCAGCCCAATCGCGTGTAGATTTTCTCGCGCACCCCTGTAATACACGTACCCAGGCCAATCGCGTGTAGAATTTCTCGCGCACCCCTGAAATCCACGTACCCAGGCCAATCGCGTGTAGATTTTCTCGCGCACCCCTGTAATACACGTACCCAGGCCTATCACGTGTGGGGACACCCGCACACCCCTGAAATACACGCTCCCCGCTCTGCGTTTGCTGCTGCCCTTTGCGCTGGATTGGGGATTTTGATGGCTTTTCCCTGCGCAAGGGGCGTTCTTGGGGGCGTAACTGACGCTGCTGCAGGGTCGCTGCGCCACTCTGCGCCACGGCTGGTTGTGGATGTTGGAATCCATGAATACGCTGTGCGCCTGAATGTGTTTCGGCGCACGCGGCTGGCGCAGACTACCGCATGCGCACACTGTGCGCCAGCCGCGTGCGCCACTTGTGCGCCGAATTCTATGAATTGGCCCCAATGAGTTAAGGGGTAACATTTCAGATTTTCCTTTAATTAATTTGTACCCCGAAACAGTTAAGAGTACTTTAATTATTTCCAGTAAATGTTCAGATTATTCATAAATATCAAAATGTCATCTGCATATGCTGCTAATTAGACTTCCATCTTACCATATGTAATACCCAGAATGTTAGGGCAGCATCTAATAAGTTCTAAGCTAATGGAAGCAGCTTTCGCAAAGATAAACGCCATCGAAACAATCCCATAACAGCTCACGCAGTTGAACGTGCAATTAAGTGATCTCCTGAACAGTGACTTTGATTTTGATTTTAATTTAGTCTCCTCTTCTTCTTGTAAAAATCAATTCCTTTTGATTATACACAAGTAAATACATTTTTTTAAAAAGTTCTAAAAAAAAGGGTTCAATTGAGAGAACAAAAGAACCAAAAAATAGGAGACAATGGACATTCCTGGTGACAACCTCTCTTTAATGAAAAATAGGGGGAGAATTGTCCATTCATAAAGACTGATGTTTTAGGACTGGAGTATAGCAATGTAATTAGTGGTATAAAATTTGGGCCCGATTGAAGTGATTCAAAAAGAAAATCCCACTCTGCCCTATAGAAAATCTTTTCCGGATCTAGTGCTACCGGAGTGTAGCTATCATTCATAAGTATTGATTTTCTTGATAACATATAGCATGTTAAAAATATAACCTTTTGTTATTAGACATCACCTGCCACTTAATAAAACCTACTTGATCTGATTTGATTAATCTTGATAAAACCGTTTCGATTCTATTGGTCAATACTTTCGCATATATTTTGCATTCTGTATTAATTAAAGAGATCTGTCTATACTTTCTGGGACAATTACTGTCTTCACCTGCATCAGGGAAAATAATAAACAGCGCCTATGAAAAGGAGCCAGTTGCCCTCCTTGTCATATGAAAATATAAGAATAAAGTTTGTAATTTAGGGGCTAAACTTAATGCAAAGTGGGTAAAAAAAATCAATGGAAAAACCATTGAGCCCTGATGCCTTACCTTTATATAGATCTTTAATAGCCTTATACATTTCATCAATATGAATTTGTGTTTCTGAGGCACTATCTGAGGGTATGATTTCCTTCCTACTTTTCAGAAGAGGGACTTAAAGTCAATTTGATTACCTGTACGTTCTGAGTTATATATATTTGATAGAATTGTGTAAATATATCTAAGATAGCGTTTTCTGGGGAGGACAACACACCTTCTTCATTTTTGATTAATTATATTCTGTTTTTTTCTATTTTAATTTTAAGATAAGCGGCTAGTGCTTTGCTAGCTTTATTTGGAGTTAATTATTTATATGTATTTGAGAATTACACCAAACGCCTGTTGAGATGGTTTTTTTTATTAATTTTGTATCATAGAGATAAGCTGTTTCCAAGAACATTCTCCTCAGGCTTACTATTGTAATTTATTTAGTTGACTAAATAGAGAAGAAACTTCCTTTTTCATTTGCTTCTTTTTTTTATTACTGGCATATGAAATAATCTGTCCTCTTAATATAGCTTTAAAGGAGTCCCAATTAGTAAAAGGAGATGTATCACAATTCCTGATCCTCAAAATATTGTTGTTGAAAGTTAAGATGAATTTGTTCAAACTCTCTATCAATTAGTAAATAATTATTGAATCCCCATCTACTAGCTTGCCTAAGCATATCATTAATTTCCAGTATTTTAATAACCAGGGCATGGTCAGATATAACCATACTCTAAATACTGGACTGCAGCTCTAGAGCCAAAGTGAAACATTTTGATATGCAAATATGGTCAATACGAGATTGAATGTTATGTGGGTTAGAGTGTAATGTAAAATCTAAGTGTTTAGGATGAGCAAGCCTCCATGCATCTATTAGACCTAATTCTGAAAAGCAGCACGGTAACTCCTTATCTGTTTTATTTTCCCTAAAAATACATTTTAACATTCTATGCATAAAGGGGTCCATTATATTACTGTAATCAGCACAAACTATAAGACTAGAGAGATTAAATTGCATAAAGCGTTTTTGATATTTACCCAGAAGTCTGGGTTAGGGCATGCTGGACCATATATATTCATTATGGTTAGAACTTGAGTATCTATCTGAATCTTCGATTGGACCCATCTTTCCCCATCGTCTGCTTTCTTATGTAATAATGTATAATTCATTTTTGTATTAATCAGAATAGCAACACCATGTTTTCCCACCTGCTTGACTTGATATCACCTCCCCAACCCACCACTTTTTTAATGTATTAGACTCATGCACGTACAGATGAGTTTCCTGAATACATGCTATAGAAGGTTTAAATGTGTTCAAATATGATAACACTTTTGGCCTCTTGAATGGATTATTGAGACCTTTAACATTCCAAGTAATACATTCAAAGTGAATTCCTCCAGGAAGGCCATCAATGCGACTAGTATTCCTTCACCGTTCTACTTTCTAATTCTTCATTTTGTTTCTGAAGATATACAACGGATTGCTCAAGTAGAGTTACACAATGCTTTACATTCTCTGCACCGCTAATTCATTCTCTTTATGACTTCTCCCATTCTGGTTTCAAAGGATGCCCATCTGTCATCCAGTTAATGGAGCTTATTATTAGTTATTTCCAAAAATGTTTTTTTAGGATCTCAATTCTGACAGATTTTCCTCCATTCCTGGCTCCAATCTTTATTGTATTGGAGGTGGAGTGGCACGTTTGTGTCTTTTTAAATTCGTTGAGGCAGGGTTAGCATTTTCTTTATTGCCAGACGCTTTCTGGACACATTTCTGAGAAGCTATTTATTAGAATATTAGCAAGGCTTAATTACACAAGAAAACCAAGGACCAGTTCATCACAAGTAATATGAAAGTTGTTAAAATTAGATTATGTGGGACCACTTGTCATGAACCACAGGAAACTTCAAATAAACCTGTTTATTCACATAACTTGACGTAGAGAATGAATATTTCAACAAGGTCCACTATTGGGAGCTCTGGAGCTGGAAATAATATGAAACAGTGGGCAGTGGCTTTCAGCTGTGCAGTGACGTGACACGCCTCGTATTTGCGTAACAGCGCTGGCTGGGAAGTGCGCAAAGGGAGAACGGGAGATATCTTCTGCAACAGCTTCAACCTCGGTTACGGGGGGAAACATGCTTTTTCATTACTCATGCGCTGTTACGATATAACAGCAAAGATTTATTAGCATGAACGGGTGGGAGAACGATGGTTAGGTGACCATCTTCTTCGGTGCATGGACTTTGAGATTTTAACAATTCTGTAGGTTTGCTGAGTCGAGATGTTAAAACAGCATGATGCTACATTGTGACTGTGTACAAAACACCTATAATTAATACATAAGTGAATATACTATACACTATTCCTTTTCCTCATATATGACAGATTGTATATGTTTCACAATTACTTGATGTATACCTTTTAAACAGTTAATCTACTCATATTTGGTGCACCTCAATCAATTTCAGTCTAGAGCATGTCATATGAGAACAGTTTTCTGAAATGTATTGTTCATTGTCTATTCGAAGGGAAACATATTTCATTGTGTACAGTCCAACACCCCCTTATTTTATCAGGAGCAGTTAAGCAAAGGCTCCTTTACATTATGAGCCTGGGACAAACTTTGTGCCTTGAATTCTGCACCCCAGTCCCTGGACCCTTTCTCTGCTGATGTTCCTTTTCCCAAGAACTGTGGTACAAATCCCTCTTCTGGACCTAGGAAAACTGTCCAGGGGCAGGTAAGTACCCCACAGACAATTTGACCAGAGTAAGGCCACAGTTCCATAGGAATGAACGCATAAAAATTAAATGGCCCTCTGCTTTAATGGTGGTGGGTCTGATCTACCCCAGGGGGGGAGGATTCTTCAATGAATAGCCTGAGGGAAGGCCGTAAGAGACCCCAAGGAAGTGTCACAAAGGATGGAGGACTGGCCCAGGACCCCAGAAGAGGACGTAGAAAAGCAGGACAACACCCAAGAGAACTCTATGGGAATTACAGTAAAGACTCACCTCCAAGGAATCTCTACCCTGGACTAGAGGAACACCTGAGGGTGAGTATCCTGAACATTCAACCCCCCAACCCCCACATCACCCATTGGCAGGTACACATGATAGTAGTTTTGGATTGGTGAAAATGGCTACAGCAGCAAGAAATAACCCACTTAATCACTTAAGCAGGTCTTTTCCACAGGTGCGGTTTTCAGGGTTTGGTTGCCATGGACTTCAGCCCGAATCCAAGTGGTTTGCCCGCGGCTGAAAGTACCGCAGGCAAATCGTTTGCATGAGAAAGGTGCGAACTACAAAAGTTTGCACCTTTCTCATGCGAACACACATACATTCTCACACCCACACACACACAACACACCCACAAAACACCCATCACACACCCCCCACTCACACCCTCAGCACACCCCCACCCACACCCCCAACATAAACAAACTCCACTTACCTTCATCTTCACGCTGGTTCCCTGCAGCGCCAGTTCCCTTTCACTTCCGTGATCGGGAACTGGCGCTGCAGGGTCTTTTTCTTTTCTTTTTTTTTGTAACCGAAGGCTGCAGGGGCCATAAAGTATAGTGAGCGGGCCGATGCGGGGAACACCCCCGCAGCCCCTGTTTTTTTTCTTTCAATGCTACCACCAAAGGTTTGAACCTTTGGTGTTCGAACCTTTGGTGGTAGCATTTTTAGAACTTTTGGTCAATGTGACCCTTTTCTTTAGGTAATTTCGACCTAAACCTTCAGCCCTGGGTCAACAGTAATCCCAGTAACCCAGAAAACGAACCCAGGCTTTCCACTTGGCCTGGGTCGCTCCAGCCCGCTCAGGAGATTCTGTAGAGAAGGACCACAGGAAAACACAGGAACCTGTGAAAATGGCTCCAAGTAGCTTCATGAACAAAGGAAGACAGCAGCACAACAGCAAACTGTTCTAGGACACAGACAATGGATGGAAGCACCATCAGATGCCCTAAGCCAACGAGCTGGTGGAGTGATGGCGTTTCAAGACCAGCAGCGGTCGACACATTTTTGAGTTGGTGGTCATAAATGTTTGCCTTGAATATGCAGAATTGACCAAATGTAGCAGGGGTACCTGAACAAAATCAAAGTTTTGTGGGGCTCTCACCCAGGGAACATTTTTAAAATAATGGGTTAACATGGTTCATTTTAAAGCACTTTCTTGTGAAACCTGGGTACAAAAGCCACACAGTTTTCAATTGCTTTTGCATATTAGCACATTAAAATACTCAATCGATGCAAGTCACCCACACACACGCACAGGAGCATTTTCATACTGCATTTGCCCAACTCATGCCAGCATTACATTTTTTATTCATGTTGGCTGTTCCCAAACATGCCGTGCAGGCTGCACCAATATATGTAAGTATTCATATAAGAACAGTAAACGATGCCATGCCACAAAAAGCAAAATATATCCAGACCGTCTATTCCAATCTGGGCAGATCTAAAAGGTTTCCTTGCATTTTTTTTTACCAAATGCAACTTTGCCTAACTTTGTTTGGATGATTTTACCACTTTCTTTACCACAATAAAAGTGGGGGAGACTCCCACTGCACTCACTCCTCTTTCCCACAAACCGTGCCCATCTGTATAGGAAACCCAAACTTACTATCAGTAGTTTTGTGGTATGAAAAAGGTGGTAAAAAAATCTGCCAAAATAAATTTGCCAAAGTTTCATTCAGGAAATGTGAGGTGTACCTGTTGCAAAATAAGACTTCATGAGGCTGCAGGTACATCCCCACAGGTTCCTTTTTCAAGATGACACGAGTAGATGACTCTGTTGAAGGGGGAGAGCCCCAGAGGGGACCGGAGCCCCAGGGAGCACCTGCTGGCTCCCACCACCAAGGCCAGCTGACACCAACTACCTCATTTAGAACCCTTATTCACAAGCAAACATTCCAGACACTCAGGAGGATTCTCACGATGACATCATTCACTCAAGCAACACAGATTTCAAGACATAACACATCTCCCTTCTTCAATAAACAAAGGTAAATATCTGGAACAAGCACAAACACACTCTCAGCAAGTGAACCATGTGAGACACCTAAAGGTGTCTCACTTATTAGTCCCCGGGCATCTGTCATCCAGGTGGCCAGGAAATGGTCATTGCTATTGGATCCAGTTCCTGGGGGTGGACCAGTGCAGGAGGATCGCCAGGATGGGGGATCCTCGGGGAGTAGAAGTAGGACACCAACGGTTGAGATGGGGTACCCCTTACTTATAACACCATTCCCCATCCTACCCTGTAGAATATTGAGAAACTCCTCTACTTCCCCCCTCCTTTCCCGACACAAACACTTTTTTACATAGTGAAAGACAACTGGCTAAAACCAGGGCCATTTACCCAACTCGAGGGCCAGGCAGAGTCAGGCAGTTGACAATAACTACACACACCTGATGGCCCTTTCACTTCCCCACGGATAAAAGGTGGAGCACCAGAGCACATGAAGAGCAAGGCCAACCATACGAGGAAGCAGTCATTCCAGGACGGCAGTTCAAACGGAGGAGAAAGGTGGCGAGACCTGAAAGGACGTCAAGGAGGGACTTGTCCTTGCCCTTTTCAACCCAGACCCACAAAGCCTCTGACAAAAGAAACCTAAGAGAGGGAATCAAAGCGGCCGATTAGTGTGGCGGATGTCAGCGGTACGTGGAACTATTCTACACTGATAGCCAGGGCGGGGAGACAAGGTTGTCATCGTGGTACCGTCCTTGACTCCAGCAGCAAAAGAAACGCCAACGAATACAACACAGCTGGTGAGTTGGAAGAACCTGATAGGAACCAGTCTGTGTTTAAACTCAAGGTTACAGTGGCAACATTTAAGAAGATTAAAAGGCAGAGTTTTTTCTGTGTATGTATTTTGTATCTGAGTTAGAGTTAGAGTGGTCCGGCGCCACGTGGGCGCTCATTCGAAGGTCTCTAACTGATACACATTCTCCTTGTTCAGGAGCAGGAAAATCAAAGTGGTCCTGCAGCGGTTATGTTGAATCCTGTGAATAGTCGAAAGTCTTTGGTTGTCGTAGAAACTACATGTACCAAGAGGCCTTAGAGGAGGCTGGTGTGAGATGTCAAAGTGGTCATATGAGGGTCGGGCCAAACTCCCTTGTGCAGTCAAAAGTCTTTGGCAGGTAGCGAAGGCAAAGTGAACCGTGTAGCTGGCAAACGAGAACTTGACTGAGGGATGCCTGCAAAGTGGGGTGAGTAGTAACTGACCTGTGAATTTTGTGTTGACAATAGTGAACCCGGCTGAGAGATGTCCACAGTGAGAGGTTGTTTAAAAAGAAATTGATACTCATGAATACAAGTGGAATTCTGCTGCATGAAAGTCCGTAGTGAACCCGACGGAGGGAGGCTAACACAGTGAGAGGATAGGAGCCCGGTCAAGGGGGATACATGGGTGAAGAGTCCTCACCCTACAGAAGAAACCGGGAAGGACATTTTATTTTGTAAGTTTAATTCATCAGGCCCTCGTAGGCAAGCGACTTTTTAGGAAAGAGACTTGGCCACCGAAGTTCCGGACATGGCTACAAGAAATTGTAGCCTCATACTGGAGAAGCCCAGAAGTGTCCTGTGCTCTAGTCCCGCCTTGTCGTGTGCTAAAAATGTGGGGAAGGGAGACCCCAGCTATAGCATACTGACTTATCATTTTGTGAACACTTCTTTCTTTTCTTGTGAACACTATCCCACACTGTTTTATAACTTAGTGATAAGGATGGGCAATAGTTTTGTTTTTTTATAAGCCCTTTTATTTTGACAAGACACCACTAGGACTGCTTTATTATTATTTGATGGTCGCAGCTTGCTTCCATCTTAGATTTAGGTTTAGCTTAGGCGTTTTTCCCACCCATTATGCACTTTAATAAACACCCTTGAACTGTGATCACGTGTGTACTGTTGCCACCATGAGTTCCTTAGAACCAAACACTACAAACCTGCCTGAATAACATTCCAACATTCCTAGACACTCACAAAAAACCCAAACTCCTCCTATCCAGAGCTGCCACCCCTGGACCTTTATCCTGCAACGACCAAGCACAAACCTGCCCCATACACTGGGCTACAGACATAAATAAACACACCCTTCTACACAGAAACTAAACTCCTCTTACCTGGGCCCACCACCCCCAAAGTCTTGAGACTGCTTCTCTCGAGCACAAAGCCTACGTCAGGTGTGTGCACAGCACATACTGCAACATCGAGCCTTACCAGACAAGAGAAGATCCAAATGATGGTGAATGCAGGCTGGTGCAAACAATGGACACAGACATGGCCAAGTTAACACCTCAATCTTCATACTTCTTTAATAAGAGTGAAACTCACCAATAAAAAAGTAATCACAGCCACACACCATTTACACCACATCCTTCTCACCACACACATATCTCCCCTTAATATTACAAAGTTGCAAGATAAGGGGAGAAATAATGAGCACCGAAAAGTACAGGTGGGATGGTGAATCACCACACATAGAACCACTAACCAGAACTCCAAGCTACATTCCATGCTGAGCCACTGGCCAGGTAGCTCAGCCCACATTGAACAGTCTTAAAAGTGACCATAACACCAAACCATTTTCCTGGATGTGCGCACCATGTACTACTACTCTTCCTTTGACCAAGTAACCACATGTAGTGTCCCAATTCAGGAAATGTATGCAGGACACAGTGATCACCAAGGAGTCAGCAAGTACGAAAGGTAAGTACACTTTATTGTTGCTTCAGGGTACAGGCTAGAAGTAAATAGGGGAGAGAATAGGTACAGACATCCTTCTCATTGTATCTCCCATACTGAATCCCCAACTGTCCTGTGTGGAACCCAAAGGAACCCAGGGTTCCATCACCAACTAAGACTCCGGTGTGGTTTGTGTCAGGCACCATTGTGGTGCCACACCACGTGATCTGGGCCCAGCACGAGGACAGTGCCCCTGCTGGGCAACGCCGTCCATGGGGTATGCTGGTGATCCCCACTCCACATCGCCGCACCGAGGGTTTGTGTTGGGTGTTCCCGACACAGACAAGGGCCTGCCCGGCGATCCGAGGCAGGCCCCGACCAATCACTAGATTACTCGAATCCTCATTGCATTACCGGCGTTCCGCTCGACTGGAACACCCCACTGCGGTGTGTGTGACGTCATAATTTGGTAGATAGGAGTGGACACATCCGCAACTCACTGCCGACCAACGTCTGAAAACCGTCACACCCGAGCCTCCTTTCTAGCCTTATTAAAAGCTGCTATCCCCATCATTTCAAGAGAAGATTAATACGCTTCATATCGCAGCAACGCCATGGGCAGGAAAAGTATTTATCAATGCCAGAGGCGTTTATTAATAAGAAAGTCATGTGCTTCAACCATGCACACAGAATTCTGGCGTGCACCGAGAAATGCACTGAGGCCATACCCCAACAGTACTCAGGGACTGACCTGTCAAATGTCTTTGGGGTAATGTCAGCACTTAATCCTGGGAGGGCATCATCTTCAGTGGAGCTGTCACACTGCCCTGGGCCACCATTGCAGGAGGTATGTCACCATAAACAGCTCATGATTTCATCTCCACAGCTCCTCCTATCAACAAGGCTCTGCCTTTCATCAACAACGAATTTTCTCCACTGACTTCGCTTTTCACACTGGATTTCGCCAATTTGCAGTGCCCCAATTCTTGAAATGTAGGCAGGATGCAGTGATCACCAAGGAGTCCTCAAGTACAAAAGGTAAGTATGCTTTATTGTTGCTTTAGTGTACAGGCTATAAGTAAATATGGGAGAGCATAGGTACAGACATCTTTCTCATTGTATCTCCCATCCTGAATACCCAAATGTCCTCTCTGGAACCCTGAAGGAACCCAGGGTTCTATCACCAACTAAGATTCCATGGCTTGCATTGCATAAGGCAATGTAAGCCCCACACTACACCAATGCATGAAACTCTGTGTGTTCTCTCCACTGAATAAAAACCAACCCTATCCTTCCAACGGCTACTAATAGCCCACCATTAACATTACCAACATAACCATCATTGCTGTGATACCAAGGAGACAAAGAAGAGCAACCAACAGATGGAAAAAATAAATAAACAGACAGGACCTCAACCTAATACCAAATCATCAGCTCTGACCAGCTGAACATAGGTATGCAAAAACAATATTGGTTGACCAAGAACCACTCTGGCCCTGTAATATCTGCAAGTCACCTTAGTGACAGCCATTCACACGAAATAGAGGTGAACCTGCAAACAGGTAAAGATATACCTGCACACCTTACCTGCAAGGACGCAAGACCAATCTCTAGTTAAATGAAGGTGGCACACATTCACGCAACATAAGAAGTTGCACAGACAGCATGCAATTCATGTACAACAAATTATTGACACATTTCCCAGAAAGATGTTGTAACTATAGACAATATAACCACGAGAAGTGTGGGAGGCGTCCCTATCCACACTAAACTACCACTTGCTATGTGGATCCGGATATTAACATTAGTGCACATAACATTTTAAAGACACTAACACTCATGCCGGCATACTTGACAATCACCCAAACAATCCACTCGCAAGTAAATGCAGCGCTAGCCACACAACAGGCACCAGCAATGCATTGAGTGCTGTACAATAGGCTTACACTGAACACCATCGTTGTGCATGAATACTCCACACACTGAGAGATCACTCAGACAGCATTAGTTACGACAAACGAATGACAACTGTGAACCATTGCACATTGTCGCATTTGAATAAAATAGAACATGAAGTCCTTGTAGAGTCAGTACATACCTCTGGAAATCCTCAAACCGTTAAACACTACAGTGAGACCAAGTACATCATGGTGCAGCAGCTCATTCACCCAGAATACCAACCAAAGGCTCCATGCAAAACAATAGGCATGCCTGACTATTAGGTTAGCTAAAAATACATAACTCAAATGGTGCTTAATGTTAGTTTCGAAGCTCCAGGCCACCCATTCATACACACTCCGGTACATACACGCAATGACACGCAGACACGTCTGTGCACTTCACAGTTCCGGCGGCTACTGCAGCCCACGGGGTCCGTTTTATTCAATGAGCATGCGCGAGCACATGTGTTTCAATACGCAACACTTAACATCATACCTCGTAACAGTCATTGGGGTCATTACGAGATTCGCAGTAATGGAGAAACGATGCCGGTAAGGGAATAACGGCACCGCATACCGCTCCGGCCTATTACGAGCCAACAACCTGGTATTAGCGCCACCGCTGAGACCTTGCACCTCCTTACCGGCACGCGTGCGGGCACACAGCCCTTGGGGCCATAAATACCGGGATGCCGCTAACAGGAGGACATCACAAGCCACGCGGACATGCATTTACCGGAATCCCAAAGGCATTAATAGGGGATACCGCTAATAGCAATGTGCTGTGTTCCCAACTGCCACAGGTGCACACAATCAGCACAAGTGGAAGCAACGGAGTCTGGCCCAGCACAAAAGGATCACACCCACACACCACACCCCTTCCCACACCAAAATGATCCCACTTGTAGTTGCGATATTGGGGCTGAAGGACATGCTTGCATTGCTACACCATGAGCAACAACTACAACAGGCACTACAGAGGAGATGCAGGAGGAGAAGGAGGGTAAGACAGGCCCAGCAAGTCCCAACAGTGCAGCCAGTGGTACCACGCAGGCAGCCTCCAATCCCTTGCATCAGAGCCAGTCCTTTCAACATAACCCCTGAGCAGATCCACACCCTGTACCGCCTGGACCGGGACACCATCACCACCATTGTGGACATGATACACGACATTGTCAGCCTGATTGAAATACGCACCGCCATCCCCCCTCTACTGAAGGTAGTGTCTGTGCTCCACTACCTGGCCACAGGTACCTACCAGCAGACAGTGGGTCAGATGCATGGCATATCACAACCTTTTTTTTCACGCATGCTGAACCAAGTGCTGGATGCCCTTCTGAAGCACTCAAGCGACTACATATCTCTACCACGGACTGCCCAGGAGATCTTTGACACTAAAATTGGCTTCCATGCACTGGCAGGCAGTTCCAATTGTATCAGTGCCCTCAACTGCACCCATGTGGAATTGGTGGTCCCACATGCCATGGAGGTGGCATACTGCAATCGTAAACTATACCACTCCGTCAATGTGCACATGGTATGTGGCTCGAGCAAGTTCATCACCCATTGTTGTGCCCGATATCCCGGATCAACTCATGATGCAATGGTCCTGCGGAACTCCACGATACCATGCTACATGGAGCGACATGCTGAATGACGTGCCTGGCTGCTTGGTAAGTTGCATAACATGCAGATGGCAGTGTAATGGGATGGGGTGGTGACAAGACAATGCCCATACTGCAAAACACTGTGTCCCAAAGCATCCCAAACTGAACATGGCACCTAAACCTCATAGAAATGATGGAAACTGAACACCACTGCACATCATCAGACCGTACCCTCTGTAACACAATGCAGCAACATGCCGTGAGTATGCACAATGTAAAAGACTGCATCAAAACACAACACAGGACATGCATCCATGAGTGCACACAAATCAATCCCACCAAGGGAATACACTGATTGTCACTGGGCCACCACCACTGTACCGCTGCATGTCCACATGGGAATATTAAGCGATGAATGACAAATCATGATGAAACTTGTGCCAGTGCTGCTAGTAGTAATCCATAAGATTCAATCCAAATCACATAGATGATAGTAAATACAGTGGTAGGCATCCACAGTGCATGGACACCAGCAAGGAAATGGACACCCTGCATCATCTGGACGACGCAACCCACACCTGTAGACCATGGAACAGCACACATTGTGCCAAATTAAAATGTGTGCATACATCCAGGGACATGTGCACGTGAACAACAAATATTTGCAGGCATGAGAGTGATAAGTACAGGTGTCAAGGTAGGAATTGACTCACACATACCTTCTTTTGCCCCCATGCATGTGATGCTGGCTATCCCTTGAAGCCGTGGCACCTCACCCCTGTCCGGAACCCGCAGAACAGGCACGAAGAGGACTACAATCGTGCCCATACCCGTACCCGTGTAGTGATCGAGCAGACCTTTGGCCTGTTGAAGGCACGGTTTCGCTGCCTCAGCAGGTCGGGTGGGGCAATCCTGTACGGGCATGAGAAGGTGGCCAAGATCATCATGGCATGCGCCATGCTGCACGACATGTGCATCCGATGGAACGTGCCTCTGCCCCCTGACATTGGACAGCAACCACCAGGTGAGGATGAAGGTGATCAAGAAGACGGGGTTGTACATCAGCCAGGTGGCGATGCACAGGAGGGATGTGCTGTGTGCCTGTCTGTGATAGGCCAATATTTCTAAGACACATGGATGCAGAGGGTGCCATGGATGTGGGACTCTGGGCACTGGGTGTGGGGGTACATGGACACTGTGCACTGTAAATCAATAAAGCACACATACACAATAAGCAATGTCCAGTCATGTGATTTTTTTGTGCACAAAGGGTGTATTTAACATATGATATGTACAAAGTGTAATTTCCCTCCAACTCCCCCACACACGCCCTCCCCCCACAGCTTCCCCACACACCGCCTCCCTCTTCCCCCTACAACTCCCCCACACACCCTCTCCCCCTCCCCCCACAACTCCCCCACACACCCCCTCCGCCTCCCCTACAACTCCCCCACACATGGTGTGCAATAGTATGCAACAAGGGCCTTATTTAGTCCGCACTTGAAGGCTGCCATGCTACTTGTGTCCTCTGTCGGCCTCCAGGGGCTGGATGTCAGTGCACCTTGTGGTGCGTGCAGACCGACGCAGGGGGCTGGTCTGGGTGGAGCTGGCCAATGACGCCGTGCCAGCATGCTCCACTGTCGGGGCTGGACGCTGAGCCTCTAAGGCATCGGCAATCCTGGACAGGACCTGCCTCACTGCTGTGAGCTCCTCACATATGCGCCTGGTGCTTATTTCAATGGCCCCAGTCATCGCTGCAGTGTTCTCACTGGCCTCCTGCCTGGTCAGGGCACCATCAGAAACATACTGTTTCATGAGCCCTGTCAGCTCCTGCTGGCGCCCCTCCATTTGTGCCATGCGCCACTCCCCATCCCGGATGCCCGTTGAGGTGGATGGGACATCTGCTGTTGGGCCCAATGCAGGTGTGTCCTCGGTGGGGTTTCATGCCTCTGGTATTGCCTCTCCTCGTGACTGGTTGGGTGTGGCGCTCTTGGGGGTGCTCTGTGGGGTGTGCTGGGGTGTTTGTCCAGGGCTGAGTGTGCCACATCCATGGACAGGGTGTCATCCTCGGGAACACATACCTCGGCCTGGCTCTGTCCTTCATCGCCACTCTGGGGTGCTGTGGCAGCTGCCTCTCCTATGGAGCTGTTTGCAGCAGACATGGTCCCATCTGGCACTGGCTCGGGATCAGTGGATTCCACTACTTAGCCACTGTTGGTTTTGTGGCAGTACTTTTCCGCCCATGTGCCTTGCCATCCAGTGTTGCCTTTGCCTTGGGTGGCTGTTGTTCCTTGGCAAGGCCCTTGGATGTGGTTGGCCTGTTGCTGTCGTCCCTGCCCCTGGTCTTTTTGGTTGGTGTTGTGGCCTGTGCAGCTGTGTCCTCAGCATTGCCGTCAGAATCTGAGCTTCTGAGGGACCGAGAGAGGGACAGCATCAGTGATGGTTGTACAGGCATCATGCATAAATTGGTATTAGTGTAGTTGTACGCGCGTGATGATTTTTGGAGTTGTGACATACAGGTTGCTTGCTATATGGGGAGGTTATTCAGGAATATGTCTGGTGCACACGTGGTAGGTGGTGTATGCTGTGTGACATGCCTTTGTGTTGTGGACTTTGTGCAGTGTGACACATGCCGTTTCGCTGTTTGTGGGGTGTGTCTCAGGTATGGCACTGCCATGCTGCATGCATGTTGATGTGACAGTGCTGGGGACAGCATCTAGGCAAGGATGTGTCCATGTGTGTGTGATGGCCCATGCATTGGCTTACGTCACTGTCGCAATTGTGGCCCATCATCATGCTTTGCATTCCAGTAGTTTGTGTGGACACTCACCTCCATCAGCCGATGATGGGACTCCTAGCTCCATGTCTCCCACTCCCTCGATGGCCTCCATGCCAATTCTGTTGGCACATGTTTCCTCCCATCGTGTGAGCTTTATGGGGGAGTTGGTCCCACCGCCTGTAGCCAGACCCTGGCTCCGATTCACAGAGAGGATATTGAATACACAGAGGCGCAGGTCATCCCACCTTTTTTTAACATCTTTCATGGTGCAGGGTGTGGTGCCGACCGCATTGACCTTTTGGGCCACTTCCTCCCATATTTCTTTTTTCTTTAGCTGGGCAGGTCGCCTGAGGTCTGAGGCAAAGACAACATCTCCATTCTCAGCCAGACTGTCTGCCAGCATATTTAACTCGTCCTCCGAGAAGCGCACCTTTCGCTGGCGGGATGCACCTTTTTTAATAGCCTTAGGCATAGTGCTGGTGATGTAGCTAAAGATGTGGCTGGTGGCTAGTGGTGTGTGGTTCCAAGTCCTGTGTCTCGAGGATTGCAATGGATTGTGTTTTTCTTTTTTTTTTTTTTTAAATTCGTTTTTATTGGGTTTTGAACATTAACAATTCTCGCATTAAGGCAGAACAGAAAAAGGTTACATATGTGAGCACAAGAGATACATATTAGCAACACGCTTTTTCACATCTCGTGTTAACATCAGTAAATGGTGCTTAATACTAATAATGCTGAGACATTAAGCAGAACCTTTCTCATTCCTCACGTATATAAACATCACTCGCCCTCCCCCCACCCTCCCCCCCGGGAATGAGAGTCCTGTCGCGTAGGGGTTGAGGTATCATGGTAAAGCGCGTATCTTCAGGGGCTGAGATTTATGTAGTAAGATGCATTCAAGGGGTCGCCATGGGGGGGACATATTTTGGTCCTGTGAGTGGTGTCCCTGGCAACGAAGCGGAAGAAGGCCTGAGCCAGGTGGGGGGAGACCTTACACGGGAAACAGGGAGTCAGGTACGTCTCCATCAAGGTGGGGGCGCTTCATCGTCCAGTGGTGTGTGTTTGTTAGATGTGTGTGTATTTAAGAATTCCGACCATAGGAGCTCACATTGTGTCGCCCTACCATGTAGGGATGCGGTGATTTTCTCCATGGTACATATGTTCAGTACCACATTAACCCACTCCTTCTTAGTCGGGGTCGTGGATGATTTCCAGTTAGTCGCAATTAGAGCTCGCGCTGCCAATAACAGATGGGGGGTTATGCCCCGGACCCTCATCCATCATCGTCTATTCTCTAGAGGCTAAACAGGACCAGATGTGGGTCAGCAGTTCTATGTATCCCGTCCATGTGTCTGATCCACCCCAGGACCTCGTCCCAGAAAATCTTAATCTTGGGGCATCCCCACCACATGTGCCAATAGTCAGCTACCTGCCCACAGTCACGCCAACAGGTAGGGGAGGAGGATTGGTACATCTTGGATAATTTATACGGGTCATATTGCCAGCGGTGCAAAAGTTTAATGGAGTGGAGCTTATATTGACATGATATGGAGGTACGTGTAGCCATAACACACATTTTGTCCCACTCGTCATCCTCTATTTCTGGCCCCATATCGGTCTCCCATCGCTTTCTGAGTTTATGCGTGGACCCTCTACCCCCCTCGAGAATGAGTTTGTACATGAGGGAAATTAGGCCCTTCCTATCGGTCTTGGAGTCTAGCATTTTCTCAAAGGGGGTGAGCTCTCGACTCAATTTTTCAATCCATGCTGCTTGTGTCAGTATCCCTTTGATTTGTAAGTAGTGGAAAGTGGACAGCACTCCGATGTTTAGAGCTTCGGTTAGTTCTGGGAGAGTAATGAAAGAGTCACTGCGGAGAAGCTGGCCCACCCTCTCCAGGCCCGCCTCATACCATGCCTGAAATCTGTCAACATTGGGGATGTGGTTGTTGATGCCCGGAGACCATAGGTGACTCAATGGAGAGGGCCATGTTGTGATTCCCTTCATTCCTGGGCCCTCCCTCCATATATCCCATATAGTGGCAAAGAGTGGGTGTTCCCTCGTTTTCCTTAACACCGTCTTCCTCGGAGCCCATATCCATTCCCCAAGTGTCGCTGGGTCTAAGTAGTGATTGTCCATTGCTATCCACTGTGGCTCTTTGTGGCTGCGTAGGTGAGGGACAAACACTCGCAGCTGGGCTGCGGCATAGTATACTTTGATGTCAGGGAGGCCCACCCCACCTTTATCTTTGGGCAGAGTCAACGTGGTATAGGCGATCCTGGCCTTTTTTCCTTGCCACAAGAATTTCAGGATCTCCCTCTTAACCTGTGTAAAGTATTGTTCGGGTATTTTGATAGGGAGCATCTGAAAGGGATAGAGAAACCTCAGGAGACAGGTCATTTTTATGGCATTCAGCCTGCCAAGCCATGAGATCGTCAGTTTATCCCATCTGGCCAGGTCCGCACGAAGTTTGATAAGAAGCTGGGGGAAATTCGCTTCGTATAGGGAATCTAATCGTTTTGTGACATGTATCCCCAAGTATTGCATTGTATTATGCTCGATCGTCAGTCCCAGAGAGGAGTATTTTGCGACATTTGCTTCTGCATCTCCCTGAAGGGGGAAGAGCGTGGATTTGGCGCGGTTGATCTTAAACCCCGATAGGCGACCGTAGTCTTCTAAGAGGGAGATGGCTCGGGGGACAGATCTCTCAGGGTTGACCACGTGTAAGAGTATGTCGTCGGCATACAAGGCCAGCTTGTATTTTGTGAGTCCTACGTGGATCCCTTCTATGCCAGCGTCCCTTCTGATATTGTGTGCCAACGGTTCAAGCGATAGGGCAAAGAGAATGGCTGACAGGGGGCATCCCTGTCTGGTGCCCCGCGCCAGTCGAAACCACCTCGAGTATTCCCCGTTCACAAATACTGAGGCTGTAGGTGACGAGTAAATTGCCTGAATTCCTTTCCGAAGGTTAGGGCCCAATCTGAATTTCTGAAGAGCCTCCAATAGGAAGTCCCACTCTACCCTGTCGAACGCTTTTTCTGTGTCGATGGAAAACAGTGCAGGGTCAGTGTTTAGGCTGTGAGAGGCATGCACTAAATGTAATGTCTTGCGCATGGTATCTGCGCCCTGACGGCCAAGTATAAAACCTACTTGATCGGGGTGAATAAGGCGGGGCAAAAAGGGTTCAATCCTAGCCGCTAGGACCCTAGAGTATATTTTGGCATCTATGTTAATCAAAGAAATGGGACGGTAGGATCCACATTTTTTAGGGTCTTTTCCCTCTTTCAGGATAACCGCTATGAGTGCCTTGGCAAATGAGTCCGGGGGGTTCCCCGTTTCTAGGATTTGATTAAATAGATCAACAAGAAAGGGCGTGAGTTGTGGGGCGAATGTCTTGTAGAAACCTGCTGTATACCCATCTTCTCCCGGGGATTTGCCTAACGTGAGTCTCTTAATGGCTTCCTGGATCTCTTCCCCCGATATAGGGGCATCTATGGTTTCTGATTCAGTGCGTGTCAGTGTGGGCATGTCGATATCGTCTAGATAGGATCGAATACTAGATATATCTGGGTCCTCCTCCGGAGTGTACAGAGCTTCATAATAGTCTGCAAAGACTTCCGGGATAGAGGATCGATTCGTTTCCGAGCCGGGTCCTCCGTCGCATATTTCCTGCACCCTGCGTTCCGCCTGTTGGGCACGTAATCTGGCCACCAACAGCGCGTCCGCTTTGTCCCCCTTCTCGTAATATTTTTGCTTCAAGAGGAGGAGTTTACGGGCTACTTGTTCATGTTCTAGAAGGCGCAACTCTTCTCTCTTTTTCTTGGCTTCTACAACTTTTTCGGGGTCAATAACATCCCCCTCCCTCACGTCCCTCTCCAGTTGGGTAATTTCCTTGCGGAGTTTATTTTCAATTAAGGACCTCTCTCTTTTTTTGTTGGCACCCTCTCTCATGAGAATTCCCCTCCACGTTGCCTTACCAGCTTCCCAGACTCCCTGTTTGGAAACCTCCCCAGTGTCATTTAATCGAAAATATTCCTCAATTTCAGTTTCCATCTCTAGCTTGAAAACGGGATCCTTCCATAACGTCTCATTACACCTCCATCGTCCGCATCTAACGGGCAGGGACCCCCAATCTAAGTCAACGATCACCATATCGTGGTCCAACCATGAGATCGTCGTGATCTCAGAATGTGAGGCTGTGTCATATTGGTCTCTTGAGGAATAGAGGTAATCAATGCGAGTGAGCGTGTTGTGCGGCGCTGAGAAAAAGGTGTACTCCCTCCCCATAGGGTGCATACATCGCCACACATCAACCAGACCATACAATTCCATCAGTGTTTTGAATTGGGCGTGATCTCCACCAAATTTATCCCGCATTTCAGGGTTACCAGGATGCCAATCTACCTCAGGGTCAGTCCACAAGTTGAAATCTCCACCAAGGACGACATGCCCCGTCGCCTCTAGCATGTTTTTGGGGATCGTCTTGGAAAGGAACCTGAGCTGCCCCACATTGGGGGAGTAAATCATGGCTATGGTGATAGATACCTTCCCAATGGTCCCTGCAACCAGGAGGGCTCGCCCCTCCGCATCTGACCAGACCTTCGTGGCCTTAAAGTCTATCCCCTTTTTGATGAGTATTCCCACCCCTCCCTTCTTCAGTGGCCCAGAGCCCCAGAACTCCAACCCGGATCGTCTTCCCAGAATAACTCTTTCCTCACCTCTCATGTACTTGGTCTCTTGTAAAAAAAACTACATCCATTTTTGACCTTCGGAATTCTCTAAGGACAAGTGATCTCTTCGTGGGTGAATTAAGACCTTTAACGTTCAGCGTTCCCACCCTCATGGCACCCCTGCAGCATGAATCAGCGGTCATGACAAGAGCTGTCTGTGTGCCCGTATGAACTCCTTGACCATTTCAATCGCTCCCCTTGATATGCAAACAACCATGCAACCACTCTCCCTTGTAGAACTTTAAATTGTATCTTTAGTATGACACGTATCCCTATCTCTCCTCCCCGCCCACCCCCGCCCCTCCCTCCCTGAGTTCGGTGGCGTCTGATTGGGTCCAGTTGGAAGCACTGGCCTGAAACCGAACCACTAGTGGAGACCGTTACCTCACGGTCCCCTTACACAATAAACATCAATGAATTACTAATGAGCCCCCTACAACCTCTCCCCCAGAGTGTGCATATTGATGCATTGTAAGCGGGAGAGATAAACACAATCCCCCAACATTCTCCCTTAAATCCCTCATATTAGCGTTCAATTCATTTGGATTATACCATTTCCGTCCAGTGTCAACTGCCCCCTTCCGGGGAGCCATTTCCCCTACGATATTTTCTCGAGCCTTTCACCTTCCTTCTTTTCGGACCCTGTGTCTACCATTCCCCCTCTTTCCTGGGGGGCAGGTCACAAGAACCCTCCTGGTCGTGCGGGCCTAGTAGATCTGCAATGCAAGCCTTTATGTCCTGTTCAGAGTTTAGTCTGATTCTCGTGCCCTCATGCTCAAAGGAAAGAGAGAAGGGGTATCCCCATCTGTAGCACGTGTCGCGGGATTTGAGCCATGTGGTAAGTGGTTTGCACATCTTTCTCAAGGCCAAGGTCAGGAAGGAAAGGTCCTGGTAGATGGTTATTTGAGCTCCACACAAAGTGATGGTGCCTCCGCTCCTCGCCTTTTCCAACACTGTCATCCTGTCCTGGTAACTGTGGAATCGCGCCAGGACAGATCGCGGGCCTCCAGGCGGCCCCCCCGCTCTGTGAATGCGCTCTGTCTTGGGTTTGTCAATATTATCGTCGGCGACAAGGAGCTTGATAATGTCATGTAGGGTTGATTTCAGGTCCTCTTCTGTTTCCCCCTCTTTCTCCGGAATCCCGAAAAAGCGCAAGTTATTCCTCCTTTCCCGATTTTCCAAATCGTCCATCTTGAGTTTACACTCCTGCTCTCTCCGTTCCAGCTCAGTTATTCTGAGATTCAGCTGCGTTTCGAGGACGTCAATGGAGGCCTGATTGTTCTCAACTCCCTCGACCCTATCCTCTATACTGTCGAGGCGCTGCGTGAGTTTGTCAATTTTCCCCCCAATGTTGGCCCCCATGTTCCTTATTTCTGCAAGCAATCCTGCAATGTCACCTTTGGTAGCAGCGGTATCAGTGTCGGTGGCAGGAGTTGGTGGGGTCGCCATGTTGGGGTTATCGCCGGGTCGTGGCGGGGAACTGTAAGCATAGACGGCTAATTTCTGTTGGAGGTTCATCCACCTGTTACCTTCCGTACTAGGCCTTGGACGACGGGGATGTTAGGATATTCGTTGCCACAGAGGAGGCACACGCCCCTTCCCTTTATGATGCCTCTGTTATGTTTTCCAAGCGGGTGAAACCGCCTCAGGGGGCCTTTCCCTCTGTGGTATAAGGCAATCTTTTAATGGAGCTTAGACGAGGTAGTCCAATCGTGATGGCAGCCTTGGGCCGTATCAGGGGCAGCTCCGGGCAGCTCCGGGCTATTACACGACCATCTCTTGGTGGTGGCTCGCAGTTTGTGTGGGGGAAGTCACTTTTAGTGTAGCCGGTGCCGTGAGATCGTCATAGGGGGAGATCAGAGTCCCCGTGCACTCCGGGGGACCAGGGCAGACTCTTCTAGATCGTTCGTGCAGCCCTCACGTGGAACCGCTGATACTAGCGGGGTAAATATCACAAAGCTTGTACGGTGGGGGGGCGGCAGTCCCCACTTATCTGCCTTCCGCCGTTTGGGCCAGTAACCTCCACAAAGCCCGGGACGGGTGCAGCCGGGGTGGTGAGGGTCTTGGGACCACGTGAAACGGGGCTTGTGGTTTTCGCGCGCTATACGCGACTAGTCCCGAGCGTGGTGCGATGGATCTAGCCATCGATCCCGTAGGGGCCCAGCTCAAGTCGCGGGCGACGGGCGAGGTCGCAGCCGAGGCCGCTGTAGAGTTCGGGGACCGCCGTACGAGAGCAGGCAGCGGGAGGAGGGTCAATGGGAGGCACTTACTTCTACTACCGTCCTCGGGGGAGCGGCAGCGCCTCGCCCATCGGCCACCGGGCCGCGTCCCTCTCCGGAATCGAGCCGCCAAGTTCAAAAGGCGGGACTCTCCGAGGGCTCACACCACTTCTACCGTTGAAGGGTGCTGCTGTGTCACTCGGCGGACTCTCGCATCTCTCCTATGCGGGCAGCGGTGCGGGAACGTAGGGAAGGCAGCTTCCGGGCCATGCTTCACAGAGTACGGGCGCACTGCTGACTCTGTCGAAGTCTGGGCAGGGCCGAGGCCGGCTCAGAGTTTGCCGATGGATATCTAAGGGAAGCCGGGTCCGTTTTCCCTCGGGTTTTCTGCCGCAGGTGGGGGCGGCCTTTCCACGCCTCCTCCACAATTTCCAACTCCGGGGGGGGGTCCAAAAGCGGGGGCTCATTTCGCCTTTGGGGACCTCGGGACGGGAGCTCACGCAGGAGAGGTCCTCATCTGCGCGCCCCCTGGTGGCCACTGGATTGTGTTTTTCAAGATGGCCACCGTTGCAATTCCCGTTCCTGCGCGATGATGTTACTTCCGGTTCCGGTACCGGGCCCAGTATTGCCGGGTGCATTATTTAGGGGTGGCCGAAGGCAGAGAAGGTGTCATTGCTTTGCATGATGCCGCTAACGGGGTTTTAGGGTAATTTGCGACATGCCGGTACAGACGATACCGGCATGCCGCTACGCGCGTGCACGCATTCTCGTAATCGTCTGCTGTTAGCGGCATCAGTGCTACCCGGACACGGTATTGCCTCCATGCCGATAAAGGTTGGTTTTTACTGCGAATCTCGTAATGAGGCCCATTAACTTTAGAAAGTCCTAAGAGTCCTTGTAGCATTACGCTACTTAGTCCTAGAAATCTTCAAGACTATTAAATCTAGCATAATCCCAGATGCTAAATGCATTTGAAATATTTAACTTTTCACTCTAATATATCACTAAAATGCAACTAGTGCAGACATCATTTACACAACTTAAAACCATCCCTTTTAGTGCAAGGCCGCTTAGCTGCTAAAAGAGATAAGTACACCCACAAAAGCAAAATAAGCCTTTCATCTCAAATTGGATTTAGAATTAATATCATGTTTTAATAGCCAAAAAGGGGATTAATTCTTCAAGAAACAAGCAGAGAACTACAATTCTAAAGAGTAACTCTCCTATGAAGGAAGTTCCTACAGTGGACAAAAGAAATCACCATGCCAAACAGTTGCTAAAAGCGGCATTGAAACTGCAAGTCCATGGCAGTGCCTTGCCAACAGCACACCACCACAATTGCTTGCTTGTCAGTTATTTGTTCTTACTCGATCACACTACAGAAATCATGAGGAAGTAATTACGAACAAACGTGCAACAGCTACAAGCATTTGTGCTCTGCACTGAGCATGGTATGCTTCCTTATTGGAGCCCACAGAAAACCAAAATTCGTCGGTAGACCTGCATTCAGGAGGCCGCCATAACATTCTCCTGGCTGACAAACACAAAACTCAGCGCCAAATCTAAGAGCGCACGTCCTCATAATGTGCAACGTGAGCAGGTCCTTTCCTTTAACCCATAGGCATCGGGCACTGAAATGATTACTGCTACGTTGGTGGAACACCTGGGGATTCCACAGTCGCTGTATGCCATTGCCCCAGTGCCGTGGCATGACATCATTACAGGACCCATGGATGGCGACTTGAGCAGAGTTTCGATGTGCCAGCCAGAGCAACCGTCAACACTGGCCGGAGCGGCACTGCAGAAGGCATAGGCCTGCCAGAGGGATGACGTCCACAGCAGAAATCGATCAAAAACGGTAAGAGAAAAGACATTGCAGCACTTTCCTGCTCAAGGTGGGCCAGAGATAAACAGTCCACTGGGACAAAACACTTGCACTTGTACCATTGCCTGGATGCATGGTAAAGGGAGGGACCTCACCCCAGATGTCCAGCTCTCATAGCTCCAAACGCACACCTTAATATGAGCAATAGGCACATTCCTCTGGCAGCAACCCTCTGACAAGTAGCTGGGTAGTGTTGTGGGCTGCCTCCGGTATCCGGGGCAGCCCCCTGATGGCGTCGGAATCACCCGACCTGGTAGACTCGTCGGGGGGCAACCAGCGACTCGAATGTAGGGGTACACCCTATGGTGCCCGGGGTCACCGGGCGCAATCTTCACAGTGTGGGGGGGTCCACCCCCACCAGTTACCCACAGCCGCGGCTCCGAGGACACTCGGACCGCGCCGCACACTAGGCCACGACCACGTGGAAGATACACAGGACACAAGAACACAGACCCAAGTTGCCACTTCCTGGGGCTCTGCTGCTCTGCCCTTGCAGCGCCAGCAGAGCCCCTTTTATTAAGTGAGCGTCATGACACAGTCACGACGCTCACGTCAAATCAGAACACTAGACCACCACACAACATCGAGCATACCCAGCAGTCCATGTAGCTGACCCTGAGTGGCATCTTCTTCAGCCTGCTCTACCCTGGGGTCCCCGGGTGGCACTTCCCTAGCCCAAGGCAGCAAACTCTCAGTCCTGGACAGGCCTCTTTGCTCTGGATAGCAGTTTCTTGGGCCTGCCAGACAACTACTTCACTCTGAGAGGTTACAGTTTAGCCCTGGGTGGTGGATCTCTTGATCCGGGGTCTCCAATCCTTTTTCCTGAACCCCCGCAGTAGGTAATACTTGCCTCATTGTTTCTCTTCAGCTCCTGTTCTCCGTGGGTCCAGTTGCTGACCAGTTTGTTGCCAGTGTTGCAATCTAAGACTGCAGGTACATTCACACAGGTTCCTTTATTCACGATGACACAAGTAGATGACTCCATTGAAGGGGCAAAGCCCCAGAGGAGAACAGAGCCCCAGGGAGGTCCCACTGCCTCCCACCACCCAGGCTAGCTAACACCAACTGCCTCAGATAGAATCCTTATTCACAAGCAAACATTCCAGACACTCAGGAGCATTCTCACAATGACACCATTCACTCAAGTAACAGATTTCTAAAGCACAAAAATACCCTGTAGAAAGGTCTGTCCAGGTAATAACATTTATCATGGTTATTTTACTCTTGATGCCCAGTAAATAAATGGCATGCTACAGTAGGAAATTATAGTTAAACTGGCTGTACCAAAATATGCCAGTCTAGCTATGTAATAACACATATCTTACTTGCTTTATCATAGATGGCAAGTAATAAATGCCATGCCACAGTAAGAAATTATAGCAAGACTGGTGGCCACGCAACATGCCAGTCTAGCCATGTAATAACACATATCTTGCTTTCTTTATCATAGATGGCCAGTAAAAAAATGCAGTGCCCAGGTAAGATGATATAGCTAGACTGACCACATCAAAATGCCAGTTTAGTCACATAATAAAACTTATAATGTTTTCTTTACCCTTGATGCACAGTCAACTATCTATACTGTGCATCAAGGGTAAAGCAAACAAGAATGCCATGCCCATTGCCCACCCTTAAATTTAGCGGCTCTGCTCCCATGGTGGCAGCAGGGCTGTTAAATTTAGGGGAACTTCACACATACGGACACACATGCTCTCATACAACATACAAAAGCATTCATACATCAAACAACTCCTTGCATGCACACTTGCATAAAAACAAACACACCAACATACAGGCACATATACATACATACATACACATTTAATTAATAAAATACATATACAAACTTACCTTCTGACAATCTCAGCCCGCCCCATTCCCCCACGGAAGACCTATGGCCTGCCCCTCCTCTCTGCAGCATGAACACGCTGATTAGCAGGAGAGGCTTCTCTCCTGTCAATCAGCATGTTTACGCTGTAAGCACAATAATGGGAGGTCGAGGGCCAGACTTCTGAAGCTCCGCCTCCATCATAATTGCATGCTATGTTTGTTGTGGAGCCCAAAGGACTCTGCAAACAAACGCGAGGGGGCGGTACCCCCATCCATAACAACAATGTGCCACTGTTCAAGACCCCTTTGGACACGAGCAGCGACCCAGATCCAAGCAGATGATCCTGCCGGTAAACAGCAGGATGCAGTGGTAAACCAAAAAACGGTTCTAGAGTAGAGGGTTCAATCCAGCAGATGTGGGGAGCCATCAGGAGTATTCAGGAAGACCAGACTGGACCTCCAGTGGCAAAACATACAACTGGGATATGCCCAAGCCACTGCACTTAGCAAGTATTAACAAGTGAATGCTTTACACATGGCAGAAATGGTGGGATTCAGTGGGGAAACTACTTCAGCAGGTCGGAAAACTTGCCACAGCCAAGTTACAGGAAGAATTAAGAGAATGTGACAGGGGAAGGACAAAGCTTAATACCCTTACACAAAGGACCTGGCCAGAGACCGGCCAGCCTATCACTAAAAAGGGCTGAGGGTAGGCGGTCAGATGTCCAACCATTCTGGTTGGTCATAGGGACTGCAACCTAAAATAGTGTTTAAAAACTTTATTTATTCAATTTTACAATACCAAGATAACCTGAACATGGAGTCCCAGACGAACAATGACCCACCGCAAGTTTAAAGCATTGTACAAAGGCAACATACAATACAAGGGAGGCTGTCCACATTTACATGCAATACAGTTATTCCACAGCAGTAAGCGAATAATGTACATATGACACCCACACCCTGGGTGGACGGCATGCAATGGCATCGTCCGGATAAACTCCATATCGTGGCAATACACAATGTCCTTCAACCACAATTGCATGCTGGATGGGTGGCCTTTCCACCAGCACATGGCCACCCTTCTGCGGGCCATCACCAAGAGCAGGCCCAATAAGCGCCGGAGTACTCATGGCAAGTTCCCCGTAAACCCCAGGAGCGCCACCATAGGATAGTGAGTAAGCTATTACCCAATAATACTTGAGATCGGAGCCAGCACGTCCCCCAGTACTGGGAGATATGTGAAACTCCCAGGCCAGGTGGAGAAATCCCACCGAACTGAAGCCGCACCTGGCACATGAGTCGGGGGTGGACGAGAAATGTCTGTGAAGTTTTTCTGGGGTATGGTACACCTGGTGTAAGAAATTAAAATGGATCAACTTAAGTTTCCAATTCAAGGACACTTTTTGGGTTTGTCTCAGCAAATATTGCCAGTCTTCACTTGTGATATCCTTGCCAAGATACCTCTCCCAGTGCAGCTTCAGCGCCTCCCCTTCCGATGGGATGTCGGCTATGAAACCACCGTATCGGGGTGAACCCAGGTGGCCCTCCCCCTGTGACTGTATCAACCCATGCAGTATTGCCCAGATAGGAGGCTGCTGGGGAAACAAAGGGAAAGTTGCCTTAAAGACATTCTGTACCGAAAGTACAAAAATATATCCAGGAAAGAGGACTCATCCCTTCCCTTGCCTGTTGCAGTGAGAGAAAGTTGTCTTCTACAAAAAATAAAATTGCCAAAGGTAGTAACAGTTTTTCCACCCAATTTAAACAGGCCTTCTCATCCGTGATCGTCATACCAGCAACACGTATAACAGGAAGCAGCGGTGAAATTAGGTGTCAATACCCAGCATGCCTGCCAACTTCCGCCAAACCTCTCAGGTCAAACTTTTACTATGTGCGGGGATCCAATAACCAGCCCAGAGGCCCTAAGGATCATAG
Organism: Ambystoma mexicanum; assembly: GCF_040938575.1. NCBI lineage: Eukaryota > Metazoa > Chordata > Amphibia > Caudata > Ambystomatidae > Ambystoma > Ambystoma mexicanum. The sequence goes on along the minus strand of NC_090922.1, from coordinate 584,096,044 downwards.
AGCATAGGAGGTTGGGGGTGACCAGCACCCTTCCCACCTGCACATGAGTCTGGGCAAAGTGCATAGAGTACCAATGCGCTAGATAGTGTGCCTGCGCCGCCCAATAATAGCGTTCCAGGTCCGGCAGGGCAAAGCCCCCTTTCTCATAGGGTTGCATCAGCATGGCATAAGCTACCCTGGCCTGTTTCCCAGCCCAGATTAAGTCCAGGATAATCCTAAAAAGCCAATAGACAGAAACAACGGGACGTTAAGGAATAGATAGAGGAGTTTAGGTAGAGTGATCATTTTGATAATGGAAATGCAGCCAAGCAAGGTGAGAGGGAGAGTGCGCCAGCTTGCCACTAGATCCTGAAGAGATCCAATGGCTCTTCTATAGTTATCCGGGAAAGATCGGGCTGGTCTTGTGGGATCTCCATCCCTAAATACCGAACTCCCGCGGGCTCTCACGTGAAGCCGAAATTATCTTCAAACGCCATTGGAAGCACCTCAAAACCTTCCTCTTTGCTTCTGCTTTCTCCCTCCCTCTCCCCTGCTAAATTCTTCACTGAAACTGCACTGAATCTGCAACTGGGCCACTCTCACCGACCTCGGTCCTGGGCCCAGCCACTCTCCACTTGCACTGCCTCCCTGGCAACCCCTGCACTGCGGGACTGTCTCTGTATCCCTACAGCCCCCCCTTCCCAGCACTTGTCTGCACTTACCTTGCACTTGCCACCAGTTGGCCCTATTTATTTATTTTATTCTACTTACTTGTACTGCACTTCCCCCCTTCCCCATGCACTTTTTCCCTTCCCCCTACCCCTGCACTTGCGCGATCTGAATGACACCTGGCCTAGTAGGATCGTTGTCTGTCTTTCCCTTGTTCCCCCCTCCCTGCCTCGTCGCGCCTTGAAACACTTGTGTATAGGCGGGTTACAAATGCCTTATCATATCATATCATTGTCCCATCTGTGAGTGGGAAGACAACTGATTTACTTTGACTGACCCTCAGTCCCGAAAACTCCCTGAACTTTACCACCTGGCGCATCATGGAGAACAAACTATGTGCAGGGTCCCTGAGTAATAAAGCTACATCATCCGTGTATAAAGAGATAATCGTTCTATGCAGACCCAGCTGTAACTCCAGCTAAATCTGCGGGAGCAGAGTGGCCGCCAAGGGCTCCATTGCAAGAGCAAAGAGGAGCGGAGACAATGGACAACCCTGCCTCATCCTGTGTCCCACGTTGATCATCTCGGAACGATGGAGCCCCACCACTCTCCTCACAGTCGGGCCGGCATACATAAGAGACGCCAAGGAAACAAATCGAGCCCAAAAGCAGAGTTTCTGGAGGATGGCCAATAGGCAGGGCCATTCGACCAAATCAAATACCTTCTCGGCATCCAACAGCAACGGGACCGCCTGGGACTCTGGTGCCAATGCAGATAAAACCCCAAAGAATTGCCTTAGGCCATAGGTCTTATTTCTGCCGGGTACAAACCTGGCATGGTCTGCTACCAACCTGGACATCAGGGAAAGGAGTCGGTTGGCCAACACCTTAGCAAAGATCTTATTATCCACATTAATTAAGGATATCGGCCAGTAGGAAAATAAAGGCCTTGCGTAATAAAAGGGGTAGTGATTTGGTGTATACCCGCAGAGCATAGGAGCAATGATGGGTGCATAGACCTTATAGAACTCCCCGGACAGGCCATCAGGACCGGGGGACTTAGACCCGGGAAGGTCCGTGATCACCGCCAAAATCGCCTCCAATGATATCTCTTGGTTAAGAGCCTCTCGGAGTGGGAGTGGGGAGTCCATACAGTACAGCTCTATGTCTTCCAGCTATCTCTGTATACTCGCTGCTTCCTGCGTATAACAGAAGGCGTAAAGGCGACTATAAAACTCATGAAACACTGCTGCAATATCTTTCCCCACATAGAGAGGTGGCCCTTGGGCATCCCTGATACACTCCACATGCAGAGGTCTCCTGTCTGCTGCCAGCAACCGGGCCAGCAGGGCTCCCAGTTTATGCCCTTTGCCGTGACTCCAACCGAGGAACCTGACCTCCCTGTCGACATTTGCCTGGAACCCACCAGCTATTGCCACAGCCTGGCCAAAACCTTGGGGTCCACTGAAGACAAATATTCACCCTCCAGCCGCCTCAAGCACACCTCGCTAGTCACTAAGATAATCCCTCGTTCTTTGGCCATACAAACACCCCTAATGTAACAATTAAAGCAGTCCCAGAGCACCCACTGCGAGGAGACAGAACTGTCGTTTTGTGTAAAATATGTCACAATTTGGTCATGAAGTTCCTGACAGAAGAGGATATCAGTCAGGCATCTGGCTTAAAGCGCCAGGTCTAGGCCCCCTGTGGCCATCAGCAACCAGACACTCCAAAACAACTGGCGGGTGGTCAGAAAGGGTTCAGTGGAGAATCTGACAGTCGCCCAAAGAACCACCACCATCGCAGGACACCACCAGGTAGTCAAGCCTAGAGCTAGAACCGTGAACCCAGGAGTGAAAGTTGTAATCATGGTGCTAGTGCTGGTGGTGCTGGTGCTGCAACCTCCATACATCCACCAAACTATAAGTATAAGAAATATCCCTGACTTGCTTACTCGCTTTGGATTAGGGACCCTTGTTGATTCCAGATCTGTCACAAACAGGATCCAGCACTGTGGTCAGGTACCCGCCCCAGACAATGGTGGTGCCTTAACACCGAGCCAGCTGGACCATCACCCAATCAAAGGAATTTGCACCATCTACCTTCGGTCCATAGGTGTTAACCAATGACACTCTCACCCCCCTCCAGGATACCACAAGCCAGCATGGTTCTCCCCTCATCATCCCTTGCCTAAATTTAACAGCTTTAATAATCAAGATCGCTATACCGCTTGCGTCGGATGAGTACGAGGAATAGTACCTATGGCAACCCCAGTGGGAATCCCAATGAAACTCAGAGGAAGGAGTAAGATGAGTTTCCTGGATGAATGCCACATCCACCTTGTGCCTACTGCGAGAAACTTGGAGGTGTATGACTTCCTAATCATCTAGGATCTGTAATCCAGGTGGCCAGGACATGGCCATCGCTATTGGATCCAGTTCCTGGGGGTCGACCAGTGCGGGAGTATCACCTGGATGAGGGTTCCTTGGGGAGTGGAAGTGGGATGCCGACGGGTGAGACACTGTACCCCCTTCCTTATAACACCTTTTTCCCATCCTACCCTGTAGGATATTCAGAAACTCTACCCCTGACCCCCTTTTCCAACACACACACTTTTTTTACATTGTGAATGACAACGGATTAAAACCAGGGCCGTTTACCTGACATCTCCCAACACGAGGGCCAGGCAGAGTCAGGCAATTGACAATAACTACACACACCTGACGGCCCTTTCCCTTCCGCACACAGGGATAAAAGGTAGAGCACACAGAGAGCAAGGCCAACCGTATGAGGAAGCAGTCATTCCAGGATGGCAGTTCAAATGGAGGAGAAAGGAGGTGAGACTTCAGAGGATGTCAATGAGGGAATTGCTCTTGCCCTTTTCAACCCAGATCCACGAAGCCTTTGACAAAATAAACATAGGCCCAGGAATCGCAGGTGGCGAATGGTGTGACGGATGTCAGCGGTACCCTCCTGCACTGATAGCCAGGGTGGGGAGACGAGGTGTCCACTGTGGTACCGCCCTTGATTCGAGCAGCAAAAGAAACACCAACGAATATAACACAGCCGGTGAGTCGGAAGAACCTAATAGGAATCGAAATGTGTTAAACTTGAGGTTGCAGTGGTAACATTTAAGAAGATTAAAAGACACAGAGGTCTTTTTGTGCATGTGCTTGGCATCAGAGTTAGAGTGGTTTGGCACCACGTGGGTACTCTTTCAAAGGATTCTAACTGATACCCTGCTCCTGAACAATGAGAATGTGTAAAACTGCGAAATCGAAGTGGTCCTGCAGCGGGTTATGTTGAATCATGTTCATAGTCGAAACTCTTCGATTGTCGTAGAAACTACAAGTACCAAGAGGCCTTAGCGGAGGCGGGGGTCTGTGAAATGTCAAAGTGCTCATACGAGGTACAAGCCAAACCCCCTTGTACAGTCGGAAGTCTTTTGTATAAATAAGGCAAGTGTGAACCCGCCCGAGGGATGCCTGCGAATTAGGGTAAACCATAACCCATCTGAGAACACTGTAATAAAAGAATTGTGTGGGAAGCCTGACTGGAGTCTTAAGGGAAAGCCTGACTGGGGGCTAAGACCCGAACATGGGTAAGAAAAGAACCCAAGGGGTCTAGAATGACTTTCTGTTGAATGATGCTAAAATGGCAATGTCAACCCAAAGGAGGGATGCCAAGAGAAAGCTAAGGGAGGTGAATCCCATATCGTGGTAGAATAAAGAGAGCTGTGTAACTGGTAATCGTGAACCCGACTGAGGGATGCCTACAAAGTGGGGTGAATAGTAACATACCCGTGAACATTGTGTTGACAACAGTGAACCCAGCTGAGGGATATCCAGAGTGAGAGGTTGTTTAAAAAGACGTTGAGATTCGTGAATACAACAAGTGAAATTCTGGTTAGTGAAAGGCTGTAGTGAACCCGACGGAGGGAGGCTAACAGAGCGAAAGGATCAGAGTCCGGTTGTGGGGTATCCAGGGGTGAAGAGTCCTCACCTTACAGAAGAAACCGGAAAGGAACTTTTGTTTTGTAAATTTGATACATCAGACCCTCAGAGGCAAGAGACTTTTTAGGAAAGTGACTTGGGCACCGAAGGTCCAGATATAGCACCAAGAAACTGTAGCCTCGTCCTGGAGAAGCCCAGGATTGTACTGTGCTCAAGAGTTCTGCCTTGTCCCTTGCTAAAAACGTGAAGAAGGTAGACCCCGGCCATGACATCCTAACTTATCATTTTGTGAATACTTCTTTCTTTTCTTGTGAAGACTATCCCACGCTGTTTTATAACTTAGCGGTAAAGATTGGCAATATTTTTTTTTAGTATAGGCCCTTTTATTTTGACAAGACACCACTATGCCTGCGTTATTATTATTTGATGGTTGTAACTTGCTCCCATCTTAGGTTTAGGTTTAGCTTAGGCGTTTTTCTCACGTATTTATACAGTTTAATAAACACTCTTGAACTGGGATCACTTGTGTCTCTTTACTGTTGCCACCATGAGTTCCTTACACTACGGAGATGCTGGGCAATCTTCCTAACCTTAGATGGCTGATCCCCGCCCCCTAATATTGCAGACATCGACCCCCCTCACAGCCAGATATTACAGAAATTGCCAGAAACTGTATGCCAGTGAGTCACGGCATGGAGACTCAGACTCCAAAAAAAACAACAACCCAACAACACTGCACACCTCTGCCCGTACCCCCACACAGGCAACCCCAATCTGCTCAAATGCACCCGCCCTTCCCTCCCCCAAAACAAGCATTGAACTAGTTCTGCACTCTAGGCGCTAGTGTCCAGTATGAGGGGTCAGAAATGCGAGACTGACACAAAGTTTTCTCAATGTTTGCCATTTATTAAAATGAAAAGGTTTGAGATAAACGCCTATCTTTCTCTTTCCTAATGAGGATATCCCTACCTAGCTCACTAAAACTAAAGAAAGATGACCTAATGTCCAAAGGGATCTGACCCTCACACTAATACATAAGTGTACAAGGTAAATGTATCTGTCTTCAGTTCAACAAAACAGTGCAAAAGCTGAAACGTACAGTTCCTAGGAGGGGAAACAAGCAAGGCAACACTCCCGCAAGCAGAGAGAGGCAAGCAGTTGTGAGCCAAGATGGGGAGTCCCTCAAGTCCAGTCTGCTCCACACAGAAGCTGCCAGGTACAGGGCACAATAACAGCCCAAAGAGCCTCATGCCAAAACTGGATTGAGACCATAAACAGAATGGCTGGGTGTCTTGGCTGCACCCGTGGGCCGCCGCACCTATCCCGCCCCTGCCCCCAGGCCGTCAGTGCCACATAGTCCGAGGCCCTGCGTATCTTGTATGAAGGCCTGGGATGTCACACAGAGGGATCGAGCAGCCAATGCAAGCAAGTAGGAAATCCCCAGACCTCCTGCTCCAAGCACTGCCAAACCACAGGATTTAAGAGCAGGCAGCCTCCAGACTGCTGCCGCCCACCACCAACAGGACACCAGTGTGCAACTGTGGGCCCTCACAGATCATGTAGGATGACTCCGGAGGGGCTGGTGCTCTGAAGGGGAGGAGGGCGGCAGACACAACAGGCCTGCACTGAGGCTGTAGTGCCGGGAGGATGACATGCTGCCAGACCGCAGGCTTGAGCAGCAGGCGGGCTCCAAACTGCTGTGCCACTTGCTGCCACCCGGCAAGCATCCCATGCATTCCAACTAGGCCGGCCCTGTCTCTGCCAGCTAAATGGACAGAAGGCAAATCTCCCCCGGGTGCAGCTGTCTGCTGCTGTACGCTCAAGGCTGGATCACCTCCACTCCGCCCTCCTCGCTGTGCACCCAAGCGGGACTCGCACTGCTCCAGGTGGTCTGGATGGACTCCGAGACACTGACCACCACTCCGGACCATGCAGATGCAGCAGCACCAAGATTGACTGCTCCCCCATGGCTGTAGCTGCGAGTCGGGCAGTCGCCTCCGATGCAGCCTCAGTCCCTCTCCCACGATCTGCCAAATGGGCACCACCAGGGCCGAGAACCGCCACTCCACTGGCAAATCGGTCACCACACCTCTCAGTGTAGCTTCACACTGCCACAGGCACCTTCTCTCACGAGTGGATTTATTTGAGCCAAACCGCAGAGCTCACGGGGAGTCCCCCATTCCTGGATGGGCTCTCTGTTGCCACCCCTGCAACCTATACATAGCCACCCCACAGGATGTGGGAGGGATAGTCGAAGGACTTATACTGGCCTAAGCCTCTGTTAAAGATCTCCTGGCCTCAGTAATATCTTTTTAGATAATCTTTCTCTGCACTGAAGCATGGCACTACTTGAATATGATAATTTTCAGTGATTTTAATATTTGGTGCGACACCCCTAATGACTCAGGCTATATTAGACATAAAGAGAGTTTGCAGACTCTGCCGCTCACATAGGCAGCCACTGCCTAGATCTAGTAATGTTTAGAGGCAAAACCCTATGTCATCAGGACCATTTTGTTGTAGCGTTTTCTATCCCAACACATCATGTAGGTTCTTGAAAGGTTCCCACAGCTTCTACCTATTTTTTACATAGTAAAAAAGATATTAACACTATTACAAGTGCTCAATTATTTACGGGACAGACCTCTTTCTTACCTGATTCAAAGTGTATAGCTTTTTATCAGACTAATACAACTTTCCTACAGAAAAACTGTGACTTTGTTGCGCCACTTAAAACCATAAATGAACCACAAAATAAGAGTAATCAATGGTACATTGGGTCATTGAAAATTCTCAAGAAAGAATATTGTGAGAAAGAAAAGAAATGGCTAAAGTCGAGAGATTCCACTGACAGGCTGTAAAGACAGCCTTGAATAACTATAAAAAAGGCATCACTTGTGCTAAATCTTCGTTTTTCCAGAAACAGATAGATCTTGCCGATAATTGACCCAAAGCACTTTTTGCAACTATAAAGAACTTGGTCTTCCCCCGTGTACTACACTTAGGGCTTCATCACGAGATTGGCGGTAACCCTTAAATCCGGCGGTAACGCTATTACAGCCGCATTTAAGGGTCCGCCGGATTACGAGTACAAATACCGCTGGCACTATTACAGCCGGCGCAAGTACAGCAGGCTGTAATAGCACCGGCTGTAATAGCGCCAGTATCCATTTGCTCTATTACAGAGCAATCACGAGTCCAGCGTAGGCACTATTAGCGCCAGAAAAGCGGTGGAAAATATGCCGAAAATACCCCTAGCCAAATGCTGGAGGTAAAAGAACACAGGACACAGCAATAAGTGCCCAGGTGAAACCAATGCAAATCAGAGGCCTACAAAGGACCCACCCATGCACAACACACCCTCCTCAACACCATCACACATGCAGGAGCAGGGAGGAGACAGCAATAAGTGCCCAGGTGAAACCAATGCAAATCAGAGGCCTACAAAGGACCCACCCATGCACAACACACCCTCCCCAACACCATTACACCAGGAGGGAGGAGACAGCAATAAGTGCCCAGGTGAAACCAATGCAAATCAGGCCTACAAAGGACCCACCCATGCACAACACACCCTCCTCAACACCATCACACATGCAGGAGCAGGGAGGAGACAGCAATAAGTGCCCAGGTGAAACCAATGCAAATCAGAGGCCTACAAAGGACCCACCCATGCACAACACACCCTCCCCAACACCATTACACCAGGAGGGAGGAGACAGCAATAAGTGCCCAGGTGAAACCAATGCAAATCAGGCCTACAAAGGACCCACCCATGCACAACACACCCTCCTCAACACCATCACACATGTAGGAGCAGGGAGGAGACAGCAATAGGGGCCCAGGTGAAACCAATGCAAATCAGAGGCCTACAAAGGACCCACCCATGCACAACACACCCTCCCCAACACCATTACACCAGCAGGCGCAGGGAGGAGACAGCAATAAGTGCCCAGGTGAAACCAATGCAAATCAGAGGCTTACAAAGGACCCACCCATGCACAACACACACTTTCAAACACCATGCTGCCATTTGGAGCCAGGAGCCTTGATATGGACAGCTACCTGCTGCACCTGGAGTTACAGAGGCCAGCCAACCAGGCCAGGGCCCTCAGAGCACAGGGGGTGGTGGGGATGAGGAGAAGGAGGAGGAGAGCAGCACCAGCAAGGTGGTCAGCCAACCCCAGGGTCAGGCCAAAACCCTGGGCCCTGACTGATGGGCAGTTGGTGACTGAGTATAGGCTCGACAGGGCAACCATCACCCAGTTGCTGGACACAGGCCAGGCTGACATCAGCAGCGGTATAGCTATCAGCACTGCAGTGCCCCCGCTCGTGAAGCTTGTGTCCGTGCTACAATACCTCAGGACTGGCAGCTACCAACACACCGTTGCCATGATGCATGGCATGGCCCAGTCCACCTTCAGACCATGCTGGAACAGGTGCTGGATGCACTGCTGCTCCATGTGAATGAGCACATTGCATTGCCAGCCACACAGGCACAGGTGAACCAGCTGAAGTGTCAATTCCATGCCATATCCCAAGTCCCGAATGTCATAGCAGCCCTTGACTACACACATGTAGCACTAGTAACACCCCAGGCACATGAGGCAGCCTACAGAAACTGTAAAAATCCACCCACGACTCCATGGTCCTGCGCAACAGTACCCTGCCAGCGTACATGGAAAGGCACCAAGGCCAAAACACATGGAACTGGGTGAGTACAGATGTAGTCCGAAATGCATGTTAAATGACATCTGATGGGGCTGGACATACACAGTGAAATCCCTGCATGCCAGCAGGAGACATAGGCAGCACCAGCACTGCAACATTCCCATGCATGTGCCTCGCACGAGAACCCTTGGACATGTTCAACACAGCAGAACACACCCAGTCTGAATGGCAAAGACATGTGGCAGCACAGTCACATATGGTAGCCCAACTACCACAAATCCTCCTGTGTGTGTTGCAGTATTGCATCTCACCCTGACACAGCAGTGACATCCCACCCTGGCCACCCGACAGTCATGCCAATGGTGCGCGAAAGTAGGCACATCCACAAAAGCACTACACACAATAAGTTTGATTCATGACAATGTACATCCCTGAAACACTGACCCCCGAGGCCAATCACATGCCTGGAGAACTGTACATAATTGTGCCAATCAGCAAATGCAACAGCAGCCAAAGGGAATTCCAATGACACATGGGCTAACAACATGTTGCATGCACAAGCAGATTGAAGGGTTTCCTCCTCCAGTGACAAGGGACAGAGTACTGTTACATTTAGAAACAGGGGTGTTGCAAGTAGTAAGTACTCCATTGAATCAATGCTGCCCCTAGCAAAGCACACGGCACAATGTAAGTGACCATATGATATCTAGTCCACATGTAATACATGAGTGTGATGCACATAACAACTCACATATACATGGATACACAGCGGCATGGCAACCTCACACCATGCATGTCCCGGAAGGGAAAGGGTGGATGCCAACATTGCAATGAGATAGCATGACCTCTTCAACACAAATTTGACCCTGCTGCCAATGTCACTGAAGACTGAGCTTTGTGCACCCACTGAACCAACCTTGTCCTCATACTTGCATTCTCTCCCTTGCAGGTGATTCTGGATATCCCCAGTACACATGGCTCATGACCCCTGTGAGCCATCCACACACTGCAGCTGAGCGGGCATACAACATTGCCCAGGGACGTACACGTATCTGCATGGAGAGGGCATTTGGACTGCTGAAAGCATGCTTCCGGTGCCTAGACCGTACGGGAGGGGCATTGATGTATGCACCTGAAAAAGTTGGCAAAATCCTTCTTACATGTGCCATGCTGCACAACATTTGCTGTCGCAGTTGTTCCACTGCCCCCGATGCTGATGTGCAGGCACCTGAGGATGGGAGTGAAGATGATGATGTGCCAGAAGGTGTTGCACGTGTACACAGGAATGGGGTGAGGGAGGGGAGGTTGGTCAGACAGGGCTTGATTGAGAATTATTTTTGATACGGGTGATGGCTACATTTGACGTATATCACTTGAACATTAAAGAGCACTTTATCACAATCATGACTGTCCATGCTTTGTATGAATTTTGAACGTGATCTATTAAATGTTTGACAATCCCCCCTCCCCCCAGTGAACACCCAGCACACAATTCCCCCTCCCCCAGTGAAGACCCAGCACACAATCCCCCCTGCCCTCAGTGAACACCCAGCACACAATCCCTCCTCCCCCAGTGAACACCCAGCACACAACCCCCTCCCCCCAGTGAACACCCAGCACACAATTCCCCCTCCGCCCAGTTAACTTCCCATAACAGTGTAGGTAGGTGCATGTTCTCAGGGTACCCACAACAATGCCATGTCCATCTATGGTGGTTGCGGGCGCTTTCCAAGTCCTGGCCCCTCTGGTGTGCGGGATCTAAGGTGGCGCAATGAACGGCGCCTAGGTGAAGGCTCCAGGGATCCCTCCGTGGGTGTAGTGGAGGATGATGGGACTGACCCGGTGACCTGCAGCTGCTGGCGGAGAAGGTTGTTGGATTCCCTTGTCTGCTCTGCATGTGCAGATACTGCCTCGCACGACTCCCGTACCCTTTGGCCGAAACCTGTCAGGGCCGCAGTGCATTTCTCCACTTTCCGGGTGCGTGCATTGTCTCGGGCCATGTACTTGCAGCCATGCCGTATGGCTCCGCTGATGGCTTTGATGTGCCGGCTGTGCACTTTGGCCATGGACTCCACTTTTTCCTGTTAGGGCTCAATTATTTTCAGACGTCCCATCACGGCAGCTACCGTGACAAAAGGTACCCGGGTGCGGCGGGTACCGGGCTGGCAGCTGTGCGCTGCCTTGGGGGGGGGGCTGCATGAGGACATGTTGGCAGCTTGGATGGGGCTGCTGCGGTCCGAGTGCCTATCATCTGGGGTGCCATATGATGGTGTGTCAACGCCAGGCTCTGGTGTGCGGACACGATGCACATGCATACGCGGGGTGTGTGCTACCTGTGTGACTGGCTCTGTGCTCCCCTGAGGTGTGCCTATTCCTTTAGTGTTGCTGCATCTGGGTGAACGCAACAGTCCTGGCTGAGGTGCAGCTGGAGGTGTCTGTCCCTCATCGGGCTCTGACCCACAGGTGACTCCCTCTGCATCGGGTGTCTGCATGATGGGTTGGAGTGAGGTAGGTGCTGACCTCCTGCAGCCATGTGGGTGCTGCAGCTGTCTGGTTGGGCTGCGGCGTGGTGGTGTGGGATGGGTCCGGCGTCGGTTTGCTTCCGGGCGGCCCCTTTGCGGGGTGGTGGTGCTGCCTCGGGCGCTGTAATGCAGTGGCCTCCTCACCGTCATCGACATCCTGTGCTGATCGCTGTATGCCTGTGGGGTACATAGGGTGTGGATTGAGTTCAGGGTGGCCTACATTAGATTCATGCATTTCATGCCATCAAGTGGGACAGTAGCAATCATGCATTGCACTTGCATTGTGTTCAATCCCCATGTTGTGATTGGTGGAATGTGTCAGTGTGGAGGGACACTGCACGGACATGTTTGTGTGTCATCATCACATGATGGATGGGGATGCACCGTGCACATGGTGCTGGGGGTTTATTCATGCACACTCACACTCCACGTAGCTGTGCCATGGCCATGGATTTCTGTCCCCTGGCCCTTGATGCAGTGCACGTACAGGGGAGTCTAGGGGGCGCTACGGAATGGTGGTATAAAGGCTCAATTATGGCTGTCTACAGTGCCTCACACACATTGCATGCACATTCATTCACTCAGGTTCTGTATGTGTGGTCCTTTCAGATTCATGCATTGGGGGGGCTCACCTGCAGCCTGCTGGATACCGATGCCAGCCTCCGCTCCGCCGACTCCCTCTATTGTGCCCATGTCGATGAGCCCTGTCATCTTCTCCTCCCAGGGCGTGAGCTCGGGTGGTGGTGGCCCTCCTCCAGTGCGCATGCTTGCACTCCTGTGCTGGGATAGTATGCCACATAGTCTGACACGCAAGTCACTGAGGCGCTTGCGACAATCATCCCCATCCCGGGGCACGCGCCCCACTGCAGACACCCTCTGGCTAATGTCCCGCCAGATCTGTGCACTACGCTGTATGCTTGTCTTGCGCTGCTGTGCACCATGTAATTCTTCATGGTGGGTCACTGCCTCCTCCACAAGTACGGCCAGCTCCTGGTCACTGAATTTGGGTTTCCTGACCCTGTCCAGGGCTGACTTGCCCCTAGTGCACCCTTGTGAAATTTGTCACTCTTCCCGGGGGTGGATGGCTTGCAGGGGCTGTGATGTTCGACGGATTGTGATTTCCAAAATGGCCGCTGCTTTATTTCCCGTTCCGGCATTGACGCGTTTCCCACACGCTATTAGCCCGCACTATTGACATGGCAGTCGCGCACAGTGCGCTGGATTTACAGGTTCTTGGGCAATTTCTATGGCAAGCGCTTTTTGCGTTAATGCCATGTCCCTGTGCGCGTGCACGCCAACTCGTGATCTGGCGGACTTTTCGCCAGGAAGCTTGACGTCAGTGCTAATACCGCTCAACGGGAAATCCGCCGGATTACCGCCCAACTCGTGATGAGGCCCTTAGCCTTCCCCCCCTCGTGCAGTCTGGCTAACTAATTTGACATTTTGTTTGTCTGGATAAAATCAGCTCTATCTGGCTGAATATTCTCTCCCAGCTTGTCACTTAGCATGTCAGATACTGGCCCAGCAACAGCTGTTGCACCAATATTAACTTCCTTCCCTTTTACCCCAGTTAGTCCAGAGTAAATTAAGAAACTAATTTTTAAATTGAACCCACCAATTTAACTATGACGCAATCCCAGCATATCTTTCCAGACAACATGCTTATTCATGGTGTGAGTTCATCACAGCTTTCATGGATGCATCCTTAGCTCAAGATTGTGTTCCATCCAACCGGAAAAGATCCTCTCTAACTCCTCTCCTTAAAAAATAATCTCTGGACCACATAGTGTTGTCCAATTACTGACCTACTGCGGGCCTGCTATGACCTTCCAACACCCTAAAAAGAATGGTCACAACACAACTCCAAAACCTGGAGGTTCATGGTATTCCTGACACTTAGTAGGGATTCAGGCCAGGGCATGGCACTGAAACCGCACTTGTTGCCATTTGGAATGACATCCGGAGGGCTACCGATGAGGGGAACATCAGCATGCTGGTCATGCTGGACTTATCGGCAGCTTTTGACACTGTCATCTTTGACATTCTTATCTTGAGACTGACCACGGTGGCGTGGGTCTCTAAGGAATCTTTGAAATGGTTCACCTCATTTTTGCTGAATCGCACTCAGCAAGTTAAAATGGGACCTCATTATTCTGACCCCCTACCAGTGAGGTGTGGTGTGCTCCACTGTTCCTCTGTTTGCCTAATGCTTTTTTTATTTACATTTGACCTTTAGTGAATATTTTTTCCCAGTTCAACTGTAGCTATCATTCCTAGGCGTATTACACCCAAATCTATGTCGGGCTAAAACAGCCTCTGGAAGTCTTAGAACGTGTGTTAACCTGTGCATGTATGATACAAAGGTTGGATGTTATAGAATAAGCTCCAATTAAATCCCTCTGAAGCTGAGATCATTGTGTTTGGATCTAGAAGACAACAATCTCACATTAATGTGTGTCCCCTGTCCAGAGATCTTTGAAGTTCTGGCTGTCTTCTCCACTAAAGTAAAAAAAAACCTTGGCTGTGTCTGGCAGGCGAACTTAAACTGCAATCTACAGGTCAGCAAGATTATTAAATCCATGCATTTTCAATTTAAACTCTTAAAGCCTATTCTGCCTCTTATCTCTGAAAAAGACCATCCCGCTGTAGTTGGGGCCTTGGTTAACCCCAAACTAGATTATTGTAATGCCCTCCTTATGGGCATTCCAACTTATCAAATGCAACGCCTTCAAGTCGCTCAGAAAGCAGCTATTAGGCTTCTTTTTTTCCTTCCTAGGCACACTTATATCTCTCAGTTTCATAGGAGCCTTCACTGGCTTCCAGAGGGTTATTTTCAAAACCCTCTGTCTGGTTTTGAAGTGTCTTCATGACCTGGCACTTCACTAACTATTGTCTAAACACTCATCGGCCAAACCGCTCACTCGATATACGGGTCGAAATATTCTGATGATTCCTCCATCTAAATTTGTTCATCGAGGTGACAGATGTAACTCCATTTCTGGCCCACAAGCCTGGACCTTGCTACCCGCTGATCTCTGTGTAATTGAATCCCTGTCCCAGTTTAGGTAAAGGTTAAAAACCTACCTCTTTCAATAATGGTTTATCGATTAATATCCAGCTCTCTGCTCTCCTGATTTTAACACTTGCCCCCGGATGCAGTCTCTTCCTGGTCCCTTAGGATTGCACGATACAAATGGTCATATCCAACCAAATCAAATTAAACCAGTTATGATCACTACGGAGGCTGCCATTGTGGGCTCACAAATATGCCAAGTGGTCAGAACAGCCAGTTGAGGCCTACATCATGGTCAGCTAGACAAAGGAAGCCTTAGAAAATGTTTAAGAAAACTCATTGTTACTCCATTGGCTAGCAAAAAGGTACATTGGGATACCAATTCGGTAAAAAGACTTGCACCCCAGGCAAAGCCAAAACTAAAGTATAGCTGCCACCAACCTACTCCCAAAAACCTGTGTAGGGTGGTATAATCAAACTAGGGCAAAAGTGGTGAGCCTTAGAGGTAACCAGTGGACTGGGCGGTTTATGGGTGACCCAATACCATGTACCTTAAGTAAGGCAAAAAAGGGATGTAATGGCAGGAGGACTTCAGGAAAAGTCTATCTGGCCACCGAAAATAAATTGGAGATCCAAAAAAACACAAGAAAAAAACAAAAGTTGAGGAGACCTAAAACATGGTCGTAGAATTCCAAAAAATAAGAATTCGGATTTAACCTGTCACAACATCAATTTCCTCTTTGAACATATTTGTCCATCTTATAGTCAGTCAATTTGCCAATGTCAGTTAAATGTGGTTGGGTCACTTCTGGTATTGGCCAATTGAATCCAGATATAAACGTCACTAAAATGTGTATGGTGCCAAACCATTGAAATATCGGAAACCGACTCAAATTTCATGTATGGCGTGGGTTTAGTGGCTCTGGAAGGGAAGGTCAGTCCTCTTGATTTTAATGGATTTTGTTAACTTTACCAGTCAGTACCTTTGTAGCTGAATGGGAATGGGTGGAGAACTGTCACCTCGGGGGGAAATTAGGGTTAGCTTCTATAGCAAATAATTATTGTTCTGAGTGTCAAATGAAGTATCAGCATTCCAATCTGAACCTTTAATAAGCATTAATTTCTCTTATGCAATCAAACAACAACTTAAGAACTTAAGGACTTTTAATCACTGTTGATATAGGCCAAAACTGAATCAAGTGTTGTAAAGTGACTTAAAAATCCCACAGCTGTGCTCTACCATATCTCCACACGGCTCTGATTCCACCTCTACTGAGTCTTGTACATTTCTTCTCTAGTTTGGACATGATCTCAACAGGAACCGCAATCGTCTAATGTCCCTATGCCTATGGCCAGCATAACTTATTCATGTAAAAACTGTAATCTATGAAGGTGCGCTCCTAACATATCAAAGCTCTGATACCCATTAAGTGGCAAAACCATGACTTTGATCAACCAAGAGAATACATTACTATACATTACTGTGCCAAATAAGTGATCAGGTATTTTCTACGGAACGCATCACTAAACCTGAGCCTTCTACGGAGCTATGAACGGTTGTTTCCAAGTTGTACCAGTTAGAGGCAATAGGAAAGGGGTCCGGCCCAAAAAAACATCATCTACTCTTCTTTCAAAAACAAACGTTTATAAATAACATACAGGATTGACAACACATTGTTCCATCCATTTTGACTCACCTATGGCGGGGCTTGACACCAAAGTTCACGTGGTTGAAGCGAGAATTGACCTTGTTCTCTGCCCAATTGTTGAGCATATTCTCTGTCATGAATGTTTTAATCAAACCTTTCATGCGGCTGAACAGTACCACGTCTAGCGGGAGGCCTTCATCCCACACTCGATTCACCACCCAGGCACCTCGGCGAGTACTGAGAAACACCTGTAGCGGAGAGAGGTCCCACCAGATGGGATTTATTTAACGGACTGTTCCATCATCAGGTTAGTCCAGTTCTATGCAAAAGTAATGGATTCATAATGTAAAATAGCAAAAATCTCAAATGGAAAATGTTGAATGTTGAAACAAACTATATACTCATGACATTCAAAATAGTACAAAATCACAAGTACAAATCAAAATCCTTTTTTTTTTTAAAGTGCAGACACCACACTTGCCTTTCAAAGTATTTTCTTTCCTAGGATCATAAAACTATTATCCTTATTTTAAGACAAAACTACTTTTCAAACATCTGTGCTCCCTGTCCTCAGAGCTTGTTGCAAGATGTAATAGTAATTATGCACCATATTGAAATGGCATGGATGCTATGTTAAATGTTCTTATACCGTAAACTGTTGTCACCTGCATAGTTTCTTGGTGCTCTGGCAGATCTGTAAAGCAAGGAGGGAGGCGGGTAAGTTAGAGGGACTAAGTAGGAGAAAAGAGCAAGAGAGCTGTGATGTGCTGTTGGCAGCTTCAGTTCGGTTGACACCGTTCACTGAGTGTAGGTGTGTTTTTCGGTTGGTAGCCACCATGTACTGTTGGGCGAGGCTATGTGTGGTTTGTTTTGTTGTTGTGGTGTTGTGAAGTGTGTGTGGTTTGTTCTGCTGTAGAGGTATAGTTGTGTTTAGTTCAGAGTTTGAGACGTTGTATGCAGAAGGGTGAGAGTTTAGTAGGGTTAGTTAGTGGCAATTCCCTTTCCTACCACGCTGTTCTCAGTAACTGTGGCCCATATCCCTTTTCCTGTCGTACATTCTGGTGTGCAGCAATTACCACCCTCACGGGTTACTCCAGGGTTTATGTGTTCTCTGTGCCCGGTGGTCCATCCATGCGAGATATTGCTCCCTAGTGCAGATTGGCTAAATGCAAGACCTGGTTCACCAACACAGATGGACCAAGTGCAAGATGTGGATCACCAACACAGATGGGCTAGGTCATGAATGGATGTCATTTAAGGGTTGCCAGGGATAGTAGCTGCTTTGGTACCTGTTAGAAAAGAAGTTCTTTTTGCTGGTCTCCTCCCATAAAAATCTATGGAACACCCTTTCATTTTGCTTTGTTGTGGCTGCCAGCCTTTTTGAAGGTAAGGAAAGCCTTAGGCTTTACTTCTCTTGTTTTGTGCTCATTGTTATGGGAAAACTGATAGGTCCATAAGACTATCAGCACTGGGAGACCATGTCTCCCTTAGAAGGTTTCTTATATTTTTATAGATGCACACATAACCTTAAAGTGCAGTGCGGGTACGATATTTTGTATCCTTACACCTTTCCCTTTTGTAACTTTGTGGTTACAAATGCAATTTGTCCAGGATTGGCTGGTGGCAGATGATATTTTACGGCTGTGTGTTTGTCTTTTTGCATGTACAGTTTTGTATTTTAACATATAAGCCATAAAAGTACCATATGCAAAACAAAAGACGTGATGGCTGGTTTGGAATTATTCCTAACCTCTGTCATTGCTCTGGGTAATCCTCCAGATCATCGTTCTTCAGCCTGCCAAGCCAATCACAGTAGGGGAAAGACCATATGCAAATCAGGCTTGGTTCAACCACAAAAGGGGCCGTCCAGCCCAACCTGCTATGTCACATCCCTTCTGCACAAGACCACAAGTATCCCTAGACATGTTCCAGCCTCATTCGGCGTCATCACTGAGGAGTAGGTTGGGTCTCTAGACCGAGCAGGCTCGGGACCCACGTCTGGGCATACCCGTCTCACTCAGGCTAAAATATGCAAAACTAAAGAGGTGAAGGCCTTTCCACAGGATTTTCACCTGTCCTTTGGCCATGTTGTCCTTTGATCTTCTTCCTGCCCTTTCAAGTCTGGTATTTCCATGAATGGAGAGCCCAGGAAAAGCCTCAGCTTTCTGAGGTAAAGTGTCAGTCTGTGTGTGTGGCCGGATGTGGAGGCTTTGACCATCTGGTCCCATTCCACATCCACGTCCATGAGTGTCTGTTGCTGGGCAGAATATTTGTCCAGTGACTATTCATGACTGGATAGGCATTGTGGCATTTTTAATGGTGCAGATCCTTACGAATAGTGGATGGGTTGGCAAATCCAGTTCAAATCCTGGATAATGGAAATCTCCTGCAGCCATTTGACAAAATAATCATTGGAGCCAAGACCCCTATGAAGAATTGCAGGCTGCTGAAAACCTGAAGATCACTGTTAGACCTGACCAGCATCACCTGCAGCCAAGTCCCAGTGAAGCACTGCTCCTCTGTCCTGATCTTAAATTGACCCTTGTTAGTGCTTCAACCAGTGGACTGGTGGGTGTTAGGCAGAATCACATGCAGTACCCTTTGGGAACACTACACACAATTAAGACTACAAGTGTTAGTACAATTTCACCTTTGGTACAAGCCTGTACTACACAGTAATGTGGTAGCAGTGGCTGAGCAGCCAGATTTATCTCAAGAGTAAAGTGAGCAGTACAACAGGTTACACAAAGGACTATCAATTATAGTGATTCAAACAAACACTCACTCAAGGTTTCCTTGTAAAAGAATATACATTTATTTACACAGTCATTTGGAAAACATTCCAATAGCAAAAGCAGCTCAATATCACACTCTAATATACAACACTACACAACCATTCAGTTTCTGAACAAGTTCAGCTCCCCTGAAGTGGGGGCAAAATGGCACTTCAGTAATTTTAAAAAGTGTTAAAAAGACAAGGTTATAAAGATCAACAGCACAAATACTTTCATAGGCAGGGCAAATGGTTTCAGTACACTACAACCAGCAATTCAATTAAATAGGCCTGGCCCAAAGTCAATGGTTCAGAGTCTTGGATAGGATAGCACAGTTCTGGTAGTAAACGATTAAGTCTTTGCCATGGATCTTTGAAGAATTTGGTCAGACGAAAAGTTAGATGTTGGTTTAGGGAAGTACAAGCCTTCAAAGTCGGGAAAGTTTCACAAACTTTCACCTCGGCCAAACTGAGTTTTGCACCGCACTTGCACAGTACCTTGTAAGTGAAGAAAAGCTGAGGCAGTTGTTCCTGGCAGTTCCTGCAGATCTGGCTGTTCCTGAGCTTCAGTCGTGGGGACAAGAAGGAGGACGTCGGGAGGTTCCTGCACTGCCCAGGGAAGAGGACACAAGCTTGGCAAAACGTCTGTTTAAGGTGTGAGTGCCTTAAAGACCACTAACTGGTATCCTTCCCACTGGCTATCCAGTTTTCAACAGCACTCTGAAGAAAATTCGACCAGTATGGGGACAGTGTCCAGGCGGCTTACGAGTTGGTTGTTCCGACCAAACTCAAGGGAAGAAGTTAACCTTGAAGGGCTTCTCTGTCGATAGAGTTTCAGGCAATTCGGACCTGCAGCAGGGCTTCACCGGTGGACCAGGAGTTGCAGCAGTCGTCTTCCTTCAGCTCGTCTTCGGTTCTTTCGTTCCAGTGGTCGACTCTGCTTTCCAAGTCCCAGAGACCTGCTTTTAAACAGTTTTCCCCCCATTCATTCCAGCCTGGCTGTCACTCACACATCAGGGTAGCTGTCCTTGCCAGAGAGCCAGCCAGCCAATCACGCCAGAGTACATTCAGGCCTCCTAGGAGACTAAGCACAGGGAGTTCCTGGCACCTCCATCACATCCTGTCCACCCCAGACACTCAGGTGCCAGAGGAAGGCTTCAGCACTAAAGCCTGCCCACGGCCAACAAACAAAGGAACCAAACCTGGTGTTTGGTGCACAGAGACAAACACAAGAAGGACCTTTTGTGATGCTGGAAATGCATCGGAGGGACAGGGCCTCCGTATCCTTGTCCTTTACTGCTTTTTATTGTGTGTTCTGTCGTGTTTTCCGTGCAGGAGTTTCTGTGGGACTCCTGGTGGAGCAGCTCTCTCTTTTGGTTTGGTGTACAGACCCATGGGATACCCTTATGGCCTTTCAAATTCAAGCGGCATCGCAAGGTGTTTTGGATAGAACAAGTCGGATCGTACATACGTAATCAAGCGAATGAAGATACCCATTTGCGGCTTCCAAGCTTGAGAAAAGACCAAAGAATACTTTACTATGAAAAGTAATCATCAGGACACAACCGTACAAGCCACTATATAAATATCTTCAAGATAGATTGACCATTTGGTCTTGACAAATCGACCCGTGCTACACCAAAGAATCGAATATCCCAGGCCACTGGTCTTTAATACTGTTAACACCTTGAAGAATTGCCACTTCATTGAAGGTCCTAGTAGTCTTACTTGAAGCCTTCACTACGGACCTAGAGGACTAACGCCTGCATACTACAGGAATACCTCTGATTCAGAATCACTCGCCCCCGACAAGACTAGTCACAGCAAGAACATTCAAGTTCAATACCAAACACGGGCAACAGAAACAAACCGTCCAGGAGATGCGCAGTTAAAGCATGCTCTAAGATTTTTGGCATAATTGTTGTTTTTTAGAATATGACACTACTCCTGAAGAAAGTTCTATAAATTGTTGTAAGAACTGAAACATGTCGAGTTCTACCATCTAGAATTAATACTAGAATGATGACCTAACAACCTGAACCGAGGTCCTGTGAAAAGTTTGAGATAGGGAATGCTCCCCAGACTGATCACTGAACCCAATTCCAGCCATCTAGACGGAAATTACTACTTCCTAACGGCTTAGTTTAAGTGTCAAAACAGAATTGTTTGTATTTTTAAACAACGTACAATTGTTTTACGTCAAGGGAATGGGATTGACCCACCGCTTTTTTAAGCTATTATGTGTTTTTCTAATAGAAATGAATATCAAAAAATGAATGAACTACTTGTTTTACAGCGCTATTTAATGTAATTTGTCTGTAATCTGTTGATGTAAACTAACTACCTATCACGTCCAATTACATTGTTTTCCCCGAAAAAAGGTAGAGTAACTACTCTTGTAGTAAAAATTGGGATTCCCCATTTAGAGTATATTGATACCCTTATGGCACCCATGGGTGGGGGTACAACCATGTGCCCCTAGTGTATGTTTTTGGGCACCTGTGTGTGGCTCACAGAGCAGGGTACGGGCTGGTGACAGCTCTGTGCTGAATTGACTGTTGTCCTGAGCGTCCTCCATTTTAGGATGCCCAGGCCCTGCCATTGGAATCGGTAGATTCCTGATGGAGACAAAATGGCCCCCATGGCCTCTTGCCTTCCATCGCCTGTTACCTTGATCTTCCCGAAGTCCCTGGAAGCCCTGGCTCTGTCCCTTCCCCCTGACTGGCTGTTGGGTGGAAGTTCCATAGATGGTAGTGTGGGGAAGTGCTGACCAGACTGGCTGGAGCCTTCCCAACGACCAAATGTTGTGGGTACGACTGTGGGTGGGACCTAGGTGAATGGAGTGTGTGACGAATACGCATTCTGTGTTGTGGGTGTCTAGTATCTGGTGGTTGACACAATGACTGAGACAGCCCTGCCCGAAACCGGTATGAATGCAGTGTGGAGTGTTGAATGGCTTTTTTACTTGTCCCAATACACATGACTTGTTGTGAGTGTCTGGAGAGAAGTGAATGGCCTGAATGCACTGTGTGCCTGATTGGCTGCCTGCCTGAATGCCCTTAGTCGTGATTGGATGCTTCAGTATGACCCAGCGGAATGAAATGGAGATCAACAGTATATCTGGGGAGCTCTCACTGCTAGGAATCGTGTTCAGAAGCTGAAGTCCACTACGACGAGTAACTGGAGTAACTGAAGCTTGACCTTGAAGCCCTGCTGGACGAGAAGAATTGCTGTTGCTCCCCTTCACAATCTGAATGCTGCTGTGTCTACAAGGACTGACCCAGAGAGGACCTGGTAAGCGCCCTCTTCCCGAGCTACGAGGGACCATCGTGCACCAGCAGACCTTTGCCAAAGCTCCCAATAGCCCCACTGCAGCCATTGCAGTGGTTGGCACACCGTTTGAGAGGGTGGGCATCGACATCGCCGGTCCCCTTGACCCTCCCACTTCAGGTGGACATCGGTTCATCCTGGTTTTGGTCGATCATGCAACCAGGTACCCTAAGGCTATACCCCTTCGGACTGTAACTGCCAAGGTGGTTGCCAGGGCTCTCCTGGGAATTTTCACCCGTGTTCTATTCTCTAAGGAGGTTGTCTCTGACAGAGGATCCAACTTCATGTCTAGTTACATGAAAACCATCTGGAAAGAGTGCAGGGTAACCCATAAATTCTCCACCTCTTACCATCCCCAGACCAATGGTCAAGTCGAGAGATTTAATAAAACTCTCAAAGGCATGCTAGGCGCTTTGGAAGAGCCCCTAAGGAGGAAATGGGATCTCCTCCTGCCATGCCTGCTGTTTGCTTACAGAGAGGTACCTCAAGAGGGTGTTGGTTTCAGCCCCTTTGAGTTACTCTTTGGACATCCCGTGAGGGGGCCCCTTGCCTTAATCAGAGAAGGTTTGGAGGCCACCCCTCCAGGTCAAATCCAACCTCTCCCCAGTAAAGTACAGGATGTACAAGACTGGGAGACTCCAACTACTCAAACCCAGACGAGAGCCTTTTTGGGCCTCACTGGGTATTATCACAATTTCATGGCAGACTATGGAACCATAGCTGCACCCCTGACAGCTCTGACTTCACCCAAACAGCCTAGGAAGGTTAATTGGACTGAAGACTGTCAGAAGGCCTTTGATGGCTTGAAAGGAAGTCTGTGTAGGGCATCTATGTTGTGTGCGCCCGATTAAAGCAAGCCCTTTATCATTCAAACTGATGCCTGCGACACCGGAATTGGAGCTGTCTTGTCCCAGTTAGATGACAAAGGAAGAGAACATCCTATCATATTCATCAGTAGACAACTGAAGGGTAGAGAACTTAGGTGGGCTACTGTTGAAAAGGAATGTTTTAGCATAGTTTGGAGCCTTAGGCGTTTTAGACCCTACCTCACCGGGTCTACCTTCAAGGTCCAAACCGATCATAAGCCCCTGAAGTGGCTTATGCAGATGAAGGGTGAGAACCCGAAACTGCTCAGGTGGTCCATTAGCCTGCAAGGGCTAGACTTCACCATAGAGCATAGACCAGGGAAGAGTCACGCTAATGCAGATGGCCTTTCCAGAAGGTATGTTGATGGTCTGGATGAGGGTGTCTATCTCGTGGGAGATTAGGCACCCTAACCTCAGTCTGTGGGGGGGGGGCAACTGTGATGCTGGAAATGCACCGGAAGGACAGGGCCTCCGTATCCTTGTCCTTTACTGCTTTTTATCGTGTGTTCTGTTGTGTTTTCCGCGCAGGAGTTCATGTGGGACTCCTGGCGGTGCAGCTCTCTCTTTTGGTTTGGTGTACAGACCCATGGGATACCCTTATGCAACCCATGGGTGGGGTTACAACCCTGTGCCCCTAGTGTATGTTTTTGGGCACCTGTGTGTGGGCCACAGAGCAGGAAGGTACGGGCTGGTGGCAGCTCCGTGCTGAATTGACTGGTGCAATTGTTTTACGTCAAGGGAATGGGATTGACCCACCGCTTTTTTAAGCTATTATGTGTTTTTCTAATAGAAATGAATATCAAAAAATGAATGAACTACTTGTTTTACAGCGCTATTTAATGTAATTTGTCTGTAATCTGTTGATGTAAACTAACTACCTATCACGTCCAATTACATTGTTTTCCCCGAAAAAAGGTAGAGTAACTACTCTTGTAGTAAAAATTGGGATTCCCCATTTAGAGTATATTGATACCCTTATGGCACCCATGGGTGGGGGTACAACCATGTGCCCCTAGTGTATGTTTTTGGGCACCTGTGTGTGGCTCACAGAGCAGGGTACGGGCTGGTGACAGCTCTGTGCTGAATTGACTGGTGCCCTGAGCGTCCTCCATTTTGGGATGCCCAGGCCCTGTCATTGGAATTGGTAGATTCCTGATGGAGACAAAATGGCCCCCATGGCCTCTTGCCTTCCATCGCCTGTTACCTTGATTTTCCCGAAGTCCCAGGACGCCCTGGCTATGTACCTTCCCCCTGACTGGCTGTTGGGTGGAAGTTCCATATATGGTAGTGTGGGGAAGTGCTGACCAGACTGGCTGGAGCCTTTGCCAACGACTGTATGTTGTGGGTACGCCTGTGGGTGGGACCTGGGTGAATGGAGTGTGTGACGAATATGCATTCTGTGTTGTGGGTGTCTAGTATCTGGTGGTTGACACAATGACTGAGACAGCCATGCCCGAAACCGGTATGAATGCAGTGTGGAGTGTTGAATGGCTTGGTACTTGTCCCAATACACATGACTTGTTGTGAGTGTCTGGAGAGAAGTGAATGGCCTGAATGCACCGTGTGCCTGATTTGCTGCCTGCCTGCCTGAATGCCCTTAGTTGTGATTGGATGCTTGAGTATGACCCAGCGGAATGAATGGGAGATGAACAGTATATCTGGGGAGCTCTCACTGCTAGGAATCGTGTTCAGAAGCTGAAGTCCACTACGACGAGTAACTGGAGTAACTGAAGCTTAACCTTGAAGCTCTGCTGGAAGAGAAGAATTTCTGTTGCTCTCCTTCACAATCTGAAAGCTGCTGTGTCTACAAGGACTGACCCAGAGAGGACCTGGTAAGGCGTCCTCTTCCCAGCCTACGAGAGACCATTGTGCACCAACAGACCTTTGCCAAAGCTCCCTGGTAGACAGACCTTCAACAGGCTGCCGACCCGAGACGGGGACTGCCGCGGAATCACAAGGAGAAGCGCCCTGACTGTTGTCCGCCACTGTCGATGACCGCTGTCACCGACTGGAGCCGCCGTGCTCCCGTTTGCCTAAGAACTTTCATTGATTCAAGGACGCTCTCATCCGCATCGTCGCCGCTGTATCCAGCTGGAGAAGGCCTGACCGTCGACACGCCGAGGAGCATCCGCCGGTGGGTTTCCCGCCACCCAAAGACCACAGAGACGCTGACGACTTGACGCCCTTGCTGGGCCGCAGTTCTTCAAACTCTTTGCGGTCCAGAACTATAGACACTGAGGTGCCCCGCACGCCTCTTCCTTGCAGGACGTTTACGCTTCCCAGTCAATGAGCACTGCTAGGAACAACGCTGCCACTTCACCATCGTAGTTCGACCTGTTCCCCGTCGGATGTTCGACGACCCGTGACTCCTGCCTTAAAGGGAGGGCACTCAAAAAGGGCTGTTGATTCCCCCGACGAGGAACGCTACAACACAAGGTACTTTGGGGTTGCAGAACTATTGGGAAGTCTATTGTGAGCAATATATGGACTGGGCTTGTGATACATCTTTGCTTTACATGTTGCCCAGGTGGGGGTGGATCTCCACACAGAACTGTGTCTAGGTAGCGGGACCAGTATTCTGCCAATTGTTCCACCAACTGCTTTCCTTCTATCTTCTATTGTTGGTTTCCTTATTAATTTGATCTGTGTGACATTTAACCTGAGTACAGTTGATGCACTTTAATGAAATCTGCTAATAATTGTGGTAGCACTTAGAACTCTATATATATTTACCATTGTTGATTTTCGGAGTACAAAGTGAGTTATTGTGATAGTGTACATAACCTTGAATATTAATTATATAAAGACTGTGTTTTAACCGATACAGTGTGCGGACATTCCTTTGTGGGTGCTTGGGGACTACACTGTACTTAAGACCCAGCCTGCATCACCTCCTGAGAAGCTAGGCCTTGATTGCTCGACCACGTACCAATAATAGAGAATCTTGGCTGGGGTCTTCTGTGCTTCTCCTCTACCATATAGAGAGCGGAAGTACAGACACCCCCCTCCGGTCCTTTACATCTTTCCAAAAAGAAATGGCAAATAAAGTTGACAAGAGTCTGTTTTTACAGATAGGTCTTGGGCGCCATGTTGGAAAACATGGCTGACCCGATTTTTAGCTACCGGTGTTCGCGTTCGGGAAAAATCATGGTATTTTGTTTAAAACCACTGCCACCAGCCATTTCAAGTGGGAAAGAGTAACATTTGACTGTTACATGAGTGTTTAGACTCAGGGGAAGCTAGGCAACCCCTCCAGCACTCTATAGGAAGATAGTGTGTGCTGGCCCTGTAAATTTAAAAAGACTAGTAAAGTCAATTTAACTTTACATTCTCTGGGAGACAGTAGTCAGTCCCAGAGAAGGTATTTAAACCTTGGGGAGTCTGAAAGACACCCTCGTGCCACTGCACTGAGGGTGCTGTGTGACACATAGAAAAAGATGATATCTATGGAGTTGTTTTAAAACTCCATATCCAAAGAACTATGGAGTTGTTTTAAAACTCCATATCCAAAGAACACAAAAGTAAAACACACATCAAAATACATGGAAGAATGGGAAAAAAGGCTCACACTCTTACCATGTAAAGAATAAAATCCTAGAAATCCAGCAAAGTTGCTGGGGGTCCCAAAAGATAAGGGACATTAGCACATTCATGAGAATTCTCCCTAACACTCGTCCCCCTCAGACTAAGGGACAGGAGGATTTAATTCACTTCTGGATTAATCTTCTTACTCCAGTCGGTCAAACATCCTGGAGAGACCATCAGCATTTTGGTGGTGACACCCAGACCTGTGTTCAATGGTAAAATCAAACCCTTGCAGGCTGATTGACCACCTCAGTAGTTTAGGGTTTTCCCCTTTCATTTGCATCAACCATCTCAAGGGTTGGTGGTCAGTCTGAATCACAAAAGTAGATCCATACAAGTATGGTCTAAACTTCTTCAGTGACCACACAATAGCAAAGCACTCTTGTTCAATGGTTGCCCACCTTGTCTCAGGTTCCTTCAGCTTCCTGCTGATGAAGCAAATGGGGTGCTCCCTACCTTTCTCATCCAACTGACTCAGAACTGCACATATACCTATATCTGAAGCACCTGTCTGCACAATGAAGGTTTGGTTATAGTCAGGAGCTCTTAGGACTGGAGCTTGACAAAGGGCTTTATTTAGGCCTTCAAATGCTTGAGTGCACTCCTCATTCCACCTGACCTTTTTAGGACATTTTGGTGAGGAGACTACATTCAAGGGAGAAGCTATGGTCCTATAGTTCTCTATGAAGTTCCTATAGTAACCAGTGAGGCCTAAGAAGGCTCTCACCTGGGTTTGAGTAGTAGGGGTGGCACAGTTTTGTACAGCTTGTACTTTGCTAGGCAATGGCCTGATTTCACCACCTCCTACCTCATGTCCAAGGTAGACTGCTTTGCTCTGACCAATTTGACACTTACTTGCCTTTATGGTCATATGGTTCTTCTCAAGGGCCTGCAAAACATATCCTAAGCGGTCAACATGTTCTTTCCAAGTAGGACTGAACACTGCAATGTCATCCAATTATGCCATGCAGAAGTCCTCCATCCCATTCAGAACTTGATTAACCATCCTTTGGAATGTAGCAAGTGCATTCTTTAGTCCAAAAGGCATTACCGTAAACTGGTAGAGGCCTGCTGCGGTTGAGAATGCAGTTTTCTCTTTGGCATGGTCTGTCAGTGCCATTTGCCAATAGCCTGAAGTGAGATCAAATGTACTGAGGTACTTGGCTGAACCAAGTTTGTCCACCAGTTCATCTGTCCTTGGTAAAGGGTGGGCATCAGTTTTTGTGACTGCATTAAGAGCTCTATAGTCCGCACTGAATCTCAACTCCTTGGATCCTGCCTTTGGCTCTAGTACAACTGGACTAGACCATGGACGTATAGATGGCTCTAATACCCTAAGATCAAGCATCTTGTTGCCCTCCTCTGTTATGTAGGTTCTTACATGGTCTGACATCCTGTAACCTCTGCTTTTAACAGATAAACACTCACCGGTGAGAATATCATGCTGGCCCCAAGGGGTCAAGCCTGGTGTTAGTGAAAACAGGGAGGAAAACTGATTTAACAGAAACTTCCACCCCTCTTGTTGTTCAGGTGTCAGATTAGAAGAGAGATTGACTCCTTCTATTTTCTCATCTAAAGTCTGGCCTCAGAGTAGGTCAGGTAGAGGTTCACTCTCCTCCTCCTCCTGAGCTGAAGCTAGAAGCAAAGCTCCCACTTCTGGTCTTGAGACATAAGATTTTAGACAATTGGTGTGAAAGACTCTGGGAGCCTCCTTAGGATTGCCTAAGTCCACCAGATAATTGACCTCTCCAAGTTTTCCCACAACCTTAAAGGGTCCTATCCACTTGTCCTGTAAGGCCCTCTGCCTTGTAGGAACCATAACTAAAACTTGCTGGTCTTGAGTAAACTCAACCATGTTGGCCTTCTGGTCATGCCAATGTTTGACCAGAGCCTGACCTGCTTTTAAGTTATCTGAGGCTACTGCCATCATGTGTGACATTCTCCTCCGGAGACCTATCACATAGTCAGTGACTCTCACTGGCTTGGGGGAAGGAGCACTCCCCAACCCCTCCTTAATCAGGGCCAAGGGGCCTCTAACTGGATGGCCATAGAGAAGCTCAAAGGGACTAAATCCAACTCACTCCTGAGAGACTTCTCTATAAGCAAATAGAAGGTATGTCAGTAGAAGGTCACACTTTCTCCTAAGGGGTTCCTCTAAAGCACCTATCATGCTCCTCATTGAACCTCTCTACCAATCCATTTGTCTGGGGATGGTAGGCAGTTGAGAACTTGTAAGTTACTCCACAATCTTTCCACATAGCCTGCATGTAGTGGGACATAACATTAGATCCCCTGTCAGAGATAACTTCCTTAGGAAAACCTACCCTGGTAAAGATAGCAAGTAGGGCCTTAGCAACAGCCTAAGCTGTAACAATCCTCATAGGTATGACTTCAGGATACGTAGTAGCATGGTCTACTACAACCAGGATAAAACTGTTTCCTGAAGATGTTGGAGGGTCTAAGGGACCAATAATGTCTATTCCTACCCTCTCAAAAGGGACTCCCACCACTGGGAGAGGCACTAAGGGTGCCACATTCTTGGCTCCACTCTTGCCAGAGGTTTGGCAAGTGTGACAGCTCCTACATAACTTATCTACTTCAAACCCCAATTTAGGCCAGTAGAAATATAAAGAGAGCCTTTCCTTGGTCTTCTTGAAACTATAATCTCCTCTTGAGAGCCTTTTAAAGTACTCTCTCTGGCCTTCCTAGTCTGCTCCTGTTTCCTTTTGCTGGGAGGCACGGCAGAACACACGATAAAAGGCAGTAAAGGACAAGGATACAGAGGCCCTGTCCCTCCGATGCATTTCCAGCATCACAAACAGTCATTTCGAATCCTTGCTGTTGAGTTTGGCAAAGTGTTCACGGATTCTGACTCGCAATTCGCAGATGGTACTGCCAATATATATCTTCTTACAGACGCATTGTATTACATAGATTATAAATTTGGAACGACAATTTATGAAATCTTTAATTTTGACTTGTAACCCACCATAGCATTTAAAAACCTTTGTAGGGGATAATGCATATTGGCAAAAATTGCATGAACCACATTTGTGGAATCAAACTGGTTTGATAGTTGAGGATAACTGTCTGATGGGGTCAAATCTCAAGAAAGCGGGACTGAGTAAGTTTCTCAAAGTTGGTGTTTTCGTGAAGATGATATTTGGTTGCTCCGACATATACGGTGCGAGATCTGAGTCTAAAAGTAGGATATGCCAGTGTTTTTGTAAGATATGGTATAGAAACTTACAATGTCGTGAATATTTGGTAATAAAGTTCACATGTGCCGGATATACTTGGCGATCCCTATGTTTTCTCGTTTGTGTTAGCAAATTTGATCTTTCAACTGATTCCATGGCTTTAGTGGCTTTCCTGATAATATGCCTTGGGTACCCTCTTTCCTGCAATCTGGCTCCAATTGATTTACATTCTTGCATATATATTTCATCCTTCCGGATCTGAGAAATTCCCCTCTAGGGATATTGTTAATAACACTCTGTCTGTGACTGCTAGTTGCATGTAGGATTGCGTTTACTGCAGTTGCCTTCCTGTAGGTGCGGGTCTGGATGGAGTTAGATATGATGTTAATTTGCAGGTCTAAAAACATGATTTCCTCTGCATCTATATGTCCTGTGAAGTTGATTCCAGATAGCAAACACGTCATCAATATATCTTTTCCATGTGATGATGTGGTTATGAAAGGGGTTGTTATTAAAGATATATCGAGCTTCAAAAAAGGCCATAAAAATATTGGCCAGGGAAGGTGCATATTTTGCCCCCATCGCAATGCCTTTTGTTTGTGAATAGTAGTTGCCATCAAAAATAAATTGATTATGTGTTAAAGTAAATTCCCAAAAACTTTTCATCATTTGCACATGCATATAATGCGAAGCCGAAAAAGTCCTGAAACCGTAATCCATTGTTTCAAGAGCCAATTTATGTTGTATTGATGTGTATAGAGCTGTTACATCTAAAGTTACAAGAAAAAAGTGCGGCTTCCAAGAAATGTCGTTCAAAACCTGCAAAGTGTGGGTAGTATCTTTAAGATAGGCCGGAATTTCCGGTACCAGATGTTTGGTTCCGGAGTCTATATAGTCTGCCAAGCCCTCTGTGGCCCCTCCCTGTCCACTCATTATTGGCCGTACTGTTGGTAAGTTAAAGAAAGGTTTATGAACCTTGGGAAAGAAATATATAGTGGGCATTAGTGGTTTGTTGTTAGTGAGAACATATTTTTCATCTTCAGTAAGTAGGCCTTTATTGTGTCAGTGCTGAATCAATGTTTGAAGAATGGAATTATAGACATCTAAGTTATGTTGTTCCCATAGACCCAGGGATACTAATGAAACACTGGCTGAGACTTTCATGGGTTCCTCAGCCAGTAAGCGAAAGTTTCCACTTGCCATTGGTACTTTATCCTCAGGGGAGAAGGCTAAGGAGACAGTGTGGATCCCTGAAGGTTTACCCTTACATCTGGGATCCCCTTTCACATGGTCAGTTAACCCACAAGCATAACATTTTCCAAATGTCTTTATGAATAGTTGTTTGCTCTGACCTCCTTCTGGTTTAGCACCAGCAGGTATACTAGCCTGATTTGGTTTCCCAGGGGGCTTAGCCTTGTTATGTTTGTGGCCTTCTTTTGGAGTGGAGGTATGAGAATTCTCCTTATTGTCTTTCTTGTGCTGCTTTCCCTCATCCTTCTTCTGAGTTACCCCAGAATCCTCGTGAGTAGCCCTGTTGGCAACCCACAAGTCAGCAGCACATCTCGTTGGAGGGACGGTCAGCAGAAATTTGTCCTCTGATCTTAAAGACTGTGAAGGTTAATATTGCGTTAATTCATCCATCATATACCCAGGTGCTAAGTAGTTCAGGCATTTCAATATTATACAACCAATTTTAAACTTAATTCACCCTCGACTGCTAGCCAGTGAATGGACCGGCGTGAGCTGGATACTGGGGTAGATTTTGTTACCCCAAAAACAAATCTGGCCGCTGTGTTCTGTGCTTTCTGTAGCCGATGGATTTATTTAGCCGGAGCTGTTACAAGTAAGCAGGCTTATGCTATGCTCTCTATTGTTTCGCCTTCTCTAAAGTAAAGTGTAGGGTGCTAGTCTAGCCAAATTTTGGATGTATGTGTATATATATAGCAGCAGTTTTTCTGCTGACAAAATTGTATGCACGGGCCCCGTACACTGGACATTTTGGGAAAGAATCGTTAAAAAATAAAGTTCCCATTCATTTTCCCATAGACAAAAAAGGCCAATTTTTGCCAGAACACACAGCGAACACCGCTGACAGAATTGGACCAGGTACGAAACAACTAAGCCGAACATGTGTATTTTGTTTATCTTAATAATTATTATATTTTTTCACGGATCGTTCTTTCTGCAGAATTACAATCAAAACCGTTGTACGAGTCAAAAGTTATTAGCAAATCATTTTTGGGATTTTCTATGGTACTCAACATGCGCCTTAACTGTACCGTTGCACTATAATAAATGTAAATATATGCTTACTTGAATGTTTAATTTTTTAGTGTGTATTTATGTACTTACCTAACAGGAATTATCGGAGTGCTCTGTGTGTGTGTCTCACTGTAACCCTAAACCACTCTCACACCCCTCCTGAGTTTAAGACTTTCCACTCTGCTACCTACCTTGATGGGGATTGGCAAGACTTCGTTTTTTTCCTGTACATCATAATGGGTTGGCCTCACAAAATCTAACCGAGGGCGGATTTAGAAATCCATCTTAACAGTACCCCTAGTTTTCCTTTTGGTATTTGCCAAGTTCTACCACTTAACCCCCGCCATCTGTGTGATCTTTATCCAAACAATTAGCCAATTTCATATTAAATTCCCCCAATAATACCCAAAGTCAAAGCACCGTAAAGATCTAAAAATATTGATCCCCAAAAATCATGCAGCAATTGTAAAATGGGAATGAGAAATACACTTCACAACTGTATGCATGAACAGGAAGCTTTGCAGGTAGGTACATAATCCAAGCCAACAGGAATTCATTTTACATCTCTGTTATCCCTAGAAAAGTGCATCAACCCGCCCCCGAAATTGGGACCTCTTTTATGCATTATGGAAGGTGTAAAACAAGCCAAAGAACCAGTGAGTAGAAATGGATTTAATAACCAGGTTTTATTAAATAAATGATAAAGGGAAG
This sequence comes from Ambystoma mexicanum, assembly GCF_040938575.1. Lineage (NCBI taxonomy): Eukaryota > Metazoa > Chordata > Amphibia > Caudata > Ambystomatidae > Ambystoma > Ambystoma mexicanum. Next base: position 584,062,862 of record NC_090922.1, on the reverse strand, counting down.
ACACAAAGCAAAGGTTTGCCATTTTTTATTTGTTACCTTACCAGCTAGACCAACTTAGTTTTATATGATGGCCTTTATGAATGGTCTGAATACCATCAAGAGGTTTTACCAGAAAGCAAAATTGTGTGGTTTTGATGTTCAGAGCCTTCCTGCGGTCGCCGCACTATAGTTGCAGTGCATGTTGAGTACCATAGGAAATCCGAAAATGTATTTGTTAATGACTTTAGACTCGTACAGCGGTTTTGGCTGATATTTTGCAGACATAAATGTATGCATGAACGCCCCCCCCCCAAACTCCTCCACCCCCACCCAGACTGTCTGTTTAAAAAAGCAGTGTCAGTATTAAGTAATAGAATCTATATCTCTGGGGCCATCAGAACACTCAATGTGCTCTTCCAGACACTCAAAAAGCTGACAGCTGAGATAGTTTGAGCCCTTTTATTCAGGCTTAGGCCTTCTTAAAATAATTGAAGGTATAGGAACAGTTACATGAAGGGATTGTCAATCATTACTTTTAATTGTTAGTAAAGGAGTTAATGCATTATTTGATAAGATGGGAAATCCTGACAGGATTCTCTGAAAGGAATGAAAATTTTATCAGATCATCTGTTATGGTTCAGTGCTGATGTAAAAATGTGTCTTGAATGTGTTTGGGCTTATATAAGTCCTGTTTGCAAGGATGCACTTTCTTCAGGTGTATAGATACAGGCAGATAATGCTCATTGGTTCTGTGTTCACAGAACGATTGACACTAGGATGATTCCTCTTAGTTGGTATGCTATCAATTAAATTCGGTTTTGATGTACACTTATGACTTCTCTGTGGGATATTTTGTGGAATGACTTTCATCGTAGTTTAGAGGTGTGTTCAATAAGGGGAACTCTAGACCGAAAAGAGGCAGCTACAGAAGTAGTAGAATTTTCTTCCAATGGGCTACTTGGTAGCTTTGATTGCATGTCAACAATTGTCAGAGCAATAGACTGATTACAACTATTAGAATAAAATGGAAATAGCCTGAGGCGATTGTACTAATTTATGTTCAATGTGGGGTGTTCTAGTTTCTCTTGCTCATGTAGAGTATGATGGTAAATCAAGTTGTTTTTCAATCTATAGTTGAGGTTTAGCTGGTATTTTTTTCATTTATTGATCTGTATTTATAAAGCCTTTCCACCAAGTGCTGTACAAATTCGTACAAAATGATGAACAACAAAAACCAATGAATTAGGAGCGAACATGTATTGATGCGCGGAAGCGGAGCAACATGTGACCATATTAGGTGCAGAATAGCAAGGCTTTAAATAATTTAGGATCAATGAGCGAAAATTACTGGAAAATGGTTGGGGCGCAAGGAGGAAGCTCCAGAAGAAAAAGCGAGAAGAAAAAAGCCTATGACCAGAAAAATGGACAGGAAGTAGAGAAGAGCGATCATGTTTGGCAAGCCCATGAAGACTCTTAAAAAGAATACATAAAAACAAAACTGGAGACGGGCAGGACAGTAGAGCCAGAGAAGAGTATGAAGAGATGGAGAGACATGCAAACAAGTAATAAGAAGACAGAGAAGACAAAGAGTAGTAGATGGATGGAAGAGGGGAAAGGGCATATGTAAAATGACCCAAAAGAGAAGCATAGATCAATCGTCTAAGGAAGAGAAAACCTATGGGACTATAAGAATGTTTAGTAGCAAAGAAGGTGAGAAAGGGTTGAATTGTGTGGATAGTATAACAGATGAAAGAGCCAGGTACTGACAAGAAAGGAAATATGATCAGAGAATGCAAGAGATGGGCAACGATGAGACTTAGCTTGTGAGGGGAAAAAGAGGAATAAAGTCAGGAGGAAATAAGAGAGAGACAAGGAAGGGGAACAGTCATAAGGAGAAGCATTTAGAAAAAAGAGAATCTCAGATTTAGTAGGTTTGGGATGAGGGCTTGAGAGAGCACACATTGATTGCTTGACAGCAAGAAGACTCAGAGACATAAAGTTGATCATCAAAGGATAAAAGTGAGAAAACGATTTGAGATCGTAGGCATAGAAATGGCAATGAAACGCAAATGAGAATATAATTGAGAAAAGAAGAGTTGAATAGATAGAGAACAAGAGAGGGACCAACCACAGAGTCCTGTGGATGCCAGAGTGCAAAGATAAATAACAAGAGGAGTGCCCAGCCCAAGCAACAGAATAGGATCAGTCAGAGAGCTAAGAGGAAGGTCAAGAAAGACCTGAAGCAGATGTACAGAGAGGTGCTAGAGAAGAACCAAATAGGATGAGCCACCGTATCAGAAGCCTCATATAAACCTACAAGAATGAAAAGAAACAGAGAGGACTGTTTAGAATGAGGGGAAGACCTAAGAACATTTGTAACATTTTGAGGAGTATTTACAGTGGCGTGAGCAGGGCAAAAAACGGATTTTAAAAGTGGTATGAGGGTTACAATCAAGAAGGAGAGATAGTTGTGACTAAACACCAAATTCCATAGAAATGGTACATTTAACAATTCAGAGGTCAATGATTCCTCAGCTGTATATTATTGGCTCCAGTACACCTACTATACATTTTAAATACACATGAAAAGAGATTTAGATTTTTTGTGGTTTGATTTACTGGAATCAACAGAGAAGACCAGCTCTTCCTGTTTCCGCATTATCAGTTAGTAATTACTATGTGTCACAGCCGAGGATCAACAGACAAATCACACGCTGATATTTCAAATGGGTTTATTGAGGTAGAAGGGGCTAAGGATCTAGTGTAGACTGATTTTACTAGCCAGGAACAATCCAAAATCAAGTGGAGCAATTCCAACTTGCTTAAGGACTTAAGGTTGCCTTCCCTTACACTACTCTGCTGGCTAGCATTCAAGTGAAAGGGCTGCATCACGAGTTTGGCAGTAGCCCTTAAATCCGGCGGTAATGCTGTCAGCACCGGATTTAAGGGTCCGTCGGATCACGAGTCAAATACCGCCGGCGCCATTACAGCCGGCGCAAGTACAGCCGGCTGTAAAAGCGCCAGTATCCATTTGCGCTAAAACATAGCAATCATGAGTCTGGCGTAGGCGCTATTAGCGCCAGAAAAGCGGCGGATAATCAGCCGAAAATACCCCTAGCAAAATGCTGGAGGCAAAACAACACAGGGCACAGCAATAAGGGCCCAGGTGAAACCAATGCAAATCAGAGGCCTACAAAGGACCCACCCATGCACAACACACCCTCCCCAACACCATTACACCAGCAGGAGCAGGGAGGAGACAGCAATAAGGGCCCAGGTGAAACCAATGCAAATCAGAGGCCTACAAAGGACCCACCAATGCACAACACACCCTCCCCAACACCATTACACCAGCAGGAGCAGGAAGGAGACAGCAATAAGGGCCCAGGTGAAACCAATGTAAATCAGAGGCCTACAAAGGACCCACTCATGCACAAGACACACTTCCAAACACCATGCTGCCATTTGGAGCCAGGAGCCTTGATGTGGGCATCTACCTGCTGCGCCTGGAGCTACAGAGGCCAGCCAACCAGGCCAGGGCCCTGGGAGTGCAGGGGGTGGTGGGGATGAGGAGAAGGAGGAGGAGAGCAGCACCAGCAAAGTGGCCAGCCATCCCCAGGGTCAGGCAAACACCCTGGGCCCTGACTGATGGGCAGTTGGTGAGCGAGTATAGGCTGGACAGGGCAACCATCACCCAGTTGCTGGACACAATCCAGGCTGACATCGGCAGCCGCATAGCTATCAGCACTGCAGTGCCCCCGCTCGTGAAGCTTGTGTCCGTGCTACAATTCCTCGGGACTGGCAGCTACCAACACACCGTTGCCATGATGCATGGCATGGCCCAGTCCACCTTCAGTTCCATGCTGGGCTAGGTGCTGGATGTACTGTTGATCCATGTGGATGAGCACATTGCATTGCCAGCCACACACAGCCAAGCACAGGAGAACCAGCTGAAGGGTCAATTCCATGCCATTGCCCAAGTCCCGAATGTAATAGCAGCCCTGGACTGTACACATGTAGCACTTGTACCACGGCAGGCACATAAGGCATCCTACAAAAACCAGAGAAATGACCATTCCCTGAATGTGCAGATGACATGTAGCCCTGACCTCACATTCAGCCACTGCTGTGCCCGCTACCCAGGATCCACCCACGACTCCATGGTCCTGCGCAACAGTACCCTGCCAGTGTACATGGAAAGGCACCAAGGCCAAAACACATGGATGCTGGGTGAGTACACATGTAGTCCGTAATGCATGTTGAATTACATCTGATGGGGCTGGTCATACACAGTGAAATCCTTGCATGCCAATAGGCAGGACCAGCACTGAAACAGTCCCATGCATGTACCTTGCACGAGAACCCGTGGACATGTCCAACACAGCAGAACACACCTAGTCTGGATGGCATAGACATGTGGCAGCACAGTCACATATGGTAGCCCTACTACCAGAAAGCCTCCTGTGTGTGTTGCAGTATAGCTTCCTACCCTGACACAGCACTGACATCCCACCCTGGCCAAACGACAGCCATGCCAATGTTACACGAAAGTAGGCACATCCACAAAAGCACTACACAAAACTAGTCTGAATAACGACAATGTACATCCCTGAAAAACTGACCCCTGATTGGCCAATCACATGCCTGGATAACTGTACACAACAGTGCCAACCAGCAAACGCAACAGCAGCCAAAGGGAATGGCAATGACACATGGGCTAACCACATGTCGCATGCACAAGCAGATAGAAGGGTCCCCTTCTCCAGTGACAAGGGACAGAGCACTGTTACATTTAAAAACAGAGGCGTTGCAAGTTGTGAGTACTCCATTGATTCAATACCGTCCCTAGCACAGCACACTCCACAATGCAAGTGACCAAATGATAAGTAGGCAACATGAAATACATGAGTGTGATGCACATAACAACTCACATACACATAGATACACAGCTGTATGGCAACCTCACACCATGCATGTCCTGGAAGTCAAAGGGTGTATGCCAACATTGCAATGAGATAGCATGACCTCTTCAACACTAACTTGATCCTGCTGACAATGTCACTGATGACTGAGCCGTGTGCACCCACTGAACCTACCTTGTCCTCATACCTGAATTCTCTCCCCTGCAAGTGATTCTGGATATCCCCAGTACACATGGCTCATGACCCCTGTGCGCCATCCACACACTGTAGCTGAGCATCATCAATAGGATGAGCATCACATCTGGAAGGGAAGTAAACGAGGAGAGAGTAGTAGAGAGAGGGAAGGATATAGGCATCCAGCTCATGAGAGAGCGAGAACTGGGAAGAAGGACAGAGCATTAGAAAAAACCTTTGAAGGAAGGAGAGGGAGAAGCTGGGAGGTCGAGGCAGAAGGCAACGTGAACCAGAGTGCTACACGCCATCATGAAGTTGTTAGAAGGAAGGTGAATGAGCAGCCCCCGGGAGGCAAGGAAAGTCAGAGACACTCTGGGTAAAGATAAATCTAGTGGGACGGATACCTGCCCGTACAGTGCTTGCAGACACTGTGGTAGAACCTGCCAGAGGCACTGAGATTCTTGTGGCCCATCATTTACAAGCCCCGAGAATCCAAGTGTAGCTGCACTGAGACTGTGGAGAAAAGATCAACAAACCAAGGACCAGTTGATCCCGACAGATGGAAAGAGGCCACCTACACAATTGACATCACAAGATGTCAATAACGCAGTAACCATTCCATCAAGATGAGAAGGAAGTGGATGGATCACTTGAGACCCCAGAGACTGTAAGAGACTTTGGGCCTCATCACGAGTTGGGCGGTAATGCACCAGTTTTCCCGTTGAGCGTTATTAGCGCTAACGCCAAGCCCCCGGCGGATAGTCCGCCAGATCTCGAGTTTGCGTGCATGCGCACAGGGACATGGCAGTGGAGCAAATAGCGCTTGACGGGAAAAAGGCCCAAGAACCTGTAAATCCAGCGCACCGTGCGCTACCGCCAAACTGCGCTAATAGCGCGCGCCATAAGCGTGCGCTATTAGCGCGCGGGAAATGCGTCACCGCCGGAACGGGAAACAAAGCGGCGGCCATCTTGGAAATCACAATCCGTCGGATATCACAGCCCCTGCAAGCTATCCACCCATGGGAAGAGTGAATTATGTCACAGGAGCGCACTAGCGGCAAGTCGGTCCTTGACAGGGTCAGGAAACCAAAATTCAGTGACCAGGAGCTGGCCGTACTGGTGGAGGAGGCAGAGATCCACCATGATGAATTGCCGCAGAGCAAGACAAGTGGGTAGCGTCGTGCACAGATCTGGCGGAACATCAGCCAAAGAGTGTCTGCAGTGGGGCGCGTGCCGCGGGATGGCGAGGACTGTCGCAAGCGCCTCAATGACTTGCGTGTCAGAGTCCATGGCATACTCTCACAGCACAGGAGTGCAAGCAGGGGCACTGGAGGAGGGCCACCACCACCACCACTCGAACTCACACCCTGGGAGGAGAAGATGATTGCCCTAATCGACATGGGCACCATAGAGGGAATAGGTGGAGCGGAGGCAGGCACTGGTATCGAGCCGACTGCAGGTGAGTCCCACCCCAAATGCATGCATCTGAAAGGACCACACATGCAGATCCTGAGTGAATGAATGTGATGAAATGTGTGTGAGGCTCTGCAGACATCCATAACTGAGCCCTTGAACCACCGAACCGTAGTGCCGCCTAGACTCCCCTGCACTTGCAGTGCATCAATACAGATTGCAGGGGACAGACATCCATAGCCATGGGACAGCTACGTAGAGTGTGAGTGTGCATGAATACACCCCCAGGACCTTGAGCATGGTGCATCCCAATCCCGCATGTCATGATGGCACACAAACATTTCAATGCAGTGTTCCTCCACACTCACACATTCCACCAATCACTACATGGGGATTGCACAAAATGCAAGTGCCATGCATAATTGCTACTGCCTACAATCCCACTTGATGGCATGAACTGCTTGATAATTATGTAGGTTGCCCTGGACTCAATCCACACCGTCTGTACCCCACAGGCACACAGCAATCTTCACGGGATGACGATGACGGTGAGGAGGCCACTCCACAGCGCCTGAGGCACCGTACCTTGACTGGCACCACCACCCGGCAAAGGGGCCGCACGGAAGGGAACCGACGCCGGACCCATCCCACATCACCACACCGCAGCCCAACCAGACCACTGCAGCACCCACATGGCCGCAGGGTGTCAGCGCCTAGCTCACCCCAAGCCACCATGCAGACTTCCGATGCAGAGGGAGTCACCTGTGGGTCAGAGCCCGATGTGGGACTGACACCTCGAGCTGTGCCTCAGGCAGGACATATGCAGTTCCCGGAAGCAGCGACGCCAAAGGGATGGGCACGCCACAGGGGACCCAGGGCCAGTCACACAGGGAGCACAAACCCCACATGTGCATGTGCATCGTGTCCGCACACCAGAGCCAGATGTAGACACATCATCATATTGCAGCCCTGAAGACCGGCACTCAGAGCCTGGCAGCCCCATCCAAGCCGCCAACATGTCCCCATGCAGCCCCCCCCAACAGCGCACAATTGGCAGGCCAGTACCTGCCACACCAGGGGTACCTTTCGTCACTGGAGCAGCTGTGATGGGACGTCTGGACATAATTGAGGCCAAACAGGCAAAAGTGGAATCCATGGCCAAAGTGCCCAGCCGGCACATCAAGGCCATCAGCGCGTCCATACGGCATGGCTGCAAGTACACAGAGAGTGGTGGAACAATGCACCTCAGGCCTGACAGGTTTTGGCCAAAGGGTACGGGAGTCGTGCGAGGCAGTATCTGCACATGCAGAGCAGACAAGGGAATCGAACAACCTTCTCCGTCAGCATCTGCAGGCAACCGGGTCAGTCCCATCAACCTCCACTACACCCACGGAGGGATCCCTTCAGCCTTCACCTAGGTGCCATTTATTGCGCCACCTAAGATCCCGCACACCAGAGGGGCCAGGACATGGAAAGCGCCCACGACCATCATAGGTGGACATGGCATTGTTGTGGGTGCCCTGAGAACATGCACCTACCTGCACTGTTGTGGGGAGTCAACTGGGGGAGGGGGGATTGTGTGCTAGGTGTTGATTGGGGGGAGAGGGGATTGTGTGCTGGGTGGTCATTGAGGAGAGGGGGGATTGTGTGCTGGGTGTTCATTGGGGGCAAGGGGGGATTGTGTGCTGGGTGTTCATTGGGGGGAGGGGGGATTGACATTCTTTACATAAATCACATTTAAGATACATACAATGCATGGACAGTTGTGATTGTGATTTAGTGCTCTTTAATGTCCGAGTGACATGTGGAAAATGTAGCCATCACCCGTATCAAAAATAATTCTCAATCAAGCCCTGTCTGGCCAACCTCCCCTCCCTCACACCATTCCTGGGTGCACGCGCAGCACATTCTGGCACATCATCATCTTCACTCCCATCCTCAGGTGGCTGCACATGAGCATCGAGGGGCAGTGGCACATTCCTGCGACAGCAAATGTTGTGCAGCATGGCACATGTAAGTACAATTTTACCAACTTTTTCAGGTGCATCCCTTAATGCCGCTCCCGTACGCTCTAGACACCGGAATCGTGCCTTCAGCAGTCCAAATGCCCCCTCCACGCAGATGCATGTACGTCAATTAGTCCACATACTAGCATCTAGAAAATTCACTACACTGGTATATTGAAAATATATCTTTTAATAAAGTAACACTTACAGAACTATCAGGTCAAATAAGTACTCAGGTTAATACTACACAGCACTAAAATATACCATTCATATTCATAAAAAAAAGTCACGTTTCTAAAAAGCCTCTGCTAACCCCAACATCTATATGTGGGCCATTTTCCAGAGGTGAGAATGCAACATAAAATGACCAGGGAGCCCTAAAACCTAACAAGGATGTAATACCCTTCTGACTGAAGCACTCCTACCTTATCTGACAATCACGAAGAACTCCCTAACTCAAGAAACTTTCCTCTTGATCCTCAAGACCGGATAAGTCTTCCCGCATCTCAAGAAACCAACACTGGGCCGTGATGACCTCAGCAACTACCGCCCCATCACCCATCTTTACTTTCTAGTTAAGATCCTTGAGAAAGCATTAGCCAGGCAACTCCACCATCAGATTTAATTGAACAACCTCCTTCTGTCCTTCCAATCTGGCTTTAGACCCAGATGCAGCACAGAAGTGGCTGCCATCAAGGTGGTGATCGACGATGCCCTTAAAATCATGGATGATGGCCATTCTTGCCTCCTGATTCTGTTTCACATCTCCACCTCATTCAACACAGTAGACCCCCAGATATTCACCGACAATCTACATCGCTGCATGGGGATCATCAAGAACGTCCTGACCTGGTTCAAATCATACCTTGCTAATCGCCTTGAGTTCGTACAAATGGATTCCTCCAAATCACCACCTCTAACCATCACCTGTGGAGTCCTGCAAGGATCCATCCTCTCCCACATGCTCTTCAATCTTTATATGGAACCATTCAGAATCTTCCTCACGCAACAGAACATCCACCAATATGCAGATATGCAGATCCATCCTCTCCCACATGCTCTTCAATCTTTGTATGGAACCATTCAGAACCTTCCTCACTCAACAGAACATCCACATCCACCAATATGCAGATGGCATGCAACTCTACCTCAAGATATCCTCCATCGAAGACATCCACAGGCTCAAAGCCTGCCTAACATTGATCAGTTCATGGAGGTTCATTACTTACATTAAGCAAAACCCCTCCAAGAGACAGGCCTTTTCCCAGCTTGAGGGTGAACGTCCTGGGAAACATAGAATTTATTGGGATGGTGGGATACTAAATAGTGAGCCCAAAGAGTCCACTGAAGGAGACCATAGGTGGTTGGTGGACGCCCTTCAAATGAGACCCTTCCTCCTGCCGTTGGCACACGAGGTCCCCCTTGTAGGTCATCTTGGTATCAAGAAGACTAAGGGGAGGCTATCCTTGCACTTCTACTGGCCCAAGACGGAGGTCCAGGTAGAAGGTCACTGCAGGAGTTGTGCTACTTGCCAAATCTATGGTAAAGGTGGCACAACAATTCAGGCTCCATTGGTACCACTACCAGTAGTGGGTATGTCATTTGAGAGGGTAGGGATTGTCCCCTTGACCCTCCAACATCCCCTGGCAGCAGGTTTATTCTGGTGTTGGTTGACCAGCCACCAGATATCCATAAGCCATCCCACTGAAAACAGTAACAGCCAGGTCAGTTGCGAAGGCATTACTTACTAGGGTTGGCTTCCCTAAAGAAATTGTGTATGACAGAGGCAGCAACATTATGTCCATGTACACGCAAGCCATGTGGAAGCAATATGGGGTCACCTTTAAGTTTTCATCAGCTTATCATCCACACACAAATGGCTTGGATGAGAAGTTTAATCAAACTCTCAAAAGCATGATTGGAGCTCTTGAGGAGCCCCACAGGAGAAAGTGGGATCTCCTTTTACCATGTTTACTATTTGCCTACAGAAAGGTTGTGCTGGGATTGAGAATGAGAATGGCCTTAGTGATGGCTCAGGGAAATGACAATTTGAAGGCTGGTCTGGTATTAGTCAGACATTGGTATGATCAGAAGGCTTCACTTGTTTTCTTTTCCCCCCGGTCAAGAAGTCCTGATCATGTATCCCCTAAGGCCTGGGGCCCTACAGGATAGGTGGTCAGGCCCTTACAAATTTGTAGAGCAACTTGGTGAGGTAAACTATTTAGTGGACCTTGGAAGGTCTGGTCAAGCCCAAAACGTGTTCCATGTAAATAGACTGAAGGCACTCCTCTCTAGAGTGGACATGGCTGCTCTGCTCCTAGCTTCAGACAGAGAGGACGAAGAATCTGGATGCCTCTCTGATCTGTTCCAAGGCAGTCCTTCAGATGGCTCCATTGAGGGTGTCAAATTGGCCCCTCAGCTGTCTCCTAAGCAACAAGGTGAGGTGAGAACTTTGCTGAGGCAATTCTCCCCCTTTTTCTCACTCACTCAAGGTTTGACACCTTGGTGCAAACATGACATTAACACTGGGGATAGTGTGCCTGCAAAGAGTAGGAGATACAGGATGTCAGACAAAGTTAGATCCCACATCGTCTGAGGTCAACAATCTTGAATCTGGGGGTGATTGAACCCTCCAGTAGTCCATGGTGCAGTCCTGTGGTTCCGGTGCCAAAGGCAGGTTCCTCTGAGTTGAGGTTCTGTGTGGATTACAGGGCTCTGAATATTGTCACCAAGACAGATGATCACCCCCTACCAAGAACCGACAACATGGTAGACAAGCTAGATGCTACAAAGTACCTAATCACCTTTGATCTCACTGCAGGGTAATGGTAAATATCCCTGACAGAAAGTGCCAAGGAGAAGACATCATTTTCAACTCCCGAAGGGCTTTACTAGTTCAGGGTAATGCCATTTGGATTGAAGAATGCACGTACCACATTCCAGAGGTTGGTTAAACATGTTCCTAATGGTTTAGATGAATTCTGCATTGCATGCATGTCTGGTTGACATAACAGTCTTCAGCCCCACTTGTGAGGAAAATGTAAAACACCTTAGGATTGTGTTGCAGGCCCTTGAGAAGGCACACTTGATCACACCGGCCATCAAGTGTTAAATTGGTCAGGGTTCAGTGGTCTACTTTGGGCAGCAGGTTGGTGGAGGTAGAATACAGCCTCTTCTGAGCAAAGTACAAACAGTGCAAGACTGGTCTACCCCCACAACTCAAACCCAAGTGAGAACTTTTCTGGTCCTCACTGGGTACTACAAGAATTTCATGGCAGACTATAGTACCGTAGCTGCCCCCCTGACTGCCCTTACTGCTCCAGAGAAACGCAAGAAGTTCTCTTGGTCTGAGGAGTATGAGAAGGCCTATCAAGGCTTAAAGGACTCCTTGTGCCAGGCCCCTGCTCTCAGGGCCCCTGACTATCAGAAATGTTTGTTTGTTGTGCAGACAGATGCCTCTGACTCTGCAGTAAGTGCAGTTCTAGCACAACTTGATGAGAAAGGCAGGGAACACCCTATTAGATTCGCCAGTCACCAGCTTAAGAACAGAGAGCTCAGGTGGTCTACTGTAGAAAAATAATGTTTTTCTATTATGTGGCCCCTAAGGAAGCTGAGGCCCTACCTCTATGGGACCCACTTCACTGTGCAGTTCGACCATAAGCCCTTAAAGTGGCTGACGAACATGAAGGGAGAGAATCCTAAGTCGCTCAGGCGGTCCATTAGCCTCCAAGGATTTGACTTCACTATTGAGCATATACCAGGTGTTCAACATAGCAATGCTGATGGGTTGTCCAGAATGTTTAACTGACCTGAACATGAGACTCATCCAGGGGTAGATTAATCTACCCCATGTCATTATTCTGGGAGAGGTGAGTGTTAGGTACAATTTCACTTACTGCTATTTTACATCTACATCTGTGGACCCCCCCCCCCCTCCTCCCAACTTTCCGCTTTGGTTTTAGCCTCATGTCCTGATTTCCTACCAGTGAAGCACAGCCTTCAGCTGCACTCAACTGTGCTTTCGCTCATCGATATGGGGAAACGGACTTGCCCTTCGGACAGCCAGTACTTGGAAACATTGTTTCCCTTAGTCTTATGATTTTGTTGCCACTTTTGGCAACTGTATTTTAGTGTGCAAAGTACATTACAGTACCGTACACTGAGGTCCTTGTTTTTACACGCCCTAGACATTCCTTAAGGATTTTATGGCAAATGGACAAAGTTCCTATGAGTGGGCTGGAGGCAGCTGGAACATTTTCATATATTTGTATATACTTTTACTGAGCCATAACACGATTATCACGTTTGGCTCATGACTGTGACCAGTGCCCATCATGGCCGTGCCACAAGGTATTTTGTCTTCTCCTTTGGCCTTTTTGTCCCTTGTCCTTCTGCTTGGTCTGAGTGATCCAGTTAATCCTTATTTGGACATGCATTCACCCGCGAAAGCAGAGCGTTTCGCGGGCTACTTCATGTCATGTGTGTGGATACCCAGAAAGTGGGTGGGGATTGTCTGGCCCCAATCCACTCTACTGGTGCCAGGATGTCTGGTGTGCATGAGAGCTCCAGTTGTCCCTGATCGGACCACTGCTGGTGTGCATGAGTGGGGCAGATCTCCTTATTGGCCAGCTGGGTGCGAGCACTCACTGAACTTTGGGATATGAGGAGGGGCCCTGAGTGCAGACCCACAGATCACCCATAGGTCCGAATCAACCTATATATGGAGCCAAGTATCCAGGGGAACGAAGCAGATCCAAGGACAATCCGGAACCGCGCAGAGTAGGTTTGGTACCCTGAGTCCGCTGCTGTCCGATTAGAGCCTTGCTTTGCATTCGATCTCTGAAGACCTGCAAAGGTGCTTCAACCCTTTTGAGTAGTGTGATCAATCATTCTCAACACTTCCTTGGTGCCCTGCAAACAAGCTTTCTCTGAAGTGTTCCTGGGCCCTCCAGTGGACTGGCCAGCTTGTACCTTGGCACCCGTGCTGGAGCGTTACTACATCGAGTTTTGGCTCGACCTGTGGGAGAACCCAATTTCGCACTGCAAAGCCTCTTCTTGCCAAATCTCATCCCTATTGCTTTGGGCCACAAGAGGAAGCGTGTGTCAGTCTGTGAGACTTGGGTGCTCCTTCATCACTGTGCGACAGCAGCGGTCGCTGCTGGTGGCTTTCCCGCCTTTCTTCAAGTGTCCTGGGTCCAGCTGCATCAGTGTTTTCTTTGTCCTGTATTTTTGAGGAGAGATCCAGCTCCAGTTGTAAACCGGATCTGCACCCGCAGCACCTGTCCACTTTGAAGCGTAACCACAGAGGGGATTTTGTAGTCCAGGTGACCTTCTTCAAACCTGCCAAGTCTGAACCTAGAGTTAGCTAAGGGCGGTGTTTAATCATATCATTTACCGGTGGCCCCTAGATCATCCATACTCTTTTAATGCACAAAGGACCCCTTGTGGTCCTTGCCTTGGCTTAGGGGGCTCTTGCTTCCTATAGTACTCCGAAAGTTGGGGACAGCTTTGTTCTCCGTAGCAGACCCGCTTCTGACTCTTGCAACCAAATTCCTCGCATTCCAGGGTCCTTTTCTAACTTTTCCTTCCCATTGAAGTTTGTTCTTCGTTAGCTTTATGCATCAACAAGCTCTTTTACGCACAAACATAACATTGAGCACAAGGCTCCAATCTTCGTAGGGCTGGACTTCTTTAGTTAAGGATATCAATTTTTGGAGTTGGTCATTGTGATAAAGTTTGTTTGTTTTTCCTCCTCACAGGTTTTAGAGGGAATCTGCACTTTACCGCATTGACCGAAAAGTGACTGTATATATATTTTGCATAGTGTGTGTTTAAGTAGTAGTATTACTGTGTTTTCCATTAATCACTTGTGTTTGTTTTGGGCATAATAAATTGGGTATTTTTGATATACTACTTTCTAAGGGTAATTCTTGTTGTCCTACTGCGTGTCCTCATCCAAGACCTCAGGTCACCACCACTACTCCTGAGACTTTGGGCCTCAACACGAGTTGGGTGGTATCCTGGCGGTTTTACCGCCGGGATACTGCCTGGGCTAAGAGCGTTACCGTAATTCCCTGTTTGGCAGAACAGTAATTCCCTGTTCCCCATTGGGCCCATTCGGGAATTCCCCATTCCCCATTGGACTCAATAGGGAATTTTCAGCACACCTACCATCGGCGGTATTACCACACAGTAATTGCACCAACAATCGGAAAATTCCCGACACATTTACCCCAAGCTCATAGCTGGGGGTAAATGCAGCCAAACCCGTGATTTGGCATACCCTTAAATGCAGCGGTAATAGTATTACCGCTGCATTTAAGGGTTACCGCCAAACTCGTGGTGAGGCTGTTAGTCTTGGCTGCTCTCCAAACTATCTTGAATTGTCTTGGCTAACTTCGCAGAATTGTTCCCTGTTTCAATAAACAAGGGTGGCCTCCTGAACATCTGTTCACCAGGGCAGAAATCTGTTCTAACAACCAACAACATTGAAATCCTGACATCCAAACCTGGTTCTCTGGTATGAACCTCCAGGGCATCACACCCCAGCTGGCCACCTGCACCAAGTCGCTTGGGCTTAACATCCACAGACACCTCTCCTTCAAACAGCACATAGCAAGAAAAACACAAATGGCTTGGTATCAACTTTCTCTACTGCAGAAAATCAAACCCTTAATTCAAGAAAACAACTTCAGATCTGCTGTGCGAGCCTTGGTTCTCCCCCACCTGTATGGTGGCATTGTCCTTTTTGGAAGGCTTTCCGGCAACTACCCCAGCACCCAAGAGATGTGTCCTGCATGCTGTAGCACATCTCATTAAAGGACTCTGTAAATTCAACCACATCACCAGAACCCTCATCAAACTGCACTGGCTCTCGATGCAAGCCTGTATCATCTTCAAATCCTGCTGCATCATCTATAAGGCTGTCACCTGGAAGTCCCCAAGCTACCTCACTGAGAAACCCAGCATCTCTGGGGGCCTACAATCCACCAGAAGTAAGGACATGTGCAGACTTGAACTCTGCTGGTGCAGGAAAGAAAGAACCTGGAGACTGTCTAAGCCCCAAGACTATGGAATCTCGTCCCATCAACATCAGACTCGACCACACACTTCTACAGTTCTAGAAGGAGCTCAGGACTCTGCTCTTCAATGACTGGCGCCTCCCTAACACCTAGGTCCACACACCGTTCACACTGCACCCTACCTGAGACTGGGAGATCTGATCTCCACTGTGCCCTCCCCTGATTGCTTGTAGATCCCTTGCTACCAAACCACCTGCCTTTCCCCTCCCCAGTTAGCTCCTCGCTCCTTTGTTTCTCTGCTTCCCTCACCATGTTCTTTCCCCTATGATTGTAAAGCACTCTGTTGCTTCCAAAAGCTAGATCCACGCTGAATAAATACCCTAAATTATCATTTTAAAAGTACCCTATTGGCCTGCACAAATAAGTGCAGTGTCCTAAAGACACACACTAGCCCTAGACCTAATGGTCAGCATCTAACACATATAATAGGGTATGGGATAAAAAGGGAAACTAACACTGAGTCTATTTTTTCAAGACCGCAGGTTTTATGAATGTGGGGCACACACTTCCATATATGTACTTAGATCAGCAAAATGGGATATAGTATAATGATCCCTTTTATATATCAACATATTTAGGTCACTCCCTGACCGTGTGGGAACATTTTTTGTAATAGGGTGTTTTGCCTTTTATGAAGTACTGTTTTGTGAGGCTCATTGTGGTCTCGAAGGTTTATTGTATGAAATTGATGTAGGGCCTTTTTTGAGTGTGCGAACCATTCTCGTCTTTTTTTCACGTGTGGGGTTATTAGTAATTGATATTATGGCAACTCCCGGAGATAAGTGTTTGGCTTATAGTGAAGAATACATTAAGAACTTATTGGATTCCTTGTCTGGTTTAACTGATACCAATGAGAGTGAATTAAATAGAAATAATGATCAATGGGATGAATTAACGCAGTTGAGAAAACGTTTGATTCGTACTGAACTACATGGGGCGATTATGCTACAATATTTGAAAAATCAGGCACTCCCCCAAGGTTTGATAGTTAGGAACGAACCTAGGTTATTTTTGGACAATCCAGATTTTAAAATAAAATGGAGTTATATATCCAACAAATGTGGCCGAGATTGGCTAGTACTCATCATAGATACAGCGACAGAGGTGTCTAAACAGATAGAAATAGATATTTTAAAACTGCAGGATGATTTAAAAAAAGATCTGGACCTTGAGGTTTTTAAAAATAAACTAGATCTACATCTTAAGGAATTGTTACAATTTAAAAATGACACCAATCTGGAGCGTATCAAAAGAATGAGAAAAGATCTCTTCAATTTCTCACATGAAAAAAGCTTTCCCTATGTTGTTGAAGGTTATAAGTTTGGGAGTCTCTACCATGGCACGAATAGCCAGTCCTCCGCTAAAAAGAGGGTGCATTTTCGCAACACTTCGTATAGTTCAAGTGATGATGGAAGCACAGGCTCTATAGATACTGGCAACCAACAGGGGCCTGACAGAGGTCGGGCACAGCGATACCAGAACAGACAAAGACAAGGTCGTCCTTTTTTAGGACAGGGACCCAACCGAGGAGACTGGGGGAATCAGATACAAACTCGCAGCAGGGCGAGGAATCAGTGGTAATTAACCTATCCAACTATACTTTGAATAGTGATGAAGAAAAAGTACTAAATAAAGGTTTGAATTTTGTGACCACTAAATTCCACGATCCTTTCGAGTTTAGATCTGAATTTCATAGTTTTATGCGCAAAGTGCACCTGAATGAGTATTTTCAGAATGATAATGTTTATGAGAATCTCAACCACACGGGTTTGAGAAATAAATCTACTTTCTGTGTTCCCGCACATAGTTACACGCCTGAGTCCAAGGTGTTTGAGAAACAAGTTCTGAAAGAAGTTCTTAAATTGGAACGATGTGGTATACCTAATCATTCCAACTTTGGTAATACCCAAAGGGCCCTCATTCTCAAATTGGCCACAACAGAGGACGTCATTGTAAGACAAGCCGACAAAGGAGGGGCTATTGTTCTCCTCAACCGCATAGATTATGTTGGTGAATGTTTACGGCTTCTCAATGACGCCAATAGTTATCGCCACTTGTCCCATGATCCATCTATTGCCCTGATGGCTTTGATTGAAACCAAGGTATCTAGTGCTTATGAGGCTAATATGATTAGTAAGCAAGAGTATGAGTACCTTACTAGAAAACAAGGGCGTGTGCCGGTGTTTTACATTCTTCCCAAAATCCATAAAAGTCTGATAAACACCACAGGTAGACCTATTGTATCAGGGGCAAATTCGATATTAGAACCTCTGTCGAAATTTGTGGACTATTATTTGAGGCCTTTTGTTTCAAAAATGAAGAGCTACCTAAGGGATACTTCTGATGCCATCAATAAAATTGAGAACTTGCCCTACAATTGTAACAACTTCCTATTGATCAGTTTGGACATACAATCTTTATATACGGTTATTCCACAAAGAGCTACGCTTCAAGTAGTTGAAGAAATATTGAGAGATAGAGAAGATGGGCATCCAGTTAGCAGTGCTTTCATTATGTGGTGTGCTGAACTAGCATTGACCAAAAACTTTTTTCAATTTCAAGGAATTTTCTATGAACAGATAGAGGGTACGGCCATGGGTGCAGCCATGGCGCCAAATTTGGCTAACCTCTATGTAGAGTATTTCGAAAAATTGGTCATTTATCCCGACACTAATCCTTTCAAAAAACATCTCATCAAATGGCTAAGATATATAGATGATATCTTCATAGTATGGGAAGGGTCAGAAGCTGAGGCTCTTTCATTTGTGGAATGGCTTAATGCACAAAATCCTTTTCTAAACTTCACTAAGGAAATTAACACTCAGGAAATTAATTTCCTAGATATTACTATTTTCCATCACGAAGGTAAATTAAAGGTAAAACCATACAATAAAAAGACGGATAAAAACGCCTTATTACATTTTTCGAGTCATCATGCCAATCACATTAAAACTAATTTACCCTTCGGACAATTTTTACGACTAAAAAGGAACAGTAGCCTACAACAGGATTATGTTAGTAGTGCAGCCGCTTTGTCTAAAAAATTGTGCAGTAAAGGTTATCCAAGGAAATTGGTGAAAATGTCGTCCAAAAGAGCATTCAATAACAACCGTGAAGCTCTTTTGGAGACAAGGGAGAAAGGGACAAACAAGGAGAATCGTATTGTTTTTGTAAACACCTTTTCCAATCTATCCTATAAAATTAAAGGTATTATTAACAAAACCTGGAAAAAGGTGTACAATGACAAATCTATACATCCTCCGTTAATAGCTTTCAAAAAAAGTCAAAACATTAGAAATATGTTGATTAGAAATGATATATCAGCAAAACATTTGCCAGTACCCAGACAAACAACACTGTGGGGTTTACCACCCGTCAAAGGACATTTCCCGTGTGGACAATGTATCATGTGTGCCTATACCAAAGAAACGAAAGAGGTTCAACTGAATTCATCTTTAATGTGGTCTCTGAATGACATGACAAATTGCAACACTGAGAATGTGATTTATTTAATCACATGCCCATGTGGTTTGCATTATATTGGGAAAACTAATAGAAAGTGTCGAACTAGGATGGTGGAACATCGTAGCTGTATTAAGAATCAGATTATTACAGCCCCCATGGTTAAACATTTTGTGCAAATGAAGCATACACATGAGGATTTGAGATGGGTAATTCTTAAGAAAGTGACAAGCAAAAACAAACTGGAAATTGACAGTAAATTGTTACTGTTGGAACAGAAAATGATATTTAAATGTCAAAGTCATATTGTGGGTCTTAATGAAGAAATTGAGTGGCAACATACACATGAGTAAATCTGCCGTAATAGCTGTGTCTGATGGGTGTAAAACTAGATTCCGGGCATTTATCTGAATTTTTAATATACTTTGTTTATTTTCTTTGATGTTGTCTGGTATTAATATATTGGTTACCGGGACACACTTGATTTTGGAGTTCTTCATTTTTTATTTTTTAATTTTTATTTTTTTCATTTTTTCTTAATGTGAACATATTTCTTCATAGCACGGTGTACTGTGGGGAATATGGCTGATATTCATGTTTCCTGTCTTTTTTACAGTTATACTATGTGTGTTGTTGTAGATTTCCATAATACCCACTGTGTTGTTATGTAGCTTCTGCTGCAGGCTAGTCCTATTGTCCCTCTTTTGTGTTTTCACTTCCACCGGGTTCCATTAGTCCTCCCTTGATGGCTGGCGACACTTTAAGTCTGCCTTTGTCCTTCTTTTGTGTTTTACATCTACTGGAGTCCATCAGTCCCTCCTTTATGTTTGGTGACAACTTAAGTCCGTCTTGTATATCGGAGCACTCGTCTCGGGCTTGCACGCGAGTACTATTTATAATAGTGCACCGCGTTTTAAATGTTGGCACGGCACTTTTTGGCCGGTCTATGAGTATTCGCTCTCTGCATCAAGCGAATTACAAGGTATGTCTGTTATATACGAATTACAAGGTATGTCTGTTATATAGGCAGTACGAGTGGGTCGCATCGTGTCCGCTTTTATCTAGTAAACAACAAGATATGCATAGAGTAAGGCATGGCGTTTCACCGCAGGCTCTATTATAGTAATCCTTGTCCTAGGTTGTAAAGGAATGGGTTTAAGATGGACCCAATACACAATTATGAGAGGGTATTATGTACAATTTGACATAGGGGACAACCTTTGCACGGCATTTCTGGGACTACGGTGACGCTATTATCCACCATTTTTGCTGATGACCAAGCTTAATATTGGTGGTAATATGTATACTAGGCATCACGGTGTGGTGATGGTGATGCTTTAAGACACACAGGGGTGTGTGTTTTTATTAACAGGGTTAATGTCTTCTCTGCTGTGTGTTACTGTGTGTTGTGACGAATAGTTTGTACTGTTTGGTTTGCAGCTTGGAAAGTGAGCCCTTAGCTACCAGGAGCTATCAAATAAACAAGGACTCGATTTTGGAGTTTATGGCTAATTTGTGGTGGGGCTACACTGGCACTACTGGTACCAAGTCAAGAGGTATGTAGTTTTGTTTTGGCGGACTGATAAAATATAATCATGTCCCAACTTTATCAGTGGTTTGTGATGTATTACACAAATAACACTGAGTTATGGAATTTGTTTCCTATTGTAGGTGACTAGTACATATGGGTGGTGACTTGCCCTTTTCTGTTTGTTTTCCTGATTTAGGAAATTTGTGAGAACCCAGAACCCTTTCCTTGGATTGCATGGTGGAAATTCAGAAATCTTTATTCCCCTGAAGAAAGTTCATGCATTTGAGCAAACCAAGAACTGAAACATGTCGGGAGCTATTAGTATCTGAGTTATTATACTCAGTATTTGGAAAATTGTTAAATTCATCCACTGCTGTTTTGTAAAAGTTTTTTATTGTTCTATGTGGTTGTATGTATGTGAATTTGTATATTTGTATTGTTGTTTAGTACCATGCTGTGTGAGGTTGGGTTTTACTCATACCAAACACTTTTATAAGTGTTTTTATATATTTTTGAACTAATGATGAAATAATGATTAAAAATGGAAAGTATTTTTTTAGAAATAACTAACACTGAGTCTATTTTTTCAAGACCGCAGGTTTTATGAATGTGGGGCACACACTTCCATATATGTACTTAGATCAGCAAAATGGGATATAGTATAATGATCCCTTTTATATATCAACATATTTAGGTCACTCCCTGACCGTGTGGGAACATTTTTTGTAATAGGGTGTTTTGCCTTTTATGAAGTACTATAAAAAGGGAAACACAATTTTGAAAAACATAAAAATAGGCTAAACATCTCTATGGCCTATAACATTAATTCTCTATCATTTAGACTCCCAGGGCATTATG
Source organism: Ambystoma mexicanum (assembly GCF_040938575.1). NCBI lineage: Eukaryota > Metazoa > Chordata > Amphibia > Caudata > Ambystomatidae > Ambystoma > Ambystoma mexicanum. The sequence continues at coordinate 584,041,435 of NC_090922.1, read as the reverse complement.
TAAGCATTAAAGAATGGTCACTTATAATAATATAGTAGAGGAAATTAAACCATTGTAAACCAATGCTTCCAAAAATCAATAGAACATTTTAGCAACAGTTACCTTCCATAGCAATTTCAGGAAAAATATATACATTGCTATCAGAAAGAGTCACAGATGCAGGGTATGATTTCAAAAATGCATATTAAATCACAGGTAAGTGTAGAAATTATGCAAGTTGGTCGTGAACTCACTGTACCCCTAGGGAATCCAGGTAATATGTCTAGGGGCCGGTAAGTACCTGAGAGTTAATTTCAGTAGAGTTTCTGTTAAGTTCAAAGAAATGAATGGGAGAGAGTTTAAAGGTCACTGGCTTTAAGGGAGATAAGTGTGATCACAGGTCCAGATGCTGTGATGGTCAACCTAAGGCTAGAGGAGACGCAGAGAAAGTGTTCCAGAGGATGGATGATGGGCTCAAGACTCAAAAAAGAAGTTGTTGCAGAACAGGAGGACCCCCAAATAAATCAAAGGGAAATGCGGTAAAGACGTCGCCAAGAACTCTCCACCGGGACCAGGGGTACACTTCAGGGTGAATATCTTTCAATAATCACCCACCCCAAGACCCCAAGGCAAGGAGCCATGCTGGTAGATTCAACGAAAATACCTCTGGCAACCCAAAACAACCCAGAGAATGAATAGCTCTTTTCCACAGGAACTGTTTTCAGGATTGATTTCTCCAGGACTTGCACCCAAAGCCAACAAAGATGCTGTTGACCAGGAAAGGAACTCTGCCGGTCTGGAAAAAAAGTGCTGGTATTTCCATATACTGGCACATTTCCGGACCGGCAGAGTACAAGTTTGCCAGTGGGGGTTTTCCAAGAGCTGAAGGTAAATGAAGCCCCCACTGGCAAAAACCAGCCGGTATTACCACCACTGGTATGACCGGTGTTGCTAATACTGGCAATGCCCTCGAGGGAGGCCTATTGGACTCCATGGAAAGGGGAAGGACCACCATTGCCGGCACCTGATATATCACGGCAATACAGGAATATCAGGCACTAGTAATGGTAGGTCCATTTGCTAGTATCTTGGGAAATTTACCAAGTAAAGCCAGGTCATATATGATGTTATTTCTGATGCCAGTGATGTAATCAGTGATGTCATATAGGATGTAATTAGTGATACCACCAGTGATGTCATCAGAGATGTAATCGCTGATGTTATCCTTTTTGCCATAAGCTGCACAATAGGGGGACGAAAATGTAAGGTGGCTTTGCCTGAATTGTCTACCAAATTTCATTTGTTGCATTACATTTTCACCTTAACGTCCCTGCAAATAACATTTTTTTGTTCTGAATTTCTGAATTTCTGAATTTCAAAGGTTTTGTTATAATGTATTGCTCACCTTAACTTTTTTCCCAACGAAAAAATGTGCATCCAATACTATGATACATGCATACATTAAAGAAATGGCAAAGTGCTTTACTTTGTCAAATCCACACAATACTTTGTGACAACAATATAGACCTGACCTCGAGTATGATTGTGTTTGGTGTGGTTTTGTCAAGGGGAAGCAAAGTTGCAAGGGGGTCAGGGTGGGTGGAGTACAGTTTTGGGCGTCTTATAACTTTGCTGTTGTTTGATGAATCTGCACGAATCTTGGCAAAACAACATAGACCTGACTCAGAATAAGTTTGGTGTGGTTTCATCAGGGGGGGGGGGACAATGTTGTTGGGGGGGTCAGTGTCTGTGAACAGCAGTTTTTGGGTGGCTTATAATTTTGGTGCTGTTAGTCAAATCCGCACAAATCTTTGCACAAACAATATAGACCTGACTTTGAAAATTCTTGCAAAGTTTGGTGCGGTTACGTCAAGGGTGGGAAACGTTGTCGGGGGGTCCAAAAATGTTTGTAATCTCTATAGACTTAAATGGGGACAGCATTTCGCTTACAGCTGCAGCCCAAATCGCAGGACGGATTTGTACAAAACTTGCGGGAGGATCTTTGGTCAGGTCCTGAAAGCGTGATTTTGCTCACTTGGTCGTAATCCATCGAGTGTTTTATTTTTTCAAAAGTGGCAAAATATATGTACAAAATATGGTGATATATCTTTGGCCCTGAGACTGCCCCTTATTATGTATGTTTTATTCTTTAGTGGACAGATGTAAAGTCATAATTGGAGTACTAAAACGTCTTCTTTGCATAGGGACTGTTTTTAGAACAGAGTGATAAAAGGGCTAGAGTATCTCATCATAGCCAATGCTCAATCAATACAGAGAACTCTGATGTGGAAGAATACCAAGGTTGCAAAAGGCATGTATTTTTAAATGCAAACTCCAACCAAGCTTTGAACCTGAATCCATCCACATATGCAGAAACATGCTTTTTAAATGTTGCATCTCTCTATCTTGCACACGTCATCTGCTGTACCAATGATGTCACTCATGATGACATACATGATGTCATCAGTGATGTTATCAGTGTGCTTAGTGGCTATGCAATGGTGGCCTCATAGTTAAGGTGGTGTAGCTTCTAGCACCTGTCAAATTGCAGGGGTTTTGTGGCATTAAAGCCACACCTTAATGTCATGTCCACTTACGTTTTTTCACTGCATAATTGCTTACAAATACATGAAATTCAAACCATTTTTATAATGTTACATATTTTTATTTTCAATTTGAGAAGTTGATCATTACTACAAAGGAAGGCTCTAAACGTAATCATATCTCCAATAAAGCCTCTTAATGGATTGAATCATTCCTATCCAACAGAACAATTAGACTATTAGCCGCTATGGCATCCGCCAAGCCTGCCCTAGTTAACTGTGGAGTACCACAAGGATCTTGTGTGTTCCCCATCTTGTATAACATCTTTACGATGCCACTGTTTGACCACTTGGGCAACTTGGGTGTCACGTACACTATTTATGCCGATGACACCCAAATCCTTATCCCCATCACAGGCTCCTACGATGCCGACTCAAAGTGACTCATTGAAAACGCATCAAACCATTCAGGCATGGATGGCTTTCCATGGCCTATGTCTCAACAACAACAAAACCGATCTACTACTTATTGGCTCGCAGAACCAACTAAAGAATTAGACGAGCAATTTAAATCATTTAACATTGACAACATTACCATCAATGGGCCTCATTACGACCCTGGCGGAGTGGGTTTACGCCAGCGGTATTCGCGGCGGACCCGTCCGCCCTACTACGAGGTCCCGTAGCGCCATGGAGCGTTTTCCGCCTGGTTTTTCCGGGCGGAGAAATCCATGGCGCTACGGGACCTTGTTGTTAATTACGCCACCGTATTTTACGGTGGCGTAATTAACGCCTTCCCCACTCCCATTATACCCTATGGGGCAAAAATGGGAATGGGGAAGGGTAAAATGGGGGATGGGGATTTACCGCCCCGCCAAGGTCGGAATGGGGCGGAAAATCCGCCAACCCCCATGGCGCTATCGGCAGCTTTCCGCCGTGCTCCATGGTGCATTTTTCACCACGATTTCCGCCAGGGTCGTAATGAGGGCCAATGTCTCTAAAGAAGTTAAAACATTAGGCATCTACCTAGACAAGTAAATGCGACTGCCTCGTCGGCCACCTATTCCTTGACACTCATCAATGCCTGCCTACCCTTCCTCTCATCTGACAGTTGTATGACCTTGGCCAGGGCTCTCATACTATCCAGATTTGACTATTGCAACACCTTGTACGCTGGGACCAACAGTTGTAACCTAAGAAAACTCCAGGTACTACAAAACAATGCGTTGGGAGTCGCTCTTAACATCCCGCGGTCCAACCACATAACAGCAGTAAGACGTTAAGCCCACTGGCTCCCGGTGCAGAACAGGATTGTTTTAAAAACAGCATCTTTAACAAAGAAGTGCCTCTCAAATGTAGCTCCAAAATATCTATCCAATAAGTTTACAAAACATCTAACCAATAGACCTACCCCGTCCATACATGCTCACCTCCTAAATATACCCAGATTCAAACGACAAAAAGCTGGAGGTAACAGTTTCCCAGTACAGGCTGTGAAACTCTGGAACTCCATGTCCGGGACATTAAGATTAGAACCGTCCTATTTAGAAAAAACTGAAAACTTGGCTCTTTGTACAGGACGGCAAAATATTGAGGCTCCTTGCCTAATATGACAACTGCACTGCCATGTAATGGCCATCATACTATTATTGTGCAGCCGAGTCCTTGTTGTCATTTGGAGTAGCTGTGCTGCTATGGTCTGTTCTCTGTGCTAATTGTTGGAGGCGGGGCCACCTTACAAAACCATACGGCTGGAGCGAAGAGCTCGCTGCTCGCATAGGGGTTTCCCGTTTTTCCACACGCTAACCTTTACTGTGGGTGCATCAGCGTTCCCCAATTCTGATTCCTTGATTCTGCGGATTGGACCGGTTTGGATCCGGGCAACAGGTACTTTCTTTACAAGCTACAGCAGCGATTGCTGCTCTTAACAGAAAAGAAGAGAAAAGAACGGATTGTACTTCTGTCCTAATATCTGTTGCACGGTCATTTACTGCCATCTACTGGGCGAACTGTGGAAACATTATTATATAGCACTGCGGCATTGCATTGACAAACCCAGAGCTTGAAGGTTTGAATAAAAGTACATTCTAGTCTTCTAAGTCCATATCCCACAAAGCACTGTCCAGGCGGGGGGGAGGGTGAGGAGTGACGGACTCTGGAGGCCCCACAAGCTGTCGGGTGTTCCCTGCCAGTGGATTTATAATTCCCCTTCAATTTGGCTTTGGGAATAGATCAATTGTACTGTTTGTACTGTGTATACTATTTCACAAATTTAGTTAGTTTGATATTGTTTTTAGAATTGTGGCTCTGTACTTGGTTGCGGCAATGGTCAGCAGGCCATGTAGCATTTGATAGGGGCTGCGAGTTCCACTCCCCATCAGAAATGCTCTTGTTGGAACTGTGTTGACTAATACTCCTGTGGCCAGTTGTTCGACTTTTGACAAGTTTTGCTGCAATCCCTGTTGTATTTACCATCTCAGGTTTTTTGCGGCTTCTTTGCTTCACATTGTTGTTTGAAATATGGGCCATAAGCTCTGTTCGTAATTGAATAAAAGAAAGTTACAGGATCGTAGTATTACACCTCCGGATCTACCACCCAGGCCCAAAAGAAAAAGAGGGGTTTGGTGATCAGTGGTTTCAGAAAACTGGATAATAAACAAAAATATCCAGTTTTATAACAGCGGGAGTTGGTAGAAACCAAGTGGATTTGGATATGAATCCTATTGTGGGTGAAAATCTGGGAGAGGGGGAGCTTGAGGGACCTTGTGAAGGGTTAAATGAACACACTCTATCTATGTCAATCAATAGTTCTATGATTGATAATAACGCTTTGTTAAATATGTACCATTCATTTCGGCATCAATCTTTGATAGCGAAAGAGGCGCCTGTCCAGGGTCTCTTCAGTGGTAGTACAGAACCTGTAGCTAATATGGATAATATTATTGGAAGTAATCTTTCTGCGACTCCCAACCTTGAGCTACTGGTAGATGAGGAATCTGATACCAAGCATGAAAGTGACAGTTGGGGGGTAAGTTAAGAAATTTGTGAAGGATCACTGAACATGGCAAGTAAGTTGGAGGCTATTGCAGCTCCATTGGATGCCGTGTTTGCCCTGTGCTCCAATATTATGAAAGAGCAGCAGGATTTGAATGCCATTGTTATAGGCCTTCCAGTAAATAACGATCAAGAAAGTAGAAAAGAGGTAGCATTGGGGAATATTGAAGTGAGTGAACGGTGCAAGAGGATGACCGCGTTAATAGGATAACAATTGTTGGAAGTGGTGAACAACTGGTGGATAAATGTTTGAATGTGGATAATGAGCTAGAGGGTGAACATAGTATAGTATTTGCTATGAAAGCAAAAAATGCACCTGTTGGAAACACAATTATAAAAAAGACGAAAAGCAGAGGTGTAAGTGGGGGAAAAAGCAGAAGGGATGGTATGAGAAGAGTGAATGGTGTTTCGCTGGCAGAGATGGTGATAAAGGATGTCACATATGAGTTGAAGGGTGATATATATATATATATATTACATGGCCACGGGAGTGGCCATGTAGTTATGGTTAAGTTGCTGTTTCCATAGGAAGAGCACTTTTTGGGCGGCTTATAATTTCGCTCCCCCTGGACGAATCCTCACCAAACTTTGCAAAAAAAAGTATATGGCCCACTGAGAATTATTTTGCAACGTTTGGTGAGGTTTGGTCCAGGGGGGGCAAAGTTATAGGGGGGTCCCAAAACTTTTTTTTTTCCCATAGACATAATGGGAAAAAACTTTGCTCACGCCTACAGCCCAAACCGCAGGACGGATTTACACCAAATTTGCAGCAGGAGCGGCGGCTTGGTCCCGAAAGCGTGCTTTTTTATTTGGTGTAAATCCGTCCAGTAGTTTTTTTTTAAAAAAGACAAAAATGTAAGTGAAAAAAATTAGTGATATCTGTGTCCGCTTTGCGGACACACTTCCCTGTTCGCTCCGCGGACAGGACGGGGTTGGGCAAGCGACTTGCGTGATGTCCGCGGACATCTGACGTGCTCTCCCATTGGCTGTAGTAAAGCGTGCAGTGCGTCTTGTTTTCAGAGACACCCGCCATCTTAGTTTATTGTTCCTAAATTGGCATCTGTGGCAAGCTCTGCAGTGACTTCAGACTTCACAAGTGATTATCACAACATAACAAGCGCAAATTCAGATGATAAAATTAGAGGACAGCAGGGCCTCCAATGGGGCTGTGTGAGGCTCATGTGGATTACACTTCCTGAACCTCCCAGGCTGCTGCATACTTGCAAGAGACACGCCATCGTACACGGCGGCCTGCGGATACCCCGTTTCCCCCAACCTCCGCTCATTACCCGTGTCTCCCTCCTGTATCCCCCCACCCCCGCTCATTACCCGTGTCTCCCTCCTGTACCACCCCACCCCCCGCTCATGCCAGTGTCTCCCTCGTGTTCCCCCCCATCCCCGCTCATTACCTGTGTCTCTCTCTTGTTTCCCCCACCCCGCGCTCATGCCCCGTGTCTCCCTCGTGTTCCCCCCCACCGCCCGCTCATGCCCTGTGTCTCCCCTGTTCCCCCCACCCCCCGCTCATGCCCTGTGTCTCCCTCATGTTCCCCCCCACCCCCCGCTCATGCCGTGTTTCTCCCTCGTATTCCCCCCACCCCCGCTCATGCCCCGTATCTCCCTCTTGTTCCCCCATCCCCCGCTCATGCCCCGTGTCTCCCTGCTGTTGCCCCCCACCCCCCGCTCATGCCCCGTGTCTCTCTCCTGTTACCCCCCACCCCCCGCTCATGCCCCGTGTCTCTCTCATGTTACCCCCCACGCCCCTCTCATGCCCCGTGTCTCTCTCCTGTTGCCCCCCACCCCGGTCATGCCCCGTGCCTCCCTGCTGTTGCCCCCACCCCCCGCTCATGCCCCGTGTCTCCCTCCTGTTAGCCCCACCCCCCCTCTCATGCCCGTGTCTCTCTCCTGTCACCTCCACCCCCCTCTCATGCCCCGTGTCTCTCTCCTGTTGCCCCCCACCCCCCAGTCATATGCCCCGTGTCTCCCTTCAGTTGTCCCCCACCCCCCGGTCATGCACTGTGTATCCCTGCTGTTGCCCCACACCCCCCGCTCATGCCCCGTGTCTCCCTCGTGTTCCCTCCACCCCCCGCTCATGCCCTGTCTCCCTGCTGTTACCCCCCACCCTCTGCTCATGCCCCGTGTCTCCCTGCTGTTGCCCCCCACCCCCCACTCATGCCCTGGGTCTCTCTCCTGTTACCCATCACACCCGCTCATGCCCCGTGTCTCCCGGCTGTTGCCCCCCACCCCCGCTCATGCCCCGTGTCTCTCTCCTGTTACCCCCACCCCCTGCTCATGCCCCGTGTCTCCCTCGTGTTCCCCCCCACCCCCTGCTCATGCCCAGTGTCTCCCTGCTGTTGCCCCCCACTTCCCGCTTATGCCCCGTGTCTCCCTGCTGTTGCCCCCCCACCCCCCGCTCATGCCCCGTGTCTCTCTCCTGTTGCCCCCCACCCCCAGTCATGCCCCGTGTCTCGCTGCTGTTGCTCCCCACCCCCCGCTTATGCCCCGTGTCTCTCTCCTGTTGCCCCCTACCCCCCGCTCATGCCCCGTGTCTCCCTGCTGTAAGCCCCACCCCCGCTCATGCCCCGTGTCTCCCTCTTGTTCCCCCCACCCCCGCTCATGCCCCGTGTCTCCCTGCTGTTGCCCCCACCCTGCGCTCATGCCCCGTGTCTCCCTGCTTGCCCCCCGCTCCTGCCCCGTGTCTCTCTCCTGTTACCCCCCACCCCCTCTCATGCCCCGTGTCTCTCTCCTGTTACCCCTCACCCCCCTCTCATGCCCTGTGTCTCTCTCCTGTTGCTCCCCCGCCCCCCGGTCATGCCCCGTGTCTCCCTGCTGTTGCTCCCCACCCCCCGCTCATGCCCCGTGTCTCTCTCCTGTTGCCCCCACCCCCGCTCATGCCCCGTGTCTTCCTGTTACCCCCCACCCCTGATCATGCCCCGTGTCTCTCTCCTGTTGCCCCCCACCCCCCGATCATGCCCCGTGTCTCTCTCCTGTTGCCCCCCACCCCCCTGCTCATGCCCGTGTCTCCCTGCTGTTGCCCCCCACCCCCCGCTCATGCCCCGTGTCTCTCTCCGGTTACCCCCCACCCCCCGCTCATGCCCCGTGTCTCTCTGCTCATGCCCTGTGCCTCCCTGCTGTTGCCCCCACCCCCCGCTCATGCCCCGTGTCTCTCTCCTGTGACCCCCTCCCCCCTTATGCCTGTGTCTCTCTCCTGTTACCCCCACCCCCCTCTCATGCCCCGTGTCTCTCTCCTCTTGCCCCCCACCCCCCAGTCATGCCCCGTGTCTCCCTTCTGTTGCCCCCACCCCCGGTCATGCACTGTGTCTCCCTGCTGTTACCCCCCACCCCCCTCTCATGCCCCGTGTCTCCCTCGTGTTCCCCCCACCCCCCGCTCATGCCCCGTGTCTCTCTCCTGTTACCCCCCACCCCCTCTCATGCCCCTGTCTCCCTCGTGTTCCCCCCACCCCGCGCTCATGCCCCGTGTCTCTCTCCTGTTACCCCCCACCCCCCTCTCATGCCCCGTGTCTTCCTGCTGTTGCCCCCCACCCCCCGCTCATGCCCCGTGTCTCTCTCCTGTTACCCCCCACACCCCTCTCATGCTCCGTGTCTCTCTCCTGTTGCCCCCCACCCCCCGCTCATGCCCCGTGCCTCCCTGCTGTTGCCCCCAACCCCCTCTCATGCCCCGTGTCTTCCTGCTGTTGCCCCCCACCCCCCGCTCATGCCCCGTGTCTCTCTCCTGTTACCCCCCACACCCCTCTCATGCCCTGTGTCTCCCTGCTGTTACCCCCCACCCTCCGCTCATGCCCCGTGTCTCCCTGCTGTTGCCCCCCACCCCCCGCTCATGCCCTGTGTCTCTCTCCTGTTACCCCCCACCCCCCGCTCATGCCCTGTGTCTCCCTGCTGTTGCCCCCCACCCCCCGCTCATGCCCCGTGTCTCCCTGCTGTTGCCCCCACCCTGCGCTCATGCCCCGTGTCTCCCTGCTGTTGCCCCCTGCCCCCGCTCATGCCCCGTGTCTCTCTCCTGTTACCCACCCACACCCCTCTCATGCCCCGTGTCTCTCTCCTGTTACCCCCCACCCCCCTCTCATGCCCTGTGTCTCTCTTCTGATGCCCCCCACCCCCCGCTCATGCCCCGTGTCTCCCTTCTGTTGCCCCCCACCCCTCGCTCATACCCGTGTCTCCCTGCTGTTGCTCCCCACCCACCGCTCATGCCCCGTGTCTCTCTCCTGTTGCCCCCCACCCCCCGCTCATGCCCCGTGTCTCCCTTCTGTAGCCCCCACCCCCCGCTCATGCCCCGTGTCTCCCTCGTGTTCCCCCCACCCCCGCTCATGCCCTGTGTCTCTCTCCTGTAACCCCCCACCCCCGCTCATGCCCCGTGTCCCCCTCGTGTTCCCCCCAACCCCGCTCATGCCCTGTGTCTCTCTCCTGTTGCCCCCATCCCCCGCTCATGCCCCGTGTCTCTCTCCTGTTGCCCCCCATCCCCCGCTCACGCATCGTGTCTCTCTCCTGTTGCCGCCCACCCCCCCTCTCATGCCCCGTGTCTCCCTCATGTTCCCCCACCCCCCGCTCATGCCCCGTGTCTCCCTGCTGTTACCCCCCACCCTCCGCTCATGCCCCGTGTCTCCCTGCTGCTGCCCCCCACCCTCCGCTCATGCCCTGTGTCTCTCTCCTGTTACCCCCCACCCCCCGCTCATGCCCCGTGTCTCCCTCGTGTCCCCCCACCCCCCACTCATGCCCCGTGTCTCCCTGCTGTTGCCCCCCACCCCCCGCTCATGCCCCGTGTCTCCCTGCTGTTGCCCCCCACCCCCCGCTCATGCCCCGTGTCTCCCTGCTGTTGCCCCCACCCTGCGCTCAGGCCCCGTGTCTCCCTGCTGTTGCCCCCGCTCATGCCCCGTGTCTCTCTCCTGTTGCCCCCCACCCCCGCTCATGCCCCATGTCTCCCTCCTGTTGCCCCCCACCCCCCGCTCATGCCCAGTGTCTCCCTGCTGTTGCTCCCCACCCCCCGCTCATGCCCCGTGTCTCTCTCCTGTTGCCCCCCACCCCCCGCTCATTCCCCGTGTCTCCCTCGTGTTCCCCCCCGCGTCTCCCTGCTGTTGCCCCAACCCCCGCTCATGCCCCGTGTCTCTCTCCTGTTGCCCCCACCCCTGCTCATGCCCCGTGTCTCTCTCCTGTTACCCCTCACCCCCTCTCATGCCCCGTGTCTCTCTCCTGTTGCCCCCCACCCCCGGTCATGCCCCGTGCCTCCCTGCTGTTGCCCCCACCCCCCACTCATGCCCCGTGCCTCTCTCCTGTGACCCCCACACCCCTCTCAAGGCCCGTGTCTCTCTCCTGTTGCCCCCCACCCCCAGTAATGCCCGTGTCTCCCTTCTGTTGCCCCCACCCCCGGTCATGCACTGTGTCTCCCTGCTGTTGCCCCACACCCCCGCTCATGCCCCGTGTCTCTCTCCTGTTACCCCCACCCCTGCTCATGCCCCGTGTCTCTCTCCTGTTACCCCTCACCCCCTCTCATGCCCCGTGTCTCTCTCCTGTTGCCCCCCACCCCCGGTCATGCCCCGTGCCTCCCTGCTGTTGCCCCCACCCCCCACTCATGCCCCGTGTCTCTCTCCTGTGACCCCCACACCCCTCTCATGGCCCGTGTCTCTCTCCTGTTGCCCCCCCCCCAGTAATGCCCGTGTCTCCCTCGTGTCCCCCTCATCCCCCGCTCATGCCCCGTATCTCCCTGCTGTTACTCCCCACCCTCCGCTCATGCCCCGTGTCTCCCTACTGTTGCCTCCCACCCCCCGCTCATGCCCCGTGTCTCCCTCGTGTTCCCCCCACCCCCGCTCATGCCCCGTGTCTCCCTCGTGTTCCCCCCACCCCCGCTCATGCCCCGTGTCTCCCTGCTGTTGCCCCCCACCCCCCTGCTCATGCCCCGTGTCTCCCTGCTGTTGCCCCCTACCCCCCGCTCATGCCCCGTGTCTCTCTCCTGTTACCCCCACCACCAGCTCATGCCCCTTGTCTCCCTTGTGTTCCCCCCCACCCCCCGCTCATGCCCAGTGTCTCCCTGCTGTTGCCCCCCACTTCCCGCTCATGCCCCGTGTCTCCCTGCTGTTGCCCCCCCCACCCCCTGCTCATGCCCCATGTCTCTCTCCTGTTGCCCCCCAACCCCCGGTCATGCCCCGTGTCTCCCTGCTGTTGCTCCCCACCCCCCGCTCATGCCCCGTGTCTCTCTCCTGTTGCCCCCCACCCCCCGCTCATGCCCCGTGTCTCTCTCCTGTTACCCTCCCCACCCCCCTCTCATGCCCCGTGTCTCTCTCCTGTTACCCTCCCCACCCCCCTCTCATGCCCCGTGTCTCCCTCGTGTTCCTCCCACCCCCGCTCATGCCACGTGTCTCCCTGCTGTTGCCCCCACCCTCCGCTCATGCCCCATGTCTCCCTGCTGTTGCCCCCCACCCCCCGCTCATGCCCTGTGTCTCTCTCCTGTTACCCTCCCCACCCCCCTCTCATGCCCCGTGTCTCTCTCCTGTTACCCCCACCCCCCCCTCATGCCCTGTGTCTCTCTTCTGTTGCCCACCACCCCCCGGTCATGCCAGTGTCTCCCTGCTGTTGCCCCCCACCACCCGCTCATGCCCTGTGTCTCTCTCCTGTTATCCCCACCCCCCTCTCATGCCCCGTGTCTCTCTCCTGTTGCCCCACACCCCCCGGTCATGCCCCGTGTCTCCCTCCTGTTACCCCCCGGTCATGCCCTGTGTCTCCCTGCTGTTGCCCCCCACCCCCGCTCATGCTCCCTGTCTCTCTCCTGTTACCCTACACCCCCCTCTCATGCCCCGTGTCTCTCTCCTGTTGCCCCCCACCCCCCGGTCATGGGTCATGCCCTGTGTCTCCCTGCTGTTGCCCCCCGCTCATGCCCTGTGTCTCTCTCCTGTTGCCCCCACCCCCGGTCATGCCCTGTGTCTCCCTGCTGTTGCCCCCCACCCCCTGCTCATGCCCCGTGTCTCTCTCCTGTTCCCCAAAACCCCCGGTCATGCCCCGTGTCTCCCTGCTGTTGCCCCTCACCCCGCTCATGCCCCGTGTCACTCTCCTGTTACCCCCCACCCCCCGCTTATGCCCCGTGTCTCTCTCCTGTTGCCCCCCACCCCCCGCTCATGCATCGTGTCTCCCTCCTGTTGCCCCCACCCCCCGCTCATGCCCCGTGTCTCTCTCCTGTTGCCCCCCACCCCCCGCTCACGCATCGTGTCTCTCTCCTGTTGCCCCCCACGCCCCGCTCATGCCCCGTGTCTCTCTCCTGTTACCCCCACCCCCCTCTCATGCCCCATCTCTCTCTCCTGTTACCCCCCACCCCCTCTCATGCCCCGTGTCTCTCTCCTGTTGCCCCCCACCCCCGGTCATGCCCCGTGTCTCCCTGCTGTTGCCCCCCATTCCCCGCTCATGCCCCGTGTCTCTCTCCTGTTACCCCCCAGCCCCCTCTCATGCCCCGTGTCTCCCTCGTGTTCCCCCAACCCCCCGCTCATATCCTGTGTCTCCCTGCTGTTGCCCCCACCCCCCTCTCATGCCCCGTGTCTCTCTCCTGTTATCCCCACCCCCCTCTCATGCCCCGTGTCTCTCTCCTGTTGCCCCCACCCGCCGGTCATGCCACGGGTCTCCCTGCTGTTGCCCCCCGCTCATCCCCCGTGTCTCTCTCCTGTTACCCCCCACTCCCCGGTCATGCCCCGTGTCTCCCTGCTGTTGCCCCCCACCCCCGCTCATGCCCCGTGTCTCTCTCCTCTTGCCCCTCACCCCCCGGTCATGCCCCGTGTCTCCCTGCTGTTGCCCCCCACCTCCCGCTCATGCCCTGTGTCTCTCTCCTGTTCCTCCCACCGCCCGCTCATGCCTCGTGTCTCCCCTGTTCCACCCAACCCCCGCTCATGCCCCCTGTCTCCCTGCTGTTGTTCCTGACCCCCTTCTCATGCCCTGTGTCTCTCTCCTTTTACCCCCCAACTCCCTCTCATGCCCCGTGTCTCTCTCCTGTTGCCCCCCACCCCCTGCTCATGTCCCGTGTCTCTCCCCTGTTACCCTCCACCCCCGCTCATGCCCTGTGTCTCCCTGCTGTTGTCCCCCACCCCCCGCTCATACCCCTTGTCTCTCTCCTGTTACCCCCAACCCCTCTCATGCCCCGTGTCTCCCTGCTGTTTCCCCCCACACCCTCTCATGCCCCGTGTTTCTCTCCTGTTACCCCCACACCCCTCTCATGCCCCGTCTGTCTCCTGTTCCCCCCACCCCCCGGTTATGCCCCGTGTCTTCCTGCTGTTGCCCCCCACCCCCCGCTCATGCCCCGTGTCTCTCTCCTGTCACCCCCCCAACCCCCGCTCATGCCCGTGTCTCCCTGCTGTTGCCCCCCACCCCCCATTCATGCCCCGTGTCTCTCTCCTGTTGCCCCCCACCCCCTGGTCATTCCCCGTGTCTCTCTCATGTTGCCCCGCCTTCCCGCAGTCATGCCCTGTGTCTCCCTGCTGTTGCCCTCCACCCCCCACTCATGCTCCGTGTCTCTCTCCTGTTGCCGCCCACCCCCCGGTAATGCCCCGTGTCTCCCTGCTGTTGCCCCCCACCCCCGCTCATGCCCCGTGTCTCTCTCCTGTTACCCCCCACCCCCGGTCATGCCCCGTGTCTCCCTGCTGTTGCCCCCCACCCCCCGCTCATGCCCCGTGTCTCTCTCCTGTTCCCCCCACCCCCCACTCATGCCTCGTGACTCTCCTGTTCCCCCCACCCCCCACTCATGCCTCGTGTCTCCCCTGTTCCCCCCCACACCCCGCTCATGCCCCGTGTCTCTCTCCTGTTACCCCCCACCCCCCCTCTCATGCCTGTGTCTCTCTCCTGTTACCCCCCACCCCCCTCTCATGCCCCATGTCTCCCTGCTGTTGCCCCCAACCCCGCTCATGCCCCGTGTCTCTCTCCTGTTCCCCCCACCCCCCACTCATGCCTCGTGACTCTCCTGTTCCCCCCACCCCCACTCATGCCTCGTGTCTCCCCTGTTCCCCCCCACCCCCCGCTCATGCCCCGTGTCTCTCTCCTGTTACCCCCCACCCCCCCTCTCATGCCTGTGTCTCTCTCCTGTTACCCCCCACCCCCCTCTCATGCCCCATGTCTCCCTGCTGTTGCCCCCAACCCCGCTCATGCCCCGTGTCTCTTCCCTGTTACCCCGACCCTCGCTCATGCCCCGTGTCTCCCTGCTGTTGCCCCCCACCCCCCGCTCATGCCCCGTGTCTCCCTGCTGTTAGCCCCCACGCCCCGCTCATACACCGTGTCTCTCTCCTGTTAACCCCCACTCCCCTCTCATGCCCCGTGTCTCTCTCCTGTTGCCCCCCACCCCCAGTCATGCCCCGGGTCTCCCTGCTGTTGCCCCTCACCCCCGCTCATGCCCAGTGTCTCCCTGCTGTTGTCCCCCACCCCCCGCTCATGCCCCGTGTCTCTCTCCTGTTGCCTCCCACCCCCCTCTCATGCCCCGTGTATCTCTCCTGTTGCCTGCCCCCCACCCCCTGGTCATCCCCCGTGTCTTCCTGCTGTTGCCCCCCACACCCGCTCATGCCCCATGTCTCTCTCCTGTTACCCCCCACCTCCCGGTCATGCCCCGTGTCTCCCTGCTGTTGCCCCCCACCCCCCGCTCATGCCCCGTGTCTCTCTCCTGTTCCCCCCACCCCCGCTCATGCCTCGTGTCTCCCCTGTTCGCCCCACCGCCCGCTCATGCCCCGTGTCTCCCTGATGTTGCCCCTCACCCCCCGCTTATGCCCCGTGTCTCTCTCGTGTTACCCCCCACCCCTCTCTCATGCCCCGTGTCTCCCTCCTGTTGCCCCCCATCCCCCTCTCATGCCCCGTGTATCTCTCCTGTTGCCCCCCACCCCCTGGTCATGCCCCGTGTCTTCCTGCTGTTGCCCCCCAACCCCCGCTCATGCCCCATGTCTCTCTCCTGTTACCCCCCACCCCTGGTCATGCCCCGTGTCTACCTGCTGTTGCCCCCACCCCCCGCTCATGCCCCGTGTCTCCCTGCTGTAGCCCCCACCCCCCGCACATGCCCCGTGTCTCCCTCGTGTTCCCCCACCCCCGCTCATGCCCTGTGTCTCCCTGCTGTTGCCCCCAACCCCCGCTCATGCCCCGTGTCTCTCTCCTGCTACCCCCGCTCATGCCCCGTGTCTCTCTCCTGTTGCCCCCCACCCCGGTCATGCCCCGTGTCTCTCTCCTGTTGCCCCCCACCCCCGGTCATGCCCCGTGCCTCCCTGCTGTTGCCCCCACCCCCCACTCATGCCCCGTGTCTCTCTCCTGTGACCCCCACGCCCCTCTCATACCCCGTGTCTCTCTCCTGTTGCCCCCCACCCCCCAGTAATGTCCCGTGTCTCCCTTCTGTTGCCCCCACCCCCCGGTCATGCACTGTGTCTCCCTGCTGTTGCCCCACACCCCCGCTCATGCCCCGTTTCTCTCTCCTGTTACCCCCCACCCCCCTCTTATGCCCCGTGTCTCCCTCGTGTCCCCCTCACCCCCCGCTCATGCCCCGTGTCTCCCTGCTGTTACTCCCCACCCTCCGCTCATGCCCCGTGTCTCCCTACTGTTGCCCCCACCCCCCGCTCATGCCCTGTGTCTCTCTCCTGTAACCCCCACCCCCCGCTCATGCCCGTGTCTCCCTCGTGTTCCCCCCACCCCCGCTCATGCCCCGTGTCTCCCTGCTGTTGCCCCCCTACCCCACGCTCATGTCCCTTGTCTCTCTCCTGTTACCCCCACCACCAGCTCATGCCCCTTGTCTCCCTCGTGTTCCCCCCACCCCCCGCTCATGCCCAGTGTCTCCCTGCTGTTGCCCCCCACTTCCCGCTCATGCCCCGTGTCTCCCTGCTGTTGCCCCCCCACCCCCCGCTCATGCCCCGTGTCTCTCTCCTGTTGCCCCCCAACCCCCGATCATGCCCCGTGTCTCCCTGCTGTTGCTCCCCACCCGCTGCTCATGCCCCGTGTCTCTCTACTGTTGCCCCCCACCCCCGCTTATGCCCCGTGTCTCCCTGCTGCAGCCCCCACCCCCGCTAATGCCCCGTGTCTCCCTCGTGTTCCTCCCACCCCCGCTCATGCCACGTGTCTCCCTGCTCTTGCCCCCAACCTCCGCTCATGCCCCATGTCTCCCTGCTGTTTGTCCCCCACCCCCCGCTCATGCCCCGTGTCTCTCTCCTGTTACCCCCCCTCATGCCCTGTGTCTCTCTCCTGTTGCCCACCAACCCCCGGTCATGCCCGTGTCTCCCTGCTGTTGCCCCCCACCCCCGCTCATGCCCTGTGTCTCTCTCCTGTTATCCCACCCCCCTCTCATGCCCCGTGTCTCTCTCCTGTTGCCCCACACCCCCCGGTCATGCCCCGTGTCTCCCGCCTGTTACCCCCGGTCATGCCCTGTGTCTCCCTGCTGTTGCCCCCCACCCCCCGCTCATGCTCCGTGGTCTCTCCTGTTACCCTACACCCCCCTCTCATGCCCCGTGTCTCTCTCCTGTTGCCCCCCAGCCCCCGGTCATGGGTCATGCCCTGTGTCTCCCTGCTGTTGCCCCCCACCCCCTGCTCATGCCCCGTGTCTCTCTCCTGTTCCCCACACCCCCGGTCATGCCCCGTGTCTCCCTGCTGTTGCCCCTCACCCCCCGCTCATGCCCCGTGTCACTCTCCTGTTACCCCCCACCCCCGCTTATGCCCCGTGTCTCTCTCCTGTTGCCCCCACCCCCTGCTCATGCCCCGTGTCTCTCTCCTGTTGCCCCCCACCCCCCGCTCACGCATCGTGTCTCTCTCCTGTTGCCCCCCACGCCCCGCTCATGCCCGTGTCTCTCTCCTGTTACGCCCACCCCCCTCTCATGCCCCGTGTCTCTCTCCTGTTACCCCCCACCCCCCTCTCATGCCCCGTGTCTCTCTGCTGTTGCCCCCCATTCCCCGCTCATGCCCCGTGTCTCTCTCCTGTTGCCCCCCACCCCCCGGTCATGCCCCGTGTCTCCCTGCTGTTGCTCCCCACCCCCTGCTCATGCCCCGTGTCTCTCTCCTGTTGCCCCCCACCCCCCGCTCATTCCCCGTGTCTCCCTGCTGTAGCCCCCACCCCCCGCACATGCCCCGTGTCTCCCTCGTGATCCCCCCACCCCCGCTCATGCCCTGTGTCTCCCTGCTGTTGCCCCCAACCCCCGCTCATGCCCCGTGTCTCTCTCCTGCTACCCCCGGTCATGCCCCGTGTCTCTCTCCTGTTGCCCCCCACCCCCGGTCATGCCCCGTGCCTCCCTGCTGTTGCCCCCCACCCCCCACTCATGCCCCGTGTCTCTCTCCTGTGACCCCCACACCCCTCTCATGCCCCGTGTCTCTCTCCTGTTGCCCCCACCCCCGAGTAATGCCCCGTGTCTCCCTTCTGTTGCCCCCACCCCCCGGTCATGCACTGTGTCTCCCTGCTGTTGCCCCACACCCCCGCTCATGCCCCGTTTCTCTCTCCTGTTACCCCCGACCCCCCTCTTATGCCCCGTGTCTCCCTCGTGTCCCCCTCACCCCCGCTCATGCCCCGTGTCTCCCCTGCTGTTACTCCCCACCTCCGCTCATGCCCCGTGTCTCCCTACTGTTGCCCCCCACCCCCCGCTCATGCCCTGTGTCTCTCTCCTGTAACCCCCACCCCCCGCTCATGCCCCGTGTCTCCCTCGTGTTCCCCCCACCCCCGCTCATGCCCCGTGTCTCCCTGCTGTTGCCCCCCTACCCCACGCTCATGTCCCTTGTCTCTCTCCTGTTACCCCCACACCAGCTCATGCCCCTTGTCTCCCTCGTGTTCCCCCCACCCCCCGCTCATGCCCAGTGTCTCCCTGCTGTTGCCCCCCACTTCCCGCTCATGCCCCGTGTTCCCTGCTGTTGCCCCCCCACCCCCGCTCATGCCCCGTGTCTCTCTCCTGTTGCCCCCCAACCCCCGATCATGCCCCGTGTCTCCCTGCTGTTGCTCCCCACCCCCCTCTCATGCCCCGTGTCTCTCTCCTGTTGCCCCACACCCCCCGGTCATGCCCCGTGTCTCCCGCCTGTTACCCCCGGTCATGCCCTGTGTCTCCCTGCTGTTGCCCCCCACCCCCCGCTCATGCTCCGTGTCTCTCTCCTGTTACCCTACACCCCCCTCTCATGCCCCGTGTCTCTCTCCTGTTGCCCCCCAGCCCCCGGTCATGGGTCATGCCCTGTGTCTCCCTGCTGTTGCCCCCCACCCCTGCTCATGCCCCATGTCTCTCTCCTGTTCCCCCACACCCCCTGCTCATGCCCCGTGTCTCTCTCCTGTTCCCCACACCCCCGGTCATGCCCCGTGTCACTCTCCTGTTACCCCCCACCCCCGCTTATGCCCCGTGTCTCTCTCCTGTTGCCCCCACCCCCTGCTCATGCCCCGTGTCTCTCTCCTGTTGCCCCCACCCCCCGCTCACGCATCGTGTCTCTCTCCTGTTGCCCCCCACGCCCCGCTCATGCCAGTGTCTCTCTCCTGTTACCCCCACCCCCTCTCATGCCCCATCTCTCTCCTGTTACCCCCCACCCCCTCTCATGCCCCGTGTCTCTCTCCTGTTACCCCCACCCCCCTCTCATGCCCCGTGTCTCTCTCCTGTTGCCCCCACCCCCCGGTCATGCCCCGTGTCTCCCTGCTGTTTGCCCCCCATTCCCCGCTCATGCCCCGTGTCTCTCTCCTGTTGCCCCCCACCCCCCGGTCATGCCCCGTGTCTCCCTGCTGTTGCTCCCCCACCCCCTGCTCATGCCCCGTGTCTCTCTCCTGTTGCCCCCCACCCCCGCTCATTCCCCGTGTCTCCCTGCTGTAGCCCCCACCCCCCGCACATGCCCCGTGTCTCCCTCGTGTTCCCCCCACCCCCGCTCATGCCCTGTGTCTTCCCTGCTGTTGCCCCCAACCCCCGCTCATGCCCCGTGTCTCTCTCCTGCTACCCCCGCTCATGCCCCGTGTCTCTCTCCTGTTGCCCCCCACCCCCGGTCATGCCCCGTGTCTCTCTCCTGTTGCCCCCCACCCCCGGTCATGCCCCGTGCCTCCCTGCTGTTGCCCCCACCCCCCACTCATGCCCCGTGTCTCTCTCCTGTGACCCCCACACCCCTCTCATGCCCCGTGTCTCTCTCCTGTTGCCCCCCACCCCCCAGTAATGCCCCGTGTCTCCCTTCTGTTGCCCCCACCCCCCGGTCATGCACTGTGTCTCCCTGCTGTTGCCCCACACCCCCGCTCATGCCCCGTTTCTCTCTCCTGTTACCCCCGACCCCCCTCTTATGCCCCGTGTCTCCCTCGTGTCCCCCTCACCCCCCGCTCATGCCCCGTGTCTCCCTGCTGTTACTCCCCACCCTCCGCTCATGCCCCGTGTCTCCCTACTGTTGCCCCCCACCCCCCGCTCATGCCCTGTGTCTCTCTCCTGTAACCCCCACCCCCCGCTCATGCCCCGTGTCTCCCTGCTGTTGCCCCCCTACCCCACGCTCATGTCCCTTGTCTCTCTCCTGTTACCCCCACCACCAGCTCATGCCCCTTGTCTCCCTCGTGTTCCCCCCACCCCCCGCTCATGCCCAGTGTCTCCCTGCTGTTGCCCCCCACTTCCTGCTCATGCCCCGTGTCTCCCTGCTGTTGCCCCCCCACCCCCGCTCATGTCCCGTGTCTCTCTCCTGTTGCCCCCCAACCCCCGATCATGCCCCGTGTCTCCCTGCTGTTGCTCCCCACCCCCTGCTCATGCCCCGTGTCTCTCTACTGTTGCCCCCCACCCCCGCTTATGCCCCGTGTCTCCCTGCTGCAGCCCCCACCCCCGCTAATGCCCCGTGTCTCCCTCGTGTTCCCCCCACCCCCGCTCATGCCACGTGTCTCCCTGCTCTTGCCCCCAACCTCCGCTCATGCCCCATGTCTCCCTGCTGTTGTCCCCCACCCCCCGCTCATGCCCCGTGTCTCTCTCCTGTTACCCTCCCCACCCCCCTCTCATGCCCCGTGTCTCTCTCCTGTTACCCCCACCCCCCTCATACCCTGTGTCTCTCTCCTGTTGCCCACCACCCCCCGGTCATGCCCGTGTCTCCCTGCTGTTGCCCCCCACCCCCGCTCATGCCCTGTGTCTCTCTCCTGTTATCCCCACCCCCCTCTCATGCCCCGTGTCTCTCTCCTGTTGCCCCACACCCCCCGGTCATGCCCCGTGTCTCCCGCCTGTTACCCCCCGGTCATGCCCTGTGTCTCCCTGCTGTTGCCCCCCACCCCCCGCTCATGCTCCGTGTCTCTCTCCTGTTACCCTACACCCCCCTCTCATGCCCCGTGTCTCTCTCCTGTTGCCCCCCAGCCCCCGGTCATGGGTCATGCCCTGTGTCTCCCTGCTGTTGCCCCCCACCCCCTGCTCATGCCCCGTGTCTCTCTCCTGTTCCCCACACCCCCGGTCATGCCCCGTGTCTCCCTGCTGTTGCCCCTCACCCCCCGCTCATGCCCCGTGTCACTCTCCTGTTACCCCCCACCCCCGCTTATGCCCGTGTCTCTCTCCTGTTGCCCCCACCCCCTGCTCATGCCCCGTGTCTCTCTCCTGTTGCCCCCCACCCCCGCTCACGCATCGTGTCTCTCTCCTGTTGCCCCCCATGCCCCGCTCATGCCCGTGTCTCTCTCCTGTTACCCCCACCCCCTCTCATGCCCCATCTCTCTCCTGTTACCCCCACCCCCTCTCATGCCCCGTGTCTCTCTCCTGTTACCCCCCACCCCCCTCTCATGCCCCGTGTCTCTCTCCTGTTGCCCCCCACCCCCCGGTCATGCCCTGTGTCTCCCTGCTGTTGCCCCCCATTCCCCGCTCATGCCCCGTGTCTCTCTCCTGTTACCCCCCAGCCCCCTCTCATGCCCCGTGTCTCCCTCGTGTTCCCCCAACCCCCCACTCATATCCTGTGTCTCCCTGCTGTTGCCCCCCAGCCCCCTCTCATGCCCCGTGTCTCTCTCCTGTTATCCTCACCCCCCTCTCATGCCCCGTGTCTCTCTCCTGTTGCCCCCACCCGCCGGTCATGCCACGGGTCTCCCTGCTGTTGCCCCCCACCCCCCGCTCATGCCCCGTGTCTCCCTCCTGTTACCCCCCACCCCCCGGTCATGCCCCGTGTCTCCCTGCTGTTGCCCCCCACCCCCGCTCATGCCCCGTGTCTCTCTCCTCTTGCCCCTCACCCCCCGTTCATGCCCCGTGTCTCCCTGCTGTTGCCCCCCACCTCCCGCTCATGCCCCGTGTCTCTCTCCTGTTACCCCCCACCCCCCGGTCATGCCCTGTGTCTCCCTGCTTTTGCCCCCCACCCCCCGCTCATGCCCAGTGTCTCTCTCCTGTTCCTCCCACCCCCGCTCATGCCTCGTGTCTCCCCTGTTCCACCCAACCCTGCTCATGCCCCCTGTCTCCCTGCTGTTGCCCCCGACCCCCTGCTCAAGCCCCGTGTCTCTCTCCTGTTACCCCCAACCCCCTCTCCTGCCCCGTGTCTCTCTCCTGTTACCCCCCAACCCCCTCTCATGCCCCGTGTCTCTCTCCTGTTACCCCCCACCACCCTCTGATGCCCTGTGTCTCTCTCCTGTTGCCCCCCACCCCCCGCTCATGTCCCGTGTCTCTCCCCTGTTACCCTCCACCCCCGCTCATGCCCTGTGTCTCCCTGCTGTTTCCCCCCACCCCCCACTCATACCCCGTGTCTCTCCCCTGTTACCCTCCACCCCCGCTCATGCCCTGTGTCTCCCTACTGTTGCCCCCCACCCCCCGCTCATACCCCTTGTCTCTCTCCTGTTACCCCCAACCCCTCTCATGTCCTGTGTCTCCCTGCTGTTGCCCCCCACCCCCCTCTCATGCCCCGTGTATCTCTCGTGTTGCCCCCCACCCCCTGGTCATGCCCCGTGTCTTCATGCTGTTTCCCCCCACCCCCCGCTCATGCCCCATGTCTCTCTCCTGTTACCCCCACCCCCGGTCATGCCCGTGTCTCCCTGCTGTTGCCCCCCACCCCCCGCTCATTCCCTGTGTCTCTCTCCTGTTACCCCCCACCCCCCGCTCATGCCCCGTGTCTCCCTCGTGTCCCCCCACCCCCCGCTCATGCCCCGTGTCTCCCTGCTGTTGCCCCCCACCCCCCGCTCATGCCCCGTGTCTCCCTGCAGTTGCCCCTCACCCCCCGCTCATGCCCCGTGTCTCCCTGCTGTTGCCCCCACCCTGCGCTCATGCCCCGTGTCTCCCTGCTGTTGCCCCCACCCTGCGCTCAGGCCCCGTGTCTCCCTGCTGTTGCCCCCTGCCCCCGCTCATGCCCCCTGTCTCTCTCATGTTACCCACCCACCCCCCTCTCATGCCCCGTGTCTCTCTCCTGTTACCCCCCACCCCCGCTCATGCCCCATGTCTCCCTCCTGTTGCCCCCCCACCCCCGCTCATGCCCCGTGTCTCCCTGCTGTTGCTCCCCACCCCCTGCTCATGCCCCGTGTCTCTCTCCTGTTGCCCCCCACCCCCTGCTCATTCCCCGTGTCTCCCTGCTGTAGCCCCCACCCCCCGCACATGCCCCGTGTCTCCCTCGTGTTCCCCCCACCCCCGCTCATGCCCTGTGTCTCCCTGCTGTTGCCCCCAACCCCCGCTCATGCCCCGTGTCTCTCTCCTGTTACCCCCACCCCCGCTCATGCCCGTGTCTCTCTCCTGTTACCCCCACCCCCTCTCATGCCCCGTGTCTCTCTCCTGTTGCCCCCCACCCCCGGTCATGCCCCGTGCCTCCCTGCTGTTGCCCCCACCCCCCACTCATGCCCCGTGTCTCTCTCCTGTGACCCCCACACCCCTCTCATGCCCCGTGTCTCTCTCCTGTTGCCCCCCACCCCCCAGTAATGCCCCGTGTCTCCCATCTGTTGCCCCCACCCCCCGGTCATGCACTGTGTCTCCCTGCTGTTGCCCCACACCCCCGCTCATGCCCCGTTTCTCTCTCCTGTTACCCCCCACCCCCCTCTCATGCCCCGTGTCTCCCTCGTGTCCCCCTCACCCCCCGCTCATGCCCCGTGTCTCCCTGCTGTTACTCCCCACCCTCCGCTCATGCCCCGTGTCTCCCTACTGTTGCCCCCCACCCCCCGCTCATGCCCCGTGTCTCTCTCCTGTAACCCCCACCCCCGCTCATGCCCCGTGTCTCCCTGCTGTTGCCCCCCTACCCCACGCTCATGTCCCGTGACTCTCTCCTGTTACCCCCACCACCAGCTCATGCCCCTTGTCTCCCTCGTGTTCCCCCCCCACCCCCCGCTCATGCCCAGTGTCTCCCTGCTGTTGCCCCCCCACCCCCCGCTCATGCCCCGTGTCTCTCTCCTGTTGCCCCCCAACCCCCGGTCATGCCCCGTGTCTCCCTGCTGTTGCTCCCCACCCCCCGCTCATGCCCCGTGTCTCTCTCCTGTTGCCCCCCACCCCCGCTTATGCCCCGTGTCTCACCGCTGCAGCCCCCACCCCCGCTAATGCCCCGTGTCTCCCTCGTGTTCCTCCCACCCCCGCTCATGCCACGTGTCTCCCTGCTCTTGCCCCCACCCTCCGCTCATGCCCCATGTCTCCCTGCTGTTGTCCCCCACCCCCGCTCATGCCCCGTGTCTCTCTCCTGTTACCCTCCCCACCCCCCTCTCATGCCCCGTGTCTCTCTCCTGTTACCCCCACCCCCCCTCATGCCCTGTGTCTCTCTCCTGTTGCCCACCACCCCCCGGTCATGCCCGTGTCTCCCTGCTGTTGCCCCCCACCCCCCGCTCATGCCCTGTGTCTCTCTCCTGTTATCCCCACCCCCCTCTCATGCCCCGTGTCTCTCTCATGTTGCCCCACACCCCCCGGTCATGCCCTGTGTCTCCCGCCTGTTACCCCCCGGTCATGCCCTGTGTCTCCCTGCTGTTGCCCCCCACCCCCCCGCTCATGCTCCGTGTCTCTCTCCTGTTACCCTACACCCCCCTCTCATGCCCCGTGTCTCTCTCCTGTTGCCCCCCAGCCCCCGGTCATGGGTCATGCCCTGTGTCTCCCTGCTGTTGCCCCCCACCCCCTGCTCATGCCCCGTGTCTCTCTCCTGTTCCCCACACCCCCGGTCATGCCCCGTGTCTCCCTGCTGTTGCCCCTCACCCCCCGCTCATGCCCCATGTCACTCTCCTGTTACCCCCCACCCACGCTTATGCCCTGTGTCTCTCTCCTGTTGCCCCCACCCCCCGCTCATGCCCCGTGTCTCTCTCCTGTTGCCTCCCACCCCCTGCTCACGCATCGTGTCTCTCTCCTGTTGCCCCCACCCCCCTCTCATGCCCCGTGTCTCCCTGCTGTTGCCCCCCACGCCCCGCTCATGCCCCGTGTCTCCCTGCTGTTACCCCCACCCCCTCTCATGCCCCATCTCTCTCTTCTGTTACCCCCCACCCCCTCTCATGCCCCGTGTCTCTCTCCTGTTACCCCCCCACCCCCCTCTCATGCCCCGTGTCTCTCTCCTGTTGCCCCCCCACCCCCCGGTCATGCCCCGTGTCTCCCTGCTGTTGCCCCCCATTCCCCGCTCATGCCCCGTGTCTCTCTCCTGTTACCCCCCAGCCCCCTCTCATGCCCCGTGTCTCCCTCGTGTTCCGCCAACCCCCCGCTCATATCCTGTGTCTCCCTGCTGTTGCCCCCCACCCCCCTCTCATGCCCCGTGTCTCTCTCCTGTTATCCCCACCCCCCTCTCATGCCCCGTGTCTCTCTCCTGTTGCCCCCACCGCCCGGTCATGCCACGGGTCTCCCTGCTGTTGCCCCCCACCCCCCGCTCATGCCCCGTGTCTCTCTCCTGTTACCCCCCACCCCCCGGTCATGCCCCGTGCCTCTCTTCTGTTACCCCCCACCCCCCGGTCATGCCCCGTGTCTCCCTGCTGTTGCCCCCCACCCCCGCTCATGCCCCGTGTCTCTCTCCTCTTGCCCCTCACCCCCCGTTCATGCCCCGTGTCTTCCCTGCTGTTGCCCCCCACCTCCCGCTCATGCCCCGTGTCTCTCTCCTGTTACCCCCCACCCCCCGGTCATGCCCTGTGTCTCCCTGCTTTTGCCCCCCACCCCCCGCTCATGCCCAGTGTCTCTCTCCTGTTCCTCCCACCCCCCGCTCATGCCTCGTGTCTCCCCTGTTCCACCCAACCCTGCTCATGCCCCCTGTCTCCCTGCTGTTGCCCCCGACCCCCTGCTCATGCCCCGTGTCTCTCTCCTGTTACCCCCCAACCCCCTCTCCTGCCCCGTGTCTCTCTCCTGTTACCCCCCAACCCCCTCTCATGCCCCGTGTCTCTCTCCTGTTACCCCCCACCACCCTCTGATGCCCTGTCTCTCTCCTGTTGCCCCCCACACCCCGCTCATGTCCCGTGTCTCTCCCCTGTTACCCTCCACCCCCGCTCATGCCCTGTGTCTCCCTGCTGTTTCCCCCCCACCCCCCACTCATACCCTGTGTCTCTCCCCTGTTACCCTCCACCCCCGCTCATGCCCTGTGTCTCCCTGCTGTTGCCCCCTCCCCCCGGTCATACCCCTTGTCTCTCTCCTGTTACCCCCAACCCCTCTCATGCCCCGTGTCTCCCTGCTGTTGCCCCCCACCCCCCTCTCATGCCCCGTGTATCTCTCCTGTTGCCCCCCACCCCCTGGTCATGCCCCGTGTCTTCCTGCTGTTGCCCCCCACCCCCCGCTCATGCCCCATGTCTCTCTCCTGTTATCCCCCACCCCCGGTCATGCCCCGTGTCTCCCTGCTGTTGCCCCCCACCCCCCGCTCATGCCCCGTGTCTCTCTCCTGTTCCCCCCACCCCCGCTCATGCCTCGTGTCTCCCCTGTTCGCCCCACCCCCCGCTCATGCCCCGTGTCTCCCTGATGTTGCCCCTCACCCCCGCTTATGCCCCGTGTCTCTCTCGTGTTACCCCCCCACCCCTCTCTCATGCCCCGTGTCTCCCTCCTGTTGCCCCCCATCCCCCTCTCATGCCCCGTGTATCTCTCCTGTTGCCCCCCACCCCCTGGTCATGCCCTGTGTCTTCCTGCTGTTGCCCCCTCACCCCCCGCTCATGCCCCGTGTCTCCCTGCTGTTACTCCCCACCCTCCGCTCATGCCCCGTGTCTCCCTACTGTTGCCCCCCACCCCCCGCTCATGCCCTGTGTCTCTCTCCTGTAACCCCCACCCCCCGCTCATGCCCCGTGTCTCCCTCGTGTTCCCCCCACCCCCGCTCATGCCCCGTGTCTCCCTGCTGTTGCCCCCCACCCCCCGCTCATGTCCCGTGTCTCCCTGCTGTTGCCCCCCTACCCCCCGCTCATGTCCCGTGTCTCTCTCCTGTTACCCCCACCACCAGCTCATGCCCCTTGTCTCCCTCGTGTTCCCCCTCACCCCCTGCTCATGCCCAGTGTCTCCCTGCTGTTGCCCCCCACTTCCCGCTCATGCCCCGTGTCTCCCTGCTGTTGCCCCCCCACCCCCCGGTCATACCCCGTGTCTCTCTGCTGTTGCCCCCCACCCCCGCTCATGCCCCGTGTCTCTCTCTCGTTACCCCCCACCCCCCTCTCATGCCCCGTGTCTCCCTCGTGTTCCCCCCACCCCCGCGTCTCCCTGCTGTTGCCCCCCACCCCCCGCTCATGCCCCCTGTCTCTCTCATGTTGCCCCCACCCCCCGCTCATGCCCGATGTCTCTCTCCTGTTACCCCCCACCCCCACCCCCCTCTCATGCCCCGTGTCTCTCTCCTGTTGCCCCCCATCCCCCGGGCATGCCCTGTGTCTCTCTCCTGTTACCCCCCATCCCCCGGGCATGCCCTGTGTCTCCCTCCTGTTGCCCCCCACCCCCCACTCATGCCCCGTGTCTCTCTTCTGTTGCCCCTCACCCCCCTCTCATGCCCTGTGTCTCCCTCCTGTTGCCCCCATCCCCCGCTCATGCACTGTGTCTCTCTCCTGTTACCCCCACGCCCCGATCATGCCCCGTGTCTCCCTGCTGTTGCCCCCCACCCCCGGTCATGCCCCGTGTCCCCCTGCTATTGCCCCCTATCCCCCGCTCATGCCCGTGTCTCTCTCCTGTTCCCCCCACCCCCCGCTTATGCCTCGTGTCTCTCCTGTTACCCCCCACCCCCTGCTCATGCTCCGTGTCTTTCTCCTGTTGCCCCCCTGCTCATGCGCCGTGTCTCCCTGCTGTTGCCCCTCACTCCCGCTCATGCCCCGTGTCTCTCTCCTGTTACCCCCACTCCCCTCTCATGCCCCGTGTCTCCCTCGTGTTCCCCCAGCCTCTGCTCGTGCCCCGTGTCTCCCTGCTGTTGCCCCCCACCCCCCGCTCATGCCCTGTGTCTCCCTGATGTTGCCGCCCACCCTCTGCGCATGTCCCGTGTCTCTCTCCTGTTACCCCCCACACCCCTCTCATGCCCCGTGTCTCTCCCCTGTTACCCCCACCCCCTCTCACACCCCGTGTCTCTCTCCTGTTGCCCCCCACCCCCCGATCATGCCCCGTGTCTCCCTGCTGTTTCCCCCCACCCCCCGCTCATGCCCCGTGTCTCTCTCCTGTTGCCCCCCACCCCCCGGTCATACCCCGTGTCTCTCTGCTGTTGCCCCCCACCCCCCCGGTCATGCCCGTGTCTCTCTCTTGTTACCCCCCACCCCCCTCTCATGCCCCGTGTCTCCCTCGTGTTCCCCCACCCCCCGCGTCTCCCTGCTGTCGCCCCCCACCCCCCTCTCATGCCCCCTGTCTCTCTCATGTTCCCCCCACCCCCCGCTCATGCCACGTGTCTCTCTCCTGTTACCCCCCGCCCCCCTCTCATGCCCCGTGTCTCCCTCCTGTTGCCCCCCATCCCCCGGCATGCCCTGTGTCTCTCTCCTGTTACCCCCCACCCCCCAGTCATGCCCCATGTCTCTCTCCTGTTGCCCCCCAACCCCCACTCATGCCCCGTGTCTCTCTTCTGTTACCCCCCACCCCCTCTCATGCCCCGTGTCTCCCTCGTTTTCTCCCCGCCCCCCGCTCATGCCCAGTGTCTCCCTGCTGTTGCCCCCCGCTCATGCGCCATGTCTGTCTCCTGTTACCCCCACCCCCTGCTCATGCCCTGTGTCTCTCTCCTGTTACCCCCCACCCCCCTCTCATGTCCCGTGTCTCTCTCCTGTTGCCCCCACCCCCTCTCATGCCCCGTGTCTCTCTCCTGTTGCCCCCACCCCCCGGTCATGCCCTGTGTCTCTCTCCTGTTGCCCCCACCCCCGCTCATGCCCCGTGTCTCTCTCCTGTTGCCCCCACCCCCCTCTCAGGCCCCGTGTCTCCCAGCTGTTGCCCCCACCCTCCGCTCATGCCCTGTGTCTCTCTCCTGTTACCCCCCACCCCCCTCTCATGCCCCGTGTCTCTCTCCTGTTACCCCCCACCCCCTCTCATGCCCCGTGTCTCTCTCCTGTTGCCCCCCATCCCCCGTCATGCCCCGTGTCTCCCTGCTGTTGCCCCCCATTCCCCGCTCATGCCCCGTGTCTCTCTCCTGTTACCCCCCAGCCCCCTCTCATGCCCCGTGTCTCCCTTGTGTTCCCCCCACCCCCCGCTCATACCCCGTGTCTCCCTGCTGTTGCCCCCACCCCCCTCTCATGGCCCGTGTCTCTCTCCTGTTATCCCCCACCCCCCTCTCATGCCCCGTGTCTCTCTCCTGTTGCCCCCCATCCCCCGGTCATGCCCTGTGTCTCCCTGCTGTTGCCCCCCACCCCCCATGTCTCTCTCCTGTTACCCTCCACCCCCGGTCATGCCCCGTGTCTCCCTGCTTTTGCCCCCCACCCCCCGCTCATGCCCAGTGTCTCTCTCCCGTTCCCCCCACCCCCCGCTCATGCCTCGTGTCTCCCCTGTTCTACCCAACACCCGCTCATGCCCCGTGTCTCCCTGCTGTTGCCCCCGACCCCCTGCTCATGCCCCGTGTCTCTCTCCTGTTACCCCCAACCCCCTCTCATGCCCCGTGTCTCTCTCCTGTTATCCCCCACCCCCCTTTCATGCCCCGTGTCTCTCTCCTGTTGCCCCCCACCCCCCGGGCATGCCCTGTGTCTCTCTCCTGTTACCCCCACCCCCCGGTCATGCCCCATGTCTCCCTCCTGTTGCCCCCCACCCCCCACTTATGCCCTGTGTCTCTTTCCCGTTACCCCCCACCCCCCTCTCATGCCCCGTGTCTCTCTCCTGTTAACCCTCACCCCCTCTCATGCCCCGTGTCTCCCTCCTGTTGCCCCCATCCCCCGCTCATGCCCCGTGTCTCTCTCCTGTTACCCCCCAGCCCCCTCTCATGCCCCGTGTCTCCCTCGTGTTCCCCCCACCCCCCGCTCATACCCCGTGTCTCCCTGCTGTTGCCCCCCACCCCCTCTCATGCCCCGTGTCTCTCTCCTGTTGTCCCCCATCCCCCGGTCATGCCCTGTGTCTCCCTGCTGTTGCCCCCCACCCCCCGCTCATGCCCAGTGTCTCTCCCCTGTTACCCTCCACCCCCGCTCATGCCCTGTGTCTCCCTGCTGTTGCCCCTCCCCAGGTCATGCCCCGTGTCTCCCTGCTGTTGCCCCCACACCCTCTCATGCCCCGTGTCTCTCTCCTGTTACCCCCCACACCCCTCTCATGCCCCGTCTGTCTCCTGTTCCCCCCACCCCCCGGTTATGCCCCGTGTCTTCCAGCTGTTGCCCCCCACACCCTCTCATGCCCTGTGTCTCTCTCCTGTCACCCCCCCAACCCTCGCTCATGCCCCGTGTCTCCCTGCTGTTGCCCCCCACCCCCCATTCATGCCCCGTGTCTCTCTCCTGTTGCCCCCCACCCCCTGGTCATTCCCCGTGTCTCTCTCCTGTTGCCCCCCACCCCGCAGTCATGCCCCGTGTCTCCCTGCTGTTGCCCTTCACCCCCCGCTCATGCCCCGTGTCTCCCTGCTGTTGCCCCCCACCCCCCGCTCATGCCCTGTGTCTCTCCCCTGTTCCCCGACCCCCCGCTCATGCCTCGTGTCTCCCCTATTCCCCCCCACCCCCCGCTCATGCCCCGTGTCTCTCTTCTGTTACCCCCCACCCCCTCTCATGCCCCGTGTCTCCCTCGTTTTCTCCCCGCCCCCCGCTCATGCCCAGTGTCTCCCTGCTGTTGCCCCCCGCTCATGCGCCATGTCTGTCTCCTGTTACCCCCACCCCCTGCTCATGCCCTGTGTCTCTCTCCTGTTACCCCCCACCCCCCTCTCATGCCCCGTGTCTCTCTCCTGTTGCCCCCCACCCCCGGTCATGCCCCGTGTCTCCTTGCTCTTTCCCCCCACCCCCGTTCATGCCCCGTGTCTCTCTCCTGTTACCCCCCACCCCCCTCTCATGTCCCGTGTCTCTCTCCTGTTGCCCCCACCCCCTCTCATGCCCCGTGTCTCTCTCCTGTTGCCCCCACCCCCCGGTCATGCCCTGTGTCTCTCTCCTGTTGCCCCCACCCCCGCTCATGCCCCGTGTCTCTCTCCTGTTGCCCCCACCCCCCTCTCATGCCCCGTGTCTCCCAGCTGTTGCCCCCACCCTCCGCTCATGCCCTGTGTCTCTCTCCTGTTACCCCCCACCCCCCTCTCATGCCCCGTGTCTCTCTCCTGTTACCCCCCACCCCCTCTCATGCCCCGTGTCTCTCTCCTGTTGCCCCCCATCCCCCGTCATGCCCCGTGTCTCCCTGCTGTTGCCCCCCATTCCCCGCTCATGCCCCGTGTCTCTCTCCTGTTACCCCCCAGCCCCCTCTCATGCCCCGTGTCTCCCTTGTGTTCCCCCCACCCCCCGCTCATACCCCGTGTCTCCCTGCTGTTGCCCCCACCCCCCTCTCATGGCCCGTGTCTCTCTCCTGTTATCCCCCACCCCCCTCTCATGCCCCGTGTCTCTCTCCTGTTGCCCCCCATCCCCCGGTCATGCCCTGTGTCTCCCTGCTGTTGCCCCCCACCCCCCATGTCTCTCTCCTGTTACCCTCCACCCCCGGTCATGCCCCGTGTCTCCCTGCTTTTGCCCCCCACCCCCCGCTCATGCCCAGTGTCTCTCTCCCGTTCCCCCCA
Organism: Ambystoma mexicanum; assembly: GCF_040938575.1. Lineage (NCBI taxonomy): Eukaryota > Metazoa > Chordata > Amphibia > Caudata > Ambystomatidae > Ambystoma > Ambystoma mexicanum. The sequence continues at coordinate 584,009,999 of NC_090922.1, read as the reverse complement.
CCCCCCGCTCATGCCCCGTGTCTCCCCTGTTCTACCCAACACCCGCTCATGCCCCGTGTCTCCCTGCTGTTGCCCCCGACCCCCTGCTCATGCCCCGTGTCTCTCTCCTGTTACCCCCAACCCCCTCTCATGCCCCGTGTCTCTCTCCTGTTATCCCCCACCCCCCTTTCATGCCCCGTGTCTCTCTCCTGTTGCCCCCCACCCCCCGGGCATGCCCTGTGTCTCTCTCCTGTTACCCCCACCCCCCGGTCATGCCCCATGTCTCCCTCCTGTTGCCCCCCACCCCCCACTTATGCCCTGTGTCTCTTTCCTGTTACCCCCCACCCCCCTCTCATGCCCCGTGTCTCTCTCCTGTTACCCCTCACCCCCTCTCATGCCCCGTGTCTCCCTCCTGTTGCCCCCATCCCCCGCTCATGCCCCGTGTCTCTCTCCTGTTACCCCCCAGCCCCCTCTCATGCCCCGTGTCTCCCTCGTGTTCCCCCCACCCCCCGCTCATACCCCGTGTCTCCCTGCTGTTGCCCCCCACCCCCTCTCATGCCCCGTGTCTCTCTCCTGTTGTCCCCCATCCCCCGGTCATGCCCTGTGTCTCCCTGCTGTTGCCCCCCACCCCCCGCTCATGCCCAGTGTCTCTCCCCTGTTACCCTCCACCCCCGCTCATGCCCTGTGTCTCCCTGCTGTTGCCCCTCCCCAGGTCATGCCCCGTGTCTCCCTGCTGTTGCCCCCACACCCTCTCATGCCCCGTGTCTCTCTCCTGTTACCCCCCACACCCCTCTCATGCCCCGTCTGTCTCCTGTTCCCCCCACCCCCCGGTTATGCCCCGTGTCTTCCAGCTGTTGCCCCCCACACCCTCTCATGCCCCGTGTCTCTCTCCTGTCACCCCCCCAACCCTCGCTCATGCCCCGTGTCTCCCTGCTGTTGCCCCCCACCCCCCATTCATGCCCCGTGTCTCTCTCCTGTTGCCCCCCACCCCCTGGTCATTCCCCGTGTCTCTCTCCTGTTGCCCCCCACCCCGCAGTCATGCCCCGTGTCTCCCTGCTGTTGCCCTTCACCCCCCGCTCATGCCCCGTGTCTCCCTGCTGTTGCCCCCCACCCCCCGCTCATGCCCCGTGTCTCCCTGCTGTTGCCCCCGACCCCCCGCTCATGCCCCGTGTCTCTCTCCTGTTACCCCCCACCCCCGGTCATGCCCCGTGTCTCCCTGCTGTTACCCCCCACCCCCTCTCATGCCCGTGTCTCTCTCCTGTTACCCCCCACCCCCCTCTCATGCCCCGTGTCTCCCTGCTGTTGCCCCCCACCCCCGCTCATGCCCCGTGTCTCTTCCCTGTTACCCCCCACCCTCCGCTCATGCCCCGTGTGTCCCTGCTGTTGCCCCCCATCCCCCGGTCATGCCCCGTGTCTCCCTGCTGTTGCCCCCACCCCCCCTCTCATGCCCCGTGTCTCCCTGCTGTTGCCCCCCACCCCCGCTCATGCCCCGTGTCTCTCTCCTGTTAACCCCCACCCCCCTCTCATGCCCCGTGTCTCTCTCCTATTGCCCCCCACCCTCCGGTCATGCCCCGTGTCTCCCTGCTGTTGCCCCCCACCCTCCGGTCATGCCCCGTGTCTCCCTCCTGTTGCCCCCCATCCCTGCTCATGCCCCGTGTCTCTCTCCTGTTACCCCCCACCCCCGGTCATGCCCCGTGTCCCCCTGCTGTTGCCCCCCATCCCCCGATCATGCCCTGTGTCTCTCTCCTGTTCCCCCCACCCCCCGCTTATGCCTCGTGTCTCTCCTGTTACCCCCCACCCCCTGCTCATGCCCCGTGTCTCCCTGCTGGTGCCCCTTACTCCCGCTCATGCCCCGTGTCTCTCTCCTGTTACCCCCACTCCCCTCTCATGCCCTGTGTCTCCCTCGTGTTCCCCCCACCCTCTGCTCATGCCCCGTCTCTCCCTGTTGTTGCCCCCCACCCCCCGCTCATGCCCTGTGTCTCCCTGCTGTTGCCCCACCCTCTGCTCATGTCCCGTGTCTCTCTCCTGTTACTCCCCACACCCCTCTCATGCCCCGTGTCTCGCTCCTGTTACCCCCACCTCCTCTCATACCCCGTGTCTCTCTCCTGTTGCCCCCCACCCCCCGATCATGCCCTGTGTCTCCCTGCTGTTTCCCCCCTCCCCTCGCTCATGCCCCGTGTCTCTCTCCTGTTACCCCCACCCCCCCTCTCATGCCCCGTGTCTCTCTCCTGTAACCCCCCACACCCCTTTCATGCCCCGTGTCTCTCTCCTGTTGCCCCCCACCCCCAGTCATGCCCCATGTCTCCCTTCTGTTGCCCCCCACACCCCCGGTCATACCCCGTGTCTCTTTGCTGTTGCCCCCCAGCCCCCGCTCATGCCCTGTGTCTCTCCCCTGTTCCCCCCACCCCCCGCTCATGCCTCGTGTCTCCCCTGTTCCCCCCACCCCCCGCTCATGCCCCGTGTCTCCCTGCTGTTGCCCCCAACCCCCCGCTCATGCCCCGTGTCTCTCTCCTGTTACCCCCCACCCCCGGTCATGCCCCGTGTCTCCCTGCTGTTACCCCCCACCCCCCTCTCATGCCCCGTGTCTCCCTGCTGTTGCCCCCCACCCCCGCTCATGCCCCGTGTCTCTTCCCTGTTACCCCCCACCCTTGCTCATGCCCCGTGTGTCCCTGCTGTTGCCCCCAACCCCCCGCTCATGCCCCGTGTCTCTCTCCTGTTACCCCCCACCCCCGCTCATGCCCCGTGTCTCTCTCCTGTTACCCCCCACCCCCCTCTCATGCCCCGTGTCTCCCTGCTGTTGCCCCCCACCCCCGCTCATGCCCCGTGTCTCTTCCCTGTTACCCCCCACCCTTGCTCATGCCCCGTGTGTCCCTGCTGTTGCCCCCCACCCCCCGGTCATGCCCTGTGTCTCCCTGCTGTTGCCCCCACCCCCCTCTCATGCCCCGTGTCTCCCTGCTGTTGCCCCCCACCCCCGCTCATGCCCCGTATCTCTCTCCTGTTAACCCCCACCCCCCTCTCATGCCCCGTGTCTCTCTCCTATTGCCCCCCACCCTCCGGTCATGCCCCGTGTCTCCCTGCTGTTGCCCCCCACCCCCGCTCATGCCCAGTGTCTCTCTCCTGTTACCCCCCCACCCCCCGGTCATGCCCAGTGTCTCCCTGCTGTTGTCCCCCACCCTCCTCTCATGCCCTGTGTATCTCTCCTGTTGCCCCCCACCCCCTGGTCATGCCCCGTGTCTTCCTGCTGTTGCCCCTCACCCCCCGCTCATGCCCCATGTCTCTCTCCTGTTACCCCCCACCCCCGGTTATGCCCCGTGTCTCCCCTGTTCGCCCCACCCCCGCTCATGCCCCGTGTCTCCCTGATGTTGCCCCTCACCCCCTGCTCATGCCCCGTGTCTCTCTCCTGTTACCCCCACCCCTCTCTCATGCCCCGTGTCTCCCTCCTGTTGCCCCCCCATCCCCTGCTCATGCCCCGTGTCTCTCTCCTGTTACCCCCCACCCCCGGTCATGCTCCGTGTCCCCCTGCTGTTGCCCCCCATCCCCCGATCACGCCCTGTGTCTCTCTCCTGTTCCCGCCCACCCCCCGCTTATGCCTCGTGTCTCTCCTGTTACCCCCCACCCCCGCTCATGCTCCGTGTCTTTCTCCTGTTGCCCCCCTGCTCATGCCCCGTGTCTCCCTGCTGGTGCCCCTTACTCCCGCTCATGCCCCGTGTCTCTCTCCTGTTACCCCCACTCCCCTCTCATGCCCCGTGTCTCCCTCGTGTTCCCCCCACCCTCTGCTCATGCCCCGTCTCTCCCTGTTGTTGCCCCCCACCCCCCGCTCATGCCCTGTGTCTCCCTGCTGTTGCCCCACCCTCTGCTCATGTCCCGTGTCTCTCTCCTGTTACCCCCCACACCCCTCTCATGCCCCGTGTCTCTCTCCTGTTGCCCCCCACCCCCTCTCATACCCCTTGTCTCTCTCCTGTTGCCCCCCACCCCCGATCATGCCCCGTGTCTCCCTGCTGTTTCCCCCCTCCCCTCGCTCATGCCCCGTGTCTCTCTCCTGTTACCCCCACCCCCCTCTCATGCCCCTTGTCTCTCTCCTGTAACCCCCCACACCCCTCTCATGCCCCGTGTCTCCCTCGTGTTCCCCCCACCCCCCACTCATGCCCCGTGTCTCCCTGCTGTTGCCCCCCACCCCCGCTCATGCCCCGTGTCTCTCTCATGTTGCCCCCACCCCCCGCTCATGCCCTGTGTCTCTCTCCTGTTACCCCCCCACCCCCACTCATGCCCCGTGTCTCTCTCCTGTTACCCCCCACCCCCCGGTCATGCCCCATGTCTCCCTCCTGTTGCCCCCCACCCCCCACTCATGCCCCGTGTCTCTCTTCTGTTACCCCCCACCCCCCTCTCATGCCCCGTGTCTCCCTCGTTTTCCCTCCGCCCCCCGCTCATGCCCAGTGTCTCCCTGCTGTTGCCCCCCACCCCCGCTCATGCGCCATGTCTGTCTCCTGTTACCCCCCACCCCCTGCTCATGCCCTGTGTCTCTCTCCTGTTACCCCCCACCCCCCTCTCATGCCCCGTGTCTCTCTCCTGTTGCCCCCCACCCCCGGTCATGCCCCGTGTCTCCTTGCTCTTTCCCCCCACCCCCGCTCATGCCCCGTGTCTCCCTCGTGTTCCCCCCACCCTCCGCTCATGCCCCGTGTCTCCCTGCTGTTGCCCCCCACGCCCCGCTCATGCCCTGTGTCTCTCTCATGTTGCCCCCCACCCCCGCTCATGCCCCGTGTCTCTGTCCTGTTACCCCCCACCCCATCTCATGCCCTGTGTCTCTCTCCTGTTGCCCCCCACCCCCGGTCATGCCCCGTGTCTCTCTCCTGTTGCCCCCCACCCCCCGGTCATGCCCCATGTCTCTCTCCTGTTGCCCCCCAGTCATGCCCCGTGTCTCTCTCCTGTTACCCCCACTCCCCTCTCATGCCCCGTGTCTCCCTCGTGTTCCCCCCACCCTCTGCTCATGCCCCGTCTCTCCCTGTTGTTGCCCCCCACCCCCGCTCATGCCCTGTGTCTCCCTGCTGTTGCCCCACCCTCTGCTCATGTCCCGTGTCTCTCTCCTGTTACCCCCCACACCCCTCTCATGCCCCGTGTCTCCCTCCTGTTACCCCCCACCCCCTCTCATACCCCGTGTCTCTCTCCTGTTGCCCCCCACCCCCTGATCATGCCCCATGTCTCCCTGCTGTTTCCCCCCTCCCCTCGCTCATGCCCCGTGTCTCTCTCCTGTTACCCCCACCCCCCCTCTCATGCCCCGTGTCTCTCTCCTGTAACCCCCCACACCCCCTCATGCCCCGTGTCTCTCTCCTGTTGCCCCCACCCCCCTCTCATGCCCCGTGTCTCCCTGCTGTTGCCCCCCACCCCCGCTCATGCCCCGTATCTCTCTCCTGTTAACCCCCACCCCCCTCTCATGCCCCGTGTCTCTCTCCTATTGCCCCCCACCCTCCGGTCATGCCCCGTGTCTCCCTGCTGTTGCCCCCCACCCCCGCTCATGCCCAGTGTCTCTCTCCTGTTACCCCCCACCCCCCGGTCATGCCCAGTGTCTCCCTGCTGTTGTCCCCCACCCTCCTCTCATGCCCTGTGTATCTCTCCTGTTGCCCCCCACCCCCTGGTCATGCCCCGTGTCTTCCTGCTGTTGCCCCTCACCCCCCGCTCATGCCCCATGTCTCTCTCCTGTTCCCCCCACCCCCGCTCATGCCTCGTGTCTCCCCTGTTCGCCCCACTCCCGCTCATGCCCCGTGTCTCCCTGATGTTGCCCCTCACCCCCTGCTCATGCCCCGTGTCTCTCTCCTGTTACCCCCACCCCTCTCTCATGCCCCGTGTCTCCCTCCTGTTGCCCCCCCATCCCCCGCTCATGCCCCGTGTCTCTCTCCTGTTACCCCCCACCCCCGGTCATGCCCCGTGTCCCCCTGCTGTTGCCCCCCATCCCCCGATCATGCCCTGTGTCTCTCTCCTGTTCCCCCCACCCCCCGCTTATGCCTTGTGTCTCTCCTGTTACCCCCCACCCCCGCTCATGCTCCGTGTCTCTCTCCTGTTGCCCCCCATCCCCCGGTCATGCCCCATGTCTCCCTCCTGTTGCCCCCCACCCCCCACTCATGCCCCGTGTCTCTTCTGTTACCCCCCACTCCCCTCTCATGCCCGTGTCTCCCTCGTTTTCCCTCCGCCCCCCGCTCATGCCCAGTGTCTCCCTGCTGTTGCCCCCCACCCCCCGCTCATGCGCCATGTCTGTCTCCTGTTACCCCCCACCCCCTGCTAATGCCCTGTGTCTCTCTCCTGTTACCCCCCACCCCCCTCTCATGCCCCGTGTCTCTCTCCTGTTGCCCCCCACCCCCGGTCATGCCCCGTGTCTCCTTGCTCTTTCCCCCCACCCCCGCTCATGCCCCGTGTCTCCCTCGTGTTCCCCCCACCCTCCGCTCATGCCCCGTGTCTCCCTGCTGTTGCCCCCCACGCCCCGCTCATGCCCTGTGTCTCTCTCATGTTGCCCCCCACCCCCGCTCATGCCCCGTGTCTCTCTCCTGTTACCCCCCATCTCATGCTCTGTGTCTCTCTCCTGTTGCCCCCCACCCCCCGGTCATGCCCCGTGTCTCTCTCCTGTTGCCCCCCACCCCCCGGTCATGCCCCGTGTCTCTCTCCTGTTGCCCCCCAGTCATGCCCCGTGTCTCCCTCCTGTTGCCCCCCACCCCCTGCTCATGCCCCTTGTCTCTCTTCTGTTACCCCCATCCCCCTCTCATGCCCCGTGTCTCCCTCGTGTTCCCCCCGCTCATGCCACGTGTCTCCCTGCTGTTGCCCCCACCCCCTGCTCATGCCCCGGTCTCTCTCCTGTTACCCCCCCGCTCATGCCCCGTGTCTCCCTGCTGTTGCCCCCACCCCCGCTCATGCCCCGTGTCTCCCTGCTGTTTCCCCCCTCCCCTCGCTCATGCCCCGTGTCTCTCTCCTGTTACCCCCCTCCCCTCGCTCATGCCCCGTGTCTCTCTCCTGTTACCCCCACCCCCCTCTCATGCCCCGTGTCTCTCTCCTGTAACCCCCCACACCCCTCTCATTCCCCGTGTCTCTCTCCTGTTGCCCCCCACCCCCAGTCATGCCCCATGTCTCCCTTCTGTTGCCCCCCACCCCCCGGTCATACCCCGTGTCTCTCTGCTGTTGCCCCCCACCCCCCACTCATGCCCCGTGTCTCTCTCCTGTTACCCCCCACCCCCCTCTCATGCCCCGTGTCTCCCTCGTGTTCCCCCCCACCCCCCACTCATGCCCCGTGTCTCCCTGCTGTTGCCCCCCACCCCCGCTCATGCCCCGTGTCTCTCTCATGTTGCCCCCACCCCCCGCTCATGCCCTGTGTCTCTCTCCTGTTACCCCCCACCCCCCTCTCATGCCCCGTGTCTCTCTCCTGTTACCCCCACCCCCCGGTCATGCCCCATGTCTCCCTCCTGTTGCCCCCCACCCCCCACTCATGCCCCGTGTCTCTCTTCTGTTACCCCCACCCCCCTCTCATGCCCCGTGTCTCCCTCGTTTTCCCTCCGCCCCCCGCTCATGCCCAGTGTCTCCCTGCTGTTGCCCCCCGCTCATGCGCCATGTCTGTCTCCTGTTACCCCCACCCCCTGCTCATGCCCTGTGTCTCTCTCCTGTTACCCCCAACCCCCCTCTCATGCCGTGTGTCTCTCTCCTGTTGCCCCCCACCCCCGGTCATGCCCCGTGTCTCCTTGCTCTTTCCCCCCACCCCCGCTCATGCCCCGTGTCTCCCTCGTGTTCCCCCCACCCTCCGCTCATGCCCCGGGTCTCCCTGCTGCTGCCCCCCACGCCCCGCTCATGCCCTGTGTCTCTCTCATGTTGCCCCCCACCCCCGCTCATGCCCCGTGTCTCTCTCCTGTTACCCCCCACCCCCATCTCATGCCCTGTGTCTCTCTCCTGTTGCCCCCCACCCCCCGGTCATGCCCCGTGTCTCTCTCCTGTTGCCCCCCACCCCCCAGTCATGCCCCGTGTCTCCCTCCTGTTGCCCCCCACCCCCTGCTCATGCCCCGTGTCTCTCTTCTGTTACCCCCATCCCCCTCTCATGCCCCGTGTCTCCCTCGTGTTCCCCCCGCTCATGCCACGTGTCTCCCTGCTGTTGCCCCCACCCCCTGCTCATGCCCCGGTCTCTCTCCTGTTACCCCCCGCTCATGCCCCGTGTCTCCCTGCTGTTGCCCCCACCCCCGCTCATGCCCCATGTCTCCCTGCTGTTGCCCCCCACCCCCGCTCATGCCCCGTGTCTCTCTCCTGTTACCCCCCACCCCCTCTCATGCCCCGTGTCTCCCTCCTGGTCCTCCCTACCCATGCCCTGTTGTGTTCTCTTTATACACTCCGCCTTCCCTTTCCATGGTGTCCATCTTGGTAAAAGATTTTCCTTCCTACACCGGGACGCCGCAGGCGTTCCGCTTTGGGCAGAAACATCTTTTTTTTACCACCACGGGTTCCCACTTTGAGAACCTAGGATGCTAGTGGTCTTCATCCATTGAAAAGGACGTTATGGGTATGTTGCACTAATAAAAAACTATTAAGTTCAATGAAAAAACGTTGTTAAAGGGACGTTATGGTTAAGTTGCACTAATAAAAACCTATGAAAATCAATGAAAAAACTTTGTTAAAGGGACGTTATGGTAAAGTTGCACTAATAGAAACCAATGAAATTCAGTGAAAAAACTTTGTTAAAGGGACGTTATTGTAGTTGCGCTACTAAAAACCTATGAAATTCAGTGAAAAAACGTTGGTAAAGGGACGTTATGGTTCCAAGTAAAAACAAAAAACCCTTGAAATTCGACAGTTATGGTAAGCTAAGCAACCATAACTCGCGCCACCTCCGTGCACTGCTAAGCCTAACACCCAGGACATCAAAGATGACATCACAAATGTCATTGATGACATCACTGATGACATCACATGTGCATTTACCTTTCATGAAAGGTCTGTACAAGGGAATCTTAGTGTAATGTTCATAAAAAAAGTGTCAAAGATTATTGGAATAAATATCAAGTGCTAATCAGTGCATTAAGCTATGCATTTATATAAATAGCATTCTATTATTTAACTTCAATCCAGTATACTAAGGTACTCATGTAGAAACATAGGCATTGTGTGCAGCATACATGATGCAGGTGCAATATTCATAAGCTTGCCATGTTGAATAGTGAAATGATAACTGTTTTCATATTAGAGTTTTGCGTACAGTGAAACTTGTGATAAGTAAGTAATAAAACCCACTTACTACATAATTGCATTATTATAGACAAATCACAAAGAGACAACACCAAAAACTAATATGAATATATACAAGGGAATTGAAGTAAGAAAAAAAACAGCAATAGTAGCAGAAAGTTTTCATAACCTAACTGATTACCTTTATGCAGAGAAATGATTGCTCTGTTTCAAAGCTGTTACTTACCCTATCTATATATATCACATGAGGTGTCTGGACCCTAAGGAAAATAGTGTGAGTACAACATATAAAAATATGAGCATATACAGGGAAAGTACAGTAATAAAAAAAAACATCAAAACTATCAGAAAGTGCTGATAACTCTACTGATAATGTGAATGCACAAAAAGGATTGCTGTCTTTCAAGGTTGTGTCTTCCCTATGATTATGTTTCACATGATATGACTGGACCATAAGGGAATTATTTTAAGAACATACTTGAAGGATAAGTCTACAAATATAGTACATTTACAATTTTTAGTTCCTGACTGTTACTGAAGAAAATCATGTGGCCTAGATATGCCAGGAAAGGAAAAAAGGGGGCGTCAGACATGTGATGTCATCAATGACTTTTGTGATGTCATCTTTGATGTCCTGGGTGTTAGGCTTAGCAGTGCACGGTGGTGGCGCGAGTTATGGTTGCTTAGCTTACCATAACTGGCGAATTTCAAGGGTTTTTCGGTTTTACTTGGAACCATAACGTCCCTTTAGCAACGTTTTTTCACTGAATTTCATAGGTTTTTAGTAGCGCAACTTAACCATAACGTCCCTTTAACAAAGTTTTTTCACTGAATATATATATATATATGTAAATAAGACAAGAGAATTACCAAAGTTGTTTGTAAATAAAGATCAAGGACTATTGGATGATTGGCTGAATGTGACGTCTGACGCCATGTTATATCCAGGGAAATGCCATAGAAATGGAAACGCTGCATGACAACCATGGGACTGTAGTAGAAATTGAGATAACATCAGAGGTAAGCTCAAAGGGTGAGATACAGGACGTTGAGTGTGTGAAACATGTGATTATAACTGTGAATAAAATTGTGGATACACTTTCATCTAAGGAAAGGGAGATCCATATGGCTGAGATTGAGGGACTAGCCATGCATAATTTGAATAAAGATTTTATAGGGATAAGTGGTCTGGAATGTGAGTGTGATGGAAAGAAGAACATAAGTATGGGGAAATCACTGAAAATTATTGAAATAAATACCCATGAGGAAAGCCCTTATTTGATCGAAAGTGGATTTTGGAACAATTGCATCAGGTTCCCTAGGTGGGGGATTACCACCACTGATATTGTGAAGGTGACACTCCCGGAACATGGGAACTGGGAGAACTGGGCAATTGTAGAGTTTGTAACCCCGGTAATTGTGGAACTTATTTGCCTGCATACTGAGGCTCTTTGGAGCAATAGGTATAAAATGGTAATATGCAATAAAGTCCAGGAAAATAAAAATAAAAAGGTGGGATTTGTTAGTGTCGGGCTGAGGAGACAACATGCAGAGGGTGCCATTAGCAGGTGCGATATGTTGGTACCAGAGCAGGTTCATCTGGAGGGAAATTGAGTATTTTAAGTGTCAGAGGAACCAGTAGTAATATCTTGGAATACTAGAGGTTTCCGTTCCTTCATGCACGGCACTGGTAAATGTTGCCTGGATAAATGTGATGTGTTTGCTTTCCAAGAGACATGGGTTGGGGGGATCCATCCTGATTAATGAGTTGAATGTACTTGTTAACCCTGCAGTTTGTAGGGAGGTTGGGCGCCCAGTGGGGGCACTATGCATAGGTGCTAGGTGCCCATTAACCATTCGTGAGTATAATAAAACAGGTAACTCTCCCTTTGTTCTTTGTGGAATTGTAAAAAATCTAGGCATATTTAAGAAAACACTGGTGATTAATGTGTATTCTCACCCTGGAGGGGAAAACATGGATGCCATTGCCAGCATAATCGTGGATACCATAGAGAGAAGGTTGTTGGAGGTTCCAGGTGCAAATATACTGGTGGTGATGGACTTTAATGCCCAATGTGATGAAGAACAAATAGCTACAAATGAATGGGAAGATCTATGTGGTGAGTTTGATGTGATAATCCCTCCAATCTTGGGTAAGGAAGGTAAAACTCCCACTTCACAGGTAAAAAAGGTTAATGGAATGATATGGATAGAATTGTTTGAGAACTGGGACCTTTCATACCTAAATACTAAAATTGAAGACACACGAAAAATGACATGGACAAATGATATTGTTAGCTACCGTATGAATTACATGTTTGCTTTTAAGGTTCTTAGGGTGCAAGTGAAACAATGTGAACACATCCATATGAGCCAAAGTGATCATTCTGTACTTAAGTACACACTTAAAGTAATGAAGTGTCAAAAAACATACACAACTGGCAAGGTTATGAATATTCAAACCACAGGGGGTGGGAATAGGATCTATTGACCGAAAGAAATCTCATAACATTTTACGAGATGTTTAATCGTCTACCAATTGATGATGGGGATATCCCAGAGTCGGGTATATCGAGGTTGAGTGCTATGATCGAATTGATCGTAAAGACCACAAAAAGGGCTTGCATTTCCAAAGCTTCAGGGAAGAAACATTCCAATCTATATGATCAGACAATCCATAATGCAAAAAAGAAAGTAAATGTGGATATCGGGGGTATCAAATCAGACGGGGATCTGGATGGTGAACAAAAACGTAAAAAGGAATGCACCCTCCGTATGCGATACAAGAATTGGCTTAAAGTTTTTCGTCATAGTATATGTAATGCCAACTGGCGGAAAGGCTTTAAATTGTGTAACACTTCTTAACCCAAGACGTTTTGGTAACTCTATAGACAACATCTGATGGAATCTGATGATATAGATATTAACATCATACCAGTGGAGGAATGGCAAACCTATGTGGGCCACCTCTATTATGAGAAATATGAGGTGAATAGGCTACATATGGAGGTTGGGGAGCATGATCCAACGGATTTCCCATTTGATGAGGTAGACATTTGTAAAATAATCAACAACATGAAAACTTCCAGAGCACCGGGCCCCAAGGGACTAGCAAATGTGGTTATTAAACGTAACCCCATTAAGTGGGCAACCTATTTACGGAAATTGTACTCTAACATCTGGCACAGTGGGGAGATACTGGACAGCTGGAAGAAAGCTGTGCTGGTCCCGCTATTTAAGAAGGGGGAGAGAACTAAACCTGTTAATTACCTGCTGTTGGCTATGGCAGATACCTGCTGTAAACTATTCTGCACCCTCCTATTAAAAATCATTAATCAATGGAGTAGTGCAGAGAAAATACTCGCCCCGCAACAGACCGGTTTTAGTACCTTGGACAAATTGACGCTTCCAAACCATGTTTTATCAGATATTTATAGGGAAAACGGGTCAAATCTATATATATGCTTTATTGATTACTCAGGAGCGTTCAATTGTGTGGACAGGAATTTGCTCTGGATTAAATTGTTGAAACGGACAAGTACTGTTTGCTGTTGCTGCAACGTTGGGCTGCCCTGTTGGCTGGCGCTTTTGGTCCGTTTGGATTTTCATCCCTTTTGTTCTGGACTTGTTGTTTGTCGGGACTACTGAATTTCTGCTGGAGGACGTACTTCTCGGGTGCACCAGTGTGCCTGACCCTGAGGTCCTTCCTGTTTGGGTAGCCACACCTCCCGCTGACGTGTTATGCGCCCCTGTGACCTGAAGTACTGCCGGACTCGCGCACCTGCGCCGCGCACCAAGTACCGGACAAGTACTGTTTGCTGTTGCTGCAACGTTGGGCTGCCCTGTTGGCTGGCGCTTTTGGTCCGTTTGGATTTTCATCCCTTTTGTTCTGGACTTGTTTGTCGGGACTACTGAATTTCTGCTGGAGGACGTACTTCTCGGGTGCACCAGTGTGCCTGACCCTGAGGTGATTGCGCTTTGAGCTGTGTTTTGCGTATTGTACGGCTTGTGTGTTGCACACACTGCCGCCTTCCGGCTTGTGTGTGTTGCTTTAAGCTTACGTATGTAAGTGCTTGGAAAGAGGTTTAGCACTCATACGCATTTTGCTTACCAACTCACCTTCTCTGTTTAGGTCCTTCCTGTTTGGGTAGCCACACCTCCCGCCACACCTCCCGCTGACGTGTTATGCGCCCCTGTGACCTGAAGTACTGCCGGACTCGCGCACCTGCGCCGCGCACCAAGTACCGGACAAGTACTGTTTGCTGTTGCTGCAACGTTGGGCTGCCCTGTTGGCTGGCGCTTTTGGTCCGTTTGGATTTTCATCCCTTTTGTTCTGGACTTGTTGTTTGTCGGGACTACTGAATTTCTGCTGGAGGACGTACTTCTCGGGTGCACCAGTGTGCCTGACCCTGAGGTGATTGCGCTTTGAGCTGTGTTTTGCGTATTGTACGGCTTGTGTGTTGCACACACTGCCGCCTTCCGGCTTGTGTGTGTTGCTTTAAGCTTACGTATGTAAGTGCTTGGAAAGAGGTTTAGCACTCATACGCATTTTGCTTACCAACTCACCTTCTCTGTTTAGGTCCTTCCTGTTTGGGTAGCCACACCTCCCGCTGACGTGTTATGCGCCCCTGTGACCTGAAGTACTGCCGGACTCGCGCACCTGCGCCGCGCACCAAGTACCGGACAAGTACTGTTTGCTGTTCGCGGTGCGCGTCGCGGGTCGAGTTGCTTCTCTGCTTCCGGGATTAGGGAGTTGCTGCGTCAGATTTTGAGGTAGGTTTCGAATTGTTAGGTTGAAACCAGCGGCTTCCTGCTCAAAGATGGTCAAGAAACTACGTAATGGAAAGAGATGCCTAAATGGCTCTCCTACAATTGGTTCCGACGGTAATATGTCAGAGGAAGAGCCCAATCAAGACATAGTTAACCAAATCAAGAAAAAGGGAAAGGGACTAAATGATAAACTGTGCCTTAATCAGCATGCAAAGATACCATCAGACCTCAATACGGCGAGTCAATCATTGTCAAATCTCGCACAATCCTCTAATATGGAGATTGTTAAGGAGACAAATGTAGTGGCCCAACTTCATAGCGATGTATATGGTAATGATATTCAAAACATTAAGTTAATTCATAATGTCCCTATCACTGATAGCTCATTATTGGGGGCCGTAAATGATGAGGAAAGTATGCCTACCATTGATGTCTCGCTGGTTGCGCCAGCTGTTTTAGCTGAATTGCATAGTCGAACACGTCTTTCGAATGGGCCGTCTACCCCTGCTGCCGAGTCAAAGGGCCTTAGGGAACAAGTTCATTTTCATGCGGCTATAGTAAAAAATTTAAATCAATTGAAAGAAACGCATAAATATAAAGGTGGTTGGGGGGCCCGGGACTTGTTACACTCTACTAGTTCACCCTCTCATGGGAACCAATATATTCCTTCGGATACTAAAGATCCTCAATCTCCAGTATTGAGCTGTGAGCACAGGTCATTGGAAATTGACTTAGAGAAATCGCGTTTGCCAAATTCCTCTCTTCCGCTTTTTCCACTAGAGGAGACTTTGGTAGACCTAAACTCACAGGAATTACAGAACTTTCCAGTCTTAACTAGAATACTGAACTTGCTGGACAAGGGACACGAGTATACGCATGGAGCCATTGGTGCCCTGAGTCTAGCAACTGCAGAAATCAACGCAAAAATGAGTAAAATTGAAGGCTATCTGTTTGCTCAGGAAAAATGTCATGTGTTCTGGGCTGAGCAACATAAGAGTGAAAAACGTCTGCAAACTCAAAAAATGGAAATCATAGCAGATGAGATTAGTGCTGGGAAAATACCCAACAGTATTTCCAGGGCTACTCAAACTGAGTTTGTAGACAGGAACAATGCATTGAATACAAATCCAGTAACCGTGATAAAAACTGTGCCAGAAAATTTGCTTCCGCCATATGTGGATACTGGCGTTAGAAAAGATTGTCCTTGAGGCAAACTTAATAGCGCCAGAAAGGTTGCTAGCGGTATTGAACGAAAAGGATGAACTCTTATCATCCAAAAGTATAGTTACTCCCGATAGTCCCACTGCGTTGACAGACCTGATTGACTTAAATTCGGAGACCACGCAGTGTGGTCATGAATGCATTGGTGAACTGGATGAAGAAGCAAATGGTAATCAGAGTACATTTTTTATGTCTAGAAAAGCAAAAAAATTATATAATAAAGCTTTAAAAAAACAAAAAAATGTAAAATTTCAAGATCCCAAATCTCAAGTTGGTCTGAATTTTAAGCAAAATGACAAAACAAAAACAAAAAACAAAAATTTTGTAATATTGGGCGAACAGAGCAATAAAAAGCTCAAACAGCAACAAAGGCACAATAATTGCGTGAGTATGGATGCTAATAATATCGATGTCACACAATTAAGTAGTGAAAGTCAGGCTGTTTTGGGTTCATCTGAGCATGGGACTCTTAAATCAGAGTCCATGAGTATTGTGGTCGATACCACCGTGAATACACCAGTTGAAACTAAATTGAACCCTAAACTTAGCGCTGTTAATAAAAGCGACGAAAATATGCCACTATCACCCATTTTGATACAGACTCAGTTACAACGATTTTTTGAAAAAATTGACAAAAAAATCTCTGATTTGGTTCCAAAGCCTCTAAATACTGTTGAGACTAACCCAGAAAGTCAAGTTGCGGGCTCTATTCTCGATAGCAGTGCTCATAATGTAAATGTCCAGGTTGCTATTGATGCTGGTGACACTCAAGATTTGGATATTTTGAGGCCACCGCCTACGAATGAAATCGCTGACATGCAGTTAAACCATCAGCCCATATCCTCCCTTTCTATGTCTGAGGGAGAGTGTGGTGATAAATGGTTGTTCTACCACTCTTTAGGGTCCGAAATGAAATTGGTAATGGGATGGACTCTGGATCCCGCTAAGGTTGATAACCCAAATTTAAATCGTACCGCCCTCATGAAAGTATTTCATCAAATTCCTGCCTTGAGGAACTTAGTTTCTTATGATATAGATTGGGTCCGTTTACCACACAACTCTAATGGCAGAATGTTATGTAAATTCCAGAATACAATTATTGCTGCACTAATCTGGAAACATTTAAAGGACTTTCAATTGCTAGGTTATGAGTTGTCTATGTTCAAGTCAATGGAAAATGCCACATTATTTGTAGAATACCAATCACCTATACACGAGAACAATACCCATATGGAAGGACATGATAACCAGCTCGCTATATTACATGAAAAAATGAGAATGCAATCGGAATCTGTTGCCAAGATTGCGTCTAGTCTATCACGGCTTGAACCATTGATGCAAAATCTAATAAGAAGTATCCCCGGCATAGAAAAACAATAGAATGACATTATGGTCATTAACTCTTGGAATTGTTGCGGCTTTGACAATTTTAGGAACTGGTTTTCAAAAAAACTGGGAGGTAAATTACCAGCAATTATTATCTTGCAGGAAACTATGGCAACTAATGATATTTATTTGGAGGGAAACGTAGCATTCTGTTCGCATGCGATAAAGGGGAACCAAGGCCGTCCATCTGGTGGACTCGCGATCTTGGTGAGACATAGATATCAATTGAAACTGCGCCAAATTTATTCCTCCTCGGATATTCTAGCGGTTGAAGTGATTGTACCTTCTAGAGAGCCAATTCAAATGTTAATAGTCGCGTTGTATTGGAACCCTGCGTCATCATCTTTGGATGAAATTATTGAAAAAGTCAATCATGTTCTGCTCTTAGTGGCAATAGACGCTCCACACGCACAAATCATTCTGGGTGGGGACTTTAATTCAAATCTCAACGAAACAATGATCAAATCTGATATAGTTTCATCTTATGAAATACTGGCTCTTGAAAGAGGGATACATTGGCGTAAATATTTATCCGAATGGGAGCTGCAGGTCGTTCCCTTTGAACAAAAAACTGAAGCATATACCTGGGCACGTGGCACAAAACGTACCGTTATAGATTACATAGTAATATCAAATTCCCTGGCTGAATTGCCCTTAAGATGTAAGATCATTGAAACATATCTAAGTGATCATTGTATCTTGGAGTGTATGTTAGTAATTAGCACCCCAATGTATGAAACCATCCCAGCATTGGTATTATTGGAGACTGATCGTAAGGCACTCTCTATCAGGTGGAATGCTAACTTATATAGGAAGCTAAATTTTCTGGTTAACAGAGATTTGATAAAGACCAATGTGGAATTATTGTCTAACGATGAATTGGTGATTTGGGAAAGGAAAAATGTCAGAATGATATGTGGTCATCTTAATACTTTAGCAAAAAATTGCATAGTAGCTAGTAAATATGAGCACACAAAGAAATCTAATGTTGTAATTGCTTTAAGGAAAACACAAAAGAATAGCGAACTTCGCAAATTACTGAAAGAATCTGTTAATTCTTTAGGTTATGCAAGTAAGAAAAAGAAAATTCTTGCTAATTATAGAAATGATGTTAAATACATTAAAATTCATAATTCCATCGTAACTAATCAAAGGATGATCCAGAACCTTGTGGGCAAGAATTCGAGGGAAATTTGGGCGACATTGAAGGATCCCTTACTGCAAGGCAAATTAGAACTGTGTTCCGCTGTAAGTGGAGAAGATTGGTGCAAATTTTATGAAGCAAAATATGCATTACCTATGAAATTCTGTGGCCTAACATCTCCCGATTTGGCTGGTAACCTCCCTTCTACTTGTCCCTGGGGATTGAGCAACATCATTGACATAATTGCAAAGTTAAATTATTCTAAAGCTGCTGGGCCTGATGGTATACCTCCATGTGTTATCAAGGATGACCCTAACTTATGGGCAAAAATAATTCTAAGGAGGCTGGATTGTGTATTTAAAATAAAGAAAATCCCCGAGTCTTGGGTATCTGCGATCGTTATTCCATTACATAAAAAAGGGCCTTTGAATGACCCCGCTAATTTTAGACCAATAGCACTTATTGACACTTTTGCAAACATTTTCTCAGCATTAATTTTGAAGGACCTAAATGAGTTTATCTCGAAACATGAAATTCTTTCAAGGTATCAGACTGGTTTTCGTAAAGGTATGGGTACACAGCTAAATGCAACGTTGTTAGCTCACATATTGAAAATCTCTAGAGTGAAGGATCATGGTCCAGTATATATGGCGTTTGTAGATATATCAGGAGCCTTTGACTCTGTGATTAGACAATTGTTGTGGAAAAGGATGCAGGATATGCAAATTCCGCTGCACCTGATAGCAATGATCATCATGCTTCACACTAACACATGCTATAGGATTAAGCTGGATAAAGAAGGATCCTTGACTCAATCAATCAGTACATATATAGGGGTGAAGCAGGGTTGTAACCTTGCAGCAACACTCTTTAACCTATATCTGTCTGAAATAGATTCAATATGGTTGACGTGTAACTCATTTGCGCTTAAAATAGGGGACCTTTGCCTGGATTGGTTAGCATTTGCTGATGACTTGGTAATGTTTGACGCTACCCCCTTTGGGCTTCAACATAAAATAGCATGTCTTGTCGATTTCTGTGAAAAGCGCAATTTACAATTAAACCCGAATAAATCTCACATCCTGGTATTTTCAAACAAAAGAAAATTGGTAAGATATCAGTGGAACATAAATGGCCATCTGATTCCACGTTCCTTAGGTATGATTTACCTGGGCTATAACTTGAATAACTCAGATTCATGTGATAAATGGAATAGAGAAATTTCTATTAAAGCAATGCCCTTGATTGCACAAATGAAATTAATCTACCTAAGAATTTGCAAGTTCTCCATAATTCCATTATTAGAATTTTATAAGCTTAAAGTTGAAGCTATTATTCTATATGGTTTAGATTTGTGTTCTGTTAAAATCGGCCCAACATTAATTGTTGAAATGGGGATTGTTTTTCGAGGATATTAATTTTCTGAAAGCCAAGTACACAGATACTACTGTGACGATCTGCCTGGACAAGGGAGCTATCATCACCCGGATGGTCAGTACAAACAAGGGTCTGAAACAGGGTTGTGTAGCTTGCCCGGTCCTGTACACTTTGTATGCAGCAGACATGAAGAATGCTTTTGGTAAAGTTTATGGCTACCCCCTAAAATAGGTGGTGCTTATGTCAGTTGGTTGTCATATGCCGATAACACTGTCATCATGGACAAAACGCTTGCCGGGCTTAGCGTATGTTCAATGCTCTTGATGCTATTCAGAGATAAATAAGTTAAAAATCATGAAGAAAAAACGAAGATAATGATAATGGGTTCACTGTTGCATTAGAAGAAAAAGCAGGGCTATATATGGAAAGTAAATGAAGAGGTAATTGAAGTGGTCAATATGTACCCTTATCTAGGTATAAAGAGCTCATATGAACACTCTCTAAAAAACAAGATGCTGGGAAAATGGAATGTTATCAAACACTATATGGGTAGAAAGGGTGGATACTCCTTGGAGGGTTTCCTTGAACTCTAAAAAAGCAGCATTGTACCAGGGGTTCTTAATGCCCTAGAAACGCCAGAGGCATAATATCTGTCTTGATTTGATAGATTAGAAGGCAAGATATGGGACCCTGCTCTAAAATTCTCTAACAAGGTCACTATTGAAGATATAAGATGCGAACTGGGTTTGGTTTCCCTCAGTACTCTATGGAAAATGAGGTGCTGCAAACTGTTCATTAGAATAAAACTATCGGTATTGAACCATGAGAGTTTCATGAGTATGATAACTGTGAATGTGAATCGGAATAATAATTTAAATGAATTCATGGCAAGCTTACAAAAGAAAGTGATGACCTTTTTACATGATCATGGCATGCACATACCTGGGGATGCTACTGAGGTTACCACCTTTCAAAAACGTTTTTAGAAAAAGAGCCATGGAGTGGGATATGTACAATGACGTATTAAAACTAAGTGGAAAGAAACAGTATATCCAATATACCCTGATGGGATACGAATTTGGGAAACCAAAAAATTATATTACCGAAATGTGTGACCAGGGGTTTTTACGTTTTATTCTCTTTCTCTAGCTTAACATATTACTTTGCAATGAATTTACAGGGGGCTGGTTAGCTGTCCCGCATCAATATAGACTATATAGTTTGTGTAAGAAAGAGGTGGAAACCAGGAGACATCTATTGACCTATTGTATGGATTGCCAAGAATATTATAATAAAGGTTATAGGGATCTGGTGTGCGATTCGAGAATGGTAATGACTGAGCAATTTTGGTCAGCTATATACACAGCGGACAGCCTGGTATATGCGGGAGTGGCATACTATATATGGAACAAAATAGAAAAAAGTTGCCTAAGAAAACTGGTAACTTATGCAATGCACTTTAGAACTTTTTCTACTACTTTGAATATCAACTTTTCTTAGTAATCATACCGGGATTTTAGTGATGTATAATGTGTATTTTTAAATTCCAATAAGGGAGATGGTGATTCGCTGTTCTTTTTAAATATCTTTTTTTTAACTTTTATTGTTGTAATGATTGAATGCTGCTAATTGTTGATTTGATTTAATAAGCATAGGACTAATGTGGTGCTCGTTTTGTATTTGAATTGTATGTAAATGTATTGCTTGTGTTGGTTTTATTATGCATGTTTATGTGAAAGCGTATAAGGTTTTAATTAACCAATTGCAATAAAAACAAAATAATGTGTTTTTAAAAGTAATGCTTCAATCAACTACAACTTTGTACCACACTGTATTGTAATGCTTCACTTAACTGCAACGTATTTGTGTTTAAGAATATCTGTGCTTAAGAAGGTAATGTAATATATCTCCTTACTGCACCATATGTCTACCAAAAATGCACTCAGATACCTTTGGGTTAGGTGCGCTCTACAAAGAAATAAATAAATAACTATATACATACATACATAAATATGATACCTCAATATCAGTGTATTGTTCCATTTCATGTTGCTATTATTGTTAAGTGT
The DNA here is from genome assembly GCF_040938575.1 of Ambystoma mexicanum. NCBI lineage: Eukaryota > Metazoa > Chordata > Amphibia > Caudata > Ambystomatidae > Ambystoma > Ambystoma mexicanum. The sequence goes on along the minus strand of NC_090922.1, from coordinate 583,988,852 downwards.
AATGAAATAAAATATGTATCAAAAGTAGTGAACAAGGATACTCTTACTTATATAATCAATAATGACATGTATGATGTAATTATTGATCTTATCAGTGTTGTCGTCTGTGATGTTATCATTGTGATCATACACTGCGAAACAGGGGGCAGATAGTTAAGGTGGACTTGATTAAAATACGAGTGCTAAACCCATTGCCCCTTGCTCATAGATATAGGCACTGCAGATGTTAGACCTTTTTTTCCCTAACTCCTTATACCCGCGATCATTTCATAGTAATCAATTCCAATAACAGAGATTACTGTGGTAGAGTAGCGGTTTGCTGATTCGTGCGATCACGAGAAAAATTTATCAGAATTAAAAAGACTTTCACGTCCTCACAGGCACTCAACTTGTGTCCCCCTTCTTTCTTTCAGGTCCCCACACCCCACTCAATTGCTTTTTCCCTTTCCAATCCCCTCACATTACACCCTATCAGTCATCGCTTCATGTGACACACATATTCTTCTGAGTGCGTCTTACAACCTTGTCGCTATAATCTTGTGAGATTCCTGCAGTCTTCCCCTGATAAACCAAACATTTTCTACCTGTAACTGGCTCCTCAACACACCCCCCCCAAATCCTCAACTTCACATGGTAACTTCTTTTCTACTCCTAACCTCTAACCAGATGTGATTGCTATTGCTATTGATATTTATAATATAGCGCCTACTGCCAGGCCAATTTAACAATGTGGTTCAAAAGAATCGGTGTTCCCATAGGAGCGACAACATAAATAGAAGAGGGTTGAGTCTTTTTCTGAAGTTGAGAACAATATTAGACTCTATAAGGACGTTGGGGAGTTAATTCCAAAGTTTGATGGCATCACTTTTCCTCTTCCAAAAAGCGTTTTGAGTTCCTTAATTTGCGGCTTCTCCCGGCAATATTGCAGGAATCACTTGCATCGAGCAAAAGAAAAGGTGCATTTTAATTTCTGAAAAAGCCTCTCAGCCTCTCTGCTGCAAAGGACCAAGGTCAATATATGTGGAGGTTTTAAGGAATAGGGGGGCACCCCCATGTCTCTGTCGAATATTTAAAAAAATACTGGATGGATTTACCCAAAGCTAGTCAGTCAAGGACATTAAGGCAATGCTTTGTGTCCAAATTGTTTCTCAATTGGTCCAAATCTGCTGAGCAGTTTTCGCACTGCGGCTGTTAAAAAACTGCACTTTTTCTATAAGGAAAAATGAATGCAATTAGGCTGTGTGAAGAATCTGGTGGATCCCTCACTAGGACTCTGCCTGAAATCTCCACCCAGGTGGTCACGGGATAGCAGGCACTTGCTGATCCCAACGCTGGGGGTAGTGTACTGCGTGAGTATCACCTTGGTGGAGACAAGGCCCTGGTTAGTGAGACGATTCCGTGGAATGAGGCCAGTATTTTTCCCCTGAAGGGAATACTCTTAGCACTATGCCAGAAGAGGTTATGGCTTTTTGTCATTTTAATATCTCTCAACCTTCTGTTGAAACTAAAGTGGTAAAACCTAAGGTTGTAACACCCAACCCTATTGCACCCAAGCAAAGAACTCTTTTATCCCTAACATCACATGTCCTCCTCAATATCAATGGCACACTACAAGAAATGGTGAAAGCTTTGCCTTCTCTACCACATCTGCCTCTAGTAGGCCTAAAAAATATAGGCCCTCATTACAACCCTGGCGTTAAGGGATTACTGGTACCGGTAAGGGTACCGGTACCGTAATTCCTTAACGCCTAATTACGAGGTCCCTTTGCGGGTCCCGACCTTAACAGATGGTCTGTACCAGCCGTTAAGGGAAGGACCCGCAAAGGGACCTTATTACCGACTTCCCCATTCCCATTGAGCCCTATGGGGCAAAAATGGGAATAGGGAAGGACCAATGGTAAATGGGGAATTACCAACCTTGGAATGGGGCGGTAATTCCCCATGTCACCATGGCGGATCCGGTAAATTACCAGCCTTAACCATGGCGCTAATAGCGCCATTGGTTAACGCCGGGGTTGTAATGAGGGCCATAGAGTATGGGTCTCATCACGAGTCTGGCGGTAACCCTTAAATGCGGCGGTAGCGCTATTACCGCCGCATTTAAGGGTCCACCAGATCACGGCTTTGGCGGATTTCCCCCAGCTCTGAGCTGGGGGGAAATCCGCAGCAAAATTGCCAATTTTCAGCACGATTAGCGCAAATTTTCCCCATTGGGCCCAATGGGGAATGAGGAATTCCCGAATGAGCCCAATGGGGAATGGGCAATAACCCTTCCGCCAAACCTGTGATCTGGCGCTAATAGCGCCGGGGGGTTTGGCGGAAGGGCTATTAGCGCCGGCGCTATTACCGCCCAATTTGTGATGAGGCCCTATGTGTTAAAAGAAATACCAAGGGAATTAAATCTACCCTTAAAGAATTACCAGAAGTACAAAAACGTAACTTTGATGAAGTGAACTACATGTCCCAGAATCCCATAGGGACTAAGACTTTAAAGAGGGCTCAAGAGGCATGTAGAAGTAGAGGCCAGGCAATCAGACCTAACAGCCTTTGCTAGGGTCAGTCAATTAACAAAAAGAGCCTGCACCTGTAGTAAATTGCCCCACCTAATTGCCATAACAGGCTGCTGCACGAAGGAGCAGAGAGAAGGAGCTGGGAGAGGAGCTGGAGTAAGAGCTGTAAGGGTTTCTGTAGTAGTAGTAGGAGGAGAAAGTGGAAAGAGGAAGAGTGTTCATTGAAGGGACACCGGGACATGGAGAGAGAAGATTTCACCTGCAAGTTCTGAGAGGGTCCTGTCTGTGTTCACAAACCCTGCCTTGCCATGGCTGCACTGAGAGAGACCTGAAAGTGAAGGACTTCCCAGGTGTGCCTAGTGGCTGTAATTGAAGGCCGTGCTGAAGCCCGAGGCCTGTAGCAAGAAGCAAGCCGATGTACAGAGAAGTGCAGGAGACTACAAGTTGGCATGGCCAGGCCGGAGATACCCGTGCTGTGAAGGGGTGAGGGTCCCAAGTGTGTCCCGAGCCATAGAAGAAGAAGTAGAAGTCGGGAAGTGGAGAAACCTATAGTAGCAGTGTTCCGGAAGCCAATGAGTAAGGTTTGGCGTTTTGCGTTCACTTTTAAACTCTTGGCTGTAACTGTAACCAGCTCTAAAGTGGTTCTCATAAGAGAAGAAGCTAACTGAACTTGTTCATTTTTGTGGAAGCTGATGTTTGACAATAGAAATGTATTGCGCGCACTTGTGATTAAAGCTATAGTGCTCGCATATGGAAAAAGCCTTTCATTTCCAAACACCATTATCTAATACCGGAGTGGTCTCGTGTCTCCAATTAAGAAGGGGAATCTTTTCGAAAGTCTCTGAAATCTTGAGAACTCACTTTCACACTTTATTGCAAGTGCGTATAATATCAAAGGAAGGTCGCATATGACCAACATCGATTTGCAACCGGAGAAGGAAGTGTCTCTGTGTTAAGTCGTGCGAATACAGATTTTTACAGACACTTGAAGTTAAAAATATACTGTAAACAGTGTTCGTGTATACCTAAAAGTGGTTTTCCTTTGAAGCCTGAACCTTGTAAATATAAATACAAACATTCTTTAAAAATAGAAGCTGGTATATTAAGAACGAGAACAAGGATTACCCAAGCCAATTGGCGAACCCATTCCATGGTGAAGAAAATCCTGTTTAAAGCAAACCATCTAACGGGCAAAGTTGCTAAAGGTCCATTGGCGTCTGATACAATGAGATATTGTTATCTGAAGTTGGAAGTGTGGCAATTCAGCTTCAAGGTAACTACTGGAACCGAGAAGGTGTGTAGAGCGGCGGGGAAGGTGCTAGGTGCATGTAAGAAGACTAAAAACAGTAACCTGTAATTCTGAGACTGTTGAAGTTGGGAAGAAGTCAGTCTGGAAGCAGAGGCATGTTATCCTTGTGGCAGAAAGACAGACTGGAGAGGCAAAGAGGCTGCTCGTTTCTTGAAGCAGGGAAAATAAGAGTGCCTTATCTACATGTAGAGATCAAAATGTATTGTCTTTTGCGTAATGTTTCTTACATTTGAAGTGGTTGGTCACATTAAAAGTGGTTGGAGTAGTAGCACACTGTGGAACCAAGGAGTCAGTTTCTACAGTGAAAGCAGTAGAAGGGTGGTTGTCGAGAGGTGATCAACCCAAGAAGAAGCATCCTGACAACTATTCCAGAGGAACTACAGAGGTTCCGAACACTCTTAGAATTGTTGAAGGAGAATTGACTGATCTGTTTTCTGAACTCTGGCAAAAATCCTGGAAGGAAGACATCCAGGATTACCACTGGTGCTATTTCCTTGGCTAACATTGGAAAGGGATCTTTTCAACAGGAAGATGTACCAGTGGATTTGTTTGTTGGTGAACTTGTATTTCATTTGGAACTTACAAGAACTGGCTCAAGACTTTATTCTGTAGTTTGAACATTTGGGGTAATTGACTTTGAAAAATCCTGGTGAAGGGATTTACCCAGGAAAGGTGAAGGTCATCCAAATTACTGGTTGTTTGTTATTTGCACATTTATGTTGTTGGTCATTTGCTTTATATGTTTTTGTTGTTTAGTGTGAGGGACAGTGGGCTCATTACGACCCAGGGGGAAAACCATGGTGCTAATAGCACCATGGTCCATGCCGGTAACTTACCGACTCCGTCATGTAGAAAGGGGGAATTACCACCCCATTACAAGTTTGGCGGGGCTGTAATTCCCCCTTCCTCCATGGACCTTCCCCATTCCCATTTTTGCCCCATAGGGCTCCATGGGAATGGGTAAGGCGGTAATTATGGTACAGCAAATTGCGGTACCGTAATTAGCACCAAGGTCCCTTTGCGGGTCCATTCCTTAATGGCTGGTAAAAACCCCACCGTTAAGGTGGGGACCCGCAAAGGGACCTCGTAATCAGGCGCTAAGGGATTACCGGTACCGGTACCCTTACCGGTACCGGTACCCTTACCGGTACCGGTAATCCCTTAGCTCCAGGGTCGTAATGAGGTCCAGTGTGTTTCTCTTAGGAGTGATTTCCTTAGTTCTTAGACTAGATAGGGATTTCCCTGATAGAGTAGGTTTCGCATGGATTTATTTGCATTATTTTCTGTTAATAAAATGTTTAACCTTGACAATCATACAAGCAGTTGTCCGCCTTGCATTGCTGACCCCTTACAGCTGAAAAACAGCGTTTTTATGTTTTCTTAATAACGTTTTCATTTATTAACAAATTGTTCCCAAAAGTTCCAGTTTGGGGATACCCCTAAAAAAGCTTTGGTTTAGAAAACTTCATCCAGATTCATCTAGCAAGTCAAAGGTTATTAGCCTCACTCAGCCTCTGTGCTCTAGAAAGCACCAACACTGATATAAAGGTTTTAGGGAGCAGGGGGCATCCCCTTCTCTGTCGAATATTTTAAAATCTTTCATGGATTTACCCCAAATAGTCAAAAAATATATGTCCATGCTTTGTGCCCAAGTTGTTTCTTATTTGGCCAAAATATGCCCAGCGGATTTCATGCTACAGCTGTTTGAATCTGCACTTTTTCCCTATGGGAAAATGAATGGGCTGAAAACTGTGACACTGTTTTTTGTTTTCTTAATAACTTTTTCATTTTATCACATTTTATTCCCATAATTGGCAGCTAGGGGAGGTCTTTGACAAACTTTGTGTTCCGGAAATTGTATCCAAATCCATCCAGCAAGTCAAAAGCTATTGGCAATAGAATTATGAGAAACAAATTCTGCTTTTTCATTTCTGAAATGCCTCTCAGCCTCTCTGCTACAAAGCACGATGGGAGATTCTGCTATATTTTTGGAAGAAGGGTGCACCCCCTTCTCTGCCAAAATGTTTAGAAACAACCAGATGGAATAACTCCAGGCCCCGCTCGGAAATCAAGTCAACATTTTGTGCCCTAGTTGTTTCACACCTGGTCCAATTCGGTCCAGCAGTTTGGGTTGTGCGCGTTAGCAAATATTTGACTTTTTCTCTTTGCGAAAATGAATGGGGACTAGGCTGAAACAGTGTTTTTCTACTTTCTTAATAATTTTTTTATTGTTATGTAAAATATTTTATTTGGTTTTAGAAACACAAATTAACAATTCAGGAGAAAGCAAATGCATTAGTACATTTGTCAATCACCCAAAAAAAAACAAAAGCAAAAACAGCGAGATCCAGTTCATCAGTTGCAGGATAAGGTGCATGAAATAAGAAATCCTGGGGAGTCAGCTTTGGTACATAATCAGGTACCCCAGTTATGAAAGTGAAAACGATTTCCATTGTTGAGAGATTAAGGGAGGGACAGTAATTGTTAGAATCAATAAACGTTATAAAAGGGTCCCAAATTCAGTTGTCAGAAAGGGTGGTTGTGATTTTTTCCATGGTACAAATATGCCATATCTTGAACCACCACATGTTCTTCAAGGGTGCTTCAGGCTTTTTTCCAATTTTTGCCTATGGTTAATTTGGCTGCTGTCAATATGTGACTTGAGAGTAAGGAGTGAGGGGCCCTGAAGATAAAAATATCCTGTTTGCCTACATCTCCCAATATGACAATTGTAGGACTCAAGGGGCGTTGGATGCCCACAATGTTATGAATCGAATCAATAACCGACGCCCAGAATGGCTTCATTACTGTGCATTGCCACCATATATGGGCCACGGTCCCCCCCACAGCCACGCCAACAAAGAGGGGAGAAGAAAGGGGATATATTATGTAGCTGGTCTGCCGTCGGATATCATCAATATAGGATTTTGTACACATTTTCCAAGGGCGTGGTACATATTGATGTTTTGGTGGTTCTCTTCCAAATGATTTCCCAGAATGGGGGTGAAATCTAATTCCACAGCTTGTCTCCCATCTCCTCATAAAGTGCATTTTCTCATCTATCTTCCCCTCTATCGGAATTGTATATATATTGGAAACTTTGTGGGAGGATAGAGTAAAGGAGACCAGCTTTTCAAAAGATGTCAGGTCTCTACTGCCACCCCTCTTCATTTCAGGATAATACAAGTGCCTTAGCTGCGTGTTTTAGGATCTTTCACATGCCAGCAGCGCACATTTTATTTTACACTGTTTGAATGGGAGAGGTGTTCCGTCTTTGTATAATTGTCACAACTCTATTAAATCTGCTGCTTTCCATTTACCAAAGTTATTAATACTTAACCCTGCTGTAAAGTTTGAGTTATTAAAAACTGGCATCAGAGGGAAGGGATGAGTGGTGAGTTTACGGTGTGCACCGATTTATCCCAGTAAACTCAACTTGTCAGGGTAGAGGGCAGCAACTTGTGTCTCTGAAGTCAGCTGTTAGGCGCAACCATGGGAGGGAGTCTGTGACAACAAATTTGAGCAAACGCGTCACTCGAGTCAAAAGTTATTAGCAATTAATTTTTCGGGTTTCCTATTGGAGTTGATACTCACCTTAACTAATATATATATATTTTGTATGTTCAATGAAAAAACTTTGTTAAAGGGACGTTATGGTTAAGTTGGACTAATAAAAACCTATGAAATTCAAAGAAAAAACTTTGTTTGGTGAGGGTTCGTCCAGGGAGAGCGAAGTTATAAGCCACCCAAAAAGTGCTCTTCCTATGGGATTAGCAATTTAACCATAACTACACAGCCACTAATGTGGCCGTGTAATATATTCATGACACACAGGCACTACATTTAAGAATATAGTTTAACTAATAAAGGTAATCTCGTCTCTGACCCTGTGCCCTGTCCCTACGTCCATCATTTAAGTTGATCCATCCACCGATATATGGAAATATTTTCAGGATGACAAAGTTCCAAAGGTCTGTACCATACAACTAGAACACTTTTTCTGGGCCGCGACCTATTATGTGAAAAGGCAATTGTAGGAGTGCAGGAAAGAAAGACGTTTTACATCTCAATCCATATCCTATTAAACGATTGTGCAATATTTGAGAGACCCTGAAATGTAGAGGGCTGACTCCCAAAAGATATAAAATCAGTCATGATTAACACAGGTATAATGCCCTGCAACATTGTGCATGCAACGTTGTTACACATCCATGGTTGCCAACTTGCCAAATGGATGCAGAAAGCGTTGTTGCAGATTTAAACCATGCACTCTTTTTTTTAATCTTCTGGTGGAGGATTAATCTCTTCTTATTAACATGTTCCTGCTTGTGTCCCTCAACCCCCTAAATATGTATCTCCTCCAACAGGATTCCTTCTGGCAATCAGATTGATTAACAAAACCTCACTAATAAATGAGAGTTTGTCACACAATTCTTGTATCGTCTATCAGATCCCGGGGATGTTAGTGGTGACATTAAGGGCCCGATTCATGGAATAAAATAGTGTGGAAAAACGGGCGCTTGCATGCAAAATGCGCGCAAGCACCCGTTTGTTGATTCATGGAACACATTGCGTGTGGCTTACCTGAGACTTGCATAGAATCCGTGCAGGTCTAACACGTCACTGCGACACCACAAACGCCTTGCGCGAGACGCCCAGCGAAGGCGCATACCGTCTAGAGCAGTCACCTAAAAAGGGGGCGGAACACGTGGAATGGGGAACAACAAGCGTAAATATGGGCATTACGTGAGAAGTACCACAGCAAAACGCCCACACGCGCGCTAACAACACGTATTCATGGAATCGAACAGGGCTCTATGGCGTGCGGAAAAAGACACACCAATCCGGAAACATGTCCGCCATGCGAAAGCTGCCGTAAGCGTCACCGTGCACTAAAAACAATGCATAAAAAGTGTGTGCAAAAGCCAACGCGCGTGTACAGCTACAGTGAATGTACCATTTTTCGAAGCTGTGATTGTGGGACACCGCAGAAGGACGAGGATAGCCACACAAAGCAACACACGGTCACATAAATGCACAATAGACAAAAAACAACAAAACAAAAAAGCCCATGGCGGACAGGGGCAGGGTGGCCAGGTGGCCGGGTTCCCACCCGGGAGGGTGGCGGGGCAGGGTGCACGCCAACAGGAGTTGTGATGAAAAAAAAAAAAACCTCCATGGGTTCATGGGCCGCACGGCTATCATGGATTGGGAGAGCTGTCACTGTTGTCACCTCCCTCTGGTGTAGCATTAGAACGTGGTAGTGTTAAGGGAGGATCACCACGCATAGCCCTGGCCTGGTCCTCCATGGCATCGGCCATGCAGGACTGATATGCTCGCATCTGCAACATGATGGATAGGAGGTCCCCATGCAACACCTCATGGGATGCACAGAGTTCATCTGTGATGGTATGAGTCAACAGTTGCATCTGCTGTTCAGACCGTCTTCTGCTGGCTTCCTCAAGTGCAGTCAGTGTAATTCTGAGGGACCTATATTCTTCCCTCAGGGCGTTCCTGCGTGCACAACCCTCTGCAACCAGGGATGCATGCAGAGCCCTGTGTTCCGTCCGTAGGCTCCTGTTGGTGGCCTCCATGTGCAGCCTGTGTGAGTGGCATGTGGACCGTATTGCTTGCAGGTGGAGCCCTACCTGTCTTTCTGGGGCATCATGGAATTGGCCACCCTTTCGATGTTCTGAGCCAACATCTCATAGGAAAGCCCCTATCGCCGTGCAACACCATAGATGGATTGCTCCCACACAGTATTGCCAGCTGACACATGGCCACCGCGTTGGCAGACCCCACACCTGGCAGGCCCAAGGGAACCTGGCCTTTGATGTGATGGGCCTGTCTGTGGCTGCAGGACTGCATCCCTCCCTTGATCAGCTATCCCAGGACCAGAAGCCAATACTGTGGAGCGTGACCCTGCCTCTGTAACCACCACAGACTGACCTACCAACACTGACTGGTCCTGTGAGGGGTCTTCACCCCCTGCAGAAGTTTGGGACCAAACAGCACACACAGTTGATCCGCTCACCTGCGACAGTGTCGATGAAGCCATGTCTGGTTCACCACCAGATCCAAAGGAATCATCAGAGGTGGAGTCCGACTGAGTCCATGCCAGGATGGACTGTAGCACCAGTGGATCTTCATGGGCTACCACACCACGTCTTCCACTGGTGGTTGGTAGCCTCTCAGTATCCTGTACTACCTCCCCCTCATCCTCTGCATCAAGTGCCTCATCACCTGCACATGGACAGAAAAGGAAATGAAGACCCATGTCAATTGCATAGCCCACACACACAGCTACCACAACGTTCACATGCAACACATTTACCTGCCATGTCACTCATGTCACAAAAACCACACACATACTCAGTGTAAATGCAAGGGAAGGGAACTATGAATGCAGCCATGGATGTCTGATGAAGGGCTCAGCAACATATGTAGTGCATGGTGCATGGTGCCTGCTTCACACACAAGCACCTGACATGCAATACACAGAAGCTGCATAGCCATGCAAGAACTGCCAAACAGCATGAGATGGAACCTGATGAGTACAGTGCCAGAGCCATGTATAATAGTTGTGAGCTCACATTACATTGTACTCACAAAACCAAAATAAGCAAGTGTCACAATGCGCAACAATGCTAGGGTGTCAGAATCGAGCGAAGACAAGCACACTGATACCATGATGCGATGTCACATTGACGTCACGTCAGTTAGTAGGCATGTTGAAGGGCATACCTGGGTTTTGAAGTGCAAAGGGGCATGGTAGAACATGTGAATGGCCTCAATCTCAAACATAAATACTTCACCAGTAATGCAAATGTTGTGGCCTGTTGGCAGTGGAAGGGCAAATGCACACATCAGGTTCAAAGTGGCGGTAGTGGGTTTTAGGGATACAGTAAACACACATCAGGTGCGGGGGATGGCCGGGATGCAGTGCATGGGTGAAAATGTAGGCTCAGACGACCGTGACGGAAATCAGATTGTTGCCGGGTCACTAGTGCATCATCTCAGTCATCATGGACTCCAGCAGGGGAGAGGAGGAGAGTAAGTACAACACATGAGGTAGCATCAGATGTGCCTACATACCTAGAGAAGGTTCACCTCCAGTTCTACTGGGCCTGAGGAGCTGTACCAGAGTGCGGACCCAGCCCAAGATAGACATCAACCACCAATTAATTGCAATGAGGAGATACTGACCATGAGTGATTGTGAAATGGATGAGTGAAGACCATGACAGGTAAGCAAATCTTTAAGATGGAGTTGAAGTGATATCGTCCCCAGGACACCTAAGGACTTGTGGACAATGCACAGGGTTCAGGAAAGAACAGCCTTAGCCACTTGGATATAGTGCCATCATCATAGTCCGAGGGAGACATAATCCCTGGCCCCAACCCAAAAGGACACTTCCCACAGTCCTGGTCTGGATGAGTAGCAGAGGCAAGAGAGTTCAATCACCAAAATCCAGTAAAAGTCAGTTGCAGTAGCCTGCCATAGGTAAAACCAGTCCTCTGTAGACAGTGAGCTACAGGGGTAATGAGAGGAAAGGAAGAATACCTCTGAGGAGGTGCATCTGGCAGAGTGACCTCTCAGAGACGTCACAGATGTGAGTACAGAAGGAGAGTGTGGAGTGGAAGCTCAACACAGGCTACTCGCCATCACAGGTTGGAGCACAAAGAGTAACATGGAAGGAATGATAATGTGTGGTGAGGACGAGTGTCACGGTGTGCAGCACATCTTATGCATGCAGTCTATGGGACAACGAGCATGTGCCAGTCCACCATGACATGCACACCCATGTCAGTCATGTAAATACACCCAGAACTGCTGGACAATCACAACAATCCATCCAATCAACATACACATCACCACTCACCAGACATGTCCTCATAATTTGGTAGGTCTTCCTCGCCTTGATCTGCTCCACATCAATCATACCACTGACTTGTTCTTCATGTTGCGTGAGCTCTTCGTCCTCTTGTGCTGGCCCGCCTCCTGTCACCAGAGTAGAGGTGTAGACGCTACCCAGCTTCACTTTGGCTCAGTGTCAGAGGTCATTCCAACGCTTCAATGCCTCCAAAGCTGTGCACCTCTCATTGCCCAAGGCATTGATTAGATCAGTGATGCGCTGCCAGTGGGCCATACGCTGAACATGCGTATGTGTGCTCCCTGCCCGCACCAGAATGTCACGTTTGTGTTCCCGCACGTAGTCCATGAGGATCTTGAACTCCATATCACTGACGTTCCTCTTCCTCGGCATGTGGGTCTCTTGTGCCGTGCCTTGGGTTGGAGCCTGTCCCACTGCTGCACGCTTGCCCTTCTTGCGAGACAGTGCAGACCCTGAGTGGCTGGGACCACTTGGGTCAGTAGGGGCTGGAGCACTGGTGGATTGGGCCATGGCATCACCCACCGATGTCTGGACAGGAGGTTGCCTTGCAGGTATCCGTACCTGTGTGCAGGTGGCTGGCACTTCCACAACACGTCCCTTCCTCTTCGAGACAGAGACAAAGACTACTGCACCTGGGTCTCTGTGGACCTGTGCCTGGACCACACCAGGGCTGGCTGTCTGACCCTGAGCCTAGGCGGCCGGTGCTACAGCTGCCCCTGCAGCTTCCTGACCCTGGCTGGAAGGGACAGCAGATGAAACTGCTGCTCTGGGACCCCTGGTGCTAGTGGCTGCCACTTTCTCAACATGTCCCTTCCCCTTCGAGACAGGTACTACTTCACCTGGGTCCCTGTGGACCTGTGCCTGGACCACAACAGAGCTGGTTGTGTCAGTCTGGGCGCGGGTGCTACAGCTGCCTCTGCAGCTTCCTGACCCTGGCTGGTAGGGACAGCAGATGACACAGCTGCCCCGGGACCCTGGGTGCTGGGGACGTCACCATCAGCTGCCTCTCCCTGACCCTGTTGGGTGGGGGGCACAGCTCTCCCTGCATGTCCCTGGCCATGTCCACCCTGGCCACCCTTCCCACGCCTTGCCCTCCCACTCATGGGACTGATGGAATTGTGCAATGGGAGGTGCAGCTATCAATTGTCCTGGGCAATTTCAGTGTGCATGATGTCAAACATACCAGCGTGCTCACGCAAGGCTCAATGTAACCCCTGGGGAAAAATAAACGGGCCGCATAACACACAGGCACCCCAAAAAAGAAAATTAAGTGTACGCGACCCCTCGTCAACCCACGTATAAAGTAAAAACGTAATGCAGCAACACAAATATTGCGTATTCTAAAGACACCTAGGGTAGTATGACCTTGAAAATGGGGGTGGGGGTACGCGAGACACCGTATGCAATATGCATACGCGACTCACCGCCAGCCTCAAAAACAAAAATCAAAATGCATGCGCGTGTGCATGGAGGCAAATCCCCCACCAAAAGAAAATGCTTGCACTCTCGCTGTAGGGTAGAGATCACGTGGAAATGCTAGAATCGCAAAATTCCACATGTCCGTCCGCTATCGCTAGCACACGCGTGTGATGGTCCCCTACGTGCTGATTTGATTGCATGCTAATGCCTAATGTCCCGCGCGTGTCACGTAACTTACAAGCATAGGCCCTTTCCTCTAAATCCACGCTGATATGCTGGTTCCGCACGTGCTGAGTCACTCTGTTTCCAGCTGGCCACGCGAGTAACACAGAACACCCACGCTCCTGCCTACCAGCCAATTTACCTGCCTCCAAGTTCCCCGAGCTGCCTCCTACGAGCCAACTGCTGCTGCCTGTCCACTCTGTGTGCCTGCTGCCCACGTTCCCTGCATTTTGGTGCCTGCTGTACAGCCATTGCCAGTGCTCCTGTCATTGGACCTGTGACCACATCTGCTGATCCAGAAGACTCTTGACGTGCCATACGACCGCTAGACAGCCCAGCCCCAGGACCACCTTGCCCACCCACATCTGCCTCGGGGGTTGCCATGTCTGACCCAACATCATCAGAGGCAAGTGGCAACCCTCCGGCAGCGAGGCAGAGGGCTGTCAGCTTCTCAGCCAGGGAATTGACATCCTGGTGGAGCAAGTCCTGGGGCATTATGATGCCCTCTTCCACAGACCATCGCAAGTTGGCAAGGAAGGACGGAGGAAGATCTGGGCGGACATCGTGGGTGCCATCAACGTGGAGGGGGTGGCACCCCACAACTACATCCATGTCCACAAGCGCTGGGAGGACTTCTAGGCCAGGACCCACAACAAGGCCCAGCGCTTCCTCAAGGCTGGTGAGAACCAAGGGAGGCGCCAGGGCCGGCTGGCCAGCGACAACTATTGGGTCCTGGAGTGGTTCTACCCAGCGCTGTACGCCCAAGGCATGGATTTGGAACTCCACCTAAAGTCGACTGGTAAGTGCCCATGTGTTCTTGTCCACCATGGTGCATGTGCATGTTGATGTACGGTTGGAGGGTGCACCTTGGCCTTATGTCTGGCATGCCTCTAGTACAGATGTCTGTGTACATGTCCCAGACAGTGCTGCATGTGAGCCCATTCAAACATGTGTGACTGCAATGGTGTTTGGGTTGCAATGCGTGATGCATGCAAGCATGTAATGACCTCCACATGTTTGCATACATGTGTCTGTATGGGGGCATGTGAGAGGTGTGACACGTATGCTTTCGGCAACATCATGGACATGCATGGTATACATGTGCATGTGTCTGAGAAGTGTGTTTGTGACTGGCCAACACTCATGGATGTATGACATATGAGCATTTCAATGTGTGATTGATTCATGCTGCCAAGTTGTCCTCAAGTGCACTCTGGCGTGATAGCTCCATGGCCTGATGCCTGACTGTCAGGTGATGTGTCTGAATGAGATGTGTTTGTCCCATGATGCATGTGAGGTGGATGCACAATTTTGATGTGCTGACAGTGCCTTGTACATGGATGTGAATGTCTGTTGCGCATGACATACATGATTGTGCATGTGTGTGAATAGCACTTCCCGGTGTGTAGTGGACGGTGATGATGGTTGTGACCTTTGACAGTGCCACTGATGTACATTTGCATTGTACCAAACACACAAATGTTCAGTCCCCTGATGTTTGTGTTCTTTGTTTCCCTATCCACAGTGACAATGGAAGAAGAGGACAAAGAAGGCGCTCTGGAGCAAGGCAGCAGGGATGCCTCCACCAGGCACAGACGCAAGGCCCAATCATCCTCCCAGGTAATGTCATCTTCCGGGAGCTAGGAGGCTGGTGCTGCATGAGAGTCAACAGCCACAGCTGCTGAGGGTAGGACCAAGAGGGCAAAGGTGGTGGAGGACTCCTTGGCAGTTGTAGGGACAGGTGAGCCCTCACAGTGGCAAGACACTGCAGAAGACGGTAGGGAGGCATCCAGGTTGGTGTTGGAGGAGGTGGAGGAGGAGGCCACATCAGCCCAGTCCATGGGGCCCGGCTGGGGTGATGACATAGGTGTGACTGGTACAGTCCATACACAGGGGCTGGGGGCAGTGCTGGTCCCCGTGGAGGTGCCTGTTTTTATTCTTGCACCTGGGACTGAGACTGCATCAGTATGCACCTGCGGGAATGCCTCAGGCCGGACCCACCCGCAGGTGGCGGATGTTTCAACGCAAACAGAAACACCAATACCTGCGGATGTCACCATTCGGGGCAGGGTGGAACTTGTTCTAGCCGGTGTCATGAGGCGTACAGGCAGCATTCCTGAGGAGGTGCAGGCTTCCAATCGCGGGCTTGCACGTCATCACGATGAGGTCTGTCGTCTCTTGAACTGGCTAGCACATTTACTGGTCTCGCAATGGGTCCGTGGGATGGCCAATTATGTGACGTCCTCCACGTCTTCCTCCTCTGTGTGCCAGTCATCCTCCCTGCGGCCTTCTGGCCCAGATACCACCAGGGCCCCCTGTGTACCTGTCCCAATCCCTGACAGCCAGTCTGGCAGAGATCCCATCCCTGCCAGAATCGGGAGTCAAAGTTGAATACGCAGATGTGGTCACCATGGCGATCCAGCCAGCGACAGGAGCTGTGGCAATGGAGGAAGAGCAGGCACCAAGGAGCAGGGCACGTGCACGACGGCCCAAGGGGTTGTCATCATCCCGAAGGCTCTCCTTGAGGCAAAGGCACAGGGCAATTTGGCAGCAACAGGCTTGGAGTAGGAGGCTACAGGACTCGGGCTTTCAACAGCAGAGGGGCAGGTATCGGCCATCAGGCAGGAGGCAAACGTGGACCTTACAACAAGGATATCTTCCGTATTGGAGCATTTGGACCAGCAGATTGGGGAAGAGCGGCAGCGGGCACGGGAGGCAAGACTCATCATGGCCAGGGCGGAGATTTCACTGCGTCGGGCAGAGAGGCAGGGGGAGGTCCTCGAGGAGACATGCAGGGAGTTTGAGAGGAGCATGTTGGATTCCCTGCAAGCCCTCGAGGGGGAAGCGGAGGCCTGCCTAGGGGAAGTGGACACAGTTTTCGATGATGCCCTGGCGGAGACTATGAGGGAGCATGGTGAGGAGAAGGACTAGCCCGCTGCCATTGTATATAGTTATTTAGCTGTAAGTTTCATTTATTTTTCCCTTTTTTTTGTTGTTTCTGGACTGTGCTCCACTTCTTGTATATAGTTTGTTTTTGTGAAGACATTTTGTGGAGTGTTCTTAAATGGGGTTTTCTATGCATTTGGGACAATGGACCTATACTACTTGTACATAGTTGGATTTGTTTCTTGTTCCATTTGTGTTACCCATGACGTAATGGATTTCTTTTTATTTGTGATTTTCGTTTGGATATACATTTAGGACATGGACCTTATTTTGGATTTTACCTTTTTTTATGCGGACACAGGATTTTTCATGCTTTACTTATTTACTTAATGCACAGGAGTATGTTTTGAATACTGGTTTCTAATATATTTTCAGAAGTTTTATCCAAGTGGTGTTTGTTTGGCCATTTATTTTCACAATTGAGGGTTCATTACTCTGTTCTGTGTCCATTATAATGACCTATGTTGTTCATGTGTGTGCAGACATACCGGCATGTGTCACATTCATTTGTATGGGGCATGGTCTGGTGTGCATGACCAGTGTATGAGTGTTTGGGTGTCGTTCGAGTGTGCACCGTGTGTTGGGATTTCATTTCACATGTGCAGCATGAATGTGTATTAGGCCTCTGTGTGTTTGTGAGGGTGGTGGGTTGGGTGAGTGATGTGAGTGGGATATGTTTGCTATTTTGGCACCAAATTCGGTTGACGCAGTTATGCTTTTAGCTTCACCAGCATGTGAAATCAGTCGTGTGTTTAGGGGGTTATTGGTTCAGGTGATGTGTGCTCTTTGATGCTCATGCTATGACACATCATTGCAATGTCTGTTTCTGTGAGATATATCTAAGTTGCTTTGTGTTCTGTCACAGTGTGAGTATTAGTACATGTGGATTATTGACATTATTTTGTCACATTGCATGCTGGTCCTCACTTTGACATACACTTTTGTGATGTGAATGTTGCGATATGGTTATAGTATGCAATTGCGTGTGATCAGCTGGGACACAGAAGCTTGTGGGCCACGTGTGTGTTTTTTTTGCTGTTTGCTGTATATTTGCTGAGGAGGAGGTTAAAGGTGGGTTCACTGCACAGCAAGCAGGTTCATGCACACACCATCATTGGAGTGAACCTGTGTCACTATGTCAACATCCATCCCACAGGTGATGGTGGGGTGACCATGAGGCGGGACTTGCCTGCAGGTTGCCGTCACAGGTGATGGCGGGGGTGACCATGAGGCAGGGGCTGCCTGCAGGTTGCCGTCACAGGTGATTGGGGTGACCATGAGGCAGGGCCTGCCTGCAGGTTGCCGTCACAGGTGAAGGGAGGGGGTGTGACGATCAGGCGGGGCCTGCCTGCAGGCTGCTGTCACATGTGATGGGAGGGGGGTACATGAGGTGGGGCCTGCCAGCAGGTTGCTGTCACAGGTGATGGGGGCCATGTGGTGTAGGCTGCCAGCGGGTTGATGTCACAGGTGATGGGGGTCTCATGTGGTGTGGGCTGCCTGCGGGGTGTGCTCACGGCTAATGGGGGCTGGGGGTATCCCATGTGGTGTGGGCTGCATGCAGGGTGTGGTCATGGGTCATGGGGGGATCCCATGTGGTGTGGGCTGCCTGTGGGGTGTGGTCACTGGTCATGGGGGGTCCCATGTGGTGTGGGCTGCCTGTGGGGGTGGTCACGGGTGATGGGGTCTCATGTGGTGTGGGCTGCCTGCAGGGTGTGGTCATGGCTGATGGGTGCTGGGGGGTGTCCCATGTGGTGTGGGTTGCCTGCGGGGTGTGGTCATGGGTGATGTGGGCTGGGGTGGGGTCCCATGTGGTGTGGGCTGCCTGCGGGGTGTGGTCACAGCTGATGGCTGTTGGGAGGTGTCCCATGTGGTGTGGGCTGCCTGCGGGGTGTGGTCACAGGTGATGGGGGTCCCATGTGGTGTGAGCTGCCTGCAGGGTGTGGTCACGGCTGATGGGAGGGTCCCATGTGGTGTGGGCTGCCTGCTGGGTGTGGTCACGGGTGATGGGGGTCTCATGTGGTGTGGGCTGCCTGCAGGGTGTGGTCATGGCTGATGGGTGCTGGGGGGTGTCCCATGTGGTGTGGGTTGCCTGCGGGGTGTGGTCATGGGTGATGTGGGCTGGGGTGGGGTCCCATGTGGTGTGGGCTGCCTGCGGGGTGTGGTCACAGCTGATGGCTGTTGGGAGGTGTCCCATGTGGTGTGGGCTGCCTGCGGGGTGTGGTCACAGGTGATGGGGGTCCCATGTGGTGTGAGCTGCCTGCAGGGTGTGGTCACGGCTGATGGGAGGGTCCCATGTGGTGTGGGCTGCCTGCTGGGTGTGGTCACGGGTGATGGGGTCTCATGTGTTGTGGGCTGCCTGCGGGGTGTGGTCACGGCTGATGGGGTGTCTCATGTCCTGTGGGCTGCCTGCAGGATGTGGTCATGGGTGATGGGGGGGTCCCATGTGGTGTGGGCTGCCTGCAGGGTGTGGTCATGGCTGATAGGGGCTGGGGTGGGGTCCCATGTGGTGTGGGATCCCATGTGGTGTGGGATGCATGCGGGGTGTGGTCATGTGTGATGGGGCAGCAGTGCGGCTGTCCTGTGAGGAGGGGTCAGCTTCGAGTGGATTTGTGCGTGTCTCGCACTGCACGCGGAGGACTTTCCACACGATTTTGCTGGGGTGCGGATGGAGTAATCACGTGAGAAGTCACCGGACGCACCCCAGCCAAATCGCATGGAAACTCGGTGCGTACCCCGGACGCACCCCAGCCAAAACATGTTCAGACTCGGCATGTACCCCCAACGCAGCACATCCAAATTGCATGCAAACTCAGCACATACCACGGATGCACCCCAGTCAAATCGCGTGGAAACTCGGTGTATGCCCTGGATGCACCCCAGCCAAATTGCGTGGATATGCAGCGCGTACCCTGTCCGCACCGAGTTTTCTTGCAATTTGACTGGGGGGCTCTATGCTGGACCAGGGATGATGCGGGGGCTTGCGCCGCATTGGACATTTCGCTGACTTTTTATTGCGTGCGGAGGCCCGTTGGGGGCGTTGCTGGAGCTGCTTGATGTTCCTTGCGCCATGGCTAGTGATGCCTCGGGAAATCCATGAATACGCGTGCCGCACAACTGATTCTTTGCACCACGGCTGGGGCACACGTGGCGCACGCTCCTTCTCAGCGTGTGGCGCTTGCGCCTTTTCTCGGCTGGATTCCATGAATCGGGCCCTAAGAGAGCAGCAACTGCTAGCACAATGGGCCTCATTCCATGCGTGGTGGTCTGGAAATAAGGGTGCCTGTCGCACCATACCGGCTTCCTTTCTGGAACGCCACACTCCAATTCTGCCTCCCGGGGCCACTGCACCCGGCAGGTCTGACTTGCCAGCAGCAACGGCCACGGTAGGCAGAGTTGTCATGGGAGCATCGGCACCGTTAGCATCAGTGCTGGTGCTTCTGTGTCCCCATTCCCATGGAGTCCTATGGGAATATGGACTTACACTTTCCGCCACCTGATATCCTGGGCTGCCAGGACTTGAAATGTCCCGGTGTCACTAACATATCAGGTTGGTGGAAACAGTGTTATGAGTTCGGCGGCATCACCGGCGGGTTACCGTCAAACTCGTGATGAGGCTCCATGTCTCCCTGACTGGTGGTCTTAACCTAGCTTACATTTCATAACCTCCCTGCCTTGCTCCCTAGCTCTCAAACCCTGTCCTCGCTAATCCTCCACTCCACTGGAAATTGTAGCAGCCTCTTATGTGATGTCTGACAGGGGCAAAATGCATTGAATATAGAGAGCAAAATTATACAATTATACACAGCATCCTACCTAAAAGGTACAGGACTCCTGAAGCAATAGTTATTTACTGTTGGTATGAGTAATAAAGAATGGAATTGTGGCAAAGCGACCCAGTGAGGACAGCGGCCCAATTTCATTGCAAAAGTTTATCCTACGGTGTTCTGTCAGGCAATGTGGAACAATTAGTCTTTTCTCAAAAAAGAGTGTTAACCCTGAATTTCCTAAAAACATAGTAAACATGAAATGTACATGTTGCTCTGCAAGTCAGCACTACCATAAATTGCATCTTTGTTCAGGTGAAAAAGATAGACCTGTTTTAATTCATTCTCGAACATTCAATCTAAAACATGAACAGTAAATATATGTGAACTGTACAGTTCCAATACAATGTATTAGATTAATTCACTCGCAGAACTTCATTCAAAAAACATACAGGCACACGACCTATAATAGAATGAATATTTGCCATTTTGTATCTTTGGTGGGGCTTTTGACTTTGCTGTAAGAGTACTAAGGAGATGGTTTGTTGGGGTTCACTTGGGGTGCTGGGCCTTATGTGCAATGTATGGCATTGCGGCTCTTAGGTTGGGACACTACGTTAGTAGAAGCACCACATTTTCCAACTCTCTACCCAGCTTTCTCCGCAAAGATTTCAATGTAAGTATAGAAAGAGGACACTTTCTCCAAGGGAGATGAGGATTGCTTGGGTGCTTGATTTAAGGAATTCATCTGTGCTGCTGTTCTTCGTTTTCCAATGCATGAATGAATGATTGCTCTGACAATTTATTTGTTGCCAAACTGATGAAGGAGAACTAGAATTTGGAACAAGGACATTCATGTTATAAATTTAGTTTCCCTACATGGCCCAAATTGTAAGATCCTGGTAAAATCGGCTTGTACAATTTGATTGGTGGGTTTTGGAACCGCCACCAGGGGGTGTAGGGCTCCTGCGCCACAGACCACAACATCCTAATATTTAATATAGCTGTAACAACTACTTCCAAGAAATGCATCAGTCTACGTGAGGTGAATGAATTGTTGTGATTATGTCTGTAAAATGAACTATTGAAGATGTTTGAGGTTCAGTGACAAGAGTGAAGGCCTTGGAGTGGCATTACTGCTCATATGGGCTAATTCAACCTGAAAGTGTACCTGCAATTCTGGGTTGATTAACATTTCAAAATTGTGTATTTGTGCAAAAACATTGAATGTCACGCCAAATAACTTCTCCCAAATTCTAGGGGAACACATAGCTTACAGAGAACTGCTGCAAACAGCAATTAAAGAGTCAAAACTTGCTCAGTACAGTAGGGAGAATCGCTAAAAAGTGAACAAGTTCAAACGTTTTTCACCTCCAATTTAATATGTGTGCTTCTATGACTTTAAGTTGAACAAAGAAGAGGTGGAAAACGGGAGTGTTAACGTGATGAGTGAGGGGGGAGGGAGTGTGCAAGCACTTGGTTGGCCCTAGGGCAGCAGGAAGCCTAAATACATAACTGGCAACAGGGGCAGGACAATCCTAAATACCCTGGTGCAAAAAGGCTAGCCAAAGGCCAGCTATCCAATCCTTAAAAAGAGATGGAGGTGGAGGATCAGATGGCCCACTATACCATACTGAATGATCAGTAGGACTCCCCCACAGCCTTAGCCACCCCCACCGGAATTGATAGGGATAATACAGGGATTTACACTGGCCTAAACCAGTTATGACCAATAGGGAGGCTACCATTGTGGGATCTCAAAGAGCTCAGTTTTTCAGAATAGCCATTATAACATACTTCGGCTCACCCAGACAAATAAAAAGCCCTGAAACACATGCCTGGATTAAAAAAAAAAAAACATTAGTACCCCAATGGCTAACAAAAAGGTGCATTGGGCTACCAGTTTGGCAAAGTGGCTTGCCCCCCTGCTGAATCCAAAAATGTAAACATAGATTCCACCAACCTACTCTGCAAAACCTGTGTAGGGTGATCAAATTATCCAAGGCAAAATTTGGGAGCCTGGTACTGGGCACCTACAGGGTGACCCAATACCATGTATCTTATATAAGGTAAAGGGTGTCTCTATGGCCACCAAAAAGAGATCAAGGAACCAAAAAAGACGAGGGAAAGCAAACAAATTGAGGGGCCCCAAAAAGTGGCCCTGCAACCACCAATATAGGGTATTCTGGCTTAACAAGCACTCTGGACAAGGCTTTTGGAATTGATTCAGGTTGTACTGTTGAAATATACGCATATCACTAGCATGTAGAAACTCTTTAATAACATATCACTACTTGAGGGCAGCGGTTGGGAGACATCAGGAACTGAAAGAAGACCCCACACCCGCACCCCTACCCTAGCTTTGCCACTGCTGCCACTACTCTGTGGAAGAATCGGAGCACTGAATGCAAAAATGTACCTCCATTTTATACAAATCCCTTCTTAGTGGTTGTGTATATAGCCTCTTGGATTGTAAAATAATGCACATTAAGAGATAAACATATAAGTAGTGGTCGGAATCCAACCTGTCTGGCGATGGTGCTGAGCTCCACGGCAATATCCACTCCCGAATTCCCAATCCCAACCACGAGGACCCGCTTTCCTTCGAACCCAGCTGGGTATTTGTATTCCCTGCTGTGATAATACTGACCCTTGAACTTTTCTATGCCTAAGAGGAAAAAACAGCGGTAAAGAGAAAATAGGTAAATCATTCTTTTAAAAAAAAAACGTTTTTCATGAAAGCAGCACAGAGCAAAGCAGGTACATACAGAGAGTGCATAATCGATAAAATGCAAGTCACCCAAGGGCATATTCTATGCTTGACTACAGCATTGTATGCAGACATTAGGAAGTACACCTGGGGCAGCCACAGCCCCTGTTGTCCCAAGCACTACAATATCTGGCATAGAACAAGCACTAAATATGCATACCTGGAGCACCCAACAGTATTACACATACACCGGGATACCCATTCGCATACACCTTTTTTGAAGAGCCTCCTTTTCGCCCAATCCCCATCAAAACGTTCACATCCCACAGCTCTCTCCTCCCACGTGATTGTCATCTGATTCAGGCTCGGAGGAGTTTAGCCGTCAGGCCAAGTACACCATGTAGACTTAGCCCAAATGTTAAGGAGTACCTGCTTTGGGTGTGAAATCCTACAGAAGCTCTCTTCGTCTCACCAAGTCTTGAACCCAGCCCAAATAATCTGCAGTTCCTTGCCTCAATAATCTCACTCCCACATGCCTTTTTGCTAATGCAAGGGCCAAATAACAACCTTCTGGCCGGCGTGCAGGCTTCATCCCAAACGATTGTGCTAATAATAATTTTAGAGAGTTCAATTTGGTCCCCAAAATTAAATTAGTATCTGCCTTAACTTTAATTCCCTGGACAGTTGGACATTCCCAAACCAAATGGAAGAATGCTGGGCTGGTTGACTGACAATATCCCAGAAAAAGGGCAATAATCATTCACAAATCTGACAATCAGATGAATGAAGCAACAAGTCCAACTGTGTAAGGAACGGTATTGCATCTTTTGCAGACAGCAATTACTTTGTGGTCATTTAAGTAATGACTTTGAATGTTCAATTAATTATTTAGGGAATTGTGGGCTAAGGGGTAAAAAGGTGATGGGGAGGGGTTTGGGGTAGGAGCAGTAACAAAGGGGAAGGGGTATGGGGGAACCCCCCACATTGAAAAAAAATATTTGATGAAAGAATTCGAAGTAATTACTGTCGGCAAAAGAGAATGGACCCGTAAGAAACCTGTAACTGATAAGTCTGAAACGACTGTTTTGGGAGATTTCTTTAATAAGCTGACCAGCACCCAACATCCATCACCTCACAACCCAAGTCAGTAGACCATCTATCACAGACTCTCAGTGGATGAACGGCATGCAGCTCCAGCAGAACAAATATTTATTACACTAATCAATTTCCTACAGCTTCCGCTGAGAGTAAATACGATAGGTACAGCAACACGTCATAGTGAACAGGGAAAAGGCACTCAAGTCTTGCCAACCTCTATCAAGGTGGCTGATTGAGCAGTAAAGACTAGACTCTGGAGAATGTGGGGGGTGATGTACTGGCTCAATGCCACACCCTCACACAGCACACTCCAATATTTCAAGTTAGACAATAAAGTATACAATTACAGTCTTTATTAGGCCCACACACTTTGCAATGAAAATAATAAGTATTATCACTAAAACCACACTATGCACTATACACATTCACCATGGGTTTCTCTTGCTAAAGAGCACCAACACTTTACACTTTAGAAAGTTAAGTATAGCACAGAGAAGAAACACAAGTACACTATATGGAGTATGCAGTAAAGCCAGTAGAAACAGGTAAGATACTCAGAACGAGTTAGAATTCAAAGTAAGTTATGAGAGAAACAGTAAAAACACTATGGGGGAGTGGAGAGAACAGCTATGCAAAATCAAGTGCCTTATTATGATTTGAGTCAAGACCACCCCACAGTTCTTTAATTCACTGATCCCACTTACTTCAGTAAAGGTTCCTGTTTCAGGAGGTTCAGGGACCATGGATGCAATTTTGGCATCGGGATTGGGGATAGCTACTCAGCGATTCCCCATTTTGACAAGACTGTTCCTGTGACTGGGCATCTGTATGACCCAGGCATGACCAGATGAAGGTCACGATTCCAATGGCATCAGGAGAACTCCAGGACAAGAAGGCCGGCTACTGCGAAGATCACAGCACTCAGGGGGTAGAAAGCGACCCTCGTGGTGGAGACAACAAAGCTGGTCTCGCAAGGCCCCTCTTCGTTCTGGAGAGCAACAACTGTGGGGAGAGAGGAGGCTGGGGGGTAGTTCTTGTCTCACAAGCAGAGCTTGCAGATTCCCAAGGTGAAACTCAAACAAAGACCTATGCAGGGAAGAGGCCCAGGAAGGATCTGGGAAGGATCTGGAAAGTCAAAAGTGAGGTCCTGGGTCACTTTTTAAGGCTTCAAAGGGCAGAATCTTCGAGCAGGCATCGGGGCTGGTTGTTCCTAACGGTCCAAAGGTTGAAGCACTGATGATGGTCTTCAGGAGATCTGCATAGAGGAGCAGGGCTTCACCAGGACTTTGATATAAGAAATGTTGGTTTGCTGCAACAGACATCCATGTATCTTCAATAGGCTGCACCTCTTCGAAGAGCTCTTGGCTCCAACAATGATCTGATGAATGGTTGCAGGAGTCATCCTTTTACCCTAAAATCAAGCTGGAGTCGCCCGCGCCCACCCATTGTAAGGATCTGTGTCATTCAAACTGCCAGGGGCTTTCAATCATGAACAGCCTCCTGCCTTCACACCTACCCAGCAACACACTGTTTGACTAAAATGTGGACTGGGACCAGACAATCCCAGCTGCCACATTCTGCTGAGAACACATACTGCCTCTTTGACCAGGAAAGCCAAGGCTTTGCCTGGAAAAGGGCTTACCTCATATGGTGTTTTTCTTGACTCGAGAATGCAGGAAAAAGGCCAAAATTTGAAATGGTCAAAGGGCAGGCAAAAAATGTATGGCATGGTCATTTTGGAGAACATGCTAGTCAAAATGGCATTAATAATTAATACTGAAATGTGCATGCGAGAAAAATAAAAACCACAGCAAAAAAGTATCTGCTGACACCAACCCGTCTTGGACACATCATGCAAGTACCTGAAATATTACCAAAAACAAATGAGAAAATGATACAACATACTCCTTCCATATGTCACTGTAAGGTGATGTGTGAGGCTTAAAAACTAAAAGAATTTTGTATGGGGACAGGATCCCCCTGCACTGATAGCCACGCTGATCAGCGCCCACAAAATAGATAAGGTAAGAAAGGTAAGTACAATAAAAAGACTTTACTAACCTTCAAAAAGTCAGGTCTGGTTACAAACAATAGCTACAAGTTGGGAGGTTCCATACATCTCTATGGAGGGAGTGCAGCAAAAACGAAAATATTTCCTAGTATAAAATAACACTGATTCTGTCCAGTTTGTATGAAGAATGGATAACTCATCAAACTGGCCGATCACATCGAGGGCCAAATGGAGATGACGTGCCACATAGGCCAGGCATATCACAATATCAAAGCATAGCAAAATCACTGACAACACCGTGCATCACCAACCATAGCACCATAATATTATAGTGCAACCACACCACCAACTGCACCATGGCCAACACAAACAATCGTGGGGAGAGTGGGTATCCTGTCTTATAATCTGGTATAAGACAAATGAGTGGGACAGAGGTCTCCTAGTTAGGACATGGTAACCACACCTGTAAACAGAAGCAAAACATATTTAGTCATGCGATTAACGAAACCAAGACTGCTGGGAAGCCTCTGCAAGTATTCCCAGGACAGGGAGTGAGAATAATTTTCCACATCCAAAGAAGCCACAGCAGCAGCAGTCTCCACTTTTGGGTCCTGCAAAGAGAGAATTCAAATATGTGTGCCTTTCAAGGATACGTTTTGAGACCATATAGTAGCCTCCATATTGGCTCTTACTGTTTTTGACCAGTCCAAGGCCCAGAGCTCTCCTGCTCACTTTCTGTGGGGTGGTCTAGTCTAAGTGGCAGTCCTACTGTCCAACCAGTATGATCGGGCATCTGGCCCTTGTCCCCAAGCACCCTTTAGTAATTGGTGGGGTGGCCTTTGTAGGATGCCTGTTTGTTCTGGAATTTGGAAGAAGCCGGTCTGCCAACCTGAAAAGCATTTTACCCGCTGATTTTTCCATTTTTAACTTTGACTTGGCCATACTGTTTGAGTGAAGTTTGGGCATATACCCCAGCTTTCTTCTCCTTGAGCTACAGTCTGGACTTTATGACTTCTCCTGTTGCTTACCCCATGAACTGGGTTAAGCCCTCCATACCCGAAACGTTTTCTGGGCCCTTTACTGACTATTTTCTGCTGTTTACTGCCAAGGCCTGCTCATGGTGCTGGAAGCTACAGCTTCTTGGAAGGAGATTCGAACACCAACACCCCACCTGATATGTCCCTTGTATGGCATAAGGTATCTCTAGCTGTTACCACATCCTGGAATCCTTTTTTGCGGGTCTTCCACCCTTTGGTGCCCACCGATCCAGAGGGAGTCGTCTTCAAGGGTTCCCTGAGTCTTCATCTTGCGCCTTGAAGGTCGTTGTCATGGGAAGGCCATTTATTTATTTCCTTAATCGTGGGAGAAGTTGATGGCCAAGAAGCCAAGCACCTGGGCACTGGATCCTGTAAACTGCACCTAGGAAGGAAGCCTGTACTCACCTAGATTGTTTTGCTGTGCTAGAGGTGTTTGATTAAAATTCCACTGTGAGTACTTACTTCTGGTTTCTAGGATGGGTGGTTATTCCTGATACTCGCCTTTGGTGATTCCCTCTGGTTTGGGTTGCACTTTCTTTGGCAGCGGGTCACAACTGTGTTTCCCATTGACTTATATTAGGGCTCTTCCAGCTCTGCTGGATTATCCTATGGAGCTTCTGGTTCTGCAGCCAACCTCTGGATCTCTTTATAGGGGTTTCCTGTGGCCTTTCCTGGGGTTGTTTGCCACAGAATCCGCAACTGTGGGGTAGAACAGACTCAGACTTACCTCAAATAAAGCAAATTGCACATTGACTCTATTACATTGGTTCCTTAAGAACTTTATGCAACCCTTGGAGGTATGGGTGAGAGACAGGGGGGTCCTGTGCCACCTGCAGGTGGGATTCCAACGGGAGTAAGCACGGTGGGCCAGTGTCTAAGGCTACGCCTGCTATGAGACAAGTACATCTCCCTAAGGAAAATGCCCATTTATGCCGTCTTTGTTGAATTAAAGACAGCATTAGATACTGTTCTGAGAACAAGACTATGGGCTAATCTGAAAGAGCTCTGCATTGCAGAGGAATTTTTGAATGCCATTAAGTCACTACACGTGGGCAATGGCGCTAAGATCCACTGGGGGGCGATGGCGCACGGTCTGAAACATTGCAAAAAGAGGGGGTCCGGCCGCTGTTTTGTTTGTAATTAACGGCTTACTGAATGCTGCAAAAGATGCACCCATTCTTGCATGTGACAGGATTTCAATCCTTATGTTTGCTGATGACCCAGTCCTGCTTTCATTGACACCAATGGGACTGCACTGCCAGCTGGACATTTTTGCAGGCTTTTCCCAGAAGAACGGCTTGTCCATTAACGTCCAAAATACCAAGGCAATGGTTTTGAGAGGGAACAGGGCAAATAAACACCCTAGAATTCGTTCCACTCTGGCAGATGGCTTGATTGAATAGTTTGGTGCCTATGACTATCTAGGCACATGAATAAAAGAGGACAGTACCTGGAAGGAGCAATCGAGCAAGGCTGGTTAAACACTTGCAAGGTATAGTGGCGCCCTTGAGAAATTTGCCAGAGAGCATGGGGGTAGGAAGAGAGCATGGGGAGCATGGCGGTGGGTGGGCTGTAAGGGTTACTCTTGAGCTTTATAAAGCCCCGGATAGACAGGCAGCCCTCTATGGTGCAGAGCTTTGGGGTGGGACCAACAATGCACCTTTAAAGGTGATAGAGAATACATTTTTGAAGGACCTCCTGGGTCTACCCAGCCGTGTAGCCCATTGAAGAAGTCTGTAGGGCTTAATGTAGGGACTAGGCGCTGGGCAGGGTCCTAAAGATGCCAGAATGAATAGGTGTTTAGTGGACCGACAGCTAGGATCTCAGTTTTCTCGCTGTTTAGCCTCAACCAATTTTGACAATCTCCGACAGGCAAGATTTTAACTTAGAAGGGGGTTCAGATATCAGAGAATTCAACCTAAAAATGAATTGAGTGTATGTATAAAAATATACACCAGACGTGGCAATGAGTTTAGCCAACGGGTACAAATATGTTTGTTGAATATCGCTCAGAGGGTTACAAAAACTGTTAGAACAGGTCACCAGACATAACATTAAATCGTCGTCATACATTAGCTGTCATAGACCTCAATGGGATAAACCCAGCCTGATCCAGGTGAACAAGCCTGGGCATGTAGGGCAAGCACCTTGGCCAGCATTTTATAATCTGCATGAACACTTGGAGATTGTTATTGACCACCTCCCATCAAATCTGAATGTTCAGAATTCAGTCACCACAAGTATTTATTGCATGCGCTATGAACATTCTAACTTCAAAAACAGACAGCAAAACCACAATACATTTTCCAGGCAAGGTTTCTTTCAACAAAACCCTTTCTTTGTGAGAGGACATTTTTTTGCAGCAACATCCTGATTAACACACCAGAGAGAAAGTTAAAAGATGGGAATATGCTTTCACATTCTAGTAGATAAACCATTTACTTTTACATGACACCTGATGCATGGCAAGCCCACTCCAGTTTAACTACGTTTTCAACTAAAATACTTAACTTATGAAAACAACCTTGTTATTGAAACACTACAAAATAAAACCACATTCAGTTTACTAACTGAGTTTGTCTAGTTAGTTTACTCCCTATTAAAGTTACTTTTTTTACTTGACCACCAAAACATGCATTGATACTACAACTGTGTGCTAATAGCCTTGTATGCCTCGGGAGCAGTCATTATCACTTGGGATAATAACCCTTCCCCAACTTAAAAAGTTTGGCTCTTGGCTTGGCTCGGCCTGGGCTATAACTTAGTGGTGGGTGACTGTCCCACGATAATGACCCCTCCCTAAGTCTATAAGGCTACATTAAAAAGAGAAAACGGCCCTACAAGAGCTTCAGTGCAGCAGATCCTTTTCCAGCTTCAACAAAATGACAATGCAGGACTCTCATGCTCTCGGAAAGGTGACAAGTCTCCAATGAGCCCAGTTGGAAAAGTTGGAAAAGCTTTATAGAATTTGGCACCCAAGCCATCTGGAGCCGTGGCCTTTAGCAACCCAGCAATCTCTACCATATTCTCTGCCAACATTATCAGTGCCTCCCATTCCCTTTCATTTTCATCAGAAAACCTTGTGATATCAATTCAGGACAAAAGGATGCCAATCTTGTTAGACAGGACATGGGCCTCCCAGCATACAGCCAATGGTAAAAGCGCAAGACAACTAATTAACGCGCTAATGGTCTAAGTATCCTTTATCTTTGGAATCCACCAAGGACAATCCTTCCAGCTTCCTTCCTCACCAACTAGGCTAGGATCATCCCTATCCCATCACCCTTTGCGTTTCTCCTGGCTGACACATTCTGAGGCAAAAACTGGATTTACTGTTGGGCTGCTTCTTCAAATGCATCCATACTTCAGGATTTCAACTTCCTCTGATTAGAAAATTCCATGCATGTAGGAACACCACATTATCGATGGGTGAACCTCATTTTCCTAATTCCGCTTTTAAAAAGCCATTCACCACTCTGGCCATAATTGAGCAAAGGCCACATCTGCTACACAATGATGCTTAAGTCTACAGAAGATAGGGTGCCTCTGCCACCCAGGAAGCCCCAGCTCCAGTGCTACTAGGTTTGTCTCAGAAAAGGTTTTAGGTGCGATTTTACATTTATCCACACACTTGAGAGGTCTTGAGGGTGGTAAATAATAATCAATATTTGAGGCTGACTGCTTATGGACAAACAAAATGAATACTGCTTCTCTGCCATATTCCTGGCCTCACACACATCAGCCAAATCAAACTCCTCCATTTTATCTAGCAGGATCAGAGCAGCACTCGAGAGCACCCTGGGTGTCTCAGAGACCCTGGGTGTCTCAGAGGAGCAGTCGGAAGCTGCACGCAGAATAAGGTTCAGGTCACCACCACTAGCATATCTCAGCTTAATGAATCTTAACGCAACCTAAATACCTTGTAAAAGACTTCTGGTGCATCTATATTCGTCTCATACATGTTCACAAAGGTGTTAACAATCCCCTACCCCAATGTAGCCCTGGAATAAAACACATCTGCTTCATCATTCACACCAACACACTTCCTTGAAAACCCAATGCCTTGTGCAGAAGTAGAATAAATGTACAGAGGTAGAAGAAAGTGGACCTGGAATATGTCTCTGAGCTAAATATTTAGAAAAACAAACTTTAGTCATGTTAGTGAGTACCAGTATCTAGGCAGCAACGTGGTTACTAAAGTGCACTTTTACCTGTGCACTATTGCCCGATTCATTTCCATTTATCTTACTTTTTCTCCATGCAGGATCGCTGACTAAGGACAGCGTACATGCCACTGAACATATCTACTAACATACATGGGCGCGTTCTAAGCAAAGCGCATCACAGCAGACCTTATATTAATACTTAAAAAGGTGAAGGGGAAGTACCAAGCATGATTGCAGAAAGAACTGTCAGAGAAAAGCAAGACAAAATAAGATAAATGGACATGAATTATCCCCCAACACATATGGTGGTTGGTAGCACTGACTGCAAAAAGAAGAAGAAGGAATTACTTTAAAGAACTAACCAAAATAGTCACAATGCAAGTCACACCTACAGTTAATTAATAATCTAGCCATTGCCCTGACAAAGCTCCCTGGAGGTCGCAAATGGTGTGTGACCTTCCAAGTGAAACACGTGTTGGCACTATAATGGCACAGTTATGACTTTGTTGAAAATGAATGGCATCAACATGGCACAGTAATGAGTTTGTTGAATTTGAACATGAGTAAAATTACAAATAATTCACAGCGATTTTGAATATAATTGTTATGATCAAGAAAATTCATCTTGTCTGTGGAGTAAGGCGTCTAAGGAAGATCATTTCCGTAGATTTAAAAGATTGTTACTGACAACACTTATGGGTGTGTGTTTTTTTTTTGGAAAACATGTTTGGTCATAAACTAAAAAAGGGATTGTTTATTCAAGTGCAAAATGTTTTTTCTATTAACACAAGATTAATATCTGAAGTGATAAAATAGTTGATTTAGCAAAAGTCATGCGCACTACATGAGGTTACTTTATAACTTAATTTATAGGTAGAATAACACTCAGAGAGCCACTCGTGTAAGAAGACTGATATCCATTTGACTCCCATACCTGCACATGCCACTCATGCCCACCGATCCTCTAGTGAGCTTCCAGAAGCATAGCAGTGTTCATTCTATGTGTGGACATGGATGCAACCATCTTCCTCTGTTTGATTGTGTTATTAAGTCCCTGGATATTACAGGATAAAGATTTCAGCCTTGCTCACAGGAATCCTAGTCCATTTTCACTCTTCTTCCACACTTCCATGAATACCACTCTGCCTGGCAAGAGATTGATTTTCACACTCAAATATGACCTCTCCTCCTCCACCCTCATCCAGGGGCCTAAACATTCAGATGAGCTATTCCCCACCCTATACAACCAATACCCCAAATAACAAAGAAGAGTCCGGTGATAAACAGAAGAGCATAGAAAGCCTCCTGCCACCGTATACCACTCATGGGGACCCTGAACAGAAAGTTCTGGCTGGGTTGTTGAAAAAATTCCCCAACAGGCCACTTTCAAACAACAGTGGCCTGTCTGAGAACAGTGCATGCGTGTACTATGCTCTGTGCATCAAGAAGTGGTGACGGACAGTGAGGTAAGGAGGGGTGTTGAGGAGGGGTAGGGGTATGTGTATGTGTGTGCATCGGATGCACATGTGTGCATGCATGTTGTCAGGAATGGGGGTAGAACAGGGGAAGAGAAGTTCGGGGGTGGCGGGATTGTCCCCACATGATAGACATTTGGGCATGGGGGTGGAGGGGCAGGGAGGGAACGAGGGCTGTAGGGGTGTTTCCCGCATTGGGGAACTGTAAGGAAGGGGGCGCCACAAAGGTAAAAATGATTCCCTGCAGCACTGACATCAGACTTGGCCACTAGCTACGATGAAATCTGCCTGCAGGGAATAAACGTAGAAGGAACAGAATCCCTTCCGCCCCAGGCACCAACACTTGCAGCACCTGGCATCCAGGTGACTGGAAGTACAGTAACCGGTATATTGCTGGATAGTGATCACAACAAATTATTGTGAGGGAATCCCAATTATTTCATCAGAGGATCCCATGGGAAAAATACATAACAACAAACGGGTGTAGATCCTGAATAATGCATGACCATGTAAAGAGATGACATGAAAACAACTAACAGGATTTTTTTACAGATAATCATTTAATCTCATCATATTAAAACATTTAATTGTAGGAAACTCAAACATGAAAAGTGGTGCCGTTTCTACAATTAAATGTTTTGATATGATGACATGAAATGATTCTTTATAAAAATGTTGTGTTAGTTGGTTCTGTGTCATCTCTTTACATGGTCATACATTATTGACCCGCTTGCGTTGTCTTGTTCGATAGTGTACATGACTGCATCAAATGATGTGCCTCGACATCACAAATTTCGCCCAAGCAACCAAGCCCCTTTTTGCTGCAGGTGCTAATCTGCCATTGCTGAGCCTAAGTGCAGCCTCCTCACCCCGGTGATGCCCCCTGTTAGGGAGAATTCTCTGTTTGGGCTGAATTTCCCTACCTAGTGAGTCCCCCAGCAGCTTTGCTGGATTTCTGGGGTTTCTTTTTTTCTCCTGCCAAGAGTGAGACTCTTTTACCCTCACTCTTGGACATGTTGAAGTGTGTTTTCTTAATTAAACCTTGTGTTGAATGGGCTATGGGGTCTTTTACTCCATAGGGCCTCATGTATTTTTGTGATGTGGGTTACACAGCACCCTCTGTGCTGTGACCCAGGGGTGTCCTAGGGACTCCCCAACATAGACTCCATACCCTGGGACTGACTACTGTCTCCCAGGGCATGTAAAGTCACCAAAGACTTTGCTAGTCTTGAATCCTGAACAGAACCAGTACAAACCATCATATTGTGGACGTACTGGCTGGGGCAATTCGATTGCCCCAGGGTCTGTTAGTCGAGGGGGCACGTCTCCGTCCCCCCTGATCGAGTTTTGGCTGGTGGCAGTGGAAACTACTTTTTATATTCGACCGCGAATATTTCCCTATGGGATTTCCCATTGTTTTAGGCTAACACATTTAATTATTTATTTACGGTAGCCTTAAACATACCGCCGGTTTATATATTTATTATTATAACTCCGGTTGGGACTCTTTGCCAAAACTTGATTCTAAAATGGCGTTGGCGTTCGCCTCTGTAACTCTGACCCAAAGTGGAGCCCTTTGTTCCACTTTTGGCGGGCTTCTCCACAGAAGCCCTCCAAAGTGGTGCCACTCTGTCTGGGGTACTTAGGAGGGGTGGAGGGGGATTTAGGCACCCTGGACTGAGTTACCTTGGTAACTCAAGTCGCACTCCGTCCTGATTGGCCCAAGTGGTGAGCCGGCCGGCTCACCACTTAGCATGTTTGAGTGACAGCTAGGCTGGGTGAATGGGGGTTTGCTGCATAAAAGCAGGGCTTTGGGGACTGGAACTTCAGAAGTCGCCACAGGACCAAGAATCCGACGAGGGAAGAGCTGAGCCGACCTGCTTCGACGACACCAACCGGTGGAGCCCTGCGGAACCGTCTCACCACCTTTCCCGACGACCGAGGAGAACTCTTAACGGAGTGGCTCCTTCCCTTGACTGGTGGGGACAACCAGTTTTCACCTTCTTTCCGCTTCTCGAGGTATCTCGTGGCCGCCTTGCCCGTGCCAAGCACCCCGGCAACCGGAATACCACACTTTTACCCCTAACCGCGAAAGTCGGTACAACCCTTTAACCGGAGGACTCCGCGGCTGGTTTCTTCCCGGGCAGTGCAACGACCTTCTTCTTCTGCTCTTCAGCGAGAACTTCTTCTCCCCTGACCGACGTCGAGCCTTGCTGCCACTGCCTGGAACAACTGCCACCGCCGGAGGATCCTTTCCGCTTAAGGTACCGTGTTCCGCCTGGCTTCCCTTGCCACCGACTGTACGGGGTAGTTTTAGCCCCCGGCTTTCGAATCTGGGAGTGCCTGGGACACCCTGGCTAAACTTTCTAAGCCACTCTAAACTCTTTCTAACTCTTTGCAAGACTTTGAATCCCTACTAACAGTGTGATCTTGGGCACATTTTCGCTCCGGCTACTCTAAGAGTGGGCCCTGCCTAGTGACTTTTGCTCACCTGTGACTTTGTACTTCTTTGAGCCTATTGCAAGTGTTCTGGACCTTAGAGTGGTGTGTTTAACCTATCTCTGTTTCTTTTATCCCTTTCTTGAACCTACTAGAGTGTCATCTAACGTTAAGCACTCACCTCTGTTCGAATTATGTGGTGTTAACCTAGAGTTGTCTAGATAGGAGTAAGGGGTGAAACTGCTTTCATTATAACTGTGTTTGAAGAGTTTTTACTATATTTTTTGCTAGAGTGATTTCAACTTAAGTGTGTTTAATAAATAAATAACTATATACTTTTGAAACCAAGCTCTGGTCAGTGTTTGCTTGTGCTATTGTATTTGAGTACCTATGGTGTATACTTTACATACTGCCTAACTCTTCTTGAGGGAAGTCTGACTGCTCAGCCACAGCTACCAAGTAAATCTGGGTGGTGCAGACTGCTACCAAGTGGGTTTACTGCTATACCTGTAGTCTTAAATCTTTTGCAGTGTTCCCCAAGGGAACTGCACAGGTTTCTGCCTAACACCCCCCACAAAGTCAATGGCCAGCAGTAGATCAATGTGAAAGCTTGCATTATTATTATTATTATTATTATTATTATTATTATTATTATCATTATTTTTATTATTATGATGCAGGATTTATAGGTTTGAAAGCTGTAAGCAAAGCATACATCACAGACCAGAATAATGTCCTTGTTGTTTCACCTTAACTGTATGGTCCTGATAAAATCTTTTATGGTGACTTCCCCATATCACGGCGCCCCTCTTTCTTGCTGCCTGCCGGATTGAGTCTCTGATGTGATGTAGTGCAGTCTATGATGGGGGTTGGTGTCCCCAACCAGGGGCCTAGTCCAGAGAGCCCGATGTACCCTTTCCACTATTAGAAATGCAGGACAGGTGAGCCCCTGGCAGAATCTCCCTGAATCGCAACACCACAGAATCTAACATGGGATTGTGGGCAACCTGCTTTGATTAGGCAAAGTAATCGATAGTCTTTTTTCTATAAAGGTGTACATGTTAACTTACACATCAATATCTCGTAGGAAAGAGGTGAATTGGCTAGCTCTTGTCATCAGTCCCACTTCATGTAGTAGGAGAAAAAACTGAGATGATACTGTGTCTGACAGTTTACACAGTATGCTGACAACACATGGGGGTGTATTTTAAAATATCAAAAGGAAGAGAGGGTGTACCACCAGTTAAGCGAGTTAAGCCTACCTGCTCTGCCCTAACATTCTACCCTCTTGTTCCAGAACCCTGCACCGTCACCCAGGGAACGTTGCTGTGGAAGGACTGGGGACAGTCACAGTGGTCTTCTTTGCCAGCTTACAAAACATGCCATTTGTGTAATCAATTGATCATTTGCAAAACAGAATTTAGTGAACAAGTAATAGGGCATAGGAACACAGGGAAGGGGAATGACAGAGAAGGTAAGGGCATTGAGCACAGAAATCTGAACTTAGCAGTGGCCGATTGCAGTCCAATGGCTACTAACACATCTCAGCTCCACGGCTCAGTGATACTAAAGAATTAGGGCTGTTACCACCCCAGGGCATAATCCTGTTGGGTGGTACTCGTGCCCTGGTGCTGAGGCTCCTGCCATCTCCTTTGATGGTCTCAAGTTTCCAAAGCCTGAGACCTCACCATTACAGCAGGCTCACAATCGGGCACTGACCACCGTACACTTATACCAACGCTGTCCTCCGTCTAGGGCAACGTGATGAGAAACCACCTGCAATACTTGACATGGATGAAAATACACTGAATAATCTTTGCATACCTGTAAATGTTTGTGCACTGGGTCTTGCCCTGGTGGCCCCTGCAGCTGCTTTTTTTTAATGGGTTCGAGGGTCTGCCAGGGCAAAGCCCGGCGACCCCCCAACACATTTGTAGGGGTTGCCAGGTCTTGCCCTGGTGGCCCTCCAAGCACAATTGTGGGGGTCACCGGGTATTACCCTGGTGGCCTTCGCAGCTGCATTGTTTTAATTGGGGGAGGGACACTAGGGAAAAACCCAACAACCTGCCAGCACAATTGCAGGTGTCACCGGGTCTTACCTCAGTGGCACCCAATGCTGCTTTGTTTAAAAAATGAGCAATGGGGCCGCCGGGCCAAACCCCGGTGACCCCCTGGCAACAGGGGTGGATTAGGTGGGAATGGGGCTTACCTTGGCCTCAGGGTTGGGGCAGGCTGCAGCAACCAATAAGGAAGGACTTTATTTGACTTCTGCAGGCCGTCCCTGCTTTCTATGATTGGCTGTCCCTCTCAAACACTGAGAGAGATAGCTAATCATAGAAAGTGGACCACAATTCCGGTTTCAAGTAAGTATTCTCCCAGGTATTCGGCTGGAGGTGAATATCCGGATTTTGGTTGAATTTCGGCCAGAATTTGGTACACCCCTAGTTGCTGTATACCACCACAATTTCCATGAATACTTGAGCCCAGGAAAGCCCACTTGACAGGGCAAATAGCAGATTTTATTTGTATTAAAGATTTATTTTCACCACCAATGTATATCATTGGGGATGGTAGAGGGCCGTTCTCAAGTTTGTTATGCCATCAGTGGCCAAGAAAGTGGTAATCTCTGTGGATACGACTTGAATCTACTTATGTCTTATGATGCAGCTAGGAAAGCCCCCTCATAAACATACTTCTGTAAAAAATTTGAGGACCAAACATGTGGTTATCACATGGAGAAATGTAACCAGCACCAGAGCATTGCATGAATCGCATTCAAGCATGTCCATCGGCTCAATCATATCAATGAGCAAAATCTCCCTCACCTTCATCGGCACTCCCACGAGTTGCAGCAGTACGGGCTCTACTTTGTCTTAGGTTGTGCAGTAATTCTTTACTATAGATTCTACTATGCTGTCCATCCCGGGTCACCAATACTTTTTCTGAAGTTTCCTTTTTTGTGATGCTCCTGCGCAGGTGTCTGGCGTGGGTATTCGCAACAATCTTACATCTCAATGTTTTTGTGACCGATTCTTTCACTCCTGGTTAGACCCCATTCACACCGTGCCAACTCATCCCTTAACCCTCCCAAAAGTATGTTTGCATTTGGGGTTTTTGGCCAGATCACGTGACTGCACCTGATAACTTGGGCCATGTTTGTTTCCTCGCTCAAGGCTCTCATCCACCACCACTTCACAAACCGTCTGCATCCCACTTGCCACCCAGGCGCCATGTGCTCTGGCTCCTCATGTTCGACTCCCTGGGCTTGAAGTTAAGATAAGCAATCTGCTGCAGGGCTATCCTTTCCTGATATGTATAGGATGACAAGATGCAACTCCTGTATGTTATCTAACCACCTTGCGATCCTGGGCATGGTCAGTCCTGATCCATGTGTAGTGGATAGTGCATCAGCGGCTTGTGCTTGTTGTTTATCACAAAAGGAATGCCCAATAAATAGGTCCTGAAAGAAGGTACCACCCAGCAACACAAACATGCCTTTTTTTCGATAACTGATAAACTTGTATCACACTTACTAAAAGACATTGCTACATAAGCTATAGGAACTTCTGCCATTTTTCTGTTATTGGCTGAAGAGATTGCCTACAGCTGGCAGGTTTTGATGCCCATCACAAATCTCTACCGTGTCGGTGCACTTGGCACTGCTTGTTTGAGATGCTAAATCATGTCATGCATTTCACCTTCCCACTTTTCCTTAAGATATCCATCTAACAGGACATATTCTCCAAGAAGTGGGTAAAACCTGGCATAGAACTCATCTAGCCCAAGGAAGGACCTCAGTTGGTGCTCATTTTATGGTTTCTT
The DNA here is from genome assembly GCF_040938575.1 of Ambystoma mexicanum. Lineage (NCBI taxonomy): Eukaryota > Metazoa > Chordata > Amphibia > Caudata > Ambystomatidae > Ambystoma > Ambystoma mexicanum. The sequence continues at coordinate 583,950,030 of NC_090922.1, read as the reverse complement.
TACTTTAAGAATGGCCCTCACTAATTAAAACTTGGGCTGAAGGCCCTTGCCAGAATGTGGCTCTGGCATGGGAATTGTGATACCTTTAGTTTACATTTTACTTTCTTCACTGTTAGACCCACCTCACAGTTCCCTCAGCACATGTGTGAGCAATCATTCATGTTCTTCCTCACCTTTAGCACTCACAAGAGTGTCATCCTGAAAACCATAGGATATCCTTACCACCCCGGGAAGAGATTCTCCATCACCCTTTAAAACACTACTCTTGCATGCACTAGTCTGGAAGGTATTGTACTAAAATGTCGCCCTCATTTGTGCGCCCCCGCAGTCACGGTGCACAAAATGAGGGCACATTTACTGCGCCCAAGTAGAGCGGGGGTTGCATGGGTGTCCCCCGCTCTACCTGGGCACAGTAACGGCGGTCAGGGGTTGTGGGGGGTGTCCAACGCTTACCATTTCAGAAAGTGGGGGACGCGTAAGAAGAAAAAAAAGAAAAGTACCCTGCGGTGTCAGCTCCAACCCACGTTAGTGGGAGGAGCTAACACTGCAGGGATCGCAGAGTGAAGGTGGCACACTTCTGCGTGTGCTGCCCTAAAGGTAAGTGGAGTGGGGGGTTGGGAGGGGTAATGCAGGCCAGGGGAAGCGGGCACACTGATCCTTATGATCACTACGCCATGCCATAACTGGCGTCAGCATTTTCAGCCGTCACAGTTACAGGCAGCGCAGTGATCACATAGATCCGACTTGAAGGCATACCGGTGCACCCATAGACTCTTGTGGGAGTTATGAAGGATGTGATACTTCTTAAACATGGCTGAAAGTCTACTTGGTGCTATGCCGATAAGTCGATTGTCGAGAACCACTTCACCCTACCCACGGTGGATAACCTGGTTAGCATGGTGCTGATGTTGGGATGGGGGTACCTGTTACCCATATTGCTCTACTCACAGCTCATAATCCACACCCAGATCCTCCCACCTGCATGCAGTACTATGCTTTCACACCAGGACATTTTTATAATTGGCCATGTGTCCAACCATTCCTCAGTGAAAGCATGCACCCTTGAAGGGTGGTGTCTTGGTGCTTGTGGACCCGGGTGCATTGGCTCTCCGTTGCTATGCTATCTTCTTCTACTAATGCTTTGTATTTGACATTGCCCAGAGTAGATGCCTCCTTAGGGGGTCACATATTTTACACACTGGCTGGCCAGTTCTAGGTCTATTGCAATTGTCTGTTCTTCCTGTAAGGAGAGGGTCTTCGCTTGCCATAGTTTCTTGGATTTTGAAGTTTCAAGTGCGTAACACCAATTGGTCTGTACTTATCACCCATTTTGTATTTCAGGGCTTCCTTGCTTCCTTCATCTAGGGTAACCATGACGTGGACCTAAAACAGCCATTCGGACCACATGGGCTGTTTGTTAGCATACAACGTCAGCCTCTATATTGGCCCTAACTGGTTTAGCCCAGTATAGATCCCTTGGCTTATCTGCTTACTTCCTGTGGGAGTGTCTATGGTCAAGTATGAGTCCTACTGGCCAACTATCTGATCCTTTGCCCCCATCTCTTTTAGGGAATGGCTAGCTTTTGGATAGCCCCTTTGTGCAAGGATATTTAGGATTTCACGTGCCCTAGTTGCACTCTCTTACTGCTTTGTTCCTGGATTTTGGAGGTGGCAGGTCTGCCGACCTGCTGAAGGAGTTTTCCCACCAATTCACACCGTTTTTGCCAAACATGCTAGTTGCAGTGGCTTGAGCATATACCAGTTTGTGCTTTCAGGTTCTCAAGGACCAGCCAACCCTGCACGCTTCCTGAAGACTCCTGCTGTCTCACCACATCTGCTCGGTCAAGCCCTCCACTCTGGAACAGTTTACTGCCATATCTCGCCATTTGCTGCCAGATCATCATCTTGGCTGTGGGTGCTGCTGGTGTCCAGCGGGGTCTTGGACCTTCATCACTCCAGCCATTGTCCCCATCCTGGGACTGTTCACTGCTGAGCTGCTGCCTTCTTTTGTTAGTTGAGTTCCTAGGAGCAGTTTTTGTGGGTTCCTCCATCTTTCTTGGGTCATCCTAGCCAAAATATCTGATTCAGGCTGGTTGAGGGTCCAGGTTGTGGGAAGAACCTTTTTTCCTTTTCTGGGTCACTGGGATTACCATTGGCCTAGGGTACAAGTCCATGGCAAGCGAATCCTGAAAACCACACCTGTGGAAAAGAGCAATTTATTCATAGGGTTGTTTTTGGATGCTGAAGCAGTTTTTGCAGAACCTACTGAGTATGTTTCTCCCTTTGGGACCGGGAATAATTATTCAAAATAATCACCCTCAGGTGTCCCTCTGATCAGAAGTAGAGTTTCCTTGGAATCAAGTCTATTGGGGGTCCTCCTAGTCTACTACTACCTCTTCTGGGGTCTTGGGTCCATCTTGCAACCTCTGGAATACACCCCTTGGGTCTCTTCTGGTCTTACTCATTGTAGAGCCGAGAGCTGTGGGGTAGATCAGACTTACCTCCTTTACATTAGATGGTTCTTTAACTTTTCCAATTAATTCCTATGGAACTGGGACCTTACTCTGGAACTCTCCTGAAATTGACTCTGGGGCACTTGCCTGCCCCTGGACATTTTTCCTGGGACCACAAGAAATACAGTGAGCTGTGGACAAAGTTTGATATTTTAAGCAATTACCTCTTATTGCATATTAATTTTTAAAGTCATACCCTGCCTTTCTATTATGGTAAACGTACTTTCTGGTAAAAGTGTGTATTTTTCCTTGAACTGTATCAAGAAGATAATTGTGTCTAAAATGGTAATGTAATTGTTGGAAGCATTTGACTATGGTTTAGAATTTTTCAATCGCTCTATATTTTACTGTATTATTATATGTACCTCAGCATTAATATTAATATAATCTCCAAGTGGGTATTCATAAATGTGCATTATTGTTAGATGCATTAGGGATTTTTATGATATTTTTCCTGCTGGTTAAAATTACCATTTCCCTTTTTATCCCATACATTAAATATGTATCAGGTGCTGACCATCAGGTATAGGGCCTTCCCCATATACTAAACACGGTTGGATTGTGTCTGTGGGACGCTGCACATTATTTTTCAGGCCCATAGGGTACTTCCCTGCTTGTTAGGTTTGGTGGTTCTCTGGTGCTCCCCAACCCCTTTTATTTTATGTTGGTTGCTCACCTCTGGTAGAGGCCCACATGTAGACATTGGGGTTAAGCGACTCCTTGTATAGGCATTACTGTTTTTATAATATGCTTGGTATCTTTTTAATACTGTGTTTTATTATTTGAACTGCTAGTTTCATATGTGCAAATTCATTTGATCAATGTTATGTACTGTATAGAGATATGTGTGTGGACTAATTGCACCTCCTTGTCACCCTACTACTACCCCCACCTGAGAGGTAAGCCTTGTCGCTCTGTCCATGTCACCTTAAGAGAGGTGTAGCGTTCCTTTCTCATCGTCCAGTGTATTAGCCTCCCCCCTAGGACAAGTTGTGGTAGCATCCTCAGAGAGTGGTACATAAACGGCCTTAACACCAGGGGACATTCACATGGAACGCTCCAGTTTAAAGCGTGTACAAAAAAAACAGGCAGATTCCATCCAAATCTTTAGCATGGAAAGCACATGCAGGCAGGGATGATGTGGGAGATGGGGTGGAGGAATTGTAAATTCTGATCCAGGCCCATTTGCCATCTTAGAAATCCATGATAACTGAATGATTCATAAAAAAGCATGCGTTCAAGTTTGTTTGAATGCACTTTGGACCCACTTTGTTCCATCGCCTACAGGAAAAGCAGGCCCCTTTTCTCTATCTAGGACTTTTTAAATGATAACATTTCAGTTCTGGTCTTCACAACCTACTTCCATAATTTACTATTTATTATGCGATAAAACATCTGGTTTGAGTACCAAAGCGCACATCACTGATTCTGCATTGTTCTGTGATGGGTGGTTTCTGTTAAGCTGTCCAGGATGTGAAGAAGTTTTATTTTGGCTGTTACATCTTTCCACTCCCTCAATCCCAGCAGAATTCATCCAAGAAAAAGAGTTCCACAGCTTTGCCTCTTATGTTGATTTGAGATTGGGGTCATGCTAGGGACAGAACTGAATACTTTCTACTGACTGATTTTCATGTCTGACTGTTTTAAGAAGCTTTCACACGAGACCCTAGAAAACCAAGATAAAAGGGGGGATACTGTGACTGCTTTTGTGTTTCTTCGTGCTCCATGTCAGGTTGTTTATTGATGTACTGTTTCTAGGAAGCCATAGGATTTGAGGACTCTCGTCATCGATTCACCAGTTGAAGGAGCCATGCTCTCTTCTGGCCCTTTTAGAAGAACCTTGTAGCTGTAGTCTGAATAGTGTGTTCCTCCTACACGGACACTTGGTGATAGCTGTAGTCTGAATAGTGTGTTCCTCCTACAAGGACACTTGGTGATAGCTGTAGTCTGAATAGTGTTTTCCTCCTACACGGACACTTGGTGATAGCTGTAGTCTGAATAGTGTGTTCCTCCTACACGGACACTTGGTGATAGCTGTAGTCTGAATAGTGTGTTCCTCCTACACGTGGTGATACACGGACACTTAGTGATAGCTGTAGTCTGCATAGTGTTTTCCTCCTACACGGACACTTGGTGATAGCTGTAGTCTGAATAGTGTGTTCCTCCTACACGGACACTTGGTGATAGCTGTAGTCTGAATAGTGTTTTCCTCCTACACGGACACTTGGTGATAGCTGTAGTCTGAATAGTGTTTTCCTCCTACACGGACACTTGGTGATAGCTGTAGCCTGAATAGTGTTTTTCTCTTACACGGACACTTGGTGATAGCTGTAGCCTGAATAGTGTTTTCCTCCTACACGGACACTTGGTGATAGCTGTAGCCTGAATAGTGTTTTCCTCCTACACGGACACTTGGTGATAGCTGTAGTCTGAATAGTGTGTTCCTCCTACACGGACACTTGGTGATAGCTGTAGTCTGAATAGTGTGTTCCTCCTACACGGACACTTGGTGATAGCTGTAGTCTGAATAGTGTTTTCCTCCTACACGGACACTTGGTGATAGCTGTAGTCTGAATAGTGTGTTCCTCCTACACGGACACTTGGTGATAGCTGTAGCCTGAATAGTGTTTTCCTCCTACACGGACACTTGGTGATAGCTGTAGCCTGAATAGTGTTTTCCTCCTATAGGGACACTTGGTGATAGCTGTAGTTTGAATAGTGTGTTCCTCCTACACGGACACTTGGTGATAGCTGTAGCCTGAATAGTGTTTTCATCCTACACGACACTTGGTGATGGAAATGGAGACTCGCTTGGCAGCTGTGTCTCACCTTGAGGTTTAGCCTTGTGAAGTTAAGGTCTGGTGCAGAATCTTGCCAGGATACGTCACCTCATTGCAAGCCATTTGGGTGCACATAGGCTACAGAGAGACAGATGAAAGGCACAAGCCCTAGAAGTGGCACCCAATGTTTGCATTCAACCCCACTCAGGTTAGGATGAGATAGTTGAAACAGGTAATTTGTATACAGAACTACTCATTACATTATTAAAGTTTTGGCTGAAGCGATGTTGTGATGAGCTTTCGTTGGGGTGGGGTAACGCTGACAATACTCTGGAATGCTAGACAAGCTTTTCTAGAACCAAAAGTCGAGGATTTGTTTAGCAGTTTTACCCCTCTGTCTATTGTATTACCATTACCTTAAATACAATACACAATTCTCTACTTATCGAAGCCCCACATTACAAATGTATCTAAGGCCAACTATGCCCCCACTTGAAGGCTTAACATGCCCCCCTCTTGTGTTACGTACACTTCTTTGGATGGCTTTATCACCTTTGCCTAAACATCCTGTAGTGTGTTCATATTTTGGTTTCATTTTTTTATTTTCTTGTCAACAAAATAGTTTACCAGTTCACCATAATTGAGAAACAGGTTTTTGCTTTCTTTTTGTTTTTTGGCTACTGAATCCTGTTGGTTGGCCTTATGTATTTTGTTGTGCATATTGTTATTTCTAAATGCACTACTTAATATCCTTCACGTTTACGTGTTTTAACATCTATTCACTCCTTAATGTGTTTCTACTGCCATTATTCCAAGATGTTAGGAACGCTCTTAAAACTCTTTCTAGCAAAAAGCATTAGGGGATTTGCGTGCAACATTAACACTCTTCTGTCAAGACCATACAATGGAGGGATTTTTGGAACTGAGAGTACCTGAGTGTTTACGAATCTAGTCCAGTGTTGGGTGAGGAGTTACACTCGCAATGTGGCCAGTTGCAAAGGGACTTGTTAGCAATGAAGAACCAAAATCAATGATCTTGTTCCATCAGCTCTATCAATGTCAGTGTATGTTTCAAAGTGATGGCTGGAAAGTTTTGAATGAATGTAAACCACTGTCATTGTTTTAGTAAACACTCCAGATCATCCTTTTTCAGCCATTTATGCCAGTACATAAGGGGAAAGACCATATGCAAATCAGGTTTGGTTCAAAACGGGGACCCAAACTGATAGGTCACATCCTTTTTGCATGGGACCACGATCAACCCCAGACATGTTTCTGCTTCATTGGGCATCATTAGCGAAACGTAGCTTAAATCTCTATGCACTGCAGTCTTGGGAAACCACATTTGTGCATACTGTGAGAAACCTAAAGTTGTCTCACTTACTAGTCCCCGGGGATCTGTCATCCAGGTGGCCAGGACGTGGCCATCGCTAATGGATCCAGTTCCTGGAGGTGGACCAGTGTGCGAGCATCACCTGGATGGGAGGGTCCTCGGGGAGTGGAAGTTGGACAGATGGGTGAGACACGGTATCCCTCTACTTCTAAGACCTTTTCCCCATCCTGCCATGTAGGTTACTCAAACACTGTACCCCAACCTCCGCTCCTATTCCGGCACAAACACTGTTGCACATCACAAAAGACAATGAACTAACACCGGAGCCATTTATCTGTCCCAACACAAGGGTCAGGAAAAATCAGGCAATTGACCAGAATCACACACACCTGACGGCCCTTTCCCTTCCCCACAGGGATAAAATGTGGAGGATGAGAGAGCACTATGAGCAAGGCAAACCGCCCAACGAGACAGCTATCCCAGTGTGGCAGTTCAAGAGGAGGAGAAAGGTGGCAAGAACGGAAGTGGTAACAAGGAGAGAAGCGACCTTGCCCTTTCCAACCCAGACCGGCAAAGCCTCTGTGGAAGGAATCATAAGACCGCAAACAATAGCCAACGTGTGTTGCTGCAGATGTCAATGGTACACAGAGCACGCCATGCTGATAAGCGGGACAGAAAGGGACGCTTGCTACGAAGGTACCGTCCTTGACTCCAGACACAAGGAAAGCCAAGCAGTTCATCACAGCCAGTAAGTCGAGGGGAGAACCGATAAGAAACCAAACTGTGTTAAACATAATTTGCAAAAGACAAGCTAAGGGAAGTTCAAAGAACTGTTAACGTCTTAAGGGAAAACCAGCTGCAGAAAGGTCCGGCACCACATGGGTGCTCATTTGAGAGACTATGGTTGATTCCACATTTTGTTGATACTACCGATACCAGAAGGCCTTAAGAGAGCCGCAAGAAAGGAGGTCAAAGTGGTCATACAAGGGTCTAGTAAAATCTCCTGTACAGTCAAAAGTCTTTGTGGGTCATTATGACCCTGGCGCTAAGTGTTTAACGGCGCCGTAAAAGGCCACGGCGCCGTTTAACACTTAGCGCCTGATTACGAGGTCCCTTTGCGGGACCCGACCTTACCGGCTGGTACAGACCAGCCGTTTAAGTAGGGTGCCGCAAAGGGACCTTGGTGCTAAGTACGGTACCGCAATTACACGGTACTGTACTTAGCGCCTTCTCCTTTCCCATTGGGCCCTATGGGGCAAAAATGGGAATGGGGAAGGGCCATGGCGGCATGGGGAATTACCGCCCCGCCAACCCCGGAATGAGGTGGTAATTCCCTATTCCGCCATGGCAGAGTCGGTAAATTACCGGCATGGACCATGGTGCTATTAGCACCATAGTCCAACGCCTGGGTCGTAATGAGGCCCTTTGACTGGTACGTAATTGGAAAGTTAAGGAAGATGAATCCCGCATAGTGAGAAAACAGAAATAAATGGTTGGTTGGCAAGAGTGAAACCACAAAGGGATGCCGATATAAAGGGGCAAAGCCTAATGCCTCAATGAACATTGTGTTGACAAAGAGGAAATCCGACAGAGGGATGTCTACAGTGAACTGTTTAAAAAGAAATTAAGAGTTGTGAATGCCAGAGGGGATATTGATCTGAGAGAGGTCGTAGTGAACTGGACAGAGGGAAGCAAAAATGCGAGAGGGGTCTGAGCCCAGAAGAGGGGGATTTAAGGGTGAAAAGCCATCACCCACCAACAAATGTCGCAGTGAACCCGATTGAGGGAGGCAAACATTCGAGAAGGGTCTGAGCCCAGAAGAGAGGGATCTAGGGGTGAAAACCCATCCCCCACTGAAACGGAAGGTAACAGATAAAATTGTTTAAATACAAGCCATAGTGAACCCGATGGAGGGAGGATTCTATTCGAGAGGGGTCTGAACCCGGAAGAGGGAGTCCCAGGGGTGAAGAATCATCATCTCAAGTGCAATCAGAAAGGAACTTTTGTGTGTTAGTTTGAACACACCAGGCCCTGAGGAGCAAGATACTTAACCACCAAAGGTCCTGATATCACTAGAAACTTTTTGTGGATCTGAGCCGGGAAGAGGGGGATCCAGGAGTGAAAAGTCATCATCCTATGTACTTACGGAAAGGAACTTTTTGTTTATTATTTTGAACACATCAGGTCCTCAGAGGCAAGAGAATTTTTGTAGAAAACAGACTTAACCCACCGAGGTCCTGATACCTCAGAACGGAACTGTAGTCTTGTGCTGGGAAAGCTTGGGCATGTGCTGCACTCCAAAGTCCCACCTTATCCCGTGCTCCAAACGTGGGGAAGGAAAACCCCCGGCTACTACATCCTGATTTATCATTTGTGAAAACGTCTTTCTTTCTTGTGAACCCTATCCCACACTCTTTTTGTATTTAGTTATAAGGATTGGCAATCTTTCTATTAGTATAGGCCTTTTTATTTGACAAGATGCTACTAGAACTGCCTCAATAATATTTGATGGTCGTAGCTTGCACTCATCTTAGATTTAGGTTTAGATTAGGCGGTTTTCCAACCTACCTATACATTTTAATAAACACCCTTGAACTCTGATCACTTGTGTCAGTCTATTCTTGATACCATGCCTGCCTTACATATTGTGTTGGAAGTGGGATATGATTCAACTGATACAAATTGAAATCCATGCTAATAATTGTGGTACCACCGGAAGGGGAAAATAAAATAGCTGACCGCCTAGATTCCGATCGCGTATCCACACTGTAAGAGGTGTTGTCCTCTCAATTACTTGTCCCACCTAGTCAACATGATCTATTCTTTAAAAGTCAAGTATTGCTAATCACCCTTCCTCTCTCCCATTACAACATACAGCCTTGGGACTGACTAATCCTCAAAGTTCATCCTGTGTTTTCTTTTATCACACCCACTGCTTTGAATCCCCCTCCATCTAAGCTTTTTTTTTTCATGGTATCCTGACTTCATCTGTTGCAGGACCATCAGGGTTAAAAAATAATTTACTCCAGTCCACTCCTTCGACAGACTCAGAATCAGAAGATTCAGAGGATTTTTAAACCTTATCCCAGGGAATCAAGAGTTGTTTCTTTTCTTATTCGGAAACCGAAGATGGACCCCTTACACCACTGGAAGAAATGGCTGACTTAGCCAATGTCATCGCCAATTATTGGCCCATCAGATACAGGCCAAAAATCGACTCCAGGGAAATGTAACTAAATTGATTGAGTTACAGACAAGGCCTTTACTACTACAGGGCGTACTTCAACCCTATCTTGAAGGCGAAGATTTAGGATTTTATTTCTAAACTTCGAACGCCTGGCCGTACAACTAGGATTGGAAGAGAACCTGCAAAGATGCTATTTGGGTCCCTTGTTGAAAGGTGAACTCCAAACATCCTATCAAGCACTCAACATTGCACAGGGAGCCACCTTTCTATCCATCAAGGAAGGGTTGTCAAAAAGAGTAGGGCAGACACGCAATTTTTATCAGCAGAAATTAAAGGCCATTAGGTTCAACCCGGGAGAAACTCTGTTGGAACTAGGTTAACGTGTTAAAACATAGTGGCCCTGTGGATTAATAACAACGCCTTAGAAGAACTGACGGAGATGATTACCTTAGAACAATTTACGAATTCCTTACCCCCTTTTTTGCAAAAATCCGTTCTTCAGCTAAATTGACCTTCTCTATCCACAGCCATTGAGAATGCACAAAACCACTCAGATGCAGCTAAATACTTCCATTTGGCTTATCAATGGGAAGAACGGAAGGATCATAAGCTCATCCATCAAACTCAAACTTAGAGAGTAGATAACCTTGGTTACATAGAATCAAGGAAGGAATAACAAGAGAGAGAGTAGAACTCAGGAAAATCGATCCGAAGCCTAAGGATGAAGTAGAAATGAGGAATTAAAAGTGAAGCAGACCACCTCTTCTGATTTGTTTCTCCTGTAGGGAAACAGGGCATCTAGCTAGATACTGTCCAAAGAATATAAAAGATGAACCTATGGAAATAGGCTGTTTGAAGGGCGAAGAATGGGAAGAACCCGAGGAAGAGCTAGAGACCTTTAGCATTTGTTGCTGCCAAACTCCTATAGAGTTCAAATATGAAAAGGCTTGGGTGAATGGGAGGCAAGTGAGGGCCTTGGTCAACTCAGGTAGTAAGCAAACCGTTATATGGGCCGATTTAGTTATAACAAAAGATCTGGAACACATGGCACTAGTTAGAGAGACCTGGGCACATAGGGACAATTAAGTCTACCCTAAAATACCAGTACACATTGAAATCCGAGGTGAACCCTGTGAAATATCATCAGCCATAATTCCCGGGCTCCTCGAAGAAGTTATTCTGGGACAGGACTCCCCCACATCGTCTTTACTCTCTTACATGTATCTCCACCCCCCCTTCTGAGATTTTCTACCCCATGGAGCCTGGCAGACAAACTACTATTCCCAAGATTCTCCAATATGGAACTGGGAAAACTCTGAGCCCATGAAATCCAGAACAGTCCTTAAAACCCAATTCATGGGTTATTGCAGAGAGACAGGTAAAACCACTCCACCTCTATCTGCCCTGATCACGACCAAGCAGTGGAATATGCAAGAGTTCCTGGATATATCTCATCCCTTTTCTCTTCCAGGTCTTAACAACAGGGAACCTGGACAAAGTACAGACATATCCACCTCACCTAGGGGAAGAGTATGTGAGCCACCTGAAGGTGTCTCACTTAATCCCCTGGGATCTGTCATCCATGTGGCCAGGACACAGCCATCGCTATTGGATCCAGTTACTGGGGGTGGATCAGTGAAGGAGTTTCACCTGGAATGGGGGTCCTCGGGGAGTGGAAGTGGGACACCGACGGGTGAGACACGGTATCCCTCTTCTTCTAACACCTTTTCCCCATCCTTCATTGAAGGATGGGGAAAGGTCTTAGAAGTAGAGGGATACCGCATCGCACCCATCTGTGTCCAACTTCCACTCCCCGAGGACCCCCGCCCATCCAGATGATGCTCCCTCACTGGTCCACCTCCAGGAACTGGATCCAATAGCGATGGCCATGTCCTGGCCACCTGGATGACAGATCCCCGGGGACTAGTAAGTGAGTCAACTTTAGATTGCTCACAGCATGCACAGATGTGATTTCCCAAGACTGCTGTGCATAGAGATTCATGCTACGCCACGCCAGTGGAGCCCCATTGCCGAGGGCCAGTATTTTCATGAGTTTGGTGGCAGCCGTGCCGGTTTTAATGGCACGGCTACCGCCAAACTCGTAATGAGGCCCATTGTGTTGACAAAGAGGGAACCCGACAAAGGAATGTCCACAGTGAACTGTTTAAAAAGATATTAGGAATTGTGAATGCCAGATGGGAAATTGATCTGAGAGAGGCCATTGTGAACCCAACATAAGGACACAAACATTTGAGAGGGGTCTAAGCCTGGAAGAGGGGGAATCCAATGGTGAAAAGCCATCACCCTTTGACACAGAAGGTAACAGATCAAATTGTAATTGAATGCAAGCCATGGTGAACCCGACGGAGGGAGGCTGATATTTGAGAGGGGTCTGAACCTGGAAGAGGGGGGAAGGGGGTGAGGCATCATCATCCCAAGTGTAATGAGAAAGGACTTTTTTTTTTTTTTTTTTTGAACATACCAAGCCCTCAGAAGCAAGATACTTAACGACCGAAGGTCCTGATATCACTAGAAACATTTTGTGGAACTGAACCCCAGAAGAGGAGGATCCAGGGGTGAAAAGTCATTATCCAATGTACCTACAGAAGGGAACTTTTTGTTTATTATTTTGAACACATCAGGTCCTCAGAGGCAAGAGACTTTTTGTAGAAAAGAGACTTAACCACCGGTGGTCCTGATACCTGACAACAGAACTGTAGTCTTGTGCTGAGAAAGCTCGGGCATGTGCTGTGCTCTGGAGTCCCGCCTTGTCCCGTGCTCAAAACATGGGGAAGAGAGACACACGGCTACCGCATCCTGACTTATCATTTGCGAGCACTTCTTTTTTTCTTTTGAACCCTATCCCACCCTCTTTTTGTATTTAGTTGTAATGATTTGCAAAAGTTTTTTTTTTAGTATAGGCCTTTTTATTTGGCAAGAGGCCACTAGGACTGCCTTATTATTATTTGATGGTTGTAGCTGGCCCCCATCTTAGATTCAGGTTTAGATTAGGCTTTTTTCCAAGCTACCTATACAATGTAATAAACACCATTGAACTGTGATCACTTATGTCTGTCTATACTTGATACCATGCCTTCCTTACAATACCCACCCAACTTGAGGTGGCATTTTTAAACCAGAAAATCGATTGCTGCAAAAGAGAGTATGCCCAGACATGGTTCCCTTGCTCGCCACTCAATAAAGAATCAAGCTTCACCTCACTGATTATGCCGAACGTGGCCAAAACATGTCTGCGGTTGTTGTGTTTCTGTGCAGCGGGCGTGTGGTATGGCTTTTTGGGGTGGACTGATCCCATTGTGGAAAGTACCAATACTGGTTTGCGTATGACTAGTCTCCTTTTGCAATGGCACAGATAGGCTAAGAGAAAGGATGGTGTGGGAGGCTGTCCAGAGCAATGCCCATGGTTAGGATTTATTTAAAACATTCAACCCATCTCATTTATGGTTATATTTTGTCTCACTACGTGGGAGAGGGTATGCCCAGACGGGGTCCCTTCATCGCTGTGGCATAGGGAACCAAGCTTCACCTCACTGAGGAGGCAAATGTAGGGAAAAACATGTTTGGGGTTGCTTGTGTTTCTGGTCTGGCTGTTGGGGATAAACTGCTTCCATTGGCGAGTTTGCCAATATTGATTTGCATATGGCTGGAATCCTTCTGCAATGGCACAGACTGGCTGAAAAACAATGATGTGGAAGGCTGCCCAGGGCAATGCCAGTGGTTAAGAGTTGTTCAAAAGCAAAACCTTCCACCCATCACATTTTTGGGTATTCTGGTATCTTTCATGCACTGCTAAATATATGCCCGACATAAAAATCATGCAGTATCTCGTAACAACTATCAGCCTTATGTTCACAGAATCTATTATTATTGTTAGAATATTAAGGTGGTTATTTTCTCACATCGAATAAATCAGTAATCCTGGGATGAAAATGTTTACATTGCCTACAATACTACTTCTCTCGAGACCGGCCAGACAAATAATGGCACCCATCCTATGGATAAAGGATTTGTGTCCCTCCAAGCAAGGTGCAGCATCTTGCAGAGGAACACTGAAGGGATGATTCCTTTAAACAAGGTACAACTTCCTATGTGCAAACATTGGTGTGGTTTCCTCCACATGAAATGTGTAATATGTGCCAGCCACTGAAGGCAGGGTTAGTTACTGATTCATATTTTATGTGGATTTATACCACCCACCGCTGCCATGTGCATGGTTTCCAGGCGTTCTCATGGCTCTGTAAGGCAAAGTGGATGTGGGTTGGTTAGGGTGGAAAGAGGGATAAGACAGGTGGTCTGCTCAGCTGTTGGTGTGTAGAACATGGAGTAACTGTCGTGTGTGCTGGTGTGGTTTCTTGGTGTATTTTGTTTTGAGCACTGGGGTGTATTGTTTCATATGGGAGATCTTCAGTGCCAGTATAGTTGTGTGTTGTAAGGTTTTACAAGTTGGTTTGACTAAGATGTGTGGTTTGGCTGTGTTCGGTGGGTGGTTTTTCTAGTCATCTGGCTGCTGGGTGATAAGCGTATGGTATGGTGAGGTGAGGGTGATTGATAGAGGAGATGGATAATTGGTTTAGCGTATTGGAGTTGTGGATAGTCGCTGGCTACAGATGTTGTTATGCGATTTGATCTTCCTACTTATCCTTCTTATTTTACTTTGGCGTATATCCCTTGGTATAGGGATGTTTTGTTTCAGAAATTCATGTGGCAGGGATGGGTTTATTCCTGGTGTGGAGGACAGGAACTAGAGAAGAACTGGTATTGTAGTGGTTTTTGTTTGGGGGCTGTAATTTGAGCAAGATGGGAGTGTTTCTTTGGCTAGGCTTGGTATGAGGTATGTCTTATTGAGTTATCTGGGTTTTCTTGGTCCACTAAAATTTGCGCCGCCGGGTTTGGGAAGGTCATTTTGGAACGGCAGTCTTAAAAAGGTCTGATGTATTTTTCTTTATACATTGGTGTTGGAAGTTTGATCCGTTAGGTTATCCTTATCTTCTTGATTCCCTTACTTGGTGATTTGTTATGAAACAACACCTTTGTGGGAGTCGCTGGGACATTCTATGGAGACGATATGATTTCTTCAAGACTGTTGATCGCCATCTGGTAGTAGTTGGTCTGTTTCTATTCCGGTGAGTTGTATAGCCAGGTTTATGGTTCTCCATGACCCTGACCTCCTTGGGGATCGAGTTCCATAGTCTGGCTATGAGAATTGAGAAAGGGGTTCCTCCAAATTTGTTTTTCTCGTAGTGCCTTGTTGCTATGCATAGGTCAATACTAGATCTCAGGGTTCTTTTTTGCTGTTATTGGTTGTTTTTTTATTGGAGGAATTGAGCTCCTTGTCCATGTAGTGCTCTATGCGCAATGCAGGAGGGCTTTAAAATGGATTCATTATTTGATCAGTAACCAATATAGGCTTCTCCGGGCTGAGGTGATGTGTTCTCTTCTGTTTAGATTGAGGAGGAGTCTTGCTGCTGTTTTTTGGCTCTGTTGTAGTTTCTTGGGGAGGTATTTGGGCATTCCTAGGTGTAGGCTGTTTCTGTTGTCTACTCTTGATAATACCAGGGAGATGATGGCAGGGGTTCTGTGTGGGATGTTAAGGTAAAGGATGATGCCTCTTATTAAGTGATGGCATTTTCTTACTTTTGCGTTAAGCTGTGATTCTAGTATGAGGGCACTGTCCATGCGTATCCTTAGATTCTTTATTACAGTGGAGGTTTTCAGTAGAGTTCCCATACTTTGTGGACAGGTGAGTGGTGTTTTGTTGCTATTTCGTGGGGTCATCATCATTTCCGTTTTAGTTGTGTCAAGTTTTAGGTTGTTATTAGTCATCCAGGAGTTTACATCAGTGAAGCATTGAGAGAATTTTCTGGGCTATTGTTGGTTTTCATCTTAAAGGTGAGCTAGATAACATCAGCCTAGTTGTAGCATGTGAGGCCGTGCGTTAAGTATAGCTTCATGAGCGGCAACCTATATATTGAAGAGGAGTGGGGAAAGGCTTGATCCATCTGGTACGCTGCAGATGATGTTTCCTGTGTTTTGATATGTGGCATTCTAAAACAGGGGTAACTGGTGTGATGATTACATCTAAGCCACCAGGGTCTTCCCTTTTTTCAAGTGGTTGCTTCTGAGGCAGTCAGTAGATTTTCTGCTCAAGGGCTATACATAGTTGTTGTCATGAACTGCTTTATTTCTTCCTATAGTTACAGTGCTCTCACTCTATAGTGAAGCTGGGGCTTGCTGCCAACCCTCAAAGGAAGCTAGATATCTGATCTACTTTATGGCAAGGCCCAGCAGTAAAAATGACATACTTGGCCTGCCACCGGTCCCTACCTGTAGCAACTGCCCAGTGTGGTGCCAGGCTTCTCTGCTTGCATACCGGAGACTTAGGCTTGTGTCTCCTTACTGGTTTCTTCCCACTCACTGCTTCTTCATACTGGTTGGTGGCAGTTCATTGCTACTTGTTGATTCTGCAGACTTGTCCCAACATGTCAGTGCCTGCCTACTCTACTGCCTTGGGTGACCAATAGATCATGCTCACTCCCTTTGGCTGCCCGCTCAGTGATACTTGCCCACTGTTGCCTACTGTCTTTCCATTATGCAGTTTACAGACCCGGGTCCTGGTTACAATTGTGCAATCCCGCTGAAGAAAGTTTTGTAAATTAGGCCCCCAGACCCGTAGGCCGACAATGATTTTGACCACGGATATATGCAGACTCTGATTTACATGGTGCTTGCAGTCTCAGATAACTTCTTTATACGTCGATTTGTTAATGTTAATGTTATTTGTTGTTTGTGTGGTGTTGCGGTGTAGTGAAGTGCGTGCGGTTTGCTGAATGAGAAGAAGGTTGTGTGGATTTTCATGTGAGTTGAGTATGCAGAGATTTGAGCATAGGGTTAGTGGGATATATATCTTAGACCTTATAAATCTTGTTCTATGTATACGGTTGTCCTATCGGTAGGCATATTTCCCACTTTTCTTTACTGGCCGTATAATTTTATGAGTGATGACGTGGCACGTTCCCAGTTGTGTTGTTTTTTAGCTTAGTGTGATGGGAAGGGGCGTGTCTTGTCCTCCACTCTGGTATTGGTACTGTAAATGAGCAATCACCCACTCCCTTGCTATCACTTCCCCTCGGTGGTCCATTTTTGCCTGTGTGTAGTATGTAGGCCAATGTGTTATTGATATATCAGCATTGCCCTTCCATCCCGATCTATCTGTGTTCCTTCTATTGTGTTGTCATGTCATATCTATCTCTCAGTTGGTAAATTGATAAGCTGTTGATTGTTCTCCCTTAAATTCTGTTTGTAGGCAATAGCTTAGGGGGGGTCGGGAGGATTGGTTTCTTTTCTCAGCAGTGTTTCAGCTGTGTATAAGCCCCTGTGGGCGTTCTTCTAGTTATGGGTTGAACAGCCAGGATTTGAGTCGTTTTCTAAATAGCAGGTGATTTCTTGTGTTACGTATGTTCTTTGGTAGCTCATTCCAAGTTTTTGGGGCGAGAAGTAGGGTTTTGGTTCCAAACGGCTGTCGCTGCTCGACCTGAGAATCCTTGTTGGGCGATGTAGGCTTAATTTGTCTCTTAGGAACTCTGCGCCTTGGTCGTGGATTGATCTGTGTGTAATGCACATTAATTTGAACTTGATTTGCAGTTTTATTTGTAGCCAGTATAGTGTTTTCAGCGCTGGTGTGACGTGTTCTCTTCGGGGTAGTTTGAGGAGCAGTCTAGCTGTGGCATTTTGTATGCGTTGTAGTTTTTTTAGAAGTCATTCAGGCATGCCCAGATATAGGCTATTGGCGTAGTCTACTCTGGACATGACGAGAGCGATGACGGTGAGTGTTTTGTTGGCAAATGACAGGAATGGTAGGATTCTTTTTACCACTCGCAGGAGAAAGAAGCATTTCTGGAGGTTTCGGCAGCAGCTGACTCGACAAAAAAAAAAGAAAAAAAGAAAGGGGCTGCGGGGTGTCCCCCGCAACACCCCACTCATTATACTTTACAGTATAGTGAGTGGGTGTTGTGGGGGACACCCTCGCAGCTGACCCGAATAAAAAAAAAAGAATAAATAAAATGGAAAGGACCCTACGATTCCGGTTCCCGATCACGGAAGTGAAAGGGAACAGGCATTGCAGGGACACAGCGAGACAGAATTGAAGGAAAGTAAAGGGGTTGGGGTGTGGGTGGGGTGTGCGTAGGGGTGGGGGTGTGCGTAGGGGTGGGGGTGTGGGTAGGGGTTTGACCACATCAGGAATGTTCAGGGGAGAAAAGACCGAAGATTATTTCAAACAAATGATCTTCAGTCGTTTCTCCTTCGAACATTTCCATCTAGGTCAAACAACCCCAAACAACTATCGTCAGCGTAATTGTAGCAGGTGAGGCTGTGTGTAACGCTTACCTCTGGTGCTCTGCAGGAGTGCCTGGTCCGAACTGTGGGAAGTTTAGTCTCAGGTGATAAGATGCTAACCCAAGCCTCTCTCTCATCTATGTTCCGCATTGGGTATAACCCCGGGTAATAAGGTTGAGGGAGGTTTGGTTGTGATGATACACCTCTTCAGTGTTGCAGATGGACTTACAATAAGGAAGGGGGTGTAAGTACTTATTACTCAGCTTATCCCCCACCTCCCTTGCTTTCCTTTTCCCCTGAATGTGCAGGTTGGCAGAACTGTGGGATGTCTCACCTATAGAAATCGTGGTCAGGCCTTCAAACAGACATCAGGTTCCAGTTTCTTCACTGGTGCTGTGGCCAAGACCAGCTGTGGCGCATGTGAGGTTGTGTTTAGGGTAGGTTTCATGCTTGCACGTTGTATGTCCTTTAAGTGTTCCTTTCACTCTATATGTTTCTTTTGTGTGTCCTTTATATGTTCTTTCTATTCTTTTCACTCTGAAAATGTCCTTTGCATTGCTGTCCTTTTCACTCTGAAAGTGTAATTTGCATTTCTGTCCTTTTCACTCTTAAAGTGCTATTGATAAACTACAAATGTTTGAGTTCTTACTGTGCGGAACGCACAGTTTGTTCGTTGATTAATGTCTCCTTTATTCTTTGCAGGTCCAGCAAGGTGATGTCAGGTGAGCGCAGTTTCGTGGAATATGCCGAGGAGGGAATGTCAGCTGAGCGCTGTTGCAAGGGAAGAGGCCGGATCCCAAAATAAGGCGAACGAGACCCGTGGAACGTCCAATACAGGTAAGCAGAATGTAGAGGGGGTCTTATGAATGCAGGAGATGACTGCTTACTGTCTTTCCTTCTTCTAGGTACCGTAGGACGAATTAAGAAGCTGCAGTGGTCGCTGCACGATGAGTATGGAAATAGTAGCATGCTCCTGATGATCACAGATTCAAACAGCTGCTTTTGATACTTGCTGGATTTTAACTCCGGTAGTAATAGACAGGCTGCGTGCAGGACTGCACGTAGAACGGAGTGCCAGGCATTGCGCTGCCTGCCCTGTCAGCTGGAGAAAACGTTAAGCGCTGGGTGTGATCCAGTGCAGGGCTTATATAGCCCTGGGCTGCACCCAGCTCCACTAGACCACCAAGGAAACTTCTGATAAGGATTGCCGGGGGACATCTTGGTTCCCATGTGGAGACCTACTCTGGGGGCCAGTTTGGTGGTGGCAGTTGCCTGTGTTGGTGAACTGCATCCTGCGCCATCCTTCAACCCTTGGTGTGCAGGCTCTGCCTACACTATGTATTGTTGTTCTGCTAGGGGCCATGCTAGGGATCATGACACCGTGTCTTTTGATGATCTTGATTAGTTGAGAGAGGTAGATGTTGAATAATAATGGGGAGAAGGATGATCCTTGTGGTACTCGACATGAGGATTCTCTTGTGTTGGATTTGAAAGGTGTGATCCATATGGTCTCAGTTCTGTTTGTAAGGAAGGATTTAATCCATATTAGAGCGCTGTTGGAGATTCCAAATTCTTCCAATCTCGTGATGAGGATGTCGTGGTTAACTGTGTTGAATGCCGCAGAGAGATCAAGAAGTATCAAAGCAATGATGTTGTCTGAATTTGCGTTTGCCTTTAGGTCATCCCATATTGAGAGGAGTGCTGATTCCGTTCCTCTAATTGGTCTGAAGCCTACTTGTTCCTGGTCTAATAGGCAGTGCTCTTCTATGAATTATTGGGTTGTTCTGTAGATGTATGTTTCGAGCAGTTTAGCTGGGTATGGGAGGTTGGAGATGGGTCTGTAATTGTATAGGTCCTCTACGTTTCCTGCTGTATCTTTGTGTAGCGGCCTTATGTATGCTGATTCTAGTTCCAGTTTTTGGTTTTTCCTTTTCATGACGCTGAGTAGTGGGGTGAACCATTTTGCCATTGCTCTTTTGCGTGAGGGGGTAAAATGTTTTTCTTTGGGGACCTCGTCGATTTTTGTTGTGATTCAGTTGTGGATTATAGCAGTTTTTTTGTCCAGGTTAGCTTGGTCCATAGTTGTCGCTTGTGGTTTGCTGAGTTCCAGAAGTTCAGTTAGGAGTTTTTGATGGTTCTCCAGTTTCTTTTCATGATGATTGGTGGCTTGTCATGTTGCTTGTTTATTGGAGTGGCCAGTGTGATTATGAAGGGAATGATGAGGTGGTCACTCCAGAGTATTTGAATTAGTGGCACCATGGTAATGAATTTTTTGTTGGTGAAGATTGCGTCAAGTGTATGCTCTGCCTTGTGGGTTGCCCCTTTGACTAGTTGGTTTAGATTCATTGTTCCTAGTTGGTTAGCTAGATATTTTTGTGTAGCTGTGGTTTCTTCATTGAACCAGAGGAGGATCAGGTGATTGTGCTCGATGGCTAGGTTGGTGATTGCGTCCGTGAAGGTGTCTACGAAGGTTGAGTCGTAAGTAGGCTGTCTGTATATCTGTGTGAATTTCAGTTTTGTTCTGGGGTTTGCTGATAGGCATACAATTAGTGATTCGCATTTATCGATGCTTAATGGGTCTTCCAGTTAAATTTATAGGTGTTCTTTATTGAATGGTCTGTTAGATTGATAGTTGGGTTGTTGACTTCTAGTGATTTGTTGTCACGTGTGGTATGATGTGGATATCAATTGTGCCCCTGTGTTCTTTTGATGTATGGAGTGAGGGGGTTGGTACACCCATCCTTTTTCCGATTGTTTGGGGGGATTCTTGCTTGTCTCGAGATGTCAGTGTCATTGAAGTATGGAGGCTCAGCGATTTTTGCGAGTTACGGTGTAAGGTAAAAGGATTTTCCTCTTACAATGTTCGTTCTGTTGATAGTAGTACTTGACGGGGTGTGTTCTGTATTCAAGGCATCTTCTACTGGCGGCAGTTGAATTTGTGTATCCATATTAGTTGTTCCAAATTCCTGCTCTCTTTGTCGGTGGCCATTTCTGCGTCTGGGCATTTTGGGCCCTCGGTTTTGGAATTTGGTCTGGGTGCAGAGTTTACAGGGCAATTTCCCACCTGTCGTGTATTGTTCTAGGACAATATTGAGGTTTTCTTCTTATGTCCCAATGTCTGGGTGATCTCGAAGGGTGTCAGTCGGGTTAGGTGGTCATTTTCCTATGGGAGGACTGTCCAGGGGAATAAGGGAATACTAGGCGTTGAAAGTGGGGCTCGGTTTTTTGGGCTATGGGGAGGAGGGTAGCTGGGTGTAGTGTTTGGAAGGAATTACTAGCTTTGGCGGCTGCTGGGTGTTCTTTGGTGTTGTGCGGCCTAGGACTCACTTATGGTAGGTAGCGAGAGAGTTCCCAGAGGTTTGAGATGACAAGATAATGGGAGCGTAGGTTTCAATGGTATTTGGAAAGAGATACTCTTAGAATTTAGGGTCTCTGAGCTTTGGGATGGAGCTCAGTTTCGGACAGGGCCAGGGAATACCTAAACTCCTCGATTCCTGAGATCTAGATGATGGTGAGGGGGCCCTGGCTTCCCTGAATGCCAGGCAATGGTCAAGTACCAAGATATGGGATACCTGAATAACAGGAGGGACGCTTATATTTCACATATGGACAGGCAGTAATTAGCACCTAAATTTGCTAAGCCTAGCAAGCAGGAGAAAGGCCTGGGAGTCACAGAGGGCTAGTGATATTTATCTAGCGTTGACAGACCTAAACTCGGGACAGCGGCCTAGGTTTCAAGAATTGCAGGCAGTAGTTAGGACACCTAGATTTGTGACACCCAGGCAGCAGGAGTGTGGGCCAGGTTTCAGACAATGGCAGGCAGTGATTAGAACTAGATTTGAGGCACCTATGTAACGGGTGAATGGCCTAGGTTTCAAAGAATGGCAGGCAGTGGTTAGAACACCTAGGTTTTAGACACCTAGAAACGGGAGAAAGGCCTAGGTTTCAAACATTGGCAGGCAGTAGTTAGAGCATCCACATTTTAAACACCTAGAACGTGAGAAGACCTAAGTTTCAGACAGTATCAGGCAGTTATTAGAACTAGAATGTGCGATACCTAGATAGCGAGAGGAAGGCCTAGGTTTCAAATAGTGGTAAGCAGTAGTGAGAGCAGCTTGATTTGAGACACCTGGATAACGGGAGAAAGGCCTAATATTCAGAGAATGGGAGGCAGTAATCAGAACCCATAGACAATGTGATAGAGGCATAGGTTTCAAAGAGTAGCAGGCGGTAGTTAGAGCAGCTAGATCTGTGATACCTAGATTATGGGAGTAAGGCCTAGGTTTCAAAGATTTGCAGGCATTAGTTAGAACACCTAGGTTAAAGACACCTAAATAATGGGGCAGTTTCCAGTTTCCAAAACGTGCGACTTAGGCTGATATTCATAGCACTGTCCTGATGCTGCGCAGGCTAGAGTTAACAATGCTAACTTAAAGTGGCACTCTCTAAATGCGACTCAATGCAATATTAACAATTTACAGGCGTTCAAAACAGGTCAGTATTCACTGTATTATCTCAGTGTGGCACTTTCTAAATATGGCTCAATGCACCATTAGCTATTCTCTCAGATTACAATGTAGGCTAATGTTCACAGTACTGTATCAGTGTGGCACTTTCTAGATGTGACTCAATGCAATATTAACAAT
Source organism: Ambystoma mexicanum (assembly GCF_040938575.1). Taxonomy (NCBI): domain Eukaryota; kingdom Metazoa; phylum Chordata; class Amphibia; order Caudata; family Ambystomatidae; genus Ambystoma; species Ambystoma mexicanum. The sequence continues at coordinate 583,927,216 of NC_090922.1, read as the reverse complement.
TCTCTTAGAGTACGACACAGGCTGATATTCACAGTACTGTAACAGTGTGGCACTTTCTAGATGTGACTCAATGCAATATTAACAATTCTCTGAGTGTACGACACAGGCTAATATTCATAGTACTGTATCAGTGTGGCACTTTCTAGATGTGACTCAATACAATATTAACAATTCAATGAGAGTGCGGTGCAGGCTAATATTCACAGCACTGTATCAATGTGGCACTTTCTAGATGTGACTCAATGCAATATTAACATTTCTCTAAGAGCGCGGCACAGGCTAATATTGACAGCACTGTACCTGGTTCTCCTGTAACCCCACGAACCTTGTACACCGTTATATGTCTCACCTATGTAACTAAGTTACATATATACATCACTATAACAGCGCTGCAAGGCCTAAGGTCCGCTTTGTGCGCTATACAAATGTAAAAAATAAAAATAAATAAGTGTGGCACTTTCTAGATTTGATTCAATGCAATATTAACAATTCATTGAGAGTGTGGCGCATGCTAATATTGACAGTACTGTAACAGTGTGGCACTTTGTAGATGTGATTCAATGCAATACTAACAATTAATTGAGAGTGCGGCGCAGGCAAATATTGACAGTACTGTAACAGTGTGGCACTTTCTAGATGTGATTCAATGCAAAATTACAAAATTTACTGAGAGTGCGGCCCAGGCTTATATTCACAGCACTATCTTAAGGTGGCTCAGGTAATAGTCACAAATCTTACCAGTTGTGAGGACGGTCAGTATTACTAGCCTGGCTTGATATGGTTTGAGGGTAGGTAGAGTGGCAGGGCTTCCAGAGTAAAGTGATTTCTCTACTCCCCACCTTGGCCACACCTACCTTGGTAGTGGCTGCTGGTTGACGGCTGGCCTCTGGCTTCCCCTGCTGACACCTGCAGACACAACTCTGTTGGAGGCGGCCTTTGCCTCTGGGCCCTCTGCCTGCGCAGCCCCTGCTGCTGAGGGCTGCCCTGGGAGGGTGTGTTAAGAACGGGGATTAGCCAATCAGTAGACCAGGCTACTCAATGGCCAATCAAGAGTGGGATGCAGGACGTGGGAGGAAGATGGGGCCGGTGTGGAAGCAGGAGAGGGAGGAAATAATCAGGCATTCAGAGCGCTGATATTTTAACTAATTTGGCCCAAAACCAATCGAGTCACACTCAGACACACCTTACCTTAAGGGAGAACCCCAGAAACAGCTGAGGTTTTGGTGGTGTATAGGGCCTGCAGACTCGTAGACCAGGCTACTCGGTGGCCAATCAGGAGCGGGGCGTGACGTAGGAGGAAGATCGGGCTGGTTCGGAAGTGGGAGAGGGAGGAAGGAATCAGGCATTCAGAGCGCTGATATTTTAACTAATTTGGCCCAAAACCAATCGAGGCACACTCAGGCACACCTTACCTTAAGGGGGATCCCCAGAAACAGCTGAGGGTTCGGTGGTGCATAGGGCCTGTAACCTCGTAGACCAGGCTAATCAATGGCTGCAGACGTAGGAGGAAAATGGGGCCGTGCAGAAGCAGGAGGGGGAGGATGGAATTAGGCGTTCATGTCGCTGTTATTTTAACTAATTTGTCCCAAAACCAATCGAGGCACACTCAGGCATTTGTATTACAAAACGCAGCTTGACCTAGGATTTTTTTGGATGTCAGGCTACTGCTGCATGATTTCAATCATAACATACATATACAGAGGAAATGTAGGGCTCTTTCGTTCCATTTCTTTATGCATTAAAAATAAAATTTAGTAAGAAAAAAGGAAAAATGAGAATGGTTTAAACAGTTAATGGATGGAAACAAAACATTAGACTTAATTGTGTATGTTCTTTCATTTGTTTTCATTAGTTGGAAAAGATGGTGTTTTCTTTTTGTTTACTTGCCAGTGCAAGTGTAAAGCAGAAGTCACCTTTGCCTGGAAAACAATTGAATAGTCCCACTGGATTAGGAACAGGATTGTTTTTATAAAACGGAAACCGGATTGTTTTAAAAAAAAAAAGGGTACATGTAACAATGTGAAATTAATTTCCATTTCGGCATAGTGTTGTATGCTTCAAAGTGGCTGGCCTCTGCAATGTCATCAGATTGTTAGGCAGGCAAACAAACCAAAGCTACGGTGAACCCATTATCCGCCTCGGGATGTAAGACTTGTAAGTTTGTTAAGGACCCTGTGCACCAACGCCGTCACTCACCTGGGAAAGAATGCAGTGGCAAATGAGGAAACGTATGATGTCCACTGCAGACTAGAATTCCATCAAAGATGGCGGATTCCCGTCTTCCCTCTGTCTCCGTGATGACGTCCCATTGGCCAGTGGTCATGAAATCTGGGCGTTTTTTGATACTGATCACAGTGGTCTAGGGCAAAATGGCAAATGAAAAAGTAAATTAAATTCTTTCAGGAGATAATTTAGGTTATTATTTTCATCTTGTGGAACCATAAATGAAAATGGGTCAAAAAAAAAAACTGCATGTATAAAAAGTAATTTAATTAAGTGGAGTAAAACCACCTTGGGCTTTGTGCATACAACAAATTCCTCGTTAAAAATATGTTCATATATTACTTGATGACAGAAACGATTTAGCCTATCATCTATTTTGAAACACCTTTTTACAGACACTGCATGCTCAAACCTGCCCCAGATCACCAATCTATCATGCCCCAGATCACCAATCTATCAAATTATGTAATGACCTCACTTTACTTAACCTTTAATATTAAATTTAGGAAAGCTTTTACCAAAAGACATCTTACTTGGTAGTCAAAATAAGCAGTCCGGAGAACGACTACGATAAATCCAGTCATACTCTCTCCGCCCTGCGGGTGATTTCTTACAGATGGGTGAGGCACACTCGGTAGTGTAGAGTATACAGTGATGCAGCATGAATCATGCTACACCAGTTAATTCAATGCACAAATGGAAAGGATTGGTTTCCTACACTGGGGCTGTGGCCTAAGTCTGCATGTATCTGGGGCTGTGTAAGGATGGTGTGTGTGTGTGTCTGTGTGCTTGTTTGTGCACAAAGGGGTGTCCCCACAGTTCCAACAGGTGCCAACTTGAGTTGGGCATTTGTCCATATTTGTACCAACATGCTTGCTCATTCAATTCGCCACCCTTAATACCCCACCAGGGAAAAAAGGTGCAGAATAAGACCTTATTTCTTTGTTGGCATAAAAGGCTGCAGATTTATTTTCACAACATTGTTTATACTTTCAAATTCAAAACACTGCAAACCACACTTTTGTGAAAATAGTTCTGAAGGTCCAAACCTTTCTTCCCCCTTTCCCAACCAAGTCCACTGTAGGCCAAAGCTCCCACAACTATTGTTGGCTGAGCCACGCCTGCCCTTGCATGAGTTCCTGGGCTGGGGGAGTGCCGTTTTGTCAGGGGAAGCCGAGCCCTCATCAATACCTCCAGCGCCCCTGCCGCTTATGCCACCAAGGGGCACTGTTCGCGAGAAGAGTGAAAAACCTTCCCGCTTTCACACGGCTCATTAGTACTCTGTATCTTGCCACTGGTCGCCAAAACACTGCCAAGCCAAAGGTGGTTCACACCCACCGTGGCTCCCCCCTTTACTCTCTTATAATTCCAGCAGTTTAGTGCATAAATTCCAAAAGAACAGATCCATTCCTGCTGCTGACAGAGGTTCCCCGTACTTCACATTGTATTCCAGTGATTTTAAATTGATCAGACTGTGCGTGAACTGCGGGAAACCTCTGCCCTTGCAGAATTTAGCCATTGCCCCGTTTAATTTCCTCCTTGATTTCTCCACTGCAGAATGGCTTTCTACGCCCCTCCATTCCTGTCTCGGAATGATCTCGAACCAGATGATCTCTGTCTCGCCCAACTGCAAGGAAAATTCCTGTAAAGGGAACATCATTTCCCTCATCAAAGGCCCCCTACCCAAGCTTGTCAGGTCATTGCCACCTAGATCGATGATCAAAATGTCGTGCCTGTGGTGCTTGCCCAACAACTTGTCAATGTGTCCCTGCAACTGTGCCCATCTCATCCCAGGCACCCCATGCCACCAGATCCGGTATTCGCCGGCAGCCATCCTCTCTTTTTACGCCGTCCAGCTGGCCCCGGCCCTAGTCACAAAAGAATGCCCCACTACCCAAACGGACTGTCTCCTCCTTCGAGCTGCTGTTAATTGGAGGAAGATGAGAAGGAGGTAATTAATACTACATTTTGTCCGGCCTTATGTACCTCCTGAAACAACCCGATTTCCAACCACCGATTCTCGTGATTGCCTCAGGCCCCATGCCCAGTTCGGCCGCTGATGTAGCCACCCCGATTCTAAAGGAGTGTGTACCAAACACTCCTCCTGTTTCTCCCATCCCTTTCAAAGCCATATCCATCACACTACCAAACTGGAACCTGCTCAGGGCTGACCAATCCCTGTGCAAGAATAGGGGGAACCCGCACCGGCCTATAGCCTCTCCTGTAGGTAAGTCGTCAGTCCTGCGACTGGACACACTATGCTCCTCTGTATGCTATGAAGGGTGATTGCCCTCCCCTTTCCCTTCTGGTCGGTCTATTCTCAGGAACCAGCTTTCTTACTCTCAAGGCTCCAAAGAAGGCCAATGAAAAGGCTGCCGTGAACAACATCCTCTCCCTTTCGATATGGCAGACCATGCGCAGGGTTTCAATTAAACTGTGCAATTTCAGAATATCAATGGGCTGCCTTTCATCAGGCTTTTTCTCTGTTTGCTTTCCCCAACCCTTCATTGCCATTGTGATGTAATGCTCCTTGGTAGGATCGGGTTTCCCTGCAAGCTTGTAATAATGAGCTATTGCTGCCAAATGAAAAGGCATCCAGGATCTGGTTCTCCCAGACCGCTATCCCCAACCGACAAAGGCGCATACTGGCACTCCCACTTGCCCTTTCGTCAAAATTTCTTCCTCGAAAGGCCAGAAATTACTCCCAGCACCCCATGTACCTCCTCGCTGTGCCCGCAGCCAGGGCAGTGTGGATGAGGGAGCTCAGATTACCCCAATCATGCCCCACCACTGCTCCTAGAATGGGGTCATCCACTTGCTTGCCTCTGGACAATTACTCTGAAATGTCTCCCACTGCAAATGAGAGAGAGAATCAGCTGCCACGTTCTTTACTGCAGGAATGTGTCATGCTCTTACCTCAGCGGTTAATTTGAGCAAGCTTGTCGTCAGCTCTCTCAGTAACCTAAGTACCCTCACATTGCTGGATGTCCCTGATTGATGATTTGGACCACTGCCAGGTTATCTGACCACAGAACCACCCTCCTATTTTGTTAATGACTTTCCTCAAAGCTTGAAAGCAACCACAATAGGAAACAGCTCTAGTAGGGTGATGTCTCTGGTAACTCCCTCCTGATGCCATGCTGCTGGCCAGGCCTGCCCGCACCAGTCACTCCCCAGAATGGCCCGAATCCTTATGAGCCTGACGAGTCAGTAAAAAGCTTGAGTTTCTCGCTAGTGGCCCACTGCTTGCTCCACAGTAGTACCCCATTGAAATCATCTGGGAAACCATCCCACATTTTGAGATCCTCCTTCACCTCCGCCTCCAGCCGCACATGTTGGTAAGCGTGCTGCAGCCCTACCATCTTGAGTTCAATGCTCCTGGTGAAAACTTTCCCTGCCGGGATCACCTTACCGTCAAAGTTCAAGTTCCCCATCAATTATTGCAGCTCCCTCAGGGTGGCCTTACTCCTGCCCCTCAATTCCCTGATTGTTTCTGCAAGCTTATCCCACCTTGTCCTTTGGTAATCTACACTTCCCTTCCACTGAGTCTATCTCTATTCCTAGGAATGTGAGCCTTGTGAATGGGCCAACTGTCTTTCCCTTGGGCAAGGGGAACGCCATCTACTCCATGAAAGCCTAGAACATGCTCATGAGCGCCCCACATTCATCTCTCCCCAGTGAACAAAAAATTGTGGAGGTAATGCATTACCACCCAGCCGTGAGCCCTCTGCTTCAATGCATACTCCAGAAAGGTACTAAACTTTTCAAAGTAAGCGCAAGATATTGTGCAACCCATCGGTAAGCACCTGTCATTGTAGTAAGAGTCCTTTACCTTGAAACCCAGTAAATGGTAGCTTTCCTTGTGAATTGGCAGTAGCCTGAAGGGAGACTCAATGTCGGCCTTCCTGATCAAAGTGCCTCTCCCTGAAGTCCTCACTAGCTCTATGGCATCATCAAATGGAGAATAATGAACCCTGCACTTCTCTTTGGCTATGCCATTGTTAACAGACGCACCTTCGGGGAAGGAAAGGTGCTGTATGAGGCAAAACTGCCCCTCCTCCCTCTTTGGTACCAAGCTGAGGGGTGACACCACAAAATTCTCCAATGGTGGGGACGTGAATGGGCCTGCCACCCAACCCAGCTTGATCCCCTTAGCAACCCTTTGTGACACAACATCAGGCCTTCTCACTGCTGACTTTAAATTGTCCGCTTCCCTGCTCCCCACAGCCCTGTTGTATGCATTCAAGAATGGAATCAATTTCAGTAGGGGCGTGAGCAAGTGGGTTTCAATTATGTTTGGCCTTCTCTTTGGGTTTTGCACTACCCCTCTGCTTTCCCTCACCGGAAGACGTGCTGTGGTTCCCTACACATTTACCACCTGTGTATTTAAATCTGCAGATTTTCCGAAAGGGGCAATACCCTTCCTCAAACTTCCAGCAAACCGCTTGCTCCCCGTGATGATAACTGGGTCGACTATTGCAGGAGGAGCGCCCGCGAACGGACCCCCTCCTCCTGTCCCCATAAGACCATTGCTCCCTTTTATAATGCAGCTTCTCGCCCTGCACCTTGTCCCAGTCTCTATTGATGGTACCATTTTCTCAATGTAATCCCTGACATCCACCTCATCCCAAGACATTGCAAGCCAAATCTGCATTTTAAACCTAAAACCCCTGTCATACTTTAACCAACCATCGCCGCCATAGGTCAGGTATAAGGTATGGACGTACTGCTCATATGAAAATAATGTCCCTGCATCCTGTGGGAACTTTTGTATCATGATAGATGCCAGCATTCTGAACGCTGCCAACCAATTGTGGATGCTCTCCTCTACCTTGGCCTTCTCCTTGTCCTTCTCCCTCTCCTTCTCTGACAATTTGCGTAAGCTCAACTCCACAGGCTCCATATCTAGCAGGGAAAAGATCTAAAAAAAACTCCTGCCAGATCCTCTCCTTGTAGGCCAATAAGAATGTGCCATACTAAAGAGTTCCCAGCTGCTCGTACTGGAGCAAAGCCTGGCATCGCCCCACGTCCTACGTGACACTACCCCACACAACACCCTGCCCTTGGCTGCCTGCCGGTGTTGCTATCACCTGCTGCACCTGGCTTCCCTCCCCAAGAGGGGTTTCCCTGAGCATTGAGGCGGCTTGACTCATGATCATGGGGCTCACAGCCCCCCCCAAGCCACCCAGCCTCTGAACCTCATCTTGCTGATGCACGGCCTCAGCATTCCTCTCCACCTGAATAAATACATTTACAATTCCTCACTACATTTGACCACTCCCCCCATGTCCCCATGCTTGCAAGCACTGCATAAACATACCCTTAACCTGTTCCAAGGCTGCAGGTCCCTTTGCTGCCACCGCCACCGAGCTGGCCACGGGCATTCTGGGTGCCCCGCTGCTACACCTTGGCACCTCCACAGGCAAGGCCACCGGATCGCAAACAGGCCCCTGCTCTCTCCCCCTGCCTTTCGCCCCAGCTGCTTTTCGCTTCTTGGCAGCCTCTGCCTGCTGCTTAATGGCCATAGCCTTGGTGGTCACTGTCCTCCTCCTCGCTGGGCCCACTTTCCTCTTCCTCTTCTAAGCCTGGATCTCTTGCATCGCCTCCTCTGCTGAAAAATTAGGGAACAATAGTAGCAAATGTGACCTGCTGCTTGGGCCTGCTGCTTCCCCATCCAGCTGTGTTGCAACCATGTGCAACCAATTCAGTCCATGTTTGGCGGCTGCCATCCATGCCATCATGACTAAGTGCTCCAAATCTTTATCAGGGCAGCAGAACCCTGGCGTTCCATTGTTTTATAGAAGCAACCTCCAGGCACATGCACTGCAATGTCTTCTCTTTTTAGCAGGGCCTCCCGGCACACGCTCTGCAATGGAAGGCTGGTTGCAGCGGCCCTCCAGGCACATGCACTGCTTAGGCAATGCTGGCTTACAATATAATTTGCTGTGTCCTAGTCAGCACCTTTGGGCACACGCAGTGTAGTGTGCAGGTGAGGCTGTTGGTAATATAACTTGCTTTGGCCTTGATTGCAGGCAACTGCTTATGCTTCTGCTGTCCTAGCTTGATGCAGCAGCCCTCAAGGCACGCACACTGCTCAGCAGGTAATAGGCAACACTGCAATAAATTTAACTGCACCACAAGATTTTACTCCCTGAAACATGCTGCTTCCCCTTGTTTGCTACCTTGTGTCTGTTGCACCCTCAATAATATAATTATTTCACCTGTACGCGGCCCGAAATCAGCCGTGCTCGTCCCGAGATCCCTTAATTGTTAACTTTCGCCCTGGCCCGGATTCCCCTAGGATTCAAACAATTTCAGAAAAAGTAATTTCGTAGTTTCAACCTTCGGCGGCCCGGACTGCTTAAGCTGCCACAATATTGTACCCGGATTGCTCAAGATTCAAACACTTTCAGCCAATGTCACTCGTAGTTTCACCCCTTCACGGGCCGGGCTGCTCAAGATGTGACAATATTATCACCCACAGAAAGTCTTTCACCCTTAAGTGTCCTGGGTTGCAGCCCTCTTACTAACAGCTCTCATCTTCCGGCGAAGCGGCCGTCCTGCTCGAAGCTGCGTTGCTTGTGGTGAGCACCAGGCAGTCAGGCGCGCTGTCTCTTCCTCCTGCCCCCTCTATCACCTCTCGGTGCTGTCACACCAGCTGGCCTCCACACCAGGCTGTCCTTGGCACCACCGACAGCTCCTCCTTCAGCAGCTCCTCCCCGACACTGCAACTGCTCTGGCACCCTTTGCACCAGCTTCCGTGGCTCCCCTTTGCCTGCCTCGCATTTGTTACTCACTACTGCAATACCGGTACCTCACGGTAGCCTCATGGCAAATGCACCGTGGCTCGCCCTCAACGCTGGTGCACAGAAACTTCTGGCTCCGCCTCAACGCTGGCACACAGCAGCTCCCGACGTCTTCTTTCCTGGCTCCTGAAAACAAACAAAACAAAACGAAACTGGTCCTCCATGAGCGTCCGCTGGCGTCCTTCTGCTGCACTAACAAAGTGGCCTAAACCAGGCGGCTTATAAGTCAGCTGGGCCGCCCCTTTCCTTTGTCTGCTTTCGCAGGTTTTGTTGCCTGTTTGGCGGGCTTCCAGTCCCTCCGGATTCCCGGGCTTGTCTGCAACCTCCGCATTACCCAGGGGTTAGGGAGGAGAGGACGCTGCACTGTTATTCAGGCGCCTCCTCCATTATCTTTTGTCGTCACCTCCATATTCACATATAGTTTTTTGCTGTTCACCAAGGTGCCACTGAAGATTATTTCACTGTTTAAGAAATGAAAATGTGTTATTTTATGTTGGACTTCATATGGTGCCACATGCAGCAGGGAACCACTTCAGAGAATGGGGCATGGACTGAGCAGGGAAAGGGAAGAATTGTGTAAGAGGGTAGGATACACAACATTCCCAGCCGGCTCCATTCCAGGGGGGCAGAGGTTCAAATGCTGCAGGTGTTAGTGAGTGACGTTGGAATGTAAGTCACCTTGGTTGGCTGACACCCACGATCCTTAAGTACTGGTGAACTCTGCAGGTGGGTGTCCGCTCTGCAGATTCAGAGGCTTGTGGTGAACAGTTCTGAGTATGGCTTGGCAAACAGTACTGTTGAGCTCAAGCCTTTCAAAGTTAGTTTGGGAAAGCATAGAGGGATAGGTAGGTTTATAGGGCCTTCTTGAAGTGGTGAAGGCTTTCTGGTAGTTTTCTCCATAGTTTAGGTTTCTGGATTACCCTTCTCTTGCCACCTTTTTTACGACTTTGTTGTTTTTTATTGTCCTGATACACCCACGGTTTGTGAACCTGAGGTTCCTCGAGAGGAGGTAGCGCTGGATTTCATTGGACAAGTATTTTAGTTCTTGTTTCAAAAGAAACTACATGATTTGTGAGGTGCCCAGAGCGTTGTAATGCTGCTTAGCAGCAGTGGAGGGCCATTGAAAGGGGTTTCAGATCAGCTGAGACATGGGGCCTCATTACACGGAAGGCGGTAATGGTTAACGGCCACCGTTAATGGTAACGGTGACCGTTAACCATTACCGCCTTACTACGAGGTCCCTTAGCGGGTTGGTGCTTTAACGCCTGCTTTTTGCAGGCGTTAAAAACCAACCCGCTAAGGGACCTCGGAGCCAATTACGGCACCGCAAAATTGCGGTGCCGTAATTAGCGCCTTCCCCATTCCCATAGAGCCCTATGGGACAGAAATGGGAATGGGGAAGGGCAAGGGCGGAAGGGGGATTTACCGCCCCACCAACCTTGGAATGGGGCGGTAAATCCCCTTTCCGCCAAGGCGGTACCGGTATTTTACCGGCATGAGCCATGGCGCTAATAGCGCCATGGCTCACCGCCTTCCGTGTAATGAGGCCAATGGTCTCATCCTAGAGATCTTCTTGGTGTCCCTACTTCCAAGGTGTCGCGGTAGACCAAATTAGCTGGAACTTTTACCAAAGTGACTTCAACTTTGTGTCTAAATTCTAAGAAGGATGGGATTATCATCAGACTGCTATTTTAGGTGCTCTTTTTCCTGATGGTTTGGGTGTGGGGGCTAAGGGGTAATCTTTGAGTCAATAATCTTTCCTAGATTTCTGACTGTGTTTACTGGGTTCAGAGATCCCATGGTGATCCCATGGACTTGGGCCATGTGAACGGCAGGCTCGGATTTGCTTTCCCTGCTATAGCTTCTCCCTTCCTCCTCTCTTGCTTAGATGCCCGCTGCTGACCTGGTTGGCATTAGAATTTGATGAATTTTGAAAGTAAATAAAACTTTCCAGAAATTGCATCAATTCCTGAGATAATTAATAGGTGTTAGGCAAAATCACCTGCAGTACCCTTTGGGAACACTACACACAATTAAGACTACAAGTGTAAGTACAATTTCACCTTTGGTACAAGCCTGTACTACGCAGTAATGTGGTAGCAGTGGCTGAGCAGCCAGACGTATCTCAAGAGTAAAGTGAGCAGTACAAGAGGTTACACAAAGGACTAGCAATCACAGTGGTTCAAACAAACACTTACTCAAGGTTTCTTGGTAAAAGAATATACATGTTTTTACACAGTCAGTTGGAAAACATTCCAGTAGTAAGAGCAGTTAAATATCACAATCTAATATACTACAATGCACAACCAATACGTTTCTGAACAAGTTCAACTCCCCTGAAGTGGGAGCAAAATGGCACTTCAGTTACTTTAAAAAGAGGGTAAAAAGACAAGGTTAAAAGAATTAAAGCACACATACTTTTTTTTTTACCCTGCTTCTCTTTCTTTTGGTTTGTCCTAAAATAATACTCTGCAATACAAGCTACGGTGGTGACTGGCAAGCCGCCGAATTTAGTGTTTTCTCTAGAAACTGAGCTAACTCTATCGGTCACTAGCTATCTTCCACGGGGGGAGTAGGAGCACTACACATGCCACCCTAGCAGAACCTGCTGGGCGGTATGGGTGGGAGTCTCTTATTGAATACTCGTTTGGGTTATTGTTGGTTGATCTTGCACCAGTTTCTGTATACCCACATTGCTCCCTATTTTTTACGGTCCTCATATGAAAGTGTATAAGTACTACTGATTATTTTTGAAGGTGGGGGCCTGGACTGAACGCTACTTTTTTGAGAACGCGGTAGACAGGATGACTTTAGTGCACTCCCTTTCCCACCCCCACTTTAAGTAAAGTGGAAGGGAGGTCTCCTGTATATAACTTTTTTTCTTTGGGGGTATTCTAGCACTGGTGTGCGATGGCTGGTACTTTGAGAAGTGGCAAAATGAGGCCCTCTATTATGATTAAATGAAAAAAATGAAAGTGGAGAGCTCGACATAGAAAGCTATCTAGACAATTAGGGGGAAAGCTCTATGGAACATGAGGATAGGCAACAGGCTCTGGACTTGATCCCGCCTCACAAGGTTGAGGCAGTAATGAATACTGATTATAATACTCTGGAGGGAGGGAGGTTTGAAAACCCTATGCCCCAGGCGGAAGGTCACCTTTTGGCCACTATGGATGGGTTACCATGTCCGGCCCCCATTGGCACTACTAATATTTTCCCTCTTGATACAGTGCCGGACCTGGACCTATCGGTTCAACGCAGTTTTCTCAGTGTCCGGGATTATCCTGAAAGACAGTTATCTCATAAAGGAATTCCTCTTATTAATCCTTCTCTAGATACCTTAATGATGGCCCCGGTTGTAATGGCGGAACTTGACAAGCGGGTTTGCCTTTCATTGGGGCCCTCTACTCCACTTCAGCCAAGGGGAGGAGGGATTGATAGTGTACATTTCCATAAAATGGATTATGACAGATCCCAGGTCCTTAAACTGGACTCCCTTTACCCGTCCGCTCTGCCCCTCCCCTAGAGAACTCTTTGGGCAGGCTTGAGGAAGAAAAAGGGATAAATAAAAATAAAAGAAAAAATAATAATCCTCCCTCCTTCTCTTACTCTGAAGCTCCAGAACATAGGAACAAACTGCAATCATGTTCGAGCCCAAGGTCAATTCCCCCCCCTTTTCCGACCTCTCTTCCAAGGGAAGTTCACAATATTGACGCCTTGTTTCTTCAAAACCAGCAGGAAGCTGAAATTTCTTTCCCAGTGCTGACCAGGATCTTGAACCTCTTAGACAAAGGCCATGAGCGTACCCACTTTGAAATTAGGGACTTGAACTTCAAACTAGCTGAAATCCTTGGTATATTAAACAAATTAGAGGGTCTAAATTTCTCACAGGAAATTATGAAGAAGCTGAAGGAAATTCCTCCCTCTTTTTCTCCTTTAGTAAGTTGCTCTAAAGCCACGGAGATAAAGGAGCTATTTACAAAAGAGACCTCTTCACAAACAGTTTATCCACTGTGGAGCAAAATCTGTCGGATGCTGGTCAACTTTCTGTGTTGAATCTATCATCTGGTAAACTGGCGGAAATAGACCTTATGACAAAATTGATTATACAGAATTCTGACCAGGCCCTCAAATTGACTTTAATTCAGAAACAGTTGGAGGACCTAATGGCACAAAGCCATCCTCGTGAACTCCGTATATCGGCAGAGCTGATGGGCAGGGAGAAATTGGATAGTCCATCAATGCTTACCGACATTCTTGAGGAGGAAGCAAGAGGCTCTGTGACAGAGACACAAGCACTGATGGACTGCCAAGGGCCCACAGAAGAAAACAATCTCAGATTTTGTATCTCGCGTAAAGAGAAAAAAAGATATATGAAGGCCCTAAAGCGCTCTGCCCTGAAAGATTCAGTGCCAGAGAAAAAATGAATCTAATCTAGCCAAAGGCAATAAAATGGGGAAAGCAAAGGCCTCACCGATTAGTAATCCACAGCCTACAGTATCCCGGGAGGAAGGTACCTTGAACTTGAGTCAATTAAATGATGCCAGTAAAAAAGCACTAGAGTTGAATGATAATCAGCTGATCATGGGCCCCCGGTCAAGTAGGGATGTGACAAAGCTAAAGAACGATGGAAAGGATAATCCCCTGTGTAAAAGGGGAGGTGGGGCGCTGGTGAGAGATACCCTTTCCTCAGCTCTGAAGGCGAAGTCCCACTCTAAGAACTTTAAGAGGAAACAAAAGAAACTTGTGGGGGAACAGATTTCGGCTTCCTCTCAAAATAATCTGCTTAACTTTTTCTTTAAAAAAATAAAAAGCTCTCTGGGTGTGATGACACAGCGCCACGATTATGTGCCAACAATAAATGAGATACACCTGGCTAGAGAGGGGGACACCCCTCCAAGGGCAGGCTCAACACTTTTATTCTTACCAGCGAAGAGTGCATCCCTCTCTTTTACAGGGCAGGTGTTGGATACAATTATATCTAAAAACGAAACTGTGACCACAGAGAATGTGGCTGTGAAGAATGTAGGCAATCCTTTCCTCCAGCTAGAGGAGCATTGTGTAGCAGGCCCCGATACAGATCCCCAGGAGAGGGATCTGCTGGTCCTTAGTTGGAAGGAGGAAACTAGGGCACTCAAGACCATGTCCCCCCTAAGTAAAACAGCTGGAATGGCTGAAATATGGGAGGTGGCTATGGAGTTGCCGAGAATGGGATTGTGCCCAGCTTTATCAGTGCGGTCACCAAAAATAAAAAGCAATGAGGATGACTATCACGATGTGAATGTTCTGATACAAGGACTACTAAATCAGGCAAGACAGAAATATTTACTTCCTCTTCTAAAAGGTTCTCTTCAAAAGTGTGGAGGAAAGGAGCTTGAAACAAGGTGTCTAAGTTTTTGCCAGACTCAATAGACCCTGGAAAAGACGGTGCACTCAGATTGCTAGTAAAAACACTGCTACAAGAGCACGTGATTGCAGAGAAAACTAAGGTATACTCTCCCCAAGAGGCAGCTGAGATAACTCAGGGTTCTTCTGGCCCGGAGAGCGAGAAGGAATCTTACCCCAGGCAAAATCTCCCGCCTCCTCCGCGAGGAGTAAACTGGGGCGAGTCCAGGGAAGGTAGGGACTCTATATATACTAAAAGATCAGAGGAAACTCAGCGTGCTGAGTATGAGAATAATGTCCCTCCTAGCAATTACCTTAACTCTCTGTCAACGTGTAATCTGGAGAAGACTCGCTGGAGAAAGGCTACCTTCCCAGACTAGCCTAGTGTAATTTTGTATTATTTATTTAAACAGGACTCCAATGGTTCTTTAACTAGGGGAAGAATCTTAGCAATGTGCAATGAAATTGAAGCGCTTAGGACTGTTTCCTCAGCGGACATCAAACTGGTAGACTTCGATCATCCAGATCGCTATGATTGTGTCCGCTTGGTGTTTTACACAAGGGCACTGTTGGAGGCGTTTCTGAATGCCACAGAGGAATTCAATAGGATGGGATATGATTTCCTCCCCCCTCCCAAGGACAGTAGACCCTTGAATGGGACGAAACCAGACCAAAAAAATATTAGCAGCGTTGGACCTAATGTAGAACAAGCCAAGCCGGGGGATTTGCCAGATGAGGAATCTAGTTGGAATGGCTAACCCTGTCGCTGAGAGACTCCATAGCACAGCTAAAGGATATGAAGGTCTCTCTTTAATGTGAATGGCCTTTCAGTTCTGTCATGGAACTCAAGGGGTTATTCTCATCTCTTGAATTCTGCAGAGTATGTGGAAAATTAATCCAATACTCGGTTTGTGTTTGCAGGAAACTTGGATGACAGGGATGGTTGTGATGGATGGATACTCATGTTTTCAGGAACTCGCCTCCCAGGGCACCTTGGGTCGTCCTTCGGGGGGTCTCTTAACGGCCATTGACACAAAGGGATGCTTGAAAGTCTGTAACTATAAACGGATTGCAACAGGATTTCTATCGGTCCTCCTTGAGATGACAATGCAGATATGGAAAAACCTTAATACTAATTATTAATTTCACCAGCATGGGGTCTGGCATGGATTCACATGCTCATGAATATTCCTGTCGTCAGGCTGGGAATCCTCGGTAAAGAGAAAATCTGTTTCAGTTTCGTTTCTGAACTGTCTTTCTACTAATAACCAATCACTGGTCTCTGGGTCATACTGCCCCCAGTCAATGACTGCCCTCTACCTAAGCCCCTCCTCTGGCAGCCATCTTCAGATTTTTACCGCTCGTGCTACAGCTCTCGAGCTTTACTGCGTTTTTTCAAAGAGTTTACACTCATTTTTCAGTCAATCGAGCCTTAAGCTCCACCGATTCTACTTCCGATCAACGGGGACACGTTTTTGAATTTTCTACGCCCCTCAAGGGTGAGTTTTCATCGGGTTTCGCTTCTTGGAGGATTCCGGAAGATCTTTGAGGCCTACCCCCCGTGGACATGGCCCATGTCATGATTCCTGCCGCTCATGTCCCCAGCCCTCCAAGATGTCAGGCTGGAGCCAGGCTACGATCACCTACATGGCCCTCAAGGGCCTCTCCATCCCTCCAAAGACCCACTTGGAGTCAGACTTGGCGCTTGTGGCACCAGACTCACTCACTCCCATAGGATAACATTGGGGATTGGACTTTTAGTGCATTGATGGGGACAAGATTGATGCCCCCACATATTTCGGTTCCCAGAACTACATGTGCGGTCTAGTCTTTTGGGTGTGGTTCAGCCCAGAGGCACCTGGGATACCCAGAGACTATTTAAGCCAAACACAGGCTGAGAAACATGCTTTGCGTTTTCTGCACCTGCAGCGTGACACTCATCGTGTTCGGATCGGTCTCCAGTAGGCCTGCATCTTGCTTCTGCTCATAGCTCCTGCAAGAACAAGAACACCGTTAGGAACAGCCTTACCTTGCGGCGCTTCTGCCCATCAGTCATCGCTCCTTCTGTTCTGGGGGCATCTTCGGCAGTGTCATTGCCATCCCGGCACGCCGCTTCCTAAGGAAAAGGGAAAAGAACAGAAAAAAAGGCATTAGTAAGCATTCTGCAAATCTTTGCTTATTTTTAAATACTGTACGAGCTTCGAACGCTTACCTGAATCCCAGCCACTCTGGGGGAAATCTGTCTCTGGAACTTCTCATCCATCTGCAAAAGGGAAAAGACACTCCAGGTTAGCGTGGAAACAACTAGAGGTGCCGCATACCAAGCTTACCCACCACATTTGTTCTTCATAACCGGCATCCACGCTGAAAACTTCGCGGCACCTAAAAGACACAGAAAAATAACTCAGTTCAATGCAAATACGAAAGGGGTGCATCGCGCTCTCACTCACCTTCAGCGCTACTCATCTCAGCAGCACGCTGCCATCCCCGGACGACGGGCATCATCTAAGGAAGGAAAGGAACGAAGAATAGTCTCCAGGGAAGGGTTCGAGGTCGTAAGAGGTCAGAACAGGCTGAGTGACGTCCCCGTGGATACCAGGTGAGCGTTACAGCTCAGGACAAAGGAAACACGACGCCTGGATCCAAGCTTTTCAGGAGCTGCCCTGGATGCAGTTTACAAAATTTCTTGAAAGAAGATGAGCACTTTCGGTGCCTCTACTGCCTTCATGACGACAATTTGCACGTGGAAAAAGACTGTGCCTTTTGTAAGAATGTGTCTGAACGGACGATGAAGGATTGTCGTACCCGACTCGCCAACTGGCTGGAGGGGAAGAGCCCAGCAGCAGGTGAGAAGAAGAAGTCCGAGCGGTCTTCTAAGACCTTTGAGGGCGCTCTGGCGACGGGGGCCCAACAAAAGGCAAAGCACCGCAAGTCCACGGGCACCGGGAGCGCCAATCGGTCGGGCTCCTTGGCTGCCAGGCAGGGTGCTTCATCAGCAACACCATCAACCACGAGCCAACGCTCTGGCTCGATGAAGAGAAAGTCGGAGAACCCGGGTAAGCTTTGGGAGAAGCCCCGGTGGATCCCGAGGGAAACAAACGAAGGGGCGCATGGTGGTGTCCCTCCCCCCAAGGTGAAGGCCTCGGGCATGCCCAAGGTCGTGCAGGCCCTTATTCACCTGGCTAAGGCCTCGATTGAAGGAGTCGTGGCAGCCCTGGCAGAGCCTGCGGAGGCTATCCCAGTGGAGACGTCCTCCGGGCCTAGAGTTTCCCTGCCACCACGGAGGGAATCCTCTTTTCAGCCTATCGATAAGACCCCGGTGAAACCCGGGCGGAGAAAGGGGGGGCACGGTAGCCATTACTGACACAGATACCACCTATGAATGTGAGCTGACTGGCATCGCAAAGATTCTGGACAAGAAGTTCGAGGAGGTCTGGTCCCACAGGAGGGATCCCGATGAGACGGACGAAGAAAGCGAAGGTGGTATCGACGAGGAGCCTCAGGCCGTGGAGGAGACGGAGGATCCTACTCCCCAGCCGTCGCTCCCGTCGCAACCAGTGCCTATGCCACAATGCAACTCAGGAGCGATCTTGATGGCTACTCTGCCCTTGTGTACGGAGATAAGGACGAGGTTACCCACAGTGGACGACCCAGCGGAGCCTGGACCCTCGGGAAGCCCACCGAGCAAGCGGAGGCGAGTCCATCCCGCTCCTCCCTTCCAACCTTCACTGCCTTCTCAGCCCTCACCTCCTTCCCCTCCACCCAGGGATGAGACGGGAATGGAGACATCGATGAATGGGACGGACAATGAGGGTGGCGATGGCGGAATGGACCTTCCTTCACCACCTCTTTGGGCCCCCCCCCCCCAACGAGATCGGCTCTTTCCACGCCATGATCGCCAGGGCATCTGAGCTCTTCCAGCTGTGCCCCGAAGAACAGAAGAAGGAGGGTTTCCTCTACCAACGGCGGGAAGCCAAGAGGAAGACGGTTCTCTCAATCCCTTTACTGGATGACATCTGGGACAAGGGGCTGGCGCTCATGAAGAATTCATCCATGGCCCCTGCAGTAGGGACCGGTACGAGAAGAAGTACCGGGTCCCAGACTCCGCTCTGATGTGCCTCAGGGCACAGCCGTCACCGGATTCGGTGGTCTCCGCGGCGGCCAAGAAGAAAGCGACAGGGGCAACGGCGTCAACTTCAACATCCCGACCGGATGGCGAGGGTAAAAAGCTGGATGCCATGGGACGACAGGTCATCTCGTTGGCAGTGACGACGATCAAATTGGCCAACGCCTTATGATCGTGGCACGCTACGACAGGGAACTGTGGTTCAAGATCGCTCCCCTGCTGGACTTCCTCCCGGATGACAAGAGGACTGAGGACCTTGAGATCCTACAGGAAGGCAAGATAGCTTTGGACCACGTCATAACGGTGGCCACGGACATCACCGACACTGGCTTCCGCCAGATGGGCAACAGCGTTTGCCTCCGCCGCTGCGGTTGGCTGAAGGCCACCGACTTCCGTCAAGACATGCAGACCAGGGTACTGGACATGCCCTTCGATGGGAATAACCTGTTTGGTAAGACAGTGGACGGCTCATTGCAAGCCATCAAGGCGGCCACTGAGACGGCTCGGGCCTTGGGTGTTCTTCATCAACGACGGCCGTCCTTTAGGAGCTCCGGAGGCAAACAGGGTGCCTCCAAAGGATTTGGCGGCGGCTCCTCGTCGTTCCGCCAAGAGGCCCGCTCCTCTTCGCAGGAAGCCTACAGAGGACGCGGCAAGACAGGAAGGAGGACCTCGTTGTTGTCCACAAGGAGGCCAAGGTGGCAAGGCCGCGACTAAACAGGACTGAACCGGCCGTGGCATCGGGCCCCCCACCGAAGCACCCGGGTGGGAGGCCGGCTGGCAAAATTCGTCGGCGTTTGGGAGACCATCTCCACCGACTGTTGGGTGCTAGATTGTAACGCTTACCTGGACTCTGCGTGGACACTCACGATGGAACTACGTGACTCTGTTCTTCTCAATTGGTGTAGCTCCCAGTTCCCCCCTTCAACCATGCGAATGTGAGTTCCTAGGACAAACACAAGAGATTTCTAAGAATTTTGATTAGCACTTCTATGGAGTTTGACTAATTCTACACTCTCATATGACACTACAGCCCCTTCTTTAATTACCTTAGGAATTAATGTTGTTAGCTCTCCATCCTGCGTCTGTGCAGGGGCGCTAGTTCTGAAGAGGGGAGATGGAACCAGGATAACTGGGCCGGACTGAAGTGACTGGAATTGGGACTGGGAAATGTAGGAGTGCCTAGAGTGTGTGAGGAATTTCTACACCCACGCATTCATGGGCACCACAACCGGAAAACGAATTTACCTCAGGAAACACACTCACAACCCCCAAAGCATTCAAGCCTTTGGAAAATAAGTGAAAAAACATACGGCAACATGTCATACAAGGCGTGTGGAGTACTCAACAATATGTAAAGAACACACGCCAAGCTAAGATCCTTCACTGAGGAACACTCAGAAGTTATGAAGCGCAACTCAGCTCCATACGTTACGCGCAAACAATGTTCAGAAACTAATTACAATGCAACATTAAATTTCACTATATCATGAAAAGACTTATGCTGCTTCACAGGATAGAGCAAAGATACTTGCGAAAACTTTTCTGACAGGAAACTCTTGAATTATGGAAGTCGTTCCGTGACTGGAAAAATGACGGGGCTAACGGAGTGACCGAAATGAAGTCTGTGACAGGAGTTCCAAAACGCCGACTGTGGAAAATACTATGGCCCTCATTACGACCCTGGCGGAATTCGGAAAACGATGGCGGAAATGCAATACCGCCATCGAATAGCGCTCGGTGCGACTATGACCCGTCACCGCAAAGTACGAAGCCACTAGCGACACCGTAGTGAACGCCAACGCCAACTGCACCAAGCACGCGCGCGCGCGCCATGCCAAACCGTAAACACCACCATGGCGCAAGGGTACGCCAATTCCGACCCTAGCGGACATGTACCTAACGCCATCAAGCAGGGCACAGATGGCACGAATACAGAAGCCATCCCAATGGACATGACCACAGTCCCCCACCAAGAAACGCACGCAAACACAGGCACCTGTGACCAGCAATATTCCGAAAATCACATCATTCCACCAGTCCACCTGGCTGACCGGCATCTGTCACACAAAACCCAATCCCCCGCCCCTGAGCATGACAACATTCAAACAGTCATATTGGCAGCCCCCATCCCTGACCTCACGGGCTTCGTAGGCAAACGCGCCCAGTACAGTACCACGCAACTAAACTCCGAAGCTGGAACCCAATGCAGATCTCCTCACAATACATCGCTCCCCAAATAGGCATATGCCACATCACTTGCAAAGAAGAACGCTACACGGGCCAAATCAGAATAGAAATTTAATGCACAACAAAATCACCAAGCCCATACAGCCATCAGGCCATGAACTCCAAAACACATTTCACCATTGTGGGCTGCATCCGCAAGAAATGACCAGCCACTACTTGTGTGACGCCCTGTTCCATCATGGTACACAGAGCCACATTCACGTACGAAAAGGCAACATGGAAGCGCACAGAACCGCAGGGCCGTCCCAATGGGGAGGCACTAGTCCAGCTGAAAGGCCGAAATGTTGCTCCGAGCCACCAGTACTGCGTAAGGGCATGTGGCCCATTGGCGATCGTCCCATAAGATCGTAATGCTGCTCCACTGATTAACACGAAGCAGCAGGTGTCGGGAGTAAAACCCATCTGCAGGAGTGGCATACAGATGGCAGTGGCAAAAGGGGAGGAGATACCTGTCAACCAAAAGAAAAGAAAAAGAACAGAATGGCCATCAGAACTACATTCCAACAACTCACTTCAATGATCACACTAAATCCACAGCCATATGCATGCTAGCCCACTCCAAAGGTCCATCACCACCCAAAAACCACTTGCGACTCATAACTATCTATATCGAGGTGTAAACACCATCACAAACGAGTGTACCTGTGCATGCGTCTGTCAAAACAGAATCCATCAGATGGGATTGGTAACGTGCATGGACACAAGTGTCTGAGGGCGCGTCGAGACAGGGAGGGCTCAACAAGGCCAGATAGACGATGGTCCCACTATGGCAGCCCTGCATCACATAGCGTAGGGGAGGCGGATAGATCCCAAGAAGCCCTGTACATGGCAAACTCTGTATCAAATCACCTGCCCATGCATCCATTCATCATTCCCTCATCCCGGGATCAAAACGCCTGAATATTTACTCACATAACATTAGAAATATCCATTGAGTCTGTGCGTTATGCAGCCTGCAAAATCCACAGTGCCCCAGCCCGTAATTCCAGTGTAGTGAAGTAACATGTATTTGGGAACGTCCGGCCTCATCGCCCACGTCGCTATTGCGCATCCCATACTATTCATATCAATCATTGCATCCTCGCCATGGCCCCTGTCCCAAGGACATTGAACAATAGTACGTTATATTTGCAGTCAGACCTGTGGGCATTTCCTCGCCGCCAGCTGAAAACCGAAAGCGCCGCCCTTCGAATTCCTCATTTGCAACATCACGTCGAAGAGGCATCTGTGGCCGTTTGAAATCACTAATTAATCCATCGAGTGCGGCTGTGTGTGAAAATGGCAACTGCCTTCACCCACAAATGGGACGCCCCGCCCGTCGTTGCAACTCGGTACAGTGATGCATGAGGGCCCACCGTTACTCGAGTACTACGTTCCACTGACCCTTCACAAGTCTGTTCGCGACTGCACAGATAGTATGTGAAACAATGGGACCACAGCAGAATGAACATATCAACCAATGTTACACGGCCATCGGGTACAAATACATGATTGCAATAGCAAGATGCCATTCCCCGAATTGCAGCGTTGTGCGCGGGACGTGCTCGGCCAAAGGGGAGAGCAGTTTGCACAGGTGGAATGAATCACCACAGGTGGAGGCCATACAGCCTGATAACACATAAATTGCACAGCCAGTCTCCTCCCACAACCACACCGAAATGCTACCGGCAGGACTCGCGATGTTGGCCCTGGGGGACATGATAGCACTGCAAGTACTCCAACTCCAAGAAGAAGACGAACACCAACTACAACCGGCCGCACGGAGGAGACGCAGGAGGAGGAGGAGGGCAAGGCAGGGCCAGCAAGGGCCGCCAGCACAGCCACTACCACCACGCAGGCAGCCCGCAATCCCACGCCTCCGAGCACATCCGTTCAACCTCACTGATGAGCAGATCCACACCCTCTACCGTCTGGACCGGGACACCATAGCCGCCATTGTGGACATGACACAGGCTGACCTTGTCAGCATGATAGATAGCCCAACCGCCATCCCACCCCTACTGAAGGTGGTGTCTGTACTACACTTCCTGGCCACAGGCACCTACCAGCACACAGTCGGACAGTTGCATGGCATTTCTCAGCCACTGTTCTCACGGACACTATTGCAAGTGCTCGATGCCCTCCTGCAGCACGCAGACGACTACATCTCCCTACCACGCTCGGAGCAGGAAATTACCAACACAAAAGTGGGATTCCATGCACTTGGCGGCATACCGGGTTGCATTGGTGCCATCGATTGCACCCATGTGGAATTGGTCGTCCCACATGCCATGGAGGCCCAGTACCGCAACCGAAAACCATTTCATTCTCTGAATGTACAAATGGTGTGTGACTCCAACAGGATCATTACACATTGTTGTGCCCGATTTCCTGGATCAACCCATGATTCTATGGTCTTGAGGAACTCTACAATACCACGCTACATGGAGCGACACGCAGGGAACAGATCCTGGCTACTCGGTGAGTCTCATTACATGCATGATAATGTGGGGTATGTGATTCGGCAATGACCTGGCAGGAAGGGGGGGGGGGTGTGCGTACGTAGCAATGGCATTCCACATCATACGTTTGTCGTCCACATACAGGTGATGCTGGATATCCACTGAAGAGATGGCTCCTCACACCAGTCCGGAACCCACGGGACCAGCATGAGGAGGACTACAACCATGCCCACTCACGTACCCGTGTAGTCATTGAACAGGCATTCGGCCTACTGAAGACTCGTTTCCGCTGCCTCAGCAGGTCTGGCGGGGCACTCCTGTACCGCCATGAGAAGGTTGCAAAGATGGTGATGGCATGTGTCATGCTCCACAACATGTGCGTACGTAGAAATGTGCCCATGCCCCCTGACGCAGAACTGCAAGCACCTGATGATGGTCATGATGAGGGTGGGGATGTGGCAGCACCTCAAGGAGTCTGCGAGGCACCGGAGGGCCGTGACATTCGTCAGCATCTCATTGATGTATGCTTCTAGCACTCACGCCTGGTGGCTGATACATGGACACGGGACTCGTGGCACTGTGTGTGTCTGGGACATGCACAATATGCACTGTACACCTATGATGGCCTAGTACACAAAGATCAATGTCCACACATCTCATTGGTTGATCGTGCACTGTTTATGGCATATGTGATATCATGTAGTACACCCTATCGACCCGCCACCCAAGTGAGCCCAACACACCCCCTCCACCCTCCTACCTCCCCCCCGAACACCAGTGTCCAAAGATGCTCATTGTCAGTGGGCTGTCGCTATTGCAAGCCCCCTCTGCGGGTATCAGGGGCACCCCTGCCTGTGGAGCGCAGGTTCCTCCCAGATCTACGTTGGGGGCTGCCCTGGACGGAACTTGCAACGGATGATGTCTCTGCCTGCTCACGTCCATGCATGTCCCTAAGGGTTTGCGAGAGCTCAGTGAGCACACGGCGCACTGCGGCAAGTTCGGCACATACGTCCTTGGACGTCGCATGCAGTTCCCCCCTCAGGCTCTCGGTGCTACTCTCCATTTGTGCCCTTAGTGTCTCTGTACCTCTCTCCATTTCTGCCCTAAGTGTCTCAGTTGATGTTTCTATGTCTGCCTTAGTGCCCCCACATTCATCGGCATGGTCCTTGAGGAGCGTGGCCAGTTGCTGCTGTTGCACGATTAACTGGTCGAGGGACTGTTGCCTCTGCTGGGCCATGGCCATTTGCGGGGGTGTCACAGAGGGGCTGTTGTCCTCATGTTGCCTTGCCACAGGGCTTGTGGGGGATGGCCAGTCGTCGTCTTGTGGGTGCCCCTGCGTGGTATCCTCATGTTGTACGGGATGGGACAGACAGGGGGATTGGGACAGGTCATGGATGGATCTGACTTCGACATCCCCGTCTTCTGTGTCGGAGCATGCTGCCATCAATGGGGTGTCACCTATGGTGCTGCTGCCACCAGAGGCAGTGCCTTCTGTGGCATCCGTTGGGGGGACCTGTGGTGGTGGTGTTGTGGGCATGCTGGCTGCTGGGGTGCCTGTTGATGTTCCCTCCTCTGTGCTGCCACCTGATTTGTGCTGCTGCCGTGTCTTGATGCGTGCAGCTGAGGTGGAGGGTCTTTGGCCGTTGGTCTTGGCCCTCTTTGCAGGTGTGCTGGTAGGGGTGTCCTGATGCTCGTCGTTTGGATCGGACCCTGTGGTGGAGTAAAGGAGGGCGAGGGTTATTAATGGGTCTGTGGGTATTGGAATGGCATTGTATCACATGCATTGGGGTGGTACCTGAGGGTGATTTGGGTCGGGGCCTTGGAGGTGCTTTCATTTGTGTGTGGGGTGAGGGTGCAGTTGTTTGGCAGCCTGCAGTTAGGGTGTGCCTGCTGCACGTGTAGTGCGTGTTTTAGGGGTTTTTAATTATTTATGTATTTATTGTGGGTTTTAACGTGCGCTATCAGGCCGATGTGTGTGGACGTTCTCCTGGACATGTGTTTCTGTTGCACTATGTGGACACATGGTACTTCACATGATTGGACTTTGTGGATTTGGCATTGTTTTATTTGGCCCACCTACCTGACTCTTCGGATGTCTGCACTCCTTTCTCCATCCCTCCGACTCCCTCTATGCTCTCCATTCCGATGGTGGAGGCACAGATTTCTTCCCAGGGGGTCAACTTGATGGGTGATTCAGGACCTCCCCCGGTGGCTGTGGCAATGTTGCGGTTGGCAGAGAGTATGCTGCGGACGCGTATCCGCAGGTCGTCCCATCGCTTTCGGCATTGCTGTGGGTTGCGGGGTGCGGTCCCCACCGCACTTACCCGCTGTGCCACCAGAGCCCATATGGCCTTCTTGTTTGCAAGTGCCGTCCTGGTCATTTGCGTGCAGAAGACGACGGCAGCATTCTCCTGGAGGGTCTCTGTAAGCACGGTGAGTTCCTCACGGGAGAAGTGGACCTGCCGCTTGCGGTCGCACGCTTTCTTCGCTACTTTTCCCATTTTTCTTGGTTTCGCTAGGGTGGATGTCGGGTTGGGGTGTGTCTCAGGGTAGTGTTTTTAGTGGTTGTGTGGTTTTAGTGGTTTTATAGGTGTACGGCGGGATGTTTCCCGTTCCGGGCCCATGTTTTAACTTCCGTTTCCGTATATTTCCGGTCACCGTACTTTCCGGTAGGCGCACACTGCGGTGTCCGCTGTGATGGGTGGCGGTATTGCACCTAGGGCGCCGTACGGCGGCGGTGTGGGCCGTTTTGGGGTCATTTCCGCCATCGCGGACTTTGCACTTCCGCCATGCCGTGGTGCTCGTGCCCGATGGGTCGAAATGGGCCGCACTTTGCTCCTTCGTGCAATGGCGGAAACGCTATTTACGCTGTGGCGGTCCGGTCAGTCACTTTCCGCAAGGGTCGTAATGAGGGCCTATGACTGGAAATTGTAGGAATTGCAGGGAGCTCAGGGAAACTGGAACGGGCCAAAAAGGGGACCGAAATGACAGAAGGGAAAGAGTAACTGGTGGCGCTAAAACGTGACAGGACCTAAAGCGGGACAGCGGCAAGCGTTGACTGGATTCTTCCGAACGCGAAGCAGGGAATGCTCGAGGGGAGGGGCTTAAATAGGAGGAGAGAGAAAACAACTAGACCTACACTGCGCATTCTACCAGCATAAACCAGGCAGCCCTGTTGAGAGTTGCCTAACACTGCCCTGAGTTGCTTTTTCTTAAACTCCACGAATGGTAGATTGAAGACCAACTCTTTTTGGACGCAATTGTAGGAACCTTTGCTGTGATCATGACAGTATTCCCCCCCAAGGCCCCTCCTACGGTGAACCCTTCTCCCCCTGGCTTGCTGGGGTTATTCAGATGAAAGGATTTAATTAATCGAGGAGCGTGAATGTTTTCGAGGGGTTCCCAAGTTCTATCCTGCGGCCCATAACCCTTCCAGTCCACCAAGTAATGCAATTTTCTGCGAACAACCTTAGAGTCCAAGATAGCCTTTACCTCGTACTCTGGTTGGTCACCTTCCACCATTACAGGAGCCGGTGGACCCTGGATTCGGGTATTTGGACTTACAGCCTTCAACAAAGACACATGGAACACTGAATGAATTTTCATGTTTTTGGGGAGCGTTAATTTCACGGCCACCGGGTTGATGATCTTCTCAATGGTAAAAGGACCCAAGAATCTTGGAAGAAATTTCCTGGATCCTCTCAACCTCAGATTCCTTGTGGCCAACCAAACTGAGTCTCCCACCTTGTATTCTGGGGAGTCTCTTCGCCTTTGATCAGCAAACTTCTTCTGAGCAGTCTTCGCCAAGTACAACTGTTTTCTGGCGAGGTGAACAGCGGTTATAATGTTGTCATGCAGTGTCTTAATAGCAGGCATTTCCAGAGATTCAGGTGGATCATGAACCGAGGTTCGTGGATGTCGCCCATAAACAGTGAAGAATGGACTTAATCCAGTCGAGGAGTGTACGGAATTATTGTAGGCATATTCTGCAATCCACAATATTTTCTGCCAAGAGTCGTCAGTTTGATGAAGCATGCACCTGAGGTACTGTTCCAACGTTTGATTTGTGCGTTCTGTTTGCCCATCAGTTTGTGGGTGATAACTAGTGGACAAACGTATCTCCATCTGAGCCATCTTGCAGCATCTTTTCCAGAATTCAGAGACAAATTGACTTCCCCGATCAGACACCACAATGGAAGGAAAGCCATGCAGCCTTACAATGTTCTCCAAAAATACCTTGGCTAGGACCGATGCAGTAGGCAATCCTTTCAATGCCACAAAGTGTGCCATCTTAGAAAATAGATCCACCACCACCAGTATGGTGTCAAATCCTCCACGGTTGGGTAAGTCTGTAATAAAATCTAGGGAGAGTGTATGCCAAGGAAGAGGCGGAACTTCCAATGGTTTGAGAAGACCGGCAGGTTTCATTTTCTGTGATTTATTTTGAGCACAAACTCCACAGGTCTTGATGAATTGAATTACATCCTTACGCCAAGTTGGCCACCAATACGATCTCTTGATTCTTTCTAATGTTTTAGTGACTCCCGGATGTCCTTCCATCAGTGCACTATGGTAGTCTGTGATCACTTGCTCTCGTAGCTTTTGAGTGGGCAAGAATAGTCGCCCCTTATAAAAGGGCAATTCGTCCTGTACATAACATTGTTCCTTTTCGGATTCCCATTTTTGCAATTCTGCAGTATTGATATTGGCTTTGATTTCAACTCTCAATTTTTCAAATAAGGGATCTGTAACATCCATGACTCCAAGCATCTTTTCAACTGGAATTATCTCCACCGGAGTTGTGGCACTGTAAGCTTCTTCTCCCTTACCAATTCGGGACAGCGCGTCGGCCTTTCCATTACGGATACCAGGCCGAAATGTGATAACAAAGTCGTACTCAGCAAAGAAAAGAGCCCATCTCAACTGACGCGAAGATTGTGCCTTTGCTGAACGCAAGTACTGCAGATTCCGATGATCTGTGAAAATGGTAACTGTGTGCCTAGCCCCAAGCAGATAATGTCTCCACTCCTTCAATGCACACTTGATCGCCAACAACTCCTTATCGGTGACTGTATAATTCAATTCCGCTGCTGAGAACTTTTTTGACCAAAAGGCCACTGGGTGTAATTCGTGCGAGATAGGGTCACGCTGCGACAAGACTGCGCCCATGGCGACGTTGGATGCGTCGGTCTCTACCACAAAGGGAAGATCCAACTTAGGATGTTGAAGGACAGGAGCTGCAGTGAATTTCTCTTTAAGTTTCTGGAAGGCCTCACCAGCCTCATTTGTCCAAACAAAGGTCTTATTCTTTCGCAGCAACGACGTGATAGGATGAACCAGCTGAGAAAAATCAGACACAAATCGTCGATAAAAGTTAGCGAACCCCAAAAAACTTTGGACTCCTTTAACTGATGTTGGAGCTGGCCAGGATAGAATTGCGTCAACCTTTCTGTTGTCCATTTTCACTCCTTCCGAAGACAATATGAATCCCAAAAATTCCACCTCTGGAACATGGAAATGACATTTCTCCAATTTTACATACAAGAAGTTTTCCTCGAGGATTTGAAGAACAGAAGTTACATGTTTGACATGTTCCCGGGGGTCGGCAGAAAAAATCAGGATGTCATCCACATATATCACAACACAGATATCCAGAAGCTCCCGAAAAATGTCATTCATGAATGACTGAAAGGCTGCTGGAGCGTTACATAACCCAAAGGGCATAACCTGATATTCGAAGAGTCCATAACGTGTGCGAAAGGCAGTCTTCCATTCATCTCCAGGTTTAATACGAACGAGATGGTATGCCCCACGAAGGTCTAGTTTGGTGAAGATCCTGGCTCCTTTCACCTGGTCCAGCAACGTGGAAATCAGAGGCAAGGGGTATCGGTTCTTTATAGTGATTTGATTTAGGGCCCTGTAATCGATGCAGGTTCTTAGGTCTCCTTCCTTTTTGGGCACGAAGAACAAAGGCGATGCTGCTGGGGACTTGGATGGTCGAATAAATCCGTTGGCTAAATACTGATCCAGATACGTTTTCAAATGGAGGTTTTCCTTTTCTGTTAATGCATAAATTCGATGGCACGGAAGTTGGGCTCCTGGAACCAGATCTATCTGGCAATCATAAGGTCTATGAGGGGGCAGGACCTCAGCTTGCTTCTCCTCCTGAAAAACATCCTGGAACCGTTGATATTCATAGGGCAACGACCCAATGAGACCCAACGTGACTTCTGGAGTGTTCGGCTGTAGTTTCTTTTCCTGAGCATGTTCTGTCCCATTACAAGTTTCTTTACACTCTGAACCAAACACCACAGTTCTTGCACGCCAATCAATGACAGGATTATGTCTTTCTAGCCAAGGAATTCCTAGGATGATCTGGAATTGTGGCGCCTGAATAAGGTCAAAGGAAATCTCCTCCTTGTGTTCCCCCAGGCAGAGCATTATGATATCGTTAGTGCGTTGTGTAACTGGACCTGACACAAGGGGAGTGCCATCCACTCCAGAAACATTTTCTGCTTCCAACTTATCAGTTAACGGGATGCCCAATCTGCTTGCCAGGTTTAAATCCATATAGTTGCCGATGGCCCCACAATCAATGTAAGCGTTTAGCGTGAATCTTTTTGTAGGACAATCCTGACTGAATAGGATAACTGGAATCACAAAGTGTGAGGTCGCCGAAACCTTCTTCACGCTCGACAAGCTGACCTCTATGCTTGTCGGGCACTTAAGTTTTCCGGAGTTTGCTCCTTGTTTTCCTGACTAACACCGCCCAGTGGTTTTCGTGAAGGTTTCACAGGACAGTCCTTCAGG
This sequence comes from Ambystoma mexicanum, assembly GCF_040938575.1. Classification (NCBI taxonomy): domain Eukaryota; kingdom Metazoa; phylum Chordata; class Amphibia; order Caudata; family Ambystomatidae; genus Ambystoma; species Ambystoma mexicanum. Next base: position 583,897,178 of record NC_090922.1, on the reverse strand, counting down.
AAATGACCAGCCTTCCCGCAGTACAAACAGAGCTGTTGCTGCCGCCTCTTTTCTCTCTCAGCTTGGGAGATAGGACCACGAATGACACCCAGTTGCATAGGTTCGGCATGGTTCTCTGATGACACCCTTCCAGAAGTTTCCTTGGTGCGAACAAAATATGCCCGACTCTCTGGGCGACCTCGATCCATTCTCCGATCTTGAAGTCGGTGATCCAACTGGATGGTTAAGTCTATGAATTCGGCAATTCCTTCTGGGGGATTCACCACTTGTGCTAGGACATCCTTCAGCTCACCCCGCAACCCACGGTAAAACAAGGTAGTTCTTTTCTCTGAAGGCCAATTGGTTTCTGCAACAAGTCTATTGAAAGTGGCTACATATGCTAGCAAATCTTAATTACCCTGTCGAAGGGACAATAATTCATTATCTAATGCTTGTCCTTGGGTGTGGCGGGCAAAAAGTTTTTCTAGTTCGCATTGGAAGTTTTGAAAGTTTCTCAACACGGGATCATCTCTATTGACAAGAGGAACTGCCCAGTCAGCAGCATACCCAACCAGGTAAGACAACACAAAGGCCACCTTAGATTGGTCTGTGGGAAACGTTCCCGGCCTGCATAAGAAATGTAGCCTGCATTGATTCAGAAACACTGCAAACCTTTTTGGGTCTCCGAAAAAGCGTTCTGGGGGGGCCAAGGGAATATTTCCTGGTACGATTACTTGGACAGGAACTGATGGTGCAATTGGGGCTGAAACTTGGGGGTTACCAGAAGGCAACGGAACCTGACCAGCTTGTGACTGCAATAATTGGCGGGCCAACTCCTCAGTTCTATCCCGGTTTACCACTAACTCTTTCCTCAGAGCATTAGTTTCGGAACGTGCTGCATGCACTTCCGCTCTCAATTCCCCCAACAATTGGGCCAACAGATCAACCTCAGGAGTTCCCATGATGTCCAGGCAGAGTATGTTTCAAAGGGCTTCGCGTTCTGTAACGCTTACCTGGACTCTGCGGGGACACTCACGATGGAACTACGTGACTCTGTTCTTCTCAATTGGTGTAGCTCCCAGTTCCCCCCCTTCAACCATGCGAATGTGAGTTCCTAGGACAAACACAAGAGATTTCTAAGAATTTTGATTAGCACTTCTATGGAGTTTGACTAATTCTACACTCTCATATGACACTACAGCCCCTTCTTTAATTACCTTAGGAATTAATGTTGTTAGCTCTCCATCCTGCGTCTGTGCAGGGGCGCTAGTTCTGAAGAGGGGAGATGGAACCAGGATAACTGGGCCGGACTGAAGTGACTGGAATTGGGACTGGGAAATGTAGGAGTGCCTAGAGTGTGTGAGGAATTTCTACACCCACGCATTCATGGGCACCACAACCGGAAAACGAATTTACCTCAGGAAACACACTCACAACCCCCAAAGCATTCAAGCCTTTGGAAAATAAGTGAAAAAACATACGGCAACATGTCATACAAGGCGTGTGGAGTACTCAACAATATGTAAAGAACACACGCCAAGCTAAGATCCTTCACTGAGGAACACTCAGTAGTTATGAAGTGCAACTCAGCTCCATACGTTACGCGCAAACAATGTTCAGAAACTAATTACAATGCAACATTAAATTTCACTATATCATGAAAAGACTTATGCTGCTTCACAGGATAGAGCAAAGATACTTGCGAAAACTTTTCTGACAGGAAACTCTTGAATTATGGAAGTCGTTCCGTGACTGGAAAAATGACGGGGCTAACGGAGTGACCGAAATGAAGTCTGTGACAGGAGTTCCAAAACGCCGACTGTGGAAAATACTATGACTGGAAATTGTAGGAATTGCAGGGAGCTCAGGGAAACTGGAACGGGCCAAAAAAGGGACCGAAATGACAGAAGGGAAAGAGTAACTGGTGGCGCTAAAACGTGACAGGACCTAAAGCGGGACAGCGGCAAGCGTTGACTGGATTCTTCCGAACGCGAAGCAGGGAATGCTCGAGGGGAGGGGCTTAAATAGGAGGAGAGAGAAAACAACTAGACCTACACTGCGCATTCTACCAGCATAAACCAGGCAGCCCTGTTGAGAGTTGGGAAGTACCGCCCATGCCTAACACTGCCCTGAGTTGCTTTTTCTTAAACTCCACGAATGGTAGATTGAAGACCAACTCTTTTTGGACGCAATTGTAGGAACCTTTGCTGTGATCATGACATAGATGCCCTAGCCCACGGACACACCCTGGAATTCCGAAAGAGGAGTCCCTACATTCCACCCGTGGCCAGGAAGGAAAACCATGTCCCACAGCTACTTCTGGAGGTACGAGCAATGTTAAGAAAGGGAGCCATAGAACTCATCCCAAAGAGACTCCGGGGCTCCGGAGTGTACTCGCGATACTTCCTTGTCCGAAAGAAGACTGGCGGGTGGAGACCCATCCTGGACGTTCGTCAGCTAAACAAGTACATCAAGTCCCAGAGGTTCCGGATGGTCACCCTCCAGCACGTGCTGGGACAGCTGGAGGAAGGCGACTTCCTATCGTCGCTGGACTTGGAGGGTGCTATTTCCACATCCCCATTCTAAAAGGGCAATCGAAAATTCCTACGGTTTGTGGTCCAAGGGCGACACTATCAGTTCAAGGCCCTTCCCTTCGGGTTGAAGTCGGCATCCAGGGTGTTCACCAAGTGCCTGGAACCAGTGGCGGCGCGGCTGCGCCTGCAGGGGATCCACATCTACCCCTACCTGGACGATTGGCTCATCCGAGCAAGGTCAAGAGAACTTGCCGTCGATCACACAGCGAAGACCGTCCAACTTCTCACGGATTTGGAATTCTCGATCAACTTTGCGAAATCTCACCTGGTACCGTCGCAAATCGCCCTGTTCCTTGGAGTCAGGCTCGATACAGTGGGGTGATTGGCTTCTCCGTCGGAGGAACGGATGAAAGCCATCCTAGGCAAGGTACAACGGCTGTTGACCCTGGACGTGGCCAAGGTGAGGTCCATCAAGTCCCTACTCAGCATGATGTCCTCGTGCATCTACCTCGTGCACCTTTGCAGGCTACGCATGGGACCCCTACAGGAGTTCCTCGACGCCCGTTGGATGCAAGCGGCGGGCAGCTTCGAAGACAGGATCTCTCTCAACGAGACTTTCTGACAAGCGATCCGGTGGTGGGGCACCCGTGTGCACCTAGTGGCGGGTATGGACTTCCAGACCCCGGCGCATCAGGAAACAGTGACGACGGACACCTCCCTGGAGGGATGGGGAGCGCACTCCGGCGATCTCTACACAAGAGGCCTTTGGCTCCCGGAGGATAGATCTCTACACATCAATGTCCTGGAGCTCCGAGCTGTGTTATGGGCCCTCAGGTCATTCCTTCCGTCCCTCAAGGGCAAAGTGGTAAGGCTCTTCACCGACAACACCACCTCAATGTTCTACATCCGAAAGCAGGTGGGCACCAGATCCCAAACCCTATCCAGGGAAGCGCAGGACCTGTGGCACTGGACCGTCGCCCAAGGGATGTTCCTGGTACCCTTCCACCTGGCAGGAATAAAGAACACCATCGCCGACTCGCTCAGCAGGGAGCTACACTCATGCCACGAGTGGGAACTTCGGCAGGATCAGGTGGATTGCCTATTCCAACGATGGGCAATCCCCAGATAGACTTGTTTGCGACGGCGAGGAATGCCAAGTGCCGGCGGTTCGCCAGCAGGTTTCCCCAGCCGGGGAGCATGGGCAATGCCTTCCCATTCCCCTGGGACGGCCTGTTCCTGTACGCGTTCCCGCCGTTGCCGTTACTGCTGCGACTCATTAGTCAATTCAGACGTTCCCGGTGCAAGATGATTCTTGTCGCACCAGCGAGGCCGAGGCAGATTTGGTTCCAGGACCTTCTGGACATGTCAGCGTCCCCACCAGTCAAACTGCCGACTGACGCGGATCTCTTCGCCAGGGAAGGAGGTGCCATCCTCCACCACGACTCAGGGTCGCTGAACCTGCAGGCCTGGCTCCTGCAGCACTAGAGTTCGGAGGATACGATATACCAGCGGACTGCAAGGAGGTGCTTGCAAAGGCCAGAGCGTACTCAACTCTCAAGTGCTATGGGCACAAATGGAAGAGGTTCTCTGTCTGGTGCTGTGCACAGAAAATTAACCCTCTCTGGATTACAGCCCCTCATGTGCTGCCGTACTTGCTGTCGCTGGCCAAGGCGGGGCTGGCACATGCCTCCATCAAGATCCATCTGGCAGCTATTTCCCGCTACACCAGCACTCTGGGGCGGTCATCGCTGTGGTCTCACCGCCTGGTGAAGGAGTTCATGAAAGGACTGCTCCGCTCGTTCACGCCGGTGAAGGCTCCGGCCCCGGCGTGGGAGCTTAACGTGGTGCTGACCAAACTCACGGGGCTGCCATTCGAGCCTCTGCATTCGGCACCGTTGAAGTTTTTATCGTGGAAGACAGTGTTTCTTGTGGCCATCCCCTCCGCACGACGACTGGGAGAGATCCAGGCCCTCTCCTGTAAACCTCCATACCTGACTTTCAACGCAACAAGGGTGGTGCTGAGGACGCATCCCTCTTTCATATCCGAGGTGCCGTCGGACTTCCATCTCAACGAGCCCTTGGTGTTACCTGTTTTTTTCCCGTCGCCTTTGTCACCGGCTGAGAGGACTTTGCACTCGCTGGATGTGGCTAGAGCGCTGAAGTTCTATGTGGACCGCACAAAGAGTTTTCGGAAGACATCACAGCTGTTTGTAAACTTTGGCCCCGTGAACCAAGGGAAGGCCCTCTGAAAGGCTTCCATTTCCAGATGGCTCTCCGGCTGCATCATGCGCTGTCACCAGTCGGCAAACTGACCGTTGCCTGGCCGTCTGAGAGCCCATTCGACCAGAGTGATCGCTGCTTCCACGGTGTTCCTGTCTCGGGTGCCCCTGCTGGACATCTGCAGGGCTGCTACGTGGAGATCGACACACACCTTCACGAAATTCTACTGCGTCGACTGGGATTCCAGGGAGGAGTCCAGAGTCGGCCAGGCAGTGCTGCGCAACATGTTCGCCTGAAGGTGAGCCTGGTGGGGAGGTAAGAGATGCTTAATGTTGAGTTGTTGAAATGCTTAATGTTGAGCCTTGCCACCTCCCGTGGTTGTGCATGTGTGTCCTGCTATGTATTCTTGTATTCATGAGCATGTGAATCCATGCCAGACCCCATCCTGGAGAAGGAACAAGTTACTTACCTGTAACTGTTGTTCTCCAGCATGGGTCTGGCATGGATTCGCATGGGAACCCTCCTGTCTACATTCTCTTGGTCCTACTGCCACTTTCCGTGCTACCAAATCTGAAGATGGCTGCCAGAGGAGGGGCTTACGTAGAGGGCAGTCATTGGCTGGGGGCAGTATGACCCAGAGACCAATGATTGGTTATTAGTAGAAAGACAGTTTAGAAACGAAACTGAAACTGATTTTTTCTTTACCAAGGATTCCCAGCCTGACGACGGGGAATATTCATGAGCATGTGAATCCATGCCCGACCCATGCTGGAGAACAACAGTTACAGGTAAGTAACTTGTTCCATCTATTGGTCTGTAAAAGGCAATTTGGAAGAAGCCCTTGTAACATTGAATAATTATGTGTCAACGGAAATGTTGACTTATCCGGGTCTCCAAATTATGATCTTGGGTGACCTAAATGCAGATATTTCATCTGATACACATCTTGGGTGTGAATTAGAATCCTTCAGATATATCGAGACGAATATCTTAGGCAACATTAGCAGTAAACTAAAGCTTGGGAAATTGTGGTATACATTTTTTCTGGATTGGGGACTGTCGTCCGCATGTGTCAATCGAGATAATGAAAGATTGACCCTTACATGGTTGAATGGTGCTTACTCATCAACTATAGATTACATAAATGTTTTTCAATATTTCTAGAGTTGGTGATGAATTTTGAGATTAGTAAGTCCCCCTATAGTGACCATAGTATCCTTACTGTCCCTTTTTCCCCGTAGAGGCAAAAACCCTTGGGGTTAATTTATCTGATTAACGTACACCTAAATCCCTCTAAAAATAGACTGAGATGGCATGAGGGTAATGTTAATAAGGCTAACAGGCTCTTTCTGAAAATCCTTGAGGAATCAAAAATAGAAGAAAAGACAGTCCTCTTTTACCACAATAATTTTACCACATTAGTAAGATCTGCACTTGACTCTCTTCATATTAAGAAGCGGGCCTTCTGGTGCGGGGCTAAACAGCCCCACATTTATGATGGGATGGTTAGAGCAAAGAAAACTGCCCTTCAGAAAGAAATTAGGCAACTTAGGAAATCCTCCCCCGATGTTGATATCTTGAATTTTAATATCAGAAAGTTTAAGCAATTCTATAAAAACTGGCTTATTAGCTATAGGGACTCCCTCCATCAGGCAGACAACGAACAGATGCTATCCACCCTGGGGGATGGTTCATCCAGGCAATTCTGGCTACTGCTTAACAATCTGGAATCACGTCAAGTTACCTCCCAAACTAATCCATCGGAGCAGGTTTGGCTAGGGCATTTTGATCAAGTATATAGAAAACAAACCTCAGCTAGAAACTGGAGCGCGACTTTAGCGTCTCCATGGTCTGTATATTTCTCTGTCACGGATATAGAAGTGCAAATAAAATCAGCTAGCTCCTCGAGAGCGGGAGGTCCCAATGACCTCCCAAATGCTACATTTAAAGAGAACGTGGGAGTATGGGCAAAGATTCACTATTTCCTGTTTAAAGATGTCATTAGAACTAAAATCATACCAATATCCTGGCATCTTTCATATATTGTCCCAATTTTTTAAAAGGGGGATAGGAGTTCCCCCAAGAGTTATCACCCTATTGCTATTCTTGATGCGGACTCGAAGATCTTTGCGGGAATGATATTAAAGGAAATTAATGAATGGATGAAGCAAGAATCCATCCTCTCTCTCCTGCAATACAGGTTTAGAAAGGGTATTGGGACAGAAGTAGGTGGCCTTCTCTTGACCACTCTCCAATCTAGGGCCTGGAAAACTGATGCAGCTCCTATCTACCGGGCTGCCATAGATCTTAGTATGGTCTTTGACAGTGTGGATAGAGATATTCTTTGGGGGAAACTGAAAACTCTGGGGATGCTAAAAAATCTGCTATCTATTCTCATTCACCTTCATCTTCACTCTTGAGTACAGATTAGGTTGAATGGGGACCGCCTTCTCTCTGGCCCTCTGGAAATTGGGAATGGACTAAGACAGGGATATCTCTTTGCCCCGACACTTTTTAATCTATATGTTTCCGAAGTGGGTACTTGTCTGGAGAAAAGTTCATTATTCCTCCAAAAATTGGTGCTACCCCTATTACCTGGGTAGCTTATGCTGACGATTTCCTTCTTATGGACCAGTCCCCTAAAGGCCTGTAACGTATGATTACGGCTTTCTATGAATACACGGTTGGAAACCATCTCAAAATCAACCCAAGTAAAACGATCATAGTTACCCTTTCAAATAAGAACTTAAAGAAAAGTGGGAAGGTGTATTCTTGGTGCTTGAATAATGAAAAACTGCAGGTTCAGTCGGCAATGATATACCTTGGCTTCCCGATCCTGAACAAAAATAATCAAGGGCTGTATCGAGAGCACCTACGAACTAAAGGTACCCCTTTGATAGCACAACTAAAAAAAATTGATATAAAATTTGGTACATTTTTTATCTTTCCATTGCTTCGCTATTTTAGGCTAAAAGTTAATCCAAAAATGGTCTATGGTGTAGAAATCTTTCCAGATGCCATAATGATAGAAACTGCAAAAATGGATTTGAAAGTATTAAAGAGTTTTATGTAATGGCTGCCGAAATCTACCCCTGTTGAAGTCCTACACTATGAGTTGGGACTTTTTACTTGGAATATCTGGATTAGTTGGCGTAGTCTCTCCCTCTACAGAAGATTATTGTATGACTCGGGAGACAACCTATACAGAATTCTGGGACAGGGTCTTAAAGCCGGTACGCCCGGACTTGACCAATTGGTCAATTAAAAATCTCAAGTAGGGAAACCCTCTCAAAATTGGGGGTGGACCCCGACACTTTGATTAAAAATCTGGTCTATGTGAAAAAAACGTATTCAATTTATAGACTGGTCAAACGCCATTACTAAGGTGGCTAATTCTAAACTATTTTCCCACCTAATCACCCACCAGAAGGCCGTGGGGGTTGTGGAACCGTATCTTCAAAAATATCGTAGTCGAGCTCTCCTTAACGGGATTATGCGATTTCGCTTTAATGTTTGTAAAAGAGGCAAAATCATGGAGATTCGGACTAGAAATAAACACAGAGAAACAACGAATATCGAGTTCCTCTGCAGGTTCTGTCATGAGCCAGAAGAGAAAGAAACTCTATATTATCTCCTGCTAGAATTTAAGACATTAATGGCAGCACGAATCAAGTACTTTGCTAAATTTGTAAACTCAATAGATCGTTAACGGAAATGTTATGGTGGGAAATGATGCATGGTTCTGGTATACCTTTAAAGATAGCAGTTGTTCGATTTCTGAAAGATGTCTGCAACATTATTTGAACATTATTTGTGTTTGCAGTAGATGTGATGGTTCTATTAATTTTATTTGATGACTGTTCTTGTATTTCAAAAATGTAATACTTATGTTCTTCGATTCGTTTAGATTTTATTGGATTTTTATACAGTTTTAAATTTTTGTTCCCACCAAACACAAGGGAAGAAGTTAACTTTGAAGGGCTTCTCTGTCGATGGAATTTCAGGCAATTCGGACCTGCAGCAGGGCTTCACTGGGGGACCAGGAGTTGCAGCAGTCGTCATCCTTCAGCTTGTCTTCGGTTCTCTCATTCCAGTGGTCGACCCTGCTATCCAAGTCCCAGAGGCCTACTTTTAAACATTTCCCTCCATTAATTCCAGTCTAGCTGTCACTCACCCAGCAGGGTGGCTGTCCTTGCCAGACAGCAAGTCGGCCAATCACACCAGAGTGCATTCAGGTCTCCTAGGAGACTAAGCACAAGGATTTTCAGGCACCTCCCTCACATCCTGTCCACCCCAGACACTCAGGCGCCAGAGGAGGGCTTCAGCAGTGAAGCCCGCCAAAGGCCAACGAACAAAGGGACCAAACCTGGTTTGGCACGCAGGGACAAACACTAGAAGGACCTTTCCTAAAGGAAACAGGGAAAAAAGGTGACTGGAGTCTGTTTTTACAGATAGGTCTTGGGCGCCATATTGAAAAACATGGCTGACCTGATAGTTAGCTACCGGTTTTCGCGGTCGGGAAAAATCATGGTAGTTTGTTCTAAACCACTGCCACCAGCCATTTCAAGAGGGAAAGAGTAACATTTGACTGTTACATGAGTGTTTAGACTCAGGGGATGCTAGGCAACCCCTCCAGCACTCTATAGGAAGATAGTGTGTGCTGGGTCTGTACATTTAAACAGACTAGTAAAGTCAATTTAAATTTACATGCTCTGGGAGACACTAGTCAGTCCCAGAGAAGGTATTTAAACCTTGGGAAGTCTGAAAGACATGCCTTTATCTGGGGGTTTGAGGGATGTTACCGGCTGAAGGTGCTGTGTCACACACAAGAAAAAGATGATGCCTATGGAGTTGCCCATATCCAAAGAACACAAAAGTAAAACACACACCAAACATGAAAGAGTGGGAAAAAAAGGCTCCCACTCTTTCCAGGTAAAAATGAAAAATCCTAGAAATCCAGCAAAGTTGCTGTGGGTCTCAAAAGGAAAGGGAAATTAGCACATTCTTGAGAATTCTCCTTAACACTCGTCCTGCCAGACTAAGGGACAGGAGGATTTAGTCCACTCTTGGATGAATCTCCTTACTCCAGTCGGTCAAACATCCTGGAGAGACCATCAGCATTTTGGTGGTGACACCCAGACCTGTGTTCAATGGTAAAATCAAACTCTTGCAGGCTGATTGACCAGCTCAATAGTTTAGGGTTTTCCCCTTTCATTTGCATCAACCATCTCAAGGGTTGGTGGTCAGTCTGAATCACAAAAGTAGATCGATACAAGTATGGTCTAAACCTCTTCAGTGACCACACAATAGCAAAACATTCCCTTTCAATGGTTGCCCACCTTGTCTCAGGTTCCTTCAGCTTCCTATTGATGAAGCAAATGGGGTGCTCCTTACCTTTCTCATCCAGCTGACTCAGAACTGCACCTATACCGGTATTTGAAGCATCTGTCTGCACAATGAAGGTTTGGTTATAGTCAGGAGCTCTTAGGACTGGAGCTTGATGAAGGGCTTTCTTAAGTCCTTCAAATGCTTGAGTGCACTCTTCATTCCACCTGACCTTTTTAGGAAACTTGGGAGAGGAGATCACATTCAAGGGAGAAGCTATGGCCCCATAGTTTTCCATGAAGTTCCTATAGTAACCAGTGAGGCCTAGGAAGGCTCTCACCTGGGTTTGAGTAGTAGGTGTGGCCCAGTTTTGTACACCTTGTACCTTGCTAGGTAATGGCCTGATTCCACCTCCTCCTACCTCATGTCCAAGGTAGACCGCTTTACTCTGACCAATTTGACGCTTACTCGCCTTTATGGTCAGATGGGCCTGCTCAAGAGCCTGCACAACACATCCTAAATTGGCAACATGTTCTTTCCAAGTATGGCTGAACACTGCAATGTCATCCAAGTATGCCATTCAGAAGTCCTCCATCCCATTCAGAATCTGGTTAACCATCCTTTGGAATGTTGCAGGTGCATTCTTTAGTCCAAAAGTCATTACCTTGAACCGGTAGAGGCATGATGAGGTTGAGAATGCAGTTTTCTCCTTGGCATGGTCTGTCAGGCTGTTTGCCAATAGCCTGAAATGTACTGAGGTACTTGGCTGAAACAAACTTGTCTACCAGTTCATCTGTCCTTGGTAAAGGATGGACATCAGTCCTAGTGACTGCATTAAGAGCTCTATAGTCCACACAGAATCTCAACTCCTTGGATCCTGCCTTTGGCACTAGTACAACTGGACTAGACCATGGACTGGTAGAGGGCTCTGTTACGCTGAGATCAAGCATCTTGTTGACCTCTTCCTTTATGTGGGTTCTTACATGATCTGACATCCTGTAACCTCTGCTTTTTTTTAAACTTTTTTTTTTCTGGCAGAGGTAGATAGCTTACACAAACATCAGAGCAGCCAATAGGAACATAATACATGGTTTCCAAAAAGCAGTAGTACATACGCACAATAATGGAGAAAGAAACACAATAACAGAGGCAACCTCGTGGGTTGGGAGCTGCTGTGGATCATTGCAGAGATGAGTGTGTTGAATCGTCTGCAGACGAGAGTGCATCCAGGCTATTGAGATAGCTATTGAAAGCTGTCCAGATATTTTTTGGCTGAGAGTGGGCCAGGAGGATAGTGGGGTACTCCTCCTTGCAGTTCCAAAACCACGTTAATAAGTTCATCCATTTCTGGAATGTTGGGGGGCGGGGGACTTCCAATTCTGTAACACACATTTTTTGGCAATTATGCAACTCACGTTTAGGAATTTAGCAACACTTCTGACTCCCTCAGCCCCACATACACCAAACAATACCCCCAGAGGGTCAGGTTCAATAGTGATATCACAGATTTCAGACAAAGTATTCAGGACCCTGTCCCAGAATGCGGCCGACCCGGGCAGTCCCAAAACATATGTAAGTGGCCCGCATCCCCAGCGCCACAGCGAGGGCGAGCCGTGGGTCAGAGCGAGCAAATTTCGAGACTTTGCGTGGGGTGTAGTATAACCTATTCACCAGTTTGTACTGGATGGCTCTGTAGCGAAAGTTCAGTGAGACTCTTATTAGTATGGGAGCACATTTTCATCCACAGCTGATCAGTGAGTTCCAGCCCCAATTCGGATGCCCAGTCGTCCCTGGCCCTGAGAGGCTGTGCTGGGGCAGTATTGAGGAGGAGTTTATATAACGAAGACACCACCCTGCGGGCCCCGCCCGAGTTGGCAATATAGGAGATCCCAGGGGAATCAGGGGGTTCACAGGGAAATCCCAGCCAGGCACCTCAGAAGGCCACTCGTAGCCTATAGAATTGTAGCAGTTCATCGGTGATCCCGTGTGGCCCGGCTTTCAGGTCTGCGGAGTTATGAACTGCCCGACTGGGTAGAAGTCTGTCAGGGCTGAGTAGCCCAGGGCCTGCCAGTGCCATGCTAGGGCTACGTCATGCGTGGGTTCCATTCCAGGAAAGTGCCAGATGGGGAGCCACTTATAGTACTAGTGATCCTCCGCCCCAGCGGCGAATATCCGACCCCAGGCCTGAACGGTGGTACGGACTGGGTCGATTGCAGAGTCCGGCTCGTATTGTCGATGCAGTATTAGGGACATTATATTGGTGCCAGATGCCGCGAGAGCCTCCAGCTTGACATGAGGGCGTGGGGGGGGGGGGCGGGATACCAGTAGGAGGCGAATTGTGCCTGAGCTGCGATCCAGTACCGCAGCAAGTCGGGGGCGGTGAAACCACCTTTCTCGTAGAGAAGTGTCATAGCAAGCCATTTTTTCTGCACCGCCCCCGAGTGCCACAGGAACTGAGCACACAACTTATGGAAGTCTGTGAAGTATTTCTTACCGGGCCAAATAGGAACATTATTGAATATATACAGCAGTTTAGGAAGCAGTATCATTTTAACCAGTGACAGTCTCCCTGCCAAAGATATCGGGAGAGGGCGCCACCGCACAATCCTGGCCTCAGCCAGTTCTGTCGCGGCCCGGTAGTTGTTGGCAAGGAGGGTGTCTTTGGTCAGGGACACCTGGATACCCAAATATTTAATCCCATCAGGGGACCAGCGGAGGGGGTACTCAGTGACCGGTTGTGCTGTGGAGCTTGTGAGAGGGAAAAGTTCAGATTTGGTGTAATTGATTGTGAAGCCAGAATATGTGCCAATACGGGTGATGTCCCGGAGGATTGGGTCAAGATGTGCATTGGGGTCCCTGACAAACAGCAACACATCGTCTGCATAGAGAGAGATCATTTCGGGGGAATCCTGCAGCCGTATCCCTTTGCGTGAGTGGCGCTCCCTAACAAAGTCTGCCATAGGCTCGATGGCAAGGGCAAACAGGATTGGGGAGAACGGGCATCCCTGGCGGGTGCCTCTGAAGAGAGGGAACAGAGAAGAGGTCTGGGAGTTGACTCGGACCCTGGCAACCGGGGAGGTGTATAACAGCTTGATATATGCGATCATCCTGGGTCCTATACCCATGGTCTCAAGGACGAGCCACATGTACCTCCAGGACACCATTTCGAAGGCCTTCTGGGCATCCAAGGTTACCGCGACCGCACTCAACCCCTGATCGATGCATGCCATGACGTTCAGGAGCCGCCTGATATTGTGGGACGTGGATCTCCTGGGAACAAAGCCCGACTGGTCGTCATGTACCATGTAAGCCATGACAGGCAGGAAACGGGCGGCGATCACCTTAGCAAAGATTTTAGTATCTAGATTCATCAATGACAGGGGCCGGTAGGAGCCGCATTCATTGCTAGGTTTACCCGGCTTAAGCAGTACCGTGATGACGGCCTCACATAGCGACGGCGGAAGGGAGCCTACTCTGAGCGATTCATTCCATACTTCAAGCAGTTTGGGGGCCAAGATCGCGACATTTTCTTGATAAAATTCAGCCGTTAGCCCGTCGGGGCCCGGCGCCTTTCCTTTAGGGAGACTGGATATGGCCTCCACTATTTCATTCAGTGTGAAAGGGGAATCTAGTAGGTCCCTTGTGGCGGTTGAGATACAGGTGGTGGGTATCTGTTCCAGGAGCTCTCGCATCTGAGAGTCGCTATGTTCGGGGGGCTGTGAATATAGATCCGAATAGAAGTCCACGAAGATATCAAGGATTTGCTGGTCAGACCACTGTGTGACCCCCTGCCCGTTCTTGACACAGGTTATTTGAGATTGGCCCCCCCTCGCCAATGCAGCAAGTGTTTTCCCAGGCCTGTCCCCCTCACCGTACCTTCGAGCCGCCTGTGGGCGGCTGAAGTACTGGACCTCCCTGGTGGCTTGTTCGTTGAAGGTTTTGAGCTCCTCACTGATCTGGGAGAGGATGCTTGGGTCAACTGAGGCCGGGTGGGCACATAACAGGTCACACAATTTAGTTTCCGCGCGGGACAGGGCGGCTCTAATGGCTTTGAGGACTCCTGACTCTCTAGAGATGGATGCACCCCTGATGAAGACTTTGAAAGCGTCCCAGCGTGTTCCCATTGTGGTGGACTGGGGTGTATTGTATTCGAAATAGGTCTGGATGTCGGAGAGGATGTCTGCCTTAAATACAATATCCTGCAGGGCAGCTGATTTGAATCGCCATGTGTTGATCGTAGGGGCAGGAATCCCCAGGTCTAGAGTTATAAGAATAGGTGAGTGATCCGATAATGTGCGCGCTAGTATCCGTGACTCGGCCACCCTGCCTAGCAGTGAACTGGACAGCAAAAACAAGTCTATCCTAGACGAGCTGTCGTGTACTGACGAATAGTAGGTGAACTCACGCGCTTGTGGATGTAGTGTTTTCCATACGTCATGGACGGCAAGTGTTGCCTGGTGGGTGAGCAATCTATGCGCTGCGCCGGACAGGGGTCTAGGGGCCGTGCCCGTCCTATCCATCGCGGTATCTAATATAAAGTTCATGTCCCACCCCCCCCCCCAAATGATCTGTACCCCATCGTATCCTAGCAAAATAGATACCACCTTTTCAACAAATTCGGGGGAGTCAACATTGGGGCAGTAAGTATTCACCAGGAAGTACTCCCTGTGTCTACGTAGCTCTTGTGGAGAACAAACTTGAGCGCTTTATGGATCATCGTTACCACCCCTCTGGCGCGCGTGGAGTAAGAGGTAAAATATCTGTGAGGACCCCAAGTTGGGGCCATAGTTTTGATCAGGGGACCCGTTGAGTGAGTCTCCTGCAGGAACAGTATTTTACAGCCGTGTCTATTGGCGTATGCCATGATTTAACGAGCCTTGGTGTAATTGCTCAGGCCCCGCACATTCCAGGACATTATTGCTATAGGCATGTCAATAACCTAAGTAACATCCCACCAACGTTGTCGTAAGGTAACACTAGGGCGGGGGTCACCCGAGTCAGGGCCCCCCGATGCACTGTGGTCTGCCAATCCGCCTCTGCCATTTTCCTTAACACACAAACAAACCTTACCACCCCCCTCCCGCACCACCCCATCCAAGCAGGCAGTGTTACCCCCACACCCCCAACCACAAATACAACCAGATCCCATGAAAAGGGGAACAACAAGCAGTGCCCAACATGAGCCCGCTAGCCCACTGGCCCAACCGGGGCCATCGCCCAACTCTAAATCAACAAAAGTAAACATTGCAATCGCAGTGGGGTGCGCCGTCGCCGTGTGATGGGCTCTATGAAAAGAACATACAAAACATCAGATTACCAGCGGTGTCTAGTACAGCATATATGAACCATGCATGGGTATTCAGCGCCAGTAATAGCGTGTGTTCACAGGTGAGTCCCAAGGGTTGTATTACTATCAACACATGAGGAACAAACAATAACAAGCATATAGCAAGGATACTGAGTGGTTAGTCATCTGCCATTGGATTGGCGTTGGGAACAGGTAGTGGTATTTGTGCCTCTATGAATTTGACAGCCTCCTCAGGCACCGTGAAGAAAAACAACTTCTCTTTAAAGGTGATTTTGAGCCTGGCGGGAAAAAAGGGTGGCATTTGGGATGTTGCGCTCCCGTAGAAGTTTCTTGACACCCAGATATTGGCGTCTCTCCTGCTGAACCCCGACCGAGAAGTCAGGGAATATCCGGATGATGTTGGAGTCAAGGCGAAGGTCTCCCTTCTCGCGGGAGAGGCGTAAAATGAGGTCCCGATCCCTGTAATTGAGAATCCTGGCGATGATGGGTCTGGGGAAATCACCTGGCTTGGGACGCGGGGACAGCGCACGATGAGCCCGTTCCACCATGAAGAAAGGGGATAGTGCAGGGTTCCCCAGCAGGTCTCTGAGCAAATTTTCAATAGCCAGCTCCATGCGTCCCTTCAGAGCATTCTCCCGGACCCCAATTATGCGAAGATTGTTTCTGCTTGAGCGGGACTCGAGGTCATCACACTTTGACTTTACCAGCTTCATGTCACGGGTCAAGGTGGCCACTGTATCCTGCAGAATGTGAAGCTGGTCTTCGTTGGCCCCAATTCTATTTTCCGCCTCAGTTATCCATGTTCCAGCTTGGTAAACCCGTGATTTTAGAGAGGCGACATTGGCATTTATGTCGTCTAGTTTTTCGTGAAATGAGGCGAAGCATTTGGCCATTGACTTCATCATGGCGGTGAGATCTGGGGCCGGCGTCCCCGTGGGGGCCTCAGAGTCAGGGTCGTCCTGGACGGACGCCGCTGCACCCTAGTCCGCACGTGGGGCCTCTCTTGCATATTTGTCCATGGCGCCCACCTTATTTGTTCCTCTGGGTTTTGCTAGGCATAACACATGTGATGGGGGGTGACCTGACAGGCAGGCCCAGTTTAAAGTTATGTGCCTGGGCGCAATGGCAAGGATCACTCTCCAGATGTATCAGGCTATTGTGGTCTAGCGGACGTAGAGAAGGGCTAGGGCCCTTTTAAGATGATCAGGTATCCTGATGGCCACTAAATCAACGTGTGAGGTACGCAGGCAAGTGTAGGCAGTCCGGGTATCAAACATGGGAGGAGCGAGGGCCGGAGGAGGCTCCAGCAAGGCTCTGACAACGTGAATTTAGGCCAAGGAGAGTATGCAGGATGGCTAATGTAGAGCACCACGATGCCAGATTGTAATGCCTGAGGCCGCACACATGTGCCAGGCAGGCACGGCACCCAGGACCATGCGCCAAAAAATGCAGTGAGATGCCGTGTCCCCGGGGGCAGAATGAATTGTGACAGAGGAGGCCCCCAGTTCAGTGCAGTGCAGCCGGGGGCGTCAGGGCGCCCAAGGCAGACAGCAGCCCCCCGTGGTCTGTTGGGCCCGCTGAGCCGGCAGTGATGTGGCGCGGGCGGCTGTATGAGGAGGCTCCAGGGCAGAGAGCAGCAGTAGCAAGGGAGGGTCGGCCCCCGCCCAGCCCAACTCCTCACCTGGTGGCGGTTCGCGCCCATGAGGAAGCGGCCCGGTATCTCCAGACACGAGCGGCGAGTTCGCTGGATCAAGCGGCGGCTCAGGAAGTGGAGCAGCCGCGACGCCTCGGATGTCAAGGTGAGGGAGCGGAGCAGGGGCAGCTGCAGAGACAGTCGTGGGGAAGGCCGCAGTACACTGGTGGGCCTGGGGGAACCCACGTTGCCCCCGGCAGTGTCAACAGCCGCAGGCGCCAGTCCCTCCGCGCCGCAGCAAAGACGGCCGGGATCCTCCACGGAGGCGGGCCTGACCGGCCCTCAGGAAATGCTGCGGTGCGTATCAGGCAGTAGGGCCAAGAACTCCCGCACGGCCCAGCGGGGCCCCCAGAGCCTGATTGTGCTTCAGAAAGCAGCGAGACGTGCAGGGCAGTGTCGGGCACAATCCGAGCTGGTGGCAATTAGGAAAGGCAGTGGTATCCGCTGGTGCTGCCGGATGACGTGTCCCAGCCACACGGAGCTCCACAGCTAAGCGGCCATTTTCGGGCTGCTCAACAGCGCCTCCCCATAACCTCTGCTTTTAACAGGTAAACAGTAACCAGTGGGAATATCATGCTGGCCCCAAGGGGTCAAGCCTACTGATAGTGAAAACAGGGAGGCAAACTGATTTAACAGAAACCTGCACTCCTCCTGTTGTTCAGGTGTCAAATTAGAAGAAAGATTGACTCCTATCTTCACATCTAAAGGTTGTCCTCTGAGTAGGTCAGGTAGAGGTTCACACTCCTCCTCCTCTTGAGCTGAAGCTAGAAGCAAAGCTCCTACTTCTGGTCTTGAGACATATGCTTTTAGACGGTTGGTGTGAAAGACTCTGGGAGCATCCTTAGGATTGCCTAAGTCCACCATATAGTTGACCTCTCCAAGTTTGCCCACAGCCTTGAAGGGTCATATCGACTTGTCCTGTAAGGCCCTCTGCCTTGTAGGAACCATAACTAGAACTATGGTTGGCCTTCTGGTCATGCCAATGCTTCACCAGACCCTGACCTGCGTTCAAGTTATCTGATGTTTCTGCCATCATGTGTGACATTCTCCTCCGGAGACCTATCACATAGTGAGTGGGCCTCATTACGAGATTTGCGCTAAAAATCCATCATTACCGGCATGCCGGTAAGAACGTGTCCGTGTAGCCTTGATCCCCCAAACAGCGGCTGATTACGAGTGTGCGAGCACACGCTTACCTGCATGCCGGTAACGGATGTACTGCCATGCCGGTAACATCCCTCAAACCCCCAGATAGAGGCATCATGAAATGCGCAGATACCTCTGCTGCCATCGGCCTCCTCTAAATAGCGGTACCAGTAATACCACAGTGGTATTAACGGGTCCGTTATTACTGGCACCGGAAGCAACGTCATCACGCCGGAACGGGAAAAGCTCTGGTGGCCATCTTCAAAAACATAATCAATTGCCATCCTCTACAGACTGGATCTGTGTAGTCAAAATCCCTAACACACCTTGGAGAAGATGGCAAAAACTACCTAGAAGGTTTCAGCCCGCTTGCGCAAACCCAGATTCAGTTATGGGCAGCTAAACATGTTAGCTGGTACGCTAGTGGAGCATGCAGACGTGGTTTTCTGTGCTGACCTGAGACGTCCAGCACAGATAAGGTAGAAGCAGATATAGGAGGATGTAGTGAGGAAGGTGAGTGTGGTTGGCATCAACGCACGCACCGTGAAGGAATGTAAAAAGCGGTGGGACGACCTGCGCTTGCGAGTATGCAACATCCTGTCGCCCAATCTCAGCCAGGGGCTGGCAACAGGCGGCAGTGCCCACTCACCCATAAAAATTGGCAAGGTGGGAAGAGACCTGCAGCACAATAATTGATGTGGAGTCCATCGAAGGAGTTGGTGGAGCGGAGTTCTGAGTCCCATCATCGGCAGATGAAGGTGAGTGTCCCCACAAACATCTGACATGCAATGATCATAGTTGTCCAACAAATGTGATTGTAATACGAGCCAATACATGGCCCATCATACATACATTCACATATCCCTGACCCCACCAATGTCATATCAAAATGCATGCTGCATGCCGATCCCATACCCAAATACACACCCGATACACAGATGAACTGAATGTGTCACACAGCACGCAAGACACAACACACCCGTAGGCCCCACAGCAGACACCATGGTGAACATGTCAACACCTGAGGGAAGCCAATACCCTCCCCCATTCTTGCACGCACCCTGTCTGCCGCAACAACAAGCATGCAACAATCCACATGGCACAAACTGCACGAAGACCAATGCATGCATGATGCAAGTACTACCATCACTGATGCCCTGCCTCTCTTTGTCCCCCACAGGCACGGATGCAGACAGCAATGAACATGATGTAAGTGCACAAGCCAGGACACCTGCCAAAAGGCCCAGTGGCCGGGATGATGGCACCAGGCCATCCACGTCGAGGGGAACAAGGATGGTCCAAGTGCCACACAAGGCACTCATTAGTGCCCAACCAGCTCTGCAGCCACCAACAGAGGACCAGCAAACACCTGCCCCTGCACCCCTTGAGACACAATCCACACAGGGTGTGGCCACATCTGTGGAAACGGAACATGATGGCTCACAGGCCGCTGCCACAAGCTCGGTTGGGGGGGCAGCTGCATCTGCACCTCATAGTGGCGATGAGGAATAGGGCCATGATGACTACACCCATGTAGGAGGCATCTTGTCTGAGGATGTTGGACAAACCCCAAGCCCCCAGGACACCCCACAGGTCACCCCACAGGGCACCCCTCATCATGATTCTGAAGGACAGGGCAGACATGAGGAGTGGTCTCCAACAGAGGACAGCCCTGTATTGGCCACATCCACAACAGCAAACCAACCATCCACCTCCACCACCACAATACAGGACGTCAAGGGACGTCTGTCAAGGATGGAGGGCCGACAAGAGGAGATGCGCGGATTCTTTAAACAATATGTTGCAGATGGTGAGGCAACACACCGTGCAATGTGGGGGAACACTGTGGTGATCATCAAGGCCATCAACAGGAATTCTAAGCGGGTCCATGATGGATTTGCAGCTGTGGCCCAGATCCTCACTAGAATAGCCAACACTGTGGAGCAGCGGCATACAGCGGCATCCGAGCCACAACCATCAACATCATCATCATCTACCATGCCTGCCAGCTCTACTCAGACAAGCCCTGTGCGCAGGTCCCTGTGCAGCATGCAGCGCTCTGAGATGCAACCCCCTCCTCCGAAGGGGGGGCCGCAGTAGCAGGGGCACCCTGCACATGTTGGCTAGCAGAGCATCTGGACACCTGTTGTGCTATTGATGTTTTGGGGTGTTGGCGGGGTGTGTGGGGATGTTGGGGGAGGGGGGATGGGTGTGTGAGGGTGTTGGGGGGGAAGGGGTGTGGGGAGGGATGTTTGGGGGAATTGGGTAGGAGGGGAGAGGGGGGAGGAGGGGAGGAGGTATGTGGGGGTGGAGGGTTCATTCATGTTGTAAATACCATCTCTACAATACACCCGTTGTGTAAAAATAAAACACATGACTGGACATTGCTTCTTCGGTGTGTGTCAATTTATTGCACGACAGAGCACAGTGCCCATATACCCCCACACCCAGTGCCCAGAGTCCCACATTCATAGCACCCTTTGCATCCCAGTGCATCAGAATGAATGGTCTATGACTGATTGGCGCACAGCACGTCCCTCATATGTATCACTACCTGGCCGATGTGCCACATCTGCTCCTTCCTCATCTTCAACTTCACCTGGTGGGTGCTGGTCCATGTCAGCTGGCAGAGGTATGTTCCGCTGCATGCACATGTTGTGCAGCATGGCACAAACCATGATGATCTTGCCCACCTTTTCAGGCCCGTAAATGAGGGCACCACCTGACCTGATGAGGCAGCGAAAACGTGCCTTCAACAGGCCAAAGTTCTGCTCTGTGACCACACGAGTGGGTGTATCGGCACGATTTAAGTCCTCTTCGTGCCTGTTCTGCGGATATATGACAGGGGTGAGGAGCCACGTCTTCAGGGGATAGCCAGCATCACCTGCATGGGAGCAAAATAAGGTATGTGTATTTCTCAATTTCCATTTGTGCTCGGCCTGTACATCCTTCATGCTCACATGCAGTATTTCGTCAATGGCAGCTATTGACTTCACATCTGCGCAACTATCTGCCCTGTACACAACTTGGCAATCCATGGTGCTGATCTTGGGTGACGTACATGATTTAGGGGCCTTGACATTGGAATCACCAGCCACCCAGATGGAGTGACAAGGTCCATGATGTACACACATGTTAGGATTGTGTGGCAGGGGATGAGACCAAATGCATATTGGGCAATGTTTGATGCATTAGGCTGATGGTCTACATGATACTGCTTGTTTAGACAATCATGCATATGAATTATTGTTGATGCCATGCACATGTCCTTCGACGTCTTCACACTAGTCACAATGGCACAATGTGATTGCTGGTAGTGTCCGTCAGTGTAGGGAACAGTACCTTAGATGATGCAGGGTGTCGACTTGCATCCTGGTACTCATGTGCTGTGGGTGATTCCCGTACCAATCGCACCCATGCAAGTGTCGCTCACTACTTGATGGGTTCAATTTGAAGCATCCTTGTCGCATGTGCTCTCCCATTTGTATTCATCTGCACATGTTGCCATGGTGTTATGCAGTGTTACTGTCGGTGAGGGGCAGTGACAGCGAAATTGCCTGAGGTGGAATTCATACTGTGCACTCATGGATGCATGACCTGCAAGGTGATTCGATGTGTTCATGTGTATTCAGCTTTGTAACCATATGATGGTGCATTATGGTGCTGAGGGTATGGTCAGGTGATGTCCAGTGGACGTGTTCAATGGTGTGCACTGATTGTGAGTCTGACATTTACACATTGGTGTGCAGCCAGAGTGCGTTGGACTCCACTGGCTGTGTCATGCATCTTATTTGGTTGATTATGGGCACTGTGTTTGGCAGCATGGACAGTGGACACTCCCGTGGCCCAGAGAGCAGACTGCTTGCATATGCATGTACACCCCCCAAACACTCTCCCATGGCCCAGAGAGCAGACTGCTTGCATATGCATGTACACCCCCCCAAAACACTCTCCCATGGCCCAGAGAGCAGACTCACCCAGCAGCCAACCACGTCGTATGGAATATTCTTCCATATATCGGGGTATCAAGGAGTTCTGCAGCACCATTGCATCATGCATGGATCCTGGGTATCTGGCACAGCAATGTGTTATCATCTTGCTGGCATCACACACCATCTGCACATTGATGGAGTGGTATAGCTTCCGATTGCGGTACACCACCTCCACAGCATGTGGGACTGCCAACTCCACATGGGTGCAGTTGAGGGCACCAATGACATTGGGCATGTAGACCCTTGCATGCATTAGGAGTGCATCCAGCACTTAGTTTAGCACACCAGAGAAACATGGTTGCGAGATGCCATGCAGCTGGCCCACTGTGTACTGGTAGGTGCCTGTGGCCAGGAAGTGGAGCACAGATGCCACCTTCTGCAGAGGGGGGATGGCAGTGCGGATGTTGATCAGGCTGACCAACTCTTCATGTATTAGTTCCACTATGGTGGTGATGGTGTCCCTTTCCAGGTGTAGGGTGTGAATCTGTGCTTGGGTTAAGTTGAATGGCTTGGCCCTTATACAAGGGATTGGTGGCTGCCTGCAGGGAACCACTGCCTGCACTGGTGGGATTTGCTGGGCCAGTCTCGCCCTCCTGCTCCTCCTGCGTCTCCTCTGTGTTGCCTGTTGTACTGCCTGCTCAAGGAGTAGCAGTGCAGGCATGTCCTCCAGCTCCAGTATGGCAACTGCAAGTGGTATCATTTTGTTCTTGGAAGGGGTGTGATGTGTGGGTGTGCTTCTTTTCTGCAGGGCCAGGCTCCATTGCCTCCACCTGTGCTGATCGTGTGCACCTGTGGAAGTTGGGAACACTGAAGTGTCCTATTAACGGGTGATCCGCGATGCCGGTATTGCCGGCATCATGGTGGCCCTTCTTACCGGCATCTGGATGCCGGTATGTGCATGTCTGTGTGACTCGTAATGTCCTCTTCCGGTACGGTGGTGCACGGCCACAGCAGGTCCCTGTCGATTCCGGTAGGACCGGCATTGCAGGTCATGATGGGCCAGTCCCGTAAACGATGCCGGTAATGACTTACTGGTATATTACTGGACCGCCAAACTTGTAATGAGGCCCAGTGACTCTCACTGGCTTGGGGGAAGGAGCACTCTCCAACCCCTCCTTAATCAGGGCCAAGGGGCCTCTAACTGGATGGCTATAGAGAATCTCAAAGGGACTAAATCCAACTCCCTCCTGAGGGACTTCTCTATAAGTTAACAGAAGGCATGGCAGTAGAAGGTCCCACTTTCTTCTAAGGGGTTCTTCTAAAGCACCTATCATGCTCTTCATTGTATGGTTAAACCTCTCTACCAATCCATTTGTCTGTGGATGGTAGGCAGTTGAGAACTTGCAAGTTACTCCACAGTTCTTCCACATGGTCTGCATGTAGTGGGACATAAAAGTGGATGCCCTGCCAGATATAACTTCCTTAGGCTTAGGAAAACCTACCCTGGTAAAAATACCAAGTAGGGCCTTAGCCACAGCCTGAGCTGTAACAGTCCTCATAGGTATTGCTTCAGGATACCTAGTAGCATGGTCTACTACAACCAGGATAAACCTGTTTCCTGAAGAGGTTGGAGGGTCTTAGGGACGAACAATGTCGATTCCTACCCTCTCAAAAGGGACTCCCACAACTGGGAGGGGCACCAAAGGTGCCACATTCTTGGCTCCACTCTTGCCAGAGGTTTGGCAAGTGTGACAGCTCCTACAGAACATATCTACTTCAGACTCTAATGTAGGCCAGTAGAAATACAGAGAGAGCCTTTCTTTGGTCTTATTGAAACTCAAGTGACCAGCCAAAGGTATCTCATGGGCTAACTGGGGGAACTGGAGTCTGGTTTCTAGGAGCACTACAAGTCTTCTGTAGTCCCCTCTGATAGGCTCAGTTGGTTCACTGTAGAAGAGACCATCTTCCCAGTACAACTTATGCTTCCCTGGCTCTTGCCCATCCAGCTGGGAAGCTGCCTGTTGGACAAGACCTTCAAGAGTAGAACACTCTCTTTGACCTCTGCTGAAGTCTGCCCTACAGGGACCAACTTTTGCCAGTGAAGACTGCAGCTCAGGATGGTCTGCAGTATCCAGATCTCCAAAAGGGGCAAGGTCCTCTTCCAGCTCGGATTCCTCAGCAGCTGATTCAACCACACTAGGTGGTTCCACACACTCAGCCTCAGCTGGTGGAGGAGTCACAGGTGTGACTTTGGACAGTCCCCTAGGGCATGTCCTTGTAGGTAGCACAGGAGTGCTGGCTGTTTTTTTTCTGGAGGTTTTAGGTTTCCCCTTTTCCTCCTGTTTCTTAGAGATTGCAGTCAGTAAGTCCTGTGGACTGGGGGTTATAGTTTCCTTATAATCACCCCCGGAGAGCCCCTTAAGGTACTTTCTCTGGCCCTCCTAGTCTGCTCCTGTTTCCTTTTGCTGGGAGGCCTTGGAGTGCTTGATACAACTTCAAGAGTTTTTAAGTCATTCCCCAAAAATCCTCTCCCAGGTACTTCACTCTGCACACTTCCAGATATCTTGACAGTCATGTCATTGCACTGGATGAGAGCTGGTAACTGTGGAAGCATTTGGACAGGGCCTCCAGCAAGCTTAGTGAGGTATTTGGGTGCCTTAGCACCACCCTCTACCTTGAAAAAAGATTCATCAACTACAGTAATGCTGGCCCCTGTGTCTTTGATGGCACGGTTCTCCTGACCATTCACAAGAACACTGTCTTTGTAATACTCTTTAGTATTGTCTGGAATGGAATTGTAGACATCTACGTTCTGCTGTTCCCACAGACCCAGGGACACTAAATAAACACTGGCTGAGACTTTCTTGGGTTCCTCAGCCAGTAAGTGAAAGTTTCCACTTGCCATTGGTACTTCTTCCTCTGGGGAGATGGCTAAGGAGACCTGAAGGTTTACGCTTACATCTGGGATCCCCTTTCACATGGTCAGTTGACCCACAAGCCTAACATTTTCCAAATGTCTTTATGCATGGGGGTTTGGTCTGACCGCCTTCTGGTTTAGCACCAGGAGGTACACTAGCCTGATTCGGTTTTCCCTTGTGGCTTACCCTTGTTATATTTGGGGCCCTCTTTTGGATTGGAGGTATTATAATTCTCTTTGTTATCTTTCTTGTGCTGCTTCCCCTCATCCTTTTTCTGAGTTGCCCCAGAATCCTTGTGAGTAGCCCTGTTGGCAAACCACAAGTGTGCAGTCCTAACTTCTTGGGATCAATTTTCTTAGAGTCAGCCAAGTGCTGTCTCAGCTCAGGAGAGCAGGCATCATAGATAGACTCCAACATAAACAGATTTCTCATACCTTCATAAGTTAACTTTGTAACCCTTATCCAACCCATCTAAGTTTTTCAAGCAGTCACACACCCAGGTAGCCCAAGGGGTACCATCATGCTTTTTGAGGGCTCTAAACCTCTTAAGATATTGGGAAGGGGTCTTCCCAAACCTAGCTATCAAAGCTAGTTTCACACTTTCATACTCCATTCTATGGTCTTCTCCCTTCTCCATTACAACATCAGATGCAACCGGGGGTAGCCTAGAAAAAGCCAAAGAATCAGCTGATTCCCTATAATGTTCTGAATCTCATGGCTATATTCAAAAGTAGCAAGCCAATCCAAAATACCAACTTTAACCTCATACATACTTACTGCATCTTTGGGCATGCGAGGCCTCTTAGGACTGGAAGACCTAGAGGACTCTGGGAGAGAACCATTCTCAAGAGACAACTTTTTCATTTCAAGTTCATGATTCAACTCCATTTCTCTGAGCTTAAGTTCTTGATGCTTACTTTCAGTCTGGGCTTGGATTCTTTTGAATTCCAACTCAAGTCTCATCCTTTCAAGAGAGACAAATTCAGGACTTAGTGTTGGACCTGATGGGGTCCCTGTGGCCAAAGGCATATGAGCAGGTAGACGTAAAACAGGGCCTACATTTTGAGACTCTTCTGCCTCATCTAACTCATCAATAACATTTGAGTTGGACTCTGAAACATTATCATCCTCATCATCATTTTCCACATTTGCTGCAGGGCTAGGTATTTCAGACGCACTCCTCAGACTTTGATATTCCAACAACTTTTCTATCAATTTAACCTTTTTGCCTTTTACAGTGAGGTTCCTAGCTTTACACATTGCTCTCAATTGATCAACTGTTAAAGTGACTAGAGTCTCCTGTCTGTAGCTATCCATATCAGGCAAGATAAAACAATTGCTTCTCTAGTTGTGCTTAGCCTTGTGAGGGTTATTTGAACATTGGTAAGAGCAGCACTCTCTATGTAACAACTATACTTTATCCTCACCACTGTACACCAGTGTTTGGCAGAATCACATGCAGTACCCTTTTGGAACACTAGACACAATTAAGACTACAAGTGTAAGTACAATTTCACCTTTGGTACAAGCCTGTACTACACAGTAATGTGGTAGCAGTGGTTGAGCAGCCAGACGTATCTCAGTGAGCAGTA
Source organism: Ambystoma mexicanum (assembly GCF_040938575.1). Taxonomy (NCBI): domain Eukaryota; kingdom Metazoa; phylum Chordata; class Amphibia; order Caudata; family Ambystomatidae; genus Ambystoma; species Ambystoma mexicanum. The sequence goes on along the minus strand of NC_090922.1, from coordinate 583,870,531 downwards.
CAAGAGGTTACACAAAGGACTACCAATCACAGTGGTTCAAACAAACACTTACTCAAGGTTTCTTGGTAAAAGAAGAATATACATTTATTTACACAGTCAGTTGGAAAACATTCCACTAGTAAGAGCAGCTCAATATCACAATCTAATATACTACAATACACAACCAATACGTTTCTGAACAAGTTCAGCTCCCCTGAAGTGGGAGCAAAATGGCACTTCAGTTACTTTAAAAAGAGAGCAAAAAGACAAGGTTAAAAGAATTAACGCACAAATACTTTCAGAGGTAGGGCAAATAGTTTCCGTTCACTACAACCAGCAATTCAATTCAATAGGCCTGGGCCAAAGTCAATGGTTCAGAGTTTTGGATAGGATAGCACAGTTCCGGTAGTAAACTGTTAAGTCTTTGCCACTGTTTTAAGAAGTAGTTGGTCAGACAAAAAGTTATATGTCGGTTTAGGGAAGGACACGCCTTCAAAGTTAGGAAAGTTTCACAAACTTCCGCCGCGGCAGAAAGGATTTCTTGACTGCACTTGCACATTACCTTTTAAATGAAGAAGAGCTGTAGCTGAGGCAGTTGTTCCTGGCAGTTTCTGCAGATCTCGCTGTTCCTGAGCTTCAGTCGTGGGGACAAGAAGGAGGACGTCGGGAGGTTCCTGCACTGCCCAAGGAAGAGGCCACAAGCTTGGCTAAATGTTGGTTTAAGGTGTCAGCGCCTTAAAGACCACAAACTGGTATCCTTCTCACTGGCTATCTGGTTTTCAACAGCACTCTGAAGAAAATTCGACCAGTATAGAGACGGTGTCCAGGTGACTTGCAAGTTGGTTGTTCCCACCAAACTCAAGGGAAGAAGTTAGCCTTGAAGGGCTTCTCTGTCGATGGAGTTTCAGGCAATTCAGACCTTCAGCAGGACTTCACCGGGGCACATGGGGTTGCAGCAGTCGTCTTCCTTCAGCTCGTCTTCGGTTCTCTCGTTCCAGTGCTCGAATCTGATATCCAAGTCCCAGAGGCCTGCTTTTAAACATTTTCCCCCATTCATTCCAGCCTAGCTGTCACTCACCCAGCAGGGTGGCTGTCCTTGCCGGACAACAAGCCGGCCAATCATGCCAGAGTGCATTTAGGTCTCCTAGGAGACTAAGCACAGGGAGTTTCGAGCACCTCCCTCACATCCTGTCCACCCCAGACACTCAGATGCCAGAGGAGGGCTTCAGCACTGAAGCCCGCCAAAGGCCAACAAATAAAGGGACCAAATCTGGTTTGGCGCACAGAGACAAACACTAGTAGGACCTCTCCAAAAAGAAACAGCGAGAAAAGTTGACCGGAGTCTGTTTTTACAGATAGGTCTTGGGCGCCATATTGAAAAACATGGCTGACCCGATTTTTAGCTACCGGTGTTCGCGGTTGGGAAGAATCATGGTAGTTTGTTCTAAACCACTGCCACCAGCCATTTCAAGAGGGAAAGGGTAACATTCGACTGTTACATGAGTGTTTAGACTCAGGGGATGCTAGGCAACCCCTCCAGCACTCTTTAGGAAGATGGTGTTTGCTGGGTCTGTAAATTTTTGTTCTAAACCACTGCCACCAGCCATTTCAAGAGAGAAAGGGTAACATTTGACTGTTACATGAGTGTTTAGACTCAGGGGATGCTAGGCAACCCCTCCAGCACTCTATAGGAAGATGGTGTTTGCTGGGTCTGTAAATTTAAAAAGACTAGTAAAGTCGGGGGCGCTGTTGCGGGTAACGAATATGGCCGCCTAACTGATGAGCTCCTCTCCGGCATTAATCCTTTTGATAAATAAATCTGTTAATGACATCTTCTGAACCCCCGTAACCTGCGGTGCTGTCTGCCCACAACCCCTCGAACCCCCTTGGAGAAACAGCAGAGAAAATCGGACTTATATTGCGCAAACCCTGGCGAGAAGCACTGGAGCAGTGCGGCACGCCAACACAGAGAACCAGCGAGTCCTTGACTGAGACCGCAGCTCCAGGAAAACACGAAGGCCCTGCAACGGGATCCTACTAACATCACTGCACCCTCAATCGGTGGCCTCCAAACAGCAGAGAGAAAACCTCTGAACAGTGCGGACGACCACAGGCAAGCGGGGAAGCACCGGAGGACGATCTACATGGCCAGACCCTGCGGTAAGGAAGTCGCAACACCTCATCTCTCCCCGAAGCCCACACAAGCTCATAACAATCGGGGGCTCCTAGCTCTTCCCTGCGGCCCACCCCAGAGTGTGGGGGCCCTGTGCTGGGTGGAAAACTGATCAAGCACGAACATCAGAGTTCCCGCCGAACAACGTGGGTGCTGGGGGACGGACTATGAAACCGGCCAGCCCCTACCAGAGCGGGGGATGGTCTTACCACCAGCCGCTGCCATACATGATCGGAGACCCGAGCTAGGTGCGTACTTCCGGCCTATTCCTAGCTGCCATGACCCAAGAGGGGAGCCTAACAAGTAACGAATGAGCCCCAGGACGGAGCTCCAGAACCATACAGTCCACTGGTGCTGAATACAGCAGACAGCACTGCACCTCATACGGCGACAGGGCACGACACCATCTGTCACACCAGAGGGCCACAGAGCACACGTGGACCATCCGACTCTGGAATACATAGTCGCCATAATTAATACACCATTGCCCGCTGGCCTGCTCACAGCTACCCTGTCAACCACCCAGACAACAAACACAGCTAACCACACCTCGCTTTCACCACGGACTGGCAAGCTGGTCAGCACGATATAAGAGGATCCTGCATATGAAAGTCGCCTTTCTCCACTGGAACGAAGGCTCAAACAGGTGAAATAATATCATAGGCTGTCTTAAGGCAATGCTACCTCCGCAAAACTCAGGCAGAGCACCACAAACATATATGGTATGAAGACAAACACTGTGCATAACAGGCTGAAAACAGTGGATACTGTGTAATCTATACAACAGAGATAATAAGGCAAGCAACACTCCGAAACAGGCTCTCGGATCAACTACACATCTCCTGCATACTCCTGAGCATATCCTGATATTGGTAAACCTGTGCAGGGAGCTGACCAAGCAGCCCTGACCAGCTAAACAGTCATTGTCACACACCACTGATATTCGTGAAATGCCAGAAAAAAACATTATGAAGAACAAGAAGACAGGCCCAATGGATTCATAAACAAGCTCCCACACCCCAACTGACATTCTGGTTCCACCGGTAACCACCTCCTCAGCCGCCACAGATGACAGCAAATTTGACCACCTCCTCACTACAGTACAAAATGGATTCCTAGCGGTTAATGTTAAACTAGACGATATTGTCTCAACAATCGGTTCACTCAAAGCCATTGTCAACCGAGAGAGTGCCAGAATTACAGAAGCAGAAAACAGAATTGGCTCTAAAGAAGACTCAATTAATCAAAATACTCATGACATAACCCTTCTGAAAGGAGAGATGACTAAGCTCCGGGGCAAGTGCGACGACTTGGAATCCAGATCTTACTGCAATAACATACGGATAATTGGACTCTCCGAATCCTTTTGCAAGGGCCCAATGGAATCTCATATTGAATTATTGCTGAAATCCCTGTTTGGCGAAGACTCCTTTTCCCCGCACTTCTTGGGTGAAAGGGCACACCGCACCCAGGCCCCAGTGCCTAAGATGGGAGCCCCTTCCTGTAGGTCATCGACAAGCTGCTAAATTACAGAGACAGAGATACAGCGCTACGGCTGGCTAGGGAAATGGGCCCTCTCTGACATGGTGGTGACAATATCCACATTTACCCCAACTTCGCAGCAGGAGTCCAAGCTCAAAGGTGATCATATGAGCTGATCAAAAGACAACTTAGACTAAGAAAAGTCCCATACGCCCTGTTTTTTCCTGCCAAACTGCGAATACAACATGGCGACCGTGCACACTTCTTTGAATCTCCGGCTGCGGCGATGGCCTATGTAGAGGCTTCTATTCCCCTGCCGGCACGAAGAGACAACCTGGATCAAAACAACCTCCAACAACTGATGGGGAAGATGAGGAATCCCAACGACTGAAGGCAAAACCACAATATCCTTTTCTAACTTAACTGTGTAATAATGGTGACCAGAGGGCGCCGTTTCTAAAATAGTTATGAGCCGGATGAGATGCGCTCGGCTACAGAGGCTGTGGTCGCAACGTACGCTCCCCCGGGAAGTTCCACAAGTTGACAATGAGGGTCCATCATCAGGTTGGGGTTGATGGCGTGGGTGGGGGCGGGAACAGGGCGCAGAGTATTGTTTTGTTGGATGTCGGGGAAAGAGAAATTGACATGGGACAGTAAGAGACATGCTATCTGGTTAGAAGAATTAGACAACCACCTGAGAGTACCCCCATTGGGCACCAGGAGTCAAAGTTGAAATCTTTACAAATTGCGATCACAACATCACTAGCTGTACCGTACGGGAGCATTGCTCCTCTCCTAATGTGCTACTTGATCATGAATCAATGGCACATCATGCAAGACCAGGCAAAGGGCTGAAGCTTAAATTACTTATGTGGAATGTCCGCGGGCTTAATAATAGGTAAAAATCCAGCAAAGTAGGGCCTTTTATCAATAGACACCACCCGCACATTGCGATGCTGCAAGAAATGCACGCATTACACAATGTTAACAATGGTATTTTACGACAATGGGGTAATAACAGGCATTGCACTGAATATTAATCTCAGAACAGGGGAGTCCTCACATTGATACACCCCTCTTTGGGTTTCAAAACAGAGAAAAGTAAAATTGACCCCCAAGGCAGCTATGTGATCATATGGGGCAAAGTAGCGAATGAGGAATTGATCCTAGTAAATACCTATGGGCCGAACATGAACGATTCTGAGTTTTTTGTAAATGTGATTGCTGAAATTGGTCTAGCAGTGAATGCATGTATATTGTGGGGTGGGAACACCATACTCAATGTGACTCTAGATATGTCCTCTGACAAACAGAGAAATCTCACCAGATCACCTACTGTTTTGCATCAAGCCCTAGCACAATCCTTGTGGATGCATGGTGAGGTTTACACCCATTTGCGAGACAATACACGTTCTACTCATTGGCACACAATACTGAGTCAAGGATAGATTATTGGTTTTTCTCTTCCCACTTGGCCAACTCAGTAAATCACTGTGACATACACCCCCACACACTATCTGACCACTCCCCAGTCACTATAGATGTAATAAAACAAAACATTAAGCCCCCACTTAGAAGATGGAGAATGCCCCCAAACATCCTTAAACACCTGCAGGTGGTGGAGTCACTACATGTGAAAATGGAAGAATTCTTTAATATGAACAAGGGATTGGTGGACAAATGGTCGACTATATGGGAGACCTTCAAAGTGTGGATAAGGGGAAACATAATGTCTAAAACACCGGGACTTATAAAAACAATCAGATCTGAATTAACAGAAACGGAGGAGCATCTAAAAGGCACTCGAAAATGACTACAGCACAACACACGATAAAAGGACCCTAGCCGAAATCAATACTTACCTCTTGAAATTTAATGAATTGGCAACAAGGGAACAGAAGTACATGGTTGCACCAGTCAGGGCATGTAGGTACGGAGAGGGTAATAAGGCGGGACACCTGTTGGTCTGTCTACTTAAGAACGAACAGAACCATACCCCAATCACAAGTGTTATAACAAAAACTGGTGAAGTTATCAATGAGGAAGAAGAGATAAATGCTGAATTCACCAAATATTACACTGAATTGTATTCAAACCATGATACATGTGTTGAGGCAGACTTGAGGGGTTATCTAGACAATATCACGCTCCCAAAACTGTCAAAGCTGGCTCTCGAACAACCTAAAACCAGTGAGGAAATTGCTGAAGCGATCAAATCACTGACATCTGGAAAAGCCCCGGGGTTGGACGGATTGGGCTCAGAATTATACAAGGAATACTCCTTACAACTTTCCCCAGTCCTATCTGTCGTATGGGAGGAAGCAATGATGTGTGGCTCACTCCCGGGCACAATGAGAGAGGCAATCATCACAGTATTACTTAAAGCTAGGCGCTCCCCCACGAAATGTCGTCCTATCGCCCCCTTTCATTAATCAACACAGATGTTAAAAAATACACAAAAGTACTCTCAACTAGATTACTACCCAAGATGACGACCTTAATACACCCCGACCAGTGTGGTTTCATCCCAACAAGATCCACGGCTTTAAACTTGCGCAGACTGTTCGTAATTATGGTGCAGATTAAACCTGAGGCTCAAGCAGTTGCTGTGTCATTGGATGCCAAGAACGCTTTCGACTCGGTCTCCTGGGCATACCTGTTTGCAGTACTTGAGAAATTTGGACTAGGTCCGTACTTTAGCCGGTGTATCAAAATATTATACACCTCCCCGAAGGCCAAGGTCCTCACGAACAACACTTTATCCAAAAGCTTCTGTCTGGGCAGAGGCACGAGACAAGGCTGTCTGTTCTCTCATATTCTCTACGCCCTCACTATAGAACCAGTGGCCGATGCGGTCAGACAAGAGCAGAGGCAGAGAGGTATAAGGATCGCTGGAAGCATCCAATCCATATCCCTGAATGGGGACGACACATTGTTATATATAAGTGAGCCGGAGAAAAATCTTGCTCCCATGCTTGAAGTCATGGATAAATTTGCGTTCTACTCGGGATACAAAATAAACATTTCAAAGTCTGAGATTTTTCCACTAACACCCACCACCACCTGCCCGACTCACACGCACGGTCCTCGATGGTCCGCGATAATATAAGGTATCTGGGAATCTTCATAACTAAACATAGGACGTCCCTATGCATTGACAACTACGAACACCTCCTACAAAGGATCCACGCCAAGCTACAAATATGGGCCAGTCTCCCAATATCACTCATTGGCCGTATCGCTGTACTCAAAATGGTGGTTCTTCCCAAACTCCTTTATGTGTTCAGTAATGTCCCAATATGGCCTGGAAGACCTTTCTTTGATAACCTGAGATCCATGGCGACAACATTCATATGGAACGGCAGGGCAAACAGGATGAAATGGGAAAAACTTGTGGTACCCTATGAAATGGGTGGTATAGCTGCACCTGACTTCGAACTGTACTACCTTGTAGCTCAGGCAAAATACGCTAAATATTGGCAGGACCTGGCAGGTAGTGCACCACACATCCCTATTGAGCGACACTCGCTTCGTCCTACCGACTTACGCTCCATAATATTCACAAAAACTCATAAAGACGAATGCAAATATGACCCGGCAACTACCACGATCACGGCATGGGCTAAGATCTGTAAAAGTCTACAAATAGACACACCCTATGATTCACAAGCCCCGTTGTGGAACTTCCCAGGTATCAAACCCACATATGATATAAGCATACACAAGACATGGGTCCCGGAATATGAGATTAAAATGAGAGACATGTTCCCGAATGGGAGATTCGTCATACCAGAAGACTTGTCAGACACTGTAGGGGGTGGTCAGTTAGCCACCTTACAATATCACTGCATGAAATCCGCATTTAAAAAAAGATGGCCCTCTTTCCCAGAGGAGCCACCCCTGCATGTGTGTTTTCAGTCCCTATATTCGTAATCTGGTACAGGTATATCAAAGTTATACAACATAATACAATTCCATATGCAACCACTCAATAAGATCAAAACCTCTTGGGAGACAGACATGGGCATAACTATTGAAGAGGAAAAATGGAAAAGATACTGCCTGCTGTAAAAAAAAAAAAAAAGGTCTTGTTGAATGTGTGCCTAAGGCTGATACAGTTTAAGGTATTAAATAAACTCCATTATACCCCAGTTAAAATGGCAAAATTCAATGTCACCTATCCGGAAACTGTCAGAAATGTTGGAAACCCCATGGCAGATGCGTATCATATGTACTGGACATGCCCACTGATCACTGTGTTCTGGCGGGAGGTGGCAGGGTACTGGAGGAAATGGCACAAATCCCAGCTCGCTTGACACCCTAGAAATACTTGTTTGGCAATATTGGGAAAATATCCGAGAAAACTAGAAGACTTTTCAATGTTGCATGTGTAGTGGCAAAGAAATGCATACTTCAAGCATGGAAAAACACCCATGCCCCACGCATAGATCATTTTCTCCGAGACCTAGCATACATCAATGAATGTGAAGAAACGTATGTAAAAATGACACCCACTACAAACAGGCAGAAGGATATTTGGACTTCATTCAGAACATACCTACGGGACTCACTCTCTGATGAGGATAGCTCAAAAAGTATGTAACGTGCCAATTCACTGTATAGAAATGTCATGCAGAAATGTAATGCCTTTACTTACTGTATAGTTTGTTATTAACTGATATGTGGAGCAGCTGTGTTGTGATGCGCAAACCAAAAATAAAGTTTTTTTAAAAAAAAGACTAGTAAAGTCAATTTAATTTACATGCTCTGGGAGACAGTAGTCAGTCCCAGAGAAGGTATTTAAACCTTGGGAAGTCTGAAAGACATCCCTGTGCCACTGCACTGAAGGTGCTGTGTGACACAATGTAAAAGATGATGCCTATGGAGTTGTTTTAAAACTCCATATCCAAAGAACACAAAAGTAAAACACACATCAAAATACATGGAAGAGTGGGAAAAAAGGCTCACACTCTTTCCAGGTAAAAATGTAAATCCTAGAAATCCAGCAAAGTTGCTGAGGATCTCAAAAGGTAAGGGAAATATGCACATTCTTGAGAATTCTCCCTAACAATAGGTTTAGGTTTTACTTTACTGAAAAAATAACCAAGACATGTTTTGCGTTGTACATGTGGTGTATGGGATTGCTCTGAACGATTTACCATTGAAAACTAACCACATAGTTCATAAACAGGAAACTTAAAAAACAGGAAAGTTAGGAAATGTTAGACATTTTGGATTATTTTAATTTTCCTTTACTTTGTTTCCCTTACCTGAAAATTGAACGGGGACACTTTCAATATTTTGTAAAAGTTATACATTTGCAATGATTAAACATTGTTGCAAAAATACAAAAACAGTTCATATATACATTTATTTGGGTGGTTATACCTCTTTTACATTTCGAAATTCCAGCAGGTTACCGCCGGACTCATATTACCATTCCGACTCCGTGATTGCCGGAATCACCGGGGCATTACAACCCCGGTGACCCGGTAATTCCGGAGGCGGAATTCCATAAATCCCCATTCCATTGGAGTCGGGGATGGGGACCATGGAAACACTGGTTCAGTCTATGACAGACCCGGTGTTTCCATGTCTGCCTGCAGGCGGGTGGTGTTAATCCCGCCAGGTCAGACCTAGCGGGAGTGACACCTCCTGCCTGCAGGACTCTGAATCAGCCAGTCCGGAAAGAACAGTGGTGGCAGTTTTACCGCCACCGTTCTTTCTGGGCCGGCAGGGTCGTAATAAGGCCCTTTGTGTGAAAATGGGCCTGACCTATGCAAATTAACCTTCTGTGCTTGTTTATTTAGGAATAGTGTGTAGATTGCTGTGTGTTACTCTTTTGGTAAAGCTGAGTGCTGTACTATCTTTAGAGGTGTAGCTTTGGTTCCATAACCCCTCGAGGGGGAGTCTGGGCAGGGGCTTGTCAAATGAAAGCTCCACAATCAGATTCACGCAAACTTCCTGCCACCTCTTATCATCAGCTTTCTTGCCTGTGTTACTTGTTCTGATAAATACTGCGATTTTCTCTCACTCAGTGGTCAGTTCAAAACAGCCTGGGCTTTTCTTGCATATGGCATTGTTATTTCTACCCCTGGTTTGCACATCATATGAGGGATTTTCTAAGCACACAGCAGTATACAAGAACACATTCTTTCATGTTACCTTGTAGCGAATGTACTTCAGGAGATGGAAGTGCTCCGCATACATGCGGAAGTAGTCCATGATCTTGGAGTTGTGCATGTAGTTGGGGTAATCCTCCGGGATGGGGTAGTCGCTGAAGCACATCATCTCCTTGGAGGTGTTGATGATCACTGATTTGTAGATGCTGGCCCTTCCATCTTCTGATTCCTCCTGTGCAGAACAGGACAAAGCAGAAAAAAGCAGTGTCAATTATCAGACAATCAGTGTAATGCGGAGTAGTAAAGTGTGAGGCATCATGTTTACAGCACTATACACACAGCTGAGCAATAGCCATTTCTGACCATTGGGTTGGTCATGATTTATTTATTTAGAATTCTTGTAAAGCGCCTTGTGCCCACAGGCCTCAAAGCGCTACAAGAAAACAAGACGAACAAACAATACAAAAACAAGATGAGGACTTACTAGCGGTCATGTTGCTGATTGCACTGACCTGACAAAAGTGTCGGTACATAGCCATTTTTTCGGATCTTTGGGATTTTAAACAATTTGTCAGGCAAAACTGGGGACGGACTTTACAGGTCTGGCTGCTTTTGCCGCTCCACCTGACAAATGTGTCTGCATTAACGGCAGCGTGTATCTTCATATCTGACTGAAATTACCACCTGGCAAAAGCACGCGGATTCCAGAGGAATCCATTATCAACGTCACCTGCAATCGATCTTTATGGGAGGCATTTACACTTTTCCAGAATTTTAGTGAAAAAGTGATTTATTTCGCCGTTGTCTTACTCTTTACTTTTCCACTATTTGGTGGAAAATGTTAAACTTGCATGCCGGGGACCTTGTTGCACAGAGGGAACAGAGGTGCTCCCCTGTGTTAGGAATCCCTCACGCACCTGGTGGACAACCACTTACCTGGGAGGTTGAGCGCTCCTTCCTCCTCGGCTATGGAATCCCTGCATTACCAGGTCTTCCATGGTGCATATCGACACCGATGTGTTCTTACCTGTAATCCGCGGCGATGCGTGCCGCGCCAGACACCGGTGGGGGACAATGATTAGATATCGTATAGATGGACCACCACAACAGTGGTGCTCTGTTCTCGCAACAGTCGCAGGATTCGTTCCCCCTTGCCACACAAACCATTCCCTTGATAAGGCCCACACTCCTTAGTGTTAATACTTGAGTCTTCTTTAGGTACTGAGGCTTGTTTAGTTCCGGGTTGTTATTACCTGGATTTATGATTTACCCTAGGCTACTAGTGGATTTAACTGGTAACCTATTGGCATCAGACTCCAGGTTTAAGGCTGGGTGCTTCAAGCAAACAGGTAAGTCCTTACCTTAGTGCTCCTGAACCACCCTTTGTAGTTTCATTTGGTTTATGGTTTGGTCTTGTCTCCTTGCCTGAAGCTCCTATGTCCTGGTTACTGTCATCTCAGGAAGGGTGTGTGTCAAGCAGCTCTTTGGGGAAAATTCTCAAATGACCGGGTGCACTTGACCCCCCCTACCTGTGACCCTACGTGCACTTGCTCAAGCCATACGCACCGCACTGAAGATCGTATGTCTGTTCCCCCTTGTCTTCACCCCTTAATTGCACTGTCTAAAACTGCAGAATCGCTGTCAGCCCTATTTGCTGTCCCCCAAACTGTTAAATGTACTGTTAAATGAATTGTTACACACTTACTCTGCTTGTCCAGACTATTATCCTCATAATTTCAAGTGTTCTGAGCAGTTGTTTTCCCCCCATGTTCCCACCCTCCTTGAGTGCTTTGAAAAACTTGCCTGTGTATAGGCGCTATATAAATAAACACTACCAATACCAATGCGATACCTTCTGTTTCTATCTCACCAGCTGGCCTTTTCCTTCAGGGATGAAGTGTTTTTATGTCCGAGGCAGCCCAGGAATCTCCTTCCAGCCATTAAGAGGCCACTGAGACTGACAACCTATGTGTAATTTAGGTTTTACATTAAATTACCCCCATTGACTGTTATGCATCCTGTCCAATGACTCTTCAGTCATGAATCACAATCAAAATTGAATGAAATCAAAGCATTTGTTTTCATTCTGTGTTACGTCTGTCTAGAGAATGGAAGGGGCGTGCACCTGGCTGGCTCTGGGCTCCCAAATAAATGTATCCATCAGGGAAAGAGTCAGGGAACATGTAGGGCCTGTCAGTAGACACCCTTGCTGGAAAATGGGGGAGAACTGCTTGGCTGATACCTCCCTGTTCTAGCCCTTTCTCCATGTACTCTAACCAAGCTCTCACTGTCAGAACTTGTTTCATAACATTAACTCCCCTTGCTCTCCTCCTCTATGTCCCCTCTACCCTCGCCCCATTTTCTTTCCCCTGATCCTCTACAAAGTTTTGAAGTTACCTCCTGAAAGTAGCTGCAAGGGCTCCTATCTGCATACATTCAAAGATACAGGTATAGCCTTTATGCTTCGCCCTGTTTAGTATGGGCCGAAACTGTAACCAAGTGACCCGCATATCTATGATTATGTCTATATTTATTTATTACGCATTGTCACAAATGGCTTCAGTAACTCTCAGATTTCGAACAATGTTTATGGGGTATTATTTTCAAGATGTTAAAAATCACGTTTTTTATTCTCGTCTCGCCCTAGTGATCAGTAACATCTGCGGTCTAAATATGACTGCAGGTGATGGTCTAAAGGCAAAAAACCTTATCTATCTGGCTCCTGCTGGGATTCTTTGAGGGGTGTCTAAATCTAACACTCCCAAGGTTTGCCGATGGGACTTGATCCTTTTCTTGTGCCGGTAACAGACACCCTGAAACCATTCTCTCACAAACTCTCTCTCTCTCTGACTCTCGCTCTATTTTCCCTGATCTCACTACTCCTTCCACCTCACCCCTTACTCTACTCTTTTGCCCCTCTCCCTTCTTTGCCTTTTCCCACACACTCTGTTCTTCTTTCTCTCCTCTCATCCCTTTTCTGTTCCTCAGGTGTCCGCAATCTCTCTCCACCTCTCTCCTCTATAGTCCCCTCTATTTATCGCTCTACACACCCTTCTCTTCACCCTTTTAGACACCGTACTCCTCAAATGTGTAGTACACACAACCCACTATATACACCTAATTACCCTATTCTTACCACAGTCCCTCCGCCTATCTCTTCCTTTACCCCCTTCTGCTTCACTCTGCCCTCACCACTACTTCCATTACAGTCTTGTACACTCTTCACACCCTCCTAACTCTCTATCGTTTTCACACACTCTCTAATTCCTCCCTACACTTCTCCCACTCTCTCTCTTTCTCACTCTCCTTTTACACACCCCAACTCTTTTCTCTCACTACATTACATATAACTGGTACCATTCTTTCTCACAATCAATACCTCATTTGTACTCTGCTACAATTCTGCCAGCAACTCTTCAGCACTGTGCTCCATCATCCATCCGCCGCTTGGTCTCTCGGTCCATCTCCTGACCTCCTGACCTCACTCCCACGACCCAAACTCTTCACTCCATTCCCTGTTCATATTGATCTCTTCTGGTTTCTGACCTTCCCGCTCCATCGCTCAGCTGCCTGCTGGCAAATCTGAAGCTGTTCTTTCCCCAAGGGCCTAGTTACAAAGTTGAAAGGCTTTAAAACCCCTCTAAGCCGCACCCCCTTTTCAGTCTCTGCTTGCACGGTAGCAGCCATGCACTCAGGCAGCTAATTTTCTATGAGTTTCTTCCTGTGCTAGTGACATGTGTGTCTTTGTTTTATTGAATTTATAGAACACTGTATGCTAAAGAGCTGTAAGAAAGAGAGATCAGTACACAGGTATATAAATTAGGTTAGGCAATAGGCGCCAACAAATTCAAGAAGAGAGAAACAATGTCTTATGACGGGTATGGAAAAGAGAAAAGGTAGAAGAAGACTGAATAGCCAAAGGGAGCTTATTCCAAAGTTAAGGGGCTAAAGGAGAGAAAGGGCGTAAATGGGATGAGGCACATGGGAGGATGAGGGACAGGGAGAAGAAAATGAGACTGGGATCGAAGGAGAATAAAAAGCAATCAAGGAAAAGAAATAAGTAGGAGCCATTCCGTGAAGTCTTTTAATGACAGTGCAAAGAAAATAAAATTACAGTACAGTTTCAAAAGTAAGCCATTGGAGAGATTGTAGAGCAGAAGAAGTAGAGCCACAAGGAGAGAGAGGAAAAAGAAGACGAATAAAGGAGTTATAGAAGAGCGTGGCCAAGAAGGAGTGAAGAGGAGTAAAACAGCAGAGAGAAGATGAGGGAGGAGACAAGGATTTTAGTGCCATGGAAAGAAAGAAAAGGACAAGCCTGTTGGATATTATAAAGATGGAAACAGCAAGATCGAGCCACTGAGGAGCCACTGAGGAGATATGAGAAGAAAAAGAAAGAGCAAAGTCAAAAGTGAATCCGAGATTACGGGCAGTTGAAGAAATAGGAAGCGGGGGGGGGGGCAATAGTTTTGTGGTTTGGGGAGGATTTCTGTCCCTCCTCTTCCCCTGCGCCCCTTCTGACTCTCGATTCATTTTCTGTTGCTCCAACATTCACTTGTGGAATGTCTGGTGTTGGTGGGTTGGGTGTCCCATCTGTGTTTGGCAGTAGAAATCACAGGTAATTCCATTTCTGTTCTGGATTCCATTCCCCTAATTTTGGAATCCAGGTTTTCTTGGTGGCACCCTTGTGCTATTTGGGAGCTGTATTTCTGAAAGAAATGAGAAACCTGGGCAGAAACATTTTGGGAGGTATCGTGCGACAGGGAGTGGTGCAATTTTCAGCATCCATTACACATGAGGGAGGGGGTCAAGGTCTGGCAATCCGGCACTCCCTGCCCCTCCCCCTCCACACCTCCCTCACTCGTTCTGGCTAACACCCAGCGAGGCACCCAGCTCCAGGTCGGGAAGGTCCCCTGACTCCCCCTGACAGGACTATGTCCCTGTCACTGCAGAAAAACAAAAACATGAAGATTGGTACAGATTCCTTGGCTGTGGTGATGCCCGTTGGCAGAGCTGGGAGCAGTGTTTCAGATCCTTGAAGATAGTGACTCGTGTGGGTGGGCATTGAAGAGGGATTCGAGATTTGGCTGAATCAAGGCTTGTTTGAAGTGAATCCTGAAGACTTGGGGCAGTGAAGAGCGAGTGTGTTATATCTGGTTTAGGGGATATGAGCACATTTGTTGTGATGTTTTGTTTGTCTCACTGGTCCCCGATGTGTGAATGTTGGTGACCACCGATGAATGGCAGCTCACGGAGTGTTCAGTGAGTGTAATGTATGAAATGAGCCCAAGCATGCCGTGTGGGGGATGAGGGCACAGAGTAGTGATACACCCACCAGCCCTCACAAACTGCCCCTCCAACTTCAGGTAAGCGGCTTGGTGTGTGTATCTAAACTGATGGGCACCTGGAAGGTGCTGCGCTGTAGAGAGAGAGAAATCTTTATTAGTGACAACTGTTGGGAGTTGTTTGCAGCACATCCTTAAAACTCTTCTGCCCCATTTCTGATCATGCTCCCATACGAAGAGTTGCTATCTTCAGAGCAATTCATGAAAATGAGGTATGGATATGTGCCTCGTGCAGCAGAGGTCGGGGAATTAGAGTGTGACGCATAGAGATGGTGTGGAGGTGATACTTTTCACTACAAACAAAAGAGCTCCACACAGGCGGACTCTCTGGTCCACTGCGACGTTATCCCATTTACTGTGCCACCATATGCGCTACTAGTCTCTAGCTTTTCTTTTTTTACTTGGCATCGCAATGTTTCTTTTTTTATTTGTATCTGGTTTATTTCAAACCTTTTTGACCCCTTGATTTGTGACTCAATAAAATTTAGAAAGTGGTATAGAGATCAAATTAGAGCAGTGTTTTCACCCCACATCAGTCTACACCAGAGAAGATCTTGCACATGTTTGAGCTCAAAATGCATTTCAGAATTAAAAAATGTATGCCTGCTCTGACTAAAATATGGACATTCGAGTATCCACTGTCGTAATGTGTCAAGACATTTTGGTTTTTTACAGAATCGACAATGTGTAAGAAATAGGTAAACCCTGTTTTTAGTACGCTCCTTAGTGGCAAATTGATTCAGGCGAAATCGCATGTAAAGTGCTTGTGCCTTGTTACATGGGAAACATATCAAGTAAGGGTTAATTTGACACTTTATCCCAGGGAAGTTAGCATATTATTTAAATGAGCTATATGTCCCCATGAGCTCAATTGTGCATCACCAGTCAGATTTGCATTACCAGGACGATTGATGAGTTCCTCTTCAGTAGAGTTGATTTCATTGAGAAGGAAAAGCATCTTATTTCTATGTAAATTTACTGAAGTAGAGCAAGCATCTACCATCATTGAACTCAATTCAGCATAAAGAGAATTACGCAGAGGAACTAAACATTTTGGAAAGTTAGAGAGTTGCCTCCAGCGATATCTACTACGCAAAAAGATAAGTCACAAGTCATGCCGTATGATAGCATTTGGCATTGATTTGGCTTAGACAAAGAACCTCTTTCCAAACCCGTCCCTGTGCATAGGTGAGATAGGCCCTCATTACGACCCTGGCGGAAATCGAAAAACGATGGCGGAAATGCAATACCGCCATCGAATAGCGCTCGGTGCGACTATGACCCGTCACCGCAAAGTACGAAGCCATTAGCGACACCGTAGTGAACGCCAACGCTAACTGCACCAAGCACGCGCGCGCGCGCCATGCCAAACCGCAAACACCACCATGGTGCAACGGTACGCCAATTCCGACCCTAGCGGACATGTACCTAACGCCATCAGGCATGGCGGAATCTACCATTCCGCCATGGCGAGAAGTACGGCATCGCGAATCAACCGTAAACGGCCCCACTGAGTGCCTGTACACCTCTCCCTGCCCACAAAGTACAACTCCCGGTAGGTGCAATGAAGTCACAATGCAACCATTGAAATGTACAAAGCACCCATGCATGCCAACGAACAAAAGCAACACAAGAGGGGCCAATGGGAGCTGCAGGTCACAGATGGCACGAATACAGAAGCCATCCCAATGGACATGACCACAGTCCCCCACCAAGAAACGCACGCAAACACAGGCACCTGTGCCCAGCAACATTCCGAAAATCACATCATTCCACCAGTCCACCTGGCTGACCGGCATCTGTTACACAAAACCCAATCCCCCGCCCCTGAGCATGACAACATCCAAACAGTCATATAGGCAGCCCCCATCCCTGACCTCACGGGCTTAGTAGGCAAACGCGCCCAGTACAGTACCACGCAACTAAACCCCGAAGCTGGAACCCAATGCAGATCCCCTCACAATACATCGCCCCCCAAATAGGCATATGCCACATCACTTGCAAAGAAAAATGCTACACGGGCCAAATCAGAATAGCAATTTATGCACATCAAAGACACCAAGCCCATACAGCCATCAGGCCATGAACTCCAAAACACTAATCACCATTGTGGGCTGCATCCGCAAGAAATGACCAGCCACTACTTGTGTGTCGCCCTGTACCCCCATGGTACACAGAGCCACATTCACGTACGAAAAGGCAACATGGAAGCGCACAGAACCGCAGGGCTGTCCCAATGGGGAGGCACTAGTCCAGCTGAAAGGCCGAAATGTTGCTCCGAGACACCAGTACTGCGTAAGGGCATGTGGGCCATTGGCGATCGTCCCATAAGATCGTAATGCTGCTCCACCGATTAACACGAAGCAGCAGGTGTCGGGAGTAAAATCCATCTGCAGGAGTGGCATACAGATGGCAGTGGCAAAAGGGGAGGAGATACCTGTCAACCAAAAGAAAAGAAAAAGAACAGAATGGCCATCAGAACTACATTCCAACAACTCACTTCAATGATCACACGAAATCCACAGCCATATGCATGCTAGCCCACTCAAAAGGATCATCACCACCCCAAAACCACTTGCGACTCATAACCATCTATATCGAGGTGCAAACACCATCACAAACGAGTGTACCTGTGCATGCGTCTGTCAAAACAGAATCCATCAGATGGGAATGTCAACGTGCATGGACACAAGTGTCTGAGGGCGCCTCGAGACAGGGAGGGCTCAACAAGGCCAGATAGACGATGGTCCCACTATGGCAGCCCTGCATCACATAGCGTAGGGGAGGCGGATAGATCCCAAGAAGCCCTGTACATGGCAAACTCTGTATCAAATCACCTGCCCATGCATCCATTCATCATTCCCTCATCCCGGGATCAAAACGCCTGAATATTTACTCACATGACATTAGAAACATCCATTGAGTCTGTGCGTTATGCAGCCTGCAAAATCCACAGTGCCCCAGCCCGTAATTCAAGTGTTGTGAAGTAACATGTATTTGGGAACGGCCGGCCTCATCGGCCACGTAGCTAATGCGCATCCCAAACTATTCATATCAGTCATTGCTCCCTCGCCATGGGCCCTGTCTCAAGGACATTGAACAATAGAACGTTATATTTGCAGTCAGACCTGTGGGCATCTCCTCGCCGCCAGCTGATAACCGAAAGCGCCGCCCTTCGAATTCCTCATTTGCAACATCACGTCGAAAAGGCATCTGTGGCCGTTTGAAATCACTAATTATTCCATCGAGTGCGGCTGTGTGTGAAAATGGCAACTGCCTTCACCCACGAATGGGACGCCCCGCCCGTCGTTGCAACTCGGTACAGTGATGCATGAGGGCCCACCGTTACTCGAGTACTACGTTCCACTGACCCTTCACAAGTCTGTTCGCGACTGCACAGATAGAATGGGAAACAATGGGACCATAGCCGAATGAACATAACAACCAATCCAACACGCCCATCGGGTACAAATACATGATAGCAATAGCAAGATACCATTCCCCGAATTGCAGCGTTGTGCGCGTGACGTGCTCGGCCAAAGGGGAGAGCAGTTTGCACAGGTGGAATGAATCACCACAGGTGGAGGCCATACAGCCTGAAAACACATGAATTGCACAGCCAGTCTCCTCCCACAACCACACCGAAATGCTACCGGCAGGACTCGCGATGTTGGCCCTGGGGGACCTGATAGCACTGCAAGTGCTCCGACTCCAAGAGGAAGACGAACACCAACTACAACCGGCCGCACGGAGGAGACGCAGGAGGAGGAGG
The DNA here is from genome assembly GCF_040938575.1 of Ambystoma mexicanum. NCBI lineage: Eukaryota > Metazoa > Chordata > Amphibia > Caudata > Ambystomatidae > Ambystoma > Ambystoma mexicanum. The sequence continues at coordinate 583,851,661 of NC_090922.1, read as the reverse complement.
AGGGCAAGGCAGGGCCAGCAAGGCCCACCAGCACAGCCACTACCACCACGCAGGCAGCCCGCAATCCCACGCCTCCGAGCACATCCGTTCAACCTCACTGATGAGCAGATCCACACCCTCTACCGTTTGGACCGGGACACCATAGCCGCCATTGTGGACATGACACAGGCTGACCTTGTCAGCATGATAGATAGCCCAACCGCCATCCCACCCCTACTGAAGGTGGTGTCTGTACTCCACTTCCTGGCCACAGGCACCTACCAGCACACAGTCGGACAGTTGCATGGCATTTCTCAGCCACTGTTCTCACGGACACTATTGCAAGTGCTCGATGCCCTCCTGCAGCACGCAGACGACTACATCTCCCTACCACGCTCGGAGCAGGAAATTACAAACACGAAAGTGGGATTCCATGCACTTGGCGGCATACCGGGTTGCATTGGTGCCATCGACTGCACCCATGTGGAATTGGTCGTTCCACATGCCATGGAGGCCCAGTACCGCAACCGAAAACAATTTCATTCCCTGAATGTACAAATGGTGTGTGACTCCAACAGGATCATTACACATTGTTGTGCCCGATTCCCTGGATCAACCCATGATTCTATGGTCTTGAGGAACTCTACAATACCACGCTACATGGAGCGACACGCAGGGAACAGATCCTGGCTACTCGGTGAGTCTCATTACATGCATGATGATGTGGGGTATGTGAATTGGCAATGACCTGGCAGGAAGGGGGGGGGGGTGTGCGTACGTATCAATGGCATTCCACATCATACGTTTCTCGTCCACATACAGGTGATGCTGGATATCCACTGAAGAGATGGCTCCTCACACCAGTCCGGAACCCACGGGACCAGCATGAGGAGGACTACAACCATGCCCACTCACGTACCCGTGTAGTCATAGAACAGGCATTCGGCCTACTGAAGGGCCGTTTCCGCTGCCTCAGCAGGTCTGGCGGGGCACTCCTGTACCGCCATGAGAAGGTTGCAAAGATGGTGATGGCATGTGTCATGCTCCACAACATGTGCGTACGTAGAAATGTGCCCATGCCCCCTGACGCAGAACTGCAAGCACCTGATGATGGTCATGATGAGGGTGGGGATGTGGCAGCACCTCATGGAGTCTGCGAGGCACCGGAGGCCCGTGACATTCGTCAGCATCTCATTGATGTATGCTTCTAGCACTCACGCCTGGTGGCTGATACATGGACACGGGACTCGTGGCACTGCGTGTGTCTGGGACATGCACAATATGGACTGTACGCCTATGATGGCCTAGTACACAAAGATCAAGGTCCACACATCTCATTGGTTGATCGTGCACTTTTTATGGCATATGTGATGTCATGTTGAACACCCTATCGACCCGCCACCCAAGTGAGCCCAACACACCCCCTCCACCCCCCTACCTCCCCCCCGAACACCAGTGTCCAAAGATGCTCATTGTCAGTGGGCTGTCGCTATTGCAAGCCCCCTCTGCGGGTATCAGGGGCACCCCTGCCTGTGGAGCGCAGGTTCCTTCCAGATCTACGTTGGGGGCTGCCCTGGACGGAGCTTGCAACGGATGATGTGTCTGCCTGCTCACGTCCATGCATGTCCCTAAGGGTTTGCGAGAGCTCAGTGAGCACACGGCGCACTGCGGCAAGTTCGGCACATACGTCCTTGGCCGTCGCATGCAGTTCCCCCCTGAGGCTCTCGGTGCTTCTCTCCATTTGGACTCTCAGGCTCTCGGTGCTACTCTCGATTTGTGCCCTAAGTGTCTCAGTTGATGTTTCTATGTCTGCCTTAGTGCCCCCACATTCATCAGCATGGTCCTTGAGGAGCGTGGCCAGTTGCTGCTGTTGTTCGATCAACTGGTCGAGGGACTGTTGCCTCTGCTGGGCCAAGGCCATTTGCGGGGGTGTCACAGAGGGGATGTTGTCCTCATGTTGCATTGCCACAGGGCTTGTGGGGGATGGCCAGTCGTCGTCTTGTGGGTGCCCCTGCGTGGTATCCTCATGTTGTAAGGGATGGGACAGACAGGGGGATTGGGACAGGTCATGGATGGATCTGACTTCGGCATCCCCGTTTTCTGTGTCGGAGCATGCTGCCATCAATGGGGTGTCACCTATGGTGCTGCTGCCACCGGAGGCAGTGCCTTCTGTGGCATCCATTGGGGGGACCTGTGGTGGTGGTGTTGTGGGCATGCTGGCTGCTGGGGTGCCTGTTGATGTTCCCTCCTCTGTGCTGCCACCTGATTTGTGCTGCTGGCGTGTCTTGATGCGTGCAGCTGAGGTGGAGGGTCTCTGGCCGTTGGTCTTGGCCCTCTTTGCAGGTGTGCTGGTAGGGGTGTCCTGTAGCTCGTCGTTTGGATCGGACCCTGTGGTGGAGTAGAGGAGGGCGAGGGTTATTGGTGGGTCTGTGGGAATTGGAATGGCATTGTATCACATGCATTGGGGTGGTACCTGAGGGTGATTTGGGCCGGGCCCTTGGAGGTGCTTTGATTTGTGTGTGGAGTGAGGGTGCAGTTGTTTGGCAGCCTGCAGTTAGGGTGTGCCTGCTGCACGTGTAGTGCGTGTATTGGGGGTTTTTAATTATTTATGTATTTATTGTGGGTTTTAACGTGCGCTATCAGGCCGATGTGTGTGGACGTTCTCCTGGACATGTGTTTCTGTTGCACTATGTGGACGCATGGTACTTCACATGGATGGACTGTGTGGATTTGGCATTGTTTTTCCTGGCCCACCTACCTGTATCTTCGGATGTCTGCACTCCTTTCTCCATCCCTCCGACTCCCTCTATGCTCTCCATTCCGATGGTGGAGGCACAGATTTCTTCCCAGGGGGTCAACTTGATGGGTGATTCAGGACCTCCCCCGGTGGCTGTGGCAATGTTGCGGTTGGCAGAGAGTATGCTGCGGACGCGTATCCGCAGGTCGTCCCATCGCTTGCGGCATTGCTGTGGGGTGCGGGGTGCGGTCCCCACCGCACTTACCCGCTGTGCCACCAGAGCCCATATGGCCTTCTTGTTTACAAGTGCCGTCCTGGTCATTTGCGTGCAGAAGACGACGGCAGCATTCTCCTGGAGGGTCTCTGTTAGCACGGTGAGTTCCTCACGGGAGAAGTGGACCTGCCGCTTGCGGTCGCACGCTTTCTTCGCTGCTTTTCCCATTATTCGTGGTTTCGCTAGGGTGGTTGACGGGTTGGGGTGTGTTTCAGGGTAGTGATTTTAGTGGTTGTGTGGTTTTAGTGTATTTATAGGTGTACGCCGGGTTGTTTCCCGTTCCGGGCCCATGTTTTAACTTCCGTTTCCGTATATTTCCGGCCACCGTACTTTCCGGTAGGCGCACACTGCGGTGACCGCTAAGAGGGGTGGCGGTATTGTACCTGGGGCGACGTACGGCGGCGGTGTGGGCCGTTTTGGGGTCATTTCCGCCATCGCGGACTTTGCACTTCCGCCATGCCGTGGTGCTCGTGCCCGATGGGTCGGAATGGGCCGCACTTTGCTCCTTCGTGCAATGGCGGAAACGCTATTTACGCTGTGGCGCTCCGGTCAGTCGCTTTCCGCCAGGGTCGTAATGAGGGCCATAGTCTCCCCCGTCAAGTAAGCATATATCTAAGCCATACAACAATACTTGATAACGCTATTATAATATGTGCAAACCTCTCACAAACCAACCTTTCATCCTTTGAGGGTGGCAAAATTAGTGTCATTATGGCAGATAATAGCACCTATTAGGAGTGATCTGAAGGGAGTTCAGTTCCGATGTACTTCACGATTTCTATTTTACCTGACCACTCCAGTGCTTCTAGAAAGTGATACACAGAATGCTGGCAATCCTGAGCCCTCCAGCCTTGATGAAACATGGAGGACTGTGCACTTTATAAAAAAAAAAGGCTGGCAAGATAGCTCAGAAGTTACATATGGCTAGTCTAGTAAAATAGCTCTGCATATTGCTGCATCTGCTGCAGAGATGTGTATAACCTGATAGTTACCAGTTCCAATCTTAGTAAGATATCTTAGCTTGCTAATGTGTTGGATGTGTAGCTGCACTTACCGGCCTGAATGTATGCACACTGGGACTCTGATTCTTGGGATTTTTTGCACGCTGCAAATTGACTTTGCACTGCAGAACAGTCATTTTGCACTGTCGACACAAACCCTGATTCATGGAACTGTGCAAAGTGTCTTTTTGCCCTGCAAAGTCACTTTGCACTGCAAAAATACACTTTGTACTGCTCCACCCTGCTTCATGGAGCAGCGCAAACTGTATTTTTGCAGTGCAAAGTGACTTTGCACGGGAAAAAGACACTTTGCACTTTTTTATGAATCGGGGTGTTTGTTGGCAGTGAAAAGTCACTTTGCACTTTGCACTGTGCACAAAATTCGATGGATCACACAATCAAAGCACACTCAAAAAGCCAACACACACAGACGACTGTTTCTCCTGGTTCTGAAAGCACCAACAGAAGAGCACAACCTCTACCCTATCCCTCCTCCCTCACTAACCTGCCTCACCCACTTTCTTCAAGACCCATGTGAGGGCCTGGAGACCATGCAAATGATTTCGGTGAGCTGTATAAATCAACATAACATAACATAACCTGTATGCAGCATTGTAGTATGGTGTGAAATGTTTCAACCATCTATCCGTGGGTGTTATAATAGCTCGATGCCTTTTGGATATAAGCCTTCTTTTTTGTGCTGCAGTTTGTTGCGTCTTCCAGAGGTTGTGCGCGAGGGGCAGTGGGTTCCTCTGTAGCTGGATCATAAGACCACCTCTTTTGTAAGTTTGTGTTCACTTTCCATTCCCTGTGACATGCCTGGATGTTGTACATAGGGACTGCTGTGCCCTGTGCATTTTGGCATTGGTGGGAACCCTGTGTTATTTCCTGCAGTTCCTTTTCTTGTTGGTTGCATGGCCTTCCCTCTGCACGTGTGTTTACTTAGGGGACTCATATTCCCGGTATTGTTGACTTACTACAGGCAAGTGCAGCAAGCCTGTGCCTGGTGTGGCAGGCCCAGATATATTTCAGAAAAGGTTGTTCTGCCCTGGCATTGTGGGGCTAGGTTTGGTTCCTGCTGCGCACTATTAAGTTGTGTGCCACTGACACTGACTTGGTTGACGGCTTGTATCCTTGTTTGGCTGGCCGCCAGGCATGGACCGTGGTGTGGTGTTGTTGATTTGCTCTTCCCGGGGAGTGCGCTGCATGATCTTGTCCATTGGTGGTTTCCTCTTTTCTCTCTGTGTGGGTGCCTTGGTTTGACTGTGTGCTGTCAAAGAGAGGGAGGTGAGATAGGCGCATGTGTTGTGATGTTGTGAATGTTTCCCTGGTCCTCCATGCATTAATGTTGGTGACGGCTCAGGGCATGTTGGGTGAGTCTGATGTATGTATAGTTCTAGGAGTGTCGGATGGGGCTGAGCTGTGATTGCCAGGAGGTGGGTGTCTCCTACGTCTTCAACTGTGAGTTCAACTGGTTTTCCTGCATCTACATGTGAATAAAGATATGCTCCTGTGCACCTGTCTAGCTCCTGAGTCTGTTTGAGGGTGTGGAAGATTTACTTTTTACCTATGTGTTTGTGGTTGGAGCCGAAGACTAGGAGAATAGGTTGGCATCTCAGGAACAGAGTTTGCTTTGAGAGGATGTCTCTATTGATCTTACTTTGGATGCAGTGGGATGCAAGGCCAGGAGTCCTTTTGTCGAGCAAAATATGCCTTGAAGCAAAATATGCACCAACAGAGTAACACAACCTCTACCCTACCCCTCCTCCCTTGCACTTGAAGTCGGTAAATGCTAATTCTGTGGGGTCAGACTAGTTGGGCTTTCTCGAGGATCAAGGTAAAGCATGTTCTGCACTTTTTGCAGCTTCTGGATCCTGATGGCAGGAAGGCCCATGTAGAGTTGATTCTCATGGTATCAGCGGCAGAGCATTCACTCGATTCCACTACCATAGTGTGTTTTTCCCTGGAGTTGTATAGTTGGTATTTTCCTAATAGTTTTAAATGGAGGAGGGATTGTGCAGTCTTCCAGACAAAAGTTGAAGTCCTTTGCTGCTAGGATGTGGTTGGAGGCGATCAAGAGTTCCATGAAAGTGGCAGAGAAGTGACTCTTTTGGGGGTCCTGGTAGTCAGTAGCAAGTGAATAAATTAAGGCAAGTTGAAAGGTCAGAGGTGAGCTTGCGACCAATGGTGTCAGTGCTGGCAAGTGAGGAGAGAGTTCCATGCTGTCCTTCTGAATTGACTATCTCTGTACAATAGGTAAACCCTGCCCCTCTTCCTGATGTTCTAGTTTGCTAGGCCCTGTTTTATCATACATGGGACACATGAACTATATTTCTGCCAGCATGATGATATCAGGTTTCTGAGTGAGTATGGTCTTGTGGATATTGGCATTATTGGGGGAAGCTGCCCTGGATTATAAATTGGAGTAAAGTGTGGTGACTATCCATTTGAGGATGTTGTATAATACCAGGGGTGATTTTAGTCTGGAGTATTGGTTCAGGTGAGCATTGAGAAGGAAATCTCTGGTGATACTCAAGCCTAGAAAGTAGCAACAAAAGGGGATTGTGTGCAAGGGATGGTTTGGAGGTTAATGATGCCAGTTCGTTTTCTAATATTCCATGACTGATAATGACCTTTATCTATTTTCTATTTCTTTTGTGCTTGTAGGCCTATATTTTTCTGCCAACTGTTTCACACCTGCTTTTCTTTCATCTGTTTCTTTTTCATTGCCTTTAAGGGGAGGGGGAGCGGGAGGGTGCTCACCTTATTCTCTCCATCCTTTGTCTCAGGCCCTCACATGATCTCCCTCCCTTTACCAGTGTCCTTAAATAATAATGTCCCTCTTCCCTTTCGATGTATTCATCGTATGCCTCATTCTATATGCAATTTTCCAACCTCATGTCTCACTATTTTATTTTGATTTACCTTATTTACCTTTCCTTCTGCTTTTTAAGTATCTTCCATTGGCATGGTGCAAATTATACCCACTTACATTTAGTTATAGTTTTCGTTTTTTCAGCATAAAGATAACCAGTCTTTGGGCCTCATTACGAGGTTGGCGGTAAGGGATTACCGGCACCGGTAATCCCTTACCGCCCTACTACGAGGTCCCTTAGCGGGTCCCTTCCTTAACGCCTGGTTTTACCAGGCGTTATGGAAGGGACCGTTAAGGGACTTCAGAGCTAATAACGGTACCGCAAATTACGGTACCGTTATTGGCACCTTCCCATTGAGCCCTATGGGGGCTGAAATGGGAATGGGGAATGGCTTTTTCAATGGGGACTTGCCGGTCCCGCAAAGGTCGGAATAGACCGTTAAATCCCCATTGAACGGGACCAGACACGGTACCGGTAGTGGAGGTAGTCATGGCGCTAATAGCGCCATGACTACCTCCAACCTCGTAATGAGGCCCATTGTTTTTTTAGGTAAGAGGACTGTATACCGGGTGGGCTTAGGTATTAGGATTTAGCTAACCAGTGTTAATGCATCGACCAGATTATTCAGTAGTTCATTATTTCTTTAAGGGACCAGATAATTTCGTAATTTGTTAATTGTTTTCAATTGCCCTATATCCCATTGATGTTACAAAGGAGCAGATTATTCAATAAGTGATGACTTTTTTAAAGGTGCAGATTCCTTCAGTAATTGATGGATTCCCCCATGGAACATAACATTAATCGTTCAAAGGTTCCATTAAATAGATACCTTACTAGACCAATGGCTTCTTCACTTGACCTTCTTTTTTAGAGTAATAGTAACATGTATCTTTTAGACAATTAATTAATACTTTGTGCTCAATCCCTTGGGTAGTTTATCCGTCAACATTATTTCATAGTTACTTGTCAGCATTTCAGGCAATAGGGCTGTCCCTGCCCTAACCCTGTTGTAGGTCAGAGGTAATCTTGGTGTGTGACTGCCTCTGCCCCACTCTGTCTGCCTTTTAGAGATGAAGCTGGCATAACGCTGGCAGTGCTCTAGATGAATTGATTTTTTAGTTTCACTGACCTTACACTTCCTGAGAAATATTGACCATTCCGAGGAGATGCTGACATATGGCAGTGCCTTTCCAGGAAAAGGGTTTTCTCTGCTGACATACTGATCTAATGATAGGCCTCTCAGCATAAGTGAAAACAAACAAACTGAAGAGGGCAAATTCAGGTCTCCAGGTCACTGACAGCTGTGGTCACCAAAAATGTCTATGATACGATAAGTCATTTATGACGTGCCTGTACACAAGTGTTTCTTGTTTCTTGACGCCTGCGGTTGAAATGTCCGCTTTCATAGGCAGCAGATGTCAAAACCAGCACCCCCTGCTCCCCATTCCAGGCTTTAGGGATTCTTCTCACCAAAAGGTGACCACTTGTCTAGGCTGCACACACATGAACTGCCAGGCGGTCTGTACACTTTGAAAGCCCTCCTGGTGTTCACAGGGTCTCTTCATCCCATTCCAGAGGTCCTCAGTGTTTGCACACGCTCTCTAGCGATACCCTAAAGGGAAGTATTGATAACTCAGTACAGGATACACCTAGAGTGACAACAAGTCCAAGCTGAGATCCTACAAGCCCTCATCTGCATAATGTGTATGAGGCTTGGGAATTGTGGACTCCAATTGCTATTTAACTCTACATAAGCAGGGCTTACTTGCAGCTTAGATGCGTGGCCTCTCCATTCAACCTACATTCATCTTCTGCCTTATGCTCTTTCCTGGACAGTAAAGAAAGTCCTGCATATCTTTGGAGCCTTGGCAGGACCTGGAGGAAGTCTATGGCCATCACTGGACTTCTGCAAGCCCACCCATGCTGGAAAACGACCCTAGACATAACTAGACGTCTTCATCGACGGATATCTTAAAGAACACACAGCCTTGGCTCCCTGGAATTCTGAGGCCTCACTTCTCCACTAGTCCAATCTAGCTATAATTCCTCACTGGTATCACTACATTGGGTTCTACAACACCACAAGGATACTGATGTTCCATCATTCTCCACTATCCCAATTGGCTTGGATTCCTCATTAGAATTGTACTCATTGAACTAGGACTTTTGTGGAGTGACCGATTGGACATGGCTCGTTGAACACTGCTCTCTATGAACACTGAATGTTGAATTCTACAACACTCCAGTTGACACATGTATACTTTGCATTTTTATAATACTCTTCACAGTTACAGTACCCTGTGACTAAATACGCACAAGACCCTCCTTATACAAAGTTTAATTCGACATATCAACTGTGATTTACCAGTTCACTGGGAATTACCACTCCTATTGGGGTTTACACCAGTGTGTCAAACACAGAGAGTGGGCCAGTTTGGATTGAAAGAAACTTCTCGCAGGGCACACCATTGAAACTATGAAAAATAAATGCGTGATAAAACACTGTGGCGGCAAGCGGATTTTTAAAACAGTAGTGCAGGCAATTAGGGCAAGTGAGCAAGCAACATGAGCCCGCATGAAACCACCCAGCAGGGTTGAGAGGGCATTTCAAGCAATGTTTAAAAATAAAAGGTAGAAATGTTGGATTTTACACCAGAAATTGCAAGAGCAATGGGGTTAAAAACCACAGGATTAAAAAGAAAACTCTGTAGAACATATTAACCATTGCAGTACTTTAGCTGCAAGAGTACCAACAGTGCACAGGAGCATTTCAATGCAGCAAACTGTGTGAACCACAGAAACAATGGAAACACAATAGACACATCTTTATTTGTGCCATATCATCAATGAAGCAGGGCCTGATACAGTAGTCATTGCCATATTGGACAAAATGACACCATGTCAAAATATTATTAAAGAGTTTAGAAGATCTGGATCTTAAACTGCAACTTGAATACAGTTTTGTGAGGTACGTTTACAATTTCAGTTTTTCATGCAATCTAACCTTGTTGTTTTGAAATAAGGGTGCGCATGAGGATGCAGCTACAATGTTGCACTAGACTTTCAAAATAAGGTAACCTGGTAGGTTGAGTAAGACTAGATTCTTCTTGGTTTAAGATATTGAACATGTGTAAGGGGTGGAATCATTACACTTGGATGTTACAGTGAAAAGGGATGTTTAGGAGGAATTTGTGTGCATCTTCTTGTGCTCAGAATAATTGCTGTGTCCCTTCATAAATGGTGCCACATTCTTAGTAGGTGGCATCAGAAACAAATACCATTCGGCTTTTGTTTGATAGAACATAGCTGTTTCATGGTAAAACGACAGTTCATTAACTGTATTTTTTGGCTCGTTACATTTTCACTGTTACCACTGCGTGGTTAAACATGCTTTAATATCCCATGCTTTTAGGTTATTTTCATTTAGGTTCACTTTACATCATCCGTAGTTAATCAGCTTCTGGTGACATCTTTCTCTCATGATACAGAAACAGAAGCCACTGCAGCAGCAGCAGTTTTTCTTTGCCCTCCTCCGTGAAAGCACAGGGCAAAGCAATGTGCATTGACCATGTGAAGGGCCTGATACAGGGGCTAGGGGCTACAGAGGCCTAATCTGGCCAGTGGGCCATATGTTGGAAACCCCTGATTTACACGTTTCCATATCATAATGTTGTATTTGATATGTTACAATTTAGGACCTCATTCACAGAGTCTTTTCCTATGGGATTACGCCATTATTAAACACTTCTGTGAATCAGGCCCTTAATCTTTACCACTTATTTTGAGAACTAGTACTCGGTGTCTGGTGGTTCTGTGTGTTCAGTTGCACATGTTTTAGGACGATTTTGCTAATGTACATGGTCAGCTCCTGACACAAGCCAAGTCACCCATTCAATCTCTCCTGTGCACTATGCACTTGTGTAAGGGTGTCCCTTATTACGCTCACACCAGAATAAAAAAACACCCCTCTAGGGAAATAAGGCCAAAAGTCTATCTTGTAAGGATAACATGTTTAATCTTACAAAAATGAGGATGGTAGCAAAGGACTCTGCTGCCTGAACGGTCTTCTCCTGTCCCTCATCCGTTCCTTTGTCCTCCAAAGTTGTCAGAGGCAGGAGTTTATATAGTCCGGTCTTGCTGTAGTAGTGTCACCGGATACAGGCTATGGCTTCATCCCAATCCATCCTTCTTCCATTCAAGGAATGCTTCAAAGCCTTCCTTTCTTCATTGTCAGCGGGTTCTGTCAGACCATGCTGCTCTACATGTTGTTGCCTTATACAGAAACACACTGCAGCCCTGCAGACTTTTACAAACCAGCCCAAGGGAAAAACAAAAACTAAACATTTCAATAACTCATTTTCATTCATGCTGCCCATATTTCACTCCTCCTGTTAATGTTATCTGGGCCCTGTAATTTCATTCACACCTTTTTTTCATAATCTGTCCCCTTCTGCATTTTGTCGTACGGAACATACAAATTCCATTTTTTGCCTGCATGGACTCTTGACTGACAGTAGACAGCTGGTGAGTCATGTGTGCTCTGCCAGTGCTAGCGAACACCACGGAAGCCTGTAGTTCATTTTTAGCACAAGCCACATTCTTCCTAGAAGGGGGTGGAGGGGGAGTTTGCATCTACCATACTAAGATTGTTACAAATGCATAGGATCTGACATTACAAATGTAGTCAGCTTATAGTTAATTGCACCTTATATTTAAACAATAACTGCCTTCTTCAGTGTCTTCACATGTCCTTCTTCAGTGCCTGCCCATGTCTGTGTATGTGATTATATCTGCATGAGAGAGCCTTCCCAGTGCCCCACCTTCCTCCTAATCCATTGTAGCGCCTAAAAGAAGTCTTGCATAATTCTAAAGCACTTTGGGGTGTGGGGCGACCCTGGTTCCTTCCCAACACTTGGCAGCATAGAACAAACCGTTTGCTAGGAATCTGTAGATCCTTTGATGTTTTGGGTTAACACAGTAGTAAAGTTGAAAGATAAAATGGCAAATATTTCAAAACAGGTGGAGGACGTATAGGCTGAAAGAAACACCCTTAACAGAAGGATATTCAACTAGGCAGAGCTTTCAAGAGGCCCATAAAAGGCTCCCATCACAATTCACTTCAGGATTAGGAGCACAATTTACGATGCAATGGAAGCAACTCAAGGTACGTCATTTACCCAAAATGGCAGGGGTAGCAGAAGTGACATCCCATGACCCTTGACCTCTGATGACATTCCCAGAAGTGATGCCATTTGACACGCCCCAAGTGACATAACGGAAAGTGATGGCACACAACCTTTCAGAAAACAGGAAGTGACATCACATTGCATTGTTCCTCAGTACACTAAGAAAAATATGGTTACAATATCACTGTAATATGATATACATTTCATACAAGAATGGATCACCATATGTAGTGTTACTATCAGTGTATTTAGGCCCATATTACCAAATTGCTGTGCATGTAAGCAGATGTTCAATCTGGACTATTGCACATCACTTGGGCTAAACTGTAAGTAGACAGAGCATCTCGAAGAAGCCTTAATTCCAAAACGCAGACATCCAGTGACTGCCAAGTGTCTGTCCACAGACTGGAAACAGAAACTGACCAACACAAGTCCAACAAGAAAAACGATGGTCTGAAGGTTTGCCCAGAGCTTGCGCCAGTGATTATTAATGATTTTGTTAGATGGGAGGTAGAGGGGAAGGATGTGTTGTAGGTTGCAGTGATTGCAGTTTTTTTTTATTTGAAAATGTAAACAGCAGAAGCTCCCTTAGATCACATCTAGAAAAGGGCCATTTTATTATTATTTTATTATTTATTAAAATTATAAAATTGGTCTTTTCTGGAACAGGAACTGAACCCATGTTGTACTGTGTCCTCTTGTTCCCAAAGCAAGTGCGTTGCTCTTGAGCAATCTTTCCAAAACATTTTTTTTTTTGCTTAAGAAAGCAACAGATGCTTTTACTTCAAAGGCGAATGGCAACTTCATGTAAATTAATTATCTCACCTTGCATCTACCTACAGTGTGCCCGTGATGAAGGTTTGGCAGATTTGGGTCAGGTCACAGAGAGCCCAGGCAGAATTGGTGGCAGAAGCCACTGGAGCACACCCCTCTCATCACAGGAACAGTGGCTCACTGGCTGTGCAGAGCAGACAACGAGAAACACTGATGATATTGTCACAATCCATGCCCCTGACCCCCTCAGGTATAACAGCCCCCTGGCAGCAGTGGGGCTAAGGCCCTTCACACTGGCCTCAAGGGCCTTAAAACTCCATAAAAAACATACATGGAGTCGGTCCTGGCGCCTTAGGCGCCAGCCTCATTATCAAGAATAAAGCAACACCAGTTTTGGACCTTAATCCAACATGGAGGCCTATTACACAGCTCAGTTCATTAGAACCAAGCCAGGCGGTCTAGTGTTTTGGGTGTGGTTGGGCCTAGAACTACTTGGCCTGGAACTACTTTACCTGGGCTATTCAAACCACACCCAAACAGCAGAACACGCTTCGTGTTATTCTGCACTCCTGCAGCGTAACGCTCACTGTGTTCAGCTCCTGCTCATCTGCTTCTCCAGCGGCCCGATCTTGAGTCATTGATCCGGATTCCATTTCTAACTTGGAAGAACAAGAACGGCATTAGCGAGCAAGAACACTTACCTGTGAGTAACCGGTCCTGAAAGTATCCTGCGCTTCGCTTACCTCGCCCATCTCTGGATTTCACCGCAGCCTACAAAGGTAAAGGAACAAGGACAGCATTAACAGCAATTCTTGCCTGGGCAAGCAGCGCTTCGATCACTCATCACTCCGAAACATCGCCGCAACTTGTAAAAAGAAGGGAAGAGAACACAGCTTAGCAATTAACACTAACAAACAGCGCAGTGCTCCGCGCACCAATAGCTCACCGTGGTTTTCGCCATCCGGCGTGGCAACTCTAAAAATCGCAATCATCCCTGTGAAAACAAAGAGAGACATTGTTAGGGAACAGCGTAGTGGTGCAAAGATGCTAAGAAGACAGAGAAAGCGAAGGGAAAGGAAGAGACAGAATAAAGACTGAAAAAACATTATAACTCACCTGGAACTCAGCAAGCAGAGTCGGAGTCACAGCCGGTCTGGACCCGACATAAGGGCATACGGGCCAGTGAAGCAACTAGGTCCATGGAACGCCCGCATCAACCACGTGCCCCTGCACAGATATGCAGGATGGAGAGTTCAACGCACAAAACCCTAAGGTGACCAATAACCCCAAGGGAGTGGATTTGGACTAGAGGGAGGTGGGAGTCCACCCATCACAGAACCAGTATCTTAACTCTCCATTCTCCTGTTATAGGCGCGACCCAAGGTCTGGCACGTAACCAAGCAGAGAGGGATCCGGGATAGCGCTTAGATGTCCATCCAGTATCGTGTGGTGTCCCCGTGTATACCAGGTGAGCGTAACAGAACGCTAACCCTCAATTAGGGCGTCATGAAAACATCCGAGACTGACCAGCTAGCCCAGTTACTGGGGGAATTATGGGCTGAGGTACACTCTGCCCGGCAAGAAACCAACGCCCTTAGGAGGGAGTTGATTGTCACCAAGGACCGGACCGACGAATTGACCAGGCATTTACTCCAAACACAGGTTGGGCAGGCTCCATTGCCAGGAAGTATTCTGTGGGTTTCAGCCTCATCCGTCAATCCGGTGCAGGTGGTCCTCCCTGGGGGGGTTCCTTTGGCCCCACCAGAACGTTTAACGGGGGACCCAAGAAGATATGCAGTGTTCATGAACCAGTGCCACCTCCATTTTCTTTGCACACCCAGAGCCTTTCCTAACGATCAATCGCGGGTTGCCTTCGTTCTGTCATATCTGAGTGGCAGAGCCGCGGATTGGTCCAAACCTTTAGTAAACCAGGATGACCCACTCCTGCGGAATTCCGGGGGGTTTCAACAGGAGATGGAGAAGCTGTTCGCCCGCCACACCCAGGGCCAAGCCCTGGATAACGAACTTCTGTCCCTCCGCCAAGGTAGCCAAGATTTGTTAACATATATCGCCACTTTCAACAGACTTGTTGTTGAAACTGGGTGGCCTGAGGAGAAATGAACAACGTTGTTCCATCAAGGATTACGGGGGGAATTGAAAGACGTCTTAGCCCAGGTGGTAAACCCGCCAAAAGATTGTGCATCAAGCCAGTGGTGCATATAGACCACAGGTTGCAAGATCGAAGGACAGATCGAGCCAGAATGGATAATCGGAGTGTATATGTACGCTCAGGGGAGAATATTCTGCGTTCATCAGAAAACACTTCGGAACCCATGCAAATTGGCGGGGGGTACGGAGCCCATTAACCAAGGCTGAAAGAGACAAAAGGAGGCAACAGCAATTATGCCTGTACTGCGGGAAATCAGGTCACTTCCTCAGAGAATGCCCAGTAAAGCCCCCTAGGAGAACTGTTGGAGCCACAGACAAAGAAGGAGAAGAACAAGAGTCAGAAAACTTCCAGGCCCGGCAAGCGTAGAGGTCAGTTTTAAGTGTGCACTCCTTGATGGTTGTACATCTAGAGGACCTGTGTGCTCTGTCCCAAATTCTCTGCCATGATTCCGGAGCTACATCCCTCCCCAGTTCTTTCTCCCATGCTGACATGTATGACAGTTTTTCCTCCTCTGGGGCGTTTTCTAGCAGGCGGTAGCAGGTTGCCACTTTATGCAAGCGTTGTCCCTCTGCAATAGTTAGTTCTAGGCCCATGGGATGTCTGGTGGTCTGGTGTCTATCCCAGCACCGGAGCGTAGTGCTCGTAGTTGGGAGAAGGGGCCTCTGGGAGCTCCTAACTTCCCGTGTTAGAAAGGGGAGGTGAGAGAGGGGAGCCCCTGCAAACAGTTGTTCAATGTCTCTCCATTTCGGGGGATCATCTTGAGTTGCCCAGCTCAGAATGGGAGCAATTTGCGTTGCTCGATAATATCTTAGAATTGGCCTACTTCTGGTGAGAATCTTGCGCTGCAGCCTGGGTGTTTTGCGTTGCCAGATAAATCTGCCTATATCTTTCTGGAGATTGTGTAAGTCTCGTTCAGGGATGTAAACTGGGAGGGCCTGAAAAGTGTAAAGCAATCGGGGTAGTAACGTCATTTTGATGGCTGTTACCCGTCCCAGCCAAGATATCTCCTGAAGGTCCCATTTTAGCACTGAATCCTTTGCGTCTTTTACCAGGGGAGGAATATTGGCTCTCGCTAGTCCAGCATATGTTGGGGTTAAATGCACCCCAAGGTATGTTATCTTGGTGTTTACCCAATCGAGAGAGAAGGTGTTTTGTAGGGCATTTAGCGCATCAGGTGTTTCAGAGAGATTCAGGCCTTTTGTCTTGGCCATATTTATTTTGAAACCCGCTACCTGTTCCAACCTTCCCAGTAGCCTCATGAGCGGAGGGACTGAGGTCTGAGCCTCTCTCAGGAAGCAAAGCACATCATCCGCATATAATGCTACTTTATGGCTTTGGTCTCCTACCTCGAACCCTTGGATTCTGGGCTGAAGGTAGATGTGTTGGGCTAAAGGTTCCATGGCTAAAGCGAAAACCAGAGGCGATAAAGGACATCCCTGCCTGGTTTCTTTTCCAAGCCGTATCTGTGACTTCCAGTGACCATCTACTCGTATTTGAGTAGAGGGGATCTGAAAATTGGCCAGGATCAATTTGGGGAATTGTGAGCTAAAGCCAAAACCCTTTAGAACCAGGCGTAAGTAGTCCCATGACATGCTGTCGAAGGCCCGGTGGGCGTCTAACGAGAGCAGGGAAAGGGGGCCTGGTAGCGAAGGAGCTAGGGTTATTAAATCTATTGCCCTCCGAATATTATAATGGGCCGATCGTCCCTGAATAAAACCTGTTTGATCCCTGTCTACTAGAGTGGGTAATGTTTCCCCCAGTCGCTGAGCTATGATTTTGCTAAACAATTTGGCATCGGTATTGAGCAGAGCTATGGGCCTATAAGAGGCACAATCTGTCGGATCTTTTCCGGGTTTCAGAAGGAAAGTTGTGTTTGATTCGGCCATGGATTGGGTGACGGATCCAGTTTCCCATATAATGTTAGATAATTTTGTGAGGTGCGGTGTGAGTTCTTTTGTAAATGTTTTGTAAAATTTGTTTGTGAATCCGTCTGGGCCCGGAGCTTTGCCAATTGGAGGAGTTTTAATGGTGGATTTAACTTCTTCCGCCGATATTGGGGCCTCTAAAACGTCTAATGAGGCTTGTGGCAATTGTGGGAGATTCACCTTAGTTATAAACTCTTTGACTGCTCGCGGGTCTCCCTTGTGTGAACTCGTGTGTTTCCTAAAGAATTCCTCTATAATGCGGCATTTGCCCTCCTCAGAGTGAGTGTGTTTGCCCGATTTATCCCGCAGGCAATCTATCCTGTTCTGTTTGGTACGTTTACTTAATTTGGCTGCCAGTAATTTGTTAGCTTTGTTTCCTTTTGTGTAAAAGAATTGTTTGGTGCGTAACATACCATAAGCCGCCTTCCCCATGTAGTGCGCTTCTAGAGCCTTTTCCGCCATTCTCAGATCCCTTAGAGCTCTCCGAGAAGGCTTCTTCGTGTGCCCCTCCTCAAACCTAAGGACTTCTCCTTCCAATTGCTCCCTCAATAGCCTCCTAGCTCTCCCCTGTTGTGTCGCCTGTTCTATTAAATGGCCCCTGAGAACTGCTTTGCTCGCATCCCAAATCGTGCCCCAGTTCACTTCTCCCGTGTCATTTTCATTAAAATATGTTTCTATGGTTTCTCTAATGTGGGCCCGAGTCGATAGGTCGTCCAACAGGAAATCATTTAGCCTCCAGGCAATTTTCGTGGGAGGGGCTGGTCTGGGGGGGGTTATAGCTAACATGAGCGGGGAATGATCTGCTAAAGCTTCAGGTAGTATGTCTCACCAGAACATCATGAATCAAGGAATAAGATATAAACAACATGTCTAGCCTTGAAAATCCTCCATGGACCGCCGAAAAATATGTGTAGTCCCTTTTCTCTTGATGACAGTATCTCCATACCTCAATCAAGGAGCGGTCTTTCAGCAAGGCGGTGAGGGCCCTAAAATTGTTCCCATCATTTGCTGTTGGAGGCAAGGTTTTTTCGACTAATAGGTTGACCACAGCATTAAAGTCCCTGCCTAAAATCACTTCCCCCTCGCTATGATCAAATATAGCTTTTGATAACTTCGAGAAGAATTGATTTTGATTAGTGTTAGGGGCGTATATGGAGATCTAGGTTACTTTCTGGCCCTCTAGTATGGCATTGGCCAACGAAAATCTCCCCTCTTCATCTCGGACCACTCCCTGGGTCCTAAATGAAATCCCCTTGCACACCAGGATGGCAACCCCTCGCTTTTTCAACCCCCTAGAGGCAAAACATTTGGTGGAATACAGCCTATCGTTGAGGTGAAATTCATCCGACGGTTGTAAATGGGTCTCTTGGAGGAACAAGACCGATGCATCTAAGGATTTCAATCTATGAAAGAGGGCTTTGCGTCTCAGGGGAGAATTCAACCCCTGTACATTAAGCGAAATGAATTTGTAGCTAGGGGTTGCCATGATGTAGTAGCACAAGAGTTTGTCTTATAAAGCCTCTTTTGGACAACTCTGAAGAGGTGTAACTTGTAGGGTTGAATCTAGTGGTGTAACCCAACTGAGTGTTGTGGTGAAGCGAAGCAGAATGCGGTTCTCTCCCCTTCAAGGCAAGGGTATGCACAAAAAAGTTAAATGAAAAATTATAATAGAAACAGATAATAACCAATAAGCACATTACTTTCCTCAAAATTTGCATCCTCCTTAGTCCCAAGGGTGTATTAAACCTAATACAAAACATTTTGGACGCCATCCATACCGACGCCCAAGTCAACTCAATAAACAGTATCTTCAAGCCCAGACTCCATCTTGCTTAACCATGAAAATGTAAAGGGGTACAAAAACGCCCACGCCCCTCCAAACCTGTGGTTGTTCTGTATTAGCCTCTTACTGGGCTTCAATTTAGTCATCTATCAAGAAGTTCCCCGATTCTCTCCATAATCGAGGGAAGATTTTAGCGCTGACCAGAGTTCTCCATCCTGCTAGTCTGGTCATTCTCCCTGAGTGATCACACATGCCCAACAGGGGCCTAGGACCTGCTCGTTCCTCCTCAGAAGCCCTCAATCGCGCCCCCATGAGCTGATCAGGTTGCCGGCCAGCTTTCTCCCTCGGCTGAAGCTGGGGGTGATGCCTCCCCCGGGGTTTCGGATGTTTTCACTGGATCGCCTTTATGATTTGAAGACGTGGTGTGCTGCTGCCGACGCTGAGATGTTCCCTGCCTGGCTTTTGGTAGAATACCTGAGGCAGATCCATTCTCTTCCCGGGGTCGCAGGTTAGCGGACCCCTCTTCAGGTGATGCCTCACCCATCAAACCTTTCGCTTCTTCCTCTGAAGAAATTATGTGATGTTGGTTATGGAGCTCGAACATCAGCTTGCATGGAAATCCCCATCGATATCTGATTTTCCGATCTCTCAACCAGGATGTGACCTTCTGTAGCCGCCGTCTGCGCCCTGCCTGTGATTTTAATTAGTCACCAACAACCGTCTCAAATGCATGCTGTGGTGGCACACATAGACAGCGGAGCTGTTGGTAACTACATAGACCAAGGCCTGGCAACAAGGATGGGACTTCCCCTCTGTCAGAAAATGACAACTGAGAAGGTCACCACTGTCGACGGCACAGAGTTAGCTTCTGGTCCTGTAACCCAACGCACAGCAGAATTGACCCTTCTGTGCCAAGACAGACATCGGGAAGCCATTTTCTTCAACCTTATCAAGGCCCCTCAGTTCCGGGTGATTCTAGGGATGCCATGGTTGGTGGCTCACAATCCTAACATCAACTAGCGAGCAAAAAAATTGGCCTTCTCCAATGAGTGTGCTCATGCGTGCTACCAAGTGGAAATGCCATTATCTGACCCAAAGACACCTGTCCAAGATAAAGAGGCGTTGGTACTAGGTGTAACAAGTACACTACCAAGCAAATACAATGATTTCCAAGACGTTTTCCTAAAAGAACAGGCTAATACCTTACCCCCTCATAGGCCATATGACTGTCAGATCGACCTCCTACCTGGTGGACAAATCCCATGTAGTCGAATTTACGCATTCACCGAACCTGAAAATCTCCATTTGAAATCCTATCTGAACCAATACCTGACAAACGGTTTCACCCGCACGTCCAAATCCCCGGCAGCCTCGCCCCTATTCTTCGTGCCCAAGAAGGAGGGGGACTTGAGAATGTGCATCGACTACCGCTCACTAAAATCCATTATCCTCTACCCCTTATCCCAGAACTTCTGGACCAAGTCAAGGATGTCCAAATTTACACCAAATTGGACCTCAGGGGGGCATACCATCTTGTGCGTGTAAAGAAAGGAGATGAATGGAAGACCGCCTTTCGTACTAAGTATGGGCTGTACAAATATCAGGTGATGGCCCTTGGGCTTTGCAACGCTCCCGCTGCTTTCCAGAACTTTATCGACGTATGTGGTCTAGTTTTCATCAACGACATCTTGGTGTACTCCTCTTCTAAACAGGACCATGTCAGGAACGTTCGCTCCGTCCTTGCAAAACTCTATACCAGCTATACGCCAAACTTGAAAAATGCTCCTTCCATGTCACTGAAGTCGAGTTCCTTGGGTTTGTCCTCACACCCGGAGGCGTCCAGATGGATATGCACAAAGTAGATGCCATCCTTAGCTGGCCATCACCGTCTTCAGTCAAAGGTGTTCAAAGTATGCCCGGCTTTGCAAACTCTTATCGCTGATTCATCCCGGGTTTCTCCCAGTTTGTGCACCCGATCACTTCCTTATTACGAAAAAACAACAAACTGTTCCAATGGACAGAAGAGGCGGAAAAGGCCTTCAAGGAGCTCAAGAAAAAATGTACTTCAGCCTCGGTGCTACAACACCCCTGCCCAGATCTCCCATATGTAGTGGAAACAGATACCTCCAGCATGCCTATGGGGGCTGTTCTTTCCCAAAGGGATCCCGAAACAGGCCAGTTACATCCTGTGGCCTTTTGGTCGCGAATATTTACTACACCTGAAATTAACCATGCAATAACAGACAAGGAACTCCTAGCGATAGCCCCTCCTAGGTGCCAGACATACCAACACAGTAATCACCGACCATCGCAACCTACAATACCTCAAGACGGCGAAGACTCAATATTCCGTCAACTCCGATGGGCTTTATTTTTCACAGAATATGATTACACAATCACGTACCGACCTCGAGTCCCGAACGGAAAAGCCGACGCCCTATCCCGCATGGGTATTGATGAGAATGCACATTCAACACCAGACCGGTGGCCATTATTCCAGGTGACAAACTACTAGGACTTACAACAACGTTATCTCTGGACGAACTCCAAAAGGAAATTCGGCTCCTAATGAACACCGAGGCTCTACAAGACTGGACCACTCAAGGTGAACATTACACAACAAAGAACCAACTTCCATATTTCAGAGGGCGTTTATATCTACCAAATAAGGCACTACAAGAACAAGTCATTTCTGGTTATCTGACCCCCTGATAGAAGGACATCCAGGAATTGCCAAGACCCTAGCCAAGGCGAAAAGAAATTATTGGTGGCCGACCTGGCGAAAGGACATTACGCAGTGTATTCTGTCATGTGGCATTTGTGCACAGAATAAATCCCAGAAACAAAGACCTGCGGGCCTTCTTCATCCCCTGGAAATTCCACCTGCACCTTGGCACACACTCTCCCTCGATTTCATCCCAGATCTGCCTCCTTGTCAAGGGTTTAACACTATCCTAGTGGTTGTTGACCTACTCTCTAAAATGGCCCATTTCATTCCGCTTAAGGGTCTACTAAAAGCATCCAGTCTGGCAAAGGTGTTTTTAGAGCAAATCGTACGGTTACATGGTTTCCCCTCTGTCCTGATTTCTGACCAAGGTAGTCAGTTGTGTCTAACTTCTGGAGGAAGTGTTGTGCAATTGCCCAAATCGATATTCGTCTGTCCACTAGTCACCATCCCCAAACTGATGGCCAAACGGAGCAGAGGAATCAGACACTAGAGCAATACCTACAGTGCATGTTACATCAAGTGGAAGAAAGCTGGAAGGAGGTGAGGTGGATAGCCGAATATGCCTACAACAACTCGCTACACACCAGTACCGGACAGAGTCCATTTTATACCGTATATGGAAGGCACCCACGTACTTCCAAATTAGATACCCCCATGGCCTTGGAAATGCCCGCAGTGAAGGCTTTACATACGACCATCACTCAAGCCTTCAAAAGGGCAGCAGAACACTTGATCCAAGCCAAAGAAAGACAGAAAAGATTCTCTGATCAACACCGAAGAAAAGCCCCAGACTACCAAGTCGGAGATGAAGTCTGGTTGGCATCTTGGCATGTGCCCATAAGAGGAACTCAAACATTTCGTCCCAGATATCTAGGGCCCTATACCATCAAGGCTATTATAAAGCCTGTGGCAGTAAAAGTAGCTTTGCCACCAAATATGCAGATCCATCCCGTATTCCACGTGTCACTCTTAAAACCTGTTCAGCCTGGAACTCGGGTCAAAACACCACCAAATCCGGTACTGGTTAACGGAGAACCCGAATTTGAAGTCAAGGACATCCTAGATACTAAACTCACCAGGTCCAAGTTATATTACTTAGAGGCCTGGAAGGGATATGGCCCTCAGGACAGGACAAGGGAGCCTAGCGAGCACGTCCATGCGCCACGCCTGGTAAGATGATTTCATCTGAACTATCCGACCAAACCAGGGCCAGACGGAGGAAATACCTTGAGAGGGGCCTTAGGGGGGAGTGCTGTCACGAGCCATGCCCCTGACTCCCTCAGGTATAACAGCCCCCTGGCAGCAGTGGGGCTAAGGCCCTTCACACTGCCGTCAAGGCCTTAAAACTCCATCAGAAACATATATGGAGTCAGTCCTGGCGCCTTTGGCGCCAGCCTCATTATCAGGAATAAAGCAACACCAGTTTTGGACCTTAATCCAACATGGTGGCCTATTACACAGCTCAGTTCTTCAGAACCAAGCCATGCGGTCTAGTGTTTTGCGTGTGACTGGGCCTGGAACTACTTGGCCTGGAACTACTTTACCTGGGCCATTTAAACCACACCCAAACAGCAGAACACGCTTTGCGTTATTCTGCACTCCTGCAGCGTAACGCTCTGTAACGCTCACCTGATTCCCACGGAGGCGCAGGTCTGGCTTCGAGTACTGGTGCTTCTTCAATGGTGAAGCGCAGGACCCTGAAGATGGACAGGAAGGGCCCCTCTACTCTGGCTTCTCTGGCTTGCAGGAATATTCCCCTGTGCGTGAAAAGGGAGTATTACCTACTGACTGAGTTATGCTCAAGCCTCCCACTCTCCTCCAGCCCTCCACGATACCCTTCCACGATTCCCCGTGAAGTCTCACCTTAGGGTCAAGAAGGATGAGCTCTCCATCCTGCTTCTGATGCAGGGGCGCGTTGAAACCCAGTTACTTCACTGGATTGAGGATTGATGGGAGTTCAGGTAAGCTTGACTATTCAGGTAAGGCGCTGTAAAAGTTCTGCTGCAAGTTCTTAAGTCCAAGCTTAAAAATAATGTTCATTGTCTTGTTGCAGAATGCCAGAGATATGGCGCTGACCCGAAGTGAAACGTGCAGTTCCAGTAAATGACAGGTAAGTTCCGGATGAGCGCTCGGGTAATGTCTTTGCATTCGCTCATTCAATGTCTTTGTCTTTTTTCCCCATAGGGGCCGGGGTCTGGAAAATGCCTGGAAGCGCCAAGACCCGAAATGAAATGGGAATGACCCAACAGGTAAGTCTTAGAAGGAAACTGAGCTTTTCCTATTCCTTTCCTTCTCTCACCTTGTTCTTGTCTTTTTCTCTCTAGGCTCTGGGAAGTGGCTGTGGATCCGGATGATCGCTGCTGAAGATGGAGGAGTCCAGGATAGGTGAGGGAAATGCAGCGCTACAGCGATCGTAGCGAAATGCTTTTAAAATGATGTCTTCCTTTTCAGGATCGTCGGTGTGATGTCTCCGTGGTGCTGATTTAGCAGGTAAGGTCTTTTGTCTCCCTTTGCAGGTGACCCAGGATACTGACAGGCTTGGCTGAGGTCCAGATGCAGGAGCTGACACGGTGAGCGTCCAGCTGCGAGGAGCAGAACAACGCGAAGCGTGAGTTGCTGATCGGGTGTGGTTTAAATAGCTTTGGAAGAAGTTCCCAGTGTGTATCCTTCCATCGATCAGGTATGTATCCTTCCCCGACCACACCCGGGTGGAAAGTAGTCCCACAGGTAAAGTAGTTCCATTCAGGCCTCAAGAGGGCCTGGATGTAGCAGCATGGTCTGCATCAGGTAAGTGCACATTAAAACACTTGAACACATGTCTAGCTTTATGAGCCTGGCGCCTAAGGCGCCAGGACAGGGGTCCAACATGAGCCTGGCGCCTAAGGCGCCAGGACTGCGTCCAAAGGGCCCCAGCTTGGGCCCGCTGGCACTCCCCTGGGGGAAATGATGCCTGCCTCTGGGGTTGCTGGGTCGGACCTGGCTCCTTGGAGGTAGG
Source organism: Ambystoma mexicanum (assembly GCF_040938575.1). Lineage (NCBI taxonomy): Eukaryota > Metazoa > Chordata > Amphibia > Caudata > Ambystomatidae > Ambystoma > Ambystoma mexicanum. The sequence continues at coordinate 583,827,233 of NC_090922.1, read as the reverse complement.
CATCATGACACGCTCACCGTGTTCAGCTCCTGCTCACCTGCTTCTCCGGCGGCCCGATCTTGAGTCCTCGATCCGGATTCCATTTCTAACCTGGAAGAACAAGAACAGCATTAGCGAGCAAGAACACTTACCTGTGAGTAACCGGTCCTGAAACCATCCTGCGCTTCGCTTACTTTGCCCATCTCCGGATTTCACTGCAGCCTGCAAAGGTAAAGGAACAAGGAAAGCATTAACAACAATTCTTACCTGGGCAAGCAGCGCTTCGATCACTCATCACTCCGAAATATCGCGGCAACCTATACAAAGAAGGGTAGAGAACACAGGTTAGCAATTAACACTAACAAACAGCGCATCAATAACTCAACGTGGTTTTCGCCATCCGGTGCAGCAACTACAAAAATCGCAATCATCCCTGTGAAAACAAAAAGACATTGTTAGGGAACAGCGCAGTGGATCAAAGACGCTAGGAAGAAAGAAAACGAAGGGAAAGGAAGAGACAGAATAAAGACTGAAAAGACATTATAACTCATCTGGAACACAGCAAGCAGAGTCAGAGTCACAGCCGGTCTGGACCCGACATAAGGGCATACGTACCTGTGAAGCAACTAGGTCCACGGAATGCCTGCATCGACCACACACCCCTGCACAGATACGCAGGACGGAGAGTTCAACGCACAAAAACCTAAGGTGAGCAATAACTGCAAGGGAGGGGATTTGGGCCAGAGGGAGGTGGGAGTCCACCCATCACAGAACCAGTATCCTAATCCTCCATTCTCCTGTTATAGGCGCTACCCAAGGTCTGGCACGTAACCAAGCAGAGAGGGGTCCGAGATAGCGCTTAGACATCCATCCAGTATCGTGTGGCGCTCCCGTGGATACCAGGTGAGCGTAACAGATATTTGCGTTCATGATTTGCTGTCACTGAGTACTGCATCTGCCATTACCCATTCCCAGCTAGCTAGACCTAGCCCCCATACCCTTCCTGTTGCTACAGTACTGGGTGCAAGCTGCACAGACAGCCCCGCCTCTGAACCCAACCATTCAGGCATTCTTCACTAATGGCCTGCCAACCTGTTAGTGATGGCGGCTTCATGATTCTTCTTGCATCCCTGATATTTCTCCAGATTATGAGATGTAGATTCCAGGTGAAAAATAGCTGTGGCATATTCAGCTGCATTTTCAGGTGCAACACAGTTATCTGCTCTTGGCACTGCCTCTTTTTCCAGTGGCCCAGGGGTAGCAAGGGCAGGTCTTGGGGTAGCAGAGGGGGAGCCAGGGGTAGCAGCTGCTACCGCTGGCAACCCCCAAATGACAGGGGTAGCTGCAACCCCTGGTAATCCCCAAATGACATCCCTGAAGCAACTCTCTGCACCTCCCGCTGCCCCAAAGAACTACGATGGGGACACAAGTCCATTTCCATTGTACACAGTTGTACTGCCTGTTTAGGCCTCTTGCTTTTCTCGATGATGTATGTGTGTGGCATAGCGTTCCTTATTTCATATCACTCAGGAGATGCCACATCCTGGGCAGTGTCTGTGGTTTAAAATGATGACCCGCATTGTGTACATGGAAGAATTTTAAGGGAAAATGCCACAGATTATTGAATATCCATTCATGTACAACCAGGCCTTCGATGAAGAGCTTTTATATCTGAGACAAGAGAATAGCGATCTTTTAACATATGCAACAATTCAATTGGTTGGTGGCTGAAACAGTTTGGCCTGAAAATATAAGCACAGCTTTATGAGGGCTTGAGTGATGAGTTGGAGGACTTAGTAGTTCACATTGATCCACAACCCACCATGTGTCAATACTTGATAAACCTTGCTTGTCCTGCAACCAGATTACTGCTTGGCATAAAACAAGCGGGATAGCTAAAACAGAACGTGTCACACCCAACAAATCCTGACCTGTGAATTCCATATCCAGTACTTATGGAGACGGTGTAAACGGGTAGGGGGGTGATAAGCCCTCTGCTCAGGAAAGAGACATGCAATGAAAAACGCGGTCTGTCAGTATTGTGGTGGTGGGGGTCTCTTCATGGACCCATCCACGCTATCTAAGGGTATAAAAGAATTGAACATGGTTCCCCACAAAATTGCCAATACGCTATAAAACACACGTCATCTTGCCATCACAAGTTCCATGATTTTATACAATCATAATGATGGGGTTTCTTCTCTTGTAGTTTGTGAGGCCACAGGGAACTTTGTGGACATACACTATGCATATAAGCTAGGATTTCCAAGAATTATGAGACCAGCTCTGGAAAATATAAGGGCTGTAGAAGGAACCAAATTGACCTCTGGTTCCAGAACATAACACACCATGGAACTTGAACTCTGCTGCTTTGAGCACACATGTAAAAGATTAGGTTTTATCCTATTATTGCGCCCCAGTTTGTTAAGTCTTGAAATGCCCACGTTACCCACACATAATCCAAGCACTAAATGGATACCCAAAACTGTTAAATTTGCGTCAGGTTATCGCTCTGATTTCTGCAAAAAAAAGCATGCAAAAACCCCTGGCTGGTTGAAAGACCTGCTAAGCTTCTTATGCAAAGTGTGAATCTTGTGTCAAGCACCCCCAACAGTACTTGTTTAATGCTTAAAAGGCAATCTGTAAATACAAAACCTTTTGTCAAAACATCGGAGCAGGATTGAATACATGCAGTGCTAGCATGGAAACCACAGGGAAGAGAGAGCCTACGTTTAATGTGGCATACATTTATGTCTAAGACTTAGTTCCAAATTCTGGGCCCACTTAAGCCAAAGATCGTCAGTCCCTTCTTGGCAGACCACACAACGGGGTTAAAGAAAAAAAGTCTTGTGTGTAATGAACCTGATTCATCAGGTGATTGATTATATTAGCATAGATTTTGCTTCTAGACAATGAACGTTTTCTTGTATGTAGTAAGATGCTCTTTGGGTATCGAGCCAGTGAAGGGCCCATTATGTGGGGGTGGGGACTGTGAGGATCAGCACCTCTATTCCCATCTCCATGGCCATTGGCCATGTGGGAGGACCAGGCAAAGTGGACCCCTTCATCCCTAACCAGACTACCTTTAGTTTCAGACAGCAAGAAGGTGTGTATCATTTGTAAACCCCACCCCCCACTCCATGTCCAAGTTCTCTTTAGCCTCATCCAAAGATCTGCAGTGTTTCCATGTGGCCTCTAGACAGACCAAAAAGGGACGAGTTGATATCTTAGCACCCGACAACAGCTCTAGAGTGGCACCAAACCACAGCTGACATGCAACGAGCACCCACTTGTATAATTTACATGATGGCCTGGAAAGTCACTGGCTATTGGCTACTATATACAAGCAGAGTTTTCAACAGATGCAGATGGTTGGTTTCTAGGCCTAACCAGGCGTTGCCTCCTATCTCATGTGCTTTCCTGGATACTGGAAGAAGATCCTGTACCTACTGGATGTCCCGGAGCCACACCTGGATGTGGAGGACTACTGTGGCCACCGTGGGATATCAGCAAGCCAACACAGGCTGGAAAAGATCCTGGCCATCTATGTCACTGGATATCTGGAAGGGCATGCCCTCCTGCTCCCAGGAGTATTGGAGCCTTATTGTTTTATGCTGGTCGAACCTAGTCATCAGTGGACATCTGCGAGATCATGTGTACCTAACTCATGGGGTGCAGATGCCTCATAATTATCCGCTGGTTCAACCTGGCTTTGATTCATTTTTGTCACTTGCTACATCAGGCTCTCTAAGACCACATTGATCTGACGCCCTGCAATACTGAAATACTGATTCCCCATTGTTCCTGCTGGTCCAAACTGGCTTGCAGTTGTGGTGTACATTGAACTGGAACTTTTGTAGAATGACCTGAACACTGGCCTTGTTACACACTGGACTCGTGGATCACTAGAATCCTCGAAGTCAGAGCCTCTGAATGCTGAATTCTGGAAACTTCCTGTCGACGCCTGTATCCTTTGCATTTTAATAATACTCTTCACAGTTACAGTATATTGTGAATAGCCCAGCATATGGATCTCCTTACAGACATTTGTGTTCCTGTGTTTTTCTCAATTTGTATGTCCATTGAGACTTAACAGCTGACTGATAATGATCAGTTTTGATTTTCGTTTACGTGTCTACATATCATAATGTAATCTTTTGCATGTTCTGATTTAATCTTTACTAAACGCTTATTTTGAGAACCAATGTTCAGTGTTTGGCCTTGTTGTGTGTTGTGTTGCATTATATTCCTGAGAGATTTGGCTAATTTCTAAGTTCAACTCCTCAAAGAAAGCGAAGTCCACGAATAAAAAATAGGTTATATGGGATTCCTCTAAGGAGCTGTAAGTAGAATGAGTGTATCTGGTGAACCACCACCATTTCCAAACACAGGGCATACATTCCTTAGTTTCCCTCCAGCATATTTGTAAATGGAGGTAGTGTTGATGGATAAGCCACGGTACTAATGTACCTGTCGTACATGTGGGTTTAGGCGTTGCGTTTGCAGCATCAGGAAGACCAAATATGGATTGGCTGCATAACTGAGTGTCTGGCTTCTACCTTTGTGTGTTCCACTATTTGTAGGGATGGTTCTATTTCAGGGTCTTACTGCATGGCGGCGGTGTCTGAGTCCTCATTCTACTGGATAGGTCATCATCTTACAACACCATTGGCCACACCATTCTATTAATGTGCCTACATAACTCCGAAATCAGGGGCTTGTCACCAAAATGGTGCAAGTCCTTCTACACACGGCTCTCATCAACAAAATTCAGTCAACCTGCTTCACATTTTATAGCTGTAGTGATAAGCAGGACCTTCTCCAAAATGCATACAAAGGAGACAACCACTGCCTTGTGGCTGAAAAGGCATCTGGATCCCATGGCCTTTTTGATGCATGATAATTATTGTAATGGGAAAGTTGCATAAAGAAATATTCATGTTTCGTTTTGCCACACAATGAAACCAAAAAAATTCAGTCCAATAGTTCAGGTGCGTCAATACCAAATAGTGGTTCTAATTGGCAGATGCCATTCTCATTCGATGTGTTCTATAACCCACTTCAGAAATAGACCTCTCCTTAGCATGAGACATGCCGGCTACTGTTGGGGTGCCACTGTGGACTCATAAGTATCCCCTAACTCAATTTCCTTAGCACTCTATGCCTTCATTCCTACAGCGAGAAGGCAGAGATTACTAATCTACACAATTTTTTGGGGTAAAACATTAGCAATGTTTCACAAAAAACAAGAAGACATACCCAGAAATACTGTGCCATCAACCCCTGGAGTCATGGTCTTTGGTGGTACAGTTGCATGTCAGTCAGCCAGAATGCTGACAAACCAAGCAGACTGAACCCTATGCCCAAAGAAATATCCTCTCATGCACAGGTGGCTTTCTTGATCTCCCAACGGTCCCTCAATAGAGAGCCCACAGGGTCTCATTTGTTGACCATATAAGAAGAGGGATTTTTAGTAATTTACTAAGCTTCCATTCGTTTCGATGATGGGTCAGGTTTTGTTGAATTTCACCACTTACAGTGATCATGCAAGTATCGTTTGGACAATAAAGATTTGGTCTTCTGACCTCTTCAGTAGAACTTAGTGACACATGGTGCAAGCCCATGCGGGCAGTGGAGCAGCTTCAACTCACCACACAATTTGCAAATGCTGATTTGCCCAGGATTACATTTTTATTCTCATGCAGGGAAGCTGAGTTTGTGCAATGAATTCTGCATTGTGGTGTGTCCCCCCACCCCCTCCACAGCCCCCTCCTCAATCACACCATTCTTTAGAACCCCAGATGGGTGTTTGGTCACACAGGTAAATGCAGAGACCCTCATACTGCCCCCATGTCCTGCCCTGTCTCCTTACTCAGCTACCCCAGCCTGTCGTGATGGTCAATGAGGATCCCCATTATTACAAGGGATTCATGTTGTACACACGATATTGATGACGGGGATGGCAGTGAATTGGTCAGTGTTGCAAATCGATATGAATCAAATGGAGTTAATTATATGTTACTTTTACTGTTACAATCATTTTGAATGTATACATATTAGATCTTCATGCACGTAGAAAGATACAATTTTAAAACTGCAAATGCAACATGAACAAAATCCACACAATGTGATGCGTTGCTTCATGGTTAGCTGTTGCACATTCATTCTAAGTAGCAGGGACATTCTTGACGGAAAGACGAATGAGCTACCTAGTAAGAAGGTCAGCATACTACCAGGACAAGGTTTACAGTCCTGCAGGGAAGCAATGTTATCTCGCCCTTCGTAATCTTTAGAGGGGGTTAGTCATTTCTTTGGTGGTAATAAACATGAGGGATACTGACAGGCTTGGCTGAGGTCCAGATGCAGGAGCTGACACGGTGAGCGTCCAGCTGCGAGGAGCAGAACAACGCGAAGCGTGAGTTGCTGATCGGGTGTGGTTTAAATAGCTTTGGAAGAAGTTCCCAGTGTGTATCCTTCCATCGATCAGGTATGTATCCTTCCCCGACCACACCCGGGTGGAAAGTAGTCCCACAGGTAAAGTAGTTCCATTCAGGCCTCAAGAGGGCCTGGATGTAGCAGCATGGTCTGCATCAGGTAAGTGCACATTAAAACACTTGAACACATGTCTAGCTTTATGAGCCTGGCGCCTAAGGCGCCAGGACAGGGGTCCAACATGAGCCTGGCGCCTAAGGCGCCAGGACTGCGTCCAAAGGGCCCCAGCTTGGGCCCGCTGGCACTCCCCTGGGGGAAATGATGCCTGCCTCTGGGGTTGCTGGGTCGGACCTGGCTCCTTGGAGGTAGGCATCATGACACGCTCACCGTGTTCAGCTCCTGCTCACCTGCTTCTCCGGCGGCCCGATCTTGAGTCCTCGATCCGGATTCCATTTCTAACCTGGAAGAACAAGAACAGCATTAGCGAGCAAGAACACTTACCTGTGAGTAACCGGTCCTGAAACCATCCTGCGCTTCGCTTACTTTGCCCATCTCCGGATTTCACTGCAGCCTGCAAAGGTAAAGGAACAAGGAAAGCATTAACAACAATTCTTACCTGGGCAAGCAGCGCTTCGATCACTCATCACTCCGAAATATCGCGGCAACCTATACAAAGAAGGGTAGAGAACACAGGTTAGCAATTAACACTAACAAACAGCGCATCAATAACTCAACGTGGTTTTCGCCATCCGGTGCAGCAACTACAAAAATCGCAATCATCCCTGTGAAAACAAAAAGACATTGTTAGGGAACAGCGCAGTGGATCAAAGACGCTAGGAAGAAAGAAAACGAAGGGAAAGGAAGAGACAGAATAAAGACTGAAAAGACATTATAACTCATCTGGAACACAGCAAGCAGAGTCAGAGTCACAGCCGGTCTGGACCCGACATAAGGGCATACGTACCTGTGAAGCAACTAGGTCCACGGAATGCCTGCATCGACCACACACCCCTGCACAGATACGCAGGACGGAGAGTTCAACGCACAAAAACCTAAGGTGAGCAATAACTGCAAGGGAGGGGATTTGGGCCAGAGGGAGGTGGGAGTCCACCCATCACAGAACCAGTATCCTAATCCTCCATTCTCCTGTTATAGGCGCTACCCAAGGTCTGGCACGTAACCAAGCAGAGAGGGGTCCGAGATAGCGCTTAGACATCCATCCAGTATCGTGTGGCGCTCCCGTGGATACCAGGTGAGCGTAACAGATATTTGCGTTCATGATTTGCTGTCACTGAGTACTGCATCTGCCATTACCCATTCCCAGCTAGCTAGACCTAGCCCCCATACCCTTCCTGTTGCTACAGTACTGGGTGCAAGCTGCACAGACAGCCCCGCCTCTGAACCCAACCATTCAGGCATTCTTCACTAATGGCCTGCCAACCTGTTAGTGATGGCGGCTTCATGATTCTTCTTGCATCCCTGATATTTCTCCAGATTATGAGATGTAGATTCCAGGTGAAAAATAGCTGTGGCATATTCAGCTGCATTTTCAGGTGCAACACAGTTATCTGCTCTTGGCACTGCCTCTTTTTCCAGTGGCCCAGGGGTAGCAAGGGCAGGTCTTGGGGTAGCAGAGGGGGAGCCAGGGGTAGCAGCTGCTACCGCTGGCAACCCCCAAATGACAGGGGTAGCTGCAACCCCTGGTAATCCCCAAATGACATCCCTGAAGCAACTCTCTGCACCTCCCGCTGCCCCAAAGAACTACGATGGGGACACAAGTCCATTTCCATTGTACACAGTTGTACTGCCTGTTTAGGCCTCTTGCTTTTCTCGATGATGTATGTGTGTGGCATAGCGTTCCTTATTTCATATCACTCAGGAGATGCCACATCCTGGGCAGTGTCTGTGGTTTAAAATGATGACCCGCATTGTGTACATGGAAGAATTTTAAGGGAAAATGCCACAGATTATTGAATATCCATTCATGTACAACCAGGCCTTCGATGAAGAGCTTTTATATCTGAGACAAGAGAATAGCGATCTTTTAACATATGCAACAATTCAATTGGTTGGTGGCTGAAACAGTTTGGCCTGAAAATATAAGCACAGCTTTATGAGGGCTTGAGTGATGAGTTGGAGGACTTAGTAGTTCACATTGATCCACAACCCACCATGTGTCAATACTTGATAAACCTTGCTTGTCCTGCAACCAGATTACTGCTTGGCATAAAACAAGCGGGATAGCTAAAACAGAACGTGTCACACCCAACAAATCCTGACCTGTGAATTCCATATCCAGTACTTATGGAGACGGTGTAAACGGGTAGGGGGGTGATAAGCCCTCTGCTCAGGAAAGAGACATGCAATGAAAAACGCGGTCTGTCAGTATTGTGGTGGTGGGGGTCTCTTCATGGACCCATCCACGCTATCTAAGGGTATAAAAGAATTGAACATGGTTCCCCACAAAATTGCCAATACGCTATAAAACACACGTCATCTTGCCATCACAAGTTCCATGATTTTATACAATCATAATGATGGGGTTTCTTCTCTTGTAGTTTGTGAGGCCACAGGGAACTTTGTGGACATACACTATGCATATAAGCTAGGATTTCCAAGAATTATGAGACCAGCTCTGGAAAATATAAGGGCTGTAGAAGGAACCAAATTGACCTCTGGTTCCAGAACATAACACACCATGGAACTTGAACTCTGCTGCTTTGAGCACACATGTAAAAGATTAGGTTTTATCCTATTATTGCGCCCCAGTTTGTTAAGTCTTGAAATGCCCACGTTACCCACACATAATCCAAGCACTAAATGGATACCCAAAACTGTTAAATTTGCGTCAGGTTATCGCTCTGATTTCTGCAAAAAAAAGCATGCAAAAACCCCTGGCTGGTTGAAAGACCTGCTAAGCTTCTTATGCAAAGTGTGAATCTTGTGTCAAGCACCCCCAACAGTACTTGTTTAATGCTTAAAAGGCAATCTGTAAATACAAAACCTTTTGTCAAAACATCGGAGCAGGATTGAATACATGCAGTGCTAGCATGGAAACCACAGGGAAGAGAGAGCCTACGTTTAATGTGGCATACATTTATGTCTAAGACTTAGTTCCAAATTCTGGGCCCACTTAAGCCAAAGATCGTCAGTCCCTTCTTGGCAGACCACACAACGGGGTTAAAGAAAAAAAGTCTTGTGTGTAATGAACCTGATTCATCAGGTGATTGATTATATTAGCATAGATTTTGCTTCTAGACAATGAACGTTTTCTTGTATGTAGTAAGATGCTCTTTGGGTATCGAGCCAGTGAAGGGCCCATTATGTGGGGGTGGGGACTGTGAGGATCAGCACCTCTATTCCCATCTCCATGGCCATTGGCCATGTGGGAGGACCAGGCAAAGTGGACCCCTTCATCCCTAACCAGACTACCTTTAGTTTCAGACAGCAAGAAGGTGTGTATCATTTGTAAACCCCACCCCCCACTCCATGTCCAAGTTCTCTTTAGCCTCATCCAAAGATCTGCAGTGTTTCCATGTGGCCTCTAGACAGACCAAAAAGGGACGAGTTGATATCTTAGCACCCGACAACAGCTCTAGAGTGGCACCAAACCACAGCTGACATGCAACGAGCACCCACTTGTATAATTTACATGATGGCCTGGAAAGTCACTGGCTATTGGCTACTATATACAAGCAGAGTTTTCAACAGATGCAGATGGTTGGTTTCTAGGCCTAACCAGGCGTTGCCTCCTATCTCATGTGCTTTCCTGGATACTGGAAGAAGATCCTGTACCTACTGGATGTCCCGGAGCCACACCTGGATGTGGAGGACTACTGTGGCCACCGTGGGATATCAGCAAGCCAACACAGGCTGGAAAAGATCCTGGCCATCTATGTCACTGGATATCTGGAAGGGCATGCCCTCCTGCTCCCAGGAGTATTGGAGCCTTATTGTTTTATGCTGGTCGAACCTAGTCATCAGTGGACATCTGCGAGATCATGTGTACCTAACTCATGGGGTGCAGATGCCTCATAATTATCCGCTGGTTCAACCTGGCTTTGATTCATTTTTGTCACTTGCTACATCAGGCTCTCTAAGACCACATTGATCTGACGCCCTGCAATACTGAAATACTGATTCCCCATTGTTCCTGCTGGTCCAAACTGGCTTGCAGTTGTGGTGTACATTGAACTGGAACTTTTGTAGAATGACCTGAACACTGGCCTTGTTACACACTGGACTCGTGGATCACTAGAATCCTCGAAGTCAGAGCCTCTGAATGCTGAATTCTGGAAACTTCCTGTCGACGCCTGTATCCTTTGCATTTTAATAATACTCTTCACAGTTACAGTATATTGTGAATAGCCCAGCATATGGATCTCCTTACAGACATTTGTGTTCCTGTGTTTTTCTCAATTTGTATGTCCATTGAGACTTAACAGCTGACTGATAATGATCAGTTTTGATTTTCGTTTACGTGTCTACATATCATAATGTAATCTTTTGCATGTTCTGATTTAATCTTTACTAAACGCTTATTTTGAGAACCAATGTTCAGTGTTTGGCCTTGTTGTGTGTTGTGTTGCATTATATTCCTGAGAGATTTGGCTAATTTCTAAGTTCAACTCCTCAAAGAAAGCGAAGTCCACGAATAAAAAATAGGTTATATGGGATTCCTCTAAGGAGCTGTAAGTAGAATGAGTGTATCTGGTGAACCACCACCATTTCCAAACACAGGGCATACATTCCTTAGTTTCCCTCCAGCATATTTGTAAATGGAGGTAGTGTTGATGGATAAGCCACGGTACTAATGTACCTGTCGTACATGTGGGTTTAGGCGTTGCGTTTGCAGCATCAGGAAGACCAAATATGGATTGGCTGCATAACTGAGTGTCTGGCTTCTACCTTTGTGTGTTCCACTATTTGTAGGGATGGTTCTATTTCAGGGTCTTACTGCATGGCGGCGGTGTCTGAGTCCTCATTCTACTGGATAGGTCATCATCTTACAACACCATTGGCCACACCATTCTATTAATGTGCCTACATAACTCCGAAATCAGGGGCTTGTCACCAAAATGGTGCAAGTCCTTCTACACACGGCTCTCATCAACAAAATTCAGTCAACCTGCTTCACATTTTATAGCTGTAGTGATAAGCAGGACCTTCTCCAAAATGCATACAAAGGAGACAACCACTGCCTTGTGGCTGAAAAGGCATCTGGATCCCATGGCCTTTTTGATGCATGATAATTATTGTAATGGGAAAGTTGCATAAAGAAATATTCATGTTTCGTTTTGCCACACAATGAAACCAAAAAAATTCAGTCCAATAGTTCAGGTGCGTCAATACCAAATAGTGGTTCTAATTGGCAGATGCCATTCTCATTCGATGTGTTCTATAACCCACTTCAGAAATAGACCTCTCCTTAGCATGAGACATGCCGGCTACTGTTGGGGTGCCACTGTGGACTCATAAGTATCCCCTAACTCAATTTCCTTAGCACTCTATGCCTTCATTCCTACAGCGAGAAGGCAGAGATTACTAATCTACACAATTTTTTGGGGTAAAACATTAGCAATGTTTCACAAAAAACAAGAAGACATACCCAGAAATACTGTGCCATCAACCCCTGGAGTCATGGTCTTTGGTGGTACAGTTGCATGTCAGTCAGCCAGAATGCTGACAAACCAAGCAGACTGAACCCTATGCCCAAAGAAATATCCTCTCATGCACAGGTGGCTTTCTTGATCTCCCAACGGTCCCTCAATAGAGAGCCCACAGGGTCTCATTTGTTGACCATATAAGAAGAGGGATTTTTAGTAATTTACTAAGCTTCCATTCGTTTCGATGATGGGTCAGGTTTTGTTGAATTTCACCACTTACAGTGATCATGCAAGTATCGTTTGGACAATAAAGATTTGGTCTTCTGACCTCTTCAGTAGAACTTAGTGACACATGGTGCAAGCCCATGCGGGCAGTGGAGCAGCTTCAACTCACCACACAATTTGCAAATGCTGATTTGCCCAGGATTACATTTTTATTCTCATGCAGGGAAGCTGAGTTTGTGCAATGAATTCTGCATTGTGGTGTGTCCCCCCACCCCCTCCACAGCCCCCTCCTCAATCACACCATTCTTTAGAACCCCAGATGGGTGTTTGGTCACACAGGTAAATGCAGAGACCCTCATACTGCCCCCATGTCCTGCCCTGTCTCCTTACTCAGCTACCCCAGCCTGTCGTGATGGTCAATGAGGATCCCCATTATTACAAGGGATTCATGTTGTACACACGATATTGATGACGGGGATGGCAGTGAATTGGTCAGTGTTGCAAATCGATATGAATCAAATGGAGTTAATTATATGTTACTTTTACTGTTACAATCATTTTGAATGTATACATATTAGATCTTCATGCACGTAGAAAGATACAATTTTAAAACTGCAAATGCAACATGAACAAAATCCACACAATGTGATGCGTTGCTTCATGGTTAGCTGTTGCACATTCATTCTAAGTAGCAGGGACATTCTTGACGGAAAGACGAATGAGCTACCTAGTAAGAAGGTCAGCATACTACCAGGACAAGGTTTACAGTCCTGCAGGGAAGCAATGTTATCTCGCCCTTCGTAATCTTTAGAGGGGGTTAGTCATTTCTTTGGTGGTAATAAACATGAGGCTTGAGGCCAGGGTCTGGCGGTTAATTCTTTTTCCAGGTCATCAGAGGGTGTATGAAGCTGCGTAAATTAGGTGGTCTTTTAGAGGTGCCAGGAGTCTGGGGAATTGAAATCGCAATGAGTAGCTCAAAGAAAGTCCTGTTTATGAAGACCTTCCTCCATTTGCTAAAATATGTTAGCGGACCATGTGCAATCACACTTAAAGTTAAAGGCCTTAGGCCAGTTATTGCTAGCAATGAATTATGTTTTTAGTACCAATGTTTAACCATGTACTGACATCATGGCCTACTACGGACGAATCCAAGAAGAGGTATGTTTTGAATATGGTCTGAAGATGTGTCAGGAGTCTGGCCGAGGAGCACAGGGCAAAGTCCATATCTCTCACTATGCACTGTAGATTAGGGAAGATTCCAGAGGCAATGCTAGCATATAACAGAGACAGGGTACATACAAAGCCGATCTCAGTTGAAACGGGTATTCACAGGAACTGCAGGGGCAGAAGCTGGCTGTTAACAAAGATATAGACAAGCAAATACAATGGGCAACATGGATTGATCAGAATAAAGGGTGTACTGGAATATGATAAGGGGTCTCTAGGGTTAAGGAAAGCCCTTGGGATTGGTACCAGCAGATTACTCTTAACAATGGTCATAAAGCAGCGCCAGGTAATACTTCAACGGACTAGGCAAAGGCAACAGAAGTCTTTCCATTATCTGATCTGAACGGAGACCAACCCAGGGGTCACACTGTAAACGGATTCAAAGCGGACGCACAGTGGACCAAGTTGTAATACAGGTAGAAAGTAGCATTAAAAGAAATAACCAGGCAGAGGAGAGGATAGAGAAACAAAGTACAAAGCAGAGACTGGAATATCAGTTAACACAAGGCAAAGGACTAAGGCAAGATATGTCGCTGCCAACACAGCGACTACAAGGGATTCAGGAAACTCAGAGTACTTAAGAACAGGCACTAGAACTATTGACTGAAGTTGGGAAATATTGCAGGCAAGAAACAAACAGGAAAACATCAGAAGGCTGGGTTTGCAGGAAGAAAGAGAGAAAAGCAAGGCAAAAACAGGACAAGTCTGTGAAGCAGAAATGCTTACAGAAAACGGTGTTTACAGAAAGTCTGAAAGGCAGAAAAGAAATCAGTTAAGAACTGAATGTCTTTAACAGCAAAACAGGACAAGGTTACAGAAGTCAAAAGCTGGAAATCAAGGAAAGGGTCAAAAACAGGCAGACTGCAAAATCAAACTGGAAAGGATGCTGCAAGCAGCAACAGCAAACAGGATTCAAAAGCCAACATGAGGATTTTCAGGAAAGGTCAAAAACTGGTAACAGGAGCACAAACTCCCAGTGGAAGCAGCTGACTGACAACTGCTTCTGTTCAAAGTGAGCTTATAAAGGCCCTCTCAGCCAACAGGCCAACAGGGTGGAGCTGACTGCAGTCTCAGGCAGCTGTGTTCAATTAAGCCCAGCCCTGGCTTCAGTAGACTGCAGCAGTGGTTTCTAATTAAGGGCTCTCCAGCTCTCTGCAGCCTAGTGTGCAGTAGCTTGGAACAGGTGAATGCAATCAGGGCATCTCCATCTCTTAGTAGTTTGCTGCAAGCAAATGTAGTTAGTATGCCTTCTCCAGCCCTCTGCCTTTTGGACAGCATACATGTTACAGAATGAATCTGCTGGTTTAACCCAAAACTTGGAATGGAACATGCAATTAGATCCAAAACTGCAGCGGTCAAACAAGTAAATGAGTGCAGAGGCAGTTTGCAGGTTTTAACTTTGCCAGTATACCATAAACAGAGTCTCTGTGCACATGTAGTGGTGCTGGGTGGCAGGTGAGTAGGATTGTGACAAGATGATAATCAAGATAAGACTGGCCAATGAAAATTGAAGAATTGGGAAAAGATGGGATTTATTTGAAGGGGTTTTGTCCAATCATATTTTGGGGGTTGATGGTAATAAAGTATCTGGAAGTGTTTTAAATTGTTGCAAAAATATATAAGATGCCAACTGATGTTGTATTGTTGATACTTGGGTCAGTTCTGTCCTGTAACACCATCTAACCGCTCCCCAGTGCTTTGTACAATAAACCTGCATCATGTACAACCGTACCGTGTATTCACTTCTTAAGTGGTGGGCCTGTTTTGGATTAAGGTGATTAAAGGCCCATACCCACATTTGACGAGCCAGGTGGGATCTCAGACATTCCAAGACATTGTGGGTCTTCTGTCCATACCTCACAGCTACGGCACCTCATGACAGGGACCAGTCTTCCATGCACGGTGAAAAAGCGGTCTGCGGACGCCATATTGGTTAAAGGTCCATCTACTCCCCTGATGATGTGGTGCTGTGGCTTAGATACGCGGAATGATTTGACGAAGCATTACATCGGAGCACCTCGAGGTCACTTGTGTACACGTTTGGGGTTGTGAAGCATGGGGGACATAGGGGTAAAAGGGACTGTTCTTTGATTTAAGTTTTTTTTGGAGGGGATAAGGGTAGACTTGGAGTATGGGGTGAAATGAGTTGCGGTTGCGGGGTTTGGAAAAGTGGATGTTGTTTGTTAGAGTGGTTTAAAGTCCTTTGTTTATATTTTTTACCTAGTTTGTTATTTTGGAGGTGTGAGGGGGGTACCTTACACTGCACGCCCAGTGTGAAGTTTGTCCTGATACCCTCTTGTTTGCTTGTCTGGTTGGCTGGAGCCCTCACCTGAAGGTGGAGTGGTATCTTAGGGTATGTCCAACCGAGGATACATTTCTGAAGTAGGCCTTGACATTCTTTTGTATTTACAGTGCGGGCAGAGCCCCTACCTCGATTTTCTTGGTTAGTCGAAGTAGTGAAAGGAAATTTCCTGTATTCAGGAAAAGACAGTTTTGTAGTAGGGAAAATCATACTTGTAATGAAGAGAGCAGCGGTGCTGTAGTGGAACGAATTGCGCCCCTCCTATGCTTGAGTGGTGGGGATATCTTGGAAATATTGGCTGGCAAGTGTTTTTCATGAGATGCTGTCTTCTGTGTATGAGTGAGAAGTAGAATTGGAGTAAATAGCGAAGTGAGGAAATTGTGGTAAAGGCGAGTACATTGAATGAGTGTGAAGTGCGACTAAAGAATTGGGTAAGGATAAAAAGGGAGCACTTGGGTGAAAATGTTTTCACACCGCCGGTTCAGCTATGTATCAGATTATGGCGAAAGGCGCTATAACAAATGACAAAATGAATGAATGAATGAACGAACGAACGAACGAACGAACGAACGAACGAACGAACGAACGAACGAACGAACGAACGAACGAATGAATGAATGAATAATACCCATAGAAAATAAACTGTCATGTGAAGAAACACATGATGGTACCAACTTCTTTTCCTGTGCACATAAATAAAGAGATATTTCAGCATTGTTGATTGGAAATGTTGAAATAAGTGACGCTGCCTCTCACTGGAGTGGCAGTAGATTCTTGTATGATAGACTGTTGTCAGCAGTTGAGGTAACATCCCTGGTCGTGTGGGTCCCACTTCTATCCGGATTACCAAAATGGATGTGGATGAGGCACAGACAGAGCCAGACTTTGAAATAAGTTCCATGCTGAGAATGGGAGGTTATCCGTATTGTCCACACATCTGGGTTGCCCAGGAACTTGGTTCGGCAGTTGTGGAACCTCTAGTTTCCCGTTACAGACAGATCCCGTTGCTGAGCTGGTGCTCGGTTCGCTAAGATGGAGATTGATCAACTTCTGTCAGCCTATGCTCGGTGCAGCATCCTAGGTACAGCCAACCTGGAGCATAGGCTGCTGAGCTCCCTGGCTGTGCTAGGCCCAACAGTGCCCATTCATGGGGTGCGGTGCAGAGGCATGTCTAACAAGTGAGGCCTGAAGCTAATGTAGTTGGGCCCACCGCAGTGACATTAACATCTGTAAATGCCCCTACAACGCTGCTGAGTGGGCATTTACAGATTTTGGGTGGGCATTGTCTGCTGAGGCCCTACCCTGGCTATGCCTCTGGTGTGGTGAGACAATGGGATGGCACTGTATGCACAGTTCCAGAGGGACCCCATAGCAAAAGTGGAAATGCAGAGTGCAAACAGATGCTGCACCCCATGATATGTCATTCTGGCTAACCATGCATTCCTATGATTCTGCAACACCTGTGCTTCATGATGCACGTGCCTTGGTCGGACGCAGCTCTGAAGTAAGCTGCCTCGAGGCAGAACGGATGAAGTCCTTGCGTATCAATTCATTAGTGCACTGCACTTCATTCCCCTGAGCAGAAGGAGGTGGCAGACTTCCGGTGGAAAGCAACCTGAATCTGGAGGCAAATGCACCGGCTCATTGTAGCCGCTCACCACCTCTGGTTAACAGCACTGAGATTTTAGTGCAATCAAGGTTAACGTTAGAATGGTGTGCTCTTGCCAAACCCCAGCTTTGGCCTTATCAATGGATCCATTTGAAGTCAACACAAAACTGGTATTTGCTTTTTCGTGAGCTAGTTGGCCACGCATGTGTTCTCTGGTCCAAGGTTGAAGTATTGCAAAAGGAACTGGCAAAGCCCAGTGAAAGCTGAAAAGTTTCCACTTGAGTCATCCCTAGAGCGCACTTCCTCAGCCAAATGTTAATTTGCTGTCTTTTGTGTAATTGACCAACTTCCCAGTAGGGCGTGTTGTCCTGCAGCTTCTTTGGAGGGAAGCGAGCAGCCATTCCAGGGCATCCAGACATCTGTAAGTGGGGAAGCTTACCTGAAAACAAGTTTGGCCAGGCTAGGCGCAGTGGCGGGGCTCCCAAAATGATTAGAAGGGTAATCCAGACGAGGACCCCTTGCTCGCTGTGCACTAGAGAGAAAAGCATCACCGCGCTGAAGGCAGAAAAGTGTGCCTAGGGTTGATGACGGCACGCTTGTTCAGAGGAGAACTGCCAAACGTTTTGGCGCTGGACTTTCCATGTGGGACAACCTGAGTGGGAACCAACCCATGGAACAGTAAAGGGGCTCCCTCAATGATACCTAAACGCTGCTTATTGTATGACTTAAGAAGTCCATTTATTGTATCCATTTTCATGTGCTGTTGGATATTGGTGCTGTTGGGCAGTGCTGCGAAGCATCCTTGACTGAAGTGGTGCTTGATCCATTAAATAAGGAAACACATGAACAGATACATTCCCTGTGATTAGCATCCTCCGACCCAGCAGATGCCTCCCAAGGTCTTTTATGTTTTGTGCTTACCTCGGAATCAAGACACATGCTTAAGCTACATATGTGTACGTGCACTCACCCAATCCATCTATTCCTTTTTGCTCCAATGAACGCAAACAGAAAAGGCAGTTTCAATTAAAACGGGATTTTAAGCAACTGAAGCAGTGGTGGACTGGGAACCAAAAGAGGCCCTGGAAATAATGTTCAGAGTGGCCCATATTACACACTTTCAGCAAGCCCAACACTTCTCATATGAGAACATTTGGAAATAAAATGGGCTACCACACAAAAGTGGCCCAGAGTGCAGAGGTTTACGGGAAACCTCCACTCCAGAGTTCCCTATAGGCCCGTCCAGCTCTGAACTAAAGCCATCTCTTGTTGTTCCGGCATCAAAGACACCTTGGAAGATGAAGATGACGCTCGAGGGGTGTCTATTGATATAACGTAGGCCATGTATGAAGCCGTTTAACAGATGTTGCAATTACCCAGCGCTGTGATCTGAACTCGCGACCTGAAGGCTGCACACAGATCTGTGCATCGGGCACCAATGCCAAGCTATCTTACCAAAATAATGAACATTGAAAGTCTGACCATCATAGCATCCGCCCCCATTTTCTTGCCGATTTTAGTGCACCCGGTTTACAGAACACCCAGCTCCTGCTTTGCAGTCGAATATCCCTGTCTTAGCTCCATTAGGGAACACGTGCGGGTGATTGATTTCGGATGGATTCGGATAATTGTCAATCATAAATAGTCACTGTGCCCAAAGGGTGAGACCAGAACTAGAATTTTTGGTTTTGGTGCTTTGGTGGCATAAGCCACGTATAGCCAAAACTTTGGTAAAGTTCAGGAGTAGTGTATGGCGTTGGAATGGCAACTTGCCGAGCTTGGCCATGAAATGGCCAACACACCAGCTTGCCCTTGACCCTCTCGCTCACGTCTGCCGCCCTGTGCGTGCTCTGGAGTAGGAGCAAAATGACTGCACTTAAGTATGTGCCCGTTATTATTTTCATTTCTATGCACCAATGCTTTTTGTCACTTAATCTCCTGTTGTACTATGTTTAAACTGCAGCAGCAGCTCCAGAGAAACATGAACCACGTGTGCTCTGTTCCCACTGTGCCTTGCTGACTGCAAAACAAGCAGACAGCTGCCAGCCCTGCTCACGCATCCAAATCCCAGGTAACCCTATAGCTACAACGAGAGCACGCCCTCATCCAACAACCCTCTCCAGTCTCAGGACGGTTGTTTAATAACATGTTTAGCTCAGTTGCCCGCACTAAGTGGTTTTCATATCTTCTGCAGCGTGCACTCATTTTTTTTCCTGATCTCATGTTGCATCGGGTGTTTTTGCAGATCAAATGTTGCATCAAGTGAGTGGTTTTTGTAAATATCCCGGAGGTGGGCACGGGCATGGTGGGAGGGGGTACCAGAGACTCACAAGTTGGGGCACTGAGGTGGACAGGCACACACCTGCACCCCTTATCGCACCCTCCTTTAAAACTTTACACTCTGAAGTTTTTTCTTGGCATGATTATGGGGAGAGTTTATTTCGGTGTAGTGAGTGATCTACCGTTGGAGCTCTTGTTCCTCAAGGGGATGCCTTGAATTATTTTTTTCTGTTGAGGAGCTTAAGGGTCTTGCTAGGTTGCAGCATTTAACGCCCTGACATAGGCGCTTCGGACAACCTTGTGGGTTGCGCGTAATGTTTTAAGCGTGATTTGGTTCTCAATTGGGAGCCATTTTAATAATTTTGGGGCTGGGGGACCCTCATATACCTGAGGCAATAAATCAGTCGCTCGACTATGTTTTTTAGTGTTGGCTATTAGGTGGTGCTAAAGTACCACCTTTAAGCCAACATTATATTGCATTAGGGTACAGCTGGGGGAGATGGAATCTGAGGAGGGACACAGCTTTTGGATATTGTATGGTTATACCCACCATTCATTGTGCGTGGCCATGAAAATCCTTATGGCCAGCCCCACCCACTATGGGGTCCCTTACCGTCCAAAACACAAGCTCTAAGAATCTCTTTGAGTTCGGTTTATCAAGCAACAACATCAAACTGTGTGCTGTAAGTGCCTGCCAGTGTTATGTGAAAGCAGTCAGAGTTAATGGCTTAATTGAAGATGCAAATATGCTGCAGGTGCAATAAACGTGTTCCAACCAAGTGTGCCTTCAGCCACTTGATTTATAAGCAATACGCATGTACTTGCACTAAAGTCCTGTTAAAAAACAGCATTGGCAAAGCAAAAAACTTTGGCTTGTGTTATCTTATGACCAGGTGGCAGATCTTTACAGCAATACGTGACAAATGCCTATCCCCTGCCTACACAAAAGCCACAAATGTTAGCCTTGTCAATGTTTGTTACTAAGGTAGGATTTTTTTGAAGGTTTGAAGCTGCAATTGAGTTTTGGGTAAGGGCGTTGACTTGCTCTCAAAAGATGAGATCCGAGTCAAAGATGACTCTCAAGTTTATTGCTGTTCTTGAAGGTATTTGGTTGGGGCCGAGTGTGTCTAGGCATTTGAATGGGATTTCGAGGTCTGTGTGTGTCGTGTGGCAAATGAGTGCTTGGTGTGTTAGGCCTTGATTCATGGAATTATTTCCGCGGTAAATAGGGACATTGCGTGCCAAACCGTGCATGAAACTCAGGAGCCGATTCATGGAATAATTAGCGCGGCGCAAGTGGCCAAAAACGTGCGAATCGCAGTGGAATAGCGAAAATCGCAGTGCAAGTGCGAAAATCGCAGTGCAAGTGCGAAAATCGCACGAAAAGCAGCGCACATCAATTCATGAAAGGCCGTGCGCGAGAAAACCTTCGGATGTGCGATAAAAAAGTGCGCGGCGCACGTTGGCGCACAGGCCATCTAACTGCGTGCGCCAGGTCACAGCGAAAATCGCACAGGCCACAGCGAAAATCGCACATAGCGCGGCGCACGCAACAAAAGTAGGCGGAACACGGGGCGTAACACTCGGAATGGGGAACAACTTGCCAAAATGTGGGCGTCACGGTGGAAGTACAGGGCACAAGTGCGGGGAACGCCCACACGCTCGCCTACAACACGTATTCATGGAATAGAATAGGGCAAAAAAGCGCACGCTCAAACCAGCGCACAGGCACAAACACGACCGCCACAAGAAAGCAGGTGGTAGCGTCTCTGCGCCTGTAAGAAATGTGCGCCAAAAGGTGCGCCAACAAATAGCACCTATATACTGCCATGATGAATGTCCTATACTGTGGCCCTCCAGGACAAATGACGTGCAAAGGGGTACCCACAAACACGGACACCTGCTGACAAAAAATACGTGTGCGTGTATACCGGGGTGCGCGGGAAGTCTCACACGCGATTTGGACGTGTGGGGTGCGCGGGAATTTCCACACGCGATTTGGCCGGGTACGTGGATTTCAGGGGTGCGCGGGAAGTTCAACACGCGATTTGGCCGGGTACGTGGATTTCAGGGGTGCGCGGGAAGTTCCACACGCGATTTGGCCGGGTGCGTGGATTTCAGGGGTGCGCGGGAAGTTCCACACGCGATTTGTCAGGGTACGTGAATTCCAGGGGTGCGCGGGAAGTTCCACACGCGATTTGGCCGTGTACGTGGAGTACAGGGGTGCGCGGGAAGTTCCACACGCGATTTGGCTGTGTACGTGGATCACAGGGGTGCGCGGGAAGTTCCACACGCGATTTGTCAGGGTACGTGGATTTCAGGGGTGCGCGGGAAGTTCCACACGCGATTTGGCCGGGTACACGGATTTCAGGGGTGCGCGGGAAGTTCCACACGCGATTTGGCCGGGTACGTGGATTTCAAGGGTGCGCGGGAAGTTCCACACGCGATTTGGCTGGGCACGTGTATGACGGGTACGCGGGGAAAATCTACACGCGATTTGGCTGTGTGCTCCCAGGTATTCCCTGTACACCCTCCACGGCCCCTGCAGGCAGCACACACCACAGGGGACTACCCTGCACACCTGCTTATGTCACCCAGCACCCCCACCCCCCAGCCACCAGGGGCAGCCTCCACCAGGCCACCACTCATGTCTCCCACCACCCCCACCCCCCAGCCACCAGGGGCACCCACCACCAGGCCCCCACCCATGTCTCCCACCCCCCCACCCCCCAGCAGTGCAGGGGCAGCCTCCACCAGGCCCCCACTCATGTCTCCCACCACCCCCACCCCCCAGCAGTGCAGGGGCACCCTCCACCAGGCCCCCACTCATGTCTCCCACCACCCCCACCCCCCAGCAGTGCAGGGGCAGCCTCCACCAGGCCCCCACCCATGTCCCCTATCACCACCACCCCCCAGCAGTGCAGGGGCACCCTCCACCAGGCCCCCACTCATGTCTCCCACCACCCCACCCCCCAGCCACCATGGGCACCCTCCACCAGGCCCCCACTCATGTCTCCCACCCACCCCCCAGCAGTGCAGGGGCAGCCTCCACCAGGCCCCCACTCATGTCTCCCACCCACCCCCACCCCCCAGCCACCATGGGCAACCTCCACCAGGCCCCCACTCATGTCTCCCACCCACCCCCACCCCCCAGCAGTGCAGGGGCAGCACCACCAGGCCCCCACTCATGTCCCCCTGCACCCCCACCCCCCAGCCACCATGGGCACTCTCCACCAGGCCCCCACTCATGTCTCCCACCCACCCCCAGCGACCATGGGCACCCTCCACCAGGCCCCCACTCATGTCTCCCACCACCCCCACCCCCCAGCAGTGCAGGGGCACCCTCCACCAGGCCCCCACTCATGTCTCCCACCCACCCCCCAGCAGTGCAGGGGCAGCACCACCAGGCCCCCACTCATGTCCCCCTGCACCCCCACCCCCCAGCCACCATGGGCACCCTCCACCAGGCCCCCACTCATGTCTCCCACCCACCCCCACCCCCAGCCACCATGGGCACCCTCCACCAGGCCCCCACTCATGTCTCCCACCCACCCCCACCCCGCAGCCACCATGGGCACCCTCCACCAGGCCCCCACTCATGTCTCCCACCACCCCCACCCCCCAGCAGTGCAGGGGCACCCTCCACCAGGCCCCCACACATGTCTCCCACCCACCCCCACCCCCCAGCAGTGCAGGGGCAGCACCACCAGGCCCCCACTCATGTCCCCCTGCACCCCCACCCCCCAGCCACCATGGGCACCCTCCACCAGGCCCCCACCCATGACTCCCACCACCCCCACCCCCCAGCAGTGCAGGGGCACCCTCCACCAGGCCCCCACTCATGTCTCCCACCACCCCCACCCCCCAGCCACCATGGGCACCCTCCACCAGGCCCCCACTCATGTCTCCCACCACCCCCACCCCTCAGCCACCATGGGCAGCCTCCACCAGGCCTCCACTCATGTCTCCCACCCACCCCCACCCCCCAGCAGTGCAGGGGCAGCCTCCACCAGGCCCCCACCCACGTCTCCCACCACCCCCACCCCCCAGCAGTGCAGGGGCAGCCTCCACCAGGCCCCCACTCATGTCTCCCACCCACCCCCACCCCCCAGCCACCATGGGCACCCTCCACCAGGCCCCCACTCATGTCTCCCACCACCCCCACCCCCAGGCAGTGCAGGGGCACCCTCCACCAGGCCCCCACTCATGTCTCCCACCACCCCACCCCCCAGCAGTGCAGGGGCAACCTCCACCAGGCCTCCACTCATGTCTCCCACCCACCCCCACCCCCCAGCAGTGCAGGGGCAGCACCACCAGGCCCCCACTCATGTCCCCCTGCACCCCCACCCCCCAGCCACCATGGGCACTCTCCACCAGGCCCCCACTCATGTCTCCCACCCACCCCCACCCCCCAGCCACCATGGGCACCCTCCACCAGGCCCCCACTCATGTCTCCCACCACCCCCACCCCCCAGCAGTGCAGGGGCAGCACCACCAGGCCCCCACTCATGTCCCCCTGCACCCCCACCCCCCAGCCACCATGGGCACCCTCCACCAGGCCCCCACTCATGTCTCCCACCCACCCCCACCCCCAGCCACCATGGGCACCCTCCACCAGGCCCCCACTCATGTCTCCCACCCACCCCCACCCCCCAGCCACCATGGGCACCCTCCACCAGGCCCCCACTCATGTCTCCCACCACCCCCACCCCCCAGCAGTGCAGGGGCACCCTCCACCAGGCCCCCACTCATGTCTCCCACCCACCCCCACCCCCCAGCAGTGCAGGGGCAGCACCACCAGGCCCCCACTCATGTCCCCCTGCACCCCACCCCCCAGCCACCATGGGCACCCTCCACCAGGCCCCCACTCATGTCTCCCACCCACCCCCACCCCCCAGCCACCATGGGCACCCTCCACCAGGCCCCCACTCATGTCTCCCACCCACCCCCACCCCCAGCCACCATGGGCACCCTCCACCAGGCCCCCACTCATGTCTCCCACCACCCCCACCCCCCAGCAGTGCAGGGACAGCACCACCAGGCCCCCACTCATGTCCCCCTGCACCCCCACCCCCCAGCCACCATGGCCAGCCTCCACCAGGCCTCCACTCATGTCTCCCACCCACCCCCACCCCCCAGCAGTGCAGGGGCAGCACCACCAGGCCCCCACTCATGTCCCCCTGCACCCCCACCCCCCAGCCACCATGGGCACCCTCCACCAGGCCCCCACCCATGTCTCCCACCAATCCCCACCCCCCAGCAGTGCAGGGGCAGCCTCCACCAGGCCTCCACTCATGTCTCCCACCCACCCCCACCCCCCAGCGACCATGGGCACCCTCCACCAGGCCCCCACTCATGTCTCCCACCCCCCCACCCCCCAGCATCCAGGGGCAGCCTCCACCAGGCCCCCACTCATGTCTCCCCCCCACCCCCACCCCCCAGCAGTGCAGGGGCACCCACCACCAGGCCCCCACCCATGTCTCCCACCACCCCCACCCCCCAGCCACCAGGGGCAGCCTCCACCAGGCCCCCACTCATGTCTCCCACCACCCCCACCCCCCAGCCACCAGGGGCAGCCTCCACCAGGCCACCACTCATGTCTCCCACCACCCCCACCCCCCAGCCACCAGGGGCACCCACCACCAGGCCCCCACTCATGTCCCCCTGCACCCCCACCCCCCAGTCACCATGGGCACCCTCCACCAGGCCCCCACCCATGTCTCCCACCCACCCCCACCCCCCAGCCACCATGGGCAGCCCCCACCAGGCCCCCACTCATGTCCCCATGCACCCCCACCCCCCAGCAGTGCAGGGGCAGCACCACCAGCCCCCCACTCATGTCCCCCTGCAACCCCACCCCCCAGCCACCATGGGCAGCCCCCACCAGGCCCCCACTCATGTCTCCCACCACCCCCACCCCCCAGCCACCATGGGCAGCCTCCACCAGGCCTCCACTCATGTCTCCCACCCACCCCCACCCCCCAGCCACCATGGGCAGCCCCCACCAGGCCCCCACTCATGTCTCCCACCCACCCCCACCCCCCAGCCACCATGGGCACCCTCCACCAGGCCCCCACTCATGTCTCCGACCACCCCCACCCCCCAGCAGTGCAGGGGCACCCTCCACCAGGCCCCCACTCATGTCTCCCACCACCCCCACCCCCCAGCAGTGCAGGGCCAGCACCACCAGGCCCCCACCCATGTCTCCCACCCACCCCCACCCCCCAGCCACCATGGGCACCCTCCACCAGGCCCCCACTCATGTCTCCCACCACCCCCACCCCCCAGCAGTGCAGGGGCACCCTCCACCAGGCCCCCACTCATGTCTCCCACCCACCCCCACCCCCCCAGCAGTGCAGGGGCAGCACCATCAGGACCCCACTCATGTCCCCCTGCACCCCCACCCCCCAGCCACCATGGGCACCCTCCACCAGGCCCCCACTCATGTCTCCCACCCACCCCCACCCCCCAGCCACCATGGGCACCCTCCACCAGGCCCCCACTCATGTCTCCCACCCACCCCCACCCCCCAGCCACCATGGGCACCCTCCACCAGGCCCCCACTCATGTCTCCCACCACCCCCACCCCCCAGCAGTGCAGGGGCACCCTCCACCAGGCCCCCACTCATGTCTCCCACCCACCCCCACCCCCCAGCAGTGCAGGGGCAGCACCACCAGGCCCCCACTCATGTCCCCCTGCACCCCCACCCCCCAGCCACCATGGGCACCCTCCACCAGGCCCCCACCCATGACTCCCACCACCCCCACCCCCCAGCAGTGCAGGGGCACCCTCCACCAGGCCCCCACTCATGTCTCCCACCACCCCCACCCCCCAGCCACCATGGGCACCCTCCACCAGGCCCCCACTCATGTCTCCCACCACCCCCACCCCCCAGCCACCATGGGCAGCCTCCACCAGGCCTCCACTCATGTCTCCCACCCACCCCCACCCCCCAGCAGTGCAGGGGCAGCCTCCACCAGGCCCCCACCCATGTCTCCCACCACCCCCACCCCCCAGCAGTGCAGGGGCACCCTCCACCAGGCCCCCACTCATGTCTCCCACCACCCCCACCCCCCAGCCACCAGGGGCAGCCTCCACCAGGCCCCCACTCATGTCTCCCACCACCCCCACCCCCCAGCCACCAGGGGCAGCCTCCACCAGGCCACCACTCATGTCTCCCACCACCCCCACCCCCCAGCCACCAGGGGCACCCACCACCAGGCCCCCACTCATGCCTCCCACCACCCCCACCCCCCAGCAGTGCAGGGGCAGCACCACCAGGCCCCCACTCATGTCCCCCTGCACCCCCACCCCCCAGCCACCATGGGCACCCTCCACCAGGCCCCCACCCATGTCTCCCACCCCCCCCCACCCCCCAGCCACCATGGGCAGCCCCCACCAGGCCCCCACTCATGTCCCCCTGCACCCCCACCCCCCAGCAGTGCAGAGGCAGCACCACCAGGCCCCCACTCATGTCCCCCTGCACCCCCACCCCCCAGCCACCATGGGCAGCCCCCACCAGGCCCCCACTCATGTCTCCCACCACCCCCACCCCCCAGCCACCATGGGCAGCCTCCACCAGGCCTCCACTCATGTCTCCCACCCACCCCCACCCCCCAGCCACCATGGGCAGCCCCCACCAGGCCCCCACTCATGTCTCCCACCCACCCCCACCCCCCAGCCATCATGGGCACCCTCCACCAGGCCCCCACTCATGTCTTCCACCACCCCCACCCCCCAACAGTGCAGGGGCACCCTCCACCAGGCCCCCACTCATGTCTCCCACCACCCCCACCCCCCAGCAGTGCAGGGCCAGCACCACCAGGCCCCCACCCATGTCTCCCACCCACCCCCAGCCACCATGGGCACCCTCCACCAGGCCCCCACTCATGTCTCCCACCACCCCCACCCCCCAGCAGTGCAGGGGCACCCTCCACCAGGCCCCCACTCATGTCTCCCACCCACCCCCACCCCCCAGCAGTGCAGGAGCAGCACCACCATGCCCCCACTCATGTCCCCCTGCACCCCCACCCCCCAGCCACCATGGGCACCCTCCACCAGGCCCCCACTCATGTCTCCCACCCACCCCCACTCCCCAGCCAACATGGGCACCCTCCACCAGGCCCCCACTCATGTCTCCCACCCCCCTCCACCCCCCAGCCACGATGGGCACCCTCCACCAGGCCCCCACTCATGTCTCCCACCACCCCCACCCCCCAGCAGTGCAGGGGCAGCACCACCAGGCCCCCACCCATGTCTCCCACCCACCCCCACCCCCCAGCCACCATGGGCAGCCCCCCCAGGCCCCCACTCATGTCTCCCACCACCCCCACCCCCCAGCCACCATGGGCAGCCCCCACCAGGTCCTCACAATCCCCAATCATGTGCGTTATGGTCAGCCTTCACAGCCAAAAAGCCCTACCAAGTAACCCATTCACCCACATGGAAATGGAAATTACATGTTACACCCCCAATGTTCATAAAGCTAATGAACCCATGTCCGTTACACACAATGGTTGCAATTGAATGGGAAAACACCCAACATGACATGCATGAAACCAATGAGATGATACCACACAGTGAAGTATGAAAACAAAAATGTATTTTAAAAAAAAGAATGCTGAAGAAATGAAACAAACTACAATGGGAATGAAAAAAAGATAAGCTGCATGTCCGTCTCAACAAATAAAACCAACAAATCCTAATCCAAAAAAATGTTGTCCAAAGTCAAATGAAAAATAAAATCAATCACATGAAGAACTATGTACAAAACATCCAAGGGTCCATGAGCCCAACTGAACAAAGGAAACCTACAAAAAACCCTAACTAAAAAGCAACTATATACAAAAAGTGGAGCAGTGTCCGTCGACTCCAAATCATAAGAACAAACAAAGGAAACCTAAAACTAAAGAACTATATACAAAGGCGGCGGGCAAGTCCAGCGGCTCACTCCGTGGTGTTCCGGGCCAGGGCATCATCGAACTCCTGTTCGATGTCCCGGAGGCGGTCCAGTTCCATGGCCCCGAGGGTCCGCAGGGACGACGCCGTGTCCTCCTCCAACCCCCTGCGGATTGCCTCGAGGCACTCGGCCCGCCTCAGGGCCCTCCGCATGGAGTTCTCCGCCCTGACCATTGTGAGCCGCGCCTCTTCCGCCCGCCGCCGCTCCGCACCTATGGCGTGGCCCAACCGCTGCCACACGGAAGACACTCTCTGTCCTGGGTCCTCCTGCCCTCCGGCCGATGCCTGCCCCTCCGATGTCGAAGGCCCCGAGCCTTCATGGCTCCCACCATGTTGCTGCTGCTGCTCTGCCTCTGCCCGTGCACTGCCTCCTGCTGCCTGCACATCCTCCGCCGGCTGGGGTGCAGTCGTAGATGTGGCCACCCCTGCTGGACGTCCGACTCCCGACTGTGGCAGGGATGCCTCCTCCACCAGCCTGGCCGCACCGTCAGAGGCAGCTCCACAGGGCACCCAGGTGACTGATGGGTGGGAAGATGGCACAGAGGATGACTGGCGCGTAGGGTGTCCAGTTGAGGAGGGGGTCGGAGCAAGCCCCATCAGACGGAGGAATCCGGCCTGGGTGACCTGTCCCAGCAGGCTGACGTGGTCAACGAGCCATTCAAAATGACGTGCAGTCTCTCCATGAAAAGACTGCAGGTCACCTCGCATGGCCCGTTGACGCAACGCCACACCAGCCAGGACAGGCTCAACCCGGACCTGGATGGCCACGTCCGCAGGCAGAGGAAGGCCAGTTGACGTCAGCTCATCCCCTGCCTGAAAAAGGGTCTGGACGTAGGCATCCCTGCTGGTGCAAGATGATGCAGGGACAGGATCGGGGACAGGATTGCACACAGGCACCTCCGCGGCGGCCTGTGCTGCCTCCTGTCCCTGGTCCTGCACTGCACCACTAGCACCAGTGGGATCCCCACCTCCAGACCCCGTCTCTGGTGCTTGCACAGCCTCCTCCTCCACCAAACCCCCCACCAACCTGGATGACTCCGTGCCATCTTCCCCTGTTGGGCCCTGTGGGGTCCCAGCTGCCCCTTCTGCTGCCGAGGAGTCCAACTCCAACCTTCGCCTCTTGGACCTCCCCCCGGCAGCTGCGGCCTGGGACGCGGCACCGGACTCCTCACTCCCCGACGAGATGACAACACGGGAGGGGAGCCGGGCCTTGCGTCTCCGGCTGGCGGTGGGATCCCCGCCGCTGTGCTCCACAGCACCTTCTCCGCCCTCTTCATCAGTTGACGCTGCAGACAGGGAAAAACAAAACACAGGCATCAGGGCACTGTACAATGGACACATACACACATGACAGTTGCACATGAGTGGCATTGGCAAACCTCAGACATGTCATCACAATCCCCAACACACATGTCATTACAACTCGCACACATGAGCCATACCACAGCCATATCGCAACTGCCACCACCATCCCTACACATACAACTGCATGAGCAGCCAAAGGGGAGCCAGACATCACATGCAACACAGGAAGTGCACCACACATGTACATACACCACCACACTTGCATGCATGTGTACACCTCTGCCAAGTGTCGCAGTGTTCAGACGGGCATCCATGTCACATCTGCCAATCAGGCTTCCACATACCGCTGTCACATGCATCCATGTTGCATCACTGTTGCACCCTTGTCAAATACACACACATGCACATGTACACAGTGCTCATACATGCAGCCGAAAACAACATACATGCGTGACATCACGGACATGTCTACTTACATACACATTCATCCAAACATGTGTGCACACACAACTGCATTTGGCATGCAAGCCTACAGACACAAGCACCATCCATGTCTCACACATTACAGCCCTCGCATGTGTCAGCCCCACGGCCCTGTACACCCCCACCCATACTCGACCCCATACAAACAGATGTTCAACCTGCACACTACCGAATAATCACCACACGCACTGCTCACAATCAGGATGCATGTACACTCACCGCTCGACTCCAGACGGGTCTGCTTCTCTAGGACCTGGACGTGGAGCGCTGGGGATATGCGTTCCAGGACCCTCATCTGTTCTTCCGACAAGTGGCCCTGGCGCCCCTTGGCATCCGCTGCCTTCAAGAGGCGCCGGGCCTTGTTCAGGGTCCTGGACCTGTAGTCCTCCCAGCGGTTCCTGACATGTTGTAAGTCCCGGACTGCCACCCCCTCCGCGTTGATGGCAGTCATGATGTCAGTCCAGATCCGTGTCCGTCCTTCCTTGTCGGCGCGGGAACTTCCAAAGAGGGCATCATACTGCCCCAGGACTTGCTCCACCAGGACACCAACTTCGGTGGCACTGAAGCTGGTGCCCCTCTGCCTCTCTGGCCGGGGGTTGTCAGTGGTCACAGATGGTGTTTGCCCCGACATGACAACCCCAGAGGCAGGAGTGGGTGGGCAACTGGGTCCTGGGGCTGGGCTGTGGAGCGATGGAATCCCAGTCGGGAGTCTTCAGTTCCAGCAGGGGTGGTCACAGCAACAGCACCCCTGGCTGATGTGCAGGCAGCAAATGGCAGTGCACGTGGGCAGCAGGCAGTCAGGCAGCAGCATATGGCAGGTGGGAGCGTGCTCGGGGCTCTGGGGGGCAGTAGTTCGGCCTTCTGGGCAGGAGAGTGGTCTTCCGTGTGCTTACGCGTGGCCAGCTTGATACGGAGTGATTTGGCACGTGAAAATCCTGCACGTCAGCGTGAAAATCGAGGAAAGGCCCTTAGCGCGTAAGCGCGTCAGCACGCATACGCGATTCTATTGGACCAAAGGCACTCAGCGCGTAAGCGCGTCAGCACGCATACGCAATTCTATTGGACCAAAGGCCCTCAGCGCGTAAGCGCGTCTGTGACGTGACCCGCATGGGTGTTTCCCACACAGCACGTGATGACAGAGCACACGTGGAAAGACTGCACGTCAGAGTGTCATCGCGTGTAATTGGACAGCACGTCAGAGTGTCATCGCGTGTAATTGGACAGCACGTCAGAGTGTCATCGCGTGTAATTGGACAAAAGTGCGCGTACACGCGATTGGCCTATGTACGTGTATATCAGGGGTGCGCGGGCACTTACACACGCAAGTACGTCAGCGCACCTGTATCCCGGGGTGCGCGGGAATTTCCACACGCTATTTGACTGGGTACTGGATTTCAGGGGTGCGCGGGTCACACGCTCGCCTACAACACGCGCAACGCATAAATTTGCGCGCTAACAAAATAACAAGCTCAGACCCAGGATGAACATACCGTTCCTAGCAGCAGTGGGCGTGGGCTACTTAAGGAGGAGGAGGAGGATAGTCAGGGCCAGAATATTCACACCCAGAACCAGCCTTTTCGGGATGCCTGATGACCAGGTGTATGGGAGGTACAGGTTTCCACCACACATAATACTGGACCTATTGAGTGAGTGGGAGGATGACCTCACATCACCCACCCTGTGCTCCCAAGCACTCAGCCCCCTGGAGAAGGTCCTCAATGTACTGCACTTATTAGCCACTGGATCATTTCAGCGGACAAGTGCCATAGTGGGTGGGGTATCACAGGCCACCCAGTCACGCTGCCTACACCAGGTCTTGAACATCATCACTGCACGCCCATCAGTCCGCAGGCACATATACCTGCCCAGAACACCTGCAGAAAGGCATGCTGCCGCCCTGGATTTTTACGGTGTGGCACGATTCCCCAAAGTGGTAGGTGCCATCGACTGCACCCATGTGGCTCTACGTCCCCCCAGGGCATCAGAGCACATCTATAGGAACCGCAAGCACTGGCATTCCATCAACGTGCAGGTAGTATGTAATGCCAAGGGAATCATCACCTCAGTATATGCCAACTATCCCGGGTCCACCCACGACAGCTTCATTTACCGAATGTCCACCCTAAGCCGGGACCTAGAAGCTGGGCGACATGGCGATACATGGCTGCTTGGTGAGTATGAATGCCACTGCACATGCATGCATGCCAGATACTGAGCAAGGTCACAACCCCACCAATGATACCAATCACCACCTCCACAGGGGACAGTGCCTACCCTCTCAGCCCCCACATGATGACGCCAATTCGGAACCCCACCACGCCACCCCAGGTAAGATATAACACAGCCCACATTACAACCCGGGGCATAGTGGAGCGCACATTCGGAGTGCTAAAGTCACGCTTTCGCTCCCTTGACCATTCTGGCGGGCAGCTGTTGTACGCTCCCCCAGTAGTGTGCAGGATCATAGTGGCAGCATGTGTCCTGCACAACGTTGCAACACGCCGGGGCCTGGCCGTGGACATGGTGGTGGCCCCACATCCCCAACCACATGCACAGCCGCTGCGCATGGGAGGGGAAAGGGCACGGGGGGAGGCAGCCCGTACACAGCTAGTGGCTAATTACTTCACATAGTAATCACACCCCTGTGGAGTGCACACTGCCCTGGCACATTCCATCTGACAATCAATGATGACTCAACCTGACACTGATCCAGAATGTCTGGAGAATCAACCGTGAAAACCATATCAGCCTGGGATTGTTCACCTGGAAGTGTTACAATGTGTGCATCCCTACCCACACAGACACCACCAATGCAGTTTTGTGAAGAAACACATCCAAGCAGCTAAAATGAATACCCACTTGCAAAATGCAACAAGAGGACAGTGCCATGTCAGTCAACCCATCCCCAGCACCGCCACACGACACACCGTGCCCTGTCATGCCATTTGCAGGTAAACAAAGTAATCCCCACAACATGACACTAGTGTCACAATGTACAGTGTCCCTAATTTAAACTTGCAACACCTGAAATGCTCACAGTAATGCAGGACCAACAACAAACTTG
Organism: Ambystoma mexicanum; assembly: GCF_040938575.1. Taxonomy (NCBI): domain Eukaryota; kingdom Metazoa; phylum Chordata; class Amphibia; order Caudata; family Ambystomatidae; genus Ambystoma; species Ambystoma mexicanum. The sequence continues at coordinate 583,793,762 of NC_090922.1, read as the reverse complement.
AGCAGGTACTACCATTAACATGACATCACAAATGTAATAAATTAGTAGTCTCACCACCTGGAAATGCCTGCACTCCCACCACTACCAACTCTGCAGTGTTGGCGCCATGTAGACTAGTAGGTGCACTGCTGCCAACATGGACCCCATCTCCAAACTAGAGGGCCTTGTGTAGACATGAGGAAGGGACCTGCAAATTGGGAGGTAGACACAGATGATGAGTTACACATCAATGCAACATGCAGTGTACAACACAACAGCAATATGCACTAGGAATGTATACACAGTATTGACTAGACTACCCACACATGTAGTGGGAGTCCAATGTCACCATGTACGTCAATGTCACTTGGGCACACCCTTTGCAAGCCCATGGAAACGGGAAGCAGGAGGGGTGTGTGTGACTCAAACCCAAGCATCTGAACCAAATACATGACAAGCCTGCATGTGACCAGCCACAATGCAGCGTATGCCCACAGGAACCACGGAAGGCAACAAATTGTCCCAAAGAAATTGGGAAAAATAAAAATAAAAATAAAAATAAAAATAAAAATAAAATAAAAATAAAAATCAAAAATAAAAATCAAAATAAAAATCAAAAATGGCCATTGATGGGCCCGTGGCGGTTTGGGAGGCCACCCAGGAGGTCCGAGGACAGGGTGCACACCAAAACCCACCTGTGTGGATCCTGGGAAAAAAAAACACCTCCATGGGCTCATGGCCCAGATGGCTTCCCTATTGTGGGAGTATCACTGCTGTCGCTATTATCACCCTGTGCAGCTGCATCCGGAGGTGGTTGCACTATGGGAGGCAGCCCACGCAAGGCCCTAGTCTGCTCCTCCATGGCTGCAAGCATGCGGGTGTGGTAGGTCTGGTTCTGGAGGATGAGTGTGCGGAGGTCCCCATGCAACAACTCACGGGATGCCCGGACCTCCGCCCTCGTTGCCTGCATCTCAGCTGAGAGCGTACGGGTGAGACGCTCCAGCTGCTGTTCTGTCCTTTGGTGTGTTGAAGCCTCAAGCTCAACAAGAGTCGTCCTGAGGTGAAGGAGCTCCTGCCTCAGGGCTTCCCTGTGGCCCTGGGACTCTATGGAGATGGCCTCCTGCAGAGTCGCCAGTGCCGCCCGCCTGTCCCTGTTGGACGCCAACATGTCCTCCCTGTGTGACTGGCAGATGGAGTGGGTTGCCTGCTGTAGTCGCTCCATCAGCCTTTCAGGGGGGACAATGGAAGTGGCCACCCTATCCATGGCCTGAGCCATCATCTCGGATGATGCTGCCTGTTGGGTTGCCATACCGTAAATGGATTGCTCCCATGCGGTATTGCCAGGTGGCGTACGGCCACCACGTCGGCGGGCACCACACCTGTCTGGGGCAAGGTGAAGTGCGCCTTGCTGTGCCGGCACTGCCTGAGGCTGCAGGACTGCATTCCCCCTCTGATCTGCTGGCCCAGGAACAGGATCAGATGTCGCGGAGTGTGACCCTGCATCCGTAACCACCAAAGGCGTAGCTGCCAACACTGACATCCCCATTGAGGGTTCTGACCCTGGTGCAGGTGGGTGGGACAGAACAGAATCCCTCTCTGGAACACTCACCTGCGACGGCACGTAGGTCTCATCATCCGAATCAACACCTGAGTACAGCTCGGGGGAGGTGCAGCCAGAGACACCCCTTGAGAGCACGACCTGCAGCACTTGTGGGTTCTCACCCACCACCACACCACGTCCCTCACTGGTGGTTGGTCGGCCCTCGGAACCCTCCTGGGTCTGCACCATCTCCACAACCCCAGCAGTATCAGGTGCGTCTTCCCCTGCAAAGACATAAAAACAAAGAAATGGAAACAGGCATTAGCACACAATGAGGGCTGAGAAGCAAGAGAACCAGTACTTGATTGACACATGTCCCACATGACTAAAACCCTCCCATGCATGCACCCTCACTGCATATGAAGGGCAGGCAAATGGCACACACTGATGACACCAAGATGGAAGATGAACACATTTTCTGCATGCTGCCTGGCAGTGGCATCACACATTGGCCTGTGATTGGCAGGTGAAACACACATGCCATCATACAGATGGCATGTACCATTGCTATTGAGTGAAGATGGAGAGGAGGGCAGCACCTATTCATTCAGTCCAGTTCCCGCATGTAATAGCTTTTCTAATTCAAACCGGTCAGATTTTTCACCTGGAGCTGCCAGTCCAAAATGGTCCAATTGCACAGGGACATGTGTGAACAAATGATATCCAGGTAACAAAGTCACTCCACTTTACCATAGCCATGTCAGACATGTGATTAGAGGACTGCGAAATGCCTAGTAAAAGTGGTGGAATGCAAACAATCTGCCTGAATGAACAGTGAAAAATAAGCAACAATGTTGTGGCAAGGTGACACTTCAAGGGCAACTGGCGTGCAGTTGTGCTAGATGTCTACTGTTGGCAGAAGGGATACTGCTATGGCCTAATGCAGCTGCGCAGGATGTATTGCATGAAGCACATGGCTGACCCATACGACTCAGGCGCACACACTCTCACCTGGCACACAAACAGAAGCCCTCACACACACACCATGCACATGGATGACACACACATGCATGTGCACTCACCGGACAATGCCTCGTAATCAGGCAGATCTCCCACGCCTTGGATCTGTTCCTCCGTGACGTAGGTCCCAGCGACTGACTCATGTGGAGTGAGTTCCATGTCTACTACTGGAGACCCACCTCCAGTCACTAGAGTTGCGGCATGACTTGAGGCCAGCTTACTCTTTGCCCTGCGCTTTAGGTCATTCCAGCGCTTATAGCAATCATTGGCTGTGCGCCTCACGATTCCAAGGGCACTTACGATGTCCGCAACGGTCTGCCAGTGTGCCTGGCGTTGTGCAGGTGTGGTCTTGGATCCTGCAACAATGACCATCTCGTTATCATGTGCGGACACATACTCGACAAGTGCATTCAGTTCGTCATCCGTGAAGCTGGGCTTCCTGGACGGGTCGGACTGTGTAGCCGTGTCTGGGGCATCAGCCTGTGCCGGACGAGCACTCTTCCTCTTCCGCTTGGAAGGTGGTGGTGATCCTGAGTGTCCTGCGCCGCTCTGGACACTAGGGGCAGGAGCCCTGGTGGACTCTGTATCAGGAGTGTGGGATTGCACACTCAGCATGGGAGTTGGTGCAGGCATTGGCTCAAGTGTAATGGTGTCAGGGGGAATGTCAGCAGGATGGACTAGGACCAACACTGTCCTGGCTGGGTGTGTGAGAGCTGGGGTGGATGGAGCCGTAGCTGCCCCTGCAGCCTCTCCGCCCTGCCTACTTGGGGCAGCAGATGACCTTGCTGCCCCAGATGCACGTGGCATGATGACATCAACGTGCACCAGCGCACGTGTCATAGGCCTGCTGACCTGGAAGTCAGCCATGGAGTCAGCCAGGTCTGGTGCCACAATGGGCTGGTCCAACAAGGGCTGAGCATGGATGGTGTCAGCCACATCAGCCTCAACGGGAGGGGGGTGGGGGATTATGGGTGCCCTTGACTGGTCCTCCACACATGGGGGGACAGGCTCACCCTGCAAGTAACGACCACGTCCCCTACCGGATCCACCACGGCCACCACTTGTGGCTCTTCCACCTTTGCCACCCTTACGGAATCCTCGCCTCCCAGCCATGGCACTGATGTTAATGTGCGTATGGGAGTGGCTGTAAACTATTGTCCTGGGCAATTGGGGGTCAAAGGGGTTGGGTACCAGATGGTAATTGTACCCTAGTGCTCTAGCAAGGCTGAATGTAACCCCTGGGGAAAGATGACGGGTCACGCTACGCACAGGAGCCCCAAAAAAGGGAGATGACGTGCACGCAACCCCTCCTAGACCACGTGTGCAGAAAGAAAAACCTGCACTACGCTGTGGCACCCAGTAACACAAGAATGAACGTATGCGTGTCACACGCAGCCTAGAAAGACCTCTGAAGGGGTAGGCTACACACGGGGCAAGCACAGATGTTAGATACGTGCGTGACTCACCGTCTGCCAGGTAAAAGAGTGTGAAAAAGGAGCGCGTTTGGTTGGCAACACCCCCGCCAAAAGAAGGTTTGTACGCTGTCTGAGGAGACAGGACAACAGTAGAAGGGAACACTGTTTGAGGGAACAGGCCCAGGTAAACCAGTAAAAGAGAAAAAGCTGTCAGAGGTAACAGGGAATACGAACTTGAAACGCCGTGAAGTAAATCGCGTGTGAAACGACAAGAAGTACAGAATTCACCCACTCGCTCTCCACGAAAAGCACGTACAAGGAAATGGTGTTCTACACGTACCTTTTATAAAGGCCCACACGTCCAGCGTCACTTACGCGGCGTGTACGCGCTAGGGCCATTTCCACCAATTACACGCTTTGTCACTTCTGCGTGTAGGGCCATTTCCACCAATTACACGCTTTGTCACTGCCGCGTGTAGGGCCATTTCCACCAATTACACGCTTTGTCACTGCCGCATGTACGCGCTAGGCCAATTCCCACCAATTACACGCTTTGACACTCGGACGTGTCTTTCATTTTTTTCACACGCAACATTTTCAAACGTGTGCCCAATTCAACGTGCACGTGACTTCATAGACGCGCATACGCTGCCAACGCGCTTACGCGCTGAGTGCCTTTGGTCCAATAGAATCGCGTATGCGTGCTGACGCGCTTACGCGTTAAGGGCCTTTCCTCGATTTTCACGCTGACGTGCAGGATTTTCACGTGCCAAATCACTCCGTATCAAGCTGGCCACGCGTAAGCACACGGAAGACCACGCTCCTGCCCAGAAGGCCGAACTACTGCCCCCCAGAGCCCCGAGCACGCTCCCACCTGCCATCTGCTGCTGCCTGACTGCCTGCTGCCCACGTGCACTGCCATTTGCTGCCTGCACATCAGCCAGGGGTGCTGTTGCTGTGACCACCCCTGCTGGAACTGAAGACTCCCGACTGGGATTCCATCGCTCCACAGCCCAGCCCCAGGACCCAGTTGCCCACCCACTCCTGCCTCTGGGGTTGTCATGTCGGGGCAAACACCATCTGTGACCACTGACAACCCCCGGCCAGAGAGGCAGAGGGGCACCTGCTTCAGTGCCACCGAAGTTGGTGTCCTGGTGGAGCAAGTCCTGGGGCAGTATGATGCCCTCTTTGGAAGTTCCCGCGCCGACAAGGAAGGACGGGCTCGGATCTGGACTGACATCATGACTGCCATCAACGCGGAGGGGGTGGCAGTCCGGGACTTACAACATGTCAGGAAGCGCTGGGAGGACTACAGGTCCAGGACCCTGAACAAGGCCCGGCGCCTCTTGAAGGCAGCGGATGCCAAGGGGCGCCGGGGCCACTTGTCGGAAGAACAGATGAGGGTCCTGGAACGCATATCCCCAGCGCTCCACGTCCAGGTCCTAGAGAAGCAGACCCGTCTGGAGTCGAGCGGTGAGTGTACATGCATCCTGATTGTGAGCAGTGCGTGTGGTGATTATTCGGTAGTGTGCAGGTTGCACATCTGTTTGTATGGGGTCGAGTATGGGTGGGGGTGTACAGGGCCGTGGGGCTGACACATGCGAGGGCTGTAATATGTGAGACATGGATGGTGCTTGTGTGTGTAGGCTTGCATGCCAAATGCAGTTGTGTGTGCACACATGTTTGGATGAATGTGTATGTAAGTAGACATGTCCGTGATGTCACGCATGTATGTTGTTTTCGGCTGCATGTATGAGCACTGTGTACATGTGCATGTGTGTGTATTTGACAAGGGTGCAACAGTGATGCAACATGGATGCATGTGACAGCGGTATGTGGAAGCCTGATTGGCAGATGTGACATGGATGCCCGTCTGAACACTGCGACACTTGGCAGAGGTGTACACATGCATGCAAGTGTGGTGGTGTATGTACATGTGTGGTGCACTTCCTGTGTTGCATGTGATGTCTGGCTCCCCTTTGGCTGCTCATGCAGTTGTATGTGTAGGGATGGTGGTGGCAGTTGCGATATGGCTGTGGTATGGCTCATGTGTGCGAGTTGTAATGACATGTGTGTTGGGGATTGTGATGACATGTCTGAGGTTTGCCAATGCCACTCATGTGCAACTGTCATGTGTGTATGTGTCCATTGTACAGTGCCCTGATGCCTGTGTTTTGTTTCTCCCTGTCTGCAGCGTCAACTGATGAAGAGGGCGGAGAAGGTGCTGTGGCGGCGGGGATCCCACCGCCAGCCGGAGACGCAAGGCCAGGCTCCCCTCCCGTGTTGTCATCTCGTCGGGGAGTGAGGAGTCCGGTGCCGCGTCCCAGGCCGCAGCTGCCGGCGGGAGGTCCAAGAGGCGGAGGTTGGAGTTGGACTCCTCGGCAGCAGAAGGGGCAGCTGGGACCCCACAGGGCCCAACAGGGGAAGATGGCACGGAGTCATCCAGGTTGGTGGGGGGTTTGGTGGAGGAGGAGGCCGTGCAAGCACCAAAGACGGGGTCTGGAGGTGGGGATCCCACTGGTGCTAGTGGTGCAGTGCAGGACCAGGGACAGGAGGCAGCACAGGCCGCAGCGGAGGTGCCTGTGTGCAATCCTGTCCCCGATCCTGTCCCTGCATCATCTTGCACCAGCAGGGATGCCTACGTCCAGACCCGTTTTCAGGCAGGGGATGAGCTGACGTGAACTGGCCTTCCTCTGCCTGCGGACGTGGCCATCCAGGTCCGGGTTGAGCCTGTCCTGGCTAGTGTGGCGTTGCGTCAACGGGCCATGCGAGGTGACCTGCAGTCTTTTCATGGAGAGACTGCACGTCATCTCGAATGGCTCGTTGACCACGTCAGCCTGCTGGGACAGGTCACCCAGGCCGGATTCCTCCGTCTGATGGGGCTTGCTCCGACCCCCTCCTCAACTGGACCCCCTACGCGCCAGTCGTCCTCTGTGCCATCTTCCCACCCATCAGTCACCTGGGTGCCCTGTGGAGCTGCCTCTGACGGTGCGGCCAGGCTGGTGGAGGAGGCATCCCTGCCACAGTCGGGAGTCGGACGTCCAGCAGGGGTGGCCACATCTACGACTGCACCCCAGCCGGCGGAGGATGTGCAGGCAGCAGGAGGCAGTGTACGGGCAGAGGCAGAGCAGCAGCAGCAACATGGTGGGAGCCATGAAGGCTCGGGGCCTTCGACATCGGAGGGGCAGGCATCGGCCGGAGGGCAGGAGGACCCAGGACAGAGAGTGTCTTCCGTGTGGCAGCGGTTGGGCCACGCCATAGGTGCGGAGCGGCGGCGGGCGGAAGAGGCGCGGCTCACAATGGTCAGGGCGGAGAACCCCATGCGGAGGGCCCTGAGGCGGGCCGAGTGCCTCGAGGCAATCCGCAGGGGGTTGGAGGAGGACACGGCGTCGTCCCTGCGGACCCTCGGGGCCATGGAACTGGACTGCCTCCGGGACATCGAACAGGAGTTCGATGATGCCCTGGCCCAGAACACCACGGAGTGAGCCGCTGGACTTGCCCGCCGCCTTTGTATATAGTTCTTTAGTTTTAGGTTTCCTTTGTTTGTTCTTATGATTTGGAGTCGACGGACACTGCTCCACTTTTTGTATATAGTTGCTTTTTAGTTAGGGTTTTTTGTAGGTTTCCTTTGTTCAGTTGGGCTCATGGACCCTTGGATGTTTTGTACATAGTTCTTCATGTGATTGATTTTATTTTTCATTTGACTTTGGACAACATTTTTTTGGATTAGGATTTGGTGGTTTTATGCAGGGGGACATGAGTGGGGGCCTGGTGGAGGGTGCCCCTGCACTGCTGGGGGGTGGGGGTGGTGGGAGTCATGAGTGGGGGCCTGGTGGAGGGTGCCCATGGTGGCTGGGGGGTGGGGGTGCAGGGGGACATGAGTGGGGGCCTGGTGGTGCTGCCCCTGCACTGCTGGGGGGTGGGGGTGGGTGGGAGACATGAGTGGGGGCCTGGTGGAGGGTGCCCCTGCACTGCTGGGGGGTGGGGGTGGTGGGAGACATGAGTGGGGGCCTGGTGGAGGGTGCCCATGGTGGCTGGGGGGTGGGGGTGGGTGGGAGACATGAGTGGGGGCCTGGTGGAGGGTGCCCATGGTGGCTGGGGGGTGGGGGTGCAGGGGGACATGAGTGGGGGCCTGGTGGTGCTGCCCCTGCACTGCTGGGGGGTGGGGGTGGGTGGGAGACATGAGTGGGGGCCTGGTGGAGGGTGCCCCTGCACTGCTGGGGGGTGGGTGTGGTGGGAGACATGAGTGGGGGCCTGGTGGAGGGTGCCCATGGTGGCTGGGGGTTGGGGGTGGGTGGGAGACATGGGTGGGGGCCTGGTGGTGCTGGCCCTGAACTGCTGGGGGGTGGGGGTGGTGGGAGACATGAGTGGGGGCCTGGTGGAGGGTGCCCCTGCACTGCTGGGGGGTGGGGGTGGTGGGAGACATGAGTGGGGGTCTGGTGGAAGGTGCCCATGGTGGCTGGGGGGTGGGTGTGACTGGGAGACATGAGTGGGGGCCTGGTGGGGGCTGCCCATGGTGGCTGGGGGGTGGGGGTGGGTGGGAGACATGAGTGGAGGCCTGGTGGAGGCTGCCCATGGTGGCTGGGGGGTGGGGGTGGTGGGAGACATGAGTGGGGGCCTGGTGGGGGCTGCCCATGGTGGCTGGGGGGTGGGGGTGCAGGGGGACATGAGTGGGGGCCTGGTGGTGCTGCCCCTGCACTGCTGGGGGGTGGGGGTGCAGGGGGACATGAGTGGGGGCCTGGTGAGGGCTGCCCATGGTGGCTGGGGGGTGGGGGTGGGTGGGAGACATGGGTGGGGGCCTGGTGGAGGGTGCCCATGGTGGCTGGGGGGTGGGGGTGCAGGGGGACATGAGTGGGGGCCTGGTGGTGCTGCCCCTGCACTGCTGGGGGTGGGGGTGGTGGGAGACATGAGTGGGGGCCTGGTGGTGGGTGCCCCTGGTGGCTGGGGGGTGGGGGTGGTGGGAGACATGAGTGGTGGCCTGGTGGAGGCTGCCCCTGGTGGCTGGGGGTGGTGGGAGACATGAGTGGGGGCCTGGTGGAGGCTGCCCCTGGTGGCTGGGGGGTGGGGGTGGTGGGAGACATGAGTGGGGGCCTGGTGGAGGGTGCCCCTGCACTGCTGGGGGGTGGGGGTGGTGGGAGACATGGGTGGGGGCCTGGTGGAGGCTGCCCCTGCACTGCTGGGGGGTGGGGGTGGGTGGGAGACATGAGTGGAGGCCTGGTGGAGGCTGCCCATGGTGGCTGGGGGGTGGGGGTGGTGGGAGACATGAGTGGGGGCCTGGTGGAGGGTGCCCATGGTGGCTGGGGGGTGGGGGTGGTGGGAGACATGAGTGGGGGCCTGGTGGAGGGTGCCCCTGCACTGCTGGGGGGTGGGGGTGGTGGGAGTCATGGGTGGGGGCCTGATGGAGGGTGCCCATGGTGGCTGGGGGGTGGGGGTGCAGGGGGACATGATTGGGGCCTGGTGGTGCTGCCCCTGCACTGCCGGGGGGTGGGGGTGGGTGGGAGACATGAGTGGGGGCCTGGTGGAGGGTTCCCCTGCACTGCTGGGGGGTGGGTGTGGTGGGAGACATGAGTGGGGGCCTGGTGGAGGGTGCCCATGGTGGCTGGGGGTGGGGGTGGGTGGGAGACATGAGTGGGGGCCTGGTGGAGGGTGCCCATGGTGGCTGGGGGGTGGGGGTGGGTGGGAGACATGAGTGGGGGCCTGGTGGAGGGTGCCCATGGTGGCTGGGGGGGTGGGGGTGCAGGGGGACATGAGTGGGGGCCTGGTGGTGCTGCCCCTGCACTGCTGGGGCGTGGGGGTGGGTGGGAGACATGAGTGGGGGCCTGGTGGAGGGTGCCCCTGCACTGCTGGGGGGTGGGGGTGGTGGGAGACATGAGTGGGGGCCTGGTGGAGGGTGCCCATGGTGTCTGGGGGGTGGGGGTGGGTGGGAGACATGGGTGGGGGCCTGGTGGTGCTGGCCCTGCACTGCTGGGGGGTGGGGGTGGTGGGAGACATGAGTGGGGGCCTGGTGGAGGGTGCCCCTGCACTGCTGGGTGGTGGGGGTGGTGGGAGACATGAGTGGGGGCCTGGTGGAGGGTGCCCATGGTGGCTGGGGGGTGGGGGTGGGTGGGAGACATGAGTGGGGGCCTGGTGGGGGCTGCCCATGGTGGCTGGGGGGTGGGGGTGGGTGGGAGACATGAGTGGAGGCCTGGTGGAGGCTGCCCATGGTGGCTGGGGGGTGGGGGTGGTGGGAGACATGAGTGGGGGCCTGGTGGGGGCTGCCCATGGTGGCTGGGGGGTGTGGGTGCAGGGGGACATGAGTGGGGGCCTGGTGGTGCTGCCCCTGCACTGCTGGGGGGTGGGGGTGCATGGGGACATGAGTGGGGGCCTGGTGGGGGCTGCCCATGGTGGCTGGGGGGTGGGGGTGGGTGGGAGACATGGGTGGGGGCCTGGTGGAGGGTGCCCATGGTGGCTGGGGGGTGGGGGTGCAGGGGGACATGAGTGGGGGCCTGGTGGTGCTGCCCCTGCACTGCTGGGGGGTGGGGGTGCAGGGGGACTTGAGTGGGGGCCTGGTGGGGGCTGCCCATGGTGGCTGGGGGGTGGGGGTGGGTGGGAGACATTGGTGGGGGCCTGGTGGAGGGTGCCCATGGTGGCTGGGGGGTGGGGGTGCAGGGGGACATGGGTGGGGGCCTGGTGGTGCTGCCCCTGCACTGCTGGGGGTGGGGGTAGTGGGAGACATGAGTGGGGGCCTGGTGGTGGGTGCCCCTGGTGGCTGGGGGGTGGGGGTGGTGGGAGACATGAGTGGTGGCCTGGTGGAGGCTGCCCCTGGTGGCTGGGGGGTGGGGGTGGTGGGAGACATGAGTGGGGGCCTGGTGGAGGCTGCCCCTGGTGGCTGGGGGTGGGGGTGGTGGGAGACATGAGTGGGGGCCTGGTGGAGGGTGCCCCTGCACTGCTGGGGGGTGGGGGTGGTGGGAGACATGGGTGGGGGCCTGGTGGAGGCTGCCCCTGCACTGCTGGGGGGTGGGGGTGGGTGGGAGACATGAGTGGAGGCCTGGTGGAGGCTGCCCATGGTGGCTGGGGGGTGGGGGTGGTGGGAGACATGAGTGGGGGCCTGGTGGAGGGTGCCCATGGTGGCTGGGGTGTGGGGGTGGTGGGAGACATGAGTGGGGGCCTGGTGGAGGGTGCCCCTGCACTGCTGGGGGGTGGGGGTGGTGGGAGTCATGGGTGGGGGCCTGGTGGAGGGTGCCCATGGTGGCTGGGGGGTGGGGGTGCAGGGGGACATGAGTTGGGGCCTGGTGGTGCTGCCCCTGCACTGCTGGGGGGTGGGGGTGGGTGGGAGACATGAGTGGGGGCCTGGTGGAGGGTTCCCCTGCACTGCTGGGGGGTGGGGGTGGTGGGAGACATGAGTGGGGGCCTGGTGGAGGGTGCCCATGGTGTCTGGGGGGTGGGGGTGGGTGGGAGACATGGGTGGGGGCCTGGTGGTGCTGGCCCTGCACTGCTGGGGGGTGGGGGTGGTGGGAGACATGAGTGGGGGCCTGGTGGAGGGTGCCCCTGCACTGCTGGGTGGTGGGGGTGGTGGGAGACATGAGTGGGGGCCTGGTGGAGGGTGCCCATGGTGGCTGGGGGTGGCCGGGAGACATGAGTGGGGGCCTGGTGGGGGCTGCCCATGGTGGCTGGGGGGTGGGGGTGGGTGGGAGACATGAGTGGAGGCCTGGTGGAGGCTGCCCATGGTGGCTGGGGGGTGGGGGTGGTGGGAGACATGAGTGGGGGCCTGGTGGGGGCTGCCCATGGTGGCTGGGGGGTGTGGGTGCAGGGGGACATGAGTGGGGGCCTGGTGGTGCTGCCCCTGCACTGCTGGGGGGTGGGGGTGCATGGGGACATGAGTGGGGGCCTGGTGGGGGCTGCCCATGGTGGCTGGGGGGTGGGGGTGGGCGGGAGACATGGGTGGGGGCCTGGTGGAGGGTGCCCATGGTGGCTGGGGGGTGGGGGTGCAGGGGGACATGAGTGGGGGCCTGGTGGTGCTGCCCCTGCACTGCTGGGGGGTGGGGGTGCAGGGGGACATGAGTGGGGGCCTGGTGGGGGCTGCCCATGGTGGCTGGGGGGTGGGGGTGGGTGGGAGACATTGGTGGGGGCCTGGTGGAGGGTGCCCATGGTGGCTGGGGGGGTGGGGGTGCAGGGGGACATGAGTGGGGGCCTGGTGGTGCTGCCCCTGCACTGCTGGGGGTGGGGGTAGTGGGAGACATGAGTGGGGGCCTGGTGGTGGGTGCCCCTGGTGGCTGGGGGGTGGGGGTGGTGGGAGACATGAGTGGTGGCCTGGTGGAGGCTGCCCCTGGTGGCTGGGGGGTGGGGGTGGTGGGAGACATGAGTGGGGGCCTGGTGGAGGCTGCCCCTGGTGGCTGGGGGTGGGGGTGGTGGGAGACATGAGTGGGGGCCTGGTGGAGGGTGCCCCTGCACTGCTGGGGGGTGGGGGTGGTGGGAGACATGTGTGGGGGCCTGGTGGAGGCTGCCCCTGCACTGCTGGGGGGTGGGGGTGGGTGGGAGACATGAGTGGAGGCCTGGTGGAGGCTGCCCATGGTGGCTGGGGGGTGGGGGTGGTGGGAGACATGAGTGGGGGCCTGGTGGAGGGTGCCCATGGTGGCTGGGGTGTGGGGGTGGTGGGAGACATGAGTGGGGGCCTGGTGGAGGGTGCCCCTGCACTGCTGGGGGGTGGGGGTGGTGGGAGTCATGGGTGGGGGCCTGGTGGAGGGTGCCCATGGTGGCTGGGGGGTGGGGGTGCAGGGGGACATGAGTTGGGGCCTGGTGGTGCTGCCCCTGCACTGCTGGGGGGTGGGGGTGGGTGGGAGACATGAGTGGGGGCCTGGTGGAGGGTTCCCCTGCACTGCTGGGGGGTGGGGGTGGTGGGAGACATGAGTGGGGGCCTGGTGGAGGGTGCCCATGGTGGCTGGGGGTGGGGGTGGGTGGGAGACATGAGTGGGGGCCTGGTGGAGGGTGCCCATGGTGGCTGGGGGGTGGGGGTGGGTGGGAGACATGAGTGGGGGCCTGGTGGAGGGTGCCCATGGTGGCTGGGGGGTGGGGGTGCAGGGGGACATGAGTGGGGGCCTGGTTGTGCTGCCCCTGCACTGCTGGGGGGTGGGGGTGGGTGGGAGACATGAGTGGGGGCCTGGTGGAGGGTGCCCCTGCACTGCTGGGGGGTGGGGGTGGTGGGAGACATGAGTGGGGGCCTGGTGGAGGGTGCCCATGGTGGCTGGGGGGTGGGGGTGGGTGGGAGACATGGGTGGGGGCCTGGTGGTGCTGGCCCTGCACTGCTGGGGGGTGGGGGTGGTGGGAGACATGAGTGGGGGCCTGGTGGAGGGTTCCCCTGCACTGCCGGGGGTGGGGGTGGTGGGAGACATGAGTGGGGGCCTGGTGGAGGGTGCCCATGGTGGCTGGGGGGTGGGGGTGGGTGGGAGACATGAGTGGGGGCCTGGTGGGAGCTGCCCATGGTGGCTGGGGGGTGGGGGTGGGTGGGAGACATGAGTGGAGGCCTGGTGGAGGCTGCCCATGGTGGCTGGGGGGTGGGGGGGTGGGAGACATGAGTGGGGGCCTGGTGGGGGCTGCCCATGGTGGCTGGGGGGTGTGGGTGCAGGAGGACATGAGTGGGGGCCTGGTGGTGCTGCCCCTGCACTGCTGGGGGGTGGGGGTGCATGGGGACATGAGTGGGGGCCTGGTGGGGGCTGCCCATGGTGGCTGGGGGGTGGGGGTGGGTGGGAGACATGGGTGGGGGCCTGGTGGAGGGTGCCCATGGTGGCTGGGGGGTGGGGGTGCAGGGGGACATGAGTGGGGGCCTGGTGGTGCTGCCCCTGCACTGCTGGGGGGTGGGGGTGGTGGGAGACATGAGTGGGGGCCTGGTGGTGGGTGCCCCTGGTGGCTGGGGGGTGGGGGTGGTGGGAGACATGAGTGGTGGCCTGGTGGAGGCTGCCCCTGGTGGCTGGGGGGTGGGGGTGGTGGGAGACATGAGTGGGGGCCTGGTGGAGGCTGCCCCTGGTGGCTGGGGGGTGGGGGTGGTGGGAGACATGAGTGGGGGCCTGGTGGAGGGTGCCCCTGCACTGCTGGGGGGTGGGGGTGGTGGGAGACATGAGTGGGGGCCTGGTGGAGGCTGCCCCTGCACTGCTGGGGGGTGGGGGTGGGTGGGAGACATGAGTGGGGGCCTGGTGGAGGCTGCCCCTGGATGCCGGGGGGTGGGGAGGGTGGGAGACATGAGTGGGGGCCTGGTGGAGGGTGCCCATGGTGGCTGGGGGGTGGGGGTGGGTGGGAGACATGAGTGGAGGCCCGGTGGAGGCTGCCCCTGCACTGCTGGGGGGTGGGGTGGTGGGAGACATGGGTGGGGGCCTGGTGGAGGGTGCCCATGGTGGCTGGGGGGTGGGGGTGCAGGGGGTCATGAGTGGGGGCCTGGTGGTGCTGCCCCTGCACTGCTGGGGGGTGGGGTTGGGTGGGAGACATGAGTGGAGGCTGCCCATGGTGGCTGGGGGGTGGGGGTGCAGGGGGACATGAGTGGGGGCCTGGTGGTGCTGCCCCTGCACTGCTGGGGGGTGGGGGTGGTGGGAGACATGAGTGGGGGCCTGGTGGAGGGTGCCCATGGTGGCTGGGGGGTGGGGGTGGGTGGGAGACATGAGTGGGGGCCTGGTGGAGGGTGCCCATGGTGGCTGGGGGGTGGGGGTGCAGGGGGACATGAGTGGGGGCCTGGTGGTGCTGCCCCTGCACTGCTGGGGGGTGGGGGTGGGTGGGAGACATGAGTGGGGGCCTGTTGGAGGGTGCCCCTGCACTGCTGGGGGGTGGGGGTGGTGGGAGACATGGGTGGGGGCCTGGTGGAGGCTGCCCCTGGTGGCTGGGGGGTGGGGGTGGTGGGAGACATGAGTGGGGGCCTGGTGGAGGGTGCCCCTGCACTGCTGGGGGGTGGGGGTGGTGGGAGACATGAGTGGGGGCCTGGTGGAGGCTGCCCCTGCACTGCTGGGGGGTGGGGGTGGTGGGAGACATGGGTGGGGGCCTGGTGGAGGGTGCCCATGGTGGCTGGGGGGTGGGGGTGCAGGGGGTCATGAGTGGGGGCCTGGTGGTGCTGCCCCTGCACTGCTGGGGGGTGGGGGTGGGTGGGAGACATGAGTGGAGGCCTGGTGGAGGCTGCCCATGGTGGCTGGGGGGTGGGGGTGCAGGGGGACATGAGTGGGGGCCTGGTGGTGCTGCCCCTGCACTGCTGGGGGGTGGGGGTGGTGGGAGACATGAGTGGGGGCCTGGTGGAGGGTGCCCATGGTGGCTGGTGGGTGGGTGTGGGTGGGAGACATGAGTGGGGGCCTGGTGGAGGGTGCCCATGGTGGCTGGGGGGTGGGGGTGCAGGGGGACATGAGTGGGGGCCTGGTGGTGCTGCCCCTGCACTGCTGGGGGGTGGGGGTGGGTGGGAGACATGAGTGGGGGCCTGTTGGAGGGTGCCCCTGCACTGCTGGCGGGTGGGGGTGGTGGGAGACATGAGTGGGGGCCTGTTGGAGGGTGCCCATGGTGGCTGGGGTGTGGGGGTGGTGGGAGACATGAGTGGGGGCCTGGTGGAGGCTGCCCCTGGATGCTGGGGGGTGGGGAGGGTGGGAGACATGAGTGGGGGCCTGGTGGAGGGTGCCCATGGTGGCTGGGGGGTGGGGGTGGGTGGGAGACATGAGTGGAGGCCTGGTGGAGGCTGCCCCTGCACTGCTGGGGGGTGGGGGTGGTGGGAGACATGGGTGGGGGCCTGGTGGAGGGTGCCCATGGTGGCTGGGGGGTGGGGGTGCAGGGGGTCATGAGTGGGGGCCTGGTGGTGCTGCCCCTGCACTGCTGGGGGGTGGGGGTGGGTGGGAGACATGAGTGGAGGCCTGGTGGAGGCTGCCCATGGTGGCTGGGGGGTGGGGGTGCAGGGGGACATGAGTGGGGGCCTGGTGGTGCTGCCTCTGCACTGCTGGGGGGTGGGGGTGGTGGGAGACATGAGTGGGGGCCTGGTGGAGGGTGCCCATGGTGGCTGGGGGGTGGGGGTGGGTGGGAGACATGAGTGGGGGCCTGGTGGAGGGTGCCCATGGTGGCTGGGGGGTGGGGGTGCAGGGGGACATGAGTGGGGGCCTGGTGGTGCTGCCCCTGCACTGCTGGGGGGTGGGGGTGGGTGGGAGACATGAGTGGGGGCCTGTTGGAGGGTGCCCCTGCATTGCTGGGGGGTGGGGGTGGTGGGAGACATGAGTGGGGGCCTGGTGGAGGCTGCCCCTGGTGTCTGGGGGGTGGGGGTGGTGGGAGACATGAGTGGGGGCCTGGTGGAGGCTGCCCCTGGTGGCTGGGGGGTGGGGGTGGTGGGAGACATGAGTGGGGGCCTGGTGGAGGGTGCCCCTGCACTGCTGGGGGGTGGGGGTGGTGGGAGACATGAGTGGGGGCCTGGTGGAGGCTGCCCCTGCACTGCTGGGGGGTGGGGGTGGTGGGAGACATGGGTGGGGGCCTGGTGGAGGGTGCCCATGGTGGCTGGGGGGTGGGGGTGCAGGGGGTCATGAGTGGGGGCCTGGTGGTGCTGCCCCTGCACTGCTGGGGGGTGGGGGTGGGTGGGAGACATGAGTGGAGGCCTGGTGGAGGCTGCCCATGGTGGCTGGGGGGTGGGGGTGCAGGGGGACATGAGTGGGGGCCTGGTGGTGCTGCCCCTGCACTGCTGGGGGGTGGGGGTGGTGGGAGACATGAGTGGGGGCCTGGTGGAGGGTGCCCATGGTGGCTGGTGGGTGGGGGTGCAGGGGGACATGAGTGGGGGCCTGGTGGTGCTGCCCCTGCACTGCTGGGGGGTGGGGGTGGGTGGGAGACATGAGTGGGGGCCTGTTGGAGGGTGCCCCTGCACTGCTGGGGGGTGGGGGTGGTGGGAGACATGAGTGGGGGCCTGGTGGAGGGTGCCCATGGTGGCTGGGGTGTGGGGGTGGGTGGGAGACATGAGTGGGGGCCTGGTGGAGGGTGCCCATGGTGGCTGGGGGGTGGGGGTGCAGGGGGACATGAGTGCGGGCCTGGTGGTGCTGCCCCTGCACTGCTGGGGGGTGGGGGTGGTGGGAGACATGAGTGGCGGCCTGGTGGAGGGTGCCCATGGTGGCTGGGGGGTGGGGGTGGGTGGGAGACATGAGTGGGGGCCTGGTGGAGGGTGCCCATGGTGGCTGGGGGGTGGGGGTGCAGGGGGACATGAGTGGGGGCCTGGTGGAGGGTGCCCCTGCACTGCTGGGGGGTGGGTCGGAGACATGAGTGGGGGCCTGGTGGTGCTGCCCCTGCACTGCTGGGGGGTGGGGGTGGGTGGGAGACATGAGTGGAGGCCTGGTGGAGGCTGCCCCTGCACTGCTGGGGGGTGGGGTTGGTGGGAGACATGAGTGGGGGCCTGGTGGAGGGTGCCCCTGCACTGCTGGGGGGTGGGGGTGGTGGGAGACATGAGTGGGGGCCTGGTGGAGGGTGCCCATGGTGGCTGGGGGGTGGGGGTGGGTGGGAGACATGAGTGGGGGCCTGGTGGAGGGTGCCCATGGTGGCTGGGGGGTGGGGGTGCAGGGGGACATGAGTGCGGGCCTGGTGGTGCTGCCCCTGCACTGCTGGGTGGTGGGGGTGGTGGGAGACATGAGTGGGGGCCTGGTGGAGGGTGCCCATGGTGACTGGGGGGTGGGGGTGGGTGGGAGACATGAGTGGGGGCCTGGTGGAGGGTGCCCATGGTGGCTGGGGGGTGGGGGTGCAGGGGGACATGAGTGGGGGCCTGGTGGAGGGTGCCCCTGCACTGCTGGGGGGTGGGTCGGAGACATGAGTGGGGGCCTGGTGGTGCTGCCCCTGCACTGCTGGGGGGTGGGGGTGGGTGGGAGACATGAGTGGAGGCCTGGTGGAGGCTGCCCCTGCACTGCTGGGGGGTGGGGGTGGTGGGAGACATGAGTGGGGGCCTGGTGGAGGGTGCCCCTGCACTGCGGGGGGGTGGGGGTGGTGGGAGACATGAGTGGGGGCCTGGTGGAGGGTGCCCATGGTGGCTGGGGGGTGGGGGTGGGTGGGAGACATGAGTGGGGGCCTGGTGGAGGGTGCCCATGGTGGCTGGGGGTGCAGGGGGACATGAGTGGGGGCCTGGTGGTGCTGCCCCTGCACTGCTGGGGGGTGGGGGTTGGTGGGAGACATGAGTGGGGGCCTGGTGGAGGGTGCCCATGGTGGCTGGGGGGTGAGGGTGGGTGGGAGACATGAGTGGGGGCCTGGTGGAGGCTGCCCCTGCTCTGGTGGGGGTGGGTGGGAGACATGAGTGGGGGCCTGGTGGAGGGTGCCCCTGCACTGCTGGGGGGTGGGGGTGGTGGGAGACATGAGTGGGGGCCTGGTGGAGGGTGCCCCTGCACTGCTGGGGGGTGGGGGTGGTGGGAGACATGAGTGGGGGCCTGGTGGAGGCTGCCCCTGCACAACTGGGGGGTGGGGGTGGGTTTGGAGACATGAGTGGGGGCCTGGTGGAGGCTGCCCCTGGATGCTGGGGGGTGGGGGGTGGGAGACATGAGTGGGGGCCTGGTGGGGGCTGCCCGTGGTGGCTGGGGGGTGGGGGTGGGTGGGAGACATGAGTGGAGGCCTGGTGGAGGCTGCCCATGGTGGCTGGGGGGTGGGGGTGGTGGGAGACATGAGTGGGGGCCTGGTGGGGGCTGCCCATGGTGGCTGGGGGGTGGGGGTGGGTGGGAGACATGGGTGGGGGCCTGGTGGAGGGTGCCCCTGCACTGCT
The DNA here is from genome assembly GCF_040938575.1 of Ambystoma mexicanum. NCBI lineage: Eukaryota > Metazoa > Chordata > Amphibia > Caudata > Ambystomatidae > Ambystoma > Ambystoma mexicanum. The sequence goes on along the minus strand of NC_090922.1, from coordinate 583,775,110 downwards.
GGGGGGTGGGGGTGGTGGGAGACATGAGTGGGGGCCTGGTGGAGGGTGCCCATGGTGGCTGGGGGGTGGGGGTGCAGGGGGACATGAGTGGGGGCCTGGTGGTGCTGCCCCTGCACTGCTGGGGGGTGGGGGTGCAGGGGGACATGAGTGGGGGCCTGGTGGAGGCTGCCTCTGGATGCTGGGGGGTGGGGGGGTGGGAGACATGAGTGGGGGCCTGGTGGGGGCTGCCCATGGTGGCTGGGGGGTGGGGGTGGGTGGGAGACATGAGTAGAGGCCTGGTGGAGGCTGCCCATGGTGGCTGGGGGGTGGGGGTGGTGGGAGACATGAGTGGGGGCCTGGTGGGGGCTGCCCATGGTGGCTGGGGGGTGGGGGTGGGTGGGAGACATGGGTGGGGGCCTGGTGGAGGGTGCCCCTGCACTGCTGGGGGGTGGGGGTGGTGGGAGACATGCATTGTTGATCAGTAGTGCAAGGTGACATGTGGGTTGGCGGGGGGGCATGCCCATGGTGGATGGGCTGCCTGCGGGACATGAGCAGGGGTGCAGGGTGGTCCCCCGTGGTGTGGGCTGCCTGCAGGGGCCGTGGAGGTTGTGGAGCGTACACCTGGGAGGACCCACACGGCCAATTCACGTGTAGTACTCCCCAGAACCCCTGAAATACACATACCCTGCTGAAATCGCGTGTGGAACTTCCGGCGCACCCCTGAAATACACGTACCCTGCTGAAATCGCGTGTGGAACTTCCCGCGCACCCCTGGAATACACGTACCCTGCTGAAATCGCGTGTGGAACTTCCCGCGCACCCCTGGAATACACGTACCCTGCTGTAATCGCGTGTGGAACTTCCCGCGCACCCCTGAAATACACGTACCCTGCTTGCACAGGGCCAATCGCGTGTGGAACTTCCCGCACACCCCTGAAATACACGTACCCTGCTCGCACTGGCCCATTCGCGTGTGGAACTTCCCGCGCACCCCTGGAATACACGTACCCTGATGAAATCGCGTGTGGAACTTCCCGCGCACCCATGGAATACACGTACCCTGCTCGCACTGGCCCATTCGCGTGTGGAACTTCCCGCGCACCCCTGAAATACACGTACCCTGCTGGAATCGCGTGTGGAACTTCCCGCGCTCCCATGGAATACACGTACCCTGCTCGCACTGGGACAATCGCGTGTGGAACTTCCCGCGCACCCCTGAAATACACGTACCCTGATGAAATCGCGTGTGGAACTTCCCGCGCACCCCTGAAATACACGTACCCTGCTTGCACGGGGCCAATCGCGTGTGGAACTTCCCGTGCACCCCTGAAATACACGTTCCCCGCTTGGCGTTTGCTGTTTGCCAGCCCGGTGAACTGGTCCAGGGTTAGCGCAGCCCTTTGCGATGATTTAGCGATTTTGATGGCTTTTCCTTGCGCGAGGGCGTTCTTGGGGGCGTTACTGGCGCTGCTGCAGGGTCGCTGCGATTCTCTGTGCCACGGCTGGTTTGGGAGCCTAAAATCCATGAATACGCTGTGCGTGGAAATCGGTTTTAGCGCACGTGCCTGGCGCAGACAATCTCACGCGGACACTCTGCGCCAGCCGCTTGCGACACTTTTATGCGAAATTCTATGAATTACCCTGTCAGTGTGTCGATTCATGGAAACTACTGTGTGGCACTTTTTTCTTCTTTGCAGGGGCTTCACGCAGGCTCTCCGAGCGACCGAGTGCCTTGCGCGAGACACCTTGCAGAGTGTGGGCGTGGCATGCGCATAGACTGGAGTAGGGGGCGAAACACGCAAAATGGGGAATAACAAGGGAAAGTGTGGAGGTTACGAGGGACGGCCATTGGCAGTCCATTGCCCACAAATACAAATTAACCAAGCGTATTCATGGATCTATCCGCGCAACCTCCCATCAAGGAAATGGCCACACAAAGTACTCAATCTATCCACCACCCGAAGGCAGGCGTACAGACACTTGCGTATAGGAATCAACGTGCAGAGGTAAGATCGGGTGTCGAATTTAGGAGTGCGTGCACTCAGTCTGGTTCCGAACAGACTCGGGGGTGATCATAAACAGTGTAGCAGGGTGCAGCAATGGTTCACAGAGGTTCGCACGCATGTGTACCGGGAAATTAAGACTTCTACGATACATGGTATGTGTATTCAGGGACGTCATTTGGGGGTCGCCAGGGGTCGCAACTGCGACCTCTGTGGTGTCCCTTGCAACCTCTGTGGTGTCCCTTGCGACCTCTACTAAAAAAAAAAAACATTTTTTTTTTTTTTTTTTTTAAGTTATGCCAGCTCCTGGGCTGTGGCTCTTTACTTCTGGGGTGGCTGGCTTTAAAAAAAAAGACTTGAGGCACTCCTGTTCTTATTTTTCTTCTAACACTTTCAGCACTGACCCTAAATAAGAAAGAATAGGAATACCAAATAATGTGTCTTTCTGGAATTCTATACAGTAATTGCTGGCCTCATTAATGTTTATTTCAGGCACACTTCAGGGGGTGAGTCACTGATTTAGTCTGTTCTTAAACGCCTCACTAAGCCTAAGCCGTTCATCCTTCTGAGGTCGATAAATGAGTACCAACACAGGTTGGGTGATATTGGGTGTATATTTTTTCTATATAAAGCGCTTAATGATGTGTTATTATATAGCACTTACGCTTATCATTTGGTCATGGACGTCTGCTTGCATACACAGTCATTTGGTAATACGGGCCATTAAACCATGAACTTAATGATACATATGGCGATCCATTCTTGTATGAATGTACATCATATAGTGATATCATAACTATATTTTTCATAGTGTACAATGCTATGTGATGCCACTTCCTGTTTTGTCAACGGGTGAAATGTCGTGTTCCATCGCTACCCGCTATATCACTTTGGGGCGGGGTCTAATGACATCACTTCCTGTGATGTCATCAGGGGGTCAAGGGTCGGGTGATGTCACTTCCGCTACCCCTGGCATTTTGGTGAAATGACGTCCCTGTGTGTATTGACGGGGTGCTGTGAATAGCTACAGTGGACCCCATGCACCCCCACTGGGCTGCTGGCATGGGGCTTTGCAGGCAGTTTTTCCAGAGTACAATGCATCGCGCACGAGGAGTGCACAGAACACTATTTTGCATGACCTGCAAGGGTCTTGTGGTTGCAGAACCCCGAGTCAAGTCTGCATATGGCTTCCTTTATTTAAGCCTGCAGTACTGGGGAGGTAGTCATTAAGTTGAATCGCAGCATGATTCTCTGGAAGTGTGGCTAGCACCTGCATGGAGTTTATTGATCGGTTTTGTCCATAGACCTTTGGGCAGGGGAAACAAGGATACTAGCTTGACAAGTTTGACTTCTTCCAGAAAGTACACAACGACACCTGTGGGTCCCTTGCAGGCTCCCGGAGAAAGGACCCTGTCACACACTTATTGAAAAGCTTTCACTGTCTTCCAGTGAGGGGGAACAAAAAAAACCCAGATAATTACACTAGAAAGGCCTTCCTTCTTACACACGGAAACGTGCCGCTACATGCCACACTTTGACCTTCCAATGACATCCTGCACTCGATCTCGGCATCTAGTTACCTGTGTCAGACACACACACTGTGTTCAAGCCAGCCATGGCCTGTTAGGTGAAGTACCAAATTGTCACCCCCTAACTGGCAGCATGCACAGATTTGTTCAATCTAAAAGCCATCTGGCATCTACCAACGCTGCTATCCGCCTTCTGCTGGTGCCACAGTAGGACCACGGCAATACCTTGTTTCAGAAACTCAGAGACCAGCTGCTAGACTTTGGAGTCTGCTCTCGTCCACCTAGGAGACCTCCCCTAGCAGCCAGCCCTTCTGGAAAGCCTTCAAGAAAAGATTGTCATCTTCAAGGAACACTGTGAGGCAACCTTTCTGCCATATTTACTGCACTTTGCCTGGAGGAGATTAGGTTCACAGGTAGTATCGTCCAGGTAGGCCTTCTACCTGTTTAGGACCAACTTTAATCAAATGTACGCTGCATCCTGGTAGCTGGTATTTGGCATAGAAGGTCAAGCACTCGTTTGATGATGGCATTATTTTGAACTTTTCTTACAAATCATTGGAGCTAAAAAGTTGCAGAGCTTCAGGTTCTGCAGTCACAGGTGAAATCCCTAGTTACAAATGTCCACAAGGCACAAGGGAGTGTAGACAATTAAGGGGCATAACATTTGCTTTTAGTGCAACAGTGTCCGTTCCACCATTTCACGATCGAAGTTATTTTGCTGAAGTTAGGAAAGGCTTTGAAGCTCTTATCATGGGTGCTTCATTGCCAGGATGTATTTTGGCAACAAGTCATGTCCAACTATTGCAAAGGTCGCCAGGTGTTATTGCCTCTTCTTCCAAGGGCAGTGCCTCCTCGAAGGCCTTTCTGGGAATGATATCAGGCCACTGTTCTGCGTATTGAGGTCAAGGTCATGTGGTGTCGCGCTTGTTGGGCTAGCCTCTTCACCATGATGAAATTGATTATAAGCCATTCACTTCTCATAGCTTTCATTGACACAGTCTTCCATATCATTAGGTGACATTGCCCTGCAAGACTGACACCCCCAACTCCTTACTTAAATAATGTCCCCTCCCAGCAGAGGGTTTGTGGTGAGAATGGGAAGACTTTTCATGGGAGTTGGAGCATTACTTTGAAGGAAGGTTGTTCAGAGTGCTTAAATGGTTTACTCTCAGCTTTATTAATGGGTATGCTTTTGCAGTTCTGCTACACAGTTTGTGGCACCCACAGCAGGCTCGGGGTGGACACAGAAGCCAAGGGGAGGGCGCAATGAGATCCGTGTCTTTCTGCTGCATTGCCATCTGGACAGTTTGCCTGCACAACCTTTCATAGGTTATCCCGGTACATTCAACGCTTGTCATTGGTAGGGGGTTGGTGGCAAGCTGTTCATCTCCAATCTTTACATGCGACATAGGACAGTTACATCCATTGCGGACAACCAATATTTTTCTGAGTAGGTGTTTTGTAAGAGTGCTGCCCGAGTGTGTATTGTGCGCCGGGGAGATCAGCCTGTTGATATTGGAGTCAGGTGGCACGAGTATGCAGATCTGCATACTCAGCCAGATTCCTTTGACCATTCCTCCTGCACATTGCAGTGTGCTTGAAGATCCAACAATATACTCTTTCCTGATGGCCGCCTTCACTTATAGCACAGCCGGCCTAAAAGAAAGCCTTTTGTACCGACGCCAGCATGCACTCATGCTTGTGCCTCATCAGGGCTGCTGGTCTTGGTATCTGCAGTCTGGAAAGGGAGCCTGCCTGTTGGCCTTTCCACCCAGAGGTGCAGCCAATTTAAAAGTTTAATTCTTGCAACTTTGTGGACATGCAGCCAGCCTAGAAGTGATCTTTTTCATACCCTGAAGAACCAGTCTTTGGACTAGCAGCTTGTAGTCAGTTCACAGGTGAAACTGTGAAAGTGATTGGTCCAGGGATAGCAGGGAGAATGCTCTGTTGTCCACTACAAGCCATCATTTTGGGTTTAATGACAGAGGCATTTTCATGGTTGCCGTCAGCAATCAGCCAGGAGAAAGCGCGACACATAGTAGAACTTCGGAAAACAGTGCAATATGCTTCCATACACAATGATGTCATCTTGGAAGAATAAGATGTTTGGGAAATCTGCCTGGAGATGGCAATCAGTCTTTGAAGGACTGTGTGATGCGCCTAAAAAGACATAGGGCCTCATTACGACCCAGGCGGTAAGTTACCGCCTGGGCCGTGACTTTACCACCATGGCGTAAACTACGTTTACGCCATGGTGGTTGGCGGACTTACCGCCCCATTCCGACCTTGGCGGGGCGGTAAGTCCCCAATCCCCATTTACCCTTCCCCATTCCCATTTTTGCCCCATAGGGCATAATGGGAGTGGGGAAGGCGTTAATTACGCCACCGTAAATTACGGTGGCGTAATTAACTCCATGGTCCCTTAGCGCCATGGATTTTAACACCCGCTAAAAGCAGGTGTTAAAAGCACCATGGCGCTAGGGGACCTCGTAATTGGCGGTAAGGGGTCGGCGCAGCTAACGCTGGCGTTAACCCCTTACCGCCAGGGTCGTAATGAGGCCCATAGACCTTTGCCATCATCTTTGTCAATGAGAAACTCTGGACTGAGCAATTCTGTTGCCAGAACAGGTTAGAAGACGCAGTCCTCCATAAGTGTACGCAGGAGTTCTGACAGTTCGCTGCCAGCCATAGCGGATATGGGGCAGATTTTGTACCTAATGGGCATGGTCATTTTTTGGATGAAATACTGAGGTGTATCTCAGAAAGATCTCTTGACAAGAAGATGGATGTATGGAAAACACCTGTTCAGGGGAGCAAGCCACAAGCTTAAAGCCCAGAAAATTCTACGAATGCCATCCGAAGATGAGGCACGTTATCTCAAGACACAGAGCTTTTCCATCGATTGACAGCTTTTGAACAAGAACGAAGATGGTTGGTGGCCCAGCAGATGGATTTTGTAGCCCCATATGTGCTCGGTCCATCATCTGGGCTTCAAAGTGAACCAATGTGACCCCCAACCCCTTTTGTCTGCCAGGATATGAGGATACTGTATCGCCTGAACCTGAATCAGGAAGGGCAATGCCATTGACAAACATCAGACTGTCGGGATTCCTCCTGCGGTACCCCATGGGCCCGCCTGTGACTCATAGGACAAGTTGAATCATGCCGTTGCAACAATCATTATTTTCACCTATCACATCCACCAGAGCAATAGTTTTGCAGCACTGAGCAGGGCAACATTAAGCAAAGCGGCATTTATGGCAACTTGTGCATTGTCCGTTTCACGTGCGACAGTCCCTATAATTCACTATGTGAGATTGTATGCTGCAGCAATGGTACCCACAACTGGAAGTGCGGCTTCTTGAGGAGTTGTCAGCCACTGGCCTGGATCTCTGATCATTATGGATTTTCGACAATCATTGGATTGGTGCTTTACCCTGAAGAAGCGCTCCTTGGAGGTTGACTGACATGCCTCCATTATTGATTGCAGTGAATGTTCTGTAGTTTTTGGGTAACTTGAAGAGGTGAGCATGAGCAATAACTAGAGATTAGTTACAGAAGACAGAGACTGTCGAGTGCAATGGATAGTCGCCAGGTAGCACCACTGAGGATGAAGACTCGCTGAATTCATATCTTGAAATGCCAGTTTAAAGAGTTCCACTGTTAGACATTTAGAAGGTTAGGTGTGGAGGTGACCGTGGGTGGCTAGGGAGGAAGTGGACATTCATTGGTTACCGGCCCAGTGATATGAATAGTTTGATGCACTGTCCAGTGTCTGGGATTCTGGGGATGATGGTTAGGTCAGTTAGCTGTTGTAACTTTGCCCTTCAAGTGCGTGGGGTGCTCCACTGGAATAAACCAATTTACCTACAGTGTACTGTCATTTCATGATGAAGTGGAGGGGCCTGATTCATGGAATTGTTTGCACAGTGCAAAGTGACCTTTCACGGGTGCAAAGTGACTCTGCACTGCCAACAAACACCCTGATTCATGGAGCAGTGCAAAGTGTCTTTTTGCTGTGCAGTTGCACAAGTAAAAAGTCACATTGCACTGTGCAAGGAATTCCGCGAATCAGGCCGGAAGTGTTTGATGGATGGGGGGCACCCAAGGACTGGGACGAATGCGACAGCATCTGAGTATCAAGGAGCGCCGCTAAGTAAGGAGGATGCAATGTTGTGTGTGACTGGGCAACGCTGTGCAGGGGCTGCACGGCTTACAATGATGATTTGGAGCCACACAAGATTGTGTGGGAATTGTAGATGCCCACCCTGGCACTTTGGGCAGAGTTACTGACGCACAAGAGAGTGTTGCTCGGTGGTCATATTCCCAGTGGCCCACCAGCAAAAGTTGCAAGCATTCCTGCCACGCCTAATCAGTGGTCGAAGTGGCTGGGAGCGGTGCTCCTCTGCTTTTTACAGTTATGTTTGACTGTTCCTATATTTTTATTTTAAAAAGAAACCTTTCCGGAACGCCTTTGTTTTTAAAATAAAAGTGTAGGAAGCAGTTGAAACTTGCACCTAAATGCACTACACTGAACGTTGCCTTAAGTAGCAGTGGCCTGATTCAAGGAACGTTTTCCGACGGGATTGCACCATTATAAAATACTTCCATGAATCAGGCCCATTGTGTGTTTGTTTGGGGGTTTGTATTGTGCGTGGGGGGGGGTGGTGACCGAGTTTGTGGCCAGCGGGCTAGGGTGACCAAACCTCCCCGTTTTGCCAGGACTGTCTGCGTATTTGCACCTTTGTCCCGCTGGTCCCGAGACTTTTTTAAGTTTTAAAACCCCGTCCTGGGATTTGGGGATCGGGTGGATACCATCCGGGTTTTTGGCCGGATAAGATTATTTTTCCATCGGTTTGCCAAAAAGCGGGATGGCATCCACCGAGCCCCAAATCCCGTACAGGGTTTTTAAACTTGAGATATCCTTGGGACCCATGGGCGCTGCAACATGACACTGGACAGGCCACCCACATAGAAGTAGGACTAACGTTTCATCCCTGAAGCTGTAGTCCTACTTCTATGTCTGTGGCCTATCCCTTTTTTTTATTTTCAAAATCTGGTCACCCCAACCAGGGCAGGCCAGCAGAGAACATAGTTCTACTACTTCTTTTCATGCACTTCGCCCCATTATGGATTTGATTGGTACTGGGACGCACAATGCCCTTTTGCAGTAAAGGCTTTAAGAATAATAACTTGATGGGCGCTTGCATAGGATGTGTGCAAATGCCCAGCGTGCACCCTGAGGAGGGGTGGCGGGTCATTTAAAAAACCAAGACGATAATAGAAACAAATGTATCAAAGAAAAATGTTAAGACTCCACCTCATTGATTAAGTGATGCACTTTGACCATTACCTAGTTGGGCAGTGGAAACTAACAATAACGGATACAAATGCTAAATGAAGCATTAAAGGAGAATTCGTGAATTCAAGTATTAAAACTTCCGAGAAAAGCAATTTTGATGTCAACTAATAACTGATCAGTTGACAAGGATCTTTCCTTTTTTTTTTAAAAACGAAAAGCCCCGAAGAAGCTTGTACTTATTTACATAAATGTATGTTATGTGTTCAGTGAAACACGCGTAGGCTTTAGCTGTTGTTGTAATAGGCTTATTTGCTGGTGCTTTAGCTGAGAGGCTTACCTTTCATTGAATAAAGGCCCATTAGTTTCCGTTGTAATAAATGACTTTGTACCAGATTGTGGACATTTGTTCAATAATTATTACAATAATTAATACATTTTTGTCTGAAAAACAATTTATTTTGTGATATTTCTAAATGTCTCTTTATTTGACAAATGTATGTCTTAAACATACATAATTTTCATAGAACTTTGATTACGACGTATGAGCACAGAAAATACTGAGGTTTTGATATATTTTTTAAATAGTTACAATATTGACAGGCTGATTGTTCCTTTGAGGCAGATTTGCAGCTTTTTATTAAAAAAAAAAAGGACAAATACTCTTTTTGTGCAGTATTGGGTGAGTGCGTGTTCGGTTTTCTAAATATTTCCATTTAACACACCATATCTCGATATTCTAACCTACCTGTTTACTTTCTCTTCCTACATACATTTACACAAACGTAACTAAATATATAAGAGGTGCCAAGAACCCTGCCCGCCCCATCACTAGATACAACCAATAATATAGAAAGACCAACGATCCACCTCTGATATTTACCAAAAGATAGGGCATGGTAAGTCCATAAACAGTGAAAAGAAATCATAAGGGGGCTATGCTTCTAGCCCTGTCTAGCAAACTCTAGGACAAGGGGCCCAACCTTTTGGAAATGTGCAAAAGTAGTGTATCAACTGTAACAGAGAGACACATCTGAACTTTGGTGTAACATAGCGTTCGGGTGGTGGATAAAATGGGCAACACAAATTAAGAAAAGATAATATTGCTAAAAGGATATGTTACTATGCAGTCAATAACAACAATCTAGACCAAGTTCAACTGTGGTCCAGGCAACTTGCAATGGCGTTTAAACTTCACTTGACCCGAAGTTGGTGTTTTAGAAGGAATGTTTAGTAAATTAAGTGGCAAGCAAGGTGTTGTTATACACGAGTTCAGTAAATTTGTTTAATAAAATGGCAGCACTTAAGAAGCATTACAGAGGGCTTGGAGGGCCCCCCTAAGAAATGTTCAGGACAGTCAGTGGTAAATCTTGCAGGTTTGGATCGTAAAAATGGTCATGAGTTGGAGCATTAAGAATAAAATATATATCACAGGTGGATTTTAGGGCTCTCTGCTAAGGAATTTTTAGATCTTTTTGGTGCATTTTTAAGAACCGAAGATGGGTACCACTGGTCAAAACGGTAGGATTTAGTCCAATACTATTGGTCACAACTTAGAGCATTTGAAGACCACTTTACAGAATAGATTGGGGGTTTTACTTGGATATTTGGTAGAACAGTTGGTCCTCTTAATTGCAGATTATTAACTGTAACTTCATTGGATTTCAGTTATGTAAATTACTTTACGAGGGACTGTTTTGAACGCATTTGTCTTATTTTCCCACTATCCACATGGCAGATGACAAAGTAATGTAAGGTAAGTTGTCTTGTATAGTGTCTGTTTGCCACCAATGGTGGCCTCAACGTGCTTGGCGCTGTAAGTGAAAAGGGGTTTGAGGTCTATTAGTGGGATAGTGGAAAGGCAGATGAGAAACCTGTGGTGTGGATGGATGTAGGCAGGAAGCCCCTGGTTCCTGAGTGCCAATCCGCTCTCTATGGTTTCGCGGAGAAACCTAGCTTAGTCGTGACTTGGTTAGTGTTGATGTGCTAACGGCTAGGCCTGTGGTGGCCTTTTGTGGGAGGGTTGTGTGTGTACTGTAAAGTGGTAGGAGATCTTGGTGGGGAGTTGGCTAGGAAGGGGGTACAAGGCAAGACAACCTGCAATCCTGCACTACTACCCCCGGCCATTTACAGATAGGACACATTTCTCTAGCTCCCCAATGCCAGCTCTATCTCTCTCTCTTTCTCACTCTTTTTCTCTCTCCCTATCTCTCTCTCTCTCTAAAATAGATACATTGTACCCCACGAGAAACAGAAAAAAGCACCAGTGAGTTGGCAGATGTGGAAAAAGGGTGATGTGGAAACTCTGGCATTACCATAACCTGCTAAGGCAAGAACTGAACTTAAGTTTCAGTGGAAGGGTAGCTTAACATTTGAGGACCGATCCCCCCTACTTCATCTTCGTTAAAGCAAGGTTTGTGGCCTCTCTGTTTGCTAACCAACATACTTAAGTGTTCAGTTGCTATGCTCAGTGGCCTGCTGGGACCTTTGCTCATCGTTTGTCAGACGTTCGTCAGGGCAGGGGCCAGAAACCCAGCTGATTTCACCCAGAGGTCTATTCTGCTGTCTCCCACGAGCCCCAAACTCTTTCCACACAGTCCAAAATGAAATCCCCGTCCACTTCCCACAGCTTATCAGGTTTTGAAAAAGTATCAGATAATGACAAGCATTGCCATCAGGATGAAGTGAGTATGTAACATTTCTGACAACTATGCAAGGTGGCACATCAAACAGAAACCTCACAGGTTTGCAAATTGAATTGGCATTTGCAAATTACTGCATAAAGAAAGGTTAAGCATTCATGCCCCTTTTTTGCCAATTTTGCAATTAACAGCTGTTCAAAGATACAAAAGATGCCAATTTTCACGAGGTGGGCATGCAGTTCATTTATTATGTCCATTCGTGTATAGTTGTCAACAGGGCAGAGTATCAGAAGTTGGGAATGTATCCCCACGGACAATGCAAGAAGTATGGAACGTTTCTAACCAATCATTTTCACACAAACTTTTAATATATAAAAAGTCAATTTGAACTGTTATTATCTTGGACGATTGGACGTTCATGTTACTTACAATCCCCTAATGTACTTGTTAAGCTTCTGCGAATCGCCCCAGTGTAACCAACCCGGGTGGCAGAAGGGAACGCTTGGTTGATTGCATCGGTTGTTGCACACATTGTGTACCTGCTCCAGCTAGCAGATTATCTCCTGGTGTGATGCGGCTCCAAGTGGCACAGCGACTGCAGCCTGGGTCTGGCCCACTTAATGCAGGTTCATTTGTGGGTAGTTTTCTAATGCCGATTACAGCAGTACTAGCATGGTCATCACTGGAAGGATCAGGCCGGTCTAATTTCTGGGCCTCAGGTACTTGTCATTCACTGCCTCACTAGGTCTATGTGCATGACATGCCACCATGGGCCAAGCAGTGTGGGGGCACTAGTAGACTTACTTCTGATTTTGGCAGCACAAGTGAGGTTGTCATGGGACCCGTCTAACCTGAAGCCTTAGGAATCATCTTTGAAGCCTTCTCCAGGATGCTTGTTCATTTCAAAAGCATCCGCCCACCTCTCGACCCCTTAGCCCACTCTGCTGATGCTGATCTGTCATGTCTGTCTGCCAGGTTACCTTTTCCACAGAGTCATGGCTCAGGCTACACTACCATTGCTGTCTTATACATGCAGTGCCTCCTCCTTGGCCTCCACACCAGGGCCCAAAGCAACTGGCAAGTAATATTTAAGGGTGCCATGAGCAACATGTTGCTCACAAGTTATGTGCTGGGGGATCACTGCTCTAGAGAAGCAAGGGTTTGCAGACTGGGCTGCGAGCATAGCCGAAGTTTACAACTTAAAGCCTTAGTCATTTCATCTATTCCACAGTTTAAATCCAAATCAGCCTGCCAACAAACAAGGTTTCTAAAATCGTTTTAGCATAATTTGAAGAAAGGCAGACCACAGGGTGGAGACATCCTGAGAATAGTTTTATAGTTGATGCCTATCACCACGAAACACGACCTCTGTCTTATTTTGATTAAATTGGAGACCTTTTCCAGCATCCAATGTTCAATTTTGTCCAAACAGATCACTAGGAATTAAACAATTGCAAAACTCCTTTTTTTAATAGGATTAAACAACAAGGTGTAGGTACCAGGGCTGAAGCTAATATGGTTGGACCCACTGCAGGTACATTAACATCTGTAAATGCTCACACAATGCTGCTAAGTGGGCATTGTAGAATGCTGGAGGAAGGAGTCGGACAAAGGGGTGGCATGATAACTTATGTTGTATTCCAAGTAATAAAGAAAATACCTACCTCTCCCTATCTCTAAAAGGACTTCCGAACCTAACTAAAGATAACTGGGGTGCTCGTCATCAGGGTGGAGGTCCAACTGTATATGTTTGTCCGAACTAGCCTACTCTAGCCGTACCACTAAACAGACAAAACAAATGTGACACAGCACCAGGAGAATGGCTCCATTCTCCTGGCTCAATGGGCATCAGCCCTTTGGCCAGTCTTCGACAATAATTCAGCTTCTTCCAGGAGAATGACTCCCTTCTCCTGGTTCAACAAGTTTAGTATGTTGGCTTTTGGTTGACAGTTCTCTATAAAACATTTCTTTTTCAACGCAACACTCTCTGATATAAGAACATTACCTTCTTCTTCTCATTAACTGTGTCTGTCTCCAGGCTATGGCTTAACAACCTTTTACTTTAGTTTCTGATTCAACAACACTGCTGAGAACCAGGAGAATGACTCCTTTTTCCCAGTTCAGTAGGCTTTCGGTTCACTTCCTGAAACAGTTTTTATAACCCCTTGCAGATCCTTCCAAGATTCTCTCAGGGCGTGTCTGAATATTGCACAATCTTTCCAAAGGATACAACTCCTAAATTGTTCTTGGTTCTTTTAACAGTTTAATAAGGGAGATGCTTTCCCTGGCACTCTCGTAGAACAATATCTCTTTGGTGCTTCCGAGATCTTCTTTAGTCTCTTTGGCCCAACAACTGAGACTAGGAAGATCACTCTTGATGTGGTCTTCCCACTTTTCACTCTTGGTACTCTTGATACAGTTACTGAGACGAGGGCGATCACTCCTGATGTCTTGTTCACTCTTGTTATTCTGGATACAACTACTGCAATGTGGAAGATTACTCCTGAGGCCTGGTTCACTCTTGTTACTCTTGATGCAATTACTGAGATGAGGGAGATTACTCCTGAGGCCTTGTTCACTCTGGTTGCTCTGGATACAACTATTACAATGAAAGAGATTACTCCTGTGGTCTGGTTTACTTCTGTTGCTCTTGATGCAGTTACTCAGATGAGTGTGATTACTCCTGAGGCCTTGTTCAAATGTGTTACTCTTAATACAACTACTTCGACGAGGGAGATTACTCCAGAGGCCCGGTTCACTTCTGTTGCTCTTGATGCAATTACTGAGACAAGGGAGATTACTCCTGAGGCAATGCTCACCTTCCCCCAATCCCCAACAGGTCTCCCACAGCTCCCGTTAACTGTGCGTTGGCCGGTGCACATCACTGGTTCTTCCTGGGATCTTGGGTCTTGGCCTTCCCATTAAATGCTTCCTTGGATGCTCCCTCCACTCTCCGTGACTCCACTCTTTCTCTGCAGAAATTCCAGCAAGGCAGTTCCAGCGCAGTTAAGGGACCACACTGTCCACTTCCACAAGCTCACGCAACCATCTCCCAGTTTCTAGCTTCCACTCAGGACTTCCCTCCTTCAGCCTGTGGGGACTCTTGCGTTCTGCAGACAGTGTCCGACAGACTGCAAGACTGCTTCCTCAGCATGCAGTCTTCTCCCCTGGTTTGATTCCTCTCCCTTCATCAAGTCCTTCTTCTCTTTATGTGATCTAGCTGTGCCCTCCCCAGCGGAGTGCCATTGTTCTTTGTTTGGCTTGATAATGTACTCTTCATGCTTCCTCAGGACCACCTCTTCCTAGTACTTGTTAGAGTTGGCAATGGAGTACATTGTATGACTCTGTTAATCTTCTTCTTCACAGTACTCGGATACAAGGTTTTAAATTCAGCCTGAATGTTGATTTTGTTTTTCCTCTTGTTGATGGTATAAAAAACTATAGGAGGAAAGGAAGGAGTATTACAATAACACACAGTAGTTCTGTGAGCCCGATTCTTTACAGCTCCTACAGGTGTCATGGTTTCAAGCGCAAGAGGTTTAGGGAGTTCCATCATGGAACAGAGTCCTCGTCCCCATGAGGGGAGTCTCTCCCTGTAAGGTCTGGCCTTCTGCCACCCCTGGGGGAATAATGCGTAGCAGGATCACCACAGGGAAGGGCTCCCCTCTGCTGAGAAGTGACGAGATTCCATAAATCAGCACAGCATTTCAAAATTGTGGGTGGGCCTTGCCCACTCAGGCCCTACCTTATATGGTTACTGTGATAAGTGGTGGGCTCACAAATAGGGCTCTCGAGAGGACAGAACTATATTCAAACACATATCTCTGTTTTCACAACACCTGAAACCCGCAGAAAGAACCCCCCTTACCTTGAATCTCCAGAGACCTCCGATGTCCTCACTTCTTTCAAAGCAGGTGGGCTCCAGCCCTTCATCCAGGCAGCACTTGATGGCAGTCAGTCCACTGGATCCACCGCCAATCACTGCTACTCTTTTCCCTGGTGACATTTTGTCTCACGAACAGCGGTACAGGGGAGAGTCTTTTGCTGTGCCGTAAAAGTTAATAAAACATACATTTGCATTAAAATGCCTGCGTTGAGTCAGAGGGATAAGCAAATACACAGGAGCAAAGATGCCTGGCAGCCATTTTATCAAACATTGAATTATGGATTAGGGAATGGCTTAAAGTCCTGTGAGGATATTAAGGCAACCTTTTTCTAACTAATCATTTACTCAGTGCATTCATTTTACTCTTATTACCACCTGTCTTCCAAAATCCTTTCCGATTCCACCAACAGTTAGTGGAAGCCTTATGCGGTGTCCTCGGATGCAGACCGAGGCATGGCTTGATAGGGAAATACACATGGGCCAGTTTTGTTGGGTGATGCAGGCCAGCTTGATGTAGTGTGGTAGTGTAGAGGTTTGTCCAATGGTACGGACCCATGGTGCTTGAAAATGAAGCATTGTACTGGGCAATGTATGAGTACGGTGTATTTATATGTAGTCTGCCATCATTCAATGTTTTGTTTAAAGATATGAGTATTATACACTGCTGAAATATTTCACATATTACCTAAATGATTACAGCGAGTGTAGCATTCACCCAAGAAGACCACAATTTGCGAATTGGTTGCTTTACAATGGGTGTTGGTCTAGTGGTGTTTTTGTAGCAATTTAGTCAAAATCGCTTTTCTGCCCACAGCACATCATCATGCAGAGGCACTTTATACATTTTGCATTTGCACTTTATTATTGCTTCACTTTGCACTATTGCATTGTGGACTGATGAACCCTTTGGACATTGCACTCCCAAATACTTAATATAGAAAGATAAAGATGATGAAAAATTGAAAACTATCCTTAATCATACTTTGTTTCGGATTGAATTGGCACTTGCCCTTGACTTTTGCGCATTGAATGGATTATGAGAGACAGTACCCCCACTGCTTTTCTGTAGGTTTTCTACTTCAAAATTAACTATTCACCACAAATGATGTCAATTCCATGCTCTCTACACATACAGTCACTACTCAAACAGTGTGTTTTAAAGAGTCACAAAACTTCAGTTTGTTAATATGGGGCATTTTTTTCCAAATAATTGCTCCGTGGCGCCTTAGAGAGGCTCCAGGCACCTACAGATTCACTCCAACAATTGTGAATGTGGTATAAGGGAGCAGGTGCAAATATGAAATGGTCACGGACATGAATATGTAAACATTTGCAGCTCATCTTTGCATAATTCACCTGAAAAGGGTTTACAAACGATCAAAAACGTTGTGGGACGCTAGGACATGCATACTAAAGAAATGGTAATATGGAGACGATATAGCTTTTTACACGGGCTACCATTAATTGATAATAAAATAAAATATCTTCTATTACAATCCTCAACAAGTATGGTGAATGTGAATAAACCAGCTGAGGCAATAAAGTGTGAGACTTCAGGACCGTTTCTATGGTCCTTTTTTCAAAATAAATACTTATGGACAGCCCAGGATTTTCCACAGTGCAAATCTTGGCGACTCATACCTTTTTTACATTCAGTCCAAAGCTATTATATCCCTTTGCTTTTTTTTGTAATGTGTCATGGTTACAAAAAACATTTCACAATATTAACATTTACAAGCTTTACACATTTACCAAATTTACAACAACATTAAATAATTTTGCACAAAAGGAATCCTAGAACGAGCATGAAATTATACTGTAGACTTACTGCTAAGTGAGTGAACACCATGATCCCGTTTCATATATGTCATGGTCATAAACACACCATAAACTCACTCTTCTTAAAAAAAAAAAACCAATAGTACCATGACCTCCTAGATTTCCAATCTCTATAACTGGATCAGACCAAGATGGCTTCGAAATCTCAAAGCTGTGCTTATGATGGAAATGGAAGAACCCAAAACAATTCTTTGCCATAGTCGATAGTCATCATATTTTCTAAATTCTCGCATAATTCTTTTTTTAAAACATTAGCACGACTCCTCCAAGGCTAGAAAGTGGCAGAGAATATGTTTTTAGGATTTTACAGACTCTAACACCTTCCAAACATGCAAACTGCCCCCTAACTTAATGCAGCACCTGCATACCCTGACAAAACTGTGCCTCGCCCGCTTAACGTAAAGCAGCACCTGTGTACCCTGATGAAACTGTGCTTCAGCCCCCTAATTTAATGCAGCACCCATGTACACTGATGAAACTGCGTCTCGGCCCCCTACTTAAAGCAGCCCCCGCAAGTCTGCCCTCGTCACAGTACCTCCATTGCCCTGTGCCCCAACCCAACGCAGCACCCGCAAGTCCACACTCCTCCCAATCCAATGCACCAACCTACCTCAACTCCTCTGGCCTGGCTCCACCATGAAGCACACCTGCCAGGCATCCTCCTCCAACATGAACACTGGAAGCAGTGCATCTTAATCAAGGACCGTAACCTCTTTCATGGCTCCCTGTTGGATCACCCTCAGCTGCAAATCAACAGCCAAACATGCAGTTACAGCAGCTACACTTTGGTCCCTAGATGGACACGTGACATAGTGCACATGTGTTGTGCATAGCCCAGTGATACAGAGTGAGGACACATCCCACCTCACCATCCCCAATGCCAATGTGAATGAAGTGTGAGCTGTGAAGGGTCAGGAATGAAACGCAGACACAGGTGATTCATGGTTTTGGCCATTGACAAAAAAATGGGTTTGGAAAATGCTTCTCTGTCCCTGCTCTAAGAGGTATTTTCTCTACATAAAACACAACTAATGGGTCAGTCCTTTGTCAAGATGTCCAAAGCAAACTGTCCTGTGCCCAAAGAACTCTTTTGACCCTCACATTCTAATAAATCAACTATAAGCTGAAAGGGGAAATGTCTTTGGCCTTGGAAGGTGTACAAATGTTCAAAAAGGCAACATTTTTAAATCAAACACAAACATTCCAGGAGGATACAGTTCACAATTCCAGAGGGTGGTTCCCTTCCCTTGGATTTCTCTTCATTCAGCTTTATACTGGTTCCTTAAGTTCCTTTAGATCAAATATGATTACTATGCAAAGTAGCTTGGCTGACAGTCTGAATCTTGTTAAACTACCTGGTGTACTCACCAGCCAGGCTTCTTCTTACTCCTTTATATTTCTCAATCACACTCTTGATTACTTCTTGATGTATCCTTATCAGGATTTTCTAATGCACTGTTTGACCAATTTGTTCTTACCCAGTGTACTCTCCTGCTGGGAAATTTTCATATACACACCTGTTTTCTTCATTTGCAAACTCTCAGAATCTGAGGAGTTTAATTCTCTTCTCACCTGTTTCGTTTTGGTAGACTTCTTCTTTGCAGGAGTCTTCTCTTTCTTTTTTTGTAGACCGGGGTACATGGAGATATGGGCGTGCCTCCCCAGACGCCACCCTGCTGGTAGGAACCAACCAGGCTGGCACAGAGGGCAACTACCCATGAAAAGGCAGACCGCAGGAGCGTCTGGGAAGCCCACGCATTCTTGATTCCAGGGAAGGATATCCAGGCGAGGTAAATCCAAGAGTCCAGGAAGTAAGAATAGTAAGTGCAAACACGCGAACGGCACCGCCGCTGCCGTCAGGGAGATGACAGAATGTTCGTGTCCAGCGGTTCAAGGGAGAACCAGTATCTAGCAGTTCAGCAGCGAGGAAGTAGCAAAAGGGAGAAGCAAGAAAGCGGCAACGTAGAAACGAGCTGAGGAGCAGAGGTAGGCAACGCAACCCAGGGGCGGTGCTATCGGGAAGGCAAGAAGGGAACAGAGGTAAGCGCTGAACACAGCAAACCACACCAAGCATTGAGATGCACCAAACACATGTCTCAACTGTGCTTAAATGATGACGATGTCAATAAAGGCGACTGCTAGAGCGTGCTTGTTTCTTCTGTGCAGCGGCCATGTTTGAAGTAGAAATGGACGCCGCCAATCGCTGCCAAATCCTCCAGGCTGAAAGGAATGGATGGCCATGTTGAATCATGACACAAACACTTATGACTTGCAATGTCTGGTATACTCTCCTGCCAGGGCTATTCTCATATGCACAATTCTGCAACTTAGGTCTGCCTGGTATACTCTCCTGCCAGGGCTTTCCTGAAATGCAAACATGTATTCTCTTATACAATACACTTGTGACTTGAAATGCCTGCTATGCTCTCCTGCCAGGGCTTTTCTTAAATGACACTTTTTCTTATATAAAAAAACACATGTGATTTGAAATTCCTGGTATGCTCTCCTGCCAGTGCTTTCGCATATGCGTATTGCACATACTTGTAAACTTGACAGTCTCTTATATTTTGAAATGTGTATTGGGCACACTTGCAAACATGACAGTCTCTTATATTTTTATAAGCATATAGTGCACACTTGCAAACTTGACAGTCTCTTATAATTGCCTTCTCATTTGCTTCATTCACTTCTGTTCACTTTTGGTCCTATTGCTGATATTCCCTTGTGTTCCCTCTTCCCTTGGGTGGACTCACCGGTTTGCTGCAGTGAGAATGGCTTCTCCCATGGTAAAACTACAGCAGCTCATTGGCATCCTGTTTCCTTCCTTCAGGCTTGCTACCTCTGCTTCGTGGTTCCTGCCTTTTTCGTGGCTCTCGCTTGCCTATTCTGCACTCCCCTGAGCTCCAACAGCGCAGAGGCTGCTCTTTGGTACAGCTGCACACCCGGAGGTCATCCTTCCTCCTCTGGCATTCCTGCGGCGTTCTGATCTCTGCAGTCTACCTCCTACGCATTCGCGCATCAGTCCCTTGGTCTACACTAAGAGGACTCAACCTCTGCAGCCAGCTTCTTCCTGTCAGCTGGTTTTCCTGCTTAAATGTCCTACTGGCCAATGTGCACTTGCAACAGCTAGAGCGAGGCTTGCGTTCTTGGTGTTTGTTGGCCTTCATTACTTGGCTCAGCTTCCTCGTGGCAATACTTTTATCCTTAGAAGAAGGGAAGCCAGTTTGTGATAACTTAAATGCAAAGTTTGACAAAGTACTTTCAGTAGTTTTGGAGGGCCAACTTGATGACTTGAATGCAGAGTTTGAAGAAGTATTCTCAATAGTTTTATATGGCAAGTTGGGTTTTAGATCACTCGGAGGGAATGGATACTGAGTTGCCTGGGGAGTTATCTTCACTACTCCCTGCCTCTTCCCCATCTCAGTGGCCTGCATATTCTCCCTTGTGTGAGTTTGGAATTTAGATACACCAACTTTACAAAGTGGTGTTGATTGAGGGCCACAATATGCCATTAAGGCACAGGTGACTGCAGAAACATCCCTTAAGGAAACAGGAGGAGATGTAATTTCTTCTACTTATGTCATCGAATTTCCCTCAGGGTCATCTCCCCCCAAGCGGTCCTCCCGCATACAGCCGCCCACAGGATCAGGATCAGGTAGAGGCTGCCGTCCCCTAGCTACATAGGAGGGTCACCCCATGGAAAAGAGTGATAACATCCTTGGATTCATAACACACCCTTCGCCAAAAGACAGGGCTTCCTGCCCAAGGGCTATTTCTTTTATTTGTACTTGAGGTGTTTCCCGGAAAGGAGATCTTTCTTCAACCTTGGTTTCCCACCTCCAGACAGGGCTTTCAAGTATAAACCCATCTTCCTCCCAGGAATTAAAAGGGGAATATAAAAGGGAGGAAACATTGGCGTTTCTTTGGACGGTCTGAGATACTTGCCAATGTCTTACTAAAGGTAATCCCATCACTGGTACAACCCCATCAATGCGGGTTTTTACCAGAAAAATCCACCCGCATGATTATTAGATGTCTGCATCTAGCGATCGATCAGGCCCTTGCTATCCAAGGCCCAAATGGAGCTCCTCACTATTGATTTCGAGAAAGCATTTGATTCAGTACTCTGGAGATGCCACTGGGAAATACTAACACAAATGGATATTGGTAATGACATCACCCCATTACTGCACAGTAGGAAATACAGAGAATGACAATGTTCCATTTATTACAGCAAATTTCAATGCAATTATATGTGGGGATGGATTACGGTCATGAATAATGTGAGGGGAGTATAGGGTGGATCTGTGGGGGATCTTCCTCGCATATAATTGCATCGACATGTGCAAAAAGAAAATGAAATTCAATATTTTCATCTTCATTTTCTATTCACAGTAATAACTAGATCCATGGGTAATAACTTGTTGCAATGTATCAAGTTTATTATTGAATCACTGGTCTCAGAGGTTAGGGTAAATGGGATGACTTCTAGACCATTCCCCTTGGAACGTAGAACCAGAACATTGCCCTTCGAACCCCTGGCGATCCAACTGAGAACCGACCCAACATGGGGCGTCTTCCTTTGGCCAACTTGGCATGAAGATAAAGTGTCACTGTACGTGGATGACCTGCTCTTATTCTTGGGATACCCAACAAGCTTCATGCCCTGTCGTGACACAAAGGCTTCAAGAAGGGGGCATTTAGTGGACTCGGGGTGAACTGGAACAATTTTGTGTTTTTCCTATGCAAGTGGGTGATCTGGCAATTCCTCCTGACTGCGCCTACCTTATTACGTGTGGTGGATTTAAATATTTGGGCATGCAGATTGGAACAGATCAATCAATTTCTTATGCGCAACTTACATCCCATCATGGAGTCATTCACCCAGGACGTTAAAGAATGAAAATCTCTTCCAATAACACTGCTAGGGAGAGGCGCTCTATTCAAAATACTGAAGTTGCCTAGATATACACACATCCTTCAAAATACTCCACATGCAGTGCCCAAAATGGAGTTCGATAGAGTGGACACGACTCTCAGGGTACTATTTTGGGGGAAGTGGGATGCGGACCTCTATCACCCTGACTACACTGCAATGCTTTGTGTGGGAGGGTGACAATGGACTTCCCAACATCCGACAATACCACTGGGTTAGCCAACTGGTGACGATCAACGATCAACGATTGGTTACACAGTGACCACCAATTATCCTACATAAAGGCAAAATGTGGATGGATGGAGGGGGTACACCTATCCACCTACTATTCGGGGGCAGTGGGGAGTGTAGTTTACCTAACATATCATGGCATGTTGTAAAGATCTGGAAGGAAGTGCTGAAAAGTACAGGTTGGGAGGACACGATTACAGTGGCACAAACATTAAGGCATAATGAGATACTCCCCGAAATCAAGAAGATATGCATTTTTAAAGTTTGGGTCCGATGTAATATCCTGGTTCTAAGGGACACAGTGAAGGATGGGAACCTTCTTTCGTTTCCAGAACTTCAGCAAACCTATGGCCTACCCGACACTGAACTGCACCATTATGTTCAATTCACTGACACACTACATACACATGTAAGGAACTTCCATGATATCCCACTTTTCTCACCCCTTGAGGGCACCTTTTTTAATATAATTTCGGAAGGCCCTCAGATATGTTGCTTTGACAACAGTGGGTGGGGGGGTTGTACCGAATGACCCAAAGTTGTTACTGTTGGGAATGTGGGTGAACCATATTTTAACAGCTTTGAGAAACTTTTCCTATCCATTATAATAATATTGATAAAACATAATATCACCATGATGTCGGGAAAGGTGGAGACACCCAACTACAGCAAATGGTCTTCGGATGTGGACATTTGTATGTCACTTGAAGAAAGAATGTACAACTCCTGAAGATAACCCAAGAAATTACAGAAAATATGGGATAAATGGAGGGAGGCAAACTAGATGCCTACTTATGAATTTAATGTCGGGTGAAAAGACTGGCAGCAATGCTCTTGTGTGTTGAACTTTATTTGTTTAAATACCTGTTGATATACTATTTTAAATATTGATACATTTGTAAAATCAATCCAATTTGTTATAAAAAAGATGTTTCTGCTATGGCAGTACGTGACATTTCGCAAACGACAAACAATGCGTAGCCATACACATCACATGCAGAGACTGTGGGAAGAAAGGACACTAGGCCAAGCAGTGTAGGCTTCGGTGGTACAATGCAGGGGCAATTCGAGAGGTTTTTGCACAACATCAGGAAGAAGAAGGGACTAGTGGAGAGGCTGTAGTTTCTAGGCCAGTGCAGTCAATGGAGGCTGTGACAAATTGCGGGATTCTGTCCTTTCTCCCCAGGGGGTCCTTTCCTTGTGAAGATGGGGAGGTGAGCCTCAACAGAGCATGCAACAGAGAGCCAATCAGCGGGGAGAGGTTTCAGTGTTCGTAGGGTGCAACATTGTACCGTTTCCTCGCTGATATCTGCCGGGCACATCATTGGTCAGACTCAGTGTGAATGTCTCTCTCCTTACCATCTCAGGATGTAATGTCCAATCATAATGCAGCAGTTTATCCATTTATAGGTTGGGCATTGCCAACCAATGGGAAAAAAGGTGTTTTTGACTCATCAGCACAATCATGGAATTTAGGGGCGGAGTAGTTAGGTTAGTGATGTCACAACGGGTGGTAATGTGATTTTATGCTAAGCAATGGTCCACCCAATCCGGGTCGCTTAACATATATATTCTTATAGGGAAGTGATGTAGTTCCACCAATCAGCTTCTGTGACCGGCACTGAAAATGTCACTAAATGTTGTATGATAATTCTATAATCTATATATATTAAAATCAAAATGTGTCTGTGGGTTTGAGGCAGGGTTTGTGGGTTTGTGGCTTGGCGATTCCCCCTGTTTCAAACCTTTTCACCAATCTGCACCAGATTTTGCATAGTTACCTACTAGGTCCCTTCTGATACTACTGGCTACATGACATCTGGACACCCCACCCCTTTTCCCCAGATTTCACCAAAACTTACAATTTGTTTGTGGGTTTGCAGCTTGGCAAAGCATTGTTCCTTATACATTCCACAATTTTTCACCAATCTTCACCAAATTCTGCATAGTTACCTGGTAGGACCCTTTGGACATTACTAGCTACATGACATTTGGACACCCCACCTCTTTCCCTTGATTTCAGCACCTTCATACATGAGACAGTTGCTTGAAGTCAGCGAAACTTCAATGTGGTCGCAGAAGGTCCCGACATGAAGAACAAAACTGGAGGTCCATGCCCTAGGATCAGGTTCAGGATATGCTTCCGGGCACAGTTACTGAGTACAACGCAATCAACATGGTGGTGGATGCTGACAAAGCTGTAAGCTATCCAACAGAATTCCTCATCTCACTCGACCCCCCGGGAATGCCCCCACATCACATTCAACTGAAATTTGGGTCACCAATCATGCTGCTTCGCAATTTCGACCCACAAAGGCTGTGGAATGGCACAAGGCAATGCGTTCAAAAATTGCTACCCAGTGTAATTGAAGCAACAGTGTTCACCGGGAAGGTAAACAAAAAATGTTGTTTATAAACAAGCCTTACAATGAACATGTACTTTAGTGATATTGAACTTTAGGTCCATAGTTGTTGGCAATGTCAGCATCATGTCACTAATCATGTGGCTCAGGATTCTCCATGTTGTTCTGATGCCCCGTTATATGTTTCAGAAGGAATTTTTTAGAACAACAATACATTGTGTTGTGTAGTCTTTATAAGAAAAAAAAATTCAAATGAGAAATAATGGAAAAATGTAGAGAATTTTTCTTTTCACCTTTCGTATGGAGCTCTTCTGAAAATTAAGTATTTCTAACAAATAGTACCTAAAAGAAAAGAAAAGAAAATGCCGGGCAATGATGGGTATATCAGGTAGTTTGGATATAAAATGTTTAGAGGCAGTGGGTGGCTTTGACAGCTCATGTCTTTCAGTTCAGTTCCACAGGGCTGTTTGAACCGTGCTTCCCAGCTGTTTGGGTCTAATAAATGTGCATTACTTCTTACTTGGCTTACTTGGTGTACACTCCTTTTTTTGGATTAGTTTTTCATTCCTGTGATTACTTCTACTGGAGGTCCCCTGGTAGATTGTGGAGGCCCCTGACCCACGCAACGAACACATTTGCCCCTATTACAGAAAGCCAGGAGAGGAGCACATAATATACCATGGCAGAGCATGGACAGAGATAATTTGATGTGTAGCTTGCCATCCATTGCAGTGAGGGCAGGCAAATGGATATATACTCTTGAGAAAAAGAGACATGAAGAGCTTATTCGCTCCCATATTGGGCGACCAAGGGGGATATGGGAGCAAGCAGGACATGACAGAGTAAGATTGAGTAGTAACATACACAATGGTGCGCCCTTTAACAATTGCTGCTCAAACGTGTGGAAAGTATTACTGACTATGTACCCAGACACATCAGTCATGAGAGCCCTTTTGGCATGCAAAATGAAACCAGACGAGGACCTCATGGAATACATACAACAGATACAGGCGATGAGGACATTAGGGATTCAACAATCATGGGACGTGAACATACCAATATTTTACCACATATTGGTCCAAGGCCACCCCTCAGACATGCAAACATCCCTACAAAAGGCGGTTGGGATTAAGGCTAAGGGATGGCAAGAAATACAGACCACCATAATACACTTTTGTAATAGGAAACAGGAAATAGAGAAGGACACTGCAAACAATGCAATTAAGGTAGCAGCAAAATTGGTGCAAAAGAAATTTGCAAAAATATCCATTGAAGGTGCTGTACTTTTCAACATTGTCCCATGACAGCTTAAAATAGCGCTCGCCCAACAGGGGGCGTGTCACAGAGAGGAGTGTATCTACATCAAGGGGGGGTT
The DNA here is from genome assembly GCF_040938575.1 of Ambystoma mexicanum. Taxonomy (NCBI): domain Eukaryota; kingdom Metazoa; phylum Chordata; class Amphibia; order Caudata; family Ambystomatidae; genus Ambystoma; species Ambystoma mexicanum. Next base: position 583,749,028 of record NC_090922.1, on the reverse strand, counting down.
ACAGCAACACAGAGGATATCCCCAACAGGGAGTGTATCAGCAACAGGGATGTTACCAACCAGGGGGGGTATTACCCACAGATGGGAAATTATCAACAATGCAGAGTATACTCACAGAGAGGGAGGGGGTTTGGATACAGAGGAGCAGGACCCAGATTTGGAAGACCATGTTTTATATGTGGACAGAGGGGACATTTTGCATGGATGTGCCCACACCGACAACAGCAGTATTATGGCCAAGGGGGGCCCAGGTATATGTTTAACCCATGTAGCCAATACAACCACAGATGCTGCCACATCAAGAACAAATGCCACACATCAGGTGCAGACTCATTTCACACAGATAAGACAATCTGTAGGGCCTGCAGTTGCCCAGATACCACAGGTAAACATGAAGCAGCAGGCGAAGTACCAGAGAACACCTGGCAGGCTCAAGCCAAAATATACAGCAAGGGAACAGCACATTGCTAGCTCAGAACCCACTACCACACTACATAGTAGTGACCGTTCTTGGGAGTAACCAGTTCCCATTTTCAGGAAAAGGCCCAAAATGCCCAAAAGGCCAGCCACAAAAGACACAAGTGTGCCCAATCCTTTCAGTAACTGAAGACATTGACAAGGAACCTGAGGTAGCAGTGAAGATTGGACAAAAGAATTTATAATTTTTGGTCGACATGGGAGCCAACAAATCCTGCATTAAGGAGGGTGTCTTTCCCCTCTCGGACAAAGTTATGTACATACAGGGATTTTCTGGGGCCGCTGTAACGATTCCTATCAAAGAAGATTTACAACTCACAATAGGCACTCAGCAAATAGTAGTGCCCATGTTGTACTCAAAAGACACTCCTATCAACATATTAGGAAGAGACATAATGAGAAAATTAAATATGACAATTTCATTTTCAGAGAAGGGTATAGTATGCTTGACATGAGCATGAGTATCTTTTATGAGCATGTCATAGCCATCATACAAGCATTTTAAACCCACAGCTCTTTTTCCAGTTCACCTCGCCACCCCGAGGTATTCCTGTTGGGGGACAAGTATTGCTAAGGTGGGTACCCAGAATGAAAGACAAGGTATTCCGATTGGCCACAGAATTCCAGTTCAGACCAGCAGTAAACAAAGATGTAGTACCAGGAACAACACTCACAATACATTTAGAAGCAGCACTCACAAGGAAGTACATGGTTATTTTATACGGGATGGAAAAAGAGGGTACAGCGTGGTGAATGGTCCTCTGCATTGACCTGACATTAAGACTAATGAACAGGTGTTCTTAGAGGACGAAAAGGAGGGGGAGACGGTATTTCAGATATGCATCCAATGTCAGGTAAACATAGAGGAGAGACAGGTCCCCAAGTGATTTGAAAAAGGTAACAATGGTACTATGGACCAGCGGGCCCCATGACGTAGGGTTGTTAAAGGAAGCAGGTGCGGTCTGCATAAAATTGAAGGAAGGGGCACTGCTGCCCTGGGTTAAACAATACCTACTATCACGTGAAGCAGATGAGGGAATATAAGACACACTCCTCGAACCATCGCATCAGGGCTTAATAAAAACATTAGAATCCCCATAAACACGGCCATCTACCCTATCAAGAAATTAAAAGGTGGGATGTAGAGATTCATTCAATGTCTCCTCCCCTTCAACAACGTAGTGGAAACAGTATTTCCACTCGAACCAAATCCAGCCACAATATTAGGTAACATACCTACAGAAGCGACAGACATGATTCACAGTTAATGATTTGAAGAATGCCTTCTATTCCGTCTCAATGCACCCTGATTCACAGTATAATAATAATAATAATAATAATAATAATTTGGCACTTATATAGCGCTACGAAACCCTCAGGTATCTGAGCGCTGCTTATTATTACCCACGGTGTGTGGTGCTCATTTATCGACCTCGGAAGGATGAAAGGCTGAGTTTGGCCCTGCCGGGATTCGAATCTGCGTTAGCAGGCTCTGCACGGATGTCAAAGCGAGCGCTCTACTCGCTGTGCCACTTGACCGGCTATCTCACTCAGTTCACAAATCGCGGGACGAGGTTCCAGCATACTCGATTACCACAAGGATATTGCGAGTTACCCAGTGTGTTCAATAGAGTTATCCAGATGGACCTGAGCAACTTGCAAAGGCACAGTACAGTCATCCAGTAAATGGACGACCTCTTGGTGTGAACTACAATAGAGGATGAGTTCAGGAAAGAATCAGTTAAACTTCTGACATTGCTAGCAGAGAAGGGGTACAAGGTAGACACGGAGAAATTGCAATACTGCCAAAAAGAAGTAGTTACTTAGGACAGATGATATCAGTAGACAGCAGGAGAATCACTCCAGAGAGAGCAGAAGCGATACACAGCACACCACAGCCACGCAGGGTCAAGCAGAAGTCCTTGCCATTATTGCAGGCCCTGGGTCTTTGATTATTCCACATTTACAAAGTTCCTCCTTCAGGGATTAAAAGAAACAGAGAAGGGTTTTATCCAGAAAGTTTCCATTCTATTTGTTAGGAATGATTTTATCCAGAGTAGGGCTAAATCTGTTATTCCTATTTCTTCTATTCTCTTGATGAGGATGTCATTCATAGTTGACTGTATTGATAGGTCGAGTAGGATTAGGGCCGAGTTTAAATAGAGCTAGACTTATGCAAATTCGAAACACAATAATACCCCTAAGAATGATTACTCCTGATGATATACTAAATGTGGATCAGCTTGAAGATAGACTTCAAGTAACTTCTAATGTATTTTTCAAATCTAATCTGACCGTCGCCTATATATTAAAATATGAAAATGAATTTTTTAAACTAGGTTATAGTTGCAAAGAAATTGACATGAGGAAAAGCCAATACACAAAAGAAGGTATAACATCACAGAATCAAATAGTGATTGAAAAAACAATAGTAGCTAAGAGCCAGGAATGCCTTCCCCCTTGGTCCCAAAAAAATACTATTGCAGATAGAGCAGACTCTAGCATAGCAAACAAAGTAACTCAAGTGGATGAAGCTGATAACGAAACAGGATATTGGCAATTGCTACCCACATTTTTTAAAACCCACTTTGCAGCCACCCCACGATAATTGCTGTCTAATGTGCTCTTGGAACATTAGACATTTCAGTCTGCAGATGATGGGCTACTAGATAACATTGACCTGTTCTAAATAAATGCATTGCAAGGCTCACAGAAGAGTGTGAGATTGACGGTCACAGCACTCTACAAGTCGCAGCTACCAAACGCAAAATAGGTAGACCGCGAGGCAGTCTAATAATCTCTGTACGCCACCTTTGGCGGCTGACAGCCATACACTCCACTGCAATGATAGACGCTGCCCTAGTTAAGACTGACAATATATACTGTAACCAGTTCATAATAATTAATATGTATGATCCTCCTGATAGAGTTGAAACCAAACCCAACTGTAGAATTGTGATGCATATTCTTGAATCCAACAAGAGGAATCTACCTGTGTTTACTATAGGGGATTTTAATGCAAAACTATATGATAACAACCTTTCCTTTGAACATCAGTTGGAATCTAGTCCCTTGTCTAAAATTGTATCTGACCTTCAGGGGAAATTATGGTAAACCTTGTTCACCAGGTTTAACCTCAATGGAAACTGTAGTGGAGACTCTGTCAGATCTTGTACTAGAATTAGTGGTATGTGTGCTTCCACAATTGATTATGTTTTCACAAATGATGCAGCTAAGACAATAACTAATGATATGTCTATTATACATTGAGAGGAAAGTGACCATCTTCCTCTGTGTGTAAAGTTGAACATAGTGGTCAAAGAAACCAAAACACTCCACACGGGCGATGTATTAAATGCTAGCAAAAATAGAATCAGCTGGAATCCCTTTAATCTCATAGCAGCCAGCACTTTGGTGCACAAAGAGCTTGAACTCTTTGCTATTAATGGTCAGTCCTCGCAAGCCAACTCAGCGATAACTATTTTACATGAGTTCTCTAATTTAATGTTACAAATTAGTGATATGTTACCAACAAAAAACACATATAATAGTCCAGGTGAACGTTGGAATAGACCAGCACCCAAATATTAGAGATATGATCATAACATCCAACTTGCCAAAAGAGCGATGAGAAAAGAGATTACAATGGTTATGAACAACAAAAGTTCATATGTAATTAGCACTGACATCCCCACAAGGGTGAAAGACATCAGAAAACGTTTATGAAGCTTCCTAAGAACATACAAAAAGAAGCAGAAATATGAGCTATGGTTAACATTGGCATCTCATGCAAGAAACAATAACAACATGGGTATATGGTCCACTGTAAGAGGTGCAACAAAAGAAATGTACTTATCAATAGTGTCCCATATGAAAGCTGGCACACCCATATTCAAAACAGATTAGGGGCCATATTACCATATGATGAACTTCACACTCAGCAAGAAGTTAAGTGGTCTTGCAGTAGATCCATTGAACACATTTCCCTAATGATAACTAAACTTCCATCATCCAGTGCAATAGGGCCTGACAGGACATTTAATGCCTTACTAAAGCTATCGCCTGATCCCTGGACAAAAGCATTGCTTCTGTTATTTAATGCAATTGGGAGTAGTGGCTAAATACCTAGCTTGTGGAAAGAAAGTATTGTGCTCCCAGAGTACAAAAAAGGCACGTAGAAACTACCAACTAACTATAGAATGCTAGCAATGTTAGACATCCCAGCTAAAATGTTTGCACTTGTAGTATTGAATGAGCTGAATGAAGGGATTGAACAAAATCAAGTCTTGCCTATTAACCAGACGGCTTTCGGATGAAATCTAGTACGAGCCATAACTTGATTTGTTTGGTATTGAACATTGAGTATGCTTGGTAATGTCGTAAATTGCCTGTTTACGCAGCCTTCATTGATTTTAGCGCAGCATTTGACATGGTCATGAGGAATACACTATGGAACAAGTTAGTAAAATAGAACATTCTCATGGCCTGTTAAAGGGTATGCAGGCTATTCACCTAAAGATATTTCATTGAGAGCTTTTTCACCTAAAAATCTTCATTGAAAGGCTTTTTCATTGAAAAAATAATTTACTGAATTTTTTAATATCGAATGTTAACTGTTGTTTTCATGTTACATTGTTATTAAATATAACAATGTAACATTAAAATGTTTATGGTATAATGAATTTTAGGGTGGGTTAAAGGGTTACATTTGTTTGGGAATGTTTGGGGTGTTTTAAAGGTGGAAAATGGCAGTTTAGGGGGACCTCACCAATAAAAATATATATATAAAACGTTCCGGTGTATAGGTTTTCGGTGAATCAGTTTTGGTACATAAACACTTTTAGTTACGTGAATCTACATTAGGTGAAAAAGTTTTGGGTGAAACAAATTAGATTAAAAATACTTTAAGTGAATAAAATTCTGTAAAAAGCCATGTAACTCAGTGAAAGATGATTCAGCTTCTATATACAGACACCAAGGTCTGAGTGAGAATTGACAGCAAGGGCTGCCTAACTGATCCATTACCGACAGTTTGAGATGTCAAACAGGTACGCATACTGGCAGCCATTCTGTTCAATTTATATCTTGCAGACCTGGCAGTAGCACTGAATCTACCTGAAGCCCGCCCAATTAAGTTTGGCCCTTTGAATTACAGCTGGCTAGGCTACATTTGTAGCTGATTGGACACCGAAGGGCCTGCAAGCACCTCGAGACGCCTTGTGTGAATATGCTTCTAGAAATGGACTACGAATTAATATTGAGAAAACAAAGATTGTGCCATTCAAGGGTAAAACAAAGAGAAGTAAACAACTGAGGGTGCAGTTGAAAATAGATGTGAAAGTAACAGAACAAGTACAATGCTACAGATACTTAGGCATCATAATAGATGACAGGCTGAGCTGGGCCCAACAATCGACAACAAATGTAACCAAATGCATGACAATTGCTTATACATTGAGCAGCTTTATCGGCAGACAAAGTGGAGTTTCCATTCAAATGATTCTACTGCTCTACAATTCCAAGGTAGTGCCTTGTATGCTATATGGAGCTGAAGTGTGGGGTCATAAACTGACATGCAAACTGGGGATGTTCGAAGCTAAGATTTTAAGACTACTTTTTGTATGCCCCCATCTCTTCCTATTGAATTTCTCCTGTTAGAATTTGCAATTGTTAAAATCACTGGACTGTTTGAACCCTTTTTTTGACCTATGAGAAATTAGTACGTCTTACTAATGGAACCGTCATGTGTTTTTTCATGCAAGCTTTTGACACTATGGAAAATCTGTCACAGTTGGGGCCCGTAGGTCGGCTGTATGTGAAACATAAAAAAGGGTAATAGACAATCCGAACATAAAAGTGCCCTCGTCCTTGCTTCAGATAAAACATTGCTGCAGGGATATAATAAAGGATCAGTATAGTAAAAGAGATGTGGTTAACCTAGCATCACTGGTAAATAGTGTCCCCTTTATAGCTTATTGGTTTGAGCAATCTAATTGTGGAACATATATAGAAGCCTACATGACTAGTGAAAGTTTACAATCTTACCGACTATGCAAATTTAACCAAGCTGAAGTGCTAGAAATAATGGGAGCACATGTGCATCTAAAGCGTGGGGTACAAAACTGTTGTTTATGTGGAAACAACACAATTGAATCCATTGAACATATATTGTGTAGATGTGAGAGTTTAAAAACTCTGAGAATGCAAACAGTGCGAAGGATGTAATGGAGTTCATCCCGAAAGTGAAACGGTCTGACTCAATGCAAGGAAATTATGCTAACTTGATCTACCACATGATGAGATTTTATATAGATATCATGAAGATTTTTAAATTGTTGCCAGAATAATACAGTTGAAGGTTGTTGATGTCTCTGCTGCCTGGTTTTGACAATACCTATCTGTTGTCTAAGTTAAGATGTTCTATTGATCTAATAGGTCAAATGTTTCATTGATGTGTAATGTTTTGTACAAAGACCATTGTGGTTATATGTATAAATAAAATTCAAAAAATAAAAATAAAATAGACGTATTCCCCCTCCTAGCAGAATTGGCAATAATAAAATGTGCGTGCCCACACAAACGGTACATATGTAATTTCACAAGGCAACAATAGGGCCGACTAAGCAGCAAAAGTAGCACCATATTTTACACTATAGACAACACTGTTGATGCCTTTTAAAAAAGATTAAACACCCTTGATGGCATTGCTGCAAAGGCAGCACCCCACACTCGTAGAGCCATTTAACCCATTGTCCATTGTCCAAGTGATAAGAGTTACAGGGGGGTGCACCCCAACAAGAACAGGAGTTATGGAAAAAGAGGGTTGTTCGCTGTCACCTTGTGTGGAGACAGAACAGTACTGGGAAACTGGTGATGCCAAAGGGGCTGCTCCAACAGCCCTGGATCAGCTGCATTACCCTGGACATGTGCCAAAAGGGCATGTTGCTGCAGAGATTAATGAACGATGCTTTGTGCCTAACTTGTAAGACCTGGTAACTGAGTTTGTAAATAACTGTGTAACATGCAAGAAGTGTACAGCAGGGGACACACTTAAAAACAGTTAAAAGGGCCCTTCCAGCATTTACATATTCACTATGTCGATATGCAGGAGCGCTATATCTCTTATAGATACATGATCATCGCTGCATGTCCTTTTTCACGTTGATTTGAGTTTGGCCCATGTGTTCATAATGATACAAAATCTGCAGCCAAATTTGTTGTCCATGAAGTATTCCCAACATGGGGGATATGTGACATGTTGAGGTCCGACAACAGACAACACTTTGCCAATCATCTTTTTAAGGAGGTAACCTCCTTACTGGGCATCAAGCATAGATTGTGCTCTGCATACCGCCCCAATCCAACAGACTTGTTGAGTGCTTCAATGGCCTGCTTAAAGAGCGCCTGGAGAAGTTTTCAGCAAAACCTGGCAAGAATTGGCTCTTTTGTCTGCCGCCAGCTTTATTTGCACTATGCAATTCCTCTGGTGCAGATCATCATTTGATTCCGGACAAAATAGGCACTGGCAGGAGAATGCATACATCTCCCACTCCTGCACATACAATTTCAGACGCTCACAGCACTGCTCAACTCCTGAGAAATGAATTCAAAGTATATTTGCGTGAGCTCAGAAAATCTCTCATCTACATTTTGCACCAAATTAAACCACGTCAAGCCAAACGCACAACCAAACCTGCAAAACAAGGAAGCATAGTATAAGCTCCAAAGCTTCCCACAAATACCAGTAGAGACATTTGTGAAGCTGGTAAGACATAGCAATAAAGCAGGATCACACATGAAACCCTGCCCCCAAGACATTTACAAATCCATTCTCACACAGGGCGCACCACTGGAACACTACAGAAACCTTTTTAACCTGTCACTCAGAAAAGGGAATGTACCGCAATCATTTGAATCAGTGCACATCAAACCACTACTCAAGGACATGGGAGGAGACGTGGAAGACCTCTCCAACTATGGACCAATTTCAAACATTCCTTACCCAGCAAAACTATTAGAAACCTACATCTATAAATTAACACAAGAACATGAAGAAAAACACCAGCTGCTGGACCAGGCGCAAGTTGGCTTTAGACCCACGAAGGGAACAGAAACGGCACTCCTATCTGCCTGAGATGACCTAAAGACAAACGCAGACTTCGGCACAAACTTTGCCCTAATCCTACTTGACCTATCCGCAGCTTTCGATACAGTCAACCATGACATCCTCATCAAGAGAATAGAAGAAATAGGAATAACAGATTTAACTCTACTCTGGATAAAATCATTTCCAACAAATAGAACAGAAACTTTCTGGATAAAACCCTTCAAATCCGCTCCACTGGACACTGACTGTGGAATACCACAAGGATCGTCCCTATCCCCACTGTTCTTCAACATCTACCTGGCTCCGCTAATCAAGATCATCAAAAAACACAACATTACATGCTACAACTATGCAGATGACACACACATCAGCTATAAAATCGAAGATACACAAGAAGTGAACACAACGCTTGTAAAATGTCTCAAAGAACTCTATGACAGGATGAACACAAACAGCCTAAAACTCAACCCAGGCAAGACCAAAATCATGATCGTATGCTGGCCGTTTCTGTTTCAGATACATTTCTGAAGAAAAAAGCAGGTGTGGTGTGCTGATTTATGGGGGAGTGTGGTGTTGGGGTGGAGATTAGGTTTTGTTTCTTTTCTATTTTACGCTGTAAGGATGTAATTTTAGCTCGCATAGCATTTTGGATGTTTATGCACTATGCACTATGCCTCATCTTTCGTGATGGTGTTCGGTGGGGAGCATAGTGTTTCCAGTTCTCTGAGAATTCTAAAGATTTCTTAGGAGTTGGAGCTGGCATTTGTTATTCCTTTGTTGTAGACTGTGGCTTTGGCTGAGATAATGGCTTGTTTGTATTCCTTGGCAGTTGATTTAAAGGAGGTTGTGTGTTGATCTTTTGGGTCTTTTCTCCAGACTGATTCTACCTGTCTTTTTCTTTGACGAGAGGTTTGGAGTTTGGGGGTAAACCACGGGTTAATGTAGCTGATAGGTTTCGCTCTTCTAGGCATAAGTGGGGCTACTCGGTTAATTGCATTGGTCATAGTGTTTGAATAGATGTTTGCATCAAGAGAGGTGAGATGAACTCTTTTGAGATCTTGCGGATGCTGCGTGAGAGGTTAGGGGACACGGCTGCAGTGGGAGGTGGTGGGAGGGCAAATTCTATAATGCGGTGGTCAGACCAGTGGCATGGGAGGTTAGAAGTGATGGACGTCAGGTAATTGAGGTCTGTTATCCAGTCAAGTGTTCTGCCTTTACTGTAAATTGGGGCTGAAATCAGATGTTTGAATCCCAGGTTAGAGAGGGTGTGAGGGACTGCTGATGCGGTGGGGTCTGTGGGGTCATTTAGACCTAAGTTGAGGAAGATTGTAACACCAGCAATATTATTTATGCCATTTTATGGCCATGCAATTTGTTATATATAGGAATGTCAATGAGAAATGTAAAGGTGAGGACCAGCAAACACAGAAGCTGAATTAGGAATAAGAATGTAACAGCTCCTTTGGTTGAACATTTTACAACTATGAATCATTAAGAGACTGACTTCATGTGGACTGTGCTGGTGTCCAATCTCAAAGGCAAACATGTGGAATAATGGTTATTTCAAATGGAACAGAGACTGATCTTTAGAACAAAATCACATGCCAATGGCTTAAATGAAGGAGTCTTATTTGCTTGAAGAAATAACATTTTGCAGTGTGCTGTGCACATTAATTCTTTCACTGTAACATTTTTACTGTACATTTTATGTAGAGGCAAGTAATGCCTACCTCTTTTCTCTAGCCCCGTTTCACAATTACATAGCTTCACATATTTTGTGCCTTATATTCATAAGTACGGACAAGGTTTTCTCTCATCACTACTAAGTTCACACCATGGGGAAATGTTTTTTCTTATTGCAAGATTTTACTGGCCACACATCTATTACATTGCTTACCTTTGTCCATGCTCAACCCTTGCTGACCCCTCCAATATGGCTCCCTGTTCACCTATATATGTTGCATCTTTTTCCAGACAATATGGCCACACTCTATTCTGCTCAGACATAGCTGACCACTTCAGTATGGTGTCCTGTCCTTCCTTTACATACATATCGCAGGGAGGGTCCCCTACATTAGTAGGAACTGGGGGTCTACAGTAAATACACAAAAAAGTGGTTCCTACCAGCATTTTAATTCCACAGCTTATTAAGTCACTGTTTTCAAAAGGTAATATCCAATTTCAAATGCATCTAGCATCTGCTTTGATAGAATGGATTTATTTTAGCCAAACACGAGTCTTGAGTTAATCAAGCACATATTTATTTAATAAGAGGACTATTTTTGATAGTATTCAACTTCCTTTAAATACAAATTCAAAGAAAAACTAAAACCTTCAAAGAATACAGACAAACATCATACAAAGAATATATAGACTAAAAAAATAAAAAGCCTATATTCAATATGTGGAAAGGTTCTAGGGATTAAGCCTTTAACATTTTAGCAAAGAGACTGCGAACAAGCACAGGGCTATTGAAAATAGTGACTTAATAAGCTGTGGAATCAATACGCTGGTAGCAACCACTTTTGTGTGTATTGGCCCTGTCTTATTTAATACACTGGGCCCTTTTCCAGCAATAGGGCCGAACCCTGCTCTATTGCATCCAAATAAATGACAGCTCTAGCATTCTCAGCCTCACTTTCACACGTGCACACCCATATAATGTCAACGCAGAGGATCAGTTTGCATCGAACACAGATAGCGGCCACATGTCTCCATATTCCTCAGTCATCCTAATCCTAGTAAGTTGAAACCTGGACTTTTCTTTGTTTCCCCTCCTTTTTGTGTATGCTTCCTTACACATATCATAATTTTAGGTGGTTACATAGTCTTGAGCTTGAGATACTTAATGCAGTAGCTTTTCCCCTCCCTTTCCAGATCTTCTTATCAGGCTGAGTTGCATTAACTTGGAGGTAGACCATTTTTCAGTGGCTAGAGGGTGAGTAGTGTAATTTTCAGTTACTCCCTTACCTGTATTCACTCAGTCAACTTTCATGATCAAACAGGTTATCAAATGAAATCCCTTTGCTTGTTTCAGGTTTTTCCTCCCAATTATAAGGCCTGCCATACTAATCCCAAGATTAACATTAATTGTGAACATATCCCACATTGGCCGCTGAGTATTAATGCTGGGTAAGGCACATTTCTCTAGTCTTCCTTTGTGATAGAATTCAATAACATAATTCTACACATATTTTCCCCATTTTTGACCTCATACACTGATGTTTTTCTAAGTACCCTTCACCACATCAAAGGTCTACAACCCCTGAAGAAAATACCCTCAATTACTCTAAGGGATAGAAACATGTATGGCTTTACAGGGCTTTACAATTGGGTTCAGGTAAATCATTAATAGAGAAAATTCAAATTCTTTGGACCCCAGTCGCGTCATGGTTGGGTGCGTAAGTACTGACCAAGCATACCTCTTTGCCCTCTATGGAGCCGCACACCACCACCATCCTACCCTCGTTGTCTGTTTTAGTGCTAGTGAGTTTGAAAGGAACAGTAGGGGCAATCCAAATCAGAACCCCTCTGGCGTAGGAGGAGTAAGTCGAACCTATTAGGGTACCACACCAAGTTTTTGCCAGGGCTTCCAGTTTCTTGGGAGTTAAGTGGGTTTCCTGCAGCATGGCGATTCCGACCTTGCATCTTTTCAGGTAGGTATGGACCCGCCGTTGTTTAACTAAGCTGTTCAGGCCCCTGACGTTCCAGGTAACGACCCTTATTGTGTCAGCCATAGGCGTAGTGTGGTTTATTGTGTGTAACGGGTGGAGCTCGGGATCTAGGAGGTGCTACGTTGCATGTGAATTGTTCCCGTGGTCTCGATATGTCCCAGTGTATGTCCCCAACTTGTGCAAAAACTCCCCTATTCCCACCCTCCCTTCTTAACTGTAAAAACTCCAAACATAGAACTGGTCCAGCGAGGTTACCCTCGTTATGACTGTCCCGTTTCTGCTCCGTTGGACCGTGCATTGGTCTTCAGGTGCCCTACGGGCGGGTATATGTACCCAAAAAAAGGAAACAATCAGGGGGTGGAGTAAACTTGGACTCCGGGTCTCCGCAAGGAGGATCCACTCAGCTGTGTAGCAGTTCAAACAAGTATAGTTCCCCCCAGAATGAAAGGAGGATCGTTATCTCGGTCTCCGTTTCCTTTCCTCAATATCAGGGATCTGTAATCCTTCCATCCAGTCCCTGGCCTGGGCCGGGGTGTCGAATAAGTGCGCCTTGTTGTTATGCAGTACTTTAAGTCTAGAAGGATACAGGAGCATATAACGTAGCCCGGCGGCTTTCAATCTGGCCTTGGTATGTATGAACTGCGCTCTGTTCATTTGGACCTGAAAGGTGTAATCAGGGTATATGGCGATTTTAGCAGAGTCCTGTTGGATTTGGCCGCCAGCTCGGGAAAAGGCCAGAATGACCTCACGATCCCTGTAGTTGAGAACTTTCGCTATCACCGGCCTGGGTGGGGCCCCCGGCGGTGGTTTCTTAGCCAGAGATCTGTGGGCCCTCTCGATGGTGAAGCCCTGGGAGAGTTTGCCAGCTCCCACCACTTGTAGCAGGAGGTTCTCTATGTAGTTAGTGGGGTCGGAGCCTTCAGAACCCTCTGGCAGACTGAGGAGGTGTATATTGTTCCGGCGAGCCCTCCCTTCTGCCTCCTCGGCTCTGTCCTCCAAGTTCTTGACCCTTTGCTGAAGCTCGTCGACGTCTCGAAGAAGGTGAGTTTTGGATTCAGTGTTTTCCCGGACTTGTGTTTCAAGCGCCTCAGTCCTGCCGGCCAGGGAGCGGACATCTTGACGCAGGAGGCCCAGGTCTGTGGCAACGGCATCTATTTTGTTTTCCATTGTTGCCTGGAAAAGCTTGATGGCTTTGAGTATCTGGGTGTTACTAGGCTCTGAATACGCGGCTGCCGTGGGGTTAGATTGAGCGTCCGAGGCCGCTTTGTTTGTGCCCTCAGGATTCGGGGATTCACAGGCTGCGAAGGTATCCATCGTGGTCTGGCGCTGCTGCTTGGGCCTGCCGCTCTTGCCAGACATGTCGTCAACACAGGGCCTCCCCGCACCGAGAATGCCGGGGGCACAATCGAGAAGCAGCTAGCAGCAGGGGAACCTCTCGTTCCCGTTGCACGGCTGATAGGACGAGGATAAGAAGCAGCGGGGTAGCAGGCCAATTTCGGGAAACAAAAGGTATCTCAGTTCAAGCAGGCACGGACGGCCCCCTCTGCCGTCGGCTGTGAAGTGATGGGGCCCTGGGATTGGGTCTCGCGGTCCGCCGGAGCGTCAGTCTGCAGGCAGGGGCCAGGTGTTTTCGCCCACACCTCCCCCCGGTGAATGATCAGCAGGCGGGGGGGAAAGGAAGACAGCGGGGGTCTCAACGCCTCGGGGAGGCAAGCCCAAGTCCTTGAGTTGCCACCAGCGGCAAAGTCAGGCGCAGGGGGTAGAATAGGCCCCCCTCACCCTGCCTCCAATGTAGGTGTCCGGGGTGGTCCTCCACCGCGCCCGCTTACCTCTGCGGTACCGGTTGGCCACCGCTCACGCCAGGGGCCCTCTCGACTATCCAGGGCACACCTAAGCCCGGTCGTGCGCCGCGGGCAGGGCACAGTCCAGCAGGGGTGTCCGGGTCGGTCCTCTCGATTGATGAGTGCAGCTGTTCGGTCCCCTCCTCCGGGTCGGCGCAAGTCGGCAGCTCAGGCTCTTCTCCTCCCACTGGCGGGCAGCGTCGCCAGTGGTGATAGTGCGCTCCGGCCTCTCGAGGGATCAGGGCGTGGGAGCCGCCATTTTGAATCCGCTCGGCGACCCTCTTCTCTCACCGGATAGAGGTGTTAGCTGTCTCTTCTTCGCTTGGGAGACAGTGCAAAAGTTGCTGAGGAGGTTCTGCGGCGGATGGTGCAACTTGTAGGGTTCCGGAGCACTTTAAAGTCACTTAAAACAGCTTATCATGGCACATCAGCACAGAGCTCTCAAGAGACACGTCCACTCTACATGGTGGTTAGCCACGCCCCCCACGATATCGTCATTTATAATACACCTGGGAGGACCATCTCTTCCATCTTTATACTATTATGAAAGTCATCAGAGGGGCTGGCCAAACTGCTAATCCATCTAAATGCAGATTGGCCCAATCAGCCGTGAAATACCTTGGCATCTTTGTAGGGAATGGGAACGTACAACCTCAACATGAGAAAGTGAAAGCCATCTTAGATACACAAACACCCAAAACTAAGAGAGATCGTAGAGCCTTTCTAGGGTTAAAAGGATATTCCTGTAGGTTTATCCCAAACTTTTCAAACAAAACAGCTAGACTGACTGATAAACTCAAGAATGCCGAACCCCAGAAACTTCATTGGACAGATGAGGATGTTATATGTTATAACACCTTAAAACAAACTCTGTGCCAGTACCTGATCCTAAAGGTAGTAGATTTCTGAGGATTAGGAGCAGTCCTATCTCAAGTTTATGACGGATTAGAACATCCCATCTTGTTTACAAGTTGTAAACTGTTTCCACGTGAAATAAATTACTCTGTGCTAGAACTAGAGCCCTTGGCTATCAAGTGGGCCATTATCCACCTTAGATACTACCTCTTAGGAAGGAAGTTCACACTCATCACAGAACATTCTCCCCTAGTTTAGATTAGCCAACACAAAGACTCCAACCCTTGTGTCATGCAATGGTTTCTAGACCTGCAACCCTACTGTTTCACTGTGGAACACTGAAAAGGTAAGGACCAGGGGAACGTGGACTTCCTTTCCCAGTTCTCCTGTGAAACAGATGCGCCTACATCACATGGAGGAAGGGTATGTGAGAAACCTGAAGGTGTCTCACTCACTAGTCCCTGGGGATCAATTATCTCCAGGTGGCCAGGCCACGACCATCACTACTGGATCCAGTTCCTAGGGGTGGGCCAGTGTGGGAGGATCAGCTCGATAAGGGGTCTTCGGGGAGTGCAAATGGGACACTGAATGGTAAGACGTGGCATCCCTTTCCTTATGACACATTTTCCCCATCCTGTCAAATAGGATATAGAGAAACTCTACCCCCCCACCCTTTTCCTATATAAACACTTTCTCACACCGTGAGCGACAATGGACTAAGACCCAAGCCGTTTACCTGACATGTCCCAACACAAGGGTCTGGCAGAGTCAGGCAATTGAGGGCAACTATACACACCTGACCGCCCTTTCCTTTTCCCATTGGGATAAAAGCTGGAGCATGAGAGCACTCTATGAGCAAGGCCGAAACACAGCAGGAAACAGCTGTTGCAGGACAGCAGTTCAAAAGGAGGGGAAAGGGGCCGAAACCTGAAAGGAGGCCAAGGAAGGAGTTACCATTGCCCTTTTCAACCCAGACCCGCGAAGCCTCCAACAAAGGAAACATAAGACTGGGAATCCCAGCTGGCAAATGGTATGCCGGTTGTCAGAGGTACGTGGAACCCTCCCGCACTGGTAGCCAGGGTGGGGAGATGTGGTTGCCATTGAGGTACTATCCTTGACTCCAGCTGCCAAGGAAACGCCAATGATTTCAGCACAGCCGGTGAGTCGGAAGATCCTGATAGTGAACTGGACTGTGTGAGGCTCAAGGTTGCAGTGACAACATTAAGAGGAATAGTGAAAGTCTTATTGTGAATGAACTTGGTACCTCAATCAAAGGACTCCAGCTGGTACCCCTCTCCTGAAAGTACAAGTACCAAGGCTAACGTCAAGTGTCAAGGTGGTCATACAAGGGTCAAACCAAACCCCTTGTACAATCGAAAGTCCTTGACACGTTGCAGGAGTAATGAGTATTGTAAAATTTGAACCCGACTGAGGGAATTGTAAAACAGGAGTTTGCGCTCGGCTAAGGGGAACGCAGAGCGAACTATGAGTTTGTAAATACCTTCATTTGTCATAGGCTAACAGAGTGACCGAGCGAGACGAGATCACCCTTCGGAAGTCTCTTTTTAAATTGGCAAGTGCTCTGGGAGGTTAACGCTAAGAGAAGGATTGGAGCCCGGCTGAGGGGGATCCAAGGGTGAAGGGTAATCACCCAAAGTGAAGATTGATTGAAGGAACTTTTGTTTTGTTGATTTAACATATCAGGCCCTCTGAAGCAAGAGACTTTGCATGAGAAGAGACTTGGCCACAGAAGGCTCTGATGTAGAGAAAAGAAACTGTAAGCTCGTGCCAGGCCACATCTAGAAATACCTAGACTGGTTGCACCAAAATGCCAGTCGAAGAAATAACACTTATCATGGTTGTTTTATCACAGATGTCCAGAAAATTATTCAATGCCAGAGTTAGAAACAGCTAGACTGCCAGCACCTAAATGCCCGTCTATCCCGATAATTAAATGTAGCAAGACTGCTTTATCAGAGGTGCCCAGTTAAAAAAAAAAGCCAAGGCAAACTAAGAAATGACTAGACTGGCTGCACCAAAATGCCTCTCTAGCCCGCCCCTAATACCACATATCATGCCTGCTTAGCCTGGACATGGATGATTATTACGATTTATCACACAATCCCCAGCCCACCCACACATCTCCTATCCCTCGACCCCCTACCCCAAGCCCCAGAATTAGCTCCTCTGCCCAGAATTACCTCCACGTCCCTCGTCCTTGTCTCAGTGCTTATGTATGAGGCACCTTGCCTCACAGAAAAGTACCAGGATGAGGAAGAGTGGGGCTAGGAGTAATGAAGATTCCAGGTAACTCAGCCAGGCATTACCTACATGTTCCACTACCACATCCCAGTACTTGTTTGTGAGGGAAGTTTAAGGAATTCATGGTGGCAACAGTAAAGACAGACACAAGCGATCACAGTTCAAGGGTGTTTATTGAACTTCATAATGGGTGAGATAAACGCCTAATCTAAACCTAAATCTAGGATGGGAGCAAACTACAATCATCAAATAATAATAAGGCATTCCGAGTGGCGTCTTGTCAAATAAAAAGGGCCCATACTAAAAAAAAGAAAATATTGCCAGTTCTTACCACTAAATTACAAAAAGAGTGTGGGATGTTCACCATAAAGAAAGAAGTGTTCACCAAATGATAAGTCAGGATGGTATGGATGGGTCTCCCTTCCCCACTTTTGGGACAAGGTGAGACTCTCGAGTACAGCACACTCCTTGGCCTCGTCAGCACGAGGTTCACAGCTCAGTTCAACGATAACAAAATCCTTAATAGACTAAGGGCCTCATTACACGGATGGCGGAGAACCATGGCGCTATTAGCGCCATGGTTCATGCCGGTAAAATACCGGCACCGCCTTGGCGGAAAGGGGAATTACCGCCCCATTCCAAGGTTGGCGGGGCGGTAATTCCCCCTTCCACCATTGCCCTTCCCCATTCCCATTTTTGCCCCATAGGGCATAATGGGAATGGGGAAGGCGCTAATTACGGTACCGCAAATTGCGGTACCGTAATTAGCTCCCTGGGTCCCTTTGCGGGTTGGTTTTTGACGCCTGCAAAAAGCAGGCGTTAAATCCCCCAATCCGCAAAGGGACCTCGTAGTAAGGCGGTAAGGATTTACCGGTACCGGTATTTTACCAGTACCGGTAAATCCTTACCGCCATCCGTGTAATGAGGCCCTAAGTCTCCTTCTTACAAAAGTCTCTTGCCTTAGAAGGCCTGTGGTGTTTCACAATGTCAAACAAAAAAAACTTTGCTCAGTGTTGTTGCACCTTTGACATTTGCTCTTCACCCCTAGCATCTCCCTTTGTCGGACTCGGATCCTTCTTGAAGTTTGGTCCTCCCTCCGTCGGGTTCACTACAGCCTTTCTTTAACACAGTTTGTGTATTTTAACACAGTTTATGCATTGCTCCTTTTCATCAGAAAGCGAGGATTTCCTTCTCCTAGCTTTCTCTCTGCATCCCTCTGTTGGGATCACACTTGCCACAATTCACAGTTCGCACCTTTATTGAAAAGCGGGATTCCCTTATCCTAGCTTTCCTTTGGCAACGGGTCAGAGACTTTTGATTGTACAAGGGATTTGAAGCAACCCTTGTTGGACCACTCTGACGCCTTACGCCACACTTTCCTAGGGCCTTCTGGTTCTTGTACTTTCAAAACAGGTCCCGGTCAGAGCCTTTCGAATGAGCGAAAGTTCAAGCACAAACACAATGCCTGCCTCTTGCAAATTCCTTGCTTTCAAAATGTTGCTACTTGCAACCTTGGGCTCAACACAGTTCGGCCTGCTATCATGTTCCTCCGACTCACCGGCTGTGCTGAACCCGTTGGCTTCTTTTATCTCTGGAGTCAAGGATAGTACCATGGTAGCCAGCTTGCCTCTTCGCCTCGTTATCAATTTGGGAGGCCCCCGTGTACCATTGTCGTCTGCTGCTTTGTACACCAGCTGCAACTCCTGGTCTTAGGATTTCCCTTTCCGAGGCTTTGCAGTTCTGAATTGAAATGTGATAGGGTAACTCCCCCTTTATCGTCCTTCCAGGTCTCACTGGTTTCCTTCTCCGTTGGAACTGCCGGTTTGGTGTAGCTGTCTCCTTGTGCGTTCGGCCTTGCTTGAAGTGTGCTTTCGTGCTCTGCCTTTTATCCCTGTGGGGAAGGTGAAGGGCCGTCAGGGGTGCATGGTTATTGTCAATTGCCTGACTCTGCCTGACCCGCATGTTGGGACATGTCAGGTAAACAGCTCTAGTGTAAGTCTGTTGTCTGTTAGCGTGTAAGAAAGTGTTTGTATGGGTAAGGGGGCGGGGTGTAAAGCTTCTGAATATCCTACAGGGTAGGGTGGGGAAAAGGTGTTACAGGGAAGGGGATAACACGTCTCAACCCTCTGTGTCCCACTTCCACTCCTGAAGACCCCTCACCCAGGTGATCCTCCCCCACTGGTCCACCCCCAAGAACTGGATCCATTAGCGATGGCTGTGTCCTGACCACCTGGATGACAGATCTGCGGGGACTAGCGGGTGAGACACCTTCAGGTTTCTCATACAAGGTGCCTCATACACAAATACTGGGACGAGGAAATAGGGCTAGGAGTAATGATGATTACCACTAAGTAATCAAGGCATTAAACACAAGCAGAGGTGCAACACCATTGAGCCGAATGGGCTTCAGCTCTCTCCTCCCCATACCCCAAAATTGTGGGCTATATTGATTCGATCTGGCTGAACTACAGAGCCGTTGCCGGACAGAGCAGGACACAGATGTTAAACAGTGCCTGGGTTTCGCCGTTAACAAAGGCCCAGTAATTACTAACATAAAGCATTTCACTGTTAGTACCTGCATTCAAATGCATAATTTTGTAGGTAATTGAAATTGTGATGTGGGTTTAGTACTTGAATACCGGGGGAGTGGTTGGAAGAGTGGAGAGGGGAGAGGAGACAGCTCATTCTCACAGCAGTCCATAAGTGGGTACTTTCAGACTTTTAGACTTTCAGAGAGAGTTAACTGCTTGTAACATTGAAGCTTCACTAATATAGTCTCATTAGAATGCAAAAAGAAGTTAGATGCCCCCACACAAATATGTTTGTGCCTCTCACAGCATTTGAAGGGTTAGCCCAACCCCTGAAATGTAGGTTTTGTTGCGCCCCTGAACACAAACACACACACCATTCAGCATACACACACACACGCATGCCCAGCCATGCATACATTTAAGTGTGGACTCTTTCACCATACAGGCACACCCAGGCAGCCACCCATACATGTAAGTGTGCACACTTTCAACATACACTCACACATGCACACCCAGCCACCCCTACATTTAAGTGTGCACCATTTCACCATTCACTCACACAGTCTCACCCAGGCAGCCACCCATCCATCATGTACTCACTCATTCATGCACATTACATCATATACATATATACACACACGTACATGCATGCACACACATTTAAAGAAAATACATGTTCTTACCTTTAATCTCTTGGTCCAAGAAAAGAGGCATTCAGCTCCTGCAGCAGCCAGAAACACTTGTTCCTGTCATCTGCAGAGGCTCTATTACTTCAAAAAGAAATGGTTTCTTTTGAAAGTCAATCTGAACATCATAAAGAAATTATTTCTGTTAAAAGACCAAACCGTAACAGCAATAATGGGGCATCATTACAATAGTGCCGGTCCGGAAACAACGGTGCCGGTAAGCCTACCGGCACCGTTGTTTCCAGACCAGCACACTACAACTCTGCGGACGGGTGTGGTCCCGCTCGCCAGGGTCAGACCTGCTGGGCGGGAAGGCTACCGCTCGTGGAGTTCTCATGGGAGCACCGGAACCGTTGTTAACGGTGCCGGTGCTCCCGTGTCCCCATTCCCATGGAGTCCTACGGGAATCATTGGAAATGGGGACTAACAAAATTACCGGTGCCTGACTTCCCGGCCACCGTATTTGGAATAGCCCAGTGGCCCCGGGAAGTCAGGTGCCTGTAATGAGGCCCAATGTCTTTATGAAGGCAGAGTGTCTTCAAGAAGAAACAATTTCTTTTTGAAGTCGTAGGGCTCCCCTCACCCCATGACATGGAGGCCTCCAGCCTAGAGGCTTCCATGTCATGAGGAGGGGTGAGTCCTCAGACTTCAAAAAGAAAGTGGTTTCTTTTTGTAGTCACACTGCCTTCATAAAGAAATTATTTCTGTTATGATGTAACAGAAATCATTGGTGTAACAGAAATAATGGCCCTCATTACAACTCTGGCAGTAGCGGTGCCGTTAAAAACGGCACGGCTGCTGCCGGAGTTGCATTTTTTCCGGCACCCGTGAATGGGCAAGAACCGGGTCATGCCGAGTTCAGCGGACCCAGTAATTGCCCATTTTCGGGTGCCGGAATCAAGGGTCTCCCCATAGGGCTAAATGGGGATGGGGACATCAGATGCACCGGCACCATTCATAATGGTGCTGGTGCATCCGATGTGCTCTGCTCGAGGGTTCCCGCCAGCAGAACCCGTAGTATGGCTGTCCGGGAAGCACGATACAGGCATGCTTATTGGTACCGTACTTCCCAGACCACCATGCTTGTAATGAGGGCCAATGTCTTTATGAAGGCAGGAGGACTTTAAAAAGAAACTATGTATTTTTTTGTTTAAAAAAATCTTTTAAAATGTTTTTAATGTTTTTTAGTCGAAGGGGGGCCCTCCCAGGACATGTGGAGGGGCCTGCTGCACAGCAGAGGATGCGGGGGCCCCCACTACTCCAGTGGCTAGAATGTCTTTTTGCCCCTGTTGTGAATCTCAAAGTGAATATTTTCTCACTGATACAAACAAAAAAGTCCGGCTTCAGTGCAGGGTGGCAGGCTTTGGCTCCTCCTTTGATGGGTGCAGTCTTTGTGAATTGCTAGCACGCATCTTGTAAAATTTCCAAGTGCGTGCACTTCAAAGCTGGAAGGACCGCTGGTGCCAAGCTGAGCCTTGTTTGGGGGTCAGGCTAAAGCTGTTTGGCTTGTCTTTGAACAATATTGCACTGAAGGCCTGCACAGCTTCCTCTCCTTCATAGTTTTGATGTTCGTCCTTCAGTTTCTCCTTTTTTCTCTTTACTTTTTCTTGCTTTTCAGCAGAGTCTCCATCCCTCACTCTCTCTCTCTACTGGTGAGCCAGCCCAACACCTGATCCCAATCCTCACCAACTCTTTATTATTATTATTATTATTATTATTATTATTATTATTATTATTATTATTATTATTATTATTATTATTATTATTATTATTATTGTATTTATTGAGCAAGGTCCTGGCTTCTAATAGCAACAAAGTGCTTTACTTTTATCCAACAGTACAGATACATAATGGAGCGCTTTACAGAGGTGTACAACAGAACAGATATAAAGCAGGGGGTGGGATATAGAGCGGCACAGAGGAGGGAAACAGATGTACTGGTTGGCAGGGAGGAGAGGGGCGGGCAGCTTCTAGCGAGTCATGTGGCGCGAGGGCCAATGTGATGGCCTAGGTGTTGAGGCAGAGAGATTCCTTGAAGAGGTGGGTCTTGAGTTATTTTCTGAACTGTAGGAGCTTGGGGGGGGGGGGCGGGTCTTCCTAGTGCCCTCCCTCTCCGTTTGGTACCCGCATCTTCAGCTACAGAGGTAAGGCAGATCCCTAATATATGGTGCATTGATATGCCTGCAGATTTACTTTCTTTGTATTGTGCAGAATAATTGAGTGCCATCCACTCCCCTTCCCTCGAAGGGTGCAACCTCTCTTGCATCTGGAATCAGGGAACCTTCATTTCACCTGTCCTCACTCAGCATTACGACAAAGGACAGAGAGCCCAGCACCACTGATGGACGTAGTCCCTTGCAAGATACAATCCCCTGTCCCCTTTCAAGATGCTGCTGTCCTATCAAGAACTAACAGTTATGTGCTTTGCTATAGGTGAGGCGTGGGACCGTATCCCAACTTTAAAGGATATCTCTCCTCCTCACAGGCAGAATGTCATCCTTGCACAGAATGGGTTTGGAGTAACATTTACCATTCAAGAAGGTAAAGATCAGGCTTAAAGCAGGCTGCAATGATCTTATCTATAAGTCACAGGGATCGGCCACAAGTATGTTCAGCTTAGTATTCGA
This sequence comes from Ambystoma mexicanum, assembly GCF_040938575.1. Classification (NCBI taxonomy): domain Eukaryota; kingdom Metazoa; phylum Chordata; class Amphibia; order Caudata; family Ambystomatidae; genus Ambystoma; species Ambystoma mexicanum. Next base: position 583,725,969 of record NC_090922.1, on the reverse strand, counting down.
ATAGAATTAGCCACCTGTTGCACAGATCTGTTTTACCTGTAAAGCCACAGGCGTAAATTTCACTAATATGGCTTGACATGCTAACGCACTTACTGCAGAATTCTGTGTGCAACCAGAGGGTCCTGCCGCCTAAGAGACTGTGGTGGAGAATGGAAGGACAGAGTAGGTAAAGATGGATGCGTAGAGGAAGAGAATTGAAAAAGAGGGAGGAAAGTAGCTAAAGACAGGGAGATAAAGAGGCTGTAAGAGGGCAAGAGATAGCAATGTTGAGGGTATTGGAGGAAAGGAGGGTGGAGTGGCTGGGAAAAGAGAAAGAGAGTAAGTCAGCGAGGAAGAAAGAATAAGGGAGGTATGGGAAGTTGCATGTGGAGAAAGAGAGGAGGACGGATGAGAAAAAGGGTGAGAGACTGAGGGACACAAGAGTGGGAGTGCGAGAGTGGGAGAGAGGAAAAGGTTAGATCTTGAATTTTAAATTTTCATTTAACCTTCCCCGAACCGCACCAGTGAGAGGCGGTTGACGGTGGGCGGGGAGGAGGGAGGGCCGGCCGCAATGACGGACACTCCAGCCTTTCCCCTGACTGGGGGTGATCTGGCTGCTCTCTCAGGCTTGTCGCTGGAAATTGCGTCAAGAAAGGAGGAACGGGTGCTCTCCAAACAGCACTTTACCAGCAAAATAGTGGGCAATATTTCAAAAACGTCAGCCCGAAAAGCTATACGTTTGAAAGCACCTTATAAAAGAGTAAATAAAAAGCAACATAAACTGAGTCTCCTGAACCCATCAAATACTATGAACACGCTAAAAGAATACTTTGGCCGGAAATGCCACCTAGAAGGATGTCCTCAGCAAGATATTTCAGATGCCGAACTTCTGGCCATCGTCAAAGATACCGCGATGCACTTAACAGGGGTAATAATTCCCCCATTACCCTCGGCCAGAAAAGAACCCCGCCCCTCACAAAACACTAAATGGGGCGGAATAAAAAGGTCAGCAAAAACACCTTAGAGGTGGGTCGATAGGAGCCATTCATAATAGGGGAAGAAGAAGACAAGACCACTCAGCCTTTGGCATTTGAGCCAAATATAGAATCGGACCCCCTCAGGATATTATGCCTGCCCCAACAGAGCATAGAAGATGCTGTGAGCGTAGCACAGGGGGAAGTGGCGACAGGATCTACAACATCATTTAATGATTGAAGGGACCCCCCCAAGGGAAAAGAGAGAGTATACGAGGAAGCGGAAGCTGAACCTAGAACCCGAAACGAACCAAGGGATCTGACTAATGGAAAAGAGATGCTCCAGGGAGATAAAGAAAATACTATCACCATAACTCCGAAAAAGCAAGCTTTGGCGAAACAGCCAACATTAAGCCTCTCTCCATCAAAGGCCATAGAAAAGAGGTATTACGCCAACAAAACAAAAAGCCCTCGAGATTTAAGGGGAATGTCGCCTATACCAAATAGACGTCTAAGCGAGATAACCAACAAGCAACCACAGGATTCCCCCAAAAGAAATTAGATCCAATGACTATTCTCTCAACAGTCACAGTTGCTGGCACCCTTTGCAAAATTATATGAAGCCCTAAATGAATCAATGAAAGATCAAAATGCGCTCATCGCCATGATGCACACTAAAATACTCGTCTTAGAGGGATTTGTGACTGCCAGGGTGAGAAATCCAACTGGGATCAACGAACCAATTCAGACAAAAGGTCAAGTGGGGGGAACATAAGTAAGGAAGGTAATGGGAGTGAACTAGAGGCAAAAGACACCAGATCCTCACACACCCAAACGGACCCCAGTGGGAGAGCTACTTCCAGCAATGCACCCAAAGCAGCAAACGATGTCCTGCAACCTACTGCAGTACCACCAGCCAGATCTGGGAAAGGAGATCCACATTCTCTTATAACTCCTGCACCATTGTCACCACAGAATGGTGGCCTGGGTGAAAACAACGTAAACCCCGGGAAAAAAAGAGGAAATTCAGCCATTACACAAAATACAAACGGAAGTCCAAAGTTGAAATCAACTCCAACTATTTTTACCTTCACGGCAGATCACATCTTTCCAACATGTGACATCTTTTCTCAGAAAGGTAATATACAAAATAATTCAAAGAAAAAGCTTGTTCGAATAGGAAGCGGTACTACAAAGGAGGTGAAAGCCAAACCAGATCCCGGGAAAGGATTGCCGAGTACCAATCCAAAAGGTGACAAAAAGGCAATGACCCAAAGTCTCCCCAGCTCTACGTGGAATAATTCTCCCACAGCGCCATTTCAGAGCGAGTCAGAGAAGAGGATCAACAAGTCGACGAACAATCATCCGACTCAATCGACCTAATGGACTTGAGTTTGTATACTTTCGAAGACTCTGAATCAGAAATCCCAGAAGCTCCACAACAAAAAAAGACCAAATGAAATTCACCAGATCTTCCTCAGAGGCAAATCCCAAATAAGAGAGTCCTTTTCGCCGACTCCAGCTCGCTATCACGAGCGCATGAGACACAGAACAAGGATACGAATAAAAAGAACTTTCAAAGAGGTTTGCATTTGTCTCTGCCAAAAGGTATGAAGCGAAGACACTCAGCGACATGCCTCGAAAGCAACGCACCTCTGCTCCACAATAAAGGGAAGCACAAGAGACTTGAAGTCCATCAGGATAACACAGAAAAAGACAAACCCTTTAGATTTAATTCAACGGCAACAACGATCTCACGTCGCCCGCCTCCTCATTCAAAAACACACTATAGGTCACTGGCTCACGATGCTAGGGAGAACCATGTGTTAACCAAGTGGAAAGACAATGTTTGGGATAGTGATTATAACGCCAGTGCAAAACCTATTCCGATGCGCACATTCAAGCTTCAAAGAATCTGAGAAGAACGTGATAACTGGACCCTAAACTACAAGGCGATATCTAACATCTTCGACCAAATAAAGTCCCTCCAATCCTCCTCGGCAGATATCATTGACATTCTAGAACCCAATCCTAATGGAAGAAAGGACAGCTCATATATTCACATCAATTCGAGTAAAGCCCAAAAATTACTTTGGATGTCTAAAGATGAATTAAAACAATTGGGCCATGAGCTCAGCCTCGCAATGAATGCGACGCTTAACTTTGTGGAAAAAACAACACAGGACACTTCTCTAAGAAGCCCTGGAGGGCTGCTAAAAGGAAAAAAACACAAGGGCACCACAGAACTACAACTTGCCTAGATCGAGACACCCCTTCGCTAAACCACTTCCAGGCCCCTCAGAGAGAGTAATCAATCCTCTGGGTTTGGCTGGGGAAAAGCAGCAAGACACTCTCTGACGACCAACGAGCGAATAGAGTCTTGAGAGGAGAAAGACTACAACGGAAAGAGGACCACTTGGATAAACCGACTCAAAAATGATTCCATCAATTGACCGAAACTGGACCAGCTTCCAAAGGCAAGAAAGGGTGGAGTTTCGGAGATCAAATCCCCACAACCTCAAATGAAAACAACGATTGGTTTAAGAGGCAAGTCAACTGGCTGCAAGCAAAATAGCCATCATATAAGGATATACGGGTCCTTGATTCAGATCCCCTGGGATTAGATACAACATCAATACTGAGTTTGGCATCTTGGAATACGTGGGGATTCGCCCACCTGACCGCAAAATCAGACGTGCTTCTGTCTGATTTTGACATACTGTGCCTGCAGGAGACATGGCTAATCCGAAAACCATGTTTAGATGGATTTGAGCTGGCACACTCTCCGGCCCACAAAGGACTTAAAGGAAGACCCCGGTCGGGTATAACAGCTGTCAATTCAGGAAGTACCCTGACCTTGACAAAGGTCATTAAAAGATCTGAATTCATCTTGGCAACAATAATCACTTGGTCAGCCCCCGCTCTAAGTTCCAAAAAAGAGACACAAGAAAAGATCCTTGTCTTAAACATCTATTGGAACCCGCTCCGAATATCGAACAAACAATTCTTGACAGAGTTGGAATTGACAATCGACACAGCTTTAATTGAAGAAGATGTCAAACATATAATGATTGCAGGAGATTTGAACATCGACTTACTTGCGGCAAGAGAAATTTGCGAGGAAGGGCCACCCTTTGGTCCAGACTAACGAAATCCAGAGACCTGCACAACTTGCATCTGATAAATGACGCAATGTCAAACCATATTCAAACATGGGAAAGAGAAGGAGAAGGTGCTGTCATCGATTACATCCACATGTCTAGAAGCCTTCTAAAATACTTCGCGTCCTTTAAGGTGCAAAGAACAAAAAGCAGTGACCATAACCTACTTTTACATGAGTGGCACACAAGCCTGAAAGAAGAACGAAGATCACATTCATCTTTAGAAACTGACACACAGGGTATCCGTATTCGACTCTCGGCCCCAGCAATTAACGCTCTGACGAAAGAATACGCAGAGTGTAAGAGCCGGGGCAGACTGAATTCTGAGAACACAACAGACTACTCATCAGTTCTGTTAGTCTCCAAAAACCCTGTAAAAAAAGATGCCCAACGGCCAATGATGATAACCCACGCCTTCAATAAACAATTGGTGGAGAAAAGGAAGCTTGTCAGAAACTTAAAAAGAAAAGCAAATAAATCAGGCTTGGAAACTGACCTAGAGGAAGCAAATAAAGTCACTAAAAAATATCAACAGTGGCTTAGAGGGAATAAGCATAAGAGAAACCAAGATGATGCAGAATTGATGCTGCGCACTATCTGTAACAAGAAAACAAAGGACTTATGGTCACTTATTAATGGAAAAATAAAGGGTGAGAACCAGGCATTGACCAATGCAGTGGGAGAATTGAGCTGGATTAAACATTTTGAACAACTTTATAAAGCCCCCATGAAACCTCCATCACTATCTTCCGCTGCTACAAAAGTGAAATGGAAGGTGCCAACGGATCAAGAGACAATCATCAACAAAATAAAAAAACGTAATGGCTCACGCACCGCAGCAGAAGGCATCACCAACTATGACCTTATACAAAAGGCTGAAAGTTGGTCCAAGTTCGTGGGAGAAGTGTTCAAGAATTGTAACTCAGCGGCTACAATCTCCCCGTTGTGGAAGAACGCGATAGTTGTCCCAATTTTCAAGAAAGGTGCCAGGGACAACCCAAACAACTATCGGCCTATATCACTATTGGATTCGATTGGGAAACGTTTTGCTGCTTTCATTCTGGAAAGCTTCCAAGATTGGGTAACTCCTGGCAAAATGATTGACCCGTTACAAACAGGTTTTGTAAAAAATGCAGGAACACTCACCAACATTTTAGCCATAAGTACTTTGAAAGCCAAAGTCATTGAGGGCCATCCTAAAATCTACATGGCTTTCATTGACCTAACAAAGGCATTCGACTGTGTCGACAGAACTCTGTTGTGGGAAAAAACTAGAAAATCACAAGTGCCCACCAGAGATCCTCAATCCTATTAAGGACCTGTACAGCAACACGTCGATGAGCGTACGCCTTAATCAGCAGGGGCTATTGTCATCCTGGATCAAAACTGAACGAGGAGTGAAGCAGGGATGTCCCCTTGCCCCGGCACTCTATAATGCATATGTCTCGGATTACCAAGAACTTGAGGCAAAAATATGCATATTCCCTCCAAGACTGGGCGAAGAGAGAATATCTAGAGTGCTATATGCAGGCGACATTATCCTGATGGAACAAACGCCGATAGGTTTACAAAGAAAACTTATAAACCTCGACACTTACCTCCAAGCAAACCATCTGCAAATGAACCAAGAGAAAACTAAAGTTATGATCCTGGGAAAAGGCACAAGCGAAAACATGACCTTCGTATGGAAGGTACGAGAGGAAACCCTGGAAATCGTGGAGGAGTTCAAGTATCTCGGAGGTCTTGAGGGCCGAGGGACTTAGCTGCAGGATCTTTAGCGTCATTGAGACCTAGATTGAGGTCACCTAGTATGATGGCTTTGGTAGGTTTTTTTAAGTGGTCTGAGAGGAGGTGGGTGAGGGCTGCCTGGAAGTAACCTAGGGGTCCAGGTGGCTGGTAGACAAGATGTAGGGCAATAGTGCAATGATGTGAGAGGTTGAGTTTCAGCTGGAGGTAGTCGCTGTTATTCATATCTTTGTCAACCTTCCTGATGAAGAGGGAGTCTTTAGCTATAAGAGCTACGCTGCCTCCTTTGGATGGGCGGTCCTGTCTAGTGATGGAGTAGCCTGAGGGAAGGGCAAGGGAATGCGCAGGCCCTGAGGCATCATGCAGCCAGGTTTCCGTTACCATAAGGAGGTCCAGGTTATGGGCGGTGATGAGGTTGTGAATGTCTAGCGCATGGGCATTGATGGAGTGTGCATTGACCAGCGCACAGTTGAGGTGGGGCTCCTGAGGAGTGGAGGTGGCTATGGGGGGTGGCCTAGGTAGGCTGGAAGGGGGGCAGTTTCTGGCAGTGGTGTGGAAGATATTTGCAGCAACAGCATTAGGAATTACATTTTCAGTAGTATGGGCATCATTTACAATAGTGTGCAATACAGTATGAGCAGGACTGCCGGTAGTTAAATGTGGCAGCATAGTATTAGCAACAACAACGTTGGGAGTGGCCTTTCTCCGTAATATGGGTGTCATTTACAATACTACGCAATACAGTATGAGCAGGGCTGGCGGTAGTTAAATGTGGCAGCATAGTATTAGCAACAACAACGTTGGGAGTGGCCTTTCTCCGTAATATGGGCGTCATTTACAATACTACGCAATACAGTATGAGCAGGGCTGGCGGTAGTTAAATGTGGCAGCATAGTATTAGCAACAGCAATGTTGGGAGTGGCATTTTCAGTAATATGGGCGTCATTTACAATAGTACACAATACAGTATGAGCAGGACTGGCAGTAGTTAAATGTGGGACCATGGTATTAGCAACAACATCACTGGGAGTGATATTTTCAGTAGTATAGGCATCTGTTACAATAGTATGCAATACAGTATGAGCAGGACTGGCAGTAGTTAAATGTGGCACTGTGGTATTAGCAACAACAGCATTGGGAGTGGCATTTTCAGTAGTATAGGCATAATTTACAATAATACGGAATACAGTATGAGCAGGACTGGCAGTAGTTAAATGTGGCCCATGGTATTAGCAACAACAGCATTGGGAGTTGCATTTTCTGTAGTATGGGCGTCATCTACAATAGTACGCAATACACTATTAGCAGGAATGGCGGTAGGTAAGTGTGGCAGCATGGTGTTTGCAACATCAGTAACATCAACCATTAGCTTGGAGTGTAAGCATGGGAAGTGGCAAATTTTGGTTTAGGATATGACGTGGCCTTAGCAGGTGTAACTGTCTTGAGCTTCGTGATAGGAGTAGGTGGGTGTTCATGTCTTCGTTCGTGGTCCGAGTAAGAAGTAGCCTCTAAGTGAGGGTAATTGGAAGCTAATCCAGCTTCTGCACGAAACGCCAGGGTTGGTCTGAGTTTAGCAGACTTGAATATGCACTTGGTGGCGTAGACCGTTGAGCGCTGCATGCGTTGGCTAGGTGTAAAAACCTTGCCTGCATTTCTGAAGTGCGTGGGCAGGAGGTGGGAGGCAAGTGAGGCCATGTGGATACTTGAACCAAGCCGTGTTAGCCTAGTGGCTAGGCCTGACACTGAATTATATCAAACTGCTGTGGCTCTATAATTGTGTGCTCTTATCAGTCATCATGACACAACTATGGATGGCTTATATTTAAAGGCTGAGTTGCCACCAGACTGACTAAGGCATACAGCTAGGTCTTGGAATTCCCTCCACTTCGCCTTTGGGCAGCAGAGGATCTCTTAGTCTTCTGCTGATCTTTAAAGCTGTTTCTGTTCGTCTAAAGGGTAACAGAGGGTATGAGCTATTGAGTGGACTCTACATAGTGTCAAGATGCCTCTGGGTGGCTGTGCGCTCTATACATTTACATAACATAACATAACATACAATCATGACAATTTAGAACAGAGGTGCAGAAGATTAATTAGCCACCTCTGACTGCAGGAACTTTGGAACAGTCCAACCAGACACCCATTCTCATTGGTCCTGTCATAGCAAGGCCTGCTGACACGGAATTATATCTAATTGCTGTGGCTGTATAAATGTGTGCTCTAATCAGTCACTATGCCACAACTTTGCCTGGCATATATTTAAAGCCTTGGTTGCCACCAGACTCACTAAAACATACAATTATGACCATTTAGATCAGATATGCTGAGGAGTAATGCACCACCTCTGCCTGCAGGAACTTTGTGTCCAAGCAGCTGTCAGGAATGCACATGTGACCTTTGAATCAGCCCTGTGCACTGTAGAGCTTGGACTGAGGGTGCCTGCAGAGTATCTGAACAAACGCACATGTGTGCACTATCATTTGGGCATGGAGCAGTTATGAAAAGGGGGTCTGTTTAGAAGACCTCCCTTTCAGTAACAGAATTACCTGTGTCATTGTATGTGAATAAAAATCAAAAAAGCTCAGACTACCCTGCCCTCACTAAATGGCCATTCTGTCACACAATCTAAAGTAGGAATGATCTGATGGCCAAGATTTTGCAAACCGAGCAACAGAAAAGAATGCAAATTTCCTCGGTCAACAATGACTCAATAACAATGTGATGATCAGGTGACTTGTGACATGACATTCAAGAAATGCAATATGTGGTCCTAATGTTCTACAAATGTGTATGGTAAAAATTAACACACCTAAAGGATGAGGAAAATAGTGCACAAACATAATCGATTTCTGTACATTGAAAATGGTTAGTGTTATCAGTTGTATTATTGTAAACCCAACAAATATCAGTAGCCAGTGAAGATGGCCAATGGTAGAGTTTTTATAGTGAAAACAATGACATTAAGCCTCATTACAAGTCCGGCAGTAACCCTGCCGGTGCTACCGGGGAGTTGCCGCTGGACTTGTAAATGTTACTGGCACCTATCTTGCCGGTAACACCAGGGGTTACAACCCCGGCGGTCCGGAAAGTCAGGAGCTGGTAAATTTTAATTCCCCATTCCCATAGAGTCCTTCAATGATGGCCTGCTTACCGTGGTCGCTGTGTCCGGCAGGGTCCGACCTGTCTAGCACAGCAGCTCCGGCATGCCAGTCTGCAAACAGCGATGCCGGTAAGCTTACCAGCACTGTTGTTTCCAGACCGGCAAACTTGTGATGAGGCCCATTGTTCACTATAAGCTACTCTCAAGCCTTCTTCAGTAAATGACAGTAGGTGGATGTTCGCAGTACGGAATATGTTTGCTCATACCCTTCTATTTGTGAATACTCTATTTTAAATATTCTTCCTACATTGTTTTTTAAACTTTATTCAGTATTTTATCATAAACAAGTAATAAACAAAACCAGACTACCCATTGTATCCCCCCTCCCACTACCCCCTTAAGTTTCTCACAAGGTAACATTAACAATGCAACAACAGGTGCAAATTTCATTTGGATTTGTAGATATCACTTGGAAAGCGATCTGAGATGTTGGCTACAGTGACCCACCATGCCTGTCACAGCGGAATCGGGCAGCTGAATGTTGATTAATGTCCTAGGGTAGAATCAGGGGATTGTGCATTCTGAGCAGCGTCAAGCAAATATTGCCTAAAGGGAGGCCAATAGTCAAAGGGGCGTCTAGAGGCCGGAAGTGTAGCGGCATATCCAGTCTCTCTCTGTTCGCATAGCTTCATGTTTTCCAACCACCTCGAGAAAGCATGGCTTTGGGCCTACCCCATGTTCTTGCTACCAGATACCTGCCCACAATGGTGGCCATATCTAACAGTTTCTTTTTGGTGCGAGTTCCTTCCTCGATTAAAGCCAGTAGCCAGAGATCCGGCGACAAGACCCTTGTTGATGGTAGCATTCCAGCCATTGCCTTTTCTATGGAGGCCCTGAAAGACCTAATGCGGGGGAAATGCCACGCACCATGATAAAAGTCAGCAGGCTCTGAACAACATCTCCTACAGGAAGGGGGTCTCTCTGGGAAGAACCTACTCATTCTACGTTTGGTGGGCGAGCAGATCACTAATGTGAACCTGGCTTTTGGTGACTTTAACTTGGTGCTTTTTTACAATCTCATTCATTCTTATACTAAATATACAATAAGTGAACACATCAACTATCAAGCATGACTTAGTCTCACTTTTTATACTATATAAAAGCATCTTTTTACACACTTTTTTTTGTAAACTTTCGTCATTGGTAGTTGATCCAACACAATATAACAACCAATCTTTGCTGGTCGTACATGCATGCAAAAATCTTGCAGTCTAAGCATCAGTTCTGTCAGATCGGAACAGACACCGGATTTACTGTAACAAGAAATTGTAACCCCAACCAATTAACAAACACTGTGCCATAGACTACTCTCTCCATATAATCATACCTTCGTTCTACACATATAAGGACGCCATTCTCACAGTATTGAAAAAATGCTTTAGTATAGAAGGTCTGTGTTAATGGTGTTTCCTGTCTTTCACCCATTCGTGAAACAGGAGCCACACCTGAAGGAATGCTTGGTAGGAACCATATGCTAAAGCACATACCTTTTCCATTCCCAACACTCCCCACAGCCTCAACCACAATAAAGCCACCCCCGGGCCTTCAATCATTTTGCATTGGTGAGCCAGAATCATTCTAGCAGCGATGAGCATATGTGTGATTAAGGTTGCTCGTGGTCCGCTTGCCGCATACACTCCCATCTCCACTGCCCTCAGGAGTATCACGGTCGGTGAAAAAGACAATTGCACCTCCACAATATCTTTGATGTGCCCCAGGATCTCCTTCCAAAAGATTCTCGCTTTAGGGAAGCACCACCACATGTGGAGTAGATCCCCAATCTCCCCACAGTTTCTCCAACATAGAGGTGAGTATGGATTGTGTATATTGTGAAGCCTCTGTGGTGTCAGATACCATCGAAAACATAATTTATATGCTGCTTATTTGATTGTTAAGTGCCTTAATGCATTTTGGGCCTTCCTCCAAATTTGCTCCCATACTCCCACAGAAATTGTAATTCCCAAGTCCTTTTCCAAATTTGTCCATGTATGTCAGTTTGTCCTCCCGGACTGCTTTGTATAATAGTCCATAGAGACTTGAAACACTCTTGAGTGAATCCTTCTTTCATGGATACTTCCAGTCCTACCGTCTTACTAACGCCCCCTATGTGAGATCCAGTGTCGGAGTTGTATGTATGGAGTTGTATGTAATGTAACCGAGGGGTCCCTCCTTATACAACTACGCTAGCCAGGGTGTAGAGGAATCGCTCCAATCTTCCCAAAATCTGTCTGAGCAATCCGGGCTAAACTCTACATTATTTTGCACAGGCGTATAAGGAGCCAGTGCAGGGGTCAAGCCCCTTCGCTGCAATGCCTTGTTCCAATACTGCAACGCACATTTAGTGGTCTCTAAAGGGGACCCCTACTGCCACTTGTGTCAAATTCCCCAGGAATGGTAAAGCAATCAGCGGTATGGCTGTAGCACCCCGTTCCAAACTGTGCCATCCCTCCACAACCAATTCCATCACAGAACCTTTATGTGTCGCTATAATGTATCTTTCAATATCCCGGACTCCCAACTCGCCCAAAGACATAGCACTCATTAATGCTCGTCTGCGGACTCTGGGTTTCTTCTTTTGCCATATAAAGGTGAAAATCTCCTTTTGTAGCTACCACACCATTGGCACTGGTATAGCAATCGACAACACATTCGCCAAATATAAAAGCCTGGGCAGAAGTGTCATTTTGAGAGCTGCTGTGCGGGAAAACCATGTCAGGTCTTGTTTATGCCATCTCTGGAGGTCATCAACTATAACAGGGTTATACTGGCCCTATATTGGCTGTCGTAATCCGCTGTCAATTTTATCACCAGATATCATTGACCATTTCAGCAGGACATTTTTGCAACGCTCATTCAGTTCCTGGGGATCCTCAGATATGTTAAGTGCCTTAGACTTTGCATAATTTATCCTAAATCCTGACGCCCCTAGAAAAACTTCCAAAACCCATATTACCTTCAGCAGTGACTGCGAGGTATCACGTCAAAAAAGCAGCACATGGTCCGCCTATGTATCCCCTTGCCACTATGCATCACAGACGCTAACGGCTCCATTGCCATAGCGAAGAGCAGCTGGGAAAAGGGGCAACCCTGCCATGTCCCCTCCCTGATGTCAATCACTGCTGAGAGTTGCCCATTAATTATTAATTGCTTGATGGAACTTGAAGTTTGCGAGAACCATCTAGACAAAAGCAGGATCACAACCAAACGCTTTAGAATCTTTCATAGGTAGCCCCAATCCATACAGTCAAAAGCCTGTAAGGCATCTAGGGCGGCAAGCAAACATTTCTGCCCCGGGTTTTGTTCACCAAGCTAAGAATTTACTGCCCTCCCAGTATTATCCTGTGTGTGACGACCATTAAAAATCCCGCCGGGTCAGGCTGAATACACTTCAGAAGAATCCACATTAATCGTCTAGCCAATATTTTAAAATATATTTTTGGGTCATTGTTCAACAGGGATGTGGGGGCGATAACTACTGCATTCTGTGGGGTCTTTATTTGATTTGAGAATCAGTGTTGTGGTGGAGATACCCATATCCTTAAATAGCTTAGCCAGTGGCCTTATTAACTACGGTTTAAATGACTTTTAAATGCTATTCCTGAACCCATCACGGCTTGGTGCCTTATTAGGTGGCAGCAAGTCGACAGCCCTCTCCACCGCCTCTGGTGTTATTGGGCCTTTTAAGACTGATGCAGGTCTGCTTGCTCTATGAAGTCATCTTGGTCTACATGGTCCAGATTCTCTGACTCCAACAGATGTTTATAATACATTTCCATTATGCCTAATTTCTCCTCTTCCCCCTTTGCAGTTCACCCATCTCTGTTTGTAATTGTGTGATATTGTTCTTGGCCCGCTGCTTGCACAATATGGCTGCCAGGAAGCGATTGTCCATATTGCCCTTACTGTAGTATGACTAATCTGGAGCAATAGCTGGACCAATGTATCCGCTATATGAGCCTCCAGTCGCGCCATAATCTTCTGCAATTCCCTCAGTGATCTCAATGTATTCTTGTGAGCATGAATTTTCCAGCTGTTGCTACCTCCTGTTCCAATACGAGATGCATTGAGTCTCATATCCACAAGAATGCAGCTGTTTTGGAAATAAGCTCTCCTCTGGTGACAGCCTTCACAGCATTTCATACTACTCACCAATCCATCCTCTGTGTAGCGTTCTCCTGAAAGTAATTCAAATAACATCCTCCATCTGCGCTCTGAGTCCTATGTCTGACAACACTAACTCATTCAGCCTCTCCGGTTTCCTTTCTTTCGGTACTATACCACCAAACTCAACTTCTAGCAACACTGGGGAATGTTCAGAGAGATACAGCAGGCCTATTTCCACGGCGGCATTCACCATGGGGATCAACATAGCAGATACCATTCACTTATCGCTTCCTGTACCGCCGAGAACTGCGTATACTCTTTCTCGTTCTGTCGGAAGAACCTCCAAGTCTCGAAAAGTCCTGCTTGAAATCACCATCCAACACCACCTGATCCTCAATTAGGGTTCCTAGCCGAACCCCTGTGTCTTAATGAAATACTTCTGTTTTTCATTGGGAGCATAAAGGGTCACCAAAGTAAAAGATTGTTCTCCAAGCAATCCCTTCAAGATCAGGAACCTCCCCTCAGGGCCCCATATATAGAGATTGTTTTGTCAAGCTAATACTATCACTGATCAGGATTCCCACCCCCTTTTTCTTTGCTCCCGAGGACGCATACAATTGTTTGGGAAACCGCCTATGTCTCATTTGTCTTTCATTAATTGCTAACAGGTGTGTTTCCTGAAGGAAAACAATGGAGGCTTTCATTTCAGCCAACTGCTATATTATAGAACAACATTTTGAGGGGGAATTAAGACCCTGTACATTCAGGGTGAGTATTGTTACCTCAACCATTTTCAATTCTGGGTCTCTCCCACCCTATACCACCCCTTATTGTAGCGGGCCCGAAGAGCCTATACCTTTCAAATCCCAGCCACATGCCACAATAAACATTCAACAGAAACCAGAACTCCCCTGGATCTCTCTCCCACTTCAAACTCCCCCCCACCAATCATCCACTACTCATACCCTGGTATTGGATCACATCCCAGGATCATTAGGGGCTAGATCCAATATCCTCTGCCACTCCCCCAACCCCCTATTATACAGTAAAGATCAATTGTAGAAGTATGAGCCATCCACTGAGAACCCTCACTGCCACATCATGCTAACAGGAAACAATGCCCAGAAAGTCACCCCCAAACCAGAACTGACTCCAACCTGAGTTAACAACCACCCCAGATTCCCTTTATGGATCCTCTTCCCGAAGGGACCACAATATGGTTGTAATAATTACAAACACCTGTCATCAGGTAACCATCTGTGTTCATGAGCCATTCCCCTTTCCTTTAGGATATGGACGAGCAGGCCTCCATCCATCCTTTCTATGAGTCTGCAAATCCTTCCCCTCGACAATCTTCTCTGGTCTCCCCCGCCTCCTTGTCGGTTCACCTCCTCCCCGCCGATCAGTTCTTCTGCTTCATCTTCGTTGGTGATGTTATAGGCTTTCCCGCCATATTCAAAGCACAGACCAAAGGGAAAGGTTCACCGATAGCGCACACCCTTTTCATGCAACCAGGCAGTCACCAGTCTCAGGCTCTTCCGCCATTGCAGGGCCATGAGAGCCAAATCCTGAGAGATCCTTACAGGTGGACCCTTGTTAGCACATCCGGGAGCATGTTTTTATTCTGCTACTACACAGTATACATTCGGTACATACGGCCAAGTAGTACATCTGAGTCATTCAGGACCTATCGAAACAAGGCACGTACATGAGCCTCTAGGTCTGCATCCGAGACTGATTTGGGAATCCCCCGTAGCCGAATGTTATTTCGCCTGGTTCTGTTTTCTGCATCCACCTGTTTGTCCATAATCCATTCCAGTTGCTGTTCCAACTCGCCCATTTGTTTCGCGGTCTCCTCTTGTTCAAAACCATGTTCACATAGGGTAGATTCTGCTTCCTCCATCCTCTTTTCAATGGCCAACACATGCTTGCTTAACTCTGACATTGTCTTGGACAGTGCTACCACGCTGTCTTTGATTTCCTTTTTAATCACAGACAACATCAATTGGAGGTTGGACCTCCTTATGGGAGGATCCTCAGAATGAGTCTGAGGGATAGTCAGGGAATGGATCTGTGCTGCTGCCACCACTTGGTTCTTCTATGGCCCATCTGGTCCCTGCAATAGTGCTTTGATATCTCCTGTAGTCATCCCATTGAATTTAAATGCATGCTTGGCCATGGCTTCAGGAAGCGCAGACTCCTTTATGTACCCAAATGCTCACCAGGCATAAGACGTGGGGTCACCCGCTTTATACTCACATTCACTTGTAAGCAACAGATTGGAGAGGTGTCCCAGTCATAAAAAATCTCTCAGAGGTCCCCTCAGGCACTTAGTTAATAGTCAGTGAGGGCTCCTGCCCATTATCTCCGCAATGTTGGCTGATGTAACCGCTGAAGCAGGCTACTTGGCCTATGCACTCCGATCACATGACGAGTGGGCCACTCTCTCAGTTAGCCACCGCAGAGCGTGATCTCGTGCTGAGACCATCGGAAGACCATAGATCCGCACTGAGCTCAATAGTCCCCCAGGAGCAGCTCACTCTCCCACTTATGGCGCCTCCGATCGCTGCACACCGCTGCACCCTGCTCTGTCCCCGTTACCTCCTGTCTGGAGATCCGAGGTCCCGCAGGCATCTCCTGCACCGAAGTATGGGTCGCTGAGTCAGCTGACGTCACTCAGCCTAAACTCGCTGGATCATTTAGGACACCGCTATCACTGCTCGTGGTCCTTCACTGGCTCAACTCCTTACTGGGTGTTGGTGCCATGCAACTCGCACCCCACAAGCACCTCACTACAGCCTTGGTCGCCATATTGAGACACGGTTTGCCGTGGATGTTGCATCGGTGGGGACCGCCTGTAAAGACTGGAGGAGGGGTCTGTACTTCTGCTCTCTATATGGTAGAGGACAGGCACAGAGGACCCCAGCCAAGATTCTCTATTACGGTAACAATGGACGAGCAATCAAGGCCTAGCTTCTCAGGAGGTGATGCAGGTTGGTTCTTAAGAACAGTGTAGTCCCCAAGCCCCCACAAAGGAATGTCCACTCACTGTAATAGTTAAAACACAGTCTTTATATAATTAATATTCAAGGTTATGTACACTATCACAATAACTCACTTTGTGCTCAGAAAATACACAATGGCAAATATATACAGTTCTAAAGTGGTACCACAATTATTATCAGATCTCATTAAAGTGCATCAACTATACTCTGGTCAAATGTCACACAGATCAAGGAATAAAAGTAACCAACAATAGATATAGGAGGAAAGCAGTTGGTTAGAACAATGGGCAGAATATTGATCCCTACCAACTAGGTACAATTCTGTGTGGCGATCCCCCTACCTGGGTAACCTGTAAATTAACGATATATCACAAGCCCAGTCCATATATTGTTCTATAAGTCTTATTTCCTTCTACAAGGTTTCTACCCCCCCCCCAATGTACCTGGTAGAGCAGAGTTCTTCGAGGAGGCGTCGATGGATCCTTCTTGAGTGACTCCCTTTAAAGCAGGAGCCACGGATCGTGGAGAGGCATTGAAGAAGGTAAACTTGGCATCAACGGCATCAATGAAAAGTTCGACGGTGCCGAGACCACGGCCTCGATCCAGGCAGTGCTCGTCGGTGACGTCCTGCGAGGATGAGGAGTGCGGGCACCTCAGCGTTTGATAGTTCAGGACAGCAAAGAGTTTCAGAAGAACTGTGGCCTGACAAGGGCATCGAGTCGTCAAAGTCTTTGTGGTCTTCGGGTGGCGCGAATCCCACCGGCGGATGCTTCTTGGCGCGTCGACGGCCTGGCCTTCTCCGGCAGGATAAGGTGGGTGGCGGTGCCGACGAGCGCGTCCGTGAATCAAAAAGTCTTATGCAAAGGAGCGTGCGGCTCGGTCATCGGTGGCTCGGCATCAAGCGATCCCCTCTTCTGGGCAACACGGCTCCGATGGGCCTCCAGTGGTTACAGCAAACTTGCGAACCCTGGTCGACGACAGTGGACGGAATGTCCAGTGCTGATCTTCGTTCTCCTCAGCGGTCCCAGTCTCCGGTCAGCAGCCTTTCGAGGGTCTGACTTCCAAGGCGCTTCGGCGAAGGTTAGCGGTGCTCGATGGTTCATCGGAGCACGGGAAGAGGTTGCCTAACCAGGTCCTCTGTTGGATCAGTCCTTGATGAACTCGACAGCTTTCGGATCGGGTCGAAGCAAATTCAGCAGCAGTTTTTCTTCCAGCTGGGCATCAAAGATAAACAGTTCCAGTTACTCTTCAAGTGTCAACTCAACTTCTGAATACGTTCCAGTGGTGAGAGGTCCCCAGATATACTATTCTGTCTCTCATCCACACTGCTGGGTCACACTCAGCAGCCAATCATACAGAAGGGCATTCGTGCAGTCAGTCAGCTAATCAGGCATACAGTGCATTCAGGCCATTCTCCTCCCTCTCAGACACTCACAACAAGGAATGTGTATTGGGACAAGTACCCAGCCATTCAACACTACACACTGCATTCATACCAGTTTCAGGCAGGGCTGTTTCAGTCATTGTGTCAAACACCAGAAACCAGACATCCGCAACAAGAAGTGCATATTGGTCACACACACCATTCATTTAGGTCCCACCCACATGGTGTACCCACAACATACAGTCACTGGGAACCATCCAACCAGTCTGACCTGGACTTCACAACAACACCATATATGGAACTTCCACCCCACAGTCAGTCAGGGGGAAGGGACAGAGTCAGGGCTTCCGAGGTCTTTGGGAAAACTAGGTAACAGGCAGTAGAAATCAAGAGGCCAAAGGGGCCATCTTGTTTCCTATCAGGAATCAACTGATTCCAATGGCAGGGCCTGGGTATCCCAAAATGGAGGATACTCAGAGCACCTGTCAAATTTATCATGGAGCTGCCACCAGCCCATACCCTGCTCTGTGGGACACACACAGGTGCCCAAAAAAATATACACTAGGGGCACAAGGTTGCACCCCACTCATAGGTGCCATAAGGGTATCCCATCGGTCTGTATACCAAACCAAAAGAGAGTGCTGCACCGCCAGGAGTCCCACATGAACTCCTGCACGGAAAACATGACAGAACACACAATAAAAGGCAGTAAAGGACAAGGATACAGAGGCCCTGTCCCTCTGATGCATTTCCAGCATCACAGTCGCCCCCCCCCAGACTGAGGTTAGGGTGCCTAATCTCCCACGAGATAGACACCCTCATCCAGACGGTCAACATACCTTCTGGAAAGGCCATCTGCATTATCGTGACTCTTCCCTGGCCTATGCTCTAAGGTGAAGTCTAGCCCTTGCAGGCTAATGGACCACCTGAGCAGTTTCGGGTTCTCATCCTTCATCTGCATAAGCCACTTAAGGTGCTTATGATCTGTTTGGACCTTGAAGGTGGACCCCGTAAGGTAGGGCCTAAAACGCCTAAGGCTCCAAACTATGCTGGAACATTCCTTTTCAACAGTAGCCCACCTAAGTTCTCTACCCTTGAGTTGTCTATTGATGAATATGATGGGATGTTCCCTCCCTTTGTCATCTAACTGGGAAAAGACAGCTCCAAATCCGGTGTCGCAGGCGTCAGTTTGAACAATAAAGGGCTTGCTGTAATCAGGCACACACAACACAGAGTGTTGTTCAAGCCATCAAAAGCCCTCTGACAGTCTTAAGTCCAATTAACCTTCCTAGGCTGTTTGGGTGAAGTCAGAGCTGTCACGGGTGCAGCTATGGTTCCATAATCTGCCATGAAATTGTGGTAATACCTATAGTGAAGCCCAAAAAGGCTCTCGCTTGGGTTTGAGTAGTGGGAGTCTCCCAGACACGTACATCCTGTACTTTACTGGGGAGCGGTTGGATTTGACCCTCCTCCTACCTCATGACGAAGATACGTGACTTTCCCCTGAGCTATCTGGCACTTGGTGGCTTTGATAGTGAGGTTAGCCCTTTTCAAGGCCTGCAACACCTTATCCAGATGTGTCAAATGCTCTTGCCAGGTGGAACTGTAGATGGCAATGTCATCTAAGTAGGCCACACTAAAGGCCTCCAGCCCACTGAGTACATGATTGACCAATCTCTGGAAGGTGGCAGGGGCATTCTTCAACCCAAAAGGCATGACCCTAAACTGGTAGAGTCCCTCAGGTGTGAGAATGCCGTCTTTTCCTTGGCATGGTCCGTCAGAGCTATTTACCAATAGCCTGAGGTAAGGTCAGAGGTGCTTACAAATTTGGCAGCACTTATGGTGTCCACAAGCTCATCAGCCCTGGGCAATGAGTGTGCGTCAGTTTTGGTGACGGCATTGACTCCTTGGTAGTCCACACAGAACCTCCAATCCTTGGTACCTGCCTGGGAACTTGCCTTGGGGACAAGGACCATGGGACTGGACCAGGGACTGGTTGAGGGTTTAATAACACCCAGATACAACATCTTGGCAACCTCAGCCTGGATGTGGTTCTTAACAGTATCTGACATACGGTAGCACCTGATTTTGACAGGCACACTGTCAGCAGTGTCAATTCCATGCCTACACCACGGTGTAAGGCCTGGGGTCAGTGAAAACAGAGAGGCATACTGCCGGAGCAAAGCCCTGCAGGCCTTCTGCTGCTCCTCCGTCAGATTTGGAGAGAGATGTACTCCTTCCACTGAGCCATCCTGAGGGTTGCTATGCAGCAAGTCAGGAAGGGGCTCACTCTCATCCTCTTCTTGCTCAGAAGCTAGCAAGAGACATGCGACTTCTGCTCACCTGTGGAAAGGCTTGAGCCTGTTAACATGGAATACCTGAGGGGCTACCCAAGGCACTCCTATGTCAACCAGATAATTGACTTTGCTCATCTTGGAGATGATCCTGAAGGGTCCAGTCCACTTGTCTGCCAAAGCTCTAGGCTTGGTAGGCTCTATCACAAGGGTTTCCTGTCCCAGAGTCCAATCCACTTTCGAGGCTTTAAGGTCATGCCAGTATTTATTCAGTTTCTGGCTGGCCTTGAGATTCGCTGTTGCTTGACCCATCATCAGTATCATCCTCCGTCTGAGGCCTAACACATAGTCCCCCACTTGCTTGGCGGGACCTGGAGGGGTGGCCTCCAAACCTTCTCTGATCAAGGCAAGGGACTCCCTCACAGGATGTCCAAAGAGTAACTCAAAGGGGCTGAAACCAACACCCTCTTGAGTTACCTCTCCGTAAGCAAACAGCAGGCATTGCAGGAGATCCCATTTCCTCCTTAGGGGCTCTTCTCAAGCGCCTAGTATGCCCTTGAGAGTTTTATTAAATCTCTAAACCAGCCCATTGGTCTGGGGATGGTAAGAGGTGGAGAAATTTTAGGTTACCCCTCACTCTTTCCACATGATTTTCATGTAATTAGGCATGAAGTTGGATCCTCTGTCAGAGACAACCTCCTTAGAGAATCCAACATGGGTAAAAATGCCCAGGAGAGCCCTGGCATCCACCTTGGCAGTAACGGTCCGAGGGGGTATAGCCTCAGGGTACCTGGTGGCATGATCAACCAAGACCAGGATGAACCGATGTCCACCTGAAGTGGGAGGGTCAAGGGGACCGACAATGTCAATGCCCACCCTCTCAAACAGTATGCCAACCACTGGCAATGGCTGCAGTGGGGCAATGACACTGCCTCCAGTCTTGCCAGACAACTGACAGGTTGGGCAGGTCCTGCAGTGGGACTCCAATTCTACTCCCATCCGAGGCCAGTAGAAATTGGCAGAGAGCCTCTGCTTAGTCTTCTTGGTACCAAGATGACTAGCTAAGGGCACCTCATGCGCCAACTGCAGCAGGAAGGGCTTGTAAACCTGGGGTACCATCAACCTCTTGAGGGCACCAGGTCCAGGCTTGGTGGGCTCACTAACAAGGAGCTCACCCTCCCAATAGACCCGGAATGTCCTAGGCACTTCTCCTTGTGCCTGGGACAGGGCCTGTTTCCTCAGACCCTTGAGAGAGTGGCACTCTCTCTGTCCCTTACAGAGGTCCACCCAGGAGGGTCCCCCTTCAGCCAACAGGCATTGAAGGTTGGGGTGGTCCTCCGGGTTGAGAACCTCTCCCGCAGGAGAGCCTTCTGCCTTTTCTCCCTCAGGGGTTGAGTATGGGTTTCCACTGGACCCAGCCCGTCCGGATCATGGATCCCAATGGGTGCTGTAGGAACAGCAGGAAGAGAAGGAGCCCCCTTCACAGAGGTGGCCTTCTAGTTCTTCTGTCTTCTTGCCTTAGGCCTCGTCTTTGGGGACACTAAGAAAATCTCTACAGGAGCACTGAAGGTGATCCCTGTAGAGGAGGGGAGGACAGTGGCCTCCACATCAGACATGGGGTAAGGGTAGCTCAGGTTGACAGCTTGTACTCCAAGTTCCTTACCTTTACACTTGGAGTCCCCCTTCTTGTGATCCAGAGCCCCACATTCCCAACAAGTGCCAGAATGCGGGGTACGGTACTGGAACCACTGTGCTTTGCAGCAGGTGGACCACTACTCTTATTCCCACCCACAGATGACTTATCCCCACTAGATTTTTTGGTCTTAGGAGAGGAAGGTTTTGTTGGTTTACCCGACTGTGATTGCTTCTGGGACTCCTCAGCTTTCTGACAGGTCCCTTTTTCTTTGTCCTTTTCCTTCCCACTGGAGTCCTCAGGGGACACCCGGTGGGAGACCCACTTGTCAGCCAACCTAGCTAGCTTAAAGGGATCCAAAATGTTCTGGTCAGCAACATACTGACGCAGTTCTGGTGAACAGGCTTCAGAAAAATGCTCAAAAAACAACAGGTGGGACAATTCAACAAACGTTTTCACTTTGTAACCATCAATCCACCCCATCATGTTCATGTGCGCAGCACTCACCCAGTCAACCCAAGACACATTCTCTCTCTTCTTAAAATCCCTGAACCTTTTAAGGTATTGGGTAGGTGTCTTGCCAAAGTTGGCAATCAAAGCAGACTTCATGCACTCATATTGACCCCTTTCTTCCACACTCAGTTTCAGAATACAGTCATATCCAGTCTGAGGCACTCTGCTTAACAAACACCTAGCCCAATCTCTCTCATCAACATCATGAATTGCACAAGCCATTTCAAACGCTTCAATCCACTGGAGGCAGGGGTGGGCTGGCCTATAGGGTACTCTGGAGATTTCCCGGTGCGCCTCTGCACCCTGGGCCTCTTGTGTGGTATTTCCAAATTTTCTCATAGGAAAGCATTGGGCTTGTTGAAAATGTGTCATATGGGGCCACTTTGAACTTTATTTCTAGGGCCTCTTTCGGTCCCCAGTATTTATTTCCAGGGCCTCTTTTAGTTTCAAGTCCGCCCCTGACTGGAGGATATCAGAACCCTCCACGAACACACCAACCAAATATTTCATAAACTTGGTGGCTGGGGACCTGCCACTCTCAACTGGTTTAGCTGAAGTCTCCACTCTAGCTTTCTCTAGCTGGATTTTTTGGTGCTCAGTTTCCCTATCTTGGAGTATCACTTTCTGTGCCAACTCCTCTTTCTTCAACTCAGCTTCTCTTGCCAACTTTTTGTATTGAAAGGCTAACTGTTCCTGTTGTAGCTCCAATTTTAAAAATTCAATCTTCAGGGCTTCCCCCTGAAGAGCAGTGCTGGGGTTTGGAACCGAGGCAGCAGGAATGGTGGCATTCCTAGAATCAGATTCAGCAACAACCCCAGGGGCAGAGTCCTCATTGGTTGCATCCCCACCTTCAAGAGTTTCACCATTAGTCTGGTAGTTCACCAGCGCAGCTACAGCTCAGCCCTAGTCTTATCCACAAAGTCTTACTCCCTGGCTTCACAAGGACTCTGGAGAGCCTTTAAGCTCATTCTTGTCAATTAACCATTTGCAATAGAATCCATTGCTTGTAATGCAGTTATCTTGTACACAAGTAAACCTCAATTTAACAAAGTGCAGATATTTTGTAAGTGGCACGGTTATACACTGATTCTTAAAACCATAAGCATCCCACCGCTTCCACCAGTGTAAAGACTGGAGTGGGGGTCTGTACTTCTGCTCTCTATATGGTATAGGAGAGGCACAGAGGACCCCAGCCAAGATTCTCTATTACGGTAGCAATGGACGAGCAATTAAGGCCTAGCTTCTCAGGAGGTGATGCAGGCTGGTTCTTAGGTACAGTGTAGTCCCCAAGCCCCCACAAAGGAATGTCCACACACTGTATTAGTTAAAACACATTCTTTATATAATTAATATTCAAGGTTATGTACACTATCACAATAACTCACATTGTGCTCAGAAAATACACAATGGCAAATATATACAGTTCTAAAGTGGTACCACAATTATTATCAGATATCATTAAAGTGCATCAAATATACTCTGGTCAAGTGTCACACAGATCAAGGAATAAAAGTAACCAACAAGAGATATAGGAGGAAAGCAGTTGGTTAGAACAATGGGCAGAATATTGTGTGGTGATCCCCCTACCAGAGCAACCTGTAAATTAAAGATATATCTCAAGCCCAGTCCATATGTTGTTCTATAAAGTCTTATTTCCTTCTACAAGGTTTCTACCACCCCAATGTACCTGGTAGAGCAGGGTTCTTCGAGGAGGCATCAATGGATCCTTCTTGAGTGACTCCCTTTAAAACAGGAGCCACGGATCATCCAGAGGCGTCGAAGAAGGTGAACTTGGCATTGACAGTGTTGATGAAAAGTTCGATGGTGTGGAGACCACAGCGTCGATCCAGGCGGTGCTCGTCGGCGACGTCCTGCGAGGATGAGGTGTGCGGGGCACCTCAGCATTTGATAGTTCAGGACCGCAAAGAGTTTCTGAAGAACTGTGGCCTGACAAGGGCGTCGAGTCATCAAAGTCTTTGTGGTCTTCGGGTGGCGGGAAACCCACCGGCGGATGCTCCTCGGCGCCTCAAAGGCCTGTCCTTCTCTGGCGGGATAAGGCGGGTGGCAGCGCAGACGAGCGCGTCCGTGAATCAAAAAGTCTTAGGCAAAGGAGCGTGCGGCTCCGGTCGTCGGCGGCTCGGCGTCAGTCGGTCCCCTCTTCTGGGCAACATGGCTTCGCCGACGGGCCTCCAGTGGTTACAGCAAACTTGCGAACCCTGGTTGACGACGGTGGCCGGAATGTCTGGTGCTGATCTTTGTTCTCCTCGACGGTCCCAGTCTCTCTGGTCGGCAGCCTTTTGAGGGTCTGACTTCCAGGGCGCTTCGGCGAAGGTTAGCGGTGCTCAATGGGCCTTCCATCCCAGCCATTCAACATTACACTCTGCATTCATACCAGTTTCGGGCAGGGCTGTCTCAGTCATTGTGTCAAACACCAGAAGCCAGACATCCACAACAAGAAGTGCATATTGGTCACACACTCCATTCACCCAGTTCCCACCCACAGGGTGTACCCACAACATAGAGTCAATGGGAAGGCTCCAGCCAGTCTGGCCTGGACTTCACAACAACACCATATATGGAACTTCCACCCCACAGCTAGTTAGGGGGAAGGGACAGAGTCAGGGCTTCCCAGGACTTTGGGAAAACAAGGTAACAGGCAATAGAAAGCAAGAGGCCACAGGGGCCATCTTGTTTCCTATCAGGAATCAACTGATTCCAGTGGCAGGGCCTGGGTATCCCGAAATGGAGGATATTCAGAGCACTTGTCAAATTCAGCATGGAGCTGCCACCAGCCCATACCCTGCTCTGTGGGCCACACACAGGTGCCCAAAAACATACACTAGGGCACAGGGTTGCACCCCCACCCATGGGTGCCATAAGGGTATCCCATGGGTCTGTACACCAAACCAAAAACAGGAAGAGCTGCACTGCCAGGAGTCCCATATGGACTCCTGGGCAGAAAACAATACAGAACCCAAATGAAAAAGGACTACAGGACAAGGAAAGGGAGGCCCTGTCCCTCCAATGCATTTCAAGCATCACACCGCCTCTTCACCATTGGGTGCTCCTAACCCTCTGGCACCCGTGAGGGTGCTTAAAATCACCAGGAATCACATAAGAGAGGTCAGGGATTAGAGTGACGGGCCGTGTAGCATGTAGCTCACCGAAGACATGTCGACATATTTCCCTTTTTATACACTTTAAAAGCTCAGCTGAACACAAGTTTAGTTTTAATCTTTTTTGATTTTTTTTAAAATCGGGCTCCACATCTACCTGCTTAAAGGATTAAAAAAATGCCAATCTCCTTGTCCAATTTACATAGTCATTACAGACTGTGATGCAAGAAAATGAGTCAAGCATAGATACAGAGTGGTTTTAAAGAGTGGGATTAAAGACATCAGGGCCTGATATAAGAGTTTGGTGGTATTACTACAGGTGGTAAGCATCAGGTAAAAGGAAAGGTCCGCGTGATTTCAGGACATGCAGACCTGTCTGCTATTCCCCATTTTGGAGTCACATTGGGGTCCGTGATTTACCACACAAGGTACTGCTTTTGCATAGAGGTATTTACCTCAAAGCAAAAGCAGGCAGCCACATACGATTTCTAAACAAAACACATCATTTGGTTGAGCAGTAAAGCATGGCCTCATTACGACCCTGGCGGTATGGGGTAAACGGATCTGCAAAAGGTGCCGGCGCCGTTCACCCCGTACCGCCTCATTATGAGGTCCCCTCGCGGGACCCAGGAAGCAACGCCTGGTCAAACCAGGCGCGCTTACCGGGTCCCGCGAGGGGAAGAGGGAGCAAATAACGGGCCAACTCGTAATGGCCCGTTGTTTGCTCCCTCTCCCATTCCCATTCAACCCTATGGGGGCTGAAATGGGAATGGGGAAGCACCGGATCCGGGTCCTTGGAGGGAGGAATTACCGGGCCTTCCGAACTCGGAATGGCCCGGTTATTCCTCATTCTGAGGACCAGGACCCGGACGCCAATAGCGGCATGGCTACCGCTGAACTCGTAACGAGGGCCTTAGTATTTTAAAAACAAACGGATGTCTCCCACTACGTCCAGAATCCAAATCAGGCGTTGGGTTTTTGCAAGCAGAGGGGCCACAGGTCTGTTTGTTCACGGAGGATCATTTGGAGCAACGTGATAGAAAGGGGACTAGATTATAAAGTAAATGAGAATCGCATGCATTACCTAGAGGCAATCGTCTGCAATGGGAGGGCATTATCAACATACACATGAATCATTGAGGGCCCAATTTTGCCTATATATAGCAGAGAGAGAGAGAGAGAGAGAGAGAGAGAGAGAGAGAGAGAGAGAGAGAGAGTTTCAGATTGGCAGTCGCTAGGAACGTACCTACAATATGTGCATCCATGTGCAATGATGTCCAACCCTGGTATGATGGTGTGGAAAACTCTATTGCAGTTTGAAGGTTCCAGTTGATGACATGTTTGGAAAACAGTGGTGTAATAGCGAAATATCATCCATTGTATGAAAGGAGATTACAGTCTCCTTTTATACTTTCTTCACTTTTGTGTGCACCTGTGTATGAATAGGTCAGGTCTTAACCTCACCACCTGATTTTGGAGTGGCTAAAGGGAGCACATTGGGGAAGCCAGTGCATGTATGCTGGACAAGTATTTTTTACTAGAAAGCTAGTAAAACTAAACATGATGACAGTACTTACATCATGTGGGTAGGTGTGTGTACATTGGTGAAGCTTTTATAGACATGCTTTCTTAAAGTGGCATGCCATTGTTTGCTGGCATTATGTGCAAAGCCAGCATGATGAGTGACGAGTGTCCTTACATGGCCATACTGGCCTACAATGGTGCATGGTATTCTTTTTCTGGCAATACGGCAATATGAAAACGACAACATGATGAGTGTTCTTACACATACTGGCTTACACTGGTGCAGAAAGTAAGGACATGTTCTCTTTTACACTGGTGCAGAAAGTAAGGACATGCTCTCTTGCAGCAATGCATTTCTTCTGGTATTATGGCAAAGCAATAATGCTGATTTTTCTTATGTAATCATACTAGCCTAGTTGTTTTCTTACAGTAGCATGGCATTTCTTGCTATCATTGTGAACAAAGCCATCAGGAGTATGTTCCTATATTGGGATACTGCCAGGGGCATAAATTGGCAGTGCCATCATGGACCTGTTTTCTTATAGTATCATTAGTGTCCTAATGGGAAAGGCAAACATGAGTATTTTTTAAGTAGACACACTGGCAAATATTGCTGCAGTCAGCATGGACATGTTAAGGTAGAGCCAGCACGGACATGTTTTTTTACACGTGTGTATTACTGGCATATATTGTGGACAAAGGCATTGTGAAAACGTGTTGCAAAATGTTGCAGAGCACCTTTGCACAATTTAAAGCCATTGTTTAAAAAATGTTCCCAGCGAGAACCACCTTTGGTTGTTCACACATATTTATCAGAAATCTTTATGCCCCTCCAGTTTAAATACTCACCAGTCTCCACTGGGATGAGCAAACATCCTGTGGATGCTATTTGGCATTTTACCCACCCATTGACCACCCATGGCCATGGTGGTACCAATGTTAATTTCCAACCAGGAGTCTCTTGGAGCAAGTTCGGTGCTTTTAAGGGGTTGGGATTTTATTTCTAATCCATGTTCATCTTTAAATCATTTCCTGGTGTAATACAGATGCGAACAGTGTTGGCTCGTGCATACACATTGCATCTCCATTTACCAGACACTGCCATAATATGCGCAGGTATCCTCCGTTTGTCAGCTGGGATCATTTTATGGCCAGGCAGTACCATTAGGTAGTGGCCGGAAAATGCCTAACCCACGCCTACAAAAAAGCCCAAACCTTTGTCATTGCCAATTCTTTTTAGGTTGTGTCTCAGCTGCGTCCTGTTAGTACAATCTTGTGGAGAAATAAGCTATCGTTGAGGATCGTGATGGCAAATGTGTATGAATACGGACTGCTGCAGTGGTGTGTCATTGTCCCATTCCATTCTGTGGATTGTTTCTGGCATTGTGTTTTGCTGAAAGGTAATATTCTCTGTGTTCCTTAGTTCCATTTAGTTTCGGTGGCTGTGAATTGAGCGGAAAGCGCCCCAGATGCTCAATGCTTGACAGAACAGTGTGTACGTTGCTCGCTCTATGTATGTATTTACGCAATGTATAATTAGCTGGGAAGCAACTAAGTGTTATACACCTGTTCACGTCTCTGTTTTTTTTTTTACGTTAGTGATTGTTGTCACTTGTAATGGTGAAAACGATATGGCTATCCTTTAGTCCGGGCATGAAGTTTATTCGGGTATCTCAGGCTGCAGTTGATATATGACAGCCAACGCCCATTGACTTTGCCAAATGGGTGCCACTTAAAATCTCGTTTGACCCACGAACAGATTCAATATACAAATCTGGCGACATTCCTGCTTATGTCTGTATGTGGGAATGTTTTTTGTGCTCTGCCAATGCTGTGAGTGTTCCGCACGTTTGCCACATGACAGGAGAGAAACAGGTTGAAACTCTCCACCTACCTCACACTGTAAAGCGAGGCCATGAGCCCTAGAGATACGTCATCCCTCTTCATCTTTCGGAGGTCAATACATTGACTATCATTAATGTGGGTAATAATAACGTTCTGCATTTTGGAGTAATCAGGAGTGGGAGTAATCGCCTATAAAGCACTATATAAATGCCTGAAATGTTAATTATAACTTGTGAGATGTGACCCCCACCTACCATCGCATAGCACAACCTATGGCATAATGGCACCTTATATAGAGTGGATGTAGCTCAGATGCAGTGGAGTAATGTACTCAGTGTTACAGCATTATAATAATTGGGGGTGCTCTGCAACCTTTGGCTGTCCAGATGTTTTGGACTACGACTCCCATGATCCATCACCATTGGCAATGCAAACTAGGGCTCATGGCAGTGGTAGTCCAAAATATCTGGAGCTCCAACGGTTGCAGACCCCTGGACCGGCCGTGGCTAAGGGTCATAGATTGTTTCAAATCAATGATCATGTGATCATGTGCTGTTTGCTGTTTGAGGAGCAGAATCTCCATCTCTTTCCTGAAGTTCAGTAGTGGGGGTGGGGGCAGTCCGATGTGGGGGGATGAAGACCCACAATCTGGGAGCAGAGCAAGCAAATCCTCATGTTCTCCTTTTTGCAGTTAACAAGCCAAAGTAACATATATATATATATATATATATATATATATATATATATATATATATATATATATATATATATATATATATTTTCTCTAAGAACGTATGCACATTGGGGGACAGTGCATTTGCACATCCTCCCTTACCATAAGACCAGAGGGTGAGTGTTGTGAAACAAGTGTTCAATATGTACTTAGTGATTCAAACATATGACTTTTTTTTATCACAGACATACATTTTAAATCTAAAGCTCTTATGTCTTCCCTATGCTTCCAAAATGTTCTTACCAGACTGGGAATCTTGGAATGATAACCTTCTATCAGACCATTTTTTTTATACGATTATTCTAGTTTTAGATCATGTGATTTGCTCAGAAAGAGGAGTATAATGATTTTATAAGGTCTAAAAAAATGTATACTAGAAGTAATCCTTAAAAATGTAAGATTTGCAAAATTTTAGAACGAGCCAGTTTGCAACGTTAGTACAATAAAATAATTTGCTTTTTTTTAAATGGCTGGTTTCGCAAAAAAGAAAAAAAGAAAGTCAATCCACAATGCCCCTGCCTTGAAGATATGTGTTTCACCCCCATGGTCAGGCTTCTGACAGTACCTGCTGAGGTGAGTCTGCACAATGTGACAACTCTGATTCATGGAATCATTTGCGTGAAAAACGCAGATTTGCGCGCCTTTCTGTCAGAAAATCCCCATACTTCAAACTGGGATTTTCGGGCAGAAAGGCACGCAAATCTGCGTTTTTCACGCAAATGATTGCCTGAATCAGACTAGAGTAAGAAAGACAGAGAGCGCTGTAGAGAGAGAGAGAGAGTTGAAGAGAAAGAGAGGGGAGAAAGAGAGTGACAGCTAATATCATGTACTAACATAAACTAGGAGAGTATTCCACAACAGAGCATAACAAAACACAGCATGCAGTCGGATGGCAAAGCATTGCACAGCACAGCACAGCACTGAGTAGCATCCCAGCCCACATGCCTAATGCCCCAAAGTGGATCAAAGGTCCGCACCTGGCTGCCTCCAAGGGACGTCCGCTGAGTGGGTTTTCTCGCAAACAGACGCTGGTATTTATAGGCAGAGAGATGTGCCAAAAACATCCGAGTTTGAACTGGGTCCTAAATTCGGAGTGTTGCTGCCTGGCAGGGCTTTCAGTGAGGTAAGAAATTGAGCGGATGGGAGCCTCACTTGGGGGCGTGGCTTGCATGATGGGCGTGGCCTGAACAGTACACAAACTATAGTAAGGTGCGCACATAACATAGCATTTATATATTTGCGTGCGTACCTTACTATGGTTTGTGTACTTTGCAAGCCCTCTTTTATAAATATAGAATTATGTTGCATATTTCTATGTTTATAAAAAATTGCTTGTATAATACACAAACCATAGTAAGGTGCACACATAAATATATACATGCTTAGATTTATATATTTGTTTGCGTGCCTTACTATGTTTTGTGCACTTTTCAAGCCTTCATTTTTAACCAGAAATATGTAACATATTTCGAGGTTTACAAAAGATGGTTTGAAAAGTACAGACTTCAATCCATCTTTTATAAAGCTTTCACTATGGACAAAGGCGTCTGTCCACCGACAAAGCTTTATAAAAGATGGCTTGAATTGTGTACTTTTCAAGCCATCTTTTATAGATCTCAAAATATGTCATGCAGTCCCCAGGTTCGCCGAGGGTTACAGACACCTCGGGGACCTAGGGAGGGGAACCAAACGGACAGTCGCGAGGGGTCACCAGAGGACGTTACAGTGACTGACAGAAGTGCCAGCCACAGCGACACTGTCAGCTTGCCTGACTCAATGGCGGGAGCATCTCCCATCACAGCTGCGGCTATGGCGGGATAATGTGTCCTGCTGTGATGTGGTGGGACCGGGGACCTCCGGCTCACCCTCACTTTTTGGAGACTGCTGGAGCCTGGCCCCCGCTGGCCCTGGCTCACTTAAAGCACTGGTGCATGCTATCTAAAAAGTATGCACTGAGCTAGACAGCAGGCAAAGCTGTTTCTGGCATACGTGTGTGGATGAAGGGGGGCATTCGCCTCTTGTATTGCCGTGAGACATGCCTAGAGTGTACATTGGAGGATTATTTGCCTGTCATCATGCACAACTCTTTTTGCCACTGTGTGGGTTTTATCCTAGCTGTGTTGCGTGCAGACTGTGATTAAAATGTTCAGTGTGTGATTGTATGCTGCTGTATGTTGGCGTAAGTGTGAGGGTGTGCCTAATCCTGAGTGTGATGAAATCCAGTACCAACCGCTAAAAGTATATTCTATTTGCTGTGCCAAAACGTGCAACCAAACTCTGCTCATTGGTTTTTCATATAGGTAATGCAGAAAGAAAGTGAACACTTATCTCCTTCGACTCTGTAATGGTAGCGTGGGTTCAAGGTCAGGCTTGCTCTCCAGAGATGAGTCAGCATTGGAAACCTCCAAACAACAAGAGTATTGAACTACTAAACTAAAAGGAATGTCCAAAAGTTTTATAAAAATGTACTCTACTGAAAAGCACATAACAATAAAAAATCACCAAACCCCACCCCTGCAAGAAAAACTCACAGATAATGCTGGCTCCATATATATAGTATGTACATTCTGAGAGTTATACAGTAGGAAGGAAAAATGTAGGCACATGTGAAGAAAGAGCAAAAACACAAATGGTTATTTTGTGTCATTAAGCCCCATTCCAAAGGCTGGAAGGGGGGGGGGGGGAACAGCCCGGCAGCCCAAGTTAAAGGCCTGAGCGAAGCAAAGGCCATTAACGGGGGCCCCGGGCCGTTACCCCGGTTCCAGCACTTGGAATGGGGGCTTATGGCAATTAGCACCCCAGGCTCCCAAAGCCGTAACCCGGGGTGCTAAAAAATGATTTTCTTTTGTTCAACAGAACACGCACGGCGTCCTGTTGTATGAAGGAAAATCTTTTACAAAGATGGCTGCCATGGTCTTTCCTTTCCATGGCGGCCGGCGGGAGGCAAGGGGAAGGAGTTTAAGGTAAATAGGGGTATGGGGGATGAAAAAGAAAAGGACTAGAGGGTGGGAGGAAGATGGCAGTCAGTGGAGTCGGCCGTCAGGAGGCGTTGAACGCAGGCTTTCGCCGACGGTTCAAGCCCCTGTTCCTTGCCACCTGATTGGCTATCACCCCTGCCAGGTGCCAGTAACATTTCTTTAATAAGGTAGGCAATGTAGTCCTAACCTTTCATGCTCACGGTAAAGGCCAGGGGTTAGGGTATCGAACAATGCCTGGAAAAGCCCCATAGAAGGCTTGACAGTGTCAAGAAAGCCTTCTTTGTGTTTCTTTATATGGCAGAAGTGGATGGTTCCGGCATCTTGATGTGGGGAGTGGCTTGGAAATGCTTGCTCGGCGGGCAGAACTCCAAACATCACATATGGGTTGGCATCCCCGGACAAGCTCAGGCAATCAGGTGCATGAGGTGTGAGGCAGCTGCCATCTCAAAATAGGTTCAAATACTTCTTGATGAAATGCTGAGCAATAGCAGGGCCAAGGGTAGTGCCCTTGGTCTTTGAAGGGACTTATGATATTGTACAAAAACCCTGCAAGGGATGTAGCCCTCTTCCTCATCCCGCGAGCCAAGCAAATATATAAAGCTTCCTACAGGAACACTGTCCATGTCAGGGTATTTGGGTGTTCTGGTAGAAAAGTCCTAAAATGAAATCAAGCTTCAACAATCTTGCAGCTGGGACCTCCCTGTTCCTTCAAAATGAGGAAAGGATATCACTCGCTTATCTCTGATACATGTCGTCACCCCTATGGTGGGGTACCTTGCGCTCTTCATATCCCCAACAAGTATTAACAGGGAGATAAGCTTCCACTCATTTTATGGCAAAATCCTCACAAAGAATTGGTGCATGTTCAAGCCTTCTGCTAGAATCCAATAATAACAACTGCTGAAGTAGTACTCATAGGTCTCATTCCCCACACTAGGGTAGAGCAAGGTATGCAGGGAAATCCAAGATAGCAGAAAGCATTCTACCTGTGCCATAGGCAATTATAGCTCCACCCATGTTCTGTGTTCTAGAAAATAATTCCCTTCCCTTACAAGGTTACCATCCACACCCTTAGAGAAGGCTTCAGCTGTCTGTATTCTCCTTCCGCGTGCCCATTAACCCAATCGAGATGTTTATGGTAAAGCCTTGCCCTTAGAAATCAGCCCTTCTACATGTGGGTAAGGTGTTGCAATCAGAATTGGCCAAGAGAAATGTTTCCTGGGTGGGACGAACCCATATGCTATGACCCTGGGAAGAGAGGAATGCATTCAAGCAAACCTCTCTTTCATCTGATCAACCAGTGAGTGATAGTGTGATGGATTGCCATCTGGGAGGGTGAGAAGACCCTGGCATTGTTATTGTTATTAAATAATAAAATGATGTAGGTAATTCGGTGTCTAAAAAGGTAGTCTGCTAATCAGACCCCTCCCCCTCTATAAAGCTGCATGCCAGGAGCATAGTGCACACACGTGTCATGCTGCAAAGGTCAGGTTCAATGGCCACTTGTGCCTTTTTTACAGCTATGGGACACCATAGCTGCTTTTAACATCTGTACCTCTGATGCAAAATTTCATAATTGTGTCTCTTTCCATCTGGTCGCAGGGTAAACTCTAAGAATAAGCCATACCTGGTTTTGGTGCAGAGAGTGATAAGGGCTTACCATTTTTAAAGCCACACATTATTCGACAACATTTAAGTTTCAACCCTGTGAAGAAAGTCAGCTATGAGAAGGCTATGTGGATTCATAACCCTATCTGTTACCACTTCAGCAAGTGAGACAATAGGCAGAAAGCTGCTCTCTTTTGATTCTCTGGGAGGAAGGCTATCGCCTCCCACAAGCCCAGGAGCTCTTGCAGGATATCTCCTGAGAACCATACTTCAAAACGGCCTACACATAACAACAGCCAGCCTCAGACCAGAGTGTTGCACACCAAAGGGCCTTTCAAGCTGTAGGCCTTTGAAAGGAGTGGGTTACAGTAGCCAGAACAGACAGGTGGGAACTGAGAAGGGTTTGCCATCTTGCTTTTCTGTGGGTTCGCTTTCCTTCTTGTCAACTCCAATACCTGCAGAACAAAGTCTCTAGGTATGACACAAGAAGGCAAGGATCATTTGTTTACAGGAACAAGGATTGGGCCGCTAACAGGAGGCATACCTTCACCCAATCCACTGTGGCCTTTTACCTTTGTAGGAATGGGTCTCCCACACCTTCCATCATTATTTCTTTGATGCCAAGTGAAACCTTGCTGGTAGTATAGTCCATTCTAAAGCCCTCTGCCATAGAGGAGAAAATGGGTGCATTCAATGCAGAGGCGAGCTATATCCCTTAATCATCCCCAGGGAATATTGGGGGTGACTGCTACAGGCCAATGCCTGCCCCTCTACCAGCTGCCCTGGAATTAGGCTAGTAGAAGTGAGGGAACCCATGAAGGAGCCAGTCTAACTTCCTGAGTTGGGAGAACAGAGTAAGAAGGGCTCACCTTGTCCTAGAGCACCTTGGTTGGGTCTCCCAGCAACTCAGCAGTCAAGGAATAACTCACTGCCCTGATTGCTGCATTGAATCGCTTATGAGCTACACTGACCCAGACATCGCCTGCCTGTCATAAGCTTATTTGTACAATCTGCTGTTGCCTTTTGGACTGAACCAGGTGTTGAACCCAGTCTGCCTGCTCACCAACCCAATGCTGAATCAAAACCTCACTAAGGTCTTGAAGCCTACCTCAATGCTGCTGAGCCTTCGAAGCAAGATTAAGGTACTGTGAAGAGGCCCTGTCCACCTGGTCCACTTTTGGAACCATCGTGAGTTTTAGTCCCCCAACTCTGTCTTATTCTTGAAAGACATATCCTTTGAACCGTGACATTGCTGCAATTACTTGCTTGACCACCCAGCAGAAGTACCTATAGTGATATTCTATATTTATAGAACCTGGATTGGACATCCTTTTATTTTGGAATTCATCGCGCTGTTGCTGTTTGGGTTGCTACTGTTATCACCTCACACCCCTCCTGACAGTATGACTGCCCTGGGCCCATGTTACATCAATAGGCGAAGGAGGTGTACCCATCATGCTGTGTCTCTTTTACCTTTATTATTGGGAGCACCGTTGGTTTAGTAGTAGTGCGGGTCTGAGAAGCACATCCCTGTACTCCTGCAGAGCAGTAGTCATTTCATCACAGGTAGGAAAATGATTGACACATTTAACAGTGAAATCCGAACTTAGTGTAACGTCATTTCTCAACACGTCACAGTATCCTCCTTTTTCAGATTGTTGTTTTTGTCTTTATTTTAGTCCAGCATTGAGTTTGTAGGATGCTAATACTCTACCACCAAATGTGAGAGGAGAATGAAAAAGCCATTGAAAGTGATCACGCAACTATGTCAATTGAAATGAAGCCACATGGTCACATATGACAACTTTGGCGTGTGTCATGACGCCAGTGCTTTTTAATCTTTATAGTCTCTTAATGAAGTTTCAAAAACAACAGTGTCTGATGTAACTTTAATTCCTGACATCAGATTTCCGATGCTGGGATATGTCGATGAGTCTGTTGCAAATTCTAGCACCACCACAGCCCTGCAGAGTCCTATCGAGCCATTTTCTCAGTATATCTTACAATGGGGTTAAGAATAAATACTCTTAAACCAGTCATTATGGCTATGAGCAGGATTGGTAAGAAAATACAGCATTATAGATTTAAAGTGGAGACCTATTGGCTCCCCAGGGTTGAGCATAGTGATTATTTGGGGATTACCCTTTGGGGCTAGACTTCGAGGTACTAATCACTTTGTAAACCAAGCTACAAAAATTGCCCAGAGTGTCAATGCCATTTTTATTTTTGCCAAGAATTTTTCCCATTCATTTAATTCTATGAAAGAGTTTATAAGGCAAAAGCTACAGTGATTGATTATATGGGGTGTGATAGAAGGGTATCATTCCAATATACGTATGCATTATAAATAACCTATCATATCATATCATGTATGAGTGGTCGAAGTGTATAAAAAGAAGTAGTGGAGCTATGTCCCCTGCTGGCCTATTCCTGCTCCTCACAAGCCCCATTGCCAAACCCCCTCCCACGCACAATACAAACCTGTCATGATGCCTACCTCCAAGGAGCCAGGCCCAGCCCAGCAACCACAGAGGCAGACATCATTTTCCCCAAGGACGTCTCAGCGGGCCCAAGTTGGGGCCTTTTGGACGCAGACCTGGCGCCTTCGGCGCCAGGCTCATTCTGGACCCCAGTCCTGGCGCCTTAGGCGCCAGGCTCATAAAGCAAGACATGTGTGTAAGTGTTTTAATTTGCACTTACCTGAAGCAGACCGTGCTGCTACATCCAGGCCCTCTTGAGGACTGAATGGGACTACTTTATCTTTTGGACTACTTTATCACTCGGGTGTGGTCTGAGGAAGAATACATACCTGAGTGGAGGGATACATACCTGGAACTACTTTACAGGCTATTTAAACCACACCCAAAGAGCAGCACATGCTTCGCGTTGTTCTGCATCTAGCAGCTGGACGCTCACCGTGTTTGCTCCTGCATTCGGACTTCTGCCACGCCTGCCAGCATCCTGATCACCTACAAAGGAAGAGAAAGAGAGAATAGGAGAAGGAAAAGACTTTACCTGCAAGATACCGCATTCCGGAGTCAGCTCGCCGACGATCCTGCAAAGGAAGACACTTAATTTAAAAGCACATCGCATCGACCGCCGCAGCGCCGCATTCCACTCACCTTCACAGGGCGCCTCCATGTTCAGCAGCGATCACCCGGATTCGCAGCCACGCTTCCACGCCTAGGGAGAAAAAGACAAGAGCAAAGGTGAGAGAGAGAAGGGAATGAGGAAACCTAAACCTCCATGTTAAGACTTACCTGTTGGGTCATTCTCTCTTCATTTCGGGTCCGCACCGCATCCAGGCGTTTCCAGACCCCGGCCCCTATGGGGAAAAAGACATTAGCGTCAATGAGCGAATGAAAAGACATTACCCAAAAACGCTCATCAAGACTTACCTGATTTCTACAGGGATTGCACCTCGCATTTCGGGTCGGTGCCTTTTCCCCGGCATTCCGTACCCCGGCCCCTATGGGGAAAAAAGACATTGACATTAGCATATTGATGCAAGGACAAAAGGGGAACCTTTCAAGGAACTTACCTGGAAGCCAATCAAGTTTGGTTCTCATAAAACCAAGAATCCAGTGAAGTAACTGGATACCAATGCGCCCCTGCATCAGAAGCAGGAAGGAGAGCTCGCCCTTCAAGACCCTAAGGTGAGACGCCACGGGAAGCACAGAAGGGTTTTGAGGAGGGTGAGAGGGGAAAGGGGGAGGCTGGTAGCATTCCCCGCATACAGTTAATCCCTTATTGTCGCCTACAGAAGGATACTTTTGCAAGCCGGACAAGCAGGAGTCCGGTCCAGTCCATCTTCTGAGCCCCGCGCAACACCTTAGAAGAGGTCACAGCAGCACGATCCTGGCCAGCGCCTCCGTGGGAGTCAGGTGAGCGTAACAAAACCCCCAAACAAATGCGCCTGCTGTTTAAGGGAACGTTCAGTGCAGTGCACTGAAGTGCAAGTTACAACTCCTTCCTACACTTTTATTTTAAAACGAAACCATTCCAGAGCAGTTTCTTTTTAAAATAAAACTATAGGAACAGTAAAACTTAATTTAAAAAAGTCGAGGAGCAGCGCTCCTGCCCACATCGACCACTGGATTTATAAAGCCGAAATCTAGCTAGGAAGCAAAGGAGCACTGTAAAAAGGAAAGCACCCTGGTGGTTAATAGGCGGAAGTCTGGCACACCCCCATTGGACCCTTGAAAAGAAAACCTATGACAATGGGGAAAGGGAAAATAGCACCAACGAGGTCCCCTGGCTACTTTGCATACAATAAATATAATTTGGGGAAATAAGAGTGGACACATAGCTTTATCTTGAAAAATATGTCTGTGATTACAGATATGTATGCTAGAATCACTGAATACCTAATGCTCACTGTGCGTGGCGCCCTTTTAAGTTTTTGCCCTTAAACCATATAGACTCATTGAGAAAGCTTGAAGATCCTTCCTATTTTCTATCTTCCTCTCTACTTGTGGTGTTCCCCAGGGGTCTAACCTCTTGCCCTTGGCTTTTCAACTAATACCTAGCAACTCTCGCCTACTGCATTTCCATCTTCTGCTCAAACTTCCAGTGTTCTGCTGATGACACCCAACTCATTTTCAGACTTCCTTCAGCCACCTCTTCTCCTTCCTTCATCTCTGATTGCCTAATCGCCATCCAAAATTGGTGTGCTGCCAACGATCTTTGTCTAAATGCCAACAAGACTGAGATCCTCATAATTGGTACACTTTCACCCACCTTTACCCTCACTCTCTGGCCGGCCTCTCTTGGCCCTCCTCCTACCCCTACCTGTGAGGCTAAGAACCTCAGGGTCATCTTTAACTCCACACCTTCCTTCTCCGCTCACATCTCTGACGTCTCCAAAAAGTCAAACTATTTACTTCACCTCCTTCGAGGTACTCTGCCTTACCAATCCTTCTCCCAGAAGCTAAATGTCTTCCAATCTATGGTTCTCTCTAGGTTGGACCACTGTAACAGCCTCTTTCTAAATCTACCTGTCCCCACCCTCCGCCCTTTACAACTAATCCAAAACAGGACTGCAAGACTTGTCCTTGGCCTCAAGCCCTGGGATCGTATCTCTCCAGCTGTGAAATCCTTTCATTGGCTCGCAGTGGATACAAGGATCAAATTTAAAACCTTCTGCATTGTCCATAAGGCTTTCTGGGGCCTGGATCCAAAATACCTTCAACTATCCCTCCGTAAATACCTCACCTCTCGAGCCCTTTGCTCCTCTACTTCTAACTCCCTCAGGTCAGTCGTTTTTCAAAGAAACAGGCTGGGGGTAGATCACTGTCAGCTGGGGCCTCCCTTTGGAACAGCCTCCCGAACACCCTGAAACTTGATGAGAACCATCTCCGGTTTCGGAATCATCTTTTCTTTTGCTTTTTCCCCTCCTCTCCCCTGCTCATCTGTTTCTCTCGCGGCACCATGCACCTGGCACCCTCTGTTGATTCGCGCCCAGGTACCTGCTCACCCTGCCACCCTCCTGCACTGCCTCTGGGCCACCCTTTGCACTGGGGTCTGTATCTGTCCCCATACAGTCCCCCTTCCACTTTCTCCTGCACTTATCAGTTATACCCTATCTGACAAATCTAGCACTTGCCACGTGCTGGCCACACTACCACTGTCTATCATCTTTATTTATTTATTTTACTTATTATTTATTCTTTTATCTCCTCTGTTCCGCACTTTCCACTTTATCCCCCCTCCCATGCACTTTCCCCCTTTTCGCACTTCCATGCACTTGCGTGTTCTTAAATGTCACTGGGCCTAGTAAGATCGTTGTTTTTGTTCGCCCCTGTTTCCCCTCCCTAGCCTGGTCGCGCTCTGAAACACGTGTACGAGCGCGATATAATTAAAATATCATATCATTTAAATGTGAGTATAACGTAGTTCAGACACCTGTTACTCCATTGGGTCCTGGGGTCGTGCTACTTGACACTTCATTGAGGGGCGAATATGTGCTACTTTTCAATACTGGGGATAAGGTTTTCTGCACCCCAAATTGGGGTTTGGAGCTTTAGAGAATTTTAGAAGAGATGGTGCTGGGATAGTAATGCACAGACATTCTTAGAAAGTGGTGTATATAAGATGTATGTATAGCACATGGCTGCAAACTTCTGCACTGGGATAGCTTGATGAGATGTCAACTGGCTACACACACACATGACTCTTACATGCAGGGTCAATTACTTGGCCGATTGGGTCATGAACATTTGTAAATTCTCAAGCATCTAAACACCAGAACACAGATAACACACAGCACAGTTCCAGCCAGACACACAGCACAGTCCCAAACAGGTAAACCGCACAGTGCCAACAAGTCATACAGTACATGATTCTTATTAGGGATGCCTACTCTGTATAGTTATCTCTGCTGTTAAAGTTGCCTACAAATATGAAACTATTCTTCAACATGCAATGCAATGCCACAGCTAGATCCTGCAGTAATATACCCTGACTGGCTCAGCGCTTTGAGGCGGTCTCAGTGGCAGCTACCTGCTTTACAAACCTGCTGCAGAAAATATCCAAATACTATGTCTTTTTATGGAGCATTCCCTGCTGGATTCCTCCCACTCCTTTTATTTTTCACCCAATTTGCTACTACTCAGGTTACCAGCCTCAGATAAAAGAAGGGCTGATTCCACCTTTAAAACTTTTAACTGCAAGTTGTAGAAAGCTGTCTCAAGCGAGTCCCTGTCTCAATGAACTAAGTGCATGCTCGCTTTCATGGGTAAGCTCCTGCAAAGATGCAACTCTTAGCGTGGGCATCCCAGTGCCTTGTCCCCCCCCTCTTTATCCAGACCCCTCGCACCCCCCTCCCTCTTCACCCCCCACTTCCTCCCGGCATAAGTCATACATTACATGTTGAACCAAAAAATGACACCAACACTTTGTTTAAGATTGGAAGATTAGAATGCCTCAGCAGCTTTATTTTGCATAAAGTCTTGGAGTTATCTTACAGGCGATCCGTAATTCACTGCCACTGGTATACTACTCAATGTGCGGCTACCTAGGTATTCCTTGCCCCCCATCCCCCCTCCCTTATCGTCCGCGTCCAGTGGACGCCTCAGATTGAGCCCGGTCCTTGCTAGTAACCTCTCTCTACCCCGGCCGTTTGTGATTTGATTTTTTCCACCCTGTGTTTTCCCTAGGCCCCCGTTTTTCTCTAGGTTTTAGTTGGGAATACCCGACCCCCCCCCCCTCCTCCCCTGACACTTCCCCTGTGTCCTGGTCTGGGTCTAGCTAAAACCGGCAGCCATGCGGTGCCTTGCTAATGTTCAGGTTCCTATACCGGCACCACCACAAGTGCCCCAACATTACACATATTCCATATCCGTAGTTAGGGCCGACACCGCCCTCCGATGCCGGCCCCCACTTTCTGCCTGCCTAGTTGGTCATCGCTTTGCGACGTCCATCTAACCTTTTCTTTTCTAACTCTACTCTGTCCCCCCTACGTCCCCCAGTTGCTGCTGGTACTGGAATCCCAGTCCTATCTATGCTATGCAACCCCCAGGTCTCCCTTCCGTCTTCCCGAGCCCCCAAGAACTTCCCTGTTCCCTCTCTCCCAAGGTCCCCCCGGTGAAGTCTTACCCAGTGCCCCCCCCTGCCAGCGTCATGTCTCTTCCGGATACCCTATCCCTCCTTCTTCCTTCCTTTCCCAACTGGCTCCTCCATTCCCCCAGTCCACCCTTTGCTGCGCCCCGCCCAGCCCCCTTTTTCCTGTCCTTTCTGGCCCTCCCTGTCCTGGCTCCCTTTCCCCCCAGATATTCTTCCCTTTCTTGAATCCCCCCACAAACCCCCCCTCATCCCCCCCCTTCGTGAAGACTTCCCCTTGCTGTTATTTTGTCCCCGTTACCTAACCCCCCGTATTCTCCTCTTGTTCCCCCCCCAACTGGCTTCTCTTGCTGCCCTTGTTTGAGTTTGTTGTTCGTTCCCTCCCTCCCCCCCCGCAATTTTGGTCTTGGAATTGGCTCCCAAGTCCCCTACATCTCTCCCCTTTTTTCCCAGGGCCTCCCCCAAGCCTATTGCTCTTGGGGCGCCGTACATCTAATCTATTGGCTGATCATTCCCCTATAGGGCTGTCAGTGCTTCGTTAAAGGGATCGCAATGTAACTCCGCTGGGCAACCTGTAAAACAAAAAGACAATTTATTACCAAACATTTTTTATTTTGGGAGGGTGGGTGGGAAACGAAACGATGCTCCAGTGAGGCGGGAAACTGAGGGAGAATGTGCGATTGTTCTCACAAGCCTGTGCCTTTATGGGCTGGCTTCGCCTCGGTTTCCCGCCCCGCCCCTCCGGTTTCGCGCGCTTCAGGGGGGCGGGCTCCATGTGCCTCTCTTCCTCCCGCCCCCCTGA
This sequence comes from Ambystoma mexicanum, assembly GCF_040938575.1. Taxonomy (NCBI): domain Eukaryota; kingdom Metazoa; phylum Chordata; class Amphibia; order Caudata; family Ambystomatidae; genus Ambystoma; species Ambystoma mexicanum. Next base: position 583,683,850 of record NC_090922.1, on the reverse strand, counting down.
CCAATAGTCCCTTGGGGGGGGCGCCTGGACCGCCCCCACTAAGGGGCGGCGCCCGCCATGCCAGCTTCCCTGGCGCGTTCGCCCGCCATAGCGTGGGCATCCCAGTGCCTTGTCCTCCCCCCCTCTTTATCCAGACCCCTCGCTCCCCCCTCCCTCTTCACCCCCCCCTTCCTCCCGGCATAAGTCATACATTACATGTTGAACCAAAGAATGACACCGACACTTTGTTTAAGATTGGAAGATTAGAATGCCTCAGCAGCTTTATTTTGCATAAAGTCTTGGAGTTATCTTACAGGCGATCCGTAATTCACAGCCACTGGTATACTACTCAATGTGCGGCTACCTAGGTATTCCTTGCCCTCCCCCCCCTCCCTTATCGTCCTCGTCCGGTGGACGCCTCAGATTGAGCCCGGCCCTTGCTAGTAACCTCTCTCTACCCCGGCCGTTTGTGATTTGATTTTTTCCACCCTGTGTTTTCCCTAGGCCCCCTTTTTTCTCTAGGTCTTAGTTGGGAATACCCGACCCCCCCGCTCCTCCCCTGACACTTCCCCTGTGTCCTGGTCTGGGTCTAGCTAAAACCAGCAGCCACGCGGTGCCTCGCTAATATTCAGGTTCCTATACCGGCACCACCACAAGTGCCCCAACATTACACATATTCCATATCCGTAGTTAGGGCCGACACCGCCCTCCGATACCGGCCCCCACTTTCTGCCTGCCTAGTTGGTCATCGCTTTGCGACGTCCATATAACCTTTTCCTTTCTAACTCTACTCTGTCCCCCCTACGTCTCCCAGTTGCTGCTGGTACTGGAATCCCAGTCCTATCTATGCTATGCAACCCCCAGGTCTCCCTTCCGTCTTCCCGAGCCCCCAAGAACTTCCCTGTTCCCTCTCTCCCAAGGCCCCCCCGGTGAAGTCTTACCCAGTGCCCCCCCTGCCAGCGTCATGTCTCTTCCGGATACCCTATCCCTCCTTCTTCCTTCCTTTCCCAACTGGCTCCTCCATTCCCCCGGTCCACCCTTTGCTGCGCCCCGCCCAGCCCCCTTTTTCCTGTCCTTTCTGGCCCTCCCTGTCCTGGCTCCCTTTCCCCCCAGATATTATTCCCTTTCTTGAATCCCCCCACAAACCCCCCCCCTCATACCGCCCCTTCGTGAAGATTTCCCCTTGCTGTTATTTTGTCCCTGTTACCTAACCCCCCGTATTCTTCCTCTTGTTCCCCCCCAACCGGCTTCTCTTGCTGCCCTTGTTTGAGTTTGTTGTTCGTTCCCTCCCCCCCTGCAATTTTGGTCTTGGAATTGGCTCCCAAGTCCCCTACATCCCTCCCCTTTTTTCCCAGGGCCTCCCCCAAGCCTATTGCTCTTGGGGCGCCGTACATCTAATCTATTGGCCTATCATTCCCCTATAGGTCTGTCAGTGCTTTGTTCAAGGGATTGACCTGTGACTCCTCCAAGACTCTCTGCTGGCTGCCGTCGGCGGAGAGTTCCCCCACCAGCTTGCTTGCACAGGGCACTCCCTTTCTTGGTTCCATGGCATTGTGGGTGGGAGCGTACGTTAGTACGGGTGTGGGGGGGGACGGACCCTGCCCGAGGAGAGATAGCCTCCCCCTTCCCCCCCCACCCTCCTGATCTGTGCCCCCTCACGCACATCCCGCGTTCTTTAGTGCTGTCCTCCATTCTAAGGACATCATGGCTGTGCCCACCTCGGACAGGTGGGTCCTGTCTTTCTCGAAATACCCAGGTACTTTTAAAGTGATGAGGGGATGCCGAATCCATACCATCCCCCTGCTTTTTAGGAAACTCCCCATACGATTGTTCGTTTTCCTTCTTGCTTCCTCTATGGCCCCGTGGCGTAACGCACCCCTCCATTCCTGTCTTGCAATTATCTCGGACCACATCACCTCGCACCCCCTGAAAGTCCTCCCTATTCTGGTTAGTAAATTTCTTAAAAGTTCTGACAAATCCTTCCTTCCTTTAGTCACCAAATCATTTCCCCCTATATGCAACAAGATAATGTCGGGCGAAGGGTGTTGCTGCGCCGCCTGTTCCAATGTCGCCCATACGGACGTGCCTTTCAAACCACCTTTGGTGATCCAACTAATCTGCGTGTTCCGTAGGCCCAGGTTCCCGTCCCAAAACGCCATCCGTGCTCTGGCCACTGCCCCGGCCACGAAGGAGTGGCCCACGACCCATACCCTGTTGGCTTCTGTGGAGACATGATTGGTTGTATTAGCTTGTGTGGCCTAGTTAGTGCCCCCTTGTCCCATATGCTGCCCTACCCCCGGCCCCCTGGATGCCAACGCGTTGACTCCGTTAACGCACATATAATTTGTATTTGTCAGATGTCCATCTCCCTATCCTTTTGACCCTGTCCTCCCCAGACCTTCCCTGCTCGCTGTTGTCGCTGCGCCTATGCGGAATGAGTGGGTTGAATATTGCCCCGGATCCACACCCGAACTTGCCAAGGCCCCCTCTAAGACTCGCCTGAATTGAAACTGGGTGAGTGGGGTTCCGTCCTTGTGTCGGAACAAATACCCCGGCTCACCCCCCTGATTGCAAAATATGCTGTCGTGCTCTCAACTGGACAAAACGCCTCCTGTCCCAGTCTAGCAAACACCAGCTCGCTTCCCTTGGCCTTCTGGTCTGTTTTTGATATCCTGATGTTGACTGATACCCCCCCCCCCCAATCTGGCGTACATCTCCCCATAGTAAGGCTCTGAAGCTCTGGTCGTTCTTGGCTTTCGCCACTAACTCACTAATCCGTAGGGCCCCAAAAAAGGCCAATGCGAAGCATGCTTTGAACATAATGCTTTCATATTGCGAGTAACACACCCCTGTAATTGCCGTCATGACCTTCTGTAATAGTTCAGAATCAATGGGTTTCCTCACTAGAGTTGAAGAGGTTGTTACCGTGGCCATCCCGCCCCTGTTCCAGCCTTTTAGTGCAGCTCTTACCAGAAAACCTTTCGTTGGGTCTTGCTGGTCTGCCAGCTGGCTATGAAATGCCACTGCGCTAAGATGTCCCGCCAGCCATGATCTTGATTTTCCCGCCCCCTTTGCCCAGAGAACAAAACAGTCCACCCTCTTGACCATGTTGTCACCCCCCAAATGTTTGGTGTGCGACAAAAATGTATCATAATTGACCTTGTATTGATTCCAGGTGCTCCCCGCTAATGCTCTGGAAGCAAGCTTCCTCATTCCTTGACCCAACTCACTAGCTGCCATAGTTCCTTGTCGAACGGAGTCATGATGAGCTGTGCTTGGCTGTGCGCTTTCCTGAATCGTATCATCTGTGAACGAGAAAGTGCATCAGCCGCTATATTATCCACCCCAGGTACGTGCCGCGCTTTGACGGCTGCATTCATCCCCAGACATTTGCGAACCATGTGGCGTAGTAGGCACAACGTGGCTGGGCATTTTGCTGAATGCGTGTTCACCGCCTGTACCACCGCCAGATTGTCCGACCACACCACTAATCGTTCGTTACACAGTTCGCGCGACCAAATGTGCATTGCTGCCACCACTGGGAATAGTTCCAACATGGTGATGGTTTTGCACAGCCCCTTCCTCACCCATGCCTTAGGCCAGTCGGCCCGGCACCATTCCTTTCCTAATATTGCCCCAAATCCCACCCTACCTGCCGCGTCGGTGAACAACTGTAACTGTGCGCATGCCATCCAAGGGGACTGCCATATGCATACCCCATTAAATTCCCTTAGAAAGGCGCGCCATACTTTGAGGTCTTCCCTCACACCCGCCCCGAGGCGTACCTTATGCCACCCTTTTTCGTGCCTTCCTGTCGCCGCCGCCAGACGTCTTGCAAAAACTCTTCCGGCTGGTATCACCCTGGCGGCAAAATTGAACTTGCCCACCAAAGATTGTATGTTTTTTATGGTTGCCTTCTCCCCGTGTAATGCCCTATCTATGTCGCCAATGAATTCCTCTATCTTCTCTGCCGGTAATCTGCATGTCCCTTCAACCGTGTCTATTTCTATCCCTAGGTAGGTTAACTTGGTGCAGGGTCCCTGCGTTTTGTCCCCCGCCAGGGGTACTCCCAACTCCTCCGTTAATACCAAGAAATTATCGAGAAGTGCTGCGCAAATATTCGTGCCCCCTCTTCCTATGAACAGAAAATCATCCAAATAATGCGTTTTACCCCCCCGGCCCTCCTTTTTATTGAGTGCCCATTCGAGGAAGGAACTAAATGCTTCAAAATATGCGCATGAGATGCTGCACCCCATTGGCATGCACTTATCTACATACACCTGACCCTCAAACTGGAAGCCTAGGAGGAATAAACTGTCCGGGTGAACAGGGAGCAACCTAAATGCTGCTTCTATGTCCACCTTCGCCAAGAGCGTCCCTTTTCCCGCTGCCTGTGCTAAGCTTATGGCCTGGTCAAACGATGCGTAAGTTACTGAGCAAGCCTCTATGTCCAATCCATCATTCACTGAGCCTCCTTTGGGGTGCGACAAGTTATGTATTAGGCAAAACTTCCCAGGTTCCTTCTTCGGTACTATCCCCAAAGGGGAGATGATGAGGTTGCTCAATGGGGGACGCTGGTAGGGTCCTGCTATCCTTCCTAATTCAATTTCTTTGTTAATCTTTGCCCTGGCCACATCGGCCCACTCTAAAATAGACTTTGAGTTATTCGCTGCTCTGGCCCCAATGCGTCCTTGGTAAGGAATGCGGAACCCCTCCACGAACCCCTGGGCTAATGTGTCCCTCCCTAGGGAAGCCGGGTACTGTCCCAGCCATGTGAGCAAGCTATCGGCCTTGATGGGGGAAAACCCCTTGCTATTAGGGCCATTACCCGGCTCCCTCTGTCCCCCCCCCTTTTGTTCCCCCTGCCCCCATCATTACCATTGCTGGCTCTTGTGCCTGCTCCCGGTGCCGTGAGTGCCCTTGCCCCCTCTTCTCTTGATGAAACAATTGTCGAGGCGCCTTAAAAGAAAATTGTTTATTTTAGTATGCAGCATTTGTTTTGACACGCAACGACCGCATAAATGACATCAATCGACCATTGTCCCAGATGTTCCCTATTGAAGCCCCCCCGGCGCTTATTTTGGTTGATCGCTTGCCGCTGGCCTTCCCCTGCACCACCGTGCTGGATGACCGTGGGTCCCGCACGCGGAGCAAGCATGTCTGAATTTGCAAGTCGCGCCCCAGTTGCATACCCCCTCATTGTAAAATCTGCAGCAAGCCGGTGTCCTCCCGCTCACGGTGTTCGTTCGCCCTGCCCCAGTTGGCCTTGATATTGCTTCCGTGAGGACCGGCTGTACTGTACTTGTATTACCCCGGACCGGTTGCTGCCCCATAATATTGGCCCATGCTGTCATTTCCATCCTCCCCTCCCTTGGTGCCACCGGTCTGGGGGCCGTAATTGCGCTGTTTAACCCTGCCCCGACTGCAGAGCGTCCACCCCCTGCCTCTGCCCAGGGATTGATGCGCCCTCCCGCCAAAATGATTGTCCCATCCGCTTGCTCTATTGTCCCACTGGAAGACTCCAGCCAGTCCTCGACTGACTTATGATTCCATTTTAGTTTGGGATCATGTTCCATTCGTAGACGAAATCGCTGGTCTCTCAAGAACCATTCATTTCCACCCTGTTGATTATATTCATGTATAACACATGCCCTGTATGCCATCAAGTGTGGACCCAGGTCTGGGTCCTTTTGATTAAGTGTCTGGGACAATATCTTAAATGCTGCGAGCCAATTTTCCAGGGTTTCTGCCGGCCTCACTCTTTTTCTGGCCTTGGCTAATTCCCTCCCTCCTGTTCCCCACAGTGTGTCATTGCCCTTTGTTTCGTGTTCCAAGAGAGATAATATGCCAATGAACTTGCCCTCCCAAATTTCTTGCTTCACCCACTCGGGCAGAAGCCATGCTGAGTAATTGCCACCTGTTGCTGGCGGTAATTTGGTATTTGTGCCCTCTACCCAGGTGCTGGATGTGGCGCTAGTTGCTGGGGTGCCGCTTATTGCCCCGTCTCCCCCCCCCTGCCAGACCTTGCTTGCTCCCGTAGGGCTGCCCCAGGTGCCTTGTTTGCTATGGGGGCCGATATGGCCGTTGCCCCTTGCGCTGCCAACTCTGCCCTTACGATTTTTTGAATAAATTACAACTCACCCTCACTGCCCACCGGCACACTGCCTGGTACCGACCCGGCCCCCCGGTCTGGCGGTGTTATCACTTTCGGTTGGGCCTTAGGCGGCGGGGCGGGCGGCTGTGCAGGCGTTGGCACATTTGGCGCGGTTGCGGGTGGTGCCGGAGTCGCCCCCAACTTCGCTTTTAAAGCTGCCAGTTCTTCCTCCAAGTCCCTTTTTGTCTTTTTTACGTGTGGGCCCCCACTTGTTTGCGCTGTACGCTTCCGAGGGGGCCCCCCCTCCTGACCCCCACCCGCAGGTGAGTTCTCGTGGCCCCCCGCACCTTCGCCACTTGTCGAATCCTTGTTCTCCGGCACGGTTTTGCCCCCCTCTGGGTTGCTTCCTGGGATGGCGACTATGTTGGCGATTGTCGGGCCCCCCATCCTTGCCATGGCAGCCTGCCACCCCAAGACCTCGGTGAGGGCTAAAAATTCAGCCCAAGATTGTGCGTCCATTCCTCGCCCCGTGTTTGATGGTCCGGCCGCTTCCTCCACTGTCTGGTCGTCTTCGGATAGCACAAGCTCTACCACCTCCAGCCCGGTGTTAACTGCACTTGCATGTACCGACATGTTGACCTATGTAAAAACAAATGTTTAGGTCACTGTGGAGTACATAAAACTTGTTTTAGCTGTGCCCCCCTGTGCCATGAATGTCCCTTGCCGCCACTTATGTACTAATTACCCCCTTATGACCCTTTAGCACCCATCCCGCGATCTGGCCGTCTCTGCCACCCATTCATTCCCACTATGGGACGTGGTCCTGGCGTTCCTCCTGCTTCCTTATTGCACAACACCCCCACCACTTTATACTGTGAAACCGTGCATCCGCTAACCAAGGAGGTAGGGGTACTAGTGCCTCCTTTAAGTACCACACCAACGCGACCCTTCCCAATGGTGTTTGACCCTGGTCGCCAACAGAAGTTGTACCCTGAACAAACCCCACAAAACACTCTAGTGCAAAGTAGACTTTCAAATTTTTCAGATTTATCGAGGGACTCTCAGTTTAGAAGGAAGGTCATGCATGGCCTCCCGGAGGAAAACAAATGTAAGTTACATTCGGGAATTGTATAAGGAAAGGAGGGGTGGAAGACCCAAATACATTTTCCACAAACAGGAGATGGCTGCACACATATTTCATGAGGGAAGGTTTGCTAGGAGTTGTCAGTTTCGGTTGAAAGGGTCAGGTAAGATGGGGCATAATAAGGCTTGTTCAGTTGTGTGAACTAAGGAACTCAACCTGTGGGCCCTCTGATAATTCTTGCAGTATTCGGAATGAACAGGTGGGGAAGCGCGGCACGGGCAGGCCCTCTGATAATTCTAGCAGTATTCGGAATGATTGAGTGGGGGAGCGCGGCACAGGGCAGACCAGCAGCTGTGCCGGCGTGCCAGCCCACTCACCCCACTCAACCCCGCAAACCTCACCCAGAGCCCTCGCGCAATCTCCGTCCAATATGGCCCTACAAATCAAAACCCACCCCTGCGCAACATGGATGCAACCTAGCAACGTGGCGCGACAACCTAACAATCCCAACCCGCGCCATTTTTAATGACGCCGCAAACCCCCTGCCCCCTTCCAACAGACCCACGCTCGCCGGCCCTCTGATAATTCTAGCAGTATTCGGCAAGGTCGGATGGGGGAGCGCAGCACAGGGCAGACCAGCAGCCACCTCCTCCCCCCACCCCATCACTACCTCCCTTTTCCCAGCAAGACATTCCCACTCATTGATCCGGTAGTTTAACCTCTTGAATTGGGGCAGCTAGGAGCAATTTACATAATGTAGTGAGAAAAGTGAACATTGTGACTATTTTAGACACTCTCGTAGTAATCCCACAGTCTCCAAATTGATTTAAGTCAACCGAAAAACAACTGATACGAGAAAATGACTAAATTACAAGTGAATAGTTCCTACTGAGGATTATAAAACTACCGCCCTGTAGCATCAAAGCAATAATAAAGTCGTATTCGGAATGGTGAGGGAGCGCGGCACAGGGCAGACCCGCAGCTGCACCGGCGTGCCAGCCCACTCACCCCACTCAACCCTGCAAACTTCGCCCAGCGCCATCGCGCCAACCCATGACGCAGCGGACACCTTGCCCCCCCCCTCTTCTGCCTTCCAGGGGAAAGCGAGATCCCTGGTGGTGGTGGCGGTCAGGATTGTCTCACTTCCCATAATTTTTTAACCCAGGGAAGTTTTTCCGGATCCCCACCTAATAGTGCCCTTTTCTCGGCCAGCCAAGGAGCCAGGGTTCCCCCCAACAGCTGGTTGCAAACCGTGCAAAGTGTTACACTGGCGTTATTTTGCAGAATGTGCTCCCGGGCCCTCCAACCCCCCGCCCCAACCCCCGCTCTGCCGTTTTTCAGAAGTGATCCCACATTTTTCTTACCGACTTCCGACCACCCTCAACAAGGGGGTGCGGAGTGCCATGGCGCGAGTGGCCCCCCCATATTGCCCGGACACATAGCCAGGAGCAACACCTCGCCTGAAGGCCAGTGGCGGGTGGACGCGGGCCTTGGAGATCGGAGCCAGCTAATACAACAAGCGAGCCATAGGCAGGGCGGCGGCCCATCCCCGCGGCGTCATGACTCTCCGGCTACATAGATATCCTGGCCGCAAAGGCGCACACACTGCTCTCCTCGCCCTTGCTACGTGCGGCCCAGACCAGAGTCGAAAAGCAGTGCAAAGAAAGTAGCACACGAAGCGAGGGAAACTGCACGTTTTCAGGGCCAAGAAAGCAACTGCAAGACTTAACACAATAAACCCCAACCCAGCAAGGACAGTCTCCAGTGACTCACATAACCCAGACAGAGCTCAGCCAGTAACTCCCTGTTCACTGCCGGCATTCAAGCTAATACGCCCCAGTAACTACCCACATGGAACCCGCTGGCACATGTTCCACGAATCACCCACAGCAGCGCTCCAACTCGTGCTAAGGTAAGCTCCCATCGCCGCGCGAAAACCACCATACAAGAGTATTCTAACCCACAATGAGCCTGGGTCTGTAGCTACAAAATAGTCATAGAACTGATTCCATTCTTGCTGGGACTGTCTCTCTCTTCCCCCCCCACCACAGATCCTACACAAACCCGCTGATAGCCTACACGACCGCTCAGCCTACACGATCGCTCACCACTCTCACCCCCGCAAACTTCGCCCAGCGCCATCGCGCACTCCCCGTCCAATATGGCGGCCCCACAAAGGAAAACACCCTCCTATGCACCGCGGCGACCATCGGTTGATTCCTGGCCCCCCCCAGCATGCAACCTAGTAACATGGTGCAATCACCTTACAATCCCAACCCGCGCCATTTTATAATGACGCCGCGAAACCCCTGCCCCCCCTCCAACGGACCCACGCTCGCCTCCCAACCAACACAACACATGCGCCCCCCTCCCCACCGCGACCCAACCGTCCAGACGGCCAACTAATCGTCTCGCACTGCCAATCTCCCCCCATCACCCCCCCACGATGCGCTGTCTCACCACCCCCACATACACATGCCTAGACCCTCCCGTGTACCCACCTCGACACGTCCCCTCGGGAACCGACCACCGCTGCCACAGGAACCTCCCAGAATCTCCTCAGCAACCTCCAGTAACGAAGCGGGCACCTTCCTCCTGCAAACGAAGCGGGTACCTTCCTCCTGCTCCCCGACGAAGACGATCCGGGCGAAACGAAACGGCGATCCGGAAAACGAAACAATGCTCCAGTGAGGCGGGAAACCGAGGGAGAATGTGCGATTGTTCTCACAAGCCTGTGCCTTTATGGGCTGGCTTCTCCTCGGTTTCCCACCCCGCCCCTCCGGTTTTGCGCGCTTCAGGGGGGCGGGCTCTGTGTGCCTCTCTTCCTCCTGCCCCCCTGACCAATAGTCCCTTGGTGGGGGGAGGGCGGCTGGACCGCCCCCACTAAGGGGCGGCGCCCGCCATGCCAGCTTCCCTGGTGCGTTCGCCCGCCATTCAACTCCGCAGGATCTTCTTGAATGTTTTAGAGGCCCCATACCGGTTTTTTTTGTTTGTCTTTAGCTCTAAACACCTTCAAGGCGTAGATGGGAAGAAGCGCCGTCAGCCTAATCCTCATGCTAGGCGCTAGGCAAATGCTGCACTGACACCGCTGTGTCTCCCTGAACAGCAATTGCAGTACATGAGCCCAGTGCAGGCTCATCAATGCAGGACTGAGGACATGGCTTCCCTTTGCTGCGGCCTCACTGGATATCAGGCGAGATCAGTACAGGACACAGGCCCGAAGCTGGCGCTTTCTGACTTGTTCTCTTGAAGTTCTGTGATTCATTGTGTGGTTTGGCATCAACCTCTATTTTATCTGCAAGCTCCTGTTATCCCGCTTCAAGCTATTGGAAACTCTCCGTTTATAATACAGTGGCTTTGTTCACTCGAGAATCATCAGGAGCCATAATTCAAGATTCATAAATGTAGATACTGAACACTGAACTGTATACATTACATACCGAGATGTACATATGATATGTTGAAATGCATACATTAGATACTGAAATATACACACTGTGTACTGAGATACTGAAAGGTGTATACTGTAAATTGAGATGCATGCATTATATATTGAAATAAACTGCACGCTGAGATACATTCATTGTATACTGCTGAGAGGTATATACTGTATTGTGAAATTCATATATTTTGATGTATGTATGCATATGCACTGTACACTGAGGTAGATACATAGTATACTGTAGTAGTAGTAGTATACATTGTATACTGAGAAGTATAAACAGCATTTTGAGATGAATACATTAAGGGACGATTCAAGGATTTTTTTACACAGTTCAAAGTAACTCTGCACTGCTGAAAAGTGATCTTGCACGCCCGACACAAACCCTGATTCGTGGATCTGTGCAAAGTGTATTTTTGCAGTGCAAAGTCATTTTGTACTGCAAAAATAACTTTGTACTGACTTTGCACTGCAATAATACACTTTTCAGCAGTGCAAAGTCACTTTCAACAATGCAAACAATTCCATGAATCGGGCCCTACATATTGAAATATATGAACTTTATACCGAGATGCATACATTATATACGAATATATATATATATATATTACACGGCCACGGTAGTTATGGTTAAGTTGCTGTTTCCATAGGAAGAGCACTTTTTCAGCGGCTTATAACTTCGCGCCCCCTGGACGAATCCTCACCAAACTTTGCAAAAAAAAGTAAATGACCCACTCTGAATTCTTTCGCAAAGTTTGGTGAGGTTTGGTCCAGGAGGGGAAAAGTTATAGAGGGGGTCCCAAAACGTCTTTTTTCACCATAGACTGAATGGGGGAAAAACTTTGCGCACGGCTACAGGTCAAACCGCTGGACGGATTTTCACCAAATTTGCAGCAGGTGCAGGGGCTTGATCTAGAAAGTGTGCTTTTGTACATTTGGTGACCTTTCGTGCAGTACTTTTCATTAAAATGACCAAAAAGTAGGTCTGAAACAATTAGTGATATCTATGTCCGCTTCGCGGTCACACTTCCCTGTTCGGTCCACGGACAAGACACTGATTGGCTAAGGGGCTGGCGTCATGACCACAGACACACGACATCTCTGCCGATTGGCTGCAGCGAGATGTGTTCTGCGTCAGATTGTTTGGATGCGCCCGACATCTTGGATCCGCCAATAGCGGAGCGGCAACCAGCGGAAACATACTATATTTATAAAACTCTTTTGCTTTTTGCTGTGTCATAGAGCGTTGGGAAAGGTTCAGACAGTAAGACTTGGGTGATGAATGCATTTGTTCTGGCGGTCGATCTTCATGATGTATTTTCTATGGCCACCTTGTATGCACAGACACTGAGTGGTGTCATAAGGGTAGCATTTCAGTCCGTGCAGTGCACAGGGAACTTGTAACTGTTGTAAGGACAAATTGATAACATGCCATAATTGCATTACTTTTTCCTACGGCTATTGCATTCATTAGTACGCCATGATGTATTTTCTGTGGCCACCTTGTACACACAGAATATGAGGGGTCTAATAACGGTAGTATTTCAGTCCATGCAGTGCACAGGGAACTTGTAACTGTCGTACAGACACGCGTGGTTTTAGCGAACATTGAAATTGACAACATGCCGTAATTGCATTACTTTTTCCTACGGATATTAAATTCATTAGTACGCCGCCATGGGTGTGACATGCTACGGTGGTTGTGGCCAGGGCCTAGAGTCTTGGATGCATGGCCGTCGGTCGAAGGCTGAAGGCCTTACTTCCAAGACTGTAGGCCCTGGCCACAACCACCGCAGCATGTCACACCCCTGGAGACACCCGTAGTATTGCGTATCGATTGGCTGGTTGTGGGGAGTGTGTACTGTCTTGGGTGCATGGCCGAAGGCCATGCACCCAAGAACAAAGTTATAAGCACTGGACGTCCAAGCCACATCACACCCATCACATGTAATATCTATGGACATAAAGCTAGGAGTGCAGCCTCTGGCCAGAAGCACTAACGGATACCACACCTATCGAAAAATCCCAACTACCACACATCACTGGGGTGGTTGTGGGGAGACCCTGCACTCTTGGGTGCATGGCCAAAGGCCATGCACCCAACAACAAAGTTATAACTTCTTCATGATGTATTTTCTATGGCCACCTTGTACGCACAGAAAATGAGTGGTGTCATAAGGGTAGCATTTCAGTCAGTGCAGTGCACAGGGAACTTGTAACTGTTGTAAGGAAAATTGACAACATGCCATAATTGCATTACTTTTTCCTACGGGTATTGTATTCATTAGTACACCGCCATGGGTGTGACATGCTACGGTGGTTGTGGCCAGGGCCTAGAGTGTTGGATGCATGGCCGTCGGCCGAAGGCCAAAGGCCTTACTTCCAGGACTGTAGGCCCTGGCCACAACCACCACAGCATGTCACACCCCTGGATACACCCGTAGTAATGCGTATCGATTGCCTGGTTGTGGAGAGTGTGTGCAGGCTTGGGTGCATGGCCGAAGGCCATGCCCCCAAAAGTACATTTGTATGTAGTGTAGTTATATGCCCCAATGGATGTCATATGGTATGGTAGTAGTGGGCAGGATGTAGAGTTATTGAACAACACAATAAGCACTGTAGTTGTAAGCAGCTATGGATTTTATATACTGTATACCCATACATTGATAAATCTGTGGCCTCACACTAACGTCTGTAGCCTGTGGCTACAAACTACTGCAGCATAGCACAGCTATAGGTACACTTGTACTATGCAACATCATTAAGATGGTTGTGGGGAGGGCATAGCGTTTTGGGAGCATGGCCAAAGGACATGCTCCCAAAACCAAGTTTGTATGTAATGAAATTACAAGGCAGAATGGTTCCGATATGCTGTGGTGTTTCTGCCCAGGACCCAGAGTCTTTCCTGCATGCCCAAAGGCCATGCACCCAAGACTGAAGTCATAAGCAGTGGGGCTAGAAGTGAATATGGGTGTGGTGTAATGCGGTAGTTGTGTGCACGTCCTAGCGTCTTGGCTGCATGGCTGCAGACGATGGTCCCAAAAGTTAACTTATAAGTAGTTAATTTACAAGGACCATGGTTTTGATATGCAGTGATGGTTGTGGGTAGGAACTATACTCTTTGTACCTTTGTCGTAAGGCGTAGGTGGTAGGGTACACAACCAAGATGCAAGGGCCAGCCTACAGCCACTGCAGCATATTAGTACCATAGATTAGACGTGTAGGTTCACATGTGTACAAAATGACCACCAAATTACTTACTCCTTACTTTGTTCAGAATCCATATATGTGTTAAATGACTTTAGTATTTGGCGGAAGTATCCTTTTTTAATTTCTGAAATAAAAGAAAAAAGTATGTTATTCTTTGCATTTTATGAAAACTTACTACATTGCATAATAGACCGTTTACCTTTTTTTTACACTCATATTTAGTTTACAAACCAGTGTACTGTGCATTCTGCTCAGTTTCTGTGTTTGCTTTTCTAATCCTTGGGTCTGGGGAAAATAAATCCATGTTGGATTAAAAAAAACCTTCATTTGCTATGATACTAACTACTTCCTTGTTTCCTTTGAGTGTTTTCTTCATCTTTCTGAATAATGTTATGTTTCTTGCCTTGCTGGCTATTTGTAACAACAGTTAGATACCTGTAGGCATATTCTAACTGTGCATTTGTTCTTACAGTTCTGTGATATTCATTTATTTATGTCGTTGTTATATCCTCTTGGGCAGTTAGATACCTGTTGGCGTATTCTAACTGTTTGTAGTCTTTTCCATAATTTTTTGGTAGTCTTGAAGTACACATTATTTATTAAATTTTGGCTTTAAGAAGATTAAATACGCATTTGTAAGATTAGCTGGCAATCTCTGCTTTAGAGTAATGGTGCTATCATTACATTCGAACCATCCACATTTCTTTTTAATGTATGCAGTGTAGTGACCTGCATTGGTTGTAGCTCCTGCATGGTAGATTACACCTACTGTTGTAAAGGTTTTCTTTCCAAGTGACACTTGACTGTGTGTGAATCCAGTCAGTTTGCAGTTGTTTTTGGTACCATCTGCATTATAACGTAGAAGCATAAGTATTATGTAGGCACTATGCAATTGTATCAGTAAGGTGGAGCGATCTGAATTGCCAATAGTACATAATCTGCCATGGTTTGCATTCTGTACAAGTTGCTGAAATGGAATGGATTCACAATTATGTATGGAAACATATACAAATTGCTCATTTGGGATTTGTTCCTGTATCACATTGTTAGAGAGAGTGCATGTATGTTTCCACATGTACGATATCTGGAAGATTTCATTTACAGGTATGCTTTTGTTTTCCATTACTAGTAATAAGTACATAAGAAATTCTTGTGGATCTTCTTGTGAGTTCATAGTGAATATCACCATTCCAGCACAGTCGTCCAATTCTTGCCTTATTCCATGAACACTGTATGTGTTGTCAGGATTGTTTGTTGCATTTCTATGAAGCACTAACATTTGCAAACACAATTGGTCTGTACTGTGTAAGTAAATATTGTTAACAATTGGTGGCAATTGAAATAGAATATTCATTGCTACGTATGCATAGCAACTTACCCCAGTTTCATTTGCAAATTTGAATGGACCAGCTGGTTCTGTATCTGAGTGCATTTTTCTGAGTTTCTGTTCCTTCTTTGAAGACGTACCTGGTTTACATTCCCTAATAGGTTCTTCTTTGTTTGTGGTAATGGATGAAGCTTTAGCTTCTTTTGTTTTCTTTGAGGGATTTGCTGTTGGATTCTGTTGCATTTCTGTTTGATTTAGTTTTCTTTTACCACGTTTCCCTTTATCTGGAACAGAATATTGTTTCAGATGGGGGGGTGTACAATGACCGCAGTCTATTGTACTCTAGAATGCAAGGAATATCAGCTTTGACTTTACTTGCATCAATGTTCATTAGCAATAGACCGTCAAGTGTACGTAAGCGTGATAATGCTACGTAGCTCATGCCTTCTTTAAAGACTGTGGGCCTCATTCCGACCCTGCCATTAACCAAGGCGCTATTAGCGCCTTGGTTGACGCCGTTATCTTTCCGTCTCCGCCATGGTGAATATCGGAATTACCGCCCCATTCCAAGGTTGGCGGGTCGGTAATTCCCCAATCACCAAGGGCCCTTCCCCATTCCCATTTTTGCCCCATAGGGCTCAATGGGAATGGGGAAGGCGCTAATTACGGCACCGTAAATTACGGTGCCGTAATTAGCTCCTATGTCCCTTTGCGGGTCGGTTTTTTAACGCCTGCAAAAAGCAGGCGTTAAGTACCAACCCACAAAGGGAACTTGGAGTAGAGCAGAAAGGGTTTAACGGCACCGGTCTCGTTAACGGTGATCGTTAACCCTTACCGCCCGACTCGGAATGACCCCCTGTGTTTCCTATATCTATCAATGCTTTGTCTAGGGTAAGACCTTGGGATTTATGAATGGTAACTGCATATGCAAGAGTTAGAGAAAATTGCTCTCTACATACATACATGTCTTTGAAGAGAAGGAATCGAGCAATTGAGCGTCCTATCCTTTTCACTTCTGAAAGTTTATCAAAGCTAATATTGTCAAACTGAATGTTGCTGTCACGTGGGTATGATTGAAAGCCAACAACTGTACCCAGTGCTCCATTAACTAGTCCTTGCTCGACGTCAAGGTTACGTTTAAGCATTACTCTACAATTTAAGGATAATTTTAATAATTTTCCAACCCAGCAGTGTTGGAGATTGAATTTTCTAAACTATTTACAGGCCGATTCATGGAATTAATGTGCGCTGAAATTTTCGGCGCAAGCGTGCGAAAGCGTGCGAATCGCAGTGCAAGTGCAAAAATCGCAGCGAAACCCGCGCACAGCGATTCATGGAAGTCCGTGCGCGTGTAAATCCCAGGATGTGTGCCAAAATTCTGCGTGGCGCACGCTGGCACACACGTCTCCAAACAGCGTGCGCTACGCGCACAGCGAAATCGCACATAGCGCGGCACACACAACAAAAGTAGGCGGAACAGGGGGCGTGACATGCGGAATGGGGAACAACGCGTGAAAATGTGGGCGTCACGGGGGAAGTACAGGAGGCAAATGCGCGGAACGCCCACAAGCACGTTCAAAACACGTATTCATGGAATCGAACGGGGCTAACGCGTGCGCCAAAAAAGACGCACTAATCCGGAAACACGTACACCAGCAGGAAGCAGGCGTACGTGGACCCGCGCAGCATAAAAGTGCGCGCAAACAACAAACAAGCTCAGATGCCAGGATGAATATACCGTTCCTAACAGCAGTGGTCGCGGGATACCGCAGGAGGAGGAGGAGGATAGTCAGGCCCAGAATTTTTACACCCAGAACCAGCCTTTTTGGGATGCCTGATGACCAGGTGTATGGGAGGTACAGGTTTCCACCTCACATAATACTCGACCTGGTCATTGAGTGGGAGGATGACCTCACATCACCCACCCTGTGCTCCCAAGCACTCAGCCCCCTTGAGAAGGTCCTCAATGTACTGCACTTCTTGGCCACTGGATCATTTCAGCGGACAACTGCTATAGTGGAGGGGGGTGGTGTCACAGGCCACGCAGTCACGTTGCCTACACCAGGTGTTGGACATCATGACTGTACGCCCATCAGTCCAGGCACATATACCTGCCTAGAACACCTGCAGAAAGGCAGGCTGCCGTCCAGGATTTTTACGGGGTGGCACAATTCCCCAAAGTGCTAGGTGCCATTGATTGCACCCATGTGGCTCTACGTCCCCCCAGGGCATCAGAGCACATCTACAGAAACCGCAAGCACTGGCATTCCATCAACATCCAGGTAGTATGTGATGCCAAGGGAATCATCACCTCAGTATATGCCAACTATCCAGGGTCCACCCACGACAGTTTCATTTACAGAATGCCAACCCTAAACCGGGACCTAGAAGCTGGGCGGCATGGCGATACATGGCTGCTCGGTGAGTATAAATGCCTCTGCACATGCATGCATGTCAGATACTGAGTAATGTCACAACCCCACTAATGGTACCCATCATCACCTCCCCAGGGGACAGTGCCTAGCCTCTGAGCACCCACATGATGACGCCAATTCGGAACCCCACCACGCCACCCGAGGTAAGATACAACACAGCCCATATTGCAACCCGGGGCATAGTGGAGCGCACATTCGGAGTGCTCAAGTCACGCTTTCGCTCCCTTGACCGTTCTGGTAGGCAGCTGCTATACGCTCCCCCAGTAGTGTGCAGCATCATAGTGGCAGCATGTGTCCTGCACAACGTTGCAACACGCCGCGGCCTCCCGGTGGACATGGTGGTGCTCCCACATCTCCAACCACATGCACGCCCGCTGCGCATGGGAGGGGAAAGGGCACGTGGTGAGGCAGCCCGTACGCAGCTGGTGGCTAATTACTTCACCTAAAATCACACCACTGTGGAGTGCACACAGCCCTGGCACATCCCAGCTGACAATCAATGATGATGACATAAGGGACAGTCAACTGTCACTACCATACCAGCCTGAGATTGGTCACCTGGAAGTGCTACATTGTGTGCACTCCTACCTACTTAAAGACAACCAATGATGTGTGATAAAAAGACACACATTCATGCTGCATAAATGACTACCCCCTTGCAAAATACAACATGAAAATAGTGCCATGTCACCTAACCCCTCCCCATCTCAGCTACCCAACACACCATGGCATGTCATGCAATGTGAAAGCAACCAAATGAATGCACAACACATGACACAAGTGTCACAAAGTGCACTGTCTGAAATGGAAACAGGCCACAGACAATATGCTCCCAGTAATCAATAAGAAACAACACACATGAACAAATACTTACCAGCAACACAATACAGAAACACAGGATGAAACAGTGGCAAAATATGACAGTACAAATTCAAAGTAGTGCAAGTCTTATAACCTGAATACGTCAGCACATCGAGCCCTTCCAACTGTACAGTGTTGCTGCTCTGCAAATGTCTCAGTGTACTGCATACAACATGAACTCCATCTGCAAAGTAGAGGGCCTTGTGAAGACATGAGGAAGGAACCTGCAAATTAGAAGGAAGACATGGATGCACAAGCACATATCAATACACCATGCAGTGTAGAAAACAACAACAATATCCACTAGGAATGTCTACACAGTGTTGACTACAGACTGCCCACACAGCTCATGGGAGCCCAACGTCACTGTGTAATTCACTGTCACTTGGTCACACCCTTTGCAAGCCCATGGTAACGGGAAGCAGGAGGGGTGTGTGTCTCACGAACCCAAGCATCTAACCCAAACTCAGGACAAGCCTGCATGTGCCCAGCCGGAATACAGTGGATGCCCATGGGAGCCACACAAGGCAACACACTGTAAAACAAAAAAAACAAAAAATCAGAAATTGCCATGTGGTGGCCAGGGTCCTGGGGGAGGCCACCCAGGAGGTTTGAGGACAGGGTGCACACCAACACCCACCTGCGTGGATGTTGCAAAAAAAAAAAAACCTCCTTGGGCTCATGGCCTGCATGGCTATGCCATTGTGGGAGAACTGCTGTCGCTCTCCTCACCCTCTGCTGCTGCATCAGGAGGTGGTGGCACTATGGGAGGCAGCCCATGCAAAGCCCGGGTATGGTCCTCCATGGCAGCAAGCATGCGGGTCTGGAAGGCCTGATTCTGGAGGATTAATGTGGGGCTATCCCCATGCAGCACCTCACGGGTTGCCTGCATTTTTGCACGCATGGCCTCGCGTGATGCCCGGATCTCCTCACGTGTTGCCTGCATCTCAGCTGAGAGCGAACGTGTGAGCTGCTCCAGCTGCTGTTCTGCCCTAAGATTAGTGGAAGCCCCAAGGTCAACCAGAGTCTGCCTGAGGGTATGTAGTTCTTCCCTCAGGGCTTCCCTGTGGGCCTGGGACTCTATTGATATCGATTGGCGCAGAGTCTCCAGTGCCGCCTGTCGGTCCCTGTTGGACGCCAACATGTCTTCCCTGTGTGATTGGCAAATGGAGTCTGTTGCCTGCTGTTGTTGCTCCATCTGCCTTTCAGGGGGGTTAATGGAAGTGGCCACCCTCTCCATTGCCAGAGCCATCATTTCTACTGATGCTGCCTGTTGGGTTGCAATACAGTACATGGAGTTTTCCCATACAGTATTGCCTGGTGGTGCACGGCCACCGCGTCGACGGGCACCACACCTGTTTGGGGCAAGTCGATCTGCACCTTGCTTTGCTGGCACTGCCTGAGGCTGCAGGACTGCATTCCCCCTCTGATCTGCTGGCCCAGGAACAGGATCAGATGCTGTGGAGTGTGACTCTGCATCCGTAACCGCCAAAGGCGGACCTACCAACACTGACATCCCCATAGAGGGTTCTCCCCCGGTGCAGGTGGGTTGGACAGAACAGAATCCCTGCCAGAAACACTTACCTGCGACGGCACATAAGTCTCATCATCCAATTCAGCACCCAAATAGAGGTCTGGGGAGGTGCACCCAGAGACACCCCTGGAGAGTATGGCCTGAAGTAACATTGGGTTCTCACCCACCACCACACCACGTCCCCCACTGGTGCCCGGTCATGCCAGAGATTCCACCTGGGTCTGCACCATCTCCTCAACCTCAACAGCATCAAGTGCATCATCACCTGCAAAAACATGAAAAACAACAAATGGAAACAGGCATGAGCACCATAGCACATACATAGGCCGTGACAAACCACAGATCCAGTACATGATCAACACATGTCCCACATGACTATAACCCTGCCATGCATAAACTGTCAAAGAGTTGGATGTGGTGTCAAAAAGGCAGACACTGGGGAGAGCAAGATGGAAAAGCAACACATTTGTAGCATGTTGGGTAGCACAGGCATCACACATCAGGCTGTGAGTGGCATGTCCAATACACATACATGACACATGCCACCACACAGATGTCATGTAGCATATCCACGGTGAAGTACAAAACTACAGCAATATGTCAGTGATTGAGTACTGTCACACATCCATGTGACATCGACATGATGAGAAGATTAATGCTGAATAGTGTTTAAAAATATGCCTCTGCCACACACTGAAACACATCCAGTGTCCAAAAATACTGTCATTGTGGGCTGATCAATGGTTGGTCACTTTGACATCACAGGAAACATCTGTCATGTTCCACATGCAAACAGCCCCTTATAATATTTTTTATGCAGGCCAATACTCCATCAGCCTGAATGGTGTAATCATTAACATAACCAGGTAATAATAGTGCCCCAGTTTGGCCTGTAAACAATGACCGAAACATATCACATATGTCGCAATAGAGCATAAAATTGTCTAGCAAAAAGGGGAGAGTGCAAACAATCAGCATGAATGAAGACTTACTAAATTAGACCAATGTAGTTGCAAGACAACAGTTCAAGGTAAAGTGCACAAATGTGGGCTTAATAAGCAATTGTGGCTGGAAGGGATACAGTCATACCCAAATCCAAGGCACGTGAATGTATGGGAGGAAGCACATGGGTGACCCATACCACTCAGGTGCACACACCCTCCCCTGGCACTCAATCTGAACCCGTCACCCAAACAACATACACATGGATTAAACACACATGCATGGGCACTCACCGGACAATGCATCGTAATCAGGTAGTTCTCCCACGCCTTGGATCTGTTCCTCTGTGACGAAGGCCCCAGCAACAGACTCATATTCAGTGAGTTTGTTGTCCTCTGGTGGAGACCCACCGCCAGTCACCAGAGTAGCGGCATGATCTGAGGCCAGCTTGTTCTTTGCTCTGCGTTTCAGGTAATTCCACCGCTTGTAGCAATCATCAGCTGTGCGCCTCACAAATCCAAGGGCACTTATGCGGTCGGCGATGATCTGCCAGTGTGCCTTACTTTGACCAGTTGTGGTCTTGGACCCTGCAATCACCAGCATTACGTGGCTATGTGCCGACACATAGGACACAAGTGCATCAAGTTCCGCGTCATTAAAGCAAGGCTTCCTTGACGTGCCGGAGTGTGTAGCCGTGTCTGGGGTCTCAGCCTGTCGTGCCAGAGCACCCTTCTTCCTCTTCTTTAAAGGTGGAGCGGAGCCAGAGTGGCTTACGCTGCTCTGGTCAGTAGGTGCAGAAGCACCGGTGGACTGGGTAGTAAGAGTGTGGGAATGCACAATGACCATAGGTCTTGTTGCAGGCATTGGTTGCAGGGTAATGTTGGCAGGGGGAACGTCAGTTTGATGACCTGGATCGGCACTGTCCTGGCTGGGAGAGTCAGAGCTGGGGCGGATGGAGCTGCAGCTGCCCCTGCAGCCTCCCCACCCTGACTACTCGGGGCAGCAGATGACATAGCTGCCCCAGATCCACGTGGCTTGGTGACAACAACTTGTACCGCCACACGTGGCCTAGACTTGCTGACCTGGAAGTCATCCTGGGAGTCATCCTGTGCCAGGTCAGGTGCCACAATGGGCTGGTACAGAAAGGGCTGAGCTGGGATGGTGTCAGCCACGTTTCCCTCAACCATGGGGGGGGCATGGGTGTCCCTGATTGGTCCTCCACACATGAGGGTATAGGGGCACCCTGCAAATCCCAGCCACGTCCCCTACCGCGCCCACCACGGCCACCTTTTGAATGTCGGCCACCTTTGCCTCCCTTACCGCTTGGTCGCCTCCAAACCATGGCACTGATGTTGTTGTGCGTATGGGAGTTGCAGTAAACAATTGTCCTGGGCAATTGGGGGTCAAAGGGGTAGGGTACTAGATGAAATTTGTACCCTAGTGCTCTAACAAGGCTGTCTGCAACCCCTGGGGGAAGATGACGGGTCACGCAACGCACAGGCAGCCCAAAATCAAAAAATAACGTGCACGCAACCCCTCGTAGACCATGTGCGTGAAAAAATTTACCCGCACTACGCTGTGGCTCCCAGAAACACAAAAATAAGCGTACGCGTAATACACGCAGCCTACAATGACCTCTGAAGGGGTACGCGACACACGGGGCAAGCACAGTTGGTAAATAAGTGCGGGACTCACCTTCTGCCTGGAAAAAGAACGTGAAAAATAGGTGCGTGTGCGCGTTGGCAACACCCCCACCAAAAGAAGAATTGTACGCTGTCTGAGGGGACAGGACAAAAGAAGAAGTGAACTCTGAGGAAACAGGCCCAACAAAAAAATCAGAAAAAAGCTGTCAGAGGTAACAGGGCGTACGAACTTGAAACGCTGTGAAGTAATCGCGTGTGAACCGACAAGAAGTACAGAATTCACCCACTCGCTCTCCACGAAAAGCACGTACAATGAAATGGCGTCTGACATTTAGCTTTTAAACCGGCCCACGCGTACACGTCACATATGCGTGTACGCGCTAAGGCCCTTTCCTCCAATTACACGCAATAACACTCGGACATGCAGTTTTTCCACGTGTGCTCTGTCATCACGTGCTATGAGGGAAACGCCTGCGTGTGTAATGTAACTTACGCGCAAAGGGCCTTTGGTCCAATGAAATCGTGCGTACGTGTGCAGACGCGCTTACGCGGTAAGGCCCTTTCCTCGAATTACACGCTGATGTGCAATTTTTTCACGTGCCAAATCACTCCGTATCAAGCTGGCCACGCGAAAAAACACGGAAGACCACGCTCCTGCCCAGAAGGCCGAATTACTGCCCCCCAGAGCCCCGAGCACACTCCCACCTGCAATCTGCTGCTGCCTGACTGCCTGCTGCCCACGTGCCCTGCTATTTGCTGCCTGCACGTCAGCCAGGCTTCCAGTTGCTGTGTCCACCCCTGCTGGAACAGAAGACTCCCGACTGGGATACCATCGCTCCACAGCCCAGCCCCAGGACCCAGTTGCCCACCCACGCCTGCCTGGGGGGTCGCCATGTCGGGGCAAACACCACCTGAGACCACTGGCGACCCCCAGCCAGAGAGGCAGAGGGCCACCAGCTTCAGTGTGAAGGAAGTTGGTGTCCTGGTGGAGCATGTCCTGGGGCATTATGATGCCCTCTTCGGAACATCATGCGCCAACAAGGAAGGATGGGAGAGGATCTGGGACGACGTAGTGGTTGCCATCAACGCAGACGGGGTGGCAACCCGCGACATAAAGGCACTTCAAAAAGCACTGGGAGGACTTCAGGCCCGGCGCCTCGTGGATGGGGGCCGGGTTAGCATGAGTGACATCCAGATGAGGGTCCTGGAACACGTATGCCCAGCGCTCCACGCCCAGATCCTTCAGAGGAAGACCCGTCTGGAGTTGAGCGGTAAGTGGCCAAGCATTGGTGTGCGAGACAGGGCATGTTGCAGTGTGCTGGTAGTCTGATACTTGCCTGTATGTGTGACATGGGCCATGTATGGATGTGTGTGTGCAGGGACATCATGGTTATGCATGTGAGACCAGTAATGTGCGAACCACATGGTTGGTGCATGAGTTCCAATGCTACATGGGGAGCTGTATGGCAAATGCACACATGAAAGCATGCCAGTGTCTGTTCTTGCACATGGTGGGGGTGTGAGGGATGGGTGCTGCTGTCATGTACATGTATGGTGCACATGTGTGTGTGTCTGAGATGTGTGTCTGTGACTTCGATATGCCATAGATTCATGACACATGTCCGTGATGATGTGTAGATTCACTCATGCAGCGCGGTCACCGTTGTATGCACTGTGTCTATCCACTGTGTCTGTGGTTTACAAGGAATGATACATGACCCTCCGGTGATGTGTGCATGGGATCAGCATGTGAGTTTGAAGGCAACATTTTGATTAATAGAGGCCCTTGTACATGGATGCTGATGTTGATTGCAGGCGCCATACCTGTTAATGCATGTGTGTTGCGTGCATTCACCTATGTGTTGTGGAGGGACAGGTTGGAAGTGACGTTAGACACTGCTACTCATGTGTTATTGCTTCCTGTCTAGGGGACTATTGCACTGTACCCTGATGCTTGTGTTCTATGTCTCCCTCTACGCAGCGTCAAGTGAAGAAGAGGGCGGTACGGCGCTGTGGAGCCAAGTGGCGGGGATGCCTCCACTGGGTGGTGACGCAAGGCCCAGCCACCCTCCCAGGACTTGCCATCATCCGGGAGCGAGGGGGCTGGTGCCGCGTCTGCCACTACGGCTGTGGCGGAAGGGCCGGGTGAGCCCCCACAGGGGCTTGCAATGGCGGAAGACGGTACGGAGACATCCAGGTTGGTGGTCTCCACAGAGGAGGAGGAGCCCGCTACTGAGCCGCACATGGGGCCTGGTGGGGGTAGTACCACTGGTGCAAGTGGTGCAGTCCAGGGCCAGGGTCAGGAGGCAGCACAGGTCACCGCGTAGGGGCCTGTGCATGTCCCTGTCCTTGACCCTGTGACTGCACCACCATGCACCAGCAGGGAGGCCCCGTCCCAGGCCCGTCCGCAGGTAGGGGAGAGTGCCATGTCATCTGCCTCTCCACTACCTGCGGACGAGGAGTCCCATGAACGTATGGGCTCTGTCCTGATTGATGTCGCGTTGCGCACGCGTGACATTCGTGATGATATGCATTCTTCCTGGGCAGAGAATACACGCCATCACGAAGAGCTGCGTTGCGACGTGGCACTGTTGGGAGGGGCCCTGGTTGGTGGGTTCCTACATGTGACGCGCACTCAGGCTGACCTCTCCTCCTCTGTGGAGACTATGTGCCAGTCGTTCTCCCTGCCGTCGTTCCGGCCCAGATTCCACCAGGGCCCACTGTGGACCTGGCCTGACCAACACAGCCAGCTTGGTGGAGATCCCATCTCTGCCACAGTCGTGAGTCGGCAGTCCAGCAGGGGTGGACACCACAACTGGAGACCAGCTGATGGAGGATGTGCAGGCATCATCGGACAGGGCACATGGACAGCAGCAGCAGGAGCAGGCTCTAGGTGGGAGCAATGATGGATCGGAGCCATCGACATCAGGGGGGCAGGCATCGGCCAGAGGGCAGGAGGACCCTGGAATGGATGTGTCATCCGTGTGGCTGCGGTTGGGCCAGCGTATTGGTGCGGAGCGGTGGCGGGCGGAAGAGGCGCGGCTCACCATGGTCATGGCGGAGTTCTCCATACGTCGGGCGTTGAGGCGGGCAGAGTGCCTCGAGGCGACTCGCAGGGAGTTGGAACAGGCCATGAGTGCCTCCCTGCGAGACCTCGGGGCCAGGACAGAGGCCCGCCTCCAGCAAATAGACATGGAGTTCGATGATGCCCTGGCCGAAAAACATCAATGAGTGAGCCGCAGGACTTGCCCGTCGCCATTGTAAATAGTTTATAGTGTTAGGTTTCCTTTTATTTTTTTGATTTTGGGGCTTTTGGACTATGCCCCACACTTTTGTAAATAGTTTTTTTTTAGGTAGGTTATTAGATAGGTTTCATTTTTTTCGTTGGGCTCATGGACCCCTGAAAATTGTATTGTACATAGTTGGACGTTGGATTTATTTTGACATTTTAACTTCATTTCAACATGGATCAATGGATTTACCTTTTTGCGTTTCATTTGGATTTCGTTTGGTGGACAGAGAGGTTTGGCCATTTTTCTTTTGGACTTGGATTTTTTGGAGGAATGTTTTATTTTTTATTTGGACATGCATTTCATTTCATGTTTGCCATTATTTTATGCTTTAAGTACTTTCAATTGGTTTTCATGTTAATACATTTTGATCTTTTACTTCAATGTGTGGGATTCACTCATTGGGTTCATGCATGTTGACATGTGGGTTTACTCAATCAATGGCAACCTGTGTGTGTGTGTGTGTGTGTGTGTGTGTGAGAGACGGACATGTGCTGATGTACATAGTTGACTTTTGGTTTGTGTCATGAGATGGGCATATCACTGCTGGGTGGGTGAGTGGGTGGGGGGACATGAGTGAGACATGAGTGGGGGCCTGCTGGCAGGTGCCCCTCACTGCTGGGGGGTGGGGGCGCAGGGGGACATGAGTGGGGGCCTGCTGGCAGGTGCCCCTCACTGCTGGGGGGTGGGGGTGCTGGGGGACATGTGTGGGACATGAGTGGGGGCCTGCTGGCAGGTGCCCCTCACTGCTGGGGGGTGGGGGTGCAGGGGGACATGAGTGGGACATGAGTGGGGGCCTGCTGGCAGGTGCTCCTCACTGCTGGGGGGTGGGGGTGCTGGGGGACATGTGTGGGACATGAGTGGGGGCCTGCTGGCAGGTGCCCCTCACTGCTGGGGGTTGGGGGTGCAGAGGGACATGTGTGGGACATGAGTGGGGGCCTGCTGCAGGTGCCCCTCACTGCTGGGGGGTGGGGGCGCAGGGGAACATGAGTGGGGGCCTGCTGGCAGGTGCCCCTCACTGCTGGGGGTGGGGGTGCTGGGGGACATGTGTGGGACATGAGTGGGGGCCTGCTGGCAGGTGTCCCTCACTGCTGGGGGGTGGGGGTGCAGGGGGACATGAGTTGGTGATCACTAGTGGAAGGTGACATGTGTGCTGGCTGGGGGGAATGGCCAGGGGTGCAGAGTAGTCCCCTGTGTTGTGGGTTGCCTGCAGGGGCCGTGGATGGGGTGGAGGGCATACCTGGGAGGACCCACACTGCCAATTCATGTGTGGGACTCCCCGTGCACCCCACTTGATACACGTACCCGCTCTGACAGCGGAATCGCGTGTAAAACTTCTCGCGAACCCCAGTAATACACGTACCCCACTCGCACAGGGCCAATCGCGTGTGAAACTTCCCGCGCACCCCAGTAATACACATACCCCACTCGCACAGGGCCCTTCGTGTGTGAAACTTCCTGCGAACCCCAGTAATACACGTACCGCACTCGCACAGGGCCCTTTTGCGTGTAAAACTTCCTGCGAACCCCAGTAATACACGTACCCCAATCGCACAGGGCCAATCGCGTGTGAAACTTCCCGCGCACCCCCGAAATACACGTACCCTGCTCAAGTCGCATGTGAGACTTCACGCGAACCCCAGTAATACATGTACCCCACTCGCACAGGGCCCTTCGCGTGTGAAACTTCCCCCGAACCCCAGTAATACACGTACCCACTCGCACAGGGCCCTTCGCGTGTGAAACTTCCCGCGAACCCCAGTAATACACGTAACCCACTCGCACAGGGCCCTTTCGCATGTGAAACTTCCCGCGAACCCCATTAATAAACGTACCCCACTCGCACAGGGCCCGTTCGCGTGTAAAACTTCCCGCGAACCCCAGTAATACACATACCCCACTCGCACAGGGCCAATCGTGTGTGAAACTCCCACGCACCCCCGAAATACACGTACCCTGCTCAAGTCGCGTCTGAGACTTCACACAAACCTCAGTAATACACGTACCTCACTCGCACAGGGCCCTTTTTGCGCGTGAAACTTCCAGCGCACCCTAGTAATACATGTACCCCACTCGCACAGGGCCAATCGCGTGTGAAACTTCCAGCGCACCCCAGTAATACATGTACCCCACTCGCACAGGGCCAATCGCGTGTGAAACTTCCTCGAACCCCAGTAATACACGTACCCCAATCACACAGGGCCCTTTCGCGTGTAAAACTTCCCGCGAACCCCATTAATACACGTACCTCACTCGCACAGGGCCAATCGCATGTGAAACTTCCTGCGCACCCCCGAAATACACGTACCCTGCTCAAGTCGCGTGTGAGACTTCACGCGAACACTAGTAATACATGTACCCCGCTTGGCGGTTGCTGTTTGGCAGCCCTGTAAACTGGTCCAGGGTTAGCGCAGCCCTTTGCGCTGGATTGGGGATTTTGATGGCTTTTCCTTGCGCTAGGAGCTTTCTTGGG
Organism: Ambystoma mexicanum; assembly: GCF_040938575.1. Classification (NCBI taxonomy): domain Eukaryota; kingdom Metazoa; phylum Chordata; class Amphibia; order Caudata; family Ambystomatidae; genus Ambystoma; species Ambystoma mexicanum. The sequence continues at coordinate 583,655,536 of NC_090922.1, read as the reverse complement.
GGCGTAACTAGCGCTGCTGCAGGGTCGCTGCGCCACTGTGTGCCACAGCTGGTTTTGGTAGCTAGAATCCATGAATACGCTGTGCGCAGAAATGGATTTTAGCGCACGCGGCTGGTGCAGAGATTCGCACGCACACTGTGCGCCAGCCGCGTGCGCCACTTGTGTGCAATATTCTATGAATTACCCCCTTAGTCTTATTGTGGCTTGCTCACACATGGGTACTGTCATACATGTATGTCTAGTTTGTCTGTGGTGCTAATTTCAATTATTGGTTACATTTCTTTATTTAACATTGTTTCATTAAATTTGAAACAGCTTGAAAGAGTTGGCATTAAGGCCATACAATTGACATTTTTGTGCGCAATTTGTTCCATAACATCAGTTCCACTTGCATTATCACCATAAAGTTCATGAATGTGCCGGTTTGTCAATACTGCTTGTTCTTCTTGCGATAGTACACCAACTCTAATACTTCTTATGTTGTTGGCATAAGTGAGATCTGCAGGTTGCTGCATGCTCTCTGTTAATTCTCTGTATTGGAAATGTTGCCAAAGGTTGACATTTCCTATGCTGCCAACAGTTTTACGGCATAGTTTGTGGCCTAAGTTTTTAAAAATAGGTTCACCTTTCACTGGTGTCGATTGTAGAAGATCTCCGAAAACGATAATGTGTTTCCCTGCAAAGAGTTCTTCGTTGTTACTTTTAAGTACTTCTTGCAATCTGAGGTGAATCAAAGCCAACATTAGGTTGGAGACCATGCTCACTTCATCTATTAGTAGCATTTTCATTTGTTTTAATACTCTGCGTACTTCCATTGCAGCTTCTGCAGAAAGTTTGTAATAGTCTAATTTATTTTAATGCTCTACTGGAAGCAGTAGTAATTGGTGTAAAGTGACACCGCCTATGTTGTAGGCAGCTAAACCTGTCGGGGCTGTTACAACAGCTGACAGTTTGTTGTTTGTCAATTGTTGAAGGAACTTGCTGATGATTTTGATTAGGATTGTTTTTCCTGATCCAGCTTCACCAGTTACGTACAGCAGTATAGGTGTTTTCTACTTCTGCCATAGCTACTTCTGCCTAATTTGCTATTAGTGGTTGTCCTAGTGGTTCTTGACTTCCTGTTACAGAGGTTGACTACTGTTAGAAGAGTCCTTATCTAGTTGGGCCTGAAGTTCTTCTTCCTATTGCTGCTCATTGTGTAACATTGTTTTGTACTGCATAAAGTTCACATCGGTGAATGCCCTTTCTTTTGCTTTAAACGCATCTTCATAGGAGTTATACTTATCTAGTATGTCTTCCTCTTTTCTCCATGGTTTAAAATGTTGTAACAGAGACATGTAATATAGTTCTTTCTGATGAGGAGTTTTTAATGATCATTTTACATGATTAAGCTTCGTTCGGTGAGTTTCACTAAGCTCCCTTCACAATCGGTCACTCTATATCTACCTTTGCTTTCATCGGGTTTTATATTATTTTTGTATGCAAAGTTTTGAGCTATGTGGTATTGTCATGGTCTCTGCTTCCAAAAGGTCAGGGTTTTCCCAACTCCCTTGGAAGCAGATCCATAACCCAGGTTCCAAATGTGCCAACCAGTCCCAATTGGGACCTTTTGGACCCAGTCCTGGCGCCAGTGGCACCAGGCTCATAAATATGCCCAGTCCCAGCGCTGGAAGCGCCGGGCTCATAATGCTTGGGTGGACTTACCTGCAGCAGACCATGCTGCTTACTTGCCTGCCAGTTGAGCCTCTGATCCTCTTCTGTTTGGAACTACTTTTCCTGTTGGGTGGGGCAGGAGCCACTCCCTAGATTCAGAACACTGGAACTCTTCTGGAAAGCAGGAACTCTTTTCTTACCTAGGCGTGGCTGTGGAAGGAGACACCTAAGCACTACAGGAGGCTATTTAAACCACACCCGATGGATGAATCTTGCTTTGCGTTATTCTGCATCCTCTGCAGCAGAACGCTCATCGTGTCTTCTGCATCTGATCCTGGGCCTAAGGAAAAAGGCTTACCATCCTGAATCCAGTCTTCAGCAACACCTATAAAGACAAGAAAGAACAGGTTAGCATTACGGTCTTCAGTGACAGCTCTTCACTTACCTGGTCCATCGGCTGTCACCAACGCCTCGCGCTGCATTCCGGCATCTGAAAGACAAAGGCTTACCTACTCTTCGTGCGCTCCGGAGGTCTTCACACTGCATTCCGGCATCTGAAAGACAAAAGCTTACCAACTCTTCGCACGCTCCGGAGGCCTTCGGTGCTGCATCCCGCATCTGAAAGACAAAACAAGGTGCGTTTAAAGACATTGGGGAACTTTAATACTCACGTGCCATTACTCCTTTCCACATCTAACCCAGTGGGTATTCCGGCACCCTGCAGCCGCTCCGAACTTGTACCTGCAAAATAAAAAGACAGTTAGAGCGCATCGTGAAGCAGGCAACAAGCGCTTACTTACGTGCTTCCAGGCGCTTCTATTCATCACACGGGCTCCATCTTCAACTCACTTCAGCCCGGCATCCGCCATCGCCGGAACCCTGCAAAACAAGAAACATCATTACTAAAGACTTTAAAGACATTAGAATTACTCGAAACTTACCGTTCGTGCAGTAAACGACGGACAGCAGTCCTCTGAAGTCAAGAGGCCTGCTCCCCTTATCCAGTGAAGAAACTGGTTACAGCACCCTGCCCCGAGGCAGATGGAGAGCACGGCGTTCACTTACCTAAGGTGAGAGCGCTAACCTTTGGGGTTCTACAGGAGAAGAGAAGGGGAAGAAGAGAGAGACATTCAATAACCCAGTTCCTTAATCCCATATTTTCTATCTGCAGACATCTTACCCTTCAAGTCAGACATACAGTGCACAGAGGTCCAGCCCAAAGAGCCAGCCGTGTGTTACACATCACCTTTGCAGATACGGTATACGCCCAGTCAAGACCGGCGCCTCTACGGGAATCAGGTGAGCGTTACAGAACGCAAAGCCTACCACAAAACTCCCGTCCAGGCGCTATGGAAACCTCGGATACCGACCAGCTAGCCCAGTTACTTGGGGAACTAAGGGCAGAAGTGCATGCAGCCCGTCAGGAAACGAACGCTCTAAGAAGGGAACTGATTATTTCCAAGGAGCGAACAGATGATCTCGCTAGACAATTGCTACAGTCACAAGCCGGACAGACCCCGTTACCCGCATCTGGGGGAAATCTTCTTTCTACATCCTCTATGAATCCAGTGCAGATCAACCTACCTGGGAATGTACCTCTGGCTCCGCCCGAACGATTTTCTGGTGACCCAAAGAGGTTTGCAGTATTTATCAATCAGTGCCGGTTGCATTTCTTATGCCGGCCAGCAGCCTTTCCAACTGATCAAGCTAAAGTAGCTTTCGTGCTTTCGTACCTTAGTGGCAATGCGGCAGACTGGCCGATCCCTCTAGTAAATCAAGATGATCCGGTCCTCCATGATTTTCAAGCTTTTCAGCTCAGTATGGAAAAACTGTTCGCAAGACATTCACAGGGGCAGGCCTTGGACAATGAGCTTCTTTCGTTGCGACAAGGTAATCAAGACCTTTTGGCTTATATTGCGTCTTTCAACAGACTGATAGTGGAAACTCAATGGCCTGAGGACAAAAGGATTACGCTGTTTTATAGAGGTCTACGTGGAGAGCTCAAAGATGTGTTAGCCCAAGTAGTGAATCCCCCACAAGATTGTTCGGACTATATAGACTTAGTCGTTCAAATAGATCACAGACTGCAGAACAGGAAGGCCGATCGTTCCAAGTTTGATGCTCGAGTATTTTCCAAACCGCCAACTCCTTCCAAAGGAGTAGACTCCGGGGAACCCATGCAAATAGGGGGTCTGAAAGGTCCTCTAACACAAAAGCAGCGGGAAAGGAGAAAACAGTTGCAATTATGCCTCTATTGCGGAAACTCAGGGCACTTTCTTCGAGACTGTCCGGTGAAACCTGCCAAGAAGGCAGTAGGAGCTGCAGTTACCAAAGTTACAAACTCTGAGCAGGGAAACGACCTCGCCCGACAAGAATAGAGGTCCTCTTGCCGAGCGTGAAAACCAGTTCCGTGACCTCGCATTTCGTGATACCTATGGTCCTCATTAGCCCTGATAATCCGGATCGATTACATGCAATTGAAGCTTACGTCGACAGCGGTGCCATCGGCAATTATGTGGATCATGAGATGGTTTTGAGGATGAATCTAACTCTTTGTCCCAAGGCTGTAAAGGACGTCATTACTACGGTGGATGGTACGGAGATAGCCTCCGGGCCAGTAACGCATACCACTCAAGAGGTGACGCTAGTAAGTCAAGATGGACACCATGAGAAGATCGTGTTCGATGTGATCAAGGCCCCTCAGTTTCAGATTATTCTAGGAATACCTTGGTTAGAGAAACACAATCCTCTGATCGATTGGCGAGCAAGAACGGTCCAGTTTCCAGAATGTGTCTCTACTTGTCACCCTCCACCTGGTGTTGCACTGGCAGCAATTTCTTCAGAGACTCCCCAGTTACCTCCCGAATACCTAGAATACCAAGATGTTTTCCGGAAGGATCAGGCTAACTCTCTACCTCCTCATAGGTCTTATGACTGCCAGATAGACCTGATACCTGGATCTACTCCTCCTTGTAGTAGAATTTATGCCCTCACCGAGCCTGAGAACCTTCACCTTCGACAATACCTGGAGCAATACCTGGCAAATGGGTTTATTCGTCCTTCCAAGTCCCCTGCTTCTTCAGCTTTGTTCTTCGTTCCAAAAAAGGAAGGAGACCTTAGAACTTGTATAGATTATCGCTCCCTGAACCAGATTACCGTTAAGAATAGATATCCGTTACCTTTGATCCCTGAACTCCTGGACCAAGTCAGAAAAGTATGCATATATACAAAGCTGGATCTTAGAGGAGCTTACCACTTGGTACGAGTAAAAGAGGGCGATGAATGGAAGACGGCCTTCCGCACCAAGTATGGGCTATTTGAATATCAGGTCATGCCCTTCGGACTTTGCAATGCCCCGGCCGCCTTTCAATATTTTATGAACGATGTCCTCAGAGAGCTCATAGATGTGTGTGTTGTTGTTTACATTGACGACATCCTCGTTTATTCTTCATCGGAATCTGAACATCGGAAACACGTGAAAATGGTCCTCGAAAGATTGCGTCAACACAAACTTTTCGCTAAGTTGGAAAAATGTGTTTTCAACGTGACTGAAGTTGAATTCTTGGGATTCATATTATCACCTGGCGGAGTGCGTATGGATTCAAAGAAGGTCGATGCAGTTCTCAAATGGCCATCACCATCCTCCGTAAAAGGTGTGCAAAGCATGTTAGGCTTCGCTAACTTTTACCGCAGGTTTATCCCCGAATTCTCTCGAATAGTCCAGCCCATCACTGCCTTGTTAAAGAAAAACAAACGTTTTGAATGGTCTACCGAGGCGGAACAAGCTTTCCAGGATTTGAAGACTAAATTTATCTCTGCACCAATCTTAAAACACCCTCGCCCCGAACTCCCCTACATCGTGGAAACTGATGCTTCAAGCCTTGCCATGGGGGCAGTTCTATCACAAAAGGACCCGGTAACCAATCAGTTGCATCCCGTGGCATTTTGGTCCCGCAAATTCTCGCCTCCTGAAATCAATTACACGATTACTGACAAGGAACTTCTGGCTATCAAGTCTGCCTTTAAGGCTTGGCGGCATTATCTGCTGGGGGCCCGACACACCGTTACTGTGATTACGGATCACCGAAACCTGCAATATTTGAAAACCGCAAAAACCCAATCCTCTAGACAACTCCGTTGGGCATTATTCTTTGCCGAGTTTGACTTAATAATTACCTATCGACCTGGTACAAAGAACGGTAAAGCTGATGCCCTTTCTCGGATGGGAGTGGAAGAACACTTGATCAACCCTAAACCTGTACCAATCATTCCCGAACAAAGAATTCTGGGTGTAATCGCCACAGAATCCATAGAGGAAGTTAAGGATAAGGCCAGGCAACTTGTAACTCCAGCAGACATACAGAATTGGCATCTGCAGGGAAAGGACTTTGCAGTAAAGGACAACTTATTGTATTTCCAAGAACGATTATACCTACCCAGCACAGATTTACAGAAAAAAGTAATCTCTTGTTATCACGATTCTTTAATGGAAGGACATCCCGGTATGGCCAAGACCTCAGAAAAGATCAAGCGCTACTTCTGGTGGCCGTCTTGGAAAAAAGATATCAGAGACTTTATAATGTCCTGTGGAGTATGCGCCCAAAGCAAGAGTCAAAAGGAAAGACCAGCAGGCCTCTTACGCCCTATTGACATCCCACCTCGCCCTTGGCATACGCTTTCTATGGACTTCATCACCGATCTACCTCCATGCTCCGGATACAATACGATTCTAGTAATCGTGGACTTATTCTCCAAGATGGCGCATTTCATTCCGCTCAAAGGCTTGCCAACAGCAGCAACTCTGGCCCGAGAATTTCTCGAAAACATCATCCGACTGCACGGTTTTCCTTCGGTTCTAATTTTGGATCGAGGTAGTCAATTTATTTCTCATTTTTGGCGAAGTTGCTGTCGGTCGGCTCAAATTGATGTGAGACTATCGACCAGTCACCACCCTCAGACCGACGGACAAACCGAGAGGACCAATCAAACTCTGGAACAGTATTTACGCTGCATGCTGCAACAAACTGAAAAAACTTGGAAAGACATCCTTTGGATAGCCGAATATGCCTACAATAACTCTGTCCATTCGGGAACTGGGAAAACCCCGTTTTTTCTTTTGTACGGCAGTCGCCCTCGAACCTCGGAGTTGGATCCCCTCCAAGATCTTGAAACACCAGCAGTAGACTACCTGCATTCTACAATCACCCAAGCCTTTAAGGAAGCTGTTTCTCACCTTCAAAGGGCTAAAGAACAATACAAGAAAGGAGCAGATCAACATCGGAAGGAAGCCCCTCAATATCAAGTAGGGGATCAAGTCTGGTTATCCACCATATATCTACCTCTAAAAGGGCCACGCACATTCAACCCAAGATACCTTGGTCCCTATTCCATCACTACCATAGTAAACCCAGTAGCGGTCAAGTTGGACTTGCCCCCGCACATGAAGATACATCCGGTCTTCCACGTCTCTCTATTAAAACCCGTGCAACCTCAAACCCGACTAACTAAATCTCCAAAACCTATCCTAGTTGATGGAGAACTCGAGTTTGAAGTCAAAAGCATTCTGGACTCCAAGATCTCCAAATCTAAACTATTTTACCTAATTGACTGGAAAGGCTACGGCCCCCAAGAGAGATCCTGGGAACCTGCTGAATATGTCCACGCTCCTCGCCTAATCAAAAGATTTCACCGAACATTTCCTGACAAGCCAAAACCCCCGGAGAAGCCCGGTTTGGGAGGGGCCTTGAGGGGGGATACTGTCATGATCTCTGCTTCCAAAAGGTCAGGGTTTTCCCAACTCCCTTGGAAGCAGATCCATAACCCAGGTTCCGAGTGCCAACCAGTCCCAATTGGGACCTTTTGGACCCAGTCCTGGCGCCAGTGGCACCAGGCTCATAAATATTCCCAGTCCCAGCGCTGGAAGCGCCGGGCTCATAATGCTTGGGTGGACTTACCTGCAGCAGACCATGCTGCTTACTTGCCTGCCAGATGAGCCTCTGATCCTCTTCTGTTTGGAACTACTTTTCCTGTTGGGTGGGGCAGGAGCCACTCCCTAGATTCAGAACACTGGAACTCTTCTGGAAAGCAGGAACTCTTTTCTTACCTAGGCGTGGATGTGGAAGGAGACACCTAAGCACTACAGGAGGCTATTTAAACCACACCCGATGGATGAATCTTGCTTTGCGTTATTCTGCATCCTCTGCAGCAGAACGCTCATCGTGTCTTCTGCATCTGATCCTGGGCCTAAGGAAAAAGGCTTACCATCCTGAATCCAGTCTTCAGCAACACCTATAAAGACAAGAAGGAACAGGTTAGCATTACGGTCTTCAGTGACAGCTCTTCACTTACCTGGTCCATCGGCTGTCACCAACGCCTCGCGCTGCATTCCGGCATCTGAAAGACAAAGGCTTACCTACTCTTCGTGCGCTCCGGAGGTCTTCACACTGCATTCCGGCATCTGAAAGACAAAAGCTTACCAACTCTTCGCACGCTCCGGAGGCCTTCGGCGCTGCATCCCGCATCTGAAAGACAAAACAAGGTGCGTTTAAAGACATTGGGGAACTTTAATACTCACGTGCCATTACTCCTTTCCACATCTAACCCAGTGGGTATTCCGGCACCCTGCAGCCGCTCCGAACTTGTACCTGCAAAATAAAAAGACAGTTAGAGCGCATCGTGAAGCAGGCAACAAGTGCTTACTTACGTGCTTCCAGGCGCTTCTATTCATCACACGGGCTCCATCTTCAACTCACTTCAGCCCGGCATCCGCCATCGCCGGAACCCTGCAAAACAAGAAACATCATTACGAAAGACTTTAAAGACATTAGAATTACTCGAAACTTACCGTTCGTGTAGTAAACGACGGACAGCAGTCCTCTGAAGTCAAGAGGCCTGCTCCCCTTATCCAGTGAAGAAACTGGTTACAGCACCCTGCCCTGAGGCAGATGGAGAGCACGGCGTTCACTTACCTAAGGTGAGAGCGCTAACCTTTGGGGTTCTACAGGAGAAGAGAAAGGGAAGAAGAGAGAGACATTCAATAACCCAGTTCCTTAATCCCATATTTTCTATCTGCAGACATCTTACCCTTCAAGTCAGACATACAGTGCACAGAGGTCCAGCCCAAAGAGCCAGCCGTGTGTTACACATCACCTTTGCAGATACGGTATACGCCCAGTCAAGACCGGCGCCTCTTCGGGAATCAGGTGAGCGTTACAGGTATAGACACATGCTTTCCAAAGTGCTACTCCTGTTCGGATAGTATGTGTCCAGTATATTGTTTTTTAGAATGTCTTGGCTGTTGGGATCATTTCTGGCAATTGTTTCTATGTCCTCATATGATTTCAGAACTCTTTTTCTAGATTTAGCAGGACCAAGACTTAGCCATACTATGTTGTCTGATTTTCCATACAAAGCAGTGCCAGTTAAACGATCTGCTGCTTCATAGGCCCCACATTCTCTATGAGAGAGCATTTTTATGCCTAGGCTGTACAATTTCTGTGATAGTGTTTTGTCTGATGCTAGGTCATCCCAGAGGTCTTGAAGCTCTGTTTTTTCTGCTTTTGTTAAGTAGGCTGTAACATATCGTGCAACAGCAGTAGAATTGTCTGCAATGTACTGCACATCTATGTTTGCATTCCATAAGAGGGCAACAATTGCATTGTAATCATTGATATATTTTGATTCTTCTGTTCTTTTTATGTAATATGTGTTCTTAGGTGATTTACCTTTAACACTATGTCGAACTGAAGGCATGAAGTTGTTTACTTCACCTGTTTCTGTAATTGGTCTAGGGAAACCAAAGCGGCATTTGGTGTAGTATTTACCTTTGTTTTTGTATTTGCGGTGACAATATTTGCCACATTTGTGTCTTTGAAATTGTAAAATCTGCCCATGCAGCTCACTATGTGTCTGTTGTGAAGGGATTTCACAAGTGACATATTTTTTGATAAACTGAAAAACAGTGCTATCACTGTTGTGACCAAATTTAGGTGCACCATTGATCCATAACAGCATGTGAATATGTGGTGCTCCTCTCGCTTGATAATCTTTTCTCCAAAAAAGTGTTGCACTTCTCCAATGGGAGGAACAGTTTTATTGCAAATAAAGTGTAGCATGGCAATGAAACGATGGAAATATCTTGACACATTAACTGGATCTAGAGATAAAAGTTCTCCAGGTGTTAATATATCTATGTTGCTTTTGTTGCTGTTTGCTATGCATAGGAACTCATGTACATCTTCCCATGCATATTCTGCACAACTTAGTGTAACAAACAAAGTCGGTGGTCCAAGGTTTCTTATCATACAACGCACGTCTCCGTGCCGTCAGAACCAGTATTCCTTTGTACCACGCATGTTTGCAAACAAATGTGTTATACTTGATTGTAAAACCTCATATTTTTCCTGCACTTTTGTATTAACTGCATAGCTGACATAATTTGAAAGTGGGTTTCCAGATTTCAAAATGTATGCAACTCCGTAACATAGCGTTGCTAATTCACTTTCATAGAGTAGGTGGAGCATGTATTCCACATTTTTTCTAAATCTGGGATCTTGTGAATACATTTGTAATGAGCGCTATTCTGATGCCTCAATCTGAGTGGGTCTATCATCGTATCTTCCACCTTTGCCAGTAGGAAATAGCAGTGGAAAAGCATGTGCTTCTATACTTTTTTCCCATATACTCATTGGTGAACCTTTGGTTTGCCCCATTTGGTAAGTTTCTAGTGCATCATCTATGCTTTCATTGGAATGCAATGGATGAACTGTGTACTGGTCCAAAAGAGTTGATACTGTAGCAGGATTCAGAAGTTTGAATTGTCCAGTTTCTGATGGCTCCTGAATTATTACCGTTGTTTCCCTTAAGCTTTCTTCAATATTTATTTCCTTGTAGTACTCGTCATTGTCTTTTAGATACTGCAATGCTTGTCTAACCTTATGTAAGTCCACCAGTTGTTGCCACATATTTTTGTCTTTTGTTGTTACACCATTTACCAAGACTATTAAAAAATGCTCTATTGAATGTTGCACTCCTAGAGTGTGTACATTTTCAGTTAGATCTAATGGCAAATAAACTACTTTTCCATGAATGCCTTCCACCAATTCAGAGGGAGGTAATTTTGCTGTTTTTGGATGAAGGCGTATAATTGCTTGAAATGGGTGAACTATTTGAATTATGATTCTCTCATACAAATTGAGTTGTTGCAGGATTTTTGGTAGTGGGAACAATTCCAAATTATTGGTAATAGCACGTGAAGGAGTGTGGTTGTTGTCTAATTTTGTAGTACAGTAACTGCAACATATTAGTCATTCAGTTAGTTCATATTTGTTTTCTGCTAAAAGGTAGAGAGCTAATTCAAACCATTTGGAATCTTCATTGTCTTCTATTTTGTATGCTATGTTCACATTTTTTGTGTTCCTTTTGTAAAACGTTCTGTGGCAACACCACACACATGGTTTGGTACTTCAGCCGATGCCCTTTTAAATTTTAGTATTTCTTTTCTGTATGTGTGTAACAGAAGGTTGCTATGTGCAGATTTGTTGCTACTATGCTCTAAACTATTTAATTTGTTAAGTGGCTTTCACTTCCAAAATACTTTCTTTGAATATGGTCAATTTCTTCTTGTAAGTATTTGGGTGTACCATGCAGAAGAGTGTTATTTAAATTGCCAGGTTCTGAAGCTGGACTTTTTGCATAGTATATTTTAGACACAAGATTTCTAACATTTGAATGATGTACTGATATCCTTTTGATATCATGGAAGGTGCTTTTGCAAATAGGCCCAGAAATGCAGGCTAATGAATGTCCTTGTAGTCCTGTGTATTTGCACACTGGACACATATCCATATTTTGCAGCACTTTCATTTTACTTTTGTCTTTCCCTTTTACATACAGATTGAGGAACTGACGTAAGGATTTGAAAGCTTTGTTTGGAATGGCACACATTGATGTGCACAGCCATTTGTATACTGGACGGTGTGGTTCTGTCGATTCGCGATGTAATTCTGAGTTTTCAGGGGATACTTTTGTAAGCAGTGTTTCTTATTCCATGATGGTACTATTGATTTTCTCATACTCTCGTCCACTGCTATGGATGGCAATTGTGTTTGTTTGATTTTGTTTGTATGCTTCCTCATTAAAATATGGTTCTGTGGTTGTCGTGTGACTCCATTCACCTCCACACACATTTAAGAAATTATTTTTGTTCACATTCTGTTTATTGCTGAGTTTCTTTTGTAGTTTGGTACTTAGTTGTTAGTGCTTTCATCCTACGTAACACTGATATAAACAACTTCCTTTTGAGAAGGATTGCACTGTCCACGAGAGCTTGTAGGATTAACTTTCTACGGTAGGTTTTAAGGGGTGAGGATGATTTCGGTCCTCTTCTTAGTAGATTCTGAAGCACTCTGTGACGAAACATTTTTGCTAAAATACTTTTTTTACTATGGGTTCTTGTTACTATAGCAGGATTATTAGGAGCATTGTTAGCTGTACTGGTAGCCGATTTTTTGCCAAGCGTTTTGTGTTTCGTGACACATTTTGATGATGGAGGAGGTAAAGTTTTGGTAGTTGAAGCTTCCTTTGTTTTGCTAAACGACTGCATTAGCTGGTTTGTTCTAACATTCTCTACAAGCTCTACTACAGATGGATGCTTAGATTGAACACTTTAATTTTTATTTTCTCTAGTTCTGCGTTCCTTTCTATGAAGTTGCGTTTTGGTAGGCATTCTTTGGTGTTTGTTGAAAAAAAGAAGGCATGCTTTGGTCTGTTGTTCAATGTATGTGTGCTGTGTGCATGCATGAATGAGTCTCATGGGGAAGCTCTTTGTCATGGTGTGTGAATGTGCATTGACCTCTTACAATGATTTGGGAAGGCTAATTTACTGTTTGTATACTATTACAATGTGCTTCAGATGAGAGTACAAAGTGGCCTAGTGGTGACGAGAAGCCTTATTAGTAAACGAAATGCCATAAACTTGAAGCAGCAACTTCTTTTCTAGAACTAACATTCTAATGATTCTGTATGTCATTTGAGTTCCAAACACACAGGGATTTGTGAGCCATTCTGCCTGTTATTCTCTGTTTAATAAATGGGTATTTGTAGGTAGAATGGTTCAGAAATCAATGTTTGCTTTAGTGTACAAATTAAATAAATAACCCATGCAGCCTCTTTGAGAAATAGTTACAATATAAAGTTAGTGCTGTGCTTTCTTTTTTTTGCGAAATGACTAGGTTTCTTCGGATATGTCGTTTGCAGTGTAGATGCTGTTGATTCTCAGGAGAGTAGTCTTCACTGCGATTAAAAAAAAAACATTAATTACTTTGTGTGTTTACAGCAGTGATGATACTGCACACATTAATTGTGCATCTTTCGTCAGAGCATTCTCCTTTCGTATTTCAACCCAGTGCACGTGTGCACTTCACTTCACTCTGTGCAGCTTTTGTATGTTACTTGCAATATGTTACTTGCAAGTCCTTCTGAATTGAGAACAATTTTAAGGTTATGGTAATGCCTTGTTTTTTAAAAGATATACTATCTATAGGAGAGAGGTTTGTATGCGATGGGCATAATAGTAGATGTGAAAAATATTTCCACTTCCAAATTATAAGCACAATGCCGACACATCGGAAGACCCTCAGAGGGAGATGTCACCACAGCAATCGGGAGCGCTTATTTTTCTCATACCATCACATTGCAAGTACCATTACTGTAGGCCGTACACAGTACACAACTCCGACATTTTCGAATGCAAAATCCAGTTTCGCCCTAAATAGGCATGCTTGTAACGTATGTATAGGTTATGCGGAAGACAGTAAGAAGTCGTGCGGTTTGTCAATGATAAATCAGACATCAAGGGAGAGCGTTGGTATGTATTGCGTATGCATATTTAGCGGAATTAATTTATTCAAATTACATCATAAGGGTTGCACATGTTCTCTGATTAAAATATGCGTACCTGTACTCTATACTCATGCATGTGGACATGCATGATGCTGCACGTAGAAATCCGCAACACTTGTACAGTAGTTTGTGAAGTAGGTGCTTTGTAATGATATGCAACTTCCAGTCAGAGTCATCGACAGTACATTTGAAGTGCGCAATGTTGATGACGGAGCGGTGGGAGGCCGGCTGGCGAAATTCCTCAGTGTGTGGGAGTCCATCTCCACCGACCGTTGGGTGCTGGACACCCTGGCCCAGGGGCACGCCCTCGAATTTCTAAAAAAGTGCCCCTGCATCCCACCCGTGGCCAGGAAAGAAAATCACATCCCTCATCTGCTTTTGGAGGTAAGGGCGATGCTCAGAAAAGGTGCCATAGAGCTTGTCCCGAAGAGGCTCCGGGGCTCCGGAGTATACTCAAGGTACTTCCTCGTGAAAAGGAAGACAGGAGGATGGCGCCCAATCCTGGACCTGCAACGACTGAACAAGTACATCAAGGCACAGAAGTTCCGGAAGGTCACCCTCCAGCACGTGCTCGGACAGCTGGAAGAGGGTGATTTCCTGTCGTTATTGGATTTGGAGGATGTGTACTTCCACATCCCCATTCTAAAAGGACACCGAAAGTTCCTCAGGATGGCATTACCAGTTCAAGGCCCTCCCGTTCGGATTGAAATCGGCACCCAGGGTGTACACCAAGTGCCTCGCACTGGTGGCGGAGCGGCTGCGCCTGCAGGGGATACATGTCTACCCCTACCTGGATGACTGGCTTATCCGAGCAAGGACAAGGGAGCTCGCCGTAGACCACACAGCAAAGACCGTCCAGCTGCTCACGGACCTGGGATTCTCCATCAACTTTCCCAAATCCCACCTGGTCCCGTCGCAAGTCGCACTGTTTCTGGGAGACAAGCTCGACACAGTGGCGCGTCTGGCCTCGCTGTCGGAGGAAAGGACGAAGGCCATCCTGGGCAGGGTGTAGGGTCTGCTGGCCACGGACGTGGCCAGGGTGAGGTCCATCAAGTCCCTCCTCGGGATGATGTCCTCCTGCATATATCTCGTGCGTCTGTGCAGGCTTTGGATGTGCCCTCTGTAAGAGTTCCTCGACGCCTGCTGGATCCAAGCGACGGGCACCTTCGAGGACAGGATCCCGCTCAACGAGACCTTCTGACAAGCGATCCGGTGGTGGGGCACCCGCGCTCATCTGGCGGCGGGCACAGACTTTCAGACCCCATCCCACCAGATAACGGTGACGACAGATGCCTCCCTGGAAAGGTGGGGAGCGCATACCGGAGAACTTCACACGAGAGGCCTTTGACTCCCGGAGGAGAAACCGCTTCACATCAACATCCTCGAGCTCCGTGCAGTGTTCTGGGCCCTCAGATCCTTTCTCCCGTCCCTCAAGGGCAAGGTGGTGAGAATCTTCACCGACAACACCACCACAATGTTCTACATCCGGAAGCCGGGAGGAACCAGATCCCCAGCCCTCTCCAAGGAAGCCCAGGATCTGTGGCATTGGGCTGTCGCTCAAGGGATGTTTCTAGTGCCCTTTCATCTGGCAGGGATAAAGAACACCATCGCCGAGTCACTCAGCAGGGAGCTGCGCTCGTGCCACGAGTGGGAACTACATCAGGATCAAGTGTATCGACTCTTCCGACGATGGGGAAAACCGCAGATCGACCTGTTCGCGACGGCGACGAACTTCAAGTGCCGGAGGTTCGCCAGCAGGTTTCCCCAGCCGAGGAGCATGGGCGATGCCTTCTCGTTCCCCTGGGACGGCATGTTCCTATATGCGTTCCCTCCGTTGCCGTTGCTTCTCCGACTCGTCAACCAGCTCAAGAGGTCCCGGTGCAGGATGATCCTCGTCGCACCGGCGTGACCGAGGCAGATCTGGTTCCCGGACCTTCTGGACTTGTCAGCGTCCCCACCAGTCAAGCTGCCGATGGACGCGGATCTTCTCTCCAGAGAAGGAGGCGCCATACTTCATCACGACCCGGAGTCGCTGAGCTTGCAGGCCTGGCTCCTGCAGCACTAGAGTTTGGAGGGTACGATATCCCGGCTGACTGCAGAGAGGTCCTTGCAAAGGCCAGGGCGTCCTCAACTCTCAAGTGCTACGGGCATAAGTGGAAGAGGTTCTCTGTCTGGTGCCGTGCACAGAAGATTAACCCTCTATGGATTACGGCCCCTCAAGTGCTGCCGTACCTACTGTCGCTGGCCATGGCTGGACTGGCTCACGCCTCCAAGATTCATCTGGCTGCGATCTCCCAATACACAAGAACTGCAGGACGGCCGTCCTTGTGATCCCATCGCCTGGTGAAGGAATTAAGGAAGGGACTGTTCCGATCGTTCCCGCCGGTGAAGATCCCCTGCCCCGGCGTGGGAGCTCAACCTGGTGCTGACCAGCCTCATGGGGGCGCCATTCGAGCCCCTGCATTCGGCACCATTGAAGTTCCTGTCGTGGAAGACTGCATTTCTTGTGGCCATCACCTCCACACGACGAGTGGGAGAGATCCAGGCCCTATCCTGAAAGCCTCCATACTTGACTTTTCACGACACGAGGGTGGTGCTGAGGATGCACCCCTCCTTTATGCCCAAGGTGCCATCGGACTTCCACCTCAACGAGCCCTTGGTGTTACCTGTTTTCTTCCCGTCGCCTTCGTCACCGGCCGAGAGGACTTTGCACTCGCTGGATGTGGCTAGAGCGCTGAAGTTCTACATGGACCGCACGAAGAGTTTTCGGAAGACATCACAGCTATTTGTGAACTTTGGACCTGTGAACCAAGGGAAGGCTCTCTCGAAGGCTTCCATTTCCAGATGGCTCTCCGGCTGCATCATGCACTATCATCGGTTGGCAAACCGACCGTTGCCTGGCCGTCCGAGAGCCCATTCGACCAGAGCTATCGCTGCTACCACGGCGTTCTTGTCTGGTGTGCCCCTGCTGGACATCTGCAGGGCTGCTACATGGAGGTCGATGCACACCTTCACGAGATTCTACTGCGTCGCCTGGGATTCCAGGGAGGAGTCCAGGGTCGGCCAAGCGGTGCTGCGCAACCTGTTCGCCTAAGGTGAGCCTGGTGAGGAGGTAAGAATTGCTTAATGTTGAGTTTTTTATGTAATGCGTAATGTTGAGCCTTTGCCACCTTCCGTTGGTTGTGCATGTGTGTACTGTTATGTATTCTTATATTCATGAGCATGTGAATCCATGCCAGACCCCATGTTGGAGAAGGAACAAGTTACTTACCTGTAACTGTTGTTTTCCAGCATGGGTCTGGCATGGATTCACATGCGAACCCTCCCTCCTACCCCTCTGCGGCTCTTCACTTGGTCATACTGCCACTTTGCGTGCTACCAAATCTGAAGATGGCTGCCAGAGACGGGGCTTAGGGAGAGGGCAGTCATTGGCTGGGGGCAGTATGACCCAGAGACCAGTGATTGGTTACTACTGAGAAAGACAGATCAGAAACGAAACAGATACTGATTTTTTCTTTACTGAAGATTCCCGGCCTGACGACGGGGAATATTCATGAGCATGTGAATCCATGCAGAACCCATGCTGAAGAACAACAGTTACAGGTAAGTAACTTGTTCCTGACAGAGCGTCCTCCAGATACACTTATCATTCATTGCGGAGGCAACAGTTTAGGCCATGTCTCTGGAATTTCTTTGGGCCTCATTAGGACCCTGGCGGTAAGGGGTCTACGCCAGCGTTAGCTGCGCCGACCCCTTACCGCCAACTACGAGTTCCCAAAGCGCCATGGTCACTTCTACGCCCGCTTTTTGCGGGCGGAGAAATCCATGGCGCTATGGGACCTTGGTGTTAATTTCGCCACCGTAATGTACGGTGGCGTAATTAACGCCTTCCCCACTCCCATTGAGCCCTATGGGGCCGAAATGGGAATGGGGAAGGGTAAATGGGTCAATGGGGACTTACCGCCCCGCCAACCTCGGAATGGGGCGGTAAGTCCGCCATCCGCCATGGCGTAAACGGACTTTACGCCATGGCGGAAAAGTCCGCCGATGGCGGAAAAAATCCGCCAGGGTCCTAATGAGGGCCTTTGTAATTTGCAATGAAGGAAGGACTTGCGAAGGTCATGGACATGTTTCCAAATTGTCAAATACTTTTTACCCGTATTGCACAAACACAAATATGACTGCGTTCTTCTGCATTTGGTCCACAAATGGAGAAAGCGAGACGCAACGTGAATAAGGCTGTTTGTGCCTTTCTAAGAGATGTTGGCATGTCCTCATTCCACAATGAAAACATTTTGTTTCCCAGCTCTTTCATTTTCCGCAGAGATGGAGTCCATCTCACATATGCTGGCAATCAGATTTTTCTTCGCAATGTACAAAATGCATTGCAACCTCTTTTGCATTCACAAAAGCCTCTGTGCCAATCCGTTTTCTCCAATCCACAGTTTTTGACCCACACAACACACCACAGAAAGGCTCTTTTCAGAGCCACCACTTACTCCCAGCGTCCACTTCATTCGGTTTTCTCTGCTTGCACCCTCCTTTTTTGTGTGTCCTACAACTGTCCGCGAACCTTTTCACGAATGCGCAGAGGCCTACATCGGCCACTTGATAGTTCTATTGTTAAACTAAGAAAGACGGCTCTGAAAAGAGCCATTTCTTTTTATTTTTGTTGTTTTCCACTTTGCTGCTTTTGGCCACACGACACACTAGGAGAGGAGGACAAAGGAGGGTTAGGAAGGGACACCAACCACGGGGATAAGAAATTGCAAGTGCACAGAGAAAGATATAGGGTGAGCTTCACTTAGGTAAGGAGCAGATCTTCTGGTGCTCCGTGACCGTAGCCCCAAAAGCACTTTGAAAACTCTCCACCCTGCAGAGTACTGCGTCACAATACATACACACTATTGTCACCTTTGAAAGGTAAGGATCAACAGCATTGCAAATGGCTTGTGAGGCAGCTGGAGGGAGCCGCTCCCCCTCAGGAGTGTCTCTTGTGGTGAGAGGATCAGACACAAAGGATGCTGTGGAGGAACTCAATCGACTACGCTCTTCACATGGCACCACCTTGCGAATGTCCGCACTGTGGAACGAAGTGAGGTGTCGCTTCATGGTTGTCGTACCAAAGCTGTACGCACCAGGTCTCCCGCGACTCAGCACCACCTGGCAGTGGTTACAGCTCACCAGGTTCACAAAGTGCTTTTGGTACGTTCCCATAAACGGAAAACAACCACCAGACCCACGACTGCCGGCGAATGCTTGTAGTGCGGAGTTCCTCCACCTCATTCTCTTCCTCCTCTTCTTCCTCGATCTCTACATCCTCACCCATATATCTCTCTGCAGGCCCTTGGGGAGGTGGTGGTGGCGGGTTTGGGGGTGGAGCAGAGGCTAATGAAGCAACAGCAGCCATGGATACTTTCTTTTTGGTCACTACAGCAGTAAAGGCAGTACACCTCAATCTGCTATAGCTAGAAGGACAATAAGGATGCGCTCGGGGGTGTGCGCCTCGTGACCTTCTTCATCATTGAAAAGCGTTCCGAAAATTTTACACAACATATCCACAGGTAAGCTATTGTCTGGGATATGTGAAATGATATTTTTAGACTGTACAATAATTTGCCTTGTGTGCATAAGTTCATTTTGTACTGTTGCGGAAGCACACAAACTGCGCAGATTAGTCGTCACGCTCAGCGTGGGTGTGGTCACATGATGACGTCCTGAACACATCCACGCCAGAAATGTGTGTCTGCTGGACAGCAAATGCAGACTAACAAACCTGCGCATGCGCGAAAGTGTCCTAAGGACAGTGTTCGGGTTCTCAAACTAATTCAAAGTGCGACACAAGTGAGATGGACAGTTAAGGTCAGGCCCGATGTTCGCTGTACTTATGGTTGCACTGTGCATGTGCGTACATGATATGCTCACTGTACGGACAGGTCCATTGTCCTTAAGACACCTCCATTTTGTTTGATACGAGCTTGCCGGCCACCGCGCCTGTCCTACGGACACCACCATCTTGCCTGTAGACCATACGAACAGGTATACTGTCATTAACACACTCCCATTTTGCTCATTCACTTCCATCCCGGACACCTGGTGTGTTCTACGAACATGTTTTATCTCGTTTGTCAGCCATACAGCGAGGTATAATGTCCTTAGGACGCCCCTTTCTGTTTATGTACGCACAACTTGCACAGATGGTGCTATCAAACATCAACTCCATCGCACTTGACATTAGTAAGGGTAGGTGTACTGACTTCACAACATCCACATTCCATTCCTTATGGTTAGGTCGAACAGGCGCGCTGTTCGCGAACATTTGAAGTCTTTTTCTAAAAAAAATGTATTCCTCACTCTCTTTAACTACAACTACTATACAAAAACATTCCAAACACACACACCTTTCATTCCAAAGAAATACCGGGGGAAGCAGATACTGACACAAATATAGGGGAATTAGGATTTAACACAGGCTGGTTATGAGGGGGAGATTTGTGAGGGGAAGAAGGGATGGATGTTTCGTCGAAACTTCTATTTTCTTCTTGAAGGTTTGGGGATGGTTCATTAGGGAATGGAGAAGGGGGCAGGTACAGGTGGGACAGTGGTAATGTACTTTCCCTCTCACACAGTCCTCCACAAACTCCCTTAAACTTTTAAAATTCTCATTCAACATGTCCATTTTCCGCTCAATCCTTTTCATCCTGTCTTCTTCTGTCTCGTTTGTTGGCCTTTCTTCTTTTCTTTCCTGGTCTGTAAAAATTAATATATATCTATTAAATGCCCATAAAATACTGCCCATTGCTTTGCATACGCAGAGTGCTGTGTACCATTGCTAACGCTCTCTTCTGACATTTCCCCATGCGGAAAGTACTGTTCCAACCACTCCAAAGTACTAATCATTTCTGTGTCAAAACAACAGAAGGGCATTATTATTTCTGCACCACATACCAAAAATAATACACACACATTCAAAAAAATGACCTTCACTGATTATTTTGATGTTATTTCTCTTTGTCTTACTGCGTCCGTCCACTGTCGTTACAGGCGGCAGAATTTCTGTGAAGTAATTACGATGGAGGCATCCTTTTTTTTATGGTACCATCCATTTCATTCTACATGGCTATTAAATGCATCTTTTTCATTTCACACGTTCAGGTTTCCTTATTTATTTACTTATACTTAAAATGTCTTCCACTCCTTTTCTAAGTTCAACATTTTTTGTGTAAGAAAATAATACATTTTCAGATACTCCCTGCCTGTTTGGGTACTGTTGACCTCGTCCGCCCCCGTCCGCAAACAGGCGCTTAGTCCGTGCCTTTTTAATATCAATCGGGAGGGGGTTCTGTATGTTCTATGATACATGTACATCAAATACGTGCATTATACTACATTTCTCCCAAAATCACATGCCAACAGTGTATATTCAGCACACCAACTTCATTATCACAATCTTACCATTAAGTTCCCCTTCCAAAACCTGTAAAATTCACTACACAAATAACTTTGTTAAGGGGACGTTATGGTTAAGTTGCCCTACCAAAAACCTGTGCACTTCACTACAAAAAACTTTTCAACCTCTCCAATATGCTTCAAAGTAAAACTAAAAAACCCCTGAAATTCGCCAGTTATGGTAGAGTAAGCCACCATACCTGCCATCACCACTATGCACTGCTAACACTAACACCCATAACATGTTTATGTTGCAAAGTATGCACAAATCTGAAATGGAAGCATATATCAATGTAGGGGTGGTGCGGCGTGAAAATTAAATGCACATGTGATGTCATCAGTGATGTCAGTGTTAGGGAGAATTCTCATTTCATGGCTAATTTCCCTTACCTATAGAGTCCCCCAGCAGCTTTGCTGAATTTGAAGGGTTTGTTTCTTTTTACCTGCTAAGAGTGAGACTCTTTTTAACACTCTTAGGCATTTTTGCTATGTGTGTTCTAGGCTATTTTTGTGTTTAATGCCTATGGGATCTTTTCTCTCACCCATAGGAACCATCTTTATGCACATGTGTCACACAGCACCATCCGTGCAGTGGCACAGGGGTGTCATAGCGACCCCCAAACATAGACTCCATACCCTGGGACTGACTACTGTCTCCCAGGGCATGTAAAGTCCCCATTGACTTTACTAGTCAATTTTTATGCACTTAACCAGTACACCCCATCTTAACATGGAAGTACTGGAAGGGGTTAATAGGTTTTACCCCTATGTTCATTTTCGAGAGGGTACCATAGTATATTGCATTATGGACTGTAAGTCCGGTGTGACTGGGTACGCCTGCCGCAGTGCGTCCCACACTTGCGCTCTGATGTTGTGGAAAGGGGCTCCATTGGGTGCATCATCATCCAACTTTATTCCTGGATCCCTGGCCTTTACCCACACGTCCCCCATCTTGTCTCCCACAAATGCAACAAGTTTACTTTTCATGTCTCCCCCTGCTAGGGGGATCCCTTCAGTCTGCTTTTCAAAGGCATATATCCATTTCCTGGCCCTGGCCGTAAGGGACGGGAGCATTTTGATCAAATTATTTTTGTCCATCTGAGCCCATGGAACATAATGCGCCCTGCCAGGCCCTTTATCTAACAGCGGCAGCTGCGTGCCCACTCCCCTCCTCTCTTTCTGCCCATCACCTCCCTTTTTCCTTGCCAACGCTACACGCCCAAATCGGTTCCTCAATCGCTGTCCACGCAAGCTCTCTAATCTGGGTGATATCACAGGCACCTCCTCGGCATACCCCTCATCATCTTCAAATTCATCCACAGTATCCTGTTCTTCTTCCTGCAGTTACCTGATTGTATCCCTATCTGACCTCACTGTTCCGTATTCTACGCTTTCCGTTCCGTGGTGGTCACTATCCCTCTCTCCACATGCACATCCTTTATTGCAGTCCTATCCAGTCTGAGCAAAATGTCTCATGCCCGCCACTCGTCCAACCCACAGTTGTTTATTTTTCTTCAGGCCATATACTGCAGTGGTGAAGTGTCTGGCGTGCAAACCGGACGACTGCGGTTAGTTCCCAGAGGTCGGCTTTCATTCATAAATTCAAAGAGGACATTCAATGTTTCTCATTTTAGCTGGGGGGACTGAGTACACTATCTGAAAAAGGTGGGTGGACTTCATCCACCCGCGTGTACCCTCGATATGACCTCTGCCGCACTATACATATATACTCCACCTATATACTCCACCAGTGTCATTAGCCCCATATCGACAACTTTATTCTAAAAAAACCTCTTAATATAAGTTGCGCACAATACTCACTCAATTGTCACTACCAGTCCTCCAAGCCCACCTTCCCATTGCACCCTGTTTCGAGTTCTCCTCCTTCCAACACTTCCACCCTACTCACTCACAACACCTCCACAGGCCCTCCTACGGCCTCCACCAAATCCACAATGATAGTTCATTACACCAAAATAATAGACCAAAATAATAAGCCAAAATAACAACCACTACTTCTCTTTTTTCCACAGGAATCTGAGTTCTCTAACTATACAGAGCTCCTGCTTTTGTATCCTCCTTATCACAATATGAAATGGTGCCACCTTCTCCCCTCACTCGGGAAGGTTCCCACACTAGTGTATTCCTCCATTTTATCTCCTTAATTTTTTTTTTTTTTGTATTTAATCAACAGATTTTTACAAAAATGATTTTTTTTGTCGTAAAATTCGCATAAAGCTGGTGCTGTCGCTAAAAGTGTTGCTTTAAAATGTTGCTTAAAATGTGCCGTCCTCGCGGACTATGCCCGTGGCAGATTTAGTGATTCTAGTATTTTGTACGTAGCTATCTGCCATTTTGTCTTGTCTCCTCCCATTAAGCGAGCCCAACAAGTGTCTTCGTCAGCTATAGTAAAGTCCGAAAAAATATGTCTCAGGTAACGGCTTCTTACTTGTTGGTTTGCAGCACATTTTAGCAATAAATGACGTATTGACTCTATTTCTTGTATATTGCAAAAACGACAGAAATTGGATTCAGTTTTGCCTCTTATTGCCAAGATCTCGTTTGTTGGCAAGAGATTGAGGCGAGCACGTAGTAACATGTCTCTCCCCTTCCTACAAGGGAATTTTTTGATGAATTCTTGTAGTTCGTTTAGTCTTTTTACGTTTGGAGGCAGATGTGCAGTTAACTTGTTTTTTTCTGCAATTTCCAGAGTTCGTATCCAATCGTATTCTCTTAGTTTTTTAAGGACTAATTTCGGGTTGGTCGTTAGTGTTTCTTCGTTCTCCTGAATTTGTTCCAACACCTGGATGTTGTCGTTTTTCCATTTCATTAGGCTTCCAGTATTGGTTCGTTCGAGTTCCTTAATAATAAGTATAATAATCAAAACAAAACTCTACCACATGCTCTTTCACACTCTTCTTCCACACATGCCACACCCCCACTCACTCTCATCCCCCATTGTCGTCACTCGCAAGAGATGTACTTACATCAGTGGGTTCACACAAGCTCCTCCGTCACGGGGTCCCAAACACACACATGCACCCTCCTTGGAGCCACGCCCTGCTTCAAAGAGCAGACAGGAATTCTGCGAAAACGGCTGCGGCACATCACTGTCAGTTTGCATGCTTTGGGCTGGTCACTGTAGGTGGGCACCAACCATCCAGAGGTGCGGCCTGGAATCCTCCGTCTTCACGGGGGTCGCTGGAATCTTGTCATGGTCAACAAAAATGTAGAGAAGCCCCTCAATGCTCACACCAGAAAAAATGCAACCCACTAGCAGAAAAAGCTCAGCACACCTCTTGCAAGGAGAACAAAGTTTATTGCCACAAAAATAGAAATGCACCAGCAAAGAGCTCTGCTGCCACCAAACATTCTGGACAAATTAGTATGAGCAGTAGTTTATAAAGACATACAGCATCATAAGTGACGTAATTTAAATAAGGTACAAATTTGAATGGATGGTTGGTGTGACCCTTTACCTAGGCTACCTGCTCCATATGGGATGCCAGGCCATTGAGCCCAGCCCTGTCTGTCCATCTTCTTCCACTTGGGTTCCTCCTCACACATCAGCAGGCACGAAGTTACAATTAAGTTCTCATTAGGAAAAGACAAAACAATACATTCTCTATCTCTGAGCTAACGTGCACCTGGTACTGCAGACATGGGCTAAGAAGAGACCTTCAGGCCATTGCTTCTAACTAACTACAACTTGATTCCAGTCACGTTGGCGCCACCCCAAAGCTTCCCACCCTCGTTTTAGCTATGTTGCTTTATCCCTCCTGGCACCTCGCAGCACAAATCACATGACCCATCGTGAAGGCAACTGGTCCCTGTTTTCTGATCTTTTCTGATCGATCAT
The DNA here is from genome assembly GCF_040938575.1 of Ambystoma mexicanum. Lineage (NCBI taxonomy): Eukaryota > Metazoa > Chordata > Amphibia > Caudata > Ambystomatidae > Ambystoma > Ambystoma mexicanum. The sequence continues at coordinate 583,630,674 of NC_090922.1, read as the reverse complement.
GGGTCTAACAGTTTCATGGATAGTGGTCTGGGACTGGCTGGATTGCCAGGGGTCTTGGAATGGGGACATTTGAATGCTATACTTAGGGTTGAAATAGGGAAAGTCGGGAGGCTTGTGCCCTCCTTCTCGTGGCATTGCTTTTCTCAGAGAGCTCTCAACTCCCTTGTGGTCTTGCAGGGTGCATTCTTTCTGGGATACGAACACTGGCAACATGAGACAATGGGAGGTCTATGAATCTTTGCAGCTCTGGCCTTACTCACTGGTGCCCATGCTACGACCTAATCTCGCGTGCAATAACCTACTTCCCCATGTGTGCCTTGGGACCTGCGGTCCTAACTGTAGTGCAACACTAGGCCTCAATTTTAATATGTATGCTATTATCCATGATGGCGTTTGGTTCCCCATGTCTAGCAGAAGAGAAAAGTACACTACCCTCCCTGCATAACGGTCCTTAGAAACACCCCCTCTCCCCTGTACCCTCCACAGTCCCTCCAGCACAGACCCAGGCATCTACCTCATTGGAAAGCTCTGGGGACCTGGGAGGAGCGTCCCTCCTTCCCAACACAATGCCACCTGCCCTGCTGGTTCTGTTATGCACAATAATATTGTAGCATGGGCAGGGCCTCATGTGCAAGGGCCGAAAGTCTTGCGAGAACCAGGTTTCGGTGATGAAGAGGATATCTGGTCCTTCAGATGTAGGCCATAAATGTTGTGGCAATTTTTTGCAAGTGGTCTGGCATTGATCAAAATGCACTTTAGTTCACGGATTGGTTGAGTGTTTGATGTAAAGCATTATAGCCTCTGAAAGGTGGTCGGCCAATCCTTTTCCTACCTGTGACGAAATGACTACTTCTCTGCAGGAGTATAGGGATGTACTACTCAGCTCCACACTACTACTAAACCAACGGTGCTCCCAACAATAAAGGGAAAAGAGACATAGCACAAAGGGTATACCACCTTTGCCTATTGATGTAACGTGGGCCGAGGGCAGTCATAGTGTCAGGAGGGGTGTGAGGTGATAACAGTAGCAAGCCAAAAAGAAATAGTTCAAAGAATTCCAAAATAAAATAATGTCCTATCAAGGTTCTATAAATATAGAATGTCACTCTAGTTACTTCAGCAGGGTGGTCAGGCAAGCAATTGCAGCAAGGTCACAGTTCAAAGGATATGTCTTTCAAGAATAAGACAGAGATGGGGGCTTAAATCTCACGATGGTCCCAAAAGTGGACCAGGGGGACAGGGCCTCTTCACAGTACCTTGTTCTTGTTTCAAAGGCTCAGCAGCATTGAGCTAGGCTTCAAGACCTTACCTAGGTTATGATTCAGCATTGGGTTGGTGAGCAGGAAGACTGGGTTCAATACCTGGTTCAGTCCAACAGGCAACAGCACGTTGTGCAAATAAGCTTATGGTAAGCAGGCGATGTGTGGGTCAATGTAGCTCACAAGCGATTCAATGTGGCAATCAGGGCAAAGAGTGGTTATTTGACTTCTGGGTTGCTGGGCGGCCGAATCCAGGTGCTCTAGGACAAGGTGAGCCATTCTTACTCTGTTCATCCCAATTGAGGAAGCTAGACTGGCTCCTTCAGGGATTCCCTCCCTTCCAGTTATGAGACTAATTCCAGGGTAGCTGGCAGAGGGGCAGGCATTGGCCCACAGCAGTTCCCCACAACATTCCCTGGGGAGGATTAGGGGATAGGGCTCGCATCTGCATTGAATGCACCAATCTTCACCTATAAGATAGAGAACTTTAGAATGGACTGTACTCCCAACAAGGTTCCGGAGATATCTTTTACTTGGTGTCCAAGAAAGAATGATGAAAGGAATGGGAGACTCATTCCTTTAAAGGCAAAAAGCCACAGAGGAGTGGCGAAAAAAGCATGCCTCCTGTAAGGGGTCCAATCCCTGTTCCTGTAACAAGTGACCTTTGCCTTCTTGTGTCTATCCTAATTTCGAATAACTTTACCACAAAGCCAGTCCCAGGTGGACATGGCCACTTTAATCCTATGTTTTGTCCCTTGTTGACAAAATCCATTTAGACTTTACGAAAACATTTATATCTAGATCTATAATCTTTTTGCAAACCTTTGTGTAGATTTGTCAAATGGCACCACATTTATAAGCCTTTACAATATTTTGGGACCCCCCTCTAATTTTGCTCCCTCTTGACAGAATCCCACCAAACTTCACAAAAACATTTATATCTAGATCTATTATCAGTTTGCCAAATGAAGTGTAGATTTGTCAAATGGCACCTCATTTATAAGCCTTTACATTATTTTGGCACCCCCCTCCAATTTTGCCCGCTCTTGACAAAATCCCACCAAACTTTGCAAAATCATTTATATCCAGATCTAGTATCAGTTTCCCAAATTAAGTGTAGATTTGTCAAATGGCACCTCATTTATTAGCCATTACATTATTTTGGGACCCCTCGTCTAATTTTGCCCCCTCGTGACAGAATCCCACCAAACTTTGTAAACTCATTCAGAATCAGGTCAGTAATATACATGCAACATTTCATGCAGTTCTATTAAGTGGCGCCAAAGTTATAAGACATTCAAGTACTGCATTTCACCAACCATGTAATGCTGAGGTGTCCGCAAACTTTTCAGGACTGTTCGCGAACATCCAAACTGTTTGCAGACTTTCGCGGGAAAAAAACACCAGTTTTTTGCTTCTTGCAGCCGTATCCCATCCCATCCTCATCACCCCTCACCTCCACTGGGATTATTTGATAAGTTTGACAAGTGCAAGGTTGTGTTTTTTTATATGTTTTTACAGCGATGTTCGCGGACACTGGTAGATGTCTGTGAATCCAAGATGGCGGGCGTTTCCAAAAATCTGACGCACTTCAAGCTCTTCACCATCCAATCAGCGAACACGTTGCATGTCCGCGGACATGACGCAAGCCCATTAACCAATCGGTGTCCTGTCCGCGGCGCGAACAGGGAAGTGTGTCTGCAGAGCGGACATAGATATCACTAATTTTTTTAGACCTACTTTTTGGTCATTTTAAAAAAAACTACTGGACGGATTTTCACCAAATTTACAAAAGCACGCTTTCGGGACCAAGCCGCTGCTCCTGCCGCAAATTTGGTGAAAATCTGTCCAGCGGTTTGGGCTATAGGCGTGAGCAAATTTTATTCCCCATTCAGTCTATGGGACAAAAATAAATTTTGGGTCCCCCTCTATAACTTTGCCCCTGCTGGAGTAAACCTCACCAAACTTTGCAAAAAAAATTCAGAGTGGGCCATACACAAAGTTTGGTGAGGATTCATCCAGGGGGAGCGAAGTTATAAGCCACCCAAAAAGTGCTCTTCCTATGAGATGAGCAACTTAACCATAACTACATGGCCGTTACCGCAGACCATATAATATATATATTCACTACAAAAATATATATATATTCACTGCCGCTGTTAGATAAAGGGCCTGGCAGGGCGCATTATGTTCCATGGGCTCAGATGGACAAAAATAATTTGATCAAAATGCTCCCGTCCCTTACGGCCAGGGCCAGGAAATGGATATATGCCTTTGAAAAGCAGACTGAAGGGATCCCCCTAGCAGGGGGAGACATGAAAAGTAAACTTGTTGCATTTGTGGGAGACAAGATGGATGGGGGACGTGTGGGTAAAGGCCAGGGATCCAGGAATAAAGTTGGATGATGATGCACCCAATGGAGCCCCTTTCCACAACATCAGAGCGCAAGTGTGGGACGCACTGCGGCAGGCGTACCCAGTCACACCGGACTTACAGTCCATAATGCAATATACTATGGGGGGCGGTGAGGACCCCGATCAATACATCTTAAAATTGCAGGTGATGTGGCAAGCGGAGACGGGTGACCAGTGGGACGGATCAGTTCCTCTTTTTTATTTTGTTATTAAGAGTGGCTTACCAAATGGAGTTCGGAAAGAACTTGATAAGATAGTGAGCGTGGAAGCAACGGGGTGGGCCGAAATTCAGACTATTATTTCACATCTTTTTTAAAGTATTAAGGAAAGAGAAAAGAAAATGGCTCAGAGATTACAGGCTGAGGAAGAGAAACTGGTGCAGAAAAAGATAGCAAAAATAGCACTTAAGGGGACAGTAGCAGCAAGTACAGAGACAAAATCGGTGGAGCAGGCTGCAGTGTGTGCAGATGTGAGAATAGCAGTGTTTTGGCCAGGTAGAACACAAGGGCAGTGGAGTGACGGACCTCAGCACCTGTACTCTGAATGGCATCAATGAGGTCAGTAGCAGGGCAGAAGAGGGTGTCAAGGGGGTATTTATTTATTTATTGTTTGTTTATAAAGCACTTACACTCAGGTGAAGTGCTTCAAGGTGCTTCAAGGTGGGAAGGGAACAAGGGAATACAGTAATCATTCTTAGGCCTTGAAGATTCCTAATGTTCTAAACAGAGAAACTAGAATACTAGGCCTGACAACATTTCACCTAGTGCAAGTGCATGAAGTGTTAAAGTTGCGACCAAGCTCGGGAGGGGGGGCAGAGATGGTGAGAGGAGAGCAGGATAGACATCTAACTGGTCCTAGTACATTTAAGTGAGAATATGTACAGACGGAGGTGCAGGGAGGAAGAGGGTGGGGGGGAACAAAAGGAGTCCGGTCCCGTAGGGCCTTTGGCTAAGTGCAGAGAGGTTGCCCCGCTTATGGAGCGTAAGCTGAAAGTGCAATAATGCTGAACTAAGTGCAGCAGCCCGGAGGCAAGTGCACAAAGACTGGCAGGGGAGCTTTGGACTAGTAGGCTCTTGTGGTGAACCAGGCAACCAGTCAGCAAAACTGAACAGAGTTAGGGGAGAAGGAGGGTAGAGAGAAAGAAAGGAGGTTAGCAAGGGAGAGGGAGAGAGAAGGAGGAAGAGAAAAGGAAAGTCTTGAGAGGAGTGTCCAGAATTTAAGGTGCTCTGGCTCAAGACGGAGAGAGGCAGGGGAGCTGTTCCAGAGGGAGGCACCTGCAGAGGATAAAGATCTACCCCCAAATCTCTTTTTGTGAAAGCGGCTCACCCGCAGAGAGTTGGAGGAGGACGAGCGGAGGACTCTAGAGGGAGAGTATTTAGGAAGAGAGCGTTGTAGACAGTGCGGGTCCTGGCCCCAGAAAGCCTTGTGAATTATGTAGAGGATCTTAAACTTGATCCTTGCAGACACAGGGAGTCAGTGGAGGGATTTCAGCACCATAGAGATACAGTCCTAAGGCTTCAGCCCAAGGATAAGTCTTGCGGTTCTGTTCTGGATGAGTTGTAGATGACAGAGAGTAGAAGTAGGAAGGTTTAGAAAGAGGTTATTGCAATAGTCTAGCCTAGAGAGAACCAGGTCTCTTAAGGTGATGAGCCTCTGGGGGAAGTTAAGAAAAGGTAGAATGCCTCTGAGGAGGTGCAGTTGGTATTTGGACTTTTTGTAGATGTCTGAGATGTGAGAAGAGAAGGAGAGGGTGGAGTCGAAGATGACCCTGAGATTTTTTGCCTCATTGGTAGGTGAGGGCGAGAGGGCCAAGGGAGGTATGCCAGTGAGAAAGTGTGAAAGCAGGGATCCCAATGAGTACGTTCTCTGTCTTACTGGCATTCAGGAGAGATAATTAGCAGCACGCAAGACTGAATTGCAGATAGACAATCATGGATGATCGACAAGGAGGCTGAGGTGAGCCTGAAAGAGAGCTGCGTGTCATCCGCATAACACTGAAGGTTAGAGGTAAATGTAGAGATCCTGTTGAAGAACCTGGGGAGAGGTTAGATCCCTATGGGACACCACAGGTAGAGAGAGTGGTAGAGGAGAGAAAATGCCTGAGTTCCACTTGGGAGGGCCAGTCCGAGAGAGAGGAGGCGAGCCACACCAGGGCCGGATCTGTGATGCCCAGGGTATCACAGAGACTGGGGATCAGGATGTTGTGGTTTACCGTTTCGAAGGCAGAAGAGAGGTCAAGAAGAATGAGGACAGAGATGGGGAGAGCAGGTCTTCACGGGTGTTCAGAAGAGCACTTTCTGTGCCTCTGGATGCTCTAAAGACAGACTGATGGTCATGGAGACAACCAACAGATTCAATATGGAGGGCAAGTTGAGTGATAGCCAGCTTCTTCTGGAGTTTTCCCAGAAAAGGGGTGATGGAGATCCGGTGATAGTTTGCCGGGATGGACGGATCAGCGGAAGGTTTTTTGAACAGAGGGTGCACAAGAGAGTGTTTGAGAGGAGCGGGGAAAACTCCATTGGTGAAAGAGAGGTTGCAGAGGTCGGCCAAGGCTGGAGCGAGGGTGTCAATGTTGTCCTTGATGGTTTTGGAGGGGCAGTGGTCCACCGGTTTGGAAGAGGCTTTCATAGACCAGACTTGTCTAGCGACCTCATCAGGTATGACAGGGGAGAGAGAGGAGGGGGAGGGGTGGTGCCAGCCTAGTGGGGTCCAAGAGATGTTGGTGAAAGGGGGGGAGCAGAGGAGAGAGAGGACAGATGTCCTGTGTTTTGGTGGTGAAATGTGCGGCCAGAGCTGAGCAAAGGGCTAGTAGAGGATGCAGCTGCAGTAGGGTTGGCTTTGAAAAGTTTGGCTTTGTTGTTAGATGCCGCAGAGATGCGGGCTTGAATGTAGACTCTTTCCGTGGAGCGGATGCAGAGTCTATATTGCCTATGAAGAAGGCGGCAGGCCAGTTTGTCAGAGGGTGCACCTGAAGATCCCCATTTCTGTTCCGCTGCTCTGCGCTTGCGTTTAAGGGCAACCAGATCAGCGTTGTACCAAGAGTTGCACTTTTTGGAAGGCTTCAGTTGGACCCTCATGACAAGGGCAAGGATATCAAGAGTGTTTGAGATGGAACGTTGAAAGTTGGAGAGGGCTTTATTAGGGTGGGAGTCAGCCACAGGAGTGGAAGGAGGAGCGTATGTGGAGGCAAAGGCAGCCACTGGCAATCTTTTCATGTGTCAAATGACCTTGAAAGCAGCAGATTGCCAAAGGAGAAGAGAGCTTCAAGTGAGAAGAGAGAAGACAACGATCAGTCCATGGGAGTGAGGTAGTGAGAGGAGTAGAGAGTGGGATGTCTATGGTGATGAGAGCATCCAAGGTGTGGCCAGCAGTGTTTGTTGGACCAGAGGGTATAATGGAAATAGAAAGGGAGTCACATAGGTTTCGGAAAGGTCCTGAAGAGTCAGGAGAGTCAAGATAGATGTTAAGATCCCCCACCAGGAGGAGTTGGAAAGAGGAGGAGAGGAGAGAAGAGGCCAGATCAGCCCATTCAGAGAGGAAGAGGGTGGACTGGCCCAGTGGCTGATAGAAGTTGGCCAGAGTAAGAGAGGCGACCAGTGAGAGAGAGCCTGCAGACCAGGCATTCAAAGGAGGAGTAGACCGGAGTGGGAATAGTGGTAACAGGGATCCACTTAGGAAAGATCAAGGCTACTCCACCTCCTAGCCTGTCGGGCCTTGGCACAGAGATGATCTTGTTACCTTCAGGGAGGAGTGTGTCAAAGCTCGTGACAGAGCTGTCCTTAAACAAGGTCTCAGTAAGAGCAAGAACACCAAGAACCAAGAATTCCAGAAGGTGGCAGATGTCAGAGGAGTGCTTGACAGCAGAGCAAGAGTTTAGTGTGGCGACATGGAGCAGGTTGCCAATTTTGAAGGATTTACTTGGGGGGGATGCAAAGGACAGAGGTTCTCACCGCAAGCGGTAAGAGTGCCTGAGAGATAGAGGCAGAGGAGGCAAAGGGGCTCCAGGTGAGCTGGTAGTGGGTGGCCAGGGCAGCAGGGTGTAAAAAGATGACAAGGATGTCTGTCTAGTGTAAGTAGGCAAAGGAGCCTGTCCAGTTGAGAGAGACAAGGGGGGAGTTGTGAACAAGGTGGGGAGGTTGGTAGGAGACAAGGCAGCCAGGGTAGGCATAGATGGCACGGGAGCCTGGGTGACCATAGAGGCAGGTGGCAAGGGAGTCAGTGAAGGGGACTGAGGAAAGTTGATAAGACGAGGAAGAAGCCTATCCAAAAGTAAGAGGTTGGGTTGAGGTCCTTGTACTAGGATTGTGCAGTTTAGATAGACATTTATGATGGCTCTGGAGGTGCAAGAGGAGGCAAGAAGGGCCTCCCAGTGGGTGTCACCATTAATGTGTGAGGAAGAGTAAGGAGAGAGCAGAACGGCCATATGGAGAGTCCATAGGTCGGGAGAAGGATAGACAAAGAGGATGTCAGAGAGAGTCTCTCTGGCAGAAGCACTGATGTAGGTGTCATTGATAGGAATGCAAGGGTTGGAGGACAATATGTCCTTCTCAAGTTTCTTCCTGCCAGACTTAGTGACAGGTGAGGGATAGGAGATGGAGAAGCAGTTAGAGAAGATGGGGCGATAGAAAGTGCCATAGTGAGGGGCACAGAGTGTACTACACTTAAACAGGTAGAGCAGTTGCAGTATGTGAGGAGTTAGGCAAGTGGGGGGGCAAGCGCACAGGGAGACACAGGGAGACACAGACCAGATAGGGAAAAAACAAAGAGTGTGTGGGAAAGGATAACAGACCAGAACAGAGGGAGGAGGGGGGTAACTACTCAGTACAATCTCATGAAAGCAGGATCTGGACACTGAAAACATTATTTTAGAAGCAACATCAAGATCACTGCAGGATGTGAACACAGCTAAATTCGATTTTTTTTAAGCAACCAATGCAGGAGGTAACCACAGCTATATTTGATTTAGAAGCAACAGCAGGGTCAATGCAGGATGTGAACACAGCTAATTTCGATTTTAGAAGCAACAACAAAACCAATAAGGATAGAGGGGGAAGAGGGCGGCTTGGGGGAATGTGGTCCAGGGGTGGTATGGGACCTTCTTAGTGTTGGAGCTGTGGGAATTGGGGACATTTTGCGAGAGAAGACACAAGCAGGCAGGGGGATGATGCAACCCATATAACCAACCCATCCCTAGGCCGCCACAGCCATCTGCACCCCAGCCCACGATGTTCACCTCCATACCCTATGAAAAAATAAACACCAGACATACACCCAGTTACCACCAAAACCCCCACACATGCAGACACAAGCACCACCTAATACTCACCCCCAAGTGGCCCATCAGAATACAGTGTATGGGGGACAAATGCCCAAATCAAATGCAGTATCGTCATGCAAGGATTCCCCGGGGCTGTCGCGATGGTTCCCTCTACAAAAGCACTATCTATCAAAATAAGAGGGAAAGTGGTGCGTGCCCCCCTGGCTATAGGCAGAAGCGTCCCGCATAAATCTGTTGGGATGGGATTTGTTGAGCAAGCTGAACATGACCATCTCCTTTACAGACACACGGGTGGTATGTGCCATGGTGGTAAGGCATGTGTGCCTTAAGGGCAATTGTCATCATTCAGGCATGGGGAGGGGCAGCAGTGGTCTGCGGCATCCCAGTGGACCCGGCATGTTTGTCTACGGAATAACTGTATCACTTGATACAGTGCCCCAGATTGGCAATGTTTGTTGGAGGGTGCCCTTAGATTTCATCTTCCACCCTGCGGTGACCCCAGAGCTTGTGGTGGGTAAGATACTGTTCCTAGATTTACAGGGGCCTGATCGTGTAGGCCAAAAAGGATTGTTGTGGTCGGGACGGATATACATGCATGTGAGTGTCAGATGGTGCTGTGCAGCGACCCTACAGTACCTCTTAAGGAATTAACAAATGCAGAATTGTTCGAAGACAGCGATGACGATGGAGAAAATGTACTAGCAATCTGTATCCCCTGTGAAGTTATGGTGCAATACTGCAAGGTGAAATGTTCACTGATGGCCCTTGTGACCCGCCCCCTTTTCACTGAAGCAGACCTAGAGCAGGTTCCAGAAAGATTATGGACTACTAATGCTCATGATGTAGGCCTCTTGCAGGGGTGGCATTGGTTCGAATAACACTCAAGCCAGGAGTGTTTCTACCGCGAGCCAAACAGTACCCCTTGTCCAAAGAGGTGGAAGAGGGCATTAGGCACACCATTGTGGCACTCCTAAATCAAGAAATAATAATGCCCTCCACCTCCCCATGCAACATGGCTATCTACCCGATAGAAACGTCAAAAAGGGAGAGTTGGGGATGATTCAGGACCTTCGTCCCCTAAACGATATTGTCCAGGCGGAGTTTCCTGTAGTTCCGAACCCCGCAAGAATATTGTGCAGTATCCCAAAAGAGGCAATCCACTTTCTCCATACCCCTGCACCCTGATTTGCAGCACCTCTCAGCGTTCACGCACGGGTGGAGGCTTTCAAAGTTACAATAACATCATGACACAGTTTAGGGCAGACTTTAATAGTCGACACAAGCAGCCCATTCATAGCTACTGTTATTAAAACAAGGTTTTAGAGTGATAGTTTTATATATTAGATTTTCGTCAGTTTCTGAATGAAATAAATTCAGTGATGAAACAGCCGCTGTCACCTTTTACCGGGGGAAGAGGTGAGGGTTTTGGGAAGTACTAAAATTGACCTAAGCCTTAGTTGTGGACATCCCCACTAAAGCCGTGACAGATTTTACTCTGCAGATTGATCAACAGCAGAAAGGTAGCCAAATGAAAAGCCGATATGGGAAGACAACCTCATTACATTCCCGGCCATTTTCAAGTGCTAGCCGCCATATTCTGTGTCTCTATCTTCGTGCATGTAGCTCACTGGCATTAGACTATAATGCCTATGTACACTTTATCGACACCTCTTTTTTTTAAAGAAAGTTTTTGAATTTCTGTTTGCTCAGGCATACAAGAAACAAAACAGGTGACCTGCAATATTCTTACTTCTTCCATGCATGATAATCATTATAATACACAGGAGGAAATCCAAACAATAAAACAAAAGCAAAGAAAACTTAGAATAACCCTGCTTGTACAGTTCCGTCCACCTCCCCCCACCCCCCCTTGAGCCTTCAAAGGTGGCACACCTCCTTATCCCAGGCGAACTCATGTGTGTGATAGAAATCCCCATGATCATGTACTGTTCCACAACATTCCTTTATGGAGGTATTACGTCTGAAGGGGAAAACATCACCCACTGGCGTAACGCGGGCCCCCGCAGCCACCGGGGTGCAGGTGGCCCCATGCTGCCCATGCCCCTTGGGAGGCCCAGTGGCAGTGGGGGGCACCCCAGCAGGGCTTGCAGGGGTCTCCCACATGTTTGTTACACCACTGACATCACCTGTGTCAATGCATTCTATGCGGCCACGTTGACGCTCCCTTCTCTCATTCCTTTATATGCTGCTCTGTGCAAGACAGAGGTTTCAGCAATCACCCATCTTTGCAAATCCTTCCACTTGCATCAACAATGGGTCCCTCCTTAGACATCCAGGCCATTGCAATCCTACTTTTTGCCAGCATACATATCAAGTTGCTTTATCAACACATTATAACCTTTATGCATGAAATAAGTCATGAGTGTTGCTGTCGATAAAGACGCTTGTTTATGTTTTGAGCCGAAGTGTATGTTTAAAATCTGTTATATGAATGCCCAATCTGTTGTTTGTTTCTGTTATAGACATTGGGCCTCATTACGTGGAGGGCGGTAAGGGGTTAACGGCGCCGGTAAAGGTGCCGGAGCCGTTAACCCCGTACCTCCCTATTACGAGGTCCCCTGCGTTATTGCGGTTCCTGCGAGGGGACAAGCATGCTAACAACGGGGCCGTCATTAACGGTCCCTTTGTTATCATGCTCCCCATTCCCATTGAGCCCTATGGGCTCAATGGGAATGGGGATACATTTTTACAGAGTCCAAGAAAAGGGCAATTACCGGGTCCATCTAGGTCGGCATGACCCGGTATTTGCCCATTTCATGGACCCGGTAAAAACTATTTTCCGGCAGCAGCCATGTCCTTAATAAGGGCACGGCTACCGCCAGGGTCCTAATGAGGCCCATTGTGTTTCTCCGAATGTACAATAAATACTTATTTATTAAATAAATGCATTTAGCGTTATGTGTATGTTTTAAATCTAGATGTATTCACTCTGTTTAGAGCATTTGAAGTCTGTTCTTAGGTAATATAATACCATAGCCTATCATCGATTTCCATAATCATATTCATCAGTTGCATGAACAACACAACGCTTGAGGAATTACTCAAATTGAGATGGGGCCACTTGCTTAAATTTATTACGTGTATTCAGTTTGAATTCGGGTGCAAATTCTCACATCATTAACACAATGGCCCTCATTACGACCCTGGCGGAAAGCGACTGACCGGAGCGCCACAGCGTAAATAGCGTTTCCGCCATTGCACGAAGGAGCAAAGTGCGGCCCATTCCGACCCATCGGGCACGAGCACCACGGCATGGCGGAAGTGCAAAGTCCGCGACGGCGGAAATGACCCCAAAACGGCCCACACCGCCGCCGTACGGCGCCCCAGGTGCAATACCGCCACCCCTCTTAGCGGTCACCGCAGTGTGCGCCTACCGGAAAGTACGGTGGCCGGAAATATACGGAAACGGAAGTTAAAACATGGGCCCGGAACGGGAAACATCCCGGCGTACACCTATAAATACACTAAAACCACACAACCACTAAAATCACTACCCTGAAACACACCCCAACCCGTCAACCACCCTAGCGAAACCAAGAATAATGGGAAAAGCAGCGAAGAAAGCGTGCGACCGCAAGCGGCAGGTCCACTTCTCCCGTGAGGAACTCACCGTGCTAACAGAGACCCTCCAGGAGAATGCTGCCGTCGTCTTCTGCACGCAAATGACCAGGACGGCACTTGCAAACAAGAAGGCCATATGGGCTCTGGTGGCACAGCGGGTAAGTGCGGTGGGGACCGCACCCCGCACCCCACAGCAATGCCGCAAGCGATGGGACGACCTGCGGATACGCGTCCGCAGCATACTCTCTGCCAACCGCAACATTGCCACAGCCACCGGGGGAGGTCCTGAATCACCCATCAAGTTGACCCCCTGGGAAGAAATCTGTGCCTCCACCATCGGAATGGAGAGCATAGAGGGAGTCGGAGGGATGGAGAAAGGAGTGCAGACATCCGAAGATACAGGTAGGTGGGCCAGGAAAAACAATGCCAAATCCACACAGTCCATCCATGTGAAGTACCATGCGTCCACATAGTGCAACAGAAACACATGTCCAGGAGAACGTCCACACACATCGGCCTGATAGCGCACGTTAAAACCCACAATAAATACATAAATAATTAAAAACCCCTAATACACGCACTACACGTGCAGCAGGCACACCCTAACTGCAGGCTGCCAAACAACTGCACCCTCACTCCACACACAAATCAAAGCACCTCCAAGGGCCCGGCCCAAATCACCCTCAGGTACCACCCCAATGCATGTGACACAATGCAATTCCAATTCCCACAGACCCACCAATAACCCTCGCCCTCCTCTACTCCACCACAGGTTCCGATCCAAACGTCGAGCTACAGGACACCCCTACCAGCACACCTGCAAAGAGGGCCAAGACCAACGGCCAGAGACCCTCCACCTCAGCTGCACGCATCAAGACACGGCAGCAGCACAAATCAGGTGGCAGCACAGAGGAGGGAACATCAACAGGCACCCCAGCAGCCAGCATGCCCACAACACCACCACCACAGGTCCCCCCAATGGATGCCACAGAAGGCACTGCCTCCGGTGGCAGCAGCACCATAGGTGACACCCCATTGATGGCAGCATGCTCCGACACAGAAAACGGGGATTCCGAAGTCAGATCCATCCATGACCTGTCCCAATCCCCCTGTCTGTCCCATCCCGTACAACATGAGGATACCACGCAGGGGCACCCACAAGACGACGACTGGCCATCCCCCACAAGCCCTGTGGCAATGCAACATGAGGACAACAGCCCCTCTGTGACACCCCCGCAAATGGCCTTGGCCCAGCAGAGGCAACAGTCCCTCGACCAGTTGATCGAACAACAGCAGCAACTGGCCACGCTCCTCAAGGACCATGCTGATGAATGTGGGGGCACTAAGGCAGACATAGAAACATCAACTGAGACACTTAGGGCACAAATCGAGAGTAGCACCGAGAGCCTGAGAGTCCAAATGGAGAGAAGCACCGAGAGCCTCAGGGGGGAACTGCATGCGACGGCCAAGGACGTATGTGCCGAACTTGCCGCAGTGCGCCGTGTGCTCACTGAGCTCTCGCAAACCCTTAGGGACATGCATGGACGTGAGCAGGCAGACACATCATCCGTTGCAAGCTCCGTCCAGGGCAGCCCCCAACGTAGATCTGGAAGGAACCTGCGCTCCACAGGCAGGGGTGCCCCTGATACCCGCAGAGGGGGCTTGCAATAGCGACAGCCCACTGACAATGAGCATCTTTGGACACTGGTGTTCGGGGGGGAGGTAGGGGGGTGGAGGGGGTGTGTTGGGCTCACTTGGGTGGCGGGTCGATAGGGTGTTCAACATGACATCACATATGCCATAAAAAGTGCACGATCAACCAATGAGATGTGTGGACATTGATCTTTGTGTACTAGGCCATCATAGGCGTACAGTCCATATTGTGCATGTCCCAGACACACGCAGTGCCACGAGTCCCGTGTCCATGTATCAGCCACCAGGCGTGAGTGCTAGAAGCATACATCAATGAGATGCTGACGAATGTCACGGGCCTCCGGTGCCTCGCAGACTCCATGAGGTGCTGCCACATCCCCACCCTCATCATGACCATCATCAGGTGCTTGCAGTTCTGCGTCAGGGGGCATGGGCACATTTCTACGTACGCACATGTTGTGGAGCATGACACATGCCATCACCATCTTTGCAACCTTCTCATGGCGGTACAGGAGTGCCCCGCCAGACCTGCTGAGGCAGCGGAAACGGCCCTTCAGTAGGCCGAATGCCTGTTCTATGACTACACGGGTTCGTGAGTGGGCATGGTTGTAGTCCTCCTCATGCTGGTCCCGTGGGTTCCGGACTGGTGTGAGGAGCCATCTCTTCAGTGGATATCCAGCATCACCTGTATGTGGACGAGAAACGTATGATGTGGAATGCCATTGATACGTACGCACACCCCCCCCCCTTCCTGCAAGGTCATTGCCAATTCACATACCCCACATCATCATGCATGTAATGAGACTCACCGAGTAGCCAGGATCTGTTCCCTGCGTGTCGCTCCATGTAGCGTGGTATTGTAGAGTTCCTCAAGACCATAGAATCATGGGTTGATCCAGGGAATCGGGCACAACAATGTGTAATGATCCTGTTGGAGTCACACACCATTTGTACATTCAGGGAATGAAATTGTTTTCGGTTGCGGTACTGGGCCTCCATGGCATGTGGGACGACCAATTCCACATGGGTGCAGTCGATGGCACCAATGCAACCCGGTATGCCGCCAAGTGCATGGAATCCCACTTTCGTGTTTGTAATTTCCTGCTCCGAGCGTGGTAGGGAGATGTAGTCGTCTGCGTGCTGCAGGAGGGCATCGAGCACTTGCAATAGTGTCCGTGAGAACAGTGGCTGAGAAATGCCATGCAACTGTCCGACTGTGTGCTGGTAGGTGCCTGTGGCCAGGAAGTGGAGTACAGACACCACCTTCAGTAGGGGTGGGATGGCGGTTGGGCTATCTATCATGCTGACAAGGTCAGCCTGTGTCATGTCCACAATGGCGGCTATGGTGTCCCGGTCCAAACAGTAGAGGGTGTGGATCTGCTCATCAGTGAGGTTGAACGGATGTGCTCGGAGGCGTGGGATTGCGGGCTGCCTGCGTGGTGGTAGTGGCTGTGCTGGTGGGCCTTGCTGGCCCTGCCTTGCCCTCCTCCTCCTCCTGCGTCTCCTCCGTGCGGCCGGTTGTAGTTGGTGTTCGTCTTCCTCTTGGAGTTGGAGCACTTGCAGTGCTATCAGGTCCCCCAGGGCCAACTGCGCGAGTCCTGCCGGTAGCATTTCGGTGTGGTTGTGGGAGGAGACTGGCTGTGCAATTCATGTGTTTTCAGGCTGTATGGCCTCCACCTGTGGTGATTCATTCCACCTGTGCAAACTGCTCTCCCCTTTGGCCGAGCACGTCACGCGCACAACGCTGCAATTCGGGGAATGGTATCTTGCTATTGCTATCATGTATTTGTACCCGATGGGCGTGTTGGATTGGTTGTTATGTTCATTCGGCTATGGTCCCATTGTTTCCCATTCTATCTGTGCAGTCGCGAACAGACTTGTGAAGGGTCAGTGGAACGTAGTACTCGAGTAACGGTGGGCCCTCATGCATCACTGTACCGAGTTGCAACGACGGGCGGGGCGTCCCATTCGTGGGTGAAGGCAGTTGCCATTTTCACACACAGCCGCACTCGATGGAATAATTAGTGATTTCAAACGGCCACAGATGCCTTTTCGACGTGATGTTGCAAATGAGGAATTCGAAGGGCGGCGCTTTCGGTTATCAGCTGGCGGCGAGGAGATGCCCACTGGTCTGACTGCAAATATAACGTTCTATTGTTCAATGTCCTTGAGACAGGGCCCATGGCGAGGGAGCAATGATTGATATGAATAGTTTGGGATGCGCATTAGCTACGTGGGCGATGAGGCCGGCCGTTCCCAAATACATGTTACTTCACAACACTGGAATTACGGGCTGGGGCACTGTGGATTTTGCAGGCTGCATAACGCACAGACTCAATGGATGTTTCTAATGTCATGTGAGTAAATATTCAGGCGTTTTGATCCCGGGATGAGGGAATGATGAATGGATGCATGGGCAGGTGATTTGATACAGAGTTTGCCATGTACAGGGCTTCTTGGGATCTATCCGCCTCCCCTACGCTATGTGATGCAGGCCTGCCATAGTGGGACCATCGTCTATCTGGCCTTGTTGAGCCCTCCCTGTCTCGAGGCGCCCTCAGACACTTGTGTCCATGCACGTTGACATTCCCATCTGATGGATTCTGTTTTGACAGACGCATGCACAGGTACACTCGTTTGTGATGGTGTTTGCACCTCGATATAGATGGTTATGAGTCGCAAGTGGTTTTGGGGTGGTGATGATCCTTTTGAGTGGGCTAGCATGCATATGGCTGTGGATTTCGTGTGATCATTGAAGTGAGTTGTTCGAATGTAGTTCTGATGGCCATTCTGTTCTTTTTCTTTTCTTTTGGTTGACAGGTATCTCCTCCCCTTTTGCCACTGCCATCTGTATGCCACTCCTGCAGATGGATTTTACTCCCGACAC
Source organism: Ambystoma mexicanum (assembly GCF_040938575.1). NCBI lineage: Eukaryota > Metazoa > Chordata > Amphibia > Caudata > Ambystomatidae > Ambystoma > Ambystoma mexicanum. Next base: position 583,613,601 of record NC_090922.1, on the reverse strand, counting down.
CTGCTGCTTCGTGTTAATCGGTGGAGCAGCATTACGATCTTATGGGACGATCGCCAATGGCCCACATGCCCTTACGCAGTACTGGTGTCTCGGAGCAACATTTCGGCCTTTCAGCTGGACTAGTGCCTCCCCATTGGGACAGCCCTGCGGTTCTGTGCGCTTCCATGTTGCCTTTTCGTACGTGAATGTGGCTCTGTGTACCATGGGGGTACAGGGCGACACACAAGTAGTGGCTGGTCATTTCTTGCGGATGCAGCCCACAATGGTGGTTAGTGTTTTGGAGTTCATGGCCTGATGGCTGTATGGGCTTGGTGTCTTTGATGTGCATAAATTGCTATTCTGATTTGGCCCGTGTAGCGTTTTTCTTTGCAAGTGATGTGGCATATGCCTATTTGGGGGGCGATGTATTGTGAGGAGATCTGCATTGGGTTCCAGCTTTGGGGTTTAGTTGCGTGGTACTGTGCTGGGCGCGTTTGCCTACTAAGCCCGTGGGGTCAGGGATGGGGGCTGCCTATGTGACAGTTTGAATGTTGTCATGCTCAGGGGCGGGGGATTGGGTTTTGTGTAACAGATGCCGGTCAGCCAGGTGGACTGGTGGAATGATGTGATTTTCGGAATGTTGCTGGGCACAGGTGCCTGTGTTTGCGTGCGTTTCTTGGGGGACTGTGGTCATGTCCATTGGGATGGCTTCTGTATTGGTGCCATCTGTGACCTGCAGCTCCCATTGGCCCCTCTTGTGTTGCTTTTGTTCGTTGGCATGCATGGGTGCTTTGTACATTTCAATGGTTGCATTGTGACTTCATTGCACCTACCGGGAGTTGTACTTTGTGGGCAGGGAGCGGTGTACAGGCACTCAGTGGGGCCGTTTACGGTTGATTCGCGATGCCGTACTTCTCGCCATGGCGGAATGGTACATTCCGCCATGCCTGATGGCGTTAGGTACATGTCCGCTAGGGTCGGAATTGGCGTACCGTTGCACCATGGTGGTGTTTGCGGTTTGGCATGGCGCGCGCGCGCGTGCTTGGTGCAGTTAGCGTTGGCGTTCACTACGGTGTCGCTAATGGCTTCGTACTTTGCGGTGACGGGTCATAGTCGCACCGAGCGCTTTTCGATGGCGGTATTGCATTTCCGCCATCGTTTTTCGATTTCCGCCAGGGTCGTAATGAGGGCCAATGTATGTTACCTTTCTTGCATTTCCAAGGGGCATGCTTGATATTGTAATAACCAGAGATAGTAGACATATTACAATATATACCTAGAAGACTAAATTCATCATATTTAAATCACAAATGGAAGAATGTCTTTTATCTCAGCGCTATGCTGTTAGGGTCATGTATATACTGCATCTGCATTCCTAACAGGTGCCCCAATCTCTAGTGACTGTGACATTGCCAGGGCCAGCTCCAGCAATGAGCAAGCCACTGGAGATGTCTAGGATACCATGGACCACGTCCAGTGCCACCAACACCACTTCCATCCCTGCCACTGCCACCACTGCCATTGCCACAACAGCTAGTTGCACCACGAGCACCTCCATCATCTCTGCCTCTGCCTCAGTTACCGTCTCCACTATTTTAGGATCAGCCTGGGTAGGTGGTCTAACGGTACTTGACACTGCCATAGCTTCAATGAAGCCATTGGACAGCGATCCCGGCCACTGCATCTCCTTTGCCTGCACCTTTTTCTGTTTGAATCCCTCTGGCAGTTTTCCATGAGGAGCTCAGCCTGGTGCAGCCCTAGGCCGTTGTACCAGTGGAGTGTGTTGCAGAAGGGGAAGAAGACACAGGTGCCAGCATAACCTAGAGAAAGCAGGAATCCCAGGACTATCCCCTTCATCATCTTGAGGTCCAGCAATCAACAGATGCTGATGATTATAGACGTACTAATGGGAAGAGAGAAAATGTACAGGAACAACTGGCCAATCAGAGAGGAGATCCATGGCAACCAGAGGGAACCGCTGAGGCTGAAGAAAAAGCTGGGACGTTACCAGACAGTGCCATAAAATGCAATGGCTTTAACTCCTCTCCAGAGCCAGATGGTGGAACAGGCCATGCGTATATGAACTCTGTGTAACACTCCTTGCTCGTTTCCTGGGGAGGATGGAGTGGCCCTGTTCCAGCTAGGGTACCTGCACAGAGTCGCATAAATCCCTTTTGTATAAACTGCACAGGACTCCATTAAAACCAGCCCCAGTTGGTCCTCTTGACCAACTAGGCTGTTCTCTAATACTCCAGCTGGGCAGGGAAATCGGCATAAAAGTGTAAGCTGGGGCTGTCGCAACAAGTTATTTGGGAGTGGTGGGTGTTGTTAGTGATTGGGGTACACCCCATAACTGATAAAAATAAAATATCACTTGCATATGAATATGCTGTACTTGTTTGTATTTACAGTGAATGAGTGCTGTAGGGGTGACACCATGCAGACACGGTGGCCTCTTGGAAATGTATGACAAGGGGCAGATTTTCTCCAACGAAAAGTGTACAAATGTTCCTGGCACACAATTCGCCCATTCCTTTCATCACCCTGGTAACTGGCCTGGTGGACCCCTATTCTCCTTCTCCATTTTGATGTGGTCTGTATCCTGCTGCTCCAAATCTGACATTGGCACCCAGCACCATATCCCTACGTTGTACAACCTGCAGAACAGGGTGATAATTTTGCCACCTTTGTTGGGGCTGTACCGCAGTGTGCCCGCTGCACCACACATGAGCTGGTCCATCGGGATCTCAAACAGCTGCTGTATGGGGCAACAGGACTGATTAGGTGCCTGGTTATAGCGCCCCTTGTGTTTGGTCTGTGAGATAGGGGTCATTGCAGGAGTGGGTGTCCATTATGTCCTGCAGGGAAGACATTCATGCAGCCATGGTGACTGTAGACAGAGACTTCGGATACTTATTGGCGACATGTAATAACCATGCACGATTACCATGGAACACCACACATACGCCAACGGGCTTTGCAGTGCTGTACCCTTCTCAAATAGTAGGGGTGGTGGAAGTGTAGCGAAGGACCGGGGCTTAGTGATGTAAAAGGATGGGGCTGGGGTAACGGCTGGAAGTGTGCATCATACGAGTTGCCCCTGGCATGTGACAAGCTGCCAGATCTGGGTTCGGTTGTGTGATTCCATGAACCTCGGCACTTGTCTGGTCTATTGGACCATTGTGCCATGTGTCGATCTGGGGAACTGGGCATAGCATGTCGCGATGCAAGGACAGCATTACAGGACATGTGTACATTGAGAGCATGCTGTTGCTTCTGGTCCCTGCAGACCTGCTCCCTTGCCTGGATTGGAACCAAGGGTATGTGGGAGCAGACCAGTGAGTGCAGCACGTTAGTGAAGCCAGCAATGGAAATGACGATAGCTTTGTCACTGTTGATACCATCTTGTTTGGTGTGTAAGGAGATGTACACAGGGCAAGAGAATTTCCAGGACAGATCTTGGCACCATACCGAAGGTGGGCTGTGGCATTCTATGCAGTTGTCTGGTGGCATGTTGGAACAACACAGTGGCACCGACGTACATTCATGCCAGCAGCCTTTGTAGAGAATGTACGGTGGTCTGAATTGTGACTCTGCTCTCTATGACATCCTTAATTGTCTGGAGGATGGAAGTGATAGCCTAGATGCCCATCTGTATAATGCCAGGATTTGCTCTTTGCTGACCAACCAAGAAAATGGGCACAAGCACCGAGCTCCTCCACCTCCCATGGGCCAGCTGTCTCCTTGCATCCTCACTCTGGTCTGCCTCAGCGCCTCCAAAGATCATATCAGCTCCTGCACCGTCTTGTGTTGAGACCAGTCCAATACATGTTTCCCTACTGTGACCTCTTGGTCTCTGGGGTTGACACTCTTTTTCTGTATGTGAACTTTTGCACCTGAGCCTTGTTTGGTCTCGCCTGACAGCCCTTGGCTCCAGGTGTCGCTTTTCCAATGTGCCTTCGTTATTTTGTAATTTATTTTTTGCATTTTTAAAGCGCTCACACAGCCCACGGGCATTGAGGCGCTGTTACAGGAATTGTTTTTTTTGTGTATTTATAATGGCTTAAACACCAAGAGGTTTCTAAGTGCAGACTCGGGGATCGAACCTGTGTTGCTTCATGTCGTCTTGCTTCCAAGGCGAGCACGTTGCTGCTGAGCTATCCTCCCGGGACAATAGCTATCCTACATATATGTGTCATAAGCCTTTATGTATGATTTGCGGGGGTTATAGGACATCCACATTTTGTGACTGGCCATTGTCATTTCTTATGGTCATGAACACTCCCTTTTTCCATGCAGCATGTTTACAGATCATCAACTTAAAGCTTGCATGCAATTTCTAACTTGTAGTGTGCTGGGAATGGTAAAAATAGGTGGCATTGCAAATACTTCGGTTTTTACTGTTACTGACAAACTCATGATGGGGAACTGTTATGATGGATTTCTGAACTCTGACCTGGTGGGCAGTGGTTCAGAAGGCCAACCTCGTTTCTTGGAACAGGGCAATCTTCTGGACAAGCCAGACCAATCAAGGTAGCATTGGTGGTGGTCAAGACTAGGGGCCTCATTACACGGATGGCGGTAGGGATTTACCGGTACCGGTAAAATATCGGTACCGGTAAATCCCTACCGCCTTACTACGAGGTCCCTTTGCGGGTTGGGGGATTTAACGCCTGCTTTTTGCAGGCGTTAAAATCCAACCCGCTAAGGGACCTCAGAGCTAATTACGGCACCGCAAAATTGCGGTGCCGTAATTAGCGCCTTCCCCATTCCCATAGAGCCCTATGGGGCAGAAATGGGAATGGGGAAGGGCAACGGCGGAAAGGGGATTTACTGCCCCTCCAACCTTGGAATGGGGCGGTAAATCCCCTTTCCGCCAAGGCGGTGCCGGTATTTTACCAGCATGAGCCATGGCGCTAATAGCGCCATGGCTCACCGCCTACCGGGTAATGAGGCCCTGTGTCTCAAGAGGGGTGAGTGTGACTGAAAAAACCTCAATGAGCACACAGAGTAAAGGATACTAACAAATCACTCCCAGTCAGGTATATATATATATATATATATATATATATATATATATATATATATATATATATATATATATATATATCAATATCAAAAATACAGATACATTTATTCAAGGCCTTTGAGTTTCAACACACAGTAATTATTAACATTAATACTTTTAAACCAACACAATCCTACTACAATACATATTTATTTAATTTTTATTTTGGATTTGTAGAGCGTACTACAGCCCACAGGCATCGAGGCGCTATAGGGATATTTACGAGTGCTTGCTTGAGGGTTACAGGAAGCGGCCCACGGACAGATGCTTAATACAATTTGCTTGGTTACAATTGGGTTGGTTACATGCTCCGAGGTTACATTGCATAGTATAGTGGATGGGCGCATTAATCTTAACATATACATTGCATAGCGTAGTGGGACAGGCCCATTCATAATACAGTAGCAGGGCAAAGGTATGGTTACATATATAATACATATACAAGACCAAGTGGCCTAAAGGGTTAAACATACAGAATGGGTCCACAACCTGCAAGGGAAGGAAGCAAGTAGTGCACATTATCTCTAGGCAGATCTGCAAAGTTCAATACCTAACAGAAAGGCAGTCCAGTCCCTACGTTGAGAGGAGGCTAGTGCTCAAATGTACTTTCAGATGCTGGTGCACATGATAGTGCAGAAGGATGAAAACGGGGTCTCTTGTAGGGTCTGTAGCAGCTGATGAAGTTGGGTGAGGTGATGCAGAATAAGTTCCCACTATTCATGGAGGGTCTCCCCAAAAGGGCAGAACAGGTTCCAGGAGTTGGGAATGGTTCGATAGCTCAGGCTATCTATGGAAAGGAGAGTGGCCCTTAGCGGATACTTGTGCGTAAAAATGGATGGATGCGCTAGGGGCCACCGATAGGTTAAGTACTCACTGAACCCCGGCGCACTTCCAGACCAAACTTCGGCAGTCAAGTCCACTTTCATTGCAGGTTGAAATGCAGCAATTGTGCGGCTCTGCGGCTTTCAGCTGCGAAGTTACAGAGTTGATTCCCCAGTGGGACAGTGGCGATTTCTCTGCTCCTGTTTGATGGATCTGGCCAGTTTCACTGTAGCAGGCTTCAGGGCACTGGGGGGCACAGCAGCAAGGCACCTGCGAAATTCATCACCACGGCTGGGTGACACGGTAGCCTTGTGTACTCCGGTTCAGGCGCTCTCTCTTTACTCCAGACCTGGGAATGCCAAGTGTACGAAATTCGTTGTGAGAGTGCTGTGAACACGGAGCTTGCAATGTACAAACTTTCAAAGGTTCAGTGGCGGTGTCAGAGCAAAGGTCCTGCACAAGCTGGTCAGCCCGTTGGTTGACCCAGGAACACTTCCGAGAAGGCTTTCTTGCAGAGTTTGATGAAGGTGCAGAGAATAGTTGGTCTCACTATTCTAATGGGTCGAAGCGTCTTGGCAGAACTTCTAGTTCAATCAAATGCAGAGGGGTCCAGCGGGACAACAGTGGGTTCAGGGTGCCAAACCTTTCAGCGGATCACCAGCGGTTCCTTGACTCGGCTTCTTAGTTTCAAGATACTTGGATCCTATCCTTCGTTCAGTGAGAACTCCAGAGATCGACTTGGTATGGGAGTTTAGAGCCTTCTCTTATCCAGAATCTCCTTCAGCCAAAACGAAGAGGACCCAATGGGACATCTGCTCACATACAAGCACACCACCCATGTACTAATCTCGGACCACAGTGGTACCAGTCCGGCACGCAGGAGGGAAAAGTTTAAAAAGAGGCACCCAATGAGACTCTCCAGAGCACTGAAACGGAGAGTAAAGAGGTATTAGGCAAGTAGTACACTGGTGGAGTATGTTGCAAAACGGAATCGAGGGAATCAAGACTCTCTTATACCCATGTAGCGAGACAGTGAATTACAGTGACAACATCGGTGGTGCAATGAAAGGAAGTTGGGGATGGAAGTAGGAGGAAGGAAACAGTTGAAAGTGGCCCATCATGCACAGCAGACATGTCAATAAAAAACTCTGGGGATCGAACCTGTAGACGCCTAGCCACCGTTCAAACAGGATCAACTGCAAGGCATGGGACCACCACCCATCAAAGCTCTTATTGCGGACGGTGGGGAGGTTCAAAGTCACGGTGGCAGAACATAGCCTCCTGACCCCTCTCTACAAGTTGTGATGGCTTAAATGGACTAGGATATTTTTTATTGGCACTACTGGTGGGGTAGGTAAGCCTTTCCAACAACTGCGACTGCCAGTCATCTTGCGGCTTTAAAGAACTGCACCATCATAGACCCAGCCTGGACTACACCACATTGCTTACAAGCTCTACTTGGAGGAAGGGTTGGTGACTCACCACTACATTTAAAGAAGAAGTGTCCCTCAGTCTGCAAGTGGTTAACAATTTAACTGGGATGCATTAGATTTGTTTAGGTCAGGGCCATCTTAAGCACTGATTGGGCGAGGGCACAGCACCTTTCTGAACCCCCTCCAGCAAACTAAAGGGATTAAGGGATACAGAATATCTGGCTGTGGCCCCACTAACCTGATCACAACCCTTTGCTTGATATGCTGCCTCGCAGCGATCAGAATAAGCATGGGGAACTCAGTTTCAATACTCTTACCCTCTCTATTCTTGCTGTAATCAGAATGATAAACAAGTGGCATTTCAAGGGCAACATTAGTAGTCAACAACGAGGGAACTTGTGTTCAAGCATGGGTACAGGAACAGTTTCATCAATAGCAGTCACAAGGAAGGTATACTAGCCCGTAGTATAAATGCAGGGCGCAGATCGTACACAAATGGTGCACATAATCCAGAAAAGACAGAGGGCTCAGATTAGCTGCCTTAAAGAATGCAAAAGGGCTCAAGCATGGACATAGGAGACCAAGTGGTAACAAGGAGAAAGCTACACAAACCGTACCATAGATATAGGATGAAGATTAGAAGCTACCAGGGTGGTGTCCATTTCCAGACAGGGATTACAAGAGGGACATGGTTTCCAAGTAATGTTGCCGTTAGAGAGCAAAGAAACCAGTGGCTGTGTTGTGCAATGTACCATTGCTCACTATTATTATAAATGAAGCAACATTGTAACCAGTGAAACCATGAGTGGGGCTTTTTTGAAGATTATACCCCGAGAAAGAAACCTTTTGAAAGGTTATGCAATACAGGAGTACACATTGGTTAAAAGTTGAATCTGGGATTCCCAGCCACTCTGCAATGTCCGCAGTACTTACCATGAACTAAAATAATACCATTTTATAGAACTCACTTGGAAAGTATGCACATAACCCAAGATGTCAATTTTTAAAAAGAAAATACTATAGAAGCATATTATGCTAAATGGAAATTATTCTAGCTGCATTGTCTCCATCATTAAAGGATGACGTAATCTTAAAAGATTTCAGATGGGTTTCTATTTTATGTGTGAAATTGTTATTTAAAAACACGCAGAAAAACCTGTGAATTGTACAAAAGCTAATCTTTTTTATGTCAAATAAGCAGTCCTTAAAATATGCTTGCCAGAGGCCTGCGATATGTGGTCCACTTTTTTCTGTCTAGAACTCCTTTCCTGTAAAATGACCTACATAAAAAGAAAGATCAGGTCAGGTCATGGACTAAACAATACCACTAGCATGTGAGAAGGCAAACCTTTTAGCAGAAAACAGCACAATGCTGCCACTGCTATCAGATGATTTGTCAAGGATCACTGTATCGTTTGCCGGTAAAGCCAGGATACAAACACGAATACTGTAATCACCTCTCCTGACTAACGCATTTTGGTCATCAATGGAGGTGTCTGCCTAGGTTTCACAACTTTCCATTTTAACAAACCAATTTCGAGACCTTTAGCAAACTGTTATTTTAATATAGTCATCTCCATCTGGTGCAGGTACATTGGCAATAATAGCACCTGAAAGTATATAGACATATAGGTTTATGAACTTAAACATAGGAAACATTGAGTGGGCCTTGTTGGAATTTGGTATTGTTATCTTGCATCTCTGCAATGAGACCTTAACACACTGAGCTATCTTCTGCACCATCACATCGCTCAAATAAATCAATATGCATTTCAACTATTGTACATGATCAATATAATCCACACAGAAAGGTGAGAAAGCTACAGGAGTTGTACCACAGTGAACACACAAACTATGCATGCCATGGAGAACACAGAAAGCATTGCAGGATGAATTGGTCAGAGCAGAATGTACTTGCCAACTATATAGAGGCAATGGGTTTGGATCCTCGGCAGCACGCTATAAAATGTCCTGACATGTACAATTTAAGTTTGGTGAACAATGGGAACTGACTGCTTTTGATCAGGCAGATTCTGGGGGCCCCCAATACCTCTTTTGCCCTCCTATAAAGGCATATTTGATTTAAGTGAACCTGTTCTGTAGCGATGATCAGTCTGGGCGAGCTTGCCATCTTGCTTATAAGCGCTTTTGCAATTGTGCTGCTGCGATTGCAGTAACCTAGTGTCTAACTGCCGAACTCAATAAAACAACATACAAAACACCTAACCAGGGCTGATTCCAAAAAACTAATTAAGCAACACTGAACGAACAAATTGTGGTGGTAGGAGCCGGCTAATGCACCACAGTATCTAGAGGTGGCTCGGCTGCTGGGAAACAGTTGTCACAGTATATGCCTCCACTTCCATATCTTCTTTGTGCAGTTGACTCAAATTTCAAATCGGTTTCATTAAAGTCAGCCAGAATATTTTCTAGAGTGGCCTGAATAACTCTTCTCTTAACCCTTAACCCTCAGCCTGCTGAAACACTTCAGAAACGTGTTCTAGCGTAAATTAAAAACCGGCTGAAGTAAAGTTATGATCATATTCTGTTAACTCTCTGAGAGCAGGGACGCTGAGTATGCGGGTTCTCTGGGGTTCGGCTCCTCCCCTGTCCCCCCCACTCCCCTGAGAGGCCCCCTCCTTGATACATCTTCACGTCACCAGTTATCACATAACATATGGCCTAATATAGACTGTGAAAAGCAAACAGCAATACCGGTATAACTATTTCTGATGTTTGTTAATCCGCTTAGAGTCACATGCTGAGCATCGTCCGACATCCACTGGTCACTGCGGAGTATTGCATCTTGTTTCTCGAAAGTCGAAAAGGGGATGTCGACATAGGCGTGTTTGTAACACTATCCCTATAGTGACGTGTAGTGTACCCAAAATCCCTCACGCGTCGAGGTCCCGTAGATTGTTTTTTTCCGCCCAGAATACTGGTCGCTTTAAGCGGAGCTCGTAAGAGACATTGCCATTGACTCGACCCTTGGTCGATTTTGTTAATTATTATTAACTCATATCACCTCCAGACCACTTTCGACGGCCATTCCACTTCCCCGCCGAGACAAGATCTTCGACGGCGGTGGTTTTTCGACGGACGGTGATCCTATCGGCGCTGCTGAACACGTGGCCCGGCCTCGCCGGCCTACACACTAGGGAGAATGGGGGTCGGGTGGACATTTCTGTTTCTTCTGGAATGCCTTTCCTTTTCTCCCCCCTTTCCTTCCGGGTCGTTATCACTGGTTACGTCCTCAGCTATGGAGAGGACTCCTTTTAGATTTTGCTCACGTTGTAAGGGAAAATTTCCGTGGAAGGACAAGTATAAGCGGTGCAACCGCTGCGTACCCCTCAACCACAACAAGGCCGGTTGTGCGGCCTGTAAACTCTTTCGACCAAAAACTCTGAAGGAACGCAGGGTCAAAAGGTGGGCAGCCTATGGAATGTCTCAAGGCTGATTCCTCGCACGCTGGCGCCGCCGCCGAGTGTGACGAGGGGGATAGTGATAACTCCACCTCCGTAACAGAGGTTGTTGACCTCTCACTGGAGCACTCTCGCTCCATTGCGTCTGTCCCCAGCCCCGAAAGGCATGGCTCCGGCCCTGCTTATGGGGATGTACACCCCAGCGACGCTGTCGCACACAAAAAAGTCACTAATCACACAACCCACGGCCATTCGTCGAGTAAATCGAAGAAGGCCTCAGTGCCACCGGAGACGCCGACACAGCCGGCTGCCTCAACCGACCGTAAGGGTCGGCAGCCCTCCCCGCAGCCGCATGCATGCCTAGCGACTGGGCCGTCTAGTACTAAGGGCGCTACCACTATAACATCATCCGTCGAGAAGCCTCGGAAGAAGGCGTCCGTCGATGGCAAGGTTCCGGCTCCACCGAAAACTACTCACGAACAGCCCCCAACGGAGAGGATGGACGGTGAAAGCATTGCAAGGATAGTCTCCTAGGACTCTCAGAAACGGCTGGTGAAGGAGTCACTGAAGCCCGCTCAAAAGGTCAGGGACACACCGAAACCTTGTGAAGGTACGCCGGAACCTCCCCCTAGGTCGAAAGAGACACCTAGACGTACTTCCCCACCGTTGGACCCACGGGAAGGGTTCTCAGAAGGCGACGGGGGTATCTCCTCCACTTTATGGGAGAGATCTCGACGCCTAGAGGTGGAGGAGCAAGCCTTTCCGCCACTAGACTGTTCTGGGTCATTCTAATGGACTAGCGAGAGATTTTAATCCTGCATGAACAGGCTGGATAGGTTTGTGTCCACTTCTGAACACACTACACCAAATAGGCCAAGGGAGGTATTACCTGGAGCCAAATTCGCTAGACTTTTCGACCCACATGAGGAAGAGCTAGACACATATGACCTCACTGAAGAGGATCCCCACTTTCAGGAAGAGGATGAGTTCATAAATACTGAGGATATACAAGACCCTGTAGGGGACTTTGAAGAAGACCCCGACATGTGAGAGCCACAGCCTTGGCAGCCCCCAGGGGCGTCAACGGACCCTGATGCTCTGGATCTGGTCTCTCCACAGACTACGCCTGTCAGAGATCCCTTATATATCAGGGGTCATTCCATACCAGATTCTCTGGAGGTGACCACCACGAGAAAAAGGGCAGAGGTTCCGCTGTCCACCAGGGAGGCACCTCCTGATAAAGAGGGGAAAAAGCTCTATGCTCTAGGGAAAAGGATTACATCCTCTGCAGCTTTCACCACGCGTATTGCCAACAATACCACTCTGTTGGCTAGTTACGCTGATGCCCATTGGGGCCTGTTGCGCGAAGGTCTACAAGAAGTCCATGAGCCCTGTCGAACCCGCTTATTGGCCACCGTCTCACAAGGCACTCAAGTGAACCAAAGCATAATCAAGAATACTTTAGATGCTGCGGAAACGGCTGCCCGTTCCTTAGTCCAGGGCGTACTCCTTAAGAGACATGCTTGGCTCAGAAACTCAGGTTTCAAGCAAGAAACACAGGCGTCCCTTATCAACTAACCCATTGAGGATTCCAACTTGTTTGTTAAGGCAGTTGATGATGCACTGGAAACAGCTAAGAAGGAGCACGAAACATTAAATACCCTGGACCAAATCACAAGACCTCTTAAAAAGCGCGGATATGGCAGTAGGCGCTTTTTTCATGGCCAACGACAAACTCAACAGCAATATACCTCAGCCAGCAACTTGTCCTCCCCTCAGGGAACCAGTGGTTATAACACGCAGTATACTCAAAGAGGACAACGTTGTGGTAAGGGAAGAGGTTGGGGCCCTACTCCTAGAGGCTCCCCGGCTACCACCACCAAATGACCCGAAGGTTCGGGTCCCCTCCCATGCATCTCCGGTCGGGGGCCGGTTAACATAATTTCTACATGCATGGGAGGGAATTACCACAGACCATTGGGTACTGTCAGCAATAGCCCACGGTTACTGTATTGAATTCAGCCGGTCCCTGACATTCAGACCTCCAAAGGGAAGACGTCTCACACCAGAACACCTTCTCATCCTTCTTCAGGAAGTGGAATCGCTGCTGCAAAAAGGAGCCATAGAGGTTGGGCCTCTATCACAGATAAAGGAGGGTATTTATTCAGTGTACTTCCTTGTACCCAAAAAGGATCTAACCATGCGCCCTGTATTAGATCTGCGCCCAGCAAACAAATTTGTAAAACCTCAAAAGTTTCAGATGGTGACTCTGCAGGAAGTAATCCCCCTGCTCACACAGGAGGATTACATGGCAACACTAGACATGAAAGATGCATACTTTTATAATTCGATTTTGCCAGTGCACAGGAAATACCTCAGGTTCATGATAGAAGGCAAACACTATCAGTTCAAAGTGCTACCCTTCGGCATAGCCTCAGCGCCAAGGGTATTCATGAAGGTACTGGCAGTGGCAGCGGCACACTTGCGCAGGTTGTCCGTTCCGGTCTATCCTTACCTCGACGACTGGCTCATAACAGGGGATTCTTACGAAACATGCTTCTCAAATACCCAAAATTCTATAGACCTCTTGTTCCACCGTGGCTTCTCCATCAACGAAAAGAAGTCCAGTCTAAAACCCAGCCAAGTCAAGCAAATCCTAGGGGCTATAATTCGAACAAAGGACGGCCTCGTCTTCCCCTCCAACAAAAGGGGCCAAAACATGCTGTTTCAGATTCCTCAATATGTAGCTGGTCGAGATGTGACGGTACGCAAAGCCATGCGATTGCTCGGAATGATGGCGTCCTGTATTTATTTGGTCCCTCACGTGCGCCTGCGCATGCGCCCAATGCAAGAGTGGCTCAACAGCCAGTGGTGTCAGGCCAGCAGACAATGCGACGATCTAGTGATTGTCTCACAAGCCTTGGTTCTCTCACTGCAGTGGTCGTCGATGGAAAACCTTGTGTTGGCGAAATCCTTTGCCACCCCCGCAGTGGACTCTACTCTAACCACAGATGCATACCTCACAGGATGAGGGGGCTCTCCTATCCCATCAGACTGCACACACAGTTTGGACTCCAAGTGTGGCGTCCAAATACATAAACCTGCTGGAATTGTTGGCGGTCTTCAAAGCACTGAAGGCTTTCCAGAGACACCTACAAGAAAAGACAGTGTTGATCCTCACAGACAGTACCACGGCCATGTACTACCTGAACAAGCAAAGGGGCACTCACTCTCCAGGACTGTCCAAGCTGTCCCAGAACATCTGGAAGTGGGCTCTCAAACACAACATGTTCCTGTTATCACAACATGTACCAGGGAAACTCAATCTTCTGGCAGACGGACTCAGAAGAGACTTCCCTCTACCTGCAGAGTACGGATGGCGATTACACAAAGACATCGTCTCCAACGTTTTCACAGAATGGGGCTTCCCAGAGATCGACCTGTTCACAACTCTGGAGAACACCCAATGCCAAGATTACGCCTCCAGGTACCTCCAGAACCGCTCCAAGGGGAACGGCCTCTGGATAACATGGTCAGGGAAATTTGTTTACGCGTTTCCCCCGACTCCCCTTCTCAACAAGATAGTGCACAAGATGCACCAGGAACCAGTTACCATGATACTGGTTGCCCCCTTGTTGGCCCGCCAACCCTGGTTCGCTCATCTAATGGGGATGTCACTGTCTCCTCCAGTGAAACTACCCTGCTCGTATAACATGTTGTCACAGGACAGGGGCCAAACGCTGCATCCATGCCCACAGACCCTGAACTTGGCAGCCTTGCTCCTGAGGTCATAGAATTTGGACATTTGCAGCTCCCTCAGAGATGCATGGACGTTCTCAGGGAGGCTAGGAAACCGAACACTCGTTACTGCTACTCTAGTAAGTGGAAACGGTTCGTCATCTGGTGTAACTCAAGGAGCATCAACCCCGTTAACTGCTCTCCTACACATATTGTTTTATACCTGACTCACTTGCTGGACTCAGGTTTAGTCTTTCATTGTATTAAAGTTCACTTAGCTGCGCTCTCCGCTTACACTACGCCTCAACATAAGGTGTCATGGTGGAAGGTTCCAGTTATTAAAGCCTTCATGGAGGGAATGTAAAGAATTCACCCTCCTATATCTAACCCAGCTCCCGGATGGGACCTGAACGTTGTGTTAACCAGGCTAATGGGAGCCCATGCATAAAGCAGCCCTTAAGGATCTCACTCTTAAGACTGCTTTCTTGATAGCTATCACCTCCGTTAGGAGAGTGAGTGAACTACAAGCGCTCTCTATCTTAGATCCCTTTGTAACAGTTCACAAAGATAAGGTGGTTCTACGCACACACCCTAGGTTTGCACCGAAATTTATTTCAAAGTTTCATGTCAACCAGTCTATAGAACTACCAACGTTCTTTCAAAATCCTTAAAACTTGGGGGAGAAGAGCCTACACACACTTGAGGTGCGCAGGGCAGTCATGTTTTATATGGAAAAAACTTGTCCACTAAGAAAGACTAATCAGTTCTTTGTCTCAGTGGCAGCAGGAAGAGAAGGGGATGCAGTCTCCAAATACACTATCTCTAGATGGATTGTCCAGTGCATCACTCTCTGTTACACTCTTGCTAAGAGAGAACTGCCCTTCAAGCCAAGAGCACACTCTACTCGAGGCAGTGGGGCATCCATAGCGTTCATTGCAAATGTTCCCCTAGAGTCCATTTGCAAAGCGGCAACCTGGAGCTCTGTACACACCTTTACAAAACACTATTGTCTAGATGCTCACTCTAGATCTGATTCCCAGGTGGGACAAGCAGTACTAAACCACCTTTTTTCTACTGTTCCTTCTCACAGCCCACCTCAACTCCGGGTACTGCTCGCTAGTCTATGCACAGCATGTGATTCAAAGCAGATTAACAGACATCAGATCACATGCATTACTTACTGTAAAAGCATTTCTGATGGTTGTATCTGCTTAGATTCACATGCGCCCACCCTTCCTCCCCGCTTGGATGGAAGGAACATAGACGTCTTATTAATTTCTCTCTTTCTGTACTCACTCACTCACGTTAGTCATAAGGCTCCCTCATGGCAGAAAAAATACAAACAGAGGGACCTCGACACATGAGGGATTTTGGGTACACTACACGTCACTATAGGGATAGTGTTACAGACACGCCTATATTGACGTCCCCTTTTCGACTTTCGAAAAACAAGATGCAATACTCTGCAGTGACCACTGGATGTCGGACTATGCACAGCATGTAAATCTAAGCAGATACAACCATGTGAAATGCTTCTATGGTAAGTAATGCATGTGATTACCTTTGTCTACAAATCCTCACTACTAAGGCTCTATGGCCTCAGTGAATACCGCTGATGGTACAAGTGCAATTACAATAAGTGCTGCACGCACTACATCACAATGCCTACAACATCCGAAACCCAATTTAACCAAATTGCTCTTCAGCTCACAGCAGTTGTCACTTAAGCAAAACCAGAAAGTGCCAGTAAAAAAGAGTCCATCTCATCAGGCCTGAAGAGGCCCCTTGTCATAGTACAGTGAGCAGATGACCAAGTGCTAGATAAAATTTTGAAGGAGGTGGAAGCATTGAAGCCGTTTCTTGCCACTACCACGGAGAAACTTGATACTATTTAACACATGCTCTCAATGATGGAAATAAAGAACTCTGGGATAGAAAAAAAAGATTTGTCATCTGGAGATTCTCCTCTCCAAACTCCAAGTCCTGTAGGCAGAAGTTAAAAAACGATTTTGGTTAAAATCAAGTAATAAACCCTTTTTAAAAAAAATAAGATTCTTAAAAGTCAGTGGAAATAGAAGCAGGAGAAATAATGTTCACCTTTACGGCCTTTCAGAACAGCTGGAGAAAGAGGACCCAAAGCCTCCCTGTCCTCATGCTCATTGGCCACCGGGAAGCAGAAATTGGCCTACTGGGGACTGGCAGGCTTTAGCCGGCTCCCTCATCTAAGGCCCAGTACCTAGCCTGCATCCACTCTGCTTGTCTACTCCCATCAGCTGGAACATTAGGATGTCGGCTCTCTCACTCTTGCCAGTCAGGTAGCATGGCTGGAGGTGTGCCTGCAGAAACACCACCATGCAGAGAAGTAGGAGGATTCCCTGAGCTTGAAGAAGTAGTGCTACATTGTCTCTGATATTTAAAATAAATATGTTTTTAAAAAATATATTTTTTCAATTTATTTCGGATGGAAATATTTTAAGTATTGCAGGATATCGCCACGTTGCCCTGCTTTCACCTTCTTGTGCCCCTCATCTCTCTAGGGACCTTGAAATCATTTGTGCCTCTTCTGCCATTCTCGCTGCAATTCAAAGATGGCCACCTCCTTTGCTGGGCTGTGAGGGCTGCCCGAGTGTTCTTTCCAGCATCCCTCCCCTCATGCCTTTTGGTCACCGGGAAGCAGAAATTGGCCTACTAGGGACCGGCAGGCTTTAGCCGCCCTCCTCATATAAGGCTCACTTTCTAAGGCCTTTTCTGTTCCCCTGTCCGTTGCCTGGCCGGGGCTATGGGTCCTCTCCTGCACCCCCACGTGCACATGGAGCCTGAGGAAAACTCCATGTTCTCTTGACACACTGTAAGCAATGGACCACCTAACATATCTCTGAAGGTAGTGCCCTTATCTAACTGCATCGATCCTTTCCTTCACAGCTGGGTCTGTTTGACCTCTCACTTCAGCTCATCTGGACTCCTACTAATCTAGCTTTGCCCAGCTGCTGCATGTATTTCACCTGTCTTGCTGAAAATCAAATTTAGCTTTGCCCAGTTGCTGCATGTATTTCACTGATCTTGCTGAACATCGAATTTAGCTTTGCCCAGTTGCTTCATGTATTGCACCCATCTTGCACCCGTCTTGCTGAAAATCGAATTTAGCTTTGGCAAGTTGCTCCATGTATTTCACCTGTCCTGCTGAAAATTGAATTTAGTTGTGCCTTGTGGCTGCTTGGGTTCTTCACTAGCTGCCACACCTCCTGCTGTCTCCCTCCTCCTCCCTTGTGCCCCCACCTCCAAGTGCATCAGTACTTCAGATTGGTAAGTCTCCCCCCTCCACTGCAGCCAACTATGCTGCTATCTCTCCTATCCTCTCCAACTGCTTCACGTTCTCCTATCCTTCTCCTATCACTAAATGTGGCCAGAAGAAACTTAAGAAGGACATACTGGGCACCAACCCAGGCTTTCCTATTACAGACACCTATGTCACGACTTCCGCCATAGAGACTATCACCAACATCCTCTTCTTCGTTAACGCACCTGATCTATGGACTCGCTACATGATCGGCTTTCTCTTTCCTATCGCCTCTTCTCCCATTAATGGTGGCACTCGCTGGGAGGTTCTACTTGACCATTTCCAGAGTCATCATGAATGTTTATCTCAATGGAACCATCATGGTTCAGGGTCCTCAACCCAACCTTCTTCTCTTCAACAGGCTCCTCCCTCGCCACTCCAACCTCACCTCTTCCTCCATCCAGTCCCCCTTGCCTTCTGTGCCTTCCTCCTCCTCTGCACAGACTCCCTTGCCTTCTGTGCCTTTCTCCTCCTCTGTACAGGTGCCCCTGCCCTGCCGTACTGTCCCAGCTCCCTTGACAGTCTTGGTTCCTTTGTCATCCACCACTATCCCCCTGGCCCTCTTGCCACCCTCTTGGGGGACCACTGTCCCCTGTGTAGCCCTGAGTAAAACAATCAAAGATGGCAAGCTGCTCTGCATTGCCACTCTCAACTCTTGCTCTGCCGTCAAACACTCGTCTGACATCTTCAACCTCCTCAAACCCATGGATCTGGATGTGCTTGCCATCACTGAAACTTTATTTTAACGATAGCTCTGTCACGAGCTTTGACACACTCCTCCCTGAAGGCCACAAAACCCTCTCTGCGCCCAGGTCTAAGAAGACAGGTGGCGGAGTGGCGTTTTTCTTTCCAGAATGGATACTTGTGTCCGTCATACCTATTGAGGCCTACTCCTCCTTCGAGTGCCTAGTTTGCAGACTCTCACTATCCCCAAAATCTTCTCTCACCCTCGCCACCTTCTATTGCCCACCAGGTCAGTCCACTTTCTTCCTCTCTTAATGGGCTGACCTGGCCACACCCCTACTCTCCTCCTCTTCTCAACTCCTCCTGATGGGTGATCCGAACATCCATCTGGGCTCCCCTCACTCCTCAGGTCCTTTCTGCAACCTTTGCGATCCTCTCACCCTTTCTATCCTACCCTCGGGCTCCACGCACACAGCGGGCCACACCTTGGATGCGCTCATCTCCACTGATATCCCTCTCACTACTTCCCTCCCTTGGACTGACCACTCACATCTCTCTACACACCTGAAGCTTTCCTCTCCTCTTTCAGCAATTCCTCCGGCACAGCCACTTGGCGTAAAAGTCACCAGACCCATGAAAAAAGGCACAGTGGCTGCTTTTGCTCCTCCTACTCTCCTCCTCCCATTCCTTCGGCTGACTCCCACCCTGACAAAGCCCTTGCTAACCTCAATATCGCCAACACTCTTGACACACTTGCCCCTGTCATGAGGGTCTGACTGAAGCCTTCCAAAAAGTGCAACTCTTGCTACGACTCTGTCCTTGCTGCCCTTAAACGCAAATGTAGGGCAGCTGAGCAGAAATGGAATGTGTTGGGAGCACTATCTGACAAACTGACCTGCCACCTCCTTCAAAGGCATTATCAGCTCTGCATCCGCACCAAGAAAAGAGTCCTTATTGAAGCCTCCATCTCCGCGGCACCAAACAACACGGCTGTCTTTTCAAAGTCTGCAAGGAACTAGCTAATGCTACAGCAGCCTCTTCTTCTGTCACACCCACCCAGGACCTTTTGCTCGGTCTTGGATGCACACTTCACCACAAAAACCCAAGACATTGTTTCCACAATCTCTTCCACACCACATCATACACCAACACCGGAGCCTCCCTTGCCCCCCCCACCACATACCCTCTCTTCTCTCTCACCCGTCACACCGGATGAGATCACCAGACAAGTCCGATCTATGAAGGCCTCATCCAAACAGGTGGACTCCTGCCCCTCCAAAACTATTATCAACTCCCTCGCCCCAGCCTTGCTGATCTCTGCAATCTCTCCATTTCCACTGGAGCTTTCCCAACTGCTCTGAAGTCTGAAGCACTCCCTTAAGCACCCTCCGCACAAGAAACCCTCTGCTGACCCCTCCATTCCGGCAAACAACCGCCCTATCTCCATCACTCCTTTCCTGGGCAAACTACTGGAGAAACTGTCTGTCTCACAGCTGACACTCCACACTGAATCTATTGGTTGCTTGCATGACCATCCATCTTGACACTAACATCCCATCTATCCTCATTCTCCTTGACCTCTCCTCTGCCTTCGACATGGTTAACAACAACATCTTGATTGCATGCCTCTGTGACACCCTGGGAATCACAGGTCAGGCTCTGGCGTGGTTAACCTTTTTCCTCTCTGACTACCCCTCCCAGGTGGAATCTGGAGCCTTTCACTCGACTATCACTCTCTCAACCTGTGGTGCTCCCCAGGGATCTAACCTATCCCCCTGGTTCTTTAATGTTTATATGGCTGCCCCTGCACGGGTGATTGCCACTTTCACCTCTAACTTCCAGTGCTAGGCGGATAACATGCAACTATTCTTCAGGCTACCCTCCGCCACATCCTCCTCCTCGTTCATTTCTGACTGTGTGTCAGCTATTCAGTCATGATGTGCTGGAAACAACCTCTGCCGCAATGCCACTAAAACTGAGAGCATTTGCATTGGAACCCCTGCTACCGCTTTCTCACTTTCACTCTGGCCGGCCTCCCTTAGCCCGGCACCCGCACCCACCTGTGAAGCAAGAAACCTTGGGGTCATCTTTGACTGAACTCTCCCCTTCTCTCACATTTTAGACATCTCTAAAAAGTCTAACTATATCATATCATATTATATCAGCTACACCTCCTCAGAGGTACACTACATTTTCCCACTTTCCCCCAGAGGCTTACTGTCTCTAGGGTATGAGGTAATATTATCCCCATATATATGGTTGCCGTAAATAATATCACCGGGAAAAGGTTGCGGTGATATTATATGGGTGACCATATATATGGGGACAGGGGCAAAACATTTTTAAAAAAAAAAAATAAATAATGAAAAATAAAAAGTTTGGGGGTTGCGCGGGTGTCCCCCGCATGTTCCATGCAATAATGTCGCCACAAAAAACGGCCATTTTTTGGCGATATTTTTGCATGGTGATATTTTTGTGGCAACATTATTACATGGAACCGTCTCTAGAGCTCTGGTTCTCTCCAGGCTGGTCTATTGCAAACTCCTTTTCCTCAACGTCCCTTCTTCTGCCCTGCACCCTCTGCAACTCATCTTTAATAGCGAGACTTATCCTTGGCCTCAAGCCCAGCGATCACATCTCTCCGGCGCTGAAATCCCTTCACTGGCTCCCTGTTGCTGCAAGGATCAAATTCAAGACCCTTTGCATTGTTCACAAGGCTTTCTGGGGCCTGGGACCTACCTACCTGCAACGCTGCCTACTGTCAATAATACTCTCCCTCACGAACCCTGGCTCATCTTCCTTCAACCTTCTCCGAGTGAGCCGGTTCTCTAAGCAGAGATTTGGAGGGAGATCCATATCCTCAGCAGGTACCTCCCTCTTGAATAGCCTACCTGCCGCCCTCTGTCTTGAGCCGGATCTCCCTAAATTCAGGAAACTCAAGACCTTCCTCTTATCCTCTTCTTTCTCTCTATCTCTACTCTGCTAACCTCCTCTTCCTTACTGCATGCTGACTGGCTGCCTGGTGTACCTCAGAGTCTCACTGGTCCCCGGTACCCGTGCCAGTCCTCTCTCGCATTTGCCTCAGGGCCCTACACCACACCCACACTCTATGCACTGAGAAATTAACCGTAGAGAGTGTTTCTCTCTGCACTTACCCGAGTCTCAACCCACCGGGTGAACTTGATCCTCTTCTCTGTGACCTATGTGCACTTGCTCGATCCGTACGCACTGGGCATGAAGATCGTCTTTCTGTTCTCCCTTGTCTTCACCCCTTAATTGCACTGTTAAAACTGCAGAATCGCTGTCAGGACTATTCGCTGGATCCCATACTGTTAAATGTATTTTTTATGCACTTACTCTGTCTGTGCAGACTATTATCGTCTCAGAATTTCAAGGGCTCTGAGTGACTATTGTTTTTCCCCATGTTCCCACCCTGCATGAGCACTTTGAAACACTTGCCTGTGTATAGGCGCTATATAAATAAACAATACAATACAATTTCTTCAGAATTTCTTGCCCAAACATTTGAATTTAGACCGAACACAATACTGAATGTGCCTAGTGTGCGCCGGATTGACTCAAGGCACTGGATTGCCTTATAAGTGGCCATCCATCCCCACAACGAAGCACACTGTTCATTATGTACTTTGTGGAGTTTTCCCAAACCAGAATGTTTTGGAAACAGCCAGATCTAGCAAAATGCTTAAAAGGAATTCCTGAAGACTATGGGCCTCATTACAGGTTTGCCGGTCCGGAAACAAGGGTGCCGCTAAGCTCACCGGCACTCTTGTTTCCAGGCCCGCAAATTATGAGTTTACCTGCCATGTCCAGTGCACCCGACAGGTCTGACCCTGCCGGGTGCATCAGCAACGTAGGCAGACCGTTCACGGAAGCGCCGGCACTGTTAACAATGGTGCCAGCGCTTCCGAGTCCCCTGACTTCCTGGGTCACCTGACGTCATGGGCCGCCGGACTTGTAATCTCCCGGTGGGACCGGGAAGTCAAGCTCCGGCAAAATGTTACGAGTCCCACGGTAACCCACTGGTAGCCAGCAGACTCATAATGAGGCCGAATATATCTCGCAAGATCTAGCACAATTCACTGTAGAGAGACAAAAGCGCTTTTCAGAACTCAGGGCAACTACGAAAGGCTTAAACATATGATATGACATTCTCCATCTCTGCAAATACAAAATCACTCACAATGACAATAAAACCACCACTCACAATGACAATAAAACCACCTACAATGACTCTGAAGTTTTAAAATCATTCCTTGATTGCATTGCCTCAGAAGATATGGACATCTCTAATGCAGCACTTGCTTCAGCATTTCCGACAGGTAGTACACAGAGAAAATAGGTGTGCAACATCCTGACCAGAGACTGACACAGTACCATGACACATTCCAGAATTTAGGTTGTTTTTGACATTAACTAATTTGGGCCGTTTAGTTATCGGTTGGTGGTCGTGACCCTTCCTTCCTCACTAGGTACCTGGATTATGGTACCACCTCTAAGGTATGGGAATTCTTGTTGTTTGGAACACCCCACTTTTTCTGCAACTACATTGTTAAACCCACTAGTATTAATTCATGCAATCATGCATGAAGTGACCCCATAGACCCTACTCAATACACACTTGCGCAATTATGATCTCTATACACTGAAACACAACACCTTCTTCTCATAGTCCTCACACACCCATGCGCCCCTCTCACCCACCGACACCCACACTAGCTCAGTCTGGATCCTCACCTCATTATGCGCATTTCCACTCACAGACTTCTTAATTCAGACTGCCGAATGCACCCCGACCAAGCTTGGTAGGCTTTGTTTCTTCCATTATAATCAAGCAGCGCACGTATACACCTACCCTTATTTGCAGCTCAGAACTTTAGACTTTACTACAGCTAGACATTATAACTGAATACTCTACACTACATTGCAGTTTTAATATGAATAGTTTTGTATGGCAAAATGTCCAACATCGCGTATCAGCTCACAATATATTATTATTTGATATGTTGCACAAACATAGTCAACCATCAGGTAACCTTAAGTATTTAAGTATTTATTTATTTGTATATAGTAATTACACTTTTACAAACATTTAATAAATTCAAATTCAAATACATTTGCATAAATAAGTAGAGAAAAAAAGAAACAATAATCACTCAATGCAAGTACAAATACAACAATGCAAATAGTACTGCATATTAAGACTCATACAGTCATTATAGACCGTATCGTCGAAACCATTATATCATCAGCACTGTAGCTCACCCACATCCATTGTATCCCTAAATATAGCACAATTCTTAACAAGTAATCTGAATATCATAAATAATAAAACTGTAAGTAACAGCTTACATATTAAAATACTATCGTAATCACACCACATGCCAACCCCGATGGACCACCCAACCTGACAAGCGACTGTTATCTATATCGTAAGTCATTAGGGTTGTATACTTGGCAAGATTTTCAAGATAATTTTCCACAATCTGAACAGTGCAAGATACACAGTGCCATTCATAGTATTCAAATAGTATATCAAGAATGGGTCTGACCTAATAGACTCAATATCATGTACAAAGCACCCAAGGATCGCTATTATAGCCAATGCTAACCCTATGTATTCAGTAAACAAATGTCTAGTGTATTCCAGTATGCTGTTACTTTTGCATATCCGACATGTGCGCTCCTTATGGGAAATATTATAGATTGGCACAAGGTTCGTCAATGTCGGCAGCTGGTTTGTCCTAAGCTTCAGCAGAAACATTCTCAAAAAAGGACTTGGGCAACTTATATCTTTGTGCCTTAAGATATGTATGTATAACATTCAACACTTCAGCGTGGGACCGCAGCCTATGCAAGTGGGCATAGGTCTCAGTCCAATCCCATAGGCATAGCTTCTTTTTGTATATACACTTTAGTGTTTCAAAACAGGTACCACGGTCCGGTTTGCAGGCTATTTTCCCTAGACATTTTACAACCCATGTGTCAAAGTCCCTACTTACACTTTTCAGCATACCGCCTGTCTATGTAATTCGCATTGCGGCAGGGTATTCTTTTTCAGTTATAATACTCCCTGCCTCATAATAGCCAGTCCCTTGAGTGATGTAAAGCCCAACTCAAGTCTGAGATATTCCATAGGCATTGACCTTGAAAGACCAAGGACCGTTTTACAGAAGTATGATTTGATTCGGTCAAGCCATACCAAATCTGTCACAGCAAGGGCGTCCAATCCGTAAAGTACCATTGGGCTAAAACATTGTTTGTACAATACAATAATGCCATCTAATGAATAGCCTGCAGTCTGAATTGAAAATGTACGAATTAGATTTACTAGCTGCTTCGCTTTAAGTCTTTTAGTTTCCTTAATATACTAATATGTCCCGGAGGGACTCATCTCCAACCCGATGTAGGGATATTTGTCGACTCTCTCGATAACTCCTAAACTAGGAGCAAACACCGGGCATTTTATCAATTTTGATCCAACAATCATTTACTTTGTTTTCTCCATATTTATAGTCAGATCATTGGTAATCGTGTATTCAAGGAGGTTCTCGAACCTTGATTCCACTGATAGTAAAGTTAAACAATACAAGATCATCAGCATATAACATGCACGGGATCAAACGGGCCCCTATTTTAGGGAAACAACCCATGGATTGTGTAAATATCAGTGGTAGGTCTGCCGTGTAAATACAGTAAAGCAGGGGTGCAAGTGTGCACCCCTGTTTAACCCCCGTACTAGTAAGCACAGGTGCAGACAATCCACGTTTACTATCCATCCTTACCCGTACCAATGTCTGGTGGTGTAATCCTTTTAGCACACTGAGTAATCATCCGGGACATCCCCAACGCTTCATCTTAGCCCACAGTTTTTGTCTACATACCCCATCAAAGGCTGCCCTAAAGCCCACAAATATATAGTAAAGGGCACTCCCCCCTGAGGAAGAAGCTTCCCTGTAGAGGGTATCCATCACCATAATGTTGTGGACAGTACTACAGCTGGGCCTAAACCCAGTTTGTGCAAAACTCAATATCCCTGAGTCATCTACCCATTTTTGAAGGGCTTCGAACACAAATGTCCCAAAGAATTTTCCTGTAGAGTCTAACAGGGAAAGGAGCCTATAATTTGCTGGTAAAGTCTGCTCGCCTTTTTTGTAGACAGGCACCAGTATTGCCTGTTGCCATGATCTTGGGATACTCTGTTTAGAACAAACTTGATCGTAAAGAATATTTAATAGTTTCACCCGTGTAGTTGGATTCATCTTCAAAATGGCATTGGCAAGGCCATTAGGGCCGGGCGCCCTAGAATTATTGAGTTTCAAGATCTTTTTCTGAATGGTATCCTCACTAATATTCAAGTGCCACCCATTCAGACAAAAGACAGGAGGGGAAGTAGGGTTACTATTAGCCTGAAAAATATAATCTACCCATTCCCTTTCCTGAATGGGATTAAGTGTCCTCTCTTTATTATCAGCCTTAGCCCTGTTTAGCTGCCTCCATACATCCTTGGAACTGCTCTTACTTAGGACACCAATCATATCTTGCCATCCCTGATTTTTAATGGAAAATGTCTAGCACTTACACCATCCCTATGAGCATTCTTAATCGTGCTTATCTTAGTTTTCTTGGCTTCTTTAGGGGAATTTGAGACATTAATCCTTCTTATTTCCCTACGCATAGTGCACTTAGCGTCTCGAACTGCAGGATCATAGAGATTATTCCTTTTGGAACATACCATATGAGGCCCAGTGCTGCATTTACCAGGCGTTGTAGCTAAATGCTTTATTCAGTCTTTTTTTCATTTCCACTTCGAACCCCCAAACATTCAATGTCATTGGTCACAAAGGAAGCCGACCTTACTCCCAAACTTAACCAGATTCCTTTCATTCCATTGGATGGCATTTCCAGCACAGATAACCTGTACCCCCGAACACCTGGGCTACCTTTTCCGTGCCTTCAAAGGTACTAACACTTCCAGGGTCAAGCCCAATGAGTAATGGGGCCTCATTACGACCCTGGCGCTAATGGGTTAATGGCGCCGTAAAAGGCTGCGGCGCCGTTAACCCATTAGTGCCTGATTACGAAGTCCCTTTGCGGGACCCGACCTTAACGGCTGGTCTACACCAGCCGTTAAAGTAGGGACCCGCAAAGGGACCTTGGTGCTAAGTACGGTACCGCAATTTGCGGTACCATGCTTAGCGCCTTCCCCATTCCCATTGAGCCCTATGGGGCAAAAATGGGAATGGGGAAGGGCCATGGAGGAAGAGGGAATTACCGCCCCGCCAACCTTGTAATGGGGTGGTAATTCCCCCTTTTTCCATGGCAGAGTCGGTAAGTTAGCACCATGGTTTTCCGCCTGGGTCGTAATGAGGCCCATGGTCACTACACCCTACGTCTCTAACTCAAAGTTCTCTAGCTGCCAACTGACAGTTTTTATTTCCAAACATATAGTCCAGTGTACCTAAAGTATTAAGGCCCCTCCAGCTATATTGTGCTGATATCCCATTGCTTAAGAAACCCGACCTGTCTCTTCCCTCTCCGATTGTCTCCACCCTGCAACATAGTACTTCTAGGAGCTACATCAGAGTATGATGCACCCAATGCGTGATCTACACACCAAGCGTTAAAATCCCCAACCAGCAAAACTAGTGCGTCGTCGCCATTATCTCTAAGGTTGACAGCCAAACATTCCTCTAAATTCCTCAAAAATCCATTAATGGATTTTAGTTAGGAGGAAGATATACATTAATTATCAACATAGTTGATCTTACATTGCTAATATTACTGCTAACTTCCACCCCAAGTGCATACCCATCATCTTGAGTGCGCCAAACTTCACGTGAGCCCAGCCTCTGGCTGACACCAACAACAAGCCCACCGTAAATTCACCCCTTGTTACCTTTTTTGGCAAATATATGGTACAGGTGATAGCCCTCAAAATATATTGGGCTATCTAACAAAGTCTCCTGTAGCAGAAATATGTCTTGGCCGGAGAGTTTATTCATTGATCCCTCCTTGTCTAAAAGGGTCTTGTGCCCACGTGTTTTCCAACTAGACAACCTAATAAATCATGACCTGTCTGATTTATTTTTAAATTTCTTTATTGGCCTTTATCATAGGTACAACAGCAGTATGGCGATGGTGGCCAACTGCGGCATAGCGTGTTTTAGATGATGTATAACAGGGTAGTAACAATAAATTAACCTTAACATAAAACTTTAACAATAACAGTGGTTGTCTCTGTGTGATTTAAGGATCAGTCCAGAGAGGGAGGATTATAGAAGAGTAGAGCAGGAGGGGTAAGGGAAGGGTAGGGCAAGGGGAGGGATGTGAAAGTGGGGCCAGGTTCTGATTCAGGCAGTTGCGTGCTTGGGTGTCTTTGGGGGTAGCGAGTTCAGGCAGCAAAGGAGTAAATCGTTCAAGGAGGCTTCACATCATCCGAAGGGTGGAACATCGCCCACGTCAGGGCTTTCCAAGCGTCCAGTGCCTGACTCGCTGCATCGGGGGATTTAGCAACGCTGTCGTCCCAAGCCGTAGTTTCTGCCCCCACCCAGCGTTCGAACTCCCCTACCATGCTTGGAATTGTGGGCCAGCTGGCCGTTTCCATGCCATTGCAATGGTCCTTTTAGTTAGAATGCACGCCATGTCCATGAGCTTCATAGTATGTTTATTTTTATCGAGTCTGGGGTAAGTTCCCAAGAGGCATTCACTGGGGGTTCATTCGTATCTGGACTTGCCTGCCCTCCTGCAGGTTTGCTCCACCTTGGCCCAGAGCTGCCGGACCCTGGTGCATTCCCAGAACATATGTAGGAGATCTGCCTTGTCTCTGCTGCACCAGGGGAAGTTATGGTGAGGTTGTTTATTGAACTTTGCCTGTCTATATGGAGTCAGGTAGGTGCAGTATAGCACGTTCATTTGGATTAGTCTAAACCTGGAATTTCTGGATACTTCCGTGGGAAGCGCCAGGGCTCTCTCCCCTTCCTTGTCAGTCATTTCACATCCCAGATCCTTGTCCCATTTAGATTTCAGGTCATAGCTGCGGGGATTAGGCCTTTCCATTAAATGGCTGTATATTTGGGACACCGGTTTCCAGACCTCTCCCAGGTTATACAATAGTGTTACAAAGGGGTTGGCCTTGGGATCCTCGGTCCATGTATCCCATTTGGCTAGTGCCAGTTTGCAAATCCTCTGATACCACAGGAATTGGCCGCTGGGTATGTCTTCTTCATATTGCATGGAAGAGAAGTCATGGAAGGAGCAGGAGCCCTCCCTGAATAAGTCCCCCCACGTGAAGACCCCCTTCTCTTCCCAGTGCCTGATGGTCGCTAAGTCGATGCTGGTCTTACATAGGTCTGAGATCAGTGGTATATCTGGGGCGTATGTGTGTCCCAAGTGGAGGACCGACTTCGCCCTGTGCCATATTTGCCTCCCCAGGGTGACCAGTAGAGGTGTTTCG
The DNA here is from genome assembly GCF_040938575.1 of Ambystoma mexicanum. Taxonomy (NCBI): domain Eukaryota; kingdom Metazoa; phylum Chordata; class Amphibia; order Caudata; family Ambystomatidae; genus Ambystoma; species Ambystoma mexicanum. Next base: position 583,584,644 of record NC_090922.1, on the reverse strand, counting down.
CTCAGAAGGTGTTGGGGTGCCCAGATGAGTTCCTTCAGGTGCAATGGGGCGATTAGGTATTGTAGTAATACTGCTTCGGAAGCTGCTTCATCAGCTAACCATTTGGCTATAAAGCTGAGCTGGGCTGCCAAGTAGTATTTCTCTAGGTCAGGGAGTTGAATACCGCCCTGTCTGCATGGGGTCCATATTTTTATGACTCCTTTTAAACTTCCTGCTGTTTTCACTGTTCGTCCTTGTTCCACGTCATCAGTTGACATTGTCCATTTAGGCTGCAGTAAATCCATCTTCCCACATAATTTCTATGCTTCCTGGGATATAGAAACTTTGTTCCTTCTGGTGCATGAATGCTGGCCTTCACTAAGTCTCTTATTTCTTCATCAGTTAGGTCCTTGGGCTTCCATCCTGGTTTAACATCAATCATGATCTTCATCCCTCTGGCCTTTTTTGCAGTTTTCTGGCACTGAGATAACACAGAATCCTAGCAATATCATCACTAGCAGGGCTCCTAGGAATTTGAATGCATCTGCCATCCATTGTGGAACTCATGAGAATAGTGATCCAAACCATCTGTCATCATCAACTTCGTCAGCTTCATCGATCATTTGATTCTGTAGTTTTGTCAGCATACCTATGGCTTCTGTTAAAGTTCAATTTTCTTTGTCGTGAGAAGGTATAAATATGCAACATGATTCGCCAATTTTAGCACAAACACCTTCATCCATAGCTGTGATCAGGTCAAGGACATATCTGTTCTCGAGAGTCATAAATCGAATCGCCCTTAACTCTTCCTTTATGGCATTAAATCCTTCTATGGTTGTGTGGTTGTGTTGATGGTCTGCAGTAACTCCCATCTGGTTATCTGCAACCACTTAGTATTTGCTCCAACCTGAATTCTTGGCACGAAGAGTGTTGTGAACACTGATGAAGTGAGGCTGAACAGCCTGTGTTCATATGGGATTGCATGAAAAGCTTCATATGATTTGGCAGAAAAGTAATTCTCTCTCTTCATTCGATTCAGCAGTTCCATAGATCTCTTCTTCCCCAGGTGAGCATCTGCTTTCGGGAAACTGTCAATGTTCAGGTCACTTTTCGGGATCACCAACGCTAGAACGTGGACATTCACTAATGTGCATACACTTCCCCAATTTTTTGGCAGTCTGATGTATGCTTTGGCTCCACATTCCCAGTAATGATCCATAATTACTGCAGTTCCATGTACCATTCCTGGAGCATCAAAAATGTGTCCACAGTTCTGATTCCCTCCCATCTTCCTTGTGCCATTATTCCTAAAGCACAATTTTGAGCTTTTCAGTGGTACTATCTGCAGGGATCCTCCTCTATCGTTGACCCATGTTAATAGTTTAGCAAACTTTGGCCACATTGGCTTGCATAACCTTTGTGCATTTTCAATTGCTTCTTTGCAGGCTCCACTGAGAATCCATGCTCTGCAACTCACCACTCCTTTTTCCCATTCATCTGGTGAAAGCACTGTTCTCCAAATTTGTATTTGGCCTCTGTTCTTCCAACTTTGAGCCTCTTCTGGAGTTTTCCCTTGGACATTTAGCTTCTTATTCACTTCTCTTTTGATGTCTGCTCCTTTAACTCCAGGCTTCTCATATCTGATCACAATGGGCCTCATTACGAGGTGGGCGGTAAGGGGTTAACGCCGCCGGCAAAGGAGCCGGAGCCGTTAACCCCGTACCGCCCTATTACGAGATCTCCTTGCGGGACCCGGTAAGGATGCCTGGTAAAACCAGGCGTCCTTAGCGGGTCCCGCAAGGAGTCCAGGATACTAACAACAGGCCCGTTATTAATGTGCCCGTTGTAAGCATCTTCCCCATTCCCATTGAGCCCTATGGGGGCTCGAATGGGGATGGTCCAGGTCTGGGTTCCCTGAATGGGGAAATATCGGGCCCTCCTAGGTCGGAATGGCCTGGTAATTCCCCATTCAGGGAACCCAGACCCGGACCTGAGTTTGGTAAGGGCCTGGCTGCCTCCAAACTCGTAATGAGGCCCAATGTGTTTTGTCTTTCAATTGTTTCTTGTTTTTATGTCCTGGACATGATCTTCTTCATTAGGATCGGTTGCTTCAGTTGCCCATTTTAGTGAAGCGTCACTTCCCATGAACTGGCCTCTGGTCTTGCACATTGCCATGTGTGATAGACAGTGTGCTGTATGGACATCAATTTCCACAGCTACAAATATCTTTGACTTCCCCATGCTGTAAGGTAGGAGTGCACAAACAAAGCATTCCCCCTCTGAACCCCGTCTTCCAACTTCTTTCATGTGCTGGTACCAGATGTTGTTTCCCAAATGTGCTGTGCTGTCCAAGTAATCGTTTAGTTCACTGTATGCTTCTCTTGATTCTTAAGGTTTTCATGTAGTTCGCTATAACTACATCCCTGAATGCATCCGTATGGCTCCTTCTTGCTGGAGGATTCTCAGGTATCCTGGTCCATTGTGCAGGCCTCTTCATCTGTACCATTTGAGTAGACAAAAGTCTGGCAATTCTTTCCTTGTCCTCTTGCATCTTTTTTCTTCTGGTTCAAAATGTCCATATCCACTCTGTCATTGGTTCAGTATATAGCTGTATTGTAGAACTTGCACTTGTCCCCTTCATTGGATCACGTGTGCCTGTCAATGTTGTCTCTGTTGGTTTATTCTCCAACTCCTCTTGTCTCCTCAGGAGCTCAGCTTCCTTCCTGTGACTCTTAAATTCGCTACTCGTGGAGCTTCTCATTGCTGGTACTCCAACCTTCCCCTCTTCTATGGCGTGCAGTTCTGTAGTTATTGACACTAGGCCTGGCGTGTGTGCATTCAGTGGTTGCATGCGTGTGGTTGTCAGTAAACCTTTTACATTCATACTCTGCTGACCATGTCTCCGGCTTTTCAATGTGCTTGTTACCATAAGTGTCTGTGTATTATTGCTGATCACATCCATCTCAAGTTCATTTGTTCTGCTATTGTCAGCTTGTCTAGGTATTGACAGGATTATAAAAGGTCTGGGTACTTTAGTGGGTGCCATGCATACATCATTAGGTGGGTGCAATGAAATCGAAAACTTTGAGCACCAATAAAAAATGCAGTTTGAATCGTCAGTGACAGTAGAATAATGATGAAGACAATACATAGGTACATTATGCCTCTGTAGGTTAGGCGGCAACACTTAGTTCTGGAGCAGTGTGAGCGCCTTTCCTCTTGAGGGATGACAACATTTCTCCTTAAGTTACCCATCTCTATAATTTTAGGGAAAGAAAACAAACTTTTAATACACTTATGTAATAATATCTCTGCTTCTGCTGCTTCGGTGTGTCGGTTGTAGGTATGGGAACAATCGTCCTTCTTTGCTTCTGTAATATATTGTCTCTTGTCTCTAGAAACAGTTCTCTTTTCTGTTACGAAAATGCCAAAATCAAGTACTAATTCAGCAAGTCTCTTTACTGTGTATGTTCAAAATATACCAGTTCCTAGTCGGTGCCTCTGATTTGCTTCATTCCAGAAGACATGTTGTTCCTGTAGCATAACAAGGTGAAGTCTCTGGCAGTACTCTCTCGATCTGTCCCTCGGCATAAAGTTTAAAATCTTCTCAGATAGTTCTGCTGATGGTTAGAAAGTTCGACTTGCATCACGATACCATACAAGAGCATGCTCATCTGCGCAGAATTAGCTGGGTCTCTGATGAATGTGAGGACATCAACACTGGCAGGTCTCCCCAAAAGTTCTGGGAAATCCTCAATTAGGCGAAAAAAGACATTACTCGCCAAGCTGCTCTCTTCTGGTGACAGGGACATTTGTCCTGCCCTTGCTGAAGTTTGGAACTGTTTGGCCCTCACTCACTGTGAACAGTTTCTACAATTTCGGTGTGCGTGGAGAGCAACTTGGATAATAATTCAGTTCAGGATTATACTTAAACGTTCTGTGTTTGCTGGATCTCGAAGAAATGTCAAGACGTCCGCGGTTCTCCCGAAAAGATCTGGACATTCTTCAATTAGGCGAAAGAACAGTACATTGATAAGCCTATTCGCTTCTTCCTCCACTTGGGACATTTGGTTTTTCCTTGCTGTATTCAGGAAGTAGGAGGAATTGCTCAGCAATTACAGTGAGCAGCCTCCTTATGGTCTTTTTGTTTTCAGGATCTTGAAGAAAGTCAGTGATACTGGTGAGCCGCCCAACCAATGACGGGCATAATCTCAGTACTAGTTCGAAATATGTTACTATGTCCTTGGTGATGTCGCTGCTGTGGGACACCATAAGTAATTCCGAACAAGGTCTCTGTGTTGAAAGAGTCTGGGTATTGTATTTTCTTCCAATTTATGTGTCCTCGTTCAAAATTTGGCTTATTCTTTTCTAGTCAAGGCTTCAGTGTGCCTCAGTTCAAAGTTCAAAGTCGACAGACAATGTTGTGGTTTATAAGAATACTGAATTTCAAGGAGTAACTGTGCGATGTGCGCTAGTCCTATAAGTTACAAACACCTTGTCTGCTGGCCGCTAGTTTACAGCACGCAGGGTTCCCTTGAACAAACACCCTCAAATTAAACTTGAAATGGAAGTGCTGTCCTGCGCCGAGATCATTTATATGTGTTGCAGCAGTGTGAATGTATCAGAGCAGCTGCAATCCACAAGTAATATCCAATAAACAATGTCTACTTATTAATGGTTAATGGATTGAAACAATGTAAACTGTCCACAGATAAGTTCCACAAATCAATGTCCACACTTCAACGTTGATATTCAAGAAGATAATTTAGTCAATACAGCTGACACGTGTTTCGACCTATGGGTCGTTCTCAAGGCTGTTCTAATATAATACCAAACATAAATATAACACAAAAGACATAACATATTAATTGCCAAAAACAAAACATATAAATAAGTTACATACCAAAGTGTATGCATGGCAGTGACGTTGGGGAAAATGGAAGGATATGCATCAATATCAGCCATAGTGGTAACCTTGATCAATCAGTGATAATAATTAAATAAAGAAACTCATTTGAAAGTGAGTGACCGTGCGTTGCCACCTCCAAACAGAACACCACAAAGCGTGTTTGCAAACTGCTTATCTAGCATCCAAGTGTTTTAAAACACCATAATAAGTGTACCCTAGACCTTAGCAAAAGAATGTTTTGAGTGTGCATGAAATATTGGTATTGTGCAAAATACGTGAAAAACAAAATAGTGTGGTTAAAATGGGGATTTACCCAATTTGAACCAATCTGTTTAACAAATGAATAAAGATGCAAAGAAATTAGCACAAATGCCTCTCGTTACCAATTAGGGCGTCCAATATAATGTATAGTACAAGAAAGCAACTATCCCTATTGTATATGAAAAGACTGGTAAATACTCACAGCATGCGCATTGTGTTAACGTTCCCATAAATGTCCAGGGTTTGAATGCTCATATTAATGTGAGACAATCCATGGGTCCTAATAGCTATAAGGGCATATTTATAATAGTTACAAGCACATCTGTTTCGTGTGCAACAGCTGAGATTCTATTCTAAATGGCTGCAAAGCCATTCTAGATGCATGTGACATGACGAAGTTCTTAATAATAGCACTTACCAATACAGTTTCTACACGGGAAAGTTCCCGACGTGCGGTCCTAATGAGCGTGCGAGCGGCCGTGTAGTGTTTGTGAGCATAAATCTGTAGGAGCATGTGAATTCCCGCAACGTGATCACGTTGAAGCAATTCACGTGATCTATGTGCATTGCTGCTATACTGCAAGTAACCTTGGGAGTAGTAGTGCACTAACGTACCACCGTATTTAAGTTCCAAAATTGATTGACAATATGTTTACAATATTAAGGTTGTGTGTTAATAAAAGAAGTAACTATTACTGAGAATCTCATTGTAAATGGAGAAATGCCTCCTAATGGGCTAATGTATGTTTCTAATGGATAACAGTAATTAAATTGGTTGCCGAAAAGCAACATGACTGAGTAAGTACCCATGCTTTACAGAATGAAGGGATTGAAATTAAATAGCCTTAGTATGACGTGATGTAAATCTGTCGCGTATACTAATTGGAAGTCCATTGCATTTGAGAATACGAGGCTAATGTGTATGCGCATAACAGATAGTATAATGCAAACCTAATTAGATTATAAGCATCTGCTGTAGTGCTTAATGCATAGGCAAATGGAGTATAAATTCCCACAAAAATTGAGGTGAGATGTAACCAACCATTTGGTGGTTTATAAATGTTTTGGTTTATAAGTGCACTTTTCTTCTTCACCCTGCACCTAGGATGCACAGTGTGTCCGTTTTCTGTGTTCCTATCTTCTATTTTGCTCAGAGGAATGTCTCAAAGGAAGCCACAACTTTGCGCAAAAGTTTTTTGTCTTTGCTTTGCTGCTGGTCATGCGTGCTTCTTCCTCGTCATGTATCGTGTCTGCACGTGCTGTGGTTCTTCCCCGTCGTATGTAGTCTCTTCGCGTTGGGGTGCAGGCAAGGGGCCTTCTCCGATGTATGGCTTGATGTCACCCAAAAAGATGCAAGCTCTCCTTCCTTCCAGCTTCACTGAGGAGGGAGTGCAGTCTTCCACTGTAAAGGGGCCGTTAAACCTTGGCTCGTCCCACTTCTTTCTCGTGTGTTTTTTTTTACCAGGATGGTGTCTCCAGGGAAAATTGATGGAATACATAGGCTCTGAGCTGTGCCTATAGTAGTATCTCCTTCTGTGTTTTCCGTGCTGCCCTGCACTCTTTTTGTCGCTGCTGCAGCTGGCCTGAAATTACAGTAAGACAAGATGTCATGCAATTCAAGTAATTTTGCATTTCAGACCATAAGATTTCTCTTGTCGGCTGGGCATCACATATAGCCCTGTCTTGTGGTGTCAGGGGAGTGCGTATCCTTCTTCCTGTTGCTATTTCGTGCGGCGTAAGATGATGGTCAGAACCAGGCTGGTTTCTGAGTGCATACAGTGCCAAAGGAAGGCAGTTTAACCATCCATTTCTTAGAGTAAGCTTCAACTTGGCTATCCTTTCCTTTAACAAGCTGTTGAGCTTTTCACATAGCCTGTTACCTTGCGGGTGATACACCGACGAGAACTTGTGCTTTATACCAAGCAACAAGCTGATCTGTTTAAAAACTTCATTTACAAAGTGAGTCCCATTATCTAATCTCATGACTTCACATACTCCCCACCTGGGAAATACTTCTCTCACTAGAAATTTGGAAGCACAGGTAGAGTCTGGGTATGTACACAGACCTGCTTCTATCCATCTAGAGAATGGACACACCACAACAATTAGATACCTGTACCCATTACATACTTGAATCATATCGATGTAATTGACATGCAAGTGCTGAAAAGGTCCATTGGGCCTTGGGATGACTCCTATAATTACTTTTAGTGTGTGCCCAGCCGTGAACTGTTGGCAATTTATACAGTTCACCATAAAAAATGCAACATGCTCTGCTAAGTTCGGTATGAACCAGTCTTCAACAAATGTTTCTGCGAGATTCTCTTTTGTCATGTGCGCTGGACAGTGTAACTGTTCCAATGCTATTTTTAACAGGGCTATAGGCATTACTGGTTTACCAGTGCTGTCTTGTTGCCACAAGCTTTCAGAGGGGTTTAAAAAACACCCTTGCCATTTCCAAAGATTTGTCTCCTACTGTGGTGCCTCCCCTTGGAGTTCCATTAACTGCATTTGTCCCATGTCATTGTAGCTTTCAGGTTCAATAATTGCATTTTTTTCATTTACATTAGTGACTTCCGCATTCATGATCATCTCGCTCTTGGATGCCATATGCTTGGCTTCTGTGTCTGCTGCTTGATTTCCACGTGAGATAAAATCTGTCCCCTTCGTGTGGGCGATGCATTTCACGACCGCTATGCACACTGGGAGCTGTAGTGCCTTAATCAGCCTATCCAATAGGGCTGTGTGCTGCACTGGCGTGTCATCCATTCGGAGGTAGCCCCTCCTTTTCCAGCGCTCTAAGCCTGCGTGCACTGTTGATGTCACATAGGAGGAGTCACTGTACACCGTTACTTCCTGGTCTGCGTGATTCTCAATCGCGAGTATCAACGCCAATAATTCTGCAGCTTGTGCTGAATAATGAGATGGGAATCGTGCACTAAGAAGCACTTGAAACTCTCCATTTGCTGTGTGCTTCATCACAGCAACGCCTGTATATCTTTGTCCATCATTTTGATCGATTCTTGAGGAACCTTCAACGAAGACAATTTCTCCTTCTGCCAATGCATTTTCTTCTACTCTGAGAATTTCATGATAGAATTCTTCGTAATTTGCACAGTCATGTGTTGGCTCTCTTTCAGTGACTGGTTCTGCTATGAACATGGCTGGGTTCACTATCTTGCATCGAACTACCTTAATAGATGGATTCAATATGATCACTTCATAGGCAGAAGCTCTCTGAGATGTCAATGTGCCCTTCGGTTTCTCTAGAATAGCAAATAGCGAGTGCTCGACGTACAATGTCATTGAGCATCTCATCACAATGGTTGTAGCCTTCTCTATGGCGAAAGCTGCAGCAGCTAAACTTTGTTCACAAGGGAAATGACCTCTCATCACTGGGTCCAAATTTCAACTATAATATGCCAGGGGCTTGTACCCCAATGTTATTCTCTGTGTGAGCACTGCCATCATAACGCTGCCATTTGTGTGTGAAAACAGGTAGAATTCCTTTGCATAATTGGGAATCCCTAAAACTGGTGCCGTGCAAATGGCTCTCTTGAGTTCTGCAAACCCTTCCTCCTTGGTCTCAGACCATTCAATCTTTTCTTTCGCCATCTGTGCCTTCTTTAGGGCCTGTAGCAAGGGCTTGGTATATGAGCTGTAGTCGAAGACCCATGCCCTGACATAATTGCAGAGACCTAAAAAGCTCTGCATCTGTTTTGGCGTGTGTGGCTTAGCCGTGTTCAGTATGGCTTCAGCCCTTCCTGGGGTAACCCTTTTCCCCTCATGTGAGATCAGCTGACCTATGTATAGCACTTCTTGTTGACAATATTATAACTTTTCTTTGTCAACCTTATATCCTTTTTCAGCCAATATAGTCAATAGCTGAAAAGAATCGTGTCTGCATCTCTCCTCTGTCGTGCTGCAAATTAAGATGTCATCACATATTGTAAGATAACACTTTCTAATTCAATATTGCTTAGGTCCATCTGCAGGACTCTGTTAAAAATAGAAGGAGACTCACAGTACCCCTGGGGTAGCCTCGTGCTTTTTATACGCATTTGTCTGAACGTAAATGACGTCAGATCTTGCGAGTCTTGATGCAATGGGATTGAGAAAAATGCTTTTTTTAAAGTCAGTCACAATGAAATATTTTGCCTCAGCAGGTATATTACATAGGATTGTAGCCTGGTTAGGGACTAAAGGGAACTCGGCCTCAACAATATCATTTATTGGGTGTAAATCCTGAATCAAACGCCAAGACCCTCCTTTTGATTTTTTAATCGGGTAAACAGCAGATTTAAGATGCCCTACTCCATCATAGCCGAAATTGTCTTAAAAATTCCTTCATCTGCCTCCCTGGACATGGGATATTGTCATGCTTTTGGTAGAATTGCTCTTGGCTTCAGTTTAATTTTCACTTCTCCGATTCCTTTCAATAAGCCTACGTCATAGGGGCCTGTGGTCCACACTGAGACAGGCACCTGGGCCATGTCGTCCTCAAAATATTCAGGATGGTTCTGTGCCAACATCATTCTCTGAGGCACTTCTCTTTTGATCATTTTCACCCAAAAAGTGAGGTTTACCTCAACTGCTCTTTCTCCCCTATCTGCTTGCTCGTCAAACAGATCGTCATCAGTGACGTCAGTCAATCTATGCCCTTCTTCAATGGCGATTACTGTGCACCATTGTTGGCCTTCATCATCACAACCATCAGTCAAAGACATTTTCCCTTGTATCTGCCATGATGCCTACCCCCGGGCATCCGGATCAAGCCCATCAGCCCCGGCAGCAGGCATCCAGATATTTATTAAAACCCCAGCAGCCCAGGCTAGGGGCTCTCTAGGTTCAGTCCTGGCACCTTAGGCACCAGGCTCATAATAGAATTCAGTCTTGGCGCCATAGGCGCCAGGGTCATAGACATTACTTACCTCATGCAGACCATGCTGCAAATGAATCCAAGCCAACGTGAGGCCTGGATGGGACTATTTTACTACAGGGACTATTTTTTACTCGGGTGTGGTTTTGGGGAACTTCTTACCTGGGACTACTTTGGAGGCTATGTAAACCACGCCCAAACAGCAGCACACGCTTCGTGTTATTCTGCACTCAGCAGCGTAACGCTCACTGTGCCTGCAAGTCAGCATCCAGCCACGCCCGTCTTGAATCCGGAGCTCTAGAAGAAGAGGAAATAAGAGGCAAGGTTAGAAAACGAACATTATTCAGTTCCTCACCTGATTCCAGATCCATCACGTCTCTGAACCTGGAGAGGAAGTTATTTCTGCACGCGCCGCATCGCCAGCTGCAGCGCCGCTCCATACTCACCAGTCCTCACAGCACCTTTCGATTCGGCACTGCCTCCATCATTTCTACGCCGAACTCCGGCACCTAGGGGACAAAAGAAACAACAAGGTGAGCCGAGAGAGCCAACAAATACAATCCCTTTTGCCACCATAGACTTACCTGATTTACCACCGGAGGCATTATTCTTAAACTCGCCGCATCCTCATACGCCGCACCTGTAAACGGAGAGAAAACAACACGTCAAATACATGCATCATTTTACCGGACAGCGTCAGGTAATACAGACTCTTACCTGCACGTCATCAGCTGCCATGAGACCAACTTCTCTCGGAATCAGCTGCAAGATAAGAAAGGAATGGGACAAGAGTGAACATCAGACATATTGAACTCTATGAACTGTATACTTACTGGTCCTCGCCAGGAACCTCAGAGTCAAATCTCATCCGGCACTCTCCCAAACCCTTCGAACCAGTGAAGTAACTGGTATCTACGTGCCCCTGAAATCCACGCAGGATGGAGAGCTCATCTTTTAAGAATATAAGGTGAGATTGCTGAAAGGGAATTTCGGAGGTGATTGGTGGGGAGAACAGTGGGGTGCCATCGCTAGAATCCACGGGCGGTTAAACTCCTCTCTCCACTTGCAGGAGAATACTTCTACGGATCAAGCAGACGAGATTAGGAGGGCCAGTCCAGTCTGTCATCTCTGCACTACGCATTACATTGGTGGAGTCCGCAGCTGTCCGGGTCCGATCGACGCCCCTGTGGGAGCCAGGTGAGCGTAACAGAACGCGAAGCCTTTCTAAAAATTTCCACCCGGGCATTATGGAAACCTCAGAAACCGACCAACTGGCCCAATTATTGGGGGAACTTAGAGCAGAAGTACACTCCGCTCGCCAAGAGACTAATGCCCTCAGGAGAGAACTGATTGTCTCAAAGGAGTGCACTGATGATCTTGCAAGGAAACTGCTGCAAAACCAAGCTGGGCAAACACCCCTACCTGGACTCGGGGGGAATCCAACTCCTGTTTCATCGAGCAATCCTGTGCAAGTGGTTTTACCAGGGGCTATTCCTTTAGCTCCACCTGAACGCTTCGCTGGGCACCCAAAAAGGTTCGCCGTGTTTATGAACCAATGCCGCTTGCACTTTTTATGCCGACCTGGAGCTTTTCCAAATGACCAAGCCAAAGTAGCCTTTGTACTATCATATCTGAGTGGCAGTGCAGCTGATTGGTCAATTCCACTAGTCAACCAGGATGACCCTCTTCTTCGGGATTTTCAGGGTTTTCAATTGAGCATGGAAAGACTATTCGCCAGACATTCACAGGGACAGGCCCTGGATAACAAACTTTTATCCCTACGACAAGGTACCAGGATCTGCTAACCAATATCGCAACCTTCAATAGGTTGGTGGTGGAAACCGGATGGCCAGAGGTAAAACGAATTACATTATTTCATCGTGGTTTTCGGGGAGAACTCAAAGATGTTTTGGCCCAAATTGTGAACTCACCTCAGGATTGCGCAGAATATATAGACTTAGTGGTCCAGTTAGACCACCGACTTCAGAATAGAAAGGCTGATCGAGCTAAGTTTGAGAATCGGGAATTGGTTAAACCCAACGTTACCCCCAAAGGAACAGATGCATCAGAACATATGCAGATCGGGGGGTTAAGGGACCCTTAACTCAAAAGGAAAGAGAAAGGAGAAGGCAGATGCAATTGTGTCTGTACTGTGGAACCTCAGGACATTTTCTACAGGATTTCCCTATAAAACCACCTCACAGATCATACGATTGTCAAATCGACCTCTTACCCGGTGCACAACCCCCATGCAGTAGACTCTACGCCCTTATGGAACCTGAAAATCTTCACCTACGACAATACTTGGACCAATATCTTACTAATGGCTTTATTCATCCCTACAAGTCTCCTGCATCCTCAGCTTTATTCTTGGTGCCTAAAAAGTAAGGTGACCTTAGAACGTGCATAGATTACCGTGCATTAAATCAGATTACGGTAAAAAACCGATACCCATTGCCCCTGATCCCCGAATTACTAGACCAAGTAAAGGATGCTTGCATTTACACTAAATTAGATCTCCGAGGGACATATCATCTGGTACGTGTAAAGAAAGGTGACGAATGAAAGACTGCCTTTCGCACCAAGTACGGATTATTGGAATATCAGTTGATGCCCTTCGGGTTGTGCAATGCACCAGCAGCCTTCCAGTATTTTATGAACGATGTCCTTCGAGAACTCATTGACGTCTGTGTTGTATACATAGACGATATTCTAGTGTACTCCTCCTCAGAATCAGACCATGTTAAGCACTTTCGTGCAGTCCTTGAGAAATTACGCCAGCACAAGTTATATGCAAAATTTGAAAAATGTGTTTTTCATGCTACCGAAGTTGAATTCCTTAGATTTATCCTGACTCCCAAAGGAGTCTGAATGGACTCTCGAAAGGTGGACGCAATTCTCAAGTGGCCATCACCCAGTTCAGTTAAAGGGGTACAAAGCATGCTTGGATTTGGTAATTTCTACCGCAGATTTATTCCTGACTTCTCACATGTTGTACACCCCATCATAGCACTTTTGCGAAAAAACAAACGTTTCTTGTGGACCGAAGAGGCTGAAAAAGCCTTCCAAGAACTGAAATTGAAATTCACGTCGGCACCTGTCTTAAGGCATCCATGCCCCGAGTTTCCATACATAGTTGAAACCGATGCATCCAGTTTAGCCATGGGGGCTGTCCTGTCCCAGAAGGATCCTGAAACCGGTCAACTTCATCCAGTAGCATTTTGGTCCAGAAAGTTCTCAGCACCCGAGTTAAACTATGCTGTTACCGATAAAGAGTTGTTAGCCATCAAATCCGCCTTCAAGGCTTGGCGACATTATCTTCTCGGTGCCAGGCATACCATTACTGTAATCACCGATCACAGGAATTTGCAGTATTTAAAAACAGCCAAGGCTCAATCATCGCGTCAACTTCGATGGGCATTATTCTTGGCTGAATTCGACTTCGTGATCACTTATCGACCAGGTTGTAAAAATGGCAAGGCAGATGCCTTATCCCGAATAGGGATGGGAGAAGCATATTCAAACCCAGAACCGTTGCCTATAATTCCAGAACAAAGAATTCTTGACATAACTACTCTACAGACTCTAGAAGATATTCATTTAAAAATCCAACATCTTTTCGATCCAGCAGCCCTGCAGGACTGGGTAAAGAAAGGCCAAGATTATTCAGTCATCAATGATCTACCTTACTATCAAGGACGTCTATTTCTACCACACAAGGAACTACAAGAATTAGTCATCTCCAATTATCATGACACCCTTATGGAAGGACACCCAGGTATCGCAAAAACTGAAGCTAAAATTAAAAGACTATTCTGGTGGCCCACCTGGCTAAAAGACGTAAAGTCATTTGTGATGTCTTGTGGTATCTGCGCCCAAAACAAAAGTCAGAAGAAAAAAACAGCTGGCCTTTTACAACCTTTGGATATTCCACCTACACCATGGCACACCTTGTCTTTAGACTTTATTACAGATTTACCTCCATGTAATGGATTTAACACCATTCTAGTTATTGTGGATCTTTTTTCCAAGATGGCCCACTTTATTCCTTTAAAAGGATTACCTTCCGCTTTAATTTTGGCCAAGGAATTTCTCGAAACATTGTTCGAATACATGGATTTCCTTCCGTATTGGTCTCTGATCGAGGAAGTCAATTCATTTCGCAATTTTGGAAGAAATGCTGTCAATTGGCGCAAATCGACGTAAGATTATCAACCAGTCACCATCCCCAAACTGATGGTCAGACGGAGAGGACCAACCAGACTCTTGAACAATACCTACGTTGTATGCTACACCAAACCGAAAGAAATTGGAAGGATATTTTATGGATTTCTGAATACGCATACAATAACTCTGTACATTCAGGAACCGGACAAAGCCCCTTTTACACCATATATGGACATCATCCTCGAACCACAGAACTTGATTCGCCTCAACACTTAGAAATGCCGGCAGTGACTCATCTGCACTCTACTATTACACAAGCCTTTAAGGAGGCAACAGAACATTTGAAAAAAGCAAAAGAGAAATACAAGAAAAATGCTGATCAACATAGAAGTGAAACTCCACAATACCAGATTGGAGACCCGGCTGGGGTCTGTCTAGGTTCAGTCCTGGCACCTTAGGCACCAGGCTCATAATAGAATTCAGTCCTGGACTATGGGCGCCAGGCTCATAGACATTACTTACCTCATGCAGACCATGCTGCAAATGAATCCAAGCCAACGTGAGGCCTGGATGGGACTATTTTACTACAGGGACTATTTTTTACTCGGGTGTGTTTCTGGGGAACTTCTTACCTGGGACTACTTTGGAGGCTATTTAAACCACGCCCGAACAGCAGCACATGCTTCGCGTTATTCTGCACTCAGCAGCGTAACGCTCACCATGCCTGCAAGTCAGCATCCAGCCACGCCCGTCTTGAATCCGGAGCTCCTAGAAGAAGAGGAAAGAAGAGGCAAGGTTAGAAAACGAAAATTATTCAGTTCCTCACCTGATTCCGGATCCATCACGTCTCTGAACCTGGAAAGGAAGTTATTTCTGCGTGCGTCGCATTGCCAACTGCAGCGCCGCTCCATACTCACCAGTCCTCACAGCACCTTTCGATTCGGCACTGCCTCCATCATTTCTTCGCCGAACTCCGGCACCTAGGGGACAAAAGAAACAACAAGGTGAGCCGAGAGAGCCAACAAATACAATGGCCCTCATTACGACCCTGGCGGAAAGTGACTGACCGGACCGCCACAGCGTAAATAGCGTTTCCGCCATTGCACGAAGGAGCAAAGTGCGGCCCATTCCGACCCATCGGGCACGAGCACCACGGCATGGCGGAAGTGCAAAGTCCGCGATGGCGGAAATGACCCCAAAACGGCCCACACCGCCGCCGTACGGCGCCCTAGGTGCAATACCGCCACCCATCACAGCGGACACCGCAGTGTGCGCCTACCGGAAAGTACGGTGACCGTAAATATACGGAAACGGAAGTAAAAACATGGGCCCGGAACGGGAAACATCCCGCCGTACACCTATAAAACCACTAAAACCACACAACCACTAAAAACACTACCCTGAGACACACCCCAACCCGTCATCCACCCTAGCGAAACCAAGAAAAATGGGAAAAGTAGCGAAGAAAGCGTGCGACCGCAAGCGGCAGGTCCACTTCTCCCGTGAGGAACTCACCGTGCTAACAGAGACCCTCCAGGAGAATGCTGCCGTCGTCTTCTGCACACAAATGACCAGGACGGCACTTGCGAACAAGAAGGCCATATGGGCTCTGGTGGCACAGCGGGTAAGTGCGGTGGGGACCGCACCCCGCACCCCACAGCAATGCCGAAAGCGATGGGACGACCTGCGGATACGCGTCCGCAGCATACTCTCTGCCAACCGCAACATTGCCACAGCCACCGGGGGAGGTCCTGAATCACCCATCAAGTTGACCCCCTGGGAAGAAACCTGTGCCTCCACCATCGGAATGGAGAGCATAGAGGGAGTCGGAGGGATGGAGAAAGGAGTGCAGACATCCGAAGATTCAGGTAGGTGGGCCAAATAAAACAATGCTAAATCCACAATGTCCAATCATGTGAAGTACCATGTGTCCACATAGTGCAACAGAAACACATGTCCAGGAGAACGTCCACACACATCGGCCTGATAGCGCACTTTAAAACTCACAATAAATACATAAATAATTAAAAACCCCTAAAACACCCACTACACGTGCAGCAGGCACACCCTAACTGCAGGCTGCCAAACAACTGCACCCTCACTCCACACACAAATCAAAGCACCTCCAAGGCCCCGACCCAAATCACCCTCAGGTACCACCCCAATGCATGTGATACAATGCCATTCCAATACCCACAGACCCATTAATAACCCTCGCCCTCCTTTACTCCACCACAGGGTCCGATCCAAACGACGAGCATCAGGACACCCCTACCAGCACACCTGCAAAGAGGGCCAAGACCAACGGCCAAAGACCCTCCACCTCAGCTGCACGCATCAAGACGCGGCAGCAGCACAAATCAGGTGGCAGCACAGAGGAGGGAACATCAACAGGCACCCCAGCAGCCAGCATGCCCACAACACCACCACCACAGGTCCCCCCAACGGATGCCACAGAAGGCACTGCCTCTGGTGGCAGCAGCACCATAGGTGACACCCCATTGATGGCAGCATGCTCCGACACAGAAGACGGGGATGTCGAAGTCAGATCCATCCATGACCTGTCCCAATCCCCCTGTCTGTCCCATCCCGTACAACATGAGGATACCACGCAGGGGCACCCACAAGACGACGACTGGCCATCCCCCACAAGCCCTGTGGCAAGGCAACATGAGGTCAACAGCCCCTCTGTGACACCCCCGCAAATGGCCATGGCCCAGCAGAGGCAACAGTCCCTCGACCAGTTAATCGTGCAACAGCAGCAACTGGCCACGCTCCTCAAAGACCATGCCGATGAATGTGGGGGCACTAAGGCAGACATAGAAACATCAACTGAGACACTTAGGGCAGAAATGGTGAGAAGTACAGAGACACTAAGGGCACAAATGGAGAGTAGCACCGAGAGCCTGAGAGTCCAAATGGAGACTAGCACCGAGAGCCTGAGAGTCCAAATGGAGAGTGGCACCGAGAGCCTGAGGGGGGAACTGCATGCGACGTCCACAGACGTATGTGCCGAACTTGCCGCAGTGCGCCGTGTGCTCACTGAGCTCTCACAAACACTTAGGGACATGCATGGACGTGAGCAGGCAGAGACATCATCCGTTGCAAGTTCCGTCCAGGGCAGCCCCCAACGTAGATCTGGGAGGAACCTGCGCTCCACAGGCAGGGGTGCCCCTGATACCCGCAGAGGGGGCTTGCAATAGCGACAGCCCACTGACAATGAGCATCTTTGGACACTGGTGTTCGGGGGGGAGATAGGAGGGTGGAGGGGGTGTGTTGGGCTCACTTGGGTGGCGGGTCGATAGGGTGTTCAATATGATATCACATATGCCATAAACAGTGCACGATCAACCAATGTGATGTGTGGACAATGATCATTGTGTACTAGGTCATCATAGGCGTACAGTCCATATTGTGCATGTACCAGACACACACAGTGCCACGAGTACCGTGTCCATGTATCAGCCACCAGGCGTGAGTGCTAGAAGCATGCATCAATGAGATGCTGACGAATGTCACGGCCCTCCTGTGCCTCGCAGACTCCTTGAGGTGCTGCCACATCCCCACCCTCATCATGACCATCATCAGGTGCTTGCAGTTCTGCGTCAGGGGGCATGGGCACATTTCTACGTACGCACATGTTGTGGAGCATGACACATGCCATCACCATCTTTGCAACCTTCTCATGGCGGTACAGGAGTGCCCCGCCAGACCTGCTGAGGCAGCGGAAACGAGTCTTCAGTAGGCCGAATGCCTGTGCAATGACTACACGGGTACGTGAGTGGGCATGGTTGTAGTCCTCCTCATGCTGGTCCCGTGGGTTCCGGACTGGTGTGAGGAGCCATCTCTTCAGTGGATATCCAGCATCACCTGTATGTGGACGATAAACGGATTATGTGGAATGCCATTGCTACGTACGCACACCACCCCCCCCCTTCCTGCCAGGTCATTGCCGAATCACATACCCCACATTATCATGCATGTAATGAGACTCACCGAGTAGCCAGGATCTGTTCCTTGCCTGTCGCTCCATGTAGCGTGGTATTGTAGAGTTCCTCAAGACCATAGAATCATGGGTTGATCCAGGGAATCGGGCACAACAATGTGTAATGATCCTGTTGGAGTCACACACCATTTGTACATTCAGGGAATGAAATTGTTTTCGGTTGCGGTACTGGGCCTCCATGGCATGTGGGATGACCAATTCAACATGGGTGCAGTCGATGGCACCAATGCAACCCGGTATGCCGGCAAGTGCATGGAATCCCACTTTCGTGTTTGTAATTTCCTGCTCCGAGCGTGGTAGGGAGATGTAGTCGTCTGCGTGCTGCAGGAGGGCATCGAGCACTTGCAATAGTGTCCGTGAGAACAGTGGCTGAGAAATGCCATGCAACTGTCCGACTGTGTGCTGGTAGGTGCCTGTGGCCAGGAAGTGGAGTACAGACACCACCTTCAGTAGGGGTGGGATGGCGGTTGGGCTATCTATCATGCTGACAAGGTCAGCCTGTGTCATGTCCACAATGGCGGCTATGGTGTCCCGGTCCAAACGGTAGAGGGTGTGGATCTGCTCATCAGTGAGGTTGAACGGATGTGCTCGGAGGCGTGGGATTGCGGCCTGCCTGCGTGGTGGTAGTGGCTGTGCTGGCGGCCCTTGCTGGCCCTGCCTTGCCCTCCTCCTCCTCCTGCGTCTCCTCCGTGCGGCCGGTTGTAGTTGGTGTTCGTCTTCTTCTTGGAGTTGGAGTACTTGCAGTGCTATCAGGTCCCCCAGGGGCAACATCGCGAGTCCTGCCGGTAGCATTTCGGAGTGGGTGTGGTTGTGGGAGGAGACTGGGTGTGCAATTTATGTGTTTTCAGGCTGTATGGCCTCCACCTGTGGTGATTCATTCCACCTGTGCAAGCTGCTCTCCCCTTTGGCCGAGCACGTCCCGCACACAACGCTGCAATTCGGTAATGGCATCTTGCTATTGCAATCATGTATTTGTACCCGATGGCCGTGTAACATTTGTTGATATGTACATTCGGCTATGGTCCCATTGTTTCACATACAATCTTTGCCGTCGCGAACAGACTTGTGAAGGGTCAGTGGAACGTAGTACTCGAGTAACGGTGGGCCCTCATGCATCACTGTACCGAGTTGCACCGACGGGCGGGGCGTCCCATTTGTGGGTGAAGGCAGTTGCCATTTTCACACACAGCCGCACTAGATGGATTAATTTGTGATTTCAAACGGCCACAGATGCCTTTTCGACGTGATGTTGCAAATGAGGAATTCGAAGGGCGGCGCTTTCGGTTTTCAGCTCGCGGCGAGGAGATGCCCACAGGTCTGACTGCAAATATAACGTTCTATTGTTCAATGTCCTTGAGACAGGGGCCATGGCGAGGAAGCAATGATTGATATGAATAGTTTGGGATGCGCAATAGCGACGTGGGCGATGAGGCCGGACGTTCCCAAATACATGTTACTTCACAACACTGGAATTACGGGCTGGGGCACTGTGGATTTTGCAGGCTGCATAACGCACAGACTCAATGGATATTTCTAATGTTATGTGAGTAAATGTTCAGGCGTTTTTATACCGGGATGAGGGAATGATGAATGGATGCATGGGCAGATGATTTGATACAGAGTTTGCCATGTTCAGGGCTTCTTGGAATCTATCCGCCTCCCCTGCGCTATGTGATGCAGGGCTGCCATAGTGGGACCATCGTCTATCTGGCCTTGTTGAGCCCTCCCTTTCTCGACGCGCCTTCAGACACTTGTGTCCATGCACGTTAACAATCCCATCAGATGGATTCTGTTTTCACAGACGCATGCACAGGTACACTCGTTTGTGATGGTGTTTACACCTCGATATAGATGGTTATGAGTCGCAAGTGGTTTTGGGGTGGTGATGATCCTTTGGAGTGGGCTAGCATGCATATGGCTGTGGATTCAGTGTGATCATTGAAGTGAGTTGTTCGGATGTAGTTCTGATGGCCATTCTGTTCTTTTTCTTTTCTTTTGGTTGACAGGTATCTCCTCCCCTTTTGCCACTGCCATCTGTATGCCACTCCTGCAGATGGCTTTTACTCCCGACACCTGCTGCTTCGTGTTAATCAGTGGAGCAGCATTACGATCTTATTGGACGATCGCCAATGGGCCACATGCCCTTACGCAGTACTAGTGGCTCGGAGCAACATTTCGGCCTTTCAGCTGGACTAGTACCTCCCCATTGGGACGGCCCTGCGGTTCTGTGCGCTTCCATGTTGCCTTTTCGTACGTGAATGTGGCTTTGTGTACCATGATGGAACAGGGCGTCACACAAGTAGTGGCTGGTCATTTCTTGCGGATGCAGCCCACAATGGTGAAATGTGTTTTGGAGTTCATGGCCTGATGGCTGTATGGGCTTGGTGATTTTGTTGTGCATTAAATTTCTATTCTGATTTGGCCCGTGTAGCGTTCTTCTTTGCAAGTGATGTGGCATATTCCTATTTGGGGAGCGATGTATTGTGAGGAGATCTGCATTGGGTTCCAGCTTCGGAGTTTAGTTGCGTGGTACTGTACTGGGCGCGTTTGCCTACGAAGCCCGTGAGGTCAGGGATGGGGGCTGCCAATATGACTGTTTGAATGTTGTCATGCTCAGGGGCGGGGGATTGGGTTTTGTGTAACAGATGCCGGTCAGCCAGGTGGACTGGTGGAATGATGTGATTTTCGGAATATTGCTGGTCACAGGTGCCTGTGTTTGCGTGCGTTTCTTGGTGGGGGACTGTGGTCATGTCCATTGGGATGGCTTCTGTATTCGTGCCATCTGTGCCCTGCAGCTCCCATTGGCCCCTCTTGTGTTTCATTTGTTCGTTGGCATGCATGGGTGAGTTGTACATTTCAATGGTTGCATTGTGACTTCATTGCACCTACGGGGAGTTGTACTTTGTGGGCAGGGAGCAGTGTACAGGCACTCAGTGGGGCCGTTTACGGTTGATTCCCGATGCCGTACTTCTCACCATGGCGGAATGGTACATTCCGCCATGCTTGATGGCGTTAGGTACATGTCCGCTAGGGTCGGAATTAGCGTACCCTTGCGCCATGGTGGTGTTTACGGTTTGACATGGCGCGCGCGCGCGTGCTTGGTGCAGTTAGCGTTGGCGTTCACTACGGTGTCGCTAATGGCTTCGTACTTTGCGGTGACGGGTCATAGTCGCACCGAGCGCTATTCGATGGCGGTATTGCATTTCCGCCATCGTTTTCCGAATTCCGCCAGGGTCGTAATGAGGGCCAATCTCTTTTACCACCATGGATTTACCTGATTTACCACCGGAGGCATTATTCTTTAACTCTCCACATCCTCATACGCCGCACCTGTAAACGGAGAGAAAACAACACGTCAAATACATGCATCATTTTACCGGACAGCGTCGGGTAATACAGACTCTTACCTGCACGCCATCAGCTGCCATGAAACCAACTTCTCTCGGAATCAGCTGCAAGATAAGATAGGAATGGGACAAGAGTGAACATCGGACATATTGAACTCTATGAACTGTATACTTACTGGTCCTCGTCAGGAACCTCAGAGTCAAAACTCATCCGGAACTCTGCCAACCCCTTCGAACCAGTGATGTAACTGGTATCTACGCGCCCCTGCAATCCACGCAGGATGGAGAGCTCATCGCTCAAGAATATAAGGTGAGATTACTGAAAGGGAATTTCGGAGGTGATTGGAGGGGAGAACAGTGGGGTGCCATCGCTAGAATCCACGGGTGGTTAAACTCCTCTCTCCGCTTACAGGAGAATACTTCTACGGATCAAGCAGACAAGATTAGGAGGGCCAGTCCAGTCTGTCATCTCTGCACTACGCATTACGTTGGTGGAGTCCGCAGCTGTCCGGGTCCGATCGACGCCCCTGTGGGAGCCAGGTGAGCGTAACAGTATCGTGGCTGTGTGTATCATCAAGGGAAATACTTGTCCCTTTTCCTTGTGCATAGGTATTATTGACCTAAATAGAAATTCGCCTGGGGTCCTCATGGTTTTCTCAGCAAGGCCTGGCAGCCCTGTCATTAGCATGTGTATTCCATACGCAAATATTTCTGGCTCTAATGGCACAGCCCTCATAGCTTTGTGTCCTGCGTATGCTCTAATCATTTCACATATGTTCAAATAGTGCATTCCTGAAGTTGAACATACTATGTCCTCCTCCGTGAACGAGATTGTCATGTTTAACTTCGTCATTAGATCTCGACCCAATATGTTTACTGGGGTCTGTCGCAAATATAATATCGGTACATTCATATCACATTCTCCTATAGAGACTGGAAGTGCGTCTGTAAAAGGAACATGAATTGTAGCTCCTGTGAAACTCTGAGTATTTGTAGCATCGCCGAACAAGGAAAACTTGCCTTCACGTATACACAAACGTGTTGCACCCGTGTCAACTAAGAAGGAATATTCTTTATCCCCTATAACAACATCCACCCTTGGTTCCTGGTGAGGGTCTGGTGTCACTGATAGGATAGAACACATCAGGGTTCCCAGTGAAATGTCCTAGTCCATATATAATTTTGTCCCACCTTATGCGAATGGACTTCCCCATCACCAGTTTTACTCCTCATTCCAGGGTTCACAGCCTGACCTGTACTTACTGTCTGTGACAGTTGCATCGGCGACTGTTGAGACTGTCCTTGTGAAAAACTCATCAAATTCTGAGTTTGCAAGCTTTGCTGTGCTCCTGGCGTTTGTTGTTGCACCGTGTGATTCTGTGCAACTCCATTTCCTCCCTGTTGTAAAAACACAGGTAGATTCACCATACCAGTTCTTGTTCCTAGGTCGTTTTGCATCATGCCTTGACTTCTGCATGTACGTGCTAGATGCCCTGTCAACATATTGGCGGTGGACTCATTATTTGCCCATTTGACATATCTTGATTGCCCTTTTGCATGTTTTGAAAGCCTCCTTGAATACTCTGAAAACCTCCCTGATTACTCTGCCATCCTCTTCCTCTGAATCATCTTCCCCTGGGATAAAACCTAGTATTGCCCTGATTATTCTGATGTGGGTTATTGACTTGCTGCATGCTTGACCCGTCTGTGCTAGTTATCATTGCCCCTTCAATGGCATATTTTGAGAATTTCTTCTATACTAATTTTGCCTCTTCACACTTTCGTGGAGCCTCTTTTTTGCAATTCTTTTTGTGCAGCAGCCTGCAATAGTGTGCTATGGTCAGCTGTATTTCAGACCACAGTTTGGCCTCGATTCCTACCAATTTCTTGAGCTGTTTCTGTACCTGCTCTGGCAGCCCTTGGCATAATATATCGTAAAACACGGGTATAGATTTCCACCAAGTTTCATGAGTCTCGAGTACCCACGTGTCTTGGAAATTCTGGATGTAATGCAAAGGGTCCTCTGACTCCTTCATCTTACATGTCATTAGAGCTCCCATGTCGGATGTATCCGGATATAGCAATCATAATGCTTTCCATACCGCGGTTCTGCAATTGTCATAATGCGCAGTATTAACTGTGGTCACACCAGGGTAACTTGCCTGTGTCCACACATCGTCTGCTCTATCACCGAGTATTGCGATTAAGAGACCTTTGATATGCCCTATAACTAACATGTTCCCTCCCGTCATTTTTTCTAGTTCATGTTTCCATTTTCTGGCTCCTCATGTCAACATTGGAAGCATATTTTTCAGGTTTTCCCGATTCATGTGTGGCCATGGAATTGTGGTCTCACTCCTCCTTTCTTGAGCAACGGAAATTGGGACGCATGGCCCCCTCTCTCTTCTCTCATTGTTCTTCTGTCTATTGCAGGAGTAATATTCCAGCATCGCAGCCTACCAGGCAATGTCCTTAGCCGGCTCACATAGGGTGGTGAGGAAACCCCCCTCTGACCGTAAGATACTTCTTTGTGTCGGTCTGACTGTGTGGCTGCCTCTGATGCTTTCAGTGTAGACCCACTAGAATCTGACCATCTAATCCCTTTCCTTCCTGAGAATCGTTTTTCACGTCTTCTCTCTTCCTCTTTTTCCTCATGCTCCTCTTCTTCTGTGTCTGACATTGTCTGGCCCAACTCGTGCAACGTCTCGTATCCTCTTTGCTCCTACTGATTTCCAACCTATCTAGGGACAGTTCTCTATTTCTACTACTTCGGGAGACGTCCTCAGCATTGTACAACTGAGTGCTCTCCAGGTGCTCGTCTTCCCCCCCCCTTGGGGTACTTGTTCTAGCCCCATTTCATCATATATTCTATCGATCATCTCTCCGATGTTTCTGGTGTTGAAGTCATGCTCGATATTAGCCCTAGTTGTGCCTGGTGCTGAATCGCACTCAGGAAAAAATTCTTCTATGTCTTCCCAATCTACTACTGGCTCCGGTTTTTTAACCTCCCTTTCCAGATATTCAAGATCGCATGCTCTCTGTCTTCGCTTAGGTTCTACATCGTCATCGAATTCTCTACGTTTCCTCATTTCTTCTCTGACCTTGTCGTCTTCCTCTTTCTTTGCGTCTCTACGTTCATTTGCCCTTCGTATTTCCTCATCCCTTCGTCTCTTCTTTTTTCCCATATCCTTTGCTCTTCTTTTATCCTTCGCTGCTCCTGTCTGTCCTGATCATTGGCTGCTCTCTGTTTACGATTGCCTTTCTTGCTCTTCGTGATATAACTGTTCTCGTCTCTGCCTATCTTTTTTCCTTATTCTTTTGTCTCTCAATCCTTTTTCTTGTTCCTTCTCTTTTCTCTGTAAATCATCTAGCTTCTCCTTTTGTTTCACATCATCTATGCCTTTACCATCAGGTTTCAATAAAATCATCTATGCCTTTACCATTGAGTTTCAATTAAATCTACCCTCCCATTCTGTGTGATTGCTATGTCATCAGTTCTATCCTCACTTTCTTTCCATCTTTTGCCTTCTCTCTCCGTGTTGAGAGATGTACTTGCTTGTGCCTGGTCTTTTCTCTCGTTCTCGTGTCTCTCTGGACTTTGGAGGTGATATTTCTATCTTTATCCTTGTCTAGGTTTTCGTCACTACTTTGCGTAGGTGACTCATATGCCAGATTGCTATACCCTGTAGCTGCTTTAAGTTCTCTTAGTGGGTATAACCCTTTGTCCTTACTGCCCTCAGTTTTCGTTTCCGATGGGTTGGGTGGCACTGAAGGCATCTCACCCGTCCTCTGTTCAAACGTTAAGTATCCAGTCTAGTGGTGGCTCCTCCTCCTTATCCTGTTCATACATCTTCCACAGCTCTAAACTAGCTAGGCGCTTGTCTAACTTTTTGCCAGTGTATTTGGCATGCAAATATGTCATCATGTGCTGTAAGACTGTTTTAGATAACGATCCACCCTGGGGCCATGGCATAAACATTTTGTTTGCGATTCCTTTAACCCATTCTGCACTGTACTTTTTCAGCGTATGTGCATGTTTTGGCCACTGTTTGCACAGATGTACTAATGGAGTCATGTCTTCCATATTTAAGTTTTTCGTTTCTTCAAACAACTTCAACAATATGAGCGAGCACCAATTGTCGCAAGCTCCAATCCTATTTTTCCGCAAAAATCTTATATATCCTTTTTTAATCAATTCGTACTCTACTATATCTTAGTTACTTAATCGCGTAATTTTTATGCTAGTTCCTTGAAGGAAAAAAATGTCATCCTATGACGTCACAACAAACAACACATAAGACAGACGTTAACAGACTAGACAAACTCCAGCTGGTTACACAGACCTCTGCCCCTAATGTTACCCCGACATGGGGTGTAAACCCATCGCTTTCATGAGCGTCTTTAACTGCTGTGGTTTTCTAGTTGTTCCTATTTGTATTCAGGACTATGGATGCAGGTTTCTTCTAGCTGCTACATTAAAGCGTAGGAATTTTGGCCGTATCCTCTCTCTTCTCAGGTGTCCTCCCCGGTATCCTCTCTTCTCAGGTGTCCTCCCCGGTATCCTCTCTCTTCTCGGGTGTCCTCTATGGTATCCTCTTTTCCTGCTTAGTCACCCTCTTATTTCCTTCCCCATATATATACATTCTACTCTACTTCTGACTATATTCTGTTTTCCCGCCTCCCTCCGTTACCTTTCCCTTACGTGTTCTAAGGCATGTACTTTTTGCCAAAGCATTTAGACTTTTTCACTCACCGTTCGCATGTTTCCTCTCTGTATGCTCGGGACCACCTCTCCTGCCGTTCGCCCGCTCACTCTGCCTGTAGGAGTGGGAAGGGGTTACGTGGGGAAACACAGGTCTCTTCAGACCTCTGCCTGCAGGTTCTGCCCTTTACTTTAACCACTATCTGCAGAGAGCTTCACGGTCTACTCAGCCGGATGGCAAAGGACTTGTGATATTGCCGAGGACCTAGAGTTGCTTTATGTCGACGGTCAATGGGTGTCTTATCTAATCGATAATCGATAAACCATCCGATCTCTGCTACCAAGTGTACACCGGGACCCCCAACCAGCCCATAGAGCTGGGGTTTGCCCAATAGCACTTTAAGATAAGATAGCAGCACCCGTGAGATGGATGGGGGAGCAGATGAATACTCCAATACCAAATCAATAATGACAACTCAACGGTTTGGCAAAGGGAGTCAGTTTAATGACAAGTACAAAAAACGGGGAGTCTCATGAATATCAGCGGATGTGTGATCTTCTCTCTTGCTTCACAACTCCGACGAACTTCATAAAAAACACATCAGGTATACTAAAAACTTGTCATCACTGACGTTTAATGCTTAAAAATTGGCATGCAATTCTATTGGTTCTAGAAAGCTGACTTTACTATAGGTACTATATCTGTGTATCATAACGGAGTAAGGGGATTGGGTAAACACTGTCAAGTGGGACATTTAAGCCCTACCTTAAACATGGCTACTGTGGATGTCACTGCAAGTACGCCGTCCCATTGGTTCGACTAACTATAGGACCCTAGATTACTTGGTCCATTATGATTGGGTTGGCATCAACCCCACTCATACTTTTCCACTTTGCCTAGCAGCATGCAGAATGGTCGGCCAGGTGCATTTGGAGGAAGGCCAATTTCCCCGGCCTTCCTCCAAATATTGTTACAATCAATCATCACTTTAGTGGCCATGTGTCAATTATTTCACTGTGGTTGGCCTCGAGATTGCATCTCTATCTGGAAAAGTTCTGATATCTTTGCCTGGCCCACTGCCATGCGTAGGTGTGAAAGTCTCACTTCTTCTCGCTCGGCTGGTCACATGCTTCAGACACTGTGAATTTGCCTCTTCTTCGTGTAATTCATATATTTGATTTTCACTTTACCCACCACCTGCCTTCGGTTTCTTATCTCGACCTTTCAGAGCAGGATATTCTGTTCCTTTCTCCATTAATTGTAGCTACTGTTTATCTATTTTAGCTGATATGGCCTTGGTTTTTCTGGCCCGATTTGCTTTCGCTGAGTTTTGTTCTTCCTTTTATTCTCAATTTCTTAAATATGAAGCTCTCCTTGTGTGGCCTTTAGTAGCCTTTGGTTAATTCTGCTTCTTGTGCAAAGTGAAAGCATACTTATATAACGTGTTTCTCTTGAGGTAGATATGTATAGGTGGTGCTTGCCGCACCCTGTTTTTGTACTAAGCCTAGTAAGCCGCACAATTTTCTTAGTTTACTTGCGGTTCCAAGCATATGTACATGCGTAAACTGGTTGAATATCTTCATCATGCTTACAGCTTAAGCTTCTTACATTTGACATCGTCCTTTCTACGATGTCCCTTGTCCATGGCGTTTCGTCTCTTTACGTCATTCTCTGGTCGTCATCTCTTCTATATGTGAGTCAGTCCGGGTTCTTGTGACATCACCATTCGTCTTCCATTAAGACCTTTTGATTTCTTCAGGGACTGTACTCAGATGATCTTCGTTTTGTTGATATGGTTTTCTCAATGGGTACCTTACTGTCCAGGGTTTCTTTGGTGTCGGTACTTCAATAGGTGCTGCTCTTCTGATAGGTACTGGATAGAGCCCCACTGCGGCTCTCTGCTGGTTTATTTGCTCATCATACGTCACATATTTCGGCTTGAACATTCCTGGCACTTCAAAATGGCCGGTTGGAGTGCGGGCTGTACTTGGGACCTCCTCTACAGGTGTCCAGTGGGTGAATGTTGACACTTGAAGTGACTGGTGTGCATGGAATGGAGATATAGACAGATGCAAGCAGACATGAGGCTGTGGTAG
Organism: Ambystoma mexicanum; assembly: GCF_040938575.1. Classification (NCBI taxonomy): domain Eukaryota; kingdom Metazoa; phylum Chordata; class Amphibia; order Caudata; family Ambystomatidae; genus Ambystoma; species Ambystoma mexicanum. Next base: position 583,556,297 of record NC_090922.1, on the reverse strand, counting down.
CTGTGTCCATGTGGAAGTAGAAGCAGCAGATACATGAATGGCAGCAGTGGCATTGGTAATGTCGGTGGTCAGAGCAGCTGTCACATGAATGGCAGCAGCGGTGGTGGTAGAATGAATCTTGGTGTCCCTGATGCGTGAGGTGGGAATTGCGCCAGTGTTCAGTGTCCCACTGCCTCTGTGGAGACAAATCTGGTGGTCACAGTCAACGAGATGTCATATGTTGACTTGCCTATTGTTTTCCACTGAATGCCGGATCTGTACCCTGCATTACTGGAGGTTTGAATGGAGGATGGCACTGAGGTAGCAGTAGCTTTTTCTGATGCGCAGGACATGCTGGGGCATTCCTCCCCTGCGTGGCTGCCTTAGGAGACTGTTTGGAGAGATGTGACATGCTGTCACTTAAAATGTACTTAAGGGAATGATTGTACATTACACTCATGCTAATTGTGTGCAACACAAGGCACCCCGTGTAGGGAAGGATGCAGAAATCACACCTGGGACTTGCATCCTGGCCTACATGCACTCCGTCATGTGTATGTTCCGGGTTTGGGATGGATGTCTTCACATGTACTGTGTTTTTAGGCAAGTGGCCCTGGGGAAGTTTTTGCTCAGTCGTGCTTATGGTGTACCCAATGAATGTGGTCAACATGCATACCATAGGTGTGTGCAGGTGATGTTCTGCCCCTTGTGGTGTGGTGGCAACTACATAGGCACCTGGATTTTGTATGTCGGACTGACATACAGAATGTCTGTCTGTATGTCTGACATGCATGTGGTCGTAGCATGAGATAACATTTTATTTCTGAAGAGCCAGTCACTGTACATCATGTTTTGGGCCTGCGTGTTTGTGAGAGCCTTCAACAGAAAAATTATGTGCCATGGCAATCACATGTTAGTTATGTTTCTTGCATGCTATTTGTAACTGCATGCCGTGTTTTCTGAGTGTGACCTGCCTTTGGCCCACACCTCTAGGCCCTCTGTACAGGTAGTAACTATTATGCATGTGCATTGGCTGCCACAGGGTCTGTGGGTTGTTAGGCTGTGTATGATTTCCCAATTAATATAGCTTATGTCTTTGGCCAATGAACAATAATCTATTCGCTGGGGTCTGCTTGAATGGCAGTTCCAACATCATCTGCTCCAACTCCTTCAAGGCCAGACATTTGCAGGATGGTGTGGACCATCTTCTCACACAGGATCAGCATGAACAGCTCGACTGTGCCTCCTTCTGTGGCTGCTGTCTCCTTAGTGTGTGCCAGTAGTTACCTATGAGGCCATTGCACCTCTTTTTTACTACCTTTGATGTCCTGAGGCACCGTCCCCATGCCACCACCTTATCCCGCACTTCCTTCCAGGTGGCCGTTTTCCTTTGGTGTGATGATTTTCCATTTTGTGGACCAAAGACCTCTTCAACATGTGCCACAACCTTGCCTGTCATGACAGTCCACTCCACCTCAATGAATGAGGGCTCCTTGAGGCTCATTTCGGGCATTTTGCTGTTGGATATGTTCACTGACATGATTTCTACTTCCTTCTCCTCCCTTGGATGGAACCTGGAAATTGGTGATTTTCGATAGATTATATCTTTAAAGATAGCCACCGCTCAGCTTCCTGTTTTTGGTGTCACACTATTTCTGCGTAGCTCAGATTTCACTATATTCGGGGGCAATTATTTATCAGTATGTTGCAGAGAAAGCAGTATAAACAGTGCTCAGCATTCTCCAACAAATATTGGGGGATGACTTACCATGAATCGCGCAATGCGCATCCGCCAGCCTTGTTGACAAAATGCAGCAGACAACTGTGCTTATCACACTTTGCTTTATGTGTTTTTTTTCCAAGGCATCTTTCTGTTTTCAAAGTCAGAAATGGCGCCAGTTCTGAACTTATGATGGACGCAGAGAGCCTCCACCAACAGATGCTACCTTCTGGTTCAACAGCCAGATGCAAACACCAAACCAGAAAGGTTTCCACTATTCCAATGGCCAGCCACACTGGCCTGCTAACGCTGCTTGCCTCCAACCTCCCACATAAGCGTCATACTTGCCAACATTCTGTGACCAAAAAGATGTACGATTTTTCAAGTTTCAAAAATAATAATGTACATAAAAATGACATCATAGGAAAATACAAAACATACATTGTTGGCAACACAGGAGAATTCTAAAATGCCCAACCCATCAAACAGCACAACATGGAAAGATGTTCAGATGTTAAAAACGTATAATTCTGAATGGTAAATTAACACCAAATTCAATTACACAGAAGGTAATCACACAGAGCTGGTAGGCAACGTTTGCCACTGCTCTGTAGCAGCAGCCTGGGCAATACATATGCATTTCTGCAGTGTAAGTTGAACACTGAATGACATGGCGACTGATACCCCCCTCAGTCTGATAGGCAGATGCTGTATGATGGTGTTACACTCTGCCACTAGCCTTCACTGGTGGGTCACCTAAGGGTTGTACCGGCAAGAGTGCAGGACAGAGTCACGTAGCTGTCAGGTCAGTGGATTGGTCTGAGCCCAATCAAAGTAATCACCTACCAGCCCACGTACAGACTAACTAATGTGTTACATGCTTTGTCCTGGGCCTAGTCTCAAGCAGCCTGCCTTAGAGTCACATAAATTACCTGCCACCGTAAAAAGCAGTAGGAGCTGTCACCCAAAACTGTAGGCGGTAGGACTGCTAAAAAAGCAGTAGCCTACTGCCTAAATCTGTAGGGTTGGCAAGTATGAAGCATCAGGGTCGGTCGTCCCGCTCATCTATGTCTCCTCCTCCTGTCTGTGGTGTTGTGCCCCTTTAAGGACAAGGAGCTCCTGTGAAAGGCTTGTGCTCATGTCACATAGCAATGACCATGTGACCACATCAATAAAAGGAATGAGCGGTTTCCCGCTCATTACTCGATGCCAACTGACTCCTCCCTGCTATATCGTTCTTCCTGCAGCACGATGCTGGTGCTGCATAGCAGGCAGAGGGCCTACCCTGCAGGGCCCTCTACCAGGACAGTGCCCTTGGTGGGCAACGCTGTCCCCGATGTCCCCCACTGTGTTTAGCAGAGACCCTGTCAGGTAACTCTGCGTCCGTATCCCAGAGCCCCTGCTGAGCAACTCTGGTTATGTGCACTGGCCGGGGTGCCCCCAGGCCATGGTTACGACCGTGTGCCCACTGTCCAACAGGGTGAGCCCTGGGTCTGTGTATGTCGGCTGAGTGCCCCCAGCAACCATGTGCCTGGACACCTGTGCCCTGGGGTCCAGGCATAACACCCCTCTTCAGTGCTGCACAAAATATACTGCTTCACTGTGCTCACTGTTAAGCACTCACCATAACACCGACCTGTAACAGGAAACAGTAAAACAGAGCTGTAGCCCCAAATAATATCTTCCAGCTATTGTCCCAAAAATCATCTTTGATTCTAGAACTGGCTTCTCATTATATGTGAACATATTGTCTCTTTGTCTAATAGATATTGATATTTATATTTTATTTCTATTGCGCTCGTACACAAGTGTTTCAGAGCGCTAATTCAGGAAAAATATCTGTTTCTGAGTCTATGTTATGTTATGTTATTTTATGTTGACTTATACTGTGCACTACTGCCATTGGTATGGTCTCCAGGTGCTCACGTGATTCTATAAAAAAGACGGTGGGGTAGGTAAGTGAGGGAAGAGGGATAGGATAGAGGTTGTGCTCTTCTGTTGATGCTTGCAGAACCAGGGGAAACTGGTGTGTGTGCATGTTGGCTTTCTAAGTGTGCTTTGATTGTGTGCACTGGCTTGTTTTGTCTGGAGGGGTGAGGCCCAGTGTCTGAATTGTTTGATTGTTTGCAGAAGTGTGTTGTGGTGGATGTGTGGTTTGGGTGTTTTCGTGTGCAGTGTGGCTGACCCTTTAGGGTATGTGTGGTATTTGGGAGGTATGCGGGAGAGGATCTGGAGCAGGGGTGGTTAGTACAGTGGCAAACATCCAAGTGTAGTACTCTTTCAACACAGAGGCAGGATTCAGAGGGCAGCAGTACCCTATTCAGTCTGGTGTCTATACTCAAAGGCAGCTGGTGGCTATGTTCCAAAGTGCCCCTAGATTCAATACAGTGGTTACCCTCAGAAATTAATCTAAGTGCAATACATTGGCTACCCTCAAAAATAATCTACATGCAATACATGAGACAGTACAATATTATGTGTTAGCATACAATGCTCTATGAGAAAGCCAAAATTGTATGATTCATCTTTGCATTCATCCATCATTAATATGACCTAATTTCTTTCCTGCTGTTCAAATATCCTCTACCTTTGGTACACAGGAGTAACAATCCGGAGCTCGTTCCAAGCGATTCACTGAAACTTGGTGTGTTTCTTTTTTGGTGGTCAGCTGGGAGGACGGGTGTTCTTGTAACCACAAGTAACCACAAGTTGTGTAACCTATACTGGATGTCAGTCCTTAGGGTCAAATGTTTCTGCTTCATGTGGCTTTTCCTTTGTCCAGGTACCCTTCTTTTTTGTACTCGCTTCGCCCAGGATCTCTTTTTCTGATTTCGCACAGTTTCTAAGTAGTGTGGTGAAAAGCAGTTGACCTGGAATTCAAGGGCACAGGAAGGATTGTATAAGTCAGGAATGTAAATTGGCATGCCATGCAGTATTTCACAAGGCGCTTACCATCACATTGGGATTGGCTTATCAGATTATTGATGCTCTTGAAAGGGCAAGTGATCTACAAAGTTAACCCCAGAGGAGAATATGCGTTTGATCACGTGCTGTTTAATAATCACATTCAAGCTCTTAACAATCCCATTGCACAGCAGTATGAACGGGTTTGAAAACTGCAAGTTACATCCCACAGCTGACAGGGCCTTTTATAGAGATCCACATATTTTATGACTTCCTTACAGTAAGCTTTCTTCTGGGAAATAATCCTGGTGTATCTTGTACATGAGTCCACCACAATTAACAAACACAAGTATATTTGTTAACTGCTGTCAACAGACCTATGTGATTCATGTATTTCCAAAGGGGCTTCTTTTGCCATACTTATACGATCCACTGTTGTCTACATGTTCAGAAATTATCAAAATACGTTTGTACTTCTTTTCTTAGATTTGGCCACTAGTTTCTGACCCACAAAAGCTGAGCTGTTGCTAATATTCCAAGTGGGTGGTAGCCGTTCCTGCCTGTGCAGCATATATTCATTTTACTCTGTCCTGCTTTTTTGGAAGTACTCTTTGAAATGGGGCTCCAATCTTTTGGGGAATTGTTTGGCCCCCTTACATTTTATGTGTGACAAGGCCAGTAAGCAGAACTTCTCAAGAAGGGATGGAGCCAGCTCTCAGCCTGGGGTTGGAGGCCAACTGGAGTGGAAACCAGAGCCAGACCTACCCCAGAGGGGGATGGTGGGAGTTCGGAAGCGGGGCCACAATCCCTGTCCCTTCTCATGTTACACACCTGCTTGCCTACAATACCACTGACAATCACATTGTTCCGTTCTTCCATCATGCTGGCCAGTCTTTCGTTTGTTGCAGAAAACTGACATAATGCAGGATTTCCTGCAAGGAAAAACAGATTTATTAACTGAACAGAAGTTTTCCAGAGTGACCGGGAGACCCAAAACAGTTAACTGCAGTATTTTGAGAAGAAATCACTGAGCGGCCCAGGAACCAGTAATCAGCAGCACAGCAGGGAAGAGATGTGGCATGAACCAGAAGCAGCAGAGGACCGCACACACACCGATTGCTCCAAGGACAATGCACTCGGCTGGAAGAGAGCCACAGAATGTCTTCCCAGTCAAGCAAATTAACTAACAGGTCCACATTTGAACTGGGACTTCCAAAACATTGTGCCTCATTACGAGCATGGCGGTAGCCGCACCTGTATGGCAGGCACGGCTACTGCCATGCTCGCTACCAGCACTGCCTCCCACGAATGGGCACTTACTGGCCCATTACGAGTTGAATGGGCCGGTAATTGCCCATTCGCGGGAGGCGGTAATGCCGGCCTCCCGATCCCCATTCTGCCCCATAGGGGACAATGGGGGTCGGGAGCATTGTTTGACCGGCACCGCTGACAACGGTGCCTCTGCAATCACGAGTTTCCCTCGCGGGTGCCGCACAGCCCACCTGGGAATACCTGGTGGGCTTTCAGGGACCCGCGAGGGAATCTCGGAATAAGGCGGTACGGTATGGACGGTGCCGGTGCATTGTACTTACTTGGGAGAGAGCAGCGGAAAGGCTCCCCAGCGGACCGACAGGCCGACAAGGCCCTAGAACAAACTGGACTTTGAAAGCCATAAACCAGCAAAGTGGGCCACCATTACCGAAATTTGGTGGAGCTGAGCATGAGAAAGGGGTGAGTTAGAGCCCTTTTTATGTCCTCTGTTGTTTAGAACTCCTCCCTAGCGGGGAGAATAGGGGACGATTGGCTTGAGGAACCAGTGCGGAGGGATAACCAACTGGGAGAAAGAGGGATGTATAAAGGGACAGATGGGAGACAGGAGGCTGTGCGTTGTTGGGGTGTGGTTAGAGGAGGCAGAGGTGGACCAAGAGACCAGGTGGAGAAAGGGTGGTATAGAGAAGCATGTAGGAGCATTATATAGGTGGTATGCAAAGTCAGGTATGGGTTAGTGTGAGGAAGTGGTACTGGAATTGAATGTGTGTGTGTGTGTATGTGTAGTGTGGTAGGAAGGAGTAGCGAGTGAATGAGATGGTGTATGTGAAAGGAGAATGACTGGGAATAGGAAGATGGGAGGGGAATAGTAATTGGGAGAGTGGTAGTGGTAATGTGGAGAGGTTAGAGATGGGGAGAGTGTGGTGAGGAGAGGAGAGAGTAGTGGTGTAGAGAGGGGTGAGGAGAGTAGTGGGGTAAAGAGGAGAGATTAGTAGTGCCGATATGGAGAGGTAGTAAGAGGGAGCATGATTAGGAAGTGGAGGTAGATCTTAGTGGGAGGAACATCAGAGAGCCAGTAGAGAGAGAGAATATATGCTGACCTTTAAAGGGACAGTAGAGGGAGCATGAGGAAGAGTGAGGAGGGACGGTGTGTGGAGTAGGAGAAAGGAGAGATGAGGGAGAAGAGGGCAAGTAGTAGATAGAACAGGGAGAGGAGCAACAGGATGTGAAAGAAACAGCTAGGGTGAAACCCATAGAGTCTGCCAGGCATAAATCATTCCCATGGGAAAACCATTGGTTAAGAACCCATGGATTGATCTTTGAGGAAGCTCATATTAAGCCATCGCCAACAGTAAAATGGCTCTTTAGACAGTAGGGGTTACTGATGTCTAGTACCAGCCTACTGTTGATGGACACCTGGGTTGGAGTGGAATGTCCCCTTCCTAGGGTAGTGAGATAGGAATGGCCATTTAGGCCCACTATAAAAAAAAAATAAAAACCATTTAATTGTCTCTGTGAGTTGGTGTTTCCTTGAGTCCATCTATGAAACGTTGTGTCATCATGGCATTCCATTCAGTCCCTGATGTAGAGTTCGCCAACAGCGAGAGGAGATGGGAGTACAAGAGCAAAGGCCGGCCTTAAAGGCTAACTCCAGAAGCATATTGTCAGAGCAGAACAGAGTCTTAGGTAAAATCAACTCCAGAAGCATATTGTCAGAGCAGAACAGAGTCTTAGGTAAAATCAACTCCAGAAGCATATTGGGGTAACGATCGATCGAATTGCGGTAAGGAGCCCAGCGCACGCAAAAACCTTGAAAGCAACTGAAGATAAAAACGACTGGCAATGGCTCACAGTTTCATTTAATACAAAACATCAACAATAATGCCAGGAGGATGCAACGTCTCAACTCTGTAAAGTTGCCTCTTGGAACACACGAGAATTTACGCACTTATTCAAGTCGAATTGGCTGGATAAACCTAGACATAGCATGTTTGCAAGAAACATGGCCAAGTATTGTGCCGCTAGCAACAGAGTTTGAGATAGTCTTAAATCCAGCTTTAAAATCATTAAAAGGCCGTCCAATGGCTGGCCTAATAACTATGGCCAGAATATCATCAGGGTGGATGATATCACATTCAATCAATCATTCACCATTTATCCAAGAGACTTCTATGAAAATGATGGATCCAGAAGGGAAGTGCATTGATCATTTAACTATACTAAATGTTTACTGGAATCATAAAAGAGCTGGTAAATTCGAGTTCATAGATCAGGTATCAGAAATACTCGATCTTCTGTTGGAAGTCTCTGGATGGTCTAATATAATTATTTGTGGAGACCTAAACATTTACTTGTTCAAGCCACTGGAAGATGAAAAAAGGAGGCTCGTACAAACATGGAGAGATAAAATGAACTTACAAAATTTACAAATGCTTAACGGAAACACTCAAGATGATATGCCACCACCGCCAACATGGAATCGGGCGGATCTGGTCTCCATAATTGACTATGTATTTGTCTCTGAAGCCTTGCACCCTCAAATAAATTCCCTGAAGTTCCTAAGAACGCAGGATAGCGACCACGACATGCTGACAATGGATTTTAAATTTGGAAGAAAAGCACTAAGTCAAATGTGGCCTCACAGAGTTTTGGTGTAATCAAATAGAGTATGGTTGTCATTAGATGAGCACGAAGTGGCTCTATTGACAAATCAATACTGTCAACCGAATGCGAAACTTGAATATGAACATATTCTAATGCAATTCAAAATCAAGAATGGAGGGTCTAAGCATGTGAACTTTATACATTCACATTGCTTTGACCTGGAGATATTAGAACATAAACGCCAGATGCGTAGTGCAATCAGACGAGCTCAAACTCTGGATGACGAGGCACGAAAACAAGGAATAAAGACCACAAAGCAAAGCTTTAATAACTGGATAAAATCACATAAACATGCCATGTTACAGAATGACGCAGAGCGAATGTTAACGGTATTGAAAGATAAAAATACGAAGGACTTCTGGAGACTTATTAACAACATCCAAGCCCCTCAATTTGCGCTGCAAACGTGTATGGTGTCTGAAACAGATTGGATTGCTCATTTTGAAGATCTGTATAAAACAAATGAGACACCGCACGATCATGTGGCAGATTCTTCTAAACCGTGGACACTGACCTTTCTGAAAGAAGACATTGTGGCCATAATTAAGAAAGCATCAAATTCAAGAGCCCCTGGCCCAGATGGCCTCACAAACTTTACTATTAAACAGCACCCGGAGATATGGGCTGATTTATGTGTGACCTTATTTAGGAGGATTAATATGAATCATCAGACACCAAAATCCTGGAAATCAGCTATGATTGTGCCTGTTTTTAAAAAAGGAGATAGAAAAAGCCCCAAAAATTACCACCCAGTTGCTTTGTTGGATGTCCTAGGTAAGAACTACGCCACAATGCTACAACAAAAACTGATAAACTGGGCGGTAAAATCTAACCATGTGGACAAAAGACAGTCCGGGTTTGTAAAACAGATAGGCTGCTCACTAAACCTATTGCTGTTAAACACGATCAAAATGAAGGCAATAAAAACAGGTACAAAGGTCTATTTAGCCTTTATTGATTTCTCCTATGATATGATATTGCATTTGTAACGCGCCTTTACACAAGTGTTTCAAGGCGCGACGAGGCAGGGAGGGGGGAACAAGGGGAAGACAGACTACGATCCTACTAGGACAGGTGTCATTCAGATCGTGCAAGTACATGGGTAGAGGGAAGGGAAAAGTGCGAGGGGAAGGGGAGGGGAGAAGGGGGGAAAGTGCAAGGGGAAAGAGGGGGGGAAGTGCAGTGCAGGGTAAGTAGAATAATAGATAAATAATAGGGCCAGCTGGTGGCAAGTGCAAGTTAAGTGCAGACAAGTTCTGGGATGGGGGCTGAAGGTATGCAGAGACAGTCCCGCAGTGCAGGGGTTTCCAGGGAGGCAGTGCAAGTGGAGAGTGGCTGGGCCAAGGACCGAGATCGGTGAGAGTGGCCCAGTTGCATATTCAGTGCAGTTTTAGTCAAGAATTAGCAGGGGAGAGGGGGAGAGAAAGCAGAAGCAAAGAGGAAGGTTTTGAGGTGCTTCCGGAACCGGAGATGGTTCTCCTCAAGTTTCAGGGAGGCAGGAAGGCTGTTCCAGAGGGAGGCCCCTGCCGCGGAGAGAGATCTAACCCCAACTCGTTGCTTGGAGAAGCGGCTGACCCTGAGGGAGTTGGAGGCGGATGAGCGAAGAGCTCGAGAAGGAAGACATTTAGAGAGTTGAAGGTATTTAGGCCCCAGGCCCCAGAAGGCCTTGTGGACAATGCAGAGGGGTTTGAACTTAATCCTCGCAGCCACTGGGAGCCAGTGTAGAGATTTCGTTTGGCATCAAAATTGGGTTTGATACCATCGACAGGTCAATTCTGTGGGCTAAAATGCAAAAGTGGGGATGTCCGGTCGATTTAATAGCTGCGATCAGAGAACTCCATACTGAAACTTCTATCAGAATGAATTGGATTGGACCAAACAGGGCTACTATCAGCACCAATTAACACCTTTAGAGGTGTAAAACAGGGATGCCCTTCAGGCGATCTTTAGCCTATTCATATTGGATATAGGATACTCAATTGAGGCAGTAAAATCATTCCCACCGAAGATAATCAATTCTTACCTAAGTTGGCTGCTTTATGCTGATGATTTGATCGTGATGGATGCAACGGCCATTGGGCTGCAAAGAAAACTAAATGCTGTACAACAATATGTGACATCCAACCAGCTATCGATTAACACTACAAAATGTGAAATTTTGGTCTTAAAAACCTTGCGATGCAGAAGTGGGAGCAGAAGTAAAAATCTGAAATGAACCCTGGGTCAAGAAACAGTTCAGATATCCAGAAGTGTGAAATATTTGGGAATGACTATAAGTTTGTGTATTAACAATGCCCCTTGGACTATTGAAACAAAAAGGAAGTGCAAACAACTTGCGAGCCAGGCTTTAATCATGCAAAAGAAATTTGGGAAATTTTCATTAAAACCATTACTGGCATTTTAACACCAAAAAGTAATTCCTGTTTTGACGTACGAGGCTGAAAATGCCTTAGGCTGTCCTCATGAGTTTTGGGCGTCATTAGAGAACTGCTTTTGGTCTAAAGTTTTGGCGCTGCCGAAGGGACGGTCAATAGTGTGCATAAGATATGAGTTATCACTCACATCGATCTACGCCAGGATCATTTGGAGTACATTAGCCCTGTTTAAAAAAACATGCCTTCAAGCACAAATCCCACAATTCGACATCTTCTATAATGCAACACCAGCGAACTCTAGCTTTGTATCAATGTGGATGAACAGATGTGAGGCTCTATTAGTAGAATATGACATCACCTCTACTATGCTCCACGAAAACCCTGATGCAGCAAAATTTAAAATCTGGCGGGCCGATTGGGAGCAAACTTGTACCCAGAGGGTTGCTCCAAAACTCATGAGCGATGTGCCTCTTGAATCACGCGCTTTCAACAGCCAACAACGTTACCTACAACTGTTTCCTAATCTGCAAGCACGAAGGCTGTTTATGTTATTCCGCCTAAATATGTTTAAAACTGCGGAGCGTTTATGTTCATGGAAAGGCAATGTCCTCTTAAATTCTGATTGTAGACTTTGCATGCAAGCCAAGGAATCTATCAAACATTTGGTGTTATTTTGCACAAAATTACGAACAGAAAGGACTATTCAGCTGGGCCCTTGGAGTTTAAACCATCCCTCCCTTTGTGCAGATGAGTGGTGGGCGCATATGTTTCAGGGACCTGACTTGAAATTGATGCTTCCTTTAAGAAGGCTATTAGCAGTAATTGAACATTGTTTAATGATGGACCTAGCCGGAGACATCTGAAGGCCAACTATAAGTCATTTGGTTTGATGCAAACGATGAAGTGGGACTTGCGTGAAGGTCCGGAAATTGTGTGTGTGTTATTTGTTGTGTTATTTGTTGTTGTTTGTTTATATGTTGTAGCCAATTTTAAAGGTTTGATAAAAACCAATAGAATAAAAAACAAATACAGAAAAAAACCAAAGACTCTTACGTCAGTGCTGGTGAGAAGTTGAACAACCAGGTTATAACAAACTGTGCAAATCTAACGCTTAGGCATCATAAAAGGAGAACAAAAAAGCAACACATCATATGTCTACAACGTGCAGTAACGTAAACAGTAGCTACTGTTTGTTTTCAATAAAAGGGCTACAGTGTGGATGACAACATATCAGGAAGCACATTTCACAAGTAAATCAGCCATATGCATCTAGGAACTGGTCCCATATGTCCATGAACTTGTCAGTGTCTCCAGACTGTCTGAAAACGGTCCTCTCATATGCGGACACTGTCAATAGCTCCTCTACCCAATCATCAATACAGAAGGAGGTCGATGATTTGCATGCCCTTAGGATCATCCTTTTTGCAAGCATGCAGCTCCGGAGCAGCCAGATTTTCTTACCAAATGACACATCTTCCAATGAAGACACATCATCCAGAATCAAAAGCAAAGCTGTCCTTGTGATAGCACAGTTCACACCAGACTCAACCTTTAACAGATCCCCTCCCCAAAAGTCTCTGGTCTTACTGCAAACCAAAGTAGGTGGCTTGATGTAGCTCTCACTTGCTTACACTTCCTGCACTGGTCACTTTCTGAAAGGTGTCTTCTAAACATTTGTTCCAGAGTCCAATAGGTTCCAAAGAGGATTTTGTTTTGAGAGGCCCTCAGACCCCAGTCCATGCTGACCAAACAGACATTGTTACAGCATCTCTGCCAGCGGCCACAGGCAATTGCCTCACTTAAGCCATCAACCCAGACATTGGCAAGTTCTGAATCCCTTTCTTGATTAGATTTAAGAACACCATACAAACTGGCTGCCGGGTGGAATGCACGACCACAAACTTCTAGGACTGACCAAGCCTCATTGTGCATCGTTGGTGGCTGAGAAAGAACATGCTTTCCTGCAATGATCCCTCTTAGCTGCCTGTATTCCACATAGGTGGAGTCTCTCAAGTCATAATCTCTGCGCAGACGTGTAAAGGGAATCCATGCTCCATTTTCAAACAGATCTTTGATGTATCGCACACCACCCAGAAACCAATATAGCTAGAAGAAGACTTTCTCCTATATAGTCAAGGCTGGGTTCAGCCAAATGGATGCATCTGTAACAGGTACGGGTCACTGCCGAGTCATTGCGATATGCAGCGCCAACATTTACGCAGGAAAGCTGTCAGAGGGCTCAAGAGTTTAGGTGACCCCGAAACTGTCGTCAACAAGGCCTTGGGTTCCAGTTGAGACACACTATTAGATTCCAATTTGAATTTATCCCCTTGGTCTGCATTAATCCTCACCACACAACACGGATGCCTAACAGTGAATGTAGGTGATAGTCGAAGAAATTCAGCAAATTCATATGACCCAGCTTTAATGGGAGCTGCATTTTCTATAGGGCGATCCTGGGTGGTTTGCCATCCCATAGGAACTTCTGTATAACTGCATCAAGTTCCTTAAATATCCTTTTAGGCATCTTAAGTGGAAGTATTGAGAGGATACAGTTGACCCTCTGTGACATGTTCATTTTGATGCAGTTAATTTTGCCCCGCAGGGAGAGTTTCAGAAGAGACCATCTGTCAATATAAGACCTCAACTTAGGCATTATGAAATCTAAGTTGACCGTAGGCAACATTTCCACCTCCAGGCCAATCCACACACCCAGGTACTTTATCTTCCCAGGACACCACTTAAAATCCATCTGGTCGAACATGCATCGCATGCATGTACCGGTGACAGGAAGTATCTCAGACTTGTTCCACTTGACCTTGTGGCCTGATATCTCAGAGAAGCACCAAAATCCATCCATCAGATGAGTAATGCTAGATTCTGGGTCACGCACAACCACTGACAGATCATCAGCGTAAAGCCAGATCTTGTTAGGGCATACACCCCTTACTAGATCGTGAAGATTATCATCACACCTGAGCATCACTGCCAACGGCTCCATTGCCAGAATTAACAGTAAAGGGGAAAGCAGACAACCTTGCCCCGTCCCCCTTTTCAGCCTGAAGGAGTCTGAAATAAGTCCATTAGTGAGCACACTGGCGGTGGGGTCCGCATATAAAAGCCCCAACTATCGTCTGAAATTCTGTCTGAAGCCCATTGTCCTCAGGCATTCAAACAGGTAAGGCCACTCAATCCTATCGAATGCCTACTCTGCGTCAAGAGAGACTGCCACAACGGGACCCACCAGATTACTTCCTTCGTCATTTGTCATGAGCATCTGTCACATTTATCAGTAACTGATCTTCCTGTGACAAACCCCACTGGCTTAAGTGCACCAGGGATGGCACGGCTTGCTCCAACCTTGTGGCTAGTAATAATAATAATAATAATTTTGCATGTATATAGCACTACAAATCCTCAGGCATCTGAGTGCTGCTTATTATTACCCACAGTGTGTGGTGCTCCTTTATCGACCTCGGAAGGATGAAAGGCTGAGTTTGGCCCTGCCAGGATTCGAAACTGCATTGGCAGGCACTGCATCGATGTCAAAGCGAGTGCTCTACTCGATGTGCTATCTGACTGGCATAAGTAGTTTTGCCAACAGTTTACAATTCGTATTAATTAGACTAATTGGCCTATAACTCGCACATTGTGTTGGAGATTTGTATTTCTCCAACAGGACTGTCACCAATGCATGCTTCATGGTATCCGGCTGCACCCCAGTCTCAAATGTGTTGCAAAGTAGGTGGAGGGCACAGTCAGGCAAGATCCGGTAGAATTCAGCCAGCAAACCGTCAGTAGCAGGAGTCTTGCCTTCTCTTAGCATAGAAACTGCAGAGCAGATGTCTTCCGGACATATCAGGTTTTCTAACGAAGCAGCAGGGTCATTTGACAATCGTGGTACTGGATTCTGATGTAGAAAGGAGGAGATTGTGTTGTGTCCACAAGTTGAATACGATTCATAGAGACGTTTTGTAAAATCTTCTAAATACTCCATTTATGACTTTGTGAGACAATATTTAATTGTCAGACGTATCCCTCACCGCTGTGAAGGTCCGTTCACTCTCTGCCACCTTCAGCCTATGTGCAAGCAAGCTTCCAGCCTTCTCCCATTCTCAAAATAATTAATTCTACTCTTGAACAGTGCATAATCTACTCTATCAGAAATGAACTTGTTCAGTTCATATTTCTTCCCTCCAAGTTCATATCGCATGTCTGGGTCATGGCTCACAACATAGTTTCTTTCAAGAGCTTTGGTCTCCACAGACACACTCTTCAACATCTTATCCCTCTCCAACTTCTGATGTCCTGTCTTTGACATCAAAACACCACGCGTATAGCATTTCATGGACTCCCAGACTGTAGAAATTGGGACATTGTGTGTTCCATTAATTTCAATATAGTATTCAATTTCACTCACAATCTCATCCTTTAGGTGGTCATTCAGTATGACAGCCATATTCATCCTCCACACCAAGGTCTTAGGCAATGTGAAACGCAATGAGAGGCATATAGACACTGGTGCATGATCAGTAATCCCAATGACTCCAATGTCCGAATCAAAGCAACTAAGCGTTACACGCCCTGAGGCCAGAAAGAGATCAATGTGTGAGTAGAGGTCATGACATGCAGAGTGAAAGCTATAATCCCTTTTAGATCGGTGCTCTGAACGCCATATGTCAGCCAGGTGCAGCTCTGCTATCAAGCTTTCAAGCGAACGTCTACTCCTAGTCGGCATCCTTGATCTATCCCCATTACAGCGGTCAAGCATTGGGTCCATTACCATGTGAAAGTCCCCACCCAAAATGATGGAATTAACATTACAGTTTTGGATCTACTGGGCCAACTCATGAATAAAAGGGGGTCATCTGCACTGTGAGCATATGCATAGCATAACAAAACTACACTGTCTTCAATCTTAACTGCGACAGAAACTATTCTGCCCTCTTTATCGTTATTTCTGGACAGCCCCTTCAATGGTATGTTTTTTTTAACAATATAGAAACGCCCCTTTTGCGTGACATGAAAGTCACAAAATAGGTCTGTCCCACCCAGCTCCATCGAAGCTTACTCGCCTTAACATCAGTGAGGTGGGTCTCTTGAAGCAATGCAATATCA
This sequence comes from Ambystoma mexicanum, assembly GCF_040938575.1. Taxonomy (NCBI): domain Eukaryota; kingdom Metazoa; phylum Chordata; class Amphibia; order Caudata; family Ambystomatidae; genus Ambystoma; species Ambystoma mexicanum. Next base: position 583,540,268 of record NC_090922.1, on the reverse strand, counting down.
CAGGACATACACTTAAGGCAAGACAACACCGCAGTACGTTTCACTGGGTTATTCAGCCCACTAACATTTCATGAAACCATTTTCAAATGATCCACAGAATTGGCCTTTATTGAGGACATGGTTAGTATATGTGTTGGTAACATAAAACAACACAATACAAAATAAAAGAAAGAAACCCCAGGCCAAACAGGGTAAGGGCAAACACGAAAAAGTTAGTGGACACAAAACGATGAACCACCAAAAGACACAGCAGCACTGAGAGCGCAGGGCAACAAAAAGCAAAAATGGTAACAGACATATCAAAGGCTCACCCACCACCCACCTGGTGCATCATACAGAAGGCGCAGACAGCTGAAAAAAAGCAACATCACAATACACATTCTCGAATCAATGCAAACCTCAAAAACATAAAACATAGTAAGCCTGGAACGACATATGTGTAGTGCTTCTTGAACAGAAGAACCATTGATCCTAAGCCTTCACTTAGATTGGAGTACACCATAAAAGCATGTTGTAAAGTACGTGTACACTAATGCATGTGTAGTGGGCCGTGGAAACCCAACAACATCACTACATACACCCACATGACCTTGGCTTTGATAGATACAAACATAAGCGCACAAGCACACATTCTCACCAGTGCCCAATGAATATCAGACCCAAACCCACAGCCCGTGAACAGGGCACCTTCACCAATATGAGACATAACAGGTGTTTAATAACAGTTCCATATTACCTAATTGAAACTGCAGAACCAGAAACCAAGCACCCGAACATTGGAATAGTGGGTTTGTACATGGTCAGTGTACATGTCAAGTCTGACCAGCGGCTTCAATGTGTAAAGGTGACAGAGATGCATTTAACAATATGGAGCAATGAGCGACGAACGAGTGGATACTCAAGAGCCTATCTCATTTCATCTTCCCAAGTCTACTACAGTAGAGAGAAGTCCCAAGTAGTATCACTGTTCGTAATTTTGTCAACAGTGTACCAACAGGAGGGTCTAATAAACCTTTAAAGAGCTGCGGATATCTCCAGTTAATTATTGCTTGCAGCGATGTGAGGCCCAGCACATGTTTTATTGCAGCCAAAGGGTCCCCCTTGGGTAATGAAAGGACCTTGCGCCACAGACCACCCTCAACTTGAGCCCAGCACCCATCCTCTTCCAGTACCTCAGCACAGTGGATTACCTTGGGAAAACATTTTCTGACGATAAAATCGAAGTACAGAGCCAAAAGAAAAACGTACACATTTTCTGTCCAATTGTCTAAGTTGGGCTACGTAGGATAAAATTGCTGTCCTGCTCAACACGAGCTGTTTATAGAGCTTAGGATTTGTACAAATCATCGTGCCAAGATACTGAAAATATTGTACATGTTCAAGTTTATTACCATCAATAGCCCATTTTAATTATTTTATTTATTTTTCTTTGAAGCGTTTCAAATCAATATTTTTGATTTACCCATGTTGAGCTCAAGACCCAGGTTCCCAAAATAATAATTCACTGCTATCAACGCCTTTTGTAACCCCAATGGCGTATCGTCAAAAAACACCAGATCCTCAGCATATAATAGATCAGAATTTGGACATCATCCAAATTTGGGGGGTTTGTATTAGCATGTTCAAGACAACTCCCTAAATCTGCTATGTATGCATTAAAAAGGAAGTTGCCAACACACATTCTTGGCGCAGGCCACGTTCACTATTTATTCAGGCTGCGCTGCTTCCTCTCCCATCCACCCTTATTTTTAGTCTTGTTTCTTCATGCAAGGCTTTTAGCATGTCAATCAAGGACAAAGGACCACCCTGTGTACCTAATTTTGTCTACAGGACAGATTGTGCTGCAGTATCAAAAGCCTTGACACAGAGGTACTGGAGTCTTTGATGGCAAATATTTCAGAATCAGAGTTTAAAAGATTTTATGTGACCAATCCAGGAGGGAGATTTGCAGGTGGTTACTGGGATCCAGTCTATCACCTGTTTTATAAATAAGTATCACCACTGCATTTCTACAGGAAATAGGGAATTTGGTCATGTTTACAATACTCTCAAACAACTTTAAAAGAATCCTTCCCCATAGCTCTGGATCTGATTTCAATGTGGCATTAGATAGGCTATCTGGGAGCGTAGCATTGGAGCTTTTAGAGGGTTTAATTGCCCTCTGAAAATCCTCTATTTCAATGTTGAGGAAGTTTGAAGGTAATTCCGTCTTCCGCTTGTTTCTTTGGGCAACTTTTACGTACAAATTGCTATGGTATACATTTCATAACATGTTTTCCGAAAGACTGCCAGAAATCGCATTGGCCTGTAAAGAGTGTTGTCTCGCACCTGATTTAATTAGTGACCAAAAGTATGCACCATTGCTCTAATTTAGTGCCCATTTGCATATTATCTATGTCTCTCTGATAGTTCAGGTGCTGCTTGGCTTTAACCTAATTTGTGTAGCTCTGCCTTAGCTTTCTTAAGAGAGCAACGCCCAAGACCCACATTTTCCAAGCTACCCTCATCTGTAAAGTTTTTTTCTAATGTAGGTCTCCTCTTCAAAGTTGTGTGTATGCAGGTGAGATTTAAGTTGATTATCCAATCATTCCATTGGGAGCAGACCAACCAGGGTATCTTGGACAAAAGGGACAAGGCCTCCCGGTGTCCGACCCCCATATGTGTCTCTACCAAGCATTCAGCCATTAAAGCATTAAATTGGAGTACCAATTAAGGTCTCCAGATAACCAGGTGGTCTCTCTCCCTTATTTCAATGTTCATATTAGAGATTAATGGTTCCTTTTCAATCTCTATTTTCAAGGTCAGTATAAGGAATTTAATGTCAGTGGCCCCAAAATCAAAGACCACCAAGTTTTCACTACATAAGTATAATTATTTGGAGGCAAACATATAGTCTAGGGTAGACACCAACGATTGTCCTACCCTATATTTGGGTGGCATATCTCCTTTAATGTTCCAAATTAGGAGCTTGAGATCCCACTCTAATATAACTTCTTTAAACATTAGCCCTCTTTTGCACCAGGTAAGCAAGCATTTCGGACCTTGTACCAATCTTCATCAAGACATTCACCATACCAGTCCCCCATGATCAGACAACCAGAATATTCAGTCATATTGATATGCATAATATCTGTTAACCCGGTCATACAATTTAACAAATCACCATTACAGGGATTAAAATGCACATTCAGAATCAAACAAGAGTCCAATGATGATTTATTTTCTCTATCAGCGCCATTTTACATTATCTTCAATGCCAAAATATCGCTGGACCCACAAATACATTTTCCATTGAGGTCAGAATCCATCTGTAGTACACATAGTAAACCCCCAAAAGGTCTGCCTTTAAAACCTCTCCTTGCAGGCTCATGACAAATCGAAAACGCCTCCAATATAGGATATTCAATGAGACACGTTTCCTGAAGCGAGATAAAATATCAATTTTCCCAGAGACTACACGGTCTGACCAAGTGGGTAAAGCCCTGCATGTTCCATGAAGCCAGTTTAAATTTGCAATCTGAGTTGCTAATGTTTGACCTTCCATTCTTACTATGCAAAGCATTTAGTGAAGAACATCAATCACAGGCTACAGACCTATTACTTACTGTACAACCTGAAACTGCACGAGAGTGATTATCTACACCCATCGCTCCATTGTCACCATTCACTAAGTCATGTTGAGAGATTGTTGCACTATATCCTAGCTGCTCAATAGCGGACGTTTCACACAATATCCAATTTCTGATAAGCTCACTCGTGAAGCTCAGTCAAACTATGTCCACTCTTGTAGGATGGACAAACTCCACTCGAGTTAAGTCCGCAGACTTAATGAAATTTAGCCTTGGAATTTCATCAACTGTCTATTTAAAGGGTATGACCCATTCACTCTAAAATTACGCTCAACATTGAGATACATTGAGGACAATTCTTCTACTAAAACAGCTCCTTTCCACTTATTGGGAGCAGGGGGATCTGCACTTGCTCATCGCTCTTTTTTTGGAGGTTTAAAAAGCTGTTTGCCAACCCCTACCGTTTGTTCTTTCAATTGGAGGGGTGTTGGTTCCAAAACAGATGCATTATCCATGGCCATGTTATGCCTTTCTTCTATAGATAGCAATATATGATAGGTTTTCTCTTCTTCCCAAACAGACAACCCTTTAGGAATACATTCCTGTGCAGTTGGAGCCAACCTTGAAATAGCAAGTGGTAACTCACTCAGACCCATCAGTTACCACTCTAATATCTTGGTTGGATCCAGCATCATCCACTTTGTCATTTAAATTTACTTCAAGTAGGTTTTTCTCCCTTTTTATATTGCCAGTGGATGTTACGCAGAAATTTACAGGACCCCATACAACCTTGTTTAGCCATTGGTTTATATTTGTTGACTTTTTCTTATGTGCATTACTCATATCCACAACATTTAATTCCCTTTGGGATTTTACAGAGGCAGCAATGGCCTCCATAACACCTTACTCTTGAGTGTTTTGCCTACTGAGTTGAACACTCGGTATGTCTTCAAGATGATAATGATCAATGGAGGTCCCACCCTTAAATTCGTCCTCATCTCCATCTAAGACTTGGGGTATAGGTACCCCAAGTCTTAGTCTATTAGTATTTTGTGGCCTTACCAATGGTGTCTCTAAAGTGTTCTCTGGAGATACCACTTTGATAGAACAATGTGGGGCCTTTCGCCTATGAACATCAAGCATGCTCCCCATTGATGAGCGATTGGCTGGATTGGCCAAAGGCTTTACCTCCATATCCATAAGATTATTCCTTAATGGGGGCACATTCACTGGTCTGGCCAACCCCATAAGGAAGCCCTCCAAAAATGACATTTTTGTAGACAAATCTTTCAAGGTATGCTTTTCTTCGCGTAGTTCACATTGGAAAATGTTGTGACCTTTTTCCATCGAATTCAAGATTCGGGAAAGCACCGAAAAAGAAAAGGCCTGCACCACCTCTTCATCTGAAGATAGGGATACTTTAACATTTTGATGGCTTCTCTCTGAGCCCGAAGACCCCCGATTTTCATGAGGTTGCATGTGCATGTGACTACATGGTGCAAAGGTACTTGATCTCGGTCCTCTATTTTAAGTACGTTCTGGTTTAAAATTGTAGGCGATAGACCCTATCGGTTAAGACAGAGTCCTGTGAAGGCCAACACTTTCTCTTCTGTCCCAACTGGGCGAACCAACTGCCTCAGGACCCAATGACAGGTGGACACGCCTGGCTTATTCACGTGAGACCGTTGGAGCCAGTATGGGAATGTCCAGAATCAAGTCTTTCTACAGGTAATTTTCTATGTCTTGTGGATTCAGATGTTCAAGAGAGCACAAGCCTCTCGATTTTTCAGATGTTTGGTGCAAAATTACAGCCTCTTCAAGATCACTGATATTTTGAGGCAGGTTTTTTATTTGACTATCGATCAGCTCCGACCACTGGGGAAATATATCAGAAATATTAACTCCAGCCATAACTTGTGCAATGCAAGGGAAATCCTGAGTTTCCCAATTTTTTACGGTCACACCCGTTTCATCCAAATGTATCATGTCTCTAGTGTTTATAATTTGTTCAGACATAGGGCCTCATTACATGGAAGGCGGTAAGGGTTAACGGTCACCGGTAATGCTACCGGTGACCGTTAACCCTTACCGCCTTACTACGATGTCCCTTTGCGGGACCCGACCTTAACGGCTGGTGTAGACCAGCCGTTAAAGTAGGGACCCGCAAAGGGACATTGGTGCTAATTACGGTACTACAATTTACGGTACCGTAATTAGCGCCTTCCCCATTGCCATTATGCCCTATGGGGCAAAAATGGGAATGGGGAAGGGCCATGACGGCATGGGGAATTACCGCCCCGCCAACCTCGGAATGGGGTGGTAATTCCCCATTCCGCCATGGCGAAATCGGTAAATTACCGGCATGAACCATGGTGCTAAAAGCACCATGGTTTAGCACCTACCGTGTAATGAGGCCCATAGTCCTGGTTGGGGTCATCGTATTTTCCTTGTTAAAAAAAGTCCACTTTATGTCCTTTGAGCCAATAATGGTCTTTTATACGGCATATTTGATCACAAAATATTTGCCATGTTTTATTCAAGCCACACGTTCAGAAAAAACGAATTCAAAGCGCCCAATACCAAAAATTCACTCAACATCCTTACAATTTTGCAATATGCAGCATAGGCAGAGTTACACGCAGCCTGGCAAAAAAAGTTATAATTGCCGTAATCTCTTCTTTCTGACGTACAGGCACTGGGAGCCTTTTCCTTAACCCCTTAACTGCTGAGGGTTTTCCCTACCATTGCTGAGCCCTTTTTTTGGATTTATGTATGTCGCATTCAATCCCTTATAACTTTTGTTTGTCACAAGAGATATCTCTGCCAAATATGTCCCCTTTCCTTCCCACATTAAGGCAGTCATAATGCCACCAAGGAATTCGAGTTTGTTGTAGGGGGGTGAGAGAAAATAACAAAAAAGAGAGCAAATTGTGTTTTTTCAGAAAATGCCAATAAAATGATGTACAAAGAAGCCTGTGGTTTTTTCCTTGTAAGAGCTAGGAACACATGTTTTGCTGTTCTCAATTCACCATTTTCCAGGCTTTCAAGAACAGGTTTCGAGGAAACAAAAAAAAAGATATTTTTATAAAGTTACCATCAGTTTTGTGAGAGGTAGGCGATTGTTCCCTTTTTTCCCCAATAGAACATGCATGGACAGAATGGAAGAACAGGGTATGAAAGCTGAATGGGAAGACAGAAAGACATACATTTCCAAAAAATAGACAAAATTCCAAGTTCCAAACGCAGTCATTTGCACAGGCCAGGCAACTACTATGTAGGTAAAATCACAGTTTGGGAAAAAGTTTGAAAAATGACAGAAAAAAGGTATGTGCTGGACACGTTTGGACAACCTAAGGTAATGGCTTCTGTGAATATTGAGAAAAGCTATTTAGGAAATCACACATTTTTCATAATGTTTCACAAAACAAGCAATACCACAAGCCAAAAACTGAACCTTGGTACACAGGATTTTCATGATGACGGCCTAAACACACGTAATTAGCATGTGAAAATAAGGAAAACAAATGTGGCGAGAAATGGCAGGCATGCATTTTTTGAAAGAGCACAGGCTGACCTTTTGAAGGATAGGTGACTTGTGCAGGTTACAAAAGCGTACAGTGCCTAAAGCAGCGACTAAATGTAGGTTACAATTGGGAAATGAAAGGGTTGTGTAAAAGGTTCCAGAGAGTCCATTCCCAGAGGGAAAAGCTGTAACGCAGCCCAGACAGAACTGGATGGTTGGGGGTGATGTCCCTGGCCTTGGGCACACATCTCCCATGTCGACAAGGGTGACAGGCGCCCAAGGCCGGGGGCAGCAGCCCAACCATCCTGGAGCTCTGGCTAGGCTGCATTACAGCTTTTCCCTCTGGGAAGGGACAGGGACCCTGCCGGGGCTCCCTGTGACTGCCGCTGAACCTGGGAATGGCTGACCAACAAGGGAGCCAGGTGCCCAAGCCTGGAGGCTGCATCGCCCACCATCCTGGAGCTCTGGCTTGCATGCATTACAGCATTTTCCTCCGGGAAGCGATGAGCACCCTGCCGGGGCTCACTGGGACTGCCGCTGGACTTGGGGATGGTCGTCCAACATGGGAGACAGGTGTACAAGGCCAGGGGCATCAAACCCAGACCTTCCGGGAGCTCTGGCTGGCCTGCTTTACAGCATTTACCTCCGGGAAGGGTTGAGCAGACTTCTGGGGCTCACTGGGACTGCCGCTAGACTTGGGGACAGTCGTCAAACATGGGAGACAGGTGCTCAAGGCCAGGGGCAGCAGCCCTGAGCATTCTGGAGCTCTGGCTGGGCTGTGTTATAGCTTTTCTCTCTGGGAAGGCATTGGCACACTGCCAGGGCTACCTGGGACCGCCACTAAACTTGGGGGAAGTCATCAAACGTGGGAGACAGGTGCTCAAGGCCAGGGGCAGCAACCCTGAGCATTTTGGAGCTCTGGCTAGGCTGCGTTACAGCTTTTCCCTCCAGGAAGGGATGGGGTATCTGTCAGGGTTCCCTAAGACCGCGCGCTGAATTTGGGGATGGTCGCCCAACATGGCAGACAGGTGCCAAAGGCTGTAGGCTGCACCGTCGGCCATCCTGGAGCTCTGGCTGGGTTGCGTTACAGCTTTTCTCGCTGGGGAGGCAGTGGCACCCTGCCGGGGCTTTCTGGATAGTTTTCATTACAGATACAGAGATGAAGTCAAGGAAGGATGTCAGGCTAGTGAAATAAAAGAAAGTAATTATGGTTAGGGGGAAGGAGACATAGGGCCTCATTACACGGATGGCGGAGAACCATGGTGCTATTAGCGCCATGGTTCATGCCAGTAAAATACCGCCACCGCTTTGGCGGAAAGGGGAATTACAACCCCATTCAAAGGTTGGCGGGGCGGTAATTCCCCCTTCCACCATTGCCCTTCCCCATTCCCATTTTTGCCCCATAGGGCATAATGGGAATGGGGAAGGCGCTAATTGCGGTACCGCAAATTGCGGTACCGTAATTAGCTCCCTGAGTCCCTTTGCGGGTTGGTTTTTAACGCCTGCAAAAAGCAGGCGTTAAATCACCCAACCCGCAAAAGGACCTCGTAGTAAGGCGGTAAGGATTTACCAGTACCGGTATTTTACCGGTACCGGTAAATCCTTACTGCCATCCGTGTAATGAGGCCCATAGGGTGGTATCAATATGGAAAACAAGGTATGGTCTCACCATGAGTGAGGCAGACCGCCGCAGTGAAGATCAAGGCAACAGAAATAGAATGGTAGTGTGGAGCATTGTAAGGATACAAAAATACTACCCTATCCTTTGAGGCGAGAAGATGGAAAAGCACTTCTAAGGCAACTAAAACAAATCAGTTTAAAGTACTGATTTTCTGCTTAAGACTGTGAATGAATACCTAACTACGCAGTAGTCTCTGGAAGTCTAAGCACACCTCCAGGTGTGATCGCTGTTGCAAAGACGCAGTGATGCGCGTTTTATGCGTTTATATCACTGTGAACAGGAAGTAGTCCCAATACTTATGGTTCGACTTGATGTGCTCGCCTGACTAGCGTATGGCGGGCTGCCATCTTGAAGGCAGGCGCCACACCAGACGCTAGTCCCGACTTGGAATGTGACCATGGAATCCCTGCGAAGCTGTTTGCTCAGGTGCGGGCCTCTCTGGTAGCAGTGGTAAGTACGGGAGGGGGGTGTTTTCTGAATTTTCCTAACACAAACAGCCCCCACACCCAACATCCTTTCCTTGGTGGCCTAGTGCTCCCTCTGCTTCCTAGGGGTGCACAAATTGGGCCAGACCCTCAATTTTGCCCTCCACAGGGAAGCAGAAAGGATGTGCCCCTCTGTGGGGGGATTCCTGAGACTGCTGGCCGCCAGGGACTGGACCAGCCCCCTGATGCCCCAAGTGTGCCACTAACAATGTAACGCGAAAACTAGGTGAGGGTCTCAGACACCATATTTGTGTTTACGTCTAGTTGGAAACACTAGAATGTTAATGCACATAAAAAGTGCTAGGCACGTTGATGTTACCATGTCACAAGGTGTACAGCTTGATACAAGGTATAGAAAGAGTCAGGGATCATGTTAAAGTTGAAATTAAAAACAATATTGTTTTTGTTTCGTAACAGCATAGTGAGTTAGAAGGTAGTCAAAAGCTGCTACCTTTGCCCCACCAAAATACTTTATAAAAACTGAAAAGTTGCCCTTCATGACACTCTGGCACGTAAGAGTGCAGTAAATATTGATATTGTGAAGCCTATGGTATCCTATATTGAACAATGTGTTTAACATTGTCTTACATAAATGTCGACGTATGAGAGGCACTGAAAACCAAATAGCTTGATGCTCCGTTGGAAAGTGGAGGGTCTGACCATCAAACAACAATTGGAGTATCAGCATGAAACAAACAACCTTTACAGCAGTTTGTATCTTCCGAACAGTGTGTTACAACTGAAATGACAATACTGTCTGGAACAATGATTCAAAGAATGTGCATAAGAGATATCAGTACAGAGCAATTCAATTTGTGACAGCCATAATATTTGCATTCGCCATGTTTCCAAAGAAAACATTCCTGATCAGATTGTCTATTGACATTCATTTACAATCACAAATTTCCTAAGGAAAACCAACTGCTGATCCAGTTCAATCTGTTAACAGCCATAACGTTGATGTTATCACAAACTTCCCAGTAAAACAGTAGCGGATCATCAACGTTAACAATGAAACATTCTGAAAAAAAGACAGTTCCAAGAAAACCACGTCCTCATGTAAACCATCAATGTGTGTGTGTGTGTTTCCAATTTGCACAGTTGTAAGGGCAGTCCAATACAAACCCAGATCTCTGTGTGCATGTTTAACACATTTTACTTTTCTGCCCGGCTTCTGCAGACATCAGAGCAAAAAACCTTAACCTGTTTTACGGGAATTACGTTTCGGACAATACTGTCCTGCACTGGTATACTTGCTCTAGGCAGATATGCAATGTGTTAGCTGGTCCCTACTATCATATCTTAGACAGGCATTGCATGCTAGAAAATGCCTATTTTCCTCTTCGTCAGTACTTCAAAAGGAATTATTATAAGCTAATGAATATCTATTTATTTGTGCCTGAATTAGGTTTAAAATGTACAATTTATGTGACAATTACATAATTTTGTGATTTCATTGTTTAATGATGTTTATGTCCGAAATATGCATTTTATTGGCTGATTGATGAAGGGATTAGCAATTTCTGCATTTAGGTCCCTGTGGCCCGGTCTAAAGAAGGGAGCACATTTATGCATAACCACATTCTGATATCTATGGAGAGCTAGAGCAGACTGGCCTAAGACATACATACATACTCTCAAGTTTATTTTTTTAGTATAGTTTAAGATCCTTTTCTGGTTAATGATTATGCTTCGGAGTAGGAAGAGACAGGTTGTTCAATCCCAGGCACTGTCCGGGGAAGCGTTTTGGGAAGTGGCACTAAGGCCGTTCCTCTCTCTCGTCTCCCCTGGTATTCTCACCCTAGCCCAGGCGTCCGTAATCCCTAGTTAATGCTATATAGCGGTACCAACTAATGTTTTAATACTAAACCTTGTATAGTATATAGATGATTTTCCTAAGAGCAGGCTCACTAACTCCCTCAGGGGACTATCTAACTTTCCCTACTTGCAACACTGGCTAGTGTTCTAATAGTGAAGGGGCTTGTGCCTTGCAATCGCTCTGTAGGATTTTCCCAGTTTTACACACACCCATTCGCACCTTATCCTTCTACCATTACCTGCTTTTTCTCCTGTCTCCTCCCCGCCAACTTTCTCTCCCTCCAATGTTTCACTCCTCCTCCCTCCGCTGTTTGATGTTAACTCTTCTCCATCTGCTCCTACACTACTACTACTCCTCTACCACAACTCCTCCTCTCACTACTACTATTCCCTCACTACTACTGCTCCTCCCCTCACACTTATTCTCCTCTCACTACAACTACTCCTTCCCTCACTACTGATGCTCCTCCCCTACCTCCTTTCCCTAAATAACATTTACTTCACCTTCACTCCTACTCTCACCTCTGTCCACTTGCCACACAAATACACATTCTCACACTGCAGTACCCTTGCACTAACTAAAGCAGTGCATCACCTTTCTTTAATAAACGTCTCCACACTCCGCTGCTCCTTCCTTCCTCCTGTTGATCGCTCTGTCCACCTCCACTGCTGACCACATGCGGATAACAAACACTTCCTGTTTCACCTATAAAGCCACTCCCCTTCCTGGGATGCACGGGCTCTTGCTAGCAAATCTGATTCTAACTACTGCTTCCCCCATGCCTGGGTGTGTAAAGACAGGTAAAAGTCTTAAAAGTCGACAATTAAGGATCAGGGTGATGACCTGATCCCCGAAATTGACTATTCATGTCGAGTTTGGATAAATGGAATCATTTTAGGTCACGGATTAAATCTGTGAAAAACGGTGAATAGTAGTAATTCACCTTTAGGCAGAATAACATCCACAATCTCCCAATACGATTGTTTCTATTTGTGAACCAGCAAAAACATTTTGCGGATAAGACACACTGGGCCTCATTACACGGTAGGCGGTAACCATGGCGCTATTAGCGCCATGGTTGCTGCCGGTATTTTACCGTGTCCGCCTTGGTGGATGGTGGAATTACCGCCCTACTCCACGGTGAGCGGGTGCAGTAATTCCCCATTCACCAAGGCCCTTCCCCATTCCCATTTTTGCCCCCATAGGGCATAATGGGAATGGGGAAGGCGCTAATTACGGTACCGCAAGTTGCGGTACCGTAATTAGCACCAAGGTCCCTTTGCGGCACCCTACTTTAACGGCTGGTAAAACCAGCCATTAAGGTCGGGTCCCGCAAAGGGAACTCTACGTGTAATGAGGCCCACTATGAGGAAGTAATTAAAAAGTGATTTTGACTTCCACAAGTGCACACTAATTTTTTGATTTTGAGACGTTAGCAAGAGTAGTGAGCGAGGGGAGGGCCAGTCTCTCCCCTAAACTAGACAGGCGGCACACCAGCATGACTAGGGACATCACACCCACTTGCGGGGTAGTTAGTGCCTTTCTTTGAACAGTAACACTTAAACCCCCTTCTCCTCAGTGCTTTAAGTGGATCAGGGCCAGCCGGGATTGAGCCCCAGCAGTCTCCAAAAAGTGAGGCTGTGCCGGTTCCCTGCCGGGGCACCCTGTCCCAACACACTGCAGTGGGTCATTATCCCGCCACAGCCATAGCCTCGATGGGAGATGAGCCCACCACCGTGATTGAAACAGGCAGCTGTGACTGACAGAAGTGCTAGCCAGTCACAGCATCACCCAAACTGAGCGAGGCTGTGGTTGGTTGGCACTTCGGTCAGTCACAGCTTCCTGCAGGAAACACTGCGGTATCTCCAAACAGTAACTTCCTCTCCTGACCCCTCGGTCAGGAGTCTAAGCTACAGTCCTTTTGTTGCCTGTGGGCAGAATCATGCCCGCGCCCCCTCCCCAGGTCACATGGAGGCTGTGCGCTGCAGATTCGACCACAGAGCCCGAGATTTGATTGTCAGATACATAAATAAATAAATAAACCGGGTCGTGGTCTGTTCCCCTCTGCACACGACATGGTTAATTTATTTATTTATGCATTGTTTGTTCGAAACACGTATCCGACAAACAATGCATAAATAAATAAACCAGGTTTGTTCAAGGAGCAAAACGAAGAAAAGTGGTGAAAAGAAGTGATGCAAAGTGGTTAACAACGGAGATACACAACCCGGTTTATATATTCATGCCGGGTGATTTATCTATTTAGCTTGTACCAAGCAGACTGTGTTGATATGCACTTAGTGGCCACGCCCATCACGTCATAGACCACGCCCATCATGCAAGGCACGCCCCTGAATAAGCCCCCCTCAATTTCTTACCCCTCGTAAAACACTGCTTCTCCTTCAAACGCTACTGAAGTGTAGTGCCTTGATAGCCACTTTCAGGAGTTAGTCCTACGTTTATATTAGTTGCCCTGTCCCGGTTTTTTACATTTTAAATCTGGTTACTCTACCCAACGTGAGTGTGTCGCGGATCAGTAATGGAGGCCCTGGTGTTCTTGCCAAGTTTATGGGGTTTGGTGCAGAACTCCCCCAGGGTAGGAATTGGCCTTTTAGGGGCCACAGCCCCATTGCATAAGCCAGTGGTATTCAAACTGTGGGGAGAGCCCAGCATGAAAAGTGTGTGAAAAAAAAAAAGAAAAAAATATTTCTTTTTTTTTTTATTGGAAGAAATGGGCAGGGGCAGCTCACATGGTCGGGCTGAAGCATGAAACTGTCTCAGGCACCAATGAAAAAGTGGCCCGCATTTGTAAATGGATATTCATTCCTTTAGTCGCAGACATTTTGAGTAGTACCCAAGGGGGTGCCTTGTGTTAAAATATAAGTAAATTGTGATATTTAAAGAATATTTATTCAGCAAAAATGGTCAAAATTACTAAATGCATATGAAGCAACTCATCAAACTGGCCCACATTGGCCAAAAAGGTGGCCCATTATGACTGGCACACACTAGAATTGTGCATTTTTGGTACAGGCATTGCTCTATAGGCCAGTCCGAGCCTAGCGGCTCATCCACAATGGCAAGGGGGTGCACATCCATTGGCCGCCTCGCCCGTTATGGAGGAGCTAAGGAGCCAGCCCAGTGAAACAATGAGCACTCCCTCATCTGCTTTTTCCAGCTGAGGGAGTGCTCCTAGGCTGGCAGAAGTGTCAAAGGGAAACACTATTTGCTTTTGACAGTTCAGTTCCACAGCTGCACATGCTCACTGAACCATGCAAGGCTGGCGGTTTTGCTTCGCTACCATTTCATAGCTCATTGTAAATGCTGGCTGGGCCACTGCATGTCTGTATGTGTGAGGAGGAGCTCCTGGCCTCCTCGCACATACGGACAGAGCAGCCTGGAGCAGGGCTTTTCAGCACCCACACGCAGGTCAATGCAGAAGGTACGTTTATGCTTATTTTATTTTCATTTAAACATGTATATGGATGCTTGTATTCTTCTGTTATGAGTGAGTGTATGGTGATGGATGCTTGTGTGAATTATAGTAATTGCTCTATGTGTGTGTTTGTGTGTTAGTTTGTTTTGGTCCGTTGAGCTGATTTTGGCAAGTGGTGGATAGAGTGGAGAAGGAGGATTGTACAACAAAGGCATTTTAAAAATGCCTAAATGCCTTTATTGCACAATCCCTCTACCCACCTGCCAAAATCAGCTCTCCTTCTGAGGCGCTGTGGAGCCCAGGGGACAGGGATGGTATTCTTTTACTGGATTGATTTCTATCATAGATGTCCATTCTAAAATACCGTGCTTTCCCCCTTAGCAACTGAGCACCTTGCATACACACATAATCATGCTATTGTGCTAGGCCCAGTGGGGCCCAGGGGACAGGGATGGTATCTTTTTACTGGACATCTATTATAGATGTACAGTAAAAAATGTCATGCCTGCCCCCTGTGCCCCCCAGCACCAATTGCAAACTGTTTGGCTATTTACCCATTTTCTTTTTTAAAGTGTGTTCTATAATGCAACATTTTAACCATTATTTGAAAAAAGAATCAAGGGGGAAAACCGCCCGAACCTCCCTTGATTGTTTCGGGCTCCCTCGCTGCACTCGGTCGCTATGCCATTTTTGGGGGAAATAGTTATTCCCATCCACATACAGAATTCACCAGCCGCCACTGGCCTTCGGACTGTGTTGGGAACTGGATGGGGGGAGCCCAGGCACTTCTGGTGGGAACAGGATGGGCGGGAACCATGGGATAGTGATGGGAGCAGGATGTGCGGGAACCATGGTATAGTGGTGGGAGCAGGGTGGGGAGAGCCCAGGGTGCGTGATGGGGTGGGAAGAGCCCAGGGACTGGGTAGAGTGGAATGAGGGAGCCCAGCGACTGTGATTGGGGGCAGGTGTGGGAGCCCAGGGACTCCCACACCTGCCCCCACAGGTACTGTCAATTTGGCATTTTTTTTAAAGTTTGAAGACCACTGGCATAAGCCCTGGTGGTCTAGTGCCTATCGTTCTTGTGACGGTATAAGCTGCCACCCTTCGCTGGAGAATGGCAGGCAACCCCTCCCATTGCAGCGTAACTGCGGTTTGCTGCTGCTTCTTATTACAGGGCCAGCATGGACTACCTGTTGAAGGGATGCGCTATCCCCGGGTTGAAGGCCTCCTCGGTCTGGTCTGTGTGTGGAGTTGGAGCCTGGAGGGCTGTTTTTTTCTTGTTGCTGCTCACTTTGGTTCGAGTCGCTTTGGTGGGCTCATTGCTTTGGGTGACGGGGCGCCACCCTCACCTCATATAGAGCGCATTGACTGTTTGCAGTGAAGTGCAGGCTGGCCCCAAGTGATCCTGCAGCATCACACCGTGCTAAATGGGCACAGTTTAATAAATACAATACACGTTTCACATAAATAAAACACAGGGCCAGTCTTTCCATCAGGCAGTGCAGGCGGCTGCCTGGGGTGCCAGTCTCTAAGGGCCGCCATGCTGCAATGCTGCAGCATTTTATTTTATTGTAATAAACTTAAACTAGTACTATGTAAATTGCTACAAAAAATCATCATACTCTAAGAGCACTGCATGATGCTGCAGTGCCTGCTGTCAGCACAGCAGTGCGACGTGTGGGGAAAGCCAGGCTAGCAGTGCCCCTGGGGTCTGATTGCTGGATTTTATGATCCAAAAAAAAGCAACATATGTTGCTTAAGTTCCCCGGACCCGGCCAGTCCTGGCCTGACCACACATGCCTGCCCCCTCGTCAGCTCATGCACTGTAGTCTAGTAATTGGGGGACGTGATTGGGCTGGGCGGCTCAGTCAGCTGAGCTTCATTTGGACGGTAGCCGAATAGATTAATCATAGCAGCACAGCCTTGCTGAGTCACCATCGGGCTTGGAGGTTCAAGACCCTGGTAGGAGCAGCAGGTTCAGCAGGCCAGGAGGCCAGACCAGCCACTGTGCTAAGCCAAGAAGCCCACCTGCCAACTCCATGTGCAACTGAACTGGGTTGCAGCCTGCCTGTCGCCTGCCGCGGAGTGCAGAAGACTGATTGCTGGGTGACTGTCACCCGACCTGCTGCTGGCTGTCTGACTGCAGATACTTGCACAGCCTCACACTGACCACAAAGCACCAACCCAAACTGATTGAAGGAACATGGGCAATAGTTTTCCCATATTTACTTAATTGCCCTTAGACGTGTTTACTTCAATTTATGTACCATAAGCAATTTGACTAGTCATAGCAAAAACTATGCCAACAGAAAAAATATATGTTATATAATAGTAATAATAATACTAATAATAATAATAATAATAATAATAATAATAATGTACTTGCTTAAAAAGCAGCAACCTACATGTATCGCACAAAGTGCACGCACCACTGGCCAGAGTCAAGTGTATCCATTCTGCGTGTGATACAAGTCTTAAGCTGCCCTATAGACATTGGCTCTGTGCTCCGTATTATCTGTGAGCATTTGTCGTAAAGCCAGACAACCTGGGTTCTAACTGCTCTGGGAAATAGATGTAGTGTACAGAATGAGAATGCATCCAATATGTGACATCCCTTTTAACCCTAGTAAACCCCACCATTGCCATGACTGTCTAGCCCCACTGTCCCCGTCCGAAACCATGATTTTACAGGCTTTCCCATCCAGGGGATTTTATCAGAGACGTCTTTATGGGAGGTCAAAGGGGGCACTTGCCCCAGGCCCCTACCGTGGAATGCGGTCCCCCAGAAGTCTGCCTGAGCTAAAGAGGTCAGTTTCCATTGTTCACCAAACTTACAAACTTAAATAGCACACGTCAGTTTTATTTTTTAATGACATGCAGCTGAGGCTCTAAACGTATTGCCTGTCTGTTGTTTGCAAGTACATTCTGCTCTGATCAATTAATCCAGTAAAGCTTTCTCTGTTCACTGTGCGTTCACTACGGAACAACTTCTGTAGCATTCTCACCTTTCTGTAGTGATTTATATTGATCAAGTGCAATAGTCAAGGTTGAAATGTATACTGATACATTTCAGTGCTGGGTCCTAATATAGCTCATTGTGTTAAGTACTCATTGCAGAGATCTATGTTCATATGCAAGGTTACAATACCAAATTATAGCAAGGCCTACTCAGACTTTCCTATAGTTTGCCTTCTCACATCTTGGTGCCATTGTTTAGCCCTTCACCTTATATTTCTTTCTTTTTGTGTAGGCTATTTAAGTGAAAGGCGTTCAAGACGGAAGAAAGTGGGCCTGATATTTCAGGCCTCTGGCAAGCATATTTTAGGTCTGACCATTTGACACAAAAACTAGTTTTCTTTTTTTTGTACAATTCAGATTCTTTTCTGCACATTTACAAGTAACAATTTCACAAGCCTGTGTTTTGGGTATATTTAAAGCTTTAAAATGCAAAAGGGAAATTCAAATAAAGCCCCTCATTGCGAGTAAGCTGGTCTGGGAAAAATGCTGGTACCACCGACTCTGGCATTGTTCCCAGACTGGCTTACTCCGAGTCCGCCGGTAGGGGCAGTGTACTACCGACAGGTCAGGCCTGCCGGTAGTTCAAGCCCCTATCGGAAGACTTTTCACTGAAGCACCTGCACTGTTAGTAATGGTGACGGTGCTTCAGTAATCCCATTCCCATGGAGTCCTATCGTACTCCATGGGAATGGGAATTTACCGTCCCGCCGCAACCCGTAATATCCCGCAATCACCGGGATATCGGGCGGCGGAAACGGTAAGGTGAGTTTGCCAGTGAGCCCCTGGTTGTACTACCGGCAGCTTACCGACAAACATGTGAGGGCCAAAATCTTTTAAGATCACATCAATTAGGATGGTGATACTTAAATACTTCTCTAGGTGATGGAGACAATGAATCTAGAATCATTCAATTTTGCATAGTCAGCTTCTATAACATTTTTAAAATGGTAATGTTGTGTTATGTTCTTTGTTTTCTTTAAAATGGGATTATTTTAGGTCATGGTAAGAACTGGAAAATAAAGTGGTAAAGTACAGAAATTGCAGAGTGGGTTTAAATCCAAATGCATCTATGTGATTACTTTGAAAATAGAATTTCCAAGTCCAAAATACCAAATAAATGTTTTTTTGCTGCATATATATATATATATATATATATATATATATATATATATATATATATATATATATATATATATATATATATATATATATCCCCACAGCCCCTCCGGTACCCCTCCACCTTTTTTATTAACTTAACCCACCCCCCACACACACATTATATCTATCTCTATCTATATCTCTATCTATCTATCTATCTATCTATCTA
Organism: Ambystoma mexicanum; assembly: GCF_040938575.1. Taxonomy (NCBI): domain Eukaryota; kingdom Metazoa; phylum Chordata; class Amphibia; order Caudata; family Ambystomatidae; genus Ambystoma; species Ambystoma mexicanum. The sequence continues at coordinate 583,521,410 of NC_090922.1, read as the reverse complement.
TCTATCTATCTATCTATCTATCTATCTATCTATCTATCTATCTATATCGATCTATATATATAAATATATATACACAAACACACACAGTAAAATGGGGCTCTCGAAATTCGGTATTCTGGCCTTTGAAATGTTTACCTCCTTCATTTTCATATGATCCGAATCCCAACGGCACCTCTTAACCAATGTGTGGTCCTGGGCATTTCATTTAATCTCGTATTGCCTAACTTGTCAAAATTGCCACCACTAGACCTTTCCCAATTGTTGCCCTTAAGAGTGATTTCGTTCTCCGTGTATGATCTTCAAAAAAGCCACACTCATGTTTTCACTCGCTGCAGTGTTGCTTCCTCTATAATAATAGTGTGCATTGATATATTACACACCACAGACACTTGTTCCTTTGCTCTCTAATGGCAACACTACTCTCAGTCCGTCTTGATATGCACACCTTCCGGCTAGCTTCTAATCATCACCCACTATATATGCTATTGCATGTGTAGTTTTCTCCTTTCATCCAGTTGGTCTCCTGTATCCATGCCTGGGCATGTTTGTATTCTGTGAGGCAGCCAATCTGAGCCATCAGTCTATTCTGGATTATGTGTACCTTTTTCATACGATCTGTGTCCTGCATTTATACTATGGTCGGTGTACCTTCCTCATGAAGAGGGTAAGGGGGCTGAATACTAATATCGGTTCTTATTTTGATTGCTGCGAGGCAGCATATCAAAATCGATGGGTTGTGATCTTGATGAGGGTGGCGCAATCACATATTCTGGATCCCTTTATTCAGGGTGGAGGGGGGCCCCAAAGAGGTCCGTGCCCGGGGCCCCAAAATAGCTTAAAATGGCCCTGGCTTTTATGTTGTATACAAGAATCAGTGTGTGAAATTCAAAGCCAGGTTGCAGCAATGCCTTAGTTGGCATGTCCACGTCAAGGTTGACATAGCACTGCAGGGTTACCACTGTGTACAGAGCTTAAGGAACATCTGTTAGCTGTGTCATATTCACCCAGGGACAGCATTGTGGTCTTTCAACCCTTTAAATGAATGGGGTCTCGAGCCTGATGGGGGGGCCCCCAGCAACTGCCCCCCTATTGCCAGTCAGCTCACAAGCTGTTTGCTGGAGCCAGTCACCCGTCACTTCCATTGGGAGGAATGGAAGTGTTATCAGCTTGTTAAGGATTTCAATCGGGCGTCACACACCGGATCAGGACACTTGGTCTTATCCTGGGATGTGGCGCTCAATAGGAATGCTTTTTCTTTAATTTCAATTAATTTAAATTGAGCCGGTACCCGCCCCTTTTCACACCCCCTTTTACAAAAATACCCTGGGTCACAATAGACCATGTACCAGGCCGGTTGGTGAAAATACGATATTTTACGATAAAGGCCTAAAATGACACTCGGATTTTGATAAATAATTAATTATATGTGTGTTTAAATAATGCTATGCATTTGTTTATCACAGTATCAGGGATGTTATATCACTAGCAACTATAAGGTAAGGTGTCACAAAAGCATACAGTTCACAAAGCTGGTTGAAACTGAAAACACAGTGCAGCCGGTTTACACGTGGAAAAGTTGCATTTACACTTTTTTAGCTTTAAATGTCAAAACGTTTTTTTTTTTTAAAACAGGTGAAAAACACAGAATTGGAATGTGGTTTTTGGGCAGGGGGGTAGATGTATATCACAGGGACAATATAGAGATGAAAGGAGGTCTCTAGCTACCGAACTAGATGAGATTTGTAAGTTAGAAGAAGGTTCGCTTTTGGTCAAATAAAGCAGTGTAAGAGAGAAAAGCAGCTTAGAAACAGGCCAGGTTTCACTTAAACTAGATTATTAAGACTACATTGTTGAAGAGAGACACAGTAAGATCCAAGGTTGATTTGCAACATTAACCTTGTCACCCCAGCATTCAACTTTATGTGTAACTTAGTTTGATTACTCAACATATGACTAAGGGCTTATGATCTACACAAGACAGAATTAATAAAGAGATGGTGCTACCACTTAAAAAGTCAAGAACAGGATGCACAGAGAATTCTAACAGTTTTAACAAGTTACCAGGATATGGGTAGGATTGCTTAGAGAGTGGAATAAAGACAAAAGGGTCAAGATGGGGAGACTATCTGTTTCTCGCTTGAGTTTTGAGATTTTGGACCAGTCAGGGTTCTGGTCACAAAAGATTCTGGTCACCGGATAGCAAACTCTCCTGGCAAAAGACAGCTGGGCAAAGGTCTGGTGCAGTGGCGTAACACAAAATGTGGGGGCCCCCCTGCGAGCCATGCTGAGGGGGCCCCCCAACTCAGCAACAAATCACAGGTCGCGCAACACTCTGGGCTGGCCTAGATTGTCACGCTTGTGCAATATACACGAGCGTGCTGCTGAAGGGGTATGCCGCACACTGAACTAGGAGAAAGATATACATATGTATTTTAATGCAATATACAGCACACTTTCTGAGAAAAATTGGCTATAAAGCCATAGTGTTTGCAATTGTTTTTTAGGGTAACACCAATTCAATACATGCACGTCACCAATAGTGCACAACATTAATGGTTTGCTATTAAAAATGCCAAGCCACAATGAAAACATGTCCAACTGGCTGCACAATGTAGACCAGTGTAGACACGTAATAACATTACAGTAAAGCATGCCAGGCCACATTTAGACATACCTAGACTGGTTGCACCAAAATGCCAGTCAAAGCAATAACACTCATCAAGAAGAGAGTACACATTAAAGCCTGCGTCTCCGCAGCCTCTACCAACATTGCCGAACTCTTTAAAATCTGCAAGGAACTGATCAATTCCTGTTGCGGTTTCTACCTCTCCTGTTCCCTTCAAGGCCTTCTGGCCTCCCAATTCTCCGCTGAATCTCAGGCCATCCTGCTCCCTATTTCCTCTTCCTCTCCCTCTTCCTCTCTCGGCCCCCGTTGGCCAACTCTACCTCTCCCCCTCCTTTTTCCTCTTTCTCTCTGACAACACCTGACAAGGTTTCTAGACAAGTCCGATCTATGAATGTGTCGTCCAAACAGGTGCTCCCCTGCTCCTCCAGAACCATCAAGGACCATATTGACGCTCTCGCTCCAGCCTTGGCCAATTTCTGTAATCACTCTTTAGCCACTGGAATGTTCCCCTCTCCCCTTAAGCACTCCCTTGTGCACCCACTCCTCAAGAAGCCGTCTGCTGATCCTACCTGCCCGGCAAACTATTGCCCAATCTCCATCACCCGTTTCTTGGGCAAACTCTTGGAAAAGCTGGCCATCTCCAGCTTACTCGCCACACTAAATCTGTTGGTTGTCTCCATGACCATCAGTCTGGCTTCCGTGCAGCCAGAGGCACGGAAAAACTGCTCTCCTGAACACTGTTAACATCTGCTCTCTAACCTTGATTCCATCATTCCTTCTGTCCTCATCCTCCTTCTTTCCTCTGCTTTCGACACACTCAACAACGCCATCCTGATCAATCGATTCCGTGAGAACCTGGGCATCATGGATCTGGTCTTGGAATGACTGACCTCCTTCCTCTTGGACCACCCTCCCCTCCCAGGTCCAACCCGGTCCCAATCTCTCTGCCACCTCTCTCTACCTGTGGCGTTCCCCAGGGCTCTATCCTCTGACCCTGGTTTTTCATACCTCTGCTTGGCCCCTTTGGCCCACCTGATCTCTACCTTCTCCTCTAGCTTTCAGTATTATGCAGATTACTCAGCTTTCCTTCAGGCTCCTCTCGGCCTCCTCTCCTCTCCCCCTCATTCCTGACTGTCTATCCGCGATTCAGGATTGGTGCGCCTCCAACAATCTCCACCTTAATGCAAGTAAGACGAAGATCCTTCTCATTGGGACCCTGGAACCAGCTTTCCCTCTCTCACTCTGGCCGTCCGCCTTGGGCCCTCTTCCTTCACCTTCCTGCGAGGCAAAAAACCTTGGTGTCATCTTCAATACCACTCTCTCTTTCTCTCACATCTCGGCTGTCACCAAGAAGTTCCACTACCAGCTGCTCCTCCTCAAAGGGAATCTTCCCTTTCTCACTTTCCACCAGAAGCTCACTGTCTCCAGAGCCCTGGTTCTCTCTAGGCTGGACTCCTGCAACAGCCTCTTTCTCATTCTGCCTTCATCTACTCTTTGTCATCTGCAACTAATCCAGAACAGGACTACAAGACTTATTCTTGGCTTCAAGCCCAGGGATCATATCTCTCCAGCTCTGAAATCTCTCCACTGGCTCCCGGTGGCTGCAAGGATCAAGTTCAAGACCCTTTGCATTGTCCACAAAGCTTTCTGGGGCCGGGGCTGCACTACCTCCAATGCTTTCTTCCAAAATACCTTCCTTCTCGACCCCTTCGCTCAGCTACCTCCAACTCTCCAAGGGTCAGACGCTTCTCCAGGCAGAGAGTGGGGGGGTAGATCCCTCTCCTCTGCAGGTGCCTCCCTCTTGAATGGCGTCCCTACCCCTTCAAACTTGAGCCAGACCATCTGAAGTTTCGTAAAAAACCAAAACTTTCCTTTTCTCACTCTGCTTTCTCTCTCTCCCTTCCCTGCTGACCTACCTATCTGCTGTACCAGCCGGTTGCTTGGATACCCTCAGAGTCTCTGAGTCCAGGCTGTTTCTTGATCGGTCACCCTTGCACTATCTCCGTGCCTACCATGCACTTAGGATCTGTAACTGTAACCCTGCAGCCCCTTGTTCTCCTTGCACTACCCATAGTTGCGCTGCCCTGGCTGCACTTAATCAGAGAATTGCAGCCATGTTTTCCCCTCCCCTCTCTCTTGCACTTCCCGTCTCCCTTTCCTCTTGCACCTCTCGTTTTCGCAATGACACAAGGCCTAGTGAGATAGTTTGTCTTGTCCTCCCTCTATCTTCCCTCCCTTGTCTTGTCGCACATAGAAACACTTGTGTACAGGCGCATTATAAATGACTTTTATCATTTCATTTTATCACTGATGCCCAGAAAAATATACATTGCCGCAGTAAGAAATGGCTAGACTGGCAACACCCAAATGCCAATCTAGCCAGGTAATTACACTTAGTAGGACTGCTTTATCAGAAATTCTCAGTTAAAAGAAAGTCATACCAAACTAAGGAATGACTAGGCTTGCTGCACCAAAATGCCTCTCTAGCTACTAATACCACATATCATGCCTGCTTAGCCTGGACATGGACAACCATTATGATTTATCGCACAATCCCGCCCCCCCACACATCCCCTCTCCCTCCCACCCCCCACCCCAACCTCCAAAATCAGCTCCTTGCCCAATAATTATCTCCAAGTCCCCCTTCCTTGTCCCAGAGCTTACGTATGAGGCTCCTTGCCTCATAGGTAAGTACTGGGATGAGGAAGAGTGGGACTAGGAGTAATCAAGATTACAGGTAGCTAAGTCAGGCATTAACTCCATGTACCTCTACCTCATCCCAGTACTTGTATATGAGGCAGAGTACACAAGTACTGCCTCATACATAAGTACTGGGACGAGGAAGAATAGGGCTAGGAGTAATCAAGGTATTAAACACAAGTAGTGGCGCAATATCATTGAGTTGACTGGGCTTCAGCACTCACCCCCCCTGGCATTTTGGGCTATGTTGACTCAACCTGGATGACCTTTAGAGCAGTTGCCAGACAGAACAGGACACAGATGTTAAACGGCACCTGGGTTTTGCTGTTAATAAGGGCCCAGCAATTACCAATGTAAAGCATTTCACTGTTAGTACCTGCATTCAAATGGCACTTTTTTAGGCAATTGAAATTGCGATGTGGGTCTATGTGGGTCTAGTACATGTATGCCAGGGGAGTCATTGGTAGGCTAGAGAGGGAACAGGAGACCAGTCATTCTCACAGCAGTCCATAAGTGGGTGCTTTCAGACTTAAAGGAAAGAGTTAACTGCATGTAACATTGAAGCTGCACTAGAATAGTCTCATTTAAATACATAAAGAAGTTTGATGACCCCACACTAATAAGTTTTCCCCTCCCCACCACACGTGAAATCTGTGCCTCTCCCAACATTTGAAGGGTTAGCCCCTCGAAATGTAGGTTTTGTTGTGCCCCTGTACACAAGCACACACACCATTCACCATATACACACCCAGCCATCCATACATTTAAGTGTGCACTCTTTCACCATACAGGCGCACCCAGGCAGCCACCCATACATTTAAGTGTGCACCCTTTAACCATACAGGCACACTCAGGCAGCCACCCGTACATTTAAGTGTGCACCCTTTCACAATACATGCACACCCAGGCAGCCACCCATACATTTAAGTGTGCACGCTTTCACCGTACACGCATTCATGCACACCCAGTGACCCATACATTTCTGAGCACCCTTTCACCATACACTCACATAGGCATCCACCTATACATTTAAGCGTGCACCCTTTGACCATACACTCACCCATGCACACGTCATGGGGTTCAGGGGAGCCCTGTTACTTTAAAAAGAAATTGGGTCTCATTACAGGTCCGCCGATACAGGCGGGTTGCCACCAGACCTGTAAAGAATTACCGGCGCCTGACTTCCCTGAGCCACTGGGCTTTTCCAAGTCCTGCGGCCGGGAAGTCAGGCGCAGGTAATTTCGGTAATCCCTATTCCTGTGGAGTCCCATAGAACTCCATGGGATTGGGGACACGGAAGCACCAGCACTGTTTTTAACGGTGCCAGTACTTCCATGAAAGTTCTGCTTACCATGGCCGCTGTGCCCGGCAGGGTCAGACCTGTTGGGCACAGCGGCCCCAGCAGGTAGACCTATAATATGCCGGTCCGAAACAATGGTGCCGGTAAGATTACCAGCCCCGTTGTTTCCAGGCCGGCATGGTCACAATGAGCCCCATTGTTTCTTTTTGAAGTCACTCTAACTTCAATAAGAAATTATTCAGTTAAGGACCGAATCATAACGGAAATCATTTCTTTATGAAGGCAGAGTGACTTCAAAAATAAACTATTTATTTTTGAAGTCATAGGGCTCCACCCCACTCCATGACATGGAGCCCTCCAGCCTTTGGTCTTCCATGGCATGGGTTGGGAGGAGCCCTCAAACTTCAAAAAGAAAGTTTATTTTTGTAGTCACTCTGCCTTCATAAAGAAATTATTTCTTTATTAATGCAGAGTGATTTCAAAACTAAACATTTTTTTGTTTAGAAAAATGTATATATATATATTTTTTTTTTTAAAGTGGGGCCCCCTCCCAGGACATGTCCTGGCGGGGCCCCCTGTTACACCAATGCGTTAGTGGGCAAAAAGCCAGGCTTGTCTCAGGATACTTCCCAAAGGAATATCACAGCTTTTCCCTTTTGTTAGTGGGATTTCTGGGTTGAGGCCTTGCTGTGTAAGGACTAGCAATGCTTTGTCCTTGCAGTGGAATCAGCTATGCTTTTGCTTTGCAGTGGGATATGGAATCTGGCAGGATGAATGCAGAAGATCAGGAACGAAGGCGCAGGAAATTCAGGAAAGAGTCTGTCCTAGAGTCCTGTAAGCCACCCTTTGTATAAAGCATGGTGACATCATAGAATTATGTGGTGGGGCAGGCTTAGCTGAGCACGCCTCTAAACAACTAGATTGGTCAAGAGTAATGGTTGACGCCTTGCTCTCAGCTGGTTGGGTTTCAAGGGCATGATGTCAGATTTATGATGTGAGTTTTAAAATGTCCAGACCCTCCCACAGTTACTTTTGCTAAAATCCAGTTTTGACATAAATGGCACATTTGTACATTGGTAGCATTTTAACAAATTACATAAGCAGGTTACAACTCTGCAGTCTGTAAGACATTGTTTCACCCTTCTAATAATTTTTTGTCATTTTTAGTGTGAAATATTCAGCCTAAAATTCTATAACTTTATACATGTGTGTGGATTATCATTAGGCATGTCGGCATTGAAATTTGCAGTGACATCAGGTATACTTTCCTTAGAATACCCATGCCATTTCTGTTCCCAATATCACAGTAAGTCTGAAAGGTCTCTTAATAAAATAGCTATTTAAACCAAATGGTCACCATTGTCCTCCAAATATGGTCATGCCTTTCCAGGCTAACCCCCTAAACCCAGGGTTGTCCTGGAGTTATTCTTTAAAGCTTCTTGTAGAAGTCACAGGGAGGTTTGATCTCCTTCTTCACATCTACGTGTCCCAGAATTTTTATTGTAGGAGGCCTTTGCCCAGACGAAAGTCTGATGAGCGTGGTCAGTCAAAGTTTTCAAACCTAGTAATTATCAGCATCGTATCCTGGAAGTTTATGGTGTTTCCTTTTGGGGAAGGCCTTAGCTTAGCCAGCAGGAAAAACCTGTTCTGGAGCTTGCAAAATCCAGCCAATGCAGTTTAACTCCTATATTTTCTTTCATTTTGTCCTGAATCAAAACAAGCCTGTTGAATAAAACATCCCATATACGTTTCACAGCACAAACCTCCTTTACATTGCTAGACAAGGGAAGTGCCTTATCCAACATACACTTTTAAAACAGGTATTTTCCTTTATTTGCAAAAGTACATTTAAACACAGTGTGAGGCCTGCTGCATTTTCCTTTCGAAAAGGTTCCATCTGAATTTCCCACATTGTTCTGTAGCCATAGTTAGTTTCTTGTATGCAGCAATTTGAAACACAGATGCACTGAAATTGACATGGGCCTAGAGAGCTGGAGTTTATTTGAATTATTGATCTTTGACACTTTGTAACTCAAAAGTAAAACGTTTCCCGTGTAGCTGAAGTCAAGCCTTTTTTGATTCCTTCAGAACTGAACAACAGCCTGTCATTCAGGGATACTGCTCTTGCCCCTTCTCTCCTGTCTGTATTGTTTGTTCGTGATGTTCTTTCGCACTGTTCGGGTTTTGTACAACCCTGTGCATGGATCCTCGGGTTCCAGCGTGCGGTTCGTGACCCGACTCCAGGAAGCGTTCAGATGTCTGGGAAAAAGTCCAGGAAAGGGCGAGGAGCGCACTCGGAGATACGAATGTGCTGGCAATCCAGGAAATGCAAGGTGAGGAAAAAGGGGAAGGATGAAAGAAGAGGAGATTCAGGGGACCAGGAACCAGGAATCAGAAGTAATCGCTGTACGAACTCCGGCTGCACACGTCTGACTACTGCAAGCAGTAGCATTGAGAGGCGCAGGGCCTCGGGGGCGTGTATGCTTTGTAGAACTTAGAGCGTACAACACGGAGACTTAAGGGACGCGTACGGTGGTTCATGACAGCATGCCTCCTCCGAAACCCAGTTCCTCTGGGTTTGCCCGGGTGTATAAGGTGGTACCCTCGGAGCAGTCTGGGGGCATTTATGTTTGAGACTGGTTCCCAGGTGCGTTCACTGGGAGGGTACCCTTTCCACTCGACCAGATACTGTAGCTGTCCATGTCTGTACCTGGAGTCAGATATTCTGGAAACCTCGTATTCTAACTGATCATTGACAATCACAGGGGTAGATCTTGGAGCAGTTCAGGAGGACTGGATGTATGGTTTCAACAGAGAAGTGTGAAAGACTGGGTGGATCCTCTTCCAAGATTCTGGTAGTCAGAGTCGGAAGGCCACTGGGTTAATGATTTCCTATATGGAGAAAGGACCATAGTACCGGGGAGCCAATTTATTTGGTCGTAAGTTTCGAGGCAGAAGTTTCGAGGATAGCCAGACCTTATCACCTATTGTGTATGAAGGCCCTGGTCTTCTTTTGGAGTCAGCATAGTGCTTAGTGTTTGTTCGGGCCTTTTCGAGGTGTTCTTTTGCTTCTTTGTGTACGTTGATGTGGGTATCAATCCAGGAGTCAACTATAGGAACAGGGGTAGGATGTGGGAGAATGGATGGTAGAACCGAAGGGTAGAATCTTTGGCTACAGAAGAAGGGGCTGGTTTTGACAGCCGAGTGATCCAAATTGTTGTAGGCGAATTCAGCCACAGGTATTAAGAATGACCAATCGTCCTGGACCTTGGTGGCAAAACAGCGAAGATATTGTTCCAGAGTTTGGTTCACGCGTTCAGCAGCTCCATTGGTTTGTGGATGATAATCTGAGGATAGGGCACGTTGGATTCCTAGTATGCGACATAAATGTTTCCAGAACTGAGATATGTACTGGGGTCCTCTGTCAGATATGATCTTGGAAGGTAGTCCCTGAAGTCGGAATATGTGTTCCAGGAAGATTCCGGCAAGTTCAGAGGAGGATGGTAGTTTATATTAAGGTGTAAAATGAGTCATGTGAGTGAATAAATCAATGGTAACCATGATAGTTGTGTATCCCCTGGAAGGTGGTAGTTCCACAAGTCTGTAGCGATGAATTCCCAAGGTCTTGTTGGCAGCGCTGGTTGGTGCAGGAGACCTGCCGGTTTCTTGTTGTCATTCTTGTTTTGAGTGCAGACTGCACAGGTTTGGATGTAACGCTGGACATCATCCTTCATCTTCGGCCACCAAAACTGTCTTTGTATTAGACGGAGGGTGTTGGTGATGCCACAATGTCCTGAATGAAGGGTATCATGACATAGGCTTGTGATCTTTTGTCGTAGTCTTTGAGTGGGGATGACCAGGCAATTGTCGTTGAATAAATATCCGCCCTTCGTCTTGAGGTTCCATCGATTCTTTCCATTAAACTCCTTCCAGATTTCAGAGGACTGAGTTTGAATCCGAATGTCTTCTAGGAGACTGATTGCTTGGGCAACAAATATTGTGTGGGGAAACATCTTTGGGAAGGATCGGTCTTCAAGAATTTCGTAGTCAGGACGTCGGGATAAGGCATTGGATTTTATATTGTGTGTTCCAGGAACATGATGGATTTGAAACTGGTACTGGGCAAAGAAGAAGGCCCAACAGGCTTGACGACTGTTCCTACATTCCAGGAATTGCAGGACGTGAAGATTCCGATGGTCCGTGCGGACCTGAACAGGATGTTTCGCTCCCAGGAGTAGATGACGCCAGTCTGTGAAGGCTTGACGGATGGCTAGTAGTTCCTTTTCCAAAACAGAATAGTGGGTTTCGCTAGGGGTCAGGGTGCGAGAAAGGTAGGCGATGGGATGTTCTAGCTTGTCATCAAATTCCTGTTTCAGGACTGCCCTGATGGCATAGTTAGCGGCATCAGTTTCCACTAGGAAGGGTCAATCAATGTCAGGTTGGGCCAGGATGGGCCTTGTGTAAACTCTGACTTTAACCATTGAAATGCCTCATCTTGGATTGCTGTCCAGTGAAAGGGTGCATCGTTCTTCAACAATGTAAAGATCGGATGTACAGTCTCCGAAAAAAGGTATGAATTTCCGGTAGAAGTTAGCAAACCCCAGGAATGATTGAATTTGTTTCACAGTAGTTGGAATAGGCCAGGATAGAATAGAGTCTACTTTCGAGCGGTCCATTCCTATTCCCTCTGGGCTGAGGACGAATCTGATATAGTGAACTGTAGACACATGGAAAAGGCATTTCTCTGGTTTAGCCAGGAGCTTATGTTCACGTAGACGTTGTAAAATTACTTTAACATGTTCTTCATGCTTCAGATGGTCCTTGGAGTATATCAGTATGTCGTCCAGGTATACTATGACGAAGAGGAACAGCATATCGGAGAACACCCGGTCCATACAACGTTGGAAGACCGCTGGGGCATTGGCAAGTCCGAAGGGCATAACCAAGTATTCAAAATGGCCAAAGGGTGTTCTAAAGGCTGGTTTCCATTTGTCACCTTCCTTTATACGGATCAGATGGTAGGCACCTCTGAGATCTAATTTTGTGAACACTACAGCTCCTCTTACCTCTTCCAGGATATCCGAGATTAGGGGCAATGGGTAGCGGTCCTTGAAGGTGCTTTGATTAAGACCACGATAATCTAGGCAAGGCCTAAGCTCCTTGGTATCTTTCTTGGGGACAAAAAACAACGAAGCTCCCGCCGGGGATTTGGATGGTCGTATAGTACCATTTTCCAAGTTGGTATCCAAGTATTCTCGGAGGGCTCTTTTCTCAGGTTCTGAACATCCTTCCAAAAGGAATCACTGCTGAGGGCTCAGTATCAACAGCGCAGTCTTCAGGTCTGTGAGGGGGAAGGGCTTGAACTATGGCGGTCAAAAACACATCAGCGTAATCCTGATAGGCCCTGGGAACCTGGATGATATTCGAGACAGTGAATGGACCTTGCTGGTTAGTTTGCATATCTTCAGAGGATCTTGACGAGGAATCTAGGGATAAACAGTGGGACATACAATGTTCTGAACCAAGAAACAAGGATCCTGCTGCCCAGTTGATGTAGGGGTTGTGCTTCTGTAACCAAGGCATACCCAGTTACATTGGGTAAAGGGCAGATCTTATGATGTCGAATTTGATCCTCTCTTGATGGTGGTTTATAGAAAGCAGGATCTCTTTGGTTTGAAGGGTAATGGGTCTTGAAGAGAGAGGTCTTCCATCGCTAGCCTCTACAGGTTGCATGATGTCTCGTGTTTTATATGGAATGTTATGGGTAGTGACCCAGTCATGATATTTGAATATCCCCATGGCCCCACAATCCACTAATGCCAGAATGGGATAAGATTATTTCTTGGAAGGCAATAGAAAGGCCTGCAGAATCACAAGATTGTTTTGTCCAGGAGAGATCAAAGATGGAATAGATGTGAAGCAAACACCTCTCTCCCGAAGCTGTGCTCCATCTAGGATCGGGAGCTGGTGTTTCCCGAACACCGTGGAGGGGCAATAGGGCACTCTCTCACAAGATGTTTATCAGAGGCACAATACATGCACAGACCAGTGTGAATCCATCTCATCCTTTCTTGCAGAGTTATGGGTCCGCGGAAGGCTCCTAGTTGCATGGGCTTTGGGTCCGTGGTCGGGGAAGAAGCAGGCTCAGGTCTAGAGGAGGTTTCTGTAGAGGCCTTTTGGTAGGGTATTTTAGTCTTCTTCCTTTCCACCTTTCTTTCCTGGATACGAAAGTCAATTCGTAAGGAAAGATCCATGAGGGCCTGGAAGGAACTTGGGCGAGCTACCCTGGCTAGCTCGTCTTTTATCTCTTCATTCAAACCTCTTCGAAAGAGGGTGAAACAGGCCTCAGAGGACCAGTCTGCTTCCTTGGCAAGTTGTTTAAAGCGTGTCACATAGGTAAGCATATCCTGGGATCCTTGTTGAAAGTCCAATAAGCATTCTTGGGCACTGTAAACCTGTTCTGGGCGATTTAACATGGTCTTTAGCGCCTGCACGAAACCATCATAGTCATCCAGGAGGGTATCACCCGAATTAACCAAGGGAGTTGCCCAAGTTAATGCATTCCCGGAGAGATGTGAGATCATTAAGCCCACCTTTGCTCTGGGGGTGGATAAGTAGTAGGGCTTAAAGGTGAAGTGCACTAAACATGAATCGAGGAAGCCACAAAGGGTCTTTGAAGAGCCATCATATTTATCCACCACTCCGCCCAACAACACACTTTCCTTGGTAGCGGAGTCACGTGACAGGACCAGTTGTTTCAACGCTGCATTTTCGGCTTTAAGATTTTGAACTTCTGTTGTTAACTCCTGCATGCCGCGCATGAGGTCTTGAACTGCAGCCTCCATTTCCGTAACTGTATCAATTTGTTGGCGTCTCAATCTGTCACAGGTTTCCACCCTTCTCACCTGTCTGTATTGTTTGTTTGTGATCTTCTTTCGCACTGTTCGGGTTTTGTAGAACCCTGTGCGTGGATCCTCGGGTTCCAGCGTGCGGTTTGTGACCCGACTCCAGGAAGCGTTCAGATGTCCAGGCACAAGTCCAGGAAACGGCGAGAAGCACACTCGGAGATACGAATGTGCTGGCAAGCCAGGAAATGCAAGGTGAGGAAAAAGGGGAAGGATGAAAGAAGAGGAGATTCAGGGGACCGGGAACCAGGAATCAGAAGTAATCGCTGTACGAACTCTGGCCGCACACATCTGACTGCTTCAAGCGGTAGCGTTGAGACGCGCAGGGCCGCGGGGGCGTGTCTACTTGGTAGAACATAGAGCCTACAACGCGGAGACTGGCAAACAGCATTCCACGTTCAGCAGCCATGTTGGGAGTAATGCTGAGTTCAGTCCCCTATGGGTCAGGGACCACGAAGTCCAGAAGGGACGCGTAAGGTGGTTCATGATAGCTCTTGTCTGCTGGAGCACAATGTGAATGCGAATGGGCATGGCAGGGTCTCATTAATAAATTATTGTGATGAGGAATCAGAGGAAAAGAGCATCAGGGTGGCATCCTTTTTAAATATATATATATTTCCCTTTTTCAATGGAAACATTGGGCTTGCAACAAAGCAGCACTGCTTTTTCACTCCCCTTCTTTGATACATGTAAGAACACACTGGCAGGCTTTTTCAGTGTGCCCCCTTGTTCCATCCTGCCCAATATGTGCTTGGCAAGAGGGTGCAGCCATCTTTTGTTGCTGCAAAACGCAGTTTTGGTGTGAGGCAGTGGTGCTCCAAGGAGCCAGCACAGCCATTTTGCTGTTTCTGCTGAAATGCAGCTTGGTTATAGATGGGAGTACTGCTGAGTGGGTAAATATATCCCACAAGCTTGTTGCCTTTCAAAACTAGTTCTTCCATGCCAGCAACTTGCTTACAAAGACGGAATCATTGCTATACAGTAGGCATTCAGTGTTTCAGCTCCCTGCTGGCTCGCCGTCCTATGATAATTGGAAGCTAATAACCTTATATTTGTCTCCATTATAATGTTCACCCCCATGGGTGCCTCCAACTGCTTTCTGCTCCAGGCAAAGCCCCACCAACTATCATGTTGAAGTGGGCCCCCGCACATCTTCCGCCGTGCCTGTACTCACCCTGCCATAATGTAATAGCCCTGCAACAAAACCATGAGCAATTTTTCAGGTGGCTGTGTACCCCCACGGAACCTGCAGAATCCTGGAACTCAGGCATCAACCACAGTGAGCCCCCTTTAATGGGCTTTATTTGATCTGTATTGCAGAGCGCTTCATGGTCATGACACTCCCAATAACAAACATCGTTTAGCAAGCCTCATTTCAGTTCCATTGTAACATTAACAATAACAGTGATAACTCCTCTTGTTCTGCACAACTATAATAGGCACTCAAGACACACCTTCCTATATATGTGGTATAAATTCATGGTAGTGCATGTACCTGCTCTAGAGCTTTTGACTGAACGAGTTCTCACTGGATTAACTCTGGTCTCCATATTCCAGTGGATCTAATGAGCCAAGCATGGCCATGCTGGACAGCCTCCTTCCATTAGCCACTCTATTTAGCCTATAGAGTAGGTTCCGGCAGGAGTAGAGGGTATGCCAAAGAGCATTCAGAGTGATTCTCCCTTTAAATACTGGTGTGTTATTGAGCATGAGGGTTGCCAGCCCAGTCGATTGGAATGAAGATTGCGGGGGCAAGAGCTTCAGAAGCTAGGTCTGTGCATGGAAGGTGCATGAGCAGTGCATGATGCACAAAGGCTATCGACAAGTAGGGCTTTTACATGCATCATTGGCAATGCATTCCTTGCTACAGTGGTGTGGAACCAAGGCACTAGACACGCAGTACTGTACATCTAGTTCTTTATTACAGGCCCTATTCACACAACATTAGTTTTTATTTTGGGGCAGGGGGGCAACAATGCTTCCTGTCTGGGGTGCAATCTGGTCTAAGACCGGCCCAGATAAATCAATTCTGACCTGCCACGCGGGGCACATCCCCTGACATGCAAGTTTTCTCTCTGAAATCTGCTGGAGCCATGAGGGCTCCACGCAGATAGCGTACATATTTTCATTGAGATGCTGGCGCGGTGACAGAGCTATTGCCCCGCCAGGATCAGTTCATGCGCAAACAGCGCAGTTTGTACACGTTTTCCTTTTCCCCATTCATCAATCACACTGATGTCAAAATCTGTGAGATGTGACTCTTTCAGGGGGAGGTGGGCCTTCTGTGAGGCAGGGCGCTGACAACTTGCTTGGACTATGAGCAGGAAGCAGGACCTACCGACTCAAGGTAAGTTACTAAAGGTTGAGGTTTTAAAGTACCAGAATACCTAAAGCAAGTGTCTTAGTCTAACGTTACTATGCGAGGGTACGATGCTACTTTGTTTAGTAGTTCACTCACGTAGTAACGTTAGAAATAAGTCACGACTGAAAGCTGGGATATGTGCCTAAACGGGCTGTGGGCAAGGGGATCCGAATGGAATTGGGAAATAAAAATCCCAGTAGTCGCTCAGACGCCACATATTTCGAAGTTATTGGGTGTTGCTGTTTTTTTCCTGCAGTGTCGAATACTGTGTGAGTCGAAATAGTCACATTCTAATTTGTATCACAGTGATTCATTTCGGAATTTGACTATTTCTAACTCTGGGCCTACACATACATATATTGTACAGTTTGACTGCTCCCAGAGTGGGCGGATCCCACTGAGTTGAGTGGTGCTGGATATTTCAGGGTGCATCCAAGAACCTCTTTTTCATTACGAACAAGAAATGATAAATATAAATATGGCTCTCGGTTGTGCAGCATGGGCCTGTTTACAAAAGCAGCCATTGCTGCTGGCCTCAGAAAGAGTTGGTGCTTTAACATCTTGATGGCTATTAATCATTCAGCACGGATTGCAGTGTTGCGTTCTGTCCATAGTTTGGTCGGAAACTTCAAAGGTATAAGGAGGTCAATTGAGGAGTTTTTGTGAAATGCAGGACGTTAACCTTTATGGGTTGTGGTGAACGTTTCCCTTCAATACAGCTTAATCTGCAAACTGCACAGAAAAATGCTGATCAGGGATGGGTTTTACCATTCTGAATTATTTGTTAGGATCAAGGAGAGAGCAAGCTGGCACCACTCCCACCCACCCTCTGTGCAGTCGCAGCGGGGGCACGTGGGTTTAGTTTCTGGCAAATGTGCGTGCCTGTGAGGGTTTTTGCCTGTCAGTGCATGTGTGAATGAGAGTTAATGTTGCTTGAATGCACACGGGAATGAGGTGTTATGGGTGTATCTCTATGTTGTGAAAAAATGTATGCTGTAGGAAACATGTGCTTGCATGTGTGCTGGGCCAGAAAGCAGGCCTCTGATTTTGGGAGGACTACATTTTGTGCAGCACCAGTCAATCTCGATATATTCATTTACTGTCGTATGGCATTTTTTTCTGAGGATCAAGGATAAAGCAAACATGATGACTGCTCATATGTGTCAATACTGGCTCACATTGGTGTGGCCAGTCTGGGCATGTTTTCATACTATGGCATGGCATTTTTTACTGGCAAAGCCAACAGGTATATTTTCTTATGCGAGGGTACTGCCATATATTGGCAGAACCTGCATGACATTTTTTTTATAGCATCATCACTGGTCAAAGCAAACATGACTATGTTCTTTTATGAGTGTACTGCCGTGTGTTCGTGCAGCTGAAGTGGACCTGTATGGGCAGGGCCACCATGAACATGTTTTTTTAATACTGGTATATATTTGGACAAAGGCATCATGAAAATGCTCCTGTGAACTGTTGGTGACTTGCATCTATTGGATTTCTTTAATGGTTACATTACACAACCAATTGCAAACTGTGGCTTTTTCACACAATTTTTCACAGAAAGTATGCTCTCAAATGCACCATTTTAACCCATTATTTAAAATATTTTCTCAGGGGAGAATCCTCCCGAGCCCTCGGTGGTTTGCTCAAGCTCCCTTGATAGCCGCTTACTGTCACAATACAGACTGGCACATGGGGGAAGAGGGGTTGGGATTTTGATCTGGGCCAGGCCCATGGACTTCTCACTATCTCTTCTCTTTTGTCTTTTCTCTTCACTCTCCTCTCCTCTTCTCTTCTCTCACTCTCTCACTCTCTCTTGTGTTTTTCTGCCAAGAACAGAAAGACGCCACTGGGCCAAAGTGAGTTGTTGTTACCACCACCGTGCACGCCCATGGTTCTGGAAAGGAATCATCCTGGTAACACGTACCAGCTGAAATGTTGTTGCTATATAAACAACGCTAATAAATTGTACAGCAATGCTCGCCTCGACAGCACACAAGGTTCCCAATTTAGACATAACCAGGCACTGACTCATTTCAACTATTGCTTTCACAACAAGATTAAACAGCGTTGGTCCAGAATTTACTAAACGAGCATTAACTCCTTCCACAGTCCCAGAGCCCTCAAAGTAGTTGCCGGTGTTCATGGGCAACATTTTGACAATCTGCAACAGTATTAAAGCGCTTGCAATGCCTCCTACATGCAGTCATCTTTTAATAGGGCCACAGTTCTGAGATGCGGCGTATCTTACCATATTTCCATACAACTAGCTATAAGGTACAATGTTGTGAAATGTGTGGTAATTGTGTGTTGGCCTACCTCCATATGAGGCCAACAGTTCCATAACTCGATGAGAGTAGCAGTCTGTGGTGTGCACTAAAACGGACTCAGAACATTCGTATAGGTTAACCCCAAAATGGTGTTTTGCATAGCACAAACTAAATTGAGTCCTGCCACAAAACCTGTGTTTTTGAAATGTTGCCAATGTTCCCCCTTTAAACAAGCTATGAACTGCAACCGTTTTGAATATGAATTCATGCAAGTCTGGAAAGTGGGTCATTGCCCTGAGCATCTGCCACTCCTTTCACATCCCCAGCAGGGTGCCCTATTCACCGCGGCACTGGCAAGGGTGCAGGGACAGACAGTGGTCAGTCAGATGCTTCTGAGGATCGGTCAAGGTGTCATTGTTAAAGGCCAACCCTGTAGTTGAGAACACTGAACTTGATGCCAATCCTGGGGCTCATAGGGATGTTCTGAGGTGTCTGGTAGAGGTCCCGATGATGCCAATCTTAGGTATGGCATTGGGCTCCATTCTAGCCATGGTGTTTGGGTGAAGTCCCACTGAAGTGGTATGCTTTATTTGAATTGTTGGACCTAGTCTAATTGGTGCACCACTCTATCTTGCTCCTTAGTGTCTTATATTAATTGCTTGACCACGGTATGAATTGTTTGCCCCAACATTAAGGACCCGATTCATGGACTCACTCGCATAAATGGTGCAAGGTATGAGTGCCGTGCAGATTAAAACGTGCGCGGCACGTGTAGTCATGGATTCCAAGAGGCATTAATAGCCTTCGTGCAAGTAATAGCAAGCTGCGCGAGGAATTCCCCAAACACGCCTCCACGGTCACCAGCAAGCAACTGAAAGGACTAACAGGGAGCTAGCCTCTGCACCATCTCTGGCCCATCATCCAGCACCCCAGTGAAATCGCGCAACAACACCTTGCAATCCCCGACTGCAACCCCGATAAAAATGCGTGCCCTCCCATGCAAGTCCATGCCGTACCCCAGCAAAATTGCACCATAAAAACACCTCGCAGTCCCTGGCTGCACCCCAGAAAAAACACGTGCCCTCCCATGCAAGCCAAGGCCGTACCACAGCAAAATTGCATGACACCACCTCACAATCCCCTGCCGCATCCCAGATAAAATGCATGCCCTCCCACGCAAGCCCAGGCCGTACACCAGCGAAAACGCATGACATCGCCTTGCAATCCCCAGCCGCACCCCGGATAAAACGTGTGCCCTCCCACGCAAGCCCCGGCCGTACCCCAGAAAAATCATGTGACAACACCTCGCAATCCCTGGCCGCACACAAAATAAAATGCGTGCCCTCCCACGCAAGCCCATGGCATACCCTAGCAAAATCAAGTGACAACACCTCGCAATCTCGGGCCCCACCCCAGAAAAAAACGTGTGCCCTCCCACGCAAGCCCCAGCCGTTCCCCAGCGAAATTGCGAGACAACACCTCGCAATCCCCGGCCGCACCCCAGATAAAACATGTGCCCTCCCATGCAAGCCCAGGCTGTACCCCAGCAAAATTGTGCGACAACACCTCACAATTCCTGGCCACACCCCAGATAAAACGCGTGCCCTCCCACGGAAGCCGAGGCCGTACCCCAGCGAAATTGCGTGACAACACCTCACAATCCCTGGCCCCACCACAGATAAAACGTGTGCCCTCTCACGCAAGCCGTGGCTGTTCCCCAGTGAAATCGCGAGACAACACCTTGCAATCCCCGGCCGCACCCCAGATAAAACGTATGCGGTCCCACGCAAGCCCAGGCCTTACCCCAGCAAAATCGTGTGACAACACTTTGCAATCTCCGGCCGCACCCCAGATTAACTCGTGCCCTCCCACTTAAGTACAGGCCTTACCCCCAGAGAAATCGCATGCCCCCTCTTAAGTGTAGGCTACACCCATTACAAAAATCCTGAGTCCCCCCCTAAATCCTCGGCACCCACCCTGTCTATATACCCTTGCTAGACTTAAAGGCATCAGCCTTGCTAGACTTAATAAATCTGCTACTCGACACAATGGATAATGGCAAGCCTGTGCTCCTCCTTCTCCAATACTTGTCGGCCACCTTCGATCTGGTCGACCACAAGATCCTATATAGACACCTCACTGAGGCAACTCATTCTTCCTAGGAAGCCACAGCCTGGATCACCTCCTTATTGGAAGGTTGAGCTATGAGGGTCTTCTCTGACCAGGCCCCGGCCACTCCTTCCCCCATTGACTGCGGAATCCAACAAGGCTCATGCACTTCCCCCACCCTCTACAATCTCTTCACACTACCCCTCTTTAATGATTTAGACAAGCACGGCATAGAATTTACAAACTATGCCGACGACACACAAATTCTACTCCCTCTCTCCAGCGCCTATGAGCATGACCTTAAAACTCTTAAGGAGACCTATGCACTCATCCAGGCAAAAGAGAAATCCTTCTGGTAGGTCCCAAGGAAATTCTGAACAAACTAGACAGTCAATACAGATCCTTCAGCATTGAGAATACTGTAATCACAGTCTCTGCTGCAGTTAAAACCTTGGGTGTGTACCTTGATTCCACCCTATCAATGAATCGCCAAGTCGATGCCATCTCATCGTCAGCAGGCACACAACCAAAATCATTAATGCAGTAAAACCCTACCCCTCGGCCAAAAACTGTATCAACATTGCCAGAGCTACCGTTGGTGCTAAGCTGCGCTACTGCAATGTCCTGCTTCTAGGCACTTCATACAAAAACCTAAACAAATTGCAAATCACACAAAATAACGCGCTCAGAGCGGCTCTAAGTATTCCCAGGACAGAACATATCTCTCAGGCCAGAATAGATGCCCACTGGCTCCCAGTCAAATGGCCATATTGTTAAAGACCCTCACCATCACCCACAGATGCCTTTCTCAGTCTGCACCCCTGTACCTCTCAGAATGTTTTCACCATGTACCCGGAAAGAGACCTAAACGGTCCCAATATTTACACCAGCTTTCAATCCCTGCCTTCAAAAGAGTCAAAGCCGGTGGTGCCAGCTTCTCTGTGTTAGCACCTAAAAACTGGAATACACTACCACTCAAGCTCAGAAATGAAACTTCCTTCACTGTGTTTAGAAAAACCCTGAAAACTGAGCTCTTCAACTAGATTGTACTTGAGGGAGTTCCCCTGTAACCTTGGAACATACCTACCATATTACTGCAATGTACTATGTACTGTGTTCTTTCTTCTTTGTAACCAAATGAATCTTCTGTAACAGCACCACGATGCCTCAGGGCTGCTGGGAACTTTATAAATTAAAATAAATAAAATATATTTTAAAAAAATAAATACCCCTCACTTCACATGAACCACTGTAATATGAATGTGCCCATCTGATTGACTTACTGCAACTCTGTGTCGCAGCCTCCCTGAAATATGGGGTTAGGCCAGGCCCGGCTGAAGGAATTTTCATCTTGGTGGGCCAGCTTTGTGATCAGGGGGGCCCAAATTCCATAGGGTGTGAGACACATTGATCCAGATTTCCCAGATCTGTGATCCAGAAATTAATTTCTTCCCAGATCTGGAAAAATAAATGTACCCCCTCTATAAAGCTATCTGTTCCCCCTTTCTAATATATCCGAGCTCCCTTCACATTTCACCCCCCACACCAGTCACCTTCCTTCAGCTAGCTCCCATAACCACCATTCCATATATCTCCACTCCAGGGCTCAAGTCGAGGGTACACGCGGGTCGGGTGGACGCCGTCCCCCTCAGTATTTTAGAGACTGTCTGTAAAATTAAAAATGTTGACTGTTTTTCTTTAAATTAGAATTTTCAGACCATGGTTGCCCAGTTCACAGGCCTGGCAATACACCACTGTGCCAGATAAGCGGAGTATCTCTCTTAATCTTGTTGTGCGGTACATTGCATCTCTTCTTTCAACGCCGTATTCCATTCTACACCCAGTAGTGGGTTTCCATTCGGCGCCATGTTAAAGAAGAGGACCCATCAACGTTACGCTTTGTGTCTAGTTATCCATGCGTTTCCTTCCGGGAAGGTCCAAGAATGAAACGGAGGCCTCGCTCAACCTGGTAATAGCCAAAGTGAGAAATCTTATCCGGTACATGTGTCGTCACACTTGCCATTCTCACCAACAGTGCGACCTGCATATGACTCAAAATATTATTAATATTATTAAAATGGGATATTTATATGCTTGACGCTTTGCGCATTATATTCCAACTTACGGTAAGCATATCATTGTGTACGTGTAGTCCTTGTTTTTCATGTAAAAAAGTAATGTCTCCTGGGAGTTGCAGTCATGCTCAATCTTCTTTGCTCTATCATAAACCTATTTTCCTTTTTTTTTCAATTATATTGAACTGTCGACAGCTACCATTTTGAAAATAAGAACCCCCTCTGCTCCAAACCTTCCACTTTCCTTTCAAACAACCCCCTTTGAAAGATACACTGTTTAAGTCTTCGATGAGTTGGGAGATCACAAGTGGTCCCATGTCCTCCGTGGGTGGTTTACCCAGTCCTGGTGTTATGCTTTGCATTCCATACCAGTAGGTTTTGAGTGTTTGCTTTAATTGTAAATGCAGGACCACCATTCCAATGCTAGAAATAAAGAGGTCTGGTTGGGCTCTCTACGCCTAGTATGGTGCAACATGAGACCTCTGCAATCAGCTGAAGTATGCAAATATGGAAACTGTTGAAAAAATTGATGGTTTTAAAGGTGATGGAGGGAAGAAACGGCTTCATATGTTCTACATTAGTCAGGGAAAACACGAGACACTCAATGTTTTGAGTGGTGGTGTGTATGTGTGTGTTGAGGCACAGGAGGTTGGTGTGTTGGGCCGCTGTATTGGACCGTGTCTTGTTGGTGTGTTGGGCAGTTGCGATTAAGTTTTGTCCAATGTGTCAGGCTGATATTTTTTGGACCAATGCCATACTGATGTGGTGGATTGATATATCCGGCTGGCAAGGGGGCAGTCAGGCTACTGTGGGCTGAGGTGGTGTCAGACTGCAGTCTAGGATAATGCAGGCTAATTTCTGGTAATATCAGGCGGGTGTGTCGGGCATTGTCAAAACTGATGGGTCATAACAGTTACAGGCAGCCTTTGGTGTGATGGGCCTGGTTATGCTTCACCAGAGGCAGTTTCAGTGTGGGCACAGTGTGTGTATGCCCCCAGCAAGTTGTCTATTCAATTGTCACAAACACTATCAAGCACATTCCTTCTCCTTGTCTGTCACACATTCACCCCTGCCCCATCCATTCTTCAACTGCCAGTGTCCCTCTATCCTCGCCCTTCTTTCACTGACCAGTTCACATTGTCTCTTCTGTTGTCCTGCCTTCAATCTTCTGCTGTCCCTCCATAACAAACTAATGCCATGGTTGAGGGAGGAGTGGGAGTTTGGGTGAAACAGAACAGAGTCGGTGTCAACTCATGTTTTCTCTGGGCGTGGATGCACCATGGGAAATTAAGTCTCCTGTGACCAGATCTGTGTAGTACCCCTTAAAAAGCACATAATGCTACTGATGTCACTTCCTGTGATGTCACTTCTAGTCACGCAACTTCCTTTGACTTCACTCTCTGTTGGCTTTGCTAATGAGTCCCCCATTTCTTTTTTTAGGACTTGACACCTGCTCCACTCACAACTACTCCCACCAGCCCCCAGCATGCCTTTATTGGCCTGGCTGGGGAGAATCGAGGGTGATGCCTCCTCCTGCTCTAAGATGGGCGAGCAATGAGACCCCCAGTCCTTGTACTACCTCAGATGGTGTTCACCCAACAATACCTTCCTGAACACTGTGGCTACTCCCAGCAGGCCCCGGGGGAGGAGTTTGTGGTCCCCCCATCTTGTTGTGAAAGATAGACCCCCTCCCTCGGAAAACTGATGCAAGGATTATGAGGTTGTATTTCTTACTAAATTACATTTTAAACACTTTTGAATTTTTGTTGAACTTTTGCAGCACATTTTAATTAGATTGAGGGTCCAAAGGAGGGCTAGCATGTAGGAGTGAGTGCTGGTGCTGGGAGAGCTGTATCAGGAAGCAGGCGGTCCAGTTTGAGGGGTTTCCAGCCTCTTGGTATCGATCCTGGTGGGGCGAGGAAAGGAGTAGAGGGCGTTGCTTCCCAGCCATGCCCCTTTACATCATTGTCTGGTACATACTGTTTACATACTGGCTATAATATGCAATTGTCCATGATGGCCTTTTGTTTGATGTGTTTACTTTAATTTGGTATTGAATGACACAATTTTGTTCAATAAATGTGGCCTGATATTTTCAAAGAAAGATGTGTGTGTGTTCTGGGTGGGTCCTAATGCCAGTGCTGGCCAACTATTAAACCATGAGTGAGGCTTTTTGGAATAGTGTATAATGCAAACTGAAACACATTTAGGGGCACCTAATTTTAGCAGCTAAGGCATAGTGAAATTAAATGATTTGTCCAGTATCACACACACACTTCAGTTAAGTGGTAAAGCCAGTATTTGAGCCTAGTCTGACATTTCGATGCTTGACCATTCATCTTCCAAGCTCAAATTAGTACAAATATGTGTTGAAGTTTGGTTTTGAATAGCTATAATAATACGCGATTTGAGACAGATTATTTTTTAAAAATCCACAAGTCACATGATAAATCAACATGACAATGTATTCATATTCATCATTATAGAAAAGTGTTGATGAAAATGGTAAGGGGGTAATTTCTTTTTCATCCTAAATTGCACAGGTGGGGGCAACTTCTGTTTCTACATTTTGCAAAAGGGGCCATTCATTAATTTTAATTGTTTTCACCAAGTAATGGGAAAGTAAAGAGTAAAACACAGGTGAAAATCACCTTTGCTCTTCACTTTTCCACTACGTTTCTGGAAAAGTGTAAATCACTTCCACAATTAATGATGGTGAGAGCCATCTGCAATGGATTCCTTTGGAACCTGCCTGCTTTACCAGGTATAAAAGTCAGGCGATCCCATAGGTATCTATTCGTTTTCCGACAACATAAAAACATATGCTGGTGGAAAACCAATTGGATTTGGCAGTGGGACCTTGTTAAGGCTGATTTGTTCTCCAACTTTGCCTGTCAAATCATATAAAATCCTGCAGCTCACAAAAAGTGTTGATAAATGCCTTTAGCACCACTTTTTCCATTCTGCTTGACTTGGAAAAAGCCTCCCTATGATTGTAGATTTATTTTCCTCATCCTTAATGGAAGCCTACAAACTCAAGCATAGAAATTAATGAGAATTTACACAAAATCTCATCAGACACAAAGTGAAATGAAATTCATGACAAGGGGACAAACTGAAGTCAACATACATTGGCAAAGCCAACAGCTTGGGCTTTGATTAAACATGGGTAGGCATTTGCCAGGAACTTCCATAAGGGTAACACCCAGCACATAAGAGGGGAACAGCTGGCAAATGGTGCATGTGTCTGGGCACATGAGGCCATGGCTGGCACATGTCTGTCTAATACCTATGCACAAGCCAAAACTGTTGGCTTTGCGGCTGCTTGTTTAAGACAGGACTTCAGTGCAAGGAACAGAGGCATTGACAAAGATATGGTTTATAAAATCAATTTGCTGAAGAAACACATTAAGAGATTTTTATTACACCTGAAGCTCATTTGCATAGGTAATTAAGTAATTAAACACTCAAACGAATGCTTAGATATAACACTTGAAGGCCCTATACAGCAACACATTTTGTATTACTTTGTGATAGAGCTAGCTCAAAGAGTTCCAGAAATTTGACATTTTGGTGGCGAGGGGCAGGTACGTGGTGGTAATGCCATAGGCTTTAACATAGCCCTGGCTAGTCACTGGGTGGGTAAATGACCATACACACCCATAGGATGTGTATTTTTCCTCACAAAATGATCTCCATCCTTTATGTGTTCCACTGCATGAGTTCTGGCTTGCACCTAATAGGCAAAAGTCTCTGAATCAATTATAACAACTGGCATTGCTCTGGCCAGCCTTCCATAACATTGTTTGCAAATCAACCTTCACCCTGCCACTAATGTGAGAAGTCCTCCCTAAACTGCTAGACCACAAGACCTAAAAATGAATGTGGTTGCTTGTGTTCCAGTGGAGAGGGAACATGGCCTAGAAATTCAGATTGACCTGCACCTTTTGGTGGCAGCACTAGAGTCATTGGCTAATGGCTTGTCCCCTTCTTTAATGGCACAGACATACCACAGAATTGTGGCATGGGATGTTGCGCAGAGCAATAGTAGTGGTAATGTTGAATTCAAACCCTTGCATCTATCACTTTTTTATTTTAACTACACTCTCCCCTCCAGAATAAAATTTGTGTTACTAGCAACCTTATCTTTTCACTTATAATCAAGCAATGAATGCAGCATAATATATGCTTTGAATGACATTTGTATGAGCCCCCAGTCAGATGATGCACCTTCTGCAGAAATCTGTGTTCAAGCAACATCACCAGTCATTTATTGTTTGATATAGTTGACCATTCTATTAAGCATGATGTGAAAAAACACTATATTGCTACAAAAGATAAACATAATTTAAATTACAGAAACATAAAATTTGATTTTAGGTTTGAGAAAATAATTGAAGGCTGCCTGCTTGAATAAGCGTGCTACCTCACTTGGAGATGTGAATGGCCCTTCATCTCCCTGATCATTTGTGCTTTCATGGCAGTGGTGCATAACGCATTGTCTTGGGTAAGCAAACCAATCCTGGCTGGGCCTGCTGCAGTTCAGCCTCTGAGGTTGGTATTGCATGTTTAGCGTAACACACCCCCCCACCCTCCTACTCCCTTGGGTCCCAGTGGTGTTTAACACCACTGGCATGGCATCCTTTCTAGGGGCCCAGGGGGGGGTCTTGGGGGGGCCTGGCCCACTTGGCCCCCCTGCTGGAGCCGGGCCTGGGTTAGGCTCCATGAATGTGCCCATCTGTTATGTTATGTTATGTTATGCTACTTTGCATTTATATAGCACCTTATGTACTATTGGTATGATCTCAAGGTGCTGGTAAATTGAACGCCCTCAGGAACTGTAGTTCAAGTCAGTAGAGGGATAGAGAGAGAGTCATAAGGTGCGTGTGAGCACTGGCTAACGTGTGCAGCTGGTGTGGAACTCGTATGATAGCTGCTTCTTAGCAGTAGGTGTGGTGGTTGGGAGATCAGGAGTATGTGTTCTGGCAGGGTGATATCCAGACTGATTCTGGCTGCGTTGGGCCTGAGGAGAACGCCTAGGCTGGTGGGTGTGCAGCCAGTTGTGTTTTAGTTAGGATGATGGGGAGTATGTGGGAGGTGTTGGTATGAGAACAGCTATACCGAATGTGTCATAGTATCTCTGTGTTATAGTTGAGTGGTGGTGTATAGAAGAGAGTAAGCGTGGTGATGTGATATGGTGGTTTTCAGTAGGTGCTTCAGATCGAGCATACATCTGAACGATTTATTCTATCTGTTTTATTCACTCAGTCTGTTCAGTCTGCTTCATCTGTTCAACTCTATCCGTTGAGTCTGCGCCATCCATAGTGACTACTCCATGCATTCCATGCACTCCAACCGTTCCGTGCACTCCGGCCGTTTTGTGCACCCCAACTGTTCCATGTACCCCAACCATTCCGTTCACCCCAACCGTTCCATGCACCCCAACCGTTCCATGCACTCCAACCATTTTTGCACAGTGTCCATTCCATGCCATCTAGCTGTTCATGCCCTCTATCCGTCCATCGCATGTACTTCCTCAGTTCAATGCACTCCATCTGTTCAATCAGTTCCATCCACTCCACACACTCTTCGTCCGCTCCACAGATGCTCCACACACTCGCCATCTGCTCCACACACTCCCCATCCGCTCCACATACTCGCCATCTGCTCCACACACTCTCCATCCGCTCCACACACTCTCCATCCACTCCACACTCTCCATCCGCTCCACACACTCACCATCCGCTCTACACACTCTCCATCCACTCCACAGACTCTCCATCCGCTCCACACACTCTCCATCCACTCCACACATTCTTCATCTGTCCCATGCACTCCATCCATCCATGCACTCCATCCGTCCATGCACTCCATCCATGCCATGCACTTGATTCATCTATTCCATTTGTTCCGTTCATTCCATGCGCTCTGTCATTCCATGCCATCTATCCATTCCATGCATTTTATCAATTCCGTGCACTCCATCGGTATCATGTACTCGTAATTTCCATCCTCGCGTCCACTTTATTCCTCTCGTCCACTTCTTACCTCTCGTCCATTTCATTCATTTAGTCCATTTCCTTAATTTCATCCACTTCACTCCTTTCCTCAAGTTTATTCCTTTCATCCACTTCACTATTTTCACTTCACTACTTTCATCCACTTCATTCTTTCTATTCAGTTTATCCATTTTAATTTACATTAGCGGTTATTAGTTTTCGATTACTCGCTCAGATCATGATGCTCGATTGTTATTTTTGCTATGTGCTAAGGTCATTGATTGCTGTTATCTAGTTTGAGTTAAGGGTCGATTTTCAGTAATTTCCGAAAAGACATGAGGTCCTTAGTGAGTCGGATGTGGGGTGGAAGTGCGTTCCACAGAGTGGGGGCCAGGGCTGTGAATGATGATCCACCAAACCTGACTGAGTTGGTTTTTGGGATGACTAGGAGGTTGGCAGAGCTTGATCTTAGAGTGCGTTGAGGAGGGTATGGTTTTAGTTAGTCTTGAAGATATTGAGGTCCGGTTTTATTCATTGCTCGGTGAGTGATGCATAAGGTTTTGAAGGTCACCCTTCGGGCAACCAGAAGCCAGTGCAGTGTTTTGAGGGGTAGGGAGATGTGATCTCTTGGGCCAAGTGCTAGAAGCAGTTTGGCCGCAGCGTTTTGCGCTCTTTGTAGATTAGTCAGTTGGTACGTGTGGACTCCGAGGTAGAGGGGGTTAGCATAGTCCAGTCTTGACATAACAATTGATTGGACCGCGGAGAGTCTGTTGTGAAAGGAGAGGTATGGAAAAATGTGCCTGAGAGTTTAAAGGTGGTGGTTGCAGAACTTGGAGACCTTGTTTACCTGGAGCAAGAGGGTTAGGTCTGAGTCTAGGGTGCATCCAAGGTTTTTTACTGAATTTGATGGTTTCGGGGAATTGCCCATGGCAGATGGCCAGGGTAGCGGGTGCGGAAGAAATTCGGTGTTGCCACATACCATGATTTCAGTTTTGGAGGGGTTTAGCAAGAGGTGGTTTGCGGTCATCCAGTGGTCTATGTCGAGGAGGCAGGAAGCGAGGTCGGGTTGGCAGTTGGGGTTTGAATTCAGGAGTTTTAGGATTAGTTGTGGTTCATCGGCGTAGTTGGAGAACATGATATTGTGCGAGCGGATTGTTCATGGGAGGGTGGACATATAGAGGTTAAACAGGAGGTCTGATAAGCATGCTCCTTGTGGAACTCCGGTGTTGACTCGTCAGGCGTGTGAAGCGTAGGTGGAGAGTAGGGTTATCTGGTTCCTATTGTTGAGAAAGGAAGCTATCCATTTGAGAGCGTTTCCATGGATTCCCAGGGAGTGGAGGCGGTCAAGGAGGATTGAGTGGTTGATTGTGTCAAAGGCGGCGGATAGTACAAAAAGGATTTGCACGGCGCATCCTGCAGAATCTGCAGTGTTTTTGAGGTCATCCCAGATTGAGGTTAGGGTGGATTCGGTTCCGTGTCAGGCTCTGAAACCCGACTGACGGGGTCTAGGAGATTGTTGGCCTTGACAAAGGAATTTAGTTGGGAGTAGGCAGTTCGGTCAATGAATTTGGCCAGGAGCCTGGTGTTTGAGATGGGGCAGTAGTTATTGGGCTCAAGAGGGTGGAGGGATGTTTTTTTTAGAAGAGGCTTGACATGAACAGTTTTTAACGCGTCGGCAAAAATTCCCAAGGAGAGGGAGTCGTTTATGATGGTTCTTGCATGTTCTCCTGCGCAGGTAGATGAGAACATTTCTTTGAGGGTTGTGGCTGGGCAGGGGTCCAGCGGGGAGCCAGATGGTTTGCGGGCAGAGAGAAGTTTGAGAAATTGGTCAGTTGATATTGGAGTGAAGGAGTCAAAAGTTGGTTGGGTAGCGGTTGCAGGCGGTGGGATGGCAGGGAGGGTGGGTGGATGTAAGAGAGCTAGTTTGTTGGTTAGAAAGTTTGTTCTTTCGAGAGGTGTGGTGTAAAAGTGTAGAGAGAGTGCAAATCTGATTGACTTACTGCATCTCTGTGTCGCAGCGGCCCTGCAACATGGGGTTAGGCTCCACGAATGTGCCCACTTGAACTCTTTTCTGCAGTTTTGCCCGTGATGTAATTACCTTCTGTACTGCTAACTATGATGTCATTATTTCCTGCGCATTCTGTCCTTTAGCCGTACGCACTGTAACCAATTTCACCTAGTTACCTCTGGGTTTGATGCGCTATAAAAAAAAATACAATAAATAAAATAAAAATAGTATACATACCACCCCAGTTCTCCTCACCTGTGACACCCCCTGCAGGCATCCTCCCCCAGAAAGGACACCACCCCCAGGCTGCCTCCTCCAGAAGGGACACCACCCCCCCAGAACCATCACCTGTGACACCCCCTGCATGTAGTTCACTCCAGAAGGAATGCCACTCCCAGGCCTCCTCACCGGTAACACTCCCTGCAGGCAGCCCCCTCCAGAAGGGACACCCGACAGGCCCTGTCACCTGTGATACCTCCTGTAGGCAGCCCACTCCAGAAGGGACACACCCCCTGAGGCCGCCTCACCTGTGACACACCTTGTAGGCAGTCCGCTCCAGAAAGGACACCACACCCGGGACCCCTCACCTGTGACACCCCCTGCAGGCATCCCACTCCAGAAGGGACACCACCCCCCAGGCCCATCACCTGTGACACCCCTTGCGGGCAGCCCACTCCAGAAGGGACACCACCCCCAGGTAGCTTCCTCCAGAAGGGACATCACCCCCAGGCTCCCACACCTGTGACACCCCCTGCAGGTAGAGCACTCCAGAAGGTGCACCACCCCAGGCAGTACTCTACAGAAGGGACACCACCCCCTGGCCCCTTCACCTGTGACACCCCCTGCAGGTAGCCCACTCCACAAGGGACACCACCCTCCAGGCCCCATCTCGCCTGTGGCACCCCCTGCAGGCAGCTCACGCCACAAGGGACACCACCCCCCAGGCCCGAACGCCTCTGACACCCCCTGCAGACAGCCCACTCCACAAGGGACACCACCCTCCAGGCCCCATCACCTGTGGCACCCCCCAGGCTGCCCCCTACAGAAGGGACACCACTCCCAGGCCCCCTCAACTGTGACCCCTCCTAAAGGTAACCCAATCCAAAAGGGACACCATCCCCCAGATCCCCTCACCTGTGACACCCCCTGCAGGCAGCCCACTCCAGAAGGGAAACCACCCCCAAGGAGCCCCCTCCAGAAGGGACACCACTCCAGACCCCTTCACCTGAGACACCCCTGTAGGCAGTACCGTGACAGTGTGACACATCACCACTGCAATGATCCTCTGTAGCTCACCTGAACCTCTGTGGTGTGACTGCAGCATGATTATCATCATGAACATGTATCTTGCAAATCAAAATAAATGCATTCACCGGAGCTACATCCATGAGTGGAGCATCTTCTCACACAGTCTTCCTGGCCCTAAGCATCCCCCGACATATGCATGTGACATGTGATTGTTCAATCTCGTTAATGCTGGCCATGTGGCAATGTCATGGCATCAAGGCACAGTGACCGAATGTGTGCCCATGACAGAAGCAAACATGCCAACAATGTGTGCTACATCCACAAACAATGGGCAGGCATGTCATAGCCTGAGCATGAGTGAGCTGGGTGGAAAAAACCTGTTGGGGAACTATCACGTGACTGGTCCAGGCATGGGTGAAAGATAGGGCAGTCAGAGAGTGCATGACTCACAGAGACTGGTGAATTGTGCACCCACAGTGGAATATCAAAAATGTGCCACTGCTGTATTTCAGTGGTAGAGGTTGACAAACACCTGAGAGAAGGTATTCTGTGATACCACATGCTGGTGAATGTGTATGCACAACATGTGTGTTACACATCAATAATAAAGTCATGTGCTATAACGGTGCCCATGGAACACTCGTACAGTCAGCTGACTTGCATCCACCCCAAATACAGTGAGGCCAAATACAGAGCGATGCAGCAGAGGTCAAAGGAATACTATCCGACAGTGCACACCCATCCGTCTACCTGAAACACCACCACCTGTCAGCCACCTGTGCATCCTGCCATTGCCAACCATTCCGGCAACAGCAATACAAAAGCATGTACGCAGCCAGACACATTACTCCCAATGGAGAGAAGCACAGCCCCAAAATAGAAGTAGCAAACAGGCACAAGCCCAAATGAACAGCAAGAAGCTAGGAATTGAATTAACAAACAGATATATATCACCAATAAATATTTACACCATACATTCAGAAACAAAAAAATAAAGCTGCCCATGTAAATTTACAAAACAAAACATACTCATCATGCCAAAATAACTATATACAATTTAAAATGTGAAGTAATGTCCGAGAACTCTGGTGAAGAACCAAAAAAATAAAAGGAAGCCCACACCTAAATAACTATACACAGTAAAAAAGGGGAGCAATGTTCAAATAGTCTGGTGAAAAAAAAAATGAAACCTACACCTAAATAACTATACACAGGCAGCGGGCTAGTCCATCTCCTACTCTCCAATGTTGCTCAGACTCTCCACCAGAGCATCATCCAGTGCTGCATCCATTACCCCCAGGCAGGCCTCTGTTGTTTCCTGGAGTGCTTGCATGGCCTCAGACATATGTCTCATCACCCCTTCGGCCTCCCTGCAAGTTGCCTCCAGGATGGGAGCCTACCTCCTTGCCTGATGCAGCACAACTTCCGCCATGGCCTTCATCACCCTAGCCTCCAGAGCCCGCTGCCTCTCTGCTCCTATGCTCCTATTCGCTGCCCATAGTGCATGGACACAGAAGACATCCTGGTTCTGAGATGCACATTTGCATCCTGCCTGATGCCATGTACATGCCCCCTTGTGATGTTAGGCCCTGAGAAAAATATCCTCTTCCTTAGAGCCTGCTGCTGCTACAGTGCCCGGTGCCTGTTTCGTGTGATGACGTTACCCGGGGGTGTAAGGCCTGTGTCCTGCTCGTGGATGCAAGCTGCCCCTACATTGCCGATGTTCCTGTCAGTGCCTGGATTGGCAGGGAGAACACCTCTGCCGATTGACCCTCGACACCCAATTCAGGCAGGGATGTTGACTAGACCAGACTGGGCAATCTGGGTGGGACTGGTGCACAGGGAGCCTTGGTGGTATCTGGGCTGGAAGGTGCCCGGAGGACAATTGGTGCACAGAGGAGGAAGATGAGGTGGGGGTTGCATTACTAAACAGCCCACGCAGGAGACGGAATACCTCAGCATGCTGACGTGCAAGCAGTCTATGGGAAGCCCGCACATCATCACGTATGACGGCTTTATGCCTCATCCCACCAACCCGCAGGGGAGCAATATGTCCTGAATGGCAACAGCCAATGGAATTGGGGTGATGGTCTGTGTGTACACATCTGACACCAGGGGCTGGGTCCGGGTTGAGGCATTCCGGCAGGTACATACAGCTGCATTCGCTGGCCCTGGGACAGGGGTTTGCACAGGCACCGCAAGAGTGTCCTGCACAGCCTCCTGTCCCAGGGACAGGACTGTAGTAGTGACGTCCACCTCATCACCCCTGCCTGACGCCATGGTCTGTGTTTCTACAGCCACCTCCTCCCCCTCGACCCCCATGACTCCAGGGCGTCTTCT
Organism: Ambystoma mexicanum; assembly: GCF_040938575.1. Classification (NCBI taxonomy): domain Eukaryota; kingdom Metazoa; phylum Chordata; class Amphibia; order Caudata; family Ambystomatidae; genus Ambystoma; species Ambystoma mexicanum. The sequence goes on along the minus strand of NC_090922.1, from coordinate 583,487,465 downwards.
GCACTGGATGGCCCCTGTGTTGCATCACCTGTCCCCCCCGCTGTTGAGGAGTCTACTACCACCTTCGCTCTCTTGGACTTACCCGCAGCAGCACTGCACGATGGTCCTGGCGTGGCCCCAGTCACCTCGCTCACCGATGATATGCTGTCATGGGGCATAACTGGGCCTTACGCCTCTACCTAGTGGAGGCATCGCAGCTGCCATGCTCCACAGCACTGCTTCTGCCCTCTTCTTCTGACGCAATTGTGGAAAAAGAGACACAGAACACAAACATCAGTGTACTGCACCAATGTGTGCATGGAAATACAAACATTCACATGTTCACTAGTCAAGGGAACACCATCATCCTCCACCACCAAACACATGGACATGCAATCCACATACATGCACATACAGGCGTGTCCATCACTACAGACATTCGCATCAGGGTACATGCCACCTGACAACTAATCCATTGTGTATGCCACACACACATGCTCATGTGCTCATACACATGTCATGCACATACATCAACTGAGAGTCCACAAGCAGTGTGATGAGCAATCACATCAGAATCCCGTCAACTGTAATCCTGCAACATGACTACGTCAGACATTGAAATGCACATTTTAAATTAAGCCATGAGTGATGGCCAGTGACACATTCCCATCTTTGAAACATACACATGAAACCATGAATGCACATGACGTGGCCAACACTACCTCAACTGTTACACCTGTCACACTGGCACGTAGACACAAGTAACAAAACATGTGCATGGTCTGAAAGGCAGCAGTACACAACACACAATGCAAATTACATCTTATTTAAATCACATATGGTTCACTGCACACATGGAGAGCACTGTCTGGGGAATGCATGCAGGCATCCGTATCAGAGGCATACTTGCTGTAAGACTAAGGTGCTCACTCCCAACATGCAGGAACATGCACTTGTGCTGTGGAGCCTAGCAACACATGGATACTCACCTGACGACTCCAGACATTGGCACAACATGCTGACCTGGGAGTTCAGCGCGGGGTAAAACTTCTCCAGGACCCGCATGATGGTGATTTTCAGCCGGCACCTGCACCCCTCTCTCCAGTGGCACCGGTGTGGAGGAAGCACAGGGCCCTGCTGTGGGTCCTGGATTTAAGGTCCTCCCAGCGCTTGTGCACATGCTTGAAGGTCCGGGATGCCACCCCCTCGGCATTGATGGAATCCACTATCCCGTCCCAGATCAGTTGATGTCATTCCTTGCCACGTTGCGTCGCTGGTTTAAAGTGGGCTTCTTAATACCCCAGGAGCTTCTCCACCAGGATGTCAACTTCCTTGGCTCTCTGCCTCACTGCCATTGGGTTGCCACTTAGATAAGAAGATGATGGTTGAGACATGGCAACCCCGGAGGCAGGTGTGGGTGGGCAAGGTGGTCCTGGAGATGGGCTGTGAAGCGGTGGTGATAGTATGGCATGTTGGACTTTCAGTGAATCAGCTGAGGTGGTCACAGGGCCAAGGACAGGCGCACTGACAATGGCTGGACAGCAAGCACTCAAAATGCAGGGCAAGTGGGCAGCAGGCACACACAGTGTACAGGCAGATGCAGATGGCTCGGTATGAGGCAGCTCAGGGCAGTAGGAGGCAGGTTTAAAGGCTCATAGACAGGAGTGTGGATCTTCCGTGTCTAACGCGTGGGCAGCCAGAAACAGAGTGACAGTTACTTTGCGCATTCAAAATTAGCACAGACACGTGAAATCTGAGGAAAGGCCCTCAGCGCGTAACATCCGTGACACGTGCTGCGTGCTGGCATTCAGTACGCCAGAATCGGGGATGTAGAAGTATGCGTAGAAGCAAATCAGACTGTACGTGTGATTGGGAGCAGATGGACGAGTGGATTACTGCGATTTATGGGGTGCCACGCAATTCGTTCACTTCTGGGACAGTCCAAACTTCTTATTTAGGAGGGGGATTTGCCTCAGCGCATACGCGCATCTACTGTTCTTTTTTCAGAGGCTAACAGTGAGTCGTGTACCCTTTTTTAATACTCTGGGTGCCCCTGTGTATTGCGTACCTCCATTCTTACCATTGCAGTAGCTTTTTGAGCTTCGCGCATGCATTTTGTGTGTTGCTGGGTGCCACAGCATATCACGTAACGCTTTTTCTTTTAACAGAAGCCATAGAGGTCTTGCATACGCATTTCTTTTGTTTCTTGGGGTGCATGTGCATTACGTGTCCTTATTTTTGTCACCATGGGTACTTTTGAGCTTTGCTGGACCACAGAAGTACTTTTTCCATCAGACTAGACTGCCCCCTGACTCGGATTGCCCAGGACAATTGCTTGGTGTGTCTTCCATTGTTCAAGTCCACCTGGACCATGAGTGGAAAGGCCTCAAGAGGGAATGGTGGCAGAGGTGGCCGGGGTTGGGGATGTGCAATGGATACTGCTGCTCCCCCTCCTGGGGTCAGGGACCTGTAGTGGAAGCTGCTATCCCTCCCGGGTGAGGGACCAGACGTGGAAGCTGCTGTCCCCCCTGCTCCCCAGAGTCAGGGACCTGCAGTGGCAGCTGCTGTCCCTGTCCCAAAGGGTCAGGGCCGTGCAGTGAAAGCTGCTGGACCCCCCCCCCCGGGGTCAGGGACCTGCAGTGGAACCTGCTGTCCCCCCTCCCAGGGTCAGGGACCTGCAGTGGCAGGTGTTGTCCCTGTCCCAAAGGGTAATGCGTGTGCCGTGAAAGCTGCTGTCCCCTGCTGCCACGGTCAGGGACCTGCCGTGGAAGGGTAAGAGACCGCACATCCCTCTCCCGAAGGGTAAGGATCGTGCAGTGAAAGCTGCCGTCCCAGCATCAGTGGGTGATGCCATGGCCCAGGCCACTAGTGGTCCAGCATCTGGTGCCCTGAGTGGTCCCAGCCACACACGGTCTGCACCACGTGCCAAGAAGGCAAAACCTGCACAGCAGGAAGAGGCTCAACCCCATGGCAAGGCACAGGACACCGGCACATCGAGGAAGAGGAGCTTCAATGATGACAAACTCAAAATCCTTGTGGACTACGTGGCTAATCCCCACCATGACATGTGCCTGCAACTAGGGAGCACACATACACCTGCTCAGCATATGTTGCATTGGCAGCATGTCACGGATGAGATAAACACCTTAGGGTATGAGAAGTGCACTGCTTCTCAGCTCATGAAGTGGTGGAAGCACCTCAACTGCTGCACCAAATCCAAGCTGGGTGAAAACCTCGCCTCTGCCATGGCAACTGGAGGGGGGTCACCAGAGGAGCAGGAACACACCTCACATGAAGAGGCTCTGAGCCAGTTCATTCATATGGATCAGGTGCAAGGTGTGGGAGGCGTGCCAGATTATGAGGTTACGTCCACGAGTGACCAAGCTTGTGCATCCTGAGTATGTGTAGGGAAACAAAACCAAGACGTATGATTGTGTTGCACTTGTGCCTGCATTTGAATGACTGCCCTGGCTGAACCATGTCATGGTGTACTGACTCGTGCACAGTGTACTCTAGAGTGGATACAACCCATGTGTCATACATCCATTGCACATGGCATTGTGACACTAGTCATCACCCACCAGCATACACAAACAACATTTTCAACATGCTATCACAATGTGACATGTAGTTAGTTGCATCAGTGATGCTCTGCTCTGCTTGTGTCTGAAGCACGTGTTAGACATCATGCACTACATGGTATAGATTGTCCATTCACACATGTACGTGGGTGGTTCCATGCTACAGATAACTTCCATGAATACTACCAGCAGACCTCACAGTGTGTCATGAGTGACATTGCATTTTTTAACACTCCCCATCCCACTGCAGCTATGGCATTGACCCCATTGTCAAATATTTGTCAGGATTCATCCCTGTTAACCTCCCACACTCAGCACACACTCCATGGGTCCATGCCCCTGTCCCTCTTGTGTGTCACTGTCCCTTCTTCCTATCTCCCAGTTCATGCAATTATTCTCTCCACATCACACACCTTGTCTAGGTGTTACTCTTACAGTCATACTCCAACTGGGACTCCACACTCAGGGCGTGTCCACATTGTGTGCACTCCCTGTGCCAGGTCTTACCTGGTGTAACATGTGATTGATGTGCACTTGGATGTGAATATGTGTGTACATGTTGACATGTAATGTAATAGCATGTCACAGAGCCACATGACCATGCCCATTTAGCATGTATTTGTCAATAGTTTGCTGTGCCATGGGCCAGAATGTGCTTTCAGACAACCATGCTGTTGCTAATATGTCCACTGGCTACATGGCCAGGAACATGGAATGTTGTTGCAAGTCTGCATACGCCATGAAAAGATGGCTTTTTGTACATAGTGTGTGTATGCGATTTCTCTAATGGAAACATGCTTGGCAATGTGTTGCAGGACAGCAATGTGATACAGATGTTTACTGTCGACACAATTAGCATGAATCTTCATGTCTTTATATGTTCTTGTGCAGGTGATGAGGCACCAGATGCAGAAGAGGAGGTAGAAGAGGAACGAGAGTCTGTGCCGGTCCAGACCACCAGTGGGGGACGTGGTATGACAGCCCATGAGAATCCACTGGTGCTACAGACCATCCTGGGAATGTCCAGATATGACAGACTCTTCTGAATCCAGTATCTCTGGTGCTGAACCGGATGTCCAATACCCAATGCTTGCAGAGGTGAGTGCACCAAGTGTTGGAGCAGTTGGGGCCCAGGCATCTGCAGGGGGTCAGGGGCCCACACAAGGCCAGTCAGTGGTGTCACGGCTGTCTGTGGTGGTTACGGCTGCAAGGCCATGCTCCCAAGTATTGGGTTCTGGTCCTGGGCCAGATGTCCAAGAGACGTATCCAGTCCTGCAGCAAGAGACAGTGGCATCACATCCAGGACCATGCTCCCTTGGGTCAGGCAGGCGTGGGCCCAGCACACGTGGGGGATGTGTGCAGGCTGGGGAGACAGTGTGGGAGCAGTCGATGTTGCGTGCTACGCATCAACAGGGTGCTGCCTATGATATCTTGGCTGATGACATGGATAGGGTGGCCATTTCCATGATCCCACCAGCAACACAGGTGGAGCACCAGGTGCAGGCATTGCGGTTCAGATGCCGCTCACAAAGGCTGCACATTGAGGCCAACAGCAGGAGCCGACGGGCCAATTTGAGGTCTCTGCAGGAATCCCTGCTTGCACAGGGTCAGGCCCACAGAGAAGCCCTGAGGCAAGAGTTGTTGGGCCTCCGAGCTTCAATCGAAGAGGAAGAGGCAGCCCGCAGGAGACTGCACCAACAGAAGATGCAACACTTGAGGGAGACCATCTCAGAGAAACTCCATGCATCCTGTGAGGTTATGCATGCCGACCTCCAAAACCTCATGTCGCTGGTGAATTCATCAGTGTCCCGCCTGGCTTCTGCCACTGAGGACCAAGCCAGGGCACTGCGTGGTGAGCCTCTAGCACCACTGCCACGTTCTGATTCGGCTCAGGAAGGTGGTGCCAGCAGAGACATGCCTCCCGGTCCAACATAGCCATGCGGTCCATGAGCCCATGGAGGGAATTGTTTTTTTCCAACACACACCCATGTGGGAGCTGACATGCACCCAGCCCCTCCCCCTCTTCTGTGGGGACCCCCACCGGTCCATGATGGACATTTTTATTCTTTTTTTATTTTTTGTTTTATTTTTATTTTTTTACACCCTGTGGCATTGCATATTTTGATTTGCCCTTTCCTGGTTGTCATTTTTGTTCATTTTTTTCTTTATTTCCCTTGAGGTGTGCCATTAACATCTCAAGGCCAACACGTGTGCACTGGTGTACATGCAGGCATGCATACTGAAGTCAACTAGCATGTTTGCATGGTGGTGCACAGGATGGCATGTGCAGGTAATTATGGTTTGATGTTCCGTTGCACATGTGTGCTGTGTCAATGGCACTTCACAATGACTGTTTTAATGTCTTCTCCCATGTTGTTTCAGTAATCCGTGATGTGGCTGTGACTGCTGTCCCGGGGGAGACACCCTGCACCCTTTCACGTCCATGCTCCCCATGCCCTCCACCTGGCACTGTCCTTCCTGTACTTGATTAGGAAACACAGTTCCAGGTGAAGGTGATGCTGGATTAACACCATGCCGGCACAGTCAGCGGGTAAACTTTAGCACTGTTTTGCATGTTGAGCGTGCATCATTGGTGTGCATGTTGCTGCATGTCTTGCTTATCTTATATGTCCTTTGCATGCTGACAAGCCAGTATGGTAATTTAAGTGGTGCTCAAGTCACTGTGTTACCAACCTATGTGTATTCATCTATGGCCGCACCTACTGTGCTGTACAACATGTCATTGTACATCTGACAACCAGGTAGTGTACTCCTTGATTTGGCATTTCATTGGGATTCCCTCTCTGTATCACTCTCTCTCCCTCTCTGTTTTGTGGTACCCCTGGGTCAGGCACGCTATATAAATAAAATAAACAAACAAACACTATACTCCTGGGATAATCACCATCTATTTCCATTCACCCTGTGGCACCCTGTGTTGCTCCTGCAGTAGGTGGTGTCTACATATATTCTTTAGGTAATCATGTGTTGTCATGTATGTGCATGTTGTCTCTGCTGTTACTATGCATAGTATTCAATATAGGGGCAGCGTCTCCCGATGGTGTGCATCATATGCAAGGCAGGTTGATTCCCAGGCCATGTAAGTGAAAGGCATTTGCTGACACTTGTGTGGTGTATGCCTGGGAGTGTGGCACTGTGTGTGTTCACTTTGGATTGACTTAACTTGTGGTCCAACACTACTTCTTGAGGGGGGCATGTTTCACAGGGGGTGCTACTAATGATGGGTATGGTCATGTTCTTACGATGGATTGCAGGGCCACTGTTCACTGATTATGAAAACTGTGCATTCTAACTGTGTGGGGCTTTTATGGTTGTTTGGGAGAGGGTAGCATGGTGAACTGTTTGTGGCCTGTGCCAGTTGCTGATGGTTGGGCTGATGTGTGTCTCATAGAATGTTTATCATATGTAATGAGTGACACTTCAGATCCCTAGCAGGCTATTTAGAATTATGGCTGTATGTAGCATATGGCCTGCCTAGATTATGGATCAACTAATACGGTGTGCAGCAGCAGTTTAAAGCCACACGCATGTTGCTATGTATGATTTTATTGTGGGATATGTTGTGTACCAGCACATTGGGGTTAGTGGTGTTTGTGCTGTTTCATGGCTTTCCCATGCATGATGCACCATGGTGTTTGCAGCTTCTAGTGCAACGCGGCTGGGTGCATGGTACTGCAGCACTTGAATCAATGCAGTATTTGTCCCTTGGTATGCTGTGACAATTTGATTATGAAGACCCACTTCATGTGGGTTGCCATGTTTTTCTGAGCAAGCACTGTGTCTCGCCTTCTGGTAGAGGTGAGAACATCTGATCACGTCAGCCATCTTGTAGCATCTTCATGACTCAGTCTTATAAATAATCCAATTAAAGAACTTTTATATTACCTATTGGGTCTACTGTCAGATGGTTACCTCCATTCTTATGGAAACATATCAAGGATATTTTCCTACCCACACTCTTTGTGCCCATATTTTTTATCATGCTCTCTCTCCTCGAATGTGACTACAAACTCAATGTTTTCCTAATTAAAGGCATGGTCTAGTAAAAAATGTTATTGTCCCTACGGGTCGGCCATGTTTTTTTAAGCCTAAGTGGCTCGATTATAGAAAACTTTCCTATGGACCTTACCCGAGTTTTCGCCCATTGAACGCACGCGAAAACAAGCACCAGGGAGCCGCCATTTTCTGCTAATCCTATCTTTTCCCCGATCGCCCTGGCTGACCTGCTTTTGCGGCACTAAATCAATTCCCCCGCCCCTGAGCCTGACATTATCAAAACATTCATATTCCCTGCCTCTCCCCGTGACGTTACTGTGCTGCGTAGGCAAACGCGCCCAGTCGTCTTCTGCGCGACTCCACACAGAACCCGGAAACCAACACAGATCAACTCACAACACAGCGCGCCACAATTTGGAATATGAAACTGTACTTTAAAATGAAACAGCAACACAGAACTTTTGGTAAAGTACATTTATTTGACATTAAATGTTTAGAGAATATTCAGCAATTGACATATGAACTCCGGAAGCCATTTATTTTCTTTTATCTGTATCCGCAATAACTGTTCCGTTTCATCTTGAGTCACGCGCTGTTCCTTTATGGTACACAGGGTGTTCATTTTCGTAAAAAGAATCACTTTGGAAGCACAGTGAACCGCAAGGCTGTTCCATCAACTAGGCACTAGACCAGCCCAAAGGTTGATATGCTGCTTCTAGCCACTAGTACAGCGTAAGGGCATGTGGGCCCTTGGCGATCGTCCCATAATATGGTGATCGTGCTCCAGTTGTTGACATGAAGCTGCAGGTGTCTGCTGAAGAATCCATCCGCCGGTGTCTCAAACAGGTGGCAGTGGCAGAAAGGGATCAAATACCTGTTATTAAAACAAAAAAATGATAATTAGTCTTGCTAGCCGAACTTCATTAATATTATTCATTTTATTTATTACGGCCGATCAGAAACTATTTGCTTGCAAGGATAGTTCAATGGAATATGTTCGTCTCTAAAATCAATGCGAAAAGTAACGAGATAAATCGAGGCCAACACACAATGATAAACGACAGTCTACATGCGTGAGGAATGATATGATATATGATATGGCATTTGTAACGCGCCTATACTCAAGTGTTTCTAGGCGTGACGAGGCAGGTGGGGAACAAGGGCAGACAGACAACGATCCTACTAGGCCAGGTGTCTTTCTGATCACGCATGGGGAAGGACTGTACATGGTTAGTTGAATACAAATTAAATAATAGGACCAGCTGGTGGCAAGTGCAAGGTAAATGCCGGGAGAAGTGGCTGAAGGATACAGAGACAGTCCCGTAGTGCAGGGAAAAGTGGCTGGGCCAAGGACCGAGATCGGTGAGACCAGTGGACCTGCATGCCCATGTGCACACTACGAACAGTTTTACTTGCTTTTCCTAGCTCTTCATTCATTCATTTATTCATGCATCCATTCATTAAATCTTCATTCCGGTATAAAAACGTGTAAAGATTTACTTACATTATATTTGAAATTTCCATTGTGTCTCTTCATAATGCAGTCTGTAAAACGGACCGTGCTCTTGACAATGATTTTTCGTATACTGACTTAAAACTGAAACTCGGTCCAGTTTCTGAATTTTCTGCCTTATCGTCTCTTACGTTATTGCGCACTCCCTTCAAATGTAGTTCTTTCGGCATGGTCCCTGTCTCAAGGTCAAAAAACAATAGACCCTTATACTTCCAGTGCGACTTGTGGGCCTCATCTGGGCGCTGTCCTTCGCAGTCTTTATTTGCAACATCACGTAGTATAGGCATCTGTGAGAATTTGAAGTTTAGAATCCGTCTATGTAGTGCGCCTCAATGTGCAAATGCGAACTGGCTTCTCTCCCAAATGCCACGGGCCGCTTGGCTGGCACTTTCTAAGTGCCCCAATTTTGTCCCCGTTGTCTGCGAGCTTTGCAGCCCAAATTGAGACATTTAATTTTTGGTGGAAGGTCATGGAAAGTATAAAGTACCACAGGAGTTGAGTTAAAAGTGAGATTTATTGTTTGTTTGTTTTATTATTTGCAATACGCAAGCCTCCACTCCGTTAACAGTGCACAGCATTTACATTTACATGAGATGAGACATGAGAAAAATATATACATACACATATATGAGGTGAATAGAGAGAATTCGCTTGTTCGCCACCATGATGGTGAAGGTAGGGGTTAGGGTTACAGGTACACTGTACAATAACATTTATTTATAAAAAGACAATCGTATTGCAATTATTTAAACCGGATCACAATCAGCTGTGCTTCGGGTGGGCATGGCACAGTCGCAATGTTCGGTGGCAATGGATCACTGCTCTGCACAGAAACGTCCAAAATTACATATCTGTGCTTCTCTAACACAGCAACAATAAGGCCTTTCACAAAGTCGAACTGCATTTCATCATAGACTGGTTTGATCACCTATTGCTTACTTCGTTTTGAAAACACCTTAGTGTAGCGAGGCATCCTTACTTTACCCCTAGTCCTAGATTGTTCACGTCCGACATTGCTGTTATGGGCCAAGACCGCTAGTAGAGTGCGATTTTCATGCCCCGAAAGCTAAAATGCAAGCGCTTTGGCCTGTACTTTAGGCACATATTGTGGAACACCTCCAAATCTCCTGTGTGACAGAATTCTGCCAGTCCTCTCAAATCTCTTGATAGAGTTTTGTCGAAAACAATCTTCTCAATGGCTTTGTGTGTCGGTGAAGATGGAATCAACCACTTCTTCTTCCGTGCCTCCTCTGGGGACAAAGGGCCATGTTCACATTGGTGGAAATGTTCATTTGCTGTCCAGCGGTGAACATTGGTACAGTGGTGCATCAGTGACCGCCATTTTTCAAGTAGTATTTCCACTGACCCCTCACAAGTTTTTGAGCTCCACCAAAGATGGTTGGTGATAGAATGTGACCACTGCAAAATACTTTCAAAACCTTTTTATTTCCCTGCAGCCGAGATTTTCTTATTGATTGATTTAGCAAGATGCCATACGTCAAATTAATGTTTAATATGTGGGAACTGCTCTCTCATTCTCTTGGCAATTGAAACGTGTCTATCCGTGACTATGAGGTCGATGTGCATTCCCCTCGATTGTAGATATTCCACTGATTTTATAAAACCTAGTTTCTCCATGGCCACTGAGGATGTACATTGTGTTACCTGCACGACCACCAAACTCACAATTTTCTTACTATCCATGTCCTGAAAGTGGTAGGTGCAGTACTTGGCAGAAAATCCAGGTACTGTCCAGCCGCACTGTCCATTGCCGGCTAGCCTGAATCGTTTGCCTTCGAATGTACTTGCTAGAGACAATTGTTCAATTTTCCAAGCATCACTAATGGCCGGAAACAGATAATCACATTGGTATGTGTAGTACAGCGCTTTAGAAATGAAATGGAGTCCCACAAACTGAAAGAAAGCCTCTAACTTTCTAAAACTGGAGCCACTAAAAAGTGATGCAGCTGCACACAGTAGATTGCCTGCTGGCAGTTTCTCCAGCATCGGTTGTGCAGACCATGAGAACCTATGATTTAATCTACAGGCGGCATTTATTTTGACGTTGCTGCCTTTTATTTGACGAGTCACATTAATCAATGGCTTCCCACATACATTCCCTCTAATGGAATGCACACATTTCAGCATACTTATAATTTCCATCAAACAACTGTCGAATACAATGTATTTGCTCTCTTTCATTAGACTGTCATCCTGCGTCAACGTTGTTTCGGCCTTTGACGTTGTGGAGATTTCAACACATTGGTAAGTAATATCGCTGATATCAAGTTCTGATGCGTCTATGGATGCTGCGGCTGGTTCATTCTCTGTCATTTCAACATCTATTACTTCGACATTGATGGGAGAACACAACAATGTCGACAGGTTTTTTGGTGGCAAATTTTTGGCGGGTGTAGATTGTGTAAATTGATCTGCAACTACTTCAGAGCTATCTTCAATACATTCAATAACATCTTCTTGTGGTGGTGCGGTCGCACTGTAGCTATGGTCCAATGCAACTTTGCTGTAGACTCCAAACACAATTAATTCATGTTCTGGCCATTGGACATGAGCATCTCGAGCCTGAACACGCCTCGCCTCAATTAATAGTTCCTCCATAGTGTACACGGTCTGGCAAGCCACATCTCCCATTCGCTTCACTGTCTGTGTGTGTATAGTTCTGACACCCACGGGTAACTGGAGGAGAGATTGGAAAAGGGATGTTCAGTTTAAACACAAGATGGAGTGTAGTAGAATTGACTGGAAAAAAAGATAAAATAGTCCCCAGCACAAACATTTTTTTAAAGTTATGAACTGTTTGTAACTAACCTTTTTTTGTTTTTTTTTCTTTGCAACTTTTTTGACTGGACCTTCAACATCTGCACGCTGTAGCTCCGATTCGTTTCCGCATGTCCTCCCTTCCTCTTGCGCTGCAACGACTTTATTTTCTGTATCCGCATAGGCAGCACGGAATGAGGCTACATCGTCTCCCTGAAACATAGTACTTTCATTACTATGTATCAAAATATTGTTAGCATAAAACACACGTGAGGACGAACTCACAGGTACATCTCAATAGCCAAATACGATTTAAACATTGTGTGCAACAATCAAACGACAAGTATTCGACCAGCGATGATCTATTTTGATGGAACTGTCAGTATCCATACCTCTGGCTCTGCATGGACTGCCATGAATGGTTGTATTGGAGAGGAGGCATCCGCATCTCTCTGAGACACAGTACTTGCATTAGTATGCTTTTCAATATTGGAAACACAACACACACTTGGGGTGATGGCACAGGTACATATAAAGAGATAACCGCAAATGATGCATTGTCCAAAAGAATCAAGGAAAATCCAAATATGATCACATTTCATCGACTTATTTCAACGATTCCTTTACATCTGCATCATCTAAATGAGATGTTCTAATTGTGGTGGAAGCTGTCGTCTCCCTGAAACACAGGACTTGGATTAGTATGGTTTTCAATATTGGAAACATAACACACACTTGGGGTGGAACACACAGGTACATATAAAGAGATAACCGCGAAAGATGCATTGTCCAAAAGAATCAAGGAAAATCCAAATATGATCACATTTCATCGACTTATTTCAATGATTCCTTTACATCTGCATCATCTAAATGAGATGTTGTGATTGTGGTGGAAGCTTCGTCGTCTCCCTGAAACACAGCACTTGCGTTAATAGGGAAGAAAGTATAGCAAATGGAATCACGTTATATGATCACGCATGATGGAGCTGTCATTATCCATACCTCGTGCTGCTGAAGAATATCTATGGATGTTGCAAATGTAGTGCGCACTTCCGAAAGCTGTTGCGCCGATTCGTATACTTGAATGTCAGGCTCTGCATCAAGTGCAGGGGTTGACGCTCCATCAACTGCCTGAAACATAGTACTTGCATTAGTGAGGATTACAATTGTGAAAACATAACACACACCTGGGGTCGACAGCACAGGTACATATCAACGGCTAACCACGAATGAAACATTGTGTAGAACAATCAAACGACAAGAATTCCAGCTCTGATGATGACGCTCTATGGAGCTGTCAGTATCCATACCTCCTGATGTTGAAAAACATCTAGAAATGTTGTAGATGTGGCGGACGCTTCAGCATCTCCCTGAAAGACAGTACTTGCATTAGTATGGATAACACTAATTATAACTGAAAACAAACACCGGTGGACGATAACTAAGGTGTATATCAATTGGAAAGCAGTAACCAAACATTCAGTAAAATAATTACACGATAGAATAAAACTATTACTTGACATGCATAAAACAAGTATGTAGCGGATTAGCCTAGTAAGATTACCTGATACACGCTAGAAGTGGTTGATAACTGCGACCACGTCAAGGATGTAGAATGTTCTTGCTTCAGATTCAAGGGATAGTCAAGAAGTTGTAAAGGTCAATTAATGATTGATAATGAAATGCCAATATTAAAAATAGCCAGGTAAGCCGACAGAATACTTGAAAAATGCTCAATACAGCACAGTTCCCTGTCCCCATATATATATACATTGCGTTTGTGGGTTATGAAATCGAAAAAGAATATATTGATAAATGTCAATATTCAAAAAACGATACAATCATATCAATATCAAAATTATTACAAGGGATAGAACACCTACAATATCTATTAATCCATTCGGCTACACACTACCGCAAGGCCGAAAGCTAAATCCGGACACTTGACTCACCGGTGGCGGAATGTGGACGAATAGAGTGGGAATAGCGTTTTCGCGCAATTTCCGTGTCGTTCGCCGTTTATTCTTCTTTGTTACCCAAGAAGTTGTGTACATGTCGAAGGAAAAGTGCCGGCTGCAGATGCGGTATCGATCACCCCTCTTGTCCTCTAAGACTTGTTGGACTCTACTTTCCAACTCATCCAGTGGATATCCGCAATGCCTGACCCATTCTCTTATTCGATCAACAGTTTTCGGAAATACATGCATTGTAGTTCCTTCAGATTTCGCATGGATCTTCGAAGGGCAACTGCTAATCGAACAGGCAGGCATTGTTGATAAATCTGAAAAGTCAATATCGACATTATTATACAATCTTCAAGAGTAAAGATTTGATACAAAAGTAAATGAATCATACAATGATCAATGCAAGGTTTGTTTTGGTCGCAGGAACTATACCAGTTCATTATGTGCTGCTTAGTATTTGCATAAGTTGCAGAAATGTATAATTGATGTGAGTGAAATCTGAACATGTGACTCGTCCCTTGGATGTTCTGTCTTGCACGAGAAGGAAACATGCTAACATTATTGACTGGACCCCCGAAGGATGCAATTCAATCACAATAGTCACAGATGAAAATAAATAGATCTATTGATAGCATAGCAATGGAAACTCAAGTCAATACCAATGAGACCAATGAACATAGCACTATTGTGTACTCTACTCGAAAATAGATAGAAATTTAAAAATCTGCGAAATATGACCAGGATACATGGCCTTACCTTGACCAACAAACAGTTGGATTCAGCAAGCAGAGCAGTATGTTGCGGGAGAATAGGTGGATGGCCACAGGTAGCGCACTGATGGGTATGCTCGAAGCGGTCACAGAAGTTCACGGATAGCACGACGACGAGCAGATTAACATAGATCTCAGTGGTTCCCAGGTAGCACGTTCAAGAGTTGACTTGCAAAGCACAAAGATGTTCTCATGAGACATATCGAGTGGTTTTTAAAGTATTAGAAACTGGGGTGTGTTTGTGAATGAATGACGTATGTATGTCGTGGTATTAGGGGGGCGCCCTGCTTGAAGGGGAGGCCTGCCTGGAGACACGGGGTCTGAGGAGGCCATGTGACCGATGGCCCCTTGGCGTGGGACACCTTTTGAAGTGTACATGCAGTTTGGCACCTTGGCCTTTTGCGCCCCTAACAGCCCCCCATGCCAGCGCTCATCCCCGGGTGTTAACCGCTTTTGATAGAGGGGGGTGGGATCAGTGGTCGAAGTGAGCGGGAGCGGTCGGGAGCGGTGCTCCTCTACTTTTTTTAATTACCTTTTACAGCTCCTATACTTTTATTTTAAAAAGAAACCATTCCGGAATGGTTTTGTTTTAAAATGAAAGTGCAGGAAGACGTTGAAACATGCACTTTCAGTGCTCTACACTGAACGTTCCCTTAAACAGCAGGGGGAAAGTGTTTGCGGGTTTGTATGAGGTGTGCTGATGGGGTTTGTGGGGAGTGGGGGCAGGCCAGCAGGGAACATAGTTCCTCTACTACTTTTTGTACACTTCGACCACTGGGTGGGATGGAGGGGCCTGGGGCGTGCAGATAAGGCACAGGAAGACTGCTGAATGGAGACACACTTATGTGGATTGCAGGGGGGGCGGCCTGCTTGAAGGGGAGGCCTGCCTGGAGACACGGGGTCTGAGGAGGCCATGTGACCGATGGCCCCTTGGCGTGGGACACCTTTTGAAGTGTACATGCAGTTTGGCACCTTGGCCTTTCGCGCCCCTGACAGCCCCCCATGCCAGCGCTCATCCCCGGGTGTGAACCGCCTTTGATAGAGGGGGGTGGGATGGATGGGCCTGGGGCGTGCAGATAAGGCACAGAAAGACTGCTGAATGGAGACACATTTATGTGGATTGCAGGGGGGCGGCCTGCTTGAAGGGGAGGCCTGCCTGGAGACACAGGGTCTGAGGAGGCCATGTGACCGATAGCCCCTTGGCGTGGGACACCTTTTGAAGTGTACATGCAGTTTGGCACCTTGGCCTTTCGCGCCCCTGACAGCCCCCCATGCCAGCGCTCATCCCCGGGTGCGAACCGCCTTTGATAGAGGGGGGTGGGATGGATGGGCCTGGGGCTTGCAGATAAGGCACAGGAAGACTGCTGAATGGAGACACACTTATGTGGATTGCAGGGGGGCGGCCTGCTTGAAGGGGAGGCCTGCCTGGAGACATGGGGTCTGAGGAGGCCATGTGACCGATGGCCCCTTGGCGTGGGAGACCTTTTGAAGTGTACATGTAGTTTGGCACCTTGGCCGTTCACGCCCGTCACAGCCCCCCATGCCAGCGCGGATCAGTATATCGTTGCTTATCATTAACAAATGCCACATACCGGAGATTCTTGTGAGCACAGACCCACACTTCAATCGGTGTATTATAGTGGTCAAGACTGTATAATCCAATGGTAAATGTTAGTATAGATATATGTGTGAGTTTTATAGAGACATAACCTACTGAAAGACTTTGAACAAGTGTGTTTTAGTGCATGCATTATCGAGAATATGTTATGTTAGCTTAGATAGATAGTGACCACCCTGCTTCACAGCAACCAGACCTTCACCCATTCGAAGCACAGATGTCTGATGTCCATCCTTGAATGGAGACACACTTGATTCATTTAAAAAATCGAGACAACCGTTGTTAAAATATATGTGGGGTTTTATTTTGTATCTTATTTTCATGACACAAAAATACAAGACTTTAAAGATTATACAGGTCAGGTTGCAGCACAGCGAGAGAAAATCCCATGTCCTGACCGCTGTCACTCGGGAACGTTTCTCTAATGGCACGAACGGCACAGGCGGGTATCACTCTTCGAACGCGGTGTCCAAGCCTCCCGTGAAGCCACCATGTAAAGGAACGATAGGCCACCAGCCTGTACCACCTGTGAAAAGGAATGAAACAAACTGTTTTTAAATTACCAAGATAAGTTTAATAAACGTTTGTTGTCAATGACAATTCTTGTAACTAATGGCATTTTACACGGACAAATGCTATCTAGACAATGCACACTATTCAACGACTTACATGCGTTACAATGATATGTAGATGTAATTTTGGATATGGTAGAAGACCATGAAATAGGAGTGGCATGACAAGCAGAGTATACTTACTCGTTACTCGGATTACGAGGACGAACAGTTGCTCGAAGTTCGTGCATAAGCACCATCATTATTCTCAACACGGCCCGTGTGAGGCAGGCTGCCCTGAAGTCTGGCAGCTCGGTGATGCATTGCGGTCGTGGCTCGACTTCCGAAATGTAGGCCAGGCATCCCGAGTTTTCTCGGCAGCAGCAGTTCTCGTCCTCGGTTGGCATTAGCTTGCACCGATTGCATGTGCACCAGGTGGAGACGCCGTCCATTCGACTAGGCCCAGGCTCTTCATCTGTTGATTCGTCCTGTCAACTGCCGTCCGAATCCCCATCGTTTTCGCGCGCTTCCCTTTCCAGTAGTTCCTCCTCGGTATACTCGGGCTCGTACATGTAGGGCATTATTGTAGCCATTGTGTGTTAAACAAACTAAAATAATTTATAGCGGTGGTACTGGTATCTGTTCACACGGGCTACAAGCGGTGAAGGTAGCTGACCAGAGCACTGAAACGAGTCACAGAATACTCAAAGTAACACAGAGAGAGAAATGGAATCGAAAATCGGCTGCTGTGTGTTGTGAAACGGTCTGTTTATACTTATTGAGGAGAGAGGCATCCTGCCATTTCCATGGCGACACATCATTAGCTGAAGCGCAGCGAATGTTGACACGAGACGTGCTTTGGCGTTGGGAAATGGGCGGTACGAGTCTGCTGATGACAGGCTCAGGGGCGGGGGAATTGATTTAGTGCCGCAAAAGCAGGTCAGCCAGGGCGATCGGGGAAAAGATAGGATTATCAGAAAATGGCTGCTCCATGGTGCTTGTTTTTCGCGTGCGTTCAATGGACGAAAACTCGGGTAAGGTCATAGGAAAGTTTTCTAAAATCGAGCCACTTAGGCTTAAAAAAACATGGCCGACCCGTAGGGACAATAAAAAATTTTACTAGACCATGCCTTTAAGTCTGCATTGGCAATGGTCTAGTGGTTAACCATGTACTTTTAGCATGATTTTATCATTGATTGATGAATCACATTGCTTTGTGTTGTCTGCTTATGTCTTCCATTGCGAATCCCTCAGTGTGCAGCAGTACATTGTAACATCAAGGATGGTTCTGGCAAAGGTGCAAGAGGTGAGTATTTCAGTAATTGCCAACCCATCCACTGTATATTGTGCAACAGCTCATTCACAGTACCTTTGAAATGTGCTTGCATCCCATATGTTTTGCAAATACACATGACTGACTAAACCTACTTGTGACAGGCTCTTCAACCACAACCCTCCACACCTTTGCCCCCACCACTCACCCTTATCATTCCTCATGCTCCTCATGGACTCTTGTCTTGCTTGGAGGCTTTAATCTCCACCTTTCCTCTGATCATACTGCATCTCCTCTTTCTCTCTATAGTGGACTCATACCTACTTTCTCCACTTTTGACTCTTCCTACTCACTCTTCTGGTTCTACCCTTGACTTGATCTTTGTTTCATCATTCACTTCTTCTTCTGTGTCTACTCTCCCTACTTACTTCTCAGACCATTTCTTACTTTCGGTCTCTCTTCTTCCTTCAGTTTCTGCTACTCCTCTCCCCCCCTCGCCTACTACTTTCTTTAGGTGTGATTTGTGTAACTTTAATTCTACACTATTCTACAACACTTGCTCTAATTCGCTTCCTTCTCTTACTCAATTTTCTACTCTTACTGCGGACGAAGCAACCCCCACTCTTTCTTCTTCCCTAGTTTCTAGTCTGGACCAACATTATCCTCTTTCCATCCCACTTGTAAACCTGCTCAACCATGGCTCTCTTCTCATCTTACAGCTATGCACTGTCTCCTCGGTCGTCTTGAGAGGCGCTGGCGCAAAGATCGCTCTCCGACCAATCAATCTACATACTTTCATATCACACTCCTTATGACGCTTGCATTAAATCTGCCAAATCTACAAAGGACAATCTTGCAGGAATATTACTGGTTTGACGTGTGGCGTAAGACATGGCAGGGCCCGGGACATTACGCTTTCTCCCCTCCCCCCCGCACCAGACATACACAAGAATTGACCTCTTGCTGATACCCGAGGAGGGAGGAGGGGTGGTTGGGGTGCCGAGTGTTAAGGCCATCACCTGGTCGGATCATAACTTGTTAGTTGTGGACTGGCTACTGCCGGGACCACGAAGAGCTACAGGTGGTGTTGCAACGTGACCCTAACGAGTGACCCAGTATTTAAAGTATTTAAAGAATTCCTAAGGAAAGAAATAGAGGCATACTTCAAGATTAATGATAATGGGGAAATGGAGATGACGGTGGTGTGAGAGGCGGCAAAGGCCACCTTTCGGAGCCTCCTCATTGCGGAATGGTTGCAACGAAAGCGTGAAAGGGCACTGGTCGAGACCAGGCTTTGGGAGGAATTGATGGCAAAGAGGGCATGGCTTACCCGCAAGGATGAGTATTCAGAGGTTCTCCTGGGGGAATTGCTAGAGAAAAGGCAAACTCTGCACAAAGTCCTTATTGGGGAAGTACTTAAAAAGATAAGGTACACGCAGCAAAAGGTACTATAAATGGGGGGATAAGGTGGGGTCCTTACTGGTGCACAGACCTAGAGGCAGCAGGGTGGAGAGGTGGGTGGGAGGGATTTGGGATAAAGAAAGGAGGCTCTGTAAGGAAGGGGTGAGTGCAGCTGAATGCTTCGCGGACTACTATAGGGAACTATATAGCAAACGGGTGGGCAAGTCGATAAAAGATATCCATAACTACTTGAAGGGCCACCCCCTACTCAAACTCAAAGAATCAGAACAGGAGACCCTGGAGGGGGAGATATCGGAGGAAGAGGTGAAGGGGGCAGAACAGGAGGCCCGGAGGGGAGGGGTGGCTACACGGCCGACTTCTTTAAACAATATCAATCCATCTTGGTTAAACCAATGGCTAAATTGTAAAACCAGATCAGGGGGCAGGATAACATTCCACCGATATTCCTCCAGACCTGATTGCTGTAATACCCAAACCAGGGAAGGACCCGATGGAATGCGGCTCATACAGGCCCATCTCCCGCCTAAATGTGGATGCAAAGATATTTGCCAGAATCCTGGCGACGCGTCTCAAGAGATATCTTCCCTGGCTGATCCACCTGGAGCAGGCGGTATTCATGCTGAACAGACAGGGGGCAGATAGTATGTGCAAAACCATCCAAGTGCTGAATTAAAAGGACGTTCGAGAGAATGGGGCACTCCTGCTATCTTTGGATGCTGAAAAGACCTTTGATAGGGTAAGCTGGGCTTTTATTGGGAGGTTTTGGAGTCTCTGGGGATGGGCCTGAGGTAGCTGGGCTGGATGTCGGCCCTGTATTCCGACCCTTCGGCAAGGGTGGTGGAGAATGGAACTGAATCGGGGTTGTTCCCACTGGTGAGGGGCACGAGACAGGAATGCCCCCTCTCTCCACTCATATATGCGCTGGTGGTAGAACCCTGGGCAATATATATCCGGGGGGGGGGGATCAGTGGGGTAAGGGTGGGGAACGTTTATTGTAAGATCAGCTTGTTTGCGGGCGAGGTGCTTCTTTATGTGACCAACCCACCCCAATCTGTCCCACGGATACTGAAAAGTTGGGAACACTACGGAAACCTGTCGGGCTATAAGGTCAATCTGGGGAAATCAGTGACATTTGTCGTGGGAAACCTGTCGGCTGCAGAAGGGGAATATGTGGAGGGGCTCCCATTCAATATACGGAGAGATAGGTGTTGCTACCTCGGGTTCCAGGTGACACAGCATCCTGGAGACCTCTTCGCCAGCAACGTCCTACCTTTGTGGTCGGCTGTGAAGCGGGATATTGAATGATGGGCAGGGTCAGGACTCTCATGGATGGCGTGTCTTAACTCTGTGAAAATGGTTATCCTCTCCAAGTTTCTGTTTTTGTTCCAGATGCTTCCAACCCAGATACCCAAGCCGTTTCTGGTGGAGGTTAAACGGGCCCTGCTGCGCTAGGTAGGAAGCACTGAATCTCCTACGAGGTACTGACGAGACCAAAGGAGGAAGGGGGTGTGGGATTCCCTGACCAGGGAAGCAGTGGGTAGCTATGGATCACTAGGTCTTATCCCCAGTCACACTGGACAAATGGTTGTGGGTCCCTAAGATGCACATCCCAGGGAGGGTCTTGCGGAATCCGGTGCTGGGGGTTTTGTGGTCGCTATGGAAGGAGGAGGGAGATTATAGATGGCTCACATCATGGCCCTCACCTTTGAGCTGCATTTGGGCTCCCCCCATTAGGGATAGGATAGACAAACCACTGGCATTCCAAATGTTGTATGAAGCAGGTCACAGCAGGGCTGGACAGTTGAGGGTGCGAGGAACTTTTATGTCCCTAAGGGAATTGGAAGAGGCCCTATGCCTAGATAATCTTTCACCCTTCCTTTATCTGCAACTAAAGGGGGCCCTTAGGGAGGATGGGTGGGGGGACACCCTGAGGAGGGAGCTAACAGACTTTGAAAAATTCCTGATTACACATAAGGGTGACAAGGGGGTAATATCCAACCTTTATAAGATATTGCTCTTGGCGGCCCCGAGGGACCCTCCGACTGCTTAGGTGTGATGGGGTAAGGATCTAGGTGAGGATATCGAGGACAAGAGATGGAACATCATGTCCAGACAGGCTAACCGCTTGACTGCCTCGCTCCAATAACGCCACTAGGCTCTGAAACTGCTACATAGATGGCACTATCTCCACAGAGGATATCTCGGATGTACAACCCACACTGCTGGAAGTGTCATGTTGAAAAGGGAGACTATGTGCACATGTGGTGGAAATGCCTGGTGGTGCGGATGTACTGGGTAGAAGTCCTGTCCTGGATTAAGGGGGTGGATGGGACAGGAACAACCTTGTCTTTGTGGCTTCTCCTTTTTGGGGTTGATGTGGAGGGAGACCACGGCAAGACGCACAATCACGTTTCAGGTCATGTTGGTAGTGGCTAGGTGCTGCCTGGTCCAAAAATGAAAAACTCCACGAAATCCGGGGAGAAAGAGTGGGTTACTAAAGTTTGTGCAATTTATGATATGGATTTCGGACTCATTTCATCGATGAATCCAGGTTGAACATTGAAGGACTGTGGCTCCCCTTTTTTGAAAAATATGGACGGTCTGCGTGAGGTTCCCAGGGAGGATCTGAGGAGGTATCCAGGTGATGCACATGCTCGGAGGAGATGCAGTGACTGTGGAACATGTCATTTGGGTTGCACGAATGAAAAGAGGAGGATGGTGTGCCCAAGGTTCTAGCGTACACAGTAGAGCGATCCTGCAGAGGAAGTGAAATGATATATAATGCATCCCACTCTCGATGTAACAACAGGTGAATGGTCTGTGGCTGCTAGAAGGCGGAGGTGGGGGGGGGGAGAAAAGAGGGGAGGTGTTATAATTAAAACTTAACGAAATGTTCTTATTTTGATTGCATGATGTTATAACCCAAATGCTAATAAAATTTAATTTTAAGAAAATAATCTGCCAAATGCACCTACTACTCTGATCTTCTTAACACCCAAACTTCTCATCCTCGCCGTATTTTTCAAACATTGACTCAATTTCTTTCTCCTCCCACACCTGATCCCTCCATTTTATCATCTCTAACTGCTTTAGACCAGGCAAACTTTTTCACTTCTAAAGTACATAGCCTGCATCAGGACATTTTGTCATCTTCTATATTTAACCCCTCTTCTTTATCCTTTCCTCTTCCTTCTACTTCTGTCTCTAACTTCACTCTTGTATCTGACTCTGACGTTGCTCTTCTTCTTGCTAGAACTCACCCTACAGCTGCCTATACGGATCCTCTTCCTTCGCTACTCATTCCTAAAGTCTACCCACTTCTGGTTTCTTTTCTCCCCTCCTTCTTCAATATCTGTCTTACTAACTCAACCTTTCCCTCGGCTTCCAAACATGCAAATATTATACCTATTCTTAAGAAACCCATGACTAATCCTTCTCTTGCCTCCAACTTCCGCCCTATTTCGCTTTTACCCTTCCTGTCTAAACTCTTGGAACGTATTGTCTACTCACAAATTTCATCTTTTGTTTCAGATCTATCTCTTCTTCCCCCTACTCAATCTAGATTTTGCCCACGTCTCTCCACAGAAACTACTTTGACTTCAATACTTCTCTTCTGACTGCTCGCTACTTGAAACATTCTTCGATACTTATTCTTCTTGATCTTTCGGCTGCTTTTGACACAGTGGACCATTTGTTGCTCCTTGACTCACTCACTTGGTTCTCTTCCTATCTCTCTAACCATACATTTTCTGTATCTTGGGGCGGCAACACTTCTCCTTTTCCTCTTGATCATGGAGTTCCTCAAGGGTCTGTTCCTGGCCCTTTTCTCTTTTGTTAATACTCATCTTTTCTTGCCCCTGTTATCTCTTCTGAGTGTTGCATCATTTTTATGTCGATGACACCCAGCTCTTTCTTTCCTTTTCGTCTTTTACACCTGACATCCATGCTACTCTGTTACTGTCTTACTGCCATTGAGTCATGGATGACTTCTCATTTTCTTACCTTAAATACTGGAAAAACTGAAGTTCTTTTCTTTCCTGTTAATACTCTTCCTCCTCCTTCTGCTCCTCCCTCTATTGTTTTTCTGCCTTCTACTCTCTCGATCTCTTCTACTGCCTGTAATATTGGTCTCAATCTTGACTTTGATTTCTCCTCTAGTCTTCACATTTCACTTACCTCTCATGCTTGTCGCTATCACCTTTTCAATATCCGTAAAATTCGTCCCTTTCTCACGTTTCATGTTACTAAGCTCCTAGTCTCTTCCTTAATCTTCTCTCGACTTTTCTACTGTTCTGTTCTGCTCTTTGGCCTCCCTCACTCACGGTTAGTGCCACTCAAATCAATCTATCATTCCTCTACTCTCTGCGCTCGAGTTGCTTTCTAGCCTACCGTGACTCTATCTCTTCTTCTCTTAACTCCCTTGGATGGCTTTCCTTTCATTCTCAGTTGAAATTCTATTTCCTTTGTCTAGTATTTAAATCTTTATATGGTCTTGCTCCTGATTATATTGCCTCTCTTCTGTCATTTTACTCTCTGACTCATTATGTTCGTTCTGCTGGACTCTTTCTACTCACTATTCCACATGTCCCCTGTGCACAATCTCGTTTTACAATCTTTTCAGCTGCTGGCCCCTCTACATTGGAACCTTCTTCCATTATCCCTCCGATCTATCACCTCTTACTCACTATTTTTCTCTTCCCTCAAATCTTACCTACTACAGTCTCCTGTCTGATTCCTATTGGCTAATCGTGAGCACAATTGACTATACTGATTTTTATGTACTGTTTATGTTCTTTTTGTGAAGCGCTTTGGTTAAAAGCACTATATAAATATCAATAAAATACAAATGTCTCCCCTGAAGTAGTCCCCAGAGTTGACAACTCCATGAAGGTGTCATCCTAACTGGTGTGCTGGTGCTCCTACAGAACCATCAATGGCAGCATCTCCTCTCTGGCAACTGCTCTTGCTGATCTCTGAAACCACTCCTTTCCTGCTGTTTAGTTTCTATAATCCATCAAGCACTCCCTTGTGTGCATCATCCTTACTATGCCATGTGCAGAGCCTTCCTGAGCAGCAAACTACTGCCACTTTTCTTTCAACACCTTCCTGGGGAAACTGTGTGACAAGTTTGCCCTCCCACAAATCGACGCCTATAAGGTCGTTGTTGGGGATGTCCATGGACACCAGTGTGGATTGAAACGGTCCGGAGGCACAGACACTGCTCTCCAGGACACACATGAATTAATGGTAACATCCCTCAATTCATAATCCCCTGCTGTCCCCATCCTCCTTGATATCTCATCTGCTTTTCACACAGTAAGCCAGCCATCCTCATTAAGATGCTCCATGCACGGCCAGTGGACTTGCTTAGCTCATTCCTAAACAACCATTCCAAATAAACCATTCTGTGTCCTTTCTTCTACCCTACTTCAGCCTCCACCTGTGGCATCACACAGGTGTCCACTCTTTTGCCGTTCCACTGGGACGCCCCACTGTATTGCAACATTTTACAGGACACATGCTGTCACTATGATCCTGCAGACTAGTGGTGGTGCATATAGCAACACACCATCAGAGTGGTCAAGGGAGCGGAAACGGGACTTGAGCACTCTGAATGTGCGCTGCACTTTGCCCCGAGTTGCAATATGGGCAGTGTTGTATCTTACCTGGGCAGGTGTGTTGGGGTTGCGTATTGGCGTCATAATGTATGTGCTGAGAGGGTAGGCACTCTCCCCTGTAGAGGTGAGAATGTTTATCAGGATAGTTGGCATAGACGGAAGTAATGATGCCCTTGGCATTGCAGACAACCTGAACGTTGATGGAATGCCAGTGTTTTCGGTTGCGGTATATATGCTCTAAATCCTGTACCACTGCCTGCCTTTCTGCAGGTGTTCTGGGCATATATATGTATGCCGGCGGACAGAAGGACATGCAGTTATTATTGCCAACACCTGGCATAGGCAGCGTGACTGAGTTGGCTGTGAAATGTCCCCAACTATGGCGCTGGAATGAGCCAGTAGCCAAGAAATGCAGTAAAGTGAGCCCCTATTTTGAAAGGGGCTCAGTGCTTGGGAGCACAGGGTGGGTGATGTGAGGTCATATTCCTACTCTGTGACCAAGTCTAAGATGATATGAGGGAGGAACTTATACTTGGCATTGACCTGGTTGTCAAGCATCCCTAAAAGGGTGGTCCTTGGGTGAAGGATCCAGGCCCTGGCCATCCTCCTCCTCCTGCGGTGTCCCACGATCACTGCTGCACCAAATGGTACATTCATCATAGCTGTATACGTGTGTTTTTACATCACGCATGCTTTTTATGCATTTGTTTGTGTGCGCGTTGATGTTTCCGCCTGCTATCGCATGCCGTACGTGTTTCAGGATTAGCAGGTATATTTTCACACGCAGGCAAGCTCTATTCAATTCCGTGAATACGGTGGTTTGGCGTGCATATGGGCGTTGCAATTGTTTGATTGTGGAACATCCCTCGTAATGCCCACATTTTTGCTAGTTCTTCCCCATTCCACGTGTTCCACCCCCTTTTTAAGTGCCTGCGCAAGGCCGGCCGGCCCTTCGCTGAGAGTCTCGCGCAAGGCCTTCGTGGTGTTGCAATGACGTGTTGGACCAGCGCGGATTCCTCCCAAGTCCCAGGTAAGCCCTGGCATTGTGTTCCATAAATCGTCGAACGGGAACATGCGCGCGATTTCACGCGCAAGACCCCGATTTTCTGCGCAATTTATTCCATGAAGCGGGACCTGAGTCTCTTTTGCCTCAAACATACAATCCACAGACCAAATATGCCATTTGCACAGAGCAATTTAAAATCCATCCCTACATATATTAATAACAGAGCTCTACACCTCTATAAACAACTACAATTCTGCTACCCTGGACAATGCAGTGTAGGACCACAGGCACACGAGACCATTTGCATACAAATTCCTCTATGCCTTCGAAGTAGACCACCTACAAACAAACAGACCTGCACACAGTTCCCTGGTACTTCCAAATTGCAACATCAATGCAACAGCAAAGCTATCTTTCATTTTCCCACTCACCAAAGTAACCTAATCCAGACCCTCTCTTTCAGACCCACCAGAAAACCTAGATACTATTCAAATGGCAGTTGTGCAATGTATGCATCCCAGTAGCATAACATACATTTGACAGCCCGCTTGGAATCCAGAGGTTTAGATATTATGTTCATGAATTCCTCTGTGCACTGTAAAGGCTTCATGCTAACTGGGGGAGGCAGGATTTTGGTGGTCAACCTACTACTGACGTATTTAAGGAGTAATATGCCACAACCCTGCTTATTCAGTTGATTGTAACAGATCACCCTGGGTCTAAAAACTCCCATCAAGCAGCCAAGATATGTCTGTTTTTCTCTTAATCACTTCTCTTTTTGTAGCATGCAAATCACCCCCATGTAGGATGGTGTCGAAACACACGACTAATGACTACTTACAACTTAATGAAGTCATTACTCCCTCATATGTGGGAATTTGGTAGCATGGAATTAGCATGTATCACTCATTTCGCCATTATCAAAGGTGGAGTTGGCCCTACTAAGATTCATATATTGAACAAAGTGCTATACAGATTCATGCATCCCCGGGTCAGTGAAATAACTAATGCCTAATTTTCAACTTAAACTCACCCTTGGGACTCCTTGCCCTTAGTCCAAGCAGCCAAAACTCAGTGGTCACTGCCACCATTTATTCTAGATTTGATTATGAAGACCCACTTCATGCGGGTTGCCATGTTTTTCTGAGCAAGCACTGTGTCTCGCCTTCTGGTAGAGGTGAGAACATCTGATCAAGTCAGCCATCTTGTAGCACTTCATGATTCAGTCTTACAAATAATCCAATTTAAGAACTTTTATATTACCTATTGGGTCTACTGTCAGATGGATATTTTTCTACCCACACTCTTTGTGCCCATATTTTTATCCTGCTCTCTCTCCTCTGTCCATGAGGAAAAGAATAAGTGGCCATTCCTTTCTCATCACGGCCACTCAGATATGGAACTGTCTGCTCTTGGAACTCAGAACCACCATTAAACATCTTCCCTTCCAAACGAATGTGAATACAAACTTAGCTTTTTCCTAATTAAGGGTGCGAGTCGCAGTTCTTCTCACTCAATTTTGTCACCTGAGTCAATTTTATTGCAAAGTCAGTTTAGGGCATACAATTTGGAATGTGGTGTCTTGTGGTAGTCTAACTTCAGACCTTTGCATCTGAAAGCTCACATTGTATCAGTGGCTCCACTCCAGCCTCTGTTGGGCACTGGATAACCCCCGGACAACAATGCTATGCCCCCACCAGCTGTTTTCCCCTGTGAGGTCCCTCACGTCCAGCAATGTACGTTTGTGTCCTTTTCCAATCTATCAACTAATTCCTGTGCCCACACTACTGTTTCCAGATCCCAAACCATCCGACCGGTGATGTTTTGAGGCACTATTAGTCTGCAATTAAATCTTTACTGCTTTCGAGGAGTACAGGGATGAGTAGAGGTTTCTAAACACCTACTCAGCCCAATACTAAACCAGCAGTGATCTCACTCATGAAGATGAAACAGGCAAAACATGAACGGTAAACCTCCTTTGCCTATTTAAGGTAGAATGAACTGAGGGCAGACTATACTCTTCAAGAGGGGGGTGAGCCAGCAAATAAGCATCAGAATAACAATTATACAGGGGACAAATCTAAGTGTGTTAACTTGTTCATGAATGCTTCGGGGAATAGGGTGGCACAGTTTGCTAGAAATAATGTACAAGTCAATAAGCTGATATCCACTTGGTGGGATACTATTGACGAATTAGAGAAAAATTGTAGGTGTACACCGGGTGAATTCTCCAACACATTGTCAATGCTCAAAGAAACAACTCATTCTCTTTCATGTTGGAAAATTGTAATTCTGTTGAAAGAATATTTCCAATATTTGATCAAGAGATTAACGCTAAAAAAAGTTTACTCCTCTATAAGTGAGGACAGCAATACAATTGATGGGCAATTTGGATTTGAAGACGGAGATTCAATCTCTTTAGAACAAGTAAAGTCCTGGTTGAGAAATCATATGCTTTTTAGTTATATTAAGACCAATCAAGAATTGCTGTCTGACCTAATTAAGTACAATTCTTGGTCGATCTGGAGGAGAATACATTTCAAACAAAACAATCAGGTTTGTAAACGATCTTCTATTACACCCTTCTCGTACACAAGTGTTGCCTGTTTTGCTTGATTCTTCTTCCCAGCCCCGCCCCCTCCAGCCTACTTCTGCAGGAGTCTGTCCTGATACATTCTGGTTTCACCATCACCGTCTTGTGGCCAATGCTGGATTTGACTTTATGGACTTCATTGATTCACCCTTTCTCAACTCTCATGCTGGACTTCCTTTGCATCTTTTACTCATGGTGGCCCTCAATCATGCTGTTCCCATCTTCATCTTGTATCCTGGCCTGCAACATTATTTGTTACTACTGACTTCTGCAATTGTAATCACTCTCCCCTCTTGCTTCTCCACTCTTTTTGACTGCTTACTCTCTGTTCTCTCCCCCTCTCCCTTCTCCCTTTCCTATCTCCTCCCGTCCTCCCCTTACTTTCTTCTATGCACTTACTCTATCAGAATTTTCCCTGGACCTAGTATGATAACAACATTGTCTGTCTTCTCACACCTCCCCCTACTTGCCCCCCCTTCCGTCCAGCACTATCTGAAATGTCATCAGGCCCAATACGATAGTCGCTTGTTTTGTTCCTCCCCTCCCTTTCTGTACCCCTCTCCCTCACCCTAACTATGTTTTAGCTCTTGCACTATCTGAAATGTCATCAAGGCGAGTACGATAGTTAATTTCACATGCTTACTGTTCATGGCCTGTAAGAATGTCATTGTATTTTACCTTGTTCAATCCCTTGACTTGAAGCACTTTGAAACACATTGTGTATAGGCGCTGTATAAATAAACTATCATATCATATCATACTATATCAGAAAACGACTGGGTGGACCATCACAAGACCAAGTTTTGTTACAACAGTTCAAATGTCAGTAGTAACGATATACAAATACCAACAAATCCATCTGGAACTATGATTTTGACATAGAACAAATCACATATGTAATCAATAATTTGGTCAATTCTAGGGCTTCTAGTCCAGATGGCGTGATGAGTAGCCGCCTGAAATTGGACCCATCACTATGATCAGAAATGTTATTCCGACTGTTTGCACAGATTACGAAGTTGGGTAGTATTCCTGCCTCTTGGTGCCCAGCTATTGTTGTGCCCATTTTTAAAAGAGGGATTAGGATTGACCTGCTGAGTTATTGTCCTATCTCTTTAACTGATGTGTCCTCAAAGATATGTTCTACTCTCCTTTTAAGGGAAATTACCAAATGGATGGATACAGAGGACATTTTAAGTCCCTTACAGATGGGTTACCGAAAAGGAGTGAGTACGGTTTTAAGTGGTTTTACACTATCATCATGTCTAGCTAGAGCAGGGAGAAAGACTGGGAGGACCTTATATGTTGTAGTGTTGGATCTCTCATCTGCATTCTACAATGTAGATCAGGGTATGTTATGGAGTAAACTGGAGAAACGTGGAATGCAGCATGGTTTAGTGAAGATGCTTCAGTTGCTCCATTTTGAAAACAGTGTAAAAATTAGATTACGTGCAGAGGGTGATTTATCGAGTGATATACCACCAAACAAAGGAGTACGACAAGGTTGCGTGCTAGCCCCGACTCTTTTCAATCTATATATGTCATATTTATGGCACTGCACTAATGAGTGGAACATGTTGTCTCCCAGATGTGGTTGTCTGAGTATTAATTGCATTGCCTATGCGGATAACCAGCTTCTTTTGGACTTTCCACCTGCTGGTATACAGCAGGCTTTTGATGGAGTTTCTAAGCATTTAAAGGAGAATAATCTAATACTCAATCCTCAAATCCAAGATTATGGTCATCTCCCATAAAAGGATAAAAAATATCTATGTTTGCAGAGTTAACAATACCAGAGTTCCGGAAACAGATGGCTTCTGTTACTTGGGCTTTCTTTTTTCCAACAAGAACCTATTTGCACAATTGAAAAAGAGATTGGAGGAAAAAATAAGAATGTACACCTCTGTGATTAGAATAATTCAAAGGGGGTTTTGCGCTTAATCTCTAATACCCTTTATCAAATTCTTTAGGTTAAGGGTGACCCCAATTGTTATGTATGGAATAGAATTAATGTCCTTGGATAGCAGAAAAACTATGGATATACTAGAGGGTCGACTTTTAAAGGAAGCTCCATGTATACCCAAATATGTTCCAATAAGTATTATCAGATTCGAGCTGGGCATCCAATCTTGGTGGTGTGTGGACCGACATACAAACTTACATTTACCCACTCCCCGCACTGTCACCAAACATTACTCACACACACAGACAAGCACATACAAAACACAAAATCATTAACAAAACACTCCTGCATCTTCCTTCTTTCAGGCCAACCGCACCTGTCCTGTCAGCCCCTTTGCGCACTCATGTGCGTCGCAGGGGTGTAACAGTTTGATTTAGAAAAATCGTTCAGAGCAGTGTTTGGTCAGTCTTTCTAAATCGTTTTTTGAAAATATATATTGAAAAATTCACTCCATACCGTTGTCCCACATGGAGCAAAATTCTGGACGGGGTTTGCGATTGGGGTGATCAGGGGAACCTCATTGGTATACTGACTGGGAATGAAGGTGCAGTCACGGTTTCGGTTGGACTTGACTTGAAAGGTGTGTCTCTAGAGACGCAGCTGCGGTACTAAAAAAGGGGGAAGACCAGGGTGTAAAGTTTCTGGACCATGGTGGGGGTACATAAGACGAATTTGGTATGTTACCATACTAGTTTAGCCACCCCGTTCCCTTATCTTCTGGTAGCAACAGCATTCATCTTCATGCATAGTTTTTTACATAGGTTTTCCCTTGACTACACCACCCATATTTTAGGGTTGCCAGTGCAGATTTAACATTCTATAATTTGACGTGGATTACTACACACAGAAATGCCCAGGCAAATAAATCACCAAACTTCCAGGACTGCTCAAGCACACTCTCGATCCCCTCAGGCATCCAACATTACACTGTTTACTAAGCTGCAATTCTCCAAATCTGCGTTGGAAGAACATGGCAATTATCGCAACACTTTAGGGCTTATCCACCTCTTCCGTTATGCAAACTATAGTCCACCTAACAGGACTGACATGCCATCACAAAACATTCTTCTCCTACTGCACCCACCCATTTCCATGCATATATATTGTGCTTTTCCATCCTCTCCCCCCCACCACTGCTCATTTTCTATGGTCCAGCAGACCTAGGGCTGGTTACCCCTGGCGGACACATAGCCTGCCACTCCACAAACAAGCCTAGGTGCTCTGAAACTACTCTGGTGGTGATTTGGCACAGCCTAAAATCCTATGAACATAACCTTCCTACCCTGGCAGAGACCGTGCATGCTTGTTAGGACAGGAATTTGAGGTTTGCAGGTGGGCTGAGAATTTTAAATCGGTAAAGAACCACTGCAAACTGGTGGCATAGAAATTGGAAATGGAAGTGAGAGAGGCCACATTGGATTGTGGACCCCTTTGTGCAGATGCCACTGGCGAATTTGGTGATTTCCCAGATGGACACTATGCCTAAAAAAGAGGGGGGTATTTCAGTTCATTGATCACCTATCCTGCAAGTATTTATAGGGCCAGGGAGTTGGTTAGTAGGTGAGCAACAAGTGGCCAAATGTTATATATAAAAGTCCCTCTTCCGATAGTGGCTGGTGCACCCTGAGGATCTCTGCCACTGTGTATGTGTGAGTGCGAACAAAGCCATGCTCATGGGTTGTTCAGTGGCATGTTCTGTTTTTGCATGCTTTAGCATGATCTTGTAGTGTGCTTTCCTAAAGTGGTCAGGTTTTACCCCATGTAGATGATTCCTGTTCATGTTGAGGCGCGGGGTGCCTGGTGGACGCGTTCTTCTTTGGGGAGATTTTCAGGAGATACCAGGTGACCTGGGCATCCCGCTTGTACCTGAAAAGACAGAAGGGCTTTCCAAAATTATTAGATTCCTCGAGTCTGAGCCAGACTCAGTGGCCAAGGAGTCAAGTTTGCAGGTGGTGAAGGGCGAGAGGTTGCATACATTGTTCTGGGAAGTTGTCTGGCCAAGAAGTGAGAAGTACGGGAGTTTCGACAATTATTGAGGTACCTCCGTTTCACTTGTAAAGCTGGTGTCACTGGGATGAGAGGTGTTCCGATAACTGGCAACAGCAATGGTGTATGGAAAGAAGACACGACATAATGTTCGGGTGTTGGCGAGTCCGGAACAGGATCTATATGTGTTGTTGATGTTTCTA
Source organism: Ambystoma mexicanum (assembly GCF_040938575.1). Lineage (NCBI taxonomy): Eukaryota > Metazoa > Chordata > Amphibia > Caudata > Ambystomatidae > Ambystoma > Ambystoma mexicanum. Next base: position 583,454,630 of record NC_090922.1, on the reverse strand, counting down.
GAGGGTTGTAACAGTGTGTGTCCATGTGGATGCCTTTCCGATCACTGCTGTGGAACATGGAGATTCTTTTGGACACAGCTCACTAGTTGGGTTTGGGCATCTGCTAGAAAAGGGGGTGGTGACAAAACACTGGTTGGAAGCCTGGAGAAAATCGCGGCATAGCATACAATGTATGGAATTCTTTCTGGTGCCACTTCAGTTGTGGGGCGATGATTGGCAGGACAAGGAGGTGATGTTTACGATGGACAATGTTAAAGTGACTGTGGTAATAAATCAGCAATACACGAAGGATGTTTGGGTGTTGCATCTGTTGAAGTGACTACTTTTGGAATGCGTGCACTAAAACATTGACTTTCATACAAAACACACCTCTGGTGTGGACAGTTGCATTGCTAACACTTTATCTCATTCACAATGGCCACGACTGCGTCGAATGGTAGCTGAGGCTGAGGAACGGCCAATGCTGCCTGAGGAAATGAGGAGACTGGGGGACTGTTGGTCAGGCAGTTTCTGGAAGGGTCCCTGGCACAGTCGACATGTTTGGCTGCTGTGGAGAAAATTCCAGGAAAGTTGTGAAAAGTGTCTTAAAGGGATGGTGGGGGGGCAAGACCTTATGAACAGGAGGAATGATGTTGACCACTGCATGCTGGGTTTGGTCAGATAGGGTTTGTTCTCGGTGGCCACATCAGCAACAATGGCACCGGTGACCTTTTATGGGAAATGTTACTAGGGTTACAGGTCCTTGGGAGGCAAATGGTGAAAAGATGATTGAGGGTTGAGCTGGGATACATAGGGAGACAAGAGATAGGAGGAAGCCAGTGTTGGTGTTGATCCTATAGGGCAACTTGAAGGAACAGTGGAGTACAAGTGCAGCAGCATCAATAAGCAGGGGAGGTTGGGAGTGGCAGAAGTTTACCACATGGCAGCTGACAGGGTCTTTGACAGGTATTTCTGACACCAGGACCCTGCCAGGGTTTTGGGGAGGCAAGTGTTAGCAGCGCTGTCGAGAGATGAAACAACAGAATGTGTGTACACATTTGCATCGCATCAGGCAGAATTGGGTTTGGATTGGGTATCGGGATAAGTACACCGCCTCACTTGATATGCGTTTCGTATATGCTTTTTTGTTAATGGCTGTTTTCCTATTTTAGAATTCCTGACAGGAATGGATAAGCCTGTGGATTTGCAAACAATCGTTTCTCAAGTGGCTTGAGAACCAGGCAGAGAGATGGACGGATGGAAGGCCGCTGGAGTGTTCCTATTCTGTGGCTGGCATGAAATGGGCAGGTTGGGGCAGTATGAGTGATTGAGACCTAGGCCATCATGCCGACCCTTGTGCCACCTGACTCGCTGAACGCCACCTGTCCCTCTTCTCCCCGCAACCCGGTACAGCTGTACCCCTTCTCTATGCCCCTCTGTACCCTACCCCGAGTGTATATCTGTTCTATTGTTACCACTGAAAAGCACTAATTTATGTATCTGTATTGTCCTATACCTCTGTAAAGCACTCGCAAGTTGCTTCTCGAAGCTAGGTCCACACACAATAAATTCCATAACAATAATAATATGCATTTGGAGGCCCCAGCCCCTTCCTAGTGCTCAATTTAGTGCCCACCACCCCTCTCTCGATCCCCGTTCCCTGGCCCACGTGTTGCAGCCCCTCACCTCGCCTTTTGGATTCCCCAGCCCCTTACTAGTGCTCCATTTTTGCAGGCCACCGGCCCCCCTCCTGATCCCCGTTGGCACTTCCCTGACCCTCCCCACCTCCCATCCCTCCCCTGAGGCCTGATAGATCCGCTTCAAACACCCACAACAGCAAGCGTTGATACCCTGTGTTGCAGCCCCTCACCCCACTTTTCTTTCATTTCCTGGCGCAGGTGAATGGTGCTTTTGTAGGCCCCAGCCCCTTCCTAGTGCTCTATTTTTGCAGGCCCTCCCCTATCCCGAACCCTGTTGGCACTTCCCTGACCCTCCCCAACTCCCATCCCTCACCATGCCTTTATTCGTTTCCCGGCAGGTGAGTGGTGCTTTTGGAGGCCCTCGCCCCTTCCTACTGCTCCATTTTTGCAGGCCCCCCCACTCTCCCGAGCCCTGTTGGCACTTCCATGACCCTCCCCAACTCCCATCCCTCACCATGCCTTTTTTCGTTTGCCGGCAGGTGAGTGGTGCTTTTGGAGGCCCTAGCCCCTTCCTACTGCTCCATTTTTGCAGGCCTCCCCCACCCCTCTCCTGAGCCCCATTGCCACCCCCAATTATGATTAGTCCAGAACCCTCATAACTTTCATCGCGCTAGGGCAGCCCACTGCCCCCTGCATCCCCTGCGGTGAAGGACCCAAGGCAAGGATGGCGTTCGCTGAGACAACTACAGACCCTGTTGGCCTGTGTTAGCCTGTGACGCCTGCAACTGTCAACCGGCAGCGACTGAAAAGGTAGGTGGAATCTGAACAGGAGGGAACAGCAATTACTGCTCCCCACTAAACTGTCCAACCCATCTAAATTATCCTATTTTCATATCGTCAGGTCTGACTGCATCTACATACTGCCCTTAGTCTTGTATTGCGTTGAGGTACATTGTGCCCCTTAGCCTATAACCATATTTTGCATCTAGATTGATTGGACCCCTTAGCCATTTTGCTACCAGATGGATTGCCCCCCTTAGCCATATATTGCATCTAGGTAGCCCACCTGCATCTAGGTAGATTGATGCTCCCTAGCCACACATTGCTTTTAGTTAAATGATTTTGCATTTGGCTTGACTATGCCAGATAGCCCCATTTCACACATAGCCTGAATGTGAAGATTAGCACTGCATCACATCTAGAGAGAGCTGTGAAGTTTAGCTTGGCATGACATTTAGATAGAATTGTAGAATTGTAAAGACTAGCTCACGTCACATTTGGATAGAATAGTAATATTAGCTTGCATCATAGACAGAATTGTGTAGATTAGCCTGTGGCACATCTAGACAGCACTGTAAAGTCTAGTTTACCGTGTCATCTAGTCAGAATTGTGAAGGACTAGATAGAATTGTAAAGATTAGCGTGTGTCACATCTAAACTGAATTGTAATACTTGCTTGTGTCATACATAGATAGAATTATGATGCCCCAACACAGAGCCAAGGAGAAGTTGTCATGGCCACTTGCCCAGCATCACAAGAGTGGTACCATCAAGTGGAGGGAGCAGGGGGCATCATGGGTCACGCACGTCCCTTTGGGACATTTATACATGGGGGGCCTGGTTGGACACAGAGACCAGGTGAGCGTAACAGAAACAGAACAAGGAACAATCCAAGCGGATACTCATCCTCCACCAGCAGAAACTGCCAAAAAGACAGAACACATCCCGAGAAACACCTTAGCAAACAGAGCACCTCTACGAGAAAAGCAAAATCCCTATATCTTACACCGAACTATCCAGCTTCATCACCACCTCAACACCAACGACATGTTCGGGGAAGCAAAGAACTCAATAGAACCCTGGAAAAAACGAAGAGAAGACCAAATAAAACCAGCGCCCTCACAAAAACACACAGACAGCAAACACAACCGCATCAAAACACTGAACACGAAGAATCAGCAGAATTAATCAACCCAACAATCAATCTAATAGATCGCTTCAGCGGGGGAGTAGATTAAACGGACCACCGACCAATTTGTGACAACATCACAGAAGAACTACAACAGAACAATTGCAAGACAAAATGAAAAATAAACAAACCCAACTACGTAACTAAGATCTATAGAAACCTAATCAATGCTAGATCATTGTCCAAACATGCCACAGAGATCTTCGGCCTCCTGACTGAAACATAGCTAGACGACAAGTACAAAATCACACTGCATAACTGTATCCTTGATAACTTCAAGTGGTCACAAGGAAACAGGAAAAACAAAAGAGGAGGAGGACTGGCGGTAGCCTACAAAGAACACCTGAAAATCAAAACAGATGAACCACCTAACATCAAAACCTTTGAATTTCTAATTCTTTACCTAACAGCAAACCTAAAAACAAATCTCAAATTTGTTCTTGTATACAGACCATCGACATACAATGCAACCTTCATCGAAGTCTTCACTAAAGCCATTACGAACCTAGCCATTGAGCAAGAACACCTGATAATCCTAGGAGACTTCAACATCTGGTTAGATGAAGAATTGGCTAACTCACAAAAATCACCAGCCAAACAACTGAAGACAATGAAACTACATCAACTAGTCAAAGGAGCAACCTACAAGGCGGGACATAAGCTAGATGCAATTTTTGCCAACAAAAACCTCATCACCATAAACACCACCACTACAGATCCTCTGGAGTGACAACCTCAACATCCCCTTCGCAATCACGCTGCCCACAATGACTGACAAACAACCCGACAAACTGCTGACTAGCATAAAAAGAAAACGGAGGGCCATCAAAGCCAGCAGCTTAGCAGAACAACTAGAAATCAAACCACCAACAGTGACCGTGGAGGAAGCTGACCTCGACAGAAAAACAGAACTACTTCATAACTGGATCACTGAACTATCGTCAAAATCTCCAAGGAACAACCGTGCAAGGCATTGCGCAAAAGAGCCACAGCTAAATGGTTTACCCCAATACTGAACACCATTAAAAAGACCAGGAAACGTGAACTAGAATGGAAGAACAATAACGACCAGGCGAAGAAATTACAACTGCAATGACAAATCCACTCATACAAAAAGGAAATCAATAAGGTGAAAAATACCATGACAACAAAATCACTAAAGCAGCTAACACCCAAAAAGAGCTATTTAAAATCATAAATTAAATGAGAAACCTTCCTGGCTGCATAAACACGCCAATACCCTCCATGAAACTATGCAAGACCTCACAGACCACTTCAAAAACAAAATCTACACCATACAACAGATCATACAAAGCAGACCGAGCAGCTACAACATGCAACCGTTCTAGCCACCCGAGGATTGACATATCAAACTCCAAAGTTTTCCCAAATATAAGTGGAGACATTCGTCAAGCTGGTATGCAATAGTAACAAATCAGGCTCCCCCATGGATCCGTGTCCTTCGGACATACACAAGTCAATCCTCACACAAGGGACGCCCATGGATAATTGCAGAAACCTCTTCAACCAATCACTTTCAACAGGGAAAGCACCATGATCATTCAAATTGGAATACATCGAACCACTAGACAAGGACCCAGCAGGAAACGTGGAGGACCTCACCAATTAGAGACCCATCTCCAACATCCCCTACACAGTGTAAATACTCGAAACATACGTCTATAGAATAACACAGGAATTCATAGAGGAACACCAACTGTTGGACCAAGCACAACTAGGCTTCAGACTGATGAGAGGAACAGAAACAGTGTTGCTTTCAATTTGGGATGTTCTTAAGGCTAACCCAGACACTAACAAAAACTGTGCTATTACTCCTGGATCTCTCTGCAGCATTCGACACAGTCAACCATGAAATCCTCATCAGGAGATTGGAAGAAATAGGAATCACTGACCTAGCCCTACTATGGATTAAATTCTTCTTAACAAACCGAACAGAAACTGTATGGATTAAGCCTTTCAAATCCACCACAAGAGAATCCATCTGTGGAGTACCACAAGAATCCTCCTTCTCGCCAGTGCTCTTCAATATATACCTGATGTCTCTAAACAAGGTCATTAAAAAACACAGGCTCACTTGCCATAACTACGCTGATGACACACAGATCATCTACAAAATACAAGACACACAGGAAGGAAACACAGCACTAGAAGAATGCTTACAAGAACTCTACAGTTGGATGAACACTAACAACCTTAAACTCAACCTGGACAAAACAGAAATAATAATCATACTCAAAAACAGGGAAAACAATCACTACATCCCATGGTTGACGGAAATGGGAACTGCACCAGTTCATACAACGATAGTAAAGAACCTGGGAGTCTTATTGGACAACAAACTAACACTGGAGCCACAAGTAAATGCTATAATCAAGAAATGTTTCTTCCTCTTATACACAGTAAAAAAGATTTTACCATTCCTCTCTTTCACCCACAGAACACCATCATCATCACACTCATGTCCAGAGTAGACCATGCTAATAGCCTATACCTAGGAATGCTAGAACGACCATTAAAAAAACTCTAGCGCATCTGAAACGCTGCAGCCAGACTACTGCTCAAACTACCGCGAAGAGAACACATTACCCGAGCGCTGAAACTACTACGCTGACTATCAATAAAACAGCAAATAAATTTCAATAAGATGTGCATAACACACAGGGCAATCCATGGCCAAGGAGCAGAGTTACTAAAGGACACAATAACTGTCTACCATCCAACAAGCCACTAAGATCAAGCAACGACATACACCTAGAAACAAAACCAAAAAACAAGAGAACATTTGGGGGATCTTCGTTCTCTCACCTAGAAGCAATATCCTGGAATCACCTACCCAAAAAGATATGCAACACAAACAATCATCTGAATTTCAGAAAACTGCAGTTTTTTGCTCCGGACATGGGATGAAATGACTGTGAAAGATTAGAACCCTTTGGGAACAAGATACCCACGGAGGAAACCATAACCCTAAATCAATTCCTCACCTAACCATAAGGCAGAGGGACCCACCCGACCACCCACCCCACATAACGCTAACCCACAGAAAAATCTAGTGAGGTTAAATCCATGCACGGGACTGGCAGGGAGGGACCGAGTCCTCTAACCTAAACATCTCCGACCCAGGATGAGGGAGCACAAAAATGCAAGGATATAAAAAGAGGGAGAGTGAAGAGAAGAGAAAGAGAAACAAAATCGAACACAACTCAAGTTTCCTCATACACCTGTCATAAAGAAAACCAGACAACCAGCTCTCTACACAGCAATCCACACACATTTCACCACATTGCAACAACAGACTAACAACACATAACACAGCACAACAGCACATGGAAGTTCGCATGGACCTGTAAACTACGCTTGAGCTCAGCGAACGGTGCAAACCGAACTGAAGCTGCTAACACGACATCACAATTTCTCTCTTTCATATTCCCAACTACACCCTACTAATCTCCACCAACCTCCTTTTTTTCACAATCTCCTTTTCAGATCCGCCAGAGCGCCTGGGGACCACTTTGGTGGTGACGGTGCGCTGTACATAAACCTTTAACATTAATACATTTAAATTCAAATGATATAGAAAACAAATATGATTGTTTGCAACAACTGTGAACTGTACACCGATACTGAATTGGGTTCCCATAGAAACCACTTAAAACAAACCATGTCAAATATAAATCAACAAACTGTATAATATCACAATCTCAAATAACTTAATTTACCATTTTAACTAGTAAGAGTAAGAGCTTGCCTTTGTGCGTGCCTGCCAGCAAAACGATCAACAATAACATCATCAGAAACAGATTGTAACAATCTTCTTTCTACTGAAAGTATAGCAAGGTCCTGTAATCTAGATTTCCCCATTGTACATCTGAGCGGAGCGCATTGAGACGACCGCGTAGTCTGCTGTTGTGGAACTGTATCAGCAGTGCAAATACTGTCTGGAGGATTGTTTTTACTGATGCATACAAGCACTTTTTGAACTGAGCCATAGCGCAGGTTGCAATGAGCAGAGTGCGCTGGGAAGAGCTTACCAATGAACTCCCGGTTGGGTTCATTGGTAAGTACAGTATTGAAGTTCAGTGACAAGCACAGTCTTGGAAATTAACGGATGCTTGGATATCTTTATTTTGAAATTATGTCGTCTGAACACAGGACTGGAAGATTGGTTTGCCCAGATACGTTGTGTCCATTATTGCTTTTGATTGCTGTACATCACTACCATAAGAAATGCTGCTAAAAGAGAAGAGGGGTCTCAAAGAGAAACATTATCATTTCCGAAATGGGAACCCTACTCCCCTCGACCCTTCCGTTACTAATATGTTACCGGCTGCCTGGACTAATGAGGTGGTGAGTACAAATGTTTGTGCAAAAATTATAGCTTTATTTCCGGGTTACTGCTGACAAGTCTTATAGTCAGGCTGTTCAGACTCCGACATTACAAGTTGTTCAGCCTCCGACTTTGCATCTTACTACTTCTATTGTGTCTACAGATTGTGATGGTCTCGAGATGGTTGGTGGTACTGCTTCTTCTTTCCCTATATCTCAGGTGGGACCCCCTCCAAGTGAAACACCCTTGGTGAATTTGGCATTGAATCTGGACCTATCTAATGGAAGGAATGATCCATCTGTAAATAAGCTGCGGCTGCATGGAGATGCACATTGAGATTGGATCTGCCTCATATGGATGTGGAGGTAGAGGCCTCTCCTGCGTTCATGGAAGTTTGTATGGGCTTAGAACAGGAGGCTTGGGGTATAGATCTTCCAGCCTCAAATTTAAATGCATTGCCTTGTCTGTTTGCTAACTCACCCTTTATTATTGATAGAAAGGACTGCGCATAACCCATCAGTTTCTCTACTAGAGAGAAATAATATAAAACCAATTGTTAACATAATCTACAAATGACATCCAAGAAGAAGTGCATTTACGCGAGTTCATTAATTGCAAAACTAATTTGTAGTGTATGCCATAATATGTGTAAGTGAATTGGTGTATATTGGGAGCAGAATATGAGAGCTAAGATTCCGAGTTGGGGAACACATCTACACAATACTGAAAGAAGATATCAGGTTACCATTGGCCACACATTTGAAGGAACAACACCAAATGGAGAACAAAGCAGGGATTAGATTTACTGGGTTAAGAACAGTGTCCAAGAACCAAAGAGGGGGAGATAAACAGAAAGAGCTTTCCAAAAAGGAAGCGAGAATGATCTGTAACTATAGAACAATGCTTAGTGGCCTGAATTCAGATCACAAGATGGAGGTTTCCTACATTGGCACGAATGTTCTTAATTGACTGCTCTCTATAAAGTGTATGAACAAACTATGAAAGTTTGAAATAATATGCGATGAACTGCTATATATTATTAGTTTGGCCCAGGAGGGCCTCCATACTGAAGCCACGCCCCCTCCACTACTTCAGCTGGTCACCGGGACCCGCAGGGTGAAGCCCGCGGGAGAACGGGCGCGGGTGTTTGCGTCCCGCAGGTTGTTCGCAGACCCGTGGCGGTGTACCTGGACTGTGAGGTGAGACTGATGCATTTACTGTGGGGAGGGCCAACAAAGCCAACAAAGCCTACAGCGTACTGCGTTCTGTGTACTGTGGAGGGCCAGACCTCTATTACCCCGCCTACAGGCGCTCAAGGTCATATCATGGTGGGTCTTCCCCAGGATGTCGCCATTGGAGCCACGGAAGGTGGAGACATTACCTATCCTTTTTCCCCTCTTTATCTCTCTAAATCCTCTCTCCTATCGAGTCTACAGGGCCCCTCGGCCCCACTGGTGAATCGGAAGCTAATCAAGGGCAGAAGGCTGAGGGGGGGTATGTCGAGCAAAGCACTGGGGACTATGCAGGCAAAGGGAACTTGCATTGGGAGTCTCTGTGGGAAAGAAGCTCCTGTCCAACTGTCCTCGGTCACTGCTTGCATCAAAGAGGGAGCCTCCGCGGAGTCCTTGCTCAAGCTACCCTGCCCCCCCAGCCCGCAGGTGGGGCCCCTACTAAGGCCCTCTGGCACCTCCTGTGATCTTGTTTCAATCCCTCTTCTTACAACCGGATATACAAGCCCATTTCTGGATGACCTTGGGACCCCTGTCAACCTGTTAACCCCTCGAGGGGGTCTTGACTGTGTGGCTACAGCCGGACCTCTGGATACCTTGGCCAACGGCTGTGAGAGGATCTCAATAGGGTTTTCGAAACTAATCGAAGGGAATGTGTCGCTGGCTCCATCTATGGTCCCACCTCTGTTGCCTTCTCTGGCGCTGGCCCCTCTCCATCCATCTTCCGGCCTAACCCATGAGGTTATAGTTCCACTGTTGCCACCGTCTCATCCTGAAGCTGAAGCCCACTTTGCCGCCTCCCTTGTGCCCATGTTTGTGGTTCCTGAGGCCTTGGGTCTAGTCAGCTTTAGCGGGGGAGAGAAGTCCAGCCCTCTGTCCAGATCCGGTAGTAAGCCCGCGTCTGATGCTTCCCGAGGGGTTAGCTCCTTGCCCCGTCTTAGCCCTCCCTTGGCCTCTAAATCCACCCCAAAAGGAGAGCATTGTCTACCAGCTCAACCTTCCTCTGATTCTGCAACCCTGCCTAGCTGTCCCTGGAACCTCCTGTTATCAGAGATGGTCGAGATCAAAAATCTTTTGCTAGTGTTGATCAAGGGGACGCGGGGGAAAAGGGGGGAGGAGGGTACGGGTAGGGAAGGAGAGGGCTCAGTAGCGTCTGGCCCAAGGGGTCCTAATCTTGACTTTGACAAAGGGATACATCCCTCGACCCCCTGTCCGTCCCTGGCTACCTCCGTGGTTAGGTCTCTCCAGTCCATGAGGAGTCGACTAGAGATAGGTCTTCCCCCACTGTCACCCCGAAGGAGGGAAACCATCGATCTAGAATCAAGGGCTAAGCCCCCATTGTTGCAGAACCCGATGGACAGAGCCCAGGGCAACTTGCGCTCAGTGGGGAGGAGGGCCAGTGCCTCAATCCCCGGTCCGGGCAGGCCGAGGTTGGGGCACTACACTCATGAAGGCTGTAGTAGTTCCATGGTCCTCCTTCATGGTGTTCTAAAGCCCACTATTGGCATAAATGAACCAAGGGACGCCCTGCGGAACAAATGTCTACATTGGCTGCGGGCTGTGGGGGAGTGTGGGTTTGTGTCCATGGGCTCTTTGTTGGAGTGCACCAGACTGTCCAATCCTTCAGCCAAAATGGGCATCGTCAAACTGGTTTTTGGGAACGCCCATCTGGCAAGGACCGTATTGGAAAAATGTAATGGCCACTGGCAGATAGGGAAAAGTGGTATCACTGTCAGCGCACCCCCTATACCTGCCCTTGTGTGCCCTGCAAGGGCCGCCTCTGGTTTTAGTCCCCTTTCAGGGGCAAATCTAGCCGCCTTGGGCCCGAGGCGCTACGGGAGATACCAGAGGGAAGGGGGTTGATGGTTCTTGATTATTGGCCTTAAGATCTGTGCGGGAGCACTCATGGATGTTTGGTTCTCTACATGGGTGTGTTGTTGTTTTTCTTTTTGTTGTGTTTCTCTTTGCATTCATGTATTAGAATTGTTTTTTAGGATGTACTTTGATGGCCTTTTAGGCCGAATAAAGTTGTTTGACTGACTTATTAGCTTATATAAGATGTCTGGTTGTCAAACAGATAACTACAAGTCACATGATGTAGAATGATTTCAGAAATGTTGTATTAACATTGATTTGTAACTAATATATTTGGAGAATGATTAGATGTATCTAGAAGCATGTCCATCGTTGTGTGTCCATAACCAGTGAACATGAGTTTTGTTAAATTGTTAGAGATAGTCCTACATTTTGGCATAGCCAGTTAGCATTATGGCTTTATATTATTATAATTTTTTTGTTATTTTGTTTAATGGTTAAACAAGTAACCTTTAACAAACTGCACATAAAAACAAAACAAAAAACAAAAATACATGATGTACTTTGCAATGTTTGATTATCCATGATATAATGGTAAGTAAAATATTCAGACAATAACAGACGCAAATATCATAACAAATATAAAAAGAAAAGATAAACAGTCAACTGTATGTACTCTAAAAGATCAATTACCCAGTAAAATCAATTAATCAATATCTAGAACTAACCTGACGAATCAGACTAAAAAATATGACCGCAGACATAGATACCACTTAATACTTATTTGATGGTCTCATCATCAATTCTTAAGGCTTTTACAAAAGTAACAACAGCTATTACTGTCGAAGTTGTGTGACCAGCTAAACACAAGGACCAGGCGTTTTCAGTAAGTTCAGCATCCCCCTCTCTCACAAACATTTGTAGGTATTTCTGCCTCAATTTATATACAGCGGGACAAGCCACTAGTATGTGTTTCATTGTTTCAAAAACAGGTGGGTTACCACAATACCAACCGCCCCTAATGAAAGTTCCCACAGACCTCTTTGTATCAAGACTTTGTAAGTGACTTCAATCCAGCACTCCAACTAAGTCAATGCCTAGTCTGGGATGCCCAATGGAAGCCCTTATTTATATATTTTTATGTTAAAGTTCTTTAAATCTGGATGATGAACCCTTATATAACGCCCCTCTCTTTGAATCTCCCTGACCTCACTGAGCCAAGAAGTAGGTTTGTTTTGCAAATTAAAAGGTTTATTTGAAGAATTGAACAATATATATATATATATATATATATATGTATATATGTATATATATATATATATATACATATATATATATATATATCACACTTTTATGAATAAAAATAATATCTGATAGCCCACTTATGTAGATGAACGGTAATCAGCAATGGGTAATATTACAATCTCAACAATCTCTTTAATCAGTAAGGAGTAGGAATAGGAAGGATAAGGTAGCAGAGAATACTTTATATGATTCAAGGAATGCAATGATGGGAAAAATGCAACACAGAAATAAACCTGGTATGATTTCAACAAAAGACAATATGATCACTCTTTCCCCTGTGACTACTCACTCCCACCAGTATGCAATATGACGAGGTGGAAATGAGGGTACACAGGTTTCAGGAATACAATCAATACTGCAGTTCAATTCCAGTTCCCCCAGCCAGCTTAGAGAGACACCGGAATGATTTTAAAACAGGCAAAAATACTTTTGAATGTGATTGTCATGAAAGGGAAAATATGCTAAAATGATTTTAATTCACTAAAGTAGATTCAGGATAAGTGAGAATTACTTTGGATTGATTCAGGTCAACACTAGCAATGATTCATGAATGATTATCAGATTGAAAACGAATCTCAGCAGTTGCAAACAAGAAACAGCTATTTTGGCATGTGTTGAAATGGAGCTAAATTTCAATTCGCAGCAATTATTCCATGTGCGTGAAACGCAATTATGGAAAAACTATAATGAATTGGAATATTCACGGGAAAGCTCAGGATCTTAGCTTCAAAATGACAGTTACATTTCAGTTCTAGGACGTGTGGTTCAAAAGTTACAGATGTTTTTGTGAAGGTAGACTTTTCAGAAATAAAGTCAAGATTTCAAAATGACAGATGCGCTTTACAGATTCGGAACCAATATGGACTTAAACTAATGGGCTATGAAGAAGCAAGACACTCAACCGGCAGCCACCAGAACCGCAGCGCCACCGCTCTGATCTCTGTCCGTCAAAACACTTGTCCCTCTTCAGAAAATATCAGCTTGAAGATGATTATTGCTACAATTATCACAAACAATATAATGAGAAGAATTCAGGATGGACACATGATTCTATAATGCAGTTCTGGATAAGTGGAATGGATGGAATAGTATTACTTTAAACTAAGAGATGACTATGCACAGTTCCAGACTAGATACTCACTCCTAGGCTTGGGAATTAATGGGCCCCGTCAGAATCTGGTCAAGGGTTTGGCTTCACTCACCACCGGACAGGTCTCAGGCACACTGGGTTCTGCTCCCAGCACTGCACTGCGGTCTGGGTGGCCTCTTGGACTGGATCTGACGGGTTCTGGATACAGCTCTGCTCTCTGGTTCTGGATCTGGGTTCTAGCACAGGGTTCTTGGCTAGAACAGCAAAACATCTCAACCAGGCTGTTGAATGGTTTAGTTAGGCCCCGTGGAAGTTAGCGGTTAAAATCAGGTTGCAAAAGATTCTGAAGGCCTGCTGCAAAGAGTTCAGTTTGGGTTAGACCTCTGCTTCAGGGTTCTAGAGTTTGGTTCTAGAGTTTAGTTCTAGATCTGGAGTCTGGAGTCTTCCTGCAAGGTGCTGCGCCAAGAATCAGTTGAGTAGTGGAAAAATGTGTGTCCTATCTGTCCTAGCAGTCCTTATTTATGGATTTCCAAAGTGGGTGGGGAGGCTGATTCTCTATGCCCAACCTTCTAAGGATTTGATTGGTCAAAGGATTTCCTGTCCCCTGACTGGAGAAAGGATCAGCGTGTCACCCGGTGTCATGTTTATGGCTTAGGTGAAAACACTCCCCTTTGTGTCTGTACAGCATTTCTGATTTTTCATAAAACACATATTTACAATATACACGACTTGTTAATATTACCTAAATTACATGACAGATTCATTTAGATACATTTCTGTTTAACTCTCCTCTTTCTCAGAGCTTGGGTTCAGAAATGACCACTTTTTCCGCTTTTGGTGGGTTTCCCAATATTCTTTCTGCACCAAATTTTAGACATGCCTGCACACCCTACCTGGGCACATTTCTATAATTTTTCCGGTTCTTGGCATAACTGCAGTAAATACAATATGAATAAATTCCAGGGTTTGGTCTCAGAACATCACACGGCGTCCAGCTTAGTCTTAAATCGTGAGGGAATTTTTCATTTTAAGAACCTCAAAGTTTCCCATTTTTGTCAGCTTGGTACAATTTGTTATAAGCATTTTTATAAAACATACATTTGCTTTCAATTCAATTCACATCTCAGTCTGGTCCGCCTCCTAGAGCTGGGCTGACTCAGAGGGTAACATGTCTTGTTTCCTGCCAACACTTTGTGGTCAGTTACATCCCAAATTAGAATTCCCATTCAGTCGAAGGAATCTATTGTTCCTTTCTCCAGGCTGCAAAGAAAATCTCCTCCCTTTTTGATTAAATGGCAATGCAACATCCTTCTTCTGGTGGGAATGACAAGGTGTGAAGGGTTCTCAGGGGAAGCAAGTCTTTTGGAGTTTTAACTGCATCAGGTTACTTTCTGATCAATTTCAACATAGTTCCTTGTGAAAAAAATAACATTTATAAACTTAAAATAAGCAACATATCTTTAAATCAAGTCTTTTTCAACATGAAATCACTGTGTGGCACTCTATATATGGCATGTTGATGGAATTCTCTTCTTTTGGCATAGTTTGGGTTCAATTGTTCAACTTTACACAAATAGTTTTAAAACGCCGGCTTTCGGGTAGAGGTGAGCAACGGTATTACACCCATTTTTGACAGCTGTCTTTCCATCAAGTATCTTTAAAATAGGATTTTGTTCTGAGAACATATGATTTTTGCTGACATTGTATTGATGTGGATTCTTGCAGTAATGATGTGGAACACCCAACAAAGAGGTTGGATCTTTTAGGTGATTTGTGAGCCATGATTTTAGCAATTTTTGACAATCAAGAAAACAGATTTTCAAACAGCTCCGTGTTTCTTTTTCAATCAGCATTGCTATTTCCAAGTGGTTCCAGGCCACTTTGTGGGTAGCCCAATGGTGGTTTTAGGCAGTGATCGCCTGTGCTCACTAAGATAGGCAAAAGTGGATGGAGGCCTATTTTTTAGGTTTTCACTGTGCAATTTCTATGATGTTTCTGCTGCCAGCAATGCACAGTGATGTTGCAGGGCGTGGATGAGTTGGTTGATACATCCCACAACTTGCTTGGTGGGAATAATGTTCCACCGGAATCGCAGACTGGCTCTGCGAACCCATTTTGCTGGATATAGAGCTAAAAATGGGGCCAACAACCTAGTTTTTTTGGGATCATATCTGAGGTGCACTAAATAAAAAAACGAATGCATTGATTCGACCATAGTAATACAATACTATTGATACAAACATTTCTTCAGGGTTGTTACACAATTCATCGAGAGAAGAATTTAGTGTGTTTGGAATTTGACAAACATATTCAAATAGGCAATTCATCCACAAACTCTGTTTGTCGACAAGAATGCTCTTCTGGTCTAAAAACAGCAAACTTCCCACTGGACGCAACATTTTCCTTAGCAGCGAGATACCTTTCCAGTTTGCTCGAGTTTTAAAGGATATAGTTCTCAACTCATATCCGATAGCGTCCATGGGGATCGCATTAGGTAGTCCCAGCACCCTCCAGCAAAACAAGGCTTCCGGTCATGGCATGTAGTCACTCAAAATTAATAGACAGACATCCGTACCATATAAGATTTTGGGGACCAATTTTCCCGCATAATACTTAAGTGTAGGTTTAAGTGAATATTTCCCATAGCGTCCGTCAACTCTAACGATTTGATTGGTAAGTTGCATAGCTCGGTCGTTAATCTAGTCTAGAAGCATTAATCAACTTGAAGTAGCATGGATAAAAAAAACAGGTTTACCAGAGACTTCACATGACTAATGGGTTCTTTTCCAATATGCTATTTTGGATCGGTCATTCTTTTGCTTTATCGAATTTTGATGTATTGATCTGTAGCGAGTGATTCCTCAAATAGATCTCAAATTTTGTCAGCAAAAGCTGCATCCCAACTGTGGTGCAATCGAGAAGGAGGAAATTGTCCGCATACGAAAGCCAGCATGATCTCAACTGGCCAATCACAGGACTGATCAATACTGCAGGGATTAGAAGTTCACCCACGTCTGACAGGTAAAGGTTAAAAAAGCAGGGTGCTAGAGTGCAGCCCTGCTTTACACCTCAACCTGTTGTAATACTGCGGGAAAGCCTACCCGTGGCATTCAAGCGTACCTGAATTTCGGTCTTCTCGTGGAGGCCCATCAGGAGTTTTACTAGTTCCCTTGAATCTCCCACCTCTTTACCTTGATCCACAAGCGTTGTCGGTCTACTGCATCAAATCCAGCACTTAGATCTATTGATGCTACATATACTTACCTATATTTACCGTCCCACGCAAGTTGTTGAATCATGCTGATCGTTGCACCATTCAGGGATGTGCCCAGACCTTTTCTAAAGTCTGTCTACCATTTGGTTAATCTTCCACCGGACACAGCCCACTCCTTTAGGTGTGACAGCAAGATGGATGCAAATACCTTGCTGTTAACATCCAAGAGGGCAATGGGTCGGTATTTCAGTGGGTTAGTTCGTACTTCCTTCTTAAATATAGGAACAATAAGTGCCTTAGCCCAAGAAGAAGGAAACATTTTGCAAGTCACCACCTTTTTGAATAGAGCACTTAATACATTTGCCCAGAGAATTTGGTTAGTTTTCAGGAGGAAATATGAGAGTCCATTTTGGCCCAGAGCCCTTTATGGGTTGATTTTTTTTATCACTCGCAAAGCAATGGCTGGATCAAATGCTTCACGGATCATCCTGTCCCCGTCAATTGGATGAAGATCCATTATTTCTCTCTCCGAGGCAGCACAAAGAGTGGAAAAATGCAAATAACAGTCAGCCTCGGAAACAGCATTCATTTGTTTCCCTGCCTGGCTAAAATGGACTGAATTTACATGTTGCCAAAATGCCCTAGCGTTCTTAGTCCTCAAAGAACGCAGGAGCGCCTCAGCATCTTCTTGGAGTCTCTTGTCCCTGGTACATCTTACCTGATTTCAGTAGGTTTGGCGCAAGCACTTTAGCTTCCTCCAAAGTCCGAACCTTATGAGATCTCAATACTCTGAGCTCATTTCTGAGTTACTTTCTTTTGGCAGCAAGTTCTTTATCAAAGGCATGTACACGTGTTTCCTTCCTCTTAGCACCCCCAACCCCACTCCTCATGGACTGCTGGGGCACAATTAAAGTTCCCACAAACTCCTCAAAATTGGCAGGGCACAAGGCCCATAGTTTCTGTGTCATGGTAGAATGTGCTAGTAAAGCTGCCAGAGAACCATTTACCCTTTTAGCTAAGTCTTTATTCGAAAATAGGCGAATGCAAGAGGAGTTAGTAGATAGATTTGTCAGCCCTGGATTGGTCAACCATGGTTCAGAGTAAATAATGAAGAAAGCAGCCTCAAATCTACAGTGGTCACTCAGGCTGGATTGAGAACAAGTGAATAGATTGAATTTTTCAAATAACCAATCGGTTACACACATCCAATCAATGGTCGCACTTGTAAAACCATTAAACCGGGTTGATTTATATGGTATGTCCCCCTGCCCTTCCTCATTTAGGCGATGGAGGCCAAGCCCACCAAAACACTTCATCCATTTTACCCCATTCAAAATTTTAGGGTCATGTCTAGATGTGCCTACAAAACTCTTACCATCCCCCAGTGTCATGCAGTCAGAATTCAGGTCTCCAACCACTATTATTTGTCCACCATTATTTTGTTCACACCATACATTCAGAACCGAGGATAGGTGTTGGAGGAAGCTGAATACGTCCAGTACTTTCTCGTGCCAATAAACATTCAGAATTATTAATAATTGAATAGATGGGTCGCCAACCAATCGAACACGCATTTGCAAAATACCACAAAAGTCTTTAACAACCTCAATCACCCTGGTCCCTTCCTCTGAACGGGCCATTGTTAAAAGGCCACCATAGGGTCTACCACGCTCTCTTTTTTTTGCGAGCTGAGAGCTAATCACATAGCCGTCCATGATGGGGGGAGTCAATAACCAGGTTACGTGCAGGCATACAACCCCATGTGCCCCGAATGCTTGCCCAATTTCCTGATTATAAAATATACTCCTATGGCCTTGAGTATTCCATGAAAGAATGGAGAGTGAGGGCATGGTATTAGCCTTGCAAGAATACCTTGTTGATGGTTAGTGCTGAATATTACTAAGCAACAAAGACCAATCATTTGAATCTTCAGAGGCCTTCATTTTCATTTTCATAGCATTAATGGTCCTATTTACATGCTCATCTATACCAGTAGGTATCAGGGGATTCTCAGCTGTGCATTCAGCCACAACTCCATTTGCAACAAAGTCAAAGATTCTAATAGCATCTCTTTCATGCATCACCAGTTCAGAGATCAATCTTGAATTAAAATAGACCACTGAGCGGTCGATGCACTGTCTTACCGGGAAATTAACTCTTTTAATGTCAGATGTTGATATACCTTTTAAGGAAGCAACCTCAGAGTGTAGGCGGGAACCTTAGACTGGGAATTTCCTGGATTAAGCGGCCAAACCCGCTGACTAACAGAGTCACGAGTGGGCACACTCGATATCAAAACAGCCGAGGCTGATGCATTAGTAAGAGGTGGAGCTGAAATGTGTTCAATATCCAGTGTAGTCGGCTACAACTCACTGCTCGCAATCAACTGAGGGAAAAAAGACTTCAGGAAAAAAGCAAGATGCTTGAAAGTTCAAGTTAACATCCAGTCTTTTTTTCTAATTTTTTCTTAATCCCCTCTCTTTTTGTCCATATCATTCTTCCAAGAGATTTAGAGGCCAATCTTTTTGCAAGTCTTGAGTCCCTGATGGCATCAGTGGACTCAGTAGATAGATGGGGAATAGTAGTTCCTCGAGTGGACGAGGAATTGGTCATTTCACTCTGGGGGGCCGCGAGCTGTGAAGCTTCCTTAAGTGGCCGCATCCTTTCCTCCTTTTCGCCCTTTGCTGTCCTGATGTCATCCATAATTACAGCTTCACACATGATAATACTATCCATTGATGTATTCTTACTTAGTGGCAAGGGCATAATTGGATTCCACAGCAGCATTCTCTTAGTGGATGGATCCGGAGGTCTCATGCTCTGTTCATCCATGTTACGCCCTGCTCACTAATGTCTGGGGTGACCAAGTCTTTAATGTTTTTGTTTTGGAGAGACAAGCCCTTTGTGGTCAAGAAATCTCTGACAACGCCGTGCATGTTTGCATTGTCAAATTTAGAGAGAAAGGATTCCAAGAGAACTCTGTTATTTTTCGTCTCTATCTTCAGGCTTTCATATAGAGAAACTAGCAAACACAGAATCTGCAATAATGGCCATGCCTGCCCCTCCGTACATTCGAAATCCCTCTCCTGACTCATGGCGGTCACTGCCGAGGGTACAGCCTCCTGCGGGGAAGTAGGTAGCGGGATGTTGGCCATGGCCAGTAATTCCTCATCAGATAGATACATAACATGCTCATAGGGGGCATTGTCAACTTTCTGCTTCTCAGGCCGTAAATGATAGGGGGGAGAAAATGTTCTGATTCAATCGCTGAATCCCCAACTTATTGCTATCTTTAAAAAAGAAGCAGAGGTGCCATACAGCAATGATACGTATCAGGCTGCCAAGGACTCACCCGATACTTGAGTCAGTCCGATCCTAGGGCGTCGCTCGGCTCCACATTGTGTAAAATTTTGGGCCCGGATATCATAGCCCAGCCCGCGCAGTCCGCACTGACTGCATGGACTGCCAATCAATCACCACTGCGCGCCGGTCCGTGGTGGCTAAGGCTGATATGGGCTGAGCTCCTCCTCTTCACAATAGGAATGGAAAACACACTTTCACATGGTTCTGCATCCGAATCTGCAGAATCAGAGGAGTCCAAAGAAGCATGAGGACAACTGATGATCGCCTGTAGCACCTGTGAATGTTCATGGCGTATGACACCACGTCCTTCACTGGTGGACTGATGTACAACCTCCTCGTCCTCTACATTGGCTGCATCATCACCTGCCCATGGTCAGACATTTTGAGTAATGTGTTACCTGACAAAAATGCACACGTGCATTAAAGTGCATACAGACACAAAATGGCTGTACACCCATACATCAGACATCGTGACTTGTCTCACTGTGAGCTGTACGTCACCCTGACTCCCCCGGGTCCTGTCCATGCCGTTAGCATAGACGTAGCCTTCACAAAAGAGTCCTACTTGTGACTGATGGGCCATGCAACAAGAATTTGACGACACATCCCAGGAACAGGTACTGCACTTGGGCCAATGTAATGCAGAAGGCCATCACTAAGAAGTTACGCCAATGCCAGCACTGTCAGTCGAAGCATGGACCTGCTTTTTTGTGCACAATTCACCTATGAGGCATACACAATGGTGAGGAGGACGTTTCTGTGTAAATGTGGACCCCAGACGACATATCAAAAGCTGCTTTTGTCATACTGCTAAAGGTCATTCATGGTCTGGGAATTGTGCGCAGGTGCAACAATCATTCCCTACATTCATGCCTCCTCTATGTGTGATTTTGTTGGGGCATCAGTCCCTGTCTGAGCATCATCCTACAAAGATGTGTCAATATTGTTGCTCAGATGGAGAACCAGCAATTCCTCTTGTTCAAATTTCATGACATAAGGAGCAACAGAGTCCCCATGTCGCATAATGGATGAATGGAATGCACACCAATATATTGTTCTAGACAATATGAGCAAGGGAACAGTCTACGTTATTTACTAAGTAGATGCGTGGTCCAGCAAGGCTCCAATACACTTCAAAAGCAAAAATATATGGTACGCAATACGCACATGCACCCCAATCAAAGTTCTTGTGTAAGCAATACCGGAAAGCTCTCAGAAATGATAAAAAGCAGTATGTGATATGCAGTGGCACCCCAAGAGCCAGAAATTGTGTGCGCAATTCCCGGAAGGCTTTTGAAACGGAGGGGAAAGCAGTACATGGTATGCAATATGCAGAGGCACCCCAATCAAAAATCTTGCAAACGCGGTACCCGGAAAGCCCTCAGAAATGAAAATAAATGGTACAAGATACACAGAGGCACCACAAACCTATTGCATATTCGATACACCGTTGTTAGGAAAGATTTCGTAATTGTAGGTAATTTTCCTTCCTTGTGGCAACCCCTAAACTTTTTGCTGTTGTTTTTCACCTTGTTCTCGCCTCTGCCAGAGAAGTGCAGTCTTCTGCCGCACTCCTCTGGGCTTTCGCTCCTTTCATATGGGGAAACTGACAAGCCCTTAAGACAGTCAGTACCGGGAAACACTGTTTCCGTAGTTTCTTTTATCATGTTGCAGCTTTCGTGCAACATGACACAAGAGGGCACTGTAAGCTAAGTTACTGCTCTCTTGGGTCTCTAGCCTTCTACAGGCCCTAGATACTCGTTTAGGATTGTAACTGATCGGTGCAAGTGATTCACGGACGGGAATGGTGGCAGCGATCGTTTCTTGTGTTTTGAGCTCCTTTTGGCGTTCTAAGCGCGTTTCTCGCGCTTAACCCACAATGGTGGCCTGGCTCCCAAAATGGCCAGACCACGAGGCTCCTTTGTCCTGTCTGCTGACCATCTTGCTCCCTTCACCTTCCCCAGGTCGAGCCGACCCGGGGCCTACCTTATTTGGGCATGTACTTTCCCACGAAACACGGATGCTTTCGCGGGCTTCTACATGTCTTGTGTGTGCCTCCAGGATGTGGGCTGGGATGTCTGGTCCCAATACACATCCTGGGTGCCAGAGAGTCTAGGGTGGTGTGAATGCCTGGGACCACCGTGGTGCGTGATAGGTCCACGTATGGTGTGAGTGTTGATGAGCGGATCTCCCATTGGGTCCCCTCCGTTTTGGCGCGAACGGAACCGTGGATAAGAGGGGGCTGGAAACACCACTACCATGTCGATCTCCTGAGTTCTCACGAACAAAGGAATACAGGAGCCAAGTATCCTGCAACCAAGAGGATGAACCGAGGAATCGCTGGTGACCTGCTGAAGGACTGCTCCTCTGCACTGCTGTCGCCTTGTGAAACCCTTTTCACCTTTGATCGAACCAGAAGGCCTGTACTGGTACTTCGACCCTTGGAATAGCGGGGACAGCTATTCTCGGCATCTTCACCATCTCCTGCTCGTAAGCCTTCAGAAGTGTCTCTGGGCAATCCAGCAGACTGACCAGCCTACACAGGAGTCTTGCTCTGTAACCGCAGCCAGGTTGTGTAGTATTTCGAGTCCTTGTCACTCTCACACGATTCGTACACTTGACGTTCCCAGGTCTGAAGTGAGTAGTGTACATTTGGCTCAGATACACACGGCCGCTCTGTTGCCCTGCTGTGGTAATTGTGCGGGTTCCTTCGTTTGGGACGTCTTTTACTCAACTCTGCTGCTGCAGACTCAACACGACGACGAGACGTCCCCTGCACTTCTGAACCTGCCAGCGACTGAAACTGACGCGGAGAAGCCTGGGTCTGCTTGCATCGGGGACCGGTGAGTAGCATAGCTAGGAACTGGTCGCCCTCCTGCAGGAGCCCATAGCTTTTCCCCGCTGTGTCAAAACAGCACGCCTTTCCGTACTCGCGCTCTGCTTCTGCCCACAGTGGAGGCTGCGCTTGAGTCGCGGAACACTGTTCTTCTTCATTTGTGCACTAAACTGAACTGCCTGATTTCCCTCGAAGAGACTCCCCTTTTGCCCGTTGGCACCAGCGTGTGCAGGTACTTTTGAGCACAAGGCTCCACTCTTCATAGGGCTCAGACTTCCTTTTAGTTAGGTGCCTCTGAAGGCGGACTGGGTCTAAGCATTATTTCGCACTGCCTGTTTTCCTTCCCTTTTAGGCAGACTACACATTTCGTGCATCTAACGCTTGAGACTTGTTTGTATTTGTATATATATTGTATTGGTATGGTATGTGTTGGTTTACTAGAGTTGTATTGTGATTTCTCGCTACGGTCATTGTTTTAAAGGCCTTGGAATAAATGTGTATATATTTTAAATATAACACCTGAATGGAGTAATTTGTAAGTGCCCTTGCTTGTGTGCTCATTGCGGGCTTTCAGTCACCCTCACCCCTCTTGAGACCTAGTCTTGACCGCCGCGATCGCGACCTTGATTGGTCTGGCTTGTCCAGAGGTTACCCTGTTCCAAGTAATTAGGTTGGCCTTCTGAACTTCTGCGCCACCAGGACAGAGTTCAGAAATCCGTCTGAACAAATTGGTGGCAGCGGTGGGATACGACTGAGGGTATCCAGTGTTGCGCACGAACTAAGGCATTTCAAGTTATTCCTACCAGGACATGTAGTGAATTGTTGTAGTTAACTTTAAAAAAGCCATAGTCCTATCTAACAGTATGGAAACAAATACCTTGTTAACTTTAAATGCTTCCAAATCAGAAACATTGAAAAAGATGTGTGCGGAGAGAGGTGTTTCCTCTCAAGGCATGAAATTGGATATGATCCAAAGAATCGTGGCGTGGCAAGAAGCGCAGCTTGACGCTATAACTTCTGAGGACAGTGCGGAAGGAGGTGGGGCTGCTCTCACTGGTAGAACAGACGGTTCTGCCGCTGCACTGATCCACCGCGACCACGAGGACAGGGAGGATGAGATGTCTAATGTTTCCTCTGCCAGTGTTGATGGGGAGGCTATGCTTGAATTCAAGAAGCAAGAGCTGCGGTTTAGGCAGAAGGAGCTTGAATTCAGCATAGCCAAACTAAAAATCGAACAGGCGGAAAAACAGAAAGACAGGGATCACCAGTTGGAACTGGCCAAGCTTCAGGATGCAAATGGGTCCAAGGTTCCTGGACATGGGTCTGGGGCCTCCTCTCATCCACGGTTTCCGAAAGATCTGCTCAGTGTGTATGAAGAAAGGAATTACATTATGGACTGGCTGAATGCGTTTGAGTATGCATGCGAAGTTCAACAAGTTGACAATGCTGATAAGATTGCCTGGTTACTCAGCAGACTGCCCCATTCTGGCTGTAGTGCCATTATGGAAATGTCGAAGGCTGAGCGAGCTGATTTCGCAATGTTAAAGCAAACTCTGATTTTAAAGTTTGGGAAGACTCCGGCCCAATATTTGAAACGATTCAGAGAGTATAAGAAAAAGGAAGGTGGTACTTGGGTATCTTATGTCACTGAATCCTTGAAAAACTTAACTGGCTGGGTCGAAGGTTATAAGGTTTCTACCTTCGAAGGCATGATAAATCTTGTCATGCTGGAACACATTTTTGCAACTTCTTCCCCGGAGCTTAAGCAGCATTTGGCCGATTCGAAGGAGATAGATCCTAAGAAGCTGGCCATTGCAGCAGACTTATGGGTGTCACATCGAGTGTCCCATAAGGACAAAACTCATCCTGGTAAGCAGGAGGAAGGGAAAAAGTCCAAAGATAAGGAGGGTGGAGAATCTGATAAATCTTCTTCTCAAAAGGGCCACAAAAAGAAAAATAAGGGTAAGACACAAGAGAAGAGAACTCACAGGGTAGTGGAGGTCAGCCTCCGAAACAGAACTCTGGTTACAATAAGCCTCCCTATTTAAACAGACCCAATGGATCTTGTTTTGCTTGTGGAGCAACTGACCACGTGAAGGGGGATCCCCGGTGTAAGGTTAGACCTTTGGGGGTCCACTCCGCTACTCTGGCCTTCTCCTCCTACGAGGAAGAAGAGATTACAGGAGCATCCTTCTCTTCCGACTCATTTCCCAGCGGGATAGAGGCTGAGGTAGTTTTAGTTTCCCTGGGTTCCTGGGAGTCTAAAGTCGCAGAGGCTTATGCTAGGATTCCAGATAATACCAAGCACTACTTTAAAGACAGTGTGCTGATCAATGGGGTAGATACTCCAGCTCTTAGGGATAGTGGGTGCAGTCGAACTGTAGTGGATTCTACCTTGGTAGACTCAGAGGAAGTTGCCAGAGCTACTCTGATGCCCACTAAATTGGCTGACGGCCCACTCCGTATGTTCCCAGTAATACCTGTAAATCTTACTTTAAATGGTACAGCAGTCAGGATTCCAGTGAGCTTTCAGAGAAACGTCCCAGGAAAGGTCTTGTTAGGTAATGATCTCAGAGCTTTAGGGCTCGTAGGAGACACTGCCGAAAGACCCTACACACGGTCTCAAGCACGGGCAGCATTGGCCAAGACCAATACGCTGCCCCAGCCGAAGGGGAAACCCAGGGCGAAAGGAGTCAACAAGTCAAGACGAGGGAAAGAGAATATTCCCCCAAGCTCGCCTACCACTGCGGTGGAGGAAGTTGGTCAATCGCCCGGGCCTGACGAGGAGGTGGCGATGCCTGAAGTATTTGACCCCAACGACCATCCTGAACTAAAAGACTTGTTAGTTGAAGGAGGTCCTGATAGGGACGAATTCAGTAAAGGCCAACGTGAGTGCCCATCTCTGGAAGGCCTAAGGAGACAGGCCTGCTCCCAGCTTGAGGGTGAACCTCCTGGGACGCATAGGATTTATTGGGAAGGTGGACTCCTGTATAGTGAGCCCACAGAGTCTACAGAAGGAGACCATAGGAGGTTGGTGGTTCCCCTTGCTGTTAGGCCCTTCCTCCTGCAGTTGGCGCATGAAGTGCCCCTTGCTGGTCACCTTGGTATTAAGAGGACGAAGCAAAGGTTATCCATGCACTTCTACTGGCCCAAGATGGGGGTGCAAGTAGAAAGTCACTGCAGGAGTTGTGCCTCCTGCCAGTTATCTGGTAAGGTTGGCTTGACAATCCAAGCTCCGTTGGTACCGCTCCCAGTTGTGGGGGTACCATTTGAAAGGGTAGGGATCGACATCGTTGGTCCCCTTGACCCGCAAACATCCTCGGGCAATAGGTTTATCCTGGTGCTGGTCGACCATGCAACCAGATATCCTGAGGCTATCCCGTTGAAATCTGTAACTGCCAAGACAGTTGCAAAAGCTTTACTTGGCATATTTACTAGGGTTGGCTTCCCTAAAGAAGTTGTGTCAGATCGTGGCAGCAACTTTATGTCAAAGTATATGCAGGCTATGTGGAAAGAATGTGGGGTCACCTACAAGTTCTCTTTTGCATACCACCCCCAGACCAATGGTCTAGTGGAACATTTCAACAGAACGTTAAAGAGCATGATTGGGGCTCTGGAAGAACCTCAGAGAAGAAAATGGGATCTTCTTTTACCATGCTTACTGTTTGCCTACCGAGAGGTACCACAGGAGGTGTCATGATCTCTGCTTCCAAAAGATCAGGACTTGCCCGACTCCCTTGGAAGCAGACCCATAACCCTGGTTCCGAGTGCCAGCCAGTCCCAATTGGGACCTTTTGGACCCTGTCCTGGCGCCAGTGGCACCAGGCTCATAAAGATGCCCAGTCCCAGCGCTGGAAGCGCCGGGCTCATAATGCTTGGGTGGACTTACCTGCAGCAGACCATGCTGCTTACTTACCTGCCAGTTGAGCCCCTGATCCTCTTCTGTTTGGGACTACTTTTCCTGTTGGGTGGGGCAGGAGCCACTCCCTAGGTTCAGAACACTGGAACTCTTCTGGAAAGCAGGAACTCTTTTCTCACCTAGGCGAGGCTGTGGAAGGAGACACCTAAGCACTACAGGAGGCTATTTAAACCACACCCGATGGATGAATCTTGCTTTGCGTTATTCTGCATTCTCTGCAGCAGAACGCTCATCGTGTCCTCTGCTTCTGATCCTGGGCCTAAGGGAACAAAGGCTTACCATCCTGGAATCCAGTCTTCAGCAGCACCTGTAAAGACAAAGAAAGAACAGGTTAGCACTACGGTCTTCAGTGGCAGCGCATCTCTTACCTGGTCCATCGGCTGTCACCAACGCCTCGCGCTGCATTCCGGCATCTGAAAGACAAAGGCTTACCTACTCTTCGCATGCTCCCGAGGACTACGCACTGCATTCCGGCATCTGAAAGACAAAAGCTTACCAGCTCTTCGCACGCTCCGGAGGCCTTCGGCGCTGCATCCCGCATCTGAAAGACAAAAGAAGGTGCGTTTAAAGACATTGGGCAACTTTATTACTCACGTGCCATTACTCCTTCCCACGCCGAATCCAGTGGGTATTCCAGCACCCTTCAGCTTCTCTAAAACTCCGAACTTGTACCTGCAAGATAAAAGGGACAGTTAGTGCGCATCTTGAAGCAGGCTACAAGCGCTTACTTACGTGCTTCCAGGCGCTTCTATTCCTCACGCGGGTTCGATCCTCAACTCTCATCAGCCCGCCATCCGCCATCGCCGGAACCCTGCAAAACAAGAGATATCATTACAAAAGACTTTTAAGACATTTGAAGTGCCCAGAATTTACCGTTCGTGCAGTTAACGACGGACAGCAGTCCTCTGAGGTCAAGAGGCCTGCACCCTTATCCAGTGAAGAAACTGGTTACGGCACCCTGCCCAGAGGCAGATGGAGAGCTCGGCGTTCACTTACCTAAGGTGAGGGCGTTAACCTTTGGGGTTCTACAGGAGAAGAGAAAGGGAAGAGGAGAGAGGTACCCAATAACCCCAGTTCATTAATCCCATATTTTCTATCCTCAGACATCTTACTCTTCGAGTCAGACATACAGTGCCCAGAGGTCCAGCCCAAAGAGCCAACCGTTTGTTACACATCACCTTTGAAGATACGGCATTCACCCAGTCAAGACCGGCGCCTCTGCGGGAATCAGGTGAGCGTTACAGGAGGGTGTTGGCTTCAGCCCCTTCGAACTTCTGTTTGGTCATCCTGTAACGGGACCCTTAGCCATAGTCAAAGAGGGATGGGAGATGCCCACTCCCCCTGTTACTACCAACGTAGTTGATTATGTGCTAGGGCTCAGAAAACGGATGGTACTTCTGATGGGCTTGGCTAGTGATAAATTGAAGGCAGGACAAGCGCTGGTGAAACATTGGTACAACCAGAAAGCTTCCCTCATCAACTTTACACCTGGTCAGCAAGTCCTGATCATGAATCCCATAAGGCCTCGAGCTTTACAGGACAAATGGTCAGGCCCTTACACAATGGTGGAGCCCCTGGGTGAGGTTAACTATTTAGTGGACCTTGGAAGGCCTGGACAGGCTCCAAAAGTGTTTCACGTGAATAGGCTGAAGGCTTTCGTCCCAAGAGTCGAAATCGCAGCACTGCTACTGGCTTCAGATGTTGAGGAAGAGGAGTCGGAACCTCTCCCCGACCTGTTCCAAAGCAGTCCTTCAGATAGCTCCTTTGAGGGTGTCCGAGTGGCCCCTGACCTGACTTCTGATCAGCAGGCTTAGGTGAAAAGTTTGCTTAGGCAGTTTCCCCCCTGTTTTCACAGACGCCTGGTTTGACACCTTGGTGCAAACATAACATAGACACAGGAGACAGTGTACCTACCAAAAGTAGAGGATATAGGATGTCAGACAAAGTACGGTCTTATATTAAGACCGAGGTCAACAAGATGTTAGACCTTGGGGTGATTGAACCCTCTAGTAGTCCTTGGTCCAGCCCTGTGGTTTTGGTTCCAAAGGCAGGCACTTCTGAAATGAGGTTCTGCATGGATTACAGGGCTCTGAATGCTGTCACCAAGACAGATGCACACCTCTTGCCTCGAACAGATGAGCTGGTGGATACTTTGGGTGCATCCAAGAACCTCAACACGTTTGACCTCACTGCTGGCTATTGGCAAATAGCTTTAGCAGAACATGCCAAGGGGAAGACAGCGTTTTCTACTCCAGACGGCCTTTACCAATTCCGGGTAATGCTGTTCGGGTTGAAGAATGCACCTGCCACTTTCCAGAGGCTTGTGAATCATGTTTTGAATGGGTTGGACGAATTCTGTCTTGCATATCTGGACGATATAGCAGTTTTCAGTGCCACCTGGGAAGACCATGTGAAACACCTCGGGATTGTGCTCCAGGCTCTTCAGAAAGCACACTTGACCATAAAGGCTAGTAAATGCCAGATTGGACAAGGCTCAGTGGTTAACCTTGGACATGAAGTAGGTGGAGGGAGGATACAGCCTCTACCAAGTAAAGTACAAGCAGTACAAGACTGGCCTACCCCCACTACGCAAACCCAAGTGAGAGCCTTCTTAGGACTCACAGGGTATTACCGCAATTTTGTGGCAGACTATGGCACCATAGCTGCCCCTCTGACTACCCTCACAACTCCGAAGAAACCCAAGAAGGTAACTTGGACCGACGAGTGTGAGAAGGCCTTCAATGGCTTAAAAGACTCCTTGTGCCAGGCCCCTGTCCTCAGGGCCCCTGATTATCAAAGACCTTTTATCGTGCAGACGGACGCCTCTGACACTGGGATAGAGCTGTACTATCACAAGTAGATGAGAAGGGTAAGGAACACCCTATTGGTTTTATTAGTCACCAGTTTAAGGACAGAGAGCTCAGATGGTCCACGGTAGAGAAAGAATGTTTCTCTGTTGTGTGGGCCCTAAGGAAGCTGAGGCCCTACCTCTATGGGACCCACTTCACTGTGCAAACTGACCATAAGCCCTTAAAGTGGCTAATGAACATGAAGGGGGAGAATCCAAAGTTGCTTAGGTGGTCCATAAGTCTACAAGGCTTCGACTTCACTATTGAGCATAGGCCAGGTATCCAACATAGCAATGCTGATGGGTTGTCCAGAATGTTTAACCGACCTGAACAAGAGACTCATCCAGGGGTGGATTAGTTCCCCCTGTCCATAGTCTGGGAAGGGCGAGTGTTAGGAAAGATTTCGTAATTGTAGGTAATTTTCCTTCCATGTGGCAACCCCTAAACTTTTTGCTGTTGTTTTTCACCTTGTTCTCGACTTTGCCAGAGAACTGCAGCCTTCTGCCGCACTCCTCTGGGCTTCCGCTCCTTTCTTACGGGGAAACTGACATGCCCTTAAGACAGTCAGTACCTGGAAACGCTGTTTTCCGTAGTTTCTTTTATCATGTTGCAGCTTTCGTGCAACATGACACAAGAGGGCACTGTAAGCTAAGTTACTGCTCTCTTGGGTCTCTAGCCTTCTACAGGCCCTAGATACTCGTTTAGGATTGTAACTGATCGGTGCAAGTGATTCACGGACGGGAATGGTGGCAGCAATCGTTTCTTGTGTTTTGAGCTCCTTTTGGCATTCTAAGCACGTTTCTCGCGCTTAACCCAAAATGGTGGCCTGCCTCCCAAAATGGCCAGACCACAAGGCTCCTTTGTCCTGTCCGCTGACCGTCTTGCTCTCTTCACCTTCCCCAGGTCGAGCCGACCCGGGGCTTTCCTTATTTGGGCATGTACTTTCCCGCGAAACACGGATGCTTTCGCGGGCTTCTACATGTCTTGTGTGTGCCTCCAGGATGTGGGCTGGGATGTCTGGTCCCAATACACATCCTGGGTGCCAGAGAGTCTAGGGTGGTGTGAATGCCTGGGACCACCGTGGTCCGTGATAGGTCCACGTATGGTGTGAGTGTTGATGAGCGGATCTCCCATTGGGTCCCCTCCGTTTTGGCGCGAAGGGAACCGTGGATAAGAGGGGGCTGGAAACACCACTACCATGTCGATCTCCTGAGTTCTCATGAACGAAGGAATACAGGAGCCAAGTATCCTGCAACCAAGAGGCTGAACCGAGGAATCACTGGTGACCCGCTGAAGGACTGCTCCTCTGCACTGCTGTCGCCCTGTGTCCACCACATCTGGAACTCCCACCTCTCCCTCCTAACTACACCACCGCTCCACAGCACTAATCCAGGACCCAGCAAAGCCACACCTGCCTCGGGGGTTGCCATGTCGGGACTATCAACCTTTTCTGGAGAGAGCGACACACCCACATCAGCAAGGCAGAGGGCTGTCAACTTCACCAGCACCAAAGTTGGCATCCTGGTGGATCGGGTCTCGGGTGCCTATGATGCCCTCTTCAACCTTGCAAGGCAGCTGGGCAAAGACAGACATCACCAGATCTAGGAAGAGATCACTGCTGCCATCAATGCAGAGGGGGTGGCAGACAGTCCACTGAAGACCATGAACAAGCGATGGGATGACCTCAAGACCTGTAGCTGTAAGAAGGCAGAGGCAGACCTCGCAACTGAGCCCACCGTGAAGGTGTTCCATGCAGACTGCCACCAGTTGTCACCAGACCACCTGCAGATCTTTGAGCAGTTGTACCTGGAGCTTCACTCCCAGATCTGTGAGTGGAAACTACACCTGGAAGCTGCTGTGAGTACCTATATGGAGCACTGCTCTACAGTGTACATGTGGCATGCATGATTGCAGGTGCTCCATTCCGTATTCAGCATGTGTGTAGGTGTGTAGGTGTGAGCCGCAGCAGCATGCAGCCTCATGCCAATGCTGGCTGTATGTTGTGGCAGACATTAGTTTATGGCATATGCTTGGGTATTTGCACTATTTGTCCCTGGTGACTTGTTGGACTCAGGCATATGCTACCTGAGATCATGAACCAAGTGCAGGCGCAGTACTGATGCCGGCTTACAATGTTGTGGACATGCATGCAGGACACCTCTATGTGTAGCACATCTGTAAGGGAATCCATCCACACACATCCGCTGAGAGTAACACATGTGCATGGATGTCTGTGAATGTCAAGTTGGTGCATTGATCTCTCAAGGACGGGGATGTGTCATCCCACTGCATTTGGAGCTCAAGTTAATGTGTGTTCATGCAATATGTATGTGCTGGAGCATACTACATAAGCAAATGTTCCTCAGAAATGTATGCTGGTACATGTTGCCTGCTTACAGGTCAAGCTGTCAGGGATGCATGTTGCTAACTGCAATTGGGTGGACAGGTGTGCTTCCCTTGCCCCTTCCTGCATGTCATACTTGTGTCATTTTGGCATTTGTATGGTGGCATTGCATGATTTCTGTAACGTGTTTGTGGCCACACGATAATGTGCTGCGTTGATATGTGTGTGCGTCATGACTGTGGTTCATTGTTGTCCCTACACTCATGTGTCATTAGTCATGCATATTGCATGGGCGTGCATGTGTGTGTGTGTGTTGTTTGTGTGTGTCGTTTTCTGGTTGACACGTGCTGCATGATTGATGCTGTTAATGTTGTATATGCCACACATGCATTGACACTGATGACTGATGTCAATGTTCTTTGTCCCATTTTCCACAGTTGCTGCAGCTCGTGAAGAGGGCGTGAGGAGGCCTTGCTGTGGAGCGGGAGGGCAGGGACTGGACCACCAGACCCAGGTGCACACCCCAGTCAGCTGCCATTGTCACCACTTCTTCTGAATCAGGTGAGCGTTACAGGAGGGTGTTGGCTTCAGCCCCTTCGAACTTCTGTTTGGTCATCCTGTAACGGGACCCTTAGCCATAGTCAAAGAGGGATGGGAGATGCCCACTCCCCCTGTTACTACCAACGTAGTTGATTATGTGCTAGGGCTCAGAAAACGGATGGTACTTCTGATGGGCTTGGCTAGTGATAAATTGAAGGCAGGACAAGCGCTGGTGAAACATTGGTACAACCAGAAAGCTTCCCTCATCAACTTTACACCTGGTCAGCAAGTCCTGATCATGAATCCCATAAGGCCTCGAGCTTTACAGGACAAATGGTCTGAGGGCGAATGGGCTGGGGGAGCACCAGTTCCATCAGGCGTAGCTGCTGGGGTCAGTCCCAGCCAGTGATTGTGGTGGGAGGGTCCTCGGTGGCTATAGGAAAGGGTGCTGGACAGAGGGGCTATCGAGGGTGGAAGACTCTCTGGAGTCATCCAGGGTGATGGAGGTGGAGGTAAAGGAGGAGGCAACTGCATGCCAGCGCACAGGGTCTGGTGGGGGCATCCAGGATGGTATTCAGGCTGCACCTCTGGTCCAGGGACACGAGGATGTGCAGTGCACCGTGGAGGTTTCTGCACAAGCTCCTGACCCTGGGCCATCTGCTGTGGAAGTGACCGCCTTCATGGCTGCCACCACCCAGGCAGAGGCCCCCTTTGTGCCCGAGGAGGTGTCGTAGGCTCTTGATCCAGCGCAGAAGTAGCACAAACTCCTTCCTCCCCTTAGCAGTTTTGGCGCCTGGGACTTAATGCACACAGGAAACCGCAACCACCACGGGGAAAGAGGGTTAGGGTCCACGGGTTGGATAGGTGTGGGGTTGTAGGATCACTGGGTAGGGGTTAGGGGAAAGACATGCTCCTGATCTCTTGATGCTTGGTTGGTCACACTAAACACCTTAGATCAATACATTCTTGCATGCACACATGAGAATCTCAACAATCATACACAGTCTTACTGCACTGCGTAGGGTGATGTGCTTAGCTTATTAACACTGATTCATAAGCTAGCGCCAAGCATTGCTTACTCCAGCAATGACTCCGTTAGTTGACACTTACTTCAGTGTCAATCGCACTGAATTACATGAGTTTGTTCTCAGCTCACCCATTGCTTAGAAACCTTACACATTTAGGAACACATGTACAGCACAATCTGGGTTTGTACTGGTCCAGCACCAGGCAGTAGTGACACAAGACGTATTTCTCAAAGAAACTGTAAAAGACTTAGCTTTGGTACTTGCCTGATGTCCGGTTTTGTCTGCCGGCCCCCCCAGCGGTGCCTTGGAAACCGTGAGCTGCATCTGTCAAATGAAAAGGAATTAGTACTTGCGTTCACGTAGCTTGTTTCTACCACAGATTGGCTCGCACACAATTCTACATGCGGTTAGTAACATCATGCGCCTGATGCCCAAAAATTGCATGTAAGTCTCCTGCAGTGAACTGGTGCCTCCCGGGCCTCAATTCTCCCCGAGACTTCATGCAGTTAGTGGTTCGGAACTGTGCTCATAAGTCTATGTTCCATTCGAGAAATCTGATAAAGTACTTATCTTTGATGTCGCGGGGCCGCGGCGATGTAGTCTGGGCGAGGGATGGCCCCGTGTAGGAGTTGTGCCCTTTCGGAGCTCTGCGTAGGAGTTGTGCACTCTTGGAGCTCTGCAGGATGCGTCCGTCCATGAGGAAGTCGAGCGCGAACAGGGTTTCGGGGCTTGCGCATGCGCGAACCCGTCTCGCGCATGCGCGATAACTGGGGCGTTGTCTGCACGGGTTGCAGGCCCTGCGTGCCAGTCCCTGAGTGTGCTGCTCCCGGGGCTGCTGGGAGTTGTAGTCTTCAGATCTTTGTTTGCTCCTGATGCCGTTTTGGTCCAGCAGATGCCACTCTTCCCCATCTGATATTCCTACAAGAGGGACAGAGATGGCATCTACTGGATAAATAGGTCCCCACACTGGTGGCTGCCACACTAGGCCCCTGCTGGGCTCTGACAGGAGGCCACCCCAGAGTGGTGTGGACCCTGCTGGCTTCTCTGGTGAGGCGGACGGGATCAATTTGTGATGCTATGTCAGCTACTCGCTGGCTCAGCATCACAAGTCGATCCAGCAATACCTGGCCCAGCTGGCAAGAATACTGCTCTCAGGTGGACTCTGTGCACTGGATCATTCAATTGCCTCTTCCTCCACTTCCTCTTCTGTACTCCAGTCATCCTCCAGGGAACCTTCTATGCCACATTCCACCACGGCCCCCTGTGCGCCAACCCCACCCACACTGCCCGGTCTGGTACGTCACATGAGGTGGTCACTGTGCCTGCCCAGGCACCAGCACAGGGACAGACAGTGGTTGGACAGCTGGCACTTCAGGGAAGTGCTGGTGCTGTGTCACCTACCGTCCCCCCACGACATGTGTCACCCGACGGCGGGGGTAGCTGTGCAGCTTGCACTCTGCCAGGCAGCAGCAGATAAGGAGTGTGCAGAGACAGTCAATGCAGGGCCAATCAACACTGAGGAGCCAATTCAGGCAGGACATGATTGACATCTTGCAGAAGGAAAGGAGGCGGCTCCGGGAGCTGCTGTCCGTCCAGACAATTTTCAACAGGCAGCTGATGGCAGAGAGGCAGCGGGCTAGGGAGGCAATGATTGCCAGGGCAGAGGTGTCGGAGAGGCGGCCATTGGGCTGGGCTGCCACCCTGGAGGCAACTTGGAGGGATGTGGAGGAGGAGAAGAGGATGATAGAGGGCCTGTAAGACCTCCAGGACAGAACGGAGGCCAGTCTCCAGGAGGAATATGCAGAATGTGACTCTGCCCTGGGGGATGCAATGAAGGACAAATAGTCCCACTGCCTCTGTGTTAGGTTTCATTTTGGATTTTTGTTTTCCTTTCAGCCCTGGAAGTGACACCCTTCTCCATGTTTTGTTTTTGTTGTGTGAATGTTATAATACAAGTTTCAGAATCATGATCACACTTTTGTTGCAGGCTCTTTTTGTCCATATGCGAAATCAATGTTACTACTTTTTTTATATGCATTTCGACTGAGTGCCACGTGGGTTGGGGCCTCACTATGGATGTGTGTGCTGCACTCATTGCTTGTGCACTCATTATTCTGTGGCTTTATCCCTCCCAAAGCATAGCCCCACACCCGCATACACCTGCAATCACCCACAACCTGCTCTCGTATCATGCTGCACATCGGCCACTGAAATGCAGAATTCTCTTGTTCTTTAGTTTTCCGTCTGCCTGTGCACATTGTCCATCTCCTTGACTTACAGACTCTTTGACAGCCTTCACATCACCCAGCCACATGCCAGTTCGACTTGTGTCACTTGCAGGGACTTTGCCACCCCTGCCTACTTACCTGACTGCCTTCCTTCATTCATTTGTACAGGCTACTATGCAGACACAAATTACATATGACACAGTACAATATGTGATGTCTCGGCATTGGGTACTCCAAGGGAATTCACCTACAGCGCTATGAGGCCATCCCAATGGCATATGGGCACAATGATACACTCATGGCATTCATTTCATTACTATGTCACATGTACATGGTGAGGCCACAGTGTAGCTCCTGTGACATCATGCTGTCCCGTTCATGTGCAACTCAGTGTGCTGTGCCAGGGACTCCTGTGATGAGCTACGGACATGGATTCTGCAGCAGTGCCCCCAGTTGTTCAAGTTGGAGGGGAACATGTAGCCGGTATACTTCATGTTGGAGACAGGCCGGTGTCATTGAGATGAGTTTTTGATCACCATTGGACTGGCAGGAGCAACATCTGGCAGGACCTGCCTGGAGGTATGTTAGAGCCCAGGGGGTGAGGGGAGGGAGGTGTACTGTCATGGGGCTTCATGGGGTAGTGGCAGATGTGAGGGGGGCTGGTGTGTGGTGTTTGCACTTGAGGGGACTGCATGGGCTAGGGGTGGCGGTGTGGGAGGCAGGTTGGGGGGGGACTACTGTCAGGCGGATGCCTGGGCTAGTGACGGAGGTGAGAGAGCACTGAGGGGTGCTGTCGGGATGTGAGGGCACTGCCTGGGGTAGTGGAGGAGGTGAGGGGAGCTGGGAGGGTCTACTGTTTGGTGACTGACTTGGTAGTGACAGGAGTGAGGGGTGCTGGTGAGTGCTGTCGGGACATGAGGGGGCTGCCTGGTATAGTGGTGGAGGTGAGGGGTGCTAGTGTCAGGACTTGAGGGGTCTGCCTGTGGTAGAGGGGTCGGTGAGGGAGGCTGGTACAGGGTATACTGTCAGGGGATTGCCTGGGGTAGTGACAAAGGTGAGGGAGGCTGGTGGGTGGTGTTGGGACTTTAGGGGGCTGACTGGGGTAGTGATGATGTTGAATGGGGCTGGTGGGGGGGTCTACTGTAAGGGAGTTGTCTGGGATAGTGGCAGAGGTGAAGGGGGCTGGTGTCTGGACTTCAGGGGGGTGCCTGGTGTAGTGCGGGAGGTGAGGGTCTACTGTCAGGGGGCTGCCTGGGGTAGTGGCGGAGCTGAGGGAGGCAAGTGGGTCTTGTCAGGACTTGAGGGGCTGTCTGGGGCAGCAGTGGGGGTGAGGGTGGTTGGTGGGGGGCATACTGTCAGGGGGTTGCCTGGAGTAGTAGCCGAGGTGGTGGGCGGTGTTGGGACATGAGGGGGCTGCCTGGGGTGGTAGCGGAGGTGAGGGGGGCTGGTGGTGGTGTCAGGACTTGAGGGGGCAGCCTGGGGTAGTGGCAGAGGTAATGGGGGCGGGTGGGTAGTGTCTACTGTCAGGGGGCTTCTTGGGGTAGTGGCAGAAGTGATGTGGGATGGGGCTGGTGGGTGGTGTCAGGACTTGAGGGGGCCACCTGGGTTAGTGGCAGAGGTGTGGGGGTTGGTGGGTGGTGTTGGGACTTGAGGGGGTGGCCTGGGGTAGTGGCAGGGGTGAGGGGGGCTGGTGGGCGGTGTCAGGACTTGACGGAGCTGATATGACTTTGGGGTGTAGGCCAGCAGTTTGGGTGCCTTGAGAATAGTGCTGACGGTCTGCAATTTTCCCAGGTGCAGCCTTGACTTAAAGGGGACAGCGCACAGTTTTGCCAGGGTGCAGCCTTGAGTTACGCGGACCGCGCACAGTTTAGCCGAGGTGCAGCTTTGAGTTACGTTGGACTGCATGCACTTTAGCCGGGATGCAGCATTGACTTACAGGGAAAGTGTGTAATTTCACTGGGGTGCCTGCATTGAGTTATGGGGGATTGCGTGCAATTTCACCGGGTTGCAGCCTTGACTTAAGGGGACAAGCGCACAGTTGACCAGGGTGCAGCCTGGCATACGGGGACCGTGCATGCAGTTTCACAGGTGTTCTGGATGGTGAGGCAAAGGTAGAAGCGAATGTAGGCACAAAGGTTGTTCTTTGGCAATGGCTTTTATTTGCATGGGGGCGTATTGTGGGTGTTTCAGGTGCGACTTTATTTTCTTTGTGCATAAGGTTTTTTACACGCAAAGTACTTTGAAGGGTCTTTGTGTTTTTTCTATAAATCAGGCCCTATTTGTTCTCACAGAGCATTTAAATGGGAAGCTTTTTGTGTTATATTGGTGGAGTAACATTGGTCTCCAACAATAAGTGTTAAGGTTTGGATGATGAGCACTGATAGAAGCATTTGCTTCTGCAAGCACACACATAGCTCTAGTTAGCTACCAAAAACCTTATCTCGAAGCAATTAAACTGAGTCGCATATGAAAGGTTGAAATTATTTCTCATAATTTAATGATGTGTACATATTTGCCAGACACAGAAAATGGGTTAATTTTTATGGTGCTTAACATTTTCTTCCTAATAACCTCTTGCTTGATTGTGTCAGACAATGGTTACAAGCAGATTATCTTATTACGCATTTTATTTTGTTGTATGCTTTAAGTCTTGAAAGTACTTTGCATTATGGTACTTGTACTATTCGATTCAACATGGGAAAAATACAACTACAATCATGCGATTTATGCATAACATATTGTAAGTGGTTTTACATTTGTCATGCTGGTTTACTGTGCATTTGTATGCTTTCACAGTCAGCCCGCTCCATGAAACAGAGTATTCTTTAAAGTCAAAAAATAACACAAATTACCACCAACCAATGCATAGAAGGTGTTTGTTAAAGTGTCTAAGTTTCAGAATGAGCCTAAAATGCAGCTTCAATACAAATGTATGATTCTGGGCTAATTATTATACATTACTGTGTTTTACCTGCCAAAATGAAAAAAATCCTGGAGGGGATTCATTTCACACTGCGTCCCAGTCCAAAAATGCCACTGTCATGGAATTGCCCATACGGAAGGCGGTGATCCAGGGTGCTATTAGCACCCTGGACCATGCCGGTAAATTACCGGCACCGCCTTGGCGGAAAGGGGATTTACCGCCCCATTCCAAGGTTGGTGGGGCGGTAAATCCCACTTCCGCCATTGCCCTTCCCCATTCCCATTTCTGCCCCATAGGGCTCTATGGGAATGGGGAAGGCGCTAATTACGGCACCGCAATTTTGCGGTGCCATAATTATTCCGAGGTCCCTTAGCGGGTTGGTTTTTAACGCCTGCAAAAAGCAGGCGTTAAAGCACCAACCCGCTAAGGGACCTCGCAGTAAGGCGCTAATGGTTAACGGTCACCGTTACCATTAACGGTGGCCGTTAACCATTAGCGCCTTCCGTGTAATGAGGCCCAATGACCATTAATATATTGCATGTAAATATATGTGTCGCTCTGCCTACTCATGGCAACTTTTTGGATGGCAGCTTCCCATGATGGCTTCAATTATCAAAGACTAATGTCTCTCCCCGTAAAGTAATTTTGAGTGGTCACTTCTGGGGATGTCAATAGATATACAAATTAAGCAGCCCACATGACTTTTGCCACACAGGGCCTGACAAATCCTGCAATCAGCCTTCTGGATACGTCAAGGGGCTCATCCATGTTTTTAATTCTTCGGCCTTCTGTCACACAGGCCTAGCACTTCTCTGCACCCCGGCGAAAATCCCTGTTGTCAGAAAAAAACGTGAGCCGAGCTGAACTTTTTATTTAATTTTCTTTATTTTCCTATTCCAATATGTCCCCTGAACCCAAGTGGGCGGTGCAGTTTACTTATGAAGGCCGCACTCACCCCGCAGAAAAGACAAACCGAAAATGGCAGAGTGTGAAGGCAGGCGATGGGAGAGTTGGGCGGGTGGAAGGCGTTGGAAGTTCGTCCACCTCGAATCTACTAATGCCAAACATGGCTCAAATGCCATCCCCTCTATGCCAGCATATTAGGACATGCGTGTGCAAAGTGCTCCCCTATTTTGTCCAACCTGCACCTTTAACCTTAAACACGACCTTTTCATGAGTAGACAACAGCCGCTTTTACTCCAGTTTGGGCTTAAATTTACAACATAACCTTTTTGGTTACCACAATTGACCTGATCAGGAATTTTTATGTAATCCTCCAAGCAAGGCTAACGAAATACACATTCAACATTAATACAACTGTCTAGAGATGTTTTTTACCTGTGTTATGTGGATGACACACAACTCTCCTTCAAGCTTCCCTCCTCCGCCTCCTCCCCTTCAGGGACGTCATTTCACCAAAATGCCAGGGGTAGCGGAAGTGACATCACACGACCCTTGACTCCCTGATGACATCACAGGAAGTGATGTCATTTGACCCTACCCCAAACTGATATTGCAGGAAGCGATGGAACACGACCTTTCACCCGTTGACAAAACAGGAAGTGTCATCACATAGCATTGTACACTACGAAAAATATGGTTACAGTATCACTATAATGTGATGTACATTTCATACCTGAATGGATCGCCATATGTATCATTAAGATCAGTGTATATAGGCCCATATTACCAAATTACTGTGATTGCAAGCAGACGTCCATGACCAAATGATAATGATGTGTTATTATATAGCACTTACGCTTAAGCGCTTCACATAGAAGAAATATACACCCAATATCACCCAACCTGTGTTGGTAATCATTTATCGACCTCAGAAGGATGAAAGGCTGAGTTGAGGCATTTGAGAACAGACTAAATTAGTGACTCACCCCCTGAAGTGTGCCTGAAATACACCTTTATTGGGTCTAGCAATTTTTATATAGAATTCCAGAAAGACATTTTTTGGCATTCCTATTCTTTCTTATTTAGGTTCAGTGATGAAAGTGTTAGACCTGTAGCCCTTGTGTTCTTATTTTTCTTCTTTTTTTAATGGGCCTGAAAAAGAAACCCAGCCACTCCAGAATTAAAGAGCCACATGGTGCTGGCCAAAGCCCAGGAGGTTGCATTGCAAAAAAAAAAAAATAATAATCTTTTTTTTTTATTTTTTAGAGGTCGCAAGGGAGACCACAGGGGTCGCAAGGGAGACCTCAGAGGTCGCACTTGCGACCTCTGGCGACACCCCAAATTATGTCCCTGTTCCACTTCCACTCTCATTCCTGACCGCCTGTCTGCTATTCAGGCATGGTGCACTGCTAACATCTCTGCCTTAATGCCAGTAAGACAGAGATCCTTCTCATTGGGAACCCTGCTCCCTCTTTCCCTCCCACACTCTGACCGTCCTTCATGGGCCCCCCTCTCTACACCCTCCTGTGAGGCAAAACATCTTGGCATCATCTCCACCTCCTCTCTCTCCTTCTCTCCTTACATCACAGACCTTGTCAAGAAGGCCCACTTTCAGCTGCACCTCCTCAGAGGTATTCCACCTTTCCTCACCTTCCCCCAGAAACTCAATGTCTCCAGAGCTCTGGTTCTCCCCAGGCTGGACTACTGCAACAGCCTCTTCCTCCATCTGCCTATCTCCTCCCTTCGCCCCTTCAACTAATCCAGAACAGGACTGCAAGACTTATCCTTGCCCTGAAGCCCAGGGACGGCATCTCTCCAGCCCTCAAATCACTCCACTGGCTCCCGGTAGCTACGAGGATCAAGCTCAAGACCCTCTGCATCATCCACATGGCCTTCTGGGGTCTGGGACCCACTACATCCAACTCTCTATCCCTAAATACCTCCCTGCTAGAGCCCATCCGGCGCATAGCTCTAACTCTCTGCAGATCAAAAGTTTTTCCAAGCAGAGAGTGGGGGGTAGATCTCCCTCCTCTGAAGACAGACAGCCTGCCCCTCTCAAACCTAAGTTCTGGAAGCTCCTCAAGACCTTTCTTTTATCTTCTTTCTTCCCGCTCCCTCTCCACTGCTAATGTCCCTGTCTGCCCTTGACGGGCTGCCTGCCTCCTTCAGAGTCTTAAGGGCACCAAGCCCACCTAGTCCAGTCTACCCCTGCACTTGGTCTCCTCTGCCCCCACCCACACCCCTCATCCTGCACTTGCCCTTCTGGGCCAATCCCCCTCACTAACCTGACTGGGCATGCACCCTTGTAGCCCTTTCAGCCCCTTACCTCGCACTTAGCTTGTGGACCTCCCTGCACTCTCTACTTTCCACTGGCTCTGCCCGGTACAACGTCTTTTCATCGCCGGAAATGTAGTGGCCTGCATTTTAAACGTGTACATAATCACGAAAATGTACATCGACATTTTTAGGGGGGGTGGGAAAGGGCAGATAAGGGGTTGGGAGGTAGGCAACAGGTAAAAATAGGTGGGGGAGGTTTGGGGGGTGGGTGAAACCCTCCCCCAAAAAAAGAAATTCGATGTTCATTTTTCGTAATTATGTACACGTTTAAATTGCAGGCGTTTACAGTTCCGGTGATGAAAGAACATAGAACCCTCTGTCCACCTGGCCACCCCTGGCACTCACCTTCTCACTGGCCCTTCCTCCCTGACCGCCACTTCCCCCTCCCCTCTGCCCTGCACTTCTCGTTATTACACTTGCAGGATCTTAATGTAACAAGGCCCAGTAGGATCGTAACTGTGTGTCCTCCCTGTTACCCCACCCACTTGTCTTGTTGCACCTCAAAACACTTGTGTATAGGCACATTATAACTAACCAATAAATAAATCAAATAATAAAGTCCCTAAAATACATTTGATCTGTTCTCCAAGAGCCAACCAAAACGGAGCCACTCTATTACCTCCCCATAGAACATGGGTGCGATGTCCCCACCTTCGTTATTGTTACACACCCAGCACTTATCCTCATCAATCAAGGCAAGCCTGTGCATCCGTCCGTGAGATCTCCATTATCTGAAGAAGAATGCCTGTTGTTGAATATATAGCAATGATTGCTGTATTGAGGAGTCAGAGCTTGCATGAAACATACTTGGATGTGGCAATTTTATCAAAAGTGCAAACTGCATGCAGAGCACCACAAATATTAGCACCTACCTGCTGTTGGGTCCCCCGCTTGCAATTTTCAACTTTCAGAAAATGGAGTGCAAAAGGAAAGAGTAAACACAGGCAAAATCCCCTTTTCTTTCCTTTTTTTCACTGTGTCGTCAAAAATGTAAACGCTGGCTGCGAATGACACTTTGCACATGCCATTTACAATGGATTCCTATGCAATCCACCTCTGTTGAGACGGTGCTAAATGCTAATGATTTGCCAGCATGAACATTTCTTGCTGGCATAAAACGTAGAGGTTTCACCAAAAGTATGAGGAGGAAAAAGTATTTCCGCTCTATCACCGGTAAGCCTGCAAAACCTTTGTAAAATCTCCCAGAGTGGTGTTGCAAAAATTAAACCACTTTGCGCCCTGGTTTTAGGGCTTGTTATACCACTCCACCCATTCTAAAATCACCACCAGTGTGTCCTCCCCACCTATTTTCTTACCCATATTAACCTTTCAAACACAAATCTGTTCTGGTCTGCTTTGATTTTGCTGCTGTTATCTGTGAGCACGTCCCTTAGTGTGTTTCTTTTGATCCGCAATGTTTTTTGCAGTCAATGGGCCTCATTACGAGGTTGGAGGTAGCCATGGAGCCATTAGCTCCATGGCTGCCTCCAAAACCCTTCCGACTCCTCCCTGGTGAATGGAGCAATTACCGGTCCATTCCGAGGTGGGAGGGACCAGTAATTCCCCATTCACCAGGGCCATTCCCCATTCCCATTTGAGCCCCCATAGGGCTCAATGGGAATGGGGAAGGCGCTAATAACGGTACCGCAAATTGTGGTACCGTTATTAGCTCTAGAGTCCCTTTGCGGGTCCCGTCCTTAACTCCTGCAAAAACCAGGAGTTATGGAAGGACCCGCAAAGGGAACTCGTAGTAGGTAGGTAAGGGATTACCGGCACCGGTGCCCTTACCAGTGCCGGTAATCCCTTACCTCCCACCTCGTAATGAGGCCCAATGTCTCTTTGCGCTTGTCTGTTGAATAACCAGGTTTTTAGTTGTTTCCTGAAGGTGATGTGGTCTTCTGTGGTTCTAATTTGTTTGTGCATTGCGTCCCATATGTTAGCAATTAGGCGTGAGAATGCTGTTCTCTGAATGTTCTCTTTTCCTACTATTTTGTCTCCATTTGTAGGTCCTTGCTTGATCTTAGGTCCCTTCTTGGCTGGAGGAATTCTGCCCC
Source organism: Ambystoma mexicanum (assembly GCF_040938575.1). Lineage (NCBI taxonomy): Eukaryota > Metazoa > Chordata > Amphibia > Caudata > Ambystomatidae > Ambystoma > Ambystoma mexicanum. Next base: position 583,410,717 of record NC_090922.1, on the reverse strand, counting down.
TTGTCTGTGTGAGGCGATGCAGAGGGCTTTGAATTTGATGTGTTTTTTTACTGGTAGCCAGTGAAGGCTATTCAGAGCTGGAGTGATGTGGTCACTTCTGTTTAATCTTAGTGGAATCTTGGTGAGTTTTTCCAGCATTCCTAGGTAGAGCTGTTTTGTGTGGTCAATTCTTGTTATTATCAGGGTTATGACTGTAAGGGTTCTGTGGGGAAATGAGAGGTATGGGAGCAATCCCCTGAGTAGTCTTAGGAGGTAAAGGCACTTTTTAGTGATTGCATTGGCTTGCAGTTTCAGAGATAGTCTGTTGTCCATGAGTATTCCTAGATTATTTAGCACGTTGGAGGTCTCTGGTTGAGTTCCCATGCCAGCCAGCCAGTCCAGTTGTGGGTTGATTCTGTGATTTCTGTGGGGAGAACATTATTTCTGTTTTTGATGGGTTCAGTATGAGGTTGTTTGTTGTCTTTCAGTTGTACATATCTGTTAGGCAGGTGTTGAGGCAGTTATTGGTTCCTAGGTCGTGGTCGTCTTTACAAACAGTTGTGTGTCGTCTGCGTAGTTGTAGGCGGTTAGTCGGTGGGTTTGAATGATTTTCATCAGGGGCCACATGCAGATGTTGAAAAACAGGGGAGAGAGGCTGAATCCCTGTGAAACTCTGCAGGAGATGTTTTAGTTGTTTGAGATGAAAGGTGGTAAGTAGGTTCTTTTGGTTCGATTTGTGAGGAATGAGGTAAGCCATCTTAGTATTGATTCCTGTATGCCACATTGCAACAGTCATTTTATTAGTTTTGCATTGCTAATTGTGTGAAAAGCCGCAGATATGTCCAATATTAGAAGGAAAGATTTGGCGCTGTTGTCTGCATTTATTTTCAGGTTGTCCTTTATGGATAAGAGCACTGATTTTGTTACTCTCATTGGTCTGCAGCCAACCTGTGATGGTCAAGTATTCCGTTTGTTTCAACGTATTTAAGTAGGATCTTCTATATATGGTTCTCCAGGACCTTCGCTGGGTAGGGCAAGTTGGATATCGGTCTGTAGATGCTTAGCTCTTCTGCGCTTTCTGATTCCTATTTTTTACCAGTGGTTTTATTTATGCTTATTTGAAGGCGGCTGGTACGATTCTTGTTTTGAGTGAAAGGTTCATTAGGTTCCGGAAGTGTGTTGCTGGGTTTCTGTTGTTGAGGATTTCTTTGAAGGTGCCTGGGGGCAGGGGTCCCTTGGAGATCTTGCAAGGTTGGTGTCCTTGATCAGTGTGGAGAATATTTCTTCAGTAATGGGTTCTAGGCAGGTGCGCTTGCTGGAGTGGCCATTCCGCCCGTTGTTGTCCCTTCCAGGTGGAATGCCTGATGATCCCGCAGAGACCCGGACCTGACTTGATTGCAGAGCCCTAGCTAGACCTAAACCAGGGCCTCCTCTCTATTGAGGGATAGAACTCTTTTCAATGATATGCCCCCAGACTGATCTAACTAGATAGGCAAGGGAGGCCAATCACTTGAAAGAGCGGGAGCACCCACCGCTATGACCACCATCTGCAAAGGAATAAAGACTGTTTAGTACTTTAGGTGAAGGCAATGACCAAGTACAACTGGGTATGACTGGGATATACCTGAACTGTGGTGGCTTGTACTTATTACAAGATACCCCGCCCTAGTTATCCTATAGATGAGAGGACGGTTATCTACCTTGTCTATTGGATGGGAGAGAAGAACAACCAATATAAAATGAAGGAGGGGGAGAAAAAATCCACTGACAGTATGTGTTCTTACCATGTTGTTCTGGGACGGTAAGGTGAACAAGAAAGTACCACTACGAAGGGATAAAATAACAAAGGGGTTAGTACAGGGGCTACCCCGATGGAACGAGGAGCGCAATAGGGTTGGGTGGTGCACGTTACTGCAAAGCGACCCTAGAGGCAGTCCGTGTAAGCAGGCAAGTGGTCCGGTACACGGGAGTTTCAGGCAGCAAAGACGTAATCAGAGGCAGTCCGTGTAAGCAGGCAAGAGGTCCGGTACACAGGTGTTTCAGGCAGCAAAGACGTAATCAGAGGTAGTTTGTGTGAGCAGGCAAGAGGTCCTGTACACAGGAGTTTCAGGCAGCAAAGACGTAATCAGAGGCAGTCCGTGTAAGCAAAAGTGAGGTCTGGTAAACGGGAGTTGAATTAAAAAAAGGATGAAGACGGAACTTCACAAAAAACGCTGAAATCAACTTCAATTGGAAGCAGCGTTCTGTGTCCTTCATGGTGTTTTGAGTGACTCAAAGTAAGTCTCTGGGTTCCCATTGGAGGCAGCAGGGACACGGTGCAGGAGAGATGGGAAGAGTAGTCCAGATCTGATGCGAGAAACAGCAGCCACGTCAACAGCCCGTTTCCATGGCAGTTTCCATTGCCTATGGAACAGAGCTGAAAAGCGACAGATCCTGTGACAAAAGATGGTACTAAGCCTCTTGAATGGATTCTGGGCAGCAGGGTAAGCATGCACTTTCAACCTGCGGGGCACCAATAAGCCTTGAGCCGTAACAGTTGTCTGTGGTTTTGAAGGTTGTGGTTGTATTAGTGTGGGTTGTGTTGAAGGTCTGTTGAATTGTTTCCAATATTAGATCTTACGTGGTTGCTGATGCTATCACATAGTGCTTGTGCTGGTATTACGACTTACTTGCAGGATGCATTTTTTTTGTATCTCTTTGATGATTCTGAAGAGTTCTTTCTGTGGATTGTTTGCCTGTTCAGCTGTGTTTGATTTTTTATTTCATCCTGTCGGTTGTACTGTTCTCTCCATGTTTTTTCCATTTTACGTTTCTATTTTTAGTTCTTTCAGCTCTTTTGAGAACAATTTTGAAATCAGTTTTTTGGTATGGCTTTGAAAGGTGTTTCTGGTGCCAGGTGTTCTAGGACCTCAGTAATCCAAATGTTGAGTGTGTTTTCGGCTACATCTGGGGTTGTTTCAATTTGACTGTGACACTGGGTAGGGTCGAGTCTAGTAAGTTTGTTAAGGACTCCAGGTCTAGGTACTTCCAGTTTCTTTACTTACTGGCATGGAGTATTTTCTTTCTGGCCAGTAGGCGGGTTTGGAGTTTGATGTAGAATGGTATCAGGTAATGGTTGCTCCATACCATTGGTGTAAGTGGTGTGGACATGTATAGTCTTTCTTCTCTGCAGAAGATTGCATCCGTCTAGGGTGCGTCTGGTGTTGTGGGTGGATCAGTTTACTATTTGCTTGTTTGTAGTGCAGTGTTTCCAGGAGTGTGCACAGTGAGCTCACAGAGATTTTGTTTTCTTTTTCAGACCAAATGTTGAAGGCTCCCAGTATGACTAGGTTGCAGTGGTAAGTTGATAAAATGGCGATGGAGTCTGCTAGCTTCCTTGTGAAGTTTGGGCTGTAGGACGGTGGTCTGTAGATCAGGAGGAACACTATATTGGCTTGGTCATTGAGATTGATCTTGATGAGGAGGATTCTGAGTCTTCAACGTCGGTTATATATATTTATGTAGAGGCTAACAACAGCTGCACTTACCATACCATATTCCTCGCCCAGCCCTTGCACTCCGACACGAGAAGTAAGACCAGCAGCAATATGTTGCAGAAAAACGAGTGTTAAAAACAGACATGTTTGTGCTATGTGCTCACTATACTTGCAGCTCTTCCCAGTCAGCACATAGTCGCGGGCAAGAGGTGTTGAATGGCGGTTACCATAATGTGAAAGCAGAACACTCCATGTGCATCAGAGCATGGATTCAGCACCCATGAGGCACCTGTTCTTTGCAAATCTAATGAAACGTACACTGATATCGTCCATAGTGTACCAGTTCTGTCGGTGAGAGGAGCATGCTGTGGCTCTGCCTATGCTTTTCATATACTCAGTTTTACTTTGGCTGAAAATTGGAGAAGCTACCAAAGTTGTGTATAAAATGTTTAGATTTGTATAAAGATGCTGTTTCCTTCCTATAGAGCATTCGACCAATCAGGTTTGTGTCTGACCCTTACAAGACAAGCTTAGCCACATCTCGATTGGATGAATGCTCCTGTCACTCCAAACCCTTGTTTACCTCTTCCCTCTCGCAGCCCATACTTGCAAATAAAAATGAGCAATCCTTTCTTCTAGACCTTGATCATCGTCCTCTTTCGTCATAGTCCTTCTTTGTTGTAGTCATTTGTCACTGTCCTTCTCCTTCGTCACATTCTTCCTCAGAGGCGCTTGTTAATCACAGTCCTTTGTCATCACAGTCCCTTTTCCCCACATTTCTTCATCACAGTCCTTATCCTTCATCACGGTCTTTCCCTTTTTTCAAGGTCCTTCTCCTTTGCCACAGTTCTACTTTAGCACAGTTCTTTATCACAGTGCATAATCACTGTCTTTCTTCTTTCTTACGGTGCTTCATGTCAGTCCTCTTCCTTTTATTGTCACAGTAGTTCTCCTTTGACACAGTCCTCATTCATTTTAGTTATTTTCCTTCTTCAGAGTCCTTCAATCCTTCATTAAAGTCCTTCTCTTCATCAAACTCCTTCTTTGCTACAGGCATCCTTCATCACAGCCCTTTTTCACAGCACTTCCTTCTCCTTCATCCACTGCCTGTTTGCCTGCTTTCCCTCGTTGCATGGCCAAGATTGGTGCCTCCTTTTTTGCTACCATGAAGGGGTCTCAAGCCCTCTGCCACCCCCACCTGCATGCTTTCTGATTGGCCAGGGAGCTGCTCTTATCAGCCTATCGGGGCCGGCAGGCTTCAGCCGGCCCCCTCCTCCAAATGCCCACTTCCTAAGGCCCCTGTCTGCTCCCTATCCACTGCCGGTTCACAGTGCGAGGTCTCCCTGGACCCCTCTCAAGCACCTTGAGGATGGTGCTCTAACTTTTCCTTGGAACCCTGAACTACCATGACACTATCACCTCTGCAACCATGGTTTAGTCACCCCTATCTCGACTGTCTACACTACTGACTTTTCCACCATCCCCCATCTCACCCTTCTTCCCACACTTATTGCCTGTGACTGAACTGTGTTTAGCACCATTTGCTATTTAAATGTAGCTGTTAATACCATTTGCTGCTATTTTAACTTTTGCTGTTAGTACCATCTGCTGCTATTTTGAATTTAGCTGTATGTACCATTTGCTGCTATTTTGAATTTAGCTGTTAGTACCATTTGCTGCTATTTTGAATCCAGCAGTTTGTACCATTTTCTGCTATTTTGAATTTAGCTGTTAGCACCATTTGCTGCTATGTTGGATTTTGCTGTTGGTACCACTTGAAGATATTTTGGAGTTAGCTGTTAGTACCATTTGCTGCTATTTTTGAATTATCTGTTAGTACCATCTGCTGCTATTTTGAATTTAGCGGTTTGTACCATTTGCTGCTATTTTGAATGTAGCTGTTAGTACAATCTGCTGCTATTTTGAATTTAGCTGTTAATACCATTTGCTGCTATTTTGGATTTCGCTGTTGATACCACTTGCTGCTATTTTGGATTTAGCTGTTAGTGCCACTTGCTGCTATTTTGAATGTAGCTGTTAGTACCATCTGCTGCTATTTCGGATTTAGCTGTTGATACCATTTGCTGCTATTTTGCATTTCACTGTTAATACCATTTGCTGCTATTTTGGATTTAGCTGTTGGTTCCATTTGCTGCTATTTTGGATCTACCTGTTAGTACCATTTGCTGCTATTTTGGATTGAGCTGTTAGTATAATCTGATGCTATTTTGAATGTAGCTGTTAGTACCATTTGATGCTATTTTGAATTTAGCTGTTAGTACCATTTGGTGCTATTTTTAATGTAGCTGTTAGTACCATTTGCTGCTATTTTGGATTTAACTGTTGGTTCCACACTTGCTGCTATTTTGGATTTAGCTGTTAGTACCACTTGCTGCTATTTTGGATTGAGCTGTTAGGACCACTTGTTGCTATTTTGAATTTAGGTGTTTGTACCATTTGCTGCTATTTTGGATTTAGCTGTTAGTATAATCTGCTGCTATTTTGAATTTAGCTGTTAATACCATTTGCTGCTATTTTGGATTTAGCTGTTGGTTCCACCCTTGCTGCTATTTTTGATTTAGCTGTTAGTACCACTTGCTGCTATTTTGGATTTAGCTGTTGGTTCCACACTTGCTGCTATTTTGAATTTAGCTGTGTGTACCATTTGCTGCTATTTTGGATTTAGCTGTTAGTATAATTTGCTGCTATTTTGGATTTAGCTGTTGGTTCCACTTGCTGCTATTTTGAATTTAGCTGTTAGTACCACTTGCTGCTATTTTGAATTTAGCTGTTAATACCATGTGCTGCTATTTTGGATTTAGCTGTTGGTTCCACCCTTGCTGCTATTTTTGATTTAGCTGTTAGTACCACTTGCTGCTATTTTGGATTTAGCTGTTGGTTCCACACTTGCTGCTATTTTGAATTTAGCTGTTTGTACCATTTGCTGCTATTTTGGATTTAGCTGTTAGTATAATTTGCTGCTATTTTGGATTTAGCTGTTGGTTCCACTTGCTGCTATTTTGAATTTAGCTGTTAGTACCACTTGCTGCTATTTTGAATTTAGCTGTTAATACCATGTGCTGCTATTTTGGATTCAGCTGTTAGTACCACTTATTGGCTGCTATTTTGAATTTAGCTATGCCCAGTGACTACCCTGTGCTACCCCATCCTGCTTTTTCCCACATCCTGTCTCCCCCAACTGTCCCTCCACTACTCTCTCTTTTCTTCCCAGCTCCTCCACGATACCTATGACACTCTCTCCTATTTTTTCTGTTTCTCCATTGACTATCCTACCCTTCTCACTAAGTCTGCTAGGAAGAAGTTCAAAAAGGATATCTTGGCCTATAACCCTGGTCTCCCCATCAATGACACATACTCCAGCGCTTCCTTCAAAAAGACCCTTACCGACATACTCTTTGTGGTTCCTTCGCCGGATCTTTGGACTCCTTGTTTGGTCTCTATGCTCTCTCCCTTCTCCTCCTCACCCATTAATGGTGGCATCCGGTGGGAGGCACTCCTGGACCCCTTCCACCCCTCTAAGCTAATCATTAATGTCTACTTTAATGGCACCGACATGGTCCAAGGACCTCAGGCCAACCTTCTCCTATTTGACAGATGCTTCCCACGCCTCATTAATTTCCTTCTTCTGCTGTCCCATCTCTTCCTTCACCAGCTTCCTTGCCTTACCCCTCTGCCTCCTCGTTGGCTGCCTTGCCCCCTCCTCCTTCCTCTTCAGCCCCCCTCTCTAGCTCCTTCTATACCGCCACACGGCGAACCTCTGATTTATACCCCTCTCCGGAAGTCCTCCAAGGATAGCAATCTTCTTCATATTGCCACTCTCAACTCTAGCACAGCTGTCAAACACTCCTCTGACATCTGTCGCCTCCTGGAAGAATTTGACCTCAATGTCCTCGGTCTCACCGTGTGGGGTACATTTACCAGCCCAGCAGAACTCCCTTGCAGCACCAAACTGCATTTTCAGCAAGTACAAAAAGAATGTCTGTGCTGGCTCTGCTGAGCACATAGTCCCCTGCATCACCAAAACTGCATTTTAAAAGTTGCAAAAGTAGTGGCTGCGCTGGCTCTGCTGAGCGCATATGGGGTGAGATGAACACCCCGAGAATGGCTGCAGTATTTTCTTCATGTGCACCAAACAGAAGAATTCAAAAGCAGCCTGGCTCAGCGCAGCTATGCTGCCAGCTCAAGACATCCAACTAAAAGAGAAAATGTTCTGCGTCTAAAGTGATTTTGCACTGGTGCGAGTTCCAACTTTTCAACATTACACAGTCTGGTTCCAGTAAAACACCATCAAAGGAGGGTCATTCCTCCCAGAAAGGCGTTATGTGTCACATACAAACTATGAAAGATAAGAGAAATTCGTTTCAGGCCGTACGGCAAGCGTTTACTCTTGCAACAAAGTAACATGGACAAAACTCTTCACAAGAAGCTCTCTCTCTCCCTTTGCTTATGTCAGTTTCAAAGAACCCTTATTTTGAACAGATTCCTGTGTATTAGAAATTGACCAGGGCTATGGAAATGTTCAGAATAAAGATGCGAGGAAAATGAACCCATGTTGCACTGCTGCTATTGCACAAGCTAAAGGGAAATAATACTGTAACATGCCCAGAAAACAAAGCTATATATGTTGGGAAGAAAAGCTGACAAAATGTAGGTAAATTGTACTCTGTGTAGTTTATTTTTCCTCACAAAAAGAACTTCAACATCATGGCTAGGCCCAGGAATTGCTGTCAAACCAGTCTTTGCAAAGGCAGGCACTTCTAATGTGCCAGCCCCATGGCAAAGGAAGTTCTTTTTCCACATGAAACACCCAGAGGTGTGGGAAGTGGCAACTTCGTCAGATGGAGCGGCATTGCTGCAGCCTGGGACAATGGACAGTCCTGTCACTGAAGTGTGAATTCCTCTGACACCTCTCCTCAGCTTCAACTGCCTAAGATCAAAGGGGAGTCATAGCAACTTCTGGGCAAAGTTGACCAGAGCATGACATTTGGCTGGGGGGTTGAAAGGCCTGCCCACTTTTGGGAACAAAGCCAGCCCTTGTCATTGAAAATACTTTTCATATAAAGACATTTATGTCAGTGATCTAAAGAAGCAGCAATGGAAAATTTTGACAGCTTGAATGTCATTTTTGAAAATAAGACTATGTGGATCTTCCTAGCATGTGGGGGATTCAAACGCCAGTAAAATGACATTTCTGGGGAAATCGTACATGGTACAGTTATGAAACTTAAATGCAAATATGTCCGACATTGATAAGCTTCAGTGTACCCATTTGTAGATTTTTAGAGGAAATATTTGCCATAGAAATTGAGAAAGATTGCCAGAAGGACTAAATAGCATCGTACAAACTTGGGGTTTGGAATAGTGTGCTCCATGTAAAATATGGTATTTGCCTATCTAATTTTGATAAGGGTGACGTTTATAAATATGAGGGTTTTGTTTCATAACTGATTTTGGCAAAAGTAACTTTGGTGTAAAAAAGCACCTCATAAAAATACACACACTAAAACTGAGTCACTTCCTTCACTCCAATCTGCTTACAGGGAGGCAACAACCTCCTCAGGCTGACCTATCTGATTTTAGAGGTATGTCTAGCTTAATTCTGCCTACATAGTAAAAATCCTCTGATGTCATCCGGCTTATATAAGGAGACATTACAAATTCAGGACATTAAAAAAAATCCAGCATTCAAATTCCAACCCGTAAAATCCAGAGATCCAGGCATTCCACATTCACCCTGCAAGATTCCAGGTTCCAGTGACAGGCCAGGGGTAGCTGATCCTGATCCATGCAGTACCTCCTATCCAGGCAGAACCACTACCCAGAATTAAAACCTACAAAAATCCCAATAATTCAGGGAGAAAGGTGGAAAGACTGCTGAACCCTTTTGGGATTATCCAGTGACCAGACCTGCTTTGCCCCACTACCTGCTTTGCCCAGCTGATGCACCGCGCAGTCCACTGAGACCAGACCCCGGTTGCCTCACTGTGTCCCCAGAGGAGGGCCGCTGGGTCTGGTCGCTGCACAGCAGTGACCAGACCCCTATTCTGCTGTCCAATGATATGGCTGGTTGTCCAAACTACCACATTCAAGTGCTCTTTGTAAGTATCACCCTTCCCAGTAACCAACAAGCTGCATTCATTACTTTGTTACCTTGCAATTTGTCCAACCCCATAAGAAACCCTATAAGCAATCCTATAAGTATCCTAGTAACTTCTTAGAATTGGCAGAATCCTCTGTGTATCCTTTCCTTAGGAAAATCTGTGTTAGTCTCCATGTGTTAGCGCCATTCTTTCCAAATCATTTCAGTCAGCTATATAAGTCATTAGTACTATTTGGAATAAATTAATTAATTCCCATATAAAGAGGCACACAGCGTGAATGGGTTAACATTGCAAATTAACCTTTCGCGGGCAGTGTCATTCTTTAATAATCTAGCCACTAAAAAAATAGTTTCAGTAGAACCTGTCATTTTCCTTTTAAAACCGATTTCGCCTATGTGATTGCTTTCATTCGAAAATCTCATTTACTTTTCCTACAAAGAATCCCATACTGTCCCCATCCAGAGTCACCCTTTTACTTTCTTATCATACCTGTTATGTGCCTTTGTACCTTAGCATTAAAACTGATTTCCGATTATGTCTGTTTAGCTCATTGTCCAAGCCGTTTTGCTATTTTAAACCTGTGAAACAAAGCAATTTCAATTTTGCCACATGTGATTCTTGCTGCATTGTGTTTTTCCTTCCAAAGTTGATTTCCTAAACAGTATGCCCGTTGTTTAGTACACTGCCTTGTAGCTTGTAGGTTTTCTTGCCTCTATAGTACCGCCGCACCGATTTTTTCTATTATTCGTTCAGCTGCACATGTAAAATAACCATTCAGTAAATCTGAGTGCCATTTTGCTCATTTTTCAAGGGAGCTTAATCCGATTTTGGACTCCCATCCAGGGGTGGTAGGCTGGACTTCATTCCGATTTTTGCCTAGTATACCTGACTCCTTGCTACTCCACTTCAATCACACAAAATTTGATTAACAGGGGTTTGAGGGAGTGCTGCAGGAAATGCCTAACTGTGGTGCTATTTAAAAATGCTACTCGAAAAGTGATCTTGCTGTCATTCATTTGTGCATTGTGTCTTATGTTTGAAGGTTAAACTAAGTGTATTATATTATTTTATTGTGTAATTATCACAACACTGGTGAGTGTTGCCCTATATTGAATGTATTTGATTTTTATTCAGAATTAAAAATAAATAAATATTTCATTATTACACACCGGCCTGGTTCATGGTCCACTGAGACATAGGGTGTACGTTAAGGGGGGGCCTGAGACGGGTTGGCTACCGTCTCAAAAAAATGGAATCTGAATGAAATAAACATAAACGCATTTTATTGTGCACCGCATCCCTGGCCAGTAGAAAGAGCCCTGGTTCGGCGTGTGCTGCATCTTTAAAATCCTTAACATAGTGGGGGCTCGTTTGGCAGAATTGAGATAGTTTTACCATCCGTGACAGCTTAATATAGCAGGCTAACCTTCTGTCAGGAAATAGGGACTGAGAGGGAGAAACTTGAGCTGTTAGAAAAAGAGTATACTGGGCTGAATCCAAACTTGAGGGACACTGAACAAGTAGAGAGGGACAAGGCCAGCCCTGATCACAGTGTGATGCCCTCTGTACTTGCCAAGCCACCAAGCTATTTACTGCCTTGGATACACCAGGTACCGCCAACTTCATCTTCACCGGTTTGCAAGAACTGGGAATTGTGGGGCAGCCATACTTTAGTAGGTCCAGCATGATTGAACAGGCAGGCCGCCGCCCATCAGAGAATGATGGACGGGCATCCCTGTAAAGATTCCAAAATGTTATGGCCAATAGATCTGGTTAGGAAGACTCCTATGAGGAGAAACTCGGGGAGCTAGACCCGCAGAAGCATCATCTACAAAGGGACCATTTGGTTTGCTTTGCAGAACAAAAAGAGCGTGAACTGAGGCCCCAAAAGAGCATTCTAAAAACCTCCACCCAATCAGGACACTAGGTGGGATTCTCCACCAACCCTGGAAACAGAGAAGAGTCAGAAGGCCACTCTCTTGTGCGAAAGAGGGAGTCCAAGGGGAGTGACCCAGAGAGCCCAAGGTACAACAGGGGAAAAGAAACTAGGCCCCACCATTCTGCGAGCCACTCACAAGCTCAAAGAATCAGTCAGTGTTACGCTCACCTGGTATCCACAGGGATGCCACCCAGCCGGGTTACTCACTGGTATGCTTCTCAGCTTTGCCCTGATGTGGTCTGCGGGCAAGGTTCTGTCTGAAAATACAGGAGGACTGTGTTCAAGACTGACGAATGGAGTAAGTATCCTCCCTCACCCCCATATGATTTCAGTCCCTCTGGTGCCCTCTCCTCACCTTGTGGTAGAAGTAGGCGTGTTCTCCGTCCTGCCTTCTTTGCAGGGGCGCGTTGTCTTTCATGGGCGAGTGTGGTCCAGTTACTTCACTGACGCCGGCTCGTTTGATATTGTTCAGGTAGGTCTTATTGCTTTTCTTTTGTTTTGTTTCTATCCTGCATGCCTTTCTTTGTTTAAAATGTCTCTTTTTTTCTCCCTTAGGTATGCAGAGCTTCAGCACGGCGAACTGGCTTGGTTGAGCCCTGCTGGTAAATGATGGCGCATTAAGAGCGCTATGATACGGTAAGTAAGTGCTATGCACAGCGCTGCAAAGTCTTGCCTTTGCTAACCTGTGTTTTCCTTCCTTGTAGGTCACGGTGTTCTTCAGCGCGAGTGAACTGTCCGGAGTGGTGCCAGCCGAGAAGCGACCAGACAGGTAAGCCTTTTGAGCAGTTCGTAATTTGTAAATGTCTCTACTGCTTTCTTTAATGTTGCCTCTATCTTCCTCTTTCAGGTCGCTCTGTCCGGGAGGCGTGCAGATTCGAGGAAGCTGTTCTCAGTAGCTGCGAGTGTTTAAAGATGAAGACTGCAGGTAAGATGCTGCTGCTAATGATGTTCCTTTGTCTCCTTGCAGGTTCTGCTTCTCCGAGGTTCGAGGGAATAGATGGACACGGTGAGCGTCAAGTTGCAAGCTGCAAAGTAATGCGAAGCGTGTTGTCTTATTCGGGTGTGGTTTAAATAGCCCTAACAAAATAGTCCAGGTAAAGTAGTCCCTAGGCTACCACACCCAAAACACTAGACCGCATGGCTTGGTTATTAGGAACCAAGCTATGTGGATGCCTCCATGTTGGCTGACAATACAATGAAGTAGTTCCCAAGCACATTGATTTTCATGGTGTATGAGCCTGGAGCCATAGGCGCCAGGACTGGCCCCATGAGGGCTTTTGAAGAGGATGCCAGGCTCTAGAGGCCCAAGTCCTGACTCCACCTGGCCAATGGGTTTGCCAGAGGGGGTTTTGGGCGAGGGTCGTGACAGCACTCCCCCATAAGGCCCCTCCCATGGTGTTCCTTCTGTCTGGCTCAGGTTTGGTTGGGAAGTTCCGATGGAATTTCCTGATTAGACGTGGCGTGTGGATATTCTCACTGGGCACCCAGGATCTATCTTGTGGTCCAAATCCTTTCCAATCGACGAGATAATATAGCTTGGTCCTAGAGTATTTAGAGTCCAAGATATCTTTGACTTCGAATTCTGGTTCTCCATCAACAAGTATGGGCTTAGGTGGTATCCCAATCTGTGTGTGCATTGGTTCCAGGAGGGACACATTGAATACCGGGTGGATGTGTAGATTAGGTGGTAAATCCAGTTTCACGGCTGCTGGGTTGATAATTGCCTTAATGGTATAGGGTCCTAAGAATCTGGGATGAACGGTCCAGGTTCCCTTGATGGGTATGAATTTAGCGGCTAACCAAACTTTGTCCCCTACTTGATAATCAGGGGCCTTTTTCCGGTGTTGGTTGGGGAATCTCTTTTGTTTTTCTTTGGCATGAATAAGGTGTTCCTTTGCCCTATTGAAAGCCTGAGTAATGGTTGTGTGTAGAGTCTTTACCGCTGGCATTTCCAAACTGGCTGGAAGGTCTAGTTCAGAGGTACGTGAATGTCTGCCATAAAGGGTATAGAAGGGCATTTGTCCCGTGCTTGAATGCAAATAATTGTTATATGCATATTCGGCTATCCATAGTAGGTCTTTCCAATTCCTTTGTTCGTGGTGCAGCATGCACCGTAAATATTGCTCGAGTGTCTGATTGGTTCTCTCGGTTTGGCCGTCCGTTTGGGGATGGTGACTGGTAGATAGCTGAACGTCGATCTGCGCCATTGCACAACATTTTTTCCGGAAGTTTGAAACAAACTGGCTGCCTCAATCAGAGACCAGAACTGAAGGGAAGCCATCTAGCTTAACCACGCCCTCCAGGAACACTTTTGCTAAAGTGGCTGCGTCTGGGAGGCCTTTGAGAGGAATAAAATGGGCCATCTTCGAGAATAAGTCCACAGCTACAAAGATGTGGATGCCTCCATGTTGGCTGACAATACAATGAAGTAGTTCTCAAGCACATTGTTTTTCATGGTGTATGAGCCTGGCGCCATAGGCGCCAGGACTGGCCCCATGAGGGCTTTTGAAGAGGATGCCAGGCTCTAGAGGCCCAAGTCCTGACACCACCTGGCCAATGGGTTTGCCAGAGGGGGTTTTGGGCGAGGGTTGTGACAGCACTCCCCCATAAGGCCCCTCCCATGGTGTTCCTTCTGTCTGGCCCAGGTTTGGTTGGGAAGTTCCGATGGAATTTCCTGATTAGACGTGGCGTGTGGATATTCTCACTGGGCACCCAGGATCTATCTTGTGGTCCAAATCCTTTCCAATCGAAGAGATAATATAGCTTGGTCCTAGAGTATTTAGAGTCCAAGATATCTTTGACTTCGAATTCTGGTTCTCCATCAACAAGTATGGGCTTAGGTGGTATCCCAATCCGTGTGCCGGGTTGCATTGGTTCCAGGAGGGACACATGGAATACCGGGTGGATGTGTAGATTAGGTGGTAAATTCAGTTTCACGGATGCTGGGTTGATAATTGCCTTAATGGTATAGGGTCCTAAGAATCTGGGATGAACGGTCCAGGTTCCCTTGATGGGTATGAATTTAGCGGCTAACCAAACTTTGTCTCCTACTTGATAATCAGGGGCCTTTTTCCGGGGTTGGTCGGGGAATCTCTTTTGTTTTTCTTTGGCATGAATAAGGTGTTCCTTTGCCCTATTGAAAGCCTGAGTAATGGTTGTGTGTAGAGTCTTTACCGCTGGCATTTCCAAACTTGCTGGAAGGTCTAGTTCAGAGGTACGTGGATGTCTGCCATAAAGGGTGTAGAGGGCGTTTGTCCCGTGCTTGAATGCAAATAATTGTTAAATGCATATTCGGCTATCCATAGTAGGTCTTTCCAATTCCTTTGTTCGTGGTGCAGAATGCACCGTAAATATTGCTCGAGTGTCTGATTGGTTCTCTCGGTTTGGCCGTCCGTTTGGGGATGGTGACTGGTAGATAGCTGAACGTCGATCTGCGCCATTGCACAACATTTTTTCCGGAAGTTTGAAACAAACTGGATGCCTCAATCAGAGACCAGAACTGAAGGGAAGCCATCTAGCTTAACAACGCCCTCCAGGAACACTTTTGCTAAAGTGGCTGCGTCTGGGAGGCCTTTGAGAGGAATAAAATGGGCCATCTTTGAGAATAAGTCCACAGCTACAAAGATGGTGTTGAACCCTTGGCTTGGGGGTAGATCAGTGATGAAGTCAAGGGAAAGAGTGTTCCATGGAACTGGAGGAATGTCCAATGGTTGCAGGAGATCAGATGGTTTTTGTTTCTGTGATTTATTTTGTGCACAGACACCGCAGGCCTGAATATACTGAAAGATTTCCTTACGCCAGGTAGGCCACCAAAAGTTCTCTTTCACCTTAGCTAGGGTTTTGGCGATCCAAGGATGCCCTTCGATCAGTGAATCGTGATAGTTTGAAATAATATGCTGTTGTAATTCCTTCTTGGGTACATATAGGCGATCCCTAAAAAAGGGTAGATGGTCCTTGATGGTATATTGTTCTCCTTGAGTTTGCCATGGGAGGTAGGCATTAGGATTCGTTGTCCGTTGGATTTCTTTTCGTAGTTCTGCTTGTGTTAAGGCTGTCATGATACCCAAGAGTTTGTCTTCAGGTATAATAGGTACTGGGTCTGGAGTTGTATATACTATTTCATCTATGCCCATGCGAGATAAGGCATCCGCCTCTCCGTTTCTGACTCCTGGTCGAAATGTGATTACATAATCATATTCGGCGAAGAAAAGGGCCCACCGTAATTGGCGCGAGGACTGGGCCTTGGCTGTTTTGAGATATTGCAGGTTTCGGTGGTCTCTGATGACTGTAATGGTGAGTCTGGCCCCCAGAAGGTAGTGCCTCCAGGCTTTAAAGGCAGATTTGATAGCCAGGAGTTCCTTGTCCATGATGGTATAATTAATCTCTGGAGGTGAGAACCTTTTCAACCAGAAGGCCACAGGATGTAGCTGGCCGGTTTTCGGGTCTCTCTGTGAAAGGACAGCCCCCACTGCGAGACTGGACGCATCAGTTTCAACGACATAAGGGCGGTCTGGACGAGGATGTCGCAGGATTGGAGCGGAGGTAAACCTTTGTTTAAGTTCATGAAAGTCTTCTTCTGCTTCTTCGGTCCAAGCAAACTTTTTATTGTTTTTTCGTAATAGTCCTGTGATTGGGTGCACAACCTGAGAGAAGTCTGGGATGAACCGGCGGTAGAAGTTCGCAAAGCCAAGCATGCTTTGTACCCCTTGCAAAGACGTCGGTGAAGGCCATTTCAGAATGGCATCTACCTTGTGCACGTCCATTCTGATGCCACCTGGAGTAAGGATAAAACCAAGAAATTCTACTTCGGAGATGTGAAAAAAGCATTTTTCAAGCTTTGCAAACAAGCAATGTTGACGGAGCTTGGTGAGGACTGAACGAACATGCCTGACATGATCTTGTTCCGAGGCTGAGTATACTAAGATGTCGTCTATGTACACTAAGGCGCACACATCAATTAACTCCCTTAAGACGTCATTCATGAAATATTGTAATGGCGCAGGAGCATTGCATAACACGAAGGGCATGACTTGATATTCAAATAAGCCGTACTTAGTACGGAAGGCGGTTTTCCATTCATCTCCTTTTCTGACTCGGACCAGGTAGTACGTTCCTCGAAGGTCCAATTTGGTAAAAATCTGGGCATCATTAGCTTGGTCTAGCATCTCAGGGATAAGTTGCAAGGGGTAGCGGTTCTTCACGGTGATCTGGTTCAATGCGCGGTAGTCAATACAGATTCTCAAGTCTCCTTCCTTTTTCGGTACAAAGAACAAAGGACTGGCTGCAGGGGACTTCAAAGGACGGATAAATCCGTTTGCAAGGTACTGGTCTAAATAGGATTTCAAATGAAGATTTTCTGGTTCTGTGAGAGCATAGATCCTGCCGCAAGGGATTTGTGCACCAGGAACAAGGTCGATCTGACAGTCATAGGGCCTGTGCGGCGGCAATGTATTGGCTTGGTCCTTTCAGAAAACATGCTGGAAATCATGGTATTCACTTGGCAAGGTATGAGTTGCTCCCAGGGTTGATAATGTTGCTCTGGGAGTCATGGGATACAGATGTCGGGCTTCTCCTCTTGGTAATAGCAGGCAGGGGAGCAGTCACCGGGAAAGGTTCATTTTCGTGCCCGCCAGTCTATCAAATGGTTCTGAGCAACCAACCATGGCATCCCAAGTATTAGCCTGAACTGAGGTGCCTTGATGAAATCAAATGAAATAGACTCCTGATGTTCGTCCTGGCACAGCAAGGTTACCCTGGCTGTGCACTGGGTTACTGGTCCGGAAGCGATTTCTGTCCCATCCAGGGTGGTTACCTTGTCCATAGTTGGCTTAGAACACAAAGGAAGCCCCATCTCTGCTGCCAGATCTTGATCAATATAATTTCCAACTGCTCCGCTATCGTTGTATGCTTCAACGGCATGCATTCTTGACGACTGTTGGTGCTTGATTAAGATCACTGGTATTGCAAAGTGCGAGGTCAGCAACTCTTTCTTCTCACTCGACAAACTGACCTCTATGTTTGTCGAGCTTGGTAGTTTTCCGATTCCTTAGCTTCATCCTTCTCTGTGGCCCCGACTGTTCTTCTTGGGGGTTTTACTGGACAGTCCTTCAGGAAATGTCTTGTTTTCCCACAATACAAACAAAGCTGTTGTTGTCTTCTTTTGTCCCGCTCTTGTTTTGTTAATGAAGGCCGTATCCCTCCAATCTGCATGGGTTCTACAGCATTTTCAGGTACACGGGCTGTGTTTTCCCTTGGTCGAACATACATGGTCCGAGGGTCCGTCTTAGACCAGTCTGCCTTTTGGTCCTGCAACCGGTGGTCTAGCTGCACAACCAGATTTATGACTTCTGCACAGTCTCTGGGTGGATCAACCACCTGGGCTAAGACGTCCTTTAATTCGCCTCGTAAGCCTTGATGTAATAACATGGTTCTTTTGTTTTCTGGCCACCTAGCTTCGGCAACCAGTCTGTTGAAGGTAGCAAAGGTCGTTCACAAGTCCTGATTCCCCTGTCGGAGGGACAAGAGTTCATTGTCTACTGCTTGTTCCTGGGTATGGCGAGCAAAAAGTTTTTCCATTTCTCTCTGGAACCCCCCAAAGTCATGTAATAGAGGATTGTCATGGGTTACCAACGGCACCGACCAATCTGCTGCACTACCACTCAGGTATGATAAGACAAATGCTACCCGAGCTTGGTCGTTTGGAAATGCTCCAGGCCTACAAAGAAAATGAAGGCGGCACTGATTGATGAATGCCGCATACTTCCACGGGTCGCCTGAGAACCTTTCTGGTGGTGCCAGGGGCACTGCTCCAGGTAACATGATCTGTACCGGAGTGGGTGGTATAGCGGGGTTTTGCATCGTTGGATTGCTTCCAGGTAGAGGCGTCTGTCCTGCCTGTGATTGCAAGTACTGCCTGGGAATCTCTTCAGTGCATTCTTTGGTCACTATTAAGTCTCCCCGAAAGGCATTAGTCTCTTGTCAGGCAGAATGAACCTCAGCACGAAGCTCTCCTAGTAATTGGGCCAATTGATCCATTTCTGATGTCTCCATGGCACCCAGGTGGATTTGTTATGGTAGGCTTTGCGTTCTGTTATGCTCACCTGGTATCCACAGGGACGCCACCCAGCCGGGTTACTCCCTGGTATGCTTCTCAGCTTTGCCCTGATGTGGTCTGCAGGGGAGGTTCTGCCTGAAAATACAGGAGGACTGTGTTCAAGACTGACCGACTGGGGTTAGTATCCTCCCTCCACCCCCGTATGATTTCAGTCCCTCTGGCGCCCTCTCCTCACCTTGTGGTAGAATTAGGCGTGCTCTCCGTCCTGCCTTCTTTGCAGGGGCGCGTTGTCTTTCATGGGCGAGTGCGGTCCAGTTACTTCACTGACGCTGGCCCGTTTGATATTGTTCAGGTAAGTCTTATTGCTGTTCTTTAGTTTTGTTGCTATCCTGCATGCCTTTCTTTGTTTAAAATGTCTCTTTTTTCTCCCTTAGGTATGCAGAGCTTCAGCGCGGCGAACTAGCTTGGTTGAGCCTCGCTGGTAAATGATGGCGCATCAAGAGCGCTATGATGCGGTAAGTAAGCGCTATGCGCAGCGCTGCGAAGTCTTGCCTTTGCTAACCTGTGTTTTACTTCCTTGTAGGTTGCGGTGTTCTTCAGCATGAGTGGAATGTCCGGAGTGGTGCCAGCCGAGAGGCGACCAGCCAGGTGAGCCTTTTGAGCAGTTCGTAATTTGTAAATGTCTCTACTGCTTTCTTTAATGTTGCCTCTATCTTCCTCTTTCAGGTCGTTCTGTCCGGGAGGCGTGCAGATTCGTGGAAGCTGTTCTCAGTAGATGCAAGTGTTTAAAGATGAAGACTGCAGGTAATATGCTGCTGCTAATGATGTTCCTTTTGTCTCCTTGCAGGTTCTGCTTCTCCGAGGTTCGAGGGAATAGCTGGACACAGTGAAGCGTCACGTTGCAAGCTGCAAAGTAACGCAAATTGTGTTGTCTTGCTCGGGTGTGGTTTAAATAGCCCCAACAAAATAGTCCAGGTAAAGTGGTCCCTAGGCTACCACACCCAAAACACTAGACCGCATGGCTTGGTTCTTAGGAACCAAGCTATGAGGATGCCTCCATGTTGGCTGACAATACATTGAAGTAGTTCCCAAGCACATTGTTTTTCATGGTGTATAAGCCGGGCGCCATAGGTGCCAGGACTGGCCCCATGAGGGCTTTTGAAGAGGATGCCAGGCTCTAGAGGCCCGAGTCCTGACTCCACCTGCCCAATGTGTTTGCCAGAGGGGGTTTTGGGCGAGGGTTGTGACAATCAGGGAGCGCCTAGAAGATAATAATGGACCTCAAACAGTAGCAGCTTTGAGTCTGAGGGTGAATGGACTCAGGTGAAGCAGCAAAAGAAGGCCAACAAACAAAAGAGAGCTCTGGTGAAAGACCCTATGAGGCAGATTAAAACTATTAGGAATTGTATAACCCTATATCACAAAAATGCAACATATTCTGTCTGGGAGCATCTGGAACTATATGAACAGATGATGGACTCTTTTAAAATCAAAAATAGCCAGAATTGCATAAACTATGCCAAATGGACGTTCGCACCGGAGTACTCCTGCTTCTTTGCAGGGCTGGAAGACCAGAACCATTCAAGGTGGTCCACCTATAAGGTGGCCATCTTGAAGCACTTTTCCACCCACAGAAACCCCCGGGAGGCTCGCAGAGTGGCCTACAATCTGCAGTGTGGAGAGGATCAGGCCCCAAGAGAATTCGTGCAGGAGCTAAAACGCACCTTTGCACAAACTACCAGGCGGGTGCGCATGAATAGTAGAGAATTTATAACCACCTATTTTCATGCGCTCCCAAAATATATAATGACCCAGCTGGTAAGGGATTTTCACTACAGCAGGACCCTGGAATGGGTAATAGAGCAAGCTGCCCGGATCTATGAGGTCCAAAAACCTGCAGAAAGCAAAAACCAAACAAAAAGCCCCAAACCAACCAACACTCACACTGTGGCTAAGGAGGCAGAGATGAAGTTTTGCCCCCATTTCGGACCTAGAAATGGGGGGGGCCTAAAAACACACTTTCCCAAAACCAGCCAAATCAGAGGCAAAGAAGGTCTTCTGATCAATCAGCAGCAGGTGGTAGTTAGGAGGGTAACCCCACCAATGTGACCTCTAACTCTGCTAATTATATCAGTCTCAGATATAAGGGCAATAGACCTATCTTGGTGTATGTGTGGACTCCCCCAGTCCAAGGAGGGGATCCAACCATGTGAGTACTACCCCAGGAAACTTCTAACTCCTAACTTCCCTCAGGAGGGCAGTAATCCTCGAAATCCTGGGTTAAGTTTCTTCCCCCGGTACCTTCCAAATCCCAACCTGCTTTCAGGAGTTCAGACCACCCAATCCAGGAGACAGAGGTCAAGGGTGGAGGGTTACCAAGGGAATCCCCATTACCGAGGGTACTCCGGGAGAAGGGAAAGTTACCCTTCCCGGGAACAACCTAGGTTTGAGCAAAGACACCCGTACCAGCCAGATCGTGTGTCCCAACTGGAGCGCCAGGTCCAGAACCTCACTCAGGATCTGAGTAACATGTTGAGGGCTCAGCAGAACCCTCAGATGAACATGGTGGCTCAGAACCCCTCAAACCAAGGGTCTTGTAACCTGGAACAATGCAGGGGAGAGAACTCCGACAACCCACCAGTTCCAGAGGAGGAGGCACGGGAGGAAGCTTCCTTCCTCACCTGTGAAAAGCCCCTGGACACCCCGGAACCAGCACTAAAATATCTTGCCCCCATAAATCTGCAACCCAAGGAACAGAGGGTGGGTAGGAGAAACAAAGAAATCAAAAAGACCCATTTTGTGGAGGAAGTCAGTGTCCTCCAGTTTGAAAGGGAAGAATCGTTGGAGGATTCTGGCAAGAAAATCTTCTCCTTTAGGAATGGGGGAATTCCTCCCAAAGAAAAATGGGTCCCAAGAGACCAGAACCTAGACTGGGTTGGTGTGGGGATTGATTCAGAATCACCCATCCCTGAACGCCAGAGTTGTCATCCAGAGAAAAAAATATTAATGGATGAATCCTCCCCACAAACTGGTTCTAGTGACTGCCACCAGGTGAAAGGGGGCAGCACAGAGCTAAGGGAAAAAGCAGATTCCGAAATCCCACCTATTTCAGGATGCCAAATTCTCGTTACAGATTCCTAGACTCCGGCACAGAAAACTGTCCAAAACCCCACCGGAGTCCAAAATAAAGAAATTGACCTCCTAGCTTACCCAAACTGCCCATTACCTTTGCCCCTTGGAGGAGAAAGAAGGTAGATTCTATGCCCACCGTCCGAGTGCAAGGGCAATGTGCATTTCCAGCACTGGTGAACACTGGATTGTTCCTCCCTATTCAGTTAAATGAGGGGAAGGAGTCTGTTCCCGCCCGAGTGTGCTTGAACAATGGAAAGAGCTTCATCAGCGAAGCCATGTTCATGAAACTCCCAAAAGATCGAACCATTCCCACATTTAAATTGATTGATTGATAAGTGGGAAATGAGCCTGGAAACTCCCAGTTCCTAGCAGGTGTATGCTCAAAATTTCTATAGGTGACAAAAACATAGAGCGTAATTGTCGGGTCGTGTGAGATGTCCCTGCTGCATTCTATTTAAGCAGTGACATTTTCAATCAGTTTGCAATTAATTCGGACCTTATAAATTACAAGGCCTGGTCCCGACTAGGGGGCAATCCCATGGGCTTTGATAATTCTGAAAAGGCATTTCAGTCAGCTCAATTGCTGCCGTATGCGGTTGAAGTTCAAATTGGAGAGGAGGTCACCATCCCAGGACGAACCCGACAATTCCCATTTGACATAAAAATTAAGAGGACAGAAACTACATAATCCAGACGCTTATGTACACCTCAATGATCACCTTCAATAGCAGGGGTTGGGGTTAAACCCAACACAATTAGTCAATGTAGAACACAGCACCATTCCAATAGTGGTGGATAACAGCAACCTTGGGAGTATTACTCTCGGCGCAGGCACCATTATTGGAATGGCGGTTGTTAACCAGCATTTTCCCATGGATTTAGGAAATGAACTGATAGGACCAATCCCCAATGACTGCTATGATAATGACGATGGCATACTGCCAGAAAGGATCCTCACCCGGCAAGGGGGGAATTTCCTGGTGTACTCTTCCTGACCTTACGGGGGGGAAGAGGTGACCTGTGACATCAGGAAGGATGAGGTGATCTTCCTGGTCCACAATGACTGCCTCTCCTACCTGAAACCCTCTGTCCAGGTCAACATCCTAACCAGAGACCTCTCCACACAACTGGAGGGGGCCGTTGAGATTGCAAAACCCAAAGTCTTTCCAGGCTTCAGGCAGATGGTTGAAGAGCGGGTCACCCTCATTGATGCATGTGAGACCAAGGAACAAAAGCAAAAGTTGAAACAGGTGTTCTTAGATTTTCAAGATATCTTTACTGTGGACTCGTATGATTGTGGTCACACCAAGATACATACTACCTCAATTCCCACAGACCCTAGGATGACACCTGTGTTCGTGAAGCAATATCGCTTTCCTCTCGCATCTATGGAGTCCCTGAAAGAAATCAAAAACCTAGAGCCATGTGGGATAATTCGTTCAGTCCACAGCACCTTTAATAATCCAGTGCTGGGGATTTTAAAACCAAATGGCCAATGGAGACTTTGCGCAGACCCTAGGGAGCTGAACAAACGGGTCCACATGTCCCGATAGCCTCTTCCCTACATTGACCAAGGGCTGGCCCATATCCAGGGGTCAAAGGTGTAAACCGCCATTGACCTGACAAATGCATACTGGACCGTGCCTGTCAGTAGGGAGGACCAGTACAAGCTGGCCTTTACCTTTGGGGGCAGCAGTACACATTGACCAAGACTCCCTTCGGATACCTAAACTCCAGCAACAAATTCAACATCTTCCTACACAAGGCCATGCCCAACTTGGGTGAAAGGGGTAACCTGGCCTATGTGGATGATGTCCTGATTAAAAGCTCAACTGTGGAGGAACATATAGCGGAAATCAGCTATGTTCTGACCCAGTTGAGGGTTGCCAGAGCAAAACTGTCCTTCCAGAAGGCATAGTGTTGGACCCGTGTCAACTTCTTGGGACATGAAATAACCCCCGAGGGTCTCTGTCCCCAGGCAAAGCGAGTGGAAGCACTACTAAAACTGAAAGACCCCACAACTCTGCATGAGCTAAGAAGAATTCTTGGACTGACTAATTACAGTAGGAAGTTCATTGAAGATTACGCAGAGGCCACAAGACCCCTGGTCCATGTGTTGAAGGGGGGATCAAGTGGGAGTGGGGTCCAGAACAAGCTGAGGCAGTAAAACAACTTAAAAGAAGTCTCTCACAAGCGCCTTGTCTAGCTTACCCTGTTGTAGAGGAGGTGCCAAGCTCGATTCACACTCCAACTGCCCATTTCGAAGTACCAGGAACATTCACACCAAAATATGTGACGTATGATGAGCAAATAAACCAGCAGAGAGCCGCAGTTGGCCTCTGTCCAGTACCTATCAGAAGAACAGCACCTGTTGAAGTACCGACGCCTAAGAACACCAGGACAGTAAGGTACCCATTGAGAAAACCATATTGACAAGTGAGACAGAATTGTCATAATGTAATACCCGTATAAGCTAAGAAGATGCTGAAGGAAGACGAATTATGACATCATAAGAACCCAGACTGACTCACATGTAGAAGATATGACGACCTGTGAATGATGAAAAGAGAGACGAAACACCATGGATAAGTGACATCCTGAGCCTAAAGTGAAATAATTGATGTCAAGATGTCAGAAATAATGCCATATGCACAATGAAGATATTCAGTTAGTTTAAACGTGTACATAGCAAAGTAACAGCAAGAAGCACAGAAATCGTGAGGCTTGCTTATGCTTAGTAATAAGATAGATTGTGGCAAACACCACCTATACATATCTACCTCAAAAGGAGCACTTTATATAAGTATACTTTCACTACACACAAGAGCAGAATCAACCAAAGGTTACTAAAGGTCTCAAGAGGAGAGCTTTGCAGCAAACAAATCGAGAATTAAAGACAGAGAGAAACTCAGACGAAGTTAATCATGCCAAGAAGCCAAGGTAGTATCGGCTGAAATAGACCAACAGTGGATACCATTAATGAGAAGAACAGAGTATCCTGTGCAGAAAGGTCAAGATAAGTCACAGATGGCAGATGACTGGCAAAATTAAATCAAATACGCGAAATTGCATGAAGGAAAGGCCGATTCCACGGTGTCGAAATCACGTGACCAGACGAGCAGGAAGGGATGAAACTTTCACACCTACGCATGGACCTTTGTCATGCACAGATGCCTTAACTTTCCCAGACCAAGAAGCAGACTTGAGGCCAACCACAAAGAAATAATTGACACATGACCACTGAAGTGATGATTGATTGTAGCAATAATTGGAGGGAAGCTGGGGGTGCAGACGTACTCCCTGCACCTAGCCGGCTATTCTTCATGCTGCTAAGCAAGTAGAAAATTATGAGTGGGGTTGATGCCAACCCAATCATAGTGGACCATGTAGTTAGTAGAACCAATGAGACGTTGTACTTTTAGTGACGTTTACGGTAGCCATATTGAAGGAAGGGCTCAGATGCCTCACCTGACATTGTTTATCCAATCCCCTCTCCCCGTTACCATATACAGATGTAGTACCTATATTAAAGTTACGTGTGTTACACGTCAGTAATGACAAGTTTTTGGTATAAATACTATGTTTTTTCTAAAATTAATTGGAGGTGAAGCGAGAAGGAAGATCGAGCGATTGCTGATATTCGTGAACTCCCCGTTTTTTGTACTTGTCATTAAACGGACTCCCTTTGCCAAACTATTGAGTTGTCATTATTGATTTGGTGCAAGAGTATTAATCTGCATCCCTATCCATCTCAAGGGTGCCGCTGCTCATCTTAAAGTGCTGTTCGGAAACCCTCAGTCCTATGGGCCAGCTGGGGTCCATCAAGCACACTGTCAAAAACAAGAAGGGTTATCGAATACATGCATTACAGCAGTATTATACCAAAAGCATGACAAGGTCAATAAAGTAATCTCCTATGCAAGCAAGACTTTATCCTCTGTAGAGGAAAAATTCAATGATTGTGAGAAGGGACTCCTGGCAACAGTGTTGGCATTGAAAAATGACTGCCCGTTCATCCAGGGGGAGCACATCATAATGGAGGTTCCATACCAGCCTTTGCAATACCTCCAAAGTGATAGAATCCAGGCAGGAAATGTAAGTAATTCCAGAATTACCTCCTGGATTCTGTCCATGCAATGCTTTCCTGTGGAGGTCTGATATGGCCAAAACAAGAAGAGTCCCCTCGCACAAGGCCTTGATGACTTGCATGATTGTGCCAGAGAAAACTGTCTGAAGGACGAAAGTCTCAAAACCCAAGACAAAATGGAGGCATACCTGAATTCCCCGCACAAATTCTATGAACTATACAACTGTGAGGAGATGCCCATAGTTTATGTGGATGGATGTTCCTACCATGTTGACAACAATGGGTAAAAGGAACTGGTGGCCGGCGTTGGGAATACCTGGGTGAATGATGCCCCGGAGCCCTCCGCTGGGTACAACATCGGTCCCCGTAGTCATCAGGTGGCAGAGTTCATGGCAGTTCACCAGGCCATCCTCACTGCCGTGCAACACTGACTGCACAAACTGGTCATAATCACAGATTCAGATTATGTCCGGAATGGGTTTGTGGCGCACCTGATCAATTGGAGAACCAGAGGCATGCTGTGTGCAAATAACAAACCACTTAAACATGGCAGGCTCATACACAATATTGATGATTTGGAAACCTCTAATGGGATGACCATCTATTGGAAAATGATCTAGGGTCATTCCAGAATATAGGGGCAAGACAAAACTGGAAGTGACCTGAGTGATCAGTTGGCCAAAACCAGAGCCATCTAGGGGGATCTCCTTGGGATCAAGTCCCTGTTGGGGGAAATTCAGGTCACTGCTGTCACCAGGTCCCAGACACATGCACACAATGAACTCTCAACTGCCCAGTGGAGTAAGGAGACCCGAGATGCTGATTTAATCAGAGCACAGAAAGGGAATCCAATTATTGGGAAATTATACCAACACATTGAGGACTCTCAGAACTTTCCTCTGACGGAAAACGATAACTTTGGGAAAGAGGACCTCAGGGTGTTGATGAAGTGTCCCAAAATGTTTGAGTCCAAGATGGTTCATTGGCAAGGAGTTCCATCTCTGGATGTGACCAGTGGATGGTTCCTACCACATTACGAAGCCTGCTGCTAAGTCACACCAATGACACAGCCACAACCATCAGAGGTTTCATACTACTCTAGAAATCTTGCGGGAGGTTGTATTGTACACTGGCCATACATGGGGCATGACCTCAACCAGTATTTGAATGGGTGTCTTGTGTGTGCACAATTTCAGCTAAGCTCACTCACACACAAGCTCCCCTTCAGAAGAGGGGGGTGACACTGTCCTGGTCAGATTTACAAGTAGATTTCATCAGGCCCGCGATTCGTTCCTCTAGGGGAAACAAGTACATGTTAACAGTAACATGCTTATTCACCAAATGGGTGGAATGTCTCCCGGCCCCAAATTTTAAGGCAGAAACAGCAACTGCCCTGATGATCAACCACATCTTCTCGCATTTTGGCCTACCCCAAAGGATTGAGTCAGACCGAGGAAGTCACTTCACCAACAAAGTAATCGAAGTGATGACAAAGATGTGGGAGATACTTGGGGTGAAAAGGAAACTTCATATTGCCTACCACCCATCTTCTAGTGGGGGAGTTGAGAGGTACAATAAAACAATTGTGAGCATTGTAAAAAGGTTTGTCGATTACTGCTTGTCCTGATGGCCATCAGCTCTACACCATCTTAGGTGACCAAAATGTCTCCATTTGAGCTAATGACTGGATGAAGGATGGTGCTACCTCAGCATATGCTTTATAGAACACAAGAGCAGACACTGATAAACGCCTCCACAACACATGAATATGTTGAGAATCTAAGAAAACACCTTCAGCATGCTTTTGCGTACGCTCAGCAGAATCTGGAGAAATTGGCAGAGAGGATGAAAACTCAATAAGATTTAAAAATAACCAAAAAGGAATACCAATTAGGAGACAGGGGGGTCATTATGACCCGGGTGCAAAGGAATCCCGGGCACCGGTAATGATATTGGTGACGGTAATCCCTTTGCACCCTATTCCGAGGTCCCTTTGCGGGTCCTTCCCTTAACGCCTGGTTTTAGCAGGCATTAAGGACGGGACCCGCAACGGGATACCGGGGTCAATAACGGTACCGTAATTTACAGTACCGTTATTGCCGCCTTCCCCCTTCCCATTGAGCCCTATGGGGGCTGAAATGGGAATGGGGAATGGCATTTCAAATGGGGACATACTGGTCCCGCAAAGGGTGGAATGGACCGGTAAGTCCCCATACCGCCACTTCGGTGGCGGTACCGATATTGGTGCTAGTTGCCATGACTAGCACCAACCTCGGAATGAGGGCCAGGGTCTACTTGTACAATTTTTCAGAGGAACCACACTAAGGAGAGAAAATGTCTCCTGGCATGGTCCTTTTGAAATTGTAGACAAAATATCACCTGTCGCCTACAGAATCCGCATCCCCTAAGGAGAGCTGTCAGAAGCTGTCAGAAGAGAAATGGGTCCACATTAATCAGTTTAAAAAAGTTGGCACCCCAGACACACTTTGCAGCTGATTGAGGAGCCAAAGGAAAGTCAAATAGAGGAGACATCTGGAGAATGAGGAAAAAGAAGAAGAAAAAGCAGAAGGGAATAGGTAGGTCCATAAGTATATCTAACAGGGAGCACTTTTCTTCAGTGTTATTGCAAAATAT
The DNA here is from genome assembly GCF_040938575.1 of Ambystoma mexicanum. Taxonomy (NCBI): domain Eukaryota; kingdom Metazoa; phylum Chordata; class Amphibia; order Caudata; family Ambystomatidae; genus Ambystoma; species Ambystoma mexicanum. The sequence goes on along the minus strand of NC_090922.1, from coordinate 583,382,294 downwards.
GTAATGAAACTATGGTGTAAAGTCAATCATGTTGTTAAGTAAGTTGTTTTCTGACATTGTTCAAAGATCTGTATTTCATGTCCCACTGATGTCAACCTTCCGGGAAGACAGTGAAAGATTCTAAAACCTGTTTTTATCTATCGCCTATTAGAGTACTAATTCCATTCCCTCTTAGACCGATGAGGATCTCCCCGGCGACCTGGAAAGGGAAGGAAGGAAAGGGGGCATCGCTCCACACTGTCCAACGAAAGACTAAGGGAGGATTGTGGCGTACCGCACCCTGATGAAAGAAGAACTCCACCTGATGAACCCCACTTTGCCCTACTCTCCCTCAACAAGAAGTCCTGGGAAAGCATGGGGGGATTCTGTGAGGTACATTTTATCAGCGCAGCAGAACCCCCCTGCACCACCAAACTGCATTTTCGGCAGTTACAAAAATAATGGCTGCGCTGGCTCTGATGAGGGCATATGGGGCGAGATGAAACATAGAACACCCTGAGAATGGCTGCAGTATTTTCTTCATGTGCACCAAAAAGAAGAATTCAAAAGCAGCCTGGCTCAGCGCTGCTATGCTGCCAGCTCAAGACTTCCAACTGAAAGAGAAAATGTTCTGCGTTTAAAATGATTTTGCACTGGTGCTAGTTCCATCTTTTCAACATTACACAGTTTGGTTCCAGTAAAACACATCCATGCCCAGTTTTTATATGATATGATATGGCATTTATAACGTACCTATACACAAGTGTTTCAGGAGGAACACCATCTGAGGAAGATCATTCCTCCCGGAAAGGCATTGTGTGTCACGTAAAAACTGTGAAAGAGCAGAGAATTGTGTTTCAGGCCATACGGCAAGCGTTTACTCTTGCAGCAAAGTGTTACGCTCACCTGGTATCCATGGGGATGGCACTCAGCCCTGGTTGGATGATATGCGCCTCAAACCCTCTCCCTGATCCCGGGGGGTGCCTCTGATGAAAGTTGAGCCTGAAATACAGGAGGGCTGGATTCAAGACTGGGCCGTCTCTGGTAGTGTCTCTTCCCACCTCCTTTGGATTCAAATCTTCCCTTTGGCCCTCTCCTCACCTTGTTTCTGTAGAGGGCGTGCTCTCCGTCCTGCTCTTGTGGCAGGGGTGCGTAGTCTTGTGTGGGCGTGGGCGACCGAGTTATTTCGGTAGGTCTTGCTGCCTTGCAGTCTTTGTATTCAATACTGTTCTTGCCTTCCTTCCTCCTATTGTGGTTAATGTCTTTTCTCTTCTCTTTAGATGTGCAAGAGATTTGGCGTTTTCGTGCAGGCTGGGTTGAGCACCTGCCGGTAATGGATGGCGCAGTGTGCGCGATGCTGTCCTGTAAGTAATGCACAATGCGCTGCGTTGCTTCACCTTGTATACGCTAACCTGTGTCTTTCTCCTTCTTTTGCAGGCCACAATGTTCTTTACCGGTGGGTGTGATGTTCCGGAACAATGCTAACCAAGAGGTGACTAACCAGGTGAGAATCTTGTAATGTCCATTGTTCGTGTGAAGCCGTTAGTATGCGTTCACTAATGCTGTCCTTCTCTCTCTTCTTTTCAGGTCGCTTCGTTCTGGAAAGCATGCAGTGCCCAGAAGATGTAGTTCACTGGATCGACTGTCCCCAGGTAAGCAGAATCAGTTGAGTTAACAACGGCTGAAGACAGGATTCTGTTCACAGGTAAGATTCCTATAATGATGTTCCTCTTCCTCTCTGCAGGCTCGCTGTCCCAAGGATTACTGGTATCAAGGACACTGGATACCGGATTGGACATGGTGAGCGTTACGCTGCAAACTGCAGAATAACACGAAGCGTGTTCTGCTGCTTGGGTGTGGTTTAAATAGCCTTCCAGTAAAGTAGTCCAGGAAGTACTGAAAGTACTGTTGGCTGTGAGGAGGCTGCGAGGAAACGTTACGAGTCACGCTCGAAAATCGAACAGGAGGAACACTTTCAATGCAGCACCGCTTTTGGATTTAAGGACTGCTGGACCTTTAAGACAGTAAATACCCACGAACATTGCTGTGCTAGTTTAAGCGCTGTGTTTGAATGATTGGCTACATACTGTGTAGTTTGTGCACTCTGTAGTTTGCGCACTCTGTAGTTTGTGCACTCCGTAGAACCGCCCCTTTGGCAGTGACTAACAAAGCCCCTTCTTTGTTTTCACCCTAGAATCCTGATCACGATCACATGATGTTCTAAACCCACACATCAGGAATAGTTAAATACCCTGCTTCCTGCGCACCCTCCGCGCGCACCCAAGGAAGTACTGAAAGTACTGTTGGCTGTTTGCTGCTTTGTGCTGCATGCAGCTAGTCTCTTACGGTACGGCCTCATATATCGAATTTGCATATGAACCGAATGCCATCTATGGGAGCACTGTCTTTTATAAGTCTGCTTGTGTGAGCCTCTAAGAGGCTGTATAAAAACGTGCAGGGGGTTCGGTAGGGCTTACTCTATACACAAAGGTGTTGGAATCGGTCAGATTGGCCCCGAGTAAATAGCAGTGTGGGACTAGTGGTGCTATGAAAAGAAAGCTTGCGGGGTTGAAACGTGATTGTAATATGGCGTCCAATAAAATGAAAACACGCAGAATGAGTATGGCCCATGCTATAGCGTTACCACTACCTGCTTCCTCTGATTCAGATGAGGACTTATTGGAGTGTGCTCAAAATGTATCTGAAAAAATGAATGTGGGAAGGGTTGAAGATGACATGCCAATTTCCTCCCAGTCCTTGTTTAACGAGGAAAGGAGACATGGTAGAGGGGATGGATCTGATATAGGAGTGATTGACTGTAACAAACCCAAAGACTTGGAAACAGGTTTGACATGCATGGATACCCCACCAATATTTGCACCAGGTGAAATATCACTGATGGGGCTATCTGAGCATTTTGATGCCTCAACGCAGAGATCGTTTCACACCAGCGGCTTTGGTAACTCACCAATAGCAATAGGTGATAATAGAAGGAATACCTGCCCAAACATAACTGAGGAAACAAGCCTGGGGGAGGGAAAACTCTTAATGGAAGTAAAATCACACACAAGAATATTAAAGGAAATTCTGTTAGCCTTAACTGCCTGGCCTGAAATGCTAGTAGAAAATGGCAAAACTACATTTACCAGGTATTGGGATTAGCACAAACAGACACATCACTACCCCCTTTATGGAAGGACAATCTGCCTCTGATTCACATGACCCCATGCCAAGGACAGATTTGTTGGAGAGGGAACATAGTGTTATTTTATTACCTGATACTCAGAATCCTAATACTATTACTACGGACTTACAACTACCGACTGTTGCTAATGCGCCTATTAAGGTTGCAGAAATATTCAACATTAAGATCTCAAAAAAAAAAAATGAAAAAAAATAGTCAAAAACAGGCGCGCACTCAAAAGGCTTTGAATTTATCTTCCCGTAAGTTCCTAAGAGATTGCAATTTACGAGATCAGGAACTTGTGAACTCGGCAAGAGATGACACATTACAGATAAAGGATGGATCAGCTGAGTCCTCACACAGGAATAATGTGGCGAAAGGAGGTAAATCGGTGGCAGACACTATAGAAAATCGATTTACAAGTACACTAATGAATGGAATTCCAAGCCCAAAGATAGTTATTGATCAAGGTAGTGAACAGAGCGCGCCTTGTTACTCTGAGGCTGCAACTAAACTATCGGATGTTCTGAAAAATAAAACAGTAACCGATAGGATTGATACCAATCTAAAAAATCTAGAACTTGGCATGCTTGATATATTTGATTTATTTAAGAACCCTGATGCCACCATGAGAAGAGAGATACCTCCAAGGGATATGAGTGTTGACAATGGATGCCCCGCTGTGGTTGAGACGTTGTATAAGGACAAAAACAAATGTGAAGATGCAATGAGTCAGGTTCGGGAAGGGTGGGATGAGATGAAGCGCCTTGATGGGGTAAACATAGGTGGTATGGCTAGAGCTCATGTGCGCACAGACAGAGGGGCATCCTTGAGTTCAGGGACTCTTCTGAGCACCGTGGAAGGTCCGGAGGCTCATAAGATTTCTCAACCTGTGATAAATAGTAATTTTACCTTACCCGAAAAGCCTGACTCAGATATAACAAGACCCCCATTGACTGAAGATTATGTACGAAATCTCATAAAGGACATACTTATGCAGAAAGAGGGAAAGAGGTCTGTTATAGAAAACATAACGTTTGGAAACCATATTCCTATAGAGTCTAGGGTACCAGAATTAGAGAAAAGATCATGCCTAGGTGCAAATCATGAATCTAGTGGGAAGTTGGGTGTGAATGTCTCCCATGATAATGCAGCTAGGGAGTGGTCTAATCACCAGCATGGTACTAAGGAGAACAGAATACATGATAATACACAAGACTGGAAGGACACGGGGAAAAAAACAGAATCTTAACTTTACTGAAAAACTTCGCCGGCCACATTGGCCTAATGATCCAAGCTTAATTCTATATTATGTATTTGATGATGGTTATTCTCCCACTCTTAATAGACCATACATACTTAGTCTGTTTCGTGATGTACTAGAGCTAGCACTCATTTCCTCTAATGACTTGCAATTGGTGGATTATATTCATCCAACTAGGCTTGACTTTGTACGCATGTGCGCTTTGATTCTTAAGGAAGCCGGTTCCCTTCAGAAGAGAGGCTTTGACACCTATGAGTTTCGGGATCAGAGCCCAAATGGGATGGAAAGCATTCATGAGCATTTATCTCGAAAGGTTTCACAACAAGATAAGGGCGGGGAACCTAAACAGGAGTGTGGCGAGGTTTTGTCTTTAAAAGAAATGAAAGAATGGAGATCCCTGGCGTCATCGCTTAAGGATTCCCTGGATCAGCTAAAGAATTTGGGCAAGCCCCTGTAGCGATGAGGATGCTTTTAGACTGGTGTCCTGGAACTCCAGAGGGCACACTCATCTAGTCTTAAACAAGGAAATATGTAAGTCCTTAGAGAACTTTGACTTTGTATTACTACAGGAATCTTGGGCTTGTGGACCTTTGTTATGGGATGGTTTTGTTGTTTGTTGCTTGTTTGGCACACAAGGCCTAAGAGGCCGCCCAAAGGGTGGCTTGGTGCTTGCATACCGGAACAATCAAAATATTTTAATGTTGACTGAGAAACATTTGTTCACCTCCTGTATAGTTGCTACTTTTCAAATTGCAACCAGGAATGGGTTGAGTCATCTAATGGTGATAAATGTGTATTGGAATAATGTTGACTATGATGATGATATGCTTGTAAAATTGCTTGACGGGCTGGATACACTGATAGAGGACTGGCTTATCCCTACACCCGAGGGTATGATTATCTTGGCAGGGGATATGAATGCTGATTGTAATTTGACAAGTAGTGAGATGGAGTGGTGCCTGATGGGACTTGGCACCAAAGGTATAAGAATAGGCAATAAACGACACAGAGGTGCTCTATGGTGTAATTTTGCGAAATCATGGGGTCTGACACGGTGATATAATATATAATAAGAAACCCACTTGGAAAGCACGTGGGGAGACATCTACTATTGATTAAATTTTTGCCAGTGAACATCTGATTGAAAGTGATACGAACATGCTTGTGCAATTTAATGCGGCGAGTGACCATTCAATGCTTTCACTTGATTTGAACCTAAAGAAACTAAATAAAAAAAGAAAGGTATATTGTGCACAAATGATTGTCAATGTTAGGGGAAGAAGGATAAAGTGGAATCCTGTAAAAACAGACAAATTCAATAAACTCATGTTATATGATTTTGAGAATAGATCTCTAGAATCAAAAAAGAAATATACTTGGTTAGTGAATTTGGCAAGCTACTAGGATCCATGTTAGCAGGGTTTGAGCAACCCAACCCTGGAATAGCCTCTTGAAAAAATGGTCATAAACACGTGTTTGATCTCGATGTAAAGCTTCATAGAGCACAGTTGAATAAGGATCTACGAGATATAAAAAGGTTGAAGTTGTCATCAGAAAATGTTAAAGAACAATGTAGAATCCGACGTCAAGCCTACAAGAATTGGAGGATTCACCATCATGCCTTAATAATACAGAAGGATGGCGAGACTATACTTAGGGCAATGAATGAATCCAACTCTAGGAATTATTGGGCCCTAATTAATAGTACAGAGATTTCACAAATTCAATTGAATGTAAACCCCATTAGTGATAAAGTGTGGTCTGATTATTTCGAGAAATTATATGCACCCTCCAGTAATGATGGTTTTACGATGGGTTGGAAGAGACATAATTGGGTATTAGATGTATCTGTAGACAAAATTCTATTCATGAAGAAAATTAAAGCATCAAGTACTCCTGGTCCCAATAATTTGTCTTTGATATTGTTAAAACAAAATTAATTGTTATGGGCAAGAATACTTGACTTAGTATTCAAGGATGTAATTGAAACCCAGACCATGCCAGACTCATGGAGAGTTTCATATGTCTTATTGATATACAAAAAAGGGAATCGTCAGAGCCCTGCTAATTATAGACCTATATCCCTGATTAACATTGAGACAAAGGTATTTTCTGCTATAATATTGGAAAATTCGTTAAAATTGATGGACGATAATGATATCCTGGATGTATGACAAATTGGGTTTCGTAAAGGACTGGGGACGGATGCAGGGGGTTTATTAGTTTCTGTTCTACAAAGCCAAGCAGCAAAGCCAAGAACGTACCTCTGTATGCGGCGTCGATGGATCTCTCTGCAGCATTAGATAAGGTGGACAGACCTTTATTATGGAAAAGACTCATGGATTTAAACATAGATAGGGGGTTACTTGATATGCTTATTCACTTGTATTCTAATACTATTTTGAAGGTCAGACTCAATAACGAGGGCCTGATGTCTAACGACATAAGAGCCAGGAATGGACTTAAACAGGGTTGCGCCTTGGCAGCGATTCTTTTTAACTTGTTTGTGTCAGGTGCAAACAAAATCTTTGACTCCTCAGGTTTGTTATCCCCTAAGGTTGGTCAGTATGTAATCAAGTGGGTTGCTTATGCTCATGACTTTTTGCTTTTCGATAGAACTAAAATAGGATTGCAAAGACTCATTGATGTGTTTATCAGGTTCACCAATGAACTGAAACTGAAAATTAATCCACAGAAAACTGTAGTGATAAACCTCTGTGATACTAATAAAAGATGTGCAAATCCAGTTTGGTCGGTAGAAGGTACTGTAATTCGGTTACAAAAATCATTTAAGTATTTAGGTTATTCATTTTCAAGTACAATGACGCACACCTTTATGAAGAAATGTCTGGAGTCCAAAGCTTTGGACGCAGGAAAGCAAATGCGTGTTATCGAAAGCAAATTTGGTAAATTTTCCATGCAGGCTTGTAGGGATTTTTACATAAAGAAGGTAATCCCAAGATTGACGTATGGCTTAGAGTTTTATCTTGATAAAGATGCATCTCAGTTAAAAATAATTGAACCTAACATCTGGAAAAAACTGTTATTCTTCCTACCCAAATGTATACCATTTGAACTAATAAGGTACGAGTTTGGCCTTAATTCTTTGAAAAGTAACATGGACTGTAAAAAAATAATGTATAAAGAACGTGTATTCTTTCAGGTCCCAACTCAATGTACCAAATATTTAATGCAAGTATTAATGAGGGCACTGAGAAATACATGCAGAATTTGAAAATCGAGGTGGACAACATTTTGGGTAATATTGGAGTTTCAATGAAATGTCTCTTAGAGAGACCAGTTAAAACGAAGAAGCTGATTAAAGCATTTGATTGGGTTGCCAACAATGCTGTTATATCGAATTCAAAACTCTATAGTCAAGCTATATCAATGTGGAAATGGTTCCCGGTTACTGAGCCATATCTTGTAAAATATCCCTCTCGTAAATTACGCAATAGCATAATGGGGTTCAGATTTAATGTGATGAACACTAATGAAATAGGTTGCATAAGGAAATTAATTCCTGAGGAAAGAAAGATCTGCAGATTCTGCATGAACAAAGAGATCACCGAAACACTGTCACATTTGTTGTTGGTGTGTCCTAGCTTGAATAATGAAAGACTGGCATATTTCGCGGACTTCGTATATGACACTTCATGTGTAATAAGGGAGCAAATTTGGTATGAAATGATCCATGGAACAAATAATCTGCTAAAACTAAGAGTTATTTCATTTTTAAAGTGTGTATGTAAAGTGTCATAAATAGAGAAATGCATTGTAACGCAAATTAACATTAGCATTGATAAGGCGTTTACGCATTGTTGACATAAGGAAGATTGAAAGTTAGAAGGTACATTTTATGTTTTGGTTATGTATAAGAGAAAAGTATTGTATTTTGTATTTGAATGTTCTTTTAGCTTTTGTTACTGAAATTTTGTAAAGGTTTATGTAAACCAATATACAATAAATAATTTAAAAAAAAGAAAAGTAGTCCAGGTAAAGTAGTCCCAGGCCAACCACACCCAAACACTATACTGCATAGCTCAGTTCTTGTGAGTGCCTCCATGTTGACTGCAGGCCCAAAGAAAGCAGTCCCAAGTAAATAGTCCCAGTTTAAAGATGCTTTCCATAATGAATATGAGCCTGGCGCGACTCCAAGAGAGTCTCGGATGAGGTTGTAAGGCCTTTGAGGCCATAATGGAACCCGAAACCCGGCCCTACCTGGCAGGCTGACTTGCCAGTGGGGGTCTGGTGTAAGGGACATGACACAAAGTAACATAGGCAAAATTCTTCACAAGAAGCTCTCTCCCTTTGCTTATGTCATTTTAAAAGAACCCTTGTTTTGAACAGATTCCTGTGTATTAGAAATTGACCAGGGCTTTGGATATTGTTCAGAATAAAGATGTGAGGAAAATCGCATTTGTAAATGGCCAGGGAAAGTAAAATGAAACTATGTTGCACTGCTCTGCAAAGCAGTGAGTTGCTATTGTACAAGCTCAAGGGAAATAATACTATAACATGCCCAGAAAACCAAACTATACATGTTGGGAAAAAAAGCTGCCAAAATATAGGTAAATTGTACTCTGTGTAGTTTATTTTTCCCCACAAAAAGAACTTCAACATCATGGGTAGGCCCAGAAATTGCTGTCAAACCAGTCTGTGCAAATGCAGGCACTTCTAATGTGCCAGCCTCATGGTAAAGGAAGTTCCTTTTCCATATGAAGGGCCCAGAGGTGTGGTAAGTGGCGACTTCATCAGACAGAGTGGCATTGCTGCAGCCTGGGACAATGGACAGCCCATCTCTGACTGCCTAAAATCAAAGGGGAGCCATAGCCACCTCTGGGCAAAGCTGACCAGAGCATGACATTTGGCTGGGGGGTTGAAAGGACTGCCCACTTTTGGGAACAAAGCCGGCCCATGTAATTGAAAAGACTTTTCATATAAAGACATTTATGTCAGTAATTGTCACGATCTTAGCCTCAGGCTAAGGAACTCAGGCTCTCTGGCCCTCGCCACAGTATTTTAACAAGGACCGAAGGGCCCTACTTTGCCCTTCTCGGTCCCTCGGAGTCAGTCCTGGCGCCGTTGGCATCAGGCTCACATGGCAGGTGTGGGTTTCAATGGGCAATGGACTAATATGGGAGCCCCCACAAGGACCAATGAGGAACTGCAACCAGCAGTCTAGCATCCTGGGTGGGACCTGCCCCGAAGGCACCTGGGATACCTGCTGGGTATTTAAGCCATGCCCGACTCGAGGCACGCGCTTCGCGTTATTCTGCTCTAGCAGCGTGACGTTCACCGGGTCCTGCTCAGCTCCTTGGCCTGCACGGGCAAGAGAAGACTAAGAACCTCAGCCATCCTTACCTGCCCAGCTTCAGCTCCTCCATCCATCCGGAGTTTTCTTGGACATCTTTATCTTCCTCCAGCAACATCCCTGGGAAGAAGGACGAGAATAAAGACATCAAGTAAGATTACTTACGAAACCCTTCTGGAAGGCTATCGCCTCTCGAACATCGTCCACCGGCAACTGGTTCTGGTTGATCACTTCTTCCAGGATTCCTCCCGCGAACCTGCAAGGAACAACAGCACAGCACCTGCACGAAAGAAGGAGAAGGTTATTCGGAGCGACTACAATTACAGACATTTATTCTTAATAAGAAAGACTTACCTAAAAGTGGAGTCGCAGTCGGTCTGGACTCCAGGCCCACGCCAGTGAAGTAACTCGGCGGAACTGGGCCCGACGACAACCTGCCCCTGCCCAGAACAGCAGGACGGAGAGCGTGCCTTAACGAAAACCACGGTGAGAGAAGTCCCAAGGGAAACCGCAAGGGGAACACAGGGAGGTGGGTCTTGAGAGAAGGAGTAGTAGCTAAATCCACCTCTGTCTTCTAGAACTGACCCCTGGCAGCACGAACTCCGGTGAAGGTGCAGTGATCCCAGAACCATCCCTGACCAGTCTTGCAGTGTCCCTGTGGATACAAGATGAGCGTTACAGTAATCTAAAGAAGCAGTAATGTAAAATTTTGACAGCTTAAATGTCATTTTTGTGCCATGAAAATAAAACGCTGACCTATCCGATTTTAGAGGTATGTCTAGCTTAGTTCTGCCCACATACTTAAAATCCTCTGATGTCATCAAGCCTATATAAGGAGGAGACATTCAAAATTCAGGACATTCAAATTCCAACCCTCAAAATCCAGAGATCCAGGCATTCCACATTCACCCTGCAAGATTCCAGATTCCAATGCCAGACCAGGGATAGCTGATCCTGATCCATGCAGTACCTCCTATCAAGGCAGAACCACTATCCAGAATTAAAACCTACAAAGATCCTAATAATTCCGGGATAAAGGAGGAAAGGCTGCTGAACACTTTTGGGATTATCGAGTGACCAGATCTGCATTGCCTCGCTACCTGCTTTGCCAACTGTTGCACCCAGCTGTCCACTGAGACCAGACCCTGGTTGCCTTGCTGTCTCCCTAGAGGAGAGCTGCCGCTATGCAGTGACCAGACACCTGTCCCGCTGTCCAAAGATCCAGCTGGCTGTCCAAACTACCCCATTCAAGTGCTCTTTGTAAGTATCACCCTTCCCCAGTCACAAACATGCTGCATCCATTGCTTTGTTACCTTGCAGTTTGTCCAACCGCATAATAAACCCTATAAGATATCCTATAAGTATACTAGTAACTTCTTAAAATTGTCAGAATCCTCTGTGTATCCTGTCCTTAGGAAAATCTGTGTTAGTCTCCATGTGTTAGCGCCATTCTTTCCAAATCATTTCAGTCCGCTATATAAGTCATTGGTATTATTTGGAATAAATCAATTAATTCCCATCTAAAGAGGCACACAGCGTGAATAGGTTAACATTGCAAATTAACCTTTTCTCAGGCAGTGTCTTTCTTTAATAATCTAGCCACTAAAACAATAGCTTCAGTAGAACCTGTCATTTTCCTTTTAAAACTGATTTCGCCCGTGTGACTGCTTTCATTAGAAAATCCGATTTACTTTTCCCACAAAGAATCCCATACTGTCCCCATCCAGAGTCACCCTTTCACTTTCCTATCATACCTGTTCTGTGCCTTTGTGCCTTAGTGTTAAAACCAATTTCCGATTATGTCTGTTTAGCTCATTGTCCAAGCCGTTTTGCTATTTTAAACCTGCAAAACAAAGCAATTGCAATTTTTCCACATTTGATTCTGGCTGCATTGTGTTTTTCCGTCCAAAGTCGATTTCCTAAACTGTATGCATGTTGTTTAGTACACTGCCTTGTAGCTCGTAGGTTTTCTTGCCTCTATAGTACCGCCACACCAATTCTTGTCTTATTCATTCAACCGCACATGTAAAATAACCATTCAGTAAATCCGAGTGCCATTTTGCTCATTTTTCAAGGGAGCTTAATCCGATTTTGGCCTCCCATTCAGGGGTGGTAGGTCGGATTTTCATTCCCATTTTTCGCCTAGTATACTTGACTCCTAACTACTCCACTCCACCCAAACAATATTTGGTTAACAGAGGTTTGAGGGGGTGATGCAGGGGGAATGCCTAACTGTGGTGCTATTTGAAAATGCTACACGAAAAAGTAATCTTGCTGTCATTCATTTATGCATTGTGTATCTTATGTTAAAAGGTTAAACTAAGTATATCCTATCATTTTACTGTGTAATTATCACCACACTGGTGATTGCTGCACTATACTGAATGTACTTGATTTTTATTCATAATTAAAAATAAATAAATATTTCATTACTACACACCGGCCTAGTGCATGGTCCATTGCAACACGGGGTGTATGTTAAGGCAGGTATGAGACGGGTTGGCTAACTTCTAAAAAAAAATTGTATCTGAATGAAATAAACATAAAAGCATTTTATGGTGCGCCGCTTCCCTGGCCAGTAGAAAGAGTCCTGGTCCGGAGTGTCCCGTATCTTTAAAATCCTTAACAACCAAGACATGGTTAATGGCCAGCTCTGTCACGAGCTTTGACACTCTCCTCCTTGATGGCTACAAGATCCTCTCTGCACGCAAACCCAACCGTCCCGGAGGTGGTGTAGCCTTGGTCTTCCCAGAGTGGATTCCTGCCTCTGTCATTCCTATGCAGGCATACTCTGAATGCCTTGTCTGCAGGCTTTCTCTCTCTCCTGACCACTCTCTTACCACGGCTACTATCTATCAGCCACCTGGTCAGATCCCCTCTGTCTTCTCAGAGTGGCCAGACCTTTCCTCCTCCCTCCTGGCCTCAACCACTCAACTCCTCCTTCTTGGAGACCTCAACATCTATCTGGATGCTTCCTGTCCCTCTTTTGGACTCTTTTGCAACCTCTGCGACTCTCTCTCTCTCTCTGTTTCTATTCTCCCCTCCGACCCAACTCACTTTGCAGGACACACTTTGGAAGCTCTTATCTCTTCAGATCTCACCCTCTCTATCCCTATGATCATTCCTGTCTCCTGGAGTGATCACTCTTTCCTTTCTTCCCATCTCTCCCTCTCTACCCCTCGAGCCAAGCCAACTCCAACACTGCCACCTACCTTCTCGGTCATCCGACCCATGAAGCATGTGTCAGTTGAGGCTTTCGCTACCATTTTCTCTCCCCTTCCTCCACCTCTGGCTGACTCACATCCTGACACAGCCCTATCCATGTTCTACTCTTCTATCTCTGATACGCTTGATGTTCTTTCCCCTGTCATGAGGATCTGCTTGAAGCCCAAATCCAAGTGCAACTCTTGGTGCAACTCTGACCTAGTTACCCTTAAACACAAGTGTAGGGTGGCTGAGAGGAAATGCTTCTTTTGCATCCTCTGACAAACTGGAATGCAGCCTGATCCAAAGGCAATATTGGCTCTGTGTACGCACTAAGAAGAGAGACCATATCCAAGCCCGCGTCTATGCGCCCTCTACCAACTCTGCTGAACTCTTTAGAAACAGCAAGGAACTGGCCATCCCTGCTGCAGTCTCTACCTCTCCTGATGCCTCCCAGGCTCTCTGCACAGCCCTTGTCTCTCATTTCATCTAAAAAACCCAGGACATCCTGTCCACCCTCTCGTCCTCTCTTCCTCCCCCTTCTCTCTCTGATATCTCTGGACCCCCTGCAGCCGCCTCTCCTCCCTTTTTCTCATCTTTTCCTCTTTTCTCACATGATGAGATTTCCAGACAAGTCCGATCTATGAAAGTCTTGTCAAAACAGGTTCTTCCCTGTTCGTTAAAAGCATCAAGGACCACATTGACACCCTTGCTCCTGTTCTGGCTGACTTCAGCAACCACTCCTTCGCCTATGGAGCATTCCCCTCCCCTCGGAAGAACTCTCTTGTGCACCCTCTTCTCAAAAAACCCACAGCCGACCACTCTTGCCCACTAACTATCGCCCAATCTCTATCACTCCTTTCTTCGGCAAACTCATTGAAAGCTGGCCATCTCCTAGCTTAATCTTCACACCGATTCTGTTGGTTGTCTCCATGACCATCAGTCTGGCTTCAAAGCGGCCAGAAGCACAGAAACTGCTCACCTGAACGTACGTGAAGACCTGCTCTCCAACCTTGATTCTAATATCCTATCTGTCCTCATCCTAATCAATCTTTCTTCTGCCTTTGATACGGTCAACCATGTCCTCCTGCTCAATCCCCTTTGTTCTAATCTGGCTATCACTGATCAGGCCCTGGTCTGGCTGACCTTCTACCTCTCCAACCGACCCTCGCAGGTTCAACTTGGGTCCTTCCTTTACCCTATTTCTATTTTTTTTAATTATTGTGATATAACCAAATCTTGGTTTTTTACACATTATTTCAACGTAACGAAATGTAAAAATACAGCACAGTCATTTAAATTCAGATTTCAATTACCCTTAAAACAAACTATTTAGAACAATATCTACAGTCAGGGAAATAAAAAAATAATTTAAACAATTCATTCAATTACAGAAGAGGAACAGCACCATAAAAAAACACAAAAAATAGAAAAAACACAACGCTAAAGAATAAGTTCAGAGAGAAAAGAGAGAAAGTAGAGTTCACATTCCTCACAGGAGAGTAATTTACCAAAATTCCTGTGGAATAAGCCCTGTCTTCTGCAGAACTCTTATCACGTTCAGTGTTAATTTCGTCTCATATCCTGAGATCATTCTTTCCCAAAATGTGTTTCATGAAAGAGGATCACTAGACTTGACGAAAGAGGCATGATGTTGTACCCTACACTCCCAGGTCCTCCGACAAAACCTCAGTATGTGCTCAATGGTCTGGTCCCGAGGATCGATACAATCAGGACATGAGCTGTGCATCACAACTACTAGGCCCCACTTACTCAGAACCAATCCCGTCCTTATCAGGTTAAGATGCAGTCTGAGGAAGTTCTGCCTAGTTTTAACATCAGGGAACTTCGTAAGGTATCTGGCCAAATAACCCTGTTTTTTACTGTATGTAGAAAATGACGCAGGAATAGAAGAAGCCCTCATATTGTCACTTGTAGTAATCCAGTCCCTTAATTAAAGGGTTTTCTTAACCTTCATAGGATTAGTGAGAAATGTATGTTCGTCGTGATCACAGTAAAGTAATATCTCCTTTACTTTTTTCCTAAGATCACTTAAGGTATATGAAGAGTCGAGATTTAGATGGGCCAAAAGATCTTCAAAAAGCATGTTATTAAAGGGGTCTGCAATTGACCTAAACAGGGAAAGCAGCTTCCAAACCATTTGCATCTTTAAGGATCTTAAACCCAGCTCATACCTCAGTACAACCATTTGTAGGCTTTTGGGAAAACCCAGCACCTGCTTCCAGATCACGGCTTCAATTTTCTGCCAATCCAAAGACCAAAGTAGTGGTTTAGCCTCTATACCATAAAGTAACACTGGTCCCACAATGGCCACATAGAATCTAATTAACGGCAAAATGGAGAATTTGCAATATAAACCCGAAATCTTTTTCATCTGCGATGTTAGCTGTGTAGTCTTAACCAGTGTTTCCGCTAATCTTAACCCCATTGTTGGAACCGGGTGTAGAGTATATCCAAGGTAAGTTATTTCATTTACCACATGAATAAGTTGATCACCTATTGACCAAGGGAATCTGACTCCTCGGGATCCCTTATCTCCAAAGATAACAACCCTGGATTTCTCTGGGTCAACAACAAGGTCATTTTCTTTCATGTAGTGATCTAACGCTCTAAGAAGTCTTTGCAGACAAACAGGTGTCTTGTCTAACAAGACAATATCGGCCGCATACATGAGCCACTTTATAGGCAACGATCCCAACCTAACACTGGCCAGAGCTGAAGAATCAATCTCCTGTCCAAATTCTGCGAGATAGAAGGTAAAAAGGAAGGGTGCCACCATGCAGCCTTGTGTGACCCCGCTATTTACTGTGATGTATTCAGACAGTGGCCATCTAGAGTAAGTCTGACTCTCACTGTGTTTCCATCATGAATATTTGCAAGACTGTTTACAAGACCCTTCGGGGCCCCCCGCTTCACCACCTTAGACCAAAGCTGATCTCGATTTACCAGATCGAATGCGCTTGAGAGATCTATAAATGCAGCATAAAGCTTGCCTGCATTCGTTTTGTCTTTAATATTTGTTAAGGAGGCCAGTATAATGACATTTAATGATGTTTCACGTCTGAAGCCTCTCTGTTGTTTAGGGAGTATATTATTCTCCTTTGTCCAGGCTTCAAGTTCTCTCAACACTAGGCCAGTAAATTGCTTACTCTCAGCGTCTAGTAATGCTATAGGCCGATAGCTGGACAGGTTTTTCCGATCCCCCTTCTTAAAGATCAGCACTATAATGGCCGACTTCCATGATGGTGGAATCGATTTGTTTTCTATAATTCCTCTAAACAATTTGTGAAGAATTTGCGTCCATAGGTCAGGATTTCTCTTAAAGACTTGATAAGTAAGACGTTAGGTCCAGCTGATCTCGATAGTGAGGATTTTCTAATCAAGTCTGAGATGTCTTCTTTAGTAAATCTTAGTGCCCATTTAACTTCTACTATAAACGTAGGCTCACCTTGTGGTTTAAGGTATTTCTCTCCAAAATACCTTATCCAATCGGGCTCTGACACAGTGTTTGCTTAGACACCCTTTTTATCAGTATTAATATTATTAATTAGTGTCCAAAAATTGCGAGTGGAGTTTGGACCCAATGAGCGCAACATGGATTCCCTGTCATTTTGCAAACGTGACGCTTTGTGATGTCTGGACCAACTGCGATAGTTATTTTGAATAATTTTTGTCTCAGCAGCCAGTATAAATTTGTTTGACTACTCCTTCCTTAATGTTCTTAATAGACTACGTATTTCATTTTTTTTAGACCAAGTTGCCTCATCAAACATATATTTGTGAGTGTGTTGTTTGCCCTGTGGCGGATTCTGAGGTTGGTCAGTAGAACACAGAAAATCTTGAAAGATAAGGGGTTTAAGATTATTTTCCAATTCGTCCAAGGACATCATATTCTGGGGCCAGGGTCCACAATACCTTCAACTCTCCCTCTGTAAATACATTCCTACTCATACTCTTTGCACCTTCACCTCCAACTCCCTCAGGGTCAGTCGCTTCTCCAAGAAACGAGTTGTGGGTAGATCCCTTTCCTTGGCTGGTGTCAAGGGTATCGTGAATCTCCTCTTGATCCTGTAGGATCTCGGCCTCCCTTACTTCCCTTTCCTCCTCACCTCGTATTCCCCGGCGTAGATTCAGGGTCCGGTTCTCCTTAGGCTTGGCCTTCCCTTTTTTTTGTAGATGAGAACGGCCGAAGGAGGCCGCCACCGTGACACCCCAAGGGTGATCGGTGGTGACCCTCCGCGGCCGCGGAGTGAGGGGAAAAAGCCAGAGGCTGAAAAAACCCCAGAGGTCTGTAGAAGATGCGTCGGTAGTAGGAAGCACTTGACACTTGCAGGGCTGAGTAAACTGCTGGAGAAGGCACACTCCTTTCCAAAATTTGACAAACAGGTCTCCAAGGAGGAAACGCTGAGACCGGTAGGAATTCGGAAGTCCAAAGTGTCAGCAACAAGGTAAGCGGGCTAGGCAAGGCAAACCCGTAGTGTATTCCTGGGGGCTGTACACAGAAGGAGCCGATAACAAGAGAGGGCGAGTGGAGGAAGGTAAGTAAGAAAGGTGGAAGGGTAGACAAGGCGGAAAAGGCAATAATAGTAAACAAAGGCGGGCGGAAGGGGAGGTAAGGAACACGGGAAAGAAGCAATAGGAGGACGTAGTAAAGGTGGTAGGACGGGAAGGGAATGGAGAACGGGAGCGAGGAAAGGGGGAGAGGGAGGAAACCAGAATCGGAGCGAGCTCCGGAAGGTAACTGTAACAAACAATACGGTAGCAGGGACACTAGCACGGAGAAAACAAGCAGCAGCCAAAACTGGAGCGTTGCAACGCACCCGAACACAGGAAGGGGCGGGCTATATCCTGTGTCGGGATACGTTGCAGAAAAGACTAGACCGCTGCACTGGGTAGAGGAAGCGTGATCGGAACACCCGTACGCCGCTTCCACCTATTCCAGAGCTTCCAGGCTCCCCGAGCCGTGACAGTATGCCCCCTCCTAAGGTCCACCCCTCCTGGCTTGCCAGGGTGACTACGATGGTATTTGCGTAGCAAGAGGGGCGAGTCCAGATGTCCTTTAGGTTCCCAGGAGTCTTCTGATCGTGGGTATCCTTTCCAGTGGACCAGATACTCTAGACGACCCTTATGGTAACGTGAATCGCATATCTGAGAGACTTCGAAGATGTCGGTCTTTGGACCTTTTGGCACAGGAGCGGCAGTCTTCCTACGAGACCATTTGTCCTCATGAAAGTCTTTAAGCTGAGAAGAGTGAAAAACGGGATGTATACGTTGTAATTGAGAGGGTAATTGCAAGCGGAAGGCCACTGGATTAATTTTCTGGGTTATCTTATAGGGCCCTATGTATCTGGGAGACAACTTGGAAGGGCGCACCCACCTTGGTAAATACTTGGTCGATAGCAGGACCTTGGAATCCACGTTCCATTCAGGAACTGATCTCCGATGTTTGTTAGCCTGGTAACGGTGTCTGTTTTGAGCTTCTTGGAGCCCTAGTTTGGCCTTACGATGAGCTTCTTGGAGGCTTTCCGCAATAGATTCTACAGAAGGGACTGTGGATTCAATGCCGGTCAAAGGATATAAGGCACGGGGATGGTAACCGTAGGTGCAGTAAAAGGGACTCATACCGAGGGCTGAATGACAAGAGTTGTTGTACGAGAATTCGGCCGTCGGCAACAGTTGAACCCAGTTATCTTGGCGTTGATTGACGAAACACCTTAGGTATTGCTCAAGTGTACCATTTAGACGTTCAGTCTGGCCGTTCGATTGGGGATGGTACCCGGATGTTAAAGCCCTCTCGATGCCTAGTCTTTCGCAGAGAGAGGACCAAAATCGGGAAGTATACTGGCTGCCACGATCAGAGATGATCTTAGTAGGAATCCCGTGCAGTTTGAAGATGTCTCTTAGGAACACCTCGGCCATACTTGACGCGGTTGGTATGCCTGGTAAGGGGGAAAAATGGGCCATTTTGGTGAATGAGTCAACGACAACCATGATACAGGTACAACCACTGGATTCAGGTAACTCTACGATGAAATCGGTAGAGACAGTGGTCCATGGACCGGTAGGGATAGAATCCGGTTCAAGCAGACCTAAAGGTCTTTGAGTGGAGGCTTTATTGCGGAGGCAGGTAATACATGACTGGACGTATAACCTGGCTTCTTCCCTTATTCGAGGCCAGAAGAAATAGCGTAATAGGAGTTCCTGAGTGTTATAGATGCCACGATGACCTGCCACCTTGGCGTCGTGGCACCAGGATAGAGCCTTTTCCCGGAGAGAAGGGGTTGGTAGATACAATCTCTTGTCCACAATGTATAGACCGTCTTGGATAACATAATCCATTTTCTTCTTTAGACCGGTCTCGGCCTCAAACCTCCCGGTAGAGTCTTCCTTGACTTGTTGTAGGAACGCGGACAACGTTCCTATGGTACGGGACTCAGGAAACATTAGCTCAGGCTTGGTCTCCAGTTCCATAAAATAATCACTCCGTCGTGATAGGGCATCGGCTACTACATTCTGGTTGCCCGGAATGTATGTGATGTTAAAGTCAAACTGCGCGAAGAAGTGCGCCCATCTTGCTTGTCTGGTGTTGTAGCATTCAAACTGGCGTAACACCTGGAGATTCTTATGGTCCGTTCGGAGTGTGAACGGATGCATTCCCCCTTGGAGTAGATGACGCCACTCTACACAGGCCAGTTTCATTGCCAGCAGTTCTTTCTCAATAACAGAGTAGTTACGTTGACTGGGATTCAAAGTCTTGGAATAGTATGATACCGGGTGTTCCTTTCCTTGGTACTCCTGAAGTAGGACGGCTCCTACAGCGGCTGAAGAGGCATCAGTTTCCACCACAAAGGGAAGGCTTTGATTGGGTTGACGTAATATAGGAGTCACACAGAAGGATCGTTTTAGCAGCTGGAAGTTCTTTTCTGCTTCGGTAGTCCACCGGAATGGCGAAGAGGTCTTTTTGAGGAGAGAGGTCATCGGAAGCACCAATTGGGAGAAGTTCGGAACGAACTTCCGATAAAAGTTCGAGAGTCCTAAGAATCTCTGAATGTCCTTCACAGAAGCAGGAGATGGCCACTCCAAAATAGAACTGACTTTGCGAGGATCAACGGCTATCCCTGCCGAAGAAAGAATGTAACCCAAATAGGGTATAGTTGATGCTGAGAAAACACATTTCTCCAGCTTAACTGAGAGTTGATGGTCCTGTAGTCTGTGAAAAACTTCCACTACGTGTAGACAGTGTTCTTCTTGGGTGCGAGAGTAAACCAATATATCATCGAGATAGACGATGACCGAGTTGCCTAGGAGATCCGAGAAGAGTCTATCCATAAAGCGCTGGAAGATAGATGGAGCGTTGACTAACCCAAACGGCATCACCTGGTACTCGTACAACCCAAAAGGTGTCCGAAAAGCCGTTTTCCACTCGTCTCCTGTTTGTACCCTGAGCAAGTGATACGCATTGCGCAGGTCCAGTTTAGTAAAGACGGTGGCAGAATGTACGGCCTGAATGATCTCGGAAATGAGGGGCATAGGATAGCGATCTTTGATGGTGACCTTGTTAAGACCCCTGTAGTCAATACAAGGACGTAGTTCTTTGGTGTCCTTCTTGGGGATGAAAAACAATGATGCACCGGCAGGGGATTTAGAAGGTCTAATGAGTTCGTTGGCTAAGTTCTTGTCCAGGTATTCCTTCAAATGATGTCTTTCCTGGAGGGTTAGCGGGTACAGGCGACCGAACGGAACCAAGGACCCTGGATGAAGGTCAATGGCACAGTCTTCTGGCCTATGCGGAGGAAGATCCAGGGGGATCTTCTCGGTAACTACATCGGTGTACTCAGCGAGATAAGCAGGCAAACAATGGATTGTTTTGGGATCTTCACCACAAAAGGTGTGTACTGTAGAGAATTCTGTTTGGGGTAGACAATTGGTCTTGCAAAAGGAGGATTGGAAACTCAGAACGTTCTCGGACC
Source organism: Ambystoma mexicanum (assembly GCF_040938575.1). NCBI lineage: Eukaryota > Metazoa > Chordata > Amphibia > Caudata > Ambystomatidae > Ambystoma > Ambystoma mexicanum. Next base: position 583,361,358 of record NC_090922.1, on the reverse strand, counting down.
AGAGAATGGTAGGATTGTGTCTTCTTAACCACCCAATCCCGAGGATTAATGGGAAGTGCGCAGCCCTGATCAAGTCGAAAGACAAACGTTCAGAGTGTTGCATGATGTGTAAGACAAGGGCTTCGGTAGTGTGCGTAATGAGACCAGAGCTCAAAGGCCTTCCGTCAACACCTTCTACCTTTTGATCTTCGGCCTTGGCAATACGGGAAATGCCTTGCCTTTCGGCCCAGAGAATGTCCATGAAGTTGCCTGCGGCTCCGCAGTCCAACAGGGCTTGTGTCTGAATGGTAGTCTTGTTGATGATCAAGGTGACCGCCATAACCATAAGACGGTGGTCTTCGGTGCACTCTGGAGAAGTAACAGAAAGGGTGACAAAGGGACTAGCTTCGCTCCCTCGGTAGTGCGTCCCCAGCTTTACCGAGGGTGTTCGTTTCCCGAACGCCTGGGTGGAACGTCGGGGCAATCTCTGAGTAGGTGAAGCGGCGATCCGCAATACATGCACAGGTTCCCTTCTCGTCTTCTTCTACGTTCCTCTGCGGTGAGAGGGGAACGTGTGCTTCCGATCTGCATAGGCTCTTCTCTTGTGAGACGAGTGGCGGTAGGGGGGAAGGAAAGAGAAGGGCCAGGGGGTATTGATGTACTGCTCCTAGTCTTGCGGCGTTCTGCTCGACGTTCTGCCAGTCGGAAATCTATCCGGAGAGTAGCCGAGATCAGGTCAGCAAAGGTAAGGGGACGTTCTATCCTGGCTAGTTCATCCTTCAACTCCTCACGCAGTCCCCTTCTAAAGATGGCATACTGTGCTTGTTCTTGCCATCCTGCTTCTGCAGCGATTTGCCTAAAGGAGGTGATATATGACATAACATCATTGTTTCCTTGTCTGATGTCTAGCAGATCTTCGGATGCCAAGTAGGTACTCTCGGTACGTAGAAACGTCTGTTTCATCAAAGTCTTGAAGGCCTCGTAATCTAGGAGGACGGGATCAGATCTGTTCACTAGAGGAGTGGCCCAGGCCAAGGCGTTACTGCACATATGGGTAATCATGAACCCCACCTTAGCATGGCCAGAGGCGAAAGTATGTGTACGGAATGTAAAATGCAGATGACATGCATCCAAAAATTCCTGGAGTTTCTTGGGGGTTCCATCAAACTTTCCCGACACCAGAGGTAAGGGAGGCAGGTCGGTGGACGGAAGATCCCGTTCTGCGATCCGTTGTTGTAGAGTAGCATTGGCCCCTTTTAGATTTTGCACCTCTAGGTTGAGGTTTTGAACTGCTGCTATCAGTTCTTGGATCTGTTGAGGAGAGACCATGGCGGTATCGTGGCGTTGCAAACTGTCAAGGGTATCGTGAATCTCCTCTTGATCCTGTAGGATCTCGGCCTCCCTTACTTCCCTTTCCTCCTCACCTCGTATTCCCCGGCGTAGATTCAGGGTCCGGTTCTCCTTAGGCTTGGCCTTCCCTTTTTTTTGTAGATGAGAACGGCCGAAGGAGGCCGCCACCGTGACACCCCAAGGGTGATCGGTGGTGACCCTCCGCGGCCGCGGAGTGAGGGGAAAAAGCCAGAGGCTGAAAAAACCCCAGAGGTCTGTAGAAGATGCGTCGGTAGTAGGAAGCACTTGACACTTGCAGGGCTGAGTAAACTGCTGGAGAAGGCACACTCCTTTCCAAAATTTGACAAACAGGTCTCCAAGGAGGAAACGCTGAGACCGGTAGGAATTCGGAAGTCCAAAGTGTCAGCAACAAGGTAAGCGGGCTAGGCAAGGCAAACCCGTAGTGTATTCCTGGGGGCTGTACACAGAAGGAGCCGATAACAAGAGAGGGCGAGTGGAGGAAGGTAAGTAAGAAAGGTGGAAGGGTAGACAAGGCGGAAAAGGCAATAATAGTAAACAAAGGCGGGCGGAAGGGGAGGTAAGGAACACGGGAAAGAAGCAATAGGAGGACGTAGTAAAGGTGGTAGGACGGGAAGGGAATGGAGAACGGGAGCGAGGAAAGGGGGAGAGGGAGGAAACCAGAATCGGAGCGAGCTCCGGAAGGTAACTGTAACAAACAATACGGTAGCCGGGACACTAGCACGGAGAAAACAAGCAGCAGCCAAAACTGGAGCGTTGCAACGCACCCGAACACAGGAAGGGGCGGGCTATATCCTGTGTCGGGATACGTTGCAGAAAAGACTAGACCGCTGCACTGGGTAGAGGAAGCGTGATCGGAACACCCGTACGCCGCTTCCACCTATTCCAGAGCTTCCAGGCTCCCCGAGCCGTGACAGCTGGAGCCTCCCTCTGGAACAGCTCTGAAACTTGAGGAGAACCATCTTTGGTTCTGGAAGCACCTCAAGACCTTCCTCTTTTCTTCTACCTTCGATCGTCCTCTCCCCTGCTAATCTGTCTGCTTTGGCACCGGGCACCTGGTTATCCTCTGATTTTGGGCACAGATCCCTGCCCTCCGAGCCACACACCCTCACTGCACCATGGCAACCCCTGCACTTGGGTCTGTATCTGCAACCCTACAGTCCCCTTCCAGCACTTATGAAACACCCGTTGTCTACACCTTATTCTCGCACTTCGCACCTGCTGGCCACACTACCTGTTGTTGTTCTATCACGTGTTCAGCACTTTCCACTCTCCCCTCGCACTTTCCCCCTTCCCTCTCCCCTGCACTTGCACTTTCTCAATTCACTGGGCCTAGTAAGACCCTTGTTTTCCCTCCCTTGCCTTATGACGCTCTGAAATGCTTGTGTATGGGCGCAATACAAATAAAAATATCATATGATATCATATCATGGCCATTCATTGACACATCCTCACATGCATTTATCTAAACCTCCCATACCCTCCCTCCATTTCTATTCTCCATGGTATCCATATATAGCGCAGGCAACCAAACTGTATCAATGTGATTTCCTAAGTCATCAAGACCAGTAAATATGGAATAAAGGGGAGGATAAAGGCTGTAAAGTATATTCCCTGAACAAAAAAATGAAATAGAAGAGCCTGAAACTTCCAAAAAGCTGAAAAATCATCCATTTGACTCAGTTACCCCCGGGAGAGAGTTTCAATATTTAGGTGCTAGCGCCTTGAAGGACTTTCTGTGTGCTCTGGAATGCCTTTAGCAAGGAATAGAAAGAGTGCAATGGGTCCTTGCTTGATGGGATGTCTGGAAGTATTGCACAAGAGATGTTTTTACGGTACTGGGGTATCTGGCCACAATGGGCTTTGTGTGTAAGAACAAAATGCTTAAACTGTATTCTAGGATTCTGGGAGCCAGTGAATATGCTTAAGAACCAATCATGTTCATGTAAGGGGTTCCACTTCGCTATTCAAGCGGCCGAGTTCCTGATGAATAGAAGTAGCTTTTAAAAAAATATTGGGATACCACGTTCAAAATAGGGAGTCTCCCCCCCCAATTAAACGAGACGACAACACCCATTGGTTGGGATGCAACAAACCCTATTTATAACTCATAGAGCCACATTGGCCCCTTCCCCTGTGCCAACAATGAGCCAAGAACCAGGCAGGGGTATGGGCAGAACACATATTTATTTATAATTTATGTTCATTGAATCGTTAATGATGAGACACACCACCTTCTCTGGGGCACACAACCAAACGGCAACAATAAACAGGGAAATATTACTTGATAAAGTTTAGAGTGAAAACAAAGGACAGTTTGAACATGTGAACACGTTACACATTGTACATGCCTTCATTTGTTTAATTTCCTGCGCACTTTAAAATGCTTGCAGTTTTGGAAACACAGATTTGGACAAATGCATGTGGCAAATAACACCCTGTTTTCTTTTCAGCCCAAAATAATCTAAAATCATTCTGCTAGCAGGGTCACTTATGCTCAGGAGAGAATGCATATTGTTCACTTCAAATTACACTGGTTTCACTTTGCAAAATGCCTCTCCGCCCAGCACCAGAAACCCAAGCATCAGTGATATGCAGCACCCCTCTGTTTAAAGGACAGGTCCAGGGAGTGGGGACAGTTTAGGAATTCTGTTTGTGGCCAGGGGCCCCCCTTTGTTTAAATACAAAGTTTAAGCACTGGTGACAATTGGGATTTTAATTTTGGTATAAGTATACCTTTTGTTTAAAAGCAAGTTTTGGGAAGGGGTATCAGTGGGGAATTTCGTTTTAGGGACAAGGACCTTTTTGTTTTTGTGGCCAGGAAATCCCAATTTTTTTTATGTGACTATAGAATTATTCCCGCTAGGAGAGAGAGTGGTAGTTTTGAACTCTTCCAAGCTCCCTGCTGCGTCAATCTATTTGGGAGTTAATAGACAGCCACATATGCGAAGAGTCTACACAATTTGCACTCCCCTACCCACACAGTCTGAAGGGAAGACATTAAGGCAGGCAGATCCCCCACACACTTGGTTTCCAATGGATCAATTCTACTTACATGGGACCTCTGTTTTGGGGTGCACAGGGAAGACAGCCAGGCTCCTCTTTTGACAGCATAGGGTCTGGTCACTTCAGTCAGAGATAGTCACCAGCTTTCATCCCTCATCTGGCTTCTCCTTAAGGGTCAGGGCATAGACAGCTGTTGGCTTCCCCCAGTTTCACTCCCTCAGGCAAAATTTAAGGCCTCTCACTGTTAAGGCCTCTCCACCCAAGATGTCAGGCAGCTGTCTCAGGATACCCCAGGTGGATTAAGGGCAAGTCCTGGAAGATGTTTGGCAGCTCTCCCTCAAGGATGATTTTTAGGCAGCTTTCCTCCTTGTCTGATCCCCTCCTGCAAGTTATTTTTAATGTATAAGGCTCACACTCAATTATTAGAATTAAGAGGTACCAGTTTATTGGTGCTAACTTTCCCATTGGATGATCACTCTCTCTTCCTCCTCCCAAGACCAATGCCTCCCTGCGGATTGGCTAGGGGAGTTATGTGATTGAAGTGAAGTGGTGCACACCTTCTATCATTTGTCTTTTTTAACATGACAGCTATTGTTCTCAAAAAGTCCCTACATGGCATATTTGAGTAACTTACTGATAAATGCCATAATATATCGATATTAATATCTACCTACTCATGATGAATAAGTAGGGGTTTCTTTCATTTCTGCACTCCATAGCACCAACATGCTATGGTTTTTTGCCCTTTATTTGAAAACTAACCTAGTTGGGAATATGAAACTTCCTAATCAGATATTTGATTTCATAAATCATCAGCTCCCCAACATTCAGATTCAGGACATTTGCTGGGCATCTAGAAACATCTTTTTCGATGTGACTACAAAACTTAAAATCTCAGCTAACTGAAAGTCACCTCAATACCATTACCTCAAAAGAAGCTTTAAAATGAGATCTGCCACAACCCCATAAGTCTCTCATTCTCAAAATGATTACATTTATGATATTATAATAATGATATTTGGAATGAAAGCCAATGACTGCATAATTAATATGGACAAATAGTAGTTTGTTTTCCATTTTACTGAACCCACATGGTTCAAGCCTGGGCATTAGGCTGTTGGTTCAGGGCTGCAATAAAATGATCAATCACTCTTGTGGAGCTCAAAAGCTGAGCTAAACTATACAACAAAGATTGCATCTTCTCTTTATGGCATGACATCCCCAGTGAAGCCAGGAATTAGTCCACAAAATGTCTTACCTTTGGGGTATTTTTCAAAGTTCAACTTTATTTGATCACAGCCTCTGTTTATGCAGCCAACCAATAAATAAATTCCTGTCACGCTCTGGCTCCATCCTTCTCCTTGGGCTTGAAAGGTTAAAAGCAATTGTTAATCTGCTGGGGAAGGCAGAGCAAGCTATGAGTGGGGGAAGTTTGTTTTAAATCTCTGTGTTTGAAGTCAGCCCTACTGTCCATTAGAAATGTCCTTTTGGCCAACCCGGAGTGTTTCTTTTGCTTTTAACCCAGCAATTTTGTATTAATATGGCAAACTTAAATTGAAGGGCTGCTTTTCAGTTTAGTCACTCACAAATGTATTTTTATTTATATGATGTTCGTGTTTGTGCTGAAAACTAGGCCTTTAGTCACCTGAAATGAAATATTCTAACACAGTTTTGAATTTTGCAAGCAAAGCCCACTTATTTAGTTTCTCACAGTGCGTAGAATTTCAATGTGTGGCATTTTCAATGAAAATGCTGCGTTTATCTCTTCGTCAAAAATGTGCCTTTCAATTTGCAATCTGATTTTACTTTACCACATACTCCGTCTTTCAACTGCAGAAAGACACACAATTTCCTTAATACACTGTTCCTTGAGTTATTTTCAGCAAGAAACCTCTTTTCAGGATACACTGTTCACTGTGTCATTTCAGCAAGACAAATATTTTCACTCTCCAGTCCCTTCGTTGTGGTGTCCGGTAATTTGGTCGACAACAAACTGGTCGACGGGACAACTGGTCGACACCATTTGGTCGAATGCCAAATGGTCGAATTTTTTTTTTTTTTTTATATGTGTTTTGTGGGTTTTCGTGTGGGGAAAAAAAAAGAAAAAAAAGGGGGTTGGGGGGGGACCCCCCCAAAAAAAACCAAAAAAAAAAAAAAAAAATTCGACCATTTGGCATTCGACCAAATGGTGTCGACCAGTTGCCCCGTCGACCAATTGTTTTCGACCAAATGTCCTACAACCCTTCGTTGTGTTAAGGTTTTAGGCCCGTCATGTGTATTTCAGTGTGTCGTGCCATTAGAACAATGTATTTCACAGTAAGGCCTAACCTGGCCTCACAGAACATGTTTCCTGGGCTGAAATTTCTCCACAAGCTGAAGGGCTTGCAGAGGGATACCTAGGTAAAGGGAATTATAATAGTCTGGCTTTGTGCCATTGAATTGTTTTAATAACATTTAGTTGCCATTTGCCATTTTCTGTTCTACCAACACCAGATATTTGCCTATCCATGATTAGGGTCAAATCCAGGGTCATACCCAAGGATTTAACTTTATTTTGGTCCAGAATATCAAATACTGAGATGGAAATATGTGGGTTGATCTTGATGATTTTAGATAGGGCATATGAAGAGACATCAAGAAGGATTTATGTCTTATTTTGGTTTAACCTCAGCCAGGTTTCCTACTTTCATCTCTCCACCTGATTAAATATATTCCGGATGCATGGGCAGTTGTCACCATGATCTTCCTTGAACCTGAATATGATTTGTCATCAGTATAGTTTGAAAAGGGGCTTTGAGATCGCTAAGAAGATCATAGCGAGGTTTCCTATAAATATTAAATAGAAGGGGGGAGTATGATGAATCCTGTGCAGTCCTCACATAATCCCTGCCTAAAGTCTTCTCCCAGGTGGCCAGGGGTAGGGCAGCCTTATCCTTGGGGTGGTATTAGCTGGGTGGATCACCTGGGAGGAGACGACCCTAAAGGGAATAGGAGGGCTCAGCTAAGAAATGTGCAGTGTTCATCTTGTTTGGAGGGTGAGATATCCATGATGCCAGAATACCTAATGGCTTGTAAGGCTCCTCTTCCCAAAGGTACCCAAAATCTTGGTAAAGAAAGCCCTTGTGGTCAGCATAAGAATCAGAACATCAATACCTTCACTTCTGAAAAATGTGATTTCCCCTTTGGTTTAAGCTGTGAAATTAAGAAACAACATTTAATGTCTTTAAAACATTTATCTAGATATATGTTTTACAGACAGTGAGTTAAGTAAAGTGAAAACCGAAATATGTGACAAAATGAGGAATGAGAACGTTGGGAACGTCAAGTCCCATAATGCCATAGGTACTGGGACGAGGAAGAGGGGGGTTAGGGGCACAGAACTCCAATATGCAGTCTAGTGTTTCTGACAACCTACAACTGCATTTTTAGTATTTAAATCCCCCTCGGGTGTAGGTGAGGAGGAGTAGCAGCAGTAGTGCTAGTGGAAGATGTTCTCAGCGGCCGTGTATGCAGCAGGGGCAGAGAACCGAGGGTGCTGGGACCACCCCCTTGTCAGTAACGGTTAATGGTGCTTGAGAGAGTCATGAGATGGAGAAGTTTGAGTTGCAGAGGTCGCAGCGCGGAAAGCACTTATGTTGCAGATTATCCCGTGGGAGAGAAGCGCTTTTTGTGTCTTATCTTTAGTTCCGGTGGCTGGCGAGCAGCGGGGAGCGAGAGGAGCAATGTCGGCTCCTGTTCGGGGAGGTGCAACCCACAGAACTGCACTGGAGCTGCCAGAAGCTCAAAAATCCGATGAACACAGAAGTGGCAGCGGGGTATGTGGGCGTGCAGGGAAAGACCCCTGAGTTGGACTCTGACAGGTAACCCAGGGTGCTCTGTTGTAAACCGCTGACCGCTTTAAGAGCTTTTGAATACCATACTAATGGAAAAGTGTTTTGGACCCAAAACAAATGTGAAGCGGTAACAAAAAGAGAATTTTTATAACTATCCCCACCCAAGTAACGAGAGAACGATATTTAGGGAACAGTATTAAACCCAAAGTGTAACCACCATTGACAAAGTAAAGAGGGGGCACTATTAAATCAAAACTGTAACCAGCATTGTCAAAGTAAAGAGAAGTCAATATTTGAGCCGAATGAAAACCAGCATTGACCAAGCCAAAAAAAAAAGAAAAAAATGCTTTCTCGGAGAGAGAAACCTGAATAAAAAACATTACCAGCAATTACCTGGTGTGATAGTGGAAACTCAAAGGTGGCAGGAAAATGGCCCTCCTTGTGGAGAGTGTCAAGGAGGAGAGGAACAAAACCTGCATTGTATGTGGCGAATCAATCAGTGGACAAACAACATCAATCAGTGTTGTTTCCTTGTGGAAGAAGTTGTGAATTTTACTGTATCTGAAAGTCAAAGACTTTACTGATTGTATTGAAGTAAACCGCACAGCAGAGTATGTGTAGTAGTGTTAAGAGATTCATCCTGGCAGGAGAGTACACTACACCAGAAAAGGGATTGTTAGTGGTAGTCTTGGCAAGTTAGTGAACCAGGAAGAAGAGATTGAAGTACTGCACTGTGGTGAAAGGCTGTGGTAGAAAGAAAGTGTCAAGATTACTAATGTGTTTGATGAATTATGGTAAAACCATCCTGATGAAAACATTGTTGTGTAAGAACTGTGTAGTAGTAGTCTTTGTCAAGAGAAGATAAATCATATTGAACCATTCACTTGACAAAAGAAAATCCATACGAACTTTATGTTGAAGAGTGTTGAACTTTGCTTGAGCATAAAACAGTCAAGAGGCCAATTGAAACCCTGCAGGAATGATGGAAGTTTGTGTTCGAATCAGAAACTTGGCTATTGGGAGAAACCTTTGGGTGTTACCTTTTGAAGTAGAACCTGATTATTGGAGTGAATTCTATTCATTGGAACTTTTATGGAATGTCTACCTTGATCTTGGGGAAGGAGTTCCGACCAAGTTAAAAGAATCTTTGGTCCTAATTATTATTTTGTTGAATCTAAACAGCCATATAAATACCTGAGTGCTTTCATTTAGCCTTAGTTTCATATGCAAGGAAACCCACCTTAGGTTAGTTAAAGCGGGACATTTGTCATATTCTTTTAAGATACTAAAATGGCTTTTTGTGAAAAAAAGTTAGCAAGTTGTTTGCCTTGCATTTTTGACCCCTGACAGGACAGACAGGTGTCACGAGGGACTGTACAATCCTTTAGTACTGCTTCAGTTTTAAAGGCACCTACACTCAACCCGGACATCCTCTTTTGATAAGAAGCTGGTAATCGAGTTCTAACATCCACATCACTTCCAAAAGACGTTGCAGCAAAATCGAAACCTTGAGGGTGTCAAAGTTGGCCAATAGGTCTGGCAACATTACAATACCAACTTTGCCCTGGCCAGTGTGTGAAGAAGATTTAACTAAATGTCAAGTGGTGGCCTCTATTGTTTACGGAAGCATGGTTGAATTTCCTGAAGCAGTTGGCTGCAAGAAAGTCCTCAAACTGCGTAATTGTAAATGTGTAAAATGTTCAGGACGAAATGCATCATTCCGATAGGATATGTCACAATCAAAGGGGCCCATTGAGGTTTTTTTTCTAAAAGCAGGTTTACCCAAGCCTGTTGCAACTTATCGTGAATGGATAATTCTCTGAAAGAAGCATTTACAAAGGGAGTAATGTTGGGCGTCAAAGCCTCCACACAATCTTCCCACTTTCGATGGAAAGGTTCATAGTCGGTTCGAGACTAGTTATACTGGATTTATACTGTGTAACACTAACCTTTCTGAAATGAAAAGAGGAACGCCACAAGTGGTTAGGGAGAGTACAACTGCGTTCCATTTTAGAAGCTGGTATGCTAACTGGACATATTTCACAGCCTTGATTTGAGATACTGAACATATCTCTAATCTGCTTAATTGTATCATGAAAATAGGAATGTCATTTTTTTCACCATTTGATGGAAGGTTCGGCTTGGGTAACCTTAATGTCGGACATGTTCAACGTTTTTGGTATTTCAGATCATTTCTTGGGAGAGTTTTTGGTTTCCATTCACAGCTTCTGAAGCATAGTGTTGTTTGTTATCATTAACAATGGTTTACATGTCTTACATGTATAGGTATAGTGATTATGAGGATAAGGATTGTTCCACCACTTTCTTTCACTTTTCCAGGGGGATATTTTTTGTGGACGAACATTCTTAGTATACAATTTGTTTCCTATAATGCTAGATTTTATTAATTTAGTTTTGACTGGGTCAGCTTGATTGATTATGTTAGAGATAGTGAGACTTATTGGGGCGTGGCTTGGGATGTAAAAGCACCTGCCTCTCGACAGACCTGCTCATCCGCCTCCACATTGCCACTCTTAACTCTCGCTCTGCCATCAAGCATTCCTCTGATATCTGTCGCCTTCTCGAGGAACGGGACCTTGACGTCCTCGGTCTCACTGAGACATGGTTCACAGCCAGCTCTGTCACTAGCTTTGACACACTCCTACCTGATGGTTACATGATCCTCTCCGTTCCCAGGCCTAACCGTGCTGGGGGGGGTGTTGCCCTTATCTTCCCTGAGTGGATTCCTGCCACTGTCATTCCTACGCAGACCTACTCCTCTTTTGAATGTCTTGTCTGCCGACTCTCTCTCTCTCTCCCAGCCATTCCCTTACCGTGGCTACCATCTATCGGCCACCGGGTCAAATTTCCCCCTTCCTCTCTGAGTGGCTGACCTCTCCTCCTCACTCCTGTCCGCTACCACTCAACTCCTCTTTCTTGGTGACTTCAACATCCACCTGGATGCCTCCTGTCCCCCCACTGGACTCTTTCGTGACCTCTGTGACTCTCTCTCACTCTCTATTCTCCCGTCTGGGCCTACTCATTCTGCAGGGCACACTCTTGATGCTCTGATCTCTTCTGACCTTCCCCTCTCCGTCCCTCTCTCCATTCCTCTCTCCTGGAGTGATCACTTTCTCCTATCCTCCCACCTCACCCTCCCTACCCCTCAGGCAAAGCCACCCTCATCATCGCCACCCACCTTCTCGGCCATCCGACCCATGAAGCGCGTGTCAGTTGAGGCTTTCGCTGCCACCTTCTCGCCCCCCCATACCCCTACGGCTGACTCCCACCCTGACACAGCCCTCTCCATGCTCCACTCTGCTATATCTGATACTCTTGATATCCTTGCCCCTGTCATGAGAATCCGCCTGAAGCCCAAAGCCAAATGTAACTCCTGGTATGACTCGGATCTCGTCACCCTTAAACGTAAGTGCAGGGTGCAGAGAAGAAATGGCGTGCTTCGTGTTCATCCTCTGACAAACTGGCCTGCCGCCTGCTCCAAAGGCAATACCGTCTCTCCGTTCTCATCAAGAAGAGAGCCCTTATCCAAGCCTGCATCTCTGTGGCATCTAACAACTCGGCTGAACTCTTTAAAATCTGCAAGGAGCTTGCCAACCCTGCTGCAGTCTCTACCTCTCCTGTCCCCTCCCAGGCCCTCTGCACGGCACTGGCCTCTCACTTCATCTCTAAAACTCAGGACATCGTGTCCTCACTCTCCTCCTATCACCTCCCCCCCTCTCTTCCCTGCTCTTCCTCTGGCCCTTCTGCAGCCGCCCCTCCTCCCTCCTTCTCTGCCTTTCCCCTTTTTTCTGCTGACGAGGTCTCCAGACAAGTCTGATCTATGAAAGTCTTGTCTAAACAGGTTCACCCCTGTTCCTCCAAAACTATCAAGGACCACATCGACTCCCTGGCTCCCGCCCTGGCTGACTTTTGCAACCACTCCTTCGCCTCTGGAGTCTTCCCATCCCCCCTCAAGCACTCCCTTGTGAACCCTCTTCTGAAGAAGCCCTCTTCCGACCCCTCCTGCCCGGCTAACTATCGCCCAATCTCCATCACTCCCTTCCTGGGCAAGCTCCTGGAGAAACTGGCCATCTCCCAGCTTAACCTCCATGCTGAATCTGTTGGTAGCCTTAATGACCATCAGTCTGGCTTCAGAGCTGCCAGAAGCACGGAAACTGCTCTCCTGAACATCCTTGAAGACTTACTCTCCAACCTTGATTCTAACACTCCTTGTGTTCTCATTTTGCTCGATCTCTCTTCTGCCTTTGATACTGTCAACCATGCCATCCTGCTCAACCGTCTCTGTGATAACCTGGGTATCACTGGTCAGGCTCTGGCGTGGCTGACTTCTTTCCTTTCCAATCGACCCTCCCAGGTCCAAATTGGGTCCTTCCTCTCTGACGTCTTCTTCTCCACCTGTGGTGTTCCCCAGGGATCTAATCTCTCTCCCTGGCTTTTCAACCAGTACCTGTCACTCCTTGCCCACTGCATCGCCGCCCTCTGCCCCAACTTTCAGTGCTATGCGGACGATACCCAGCTCATTTTCAGGCTACCCTCGGCCTCCTCCTTTCCTTCTCTCATCTCTGACTGTCTGTCTGCTATCCAGGTATGGTGTGCCGCCAATGACCTCTGCCTTAATGCCAGTAAGACTGAGATTCTACTCATTGGCACACCCACTCCATCCTTCCCTGCAGCTCTCTGGCCGGCCTCTCTTGGCCCTCTCCCTGCTCCTACCTGCAAGGCTAAAAACCTTGGGGTCATCTTCGACTCTACACTCTCCTTCTCTCCTCACATATCTGACGTCTCTAAGAAGTCACACTTCCAGCTGCACCTCCTCAGAGGTATTCTTCCCTTCCTCTCCTTCCCCCAGAAGCTCACTGTCTCCCGAGCCCTGGTTCTCTCGAAGCTGGACTACTGTAACAGCCTCTATCTTAATCTGCCTGCCTCCACTCTCCGCCCTCTGCAACTCATCCAGAACAGAACTGCGAGACTTGTCCTTGGCCTCAAGCCCAGGGACCGTATCTCTCCAGGACTGAAATCTCTACACTGGCTCCCAGTGGCTGCGAGGATTAAGTTCAAAACCCTCTGCATTATCCACAAGGTCTTCTGGGGCCTGGGGCCAAAATACCTTCAACTCTCTCTCCCTAAATATCTTCCTTCCCGAGCCCTTCGCTCATCTGTCTCCAACTCCCTCAGGGTCAGCCGCTTCTCAAAGCAACGAGCTGGGGGTAGATCTCTCTCCGCGGCAGGGGCCTCCCTCTGGAACAGTCTTCCTGCCTCCCTGAAACTTGAGGAGAACCATCTCCGGTTCCGGAAGCACCTCAAAACCTTCCTCTTTGCCTCTGCCTTCTCTGTCCCTCTCCCCTGCTAAATTCTACACTGAAATTGCACTGAATCTGCAACTGGGCCACTCTCACCGACCTCGGTCCTGGGCCCAGCCACTCTCCACGTGCACTGCCTCCCTGGCATCGCATCCCCTGCACTGCGGGACTGTCTCTGTATCCCTACAGCCCCCCCTTCCCAGCACTTGCCTGCACCTACCTTGCACTTGCCACCAGCTGGCCCTATTTATTTATTTATTTTTATTCTACTTACTTGTACTGCACTTCCCCCTCCCCTTCCCTTTGCACTTTTTCCCTTCCCCTACCCCTGCACTTGCGCGGTCTGAATGATACCTGGCCTAGTAGGATTGTTGTCTGTCTTCCATTGTTTCCCCCACCCGCCTCGTCGCGCCTTGAAACACTTGTGTATAGGCGCGTTACAAATGCCATATCATATCATATCATATCATTTATCCCATCTTGATTCTTACCGCAAGTCGGCAGACACAGTGACCCTGCTGGCAGCCGAGTAGCTGGTTGAACTTGGTGGTGAATCGAGTGAACTTTGGTGGGCAGACCTGGTCTGTGTTGGTGTGAACACTGGGCCGATACCGCTTGCACACCACTGAGCGTGACAAGATGGCCACCGGGATCTAGAGATTCTGAGCTGCAGAACGCTAGTTGGCATAGGTGAAAGGCTTCCACTTGCAGGCGGCAATATCCTGAGGGGATTTGGAGGGTTGGTGGAGTAGACAAGTGTCCATGCGCCACATGCAAACATTTATGGTATTTGGTGGGAGAGTTTGGAAACTCAGATGGCTGATTGTGAACAACCTGGTGTGACTGAGGGACATACAGCAGCATTGGCATGGTGAACAGCAGACCTGGGGACGACTCTCTTGATACATTGCGCTGAAGGTAAGACACCCCGGCAGCAGCGTGTATATGTTCTGGAGGTGAATGTGGCCCGAAGACGGGCTGAGTGTGTCTCTGCTCTCAACTGTGGTGGTGTGCCCGTGATGATACATAGAATGATGCTCAGTTAGGGCCTATTAAGAAATTGCGCTTCCTGGTGATCAGCAGTAATATTGACGGGAACTATGGACACACAGCAAAAGCAAACGAGAATGAGTCATTTTAAGCAGGGGGCTGCCTGCCAAGAAATCACCCCTGCTGCAGCAGAACCAGGAACAGAACAGAAATGTGACCAATCACCCTCAACACATGGGGTCAGTACAGGCTGTTTTGGAGGTGATAGCTGCCTTGTGCTCTTTGATGAAATCTAAAGTGGATCAAGTAAGGTTTGATGTATCAGTATTACAAGATCTACGCAATTTATCAGATACAGCGACCGAACATGGACGAAATATCACAGAAATATCAGCTTCTACCTCTGCCCTACATGACCAGTCGAAAGATCTACATGATCATATGAAGTATCTGGAAGACTGGATGGAAGATGCAGAATGTAGGGCCAGATGGAATAATATTTGTATTGTAGGCCTGCCAGAAGTGAAGGAGGGGAACAACCCCACGTAACATGTGGAGAAAATGTTTTTACAATCAGAAGGTAGCAGCAAACTGTCACAGGGATTTGTAGTGAAAAGAGCACACAGACCATTGGTCAGGAGGCTCCCACCGAGTGCCCCCCGTGAGAGCAGTTGTCGCCAAGATTATAAACTGTAAGGATAAAGAACTGATCCTATGTTACACAAGGGAAGGTCAGCGTATTTGTGGAGGGGGTAAACAAGTGATGGTCTTTCCTGATTACACCTGGTAGGTACAATCCCATTGCAGAGCCTATGAAAGGGCTCCTGCAAAACTTAAGGTGATACAGTCTTTATTTTTCGAAAACCCGGCAGATGCCCTGTCTTGGCTGAAGCAGCAGGGGTTATCAGACAAACTGTAGGCTGACCCCGAGAACTTAATGAAGGAGGACTCAGGAAGAAAACTCGACAGGCTAAGCCTTCCCATCCTACACAGAGTGAAAACACATGGTCCTCAGTGGAGAGCCAAAATACGAGATTTAGGGTGGCTAGTCGTCCTATGTGCTTTAATCGACTGAGACGGAAGGAGGGAAGGAGCCCTCTGAGGCCAGCTGCAAATACCTGAAGGATCATATTAAGTACTTTTCTATTATAGCTGATGTGTTGGGACCATGAAATTCTGACATGGAGCAGCAGGATGATTCAGAGTGGCTGTGCAGTGACGGCAGACGAGTGATGGTTGAAATGGACAGGTCGGGGAGCAGCGCCTTAGTGACGCTCTACTGGAACCCACTCACTATTGACAGATCTGATTGTGGTTTACAATATCTAGGACCGCTTGTGCAGACCTTGCTGGCTGCTGGGAGGAAGCCCAGATGGTATGCCCCCCACCCCTGATTGACAGACGGTACACAGGAGCTTTTAGGCTTTGGGATACTTGAATGGCCGTTTACCATTATGTTTTTGTTGTGTTTTTCAGGGGTGCTTTTTGTATATGGGGGTTAAGTTACACATATGGTTGTTTGGTAAGAAGCTGGTGAGAATGAGGGGCTCTGATGGTTGATCTGATACAACCATCAGAGCCCCTCTGTATGGGAGGAAAATTGGTATGTGATTTGTTATGCACGTAATAGACCTGGGTTGAGGAAAGGCTTGAATGGGACGGGCCTCATTACAGGTTTGCTGGTCTGGTAGTAACGGCGCCATTACTACCGGACCGGCAAACTAAGAGTTCTGCTCGCGGGTGCCTTTTTGCCCGCCAGGTCTGACCTGCCGGGCGTACCGGCACCCGCGAGCAGAGCTTGTCGGAAGCACCAGCACCATTCACGAATGGTGCCGATGCATCCTGCTTCCCCATTCCCATTGAGCCCATTGGGGCTCAATGGGAATGGGGATGAATATTTTCCGGCCCCCGAGAATGGGCAATTACCAGGTAAATTTCCTAAAGGGTAAATAAGCCCTTAGGGTAAATAAACCCTGCCATAATGACCCGGTAATTGGCCATTCACCGGCGCCGGAAAAAAATGATACCGGCTACCACCATTATCATAATGAGGCCCCATGGTCTGTGGGAGTGATAGGGTCCAATCTATTATTTCACAATGGCTTTACCGGTTAAGTGCATGACTTGGAATATGCAGGGTTGAAATGATTTTGCTAAAAGATGCAGTGTGGGTAACTTCGTGAGAGATAGTGGAGTAGTAAAATGGTGCAACATTTTTGGAGGATGAATCCTGCAGTACGGCTTCTTCAAAACCAGCAAAATGACTCGAGATAACGTCTCATCTCAAAAGTTAATCGTAACTTTGTTAAAACTCTTGCCATCTGGCACAATAGGTGTAGGGAGGTTGAAAAAGACAGTGGCATGGTCTCACCAAGTTGTGAATATGCTCTGAGACTTATCAGGTGTTATATTCCATGGAATTATTCAGTAAAGTGAACAACCTCCAATATGGATAGAGGAAGTAGCTAGACTTTCTAGGGAGTTAAAATGAAGCAGCATGAACATTGCTGTTTTGATCAAATATAAGTTGAAGTCGTCCATCATTATCGGAGGAGGGGGTGATATTTTCAAATATTATAAAATGATATTAAGAACGTTTGGTAGAAACAGAGAATGCTATTTTGGAAGGAGATGTATGGGTAGGCAGCAGTAAATGTGTCCCCAAAAGTAACATTTGCTACTAAATATTGCAGTGAGGAGCAGCAGCACATGGATTTCAAACATCTTTTGAAAACAAGTGCAACCCCGCCCTCCCACCACATTATCTGTTGATGTTGAATATACAATATTCTTCTTGACGAGCTAAGGAAATAGCTGGACTCAAATAATCTTTCAGCCATGTTATAGCAAAGGAGTCCAAATTATGTTTCTCTGAAAGATTGTAAATGTCAAGCAGAACATGATAAAGACTGAATATTCAATGAGAGCCACTTAAGAACGTTAGGGAGACATGAACCTGATTTGATCAATTGATTGCAAATCTCCTGGTTATAAACTGAGGCAGAGGAATCAATTTTCAGCTCAGTGGAAGGTTCAGAGGAAGTGCAATAAGTCCAAGCAACCATAGGGTCTGTAATATGCCTATACAATCTAAGTTACCACCCTATATCATAGAGGCATGCTCAGTTGAAATAAGAGTGTTACTACCAAGCAATGCCATGGGCAGTGATGGCCTTGGTGTCCATGTTGCTATGCAATGGCCACCCAGGACTACGTCAGCATTTTCGAGCTTAACTTTACAGCTCGCCATACGCATGTGCCACCCTCAGACCCTGTCATGTCGGCTAATTAACCACGCCGCTCATAACTAACAAATAACCTAGGCCAAACCAAATGTTTTCTCTCTAGGCATAACACGTTGCCCAACAAGTTACGCCGCTACAGTCATTCAATATGGCAGACCAGCTGACAACAGGCCCCCCTTCATAACATCAATACTACATGCCTTGGCTTTCTCTTTGACTAAATAACACTCTATCACAGCAACATATATGTTTAATAGAGAGAAATGTGACCATAGCATAACAAAAGGCCCCTTTTATTTACAGAAGGACCCCTCATCACTGAGACAACACGTATAGCCTGATGAACATCACATCAGCATAGCCTCTGAAGAGCTGCTGTTTCCGCCTGGTTTACCTCACAAATCAGCTAAATGATAGCTCTCCATTTGAAATTCTTACCTGAAATTCTTACCTGTAAGTAATTGGTCGATACTAAGCAAGAAAGTAACGGGAAGCTGGTTGTCCTCTCTCACCCCTCTGTTCAGCATGTACTGTAAGGATGACAGTTCCAAATGAAACTAGCCCAAGACACAACTGAGCAATAGAAGGTAGGTAGCAATCCACAGCCACAAGAGCAACTGGTACCGCTCTCCACTATTCAGGGTACATTGACAGGTATACTCCATCCCGACACCATTTTATTTGTTTTTATCTAGATTGACAGACTCTTTTCATCTCTAAGGGAGTCTACACTGAGACCACATCGCATTCAGCAATACAGTCCTGGAGAAAGCACAGAGGATAGTTGGAAACACAGAACGTCTGGACCAATGAAGTGTGCTGATAATAAGTACAGCACACTAAGTCACTTGAACTACTAACCTCCCTTTATCCTTGTGATCTGTGTGCTATTGTGTGCAATTGATTTGGAACTCACTAGAAATGTTGTTAGACACATTTCCATGCGTCGTTTGTAAGATTGGTGTATTTTGAATTATGAATACACTGTGTTTTATCAGCTTTAGATTATTACCTGTTAACTAACGCCAGAGTGATTCACACTTCTGTCTCACTGTTGGTTTCTGCCTGTACCATATTGTGTCAAAGGGTGGCGTAGTCTGTACTTACCTGCATTTTGATCCCATTGAAGCTGGCACTGGCCCAATCTATCCTGTGCCAGTTTGTGAGGGAAGATTTCAGTGATCCTGCACATGCTGTATCTGCTTTCGAGTGAAGCTTTGGCTGGACCTGGCCCTGCTCAGCTTGCCCCATATTGTGGTCATCTTAGCCTGGTTGTACCCATTCTGTCAATGTAGCCATTGTTAAGGGAGACATGCCTTAGCCATGTCCATGCAGAACCTGTACTCGGTTGCGAGGAAAACAAGCACTGGCCCTGTCCATTCTATATCTGTACATGTTACTCAGGGGAGCTTGCATTGACCATGCTAAGTGTATTATACTATGAGAAAACCTCTGTTTTCTTATGCTGTTTTCTTATGCTGAACCGTTTGGGAGAAGGTTGCTCTCATTGTACCCCTATAGTACCTGTTTGAGAAGGAGGCTTGCACGAGCCCTGTCCATGCTATGCTGTATGTATAGTTGTTTGCTAGGGAAGCTTGTCGTGACCCTGCACATGATGCTTCTGTTTGCGAAAAGTCTTGCATTGGCCCTACCCATGCTGCACTTGATGGATTTGGAGTGGCACTTGCTCTAGCCCAGTCTAGGCAGCACATGTTTGAGGAAAGCTTCGGCTGGCCTTCCCTATGCCGTACTTGTTCCTGTTCTGTTTGTGAGGTAAGCTGTGTTGGTCCTGCCTATGTAGCAACAGCATGTGCTGCATTTGTGAGGAAAGTTTATCCTTTTGGGAACTTATCAGTAATGCTGCGCAGGCTGTGACTTCTGAGGGTGTCTGTGAGGTAACATGGCACTGCTTCTACAGGTGTGTGTTAGTAGCCTGCACTGTTGTTGTCCGGGATGTACCTGTCCAGCAAGTGATGGATTCTTTCAATGCTGTTTGCTCCCAGTGCTCTACCTGTCCTTTGTGCTAGGGTCACTTGTTCTAATATTACCTATATTGTTTATTTCCTGTTGGTCAGGGAACGTGGACCTGTTGCTGCATGAGCTGTGTTGTGTATGTGAATAACGGTGGCACCGTCTCTGCCAGTGCTGTGCCCGTTTAGTGAGCTAAGAAAGCAGTGGGACGCACTTTCCGAAACACATTTACACACCAAACAGAGAAGAACAATGGGGCTTTTTTCAGCGGTTTGTGTAAAATGGTACTTTTTAAAGAAGGTTAGATCAGTACAATTGGGGAGCGCTCCTACCTGCAGAGTGCACTTATGCTCCTATGCAGGCAAACTGGCTGAAGCAGAGCGTCTGCCACATGTCCACTCCACAGTCTGATAGCCAGGTCACTTCCCTATTTTGGAAATCCAGCACTAACGGTGGTCATTGGTGGTAATCAGCATGGCTGATGAACATTTGCTATGAAGAATACTTGCAGCATTTGATAGTGCTTTGGGTAGAGAACCACCTGCCTGGGGCTGGCAGAGGAAGTTTTACTTCTATCCTCCTCCGAGATCTCTGAGATACCAAATTAATTTCCTCCACTCTTCGGTGAGTAAACAGCCAAGCAAAGGGTGTGTCTTTGCCATCTCCTATCAGGGTTCAATATTGAGGTAGCTGAGAGCCATTTTGCTCCTGCTTCTAATCTAGAAGAGCCTGTTTAGCTGGACACCAACAGCTACTAGGAGCTACTTTTGGCTCCCTGAGCCAGCTGATGCCAAACAAACATACCTATGTGAATTTAACACTGTGCATTCGGGACTGTCTATAAATAAATATTAGGACATATGTAAACATTTAAAGCATAAGCAGCCATAAATAATGTACAAAATGCTAAGTTTGCATCTCATGTGGAAGTTAGATTTGCGGAACGCTATTTTTATTTTTTTTAATTATTTATTTGCATTTTTAAAGCGCTCACACAGCCCAGGGGCATTGAGGCGCTGTTACAGGAATATGTCTTAGTTGCATATTTATAACGCGCTTAATACCCAGAGGTTTCTAAGCGTGGACTCTGGGATCGAACCTGTGTTGCTTCGTGCCGTCTTGTTCCCAAGGCGAGCATGTTGCAGCTGAGCTATCCTCCCGGGTACTACCTCCTCGTTCCCCAGTGGTAGTTCCTGGCCACTGGTTAATGCTGGATACACAGGAGCTGCCTTTGGCTCCCGCTTATCAAATCTTAATTTCGATCGCTGCCTATGTCTGGAAGGATTGTACAAGGGAAGCTTCCACCATCCCCAGCTAGCAGTAGTGGTAGTAAAGCTACTGATCGCTGCTAACACTCTCTGCCTTTACACTGACCTAAGCAGTGGTGTCTGCTGCTAAGTTCAGTGGAGGCAGGGCAGACTGAAGCAGAGATAATGCAAGCAAAGCCAGCCATTGCTCCACCTTCAAATTGGGGGGTGCTGGCAAAGAGCCAATGGAGTTGGTAGAAGGAAGAGTTAGACTCCTAGTCGCAGAGGTATGAGCAGTCTTTGCAGCGCACTACCTTTCTGCGAGCTCCAGTTTCCTGAGAACCCTGAGTCTGTCTACTGCTTGCATTGCTTCCATTGCTACTTGTGGTATTATCCACAAATACTGCCTCAGGCCTTGGAGAGGCTGCGGACTGGCCTCTGAGCTAGTCGCAGAGGTAGGAGCAGTCTTTGCAGCACACAACCTTTCTGCGAGCTCCAGTTTCCTGAGAATCCTGAGTCTGTCTACTGCTTCCATTGCTTCCATTGCTGCTTGTGGGAGGATCCACAAATACTGCCTCAGGCTGCAGAGCGGCCGCGGAGGGTGCGTGGAGTTTGTCGCAGACGTAGGAGCAGTCTTTGCAGCACACTACCTTTCTGCGGGCTCCAGTTTCCTGAGAACCCTGAGTCTGTCTACTGCTTCCATTGCTGCTTGTGGGAGGATCCACAAATACTGCCTCAGGCCGCGGAGCGGCCGCGGAGCTAGTCGCAGAGGTAGGAGCAGTCTTTGCAGCACACTACCTTTCTGCGAGCTCCAGTTTCCTGAGAACCCTGAGTCTGTCTACTGCTTCCATTGCTTCTATTGCTGCTTGTGGGAGGAGCCACAAATACTGCCTCAGGCCGCGGAGCGGCCGCAGAGCTAGTTGCAGAGGTAGGAGCAGTCTTTGCATCACACTACCTTTCTGCGCGCTCCAGTTTCCTGAGAACCCTGAGTCTATCTACTGCTTCCATTGCTGCTTGTGGGAGGATCCACCAATACTGCCTCAGGCCGCAGAGCTAGTCGCAGTGGTAGGAGCAGTCTTTGCAGTCCTTGCCAGGCCGCAGGCGGGCAGGCTGCAGGAAGAACTGACATGCCTCCTCTTGCGACTATCCCTTCTGCAAACCAGTCAACGGAAGAAGACGGAGAGAAAAGGTGCCTCCGGAGCTCTAAGGTTCAGACTGGAAGAAAGGACACGCCGGCGAGCCCGGTCTCTCATAGAAGCCGCCTGCAGTCGGCGCCGCTGAAGTTTTGCGAACAACATACTGCGAAAAGTGACAAAACACCAGTTGCGCCACTATTGTCACAAGCAAATATACAAAGGCACACTGCTGAGCTGCCAAACGCGAGCACCAAACAAACGCCCGGTGGAGAGAAAGTAATCCAGCGCACAGACCAACGACATACAAACGATAGCCCCTACACAAATGAAAGTCCAGTGAGTCTGCCAAGTCAGGCTGCTAACATAGCCTTTCCACCAGGAGCCGGAGGGCCGCTGCATGCGAGGTTTGCCCCAGCCAAATCGGCAGACGTCGCCCCGAGGAATGAGGAGGCGAGCAGTCCTACAAGGAACCAGAGCTCTGCTCCGGACTTCCTGTCCTTTGCAAACTCGCCAGCAAAAAATCTAACTGACGCGAGATCCGGCCAACAACCAGGGGACTCGGACACAATTGCACATCAACAAGGCAACTGTTTACTTACCAGCTTCCCGCTCTGCGGTTCACAGGATCAACAGGTCTCTCCCTCCACGCTGAACTGCAAGCCGCAAATCCATTGTGCGGCGGTGGCTCCTCCCCAGAGGGCAGAGCCTCTATGACTGAAGCCAGCATCAAGACGCTGAGAAATGGATGCACCTGCATAGAAGACTCACTGATAACATACGACCCCCTGCAGACAGATGGCGCCGCTGGCGGGCCCACGGCTCCAGTGAAAAATCACACAATAACTCCTGAGGCTGATCGGGCACATCCGACAAAGAAAACAACAGGCAGCCAAGACGAGGAGACAGGCAATGCAAAAGAGCAGCCGCAAAGTTAACAGCAGCTTCCAGAAAAAACACACACACATCACCCAGTGCTTGGCAAAACAAACTCAGCTTCCGGCGGGGGAAAATTCAATGAAAATCACAAATATTAATGCAAAAAAAGTAATTCATAAAATCAGTGCAACGTAGCTCCCTGAAAGACTTTTTTTATGAAAGAGGGAAAGAGAAATCACGACCATCTCGACAAACTTTCTGACGCTGAGATTTTAGAGGCCATCAAGGATCCCCCACCAGCCTTAAAAATTCGGAAAACTGGCTCCATCCTCGAGTTTACACCAGCACCATTGCAAGCACCCCTCAGCAAGGCGACAAACCAAACAGTGGCCCTAGGCTGTCCGGGAACATGGGGAAAACTTCCAGATGAACCACCAATCTTACCCAGTCTGGACACAGAGGAAAGCATACAACCTAAAGAAAAGTTCCCAAACGAACAGGCATTAGACAACATCAGAGAGGACTCCAGCATAGCTCAGGTAAATTTGACACATGAGCTATCATAGAGAAAATGGCCTTCTCCTAAATGGAGTAACGAAAACCAGTCAGAGGGCAGCCACTTGCTTCTATGGCCAGCCTCTAGCAGAAACAAATCCCAACCGATGGTAGGGGACACAGAAAACGCGAAAGACAATACCAGCCCCCAGATTTGTGTGAGAGCCAGAGACCTTGGGGAAAATCCAACACCATCTCGTAGGAGCAGCTGAATTTGCAATTATGACCAGTCACCAACACGGGGGGCAAACCAGGACCCTCTTCTGAATACATCACCGAGGCGCCAGAGTCTCTGGAATCATTGGCCCCCAACACAAAAGGATAAGCCCGACATGACCACGATCATGTCTGCCATCACCATCACACTGGCCCCTTTTTGCAAGTTATTTGAGGCTATGAACGACAATCTGAAAGATCATTCCACGTTGGCAGCAATGATGCAAACCAAATTAATATACTTAGAAGCATACTTCTTAGCGATTGAACAAAAGTCAACTTCCCTTAACAAAGACACAAATTGCTTCTCAATTACTGAGAGTGACCCGGTGGGTCAAACAAACACCATAGACCCAGACAGCAAAAAAGGTAAATTGCCATCTGGGACATACATCTCCCAGAGAACTCAAACGGAGCTGGAAAAGCCCAACCTGACATCAAAGAAGGACCTGAATTGGGAAAACTTCAGCATATTCAACACCCAACAGGGTAATAAACCGGGAGGAAGATCCACACTGCCGGTGGTCTTCTTTTTCAACGAAAGTCCACCAAGAAAGTGCACCACTAAAACAAATGCTCAGAAAGGGGATCTCTCCAAAAGGCAAAGAAACAATGTGTCTAGAAGCTGCATAGGCCTATCCGAAAAGGAACAAAGGGCACAAGAACCTCTGATTCCGAAAAAAACAAGCCCCCCTGAAGCTCCATGATTCAGCAGGTCCGTAAACACAGCACTTGGCGATAACAAGCCCCGCAAAAACATCCAAAAAAAGCAAGGAACCAGCGATATTTAAAGCAACGCCACCAGTTAGGCCCAATCGAAAAAAGCAACAAAACGAGCAACAAAATAGTCAACATAGAAATAAAAATGCCCAAAAAAAAAACAGAACAACTAAAAAAGAAACACAGTCCAGTGAGACAAAGCAAACCTCCGGATGACTTCTTAAACAGCCTGAGAAAACAGCGTGAGAATGAAAGCAGCAGAGTTCCTCGAGTTTCGCCGGCAGGTTCATCCAATCGCTGCAAGAGGAAAGAAAAAGAAGTATATAAAAAGCACGACATCTAAAAAGATAAAGCAACAGAGAAGAACCTTAACTAAGAGCCTTCAAGAATCAGTACCTCCGGGTGGTCCGAGGGCCGACCAAAAGAACGGTATCAGAGGTCCGATAGGTCAACGGAGCGAGATAGACGACATAGACAGGAAAGAGCCAGGCGAACCTCGTTTACACTGA
Source organism: Ambystoma mexicanum (assembly GCF_040938575.1). Lineage (NCBI taxonomy): Eukaryota > Metazoa > Chordata > Amphibia > Caudata > Ambystomatidae > Ambystoma > Ambystoma mexicanum. The sequence goes on along the minus strand of NC_090922.1, from coordinate 583,336,386 downwards.
CTTTGAAATTAGAACAATCTTCTCAGAACCACACGAATATCGTGCTCAACAGAAGAACAGTGAGGAACATCTTGAGCAAAATCACTACCCTGAAAAATCTAAAATCAGGACTACGCCAGGATTGAACCATACCACAGAGGGACGATTGTGAAAGCTTATATTCATATAAGATCTGACGCCCTCCCCGCTTCCATCAAAAAAGCATTAGAGGAGCTGACACGCTGTGGCTTCCATCTATCAATTCTGTCAAAAGCCAGCCACTCAGTTTTCGCCCGGCAACACACCCTGGATCATATATCAGAAAACTGCCACTACAAGTCGAAAACGGAAGATCTGTACAATACCAATAGAATGCCTCGGCAAATAGTCAAGCCAGCAGACTCCAGGCAAATTGGCAATAGAATCCCCACCTCCTCAATGACGAAAGAATGAAAGGGGGACAGGCCGACAGGAAAGTCGTCACCAAGGGCTCCTTGGACGCAGACGCCAACAACCTGAAATGGGGCTGCCTCTTCAACAACAGACTCGCCCATAGTACAACGTCGAGACCAACCCGGCACCAGCTTAGTCAATTCACCAAAGCTTGCCACCAAAAAAACTCTGCCCTCGCCAATGAAGCAACTTTGGGCCTGGTTGCCAAAATATTATCGTCCCATAACAAAAAATAGCACTTCGCTACCGACGGGAAAGAGGCGCAACTGTTGTGGAACTTTAGAAGTTTCTATCAGTCTCCTACCAAACTGCACATGGGCTCATGGAACACGCAGGGATATCAGCACTTGATGAAAAAAGGCGATGTCAATCTGAGCGATTTCGACATTTTGCCACTACAAGAAACGTGGCTATCACCACATCTTGACGGCTTCAGTATTGAATTTTCCCCAACTAAAAAAAAGCGCCCTGGTCCTTCCATCGGCCAGAATACTACTAGAGATTCGCTCAGGAAGCAGCATTAGCATCCAAAGGACACTGTCAGTCTCCTCAAACCATCTACCAGTGCTGACAAGCGGGACTGTCCTAGATCTCAAAAGCAATCTGAAAAAAGAGCTAGCGGTAGCTATCATCAGCGTCTACTGGAATCCCCAATCAATAACGGATGAGCGTTTCTTGAAAAACATTGAGAAAATAGCCGACGACTTATACGTTGAAACAGAAGTGACTCACATCATAATCTGTGGAGACCTGAACGCCAGGTGCCCCCTATCTTTGGAGGTGCAGAAGCATGGAAAAACGCCAGCGGCAAAAAGAGGAGCCAAATTGCTAGAGCTGATGGAGTCTCGGGCCTGTTACAACTTTGCCCAGGCTTTCCCCAACGCAAATCGCTGGCCAACGTCGGAAAGAGACACTTCAAGCGCAACAATCGATTAAATCTTTGCAACAGAAAACATGCTGAACCTAGCTACCTCTTTGGAGCTCATTAGGACCAGCGCAAGTAACCACAACTTGCTCAAAGCGACTTGGGTGACTTCTGGGCGAGGGGCCCTGATTGGCAAAATGCAAACAGAGTGCAACATCCAAGGGAACCGACTAAAGCTTACAGAGTCCAGAATAAAAGAGCTAACTCTCAAATAAAATGGCAGATGGCTGGCAACAAACTGCTTGCATCAACAGAACCAGATTATCAACCTCTACTGAGCCCGTACAAGATTAAGACAAAGAAAAACCTCCTACTGAGGGATTCAAGTTTACATCAATATGACAAGGAGCTGGTTGCAAAAAGAGCTGTCTTGAGACGCCTAAGAAGAAAAGCAAAAATTGCAAACTCAATATCGGCTCAAAATGAGCTAACAAAAGACGTCAAGTCCTACAAAGCATGGCTAAGAAACCACCAGAGTGCTCTCTACCAAAGAGACTCAGAAGAAATGCTGAAGAAACTGGGAGGCAAGAATGCCGGACAATTCTGGACTCTGATTAAGACATCGGGAGCTCACACTGAACCCTCCCAGTCGAATTGTGTGAGTGAAGCTGGTTGGATAGACCATTTCACAGCCCTCTTCAGCGACTCAACTGAGTCTGGGCCAGTTTACTTCAACGAAAGCAAAGCTCCCTGGATCGACCTCGCAAATGAAGAGGACATACAAGCAATCATTCGCAAATTAAAATCTTCGAGGGCCCTGGGGCCAGACGGAGTGACCAACATTGACCTCAAGAACTTTCCAGAAATGTGGTCTACATTCATCAGCACATTATTCAAAAAATGTGCCGCCGACAGATCACTCCTAAAGGTCCTGGACTACGTCTGTGGTGGTCCCAATTTTCAAAAAGGGTGATAGGGCAAACCTGCAAAACTACCGACCCATCATCGCCCTCCATGACACGATCGGAAAAGTGTTTGGCATGCTCTTACTATGGGATTTCCAAGCTTGGGCCAGACTTGCACCCCTAAAAGACCAGTTTCAAGCCGGATTTCGAAAAAATTCCAGAACTACTGTCAACATCATGATCCTAAGCATACTCAAAAACAAAACTCAAGAGGGGACAACAACGATGTACCTGGCGTTCATCGACCTCACCCAGGTGTTTGAGCAGGTCGACAGATCACTTTTATGGGAACAACTCTCGGCAGGAAACTGTCCAAAGAAGATTCTCGAGCCCATAAAAGCCTTTTACTCAGGAACATCAATGCGGTTGAAGCTGAGCGGAAATGGCACACTATCAGAAGAAATCCCAATAAAAAGAGGGGTAAAGCAGGGCTGCCTCCTGGCTCCGGCACTGTTCACAGCTTTTATAGGAGACTATTAAGATTCAACAATAGCCGTGAAAGCATTTCCACCGAAAATTGGGGTACTCCTGTCCCAAGAACTCTCTACGCTGATGACATTACCCTAGTTGACCAAACACCAATTGGTCTTCAGCGCCAACTAACCAACCTATTAGACTACACAGAAACTAACAAGCTGCAAATCAACAAAGAAAAGACCAAAAAGAATGATCCTGGAAAGAAAGAAAAACAGGCAAATTTCACATCCTGGCAATTAGAAAACTCCAAAATTGAAATAGTGTCCAAATTTGCTGGACAACACTCGTCTAGAAGCGAGCATGCAAAGATTCATCTGGACCGAAGCTAGATCACTGACAACACAAGCCTGCATGCTCGACAATACATTTGGTCGCTTCTCTCTGATACCCCTACTCAAATTTTACAAAGCGAAAGTTGTACCGTGTTTGATCTATGGCGCAGAGGCAATGCCAATGATACCGGAGGGGATCTGGCAACAGATTGAAGGTTTCTTTTAGAGGTCGGTGTTGTCGCTCCCCAAATCAACTGCACTTCTGGCAATCAGGAGAGAGTTGGGACTCATCTCCCTAAAAACAACAGCGGAAAATAGCAGCATGTCACTATACAGGAATATCCTGTTACGAGATTCATCGCCTCTGCACAAATTGATATGCACAGAAATCCAGACAGGGGGATCCAAAATGTTATCACTATGGGCAGCCAAGAAAAGAGAACAACTAAAGTCAATTGCATTTACACAGGAAGAGCGAATGCAAAATCCGCTGAGAATTAAAAAAAAAAACTAGAGGACCTTGACTGGATAGGTACTTTGGAACTGGCGGAAAAGAATAAACTCCTAAACCACTTGCCACTACTTCCAACGAAAGTGAACGACTTAGCGGAAATTTACAAAAAATTTCCTAGCAGACCATTAAGACAGTTCTTCTTAAGAGCAAGATGAAATTTACTACCAACAAATGAAATTTGGCACATCAGAGGCCTAGCAAAAACAAACATCTGCAGGTTGTGCAAAAAGGCTGAGGAAGTTGAATCAGTTCACCATTTACTGACGTCATGCTCTGCGCTACAAAAAACCAGACTTACTTATTTATCATCTGTCCTAGAGACCTTCTCTAACTGTGAAGAAGAGACTTGGTGGCCATGACTGATAAGCGGACAAAAGGCCTCATGCGCAATCGCGACAGCTAAAATCTTGCAAATCGTGTTAGCGAAAATAGAAGTAGAAGGACTGAAAGAAACCGAGTGAACAAAGCGAAAAATCAAATCTGGGCTACAAGAGAGTCCGAACCTACGTAACTTTGAAGGTCATCTTCTTTTTGTAAAACCAAACAGTTTTGGTAAACACAAATAAAAAATAAAAACATTTAAAAAAAAGAAGGAAGAGTTAGACTCCTTTTGGAAAACCTTTGAATAGATGCCTACTGTATGTCATTAAGGTGGTCACATTGGCCCAGAAAATGGTCTGAAAGGGATGGGTGAGTGTGGTGGGTGGGCTGGAGTGTGGTGTGTGAATGCCTGATGGTCTCTGCTTCTAGTAATACTTCATATCATGGACATTTCCTAACACTGCCTGATAATGTTATTTCTAACCCTGACTGATCTGCTCATTGGTTTGAATCCTGCTTGCTTCCTATAGATTGTGTGTGCGAGAGAATGATTACATTTTACTTTGTTATGAAAAGATGATCTAAAATGTTTTAGCGAAAGAACATCTTGTGAACATGGTGGGCAGGACATGTGTGCGAAGAGGTGTGGACACATTTGGCTGGGGGGAGATGGTATAGTCAGGATACATGGGATTGATATGATGGGGTGGCAAACTTACTTTATTCGTGTAGGTGGCTAAAATCCTTGTACAGGCCCCTGCAGGGACCAACATTTCCCAAACTATCCAAGCTGCTTCTATTAAAACTGCACACAAGCTCGGTTGGGTCTTTGCTTTAATTTGTACTCCCCACTCAGCTGTAACTATTGCATGCTGCGTGCTTCATAGTGCTGTGTACCTACATTAAAAAAAATGAACTCCTCCCATGGCCGCCACCTTGTACTTCTATAAAGACGTCCCCTTTGGAGTGGGTGGAGCTAGACTGCATCCATTTAATTTGAACTGTGAGGGTGACATGCATGGATGACAGGATGGGGAGAGCTTGCCACTGCTGCCATGGGGACCGACACCACCAGAGCAACCACCAAAACATCTGCTACAGCTATTGGACTTCTTATAAAATGCAATTGATGCCTGCAGACTTCATGGAAAAATCTGTTTCTGTGAACAAACACTTAAATTCTAGAAGGCTATTGACAGGCACATGTTAGATCAGTTCTCTAGTGTGCCTTGCGACATGGACTCACCTGCTCAACACAATTTTGCAGTGATGGGAGGGGGACTGCAGGTGGTGAAGGGGACTGAGTGTAGGAAGACATGTTGGGTTGTTGCCTAGTGATGGAGATGGTTTATTAGCTCAGGAAACATTATGTGGTGGAGATCAATTTACCCAGGAGCCATGCCCTTCTGCCCATGTGAGTCTGTGTAACCCTCTAAAGGTTGTAATTTTTTTTTATTGTGATATAACCAAATTTAGGTTTTTTACACAAACTTTCATACAAATTCATACAATTCTCACATAATAAAAGATAGTTGATCAATAACAATCAAATAAAATAAAATAAGCAAACTGACACATTTCCGACCCACAACAGCAGGTAGTTTACCAGTATTTTTGTGGAATAAAACCTGCGTGTTGCAGTACTCTTATGACATTTAATGTCAATTTAGTCTCGTGGCCAGCAATAATTCTTTCCCAGAAGGCACTTGATGATAACCGATCAAGTGTCCTAACTGAGATTCCGAGGTATTCAACCCTAATGTCCCAGGTACCTTTGCAGAATTTCAATAGGTGCTCAAGCGTTTGTTTACTTGGGTCCGTGCACTTCATGCACAGACTCCTAGTCGCTTCTGTAAGTCCCCATTTGGTCAAAACCGAGCCAGTTTTGATCAAATTACAGACGCACTCTCATGAAGTTCTGCCTTCCTTTTACATCTGGGAACTTAATTAAATACCTTGGAACAAAGCCCTGCTTTTTCCCATACTTAAAGAAGGATGTAGGGATAGAAGATGACCTCACCATATCTGATGTGGTAATCCAATCTCTCATTGTCAATGCTTTCTTGAACTTCAATGGGTTTGTGATCAACGTGTGTTTATCTTGTTCACAATCTTCTGCCACCTGCTTAAGTTCTCTCAAGGTTAGGGAGGTGTCTAAATTTAAATTGTCCAGGAGGTCTTCATACAATGTGTTTGTCATTGGCACCAAAATGGACCTATATAAGGAAAGCAATTTCCACTCCGGTACAGTCTTAAGGGATTTTAGACCTAATTCATATCTAAGTGTAGCCGTCTGGAGGCCTCTGGGCAAACCCAGTACCTGCTTCCAGATATAGCTTTCCACTTTTTGCCAATCTATTGACCATAAGAGAAGTTTGGCCTTGGCCTTCATTCCATATAGTAGCACAGGAATAGTTTTTGCCATATAAAACTTTATTATTGGCATGATGGAAAATTTACAGTACAAACTCGAGCTCTTCTTCATTTGTGCGGTCAATTGTGTACATTTGGCCAGTAATTCTGCATACTGTGTCCCAACTGTCGGGACCGCATGCAGAAAGAATCCAACGTATATCAGTTATTTTACCACAGGGATTAAACAACCACCTATTGACCAAGGATACCTGGCTCCTTTAATGCCCTTGCCTCCAAAGGCTACAACCCTTGATTTCTCTGGGTTTACAACCCGATCATTTGCTTTCATGTACAAATTGAGCGCCTTCAGCAGTCTTTGCAGAACGAGAGGGGTCCTGTCTAGCAGGACAATGTCGTCTGCATACATAAGCCATTTGATAGCTAGTGAACCCACATTAGTACTTGCCAGTGCTGAGGACTCTATAAACTGTCCAAAGTCTCCCAGATTGAACTTAAAGAGGAATGGTGCCACCATACACCCTTGTCTGACTCCCCTGTTTTCGCTTATATAATCTGACAAATGTCCAGCTAGATTAAGTCTAACTCTAGCTGAATTTCCTTCATGAAGGCTTACTAGGATATTTGTTAGAGCTTTCAGCGCCCCTTTCTGCTTCAGCTTGAGCCAAAGCTTGTCCCAATTCACCATATCAAAGGCGCTCAACAGGTCTATAAACGCACCATAGATTATACCTACGTTGTTTTTATCTTTATAATTTGTTAATGAGGCAAGTATTATACCATTCAGAGATGTTGAGTGGCCTCTTCTAAAACCTGTTTGTTGTTTAGGAATTATGGTGTTTTCTTTTGCCCAGGCTTCCAGTTCTCTTAATACTAGACTGGTGAACAACTTGCTCCCCACATCCAGCAACGTAATTGGCCTGTAGCTCGTTGGATTTCTACGATCCCCCTTCTTGAAGATAGGGACTATAATCGCCGACCTCCAAGAAGGGGGAATCGATCTGTTATCTATCACTCTCCTAAACAATGTGTACAGGATTTCCATCCACAGGGCCCCATTTCGTTTGAGGACTTGATAGGTTAGACCATTAGGGCCCGCAGATTTGGATGAAGAGGATTTATTAATCAGATTTGATATGTCCTCCATATTAAAACTCAGACCCCAATTTCCACCACCCCCTTTAAATGTTGGCACTCCCTGTGGTTTGTGATATTTATCACTAAAATGGGTAAACCAACTTGATTCTGGCACATTGTTCATTTGGACAGTGTCTTGGTCAGTTTTACGTGAGTTAATAAGTGACCAGAAATTACGTGTGGAATTGTTTTTCAAAGCGCGCAACATTTCTTCTCCATCATTTTGCCACAGCTCCTCTCTATGATGTCTGGACCAACTCCTTAAATTGTTTTTGATTTTTTTTGTCTCTATTGCAAGATCTGATTTACTTCTTGCCATCTTCCTTGCTATTCTTAATTCTCTCCGTGTTTCACATTTTTTGCCCATATTGCTTCATCAAAATTATGTTTGTGGGCATACTGACGACCCTTCTGGATGTTCTTTGGGCAGTCAATTGACCATATGAAATCATGGAAAGTAAGTGGATTACAGTTTTTATATAAGACTTCAGGGCATTCCCAATCATAGAGTGTGTCCAGACCATCATTTAGACGAGCACCGTCTCTCTGATATTTAACCAGGCTGTTTTTCTAGACATTTACAACTACTCGATTGTCCCATACCTCTATTTTGTTTCTAAAGTGCCAATTTATTTGTGTTTCCAATCACTTATGGTCACCTGTACCTCCATCCTTTACTGAAAAATGTGTGCATTTCCCAAACCAATTTGTCGATAAAAAGACATAGTCCAATGTTGACTCTGTGTTCCCCCTCCCCCATGTGGTGGCAGGCGGAACGTCCCCTTCTACAGATCCATTTAAAAGCTTTAGGTCCCATGCATCAAAGAAGTCCAACCATTTTCTACCGTTATTTGTTATTTCTTTCGTTCCTCCCTCGAAACACATCTATATTTAGTTTGAATACATTGCGAGTTTAGATCCCCTGCAACAACAATAAAGGCCCCAGACTGAGTAATCCTGATATCACTAAGGACAACCGAAATCGAATCAAGGAATTCCAACAATTTTTCCCTGGCAGGGTTCCAATATAAGATGATAATTATTATTTCTTTAGATAATGTGCCACTGGGGAGAGTGACTGCTTTCACCACAAGAATTCCTTCTTGTTTACAGGTATAACTGTTATTTCATTAAATAAGACCCTTCTGCAAGCAATCAATAGAACCCCCCATCGGTCTGCCCTTGGCTTTGCTGTATGCTGATTGTATTGCCAAATTAAAACCCTCAATTTCTGGTGTATTAACTAACCAGGTTTCTTGTAGTAGAATCAAGTCACTCTCCCCAAAAGTTCTCATTTTGTTGTTTCTGAATGAACTGGAACCTCGTGTGTTCCAACTAGTAATTCTTAAGTTTTCACTGCTAAAGAGACGCCTGTACTACTCCCAGCTTCTGGCAAACTTGCATGATTATTTCTGGTAACATTGGCAAGGGTAATGGTTGTAGTCCCTCTTTGGAATGGCTGTCTTTCATTGTTTTCTGCTTGGCTTGTATTAGTGAAACTTTTCCCTAGACAGCTCTGTTTTCCTCGGCTCCGTCAACTCCTGTTCCATAAGATGGCAGTTTTTCATGAACTTCCAAACCCAAGCAACACAACTTTTCTGCCACGTTTAGGAAAGCTTTGACCCCTATTTTGGAAACAAATCCCACTTCCACTAAACTTGTGCGGCCCGATTCTGGGAATCGGACATAGTCAATATCTTTTATTGAAAATAGATATAATTCTGGGATCTTTTTTACTAATGACAGAATCGCTCCCCTATTCAAAGGTTTGCCAGACTGCCTGTTTTCTTCATTGATAAACCATAGTCTCGGGGCAGTTTAAGGGGCTGACTCTTCTTGACAATTTACAGATCTCACAGTCTTAACTTCAGAAGATTGAATTATCACTGATGGAATTGTAGTTCCTTCTTTTTCCACTCCTACAAATTGGTCTGGCTTTTTAGTCTCCAACTTGGATACGGACTCTTCAACCTCACCTTGTAGATATTCTGTCTGGGTTTTAGGTGTTTCTGTTAGTCCTCCAGTTTTTGCTGTTGCCATATTAAATATTGGAGCAATCCTCAAGCCAATCTCTCCTGTGGTGAAGCTTTAGGAATAATTTTCTTTTGGGGTAAGAATATTGGTGCCAAATTAAGCAATTTCCCTGTCGTCTTTGATCTAACAGCATCCTGTTGATGTAGCTTTTTATCTACTTTTGCTAGTTTTTCTTCTGTCTGAGTGCCCGTAGTTGTTTTCTTTTGTTGTTTTTTTTGCTTTTGTGATCCTATTTCAACCTGAACTTTCTGGGCGGGGGATTCAACTTCCAGGTTTCGGTCATTTGTTTCCGCCTCCATGTGATTTTCAAATGTCTTTCCCAGATCTGTGATCCCCTTCACAAAACTATTTACGTTTGATTTCTTTGTTTTTGATCCCTTCGTGTTTTTTGTTTTCTTATCGTGTCTACCCGTAGCCTTGGCTGACATTTGGTCTCATTTTTTATTTTTACGCCTTTCCCTTCTCTGTCTCTTGTATGATTGCTGTGTACTCCTCTTCCATGGTGTTGGATTTTCAATCACTTCTCGTGCTGATATCTCTCACATCTTGGTTTTTGGGAGGCTGTTCCAGTGATAGGTCTGCGACCTGTGCTAGGCGGCAGAATTCTTCCATCACAGACTCTGATAGAGGAGTGTCATCGACATGTATACTTAGTCCCGGCGGAGTGTCATCTCTTTTGGTTTCAATTTCCTGATGTTTTGGTAAATTTGTTGTTTGTCTGGAGTGAATTTTTGATAGCAAATCCTTAATATCCAAATCTTCCTTCAACAAAGAAATTGATTTTTGATTTCAGTCAGGTTTTCACTTTGTTTGGAGAGCCTATCTTCCATCTTTGTCAGTGTGGGCAATACTGAACAATTGATTACCTTTGACCTACAACTGTAAATTCAAATTGTTCAATGTCCATAGTCATTTCCATTAGGATCCCAGTGTGCGTCTGCACGTCCCTTTTCAAGAGTTCGAAGACCTTCACCAGTGAATTAAGAGAATAGTTCCAGGCTGGTGAGGTTGGATCCCCCTCCTTAGGATCTTGGCTCTCACCGCCAAGGGCAGCCCTTGGCCTATGGGCTAATTGACTCGTTTTTAATTCATCAAATGCAGCTGACTCTCTTCTAAATGCATCTGTTGAATTTAGTCTCTCTCCTTGATACAGCAGATTTTGAATTGAATTTAACAGGTGATTGAGGGTCCTTGAAAGATCCATTACTCACCCCGGTAGTTCTAATTGTCTGTTCTCGGTCATTGTGTTGGGCTCCTGATTTGAGAGCCTCAAGGAGTTTGAAGTGAGAGCATTCAGGCTGTTATGTCTGCCTCTCTGGAAATAATGGTCAGTAGTCACTTTTATGTTTGTTGATGACAAAGTAAAATCCTGTAGTAGCGCAGATGGAAGTTTTTTTACTGAGTCTCTCCGAATCTCTTCTGCTGATGTCTTATCAACTTGAGGTTCTTGATGAATTAGGACCTCCACTAAATTGGTATCATTTGGCAAAGTAGTAAGGATAGGCGGACCTAAGTTGTTTGCTTCCACTTGCAAGGATTTTTCCATGTAGGAGCCATCCGATTGGGGGGCTCTTAAGTCATCAGCAAAAGGGCCACTCCTTAAATTGTAGCGAGAGGACATTTCCCAAATATATGAAATCCTTTGTTGAGTGTCGTAGTGTATACTCGATACAGGTCTGATGGTGTTTGTTTTACTTAGATTTGATGAATTGATTTAATGTACAAATGGAGTTCCACACTTTGTTTTAAAGAGCGGGGTGGTCTGGAGGGGAAAAACGGGATCAAAGGAGTGAAGTCTCCAACAGTCTCCTGTTTTCCCTCCTTTGGCTTTTTTTCCCTTTTACCAGTGACTGAGGTGGATTTAGTCTGTTGTTACAGTAGCCTCAATCTATGGGCTCTTAGTGTTATTGCTCAATATCCACGACTGTCTACAGCAATACAGAGCCCACAGCTATCTCCGTGACACGTTTGTAAGGTGAGTACAATCAATTTAGAAAACTGAAAGGGCTTACCGTGGTGGGACAACTTATATTTCCCTGATCGCTGAGACCACGAATAAAGTTTCAGTATGTACAATCCACTGGGCCTGCTTCTCCACAGAGCCAAACAGGCGCAAAACAGTGCTCTGCCTTCACAAAATGCTCCACCCTTTACTCTGCGGCCAGGCTTCACGCCGCAAGGGTCACGGAGGCTGTGTTTTGTGCTTCCTGCTTTGAGGGTGGCGTGGGTTCAACCTCCTCTGCTCCTTAAATGCACAAGCCTCGCTGGTTGCTGGTACTCTTTTCGTACTCGAGTTTCTGATGAATTCCAATAATCCCCGCACCTCGAGCAAAATGCACAATCTGTATTGCACAGTTAATCCTCCAACACCACAGAGCCAACAGCAGCAAAACAGCGCTCTGCCTTTACAAAATGCTCCGCCCTTAACTCTGCAGCCGGGCAAAGGTTGTAATTGTTCAGCATCATGTCATCAGGGGTTTATGCAGGTAAACAACTCCCCTCCACTCCATATGCACCAATGCGCGAATGATGCTGTCCTACTCATAGGGGTAGTGTGATCAGTTGTGGGTCAGTAAGCATCCAAGGTGCGAGTGTTGGCCTGTGTACATGGGGCTGCCTCCTGGAAATTCTCATTGTGTTATGTTCCCTCCAGCACAGTTTGTACTGCTGGCTCCTTTCAACCGCATATTGCACTCCCACACGGGTTGATTCTGAACTCTGAAACCGAGTATGTTGACTTGTGCTGTGCTCCAACATCCTGTGAGCCTTTTTCTGTCATGAACAGGGGATGGCCTACGCCAGTGGCTGTTCGTGGTACAGGCTGCGCAAGTGCATTCCTTTTCCTTCTGCTGTCCTGTCATAGCTACCTATGGAAGGGATATATATTTGGCATTGGCAATGATACGTTGTGCAAACATCACTTTTCATGTCTGGTATGATATGGGGAGTCTGCTCCTCCTGAATATTGTGTGGTTTTGTAACCTGTTTCATGTGTAGCCCCGTTATCATGTGTGCCTTTGCCGGCAAATTGAAGCTAGATTTGCACTATGGTTGTATTGGGTCTGCCATTACCACTTCTATTAAGCAGGAGGTATTTTATGAGGACTTTTAGCTGGATTTTAGGTGGAATTCCAACCTAGAACATGGCAGTATTCACCACTGGCATTATTTCTGGGATACCAGAACTACAGCACTGTTTCTGGGATACAGCCGGCAGAGTTTTCTGTATTCTCCATCAGTGCAATCTTGATGTGGCATCTGCTCTGTAATCGGGAAGATGGTATTGACTGATGGTACTTTATTACTGGCATAATTACGGTTCCTGCCATCTTCCAATAAGTGTTGCACACAAGTCAGGCATTGGGAGGGCCTTCTCAGTCACAATCTCTTTAACCATTTATTTCTGCAGTGATGTCCTAAGCTACCAAATATCCAAGAGGCGCAGCTTGATTTACAGCCTGTTACTTTTTTTTAGCGGCAGCAGAGGAAAGAGCTCAGCAAGTCCCTTGACTGCTGGAATACCCCACCTGTGCGTTAAAGGGAGCTTTACCCACTCAACACCAGTCTGTGCACCACTCTCCTCATTGACCATACCCCATTCTCCTGCCTCAGATGGGTAATCCCTGGATTTCTCAGCGTCAAGAAGTCCGCTGAGCAGTAGGCTCCCCACCAGGCGCTCTTATTGGCAGGCCTACACGCATCGCAATGTTAGCTACTCCCAAGCAAATGCAAACTCTGATCAGCAGTAATGCTACTCACAGCTGTGATAATCAACATTTTTGTAAATCTTACATATATGTTCGAAGATGGAGAGTAATCAGGGCAGATTCCAGGGGCGACTCATCTATATGTGTTGTGTAGTGCTTGACTAGGTATGAAGGAAGACTGTGATATCATGTGGAATGTTGTCCCCTGAATGATAGAATGCAACTCATGCACAAGTCACCACACCACCCTTGATACTTTTTCTTACTATCATTTCACATTTTTAAATGGGTATCAAGATTATAGCAAACATAAATGTTATTATATGGCTAGACTGGCCTACATTGGTGGTACTAGTTTGGATATTATTTCTTACTGTAGAATGGAATGTTTACTGGTAAAGCCAACAGGCGTATATGTTCTTACACGGGGATACTGTCAAATATTGGCTGTGACAACATGGCTGTGTATTCATATAGTATTATTAGTGACATTATGTGCAAAGCAAACATGGATATGTTCTTACACAGAAATACTGGCATATATTGATGCAGCCAGCATGGACATGTATGGGCACAGTCAGCATGAACATTTTTTTATACTGGCATATCGGGCCTCGTAAATCGTTCGAAATTTCACTAGCCCTGCAGGGCTAGTTACTTACTCAACCTACTCGCCCAAAAAAAATGTCTTGCCCCTCCAAAAATGTTGAAACAAATGTCCACTTATTTTGTTAAATGGTGCAGTTCACTATTAATAAATATCCTATTTGGATTAATGCTGCCACCCAAAGTACAGCCGCGCACAGTGAAAGTGTATTTGCTTTTTACTGCAAAGTAAGTTGCTTTGCAGCAAATAGCAAATTAAAAGTTTCTTCATCCCTGTACTCGCCATGAAGGGCGAGGACAATAGATATTGTCTTTGCCCTTCCTAAAATCTCCTTGCTTATGCGAGTGGGTTTCAATAAGATTCATAAAGGATTTTTAAGCTTCAACAGGAAGGGCAATGGTGCACTGTTTACAGACATTAGTACTGATGCTTTGGTGCTTCTTAATATTCTTGGGTATGCTGTGCCTGAAAAGAAGTTCTGGTAACTAAAGTTGGCAAAGTGTATGGAATAGAGAATGTGATCTTTGCTTTTGGGATTGGATCGTTGTTGAAAAGTATGTGGTGTTGAAACCTGATCAAGTAGTGAACATATTTAATTTGGAGGATAATTGGGACAACGGAAAATGTAATCAGGAGATACTTCAAAGTGCTTTCTGATAATTTTGACAATTCAACCTAAAGGGAAAAGGGTGCCTTGTTTTCAATGCAACCGTTCAAGCTAAACTGACAAATGTATCTGGTTGCTGGGTTACTGAGCCAATATAAGTCACATGGCCATGGTTGGCTCCCACTGTTACTTCTAAAACAAACTATGGGGGTCTTCGTATATAGGAGGGTCACCAGAACTGGAAGAAGGGTCTCTGGGTGTTGTTTTCCACCTTTGGTCTCTCACTGACCAACAATCAAATGGGTTTAGATGAGGGGTCAAAGCAGCCATCATCATATGTGACATCCTGTGCAATATATTGATACAATTGCATGTCGTATGGCCTGGAATTGGCCCCATTTAAATGTGGTCTAGAATTGCCTGGTGAACTAAAGGGTGTGTCCTGTTTTGGAACAATTTGCAGATACTGAAGAACAGCACAACCACACACTGCGTCTGGTTTTCTGGGAACTGAAAGAGAATCTCTTGACTATCAAAATTTCTAGGCGCCAGATGGGGATGAGGCTAGCCAAGTTCATGGGTGATATTATTTCAGGCAAAGTGATTCAACCCAAAGAATATGTACATAAAGCCATAGTACAAAATGGAGCACCTAGAAATAAGGAGAACTAGTTCTGCATTTTAAACAAGTGCAGAGCATTCAAGAACACACAAAGAAAGAAGCAAACAGTTAATGGAGTCAGCAAGTCAGTCTAGTGATATGTTAAGAAATGATGTAAATGAAGCACCAACCTTACAAGGTGTTCAAGTGAAAACCATTCTTACTGTGAATGCAAGGGTGACATGTTTATTCAGATGTGGAAGGGAGAAAATGCTGTGATGGTATATATATATATATATATATGTCCAGGGAAGATAAAAACAGAGAACAGGTCACTTGTTCATGTGTTGTGTACCAAGGGTCACACCAAGCTATATTGCTAAATGTTTAATATTACTTGGTTAATACAATTTATTGGTCAAGTTCTCTGAATTGAGTACCAGGGTGGAGTTGCTTAGTCAACACTGTGCCAGACAACGCAAAGAATACACACGAAGGGGGCAAGGTATTCACTGAAGATGATGACGCATGTGTTGCAGGCGTGATCCAAAGGCATCAAATATATAAAAGTATGTAAGATAGTAAAAACATGAGTTGACAGTGGGTCTTTAGGATTTTGCCGAGGAGGGGTGGGGGTCATATTCTTCATTTGGTTGGGTTGTGAGAAAGAAAAACCTTCACTCATGAAGAACCCTTACAGACCTGTTTTTTTATGGAGCTCTGACGTCATCTCACAGCGTTTTTGGCTGCTTTTAGTAGCAGGCAATATGATGTAAAAGTCATGCACAAATGCAGCCGGCATTAGGATCTATCGACATAAAGGAATGGAGGTCGGGTAGGATGGATACGATTGAATGGCATTGCTCAAAACCAAATGCTGTCTGTGGATGCCCTGGCAGATATGCCGGAAGGTGGCACCCACTCTATAGTCAGGGACTATGGGGGGATCTGCTATGGTGGAATCACTGTTTCAAGAGCGTTTTATATTTTTCCCTGACATATGATACGTAGGTGAAACTAGTGTGTTTTGGTGGTGTATCATTAGGCACGTAGCTGGTACTATAATATAACATCCCGAGAATAATAAATCAGAATGAAAAAGCAAGAGGTCAAAATAACTAATTTGACAATGAAAGCATTGTATAATGTACAAATAAAGAAATTTACATTCAAAAAAGTAAAAAATAACTTAACGTATTATTTTACTTTTTTACAAAGAAAAATTATGTGCAAATGTATGCATGTATTGCAAAGCTGTGTTTCTGATTTCTTATTCATTTAACTAAACTAAGGAAACGTCGCAGCACAACCCACAGCTAGTCCCATCTCTGCATTGTTTGCACTTGCCTATTACGTGTGTG
The DNA here is from genome assembly GCF_040938575.1 of Ambystoma mexicanum. Classification (NCBI taxonomy): domain Eukaryota; kingdom Metazoa; phylum Chordata; class Amphibia; order Caudata; family Ambystomatidae; genus Ambystoma; species Ambystoma mexicanum. The sequence goes on along the minus strand of NC_090922.1, from coordinate 583,320,113 downwards.
GGGCCTTGTATGTGTATTTTCAGAATTGGCGTGTGCTTTTGTCCTTTTCATCTAAGTTCTTTTCAGTAAAAGAAAAGGTTACCTCTTCTTTTTTCATTAGTCTTACTCTTTGCAGTTAATTTTACTGTGTACCATCTTCCTCCATGTTTCTGTGACTTTAACTGGTTTTGGCATATTGCAGTGTTGTGGGTGGGGCTGAGCCACCTGGTGGGACCATAGTAAGTGTCCACTTTCTGAAGGTTGCCAGGGCCTTTTCCCCTCAATAGTAGCTCGTACTAAGCATGTCTAACTTCACTTACTGTTCCACCTTCAACTGAGGAGTGATCTCAAGGCAAACGTTTTGTGACCTTGTCTTCTCAGGACTAGGCACATGCATCCTTTTGAAAATGTATATACAATGATGACTCTTCATATAAGCTTTTAAATCAGTACACATAATTTCATCTTTGTATTTATTTACTTATTTGAGCTCTTGGAAACTGAAGCACACAACACCATGGTATTATATTTGCACCATGGCAGGAACATTTGAGGAAAAGAACAAGGGGATGATACGTGATGAAAAACCAAGACTTGTTGGTCTTGAGGAAGACTTAGTTATAATCTTATGGTGGCTTGAGAGATGGCGTCCCAATGTTAGAGGCTAAGATGGTACGGAAGGAACTTCCAAACACTGAATTGTTTCAGAGGGGAATTTGAAGGGCGTGGTGGAGGACATGCAGATTATATTATCAGTGTAAGATTTACAATTATAATTGAGGCCAGGACCAGTCCAATTGGCTTTGTTGTGAATGTATAAGGACTTGAATTTGATGCTGCTGGAGACGTGATCAGTGTAGGGAGGCAAGAACCCTGGCAATTCATTCATGTTCAGTACTTGGGTGGCTGCTAGTGAGAGACATGTGACTGCATCCCTAAAACCAACCCATGGCCTTTTCAGCCTAAACAACTTAATTCTCCCCTGATCTGCTAATATGAAGGGGGCGGTACTTGGGCATGTAGTGAATCCAATAAAAGAGTTGAGATCTAAAAGTCAGATACTGAATGGTGCCGGGCGTGGAGGTTTTGGCAGTGGTGACCGGGCAGGAATGTGACGAGACCAGTGCTGGAAATAGGTAGCCTGACAACATACATAGATGCTGCTAATGCTGAATTAAAAAGGCAACAAGCTAACCCACATCCTCTGCTTCACTTCATTGTCACTTTAAAATATTGAGGATCACAGCAAACAGTAGGACCAGTCCTGCCATTTTGAACAGAAATGAAACAATGCCAGGATCGGCACACTCATCCACAATTCGTGTTTTGGTCGGCTTCAAAACCCTATCCCATTGTGTCAGGATGGCCTTCCTAGCTCCGTCCCACTTTCCTGGTCCAGTCAGACGGTACTGGTAGGGTGTGCATGGACCGACGCAAACTTCCATGGCCAGTCTAGGATCCGTGAGGAAGAGTCGGAGCACATTGGGTTTGACACCCGCCTGAACAGCAAGCTCGTCCATGTAGTCAATGTAGTCCACTTGTATAGTGTGACGTTGGCTGGGCACATACCTGTAAAGGAGAAACAACATGTGGTGTAGTGAATACTGAGAGGAGGGCATACAGATTATTGGGCCCAGATTCCAATTGAAACGAAGAGGCTCATTCGCCATTGATACCGAAACTTCGTGAACTTGTCTACTCATCCCTAAGAGGCTTTGCTCGTCTGTACAGTAAACCTAGCGGTATAAAATATTATACAAAGAGAAGGGAAAGGGAAGACTTGATAAACTCCTCAAATACCGGCAAGTTTAGAGATCTACAAGTCTGGACAGGAGCTAAACATGATCACCAATACTTCTTCATGACCACGAGATCTGGTTAAAGTAGGCTGCTTTTATTTATATGTAGGGATTTATAAAGAGCAAACTGTCCAAGCAAGCAACAAATCCCTGAACAAATGAGGAAGAAATGTGTTACAAAGAAGGGAGCGGAGGAGAGGAGAAGGCTGGTTAATGTACGTCAATAGGTTGGTTGAAGAGTTGGGTATTCAGGTTCCCTCTGAAGCAGAGGGTGGGTGAGTATGCCTGATTTGAGTTGGCAGTTTGTTGCATATTCTGGGTGCAAAACAGGAGAAGGCCTGATTTCTGCTTTTCTTTCCTTTTCCACAGTTCTCAGGTCCCACCTTGTGATGCCATGATTTTGTATCATCCCATGGCCCCCTGAACTATTATTTTTCTCAGCCAAGTACATCAGGGTGCCAGTCGCAATTATCCTAAAGGCGAGGCAGAGTATTTTTAGTGTAATGCAGACCTATAGAGTAGACAGTGGGAGCGGGTGATATGGTGGAATTTCATCATGCCAGTGATGTGTCACGCTGCAGCGCTGCAAATGTCTTTTTTTAAGAACCAAGGAAACGGCTGGTTTGCTTGTGGGGAGCATTGCCACCATGTAAGTTGGAGATAACCAGGACTTGGACAGAACTTCCATCAGCGAGGAGGATACTCTTTAGTTTGGGAGTGAACGCTGATACTTTGCCATTTGTGTTTTGTTTGTTATGTTAGTCTTGAATGAGAGGATGCTGACAATCGGGAAACTGAAGGGACTTCTTCTCTTAATGATGATCGAGCTAAATGCGCAAAAGGGCTGAAATATTGACCTGACTCTGTAAATTTGTCACTCAATGGTGTTTCAATTTGAGTGCCGGCAAAGACATGAATATTTTAAATTCGTAATGCAATATATGATGTACGGTTTCCTATGCAATCTGGAATTTCACTCTACTGGAAACCAATACCTGATTAGCAGTCCAAACCCAGTAAGTCAAAAGACATAAAAATCCATGTCAAAGTCACCTTATCACTCTAGAAATTCCATTAGACTGTACCAAGTGGTTGGCCATTCTCTGAAGGCCTTCTGTTGTTGATGTGATCCGATAGTCATCAACACATTCTTAGCTTGACTTACATTTAGGCAATTTATCATTAGTTGCACTATAGCATTAACCTGACACCGAAAGAATGTAGACAGCCCAGGGCTTGTTAGTGAATGAGCTATGTGAAAGTCAACACTGTATTTGTGGGACTATTGACCTGTCCTCCGGAATATATTTCCCAAAAGTCTCAAGCAAACACACACTGAAATAGGATGGGCAATGCGGAGCCATAGGGAAGTGAATAAGAGACAGGCCCAACAAGGAAACAGAGGTCCATGGCTGCTTGTTATAGCTAACCCTGCAAGAATGGGGTGACCTACATGAGTATGATGCATTTGAAGTTGGACCCTAATCATGGATCCTTGTTCGATTTTCAAGAGACCAAACAGATCGAGTTCCCATGCTCAATGACCAAAAATATTGCAGTAACTCCAGCCAAAACAACCAAAGATGCTAAAACAACATCTCTCCAACAGGGCTTTGTTAAGTATTCATTTAAACACACTGTAGCAAAAAGGCAACCGCCACAACGTAGCCAAATACGTTCATATCGCCATCCCGACGTGCCACTACAGAACTCTGGATGGCGGGGTCACTACTAGTACGTAGGATCCAATAACGCCCAACATGAGCAGCCATCATTTTCATACCATTGCGAGCATATCATTCGAGAAGGTCTATATTTAACTCTTGGGATAAGGGACACGTGGCAGCACTAATACCCCTGGACTTCACATCACTGTATGACACAGTTAAACATGTCTACTTCCTGACGAATTCTGAAACATTATGGGGCTCTGAGGAACCGCTCTGGACCAGATTAAATCATCTCTCGCCTTCTAGAGCCAGAAGATAAGGGTAGACCTGGCTGAATCCAGTATCAAAAGTGTCCTCTTTGGGGTCCCAATGAGACCCTCTCTGTCACCTCTCCAATGTAATGTCTAAATACAGGATCAGGTCTAAGACACAGTACACCATGCACGTAATCTATTTAAGTAATCATACCCCAACAGAAACCTGCGGCTACGAGGTGTACTTAGTACCTGAGCAACCAATGGACTGCCTCCCTTCTCATGAATGGAGGTCTGGTCCCTGCTAAATGTAGAACACTTTCCATTGCTTTTCGCAGGATGGATAACGCACGTTACTGACACTGACATAGTAACAGTTTAAAGTGGTTTCTAGCTGACCTCATGAATACAGAAAGAAATATATCCACATGGTGCTGGAAAGAGGGCAGTCTGCTTGGGCGGAAATCCTACAAAGATCTTGGAAATTAGAGGGGATGTGATACTAGGAGGGATTGATAGGGTGGGGACCTTGTGGGGTTAACTATGGGGGAAACGCAGGAAATGCTGAAATCCACTAGCAGCTGGGGTGGAATACATTATCTAGTAGATGTAGAAGATGTGATTCCTATAAAGAGGGGGCTGCCCTCGGGGTGTTAAGGTGCAAGCCCTTCAGGGTAAGGTACCCATGAGTGTAGAGGTCTGGGATGCAATCCATTAGGTGTTGATAAAAGAGAAATCCCCTGGGGATAGGGAGGAAACTATCCCTGGGAAATAGGGGCATGCAATTCAATGGCAATAGGAAGGGGAGGGGGATAACCTGAGAATGGACGCGGAGGCTTGCAATGCCCCAAGGCTGGCAAGGTGTTCAAACTTTAGAATGGAGAAAGAGGGATTGTTCCAATCCCTGGGAATGCGAGTAGAGGGCAGTCTTGTGGGAATGGGGGTGAGATGCAATCCTTGTATGTGGGGAGCACAATGCACTGTGAATGTATCAGAGTGCAGCGCCTGGGAGACAAGGGGTGCAACCCTTGTGTAGGGATTGGGGTGTGATCCCCAGTGAATTCAGGAAATCACAATCCCTTGGTAATGGCAAAGGTGCAATCCACTGGCAAAGGGATAAGATGACATGGCCTGATACTAGTTACAATCCCATGAACATGTGAGTGGGAAAACTCATTTGACAGTTAGGCAAGGAGTAATCTTAAGGTTATATTGAAGGGTGCAATCCCCTGACCATTGCGGAGTGTCCCACCCATATGGAATGGTTGCAGTGATCTCTGGCAAATTGGGGTGCATGGAATCCCCCAGAAATGTCGTGTGCAGTCCACTAGGAACTGAAGAGGGAGCAACTTGCTGGGAATGTTGATGGAATCCTCCAAAGATGTGGGAGGGTGCAAACACCTGAGAATAGGACAGGAGGCATTTTGAACGAAATAGTGACGGGCATGCCCCCAGGGTGGGGTGGGGTGTAATATCCTGGGTATGACAGAGGAAACAAATTCCTGGGATCACAAGAGGGTGAAATCCCCTGGGAATGTTGGATTTTTGAAATCCCCTGGAAATAGGAGAGGGCACACTTCACTAGGAATTGGGGAAGATGCCCATGCGAGAGATCAGGGTATGACATAAGCCCTTGTTAGCTGAGGAAGATGCAAACGTCTGAGAGTTGCTAATGTGGTGTATTGTCATGTGACATTCAACAGTCTGAAAAAAAACACTTGGTGCTAGTTTCCTTCTGCTATTGATGAAGAAATCTTAGCAAAACTACTGAAAGATGCCTGCATTATCTTTACCCATTACATGCAATGATGGTGTTTTTTTAATAATGTCTTTGCAGCTAGTTTACATCTGGCAGTTTAGCTTGGATTTCTTCCCAGAATTTCAATCAGTTTTATGATGTATCACATTGGAAGGTGACCCAAGCATACAGATGTTGAGAGCCTGCTTGCGAAGGTGTGTAATCCCTACCGTTTTTCCAAGGCTTCTTTCTTCTTCATGATGTCAGCCGCCATCTCCTCTGCCGGTGGCAACTTGTTTAACCCTAAAAGAGAAGAGATTCAGCGATTAAGTGGATTTTTCACCAGCATCATGTTAGGTTTTATTTTCTGAAGCAAGCAAAGGAGGCATATAACGGAAGCCCCAGAAATAGGATTGCAGTCCCAGTTGTCTGAGCTTTCTGGTACTGTGCCCAGAGTATTATATTAAGGGTGGCAGCATTTCTAGAATGTTAGTTGTTTAGTTTCCCCCACTTTTACCTTCCATAGCATTGATGCTTTTAGTCTAAAGTGCTGATACCACGTGTTGAACACAGATGAATTATTCTTATCCCAACAAAATATCTTGTCCATGCAGTCACTGGTCCAAAAGGCTTAGTGTCTGCTCGTAAGCCAGTAGATTTTCAAGAGATGCCCCTTCCCACAAGATGTGCACTTCTGATTGTTCCTTCCTGAAGCCATGGTTTCTAGTCACTTCCGCCACTCACACAGTGACCATCTGCTTCCTCTCAAGCACTCGAGTTCCCTTTTATCCTTTGCTTGGGTCCTGAACAGTTTACCCCAGAGGTGAATAGAGTGAAGGAAGAAGATTGTGGATAATAACTCACTCTCCCACTCACATGCAGCAGCTGCCATATCAGCAATCAGATAGGGGGTAAGTCCAATGCACTTACCTACACACAGTGTGCCTTAAGAAACATGCCAACATAGTGGACGGCCGCCCTGAGAATACCAAGTGCAGTGCAGGCTTAGTATCGCCTATAGGGCAATAGAACAATGCCCCAAGTGCAGACCCAACATGCTATTGTGAGCCAGTTTTGTTGTTGTTGTAAAAGTGGCCCCGTTTTTTGGACAAAGTGGGCCAGTTTGAGTGATTTCACTGCGCAGTTAGTAGTTCTTTCGAGTGTTGCTGAACACATATGTTTTTAATGCACAATTTGCAACACATTAACAAATAAAACATCCCTTGGATACTACTTAGACTGTCACAAATGGAACAAACTGCAATTTGTGACGGTGGGACCCTTTTCTATTAGTGCCCAAGACAATTGTATGCTCCAGGCTGACCCTAGACCAGTTGGAACCCAAATCAGAATGGGACAGCATCACTACTTTTCTGAGCACCTAATGGGCTACTTGCTAGATTGCATACGGTTTCAAATTAAAACTTTGCTACACACTTAATTTACATTTTGCTACAATTACAATTACTGCTCATAAGAAAAAAGAAAAGAAAAAAAACAACCTCAAGGCTAGGGAGCACCCTACAACATGAAAAGAAAATAGCATATCACCAAAACCATAAACTATGATAGATCAATTCAAAACAATATAAGGATCAATCTATAATTGCAAACTCTCTATATGTCCTTATAAGGGTGCTCTGTAATAATTCCTATGCCTTGGCACACTTTAACCTTTTATTTGCATCACTGGCAGTTCAAAATGTTCCTTCAGAAAAGCTAGGAAATCCAGGGACAAAGAGATTTGTGAACTTGACCTCAAATGCCCCCACAGCTCCATCAATGTTGATGTCGAGAAGTCTACAAGACGTTTGGCCAGCCATTTAGATCGAATCTCAGCACAGCCAGAGCAGATTAGGGTGAGATGGAGCAAAGATTCATAAACACAAGCACAAAGTCGACAATGGTAGTCTCGCAGGTCAGGTGGCTTCCTAACCTTGGTGACTTTTTTAGTTGGATATATATTCATTCTCACCCTAAGAAGGCTGCCTCGCTTGAATTTGCATGGAAACTTTACAGTATACGCTGGCAGAGATCCCCTTGCTCTTACTTCCGTAAAGTTATTACCATACAATTTGGCGTTTTCTCTAACCTCTAAGGAATGGATCCAGTCTAGATCGTATAACTTTCCTTTGACCTTAGCCGGTGGTTTTTGCAGCGATTCCACTGATTCACCCACATCCAGTAGAATATCCATGCATAGCGATCGCTATGCCACCAAAAGGTGCTCACCGGGCATTTTAGCGGCAAGCCAACAGCCAGTCCGCCCTCTCCCCTTTCAGCCATACATTTCCTGAAAAGAGATAGACTTTTCCAGACTGTAGTCGAATATAGCGATGTTAGGCCTAATTCTGCCCTTATCACTTGGATTGGGATACAGTTTGGGAGATGTAAAACCTTTCTACAGAAAATTCCCTCAAGTTTTCCCCACACCAGAGCTGATAATGGAAACAATGTTCCAGCTCCGTAAGTCAGAATTGGGGCCATCTTGAGGCGGAAAAAATCAATGGGATCAAAGAATACTTGCAGTATCTAGCTTTTATAATGCTGTCTTGGGCAGCTAGGTTCCTGGTCTTGCTTTGCAGCTCCTGGTCTCTTTGCACATCCTTGGAGCTGTCGTTTAAGCACACACCTAAGTTCATAAGGGCCGCTACTTCGACAACCTTTTCTCTGTTAATGGACCATCTTAAAATGGAGGTCTTCTTTCTTTTTTTTCCCAAAAACATAATTCGCGATTGTTTTGCATTGATCTTCAGACCATTCAATTCTACATACTTTTCAAGGGCGTTCAACTGTCTTTGTAGGCCCACCTTAGTTCGATCAAGTAGAATCAAATCGTCTCCAAAGAGCATTCAACTAATGGGTATTCCCTCCAATATTGGAGGGAAGCATCTTACTTGTTCAAAGGCTTCCTCAATATCTGAGAATCTGAGACAAACAAGTTGAAGACCGTTGGCACCAGCGGGCAACCCTGCTTTAATCCATTAAAGGTGGAAATTGAATCTGATACCAGGCCTTTATGGTCCAATCTTACAGAGAGCGAGGTCTGAGAGTGTAATAATTCCAATGCCTCTTTAATGTCGCTTGGGCAACCCCATCTTTCCAATTTTTGGCAAAGGTGCTTCCGGTCGATGGTATCAAAGGCTTGCGCCAGATCAACTGACGCTATGTAAAGTTCATGCCCATTTTTTGCCTTTGCCTTTGCCTTGAGGATGTTCAAAATAAAGAGGTTCACCTAAGTCCCCATACCTTTCATAAAACCTGTTTGTCATGGATCATAATGAAGGCTTGTTGGTATCCAATTTGACAGAGCTTTCAAAAGGAGGGAGGGAAAAAAATGTCACTGCACGTCCAAAAGGGCGATAGGTCTATAATTTGCTGGCAAACCCCTATCGTCCTTTTTGAAAAATGTGACTATTGTTGCCGTCGTCCAAAACACGGGAATTGTTTTGGTCTTTTTCATAATGTTAAAGCATAGATTGAGCTCCTTGGCCCAAAACTCTGGATCTTCTTTTAAATCCAGATTTGTCAAGCGGTCAGGACCTGCCGATTTGGATTTACTAGCTTTTAGTATCAAATCGTAGATTTCATCTTTGGTCGTTGAGAAGGACCAGGGTCACCTATGTCTGTAGCAACTCGAGATGGATCAGCGTCAATGCCAGCAAAGGCTGATTCAAAAAAGGCTCTCTACTTATCCGCTGAAATTGGATTTAGTGACAGTGCTTTTTGGGGAGAAAAAGGGTTGGTAATCAATATCCATATCTCAGCTGTGTTTCTTGATGAGATTTGATATAGCATACGTTCTGCATCCCGTTGCTCCATAAAATGTTTATGTGACTTAAGCCAGTTCTTAAATGATTGCTTCAGCCTTCTCATTAATTGCCATCCCTCACTTGAGTAGGGTCTAGGAACTGATCTTAATAATTTCCTTAACTTCCTTTTCCTTGCAGCTACTACAGGGTCATATTTGTGTCGAATAGCAAACATTAGCTCGTTCACCCTCGAGGAGTTGATATCAAAAGCTTGGAATTAATCTTGAGCGCCAAGCTGTAGCTCCTCTGTTTGGTTTTGAGTAGCAGGTAGAACTGCCCCAAGCCTCAGTCTGTTTCTGCCAGCTTCTATTTCAATCGGGCCCCTGTGTTGTTTGCAAAGCCAGTTTAACACAGATATTGTGTCAATACTGTGGTCACTCCTGTTGGGTTCCATAATCTCCATCCTTGACACATCAATAAAGAGTAGCTCAGAAGCAAAGACATAGTTGAGAATCTGCAAGTCGGTTCCCCTTTCCCATGTTGGTCTCAGAGGGAAGTCTCTAACTTTTTGTCCATTCACCAAATATATATTTATTTCTGTTAATTCTCGACTTAAGAGCAACCCTCTTTTCACTTTGTTAGATGACAGTGGCAACATATCTGTAATAAGGGTTTGTGACGCGTCAAAGCAGTGGACATTGATATCTCCACATACTAGGACCTCCAATTTTACATACACAGATCTTGCATTGTCAATGAGCGCGAGAACTGTCTCCAAAAATCTTGAACTCCAATTTGAGGCAATATTCCAGTATAAATTCATGATCAACACCGTTTTAGTCAATCCCCCTAAGGAGGGACCAACTTGTATTATCACTGCTTGGATCAACGGCGAAGGGTGGAATTCTGCAATGATTCCAAAGCCTCTTTCTGCACGAAGGGCTATTAAAAGGCTTGCCATTGGTCTTCCATTAAAGCCCTTCTCTGCCCCATTAAAGATTATTGAAAAACCTTCCAGTAGCGGTGGGGACCTCAGCCACGTTTCCTGCAAACATATTATATCAAGCTCAAGTACATTTGGAATAGCGTAGCTAAACAGATGAATATATCCCCGGGTATTCCAACTGCACATTTTCACTGGTTTGTAATGGGGCAAATGACAGCATTCCCCTTCCAATCGTCCATGCTATGACCTTTTACTATGACTGGCAAGAGCCCCATCCACCCAGCTCCAGTCTTTCATACCCCTATCTTGATTTTCAATGCGTCGCTGATGATTTTCAGTGACTCGTGGTCCACTGTCTTTCAGAGTTTTGCATATTAAGCCTGTAGATCTTTCTTGCACAGTATTACCATGTTGGAGTGGGGGGCCTGAGAGCCGGTCTAGGATCGGGGTCCATCCTCCACTGACCGTCTATCACTTGACGGTGTTAGCGAGATCTGGATATAACCACGTCTTTTAAATGAAAGCCCAATGCTAAAAGCCTCGCACGTTGAGACCAAACCATGCTTTTTTTGGACGCGGTTACAAAGTGTATTAAGATTCTATCGGGTTGTGATTCATCAGTGAATTCCACCCAATGAATATCTCTGGATTGTATATACATAAGTTCCTGGATAGAGTTCAATAACCGCAGAACATTAGCTCTATTCAGGACCAAATTGTCTTTGAATATCAATGTTCTTTCCAGCACTAGCCTGTGGGCTCCAATTATACCTTTTTTGGCCCCGTCTGGATTGGGGCGATCACATTCATCAGAACTAGTATTGTGTAGATCAAATTTCACCTGTTGCACTGAGGGCACATTTTTTTGGATACTTGTAACGCTCACCTGATTCCCACGGAGGCGCTGATCCCGGCTGGGCTGCTATCGTTTCTTCAATTGAGAAGCGTAGAGCTCGGACGACTCTCAGGACTGGGCTTCCTCTTATCGAATGTCTGACTTGCAGGGTAAGTTTTCTGCAGGTGGAAGAAAAAGGGTTAATCACCGTTTGATGGGATTCCTTCTCCCACCAATCGCCAGTTTCTCCCACAGCCTAGCTTTCTACTTGTCTCAGCAAGCTCTCACCTTAGGCGTATAAATGCTGGGCTCTCCATCCTGCGACTTATGCAGTAGTGCGTGGGTTCCAGTTACGTCACTGGAGGTCCTCAAAGTCTTTTGTGGCCTTAGAAGTGGCACAGGTGCTGAGATGCCAAAAGGTGATGCCGCCGTTACTGCACGAGCGGATGCCAGTAGGTATAAAGAGTTTATAGTCTTGAAGAGATGTGCACCTTTAATGAAGTCTTTGCATTGTCTTTTTCAGGTGCCTGGATGCTGAGGGCGTGGTCACTGAGAGCGCGACACGTGCGGTTGTTCGTAGGTATGGAAATTTCAATGACACCTAAATAATGTCCCTTGTTTTCTGTTTTCAGGTCTTGAGATGTTGCGGGCGTTGTTCGTCCGTTGCCGTTGCACGTGCGAAGTACGTGAGTATAATGATCTGTGACCTTATTATAGCACCTCTAACAATGTCCTTTTCTTATTTGCAGGTGTCAGGACCTTGCGGGCGTTTTCCCAGTCGCGGATGCACGTGGGGAAACACGTAAGTGTTAGGCTTTCTTGCAGTCTTTAATGGCACTTAATAATGTCTTTTCTTGTTTTCAGGTGCCGGGCTGCTGCGGTTGAAGAGATCATAATACGCGCACAAAAGCAGGTAAGAAAAGTAAATGCGGCCGCCTTCACCCGATTCCTACTTAACAATGTTCTTTGTCTTTACAGGTGCCGTTAGGCTGCTGAAGAGAAGGCCGCGAAGAATCAGTGAAAGCACAGATGGATCAGGTAAGCGAGCGCGGCTGCGAACGTGTTGCAACTTGCTAACCTTATGTTTCTTTTGCTTGCAGGTTCTGCCGGTGTCTGGATTCCTGGATGGTAAGTATAGTTCTCGTGTCTTTCTCCCACAGGTTGCTGAGCTGAAGCTGGAGATGTCACTGGAATGCTGGAGCTGACTCGGTGAGCGTCCTGCTGCAGATGCAGAATAACGCGAAGCACGTTTTCCCAATCGGGTGTGGTTTAAATAGTGTTGGAGTGATTGGGTGTCTTCTTCCTCAGCCTCGCCCAGGTAAAAGAGTTCCTGTGTTCCAGAGCTAAGGAGTGGCACCAGCCCCACCCAGGTAAGAAAGTAGTCCCAGTTCAGGGAATAGTTCCTCCCAGCAGAAGGCTGGGGACTTCATCCTGCCAGCATTTGCAAAGGTGAGTATGCAGCATGGTCTGCTACAGGAAGGTCCACCCACGCACCTTTGCAAGAATTACGAGCCCGGCGCCCCTGGCGCCGGGACTGAGGTTCCTTATGAGCCTGGCACCAGAGGCGCCAGGACATGGTCCAAAGGGCCCCAATAGGGGTTTGCTGGAGCCGGGGACGAGGGTCGTGAGCCTGCTTCCGGGGATGCTGGGCTTGACTTGGCTTCTCGGGAGCAGTGCTCATGACAGCACCCCCCCTCAAGGCCCCTCCCAAACTTGTCTTCCCCGGAGGTTTTGGCCTATTGGGAAAAGTTTGGTGGAATTTTCTGACTAGACGAGGAGCATGGACGTGGTCAGAGGGTTCCCATGATCGTTCTTGAGGTCCGTAACCCTTCCAGTCGATCAGATAGTATAATTTTGACTTGATGATCTTGGAGTCCAGGATGTTTTTAACCTCAAATTCAGGTTCTCCATTTACTTGAATAGGCTCTGGAGGTTTATTCAGTCTGGTTCCAGGTTGCATAGGTTTTAGTAGAGATACGTGAAACACCGGATGTATTTTCATGTGGGATGGCAAACCCAATTTGACAGCCACTGGGTTTATTATGGCTGTAATTGGATATGGCCCCAAATATTTTGGGTTGAAGGTGTGAGGTCCTTTAAGTGATAAATGTTTGGTGGATAACCAAACTTGATCTCCAACCTGGTATTGAGGGGCGTCTCTTCGGTGTTGGTCTGCTCCCCTTTTGTACCGTTCTTTAGCCTGTTGTAGGTGGATTGTCGCTTCTTTGAAAGCTTGAGTGATAGCATTGGGAAGTTGATCCACGGCAGGCGTTCCAAGATCTTGGGGCGGGTCGAGATTGGAGGCTCGAGGATGAATCCCATATAAAATGTAAAAGGGACTTTTTCCGGTTCCTGAATGGATCGAGTTGTTGTAAGCATATTCGGCTATCCAAAGGATATCTTTCCAATTACTTTCCGACTGCTGTAGCATGCAACGTAAATATTGTTCCAGAGTTTGGTTTGTCCTCTCAGTTTGTCCGTCGGTCTGGGGATGATGGCTGGTTGAAAGTCTCACATCGATTTGAGCTAAACGACAGCAACTTCGCCAAAAGTGAGAGATAAACTGGCTCCCCCTATCTGAGATCAAAACCGAAGGGAAGCCGTGCAATCTTACAATATTTTCAAGGAATTCCCGTGCTAGAACTGAAGCTGAAGGTAAGCCCTTTAGTGGAACGAAGTGGGCCATTTTAGAAAACAAATCTACAATTACTAGAATAGTGTTGTATCCGGATCAGGAGGGTAAATCGGTGATGAAGTCCATGGAGAGGGTATGCCAGGGATGTGGCGGGATGTCTAGCGGATGCAGGAGACCCGCTGGTCTTTCCTTCTGACCTTTGTTTTGGGCACACACACCACAGGACATCACAAACTCCTTTATGTCTTTTCTCCATGACGGCCACCAGAAGTGTCTCTTGACTTTTTCCGAGGTTTTGGCAATGCCTGGGTGGCCCTCCATCAAGGAATCATGGTAGCAAGAGATTACCTGTTTTTGTAAATCGGCATGTGGTAGGAATAGTCGTCCCTGAAAATAAGGCAGGTCTTTTTTTATGATGAAGTCCTTTCCCTTCAGTTGCCAGTTTTGTAAGTCCGAAGGAGTCACAAGTTGTTTAACTTTTGCTTCGATATCTTCGATGGATTGTGAAGAAATCAGGCCCAGGATTCTCTGTTCTGGAATTATTGGCACAGGTTCAGGATTGACAATATTATCTCCCATTCCAATCCGGGAAAGGGCATCCGCTTTGCCATTTTTGTTGCCGGGGCGATAAGTAATCACAAAGTCAAATTCGGCAAAGAAAAGTGCCCAGCGAAGCTGTCTGGAGGACTGAGCTTTGGTGGTTTTCAGGTATTGTAGGTTTTCGATGATCGGTGATTACTGTGACAGTGTGTTTGGCTCCAAGGAGATAGTGCCGCCAGGCCTTGAAAGCGGACTTAATTGCTAAAAGCTCTTTATCTGTGATGGTGTAGTTAATTTCAGGCGCCGAGAACTTGCAAGACCAAAATGCCACGGGGTGCAATTGGTTAGTTTCCGGATCTCTCTGTGATAGAACCGCCCCCATTGCTAAGCTGGAGGCGTCGGTCTCAACGATGTAAGGGAGGTCTGGGAGTGGGTGTTTCAGTATGGGTGCTGAGGTGAACTTGGCTTTTAGCTCTTGAAAGGCCTGTTCTGCTTCTGTTGACCACTCGAAAAGTTTGTTTTTTCATAAGAGGGCGGTGATGGGCTGCACCACTCGTGAAAACTCTGGAATAAACCTGCGGTAAAAGTTGGCGAAACCTAACATGCTTTGGACACCTTTCACGGAAGTAGGTGATGGCCACTTGATGATAGCGTCCACCTTTCTCGAGCCCATGTGGACTCCTTTGGGTGTCAGAATAAAGCCTAGAAATTCGACCTCCGTGACGTGAAAAACACATTTTTCGAGCTTAGCAAAAAGCTTATGTTGGCGGAGTTTTTCAAGGACGGCTCTAACATGTTTCCGATGATCTGCTTCTGAAGATGAGTACACAAGGATGTCATCTATGTAGACGACTACGCAAACATCAATGAGTTCTCTGAGGACATCATTCATAAAATACTGAAACGCGGCTGGTGCATTGCATAGTCCGAAGGGCATCACTTGGTATTCAAATAGTCCATACTTGGTGCGAAATGCCGTCTTCCATTCGTCGCCTTCTTTAATCCGTACCAAGTGGTAGGCTCCCCGGAGATCTAGCTTTGTATAAATGCAGGCGTTCTTAACTTGGTCAAGGAGTTCCGGAATCAGAGGTAGGGGGTATCTGTTCTTTACCGTTATCTGGTTCAGGGCACGATAATCAATACAGGTTCTAAGGTCACCTTCTTTTTTAGGTACGAAGAACAGAGCCGAGGATGCAGGAGACTTTGATGGGTGGATAAATCCATTGGCCAGGTACTGGTCCAGATACTGTCGCAAATGAAGATTTTCAGGCTTGGTAAGGGCGTAAATTCTACTACAAGGGGGAGTGGCTCCGGGTATCAGGTCTATTTGACAGTCGTAAGATCTGTGGGGAGGCAGGGTATTAGCCTGTTCCTTCTGAAAGACATCTTGGAATTCTTGATACTCTGAAGGCAATTGCGGTCCTTCGGATGTTGCTACCGCTAGGCCAATACTGGGTCGAGGATAACAAGTAGGTGCACACTCTGGGAACTGTATCGTCTTTGCTCGCCAATCAATTTGAGGATTGTGTTTCTCCAACCAAGGAATCCCTAGAATTACTTGGAATTGAGGGGTCTTGATCACGTCGAACACAATTACCTCCTGATGCCCGTCTTGGCCTAGTATCGTCACTTCAGTAGTGGTATGGGTCACTGGTCCAGAGGCGATTTCCGTCCCATCCACCGTGGTAATGACGTCTTTAACCACCTTTGGACAAAGAGTTAAGTTCATCCTGGAAGCCAATTCGCGGTCCACATAATTTCCAACTGCTCCGCTATCAATGTATGCCTTAATTGCATGCAAACGATCCGGTTGCTCTGGGTTTACGAGGACCATTGGCATTATGAAGTGCGAGGTCAAAGAACTGTTTTTTACGCTCGGCAAGCGGACCTCTACACTTGTCGGGCGAGGTTGTTTCCTGGCTCAGGCTTTTCAGAACTGTTATCAGAAGCTCCCACTGTCTTCTTAGGTGGTTTCACCGGGCAATCTCGAAGAAAATGTCCTGAATTTCCACAATAGAGACATAGTTGCATTTGTCGTCTCCTGTCACGTTCTTTCTGGGTTAGGGGACCCTTTACAACCCCAATTTGCATAGGTTCGACTGCTTCAACTCCTTTGGTGTGACTTTGAGGCTTAGGGAACACTCGTGTTTCAAACCTGGATCGATCCGCCTTTCTGTTTTGTAGTCTGTGATCCAATTGGACCACCAAATCAATGTACTCTGAACAATCCTGAGGAGGATTCACTACCTGGGCAAGGACGTCTTTGAGTTCGCCACGCAAACCCCTGTGAAAAAGCGTGATTATTTTGTCCTCAGGCCATCTGGTTTCCACGATTAGCCTATTGAATGATGCAATGAAGGCCAAAAGACCTTCATTGCCCTGTCGTAGGGAAAGGAGTTCGTTGTCCAGGGCCTGCCCCTGGGAATGCCTTGCAAAAAGTCTTTCCATATTTACCTGGAAGGTCGGGAAATCACGAAGGATCGGGTCATCCTGTGTAACCAGAGGGATCGACCAATCAGCGGCACTGCCGCTAAGATACGAAAGCACAAAGGCTACCTTAGTCTGGTCAGTCGGAAAGGCTGCAGGTCTACAAAGAAAGTGCAGTCTGCATTGATTTATAAACACCGCAAACCTTTTAGGGTCACCAGAGAAGCGTTCAGGCGGTGCCAATGGCATATTTCCGGGTAGGTTGATTTAAACAGGATTGGCTGAAGCCGCTGGGATATAGCTCCCTTCTGAATTAGGTAGCGGGGTTTGCCCCGCTTGTGTCTGTAATAACTGTCTGGCGAGATCATCAGTTCGTTCTTTTGATATTATCAATTCCCTCCTGAGGGCATTCGTTTCCTGGCGGGCAGCATGAACTTCAGCTCTTAGTTCCCCTAATAACTGGGCCAGTTGGTCTGTGTCGGAAGTTTCCATAGCGCCTGGGTAGGAGGTTATTGGTAGGCTTCGCGTTCTGTAACGCTCACCTGATTCCCACGGAGGCGCTGATCCCGGCTGGGCTGCTATCGTTTCTTCAATTGAGAAGCGTAGAGCTCGGACGACTCTCAGGACTGGGCTTCCTCTTATCGAATGTCTGACTTGCAGGGTAAGTTTTCTGCAGGTGGAAGAAAAAGGGTTAATCACCGTTTGATGGGATTCCTTCTCCCACCAATCGCCAGTTTCTCCCACAGCCTAGCTTTCTACTTGTCTCGGCGAGCTCTCACCTTAGTCGTATAAATGCTGGGCTCTCCATCCTGCGACTTATGCAGGGGTGCGTGGGTTCCAGTTACGTCACTGGAGGTCCTCAAAGTCTTTTGTGGCCTTAGAAGTGGCACAGGTGCTGAGATGCCAAAAGGTGATGCCGCCGTTACTGCACGAGCGGATGCCAGTAGGTATAAAGAGTTTATAGTCTTGAAGAGATGGGCACCTTTAATGAAGTCTTTGCAGTGTCTTTTTCAGGTGCCTGGATGCTGAGGGCGTGGTCACTGAGAGCGCGACACGTGCGGTTGTTCGTAGGTATGGAAATTTCAATGACACCTAAATAATGTCCCTTGTTTTCTGTTTTCAGGTCTTGAGATGTTGCGGGCGTTGTTCGTCCGTTGCCGTTGCACGTGCGAAGTACGTGAGTATAATGATCTGTGACCTTATTATAGCACCTCTAACAATGTTCTTTTCTTATTTGCAGGTGTCGGCACCTTGCGGGCGTTTTCCCAGTCGCGGATGCACGTGGGGAAACACGTAAGTGTTAGGCTTTCTTGCAGTCTTTAATGGCACTTAATAATGTCTTTTCTTGTTTTCAGGTGCCGGGCTGCTGCGGTTGAAGAGATCGTAATACGCGCACAAAAGCAGGTAAGAAAAGTAAATGCGGCCGCCTTCACCCGATTCCTACTTAACAATGTTCTTTGTCTTTACAGGTGCCGTTAGGCTGCTGAAGAGAAGGCCGCGAAGAATCCGTGAAAGCACAGATGGATCAGGTAAGCGAGCACGGCTGCGAACTTGTTGCAACTTGCTAACCTTATGTTTCTTTTGCTTGCAGGTTCTGCCTGTGTCTGGATTCCTGGATGGTAAGTATAGTTCTTGTGTCTTTCTTCCACAGGTTGCTGAGCTGAAGCTGGAGATGTCACTGGAATGCTGGAGCTGACTCGGTGAGCGTCCTGCTGCAGATGCAGAATAACGCGAAGCACGTTTTCCCAATCGGGTGTGGTTTAAATAGTGTTGGAGTGATTGGGTGTCTTCTTCCTCAGCCTCGCCCAGGTAAAAGAGTTCCTGTGTTCCAGAGCTAAGGAGTGGCACCAGCCCCACCCAGGTAAGAAAGTAGTCCCAGTTCAGGGAATAGTTCCTCCCAGCAGAAGGCTGGGGACTTCATCCTGCCAGCATTTGCAAAGGTGAGTATGCAGCATGGTCTGCTACAGGAAGGTCCACCCACGCACCTTTGCAAGAATTACGAGCCCGGCGCCCCTGGCGCCGGGACTGAGGTTCCTTATGAGCCTGGCACCAGAGGCGCCAGGACATGGTCCAAAGGGCCCCAATAGGGGTTTGCTGGAGCCGGGGACGAGGGTTGTGAGCCTGCTTCTAGGGATGCTGGGCTTGACTTGGCTTCTCGGGAGCAGTGCTCATGACAATACTGCCCTTCTACAAGGCCATTAGGCCCTCCGTTCTTTTTTCTTCCAATGTTTTGAAGTTCTTGACATATTCAAAACTTTCATTTGGGCTAATCCCCAAAATGGAATCATTATTGTCCCCCTTTTCTTCCGGGAGAGGCAAGTCCAGGTATGAGTAATTTTCCTGCCCGCCTACAGCAAATGTTATTTTTGATGGTTGTATTTGTTTGGGTAGGGTCGGCGGTACTTCGACTTGGTGCTTTGAGATGGCCACCATTCGTTTAACTGTAATTTTGCTCGCACTCTTAAGAGCCTCACTCCGACCAATCTCTTGTTCATCCAAATAGGCGGAGCTACCGGGTTCTGAGTTAAACGCATCCTCATCTTCACCTGTGTATGTCGAGAGAATTGTTAGGTCTATCGATTGTTCCTTGACAGAATCCACTTGCTGTCCTTCCACCGAGCTATGCTGGATCCTGACCGGTATAGGTTTTGGGAGCTTTAGGGCCTCCAGCGTTGCACTACCTTCTTGTCTTGTTAAAGCCAGCGATTGAATAGCTATTATATTTCGAATAAATTTCCTGGAGCCATCACCTTCCAGCTGGGCTCCATCCGGGGTTTTGGCTTCTTTATGAACCTCAATATTCTTTTTTTTAGCCAGTTTTTTTTTCAAAAGCACTCTCTTGGATTGGCAAGATTTAATATTGGCTTTATCCAATAGAAAGAATTTCGAAGAGATTCCACATTGTCTTTCCTGGTCTTGCAGAGGTCTGTGTGGTCCCTTCCCGGTGGCAGATACTGCCTCCTCTGAGGTAGGAGCCGAGATACTTCCTGACTGGTGAAATTGAGTAGACTTTGTTAATACTTCTGGGATCAGAGCTGAGGATGTTCTAGGTACCTCAATAGACAGAGGAGCCTGAAGAGAACCTAGATCACCCACATGGAGTGCCAATGTTGGCATACAGGGGACATCTTCAGCTTTTTCCACGGCTGGAATGACAGGAGGGAAGGGGAAGGCAAGATGATTGTTGTTAAGGGAGTATTTGTGGCATTAACAAAGGGTTTCTGGAAAACTTCACTCCTTCTTCTGTTTTTGTCATCTACTGCAGTTGAGTTGATGGATTGCAGGATTGCCGTAATTTCCTCTTTATTATTGTCTAAACTCCCCTGTATGCCTGCCACAAAACCCTCCAGGAATAACAATTTTGTATGGAGCATTGCTATTAGTCTCGATTGGTCTATAATATACTCGCTCATTGTTTCATGTAGTTTTATGAAAGCCTACACAATTGTAATCTACTACGGTGCTACAGCCCCCACAGATCCCATGACAGCAACCAAAGAAAGAAACACAAGTGCAAAAACGCAATCAAAGGAATTAAAAGTTATGTACTTGTGGAAAAATTGTTATATCGACAACTCGGGCGCTAAAACAGAATCAGCTGAAGTTGACCTAGCATAGTAGCTCTTTGTCTACAGAAGGGAGGCCCGTCCCCATTGGTGATGTTATGTGTGATGTCACCAGTGATGTCATTCATGATGTTACCAGTGGTATTATGTTAGGCTAGCATCAATGCCATTAATGATTTCATTTGTGATTTCTCTTGGATGGCATTTGTGATGTAATGATCAATGCATGATGTGAGAAGTTGGACTTTGTATCATAAACTAAAAGTCACATTAATTAAAGATTTTCCAAATTACATTTTTCTATTACTTTTTAAGATTTCACAGCTGTACCTAGCACTTTAGACGCCAAATTGGCCCTCTCGCACCCTCTCTCTGTCTCTCTCTCTTGGTCCCTCTCGTTGCATTGTCAGAGGCACTTTTGATAGAGCCACCCAGCAGTTGCTGACAGCAACGCAACCACCAGAGAAAACAACCCAGATATCTTGAAAGGGGTATCCGGTGCTATGCTTTTTATTGTTAAATGTTTAAGGGGGAAGTTCACTCAACAATTTTATTGTCTCAAAAGGTGGGCCATAATCAAAAATATTTTTAAAGTAAGTTCTTAGGTAAGATTTTGTGGTATGAAGCACTTTCCTCTGTTCATGTTAAGCTCTGCTTTGGCAGCAATAATCAAGCCAAAAGCCCCCTTACTGTTGCAAGAGAGCAGAGCTTAACATGAAGAGAGGAGGCCGCCATAGTAATTGCCTTGACTTTCATTTTACATTTTCTATGCTCCCCAAGCCCAAATGAAAGGCACAGCAATTATAAATACTTTGCCGGCCGCTGCCAGAGTTTTCATAATTGCTATCTCGAGCATGGGAAACTGAAAACTAAAGTTGCTGCAATTATGAATACTCTGCCGGTGAAGTATTCATAATAGTCAGTACTTTCTTTTTAAGTCTCCCAGACTCGGGAGAGCCCGAGAGACTTAAAATAAAAGCCATGGCAATCATAAATACAACATTGTTATATTTATGATTGCCGTGCCTTACTTTTTATTTATGTGTTGTATTTATAATATCTGGCACTTTCTTTTTAAGTCTTTTGAGCTCCCCTGAGCCGGAGGAGCCCGGGAGACTTAAAAACAAAGCCACTGCAATCATAAATAAAACGCGGTTGTATTTATGATTGTTGTGGCTTTCTTTTTAAGTCTCCTGGGTTCCCTCGGCTTGGTGGAGCTCGGGAGACTTAAAAAGAAAGCCACAGCAATCATAAATACAACAAAGTTGTATTTATAATTGCCAGTACTTTAGCTTTAAGTATCCCGGGCTCCCCTGGCTGAAGGGAGCTCGGGAGACTTGAAACGGGAGGCACAGCAATCATAAATGCAACAAAGTTGTATTTATAATTGCCGGTACATTCTTTTTAAGGCTCCCGGGCTCCCCTGAGACGGGTAAAAAGAAAGCCACAGCAATCATAAATACAACGCTGTTGTATTTATAATTGCCTGGATTTTCGCTTTAAGTTTCCCGGCCTCCCCAAGCTCAGGGGAGCCAGGGAAAGCAGGAAAAAAAAGAAGCACAAAGAAGCAATCGCCAGCAGCACAGGACAGGAAGGAGCCTGACAACGTCTAATAAGCAAAAGCTCCCATTATAGGGCTTTTGCTTCACTATTGCCGCGAGAGCAGAGCTTAACACAAGCACATGCAGCTCATTCATTTCACAAAATGGATGCCTCCTAGTGCTTGACATTTTTGACTTTGAGCCTCATTTTACATAGGAATTTTCTTTAAAAATATTTTGTATATATATTTTTAATTATGCTCCATCTTTTCAGACAAAACATTTTTGAGTGAACTTCCCCTTTATTGGGAGCAGCAGCAGTGACAGAGATATCCACCAACGTGGTGACTGGTCTGGTATGTGGAGGAGACCTATATTGTCTTTGCGCGCATCCTGAAGGAATGTCGCCATCAACATTGCTCATTGTCGGTACGGGGGAAGTGAGGTGAATGCTGAAAGGCTCTGTTTCAGAATGCTGGGGTTTTGACAGAGGTTGTAAGGGAACAGAGAAGCAGTATACAGTGTCTACAACTGTATTTGTTATTTTGTATGTTTTGTTAATTTTGTGTGTGTGTATGTGTGGGTGTGCACTGTTACAAATGCTGCATTATAAAGCAATCAGCGGCGATCACCTAAAATTAAACATTTCCTTGGTGTTCACGAAAGGGAGCATATGTTTTCATTTGTATACGACTCTTTCCAAAAAAGAAGGACATCTTGAAAGACAAAATTGTGCCTCTTCTAGTTTTCTAAAAGGATGTGTTTTCAGACACTCGTATTTTCATGTTATGTGAAGATGTTTCGATTTAACAACGGTTTTAATGATTTGGTGTCCTGTATATTTATGTGGCATTTGAATAAAAATAGCTTTTTTAACTGTGAAGAGATGTATTTGTCTTACTGATATATAACTGAGCTCTTATGAGTACTGAGTAATGTATGTGAAATTAAAGTATAGATGACTAAATGCTTTTGTGAATAAATATCTAAACGTTAGTAGCTTAACCAATCCTATCCTCTCTTTTCTGTGGAGTGCCACGCAGCCAGGGTTGCATTTCCCACCTATTTAGTCAATCTATCAGTCTTTCTAAACCATTGCTTCATATTCCCATGGAGGAGGAAGTGAAAACATATAATTCTATTTTGTATTATAATGTTTCAACATAACCTTCATATATGTCCTAAAGATATATGTACATCAGAATCAGGCATCTGTGACCTCCCTGCTGCAAATCAGGATCCAAGGGGTGGCTCAGAGCACAGTAATTTGAACGCATTCTTTAATTTGCTTTTCATTTCCATGTATACTTTACACAAGTGGTTTAATACCTCCCTCACTAACGTGGAGGTTAAATTAGCTGAGCCCTTTTGCAAAGTAGAACACTTTGTTTTTTCAGTGGACTTTTTAGGTGTATAAATCAAGGGGCAAAAATATTAAAGTTGCAAGTTACAAGTCAGCCATAAAAAAGCTGCATGCCACCCCAATTCTATTCATACTCAAAGTAGAGCATTTCTTACCAGCCAAGAGTCAAATATCACTAGCCAATGGCTAGTGGCGAGTTTACATTTTGCACCCTTCATAAATGAAGCACTTTGAACATACATGCAGCACGCTCTATAGCTAGGTGGCACATGGTTTGATCTTCAGACACGCCTTTATGGGCACCACATGCAGAAGCTTTGTATTTTCACGATATGACCGATGGCCATGTTCTAGGTGAATCATATATTGGGTCATTGTGAACAAAACATGGCCTATGTCTCATCTTGGCCATGGTTGTCCTAAATGCTCACTCGTAGATCTGGTTCATGCAGAGATTTGCAGGAGCGAAGAGGAGTACAGAGGCGAACACGAAGGGAAGGACAAAAGAAACAGAAGTAAATCTAAGAAGAGTCCAGGGCCAAACAAGCAGCAAAAAACAAGGAAAAAAGGTCACAAACTCACAAGAGTAATGAAGGGGAAAAAAGTAGAAGGACCGTGTCAGACCCAGCAGCAGTTCAGCATTAGCTGAGGGTTGTGACGCGGAGAGGAGAAGTGTTGCGGGTGCCATCTTGAAAAAAGACTAGACCGATGCAGTGCGCTGCCTCGGCTTCGTGACAGAACAGGCGTGAGTCCTTTTCCACCTCCAACATTGCCACAGTGGCCATCGGGTCCCTGTGACAGCATGCCCCTCTTCCCAACAGGAAGGTGCAGGTTTCCAAGGATGAAGACCTTAGAAGGCCTTAAGCAAGTGAGGGCCATGTATGTGAGTGGCAGCTTCCCAGGTTCGTTCAAGTGGGGAATAAGCGTTCCAGTCCGCAAGATATTACAGGTGGCCTTGCTGGTAAAATAAGTCACATATCTTGGACACTTCAAATTCATCCTCAGGAGTGATGGGTAAGGATAGGGGAGTCGCATGAGAGGCGTTGGAAACGATCCATGATGTAGGGCTTCAACAATGATATGTGAGCAAAAGAGTAAATGCGGTTCTTAGTTGGAGGCAGTTTAAGTTTGTAGGCCACTGGGTTTATTCTTTGAAGGATGGAAAATGGACGCAGGAAACGCAGGGCCAACTTAGATGGATACAACCATCTGGGTAAGTATTTGGTGAAGAGTAGAACCTTGTCTCCCACCTTCCAGTCAGGGGAGCCAACCCTTTGTTGGTCAGCATACACCTTGTTCTTGGTATGTGCCTTTGCAAGGTTGGAGTAGGCTTAGTTATGTGTATTCACTATGTTTTCCAATAACAGATCCAGGGGTGGCACGTCAGTTGGTTTTTGAACCGCAAATGGAAAGATGCGTGGATAAATACTGGCAGCTCAATGGAAAGGGCTCATTTGAGTGGCAGTGTGAAAAGTGCTGTATGCAAATTCTGTTGTAGGTAGCAGCTCAACCCAATTATCGTTAGCAGCAGAAGTGAAATAGCAAAGGTATTGCTCCATAGTTTGGTTTAGTCTCTTGGTCTGGCTATTTGACTGTGGATTGTAAACCGAAGAAAGTGCCCTTTCTATTCCAAGATATTTACACAGAATGGCTCAGAAGCGCAATGGGTACTGCTCTCAGCGGTCAGAAATGACAGTAGAAGGGAGGCCGTGAAGCAGTAAGACATCCCTCAAGAAAACCTTAGCCATTTGAGGGGTACCCGGTAAGGTGGACAAATGGACCATATTCATAAATGAGGCAATTGTGACCATTATAGCTGTACAATCAGCCAACTTCAGAAGGTTAACAACAAAGTCCATAGAGATGGTTTGCCAGGGGCCAGATGGAATGGAAGGCTAATGGAATTTACCCAGAGGTTTTGAAGAAATGGTCTTGAACCACGTACAAGTTAGACAGGTGGTAACATAGTTGTGCACAACTTTCTGTACAGCTGGCCACAAAAAAATGCATGTAACGAGTTTCATGGTGGAGCTAATTCCAAGGTGTTTGGCTAGCTGACTGCCATGACACCAGTGAAGAACCAACTTTTGTAATCCTGGAGTTGGGATCAATAAAGGTTTTATTTTAAAGAACAAACCTCTGAGATATTGGCAGTTCTTTTGTGCAATACTAGACCAGACAGCAGAGGCTTCTTTAACCTTGTTGAGAAAGTATGATGGAGAATACAGGAAGATCTTCGCTTTCAAGAGAGGTTCACGTGGGCTATCCTTGATACTGATAGGGAAGTCCCGAAGTGATAAAGCATCCGCGATGAGGAGGTCACTCCCAGGAATGTAGGTTACCGAAAAATCATATTAGGAAAAGAAATATGCCCACCCTGCCAGGTGACTGTTCCTGCATTCTTGTTTTAAGATGCTGAGGGTCCGATGGTTGGTTCTAATCTCAGAATTATGGGTGGCTCCTAAAAGGAGGTTTCTTCATTCTGTACATGCTTGCTTCATGGCAAGCAGTTCATTTTAGATTACAGAATAGTTAGATTCGCTGGTAGATAAGGTCCAAGAAACGTACACTACTGGAGGTTCAAGGTTATCAATGTCTTTCTGCAAAAGCACAGCCCCAATTGTGTTATCAGACACGTCGGTTTCAATTGTGAATGGTTTCTGCTGATCCAGTTAAACTAGGATCGGGGCAACACAGAAGGCCTGTTTTAGTGTTTGGAAGGCATTCTCAGCTCCAGGCCCCCAAGTAAAGATAACCCTTTTTTGCAACAGCTTGGTGATCGGCAGAATGAGACGTGAGAAATCCTTAATGAATTTGCGATGGAAGTTTGCCAGTCCCAGGATTCGTTGGTTATCCTTTACCGATTATTTGGTAGGCCACTCTATGGTGGATAAATAACGGATAAACCATGCACACTCTGTTTCTTTTGTATGTCTCAACCGTTTGTCCTGGTCACGCTTCTCAACTGATAAAGGTATAACAGCAACTTGCACCTGCTGAGCGCTGAGACATATTCACTCGTTGTGGTGTTATGCCACCCGAAAACTCCAGAAAATCAGTCATTTTTATGATTTACAAATATTTGGTTTCAATTCTTTGTATTGAATTAGAAAACAGAGCTTCATGTGCACGGTGAGTCCTGCCCCTGCCTGCTGCTACTGTCTGCCGGTGCCTTTTTTGTGTATTTAGAAGCCTCGAGGCCCCTCGCACGCCCGCTCCCATCCCGCTCCCTCTTCCTGCCTCTCCTTCCCTCCCACCTCCCGTCCTGCCCCCCTGCTCCCATTGGCCAGAGGCCTGCTACTGTTGGTGTAGCGGCAGAGCGGGACTCACAGGCTCTATTTCCACCTGAGCACGGTGAGTCCTGCCCCTGCCTGCTGCTGCTGTCTGTCGGGGCCTTTTTTGTGTATTTAGAAGCCCTGAGGCCCCTCGCACGCCCACTCCCACCCCAAGCCCTCTTCCTGCCTCTCCTTCCCTCCTGCCTCCCGTCCCGCCCTCCCTGCTCCTATTGGCCAGAGGCCTGCTACTGTTGGTTTAGCGGCAGAGCGGGACCCACCGGCTCCATTTCCATCTGAGCACGGTGAGTCCTGTCCCTGCCTGCTGCTGCTGTCTGCCGGGGCCTTTTTTGTGTATTTAGAAGTCCCGAGGCCCCTCGCACGCCTGCTCCCACCCCATGCCCTCTTCCTGCCTCTCCTTCCCTCCCGCCTCCTGTCCCGCCCCCCCTGCTCCCATTGGCCAGAGGCCTGCTACTGTTGGTGTAGCGGCAGAGCGGACCCACCGGCTCCATTTCCACCAGAGCACGGTGAGTCCTACCCCTGCCTGCTGCTGCTGTCTGCCGGGGCCTTTTTTGTGTATTTAGAAGCCCCAAGGCCCCTCGCATGCCTGCTCCCACCCCGCGCCCTCTTCTTGCCTCTCCTTCCCTCCCGCCTCCCGTCCTGCCCATAGCCCCTGATTGGCTGCCCGACATCCACACTCCAACGGGGACCTAGTCCCGCGGCGAGCCGCCTCTGCGTGCCACTTTTGCTCCCGGCTGCGCTCAGGTGAGGCCCCCCATCTAGCCCCTCGCCCCTGGTGCATCCCCATATACATATACATCCCAGCTCGCCTCCCTCCTGTGTTTCCCTCTCCTAAGCCCGCCTCTCAGCCCGCCCCGCCCCCTGATTGGTACCCCATCTAGGTCATAACCGACTCTTCCAAGGCATCCCTCCTGCTCGTGTAGCCCTGCGGCTAAGGGCCCTAAGGCCAAGGGCGGCTCCAACACAGGCAGCTCCAAGAAGTGTCAACCGGTGTCTGCAGTGGAAGCAGTGGCCGGCTGTCAACCATCATCTCCAAGGACCAGTAATGTAGGAGTGGCCTGGGTCACTACTCTGCCCCAGACTCTTACCGAACCAAAAGTAAAGAAGATTATTGCATTGTATGATGTTTAGATTGCATTGACAGGCCTCTCTCCCACTATACAGGTCTCTCAAATTTAGCTGGGGCTCTGTCCCCAAATTGCATTTTATGATGTTCTAGATTGCATTGATAGGCCTCTCTCCCACTATACAGGTCTCCCAAATTTAGCTGGGGTTCTGTCCCCAAATTGCATTGTATGATGTTCTAGACTGCATTAATAGGCCTCTCTCCCACTATACAGGTATCTCAAATTTAGATGGGGTTCTGTCCCCAAGTTGCATTTTATGATGTCTAGATTGCATTGATAGGCCTCTCTCCCACTATACAGGTCTCTCAAATTTAGCTGGGGTTCTGTCCCCAAATTGCATTTTATGATGTCTAGATTGCATTGATAGCCCTCTCTCCCACTATACAGGCCTCTCAAATTTAGCTGGGGTTTGGTCCCCAAATTGCATTTTATGATGTCTAGATTGCATTGATAGGCCTCTCTCCCACTATACAGGTCTCTCAAATCTAGCTGGGCTTCTGTCCCCAAATTGCATTGTATGATGTTCTAGATTGCATTGATAGGCCTCTCTCCCACTATACAGGTCTCTCAAGTTTAGCTGGGGTTCTGTCCCCAAATTGCATTGTGAGATGTTCTAGACTGCATTGATAGGCCTCTCTCCCACTATACAAGTCTCTCAAATTTAGCTGGGGTTCTGTCCCCAAATCGCATTTTATGATATCTAGATTGCATTGATAGGCCTCTCTCCCACTGTACAGGTCTCTCAAATTTAGCTGGGGTTCTGTCCCCAAATTGCATTGTATGATGTTCTAGATTGCATCGATAGGCCTCTCTCCCACTATACAGGTCTCTCAAGTTTAGCTGGAGTTATGTCCCCAAATTGCATTGTGTGATGTTCTAGACTGCATTGATGGGCCTCTCTCCCACTATACAGGTCTCTCAAATTTAGCAGGGGCACTATCTCCAAATTGCTTTGTATGATACCTAGATTGCACTGATAGGCCTCTCTCTCACTATACAGTTTTCTCAAACTAGCAGGGGCTCAGTCTCCAAACTGCATTGTTTGACGTTTAAATTGCACTATTAGGACTCCCTCCCACCATACAAGTCTCACAAATAATCTAACTGCGCTTATCTCAGTACTCTATCAATCCCGGAAACCCACCACAACTTTACTCAATTAAGTCCCATTCCAGCAGACCGTTAACACCCTAATGCCCCCGACAGTGCACCCTTAGGAAACACACCCTACCCACTGACAGAAAAGCAACACTGAGCCACAGAACACCCCAGCGTATCCAGAGAAGGAAAAATCGAGGGCACTGCGACTGCACTACATAGCATAGAGGACCAACTACCTTACTACGCCCGCATTTAAACTGGAAAATGGCCCGACCCAGAAAAGAACACACAACGCCGACAGAACCCACAAGGAGCAGCTCCACTGGAAGGAAACACGCCCAACACAGCCATAACCGGAACAAAATCTACAAGAGAAAAATCCTCATACCTCACACCTTACCTCGCAACAACCATGGTACACCAATACCCTAACACAGAAACCTCGAAACATGCAAAGAATTTCCTGAAACACGCGGAAAAACGATGGGAGCTCTCAACAAGAGAGTGGGTGGGCTCCGACCCCATCACACCTTATATCACAAGAACAGAGGGACAACATCGATTTCCACTACACCCCGCACAATACGGCGAAGCACCGACAACCAGCAATGCTACCTCCCACCCCACCCAACAATCGGACTCAATGAAGAAAACACAGCTGATCTCCATCCGAACAGCATCACAGCAGAAACACCAAAAATAATCAGCCCTGTTACCAACTTACTGGACCGCTTCAATGAAGAAGCAGCGGTCGCCGTTCTTCATCCTACCGACATCAACGCGGAAACACCACAAACAGACAACCAAAAACTTGAACAACAAATAACCTCAAAACAAAATCTCACCCAGAGAATCCACAGTAACCTAATAAACGCAAGGCCAATGTCCCAACACTCAACTGAAATATACAACCTCTTATCAGAAGGAGGCTTAGACATCCTATTTATAACCGAAACATGGCTAGATGACAACTAGAAGATCACCCTCAACAACTGCCTGCCTGAAGACTTCTAATGCATCCAAACAAACAGAAAATCCAAAAGAGGAGGGGGGACTAGCGATCATCCACAAGGAACAACTGGCCATCAAAATGGAAGATCCTCTAAACATTGAGAAATGCGAATCCTTAACACTACGTCTTTTAGTAAACCCCAAAACTAACCTGAAATTCATACTGATATACAGACCACTAACCTACGATGTGACTTTCATAGACGCTTTCACAGAAGCAATCACCACCCTAGCCATCAAGTACAATCATCTGATCATCCTCGGAGATTTCAACATCTGGTTCGACGAAGAAACCACAACCACACAAAAATCCTTAACCGCCCAACTAGCAGCCATGAACCTACAACAACTAGTCAAAGGAGCAACCCACTCAGCAGGGCACACAGTTGACGCAATCTTTGCCAACAAGGATCTCATCACCATGGCACCCCCAATTCAAATACTATGGAGAGACCACCTCATCATTCCATTCATAATCACAACGGCCGCTCAAACAAAAAAGCAACAAGAAAAGCGACCCATCGTGATGAAAAGAAATTGAAGAACCATAAAAAACTCCAACCTAACTGAACTCCTAGAACTCAGCAAACCACAAGCATCAACCATGGAAGAAGCAGATCTAGACAAAAAAGTTGCCCTACTTCATACCTGGACCACAACAACCCTAGACGACATCGCCAAAGAAAAGCCCTTCACCCCATCACGTAAGAAAACCACAGCAAAGTGGTTCACCCCACTACTCAACGCCATGAAAAGAAAAAGACGAAATCTAGAATCTGAATGGAGGACCAACAACACCTCTGCAAACAAATTGAAATTCCTACAACAGATCCGCTCATGTAAAAAGGAAATACAAAAAGCGAAGAGGAAACATTACGACAACCGAATCTTCAGAGCACCAAACGCTCAGAAAGAACTATTCAAAATCATAAACGAAATAAAAAACCCACCGGGCTGCAACAACACGCCAATTCCATCGATGAAACTCTGCGAAGACCACTTCAAAAACAAAATAACCTCCATCCAACACACCATTCAAAACAGACCAAGCAATCACAGCGCAAACCCCAACGACACAGACGAGGAACACGCAAACAAGCTACGAAACTTCCCAGAAATATCAGTTGAGGTTTTCGTCAAACTGGTAAACCAAAGCAACAAATCAGGCTCTCCTGAAGACCCATGCCCCCTGACATATACAAAACAATTCTCAAACAAGGAACCCCATGGAATACCACAGGAACCTCCTCAACCTCTCAATCTCAACAGGTAAAGTACCACAGGCCTTCAAATCAGCCTACATCAAGCCACTACTCAAAGACACAACAGGAAACGTAGAGGACTTATCTAACTATAGACCTATCTCCAACATACCATACATAGCCAAACTGCTAGAAACGTACGTCTACCAAACAACCCAAGAATTCATAGAAGAGCATCGCCTACTAGACCAGGAACAAGCTGGTTTCAGACCTATGAGAGGAACAGAATCAGCTCTCCTCTCAATATGGGACGTTCTAAAAACAAACGCAGACTCGGACAACAGTACCGCCCTGATTCTCCTTGATCTGTCTGCAGCTTTCGACACTGTCAACCACACCATCCTCATAAAGAGATTAGAAGGACTAGGGATAACAGACACTGCCCTACTATGGATCAAATCCTTCCTAACAAACAGAACAGAAACAGTATGGATGAAACCTTTTAAATCCAAACCCAGAGACTCCACGTGCGGAGTACCACAAGGTTCGTCCTTCTCCCTGCTGCTATTCAACATCTACATGCACCTACTAATCAAACTCATCAAAAAACACGGCCTAACATGCTACAACTACGCCGACAATACTCAAATAATCTTCAACATACAAGATACCCGAGAAGAAAACACCACACTAGAGAATTGCCTTCGTGACATATTCAACTGGATGAACCTCAACCATCTCAAAATCAACCCAGGCAAAACAGAGATAATGATCGTATCAAAAAAGGTAGGAAACATAAACTACATCCCCTGGCCAAGAGAGCTCGGCACCACACCAGAACCATCATCAACTGTAAAAAACCTAGGGGTCCTTATGGATAACAATCTCACTCTAGAACCACATGTAAACTTGGTAATCAAGAAATGTTTCTTCCTCCTGCGAGCAGCAAAAAGGATCCTACCGTTCCTGTCGTTCGCCACCAAAATACTCTGATCATCTCCAGAGTAGACTATGCCAACAGCCTGTACCTGGGCATGCCCGAACGACTTCTAAAAAAACTGTAATGCATACAAAATGCAGCAGCCAGACTCCTCCTCAAGCTACCCCGAAGAGAACACATCACACCTGCGCTAAAAATACTACACTGACTACCACTAAAACAGCGAATAAAGTTCAAGTCCATGTGCATCACGCACAGAGCATTACACAAACAAGGCGCAGATTCCTAAGCGACAAACTAGGCCTACATCAAACGACAAGGACACTAAGATCAAGCACCGACATACGCCTGGAACCAAAACCCTACAACAGGAAAAAACTCGGAGGATCCTCTTTTTCCCACCAGGCACCCAAAACCTGGAATGACCTACCTAAGAATATACAGAGCACAACAAACCACCTAGCATTCAGGAAACTCCTCAAATCATGGCTCTTCACAGGGTAACCACAACAGAGACATACCAGAATGCGCAGCGATGAAAATAACTCCAATCCCGGCCACTCCCAATCTGGACAAACACTCATACCAAAGAACTAAACACTCGAGAGTGCATAAGATATCATGGAAAATAGCCACAAAAGGAAGACTCCAGAGACTGATCACATACTTAGACCCAGTCGAAAGCCCTCAAGTAACTCACCCACTCGCACGTACCGGACGCACCATATCCAGACCGGCAGACGCATTTAGATAGAATTGAGAATATTAGCATGGCCACACTTGATGAAATTGTGGACATTGGCCTGAGTCACATCTAGAGGGGACTTTGAATGCTAGCATGCCCGCCCTTAGATAGAATTATGAATATCAGCATGTCTACATTTAAATAGAATTGAGAATATTAGCCTGCATCGCATCTAGATAGGACCATGAATGCTGGCATGCCCGCACCTAGGTGAAACCTGAATGCCAACATGCCTACACCTAGATAGATTTGTGAATATTAGCCTGCGTCGCATCTAGATAGGACTTCGAAACGTTAGCATGCCCGCACCTATGCGAATCCTGAAGACTAGCACAGGCCTCACCAAGAATTGTGGACATTAGCCTGCGTCGCATCTAGATGAGATTGATTGAAGTACAGCAAGACCGCGCCTAGATGAAACTTGAATGTTGGCGTGTGCCACACTTGGAATTGTGAACACCAGCCTGCATAGCATCCAAATAGGGTTGCAAATGATAGCATGCCCTCACCTGGACAGATTTCTAGACGCTAGCTTGCGCCGCATCTGGATGGGACTGTGAATGCTGGCTTGCCCACACCCAGATAGAATTCTAAACATTGTCCCGTGCCGCATCCAGGTACAGTTGCGGGGGTCAACTGGTGCCACACTGGGACAGAACTGCAAATGCCAACATGCCAAAGGTCAGGTAACCCACTAACCAATCTAAGCTCAAACTCTGCATACTTATCTCACTCAAAAAACTCACACAACCATCTCTGGCACAACAAGCCGTACGCACTTCACAACACTGCAACAGCATATAAGCCGTCTGGCGGTGACAGGACATGCGGCCTGTCACTGATCCAATACCCGCACCAAAGCTCAGCATCTGGTGTATACCGAGTTGAAGCTGCCAACAGAACAGCACTCTTCTCACTATCCTACTCCGGCTTCACCTTACTAACCCACCCCACCCAACCTTATCATTTACTGATCCGCCAGAGCGCCTGTGGACCAATTCCGTTGGTGACGGTGCACGGTACAAATACCTTTAACATTTAACATTTTAACATGTGAGCTGTTTACATGTTATCAGCCACGACATGTACATGTTTCGATCCTGCGGCTCATCTTCAGGTGGCTAAACCAAAGGGAAACAAAAACAATTTCTGCATGTATAAATCCCTTACAACTCTTCAAATATATCATTCGTAGAAGTACAATAAACAATCAATCATCCACCTTGATTCATATTAGATTATCACCCCAAAATGTGTCAACAAAATTCAATCTACAAAACACTAATAGAACCAATTGTCGCCATACAGATGACATTCTGGAGTATTACACTTGTGTATAGGCACGTTATAAATGCCATATCATATCATATCATATCATATATCATATCATATCATATCATTAGGGTGGTATAACACCACAACAACTGAATTTGTCTCACCACTCTTTAGTAGCAGTTGCTGTTATACCTTAATCACTCTAAAGCGGCTCTAGTTTGGTGAGGGTCATTAGTAATTCCTTGGCTAGAAGTATAAATCCAAGATATGGAATGGACGAGGTTTCAAACACAAGTTTTTCAGGCTTGACCAAAAGACTGAGTTTGTACAAATTTGTGAAGATGAGTACAATGCTGATACAAGGAGGCGGAATAAACCAGGATATCATCTAAATAGACAATAGCAGAATGAAACTACTAGCTCAGAGCAGACATGGTCGATAAAATTCTGGGAAACAGCAGGGGAGATAACAAGCCTGAATGGCATCAACTGATATTCATAGTGGCCGAAGGATGTCCTGAACGCCATCTTCCACTCGTGTCCTTTGTGTATCCTGAGCAGATGATATATTCCCTGCAGATCGAGTTTGGTAAACAAAGTGGCTCCATGTAGTGCTTCCAGGATGTCGTTAATCAGCTGCATGTGGTATTTTTCTTTCACTGTGACCTGGTTGAGGCCTCAGTAATCTAGGCATGGACGTAATTCTTCAGAATCCCTCTTTGGAATGAAGAAAAGTTATGCCCTGGCCAAGGACTTTGACTGACGTATAAGACCTTTTGCTGATTTTCTTGGAGATACTCTTTCAAAGCCGCCTTTTCCAGAAAGGAAAGTGTTCACATTCAGGATTCACTGCACCAGGAATAGGATGAATTGCACTATCATCTGTGCGGTGAAAGTTCTCTGGCACTCAAATCCTCAAATATGTTGCTGTATTCATAGGAGACACAAGACACCGACCATGGTCAATGGAAGATGCCATGTTTCCTCATCTTACTTGATCTCTCTTCGGCCTTTGAGACGGTCAACCATGCCATTCTGCTCAACCGTCTCTGTGACAACCTGGGTATCACCGATCAGGCCCTGGCTTGGCTGACTTCTTTCCTCTCCGATCGACCCTCCCAGGTCCAACTTGGGCCCTTCCTCTCCTCTATCTCTATCTCTACCTGTGGTGTTCCCAAGGGGTCTAACCTTTCTCCCTGGCTGTTCAACCAATACCTGGCACTTCTTGCCCACCGCATTGCTTCTCTCTGCCCCAATATTCAGGGCTATGCAGATGACACTCAGCTCATTTTCAGGCTCCCCTCAGCCACCTTTTCTCATTCTCTCATCTCTGACAGTCTGTCTGCTATCCAAGAGTAGTGTGCCGCCAACAATCACTGCATTAATGCCAGCAAGACTGAGATTCTCGTCATCGGCACACCCGCTCCCTCCTTTCCTGTCACTCTCTGGCTGGCCTCTCTTGGTCCTTTTCCTGCTCCCACCTGTGAGGCTAAAAACCTTGGGGTAATCTTCGACTCCACACTCTCCTTCTCTCCTCACATCTCTGATGTCCCTAAGAAGTCACACTACCAGCTGCACTTCCTCAGAGATATTCTTCCTTTCCTCTCCTTCATTCAGACGCTAACTGTCTCTAGAGCTCTGATTCTCTCTAGACTGGACTACTGCAAAAGCCTCTTTCTAAATCTACCTGCCTTCACTCTCCGCCCTCTGCAACTCATCCACAACAGGACTGCGAGACTTGCCCTTGGCCTGAAGCCCAGGGATCGTATCTCTCCATGACGGAAATCTCTGCACGGGCTCCCAGTGGCTGGGAGGATTAAGTTCAATCCCTCTGCATTGTCCAAAAGGCCTTCTGGGGTTTGGGTCCTCAATACATTTAACTTTCTCTTCCTACATATCTTCCTTCTCAAGCTCTTCGCTCATCTGCCTCCAACTCCCTCAGGGTTAGTCGCTTCTCTAAGCAACTAGTTGGTGGTAGATCTCTTTCTTTGGCTGGGCCTCCCTCTGGAACAGCCTCCCTGCCTCTCTGAAAATTGAGGAGAACCATCTCCGGTTCTGGAAGCACCTTAAGACCTTCCTCTTTGCTTCTGCTTACTCTCCTCTTCTCCCCTGCTGAATTCCTGACTGAACTTGCACTGGTCACCTGGCTACCCTCTGTTCTCGGGCCCAGATCCACCCCCCCACCAGTTGCACACCTGCACTGCCCCCCTGGCAACCCTTGCACTCTGGGGCTGTTCTGTATCCCTACAGCCTCGTACCAGCACTTCACACTTGATGTCTGTACTTACCCTTGCACTTTTATTTGTTTGTATGTATTTACTGTTTATCCTATGTACTGCACTTCCACTCCGCCTTCCCCCTTGTACTTTTCCTCTTCCCCTCTTCTCTGCACTTGCACGATCTCAATGTCACCTGGCCTAGTAAGATCGTTGCCTCTGTCCTCCCTCTGTTACCCTCCCTTGCCTTGTAGCGCCTTGAAACACTTGTGTATAGGCGCATTATAAATGCCATATCATATCATATCATATCATAGAAGCATGATACTCGCAGATAGAAGTTGATGCTGGTTCCAGGATATGGTTTTGAAGGAGGCATTCACAGGAACAAAATTCGGAATCAGGGTGTAGGACATTCTTGGTCCAGTCAATTCTTGGATTGTGTCTTCAAAGCCAAGGTATCCCTAGGATGACCTAGAAATAAGCAGCTCAAATAAGATCAAATGGTGAAATTTCTTGATGATGAGCAACGTTCATTTGGATAGGAACTGTTTGTTCAGTGATGAGTCCAGAGCATAAAGGTGCCCACCCACTCCTTCTCCTGGTTGATGGATTTGCTTGGGTATTCTCGGAACTCCAGGGTTCTCTACCAAGTCGTTGTCCATGAAAAGACTTGCTGCTCTGCTGTCCAGTAGTGCCACGATCTTCTTCAATATAGACAGGGATAAGTGTAGCATGAGAATGAAACTTTCCAAAGCGTTAGTCGTAGTGATTGGCACAGTGCTAGGACATCCTTTAAAACCCTGATCCTCTGCCCCTTTTTAGGAAAGAGTTCTGGCATTTCTGTTTTTAAAATTCTGTACCTCTAACGTGAGGTTCTGGATGTCATTAACCAGCTCCTGGATTTGTTCCATGCCTTCATGATCTTCTTGGCGTCACAAACTCTCACGTTTGCCACCCTTGGCGCGAATGTTCACATGTTTGCTTGCAAAGATTTGCTTTCTCTGTGTCTTGAGTGGAGACGATGTGTGAACAGATAAGCGCGATCCTGGCCAGCCACTTCCTTGCCATCCTAGTCAAAATGATGAGTGAAGGGAAAAGAAGAGCCTGTGGGAAGCACACAAATCACTGGGGAAAGTGCTGTCAAGGGCTGAAAAAACTCCAATTCAGTCAGCAGGAAGCCGGGAATCTAGTAAGGTAGCAGGAGATACAGCAAGGTAGGTAATCGGGCACAGGGTTCCAGGAGGCTTGCAATGCGTAGAGGAGAAGCTGGTGGCAATAGAAATACTGTTGGATGCGTTGCTGGCGCCACCTTGGAAAAGGACAAGAACACTGCAGTGAGCTTCCTCAGCCTCGTGGCCGAACAGGAAGGAGTCCATTTCCACTCCCAACATTGCCATCGCAACCATCGGGTCGCTATG
This sequence comes from Ambystoma mexicanum, assembly GCF_040938575.1. NCBI lineage: Eukaryota > Metazoa > Chordata > Amphibia > Caudata > Ambystomatidae > Ambystoma > Ambystoma mexicanum. The sequence continues at coordinate 583,282,737 of NC_090922.1, read as the reverse complement.
ACTCTATGGTTATGCCCTGTAAATTATATATAATACAAAGGGCATGTCCTTTGGCCATGCAGTAAGTAACTGTAACATACCCGGTGTGAAAAACCTGAGGGTGTTTCACTACTAAGTCCCTCGGGATCCGTTATTCAGGTGGCCAGGGAAGGGCCATCGGTATTGGATCCCGACCCTGGGGGGTGGACAAGCGAGGGAGGACAACCTGGCGAGTGGGAAAGAGACACCTGAAGGTGAGACATGGCATCCCCCATTTCCGGATAGTTGTTTACCCCACATTCCCTCTACCTTTATGCAATACTACAACTCCCATAATTTCCCTCCTTTCTTTACTGATACAACTACTGAGACGAGGAAGAGGAGGACTGAGACTAGGATGCATTACCACTAGGGATATGCAATGGCCCTGTCCCACTAATGAGGCCAAGCAGGGTCAGGCACTCAGTCACAATCACCCACACCTGAAACTCATTGACAACTACTTAGAGTATTAAAGGTGCAGCACAGAATGATGAGGGAAGCGAGAGCAGGTACGAGAACAAGCAGCTAAGGAAAGGTTGTTGAACACTGGGCTGCGGAGAACAGAAAGCCGATGTGCTGACATATTGCGAGGGAGGGCAAGAGGAGGTTAGGCGAGGGAGTCATATCTCCAAGAAACCAAAGAGGTGTGAAGTGGAAAGCAGAGAATCTGTAGGAATCCTTCCTTTGATGTACCTGAAGGTTACTTGTTCCCCCGGAGTGACAGGAGTGCCCGGGAAGATCTGAGAAGGAAAGGGTAGAGACCATGACCTCGGATGCGATGGCAGAGAAGAGCGTGTTACAATCTATTACAGCCGGTGAGTTCTTGAATGAAGGGAGAGCCCGGTTTGTGAACAGGCGAATGTTAACAATGTTGCACATAAGACAACGCGTCTGATGACAGACGCGAGAAGAGAAAGATACAAGTGTTATTTTGAAAATACAAAGTAACAGAGTTGTCCTGCGGAGAAAGAAAGACTAATTATCAAAAGTCTCTGTGACCTGTAATCTCCCTCAGAAAAGACAGCGAAAAACTAACTGTGTTTAGAAATTGATGTTTGAAGCAAGTCGAAAAAGGAGGCTGACAAGAATATGAGCTGTGATCCCAAAAGAGCTTTTTGATGAATAAAGTGAATGTTTAAAGTATGAAGGAAGTGAGACTTCCAGAAAGTGCAAGGAGGATGTTTGTGAAACCCAAGGTGCTAAGGAAGCATGTGTGAATACAAGGAACTACAATAACCAATATGCATTGTATCGAAGTGGTCATGCATAGGCCTGAGTAAATCTATGCAGTTTCGAAAGTCTTCGACGTGAAAGTAAATTGACAACCAAGAAGGTTGGCGAAGGGAATCGTGTGACGAATTGAGAGAAGTTAAAGTCCCAAAAGGCCTAGACTTGGTTGAGGGAAACCTGAGGGGCCTATAGTGAAAGATTCACCTGCAATATCGTTGTGCCAGCACTGTTATATTGATGATGGCTAAAACAGGCAAGGGAAGCCTGTTATGTGAAACAGGCAAGGAAGGCCTGAAGAGAACTGTGATACATTTTGAACTGATGTTAAGCCAGGCGAGGGAAGCCTGAAAGACTTATGTGAATTCTTTGAACTGTGCCTATCACCCACCTTGAAATAACTCTTAAAGAACCCCATTGACTTAAACTTGGGGAAGGGAGTTGAGAACCAACTCCATTGCCATTCTGACTTTCTTTTGATACTCTTTTATTTCTCATACACTTTCCCACACTTAGTTATTGTAAAGCGTGAGGGCAAGTATAGGTTTCTGACATAGGGCCTCATTACAAGTCTGGCGGTAACCGTGCTGGTGAAACGGGCAGGTTGCCGCCAGACTTGCGAATTTTACTAGCGCCTGACTTGCCGGAAACACTGGGGCATTACAGCCCTGGCGGTCCGTGAAGTAAGGTGCTAGTAAATGTTAATCCCCATTCCCATTTGAGTCCGAGAGGACTCAATGTAAATGGGGACCACGGAAGCCACGGCACCGTTCAGAACAGTGCTGGTGCTTCAGTGAAACTCTGCGGGCAGGACGACACCCGTCTGCAGACTCGTAGTGTGCCAGTCCGGTAACAACAGTGCCGGTAGCCTTACCGGCACTGTTGTTACCAGACTGGCACACTTGTAATGAGGCCCATAGTCTATTTCCTTTGTTTGACTGACTGACAAGGACTATGTTATTTTACTTGGATGGTTGAGACTGCTCCCATTATAGAATTAGGGCCAGCTAGGAATCCTCAAACCCCCGTTCAAAACTTAATATATGTGTTGAAATGTGTATCTTTGCATCTGTGTCTAACTAGTGATACCATGCCTGCCTCATATGGGGCATGGGGTTATGATGGGCATGCACTCAGACCCTACCCTGTATGTGGGTAGACCCTTTTACTTGTTGCTTGCAAAGTTGTTAATATAAGGGCCCACAGGATCATGTTACAGTGATCTGAATCCTAAAACCAAATTGTAATTCAAAGGGGTAAGCCATGTATGCTTTGCTTTCATGATCTGTGCGACTTTAGTGACATTTCAAGGTGGAGTGGGGGCACAGAATGGGATGCCTGTGTTGCTCCCGCTTTCTGCTTTCAAATAAAAAGCATGTCTTCCCACTCGCATGCATTTTCATCTTGGAGGAAAACCAAACAATTCTAATGGAATCCACCTGACATTTCCTACTGGCATAAGGCAGGCTGACTCCATAGGAATCCATGGGAAATGCCACCTGCAATGCACAATTTGCTGGCAGCCTGTACAATTTTCCAAAAGGGATTTTGGTTATAACAGCACAGAACAATATCAATACATTCCTTAGTAGTGCCGACTTTTAACCCCCCCACCCCGTGCCACGGATTCTCGATCTTATCTCCATCAAAACAAATAGGACAATTAATAATGCTTCTTATCCAAGTCTGGGTTCTCCTCATGGGTACGCCTGAACCCAAGGCATGTGAGTCTCTCCCCCGTTTCCCACACCGGGACCCCAGTCCAACAATGGCACTTCCCCGTAGGGAGTTCATCCTGTTTTGCCCAGAGTTCTCAAAGAACGGGAGCCAAACACTTTCAAGGTTAAACCTAGATTCAGCCAGAATGTAAGTTAAAAATTCATGTCATACATAGCACAGATCTTAGCAACCCATTGCTTCTCTAAAGGCATTTGTGGATTCTTCCACAATTGAGACAGGCAACATCTCTCTGCCACCAACATGATTTGGAACATATGCTCCTGTTCCATTTTGAGATTCCTCCTCCGTGATCACCCCAAAGAGAATAAGCCATAGGGAGAGGTCCTTCTGGATCCCATCCACCCCCTTGATCCATGACAAGACCTCTCCCAGTATCTCCATACCCTGGAACAGCCCCACCACATATGAATGTATTCTCCCATTTCACGATGGCATTTCCAGCTATGTGGGTCACATCCATCTCTCAATCGGGCTATCATCACTGGTGGATAGTACCACCTATGCAACACCTTAAGGGCCTGATGCCTATAATATAGGGATGCAGTGGAGCGATAGGCCTGTCTGCACATCTGAGCCCACAATGCATCTGCGATATCTCTACCCAGGTCTTGTCCCCATTTGACTCTCGAGAATGGAGGTTCCCTCGGGATTGCCAAGAGAAGCAATCTGTAGAATCCAGCTATCAGCCCCCTGGACTCCTTCTGTGTGATCATGAATTTCTCAAAATTCGTCGGTTCCCTCCTGAGGATTTCCCCCCACCTCTCCTCGGAGAGGGCCCCTTTTAATCGTAAGAAACGAAAGGATGATAGTTTGCCCAAACCCAGGGCATCCTCCAAATCCCCCAAATATATGAATGCCTCCCCTACCCACAATTGTCCCGCCCTGCTGAGTCCCACCTCCTACCATGATTGAAAAGCAAGTGGTTCCTCAATCTCATCCCTAAGTGGGGGTGCCAAGATGCAACGTAAAGGTGATGGCCATGTTGTAAGCCACCTGTTAGTCCCTCCCTCCTTCCAGAGTGACCACAAGACATCCAGGACCAGATGGTGCAAAATTCTGTTAGGGATGCGGGCCCTGGGAACCCTTAACCACTCGGACAATGTAACTGGGGCCCGCACCTCGTTATCCATTGCCACCCATTATTTCCCTGTTCCTGGGTTAAAGTGGGCTACCAAAACTCGCGACTGAGTCACATTGTAATATGTTGCTAGGTCTGGGAATCCCACTGCCTCCTCTTCCTTTGGCCGAATTAGTGTCTCATAGGCTATCCTATGTTTCTTCCCCGCCGAAAAGAATCGCAGCAGAGTTCATTTCACCTTGGTTAGGAAAAACACAGGTATGGATATCGGCAACATTTTAAACAAGAACACAAATTTGGGGAGAACCACCATCTTTATAGAATTCAACTGCGGCATCCAGGACACACCCACCCACCTCTCCATGTCTCGCGTCACAGCCATCCATAGGGGGAGGAAATTAGCAGAGAAAAGATCGCCCAGGTGCTTGGTCACCTGACTCCCCACACAGCCGTAGGTCTCCTTCTGCACCTTGAACGGAAGCCCAGCAACATAATTCATTTCCTCATCCAACAGTCCCCCAATTGCAAACACCACAGCCTTCCCCAGGTTTACTTTGAAGCCAGTCAGTTTCCCATAATATTCCAGAGTTTCCAAGACCCGTGGTACCGAGTATGAAGGGTCAGTAAGATAGAGCAAGGCGTTGTCTGCAAAAAGTCTTATTTTACAGTGTGTCACCCCCACCTCGACCCCCCTGATATCCCCATTTTCTATAACCAATGCTGCCCTGGGCTCCATCACCAAAGCATATATCAACGGGGATAGGGGGCAACCCTGGCACATCCCCCGACGAAGAGGGAAGGACCCTAATTCATGCCCGTTCACCACGACCTTAGCTTCGGTCTCCGAGTACAGAGCTGCTATCCAACACGTCCACCTTGGGCCCATTCCTAGGGATGCAAAGACCTCCCCCATGAAGGCCCAGACCCGGTCGAAGCCTTCTCTGCATCTATGGAAATTAGAAGCACCACCTTCTCCCACACCCCCTGCGAGCTCATGACGTGGAGAGTCTTCTGCATACTGTCTCCAGACGCGTCTCCGTGACTCTAGCAAAGATCTTGGCATCCACATTGAGGAGAGAGATGGGCCTATACGAGGCACAGTCGGCTAGGTGCTTTCCCAGTTTTGGTATGACTGCTATCAGAGCCTGGAGAAAAGACGGTATCATGTCCCTTCCCCCTATTAGGTTAAACAGCTTGGCTAAGGGCTTCACCAGCAGGGACTGATACTGCTTATAGAAATCAGCCGTGAATCCATCCCCTCCTGGAGCCTTTCCTATCTTAAACCTCTTCATGGCTCCCAGCAGCTCTTCCCCTGTCACCTCCCCCTCCAAAGCCCTCCTTTCGAGCCCTGTGAGCTTGGGGAGGTTTTGCTTGGCCAAGTACCGTTGCATGTCCTCCACAGGTTGCTCTGGCGGCCTGACACATATGTCTTTGTAGAACCTCGCGTAGCAGCCCGCTATCTCACTCTCCCCTCTTGGTCTGCCCCCTCCATCCCGGATTTCCTTTACCCTCCTTTCCATCCTACAACCTCTCACCCTGTTTGCCAGGAGAGTCCCCACCGTGTCTCCCCTCTCGTAATATCTCTGTCGGGTGTATCTCATCCTCTTGACAACCTCCCCAACTAGGCACTGGACTAACAGGGGCCCCCCGCAGCTCCCCGCGGTGCACCGCCAGCACATGTCCTGGTAGGTGGCCCCACTTGTAGAAATTATTTTTTTTTTTCACAAAAAAAAACAAATTCTTTTTGAATTCACTCTGCATTCATAAAGAAATTATTTCTGTAACTGAAATCATTTCTTTATGAAGACAGAGTGACTACAAAGAAACTGGCACAGAAGACCCGAGGCTGGAGGCTGGAGGCTGGAGGCCTCCATGTCATGGAGTGGGGGGAGCCCTATGACTTCAAAAAGAAATAATTTATTTTTGAAGTCACTCTGACTTCACAAATAAATTATTTCAGTTATGGTTCGGTCCTTAACGGAAATAATTTCTTTATGAAGTCAGAGTGACTTCAAAAAGAAACGATGGGCCTCATTACGGGTTTGGCGGTAACCGTGCCGGTGCTACCAGCAGGTTGCCGCCAGACCCGTAATGATTTACCGGCACCCGACTTCCTGGTAACACCGGGGGATTATAACCCCGGCGTTCTGGGAAGTCAGGCGCCGGCAAATGGTAAATTCCCATTTCCATAAAGTCCTAACGGTCTCTATGGGAATGGGGACCACAGAAGCACCGGCACCATTATTAATGGTGCTGGTGTTTCCGTGAAAACTATGCGGGTGGGTGTCATTCTGCCCGGCAACCGCCCGCAGAGAAGTAATATGCCAGCCCGGAAACAACAGTGCCGGTAAGCCGGTAATTTTGAAATGTTAGGGCTCCCCTCAACCCCATGACGTGTGTGAGTGCATGGTGAAAGGGTGCACACTTTAATGTACGGGTGGCTGTCTGGGTGTGCCTGTATGGTGAAAGGGTGCACACTTAAATGTGTAGGTGGCTGCCTGTGTGAGTGTATGGTGAAAGGGTGTACACTTAATTGTATGGGTGAGTGCCTGGGTGTTTGTGCCTGTATGGTGAAAGGGTGCACACGTAAATGTACAGGTGGCTGCCTCGATGTGCCTGTATGGTGAAAGGGTGCACACTTAAATGTATGGATGGCTGGGTATGCATGTGTGTATATGGCGAATGGTGTGTGTGCTTGCTTTCAGGGGCGCAACAAAACCTACATTTCGGGGGCTAACCCTTCAAATGTTGGGAGAGGCACTAACTTCATGGGCGGTGGGGGAGAGGCAAACTGCTTTGTTTGGGGCATCTAATTTCTTTACACATTTTAATGAGACTATTCTAGTGCAGCTTCAATGTTACAATCAGTTAACTCGCTCCTTTAAGTTTGAAAGCACCCACTTATGGACTGCTGGGAGAATGAATGGTCTCCTGTTCCCTCTCTACCCTTCCAATCACTCCCCTGGCATGCAAATATTAAACCCACATCACGATTTCAATTGCCTAAAAAATTTGCCATTTGAATGCAGGTACTAACAGTGAAATGCTTTATTTTAGTAATTGCAGGGTTATTGTTAACAGTGAAACCCAGGTGCCGTTTAACATGTGTCCTGTTCTGTCTGGCAACTTCTCTGAAGGTCAGCCAGGTCGAGTCAACATAGCCCAACATTTCAGGGGCGGGGGGAGTGCTGAATCCCAGTCAACTCAATGGTGTTGCATCAATACTTGTGTTTAATGCCTGGATTACTTATTGGTAGTCTTCATTACTCCTAGCCCTGTTCTTCCTCGTCCCAGTGTGTATGAGACAGTACTTGTGTATAAGGCACTCTGCGTCATACACAAGTACTGGAATGAGATAGAGGTACATGGAGGTAATGCCTGATTTAGCAACCCAGTACTTACCTATGTGGCAAGGGACTGTAGGGTAACAGTTACAGCCCCTAAGTGCATGGTAGGCCAAGAGGCAGTGCATGGGTGACTGATTAAGAAAGAGTCTGGACTCAGTGAGACTCTGAGGGTAGCCAAGCAACCAGTCGGTACAGCAGACAGGTAGGTCAGGTAGGCTAGCAGGGGAGGGAGAGGGAGAAAGCAGAGGAGATGAGGAAAGTTTTGAGCTGCTTCCAGAACTTCCGGTGGTCCGGCTCAAGTTTGAGAGGGGCAGGGAGGTTATTCCAGAAGGAGGCACCTGCAGAGGAGAGAGATCTACCCCCATTCTCTGCCTGGAGAAGCATCTAACCCTTAGAGAGTTGTAGGTAGCTGAGCGAAGGGCTTGAGAAGGAAGATATTTTGGAAGAGAGCATTGGATGTAGTGCAGGCCCTGGGCCCAGAAAGCCTTGTGGACAATGCAAAGGGTATTGAACTTGATTTTCGTAGCAACTGGGAGCCAGTGGAGAAATTTCAGGGCTGGAGAGATACGATCCCTGGACTTGAGGCCAAGGATAAGTCTTGCAGTCCTGTTCTGGATTAGTTGCAGAGGCTGGAGAGTAGAGGAAGGTAGATTGAGAAAGAGGCTGTTGCAGTAGTCCGGTCTAGAGAGAACCAGGGCTCTGGAGACAGTGAGCTTCTGGGGAAAAGTGAGAAAGGGAAGAGTCCCTTTGAGGAGGAGCAGCTGGTAGTGGGACTTCTTGGCGACATCTGAGATGTGAGTAGAGAAAGAGAGCGTGGAGTCAAAGATGACACCAGTGTTGTTTGCCTCACAGGAAGGCGAAGGAAGAGGGCCCAAGGCGGGCAGCCAGAGAGAGAGGGAAAGCAGGGGCAGGAGTCCAAAATGAGAAGGAGCTCTATTTTACTGAAATTAAGGCAGAGATCGTTGGAGGCACACCGATCCTGAATCACGGATAGACAGTCGGGAATGAGCGAGAGAGAAGAGGAGTCTGAGGGGTGCCTGAAGGAAAGCAGAGTGTCATCTGCATAACACTGAAAGAAAGAGGAGAATGTAGAGCTCAGGTGAGCCAAAGGGGCCATGTAGAGGTTGAAAAACCAGAGTAAGAGGATGGAGTAGAGATAAAGGGACCAAGTTGGACCTGGGAGGGGCGGTCCAATAGGAAGTAGTTCAGCCACTCAAGGGCCTGATCCGTGATGCCCAGGTTCTCATGTAGTCGATTGATCAGGATGGAATGGTTGACCGTGTCGAAAGCAGAGGAAAGATTAGGGAGGATGAGGACAGAAGGAATGCTGGAATCAAGGTTAGAGAGCAGATCTTCACAGGTGTTCAGGACAGCATTTTCCATGCCTCTGGCAGTTCTGAAGCCAGACAGATGGTCATGTAGACAACCAACAGATTCCGTGTGGAGAGTAAGCTAGGAGATGGCAAGCTTTTCCAACAGTTTGCCCCGGAAAGGGGTGATGGAGATTGGGCGATAGTTTGCCAGGCATGCAGAATCAGCGGATGGCTTCTTGAGGAGTGGGTTCATAAGGGAGTGCTTAAGAGGAGAGGGGAACGTTCCAGTGGCAAAAGAGTGATTACAGAAATCGGTCATGGCTGGAGCAAGGGTGTCAATATGGTTCTTGATGGTTCTGGTGGAGCAGGCGAGCACCTGTTTGGATGACACTTTCATAGATCAGACTTGTCTAGAAACCTTGTCAGGTGTTGTCAGAGAGAAAGAGGAGAAAGGAGGAAGAGAGGTAGAGATGGCCAAAGGGGGGCCGACAGAGGAAGAGGGCATGGAAGAGGAGGTGGAGGACAGGATGTCCTGAGTTTTAGCAGAGAAGTGAGATGACAAAGCCATACAGAGGGCCTGGGAGGGAACAGGGAAGGTAAAGACCGCAACAGGATTAACCAGTTCCTTTCAGATTAAGACTTTGGCCATGTTGTTAGAGGCCACAGAGACACGGGCTTGAATGTATGTTCTCTTCTTGATGAGTGTCATTGCTTCGTCTGCCATTTTGGTGCAACCAGTCTAGATAAGTCTAAATGTGGCCTGGCAAGCTTTACTAATAGGTTATTACGTGTCTGCACTGGTCTACATTATGCAGCCAGTTGGACATGTTTTCATTGTGGCATGGCATTTTTAATAGCAAAGCATTAATGTTTCTGTGCACTGTTGGTGACTTGCATCTATTGGATTGGTGTTACCCCACAAAACAACAAACTCTCTGGCTTTTTAGCCAATTTTTCTCAGAAAGTGTGCTGTCTATTATATTAAAACACATATTTATATCTTTCTCGTAGTGGAGTGTGCGGCATATCCCTTCAGCAGCACGTTTGTGCGTATTGCGCAAGTGTGATAATCTAGACCGGCCCAGAGTGTGGCGCGACCCTTGATTTGTTGTTGAGTTGGGGGGCCCCTCAGCATGGCTCGCAGGGGGGGCCCCACATTTTGTGCTATGCCACTGCAACTAGGACCGTGTGGAGCTCTTGGGCCTCATTACGACCCAGGCGGTAAGTTACCGCCTGGGCCGTGACTTTACCACCATGGCGTAAACTACGTTTACGCCATGGTGGTTGGCGGACTTACCGCCCCATTCCGACCTTGGCGGGGCGGTAAGTCCCCAATCCCCATTTACCCTTCCCCATTCCCATTTTTGCCCCATAGGGCATAATGGGAGTGGGGAAGGCGTTAATTACGCCACCGTAAATTACGGTGGCGTAATTAACTCCATGGTCCCTTAGCGCCATGGATTTTAACACCTGCTAAAAGCAGGTGTTAAATACTCCATGGCACTAAGGGACCTCGTACTCAGGCGGTAAGGGTCGGCGCTGTTTACGCTGCCGTAAACCCCTTACCGCCTGGGTCGTAATAAGGCCCCTTGTCTCTTGTCCCTCATATGATATAATATGATATGATAGTTTATTTATATAGCGCCTAAACACAAGGGGCCTCATTACGACCCTGGCGGAAATCGTGGCGCAAAATGCACCATGGAGCACGGCGGAAAGCTGCCGATAGCGCCATGGGGGTTGGCGGATTTACCGCCCCATTCCGACCTTGGCGGGGCGGTAAATCCCCATTCCCCATTTTACCCTTCCCCATTCCCATTTTTGCCCCATAGGGTATAATGGGGGTGTGGAAGGCGTTAATTACGCCACCGTAAAATACGTTGGCGTAATTAACAACAAGGTCCCGTAGCGCCATGGATTTCTCCGCCCGGAAAAACCAGGCGGAAAATGCTCCATGGCGCTACGGGAACTCGTAGTAGGGCGGACGGGTCCGCCGCGAATACCGCTGGCGTAAACCCACTCCGCCAGGGTCGTAATGAGGCCCAATGTGTTTCAAAGCTCCTCAAGGCAGGGGAGGGAACAAGGGATAATACAATTACATTCTTACAGGCCGTGAAAAGTAAGGATGTGAAATGATCTAGCGTACTCGGCCTGACAACATTTCAGATAGTGCAAGAGCTAAGACATAGATAAGGAAGAGAGGGGGAGAGTGGGAAAGAAGTGGAAAAGACAGGCGACTACCGTACTTGGCCTGACAACATTTCTGGTAGAGCTGGAGAAAAACAAAAGGTGAGGGAGAGGGGTGCAGAAAGGGAGGGGAGGAACCAAGCAAGCGGCTATCGTACTAGGCCTGATGACATTTCAGAAAGTGCTGAAGGGGCAGGGAAAGGAAACCAACAGTAAGGGGAGGGGGGGAGACAGATGAGGTTGCTATCATACTAGGTCCAGGGACAATTCTGATAGAGTAAGTGCATGGAAGCAAGTAAGGGGAGGAGGGGAGGAGATAGGGAGGGGAGAAAAGGAGAGGAGGAGAGAACAGAGAGTAAGCAGTCAAAAAGAGTCGAGAATCAAGAGGGGAGAGCGAATACAATTGCAGAAGTCAGTAGTAACACTTAATGTTGCAAGCCAGGATACAAGATGAAGATGGGAAATGCATGATTCAGGGCCGCCATGAGTACAAGATGCAAAGGAAGTCCAGCCTGAGGGTTGAGAAAGGGTGACACACTGTGAATCAATGAAGTCCATAAAAGTCAAATCCAGCATTGGCCACAACACGGTGATGGTGATTCAGGACAGACTCCCGCAGAAGTAGGCTGGAGGGGGCGGGGGGCAGGGTAGAAGAATCAAGCAAAACAGGCAACACCTGTGTGCGAGAAGGGGGGCACAAGGGAACATCAGGGGGGGACCAGAGGGGATGGGGATGGCCGGTGGGGACAGAGGGCGTAAACACATGTTGGTGCATACTTACCTGCTGTCTGAGTAGGGGGTCGGGTCCCCCTGGGTCCTCCTGTTCCAAACAGGAAATGCCCTTTTCTTTGTCTGCCCTTTGCTTCAGACGCCCGGGCGAGAGACACCCTTGATCTAAGAGTTAAAAGCAGGAAGGAAGAGGCTGGGCTAAGAAGGTGGGTGATGCTTAGAGAAGGTGAACTAGATCAACTTGCACCTGCTCCCCATCTGCAAAGGAAAAGAGGCTGGAGGACTCCTTGAGAAGGAAAAAGAGCAGCAAGCAGGAAAGCAATAGGTGGGCAGGGCTTGCTAAGTGGTGAAAAAGAGCGCCAAACAGGAAGGCACCAGGTGGGTGGGGTTTAGGCCAGGTGACCTAGATACACTTTCACCTGCTCCCCATTTGCAAAGGAAAAGAGGCTGGAGGGCTCCTTAAGTAGGGAAAAAGAGCAGCAAGCAGGAAGGCACCAGGCGGGTGGGGCTTGCTAAGTGGTGAAAAACAGCAGCAACCAGGAAGACACCAGGTGGGCAGGGCTTAGGCCAGGTGACCTAGATCCACTTGCACCTACTACCGATCTGCAAAGGAAAAGAGGCTGGAGGGTTCGTAAAGTAGGGAAAAAGAAGCAGCAAGCAGGAAGGCACCAGGTGGGTGGGGCTTGCTAAGTGGTGAAAAAGAGCTGCAATCAGTAAGGCACAAGGAATACAGGGCTTAGGCCAGGTGACCTAGATCCACTTGCACCTGCTCTCGATCTGCAAAGGAAAAGAGGCTGGGGGGCTCCTTAAGTGGGGAAAAAGAGCAGCAAGCAGGAAGACACCAGGTGGGCGGGGCTTGCTAAGTGGTGAAAAAGAGCTGCAACCAGGAAGGCACCAGGTGGGCGGGGCTTAGGCCAGATGACCTAGATCCACTTGCACCTGCTCCCCATCTGCAAAGGAAAAGAGGCTGGGGGGCTCCTTAAGTGGGGAAAAAGAGCAGCAAGCAGGAAGACACCAGGTGGGCGGGGCTTGCTAAGTGGTGAAAAAGAGTGGCAACAAGGAAGGCACCAGGTGGGCAGAGCTTAGGCCAGGTGACCTACATCCACTTGCACATGCTCCCCATCTGCAAAGGAAAAGAGGCTGCAGGGCTCCTTAAATAGAAATAGGGAAAAAGAGCAGCAAGCAGGAAGGCACCAGGTGGGCGGGGCTTGCTAAATGGTGAAAAGAGCGGCAACCAGGAAGGCACCAGCTGGGCGGGACTTAGGCCAGGTGACCTAGCTCCACTTGCACGTGCTCCCCATCTGCAAAGGAAATGAGGCTTGAGGGCTCCTTAAGTAGGAAAAAAGAGCAGCAAGCAGAAAGGCACAAGGTGGGCAGGCTTGCTAAGTGGTGAAAAAGAGCAGCAAACAGGAAGCCACCAGGTGGGTTGGGCTTAGGCCAGGTGACCTACATCCACTTGCACCTGCTCCCCATCTGCAAAACAAAAGAGGCTGCAGGGATCCTTAAATAGGGGAAAAGAGCGGCATGCAGGAAGGCACCAGGTGGGCGGGGCTTGCTTAGTGGTGAAAGAGCTGAAACCAGGAAGGCACTAGCTGGGCGGGCCTTAGGCCAGGTGTCCTAGATCCACTTGCACATGGTCCCCATCTGCAAAGGAAAAGAGGCTGGACTCCTTAAGTAGGAAAAAGAGCCACAGGCAGGAAGGCACCAGATGGGCGGGGCTTGCTAAGTGGTAAAAAAGAGCAGCAACCAGGAAGGCACCAGGTGGGCGGGGATTAGGCCAGATGACCTACATGCACTTGCACCTGCTCCCCATCTGCAAAGGAAAAGAGGCTGGGGGGCTCCTTAAGTAGGAAAAAAGACCAGCAAGCAGGAAGGCACCAGGTGGGTGGGGCTTGCTAAGTGGTGAAAAGAGCGGCAACCAGGAAGGCACCAGCTGGGCAGGATTTAGGCCAGGTGACCTAGATTCACTTGCACGTGCTCCCCATCTGCAAAGGAAAAGAGGCTGGAGGGCTCCTTAAGTAGGAAAAAGAGCATCAAGCAGGAAGGCACCAGGAGGGCGGGGCTTGCTAAGTGGTGAAAAGAGCAGCAACCAGGAAGGCACCAGCTGGGCGGGACTTAGGCCAGGTGATCTAGATCCACTTGCACGTGCTCCCCATCTGCAAAGGAAAAGAGGCTGGAGGGCTCCTTAAGTAGGAAAAAGAGCAGCAAGCAGGAAGGCACCAAGTGGGTAGGGCTTGCTAAGTGGTGTAAAAGAGCGGCAAGCAGGAAGGTACCAGATGGGCAAGGCTTGCTAAGTGGTGAAAAAGAGCGGCAACCAGGAAGGCACCAGGGGGACGGGGCTTAGGCCAGGTGAACTAGATACCCTTGCACCTGCTCCCCACCTGCCATATCACTCAGTAGGGCCTCTCTATCAACACCCCTCTGGTTAAGCTGCAGGTGCATTGCTCTAAGGTGTTTACAGAGCCTAGTTTCTGTCAGTGCTCTCTCGCGTTTCTTACGGGTCGCTTCTGCAATGAGTAGACCTCGGAAGGTGGCCTTGGCCGCTTCCCAGACCATTGTCATACTCGCCTCCCCAGTCTCATTGATTTTCAATAGGCCTGTATCTCCTTCCTCAGGAATTCTCGGAACACCTGGTCTCTCAACAAGTTATCATTACATCTCCACCTATAGCTTTGCGAGGTCATTGCCATTTTCCAGCTCACCATCACAAGCTCGTGGTCTGACCATGTAATGGCTTCCACCCTTGGTACCCCAACCTCATCTTCCTGTTCCTTTGGAATCAGCAGGAGGTCAATTCTTGCATATGATTGATGTTGGGTGGGAGAAAGGTATAGCCCCCCGGTCCCGGCCAAGCCCTGCGCCACACGTCCACCCAGAAGTGGTCCCGCAGGAGGTCCCTCAGGGCAAGATTATTTCTAGTCAACCCCCTCAGGGCAGACCCTTTGCTAACGACCAATCCAGCTGGGGGTCCAATGTCAAATTAAAATCCCCCCCAAAAGCATTGCCCCCTCTGTCCATCCGCCCAGTGCTCTGAACACCTCGAGTATAAACCCTACCTGGCCCTTGTTAGGTACCTAAAGGGTGGCCAGTATGATCCGCCTACCCTTGGATGTTCCCCTTTATTCCCAGGAACCTTCCCCCAAAACCCCTCTAGTCTCGATTTCCTTCAGACAAAATGACTTGCCAAGCAATATTTCCACCCCTTCCTTCTTTGAGGATCTATGAGAGGCCCAAAAACTTCCCCCTATCTCTTTGCCTTATATTGGCGATTCTGCTTCCTGTCAGTAGTGCGTTTCTTGCAGGAAGAGGACCATGAATTTCTGTTTGCGGAACATGTTACTGGTGAGGGATCATTTATTTTGAGAGTTCAAACCCTTGACATTCAGCGTATCTATTACCCCCTCAACCATGCCCCCTCTTCACCCATCGCCCATTACTCCTCTTACGTCCAACAAGGACCATGGCCTTCCCACTATATGGAATCCGGGACATGTCCTATTTTCCCTCCTCCCTCCATCCCCCCCTCTTCCTACCACCCCCACCCTCCCCTCCCTTCCCACCCACCCTTCCTTTAATCTGAGGCATCCGTTCTCATACCCCAGTTGTGCTGGGCATGGTCAGCGAACCATCAGGGATCCGTCCCTTCCCTTGGGTATCATGTGAAGCAGGTCTACCGCTTCCACAACCCTGAGCTGGTCTGGGGGTCACCTAAACCCTGTTGTTTCCAGAGTGGGCCCGAGCCACGCCCTCCGACACCACCTTTTCACACACGTGCATTCAAACTTCAAAACCTACTTTGTATTCTAACAACCAAAACCTCTAACAGAGTGTGCCGCTGGCTGTCCTCACACCAGCAGGAAACAACCAAACAGTGGCGACTCCATAGTCATTTGTCTCCCACTGGGCCCCCGCGGGCGTTGGGTGCTCCACCGAGACGGTGTTGGTAAACAGCGCTATGTAGTGCCTTACCCTTTCAGGAGTCCTCATTCTGGGGTGTTGCGCTTCTGAAACCTTCGGCCTCCTTTTCGCCCTTCGCTTTACTCGAACCGAGTCCGGCCTCTGGATCTCCGGGTCGGGTCCATGCTCTGCCCATCATGTTCCGATGAGGGGCCCTCCAGACTGCCCACCAAGTCCTCCGTGACCCTCTGAATGTCCTCTTCTACCACCAGGTGATGCCTCTCCCCTTCCCATTTGAAGCCCAACAAAAATGGGTAGCCCCAACGGTACTTAACCCCCTTTTCCTGCAGCCATTCTTTCGTCTCAACAACGTGTGGGTTGACAGGTCCTGGAAAATGGCCACCTTTGAGTCACCATATTGTATTTCCCTTAGGCGTTTGGCTTTTTTGAGGATCCTCGCCTTGTCCCCGTAGTAGTGGATGCGTACCAGGACCGTACGGGGGTTATGGCCCCCTCCACCTGCCTGGTGCACTTTGTCAATCATGACCCTCTCTCCATCCTCCGTGCCGAGGACCATCTTTATTATGTCCTGCACCTTATGCTCCAAACCTACCGGGGTCTCACCCTCCATTTCCAGCAGCCCAAAGAAACTAAGATTATTCCTTCTTTCAGGATTTACAATGTCGTCCACCTTCAGGCGTAGCTCCTCTTCTCGGTGTTCCATCTCCATGAAGCAAGCCTCCATCTGTGTTTCCAAGAGCTATGTGGACGTTTGGTTGGCTTCTACCCCGTCCATTCTCTTTTGCAGTGTTGAGACCTTAGCCGTGAGGTCAGCCAGTCTTGCCCCCATGTGCGACCTCATCCCCCGTAACTCCTCGAGGATGGTCTGTATGTCCGTCTTATTGGTGCCCAGTTCCGCCGACGATAGGGGTGCACTCCCGGCCTCCATTTTGGTACCTGCCTTGTGAAACTGATATTGTGCCAGGGCCTCCTACTAACTCATAGAGTGTCACCCCCTTATTCCCTAAGAGTCCCAAATGCCGTTCCACTACTCCACAAGCACCCCTCCCAGAGTTATATCCTGTGTCTGTGGGTAATGAGAATGTTTATTCAGGGAGGGGAGAAGGCGCCAGCCTGGCCACAGGTGTCTCGTAGCTCATAGGGCCTGTTGCCCACCCTGTCACTTCCACAAAGTCTCTGCTTCCCTGTTAAGTTGTTGCTCCCTTCCTGGTTGTCTGGAGGGGCGGGTGTCTCCCCAACGGTGCGTAGGTCACAAAAATTCTCCCTACCCTCAAAACCTTCCACTAGGCAGTTTCTGACCCCTAGATTTGGGGATCGGCCATCTCAGGGGCCTGTTGACTCCCGCCCCCGCGGAGCCATCTGGAATCCTCTGGGGTCTGGCCTAGCAGTCAGTACCTCGCGCTGGTGTCCGAGACTTAGTGTTTGGCAGGATCTTTCCGTTGACTCCTTATAGAGCCTTCCTCATAGGCTATGTGTCTTCTTGCCGCTACTCTTCATAGGGGGTGCTGCCCCCTGAACCCATCCACCTCCCCAGATTATGTGTGGGGGGGATGCCACCGAGCTTAAGCAGTCCCTCGTGGAACCAGTAGTTGTCTTCATGCCTGGTCCCAGGCCCCTAGGTTCTCCCACTGCTTGGGCCTGATCTCCACTGTAGAATGCAGGCACTGTAGCGCTTCGCCCACCACCCCCAGGAGGGCTTGGTAGCCCCACTGCTCCCTCACCTGTTGTGTGCTGGCGTTGCTGTGTGCTGCTCAGCAGGGCGCTCTGGTCAACTAATTGCAGGGTCCTCCTTATGCCCCCTTTCTAATACCATTCATAGGGACGGTGTTGCCCCTCAGGTCCATCCACCTCCCTGGATTGCGTGTGACGGGATGCAGCCCAGTTTAGCCAGTTCCCGTGGGCTCGCAAGCTATTTTCTTGCCTGGCTGGGCTGTATCGGGCCCACAATCTCCCGCTGCCTGGGTCTGGTCTCTTCTGTTAAGTGCTGGCTCTGGGGCAATGCGCCCGCAGCCTCCACAAGGGCAAGAGGGCCCGACTGCACCCTCACCTGTTGCATACTGGACATGCTGGTCACGGTCCTCCCTCACCACTTCAGGCAGAGTCTGGGAAGGCGCGCTCCTTTGTCGGCCCCGGAAGGGGGTCACTGCACTGCGGGAGAGGGCCCCCTCGGCCATTAGGTCCCGCACACCCCGGTCTCAGACGCACACAGGGCACCATGCCACCCGCAACTCGGGTCTCCTCCGCCACACCATCCGGGTCCAGCAATCGGTTGAGTTCTCTGCCTTCGGAGGCAGCGAGGTGCGCGGCGGGAAGTATGCCCAGACACACCAGGCTGCGTTTGAGGTGTGGGAGTGGCTTCAGGACTCCTTTCTTGGTTCCCCCAGACGACTTCCGGTTCGGATGCACAAATATCAGCAGTTTGAGCTTGTAGAAAGCTGGTTTTCGCACTAACACCGCATTACTTACCAGGCTGGGGACGGACCATGCCAATCAAGTGGCAATCTTTCCCGCGCTGCGCCCCCTGGTAGCCACAGACGTGACATGTATTCTAACCTCAGGTGATCTCGACGTCTTGCACTAAAGCAAGGATCTTTCCTCAGAGCAAGGTTTATAGAAATTCTTGTTGTTACCAGAGTGTTCTTCCATTTATTAATTCATTCATCCTGTCTATCTCATCTGAGAGGTTTGCTCAGAGAATTGTCCAGCAAGAATTGAGGGTAATATGTTGCTAATTCAGGTGTAAAAAATGGAACATGCATTTCCGTGAATAAGTGATTGTGATCTTGTCCAAAGTTTGCGCACCTATTGTGTGCCAACCTTCTACTCCCGCTCTGCTTCTGGACCTGGCACTGGATGCCAAACAAGGACATCAATCTCTTGTTAGTGCTGCACATGCCCAACACTGATTTGGGATGGATTTCCAGAAGGCTTTCTCTCTGCTGACATAGATCTGGGCCTGGAGATTAAGGCTTCAGCCCTGCTTCCCCCAATCATAAATCACCTTTCTCCACTGATTGAAAAGAGATGGGGTTAATGCCTGAGATGTTTTGTAATAAATATTGACTGGTTGTCAAAAACATGTGCATCATGTTCACTCCACAGGGAAAGGCAAATTAAAGGGAGCATTATTCATTTTTGTTCAAAATCTGCTCACACTTCGCCTCAGTACACCCCTCGACCCTTGCACCCCAGATACCTCTATGTATAGGTATATGTAACGATAGTAACAAGGGGCTTTACTTTCCTCCTCCTCCTGCCCTGAACTACCCGACACATGTTAAGATGATTAGGCATTTCTCCTTAAACAGCAATAATGTCAATGGTAGTGGGAAAACCTATTTCCACATATAGAAAGAGACCTGCGTGACAAACCTGTTTCTAACCCTAGTAAGATACCTGTGGGGCAACCTATTTCCACGACCCATTTTGATTACAAAACTTAAACCTGACTGTTACCAGTATTGATGAGCAGCAGATATATAAAAGGGCAAAACAATGATAACATTCTCTCCATTTATCCTGAGGGAAACTGCGGGAGTTACATCCTCTACTTTATCACTAAAAATCACCAGACTTACTGTGGCGTAATTACTGCTCGTTGTAATTCCAGGAAAATCCCAATGGAGACAGATGGACTCCAAAAATGGGGATTTATACAACCATACCATCACTCGCAATCCATTGATAAGTGACAGCAACGGTAACTGATTTTGGTGGTAAACCAGTGAATTCACCACCACATTACCACTAAACTCAGAATTATTTATTTATTTATTTTTATTTACTTGTTACAATTTACAAAAAATGTTTACAAGAAAATGAAATGAAAATAATACTGTTCTCAACTCCCTCCCTCCAAGTTCTTCATCTAACAGTTACATCTGAAGTCTAAGGTAGTCCACATGCAAGTCTTACTATTATTATTATTTTCAGTTTTCCATTTTGGAGCCCCGGACTTATTCCTGTTTGTAGTCCTGGAGCTTCAAATTCATAAAGAACTGCGAGACTGCTATCACGTAAGAGGTGTTGTCCCCCTCTATTAAGCGGTTCCAACAGTCCTCTTCGTTACACGTTGTTGACTCCTTGAATAAATGACCCAAATGTGCCGTTCTCAACCTTGACAAAGAAGAACAGACCAGTAATAAATGTCGAAGTGACTCTATTTGAGTCTTGTTTTTGCAGCATCGACAACTGGGGTCCTGTGTTGTTTTCCTTATAGTTCTGATTTCGTTCGTAGGCGGGAGATTCATTCGCACTCGTAAGAAGGTGTCTCGGAGTATCTTACTTGGGAATTTTTTTAAGTACATCGGTAAGTCATTTATGCCTCTTGTTGTTGGTGGCAAGTGGCTTATCAGTTTACTTCTCTGGTCCAGAGAGGTCGCCTGTATCCAATCTTGTTCCTGCAGTTTTTGTTTTACTTTGTTCGGATTTTGAACGAGTTCTTCTTCAGAACTATATAGTGCATCTAAAGTTTTTTGATGTTCTTTCATCCAAAATGTCAGATATTTACTTTTCTGTTCTTTAGTTTCCATGCAAATGATAGACATTACATTCAAGCAGGTAGTGATCAAAGACTTCCTATATAACATTAGTGAATTTCTGACTATCATTGATTCCAATGATTGCAAACAAAGTTCATGGCGTATGGTCTTTGTGGGTGTTGATGGTGGCAAGTTCAATGTGTGTTTCCAGAACACACCTTCTAGGTGTTTCCAGAAGTCTTGTGGTATTGTTGGCATCGCATCCGCACCGTAGATCAAGGACGAAACAACCTTGCCCTTATAAAATTGAATCAAAGGGATTGCTGTAAATTGGCCATATCTTCTGTCGATTACTTTTGCTTGACTGGCCAGTTTTCTTGCCTTTTCCAAGAGGTGGACTTGCATTGGGTGCTCCCGTTTGTTGTTACTCAGGATTACCCCCAAATATTTAAATTCCACCACTTGTTCTATTTTCTCCCTTTCCAAGGTCCAACTAAAGTTCTCGTTACAGGTGTTCTGTTTCTCCATAATCATGACTTTAGTTTTGGCCTTATTGATCTTAAGGTTATTCTTCTTTATATATTTCGCCAACTCGTTCAGTTGGCGTTGGAGACCAATTGGGGTGTAGTCCATCAGAATGAGGTCATCCGCATAGAGCAATCTAAGGATCTTAACCTTCCCTAGGGTTGGTGGAAAAGACCGGATGTCCTGGTTGGTTTCTTCAATGTCCCAGAGATATGAGTTAAACAGAGTTGGTGCCAGAGGGCAGCCTTGCTTCACTCCTCTTGCCGTTGGGATTGACTCAGATAGCAGCCCCCCCTTGGTTTAAGCGCACTCTAATAGAGGTATCTTGGTGGGGGGCTCTAATGGGTCCTAAGATGCTTTCCGGGCACTTTCTTGTTGTTAGTTTTCCCCAAAGAATTTCACGGTTGACCTGGTCAAAAGCCTGGACCAGGTCGATGAAAGCCAGATAGATCTTTGGACTCCCTTCTTGGATCTAACCTTTTAGAGTGGTTAGTAGGAGGATATTTGGTGTAGTTCGCCCATCTTTCACAAACCCTGATTGTAAAGGATCCTCATATCCCATGGTCCTCGACCATTTTTGGAAATTTTCCAGCAACAGTGAACTATACACTTTCCCAACTACATCAAGTAATGCAATTGGCGGTAGTTTTTAGGTTGATCGCTAGGTCCCAGTTTGTAAATCGGAACAATGGTTGCTGTAGTCCATGAAGTAGGTATTGTTCTTGTATTGCTACAGTTTTTAATTACCTAATTTATGAAGTTTGACCATTCTGGGAGATGTTCCTTCAAGTCTGCGTTGGTGATCTCATCGGGCCCCAGGGCCCTTGAATTATTCAATAGAGCAAGTTTTCTTTTTATATCCTCCTGATCCCAGGTGTTCTCCCATGGTGGGTTTAACAGATCTTGGTTTTGAGGTATATTTACCAACTCTTGTTTGGGCACGTATGGATATCCCACTTTCCGGAATAGCTTTGTGAAGTGAGCCACCCAAGCTTCTTCTCCCACAAAGTTATTTATTAAATTATTTTGTGAGTCTGAGGTATTCCTGATTAGAGTCCAGAAATCTCTCATTTTCCTGCTACACACAGCCTTCAGCATACCCGCAGCGTCCGCTTGATTCATGATCTCTTTCTACTGTCTTAGCCAACTTTTATAATTCCTTGTGGCTGTTTTTAATTCATTTATCAGTTCAAGAGTAGATGTTTTGTTTACTTGACGCTTTAGTTTCCTTAATTTTTTTCTCTCCTCTACAACACTTTTGTTGAATTCATGTAGATGGGTTTTTGACTTGTTGTTTGACCAAGTCTTTCTTTTAATTTCATAGACTTCCAGCAGGGCTTGGTAGTGGATGTTATTTTCCAAACCTACTTGCCGGTTTGTTTTGCAGATGTTAATGTATGAATCCGTACGTTTTATGACTGCATTGACCGACATTCTTAACTTTGTGCCACCCTTGCACGTCTCAAACTCTGCTGCCATTTTCAAACTGACTTTTCTTGTTGTAGTCCATCTTACCTTCAATAGGTTGTGGTCGCTGTTGACTGTTCTCACAACCTCATACTCAGTTGTGATCTTAAGCAGCTCGTTGGAATCAAACATGTGGTCTAATTTGCTGTCGAATTATTTATTTCCCATGTAGGTATTCTCGGGTTGTTCTTGTATATTGATGTTTCTAGGCTCTGGAGGTCCCAGGAGGACATTGTCCTTAACCAAAGATGACCACGTACCATGTTCAATGGCACCTTTTTACCAGTCTCGTGCGTCTGTTTCGATTTGGGACAGATCGCATTGAGATCTCCACACAAAATAATGTATTTCGGCGTCCACTCCATATGTATTCTTTCCAGAATGTTAACTGCCATGTGCAGGTAGTCCTCATTTTTGATCGCTGAAGGATTCCAGTATGTGTTCAACACTATTATTACGTCCTCCGTCTCCTTATGTTGGCTCTTTTCTAACAGCCGGCCTGACCAATTCAGACAAGACACTTGGAAGTGGATGTTTGTTATCACCGAATCTACGTAGTGTATTCCTGATCCTGATCTAATAACGGTCAACAGACCTGAGGAGGGTCGTCCTTCTCCTGATCGGACAGCTGGAACCAGGTAGGTTTCATAACCCTCCAGAAATGGCTTCTTCGTTAGCCATGTATCCTGGAGACAAATGATGTCAAACTCTCCCAAGTTAATATCACCCTTCTCCAGAAGATGGCTAAACCCTCGAGTATTCCAACATGCCATAGTAAGGTCCTCGCTTTCCGTGGCCTTCGAACTGCCATCCCTGGGTACCCTCAAGCTGTCCTTCTGTTCCTTGCATGGCTTGCTTCGTTCTTCTAGGGCTTTCAATTATTTATTTATATGCATACAGGGAGGAACAATGCTCTTTTGATCACAAAAGAACGTACAATAGATAAGAAATCAGATTTGATTGGAATCAGTGAACTTCTTACAATGGGGTGAGTTTGAGGGACACTCTGTCCAGGTTGTGGAGGGGAGTAAATGGAACAGTCACCGGGGACAATACATTAGTGGACATACATAGATTAAGGACAACCAACATTGGACATTTTTAAGCGCAGGTAGGCGGTACGGTCAGCTGTGCTGGGGATGTGACATTGATTGGTGAAGTGCTAGAGTGGAGGCAGAGAAAGTGAGGGTCAGAGGCAGGTTAGAAACAAGGGAAACATTTTAGCTAGAAGGCAGGTGAGAGGCATGTTACGAGGGTAACTCAGAGGCGAGGAATGAGTCCCCTTGTATCAATTAAAACCGCTATTAATGTGTAAAGCAAGACTGCTTTTTATCCTGCAAAGTAATGATGCTAAAATGACCCAATCGTGTTGGGGGTCAACTAAATACACTTATTTCATGGATTCTTGTACTCCTTCAAGGGTTGCCGAGTGGATGTGATCCAGGTCAGGCACATGCAACAGAACAACATGGACTCTATTAAACTCTCTTCGTGGTCAGTGCAATAAAGATTATTTGACCCTTTTTTCAGCATCAAAGCATCCCTAATAAGGCAAAACCAAGGAAACATTTTATGAATTCATAATTTTTAATGAATGATTGGTATTCCTTCCTAATGCTCCATATCATAGATTGTAAACCATTATACCCCACATTATCATAAATGTTCGTAAACAACGGAATAAATGCTAAATCAAAACTAATCTGATAATATCTGTCCGACTACATTAAAAGGAGCCTCATTATAAGCTTGGTGGTGCAGTACATTATTGGCAGTAATTCTGTTACTGACATTTTTTGGCTTTAAAAGAATTAAAACTCATTTTACCACTCTGCCAAATTCTGACTTTGGAGGTTTGGTGGAGGAGTCACCTCTAGCAAATTGATGGATGTAACTACTCCCCTTACCCTTCAAATATTGGGGGATTTTCTGTGGCAGAATTACTGCTTACAGTAAAACCTCCCAAATCCCTATGGAGTCTAATGGAATAATAACATGTGGACTAACTCCGCCGTTACCCAGTTGTAATCCTGCATTAAATTAACAGGATTTAAGGAATTAATGCCAAACCTATAATGTGGCCCATGGTCTGGTTCCAAGCCAGGGTCATGTTGGGTGAAATGGGAGGAATTGAAAAACATCTAGTGATGTTTTAATTACTGTAATACAAATAACCCTTTGCCTCTGTTATCTCCCTTTAGGGACTCCATGTCAAATGACATGTTGAATTTTTTATTCTAGTTTTCTTAATGTGCCAGTGCGATTTCTGCACCTATAGAGGGTTGCACTGCTTTAATTTCAATACATCCAAGCAGACTCATATCAGTATAGAGTTTTCTGCAAGGTGTATGGGAATGGGATATGCAGGGACTTTGTTTTAAAGGCCCTGTAGTGTTAAAGTATCAAAACCTTTAACATGCATATGGTTAGCCCAACATACAGTTTATACAATTGACAGAATACCGCAGAGACTACACGTGAAGTATTACCATGTGAAATATTTTTTTTATCTGCCGTTCTTGAATGCTGTTGTTAAACATGAAGGAATTGAATTTTGGTTCAGACCAAATTTTCATACTTTGCACTTATTGCAAGTAGCAAATATCATGACTGTGCTTCCTGAACTAAGCTAATTTGATCACCAATATCCTCCTGTGCTATACGGGGTCTAATCTGAGAGTAAGCCAATTTTTTTAGTACAACTCTAATTTTCTGTGATTTCTCACTGAATTGGTCGTTGAATCTTTAAGAGACATGAAGTCACATTTTTCATCTAGTTTCTTGTCACTTGTTGCTAAAGGTTAGATTTTTGCTTAATCACGGTTTGTTACAGACATTTATGAATGGCGTTTTGACTGTAACCCCTCCTTCAAACCTTTATAACAACCTTATAGCTTCAGATATAAAATCCTCGTGAGTTATATATTCGGGCCTTGCACACAAGGACTCTCCAAATGGAATACTATGCTTCTGAGGGATTGCATGACTACTGAAATTGTGTATGTGGAGTTCCCACAGGTGGGTTTTCAAAGTAATTACCAAACGTGGCCCTTGTTGCACCTATCCCACTCTCATCTCGGCGGCAGAGAAATGGAAGGTGTACATCATACCTGGGTTCCTCCTCCCCATTGTCGATGTATCGTAGGAGTGAGAAACACTATTCACTCAGACAGCTATTTAGACCCTATCCTAATGATGTCACTGAAGATCTAAGCCTGCAGTCAGTGGAGCAGGTAGACTGACTGTAACCTCGAAGAAAGCAGATGACATCACGACTGACACCCTGACATAGATGCTTTAGACATAAAGCACATAGGCATCCCTGCATGAAGCTACACAGGCACTTAGATTAATTGCTGGCATACAAGAAGAACATGGTTATGACTCACTTAGGTAGAGGACAGACACACTCTTGCTATGCAGAAACTACAAGTTGCACAGGAATGCATATGAACTGCTTGCTGATGCTAAACGCAACTGACATGGACGGCCATGTAAATCAAAATGGAAGCCACAAGTACATTGAAGTTAATGGAAGGAGCTGAAAGGACTCAAAAATACAAAGAGAAGCTGACAGGCTGATCCGGAGACACGCAGACCAGGCTTCCACTGCAGCCACTGTGAAATCTCTTGCCAAGGACATTGAGGGGGGGAAAGTTTCAAGTTAACAGAAGAGATAGGACACCTGCGTGGGTAATAAGCTGAAAATCCTCATAAATGCAAGCAGGAGAAATCAAGTTCATGGTCCCTGCACACGTGATCTGAACATGGGATACATAGGCTATTCATTTGAGTCAGGCTGAGGTAGCTGTTCCCATCCCACCATAGTCAGGATGATACAAAAGTAATACCGGGTTCAAAGCTGACTGTTCTGTCTCAAGGCCTAGGAGATCAGAGATGATAACTTGTTCAGAACATGCATCACCTTTGGGCAGTTCTCTACACCTTGAATAGTTGCACTTGGGATGGTAACTTTCCAAAGCTCCAAGGCTGAGAAGACCCTCTTTGCCCAATCCCTATTCACCTTACACGCTAAGCTCACACTTTGTTGCATCACCCAATCACTGCACATTAACCTGAAATGTTAGTCATTGCAACATTTAGGAGGTTGTCTTAGTAGGAGCAACCATATATGTTTTACCCAATCAAAGTACTAATCCCCTATGCAATGTAAATATAGTCTGCCTTACTAACCAATGCTGATCCGTGTTAGGTTTTTAGGGTGTATCTTTATTTTTGTGATGTCATGCAGCATCAGAACGGGACATGCTCAAGATCGATGAGATATTATTGGAGAATGCTGTATTGTCCATTTCTCAATACTTGTTGATGATTTTTAATAAAACAGTACACCTTTTGTCATATGGCTGGACTTTTCTGTTTTTGGTGCAGGGGATTTCTTTGGCCCAGTTCCTCTTGCTTATAATCAAGGAGATTAATAATACTCCTACGTCCCGTCCCCTTTCCTCCATACTTATGGGACATTCCTCCGTCCTGTGGGACGGGACCAGAGCACTTTGAAAAAGCATCAAAGTTTTTCAAAAATGTTAGTCCTTCCTCTCTTTCTACGTGGGGTACGACACGCAGCCATAACCCCGCCCATCTCAGCTCCGCCCCGCGCATCGCCCATCAGTCCTTTTCTCCACTCGTTCGGGACTGGATGCACTTGCATCTGTGGAAGAATTTCTTCCTTTTTTCCTCCTCTCTGGCTCTCGCTAGCGATCGCGTAATAGTCTGTCTATGTCGTTTCTTTACAGATTGTTCCTCGTGTCATTGACGCGTCACGAGGGCGGATCCCCATCCTCTTTGTTTAGAGTGTTTGGGTCCGGATCACAGTTGAGACTCCTGTCTTTATTGAGATTCCCTTTCGGTCCGGGCACTTCAACGTCGATTGGAGCGGTGGGAGGAGGTGTTTCGAGGTACTCCTCCTTCGCATTTTCAATCTTTTATCGACGAAAAGAAGAAACGCCTGGTAAGTTCTTTACTTTTCAGAGCACCCCGGCCAGGAGACACCTTTCCGGGCTCTTCCCAGGCCGAGAGGAGCGTCGACTGCTCTATCACCAGGGCTTGCCCCGAGGTGCCTTCTGGGCCTAATAATTGTACCAGAGTTTTCTCCGAGGGTCTCCGTAAGGGGCCTGTGGATACCGGAGTACGCTCCAAGGCCCCTCCTGTGGGGGCTGCTTGTAGACTACTGAGTCATTGGGTACTGGAGCTCGCTCTGAGGCCTCTTTATCAGCTTCCCTCAAACATACCAGGGTGCGCCCCAAGGCCTTGTTTGGGCTTGGTGTTACCGAACGAATGTTCGAGGCCCGCGCTGGTAAGGCTGTGACCGGACTTGGGTCCGAGGTCCCTCGTTCAGAGGCTAAGGAAAACAACATTTCTGAGAGGCCTGAGAAGGCCTTATCGGTGAAAGCTGTTTCTCACCTTTCCCACTCTTGTGGCGACGCCAGAACTGTTGAGGGGGCAAGGAGTGGAAGTTCCTCCTTTACCGGCAGTGTCCGAAGTCCTTCCTGTGAAGGCTAGTTTGGCTATTGGTATGTTGCAGAAACATTCCAGGCCACATAGTACCGGCTCAGCCGAGGTTCCTTGTGTAAAGGCTAAAATGAAGACCCCTGACCCACCGACGGGGACCCCTGCCTCATTTCCACACGTGCCGCAGTTCCCTTCAGGTGATGGGAAAATGGCGGCCGTTCCCGCCACGACCACGGCGGCCATTTTGGGCGCTTCCCCTACAACTACGCCATTGGCCTCAGGTGTAGGAATTGGTTCTGTGGGTGAACATAAGGTTCCTTTTGCGCATCCGTTTCATCCAGTTTACGACCGGAGGAATGCTCGGATGCCCCTTCCGCACAACATCTCGCTGCCTCTGGGTTCGGCACCCTTAATTTTTGTGGACACTTCTGGGGATGGGCCTGTTTGGCAACCCTCCCCTCTGCGTCCCTGGAATTATCCTCCTCATGAGAGGCCTCCTCTGGCAGCTCCAAAACCGTCTCCGGAGAATGCCTTTTTCGGCAAATTTAAGACGCTCATGCGTACCGACCCCATGAGGGAGTATTTCAAGGGTCTTTTTAGGGAGATATGCCCGCCTGCGTCTCTGGCTCCATCCGCTCCTCTGGTGGTTCCGCCGGTGCTGCCCTTGCCTACGGTGCCTCCCCCGACCCTCCCACCCTTGCCTCCATTGTCCCCCGTGGACAAGGCGGTGCCTGACACGGTTCAGCAGGATACTGACCTGTCGGATGGTGTACAGGGCGATCAGGACAGCGAAGACCAGCCCCGCTCTATCAGAGCTTTTCACAACCGGGTTCTGGACATGATGTGTCTATTGGATGTGCCAGTGCCGGAGGCACACGCCCCACAAGAGGGGGTGCTTTCGGGGGCGTTCAGCTTGTCTCCTTCGGAGCGTACCGGCCTGTTCTTGCAGAAGGACATTTTGGCCAAGGTCCGTAGGGTCTGGGAAAAGCCACACTCTGGACTTTTTGTCAATAAGAAGATTGACACGCGATACAGGCTGCATTCTTTGGAAGAGGTGGCCCTATCATCTTGTCCGCATCCCCTCCTCCACGGTGGTGGCTGCGGCCACTTTACAGTCCAGGCCTGCAGCATCCTCTTCTACGACGTCTACTCAGGTCCTGGGGAAAGAAGACAAGCTCCACGACTCCCTTGGGAGGGAGATTTTAGCTAACTCGGCCCTGCAGCTCCGGCAGGCCAATGCAGAACTGGTGTTAGCAGGGGCGAATATGAAGATGTGGAAAGGTCTGTCGGAGTTCGAGGAGTTCATTCCCGTCGAGAAGCTGGAAGACTTTAAGGCAGGATTGTCCGATGCCAGGGTCTTGGCACTGGCATAACAGTGGGCCCCGCAGCCCCCGCGGTGCACGGGGCCCCGCCAGCACATGTCCTGGGAAAGGGCCCCACTGGAGGAAAATAATTGTATTTTTCTTTCAAAAAAAATGTTTTATTTTTCTTTTTGAATTTACTCTGCATTCATAAAGAAATGATTTCTGTAACAGAAATCACTTCTTTATGAAGGCAAAGAGACTACAAAAAGAAACGTTCTCTTTGAAGCCTGAGGGCACAACCCTCCCCATGGCATGGAAGACCCTATGCTGGAGGTCTCCATGTCATGGGGTGAGTGGAGCCTTATGACTTCAAAAAGAAATAGTTTATTTTTTAAGTCACTCTGCCTTCACAAAGACATTATTTCCGTTATGGTTTGCTCCTTAACGGAAATAATTTCGTTATGAAGTCAGAGTGACTTCAAAAAGAAACAATGGGCCTCATTACGGTTTTGCCAGTAACCGTGCTGGTGCTACCGGCAGGTTGCCGCCAGACCCGTAATAATTTACTGGTGCCCGACATCCCGGTAACACCGGGTGATTACAATCCCGGCGGTCCAGGAAGTCAGGCGGGACGGCAACCGTCCGCAGAGCTGAATTATGTCGGTCCGGAAACAACAGTGCCGGTAAACTTACCGGCACCGTTGTTTCCGGACCGGCATAGTTGTAATGAGGCCCAATTTCTTTTTGAAGTATTAGGGCTTCCCTCAACCCCATGACATGTGCATGTGTGAGTGTGTGGTGAAAGGGTGCACACTTAAATGTATAGGTGGCTGCCTGTGTGAGTGTATGGTAAAAGGGTGCACACTTTAATGTACGGGTGGCTTCCTGAGCGAGCCTGTATGAGGAAAGGTGCACACTTAAATGTATAGGTGGCTGACTGTGTGAGTGTATGGTGAAAGGGTGTACACTTAAAGGTATGGGTGGGTGCCTGGGTGTGTGTGCCTGTATGGTGAAAGGGTGCAAACTTAAATGTACGGGTGGCTACCTGGGTGTGCCTGTATGGTGAAAGGGTGCACACTTAAATGTATGGATGGCTGCCTGGGTTTGCCTGTATGGTGAAAGAATGCACACTTAAATGTATGGATGGCTGGGTGTGCGTGTGTGTATATGGTGAATGGTGTGTGTGCTTGCATTCAGGGGTGCAACAAAACTACATTTCAGGGGCTAACCCTTCAAATGTTGGGAGAGGCGCTAACGTCATTTGCAGTGGGGGAGGGTCAAACTTATTTGTTTGGGGGCATCTCATTTCTTTATGCATTTTAATGAGACTATTCTTGTGCAGCTTAAATGTTACAAGCAGTTAACTCTCTCCTTTAAGGTTGAAAGCACCCACTTATGGACTGCTGTGAGAATGAGTGGTCTCCTGTTCCCCCTCTACCCTTCCAATCACTCCCCTGGCATGCAAGTATTAAACCCACATCACGATTTCAATTGCCTAAAAAATGTGGCATCTGAATGCAGGTACTAATAGTGAAATGCTTTATGTTAGTAATTGCTGGGCTCTTGTTAACAGCGAAACGCAGGTGCCATTTAACATCTGTGTCCTGCTCTGTCTGGCAACTGCTCTGAAAGTCAGTCAGGTCGAGTCAACATAGCCCAACATTTCAGGGGGGGGGGGGTGCTGAATCCCAGTCAACTCAATGGTGTTGCACCAATACGTGTGTTTAATGCCTTGATTACTCATTACTCCTAGCCCTATTCTTCCTCGTCCCAGTGTTTATGAGACAGAACTTGTGTATAAGGCATGCTGCCTCATACACAAGTACTTGGGTGAGGTAGAGGTACACGGAGGTAATGCCTGACTTAGCCACCTGTAATCTCCATTACTCCTAGTCCCACTCTTCCTCATCCCAGTACCTACCTATGAGGCAAAGAGCCTCATACGTAAACTCTGGGACAAGGAAGAGGGACGTGAAGGTAATTCTAGGCCCAGGAGCGGATTTTGGAGGATGGGGTAAGGTTGGGAGGGAGAGGGGATGTGTGGGGGGCAGGATTGTGCAACAAATCATAATGGTTGTCCATGTCCAGACTAAGCAGGCATGATATCTGGTATTAGTGGCTTGAGAGGCATTTCGGTGCATACAGTCTAGTCATTCCTCAGTTTGGTATGACTTTTTTTTAACTGGCCATTTCTGATAAAGCAGTCCTGCTAAGTGAATTACCTGGCTAGATACAATGCTGCATTTCTTACTGCAGCATTGTATATTTTTCTGGGCATCTGTGATCAAATTATATGATATAAGTCATTAATAACGCACCTGTACACAGGTGTTTCTAGGCATGACAAGACAAGTGAGGGAAGATAGAGGGAGGACAAGACAAACTATTTTACTAGGCCTTGTGTCATTCAGATTGTGCAAGTGCGAGAACGAGAAGTGCAGGGGGAAAGGGAGGGGGGAAGTGCAAAGGAGAGGGGAGGGAAAAATAGGGCAGCAATGCTCTGAGTAAGTGCAGCCAGGGCAGCGGGGCTCTGGGAAGTTCAAGGAGAACAAGGGACTGTAGGGTTAGAGTTACAGCCCCTAAGTGTGTGGTAGGCCCAGAGGCAGTGCAAGGGTGACTGATCAAGAAGGAGTCTGGACTCAGTGAGACTCTGAGGGTAGCCAAGCAACCAGTCGGTACAGCAGACAGGTAGGTCAGGTAGGCCATCAGGGGGGGAGAGAGAGAAAGCAGAGAAGAGGAAAGTTTTGAGCAGCTTCCAGACCATTAGGTGGTCCGGCTCAAGTTTGAGAGGGCCAGGGAGGCTATTCCAGAGGGAGGAACCTGCAGAGGAGAGAGATCTACCCCCCACCCTCTGACTGGAGAAGCAGCTAAACCTTAGAGAGGTGTAGGTAGCTGAGCGAAGGGCTCGAGAAGAAAGATATTTTGGAATAGAGTGTTGGATGTAGTGCAGGCCCCAGGCCCAGGAAGCCTTGCGGACAATGCAAAGGGTCTTGAACTTGATCCTTGCAGCAAGTGGGAGCCAGTGGAGAGATTTCAGGGCTGGAGAGATACGATCCCTGGGCTTGAGGCCAAGGATAAGTCTCACAGTCCTGTTCTGGATTAGTTGCAGAGGGTGGACAGTAGAGGAAGGCAGATTGATGGCTGTTGCTGTAGTCCAGCCTAGAGAGAACCAGGGCTCTGGCGACATTGAGCTTCTGGGGGAAAGTGAGAAAGGGAAGAGTCCCTTTGAGGAGGTGCAGCTGCTAGTGGGACTTCTTGGCGACGTCAGAGATGTGAGGAGAGAAAGAGAGAGTGGAGTCAAAGATGACACCAAGGTTGTTTGCCTCACAAGAAGGCGAAGGAAGAAGGCCCAAATCAGGCGGCCAGAGTGAGAGAGGGAAAGCAGGTGCAGGAGTCCAAATGAGAAGGATCTCCATCTTACTGACATTAAGGCAGAGATCGTGGGAGGCACAACAATGAGTGAGACAGGAGAGGAGTCTGAGGGGAGCCTGAAGGAAAGAGGAGTGTCATCTGCATAACACTGAAAGTTAGAGGAGAAGGTAGAGATCAGGTGGGACAAAGGGGCCAAGTAGAGGTTGAAAAACCAGGGTGAAAGAGGATGGAGCGAAGAGAAAGGGACCAAATTGGACCTGGGAGGGGCTGTCCAAGGGGAACGAGGTCAGCCACTCAAGGGACTGATCCGTGATGCCCAGGTTCTCATGGAGTCGATTGATCAGGATGGATCAGGATGGCGTGGTTGACCGTGTCGAAAGCAGAGGAAAGATCAAGGAGGATGAGGACAGAAGGAATGCTGGAATCAAGGTTAAAGAGCAGATCTTCACAGGTGTTCAGGAGAGCAGTTTCCATGACTCTGTCAGCTCTGAAACCAGACTGAAGGTCATGGAGACAACCAACAGATTCCGTGTGGAGAGTAAGCTGGGAGATGGCCAGCTTTTCCAACAGTTTGCCCAGGAAAGGGGTGATGGAGACTGGGCGATAGTTTGCCGGGCAGGCAGGATCAGCAGACAGCTTCTTGAGGAGTGGGTGCATAAGGGAGAGCTTAAGGGGAGAGGGGAACATTTCAGTGGCGAAAGAGTGATTATAGAAATCGGCCAAGGCTGGAGCGAGGGTGTCAATATGGTCCTTTATGGTTCTGGAGGAGCAGTGGAGCACCTGTTTGGATGACACTTTCATAGATCAGACTTGTCTAGAAACCTTGTTAGGTGTTGTCGGAGGAGAAAGGAGGAAGAGAGGTAGAGATGGCCTAAAGGGGTCCGAGAGAGGAAGAGGAAGAGGGAGAGGAAGAGGAGATGGAGGACAGGATGTCCTGAGTTTAAGCAGAGAAGTGAGATGACAAAGCCATACAGAGGGCCTGAAAGGGAACAGGAGAGGTAAAGACTGCAACAGGATTGACCAGTTCCTTACAGATTTTAAAGAGTTTGGCCATGCTGTTTGAGGCCATGGGCTTGAATGTGTGTTCTCTTCTTGATGAGTGTAATTGCTTCGATTGGCATTTTGGTGCAACCAGTCTAAGTATGTCTAAATGTGGCCTGGCATGCTTTACTGTAACGTTATTACATGTCTATACTGGTCTACATTGTGCAGCCAGTTGGACATGTTTTCATTGTGGCATGGCATTTTTAATAGCAAAGCATTAATGTTCCTGTGCACTGTTGGTGACTTGCATCTATTGGATTGGTGTTACCCTACAAAACAATTGCAAACACTCTGGCTTTTTAGCCAATTTTTCTCAGAAAGTGTGCTGTATATCGCAATAAAACACATATTTATATCTTTCTCCTAGTGCAGTGTGCAGCATATCCCTGCAGCAGCACGTTTGCACGTATTGCGCAAGCATGATAATCTATGCCGGCCGAGAGAGGCACGACCAGTGATTTGTTGCTGAGTTGGGGGGGGGGCCCTCAGCATGGCTCGCAGGGGGGCCCCCACATTTTGTGTTACGCCACTGGGTCTTGGCCCAGGATCTGCTGGAGGCCGCGGCTCATCACGTCGACACTTCGGCTCAGGCCTTATGCTGGGAGTTGATACCTCTCGACAGGCGTGGTTGCATGCCACCAAGTTCTCGAAGGAGGTGCAGGACAAGGTGTTGGACCTGCCGTTTGACGGTAAGGAGCTTTTCCATTCCACAACGGATGTGGAGCTGACCAAAACGAAGGACAGCACCCAGACGGCTAAGTCCTTGTCCATCCTGGTTAAAACACCTTTTAGAAGCCAGAGACCGTTGTCGCAAAGCCAGCATTCCTCTGGTTTTCTAGATCGGAAATCCCGCAGAATGGATACCTCTTCGGGTAATTCCCACCGGAGGCAGCAACAGACTCGATTTTTCTCCCGCTCCTCAGCCTCCTCCTCAGGTTCAGGTGGTAACACCACTGAAAAGCCTGCCAAATGAGGGTTCTCCGAGCTCGCACGAGACCCCGGTAGGAGGACGCATTGCGTCTCAGTGGGAGGCGTGGCAGACCATCACAGAGGACAGGTGGGTCTTGTCAGTCGCTCGGGCGGGCTTCCGCTTACCCTTACCCCCTACCCCACCCTTCAACCCTCCTTTCCAGAAGTCGGAGTCGTCCTCCCTAAAAGCCGAGGTTCAGAAACTGCTGGACTTCAGAGCTGTGGAACCCGTTCCCCTTGGGGAACGAGGGGAGGGCTTCTACTCCCGGCTGTTTACGGTGCCCAAACCCAACCAGGCTGGCCTGCGCACCATCCTAGACCTTGCCCAGTTCAATCTTTTCCTACCACAAGAGAAATTCAAGATGAGCACGCCTGGCCAGATACGTTCCTCCTTGCAGATGGGCGATTGGCTCAGCGTGGTGGACCTTCAGGATGCGTATATGCATATTCTGATCTGGAATCCACACAGGAGATATCTCTGTTTCTCTGTGGGAGAGGAGCACTTCCAGTTTCCAGTGCTTCCTTTTGGCCTCAGCTCGGCGCCACGTGTCTTCAAGAAGATGATGTTGGTGATCGCGGCTTATCTTCGTCTGCAGGGTATCCATGTGTATCAGTATTTGGATGACTGGCTCTTACACAGCCCTTTCCCGTTGAAAGCCGCGTGCAATCTTCAGTCTCTCCTTCAGCTCCTGTTCCACCTTGAGCTGTCGGTGAACTGGCGGAAATCTCCCATGACGGTCTTGCAGGACTTGATTTTCCTGGGTTTTCGCTGAAACACGATCGACTGCAGAGTGTACCTGAGCGGGGAACGAATGGTGGATCTGTTGGCCATGTGTCAGATGTTTACGCAGTCCGAGAGCATGTCGGCCTGGTGGTTCCAGAGGCTTCAGGCCCTCATGGCCTCGTGCGTATTGGCTCTTCCTCTTGCTCGTCTCAAGATGAGGTGCACTCAGATGGCTCTTCGAAGTTCTTGGTGTCAGGCTGTGGATCCGGACTCCCAGTTGATAATGATTCCGGCTTCAATGAGAGCGGACCTGAAGTGGTGGTCATCTCTCAGCAACCTGTCAGTGGGTGCAGATTTTCAGGAACCAACCCTGATGGTGACGGTCACGACGGACTCCTCCCTTCTGGGGTGGGGTGCGACGTTGGATTTTCTTCAGGTCTCGGACCTCTGGTCGCTCAGGATAAACTCCTTCATATAAATCACCTGGAGCTCCTGGCAATTTTCCTAGCGCTCAAAGCTTTCAGGCCGGTCATTGCCAACAAAGTGGTCCATATCCACACGGACAATGTGGTGTCAATGTATTACATCAACAAGCAAGGGGGCACCAAGTCTCCCCCACTTGTGGACCTGTCCATCCAGATATGGGAGTGGGCGGTTCATCATGGTGTCTGGCTGGTGGCAGTACACATCCCAGGCCAACTGAACGTGATGGCGGACACCCTCAGTCGGTGAACAATGTCAGCTACGAATGGGAGCTGAAGGCGGAGATTCTCTCATGGATTTTCCTGCGTTGGGGAACGCCGGAGGTGGACTTCTTCGCAACGTCGTCAAACAAGAAACCTCCTCTGTATGCCTTCAGGAATGGCCTGGGAGCCTCCTCTCTGGGGGAAACTCTTGAGATTCTTTGGCACAACATGAGGGCCTATGCTTTCCCGGCTATGCCTCTAATTCATCAGACGATTTTAAGCTAAAGAATACGGTGAACTGTTTACTTCTGCTCATAGCCCCGTGGTGGCCGGCCAGGTTCTGGTTCTCAGAACTTGAACACCTGTCGATGTGTGCACCGATCAGGCTACCGGTGACTCCCGACCTACTTCACCAGGGCGATCAGCAGCTGTGGCACCCCTCCCCACAATCGTTCAGCTTGGCGGCATGGTGCCTGAGTTCAGGTCCTTAGAAAATCTCAACCTGTCTGCTGATAACATGCGCATTATTCAGGCAGCCAGGAAACCCTCGACCAGGTCTCAGTATAGGAGCAAATGCCTTAGGTTCTGTCATTGGTGCTTAGACAAACAGCTAGACCCAACGGCCGCTACGATTGACACTGTGCCGTCATTCGTATCCCACCTAGCAGAGTCGGGCATTCACGTTTTATCATGCAGAACGTATCTTTCGGCGGTATCTGCTTACCTATCGACGGACCAATGCTCTTATTCTCTGTCCAATCCAGTGATTAAGAGGCATTTTGCGGGTTTGTCGCGCCTTTACCCCCTGGTCCGCAAACCGCACCTGACGTGGGATCTGAATGTGGTCCTTACGGCGTTGTGCCATAAACCCTTCGAACCAATGGCCACGGTGGACCTTAAGCACCTTTCGTGGAAGGTGTCCATTTTGGTCGCCGTTACTTCTGCGAGGCATGTGAGTGAGTGCCAAGCTTTGTCGGTGGAGCTTCCCTTCTTGGTTTTCCACAAGGATAAGGTGGTCCTACGGACAAATCCTTCTTTCCTGCCAAAGGTGGTCTCTGATTTCCATCTGAATCAGTCAATCTCCCTGCCGGTTTTCTTTACGAACCCTGCTTCAGAAGCTGAAAGGGTTCTGCAGTGTTTGGATGTTAGAAGGGCTCTTAAGTTCTATCTAGACAGAACATCGGAATTTAGGAGCTCTTCTCAACTATTGGTGACTTTTGGTAATCCACAAGGTAGACAGGCCTCTAAAGCGACTATCTCCAGGTGGATCGCTGCTTGCATTACAGAGTCTTACACTGTCCAAGGGTTGCAGCCTCCTAAAGATATTCATGCACACCTGGTGCGGGGCAAGGCAGCTGCAGTTGCCATCCAAAGGTATGTCCCCTTGGAGACCCTCGCAAAATCGGCTACATGGGCTTCCTCATCGGCGTTTTGTAAACATTATTGTCTTGACCTGAGCTCCAGATCTGATGCTCAGTTTGGCCAAGCTGTGCTGAAGAACCTTTTTCAGTAAGGGGTTTTCCATCCACCCGTAGTTCCTGTGAGGAGTGCTTGGGAATCTCCCATAAGTATGGAGGAAAGGGGACGGGACGTAGGAGTATAACCAGGTTACTCACCGTAGTGACCACCTTACTCCTAGTCCATAGTCCCCTTTCCTCCATACGCCCGCCTGCCGTCTCCTCTAATAAGGTTCCTCTGTTATTGCTTAAAGGTCTCTGTCCTGGCGATAGAAAAGGACTGATGGGTGATGCGTGGGGCTGAGCTGAGATGGGAGGGGTTACGGCAGTGTGCCGTACCCCGCGTAGAAAGAGAGGAAGGACTAACATGTGTGCAAAATTTTGATGCTTTTTCAAAGTGTTCCGGTCCCGTCCCACAGGACAGAGGAATGTCCCATAAGTATAGAGGAAAGGGGACTATCGACTAGGAGTAAGGTGGTCACTACGGTGAGTAACCTGGTTATTCCCTGCCTTAATTCAAGTGGGAGAAGAGGATGGTCCCTAAGATCCACGGTAATTATTACTGTTTTTTTCCGCTGCGTGTCCGAAGGGATGCGTTGCGACTCTCAAGGACCGGATTAAAAACCATGTGTGGAAACTGAGAAGGTCGTCAGGAGCACTCTTGGAGAAATTCCTGCCCGCTCCCCGTGCAACACCAAGCAAACCGGATGGCAGATTGGCAGATTGTGGAAGTGGCGGTGCCCAAGGACTTCAGCCAATCCACGGAGTGTAAGTTTAGACCCAGCCATCCATCAAATATTAGTGGGGAGTTGTTTTGTGATTTGTTTTTGTGTTGTTTATGAAGTATACATGTTTCCAGGCGGGGTGAACTATGCATGGATATCTGTTTCTAGGCGCTACCTTCGTTCATAGATGAATTATGTATGGATACCTGTTTCTAGGCGGTCAGCTTAGTTTACTGAAGAAAATATGTAGACCTGTGTCTAGGCGCTAGCTTATGTAGAGGAAGGTGGTTTCTTAGTGAAGCTTTATAGATCTATTCCTATGCTGTGGTGTAAAAGAAGGACCACTTGTTTTCAAGAGTTGATATCTCCTGTGATTTAAAAAGCAGGATGAGGGCTGTGGGGTATTTGTGTTGTTTTCTCTCAGGGTTATTGTGGGATTTGAGAGCGCACTCGAAGTATTGTTTTTCTATAAGGGCTTGTGATATCACAAAGAAGGTTGTTAATAAGAAATACCGCATTGATGCGAGGGTGAATGCCTGCAGTAGAACCCAGAACTGTTGGCAAGGGACAGGAGAAAACATGGAAAAGATGGTGGTTTTAGCTGGATGAGGTGATGTTGAAGCTTTAGAGAAGTGTTGCGCCATTTGGGTTGGGGTCAATGAGCACGTAGAAGAATCGTGGCTTGGCCTTTGAGGGCAGAGACTAGAGTGTGGCCGTTGCATGGAGCACACTCCTCTTGGTGTTTGTGAGCCGGAGAGGCTGGTGGAGTAAATTTGCGAGTTGCTGTGGTTTTGGAGAAGTTGATTAAGATTTGATGATAATTGTGACATTAAATTTCAAATTGTTGAAGTGTAAAACAGAAATCCTAACTTTAGGTCAAGTAAGTATCAGCAGTCAGAATGTGAC
The DNA here is from genome assembly GCF_040938575.1 of Ambystoma mexicanum. NCBI lineage: Eukaryota > Metazoa > Chordata > Amphibia > Caudata > Ambystomatidae > Ambystoma > Ambystoma mexicanum. Next base: position 583,244,045 of record NC_090922.1, on the reverse strand, counting down.
ATGCCACCATGGGGGATACACTCCTTAAGCACTTGTGCAGGTCCTTTCTGTGGTATCAAGACATATATGCAAGTATAATGTGGAATGGCCCAGTGATACAGAGGGCAAAAATGGCAAAGTCATGGCCCCCGCCGGACAGTCTTTCCAAATTTGTGCTGCAACACATGACTTCGTATTTACATGCTACATATACACAGAAAGAATTGAGTAACCGATTAGCTAAATTGGAGCTATGGAAAATGTTTGAGGCCAAGGAAGAGGACCGACCCAAGAACAAGTGGCTGCTTAGTCAGCATGATGAGGGTGGTGAAGCGGCCACAGTTCCTATTCAATCCACAGATCCTCTGACAGAAGGTCAGGGATTTTACCCCTTGAAGGAAATAAAGGTAGTGGCAGGATACACTAATCCCGTTTATGCACCTCCTGCGTATATTAGCGAAGACACACTTAGTAGCGCTAATAAGAAAACAGCGACTATGATTGATGAACACAAGGAGCACAGCAATTTTCAAGCGAAATTGACTGGAGTTGACGAGGTGGCCCAGGGACACATTGGGGACAATGAGATGACAGTCCCACCAAATGAGTGGGTGGTAGAACAGATACCACTCAAATTGTATGGAAGGACTGCAGTAGAGCATAGAAACATTGAGGAGGAATCTAAGAAACAAAAGGAGGAAGAGGGCAGAGGTAATGAGGAAGTGAGGAGAAAAGAGAGAGACGAGAGGAAGGAACAGGAATGATTAAGAAAGGAAGAAGAGAAAGTAGAAGAGAAGGAGAGAGGTAAAAGAGAAAAGAAGGCAGAAAGGGAGGAGAAGGTGATGAGAAAGGCTGTGGAAGAAAAGGAGAGGCAGTTGCATTTTAAGAGAGTGAAGAGGAAAATGGAAATTGAAAGACTTGTTAAGGAATTTTGACGTAGCGAGGCAGAGGAAAGAGATAAAAGACAGGAGCGGGAAAGAGAGAATAGCAGAGAGAGACATCTCAAGGAGCTAGTGGACATTATAACTGGACCAAAGTGTCTGAATGACGATGAGGAAGAAGGAATACAGAGGAGAATAGGGATACTGTGTAGGAGCAGGAGGGATAGGGCTTTTGTCACTAAGGCAAGCATGAGTATAGCAGGGTTCCCATTGAGGGTGGAGAGCGACCCACTGGACAGAACAATGGGCAAAAACAGGGGAAACACATGTTGAGTAGGCTTAATTTTGAAGACGAAGAGGGTGACCACAGTGATGACAGCATGGGAGCAATGGGGTCAGACGAGGACCTAGCAGAAAGTGATGACGATGAAGGGAGGAGGCCCTGCTGCCCCTCCAGGGAAGTCAGCCCAGAGTGGGAGACAGAGGAGGATATCAGAAGGGGAAATCTAGAACCTGAGGGACGCCTTGAGCATTCCAAAGAAAGATCGCATAGTGCAGATGAACTCATTCCTTATATGCAGAGGTTGAGAGCGTTACTGGGATGAAAGAGAAGCAGCATGACGAGAGCATTTACAACCACAAGAAATGTAGGGAAATATGACAGAGGTGTGGGCAGGAACAGTTCCTGTTGCTAGAAAAGGGCAGAGGATGACAACAATATATACTTTTGGCAACAAATGGACAAGATGTAACACTCACCTGATTCCCGTAGAGGCGCCGGTCTTGACTGGGCGTATACCGTATCTGCAAAGGTGATGTGTAACACATGGCTGGCTCTTTGGGCTGGACCTCTGTGCGCTGTATGGCTGACTTGAAGGGTAAGATGTCTGCAGATAGAAAATATGGGATTAAGGAACTGGGTTATTGAATGTCTCTCTCTTCTTCCCTTTCTCTTCTCCTGTAGAACCCCAAAGGTTAACGCTCTCACCTTAGGTAAGTGAACGCCGTGCTCTCCATCTGCCTCGGGGCAGGGTGCTGTAACCAGTTTCTTCACTGGATAAGGGAAGCAGGCCTCTTGACTTCAGAGGACTGCTGTCCGTCGTTTACTGCACGAACGGTAAGTTTCGAGTAATTCTAATGTCTTTAAAGTCTTTAGTAATGATGTTTCTTGTTTTGCAGGGTTCCGGCGATGGCGGATGACGGGCTGAAGTGAGTTAAAGATGGTGCCCGTGTGATGAATAGAAGCGCCTGGAAGCACGTAAGTAAGCACTTGTTGCCTGCTTCACGATGCGCTCTAACTGTCTTTTTATTTTGCAGGTATAAGTTCGGAGCGGCTGCAGGGTGCCGGAATACCCACTGGGTTAGATGTGGAAAGGAGTAATGGCACGTGAGTATTAAAGTTCCCCAATGTCTTTAAACGCACCTTGTTTTGTCTTTCAGATGCGGGATGCAGCGCGGAAGGCCTCCGGAGCGTGCGAAGAGTTGGTAAGCTTTTGTCTTTCAGATGCCGGAATGCAGTGTGAAGACCTCCGGAGCGCACGAAGAGTAGGTAAGCCTTTGTCTTTCAGATGCCGGAATGCAGCGCGAGGCGTTGGTGACATCCGATGGACCAGGTAAGTGAAGAGCTGTCACTGAAGACCGTAATGCTAACCTGTTCTTTCTTGTCTTTATAGGTGTTGCTGAAGACTGGATTCAGGATGGTAAGCCTTTTTCCTTAGGCCCAGGATCAGATGCAGAAGACACGATGAACGTTCTGCTGCAGAGGATGCAGAATAACGCAAAGCAAGATTCATCCATTGGGTGTGGTTTAAATAGCCTCCTGTAGTGCTTAGGTGTCTCCTTCCACAGCCACGCCTAGGTAAGAAAAGAGTTCCTGCTTTCCAGAAGAGTTCCAGTGTTCTGAATCTAGGGAGTGGCTCCTGCCCCACCCAACAGGAAAAGTAGTTCCAAACAGAAGAGGATCAGAGGCTCAACTGGCAGGCAAGTAAGCAGCATGGTCTGCTGCAGGTAAGTCCACCCAAGCATTATGAGCCCGGCGCTTCCAGCGCTGGGACTGGGCATATTTATGAGCCTGGTGCCACTGGCGCCAGGACTGGGTCCAAAAGGTCCCAATTGGGACTGGTTGGCACTCGGAACCTGGGTTATGGATCTGCTTCCAAGGGAGTTGGGAAAACCCTGACCTTTTGGAAGCAGAGATCATGACAGTACCCCCCCTCAAGGCCCCTCCCAAACCGGGCTTCTCCGGGGGTTTTGGCTTGTCAGGAAATGTTCGGTGAAATCTTTTGATTAGGCGAGGAGCGTGGACATATTCAGCAGGTTCCCAGGATCTCTCTTGGGGGCCGTAGCCTTTCCAGTCAATTAGGTAAAATAGTTTAGATTTGGAGATCTTGGAGTCCAGAATGCTTTTGACTTCAAACTCGAGTTCTCCATCAACTAGGATAGGTTTTGGAGATTTAGTTAGTCGGGTTTGAGGTTGCACGGGTTTTAATAGAGAGACGTGGAAGACCGGATGTATCTTCATGTGCGGGGGCAAGTCCAACTTGACCGCTACTGGGTTTACTATGGTAGTGATGGAATAGGGACCAAGGTATCTTGGGTTGAATGTGCGTGGCCCTTTTAGAGGTAGATATTTGGTGGATAACCAGACTTGATCCCCTACTTGATATTGAGGGGCTTCCTTCCGATGTTGATCTGCTCCTTTCTTGTATTGTTCTTTAGCCCTTTGAAGGTGAGAAACAGCTTCCTTAAAGGCTTGGGTGATTGTAGAATGCAGGTAGTCTACTGCTGGTGTTTCAAGATCTTGGAGGGGATCCAACTCCGAGGTTCGAGGGTGACGGCCGTACAAAAGAAAAAACGGGGTTTTCCCAGTTCCTGAATGGACAGAGTTATTGTAGGCATATTCGGCTATCCAAAGGATGTCTTTCCAAGTTTTTTCCGTTTGTTGCAGCATGCAGCGTAAATACTGTTCCAGAGTTTGATTGGTCCTCTCGGTTTGTCCGTCGGTCTGAGGGTGGTGACTGGTCGATAGTCTCACATCAATTTGAGCCGACCGACAGCAACTTCGCTAAAAATGAGAAATAAATTGACTACCTCGATCCGAAATTAGAACCGAAGGAAAACCGTGCAGTCGGACGATGTTTTCGAGAAATTCTCGGGCCAGAGTTGCTGCTGTTGGCAAGCCTTTGAGCGGAATGAAATGCGCCATCTTGGAGAATAAGTCCACGATTACTAGAATCGTATTGTATCCGGAGCATGGAGGTAGATCGGTGATGAAGTCCATAGAAAGCGTATGCCAAGGGCGAGGTGGGATGTCAATAGGGCGTAAGAGGCCTGCTGGTCTTTCCTTTTGACTCTTGTTTTGGGCGCATACTCCACAGGACATTATAAAGTCTCTGATATCTTTTTTCCAAGACGGCCACCAGAAGTAGCGCTTGATCTTTTCTGAGGTCTTGGCCATACCGGGATGTCCTTCCATTAAAGAATCGTGATAACAAGAGATTACTTTTTTCTGTAAATCTGTGCTGGGTAGGTATAATCGTTCTTGGAAATACAATAAGTTGTCCTTTACTGCAAAGTCCTTTCCCTGCAGATGCCAATTCTGTATGTCTGCTGGAGTTACAAGTTGCCTGGCCTTATCCTTAACTTCCTCTATGGATTCTGTGGCGATTACACCCAGAATTCTTTGTTCGGGAATGATTGGTACAGGTTTAGGGTTGATCAAGTGTTCTTCCACTCCCATCCGAGAAAGGGCATCAGCTTTACCGTTCTTTGTACCAGGTCGATAGGTAATTATGAAGTCAAACTCGGCAAAGAATAATGCCCAACGGAGTTGTCTAGAGGATTGGGCTTTTGCGGTTTTCAAATATTGCAGGTTTCGGTGATCCGTAATCACAGTAACGGTGTGTCGGGCCCCCAGCAGATAATGCCGCCAAGCCTTAAAGGCAGACTTGATAGCCAGAAGTTCCTTGTCAGTAATCGTGTAATTGATTTCAGGAGGCGAGAATTTGCGGGACCAAAATGCCACGGGATGCAACTGATTGGTTACCGGGTCCTTTTGTGATAGAACTGCCCCCGTGGCAAGGCTTGAAGCATCAGTTTCCACGATGTAGGGGAGTTCGGGGCGAGGGTGTTTTAAGATTGGTGCAGAGATAAATTTAGTCTTCAAATCCTGGAAAGCTTGTTCCGCCTCGGTAGACCATTCAAAACGTTTGTTTTTCTTTAACAAGGCAGTGATGGGCTGGACTATTCGAGAGAATTCGGGGATAAACCTGCGGTAAAAGTTTGCGAAGCCTAACATGCTTTGCACACCTTTTACGGAGGATGGTGATGGCCATTTGAGAACTGCATCGACCTTCTTTGAATCCATACGCACTCCGCCAGGTGATAATATGAATCCCAAGAATTCAACTTCAGTCACGTTGAAAACACATTTTTCCAACTTGGCGAAAAGTTTGTGTTGACACAATCTTCCGAGGACCATTTTCACGTGTTTCCGATGTTCAGATTCCGATGAAGAATAAATGAGGATGTCGTCAATGTAAACAACAACACACACATCTATGAGCTCTCTGAGGACATCGTTCATAAAATATTGAAAGGCGGCCGGGGCATTGCAAAGTCCGAAGGGCATGACCTGATATTCAAATAGTCCATACTTGGTGCGGAAGGCCGTCTTCCATTCATCGCCCTCTTTTACTCGTACCAAGTGGTAAGCTCCTCTAAGATCCAGCTTTGTATATATGCATGCTTTTCTGACTTGGTCCAGGAGTTCAGGGATCAAAGGTAACGGATATCTATTCTTAACGGTGATCTGGTTCAGGGAGCGATAATCTATACAAGTTCTAAGGTCTCCTTCCTTTTTTGGAACGAAGAACAAAGCTGAAGAAGCAGGGGACTTGGAAGGACGAATAAACCCATTTGCCAGGTATTGATCCAGGTATTGTCGAAGGTGAAGGTTCTCAGGCTCGGTGAGGGCATAAATTCTACTACAAGGAGGAGTAGATCCAAGTATCAGGTCTATCTGGCAGTCATAAGACCTATGAGGAGGTAGAGAGTTAGCCTGATCCTTCCGCAAAACATCTTGGTATTCTAGGTATTCGGGAGGTAACTGGGGAGTCTCTGAAGAAATTGCTGCCAGTGCAACACCAGGTGGAGGGTGACAAGTAGAGACACATTTTGGAAACTGGACCGTTCTTGCTCGCCAATCGATCAGAGGATTGTGTTTCTCTAACCAAGGTATTCCTAGAATAATCTGAAACTGAGGGGCCTTGATCACATCGAACACGATCTTCTCATGGTGTCCATCTTGACTTACTAGTGTCACCTCTTGAGTGGTATGCGTTACTGGCCCGGAGGCTATCTCCGTACCATCCACCATAGTAATGCCGTCCTTTACAGCCTTGGGACAAAGAGTTAGATTCATCCTCAAAACCATTTCATGATCCACATAATTGCCGATGGCACCGCTGTCGACGTAAGCTTCAATTGCATGTAATCGATCCGGATTATCAGGGCTAATGAGGACCGTAGGTATCACGAAATGCGAGGTCACGGAACTGGTTTTCACGCTCGGCAAGAGGACCTCTATTCTTGTCGTGCAAGGTCGTTTCCCTGCTCAGAGTTTGTAACTTTGGTAACTGCAGCTCCTACTGCCTTCTTGGCAGGTTTCACCGCACAGTCTCGAAGAAAGTGCCCTGAGTTTCCGCAATAGAGGCATAATTGCAACTGTTTTCTCCTTTCCCGCTCCTTTTGTGTTAGAGGACCTTTCAGACCCCCTATTTGCATGGGTTCCCCGGGGTCTACTCCTTTGGAAGGAGTTGGCGTTTTGGAAAATACTCGAGCATCAAACTTGGAACGATCGGCCTTCCTGTTCTGCAGTCTGTGATCTATTTGAACGACTAAGTCTATATAGTCCGAACAATCTTGTGGGGGATTCACTACTTGGGCTAACACATCTTTGAGCTCTCCACGTAGACCTCTATAAAACAGCGTAATCCTTTTGTCCTCAGGCCATTGAGTTTCCACTATCAGTCTGTTGAAAGACGCAATATAAGCCAAAAGGTCTTGATTACCTTGTCGCAACGAAAGGAGCTCATTGTCCAAGGCCTGCCCCTGTGAATGTCTTGCGAACAGTTTTTCCATACTGAGCTGAAAAGCTTGAAAATCATGGAGGACCGGATCATCTTGATTTACTAGAGGGATCGACCAGTCTGCCGCATTGCCACTAAGGTACGAAAACACGAAAGCTACTTTAGCTTGATCAGTTGGAAAGGCTGCTGGCCGGCATAAGAAATGCAACCGGCACTGATTGATAAATACTGCAAACCTCTTTGGGTCACCAGAAAATCGTTCGGGCGGAGCCAGAGGTACATTCCCAGGTAGGTTGATCTGCACTGGATTCAGAGAGGATGTAGAAGGAAGATTTCCCCCAGATGCGGGTAACGAGGTCTGTCCGGCTTGTGACTGTAGCAATTGTCTAGCGAGATCATCTGTTCGCTCCTTGGAAATAATCAGTTCCCTTCTTAGAGCGTTCGTTTCCTGACGGGCTGCATGCACTTCTGCCCTTAGTTCCCCAAGTAACTGGGCTAGCTGGTCGGTATCCGAGGTTTCCATAGCGCCTGGACGGGAGTTTTGTGGTAGGCTTTGCGTTCTGTAACGCTCACCTGATTCCCGTAGAGGCGCCGGTCTTGACTGGGCGTATACCGTATCTGCAAAGGTGATGTGTAACACACGGCTGGCTCTTTGGGCTGGACCTCTGTGCGCTGTATGGCTGACTTGAAGGGTAAGATGTCTGCAGATAGAAAATATGGGATTAAGGAACTGGGTTATTGAATGTCTCTCTCTTCTTCCCTTTCTCTTCTCCTGTAGAACCCCAAAGGTTAACGCTCTCACCTTAGGTAAGTGAACGCCGTGCTCTCCATCTGCCTCGGGGCAGGGTGCTGTAACCAGTTTCTTCACTGGATAAGGGAAGCAGGCCTCTTGACTTCAGAGGACTGCTGTCCGTCGTTTACTGCACGAACGGTAAGTTTCGAGTAATTCTAATGTCTTTAAAGTCTTTAGTAATGATGTTTCTTGTTTTGCAGGGTTCCGGCGATGGCGGATGACGGGCTGAAGTGAGTTAAAGATGGTGCCCGTGTGATGAATAGAAGCGCCTGGAAGCACGTAAGTAAGCGCTTGTTGCCTGCTTCACGATGCGCTCTAACTGTCTTTTTATTTTGCAGGTATAAGTTCGGAGCGGCTGCAGGGTGCCGGAATACCCACTGGGTTAGATGTGGAAAGGAGTAATGGCACGTGAGTATTAAAGTTCCCCAATGTCTTTAAACGCACCTTGTTTTGTCTTTCAGATGCGGGATGCAGCGCGGAAGGCCTCCGGAGCGTGCGAAGAGTTGGTAAGCTTTTGTCTTTCAGATGCCGGAATGCAGTGTGAAGACCTCCGGAGCGCACGAAGAGTAGGTAAGCCTTTGTCTTTCAGATGCCGGAATGCAGCGCGAGGCGTTGGTGACAGCCGATGGACCAGGTAAGTGAAGAGCTGTCACTGAAGACCGTAATGCTAACCTGTTCTTTCTTGTCTTTATAGGTGTTGCTGAAGACTGGATTCAGGATGGTAAGCCTTTTTCCTTAGGCCCAGGATCAGATGCAGAAGACACGATGAACGTTCTGCTGCAGAGGATGCAGAATAACGCAAAGCAAGATTCATCCATTGGGTGTGGTTTAAATAGCCTCCTGTAGTGCTTAGGTGTCTCCTTCCACAGCCACGCCTAGGTAAGAAAAGAGTTCCTGCTTTCCAGAAGAGTTCCAGTGTTCTGAATCTAGGGAGTGGCTCCTGCCCCACCCAACAGGAAAAGTAGTTCCAAACAGAAGAGGATCAGAGGCTCAACTGGCAGGCAAGTAAGCAGCATGGTCTGCTGCAGGTAAGTCCACCCAAGCATTATGAGCCCGGCGCTTCCAGCGCTGGGACTGGGCATATTTATGAGCCTGGTGCCACTGGCGCCAGGACTGGGTCCAAAAGGTCCCAATTGGGACTGGTTGGCACTCGGAACCTGGGTTATGGATCTGCTTCCAAGGGAGTTGGGAAAACCCTGACCTTTTGGAAGCAGAGATCATGATACAAGAACAATTTGAGGTGTAAGTTACCCTCGTTGACTGCAGGAGCTGGAAAATGTATTCATGAGTTAAAAAGACTGATGACAGGGACAACATTGTCAGTGGGTGACATGAAGAGCTTACTTTCAGCCATACTTGCGGAGGTAGCTGACAATGTGTGGAAATGGGCAGGGTATCCCAGAGTGACAGCACAGAACACAGCGCACAATGGAGCACCGTTAAATAACTGCAGAGAAGTCTTATGGCAGGCTCTGAGAGTACAGTATCCAGACACATCTGACATAAGCGCGATCATGGCATGCAAAATGTGTGAGGATGAAGAACCACTTCAGTATATTCTGGTGATACTTGAACGTTGGCGTCTAGATACGCTACACGTGAACCGTGACATAAAACAGTGTCTTTATTTGAACACATACTAAGCCAAGGGATACCAGAGCAGTTGCAGAAGCAATTAAAAGAAATTAGTGGAGATTGAGGCCATGGTCAGAAATTCAGTTAACTATAGTACATTATTGTCGGTTAATGCAGGGAAATGCGAGAAAGAAACACGGGGAAAGAAAACCGGAAGACGCAAAGTTAGTTCAGGAAAAAAAAGTTAAAGTATACAATGGAAGGAGCGATGTTGATGAGCGGAGAGGGAGTGGTTACCCAGAACATGCAGAACCGACAACAGGTGGCGGGGGAAGTTTCATGGAAAGAGGGGATGCTAACTATTGGTCGCAGGGAAGAGGAGGAGGTTCCGGGGGAGAGGAACTGGGTATCCGGTGCAGCAAGGTGGAGATGGGTTTAACTGAGGACAGCCTAGAGCTATTGGAGGTTCATCACAATGCTGGACATTCAGAAGAATAGGCCACATATGGCGTATATGTAGGAACAGAAGTGGAATGCAGAAGAATGAGGGGAGATGACATATCAGCCAACATAGCAGGCCGAGCAGCCTGACTACTATGCCCAAGATTACATGTAGACAAATGTGCCGCAAATGGTGCCAGCACAACATACACCAGTGCAGTCACAACAGCCCTTAGTGTATACATCATAGGCACAGGGGTACACAGAGCCACCGCAAGCAGCACCACAAACACCAGCACAGCAGAATGCTGTAACAACAAGACACGCAGACTCCCTTACAGAGACTAGTGGTAGTGACTGTAGTGGGGGGCAACCCCTCTATGGGTGCGGGGATCACTTTATGTCCACAATACGACAGCCCACAGACTGACTTTATGTGTTAATTCTTATCAGTTACACCCGACCCGAATGAGGAACCACGCATAGGGGTAACCATATGTGACAAGACTTTCTCTTTTCTTGTGGATACGGGGTGACCAAATCCTGTATTAGGGAGGGGTGATACCCTGTGTCAGGCTTTACCGTGAATGCACCAGGATTGTCAGGGGCTACCGATTGGTTCCTTTTACTGACAAATGTTCAATTTCTATAGGGGGCCATGACCTTGCCATGCCACTGTTATACTCCCGACAGACACCAGTTACCATAATGGAAAGGGACATGATGAGCAGATTTAACATGACCATTTCATTCACTGAGCAGGGGATAGTGGGTTCCACCCCAGGAATTCATTACAGGAATGCACGAGAATGTATTCATGCATTTTACCCCTTGAAGGAAATATAGGTAGTGGCAGGATACACTAATCCCGTTTATGCACCTCCTGCGTATATTAGCAAAGACACACTTAGTAGCGCTAATAAGAAAACAGCGACTATGATTGATGAACACAAGGAGCACAGCAATTTTCAAGCGAAATTGACTGGAGTTGACGAGGTGGCCCAGGGACACATTGGGGACAATGAGATGACAGTCCCATCAAATGAGTGGGTGGTAGAACAGATACCACTCAAATTGTATGGAAGGACTGCAGTAGAGCATAGAAACATTGAGCAGGAATCTAAGAAACAAAAGGAGGAAGAGGGCAGAGGTAATGAGGAAGTGAGGAGAAAAGAGAGAGACGAGAGGAAGGAACAGGAATGATTAAGAAAGGAAGAAGAGAAAGTAGAAGAGAAGGAGAGAGGTAAAAGAGAAAAGAAGGCAGAAAGGGAGGAGAAGGTGATGAGAAAGGCTGTGGAAGAAAAGGAGAGGCAGTTGCATTTTAAGAGAGTGAAGAGGAAAATGGAAATTGAAAGACTTGTTAAGGAATTTTGACGTAGCGAGGCAGAGGAAAGAGATAAAAGACAGGAGCGGGAAAGAGAGAGGAGCAGAGAGAGACATCTCAAGGAGCTAGTGGACATTATAACTGGACCAAAGTGTCTGAATGACGATGAGGAAGAAGGAATACAGAGGAGAATAGGGATACTGTGTAGGAGCAGGAGGGATAGGATTGTCAGGGGCTACAGATTGGTTCCTTTTACTGACAAATGTTCAATTTCTATAGGGGACCATGACCTTGCCATGCCACTGTTATACTCCCGACAGACACCAGTTACCATAATGGAAAGGGACATGATGAGCAGATTTAACATGACCATTTCATTCACTGAGCAGGGGATAGTGGGTTCTACCCCAGGAATTCATTACAGGAATGCACGAGAATGTATTCATGCATTTTGCATTCAGACTGTACAGAGGGTGTGCCTGTAGCCCCGAGGTATTTCAATATGGAGTGGAAGTACTATTAGCATGGCTTCCAGGGATACAGGGCAAAATGCTTCATTTGACCAACGAGTTTTTGTTTAGACCAGAGATTCCCCTAGATGAGGAAGGACAGGTATTTCCACTGAAATTGGAGACAGTTATAGGGAGAGACTAAAGTATAGTACTACACAGGACTGGTGACACAGGGCGAGCATGGCAAGCCGTGATCGCGGTAGCAGAGGGGCATAGACTGACAGATGAAGAGTTGTTTCGAGACAATTATTCAGACCTGGAGACAGTGTTCTTTATGAGCTTTACATATTGGGTGAGAATTAATTACAGGGAAGTCCCACAGAGAATGGCCCTGATGAAAAAGGCACCAGCACCATATCTTGAGGACGATCTAACACAGGTATTAAGTATCTTATGGACCAACAGCCCGTATGACATTGGCTTGTTGAAAGGGATGTGAACTGTCAAAATCAAGCTCAAGCCAGCAGTGATCATACCGAGGGCAAAACAATATACTTTATCCTGGGAAGCAGATAAAGGCGTTTTCGAGACAATTTCTGTGTTATTGCAGCAAGGGATTTTGGGGCCATTAGAATCACAGTGTAACACAGGAGTGTACCCAGTGAGGAAGGCGACGAGGGATCGTGGCCATCAAGCCAGTAGGGAAAAAGGCATATCACTACCTTGGAGATGTCAAGCCCTGCAGAGCTGAGAACCCCCTGGCCCAACATGTAGACAACAAACCAACGCAAAAAGAAGAACAAGAAGAAGAGGAAGAAACACAGCAGCAAATCCAGACAAATTCAAGAACTAGAGCTAGACAAGAGCATATTGAAAGTTAGACTAGGCACATTGGGCCTCATTACACGGTAGGCGGTAACCATGGCGCTATTAGGGCCATGGTTGCCGCCGGTATTTTACCGTGTCCGCCTTGGTGGATGGCGGAATTACTGCCCTACTCCAAGGTGAGCGGGGGCGGTAATTCCCCATTCACCAAGGCCCTTCCCCATTCCCATTTTTGCCCCCATAGGGCATAATGGGAATGGGGAAGGCGCTAATTACGGTACCGCAAATTGCGGTACCGTAATTAGCACCAAGGTCCCTTTACGGGTTCGTTTTTTAACGCCTGCTAAAAGCAGGCGTTATAGTACCAATCCGCAAAGGGACCACGTAATAAGGCGGTAAGGGTTAATGGTCACCGGTACCCTTACCGGTGACCGTTAACCCTTACCGCCTACCGTGTAATGAGGCCCAGTGTCTTTTCTTCACATTAAGTGACTACTGCAGACGCGTGAACTGTCTTTCAAAGAGTAATTTCACACATGCACAAACATTAAAGGGCAGATGATACCCGCAAAGGTCTTTGTCTATGCTTTTCTTCTCTATGTTGCACACACATATCCAATATTGACAAGTAGCAGCGTGCCCATTATTACTCTGCTTGGTGACCAAAAAGTCCAATTCCTTTTCGAGCGTATTAGTATGATGCTGATATTCTATCTGATACTGCACTGGTCACCTGGCTACCCTCTGAATTCAGGCCCAGGTCCCTGCCCGTCCAGCTGCATACCCACACTGCCCCCTGGAACCCCCTGCACTTGTGGTCTGTATCTGTAACCCTACAGTCCCCTTCCTGCACGTAATAGACACTTGTCTGTGTTTTTAACTCTCGCACTTGCTGCCTGCTGGCTGCACTTCTTTTGTGTTGATTTCTTGTCGTGCACTTGTCCATCATCCCACCCCTCCAACCCCCGGCACTTCTCCCCTCCCCACTGCCCTGTCACTAGGCCTAGTAAGATCGTTTTTTTTGTCCTCCCTCTCTTCCCCTCCCTTGTCTTGTTGTGCCTTGAAACACTTGTGTATCAGTGCGTTATAAATGCCATATCATATCATATATCATATTACCACAGAAGAGTTTAACTATTCCAACAAATGATCATGTTGGACATTAAGAGTTTTGGTAAGCGTTTATGCCAAATTTATGGGCAGAGTCAGAAGCGCATAGCTTTACAAGACATGGGGCCTCATTACGAGGTGGGCGGAAATGGGTTAACGGCGCCGGTAAAGGCAACGGAGCCGTTAATCCCATACCGCCCTATTATGAGGTCCTCTTGTGGGACCCGCTCTGGACGTCTGGTTTTACCAGACGTCCTTAGCGTGTCCCGCGAGGGGGCCAGCATGCTAACAACGGGCCCGTCATTAACGGGCCCGTTGTTAGCATGCTCCTCATTCCCATTGAGCCCTATGGGGGATCAAATGGGAATGGAGATGGTCCGGGTTCCCTGAATGGGGAAATACTGGGCCCTCCAAGGTCGTAATGGCCTTGTATTTCCCCATTCAGGGAACCCAGACTCGAGTTTGGAGGCAGCCATGCCCTGATTAAGGGCATGGCTGCCTCCAAACCCGTAATGAGGCCCATGGAATCTGCAGCCAAAGCAATTGTATTGACATTTTCTGCATACTGCTGTCTCTACCTCTTTACCCTCTTTGCATTACAAAAGGTTGCATTGACTCTCGCACACACTGAAGTATATGTGAACACAACCACCATTCCTGCCATCACTGATGCCATATCTGAACAGGTCACCAGTGCTGCCCGAGATGCAGACATGGATTTTGAACATGTAAATGCATATCTAGCTGATTCAGCCAACGTGTCTAACAACCTGTGGTATCAGCACATTATCCTGGTGGGTGAGAAGCAATGAAGGAGAGCTGCTATGTGTGCTCTCTCATCCCCTATGCCATGAGTGCTTCCAGAACATTCATAGCCAACAGATTAATAGCTCTGCAGCACAAGGGCCGATTCCAAGGAAGATGAGCCACATTGTGATGGCTGTCACAGAAGAAGCTCCTGTATGAAGATAGCTACATCAAGACTCAAGCAATTATAGATATATTGGAGTTCAGACAAAACAATAGAGTTCATTTTGGACGGCCCAAACAAAGGAGAAGCCAGGATAGTGACACAAAAGAAGTTGCAATGTCCAAAGACAGGAAAAAACGAGACAGGAGGGTTGCCAGGAAGCTGGTAGAGAACCCAGCTGCTGGTGTATGGACAAGTGTTTACAGGAGAAGGATGGATGTAAGGCATGGTGGGGTGCAAAACACATGTACTCTTGACAGTTCCAGCAGAAGTGGTGCAGAATCAAAATGATGATTGTCTTAAGGAATGGGCAGCAAGCGCCAAGCTTCTCACATGGGTGGAGAATGAAGCAGGTCCTATGCCAATCATAGCACTCAAGAATGCTTCTCTGTGTTTAAAAAATGACAGTCCAGTGAATGTTGGAGTGGACAAAGGATACAAACGAACAGCGAAGATACCGTGTAGGAAGGTCGGTACCGCAGTGATAATGGATCATTATTGGGCCTGTGGGTCCAAGGCCTACATACAACTACAGCCAAACTGCGGAGGAACAAGCTCTCTAGTACAACTGAAAACACCAACCTTAGTAGTGCCTCAAAAGGACATAAAAATAGATGGGTTCCCCAAAGTGGAGGCACACAGAGGAAGAAGAGGTCCGTAGAACTCACAAGAGTGAAAAGAGGAAACTACATCTCATCCAAAATGGATGAAGCACTCATTGCAATACCAGCAGAACCCAGACAGTTCAGTAGGACTGACATGTTCTTTGCATCAGTTGTTCAGGCCCACTCGAACACCAAATGGCTCCAGATCACCAGATGAGAACTGTTGCAGATGATAAATTTGACAGTGAAAGGGTTCAATGCCATCAAAGAAAAAATGAGAGCTGTCTGACTGATGACCCTACAGAACAGATATCTTCTGGATCTCCTTACAGCTATGGAAGGAGGCGTGGGCACGAAGATAGGACCGTCATTGCTGAACATATGTGCCTCCCACGATGGAGAGACTGGAACACTCAATAATGCAGTTATCAGACCGTGGGCCAAGATGGGGGTGGTGACAAGCACAGTAGGATAACATCATGGATGGCTAATGGACTGAAGGTAATCATAGCTTTCTGTGTTTTTAGAGTAGCTATAGCACTGTTACGCTCACCTGGCTCCCACAGGGGCGCCCGTCGGACCTGGACAGCTGCGGTCTCCACCCACGTGATGCGTAGTGTAGCGATGACTGACTGGATCTGCCCTCCTAATCTTGTCTGCTTAACCTGTAGAAATATTCTCCTGCAAGTGGAGAGATGTATTTAGCCACTTGTGGATTCAAGTGATGGCACCCCCACAGTCCTCCCCAACCAATCACCTCCGAAATGCCCTCACAGCAATCTCACCTTATATTCTTGAAAGATGAGCTCTCCATCCTGCGTGGATTTGCAGGGGCGCGTCGATTCCAGTTACTTCTCTGGTTTGAAGGCTCGGGAGAGTTCCGCAGAGTATTGACTCTGAGGTTCCTGGTGAGGACCAATAAGTATTAAGTTCATAGAGTTCAATATGTCCGATGTTCACTCTTGTTCCCCCCTTCCTTTCTTGTCTTGCAGCTGGCTCGTGAAAAGATGCTCTTGTGGCAGCTGGTGACGCTCAGGTAAGAGTCTGTACTACCCGGCGCTGTCCGGTAAATGTTGCACGAGGAAAACGTGTTGTTTTGCCTCTCTTTACAGATGCGGCACGTGAAAATATGGAGAGTCACAAAAAGATGCCTTCGGTGGTAAATCAGGTACGTCTATGGTGGTACGAATTATATTTGTTGGTTCCCTCGGCACACCTTGTGGTTTTCTTTTGTCTCCTAGGTGCCGAAGTTCGGCGAAGAAATGATGGAGGCAGCGCCGACCCGAAGGATG
The DNA here is from genome assembly GCF_040938575.1 of Ambystoma mexicanum. Lineage (NCBI taxonomy): Eukaryota > Metazoa > Chordata > Amphibia > Caudata > Ambystomatidae > Ambystoma > Ambystoma mexicanum. The sequence continues at coordinate 583,227,709 of NC_090922.1, read as the reverse complement.
CTGTGAAGACTGGTGAGTATGGCGCGGCGCTGCAGCTGGAGGTGCGGCGCATGCAGAAATGATGTTCTTTACAGGTCAAGATGGATCCAGAATCAGGTGTGGAATAGAAATGTTTGTTTTCTAACCTTGTCCCTTTCTTTCCTCTTTGTTTTAGGAGCTCTGGATTCGAGGCAGGCGTGGCAGAAGACTGGATGAAGGCTGCAGGCACGGTGAGTGTTACGCTGCTGGATGCAGAATAACGCGAAGCGTGTGTTGCTGGTCAGGTGTGGTTTAAATAGCCTCAAAAGTAGTCCCAGGTAAGAAGTCCCTAGAACCACACCCGAGTAAACAATAGTCCCTGTAGAAAAATAGTCCCTTTCAGGCTTCATGTTGGATTGGAGTCATTTGCAGCATGGTCTGCCTGAGGTAAGTAATGACTGTGAGCCTGGCGCCTTAGGCGCCAGGACTGATTCTTACTATGAGCCTGGCGCCTAAGGCGCCAGGACTGAACCCAGATAGCCCCTAGCCGGGGCTGCTGAGGTTTTATTAAATGTCTAGATGCCTGCTCCCGGGGCTGATGGGCTTGGTCCGGATGCCTGGGGGTAGGCATCATAACAGCACTCCCCCAAGGCCCCTCCTAAAGTTGTTCTTCCCCTGGGCCCTGGTTTAGCTGGGAAGTTCCTATGGAATCTATTCACCAACCGAGGAGCATGGACGTGGTCACTAGGTTCCCATGACCTTTCTTGTGGTCCGTAGCCCTTCCAATCGATTAAATAAAAAAGTTTTGATTTAACCATCTTGGAGTCCAGGATATTTTTTACCTCAAATTCAGGTTCTCCATCTATCCAGATGGGGTTGAGTGGTTTGGTTAATCTTGTTCCTGGTTGAACTGGTTATAAAAGTGAAACATGAAAGACAGGATGAATGCGCATATTAGAGGGTAATTCCAATTTGACGGCTACCGGGTTGATAATGGCCTTAATAGTGTAAGGTCCCAAATATCTAGGGTTAAAAGTCTGAGTTCCCTTCAGAGGTATGTGTTTTGTAGCCAGCCAAACTTGATCCCCAATCTGGTATTGTGGAGTTTCACTTCTATGTTGATCAGCATTTTTCTTATATTTCGCTTTTGCTTGTTTCAAATGTTCTGTTGGCTCTTTAAAGGCTTGTGTAATAGTAGAATGCAAATGACTAACTGCAGGCATTTCTAAATGCTGAGGCGAATCTAGTTCTGAGGTTCGAGGGTGATGTCCATATATGGTATAAAAGGGGCTTTGTCCGGTTCCTGAATGTACAGAGTTATTGTATGCATACTCGGAAATCCATAAAATATCTTTCCAATTACTTTCGGTCTGGTGTAGCATGCAACGTAGGTACTGTTCAAGGGTCTGGTTGGTCCTCTCCGTCTGACTATCGGTCTGGGGATGGTGACTGGTTGATAACCTCACGTCGATTTGCTCCAGTTGACAACATTTCTTCCAAAAATGTGAAATGAATTGACTACCTCGGTCAGAGACCAATACGGAAGGAAATCCGTGTATTCGAACAATGTTTTCGAGGAACTCCTTGGCCAGAATTGAAGCAGAAGGTAATCCCTTTAGAGGAATAAAGTGGGCCATCTTGGAAAAAAGATCCACAATAACTAGAATGGTGTTAAATCCATTACATGGCGGTAGATCTGTAATAAAGTCTAATGATAAGGTGTGCCATGATGTAGGTGGAATATCCAAAGGTTGTAAGAGGCCAGCTGGTTTTTTCTTCTGACTTTTGTTTTGGGCGCAAATGCCACAAGACATTACAAATGACTTTACGTCTTTTCGCCAGGTGGGCCACCAGAATTGTCTCTTAATTTTAGCTTCAGTTTTTGCAATACCTGGGTGTCCTTCCATCAGGGTGTCATGATAATTGGAGATGACTAGTTCTTGTAGTTCCTTGTGTGGTAGAAATAGTCGCCCTTGATAATAAGGTAGGCCATTGATGACTGAGTAGTCCGGGCCTTTCTTCACCCAGTCCTGCAGGGCTGTTGGATCGAAGAGTTGTTGGATCTTTACTTGAATATTCTATAGTGTCTGTAGAGTGGTTATGCCAAGAATTCTTTGTTCTGAAATTATAGGCACCGGTTCCGGGTTCGCATATGCTTCTCCCATCCCTATTCTGGATAAGGCATCTGCCTTGCCATTTTTACAACCTGGTCGATAAGTGATCACGAAATCGAACTCGGCAAAGAACAATGCCCATCGAAGTTGACACGACGATTGGGCCTTGGCTGTTTTTAAATACTGCAAGTTCCGGTGATCGGTGATTACCGTAATGATATGCCTGGCACCAAGAAGATAATGCCGCCAAGCCTTGAAGGCGGATTTGATGGATAATAATTCTTTATCGGTAACCGCATAGTTTAACTCGGGTGCAGAGAATTTTCTGGACCAAAATGCTACTGGGTGAAGTTGACCGGTTTCAGGATCCTTCTGGGACAGGACAGCTCCCGTGGCTAAACTGGATGCATCAATTTCAACTATGTATGGAAGTTCGGGGCGTGGATGCTTTACGACAGGTGCAGACGTGAATTTCGCTTTCAGCTCTTGGAAGGCCTTTTCAGCTTCTTCGGTCCACAAGAAGCGTTTGTTTTTTCGCAAGAAAGTGCTGTAATAGGGTGTACAAAATGTGAAAAATCCAGAATGAATCAGCGGTAGAAATTAGCAAATCCGAGCATGCTTTGTACCCCTTTAACTGAACTTGGTGATGGCCACTTGAGGATTGCGTCCACCTTTCGAGAGTCCATTTGGACTCCTTTTGGAGTCAGGATAAATCCAATCCAAGGAATTCAACTTCTGTAGCATGAAAAACGCATTTTTTCAATTTTGCATATAACTTGTGCTGGCGTAGTTTCTCAAGGACTGCACGAACGTGCTTCACATGGTCTGATTCTGAAGAGGAGTACACTAGAATATCCTCTATGTATACAAAAACACAGACGTCAATGAGTTCACGAAGGACATCGTTCATAAAATACTGGAAGGCTGCTGGTGCATTGCACAACCCGAAGGGCATCACATGGTATTCGAATAACCCGTACTTAGTGCGAAAAGCAGGCTTCCATTTGTCGCCTTTCTTTACACGTACCAGATGATATGCCCCTCGGAGATCTAATTTAGTGTAGATGCAAGCGTCCTTTACTTGGTCTAGTAATTCGGGGATCAGAGGCAATGGGTACCATGATCTGATTTAATGCGCGGTAGTCTATGCACGTTCTGAGGTCACCTTCCTTTTTAGGCACGAAGAAAAAAGCTGAAGATGCAGGGGACTTGGATGGACGAAAGAAGCCATTAGCAAGATATTGGTCCAAGTATTGTCGTAGGTGAAGGTTTTCGGTTTCCGTAAGGGCGTAGATCCTACTATATGGAGGTTGTGCACCGGGTATGAGATCGATTTGACAATCGTATGATCTGTGAGGTGGTAGGGTGTTTGCCTGTTCCTTTTGGAAAACATCCTGGAATTCTTGATATTCCTGAGGTAACTGCATTACTGGAGTAGCGACTGTGGCCAGGCCTTGGTTCAAGGGTTTTTTTGGGTAACAAGTATGTGCACAATCCGGGAAGGTTATTCTCTTCTCTCGCCAATCAATACAAGGATTATGTGTTTCCAACCAAGGTATCCCCAGTATTATTCGGAACTGCAGGGTTTGATTAAATCAAACACAATAGTCTCTCGATGCCCATCCTGACCCAATAGTGTCATCTCTGGGGTGGAATGAGTTACAGGCCCAGAGGCAATTTCAGTTCCATCGACTGTGGTGATGACATCCGAAGTGGTCTTTTTGCAGAGAGATAGATTCATCCTAGAAGCCAACTCGTGGTCCACATAGTTTCCTATGGCCCCGCTATCAATGTATGCCCTCACTGCGTGCATACGTGATGGCTGCCTTGGATCTATATGGACCATTGGTATGATGAAGTGCAAGGTCTGAGTATCCTTCTTCAAGCTCGGCAAGCGGACCTCTACGCTTGTCGGGCGTGGTCGTTTCCCGAATCAGACTCTGTTTGATTTTTATCAGCAACTCTGACTACTTTTTTAGATGTTTTTATAGGGCAATCCCCTAGAAAATGTCCTGTGGCCCCACAGTACAGACACAATTTCATCTGCCGTATTCTTTCTCTTTCCTTTAGAGTTAAGGGTCCCTTGATCCCCCCCGATCTGCATCGGTTCTGATACATCTGTTCCTTTGAGGGTAACATTGGGTTTAACCAATACCCGATTCTAGAACTTAGCTCGATCAGCCTTTCTATTCTGAAGTCGGTGGTCTAACTGAACCACTAAGTCTATATATTCTGCACAATCCTGAGGTGGGTTCACAACTTGGGCCAAAACGTCTTTGAGTTCACCCCCAAGTCCACGATGAAATAATGTAATTCGTTTTACCTCTGGCCATCCGGTTTCCACCACTAACCTATTGAAAGTGGCGATATAGGTTAGTAGATCCTGGTTACTTTGTCGTAATGATAAAAGTTCGTTATCCAGGGCCTGTCCCAGTGAATGTCTGGCAAATAGTCTTTGCGTTCTGTTACGCTCACCTGACTCCCACAGGGGCGTCGGTCGGACCCAGACAGCTGCGGTCTCCACCCACGTGATGCGTAGTGCAGGGATGACTGACTGGATCTGCCATCCTAATCTTGTCTGCTTAACCTGTAGAAATATTCTCCTGCAAGTGGAGAGATGGATTTAGCCACTTGTGGATTCAAGTGATGGCACCCCCACAGTCCTCCCCAACTAATCACCTCCAAAATGCCCTCACAGCAATTTCACCTTATATTCTTGAAAGATGAGCTCTCCATCCTGCATGGATTAGCAGGGGCGTGTCGATTCCAGTTACTTCACTGGTTTGAAGGCTCGGGAGAGTTCCGGAGAGTATTGACTCTGAGGTTCCTGGTGAGGACCAGCAAGTATTAAGTTCATAGAGTTCAATATGTCCGATGTTCACTCTTGTTCCCCCCTTCCTTTCTTGTCTTGCAGCTGGCTCGTGAAAAGATGCTCTTGTGGCAGCTGGTGGCGCTCAGGTAAGAGTCTGTATTACCCGGCGCTGTTTGGTAAATGTTGCACGAGGAAAATGTGTTGTTTTGTCTCTCTTTACAGATGCGGAGTCACAAAAGGATGCCTCCGGTGGTAAATCAGGTAAGTCTATGGTGGTAAGAATTATATTTGTTGGTTCCCTCGGCTCAGCTTGTGGTTTTCTTTTGTCTCCTAGGTGCCGAAGTTCGGCGAAGAAATGATGGAGGCAGTGCCGACCCGAAGGATGCTGTGAAGACTGGTGAGTATGGCGCGGCGCTGCAGCTGGAGGTGCGGCGCGTGCAGAAATGATCTTCTTTACAGGTCCGGAGACAAGATGGATCCAGAATCAGGTGTGGAAAAAGTTTGTTTTCTAACCTTGTCCCTTTCTTTCCTCTTTGTTTTAGGAGCTCCGGATTCAAGGCGGGCGTGGCAGAAGACTGGATGCAGGCTGCAGACACGGTGAGTGTTACGCTGCTCGATGCAGAATAACGCGAAGCGTGTGTTGCTGGTCGGGTGTGGTTTAAATAGCCTCAAAAGTAGTCCCAGGTAAGAAGTCCCTAGAACCACACCCGAGTAAAAAATAGTCCCTGTAGAAAAATAGTCCCTTTCAGGCTTCATGTTGGATTGGAGTCATTTGCAGCATGGTCTGCCTGAGGTAAATAATGACTATGAGCCTGGCGCCTTAGGCCAGGCCTTAGGCGCCAGGACTGATTCCTACTATGAGCCTGGCGCCTAAGGCGCCAGGACTGAACCCAAATAGCCCCTAGCCGGAGCTGCTGAGGTTTTATTAAATGTCTAGATGCCTGCTCCCGGGGCTGATGGGCTTGGTCCGGATGCCTGGGGGTAGGCATCATGACAAGCACACTGCAAGAACACCAGCGAGAAGACAATAGGGATGAACATATTACTGGACGTAGAGACAAAAGCAGATTGAGAGACACAGACTTTTGATGTATTACAGTCACACCTGAAGCAATGTCCTCTCTTTCCTCTGGGCACAAGGTTCTCATTTACCCTAGATCCACGCAACTACATGGGAAGATTGGTATGGTGCAAGCCCGATGCAGACTGCTGCTATATGACCTGAAGTTTAGACGAACAACTGAAGTGTCACAATCACTTGGGAGGAGTGGCGAAAGCAAGGATTCCAAAGCCACACGTGTACAGGGAGAAAGGTCAAGCAAGTGTGGTCAATCTATTGACCAGTGGGGGGATCGGAGAGGGAGACCTAAATGTGTCCCTGATTGCACCTATCCCACTCTCATCTCGGCAGCAGAGAAATTAAAGCTCTCATGCACAACAAATCAGTTACACAACCACGCACCATATTGCCTGATACCCCGACACACACTGCTAGACCCCCCGGGTCACAGTCTGCCTCCCAAGTCATCACTTCACCTATGGTGCGAGGGAGTCGTCATCACCGGTGGATTCGGGCCGTGCGCAGAGGCCGGCCCGGTTTGTTGCCTCGTTTTCATTGGCAACTCCCGTGGAGACTGCGTTCGGGCTTCAGCACCCGATCACGGTTACTTCCTGGTTTCGCGACGGTTTCCCGATCACGTGTTCAAGTTTCCGCTCACGTGACTGGGAGCCGACGCACGTAAAAGCCGGGAAGTTCGAGTTGCTCGCCGCTTCACAGCTGTTTCACAACTCTGTTTGCCGTTTTCAGGATTTACGTTATTTGCTTCATCGGATTTTGGACTCAGGCTTATGAACCACGGATTGGCTTTCTTGCTCCACGGATATTGTCACTCGGATCTCTGTACAGATTTTGGTACTCTGGACTCTTTTGCTACGCTCAACGGATTGTTTTTTGATTTTCCCCTTCTGGCTTTTGATCTTCCGCCCATAGACTTCGTGATCAGTTTCAAGTTCCCTTCGGCTACGGAAGGGCTACAGGCATCAGCCGGTACCTACCATCTGGGACACGGCTGTCCGGATCTTTGACGCTCCCTCACATCTGACCCTAGGCATCCTAGCTCCATCCCGCTAGATTTAGATAAGAAAGTTTTGCACACTCTTTCATATCAAAGTAAGGTGTTTGCCTGTGCTAACCCTAACTTCCTTTTAACAGCCTCTGGGATCCTCTGCGTCATCAGATCCAGTGAATCATCAAACCACCTGTGGCCTCAAAGCTCGCACAGAGAGTTCCTTTACTCTCTCCCTGTGGGTGATTTGTGGACAGAGGCCCCTTTACTCTTCACTACGCGGCAAGTCACGACAAAACCTATACATTGTTCTTGGGTCCTTCCTCCCCATCCTTTATATATCGCAGGAGTGAGAAACGATATTCACTCACACAGCCATTTAGACCTTATCCTGATGACATCACTCAAGATATAAGCTTGCAGTTAATGGAGCAGGTAGACTGAATGTAACCTCGAAGCAAGCCGGTGACGTCACAACTGACATCATGACATAGATGCGTTAGACATGAAGCACATAGGGATCCCTGCATGAAGCTACGCAGACACTTAGATTAATTGCTGGCAGTCATGAAGAACAGACTGATGACTCACTTAGATAGAGGACAGGCACACTCTTGCTATGCAGACACCCCAAGTTACACAAGAATACATATGAACTGCTTGCTGATGCTAAACACAACTAACATGGGCGGCCATGGAAATCGAAATGGAAGCCGCTAGTACATTGAAGTGAATGGAAGGAGCAGAAAGGACTCAAGAATACAAAGAGAGGCTGACAGGCTGATCCCACAGAGACGTGCAGACCAGGCTTTCAGTGCACCCACTGTTAATACTCTTGCCAAGGACACTGAGGGGGAAACGTTCAGGTTAACCAAAGAGATAGGACCCGTGTGTGTGTATAAACTGAAAATCCTCATAAATGCAAGCAGGAGAAATCAAATTTGTGGTCCCTGCGCACGTGATCTGAACCTGGGAGACAGAGCCTAGTCATTCGAGCCACTCTAAGGTAGCTGTTCCCATCCAACCGAAGGCAGGATTTTACAAAAATAATACCAAATTCAAAGATGAATGCTCTGTCTCAAGTCCTGGGAGATCGGAGATGATAACTTGTTGAGAACATGCAGCACCTTCAGGGTCATTTTCACCTCCTTGAATAGTTGCACTTGGGATGGTAACTTTCCAAAGCTCCAAGGCTGAGAAGACCCTCTCTGCCCAATCCCTTTTCACCTTCCACGGTAAACTCACACTTTGTTGCATCACCCAATCGCAGCACACTAACCTGAAATGTTAGTAGTTGCAACATTTAGAAGGTGGTCTCAGGAGGAGTGCAAAAAACAATCAGGGAAAACAATTTTTAAATGAATACACCTTCAAAGTGTATAAGCCGACTATTAAGTACTCAGCATGTCGTATCACACACAAACCGGTATAGAGCATGCATCATTTAAAGCATGAGTATTTCAGAAGAAGACATTAAATGAGTCCACTAGCACTATCCCTAATCAGAAGCACACCCTATCCCTGTACGGTAATGCTGTCCCTAGGTCAAAGCTGGTGCGTCGCCTATCTAATAGAAAAGGCAAGAGAGGGTCTATCCCAATCTCTACAATGTATCTATCATATAGCGTTTAAAAGGAATTAAGCCTAATCCGTTCGCAGTCTGGACATTTCACTGAGGAATTTTTCCTTTTGGCTATGCGGCATTTCTTTATTCACCCCGGTGAAGTGTGTGCACAGAGTGCATGGCAACGGATATGATATGACTCAATGCGTTAACAATTTTTTTTTCATCAAAATTCAAATTAATGAGACAGATTAGCTACTTCACTGGTTGCTCTTACCTTTAGCTCCAGTCTACTTCCAATCTGACAGATTGAGTCAGATGGGTATCGCCAGTTGTATGTGGGTAAAACAATCGACAATGGTAATTAGTTCACATACACGGTATCCCCAGATTCCGTTAGGGATTTCGTGCAAAAACCTGGTCGACTGGTTTCGATGACTCATTCAGTGCAGCCATCTTTTTCAGGATCAATATTTGCAGAAGTGCAATTGGTCACAGTATCCATCAGACAGGATGGGGCATCCAGGTCCGACCTAGGAAAAAATTAAACAGATATTCACCTATGTGTAGTGTGCTGGGCACTATTTTTCTTGGGCAAATCATGCCTAAGCATATGTTCAAAGACATATGTCTAAAATGGTGAAAGGCTCCTGTTCCTCGTGTTGGGCACCTTCCACAGGTGTGTCCCCCCAAGTGGTTGCCTCCTGTGTGACCCCCAGAGGACAGTTCTCTAACTGTTTCAACAATGGTCAACAGTCAATTTATTGGAGCCCTTTGGCGTGATTCGCATCAGTAATTACCTTAAACCGCAGCTCCGCGGCTTGTGCGTACAGATGTGGGCAAGAAGAGCGGTCCATCTCTTGGCGGTCTCTACTGCTCATGCATTACACGCGTGGAATGTGCGTCGCACCGGGGTAGGATAAAAGAAAATGGAGAATTTCTTGAAAATCCACTTTCATCCTCTCAAAGTCGTATCAATATTGCAAGTTTTACAAACTTCATGTAATGCTCGTCCCAGAGTGTGGAAGAGTACCAGGCTTATGGTGCGCCTGTTTGTAAATACGGCATGTGGACAGAACACATGGGCCCACACACAAAGTCCCTCATGCCCTTGTTGTCCACAGCATTGGAGGGCGGTGCAGCAGAAAGAGCCCATTGTTCGAAGACAACTAAATGTGAGGTGTCATAATGCAGGCATAGGTAGTCACATAAAGAGCGTTCTTACCGTCAGGGAACAGAGTTCCTTCCTCAGAATGTTATTTCCTTTAAACGCTATATGATAGATATATTGTACAGATAGGGATAGACCCTCTCTTGCCTTTTCTATTAGATAGGCGGTGCACCAGCTTTGTGCTAGGGACAGCATTACCCTACAGGGATAGGGTGTGCTTAGTAGGAGTGTCCAGATATCTTTTACCCAATCAAAGTACTAATCCCCTATGCAATGTATGTGTAGTCTATCTTACTAACCAATCCTGATCCATTTTTTTTTTTAAAAACGAATGTTATTAATTTTTCCAAAACCAACAAACAATACAAATTGAACATGCAGTGTATTTCACAACCATCACATTAATATCACTTAGTCTTCACCACTGCTCCCCCGGTCCCACCCCCCTTCAAGAGCCTGTTTGTCCTACACATTCAGTATCTGCTGCATGTGGCAGGGTAGCCCTTTCTTCTGAATCCGCAGAATCCGATATTGTTCCAAACAGTCCTGCTATTAATACTTTCCATGCCATCAGGGTGCCCATTTCTTCTTCCCAACTCATGCTACATGCCTCCTGCCATACCACCATTCACCATTCAGAACATTTAGTACATTCTGTGCTCACACGGGACGTTCTCACCACTGGACCATGGAATCTACGCAAAATCACAGGGCATTTCCCGTGCGGATCATGTTCAGTATGTAAATTTACCATGAAAACCAAGTCTTTTCTCATTAATGGGAGACCATGGACCTTGAAACACCACACGAATTGTAAGAGCAGCCAGGTAATCTATTGCATTCAATGCCCATGTGGATACAGATATGTAGGTCAGACCACACGCAAGGTGGGGACCCGCATATCCGAACATCGATCTAGGATTTGCTGTAAACTCACTACATCACCGATGGTAACACATTACCTAGAGCATCGACATACACCAGATGACCTCCTGTGGTGGGGACTAGAAAGGGTCGAATCAGGTCCCAACGTCCAAACCAGACTTCTCGCATTAGAAGCCAGATGGATCCATCGTTTGGACACCTGTGAACATGGCTTAAATGAACTTAACATTCCCCAGTTTTAAACAGAAATCTTGTGAATTAGGACCAGCACATCCATGCCCACAATTTACTGTGGACTGTTCCCCCTACCCACACGCACATTTGATGCAGTCCCCTCCTGGTGGGGGAACATATTAACACACCTCATCAACTTATGATTCCTCGATATCCTCATGTGGGATTCGAGCTAGCCCCTACAGAATCTTTATCCTCCCCTACTTCCCTTTTCCCTTTCCCTTTCTTTCCCTCCCCCTTCTTTCCCCCCCTCCCCTCCTCTCTTTTCTTCCCCCCCCCCCACCTTCCTCCTCTCCTCCCTTTCCTGAGGGCCTAGCCCACCTGTACCGCTCCAGCGGACTTTTGTACACACCCCCAGTCGGCATCTACATTCTGTTTTGCAGGCCGACTCCCTGCGGATGTTGCACGCCCATTGTGGCTATTCCGCCGCGCCTAAGGGTGCATTCCAGGCGTTTCCCTGGCAACCGAGCCACGCCACGGGCTCGCTTCATGAAGCACCGCGCAGACTCATTGGTTGAGTCATGCTGAGGATGCGGGCTTGGCACTGACTGCCAATCAAGACCTGACACGTCTCCCCCTCCCGCCCACTACGAGCGTTCACATTCCAGCTCGGCGTCTTCCGTCACAGACAGGCCTCGCCCTGCACTACACAGAGCAAGCTTTTCACTCTGTCCGCGTACACGATACGCAGACTACCCAGGTGAGACGCCCTCTACATTTCCCTTATTTTCTATTTAGTCATTCTTTCGCCCACTTCGGCGCAGTATTTTTCCTTCCGTCTGCGCTCATCTTACAATTTCCCTCTCCGCGGGGCCCCCGCCCCCCTCCTTCTTTTCGTTTTTTCAGCTGACGGCTGCCCTGACTGCAGCTGACTGGAGCGGGCCCGCTTGGAACTACACAGCAGTGCTGTTCGTGTTTCCCCTCGGGAGCTCCACGGCACCGCCGCACACACTGGATCTGTTCCTGTAACGCTCACCTGATTCCCACGGAGGCGCTGGTCTTGGCAGGAAGGTGTCTGCGACTCGAAAAGTGATGTGCAGGACTCGATTGGCTTCTGGGGTCGAACCTCTTCTCACTGTGTGTCGAACTCGAAGGGTGAGGTTTCTGCAGGTGAAAGAATATGGGGGTTAAGGGTCTGGGTTGTTGAATGTCCCTCTCTCACTCCCTCTCTTCCTAGCTTCTCTGTAGAGCCCCCAGGTCAACGTGCTCACCTTAGATAGGTGAATGCTGGACTCTCCATCTGCGTCTGGTGCAGGGTGCCGTTGCCAGTTCCTTCACTGGTGAAACATAGGCCTCTTGAACTCAGAGGATCGTTACCGTCGTTAACTGCACGAGCGGTGAGTTTCCGGACACCTTTTTAGTCTTCATAGTCTTTGGGTGCGTGGCACGTTAATATTAATCAGGACTCTGTATAATGCTTTTCCCTTTTTGTCTTGCAGGACTCTGGAGATGGAAGATGGAGTGAAGCGCCTGGAAATGAGTAAGTAAATGCAAGCGCTCAAACTGTCTTTTTCCCTTGCTGCTTAGTTCGTGCTGAAGAGACGCCGGAGTATTTGCAGGCGTTCTATTGTGACGAGCGCGATGGGCGTAAGTAAATACCTGTCTAATGTCTCTTCTTTTGTTTTCACAGGCGGCGATGCAGCGTGAAGAAATCCGGAACTCGCGGAGTGCCGGTAAGTAATAACAATGCTTTTGTCTTCAAAGGCGGAGGTGCAGCGTGAAGAAATGGCCGCAGCCGATGGATCAGGTGAGTAAGCACTGCGTGTAAAGGTTGCCTTGCTAACCTGTTGTTTCTTGTCTTTGCAGGTGCTGTTGTTGACTGGATACAGGAATGGTAAGTATAATTCTTGCAGGTTCAGGATCGAAAGAAGAAAGGCTGGAACAGACTCGGTGAGCGTTCTGCTGCAGATGCAGAATAACGCGAAGCACGTTTCATCTATCGGGTGTGGTTTAAATAGCCTTGGAGTGATGAGGCGTCTGCCTCCACGGCCCCGCCTAGGTAAGAAAAGAGTGCCAGTTCCAGAAGAGTTCCAGTGCTGTATCCAGGGAGTGGAGCTTGCCCCACCCAGGTAAGAAAGTAGTTCCTGTTCACAGAGGACTTCTAAGTGGCTGGTAAGTAAGCAGCATGGTCTGCTGCAGGTAAGTCCACCCAAGCATCTTCATACATAATATGAGCCCGGCGCTTCCAGTGCCGGGACCGATGACTTTGATGAGCCTGGTGCCACCGGCGCCAGGACAAGGTCCAAAAGGTCCCAGTGGGGACCGGCTGGTGCCTAAGATAACGGTTAGGGGCCTGCTTCCAAGGATGTTGGGCTGTTCCTGACTCCTTGGAAGCAGTGATCATGACAGCACCCCCCCTCAAGGCCCCTCCCAAGCGTGTCTTCTCCGGGGGTTTTGGCTTGTCGGGGTGATTCAAATGGAATTTCTTGACCAGACGAGGTGCGTGGACATGTTCTGAGGGTTCCCAAGACCTTTCCTGGGGGCCGTATCCTTTCCAATCAACCAGGTAATATAATTTAGATTTGGAGATTTTGGAGTCTAGGATGTTCTTTACTTCGAACTCAATTTCTCCATCTACTAAAACAGGTTCTGGGAGTTCGGTCAATCGGGTTCCTGGTTGTACTGGTTTTAGTAAGGAGACATGGAATACTGGATGTATTTTCATATGAGAAGGCAATTCCAATTTAACAGCCACTGGATTAATTATGGCAGAGATAAGAGTCCAAGGTATCTCGGGATAAAAGTGCGGGGTCCTTTTAGAGGTAGGTGCTTAGTGGATAACCAGACCTGATCTCCCACTGCGTAGTGAGGGGCCTCTTTACGGTGCTGATCTGCTCCTTTCTTGAATTGAGCTTTAGCTCTTTGCAGATGGTCAGTGGCTTCCTTAAAAGCACGAGTGATCTCCGAGTGCAAGTGATCCACAGCAGGTGCCTCGAATTCTTGGGGACGATCCAGGTTAGAGGTTCTGGGATGGTGTCCGTATAATAAGAAGAAGGGAGTCTTTCCGGTTCCAGAATGAGTCGAATTGTTATAAGCGTATTCAGCAATCCAAAGAATGTCCTTCCAAGGGTTTTCAGTTTGTTGGAGCATGCAACGTAGATATTGCTCTAGAGTTTGATTTGTCCTCTCGGTTTGTCCGTCAGTCTGGGGATGGTGACTGGTAGAAAGTCTCACATCTATTACGGGCTAAACGACAGCAACTTCGCCAAAAGTGGGAGATGAATTGACTTCCCCTATCGGAAACCAAAACCGAGGGAAAACCGTGTAACCGAACGATGTTTTCTAAGAATTCTCGGGCCAATACTGAAGCTGAAGGTAGGCCCTTCAGGGGAATGAAGTGAGCCATCTTGGAGAATAGATCCACGACTACTAAAATGGTATTATACCCTGAGCATGGAGGTAAGTCCGTGATGAAATCCATGGACAGGGTATGCCATGGACAGGGAGGGATGTCTAGTGGGTCTAAGAGGCCGGCTGGTTTCTCCTTCAGACTTTTATTTTGGGCGCATACCCCGCAAGAGATTACAAAGTCTCTAATATCCTTTTTCCATGATGGCCACCAGAAATGTCTTTTGACCTTTTCCATGGTTTTGGTTATGCCAGGGTGACCCTCCATTAGTGAATCGTGATAACAGGAGATTACCTGTCTTTGTATCTTCTCACTGGGCAAATACAATCGTCCTTGGAAAAAAGGTAGGTCTTGATCCACTGAAAATTCTTTTCCCCTTAATTGCCAGTCCTGTAAGTCGGCCGGAGTTAGAAGTGATTTGACTGTGGTCTTGATGTCTTCAAAGGATTGAGCGCTGACCAAACCCAAAATCCTTTGTTCAGGGATTATGGGTATTGGTTCTGGATTGGTCAAATGTTCATCTATTCCCATCCGGGAAAGGGCATCTGCTTTTCCATTTTTACTGCCAGGTCGATAAGTAATTATAAAATCAAATTCCGCCAAAAACAGTGCCCAGCGAAGCTGTCTGGAAGACTGAGCTTTGGCCGTCTTCAGATACTGTAAGTTGCGGTGATCAGTCATTACGGTGACTGTGTGTCTGGCTCACAAAAGATAATGCCGCCAGGCTTTAAAGGCCGATCTGATAGCTAAAAGTTCCTTGTCTGTAATTGAATAGTTGATCTCGGGAGCCGAGAATTTGCGGGACCAAAAGGCTACAGGATGTAATTGATGTGTGACCGGATCTCTTTGTGATAAAACTGCCCCCATAGCAAGACTTGAAGCATCTGTTTCTACGATGTAGGGGAGTTCTGGACGAGGATGTTTTAGAACAGGTGCAGAAATGATTTTAGTTTTTAAGTCCTGAAAAGCTTGTTCCGCCTCAGTAGACCACTCAAAACGTTTGTTTTTCTTTAACAGAGCAGTGATGGGCTGGACTATTCGAGAGAATTCAGGAATGAATCTGCGGTAAAAATTAGCGAAGCCTAACATGCTTTGGACTCCCTTTTTAGAGGTTGGTGAAGGCCACTTGATAATTGCATCGACTTTCTTTGAATCCATATGGACTCCGTTGGGTGACAATATGAATCCCAGGAACTCAACTTCAGTTACATTAAAAACGCATTTTTCGAGTTTAGCAAAAAGGTTATGTTGACGTAGTCTCTTGAGGACCTCTCTAACATGTTTCGGATGTTCTTCTTTAGATGATGAATAGACGAGGATGTCATCAATGTAGACAACAACACACACATCTATGAGTTCTCTAAGGACATCATTCATAAAATACTGGAAGGCGGCAGGAGCGTTGCAAAGTCCAAAGGGCATAACTTGATATTCAAACAGCCCATACTTGGTGCGGAAGGCCGTCTTCCATTCATCGCCCTCTTTTATTCGTACCAAGTGGTAGGCTCCTCTGAGATCCAACTTTGTATATATACATGCGTCTTTGACTTGGTCCAGGAGTTCATGGATCAAAGGTAACGGGTATCTGTTTTTAACGGTGATTTGATTCAGGGTGCGGTAATCTATACAAGTCCTAAGGTCTCCTTCCTTTTTCGGAACGAAGAACAAAGCCGAGGAAGCTGGAGATTTTGAAGGACGGATAAACCCGTTGGCTAGGTATTGGTCCAGATATTGTCTGAGGTGAAGATTCTCTGGCTCGGTGAGGGCATAAATCCTACTGCAAGGAGGAGTTGTTCCGGGTATCAGATCTATTTGACAGTCGTAAGACCTATGAGGAGGCAGGGTGTTAGCTTGATCCTTCCGAAAGACGTCTTGGAATTCCTGGTATTCGGGAGGTAATTTGGGAACCTCAGAAGAGATTGCCGCCAGTGAAACATCAGGCCGAGGATAACAAGTGGTAAAACATTCTGGAAACTGAACCGTCTTTGCTCGCCAATCGATCTGAGGATTGTGCTTCTCTAACCAAGGGATTCCCAGAATGATCTGGAACTGAGGGGCCTTGATCACATCGAACACGATTTTCTCCCGGTGTCCATCTTGGCTCACTAGCGTCTTGGGTGGCGTGCGTTACTGGTCCGGAGGCTATCTCCGTGCCATCCACTGTAGTAATGACGTCTTTTACTGCCTTAGGGACAAGGGGTAGGTTTATCCTTGATACCATTTCACGGTCCACATAATTACCGATTGCTCCGCTGTCGATGTAAGCTTCAATTGCATGCAAACGATCCGGACGATCAGGACTAATGAGGACCATGGGCACCACGAAATGCGAGGTCACGGGACAGATCTTAACGCTCGGCAAGAGGACCTCTACACTTGTCGGACTAGGTCGTTTCCCTGCTCAGAATTTGTGGTACAGTTATCTGTGGCTCCTACAGCCTTCTTAGCTGGTTTCACTGGACAGTCTCGAAGAAAGTGCCCTGAGTTTCCGCAATAGAGGCATAATTGCAGCTGTCTTCTTCTTTCCCGCTCCTTTTGGGTTAAAGGTCCTTTCATGCCCCCTATTTGCATGGGTTCCACAGTGTCAGCTCCCCTAGTAGAGGTCTGTGGTTTAGAAAACACTCGGGTATCAAATTTGGAACGATCAGCCTTCCTGTTCTGTAATCTGTGGTCCAATTGGACAACTAAGTCAATATAGTCTGAGCATTCTTGTGGAGGATTCACAACTTGAGCTAACACATCCTTGAGCTCTCCACGCAAGCCTCGGTAGAAAAGCGTTATTCTCTTATCCTCGGGCCATTGAGTTTCCACTATAAGTCTGTTGAATGAGGCTATATAAGTCAAGAGGTCTTGATTACCCTGTCGTAATGAAAGAAGTTCATTGTCGAAGGCCTGCCCTTGTGCATGTCTTGCGAACAGTTTCTCCATGCTGGACTGGAAGGCCTGGAAATCATGTAAAACCGGATCATCCTGGGTGACTAAAGGTATCAACCAATCTGCTGCGCTGCCACTGAGATAAGAAAGCACGAAAGCCACCTTGGTCTGATCTGTTGGGAATGCAGCTGGTCGACATAAGAAGTGTAGGCGGCACTGGTTGATGAACACTGCAAATTTCTTTGGGTCACCAGAAAAGCGCTCGGGCGGAGCCAATGGCACATTACCGGGTAGATTGATTTGCACTGGATTTAAAGATGATGCAGAAGGATAACTTCCTCCTGGAGCGGGCAAAGGTGTCTGTCCTGCCTGCGTTTGTAGCAATTGCCTAGCGAGGTCCTCTGTTCGCTCCTTGGAAATTATCAGCTCTCTTCTTAGAGAGTTTGTTTCCTGACGAGCTGCATGTACTTCTGCTCTTAATTCCCCGAGCAACTGGGCTAATTGATCAGTGTCTGAGGTTTCCATTGCGCCTGGGTAGGAGTTTTGCAGTGGGCTTCGCGTTCTGTAACGCTCACCTGATTCCCACGGAGGCGCTGGTCTTGGCAGGAAGGTGTCTGCGACTCGAAAAGTGATGTGCAGGACTCGATTGGCTTCTGGGGTCGAACCTCTTCTCACTGTGTGTCGAACTAGAAGGGTGAGGTTTCTGCAGGTGAAAGAATATGGGGGTTAAGGGGCTGGGTTGTTGAATGTCCCTCTCTCTCTCCCTCTCTTCCTAGCTTCTCCGTAGAGCCCCCAGGTCAACGTGCTCACCTTAGATAGGTGAATGCTGGACTCTCCATCTGCGTCTGGTGCAGGGTGCCGTTGCCAGTTCCTTCACTTGTGAAACATAGGCCTCTTGAACTCAGAGGATCGTTACCGTCGTTAACTGCACGAGCGGTGAGTTTCCGGACACCTTTTTAGTCTTTATAGTCTTTGGGTGCGTGGCACGTTAATATTAATCAGGACTCTGTATAATGCTTTTCCCTTTTTGTCTTGCAGGACTCTGGAGATGGAAGATGGAGTGAAGCGCCTGGAAATGAGTAAGTAAATGCAAGCGCTCAAACTGTCTTTTTCCCTTGCTGCTTAGTTCGTGCTGAAGAGACGCCGGAGTATTTGCAGGCGTTCTATTGTGGCGAGCGCGATGGGCGTAAGTAAATACCTGTCTAATGTCTCTTCTTTTGTTTTCACAGGCGGCGATGCAGCGTGAAGAAATCCGGAACTCGCGGAGTGCCGGTAAGTAATAACAATGCTTTTGTCTTCACAGGCGGAGGTGCAGCGTGAAGAAATGGCCGCAGCCGATGGATCAGGTGAGTAAGCACTGCGTGTAAAGGTTGCCTTGCTAACCTGTTGTTTCTTGTCTTTGCAGGTGCTGTTGTTGACTGGATACAGGAATGGTAAGTATAATTCTTGCAAGTTCAGGATCGAAAGAAGAAAGGCTGGAACAGACTCGGTGAGCGTTCTGCTGCAGATGCAGAATAACGCGAAGCACGTTTCATCTATCGGGTGTGGTTTAAATAGCCTTGGAGTGATGAGGCGTCTTCCTCCACGGCCCCGCCTAGGTAAGAAAAGAGTTCCAGTTCCAGAAGAGTTCCAGTGCTGTATCCAGGGAGTGGAGCTTGCCCCACCCAGGTAAGAAAGTAGTTCCTGTTCACAGAGGACTTCTAAGTGGCTGGTAAGTAAGCAGCATGGTCTGCTGCAGGTAAGTCCACCCAAGCATCTTCATACATAATATGAGCCCGGCGCTTCCAGTGCCGGGACCGATGACTTTGATGAGCCTGGTGCCCCGGGCGCCAGGACAAGGTCCAAAAGGTCCTAGTGGGGACCGGCTGGTGCCTAAGATAACGGTTAGGGGGCCAGCTTCCAAGGATGTTGGGCTGTTCCTGACTCCTTGGAAGCAGTGATCATAACAGTTCCCTAATAGATGTCCAGGTACCCATCATGATTTCCACATGTTTGGTACAAGCGGGGATCACTCGGTTTGTGGGGCACCACCATTGGGGAGCATGCTGGATTAGAATGAGATCACTTCTTTTCCACCACTTCCCTGTTTTTAGGCAGACACAGGAGGAAGTGCTTGGTGACTTTACCACTAGTTTTATTATTTATTTATTTCTTTGACTATGGAGATTTTATGTCAAGTGCAATTTTCACGACCGCACTTCATTTTTAAAAAAATGTTTCACCTAGCTATCAGGACACTCATGGTAGGGAACTCACACTCTATTTGTTTACAGTCTTTCCTTTCCTCTTTACACTGAACTCTTCCTTTACTTCATTCTCTTTGTAGAACTCACCAGCCCTGAAGAAGGCGGAACATTAAAACTGATCCTTAATCTTTATGGGACCAGTCTCCGCCGAAACGCAAGAACGTGAGGGGAGTGCTGGGATTATTTTTTCTTCTACCCACACATCCTTTCGCCTCCATTGGAATAGATTCCCCCACTGCGTTGGCAAAACCTTGGAAACAGACGATATACCTGAACAATAATCCCAGGCCATCTCTGTCTTGATTTTATTTTTCCAGATCTTCACACTGGGAACATTAAGGATAGACTCCTTGATTAGAGCAGCACAACAAAAGGGTGTTTGTCTTGGATAGAATTCTCCCCGAGACCCTGGCAGGACAGATAGACATACCCAGGTCCTACCACTTTGCTGCCAACATTAACCGTATTTCCGGTTATATCTTTTCAGTTTTCCAAATCTTTACCGCTATACATATCTGTTGCTCTTTGGACACCACCGTTTTTGACTTTAATGCATTTCTTTCTGTGATGAAATAACAGATCGAATTTAGGTGTGTGCCACACCGCACCAATTTGTTTTATATGTTTGAAGACTCACGAAAAAGTTTTGTTGTTGCTTTTTCTCTGTTAGTTCTTTGTTGATTTTTCACTCGTCTAATGCTTGACATATATTATATTATATATATTAAAAAACGTTTGTATGTGAAAAATGCCTCACGGTTGTATCTCATATAATGTACTAAGAGGTTTTATTTCCTCAAAAAATTGACCCTAGCATTTATTGCTTATACATAGAGCTACTCAGGGGAGGCCTAGGAATCAAATGACCCCCACTTTAGCTCTTTACCCCCGGCATAGCAACACTTCTTCCTTTTTTGATGATCCATAGTTTCAGATGCCCCGTGTCGCAAGTGCCTCCCCAAGGGCCAGACCGAACTTCTTCCCCCTTCTCTGAGGGGGTTGCTCATGTTTCTTATTCTGTGTTTTTGATAACCTAGGTTGTTGTTTGGTTGGGGAACTCCACGACGGGGACTTTTACGTAACTTTCTAATTATATTCCCCAGTCTGGAGAACATTTGTATACCCATACACATATTTTCTTTTTCTGCCTACCTATAAGCTTTACTCTATAATCATTGTATCCTGTCTCTCCACTAGTTTTTGCGCCCTGAATCTGGTGCCCCACAACCGATTTCCCTGCACTACATCCCTTCTGAGTATGGCAGAAAACGCCACACTCAGCTATACAGAAGAACAAACGTCTGAACTCATTAGAGGCCCCTCCTTTTTTGATTCTATAGACCCGAGCCTACCTCAAGCTTTAACCAACACTACGGAAGAGATTCTTAAACTTAAAAAGAAAACCTTCAGAACTGATTTACATGGGCATTTTCTTCGGGAGTACTTAAGATCAAGTATTATCCCGGAGGGTTTCATTGTAAGAAATGAGCCACGCCTATTCCTAGAAGACAAAGAATATATGACTAATTTCAGTTTCATCGCCACAAAGTGCAGTCGGGATCTTATGGTCCTTACTATAACTACTGCACAACGGATCAGTCACGACTTACAGAAAACCTTAGAGAGTGAGGAATTAAAGTTCAAAAACAACTCAGCCCTCACTAACGCACAGGAATTACTGAACGAACTTAACAAACAGTTCGATATTTTTAAAACAAACACCATTACCAAGAAAACTAATAAACTGCAAAAAGACATTAAAGAGTTTAACACGGAAGTTGTGTACCCTTATACAACAGCTGACTATATAAATACACATAAACAACGAGGCGGGGCTGGCAATAATAGAGGGCGGGGAGGAAGAAGAAGAGTGACCTTCTCTGGATCCAGCAGTGGATCCTCGGGCAGTGGATCCAACTTTAGCTATCCACCATATACACCCCATTTTGACCCACAACAGTTCCCAGGCCCCCAACTACCACAATTTCCTTTTTTAGGAAGAGGAGGTCAGGGAGGAGGATGGGGTCCACCCATGTACCCTGGACCATGGAACATGCCATATCAGGGCCAACGCAGACGTCTGAGACAAGGGAGACGCCAACGATAACGTCACAGCATGCCATACTACCTATTTTCAATTTGGCGGCAACGAATCTTACATCTGGACAAATTTCTGTCCTTACTAAGGGTCTGTCTTTTGTCCCCACGGCCAATACGGATTGGTATAAAACAGAAGTTGAAATGAGAAGATTCTTCCGGACTCTAAGACTTTGTGTCTTTTTTAATGAACATGAAAATACGAAGGACAATAACGACACCGGTCTCCGACCCCCCTCTACCTTTATGCCCACTGAAGGACAGATACCACAGGATCTCATTACTTTCGAAAGATGCGTGTTAAGGGACATTAAGAAACTGAGCAAAAAGAATATCTCTACACGCCAGAACCTTACCAAGAAAGAAAGAATAGCTCTTAAACAATTAGCTGAGAACACCAACATTGTGATAAAACCGGCTGATAAGGGGGGTGGAATCGTAATCATGACCAACGAACAATACTGTCACATGATTATGGACCTACTTGAGGACAAGACTAGCTACCGTCCACTTAAATTAGATCCCACTCGTGAAATCACAACAGTGATTGCAGAGATGGTAGCTTACGCAGTTGACCGGGATTGGATCACACCTAAAGAAGCATCCTTTCTGACCTCCTCCCAGGAACGTACTCCATGTTTGTACGCCCTTCCCAAAATACACAAAGACATTCGGAACCCACCAGGGCGCCCTATCGTGTCGGGGTGCGGTTCCATACTGGAACCCATCGGTAGATTCATTGACTATTTTTTGAAACCCATTAGCATCGGTACCAGATCATATCTTCGCGACACGACTCACACCATCCAATTATTTGAAGGCCTTCCGTTTGATCCCACTTCTCAATATCTAGTCACCCTTGACATCAAATCACTTTACATGTCCATACCTCAAGAGGCAGCCATTGTTTGTATTTATGAACACTTGACCCACAGTAGCACACAATCTAGGGTCCCGGCTGAATTCATCATTGAACTTCTGACATTAGCCTTGAGTAAAAATGTCTTCATTTTCAATAAACAATTCTTTCTACAAATCAAGGGTACGGCCATGGGGGCAACATTCGCCCCCAGTTTGGCCATCCTATTTATGGCATCCTTTGAAGACAAATATGTGTACAACCAAACTAATCCATGGCTGGTACACATACACAATTGGCAGAGGTATATTGACGACATCATTTTGCTGTGGTCAGGGGATGAATCCTCCCTAGTGGATTTCCTACTATGGCTCAACGCCTGTGATAACAATATTCAGTTCACAATGGAATTTGACCGCCAGACTATCCACTTTTTGGATCTAGAAATATCCAATACAACCAACAAACTCACATGTAATCTTTACAGAAAACCGACAGACCGTAACACTCTGCTTCACTTTAGAAGTGACCACCCACATCACGTCCAACAGAATTTACCATACGGGCAGTTCCTGCGAATCAGGAGGAACTGCACTTCATTACCGGATTATTATACACACTCGGATCGACTGACGGAAAGACTTCACCAAAGAGGGTATCCTAAAAAACTGGTATCCACTGCCCAGAAAAGGGCAAGGTTCACCAATCGAGACAGCCTTTTGACATCTGAGCCATCACGAGAACAGGTAACCGAAGACAGGATCACATGTGTCACCACACATGGCCCTAACTCATTTCAAATCAAAAGGTTTATTCAAAAATTCTGGCCTATAGTGAGGCTAATGTTACCAGAGGAACCACTTCCTAGAGTTGCCTCTAAGAGAGGGAGGAATATTAGAGAACATTTAGTACATTCTGTGCACACACGGGACATTCTCACCACTGGACCATGGAATCTACGCAAAATCACTGGGCATTTCCCGTGCGGATCATGTTCAGTATGTAAATTTACCATGAAAACCAAGTCTTTTCTCATTAATGGGAGACCATGGACCTTGAAACACCACACGAATTGTAAGAGCAGCCAGGTAATGTATTGCATTCAATCCCCATGTGTATACAGATATGTAGGTCAGACCACACGCAAGGTGGGGACCCGCATATCCGAACATCGATCTAGGATTCGCTGTAAGCTCACTACATCACCGATGGTAACACATTACCTAGAGCATCGACATACACCAGATGACCTCCTGTGGTGGGCACTAGAAAGGGTCGAATCAGGTCCCAACGTCCAAACCAGACTTCTCGCATTAGAAGCCAGATGGATCCATCGTTTGGACACCTGTGAACATTGCTTAAATGAACTTAACATTCCCCAGTTTTAAACAGACATCTTGTGAATTAGGACCAGCACATCCATGCCCACTATTTACTGTGGACTGTTCCCCCTACCCACACGCACATTTGATGCAGTCCCCTCCTGGTGGGGGAACATATTAACACACCTCATCAACTTATGATTCCTCGATATCCTCATGTGGGATTCGAGCTAGCCCCTACAGAATCTTTATCCTCCCCTACTTCCCTTTTCCCTTTCCCTTTCTTTCCCCCCCTCCTTTCCCCCCTCTCCTCTCTTTTCTCCCCCCCTCCCACCTTCCTCCTCTCCTCCCTTTCCTGAGGGCCTAGCCCACCTGTACCGCTCCAGCAGACTTTTGTACACACCCCCAGTCGGCATCTACATTCTGTTTTGCAGGCCGACTCCCTGCGGATGATGCACGCCCATTGTGGCTATTCCGCCGCGCCTACGGGCGCATTCCAGGCGTTTCCCTGGCAACCGAGCCACGCCACGGGCTCGCTTCATGAAGCACCGCGCAGACTCATTGGTTGAGTCATGCTGAGGATGCGGGCTTGGCACTGACTGCCAATCAAGACCTGACACGTCTTCCCCTCCCGCCCACTACGAGCATTCACATTCCAGCTCGGCGTCTTCCGTCACAGACAGGCCTCGCCCTGCACTACACAGAGCAAGCTTTTCACTCTGTCCGCGTACACGATACGCAGACTACCCAGGTGAGACGCCCTCTACATTTCCCTTATTTTCTATTTAGTCATTCTTTCGCCCACTTCGGCGCAGTATTTTTCCTTCCGTCAGTGCTCCACTTACAATTTCCCTCTCCCCGGGGCCCCCGCCCCCCCTCCTTCTTTTTGTTTTTTCAGCTGACGGCTGCCCTGACTGCAGCTGACTGCAGCGGGCCCGCTTGGAACTACATAGCAGTGCTGTTCGTGTTTCCCCTCGGGAGCTCCACGGCACCGCCGCACACACTGGATCTGTTTCCTAATAGACGTCCAGGTACCCATCATGATTTCCACATGTTTGGTACAAGCGGGGATCACTCGGTTTGTGGGGCACCACCATTGGGGAGCATGCTGGATTAGAATGAGATCACTTCTTTTCCACCACTTCCCTGTTTTTAGGCAGACACAGGAGGAAGTGCTTGGTGACTTTACCACTAGTTTTATTATTTATTTATTTCTTTGACTATGGAGATTTTATGTCAAGTGCAATTTTCACGACCGAACTTCATTTTTAAAAAAATGTTTCACCTAGCTATCAGGACACCCATGGTAGGGAACTCACACTCTATTTGTTTATAGTCTTTCCTTTCCTCTTTACACTGAACTCTTCCTTTACTTCATTCTCTTTGCAGAACTCACCAGCCCTGAAGAAGGCGGAACATTAAAACTGATCCTTAATCTTTATGGGACCAGTCTCCGCCGAAACGCAAGAACGTGAGGGGAGTGCTGGGATTATTTTTTCTTCTACCCACACATCCTTTCGCCTCCATTGGAATAGATTCCCCCACTGCGTTGGCAAAACCTTGGAAACAGACGATATACCTGAACAATAATCCCAGGCCATCTCTGTCTTGATTTTATTTGTCCAGATCTTCACACTGGAAACATTAAGGATAGACTCCTTGATTAGAGCAGCACAACAAAAGGGTGTTTGTCTTGGATAGAATTCTCCCCGAGACCCTGGCAGGACAGATAGACATACCCAGGTCCTACCACTTTGCTGCCAACATTAACCGTATTTCCGGTTATATCTTTTCAGTTTTCCAAATCTTTACCGCTATACATATCTGTTGCTCTTTGGACACCACCGTTTTTGACTTTAATGCATTTATTTCTGTGATGAAATAACAGATCGAATTTAGGTGTGTGCCACACCGCACCAATTTGTTTTATATGTTTGTAGACTCACGAAAAAGTTTTGTTGTTGCTTTTTCTCTGTTAGTTCTTTGTTGATTTTTCACTCGTCTAATGCTTGACATATATTATATTATATATATTAAAAAACGTTTGTTATGTGAAAAATGCCTCACGGTTGTATCTCATATAATGTACTAAGAGGTTTTATTTTCTCAAAAAATTGACCCTAGCATTTATTGCTTATACATAGAGCTACTCAGGGGAGGCCTAGGAATCAAATGACCCCCACTTTAGCTCTTTACCCCCGGCATAGCGACACTTCTTCCTTTTTTGATGATCCATACCACCATTTCAGCCTCCGTCCATTTCTGCAATTCCTTCCACCACACCTCCACCCGTGGCTTATGACACTGTTTCCATCCCATGGCAATCCTCCGCTTTGCAAGCACATATGCCAAATCTTTCAATTTCCCAACATGTCTAAGTTTCCGTGCTTTAGGGAACCCTCTCAGTAGGCAGGCCCAGGCCGTATCTATAATGAGCGTGACCCCTTTCTCCGCCAGTTTTTGTGCCACTTCTCCCCAGAAACACTCAATTACTGGGCAAGCCCAAAACATATGTGTCATATCAGCGTTCTCCTTGTCGCACTTAGGGCACGCCTGTCGCCCCGCATTTCCAAACTTAGATATTCTCATAGGGGTCATATATGCTCTGTGCGTTATATACAACTGTATTTGTTGTAATCTGGCACTTCTTGATACCTTCTTGTGGTATCCCATGGCTCGTTCCCACATCCCATCCTCCATCTGGGCTCCCACCTCCGCTTCCCAGTCCAATCTCAAATGCGTCAACTCCTTCCCAACCCTAGTCATTACCATCTCATACAATCTCGAAATCTCATGCCCCCCTTCTGATATGTCATATATTATCCCCATAGTGGCATCTGGCTCCTCCGCCAATGCTGTCTCAGGCCACGTATTTCGAATGTTCTGCACCAACCTGTGGTACGTGACATACTGACCCTTATGCAAGCCCGCTTCTTCCCCTAGTCCTTCGAAATCTCTGATGGTCCCTTCTTGCCAAATATCCCCCACCGTTACACAGCCCGACCGATTCCCAATAGGTACTGATAACCACCCTCAGTTGCCGATCCCCCCCCCGCCAGGGCAACCAGCGGCACCTGCGGGGAACACGGGTACGGGTCCTCCATCATCCGGCATGCTCTACGCCACATTTTCCACCCAAGCAACATCATCCCCGGATGCTCCTTCATTTCTGAGCCAGGCAACCAGATAATTTCCTTCAGGTAGAACGGGATGCAATCCTGCCCAAACAACCTAAATTCGGGGGTTGCTTCATCGGAGAGCCATTTGGCCACATATTGCAGTTGAACAGCTACTTAATATACCTCAAAATTAGGCAGTTTAATACCCTCCCTCTCATGGAAGTTCTGCAATTTCCAGAGCGCCACTCTATTCCGGGTCCCATGCCACAGGAAGTATCTACACATACCGTTCAACTTGACAAACAACTTCTTGGGTATCATATATGGGATATTGCTAAAATAATGCAAAAGCCTAGGCAGGACCACCATTTTCATTAAATACAAGGAACCTCAGACAGGAACCCACGCACAAGACAGTCCTAAATTCTGTCAATGATTTTATGGTTGAATCTCCATCTTATTTATAAGGCATATGCTTTCAAGGAAAGTCACAGGAACAACAGAGCCAAAGAAAAAAAACCTAAGGAGTACATGAAAATAGATTTATTATACAAAGAAACATATTCTTTAACGTATTTCAAAAATGTTTTTTACAAGTTTAAAAAAAAAAACAACATAAAAAAAGATGAAAAGGAGACATACAACAAAGCATATGTACATTATGATTTCAACAAATAATTGGAATAGAAAATAATGCAATAAGACAATTAGTAAAAAGAACAGAGAAAACCACAAAAAAGCAGTTGTGCCTGTTGGGTTTTAACTAGGGTGTGTAAAAAATTACCCTGGTTAGCACAGAATTGAATTATTCATAATCAACTAATGACATGTAGTTATTTGCCATATCATTGACTGCCACGTATCCCCATTTCGGTGTTAAACCAATCGGTTTGATGAGTAGGGACATATGAGAGTCCTTTTGACAGAGCCGATGTTTGTATTTTCGAGAGGGCGAAGTTGGCAAGATTAAAGATCGGTATGGGTTGCCCGTTCACCTCGTTCGTCTCCTGCGACCTCGAGGGTTGCGCATCATAGGGGGGAACTGGTTGTACCATGGGGGTCCCCAACTGGGGAATCCCATCATTCCGCCTCCTCCTAAAAAAGGGAGTTGTGGTTGTTGTGGATAGTTGCCAGCCGAGAGGGGTTGATTTTGACGACTCTGGTCCATTTTCAGCATCGCCCCTCGTCCCATCATTGCTAAGGGCAACTTCTCCCAGAACTTCATACTATTACGGATTCTTCCTATGGCTATCTCGGTGTTATGCCTATGTTTCTCCTCCGCCGTGTGATACACATCTATTCCAAGGTAGCGGAAGGAACTAACCGCCCATGGTATTGGCAACACTGGTAGTCTTCCTAAGGGTGTTCCCTTGTAGCTACCCAGCAGGAATATGCTAGATTTTTGGGGATTCACAGTTAGGCAGAAACCTGTGCAGTTCCCTCTGGGACCACTGCAAAAAGTTTAAGACTACAGGAGTTAGCAGTAAACCCAATTGGTAGCAGTCTGCACCACCCAGATTTACCTGGTAGCTGTGGCTGAGCAGTCAGACTTCTCTCAAGACAAGTTAGGCAGTATATAGAGTATACAAGATAGGGCAATTTACAGAGTAGAACAAGCAGACACGGATCAGAGCTTGGGTGTAAAGATATATAATTATTTATTTAAAAACACATCTATGAAAAACACACTGGCACTAATATGGCAAACAACTTCAATCACAGTTACTATAAGTATATATCAATCCCATAACAATATTTCGACAAGTCTAGGTTCAAAGACACCACTTATTTGCAGACAGAGGTGAGTGCTTAACCTAGATGGTGCTCTAGTATTCGTTGGAAAGGGAGAGAAAAAGGCAGGGTATGAAACCAACTCAGTACCAACACTTTTACGAAGAAAATGCAAGGCAAGCAAGGCAGGGTCTACTGTAGATCACAAAGTTCAGAGGCCAGGCGCACTCGGAGAGAGGCAAGGCGGTATGTCCCAAAAATATCACAGTGGAAATGCACTTTAAGTCTTTGTAGCAAAATGTCACAGAAAGGTTGGACCAGTTTTAGAACAAAAGTTAAGAAGGTCTGGAGGTGACCCAGTGGAAAGGTAAGGATTTAAGACATCTCACGCTAACCGTCACAAGGGAAGCCAGGCGGACACGGTACCTTGAAAGTGGAGAGACAGCTCCGGCGGGGGCAGTTGTTCCTGGTGGTGGATGCAAGTCGGGGCTTTGCCAGAAGAAGAGATGATCTCGTCGTAGAGGAAAGTTGAAGATCGTTGCACCACCAGGGAAGAGACCAGCCACAGAGTGCTCAGTCACAAGGCACCACCTTTTGGTCGCGGTACAGTGGTTAGTGGCTATCCGGTTGCCGGGGTGTTCTGCACGGGCAATTCGACCACTAGACGTCCTGGAAGCAAAGAAAAAGCAAGGGGCTGGTTGTTCCCACCAGTCAAAGGGAAGAAGACTCTCCAGCAGGGAGATCTCCTCTGTCGTTGGGAAGTGGTGAGTCGGTTCAGCAGGGCTCCACCAGAGGTATCGTCGTTGCAGGTCGGCTCAGCTTCTCCCTCGTCGGATTCTTAGGTCCTGTGGCGACTTCTGAAGTTCCAGTCCCCAAAGCCCTGCTTTTATATAGAAAACCCCCATTCAATCAGCCTAGCTGTCAATCAAACATGCTAAGTGGTGAGCGGGGCGGCTCACCACTTGGGCCAATCACACCAGAGTGCGACTTGAGTTGGCAAGGCAACTCAGTCCAGGGTGCCTAAACCCCCTCCCACACCCCCTGTGGTACCCAGACAGAATGGCACCACTCTGGAGGGCTTCTGGGCAGAAGCCCGCCAAAAGTGGAACATAGGGCTCAACCTTTGGTTTGGAGTTACAGAGGCGAACACATACGCCATTTTAAAAACCGAGTTCTGGCAGAAAATACCAACCGGTGAATTTATTTTAATTTAATAAAACCGGCGGTATGACCGAGGCTATATAGAAAAAGTATTAGCCTCGAACAATGGGAAAATCCCATAGGAATATATTTGCGGTCGAATATAAAAAGTAGTATCCACTGTCACCAGCCAAAACTCTACGAGGGGGGACGGGACAGTGCCCCCTCTAACAACAGACCCAGGGGTAATCGAATTGCCCCTACCAGTACGTCCACAATAGGATGGTTTGTACTGGTTCTGTTAGTAAATTTAGGTCTAGTAAAGCAAATGGTGACTTTACATGCCCTGGGAGACAGTAGTCAGTCCCAGGGTATGCAGTCTATGGTGGGGGTCACCTAGGACACCCCAGTGTTACGGCACAGAGGATGCTGTGTAACACACATAGCAAAACACATGAGACACTACGGAGTAAAAGACCCCATTGCCCATAGAACACATTAACATTCAAATAAATACCACAAATCATGTCCAAGAGTGGGAGAAAAAGAGTCTCAATCTTGGCAGGATGAAAAAAACAAACTCCAGAAATCCAGCAAAGCTGCTGGGGGACTCACTGTAACGCTCACCTGATTCCCGCAGAGGCGCCGGTCTTGACTGGGTGAATGCCGTATCTTCAAAGGTGATGTGTAACACACGGTTGGCTCTTTGGGCTGGACCTCTGTGCACTGTATGTCTGACTCGTAGAGTAAGATTTCTGCAGATAGAAAATATGGGATTAATGAACTGGGGTTATTGGGTGCCTCTCTCCTCTTCCCTTTCTCTTCTCCTGTAGAACCCCAAAGGTTAACGCCCTCACCTTAGGTAAGTGAACGCCGAGCTCTCCATCTGCCTCGGGGCAGGGTGCCGTAACCAGTTTCTTCACTGGATAAGGGTGCAGGCCTCTTGACCTCAGAGGACTGCTGTCCGTCGTTAACTGCACGAACGGTAAGTTCTGGGCACTTCAAATGTCTTAAAAGTCTTTTGTAATGATATCCCTTGTTTTGCAGGGTTCTGGCGATGGCGGATGGCGGGCTGATTAGAGTTGAGGATCGAACCCGCGTGAGGAATAGAAGCGCCTGGAAGCACGTAAGTAAGCGCTTGTAGCCTGCTTCACGATGCGCACTAACTGTCCCTTTTATCTTGCAGGTACAAGTTCGGAGCTTTAGAGAAGCTGAAGGGTGCTGGAATACCCACTGGATTCGGCGTGGGAAGGAGTAATGGCACGTGAGTAATAAAGTTGCCCAATGTCTTTAAACGCACCTTCTTTTGTCTTTCAGATGCGGGATGCAGCGCCGAAGGCCTCCGGAGCGTGCGAAGAGCTGGTAAGCTTTTGTCTTTCAGATGCCGGAATGCAGTGCAAAGACCTCCGGAGCATGCGAAGAGTAGGTAAGCCTTTGTCTTTCAGATGCCGAAATGCAGCGCGAGGCGTTGGTGACAGCCGATGGACCAGGTAAGAGATGCGCTGCCACTGAAGACCGTAGTGCTAACCTGTTCTTTCTTTGTCTTTACCGGTGCTGCTGAAGACTGGATTCCAGGATGGTAAGCCTTTGTTCCCTTAGGCCCAGGATCAGAAGCAGAAGACACGATGAGCGTTCTGCTGCAGAGAATGCAGAATAACGCAAAGCAAGATTCATCCATCGGGTGTGGTTTAAATAGCCTCCGGTAGTGCTTAGGTGTCTCCTTCCACAGCCACGCCTAGGTAAGAAAAGAGTTCCTGCTTTCCAGAAGAGTTCCAGTGTTCTGAACCTAGGGAGTGGCTCCTGCCCCACCCAACAGGAAAAGTAGTCCCAAACAGAAGAGGATCAGGGGTTCAACTGGCAGGTAAGTAAGCAGCATGGTCTGCTGCAGGTAAGTCCACCCAAGCATTATGAGCCCGGCGCTTCCAGCGCTGGGACTAGGCACCTTTATGAGCCTGGTGCCACTGGCGCCAGGACAGGGTCCAAAAGGTCCCAATTGGGACTGGCTGGCACTCGGAACCGGGGTTATGGGTCTGCTTCCAAGGGAGTCGGGCAAGTCCTGATCTTTTGGAAGCAGAGATCATGACAGCACCCCCCCTCAAGGCCCCTCCCAAACCGGGCTTCTCCGGGGGTTTGGGCTTGTTAGGAAATGTTCGATGAAATCTTTTGATTAGACGAGGCGCGTGGACATATTCTGCAGGTTCCCAGGATCTTTCTTGGGGACCGTAGCCTTTCCAGTCAATCAGGTAAAATAGTTTAGATTTGGAGATCTTGGAATCCAGGATGCTTTTGACTTCAAACTCGAGTTCTCCATCAACTAGAATAGGTTTTGGAGATGTAGTTAGTCGGGTTTGAGGTTGCACGGGTTTTAATAGAGAGACGTGGAAGACCGGATGTATCTTCATGTGAGGGGGCAAGTCCAACTTGACCGCTACTGGATTTACTATGGTAGTGATGGAATAGGGACCAA
Source organism: Ambystoma mexicanum (assembly GCF_040938575.1). Classification (NCBI taxonomy): domain Eukaryota; kingdom Metazoa; phylum Chordata; class Amphibia; order Caudata; family Ambystomatidae; genus Ambystoma; species Ambystoma mexicanum. The sequence continues at coordinate 583,195,701 of NC_090922.1, read as the reverse complement.
GGTATCTTGGGTTGAATGTGCATGGTCCTTTTAGAGGTAGATATTTGGTGGATAACCAGACTTGATCTCCTACTTGATATTGGGGGGCTTCCTTCCGATGTTGGTCTGCTCCTTTCTTGTATTGTTCTTTAGCCGTTTGAAGGTGAGAAACGGCTTCCTTAAAGGCTTGGGTGATTGTAGAATGCAGGTGGTCTACTGCTGGTGTTCCAAGATCTTGGAGTGGATCCAACTCCGAGGTTCGAGGGTGACTACCGTATAACAGAAAAAACGGGGTCTTCCCAGTTCCCGAGTGGACAGAGTTATTGTAGGCATATTCGGCTATCCAAAGGATATCTTTCCAAGTTTTTTCAGTTTGTTGTAGCATGCTGCGCAAATACTGTTCCAGAGTTTGATTGGTCCTCTCGGTTTGTCCGTCGGTTTGAGGCTGGTGGCTGGTCGAAAGTCTCACATCAATTTGAGCCGACCGACAGCAACTTCGCCAAAAATGAGAAATAAATTGACTACCTCGATCCGAAATTAGAACTGAAGGAAAACCGTGCAGTCGGACGATGTTTTCGAGAAATTCTCGGGCCAGAGTTGCTGCTGTTGGTAAGCCTTTGAGTGGAATGAAATGCGCCATCTTGGAGAATAGGTCCACGATTACTAGGATCGTATTGTATCCGGAGCATGGAGGTAGATCGGTGATGAAGTCCATAGAAAGCGTATGCCAAGGGCGAGGCGGGATGTCAATAGGGCGTAAGAGGCCGGCTGGTTTTTCCTTTTGACTCTTGTTTTGGGCGCATACTCCACAGGACATTATAAAGTCTCTGATATCTTTTTTCCAAGACGGCCACCAGAAGTAGCGCTTGATCTTTTCCGAGGTCTTGGTCATACCGGGATGTCCTTCCATTAAAGAATTGTGATAACAAGAGATTACCTTTTTCTGTAAATCTGTGCTGGGCAGGTATAACCGTTCTTGGAAATATAATAGGTTGTCCTTCACCGTAAAGTCCTTTCCCTGCAGATGCCAATTCTGTATGTCTGCTGGAGTTACCAGTAGCCTGGCTTTATCCTTAACTTCCTCTATGGATTGTGTGGCGATTACACCTAGAATTCTTTGTTCGGGAATGATAGGTACAGGTTTAGGATTGATCAAATGTTCTTCCACTCCCATCCGAGAAAGGGCATCAGCTTTACCGTTTTTTGTACCAGGTTGATAGGTATTTATGAAGTCAAACTCGGCAAAGAATAGTGCCCAACGGAGTTGCCTAGAGGATTGAGCTTTTGCGGTTTTCAAATATTGCAGGTTTCGGTGATCTGTAATCACAGTAACGGTGTGTCGGGCCCCCAGAAGATAATGCCGCCAAGCCTTAAAGGCGGACTTGATAGCTAGAAGTTCCTTATCAGTAATAGTGTAATTGATTTCAGGAGGCGAGAATTTGCGGGACCAAAATGCCACGGGATGCAACTGATTGGTTACTGGGTCCTTTTGTGATAGAACTGCCCCCATGGCAAGGCTCGAAGCATCAGTTTCAACGATGTAGGGGAGTTCTGGGCGAGGATGTTTTAAGATCGGTGCAGAGATAAATCTAGTTTTCAAATCCTGGAAAGCTTGTTCCGCCTCGATAGACCATTCAAAACGTTTGTTTTTCTTTAATAAGGCGGTGATGGGATGGACTATTCGAGAGAATTCGGGGATAAACCTGCGGTAAAAGTTAGCGAAGCCTAACATGCTTTGAACACCTTTTACGGAGGATGGCGATGGCCATTTGAGAATTGCATCGACCTTCTTTGAATCCATACGCACTCCGCTAGGTGATAATATGAATCCCAAGAATTCAACTTCAGTCACGTTGAAAACACATTTTTCCAACTTAGAGAAAAGTTTGTGTTGCCGCAATCTCTCGAGGACCATTTTCACGTGTTTCCGATGTTCAGTTTCCGATGAAGAATAAACGAGGATGTCGTCAATGTAAACAACAACACACACATCTATGAGCTCTCTGAGGACATCGTTCATAAAATATTGAAAGGCGGCCGGGGCATTGCAAAGTCCGAAGGGCATGACCTGATATTCAAATAGCCCATACTTGGTGCAGAAGGCCGTCTTCCATTCATCGCCCTCTTTTACTCGTACCAAGTGGTAGGCTCCTCTAAGATCCAGCTTTGTATATATGCATGCTTTTCTGACTTGGTCCAGGAGTTCAGGGATCAAAGGTAACGGATATCTATTTTTAACGGTGATCTGGTTCAGGGCGCGATAATCTATACAAGTTCTAAGGTCCCCTTCTTTTTTTGGAACGAAGAACAAAGCTGAGGAAGCAGGGGACTTGGAAGGGCGAATAAACCCATTCGCTAGGTATTGATCCAGGTATTGTTGGAGGTGAAGATTCTCAGGCTCGATGAGGGCATAAATTCTACTACAAGGAGGAGTAGATCCAGGTATCAGGTCTATCTGGCAGTCATAAGACCTATGAGGAGGTAGAGAGTTAGCCTGATCCTTCCGGAAAACATCTTGGAATTCTAGGTATTCAGGAGGTAACTGGGGAGCCTCCGAGGAAATTGCTGCCAGTGCAACACCAGGTCGAGGGTGACAAGTAGAGACACATTCTGGAAACTGAACCGTTCTTGCTCGCCAATCGATCTGAGGATTGTGCTTCTCTAACCAAGGAATTCCTAGAATAATCTGGAACTGAGGGGCCTTGATCACATCGAACACGATCTTCTCATGGTGTCCATCTTGACTTACTAGCGTCACTTCTTGGGTGGTATGCGTTACTGGTCCGGAGGCTATCTCCGTACCATCCACCGTAGTAATGACGTCCTTTACAGCCTTTGGACAAAGAGTCAGATTCATCCTCAAAACCATTTCATGATCCACATAATTGCCGATGGCACCGCTGTCGACGTAAGCTTCAATCGCATGTAATCGATCCGGATGTTCAGGGCTAATGAGGACCATAGGTATCACGAAATGCGAGGTCACGGAACTGGTTTTAACGCTCGGCAAGAGGACCTCTATTCTTGTCGGGCGAGGTTGTTTCCCTGCTCAGAGTTTGTGACCCTGGTAACTGCAGCTCCTACTGCCTTCTTGGCTGGCTTCACCGGACAGTCTCGAGGAAAGTGCCCCGAGTTTCCGCAATAGAGGCATAATTGCAGCTGTTTTCTCCTTTCCCGCTCCTTTTGTGTTAGTGGTCCTTTCAGGCCCCCTATTTGCATGGGTTCCCCGGAGTCTACTCCTCTGGTAGGAGTTGGTGGTTTGGAAAATACTCGAGCATCAAACTTGGAACGATCGGCCTTCCTGTTCTGCAGTCTGTGGTAAATTTGAACGACTAAGTCAATATAGTCCGAACAGTCTTGCGGGGGATTCACTACTTGGGCTAACACATCTTTGAGCTCTCCACGTAGACCTCTATAAAACAGTGTAATCCTTTTGTCCTCAGGCCATCGAGTTTCCACTATCAGTCTGTTGAAAGACGCAATATAAGCCAAAAGGTCTTGATTACCCTGTCGCAATGAAAGGAGCTCATTGTCCAAGGCCTGCCCCTGCCAATGTCTTGCAAACAGTTTTTCCATACTGAGCTGAAAAGCTTGAAAATCATGGAGAACCGGATCATCTTGATTAACTAGAGGGATCGACCAGTCTGCCGCATTGCCACTAAGGTACGAAAGCACGAAAGCTACCTTAGCTTGATCAGTTGGAAAGGCTGCTGGCCGGCATAAGAAGTGCAACCGGCACTGATTAATAAATACTGCAAACCTCTTTGGGTCACCAGAAAATCGTTCGGGCGGAGCCAGAGGTACATTCCCAGGTAGGTTGATCTGCACTGGGTTCGTAGAGGATGTTGAAGGAAGATTTGCCCCTGATGCGGGTAACGGAGTTTGTCCGGCTTGTGACTGTAGCAATTGTCTAGCGAGATCGTCTGTTCGCTCCTTGGAAATAATCAGTTCCCTTCTTAGAGCATTCGTTTCCTGACGGGCTGCATGCACTTCTGCTCTTAGTTCCCCAAGTAACTGGGCTAGCTGGTGGGTATCCGAGGTTTCCATAGCGCCTGGGTGGGAGTTTTGCGGTAGGCTTTGCGTTCTGTAACGCTCACCTGATTCCCGCAGAGGCGCCGGTCTTGACTGGGTGAATGCCGTATCTTCAAAGGTGATGTGTAACACACGGTTGGCTCTTTGGGCTGGACCTCTGTGCACTGTATGTCTGACTCGAAGAGTAAGATGTCTGCAGATAGAAAATATGGGATTAATGAACTGGGGTTATTGGGTGCCTCTCTCCTCTTCCCTTTCTCTTCTCCTGTAGAACCCCAAAGGTTAACGCCCTCACCTTAGGTAAGTGAACGCCGAGCTCTCCATCTGCCTCGGGGCAGGGTGCCGTAACCAGTTTCTTCACTGGATAAGGGTGCAGGCCTCTTGACCTCAGAGGACTGCTGTCCGTCGTTAACTGCACGAACGGTAAGTTCTGGGCACTTCAAATGTCTTAAAAGTCTTTTGTAATGATATCCCTTGCTTTGCAGGGTTCCGGCGATGGCGGATGGTGGGCTGATGAGAGTTGAGGATCGAACCCGCGTGAGGAATAGAAGCGCCTGGAAGCACGTAAGTAAGCGCTTGTAGCCTGCTTCACGATGCGCACTAACTGTCCCTTTTATCTTGCAGGTACAAGTTCGGAGCTTTAGAGAAGCTGAAGGGTGCTGGAATACCCACTGTATTCGGCGTGGGAAGGAGTAATGGCACGTGAGTAATAAAGTTGCCCAATGTCTTTAAACGCACCTTCTTTTGTCTTTCAGATGCGGGATGCAGCGCCGAAGGCCTCCGGAGCGTGCGAAGAGCTGGTAAGCTTTTGTCTTTCAGATGCCGGAATGCAGTGCAAAGACCTCCGGAGCATGCGAAGAGTAGGTAAGCCTTTGTCTTTCAGATGCCGGAATGCAGCGCGAGGCGTTGGTGACAGCCGATGGACCAGGTAAGAGATGCGCTGCCACTGAAGACCGTAGTGCTAACCTGTTCTTTCTTTGTCTTTACCGGTGCTGCTGAAGACTGGATTCCAGGATGGTAAGCCTTTGTTCCCTTAGGCCCAGGATCAGAAGCAGAAGACACGATGAGCGTTCTGCTGCAGAGAATGCAGAATAACGCAAAGCAAGATTCATCCATCGGGTGTGGTTTAAATAGCCTCCTGTAGTGCTTAGGTGTCTCCTTCCACAGCCACGCCTAGGTAAGAAAAGAGTTCCTGCTTTCCAGAAGAGTTCCAGTGTTCTGAACCTAGGGAGTGGCTCCTGCCCCACCCAACAGGAAAAGTAGTCCCAAACAGAAGAGGATCAGGGGTTCAACTGGCAGGTAATTAAGCAGCATGGTCTGCTGCAGGTAAGTCCACCCAAGCATTATGAGCCCGGCGCTTCCAGCGCTGGGACTGGGCATATTTATGAGCCTGGTGCCACTGGCGCCAGGACTGGGTCCAAAAGGTCCCAATTGGGACTGGTTGGCACTCGGAACCTGGGTTATGGATCTGCTTCTAAGGGAGTCGGGCAAGTCCTGATCTTTTGGAAGCAGAGATCATGACACTCACTAGGTTAGGAAATTCAGCCTAAACAGAGAATTCTCCCTAACACTCGCCCCCCCAGACTAAGGGACAGGAGGATTTAATCCACTCCTGGATGAATCTCATACCTCTAGTCGATGACATACATCCTAGAGAGACCATCAGCATTTTGGTGGTGACACCTTGACCTGTGCTCAATGGTGAAATCAAACCCTTGCAGGCAGATTGACTGGATTTCTGGAGTTTGGAAAAGGTGCCGGCGCTGTTAAACCCATACCGCCCTATTACGAGGTCCCCTTGCGGGACCCGCTCTGGACGTCCTTAGCGGGTCCCGCGAGGGGACCAGGGAGCTAACAACAGCCCCATTATTGATGGCCCGTTGTGAGCTCCCTCCCCATTCCCATTGAGCCCTATGGGGGCTCAAATGCGAATGAGGATGGTTCGGGTCCGGTTCCCTGAATGGGGAAATACTGGGCCCTCCAAAGTCGGAATGGCCCGGTATTTCCCTATTCAGGCACCACGGACCCGGACCCGAGTTTGGTGGCAGCCATGCCCTTATTAAGGGCATGGCTGCCTCCAAAATCGTAATGAGGCCCTATATCTTGGTTAGCTGTAAAATTACATCATTGGTGTTAGGAATGTGGTCATGCACCTCAACTCTTGTTGGTATCCATTCCAGATTAACCCTAGATGGGTCAATATAGTGAAGCCACAAGACAACCTTTTGTAAGTAAAAGGCTATATTTCATGCTAGATGATTGAGTCCTACCAACAGCCCAAATGCATGTTGACTTATTTTGAGCAAACAACGTGCCCATGACCTTGCCATGCATTTGCTGCCAAAAAATCCCCTGAAAATGCAAAGACATTATGGGTTATTATGAGCTGGGTGCAAACAGCATATCTAGTAATATCTGGCAATACTGATGAATTTATCCAGTGCTTGATTCAAGGTTGGAAACCGTTCTCATTAATTTGTCAGCAGAGAATCCTGAATCGTGCCGTGGCATTTGAGAAGTATACCTCACAGACAGCATTATCTATGAAACAGCGCTGGTATCAAATATCACCCTATTAAAAATCTTCCCAAAATCAAGCATAAAGTCCTCCAAACTAGGGCCATCCAAAAGGAGGTGATAATGAAATCCAGAATACAAATAAGGTGTAAATTGCGTTTCCAAGTGCCCACAAGGTCACCAAATACATGTACCAGCCATGAAATACCACTATGACCCATCCAAACATTGAACTATAGATAGGCAATAGCAAATAATAACACTTTAGCAAGTGTCAGCATCAGGCTACCAGGAAGAACATATGTGCATCGTAGCAGCATATCCCATGAACAGCCATAGGTACAGACCATGAATTGCACAAGTTCAAAAGGCCCATAGGAATCTGAAGCACACCACAGGCTTTCATGCTGAGTTACCAAGTGCTGTTCTGACGAGGGTGGGAGTGCCACATGCAGGCCAGAGGAGCCAGGCAGAAGACCAGGCAGTTTGAAAGAATGCATGCACTGTGTAGAAGGTGCTGGTGGCCCTGTTCCACTGACAACTCACTCACCCAGGTCCCGTACAGACCAGTTTCTGATCTCACTGTGACGCCATGACTGTGATAGCAGGTATTGCACTGCTCCCATGGGGGGAGTCCCTTCCCATGAGGCCAGGGAGGTGAGGCTGCTTCCTGATAGTCCCCCTGTGGGTGGTACTCAGTGGCTGCATCTCATGGGGAGGGAAACTTTCTATGGGACCAGTGATTACCATCTTGGGAGAACGCGGTGTACACTCCCTCCATTTCTGTTCCATATTTCCCCTTACCCCTCTCAGTCCTCTGTGGTCCCCCACACTCCTATATATTTGTGTAGAGTAGTAGATCCCATCCACTTAGACCATATTGGCACGAGGAAGATTGAGGGCTAAGCAGATGGAGTTCATACAACAACTGACATAAAGAAGAACATGCAAGGAGGAAAAAGCCTGCAGCTGAACCAACATACGCAGTACAGTCAATCAATAGCCAACGATAAAAATGGAAGAAAGACTGTGTGTTTGGACAATTGCTCCCTGGAGGAACCGAGAGCTGGCTGGAGGCTTGCCACAGAGAACAGGGAAGGCTGATAGAGGCTCCCCGAGCAAATGTAGTGTTACCCATCATCCAGGCTGGAGAACCGGAGGGCCGGGGAGACCAGAGTCAGACCACGCAGTCAGACCAAGAAGTACATGCCGGGAGGGACCAAACCCCGACCTGACCCAGACCAGGGAAAGCTGCGGGGACACGCTGAGACTGCTGGAAGGCATGTGGAAGCCCGTAGCTGGATGAAGCAACTCTGCCAAGCCGCTCCAACAAGCCGGTAATGCCATAAAAGGTACATGGATTAGCAATACCGGTGGTAGAGATAACGAGAAGGAAGGAGGCGGTTGGGGAAGGATACAGACCCCCATCTCCTTCATAACAGTACTTGGAAAGAGCCAAGAAAGAGACATATGAGAAACAATGCCTGTCAGGTCAGTGAGCTGGGCCCGATTGATATATGCTATAAGCCTGAGAGAAAGGTCTGGGACCCATACAAAGTCAGGGAAATCCAAAGAAACATACAGGGGTCTGAGATCCACACCAGAGAGGGAGAGAGGGAGAAGTGCCTTAAGTGACAATAAGGGGTTGAGGACCCACTCCTAAAAGAAGAGATGTTTTCTTGAACACTGAAAACTACAGAACAGTCTTGCAGGATAGTGAACCAGATTTGGTGTTATATTTGTGAACCAGAGAAAGAACAGGGGAAGGAAGACATTCCCCCATCCATCCTTTTCATCATACATGTTTAGCGGAGTCTCCAACTTCATGAACTTTTGAGTTAAAACAGAGAACACCTCTTTGTGTTTTCTCATCAGAGAATGAGCAATGAACTGGCATCCAGGATGAGAGACCCCTCCTTCTCCATCAAGACGACGCCCAGTTTTTCCTTAGTTAATCTAAAGTTTAAGGGATGGAGAAAGGTTTGGACACAGGATAGTGGAAATTTCTCTTTATTGGACATCCTGACAGATTCCGTAGGCCTTTTGTTGAGGTAGGGAAACCCCTTTTAGAAATAGGGCAAAATAGGTTTCTTTTTCCTTTACTTCTATATATAAATAAAAGTATTTGCCAACAAACATGACATGACACCACTGTGTCAGACTCAAACGTCTGCACCCTTGAAGAGCATACAGGGAAGTGGCAACTTACCTACAGTTACCCTCAAAGACATGACCCAAAGAACATGACCAAAAGAAATGCCACCTTCAAAGTGCCATATAGACTAGACATTCATGGCCAGAATGATGTGCCACCTCGGTAAGTCTATGTCTCCAGCGTTATGTCTGCCCCTCTACAATGGCAATATACACCCTATGACCTCACCGCCGGAAGTTCTACACTGATTACACCATCACTCTGGTGAGCAAATTAGGCCATAGCACAAGGTAAAACAGTGACAATCTCAGTATTGGCAGTACCACAGTCTTTTGGTACTTGTAGTACTGATACACAACAAAGCAGTACAATGGAATCTAACAAATTGATGCATGCTGGAAGAATCGATAACTGCACTGTGGTGTTGTTGGCAACACTGAGACCTCTGCAGATAGGATTGAGTGCAGCACGTCCAGAAATTTGTACTTACACAGCGAAATCAAATCTGAATACGAGTGAGCTTAAACCACATCCACACACAGTGCAGGTAACTATTAATCTGTGTAAGATCGAGACTTTCTTTATCTCTTTCTTTACACCACAGATTACGGCGTGGTTAAACATGAGAAAACCCGCAATTTGAGAAGCACAATAATGATTCCGACTATTATGAAGGTTACTCTTTGAGATGCCCGACGGCGTTCAACATTGTGCACATAACTGAACTATGTTGGTAAGCACACTTTCATTGTTGGTTTCATACAAAGCGCTAATAAAAGAAGGCATTAGGAATAAGTTTAAGACCGGGATCATGTCGACTTTTTCTCCTTACCACAGATATCTGTGAAACTAAATATGAGGAAACCCGCACTACATGCGACTTACAAACGACCTTGGCTCCAATTTATCCATATGGAATTGATTGATCACCCCACCAGAGGTAACAAAATATGGACATATCACAAAAGTAGATAGTAATTAAACTTTAAATAACTATACCTTTTTATGAGATTAATACAAAATGGCTCAAACACTCACTGTCCCAATTTTATTTGTTTTTCTCCGTTCCAGCTGAAAAGCGACAGGCTATATTCCACATAGTAATAAGGATTATTCCCAGTGTGAGTCCTAACCATATCGCGTACTACAATTAACAATACCATACCTTCCAAGCACCATTTTAGAGGTAACTATGGTTCCTTTACCCTTGCAGAAACCAAAAGTTTGTTGTGCTCTGAGTGTTAAAAAACTTAGCAATATTAGATGCTATTAATTTTGTACAAATAACTGAATCATACTTTACGGTTTACTTTGATTGCTAAGTGTATGTCTGATAATTGAGGACACTTTCCAATTGAGTGATTCTTATATTGCATTGTTCACTTCCATTACTTGACTCACTTTGACATTGTTTTTGTTGTTTTCTCTCCCCCTCTTGTTGGTGTTTCTCCCCTTCTCTCTCCCCCTACCTTTTGGTCAGATAACAGGTTCTGTCTTAAAGTAACAAACTTACAATTACAAGTGCTTTTTGTGAACAAATGTACGCCCTGAGGATGATCTTGTAAGGTCGAAACACGTGTAGGCGTGTCATTGTTAAATTGGCGTGCTCTCTTTTTTAATGTGGTATTGTTTAATTACACAAAGTATGAATTAATACTGGGAGGGGCCATACTCCTTTGACTTAAGATTGCAAATCACACGTAGTATATGTACACAGGTGGAATAGGAATTAATCCCTCTTGAATCATATGTGGTACGAAAACCATAATTGTGCACCTACTTTCCTGCATGTCTAATGATAAAAAAAAGATTAAACTGTATTACGTTCTTTTTCTATGACCGCCTCAGATTTCTTTCAACCTTTTGGTTTTATGGAACAAAGTGGTTTGTGCGCAGTCAGTGAGGTCAATACTTTTCAAGCTCTGCAGATAGCATCCAACACCCCTTTAACTCCTCCTGTGGGTAAATGTGTCTGAAATGTGAGCAGATGACATAGGGCGGGAAAGTAGACAGATATATTTAAAAAAAAATGTTCTATATTATAATAGTCCAGGAATGATAGATAACATGGATTGAAAATGAAGCAGTACAAATAAAGAGGCCAATAATAACACATTTTACATATGAAAATAAATATATCTTAAACCATGAAATTAAAAATAACTGCTCCTATTTACTTTTTCTTAAAAAAACAAATTGTGTGCACATATGTATATTTTATTTTTTAAATGTGTTTTTTTATTTCCTATTGATTTAGCAGCACTTACCCATTTCCTACCTTGAAGGTATAATTTCAAAATTGGAGGATCAGCACCCATATCTACAAGTAACATTCCGACACTCCTCACTTTCTCTAAACCATATTGACCCCATCCGCGAATAATTTAGGGGGTAATTCATAGAATTCCGCGCACAAGTGGCACACGCGGCTGGCGCACAGTGTGCGCGTGCGGCAGTCTGAACCGGCCGCGTGCGCCAAAACCCATCTCAGCACACAGCGTATTCATGGATTTTAACATCCATAACCAGCCGTGGCGCAGTGTGGCGCAGCGACCCTGCAGCAGCGCCAGTAACGCCCCCAATCCCGCCTTGTGCGCCAAAAACATTGCACAAATCCCCTACATGGCGCAAAGGCCAGGGGGCCAGCATACAGCCCCCCCCCAAGCACGAAAAGGCATGTAAAAGTCCACGTGCACCCCTTGGAATACACGTACCCCTCTCGCGCTATGGAAAATGCGTGGAAAACTCCCTGCACACGCCTCGGAATACACGTACCCCGCTTGCGCTATCGAAAACGCGTGTAAAAGTCCATGCGCACCCCTTGGAATACACGTACCCCTCTCGCGCTTTGGAAAACGCGTGGAAAACTCCCAGGAAACCCCTCGGAATACACGTACCCCGCTCGCGCTATCGAAAACGCGTGTAAAAGTCCATGCGCACCCCTCGGAATACATGTACCCCTCTCGCGCTTTGGAAAACGCGTGGAAAACTCCCAGGAAACCCCTCGGAATACACGTACCCCGCTCGCGCTATCGAAAACGCGTGTAAAAGTCCACGCGCACCCCTCTCGCGCTATCGAAAACGCATGGAAAACTCCCTGCGCACCCCTCGGAATACACATACCTTGCTCGCGCCAGCCAAAACACATGGAAAAGTCCACGCGCACCCTCGGAATTCACGTACCGCATCCCACGAAGAGCACGTACAGAGCGATGGAAACCCACGTGGGACCTTCAACCCGTGGCGAGGGAAATGCCTGCACGTGTTACATCACAGACACGCTTATGCACTAGGGCCCTCTAATTACACCCTGACGTGCCGTTTTTTCACATGCCAAATCACTTCGTATCAAGCTGGCCACGCAACAACACACAAAGACCACGCTCCTGCCCAGAAGGCCAAATTACTTCCCCCCAGAGCCCCAAGCAGCCTTCCACGAGCCATCTGCTGCTGCCTACCTGCTGCCACCGTGCCCTGCCATTTGGTGCCTGCACATCTGCCATCTGCAGGGGTCCAGTTGCAGTGACCACCCCTGGTGGAACAGAAGACTCCCGACTGAAGTACCATCACTCCACAGCCCAGCCCCAGGACCCAGTTGCCCACCACACCTGCCTTGGGGGTTGCCATGTCTGACACAACACCTTCCGGCACCAGTGGCAACCCCCAGCCAGAGAGGCAGAGGGCTACCAGCTTCAGTGAAAATTAAGTTGGTATCCTGGTGGAGCAAGTTCTGGGGCATTATGATGCCATCTTCACACCATTGCGCGCCAACAAGGAAGGACAGAAGAGGATCTGTAAGGACATAGTGGGTGCCATCAACGCGGAGTGGGTGACACCCCGCGACATCAAACACGTCCAGAAGCGCTGGAAGGACTACAAGTCCAGGACCTTGAAGAAGACCCAGCACCACCTGGAAGCAGAGGATGCAGTGGGGCGCCGGGGCCAGCTTACCACCCATCAGATGAGGGTCCTGGAGCGCATTCACCCAGTGCTTCACCACCAGATCCTCAGGATGCAGGCCTGTCTGGGGTCGAGCGGTAAGTGGCCATGCACTCATGTTTAAAAAAGGGCATGTTGCAGTGTGCTGGTAGTTAGCTACTTGGCTGCATGTGTGAAATGGGTCATGTTTGGATGTCTGTGTGCAGGGACATGATGGTGCCACATGTGAGTCCAGTCAGGCGTGACCCACATGGATGGTGCATGTGTAACAATGCATCATGCGGAGCAGCATGCGGAGCAGCATGCAGAACGCATACATGTATGCATGCCTGTGTCTGTAATTTGACATGTTTGGGGAATGAGAGATGTTTGCTGTTGTCATGGACATGCATGATGTACATGTCTGTGTGTTTGAGTAGTGTGTGCACCATGGATGCATGACACATGTTGGTGACGATGTGTTTATTCACTGATACAGCCTAGTCATCCCTGTATCCACTGTGTCCGGGGGTATACCGGGCCAAATGCATGACCCTCCGGTGACGTGTGTGCATGTGACCAGCATGTCCCACAGGGGCCTGCAACGGCGGAAGGTGGTGCAGAGCCATCCAGGTTGGTGGTGGGCATAGAGGAGGAGGAGGCTGCTACAGAGCCACACATGGGGCCTGGTGGGAGTGGTACCACTGGTGCAAGTGGTGCAGTCCAGGGGCAGGGGCAGGAGACAGCACAGGTCACCGCGGAGGTGCCTGTGCATGTCTCTGTCCCTGACACTGTGACTGCATCACCATGCGCCAGCAGGGATGTCCCGTCCCAAGCCCCTCCGCAGGTAGGGGGGAGGTCCATGTCATCTGGCACTCCTCTACCTGCGGACGGGGGGACCCGTGACCGGATGGAGTCTGTCCTGATTGGTGTTGTGTTGCGCACACGTGACATTCGTGATGACGTGCGTGGTTCCCGGGGGGACCAAGCACGTAATCACGAAGAGCTGTGTGCCAACGTGGCCCATTTGGGAGGGTCCATGGTCAGGGGTTTCCTCCATGTGTCGGTCACACTTGCAGCCCTCTCCTCCTCTGTGCACACCATATGCCAGTCGTTCTCCGTGCCGTCTTCCGGCCCAGATGCCACCAGGGCCCCCTGTAGATCTGCCCCAACCAACACAGCCAGCCTGATGGAGATCCTATCCCTGCCACAGTCGGGAGTCGGAGGTCAAGCAGGGGTGGACACCCCACCAACTGGACCCCAGCGGATGAAGGATATGCCCGCATTATCAGGCAGGGCACGTGCACGACGGCGCCGGTGGATTCCATCATCCCGGATGCCGTCATGCTGGCAGACGCAGTTGCGTCGGAGGCAGCAGCAGGCTCAGCGTGGGAGGCATCATGGCTCGGGGACATCAACATCAGAGGGGCAGGCATCGGCCAGAGGGCAGGAGGGCCCTGGATTGGAAGTGTCTTCCGTGTGGCAGAGGTTGGGCCAGCGGATAGATGTCATGATCTCTGCTTCCAAAAGGTCAGGGTTTTCCCAACTCCCTTGGAAGCAGATCCATAACCCAGGTTCCGAGTGCCAACCAGTCCCAATTGGGACCTTTTGGACCCAGTCCTGGCGCCAGTGGCACCAGGCTCATAAATATGCCCAGTCCCAGCCCTGGAAGCGCCGGGCTCATAATGCTTGGGTGGACTTACCTGCAGCAGACCATGCTGCTTACTTGCCTGCCAGTTGAGCCTCTGATCCTCTTCTGTTTGGAACTACTTTTCCTGTTGGGTGGGGCAGGAGCCACTCCCTAGATTCAGAACACTGGAACTCTTCTGGAAAGCAGGAACTCTTTTCTTACCTAGGCGTGGCTGTGGAAGGAGACACCTAAGCACTACAGGAGGCTATTTAAACCACACCCGATGGATGAATCTTGCTTTGCGTTATTCTGCATCCTCTGCAGCAGAACGCTCATCGTGTCTTCTGCATCTGATCCTGGGCCTAAGGAAAAAGGCTTACCATCCTGAATCCAGTCTTCAGCAACACCTATAAAGACAAGAAAGAACAGGTTAGCATTACGGTCTTCAGTGACAGCTCTTCACTTACCTGGGCCATCGGCTGTCACCAACTCCTCGCGCTGCATTCCGGCATCTGAAAGACAAAGGCTTACCTACTCTTCGTGCGCTCCGGAGGTCTTCACACTGCATTCCGGCATCTGAAAGACAAAAGCTTACCAACTCTTCGCACGCTCCGGAGGCCTTCGGCGCTGCATCCCGCATCTGAAAGACAAAACAAGGTGCGTTTAAAGACATTGGGGAACTTTAATACTCACGTGCCATTACTCCTTTCCACATCTAACCCAGTGGGTATTCCGGCACCCTGCAGCCGCTCCGAACTTGTACCTGCAAAATAAAAAGACAGTTAGAGGGCATCGTGAAGCAGGCAACAAGCGCTTACTTACGTGCTTCCAGGCGCTTCTATTCATCACACGGGCTCCATCTTCAACTCACTTCAGCCCGTCATCCGCCATCGCCGGAACCCTGCAAAACAAGAGACATCATTACTAAAGGCTTTAAAGACATTAGAATTACTCAAAACTTACCGTTCGTGCAGTAAACGACGGACAGCAGTCCTCTGAAGTCAAGAGGCCTGCTCCCCTTATCCAGTGAAGAAACTGGTTACAGCACCCTGCCCCGAGGCAGATGGAGAGCACAGCGTTCACTTACCTAAGGTGAGAGCGTTAACCTTTGGGGTTCTACAGGAGAAGAGAAAGGGAAGAAGAGAGAGACATTCAATAACCCAGTTCCTTAATCCCATATTTTCTATCTGCAGACATCTTACCCTTCGAGTCAGACATACAGTGCACAGAGGTCCAGCCCAAAGAGCCAGCCGTGTGTTACACATCACCTTTGAAGATCCGGTATACGCCCAGTCAAGACCGGCGCCTCTACGGGAATCAGGTGAGCGTTACAATAGATGTGGAGCGGCGGCGAGCGGAGGAGGCACGGCTCACTATGGTCAGGGCAGAGAACTCCATGCGCAGGGCATTGAGGTGGGCTGAGTGCCTCGAGGCAACTCGCAGTGAGTTGGTACAGGCCATGACTGCATCCCTGTGAGACTTTGAGGCCAGAGAAGAGACCCGCCTCCGGGACATCGATGTGGAGTTTGATGATGCCCTGGCCCCAAACATCAATGAGTGAGCCGTTGGACTTGCCCGCCGCCATTGTACTTAGTTCATTAGTGTTAGGTTTCCTTTGTTTTTACTTTTATTTTGGAGTTCATGGACATTGCTCCACTTCGTGTATACAGTTTATTCTTCATAGGACTTTTTTGTAGGTTTCCTTTTGTTTGTGGATCATGGACCATTTGGACTTCCATTGTATATAGTTGCAGACTTGTACATACTTTGTTTTTAAATGTTCCCATGTATCAATGGTTTTATTTAATTTTGATTATGTTTTTCTAATAGACATTGGCAATGGACCACTTTTTCATCCAACATGACGTATTTTATTGTTTCTTCATTGAATCAACCATTTTTTTAAAAATTTCTCTCATTGTACAATGATTTTCAAGTTTCATTTCTTCAATGTCAGTTCATAATGTTGTAATACATTTTTGCTAACTTCAAGATTGGTGTTGTGTTCTATCATTGGTTTTGTACATGTCTCAATGAACATGGCCTCAGTCATGTGTTGCCACTGTGTGGCTCCGTTGCGCATTCCTGCGTGGGCATGGTGGTCCATTTAAGACTGTCATGGCATGGGTAATTTGGGAGTGGGTTCTGTGGATGGTTGCATGCTTGTACTGGGGGGCAAGGGGGAATAGGGTTGGCATTAGGGACATGGGTCTATTTCGTCAGGACATGTTGTTTGGTGGGCCATGTGTCGTGGCCTGCTGGCAGGTGCCCGTCACTGGTGGGTGGGTGGTTGGGTGGCTGGGGGACATGAGTCGGGGCCTGCTGGCAGGTGCCCATCATTGGTAGGTGGGTGGCTGGGGGACATGAGTTGGGGCCTGCTGGCAGGTGCCTGTCACTGCTGGGTGGGTGGGGGTGCAGGGGGACATGAGTCGGGGCCTGCTGGCAGGTGCCTGTCACTGCTGGGTGGGTGGGGGTGCAGGGGGACATGAGTCAGGGCCTGCTGGCAGGTGCCCATCACTGCTGGGTGGGTGGGTGGTTGGGGGACATGAGTTGGGGCCTGCTGGCAGGTGCCCGTCACTGCTGGGTGGGTGGGTGGTTGGGGAACGAGTCGGGGCCTGCTGGCAGTTGCCCGTCACTGCTGGGTGGGTGGGTTGTTGGGTGGCTGGGGGACATGAGTTGGGGCCTGCTGTCAGGTGCCCATCACTGCTGGGTGGGTGGGTGGTTGGGTGGCTGCAGGACATGAGGCGGGGCCTGCTGGCAGGTGCCCGTCACTGCTGGGTGGTTGGGCACATGTGTTGGGGCTCACAAGTGCATGGTGCCATGCGGGCTGCCTGCTGGGCATGGTCAGGGGTGTAGGGTAGTCCCCTGTAGTGTGGGCTGCCTGCAGGGTATGGGGAGGGGGGAAAGGGCACACCGAGGGCCCACACTGCCAATGCGCATGTAAAAGTCCACGTGCACCCCTTGGAATACACGTACCCCGCTCGCATCAGGTAAAATGCATGTAGAAATCCACGCGCACCCTTCGGAATATGCGCAGGCAGCCCATCCTCCCTCCCCATGCCCCACAGGCAGCCCATCCACCCTCTCCATGCCCCACAGGCAGCCCAAACCATAGGAGGGAACTTTTCTACGCATTTTACTTAATGCAAGCGTGGTACGCATATTCCGTGGGGTGCGCAAGGAGTTTTACACGCGTTTTTGCTAGCGCGGGTGGGGTACGCGTATTCTGAGGGGTGCGCAGGGAGTTTTACACGTGTTTTTGCTAGCGCGGGTGGGGTATGCGTATTCCGTGGGGTGTGTGGGGAGTTTTACATGCGCTTTGGCAGTGTGGGCCCTCGGGTGTGCACTTTGCCCACTCCCCATGCCCTGCAGACAGCACATCCACCCTGACCATGCCCTGCAGGCAGCCCACACTACAGGGGACTACCCTACACCCCTGGGCAGGCCCCGCGGCCAGCCCACATGGCATCATGCACTCGGGAGCACAGACTCATGTCCCCCAACCACCCACCCACCCAGCAGTGATGGGCACCTGCCAGCAGGCCCCAACTCATGTCTCCCAACCACCCACCCAGCAGTGACAAGCACCTGCCAGCAGGCCCCGACTCATGTCCCCAACCACCCACCCACCCAGCAGTGACCGGCACCTGCCAGCAGGCCCCAACTCATGTCCCACAACCACCCACCCACCCAGCAGTGACGGGCACCTGCCAGCAGGCCCCGACTCATGTCCCCCTGTACCCCCACCCACCCAGCAGTGAAGGGCACCTGCCAGCAGGCCCCGACTCATGTCCCCCTGCACCCAAACACCCACCCACCCAGCAGTGACAGGCACCTGCCAGCAGGCCCTGACTCATGTCCCCCAACCGCCCACCCACTCAGCAGTGACGGGCACCTGCCAGCAGGCCCCAACTCATGCCCCCCAACCAACCACCCACCCAGCAGTGACGTGCACCTGCCAGCAGGCCCCAACTCATGTCCCTCAGCCACCCAAACACCCACCCACCCAGCAGTGACGGGCACCTGCCAGCAGGCCCTGACTCATGTCCCCCAACCACCCACCCACCCAGCAGTGACGGGCACCTGCCACCCACCCAGCAGTGACGGGCACCTGCCAGCAGGCCCTGACTCATCTCCCCCAACCACCCACCCACCCAGCAGTGACGGGCACCTGCCAGCAGGCCCTGACACATGTCCCACCAAACAACATGTCCTAACAAAAGTGACCCATGTCCCTAATGCCAACCCTATTCCCCCTTGCCCCCCAGTACAAGCATGCAACCATCAACTGCACACACTCCCAAATTACCCTGCCATGAGAGTCTCAAAAGAACCACCAGGCCCCGACCCATGTCCCCCTGCACCCCCACCCACCCAGCAGTGACGGGCACCTGCCAGCAGGCCCCGACTCATGTCCCCCAGCCACCCAACCACCCCCCCACCCAGCAGTGACGGGCACCTGCCGGCAGGCCCCGACACATGTCCCACCAAACAACATGTCCTAACAAAAGTGACCCATGTCCCTAATGCCAACCCTATTCCCCCTTGCCCCCCAGTACAAGCATGCAACCATCCACTGCACCCACTCCCAAATTACCCTGCCATGAGAGTCTCAAAAGAACCACCAGGCCCCGACCCATGTCCCCCTGCACTCCCACCCACCCAGCAGTGACGGGCACCTGCCAGCAGGCCCCAACTCATGACCCCCAGCCACCCAACCACCCACCCACCCAGCAGTGACGGGCACCTGCCGGCAGGCCCCGACTCATGTCCCCCAGCCACCCAACCACCCACCCACCCAGCAGTGACAGGCACCTGCCAGCATGCCCCGACTCATGTCCCCCAACCACCCACCCACCCAGCAGTGACGGGCACCTGCCAGCAGGCCCCAACACATGTCCCACCAAACAACATGTCCTAACAAAACTGACCCATGTCCCTAATGCCAACCCTATTCCCCCTTGCCCCCCAGTACATGCACACAACCATCCACTGCACCCACCCCCAAATTACCCTGCCATGAGAGTCTCAAAAGAACCACGATGGCCATACATAAATGTACAACAGAGCCTCACAGTGGCAACACATGACTGAGTCAATGCTCATAGAGACATGCACAAAACCAATGAGAGTAGACCACACCAATAATGAAGATAAATGAAATGTATTAAAAATCGTATTGAAATAACATATTATAAATTCAAACTAGTAAATTAAGAGACATTACGACCCTGGCGGAAAGTGACTGACCGGACCGCCACAGCGTAAATAGCGTTTCCGCCATTGCAAGAAGGAGCAAAGTGCGGCCCATTCCGACCCATCGGGCACGAGCACCACGGCATGGCGGAAGTGCAAAGTCCGCGATGGCGGAAATGACCCCAAAACGGCCCACACCGCCGCCGTACGGCGCCCTAGGTGCAATACCGCCACCCATCACAGCGGACACCGCAGTGTGCGCCTACCGTAAAGTACGGTGACCGGAAATATACGGAAACGGAAGTTAAAACACGGGCCCGGAACGGGAAACAACCCGCCGTACACCTATAAAACCACTAAAACCACACAACCACTAAAATCACCACCCTGAGACACAACCCAACCCGTCATCCACCCTAGCGAAACCAAGAAAAATGGGAAAAGTAGCGAAGAAAGCGTGCGACCGCAAGCGGCATGTCCACTTCTCCCGTGAGGAACTCACCGTGCTAACAGAGACCCTCCAGGAGAATGCTGCCGTCGTCTTCTCCACGCAAATGACCAGGACGGCACTCGCAAACAAGAAGGCCATATGGGCTCTGGTGGCACAGCGGGTAAGTGCGGTGGGGACCGCACCCCGCACCCCACAGCAATGCCGCAAGCGATGGGACGACCTGCGGATACGCGTCCGCAGCATACTCTCTGCCAACCGCAACATTGCCACAGCCACCGGGGGAGGGTCGGAATCACCAATCAAGCTGACCCCCTGGGAAGAAATCTGTGCCTCCACCATCGGAATGGAGAGCATAGAGGGAGTCGGAGGGATGGAGAAAGGAGTGCAGACATCCGAAGATTCAGGTAGGTGGGCCTAATGAAACAATGCTAAATCCACAAAGTCCATCCATTCGAAGCACTATGTGTCCCCATAGTGCAACAGAAACACATGTCCAGGAGAACGTCCACACACATTGGCCTGATAGCGCACGTTAAAACCCACAATAAATACATAAATAATTAAAAACCCCTAAAACACGCACTACACGTGCAGCAGGCACACCCTAACTGCAGGCTGCCAAACAACTGCACCCTCACTCCACACACAAATGGAAGCACCTCCAAGGCCCCGACCCAAATCACCCTCAGGTACCACCCCAATGCATGTGATACATTGCCATTCCAATTCCCACAGACCCACCAATAACCCTCGCCCTCCTTTACTCCACCACAGGGTCCGATCCAAACGACGAGCTGCAGGACACCCCTACCAGCACACCTGCAAAGAGGGCCAAGACCGACGGCCAAAGACCCTCCACCTCAGCTGCACGCATCAAGACACGGCAGCAGCACAAATCAGGTGGCAGCACACAGGAGGGAACATCAACAGGCACCCCAGCAGCCAGCATGGCCACAACACCACCACCACAGGTCCCCCCAACGGATGCCACAGAAGGCACTGCCTCCGGTGGCAGCAGCACCATAGGTGACACCCCATTGATGGCAGCATGCTCCGACACAGAAGACGGGGATGTCGAAGTCAGATCCATCCATGACCTGTCCCAATCCCCCTGTCTGTTCCATCCCGTACTACATGAGGATACCACGCAGGGGCACCCACAAGACGACGACTGGCCATCCCCCACAAGCCCTGTGGCAAGGCAACATGAGGACAACAGCCCCTCTGTGACACCCCCGCAAATGGCCATGGCCCAGCAGAGGCAACAGTTCCTCGACCAGTTAATCGTGCAACAGCAGCAACTGGCCACGCTCCTCAAGGACCATGCCGATGAATGTGGGGGCACTAAGGCAGACATAGAAACATCAACTGAGACACTTAGGGCACAAATGGAGAGAGGCACAGAGACACTAAGGGCACAAATGGAGAGTAGCACCGAGAGCCTGAGAGTCCAAATGGAGAGAAGCACCGAGAGCCTGAGGGGGGAACTGCATGCGACGTCCAAAGACGTATGTGGTGAACTTGCCGCAGTGCGCCGTGTGCTCACTGAGCTCTCGCAAACCCTTAGGGACATGCATGGACGTGAGCAGGCAGAGATATCATCCGTTGCAAGTTCCGTCCAGGGCAGCCCACAACGTAGATCTGGGAGGAACCTGCGCTCCACAGGCAGGGGTGCCCCTGATACCCGCAGAGGGGGCTTGCAATAGCGACTGCCCACGGACGATGAGCATCTTTGGACACTGGTGTTCGGGGGGGAGGTGGGAGGGTGGAGGGGGTGTGTTGGGCTCACTTGGGTGGCGGGTCGATAGGGTGTACAACATGATATCACATATGCCATAAAAAGTGCACGATCAACCAATGAGATGTGTGGACATTGATCTTTGTGTACTAGGCCATTATAGGCGTACAGTCCATATTGTGCATGTACCAGACACACACAGTGCCACGCATCCCGTGTCCATGTATCAGCCACCAGGCGTGAGTGCTAGAAGCATGCATCAATGAGATGCTGACGAATGTCACGGGCCTCCGGTGCCTCGCAGACTCCTTGAGGTGCTGCCACATCCCCACCCTCATCATGACCATCATCAGGTGCTTGCAGTTCTGCGTCAGGGGGCATGGGCACATTTCCACGTACGCACATATTGTGGAGCATGACACATGCCATCACCATCTTTGCAACCTTCTCATGGCGGTACAGGAGTGCCCCGCCAGACCTGCTGAGGCACCGGAAACGGGTCTTCAGTAGGCCGAATGCCTGTTCAATGACTACACGGGTACGTGAGTGGGCATGGTTGTAGTCCTCCTCATGCTGGTCCCGTGGGTTCCGGACTGGTGTGAGGAGCCATCTCTTCAGTGGATATCCAGCATCACCTGTATGTGGACGAGAAACGTATGATGTGGAATGCCATTGCTACGTACGCACACCCCCCCCCTTCCTGCCAGGTCATTGCCGAATCACATACCCCACATTATCATGCATGTAATGAGACTCACCGAGTAGCCAGGATCTGTTCCCTGCGTGTCGCTCCATGTAGCGTGGTATTGTAGAGTTCCTCAAGACCATAGAATCATGGGTTGATCCAGGGAATCGGGCACAACAATGTGTAATGATCCTGTTGGAGTCACACACCATTTGTACATTCAGGGAATGAAATTGTTTTCGGTTGCGGTACTGGGCCTCCATGGCATGTGGGACGACCAATTCCACATGGGTGCAGTCGATGGCACCAATGCAACCCGGTATGCCGCCAAGTGCATGGAATCCCACTTTTGTGTTGGTAATTTCCTGCTCCGAGCGTGGTAGAGAGATGTAGTCGTCTGCGTGCTGCAGGAGGGCATCGAGCACTTGCAATAGTGTCCGTGAGAACAGTGGCTGAGAAATGCCATGCAAATGTCCGACTGTGTGCTGGTAGGTGCCTGTGGCCAGGAAGTGGAGTACAGACACCACCTTCAGTAGGGGTGGGATGGCGGTTGGGCTATCTATCATGCTGACAAGGTCAGCCTGTGTCATGTCCACAATGGCGGTTATGGTGTCCCGGTCCAGACGGTAGAGGGTGTGGATCTGCTCATCAGTGAGGTTGAACGGATGTGCTCGGAGGCGTGGGATTGCGGGCTGCCTGCGTGGTGGTAGTGGCTGTGCTGGCGGCCCTTGCTGGCCCTGCCTTGGCCTCCTCCTCCTCCTGCGTCTCCTCCGTGCGGCCGGTTGTAGTTGGTGTTCGTCTTCTTCTTGGAGTTGGAGTACTTGCAGTGCTATCAGGTCCCCCAGGGCCAACATCGCGAGTCCTGCCGGTAGCATTTCGGAGTGGCTGTGGGAGGAGACTGGCTGTGCAATTTATGTGTTTCCAGGCTGGATGGCCTCCACCTGTGGTGATTCATTCCACCTGTGCAAACTGCTCTCCCCTTTGGCCGAGCACGTCCCGCGCACAACGCTGCAATTCGTGGAATGGCATCTTGCTATTGCAATCTTGTATTTGTACCCGATGGCCGTGTAACATTGGTTGATATGTTCATTCTGTTGTGGTCCCATTGTTTCACATACTATCTGTGCAGTCGCGAACAGAGTTGTGAAGGGTCAGTGGAACGTAGTACTCGAGTAACGGTGGGCCCTCATTCATCACTGTACCGAGTTGCAACGACGGGCGGGGCGTCCCATTCGTGGGTGAAGGCAGTTGCCATTTTCACACACAGCCGCACTCGATGGATTAATTAGTGTTTTCAAACGGCCACAGATGCCTCTTCGACGTGATGTTGCAAATGAGGAATTCGAAGGGCGGCGCTTTCGGTTTTCAGCTAGCGGCGAGGAGATGCCCACAGGTCTGACTGCAAATATAACGTTCTATTGTTCAATGTCCTTGGGACAGGGGCCATGGCGAGAATGCTATGATTGATATGAATAGTATGGGATGCGCAATTGCGTAGTGGACGATAAGGCAGGACGTTCCCAAATACATGTTACTTCACTAGACTGGAATTACGTGCTGGGGCACTGTGGATTTTGCAGGCTGCATGACGCACAGACTCAATGGATATTTCTAATGTTATGTGAGTAAATATTCAGGCGTTTTCATTACGGGATGAGGGAATGATGAATGGATGCATGGGCAGGTGATTTGATACAGTGTTTGCCATGTACAGGGCTTCTTGGGATCTGTCCGCCCCCCCTGCGCTATGTGATGCAGGGCTGCCATAGTGGGACCATCGTCTATCTGGCCTTGTTGAGCCCTCCCTGTCTCGACGCGCCTTCAGACACTTGTGTCCATGCACGTTACCAATCCCATCTGAAGGATTCTGTTTTCACAGGCGCATGCACAGGTACACTCGTTTGTGATGGTGTTTTCACCTCGATATAGGTAGTTATGATTCGCAAGTGGTTTTGGGGTGGTGATGATCCTTTGGAGTGGGCTTGCATGCATATGGCTGTGGATCTAGTGTGATCATTGAAGTGAGTTGTTCGAATGTAGTTCTGATGGCCATTCTATTCTGTTTCTTTTCTTTTGGTTGACAGGTATCTCCTCCCCTTTTGCCACTGCCATCTGTATGCCACTCCTGCAGATGGATTTTACTCCCGACACCTGCTGCTTCGTGTTAATCAGTGGAGCAGCATTACGATCTTATGGGACGATCGCCAATGGGCCACATGCCCTTACGCAGTACTGGTGGCTCAGAGCAACATTTCGGCCTTTCAGCTGGACTAGTGCCTCCCCATTGGGACGGCCCTGCGGTTCTGTGCGCTTCCATGTTGCCTTTTCGTACGTGTATGTGGCTCTGTGTACCATGAGGGAACAGGGCGTCACACGAGTAGTGGCTGGTCATTTCTTGCGGATGCAGCCCACAATGGTGAAATGTGTTTTGGAGTTCATGGCCTGATGGCTGTATGGGCTTGGTGATATTGATGTGCATTAAAATTCTATTCTGATATGGGCCGTGTAGCGTTCTTCTTTGCAAGTGATGTGGCATATTCCTATTTGGGGAGCGATGTATTGTGAGGGGATCTGCATTGGGTTCCAGCTTCGGAGTTTTGTTGCGTGGTCCTGTACTGGGCGCGTTTGCCTACGAAGCCCGTGAGGTCAGGGATGGGGGCTGCCAATATGACAGTTTGAATGTTGTCATGCTCAGGGGCGGGGGATTGGGTTTTGTGTGACAGATGCCGGTCAGCCAGGTGGACTGGTGGAATGTTGTGATTTTCTGAATATTGCTGGTCACAGGTGCCTGTGTTTGCGTGCGTTTCTTGGTGGGGGACTGTGGTCATGTCCATTGGGATGGCGTCTGTATTCGTGCCATCTGTGCCCTGCAGCTCCCATTGGCCCCTCTTGAGGTCCATTTGTTCGTTGGCATGCATGGGTGACTTGTGCATTTCACTGGTTGCATTGTGGCTTCGTTGCACCTACGGGGAGTTGTACTTTGTGGGCAGGGAGCGGTGTACGGGCAGTCAGTGGGGCCGTTTACGGTTGATTCGCGATGCCGTACTTCTCACCATGGCGGAATGGTGCATTCCGCCATGCTTGATGGCGTTAGGTACATGTCCGCTGGGGTCGGAATTGGCGTACCGTTGCGCCATGGTGGTGTTTACGGTTTGGCATGGCGCGCGCGCGCGTGCTTGGTGCAGTTAGCGTTGGCGTTCACTACGGTGTCGCTAATGGCATCGTACTTTGCGGTGACGGGTCATAGTCGCACCGAGCGCTATTCGATGGCGGTATTGCATTTCCGCCATCGTTTTCCGAATTCCGCCAGGGTCGTAATGAGGGCCAATGAAATCATAAAAAAAGAAAAATCCGATGTAAAACAAAAATCCACAAGAGGAAAAAAGGGAAGTGGTCCATTTCCAATGTCCAAATAAAGTACATGAAACAATCCAGGAAAAACCATTGATCCATGGGATGTTAAAATAACCAAAGTATTTACAAGTCGGGAACTATATACACCGCAAGTCCAAAGAATCCATGATGCCCAAACCAAAGGAAACCTACCAGAACTCCTGCAAAAAAAAATATGTACATAAAGTGGAGCAAAGTCCATGAACTCCAAAATAAAAAATAAAAAAACAAAGGAAACCTAACACTATAACACTAAAGAACTATGTACAAAGGCGGAGGGCATGTCCTACGGCTCACTCTTTGAAGTTCCGGGCCAGGGCATCATCTAACTCCATGTCGATGTCCCAGAGGCGGGCCTCTTCCCTGGCCTCAAGGTCTCGCAGGGATGCAGTCATGGCGGCCTCCAACTCTGTGCGAGTGCCTCAAGGCACTCAGCCCGCCTCAATGCCCTGCGCATGGAGTTCTCCTCCCTGACCATAGTGAGACGTGCCTCCTCCGTCCGCCGCCGCTCCGCATCTATTTGCCTGCCCAACCGCTGCCACACGGAAGACACTTCCAATCCAGGGTCCTCCTGCCCTCCGGCCGATGCCAGCCCCTCTGATGTAGATGTCCCGCACCATGATGCCTTCCACCCTGAGCCTGCTGCTGCCGTGCATGTGCCCTGCCGGTTCATGCCAGCACGTCCTCCTCTTGCTAGGGTCCAGTTGTGGGGGTGGCCACCCTTGCCGGACCTCCGACTCCTGACTGTGGCAGGGATGTTTCCTCCACCAGCCTGGCCGCTGGGTCAGGGTCAGCTCCACAGGGTGCCCAGGTGATACTTGGGCAGGAAGATGGCACGGAGGACGACTGACGCATAGGGGGTTCAGTTGAGGGAGGGGGTTGCTAGAAGATCCAGCACACAGAGGAACCCAGCCTGGGTGACCTGTCCTAGTAGGTCGACGTGGTCAATGAGGTATTCGGAATGACGTGCATTGTCCTCACGAGAACCCTGCACGTCATCCCGAATACCACGTTGACACAACGCCACCACAGCCAGGACAGGCTGAACCCGGTCCGGGATAGCCACGTCCGCAGGGAGAGGAAGGCCAGTTGTTGTTCACGCATCCCCTCCTGAAAACGGGTCTGGACGAAGGCATCCCTGCTGGTGCGGGATGATGCAGTCACAGAATCAGGGACAGGATTACACACAGGCACCTCTGCGGCGGCCTGTGCTGCCCCCTGTCCCTGGACTGCACCACTAGCACCAGTGGAATGCCCCCATCCAGGCCCAATGCATGGGCCTTCCATGGCCTCCTCCTCAACCGAACCCACCACCAACCTGGATGACTCTGTGCCATCTTCCTCCATAGGCCCCTGTGGGGTCTCAGCTGGCCCTTCTGCTGCCGAGGAGTCCACCTCCAACCTCCGCCTCTTGGACCTACCCTCGGCAGCTGCAGCCACAGATGCGGCACCAGACTCCTCACTCCCCGAAGAGATGACAACCTGGGAGGGGAGCTGGGCCTTGCGTCTCCGGCTGGCGGTGGGATCCTGCAGATGTGCTCCACAGCACCGTCTCCACCCTCTTCATCAGTTGACGCTGTAGACAGGGAGAGACAGAACACAGGCATCAGGGCACTGTCCAATGGTCTGATACATACATGACAGTTGCACATGAGTGGCAGTGTCAAACTTCACAGATGACATCACACTCCTCAACACACATATCATTTGAACCCACACCCATGTGCAAATTAACAGGAATGTAGCAGCAGGCAGCACCATCCATACACATACAACAGCATGAGCATCCGAAGGTTAGCCTGACGTCACATGAAACATGGGGAGTGCGGAACACATGCACACACGCCACCAGACATACATTCATCTGTAAATCTCCACCACCAGTCACAGTGAAATCATCGGCAACTTTGTCACATCTGCCAATCAGCCTCCTACATGTCGTTGTCACATGCATCCATGGCGTATCACATTTGCACACATGTCAAACACACACACGCACATGTATGCCGTGAACATACATGAAGGTGGAACCAGCATCCATGTGTCACACCCCAACCATGCCACATTACATACACAGAAATGCTAACATGTGTGCATCCCCACATGCATTTGTGCATCATGCATTTCAACACATACACCATTGATGTGCCTCACACATGACTGCACTCACATGCGGCAGGCTCATGTCCCTGTACATACACATCCATACATGGCCCTTTCAAGACATATGTCCAACCTGCACACTCCTTGCACACCTCAACATGCACTGCGTCCAATCAATACGCATGGACACTTACCGCTCGACTCCAGACGGGTCTGCCTCTCAAGGACCTGGAGGTGGAGCGCTGGGCGTATATGTTCCAGGACCCTCATCTGGCTGTTGATTAGGCGGACCCGGCACCCCTCTGCATGCGCTGCCTCCAAGAGGCGCTGGGCCTTGCAGAGGGTCCTGGACCTGAAGTCCTCCCAGCGCTTCAGGACATGTGCCATGTCGCGGGCTGCCACCCCTCCACGTTGATGGCAGCCATGATGTCCTTCCAGATCCTCTTCCGTCCTTCAATGTCAGCACGTCGTCTTCCAAAGAGGGCATCATAATGCACCAGGATTTGCTCCACCAGGATACCAACTTCTGCGGCACTGAAGCTGGTAGCCCTCTGCCTCTCTGGCTGGGGGTTGCCAGTGGTCTCCGATGGTGTAGCCCCGACATGGCAACCCCCGAGGCAGGTGTGGGTGGGCAACTGGGTCCTGGTGCTGGGCTGTGGAGCGATGGAACATCAGTCGGGAGTCTTCTGTTCCAGCAGGGGTGGTCACAGCAAGTGGACCCTTTCAGGTGGCTGACATGCAGGTACCAAATAGCAGGGTACCTGGCCGGCAGGCAGGCAGCAGCAGATGGCAGGTGGGGTCTGGCTCAGGGCTCTGGGGGGCAGGAAAATGGCCTTCTGGGCAGGAGTGTGGTCCTCCGTGTGTTGTCGCATGGCCATCTTGATACAGAGTGATCTGGCACAAAAAAAAGCATGTAATTCGAGGAAACGCCCTTAGCGCCTAAGCGCGTCTGTGATGTAACGCACGCGGGCGTTTCCCTCGTGACGGGTGCATTGTGATTCAGCCCGTGAAAAAACAGCACGTCCGCGTGTTAATGCATGTATTCCGAGGAAAGGGCCTAAGCGTGTAAGAGAAGTGACGCATGCGGGTGTTTCCCTCAGCACGGGTTAAAGGTGAGCAGGGCCAGCAGTTTGCTGTACGTGGCTTTCGTGGAGACCAACGTGTGTCTTGCTACTTCGTGTTGTTTCGCGCGCCATCACAACTTCACAGCGGATCAAGGACGTTCTCTTCTTTTGGCGGGGGTATTGGCTGTGCGTGTTTTTCATTATCGCGCTAGTCTGACGGTGAGTCGCGCATGCTATTTTTCCCACTGCGGGTGCCCCTGTGTATCGCTTACCCGTTTTTGAGGTCATAGTAGCTTGCGTGTCCCACGGGTATGTGTTTTTTGTGTCCTTGGGTACCACCGTGTACTGCGGGAGGTTAATTCCATACACGTGGGCTACCGGGGGTTGCGTGCACGGTTTTACTGCAGTTTTGGGGTGCCTGAGCGTTGCGTGACCCGTCACTTTATCACTGGGGTCATATACAGCCTTGCAGGTGCGCAGGGGTGCTGTTAACATCTTGTATCCCACCCCCTTCACACCAATTGCACAGGACAATTGTCGTGTACACCTCCCATTGGCACTACTCCATCTGTGCCGGCACTACTCCATCTGTGCCATGGTTGGGAGGCCACGAAAGGTGAGGGGTGCCTCAGCTGGCCGTACTCCATGTGGCGGGCATGGTTTGGGACGTGGCCAGGATGACCAGGGAGTAGAGGGACTCCAGGGTGTCCAGGGTGGCCACAGAGGGGGAAGAGGCAGGGGTGCGCCAGTTTGGCACGATGTTGTGCCACGTGTTGGTGCAATCATGCCACCACCCCCTGTGGTTACGGGAGATGCAGCTCTTGCATCTGGCACTGGTACCCATTTGACCCGGCAGTCCGTTTCATCGACTGCCACAGGCCCAAGGGTAGTGGTAGCTACAGGTGCAGCTGTGGACACCACCACCCAGGCTCAGGGTGGGCCAGCGCATGCTGCATTGGCACCGGAAGAGTCCCTGGATGATTTCCAGGATTTCAGGAGGCACAGGGTAAGTGCATGCAGAAGCGTGCCTCCAATTATGCCGTGACTGGGTTGGCTGGCTGTGGGTCACCAGCTCAGGAGGAAGACCTCACTTCGCACGAGTCAGTCGTTGCAGGGATCATACCGGCAGGATTGGTCGAAGGAGTGGAAGAGATGCAGGACTTAGATGCCCCATCCAGTGAGCGTTGTTGCGTGTTTGTCCAGACCATGTGTGTTTTGCTTGTGTGATGTGTCGTGCTTGACTGCCACTACATGTCATGTGTACATGGTTCTCATGTGCGAGTCATGCAATGCTTCACTGATGCGTGTCTGCTGTGCAGCATGCTGGACATGTAGAGCAGACGGGGACTGTCCTCATCACCACACTTGCACCCTACTCACATGCTACTCACCCAGCTGCCCCTCAGGTCCATGTTCCAGCTCACTGGCCCATCTGCATGTAGCCTGGGGTGTCTTTCCTCTCAGCACTGGGACTATGTCATCGCATGACTGACTTGCATGTGTGTTCTGCCTGCATGCGGGTACTCCACTTAGGCATGCTCCCTTGCCCCTCCACCCCCCTGCACCCCAATTTCACCATGGCACTGGTGTGTATCATGTTGGAGTACTGCAATGGCCTGTTCAAGGCTCCTGTGTACATGCACACTTCCCCCAGCCAACCTGCCAGACACATACAGTGGGGTACATCCTTTGTCCTTGATGCAGGGTGTCTCACTTGGACTGTGCAGATGGCAGATGCTCCGCAGGGACATGAGTGCCCATTCATTCCCCATGTGCATTCCATGCATGCCCCTATGTGTCCTTGACTGGATGATCATTGTAGTACGTGTCCAGGATGACCTACATTTCATGGCATTTGATCATCCATTCCATACCCACTCTGGCTCAGTCCTGCATCCCGCACATGTTTACGTTATCACAGTCTGTGTGGGGCAAAGGCCTCCCCCTGTATCAGGTCCCCTGACTCTGTTCAACTGGTCTAGTGGCTTCTGTACACATGGGTGTACTACTGAGGGTTCATCATGTGTCCTGCTTACTGTCCCATTATCATCTGCTGTGTTGTCAGTTGACTCAGATTATGCAGTTGACGCTAGTCAACACTGTCTGCCAATACACAGGTCTCTGGTCACCCTTTTGCTGCCATGCAATGCCTCCCTGCATTTTCACTTAGAGGGGGGGGTTTGCTTGTAGCCATGCAACCCATTGTATGCACATTGCATGTGATGCCTGAACTTGCCCTTACACTGCCTTCAAATGTATTGATAGACATCATAATATACTAGTTCAGGTAGATAGTGGGTAACGTACACATGTTCTGCACTGCTTCAACCAACTCCTGAGCCATGTTACACCGTTCTACATGCCTACTCACTGATGCAATGTCAAAGTCAACTGGCATATATGGTCAGATTTTCATCCCTTCTCTGTCATGAATGCCATGGGCACAGGTGCATCCTTTGACACATGTACTCAGTAATGGAACTCCCTAGTGGTTGTTTAGAAAAGTTGATTCGTCAATCTGCGGCCTATACCAACTGGCATAGGGCGTAGATTGAATGTAGCCTGCCAATCGGGTTGTAATGACTATGGAGCTGCCTTCATGTGTATGTGTACACTTCCACATACATCAAAGCAAGCAGAGTTGTAGCTGTGTGCTTTGCTGTATTGGATGCTGTTCATGTTCACAATACAGGTGTATGGGGAAAGGGGTGTTTTTAAATGCTTTCACATGTACATATGCAAGCAGCTTCAACGTTGTGTAGTGCAACATTGTGACTACTCATGTATGTGTGTGTGAAAGTGTTCATTTACACATGTGTGTTCCGCACATTTTTTGTTGACTGACTAATATGTAGTTGAAAAACGTTCATGCTGGTGAGATTTCTGCATTGCATTGTTCAACTGGCATAATCCTGAAGGTGTACTGTTGTGCAGTATGTGTACGCCCAGGCCCACTTAGCTAATATGGTGGTGCCTGGCCGTGGAGATTTTACACAAGGAATGATGGAATAGGGCACATTCATAGCACAATATGCTCAATCAGGCCCTGAGGGGTGTTGGCTTGGACCGTACTGGTCGTTATGGTCCCTCATGCCTGGTTGCAGGGACTTGCTTTGCTTTGGACATTCACTATATCTACATGACCCATGCCACCCGGTACGGGCCGAGCTGCAGATGGATGGATCTATTTTGGTGATGATGGTTTAGTGATGCATGTGTTCATGCATATTACATGTGTCATTGTGTGTTTGGATTCACTTGCAGCAGCAGTCAGTTTGCAGTTCAGACATGCTTATGGTATGTGCCATCTCTTTGTTGCCATCTGTCTTTTCTGCCTGTGACATTTGCCTGACCGAGGTGGTGTCTGATGATGTTCATATACTACTTTTTGTACTTGTGTTGGCTTTGCTATTCATACACATCCATTTCTGCTTTTGTGATGTCTTTGCATATCAAGGCCCGACCTGTGTGGGAGATAAGTCTTCGTCCTCCTCACCCTCTGGCTGAAAAGATTGACGTGGCACAGTACCATGACCACGCCTATGCGCAGCTTGCCCCTCGTCGGCAGCAAGTCTGCGGGACGGTTGAGCCTGGTTCTGTGCTGCAATGACACGTAGGTCAGCATGCAGAACCTTGCGTGATACGCGTGCTTCCTCTTGCAAGATAGCACGTGTAACACAGAGTTATTCCTGCATGACCTGGCTGGGCAACTGGTACACCTTCCAGCAAATGGCAAGAATGGGAATTACTTTTTACTCCTGTGATGATCCTTCAGATAGCGTCACTTCTCCACAGGGGGATCCCCTTTCCATGATGCTAGGGAGGCGTGGCAGCTAACGAATAGTCCCCTAGATATGGTTATATGCGGGAAGACCTTATGGGGGAAACTCCCTTCCTGGGGATAAGGGCGTTGTTCAGGGATACAGCCCCTTTAACTCCCAACCCTGTGGGATCACATCAGGATCTGAAATTCCTCCATTTAGGATCTTGTTTGCAATGATGTGTCATAGTATTACATTCAAACCTACTAGGAATTCGAAATCACTACTGCTAAAGACGAAAAACAGTCGACCAGCTGTAGTTCATTTGACTGAGATTACCCTGGGGCCGTTCCTGCTTTTTAAACTAAACAGCAATGAAAGACTGTGTTATTCATCATTGTCTGAGCCGTCCAGCTTGAGACTGTGTCGTTCCGGCTTGTGGGAGCCATTTCACAAACAGACGGAGAAGCCAGCATGCAAGGAGGCTGCATGGGATCCCGTAAGACTGGGCTCTGTGAAACTGCAGCAAGACCAGTCCTCCAAACTTGTAGAGATGGGCAGCGGGATGGCCGGAGAAGCGTACTGCAGGTCCGCAGGAGTCCAGTGTAGCAGAAACAAAGAGAAGGAAAGTTGGTCGTGTGACCTGTCGTGGGTGGACCTAGCGGTCGGACAACTACGCTGAAAGCATCTGCAGCGAAGGGCCGTAGAGAGAAACCTGGCACAGATGTAACTGACCCAGGCAGTGGCTGGAAGTAGAAACAGGAGTAACAAGAGTTAATCTGACCAGGCAATGGTCGAGAGAAGGAGGAACTGTAAGAAGAGTCGACCGGATCTATGTGATTACTGTGCCCAAATTACTGCGACCACCTAAAATGGTGACTCTATTTATTTCGACCCCCTTTTCACCCTATATATATGCAGGGGCAGTTCCCTGCTTCCCTCCCTATATGTATTAAATACTATACCCTTGCCCCCACACATATATGGGTGTAAAAGGGGTAGATATTTTAAAAAAGGTTGACATAAGCGGGGTCGCAGTAATTGTGGTCACAGTTATTGTATAATCCTGAGTCGACCCGCGTCCCCCTAGTGAAACCAGTGAAGCATTCCCTAAGAGAAGGTAAAGGGAATATGCCTAAGTATAAGATCTACGCACAAGCAACAGTAGTCCTCAGGATGTACAAGTAATGGAATGGGGTCTCTGTTATCTGCCTGCATTATTAAAAAACAACTGTGCATATGCACTAGGATGAGAGCTGCAACAACCAATAGAAGCACTCCAATCACTACATTATACAGAGCAATGTAGAAATAGTGTAGGTAGAAGAGTGCTTTGCAGCTTCTATTTCCAGTCAGTCATTTCCTCAAAAAATACAATGCTAGAGTGCACTGTTTGGTGCAATCAGTGTCTCTGGTGAAATCACAAAATGAAAGCAGATTACCATCCATGAAGAGGACAGGAGTTGTACCTGTGTGAGGCTGTTGCCTCGAGCAGCAGGAGTATTCAGAGGTTCATTTTCTTTAAAAGTGGATGAAAATCAGGAGAATCAGTCGAAGATGACATTGGATCTGATGCTGGGAGCGCAACAGTATCCAGAGTGGACACAAAGGAGAAGCAGTTATCAATGCAGATGCTGGTGAAGAGGTTGACCTGGTTGCAGATGAGCAAGGTAGTGTAGCCAAGCTACTGCGTGTGGTTGGTGGTAACACCTCTGGAATCTGCCCCGCTGTGTCTCATTATTTTAGCACCTGTTCCATCTGCCTGGTGCACAACATAGGTTAGGTCAGAACTACCCTCCACCTACCTGGCCTCTGAAGGTCCTTTTTAGAATATGAAGATATACTTCATCCAGCTCCTGAGAAGTCTATTCTATGAATAATGTCTGGTGGCAGTGGATATGTTAATGGATCAGGAAAATCTTGCTGGCATACTTCTAGTGAGCCCAATGCCAATAATAAATCATCTGCATACACTCTGAAGTTGAGAGGATCCAAGTCTATCTTGATGATCGTGGAAAAGAGGTTTGCAAACCTGTCTGGAAGAACCATAAAGGCATTTTGCAAACATTTATAAGTCAAAAGGGTATTAACTGTTGGGTTGTACAGCTACAGAAAATAATTTCGTACCATAGATCTACTACTGTGAAATGAGTCATGTCTGCTGGTATACAAGACAAAATGGTTGTGGGAAGTGGAACAAAGGGAAATGTTGGCAGAATTGCTACATTCACATCAGAGATCTTGTACAAATCCATCAGTCCCCTTACCAGGTTTTTTTAT
Organism: Ambystoma mexicanum; assembly: GCF_040938575.1. Taxonomy (NCBI): domain Eukaryota; kingdom Metazoa; phylum Chordata; class Amphibia; order Caudata; family Ambystomatidae; genus Ambystoma; species Ambystoma mexicanum. The sequence continues at coordinate 583,160,799 of NC_090922.1, read as the reverse complement.
TGGGCCGGGTCAGGGTATTGGAAGGGATATTGGTTGGTGCAATGGTCTCTTGCCGAAGCAGACACTCAATAACAGGCTTATGACTTCTGCTTCTGTCAAGATACAATATTGTGGGATAGGGGAGTGGTTTGGCTAGGTACAATGCCAGGTGTACAGGTTCTAGGTTCAATATGCGTCCAACCTCATTTTCATAAGAGAATGATATCTGAGTCCAACAATCCCTGTTTCAAAAAGGGAGTGTTGTTCCACGGTCCATCCATGAAGGCAGATGAGTCCTGTAATACGATCAAAATTCCAGTTTACAGGGACATCCAAATAAATATCGGGGGAAGGGAACAGTAAATAGTGCTACCAATTTTACATAGTAGATCTAATATCACAATGTTCACAGGAGTCAAAGGGTTAAGCACAAAAACATGATGTTCAGAGAGAGGACCCAGAGTAAGAGTTAAAGGTCGTGAAGTATGGTTGGGTGTAGGCTTAACGCCACTGTTCACAACATTTATGACTAATAAATATGGATAATGTGGAAATCCAGAAGCTTTCAGTGCGGAGGAGTAAGCTCCAATGTCTAGTAGACAAGAACATTATTTTTCACTAACAGAGCATTCTTCATAAGGAGCAGAGGGAACAAGTGAAATTAGCAGCACCGAGGAGTTGCTGGCCCTTTGGCTTTCTTGAACAGCAACAGGAGTCGGAGTCCAGAAAACGATTGTGGAAAAGACTGGGCTGTTTATTGGGCTAGTCTTTTCAGGCATTCTGATTTCCAGTGATTGAACTCCTTACATTAATTACAATGATAATTTGATAATTGAATTGGATGGGGGCAGGCAAATGTCAGTTCTGGGCTTCACCAGGACCCGAGTTTACAAACATGCCTCGTAAGCTTCCTCTGACCCATCCGTCTGTGCTGGTCTTGCCCTGTGTCCCACTCTCGTTTTAGAGAGTTACATTTGCTAAATCTGTAATGTAATTCATTTAGTCACGGTTGCTTCTTTTTGTCGTTAGCTTTTTCATGAAAGTGCTGGGCTGCCAGCAGAGGCTCAGTCAAATTGTTTAACCTTTAAGTACTCCTTTGATGCCAACTGCATTCTTTGGGTGCAGCCCCATTACGAATGCAAACACAACAGCTTGTTGTGCTGTTTTCGCTGCACAAGGTATCATGAAATGCTGATCCAAGCAGTACTTAAGCTTAGCAGGTAATCAGCTGGATTATTGCCTTTAGACTTCTTGAAGGAATTTATCTTGGTCCAATTAGTCTTGGGGCAGATTTCCAAACCTGTATGGAGTACTGGCAAATTCTTACAGGTTTCCTCTCAGGGGTTCTTTTAAGGGTCAGTTGAATTTTTGTCAGAGTAAAGTAAATGTGTCTGCCGGAGTAGCAGCTTAGAGCAACTGGTTCAAGCCAGGAGAGGTTGGATTCAGTCTGTAATCACCAGGTACTTTACGGGAATGTCTCATATTTTAGGGAAAAGTTGGATGATGTTAAACAGTGGCGCTCCACTGGGATTGAACGGTCCCCCATGTGTTCCCGGTGCTCGGCAGTTGTTGTAACATGCATTCTCAGGAGCTAGCATGAGGTGGGCGTTAGGACACCCTTTGAAATCTGGCAATTCACAGGCAGCAAGAGAGGTACCAAACATGTTTGAGGCCGCCCATCTTTCTCAAATGAATCAAAGGCTGAAAGTGATCAGGTGGCCGGGCTAGTAGGGCTATAGACTGACTGCATGCTGGAAGTTCACTCAGTGTAGAATCTGGGATGTGAAACTCAATCTCTTCGTCAGGCTGGTGTAAGGGTGCCGGTGCCTGGAGTTGTGGCTGTTCCAGCAGTGGCTTCAGTATGGCTGGAAAACAGGAAGCAAGAATGTCTTCGGGAGATTCTTTAGGTGGGCTACCCTTGGAAGTGTGGGATAGACCGGCTACAGCAATTCATCATGCAATCTTATAATTCAGTCAGCTGATCTTGTAGTTCCCCCTGCACAGCTTTAAGGGTTCTTCTAGTTTTAGATGTGATGCATTGTTCAGGAGCTCCACTATACCAATCAAAACAATATTTTCATTGTTTCTAATAGACATTTGCTCCATGGGACTCTAGAGCACTTCGTAAGTGGACGATTTATTCTAGATTAAATGTGCTTACCTCAGGAAATTGCTTAAGGACATCTTCTCTTGTAAACTTATTCAATTGGTTCAGGAATGTACATGTTTTGTGTGAGTTATCTATCTACATAACACCAGGTGGACTCCCGGTAAGAGGACGTGGAACTTCCTTTGATAGACCTTTTTCCATTCTTACAGGGGTTAAAACAAGTAAATCCTGATAAAGAAGTCTGTGCTGCTTCTAAACAATAGCACACGCTATTGTGCAGAGACAGTGTTTTGGACAAGACCACTGGTTATGGATGCAACTTTGCCACCATGTCCAAAACTATGCTCCGAGTTACCCAAAGAATGGTCTAAAGATGGGGATAGGAGAAAGAGACAGGGTTACACACACACATGGGGTGGAAGACAGGTGATCCCGATCGGATCTCATTGCTACGATACAAAGAGATAGAAAATTGTACCAGGGAGAAGAAAGCAAGTCCATAATTTATTCCCTGGTTGTGGTGCCCTTTAGGGCTTCTTGGGTAAATGCAGACAGTTTTTAATTTTGCGTGAACCATATATTTTCCTAAAACAGAATTGAAATAAATAATTAAAATAAAAAGCTCACTCAATCAGGGCAGCACACATGCAAAAATAAAAACACAGATGTTCTACACTTAAATGAACTATTTAGTATGGTCGTCATGTGGGGTTTAAAGAGCTCTCTATCAGAACAGACCAGAATAACCTTTAACAAAAGACAGAACAATCAAAATAGATGGACCAGTCATCATTTCGACAATGACCTTTCGCATATAAATGGCTGGTTTCACTGTTGACCAGGGCCCTGTCTTGACCTGTGGACTTTCCCTTGAGAGAGAGTTACCCAAGTAGATTTACTGGGTGCCTGGGAAAGTTGCAGGCAGAACTACCCACGTGGATAGAAGGCACCCGAATTGATGCATTGATGCGAAAATCAAATAGGTAAACCCTCCATGCAACTCATCCTTACCCATCATATCCACAGGGGGTTTGGAAAATTGCCATCTCTGTTTATTTACACTTAGGCCAGCTCCTACTGCCTCGCTTTGACTAACAACGAGTCAATGGCCACAGTCACAGCCCTCACCAACATTTCCAAGCTGCAGACCCTTTGTGGAAGTCCCACCCAATGAGAGAAGGGGGGCAGAACATAAAATTCACCACCCAGCCTGGCGGTGTGGCTTCTTAGAGTAATACATGGCTGGCGGTTGGAGGACTTTAGAGTACATTGGGCCTCATTACAAGTTTGGCGGTATGGGAAAAAAGTGGGAAATGTTTGCCTCCATTTTCCCCACACCTCCAAACTACAAGTTTGGTTGTATTCCCTCCAGTGGAATTTACTGGATGGTAATACTCCTGCACTTAACCTCCAAAAATCGGCAGTATTCCCATCCGGTAACTCCACCAGAGGGAATACCACTGAAAATCCCCAATGGGGTCCTATGGACGCCATAACATGGGGATTTAAACTAACACTTGTGATCCAGTAGTACTGCCAGACGTAATACCTCCAGCAGTAATACCGCCAGACATAGTGCCTGTAACAGTAATATCATTTGTAATATCATTTGGTGGTATCTCGGTGGTATTACTGCAGAGATACCGCCAAACTCATAATAAGCCCCATTGCAAAGATTGTGCAGGAGTGGAGGCTGCTAGAGGTGAGGGGGGATGAGTCAATGGATGGAGAAGGAGGAAGTGAGGGGCTGGAGGAAAAGGAGGAAAAGGAAACAGAGGAAAAGGAAGGAGAAGTTAAAACCTGGGTTGGATTGGAAGGAGGTAGTAAAATCAGAGAAAAAGGCGGGAGGAGGTAAAACATGGATTGGAGTGTAAGGAAAGTGTAGAGGAGCAGGTGGATGCATTCTCCTTAGTCACCACCCTGTCACTCCCACCCTATTGGAATGATGGACGAAGAGCTACAATTGGGAACCCACACTTTTATGCAATATGTCTATACCCCGTCGATTATATGAAAGGTGATACTGAGGCAGCCATTCAGAAGATACCCTCATGTTGAAACAGTGGAAGAAAACTACCAAGAAGGATGTCCCTTGCCGAGTTGTCAAAATGCAGACATGGATAAAATGGTGCGTGACATGGATGTAGATTAAACCAAGTCTAATGACAGCAAAAGAGTGTTCTAAAGAAGATATATGAACCTATGCCTAAACAATATGAAAATACTTAAGAATGACGATGTCATTGGAGCACTAAGAGAAACAAGTACTCCATGATGCAGTATTTATGATTACAAAGAACAATGACTGGTAATACGCAGAAACGCAAGGTAGAAGGAATACATAGAAACAGTTATATGTGATTATACCGACCACAATTACAGAGTGGTACATTTCACTGTGGACAAAATACTCAATTTATTTTTATTTTTTATTTGGGGCCCCCCACCCTAACCCCCCTGTATTTTTACCCTTATAACGCCACCCCAACCCCATCCCGACCCATTTTAACCCTTTTACCCCTCTACCCTTTATTTATGTAATCAATGTTTGTGGTGTTTTTCTGTATTATGGTCCACTCTGAAATGTACCACTCTGTAATGTTTTAGATATATTAACTGGATACCATAGAAGTTTGCTTATAATAGGCATATATTCAACATTTAGGACTACCATTAGAAAAAGATGGACGACGGCTTATGTCATTCAACCCAACTACGATCCCAGAATCTTAATGTGGAAAGATGATAAAAAGCTGTTTTCCTTGCAAAATGGAGGAGGACATTGGCTGAGATCCAAGGATGCTATTTCGAGAGATGAAGGAAAGAGCACAAAGGCAGTCTAATGAGCAGACCATGTGCAAGGACATGTTTTCCAACGATTAGAAGGAACTAGAACATATACTCATGCCAAATATTAGATATTTAAAAGGGCATAGAGTCAATATGGGATAGAGTGAGCAAGTTTCTAAAGGCTAAAAGGAGAACTGCACCCATTGGTGTTAAATGCACCCTCACAATGAACACATTCATGGCCTTGCAACATGTGATGAGGAGCTCGCAAACAAGGGCTATTCATTAGGCCTGGAGCTAAGAAAGTGGTGCACATACAGTCCCTCCAATGTCATGAGACAGTGCAGACTGGCAAGGTCAGTCTTCAAACAGAAGACACTGGCATGGGGCCTACCGATGCCAGAGAGGGTGGCCTAATTGGGAAACAAGGGAAGATCTGATGCATCTCCAAACATATGGGTTTCGTTTCTATGTACGCGCTGCTAGCAAGCATAATTTCCAAAGTTGGATTTGGGTTGCCAACCAATTAAAACAGCCTGCCATGCACTTTTACATACAATGTTTCAAAGTATTATTCCGCTGCCACATTTTCTACTATGACGAGTACCCCACACCACATGTTTAGAATTAGCTCATGGTGTGTCTCACAGATAATAGACCACCGATCAGAGACTAACACACACATTTTCTATAAGTAGATGTGATCCCTAATCCAATCCCACCCATCGATAGGTTTTTACTGTTTGCCGCATAGGAAGACGTCATAGATGACACATCAAGCATTATAAAAGCTAAAAACGAATGATAAGACATTGTGATCCTGCATGAGTCGATTTCATGAGTGTTTGTTTGTCCTGCTTTACTTCTTGAGATCAAAGCAGTATTTTACAATCTCCTTTGAGTCTGTCCGGTTATTAGGTCTGAAATATTTTACTGGTAATTTCATCCAGCACAACAGATGCTTCAAGGTGCTAGAGCACAATGGAGTACTATTAGAGGACAGGAGTCAGGAAGTAAACCCTGAAATGGAGTGGAGAGAGGCAGCAGGTCATGAGGAACTGTAGGAGGGGGTAACAGGAAGAAGTAAGGGTGTGGAGAAAATGGAAAGAAGTATGAGGAGTTCGTTTCAGCTGAAGGTTGCAGTAGCAAGGACCGGAAGGAATGCAGAGGCAAGGTTCATCAAAGGCAGGTGAAAGAGAGGGGAGGATGCACAAGACAAGAAGGGAGAGCATAGCATTCAGGTTTCTAGGAGCAAGGAGAAAGGAGGGGTCTACCAGGGAGATGGAGGAGGTGCATAGTGCCTAGAGCAGCCTATTAAAGACCTTGAGAAGTATGAGCATTACCTGAAGTTTGTCGAGGTGACAGAGAGTGCATCAACCAGGAGGCCCAGTGAAGTGACTCGGATTTGAACTTGGTGGCAAATCTTTTTCAAGCTAGCCATGGGTTTGGCACCCAGGAAAGCCAGCAACTGTGCAGTTGGTTAAGTAGCAGGGAACACCATGAGACGAGAGAGTGAGATACTTGGTATTTTTTCTTTGGTTAGCCTGATGATTTCTTTCATTTGGAACTTGGGTTTTTCTGTGCACTATTTAAATAAAAGAACTAAAAACACACTTCTGTGTCCAGTCATTTGTGTGTCCCTCTCAGCTTTCCGTTTGAGGCCATACACTTATTTCAGGTATATTTTTTCAGTGTCTGATTATCATGTGCATGCGTACACCTAGCCAGAGGGAAAACTGAGTGCGGGTGGTGTTTCGAGTGAGGGTGGGGTGTGTGTGTGCAGTGTGCATAGGGGGTGTACACTTAGCTATTCTGAGAACATTGGGCCTCATTACGAGGCTGGCGGTAATACAGGCACGGCTGCCACCAGTATTTAATTTTTTCTGGCGCCCGAAAATGGGCAATTACCGGGTCATTACGCCCTTGCCGGACCCGGTATTTGCCCATTCCTGGGCGCCAGAAAAAATTAAATACTGGTGGCAGCCGTGCCTGTATTACCCCATTCCCATTGAGCCCCATAGAAAGGGGAAGTCGGATGCACCGGCACCATTATGAACGGTACTGGTGCATCCGGCATGCTGTGTTCGCGGGTGCCGCTCTGCCCGCCAGGTCTGACCTGGTGGGCAGAAAGGCACCCACGAGCACAACTCGTAGATTGCCGGTCCGGGAACTACGGCACCAGCAAGCTTACCGGTACCGTAGTTCCCAGACCGCCAAACTTATAATGAGGCCCAATGTGTGCTTTGTGCTTACTTGTATTCCAGGCTTATTGCATATGCAGCGAAGTCACTGGATTAGGGCAACGTTTTGCAAGCTCAACCGCGCTGGTATGTTCTTTTGAATATTGGCTGCAGCATGCGCTTCCGTGGGGTATTGGCTATGCCCCAAGCCACAACAAAGTATTTAGAATGAAGTTGTTTACAGCTGCATAATTGCACTAACCGGATTCCTTTTGTAATAGCTACAGTTTTTGTGACTCAAATAAGCATTTGTTATACAATTATTGTAATTGGTCCAATTAAAAGAACAGTTTCTGTTGTCGACCTTCATGAATGTACGCAAGAGGGATGCTGAAAGTAAATGCGATTAAATGTATTATTTATGCAAGTATTACTATTTCATCACATGCTTGTTTTAGTACACACAGGGGGGAAAAGAGATTGGGCATAAGGGTATATTAGCTCTGTGCAGCCAACACGTGTTTCGAACATGCAAGTCATTATCAAGTCCAAATAAATATTGGAGACCCTTTTTCCACAGACATAATTGTCAAATAAAAACATTTGTGGTCATTCAAATTTTCCCAAAATGCTTATTGACTTTAGTCAAAGAGCCAGGAACCCTCATGTGTGCCTTTCGTCTTTCTCATAGCGGTATTTTGAAAGACTACGATATGAGTGTACCAGACTATTTATCTTGGAAGGATGACCTTCTATCAGAAAATAAATTAAACGGTTATCATAGGTATCTGATAATGTGCTGTGCTCAGTATAACACATATACTGTTCTTATTTATTATGACTACAATACTGGAAGTGATATTTAGAAATGAGCCTTGTACAATTGTAGAAAGTATATGTTTATTAAATAATTTCCTTTTTATTCGCCTCTGAATGATTGGTAACTTGGATGAAGCAGCACATCTGTATACACAATATTAATAATTAAAAAATAGAAAAGAGCACTTGCAGTTGTAGACTCTGTGTTCTAGTCCTCTGATCCCTTGCAAGGCCTGTCATTATCCCAGCATCACTGCAAAGCCTATCTATCTCCCCTCACCTACCCCCATGAACACAGTGCACCCTCATTGTGATGGTGACATTCCTGAAGGACGCACATGCCGACAATCTATGTCTCCAAATACCAGCCAGGTCCTCACCTCCAGTGATGCCTCTGTCACTGCGGCTCTCATTTTAATTTTGACTATGAATACACAGCCCCCTCTCCAAGAAATTGGTTTCTTCCTTCTAGTTGTGTGTGGCAACAAGGAATGGCTGCTATAGACATTTATTAACTGAAAATCAAACCTATCTATCCCTAATTCTAAGTGGGTTTTGTAAGGGAGGCATGATATTGCAAGTATGACACTGACACAAAAGGTACAATTTGTAAAACCTTTATTCAATTTTCAGGGTTTGGAAAAACTCCTACTTTGTCTTATAGCTAGGATGGGAGTAGTGTCTACCATCAAATAATAAATAAAACAGTCCTAGTTGAGTCTGTCAAATCAAAATGGCCTACAGTAACAAAACCTAATGCCTGCCCTAGCTCTTGTATAAAAAGTGCATAAAGGAGAATATGTATGCAAAGGAAAATCAGTGTTAGAGTATAAAGAATAAATGTGGCTGAGTCATCTCTCCTCCCCACGTTAGACAGCATGGAGTAAGACGGTCCCCGTAAACAGGATGACACACTCTGGCTCAGATTCTCAAAACAAAGGCAGTTCAAAACGTGAATCGCGGCCCTCCACGTTTCCCTCGAACGGGCTTGGACCTCTCAAAGTAACAAGTTCACATAGGTTTCCATCAGTCGGGCTCGGACCTTTCAAAGCAACAAGTTCACTAGGTTTCCCTCAGTCAGGCTCTGACCTTTCAAACACAGCACTTGTAGGGGTTCCCTTCCCCAAGCTTAATTCACATCCTTTATCTGCTTCTTATGGTTCATTTACAACAAAAACATCTCACCTTCACAGAGACTTTCGAAATGGGCTACTTCCTTTTGACCAGACCACTCCGCTACTCAGTATCGCTGGTTTCACAGCTATCAGTAATTCAAAGTTCACCACAGGTCTGCCTTCCTTTGCGTCTCATCCACATGTGTGCAGCCTTCAATTGTGCGATATACTGTTGCAACTTCAATCTTTGCTGAACACACACCAGTCTTTCATGTTGCTCGCCAGCCCGCCAGCTCACAAGCTCACCAGCTGTGTGCATTCCTTTCTTGTCTTTGCAGTTTTAATTCACAAGCCAAGGTTAATACCACAGGCATGGCCTTGCTTCCCTGACTCTGCAGTCTTCTTTTCTGGGATTTGGCCTTCTCCACATGTCTTTCATGCCCTTCTGAAGGCAACAACCTCCTGCAGGGAACTCCTGGCATCCTCTACCCTTTGCTCTCAACCCCCCTCTGTCTGCTGCTCTGCTCCAGTAGGTTTGCCTTTGCCCATGAAGTTCTGCTCTTGCTCGTGTTCCACCTTGCTCAGAGTGTGGCTCTATGTTCCATCTTGTATCCATGAAGGGAGAGCTAATTGGTATCAGATGTATGTTCTTAAAGTCAAGTGCCTGACTTTGCCTGATCCAATTAACGGGACATGTCCAGATATGTAAGGGTTAGCCCCTTTACTCTCAGTCGCCCTCTTCCTCTGCCCAGTGTTTTTGTGAAAAATGGTGTGGGCGATTTGGGACATTGAAGGATTCTTGTAAATAGGATGGGTCATGGCTATGGGAAAGGGGGGAATACCGCCACTCGCCATCGGTTGCCTCACCTCCACTCCCCGAACACCCCTCACCCAGGTCATCCTCCCGCACTAGTCCACCCCCAGGAACTGGATCCAAAAGCGATGGCCGTGTCCTGGCCCCCTGGATGACAAGTCCCTGAGTACTAGCAGGTGGGAGATCCTCTGGTTTCTCAGTTTCCCTACCTAAACAAACAAAACTTGGGTGCTTGCCAGGAACTCTGTGTGAGTCAAGACAAAAATGCACAGTCCCCATTACAAAGGCCCCTAGTCCATCCCACTCACTACACCCAAAATCCATAAAGTGTAGCTACTGTTCGTAATCCAGGAGAATGTCTCCATGCTCCTGGATGTAAAGCATCCAAACGCCTCTGAGGGTACACAAAACAAAAGTTTCACAAAATGCCTGGTTTCTCCATAACCCAACAGAAATAAACAGTCACATAAAGTTCTCATGGGGTTAGGAGAATGACTCCCCTCTTCTTGCCGCCACCCAAATCATTTTTACCTTTCTTAAAAAAGTTTGTAGGTCCCTTAGGGAGAAATTCAGTCTCTCGGTTTTGTAAAAATCTTCATCTGCACCACTGGGACAAGGTTTCTGAAGTCCCTCCCGACTTTCCAGCACTACACTTCCATGGAACTACTTTGGGAAATGTATCAAATTGGTTGACTGTCATTTTAGTTTCTTTATTACAACAATGATGGTTTTCTTTGTATCATGTGTCATGAATAAGGCAAGATTAAGGCATAAACTGAAGAAATGAAAAGACTGATTTCTTGGCAGGACCTGGTGTTGACCAATCACCAATGTGTAATTGACTGATGACAGAAGACAAATGGGGTGTGTCTCTATGGTCCTTCCGCTAGGCAATTCTGGGGTGTTTACAGCAATTATCTCATTTGGCAGGGCTATCCCAGCTATCCAATGTTCAGATAGCGAAGGAGAGCATAAACTATCCCCGGCCTCCCACCATGTTAGGCCCTGCTGTTGTACTTTCCAGGATCGCTAAGTTAATGCCCTTTTATGGGGTTTGGGAGTTTGCATCTTGAATTCCCGGACAACGTCTCTTCTCAATTGCTGAGGAAGGTGCTCTCAGTTCGTACTATTCACCGTTCACCCTTGTTGCCTTAAATTTCAAATACAGTCTAAAGAGTTTCGGAAACAGCCTGTTCCGCTCCCTCCCGGACTTTCTGTATGGGAGTCCGGATGCTTCACCAGGTTGGTAGGATTTCAGATGATGGTGAATTACCTTCTCCCACTCATGTTGGGGTTTGCTTCTCGGACCCTGTACAGCTGGTTGTTGGAAGCAGACCCTGGACTCAACCTTCCTTCTCTATACAAAACATCCAACCACTAGCTCTCGGCATATTGTTCAGGCTGGTGTTAGTAGCTCTGCAAACGGATAAGTTTAGCAGTTTCTGCACAGTTGTTGGACCGCCTGGTCCACACACTACAGACCATGCCACCATGACCCACACTCCATCCTTCTGCAGGGCCGACTTTCAGCCGACTGGTGTGATGCTTTCCCCACATGTTACAAACAATGTAGTTCTGGTAAAACCGGGGTGTTCAGCCACTTCTTCTCTTGTTCAGCTTGCCTCTCACCCACCGGCCACCAGCTATCAGTTGTATATCGTTTAGTGTTCTGCCTCCATGTGGACTACAAAACACTACAGGGCTGTTCTGGGTTTTCTTCCTGTGGGTTACCCTTATCCGTTATCACACAAGAAAACCACAGGTCAATGATTTCTATAATTTGCTTTCACCATCTTGTGTTACCCTATTCTTTCTTGCCCTTCAACCATACTCCGCTAAACCCTTGTGTCGTTCTAATCCTAGGATGTGCTGATTGCTCCGCCTGTCTAGGGTGAGGGGATAGGCAGAGAACAACTTGCCCTAACACTAGTCTAGATACAAACGGCCATCTCTATCGAGAAATAGGACGTTTTTTGCTAAAAGGCATATGCCAGGAGGAGTCAGGCATATGTCGACTGCTATTCAAATGAATTTCTTTCTATGTTTTATTCAAGTTCTTTGTCTAGCAGAAAAAGTTTAAAACAATTGATAAAAAAGAGAGAAGAAAAAATATTCTTCTGACATGCTCTTGTTGTGCGCTTCGCTGATTCTAGGCGCAACATTCAAGAGGACTCACTGTTGCATAACTTGCTTACAGGATTTGTTTTTCTTCATTAGCAGTAAGATAAACTCCACCTAATATTTACAGAGATGACTTCTAGTCGTTGGGTCTCTCTGTATTGTGTCTACATGAATTTTGAATTTCTCTCCTTCCTACTTTGCAAGGGAGAAATTATTACAACCTTTTCTGTGACCTTGTTTTGAAATCACTATGCAGGGGCGTGTAAAAGCTGACCAGTTTCAGTGGACTGGTGTCAATGTGCCACTTTCTTCAGGGCTAGGAAAAGGCAGCAATCTGTGTGCCTTGTCTTGTTCAGTTTCAGCTCTGTCTGCAGTTTTTGGTATTGCCCAACCCTGTTGCTTGATTTACTGTGCTCCTTAGTTTCTGTACAGCTAGTGACGGGCATGTTTACAGGGTTCCATGCTTCATTGGCATTCCTTGATACGTGGATCTGCTAAGCCAGTACTTTCAAGCAATATGTAGTCAAACTTCCCTTTCTTCTGCATCAAGTTTTCAATTGCCTTCAGACCATTGTCTTTTACTGAGCAACATAGACAGCCATTTCGGAGTTCAAGTTATTCCTCATACAGTTCTCCAGCTCGATTTACGGGCAATGACTTCTCCACCACACTTCCTTCACCAAACTCATTCAGTATCACTGCAATTCTTCTATTGTGTTGTTCTGTCAGGATGTGGTTAAGGAGTGTAGTCTTTCCAGTACCTTGCCTGCAGCGATCTGACCGCACACTCTCATGCATACAAATGCTGATGCTGCCTGAAAACCTTAAAGTAGCGTTTGGTAAAGGGAGACCTTACATTGCTTTCATTATCAATTGAAACATTTAAAGTCCTAATAGACTGACAGCAGTGTGTGTTTGTTTAAAGTTGTTCTCTGCCTATCCCCTCATCCTAGACAGGCAGAGCAATCAGCGCATCCTAGGATTAGAACGACACAAGGGTTTAGCAGGGTATGGTTGAAGGGCAAGAAAGACTAGGGTAACACAAGATGGTGAAAGCAAATTATAGAAATCATTGACCTGCCTCCGTGTGGGACACCTATTCGCCTCTTCATTTCTGCTTTCTCCACGGCCGAGATCCCATCGGCATGAGAGACGTACTTGTGCATTCCCTTGAACCTAACCTTCCACGTGTCTTGCTCTAGCTTCACAGTCCTGCATTTGGGTGTTCTCCTGACTGCAATCTTTCTATGGGTCTCTATTTCTCTCTCCACCTTGACTGCTCTCTCTGGCATCCTTCCTGGTACCCTTCCTCCTTTGTTTGTTTCTGATGCCCTAATATAGTGGGGTCGGCCCGGATGTAACCTCCCTTTCATTGACTTCAGATGTTCTGGTATTTTTCCTGCTCGCTTTTAGGGTTCCTAGGAGCTTCTTAGTCTCACTACCTAAACCATCAGTGTAGTTCGATGTTAGACAGTAAGACAAGGTTTTAGATATGCATTTAGACCCATATGTCAGCCCAGCGGCTTGGGATTTAAGGGAGCTGTGCCTCACAATCGCATTCTTATCCCCAAGAGAGGTGTCCATGAGATCCTCCTACATATTACCACAATTTAGGGGAATAGTGGTTAGCGACCTCACCTGTCTAGCCTCATACAGAGGGGTCCCCCCCTGGGCAGAAGTTATGCCATCTGAAGGATCATCATATCTGCTATTGGCAGCTACAACTGTAATAGCTCTAGCAAATGCACATATGGCAATGAGACAGACAAAAAGGCAAAGAATCAGAGAGAGACAGAAAAGCAGAGAGAGAGAGAGAGAGACAGAGAGACACATATTATAAATTAGTATCTGGCGAGGGAGGTGTGGTGGTTCGGAACAGGCTCTTTACCACACAGGGAAAGACCCCACTCCAAGCCACCTCAGAGCGGAAGGCTGCCATCTTCCCTCACCAGGATGAAGATAAGTGTGCTCCCCTGTGACCCTGTTCCTTCACTTCCCCTTCTGCTCCACTTCCACCCCCCTTTTCCACATATTTAGCCTCACCACTACTCTGCCCCACTTACCTTGCGTTGCCATGTCCCTCGTTGACGTTGGGAACAGTAGTGTTCATGGCACGTATCTGCATCACGAATGGCTGACCGTGGAAAGGGGGAAGGGATTACAAGTAGATCACTTCTCCTCGATCCATGGCAGACATTGTTTTTTGTCGTTTTTTCTCAAGCCGAGAAACGTATACTAATAGCAACAGAACCCTCATGCTCCCCCTCCTTGGGTTCTATTGCTTAAATGAATACAGTTACTATACATATATAATATACTTCTATAGCTAAAACTGAACAGTCTAATTCTTTGGCAAATACCCCTCCACATCCTTAAGAACATATATGAAATTAAGAAATGTCTTCACCTCTATTCGATAGAACTAGAAGAACACCTAGCATGGGCACTCTTCCCCCAGCACAGCTCATTAAGCCTAACTCAAATGCAAATGGGAATGTGTTCAGTATTTTCTACTCGAAATGGGCTGGTGAATGTTCACACTAGATTGGATACTGTGAGGGGTCAGCAATGCGAGGCGGACAACTGATTGATGATTGTTCAAAACATGCCATTTTATTTTAATAGAAATTATATCAAAATGCCTCACTATCCCTACTTTGCTCACGGTTTCCCTACCTAACCAAACTAAAGGGAAACATTCTAAAACAGGAAGTCTGGCCCTCACACTAAAAATCAAATGCAAACAAAAATATATGCCATTTCAAATCAACATCCACAATACTGTTCACAGTATTGTCGCAAACTTTTAACCACAACAGTGAACTCCCTTCTCCACGATTCAAGGTATGTTCAGTTTCAATGTTCACCAAAATATAAGTAATTCCAGATAGATAGCAAAGTCTTAGTTCAGTTTTGAAAAGTCTCAATTTTAAGGTAAGATCTGTCAACCACAGTTCAAACAAAAGTTCCTCTTCTTGGTGAAATATAGACTTTCCACTTCCTTTGACTAGCATCAATGTTATTCTCTTCCATGATGCCCTTTTACCACTTGTAGTTATCCAAAAAGACTTGACACAGTTCAAAAAGGAAAACAAATTCTAGAATGTTTGTACAATACAAGTCTTGTTTAACAGCAATTATTTGTCTATTCAGGTTAGAATTCACAATAGGTATATTTGTTAGGATGACTTCACAGTTCTGCTGCTTCTACTTCACTTCTATTAAAGTTGGCCATGATGACATTTTTTCCTTTACCTCACAGCCTTCCACTTCAATGGAAGCACTGAAGTCTTGCATTTAATGACAACCAGATATACCACAATACTTTGTATTTCAAGAACGTTTTGGGCAAGACACTCCCCCTGTGAATATTTCTCTTCAAGAGGGGTAGCCATTTTGCCTCTTTTGGATGTATGCCACCACAATAACAACCCACAATTGCTTTTTGGACCCACCTCTTCCTTCTACACCAGTCTCTGGTAATATATGTTGTGTCAACTTCAAATAATGTTCATAAGCCACAGGGTTTCCCTTCCCCAGCTTATTATTCACCTCTGTGCTAATTGTAAGCCAATTAACTACCCAGAAACCTTGGTACCACTCTCTTGGCTTTAGGTAATGCTTGCACACTTGTAACTTGGGTAAGGTTGAACTTCTATTGGGCTCACAGTAATTGTTATACCATTTCCTGGCTTTGAGAAAGGCTGTTTTCCATCTCAATGAGGGAACACTCTTGGGTTGGGCAATGCTTGCGCTATCTCCCACTTCTGTGACAATGTTTAAACACTTACCTTCTTTTGAGAGTAATGATTGTTCATAAGTGTTCAGTAATGCTTTCACAATGTTTGTTCGCTTTAATGAGAGACACAAGTCCACTTCTTCTTTGTTTAAGGGTTTAGCAACGGGCTGTTTTTACTCGTTTGTTTGTACGCGAGTAAAAAAATACTTCGGTACAAATGCAAGTACTACTTTCCATTGTTCCCTTGTTATAGACTTGAACGACACAACATCTACTCGCTTCTGCTTCTATGCAAGCTAACATTCAAGCTGGATACTGCTACCGGCAATGCTCCCGCAAGTTATCAGCATGCCAGGTTTAACTCACCGGCTTCTGTGATCCTATGGCTGTGTGTTGCACAACTTCTACTGCATCTGGCTCACTCTGGACCCGCACCCTTCTTCTGCTAAGGTGTCTTCGGTCCGGCCGCTCTACTAAGGAGCTCCTCTCACTCCTGAGACCCGTGACTCACTCACAGCTTCTCTCCTCGGTCTCCAACACATTTCCTGCATGGCAATCAGGCTCACATGGGGAAAGACAGACGCTCTGCAGGTCTTCCACTGCGCAGCCTCTGCACTTCAGATCTTGGGGAACAGGACCCTCTCAGAAAAAGCAGGTGAACTCTGCTGCATCTATGTTCCTGCATCCCTCTGGTTGTCCCACCTTTGCTTGATTTGCCAGCACTGTGCCTTCTGCTTTTTGCCTCTGCTGCTACTGCACACACTACATTCACAGTTCCAGATCCTTCTCATTGCCTGCACCGGAGGGGACCTTTCATGCCTCCCAGTTTCCTTAAGGTATGGGTTATTAGGCTTACTTGACTGACTGCTGTTACAGCATGCCTCTTCAGCCCTCTTCCTTGTCCCAGAACTAATGGGAATATGGGACTTGTTGTCCCCATTAACAAGTTAGTACTTTTAGGCAATGGCTTGATTTTAAGGGTAGATTTATTCCCCTTACAATTATTTAAAGACTGAGCTGTAAAACGTGTTATAATAGAGGAAGATATTTGACTTAAGACAATTTTTCTAGATCTTTTTACATTATACCTTTGGGAGTAAGGAGGGTGTTTATCCTGAATTACCTTGAAGGGTCTTTCTGTTGTTAAGGCTTGATTGTCAATTTTTGGATAATATTTCATTTGTGCATTTAAGCAACATTTACGAATCACCAATTGCGTGTTTTATCCTTTTATTGTAAATACTTTCTGCTATATTTTGTATGTTGTGCGGAAATGGATGGAACGTAATTAACAGGCCAGACAAGCAATCTGCCATTAAATGATGCATGCAGATTTGATTACATTTTACAGACGGAGCATAATATCCACACTGCCAACAGATCATGCTCCCTATAGAAACTGTAAGTACACGTCTATCTGCACTGCATTTTTATGCAGACTGGAGGCATGAATCCCTATGGAAGCAGCATGTTATTTACAACAGTAAAAACTAAGCGCAATACGGTATCTGGTCAATCCATCGAACACCAAAGCATCTTATACCAAACCATTGAATTACCTGCAATGAAATGAGGGGTTAGATTAGGGTTGGTCTAGGGTTAGGGTTGGGGCTAGGGTTAGATTAAGGGTTACATTAGGGTTAGGGTTGGGGCTAGGGTTAGGGTTGGGGCCAGGGTTAGATTAAGGGTTACATTAGGGTTAGGGTTGGGGCTAGGGTTAGGGTTGGGGCTAGGGTTAGATTAAGGGTTACATTAGGGTTAGGGTTGGGGCTAGGGATAGGGTTAGGGTTGGGGTTAGGGTTGGATTAAGGGTTACATTAGGTTTAGGGTTGGGGCTAGGGTTAGATTAAGGGTTACGTTAGGGTTGCGCTGGGGGGGATCCCCCCTAATATACACAAAAAATGTAAACGACACAAGGAGCTGGCCAGTGCCGAAATTTCAGCCCTGGACAACTCAATGTAACATTTTAAAGTTACAAAATAAAGCATTGAAATGCTATCTTTTACATGTAAAAGTGCATTTCCATTGAAACCAGTCCATTTATATTTTCGATGGACTGGTTTAGATGGAATGGCACTATTACATGTAAAAGATAGTCTGTGGATGTTTTGGCATTCGAGGATTTTTATTAGATGCTTTGGTTTGTCGTTGCTTTTTTTTCCGATGGAATCACTATAAATTGCGCAATACATAGCAATTCATTGGCATGCTGGCCATCCTTCATATACATGGCAGCCAGCATTACTGCCATAGAAGCCTGGCACTGATTGGTTTACCATGCCATTTTCACACCACTGTTATCCATCCAAATGACACAGCAAAGGCTTTGGACATGTGTTAGCAGCCGCAATCCACAACGTGCAATTTAGTCCGTTTTTAAAAGGAGGCTGTTTGTGGCAAAATATGATAAACCAATTACAATACAAAGAAAAGGTGCATGTTCTTTAGTACACTTACCCTTAAAGACTCTTGTGGCCCAGCGAGCCTGGAGCTCAGAAATGGGCATGATGGCCCCGAGAGGCTGGATTAGGCCGATGAACGCCACTGTTGGTTTCTTCAATTGTGGCGGGAAGACATGTTTGTACAGGGGGATCTTGTTTTCGTGGGCTTGGAGCACAGAGTCCTCAAAGAAAGGGAAGGTGAAGCTGTAGCCTGTGGCAAAGACGACCACATCAATGTTCTCCTCCACCGTTCCATCCTCAAAGATGGCAGCCGTTTCCGTGAACCTCTTCACGTTAGTTTTCACAAGCACTTTGCCAGAAATTATGCGGTTTGGTAGGTCATCATTGAGTGTGGGATGCTGACCGGAATATCTACACATTTAAAAAAGATGTTCAGGAAAGAAACAAATGAAATGGCAGAACCACAAACTGGAATATACAAGAAATGGTGTGTAGGATGAGGAACCATGCACTAGACATTTATTTAGCATATTTCTTTCTCAATTTCTTTTACGAGACAGAGAGAGAGAGAGAGAGAGACAGAGAGAGAGAGAGAGAGAGAGAGAGAAATAAAAACTTTATTCGTAAATGTAAATTCCCATCAAAACACAGACAATACTAAAAAATAAAGATACAGTCAAGATCATGTAGTGCACAAAAGTATACTAAAATCATTGATCAGCACATAGCAATTGCCTACATAACATGAGTGCACGTTCAGTGTACAAATACACTTTGTGGGCCCTTGGCAAATATGGGGCTGACCATACAAATTTGAGTGCTGATTGCACATGTCTAATCTTGGAGGTTGTTAGTGCTGGGATAAAAAAATAATTTCTTAGATTTGTTACGGTGGAACAAAAAAATGAAAAATCCAACAAATCATTTTTGTCACTCTCACAGCTAGGACAGTTTCTTCTCAAAGTGCGATTTGCTGGCGAAGAGGGCATTCTTTCTCCAGTGAACAAAAGATTTGCTCAAAGAGCCATAATGACAAACCATTGGACATTTGCTGGCCTTACCATTTTAAAGGCGATGTTAGGATAATAAAATTGTACACTTTGTTTCTGCAAGTCATTTTTGTTCCTTATTTTTGTTCTTTGAGGTTAGAAGGCCTCTGTTAGCTCTCCTCCGGTGGTGTTACCTATCCGCGACTCGTCTCTGAACAAATGGCCAAGGTCAAGCTCTTGTAGAGAAAATTTGATATACTTTAACCAAGGCGCAGCAGCCCAGGAATTTGTGGCCATAAGATCTTTCACTAGGCCCTAGTTATTGATAATTCGGTCCTCTCCCATAGACACAGCCAATACATCAAAGGCTGGATTGATATGAGGTTTTCTACATAAGCCAGTTCAGGTTCTTTGTGTAGCACGTGCCCTGGAAAGCCCTGTGCTAAACCCATGATGTTAGGAATGTGTTTTCAGTTATTTGTTTTTTTTGTTTGATAATGACCCCACGCAGCCGCGCCGTATGAAATACACCCAATTTTGCCCCAAATCTCAGGATTGAGCCGTTTGTGATGCCTTTATAGTTTGTTGTTTTATAGGTAATGACTAGCCCAAATCACTAGAGATCGTCACCCCAAGGTAGCAAAATGATTTGACCCACTTGAGACTTTTCCCTGCTACTAGTATGGCGTTACCTTATGGTTTACTATTGCTAACCAAAATACAATGTGAAGGTGGGCACCACAGCGGTTGGGACCTTTTTTCAAATTCAGTTCATTTAGGAAAACTGTGTAATTTTTTAACCTGGAGCTACCAGTCTGTAAGTGATCCTATGGCATCCGGATCACACTGAACAAATTGCAAGAAAAAGTAAGGTAACAATACCGTACTTAAGACTGGTGCTTCTCAGTTGACCTTAAATAAGGTTGCTCAATCATATATAGCTCTTACGTGAAGTAATTCAAATGTCAAACAAAATATATCTCCAAATAATACAAAGTTTTCCAAGAGAAATGTTTAATTCACATTCCTTGGTTATATATTTCTTGATTAGTTCAGATATTACGAGGCAACTCAAAATCGATAGGTCAATTATTCACAATAGTACATTTGCCAATGCATTTCGGTCTGAGACCATCTTCAGGGCTGTACTGAAGTGAGTGTAGAATCTACACAATGTTAACATCAAACATTCATCGTAATACACATAAATATAAATATAATCGATAATTCAAAATAAAGCAAAGCACATACCCCAAATAGATCCAAATAGATGTTGAACATGTAGGAAAAAATAAATATAGAAAATATGTCAACACACGTCATATCTCTAACCAAACATAGTTTTTACCATCTTTATGTCCCGTGCCCTGTACCTGCTAATTGTGAGTTGTCCTCTTCTGTGAATGCGTTCGTAAACGTCTCCAATGTTCCTGTCAATTATTTGAGGGGAAGTATGTATTACTATCAATATCGCAATATCCAATTATGTAACTGTATGAGCCGAAGAGGTTGAATGGGCTCTTACCTGCACACGTATGTTTCGCGCGCGGGACCGATCACGCTCGCTGTACAAGCGAAAGTGAACTGCGCACAGCCAATAATGCTTTTAAGGGTAGTCATGGGAACCTAGGCGGGGCGCCGGGCAGCTGCACTGTTGCTGCTGCACGTACGCCTCGGGACCCACCGCCCTGCGTGAGCGCTGGGAGGCGGGACTGTTGCCATGACAACAAGGTGTGTGTATGTAGTCTGTTGCTAATGATGGAATTAACTTGTGTGGATAGGGGAGGAGAAGTGTGGACAAAGCCTAAGTATTAGTCAAAACAATACACTTGACATCGTTCTATATCCATGTACATATTCTGTAAATGTCAACAAACGTAGGTATTTAATTAGGTTAGGACCTGGTTATATGGGGTGGAGTGGATCTTGAGACCCATACATGCATTTCTAAATATTTTAAACTGTTTCATAACGTGCAATTAATATTCATGTAAGAACAAGAAACCAGAATACATCATCAAATTCAATCACACATTTATAATGTATCCACGGTTGTATCTCGATCTCAATCTATAGCTCTGCTCCATCTAGGGAAATAAAACATATTCTCGACAAAACCGTAAATCTGGCTTTTTTAGAGAAAACACATATAATTAATCTCTTCATTAATTCCCTTCGGTGTAAGGGAACTTAGTCTGTCTATCCAGAACGTTTCCCGTTGATCAATTCTTTTTTGTAGATCCTCATGTCTTTCTCTTCTTTGGACTCTTTCCAGGACTACAAATTTGATCTGTGCCAGATTGTGTTGTTTACTCTGCCAGTGTCTTGCTACTGCAGAGCTAGCAGACTTGTTCCTGATACAAGATCTGTGTTCGTTCCACCTGATCTTTGCTGTGCGTTGTGTTTGTCCGACGTAGTATAAACCACAAGGACATTTAATTCCATATATAATTCCTGCCGTGTCACATGTGGCATAGCATTTCAGTTTAATTTTTTCTCCAGTATATGGATGATTTATGGTTTGTCCTTTCATGATATATCCGCAGTTACTGCAGTTGAGGCATGGAAATGTACCTATGCGGTCAGTGCTTCCCTTCTTTTGTGGGGGTCTGGTGTGGACTAATCTATCTTTCAAATTAGAACTTCTCTGGTAAGCAAATGTTGGGGGTTCTTTAAATAGGTGTACTACCCTCTTATCACATGTTACGGTGTTCCAATTTTTCTTTATGATTGACTTGATCCGATTGCTTTGGCGTGAATACTTCGATACAAACACCAGTGGAGGACAGATATCCTGTTTGTGTATTTTCGGTTTGAGTAGTTCTTCTCTATCCTGTGAAACCGTACGTATTTCTGCTGATGTAACTTCCTCTGTTGAATAACCACGAGCCAGAAATTTCTTACCCATCTCTTTTACAGCTCTTTCGTATTCACTTTGATTACTCACAATTCTTTTCACTCAAAGCAATTGACTGTAAGGTAGATTCTTAATCAGACTAGGTTGATGAAAGCTTAGTCTGTGTAACAGACTGTTCCTATCTGTGCTTTTCCGATAAATGGTAGTTTGATATTCTGTTTCTGTGACAGTAATCTCAACGTCTAGAAAATGAATGGATTCACGTGAATATTCGTATGTAAACTGTATCCGTGGATCTATGTTATTAATGTATACAAAAAATTCTAATAGATGCGATTCTGTGCTCTTCCAGATGCCGAAAATATCATCTATGTACCGGATCCAAATGATAAGATCTTGATTCCATAAATTGTTTGTCAGGACATGTTCTGTTTCGAACTTATGCATGAAGGAATTTGCATATGAAGGGGCCATGGTTGCTCCCATGGCAGTGCCTGCAACCTGTAGGTAAAATTTGTCTTTAAATTGGAAGTACGAATTGTTACTAATGAATTCCAACAGTCCCATGATGAACTCTTTTTGTGCAGCTATTTCTCCTTCCCTCAGGAGCATCCACTCTACCGCTTCTCTGCCCAAGTCATGGGGAATCGATGTGTATAAGCTTTTTACGTCTACCGTAAAGCAGATATTGTTGTTGTTGAATGGAACGGTTCTTAGGTGTTGTAGGAAATGAGTAGAATCTTTAATATAGGTACTTGTTTTTTGAATCAAGGGTTGCAAAAAATAATCAATGTATTTACCGAGTGGTTCGAGGATGCTATTAATTCCGGCTACTATAGGTCTTCCCGGGGGTTTCTGTGTATCTTTATGTATCTTCGGAAGAGTATAAAAATGAGGTATTTTCGGATGAGTATTAGTCAGAAATTTCTTTGTATTATGATTTATCCATTCCAATTCTTCTGCTCTTTCCAATAGTTTGTCCAAATTGTCCCGGATCTCCTCTGTAGGATCTGCGTCTAGTGATACATAAGTGTTGATGTCCCCAAGCTGTCTATAACATTCTTCTTCATAATCACTTGTATTGAGTAGAACTAAGCCTCCTCCTTTGTCTGCAGATTGTATTGTTATCCTGTCGTCTCCATATAAGTTTTTCATGAGTTCCAACTCATGAGGTTTCATATTCTGATTTCTCGAGTGCCTGAATTTGATCTTCTCCAGGTCTCTTGTGACCTGTTTCTGGAAGATGTCCACCGAGGGGACTGTTATCGGAGGGATGAAATTGCTCTTTCCTCGGAATTCTTTAAAGTCTGAATCTTCTGTATTTCTCGGATTCTCTTCTTCTAATTCACTGAAAAAAACTTTCAGTTTCATTTTTCGAACCAATTTATATAATTCAATCTTAGAGTCAAATAGGGTGCTGTCGTATGTGGGCACAAAACTGAGTCCCTTTTGTAATGTTTTAATTTCAGACAAGGTTAGATTTCTGGAGGACAAATTAATCACTATGTTCTCCTCTGTTGTTGTCTCGTATTCGGTTTTGTCTTTTGCCTTCCTTTTCCCCCTTCTTGTTCTCTTCTTCCTGATCCTAAAAAAGGCTCCCTTTCTCTATTCAATGTTTCTGTTGTGCCTGCTGTATTTGATGTTCCTGGTGTAGCTTCTTCTTCTTGATTCTGTATTTCTCTCTCAGTGTCGGTTCCAGAGCTAGATGTCTCACTTGTAAAGTTTTGTTTTGGTTGCCTTAGTGGAGGACCATATTTTTCCATCCATGTGTAAACTTCATCTTTTAGATAATCATAAGTATCCCGTTTGAATTTTCGGATTTTTTTGGCTTCTAATTCCGTCTTGTACCCAGATAATTTTTTGTTGATGTCCTCCAGAATGGAATCCACTTCTTCTCTATTTAATGTAGCCACTAAAGACTTCTCAAGTTCTAGGATCTCCTCTCCCAGATCTTTAAGGTCTTTGGCCAGTTCTTGTATGGTTAATAAAATCAGATCCAAAGAGCATTTATTTAGTATAGCCTCCCATTTCTTTACAAAAGCTTTACTCTCTTTGCATAAGGTAGGCCTCAATTGAAGACGTAGGCCTCTTGGTATTCTTTGACTTTTATAATATCTCCCCAGTGTTATCGCATGTAGTTTACGATTGATCTCTTTTCTTATCAGATATTCTAGTTGTTTAATTTGACTGGTCAGATCCTGTTTCTTGTTACTTGTTGCACTAAATCCACTGTCGGTGATGAGACCTAGGATTTCGTTCGCCTCTTCGGCTGTGAAGCCTAGCGTATCCGCCCTATTTGTCGTTAAGCCTTCAATGTCCGCAAATGACATTATTTCTTGGTGATTATAGTACTGTAGAGAAAGTCCAAAGAGATTCTTAAAAAGTTGTGTGCCTCCACCTTGGATATGCCTAGACCAAGTTACAGAAATACAATGTGAAGGTGGGCACCACAGCGGTTGGGACCTTTTTTCAAATTCAGTTCATTTAGGAAAACTGTGTAATTTTTTAAATCGGCTGCAACCATGGCCCCTTCATATGCAAATTCCTTCATGCATAAGTTCGAAACAGAACATGTCCTGACAAACAATTTATGGAATCAAGATCTTATCATTTGGATCCGGTAGATAGATGATATTTTCGGCATCTGGAAGAGCACATAATCGCATCTATTAGAATTTTTTGTATACATTAATAACATAGATCCACGGATACAGTTTACATACGAATATTCACGTGAATCCATTCATTTTCTAGACGTTGAGATTACTGTCACAGAAACAGAATATCAAACTACCATTTATCGGAAAAGCACAGATAGGAACAGTCTGTTACACAGACTAAGCTTTCATCAACCTAGTCTGATTAAGAATCTACCTTACAGTCAATTGCTTCGAGTGAAAAGAATTGTGAGTAATCAAAGTGAATACGAAAGAGCTGTAAAAGAGATGGGTAAGAAATTTCTGGCTCGTGGTTATTCAACAGAGGAAGTTACATCAGCAGAAATACGTACGGTTTCACAGGATAGAGAAGAACTACTCAAACCGAAAATACACAAACAGGATATCTGTCCTCCACTGGTGTTTGTATCGAAGTATTCACGCCAAAGCAATCGGATCAAGTCAATCATAAAGAAAAATTGGAACACCGTAACATGTGATAAGAGGGTAGAACACCTATTTAAAGAACCCCCAACATTTGCTTACCAGAGAAGTTCTAATTTGAAAGATAGATTAGTCCACACCAGACCCCCACAAAAGAAGGGAAGCACTGACCGCATAGGTACATTTCCATGCCTCAACTGCAGTAACTGCGGATATATCATGAAAGGACAAACCATAAATCATCCATATACTGGAGAAAAAATTAAACTGAAATGCTATGCCACATGTGACACGGCAGGAATTATATATGGAATTAAATGTCCTTGTGGTTTATACTACGTCGGACAAACACAACGCACAGCAAAGATCAGGTGGAACGAACACAGATCTTGTATCAGGAACAAGTCTGCTAGCTCTGCAGTAGCAAGACACTGGCAGAGTAAACAACACAATCTGGCACAGATCAAATTTGTAGTCCTGGAAAGAGTCCAAAGAAGAGAAAGACATGAGGATCTACAAAAAAGAATTGATCAACGGGAAACGTTCTGGATAGACAGACTAAGTTCCCTTACACCGAAGGGAATTAATGAAGAGATTAATTATATGTGTTTTCTCTAAAAAAGCCAGATTTACGGTTTTGTCGAGAATATGTTTTATTTCCCTAGATGGAGCAGAGCTATAGATTGAGATCGAGATACAACCGTGGATACATTATAAATGTGTGATTGAATTTGATGATGTATTCTGGTTTCTTGTTCTTACATGAATATTAATTGCACGTTATGAAACAGTTTAAAATATTTAGAAATGCATGTATGGGTCTCAAGATCCACTCCACCCCATATAACCAGGTCCTAACCTAATTAAATACCTACGTTTGTTGACATTTACAGAATATGTACATGGATATAGAACGATGTCAAGTGTATTGTTTTGACTAATACTTAGGCTTTGTCCACACTTCTCCTCCCCTATCCACACAAGTTAATTCCATCATTAGCAACAGACTACATACACACACCTTGTTGTCATGGCAACAGTCCCGCCTCCCAGCGCTCACACAGGGCGGTGGGTCCCGAGGCGTACGTGCAGCAGCAACAGTGCAGCTGCCCGGCGCCCCGCCTAGGTTCCCATGACTACCCTTAAAAGCATTATTGGCTGTGCGCAGTTCACTTTCGCTTGTACAGCGAGCGTGATCGGTCCCGCGCGCGAAACATACGTGTGCAGGTAAGAGCCCATTCAACCTCTTCGGCTCATACAGTTACATAATTGGATATAGCGATATTGATAGTAATACATACTTCCCCTCAAATAATTGACAGGAACATTGGAGACGTTTACGAACGCATTCACAGAAGAGGACAACTCACAATTAGCAGGTACAGGGCACGGGACATAAAGATGGTAAAAACTATGTTTGGTTAGAGATATGACGTGTGTTGACATATTTTCTATATTTATTTTTTCCTACATGTTCAACATCTATTTGGATCTATTTGGGGTATGTGCTTTGCTTTATTTTGAATTATCGATTATATTTATATTTATGTGTATTACGATGAATGTTTGATGTTAACATTGTGTAGATTCTACACTCACTTCAGTACAGCCCTGAAGATGGTCTCAGACCGAAATGCATTGGCAAATGTACTATTGTGAATAATTGACCTATCGATTTTGAGTTGCCTCGCAATATCTGAACTAATCAAGAAATATATAACCAAGGAATGTGAATTAAACATTTCTCTTGGAAAACTTTGTATTATTTGGAGATATATTTTGTTTGACATTTGAATTACTTCACGTAAGAGCTATATATGATTGAGCAACCTTATTTAAGGTCAACTGAGAAGCACCAGTCTTAAGTACGGTATTGTTACCTTACTTTTTCTTGCAATTTGTTCAGTGTGATCCGAATGCCATAGGATCACTTACAGACTGGTAGCTCCAGGTTAAAAAATTACACAGTTTTCCTAAATGAACTGAATTTGAAAAAAGGTCCCAACCGCTGTGGTGCCCACCTTCACATTGTATTTCTGTAACTTGGTCTAGGCATATCCAAGGTGGAGGCACACAACTTTTTAAGAATCTCTTTGGACTTTCTCTACAGTACTATAATCACCAAGAAATAATGTCATTTGCGGACATTGAAGGCTTAACGACAAATAGGGCGGATACGCTAGGCTTCACAGCCGAAGAGGCGAACGAAATCCTAGGTCTCATCACCGACAGTGGATTTAGTGCAACAAGTAACAAGAAACAGGATCTGACCAGTCAAATTAAACAACTAGAATATCTGATAAGAAAAGAGATCAATCGTAAACTACATGCGATAACACTGGGGAGATATTATAAAAGTCAAAGAATACCAAGCGGCCTACGTCTTCAATTGAGGCCTACCTTATGCAAAGAGAGTAAAGCTTTTGTAAAGAAATGGGAGGCTATACTAAATAAATGCTCTTTGGATCTGATTTTATTAACCATACAAGAACTGGCCAAAGACCTTAAAGATCTGGGAGAGGAGATCCTAGAACTTGAGAAGTCTTTAGTGGCTACATTAAATAGAGAAGAAGTGGATTCCATTCTGGAGGACATCAACAAAAAATTATCTGGGTACAAGACGGAATTAGAAGCCAAAAAAATCCGAAAATTCAAACGGGATACTTATGATTATCTAAAAGATGAAGTTTACACATGGATGGAAAAATATGGTCCTCCACTAAGGCAACCAAAACAAAACTTTACAAGTGAGACATCTAGCTCTGGAACCGACACTGAGAGAGAAATACAGAATCAAGAAGAAGAAGCTACACCAGGAACATCAAATACAGCAGGCACAACAGAAACATTGAATAGAGAAAGGGAGCCTTTTTTAGGATCAGGAAGAAGAGAACAAGAAGGGGGAAAAGGAAGGCAAAAGACAAAACCGAATACGAGACAACAACAGAGGAGAACATAGTGATTAATTTGTCCTCCAGAAATCTAACCTTGTCTGAAATTAAAACATTACAAAAGGGACTCAGTTTTGTGCCTACATACGACAGCACCCTATTTGACTCTAAGATTGAATTATATAAATTGGTTCGAAAAATGAAACTGAAAGTTTTTTTCAGTGAATTAGAAGAAGAGAATCCGAGAAATACAGAAGATTCAGACTTTAAAGAATTCCGAGGAAAGAGCAATTTCATCCCTCCGATAACAGTCCCCTCAGTGGACATCTTCCAGAAACAGGTCACAAGAGACCTGGAGAAGATCAAATTCAGGCACTCGAGAAATCAGAATATGAAACCTCATGAGTTGGAACTCATGAAAAACTTATATGGAGACGACAGGATAACAATACGATCTGCAGACAAAGGAGGAGGCTTAGTTCTACTCAATACAAGTGATTATGAAGAAGAATGTTATAGACAGCTTGGGGACATCAACACTTATGTATCACTAGACGCAGATCCTACAGAGGAGATCCGGGACAATTTGGACAAACTATTGGAAAGAGCAGAAGAATTGGAATGGATAAATCATAATACAAAGAAATTTCTGACTAATACTCATCCGAAAATACCTCATTTTTATACTCTTCCGAAGATACATAAAGATACACAGAAACCCCCGGGAAGACCTATAGTAACCGGAATTAATAGCATCCTCGAACCACTCGGTAAATACATTGATTATTTTTTGCAACCCTTGATTCAAAAAACAAGTACCTATATTAAAGATTCTACTCATTTCCTACAACACCTAAGAACCGTTCCATTCAACAACAACAATATCTGCTTTACGGTAGACGTAAAAAGCTTATACACATCGATTCCCCATGACTTGGGCAGAGAAGCGGTAGAGTGGATGCTCCTGAGGGAAGGAGAAATAGCTGCACAAAAAGAGTTCATCATGGGACTGTTGGAATTCATTAGTAACAATTCGTACTTCCAATTTAAAGACAAATTTTACCTACAGGTTGCAGGCACTGCCATGGGAGCAACCATGGCCCCTTCATATGCAAATTCCTTCATGCATAAGTTCGAAACAGAACATGTCCTGACAAACAATTTATGGAATCAAGATCTTATCATTTGGATCCGGTACATAGATGATATTTTCGGCATCTGGAAGAGCACAGAATCGCATCTATTAGAATTTTTTGTATACATTAATAACATAGATCCACGGATACAGTTTACATACGAATATTCACGTGAATCCATTCATTTTCTAGACGTTGAGATTACTGTCACAGAAACAGAATATCAAACTACCATTTATCGGAAAAGCACAGATAGGAACAGTCTGTTACACAGACTAAGCTTTCATCAACCTAGTCTGATTAAGAATCTACCTTACAGTCAATTGCTTCGAGTGAAAAGAATTGTGAGTAATCAAAGTGAATACGAAAGAGCTGTAAAAGAGATGGGTAAGAAATTTCTGGCTCGTGGTTATTCAACAGAGGAAGTTACATCAGCAGAAATACGTACGGTTTCACAGGATAGAGAAGAACTACTCAAACCGAAAATACACAAACAGGATATCTGTCCTCCACTGGTGTTTGTATCGAAGTATTCACGCCAAAGCAATCGGATCAAGTCAATCATAAAGAAAAATTGGAACACCGTAACATGTGATAAGAGGGTAGAACACCTATTTAAAGAACCCCCAACATTTGCTTACCAGAGAAGTTCTAATTTGAAAGATAGATTAGTCCACACCAGACCCCCACAAAAGAAGGGAAGCACTGACCGCATAGGTACATTTCCATGCCTCAACTGCAGTAACTGCGGATATATCATGAAAGGACAAACCATAAATCATCCATATACTGGAGAAAAAATTAAACTGAAATGCTATGCCACATGTGACACGGCAGGAATTATATATGGAATTAAATGTCCTTGTGGTTTATACTACGTCGGACAAACACAACGCACAGCAAAGATCAGGTGGAACGAACACAGATCTTGTATCAGGAACAAGTCTGCTAGCTCTGCAGTAGCAAGACACTGGCAGAGTAAACAACACAATCTGGCACAGATCAAATTTGTAGTCCTGGAAAGAGTCCAAAGAAGAGAAAGACATGAGGATCTACAAAAAAGAATTGATCAACGGGAAACGTTCTGGATAGACAGACTAAGTTCCCTTACACCGAAGGGAATTAATGAAGAGATTAATTATATGTGTTTTCTCTAAAAAAGCCAGATTTACGGTTTTGTCGAGAATATGTTTTATTTCCCTAGATGGAGCAGAGCTATAGATTGAGATCGAGATACAACCGTGGATACATTATAAATGTGTGATTGAATTTGATGATGTATTCTGGTTTCTTGTTCTTACATGAATATTAATTGCACGTTATGAAACAGTTTAAAATATTTAGAAATGCATGTATGGGTCTCAAGATCCACTCCACCCCATATAACCAGGTCCTAACCTAATTAAATACCTACGTTTGTTGACATTTACAGAATATGTACATGGATATAGAACGATGTCAAGTGTATTGTTTTGACTAATACTTAGGCTTTGTCCACACTTCTCCTCCCCTATCCACACAAGTTAATTCCATCATTAGCAACAGACTACATACACACACCTTGTTGTCATGGCAACAGTCCCGCCTCCCAGCGCTCACGCAGGGCGGTGGGTCCCGAGGCGTACGTGCAGCAGCAACAGTGCAGCTGCCCGGCGCCCCGCCTAGGTTCCCATGACTACCCTTAAAAGCATTATTGGCTGTGCGCAGTTCACTTTCGCTTGTACAGCGAGCGTGATCGGTCCCGCGCGCGAAACATACGTGTGCAGGTAAGAGCCCATTCAACCTCTTCGGCTCATACAGTTACATAATTGGATATAGCGATATTGATAGTAATACATACTTCCCCTCAAATAATTGACAGGAACATTGGAGACGTTTACGAACGCATTCACAGAAGAGGACAACTCACAATTAGCAGGTACAGGGCACGGGACATAAAGATGGTAAAAACTATGTTTGGTTAGAGATATGACGTGTGTTGACATATTTTCTATATTTATTTTTTCCTACATGTTCAACATCTATTTGGATCTATTTGGGGTATGTGCTTTGCTTTATTTTGAATTATCGATTATATTTATATTTATGTGTATTACGATGAATGTTTGATGTTAACATTGTGTAGATTCTACACTCACTTCAGTACAGCCCTGAAGATGGTCTCAGACCGAAATGCATTGGCAAATGTACTATTGTGAATAATTGACCTATCGATTTTGAGTTGCCTCGCAATATCTGAACTAATCAAGAAATATATAACCAAGGAATGTGAATTAAACATTTCTCTTGGAAAACTTTGTATTATTTGGAGATATATTTTGTTTGACATTTGAATTACTTCACGTAAGAGCTATATATGATTGAGCAACCTTATTTAAGGTCAACTGAGAAGCACCAGTCTTAAGTACGGTATTGTTACCTTACTTTTTCTTACTATTGCTAACCCACATAAGCTTTGACTTCCCTACATTAATTGCCAAGTCTTTTTCTCTCATATAATCAACAAATCCATCTATCAATTTCTGAATGGTGTGTTTTGCCTTAGCCATTAGGACTGCATCATCTGCATACAAAAATGCACACACCCTTTGTTTAGCTATCCTTCGCACATCACTCACCAAGTCAGCTGACATATTTGGTTGTGAGTTTATATAGAGATTGAAAATCAATGAGGCCAGGACACACCGTTGTCGCACTCCACGGGAGAACTTGAAATTTTGCGTTTCTTGGCCCTGCTTTCCCTGTCTTACCTTTGCCGTCAGGTTAGTATGCACATGGACCAAGATATTTAACACCTCGCCGACATTTCCATGGAGTACAATACAGTCAAGAGGTTTCCGTGATCAATGCAATCAAAAGCAGTTGAGAGGTTCATAAAGGCTAGGTAGATCATGCCTTTATTAGCACGCACATCCAGAACCAAGCCAGGATTACAATCTGGTCAACTGTTCCAATACTCTCTCGGAAATCATATTGGTACTCCGAGAGTGACCCAGGCCATGATCTTTTGATGCAGCAAACGCCCAAACCACTTAGCTGATGTATCGATGAATGAGGTTGGGTGGTAACAGGCTGGATCAGTTCTATCTCCTTTTTTAAAGAATTGGAACAATGACCGCCTCTTTCCATGAATCTGGAAAGATCTTCAACTGGAGCATTTTATTAAATGCCATGGTGGCAGCCAGTATCCGAATCTCCTTTTTGTGCTTAAAAAACTCTATTGGGACAGAATCCAGGCCTGCCGCTCTGCCTTTTGCGAATCCAGCAAGGGCTGCTGCTACCTCATCCAATGATACCACCAGATCTGGGTCTGCAGTATATCTATTATATGGGGTCAATCCAGCTTTTATGTCATCCAACTTGTTGATGTTTGCTGGTGTATTCTTGGGGCATAGACCATCGGCAATCACTTTCCAATAGTCTTTGTGTTGCCCGATAAGGCGGCCCTTTCCAGTTCATGCCACGCAAGTTCTACTTGTTCTAGTTTGCTGGACTTTAGCATATGTTTATACAGTGCCCTTGCTTGGTGATATCTGTCCGGGAACTACCCTGGTGCCTTAATATTTTTTAGGAGGGATCTTTTTGCTAGCCTACATTCTGTATTGAACCATGCTGATTTTTCGGGACTGTCTTCTGGGCCACAACAAGCTTCTTAAATTCTTGGGATATGCAAATCATTATATCTGCCCAGGCTTGCCAAATGCTCTCCGTGAGTGCCTCTGGATTCAGGCATTGCGCTAATTTATCTATGGATGTATACATCCCCTTGGACATTAGATAGTAGGGCTCTACCATATTCCACCACATAGTCTTATAGATAGCATCCTCTGACAATTCCATCTCAATGGTTGATCCCTCGTTAGCAAACAATAATGTTAGAACAAGGGGGTCATGATCACTTTCAACCCTGGGGACTATTTGCAAATATGTAATCCAATGCCAATCTTCTACCTTCAAAATTATCTAATCAATTATCAAGCAGTATTTCTTATTCACGAAAGTTTATTTGCCCGGTTGTCGCACTCAAATCTTCTGTGTATTGCTCTGAATCCCAACCTAGTCAACACATCCATACATTTCCTTCCAAGAGTGTCTGTGGTAGCCTCTATCAGGGATGATGGGTAGATGTTAAATGCAATATCCTTGTCTACAATAGTATCAATGGTCCCTGTATAATTTCGAATTTTTAAGTTTAAGTCACCACATAGCAGAAATCTAACATTTAGGTAGTGACCCATGGTTCCTGACATCTTCCAATGTCTCCAGTAGGGCTGGGAGCGATCCTCGAGTGCCGCTGCCACTAACTGCATTATAGAAGTTGGCTATGCAGCATTTATTACCATCTGCTAGTATTACATCTGTTATCAGCAGGGTCAGCGAGGTATACAACAATCGATGTTCTTTCAATTGAAGTGAATGCGCCAAGTATATTGCAAGACCGCCACGGTTCCTGAAGCGTGAAGACCCTGTTGCCTTGGCTGAGTACACCTCGAAACCCGCCAGATGTATCGTGCCCAGAGTCCATATCTCCTAGAGTAGCAAGATTTCCATGCCTTCCAGGAAGAATATGAAATCAGGATCCCTCAGCCTTATCCTGAGGCCTTCCACGTTCCATGAGACAATGCTCTGGGATTGCATTGGGCGTTTCCCGCTTTTAGAATAGAGACAGAGGCACATGTGCCATGCACTCACACACAGTGTCTTTTGCTCTGAATGTTAACGTGCATTGTGGTGATTTTGCCAATACACTTTCTAGGGCAGCCTGGGTCAAATCCATTACATTTTCTATGGCCGAATGCCCATCCCCTCTCGCCTGTGCAGGCTCGTATATCTGCGTGAGTGACTGTGGCGTCGCCGTGATGCCACAGAGCGGCAAAAGCCAGGTATCATAGCCAGGTATCATGTAGTAAAAAAAGAAAAGGTCAGGCGCGCACTCTAGTTCCCAGTCTTTTTAATCCTTAAACTAGCAATAACAGGGTTTGATCACAGCAATGTTAGAAATATATCAGAGTTCAATCCCAACTGCCACAAAATGTTCAAAAAATATACCAGGGTTAAATCCCAACTGCCAGTTCAAATGCACAGTAGTTCTGCTCCTCGATCCTCCAACTCACTTCAGGGAGGCTGTGTTTCTTTTCATGTTTCCAATTGCTTTTTTAATTACAGTCTCAAGGAATTCTGGTCTTTGGAGTGATGGCACAATGTTTTGTTCAGGAGACCAGGAACTAACTCCCCTCCAAACACACACATCTTACCCAAAATTGGGGGACCGGGGAAAAAACCACCATTATGGCTCTCCAAAGTGAGGGCATGAGAACCCCCGGTGCTGCTGCCTCCAGGACCCGTGCTTCCTGCAACATTAAGTAAAAAAAGAAAAGATCAGGCGCACACTCTAGTTCCCAGTCTTTTTAATCCTTAAACTAGCAATAACAGGGTTTGATCACAGCAATGTTAAAAATATATCAGAGTTCAATCCCAACTGCCACAAAATGTTCAAAAAATATACCAGGGTTAAATCCCAACTGCCAGTTCAAATGCACAGTAGTTCTGCTCCTCGATCCTCCAACTCACTTCAGGGAGGCTGTGTTTCTTTTCATGTTTCCAATTGCTTTTTTAATTACAGTCTCAAGGAATTCTGGTCTTTGGAGTGATGGCACAATGTTTTGTTCAGGAGACCAGGAACTAACTCCCCTCCAAACACACACATCTTACCCAAAATTGGGGGACCGGGGAAAAAACCACCATTATGGCTCTCCAAAGTGAGGGCATGAGAACCCCCGGTGCTGCTGCCTCCAGGACCCGTGCTTTCTGCAACATTAAGTAAAAAAAGAAAAGATCAGGCGCACACTCTAGTTCCCAGTCTTTTTAATCCTTAAACTAGTAATAACAGGGTTTGATCCCAGCAATGTTAAAAAATAACAGGGTTAAATCCCAGATGTAAGTGGTAACAGGGTTGGATCCCACAAAATGTTCCAAAAATATACCAGGGTAAAATCCCAACTGCCACAAAATGTTCAAAAAATATACAGGTTTCATGTAAGTGGCACGCGACGTATTGTGTTTCCCGGTAGACCTCCACACCTCTAAGTGCTACTTGATCCACACAGTTCAATATTGCACCTCGTAGATGCTGTTTTATTATCCCAAATCTGACAATACAACCGCCACAGAACACACAGGCCGATAAAATCTGTGTGACAAGTCCTTAATGCCCAGGGTCTCCAATATTCACTTTTACTAATGCTCTCTTGTAAGAGTTCTTGTTTACATGGTTCCAGCCCTTAAAACAGCAGATATCTTCTTTTCTCCAGAGAGCCAAGGGGTCACCTCCATCACATTCACTGGTCTTGACCACAGGGTCATTGCCTCTGTTCTCAGTTGTCTCCTTCAAGCCTCTATGAGAGCGATTTCCCATATTCTCTCTGATTTCCAACAGAATATTTAGTCTCCATGCAGTTCTTGTTGCTTGAGGTGGTAATCCAAGATGCAACTGGCTGAGTGCCATTTAGACAATTTTTCATTTTTTTTGTGGGATGTTAGTTGTTTCCCGGTGTGTAGTGGCTGTGGGCTTGTGTTTGGCCTCCTCATGGGAGGCACATGTGGGGCAGGACCCCCAGAGATTGGATCAATCAGGTGAAAGAGACCAACTCCACGGGGCATAATAATAGCTTCTGAGCTGCACTCCTGGAGGGCAGTTGGTACACGTATATTTGCTTCACACTATGTCTGTGTCCCCATTTCTGCCATGGCAGGTTTCTTAATGCGCCACCCCTCAGGAGTTTAAGGATGATCTCGATGCATTGATCGGTTACCAGACATTTGGTCGAAAAAAATTGGTCGACCAGACAAATGGTCGAACCAATTTGGTCGAAAACCAAATGGTCCAATTTTTTATTTTTTTTATTTTCACCCCTTTTTTTATTTTTTGGGGGGGGGTCCCCCCCCACAACCCCCTTTTTTTCTCTAAAAACCCCTTTTTTAAAAAACCAAATTGCGTCGACCAAATGTCATTCGACCAGTTTTCAGTCAACCAAATGACTGGACACCGCATTGATCCACATGCTGCTCGTCCTTAATGAATTGGGTGGAGATCAAGTCTGATGTTGACAGGCATGAGGTTTCAAAGCCTGAGGCCCCGGACCAAGAATGCTTGTTTCCGGGTTCTTTATTTTTTTTGTTGCATTTTTGCATTTCTAGTTTGGCCAGGGCCTGGCTTCTGGTGATGGTGATTCCGTCTGTAATGGGAGTGTCCAAGTAACCACTTGGTAAAATAGGCAGCTGGCTTTGAAGGTGATGCATGCTTATAGGCAAAGCCAATGACGTTTGAGAGTGTGGACATTATGTGGTCGTATTTGCAGTGATTTTCTTGAGGTGGTCAGGGGCATGAAAGTGCTTCCCATGGGTGGTGGATGGTCAGGGCTGGTCTTTGCATAAGGCCATGTAGGCAGCTGCTTGACGTGCCAGCCTCTACACTGCGTAATGATGATTGATTCTGCTGCGCTTGCA
Organism: Ambystoma mexicanum; assembly: GCF_040938575.1. Lineage (NCBI taxonomy): Eukaryota > Metazoa > Chordata > Amphibia > Caudata > Ambystomatidae > Ambystoma > Ambystoma mexicanum. The sequence continues at coordinate 583,124,250 of NC_090922.1, read as the reverse complement.
TCATTTCATTTCATAACGTACTTACAGCTTTGTCAGCGGTAAAATTATATAAAAATAAAAAATGCTACTCGAATTTGAAATCACACTCGTTCTGAGAGTGAGAGCACTGACTGCATGATGCCTGGCTGCTGCTGTCCTGCGAAGCCAGGCTAGCACCACGTGCTTGCTTTTATGATCCGTAGCAAAAAACAACATTGTTGTTTATCAGTTTGGGCCTGGTCAGGCCTGACCGCACGTGCCTCCTCCTCATCACATGCGCTGCAACAGTCCAAGGGGGAGGGAGTGAATTTGGGCTGGCTGGGCTGTGTTTAGTTCAGAGATCATCACCAGGAACCGGACGGACACTCTAAAGAAACTTTAGATTAATTGTGATTCCACACCAATTCGGCATCATTGGGCTCAGATGATCAAGGCCCAGCACAGCAGCCGCCCAGCCATAGAGCAGCCTGCAGGTCCACAGCGGGGGCAGCAGGGCAGGAGGAGGTCCAGGAGCTCTGTGCCATTGAGGGAGAATCTGCTGCCAATACGGTGTGCCATGTTTATTTTGGTAAATAACAACATTTGGTTGTAGTGACAGACAGTGCCAAATAATTAGGGATATTTTACCATAGAAAAAGAATGTATTTAAAATAAATATGTATTGTGGCAGTGGGCTCTAGCCCTAATCAACCAATGTGTCAATAAATAGAATGGATCTTGTTAGCCCTTGACTGGGAGTATAGGATGCGCAGACAGCCTCACAATAGCTCGGCTCGCTGGCAGAAGATGAGAAAGGCAAATAGATGAGAATGGCCATAAATTCACACTCTCTGGATGGCAATTAGCCACATGATCAAACAGGACTTACAGTTGAGGGGCACAACTCGCAACTTTCAGACTTCACCGTCAATTGTACATATATGTATGGTTGCAGGGTAAATATAAAAGTTGTGCATCTCCATCAACAAGGTCAGTTTGGTCTTGGGGCTAAGTGCCGGGCCTTGAAAACAAGAGACCCGGGTTTGGATATTGCCATGTGAATTTGTTTTTAAACATATCCTGGGATTATCCAGTGCTTTGGCCGGCGGAGATGGTTCCATGCACCCTGCTAGGCATGCCGACAAGGGATCTGCCACAAAGTAGGCACACCAAAACGCTCCGCTCCGCAAATGCGATCGAGATCGGATATGTGGACTGAAATCTCCTCTCTGCGATATGTTTGGGCCACAAAGTGTGTGCAGTTGGTTGGCGCTTTGGACTCTGGAAACACAGAGAGGTGCTTGATGACCTTGGACCTCGTCTGCAGGACTCAAATATGCACTGTAATGGTGAAACAATATTGAAGGTGCCTTTTGCAAAGCCACTGCTCAGAAGAAATGGGTGAAAATAAAGGACTTATGTCAACTTATTTCTGGGGTGTAGGTGAGAAAACATTTAAAGCAGGATTGTGTTGTGCTGGTAAATTCGCCCCAATCTTTTGGGATTGTCAATAATGCTACAAGGGGGCGCAGAAGCACGGCTGCCTGAGCCGACGTCTCCTCAAACTCAGGCTGAATCAAGCTCCTAAAGTTGGTTTTTATTTACAATTTGCAATTGACCACATATCTGCTTCCGTGCTCTTACCTTTGGGCGCCTCTGGACTGGACTTGGCTGGATTTTGGACCCTCTGTGCTTCTGCGGGCAGCCTCTCCTCCTTGGGCCTTCCTGCTCCCGTCCCTTGGTGGGCGCACTTGGCCTCTGCTGCCACTCCGAGGCTCCTCCGCTGGTCTCCTACCTGCTGCCTCCACATCTCCGCTCCCGTGCTCTTACCTTTGGGCGCCTCTGGACTGGACTTGGCTGGATTTTGGACCCTCTGTGCTTCTGCGGGCAGCGTCTCCTCCTTGACCTTCCTGCTCCCGTACCATGGCAGGCTCACTGGGCCTCTGCTGCCACTCCGAGGCTCCTCCGCTGGTCTCCTGCCTACTGGCTTACTGCCTCCCTCTTGGGTTCCGCCTGCACCTGCGGTGGTAACGTCTCCGGACTCCATTGTTGCCTCTCTTCTGCCTTCTCCGGGTCCGGATCCTTCTGCCTGCTGCCTCCCTCTTGGGATCCACCTGCACCTGCGGTGGTAGCGTCTCTGGACTCCATTGCTGCCTCTCCTCTGCCTTCTCCGGGTTCTTCTGCCTGCTGCCTCCCTCTTGGGATCCGCCTGCACCTGCGGTGGTAACATCTCCGGACTCCATGACTGCCTCTCTTCTGCCTTCTCCGGGTGCGCCTTGCTCCTGGACTGGTCGCTTCTCCGTGCGGCGCTGCTACCTCTCTCTTGCCTCCTCATCCGGATCCTGCTCTGTCGGCTTCGGAGGCCCTCTGCTGCACCCGCCCTTCTCTGCAATGGACTCTGCGGCATCCGTCTGACCTCCCGGTCCTGCTCCTGACTGGATCTGCGGGACTGGTCGCTCTTTGGCCAACGCTACTGCCTCTCTGTCCCCTTCTCATTCGGCTCAATCAGCCTCGCTCCCAACAACTGCAGCCCCTCTCCTTAGTTGAATTCTTCTGGCGCTCCAGGCCCTTCGGCACTCCTCTGCCTGCAGGTGGCTCCTCCTGGACTCCCGCACCTCCTCCCACATCATCGGGGTGCCGCTGCCGCCTTCATGTTGCAGCCCTCGGTCCTCCTCTACATATACGCGGCTCTCCTGGACTTCTGCACCTCCTCCTACACCATCAGGGGTGCTGTAGCTGCCTTCTTTCTGCTCCTGCCCTTCAATCCTCCTCTGCTTACAGGCAGCTCTCTGGACTTCTGCCCCTCCTCCTATACCATCAGGGGTGCTGTAGCTGCCTTTGTGCTGCCCCTGCCCTTCAATCCTCCTCTGTTTACAGGTGGCTCTCCTGGACTTCTGCACCTCCTCCTACATCATCAGGGGTGCTGTAGCTGCCTTCGTGCTGCTCCTGCCCTTCAATCCTCCTCTGCTTACAGGCGGCTCTCCTGGACTTCTGCACCTCCTCCTACACCATCGGGGGTGCTGTAGCTGCCTTCTTGCTTCTCCTGCCCTTCAAATATTCCTTTCCTTACAAGCGGCTCCCTCCTGGACTCCTGCACCTCCTTCCACATTATCAAGGTACCGTGGCCGCCTTCTTGTTTATGCCCTTCGGTCCTCCTCTGCCTTTAGGCGGCTCCCTCCTGGACTCCTGCTCCTCCTCCCACACCATGAAGGCGATGCGGCCACTTTCTTGTTGCTGCCCTTCGGTCCTCCTCTCCCTGCAGGTGGCTCCCTCCTGGACTACTGCTCCTCCTCCTACACCGTCAGAGGTGCTGCGGCCGCCTTTCTGTTGCTGCCGTTCATTCCTCCTCTGCCTGAAAGCGGCTCCCTCCTGGTCTCCTGCACCTCCTCCTACACCGCTAAGGTGCTGCGTTTGCCTTCTTTGTTCCCCCTGCCCTTCAATCCTCCTCTGCCTTCAGACGGCTCCCTCCTGGACTCCTGCTCCTCCTCCCACACCATGAAGGCGCTGCGGCCACTTTCTTGTTGCTGCCCTTCGGTCCTCCTCTCCCTGCAGGTGGCTCCCTCCTGGACTACTGCTCCTCCTCCTACACCGTCAGAGGTGCCTTCCACCCCATAGAGGTGCCGCGGCTGACTTTCTTGGTCCTCCAGCTCTCCAGTTCTCCTCTACTTGCGGGCAGCTCCCTCCTGGACTCCTGCACCTCACCCCACAACACCAAAGGTACTGCCACTGCTCTGGCCTCCGCTCCTCCGGCCTTACTGCATACGACTGCTACCCCTCCTCCGGCTGAGTTTCTTCAGTGCTCCAGCCGTTCAGCCCTCCACTGCCTGCAAGCGGCTTCCTTCTGGACTCGCTACCATCGACTTTATTTCACTGGTCCTCCTCCCTCTCCCCTAACTTCTCCACCTCACCCTACCGACCTCTTCCCTCTCCACTCTCTCACTCTTTGCAATCTTTCACCTCCCTGTCATTCCTCCCTTCTTTTCAACCTCTCTCCTCACGTTCTCCTTCCCTCCCCCTTCTCTTCCCCCTTCTTATCCTCCTCGTTTTTCCCTCTTCCTTATGTCCATCCCCTTGCTCAACCCTCTACCCCGTTCACCCCCTTCCATTGCCCCCCTTCCTCATCGTCTTAACCTTATCTACCCCCCCAATCCAACCTTCCAACTTAATTAATATTGCTCTTTGGAATGTCATATCCCTCTGTAATAACACTGCAGCCGTCCTGGACATGTTCTTTCGTCTCAATATTCACTTTCTCTGTTTAACTGAAACTTGCATCCTACCTCACAACTCAACTGTCCCTGCCTCTCTCACGACTCCTTCTTCATCTTTTTCTCACATCTCTCATCCCACTGGTCGTGGTGGTGGAGTGGGCATCCTCTTCTATCCTATATACCTTTCATCTACTTCTTCACTGTCCCTTCCTACTTTATCTTCTTTTGAATACTTATGCAAATCTTTTACTCACCCTCATCCCATCTCCTTCCTAATCATCTACAGACCTCCTGGCCCCATCTCCCCTTTTTATGATGACCTTTTATGATGACCTTGACCACCTCCTCTCTCTTATCTCCCTCTCCCCTACTTCCCTCCCTGTACTTCGTGATTTCAACCTCCACCTTCCTACTTCCCCTCAACCCTCACCTCTTCTCTCGATCTTTGACTCTTACCTTCTCTCTCCGCTTGCCTCCTCTCCTACCCACTCCTCTGGCTCCACTCTTGATCTCATCTTTATTTCCTCCTACTCTTCCTCTCCTGTCTCCTCCTTACCCAGCTATCTATCGGATCATGCTCTGCTCTCTTTCTCCCTTACCCCCAGCACTCCATCTTCCTCTCCTTTACCCTCCTCCTCATCTTTTACTCGATGCGACCTCCAGAACTTTTGCCCTTCACTCTTCCTTGATACCTGCTCTTCTTCTCTTCCTCCCTTTTCTGATTTCTCCTCCTTCCCTGCTGACCTTGCCTTATCCTCTCTATCCTCTTCTATCTCATCTAGTCTCGACCAACTCTACCCCCTCTCCTCTTTCCGGCCTTCTCGTAAACCTTCCGAACCCTGGCTCTCCCCTCACCTGTGTCGTCTCCTTTGTCGTCTTGAGCGGCTGCTGGCTGAAATCGCCCACTTTTCCTAACCAAACCTCCTACTTTTCTTATCACTCTTTATATGACTCCTGCCTTAATTCCGCCAAACGTGCATACTTTTCTAAGCTCCTTCACTCCCAAGCCTCTCATCCTAGTTGTATATTTCCAACCCTCTCTCGTCTTCTCTCCCCTCCAGCTCCTGACCCCTCTTCTACTTCTCCTCTTTCTCCTTCCGACTTTGCAAACTTCTTCTCTGAAATTATTTTTTCACTTCGCCCAAAAATTGTCTGTCCTCCTTCTTTTTCCCCTCGTCCCCTCTCCTTACACTCCCCTTCGGCTCACATGTCTAACCTTTCTCCTATCACTCCCTCTGATGTCGCTCTCCTCCTAACTAAATCCCATTCTACTGCTTCCCCTTCTGACCCCATTCCAACCCTTCTCATTCCCAAGATTTACCCCCTCTCATTCCCTACCTAACCTCCTTCTTCAACACTTGTTTATCCACTGCCACCTTCTCTTCTGCCTTCAAGCATGCCACTATTATCCCTATACTAAAAAAGCCTTCTGCTAATCCTCTTCTCCAACTTTCGTCCAATCTCACTTCTATCTTTTCTCTCTAAATTACTCGAACGCTTAGCTTATTCTCAGCATTTGTCACTACCCACTCTCTCCTTCCCCCCTCTCAAACTGGCTTCCACCCCAAACACTCCACTGAGTCCACTCGTACCTAACTTAACTCCCTCTTTACCGCTCGCTATTCTAAACATTACTCAATCCTCATCCTCCTTGACCTCTCTGCTGCCTTCGACACTGTGGATCACCCCTTATTTCTCAACACTCTTTTCCTTTTCCTGGACGAACCTCTACTACCTTCCCTCTGAAATACGTCATCCCTCAAGGATCTGTCCTCGGACCCTTCTTATTCTCTCTTTACACCTCACTCCTTGCCCCTATCATCGCCTCCTTCGGGATTTCTCACCATTTCTACGCCGATGACACCCAGCTGTTCCTCTCCTTTTCCTCCGTCACCTCTGACTTACATCTCAACCTCTCTTCCTGTCTTACTGCCATTAAAGACTGGATGTCATCTCACTGAAGTTCTGTTCTTTCCTTCTAACTCCCTACCCTCTCCATCTCCCCTCCTTCCTTCCATTTTCCCCCTTCTAATCTTCCAATGTCCAACCATGCTCGTTATCTAGATATATACTTTGACTCTTCCCTCTCCTTCTCTCATCATATCTCCCTCACTGCTTGGGCATGCCGCTATCATCTTTTCAACATCCGTAAAGTCCATCCCTCTCTCACCTTCCATTCTACCAAACTCTTAATCTCCTCCCTCATCTTCTCTTGCTTTTTCTATTGTTCTTCTCTCTTCTTCGGTCTTCACGCTTCCCATCTTGCCCCCCTCAAATCCCTTTATCATTCTGCCATATGTACTTTCTGTTTACTCTCTCCCCATGACTCTATCTCCAACTCACTTTCCTACCTAGGTTGGCTTCCTTTCCACTCCCAACTTAAATTTCACTTCCTTTGTCTTGTCTTTAAATCTCTTCATGAACTTGCCCCTGCTTACCTCTCTTCTCTCCTCTCACTCTATACCCCTCTCGCTCCAATCGTTCTGCTGATCTCTTCTTACTTTCTGTTCCCCCACCATCATGTGCCTCTTCTCGTTTCTGCTCCTTTCAGTTTCTTGCCCCCTTAGACTGGAACTTCCTACCTCTCTCTATCCGCTCCTCCCCCAATTGTTCCTCTTTCTACTCCTCATTGAAAGAACTTCTTCTTCACTCCCCTCCCTGATACCTTCCCCCATCACCATCCCCTCCCTCCTTCTAATATCCTCTCACTGTTCTCCTTATCTTTATCTTCTCCAGTCTCTCCTGTGATCTCCTCTTGTGTTGCTCACTTCACTCATTACTCTCTCCTTCTCTCTCCTTCTCTACCCCCCTCCTCTCCTTTCTTACTTGCAAATTGTTCTAAATGCCAATTTTATGGTTTCATTCATGTATACTGTTTTGCTTCTACTGTTCCATGTTTTATGTATTTCTTGCTGTTAACTGTAAAGCGCCTTGGATTAAATGGGGAGGTTTGAGACTCTTATCAAAGTGGTGGGGTTACATATACAGAGTTAGATTTTTTTAATATGTATTAATTCGACAGAATAGTTTATGAAAACCGTAATACATAACTGTTCCTCAAGTCATTCACGGAACATGGTTGTGGTAACCGGATATAGAGGGAGAAGTAGCTACCATTATTTGTATATTGCCTTTGCTTGGTCCCCAAGCTCTTAATGTTCTTGCACCGTGATCACTTCATTCTGTTGGTCCCAGGTCTGTTCGCTTGTAATTTTGTGGGGAGGCAGTGCGGGGTGTGGGCACCAAAGATGCTTCCTGCCTGGGGTGCAATAGGTTGTAAGACCGTCCCTGTGGATGGTGACAAGTGAGCAGGGACCTTCCCCAGTGGAGGTGAGATAGGATCATAGCTTGCAGAGTGGATCTGAACACTGCCTAGTAGGAAGGCCATGATTTTCTACAGGAGGGACATGTCGCCCCATGCTATCTGGGCTCTCTTTGCCACGTGTGAATGGAAGGAGAGGTGGCACTCTATGTGGAATTCCAAAGACTTGGCAAAGTCCACAGGAGGGACATGTCGCCCCATGCTATCTGGGCTCTCTTTGCCACGTGTGAATGGAAGGAGAGGTGGCACTCTATGTGGAATTCCAAAGACTTGGCAAAGTTCACTGCAGGGGTGAAGCCTATGAGGTTCATGATGGTTAGCCATGCTGGATGTGGGCTATTGAATGCTGTTGGTGAGGAGCAGAAAATATGTCTCAGTGGGGTTCAAGTTGAGGTTGGTGCAATACATTATTATTATTGTTTATTTGTATATAGTTCTAAAATAAATTTTTACAAAATGTAATCTCAACAATTACACTTTGAACAATACATACAGAATTAAAATAGATCATCTTTCACAATTACACTCACAAGTACTACAATGTGCACTGACAGAGGACAATTCCATCAAAGCTTTCATTTCTATCGATGGCTTTAACCATTTTCAAGTGGATTATTACAATGTTAAATCCGAATACAAATGATCTAATATCATTTATCCTAAAAACAACTTTCCTTAAAATAATAAATAAAGAGCATATTAAAATGTACAACTAAGATCTAAGCATTAAGCATTAACATGGCAGGGTGGGAAGTCAAATCTTTATATGATGTTATTTTGCTTGTGAGGCTCAAGCCGCTGTCGTATAACACACCACAAGCGATAAAGTGCAATGTGCGAGCTTTCGGTTTTTGGTATTAAGACAATAAGTCCAAAAAGCTTCTTCCTTAATAGAATCGTTGTGGGCAACAATGAGTCCCGGTATATTCATCTATTTAGGACTCATAGGGCCTCATCACGAGTTGGGCGGTATCCAGGCAACATTCCTGCCGGGATACTGCCCGCGCTAATAGCACTACTGCCATCTGGTCTGGCGCTATTAGCGCTGTATCCAGGGCTGGTCTTTGTGTCAGGCTGCCCAGGCGGCTGCCTGATGTCAGTCAGCCTCTAGGGGGGCGCTGCACCAGCAGTCCACAGTGCCAGTGCTAGAATACACATGTAACACGTTCGTTTCCTAATATTATAAAAATGAATGTGCCTGTTCATTTTTATAATGTTAGGAAACAAACGTGTTAGACGTGCATTCTACCACTGGCACTGCTGCAGGCTGTGGCCTCAGCCAGGGCAGTACCTAGTCCATTTGGTGCCCAGGGCGAAACACTAGGAATTCGCCCTCTCCGCACCCCATGTGCCACTCCCACCGCACCCGGCGCTCCACTCCCGCCGCACCCCACGCACCACTCCCATTGCACCCTGCACGCCATTCCCAAACTACACCGTTAAGGAACTCCTACCCAAAGTCAAACAGTTCGTCACAAAAGGAATGAATTGCCATTTGCAACGGTGGGCCACTTTTTCACTGGTGCCCAAGACAATTTTATGCCCCAGTCCCACTTAGGCTGCAGATAACGACGACTGGGCTCACCAAGAGACCATGAATATGGCATAGGATGCAGTATACAACCAACAAAGAACACAAGATGCTGAAGACGGTTTGGAGGCAACCTAAGCCAAAAGGGCAATGACAAGGAGACACCTCAACCCAATAAACAATCACTTTAACATTCTTTGAATGGGAACCAAGTATCTGCTTTGATATAGTAAAGTCTTGACTGTTGTAAGGATACATGGACCAGAATTATTTATTTATTTATTCATGCAATGTTTGTCAGGTACCTGCATATTTATTTATTTATGCAATGTGTGTCGGATACAGGTATCCGACAAACATTGCATAAATAAATTATCCGTCTCCATGTACCCAACATTGCATAAATAAATAAATAAACCGGTTCGTGGCTTAAAGAATATTTACTCAGCAACACTGGTCAAAACTATTATCCACATAGTGAAGTAACTCATCACCAGTGCCATGGAAGTGGTTTAAAGTCTAATTGATATATAGTTTGGAAAAGAAGCGACATGAAAGAAATAGTGCTGCTTTAAACTATTATTTTGGCCATTTTCTGGGCTTGCAGGGATGCACCATGGGCCCAATCGGGTCCCCGTTTGTACCGTGTGGGGCCCACAGTGCGTCGCTGCAAGGCACGCACACTCCCCACAGCCCACTGCACCTCTCCTCCCATCTCAATGCTAGCACAAAACCATTTAGTGACTAATGGGCCACCATTAGCAGTTTCCTGCCGGCATTGTGATGGAAGGGGCTGGTCTTAGCTGCAGGGGGACCTAAAGTGTTTTTATTGGTGTGCTTATGCCCCCCACCCCAAGTGGTGCGAAAGTGGTCAGAGGGAGCCTCTGACTTCTGTAATGTCACATAGTACTTTTGTACTACATGACATTACAGTCGGAAGGGGCAGCGCCAGCACCTGACTTGCGGAACTTTCCCCACGTCAATGCGCTGCCCCACAAACTGGGGAATTCCATCCCCTCCAGAGGCTCCAGGGACCGGGCAATTGCGCCCCCCATGGCTATTGAGCCCCGGGCAGTTGCCCACCTCGCCCGGGCGAAGAAACGGGCCTGGCCTCAGCCCTCGGGCAGGTCAATTGTCAAATAAATTAGCAACATTTGTTGCTTTATTACCTTCCCTCGGCCCCGGGTGGCGCCGGCGCCGCTGGCGCCAGCCAGGCCCACGGGCGCACGTGCGGTGTGCCCTCCTCCAGGCTATGGGCGCGCACTGACACTGAAGTGTGGATCGATTGGGGCTGGCTGGTGTTGTCGGCCCCGGCCATTACAGAAAAGAGGAGCGATTGGGTCACTAAATCCTGAGGTTGTTCCCATCACAAGCACACACTGTGTGTAGCAGCAGAATCAGCAAATACAAACAGTTGCTGCATCCTGCCCTCGCTGATTGGGCCTTGTTTCTGGAAATCCGGCAGTAACTACAGCCAATGGTGGTGGACTCTCCTCAGGAGATCAAAAGGCCGGTTCTCTGAAGACCTGGGCAGAGTGGCACTGTCGGCAGATCTTAGACAGTTGCTCGTTCCAGCAGGGTTGGATTGGTCCATCCGTCGGCCATTTGGCCCGTGGCCGGGCCAAAATCACTTCGAGGGTGAGGCCCAGGGGGCCGGTACCACGCTTGGGCCGGTTTGGGGTTACTACGCCCCCCTAGTTCCCACTCCCGAGCATATTGTTCACCGTTCTCTCTTTCCTGGGCATGCACTGCTGACTTTATTTTAGTGCAAGAGTTTCATACATTTCACTGTTCGCTCAGACTTGTCTTATGCTCTTCTTTGTCATTGTGCTTCTTTTGTTTGGAATAGCAATCATGCTAGCCTAACGAGATAAACTAATACCTACACGAACACGCCTTGTGAATGATGGTGTGAAGGATGGATGCAGGCGCTGGACCAAAAGCTGAGCGAAGTCTGCACAGCAGCTGGCTTGGGAAAGCGACTCAGCAACTACAGTAGAAACCATCTCTGTGGACGGTTGGCCCGTCTTTCGTATAATGCAAATACCCAGACTTGCAGGACGCATGGTTCACTTTCTTTGTTCCATTGGGGGCGACATGCTGTAGCATCAATTCATGGCCTTTAAAATACCCCGCACGGTGCAGCTTCCGATCTCCTTTAACACAAACGCTGGGAAATGGCCATGACTAGCTAACGCCAACATTAATCAAAGCCAGGTCTCTAAAGAATGGTTCAAGTGTTGGGGAATCACCTGCTCACATTTTCTGTCTTGTTACCAACCAGTGCGCAACAGGTGTTTCAGACCGTGGGGCTCTTGATGCCACCCATTTCTGCATTTGATACACCAGCAGCTATACACACCCTGGGGAGGCAGCTCCTTCTGTATAGTCCATTTCTCTCCCAAACTCGGGACAATGTTCTTTACCATAATGGAGAATGTGAAAAAGCGTAGGGCTGCAAGGCTGGGGGGCGAGGGTATAGGGCAAAGCGCACTACGCTTGGGGTACACTGTAGATGCTTCCCCTGATACCCGCAGTACTCCAAGTCCCTTGAAATGAAATTTGTCTATACACTGCACAATGTGCAAGGGCCGCTGTTATTCAAGCAGCACGTGACTAGTAATTTGCAAAAAGTAAACTTAACGAGTTCCAAGAAATGGTTGCCTTCCACCCTTTAAGAATTTGATTGCAGTTGTTTTTATGTTGGGATGGTAGACATCGTTTTTCTTTGCGATCTTACAGTTTCATGGTGCTGTCGGGAACTAAAATGAGTGATCACGAAGGAAACATTTAAGAATTGTGAGAGTTCACGAGCATGAGCGAAACAAACCCCAATACTCGAACTGCCATTCCTCTGCAGCGGTAATGCGCTGCAGTGCGTTTCAATGTAAAGTCCACATTGTAATGTCATAACTTTAGAACGCCACCTCTCCAACATTAACGTTGGGAGCTATGTTGAATTGTACATGCATGTCAACTCTCTGCATATGTTTAAGGTAGACTTTACCACTCACATGGAGTAGTGATATTGTTTACGTGTGTCCCTCCTAAATATATTTAACTTCCCGTGAAATATTTGATGCAATACATATAGCATAAATGCATGTATTTTAATGCTGAGATAGACGGCTTGTACAGCTATTGGTGGGTATGCTGCTGGTGCTTGTTCTTGGAGGTTCGAGTAACATTGTTCAAGACCAGTTCATCACCTTTTAAGAGTGGCTAAATGTTTGAGGTCATACAAATGACATTAGTGTAGATCTGAAATTGTCGACTCTCTGACCTGAGTCACAGCAGCAAACTGGTCATTGTTACTAAAAATGAAGAGCAAAAGCAGACTAACATAACCAGGCCTGTTCGGGTTTGACCCTCTTATTGCTGTTTTCTGAGGTTCATGAAATTCAGCAGATGCCAGCATTGACAATTTTGTTAACTCATAGTCCCCGCTCCCGCTGCTCAGCCTGTGATGCATGAGATCACAGGTCGGGTAAGGGGGGGGCGCCAACAATGCTTCCCGCCTGGGGTGCAATCTGTTGTAAGACCGGCCCTGGCTGTATCACAGGTTTGGCATAACAGTCCTTCCCCATTGGGCCCATTTGGGTATTCTCCATTCCCCATTGGACCCAATGGGGAATTTTCGGCAACATTACCGTCGGCGGTATTACCGCGTGGTAATAGCACAGAAAATCAGCAAATTGCCAGCTGCCAAACCCGTGATTTAACAGACCCTTAAATGCGGCGGTAATAGCGTTACCGCTACATTTAAGGGTTACCGCCCAACTCGTGATGACCCCGATAGTCAGGCATTCCATAAATAAATGTTTTGTCGTCCAAGGTATCCCTGGCAGTTTACATAGAGGACATATTCTGTCTTTAAGCGGGATACCCAAGAATGCTCCCACAGTGACAAATGTATGGAGCTGATTGGTTCTTAGTATTAACCGAAAGCCCTGTACCGATATGTTAGGACATCGTCTCAGATACGTCTGGAGTTTTAAATATTTGTGTACCATCGTAGAGACATGACAATGGCTTCTAATAGTAGCCAAATGGGTATAGTTGTTAACCCAGTCCAATTTTTTTACTTTATGCTTAAAGGTGCACTTCAAGCACAAAAAGCTGGTCCCTCGTGAAAAATCAGGGCACCAACCGGTAGCCTGTCCCCATCAGAGAGAGCAGTTGGCATTTAGGAAATGTATGGAACTTGATATGAAGAGTACCTTACCTAATAAACAGCTTGCTCTTGAGTGACACCAATCCCAACTCCAATCGAATATATTGCATAGGGGTGGATTTACGCATCTTCAAAAGAGGTTTCCAAAAGGCTCCTTCTATTATACTCAGCCACCATAGGTCTCCTGTGGCCAAGGACTCTTATCCGTAGCGAACCATGGGGCAGAAACATTGCTTATAAAGTATAAGAATTCACTCCATAGAAAACCCTTTGGTATTTCTAGCAAAATTACAAATTAGGTGGGTCATACGTGCAGCCTTAACTTTCTTCTTAGCCACTTTGTATACATAGGCCTTCCTGGCACTCATGTCAAGACCCAAATAGGTGTATGCTAGGGGTACGATAGGACATAATCAACCTTGCCAAGGGAGGTCTGATAGTTAAGAAATGTCACCTTTTAGATGTGACGGCCATAATCTTTGTTTTCCCCATATTTATATACATCTCATTTACAGTCGTATAGCTAATCAAAGACTCAAACATAGCTCTTGCTCCCATATAAGCATAGTTGAACATAACCAGGTAATTGGTGTGCAGCATGCAGGGGATGGAATGGCCACCAACCATTGGACAACACCGCTTTTTTGCCGCAAGCCAAGATGGGAGATCGGCTGTAAATAGATTGTAGAGCAGAAGCGCAATAGTGCAGCCCTGCTTCACACCTTTCTTGGTGGGGACCGGCCGAGATAAACCACCATCTTAGCACGTCAATAATCCAATCCGGGCAACCATAGGCAAGACGTTTATCCCACAGCCTAGATATGTTGACTCGATCGAATGCTGCTTTGAAGTCCACAAACATAACACATAGTGTGCGCCCTCCTGATTCCAATGTCCCTCTAATCAATTGGTCCAACATTCTTAAATTATGTGTAGTACAGCGGCCGGGTCAAAACCCGGTCTGCGTAAAATGTAGTATGTTAGCCTTGTCTGCCCATAGCTGCAGTTCCTAAGCACCAGGATTGAGAAGATCTTTCCTGATAGGTCTAATAAAGATAAAAGCCTATAATTATCCAGCATAAGCCGGGCCCTTTCTTATAAACTGGCAGTAGAATGGATTGCTGCCACAACACTGGGATAGTTTGCGTCAAACACACCTTCTCAAAAAATATTCTTAAAATACGTGCTCAAGTACCAGGGTTGTGTTTTAAAACTCTATTTGTGAGTCTGTTAGGGCCAGGGGCCTTGGAGTTCTTAAGTTTCAGGTAAGCCAGTGGATTTCGTTGTCATCAAATGTCAAGGGCCATTCTCCAGTTGTATATACCGGGGAAGTGGCCACTACGACAGCCGCGTTTTTCTTTAGGATATGAACCAGCCAATCCTTTTCAGAAATAGGATTTAATAGGCGTTTATTTCTATCCCCCTTTGCCATAGCTAGCATGTCCCACATTTTTTTATGGTCAGCACTACTAAGTGTAATGAACATTTCCTGGCAGTTGGCATTGAGGGCTGAGGGCTTCCACCTCCTAAGCCATCCCGGATACTAGGCCTCATTATAAGTTTGCCGGTCCGGTAACCACGGTACTGGTAAGCTTGCTGGTACCGTAGTTACCGGACCGGCAAACTACGAGTTCTGCTTGCGGGTGCCTTTTCTCCCGCCAGGTCTGACCTGGCGGGGGGAACAGCATCCACGAGCAGAGCATGTCGGATGCACCAGCACCATTGTGAATGGTGCTGGTGCATCCGACCTCCACATTCCCATTGACCCCTATAAGGCTCAAATGGGAATGGGGAGCATTTCATTCTGGCGCCCGCGAATGGGCAATTACCGGGACCGGCAGGGCCGCAATGACCCAGTAATTGCCCATTTCCGGGCACCGGAAATTTTTAGAAGTTTGGTTTTACCAGCAAGGCTACCGCCAAACTTATAATGAGGGCCAGTATCTCTTAGCGACAAAGGTATCTCTGGCCAGCGGATGGGCAGCTAGACCAGAGTTGTGTGCCAGCCGTATTTCCTTGCACATGGATCTCTTAGCATCTTGGATGGCAACGTCGTATATGTGCAATGGGTTATCACATATGAAGGCCTGACCTTTATTGCTAACAGTGGCTGCTTCAAAGTTCAGAGTTCTAATCCACTGCTCAATTTCATCGCTACTCTTATATCCTATTACTAAAAGGTCAATATCATTTAATTCCGATAGGCATGCATCCAATTTCCTTAAATGCTTAGCAGTCCAATGGATATAATTGTCCTCATGGTTAGCCTAGATATTGGTGCAACGACTTCCAGTGAGTCTAGTATGATGTATATCAATACACAGCGCAAGAATATTATGATTGCTGTGATCTATAGGATGCACCTTAAGTTCTTTAGTTAAAAGTAAACATTCATTATTACCAAAATAATAGTATAAGGTAGCAGTACACTCCTTTCCAATCCATGTATAGTTCCCCGGAACATCACAATCAGTTCTGCCGTTTAGCATAAACAAGTCCCATTGTTGAAAGAAAGCCACCCACTCTTTCCCTTTATGGTTACCACAGCTATATTTCATTATACATTTTTTAAAAACATTACCATGCATTTTCATCTGTTTACTTTGCATTGAAATACCCTCCCAAAATGATCATATAATTGGGATTTTTTCCTTCACCGGTCAAAAGTAGCTCCTCAAGAGCGACTTCGACCTCATCCAATACTTTTATGATAGGGGGCACATAAACATTAATTAACAGCATTTTCCAATTGGTCTCCCTCCCTTCCTGCCACACCTCGACTGCAAGCACATTATCCTCAGCCAAGGAGCACCTCACTGGCAGGAGCAAAAGCGATGATTGATTCCAATTACAAGACCATCAAAAGGCCTACCCTTAGGGCCTTTTTTTGCCATAACTTGGTAGATGTGGTATCCCTCCACCTGGAGGGAACTATCCAACCAAGTTTCCTGAAGCATGAATATGTTATAGAGCGTGAGGATAGCCAAAGAACCATTCTTACGAAAGAGATGACTAAATCCACGTGTGTTCCAGCTTGCTATGTTAATCGTCAATGTGTCCTATCTTGCAACAGCTCAGGGAGCTTGACTAAGCATCCACCCCAGGTGATTGCTTCGTAATCAGGGCACAAATCCTCATATGGCCTATTATTTGACCACTTCCCACTAAGTGGTTCATGCCACAGGGCCCCTTCTTTACGTATAGGCGCCGAACTATAAGCAGGCCCTAATACCTGGTCAAACTGAAAAAGAGGCTCCCCCTTCTGGTGGCACACTGTCAATTTCAAGCCTATCGCAAGCAATACTTTTGCATTCCCACACATCAATGAAACAACAGAGGACCTAGTAAATTCAATCAGGGCCCAATTAGTCATGCTACCCCTTTCGGGAGATTTATCTTAAGCATATCTTTAGATGCAATAGTGGACAGCCAGGGCACGACAGCCCATAATTTCAATAGGAGAGATCTATTTAAAAATGGGTTTATTTCACAGGGGTTAATCTCGTCCAGCCTCAACGATGCCCCAGCCTAAGATGAGCTGCTGCACCTTTGTTGAACGGTCTCTTAGAGGAATCCAAATCCTCTCCGCCTCTGGGCCTACTACCATTACAGGACAAAGGACCCACCAAGGTCACCCATTCAGAAGACGGGGAGATAGCAACTGCAGAGCCAGCATTCCCCAAAGAATGTATTGAGTTGTCCACCGAACCATATATTCCAGGCCTCTTCCTGTTTAACTCACTCATGGGAGCCATCCCAGGCGTGGTACTCTTAATATGCTTAATAGAACTTGGGGCCTAGGCTCCCGGCCCTTGTTTTGGATCCAGGATCTGTGGTGTGGCAGCTCCTGGTCGAGCTCACGTATCAAGTGGGCCATGCAGGGCCACCGTGCGTCTAGATCCGTCGCCTTGAATTCTTGTGATCAAGGTGGGTACTTTTTGAGTTTTCATTGTTTCACCAATTGGAGGCAGACTTCTAGGCTCAAGGTCTAAGCGGATAGGTTTGCAAAGGTCTGTCCTAGTAGTAGTTCGAGATGCCTCATCCTGAGCCTCGGGGGTGGGTGAATTCATCATAGATATTTATGTGCATAAAGCTTCTAGGGCATCGTCCTCAGTAACTGTAGCAATATTTACAGAATCTTGTGATCTCCACAAGTATGCGAACCATCTGGGATCTCGACTGCTCTGCTAGAGGTGTTCAGAGCCACATTAGTCTTTTCCTCTGCGAGCAATGTACTGCACCTTTCTATGTTTCGGAGGTCAGGACCCCCTCTGGTCACAGGCATCACAAGAGTCGAAGCGGGTAAAGGTGGATTAATAAGAAACTGTGCTTGACCATTTGGCTCCAGCAAGCTGCACATCATGGTGTGTAGTATACGCTGATCAGAGGCTACAACTGTGCATAAAGCAAAACACGCTTCGACCTTGGCAAGTAGCTCTGGTAATAAATCGAACTGTGGGCCTTCATGTTCGGGCTCCCTCTGGGATGAAAAGTGTGCGTGACAGGACCTACTTTCTGCTCCTAAATCATCCCTAGGGGATACCAGAGCCTCCAGGTTTGGACTGTCTGACAAGTTGGAGGACGTAGTTACATTGCTTTCCATTTGCGTCGGACCTAGGAATTTGCATCTTATGCTTCTGCACAGGTTCAGCAGAGATCCGTGACCAGGAAAGTAAGGGGTCTTGGGCGGACTTAATGGGGGCCTGGTCCATTAAAAGGGAACTTGGTACAGACTGGGCCAGGATCCTTGTTATAAGTATCTATATGTTGCAAAATATGGTTAACAGGATGATAATTTCCTGTAAAATAACCAGTAGTACTTGTTTGCGCAACAGTACCCATTTTTCCATTAGCCAAACCATCTTTTTTTCCCCTTTTTGACTTAGGACCACTTCTTGTAATTGTCCTCGATTGAGCCGGACTCCTTGGGTATTTACCCTTAATGGCCAAGTCACGGCGTAGCCCCCTTCTCAAAGAGGCTTTTGGTTTCATTGCGCTAAGGTTTATAAGGAAACAAAAACTATACATGCAGGGTGCAAACCACAGTGCAAACAAATGTTCCAATAGGTTGTATTGGAGGTTGCGCTGGTGCGATGTATCAAGCTCAGAGGAATACAAAAATAAAAGTACCACTCATATAGAGGCAGACAGTCTGTTTGGCACGGCATGCAAGCAATATAGTACGCAATATAGTACGCACATCAAAGAACACGTCGTGGTCATGAAAAAGCGAGCTTATGCGCCGATGGAAAGTCAAGCTCAAAATGTAGACAGAATAGGTAGAAGTCTAGTGCAATCAGGTCGGGCGATGTAACTAACGGGCTGCTGCGATATTAATTGAGGTTCAGTGCAAGGCGAACAGAAGCTGCCACAAGCTAAATCTGCCCACATAATAGCTCCTTACCTCATGGGTAGCCTTAGCCTCAGTGGCTACGGCAAGACACCTGCAACTTGAGAGCCGTGTAGCCGGCCATGAGTTCCAACTAGTGCAGACCAACCGCAACTTCCAATGTGGCTTTGGGACGGGCGACACCGCTACAACCCTGTAATGCTTTTGCAAAATGCGAGCTAGAACAACACGGCGTCAATGCGCAGCCATTTTGTACACTCATTTCCCATCACGGTAACAAAGCCTGCGTCCCCTTCGGGCCTTGGAAAATAAACGAGAATTTCAGTAGCGAAAGCAGAGCAAGGTCACATAGCTACATAAATATTATTGCTCAGTGGATTTATTGTGGACAATAGTTATTGG
This sequence comes from Ambystoma mexicanum, assembly GCF_040938575.1. NCBI lineage: Eukaryota > Metazoa > Chordata > Amphibia > Caudata > Ambystomatidae > Ambystoma > Ambystoma mexicanum. The sequence continues at coordinate 583,105,302 of NC_090922.1, read as the reverse complement.
CCCTCATTACAACCCTGGCGTTAAGGGGTTAATGACGCCGTAAAAGGTGGCGGCGCCGTTAACCCCTTAACGCCTGATTACGAGGTCCCTTTGCGGGTTGGAGATTTTAATGCCTGCTTTTTGCAGGCGTTAAAAACCAACCCGCAAAGGGACCTTGGTGCTAAGTATGGTGCCGCAAATTTGCGGCACCATACTTAGCGCCTTCCCCATTCCCATTGAGCCCTATGGGGCAAAAATGGGAATGGGGAAGGGCCATGGCGGCATGGGGAATTACCGCCCCGCCAACCTCGGAATGGGGCGGTAATTGCTCATTCCGCCATGGCGGAGTCGGTAAATTACCGGCATGGACCATGGTGCTAATAGCACCATGGTCCAACACCAGGGTCGTAATGAGGGCCATTGTATTGTCCACTGAAGGACAACTACAGAGAGGTAGTCGGAGAGTCCTGCAGGTGCATGATAAGGGATTCTGGGGATTAATGAGAAGAGAGGGGCGCTGGGTTTTCCCGACTTCTGACTGTTTTTTCCACCCTCTGACCCTTCGACTTGTGATCTGCACTTCGGCCGCGGGCAGACACAACTGAGAAGGGAGGGGATATGCCCCCATTAAGGAGAGGGCCCCCATAAAGGAGAGGGCATTGCGTGGTGAAGTTAGCTCGAATTTGGACCCACCACTCCTCCTCCAATCATACCCCTCAATTATAGTGTGTGTGTTAGTTGCTTTATTAATATAGTTTGCAAAGGTAGCGGGCGCCCCTCTCTCGACAGAACAAGGCCTGATAACCTGTTCAGTGGTTACTAACCACTTGAGAGTTCGCAGCCACTGCTTTTACTCACTGTGCCTTTCACAGATGGGAAATATCCATTTGCATATCAGTCTTTGTCCTGCCCAGGGGCAGTCCAGCACCGAAATGCAATGGCAATTCCAACCTGAACGAGAGTACCACCAGCAACCCCATACACGTGTTTCACCCTTGTTGGGGATCATCAGTGAGGTGAAGCTGATGCCTCTCTAAGCACAGTGAGAGGGAGACCACGTCTGGTTGCCCCCAGGAGACCTAGGGTTACCAATCCCAGGTTCCTTGAAATTTAGTTTGCAAAGGTAGCGGGCGCCCCTCTCTCGACAGAACAAGGCCTGATTACCTGTTCAGTGGTTATTAACCACTTGAGAGTTCGCAGCCACTGCTTTTACTCACTGTGCCTTTCACAGATGGGAAATATCCATTTGCATATCAGTCTTTGTCCTGCCCAGGGGCAGTCCAGCACCGAAATGCAATGGCAATTCCAACCTGAACGAGAGTACCACCAGCAACCCCATACACGTGTTTCACCCTTGTTGGGGATCATCAGTGAGGTGAAGCTGATGCCTCTCTAAGCACAGTGAGAGGGAGACCACGTCTGGTTGGCCCCAGGAGACCTAGGGTTACCAATCCCAGGTTCCTTGAAATTTAGTTTGCAAAGGTAGCGGGCGCCCCTCTCTCGACAGAACAAGGCCTGATAACCTGTTCAGTGGTTATTAACCACTTGAGAGTTCGCAGCCACTGCTTTTACTCACTGTGCCTTTCACAGATGGGAAATATCCATTTGCATATCAGTCTTTGTCCTGCCCAGGGGCAGTCCAGCACCGAAATGCAATGGCAATTCCAACCTGAACGAGAGTACCACCAGCAACCCCATACACGTGTTTCACCCTTGTTGGGGATCATCAGTGAGGTGAAGCTGATGCCTCTCTAAGCACAGTGAGAGGGAGACCACGTCTGGTTGCCCCCAGGAGACCTAGGGTTACCAATCCCAGGTTCCTTGAAATTTAGTTTGCAAAGGTAGCGGGCGCCCCTCTCTCGACAGAACAAGGCCTGATAACCTGTTCAGTGGTTATTAACCACTTGAGAGTTGCAAATGGATATTTCCCATCTGTGAAAGGCACAGTGAGTAAAAGCAGTGGCTGCGAACTCTCAAGTGGTTAATAACCACTGAACAGGTTATCAGGCCTTGTTCTGTCGAGAGAGTGGCGCCCGCTACCTTTACAAACTAACTTGCTTTATTAATATCCTGTAGTCTTCATCTCAGTACCGGCCTCCTTTTCTCTTTCATCACTCTCTTCTTGCTTATACTCCTCCTCTTCTCCCTTAGTGCCTCCTCAGCCTCAGTAATGTCAACAGGCTGTTGCCGCCAGGGCAAGCCAAGCCTTTTTCCCCAGCACCTAACCTGTCACATTACATGTAAGAGAGTAGTGATCTATGTCATTTCCTCGCAGGGATTTGGTCGAAGCCCATTTCATCGAAATTTCTTTTACCACATTTTTATTCAGTAAAATGCGGGGGAGACCTCCACGCCCAACCTCAAAAACCCCACACACCACCACCGTGCTAAGTACTTAAACTCAACACCCATGCAAATGCTTGCAGTAAAATGCGGTGAAATATTTGAGAGGAAATGGTATTCGATCAAAGTGGCCTGCGTGCAAAACAGGTACTTCAGGGGAGGAGATGAGTAAGGAGGTGGCAGCTGGTGCCTTTTATGGGTCACTGGATTACTTCCCACAGAGCAATGAGAAGTAAAACATTTAAAGTGTCACAGACAATCTCACATGCAACATGAGGGGTATGAAACGACTACATCCCCATGCAGTTCGGTTTTAATAAAATAAATACGATTTCACTCATGATGTTCATTCTAAAATGTTCACATGAGCTGCACGTTTCTAACAAAAGGCCTTTCCTACGTGGAACCCTGCTCTATAAAGGAAAGCACTGTGAGCCTCTACTGCAAACACAAATGCAGCCCATAAATAAGTATTTCCAGCTCAAACCAGAATGCTTTACCTAAGAATCTGTTGAAAGGGGTTTAACACCTTTATTTGCTAATTTACAATTGTTCCATACATTATGTATTGTGTCACAGATGTATATATATATAACATGGACCGTAGCTTTGAGGATGGAAAGAGGCTTACTCACGCGATCATACACAAAAAATATAAATTTATTTCAGATTATAAAACTCAAATTCTTGATACTGTATTAACTCAAAACTCCATTGCATATTTCAATTCAGGTGTAAATCCGACTCCATTCATTTCACTCCATCCTCCATTCACACTTACTCAATCATACACAGCATTAATAATTTTACATTGCCTCATGGTTACCTATTCTGCCTAACCATCTAACCAAAATCTTTCCAACTACTTCTTGCCACCTTTTTCTAATACACATGTGAATCTCTGTTCTATAAGAGATTGAACTTGTCAACACATGTTTCATTTGGCTTCTCGGGATTCTGATGTTGCCCTCTATTATTGCAACCTTCTTCAGGACTCAAGTGGGGCACAAATGGTGCCTCACCCTTAGATATGTGGAGTGGGAGACATCATCTCCAACTCAAATCCTGGTGGTAGTGCAAACGGGTGGATCCAATCTGTTGCATGGCACCCCTGCAAGGGGCCATGGTATCGTCCAGTGTGCTGTGGCATGGTCACATGGTTACCCATGTGACCATCTTAATAAAAGGTCCGAGCCGCTTCCGGCTCGGCAGTCGAGACCAGCGAGACTCTGTGGTGTGTGTTCTTTGTGTCAGCGCCATGGCGGCGCCCCACCACGTGTGCTGGGCCCAAGCCAGGACGGTGCCCCTGCCGGGCAACGCCGTCCGGACGGTGCCCCTGCTGGGCAACGCCGTCCATGTGTGTCTCCCTGGCCCTGTGAGTCGGGCCAGGGTGGCGACCCCGGCCTGGGTGCCCCCAGAGCCGGGGCCGCGGTAAGCCGGTTGCCAGCCGGCCATGTGTGGAGCTCCGGTGTCCCGGAGCGGGTGGGATGAGCCCCCACCCCCAACCGAGGCGGCGTGACCGCCGCACCTGTGTGTCCCTCGTCGGGTGCCACCCGACCCGAACACGGGGCTGCCCGGTGACCCGGAGCAGCCCCCAACACAATCCTACACAGTGCATAGCTCTCAACTCACACGCTTTTGGCGGGTGTCACCCGCCTTCTAAACAGCTGACTCACCCGCCAAGCCTCCTGCATGCCCATTCATTTCAATGGGCCTCTCACCCGCCAAAAATAAAATCGGGTGTTTTCACCCGCCTATGTGACACAAATGGTTGAGAGCTATGACAGTGGTACTAGCTTTTGACTGGGCACTTTTTTACACATATTATTTTCTCCTCCAGCATTCCCTTTGAAATTCTTTTATTTTTTCCCACTTTGGTTATTTTACTTTGCTTTATTTATTTCTTTGTACTGACTGCAGCGTTTTCACTGCAGTCAGTGTGAGGCTGCCTGACCTATTCACTCACATGGGGCTCGCTCCTGTGTTGAGTCTATCTTTGATTTCTTTGCTCACGCACGCACTGGGAGGCAGCTCTCCCCCCCCACCCACTCGGCTCGGAAGACCCGGAAGCACAGCGGATGCGCGCAGAAGTGACAAAGTAGGGCCCATCTGCAGATGGGCTGTGGGAGGCTGCCCACAATGCTCTTCATTTTTATTCACGGTCACGGTTGACTAGTTTGGCAGCTTGCAACACTAGGTTTCCCCGAGGGTGGGGTTCCGTCACTTCCTATGAGGTGATCTGTATCAACTCCTCTAGGCCTGGTGAATTGGCTTATTTTAAATGCACGTTCACTCATCGCGCATGCTGCTTACTGCTTGACTCTTGTACAGGATCATTCGTCCGATCTTGCTTTTATTACTGAGTCCTGGCTTAAGGAATCATCAGCCCCCTCACTGGTTCATGCCCTGCCCTCCGACTATCAGATCCTCAAACTGGACAGGACCCCCCCAAAGGTTGGAGGTGGGATTGCCCTGATCCATCATTCCAGTATGCAGTGTCAGGTCTTGCCCTTGGAGCATCAGGTAAATATGGAAGCTTTACTACTTCGTGTTGTAATTTCGCCTTCCAGTACTCTCCACTTTCGACTGATTTATCGGCTGCCTGGTTCGGACCCGCTCTATTGTAATCCAGTGTCCCAACTGGTGGGCGACCTTATGTTTCAGTTTGGAGTTTTGCTTGTTTTAGGGGATTTTAACTTTCACCCCAATGACCCTGCCGACTTACAGGCGACTCGCCTTATTTTAGACTTTGCGGATCTGGGCCTTGCCAAGCTGGTGGTTGGTCCTCCTACCCATCACCTGGGGAATACTCATGATCTCATCTTTGCCCCTGCACCCCTTGTTATGTTATCTGCTTATTTGCCTGTTGTGTGGTCTGATCACATGATTCTTCCTTTCACTGTGGAATCTACCTCTGGCCTTTGTCCCCTAGTATTGCCCGTCCTCCAAAGAGGTTCTGGGGTAAAGTTAAACACTCTGATGTTGCTTTGGCTAGCACTCATCTTCAGCCAGTCGATGCTTTCTGCAATTTTCAGACTCTTGCCACGACATTGGCTGACGTTGCTGATTCCTTGTCACCCCTCAAAGCCTGCAGACCCGGTACTCGCCCTTCCGAAACCTTATTCTCTACTGAGCTGGCGGCTCTCCGCCTGGCCCGTAGACAACCAGAGGGCAAATGGCGTGTGTCGTACTGCACTCAATCTTGCCTCGCCCCCCTGATAGCCGACGGCTGGCGATTACGCAAGCTAAGTTCGTGTTTTTCGCCACCAAGGTTAAAGCCGCTACCAACTCTTCTAAGGAGCTGTTTTGGGTAGTTTGCTCCTTCACCTCGCCTTCCTCTAGTGTGGTTCCCTAATTCTGGCCTCTGCTACTGCCTGTCCTGCTATGGTGAGCCCCAGTCCTCCTTGTGCTCCCTCTCGGGCCTGGTCCTCCTTTCCAGTTTTTTCAGTCTGCCATTTCTTTGGCGGTGCTTGGTCTTAAATCTGCATCCCCGGCTGACCCTATTCCTCTTGGCATCCAGAAGGATATTTGTCCTGGCATTTCGCATCTGCTCACTGCTGCGGTCAATGAATCTTTCTCATCTGCTCACATTTCCAGTCCTCTTAAGCACGCTCTTATTCTCCCTCTCCTCAAGAAGCTGAACCTTGATTCTTTGGTTTTGGCAAATCTCCATCCCATTTCGCTACTCCCCTTTCCCATGAAACTCTTGGAAACTTTGGTTACTCCCCTCCTCTGCTCCTTTCTTGAGGAGTCGGGCTGTCTTGACCCCTTCGAGTCTGGGTTTCGGCCTGGGCGTGGAACATAGTCTGTTCTGGTGGCAGTGTCTCATGGATCAGGGTGGTACCTCCGCCCTGATCCAGCTGGACCTATCCGTTGCCTACGACACGGTCGACCATGTCATTTTGCTGGAACGGTTGTCCCCAAAGGGGGTCTCATGGCTTAGTCCTGGATTGGTTTGTGTCTTTTCTAACTGTTCATTCCCAGTCCCTTTCACTTCCTTCGTTTGTTTCAATTGCAAAGCCCCTCACCTGTAGGGTGCTTCGGGGTTCTGCTTTCTCCTCTTCTTTTCAATTCATATATTCAGCCACTTGTGAAGCTGATTCACTCTTTTGAGTTTCAACGTTTTTCTTATGCTGATGACACACAGATTCTGGTGAGACTAGATTTATCCCATGCTGCCTCGGCAGAACGCTGCCACTCCTGCCTGTTGGCTATCCATCTTTGGATGGGTAAAAACTGGCTTTGCCTTAATGGCGAGAATACAGAGGGTCTAGTTGTAAGTCCATCTCTGGCCCCTGTGGGATGGTCTAAAGCATTTTGGCCATCTGAACTTGGTCCTCTGCCCACCCGCTCTGCGATGGTGAAGAACCTGGGGGTCAAGCTCTCAGAGTATCTATGTATGAAGAGTTTGGTCAGTGCTGTCTGTCAGTTAGTTCACTTTAAACTATGTATCCTCTGGAAAGTGCTTCCCTATGTTCCTTCTCATCTTTGCTCTTTGGTTGTATCCTCTCTTACTGCGGGTTCTTTAGACTACTGTAATGCTCTGTACCTAGCTCAGCCAGTGTACCTTCTTCGGCGGCTGCGGGTGTTGCAAAACTCGGCAGCCCGTCTAGCAGTAGGTGCTTCCCGGGTCTGCTCCACCACAGCGATTCTGGGAAAACTGCATTGGCTCCCAGTAGCAAAGCATATTAAATGTAAGGCTTGGTGCGTGGTCAACCGTGTCTTCTACGGGAAAGGCCGGGCTTCCTGCAGGTGAAAATGCACCCCTATATTCCGACTCAGAACCTTTGTTCAGTTACCACCCCCGGTTTAGGCTGGCTCGCGTAGGTGGCTGCTCCTTTTCCGTAGAAGCGGCTTCCCTGTGGAACTCTTTGTTTCTGAGGCCACTTGAGGATCACCTTTCCTTTTGTCATGCCTTGAAAACCTATCTTTTCCCAGCTTAACTGCTGCTTTCTCTGGTTGTACCCTGAACTGTCAGCGCCATGATGCCCTTGCTGGTGAAGGCTTTATAAATTCGATTTACATTACATTACATTACCCCTATATGGAGTTTTTAGAGCGTAATATTCTGTCCCCTTGGAACCGGGAATCAAGGTATCTACTACTCTTCATGTAAGGAAATTGAAAACCCAGGTGCTTGGGTCATGTCATATTACCCCCCACTTTCCCAATTATTCCATCATCTCTCATCAGTTTGACCATAAGCCAATGTTTCCCATCTGTAGTTGACCTTGCCGTTGCTTTCTGTTCTAGGACATTCGAGGGAGTATGAGAACATCATTTATCTTCAACCGCAGCTTAATGAATAGACCTTGTTCTTGACTTCTGCATCACGTGTGAGGAAACTGCAAATTATTAATTTCAACCTCCTATTTACTGCTATTTGATTCAATTCAGCTGGGTGCTATTGCTCCTTTGGCCTCTGGAGACTTGCTCGCTCCATCTTGTATGAGTCTTATTCACTGTTAATTGTCCAATACTTGGCTCTTTCACATGTTTTCATCTTCGTTAATCTAAGAGAAATGTGCCTCACGCTCATGACTTTATCCGTTTGCCTCCCTTTGTGCTTTGTAGTTATTTCTTGAAATAGCATTCTTGATCCCAGGCTAACATAGACTCCTCTTTGTTTGCGCACAAAGCTATTTTCTAGCATCTCCTGTCTCTTCAGCCCTGATCTGATCCTGAGGTAGTTAGAATGGATCTTCGACATGAGCCGGTGTACATTTTCCAATCATGGTCGTCCTAGACACGTTATATATTCCTCTATAGCAAGCTTCTATATGCCTCATCTACCTTTTGCGTTACTGTGTATTTACACTTATTGATCCACAAGTAACTTCATCTTCTTTTTGCATATATGATTACTTTATCATTTCGTACATGTTCCTCTTACAGCTTCAGTTACATTATCATTCTTAAGTATTTTCATATCGTTTCAGCATGTTCTCGTCTATCTTTTTCATGACATCACTCTGCCCTCGTCAGATAAGCGCTCCATGATGTCTAATGGTACATGCAGACATCCATCCACTCTCTCAAGGTGAGGGTACATTTGGTACCGTTGTCTGAGTGCATAGCATCTCTCATACGCTCAATGCAGTATAGGGACAACATAGATGGTCCCACATGCAGCTCTTCTCCTGCTGTTCCCGTATGACACAGTGAGGGGGTGGGAGTTAAGGTGTATGCGTCTACTTGCTCCTTTACAGGGGCATAACAATTTACCCCAAATATGCCAGCGTGATGGAGCGTAGCGAGGGAGCCTCAACTAATTAAGAGGTGTTGGGGTGGCTTCCCACCCTGATAATTTTTTTAAAAATAATGTCTTAAAATGGTGCACAAATTGGGTAAAATGCCAAACAGTTTGCAATGGGTTTTGTACTGTAACGCATGAAATATCCAATACAAGTCACCAACGGTTCAGAAGAGCATTTCACCAACACATTTTCAGGTTGCTTTTGCCCACACTATATGCCAGTATAAAAACATTTCCATGCTGATTGCACCAACATATGCCAGCATTCCCATTTAAGCACATTTTGATGTTTGCTTTATGCATAATGCCATTAATGATACTATAAGAAATAATGTCCACGCTTGTTCTGCTGAAATATGGCAGTATCCCAATGTAAGAACATACTCCAGGTTGCTTTACCATTAAAAATGCCCTGCCACATTATGAACATATGTCCAAACTGGCTACATTAAAATGCCATTATAGCTATATAATAAAATTTATCTTGCTTGCTTTATCAAAGATACCCAATACAAAATGTCATACGACAGTAAGAAATGGCTAGACTGGCTGCACCAAAATGCCAGTCTAGCCACGTAATAACACATATCATGCTTGCTTTATCACAGATGCACAATACAAAACAGCATTCCACAGTAAGAAATGGCTCGACTAGCTGCACCAAAATGCCAGTCTGGCTACATAATAGCACATGTCATGCTTGCTTCATCAAAGATGCCCGATACAAATGGCATACCAAAATAAGAAATGGCTAGACTGGCTGTAACAAAATGCCAGTCTAGCCACGTAATAACACGTATCATGCCTACTTTATCAATGATGCCCAATATAAAATATCATGCCACAGAAAGAAATGGCTAGACTGGGTGCATTAAAATGCCAGTTTGCTACATAATAACACTTACCAGGCATGCTTTATCAAAGACGCCCAATACAAAAAGCCATGCCACAGTAAGAAATATCTAGACTGGCTGCATTAAAATGCCAGTCTAGCTACATAATAAGACTTATCATGCTTGCTTTATCATAGCTGTCCAGTTAAAAAGCCATCCCTGCCCTCTAGTTCCCCCAGCGCCTCGCACACACAGAATGTGATTATGTATGCATGCAAGGTGCTTTGGGGCCCAAGGAGTAGGCATGGTATTTTTACTAGGCATCTATCATAGATGGCCAGTGAAAACAAATACCATCTCTGACCCCCGGGCCTCTCCAGCACCTTGCACTGATATGATATGATATTTTATTTATATCGCACTCGTACACAATTGTTTCAGAGCGTGACCAGACAAGGGAGGGGAAACAAGGGAGAACAAAACAGCGATCTTACTAGGCCCATTCACATTGAGAACTCGCAAGTGCATGGGAGAGGGGAGAAGTGCATGTGAGGGGGGGGGGAGAAGTGGAAAGTGCAGAGCAAAGGAGAAAACAGGTAAAAAATAATACATAAAATAAATAAAAGACAACAAACAGTGGTAGTGCAGCCAGCAAGCGGCAGTGCTGGGTTTAAGTCAGCAGACAGGGTATGTCTGATAAGTGCAGGAAGAGAAGGGGGGGCTGTATGGGTACAGATACAGACCCCAGTGCAAGAGGTGGCCCAGAGGCAATGTGGGATGGTGGCAGGGTGAGCAGGTACCTAGCCCCGGAAAACAGAGGGTAAGCTAGGTGCACAATGCCGAGAGAGAACAGATCAGCAGGGGACAGGGGAGGGGGGGTTGGGAGGCGAAGGCAGAAGCATAGAGGGAGGTCTTGAAGTGCTTCCCGAACCAGAGATGGTTCTCCTCAAGTTTCAGAGTGGCAGGGAGGCTGCTCCAGAGGGAGGCCCCAGCCAAAGACAGAGTTCTACCCCTAGCTTTTTTCTTTGAAAAATGACTGACCCTGAGGGAGTTAGAGGTAGAGGAGCGAAGAGATCAAGAGGGGAAGTATTTGTGGAGGGATAGCTGAAGGTATTTTGGACCCAGGCCCCAGAAAGCCTTGTGGACAATGCAGAGGGTTCTGAATTTAATCCTTGCATCCACAGGGAGCCAATGGGCAGATTTCAGAGCTGGAGAGATACGATCCCAGGGGTTGAGACCAAGGACAAGTCTCGCAGTCATGTTCTGGATTAGTTGCAGAGGGCGAAGAGTAGAGGCAGGGAGATTTAGAAAGAGGCTGTTACAATAGTCCAACCTAGAGAGACTCAGAGCTTGAGAGACAGTGAGCTTCTGGGGGAAGGAGAGGAAAGGCAGAGTACCTCTGAGGAGGTGCAGTTGGAAGTTTGACTTTTTAGAGACATCAGAGATGTGGGCGGAGAAGGAACATGTGGAGTCAAAGATGACCCTGAGGTTCTTATCCTCGCAGGTGGGGGTCGGAGGAGGGCCAAGGGAGGCTGGCCAGAGATTGAGGGGAAAGGAGGGTGAAGGTGTGCCGATGAGGAGGATCTCCGTCTTGCTGGCCTTCAGACAAAGATCGTTGGTGGCATACCAATCTTGAATGGCAGTTAGGCAATCAGAAATGAGATAGGGAGAGGGGGTTGCCGAGGGCAGCCAGAAAATGAGTAGTGTGTCACTGGGAGCTGCTTTTGGCTGATGCACAACTTCCCTCCTGCCAAAATAAGCTCCACGTCCCCGTACGAACACACGTGCACACACATTTACACAACCTTCACATGCACCATGCAATCGCTCATTCACACACACACTGTCATGATCACTGCTTCCAAGGAGTCAGGACCAGCCCAACGTCCTTGGAAGCAGGCCACTAACCCTAATTCCAGGCACCAGCCGGTCCCTACTGGGACCTTTTGGACCTTGTCCTGGCGCCGGTGGCACCAGGCTCATCAAAACCGTTGGTCCCGGCACTGGAAGCGCCGGGCTCATAATAGGTGTGAGAGTGCTTGGGTGGACTTACCTGCAGCAGACCATGCTGCTTACTTACCAGCCTCTTAGAAGTCATCTGTGAACAGGAACTACTTTCTTACCTGGGTGGGGCAGCTCCACTCCTTGGATACAGCACTGGAACTCTTCTGGAAACTGGAACTCTTTTCTTACCTAGGCGGGGCCGGGGAAGAAGACGCCTCATCACTCCTACGCTATTTAAACCACACCCGATAGATGAAGCGTGCTTCGCGCTATTCTGCATCTGCAGCAGAACGCTCACCGAGTCTGCTCCGGCCCTTCATCTTCCGATCCTGAACCTGCAAGAATCCTACTTACCATTTTGGTATCCAGGCAACCTCAGCATCTGTAAAGAACAGAAACAACAGGTTAGCAAGACGAACTTTACACGCAGTGCTTACTTACCTGATTCATCGGCGGCGGCCGCTTCTTCTCGCCGCATCTCCACCTGCAAAGACAAAAGCATGGTCATACTCACCGGCACGCTGGAAATTCCGGATTTCTTCGTTCCGCATCGTCACCTGTGAAGACAAAGTATCGTCAACAACTTACTGGTATTCCGCGAACTCCGGCGCTGCAATCCAACATCTGCAAGACAAAAGAAAGACATTAAACAGGTATTTACTTACGTCCATCACGCTCTTCGCAATAAACGCCTGCGAATACTCTGGCGTCTCCTTAACACGAAATAAGCTGCAAGGAAAAAGACAGTTAAAGCGCTTGCCATACTTACTAACTTCTAGGCGCTTCAGTTCATTCTCCATCTCAGGAGCCCTGCAATACATAAGGGGAGAAGCATTAAAGACTATAAGGACAAAAGGTGTCCAGAAACTCACTGCTCGTGAAGATAACGACGGTATCCATCCTCTGAACACAAGAGGCCTATGTTTCACCAGTGAAGAAACTGGCAACGGCACCCTGCACCAGACGCAGATGGAGAGCCCAGCATTCACCTATATAAGGTGAGCACGTTAACCCGGGGGAGGGGGCTTTACGAAAAAGCTGGGAAGCGAGAGAGAGAGAGAGGGACATCCGACAACCCAGACCATTAACCCCATATTCTTTCGCCTGCAGAAACCTCACTCTTCGAGTCCGCCACACAGTACGAAGAGGTTCGACCCCAGAAGCCAATCGAGTCCTACACATCACTTTTCGAGTCACAGACAGCTTCCGGCCCAGACCCGCGCCTCCGTGGGAATCAGGTGAGCGTTACACACACACCCATCATCATACACTCGCTCACTACACACAACACAAGCATACACACATACCCATATTTAAATTAACGTACCTTGTGCCCTGGTCCTGATGTTCCCTCCCACAGCTTCACCTTTTGCGTAGCATGAACAGGAAGCAAAGAACGCTTCCTGGCTCGTGCACATGTGCCCAAGCACTGGAGCGCTGCTGATGAAGTGGCCCGCACTGTTTGTATTTGCGAGGAGGCACAATAGTGCTTCCCATCGCACATACAAGCATGCAGTTCCACAGCTAGCATCCCAATGTGCCACCCGATGTTGGGGAAGCAAAATGCCCCCGACTTTGCATGGCTCATAGGATATGCAAGGCTGGGGAACCGAACTATCAAACAGAAACTGCTTTTTCCTTTTACTGTTCAAGCCAGCCGAGGAGCGCTCCATCCGCTGCAAAAAGCAGCACAGGGAGTGCTCAGTGTTTACAGTGGGCTGGCTTTTTGGCTCCTCCATAATGGGCGAGGATGCCTGCGGGTCGTCACTCTTGCCCAATATGGTGGGGCCGCCACTGGGACACCATACATGAATCTATGCACAGGATCAGTGTAGCTGGAGATTAAATACTGTTGACTTTGAAGTCTTGTGCATGAACCACACTGTTGTTAATGCAGCGATTCTGAACACATTAAGGGACCCATAGACATGTCCTACAATAGAAGGCTACCATGGTAGTTCAGCAGGTTGTGTGACTGCTGTTAAATTGTTATATATTTTAAACTACCACTAAAACGTATGACTTTTTGCAATGCCTTTTAAAAAAGAAAAAAGTGCTATGAAATGGCTATGGCCAGGGGATGTGTTGAGGTGGCAGTTAGCTTATATTTAGGGTGAGTGTTGGGGAATTTCTGCCCCCATAGTGAAAAACAAAAGTTGGCACTCATGAACCCACAGTTTAATTTCCTAATAACTGCTGTCAGCACAATACAAGCATTTATTTGTTAAAAAAGGGAACCGGCCAATCACTGCTACTCTAAAATGCTGACTGTGCTTTTACTGCGCTGTCAGCATTTTAGAAAATGCGGACTTCCATTACTGCGACCAAGTACGCCTACCAATTAGCAGGGGCAAAGCATCCAATATGGGAGGTAATTGCCCCCCACTAGGGATGCCTATGCTTGAACCTCGACACCAAATGACTTCAAAACAACCTCCTAATACAGACTGCACAGCACATTCTAGAATGTGTTCCAAATACAGAAAAATGACACCCCTTCAAATGTGCAAGAGCATTAATGCCAAATTGAAAGTACGCAATGAAGAGAACCTTGACGGTTCTGATGAGTCTGAAAGCCAAAAGTGTGGTATGGTACTGATTATCGGCTGGAAAGATTGCAACTGGGTGTGGAGAAATCCACAGTGTAGAGTAACAGTGGACAGAAAGAAAACCAGGATGCTTGCAAAGTCCCTGTATGACCTGCCCGTTCTCTAGATGTGGAGGAGCCGAAGCCAGCTTGAGCCTGGTCACAGCCAAAGGCCTGGCTCTGGCAAGACTTAAGTGCCCTTGTGAAAGAAGAGCCCAATTGGAGCTGTGCATGATCTAATCCTCTGTTGCGTTCACAGAGTATATACATTTACACTGCCACCCAGTGACAGTTAAAAGGACTGCATGCAATCATAACTTTGCACAGGGAACTTTGTTTACCTCATCCCTGCCAGGAATTACAAGTTGCTGCAAAACTAAAGATGTAATGGCAACATGTCTGGTCTGAAACCTGCAAAATTGCAAACTCTACATCCAGAAAACTTGCTTCCACACTTGACCAATATATGCAATCCTGGGCAAATGACTCTACTTAAATGGGTCATATTTCCTTTGGCTGCCACAATTGGGATCAATTAGAAGTGATTCTGTTAAATGCCCACTGCACAAAAGTCACACATGTGCTATATATATATATATATATATATTTATATATATATATATATATATATATATATATATATATTAAATAGCCCGCGGTAGCGGCCGTGTAGTTATGGTTAAGTAGCTCAACCCATAGGAAGACCACTTTTTGGCAGACTTATAACTTTGCTCTCCCTGTACGAATTCTCATAAAACTTTGCAGAAAAAGTGGCCCACTGAATTTTTGGGGAAAGTTGGGTGAGGTTACGTGGTGGGGGGGGCAAAGCTATAAGGGGGGGCCCAATTTTCTTTTCTTTTCCTTAGTCTGAATGGGCAAAAACTTTGCGCACGCCTACATCCCAAACGGCTGGACGGATTTTAACCAAATTTGCGGCAGGAGCTGAGGCTTGGTCCGGATTTGGTGGAAATCCAACCAGTACTTTTCTTGCAAAGAACTGAAATGCATGTCTCAAAAAATGTGTGATATCTGGCTCCTCTTCATGGACCCATTTGCCTGTTCGCTCTGCGGTCAAAAGTCTCATTGGCTTGGAGTATGCCGTGATTTCGGCGAACATTGGACGTGGCCGGTGGTTGGCTGGAGGGAAGCGTTCTGTGTGTCACATTTTTGGGTTATGCCACCATGTTCTATCCGAGGACAGTGTGGTGCCGAAAGGGCCTGGCAAACATACTTTACGCCATGTGGTGGTGGGAAGAAGGGAGGGAAAGGATGGGCAAGCGAGAAGTGGTTCATCTGATATATCTCATTAGGTGGAAGAAGACGATAGTGTGCCTGCAGTATCTGTGCGTACTGCGCAATTCGCGGGTACCTCCACAGGCGATTACATTGTGTGGTGAATGCAGGCAGCCTTCATTACGGCACGATAGCTCGTGCCGTGACCTCTTTCTGTGGTGACTGGTGGCAGGTCAATTGCAGGCTGGGAGTGCATTGCACATGAAATTAACATTTTAACATAGTGTGTCGTGTAGTTATGGTTCAGTTGTTGAATCCATAGGAAGATTACTTTTTGGTAGGCTTATAACTTCGCTCCCCCTGGACGAATTCCCATAAAACTTTGCAAAAAAAGTATATGGCCCACTGTGGATTTTTTTGGAAAGTTGGGTGAGGTTTCATGGAGGGGCGAGGGGGCAAAGATATAGGGGGTCCCACATTTTTTGTTTTCCCATAGACTGAATGGTTAAAAACTTTGCGCATGCCTACAGCCCAGACGGCTGGACAGATTTTAACCAAATTTGCTGCAGGAGCTTGGTTCCGAAAGTGTGCTTTGGTATGTTTGGTGGAAATCCGACCAGTTCTTTTGTTGCAAAGAACTGAAATATACAGCTCAAAATATTAGTGCTATGTGGCTCCGTTCCGCTGACCCATTTCACTTTTTGCTCCGTGGTCAAAAGTCTCATTGGCTTGGAGTACGCCGTGTTGTAGGGGAACATTGGACGTGGGAGGTGGTTGGCTGGAGGGAAGCGCGCTGTGCATCACAATTTTGGGTTATGCCGACATGTTCTATCCGAGGACAGTGCAGCACCGAAAGGACCTGGCAAACATACTTTACGCCATGTGGTGTTGGGAAGAAGGGAGGGAAACGGTGGATGAATGAGAAGTGGTTCATCTGATATATCTCATTAGGTTGAAGAAGACAGTGGTGTGCCTGTAGTATCCGTGCATACTGCGCCAATTCGCGGATACCTCCACAACGACCACCTTGTGTGGTGAATGCAGGCAGCCTTCGTTACAGCACGATAGCTTGTGCGGCGACCTCTTTCGGTGGTGACTGGTGGCAAGTAAATAGCAGAAGGGGAGTGCATTGCACATGACATGAACATTGTAACATAGTTTGTACTATGGTGTGTTGCGTGTGGTAAACCCGAAGCCCCTTCCATGCATGGCTGGATGCCTTGCACCAACAACTATGTGCCATGTTTGCAAGTCGGTTTGACATTGTTGCCTTGTGTGTGTGGTTTGTCAGCATTGCATATATTGTTGGTTCCATGGGTGTGGTGATCCTACAGTGTTTAGTCCATGGCTGGACCTGATGGAGTGAACACTCCTCATTGTGTCAACTGGGTGCAATGTTCAAATACTGTGTGCATAGAAGTGGATATGGTTCAACTGCATATTTTATCGGCTTGGGTAGGGTCCATTGCACGGAGTGCTGACCACTGTACTGCACTATGAAGTGTTGTTTTTGTGCACTTAATAGAGTGCTGGGAGCAGGGCCACTGTTGTGTAGATTTTGTGGTTTGGTTGGCAGTGGCACAATACTTTGTGAATGGAAGTGGGTAGGGGTGCCAGAGGCTGTGGTATGTTTGTGGATTCTGCTAACTGTTACATGTTTCCATGTATCGCTGTGTTATGGTGTGGGGGTTGGGTATAAGTGCCGCTGGGTATGCTACACTTGTGGATTGTGGTGCCTGACCACATGTAATGGCTCCATTATGTTGTGCTTTGTGTGGGCAAGGCCTAGACTCTTGGGTGCATGGCCAAAGTTGTGATGGGTGTCGCTCTGGATGATTTGGATGCTGAAATTGTTTATTCCTTTGCAGAACTTCTACTGGAGGTGCTTTCGAAGCACACGTAACATGTACTCGGAGTGTTTAACGGTACATATGGAGTGCTGTACATAAATGATAGTGTTGTATGCAGAGGTCTTGGATGTGATTGGTGCATGTGTGTGTGAATATTTCACAGTACCCATTGAGGGAGTGCTGCAAAAAGAACAGTGGAAAGGGAAGAAGGACTGTCCCTGCTTTACTGGGGCACAGCCCTCGCTATAGCTGGGAAAGGTCACGTGCCACATCCTGCGCTTCTGAGCATGGTGGGCATGAAAATGGAACTGTGGAAATTATCCAATCAGGTGTTCAGGGTGTGGTTCACAGGAAAGGGCGGTACAACTTTTTCCAATACTCTGTGTAGTGAGGTTGGCAGAGATGGAGAGACACACAGTGCTGATCGTGGGTGATAACTTTGTGCAAGATCTGCACAGTTATGCCATGCAAAGAGGCATTGCTTCTCATTTCGGGTTGTAAGGAGTGGAGGCTTTGTGGGGCAGTGTCTATGAGTGCAGTTTCGGCGTTATTGTTCACCTTTGCAGATATGTGGCCTCTGTCGCTACTGTTGAAGTTGTCGTGGTGCATTATGGAGGTCTATATTTGGGTTACATGTCATGTGGACCTTTGCTCCGTCACCTGAAGAAGTTGATGAATGCAGTGATGCAGATTTTTCCCACTGCCAAGGTTGTTTTCTCATGCATACCACCAAGAGCAGTATGGGACCATTCCGGTGTAATTTGTCCCCAGCCAGAGCTCGGAAGGTGTCTTATAAACGGAAGCATTTGTGAATGTATTTGCACTGGTGGGATGTTCTCCACCCACTATGAGATCATGAATTCGCAAGATATGCACTGTTTCCATGCAAATGGTATTTCTATGACCGCCATTAGCAATTCTATTTTCTTGTACACTGTGCAAGAAGCGTTGACCAGAATTCAGTAAAAATTTAAGGAAGAGAAGAAAACATAAAGTCATATAAAGAGAAAAAACAAAAAGGAGTCTTTGCAAGCGAGTAAAAAAATAAACAAATACAAAAACCAAACTCTTTTCAAAGCCACCACTAAAGACAAATCCCCTACTCTGTTTCAAATTTCTTCCCCCCATCCCGTTCCTAGCACGCTAACTCTGCGGACTCCGCAGTAGTTTCAGGATTACAGGTGCCACATCCGATTCAGGATTGCAGGCATGGAAATGGCACCGTGGAGGCTAAGGCATTGCTCAATATGGTTTTTGGTTGTGGTGTGTACGCCAAAACTGTGGCAGAAGGTCTATTTGTACAGAGAAATGCAGAAGCCTATGGTTGAAGTGTGCAAGGTAAGTGACAGGCATCCTGTTTGCATGCATGCACAGTATGTACTTGTTTTACGTTGCTAAAATACATTCAGTGCTGCTTTTGTACGATATTTTTGCGCATTTTGAGGAACATGGGTTAGTGCAGAAATACATTCTGTGAAGTGTGCAAGGTAAGTGGCAGGCATCCTGTTTTATGCATGCAATGTGTGTACTTGGTGTGGGTTGCTAAGATACATTCAGTGGTGCTTTTGTGCAATATTTTTATGAATTATGTAGGCAATGGGTTAGTGCAGAAAATAATTCATACCATTGTCGGAAGGAAAGAATAGAGTTCCTGTTTGGATATTACAATGGCTGATATGGGTAAATGAAAACGTTGAAAGCATATACCATTGAAGTGGCACTTGATGGTAGGTGATGGGAGAAAAACCAATATGGTTTTTAAGTACGTTATGGACGTTCAGTGGCAGATACCGTGCTCAGAGGCACTTATAACAGAGTTGTAAACATACTGCAGAAAAAGTATTCATACCTGTACTTTGTGGTGATGGTTGCCCATGTGGATGAATGTGGATGCAAAAATATTGGATAGTTTTAGTGAACTTTCTACTGGAGGTTCTTTCAAAGCACACAACACTTGCAGTCTGAATTTGGAACGGTACATATGAAGTGTTCTACAGAACTGACAGTGTTAGATGCTGACGTCTTGGATGTGATTGGTGGATGAGTGTGTGACTATTTAACAGTACCCAACGAGGTAGTGCTGGACAAAAAATAGTGGAAAGGGAAGAAGGACTGCTCCAGCTTTACTGGGGCACGGCCCTTGCGGTAGTTGGGGAAGCACACGTGCCATATCCTGCCCTTCTCAGCATGCTGGGAATGGGACTCTGGGTATTATCCAATTAGATGCTGAGGGTGTGCTTCACAGGAAGGGGCAGTGCATTTTTTTTATTACTCTGTGTAGTGAGGCTGGCAGAGATGAAGAGATGCACAGTGTTGATCATGGGTGATGCCTTTGTGCTAGATCTGCACAGATATACTGTGGAAAGAGGCTTTCATGGCAATATCAATTTTGAGGGATTGGAGGCTTTGTGGTGCAGTGTCGATGTATGCAATTTCGGCATTGTGCTTGCACATTGTAGAGAACTGGCCACTTTCACTACTGTTCACATTGCAGTGGTGCACTATGGAGGCTTGAATTTGGGTCTCGTGCCTTGTTCACATGTGTTCCGTCAACTGAAGAAGTTGATGAAAGCAGTGAAGTGCATTTTTCCCACTGCGAAGGTGCTTTTCTCATGCATACCACCAAGAAAAGTATGGGACTATTCCAATGTATTTTGTCGCCAACCAGAGGTCGGAAGGTGTCTTATCAACAGAAGGATGTGTGATTTTTTGAGTGCTGCTGGGATGTTCTCCTGTGACAATGAGATCATTGGTTCTCGAAATGTGCACCTTTTCAATGCAAATGACATTTCTTTGTCCACCGGTGGCAATGCTGCTTTGTTTTTGTATCTACAGGCTGCATTGAAGACGCTATTGTAAGAATGTGAGGAGGAGAAGAAAACAAAAACCCCTATAAAAACCAAAAAAACATGTTTCTTTGCAAACACCTAAAAAATAAAAAGTAAAAAAGGCTCTTTTCAGAGCCACCACTAAAAATGAAATCCCCTATCCTGGTTTGACATTTATTCACCCACTCCCGCACACACTGCACGAAAAGTCTGCAGACTTTGCGGTAGTTCCAGGATTACACGTGCCACATCTGGCCGTTTTGAAGATTGTGGGCATGGAAATGGGACTGTGGAGGCTAAGGGATTGCTTAATAAGGTTTCTGGATGTGGTGTATACGCACAGACTATGGTAGAAGGTGTCTTTGTAGAGAGGAATGCAGAAGCGTATGGGTATGGCTGTGTGTTTCACGAGTCAGACTGTATGGATTTTGGGGGAGTCCAAGATGCATTGGTCGAAAGTGAATGCAAAATACTGTGCAGTGGCTGTTTTGGATTCTATGATGTGGATGTGCACTGGTATGGAGTACGTGCAATAAAGTGGCTGAATATGGCTCCTCTTTGTGGCACTTTGGTGACGCACGATCACCCAGACATTACTATTTTTCATTGTGGAGGGAAAAGTTTAGGACATGTTACTGGAATTTCTCTGCAGTTTGCGATGAAGGACACACTTGGCCAGGTCATGCGTATGTTTCCAAACTGCTGCATAAGTTTTTGTAGCATTACGCAGACACGGATGTGGCTGCATTCTTCTCTTCTTCATTTGGTCCGCAAATGGAGAAAGCGACGCACATTGTCAAGAAGCCTATTTGTGCCTTTTACTGACATGTGACCATGTCCTACTTCCACAATGGCAATATTACATTTCATAGCACGAAGATTTTTCGCACCAATGGCGTTCATCTCACTGATCCTGGCAATCAGATTTTTCGCCGACCTATCCAAAATGCATTGCTGCCTTTTTGGAAGTACAGCAAGCATTTCTCTATAAGGTCTTGCACACTTCAACCCTTCGAAACGCAAACAAACACAAGAAGAAGCCTCTTTTTACAACCAGCCCTTTTTACCCGACCTGACTGCAATGTTTTTCACAGAGCCACGCCTCCCATCATTTGCCACGCAATGTGTGGAGCGTATACACTGCGCAGCGGCCTGCATCCTTTCATAGGCAATTCCATATTTTACCTCTGAAAGCAGTATTTTTTCACTTTTTTACTTTTTCCGTTGTTTTGTATGTTTCTTGGTCTTCTAACACATGACACAGAAGTAAAGGAAGGAAAGGGAGGGAACGGAAGGGCCACCACCCACAAGGATAAGATAGGGCAAGTTCACAGAGAAGAAGATGTTGGGTGGCCTTCACTTCAGTAGGCAGCAGTCATTGTCATGCTCCCGGACCGAATATTCCTAAGCACTCTGCATCGCAGTACTTGCACAATACAATGACCTTTGACAGGTAATGGTCTGCTGTGCAGCATATGGTCTGCAAGGGTGCTTTAGGGCTCTGCTGCCCTACATGAGTCTCCCTGGTGTTGGCAGGAGCAGATGCGGAGAATGGTATAGAGGAAAGAACCCTACTGCATTGTTGGAAGGGCAGTACCCTGCACACTGCTGCCTTGTGTTTCAATTTGAGGTGCCGCTGCATGGAATATGGTCACTTGATTGTACGGCATTAGCCGTAGCACCACCATTCACGCAGATGAGTACATTGTGAAATACAAGAATGCTTTCAACAAGGAGAAACGCAGCTTCATTTCGTGGAGCAAGAACATAATTATTCAGGCAGCCCCACGCAGCCACAGTACATTTGACACCACCACTGATATTCATTGAGATCCGAAGGTTCTACTGTTTACTTAGTTGTCCTTACATTTAGTTGTATGGGAGTAACCAAGCAGCAACAGTGATGCATTTTTCCAGACTGACTACAGACTGTCACACTTGCAGTGAAATCCGTCCTCTAACTGTACAAACCACAGGCGAGAACTTGACACTTTACCTCACGGTGCTCAGTGCGGAGTCGTTGTGTCTGTTTCACGAGTCATGGAAGGGCAAGCAGCACATTAAACAAATTAATGGGCCAATTAACATGCCCACCGTACACTGGAGGATGCTGTCCCTTGCTCCGACTGGGCCTCGGGCAGCCAGGTCTGCTGCAGCCATAAATCGGTAGGTTTGGACAGCAAAATACATTGGCGGTACGACTGCTTTAAATGTGGTAGCCTACCGCATGAATCGGTAGTGTTGACAACAGGGCCGCTGTTACAAGGACACAGAGTATGAAATACATATACGCATAACTGTGGAATGGACAGATGTGCGTTCCCACAACTAATTAAAAGTGCATTAGAAGATGCGGACATGCAGCCAGTACTCGTGTTCTACGGATACCTGCATTGTGATTGCACATACGTCGGGCAGGTGCAGTCTCCCTAGAAAACCTCCATTTTGCTTACCTGCTGCCATCTCAGACATTATTGTGCGCCACAGACTCACCATGCAATTTTAACACAAAAGGAAAAGCCACTTACACACTCACCAAACTTCACATGTAAATGTTTAATGTGTAAGATACATAGACCCTATTAGGAAAGGGAAGGGGTAGCAAAAATAAATACATACACAGGTGAATTTGGGATTTTAACAAGTTCGTCATGAGGGGAGCCAAGGATTCAGGTCACATCATAATATCTCTGCTCACAGGGATGTTGTTGGGATGGTGGGCTGGGGAAATGGCGAAGGGGTACACGTGAAGGCAGGGCAGTGGTATTTCATTTCTCCAATAATATGTTCTTGTACAATATATTTTAAGGGGGCTAAATTGTTTAGCAATTGTTCTACTTTGACATCCAGGCTATATAGGTTGCCTTTTAAAGCGTTTCCTTAATTTTGTGGCCATATGCTGTTGTGCAAGAGGTGCCGCTTCTGATGCATTGCTTTCATTTCCATTATGTCCTGTTAAAGATAAAACTATCTGTTAGGTTTATATGAAGCAATACATATTTACTGTCTTACTTTTCAGATTGTGCTACGTACCAATGGCGTTACTAGCGTTACTCATTTCGTGCTGCGTACAAAAATAACTATCATGTTTTTTCACTGCTGTACACTGCACAAGCTGTGCAATTATAGGAGAAGCTTCAGTGTACTTACCGTGTTGCAGTGACGTTCTGCTCTCAATACTTTGTAGTCCTTACTCTGCCATTTTCTTTCTTCGTTTCCATATAAAGCAGGAGTGCGGTAATATGTCACTTTGCCTATTGGTGCATTCCATTATGGTGTACACTCTATGCTTCTGCTCCGTTTGTTTCACAAATACAGAGTTTGCAGACCTACTCAATTTTTCCTTGCAATGCACGTACATGGTGCTCTTTGTACATGTGCCTTCTCTTTGCTGGATGCTACCACTATGTAAGAGAACCCCTGCCTTTTTCAGCAATTTGAATGCTAGCTGCTAAGAGACGCACAGTCCGCGGTTAGTGTGCCCATCGGCATGCAGACAGCCATTTGGTATGCTGTATGGTACATCTATACAAACTAATGGTATCCTGGTAAAAACCTATGAAATTCAGTGACAAAACATTGTTAAAGGGATGTTATGGTTAAGTTGTGCTACTAAAAACATATCAAATTCAGTGAAAAAACATTGTTAAAGGGACGCTATGGTTCAGTTGCCCTGAGAAAAACCTATCAAATATTGTGCAAAAAGTTTTTTAAAGGGACATTGCAGTTACTCTAGTAATACCAACCTATCCATATTATGGCTACACGTAAAACCGAAAACCCCCGGAAATTTGCAAGTTATCGTAAGCTAAGCAACCATAACTCGCACCACCACTGTGCACTGCTAAAACTAACACCCATGACACGAAAGATGACATTACAAATGTCATTGATGACATTGAATGGGAAGAAATATTTTGCTTGCGGCTACAGCCTGAAGTGCTGTACTGAATGACAACAAACCTGCGCGAGGAGAATCAGCAAGGACCTGAAAGCATGGTTTTGAAAATCTGTTTTGTGTTTTATTTTTCCAAAGTGTCCAAATGTAAGCACAACAAAAAGTGATACAAGTTTGGTGCACAGACAATGGGTCTGGCCCTCGGCAAGGACAAATTCCTACTCCGAGTTACTTATTGGGGCATGCAGCATGGCTGAAGCTCTAGGATGAAATGGGAACAACAATTCTGATTGTAACTGTAGTCCGGTGTGCTGGACGAGATTGCTTCAAACATGCGCGAGGAGCATCAGCAAGGACCTAAAAGTACAAAAAATAGTGGTATAACTTTTCTGCCATGGGCAGATTTGCCTATTGGGGTTTGCTCTGCTGATAATGACTCACATAAGTCTGCATTGCAAAAAATATATTTGTTAAAGGAGGTTTATAGTTCTTTCATATATGTTAAAAGAGGAATTATTAATAACTTATATACAGTGATGTAACATTATGAACATTTTTCACTTATAACAACCTCTTAAATTGACAGAAAATACCCTGTTAAAGGGTTGTTACGGTTAAGATGTACCCTAACCTTGGGACTCCTCTGCCCCAGCAGTTAGCTAGTGGCCTCCTATCTTGGGATCCTTTGGCACATCCCTCCTGTGCTCCCATGAGCACTTGTCCATCCGCACTGCTCCTATTATTTATGCACTTCTGTCACTGCACAATGCATATGTGCATTTATAGGAGCACTATGTACAATATATTGGTATACTTTACTTTAGGTAGAGTTTTTTTAAGTGATTGGTGGATATATGTTTGAATGATTTAAAGCAGGCAATGAGGGAGTGTTGCAAACATAACAGTAAAAAGAGTAAAAGGGCTGTTTTGTGTGATGGTGTGCATGTGAAATCTGGGATTTCTGATAAGGCATGGGCTAGACAGGGGAGTACAGAGACTGTGGATAGTTATAAACTGCAATGGATTATGGTGTTTATTGTATACTAGAGTAGAAATTTGTTTCAGTGCTTTTTTCTTTTCCTCTAGTATACAACTGTCCATTATTCCCATTAGCATAACACAAAATGCTAATGGAAATGTTGGAGAATCTTATTGAGTCTAACTAATTTACTGAAAAATGTAAAGTAGATGGAGTCTATAAGCTTATTTTTTAGTTATTTTTTAACTCTCAAAAGTGGTTGGTTCCTTAAGGTACCTTTTTCTAATGTCTTTTGGTGGGTTTTTGCAGGAGAGGCCAGAAAGTAAGGCGGGGAGGAAAATGAGGGAAGGGGCACCAACCACACATATGGAGGGGCAGGTGAACAGGGGAAGATGTTGCGCGTGTGTTAAATCTAAGGTAGAGGGCAGTGTTTCTCATGCTCCTTGATTACAGCTTCAAAAGTACTTTGAAACTGCTCCCCCCTGCAGAGTGGTTTGTTGCAGTATATACAGAGTACTGCTGTTTTCGAAAGATATGGATCATCAGCCTCTTTTATCGCTTGCAAGGTAGCTGGTGGGATTTTGTGTCCCACTGAAGTAGGCTGTGTGGTTACAGCCTTGGTTGAGGTAGATGAGGTAGAGGAAGACAGCCTACTACTTCCTAAGAAAGGAACAGCTTTTCTGAGAGCTTTGCAGTGGTTGAATTTGGTATGGTGCCGCATGGTGGTGACCCCGTAGGAGAACTGCCCAGGTTGTTTGCGACTGAGTGCAACGTTGCACTCAGTGCATTTCACTTTGGTAGCTTTAGCCTTTGATACATTTCCGACAGTGGTAAAGAAATGCCACACCCATGATTCTCTCTCAGTGTTAGAGGTAGGCACTTTTTCGACCTCATCTTCCTGGTCTTCTTGATTGTCTTTTGAAGTATTGTGCTTCTTTCGTTGTGTAGGTCCACCAGCTGTTGGCGGTGCTGGCTCTTGGAGAGGAGAGATGGCAATAGCTGATGAAATCTTTAAGATAAATAGCATTTTTCCTAATATTCTTCCAAGTATGTGCTGTGTGCTAGATTGTTAATGGATAATGAGTAAAAATAGGTGTAGGAGCTATGCAAGGGTACATTTTCAGTTTAAAACTTCCTAGAACAGATGGAAATGCAGTTCCGAACTGTTCGCGAAGCACGGACCCGTTTGCAAAGTGCAGACCCATTCGAGAACACGTCATCATGACCCACGCAAGCACATGGTCATGTGACACTGTCCGTAACTCCGCAATGACATCAGACGTTCGCTATGACGTCAGGCGTTCGCGAACTTCGGCGAACACAAAAACAGTGGAAAAAGTTGCAAAAAGTGTAATGAAGTGTTAAAAATTATGCTAGAAGGTGGGGAATGACAGAGTTTTAAGGTGAAACTTTCTAAATTGGAGAAAAATGTTTCTATATTGGGATAAGTATATTAGTAAATTGTAGCAAATTAGGGTGCATTGGTAAAAACCCATGAAATTCCCTGAAAAAAATGTGTTAAAGGGAAGTTATGGTTCAAAGTAAAACCGAAAACCTCCAGAAATGTGCCAGTTATGGTAAGCTAAGCAAGCATAACTCGCACCACCACCGTGCACTGCTAAGACAAACACCCAGCACATGAATGATGACATCACAGATGTTGCAGTGCAGCTTCCATTGAGTTGATTTAGTAACATTTTCACATGGATGCAGTGTGCTAAGATCTGCTCCACATCTTTATGCAAATGTCAGGATTTGTGCATAGCTGTACATTCAAAAAAGGGGCTTTTGCAACAGCTTCCACGCGAAGCACTCCAAAGCCTCCAAAAGATGACATGTTTTATTTTGCAACTCAAAAATATTCACAATTTAGAGGGGTTGAGCTCCCTGTGCATGGTTGTCCAGTCTGTCCCAGTAGCAATACGCAGGATCCGGGTCGGTGGCTGGTTTGTGCATTAGCGTTGGCTTGCCAACCACAATGTGGTGCTGGGATGCAGCACTGAGGAAACATGCAGACCTCCATCTCTGTGGCCTGGCTACAAAATGTTGAGGAAGTGTTTTAAAGTGCACATCCTCAGGAGGTCTTGTGAATTTTACAAAAGTAGATTTACTCCTGTGCCAGGAGAAACTATGAGCATTGTCAAGCAGTACTCAGAATGCTACTCAATGGCTAAACAGACCTTTTAGATTGAGAGATATGCTCTCATTAGGCCATGCTACTCCCAATTTCAGCCCGTTATTTTGTGATAAAATAAACGTGTTGGATTGGACACGCTTAGGCTTGTGGAATACTTAACATTGGGCTATGGGGTCACATTCCAATTCGTGGAATAGGTCAGATTGGATCTTTTTGGGTGGGTTGTATTGCAGCTTGTTGGATAGGTCAGACATTTTACATTTGTGCACGCGCATGTTATACTCTATATGCACAAATGTCATTTTGCAATGCCCTAGATCTGCAAATGTGCTCAAATACTATTGCGAAACTCACAATTGAAGGTGTGTAATGCCCCCCAAATAGATGCGGAGTGTACCTGTCCCAGGGCAGTGTTGTGTGGGTCCCCAAAGTCAGAGGAAGTGGATTTCTGGCCAGTCACGAATTTGCACTGTGCAACTTGTAGATAGACAAGGACTGTCCTAGGTACAGGTAAACTCCCTGAACAGAAATAATTGAGCAAATATTCACTGTAGGTCTGCTTTAGCCTGAAAGGAAAACTTGAATGTAAAATGCCCTTTTTAAATTGCACTGATTCCCATAGGCAGCCATTATCTCCTATGGATCCTCATTCTGATTTATGAGTTGCATGAACTTCAACAGGGTGGAATTTTCCAGTGCTCCACCCTTTGCTGCCCAGCCCATCCCCCAAACCCTGTTTACCAGGGCCTGATCACGACTTCGGCGGTAACCCTTAAATCCGGCAGTAGCGCTATTGGGCTCAATGGGGAATTTTCACGCTCTTACCGCTGGCGGATTTCCCGCTGGCGGTAATAGCGCGAATTTTCAGCGAATTTCCCCCCAGCTCAGAGCTGGGGCGAAATCCGCCAAAGCCCTGATTCGGCGGACCCTTAAATCCGGCAGTATTAGCACTACCGCCGGATTTAAGGGTTACCGCCGAAGTCGTGATCAGGCCCTTTGTTAGTGAAAGTTAAAGATTGCTGCATGTTTTTCCACTTTGCCTAGCCCTATAATGAAGGAAGGTCCAGAGCCCCTTCCCCCTCCAAGAAGGGACAGCCCCATGTGACACAATGCAAGATTTATGGAACCTGCATTTATTTATTTAATTAACTTAATTAAATATAATTTAAATTGTAATATCTTTAACTGATCACTATATTGTATCATTTTTGTTATTAGAAGTGTTGTCATGTGTGTTATTTAGTTAGTTCTTTATTTGTACGTTTTTGTGTGTAGCTCTGATTTGACTACCCCTTTTAAATGGTACTAGCCTGGTGCCCTCCTGCCACAGCATCTACTTAGACAGTTCCTTTGGTTATTGTAGCCCAAGCTCCTGTGCGTGGGTGATGCGTTTCCCATGCAGAGCTTCTGGAGAGACTCTGTCAGCCTGTGTTCTGCTTTCAGGCCTGCCTGAGGCCTGTCTTCCTGCTTCTGCCAGGCCTGCCTGAGGCCTTTCCACCATGCTGCTGGAGGTCTGTTCCCCTAACAGGCCCTGACAACTCCAGTGTTCTGCCTTGCTGCTCTTCACCCTTGCATTGCTGGGAGCATGGCAGATATGGTGGTCCCTGGACTTCATGTGAGCACCCCAACTACATACAGGAGCTGATCCAAGCTTCCAGCAAAACATACTTGTGAGAGCTTCCTGGTTCCTGGGTAGACTCTGCTCTTTGTAATCATTTTGGGTTGTCAGCTGCCTTGCCTGGTGTGCCCGTTGGCTGTTGCTCTTTCTTCCATGTGTATATGCTTATACTTTGAGCTATGTGCTTTGCTCAACCCTGGTGCAGTAACCTCAGCCTTTAAAAGGTGGTGCTGTGCTCACTTTCCCATTGACGTGATGTATTTCAGAGATTTCGTTTAAGTACAGTACCTCTAACCACGTCTAGAAGTCCCTCTCTAATGCCATTTGATGTATGTATGCCCCTGTTTCTAATGTTCTGAACACTGCTTTGGGTGTTTGAGACAGTTCCTCGAAGGTTTGTGACTTTCCAGCCTCTATTTAAACCTGTGTGACCCTATCAAGTGTAAACATGCTGTACATTTGTATAATCACTTGCACTCATTATTCATTGCCTCTGCACATTATTGTGGGGTTGCTTCTCCCCAGTGGTTTTGAGAGGTGGTAGGCTAGTGCAGGAGTCCTGTAATTTGTACATTGTGTACATTGTCATTTTGATGAAAACCCTAGTATAACCTGTAAGGGTGCAAAGGTAAGGGTCTGACACAATTGTGGCATGGGGGCTGGCAAAGTCTTTTATTTAAGTGGAAAAAAGAAACCCATCTTACCTTATTTCTAAGAGGGGTTTCCCTGCCTCAACAGCCTGTCAGGATGTCCAAAATAAAGAGTCCACAGTCCTGTTTCAGGAACCTATTTCCTTCCCTTACACTAAATACTAAAGAAGTGGTGAGTCTCAAAGTGAGACTGTATCCTGAGGGATAGCCTCTCTTCCCCAGGTTGCAATCTCGTTTCGAGGAAAGCACAAAGTTCCGGGTTTAAAAGTTCCCAAAGCAGAGTTCAAAGAAACATCAGCCCATAGTTGTCTTTACTATTGGGTTTCTTCTTGGCTTATCTCCAGGGTTACAGACCTCCTTTCCTTTGTCCTTCGTGTACTGCTTTCCTTAATCTTGTTGATCAGGGGGATGACTCCCTCCGCTCTGGTCTACAGTTCACAATGTTAGGGGAATGTCTCCCTCCCCTTAACCTATCTCAGGTTTTGGTAGGTTAACTCTTGGTGGGGGAATGTCTCCCGCCACCTGGCCTTTCTCAGGCTTCTCAGACAGTCCAACAAGTGATGGGGGGATGCCTCCCTTCCCCTCACCTTTCTCAGGCTTCCCAGACAGTTCAACAAGTGATGGGGAATGCCTCCCTTCCCCTGACCTTTCTCAGGCTTCCCAGAAAGTTCAAGAAGTGATGGAGAATGTCTCCCTTCCCCTGCCCTTTCTCAGGCTTCCCAGAAAGTTCACCAAGTGATGGGGTCTTTAACCCGTGTTACTCATCTCTCTCCTGCCAGGGACTGTCTATGTCCTTCAGAGCTCACTTTTCTGTTGTGGGTCCCAGACCCTTATTTCTTTACTTCTTTGGATCGTAGTATTTGGGATCCTTCGCTCCCAAGTACTGCTACAAGGAAGAATGCTTAGGAGGCTACCCGTTAAGCGCAGTGGGTCCCAGACCCTTATTTCTTTAGCCTTCACCCTTTGGGGTCCCACCAACCTCCCCCGGTCACCCAGAGCTCCACAGGGTACTTACTGGCATTCTCCTGTTTTTTATGGGTCTCTCCGACCTCATGCTCGGGCTTCTCTTGGCCTTCCCAGGGACTGCTGTATCTCCTGCTGACTGTGCTTACCAGCGCCCCTGATCGGCTGGTTGCCCGTGGGCTCTCTTTGTCTGCTGGTCCGTTCATGGCGGACATTCCCGAGAAGCCTCTGCTTGCGTTTAAGTGTCTCGGTTCGTGCTCGCCTGGCCTCTCCTCTCGGCTTCCAACCTCGTGGTTCCTCTAGGGCAAACTACTCCTTCTGGATTGTCCATCGTTTCTTTTTAAGCGGTGACTTTCGTGGCCTATTCCTGAGCAACTAGCCCGCTCACCATAGTTGTTTTTCATAGTGATCTTCATGGTTCCGCGTTTCTCCCTCGTCTCAGTACACTTCAAGTAGAATGTAGGATTTTCTACCTGGGCTAGACATATTCGGTTTGGGGTATTGAGAAGCATGGACGATATCCTTCCTGGAGTTTGTCACAAACCCTACAAAAGGGAGCTTAAGTTGTAAGACACCCTAAGTGTGTCAGTAACTTGTAGTCCTAGGCCATTCATTGTGTTATTTTGCAAATCTCCAGGCGTGGCCTTGTTTAGCTCCAAGCTTGTACTGAGTACAAAAAAAGAACTCTGCTGCCATATGCAGGACAGCAGCCACAAAAGTGTAGTGTGTAAAAGGAAACTCTTCTGTTTATTTCAAGTCTTACATGCACAACATGTCTTTAATTACACAAAGGAAAAAGCTTGTAAATCGTATGTATTACAGCTGCTATATTGGAAAATCCTTGAGTGGAACGTAATGTAAATACTCCCTGCACTGTAAAATAAATGTCAAAACCTCTTTCCTGCTTTGGTATCTGTGCGGTATACATACATTCAATCTGTTTCAGTGATATCCCTTCTGCTGTTTTGTGCAAACCTGTCACTACAAGTTCTTCTGATTTCTATTCAAGTGGCACGTGTGTTATTTCTGGAGTTCAGTATTCATTTTTGGATTCACTTTTATTTGCCTGGAATGTGTATTCTGACCTGCGTTCCTGCCATTCAATATTTTCTTCCCCATTCCCGGTCCGTCTGTACCAGGCAGGCCTTGCCCGATTTTGTCAAGAACTCAGGTAGGGTATCCCAGGTAACCCATGTATCGCTTTTCCCGCCACTAAATATCTGGTGGCATTCCACTATCATTATCCACAGACTCTTCGACGGACATTGCAGGTGCATAGGTCAATAGTAAGACCAACCTTTTGCGTCCAATGGATGGATCTTCCTAATGTGTCTTGGCCTACTGTCTGGTATTGGCCCCTCACCTCAGCTCTGTTGAATCATTTCCTGCTACACGTTCACCCACAAACATTCATCGGAAGATACATAATTAAATACCTGTGTTTTGGCAGCAGGCCATAGTTCGAATGGTTGAACCTTTTATTTAGAGCATTCTCGGTCATCTGGTTCACAATGGATGTTGGAAGGAGGCCAAAGATACTCCTTTTGAAGCGGGATATAAATACAACATCCACAGGGTAACCATTGTCCGAAACACGGTGTATAATCCAGGAACCTCGCCGAGTGCTGAGATATACCTAGAGGGAACAAAAACAGAGTCACTTCTACGAACAACATTTCCCATTGAGCATCTCAGGAGAAGTGTGCTTCCTAGCCCAAGCCAAAGGCCCCATGAGGTTTTTGTTCCTCGGAATAAAACACACTCTTGTTGGACACACGATATTTAGGAGAGACTCTTTCCAATGTTTCCCAATTGAATAATGGCCATTTAATTTATAAGAACAAATGTTCTAAGTTACAATGGATCCCATCTCAAAAGCACCAATCTGGCGCTTGCCAAATGGTGGGTTTCATCCAGTCTGTCTGAACGTTATTATTCAATGAATTCCAATCAACCTTTCCCAAAATCCAAATATGCCTCTTCCTAATGTGTACCATTGCACAAATCCCACCTGTGTCTTTCCAAAAGACCCAAAGTGTTGCTTCCAAAAATGAGCACAAGCTCTCTCCATATAACAGGGTCGCAAACTGTGATGTCTCCCGCAAATGCCAGTGGGGACCATCCAACAATCTCCAATCTGACCTATTCCAACAGTCGCCATGGGATTCCAATTCCCAATGTGATGTATTCCCCACCAGCCTCAACGTGTCCAATCCAACACGCTTATTTTACATAGATTACATTCCATGGTGGGGGTGTCAGACAAAGCACTGTTATTGTTCACATCTTTTCTCTAAGGGAGCACTAGTGCAGTTACTGTAGAGGAATATATGACCAAACCTACCCCAACCAAACGCAGCAGTCCCTCCGAGATCTGCCTTGCCTCCTCTATTATTTAATATTCATACCAAGCCTTTTCATGATCTCCCAGACACCCTGAAGTTGGGCTTTCTCTGCTGCAGCGATACCCAGACATTCTTCAACCTGGTAATCTTCAACCTGGTAATCTTCAACCTGGTAATCTTCGGCATGATAGTGAATACTTAAAGACCACTTTTGAAATCCACAAAGATTGGATGCAGTCGAACTGACTGAGTTTAATTGGTAACATAACAGAGCTCAGTTTGAAACAGTCAGGCTGTACTGAGGGAGGTGGACGTCTGGAAATATTTTCAATGACGCTTGAATCACAGCCTATTACAATCCTCCCTACTGTAAAACATTGTGTGTCCTAATTGACTCTCAGCTACACATGACATCACATGTAAATGCAGTGGTTAATAATACAATATTATAGAAGATTGTTTAGATGAG
Source organism: Ambystoma mexicanum (assembly GCF_040938575.1). Classification (NCBI taxonomy): domain Eukaryota; kingdom Metazoa; phylum Chordata; class Amphibia; order Caudata; family Ambystomatidae; genus Ambystoma; species Ambystoma mexicanum. The sequence goes on along the minus strand of NC_090922.1, from coordinate 583,072,330 downwards.
TCAGTCCTTACCTCAGTGACGCGCACCTTGGTATCATTGCTCGGGAAGTCATACAGGCCTAGCTATATTATGCTAAGGAAATCTGTTTGGGAGGGGGTCCCAAATAGTTACTTCAGAGGCTTCAATTTCTCCAAAAATGAGTTGTACAAAGATAAAGTAATGCTACGTATGTAGAACACGCAACTCCAACCATCTACTGGCTCCCCTGGCTCCTGGTTGCATCCTGAATAACATATAAGTTGGACAGTGTGATCTACAAACTCCTGCACCATCTGTCAGCCATGTATCTGACTTCTAGGATTTGCTTCCATAAAAATACTAGGGTGTTAGACGTGTGTTTTATGACCACCATTAACCCTCCTAGATGTAATGTAACTTCAGGGGGCAAAACTTTGTCAGTCCAAGAGAAAAAGGCCTGGAGCATATTTCCTGAATGCCCTGCAATCTAATCCAAACTTTGAACGGTTTAGAAAATTAGATGATACATTGTAGTTGGGATCTTTTTTATCATCCTGAGCTGACTGTTTTGAATGCTTAGAATGAACACTGGCATGCATTTACAGCTCATAGTTTGATGTTACTTAATGAGAGACTTAGCTCTAAGAGATCCCGGGAGGGTGTGAACTGGGTGGAGAGGAGCTGGTAGTGGGAAGGAACGACCATAGCAATTAGCATAGCCATGGGTGGACAGATAACCAAAAATGGCCACCGGCTATGTATGAATCATGTACCTCCTGACATCCCATCTGCCATCTTTCTGCACTCCAATACAATAGTTTCAGCCTATAGATGGTGCTAAAGCTCCACCTAATAGCCAAAACTAAAAATGGGGTCAGTGCGCAAAGATTGCTAGTTATTAAAAACTGCAGCACGATTTTCAAACTTGTCGATCATAGATTTATTTGCAAAGCTCGAAGAGTTCATGACAATTAGAAAAGCACAGGTGGTACAATTGACATTCACACATACAGACTAGCATGAAAATGAAATGCATACTTCTCTTAGTTACAGTGTAAACTTGATTCCCCCTTTTCCCACCCGATCCTTCATTTGTAATCCCACAAGCATATGCAGTGTATGAGATGACACTAGTTTAGCCATATCCTTGTAATCATCAATGTAGATTGGCGTCATTCTTTGTTCCGATATTAAACCATGCTCTTATTTATTGCTTCATGCTGGAATTCGCTTCTAAGCACTGTAATTACAGGTGTTATCATTACCCACCTTAATGGAAGCTCAATTTATGAACTTACTGGGAGGATGAAAGGCTGAGTTGCTGGATTCGACCTTGTGAAGTTCCTGCTGGTTCGATGCTAGGAACTGGTGCTTGGGAGCTATATAAATGCACCCGTCTAAAAGTGAGACTATTCTCAATGGGGGCATTCCCAGTTTCACATGGAACGTGCAGTGACTGGCTATTTTCGGATCCACCAAGTAATTAATAGGACTGATCTTTGTTTTGACCTGCTGGGACCACTCCACAGATTCCCAAAGGCTCCCGCTTGGCTTCACCCGTGTGATAAGTCAGATGCCCTGAACCTTGGTGTTCTCTGTGATGGTTGAATTTTGCCCATGATTCTTCAATCACTAAACTTGGTTAGCTCAGAAGGTGACTTTCTGGAGGATTGTGTGTGTGCAACCATCATTGAGTTCTAGTCTAGCAAATATGCATCTAACCATCTGGCCTTCACAATCCTTTTAAGACCCATTTGTTCAACTTGAGATTCTAGCCTCCTTTTGTCATGCCTTGCCTCTTATGAAGCACCCCAATTAAGCACCATTTGGTAATTATTTTGCTCTAAATACAACTTTAACAAAAACACAGGGCCTCATTCTGAGTCCTTGAATGGGGAAATGCCGGTCCATTCTGACCTTGGAGAGCCCGGTATTTCCCCATTCAAGGAACCTGGACCCGGTGCATCCCCATTCCCATTTGAGGCCCTATAGGGCTCAATGGGAATGGGGAGCCTGCTAACAACGGGCCCGTTAATGGCGGGCCCGTTGTTAGCATCCTGGTCTGCTTGCGGGTCCCGCGATCAGACCTCATAATGAGGCGGTAGGGGGTCAACGGCACCGGAAGCTCTACCAGAGCCGTTAACCCCCTACCGGCTGGGTCGTAATGAGGCCCATAGTCCAATATGTAATTTGTCCTAATCCTGGCAATTCCTTTCCAGTTTTTGTTTATCACACATAAAGCACTGTGAACGTAATGTCCAAAAATAATTTCAAACAAAGAGGTGTGTGACCTCCTGGGATGTATTCCCGGAAGCAAACCTGAGGCATGTAATAATGATGCCACACTTCATTTTCAGCTGTTGCCCATGGCCCTGCATGTTTCAATTCATGTTTTACTAAAGCCATGTTCAGTGCCACAATCTGTCTGGAGATATTTAATTGCCCCTTTGTCCAATTTAGCAGGTGTACAATCCACCTTCTTGTAAACAGGGCCATCAAGCATCCTGGTGCAACAGGTGCAATGAGGAACCTCATTTGCACCACCTCTCGGAGCATGTTGGGTGTGTGATGCTGGAAATGCATCGGAGGGATAGGGCCTCTGTATCCTTGTCTTTTACTGTTTTTTATCGTGTGTTCTGTCGTGTTTTCCGTGCAGGAGTTCATGTGGGACTCCTGGTGGTGCAGCTCTCTCTCCTTTAGTTTGGTGAACGGACCCGTGGGATACCCTTATGGCACCCATGGGTAGGGGTACAACCCTGTGCCCCTAGTGTATGTTTTTGGGCACCTGTGTGTGACCCACAGAGCAGGGTACGGGCTGGTGGCAGCTCCATGCTAAAATGACTGGTGCCCTGAACGTCCTCCATTTTGGGATGCCCAGGCCCTGTCATTGGAATTGGTAGATTCCTGATGGAGACAAATTGGCCCCCATGGCCTCTTGCCTTCCATCACCTGTTACCCTGATCTTCCCGAAGTCCCGGGAAGCCCTGCCTCTGTCCCTTCCCCCTGACTGGTGCTGGGTGGAAGTTCCATATATGGTAGTGTGGGGAAATGTCGACCAGACTGGCTGGAGCCTTCTCAACGACCGTATGTTGTGGGTTCGCCTGTGGGTGGGACCTGGGTGAATGGAGTGTGTGACGAATATAAATTCTATGTTGTGGCTGTCTAGTATCTGGTGGTTGACACAATGGTTGAGACAGCCCTGCCCGAAACCGGTATGAATGCAGCTTGGAGTGTTTAATGGCTCGGTACTTGTCCCAATACACATAACTTGTTGTGAGTGTCTGGAGAGAAGTGAATGGCCTGAATACCTCATGTGCCTGATTGGCTGCCTGCCTGCATGAATGCCCGTGGTCATGATTGGATGCTTGATGCAACAGTATATCTGGGGACCTCTCCTTGATAGGAATCGTGTTCAGAAGCTGAAGTCCACTACGACGAGTAACTGGAGTGAAGCTTAACCTTGAGCCCTGCTGGACGAGAAGAATTGCTGTTGCTCTCCTTCACAATTGGAAAGCTTCTGTGCTTCAAGGACTGACCCAGAGAGGACCTGGTAAGGCGCCCTCTTCCCGAGCTACGAGGGACCATCGTGCACAGCTGATCTTTGCCTAAGCTCCCTGGTAGACAGACCTTCGACAGGCTGCCGACCCGATACGGGGACTGCTGCGGAACTCCAAAGAGAAGCGCCCGGACTGTTGTCCGTCACTGTCGTCGACCGGGGTCGCCAACTGGAGCCGCCGCGCTCCCGTTGCCTAAGAAATTCATTGATCCAAGGACGCTCTTATCCGCATCGTCGCCGCTGTATCCTGCTGGAGAAGGCCTGACCATCGACGCTCCGAGGAGCATCCAGCGGTGGGTTCCCCGCCACCCAAAGACCACAGAGACGCCGACAACTCGACGCTCTTGCTGGGCCACAGTTCTTTAACTCTTTGCAGTCCAGAACTATCGACACTGAGGTGCCCCGCACGACTCTTCCTTGCAGGACGTTTACGCTTCCCCGTCAACGAGCACCGCTAGGAACGACGCGGCCACTTCACCGTCATAGCTCAACCTGTTCTCCGTCAGACGTTCGACGACCCGTGACTCCTGCCTGAAAGGGAGGACACTCAAGAAGGGTTGTCGATTTCCCCGACGCGGAACGCTACAACACCAAGGTACTTTGGGGTTGCAGAACTATTGGGAAGTCTAGGGGAGAACAATATATGGACTGAGCTTGTATCTTTCTTCTACAGGTTGCCCAGGTGGGGGGATCTCCACACAGAGCTGTGTTTAACGGTAGGTACCAGTATTCTGCCTATTGCTCAACCATCCTGCTTTACTTCCTCTCTCTACTGCTGGTTTCCTCTTTATTTTGATCTGTGTGCCATTCTGACCATATGCACTTTAATAAGATCGAGTAACGTTAGTGGTGCCACTTTAGAATTGTACATATTTACCATTGTTGATTTTCGGAGCACAAAGTGAGTTATCGTGATCATGTATATGACTTTGAATATTAATTATATAAAGACTGTGTTTTAACCGATACAGTGTGTGGACATTCCTTCGTGGGTCCTCGTGGACTACACTGTACTTAAGAACCAGCTCGTATCACCTCCCGAGAAGCTAGGCCTTGATTGCTCGACCACAATACTAGAGAATCTTGGCAGGGGTCTCTGTGCCTCCCCTCTACCATATAGAGAGCGGAAGTGCATACCCTCCCTCCGGTCTTTACAGGGTGTCAGACACGACAATTAAAATGACTCACTGTGTTGTCTATGCCTCCAGCAATATCTATTCAGAGCTTTTGGATGGGTAAAGCCACCTCTGGCAGTGGCACCAGGCATGCTTAGCTTTCTCGCTTGCCTTTCCTTGAACCTGGCACTTTAGGATTATATCATATTATAGTTATCCATGGCTTCCACTTAGGTTTAAGCTTATTTACTGCTTTTCTAATGCATTTATGTACTGCTCAGGAGTTTTAGCAAAGTTCCTAAACACAGGTCCCTTGATTCAAATGTTGAAGTCAGTTGTAATATAGCGCTCTTTCCTCGCTGAGGTTATCTTAATGGTAATCCATTTAATCCCCTCATGCTGCATGTCCTTGACATAATTTGCAAGGCACTTTTTACCTAACTATATACGTGAGATTTATAAATCCCTAGCTGTATCCGGCATATATCATATGCCGAACTAGCCTCCACTCTCCTTCCACTCTCCTTCCAGCAGCTCGTTCCCAAATCATCTTCTACAGTATTTATGGGGAACTGTGGCAGACAGGGCCTCTTGGCTTGAATAGGGATGTAGATTGCATCATGAAAGCCAGACATTGACAAACACTCCTCAGATACAGACAGGGCTGGTCTGCAACCGGCAGGACAGCTCCATTTCCATGTCTGTCCTCCCCATTATCATCCTGTAGAACTTTATAAAAAGCAATGCTGGGATGCCGGTGGCACCGGGACATTTAGAGAGTGGATGCTTGGCCTGATCCCACCCACTTTTCAACCAAAACTGATCCCACAGCAATAAAAATAACACTGCCTTCAAACAGGCAGAGAGTTATAGATGGAATTTTCTGACAGGGCGGGCTTGCACAGAATACACATGGGCCTAGGTGCAAGGGTCAGTGAAACAAAGAATATATATGTATTTCATTGGGGCGATTTCTTTAGCATGCCAATCTTTGAACTTTTATAGAGTATAGGAGACTTGTAACTAAAAATAGTTAAAAGAGACAATTCAACGAACTGCCCCTGTCCATTGACTCAAAATGAAAATTGATTTGAGCACTAACAACATCTCTGAGTTTCACTATGGTACTCTCAATACACACAACAAAAGAAACTGCAAGGCAAGGGCACCTGCTTGTTGTCATTGTTCAACAAGCTCATGCAGCTTCTTGTTGAACCTGATAGCTGGAAGGTTTGGAATTAATCCTAACCTCTGGCATTGCTCTGGGCAACCCTCCAGACGATCGTTCTTCGCCTGCCAAGCCATTACAAAAGGGGAAAGACCATATGCAAATCAGGCCTAGTCCGACTGCTGGGTCTCATCGCTTCTGCACAAGACCACAAGCATCCCCAAACATGTTTCAGCCTTGTTGGGCCTCATCAGTGAGGAGCAGCTCGGGTCTCTAGGTCCAGCAGGCACGGGACCCACTTCTGGGCATACCCGTCCCACTCGTGGTGACAAAGCAAAACAAAATAGGTGATGGCTGGCAGGTAACAGATTTGAAGTGCTCCAAAAAAGCAAACTTTGTACATGTCTAGCAACAGTCATTATGGAAATAAACTAAGACGTTTGAAAAAAGAAAGTGTGATTTAATTTGTTGTCTTGAAAGATAACACCGCTAACAAGAATGTAAGTGGGCGGGATTTGCATCCTAATGCGCCTATTTCAGTGCAAATGACTCTGATATTCACACCTGCTAGCAGCAATTGTCACAGGCAAATTAATAACCATCACCGCATCAAAATGAGTACAAGTACATTCACCACAGTTGAACTTATACAAGCTGATAATGCTATTCAGCTGATCGATTGTGTAAAATGAAAGCAATGGCCCCGGGCAGAATTCAAACAAACGCATGGTTTCTCTTCTGGCACAGAACATGAACATGCTCAATTTAAATATTCCAAAGCCTGCTGAAGCTAGTAATGCTGAAAAGACACTATTCACGTTTCTCGCTTAACATCATGGGCCTCATTACACAGTGGTGTTAAGGGTTTACCGGTACTGGTAAGGGCACCGGTACCAGTAAACCCTTACTGCCTTACTACAAGGTCCCTTTGCGGGACCCGACCTTAACGGCTGGTGTAGACCAGCCGTTAAAGTTGGGACCCGCAAAGGGACCTTGGTGCTACCATTGAGCCCTATGGGGCAAAAATGGGAATGGGGACGGGCCATGGAGAAAGGGGGAATTACCGCCCCGCCAACCTTGGGATAGGGTGGTAATTCCCCTTTTCTCCATGGTGGTACCAGTATGGTACCTGCGGCAACCATGGTGCTAATAGCACCATGGTTTACCACATTCCGTGTAATGAGGCCCCATGACTTCATGAACATTCCTATTCCTTAACAATAAGCTGAAAGATGGCTCATAAAATATTGTTCTGTAAGTCCTGGCATGTGTAGTGCATGCAATTTTGCACTGCTGTCCATATTATAAATACACAACTACATGTACAAAAATGAAGAGGGCCCCATGTTTAAAAGATCCCCTATTATGGATATGCAGCTACTGTGCACGCCTGTAAATTGCAGAATGAACAGCTAATGTCCTGCAATCAGAGAAGAAATATACTGTCAACAAAGGTAAGTGTTTCATGCTGTGGCCAGGCTCCATTTCTATCCATGAAAGGTATATAAATATGTGAGACCATTGTACCTCATTGCGTGTACGAGTGTTCAGTAAAGTTGCGGTAATTCGGTTGCTGCCACTTTACTGCTGTTTTTTTTTTCATAACAACATTTTATTAGAATATGCATATCAATCAGACATCAACGACAGCATTGTGTTCAATAATAGCACCATTCAGCATCACAAGTTTTTAGGGAGGGTAAGGAGTTAGTTGGCGTTAGGCCGACCTCCGTTGTTCGATATGACATTTGAGCTTGGTGGAGGTGGCAGCCGCTGCAGATGGGGTGGCAATGGGGAATATAGATTGGTCAATAGAGGGGGCTGCTTTGTAACCACCTAGTTAGTGGTGGTCTTCTGGACAGAGCCGGGAACCTCGCTGCAAAGTCTATGAAAGGATCCCAGATGTTCATGGTTTTGGTGATAAAATTGTTTTTCGGATCGCGGTTACCTTTTCTGCCACTGCAATGTCCCAGCATTTGGACCACCATAAAGCTATTGAGGGTCCTTCCTCATGTTTCCACAGGCGGGCCATGGCGATTTTTGCTGCGAGGAGTAAGTGCGTACACAATCGAGGTAAGTTACCTGAGATTGGCAGTGCTCCGCCCCCTGTCTCCCCTAGGAGACCAATCCCCGGATCCCAAGGTATAGTGAGTCCAGTGATGTCTTTGATGTGTTTAATCACCTCCCTCCAGTATGTCTCTGCCTTTGGGCAGGTCCATGCCATGTGAAATAGAGAACCTGGGGGCACGCACCCTCGCCAACAGTGATCAGATAGCGCTGGGTTGGCTCTGTTGATTTGGACCGGGGTCATATAATATCTATAGCAGAATTTATAACCCCCGTCCTTGTTAGTAATGCATTGTGAGTTTTTGTGCAGCCTGGTCCATATTTTTGCCCAATCCTCCACTTCTATTTCCCGACCCAGGTCCTTTTCCCACTGGATCATGTATCTTTCTTTTTTCGTGGGGTCAATCCTGTCCAGGAGCCGATATAGTGTAGAGATTTTGCTTCTTTTTGTTGGGGTTGTTAGGGTGCTTTCTAGAACTGTTAGTTCTCTTGCGCACTTCTCGCGTACCGCCCTATGAGATAACCAGTGCCTTATCTGGGTATAGTGAAATCTTTCCCTCTCCTCCACCCCAAACTTCTCTTTGCATCTCTCGAATGAGATGGGCGAGCCCTCCTCTAGGAAGTCACCCGTTTTAAGCAGGCCTCCCTCCCTCCACGACTTGAAACTATTGGGGCTGCAGCCTGGTGAAAACTCTGGGTTGTTCCAGACAGGGGATAGGGGGCCCAGGGCACCCCTGATGCCCCATTTCCGAACTGCTGCCTTCCAGCATCGGACTGTTGTAAGTGTGGCCGTTTTCCTTTCTGGGAGGTGTGGGAGATCCGTGGGGCTGCCTGAGCACCAGAATTCCTCTATCTGCTTCCATTTTGGGGCATCCTCTTCTTGTACCCAGGAAAAGGCATGTGATAGTTGGGCTGCTAAAGTATATCTGGCGATGTCTGGTACCCCCAGCCCACCCTGGTTTTTGTCCCGCATCATTATACTTTTACCAATGCGCTGCTTTTTCCCTCCCCAGACAAATCCCTGCAGTTTCTTTTGCATGTCCACCTGGATTGGGGTCGGGATTCGGGCCGGTATTGCAGTGCAGGTGTATAGCCACCTGGGGACAATATTCATTTTTATGGCCGCAATTCGGCCAAACCAGGATATCTCCCTGGAAGACCAGGATTTTAGGTCCTTCTTAAGGTTTGTAATAAGTTGTGGGAAATTTGCAGCATAGAGTTGGGTTGGGTCCTTCGTGATTCTCACCCCTAGATAATCTATCGCATCTTTTCCCCATGGGATAGGCATTAGCTGGCGAAGGGCTGCTCTTTCCAGGCTAGGGACATTGATCGAGAGGGCTGAGGACTTGTCTAGGTTAATTTTGAACCCTGATAGTACTCCGAATTCGTCAATTTCCGTCCATAGGGAGTTGAGGGATGCCGCCAAATTCGATGCTGTTATTAAAACATCATCCGCATATAGTGCGATTTTGTATTCCCGGCCCCCAATTTGGACTCCCCTTATCCCGCTAGTCTGCCTAATCTTAGCTGCAAAGGGCTCCATAGATAGGACAAAAATCAGGGGGGATAGTGGGCAGCCTTGTCTAGTGCCCCTAGATATCTGTATTGGTTCTGATCTCCTGCCATTAACCCGTAATTGTGTTGAGGGAATTTGGTACTTGGCCATAACCCATTTGGTAAAGTTTGGGCTGAATCCGAAATGTTCCAGGGTGGCCCGCATATACCCCCAGTCCATCAGGTCGAATGCTTTGTGTGCATCTAATGATATTACTGCCATTCTGTCCCCGGACCTATGGGCAGGTTCAATAATGTCTATTGTTCTTCGGATATTGTCGTGGGTTCCTCTCCCGGGTATAAACCCTGTCTGGTCACTGTCAATTAGGTCCGGCAGAACCATCCCCAGCCTGCCCGCCAGTACTTTAGAAAAAATCTTATCGTCATTCGTCATGAGCGTGATCGGGCGATAAGAGGCCGCTAATTCGGGAGCCTTCCCGGGTTTATGCAACAAAACTGTTAATGATTCCGCCATAGACCTTGAGACGGAGCCAGATGTTAGGAACGATATGAATAATTCCACCAGATGGGGGACCAAGAGCCTGGAGTATTTCATGTAAAAGCATGCGGATAAGCCATCTGGGCCGGGAGCTGTGGGTTTCAGTGATTTGATGGCATCAATTCTTTCTTCTGCTGAAATAGGGGTTTCGAGGTGCTCCAGTGTCCTGCTTGGGGATTGATTGTAAATACTCTGGGAGGTTCTCCAGTATTGTCGGTGACCCTTTCATGATTTCCGAGTGGTATCTTGAAAACTCTGCAATTTTATCCGCGTCAGTATAGAAGGTCTTGCCGTCTGCTCCAGATATTGTAAGGATGTTGTTTCTGCTTCGAGTCTTTTTCAGTTTTTGCACTACTACTCGGTTCGCTTTGTTCCCCTTTATGTAATAAAACTGTTTTGTGAAGGCAAGGGCTTTGGCGGTGCGGTCCGCACAGTGCATTTCTAATGCAGTTTTGGCCTTTCTTAGCTCTCTCTCAGCCTTTCTGGAGTATCTCCTTTTTAGATCAGTCTCCAGACGGTTCACCTCCTCCTCCAGCTTGGCTGCGGCTATCTTGGAGACACTTTGTTGTTCAGCTCCTGCACTGATTAAAGAGCCCCTGACGACTGCTTTCATTGCATCCCAGATGATGTTAATGGGGGAGGACTCAGTGGTGTTCTCTCTGAAGTAGTTGAGTATTGTGTTCTCCACTTCCATCCTAATGCATTCATCCAGTAGCAAAGCGTCATTCAACTTCCAGTGTTTTTGTGCAGGGACCTTTTGTCCTGAGATAGCTAGTTTCGCCGACACTGGAGCGTGATCCGAGATCATGCAAGTGTGAATAGCTGTTGCGTCCATGCATGGGTATATGACCCCTGAGATCAGAATGAGGTCGATTCTTGAGAAACCTTTATGCACCTGGGAATAGTGCGAGTAGTCTCTTGAGGTCCCGTTAAAGAGCCTCCAGGCGTCGACTGTTTCCGTTTCCCTTAATAGCTTGGCTAGGGAAAGAGCTTGTGCATAATCAGATTTAGTGGGCGGAAGGGTTTTGTCCATCTGGGGATTTGGCACGGAGTTGAAGTCCCCTCCCATGATTAGATGCCCTTCTTGGAATGCTAGAATGGTAGGGATTAGATGTGCGATGAAGTTAGCTTGGGCGGAGTTGGGGCCGTAGATTGCCGCTATAGTGATCGGGAGTTCATCGAACATCCCCTTGAGTAGGAGGAATCGCCCATTTGGATCTCTTTTTACAGTGATTTTGGTTAGGGGGATCCTGTCGCTTAAGAGTATTGCCACTCCCCTTTTCTTTTGGCCCGAGGTGGCGAAGTATGCCTTTCGGAACTTGTTAAATCTTACTCTATGTTCGTCTTCCTGTAGTAAGTGCGTTTCTTGAAGCAAAACGATGTCCCCCGCTAATTGTCCAAGCCTTTGTTCTACGGATTTCCGCTTCCGTGGTGAGTTAAGCCCTTGCACATTCCATGAGAGGATTGTTAGTGAGCTCGTGTCAGCCATAATCCCCTGTCCCTTTTTTATCTGAGAGTGAAATCCTGTCTGTTTGCTGAATGTGATCCTCCATTTCTGAATTTGCTTCGATGTTGCGATGATGCTTCGTTGTTGCTGTCACTGACCTGTCGTGATGTGATCTGAAGTTCCGGGCCGAGCAGCTGGGGCTACCAGACCCATAATATTCTTTTGTCTTTTGAGAGTTCCATCTCCCTTCCCCCCATAGAACAAACATGTAGGGCGAACAGCGTCCTACTGCCACTGGGAACTGGTGGTCCTAATGCGCTTATAATGGGCAACTGGGCCGCCGAGTAAACTGTAAACTAAAGGATATGCCGTGTACCCGCACTGCCTGGGGTATCAAATTCTGTGCCCTGGCGAGAGCTCGCTCCAACATGGAATTCCCATTTGCTTTTGGCTCCGCAGAACCATCCAACCTGGCTCTCTGCCGTCAGCGCTGTCCATTGTAAAGTTCCATAGTTTGGAGTATAGATGGGTGTACTTAACTGGATATCAATCGGGGTTGGGGTTTTTCTTAGGTGGCCCTCGGGGTCTGCGACGTCGGGCCGTTTTCGACCATGCTCCGTCGGAAGGTTTATTGTACTGGGATTGGGATGGCTCCTCGGAGTCCGACCCTCCTCCTGTTTCTCCAATGCCCATAAATTTGTCGGCCTCTTTTTGTGAGTGGATTTGTCTCTGAGCCCCTTCCCAGGTGAACCTGACCGAGGTTGGAAATCCCCAATGGTAGGTGATCTTCTTTTCCCTCAGCCACTCCGTGAATGATTTCATGGCTCGGCGTTTCTGGAGCGTGGAGTTTGCTAAGTCTTGGTACAATGATATCTTAGATCCCTGGAATGTTATTTGGCCCGATTGTCGTGCTTCGTTCATGATTTCTTCTTTGATTTGGTAGAAGTGGACTCTCACCAGGACGTCTGGTGGGAAGTTGGAAGTTGATCTCGGCATCGCCCTGTGAACCGGTCCAACTCCAGGGGCGCCTCATCCGGCAGGGTTATGATAAATCTGAGCAGCTGGGAGATGTAATTTCTTAGCTCTGTGTCTGGTATGGATGCTGGTATACCCCGGAGGCGGATATTGTTTCTCTGCGACCGATTTTCAGCATCTTCTTGTTTCATTTCCAGGAGTTCACATCTTTCTTCCAGTGCCCTGATTTTATCTCTGTCAATCTCCTCCTCAAACCGTTGGTCACAGACTTCTGACTCGAGCTCCGCCGTCCTGCTCTCCATCTCACTCATTCTCTTGTCTAGGCAGTCTATTTTTTTGGTTACTTCTTCTGTGCTTTTATGAATTTCCTTTGTCAGCGCGGTGAGTAGGTCCTGCAGGTCATTCTTAGTTACCATTTGCGCTGTGTTGTTTGCCGGTGCTTCGTTGGCAGTAACCTTTTCCCCGGAGATAGTTTCGGCCGTTTCCCCTTTTTTTGAGCGTTCAGTTGAGGCACCGGCCATCAATGCCGCAATGTCCACTTGCTTGGATAGTTTTCCACTTCTAGCCATATCTGCTCCCGACTGATCTTTGTTTCACCCCCTTGGTGCTCTATCCGCTTGTTCACCCTGTTGCAGGGCGAGATGGATGAATTATAAGTTGGGGGTGGGGGGGTGCAGCGACAGATCAGGCAAATTCCGCAGTGAATTTTGGGCCGGTGATAATGTTATGGTGGAGTTTTACACGTGGCAGCCCCGGATAATGTGCAGGGAATAGACTCCCCGCCTTAGCCTTCCTCCCCGCTGTGATATAATGGAGCGTTCGGAGCCCCCACTCCTCACCTCGTCTCTGCTATGGCTGCAGGGATTGCTGCTGAGCTGAGTATTCCCCCTTTTCCAGGGGCCAAGGTGGCTCCGGTGTGTAATGGCACCAATGTCGCTCTGTACGCCTCTTGTCTTCTATGCTTCTAGGCAGGCGGAGCCGGCGTGTGGACTGGGCTCCGCGATGCGCAGCTGCTCTCCGCTGCAAGTGGAGTCTGCAGCAGCGGGTTTCCCCCAGTGTCGCGGGCAGCCTCAAAGCAAACTCCTGGTGTCTCGGGCAGCCAGCGAGAAGCAAGCTGGCTTCCGGGCGGGATCCTTGAGGAGGCGAGGTAGGAGTCGGGGGGTTTCGCGGGAATAGCGGGTTCAATCCTCCTCCAAGCCTCCTCCAACCCCCATCCGCCTCCGCTCACTCCGCCGCTGATCGCCTCCGCCGATGGGATAATGGGTGCCTCTAGTCACTCGGGGCCAGCTGGAGAACCGCGGGCACACGGCACTGCTATTTACTGCTCCGCGGGACTGCCTGGGATCAGGCAGTTCATCGGCGGCCCGCGTTGTATTTAGGCGTCTGCCTCTCCCCCATTCCTTTGCTTCTCACGGCCCGATGCAGTGGCCGCCATCTTGTCGCCGGGTGATCTCCTGGGCTTGGGAGCGTCCGAACACGGAGAGCAGGGCACCGATCAGAGTGCCACTCTCCATGCAGGCGCCCCAGTGCTTCCCCTATGTTGTGAGCCTTTCTCGGCGAGAAACGGAGGCAGGAACAGGCGATGTTGCGATCCGCGCCTCGGGCCAGCCAGGAGCCTCCAAGCCACGCCCCCGACTTTACTGCTGTTTTACCACACCGCCGTACTATGAGGCTGGGACGTTAAGTGAAGGATCTGCCTCTATTTTGATGGTGGCAAATTCTCCACTTTGACTCCAAAACGTAGCTGATTTACAGCGTGGCATTACCGCTCTGTAAATCTGACAATAATCCCCATGGTGTCCTACGAACTCCAAAATGGGGATTTACACTGCTATACCGCCACTCGTAATCCTGTGGTAATGACACATGTGGTGGTAAATGAGTATGGTGGGCATTCTGCAGATTCACCACCAAATTACTGCCTGACTTGTAATGAGTCCCATTGTATGTTAACTAATGGAGGAAACCGGCCTGCACACAGTACCTTCACCCCGATGGGCTGTCTTTCTTTTTTCCTCCAACGCAGTCTGCTGTTCCTCATAGATTGTGTCTGACCCTTTTAAGTGTGTTGGCTTCTGTGCACGCTCTGAGCAGTATTACATTAAGTCCTGAACAGGTTGGGGCCTGGGGAATGACGGTGGGGCCCTGTCCCTTAGGCCACAGTCTGCCTATGCCACCAACAGACACTTTCACACAGCCAGCCAGGCAGTGGGTCTTGCCTGTGTAAAAACAGGGTAAATGGTCCAACCCAGACCCATAGAAGTGTAATGTTTAGTTTTATTTTTAAATGTTTTTATTGGCATTTGCAATCATACACATAGCAGTAGAGCACGGAGTGTGCTTTATATTATTGATCATGTGTCGTGTCTGCCAAGAGGACAACAAATAACAACAAACTAACAAAATTAACAGTAATAACAACTTTGACTGTCCACTCCCATGGAATCGTGACGTGATCTTTATTCTGTGTGTTTGGCTCAGGACCGGAGCCACCCCTCTTCGTGGCCGTTTCGGGACACAGCACTTGGAACGCACTCGGGCTCATCGATCTGATCATGACGTTTTACCTGGAATTTGTGTCCTGTTGGGCTGTTCAGGGGGGTTTGAAGTCTGTCGAGAAGATCATGTCCCTCATGAGGGCTTTCCAGGACTCCAGTGTTGTGCTCACGTCGTCCCCGCCTCTGTTGTTTCCCTCCTCCCAGGCCCTGGTTTCGGCCATGGTCCATCTTTCCATTTCCCTGATCCAGGGTCCGTATCTGGGGCCTGCGGGCGATTTCCAAGCCATCGCTATTGTTCTTTTCACAAGAATGGATGCCATGTCCATGAGCTTCACTAGATGTTTGATTTTGCCAAGTCTCTGGTGGGTGCCCAGGAGACACTCCTTAGGTGTCCATTCATACCTTTCCAGTCCAGCTCTCCTGCAAGTTTGCTCGGCAGCAAGCCAGAGTTTCTGGGACCTGGGGCAAGCCCAGAACATGTGGATCAGGTCAGCTTGTTCGGAGGAGCACCATGGGCATATCGAGGTGATTTTGTCGTTGAAGGTGGCTATCCTGTGCGGGGTCATGTAGGTCCTGTAAAGGGCGTTCAGCTGGATCATCCTGAACCTGGCGTTCCGTGACACCTCCTTCGGGTACAGCAGGGCTCTTGCCCATTCCTCCTCCGTGATTTCTATCCCCACGCCGGTCTCCCACCTCTCTTTCAGGCGCGCTCTTCTGGGGTTAATTCGGTCGTTTATCTGGGCGTAGAGCCTCGATGTCGGCTTCCAGCCGTCGCTCAAGTTATACATCTCCTGAACAAGGGGGTGGGTCTCTGGTCCTCAGGCCATGTGTTCCATTTGGTCTTGGCTACGTGCCTCACCCTCTGGTAAAATAAGAATTGTCCCGAAGAGAGTCCGTCCTTTAGTTGCAGCGAATCAAAGTCCCTAAAGGCTCCTTCGTCAAACATGTCTCCCCATGTGTAGAGGCCACAAGTCTCCCAGTTCCTCATTACTGGGAGGTCGATGGGGGTCCTGCATACGTCTGTCAGCATGGGAATTTCGGGCATGTACGGGTGATGGAGGCCCAGTAGTGTTCTAACCCTGTTCCAGACCCGCCTCCCCAGGGTTACTATCATGGGCGGGTCAGGAGGGCCCACCTGCGAGCCCCATATTATCTCCTTAGGGTGCGTAGGCCCGGTCAGTTGGCGAAGGAGGCCAGTCTCAGCGGAGGGTTCATCTGAGAGCCACTTTGTTACATGTGTTAGTTGTGATGCGAGATAGTATCTCTGGAAGTCGGGTAGTTGGATGCCGCCCTCGGTGTGGGGGAGCGTGAGGATGTTCAGGGCGAGCCTATGTCTGGACTGACCCCAAAGAAAGTCCTTGACCAGGGATTCCAGTTTCCTGAAGAAGGGCGGGGGGATGTAGTGAGTGATGTTGGTGAAATAGTAGAGGAATCTTGGGGGTATAATCATTTTGGAGATTGCAGCTCTACCCATCATTGAGAGGGGGAGCTTTGACCAGAATTTAATGGACCTTCGAACCTCGCACATTGCTGCTTCGGTGTTGCGCTCGTGGGTGGAGGGTGGCGTGTGCATGATGGTTAAACCTAGGTAGCAGAAGGCCTCCGGCTGCCACTGGATCCCCATTTCAGGTAGTTCCTCTGTGTCCCGTCCTCTGAGTCCCGCAAGGGGGAAGAAGCATGATTTCTGTCTACTAAATTGTATCCCCGAGTATTTGGCAAAATTATCGAGGACGTCCAGTGCTGTGGGAGCAGTTTCTCGGGGGTTCCTGAGGTATAGAAGGTCATCGTCGGCATATAGGGAAATGATGTTGTATGTTCCGCCAATGCTGATGCCAGAGTCGGACAATTGCTTCCTGAAATAGATTGCCACTGGTTCCAGGCCCAGGATGTACAACATCGGCGATAGAGGGCACCCTTGCCTGGTTCCTCTTTGGATGGGCCATGCGCTTGATACCATGCCACCAGTCTTCACCCGGGCCACCGGGTTGTTGTAGAGTATCTCGACCCATCGGATGAAGTGTTCCCCTAGGCCAAACTCTCTCAGGGTCAAGATCAGCCATTCCCAATATATCGAATCGAAAGCTTTTACAGCGTCGAGTGAGAGTACCGCTAGGTCCTCCTTGCTCTCTACTGTTTGTGCCACAACATGTTGGAGCCTCCTCAGATTGGCGGTGGTGTTGCGTCCTGGGACGAAGCCGTTCTGGTCTTCATGTATTAGAGACCCTATCACCCTCGAGAGCCTCTTGGCTAGTATAGTCGTGAGGATTTTGCCATCATAGTTCAGCATAGCCAAGGGGCGGTACGAGTCGCACTCATCAGGTGGTTTGCCCGGCTTGAGCATTGGTATTATGAGAGTCTCTCTCATGCTGCTCGGCAAGATTCCAGTCTCATAAGCCTCCAAATAGACTTCGTGTAATATCGGGGTTAGGGTCTCCTCGTAAGCCTTATAGAATTCTGGAGTGAGGCCGTCCGTCCCGGGTGTCTTGCTGGTGGAGAGGGACCTGATCGCTTCCGATATGTCTTCTAGTGTGATAGCCTCCTCCAGCCCAGCTCAGTGTTCTTGACTCAGCTTGGGTAGTCCGATTTCGTCCAGGGTGTCTCTTATGTCTTCTTCGGGGATTCGCTCGTTGTGGGCGTAAAGTCTGGCGTAAAAGCTTGAGAAGACTTCGTTTATTGCTTGTTGCGTCCTCAGTGTTGTACCTCCCTCGTCTTTAATCTCTTTAAGGGCCTGCCTTGGGTTCTCCCTCTTACATAACCAGGCAAGTATCCTGCCGGGCTTGTCCGCTTCTTTGTGTGCCCTCAGGGTCCGTGTGGAGAAGTCGAACTTGGACAGCCTCTCCCAGGCTGTCCTGCATTCTTCCCTGATGTCCTTCAGTTTGGCTTCCCTGGCAGCGGTCGGAGGCGAAGCATCTTCCAGTTGCCTGATCTCATCCTCCTTGTCCTCCAGCCCCTTCCTCAGTTGCCGCCTGATCCCACCGGCCTCAGCTATTATCTCACCCCTCGTTACCACCTTCATGGCTTCCCAGAATGTGCTCCACTTCTGGACCGATCCTTTGTTGATCTGCACGTACTCGTCTAGTTTCTCTCTTAGGGTTTCCTTGAATGCAGGGTCCGTTAAGGTTTCGGTTGGCATGCGCCACATTGGGATAGGGGGCCGCGGGCCTCTTAGGTGGAGCTGTATCAGGAGAGGAGAATGGTCCGAAATCGATCTTCCCAGGTAGTTCGCCGACTCAACCAGCGGTATCAGTGCGTTGTCGACGAAAAGGTGGTCTATCCTGGTGTGTAAATCGTGGGGGGCTGAGTAGAATGAGTAGGCCCTGTCGATAGGATGCAAGTCTCGCCAGGCGTCAACCAGGTACAAGTCCGCAACCGCAGTGCGGAGAGCGCGGGAGGCAGGGCCGTTGGGGGTGCGCGGCGTTAAAGATCTGTCTGTGTCTTCGTTCATCACGCAGTTAAAGTCTCCCCCCCACAAGAGGGCGTCCTCCCTGTGGTGCGCAATTTTGGCGCATATCTGCCTGAGGTGGGAGGGTATGCCATGTTGTGGGAAGTATGAGTTGACTATGCATAGCCGAGAATTTTCCAGCATGCCCCAGATCATCACATACCTGCCTTCTTCGTCCGTCTCCATCCCCATCTGGTGAAAGGGTGTGTCAGGGCTCACCCACGTGTATACGCCGCGTGCGTATTTCGAGTAAGAGGAGCCGCTGCCCTGGCCGCCCCAGTAGTCCGCCAATTTGTTCGCGGTGTCGGATGTGAGGTGCGTTTCTTGCAAGAGGGCAAACGATATCTTCTTCCTTTTCGAGTAGGAGTGTATTCGATTTCTCCGCAGGTAGGATCCCATCCCTCTGACGTTCCATGTGATTATTCTGAAGCGTGTTGCCATTGCTTGGCTTTAATCATGGATGGGAGAGGCTCCCCGCCCATTTTCTGGGTTGGGCATCCACTGCTAGGTGTCATGCTTCGATTTGCTTGCATGGGGTGGTGGGCTCCAGTTTCCGGCCTTTGATCCTCCGTAAATTGGGGGACAGTCTTCATGAGGAGTGCAGTCATAACGAAAATTAAACAAAATAACCATAACTGGTGCACCCAGCTACTGTCAAGGGGGGGCAGTGCTCGGGGGCTCTCTTGCTGTCTGTCCCCATCCGGGTTTCTAGCAAGAGTAGGTTCGTGCCGGCAGCTAGCCAGCACTGGTCTTGCGTGGGTGTGTGCTGTGCGCCCATGAGCGGGAGGCCGGGTGGGCCCCGTAGTCACTTGATGTCCTCAATGTAGTTTCCTTGGTAGTGATGTACACTCTTGTGGTGGTGTACAGTGCTGGTTCAGGGGCAATGGTGTCCAGGTGTCAGACCGTCGCCCCTTGTGCTTTTGGTTCAGTTCTCGTGGGTGGGTTCTGGGGGGACGTCCGCCAAGTTATTATGTTCCAGCCACATGGTGGCGGCGGCTGGAGTTTCCAAAAATATCGCTCTCCCCTTGTGAATCACTTTCAGTCTGGAGGGATACAGCAGCATATATTTTAGATTTAGTTTTCTCAATCTAGCTTTGATTGGGACAAAAGAGTTCCTTGCTCGCTGCACTGACTGCGTGTAATCAGGGTAAATGGTGACTTTTGAATTATCCCGCTCTATCTCTCCGCCCTCCCTCGAGAACTTTAGGATCACTTCGCGGTCCCGGAAATTGAGGACTTTCGCTATGATGGGGCGAGGAAAGGAGCCCGGGGGGGGTTTCTTCTGGAGCGATCTGTGGGCCCTTTCTATAGCAAAGCCCTGGGAGAGTTTTTCCGCCCCAATTTCCTGCTGTATTAGGGATTCTATGTAGGCCGTCGGATCCGTGGTCTCGGCTCCCTCGGGAATACCCAGTATCCTAATATTGTTACGCCTAGCGCGGCCCTCTGCCTCCTCTGATCTTGCCTCCAAGTAGCTCACCTTTCTCCGAAGGTCCGCCACCTCTGCCTTGAGGTCTTGTGTGTCCTCGGCGATGTCCTTCTGGGTGGTTTCCATGTTGGTGACACGTTCCGTCAGATTGCGGGCTTCTTGTCTTATGAGTTGGATGTCAGCCTTCACCTCACCAATTTTCGTGTCAATAAATGTCCTTAGGGCAGCAATCGCCTCGAATACCTGGTTGTCCTTGTCGCGTTCCTCTGAGCTGGTCTGCGCAGCTGTACTTTTAGGCGTGGACTGGGCGCCCGGGTGAGGTTTTGGGGTGACGAAAGGATCCATAGTGGCATTCTTGGCCTTGCCCCTTGAGGTAGACATTGCAGAGTCTCTGATCCCCTTTGCCCGTTGTAAGTGTCCGGTCGTATGGCTCTCCCCGGCCTGCTCTCCGTCCAGCCCACGGGAGGGGGGGCGCCTCAGCAGGTTAATCCGCCTGTCGGGTCGACCCGCTTTGTTGTTCGGAGGCGAGGGCCGACTCGTGGGGGGCGGACAAGCCCTAATTATGTTCGTCGGGATGAGGCGTCGGGCTAAGCCGGGGGGCGTCTTCGGTGTCTCCGGTGCTGGTTCCGGAGCACGGTCCCCCGCGTGTTATTGCAGTGGGCCTCGAGTGCCAGAAGACCCGATATGCCAGACCAGGGGGTCCCCACAGCTTCCCCCGCTACGATCCGGAAGGGTCCCAGCGGGCGGGCCCCGGATTCGGCGGGAGCAGCTCCGTGCGCCGTCCGCCGTGGATAGAGAGTCTTGCCGGGAGGGTCCTGGGCCCCCCAGTGGTGTTCTGTTGGGCAGCGCCACACGGTTCGGCTGGTCCCACCGCTTCGTTGGTTTCGCTCGAGCAGCAGGGAGTGTGAATGCCTGACTGGTCCCGGGGAGTGGAGGTTCAGGCTCACCCGGGCATCGAGGCCGCAATTTTGAATGCGCTGCTCGGAAAGGGGGTGGAACTGGGCAAAAGCGCCGTATCGGGGCTCCCGAGCTCCGATTTTCGTAGAGAGCAGCTGCGGAGCACGGGTCCTCACCTCAGCTTCGGTTAGGTTGTCGGATGGGCAGCCCAGCAAACTTGAAACACCTAGTTCAGGATCAGACTACGGGGCTTGGCCGGAGCTCGAAAGTTCCGCGTCCTCACTCCATGAGCACCAAGCCACGCCTCAGAAGTGTAATGTTTAGGAGGCACTCATCATGAAGTGTCACCCTACCAGGCTCTGGGGTTCAGGGTTGATCTGTATAAAATAAGATAACCAGATAATTCAATAGGTAAAAATAAACAAATGACAGGGAAACAGCAAGGTACATTGCAGATCAGGAGGTTCAGTCTCACGGTGACACTGACCTTTCTTTAGGTTTACGAAAGGGTGCATTAGGCCTCATTTGGCAGAAATGTGCTAGTAAATCTTCAGAATTACTGCCAGAATTGTTTGCTGTTGATGCCAGTCAGTCCTGTGGGCTTACCACACTTACGTGTGGTGGCAAAGCAGTGTAAATGTCAATGTTTTCAGTCCCTAGTACTTAATAGGAATTATGCTGGAATTACCAGGAGCGGCAATTCCGCCACAGTATTTCTGCCGATTTATCAAGGTTCAGTGAAGGATTCTCCTGCTACTTTTTATTAGAGGTGAATCCTCCACTTTACCTCCAAACTCTCAATTTAATTGTGTGGTAAAAATGGCTGTAATTCCGTTACCGCAAAAAAATAGAGGTAACTGAATTACCACCACTTTTTATCACACCTGCAAGTGAACCACCCGACTTTCAGGAAGCAGCTCAAGACTTGTTTTTTTCAACCAACCACTTAAAATGAAAAATAATAGCCACCGACTAAAAACTGTGCACCAAAACGTGGGCTCATTTAGGACAAGCTATTTTTGACCATCTGTGGGAAATCAATTTGATTAATGGAACGTCTGCTGCGTGACACTGGTCCGCACCTTAATCTTAGTGAAATCTACAACCAAGAGCCAAGAAGTTACAACATCTTCTCCATCCGCCTCATGCCTTAACTAACTCCTCGCTACTGAATTCCTTCCACTCTGGTGTACTTACCAGATTCAGATCCTCTCAATCACCTATCAACAACATTACTGTACGTTATTGCACTCCACAATCTCGGGGCTAGCCATTTGGATGACCTGCCCAATTGGTGCGAAACACATATAGATTTTCATATCGGACACAGGTAATGGATACTTCCGACCTGCATCCTTCAACACCACAAGTTTCTGCCTCTGCCTTCCTGCTATCCTCATGTGCAGCGAGGCCAAGATTATTGGCAGAAGGGCGCTATATAAGGCCAGTTTACATTACGCCGCCAAACTCGTACTGAGGGCCATTGCTGTTTTCTGAAGTGCGTAATCTTGCAACCAACGTAATTGCGGGAATACGAAGGATAAACCTTCTGCACCTATTGCGTCATTCTTGAGGTTTCTGCCATGGGATCAAGGATGTGAGTGAGGGAAGCTGGAATGCTTATATGTCTTATTCGGAACCTCCTGTCCTATTGTGTGGATAGGTTATCTCTTTCCGGGGCACAGACACTGCACATAGGCTATCATATGCCCAAGCCTGTAATTAATTAGTGTGGCATGCAGCCCTAGATTCATGAAGCCCCTTCCGCTATCACTGCATAAGGTTCTTGCTCTGGGTAGTTTTTCAAGAAAATTGAAAACCTTGATAAGGATACAGCTGAATAGTGAATGGATGTGTCTTTAGAGTTGATATTTATGGTAATGTGTTTTATTGCTCTTGCGTGTGGCGGTCAGTGATGTAGTACTTTAACAAACATGTGCTTTCCTTTGGCTAATTTGGGGATTTATTTTATGTTGTGGAGATTTCTAGAGTACATTTATGTATTAATTCTCCCAATTAGCCCCTTTTCTTGTTCGATTTTCTAAAATGTGTCATCCCATGGTGAGAGAGTGCACACATTCATTGGTGGCAAGGAAGCGACTGTGCTATTGTCTTTGTTGGAATAATGATTTCCATGCAGGCATTTTTTCCCTGCATATTCTTATTTTTGAGTTGCATATAACTTTCTGTTTTTAAAGGAGCAATCCCTGGTATGTGCCCACACAGCTCCGAGCAACCCCACCCCTTCCCCGTCTGCCCCTCCCAAGCATTCTTTGGGGGGGGAGTCATAGGCAGCCCAGAGAAAGCAAGCTTTTCAAGCTAATTAACAGTTGAGATGCACATGTTCTTCCATCGTGTGAGATATGCTTATTCTTCAGTGTATTGGAGTGGATTGTACAGTAACTTGGCTCCTGACCTTTGTGTTGTTGTTTACTAACCACAATTGATGAATTGTGCCAACAGTTGCCCACTTTTGTATGCATGACATATTAAAAACCTGAAATTAAAACAAAACTATATACGTGATCCTGAGACTATATGGTATCAGAGTCGGGGTAGTGGTGGGTGGTCCAGGGGGGGGGAGGGGTGGCAGGAGGTCCCTGGGATAATGAGGAAGTCAGATTGACTCAAAGCAATGTCACATTTGAAGGGGATCAGTGTCAGAATCTCCCAGCTAGGAGGGAATCCAAGGCTGGCCCCTGCCCCAGACTTTAGGGGTGTCTTAATCTCTCTAGTGTCAGGCAACCCTCTCACTAGGGTGATGTCACTCTCAGACAAGGATGCTGTCAGAGTAAGATCCACCGAGGCCTGAAAGGTATAAGAGTTTGTTTGTTTGTTTGTTTTGTTTGTCTGTTTATGTATTTGGTAATGTGCACTGAACCCTAGGGTAGACTGGTGCAACAGAAACAAGAAATCTTAAAGCTTAGTTACAGTGCAAAGATAGCAATACATAGAGCAGTGAGTGCAGTAGGAGCAAAATATAAGGTACAAGGTACATCAAATACAAAGCAATGGTCATAAAAGTCAAGGAAGCATAACTTGAGTATCAGTATATGCACGCATGCATGTACGCATATGTATATACAAACCTTGCACGTCTGTGTCATAGTATATCCATGGTGCATACAAGTATGACAGTGTTAATGGCCATGCGTGCATGGTTAACCAGAGTGCAGTGTAGTTTGGCGGAAGCAATAGTCATGTCGGGGTCGGGGAGGTAGAAATGTGAATCGTCAGTTAGGTGTCAGTGTGTAGCTAATTGAGTAACTTAGGTCTGACGTTGGGGTAGGATTGTTCTAGTTTAAGAACTCTATCTAAGTAGTCCTAGAGCACTCCTATTACACTCGATGATTTTCAATCTTTAGAATCTCTAGTGGTAAGGTAATAGGGTGCCACGGACACAAAATAGCCCTGACACTGGGCTGTGTTACTAAGTTAAAATACAACAGATGTCCACAACCTTGTGGATCTCTCCCGTCCCCTGCACACCCAATAATTACTGTAAACACAACCAAAAAGTAATATGTTTTTGTAGGTTCAAATCGTATTACAAAAATTAAATTTCAAAAGTTAAATTTCAAAAATTAGTGTAGAACACTCTTGTGATGTATTTCATAGACCAATTTATGGCAAAAAGGAATGTTCTGTTCTAGTTTTCATTAACATTCAACCAAAGTGCATTTCATATTCAGTGCCAACTTTTGTGCTTTGTCTTGTTTTAACATAACACGGATAAACAAATAGACAACTCCTGAAGAAGGGGATATAATACCCCGAAACGCGTAGAGACACACAATCTAATATCGGATGTTCAATAAGAAGTATTATTGAAGGAAAGAAAAATTATCTGATATCAATGATTTGTATTTGTTTATTTCCTTATTCAAAAAAGTATACTGTGCAGTACCATAGTCTCATATCCTCAATGTTCTTATATTTGGTATATAGGCAATTATGGAATGAAAAAGTATGCTCACATTCTGATTTTCCATGACGTTCAATATACATTGCATGTTGCATCCCTCTTTCAACTCTGAATACTTTGCATGGTTACTCATAGTGTCTATCCTAAGGGATTCAGTTTCAGTTGTTCACCAAAAATTCACCAAGAACATTCACAACAATATTCACAAGAATACTCCCAAACTGTAGTCTTCGTTCATCCCCCTAGGGGTCAGGCTACTCAGCCTGTCTACCCAATAAATTTCTCTCTGGTTCAACCTTTTTGTGTGGTTTCCTCCCTTTGTTGCCTTTTTGACTACTTCTAGGACTATTACCTTAAGATGTGCTATATTATGTTTCTTCTCGTCGGGCAACTCAATCCATAGATCACCGACTTTGTGTCGCATGTAGCATAGTCTCTTAGTTTGATTTTGGTTCCATTATATGGGTGTCTTACTTACATGTGTGCCTTTCATTATATTATTACAGTGACCGCAGTTCAAACATGCGAATGTCCCTGACTTTTTTGGCTTCATAATGGATTGTTTCTCCTTAGGTGGTCTTTCGGCTTTGACTAATGCTTCCTTAAAGTTGCGTCCCCTTTTGTATGCTATGATTGGGGTTTTGGGGAATATTTTTTTCAACTGTGGGTCCATTCCAATTATTCTCCAATTTTTCTTGATCATTCTAGTGATGTGATGACTTTGTCCTGAGTATCGTAGAGCGTAGATGAAAGGAGATCCTTCTGGTTTCTCTTTCGGAGTTAATAGTTCAGTTTGTGATATTCTTTCCGTTTTCTCTCTGGCAACTTCAATGATGTTTGTTGGGTAGCCTCTTTTTCTATATTTTTCCGTCATAGTCAAGTTGGCTTCCTCCAATGTAGTTGGTGAAGATATGATCCACTTCAGGCGCAAGAATTGACTGTATGGTAAGTTGTTACGTAAATGCTCAGGATGATGGCTCAAGTAATGTAGAGAGTTGTTGACATCTGTTTTCTTATGGTATATGTTCGTTATTATACCTGTTGGTCCAATTTCCAATTCCACATCTAGGAAATGTAATCTGGGTGTACCCACCTCCATGGTGAATTTAATTCTCTCATGTATAGAATTAAGATATTCCAAAAATTCCTCCACCTCCCTCTTTGTTCCTCTCCAGATCACGAAGATGTCGTCTATGAATCTTTTCCATATAATCAGATGTGTTTTCCATGTTGGTTCTGATAATATGTGGGTCATTTCTAGGTAATACATAAATAAATTGGCATACGCTGGGGCCACGGATGAGCCCATGGAGGTTCCCGCTGCTTGTAAATAGAATTGGTTTCCATATCTGAAATAATTGTTGACTAGAATGATTTTACTCAACTCCAATATGAGTACTTTGTTCGCCTTGCAATCATCATTATTCATTAATGTCCATTCCAATGCTTCCAGTCCATCATGGTGGGGTATTGACGTGTAAAGACTTTGGACGTCAAAAGACACTAGTATGTCATCCTCTGTGATTTCCGGTAAATTATTCAAGTTGTTTAAAAAATCAGTTGTATCCCTTAAGTAAGTTGTAGTGGCTTGTACCAGTGGTTGTAGGACTTTGTCCACGTAGATTGCGAATGGATTAAAGATACTGGGGGTCATTCCGAGGTTGGAGGTATGGAAGTACCGGCACAGGTAAGGGTGCCGATGCCGGTAATCCCTTACCTCCGTATTCCGAGGTCCCTTTGCGGGTCCTTCCTTACCTCCTGCTTTTATCAGGAGTTAAGTACGGGACCCGCAAAGGTACTTCGGAGGTAATTACGGTACCGTAATTTACGGTGCCGTAATTACCTCCTTCCCCATTCCCATTGAGCCCTATGGGGCAGAAATGGGAATGGGGAAGGGCAAAAGGTGAATGGGGAATTACCGGTCCCTCCAACCCTGGAATGGACCGGTAATTACTCCATTCACCATGCCGGATTTGGGACGGTTTCGGAGGCAACCATGGAGCTAATTACTCCATGGTTGGCTCCAAACCCGGAATGAGGCCCACTGTCCGTACCTGCAACTATTGGTATTAATGGTGGCATTTGTACATTTTTGTGTATTTTTGGGAGTCCATAGAACACCGGGGTGATCGGAAATTCCTGGGTCATATATTTTCTTGTTTTGTCAGAAATCCAACCTGTTTCAAATGCTTTGTCTAGCGTTGTTTGAATAATCTTTGTGATCTGTGGAGTAGGATCCTGTCCAATTTTCACGTAAGTACCCTCATCCTCTAGTAATTCCTTAATTTTGATGTCATAGTATGTGGAATCCATTATCACAATTGCTCTTCCTTTGTCCGCTGGTTTCAAAGTGAGGCTTGAGTCATCTGCTGGTTCTTTAATTAGCTGACTTTGATGTCTTCTAATATTGTAGTGTTTAATTTTGGTAAAGTTAACCCTGCTGAGATCTGTTCTAGTCTAAGGTCAGCTGGTAATTTGTTCCAACATTGTGCCGCTTTAACAGGGAAGCTAGTTCCGCCCGCTGCCGAACGTTTGAGCCTGGGAGTCTCCAACATAGATGCATTGGCAAATCTCGTAGGAGCGGTAGCTGTCCTCCTAGTAATTTTATCCACTAGGTAAGGAGGTGCTAGGTTATTCAGGCATTTGGAGGTGAGGGATGCTGTTTTGAGGAGAATTCTTACTGTTATTTTTAGCCAGTTAACCTCTTTCCTAAATGCAGTGATATGCTCTCTGTAAGGGATGTTCAGTGCAGCCCTCAAGGCATTATTCTGCAGTTTTTCAATGTTGTCTGTAATATATTTGTTCGCTCCTGAGTACAGGGCATTACAATAATCTAATCTTGACATGATAAGAGCATTAGCTAGTGTGATGCAGCTCGCTCTAGAGAGATATGGTCTGGGCGCTCTAATGATTTTGCAAGTATATGTTGTGGATGAGGCAAGGGAATTGACTTACTTTTTGAGAGTGAGAGAGGAGTCCAAGTACAATTCTAGAGTTTTAACTACAGGCATCACCTTGATAGGGTTGTTATCAATGTTAAAGGATGTGTAATTTGGGCTGGGTTTTTGGATGTTGGCTTCAGAGCCTAGGATTAGTAACTCCGTTTTTTCGTCATTCAGGCAGATACCATGGGATGCCATCCTTGCCTGAATAAGGGCGTATATTTTGTTCACCAAGACTGAGTCCGCCTCAAAGTTGCCCGAAAGGGGTATGAGGGTCTGTGTGTCATCTGCATAGTTAGTGTAGATGACACCCAGTCTGTCCAACTTCATGAATAAAGGCTTGGTGAAGATATTATACATGGTAGGGGAGGCACAAGAACCAACATGTTATTTTGATGGGGTCGGCAGAGGCTGAAGCAGAGAAGACTCTCATGGTCCGGTTAGCTAAGAAGGATTGGACCCAGGCTATAGCATTGTTGGTAAAGTTGGTGGCAGATTGGAGGTGGTTACATAACACTGTATGGTCCACCAAGTCGAACGCTGCCGATAAGTCTAGTAGGAGTAGCAAAGCTGTTTTTCTATTGTCCTTTAATTCTTCAATTTGTTTCTTAAGGTCTAACAGCGCTGTTTCAGTGCCATGGATAGAGCGGAAGCCCGATTGTCGTGAGCCAAGTAGGTGGTTGGCTTCAAGATAGTCCTGGATTTGTATGTAAGCATCCCTATCTAAGATTTTGAGTAGAAATGGCACACTGGTGATGGGTCTGTAATTGGTGGGGATAGTGGGGTCCAGAGTTTGTTTTTTAAGTAACGTGAGGACCCAAGATTCTTTGAGATTGGCCGGTACTGTATTAGTTTTAAATGATGAGTTTATCAATTTAGAGATAAAAGGGGCTAGGTCTGTAGCTGCATCCTTTATTATCTGTGCTAGGCACGTGTCACCATTAAACATCATCATCAAACTATAAGCTATCAAACAGTCAAAATAAGATCATGATCTCAAACAGGGTTCAGGAGGGAATCGGACACCAGCACCTCCTCCCCTCCCGAGACAGAGCAACTCACTCCCAGAATCCTTTGGGTCTGTAACACCACTCCATCAAGTCCAAAGCTTGAGAGGAAAGAAGTTGGAAAACGCTTCTACAATCTCTCGATTGTGCAACATCTGTACAATCTGTAAAACGTAACTAGATTTATCCACTAAAATGCCCCCCATAAAAATTATAGTTATTTAACTCCTCATGAAACCTTTAACCTTAAAGGGCACCCTTTTGTGTTACTCCTTTTTGGGGAAGGGAGAGATGGGCTGATCCCAGATTAGATGGGTAGCACCAGACATCATGTTGCTGATGTCCAGCTCTGTTTTGCTTTTTCAGTGACACACAAAACTGGGTGAGGGGCATAATGGAGTGGGTGTTCTATCACTGTAAAGGACGACTACACCTTCAAGAGCTGGACGATTGTAGCACGCACGCTTGCACTGCACACATGTGAAAATGGCATGGAGTGTAGGCATCTGTGCCA
This sequence comes from Ambystoma mexicanum, assembly GCF_040938575.1. Taxonomy (NCBI): domain Eukaryota; kingdom Metazoa; phylum Chordata; class Amphibia; order Caudata; family Ambystomatidae; genus Ambystoma; species Ambystoma mexicanum. The sequence goes on along the minus strand of NC_090922.1, from coordinate 583,043,340 downwards.
CGCGGTCGAAGGTAGGTGTCACCCCTTTATTTTGTTTGCTTATTTACAGAATTAAAGCTCTGTTACTGCATGAGTGGCTGCAAGGCGCTAACCTGTTAGATACCAGTAGAGGGTCAGCAACAAAAGTCACGTGAGTTTCACTGGGCATTCAAGGTTTTAAAATGCATTCCCGTGCTGTGTCTTACGGGATGGTAGGAACCCTGTATGTGACCCACTCAGACATGTGGCCAACACATATGACTAGACCTCGTGAGCACAAATACACAATCAATATTAAGCCCAGGTCAGGGAAAACCGACAACTTAATATGTATGTAAAAAATACATGTATTAAAAAAATGCAGGCTATGAATTCCTAACATGATGGCAGCCAACAAAAGCAGGGTGGCTCCAGGAATATTTTGAAGCCGTTAAACTCATTTACAGCTTGAATTATATACTCCAGTCTCGCCAGATGGCCGCATTCCAAAACAACAGGAAAAAGGCATTGACTGACTCCTGAAATGACAATGCATGCTGCTTGCCTCTTGCAACGAGGAAACAGGGTCTCTGGCAGAAACGCTTTAGTCCAAATTCCTCACAACATCAGCCACTTAAAAAGGGACTCCCCTGAGCACCTAAGAATGGTGTCACACAACCTCTCATGGCACCTGAGAGCACCTAGAAGCGAGGCACAGTGGCACACGTGGCCACCACTGATTTGCATGCTCATGAATTAATGCTACAAAAAGGAAAACGTAAAATTAGAAACCGAAACATTAGAAAATGGAATAAAAGATCAGAATCTGTTGGTTGTCTCCATGATCATCAGTCTGGCTTCAATGCAGCCAGAGGCACAGAAACTGCACTCCTGAGCACCTGTGACGATCTGCTCTCTAATCTTGATTCTAGCTCTCCATCTGTCGTCATTATCCTCTCAACCTTTCCTTAGCTTTTGACACGGTCAACCACAACATCCTGATTACTCGTCTCCACTAGACCCATGGCATCACAGATCAGGCTCTGTTGTGGCTGACCTGCTTCCACCTGGACCGACCTTCCCAGGTTCAGCGTGGGTCCTTTCTCTTCTCTCCACAACCTCTCTCTCCACATGTGGTGTTCCACAGGGCTCTATCCTCATCCATGGCTGGTGAACCTCTATCTGGCCTCTTTGGACCCCATGATCTCTAACTTCTCAAACTTCCAGTGTTATGCGGATGACACACAGAGAGTTAGAAGTAGATGAGCGAAGGGCTCTAGGAGGAAGGTACTTGGGAAGAGAGAGTTGAAGGTAGTGAGGGCCATTGTCCTAAAAAGCCTTGTGGACGATGCAGAGGGCCCCAAGTCATCCAGAACAGGACCGTAAGACTTATCCTTGGCCTCAAGCCCAGGGACTGCATCTCTCTGGCCCTGAAATCCCTCCACTGACTCCAGGTGGCTGCAAGGATCAGGTTTAAGACCCTCTGCATCGTCTACAAGGCTTTTTGGGGCAATGGCTCTCACTACCTTCAACTCTCTCTTCCCAAGTACCTTCCCCCTAGAGCCCTTCGCTCATCTACTTCTAACTCTCAACTGGGTGAGTCGCTTATCAAAGCAGAGATTGGAGGGTAGAACACTCTCCTCTGCAGGTGCCTCCCTCTGGAATGGCTTCCCTGCTTCTCTCTGCTTTGAGCCGGACCTCTTTAAGTTCCAGAAGCTCCTCAAGACCTACCTTTTCTCCTATTCTTTCTTGCTCCCTCTCCCCTGCTAACTTTCACTTGCTCCTGCTCCTCTGAGTCTGGCAGGACACCAGGCACCCCCGGCCAGTCCCCCTGCTCTTGCTGCCTGGCCCTACCTGCACTGCTGCCTGGCAAACCTTGCACTACTATCCTGGGATTGCCCCTTGTAGTCCCAGCCTTCCCTGCACTTAGCTCACGGCTGTGCTGCTCTAGGTGCACTTCTCCCTGTACCCTCCCCCCTGCACTTCTTGTTGCACAATTGCAAGATCTCAATAACAGGAGGCCTAGTAAGATTGTTGTCTTGTCCTCCCTTTGTTCCCCCTCCCTTGTCTTGTTGCACATTTGATTCCTGGTATGACTCTGATCTCGTCACCCTAAAACACAAGTCCATCGTGGCAGAGAGGAAATGGCGTGATTCATGTTCTTCCTCTGACAAACTGGCCTGCCGCCTGCTCCAAAGGCAATACCGGCTCTCCGTTCTCACCAAGAAAAGAGCCCTTATCCAAGCCTGCATCTCCACGGCATCCAACAATTCGCTGAACTCTTTAAAATCTGCAAGGAGCTGGCCAACCCTGCTGCAGCCTCTACCTCTCCTGTCCGCTCCCAGGCCCTCTGCACGGCACTGGCCTCTCACTTCATTTAAAAAACTCAGGACATCCTGTCCTCACTCTCCTCCTATCACCTCCCCCCCCTCTATTCCCTGCTCTTCCTCTGGCCCTTCTGCAGCCATCCCTCCTCCCTCCTTCTCTGCCTTTCCCCTTTTTTCTGCTGACGAGGATTCCAGACAAGTCTCATCTATGAAAGTCTTGTCAAAACAGGTTCATCCCTGTTCCTCCAAAACTATAAAGGACCACATAGACTCCCTGGCTGACTTCTGCAATCACTCCTTCGCCTCTGGAGTCTTCCCATTCCCCTTAAGCACTCCCTTGTGCACCATCTTCTTAAGAAACCCTCTTCCTGGGCAAGCTCCTGGAGAAACTGGCCATCTCCCAGCTTAATCTCCATGATGAATCTGTTGGTAGTCTTCATTACCATCAGTCTGGCTTCAGAGCTGCCAGAAGCATGGAAACTGCTCTCCTGAACATCCATGAGGACCTGCTCTCGAACTTTGACTCACTCCGTGTGTTCTCATTTTGCTCAATCTCTCTTCTGCCTTTGATACTGTCAACCATGCCATCCTGCTCAACCGTGATAACCTGGGTATCGTTGGGCAAGCCCTGGCGTGGCTGACCTCTTTCCTCTCCAATCAATCCTCCCAGGTCCAACTGGGGTCCTTCCTCTCTGACATCTTTTTCTCTACCAGTGGTGTCCCCCAATGATCTAACCTCTCTCCCTGGCTGTTCAACCAGTATCTGGCACTCGTTGTCCACCGCATCGCCGCTCTCTGCCCCAACTTTCAGTGCTATGCGGATGATACCCAGCTCATTTTCAGGCTACCCTCAGCCTCCTATTCTCCTTCCCTCATCTCTGACTGTCTCTCTGCTATCCAGGAATGGTGTGCCGCCAATGACCTCTGCCTTAATACCAGTAAGACTGAGATTCTACCCATCGGCACACCCATTCCCTCCTTCCCTGCAGCTCTCTGGCTGGCCTCTCTTGGCCCTCTTCCTGCTCCTACCTGCAAGGCTAAAAACCTCAGGGTCATCTTCAACTCCACACTCTCCTTCTTTCCTCACATTTCTGATGTTTCTAAGAAGTCACACTACCAGCCGCACCTCCTCAGAGGTATCCTTCCTTTCCTCTCCTTCCCCCAGAAGCTCACTGTCTCCAGAGCCCTGGTTCTCTCTAAGCTGGACTACTGTAACAGCCTCTATCTAAATCTGCCTGCCTCTACTCTCCGCCCTCTGCAACTCATCCAGAACAGGACTGCGAGACTTGTCCTTGGCCTCAAGCCCAGGGACCGTATCTCTCCAGGACTGAAATCGCTACACTGGCTCCCAGTGGCTGCGAGGATTAAGTTCAAAACCCTCTGCATTGTCTACAAGGCCTTCTGGGGCCTGGGGCCAAAATACCTTCAACTCTCTCTTCCCAAATATCTTCCTTCTCAAGCTCTTCGCTCATCCGCCTCCAACTCCCTCAGGGTCAGCCGCTTCTCCAAGCAACGAGTTGGGGGGAGATCTCTCTCCGCAGCAGGGGCCTCCCTCTGGAACAGCCTTCCTGCCTCCCTGAAACTTGTGGAGAACCATCTCCGGTTCCGGAAGCACCTCAAAACCTTCCTCTTTGCTTCTGCTTTCTCTCCCCCACTCCCCTGCTAATCATTGAAACTGCACTGAATCTGGAACTGGGCCACTCACCAAACTCGGTCTGTGGCCCAGCCTCTCTCCCCTGCACTGCCTCCCTGGCAACCCCTGCACTACGGGACTGTCTCTGTATCCCTACAGCCCCCCCTTCCCAGCACTTGTCTGCACCTATCTTGCACTTTCCACCAGCTGGCCCTTATTATTTATCTTGTATTTACTAACCCTGTACTGCACTTTCCCCTCTCCCTTTCCCCCTTGCACTTTTCTCTTCCCCTCTACCCATGCACTTGCGCGATCTGAATGACACTTGGCCTAGTAGGATCGTTGTCTGTCTCCCCTTGTGCCCCCCTCCCTGCCTCGTCGCGCCTTGAAACACTTGTGTATAGGCGCGTTGCAAATGCCATATCATATCATATATCATATCATATCATATCATATCATATCATATCATTGAAACACTTGTGTATAGGCGCATAATAAATAACCAATCAATCAACCAACCAACCCTGTTTCCATTCCCACTCCACACTTTGCTTCACTCCAATCCCACTTCCACCTCTTCTGATTACCCTTCCTGCCACAATGTATGCTACCTGCCATCACTCCAAACCCCCTTCCTCCACTCAACCTCTGACTCCACTTCCAAAACTCCTTTGCCTCTTCCTCACACATCCTCAATTCCCCATTACTTTTCTCCAGGTAACCTCCTACCACAAACTCCACTTCCCCTAGCCCATAGTACATCTGTACTCTAATCCATGGTAATATTTTCTTTAAATCTGTTCACTCCAAGTCTCCATTATACACAACCTGCTTCTCCAATTATCCTCTTTCCATTCACTGACTACTATGATGGTCTATCAGTCCAAGATTCCAATACTATTTCCTCAGCCATCCTTTCCTATCTTACTCCATTCACACCCTTCAAATATCCTCACTTCTCACACTCCCTACCTCCCTTATCATTCTACCCCAGTCCTCCTTCATCCAGAGCAATACCACTTCCCACCCTAAACACCCCTTCTGCATGTAAGCCACCTCTTTCCCCATGGCCACTCAGACTCCACCCCCTCTGTCATCACACACTTGCTCCAGTCCATCCACCCAGTCCAGCACCTCAACCCCACTTACCACATCATCCCCTTCTCCTTTGCTCCATTCCCCCTTTCAGCCACAATCCCCTCTACCTGCTCACCAACTCTAATCCCCTTGCCACCATTACAATCTACACTAGCTCCTACTCCAGTCTCTTCCCTCACCTCTCATGCTCCATCCCCTTCCTCCCTACTTCAATCCTTAGGAAAATCCCCTTCCCTCACGTAATTCTTCTTCCCCACACTCCAACTCCAACGGCCAACTGTAATCCCCCTCCTGTTTGCACACTTGCCATTATCCCAGCCCTCTTCTCTAATCCCTTAGTCCCATGACTCTAACCACTTAAATGCTGCCCTGGTGATCTACACTAGCTCTACCTCCCCTTCTCCAATCGACTTTCTTCCCACCCTTCTATCCAGTACTTCCCTGACCCCTACTCCAAGTCCTCCTACTCCATACATGATATTGCAATATCCACTCATGTCTGAACTCAATCTCCCTTACCTCCATCTATCTCCCTTCTCCCCCCGGCAATCCTCCCACCCACAATCCTATCCCTAACTCCCCAGTCCACTTCCTTCACTCTAATCACCACCCTTCCAACAATACTTCAAAAACATCCTCCCATCTATTCTGATTACCAGAGTCTCCATGCCAGTGCACCTCATCACCTACTGCAAATCCACGAGCACTGTCTCACGCCACACGTCACCAAATTCAACCATTCCTCCCTTCACAGCATTCCTCATTATGCAAATTCCCATCATTCCCTTATCCAACCCATCCCTTTCGCATATATTATATGCCTTCCCACCGACCTAGTCCTGATGCCTTCTCTAGTTACACCTCTACTCAAATGACCCTCTTTCCCTCACCCTCTACTTCAAACATCCTTTTTAACTTCCCTTTACTTTCACCGATCTCTGCTACACCAATTCATCCACATACCCAAATGTACCCACCTCTACTCCAGTCTTCCCATTCCCTATTCCAATCTACTTCTTCTCTACTGCAACCTGGCTCCTGTACTCTAATCCATCCTTCCTCTACTCCAACTCACCTTGTCTCTTACACCAACAGATTTAAATCCCACATCGACCCAGCCAATACCACTACTCAAATCCTGCTGCCTTTCTTGCTCTAGCCCCTCTCACATCCCTACCCCAATCTTCCACCATCTCTATTTATATTTCAAAACAACTTAACCTCTATTCTTTAAACCTCTACTCCAAATCCTGACTTGTCCATCATCTTGCTACTTTTATTCACCATTCACCCTAAAACTGCAATTGCCCTTCCTCTCTTATACCCTACTCCAATCAACCATTTGACACACACTGCTAAGGGATAACGTCCCTTATATCTGACTTTAATTGTCCCTATCACCAGTCTGTTTGTTTGTTTGTTTATAATTTACTAAGCGCACCAAACCCTGAGGTAACTGGGCGCTAGAACAGAGCTTAAGTTACAAGCATAGAGATATAGAATCAAAAAGACAAATTGGGTGACCAGGGGTTACAGATGGTCTGAAAACAAGAAGTAACATTTACAGGTAAGTGCAAGGGAATTGAATATAACATACACATCTTTTTTGTAACACATGTCACTCTCCTCCTACTACACACCCTTTCCCCCGTGCCCCTCTGACCCCAACATTCAAAGTCCAAACTCACCTATCTCTGCTCAACCTTATTTCCCCCTTGAACTTCATATAATAATAATCCGCCTCCCACAACCCTCTACCCTCTAACTCAAACCCATTCTCCAACCAACATCCCCCATTAGCCCACTTCTCCCCATGCTCTCCAATCCTCCATATGCTCTAACCTACTTTAAACCGCCTTCAACATTCCACCCAAACTCAAATTCACAGTCAAACACTTGCCCGCAATACCAACCACTCCACCTGGTCTCCCTCTTTTTCAAACACCTCTGCCATTCACATTCTATTGCAATCCCCTGTCCACAGCTTATGTTCTATACTCCAATCCACTCACCCACTCTTGTCTCTACCTTCCATTGTTTTGCACCCTTTCCCTAACACTTCTCTTCCTATTAACCTCCTTTTCCAAACATCCCCATGTATCCAATCCTCTTAATGTCTCTGACTTTTCAAAACCATCTCCACCTTTGCACCTGTACTCCAGTCCCAATTCCTTCCCACACAACCTCCCCCTACTCCATTCACCACTCTCATTCCTACTAATAACTGTGTATGCAACTCTCTTATCCTTCTATTTCCATTATCTCACCTGCCACCCCTTTGCAATATTCTATTCTTACAGCCCTATTGCAATCTTACTTTGCTCATAGCTGCCTATTCTAGTGCAGCTTTCTAGACCAACTCCATCTCCAATCAACATCCCTCCCTTTATTCAATGTGCTTCACCTACAGTAATAGCCCTGCACAATCTCCTACTCCCATCCCCATTCGAACTATTCCCCTACTCCAATTCACTGTTCCCTACCCCCTACCTCAAATCCACTAACCATCTACATGTACACCTGCCCTCCTTTAGCCCTGAATACAAGCCTCATACCTCCCTTGTCTAATGTGCTTGAGTCGCTTTTCAAACCCTCCTTTGTCTAACCCTCTTATTCCAAGCAAACTGACCTCTGTACTCAAAGCCATCTACTCCAATCCTAGCTGGCCACTGTGGCCTACCTTCCCTTCCATCTACTCAACTCTCCCTCTCTAGCACCCACCTCATGCATTATTCTTAACTCCTTGCGACCTACTCCAGTTCTCCTTCACCCCCTGCTTATATCAACATCCACTTCACATGCTTGCCTTTTGCCCCCACTCCAGCTTCTGCCACTTACTCCACACAACTACTCTAAATCTCTCTCACCCACCTACTCAATGTCCCTACCACAATGCCGTTTGCCTGATTAGCTCATTTATCTAATGACTTTCCCCACTGCGCTCTCCATTTCCATCCCCACCTCCATATGTAATCCTCCATTCCTCCACAGTGCAACTCAACCTTCCTGCTCACACCCCTTCTCTAACTTGCAACCCTGATTGCCCCCTTCCCCAGTCCTGATATGTTCTACTCTAAACCCCTTCCACCTTTCAATCAATATGCCAATCCCCCAAGTTATCCCATACCCAAACACCCATCTGCTTCCCCAGCTTCCTGTCTTTTCCAATCACACATTGCACACTCTTTTTAAATGCACTCACCCCAACCTCTCCCCTCTACTCCAATTCACACTCTGCGCCGCACATTCACGTTCCAATCCCTTTAGCCACCTAATATAATGCCTCCTTGCCTCTAATCCAATTATCCCAATAAACCTCTTGATCACTAAACCCCACTATTACAAAACTCCTGCACCCATTGTCCTTCTCCAACCCCTCCCATTATCCCGAATATATGCTTCCTATCCTTTATGTCAATCCCCATATCCCCTACTTCAGTGTCCCTTCCAATCCCACGCCTTCAAGCCCCTACTTCAATAGCACCCCTCCTGTAATTCCACTCCCAAACCCTCTTCGCAATTCCATTGTCCCCTTTCTCCATCTTCTAATAGCCCCTCCTACTGCCTCCTCAAAAACATTCCTCCTTCGTATTATCATACTGCAATTCATCCTTCTGCCCACTTCATGACCATACTCCATTTTGTCTTAAATCCTCACTCCACACTGCCGTGCCACCCATCACCTCTTACTATAAATTCCCCACCTTCTCACCACTCAGCTCTGGTGCCACACCATGCCCTTCCTCCATCTCCCCTTCCACAGTGACAACAATCCATCAAAATGTATTAGGTTTCTGTAGTGAAATCAGGTACCATCTACCCTCTGATGACAACACAGGAGGTGGCTTTACTTGGTATTTGATCCCTGAGGGCCTGTTACGTTCATGTCACTTGACCTTTGAGGTCTCGCCCCATAACCAATGGGTGGGTCTCAGTTTTCATATCTGTGTCATCTGGGCTTTACATCAACATATAATATACACATCCCTGTTGTCTGGTGGCTCTTGCCCAATCACACAATAAATATTGTTTATGCTACAATGTTCCATTTCCAGAACAAATTCTTCATGTATTATTCTTTGCTACAGTTCTGTTGTTTTTCTAACACATCCTTATTCATCTGTATCTTGCCATGCCTCAACATACATTCTATTTACATACATTTTCATATTATAAACAAGCCAGAATGGAGTATCCACAAAAGACCTGACCCTTACAGGAGTCCACCTTCTGGCCGGAATATCCAGAATGCCTCAAAAAAGGTTGAGATATGAGACCATTATTGGAGAAAGAACTAGAGGAAAGGAAAGGGTGTTTTTAATTGTGTGTAAATGATTGTTCTTAGAAGTGAACAGCCACCCAGTATTGTGCAATGGCTTAATGTGAAGAAAACAGCAGGTGACTTCATTCTGATGGTGAACCAGAGGTCTGGAAGACCTTCAGCAGAGCTTGGAGGGCAGCTGTGGGCACAGGATTCTATGTGCTGCAGTGGCTACCGGGCATTGTGAAGGGCAAGGCAGCTCTCACCGTTCTTAATAGATCACTCCACAAAACTGTTACAAATGGCGGCCCAACCAGCTTCAGCCGTGAACCAGGGTTTGAATTTGGCACACCAGTCCACACCAATCCTTGGCACGGGAAGACTGCACACTACAACTGACTGGAGTTTACTCTTTGTAGGCTCAGGGGGTAGGTCAACCGGCCAATATAAGGTGCTGAAAGGATCAGTGCTGTGTGATGGCCGTGACAGATGTTGTGAGGAAGTCGGGAGAGGAAGCAGATGGGGGAGGGGAGGCAAGCAGGATAGAATAGCGGAAGCACTTAAAGTAGGAGAGCAAAGAGGACAGGAGAAGAAGATAGTGGAGCTGACAGGAGAGATGGTAAGTGGTGGGGAGTGGAAAAGAGTTGGGCGAGCAGGCGGCTTAATTGTCTGTTAGTCACCTGTTTGAGGTTTCTCTGAAAAAAGCAGCTTTTTATCCACTTTGGAGCAAACTCATAAAGGCCATGAGGGCATGCACCCTTTTTCATTTGGAGGTTTTACCACCGGAATCCCTCCGCACCAAGTGCCCCTCCATTGCCTAATCATTGCTTCCACCCCACCTCCCCTCCTCTCCCTGTGCTCTTCATTCCCTTTCCGTCCACCCTCTTAAACCCTCCATGCGAGGCTTATTCCCAGTGCTCCTCCTTCAAGCCCGCCAGCTCGAACTCCTTAACTGCTCTCCCTTCCTGCGCTCTCTTCTCCAATCTTCTAGGCCTGCTTGCTTCTACTGCAGCTGCCACTTTTGTTGGCGGGCTTTTCTAGGTGCCGTTTCCTGCATGGGCGGTACAGGAAATGCAGTCCACAGATCCAAAATGAGGAGGAGAGGACAGCTCAGGTGGGGTGAGTGAGTGTGCTAGAGCATGCAGGAGGAGGAGGAACAATACAGATAGCGCTGGTAATTGTCCTAGAGAGGAAATTGAGGTAGAACGCATTGGAGTGGAGAGGAAGTGGACACAGAGGGAGAAAAGACAATAGAGGCACCGAAATGGTGATATAAAGAATATAAAGTATGTGATGTGAAGAGGAAAGAGCAAGAAAGGGGCATAAGAAAAAGAGAGCAAGAGTCAGAAGCATATAAGAAACCGGACTACACAGCAGGTGATGTTACTGAGAGTTGAGAAGCCAGACTCATCCAGGGAAGAGGAAAAGATATTAGGAGGGGACGTAAAACCGGTTGATCGTTGTGGTGCATTGTGGGGGATGCAGATACTTGAGACAGGGATAAATGGGAAGCAGTGCAGGAAGTTGAAAGGGAAAGTAGAGCGGTCCTAAAAGAAAGTCCTAAAAAAAGTGGCACCTGGTCAACCTGTGCCGGCGATGATGGTGCATGTTAAAGAATATGGTCCACAAAAACTAGGCCACTTTGTACAAAAAGCTGCCACACACTAGCATGTTCCGCCTGGACTTTGGGCAATGCTCTATTGCCTCATAAGCCAGTCTGAGCCTGCACATAGGTAGATGCTCGAGGCAGAGAAGAGGATCTACGTTATAACATTGATTTTATTTCTTCGAATCCCATGACATCAATTTCTTTTTTAAACGCATTTCGCTGCAATTTAATGCACGCAGAGACTCTCTGTAGCCCCCTTTAAATCCTCGACCATAATTCAACTTCTTACCCAACACCCCATCCACATTTTGGCAAAATGCGTTAAAAAAGCGATGGGATTCGAACAAAACTGGCTTTGATGTTTTGGCACGATATTGGAGAACAAGAGGGAACAGTGGATGTAGGGCAGTGTATGGCAGTCGCCCATGAGCTTTGAAATGAATGCTGTGTCTGACCCCCCAAACAAGCAAGCTGCAGTAGAAGCTTGCAGGATAAGTGACAGGATGAACTTACTAGACAGAGGAAGCGTCCTCAAAAGTGCACATCAGATCCAACTCCATTATGCTCCACATTGCAATGGAAGGGTACGTGCAAGAGCACAATCTGTTGAAAAAAGTTGGGCCCACTTGACGGATCAAAATGATCCATCGTATATTAACAGAGCACCCAGTCTCGGACTTGAGAATTGTTCCCCAACACCCTAATCAGCCTCTAGGATGGTGTTCATTGGTCTTCTGTACCCTTTTGAATTGCACATGCAAGCAAAGATAGCTGCATATTTAATTCTAAGGGGTGGTCGAAAAACTTCACCTGCGGAGCAGAATCAGGGGAACCTGCCCTTGATTCCTCTTCGTTGACAGAACTGAATTCTTTGTGAGGTCTGCCCTTTATTTTCGCTGTCCATTGTCACGCAGGAAATTGTTAGTATAGGAGCCTGGAGATTGTCGTGCTCTCTGATTGCCCCAAATACCAGCGAGTCCAGCCAATTAGAAAGCACAGAAAATTGTAGCCTCCTAATTGGCCAAATTTTTCTGAGCACCTGCCAGTGACAGAATTTTTTGTCTCACGTATTGGAGAACTTCAGCAAACCCAAGAGGTAGAAGAGGACAAAAAGTAAATCCTGTACTGTGCTGAAATGGCAGTACAGCGAATTTGTCTCCCAATGTACCATTCTTCTCTGCTGTACAAGAATAGGCAACTTCGTACACCCCTAAATATTCTTAATGCCTCAGCTATAATTATTCTAAAGATACTTTAACAACCATTTCTGCTTACAGCAAACCCTGAACGACTCTATTTATGCAATACCAGAATGTACTGAATTTTATGGTTTACCTGGGACAACCACGCTATCTTACAAATCAGCTTCAGCTACTTCAAAATGATGCTGCCAGATCAGTGCTGCACCCCACTTTTCGAGCATACATGTCCCCGCTCCTTAGGCAGCTAAATCTGTGTGTGTAGTGCACCATGCTTTTTATAAGGAGGGTGCAGAATATATCCAGGCAAAGTTTCCCTGTAATTTCCCAGCCCATCCATTGCGATCTCAGTCTTCCCTTTTGGGATCTGTCCCTCGCTTCAGACTCTCTCGCATTGACAGACATGCTTTTTCAGTGATTGCTGCAAAAGCCTGGAACGATTTGCCTTTGTTTCTTGGAGCTGTTGATGATCATCTGACTTTTCGCCGGTCTTTGAAGTCTTACTTGTATTAGGTTTTTTCCCTTCTGCTGCTGTCCCTCAGCTCTACTAGCACCATGATGCCCCTGGGCGTACGCACACTTTATAAATAAACTTAACATAACATAACATAATTTTCGAATGGATTGTGTCCTCCCACGTATTCCTCATCTTAGATATATCATTACCTTTAGGTTTCGCCTCGGAAAATTTTTCCTCTCTCTCTAGCAGAGGGCGCTCCACTCGAGGCGGCGACGTCGATGTCCCTCGGTGGCCTCCGTCGAGTGACGACGTCATCTGTAGTATAATTGCCTCGAGCGCGCCCGTTGGCTTCATTTCCGTTTTTCCGTTTGCTTTGCTTCGTATTGAAATTAAATGGCGCTTCAGTCACAGCGAATTATGTCATCTTCTTCGAACCCGTCTACTCTGAAACGGGGTTTAAAAAATGTCTAAGGTGTGGAAGAAAAATGTCGCTGACCGACCCTCACCATAACTGTCTTTGGTGCCTCGGGTCCAAACATCGGATCGAGGATTGCGGTTTGTGCCAATCTATAACCCATAAGGCCTTGAAAGAAAGACGAGGTAAACTGGTGGTGGGGGGGAAATCCTCGAAGTTTTCTTCGAGAGGGAAGAAAGACTCGTCTGAGTCTTCGGTAAAACGCCATAAAAAATCCAGATCGAGGAGTAGATCAAGGAAGTCCTCTTCTTCTTCGTCCAAAAAGGTGAAGAAGAAACGACACCGATCTCCCTCTTCTTCTTCTTCCTCGACTTCGGAGGAAGTTATTTCTTGTCCAACTAAACATGACTCCCCTAGAAAGTGGGAAGCATTTAGAGAGTCGATGATAAAAAATTTTGAGAATGCAGCCCAGACCCCCCCAAAAATGTCTGTTGAAGGTCATGCCTCTACTCACAAAAGAAGTGACAGAGGAAGGTCTAAAACTAGAAAATCCGACAAGAAATTGTTGAGGGTGTCTTCTAGGGACTCTTCTCAGACACCTAAAAAGACAGACCTTAAGAAAAAGACTCTAGACGTTGATACACCTTTAAAGACCTCGACGAAAACATCTTCAAAGCCTCTGTCGAAGGCTGTCGAGTATAAAGGGTCGACGTCGAGTGCTTTATCGACGACCTCGAAGGCTTCTTCGATGGCGTTGAGTGTTTCGAAGGCTCCTTCGACAACATCGACTGCCTCGAAGATTCCTTCGACAGCATTCGTAGTGCCTTCGAAAACATCGAAGAATACCTCGATAACATCGAAGGTAATGGCCACGACTTCGACCCAATCGACGCTTCTGTCGACGTCGACACCAATTACCGGGTTGAAACCTATTCCTGAGAAAGTATTTCACCCAGAAAGCAGACATGATTTTTTCCAAACTATGTCAACTGTATATGGAGAAATGTCCTCAGAAAATGAGGAGGAATGAAGAAGAAGATGAACCTGAAGTTTCATCAGCAGCAGTAAAATATGGTACAAGAGAAGTTCCTGAGGAATTAATCAATCCTCAATCAAAAATGCAGGATTTGTATGAATGTTTACAGTCTGCAAGTAGACTAGATACATCCCCTGAATACGAATTTGAAAGACCAGATCCAGCAGAACATGCTGATTTGGGTTACGGAAAACTTATGAATAAAGTAACAGAGGGGATGGGGTAGGAATCCACCTGTATATCAGGATGATGATATGACAGATATTTTGTCAGGAGGTCCTCAACCAGATCCCATACTTCCCTGTCATATTACTCTGCAAAGGAGAGTAAATGCTGCTTGGGAAAGACCGGAATCTATTCCAGCAGTGAATAAAAAATATGTGGCAAAATACAGAGTATTTGAGTAAGCATCCTTCTCCTGGAAGTCTGGTAGTGCAGGCAGCCACATCAACAAAAAATGCTGCATACCCTACAATTCCCCATGATAGGGATGGCAAGAAGATAGATACATGGTCGAAAAGGGAATAGTTTCTTACCTGTAACTCCATTTCTCCAGCATTGGTATCTTTCATGGATTCACATGCTTAGAATATTCCCTGTCGTCAGGCTGGGAATCCCCGGTACATTATATAGACCCTTTCCCGTAGGAAAACTTTTTCGACGCTTATGCGTCCTATCCACCTCGTTTTGTATCATGCGTTCCCGCGCCGTCAGGACGCCATGATATAAATACAGGACCCGCCCCCGCGCTCCATCAGATTTCGGCCCCCAAAGTAGTGGGGGAACCAGTTTGCATGCCCAGGGGAGGCAGGCGGGCGCATGTGAATCCATGAAAGATACCAATGCTGGAGAAATGGAGTTACAGGTAAGAAACTATTCCCTTCTCCAGCATTGGATCTTTCATGGATTCACATGCTTAGAATAGATTACATAGCAGTACCATCCCGAAAAGAGGAGGCGTGCATGCAAACTCACATACTTTCCTCACAATGCCCGTTCCCTATGGTCGTGTACCCATCAGCAATTGTTAACATAGAAAACGAACAATATTCAATCATAATTGCAGCAAGATCTAACCCCTCAACCGGGGCTTACCTTATTGGAATAGGTGTCGAAGCACCGCCTGTCCCATCCGAGTATCTTCGGCATTTTGTTGTGACAGGCAGTAATGGCGGGTAAAAGTGTGTGTAGCCGCCCAGGTAGCCGCCATGCAGATGTCCCCCAGAGGGACTCCAGACCACAGCGCCGTCGACGATGCTGCCGCTCTAGTTGAATGAGCTCTTGGGCGTCGCAGAAGAGGCTTCCCAGCCTTGGAATGGCAGTACGAAATGGTAGACGATACCCATCTTGACAGTCTTTGCTTTGAAATGGCTTTGCCTTTAGCACCCAGCCCATAGGCCACGAACAATTGCCTCGTTTTCCTGAAAGGTTGCGTGCGATGAAGATAAAACTTGAGAGCCCTTTTCACGTCTAATGTGTGTAACATGCGCTCCGCTCCCGAGCATGGCTCTGGAAAAAACGTAGGTAAGACAATAGAGGAATGTTTATGGAACACTGAAGGAGCTTTCGGTATGAACTGTGGGTTAGTGGCAAGGACCACCTTGTTCTTAAAAAATCTTAAGTATGGTGGGTCTACCATTAGAGCTTGGATTTCCGAAATACGTCGGGCTGAAGTGATGGCCACCAGGAAGGCCAATTTCCACGACAAAAACTTTAGAGACGATGATGACATTGGTTCAAAAGGAGGTTTCATAAGAGACGCTAACACCAGATTGAGGCTCCACACCGGAGGAAATCTCTTCTCGGGAGGGAAACTCCTGAACAAACCTTTAAGGAAGTGCTTAATCAGGCGGTCGCTGAATAATGGTGCGGAATGCCGTTGACGTGTAAACCTGGAGATGGCGGCCAGGTGTACTTTTATCGACGACACCGATAAGCCCTTTTGAGCTAAGAACAGCAAGTATGGAAGGAGCTGTTCCGGCGTAATCGACTGCGGAACCAAACCTGGTTGATCCCCACACCACTGACAGAAACTCCTCCATTTGTACGAGTATGAAGTGTTTGTGGAAGGTGCTCTTGCCGCTTGCAGAATACGACGACACTCCTCCGGAATCGTTAGCTGGCCAAATTCGGCGAAGTCAGGAGCCAGGCCGTCAACTTGAGGCTGTCCGGGTCGTGATGCCAAACGATACCCTCCTGTCGAGACAGAAGGTTGGGGATCTTCCTGAACCTCATTGGCTCCGCCGCCGCTAAGTGCAGCAGGTCTGAAAACCACACCTGTCTGGCCCAATACGGGGCCACCAGAATCACCCGACATGGGTACTTGAGGATCCATTGCAACGTCCTCCGGATAAGAGGAAATGGAGGGAATGCGTACAGGAATTTGTTCGTCCATGGGAAGGAGAACGCATCCCCCAGTGAGCCCTGCTGAGGCCATCTGCTTGCATACTGCGGGCATTTCCTGTTGTCCTTCGTCGCGAACAGGTCGATGGAAGGATGTCCCCACTTCTTGAATACATGTTGTAGTTGCTGGTCGTTCAGCACCCATTCGTGAACTTCGTTCATTTCCCTGCTGAGGGCATCTGCCTCCACATTTCTCACACCTGGCAGGTGGAACGCCAAGATTAGCATGTTGTGTTGCATGGCCCAATGCCAGATTTTCTGTGCCTCCGTCGACAGGGACCTGGAACGTGTTCCTCCTTGTTTCCTTACGTAAAACATTGTAGTCGTGTTGTCCGTCATGACACGCACCACAGAGTCTCTCAGTTGAGGAAGAAAAGATTTTAGAGCCCACCGCACTGCTCTCAGTTCTAGTAGGTTGATATGCAGGGAGGACTCTTGTAACGACCACCGGCCTTGTACCTGTAACGTATCCAGATGAGCTCCCCATCCGCTCAGCGATGCATCCGTTCCACCAGAGGCATTCTTTTCGTTAAATGAGTAGAAACTCTCCACCAACAGAGTGCTTGTACCAGTTGTTCGTCGATGACCAGTCTTTCGGACCAGCGACCTTGGCTCTGCGCCCAACGGTCCGCTAGAAATTCCTGGCAAGGCCTCATAAACAGACGGCAGTTGTTTATCAACGGAATGCAGGATGACATGGTCCCTAGCAGGGACATGTATTTGCGCACCGACACCCTGGTACCGCATCTCCATTCCGACGCCTTGCTTTGTAGCTTCTGTGTTCTTTTGCTGGATGGTTTTACAAGGCTTGTGTGCGTATGAAACTCCGCTCCTAGAAAGACCAAGGTCCTCGAAGGCTCTACGGAGGACTTGCTGAAGTTTATCGCGAAGCCCAGTTCCTGCAAGAGGGACCTCGTGGCCCCCAGACTGTTTCGTGTTTGTTCCATGGACGAACCTCTGACCAGCCAGTCGTCTAGATAGGCATAGACATGGTGACCGTCCTTCCTTAAATGGGCCGCTCTGGGGGCCAAACACTTGGTGAACGTCCTGGGGGAGGACTTGAGACCGAACGGGAGGACCTTGAACTGAAAATGCTTTTGCCCGACGACGAACCTTAAATATCTCCTGTGTCGTGGACGTATTGGGATATGAAAATATGCGTCCTGAAGGTCTAGCGACGACAGATAATCCATGGGTTGCACTGACCTGATAACCTCCTGGAGCTTTAGCATTTTTAATTTTGAGCTCTTTAGCCATTTGTTGAGTACCCTCAGGTCGAGAATGGGCCTCCATTTTCCATTTGGCTTCTTGACGACGAAGAACCGGGAATAAACCCCTTGTCCTTCCTGTGCCACAGGAACCCGTTCTACCGCTCCTTTTTGCAGCATAAGCGCCACCTCTTGCCTTAGAACTCGAAGGTGGGGCTGGGCCGAAAACATTGGCGGAAGACTTGGAGGCTTGTTTTTGAATTGCAGCGCATGACCCATGCGAATCGTGTAAAGAACCCATCGATCTGTGGTGATGCATTTCCATTGGTCGATATGATGAGAGACTCGACCCCCCAGGACGTTCCGAAGGCCGTCATTGGTTGCTGGTTTGCTTGTCCTTCGTCGACGAGGGACCCGAGCCGCGTCGTCTGGAGGCTTGATAATCTCTGCCTCTACGTGCCGACTGGGATGCCCGTCTGTAACCTTGTGAGGAGTATGAGGGCCTGTTAAATCCACGGTCCCTAGAGGCTCCAAAGCGGGAGTTTCCGGAAGCACCCCTGAAGGGGCGAAAAGAGCGAAAACTTCTACCTGTCTGGAGGGCGCCGAGAGACCTAGCGGTATCCGTGTCTTCTTTCATCCACTTCAAGGCTTCATCTACCTTGTCTCCAAACAGATGTTCTCCTTCACATGGCATGTCTAGGACTTTGTATTGGACTTCAGGTCTAAAAGTAGTACATTTGAGCCACGCTTGTCGACGTAGTACTACGCCATGATTGATTTGTTTGAACCCAGACTCTGCTAGGTCCACCGCAATATTAATTGCATGGTTCGAGGCCTCCTCACCATCACGTACTAGCAACATGGCTGCTTTTCAATGTTCTTCCGGCAGATGTTCTAGGATAGGGGCTATTTTATGCCACATCTCCCTATCGTATCATGATACAATCGCCAAGGAGTTGGCTGCTCTTACCGTCGTGGCGCCAACTGAGAGCACCTTTTTTGCAAAGGCGTCCTGCCTCCTGGCCTCGCTTTCTGGTGGGGTTGAACATTTTTGCTGTACTCAGGCCTTCCTAGCCGCTGCCGCCGATACCACAGAGTCTGACAGTGGCTGTGATGTTAGACATTTTGGAGTGGACTCCGGAGCTTTAAACTTTTTCTCAATACGCCCCTTAATAGCCGGTTCCGAGAACGGATGACGCATCGTCTTGAGGCCTTCTTGCCACACGTGGTCCAGGATTGGGATGGCAAATACCGATTTCCTCCTTTGACCCATGTGATCAAAAAGAAAACAATCTTTCTTTTGCTCTTCAGGAATTAAGCCGAACTCGGAACACGCTTTTCCCATCATTGCATGGAAGGCTCCCACATCATCCGGAGGAGATGGTTGTGCCTGGCTCCTCGTAGACTCTACCTCTACATCCGAATTCCATGTTGGGTCTCTCGACGGTGACAGGGAGATGTCTGACCCTGAGTCGCCTCGTATAGAATCAGACTCCGATAGCTCACCCTCCTCCTGCGCTCGAGGACGATCCTTCACCACCTGGGAGGCCGACGGGCTTTTGGTCGTCGAGCGAGCTGCTTGAGCTTGTTCGTCGACGGAAGGTGCAGAAAAAATCAACGATGAAGTGCCAGGCTGAGGGATCTGCGTATCCAGACGCTGCAGGAGCTTCTGAAGTGTATTAAGCACATCCAGAGACAAAACCGTCTGGGGGGTCAGCAACGTCGAGGATAGAGGGACCACACCCCCACTCGCACTCGT
Source organism: Ambystoma mexicanum (assembly GCF_040938575.1). NCBI lineage: Eukaryota > Metazoa > Chordata > Amphibia > Caudata > Ambystomatidae > Ambystoma > Ambystoma mexicanum. The sequence continues at coordinate 583,023,974 of NC_090922.1, read as the reverse complement.
CGTCGACGTATTGGAAGGCCGTAAGCCCAAGTCCGACGGCTGCATAACCATGCCACATTCTCCTTCCACCGACGACACCGACAAGGCCGTGTCTGGCTGCAGTAGGACCTCAGGGGGAGCCGGGTCACAAATCTCTGGCTGCCAGGCCATAGATTGAGTCACCGTCGACGAAGGAATCCCCACCGCTGCTGCCTGAATAGTAATAGGCATCGTCAGCGACACCGGGGTCGACGAGCAAGTAGCCGGCACCGAGCCTTTAGACTTCGTAGCTGATTTCGTTGCCGACTTCCCTGCTGAAGCGTCTCAACTCACGGAAGACCTAGGACGGTCCCCTGAGGAGGATTTTGATGCCGCTTGCCTCTCCGTCTTAGAGGATGAGGAGGAGGAGGACTTTTTGTGTGATGAGGAAGACCCAGCATGCTTCCCCGTATGCTTGTCCGCAGGGCATTTTTCGACAGGCCGCACCTTCTTCGAGGGAGGTTCCGACTTGCTCCTGGAGGCCGTGGAGCCAACTTCTGATGCCGGATAGGCACCCGCTCCGTCGTTAAGCCAGTCGACCAACCTTCTTTTCCGGTCTTTAAGGGTTTTTTGGGAGAAACCCGGGCATATCTCGCATGTATCCGCCGTGTGGTGCGGGTGGAGACAGTAGATACAATCCATGTGGGCATCACCTTCATAGACTTTTTTGAGTCCACATGTTGCACAAGGACGAAATAAAGCTTTTCCGGACATATTTTTTCCAAAATGTAACGTCGCCGAAGCGAAAATACAACCTAATTTCGATTAGCAGTAACCACGAGGATCCCACTACTTTGAAAGACGGTTGAAATCTGAGGGAGCGCGGGGGCGGGTCCTGTATTTATATCATGGCGTCCTGACGGCGCGGGCACGCATGATACAAAACGAGGTGGATAGGACGCATAAGCGTCGAAAAAGTTTTCCTACGGGAAAGGGTCTATATAATGTACCGGGGATTCCCAGCCTGACGACGGGGAATATTCTAAGCATGTGAATCCATGAAAGATCCAATGCTGGAGAAAGTTCTTTACATCAGGGAGCATGGCTCTAAAGTCCCCCAATGTATATTGTACGCTGGCTAGATTCAATTATACTCTGTGGGACTGCATGTCAGCGGCAGCTCAACACATCCCGGAAGGAGAGGAACGTGATGGTTTCCTATCCATAATTAAGGATGGTAAGGAGGCTTCGGGAGAATGCCTTCAAGCAGGTTTGGACACTGCTGACAGTATCAGCAGGTCCATGGCATCTAGCACAGTGCTACACAGATTTGCGTGGCTAAGGAAGTCAGGTTTCGCACCAGATGTTCAATCTAGACTTCTTAATATGCCATTTGACGGCTCAAGGTTGTTTGGCAGCAAGGCGGATGAAAGTTTGGAGAAGCTGCAGACCTCTAAGGCAGCGGCAAAGTCACTCAGTGCCACTATAAGACAACCTCTGCAACGCCCTACATAGGATCATCTTCCTGGAGGGGTTGTCATTTTTGTTATTATTCCTCAATTGGAAAGGGAAGGGGAAAGGCCAGTCAAAGAGGGCAAAGGACATTTACTCGAGGGAGAGGAAGAGGTGCTAGATCCGCCCCGGCAGTGACATCTGTCCCTTCAGCTGCTGCTGGAGCTGTCGCAAAACCACTCTGAGGTTTTGACTCACAAGACCCCAGTGGGAGGAAGGATCTCACAGCATCTGAAAGAATGGCGAGGCATTACTTCAGATGCTTGGGCACTGGAAATAGTATCCCAAGGTTACTGCCTTCCCTTTCTAAAGAAACCTCAGAATCATCCACCGGAATACAACCCTACCAAAAACCCAGATCCGTTCCGGTTGCAGGAAGTTTTGACCCTGCTACTGAAAGGTGCAATAGAACATGTACCTGTAGCGGAAAGGAACAAGGGTTGGTATTCTCCATACTTCCTCATTCCAAAGAAGGACGGAGAACTGAGACCCACCTTGGACTTGAGAAACGTGAACAAGCTCCTCAGGAAGGACAAGTTCAAGATGGTCACTCTTTCTCAGATCCTTCAGGCTCTCCAACTTTAAGACTGGTTGGTATCATTGGACCTTCAGGATGCTTACTTTCATGTGCCAATACATCTCAAGCACAGAACGTACCTGAGGTTCGCGATTGGCAACTCTCACTATCAGTTTCGAGTTCTGCTATTCGGGTTGACCTCCGCCCCAAGAGTTTTCACCAAGTTGATGGCGGTAGTGGCAGCGAGTCTCAGAAGATGGGAGATTCACGTCTACCCCTATTTGGACGATTGGATGATCAAGGCACGATCTCCAGAACAAGCCCAGGATCATCTATCCAAGACTTGCCACTTCCTTCACAAACTAGGGTTTTCTCTGAATTTAAAAAAGTCAAACATGATACCATCACAGAAGCTCCAGTTTATAGGAGCAGTCTTGGATACTTGTTCGGGCAAAGCCTCGCCTCCCGAAGAGAGAGCTCACCATATTCTGCAGATGGTGACAAAATTCCAGAATGCCCAGTATCTACCGGCCTTCGATTTTCGCAGATTGCTCGGCCTCATGGCATCCTGCATTTTTCTGGTGCCAGAAGCCAGATTGAGGATGAGATCCCTTCAATGGGCCCTCAGGTCTCAATGGTCCCAATTTTCAGGGGAAATGACAGATCTTTTACAAGTTCCAACCAGGGTAGCACAGGATCTACAATGGTGGGCTTGCAAGAAACATATCCTCAAGGGAGAATCCTTTTGGCAACCATGGCTGGAGATAACAGTAGTAACGGATGCCTCACTCACGGGTTGGGGAGCTCACACCAACGAGTTGACAATCAGTGGTCGTTAGTCTCCATCGGAGTCCAGACTACACATCAACCTATTAGAGCTGAGAGCGATCAGACTACCTCTGAAGGCCATCCTGTCCTCTGTACAGGTAAAGAATGTCCTGATAATGACGGACAACACAGTGGCCATGTACTACCTCAACAAGAGAGGAGAAATAGGGTCACTGCCACTGTGCAGAGAGGCAATGCAGCTCTGGTTCTTGGCAATACAAGAAGGGATCTCTCTATCTGCCATTCACCTAGCAGGAGAGCAAAACACACCGGCAGACGCTCTGAGCAGGCAGAGCTCAATCTCCCACAAGTGGGAACTAGCTCAGGAAGTCCTTCAAGAGTTCTTCACCCTTTGGGGAACCCTTAAAGTGGATCTGTTTGCGACCATTGGCAACAGGAAGTGCAAACTGTACTGCTCAAGGGAATTTCCCCCGAGAGGAGCTGTAGGAGACGCATTCGTAGTGGAATGGGTGTTTCCTCTTCTATATGCGTTCCCTCCAGTCCCTGTGATCCCTCAGGTAATCAGGAGGTTGAGAAAGTTCAGGAAAACCATGATCCTAATTGCCCCGGATTGGGCCAGGAGAACGTCGTACCCGGACCTTCTCGACATGTCCATCTGCCCTCCAATACGTCTTCCAAAAAGAGAGGATCTTCTCTCGCAAGAGGGAGGTCACATTCTCCATCCAGAGGTCAACACACTCAACCTTCACGCATGGCTTCTGAGAGGTTGGATTGGGACCTTCCGGATGATGTTATGGAGATTTTGCTTTCGGCCAGCAACAAAATCCTTGTAGCGGTGTCGCTGGAACAAGTTCAGTAACTAGTGCAGGGATAAGAATGTGGATCCCTTTGAATGTGATATTCCAATGGTATTATCTTTCCTGTTACATTTAGCTAATATAGGGCTCCAGATTAAGACAATAAAAGGATACGTAGTAGCGCTATCTATCTTCAAGCGCTCTTCAGAAGAAAAATCTTATTTTAAGATACCTTTAATAATACAATTTCTTAAAGGTTTAAACAATGTTTTTCCACCAATACCCTTTCAAGTTCCTGTGTGGGATTTAAATTTGGTACTTAAATTGCTGACATGTGCACCATTTGAGCCTTTACATTGTTGTCCGTTAAGGTTTCTTATGTTAAAAAACTATACTTCTAATTGCATTGACATCAGCCCGCAGAGTAAGTGAGTTGCTGGCACTTTCGAGTGGTCCTCCTCACACCATCTTTCATAAATACAAAGTTGTCCTTCGAGTCAAACCCTCTTTTCTAGCAAAAATAGTTTCAGACTTTCATTTGTCACAGAAAATAATTCTACCTGTGTTCTACCCTCCTCCTCACACAAGTAAGGAAGAGGAAAGACTGCATAGGCTAGATCCCAGAAGGGCTCTTAGCTTCTACATCTCAAGATTGTCAAAAATACGTCAGTGTGAACAACTATTTGTGGGATACACTGGTCGTAAATTAGGACTAGCTGTAACCAAACAAACATTATCAAGATGGATAATTTTAGCCATAACAGAGTGTTATAGGCTAGCTGGAAAAGATCCCCTGAGGGTTTAAGAGCTCATTCAACTAGAGGCATAGCAACTTCAACAGCACTTGAGGAGTGTCCCTGTACAAGACATTTGTGCAGCAGCCACATGGTCATCCATGCATACTTTCATCAAACATTATGCTTTGGACTCAACTACCTCTCAGGGAGGTCTATTTGCCAAATCTGTACTACATTCGGTACATGAATAAAAAGACATCTGTACTCCCGCCTCCAATAGAAAACTGCTTTGGGAGTCTATCTAAGATGAGGAATACGTGGGAGGAAACAATCCATTCGAAGAACAAGTTACTTACCAACTGTAACGTTCTTTCGATTGGATGTTCCTCCCACGTATTCCTCATAGATCCTCCCATCCTACCCCACAGTACAGTTTCCGTGGTTTACACTCTAAATTCTTTCAGGGCTTGGGTCAATGAGAGGCACGCCTTTGTTTATAATCCATGGGCTCTGATACACGAAAAAACAGAACTGAAGTCAACGGGCGCGCTCGAGGCAATTATACTACGGATGACGTCGTCACTCGACGGAGGCCGCCCTGGGACATCGACGTCGCCGCCTCGAATGGTGCGCCCTCTGCTGGAGAGAGAGGAAAAATTGTCCGAGGCGAAACCTAAAGGTAAGGATATATTTAAGATGAGGAATACGTGGGAGGAACATCCAATCGAAAGAACGTTACAGTTGGTAAGTAACTTGTTCTTCTTTCAGGGACGTCATTTCACCAAAATGCCATGGGTAGCGGAAGTGACATCACGACCCTTGACCTCTGTTGACATCACAGGAAGTGATGCCACTGTGCCCCATCGCAAAGTGACATCACAGTGAGTGATGGAACACAACTTTTCACCACTTGACAATACAGGAAGTGGCATCACATAGCATTGTTCCTAAGTACACTATGAAAAATATGGTTACAATATCACTGTAAAGTGATACACATTTCATACAAGAATGGATCACCATATGTATCGTTAATATCAGTGTGTATAGGCCCTTATTACCAAATGACTGTGAATGCAAGCAGACGTCCAAGGCCAAATGGTACTGTGTTATTATATAGCACTTACGCTTAAGCGCTTTATATAGAACAAATATATATACAATATCACCCACCCTGTGTTGGTACTCATGTATCAACCTCAAAAGGATGAAAGGCTGAGTTGGCCATGCAGGGATTCGAACCTGCAACCTGCAGATTATGATTATTATTATATTACTTAATTTTTATAAAGCACTTAATCGCCCATAGGCCTCAAAGCGCATAACAAAAAAACAAGACAAAAATTATGCAAGTTAATAGGATCAGGACCTGGGAGTCGAACGGAGAAGCCCTAACAGGTTAATCTGGGTTATGATTAAACAGAAGAGTCTTGACACCTTTTTGAAATTCAGTGGAAGAGTTTGCATGTCTGAGCTCAAGGGGGAGTTTGTTCCAGAGGGATGGATCCTGAACATCAAACATAAAACCTCCAAATGTTTTCATTTCAAATCTGGGTTGTGCCAATTTAGAGGGGTCATAGGAGCGTAAGCAGCAACTGGGCAAGAGGGTAACAAGGCGATTTGCCAGATATTGCAGCGCCACTCCATTAGGACATTTGAACGTAATGGACAGTGCAAGGGAGGCATGGTATCAAAGTATGACACTGACACAAGAGGTACAATTTCAAAACCTTTATTCAATTTTTGGGATTTGGAAAAACTCCTGCTTTGCCCTACAGCTATGATTGGAGTAGTCTCTACCATCAAATAATAAAGAAAACACAGTCCTAGTCAGTCTCTGTCAAATCAAAATGGCCTATACTAACAAAACCTAATGTCTGCCCTATCTCTTATACAAACGGTGTGTAAAGGGAAATGTGTATGCAAAGGAAAATCAGTGTTATAACATAAAGGATCAACATGGCTGAGCCAGCTATCTTTCCCACATTGGACAGCATGGAGTAAGGCGGCCCCCATAGACAGGATGACACACTTTGGCTCAGGGTCTCAAAATAAAGGCAGTTCAAAACGTGGATCGAGGCCTGCCTGGCCTTTCACGTTAAAGTCACTCTTCCAGTGTTCCAAAAGTTCTTTCACAATTCAACAAAAAGTTCACAGTTCAACAAAAAGTTAATGTAGGTCTGTAGGTCTCCATCTGTCGGTTTCAGATGTCTCAAAGCAACAAAAGTTCACGCAGGTCTCCCTCGGTCGAGCTGGGACCTCTCAATCACAGCACTTGCAGGGTTTCCCTTCCACAAGCTTAATTAACATTTTTTAGGGGTTCCCTTCCCCTAATTTATCACACTTCCGATCTCCCTCAGTCGGGCTAAGACCTTTTCCTGATGTCGAAGACTTTCGAATGTGCAAGATTTCCGCAGGACCACTTTAACTTTCCCTTCCGCTCAGACTCTTGTGTATTTTCCCGACTGTCTCTTGGTAGTTCAGTATCATAAGCACAAAAGTTCAATATTCACCTTTTCACTTCACCTTTTGCTGGGGTTAATCTTGACCATTACGCATTTTAGACTTCATCACAGGTCTGCCTTCCTTTGCGTCTCATCTACACGCATGCAGCCTTCAATTGTGAGATATACTGTTGCAACTTCAATCTTTGCTTAACACACACCGGCCTTAGATTTTGCTTGTCAACTCACTGGCTGTGTGCATTCCTTTCTTGTCTTGGCGATTTTAATTCACGAGTCAAGGTTAATACCACTAACTTGGCCTTGCCTCAATAACTCTGTCGTTCACCGGCGAGGGTTGCATGCGCCCTTGAAAAACAATGTAGTCTGATTTGTCCTTCTCTGAGTATCTTTCACAGCTCTTCGGAGGCAATGACCTCCTGCAGGGATCTCCAGGGTTTTTCTACCCTTTGCTCCAGTTCCACTGTTAGTCGCTCTGTTCCAGTAGGTTCGCTTTCGCCCTGGAGGTTCTGCTCCTTCTCGTGTTACCCTTGCTCAGAGTGTGTCTCTATGTTCCGCCTTTTATTTGTGTGGGGAGAGCTAATGGGTAACGGATGTATGTGATTAAAGTCAAGTGCCTGACTTTACCTGACCCAATTAGTGTTAGCCTCTTTGCTTGCAGTCACCCTCTTCCTCTGCCCAGTGTTTGTGCAGAAGGGGGGAGTTGGAACATTGGAGAAGCCTATAAAATAGGATGGGTCATGGGTACAGGAAAGGGGGGAATACCGCCTCTCATCATTAGTTGTTTCACACCCACTCCTCGAAGACCCCTCACCCAGGTGATCCTCCCACACTGGTCCATCCCCACGGTCTGGATCCAAAGGCGATGGCTATGCCCTGGCCACCTGAGAGAGATTCCTGGGGACTAGTAGGTGAGACACACTTTGGTTTCTAACATACCCTTCCCCTATGCAATGTAGCCACATCTTTTTTTCAGGGAAACTGGCAAAGGAAATCAATGTTCCGCTGTTCTTTATCTTTCCGGTGTTGCACAGCGAAAAAATAGTAGGGTTTCAGGTCTAAGAACCATTGCATGACCCAAGGGTTAGAGTCCTTTCGTTGACTTATCCATACCAAAGGTGAGCGAGCAGTGATTAGTGCAAATGTTCTCCCTAGAAGGTAGTATCTAAGATGGACAATTGCCCATTTGATGGCAAGGGCTTCCAGTTCCAACACTGAGTAGTTCTCTCGGGGGAAGAGTTTTCGACTAGTGAATATGATGGGATGTTCTAATCCATTGTGCATTTGCGATAATACTGCTCCTAACCCTGTGAGGGAGGCATTGGTCTGTAATACAAATTCCTTTGAAAAGTCTACTACTTTTAATATTGGATTTTAGCATAAGGTTTCTTTCAGGTTATTGTAACAAGCATCGTCTTCATCAGTCCAACACATTTTCTGGGGTTTCTGCATTTCTTAGTTTGTCTGTCAGTCTAGATGTTCGATGTGAAAAATTTGGGATAAACCTGCGATAATATCCAATCAGTCCTAGGAATGCCCTGAGATCTTTCTTGGTCTTGGGTGTGGGAGCATCTAGGACGGCTTTCACTTTTTCTTGCTGGGGCTAGACACTGCCATTCCCTACAAAGAAGCCTATGGGCCTCATTACACGGATGGCGGTAAGGGTTTACCGGTACCGGTATTTTACCAGTACCGGTAAATCCTTACCGCCTTACTACGAGGTCCCTTTGCAGGTTGGGGAATTTAACGCCTGCATTTTGCAGGAGGTAAAAACCAACCCGCAAAGGGACCAGGGAGCTAATTATGGTACCGCAATTTGCGGTACCGTAATTAGCGCCTTCCCCATTCCCATAGAGCCCTATGGGGCAGAAATGGGAATGGGGAAGGGCAATGGTGGAATGGGGAATTACCGCCCCGCCAACCTTGGAATAGGGCGGTAATTCCCCTTTCCACCAAGGCGGTGCCGGTATTTTTCCGGCATGAACCATGGCGCTAATAGCGCCATGGTTCACCGCCATCCGTGTAATGAGGCCCTATGTCGTCAACATAGGCCCTACAGAAATCGGAATAAGGCTGTAATATCCTGTCTATGAGCTGGTGGAAAGTTGCTGGAGCCCCATGCAATCCAAAAGGGAGGAATTTGCATTGGAATAGCCCAATTGGCGTTGAGAAAGCTGTTTATTCCGTGTCAGGTCCATGCACAAGGGCCTGCCAATATCCTTTGGCAAAATCTAGGGTTGACTAGAAAGTGGAATTTCCAAGTTTATCTATTAAATCATCAATAGGATAGGGACTGAAGGCAGAGATGGCATTGACCTGCCTAAAGTCTATGCAAAACCTCCAAGAGTGATCAGGTGTAGTCACCAACACAGTAGGGGAGGACCATGGACTTGAAGTGGGCTTGATGATGTTTGCCTTTAACATTTTCTTTAACTCATCAATCACTACCTGCTTTTGTCCTTCTGGGAGTCTGTATGACTTCAAATGGACCACTTTCCCCTTTGGAGTTCTGATATAGTAATGAGTACAATGTACTCTCCCAGGTTTCTCACATAATACATAAGGATATGCAGTAATAAGGTAATTCAATTCCTTTTGCTTATCTTTAGATAGTTCTTGGGGAATGCGTTTGGAGTTGTCTATCTCCTTGGGTACCAAAAAAGACAATCTAGAGGAGGTAGGATTGGAAATAAGTGGAAGGATTTTATTTCCACTCTTTCGGGAGATTTACGTGGTAGAAGTGGGTATTTTGCCTTCTTTTGGGCTGTGCTATTTTATAGGTACAGGTTCCTGTTTGCTATAGTACCTCATAGGGCCCGTGCCACTTTGAAACAAGTTTATCTTCAGGGGTCGGTAAAAGGACTAACACTTTCAGTCCTTTTGAAAATGTCCTTAGATGTACCTTCTTGTCATAGATACATTGTTGTTGGGATTGAGATTTCTCCATATGAGTGTTGACTGGACTGCGGATGAGTTTCATGTGCTCTCGCAATCGGCTAGCTGTCTGTGAGAGGGGGATTGGTGCCTCTTCTCTTTTTTCCAAGGTCTCCCGGCGCATTTCTAAGACATCTCTTTGTTCTCTAACGTAGAGTAGCTTGAAAGGGGAGAAACCAGTGGATGCCTTAAGAGTCTTTCATACTGCAAATAGGGCCCGCGGGATCATATGATCCCAGTCCTTCCCATCTTCGTCTACTAACTTTCTCAGAATCACTTTGAATGTCTTATTAAATCTCTCTACCAATCCGTCCCTTTGGGGTGGTAAACTGAGGTTCTTAAGGTGGTAATGTGTAGTATTCCTTAACTTCACTCATGCGCTTACTCATGAAATTGAATTCCTGATCTGTTAGAATTTCCTTGGGGAAACTAACCCTATAAAAAATGGCAACACACATTTTAAAATGTGCTGGATTGGGTTGTTCCGCATGGGGAATGCTTCTGGATACCGGGTAGCGTAAGCAAGCATTAGTAGAACATATTTATTGCCCAGTTTAGACGTTTCCAACGGTCCAATGATATCTATCCCGATTCTAGATAAAGGGATTTCTATTATTGGTACTGGGTTTAGAGGTGCAGGTAGGGGAATATGTGAACTGGTTTTTTGGCATATCTCAGATAGTTGATAAGGTCAGCTTGTCAGCCTGGCATTTCTAAATGCAGGGTACTGAAAAAACCTGAGTTAACGTGAAAGCATAAGAAAAAGAAAACAGTTTTCTTTTTCTCACTCTCACATTGATTTACAGGAAATGTTGCTGCCTCCCAAACGATTTTGGCAGCAGAGCCCAGGGCTGCCCGACTGCACTGTGTGTGCACTGTGGGGAGAGCGTGTAATAACGCAAGAGTATGGTAGGTTGAGTATGCTTTATTCTTCAACCCGTACACCGTGACACCAGTCACCTCCCGGCCCCTTCCCTTCAAAGACCAACTGCCGCCACGAGTGTGGAACCCGGATAGATTCCACGCGCCTGGGACATAATACAAAGGCTCGCGGAAGCGCGAGCAACTACAACACATCTCCCGTAGTGTAATAACGCAAGAGTATGGTAGGTTGAGTATGCTTTATTCTTCAACCCGTACACCGTGACACCAGTCACCTCCCGGCCCCTTCCCTTCAAAGACCAACTGCCGCCACGAGCGTGGAACCCGGATAGATTCCACGCGCCTGGGACATAATACAAAGGCTCGCGGAAGCGCGAGCAACTACAACAGAGCGCTCTAAAGAGCCATCCCCATTGTATATGCGCAGTGTAGTAATAAGCCCGGAGAGACATCAAAGTGTCTCAAATGGATGCCTGGGGGCGTTAAAATTCTAACCTCCCCTCTAGGCATAGCTCACACTTCACTCTGTCTTCTGCCCTGTCTCTCATGCAGGCTGGGCTGGGGTGACACTTTGCTGACCACACCCAGCCTGAATATGAGACAGCGAAAGGGGCAGGGTTAAGAGATATGATGCCACATTGTGTCACGAGCTGAGGGAGGTCCAAGGTGAGGTTTGGCTTCCAGTCCTGGCCTATACCCACCCTCACATCATGACGTTTATTTTTGCCCAGACCACTCTCTTGGAGGAAGAAGTCCCACCCACCACACCGTGCAGCAGTAGCCCATAATGAGGGAAGAAGCAGGCCTGGAGCATTCAGAAGGGAAGAAGCTTCTTTTGGTGAGTACCACAGGAAGCACTGTAATATAGTTTATTTCAGCTCATCTCTCGTCTTCTCACCTATAAATAGTGTGTTGCTGCATTATGAGGTTTTCGGATTTGCAGGTTTCTTAGGATGACTTCTTTAAGATGAAGGAGAAATCTTAGGAAACATGGTAACCTCACAACGCAGCAACATTTTTTGATTGCTAAAAGAAAATGGAGTCATGTGTGACTGCACCATTTTGCAGTGAAACGGTAACGTTGAAATGCCTTAACAAATAGCACCATGTTTAGTTTTGTAGATTCAAAATCAAAATACCCCTATTTTAAGTAATATATTTTGAATTTAAACCTAAAAACTTAAACATGGTTCCGTTTGCTGGGGCAATCAGTTTTACGGTTTATTTTCAGAATGGTGAAGTAACTCACATTTTATCAGAGGAATCATTGTTGCCGAGTCCGACCATTTCCCCTTGCAAGTTTCTCTAGGATCTTATCATTTGTTTGTTAGATATTAAGTACAAGTGAGCAGGAACAAGAAGGTTGGCCTTCATGTTTGTGATGATGGAGTGAGGATGGAGACCGCAGGTGTGTCTGGGGCCATGCCTGGAGAGAACGAGCTGCTGCAGAGGTCAGCAATGTTGTCTGCAAGATAATCTTTCTTGTATTTGATGCTTTCGGTCCAGACACGGGTGGCAATTGAGGCCTAAGGGCATTATTTGCTTTGTTACAGCCTGGCTATGATCGGAAGGACAGAGCAAGGGACTCAAGATGGATGATGCAGGCTAATCTATACTTGGAATTCATGCAATTTCTACGTAAAAGAACTTACCTTGGAAGTAAAAGGCACGTTTTTTGGTGTGTGCGGGGTATGTGGGTATTGTTGATGATTTGCATATGGCTAAGTCGTTTTTGTAGATCTTTAGTTCTCTGTTTTGTAACTGGTGTATCGTTGCTGTGCTGGTGCTGCTTTTATTTATTGCAACTGTGGTTTTCTCGACTCAATTGTGATGTGAGCAGTATCTGAATGTTCTCAAAGCCAGAAAGCAAATTACACTATGTAGTGGATACCATTAAACTGGTAACTGAGATTTAACAGCAGGCCAGTTCATCTGCAGGTCTGGTGCAAAGTTGGCTGCATGTCAAGCCTGCATGGATCTGCTTTTCAGGCTTCAGAGGTTGGCAAAATACATACCATTGGGACGGTTCATAACTGTGTATTAAAGAATTTAGAGTAGCGCAGGGATAGCAGCGCACTCACACGGCATCCCGTACTCTGGGCACACGCTACCTCATACATGCAAACAAACATCCTGAAATCCTGAACAGCATGCCAGGGGTATATAGGAAAGACAGACACATTACAACAAAGCATTAACTGTGCACAATGAAATCAAGGGCCAGTTTATGTGCTATGGTCAAACATTTCCACACTGTACACAAGCTTTTAGGTACAAGGATTTTGTCAAGTCACTGAGGACACCCAGATGGAATGTCTTGTGTTGATTTTAATAGCTACAATGGCAGAAAAAAACATGCTATAACTGCAAACTGGTGAAAAGCAAAATACATAGTCCAAAATGGATGCTTATTCTGCTGCAAATGCTTTTTGGAGGTTTTTGTCAGCATTGTGAATTTCAGGTGTTTAAGAACAGACTTGGGGGGTAATTCATAGAATTCAGCGCACAAGTGGCTCATGTGGCTGGCGCACAGTGCCAGCCACGTGCGCCAAAATCAATTTCCACGCACAGCGTATTCATGGATTTCAACATCCATAACCAGCTGTGGCACAGAGTAGCGCAGCGACCCTGCAGCAGCACCAGTTACGTCCTCAACCCCTCCCTGTGCGCCATGAACCGCGCACAAATCCCGGACACGGTGCACAGGCCAGTGGACCAGCATACATCCCCCCAAGCACGAAAACTTCTGTAAAACTCCCCGCTCACCCCTCCGAATACACGTACCCAGCTGTGTGGGGAAAGTTTCACACGCGATTGGCCCTGTGCGAGCGGGGTACGTGTATTTCTGGGGTGCGCAGGAACTTTCACACGCGATAAACCCTGTGCGAGCAGGTTACGTGTATTTCGGGGGTGCGCAGGAACTTTCACACGCGATTGGCCCTGTGCGAGCGGGGTACGTGTATTTCGGGGGTGCACGGGAACTTTATCACACGATTGGCCCTGTGCGAGTGGGGTATGGGTATTTTGGGGGTGCACAGGAATGTTCACACGCGATTGGCCCTGTGCGAGCGGGGTACATGTATTTTGGGGGTGCGCAGGAAGTTTAACACGCGATTGGCCCTGTGCGAGCGGGGTACGTGGATTTCTGGGGTGCGCGGGAACTTTCACACGCGATTGGCCCTGTGCGAGTGGGGTACGTGTATTTCTGGGGTGCGCGGGAACTTTCACATACGATTTTGCTGTCTGAGCGGGGTACGTGTATCCAGTGGGGTGCGCAGGGTGTTACACATGGGAATTGCTAGTGTGGGTCCTCCCAGGTGTGCCCTCGACCCCCTCCCCAGCCCGTGCAGGCAGCCCACACCACAGGGGACTACCCTGCACCCCTGGTCATGTCCCGCAGGCAGCCCATCCACCATGCGCATGCCCCCCAGCCAGCCCACATGCCACCTTGCACTAGTGATCACCGACTCCTGTCCCTCAGCACCCCCACCCACCCAGCATTGAGGAGCACGTGCCAGCAGGCCCCGACTCATGTCCCCCCAACACGTCATAAAGATGCACAATCATGGGCCTCATGTGCACCAAAATCCCACAGCACGCCACCCCAGTCTTGAGAGGCAATCAAGTACCCAATCCACCCCACACTGAAATGGCTATTCCATGACACAAAACGAAAGTGAACTATGTACATCAAAACATGTCCCTCACATACACAGACTGGGTGCAAGTGATTGTCTAAATCCACTTTTTCACATGCAGCAACCCAATGAGTGAATACCACACATGGAAGTAAGAAACAAAAATGTATTATTAACAAAATGAATGAAATGAAATGAAAGCATAAAACATAAGGACGTATCTCTTCTTTTGGCGGTGGTATTGGCTATGCGTGTTTTTCATCATCGTGTTAGTCTGACGGTGAGTCGCGCACGCTATTTTTCCCACTGCGGGTGCCCCTGTGTATTGCGTACCCGTTTTCGAGGTCATAGTAGCCTGCGTGTCCCACGAGTACGTGTTTTTCGTGTTCCTGGGTGCCACCGCGTACTGCGGGAGGTTAATTCCATGTACGTAGGCTGCAGGGGTTGCGTGCACGGTTTTACTGCTGTTTTGGGGTGCCTGAGCATTGCGTGACCCAGTACTACATCACCGGGGCCACATACAGCCTTGCAGGTGCAGGGGTGCTGTAAACATCTTGCATCCCACCCCCTTCACCCCAATTGCCCAGGACAACTGTGGTGTACACCTCCCATTTACACTCCTCCATCTGTACTGGCACTACTCCATCTGTGCCATGGTTGGGAGGCCACCAAAGGTGAGGGGCGCCTCAGCTAGGCGTACTCCTCATGGCGGGCGTGGTCAGGGACATGGCCGTGGTGACCAGGGAGTAGGGGGACTCCAGGGTGTCCAGGGTGGCCAAAGAGGGGGAAGAGGCAGGGGTGCGGCAATTGTGCACAATGTTGTGCCATGTGTTGGTGCAGTCATTCCACCACCCCCTGTGGTTCAGGGAGATGCAGCTTCTGCATTTGGCACTGGCGCCCGTGTGACCCGGCAGTCCGTTTCATCGACTGCCACGGGCCCAAGGGTAGTGTTAGCTGCAGGTGCAGCTGTGGACACCACCACCCAGGCTCAGGGTCTGCCAGCGCAGGCTGTGTTGGCACTTGAAGAGTCCTTGGAAGATTTCCAACAGGGCAGGAGGCAAACCGTAGGTGCACACAGGGCTGCCCTAACCAAGACACGTGTCCCTGGGGCAGTAATGTCATCTGCTGCCCCGACCAGCCCGGTGTTGGCAAGTGCAGGTGCAGATGCAGCCAACAACACCCCGGTTGTGAGTCTGCAAACCAGGACAGTCGCTGTCAATGACCCTGCCACAGCGGATGTTGCTGCGCATGGTCCATTAGAGGGCACCCAGCTGCCACTGACGCAAGTCAGGCCTTTGATCATACCTCCACATGCCACTCCCTTGGCTCAATCCACTGGTGCCACTGGCCATACTGATCAGGGCGGCATTTGTCAGCCAGGGTCTGGGCCACAATCCAAGAGGAGGAAGGTTGCACCTGCAGCACAGGCTGGGACCCCACACACAGCCACAACCTCCTGCATGTCAAGGAAGAAGCCTTTCTGCAACCAGGAACTGGACTTCCTCATGGACTATGTGCGTGACCACGCCGCGACATGCTAATGGGGCCTAATTGTCAGACTACGGCTGCCCACCGTGATACCCACTGGAAGCAAGTTGCGGAACATGTGAGTGCATTCGGCCATGAGGTGCGCACGGCGCAAGAGTGCAAAAAGCATTGGAATGACCTCAAATGCAGCACTAAGGCTAAGCGTGCCTCAAATTACAACTTGACTCTGGTGACTGGCAGTGGGCCTGCACCTGAGGAGGAAGACCTCACTCGCACGAGTCACTCGTTGCGGAGTTCATACCAGCTGAATCGGTCGAAGGAGTGGGAGAGATGCCGGACTTTGATGCCCAGTCCAGTGAGTGTTGCTGCGTGTTTGTTAAGGACATGTGTGTTTTACTTGTGTGATGTGTTGTGCGTGACTCCCACTACATGTCATATGTACATGGTATGATGTGCAAGTAATGCAATGCTTCACTGATGCATGGCGGCTCTGCAGGATGGTGGACATGTGGAGCGGACGGGGACTGTCTGCATCACCACTATTGCACCCTACTCACATGCTAGTCACCAGGATGCCCCTCCGTCCATGTTCCAGCTCACTGGCCCTTGTGCATGTAGCCTGGGGTGCCCTTGCTCTCAGCCTGGGACTATGGGCATTATTACGACCCAGACGCTAATGGGTTAACGGCGCCGTAAAAGGCTGCAGCGCTGTTAACTTATTAGCGCCTAATTACGAGGTCCTTTTGCGGGACCCGAACTTAACGGCTGGTTTACCAGCTGTTAAAGTAGGGACCCACAAAGGGACCTTGGTGCTAAGTACGGTGCCGCAATTTGCGGCACCGTACTTAGCGCCTTTCCCATTCCCATTGAGCCCTATGGGGCAAAAATGGGAATAGGGAAGGGCCATGGCGGCATGGGGAATTACCGCTCGCCAACCTCGGAATGGGGTGGTAATTCCCCATTCCGCCATGTCGGACACCGGCATGGACCATGGTGCTAATAGCACCATGGTCCTCCGCCTGCGTCGTAATGAGGCCCTATGTCATAGCATGACTGACGTGCATGTGTCCTCTGCCTGCATGCGGGTACTCCACGTAGGCATGCTCCCTTGCCCCTCCACCCCCCCGTGCACCCCAATTTCACCTTTGCACTGGTCTGCTTCAATTTTGCTGTTGAGTACTTGCCTGTTCATGCGTCCTTTGTACATGCTAACTTTCACCAGCCAATCTGCCAGACATATGCTGTGGGGTACATCCTTTGTACTTGATGCAGGGTGTCTCACTTGGACTGTGCAGAGGTCAGATGCCCCGCAGGGACATGAGTGACCATTCATGCTCCATGTGGATTCCATGCATGCCCCTATGTGTCCTTGACTGGATGATCATTGTAGTACGTGCCCAGGGTGACCTACATTGCATGGCATTTCATCAGCCTTCCCATGGCCATTGTGGCTCAGTCCTGTGACGCACACATGTTTAGGGTGTGACAGTCTGTGTGGGTCACCGGCCTCAGCCTGTTTCATGGCCAATGACTCTGTCCAACTGGTGTAGTGTCTTCTTCACAATTCGGTGTACTCCTGAAGTTTCATCATGTGTCCTGCTTACTGTCCCATCATCATCTGCTGTGTTGTCACTTGACTCACTAGATGCAATTGATGCTAGTCAACACTGTCTGTCAATACACAGGTCTATGGTCATCCTTTTGATGCCATGCAAGGCATCCCTGCATTTGCACTTGGGGGGAGGGGTGGTTTGCTTGTAGCCATGCTACCCATTGCATGCACATGGCACGTGATGGCTGAAGTTGACCTTGCACTGCCTTCACATTTTCTGATACACATCATGAAGTACTTGTACATGTGGGTAGTGAGTAACGTACAAATGTGCTGCACTGCATCGACCCACTTCAGAGCGATATAACACCCTTCTACATGCCTACTCACAGAAGCAATGTCAAGTTGACCCAGCATGCATGGCAGGTTCTCTTTTGTGTGTGACATGTCTGCTTCATGTGTTTGGTGTCTGTGTGATGTCTATGTGTGTGTGTGTTGTGTGTTTCTAACATGTGTAGTGACCTTTTTTCTCTCTACTTTTCAGATGATGACGCAATGGAGGCAGAGGATGGTGTTGTCATGCCAGGCACAGGGTGTTATCACTACAGCAACCCGGCACAAGTGGGGGTCATGGGGTGGTAGGCCACAAAAACCCACATGTGCTACAGTCCATCTTGTCTTTGGCTGGCAATGAGTCCAGCCCTGATGACCACTCTGACGTCCATGTCGAGTTGGATGTGCATCAGCTCCATATGTCAGGGGTGAGTGATTCTGCTGTGGGCACTCCTCTGTCCTTGACACCTGCACTGAGGGGTCAGACAGTCTTGGAACCTCCGCCTGTGGTGGATCGGGACGCAGAGTCACCCTCCACACCAGTCACTGATGTGTCTGGGCCATCACTTCGACGGGGGCATGTAGTCGTGCAGCCGCGGGCGGTGCCAACACAACGAGGACACCCGGTCCTTGGGTCCCACAGGTGTCAATCCCAGCAACACGGTCGACGCGCGCAACCACTGTATACTGAGTGGGAGCAAGACATGACTGCCAATTCTGAACGCCAGGGGGCAGCAATGGAGAACATCGCTGTGAGCATGGAGCGTGTGGCCCAATCCGTGCTCCCCCCTGCTAGGCAGGTGCTTCACCAGCAGCAGGCGGCACGGTCCATGGCCCGCTCGCTCAGGCTGGGCATGGCGGCCTCAGACAGGGCATGCCAGGCTGAAATGTTGTCTCTGCGTGAAGCAATTGCTGCTCACGCAGAGGCACACATGGAGGCCCTGAGGTAGGAGTATGCTTCCCTCAGATCCACTCTGGGTGTCCTTCTGATGTCCCAGAGGGAGCGGTCAGAGGAGAGGTTTGCACAGCTTGAGCGTACCATCTCGGCTGAGCTACATGCTTGCCGGGAGGTGCATTAGTTGTCCAGCCAGGCCTTGCAGGAGGAACTCCGTGTTACACGTGTTACCTTGCAAGAGGAAGCATGCGTATCACGTGAGGTTCTGCATGCAGACCTACATGTCATCGCCGCACAGAACCAGGCTCACCCGTCCGGCAGACTTGCTGCCAACGAGGGGCAAGCTGCGGCTAGGCGTGGTCAGGCTCCTGTGACACATCCTCCTTTCCAGGAAGAGCCAGACTCGGACGACGAGGTATCTCCCACATAGGTCAGGCTGTGCAGGCGTTGAGCCCATGGAGGTTTTTTTTTTCCTCAACATCATCGCATGTGGGTGCTGAGCAGCACCCTTTACCTCTCCCCTCCTTGGTGCCTCCCCCCCCCGGGTCGTATGTGGGCATTTTTGATTTTTCTTTTAGTTTAGTTAGTTAAGTTTCTATTTGATAGTTAGTTTAATTAGGTAACATAGGTTTTTGATAGTTAGTGTAATTAGTTAATATAGTTTAAAATTGCTTGTCTGTTGTGTTTCATGTGACAGTGTGGTGCTTTGTGGCTTTTGAAAGCATCCACTGTCTGTTCCAGCTGGTCCCTTCAAGCTTGTCTCGTGTATGTGTTTGCAGCTTGGGGTCCTGACTCACATACGCCACTCCTGCTTCCCTTATCCATGGGCTTGCAAGGATGGTTTGGTGTAACAGCCTTTTACACAAGGGCTTTGGACTGTCATATCTGTGGCATGTCTGCTGCTGTACTACTTGTGTTGACACCCGTAGTGGGGATGATAGGGGTGATTTTGACCACAGTTCTTCCTATGCTAGATTGGTGGTTTCATGATTCATGTGTGCATTAATTGCTATACATTGTGTAGTGTGTTTCTTATCTTTGCTGTACATGTGCTTCATGAAATTCATGCTGTAGACAGTGGCTGACACACTTTGGCTGGGAAAGTTGCACTGATGGAGTGATTTCAGATGTACGTCTCTGACATGGTCCACTCATGACATGCCTGAGGAGACACACACAGGGACATTTCATGCATTAATCATGTGCCTTCTGGCCTTTCTGCAGGGGGATGAGCCTCCAGACCACCTTTCCCAGCAGACATAGCCCATTGGATGTCTGGAAGCTGGCCACGTTCGTTGGTGCAGACATGCACATGTGTGCTCAGGCAGAGCCACAGGGATTGCACTCATACATCATACAGAAGCTGATGTGTTTCAAGGAACTCCTGGCAAGGTGAGAAGCACAAGGGGGCCACACCGCAGCCAACCGTCCACCAGGACAGTTTCACATGCATGCTAAGTAGCACCACTGACGGTGAGCTTGGACAGATATTGGTGTTGAAGCGAACAGTACAGCTAAGATGCTTGGTGGAGTAATGGATAGTTGATGGGAAAGTTGTCAGGGGCACATGCAGGGGCAGTGGCACATATTCTCCGGTCCAACATGGTCCATTGAGGCAGTTGTATTAGCCATGTAGCGTTCCAAGACAGGAAAAGAAGCAGCTCACAGGGACAGACAGCGAGGCACAGACTCGTGTGCAGTGCATTTCATTTACAGGTTTGAATTGCCCCATGCACTACCTACTTCATTTAGGTTATGCTGGAACACGACTTGTCCTGAAGTCGTACCTTGCTAAATGCGTCTGGATGCTTACCCAGGGAACATTGGATGTTGTGTGAATCTTGACACATTGGTCTTACATTTGCCACACACCCACCGGCGCATTAATTACTGCATTGACTGTGTATGAACCATCACGGGGGAATCTTACGTATGGGTATGAAGCACCACACCAGATAGTTTGTAGAGTATCTTGTTACTTTGGGGCATGCATGGTGGTGTGTGTGTGTGTTATGGGCACACACAGATTAGTGACTCTGGCTCTCTTTGCAGCATTGAACTGCTCATGTTACCGGACCTGAGAGTGCGCAAGCAGGAGGCCAGCACTCACCCCAGAGATAAGTTTCTCTTTGACTTCAATT
The DNA here is from genome assembly GCF_040938575.1 of Ambystoma mexicanum. NCBI lineage: Eukaryota > Metazoa > Chordata > Amphibia > Caudata > Ambystomatidae > Ambystoma > Ambystoma mexicanum. Next base: position 583,003,339 of record NC_090922.1, on the reverse strand, counting down.
TGAGTAATGTGGTACTATGTGCATGATGTACACATTTGGTCTGATTGTGTATGTGTTAATGTGATTATTATGTTTTTGTACATTCCCTACTTTCCCTTGTCAATCCTACTCCCCTCTCCTGCCCCTCATTCCGGTTATCCAGTATACCAATGCCTGTCACGACTGCATATCCCTGACCCTCCTTCCCCACCAGGGTCTCAGAGGCCTGTGTGAGTTTGACCTTGCAGGCACCCAGACCACGGTGGGGGTGGTTGGTTCGTGCCACGCCTGCGCCTGTACACAGGAGCTGTGACAGTACACATCAGTGTGCATCATTCGATATTATGTACCACACATGGTACACATCCTGTTGTGACATTGTTTTACTGTGCTACCTTGGTTGTTCCATCATTGTGCTAGTACTTGGGCTTTGTGACGTACTGCTACTTCAAGTCATCTACTAGAGGTTCTTCTGGTTTGTTTTGCTGCCTGCAGGCTTTTTGTTTGTCTTCTGTGTTTGCCTGCTTTGAGTTCTCTTTGATTTGGTGTTTTTGCAAGTCAAGGTGGCCTTTGAGGGTGCTGGACACTTTTTACACGCAAGGTGGAAGATGGAGACAAAGGGGAAGGGTGATCCTGTGGCCAGGTGAACTTCAAGGATGAAGGCTACATACCCCATGCGCAGTTGTTCAGTGGGTCATGGTGATATGTGAGGGAGGGGGGGTATTTTGTTGTTGGACAGTTGCCTTGCCCCACAGTGTGATGGCCACCCTGACATTGTAATTGTGGTATCCTATGTACATGGTGTATTCTGCTGATCAATGGCTGTTCATGTGTTGTGTTTACCTTTTAGGTGTGAGGGTATAGTTGTGGTTTGACATGCTTGGGTGTACACATGGGCAATGTTCACATGTGATGAGGACACTGATGGTCACTTGATTGCACATGCATGTATTGAGTGCATGTCCCTACTGACACACACACTCACACTATGATCCACAACATGTACAACCACCCTACCATGTCCACATGTGCACACAGTTAGCCTTCTGGGACCACTGTGTCCCTGCAGCACATGATCTATGACCATTTGTGGATCCTGTACATGCGTGATTTGTTTTTTTATTTAGTTTGTCATTTTCATGTGATGCTCAGGGTGTGCATCACACACAATGACTGGTCACTATGCTGTGTGCTGAGCAGTGTGTTGCAGGAAATGGACACCGCACACGTATTATGCAGTGTTTATTTTGCCGTGCACAATGTGCATGTGAACAGGCATTCATTGTTATGTTCAAGCTACAACTGTTGTTATGCATTTGGGTGTGACTTGCTTTGTGTGGGAGGTTGTTGGTCAGTCATTTCATCTGATTCCATGTCAGGCATCATTGTCTGACACCACTTTGCATTTTTCACATGTCAATGTGTACATTATTGTTATTGTGTTGGTGTTTTGCTATTGCTTGCCATGTCATGTTGTGGTTTTGGGGGCTTTGTGTGACATACCAGTGATTGTCATGACCTGTTTTGCAAGTCTGTGTGATACACACCTTGCATGTGTACCTTTTGGTCACACAGGATTGGTTAAGTTTGAGTAGCTAGGGATGCACACAATGTGGCACTTCCATGGCAACATTCTCAAGGTGGTAAGGTTGTGACAGTTGACTGTCTGTTTGTCATCATCGATTGTCACCTGGTATGTGCCAGGCCTGTGTGCACTCCGCAGGGGTGGGAGTTTAGGTGAAAAATGTTGCCACAAGCTGGGTCCAGGCTGCCTCGCCACTTGCCCTATCCCCTCCCATGGGCAGCGCCTGTGCCTGTGGTTGGGGATGTGGGGGCACCACCATGTCCACCGGTACGCCCTGCCGCGGTGCAACATTGTGCAGAACACATGCTGCCACAATGATCCTGCACACTACTGGGGTGCATAGAATAGCTGGCCGCCACAGCGGTCAAGGGAGCGGAAGCGTGACTTGAGCACTCCGAATGTGCGCGCCACTATGACCCTGGTTGCAATATGGGCAGTGTTGTATCTTACCTGGGGTGGTGTGGTGGGGTTCCGGATTGGCGTCATCATGTGGTTGCTCAGAGGGTAGGCTCTGTCCCCTGGAGAGGTGATAATTGTTGTGATTATTGGGGTTTGTGTATTTGTCTGTGTGTGACATGCATGCATGTGCACGGTCATTTGTACTCAACTAGGAGCCATGTGTCGCCATGCTGCCCAGCTTCCAGGGCCCGGCTCAGGGCGGACATTCTGTATATGAAACTTTCATGGGTGGAGCCAGGGTAGTTTGCATAGACAGAGGTGATGATTCCCTTGGCATCGCATACCACCTGCATGTTGATGGAATGCCAGTGCTTGCGGTTTCGGTAGATGTGCTCAGTGGCCCTAGGTGGACGTAGGCTATTCTCCTCCTCCTGCGGTGTCCCACGATCAGTGCTGCGACAAATGGGGCATTCATCGTAGCGGTATGTACGTGTTTGTTGTTTGTGCGTGCTTTTATACTGTGCGCGGGGACTCTTACGCCTGCCTTCCTGTGGCGGACGTGTTGATGCCTGTGCGCGTCTTTTAGCGTGTGCTTGTTTCCTGTATTCAAATCCATGAATACGAGTTGTTCGCGTTCGTGTGGGCGTTCCGTGTATTTCCCTGCAGTACTTCCCCAGTTATGCCTTCTTTTTTCATGCGTTTTTCCCCATTCCGTGCGTTACGCCCCATGTCCCGCCCCCTTTTTGGTATGTGCGTGGACGTTGTGCGCTTTCCCTGTGCGCGTCACGCACGGTGTTCGGGATGTTGCAATGACGTGTGCGCCCATGTGCGTCACGCACGTGTTTGGCGCACATCCCGAGAAAAACACGCGCAGGGACTTCCATGAATCGCACGCATGCGCGTGCACTTCCTTTTTCACGCTTGCGTCTGCTTGCGCCAGCTTGCGCCACTTTTTTCGGCGCACATTTGTTCCATGAATCGGCCCCTAAATCAGTGACTCGCCCCCTGAAGTGTGCCTGAAATCAATCTTTAATGAGTTTAGCAATTATTGTATGGAATTCCAGAAATAAATGATTTATTATTCCTATTCTTTCTAACTTAGGGTTACTACTCGAAGTGTTACACTTGTGGAATCCTGTTTAAGAGGCCTAAACAAGAAAGCCAGCCACTCCCGAAACAAAGAGCCACATGGTACTGGCCACTAAACAGTTTTTTTTTAGGTGTAGCAAGGGAGACCCCTGGCGACACCTAAATGACGTCCCTGCTTTATTTACACGAAATACAAATGAACATAATTTATTGCAGAGACTTCCGACTCAATTGAACTTTAATTTGTTTTTTTAAACATATGGTGTGCAATCCGAGGAGTCAGAGAAAGGCTTTTATGTTGCTAGGTCTGGATAAGTTCTGGGGATAAGCTAATGTCGAGCCGGTCGGGACTCAGGGCTAGATAGCCTTTTGGTGGCAGTTCCTGAGCTTCTATCCAGGACTACAACCAAAAAGACAGGGGCTATAGCCCCATCAAAGCCCCCCACCCCAGTGACGCCTCTGTGAGCAGAAAGTAGCCAGAGGTGAAGAATGGTCAGTAAGGATTCTCCTAAAAAAAGAGTTTGGGGCATTTGGTGTTTGGTGCAGATGTGTGGGGTTGTGACTGGCTATGAGAGACAGAGACTGCATTATTTAATTCTGGTGCCCCAGCGTGGTAGACCTGTCACTTGCTCAACCTTGCAAACTGGGGAGCAGGGGTGGAGTGGGAACCAAAAAAGGTCCTGGGAATCATTTTTGAAGTGCCTCTAATTGCATATTTTCAGCAAGCCCAACCGTTTTCCCTATGAGAAAATTCAGAAATAAAATAGGTTACTGCACATAAGAGGTCCCTGATGCAGAGGCCTACCGGGAAATCTCCAGAGTTCCCTATGGGCCTGTCCAACCCTGCTGGGGGAGGGAGAGGGTTTAATTCAAAGCTCAAACTAGGAAGGGTGAATTGACTGGCTAGGTAGTCACAAAGCGCTGTACAAAAAACTGGATAAAGTAGTACGATACAAAATGTAAGGTTGCAATTAGAACCATATGATATCGAGGGTACAGTTAGAAAAATATGGAGATATGGGATAGCAAGGGTTAAAGGACGCTTATATATTTTGTGAAGGGAAAAGCAGATCCTCGTTGTGGGGTTTCTGCAGATTATTGGCCAAAATCATGCAAAGAGTGCACTTTTTGATACCCATTCCCTTGTGTATGAATGTGTTGAAAATACACATTTGGGAACACTAATCCCTGTAGCTGCATGCTTTGTATCAAATGATTTTACATGAATCTCTGTAGCTGAATGCACTGTTTCCGATTATGTTACACTAATCCCTGTAGCTGCATGCAGTGTATAACATTATTTTACACTAATCCCTGTAGCTGCATGCATTGTATCAAATTATGTTACACTAATCCCTGTAGCTGCATGCATTGTATCAGATTATTTTACACTAATCCCTGTAGCTGAATGTATTGTATCAAATTATTTTACACGAATGTCTGTACCTGCATGCATTGTATCAAATTATGTTTCACTAATCCCTGTAGTTGCATGCATTGTATCAAACTATTTTACACTAATCCCTGTAGCTGCATGCATTGTATCAAATGATGTTATACTAATCCCTGTAGCTGCATGCATTGTATTAAATTATTTAACACTAATCCCTGAAACTACATGCAGTGTATCAAATTATCTGCAGTAAAATGTCAGCAGCAACTAAACACCAAAGAACAGCACTAGCAGTAACTTTCCGTTCAAGTACAAGATTGAAGCAGGAGGAAAGGGAAGCCCGTATGAAGCCGAGGTGATGGAAAAATCAAACATTATCCCACGTTATTTCGTCTGCTTAAAATATCCCTGAATAAAGGCTGCTTTGCCTTTAATTGCATGACTCGGAACAGATAGTACAGCTGTGGAGAAAACACCAATCCATCTTTTTACAATTCTAGGAATCTCAAAACCCTGGACACACGTGAAGGAGTCAGATGGGCTCTGACACGGATTCATTTGGCCGCTACCGGCCAATCCCGTCAGCTGTAGAAGCAAACCAACTGAGAGTGAGAGCATGTTCCTGCCAACGGCACAACAACGCTCTGATTTGAACATGTGTTATATACATATTTATTTGGTTTTAAGCATTTAGATGTTTTCCCTAATATTTGTCCCCGTGGTAATGTCAATTCTTACTCTAATTCTTCCTGAATCTCTTATTTACTTATGGCCACCTGGTTTGGAGATGTTGTGTTGCCTAAGCCAATAAAATAATGTTTAAAAGAAAAGAAACTACTGCTGAGTGGAGAGCTTGGAGTATTTCCCAGTTCTCTGTGAGGAATACATTGGAAGGCTGCAAAGGCATTTTTTCAAGCGTAAGTTCAGCGCCTTGCTCCACATCTGTCTTAAATGATATGATATGGCAGTCATATCATTCAAGACAGATGTGGGGTCTGGCGCTGAACTTACCCTTGAAAATGTGCCTTTGCAGCCTTCCAAGTTATTGAGGCTCCAGTACCGCCTCACGCAGCTGGACATGTTCTGTCTCAGTCTGGCACCCACTCTTCTACCCAAACAATTCACTCCAATACACAGGCACCCAACACTGTGCCGACACCAACGGAAATCAACTTAACCCAGCAACTATTCAGTTCTTGCCTACTTCAATCACTCATATGTGTGCCTCAAAATATTTAGGTTGCATTTCCAACCAAAATCATTTTGATCCAGCAGAGTAAAAGAGGAGACAAGATGGCAGCAAGAGTGGCTGTTCCAGACTGGGGCACTCTGACAGGGGTGGTCTCTCGCCTACTTTACCCTTGTGTTTTTCCGCCTGCTGGATTATGGAGCAAGATGTCTCGAGCCTGCACCGCTAAGTGTCCATTTAGCCCTGCACCGAGACTGAGGTCTTGGCACCGGAAACCTGTGCTTCTCATGGTTCCCGGCTCTTGGGTGGTGCAGCTCCTGTCCTCTCATATTACGCTGTGGTGCAAGGAGTCATAAACTGTATTGCAAAGGTAGTTGGCCTGATATAGAGTTCCCAGGGAAGAACCTGCACCTGTATCCACCGCTGACTGCCCCACTGGCTCCCATCACTGCTGTGCTATGGGCGAATGCGCCGGAGGGGCAGGATGCATTTTTCTGCGGAACAAAAGGTCAACGAGGTACACCTGTGGGCCAGGTGCCAAAGAAGCACATCCGGGGCTGGATGCAGGCCCTTTCCTTCCATTTGTGAGGCTGTAGGCAACTTTGAGAGCACGTGTAGAATGCTGAGAGTTGCCTGCTTGCTCTGTCTCCTTTTTATAAAGAACCTTCATTATTGCAGGTGGCCTTCTCAGTGTAGCCTGTGACGTTTTCACTGCCCCCTCCTACATATCATTCAATTGCTCCCAGAAAGATGGCCCTCAGTGGGGAGGTCTAGACTAAGTGGAGGACTGAAGGGGCTACATGTATCTGGCAACAGGGAACTCTCAGTCTACATCTGGATGACTATCGAAGGACTGATTGCTGAACCACTGATTCCATCTTGAGGGAGACCCGGCTAAATATATTTAACCTTCACATGGTATTTGTCTCTAAGAAGTCACACTATCAGCTACACCTCCTCAGAGGTATTCTTCCTTCCCTCTCCTTCCCCCAGAAGCTCACCTTCTCCAGAGCCCTGGTTCTCTCCAGGCTGGACTATTGTAACAGCCTCTTTCTAAATCTGCCTGCCTCTACTCTCCGCCCTCTGCAATTTATCCAGAACAGGACTGCGAGACTTGTCCTTGGCCTCAAGCCCAGGGATCGTATCTCTCCAGAATTGAAATCTCTGCACTGGCTCCCAGTGGCTGTGAGGATTACGTTCAAAACCCTCTGCATTGTCCACAAGGCCTTCTGGGGCCTGGGGCCACAATACCTTCAACTCTCTCTACCCAAATATCTTCCTTCTCGAGCTCTCCACTCATCCGCCTCCAACTCCCTCAGGGTCAGTCGCTTCTCCAAGAAACGAGTTGGTGGTAGATCTCTCTCTTCAAATTGACAAGGGGGAGTCCTGGGAGTCCCTCTGCCAGACATTAGTTCTGGTTACGAGGGACTTACCCAGAGTCTTTTGCTCACTATCTTTCACAGAGAAAAAATATCCTAAACATATCAGTCTTTGTCCTGCCCTGGGGCAGTCCAGCACCGAAATGCAAGGCAATTCTCCTCTGAACAAGATTACCAACAGCATCCCCAGACACGTGTTTCGGTCTGGTTGGACCTCTTCAGTAGGGAGGAGCTGAGCCTCTCTAAGAATAGTGAGCAAGGGGTCCACGTCTGGATTCCCCTAGTAACTTTGGGTGAGACCCAAAGTTACTTAAATATGCAAATTGACAAGGGGGTCCTGGGAGTCCCTCTGCCAGACATTAGTCCTGGTTACGAGGGACTTACCCAGAGTCTTTAGCTCACTATCTTTCACAGAGAAAAAATATCCTAAACATATCAGTCTTTGTCCTGCCCTGGGGCAGTCCAGCACCGAAATGCTAGGCAATTCTCCTCTGAACAAGAGTACCAACAGCATCCCCAGACACGTGTTTCGGTCTGGTTGGACCTCATCAGTAGGGAGGAGCTGTGCCTCTCTAAGAATAGTGAGCAAGGGGTCCACGTCTGGATTCCCCTAGTAACTTTGGGTGAGACCCAAAGTTACTTAAATATGCAAATTGACAAGGGGGGGTCCTGGGAGTCCCTCTGCCAGACATTAGTCCTGGTTACGAGGGACTTACCCAGAGTCTTGAGCTCACTATCTTTCACAGAGAAAAAATATCCTAAACATATCGGTCTTTGTCCTGCCCTGGGGCAGTCCAGCACCGAAATGCTAGGCAATTCTCCTCTGAACAAGAGTACCAACAGCATCCCCAGACACGTGTTTCGGTCTGGTTGGACCTCATCAGTAGGGAGGAGCTGTGCCTCTCTAAGAATAGTGAGCAAGGGGTCCAACCAGACCGAAACACGTGTCTGGGGGTTTCTGTTGGCACTCTTGTTCAGAGGAGAATTGCCTAGCATTTCGGTGCTGGACTGCCCCAGGGCAGGACAAAGACTGATATGTTTGGGACATTTCTTCTCTGTGAAAGATAGTGAGCTAAAGACTCTGGGTAAGTCTCTCGTAACCAGGACTAATGTCTGGCAGAGGGACTCCCAGGCCCCCCCTTGTTAATTTGCATATTCAAGTAACTTTGGGTCTCACCCTAAGTTACTAGGGGAATCCAGACGTGGATCCCTTGCTCACTATTCTTAGAGAGGCACAGATCCACCCTACTGATGAGGTCCAACCAGACCGAAACACGTGTCTGGGGTTTCTGTTGGTACTCTTGTTCAGAGGAGAATTGCCTAGCATTTCGGGATATGTTTGGGATATTTCTTCTCTGTGAAAGATAGTGAGCTAAAGACTTTGGGTAAGTCTCTCGTAACCAGGACTAATGTCTGGCAGAGGGACTCCCAGGACCCCCCTTGTTAATTTGCATATTCAAGTAACTTTGGGTCTCACCCTAAGTTACTAGGGGAATCCAGACGTGGACCCCTTGCTCACTATTCTTAGAGAGGCACAGATCCACCCTACTGATGAGGTCCAACCAGACCGAAACACGTGTCTGGGGTTTCTGTTGGTACTCTTGTTCAGAGGAGAATTGCCTAGCATTTAGGTGCTGGACTGCCCCAGGGCAGGACAAAGACTGATATGTTTGGGTTATTTCTTCTCTGCGAAAGCTAGTGAGCTAAAGACTCTGGGTAAGTCTCTCGTAACCAGGACTAATGTCTGGCAGAGGGACTCCCAGGACCCCCCTTGTTAATTTGCATATTCAAGTAACTTTGGGTCTCACCCTAAGTTACTAGGGGAATCCAGACGTGGACCCCTTGCTCACTATTCTTAGAGAGGCACAGATCCACCCTACTGATGAGGTTCAACCAGACCGAAACACGTTTCTGGGATTTCTGTTGGTACTCTTGTTCAGAGGAGAATTGCCTAGCATTTCGGGATATGTTTGGGATATTTCTTCTCTGTGAAAGATAGTGAGCTAAAGACTCTGGGTAAGTCTCTCGTAACCAGGACTAATGTCTGGCAGAGGGACTCCCAGGACCCCCCTTGTTAATTTGCATATTCAAGTAACTTTGGGTCTCACCCTAAATTACTAGGGGAATCCAGACGTGGACCCCTTGCTCACTATTCTTAGTGAGGCACAGATCCACCCTACTGATGAGGTCCAACCAGACCGAAACACGTGTCTGGGGTTTCTGTTGGTACTCTTGTTCAGAGGAGAATTGCCTAGCATTTCGGTGCTGGACTGCCCCAGGGCAGGACAAAGACTGATATGTTTGGGATATTTCTTCTCTGTGAAAGATAGTGAGCTAAAGACTCTGGGTAAGTCTCTCGTAACCAGGACTAATGTCTGGCAGAGGGATTCCCAGGACCCCCCTTGTTAATTTGCAGATCTCTCTCTTCGTCAGGGGCCGCCCTCTGGGACAACCTTCCTGCCTCCCTGAAACTTGAGGAGAACCATCTCCGGTTCCGGAAGCACCTCAAAACCCTCCTCTTTGCTTCTGCTTTAGCTCCCCCTCTCCCCTGCTGAATTCCTGGTTGAAACTGCACAGGTTACCTGGCCACCCTTTTCTGATCTCGGGCCCAGGCCCTGCCAATTGCACATCTGCACTGCCTCCCTGGCAACCACCGCACCTGGGGACTGTTATTCTGTATCCCTACAGTCCCCCTACCAGCACTTATGTCTGCTCTTACCTTGCACGTTTTATTTATTCTACTATCCTATCTACTGCACTTTTCCCTCTCCCTTCACCCACGCACTTTTCCCTTTCCCACTTCCCATGCACTTACGCGATCTGAATGACACCTGGCCTAGTAGGATCGCTATCTGTCTGTCTTCCCTCTGTTCCCCTCCCTAGCCTCGCCGTGCATCGAAACACTTGTGTATAGGCACGTTATAAATGCCATATCATATCATCATATCATTAATACTCATGCGGTACAAGGAACCTCAGAGAGCGACCAGAAGCAACATACAGGCCTTATTTGGTGCCTCGGCCAAAACTAAGGCAGTGGGTGTGTCTCCATCTCCTTTAGAGATCCTGGACATGTCAAACCCATGGTCGATAATGGGACAGAGTAGACTGGCGATGCCCTGGAGCTGAGGACACGTTTTCTGTTGGACTCTATGCTACAATCGCTTCAAGAGACCTTCAAGTCAACAATGAGGGAGGATGCACAAGTTAAGAGCATGGACCAAATGGCACAACTGGAGAAAATAAGAAGGAGTTGAGTAAGGTGAAAGTGTCTCCTGTTGCAAAGAAAGTAGTATTAACATTGTGGGCGAGATCCCCCAAGTCACAGGCATTGGAGAAGTGACATTTCAGATTTCTCTCCTATTAAAAAAATGAGATGACCTGGGAAACAGGGCATGAATGGGCAATCTTGGAATCTAGCTCTAAAAGATGGCACCGAAGTTCAACATACGCACATCTGTATGCAAGATCTGTACTAACTTTTCCCGAAGCCAGAGCATCATAGTCCAATGAATCTAGTTTGAGCACATAGAGTGGGATCAACCAGAACAGTTGCCACCAGACCACTGATGAACGTCACTGTACAATGTCACGTCTTTAAAAAAAGGAGAACATTCTGATGAAGGCAAGGACTTTATGATCCATTCACTACCTGGACAGTGACATCCAGATCTTCCAAGACCTCTCGCCAGCAGATGGGAGGTGAAGCCCATTATTGATGAACTTAACGTACAAAAGGTGAGGTTCCGCCGGTGCCATCCCTTCGGCAAGTAACTACTACAACGCGAGGGACTGTACCATTACAACAGTGGAAGAGGCAGACACTGTCAAAATCTAGAAGATGCAGGAGACTCAACATGGTGGTCATGCAATGTGAGGGAACAAAAACTGCAGAGTAGGGAAACAGACTCTTGGTGAGCAAAGAAGAACCAGTGACAACACACGAGCAGCAGTGAGGTGTCCCTGTGTCTTGGCCAATATTGGTTAATGCTTCATTGGCTGTCTCTGAGAGGGGACGGGGGATCCTATAAAATCAGTGTAGTCCTGTTGATCAGTTTTGTTTGATTCCTTTAATTGCCGTAAGTAAGAGGGGAATGAGGCTTGCGCTCACGTTGCATTGTGAACGCTGGATGCAGTCATTGGTGTCCGGTTTGCACACCTGGTTGGACACCGGCCAACTAACTTTAAAGGTATCCTTCATGTACTTTGTTACTGACACCATCAATGATTTGGTGTTTTGGGGAAAATGTTCACTAGCTGTACCTCCATTACTTTATTGGAGACCCCAGTTTATCTGTATGGACTTGGACCTCTGCCTCCCTCGCTTGCTTTGCTCCTCTCATTTGGGATGCATTGGGCAGCACCGTTGCGCCCGGTGCAGGGTCGGACGGGGGGGGGCACTAAAGAAAAAGTGGCCCACAGTTGCAAATGGGAATTCACTCCTTTTGTGACGCTGTTTCAATAGTACCCAATGAGGAAGGTTTTTGATAAAATGTGATGCAAATTGTACATTTTAAGAATATTTATTCAGCAACACTGGTCAAAACTACCAGCTGCACAGTGAAGTAAACTCATCAAACTAGCCCACATTGGCCAAAAATGTTTCCCACTTTGACCCAAAAAACTGGCCCACACTAGCATTTTGCCTTTTTGGTTCTTCCATGGCCCTATGGCCCTATAAGCCAGTACCAGCCTGGCCCAGTGCAGAGAGAGCTTCTCCCATTTCGTTTTACATTTGCCAAGCTTTTGATGTGGCACAAGCCACACTAAGTGGAGTGCTGCAGGGCACTTTGTGACCCTTTTCTTTTTCCTTTCAGTTAGCTTTTGTTATTCATTTTGATGGGCACAGCGCAGGTTGGTGACAGTGAACCTATTATTTTCATTTACGTTGCCTTATCACGAGCCAGTGTTTTAACCGCCATAATGCCTTTGTGAGTGCCATGCACTCAAAATGGCTTTTTCTCGTGGTACAAGTGCTGTTTTTTGCAGCATCTTGTTTTGCTTTCTTCCTGCCCCTTGAGATTGGCAGTGGTCAAATATGGTTGTGCGATTTTGCGAGGCCCAGCCACGGACCTGTCAGTCTGAACTGTGTGGAACTGGACAATGAACCACATTCTATCCAGGGGCTGTCTGTGGCTGGGCAGGTGCTGGACAGATGAATGTCATGTCTGGACAGTCACAGTCAGTGTGAAAGGCGCAGATCCATGCAATTTGTGGGCTGGGGCAGCCCCCAGCCCAGAGTTAGGATAACAGGGGAGGGTCTTCATCCGTTCTGAATGTCGCCCAATGAAATTAAGTGTCGGAAAACTGAAATCACACCATGCAACACCAAAGGATTGGAGCTGAGGAACAAGTATTGTTAAAGCCAGCCACCACTGAACCTCTGTATCTTTCACAGCAGCAAGGGAAGACCACCATCATCAGGGGCCCTCCTCCCTTTCACATGGGGGCCTAATCAGTCTCGTACCCAGCACACTCATCCTGCCATCTGTGGCCTTTGGAAGCATTCCTGAAGCTTCCCAGGGTCTGATCATCCACAGAAGGAACACGGCTGCCTGCACGGACAACGTCTCACCAACAGGCATGACCTTTTGCAGCCAACTCCATCATGCAATAGGAACCTGGTTGCCTGCTGCTGCTCTCCACGGAGAACGGCCTGCCTGGAGCCCGACACCAGAACGATATTTGCATCGGAGAACCCTGGACCGCCTGAAACTGGACCAAAGGCATGAGTACATCGCCCTCGTGGCCCTGATTTACCACCATGAGGTCGTTCTTATGGGAATTAGAGTTGACGGGGTGAGATTGTATACCACTTTTAGTGTTCCCCCGTCCCCATAGGGACTCAACGGGTGTAGAGTCCAGTTCCCAAATCTACCCACAACTGCCAGTTGGTGGCAGAGGTCTCATGAAGGGTTCCTCCTGTGGCACCCCTCCGTTAGTAGGGACTGGAGCTTGCTCTTTTCATTTAGGTCAAACTGACTTTCCAACTATCCCTCGAAAATGATATTTTTGGAAGGTTTTGTCATGGCTCTGCAGTCTAATCAGGAAAACAACAATGCGCAGATTACTGAGATCCTACACTCAATAATTGATCCTATAATAGAGGACAGATTGAAACGGAGAAAAGAACTTACAAATAACACAGTGGATCCGGTCACTGCTAGTGAGGAATCCGTAAATACCACTGGTTTGGAAAACTTCACAGATAGGACTGAGGAAGGAACACACACCAGGCTGATGGGGAGCGGCCCAGCGTAAACCTCAAAGGTGAGAAAAAAATTGCCTATGGAATCTGCATAGTCAGTACCGTATGTGGAGAAGGCGAGAGTCTGTCTATAGACACTGGGTGAAGCACCTATTGATCTAATGAGTGGCTGAGGGCGGGCTCCAGTGGGGGGTCCACAAACAGAGCTAACAAAGACGAAGTTCCAGGCCAGGAAACAGCTTAATAGATTTTCAAAAGTGAAAGTGGGGAAGGAGATGGACCCAGCTCAGTGTTTATCCCCGCACTCAAAAAGAAAGGCGCTAACATTTTAATTTTCTAACAACAGAACTCAAAGTTCAAAACCTTCGAAACTCAAGCAGCCCTCTTTGCTGACTTTGACTTCTCCCACGAAGAAAAAGTTCCTTAGAAATGTGGTTCCTCCTACGTGTAACCCCGACCAGATTCAAGTGATTTCCGCTTCTAAAAACGGCCTGCCAAAAGGGCATCCACCCAAATCACCCTCACTCCTGCAACCCGCACCTCAGCGGCAAGAGAATTTCGAGAACTAAACAGAAGAAAAAGCTTTTGAGGAGTTAATGAACTTATCCACTTACTCAAACGCAGATGAATTAAATCAGGAGGAAGTTGACATGAACGAATCTGATGTATCCATCCTATCTATATCCTCAAATAACATCAGTGATGGTATGGGTTTTGGAAGGTATTCTGGGGACGATACATTGTCCAGTGAAAGTGAAGCGGAACACCTTACAGACACAAAGGCCATATCGAAGAAGCAGGACACAAGGCCTCTCCCACGCCTAAACTGAGGCCAGGATTGGAGAGGAAAACCAATGACAAAATACATAACTAGAGTACATCGTCATGTTGGTGGAAACACTACTCCAGAGGCTAAAGCTTGTACACGCCAAGGGAGCCCCTTCTTAACATTAGAGAAAAGAATGAAGGTGCTGGTCAATAAACAACCACCTGAGAAGTTTAATAAAAGAGCCTGCTCACCCACCAGGATCTGGAAAAAAAGGAAACAAGATAACACGTTAGAGGATAATGAAATCGATAACAGAATGGAAACCCACTGACTACTCCTACAAAGAGTGCTTATAATTAACGACAACCTTACCCTGAATAGGACTAACATCTTGAGACTCTTACACTCTATCCCAGCCCTAAGAGTAAAAGACTCTGGCAAGGTGCATCTGATAGAATTCCCAGAGGAAGACTGCTTGAAAAAAGTGGTTCTTTATTTATCCTCTGTACGAATTAAAAACCTTATTATAAAGGAAGCCTCCAAGATGCTGCTTATGGGATTCTCGCTCACACTGTACAACTCAAGTTAGGGGGACCAGGGGCTTCAGGCAAAATGAAGCAGATACCCCTCAAAGACAGCACTTCCCTTGTCTAGAGTAAAAACCTACGGGAACAAAACCATATCTCAAGTGACGAGGTCCAGGGAATGTCAAGAGAAGGTAGTACCCGTTACCCGAAGAAAAAAGCAGCTCTTGTAACCTTCTGAAACATGGAACAACATCACAAAGAAGAGTTATTTTGTCAATGAGAAACAGCCCCAAGTCATTGGACAGGGCAAAACTTAAACTGAACATCATGGTGGATGGATATAACCCGCCAGAGAAAAAAGGCCCAATCCAGAGCCAAATAAAAGAGGCACCCAAGAAGAAGACTGGAGATGGCTGGCGGATGCCCTGGCATCAGGGCAATCAAGGTCATGACGCTGAAAGCATCCATCGTTGAGAGACTCATCGGCCCTGACATTTGGATACTCGAACACTAGAGGCTTCCAACATTTATTTGGACTGGGAGATATCAACTTTGCTCAATTCGATATGGTCTTGCAGGAGACTTGGCTGTGGGAGCCACCAGTTCTGGAGGATTTTACATCTAATTTGAATCCCGCAATCAAAGGTGCTAAGGGCAGACCCATTGTTGGACTTGTAACAGCAATTAAACACATGGGAGGGCTGAACATACTAGAAATTCTTCAACCGATGCCCCTCATCCAGGCTCTGACGCTACAATTGAATGACACTTACAGACATCAATTGAGAACCACCATGATCCTGAATCCATACTGGAACTTTGCTTCAATTTTAGAACTGTCACTTGAAACTCAGGTACTCCAACTCATAGACGACCCACTAGGCAAAAGGCCCAATTTGGACTTTACTGTTTGTGGTGATATGAACATCCAATGCTTTCAATCTTCGGGCAAGCTCATAGATGCTCTCTCACTGTATGCCAGCCCAGCAGAAATAAGAGGACTTAGATGGAGAGAAGAACTGGCAGCCTGCAACATATGGCTGGTGAATAGTCATCTGCGAGGTGATATCCCCCCAGTATTGACATGGAAGAGGGGGGAAGACCAGAAGATATTAGACTACCTTTTTGCCTCAGACTTTGTGTTTGAAAGACTCAAAAGCATGGAGGTTGTGAAAACCCAGAACAGTGATCATAACATCTTAAAGGTCTCTTCTGACCACTGGTCCACGTACAAACTAGCACAAACGAGGCAGCACGTGGAAATAAACACAGTCCTTTCAAGGCTCAAAATTACACCAGAGAGCATTACAAAAATTACTCAGTCCATGAAGGACAACTGAGCCAACGATCAAACAGCCTTAAGAAACCCCGATGAATACACAACTGTTATCTCCACATACACACAAAAAAGACCTTGTGGCATGAAGCCTCCATTTGTTACTCGCCACTCTTTCGATCCAGAGGTGGCAATCAGGAAACTGAACCTCTGCAGACGAGTGAGACAGCTGGGGCAAATTGGCTCACCAGACTGCATGAAAGAGATAAAAAAAACTGAAGCAAGCCTAGAAAAACGGGTTCAGCTCATACAAATATCGCATTACACAAAGAGATGCGGACAAGATACTTAAACTGGTAGCCTCAAAAAATACTGGGAAAATATGGAAAACATGAACAATCTCCAATCATCCGCATTAAGCAATGCGGTACCAGCTGAAACTTGGGCTGAACATTACAAAGCACTATTTGCTCTACCTGGGTAAGGGGAACAGTCTAAAACTTCATTTTTTACGGGTCATTGCACCTTCACCATAGATAACGATGAGATTATGACCTTGATAAGCTCTGCTAGTACATCTAAAGCAGCCGGACCTGACGGCATAACTAACAAAATGTTAAAGACTGACCTCTAGGAATGGGCCTCATTTATCATGGAATTATTTTTCAACATCAAAGCAACAAAGAGGATACCTAGATCATGGTCCCACTCTATAATCGTCCCAATTTTCAAGAAGGGCGATAGGTCTGATCCTGTTAATTACAGGCCTATCGCCCTCTTGGACGTGATTGGCAAACTATTTGCTGCTGTAATTTTAAAAGATCTTACAGAATGGAGTGTTTCTACTAACCACTGAGACATCTGGCAGGCCGGTTTTGTTAAAGGCATGGGTACGGCGCTTAACCTGTTCACAATACATCTGTTGAAAATAAGGGCCAAAAGGAAGGAAAACAGTCAAATATACTTGACATCGATACACCTTGCCCAAGCATTCGACCGAGTATCTAGATGTATTCTATGGTCAAAGTTGGTCCGCTGGGAATGCCCGAAGAATATACTTGAACCCATTAAGGCGCTTCGCTCCAATACATCTATCGCAGTTAGACTGGACAGCAACAGCAATTTGACTTAGTTAATTGAAATGGAGAATGGGCTCAAGCAAGGATGCAGATTAGCTCCTGCTATCTTCAACTTGTTTATCTCTGTCATCGACACACCCTTCACAAACAAAAGATGTTTCCCGATGTTTCCCACCATCCCTTGCAGGAGTCCGCCTCAATCGTCTATTAAACACGGAGGACCTTATCCTGATGGACCAGACTCAGACTGGTCTACAGCGCCAACCCAATGACTTGGAACGTTACATTGAAGCTAATGGTCTAAAAATCAATATAACCAAGTCAAGGATATTGACCCTGGGAGGAAGGATGGGACGAAATTCCAAACAACACACTTGGCACCTGAAAAAGGAAACAATTCTGGAGGTGGCCTCATTGAAATACCTACGTTTGGAACTGAGTAATAGTGAGATGGATGCATCTCACCAAAATACGCTGCAGAGCTGGGCGAAGAATCTCGCTGCGCAGGCTAAAGTCATCTTGAGGAAATACTGTACTATTCTAACTTTCACCCGTTATTGACTTTTACCAGAAAAAGGTAATACGAATTTTGACCTATGGCTCAGAAGCATTCCTTGCATTACCTTATACCATCTGGTCCAAACTTGAAGGGCTCTTTTAGAGGCAGGTTCTCAGCCTGCCTAACGCCACGCCAGTTCAAGCCATAAGAGTAGAACTAGGCCTTAATTCACTGAATGTGGCCATGGTGTGGACGTTTTTTGGCCTTTTTCAGTAAATGCTTGAGCGCTGTAGGAGAAAGCGGCTTTGCAACACTGAGAAAGGTCTATGAGGGTCATTCAGAGCCGCTTCTAGATGAATGGAGTAGGACATGTATTCTTCATCTGGAGAGCGTCAATGCTACTGCACATGTCCTGCTGGAAAATCCAACACTAGTGAAGAAAAAACTGATGGACCTAGATTCGATTTCCTCATTGGAGGCAAGGAGCAAATGCAAAATCTATGGAAGGCCTATCCTGGAAACCAGCGCAAGAGGTCGACTACCAATATATTTGATTAAATTCCCCAGTGCACACCTCCGACAACAATTTCTTCACTTCAAACTCAATCTCTTACTTCCAAGACCAGTCACAGAAGTTAGGAAGCCAACTGCGGAGAGAAATTTTAAATGCAGATTGTGTAGCATGGACAATGAAACACTTAACCACTTAGTGATGTTCTGTAAAGCCTTAAGGGACCAGCGCACTCGACTGCTGGGAAAATTCTTTATGGACTACAGAACATTGTACGCTGATGTATTGTGGTATACACTGACAACAGGGACAAAACTATCATTGGCCTTACTTGCATTTCTAAAAACTCTCTTTGAAACCATAGAGGGCCACAAAGTATGATTGGTGTACCAAGGGAACCCTCAAGAAAAACCCTATTGCTCTACATCCCGCCAGGAAAATAAGGCTGCTTTCGATCCGTTGATCTCTCGAGCTCAGTTATGAATTATTTTTGTATTCTGTTTCGTATCTCTGTTTGAAGTTTGTTTTTCTGCTTTTTTGACTATAAATATACATACAGGTTTGGTTTCAAACTAAATGGCAAATAAACAAAACAAAAAAATTATAAAGTAGACTTTCTTCCCCACTTTACCTTATAACAGTGTTACATTTTCTTTGCTATAGTTAGAATTTTTTAAACTGTAAAGTGATGTGTTACCCCTCATGGGTTGCCTAACTCTGCAGATCTCCATGTGTACAGTGTGCTTCGCTAGTGTACAATATTTTAGGCGTTTGTGCTTTTATTAATAAATAGGATATTGTGTGTACATTCAATTATTTGGGAACTTTATTTGTTGTCAACCACCAAGCCCCTGACCTCCTAAATCTAAGGCTTGCTGCCCAGCGTATGCTACCCTGAGAGTGAGCTAGGACAAAGGGTTAATGACGCCTTTGCAGGTTCACTGCGTTAGCTTTCCAGAACCCCACACCAGGTTTCGGAAATCTCTCCTCATAGTGGGGGTCCCAATGTTGTGCCTTAACATCAGAGGAGTAGTGCACTATATAAGACAATCTGCAGTTTCAGTGAATGGCCATCTCAGTGGGGGTGACACCAGTTATATGAATCCTTCTCATAGCCTTGACAGTGTTCACTTTACGGTCTTCAAATGTTCGAGGCCTTAATTACTTGTACAAGGGCTTAGGTGAATGGGGGCTTGAACAAGGCTGCCTTCCAAGGTACTATCTCTAGAGGAAATTCCCATGAGAGGAGTCTCAGACCAGGGCTGCCTTAGGAGCAAGCCCTTTCCAATTCAGGGGAACACAGGCATATAGATTGAATGCCTCAGATACCCCAGATCCGACAACAAAAGAGGGTGACAAACAGGGAGTGAACCTTCTTCATATCAGCAGGAAGCATTTCGGAATAGACCAGTTAATTCGCTTAAGGTACTAAGGGCAAACAGAAAAGTAAACTCCCAAAAAGCTGGCGTCTGAAGGTTCACAGCCGAATTCTTTAAAATCCATACACACCAGTTGCTTCCAATGTTGACTAAATTCTTTAATGGCTTCAGACAGCAAAGGCTCGGGCTAAATCCATGGGCACATTTCACATAACCCTTATCCCTAAAGTATGAGAATGCATCCCTTTCAATGCTATATATATATATACCAATCAGATTACACATGTGGATGCCATAGTCTATACAAGAATTCTGACAAACCATTTGGAGGCTGTCTACCATTCTCAAATGAGTTAGACTAGTCAGGCTTTATCCTGAATACAAATACTTTTTTTTATAAAATTAGACATATTTTCAATTTAACGGATTAGGCCACCTGATATAAAATGAAGCAGTTTTCCTAGCACTGGATGCTGAGAAGGCAATTGATCCAGTGGCATGGGTCCATAAGGAGTACGTCCTTCAACGCGTTTGCTTAAGGGAAGGAGATGCAACATGCAATGCTTGACGCATATAAGAATCCATCGGTCAAACTGTGGGCGAATGGCTCTTGGCACTTAGGCAAGGTGCAAAGCAGGGCTGTACATTGCCCCTGAATCTTTTTGCTCTGGTCTTTGAGGCATTTGCAGATCATGTAATGGAGATTGATTGCATCCAGGGTATACCCTGGGCCACATCATTCAACTTAATCTGCCTCTTTATGAACAATGTTATCCTCACCTTGGCTGAATCCTTGGCCACTCTCCAAGTACTGATCAAGGGGATAGATGTCTACCCCTATGTGTCAGGTTTCAAAGTCAAACATTTTATGTAGCCCTCTAAGAGATATATGTAAAAAATGTAAAGGTGCAGTACCTTACAGATGTGAAGCTTCACTCATAAAATACCAGGTTATTAAGACAATTTCCAAAGTAAACTCCAGTTACAGGGCCAACCTCTGGTGCCCGATACCCTCTGGAAGGAACTCCTTAAATGCAACCATCTGTCGGATTCATGACCTCAAAGGATCGCAATTGTAAAACATCGGCATACTTCAGAGCATCTTGCATCATTTGTAATTGTAATTGTTTATTTGTACAGCGCTTATACACAAGTGAAGTGCTTCAAAGCGCTTCAAGGCGGAAAGGGAGCAAGGGAATACAGTAGTCATTCTTAGGCCTTGAATTTTCCAAATGATCTAACAGAAAAATAACTAGCGTAGTAGGCCTGAAGGAATTTCTCCTAGTGCAAATTCATGAGGTGTTTCAGGCACACCTAAGCTAGGAAGGGGAGACAAAGGGGGGGACAGGCAAACAGATTTACTAGGCCTAGAACATACAGGTCATGCAAGTCTGCAGACGGGAGTGTGGGGGAGGGAGAGGGGGGAACAGGTGCGCCCAGTCATCAGGGTCCTTGGTTAAGTGCAGAGAGGTTACCCCTCAGAGTTAAGTGCAGAGAGGTACCCCACTCATTTAACATATACTGAAAGTGCAGTCATGCTGAGCATAGTGCAGAGGCAAGTGAAAAGACTGCCGGGGGTGCCTAGGACCTGTGGGGCTCAGGAGGTGCACCAGGTGACCTGTCAGCAAACTAAAAGAGTTAGGGAGAGAAGGAGGAGGGAAGCAGGAGAGAAAGGAAAGGAGGTTGGCATGGGAGAGGGAGAGAAAGAGGAAGAGAAGAGGAAGGTCTTGAGGAGTTTCTGTAACTTAAGGAACTCTGGCTCAAGACAGAGGGAGGCTGGGAGGCTGTTTCAGAGGAAGTTGCCTGCATGGGATAAAGATCTACCCCCAAATCTCTGTTTGGAAAAGCGGTTCACCCACAAAGAATTGGAGGAGGACGAGCAGAGGGCTCTAGAGGGATAGTATTTAGGAAGAGAGTGTTGTAGATAGCGCAGGCACTGGCCCCAGAAAGCCTTGTGGACTATGCATAGGGGTTTGAACTTGATCCTTGCAGCCACAGGGAGCCAGTGGAGGGATTTCAGAGCTGGAGAGATGCGGTCCCTGGGCTTGAGGCCAAGGATAAGTCTTGCGGTTCTGTTCTGGATGAGTTGTAGCGGACGGAGAATAGAAGTAGGAAGATTGAGAAAGAGGCTGTTGCAGTAGTCCACCCTAGAGAGAACCGGGACTCTGGAGACAGTGAGCCTTTGGGGGAAAGTGTGAAAAGGTAAGATACCTCTGATGAGGTGCAGCTGGTAGAGGGACTTTTTGGAGATGTCCGAGATGTGAGAAGAGAAGGAGAGAGTGAAGTTGAAGATGACTCCCCTGATTTCTTGCCTCACTGGAAGGTGGGACGCCAGAGTGAAAGTGGGAAAGCGAAGCAGGGGTGCCAATAAGGATGACCTCTGTCTTACAGGCATTAAGGCAGAGATCGTTAGCAGTACACCAAGACTGAATTGCAGACAGACAGCAATGAGCAAGGAGGAGCAAGAGACCGTGGGTAGCCCGAAAGAGAGCTGCATGTCGTCTGCATAACACTGAAAGTTAAAGGTAAAGACAGAGAGCCTGTGGGCCAGGATCCAATCACCAATCGCTTCCAATCACTTCTAATAGATGTCCATTTGGCAAGACCTTCAGAATAAAATATTCTGCTCCATTTGTTTGGGAAGATGGGAAGAAACCTGTAGTGAGTAGGTCATCTCTACTTAAGCCCAGTCTCAGCGGAAGGGTGGGATGCTTAGAAATATATAAACATTTTCTAGGAGCACAGGTAAAGATTATTGCGAAATGGATGCAAGCATAAGGGGTAAAAACAATGCACCCATTTATAGCTGGCTCTGGCAAGCATATATATTTGGGTGCAACCATGGCTAGAATCTATTTTGGACCAGGGCAATCCCATTGCTAACCTCACACTCAAGCTGTGGAACAAGATTAGTTGAAGGGTCACAGTAATATCCTTTAACTGTCCTTTCATGCCACTGTTTGACAACCTTAATTGGAGGTGAGGATGTTTTGTGGTGGAAGCTGTGGAGGGACACATTGGGACACATTTGATGGTGAACTGTTTAAGTCTTTTGTGAAAAGGTTTATGGCTTATTGGAGGTTAATTGGCTATGGTGTTATCAGTTCAGACACTGGGAACTCCATAGCTCAAATATGTTAGTGGCTAGTAGGTCAATGTCCACTTCCGAGAAGTCACTGCTGTGTGCCACCACCAAGGGTTTTATATCAGCTTTGTATCACATCCTTAAGGAGGACTGGTGGTGAGGGAAGACACCTATATGAAAGACTGGGAGAGCAACCTTGCGGTCCAGCTTGGGGAGGTTCCCCTGGGAACAAATCTGAAGAGAAGTGACAAAAGCTTACATGAGTGAACAATCAGCCACTGTAATATAATGTTTAGAGGGTTTTACACCCTCAAAGGCTTTATTCTTTGGATCCATTAAGATTTGCGACTTTTTGGAGAGGATGTAATTTGGTGGGCTCCTACTCCAATGTCTTACTGTGATGGTAACATTTGAGGGCCTTGTGGCTCAAAGTCAGATCCATGTTGTCAGACATAACAGGCAAGCAGATTCCTGATAACCCTGTTCCTTCTCTTGGGAGCTAGTGCCTGGCCTGATGACGATGTGAGTCACCTCCATTTGAAATGATCCTTGCATTTGCTTTTGGTGGCCAAATGGTGTATTGTCAACTCTCCAACAAAACGAATGTGCCTGAATAGAATATGGCATTCACTAGCCATGGGAAAGCCATCACGCTTGGTGTTTGGCGTGACTGATTGCTCTCATAGCATATAAGTAACATTTTTGGACCTATCTACCAAGTTACACCCCTGATTTATTTGTACATAAGGAGATAAAGAGAAACAAAGTTGTACAGGCATCTCAGGCGGGGAAGGGCTGGGCGAAGTGGTGGGCAGACAAACCTATAATGCACAATCGCTAATGTTGATGGGCTGAACAAATGCCTTTTATGATACCACTTCATCAATATTTTCTTTTAACATAAACAGCACATTCACACAAATCATACTTACTAAACTCCTATACATTTCCCCTTTCACATTCATATGCTTTATGTCCAAACCAGACTAGTGAAAAAACCCTGTTGACCCTACGTGGCAGTGACATTTTATTCATCATAATAGGGGTATCACGTAATATTATCCCCACCAATAATATCGGCATATAGTCGTAGGGAAACGGCATAGGTGATATTATTAGTGGGGTTAATATTAGGGTCTAATGGGAGCAGAGGTTGCAGGGGTGTCCCCCACTCACTTAAAACAATTATGGGGTTTGCAGGGGTGTCCCCCACAGGTTCCGTGGGGTAATAGCACTGCAGAAAAACAGCACCATTCTTGTATGGCAACATTTTTATGGCGATATTAACACATGGAAGCATAGTAGGTAGGATTTAACCATATAAAGGATAACATTGGCATAATTAAGCAAGTATTGACTTTTGCATAATAACAATGTTTTCTGTGTTGCTAAGTACTCCTCACAATAACCCAGGATTAGAAGCAAGGAACGCTTGGGGGAGAACAGAAACACGGTTTTGGCCTTCTCTTGTCTGCTGGCAGATAACAGAATCAGAGGAGTTTGGCCTCATTGCTCTACCTATATCCTGTCCGGCTTCCCAGACACCCTGCAAAAGGAATAGACAGGTGGGCACAGGAGAGCCAGGACACCAAACTCGTCTGTGTCTACTTCCCACCTAAATAGCACAAAGGGTAAAAAGTAACAGAATGTACAATCAAAGTTCTATGAAAATAAGAATCTTTAATCAAACTGATAATGCATAACACTGATTAAAAACACTGAACAACAAGCCCTGTGAATTTCTAGAAGCAAAGGGGGTATTCTGGGTGAAGACAGGGGTTGCAGGACAGGCCAAGGTCATCATTAAAAAGGGTATGCCTTCTCCAAAAAGAGAGAAAGTGGGGTCTTATCAGTCACTGGGGCCCTCAAAGGCATGCCAGGGGGGAGGAAACACTAACAGTATCTTCAAGTCTTGCCTTTCTGGCTCAACGGCATTCAGTCAGGCTTCTAGATGCTTTTACAGTGAACAAGGTGGTGTCTTGTGTCTCCTGTGCCCTGGTGCTGTGTGAATGTAAGCTCGATGGAATGCCTGATGGAATGCTGATGTGTAGAATGTTCTTGTTTGAGTGCCCCTGAATGCTCCATGTACGTCAGTTGAAGCTGAGAGCCTGTGAGAGTGGGAGCCGGTGGATGTCTCCTGTGTCTTCCTTTATACTTACCTTGTAACTTACCTACTTGTGTTGCCTTGTCAACTTGGACTAAAGTAAAAGAGTTTCCTTCCCTACCTGGTGTATCAGAGTTCTTCTTCACCAAGAGCACATCTTTACAATGGTGATGAGCTGGCTTGGAGGGAAGAGCCAGAGACCTGCAGCAGATGTTCAAAGGGAGCAGAACATGGAAGAAGGAAAGAAAGCATGAGACCAGTAGAGGAAACATCCACCGCACCCCCGCCCCTTTAAAGTGAGCTGATCCCTGATTCAGAGTGGAGTAGCAGAGACAGGATTGGCTATCAAGGGATAGCTTGGGGCGTGATCATAGCTGTGAGGGGCAGCAAAAGGGCCCTGTGTTGGCAGTTTGGGCCCTTCTGTGTTGGCGGGACATCCACTGGTGGCATACCATAAGGCGGCTTCAAACAGTCTGGGAGAGAAGAAAGGAGGCGTCTGAAGAGGTCTGAGAGAGAATTACCAGAACTACAGGGTGCAGGTCAAAAGAAGACATGGGCGCAGCCTTTGGTGACAGTTGGATGGTCAGCAAGTGGAGGCATTCGTCGGCTGCAGTCCAGTTACAGCATAAAAAGGAAGTTGGTGGCTGCGTTGGCTGAGTCTACAAAGTGATCCTGCACTCACTGTGTTGGTCGACAGTGATCCTTGGGACCAGCAGTGAGAGTTTCAGTGCTGCTAGCCCACTAGGGAAGAGGTTGCTGCTTTCCGAGCTCTGCTGGGTCCGGTGTTTGCAGCATGATGACGTATGGGGGGATGTCGAGAATGTGGTGCACAGCGGGTCACTGAAGTGATTCCGAAAAGCAGCAACTAAATAACCCTGCTGTGTGGGGCCGCCTAAGCTGGACTCTGCAGTAAGGTGCAGAAGTGTAGAGTCACTCAGGCACTAAACAAGGATTTTGACAGATG
Organism: Ambystoma mexicanum; assembly: GCF_040938575.1. Taxonomy (NCBI): domain Eukaryota; kingdom Metazoa; phylum Chordata; class Amphibia; order Caudata; family Ambystomatidae; genus Ambystoma; species Ambystoma mexicanum. The sequence goes on along the minus strand of NC_090922.1, from coordinate 582,977,925 downwards.
TGTTGATGTATGGTCAGGTTGGCGATTCTGGCAGTGTCGTGTGCGACTGGTGTCGCAGTATGAAGGGGAAATGGAAGGAGAAATGGCCGTTGACGAAGCATGAAAAAAACAGGACTAAAAACAGAAAAAAACACAGCACTGTTGGAAAGGAAGATTTCACTAGTTAATGCTGGCAGCGCTGTCAGGAGTCAAGCGGTACTGTGGCATTTTATTCTGCCCTCTGGCTTAGGAGCGTAGTGCAAGGTGGTTGTCATCGCTGTGCAATGTTTATATCCATGTTGAAATGACACCCATTCGGTATTATAGTGACTTCCTCATCTGCTTTCCATGATCATTTGGAAAACTGTTTGGGGATTCTGTTCCAGACTATGTTAAGCCTTTGATCCTTACTTGCAGGGCATTGCAGGCCTGTTTGGGAACTGTTTTAACCTTGGAGCCAGTTGTCAGGTGAGACCGGTCATAGTATTGGGGAGTGTGTTATTTCAGTTGTTTAGCTGTGCCACATGTGGTGTGGAAGTGACCTGTATTATGGAAGTGAGTTATGGCGTTGGTGTGGGTATATGGCAGTGTCAGTTGGCCCTGAATTGTTTGTGACAAGCATACTTGAGGTGGCCTCTGTTTATTAAGACTAGGACTAACTAATGTCTACAGAAATGTCAAGTTTCAGATTTGTTTTGTGTAAATAATGTTAACTTCCACATGACCACTAAATTGATGGACTTTGTAGCTTAGGTAATGGACTCAATAAGAGTAGGAACCTCTCGCTTACCATGTCCCAGTGTGGGCTCATTTACCTATGTTTGTGTGTTCAGGCTACGTGTAGTGTATCTTATTTTGTAAAACTCAGTTTATGGCCTAGCAAACTACTTGCTGGCTTTGTGATGGCCCAACGATTGTGTGTTTGTTAAGGAGTGGTGTGTCCGTCAGTGGGCTCAACCTGACTGTTGTGTTGTGTGACCACAGGCCACCTGGGGTGTTGACACCTGCCACTTTGTGGTACTATGAACCGGTGCCCGTTGTTGTGGTAGTGGGCTGTTGGGCACCCGGAAGTTTGTGGGACACTAACTTGGGAGGTTTACCTGCTTGTGCCTTGGGAGACACTGAGTTGGACACCCGGTACCCTCGAGGTGGTGGTCCGCTCTTTCCATTGGTGCATATGTTGGGAGTACCTGGTGCCCTGTGTTCTGGAGTGCATGGTGTTGGTCATTGTTTTGGTATTATATATTTGCGGTTGTTGAGTGGTGACTGTACTTTCAGTGCACCATAGCTTGTTGGTGGTGTGACAAGGAGAGGGTAGTAGCTTGTGGATTCATGGATTTTGTGGTGAGTTGTGGTGTAGCAGCTGGTTCCCTTGATTGGAGTGTCCTGCTGCTGGGCCCACATGTATGGACTGTGGGTTGTGATTGGCTGAGTTGGCCTGCTAATGTTGCAGGACGTTGAGGGGAGGATGGTTTGGTTGGAGTGTGGCTCCTTGTTCTTATCGAGGAATGGAGTGTGAGGTTGCAGGGGTTTTTGATTCTTGTCTGAGTGGGATTTGGAGTTTTGGTGAAGATGTCAGACTTCAGGACACTTTCTCAGATGGTTCCCCTGTGTGCTCTGGTCCGTACCCTCATTCCTTTGTCTTTGTTGAGGAGGGAGATCTGTTGTGTCTTGTGTCTCCTTTGCTCTCGTGCTATGTGAATGTAAGCTGGATGGAATGCTGATGTGTAGAATGTTAATGTTTGAGTGCCCCTAAATGTCCCATGGATGTCAGTTGAAGCTGAGAGCCTGTGAGAGTAGGAGCCCGTGGATGTTTCCTGTGTCTTCCTTTATACTTACCTTGTAACTTACCTGGTTGTGTTACCTTGTCAACTTGGACTTAAGTAAAAGTTCCCTACCTGTGTGTCAGAATTCCTCTTCACCAAGAGCACATCTTTACAAGGTGTCTAGATGTTTCAGTTATGCTGTCCCACTGGCGAGTTGGCATTGTGTCGATTTAATACGTGGGCACCCGTTGGGTCGGGTCAGTGTTTGGGATAGTGGAGCAGATGGCTTCCAATTGTTTATGATGCAGCAGTCGAATCTGCCTTTAAATCAGTTGCTTCCAAGTAGTTGAGCTGGCAAGTGGGTCGAGAAGAGGCTTACCGCTTCAATCGGTCGAGTTGGTGTCTGAATGGCTTGAAGTGCAGGTAAGGGTTTCAAAGATGTGTAGTGTAGAAAAAGCTGCAGAGCGTGTCCCGTAGCTGCTCAAAGTGCGTAGAGAGCAGTAGAACCATCTTGAAGATGTCTTGAGGTGATGAAACAGGGCTCCTTCTGCTTCTGGACTGCTACACTGCTCTGAGGCCTAATCAAAGGGACACGGTGCATCGTTATTTATGCACATTCACTCCAGGAAGCTGTATAACACCGACAGAACTGCCTTCAACTCCAGTGAGCAGGATCCTGGTTCCAGTGCACAGGCAATGGAGGGATTTACAACCCGATTCATGGAATTAAAGTGCGCTGAAAATTCCCACGCAAGCGTGCGAAACCGTGCGAATCGCAGTGCAAGTGCGGAAATCGCAGTGCAAGTGCGAAAATCGCAGCAAAACCCGTGCACATCGATTCATGGAAGTCTGTGCGCAAGTAAAATCTGGGATGTGCACTGAGAATCTGCGTGGCGCACACTGGCGCACAGGTCATCTAACGGCGTGCGCTACGGCCACAGCGAAAGCGCACATAGCGCGGCGCACATAACAAAAGTAGGCATAGCATGGGGCGTGACACGCGGAATGGGGAACAACGCATGAAAATGTGGGCGTCACGGGGGAAGTACAGGAGGCAAGTGCGCGGAACGCCCACACGCTCGCCTACAACACGTATTCATGGAATCGAATAGGGCAAACCAGCGCACGGGCGAAGACGCGCACAGGCCTAAACATGTCCGCCACACGAAGGCAGGCGGTAGCGTCCCTGAAAGAAATGTGCACCAAAATGTGCGCTAACAAAAAGCACGTATATACAGCTCTGATGATTGTCCCATACTGTGGCCCTCTAGGACAAATGACGTGCAAAGGGGTACGCGACAAACACGGACACCCGCTCTGTCAAAAATAGCGTGTGCATGTATTTCGGGGGTGCGCGGGAAGTTTCACACGCGATTGGCCTTGGGCGAGCGGGGTGCGTGTAAATCTGGGGTTTGCGGGAAGTTTCACACGCCATAGGCCTTGGGCGAGCGGGGTACGTGTATTTGGGGGGTGCATGGGAAGTTTCACACGCGATTTCAGCAGGGTATGTGTATTTCTGGGGTTTGTGGGAAGTTTCACACGCGATTCCAGCAGGGTACATGCATTTCTGGGGTTCGTGGGAAGTTTCACACGCGATAGACCCTGTGCGAGTGGGGTACGTGTATTTCGGGGGTGCACTGGAAGTTTCACACGCGACAGGCCCTGTGCGAGTGGGGTACGTGCATATCTGGGGTGCAGGGGAGTCCTACACGTGAATTGGCAGTGTGGGTCCTCCCAGGTGTTCCCTCTACACCCTCCATGGCCCCTGCAGGCAGCCCACACCACAGGGGACTACCCTGCACCCCTGGTCATGTCCCGCAGGCAGCCCATCCACCATGGGCATGCCCCCCAGGCAAGCCACATGTCAGCTTGCACTACTGATCACCAATGCCTGACCCCCTCCACCCGCACCCCCCAGCACTGAGGGGCACCTGCCAGCAGGCCCCCACTCATGTCCCCTTGCACCTCCACCCCCCAGCAGTGCAGGGCACCTGCCAGCAGGCCCCCACTCATGTCCCACACATGTCCCCTTGCACCCTCACCCCCCAGCAGTGCAGGGTACCTGCCAGCAGGCCCCCACTCATGTCCCCCAGCACCCCCACCCCCCAGCAGTGCAGGGCACCTGCCAGCAGGCCCCCACTCATGTCCCCCAGCACCCCCACCCCCCAGCAGTGTAGGTCACCTGCCAGCAGGCCCCCACTCATGTCCCCCAGCACCCCCACCCCCCAGCACTGAGGGGCACCTGCCAGCAGGCCCCCACTCATGTCCCACACATGTCCCCCAGCACCCACACCCCCCAGCAGTGCAGGGCACCTGCCAGCAGGCCCCCACTCATGTCCCACTCATGTCCCCTTGCACCCCCACCCCCAGCAGTGCAGGGCACCTGCCAGCAGGCCCCCACTCATGTCCCCCAGCACTCCCACCCCCAGCAGTCAGGGGCACCTGCCAGCAGGCCCCCACTCATGTCCCCCAGCACCCACACCCCCCCCAGCAGTCAGGGGCACCTGCCAGCAGGCCCCCACTCATGTCCCACACATGTCCCCTTGCACTCCCACCCCCCAGCAGTGCAGGGCACCTGCCAGCAGGCCCCCACCCATGTCCCACACATGTCCCCCAGCACCCCCACCCCCCAGCAGTGCTGGGCACCTGCCAGCAGGCCCCCACTCATGTCCCACTCATGTCCCCTTGCACCCCCACCCCCCAGCAGTGAAATGGCGATCTCATGACACAAACCAAAAGTCAACTATGTACATCCACACATGTCCGCCACACGAAGGCAGGCGGTAGCGTCCCTGCGCATTAAAAAAATGTACGCTAACAAAAAGCACGTATATACAGCTCTGATGAATGTCCCATACTGTGGCCCTCTAGGACAAATGACGTGCAAAGGGGTTTGTTTGTTTGTTTGTTTGTACGCGACAAACACGGACACCCGCTGTGTAATAAATAGCGTGTATTTCGGGGGTGCACGGGAAGTTTCACATGCGATTGGGCCTGGGCGAGCGGGGTACGTGTATTTCAGGGGCTCGCGGGAAGTTTTACACACGTTTGGGCCTGGGCGAGCGGGGTGCGTGTATTTCAGGGGCTCCCGGGAAGTTTTACACGCGATTGGGCCTGGGCGAGCGGGGTACGTGTATTACTGGGGTGGGCGGGGAAGTACAGGAGGCAAATGCGCGGAACGGCCACACGCATGCGGCAAAAAAGACACGCTAATCTGGAAACACATACGCCAGCAGGAAGCAGGCGTACGTGGACCCGCGCAGCATAAAAGTGCACGCAAAACAACAAGCAAGCTCAGACGCCAGGATAAACATACCGTTCTTAGCAGCAGTGGTCGTGGGATACCGCAGGAGGAGGAGGAGGATAGTCAGGCCCAGAATTTTCACACCCAGAAGCAGCCTTTTTGGCATGCCTGATGACCAGGTGTATGGGAGGTACAGGTTTCCACCTCACATAATACCCGACCTGGGCAGTGAGTGGGAGGATGACCTCACATCACCCACCGTCTGCTCCCAAGCACTCAGCCCCCTAGAGAAGGTCCTCAATTTACTGCACTTTTTGGCCACCGGATCATTTCAGCGGACAAGTGCCATAGTGGGGGGGGTGTCACAGGCCACGCAGTCACGCTGCCTACACCAGGTCTTGGCCATCATGACTGCACGCCCATCAGTCCGCAGGCACATATACCTGCAGAAAGGCAGGTTGCCGTACAGGATTTCTATGGGGTGGCACAATTCCCCAAAGTCCTAGGTGCCATTGATTGCACCCATGTGGCTCTACGTCCCCCCAGGGCATCAGAGCACATCTATAGAAACTGCAAGCACTGGCATTCCATCAACGTGCAGGTAGCATGTGATGCCAAGGGAATCATCACCTCAGTATATGCTAACTATCCAGGGTCCACCCACGACAGTTTCATTTACAGAATGTCAACCCTAAACCGGGACCTAGAAGCTGGGCGGCATTGCGATACATGGCTGCTTGGTGAGTATAAATGCCACTGCACATGCATGCATGCCAGATACTGAGTAATGTCACAACCCTACTAATGATACCCATCACCACCTCCCCAGGGGACAGTGCCTACCCTCTAAGCACCCACATGATGACGCCAATTCGGAACCCCACCACGCCACCCGAAGTAAGATACAACACAGCCCATATTGCAATCCGGGGCATAGTGGAGCGCACATTCGAAGTGCTCAAGTCACGCTTTCGCTCCCTTGACCGTTCTGGCGGGCAGTTGTTATACACTCCCCCAGTAGTGTGCAGGATCATAGTGGCAGCATGTGTCCTGCACAATGTTGCAACACGCCGGGGCCTGCCGGTGGACATGGTGGTGCCCCCACATCCCCAACCACATGCACGCCCGCTGCGCATGGGAGGGGAAAGGGCACGAGGTGAGGCAGCCCGAACGCAGCTGGTGGCTAATTACTTCACTTAGAATCACACCCCTGTGGAGTGCACACAGCCCTGCATCATACCAGCTGACAATCGATGATGACATAAGGGACAGTTAACTGTCACAACTATACCAGCCTGAGATTGGTCACCTGGTAGTGTCACAATGTGTGCATCCCTACCTACAGAAACACCACCAATGCTGTGTCATCAAAAGACACATATGCTGCTAAATGCATTACCCCCTTGCAAAATACAACATGAGAACAGTGCCATGTCACCCAACCCATCCCCAGCACCGCCACCCAACACACCATGGCATGTCATGCTATGTGAGAGCAAACAAAGCAATCCCGAAAACCTGACATAAGTGTCACAAAGTACAGTGTCCCTAATGGAAACTAGCCACACACAATATGCTCCCAGTAATGTTGAACTAACAACACACATGGCCAAATACTTACCAACAATACAATGCAGCTACACAAGCACAAACACAACTAAAACATGACAGTACTAAGTTAATGTAGTCGTAGTCTTACAACCTGAATATGCCACCACATCGCCCCCTTCCAACTGTAGTCTTGCAGGCTTCAAAACGTGTCTGTGTACTGCATACAACATGAACTCCATCTCCAAAGTAGACAGCCTTTTGAAGACATGAGGAATGAACCTGCAAATTTAGAGGGAGACATGGAAGCAGAAGCATACATAATTACAACATGCAGTGTACAATACAACAACAATATACACAAGGAATGTCTACACAGTATTGACTACAGACTTCCCACACAGCTCATGGGAGCCCAACATCACTCTGTACATCACTGTCACTTGGTCACACCCTTTGCAAGCCCATGGAAATGGGAAGCAGGAGGGGTGTGTGTCTCACGAACCCAAGCATCGAACCCAAACTCAGGGCAAGCCTGCATGTGCCCAGCCGGAATACAGTGGATGCCCACGGGAGCCACACAAGGCAACACACTGTCAAAAAATAATAAAAAATAAAAAAATAAAAAATCAAAAATGGCCATGTGGGGGACAGGGGGGGGGTGGGGAGGCCACCCAGGAGGTCCGAGGACAGGGTGCGCACCAACAGCCACCTGTGTGGATGTTGGGAAAAAAAAAACACCTCCATGGGCTCATGGCCTGCACGGCTATGCCAATGTGGGAGAACTGCTGCTGTCGCTCTGAACACCCTCTGCTGCTGCCACAGGAGGTGGTGGTGCTATGGGAGGCAGCCCACGCAAACCCCTGGTATGGTCCTTCATGGCAGCAAGCATGCGGGTGTGGAAGGTCTCGTTCTGGAGGATTATAGTGCGGAGATCCCCATGCAGCACCTGACATGATGCCCGGATCTCCTCCCGAGTTGCCTGCATCTCAGCTGAGAGCGAATGTGTGAGCCGCTCCAGCTGCTGTTCTGTCCTCAAGTTAGTGGAAGTCTCAAGGTCAACAAGAGTCTCCCTGAGGTGATGGAGTTTTACCCTCAGGGTTTCCCTGTGGCCCTTGGACTCTATTGATATCGATTGGCGTAGAGTCTCCAGTGCCGCCCGTCTGTCTCTGTTGGACGCCAACATGTCCTCCCTGTGTGATTGGCAAATGGAGTCTGTTGGCTGCTGTAGTTGCTCCATCTGCCTTTCAGGGGGGACAATGGAAGTGGGAGAATGTGGGAGTACTGCTGCTGTCGCTCTGAACACCCTCTGCTGCTGCCACAGGAGGTGGTGGTGCTATGGGAGGCAGCCCACGCAAACCCCTGGTATGGTCCTTCATGGCAGCAAGCATGCGGGTGTGGAAGGTCTCGTTCTGGAGGATTATAGTGCGGAGATCCCCATGCAGCACCTGACATGATGCCCGGATCTCCTCCCGAGTTACCTGCATCTCAGCTGAGAGCGAATGTGTGAGCCGCTCCAGCTGCTGTTCTGTCCTCAAGTTAGTAGAAGTCTCAAGGTCAACAAGAGTCTCCCTGAGGTGATGGAGTTTTACCCTCAGGGTTTCCCTGTGGCCCTGGGACTCTATTGATATCGATTGGCGTAGAGTCTCCAGTGCCGCCCGTCTGTCCCTGTTGGATGCCAACATGTCCTCCCTGTGTGATTGGCAAATGGAGTCTGTTGCCTGCTGTAGTTGCTCCATCTGCCTTTCAGGGGGGACAATGGAAGTGGCCACCCTCTCCATTGCTTGAGTCATCATCTCAACTGATGCTGCCTGTTGGGTTGCCATACCGTACATGGATTGTTCCCATGCGGTATTGCCTGGTGGCGTACGGCCACCACGTCGGCGGGCACCACACCTGTTTGGGGCAAGGCGATCTGCGCCTTGCTGTGCCGGCACTACCTGAGGCTGCAGGACTGCATTCCCCCTCTGATCTGCTGGCCCAGGAACAGGATCAGATGTTGTGGAGTGTGACCCTGCACCCGTAACCGCCAAAGGCTGACTAACCAACACTGACATCCCCATAGAGGGTTCTACCCCTGGTGCAGGTGGGTTAGACAGAACAGAACCCCTTCCAGAAACACTTACCTGCGACTCCACATAGGTCTCATCATCCGAATCAGCACCTGAATAGAGGTCTGGGGAGGTGCACCCAGAGGCACCCCTTGACAGAATTGTCTGCAGCAAGAGTGGGTTCTCACTCACCACCACACCACGTCCCCCACTGGTGGCCGGTTGTGCCTCAGGTTCCTCCTGGGTCTGCACCATCTCCTCAACCTCAACAGCATCAAGTGCGTCATCCCCTGCAAAAACATGAAAGACAAAAAATGGAAACAGGCATTAGCACCATAGCACACAAATAGGCCTGACAAGCTACAGAACCAGTACATGATTTACACATGTCCCACATGACTATAACCCTCCCATGCATGCACTGTCACAGAGTTGGAAGGGGAGGCAAAAGTCAGACACTGATGACACCAAGATGGAAGAGCAACATATTTGCTGCATGCTGGGAAACACTGCCATCACACATTGGCCTGTGAGTGGCATGTCCTATACACATAAATGACACATGCCATCACACAGATGGCATGTACCATAGCCATGGTACATTCCACAAGTACATTCATATGTCAGTGAATGAGTACTGTCACCCATCCATGTGAGATGGACATGAAGAGATGAAAAATGCCACATAGTGTGAAAAGATACGCCATGTGCCACACACTGCAACACATCCAGTGTACAAAAATACAGTGATTGCAGGGCCATGTACACATCAATGGTTGTGCACTTCAACATGACAGGAAACAACTAGCATGTTCAACATTAAAACAGGCCCAAAAACATCATGTGATCAGGAAAATACTCATTCAGCCTGAATGGTAAAATAATTCAACTACCAAGGTGACACATGTGGGCCAATGTGGGGTTCTTCAATGACAGAATCATGTCACATATGTCACAATAGGGCTGAGGAATGTGTTGCAAAAGTGGGAGAATTGAAACAATCAGCCTGAAAGAACACTGAAAAATACAAACAATGTTGTTGCATGATGCCACCTCAAGGGCAACTGCCGTAATGTTGCGCTAAATTATTACTGTGGGCAGAAGGGATAGTGTCACACCCAAATTCAAGGCCGCAGAATGTTTTGGATGAAGCACATGGGTGACCCATACTACTCAGTCACACACACCCTCACCTGCCACTCAATCAGAACCCGTCACCCAAACAACATACACATGCATTACACACACACACATGGGCACTCACCGGACAATGTGTCATAATTGGGTAGTTCTCCCACACCTCGGATCTGTTCCTCTGTGACGAAGGTCCCAGCAACAGACTCATGTTCAGTGAGTTTGTTGTCCTCTTGTGGAGACCCACCGCCAGTCACCAGAGTAGCGGCATGACTTGAGGCCAGCTTGTTCTTTGCTCTGCGTTTCAGGTCGTTCCACCGCTTGTAGCAAACATCAGCTGAGCGTCTCACAAATCCAAGGGCACTTATGTGGTTGGCGATGGTCTGCCAGTGTGCCTTACGTTGACCAGGTGTGGTCTTGGACCCTGCAGTCACCACCATTTCGTGGCTATGTGCCAACACATAGCTCACAAGTGCATCAAGTTCCGAATCATTGAAGCAAGGCTTCCTTGAGGTACCGTAGTGTGTAGCCGTGCCTGGGGTCTCAGCTTGTCGTGCCAGAGCACCCTTCTTCCTCTTTTTAGAAGGTGGAGCGGAGCCAGAGTGGCTACCGCCGCTCTGGTCAGTAGGGGCAGAATCATCGGTGGACTGGGTTGTTGGAGTGTGCGAATGCACATTGACCATAGGACTTGGTGCAGGCATTCTCTGAAGTGTGATGTTGGCAGGGGGAACATCAGTATGATGGACCAGGACCGACACTGTCCTGGCTGGGAGAGTCAGAGCTGGGGCGGATGGAGCTGCAGCTGCCCCTGTAGCCTCACCACCCTGCATACTTGGGGCAGCAGATGACGTAGCTGCCCCAGATCCACGTGGCTTGGTGACAACTTGCACCGCCACACGTGGCTTAGACTTGCTGACCTGGAAGTCAGCCAGGGAGACATCCTGTGCCAGGTCAGGTGCCACAATGGGCTGGTCCAACAAGGGCTGAGCTGGGATGGTCTCAGCCACGTTTCCCTCAACCATGGGGGGGGCATGGGTGCCCCTGATTGGTCCTCCACACATGGGGGTATAGGGGCACCCTGCAAATCCTGGCCACGTCCCCTACCGCGCCCACCACATCCACCTTTTGAAGGTCGGCCACCTTTGCCTACCTTACCGCTTGGTCGCCTCCCAACCATGGCACTGATGTTGTTGTGCGTATGGGAGGAGCAGTAAACTATTGTCCTGGGCAATTGGGGGTCAAAGGGGTAGGGTACTAGATGGAATTCGTACCCTAGTGCTCTAACAAGGCTGTCTGTGACCCCTGGGGGAAGATGACGGGTCACGCAACGCACAGGCAGCCCAAAAACAAAAATAAACTTGCACGCATCCCCTCGTAGACCACGTGCGTGGAAAAATGAACCCGCACTACGCTGTGGCACCCAGAAACACAAAAATAAGCGTACGCGTGATACACGCAGCCCACAATGACCTCTGAAGGGGTACGCGACACACGGGGCAAGCACAGTTGCTAAGTACGTGCGGAACTCACCAACTGCCTGGAAAAAGAACGTGAAAAATACACGCATGTGCGCATTGGCAACACCCCCGCCAAAAGAAGAATTGTACGCTGTCTGAGGAGACAGGACAAAAGGAGAAGTGAACACTGTTTGAGGAAACAGGCCCAAAAAAAGTAGAAAAATGAAAGCTGTCAGAGGTAACAGGGAGTACGAACTTGAAACGCTGTGAAGTAATCGCGTGTGAACCGACAAGAAGTACAGAATCTACCCACTCGCTCTCCACAAAAAGCACGTACAAGGAAATGGCGTTCTACACGTACCTTTTAAACCGGCCCACACGTACACGTCACTTACCCGTGTACGCGCCCTTTCCTCCAATTACACGCACTGACACTCGGACGTGCAGCTTTTCCACGTGTGCTCTGTCATCAGGTGCTATGAGGGAAACACCCGCGCGCGTCACGTCACAGATGCGCTTATGCGCTAAGGGCCTTTGGTCCAATGAAATCGCGTACGTGCGCTGACGTGCTTACGCGCTTCGGGCCTTTCCTCGAATTACACGCTGACGTGCAAGATTTTCACGTGCCAAATCATTCCATATCAAGCTGGCCACGCGTTCACACACAGAAGACCACGCTCCTGCCCAGAAGGCCGAATTACTGGTCCCCAGAGCCCCGAGCACGCTCCCACCTGCCATCTGCTGCTGCCTGATTTCCTGCTGCCCACGTGCCCTGCCATTTGCTGCCTGCACGTCAGCCAGGGGTGCTGTTGCTGTGACCACCCCTGCTGGAACCGAAGACTCCCGACTGGGATTCCATCGCTCCACAGCCCCAGGACCCAGTTGCCCACCCACTCCTTCCCCTGGGGTTGCCATGTCCAGCACTACACCATCTGGCAGCACTGGCAACCCCCAGCCAGAGAGGCAGAGGGCCACCAGCTTCACTGCCACCGAAGTTGGTGTCCTGGTGGAGCAAGTCCTGGGGCAGTATGATGCCCTCTTCGAAAGGTCGCGCGCCGACAAGGAAGGATGGACCAGGATCTGGACGGACATCGTGACTGCCATCAACGTGGAGAGGATGGCAGTCCGCGAATTCCATCATGTCAAGAAGCGCTAAGAGGACTTCAGGTCCAGGACCCTCAACAAGGCCCGGCACCTCTTGAAGGTAGCGGATGCTAAGGGGCGCCGGGGCCACCTGTCGGAAGACCAAATGAGGGTACTGGAACGCGTATGCCTAGCGCTCCACGTCCAGGTCCTTGAGAGGCACACCCGTCTGGAGTCGAGCGGTAAGTGTACATGCATACTGATTGGAAGCTGTGCGTGTGGTGGTGTGCCAGTAGTGTGCAGGTTGCAAATGTGGTTTTGTAGGGCCATGTATGGATGTGTATGTACAGGGCAATGAGGCTAACACATGCGAGTCCTTTCATGTGTGAGACACATGGATGGTGTATTTGTGGGTAAGCATGCAGGCCAAATGCAGATGTGTGAGCACACATGTTTGAATGACTGTGTATGTCAGTTGTCAAGGTTGTGGTGTCACACATGGATGTTGGTTCCAGCTGCATGTATCTGCACTGTGTACATGTGCATGAATGTATATCTAACAAGTGTGCAACTGTCATGCAGCATGGATGCATGTGAGACTGATATGTAGAAGACTGATTGCCAGATGTGACATGGATGCCGATCTCATCACTGCGACATTTGGTGGAGGTGTACACATGCATGTAAGTGTGGTGGCGTGTGTGCATGTCTAGTGCACTCCCTGTGTCCCATGTGATGTCTGGCTCACCTTTGCCTGCTCATGCTGTTGTATGTGTATGGATGGTGCTGGCTGTTTCGATATGGCTGTGGAATAGCTCATGTGTGTGATTTGAAATGACGTGTGTTGGGGATTGTGATGCCATCAGTGCTTTAAGTGGGCCGGGGCCTGCCGGGGCCGGGCCACGGCAGTCTCCAAAAAGTGAGGCTGAGCCGGGGCCCTGCCGGGGCCCCCCCATCCCCACCACGCCATGGCAGGACGCATTATCCTGCCGCGGCCGCAGCCGCAATGGGAGATGCGCCCGCCAGTTTAACGTCAGGCAAGCTGACAGAAGTGCCAGCCAGCCACAGCGTTGCTGTGACTGGCTGGCACTTCCGTCAGTCTCTGTAACTTTCTCTGATGACCCCTCATCTGAGGGGCCATCAGAGGAAACTACAGTCCCTTAGTTTCCCCTCGCCAGGTCACTGACCCTCAGCGAACCCGCGGGCTCCATGATCTAATATGTAGATTAGATCACGGAGCCCGCGGGTTCGCAGAGAGTGAAAGACGCCTCGGGGTCAGTGCTCTGAGCAGAGATCACTGAGCCCGAGGCACCTTTCTCCTTTGGCAAGGCTTTATAAAAGATGCCTTCAACTGTGTACGTTTAAGCCATCTTTTATACACGTAGAAATATTTCTATGTTTATAACAGACGGCTTGAATCGTACACAATTCAAAGCAACTTTTATAAAGCTTTGTCGACGGACAAAGCCACCTTGGGTTTTGTCCGTCCTCAACGCTTCATAAAAGATGCCTACGTTTCAAGCCGTCTTTTATAAACATAGACATATGTTACAAATGTCTATGTTTATAAAAGGCAGCTTGAATAGTACACAAACCATAGTAAGGTAAGCACACAAGTGTGCGTAACTTACTGTGGTGTGTGCACTTTCAAGCCACCTTTTATAAACATAGAAATATGTAACATTGCTATGACTATAAAAGAAGGCTTGAAAAATACACAAACCATAGTAGTACGCAAACAAATATATAAATGCTCAAATACATTTACATATTTGTTTGTGCACCTTACTATGATTTGTGCACTTTTAGGCCACGCCCACAATGGAGGCCACGCCTCCAAACAAGGCCCCCCCCCTCAATTTCTTACCCCACTTAAAGCA